>NC_091773.1:17460618-22460618 GCF_029378745.1 Bos indicus | reverse complement strand
CTCCGAGGTGCGTGTGGGGGCCACCACGTTGCTCCTTCTGGATCACCTGTGCAGGTCACCTGGAGGCCCCTTGCAGACCCCACAGTGACACGTAAAGGCTGCAGTATCAAGCCCAGTCCACAGAGAGGGCAGTCAGTGGCTCAGAGTAACACAGCAATGGAACAACAGGGATTCATTCATTGTCCAGTGTCTGACTCCATGGCTCCTTCTTTTACTTTTTGGCCACATTAGAAAAGTGAGAATTCAGAAATCATGCGACAGGGGGGCCCATTTCCCTAGACTCTATAAGTCATTAATGGAAGCTTCCCTGGTGGTTCAGATAGTAAAGAATCTGCCTGCAATTCTGGAGACCCAGGTTCAATCCCTGGGTCAGGACGACCCTGGGAGAAGGGAATGGCAACCCACTCCAGTATTCTTGCCCGGAGAATCCCATAGACAGAGGAGCATGGCAGGCTACAGTCCATGGGGTCACAAAGAGTTGGACACAACTGAGCGACTAACACTTTTCACGGGTAATGATACAGCAACATGAAATATAACTGTTCTCCTCCTTCAAACTTATAAGCCCTCCCCAAACCAGTCTGTTCTATTTTTCTTTGATATTCTTCCACATGACTTGACACGGCACACATACAAGAGTGTTCAATTACTGGACTGAACTAAACTGAAAATAACTTTCTCTTGATGTAAGAGGCAATATTTATATACACCCAAAATAACCGAAAGCAGAGATTCAAAGAGATATTTGTACACCCATGCTCACAACAGCATAATTCACAGCAGCCCAATGGTGGAAGCAACCCAAGAGTCCGTGGATGGATGATGGATAAATAATATGTGATGTATACATACAGTGGAATATTTGTGCATGTGTCCAGTCATGTCGCTTTGCTACTTCATGAACTGTAACCCACCAGGCCCCTCTGTCCATGGGATTTCCTAGGCAAGAATACTAGAGTGGGTTGCCATTTCTTCCTCTAGGGGATCTTCCCAACCCAGGGATTGAACCCATGACTCTAGCATCGGCAGGTGGATTCTTTATTACTGAGCCACATGGGAATTCAGCATTTAAAGGAAGAAAACCCTGACACATGCTATAACCTGGATGACCCTTTATGGACATGATGCTAGATAAAATGGGTCAGTCACAAAAGGACAAATATTGAATGATTCCATTTAAATGAGGCACCTAGAGTCATCAAATTCATAGAGACATGAAGCAGGATGGTGGGTACCAGGGGCTGAGGGAGGAGGGATGGGAGAGAGTGTTTCGTAGGACAAAGTTTCAAACTGGGATGATGAAAGTTCTGGAGTTGGGTGGAGGTGATGGGTCCACAGCAATGTGAAGTCACGGAGTACCATGGACTGCAGGCCTGAAAATGGCTAAGATGTTACTTTAAGTGGAATGTCCATTATTATCAACTGTATTCATTTTTATACTGTAATTTCAGTCTTCTGGCGTGCTGCAGTCCATTGTGTCGCTAAGATTTGGACACGACTGAGCAACTGAAATGACCTGAATTTTTATCTTCACTAGGTTTGCTGCTAGGCAAAGGGCAAAATGAGATTTTCATCTTAAAGGAAATCTTTTTAAAAAAATGCCTAAGACGGTATATTTTATGTTATGTATAATTTACCACTATTTTTAAAGAAGAATCCATACTGAGGTGTTTAGTAGATCTATATTCAGTCCGGACAAAAGGAGAGAAAGTACTAAATGATCGCCGCAGGCCTTCTCTGTGTGTGCACGCTGCTGGAGACTTAAACTAGCAATAAAGGTACATTCAGCACATTAGCATCATCAGACCTGAGCTTGCAAGTGAGGTCCAGGACTCTGGCGTTAGGAATTTTGTACGTCTGTTTTTCTGAAGACTTTAGAGCATTCTTAAGAGGCTATTTCACAGGCTGACACGGTCAACCACTACCTCTTAAAGTCGATTAAAAGACTAAGAAACAAAGAACAACAAAATTGTGCTTTGCCTATCCATGCTTGTCTTAAGAAAATGAGAATTTTTTGAGTTGTGGTCTTTCGTAGCTTGAAAACATCTTCTAAGCATAAATTCTTTCACTACCCTAACTTCTTTTTAGGAGACTGGTATAACTTCGATTCCAAAAAATGACAGGGATTTTAGAGAAAAAGGAGAGTTATGGAGCCATCTCACTCGTAATTTTCTAAACCAAATATTAATACTGTCATTCGAGCAATATGGAAAAAATAGCACTTCTCATTTAAACTAAATATATTCCATGAATGCAAGATCAGTTTAACATTAAAAAATCAATGTGTCAACCAAGTAATCACTAAATTAAATAATTAATTATTAAATTAACAGAATAAAAGAGAAAAATATGAACGTATCAATATATCCATAAAAAAGCAGTTGAAGAAATGCAACATCCATTCTTAATTAAAAAGTAAAAAACTCTTAGCCAACTAAAAACAGAGAACTTCCTTCACCATCTAAAAGGTATTTACAAAAACCCTACAGCAAACACCATACGTGGTGAAATGTTGAAAGCTTGCCTTCCAGGATTGAAATAAGACAAGGATGCCTGCTATCACTACGTCTACTGGAACGATAGTCTAACCTGGATGGCAAAGCAAGGAAAAAGGTAAGTACAGTGTATACACAACGAAAGTAAGAAATATAAATCCTATTTACATAATGATTTTGTGTGAAAAGCGAAGGGATTTACATGTGCATTTTTAGAATTAATAAACTCAACTAATACCAACATAGATACAAATGACATAGTAGGAGATCAGGGGTACACTTTCCAGAAAATATTTTGTGTTTTGGAAAGGGAAGGTAGATAAAGAAATAAGATTGTATGATTTGAATATGTTTGAAGTTGGGTGACAGGCCTAGTGAGCCTGCTACTATTCTACCAAGTTCTGTGTATGTTTGGAAGCTTTTATAATAAAAACATTAAAAAAAAAATAAGTCCGATCGGATGCTGGATATAAGGCCAATAGACAGTAATCAATTATAATTCTCTAAAGCAGTAAAATTCCGCATGTGGCAACTAAGGCTCGGTGCACCCAAATAAATAAATATAAATATTTTAAAAAACAAACAATAACAATAAAGGGCCTATGTGAAGAATGTAAGAATTCCTAATCAAGAAAAAAATAAAGATAACAGTAAGAAAATGGGCAAGGCATCTGAGAAGTAC
The DNA here is from genome assembly GCF_029378745.1 of Bos indicus. NCBI lineage: Eukaryota > Metazoa > Chordata > Mammalia > Artiodactyla > Bovidae > Bos > Bos indicus. The sequence goes on along the minus strand of NC_091773.1, from coordinate 22,457,441 downwards.
TTAGGAATTAAGTGGCCAATGATGAGCTCATAATGACTTGAAATAATTCACAATAGAGGTCTCCATCTCAGAGGGGAGTAAATACCACAGATAGAAAACACTAAAATCAAATACCTTAAAATTACATACAGAGGGTCCAGGAAAGTAAACTCCCTGAAACAGGGCCTCTCTGCTTGAGAAGTCTCATTTTTTTTTTTCTCTTGACTTTCATCTACCGATAATGAAATAATGGCTATTTCATTTAGGTCAACTGGTCTGTAAGAGTTATTTGATGTCAGGAAAGCCTTCTAGATGCTTTTTCAAAACTTTTAGTCTTTTGTTAAAAATTTTCATCTTAAGTAAAATCACATTTAGCTCTGACTTCAGAATAGTTAGTTTCGCACAAGAATAAGATCAGATGACCTGAAGTCATAGAGCTCTCTTCAATCCCACAGAGAAGTAATAGTTAAAGTTAGTCTAAGCCATTTCTGGGCTTCCCTGGTGGCTCAGCAGTAAAGAATCCACCTGCCAGAGCAGGAGACATGAGTTTGATCCCTGGGTTAGGAAGACTCCCTGAAGAAGAAAATGGCAACTCACTCCAGTATTCTTGCCTGGAGAATCCCATGGACAGAGGAACCTGGTGGGCTACAGTCCATGGGGTTGAAAAAGAGTCACACAATTTAGCAATTAAAAAACAACAGAAAGCCATTTTTTAGCATTAAAACCACATGTCTTTTCCCCAAGCATACCAAAAATTTTCTAGTTAATAAAAAATAATGAACATACCAACAGTCTAACATTTAAAGAAATTAAGGAAATCAGCCATCAAAGTTATACCTTGCCCAGGTATGAAACCGTAAGGGTTTGTGTTTATGAATATCATATTATTTTGATTCTGTTCCATTTCCATTGAATTTCTAGGCACTTATCAAGAATTACCAGCATAAAAAAAAATGTTGACAAGTATGTGGAGAAATTGGAACCCTGGTGCACTACAAGTGGAAATGTAAAATGGTACAGCCACTGTAGAAAACAGAATGGTGACTCCTCAAAAAATTGAACATAGAGTTGCCATATAATCCAGCAATTCCACCTCTGGATATGGACTCAAAAGAACGGAAGACAGGGACTTGAAGAGGGATTTGTACATCCATGTTCATAGTTGCATTATTCACAACAGCCGAAAAGTGGAAACAACACAAAATGTCCATTGATGGATGAACGGATCAACAAAATGTAGTTTATACGTACAATGGAATATGATTCAGCCTAGAAAGGAAGGAAATTCCGACACATGTTACAACACAGATGAACCTTGAGGACATTGTTCAGTCGCTAAGTTGTGTCCAACTCTTCTGTGACCCTACGGACTGTAGCCCACCAGGCTCCTCTGTCCATGGGATTTCCCAGGCGAGAATACTGGAATGGGTTGCCATTCCTTTCTCCAGGTTGAGGACACCATGCTGAGTGAAATAAACCAGACACCAAAGGACAAATACTCTATGATCCTACTTACATGATGTAGCCAGAGAAGGCAGACTCATAGAGACAAAGAGTAGAATGGTGGTGTCCAGGGCCTGGAGGAGGGGGGGTGGGGAGTCAGCGTCTAGTGGGGACAGAGTTTCACTTTGGGAAGAGGAAACAGTTCTGGAGGTTAATGGTGGTGATGGTTGTACAATGGTGAATGGACTTGGTGCCACTGAACTGTGCATTTTAAATTTAAAACTGGTAAATTTTATGTTATGTGTATTTTACTACAATAAATAAAAAGATAAAGCAAAAATAGAAAAAAGAAGGACTAGTTAGATGATTATAATAGTGTTGTCCTAATGAGACCAGTGTAAGAATTAACAGTTAAAATATGTAAAGCCCTCAGAACAGCACTCGATACTACAGTTAGTATACACACAAAATTACCATCATAACCATGTCATTAATGCTTTTCTCTCCCAGTGACATGTTTTATTCCATAGTTTCAGTGTTTTAAATGCAAAATGTTCTGGGTGTAATGAAAGCGATTTCAACAGACAGCTCTCTGACACTTGTACCTTCCTCGAGGGAACCTGATAGTCATGTTTGAGGGCAGACACCAGGGTTTTCAAAACCCTGCAGAGCTTGAACCAAAGAGCCTGGAACCAGAGCCAGTTCTGCCTCTGCTGTTCATCTCCCCCACATCTGGAGCTCTGCCAATTCTTTCTTGGATAATTTATAATAACTCACTCTAAAAGATAACAGAAAATGCAAGTTGAAACAATAAATTATTTTCACCCCATACACCATTTATTCAGTCCCTGCAAGTAAAAGTTTTCAAGCGATCCTGTTTTCCAGTCCTAGGAGTAATTCTGGCACAGGGATGTTAGGAGGAAACCGAAGCTTGGAGCGGGTGAGCATCTTGTCCAGGGACAGAGGGTGTCCAGGAGAAACAGCACACCCCACTCCCTGACTCGTGGCTCTACTTCAAAAATCAGAAACAAATCTACCTTGTTACCTTGAAGGCAAAAGGAAATTGAGACATTGATTTGTCAAACTAAAATGAAGTACTTTTAAAACAAAATTCGAGAACCCGGACTTTGATGAGTTTGGAAAATTGTACATTACATGGGCCCAGCCTAAACCTTGTGAATTCTCTCATTGTTGTAGAGGGCTCCAAAATCCAGTTTTTTGTTTAAGAAATCTGAGCACATCAACAAACTACAGAAGAATTCTTTCTTAGACAACCCCACACAATCTCAGAGAAACATAGAAGAAAACAGATCTAAAAACCACCACAATGAAAATGTGATCAAATAGACCATGGAACATGCAGTCTTGGGGGAGGATCCAACAGGTAAGTTAGTGCCAGGTGAGCCCTAGAATGAGGAAGCCAGGCATCTGGCCTGAGCTACCTTCTCCAGCTCGGGCCCAACTTAGTGGGCCTTAGCAGTGATCAAGTCATCATGCTGAAGGCTTCTCATACTGGCATCGAGAGCTTACTAATTAATCTCTTTAAAATTTCAGGTTTCAAAGAATGAAGCAAAGGCCATCAGAGATCAAAGGAAAAGAGAATACACCATGGATTCAGCTAGAGATGATCATGCTAAGTGAAATTAAGTCAGAAGGAGAAAGACAAATATATGATATCACTTATATGTGGAATCTAACATATGACACAGATGAGCCTAGCTAGGAAACAGAAACAGATTCACAGACATAGAAAACAGACTCGTGGCTTCCAGGGAGCGGGGGGTGTGGTGGAGAGTAGGGGAGGCTGGACTGGGAGTATGGGGGTGGTAGAGGCAAACTATTACGTATCGGATGGATAAACAAGGTCCTGCCTGTTTAACACAGGGAACTACATTCAATATCCTGGGATAAACCACAATGGAAAAGAATGTCAAAAGAATGCATAAATGGGTATAGCTGAATCACTTTGTTGTACAGTAAAACTTAACACAACACTGTAAATCAACTAAACTTGAAAGAAAGAAAGAGAAAATACAAAGTTAAGTTATTATTTCCTGTCCAGGCAAGGAAACACACAGCAATAAGGAAATCCAGAGTACTTCTCTCAGGGGGCAAGTCAGGGGCTGAAGGTGGTGGATCTAGGTGTGGTGATTATGTTAACTAAGGAATGAAGGCTAGCACTCTGGGAAGGGCAGAGTCCAGAGTAAAAGAAGGGTGAAAACAAGCCGTATTGGTCAAGAACCAGTGTTCAGTGAGGGCCAGTTAGGGTCTGATGTCTGAAGCCCCTCCAAGTTCGTGGTGTTTATCCGAGTCAGTTGTGAGAACCGGCTCTCATGAAACACAATAGTCAGTTTTGGCAAATGCTGATAGAAATGGAAACCGTTCCTGACATATAGGGTGATAACAGCCACAGGCAATGCAGGACATCAGGTCAAAAACCCTACCCAAGACATTTGAGGGAGATATGAATATGGTTCAGAGAAGCACTGAGAAGAAAATGGATTAAAATGGAAATGGTTGGCTAACAAAACTGGTCAGAAAAGTGTGTACCATATATCATTTTTGACAATACTACCAACGGACTTGTATGTACACATAGAAAATATTCAGAAGGAAACACTCAAGTGTTAGAGTTGAGGTGAAAAAAGAGGGTGAATTTCCATCTATGGTTTTGCTCTGATTTCTGCCTCCCATGACTACCCGCTGTTCCTGCTGTGATAAAAGACCTTGTTGCAGATCGATGCAGCGTGAACGAGCTCGCTTTCCACTGCACCGATGATCTAGGGTGGAAACCTGCTCTGAGATTATACTGGCTTCCAGAAATACGGAAATGACAACCTGGGGACTTCCCTGGTGGTCCAGTGGCTGAGATGTCACCTTCCGACGGAGGGGGCACAGGTTTGAGCCCGGGTTGGGGAGCCAGGGATCCCATATGCCTCGTGGGCAAAAAATCAGAACATAAACAACAGAAGTGATATTGTAACAAATTCAATCAAGACTTTAAACATAGTCTATATCCAAAAAAAAACACAAACAAATCTTAAATAAAAAAGAAATGACAACCTAACTCCTGAGACCTGATGCAAAGCCACAGCTCTGGCCTCACAAGTGACAGCTCCAGATGAGTCAGACCTGAAGGTGATTATGGGGCATTAAAAACATTTGGGGAACAGGTCCGGTTGGTCACACCACCCACATGAATACCTGGCAGGTCAGCCTCACCGTGGCCATCTCAGGGCCAAGCCCTCCAGCCCCTCACATGGAACACCAGGAGCTAAAAGACCAAATACGAAGCAGCAAGTGACTGCCAGGCTTCCTAACTCTGAGGGTCAAGAACTAGGTTTCATGACAGGGAGACTCAACTCCCACTGATTTATCTTTCCTTTATCCTGGAGCTGGTGATTTCAAGTCTGTTCCGTGACTCTATCAGTAATGGCTGGGTGGAGATTTTTTTTAGATGTACAGGAATGTCTTTTCTAATCCAAATCAGAGCTGTAATTTGCAAATCTCAAGAGACCAAGCAGGATGGTAAGGGCAGACCCCAGGTTTATCAAGAAGAAAGAGGGGGCAGAGTTCAAAGATTCGGAAAAATCAAAACAGGCGAGGACCGGATGGAATTCACTTAAATAAACCCAATGTGGGTTCAATAGGCCTGCTGGTGTTAAAGGTTACATCATTACTCAATTTCAGCCTCCTGAAACAATGCAGAAATATGAATAAAATTACCTACTGGCATAAATCACACTGACCCAACCCAAATCTCAGGGAGGATGAAGGAGGTACCTACTGGGACAATCAGAGATAGATGAGTTCCCGGGGCTCTAAGCAGAAGCAGTAGATATCAGCTGGCCTTAACACAGAAGCTAGGGCAGTGGGAAAGGGCAGGGGCCTGGAGCTAAGAACGGCCCAGAATGTCCCACTGGAAGAAAGATTTTGTCTAATTTCATATTATGCTATGTTAAGAATAAACGAAAAACTTAAAGGAATATAAAATTCTTTATATGAACTTCCCTGGTGTTTCAGTAGTGGTTAAGTCTTCCAATTCCCAATGTAGGGAACCAGGGTTCAGTTCCTGGTCAGTGAACTAAGATCCCATATGCAGTGCTGCGAGGCCAGAAAAAAAAAAAAAAAAAACAGCAATACATTTTTAAAAAAGAATATAAAATGAAATATAAAAATGGATATCCTTTAAGCCAATTGTGTTTTTTGAAGGCAATAATATATGGCTAAACAAAAAGTTTTCTTCCCAAATTTCTAACAACAAAAAAATGTATCTTCTTCATCAACTTTATCAGCAGTCATTATTTCAAGCTTCTTTCAATGTACAATACAAGTAATATGTACAATTATTAGATTAAAAACTTGGGTAACAAGAACTTGTTTTAATATATTAGTTTTTTCTATCCCCATAGTAAGTGTCCAATAAATGTTGTTAATTATTTTGAATTTTTTCTCTTATAATTTATTATTTAGAATTTTCAGAAAATTCAGAAAGAGGCAGTGAACTAATGAAACAAACTTATACCATAAAGGTGTGACTTAACAAATCATACGCGCTTACATAACAGAGAAGTTTTTATTTTAGACTACTTTCAATATTACTCTTCAAAAATTCTAAGAAAAAGAAACCATATATCAGCTTTCAACTCACTCTGTGAAGTCGTTTAGTTATTCACTCACAGAAAAGTTAAAAGTAGAAGACCCAGGGACTTTCTTGGTGGTCCAATTGTTGAGGCTTTCTGCTTGCAATTCAGGGGACACAGGTTCAATCCCAGGTTGAGGAACTAAGATTCCCACATGCTGTGAGGTTCAGCAAAATAAATAATTTAATAAACCAACTGATTCTTGATATAAAAGTGGAAGACCCATGAAAATGAGATACCACAATCTACTTACGAAGAATTGATGCTTTCATATTGTGTTGTTAGAGAAGATTCTTGAGAATCCCTTAGACTACAAGGAGATCAAACCAGTCAACCCTAAAGGAAATAAACCCTGAATATTCACTGGAGGAACTGTTACTGAAGCTGAAGCTCCAATACTTTGGCCACCTGATGCGAAGAGTTGACTCATTAGAAAAGACCCTGATGCTGGGAAAAATTGAGGGCAGGAGGAGAAGAGGGCAGCAGAGAATGAGATGGTTAGATAGAGTCACAGACTCAATGGACATGAGTTGAAGCAAACTCTGGGAGATAGTGAAGGACAGGGGAGCCTGGAGTTCTGCAGTCCATGGGGTCACAAAGAACTGGACATGAGATAATTAATTGTATTACAAATGAATGAAAGCATCTCTCTAAAGGGCTGAGGAGATTGGTGGGGGAGGTACTGACCTAAGTGGGTTTCCCAGGTGGTTCACTGCCTACCAATACGGGAGATGCAAGTTCAAGCCCTAGGTTGAGAAGACCCCCTGGAGAAAGAAATAACAACCCACTCCAGTATTCTTGCCTGGAGAATTCCACAGAGGAGCCTGGCAGGCTATGGTCAGGGGTCGCAAAAGAGTCGAACACGACTTAGTGACTAGACAACAGTAACAACAACTGACCTAAGTAACTTTGGAATGAGTGGAGTCTGTAAGACAAAAGGCAAATAAACTGTATAGAGTAGTGTCCTCTGGTAACGTGGTTCTACATGGAGGTGCAAGCTAAAAATACTGACACTGCTATACATGTACACTGGAACTGAACAATTAAGCAAGTGGAGGTCAGGCAAGGGGTCATAGTTCTCACTGCTGGAGCCAGCATTAACAGAAAAACCAGAGGAAGGCACGGGAGTAACCAATGTGGTGATATAAGGAAGTTGGAGACTTCAGGATGAACTCACATTCAGTTTCACTACAGGTACAGACGCTTACATAGAGAAATACTTAGAGATATATGGACACACACAGCTTAGTGTACACATGGCTGTTTCCCTGCTCTCTCACCTTAAAGGACCCATAAGCAATGAAATGTTGATACCAACGAGCACAACAAATGCCTGGATCCTAGCTTCTGACATCTCTCATCAGTACCAGGAACTAGAGCTTCTAGGAGAAATAGCTGCTTGCAGGAGCCGTGGGGCAGGGAGAAAATGAGATAAGTCTGGAGTATTCCATAACATCAGGAAAGAAGGAAACGCTTGAAAAACAAAACTCCAAACCCACACTGATGGGAATATTCTAAAGGAGCCCAGTCAATAGCTCTGGTGGCAAAAGTGTGAACAATTTCAATCATGAAATAACACACAGTTAATAGCAAGCACCAGAACAAAAAAAATTTTATATCAAAGGATAATAGGGGATGTTGTTTGCTTACTGGAGTAACTAATAAGTTCTTTTCCAGAGACTTTGATACTGGCCAAACACCAAACAAAACAAAACACCAGACTCAAAGGGCTTTGTTAGATACAGTTTCAAATATTGATCCAAAAATAAGATAATAAAAACATGTTAAAAATATTAATCACCTGTCCAGGCTCTGATGACATCACAGATAAAGGGACATCACCCTCAGAAGAAGGTCCAGAATCCAGGAGAATTTTTTTCCTAAACTTTAAACTTTTTAATTTGTATCGGGGTATAGACGATTACTTCCGTGGTGGCTCAGACGGTAAAGCGTCTGCCTACAATATGGGAGACGTGGGTTTGATCCCTGGGTCGGGAATATCCCCTGGAGAAGGAAATGGCACCCCACTCCAATACTCTTGCCTGGAAAACCCCATGGATGGAGGAGCCTGGTAGGCTACAGTCCACAGGGTCTCAAAGAGTTGGACACGACTAAGCAACTTCACTTCACTTTCACTACAGCCGATTAACAATGCTGTGGTCATTTCAGGTGAACAGTGAAGGGACTCAGCCGTACATACACATGTGTATCCATTCAGGTGAATGTTTTTAATGAGCTTCCCAAAAAAGACTCCAAAAGTGATGTGGGAATATTTTGCACATAAAAAAATAGAAACTAGAAGAAGCCTTGGAGGAGGATTTTAGGTAACAAAGACAAAAAGCCTGGAGAGACCACAGAGAAAGGGGCTTAAGGGTGAGTAGCTGACCAAGGTGACAGGCTCTGTTACCCAAACCCAGAGCCGTCCAGCTCACCCACTCCCCTCCACGAGGAACTGTCTTCTCCTCTGCCTCTATGAACTCATAACAAGATTTTTTTAAACCTGCTAATTTCATCATCATTTCTGGCTCTAGTTTCAAGGCTGTTTTCTAGGAGACTTGATTTTGGTTTTCAAGAGAATGACAGATACACACGTCCTACTGCGGTTCCCTGACTGCCTCCCAGGAGAGACTATAAGTGTTCCAAGAGAAGAATCACAAATAGAATAATTGATTCGAAAGTGGGTGAGATAGTTCCAAAATCCACTGTCAGTAAACGTTTTCTTCCTTTTTTTTTTTTTTTACTAAATAACATAAAAGGAGGGGGGGAATTCCACAATTCAGTGATTCCTAAGATTTGACAGACTGAAACCCGCATTTCATTTCCATCTAAAGAAGTCCTATTAACATTTGCATTAAACATGAAACACTTCTATTTGACAGCAGTTTCAGGATTTACTCAGATTCAGAATACCAATTTTTGCCTTACAATGGAGTGAAAATGGTACATCAACTTTGAGAAAAAATAGACCTAAACTGGCACCCCACTCCAGTACTCTTGCCTGGAAAATCCCATGGATGGAGGAGCCTGGTGGGCTGCAGTCCATGGGGTCGCGAAGAGTTGGACACGACTTCGTGACTTCACTTTCGCTTTTCACTTTCATGCATTGGAGAAGGAAATGGCAACCCACTCCAGTGTTCTTGCCTGGAGAATCCCAGGGACGGGGGTGCCTGGTGGGCTGCCGTCTATGGGGTCGCACAGAGTCGGACATGACTGAAGCGACTTAGCAGCAGCAGCAGCAGAAAAACAGTAACAAAACAGTAACAACAACAACAGTAATAGTAACAAACAGCAACAGTTGAAAATGAAAAAGCTGCAGTCATGAAAAAGAAAATTGTCTCTCATTTCCCACATACACACACACACACACACACACACACACACACTCACTCCATATTGACAGCATATCTTTTTTGGCCAGGTGGCGCTAGTGGTAAAGAACCCTCCTGCCAATTCAGGAGACATAAGAGATGCAGCTTCCATCCCTGGGTGCGGAAGATCCCCTGGAGGAGGGGATGGTAACCCTTTCCAGTATTCTTGCCTGGAGAATCCCATAGGCAGAGGAGCCTGGCAGTCTACAGTTCATGGGATCGCAAATAGTCGGACATGACTGAAGTGATTTAGCTAGCATGCCAGTCCCTACAGAGCTAAGAAACATCTCACTGAGGCAAACTAAATCCCACCTGAAAGTAAGCGATCAGCTTCTGAGACCTGGGACCTCTGCTCTGTGTGCGGCCGGAGCCCCCTGTTTCCCTCTCGGGCCAGTGGTGATGGTCATGCCTCACCAAGTGCTGGGGTAGGAGGCTGGAAGGGCAGAAAGGTCCCTGGGACTGGAATAGGTATGACAGGTTTCCATGGGAACCACCACCGAAACCAGGAGCCCAGAGTGAGTCACATCCCAGGGACCATGCCTGCGGGTCTGGGTTTTTAATAGTTCACATTTCCTAATATTTGCAGAAGTGAATGAGCGCACAGGCCTGGAGCAGGGGAGGCAGGAGAGGGCAGGTCCCCTGTGGACTGTCTTCCTGAACTAGGTGCCACAGATCAGATCAGATCAGATCAGTCGCTAGGTCGTGTCCAACTCTTTGCGACCCCATGAATCGCAGCACGCCAGGCCTCCCTGTCCATCACCAACTCCTGGAGTTCACTCAGACTCAAATCCATCGAGTCAGTGATGCCATCCAGCCATCTCATCCTCTGTCGTACCCTTCTCCTCCTGCCCCCAAGCCCTCCCAGCATCAGAGTCTTTTCCAATGAGTCAACTCTTTGCATGAGGTGGCCAAAGTACTGGAGTTTCAGCTTTACATCATTCCTTCCAAAGAAATCCCAGGGCTGATCTCTTTCAGAATGGACTGGTTGGATCTCCTTGCAGTCCAAGGGACTCTCAAGAGTCTTCTCCAACACCACAGTTCAAAAGCATCAATTCTTCGGCGCTCAGCCTTCTTCACAGTCCAAATCTCACATCCATACATGACCACAGGAAAAACCATAGCCTTGACTAGACGAACTTTTGTTGGCAAAGTAATGTCTCTGCTTTTGAATATGCTATCTAGGTTGGTCATAACTTTCCATCCAAGGAGTAAGTGTCTTTTAATTTCATGGCTGCAGTCACCATCTGCAGTGATTCTGGAGCCCAGAAAAATAAAGTCTGACACTGTTTCCCCTGTTCCCCCATCTATTTTCCATGAAGTGATGGGACCGGATGCCACGATCTTCGTTTTCTGAATGTTGAGCTTTAAGCCAACTTTTTCACTCTCCTCTTTCACTTTCATCAAGAGGTTTTTTAGTTCCTCTTCACTATCTTCCATAAGGGTGGTGTCATCTGTATATCTGAGGTTATTGATATTTCTCCCGGCAATCTTGATTCCAGCTTGTGTTTCTTCCAGTCCAGCATTTCTCATGATGTACTCTGCATATAAGTTAAATAAACAGGGTGACAATACACAGCCTTGACGAACTCCTTTTCCTATTTGGAACCAGTCTGTTGTTCCACGTCCAGTTCTAACTGTTGCTTCCTGACCTGCATACAGATTTCTCAAGAGGCAGATCAGGTGGTCTGGTATTCCCATCTCTTGAAGAATTTTCCACAGTTGATTGTGATCCACACAGTCAAAGGGTTTGGCATAGTCAATAAAGCAGAAACAGATGCTTTTCTGGAACTCTATTGCTTTTTCCGTGATCCAGCGGATGTTGGCAATTTGATCTCTGGTTCCTCTGCCTTTTCTAAAACCAGCTTGAACATCAGGAATTTCATGGTTCACATACTGCTGAAGCCTGGCTTGGAGAATTTTGAGCATTACTTTACTAGAGTGTGAGATGAGTGCAATTGTGCGGTAGTTTGAGCATTCTTTGGCATTGCCTTTTTTTGGGACTGGAATGAAAACTGACCTTTTCCAGTCCTGTGGCCACTGCTGAGTTTTCCAAATTTGCTGGCATATTGAGTGCAGCACTTTCACAGCATCATCTTTCAGGATTTGGAATAGCTCAACTGGAATTCCATCACCTCCACTAGCTTTGTTCATAGTGATCCTTTCTAAGGCCCACTTGACTTCACATTCCAAGATGTCTGGCTCTAGGTCAGTGATCACACCATCGTGATTATCTGGGTTGTGAAGATCCTTTTTGTACAGTTCTTCTGTGTATTATTGCCACCTCTTCTTCATATCTTCTGCTTCTGTTAGGTCCATACCATTTCTGTCCTTTATCAAGCCCATCTTTGCATGAAATGTTCCTTTGGTATCTCTGATTTTCTTGAAGAGATCCCTAGTCTTTCCCATTCTGTTGTTTTCCTCTATTTCTTTTCATTGATTGCTGAAGAAGGCTTTCTTATCTCTTCTTGCTATTCTTTGAAACTCTGCATTCAGATGTTTATATCTTTCCTTTTCTCCTTTGCTTTGCACTTCTCTTCTTTTCACAGCTATTTGTAAGGCCTCCCCAGACAGCCATTTTGCTTTTTTGCATTTCCTTTCCATGGGGATGGTCTTGATCCCTGTCTCCTGTACAATGTCATGAACCTCATTCCATAGTTCATCAGGCACTCTATCTATCAGATCTAGGCCCTTAAATCTATTTCTCACTTCCACTGTATAATCATAAGGGATTTGATTTAGGTCATACCTGAATGGTCTAGTGGTTTTCCCTACTTTCTTCAATTTAAGTCTGAATTTGGCAATAAGGGGTTCATTGTCTGAGCCACAGTCAGCTCCTGGTCTTGTTTTTGCTGACTGTATAGAGCTTCTCCGTCTTTGGCTGCAAAGAATATAATCAATCTGATTTCGGTGTTGACCATCTGGTGATGTCCATGTGTAGAGTCTTCTCTTGTGTTGTTGAAAGAGGGTGTTTGCTATGACCAGTGCATTTTCTTGGCAAAACTCTATTAATCTTTGCCCTGCTTCATTCCATATTCCAAGGCCAAATTTGCCTGTTACTCCAGTTGTTTCTTGACTTCCTACTTTTGCATTCCAGTCCCCTATAATGAAAAGGACATCTTTTTTGGGTGTTAGTTCTAAAAGGTCTTGTAGGTCTTCCTAGAATCGTTCAACTTCAGTTTCTTCAGCGTTACTGGTTGGGGCATAGATTTGGATTACTGTGATTTTGAATGGTTTGCCTTGGAAATGAACAGAGATCATTCTGTCGTTTTTGAGATTGCATCCAAGTACTGCATTTCAGACTCTTTTGTTGACCGTGATGGCCACTCCATTTCTTCTGAGGGATTCCTGCCCACAGTAGTAGATATAATGGTCATCTGAGTTAAATTCACCCATTCCAGTCCATTTCAGTTTGCTGACTCCTAGAATGTTGACATTCACTCTTGCCATCTCTTGTTTGACCACTTCCAATTTGCCTTGATTCATGGACCTGACATTCCAGGTTCCTATGCAATATTGCTCTTTACAGCATTGGACCTTGCTTCTCTCACCAGTCACATCCACAGCTGGGTATTCTTTTTGCTTTGGCTCCATCCCTTCATTCTTTCTGGAGTTATTTCTCCACTGATCTCCAGTAGCATATTGGGCACCTACTGACCTGGGGAGTTTCTCTTTCAGTATCCTATCATTTTGCCTTTTCATACTGTTCATGGGGTTCTCAAGGCAAGAATACTGAAGTGGCTTGCCATTCCCTTCTCCAGTGGACCACATTCTGTCAGATCTCTCCACCATGACCCACCCATCTTGGGTTGCCCCACGGGCATGGCTTAGTTTCATTGAGTTAGACAAGGCTGTGGTCCTATTGTGATTAGATTGACTAGTTTTCTGTGAGTATGGTTTCAGTGTGTCTGCCCTCTGATGCCCTCTTGCAACACCTACCATCTTACCTGGGTTTCTCTTACCTTGGGCGTGGGGTATCTCTTCACGGCTGCTCCAGCAAAGCGCAGCCATTGCTCCTTACCTTGGACGAGGGGTATCTCCTCACCGCCGCCTTTCCTGACCTTCAACATGGGATAGCTCCTCTAGGCCCTTCTGCACCCGCGCAGCCACGGCTCCCCCACAATGACCAGCGACTTCTTCAAGGAGAGGTAGGATCCACTGGAGACTGTTTAAAACCCGAAGAGTTCTCACCATGTTGTCAAATGTTTGATGCAGGGGTGGGGAGGGGTCGGGGTAGGGTACAGGTGGTGATTAGCCAAGCCAAGAATGGAAACTTCTTTAGAAGAACTGAGCACAGTGCCTTGCAGGCTCTAAACAGAAGTCTTAAGATTATTAACATTAGTTTGGATAAGTTGAAGACCTGGAAGAGGTTATGAACATCTCTGCCCAGGAGAACACAGGGCGGTTCTTAGCCACACATCCCAAATTGGTTTGGAATCAAGGCAAACTGACTGTCCTCTGGCCAGCCTCTTTCCCACCCCCCTAGCCTAGTCCTAATCCTCATTGTTAAGCTTCATTAGCAGGATTTAAACTGTCTACCACCCTTTACTGGGCGGAGACTGCTTTTGGCAATTGCCTTATACAAAATAAGCCTCCATAAATGTTTGTTCTAAAGGTCTATCACATGGTATCTGATCCCTAAATGGTCCTTATCTTGCCTTCATCTCTAGCCAGGTGGTGTGAAAACGGAGTGCCTTCTCTTCGGAGGTAGAGGGTCCCTCCAGACAGGCAAGGCTGATTGATGGATGATGTGGAAAGGAAACATCTTCAGTGGGGACCAGAAATTTACACCTGCTGGGACCCTCCTGGGAGCACTTGCTTTCCAAATGGGGGTTGGGGGAAGAAGTGGAGGCGGGTACTCTGAGCTCCCCTGTTCCCAGGAGCCCTGGGTTGATTTTTGCAAGCCTCCACACCTTGCAAAAATCATCTTTTCATCTTGCACCGTAGCACATTTCAAATTCCATTTCTGAGTGAATGAGAATAAGTAAGGAACTAAAAATCATCCGATGACCAGAAGACCAAGGAGAACAGCGCTGTTTAAATCCAGAGCCCTCAGAGGTGCACGTCTCTGCAGCCTGCAGACCTGGGGCCAACAGGGGTGATGTGGGCCAAATTGTGAAACCAAAGGAAAGCTTGAAAATGACTCTTAGATAATCACCTGGAATAATGGAGATACTCTAAACCCCAGTGCTTTGCCCTCCAGAGAGATGCTAGAGTGCAGAGTGCAGGGGTGAGAGCAGCTGGCAAACTGCCTGGGTTCAAGTCCAGTCCTGCAGCGCTGGGGCTGTGAGTGGTGACACATTACTTTGTCACACACACACTCTGTCTATAGAGTGAGAAAAGTGATGGTAGCTGTCCCATAGGCTTGCTGGAAAGATTGATTAAATTAATACATGCTAACCATTTAGAATCATGACTGGCATTACCTGTGTTTGGCATGCCAGCTTCTTAGTCTGTGACCTTTGTCTACCTGAGTTCTCAATCTGTTACAGGTAACCAGTGTCATTCCTTATGATCCCAAGACAGCCCAGGTTGCAGACAAACACATGCCTGGAATCAGAAATCTGCAGCCAGTGAATTAGCATGAGATGTGTATCTTTCCCCAAATGTCTGTTCAAAAATACACATGGATCATATGTGGCTCAGCTATAAAATGACCCCGCTGAAGCTCAGAGATGTGGGAGGAGGTGGGGGGGGTGGTTCCTGAGCAGGACGGGTAGCACCTGAAGTCTTTAGAGACAGCAGTGCTGGGCGATGGCAAAGCCCCAGGACTAATTGTACAGGAGCTGGAAGATGAGAGCTCTGTTACTCTGTACATTGACCTGGTGTAATGATTGACCTGAACCCTAGAAACTTGGAGAACAGACAGAAAACTTTAAAGTCTAGCCTTTTGATGTGTACAAACACAGAATTTTTCAGTGGGAACAGTTTTCCTCTTTGACTTCACAATGATGCAATTGGAATTCCACTTTTTAAAATAACCTCTTTTCAGGGAATTTATGAACTCCTTATTGCCAAATTCAGGTTTAAATTGAAGAAAGTAGGGAAAACCACTAGACCATTCAGGTATGACCTAAGTCAAATCCCTTACGATTATACAGTGGAAGTGAGAAATAGATTCAAGGGATTATATCTGATAGACAGAGTGCCTGAAGAACTATGGATGGAGGTTCGTGACATTGTACAGAAGGCAGTGATCAAAATCATTCCCAAGAAAAAGAAACCCAAAAAGGCAAAATGGTTGTCTGAGTAGGCCTTACAAATAGCTGAGAAAAGAAGAAAAGATAAAGGAAAAGAAAAAAAGGAAAGATATATCCATCTGAATGCAGATTTCCAAAGAATAACAAGGAGAGATAATAAAGCCTTCCTCAGTGAGCATTGTAAAGAAGTAGAGGAAAACAATAGAATGGGAAAGACTGGAGATGTCTTCAAGAAAATTGGAGATATCAAGGGAACATTTCTTGCAAAGATGGGCACAATAAAGGATACAAATAATATGGACCTAACAGAAGCAGAAGATATAAAGAAGAGGTGGCAAAATACACAGAAGAACTATACAAAAAAGATCTTCATGACTCAGATAACCACGATGGTGTGATCACTCACCAAGAGCCAGACATCCTGGAGTGAGAGGTCAAGTGGGCCTTAGGAAGCATCACTACAAACAAAGCTAGTGGAGGTGATGGAATTCCTTTTGAGCTATTTCAAATCCTAAAAGACGATGCTGTTAAAGTGCTGCACTCAATATGCCAGCAAATTTGGAAAGCTCAACAGTGGCCACACGATTGGAAAAGGTCAGTTTTCATTTCTCAATCCCAAAGAAGGGCAATGCTAAAGAATGTTCAAACTACCACACAATTGCACTCACCTCAGACACTAGCAAAGTATTGCTCAAAATTCTCCAAGCCAGGCTTCAACAGTACGTGAACTGAGAACTTCCAGGTGTTCAAGGGGATTTAGAAAAGGCAGAGGAACCAGAGATCAAGTTGCCAACATCTGCTGGATCACAGAAAAAGCAAGAGAACTCCAGAAAAAAATCTACTTCTGCTTTATTGACTACACCAAAGCCTTTGACTGTATAGATCACAACAAACTGTGGAAAATTCTTCAAGAGATGGGAATACCAGGCTACCTTACCTGCCTCCTGAGAAATCTGCATGCAGGTCAAGAAGTAACAGTTAGAACTGGATATAGAACAAGAGACTGATTCCAAATTGGGAAAGGAGGACATCAAGGCTGTATATTATCACCCTGCTTATTTAACTTATATGCAGAGTACATCATGAGAAATGCCAGGCTGGATGAAGCACAAGCTGGAATCAAGATTGCTGGGAGAAATATCAATAACCTAAGATGTACAGATGACACCACCCTTATGGCAGAAAGTGAAGAGGAACTAAGGAGCCTCTTGATGAAAGCAAAAGAGGAGAGTGAAAAAGCTGGCATAAAACTCAACATTCAAAAAAACGAAGATCATGGCATCCAGTCCCATTCCTTCATGGCAAATAGATGGGGAAACAATGAAAACAGTGATAGACTTTATTTTGGGAGGCTCCAAAATCACTGCAGATGGTGACTGCAGCCATGAAATTAAAAGACGCTTGCTCCTTGGAAGAAAAGCTATGGCCAAACTAGACAGCATATTAAAAAGCAGATGCATTACTTTGCCAACGAAGGTCCGCCTATTCAAAGTTGTGGTTTTTCCACTAGTCATGTATGGATGTGAGAGTTGGACTATAAAGAAAGCTAAGTTGATGCTTTTGAACTGTGGTATTGGAGAAGACTCTTGAGAGTCCCTTGGACAGCAAGGAGATCAAACCAGTCAACCCCAAAGGAAATCAGTCCTGAATATTTATTGGAAGGACTGATGCTGAAGCTGAAACTCCAGTACTTTGGCCACCTGATGCGAATAACTGACTGATTGGAAAAGACCCTGATGCTGGGAAAGATTGAAGGCGGGAGGAGAAGGGGATGACAGAGGATAAGATGGTTGGATGGCATCACCAACTCAATGGTCATGAGTTTGAGGAAGCTCCGGGAGTTGGTGATGGACAGCGAAGCCTGGCATGCTGCAGTTCACTGGGTCGCAAAGAGGTGGACATGACTAAACAACTGAACTGAACTGAGGGAATTCCCTGGTAATCCAGTGGTTAGAACTTGGCGCTTTCACTGCTGGGGGGCCCAGGTTCAATCCCTGGTCAGTGATCTAAGACGCCACAAACCGCATGGTGAAGCCTAATAAATAAATAAATGCCTCTTCCCTTGTCACTTGTATGTGGAATCTAAAATAATGCAATGAACTAGTGACTATAATTAAAAAGAAGCAGACTCACAGATCTAGAGAACAAACTAGTGGTTACCACTGGGGAGAGGGAAAAGGGGAGGGGCAATTTAGGGGTAGGTGAGTAAGAGGTACAAGCTATTAGGTATAAAAAAAGCTGCCTGGATATACTGTACAACATGGGGAACATAGCCAATATTTTATAACTGTAAATCGAGTTTAAACTTTAAAAATTGTGATCACTATATTGTACACCTGTAACATATAATATTATACAGCAACTATACTTCAAATTTTTTATTAAAATAAAAAATAAAAAAATAACCTCTTTACTCTGGTACCTTTTTTCTCAACTGGTAAGTAAAATAATTGAGATTCATTCCAACAGAATCCTTATATATAAATTCACAGTTTTGGTTTCTTGCAAACTATTTATTAGAAATTTCCCACGTTGGGGGAAAATTGTTTCTTTGCCAAAGTCAAGCCTTATCATTTGATGTAATGTAGTCATAATCATGTCTATCAAAGTGCTTGTTTTCTTTACAAAATTATAAAATCTTAAAGTCCTTTACTGGATACAGCTAGCTACATTTCAGTTAGTAAATGTAAAGTGAAAAATGTATCAAAGACTACTTTAAATAGAGGTTACAAAATAGGCAAAGAAAATAGAGCACTGGTCAAATTCTCTTATTTTATGGAAATATTGCTTCACCAACTGTAGTTCCAGTAAATTAAAATTTTAGAAATTGGAGGACTTCTCTGGGGGTCCAGTGGCTAAGACCCCAAGTTCCCAAAGCAGGGGGCCAGGGTTCAACCCTTGGTCAGAGAACTAAGATCCTAGAACTTATTTGACCTAGTACGGCCAAATAAGTAAATTATTATTTTTTTAATTTAGATATTGGAAATGTAGTGTTTGGAAAGATGTGTTGTTAATAGAGGTGATGTGCATGGTGGTCTCTCAACAGTTAGGCAGCACCTGGTAAAAAGTTTCCTCCTAGCAGATTCCCACACACCAAAGGTGGGTCCATCCAATGGGGACATTGTATGAAGATGCAGAGCTAACAGAGCCGGGCACGCCCATTGTTCAACTCCAGCTGCATCCCAGCTGGGAAACCAGGGTCAGATAGCCATGGAAATAAGACCCTGCACAATAGCCATGAAGATGGGGGAAGTTCACAGGGAGAAGGAAAGATGATCTCATGGCACCTTCAGCTAAAAGAAAGGCAGATGCCAGCTTATCAGGCCATGCTCCACAGCCGTCTTCTGGTTTCTGTGATGGTGAAACGTGGTGACACGGTTAAATTAGAAATCACTGATGATTGCAGAGCTGGGGAAGTCGCTGGGGTCCTCACAGGCGAGTTACACAATGTGGCAAGATCAGCCCCAGATTTGATGCTTAAAGATCTAGAAGAATGGTAGAAAACCTGCTTGCATCTCTTCAGTGTGGTTTCACTGTACTAACAACCCCAGCTGATATCATGGACCGTAAAGAAGCAAATCGAAAATACACAGCAAGGGGACTCCAGGTGGTTAAGGCTCTGCACTTCCAATGCAGGGGATGCAGTTTGATCCTTGTTGGGGGCATTAAGATCTCACATGCCTCACAGTGTGACCAAAACATAAAAGTTCAAAAAAAAAAAAAAAACCGCAGGAGGGAAAATCCTGGGATTCTTTTTCTAGGGATATAACACATATGAGCAAATAAAATTAAATATCTCAGTGGAAGATAAACAAAATTGTCCAGTGTAAGAGGCACCTCCCAATTGTACACAGGTTGTTCACGGAACAGTCTTTCCCAATTGTACACAGGTTGTTCACAGAACAATCTTTCCCACAAAATTTGGAAGGATTCCAAGCACCTAGGCAAAACACCTTGGGGAGAGAATAATATTTTTCCAGGTCATATTTTCCTTGATATGAAAACCCTTCAGTATTTCAAAGAAATTATATTTTGTCTCTTTTTAATCCATTTCCCCCCCCGAAATCAGTATATTTGTGTTAGTGTCCCAAGGCTTCACTGCTCAATACTATAGACACGTATTTGGGCTATTTATGCTTAAATTAATTAAAATGTAATGTGACTTAGAACTGTGTTTCTCAGTTGTGCTGGCTGTATTAACAGTGCCCAGCAGCCATGCGTGGCTAGTGGCTACTATAGGAAACTGCACGGGTATCCATCAGAACAGAAAGTTCTACTAAACAGCACGACTCAAAAGGCAACTTCTTATGTTTTCTTCTTCTTTTAACCAGAAAGTTACATTTTTATATGAAGTAAATGAATTTTCCAAAAGCTTGAGGTTTGACATTACAGATTCAATCTCAAAATCTAAACTAAAGTAATTCCAACTATCAGTTTCCAGAACAAATGAAATGATAATAGTAAACTAATACAAGACTTCTCTGTCCCTCTCTGCTGGTTGAATACCAAGTCATCTTTCAAGGTGATCCCTCCAGAAAGGCTTGTCTGACTCCGCTCAACCCTCAAGTTGCTGTTGGTTAGTCACTCAGTCGTGTCCCACTCTTTAGTGGCTCCATGGACTGTAGCCTTCCAGGCGCCTCTGTCCATGGAATTTTCCAGGCAAGAATAGTGGAGTGGGTTGCAATTTCCTCCTCTAACGGATCTTCCCAACCCAGGGATCGAACCCACATTTCCTGCATTGGCAGGAGGATTCTGAGCCACCTGGGAAGCCATAACAAATACAGTAAAGACTTTTAAAAAATGGTCCACATAAAAAAAGATCTTAAAAAAAAAAGAGCATGGACACTTGGTCATTATCCCCCCAACTCACACATACCTAGGAGGGATATAATGAAAATAAACCAAGGCTGTACTACACTGCTGTGTGCCAGCCACCAGTTTGTGCCAGGAACAGGACTAACGCTCATTTCCAGGGTTGCGGGTTGATTACAGGAAGCAGACCCACCCTCAAGGAGCTCATAAGCAGGCATTTACTTTCTTAAAACTGATTTAAAGTTCTGTTGGCTTGGACAGTAAAGAATCTGCCTGCTATGCAGGAGTCCTGGGTTCGATCCCTGGGTCGGGAAGATCCCCCGGAGAAGGGAATGGCAACCCACTCCAGTATTCTTGCCTGGAAAATCCGCATGGACAGAGGAACCTGGTGAACTTACAGTCCCTGGAGTCACAAAACAGTGGACACAACTGAGCAGCTAAACAACAGCATCAATGAAAAGTTCATCATTTGAAAATGTTGGGAGGGTTGAAGTCAGGAGTGATTGGACAAAACGTTAAGTTGGAACTGGGGAGGCCTTGAGTCTCCCACTCAGAGGTGTGCGCCAGTCTCTGGGGGAGTGTGTGGAGATGCTCCAGCAGGTCTGGGGTGGAGCCCGAAGGTCTCTGCTGCAAGCTTGGTGATGCCACCACTGCTGCCGCTGCTGGTTCCCAAGCAGCACTCAGGGCTCTGCAAGGACCAAGGTGCGAGCCCTTTAAAGCTTTGACCTTTGGGGCTGCAGTCCCTGCTCACTGTCCACAGCCACCGACAGGGACCCTGCCAGCTGTGCTTCTCTCTCCGGAGGGACAGACCTGAGCTGGACCTGTCCCTATGGGCACACGTGCTCCCACACACAAGCACACACATCCACGCACACAGACACACATGTACACGTTTCCCTGGTGGGCTTCCCTCCCTGTACACCTGCTGCTGTGTCCACATCAGGTTCCGGGTGCTGGAGTGAGGCAACCAGACCTGCTGCCCAGAGCCCACCATCCACAAGAGACCAGACTGATGGCGACCCAGCACCCTGAGTAAGATGGGGCAGGCAGGGATGCTAGAACCATGTGCTGCACATGCCTCTTTGGTCTAGAAAACTCGGTCTGTGCCAGGCCATCCATGGCACCCAGCATCATTTGCCAAGAGTTGAGTATCAGCGTCCCCAGAATTACTCCACACTGCCTAAAACTGCGTGAATACAGTGAATGTTTCATACTGTAGGGTGCAGATCTGTTTGAATTGAATAAAGATGCAAATACTTTGCCTGGCATCTGTTCAGTTATCATAGGAAGGGGGAACCATCCTTAGCAAGTCCCAGGTGGTCAGAGAGTACCCCAGAGAAATGGGCCTTGAAGCTGAGAACTGAACTGTGGGTGGGTGGCACCCAGTGTGAGCTAGGAAGAAAAGGGCTGGAGAAAGCCTTCCAAGAGGGAGGGATGAGCTGCTGTAGCACCTGGAGGGAGAGAAGGGGTGACCTGGTGCATGTAGCCACCGCAACACAGAATTAGAAAGGCCAGCCCCCAGGTCCACTCTCATCTCTCCCATATTCTCACTCATCAGCTCAGCTCATAGTCATTTCTTCTTTGACTAAATCTCACATCAATTAACTTTACAGCTCATGTGTTACCTGGGTTTCACGATTTTTGCAATGTCTTATGTAGATGGGAAGCCCTTAGAGGAAAAGAGGGTGCTCCACGTTTTCTTTATGACACCAACCTCCCCTCGAGATTGTTATCAGACTCTCTGCTTTGTGCCATAAGATGGCTTCAGCAGGTTTCTTTGCCCTCGAGTTTCTATTTGGGCTCGGCCTGTGGAGTGGGACAGAGGAGTGGAGTTGAGGGCATGGATGAAGAAATAACCATGAACTGAGCTGATCTGTAAGAATGTGGATAATTGTAGCAGCTTTATTCATAATTGCTAAAACTTGGAAGAAGCCAGGATACCCCACAATAGGTGAATGGATGAATAATAAATGGTGGTTCATCTGGGAAATGGAATATTATTCAGCATTTTAAAACATATAAATAAATGAGCTCTCAAACCAAGAAAAGAATGGAGGAAAACTTACATGCCTATTACTAAGTAAAAGAGGGCTTCCCAGGTGGTGATAGTGGTAAAGAACTCTGCTGCCAATACAGGAGACATAATTAGACATGGGTTTGTTCCTTGGGTTGGGAAGATCCCCTGGAGGAGGACATGGCAACCCATTTCAGTATTCTTGCCTGGAGAATCCCATAGATAGAAGGGCCTGGCAAGCTATAGTCCATGGGGTTGCAAAAGAGTCAGACACGACTGAAGTGACATGGCATAGCATAGGTAACAGAAGCCAACCTGAAAAGGCTACATACTGTATGATTCCAACTACATGGCATTCTTAAATAGATAAAATTATGAAGACAGTAAAAAGATATTTGTTTTCCAGGGGTTTAGGGGTGAGTAGAAAGGGATGAATAGGTGAGCACAGAGGATTTTAAGCATAGTGAAAATCCTCTGAATGATATTGTTACAATACATGTATGTCCTGAGACATTTGTCCACAACCACAGAACATACACTGCCAAAGCAAATCCCAGTGTGAACTGTGGGTTTTGGGTGATTGTGATGTGTCTGTATCAGCTGTAACAAATGAACCAGCTGGTGGGGAAGATGGATAATGGGGGAGGTTAGGCATGCCAGGGCATTAGTATGGTTAGGATTATAGGGAAAAAGGAGTGAGTGTTCAAGACTATGGTGATCACCAAGCAAAGACAAAATCAAGAATAACTTGGAGAATGGTGAACAGATAAAGGTCTTGTCCAGGGTGGGTTCCTGTACCAGCTGCTGCAAGAGAAATGACCTTTAATGGATTCATCGCTCTCACAACAAACCTTTATTGTGCCCAACATGTGTCGGGCATGGTACCAGCCGCTGGGCTGCAATGATGCTCTGCCAAGGAGTCCACAGTCAAGTGGACAAGAGATCACAAGACAACGGTGGGCGATCCGATCGGATTTCCTCCTGTTTCCACTTACTGATCCCTGAGCCCAGAAGAGAGCTGATCACAGGTTAGGCTTTTACAGATGTCTTCTCATGAAGTCCAAAATAGCATTAAGAGGATGACAGGAGTAACACAAGACTGAGCACCGCTTGCCATGAAAACATCCAGGGGGCATCTCACTCGGTCTTAGGGAGGCAGGAAGACTTCCCAGAGTGGGCGGCTTCAACCAACTTGAGAGAGAGTACTGTGTCTTTCCAAGTCTAAAATGCACACTTTGTTGCTTTTTGACACACCTGAGATTGGGATTCAAATTCACAGTTGAATTGGGAACATGTTTTCCTTTGTCAGTGGCATACACAATTATGGGGCACCCTGTGGGCAGTCACATTGTGAGCTTGTTGAGATGTGGTCTCCAAGCCAAGCCAGAGAGTCCTTCCAGAAATCTGCATGGCCATTAACATCACAAAATCTCAAATTCCACCTCCCTAAGGACCTTGTGAGGGCTTCCCAGATGGTGCTAGTGGTAAAGAGTCCACCTGTCAATGCAGGATTCACAAGAGGCGCGGATTTGATCCTTGGGTCAGGAAGATCCCCTGGAGTAGGAAGTGGCAACCCCCTCCAGTATTCTTGCCTGAAAATCCTACGGACAGAGAAGCCTGGCGGGCTACACTCCATGGAGCAACTGAGCTCACACAAGGACCTTGCGTGAACCCACTCCTCACCAGCCTCTGCAGTGGACTCTTCAGCTGCTGGTTCTGCTTCCTCTGACCCAGACCTTGTGCTTTCTCACCCTCTAATGCCCCCTCAATCAGCCACAACTTTCCAAAACCAGGTCTGCTCAGGTGACTTTCCTTCATGACAAAACCATCTCAGTAGCAGGGTGTCCAGGTTCCTTTGAGACCCGGTCTTCACCAGCTGCCGCCTGTTTCTCCACCTCCCCCACGCCCCCACTCTCGAACTTGGCTGACTCCCAGCTAATTTTAAGGAATCTAGGACGCCATCGGTGGTAAGTCACACCTTCATTTTATGGAACATTAAGAAAGAAAAAGAGACACTTAATCAACTGGTGACGTGTTGTCTCAGGCCAGGTCCCCGGGAAAAAAGCCTCTGAGGAGATGTGAGTGCAGCAGGTTGATGGGGGAGGGCTCCCCAGAACAATAGTGGTGAGCAGGTGAGGGCCCAGGAGGCTCAGCACCCCCACAGGGAGCCCAGGGGCAGGTGGACCTGCAGAACTGCCCAGTGTGCAGGTGGGGAGCAGAGGTTGGAACCCCACGTGGACTAGTCACTGAGCATGGGGGGCAGCCTGGGGTCAGGCAGCTCCCTCCGGGAAAGCCCAGCTGACAGCTGCCCTCTGTCAGCCCTTGAGAGATGACTTGACAGAGGATGTGGGCAGCGCCTACCTCATCCACTACAGACGTATCCATCATGAGGTGGTTTCTGATGTGATGTGTTAGGAGATGAAAAACTGGGCATCTTCCAGTTAAACACACTGTGTGGGCAGTCGATTCCTTTTCTACTGACATTATTTAGAGTTAGTTTTGCTGACTTGCAACAAAGAATCCCCATAATCCAGGGTTAAAAGGGGGTCACAAGGAGAAAATGATGCACCTGTTTTTTTTGTAACATGGCTGTTTCTGTTCCTTTGCTGCCATGTCTGACTCTTTGCAACCCTGTGAACTGCAGCACGCCAGGCTTCCCTGTCCTTCACTGTCTCCTTGAGTTTGCTCAAACTGATGTCCACTGAGTCAGTGATGCCATCCAACCATCTCATTCTCTGTCGCCCCCTTGTCCTCTTGCCCTCAATCTTTCCTAGCACTGGGGTCTTTTCCAATGAGTCGGCTCTTCCCATCAGGTGACCAAAGTATTAACAATCAATTTTAAGTATATAACTCAGTGGTGTTAGGTACATTCACCTTGTTGTACCACCATCATCACCATCCATCTCCAGAGCTCTCTCATCTTGCAAAAGTGAGACTCTGTTCATTAAACAAAAATTCCTCCACTCCCACCCCCATCCCTTAGCAACCACCACTCTACTCTGTGAATCTGATACTCTAAGTACCTCCTAGGAGTGAAACTGTACAGTATTTGTCTTTCTGTGACTGACATTTCACACAGCATAATGTCCCCAAGTTTCATCCGTGTGGTAGCATGCAAGAGAATTTCCATCCTTTTCAAGGCTGACTTATATTCCATTGTATGGACATACCACCTTCATTTATCTGTTCATCCATCAATAAACATTTGGGTTGCTTCCACCTCTTGGTATTATGAAAATTGTTGCTATGAACCTGGCTATGCAAATATCTCCTAGACTACTATCAATTACTTTGGGTACGTGCCCAGAAATAAGATTGCTGGTTCATATGGTGATTCTGTTTAACATTTGGAGGAATTGCCACACTGTTTTCCATAGAGGTTGCGCCATTTTACAATCCACAAACAGTGGACAAATTGGCTTTCCCAGTTCTCCACATCCTTACTAACATTTGCTATTTGTGTGTGTGTGTGTTTGATAGTAGTCATTCTAGTTAGTGTGCAGCGATATCTCACTGTGGTTTTATTTGCATTTTTCTGTTGATCAGTGATGTTGAGCATCTTTTCAAATGTCTTTTGGCCATTTGTTTATCTTCTTTGGAAAAACTTCTATTCAAGTCTTTTGACCATTTTTAAAATCAGGTTATTTGATTTTGTTTGCTTTTGAATTGTAGGAATTCTTTATATATTCTGGATATTAACTTCTTGTAGGATATATGATTTGCAAATTACACCGTCAACACTTGAACTTCATACTGTCCTGCTGCCTCAACAGCTCCACAAACAAGTTGTGACATTCAGCCCAGGAGACAGGTGCATCAGTGAGATAAGGC
This sequence comes from Bos indicus, assembly GCF_029378745.1. Lineage (NCBI taxonomy): Eukaryota > Metazoa > Chordata > Mammalia > Artiodactyla > Bovidae > Bos > Bos indicus. Next base: position 22,431,154 of record NC_091773.1, on the reverse strand, counting down.
TGGTCTCTCCCTTAAGAACTTTTCTTGCCCTCACCATGACCAGTGACCTTCACATGCACCAAAGCCTTTCTCTTGTGTATTCCATGCTAACCCCAAGTAGCGTGTGTCTACTTGGGGTCAGTAAGTAGACACACTTACTGTGTCTCTCAGCCCTCCACTTGCACTGGTTCAACACAAATATTTCTCCCATTCCATAGGCAGCCTTTCCCTCTGTTTAGTGTCCTTTCATGCACAAAAGTTTTTAAGTTTGATGTGGTCCCATTTGTCTATTTGTCCAAACACCCATTTTTTTTGGTGCCATATCTAAGAAATCACTGGCAAATCCAATGTTATTAAGATGTCCCCTATGTTTTCTTCCAGAAGTTTTATAGTTTGCAGTCTTATGTTTAGATTTTTTTTTAAGTTAATTTTTTATTCTATGTAAGAAAAGGGTCCAACTGCATTCTTTTGCATGAAGACAGCCAGGTTTCTGATCACCATTCATCAGAAAGATCATCATTTCACAGATGAATGGTCTTTGTGGCCTCATCAAAGAATATCTGACCATAAACACAAAGGTTTTTTTCTGGGCTGTCTGTTCTACTCAATCAGTCTGTCTAAATCAAGTTTATGGATCCTATAGGGTAGCCAAAACCTGTAGGTAGTTGGTTTGGAACTCAGAAAGTACAGAGATTGGGACTGACATATATTCAGGACGATGTATAAAATAGATAACTACTGAGAACAGAGCACAGCGAACTCTATACTCAGTACTCTGTGTGGTGACCTAAATGGGAAGGAAATCCAAAAATCAGGGGATATATGTATACTCATGGCTGATTAACTGTGCTGTATAGTAGAAACTAACACAACATACACAGCATTTAGGCAATTATACTCCAATAAAAATTTTAAAAATAAATTTTAAAAAGGAAGGCACTCATTAAAGAGCTTTGGGATAATTCTGTGAAAAATAAAATAGGTCAGGAGGGTAATACTTTCACACATTAAATTATGTAAGCGAGGCATTCTTACAGGAGCTTCACATGCACTGACACATTTAATTAATGGAGCTGTGAAGTGTGCTCTTCATAGCCCCGTTTTATAGGGGTGGAGATGCAGGCACAGAGAGGCTGAGCGACTTGCCCATGGTTGCGCAGATGCCAAATGGCGTTTGAGACCTGAACACAGTATGTCTGGCTCCAGAGTCTGTGCTTTTACTCAGGACACTGTGACATCTCTCCCGTGGGAGTGGAAGATCATGGAAAGCTTCGTGGAGGAAGGGGCATAGACAATAAAGCCATGGGCAGGAGTTGGCTGTTTGGAAATAGTCAGGGCATGCATTTCAGCTGCAGCATAGGAGTGCTTTCTGAACGCTACGACATCTGTGACCGTCCTAAGGTCTGGGATCAGCTGGGCTGTTTCTTTTGTACGACTCCATGTTGCCAAGTGTCAGGCTCAGTCTCCACTTGAGAAAGGGTAAATAAAGAAAATCTATTGTGTTTTACATTGATTTAAAGAAAAGGGAGGCAGAGGATGGAAACCATAGAGCTCCCAAGAAGCCTCGGGTGATTGCTGCCTTCCAGAAAAGCAACAGGGAAAATAAATCCCAAAGGAAGAGGAGCTTCTGGGTTGTCAACACTTGTCTTAATTCTCTTGTTCATCCGCAGAGTCTATGCCCGGTAGTTTTTGTTAAAATCATTTGAGCTGATTCTCCTTAAAGAGAAAAGATAAGACTTTGGTAAATTTGAGGGAAATCACACTCTGTGAAGCAAGGCTGCTGCTGCTGCTGTTGCTGCTGCTGCTAAGTCGCTTCAGTTGTGTCCGACTCTATGCGACCCCACAGACGGCAGCCCACCAGGCTCCCCCATCCCTGGGATTCTCCAGGCAAGAATATTGGGGGGGGGTTGCCATTTCCTTCTCCAATGCAAGGAGGAGGCTCCTTTTCACCCTACTCCTTCCATTTGACCTGGGTGCTACACCCAGTGTCCAGATACACCTGGGCAAGGTAGCCCAGGATGGGCAGCCAGTTGCCCAGACCCACCGAGGTCTGAGGACACAGCCCCAGGACCTGCATTATGACCCAGCTCCCCAGAGATTCTTAAGCATATGAATATTTGAAAATGCTGAACTAGAGCAAATAAAAGTTTTACCTAAAGGAATTCAACTCAGAAAACAATGATCACCATAGAATAGTAAAGATTCTTGCATAATTATCAACATACAATCAGATATTAATTCACATAGTGGAGCATTTTATGAGTGTAGCATATGTTGACCGTTCCTAAGACTCTTATCTCCTCATTTCTGTTTAGATTTTTTTAATGTGAAGCTCATTCGTTAAAAAATACAATCATACAAATCTGCCTTCACTGTGCTGCTTACTTTCTCTTTAAGACCGAATAAAATTCCCAACCATGTTTGATACCGTGATTCTCCTACTTGGGAAATCCTTTACACTAACTGTTAAAATCATTAAGCCAATGTCCTCGATTTAATCTTTAAGGTTGACCAGCCAGCATTGAGTCACTGTAATCTTCTAGGTCAGACAGGAAAAGAATTGACGTCGTTGCAAAGTACCACTGCGTAAGCGTCTTTGAGAAGATGGCAGCCAAGTGTACACAGTTGGTTAATGAGAGGTGACAGCTAACAGTCCCTGGGCAGGTGAGTTGGAGGGCCTGGCCCCTGGCATCACAGCCCTTGCAGGGGCATCTGTGACACACTTTCTCTGACATAACACATCTCAGAGAGGTATCAAGATGTTTCCTCTCCACAGATAATCCGCCAGCCTACGAGGTTTGATGGTTTGGCACGTGCTATGCCCAAGGGACTGATGCAGAAAGGGATGTTTCACACAAAGGGGCTTTCACCGTGAGCCAGCAGTGTTGATCTGCAGCTAAAAACAGAGATGCACAAAAATAACCCTTCAACTTCTCACCCTGAACAATGAAGATATTTTCCAGAGAAACACATATGATCTAAACAAGCCTCATTTCTCCAGCTTTTACTTTTTAAAAAAGGAAAGATAAAAAAGGAGATCAGCTGACCTCACTGGTTTGCCTCACTCATCTGTAACACGGACCGCCCAAAAGAGAATTATAAACATGCCTGAAAGGTCTTCTCACATTATGTCTAGCTTTCAGCAATAAACAAAGAAGTTGTTACTAGCCATGAATTTTAATATCCTAATTAGCATAAATACTTCCATGTCACAAGTTAATGCGAGCATTCCTCTCAATTTTAAAGAGAGATGCCAGGAACTCGGCTCCCTTCACATACCGTCCTCTCTCTTGCCTCTTCTCTCCTCCCAACGTAAGTCAGAGGGAGAGGGAACATGGGGTGATTTTTGGAGGACAGAGAGATAGACAATCACAAGGTCCAAATTACCCAGGACCCGTGATGGGCAAGTCCAGGAGCCAGCTGCCGCCTAGGGGACTGAATGCTAAAGACAAGGCTAATGTCAAGTTAATTCTCATCAATTTTTTTTTTTTAATCACTCACTCCATTTCAGGGTCCTGATCGTAAGACAGGAGGAAATGAGCCTGAGAACCAGAGTTCTGTCAGAGTGAAAACTGTGGTTAAAGGAGAACAGAGAGAGAGCCCCACGAGGCCCCAGGCAGTGGGGGAAGGACGGGGAAGGTGGGCACCTGACATTTGGAGCAGTGGTCCCCTGCTGCTCCACGTGTGTACACAATGTCCCCTGTCACTGCCACCCTCCTGCCCGTGTCCCCAGACCAGCTCCGTCACAATCAGTGAGTTAGGACTCTGCTCTCACAGAGGGCCTGGGTTCAATCCCTGGTCAGGGAATTAAGACCTTGCAAGCCAAGCTGGCGTAGCCCCCTCCCCCCAAAAAGCCAGAATGTTGGAGACACATAGGATGTTGCCTTTGCCTGAATCTGGACTGGTTATGGTCTTCATTGCTGTTCGGGCTTTTCTCTGGTTCCCATCTGTGGGGCCTACTCTCTGGTTGTGGTGTGCATGGGCTTCTCATCGCTGCAGCCTCTCTTGTTGTGGAGCACGGGCTCTAGGTGTATGGGCTTCAGTAGTTGCAACTCCCAGACTCTAGAGCACAGGCTCAATGGTTACAGTACACGAGCTTAGTTGCTTCACGGCATGTGGGATCTTCCTCGATCAGGGATGGAACCCATGTCTCCTGCATTGGCAGGGGGATTCTTTACCACTGAGCCACTACAGAAGACCCCACAGTTATTCCGTTTTGATTTTTAAATGCATTCTTCTCTTTCATGGTTAAAGCAAATATATGATGACCATTTAAAAGGCCACAAACTCTCTAGTTTGTTGGCATAAAGCCCGAGTTAAATTGTGTACAAGCCAGAATGACTTCCCCATCCTCAGTGTGTGAACACTCCTATCGTGGCAGGGACAAGGGGAGACAGCACCCACTGGGCCCATCTTCAGTTCCAGCATGGCTCACCCCTGGCCATGGCTCTGTGGCATATCTGTGCTGGTCGGAGGCCACAGGAAGTGATTCCATCCCCAGGGCACTCTGCTCCTCTGGAAATGCCAGCGCTACCCGAGGCTCAAGGAAGCTGGGTGGGCAGGAGAGAAGGGTGGTGACTCTACACAGGGAATTCTAGGAAAGCAGGACTCGGGGACACCCCTAGGCAGTGTCCAGGCCAGAACAATTGTCTTTATCAGTGTTGCAAGAATATGAAAGCTATAGTGGCCCTGAAAGTCAGAAATGCAAAATGCCAAGTGTCAGATTCCTAAGACTGTGACTCACAACAGCCCATTTCTCCACTCTTATTCATTCTCTCTTGTTATTTTCTCCTCAGTAAACACTTGCTGGGCGCCTGCTCAGTGTCCAGGGTCATGCTTTGTACTGGTTGTAGTGGCTTCTGTGACTTACTTCAACTTGTTTCAGTACAGTCAGTGTGCAAGTGTGTGTGTGTGCATGCACACGCATGCCAGCTAGTTTCAGCTCGAATTCACACATGTGTGATCAGGAAAGCATGCCCGGGGGCCATCCACTCACTGCACATCCTCGACACCCCCCCAGAGCCAGCTTTTCCAGGCTTCAGCCCACAGATCCCAACTGACACTGAGGATTCACTTTTCAGCATCCTGACCATCGAAAATGGATATTGGTTGCAGCACTAGTGACTTACTAGTTATCATCATGAATGTGAGAAGGGGCTTTGTACTGGTGAAAACGTCTAAGACAGGGAAGATGGTGTAAAAGGTTGAGACATTCAGTCTGGGGAGATGGAAGCACTGTGGAGTTGGACGGTGGCTGCGGTTGCACTGCAATGGGATTGTACTTCATGCCACCAAACTGCACACTTAAAAATGGCTAAAATTTAACTTTCATGTTATCCCATCATTTTTTGCATTTTGATAAAATGCAGTGCCTTTTATCACAAAATTTCTTTAAGGTTTAGACACTGCCCATACTTGCATGATGGCTTCCCTGGTGGCTCAGATGGTAAAGAGTCCACCTGTGATGTAGAACTGGGTTCAATCCCTGGGTGGAGAAGATCCCCTGAAAAAGGGAAAGGCAACACACTCCAGTATTCTCGCCTGGGAAATCCCATGGACTGAGGAGCCTGGCAGGCTACAGTCCATGGGGTCACAAAGAATCGGACACGACTGAGCACAGCTAAACAGCAAAAACAACTTGGGGGTCGAGGGGTCAGACAAGGATTTCTGGGCGGGATTATCTGGAAGGATGACCTAGTGTTCAACCAACAGAGAGGGACAGAGAGTCTAGTTTATTGTTTTCATTTGCTCTGGAAACTGACAATTGGAATTAGGGTTTAATTTGGTTTAGATTTTGAGACTGAATCTGCCATTTCAAACTATCTGGTAATCTCTAGCTTTTTGAAAATTCATTTATTTTATACCAAAATGTAACTTTCTGGTTAAAAGAAGAAGGAAAAATAAAAAAGTTGTCTTTTGAGTAATGGTGTTTTGAATAATGTTTCTAAACAGAAGCATTTGTTTAGCAAACAGTAAAGTAAAGATGCTTTAGTAAGCATCTGTTACTAAACAGAAGATTTGTAGATATAGAGAACAGACTTGCGGTTGCCAAAGGGGAGATGGAATGTGGGGCAGAGATGGGGTGGGAGTTGGGATTAGCAAATGCAAACTATTACTTATAGAATAGATAAACAACAAGGTCCTACTATAGAGCACAGGGAACTCTATTCAATATCCTGGCATAAACTATAATGAAAGAAAGTATATATATATTTATATATATATTTGTATAACTATTTTCCTGTACAGCAGAAATCAACATGACACAGTAAATCAACTACACTCACCAAGTGAAAGTTGCTCAGTAGTGTCTGACTCTTTGCGACCCCATGGACTATATTGTCCATGGAATTCTCCAAGCCAGAATAGTGGAGTGAGTAGCCTTTCCCTTCTCCAGAGAATCTTCCCAAGACCTGTCGAACCCAGGTCTCCTGCATTGCAGGCAGATTCTTTACCAACCGAGCTATCAGGAAAGCTCCTACTCACTAAAATAAATTTTTTAAAATAAATAAATAAAAATAAAACAAAGCATTCTGCATTAAAGGAGTAAGATCTACAAGAGGGTAGAAATGAGTTTCTCAGAGCTGAGATGGGAGTGCCAACTTTGTTTCTCTAGGAGGTAGTTGATTTGCTGGGGCGCGGGGGGCGGGTGGGAGGCAGGCGTGCGGTAGACATGCTAAGTTGTTTCAGCTGTGTCCAATTCTTTGTGACTCCATGGACCGTAGTCTGACAGATTCCTCTGTCCATGGGATTTTCCAGACAAGAATACTGGAATAGGTTGCCATTCCCTTCTCCAGGACATGTTTCCAACCCAGGGATCAAACCCAGGTCTCCTGCATTGCAGGCAGATGCTTTACCATCTGAGCCACCAGAGAAGCACAGGTGAGCTTAAACCCCAGGGAAAACCACTGTTAGCTTAATCTCCCTAGTAAGTTTCAGGTACTTCCCTCAGAGAATCTACACTTTAACACCTTTTTCAGTGAACTAGAGCTAAAAATGAAGGAAGCCTTTGTATTCATTTATTTGTTTTGTGTTTTTTGATTATGTTTTTTCCCTTCTACTTGCCTTAGATCTCAGAAATGGAGAAAATGTATATTCCTGGTATTTCTTTTTGGCACTTCTGATATTCTGGGGCCAGACATTCAAATCCTGACTCCACCACACACAAGCTGTGTAATCCAGGCAACTTTCTAATTTCTCTAAGCCTCAGTTTCCACTGTAAGATGGGACTGCCTATGGGGTGAAGGTTGAGAATATCCACCAAAAGCGCTTAGCATCGTGGCATCCTTGACTGTTACCCAGGCTGGCACCGCCCTCCCGGCCAGTGCACTGGCTGTTCGGAGTCCTCCCTGGTGGAATGGAGTGGACTTCATTGGAGACAGAGGAGAATGTGCTCTTCGTAAACATATTTGGGGCAGCTTGGTTGTATCGTGGGAAGAATGTGGCCTTTGGAGCCCACACGTGGGCTCACATTCTTGCCGTATCTGCTCACTAGGTGACCTTGAATATTTAATTAACATCTGAATCCCCGTTTCCCCTCCTCACAAATGAATATCTAATACTCATCGGATTGGAGATAAGGCTGGTAGGGCATTATCTGGATGGACTGATTCTTGTTAATTTTCTCCTTCCCCCTTGTAACGACTTCACAGGAAGGAGAAAAGGTAAGCCTCTCTCTGGGGCCCCTCACTATGCATTCCAGGAGTCCTGGGTGTGTCCCCAAAGTCGGGATTGGCCCTCGGTCCTAGGAATATGGTGGAGAGAAATACAACTTGCGAGAGTAAAGCAGTGTATCCCGTGCAGTGAACTCGATTCCAGACCCTTTGAACAAATCATCACTCCCGTGGGACCTGTCCTCTTATCGTTGGAACATTCTTCTTGATAAAATTATTTTAAATGTTAAAAGTAAAGATTTTTAAAAGCCATAATTCTCCTTCCTGCTGCAACTATTTTTGGTTTTAGCTATTACCTTGTGGTCTTTGGCTGGACCTTCCCAGGTAGCACAGTGGTAAAGAATCTGCCTGCCAGTGCAACAGACTCAAGAGATGCAGGTTCGATCCCTGGGTTAGGAAGATCCCTTGGAGAAGGAAATGGCAACCCACTCCAGTTTTCTTACCTGGGAAATCCCATGCACAGAGGGCTACAGTCCATGGGGTCCAAAAGAGTCTGCCTACCTGCCGATATGGTTTATGGTACCTTCTGTCAATACAGTAACATTTATATTCTACTTTTAGAATATAAAATACTGTATTGTAAACTATTTATATTCTACTTTTCTATGTAATGCTATTCATTTGCTAGCACAGATTTCACATGATTCTATAAAATAGCTACATAATAGACCTCCTTGTAAAAGTTTTACAATATTGGATATGAATATTACATGATGCTTTATGCTACAATGGCCTCTTTATGACCACAGTTTAATCTTTTTCATTTTTCTCCTTAGTAGATTATATTCTTTGCAAAAAATTATGGAGCTGTCATGGGCTTCCCTGATAGCTCAGTTGGTAAAGAACCTGCCTACAATATGCAGGAGACCCCAGTACGATTTCTGGGTCAGGAAGATCCACTGGAGAAGGGAAAGGCTACCCACTCCAGTATTCTAGCCTGGAGAATTCCATGGGCTGTATGCTCCATGGGGTCACAAAGAGTCAGGCATGACTGAGCGACTTTCACTGATGTTTTATATCTGTAAAGCAGTCCCCTATAAAAATGAGAAGGGCTCTTTGTTACCAAATAGTAGATTCTTCATCCAATTACAGCCAGGAATTTGTTTTGTTTAATTTTTATTGGAGTATAGTTGATTCACAGTGTTGTATTAATTTCACATGTACAACCAAAGTGAATCAGTTTTACATAGACATGTACCTACGCTCTTTTTAGATTCTTTCCCCATATAGGTCATTACAGAGTGTTGAGTTCCTTGTGCTGTACACTAGGTTCTTATTAGTTATCTATTTTATATATAGTAATGTGTATATGTCAATCCCAATCTACCCAATTTATCCCCACCTTTTACCCCTTGGTAACTATAGGTTTTGTTTTCTACATTTTTTGTTATTTAGTCTCTAAATCATGTCTGACTCTTTGTGACCCCATGGACCGTAGCCTGCCAGGCTCCTCTGTCCATAGGATTCTCCAGGCAAGAGTACTGAAGTGGATTGCCATGCCCTCCTCCAGGGGATTCCCGACCCAGGGATCAAACCCATGATTCTTTCATTGGCAAAGTGAAAAGTGAAAGTGAAGTTGCTCAGTGGTGTCCAGCTCTTTGCAACCCCATGGACTGTAGCCTAACAGGCTTCTCCATCCATGGGATTTTCCAGGCAAGAGTACTGGAGTGGGTTGCCATTTCCTTCTCCAGAAGATCTTCCTGACCTAGGGATTGAACCCAGGTCTCCCGCATTGTAGGCAGATGCATTACCATCTGAGCCACCAGGGAAGTCCTGCTTTCATTGGCAAGCAGATTCTTTATTGCTGAGTCACCAGAAACTGTTTTCTACATAAAAGATTCTACTTGTTTTGTAAATAAGTTCACCTGCACTGTTCTTTTTAGGTTTCACACGTAAGTGATATCATATGATACCTGTCTTTCTCTGTCTGACTTACTTGATTCAGTACAACAATCTCTAAATCCATCCATGTTGCTGCAGGTGGTATTACTTCATTCTTTTTTATGTACAGCCAGGAATTTGATCAGTGGGCTGAGTTCACACTTGGAGAATCTGGGGTACAAACACATTCTAGCAGATTGCCCTTAGAATCCATACACCAATGTACTCATCTCATTTTTTTTTTATCATGCAGCACAGCTTGAGGGATCTTAGTTCCCTAACCAGGATCAAACCCAGACCCCCAGTCATGGAAGCACAGACTCTTAACCACTGGACCACCGGCAATTCTCTCATCTCAGTTTTAAGTGACCAGGAAAAGCAATGATGTACATTTCAGCAGTGGGTCCCTTGACAAATCACCCAGCATTTCCAGAGAGAAAAACCACCCTGGACTCCCTGGAAGTCTGGAGAAGAAAGGTGATGGGGGAGGAGGGGCAGGAAGCGAATTAGGACGAATAATCTGTTACACATACACTGTGCAGCAAGAACAAACTGAAAGGGCGCCCAGCCTGCCCCAAGGCACAGGATGTAGCTGTCCTTCTGAATGGCTCTTCTGTCCTATCGAGGCCCATTGTCTCATGGAACCCAGGCCTAACAATGTCCCATTGTGGCTGTGCAAAGACAAGGTGGTTAAATCCCAGTTTTCCAGCTGTCTGTCTTCATTTTCAGTCTCCCGGACTGGTCCCCTGAGGATGGCTCTGTTCCACTGCCTGGGCTCCATGCTGCCAGCCATGTAAGTAAGGCTGATTTATAGGCTCCTGGATCTGCCTTGAGGACATTTATAAATCTCTCATCTTGCTCTGGCTTTTATAAACATGTAAAGATGACAGCACACATTTCCAGGGTGATAACAATGGGAGAAACTGTCTCTGCAATTGCCTACCCAGAGCCTGCTGTACATCTCAAAGCCACCTGTGTGTGGAACCATGCGGATGCTTCCCATGGACAGAAGATGCTCTTAAGGGCTTTATACAAATCAGTGACTGGATCAAAACTTTCATTTTAAAGGAAATTTAAGGACCAATTTCAGTTGCAAGAGACTGTTTTGCTTTAAATAAGCCTAGAATGGGTGTTACTACCATGTGGATTTTAAAATCCCTACACTGAAACAATTCCTACTTGCAGCCAACTATTCTTGTTGCCCCAGATTCTGGGTCATGTGACATCTCTGCATCGCCACCGGCGTGGAAGGACTGGGTAACCAGCCAGCTGGAGATGGTTAATAAGAAGGCACTGGAGTGATGGAAAGTTCCCTGGAAATCACCTGCTTCCTGTGTCACCTCCCAGATGGAGAAGGTACTGGCTTCTAAGGGGGAGGTTGCGCATCGCTTGCTGAGGGTTTCTACAGAGAAATGAAATCCCAGGTGTTTCAGAGAAGGGAAAGCATTGTCATTGCCATGTGCTCTGTGGTCCTGCCTTTGTCTTTTCCTTCCTTTCCGGATCAGAGGGTCTTAGTATTGATGGCCTTTGCTCTAAGAGTCCAAGCAAGAATGCCCGCTGGATATGGAGGTGCACAGAAAGAAGAGGCTGATTCCTTGGAGAGGGATGGGTGGCAGGGTCTAAAACGTTCTCTTCTGTATAGTCGAGTCTGTGGGCTGGACATGGAAGGAAAGTACCCCAGCCCTGATGCTGCATGCACCGGGCAGCCACAGGCTGGCTGCCCCATCACTCTGCTGCATCCTCTCCCACCCGTAAGATGGGGTGACTGTTGTGGCATCCTCACCAGATACAAAGAGATTTAATGCAGGCAGAAGTACCTTATGAAAGTAAGTTCCATCTTTTGTGTGGAGTAACAAGCAATCAGGGAAGACTGGTACTTGGCTGCCACCAACAGTGTGTGTCTTCAGGAGCTTTTAGAAACAGGTGTACCTCTTTTAGCAACTCCCCCCACCCCTTTACACTGACTAGCTGAGAACTGCTTTCCATATTTGTGAAGCTGTATTTCCGTCTGTTCTCCGAGGGGGTCGGGGTGTCAGGACTACTGATAACTTGTTGGGGCTTAGCAGGGAGCTTGTTAGGTCTAAGCTCGGGGTGAAGGGGGCAGGGGAAGGTGGAAATAGGCTGTGGGGGAGGAGGTTTGGGAGACAAACCATAATCCACATTTTCTCCTAACAGGATATTCATCAAACCTAATTTTGGATAAAAGTGACGTAAGTGACATTTTCTAAATCATGTTACAAACTTCTTAACTTGAAGTGTCTGCTTTTTACGTGTTTAGCTGTGCTGTGTGTTGTTAAGACTCTTTGGATCCAGTTTGGGGATCTAAACTCATCCACTATCATTAGAGCGTTGTCCTTTTCCCTACCTGACTGTAAAAGAAGAGAAATGTGTATTTTATTGGAGAGAATGGATACATATATATGTGTGGCTGAATCCCTTCGTTCACCTGAAACTGTCACAACATTGTTAATCGGCTCTACCCTGATACAAAATAAAAAGAGAAAAGAAAGAAATGTTTATTTTATCTCAGTGGGTCTGAACCTCTTCACTAGACTTAGTGAATACTTCTGGGGTGGCGTGACTGAAGGTCGCTTGGAACCTCCGTCACGAAGTTCGTCATAGAAAGAAGTAAGTTTAGTGATAATCTTTTCTGCAGTTTGTTGGAGCTCTGTTTCCCTGTCTGTGAAATGAGAAGCTTAGATTAGTCGCTCCTGTCGTCAGCACAGAGTAAACAGCGTCCTTTCAGGACGATTTTCTCTGCTCCTGCCCCACCCTAACCTTGGGGCTTAGTAAATAGTCAACGCATCCACAGGGATGGGGAGGGGACGGGTCCTCAAAGGTTCTTCTGGTCCACTCAACCCTCACCCACCATTCCAATATCTACCAGCAGGAAAACCCAAGCTTTCTCCAAGCCAGTTGAGTTCAGTCAGCAATCCTATGGGGACTGATGTATGGAACAAAATCTGTGCTAGGTTCTGGGAATACAAAGCAAGCGAATGCCTGTCTTCCAAGGGTTTTTCCATCTTGGAGGGGGAGGACAGAGTCAGGGAGACGGAACAGTGAGATAACAAGGTCAGGGCTCTGCAAAGTGTGAGCTCAGGTGGGGAGGAGCATGCAGGGGAGGAGAGAGTCCCCTGGATCCCGCCTCCCTGGATGGATCACACAGTAACTCAGAGTCAGGTCTGTGGGCTCCACGGCCAGCTTAGACCACACAGAGTCCACCATAATGTGCTCGCCCTCTGAAGACTACGGAGCCACTTCCAAACATTCTAATATAATCAGAGTTCATCTGTCAGAGGTGAGAGACCAGTGGCGGGAAACCCCCCTGCCTCCATTAACCTTCACACAATGGACCTGATAAAGCCCCGTCTTCAAAAAAAGTGCCGGCAATCGCTTTATCAGATGTAATTACATTTTCTAATCTCACAGAGACTTCCTCGAAGCCACTGAGAATCTCAGGTGAAGGATCTTCCCAGAGGTTATCTGTTTAGGTTCTGTCCAGTTTACATCTGCAGGTCTAAGCTTTATTAAGCATTGTCCTCGCCCCACAGGTGGTGTCACACCTAAACCCAGACAGACTGACCCCCAGCGCTAGGGGCCATCGACTCTGTCTCTGAACCATGTCATCCCTGCGGCACTGGGCCTCTCTCTCCTGCTTGGGAGGCCTGAGGCTAATGGAACCTCGAAGGCATTTGGTGAAATCTGGGCTGAGGCTGATGGAACCTCGAAGGCATTTGGTGAAATCTGAGCTGAGATGGTGCCTGGTTCGTTCAGTGTGATGCCCTGAGTGACACACACCTCACAGGTGAGGTCTGGGTTACGCCTGAGGCTCCTGATTGCTGGACCCAAGATTTCACATGCAAGGAGGCTGTCAGTGTGATTGGTGATTAAAGACAAGTGGTGCAAAAACCTGGTCTGAGATTGTATAAACATCATAAGTAGGGAATTCTCCAGTAGTCCAGCGGTTAGAACTCCAAGTTTCCAATGCAGAGGGCACAGGTTTGATTCCTGGTTGGAGAACTAAGAGCCTACAAGCCCCATGGTAAGGCCAGAAAAAAAAATCATAGACAAGACAAGCATATAGATGCAAAGAGATGACTTATTAGAAAAGACCCTGATGCTGGGAAAGATTGAGGGCAGGAGGAGAAGGGGATGGCAGAGGACGAGATGGTCGGATGGCATCACCGACTTGATGAACATGAGTTTGAGCAAACTCCGGGAGATAGTGATGGACAGGGAAGCCTGGTGTGCTGCAGTCCACGGGGTCGCAGAGTCAGACACAACTTGGCAACTGAACCACAGCAAAGACAAGTGACCAGTTTCTCATCCAGGTCTTATTTGTAACTTGATTAAAGAGAAGAAGAAAAACTTGGGGTGGATGCAAGGAGGGACAATGCTGGCACATATTATCATCAGCCCTAAATGCCTTCAAGTTCCTCATGTCTTTCAGTGAGTTCTTCTCTTTTGGGGGGACGTATTTTCCTAAGAGCTTTAGGATTTCTCATCTCTGACTGTGCTGCTTGCTGAGGACTGATTTGGTCACAGGTTCCCTTATCCTCTCAGCAAACAATACAGACAGTCATCGCCCCCCGCCCCGCACCCCCCCCCATACCTAAGGCTACTGCATCTTAAAGCTCAGTGTTTCTCTCTTGTCAAGTTAGAACCTTGACTGTCTGTCTGGTTAAACAGACAGAAGGTCCGTTCTTCAGAAATAACTGTGCAGTACTTCCATTTCCCAGGCACTCCTTGAAAAGAGTTCTGTGTGATTATTTGCCCTTTTCAGAAGTGATAAATGCCAGTTAATTCAAGTACCAGGAGATGGTAAATGGTGCAACAGAATAAATTAGCCACTTGGTCCAGGTGATCAGGGAAGCCTCAGTGGCTCAGAGGTAAAGAATTTGCCTGCAGTGCAGGAGAGACAGGTTGAATCCCTGGGTCAGAAAGATCCCCTGGAGAAGGGAAGGGCAACCCACTCCAGTATTCTTGCCTGGAGAATCCCATGGACAGAGGAGCCTGGTGGGCTACAGTCTTTGGGGTCACAAAGAGTCAGACACAACTGAGCGTACACATGCACACCAGGTGATCAGAGAAGCCACCTCTGAGGCAGTTGGGTAGCCTGGTATGTGGGGAACAGCACCCCCAGAAAGCTCACCACAGCCCTACCTGAAAACCAGCTCTGTAACCAGGGGCCCCTCTGCAGCCTGAAATCTACCTTCCCCTGAGGGACCTTTTGGTCCAGGACAGATGGTCCTTTGTGACACCAGGACTTGATCTTGCGCAAGGAACATCCTTTCTCTCTTGTACCACCTTTAACCCACGAGAACTATTTAGTCTGGTCTATTTAAAGAAAGTGGTGCAATCATGCCAAGGTGAAGACTGCCAGAAAAAACAAAATCCTAATCACTCCTTTAAAGTTATATGTATTGCAAGTGCTGGGTAAGCTGTTCACAAAGCACCGCCGGGTTAGACCTCACACCAACCACACAAATGGGCGTCACACCCATTTCTAAGATGTGGAAACTGGGGTCAAGAGGTTGGGAAGGTGCTCGGGTCACTCACTGGTACACAGGACAGCGGGCAGGGATGAAGCCACACCTCATGTCCTTTACTGTTACTCTTGGCAACTAAACTCACCGAGCTTTGAAGAGCATCTCGTCTGGCCAGACAGAGCACACGGGGCTGGGACTGGGGCTGACCTAAAATCCCCTGTGTTTACATGAACTTGTGTTTTAAATTTTTATTTAATTTTCATTGTATTTCATTTTTCATTTAAATTTCACTTTTCATTTAAATTTCCTTTATAGTCTTCTACAGTTAAGTCTGTACATTCTTGCATGAATCAGAAGTAAAAAAAAAAAAAAAAAGAAGGTGGAATTTGTCTGTAGGACATATGTTGTTAGTCGCTCGCTCAGTTCTGTCCACGGCCTGTAGTCAGCCAGGCACCTCTGTCCATGGAATTCTCCAGGAAAGAGTACTGGAGTGGGTTGCCATTTCTTTCTCCAGGGGATCTTCCCGACCCAGGGATAGAACCTGGGTCTCCTGCATTGCAGGCAGATTCTTTGTCTCTGAGCCACCAGGGGAGCCCAGAACAGATATTGTTAATACAAACAGTGTATTCCTATATACAGTTTTTCTGTATACAGCTTTCCTATACACAGTTTTTATATATAAATGTATTACTATATACAGTTACAAATAGATGGGGAAACAATGTAAACAGTGAGAGACTTTATTTTTTGGGCTCCAAACTCACTTCAGATGGTGACTGCAGCCATGAAATTAAAAGATGCTTGCTCCTTGGAAGAAAAGCCATGACCAACCTAGACAGCATATTAAAAAGCAGAGACATTACTTTGCTGACAAAGGTCCATCTACTCAAAGCTATGGTTTTTCCAGTAGTCATGTATGGATATGAGAGTTGGACCATAAAGCTGAGGGCCAAAGAATTGATGGTTTTGAACTGTGGTATTGGAGAAGGCTCTTGAGAGTCCTTTGGACTGCAAGGAGATCCAACCAGTCCATCCTAAAGGAAATCAGTCCTGAATATCCATCGGAAGCACTGATGCTGAAGCTGAAACTCCAATACCTTGGCCACCTGATGCGAAGAGCTGAGTCATTTGCAAAGACCCTGATGCTGGGAAAGATTGAGGGCAGGAGGGGACGACAGAGGATGAGATGGTTGGATGGCATCACCGACGCGATGGACATGAGTTTGAGCAAGCTCTGGGAGTTGGTGATGCACAGGGAAGCCTGGCGTGCTGTAGTCCATGGGGTCGCAGAGTCGGACACAACTGAGTGAATGAACTGAACTGATACACAGTAGGTGTGGACAAACACTGTTTGATTCCACTTATACGCGGTGCTTAAAACAGTCAAAATCAGAGTCCGAAAGTACACTGGTAGCTGCCAGGGGCTGGGAGGTGGTGGTGGGGGGAGTATTGGGGAGGGGAGATGAGGAGTCAGTATGTAATGGAGACAGAGTTTCAGTTTAGGAAGGTGAAAAATTTGGGAGCTACATGATGGTGAGAGTTACACAGCCATGTGAATGTACTTAGTGTCACTGAACCGTACAGTAAAATATGGTTAAAATAGTATGTCTTATGTGACTTTTACCACAATCAAAAATGTTTAAAAAATTAAAAAAGCAGAAGAAAATGTCAAAGATGTTCTTGAGAAGAGGAAGAGTGAGGAATATCACAGATGGTCAGAGGAAATGATCATTTTCAAGCTGCTTGAATGAGCTGAATCACTCTCTATTTGTACAACTCACGCTCCTGTGTCTTCAGGGCGTGATGGTTGTGTAGGATCGGTTCCTGAAGATGTTTTAACAATCCCTCCTGCCTCCACTGCTCTCCGCCCCACAATAAGGCAAATCAAACCGGGGATCCAGGACTCTCCTCTGTAACACGCAGAGGTGGGAGAGAGTTGCATGCGAGCCAGTGAGCTATGCGAGGAATTTGCAGAGGACACAGGAGTTCATGAATGGAATGGCCTCCAAGCTCGCCAAAGCATCTCGTTCCTAATCTTCTTCGGTGTTATCAGAGTGGGTGGAAGCCCACAGCCAGCCAGAGTGCAGAGACAAAGCTCATTTTCCAGGAGGGAGGGCCCTTCCCCCCGATGATGCCCCTTCCTCTCGTATTCTTACAAGATGGTGAGCGGCTGGCCCACTCAGCGTTCAATCTCCCTTAATCGCCTGCTGGCTGCCCTACCTGGCAGCCCACACTGACCTCTCTGATGCCTCCTCTTGTGAGGGAGCCATGGAGGTGGCCAAGAGAGGAGGTGGGAGGGGAGATTCAGGCCAAAGGAGCAACCTTGTGCAAAGGTCAGGGAGGCGAGAATAGGGAAGCAGCTCAGGGCTCTGAGCAGAGGTCCCTCCAGCCAACTCCCCATTACCATCACCAGGGGGCTTGGAAGGTGCCCAGGCTCACGGGTGACCCCAGATTAACAAACAGGACCTCTGTGGTCAGGACACAGATATCTGCAACCCCAGAGGGAGCCATGGCTGAGAACCAGGGGTGCCACAGTGAACCCAGAGAAAGGCAGGGGTGCAGCCAAGAGCTGGCATTGGAAAAGTGTGCAGAGTGGATGGTGGGGTCCCTGATGAACCTCCAATTTCTTAAGCACGAGGAGCAGAACCACCTGTGAAGAGGCTGCTGTGGTCCCCAGATAGGAGATGGCAGTGTCGGCCCTAATTCTGGACACAGGAAGGACCCAGAGCACAAGGACCGTTTCAGAGATCAGAGGCAGTCAGGTGGGGAGGGTTAGGGGGAGGGGTGGCTACGTAGCCAACGGGATGAAGAAACGGGGACTGGTCAGGAAGACCTCTTTACTTTTTACGTGAGTATAAATATAGCGTATTTACTTATCTATTTTGGCTGTGCTGCATGGCTTATAGAATCTAAGTTCCCCGACCAGTGATTGAACTCACACCCTAGGCATAAAAACGTGTGGAGTCCTAACCAGTGGCTGTGCTGCTGGACTCAGTCGCTGAGTCATGCCTGACTCTGTGACCATAGTCCACCAGGCTCCTCTGCCCATGGGATTTCCCAGGCAAGAATACCGGAATGGGTTGCCATTTTCTACTCCAAGGGATCTTCCTGACCCAGGGATCGAACTCAGATCTCTCGCATCTCCTGCTTTGGCAGTCAGACTCTTTACCACTAGTGCCACCTGGGAAGCCCCCTAACTACTGGACCACCATAGAATCCACAAAATAGGGTACTTAAAAGAGGACTATTCTGGAAAACCCTAGAAGTATACTTTCCAGACTCAAATATTCATTGTTCTGTTTACCAACTATTGTTTACTTTGTAGAAAATAATTTTTAAAATGTTCACCAAAAAGGAAGACATGAGTGTCTGCAGTAATGAGCTTTCTTATTCTTACAAATAAAATCAGAAGTGGTCCTCAACATAGCCACCCAGCTTAATTCAGCTCCACTCTGGGCTCTCCATGGTATTTTTCATCACTGGCTCACTTTTACAGAGGGAACATCAGCATCATCTTCTGAAGTCTTTCAGAATTCAAATCTACACAAAATTGTTAGGAGAGAGCAAGAGAGGCGAATATTAGAGGAGTTTTGGGAAATGATAAAATAAAAACAAAGTCCTATGATTATGTCAATAATAAAAAAAGTTTATGTTATGAAATAAAGCTATGAGGAGGGTACCCAGACCCACAGTTGCAAATGTAACTAAGCATTTAGCACTCGATCCATTTTTAGGTTTATTTCCGTCGTAGGCACTGAACTGCTTTTGCGCTGTGGTGTTGGAAAAGACTACAAGGAGATCCAACCAGCCCATCCTAAAGGAAATCAGTCCTGAATATTCTTTGGCAGGACTGATGCTGAAGCTGAAATTCCAATACTTTGGCCACCTGATGCGAAGAGCTGACTCATTGGAAAAGACCCTGAGGCTGGGAAAGATTGAAGGCAGGAGGAGAAGGGGATGACAGAGGATGAGATGGTTTCATGGCATCACTGATGTGATGGACATGAGTTTGAGTAGGCTCCGGGAGTTGGTAATGGGCAGGGAAGCCTGGCATGGTGCAGTTCATGGGGTCGCAAAGAGTCAGACTGAACTGAACTGCTGCTGCTAAGTCACTTCAGTCATGTCTAACTCTGTGCGACCCCATAGACGGCAGCCCACCAGGCTCCCGCGTCCCTAGGATTCTCCAGGCAAGAACACTGGAATGGGTTGCTATTTCCTTCTCCAATGCACGAAAGTGAAAAGTGAAAGTGAAGTCGCTCAGTCCAACTGAGCTGAGGCACTGGTAAATCATGACACAGAGCACAGTGGGCGGAGCACTAGGTTCCACAGCCTGGCTGTGCCTCCCACTTTCCCTGGGACCCCAGCTGTCCTGTCTCTGTGGGCCTCAGATGCCACTCTATCTCATGAGCCCTTGGAATAAGGAGTGTTTCTCCACCCAGTTGCCTGTTAGAATCCCCTAAGGAGATTTTACACATCAACGCCCCTAGAAATTTCTGGTAGTAGGTCCTTGACATCAATATTTTTTAAAAATTCCCCAATATATGGGTTAATAAAACAAATATTGTATATTAACACATATATATGGAATCTAGGAAAAAATGGTACAGTGAACCTATTTGCAAAGCAGAAATAGAGACACAGATCTAGAGAACAAATGCATGGACACTAAGGAGGGGAAGAGGGAGTGGGATGAATTAGGAGATTGGGACTGACAGATGTACACTACTATGTAGAAAGGGAAAGTGTTAGTTGCTCAGTTGTGTCTGACTCTTTGCGACTCCCATGGACTATAGCTGCCAGGCTCCTCTGTCCATGGAACTCTCCAGGCAAGAATGGTGGAGTGGGTTGCTACTCCACTTCTCCAGGGGGTCTTCCCCACCCAGGGATTGAATGCAGGTCTCCTGCATTGCAGGCAGATTCATTACTGTGTAAAATAGATAACTAATGGGGAACACGGTGGTGACCATGTTGGGAAGGAAACTGAAGGAAGAGAGGGTATATGTGTATGTGTGGCTGATATACTTTGCTGTGCAGCAGAAAACAACATGACATTGTAAAGCATCTAAATTCCAACAACGAAAAAAAAAAGAAAAATCTCCCCAAGTTGTTCCAGTGCATTGCCCAAGCTGATCATTACTGGATTATCAAGATGATTTCTATGTTCTCTTCTAAATATCAGGTTTTTTTAAAACCTAATTTCATGGGACACTTCTCCCTCAGTCTCTCATTTCAAAAAGAAAATCCGGAATAGCCCAAGCTTCCTTTTGGTTCCAGGAAGCACACACAGGCAGAGACACAGCAGTCAAGACCAAGGTTTAAGTACGCCCTCAGCATTGGGATGGTTTGGCTGATTTTAAGGAGAAATTCTCCATAGCTTCTGAAGGGGCGTTGCTGTTTCCAGCTGCACTAAGAGGCCCCCAGGTGAGCAAGAAGGAAAGGAAGTCAATGGAGCCCCGGGCCAGCTCTCGGAACCGGCCAATCCGTGGTGGCCCTTCGGCCACTAACCTTTACGCCAGTGGAGTGAGCCGTCCCTGAACAATAGAAGCTCTGCCACTTTGAAGATAAGCTCACACGGCCTGCTTGAAACAATAATTCTGTACTTTCTTTCCTGTTTCTAGATTTATTTTAAGTATTAGTATAAAATGTCAGAGCAGCTGATAGCAGCCAGATCAGTTTGTATAAAACTCGACTGCCTGTTTGTGGTATATTATGGCTATATTTGACACAGGAAAGCACTTAATCATGCAGGCTATCAGCAGACCACACCCACCTTTGTGAGGACCCTCCGAGGCCACGAGATTTATCACTGTGAACTTGAACTGGATGGACAGGCCCTGATGGATAACATAGGCTACTTCTGAGAAGTTGGGGCTAGAAGGGTACCATCCACAACCCAAGGGCCAGGAAAAGGTCAGGAGCACAGAGCTGTCTCCCACGGAGGGCCTGAGCGTCTCCCACCTACGCCCTGGCTCTCATCTCAGGCCGTTGAAATCTTCCGAGTGGAAATCTGATGATGTAGCAATTGCGGCAACCTCCCGAAGCTCCATTTCACTCCAGAATGGCTTTTTCTGAGGCTGCTAACCACAGTTTTCTCCACACACCAGCTAATCAGTGAACAGTGAATCTGTTTACAGAAAAAGCCTAGCATCACCTTTGTTCACTAGTCTCTTTTCTGGTGGGTTACTCTGTTTGCGTATTTGCAGGTCTCAGCAGTTGGGAGGCTGGCACTGCGGGCAGGGGGTGGGGGTGGGGCCCCTTCTCTCCTTTTCACCTACTGGACACCTGAGGCCCATAAGAGAAGTGAGGGCTTCTCTGGTGGCTCAGTGGTAAAGAATTCACCTGCCAATTCAGGAGACACAAGTTCAGTCCTTGGGTTGTGAAGATTCCACATGCCATACAGCAACTAAGCCCATGTGCCACACTACTGAGCCTGCACTCTAGAGACTGGGAGCCACAACCACTCAGCCCACACACCACAACTATGAAGTCTGTGCACCCTAGAGCCTGTGCTCTGCAACAAAAGAAGCCCAAACACGTTGCTGCAACTAGAAAAAAGCCCACACAGCAACGAAGACCAACACAGTCAAAAATAAACAACCAAATAGAGAAAATTACTTTTTAAAATTACTTTTTAATGCAAACAGAGAAACTGAACCTTTAAAAGCGAAAAGTAAGTGGGCTGACCATGGCGAGGTGTCCACAAGTCTCCGCCATCCAGAAACCCCAGCCCTAAATCCTTCTGCTTGCAGGTGAAGCACTCAGGCCATTCCATCTGGTGCTGGCATTTGCCCAGAGTCAAAAACTGAATTCCGCTCCCGGTTTCCCCTTCTGTAGTGGCAGTGTAGTGGCACAAGTCACCTGTGCTGTCTGCTTCCACCTCTGAGATGGGGGCGATTGTCCCCAGGTACCCAGTGTGCTGGGATGTACCCAGATGGGAATGTACACTGCAGAGGACTAGTGTCGAATGGATGGGAAAATACCATTGTGTTGTCATTAAATATTAATATTCTTAAATACCTGATTGGAATTACACTCTGGGGCCAGTCTCACCACTCACAGCTCAGCTCTTCCAAGTTGCTTACAAAACCCCTCCTAGCCTCAGTTTCCTCATCTGTAAGGCAGCAACAGTAGAATCTTATAGCTTCTTTTTCTCATTATTATAAACATATTCTGACATATTTTTGATGGTAGAAAGAGTGGGAGAATCAACTACAGAAATCCGTGCATCATCTAGACCCAAACATTTTTTCTCTGATTTCCTCCAAACCCAAGTCCCAGGCAGCAAGCCCTTTCCCAGTCTCCGGCTAATTAGGTTATGTTTTCTAACATCACCACTGTGCCATGTCGCACCCAACAAAATCAATAACACTTCTTTATCATCATCCAATATCTAGGCCACAGCCAATTTTCCCTGATTTTCTCAAAGATGTATTTTTATAGTTGGTTTATTCACTCAGAATGAGAGTAAGGTTCAAATGCTGAACATGGTTACTATATATCTTAAGCCACATTTATTCAGTAACAGTCTCCCCCCTCCCACCCCACCCCCACCTTAAATCACAGCATAGTTATGTTGGAGAAACTGTATCATTTGTCTCCTGGAATGTTCCACATTCTGGATGAGGTTGATTGCTTCTTTCTACTGATATCTAACTCTCCCTACCCCATCCTTAGTACAGATGTCCTGGTAGGTTTATGGGAAGGATTACATGAGTTGATACCTATATATTCGTTTGTAAAAGCTGCTTACACAAAGTATCACAAACTGGGTGGCTTAAACAACAGACCTTTATTCTATCACAGTTCTGGAGGCCAGAAGTCTCTCTTTGGCTCCTAGCTGCCGTTTCTCCCTGTGTCTCTTTACCTCCTCACCCTTGTATTTGATTCTGTGTCCAAACTCCCCTTTCCTAAAAGGACGCCAGTCATATCAGGTTGGGACCTACCTCAGTGACCTCATCTCAGTTAACCACACCTGCAACAACTTGATTGCCCGATAAAGTCACATCCTGGGGTGCTGAGGGTCAGGAACTTGAACATACGCGTTTTGTGGGGACACAGTTCAACCCATAAGAGCACAAATAAGTGGCACATGGTATTCTATAAATATTAGCTACGTTGTCAATAGTTCCATCATGACCATGTTATATTGTTACTTATTTAAGGATTCAGTGAGTCAATTCATGTAAAACATTGAACACAATACCTAGCCAGTAGTGAAATTTCTATAAATATTAGCTATGAAGCTGTAATGTGTTACAACGTTACTTATTTAGTAATTGTTTGTGTTCTAATGTATATTCATGTTAGAATGTTTCTTCTTTAGTAATTTTAATACTAATTTAAATTCGCTCTTGTTGTTCAGTCGCTCAGTCACGTCAGGCTGTTTTCAATCCCATGGACTGCGGCACACCAGGCTTCCCTGTCCTTCACTGTCTCCTGGAGTATGCTCAAACTCATGTCCATTGAGTCGGTGATGCCATCCAACCATCTTATAAGACTCAGTAAGAATGAGCCTCAGGCCAAATCAATTTTACTAGGTAGGGGCACAGCAAAAGGTCTGCCACTTGGGAGAGAAGAGGGTAAGGGGGAGCCTGTGGCCACCAGAGCAGCCAGAATCCCCCGCTGGGGACGGTCAAGTCCTGGCTCTCCTGTGTCACTGGCCATACCATCTGGACAAGCTGCTTCTTCAGACTGAGGTTTCCTTCCCTCCGAAGTGAGCAAACATTTGATATTCTTCAAGCCTCTTTCACTTTCGCTATTTCGAGGTTCTATAAAGAAAAGGATGGTAAAGGGCATAGCAGACAACGTCATTTATAACGTTAAGAAAGTTATTTCTCTCTGTTTATAGTATCATCAAAAAATTTACCAGTTATTAGGCAACTGGTAACCATGCTTAAAGCCTTCCCTGGTGGCTCAGTGGTAAATAATCTGCCTGCCAATACAGGAAACATGGGTTCGATCCCTGGGTTGGGAAGATCCCCTGGAGGAAGAAATGGCAACCAGTTCCAGGATTCTAGCCTGGGAAATCCCATGGACAGAGGAACCTGGCAGGCTACAGTTCATAGGGTCGCAAAAAGCTGGACATGGCTTAGCCACTAAACAATAAGAAGAGTCATGCTTAAAATACACCATAAAAAAATTGGTTTTTTGTGAAACTGGTCAAGTAAAAGGTCAGCTTCTTTTGTAAGACAATCTTCTTCACTTTGGTTGATCACTAGTTGTTTTTTGTTTTCTATCTCACAGACCATTTTTATTTTCTTTTTATAAGTGAATTTTCTTTGCTCTCAGTGTTTTGGTTATTTCTTTCTCATTTTTAAGCCTCTAATTACCTTCTTTTTTAACTTTTTAAAGTTTATTCTATATTATAGTATAGTCAATTTACAATGTTGCATTAATTTCAGGTGTATAGCCAAGTGATTCAGGTACACATATACATATATCCATTCTTTTTCAGATTCTTTTCCCATATAGGTTATTACAGAGTATTGAGTAGAGCTCCCTTTGCTATACAGGAGGTGTTTGTTGATTATCTAGTTTGTATATCAACTAGCTACTTTCTTTGTCTTCTTTTTTCATTTTTTCGTCACTAAGCTCTCTTTCCTGATCTGTATTCTCTTTTATTCCCCTCCTTGGTATTCCCCTCCCACTCATTTCTTCCTTCTCCAGTCTGGAGAAAGGAGTCCAAATTTCTTGATACAAAGATAGAATCCCAGCATTCCAGTGAGAGTTCATCCTGAAAAATCTACTTACTTTTTTCAGATGAAACCAACAATCAAGAAAGCTGCTGCTGAGAAGAAAGATGCAGGACTCAGCATAGAACCACACAGCTCTTCACAGCTTTACACAAGGCTCTGCCTCACACCCCACAGAAAGCCACTGTCCCTGCTGGATAACCCTACCTGGGGACAACTCTCCCAGGGAGCTCAGATTCACTGCCCAGGAGCCTGTTGGGAAGGACGGTGGGCAGGTGTGATGCTCAGCCAGGAGGGAGCCTGTTGTGCAGGCAAAACACAGCCTTTGAGACGCTGACATCGTGACAAGAGTGAGGATTCATGTCTGGATCATCAAAAATGATCACTCATTGAAAAGCAAGTCTGGAATCGACCGAGGGCTCTTAATAGCTTCTCATAGGTGTACCCACAGTAAGGGGGACTCGGGGCAGCTGTGTGGGTATGTGGGGTGAAGCGGGCAGTGGGAGCTGCCTAGACCAGGAGCCAGTATCCAGGGGTCTGTCCATCATGATGGGTCCTTCATTTTCTGTCCCCACCCATCCATCAGGCAACATGTTCCTCCTGGTTTTGCTTCCCTAATAGACTTTTCTCCTGAAAAACACCGTTCCTGTTAGAAAAAAACTACGTGACTTTCCGTCTCAGACCAATTTCACTTGCTTGGACAGTACAAGCCAGTTTTCCCCTAAAACCCTATTACCCTGGATAAACTGAAAGGCCAAAGTAATACAACCACAGGTCAGCAACACTTGTGACTCGAGGAATAAACAATAAGGAAGGAGTCAAAGTCAGTTTCGAACGTGTAAGTCTGAGTGTGCAGTAGGATGACCCACCACAAGCACAACGAGGTGGAATCACACGAAACAGCCTGCAGCCCGGCCTGCCCCCCGGCTGTCTCTGATACCGTGTCAGGCCGGAGGGTCCCTCGGACACTGTCGGGAACCTCAGGGCCGTATCCCACACCCATGTTTGTCCAACAACGACATGTCAAGTGCTCACTACATGCACAACCCTGAGAATGTGCCACACAATCTTACAAGGATGAAGCACACAGGGCCGAGTGTGCAATATAAGACACTTGTAAGTGACTACAAGTGCAAATGTATTGGTTATTTGTACCATGTGTCATTTAAGATGCTGTTGGCAGCAAATACTAGAAAATTACAGCTTCTCATTTGGTTTAATGAATAAAATATTGTATTATCTCACTGGGGCTTCCCTGGTGGCTCAGACAGTAAAGCACCTATCTGCAATGCAGGAGACTCGGGTTTGATTCTGGGGTCAGGAAGCTCCCCTGAATAAGGGAATGGTGACCCACTCCAGTATTCTTGCCTGAAGAATTCCATGGACAGAGGAGCCTGGTGGGCTACAGTCCGTGGGGTTGCAAAGAGTTGGACATGACTGGGCGACTGACATGCACACATTATCTCACTTAGAAGTCTAGAAATAGGGTGACTGTACATTGGTTAAGGCAACAGCTAAGATGTCCTCCTGGACTAGGGTCTCTCCTTTTCCTTGGCTGCCCAGGACACTAGCCTTGTCGCAGGGCTGTCTCCTCATGGACACAGGAGGACAACAGTCACTACACATGA
Source organism: Bos indicus (assembly GCF_029378745.1). Taxonomy (NCBI): domain Eukaryota; kingdom Metazoa; phylum Chordata; class Mammalia; order Artiodactyla; family Bovidae; genus Bos; species Bos indicus. Next base: position 22,404,812 of record NC_091773.1, on the reverse strand, counting down.
CACATCAGATGAAAGACCAGGGCCCAGTGTGTCCAAGTGTCAGGGCTTCATTTTTATGGCCAATCATCTTTGGATCTGCCCCTCCCCCACCCAACGTTTCACTTCTCAGAATTCTCAATTATGTCACCAGCCAGACAAATATTAACCTGAGCACCTGGACCAATCAACACTCAACACTCCAGACCTAAGGAAGGAGCCCAGGACGCAAGACAGGGAAACAAAACTTGGACTCTGTTATCAAGGGGGGAAAGGCAGTGGGGGCTGTCAAGTGGACGTTTATGGAAACACGCGCCTGCTCACTGGAAAGTTTACTTGAAGCTGTTCAGCCCCATCCCACAGACGTGTAGACAGATCTAAACCTGGACTTCAAGGAGTCTGAGAGTCTCCCACTGCTTTGCAGGAGAAAGGAAAACACCATGCCTCCCAGAACCAAGGCCGGCGCTGGGGTCAACACAGCTGCTCCTCCTCAGAGCCCTACTGTGCGCCGGAACCCGTGTGCAGGTCTGCACTGAGCATCCCACACCCGTCAGTTCCCTTGCTTCCTCCCAAGTCCTGCCGAGGGAATGTCTTATCTCTGCTTACACTGACTAAAGGAGACAAAACCAAAAACTTTGCTTCGAGGAAGTGAAGACATTTGGTAGTCACACAGCTGAGAGGTGACACCGGTGAGGGTCAGCCCCTCTTCTGGTCCCCACCTCTCCTGCATCTTGTTGGGTGACCGTGGGGATGGGGGGAGCACAGCCGCATGCCCCTCACACGCTCTGTGCTGTCTCAGAACGTGGGGCTTGGGGCTGGGTGGAGAGAAGCCTCGGTGGCTTGTCCAGGGGGCTTGCTGGTTGTCTGAGGGCCACCTGGGAACCTGGAAGCTACAGAGATAAGGCTTTCCTCATCTGTCTCCCAGGAAAGAGAGCTCATCACCCTGGTGGCTCAGCGGTAAAGAATCCACCTACAATGCAGGAGACCTGGGTTCAGTCCTGGAGTCAGGAAGATCCCCTGGAAGAAGGCATGGCTACCCACTCCAGTATTCTTGCCTGGAGGATCCCATGGACAGAGGAGTATGGTGGGCAACAGTCCATGGGGTTGTAGAGGCAGACACGACTTAGCGAATAAACAACAAACAACATCGCTGCGGATGGTCACAGGAAAAGGAGAGCTGCCTTGTGAGAGGATCGGACATGTACCCTAGAGCCACATCATCCCATCAGACTTCTCTTCAGGGAATCTGGGAGGCCCTCTGCCTCCACCCTAGTCACCAGTGACACACGTGTGCTATGCTTCACTGCGCACAAGGTGTTCCCCACACGCCACCTCATCTGATACCAGAGACGACACAGCCCAGACCAGCGCCGTCCCAAGAGAACTTCCCAGGATGGTGAGGAGGTTCCGGATCTGCCCCGCTGAGGCAGGAGCAGCAAGCTCCCTGGAGCTGGTGAGCACGTGAGATGTGTCTCCGTGACGGAGGAACTGCCTCTTTAGCAGTAACTAATTTTAGTTTAAATTTAGAGAGCCACATCTGGCTGGCGGCTGCGGGGGTGAGCCATGCAGGTGCAGGCGTGGCATGCCTGCTCAGCCTCACTGCTCTGGTAAGCTCCACTCCTCCATTTGTGGCAACCGGCTGTGACCAGAATTCCTCCCCGGTTCCTCAAGTTAATCATCAACCTGGTCTCAATGCTGGAAATTAAATTCTGTGACAAGAAACCTCTCAAGTATGAGTTCAATAAGGGGAAGGGACCAAGAATAGTTGACAAAAACTTTCCCTTATGTCAGGGAGGTCTGAATTTGTTGGGCAATGAGTATATATATAACCAGGGCAAATATGTGTGTATATATATATATATATATATATATAGTCCCCTCGTTTGAGTGAAGTTTTCTACTTGGGTTCTGGGTAATAGGATGAGCTGCTGAAGCCAATAATGCAATACCCCAAGAAAATCTATTGATGAAGGGGCATGGCCATAGCTGTCTTTCCCCTCCTGGGAGAAAAAAACAGAACCTAAGCCTCTCCTGTGAGTCACTCGGGTGACCATCACTTCTAGAAAGCTCTAGGCACCAAACAGAAATCATTATCTGACAGCGGTCCTGCTTGTCAACCCTGGTCAGGCCCGTGAAGGGGACCGGGGGACCGGAGGACAGGAAGGGAGGGACTGCATCAGTGAAGTGTCGTGCTTGAACAGAAAAGGCACGAGGGTGACAGCCCGCCCCCCCTGCCTACCCGGGAAGATGTTTTTTGCCTTGTGAGGCTGTGGGTGTAGCTCCCTGTTAACCTGAACAAACCCTCCATCCTGCAGCAGGTTCTTCCCGGGCCCTGTAAGGTCATGGATGGCGTTTCTCTGACTGGCTCTCTGCCCACTAAGGGATCTTGGAAATGCTTGAGAAGAGCTGCCAATAACAACATCCCCACCCAACCCCCACCCACGGCCCACGGCCTCAGCCTCGCTGCTGCGTGAGGCTGAGGCCCAAGGGTGTCTCTGGCATCTCTGCCATCTCCACCGCCCGCCTTCCTGGACAGAGAAAGGGGCAGCTCAGCCGGGCAGGTGACCCTCACCTCCACCCCGGATCGAGTCCCATGGAGTCAGACACTTCATTTCATCATCATTATTAATAGCTGGGTGTGGGGATGTTTCCTGGAGCACACGATAAGAACCACATGGAATCAGGAGGAAACGAAGTCATGACTCAGCACTTTCCCCCCTCCCATCCAAGGGCTGGGGAGAGTTTCCTGTTCGACCTGAGGATATCTGGGGGGTCTGGGACGACTGCCCGGTGTCTGCTTGGAGATCTAACATCGCATGGGGTCAGGGTGGGCAGCCGCTGAGATTTGGAAAAATGGCAGCTAGCCTGTGAGGGTCACCCTCCAGCCCTCGGGTTTCTGAAGCCTATGAGCAGAATCGCCTCCCTCAGTTCATCACTGTGCCAGTTTCTCTTTCCTGCACTCCAACCAGTCTGTCAAAGGGCAGGAACCTAACATACTGAGGATTTTGTTCAAGGTCTCTCTGTAAATATAGAGGTATATCAGGTTAGCCTCTTTACCTCCCCATGAGGTAAGAAATATTAACCTGTTTTGTGGGTGTCCCAGGTAGCTCAATGGCAAAGACTCCACCTGCTAATGCAGGATATATGGGTTCCATCCCTGGGTCAGGAAGATCCCCTGGAGCAGGAAATGGCAACCCACCCCAGTATTCTTGCCTGGAGAATTCCACAGACAGAAGAGCCTGATGGGCTACAGTCCATGGGGTCACAAAGAGTCGGACATGACTGAGCGACTGACATTTTCACTTTAAGGTTAAATGAGGTCGTGAAGGTGGGGCCCTCATCCAATAAGACTGAAGTTCTTAGAGAAGAAGCTGAGCCCCTAGAGATCTCTCTCCTTCCATGGCCACAGAGGAGAAGACTTCATCTTGAGCCAGGATGTTGTCCTCACCAGAATCCTCTCTCTAGGCAGCTTGACCTCAGACATCCAGCCTCCAGCACCATGAGAAGATGCCCGGCCCTTGTTGAAGCTGCCCAGTCTGCTGGGGCCGCCCTCGCAGACTCAGACGCCCAGCTTGGGGCTTTGAGAAATTTTTCTTCAAGACTCTCCACGTTAACACTGAGAAAAACGCCATGCCCTGAAACTATGCCCCGCTACACCTTCCTTGCCACCGACCTGCCTCACCAGCACGGCTGGGACACAAGACACATGGTAATTTTCCAGAGACACCAAAAAAACTTAGTAATTAAGATAAATGCCATCTTATTGAAATATTCTTTCAAAGAATGAGTGTTGCATGATCAGTTGTGTCCGACTCTTTGGGACTACATGGATTGTAAGCCCACCAGACTCCTCTGTCCATGGGATTCTCCCAGCAAGAATACTGGAGTGGGGTGCCATTTTCTTCTCCAATTCTTTAAATAAATAAAAATTAATACCAACTGTTCCATAAGGCTTTGGCCCCTTCTGTTCTGCCCACAGCTAGCCAGGGTAATAACTGTCTATCCCAGGCTCTTCAGGGTAAGAGGAACCCCTGTGAATGAACCCCAGACTCCACTCTAGAGATGAAGGAACAACCACTCTTCCCAGGATAGATGATTGTTATTAAGCTGTTACTGATAATCAACACCTCTGGGCTGACCGCCGTTGTCTCCCAGACTTGATCCTGGGTGCAGCGTGCTCAGTGATGAACAAGGGGGTGCGGGCTGCCGTCTGCACAGGGACAGAAGCAGGTGAGGGGCAGTAACAGTCCACCGGGCTTGGCACAGGCAGCCATGTACCAAGAAGAGAGGATGACAGATGCAGGAGGAAGACACCAAAGCCTGACCGAGGGCATCAGGAATGGTGCATGGGCAGGTGACATCTTAATTTACCAAACACAGGGGCAAGGTGACATGAACGTGCGCTGCAGAGCAGCTGCTGTTCACTGAATATTCATATTAGTTGACAAATGGCAAACATCACAGCCCTGAAAACTAAGGATGTCCTACAGGAAATCTGTGCTCCTTTCTCAAACACTCCCACCTAATCCATCAACAAATTCTGGTGGTTTCACCTTCAAAATGCACAATCCAACCATCTCTTGACAAGTCCAGAGACCCCCCCCCAGCTGAGCCCCTAAAGCCCTGGCTTCCTCTTTTTCCTCCTCACCCATCTCTCAGTGCTGGTTCCAGAGCCGTCTTGTACAACTCGTCACACCCAGACCTGCCAACCATGTCTCCCTCTTTTCTTTTCTTTTTTTAATTTTAATATTTATTTATTTACTTGGCTGTGCTGGGTCTTAGTTGCAGCATGTGGGATCTAGTTCTCTGAGCAGGGATGGAACCCAGCACCCTGCCCGGGTCCTAGCCATGAGACTACCAGGGAAGTACCCAATTCTCCCTCTTACTCAGAGAAGTCCAGTGAGTCAGTACTTCTGCTGCACAGTTTGCAGGAATCCAGGGGACCCATGAAGAATTATTTATTTCTAAACAGTATCCACCCTTCATTTCTGTACCATCTCGGTTTCTAGTAGATTTTCCTGTAAAAATACTGCTCTGTCATTCTCTCCAATTTATCTGACCACAGAGGCTAGGGCTAGGCCTCTTCAGTTAGTCTCATACAGCAATTAGTTAAGGTTAAGACCTCCTGGACCCTGAGCAATAGAGGGAGGTCAGCCTGAAGTACAGACCCCAATCATACCCCACAGGGTCCTGGATCCAACCAGCTGAACAAATCCACAAACCATCAGGGTCTCCCTTAGAAATCAAAGTGGATTTTCCCTTAACTTTCTGTGTTAAGGAAACTTAACCCAATGCAAAAAGGCAAAATGGTTGTCTGAGGAGGCCTTACAAATAGCTGAGAAAAGAAAAGACACAAAAGGCAAAGGAGAAAAGGAAAGATATATCTATCTGAAAGCAGAATTCCAAAGAATAGCAAGGAGAGATAAGATAGCCTTCCTCGGTGATCAATGCAAAGAAATAGAGGAAAACAATAGAATGGGAAAGACTAGAGATCTCTTCAAGAAAATTAGAGATACCAAGGGGACATTTCATGCAAAGATGGGCATAATAAAGGACAGAAATGGTATGGACTTAATAGAATCAGAAGATATTAAGAAGAGGTGCCAAAAATACACAGAACTATACAAAAAAGATCTTCATGACCCAGATAACCACGATGGTATGATCACTCATCTAGAGCCAGACATCCTAGAGTCTGAAGTCAAGTGGGCCTTAGTAAAGCATCACTACAAACAAAGCTAGTGGAGGTGATGGAATTTCAGCTGAGTTATTTCAGATCCTAAAAGACGATGCTGTTAAAGTGTTGCACTCAATATGCCAGCAAGTTTGGAAAACTCAGCAGTGGACACAGGACTGGAAAAGGTCAGTTTTCATTTCAGTCCCAAAGAAGGGAAATGCCAAAGAATGTTCAAACTACCACACAATTTCACTCATCTCACATGCTAGCAAAGTAATGCTCAAAATTCTCGAAGCCAGCTTCAACCATACGTGTACCAAGAACTTCCAGTTGTTCAAGCTGGATTCAGAAAAGGCAGTGGAACCAGAGATCAAATTGTCAACATCCGTTAGATCATAGAAAAAGCAAGAGGGTTCCAGAAAAACATCTATTTCTGCTTTATTGATTATGTCAAAGCCTTTGTGTACATCACAACAAACTGTGGAAACTTCTTCAAGAGATGGGAATACCAGACCACCTTACCTCCCTCCTGAGAAGTCTGTATGCAGGTCAGGAAGCAACAGTTAGAACTGGACATGGAACAACAGACCGATTCCAAATTGGGAAAGGAGTATGTCAAGACTGTATATTGCCACCCTGCTTATTTAACCTATGTGCAGAGTACATCATGTGAAATGCCAGGCTGGATGAAGCAAAAGATAGTATCAAGATTGCAGGGAGAAATATCAATAACCTCAGATACTCAGATGACACCACCCTTACGGCAGAAAGCAAGCAGAACTAAAGGGCTTCTTGATGAAAGTGAAAGAGGAAAGCGAAAAAGCTCACTTAAAATTCAACATTCAAAGAACAAAGACCATGACATCCAGTCCCATCACTTCATGGCCAGTAGATGAGAAAACAATGGAAACAGTGAGAGACTTTGTTTTCTTGGGTTCCACAATCACTGCAGATGGTGACTGCAGCCATGAAATTAAAAGACGCTTGCTCCTTGGAAGAAAAGCTATGACCAACCTAGAAAGCATATTAAAAAGCAGAGACATTACTTTGCCGACAAAGGTCTGTATAGTCAGAGCTATGGTTTTTCCAGTAGTCATGTATGGATGTGAGAGTTGGACCATAAAGAAAGCTGAGTGCTGAAGAACTTATGCTTTTGAACTTTGGTATTGGAGAAGACTCTTGAGAGTCCCTTGGACTGCAAGGAGATCAAACCAGTCGATCCTAGAGGAAATCAGTCCTAAGTATTCATTGGAAGGACAGATGCTGAAGCTGAAACTCCAATACTTTGGCCACCTCATGCAAAGAATTGACTCTCTGGAAAAGACTCTAATACTGGGAAAGATTGGAGGCAGGAGGAGAAGGGGAGGACAGAGGATGAGATGGTTGGATGGCATCACCGACTCGATGAACATGAGTTTGAGCAAGTTCCAGGAGTTGGCGATAGACAGAGAAACCTGGCGTGCTGCAGTCCATGGGGTCTCAAACAGTCAGACACAACTGAGTGACCGAACTGAACTGAATACAAGCCCAAGGCATTAATTCTGGTCCAAGAGAACATGTAGGACATTTTATTAGCCACGACCATCCTGACCAATGAGTTTCGCCCAATTTAACTGGCCTTCAGGGATGCGGTCACAGCACTGACCATTTCAGGTAAAACCAGGGGCAGGTTCCACGCCACCTCTCCTAACTGGATGAAAGTCTCACGTCACAGGAGAAAGTGCCCACAGCTATGCATAAATAACAAGCCAGCATTCCTCCACAGTGCACCCCTGAGACCCAGGGTACAGCTGCTTTGGGAAAGGGGCTCCACTGCCATCCACAGGCCACATGATTCCTGGTGGTGTATTCTTAAATACCTTCAGGTCTCCTAGAACCACTCGTAGAAGTTAGGCCCCGAGTTGTCATGAAAAAGGAAGATTACCCCTGGGCTTCCCGATTTGATGCAGAGCACTGAGTGCACTCCAGGCCCCTGGAGAGAATGCCCACAGCTGTGGGGGCCACTCAATGGAACCCACATCACCAGGTGAGTGTGGAAGATGGACAAGGCCAATGAAGTGGTATCCTGGTCAGCTGGTACGTCTGTGGGTCCCAGTTCAGCCTGGAAAATGGAGTCTAGTCCTTATGTTTACAATGACTGGCGACTTCCCTGATGGTCCAGTGGTTAAGAATCTGCCTTCCAATGCAGGGCATGTGAGTTCCTTCCCTGGTTGGGGAACTACGATCCCACACGCCACAGGGCAACTAAGCCCGAGCACCACAAGTAGGGAGCCTGCACACTGCAGCAAAGATCAGTGCAGCAAAAAAACAAGCAGAGTGAGTGCCTGAAGAGCAGCCCTTATAACCTGTTAAGTCTGCACACGTTGCCTGTGGGCAGTCTCCGTTCACCCTACTGGGTGGTGCGGCCATGGCTACAGTAACCAGAAACGAGGTAGGGGACGGGAAGACATCCGGTGGTGCCAACCGTATGCTCTTGTCTTTGCGTGTGTGGGCTCCTCTGCTGCTGCAAACACGTCTTCTGCCGGCAGCGCTAGAACGATGAGGCTAAGCTCTCAGTTTGCCAGCAGGAGACATGCCTCCCGGTTCTTAACGGTCACCCTGATCACCTTGCTTACCCTGGAAGCTGAGAAGGGAGACAATTCCATCCTGGGGACTGAGAGATCCAGTGAGCAAACTGCCTCCCTCAGATGTGTGGACCAGGAAGAGAGGAGGGCGAAGAGTCAAGTTTGGAGGAGACTATTCCCACCCTCAGCCACACCGGACACCTGTGAGTGGGGGAGAGTGAAGCTCCATCTGATGCTGGACTGGCAGAGCCTTCTGCGTTAAAACCTCACCATTGTCGAGATGCCAATGGTCCAGAAAACCAAACACAAATGCGGGTCAGTGTTCCACTGACCAGGGCAGCCAAGGGTGCATCCCACGTGATGTGGCCCCCACTTTGTGAGGGTGGATGAAGAAGGGGAGAGCACACACAGCTCTGGAACAGCTTCCTTGAGGCTGACAGAGAGTCCTCGCACCAAGGAGGGCTGTCTGGTCACCTCTGGAACTGGCCTAAGGACCCCTGGGAGCCCTCAGGCTGCGCTGCCTGCCCTCCACGTGATATGGAGATGGGGTCAGATGTCAGCTGATGGAGCTGGGTCCACCCACACTCTCAGAGCAGAAACCTTACAAGGTGCATCCTTGTGACCCCACAATCCTGTGCAGAACAACAAGGATCCATAATAAATCATATTATGAGGAAGTAGGGATTAAGACTGAAGCAGAAAAATAGAACAGCAAACATTAGGTACATATTCTGTGTGTGTGTGTGTATATATATACACACACACACACAAGTATAGTGAATAGAGAAAAGGAAAAGGACTAGAGGGAGTGTCACACAGAGAATCAAGTTTGTAGTGTGTAAATATTTATACTTTAAAAAGATTCTATGAAGAACCAAACACCATCTTTTTTTAAATCCTGCTGAGAAAGCCATGCTAATCTTTATGTAAATTGTTCAGTGGGATCCATCATGTTTTTCTTTTCTCCATAACCAAAAACAGCCTGAGGGACTTCTGTCTTTTATGTTTGTGGGACTGAGTCAGGTAGGAGGAGGGTATGGGGGGCCCTTCCCTCTCACAGTCCAGCTGGAAAAGGCCTCCCTGTGGTGGCCTGGGGTCAGGATCGGGGTGGGGGAGGAGAAGGCAGTGTAGGGTGTGGGAGGCCCAGAGTTGCCACTCCATCTTGTCTCATCACCTCCCTCCCTCCACGTCAGTTATGTTAAAAACAGAATTGGGATAGAATTTACCCCCACGTAAAAAATTCACCCATGTAAAATACACCATTCAATAGTGTGAGTATACTCACAGAGATGTGCATTTTCTCCACAGTCTGAGTTTAGGATAATGACACCACTCCAAATGTCAAGACCCATGAGCAGTCATTTCTCCAACCACCCCTGACTCCAGCCCGAGAAAACTGCTAGTCTGCTTTCCGTCTCTCACTCTGCTTGTTCCTGACAGTCCACACAAACGGGATCACGTGGTATATGGTCTTTTTGCCAGGCTTCCTTCATGCAGCTCAGTGTGTTCGTGGCTCCTCCGTGGTGTAGGGCATGTCAGCACATCATCCTGCTTTATGGCCAAATAACATCTGTTGTGCACCACACTTGGATGCACCCCTTGGTGTGTATCTGTTCACTATTTAATGGACACCTGGGTTGTTCCATGTTTTGATGATGATGAATAATGCTGCTAAGCACATTTATGTACAAGTTTATGTGTGGTTGTATATCAGCAATTTTCTTGGGCACGTACAAAAGGAGGCATATAGTAACTCTACGTGTAACATCTTGATGAACTGCCAAACTGCTTTTCTTACCCACTGCACCAGTTTACGTTCTCACCCGCACTCTAGGAGGGTTCCACTTTTTCCACCTCTTGGCCAACACTCACTAGTGATTTTTTATTATGCTTATCCTAGTGGGTTTGAAGTGGTATTTCTTTGTGGTTTCGATTCATGTTTCCTTAAATTCCAGAAAAACATCTACTTCTGCTTCATTGACTACGCTAAAGTCTTTGACTGTGTAGATCACAACAAACTGTGGAAAATTCTTCAAGAGATGGGAATACCAGACCACCTTACCTGCCTCCTGAGAAATCTGTACGCAGATCAGAAGCAACAGTTACAACTGGACATGGAACAACAGACTGGTTCCAAATTGAGAAAGGAGTACGTCAAGCCTGTTGTGTATTGTCACCTTGCTTATTTAACTTATATGCAGAGTACATCATGCAAAATGCCAGGCTGGATAAAGCACAAGATGGTATCAAGATTACAGGGAGAAATATCAATAACCTCAGATGTGCAGATGACACCACCCTTATGGCAGAAAGAGAGGCAGACCCAAAGGGCTTCTTGATGAAAGTGAAAGAGGAGAGCGAAAAAGCTCGCTTAAAACTCAATATTCAGAAAATGAAGATCATGCAGTCCCATCACTTCATGGCAAATAGATGGAGAAACAATGGAAACAGCAAGAGACTTTGTTTTCTTGGGCTTCAAAATCACTGCAGATGGTGACTGCTGCCTTGAAATTAAAAGATGCTTACTCCTTGGAAGAAAAGCTATGATCAACTTAGGCAGCATATTAAAAAGCAGAGACATTACTTTGCCAACAAAGATCCCTCTAGCTGTATGGAGACTCCTTAAAAAACTAGGAATAAAACCACCATATGACCTAGCAATCCCACTCCTAGGCATATATCCTGAGGAAATTGAAACTGAAAAGACACATGTATCCCAATGTTCACTGCAGCTCTGTTTACAACAGCCAGAACATGGAAGCAACCAAGATGTCCATTGACAGACGAATGGATAAAGAAGCTGTGGTACGTATATGCAATGACATACGACTCAGCCATAAAAAGGAACACATTTGAATCTGTTCTAATGAGGTGGACGAAACTAGAGCCCATTATACAGAATGAAGTAAGTCAGAAAGAGAAATATAAATGTCGTATACTAACATATATATATGGAATCTGAAGAGACAGCACTGATGAACTAATTTTCAGGGTGGCAATGGAGAAACAGACATAGAGAACAGACCTATGGACAAGGTGGGAGGAGAGGGGGAAGAAGGGGAGATATATGGAGAGAGTAACATAGAAATTTACAATACCATGTGTTAAAACAGAAAGCCAATGGGAATTTGCTATATGACTCGGGAACTCAAACAGGGGCTCTGCAACAGGCTGAAGAGTGGGGTGGGGAGGGAGATGGGAGGGAGGTCTGGGAGGGAGGGGACATGGGTGTACCTATGGGTAATGCTTGTTGATGTATGACAGAAAACCACAAAATTCTGTAAAGCAATTATCCTTCAATTAAAAATTTTTTAAAAAAATGTCCGTCTAGTCAAAGCTATGGTTTTTCCAGTAGTCGTGTATGGATATGAGAGTTGGATGATAAAGAAAGCTGAGCACTGAAGAATTAATGCTTTTGAACTGTGGTGTTGGAGAAAACTCCTGAGAGTCCCTTGGACTGCAAGGAGATCCAACCAGTCCATCCTAAAGGAAATCAGTTCTGAATATTCATTGGAAGGACTGATGCTGAAGCTTAAACTCCAATACTTTGGCTACCTGATGCGAAGAACTGACTCATTGGAAGACCCTGATTCTGGGAAAGATTGAAGGCAGGAGGAGAAGGGGATGACAGAGGATGAGATGACTGGATGGCATCATTGACTCGATGGACATGAATTTGGGCAAGTTCCAGGAGTTGGTGATGGACAGGGAAGCCTGGCATGCTGCAGTCCATGGAGTCGTAAAGAATTGGACATGACTGAGCGACTGAACTGAACTGAATAAAATGCTAATGATGTTGAGCATATTTTCATGTGTTTATTGGCCATTTGTATATCGTCTCTAGAGAAATAGCTATTCATATCCTTTGCCCACCTTAAAAACTATGTAACTTGTCTCTTTGTTGATGTGAAGAGCTATTTTTATATTCTGGGTACTGGTTTCTTATCAGATCTATGATTTCTAAATGTTTTCTCCCATTTTGTGGGTTGTCTTTTCACTTTCTTGATACATTATCTGTAGCACAAAAAGTTTAAATGGTGATCTAGTCCAATTTACCTATTTTTTTCTTTGATTGCTTGTGCTTTTGGGGTCACATCTAAAGGGACATTAGCTAACCCAAGGTCACAGAAATGTACTCTCATGTTTTCTTCTAAAAATGTAATAGCTTTAGTCTTGACACTTAGGTTTATGATGTATTGTGACTTAGTTTTGTATGTGACGTAAGAAAGGGGTTAGCGTTCACTCTTCTACATGTGGAGAGCCCTTCTCCCGGCACCATGTGTGGGAAAAGACCCTTCTCACTCTACGGAACTCTTCTGTCAGTTTTAAGCAAAAATAATTCTGTTTTGCTCTGACCACAGCCTGAGCAGAGGGCAATGAGACCATTCACATTCCTGAATTTCCAGTACCGGGTAAGTTGTGAGACAAACCTCAGCCAAATGCATTTGTTAACTAAACAAACAAAAGAAGCGTACTTAACCTTGCTGAACTACCTGAGAGCTTGAACCACTTCTGTTTGCTATAAATACTCAGCACTGTGGAGGAGGCCGTGTTTCTATTGAAACTCGATCCTGGAGTATTTGTCTGAGAAGCAGGGGGACTGATTTTCCTGTTTTACCCATGACCCCTCCCAATAAATGCATTTATTAATTTCCATGAATTGTTGTGGCTGCTGGGAGGTGTGGAGCAGCCGCCAGTGGGGGCCCCAAATCCCAGGCTGCCAGCTGAAGGCCACATAGACTGTGGACCTGCTCCTCCTCCACCCACCATGGTCTTGGTCCCTCTGGTTCACATTCAGTTCTTGCCTGACCTTGGTCTTCCATCTGACTGCAGAGAATCATGGGCACATTCAAGCTCTCCAGGCCAGTCCTCTGATGGCTCCTCAGAAACATCAAATGAAACCTCAGCCTTCACAATGGACCAACTCAAGCTACTTGGCCAGCTGTGTGTGCTTAGCAGCTCAGTCGTGTCTGATTTTATGCGACCCTGTGGAATGCAGCACGCCTGGCTTCCTTATCCTTTACCATCTCAAACTCATGTCCACTGACTGAGTTGCTGATGCCATCCAACCATCTCATCCTCTGTCATCCCCTTCTCCTCCTGCCCTCCATCTTTCCCAGCATCAGAGTCTTTTCCAGTGAGTTGGTCTTTTCCAGTGAGTGTACTGGAGCTTTAGCACTAGTCTTTCCAGTGTATATTCAGGGTTGATTTTCTTTAGGATTGACTGATTGATCTCCTTGCTTCCCAAGAAACTCTGAAGAGTCTTCTCCAGCACCATAGCTCTAAAGCATCAATTCTTTGGTGCTCAGAAGCTGAGGCCCAGAGAACCCAGGGTCTGGCCTGTGTCACACAGGGAACTGAGGTTTTAGAGAAGGATTGTAAACTTTTGGTGTATGTTAATGTTCTGGGTCAAAAATCACTGATCCGAGACAGTTTTCCAGTCAAAGCTGATGCTTCCAGCATGCCACTGTCCCACCCAAACGATGAAGGTGAGATTTGGATAATCAATGTCAAATTAATTGGGTAAAATATGGAGGAGGGGGATGGGCAGTCACTGCAGCCTCAACAAACCAAATCTAAATCTGATCCCCCACAGCACGGCTGAACAGAAAGGGCCTCCTCTGGTACATTTTTCTCCACATGAGCTGTGTGACAATGAGAGGTCAGCTGCCCTGGGTTCCTGGGATTATGTTGAGATTGTACAAAGAGCCTCCCAGTCTGTGTCTCGCAGGGCCCAGGTGCTGGCCACCCCTGGACGCGGGTCCCCAGACCTCACTGTCCACTGCAGCAATTATGCTCTCTCTCTGCAGCTGCAATCGGAAGAGTGCTTTGTGGACCACCAGGCATTTCCTGTGATAGAATATCAGAACGCCAGTGGTAGCTGGGAGGAGGTGACCTCACAGGGCAAAAGTTCCCTTTCTACAATAAACATTCTCAGCATGGCCATGTCAGAGACTTCCTACACAGACCCCACACCTACGAGCCACTTGTCATCGTGACACTGAAGAGGTGGAGAAAGAAACACAACCGTTTCCAGCAGATTCTCTTTCTGGAAAGGGAACTGGCCTCTGGGTTCTGAGTACATGAGCATCATCCTAAAAACTGGTGAACTTACTAAACAGAAAGAGACTCAACAAACGTAGAGAACGAACTCACAGTTGCCGAGGGGAAGGGGTAGTTAGGGTGTTTGAGATGGACATGTGCACACTGCTGTATTTTAAATGGATAACCAAAAAGGACGTACCGCATAGCACAGGGAACTCGCTCAATGTTATATGGCAGCGTGGATGGGAGGGGGCTTTGGGGGAGAATGGATATGCATGTATATGTATGCCTGAGCCCCCTAGTTGTTCATTTGAAACTGTCACAACATTGTTAGAAGAGAACTTAGGGGTTCTATAAAGCAGTTGGTGGTTCCTAGGCGAGGGATAGAGGCCTGAAAATCTATGACCCTAATGCCCTTTAGCATCTTGAGGGCAGAGGATAAGGGGTGTTCGCTGTGCCCCACGGAGAGCCTGGGAGCACTGTGGGGGGTAACCGAGGCCACTGACCCCAAGGCTTTATGTCCCTAGCAGCTGCCATGCAGAAGAGAGTCACTGGAGAAATAAGCCAGGCCGTGAGATGATGCGTCGTTAAACCCGGTGTCCAGGGAAGACACCCCGGGGGATGGCGGTCCAGGGAAGGGGAGCTGGCACACTTGCCCCAGCCTCCTGCCCGGGCCTGCACCTCTACACCGGTGGAGACAGCACCGCAGTCCAGAGGGTGACGTTCTCGCCTCTCTTCAAAGACCTCTCTCTGTGCCTGACTCTGCCTGTGTGTCTGAACAGAGTCCCGGGTCCTCGCCCGCAACATCTCCCGCTTAGGGGCTGCACGTGTCCCCACTGGTAAATAAGGAGCATCGCTGTGGACTGACCAGCGTGCTAGCTCGAGAGCAGATGGACCTGTGAGAGCTGGAGGTTAACTTCAACCCTTCCGAGGGTCTTGTGAGGAGCCACATCCTTAGTGAGAACCCCTGCGAACACACCCACCTGCCCTCCCTCCAGCTTGGAGCTTGGACCCTGACTTTCACCTGCTTCCATTGAGTGATGCTTCCCACTCATATGACCAGACCCCGCGGTAGCTTCCATCCTTCTGGTAAAACAGGATGCAACGGTTTGACTAGGCTTGTGTTTCTAGGCTCTGTGGCTCCTATCCTCTCTCTCTCTCTCTTTCTCTCTCACACACAGACACACATGTCTAGAGTTCTTTCCATCTTTCTGCAAGAAGGTGACCACAGCTGGGTTGGGCTGGAGGCGGGGCGGTCAGCTATCCTCATCCATGTCCTGAGCTCCACCCCTAAGCATCCCCAGGCCCACATCCCTCAGGTCAAGTAGGAAGCAAGTGTGACCAGTGGCAAACACCGCACAAATCTTTAGTGCGTGCGTGCTCAGTCATGTCTGACTCTGTGTGATCCCATGGACTGCAGCCCGCCAGGCTCTTCTGTCTGTGGGATTCTCTAGGCAAGAGCACTGGAGTGAGTTGCCATGCCCTCCTCTAGGGATCTTCCTGACCCAGGGATCAAACCCACATCTCCTGTGTCTCCTACATTAGCAGGTGGGTTCTTTACCACTAAGCCACCTGGGAAGCCTACGTATCTTTGCACAGTCAGATTCACCCTAGTTCTCCTCTAGGATCCCCCATGTCCAAGAAGAGCCCTGAGCCCTGGTCTTTTTCTCCTCTTCATTCCATGTGAACCAGAATTACAGGCAGGACACTGGAGCAAAGAGTTGGCCCCTCTTACACCTTTCCTGAGCCCACATCCCATACAATTTGCCTTTGATGCTACTGCCACTGTGTCCGTCTGAGGATTGGACAGAGGCTCCTTTTGAGACCACAGTGTGGGTGACCTGGGCTCCCTGTGCCCCTAGTCCAGGGCACTCTAGTCAAGCTGCCATCATTCCAGGGGCAGGGTGGGGGGCACACTCGCCCAAGGATGGGGGTTCCAAGGCTCTGGTCTAGGAAAAGGAGCTGGCAGGTCCATACAGGAGGAAGAGGGATTTCAGGCTCCAGCCTGATGCAAACAGCAGCTACATCAGAGATGACTCAGAGCCAGGACCCTCCACCCAGCAGCCCCAGACGGCAGGCACTGCCTCTGCTGAAGGAACACAACGCATATTCATAGGTTTGGGGAATGAACGGGGCAAAGAAGCACATGTCTCCCACTTCTGAGCAGCTCCTGAGAGCTGAGACACTAGCTTTCTGAGCGGGGACCGCCCCCGCCCCGCTGCCGAGCAGCCGCCAGGTTTTCTTCTTGCTCACCCTGCTCCTGCCCAGGGTGCCCGGGTTCAACCTCGACTCACCCATTGTTCAGCTTCCTCAGTCAGCCTCCTAACCCACTGCTGAACCACGGCGAAGTGACGTTTACAAACACGTTTGTTTGGCTCTAATAAATTGGCACTGACTTCTTCTGTATAGAATATTCAGGAAGGATGTATACAATGGGGCCCAGACAGAGACCCAGGCCTGGCGGACGGAACTAGGAGCTGGGGGTGATGTCATCTGGGTCCCGGGGAGGACAGTCCCTCCCCTGTGGTGACAGGGGACCAGGTGCATCATCGTCCCAGACCCCAGCCTGCCCTGCGTCTGTGCATCAGCAATGCTTGATCGAGGGCCTCTGAGGCCCTCAGGCTTTAAAAGTTCGGGTCGCAGATATAGTTTCTGAGCGCTCATCTGGTAGCTGGCCTAAGGCAGCCCAGACTCTATCCCAGTGACTTTGACCTAATGGGGCAGGGAGACACTCAACGAACAATTATAAAGAGAGGAACACTGTGTGCTCTCCAGGTAAATATGCAGTCTGGGCACCATGACGGTGTGGATTTTTGCAAACTTAGGGAACATCAAGAGGAAAGCTACAGAAAAAGCTGGGGTGCATCTCAGTAGGAAATATGGAAGGCCTGATGGCATCCCCAAGACACGGAACTTGAAGGGAAAACAAAAGCGAAGGGGTGCTCTAGCGCAGTTCTTACTCCCCATGCCCACAGGGCCTGATCAGTCCAGGTGAATCCACACCAGCCGTCATGCCAATGTGTCTCCATCAGCAGGAGAAGCTGATCCCGGCAGATTCAGGCTCAGCCTACCTGAAGACCCGGATTCAGAGAACCGGTAGGAACAAAGACAAGCCGGGGAGGGGAAGGCCAGCCAAAATCTCAGCAGGACCATAGCATGCATACCACCCCACACAGTGGACCAGCCTGGAGGCAGGTTGTTTTGTTGGGAAGACCCGATGGAAGAGTAAATGGCAACCCACTCCAGTATTCTTGCCTGGTCCCATGGACAGAAGAGCCTGGTAGGCTGCAATCTATGGGGTCACAGGAGACAGACATGACTAAGCGACGAACAAAACAAACTAGATGTGCAGCCTTGAGCTTCTTGCTTAACTTCTCTGTGCCTCAAACCGTCCTATGTAAAATAACCTTAGAAATACATTGCAATAAGCCTAAAATGCTGCCAATTGTAAGATGTGCTATTTTACAAGCCACTAAGCAGGAAAAAAAAAAAAAAAAAAACGCTATGACCCAGTGCTTTCTTATTGTTCCAATTTTTGATTTTATATTTTGTGAAGAATCCATCTTAGACCTTTTAAGATGCAGGTTTTTACTATGCCACTCTTATACAGGCGTAAAAAGGAAAAATAAATTAATTAGGAGACTTCTGCTGTTGTTCAGTCACTCAGTCCTGTCCGACTCTTTGTGACCCCATGGACTGCAGCAGGCCAGTCTCTTCCGTCCTTCACTATCTCCTGGAGTTTGCTCAAACTCATGTGCATTGAGTTGATGAAGCAGGAGACATCTAGCCCGTTCCCAGTTCAGAGCCCATCTCTCCACCCTCCCCACGGCCTGCCGGCCTGGCCGTTGGCACCCCGGGCACTGCAGCCCCAGAAGCATTTCCGCAGAGCGCTTCTGCACCGTCTCCTCCTGGACTCGTGACAAGCCTCAGACACCACTCCTCCAAGCGTCACTTTCTTACTGCTGCTTTCTTGATCTCCCAGAGGTGTCAAGCTTCCAGAGCACGGCCACGGGCCTTTCCAAGTGACCCCCAACCCGTCCATCCCCTGAGACAGCGAGGGTTTCTGTATCCTCCAGGCCACCAGGAACACATGTGAGCATGCGCAGCAAGACCGGCCCGGTGACCACAGCCGGATGCTAAATTCTGGGCAGGCGGTGCCTCGGGTCCCAGCAAGGAGTCACATTCCTGCTGGGCCCCAACTGAGGGTCATGACCCTCACTTCTTTATGGAGCCCAGTCCTAGTACACCGTCAGCAGTCAATAGACATCAGTTCTTTTCTGCTTTTTAAAAATTTTTTTTAATAATTTTATTTATTTTTTAATTTTTGGCTGTGCTGGGTCTTCGTTGCTGCCCAGGCTTTCCTCTAGCTGTGGCAACTGGGAGCCACTCTCTAGCTGGTGCTCCGGCTTCTCAGTGCAGCTTCTCTTTTTCTTGTTGCAGCTGCCGGGCTCTAAAACACAGGTTCCGTAGTTGTGGCACACGGGCTTAGTTGCTCCACAGCACGTGGGATCTTCCTGGACCAGGAATTGAACCTGTGTCTCCTGCCTTGGCAGGTGGATTCTTTACCACTGAGCCACCAGGAAAGCCCAGTTCTTTTCTGCTTTTAAGAAACATTTGCAGCAACAGGGAATGATACTCAATATTTTATAATAACCTCTAAGGAAGAACTCTGAAATATATACATATACATATTTCTTCAGCTCTGCCAGGTAGCCTGAGGTCTGCTCTCCTTGGGATGAAGTTCAAAGATGTGTATCCGGCAGCCAGGACTCAGATCGGCTCAGAGACATCCCAGCAAGGGAGGCATGTTCTTTACGGGTCAGCACAAGTGCATACGTACAGTTTTTTCCATCTCTAATTATTTCAGCTTAGCTCGGTGATTGTGTATGTTCTTGGGAGCCCAGAACAGCCTTGATAGTTTTCTTTTGTGTGATAATGGACTCAGAACACTGAATCCTATTTCTGACCAGGACGGCTCACATACCTTCCCCCATATGCAAGCAGAGTGGGGGATGGGAAAGGCCCTCCCCTGGGTGGGGCCCTCGGAGGAGCCTGTGGAACAAGGGCCAGGACACCCTCTTCCAGTGCCCGGTGCCTACTGCATGAGTGACCGGGGGCCCCAGGGAGGCAGCTGATGCCCCACTGGAAAAGCCATCATTTTGCAATCCTTCGTGAAAAATAGAAGACCTTTGACCCTTTACAACCATCTGTCCCTCCCCCTTGCATTCGCCTTTGGTGCAATTTGGTGTTTCTAAGGGAAATACTTTGATTGATGAGTCATCAGCTACAGGGACCAAAACTCTTTGTTTTGTCTGTAAAATGGGAATCAACAGCACAGGCACCCAGGAAGAGGAAGGGGAAGAGGGGCACTTGCCTTCCCTTGAAATGAAAGCTATGACAAACATAGACAGCATATTAAAAAGCAGAGACATTACTTTGCCAACAAAGGTCTGTCTAGTCAAAGCTATGGTTTTTCCAGTGGTCATGTATGCATGTGAGAGTTGGACCATAAAGAAGCCTGAGGACCAAAGAATTGATGCTTTCTAATTGTGGTGCTGGAGAAGACTCTTGAGAGTCCCTTGCACTGCAAGGAGATAGAACCAGTCAATCCTAAAGGAAATCAACTCTGAATTTCATTGGAAGGACTGATGCTAAAGCTGAAGCTCTAATACTTTGGCCACCTGACGTGAAGAGCTGACTCATTAGAAAAGATCCTGGTGCTTGGAAATACTGAAAGCAGGAGAAGAGGGTGACAGAGGATGAGATGGTTAAATAGCATCGCTGATTCAATGGACATGAATCTGAGCAAACTCCAGGAGACAGTGGAGGACAGAGGAGTCTGGCGTGCTGCAGTCCATGGGGTTGCAAAGAGTTGGACACGACTGAGTGACTGCACAACAAAGTATCCACTGACACTTTGTCAGCATCAGATGTCAGGTTTCAAGTGTTCCAACGCCGGTGATAGCTTAGGATGTGGCTTTGAGCCCAAAACATGAGTATTTGGCGTTTCAGTAAATACCACCCAGCTGTGCCCAGATGCAGTCCCCAGCACGGAGTCAGAGAGAGCCAGCTCCACACTTGCCCACAGCCCCCAGGTTCTTTGGTTTTTATTGCATCGTTGGTGAGTGCTGCAGGCGTCATGCAGTCATGAACAACTCTGAATTTCTCCTTTCTCTATCAGGTTGGGGGATAAGGCTTCATTTGTATCTTACCCCAGCAGCAAAGAGGTGAATATCTGCTCGGACTGAAAGAGGACCAGTTGCTGATTGAAATTGTTGTTCAGTCACTGATTGTGTCCAACTCTTTGCGACCCCATGGAGTGCAGCATGCCAGGCCTGCACTCAGGTTCATGTCCGTTGAGTCAGTGATGCTGATAGAAGAGAGCCTCTCAACTCTCCAGGGCAGTGGGGCCCACAGGGTTGGGAACCTCTCTCCAAGGAACCCGCTCCTGAAACCTTGAGGTGGAGAAGAAAAGTGCTCCCGGGAGCTCCCGGGAGCTCCCAGGGGGCCTAACTCTGCCCAGAGGGCTGGGCTCCCATCACAGGGTGGCCCAGGAGTGCAGGGCAAGCGGCTGCTCCACGCTTCCTCTCTGTCACTTAGCCCAGCCACAGAGTCCCCGGAGCTGGTAAGCCTGGAATCTCAATTTATAAATTTCTTTGTTTATTCTGAAGGAAAGAAGCGGGAAGTTCATTTTTACCGGTGACCTTGACTAGAAGTCTTTGATGAGGAGGTTCCACGGGTTAAAGGTTCATCGTGGTTTATTTATGTCTTGATAAAATGACGCCATCCTTCTTCTTACATTTTTTTTCACATTTCTCTGATGGATGTACTCCTTGAAATAAACTAGACACACACACACACACACACACACACACACACACACACACAGACACCTGTAGTTAAAAGCCGAAGTTCTTCAATTTACTATAACTATTTTTATTGTAGCACCATCCCAACATATCATACAAACAATGTCATGTCATTTTCAGATATTTGCCTGGGCTTTTAGAGCAAACATTGTGCCAGTCTTTCTAAAATGTTTTAGACTTTAAAATATTCCTTCTCCACAGTTATTCCTCAAATACAACTGTATATGTTGCACATAAAAGTTTTTGCTATTATATTTGTTTTCTCTTCATTTAAAGAGCAAAACGTTATTTCAGTAGAGGAAAAGAACATTATTACAAAAAAAAAAAAAAAAAAAAACCACGAAAGAAACGACTTACGCTATGGGTCTAAAGTCGCCCTTAAGTATAAAAAACTCGAGGAAATGGCTCCTCCTAGTGGTCCAGACGAGATACTGCAACATGCAAGCTCCATATCTGGTACCAGAGCGTCTCAAACTTGAAGGTGTACAGAAATTATCTGGGATCTTGTTAAAAGGAAGACTCTTACTCAGCTGAAAGGTGAGGATTGGATATTCTAAACTGCTAAAGAGCTCCATGGAGATTCCAATGCTGCTGGTTCATGGAATTTCCATGAATTTGATGATTAGACACTAGTAAAGTGATGCTCAAAATTCTCCAAGCCAGGCTTCAGCAATACGTGAACCGTGAACTTCCAGATGTTCAAGCTGGTTTTAGAAAAGGCAGAGGAACCAGAGATCAAATTGCCAACAACCACTGGATCATGGAAAAAGCAAGAGAGTTCCAGAAAAACATCTATTTCTGCTTTATTGACTATGCCAAACGCTTTGACTGTGTGGATCACAATAAACTGTGGGAAATTCTCAAAGAGATGGGAACACCAGACCACCTGACCTGCCTCTTGAGAAACCTATATGCAGGTCGGGAAGCAACAGTTAGAACTGGACGTGGAACAACGGACTGGTTCCAAATAGGAAAAGGAGTACGTCAAGGCTGTATATTGTCACCCTGCTTATTTAACTTATATGCAGAGTACATCATGAGAAACGCTGGGCTGGAAGAAGCACAAGCTGGAATCAAGATTGCCAGGAGAAATATCAATAACCTCAGACATGTAGATGGCACCACCCTTATGGCAGAGAGTGAAGAGGAACTAAAAAGCCTCTTAATGAAAGTGAAAGAGGAGAGTGAAAAAGTTGGCTTAAAGCTCAACATTCAGAAAACAAAGATCATGGCATCTGGTCCCATCTCTTCATGGGAAATAGATGGGGAAACAGTGGAAACAGTGTCAGACTATTTTTTTGGGCTCCAAAATCACTGCAGATGGTGATTGCGGCCATGAAATTAAAAGATGCTTACTCCTTGGAAGGAAAGTTATGACCAACCTAGATAGCATATTAAAAAGCAGAGACATTACTTTGCCAACAAAGGTCTGTCTAGTTAAGGCTATGGTTTTTCCAGTAGTCATGTATGGATGTGAGAGTTGGATTTTGAAGAAAGCTGAGCACCGAAGAATTGATGCTTTTGAACTGTGGTGTTGGAGAAGACTCTTGAGAGTCCCTTGGACTGCAAGGAGATCCAACCAGTCCTGGGTGTTCTACACCCAGGATTCTACAGGAGATCAGTCCTGGGTGTTCATTGGAAGGACTGATGCTAAAGCTGAAACTCCAGTACTTTGGCCACCTCATTCGAAGAGTTGACTGATTGGAAAAGACCCTGATGCTGGGAGGGATTGGGGGCAGGAGGAGAAGGGGACGACAGAGGATGAGATGGTTGGATGGCATCACTGACTGGATGGACATGAGTTTGAGTGAACTCCAGGAGTTGGTGATGGACAGGGAGGCCTGGCGTGCTGCGATTCATGGGGTTGCAAAGAGTCGGACACGACTGAGCAACTGAACTGAACTGAATTGAGTCATCTAAAAAGAATTAAAAGGTTGTAATTATATGTAAGGATTTCCCTGGTGGCTCAGACGGTAAAGAATTTGCCTGCAATGTGGGAGACACGGGTTCAATCCCTGGGTAGGGAAAGATCCCCTGTAGAAGGGAATGGCAACCCACTCCAGTATTCTTGCCTGGAGAATTCCATGGATAGATGAGCCTAGTGGGCAACAGTCCATGGGGTCACAAAGAGTCAGACATGACCAAGAGACTAACATTTCACAAAGACCTTTTCATGGTAAAAATTCTAAAAAAGCCACTCATTTCCTCCATTTTCTACAAAGGGCACTGTATAGTTGAACTGGTGATGTTGATTACTAACTGCAGAAAAGCTAATTGCCCTAAGTGAATTCCCATTAATGCTCAACCCTTATTTTGTTAATACCATATGTCCCCTACATACGAACAAGTTCTATTCTGAGAGGATATTCTTAAGTCCGACAATGTTAACCCAGTACAACCAGCACAATTGGCTATATAGTACTGTACTGTAACAGGTTTATAAGATTTTTCCACACAAATAATACTCAAAAACAAAAATAAAAAATAAACATTTCAAGGCCCTTTACAGTACAAAGGCCCTTGAAAAGTACAGTAGTACAGTACAACAGCTGGCACACAGGGGCACGTATGCATCCTTGAAAGTTTGAAACTTGAAGGTTCGTGTGCAGGGGACTTACTGTACAACATTTAGAATGTGTTCACTTGCTCCTGCGCCCACTGCCTAACTGTGAGCAGCTCTGAGAGCAATCTTCCTGTGTTCTATTTCACCTCCCTGGCAGGTGTCATCGGCTGAATTATAGCAGGTGCCCAGCCCACTGGTCTTGGGAGATGAATTTTCCAGATGAGGGAACTAAAACAGGTGGGCATACAATGAACCCCTTCTGGCAGGCGTGGACCCAGCGAGTGTGCACCCGAGGTTCTGCTGTGTCACTGGGTCCATCCTCCCTGGAGCTGTCCACCCGATGTCTTCTCAGGGATAACGAGCTCCCCTGCTTCCTGGACCTCTGCTCTGCCCACCACCTGCCAAGGACGCACATCCTCTCTTTCACCAGCACCACAGCCATCTGAGGAAGGGATCATGCTCTTGCTGTCTTGCAGGGGAGGCCGCTGAGGTTTGAGTTTTAAAGCCCCCTGGGGAAGCAGCCCCCATGGGACCACCTCATCCAAAACCTGTGGCTTTAAACCACTTTGCCACCACGTGTAACCCCAGCTCGTGAGCACACAATTCCTGGGACATCTCTTTTAGGTAGTCTGCAGCCAGCTTTCAAATGTGTGTGAGGATATACAGTCCCAGAAATTAAGAGTTTGTCTATTCCGTACCCTTAAAATGTTAGGAGGTGCTGTGAACATCAGTGTTGGAAATGGGCAACTGGACACCTCAAGCTTTACAGGATCTTAGGGAGAGCTGAGTGAGAATCAGAGTGGATCCTTTGCTGCTACTTTGGTTCCCCCTTCCCTTCTCCCTCCTCCTCCATCACCAACTGCAGCCAAGGAAGAACTTGGGTTTGCTGTGCCCACATGCCGGTCTCAATTCCTTTAAAACGGAGGATGAACCAGAGTGTTGGGAGCAGGCTACGTGCGGCACTTCGGGCTCTGTGATTTCATTACTCCTTCCCTTGGCTCCTCGTTCCCTTCTACTGGTCTGTGTAGGCCAGTCACTCCACCTTTCTCACTGTAGCAGCCCCCGTGCCTAGCACTGTGCCTGCTGTGCGAATGCTTCAGGTGTGCTGAATGTACAGAGCATGAGTACCTCCTAACTAAGGAGGACCACACCCCACTCCAGTGCTCTTGCCTGGAAAATCCATGGGCGGAGGAGCCTGGTGGGCTGCAGTCCATGGGGTCGCAAAGAGTCAGACACGACTGAGCAACTTCACTTTCACTTTTCACTTTCATGCATTGGAGAAAGAAATGGCAACCCACTCCAGTGTTCTTGCCTGGAGAATCCCAGGGACGGGGGAGCCTGGTGGGCTGCCATCTATGGGGTCTCACAGAGTCAGACATGACTGAAGCGACTTAGCAGCAGCAGCAGCAGCAAGGAGGACCAAGGTCACACCTGGAAATGCCTGCAGTCTCATATGTGGTCACTAGGTGGCAGCCTAGCTTCATTTCTGAAGGCTAAGATATGTGTGTGTCGGGGGGGGTGTATGTGTGGTGTGTGTGTGTATGTGTGGTGTGTGTGTGTTTGTGTGGTGTGTGTGTATATATGTGTGGTGTGTATGTGTGTGGTGCATGTGTGCATATAGGTGGGGGTGTATGTATGTGGGTGGTGTGTGTGTATTTGTATGGTATGTGTGGGACATGTGTGGTGTGTATGTGTGTGTGGTATGTTTGTGTGTGTGGTGTGTGTATGTGTGGTGTGTGTGTATATGTGGGGGGGTATGTATATGTGGGTGGTGGGTATATGTGAGGGGGGTGTATATGTGTGGTGTGTGTGTGTGGGGGGTATGTGTATGTGGTGTGTATTTGTGTGTGTGTGGTGTGTGGTGTGTGTGGTGTGTGTGGTGTGTGTGTATATGTAGGGGGGTATGTATATGTGGGGGTGTATATGTAGGGGGTATATATGTGTGTGGTACATGTGTGGTGTGTATGTGTATATGTGTGGTGTGTATGTGCGGGTGTATATGTGGTGTGTGTGGTGTGTGTGCGTGTATATGTGGGGGGGTATGTATATGTCGGGGGTGTGTATATGTGGGGGGGGTATGTGTATATGTGTGGGTGTATATGTGTGGTGTGTGTATGTGTGGTGTGTGTGTGTATATGTGGAGGGGTATGTATATGTGGAGGGGGTGTAGATGTATGTGGTACATGTGTGGTGTGTATATATGTGGTGTGTGTGTGTATATGTGTGGTATGTATGTGTGGGTGTATATGTGTGGTGTGTATGTGTATATGCATGGTGTGTGTGGGGTGTGTGTGTGTGTATGTGTGGTGTGTATGTGTATATGTGTGGTGTGGGTGTGTGGGTGTGTTTGTGTGTGTGGTATATATGTGTGCATGTGTATGTGTGGTGTGTGTGTATATGTGTGGTGTGTGTGTGGCGTGTGTGTATATATGTGGGGGAGTGTATATGTGTGGTGTGTGTGTGTGGTGTGTGTATATGTGGGGGGTGTATATTTGTGTGGTACATGTGTGGTGTGTATGTGTATATGTGTGGTGTGTATATGTGTGGGGTGTGTGTGTGTGTGTGGTGTGTGTGTGGTGTGTGTGTATATGTGGGGGGGTGTATATGTTGGGGGGTGTATATGTGTGGTGTGTATGTGTGGTGTGTGTATGTGTGGCATGTGTGTATATGTGGGGGGTATGTATATGTGGGAGGTGTATATGTGTGTGGTACATGTGTGGTGTGTATGTGTATATGTGATGTGTGTGTGTGTGGCATGTGTGTATATGTGGGGGGGTGTATATGTGTGTGGTACATGTGTGGTGTGCGTGGTATGTGTGTGAGGTCTGCAGTGACCTCTCCCAGGTCTGGACACGTACCCTGTCTTGGAGACCACAGCCACGGGTGCACACCAGGGGCCCACGTGGAAGTGAGGCAGGGGCTCTGACAACAGCTTCTCCAACTTCAAACAATACCCGGCAGCGCCTGGGCTTTCTCTGGAAATCTTCCCTCCATTACCGGAGATGCAAGCATTTCGGATGCGTTAGGACAGCTCCCTTTCTGATACTAGGGGGTGTGTTTAGTTCCAGTCAATGTGACTCCACAGAGGGACTGGGCTCAGGACCAGCATCCCCAGGGGGTTGGGCTGGGGCTCAATTCCTCATAGATTCTTAAAAAAAGACAAGGAGGAAATACTTTCAAATCATTCTATTTGCCCAGTATTATATTGATACCAAGCCAGACCAAGACATCACAAAAATCATGAACAAAATACTAGCAAACCAAATCCAAGAACAAAAAAAAAGCAAGTGGGGTTTATCAATGATCTGCAAGTCTTGTTCAATATATCTGAAAATCAATGTAATACCCCCAAAATAGAATAAAATACAAAAACCACATGATCATCTCGAAGACACAGAAAAAGAAATGGACAAAATTCAACATCAACTGATGATGAAAACACTCAAGAAAACAGCTGAGGTTTCTTTAATTAATTCCATAAGACCTATTACAAGAGTCAGAACTGAACAAGCTGGCCCTGCAAGTGCTGGTGAGAACGAGGCGTACATGGGATCTTGCTCAGGGGTGGGAGGGGGATAAAAAATGGTTAAATGACTTCAGACAACAGCCTGGTATGTGATTGTAGGCGTTTATCCATGAGCAAAGGAAGCACACACCCAGAGACTGGTACACAAATGTTTGTGGCAGCTTGATTTGTGATAGACAAAAACTATAAGCCAGGCAATTACCCTTCTCCAGGTGGATGAGTAAGCAGATTGTGTAATGGAACACGTGTGCTGCCGTGGCAAAGAACACACTACTTATACACACGTCAGCGTGCAGAGGTCTGAAGCTTATCATGATGTGGCAGGCTGTGGCAAAGCCACGAAATGGAGAGGCACTCAGCAATCAAAGGGCAGGAGCGGCACTCAGGAATCAAAGGGCAGAACCACCTGAAGAAACAGCGGCACGGCTAAGCCCTCCACAGGCCTTGTGCCAAGTGAAGAAAGCCACACTCAGGATGCTCCAAAGCCCAGGAGGGAAATTCTGGAAAAGGCAAAATCATGGGGACAGAAGTCAGATTGTTGCAGGAAGGTGGACCCCTTCCAGGGCCCGAAACTGGGCTCTTGTCTAACACTCGGAAATGAATTGTCCGAGGAGATGCATGCGCTGACAAAGCAAGAGATTTTTTTGGGAAAGGGCACCCAGGTGGAGAGTAGCAGGGTAAGGGAACCCAGGAGAACTGCTCTGCTGCGCGGCTCACAGTCTTGGGTTTTATGGTGATGGGATTAGTTTCCGGGTGGTCTTTGGCCAATCATTCTAATTCAGGGTCTTTCCTGGTGGTGCATGCATCGTTCAGCCAAGATGGATGCTAGTGAGAGGGATTCTGGGAAGTGGATGGACACACGGTGTCTCCTTTCAACCTTTCCTGAACTTGTCTGGTTGGTGGTGGGCTTATTAGTTTCCTATTCCTTATCAGAATCTCCTGTCACAAAACAACTCATGCAAATGGTTACCATGGTGCCTGGCCAGGGTGGGCGGTTTCAATCAGTGTGCTTCCCCTAACAAGATCACTGGGTGCCAGCTGTTAGGATATGAGGAAAGGAACTGACTAGAAATGGACAAGAGGTAACCATGGAGAGGGTAGTTGAGTGTATAAATGTGTCACAACTCAGTTGGACACCTGAACACCTTTCCTGGACATAACTCATGTCTCGATAAGCCGGAGTTCTTAGGGAAAGACTTCGGCAGTATTTATTGGAGAGACACAGGCATCAGCCAGGCCACAGAGGAGGAGGACTGAGTTGACTCTACAGTGGAAAGGGTCCCGTGGAAAGTTTTGCCAGCAAGTCCACAGCTGTGGACTTTGGCCACCTGATGCGAAGAGCCAACTCATTAGAAAAGACCCTGATGCTGAGAAAGATTGAAGGCAGGAGAAGGGGGCGACAGAGGACGAGATGGTTGGATGGCATCACCGACTCAATGGACATGAGTTTGAGCAAGCTCCGGGAGATGGTGAAGGACAGGGAAGTCTGGTGTGCTGCAGTCCATGGAGCCACAAACAGTTGGACACAACTGGGTGACTGAACAACCACAGCTGTGGGAAGAAGGCAGATGGTATACACAAAACTGTGAGGGCATCAAAGGAGAGACCTGAACACTGACACAACACACAAACCGCTCCCGACTGGCCTCTCCCACTGGAGACAAGAATTCCTTTGCTGCAGAGGGACTGTACCATGCTTTGAGCCTGGATTTACAAGGATTAGCAAGATCATGGCTACTTCTGTGATTGATTCAGAGCAGTGAGCGCTGCCAGGCTCTCTGACGAAAGCATGCATTGGGGCTTAGGCTTAGTGGATGACAGACGTCTTATCCCAACCCACTTAACCCACCAGGTTTTGCCTTTTGGTCTTTAAAGGATTTATTCTTTGAAAGATGCAAGTGTCTAGAGCTCACTAAAACAAACAGAAAAACTTCCTCTTTAAAAACCTTTTCATTTTACTTTCAATGTGAAAGTAATTATTTTAAAAATGCAACCTCTTAAAACCTAGACTAGTAGCATTCAAATTTATTTATGAGATAAGAGACCAGAAGGCAAAACCTAGTATTTCTTGATTTCTTCCAACAGTACCCAGGTTATTCTGTAATTCACAAGGAACTTAAATCCTGAGCCAGAAATGCTGACAACTGCTCTGCGCAGTAAATGTGTTTCTCATTTCACATCTGGGGAAACTCAAGTGTCAATACATCCTCTGTGGTGAACAGCACGGAGCAGCATTTGTTAGAAGGTCAAGTGCAGTCTGATCTCTGGCCTTTGGCCAAGTGAGCGGGTCAGGAAGATCCCCTGGAGAAGTGAATGACTAAGTAATATATTTATATGAAAGAAATTAAAATTACTTTGATGATTATAAAACTATAAGATAGATATACACAGGGCTTCCCCGGAAGCTCAGAGGTAAAGAATCCATCTGCAATTCAGGAGATGAAGGTTCGTTCCCTGGGTCAGGAAGATCCCCTGGAGAAGGAAATGGCAACCCACTCCAGTATTCTTGCCTGGAAAATCCCACGGACAGAGGAGCCTCGTGGGCTACAGTACAAGGCATCGCAAAAGAGTTGGACCTGACTGAGTGACTGAACAATAAACAATCACATAAGAGGTGGGCCACGTAAGATGCTTAATTCATGAGCGCTTAGAGGCACTTCTGTGCCAGGCGCAGTGGTAAGTGCTTCACACACTGATTTCTCTCAGTCCCCATCATCACCGGATATGTTAGGATCTGTCATTATCCAGCATTTCTCAGATGGTCAAGTGGAGGCTCAGAGAGGTTAAGCAGCGGTCACATAACTAGTACTAGATTCTGAGCCCAGGGAAATTCTCCTGACCAGTCTGCACACTGGCCTCCACGCCTGGAGCCTCTGCCCAGGTAACCGGGTGAGTCTCCTGCCCAGGTAACCCAGTGAGTCCCTAGCCACAGAAGGAGACAGAAGGAGTGGGTGTTGCAGTTAGACGATGCGCCCCGGGTAAGCCGGCTTCCGTGAAAGCCTAGATCATCACCGAGGTTTACAGATGCAAGGCTATGCCATGCACGCCATAGCCAATCCTCCTGACACAGCACAGGGTCTACACTCACTGACGCCAGGGAGTGTGCTTTGTTCTGACACATGCTCAGCAGACCTGCTGCTGCTGTCGGACACTAGCTCTGCCACTGCAGAGTCTACCCGCAACCCAAAGAACAAAGGGACATTAAAAGAGGAAAAGAGGGGAAATCCCTGAGGGTCCAATGGTTAGGACTCCATGCTCTCACTGCCAAGGGGTGTGGGTTTGATCTCTGGTCGGGGAACTAAGAACCCCCATGCCAAGAGGCACGGCCAAAGAAAAGGAAAATAAGCCAAAGCAATCCACAGTAATTACTTTCAGGCACTAAAAGATCTTTTCTAACCCATATCAACTGAAGACTTCTCTGCAGACACGCACAGGCCATGTCCGGTGAGAACAGGCTTAAGTCACACCAGGCAGGACTGGGATGTAGATGGAGGGCGTGTGGCTTTCCTACTTAGACCTGCTGTCTTGGAAATGACCTGGCACAGGGCACTGTTATATAACGCGGCTCCAGTCTCTCTGCTGACCCCGATGAGAGCCGAGTGGACAGACTATGTGGAACGTGCCTGCGCTGAGAATGAGCTGCAGGACTACGAGATTAAGGCCAGGATACAGCTGTTTGTGACTAAGCCCCGAGCCCCGAGCAAGTGCTCCCTGGCGTGACGCATCACCAGGCACCTGTTTCCTGTTTTCATTCTTCCCTTTATCGTTCTCTCCTGACTTCCCCTCCACCTGGAGGGCCCGAGACCACCAACTTCAGCAAGTCTGGTGTCTGCCCGCCTCCTTCTCCACTCTCACTGCGGCTCCGGGTAGCTGAGTCATTTACTGGGCGCGGGGGACACTCCTAAGGGCCTCTTGAGTACTTTCTGGGGCTGGAAGCTGAGGTCCCATCATCCACTTGCCCGTGATTACCTCCCCCCTTCACGTCTCCTGAAGAACTGCCTGTCGGGGCCCCCCAACACGGCTGTGAACTGAATCACGAGACGAGCTCCAGCAGCACAGCCGGGGGGTGGGGGTGGGCGGTGGTAGTAGCCCACCCACAGCGAGGCCCACACTCTGCAGAGACAAGTGGTCCACTCCAGATGGACACAGGACAGGATGTGCTTAAATGTAAGGAAGTTCATTTCTGCACAAAAGGTTGAGGTCATAGAAGCCTTCCTCAGCCCAAGACAACTCAATCATCACGGTATTTGAGCCTGTGCTACAAACAGTACCGGTCACCACGCTTCAGCCAGGAGGGTGAAGGGACTTATCTAACGGACCCTGTGTGAACGGCTTGCTAGTCACTCAGTCCTGTCCGACTCTGTGCGACCCCATGAACTGTAGCCAGCCAGGCTCCTCTGTCCATGGGATTCTCCAGGCAAGAGCACTGGAGCAGGTTGCCATTTCCTTCTCCAGATCTTCCTGACCCAGGGATCGAACCCAGGTCTCCACCTTACAGGTGAACTCTTCACCATCTGAGCCACCAGCGAGGCCTATGTGAATAGCTTAGTTAAGAATAAGAGTCGACATCATTTAGAAGTGGACATTTAATTTCCAAATACATGGGGTTTTATAAGTTTGATATTAATTTCTCATTTAAATGCTTTCTTCTCTGCAATCGCCCTGTGTTTTTTTCAGTCTAACTTCACTAAGGCTTTCAACGGCTAAGTATCTCTCTCAGTAAAGGTCACATTGCACTTGAAAATATGTGGGTTATTTTCAATTAACTTTTGATATTGATTTCTAACACAATTCCACAATGACGAGAACAGACTGTAACGTTTCAATACTTTTAGACTATGACACTTATGCACCTTCGTTTATGCCCCTGGATATGTTCCAGTGTCTCCTAGCTTATAGTCTATGGAAACTTCAAATTTGTATCCTACTGTTGCATGAAAACTGTACAAATCTTAATTATGTTGAATTAGTTCGTAGTGCTTTTCAGGTCTACTATACCCACTTTTCTGTATATCTCGTCTATTAATTTTTTTTTCTCTTCTATTAATTTTTGAGAGTTTGACATCAAAACTAAAAATCTACTAAAAAAAATAATCGTAATTATGTAGTGGAATTACAAGTAACTTTGGTCTGTATTTTCCAAGTCTCCCATAAATGTGTTATCATATTTTCATAATTTAAAAAAAAAAGGGAAAGAAAAAAGGTGCTGTTTACTCTAATGGAAAGCGTTTTTGAAACGGTATTAGATGTAACAAGGTAACTGCCTTTATTTGCCGTCTATGCCGTTTTGATTAAATAAAAAAAAAGGACTCCAAACCAACCAGTGGTTTTCTCACCTCTGGGAAGTAGGTCAGGAACCAGTTAACAGTAAGACAATATGGACTTTCACTTTTTAGACTTCAGTATTACATAATTTCAAAACAGGCATTGGCTACTTTCATGATAGAAAGTTTTTGAGGACCTTTCCCAGTGACTTTAAAAAATGAAAGTGTATTCTCTTAATGAACCACTGTAATCATCAAAAACATGTTTTCTGTGTACCTTGCTGTTTTTCTTTGCAATCTCTCTTCTTCCACATACAGTATTCCATATAACTTTCTAGAATCTAACACAGGCAGCCTAAGACAGCTTGATGGTCAAAATGTTTAGAAAAAGGAGGCACGGAAAAAAAGCAGATGGTGTCTGGTTCTTTATCATCCCTCTCCTTCAAAAACATCATTCTTACCCAGATTGATGAATTATTCACTTAGTTTTATAACTTACTGAACAGAACAGTGAACATACCATTAAGCACATGCTCAGTTGTGCCGACTCTCTTGTGACTTCACGGACTGCAGCCAACCAGGGTCCTGTGTCCATGGAATTCTCCAGGCAAGAATACTGGAATGGGTTGCCCTTTCTCCCTCCGAAGGATCTTCCTGACCCAGGACTCAAACCCACCTCCTTGCGTTAGCAGGTGGGTTCTTTACCACTGAGCCACCTCAGAAACCCCTACTATTAAGCACAGAAATAATGAATTCTGCACTTTTTTTTGATGTTTGTCTAATTTAAGTCAACTAACCTCAGGGTTGAAGTTTGGTCAATACCAAAGAGGCATCAACCCCCACTGCTGGTTGTCAACATTCCCACTCGTGATTCACCCATCAGGGTTTTTCAGCTGAGAACACAAGCTGCCAAAGAAAAGACTTCAGCCCCTTGTGTTAGAAAAGGGCTGTAGCCAAGCTTTGGCCAGTGGGATGGGTGTAGTGCACGTTTTGTGTGGCAGCTTCCAGACTCGTCTTGGGGAAAGCGGCTCTGTGTGGGTTGTATTTGGGTCCTAAAGATGCACCTCTCTCTAGGACTGGGGGAAGCCAGGGACTGAGAGACCAGTCGACCCTACAGTGATTGCTACACTCCACTTCAGAGAACGAGAAACCTGATCTCATTCAAGCCACTGAGACCCGGGGCTCCAATGAGTGGAGCCAAATCTAATCCCAGCACTGCCAACTCTTGTCACCGGGTGTCCTGGAAATAAAAGCGTGTTTTAAAATTGTTGCCTATCCTCTGAAATTCACAGGTGACTATCAGAAAAGGTAACCCTAGTATTGATTCTTATGAGTTCTGGATACTATGAAATGGCTTAATAACAAACCAAACTAAATAATCCTGCATAAACTGAAATATCCTCTTGGCACATAAATTACTTCATCAATTAAATATTATACCAGCAATATCTGAGGTAGATAAATTGACAAAATAATGCACTGTTTAGGTTTTTAAGAAAAATTTTAATAAAATAAACAGCAATCATTTTAATTCTACTGTAGAAGAATTACCAGGAATTATTCAAGATTTAATTACATCAGGATAAATTAAGCTTCCACGTGGTTTAGATACAACAGATCTTTGCAAAGCTAAAAAAGCTTACTGACTGCTAAACCTTTTACATTAACAGTTTAATTTTCACGTTACCAACTGTTCTTATAGCTTATATAACCACTGACCATTTTCTTCAAAAGCATTTAAAACGACTGCAAAACAAAGGTTTCCAAAGTCTAGGAAATAAATAAAATTATATCAATTGGAATATTTACCTTCTTCAAAGAAAAAAAATGTTAATGGTTTGATTATTTTCGACAGCTTTGCCAGAGTTGAGAAAAATGAATTCACTTGGAATTTTCATTTCA
The DNA here is from genome assembly GCF_029378745.1 of Bos indicus. Taxonomy (NCBI): domain Eukaryota; kingdom Metazoa; phylum Chordata; class Mammalia; order Artiodactyla; family Bovidae; genus Bos; species Bos indicus. Next base: position 22,370,426 of record NC_091773.1, on the reverse strand, counting down.
ATCTTGCCAGAAAACACTGCAATACTTAGAAACTATTCACCAGCCTTACACTCCCATCCAACATCTTCATCAGTCTGGGTTAAAGGCTTGCTGTCTTGACTCTGGGTAAGAGGATCCTCAGGGCTAACCAAGAGGCACACCAGCTCATCAGCAGCCCTCGGACCCCCACCGAGAGGACAACAAAGCAAGCCCAGCCCATCTGCATTCATTCTGATTTGCAACAATAAGACAAGACCTGAATGGGAAGATGATGGAAAACTCAAGGGGAAATGGTCTAAGAGCTGCCTACTCCCTCGGGCAGCGTGCCAGCGAGCTCATGTTGCTGAGACACACACAGATCCACATCTTCCACGCAGTCATTGCTTACTGTATTTTTAATTTTGATTAAAAAAAAAAAAAAAGGTGTGATTACACAGAAAACATCATCCTCTGCAGAAACACAAACTGAGCCAATGCAGTGGGAAACATGTGTCAGCACCCCTTCCAGTGCCCTACCACTGGCTCCCCTGGACGGAGCTCAGGAGCTGTAGTACTCAAGCAGCTTCTCATCCGTAGGTTTCAGAATCTTCTTGTCTGCCATGTTCACCACCCATCCGGGAGCCAGACCAAAGAAAATCTGCCGTGGATCCTTCCGAGAACTGAGCATTTTGAAGAGTTCGTCTTTAGTGATGTCAGGTAAAATATAGCCATACTTCTTGGCGAGCTCCAGTCTTGCTTCGGGAAATCTGGCAGGATCTGCCAGATAGCCTCGATTTCTCGCGTCAGTGTAGTAGGGGACTAGGGCCTCGGGGGGGAGCATCCGCTTGGGAATGGGTTGTCCACGGAGAAAGAATGGGATGGGTTTGCACAGAATTTCTAAAAAACATTTTTAATAAAAAGAGAGATGCAAATACTGGTGATATATATACTGGTTTTCTCTTTATGATATTCTTTTAATTTATTAAAGTATTTCCAAGATGAGAGCTTAATTCCAAAAACTTTTTATTTTTTTCTTAACTTAGTAGACTTAAGTAAACAAATGGAAACACTTGATCTTCAAAAGTTTGCATCTTGAAGGTCAAAGTCACTCCTGGGTTACCAACAATTAGTGAATTTCTAAACATAGGGTATTTAAGCTCCAGATTTTTTTTTTCTAAAAAATTTTATGACATACTAGCTGAGGTGTATCAGAAGACGGAGCCCCACCAGCCACACCACTAGCAGAAACTCCCAAAACAGGAACCGAGGTGTCTGAATAAGTCAAGCCCTGGTGAGGCAGTTGACTCAAGCCCCGAGAGGACAAGCTTACCCAGGCTTCGCGGGTCGTAGAAGGCGGTCGTGACGACACCCCCGTTCTTCTCGATGGCGGCGATGGCCAGCTCAGAAGCCAGCTGAACTTCGATGTTAACTTTTGCCTTAAAGGTGTCAGCGCCCTGTCATCCATCAAAACAAAGTGTGTGAGGAGATGGCTGGGCTGCCAGCAAACTAATCACGAGGGCCTCCTCCCTGCCCTGTTTTCTCCTCCGGAGTGCCTCCAGCCCAGCAGCTGCTCCTACTTTAACACCTCTGCTTAGAGGTCCTATCAAACACCACCAAATCGTTCCTCATTTCTTTAGGCCACTCTATTTTCTTAGTTTTCATTCCCTAAGAGCAGGGATAATAAGACTTCCATTTTACATATTCAGCAGGCACCATCATAAGCACCCATTCCCAACACCTCCTTAACAGGAGATTGTTTAGCCCTCAAAACAACTCTAAACCAATAGAATTACTGCGACACCAATGCCATAGATGGTGGCACAGAGAGCCTGGGCAACTTGCCCAAGAACATAAAGCAAGGGAGCCTAGTCCCAGTGGCTGTGTTCCTAACCACAACATTATGTCATGTGATACAGACAGAAGCTTACCTTCCTGACCCACAAGTAAGCAAGAGGCCAAGAGATGGTTAAACAGGGGAACAAGCATGCTGGAGCCAACGGAAGAACAAAATAGCTGAGGTCTGGAGGGGACCAGCCCTCTTGAGCGAAAGAGGCAGAGACCACAGAAGTAAAAATAATTCTGAACTTTTTCAAGTCCTGTCTTTGGTCACTTTCATTAGGCCTGATTTCAAAACAGATTCTGACAAAAATAAAAAGATGGTGGCACTACCATTCTTTTTGCAGTGGTAAAATTTTTTCTGCTATTTTCGTGTGGTTGAAACAAGGTGGTTCCCAGTTTCAAAATATTCCATCAATTCTAAGACACATTTCTCCCTTCCCTGATACTGGTAGGCATTTTTACAATCAATGAGACCTTTGACTCAATAAAACAAGGTCTTGCCATGTTACCTGACATTTCTCATTACTATTCCATAGACTGCTTAACCATTTCCCTGTCTCTGGGCACTAGTGTTACTTCCAGCATTTTCAGTGCTGTAAGATGCCTATTTAGTATTTCTTTATATCAATTAAGTTTCTTTTATCTTGTTTTACCTTAGGACACATGTTCCTAAATTGGTCATTTTATGCTGAAAAGATCAAAACCATCTTATTACCCAATATTGACTGCAAATCTGAAATCCAGAAAAGGGCAACTGGTTTACAAAGCTGTAAATGATGAATAACTGTACATACTCAACCAATAGATTTCAGAATGATTTCTGCTAGTTTAATAGACATATGTCCACAACTGTTAGGATGTGCAGTTTAAGGTCTCATGAGGTCATGGGTTTTTCCGTATGTTACTTTATAACCATGTTCCTTGATATGCCTAAAGTAGAATACCGAGGCTTAATCCTGTATTTGGTATTCTCTCTTCAAATCATTTATTTGGAAAACTTTTATCGCCAAGTTTACTTTTTCAAAGATCTGAAAGGTTTTCCCATAAACTATGCTTCCCTCTAGTGGACGCTAAGTTAGTCACTTACACAGCGATCAACTGTATTACTGACACAGAAGAAAAAGGGGGTGGGGGGGCATTAATTGATTAGCAGTGTACAAGTTCATTTGCCTATAAAACTCCTGGCCAACTCCTCTAAATAGAAAACCTCTTCCCTACAATCAGAACTGGATTTCATTCATCCCTTTCTTCCATAAATACTGAGTGACTATCACAAGCCAGTTGAAAATACAGCAATGAGTCAAAGCACCTGTACTCAAAAAAAACTGACATTACAGTGAGGAAGACAATGAAAAATGCCTGCACTGCTTGGTAATAAATATCAGGTGTTCATATATTCAAAGAAAAACCCTTTTGGGCACAATAAGGCAGACCGTCAGATACGAGAGTGTTCCTTTATAAAGAACATCTCCACAATAAAAATAATTTAAGCCTCAAATAATTTGGAAGGAAAAAAAAAAGTTAAAAAGATCCTCCTACTAGGATGACATCTGAACAGAGAACCAAACAGAGTGAGGCAGCAAGCTGAATGGATACACAGGAACAAAACCCAGGACAAGGGAACAGTGGCTTTCTAAAACCACAACTGAATATAACACAATCAACCACTACATAATGGTTACAAATAAAAAGAGATAAAAATAAAGGAGGCATAGTGTTGATTATATGGAAATCAGAAACAGTCATCTACAAACTCCCCAAAAAATTTAATTCAGACTTACCTCCTCTACCAACTGGACTCCATAGTCCCTTTTAGATGGCTGGATGGTAACACCTCGCCCGTTGACCAGCTGGGTTAAGTCAATAGGTTGTGTGGGATCGACACGGCCCAGGTCAATCAGGTACTGCAGCCTGTTGAGACTCAAAGGCTGATACTGGCGTCTGAAGCTACAAAAAAACCAACAACAGATGGAAAACTCAGCCAGACTTATCCTCCTATAAGACCTCCAGATGAACGCAGAGCTCTGTCCTGTGCTCTCCTGTATCAATTTAGTTGGTTTAAAATAAAACTCCTACATTTACTTCGCTCATTTATACAAATAAATATGTGAAAAATTTAACATACTATCTGAATTATGCATTACTGGATCTCAAAGTAAGAGCAGTTACCATTTGCTGGGTGATGACAGTGGGCCAGAGTTCTAAACATAAAATCATTCTAAACCTCCAGAGCATGCATCATTACCTCCATTCTGCAGGTCTGAGTGTAACCTCTGGCTTTTTTCCTCTACTAAGTCAGGCTAAACTTCATTACCAAAAATGGTTCAAAGGAAGGGTAGCAAAAGTTTGCTAATTTAAAGAAGTGGATTTAAATTTCTACCAAGCTATCATTTGGTGATTCTCAGAATTACAAATTTTTACACTAAGAAGCAAAGCAAAGCAAAAAAATAAAACCACAAACAAAGCAAACTTACCTGTGTCCTTCATTAAAGCCATATTTTGGGATTCGAAGGTAAAATGGAGTCTGGCCTCCTTCAAAGCCCAGCCGGGGCCGGGTTCCTCTCTGCCGTTCTCCTTTGTGGCCCCTGCCACACTTCCTACCTCTTCTCTGACCTCTTCGTCGTCTTTCCTGGAAGGAGGGAAGACTGTTTTATGAGCTGCAGATGCACTTTTTAAAGTATATTTCACCTCTGCGCTGTCTGTTGGTAAGGCCCTCATTCATCCTTCCAGCCAGCAAAGGGCCAAACCCACTACGTGCCAGGCACTATTCGAACTGCTCTGAGGTCAACACACCAAATTATAAAGAAAACTTTTTTCTTACTTGGCGAAAGCAACGAGTTGATTTTTAAGGTGACAGTATACCCATAACAGCTTTTCTAGCTGTGTTCAGTGACTTGCAGAACGTAAAATATCTTTCCCCTTAAGATACAGGTATAATGGAAAAGCACTTCATGCTAACCCAATATTGAATGAAACAATCATCTGCACCTCCTGCGACCTCGCTCCCCGCCCAGGTTAACCCGATTACTCCTCTAAACCCGAACCTGAGAGCTGGGACTACCGGGGCAGGCTTCCCGCATCACTCAAGTGCAGGGGCTCAAAGGCCCCTCGTTCCCACAGCGTCTCTAGACCCGCGACCCCAGGACTCCCGCGCCATCCCCAGCCTTACCGGTTTCCTGGAGCCCGGGTTCGGCCTCAGGTTAGCCAGGCTCACACGAGGCAGGGCCCGAAGCAAGTCCAAGGCCCAAGGCCCTGCTGCGCCCCGCACCGGGCCGGCCATGACCCGCTTGCATGAGACGCAGCAAGGGCGCCTGGCATCCACACCCACGTGATCTCGGGCGCTGCTTTACGGCCGCGGCCCCGCCCCCGTCGTGCAGCAGGCGCGCAGCGCCGCAGGCCTCGGGGCACGCCGGGAGCCGGTCTTCATCCAGGCAGCGGCGGGTACGCTAGGCTACCTTCTCCGAGCTGAGCTGGCTTTGTGTTTAGTTCACTGGAGATGGGACCGTATTTTGAGAGATCGTGCCTTGCTCTTGGCTTGGAATGTGCTGCGTTTTCTTTCGCCGCACAAACACGCGTTGAAACGCTGCGCGTTGTAGGACTTGGTGTCACTGTGTGTTCTGAGCTGTCTCACAGTCTGGTGCTTAGAGAGGCAGGGTCTTCTCCGAGCGCCACGTGGAGCCCCGAATAGCATACTCGGAGCTGAAGTTCCGGTTTGGAGCTGGGAGCTGGGCTGATTATACGCCCTGTCAACTGAAAAATTGCACAACACAGAGCTGTGAGTTATTTGGGGCAAAATGAGAGCTATAGCCTAGAAGACAGCCACTGAGCTCTGGGAAACAGTTCCGAAGAGGTAGGGGGGAAGGTCGGCTTATATATTATTTTAGTGGAGTCAAGAGTCACTGGAAAAGACCCTGATGCTGGGGAAGATTGACGGCAGGACAAGGGGACGACAGAGGATGAGATGGTTGGATGGCATCACCGACTGGATGGACATGAGTTTGAGCAAGCCCCAGGAGTTGGTGATGGACAGAGAAGCCTGGCGTGCAAAGTTGGACACGTCTGAGCAATTGAAATGAGTGGAGTCAAGCACATTTTGCAGAAGCTCCTGCTAGTAAGGAGGAGCAGGTGTCCCCTTTAATGATTTCACTGCTTTTCTAGACACAAGGAAAGTCAAGAATTTGGGCTTGTAAAGTCTGAAAATATCTGAATATATGAAGGCCTGTTCTGTCAGTTTTTCCCAGAACATAGATGCCTCACTCCTGATCTCAGACCTGAACTCTGAGGTGAGGGGGTTGTTGAAAGACAGGGGCTGCAGTGGCTCCTGACTTCATCCTTGTAGAGGCAGATAGTGAGTGCCTTTCAGTTGGCAACCCTGAGATACAAGAATAATACCCAGAGTCGAGCTATTACCAATGGCTGGCTGGTACCAACCTGTGCTTGCTGACTTCACTTGCTGTTAATGAAGGAGCCACCCTGGCTTGATTCACTAACTAAACAACCCCTTGTTGGTTAGATGTTATTTCCTTTGACAGACTTGGCAAGGCTGGTAGCTTAACCAAATTCTAATAAGCTACCAGCCTAACCAAATTCTAATAGTAAGCAGCCAGGATTCATACACTGCCTCTTATACTATGTAAGTAGTATTTTTTTAATAGTATAAAGTTGAATATCTGCAGTCCAAAGTACATTATTTTCACTCAGAAATATCAGCTTCCTTATTTTTGTCTTAAGTGAGTGTGATACAGACCATGCCCTGTTCCTGTACTGTTTCTTTTATGTTTCACCGTCTTGCTGGGGATTTGTTCCTACTGGTGATCACAAGTAGTGAAGGTGGAAATAAAATTTTGGAGGGCAGCTATTTCTATGTTTAGCTAAACCTTTTTGAAGTTATTTTAAATCAAGTGTAAAAAACAAAAGCGGATCCCCTGGTAGTTCAGTGGTTAAGATTCTGAGCTTTCACTGCTGGGCCTGGGGTTCCAGCTTTGGTCAGGGAACTCGGATCCCACAAGTTGCTTGTGTCGGGGTGAAAAAGAAAAAAACTACAGAAAACATTGCATTCATTCCTTTATTTGAGCAATATTTGAGCAAGCTACTGAACTTGTTACAAAAATATGGACGAAGTCAAAGTTTTGTTCCCATATTATTTGAAGGTAAGGTAAGGGAGATCTTCCAAAAATGAGTACTTTTGAAAAGTTAAAAAAAAAGCCTTTTGTAAAGCTAATAGCACAAATACTTTCAAGAGGGAGCTGCTGCTGCTGCTAAGTCGCTTCAGTCGTGTCGGACTCTGTGCAACCCCATAGATGGCAGACCACCAGGCTCCCCAGTCCCTGGGATTCTCCAGGCAAGAACACTGGAGTGGGTTGCCATTGCCTTCTCCAATGCATGAAAGTGAAAAGTGAAAGTGAAGTCGATCAGTGTCCGACTCTTAGCGACCTCATGGACTGCAGCCCACCAGGTTCCTCTGTCCATGGGATTTTCCAGGCAAGAGTACTGGAGTGAGGTGCCATTGCCTTCTCCGTCAAGAGGGAGCGGACATATGTATACCTGTAGCTGATTCATGTTGATATGTGGCAGAAGAAAACAAAATTCTGTAAAGCAATTATCCTTCAATTGAAAAAAAAAATACAAATATGTGAGTTCCGTAAAACAGTGTGACGATACAAGACCAGACTCTATTTAGAAATATAGAAAGAAATACAGTGAAAAAATAAAAGCTAGTTTCTGACCTTAAGGCTTCTCAGTTCAATATATTTCATCATCTTTCTGTTATAAATTTCATAATTCTGGGAAGAAAATTGCAAAATATGTTGCAAAATATGTCCTAATCTTCAGAAAGAAACACAATTTTCCCCCTTATCTAGAAAAATCATAGTTTTCACTAAGTTACGAGCTTCTGGGTGAGTGTTCATTCCAATATTGTTTTTTATCATCAAAAAAATTTCTATTGAATAAATGAGACACAGGAAACATAAAACAGTGTGCTGCACTTCTGGGAAGTAGATGCTTTTTGTTGTATAGGCTATGTAATGTTATTGGTGGACATCGGTTAATAATAGTACAAGTAATAATTGTTTGTGGTTAGCTGTAGACTCCAATTTATCCCATAGCAACATGTTGACCAAGCATATAAAAGTGAAAATTTGATGAGTCTCACCTATGTTTTAAGAATGTAAAATTAAGGGTGTGTGGTGAATAAGTCATTAAGTCATTGATCTTTATGTCTATAGAAGTTTTACATCATCATCATCATTGCAGGATAATGTTTATTAACCACCCACATGCTTGGGGTGTTGTGCTAGCCCCTGTTTAAATCACATTAAGGAGACCCTGTAATAAGAAAACACCTCAGCAACTATTTAAGTTCATCCTGACTCCAGCCCTGGTTAATAGTGACCACTGAGTCATATAAAAGAATGAAGTGGGACTTCCCTGACAGTCTGGTGGTTAAGACTCCATGCTCCCACTTCAGGGAGTACAGGTTTAATTCATGGTGGGAGAAATAACATCCCACATGACGATCATTAAAAATTAAAACAGCATTAAATATGGATTTGGGGGGGATAAATTTGACAAAATATTAGGCCAATGGGGCTTCCCTGGTAGCTCAGTTGGTAAAGAATCTGTCTGCAATGCAGGATACCCCAGTTTGATTCCTGGGTCAGGATGATCCCCTGGAGAAGGCAGTAGGCTACACACTCCAGTACTCTTCTGCTTTCATTGTGGCTCAGCTGGTAAAGAATCCACCTGCAATGCGGGAGACCTAGGGTTCGATCCTAGGTCTAGGGTTGGGAAGATCCCCTAGAGAAGGAAATGGCTGCCCACTCCAGTATTCTGGCCTGGAGAATTCCATGGACTGTATAGTCTATGGGGTCGCAAAGAGTTGGACACAACTGAGCAACTTTCACGCTATTCAGGTCTATGTGATGAAAAGTATAAAACGTTACTGACAGAAATCCAACATTACCAAAATTAATATCTATCAGTTCTTAGAAGTTTCAGTTGTCAGATTTCCTCAAATTGGTCTGTAGATTCATGAGCCTCTCAATGAAAATCCCCAAAGCCACACCCCCCCCTTTTTTTTAATCAGCATCAATTTAAGGGTTTTGAGAACCCACAAAATTTTCAGCACTCAGATTCAGGACAAGAATGATTGAAAAAACAACAACAAAAAAAACATGTATAAGACCTTCAACTTTCAGCATTCTGGCTATCATGTGAGTAATGTGAAGTTTTTTGTTTTTTGTTTTTTTTTTAAAGATCTTTGCTCACTATCTTCTTTACCCTGGACTCCCTAAGGACTGTTAAAAACAAAACTGGGGCTCCGTAACAACCTAGAAGGCTGGGATGTGGGGGGAAGGTGGGAGGGATGTTCAAGTGGGAAGGGACATGGGTAAACCTATGGTTGATTCATGTTGATCTTTGGTAGAAACCAATGCAATACTGTAAAGCAATTGTCCTTCAGTTTAAAAAAAAAAAACAACAACATAACTTCAACTGAGTAAATTAAAAACTAATGGCTTTATGCAACCATTCATGAATTGGGCAGCATCCCATATGGCAAGCAGAAAGGTCTGAGGAGCTGCACAGACAGAGGACTTTTAGAGGTAGAAAGAAGATGAGAACAAGAGTTCAGTTCAGTCGCTCAGTCGTGTCCTACTCTTTGTGACCCCATGGACTGCAGCATGCCAGGCTTCCCTGTCCATCACCAACTCCCAGAGGTTGCTCAAAGTCATGTCCATCCAGTCAGTGCTTCCTCCAACCATCTCATTCTCTATCGTCCCCTTCTCCTGCCTTCAATCTTGCCCAGCATCAGGGTCTTTTCCAATGAGTCGGCCCTTCGCATCAGATGGCCAAAGTATTGGAGTTTCAGCTTCACCATCAGTCCTTCCAATGAATATTCAGGACGGATTTCCTTTAGCATTGCCTGGTTGGATCTCCTTGCAGTTCAAGGGACTCTTAAGAGTCTTCTCCAACACCACAGTTCAAAAGCATCAGTTCTTCAGCGCTCAGCTTTCACATCCATACATGACTATTGGAAAAACCATAGCTTTGACTAGACAGACCTTTGTCAGCAAAGTAATGTCTCTGCTTTTTAATATGCTATCTAGGTTGGTCATAGTTTTTCTTCCAAGGAGCAAGTGTCTTTTAATTTCATGGCTGCAGTTACCATCTGCTGTGATTTTTGGAGCCCCCCAAAATAAAGTCTGCCACTGTTTCCGTTGTTTCCCCATCTATTTGCCATGGAGTGATGGGACTGGATGCCATATTAGTATTTTGAATGTTGTTTTAAGCCAGCCTTTTCACTCTCCTCTTTCACTTTCATCAAGAGGGAGCAGATTAACTCATTTTGGGGGGGAGATGGAAGGGATCCTATCAGGCTCTCTAACACCCTCATACCCACCAGGAAATTCCAGACTGATTCTGACATCTTTCCAGAGACTGAAACAGACAAGTTCAGGTAGTGAGTTTCAGTTTGGTGATGATGCAGACTTGGCACAAAGGGCTTGGCTCCATTTGGGGCTGGTTGTTACTCTTTTGACAGGTTGTATATATCCTTTAGGGCTTCCCAGATGGCTCCGTTAAAGAATCTGCCTGCAATGCAGGACACACGACTTCGCTCTCTGGGTCAGGAAGACCCAGACCTCCTTAGAGAAGGAAACGAGCAACCCACTCCAGTATTCTTCCCTGGAGAATCCCACCGACAGAGGTGCCCGGCGGGCCTCTGTCCATGGGGCCAACTTAGCATCTAGGCAACAACAATATAGCTTTAAATCTCTCCACTAGATTAAGACAATGTCATTTGCCGTCTGGTTCTACAAGAATGAAGTCAACAGTCCCTGACCTTCAATACCCCCTGAAAGGAGTTCAGGGTGGAGATCAAGAATGAGGCATCCAGGGACTTACCTGGTGGCTCAGACAGTAAAGAAGGAGGCATCTGTGTTCCAGGAGAAAACTCGAAGAATAGGCCTTCAGATAGTAGATACTTCCAGGTGAAAATTTTTATGAACCCAAACTGGTATCTTCCCACCTTCAGAAAAGCACCAAAACCGTATTTTCTCCTGACTACCAGCAACCTACAGAAATGCTGCTTGACCATCTGAACACTTGGACCAAAATCATACAGATGCTGACCTCGCCCACGCCCCCCATTCCAGAGATGCTCCTCAGCGTTCAGAGGCTGTGTCCCAGGGTACAGTCCTCAGTGAGCTCCCAAACAAAACGAGACCATAGCTCACAAGTTGTGGCTTTTCACCAGTGGTCAGTCGTAACCTTCCGAAGGTCAGGGCATTCTAACTTTTAAGTGTGACCATCTCTGCTCCTCCCAGACCCCACCAACTAGTACATAGGCATTGGGCCCCCTCCCGTGGTCGGGTGCCTAAATCAGTATTAACTCCACATCCGCCCACCGGTGAACCGTGGAAACCCAGTGACAACCGTTTCCCTCTCCAGCTGCAGTTTAGAGGAGGAGGGGAGCGGACCCCCGAAGTAAACAGTGGAGCGGCCCCTAAAAGAAACGCCGCCAAAGCTGCCCCAAGTCCCCACCTTCGCAGGGCAGAGACCGAATGCCCGGGGTCGTCAGTGACCGCGCGCCCCGGCCCGCCAGCCCTCCGCCCGCAAGGAGCATGCGCGGCCCGCACGCGGAGGTCAGCTCAGGCAGCCCTCGGCCGCAGCCAACCGGGCGCCACTCGGCGGGACATTGTGACGCGCGGGCAGCGGCGCGGAGGGCGGCAGGGACGCGCGGGGCCGGAGGGCGGCGCGGGGACGGAGGGCGCGCACGCGCCGGAGCGCGCGCCCGTGGGCGGGCCCGACTCGCCGCTCGCACGCCCTTGGGCCCGGCCGGGCGCCCGCTCCGCCTTCCGCTTCCGACGCGCGGCCGCGGGAGCCGGTGTATGTGCGGCAATAACATGTCGGCTCCGCTGCCCGCCATCGTGCCTGCCGCCCGTAAGGCCACCGCCGCGGTGAGTGCGGGCGCGGGCGCGCGCCGGGGCGCCCGCGGGCCGGGGGGAGGGGGCGGGACGCCCGGCCGGTGGGTCGGGTGCGGTCGGGCGGGGGTGATAGGCGCCGCCTGGCCCGGCTATGTGCGGAGGGCGCGGGGTCACGGCGAACTGGAGGCTGTTTTCCCACCCTCGAGCTCCCATCCCCTTCCTGAGCCTCCGGCCCCGTGTACCCATTCTGAGCTCCTAGCCCAGATCCCCGTGTCCCCATCCTGAGCCCGTGCCCCGATCCCCTTGTACCCAATCCTGAGTCCCTAGTCCCGATCCACTTGTCCCCATCCTGAACCTCCAGCCCGAACCCCCATCCCATCCTGAGTCCCCCGCCCACATCCAGAGTCCCCTACCCGCGCCCCGGCCCCGGGACCTCCCTCCCCGCCCCCTCCCCGCCAGGCACCCCACTCCTAGGCCCCTATGTGAGCCGACGGCGCCCCAGCCCCAGGCAGCTCTGGAGCAGGTTTCTGCCTGTCTGTGGATGGGAAAGGCCTTAGCCCCCAGGAACAGGACTTTATATTCGCACCTCACACCCCTCATCTCAGAGTTTGAAGGTTTAGTGTCGTTTTCGGTCAGGGGTGCTACTCCTTAGGAAACTTGTGCGTGAGGATCTCAAACTTTTACCCCGGGAAGCTCCTTTTTTGTGATGGAAAAATTCTACCGTGTAGGTGAGACTCTCATGGTCTGACCTGAAAGAGACAACTGTGTTCTGTAGAATGTGATCGTTTACCCAGAAGCATGTCTAACTGGAACCTCAAGAAGTGCTAAAACCCCACGTAAGTTATCTGAGGAGCTGCAAAGAGAGAAGTTAAGTATTTTTGCCGCTTCAGCGAGGTCTGTGGAGATAATTAACTTGCTGAAGGCGGTGTTCTGTGACTCCTGGTATCCAGCTTAACCAGAGCCCGGGGCTGTGACATTCTGGTGGTTTCTTGGGGGTATTAATCAGTCATTGCTCTCTTCTCTTCTAGGTGATCTTCCTTCATGGATTGGGAGACACAGGGTAGGTACCATCCTTAGTACCCTGATGAACGAGGTCATGCACCCCTACACAAGCAAGAATTCACTGTTGAAGAACTCTAGGATTGTATAAAAAAGACTGCTAGTCATATTTCTTACACTTGGGTCATGAGATAGAATCCTTTCTTTTTTGATTCCCAGCCCCACCCCCTGCAGTTTCCCCCATCCTCTTAATTTGTCATGCATCAACTCGTGTTTCTGGAACATATTAAAACTGCAAACTCCTCCTTGAGTTGCCATGGGTACTGGATGCCAGAGTTGGGAGGTATGTTTGTAGAGCCTGCACTTGAGAACTTTGCAGAGGTGAAATTTCAGGGCAGCTTGAGAAGAACTGGTGGATTTTGTTTAGTGAGATACTAGCAATGTGAGTGTTCTGAGTGAAATCTTAGATGTTCTGTTCAAAAATCAGTTGAAGGGCAGAGGATGCAGTTTAAAGATTTGTTTGGAGGCTTATCAGACACGTGGCTTTAGCCCTGTGGTTTATCTGTCACTCAGCTTTTCTCTGTATTGAGAGCTTTTCGGGGGGGAAGCCGGGGAGCTATGCCAGATCTTAGTTGCGGCGACCCGGGATCTTTGTTGCAGTGTGCAAGATCTTCCTTGCTGCATGAGGATCTAATTCCCTGAGCAGGGCTCGAACCCAGGCCCCCTGCATTAAGAGCTCAAAGTCAACCCCTGGACCACCAGAGAAGTCCTGAGGGGTTTTTAAAATTTAAATCCATGATTATCTGTTTGAAATGTCAGTCAAATTGTTGTTATAAAATTTTTGTTAAAAAATTACAAAATTGGAGGGAAAGTGAAACAAATAAATTTTGATAAAGGAGCCAAGACACTATTGAGTCTTTACAAGGAGGCACTGGGCTAGAATTAGATTAAGTCTTAAATCCTTTTAGGCCCCCCAAGTGGAGGTCCATGCCTTACATGGAGTTATGTATGGGAAGGGTTATAGGACTTTATGGTCAACACGTAGTTCTATGAAAAAGAAAGACTTGTTTTCCTATTTATTTATCCGTCTATCTATCTAATCCAGAGGTTTTTAGAGAAGCCCTGTTTTATTACCTGACAGACAGAGAGCATCTTGGTCCCTTGCAACTTTCCCAATAAAGAGCTTTGAGGCCTGAAGAATCAGGGCAAGAGAAAAAATCTTCATTTGGAGGAAGGTTCTGTGTGGACCCCAGTGTAGCCAGATACTTTAGACAGAAGTTAAGAGTGAGATGGTGACGAAAATGACCACCGTGAGATTATAAAGGCTGAGAGCAGCTGTGACATCTTGACTAAGAGTGAAGTTTATATAAAAAAATTAGAGGTCTCAGTGGTGGGGTGGCACCAAAGAAAGCTGACATTTAACTGGTTGCATTAACACATGAGAAAATTCAGCAGCAGCCTATCTGACAAATGGTAATTCAGTGTTTAAGATAGTTTTTGGAGAACTGAGGTTCTTTTGTCAGGTTGACTTCAGGGTGAAGAGGATTAAGCAATTCAGTTTGTTGCTATAAAAATGGGCAGCTTTCTTTTTTTTTTTGGCTAAGGTTCTTTTTTGCAGGGCCAGCCAAGGTGTGCTGTCTTAACTTGGATCTAGCAGTCTATATCCTGTAGATTCCTCATGAAAAGCGTTTGGTGGTCAAATGAGATTGGGAGACCCTGTGTAATTCCATATTTTCTCAATTCCCATATGTCATTTTCCCCACATTTTATGTTTCTGAGATTGGTATTCATCTTTTTTTTTTTTTTTTTTGGTATTCATCTTACATGTGTTTATTGTGGTGGTGATTTTTTTTTTTTATAAAAAGATTTTTTTCAGTGGTGCCACTTAGATTATATCTTAGTGTCAAGGGAATATGATATGGCTTATTCTCCCTTTGAAGCTTTACTGTGTGGGCACTAGCGTGTTTAAAGCTCTGAAAAGTTCTGCAAGAAACACATCTGACCACATGTTCCTCTGCATAACTTGTATAATAAAATGTGTTCGTCCACACTATATTGCCTGAGATCAGTTTTCCTTCCAAAATAAAGATAGCTTTTGTTATGATTATGGAAGTGTTACATTTGTCTTGTAAAAAAAAATTCAGATTCAAATATATTTGAGAAGAGACTGAAACCAGTTGAAATCCTACAACCCAAAAGATAAATACTTTTGAGAGTATTAAAAAAATTTTTTTTAAATACTTTTAAAGGTATAGAAGAGTTGCAAGAATAAAGGGGCTTCCCAGGTGACTCAGTGGTAACTGAGTGACTCAGTGGTGACTCAGTCAGGAGTCAGTGATTCCTGACTCCACCTACCAGGAGAGGAGACTGGTTCTGTCCCTGGTCTGAAAGATCCCCTGCAGGAGGAAATGGCTATCCACTCTAGTATGCTTGCTGGGATAATCCCATGGACAGAGAGGAGCCTTGTGGACTCCAGTCCATAGGGATGCAAAGAGTTGGACACGACTGAGTGAGCATATGCTAGAGTAAAACAGATTCCTCGATTCCTTCTACTCAGATTCACTGAGCTCTATCTAACATGTTACTGTGTTTGCCTAAACTTGGAAAAGTTGCCAGTACCATGATTCTTTACTTCCCAACTTTAGCACTTACCTCCTAAGCACGAGCAGAGTCTCCTGTATAACCACAGAACAGTATCTGATTCAGGAAGTTTAGCACTTCTTTAATGTTCTTATCGGTCTACCCTGTTACCTAACAGACCTTGGCAGCTGCCCCAGTAATGTCCTTTGTAGTAATCCTCTCCCCTTGCCCTTCGGTCCCTGCCGCACTGCCCTGAGCAGCTGCAACGCTCAAGTCTCTTTTAATCTGGGACAGTCCCTCTGCTCCTCTCTGGTGTTCTGGATGTTTACCTTTCTGCATGGATGGGACTGGTCCCCCGTTTAGGTTTGTGTGGCACTTCCTCACATGGCAGTTCAGCCCCGTTCATTGCTTCATGCTGGAAGTCAGGTGGGGTCCTCTGTCCCGTTACTCATGCTGCCCCAGGCCACTCGGTGAAGGTGGTCTCTTCCATTGGGGCTTTGCCGCCGCTGTGTTTTCCCTGTGTGGTAAGCGCAAGTCATGGGGAGGTGCTTTTAGATGATGCAAATCGTACAGCGGACTTTGACCCAGGGCTTTTTCCACGGGTGATTGTCACTGGAGGCAGGTGTTACTGTGATGTGGTTCTCTAACTGCCACTCCCCTTGCATTTTTGGCTTGACCCTTCTCACTTCTGTCATGTGGACTCATAGAATCACTTAACAGATTACGTTCCATCGTTATCTTTGTGTAAAATTTTAGCTGCTTCTATTAAAATAACTTCACATTTACATAAAAGTTACAGAAGTAGCATCCAGAGGTCCTTTTGCCCTTCACTCAGATTGCCCAGTTGTTAACATTTCTCATACATTCAAGAATAAAGTTGCAGGCTTGTTGCCTCATTACTCCACAGAGCTGCAGTGTGTTTTGCAAGCAGAAGGCACAACCGTGTGACTACAGTATACCCATCGGTCAGGCTGTTCGTGTTGACCCGAAGCTCCCGTCAAACCCACCGTCCACAGTCACATCCCCCTGCTTTGACCAGCAGTGTCCTTTGTGGGTCCAGATCACAAGTGAGCTGGTCAGGTTGAGCTGTCAAATCTCCTGAGGCTCCTTCAATCTGGATCGGTCCATCTTCTTAGCTTTGGTGACCTGGACCCTTCTCCCTGACGGACCACTTCCTGGGTGGGGTGGCCCTCAGTCTGGTTTATGTGACTTCTCACTGGGTTGATTTTTGTGCCTCTGATGCTGATTTTATGTTTCACTACCTGGTTAAGATAGTGTCTACAAGTGTCTCCAGAATAAATTAGTATAATTGCACTTAAAAAGTATTTGGTGGGTAGATGCTATGATTTCATAAAAATGTCCATTTTTCACCTCTGGATTTAGCATCCATTAATGATTGCTGTCTGCATCTGTTATTGTGATGGCTGCCAAATAGTGATCTTCTAAAACATTCCTTCATTCTGTGTGTATTCACTGACAGTCTACAGTATCGGTTTCAGCCCTCTCTGTGTTTGCCTTTTCAGTGAGGTTTCTGTGTCCTTAACACTTTTGGGGAAGGTGGATTAAAATAGAGAAGTAGTTAACAGAAAAGCAGTTAACATTTATTTCAAAACCATTTTATCCAAAAAAGGCTTACGTTACTTTTATTTTACCCTTTAGTAGAGGTAATGGGGCTTCCCTGGTGGCTCAGTGGTAAAGAATCTGCCTGCAGTGCAGGAGCCACAGGAGATGTGGGTTCGATCCCTGGGTCTGGAAGATCCCCTGGAGGAGGGCATGGCAACCCACTCGAGTATTCTTGCCTGGAGAATCCCATGGACAGAGGAGCCTGGCAGGCCACAGTCCATAGGGTCATAAAGAGCTGGACACAACCTAAGCAACTGAGCACACAGAGGTAACATGTAGAAAGTACCAGGTGTAATGTCAAGTGTGTAAGTAAGTAGGGAGCTGTGTGTTTGTAGTGTGATCCCACTCTTGTTAAATCTGTGTTTACCTCTCCAGTGATAGCATGCAGAACTTGGAAAAAATATGTAAAAAGATTAACTTTATTTCTGGCTGGAAGGATTTTGATGACGTTTATATTTTTCTAGTTTTTCTCTTACTCCATTTTGAACATGTGTCCACATTTGCACAAAGAGCGAATGTTAGAGTTGTTTTATTTTTGATTGGTGTAGTAGCAAAAGAGAGATAGCAGACAGTTGCTTTACCCCTGTGAGAGTTTTTTCTTCATATAAAATGAATTATATCATCTGTCTTGGGTATTTTGGTAGGCATATGGTTGGGAGATTATAGAGCTTAAAAAAATACACTTTGTAGATTTGAAAGCCCAATGAAGTATATGAAAGAGAAAACACTGTTCTCTAGGAACCATTAGAGAGTTTCTCACGGTAAAGCTGAAATCATACGCTTTGGGTTATTTCTAGGTTGGCAATGATTTTTTAAGGGGTTAAAATTTACCCTTACAAATGTAAGTAACTATTTATTCTGTTACTAACTAACGGGACTAAAACAGTATCTAATGGCGTTACTTCTCCACCAGGCATGGATGGGCAGAAGCCTTTGCCGGAATCAGAAGCGCCCACATCAAATACATCTGCCCGCATGCGTAAGTGTTTCCAGTTTTCAGGCTTTCAATTTGGAATCCAGAGAAGAAGAAGCATGATAGCTTTACTTTTCCAGAAATGCGTTTGTATATGTTCAGCTTCAAACTAAAGATTAGTAAGTTCTTTAAAACATAAATGTGACCTGGTTACCTTGAATTTTTCTTCCTTTTTTTTTTTAATTGAGAAATTTAAAATAATGCTACTTTGAAGATCAATTGAACTCACAGCAGCCAGAAAAATTCCTGTAGATACACAGATACCTGTTAAGCTCTGAGGATATCCATGAGCTGTCTCTGAAGGGGATTTACCTGTCAGGTTTGTGACTACCTTGAAAACCCTTTCAAATTCCATCAATTAGAGACAGTATGATGCAGCACAAAGAGAACACATACTTTGGAGTCTGTTAGATTTGGCTTTGAATCCTGAAAATATTTGTAGGTGTCCAAAAGATACTAGTAAGTTTTGAGCAAATTCAGAAAGTCCCTGAGATGAGCAGGTCTTAGATCAGAGGGTGCTGAGGAGTGGTAGCCGTGGAGAAGCCGGTGGGATGAGACGAGTGCTGACGGGTCAGTAGTTCAGCCTCGGAAGTGGTCATAGCAGCAGAGTCGATAAATACGAAAGAGGAAGAGTATCTGAGACTAGGTAAGAAAAGGTTCCCTCCTCTTCTTATCCTGTAGCACAGGCTTCATCTTCTTCATCTTAACCGTTGTCAGCGACAGCCACATACTGTGGCCGGGGTTGCCGTATGCTTCTTAATGACTCAGGCCAGAGGCAGAATTCTTGATGCTGTTGGAATTCCTGCTCTATTGTTACTGGCCCCCAGACTGAATTTGGTGTAAACCTATCTTTGAACCTAGGGAAGCAAGTTTATGTCCTCAAGGAAATTTGCTAAGATTTTGTGACATCTCAGGTGGACTTGTTTCTCAAGTAAGGAGCATGGTGGTGAGATGCAGTTAGAGTGTGTCTGTTCTTCTCTCCTTTGGTACCTGGCTGCAGGCGGGTGGTCCGACATTGTCAGCACAGAACTGAGTTGGGTATAATGGACACTCAGGCAAAGCTTATGTTTCCCTTACTTATTTAGAGGTCTTGTAAGCAGGTAAGAACTAGAAAATCAGCACACATGTCATTGAGCCTATGGGAATTGACATCACCTTTTCTGTGCAGTAAATTGCTTGCATCCCTTGCCCCCTGCTTAGCCAGTCTCAGACATTTCCAGCCATGTTGGCCACTGTTTTCTTTCTCACGTCTGGTCTGAAAGCATCAAGTAAAGGTGTTGATAAAGAAAGATATTTGTTTGCCAACTTTAGTCCATCCCAGTGGCCGCTTTTGTCTCAAGAACCATTTGGAGAGTGTGGAGCACAGAGTTATACAGGTGTGCGTGCAGCTAAGCAGATCATCTGTTTAAAATTGCACACTGGATGTTGTGTGAGCCTCAAGTAATTATCTGCAACAGATGGTGTTGACTAGGTTCTGTGCTTTGGTGTATTATTCTTGTTTTTCTTTTTTCTTCCCCATGTAGGCCGGTTATGCCTGTAACATTAAATATGAACATGGCCATGCCATCATGGTAAGTAAGACTTCACTAATTTACTAACAACTTTTTACTTGTATTTAGGGGGTTTTTTGGTAAGTTTTTCTTTTTTTTGTTTTTGTTTAATCAAAATTGCTTTTGCATACATCAATTTTTAATGAACTATCTTTAAGTTGCAAAGTTCTAAAGTGAAATGGTTCTCATGACTTAGGTTCAGGGGTAAACTGAAGGAGCTGCGACAGCAGGTAGAGAAAGAGGAGTGAGTGGGTGGGTAGAAATGCTGCAGAGTGTCCCTCACCACTTGACACGCCTCTGCTGACTGCCGTGACCAGATGGGGCGTCCACCTCCCACCTCGGCTTGGCAAGCTGGCGGGTGTGTGGGGAGACCACTTCCTGATGAGCCCTCTGGAGGTCTACAGGGTGCCAGGCGTTCCCTGTGTGCTTCACAGTCGCTCCTTTGTTCTCTGAGCCACGTCCAGGCCACGCGTTCCTCCTGCTGCTCTGAGAGCCCTGCCCTCAGGTCTGCTCAGAAATGACAACTCCGACCCCCGGGTCCTGTTTTCCTTTTTCCTCCGGCTCCTGCTGACGTCTTACCTTTCCGGTGACTTGGGGATCCAATGTCCGTGGCCCGTTCACAGCCTTGAGTGGCTGTTGCTTCCAGGACTCTTCTCTTCCCGCTGACCTTTTCCTCTCTCAGCCTCAGGCACCCACATCTCCCCTGGGCTCTGCCACCTGGAGCTGCCCCATCTCTGAAGGCACTTAGCTCAGACCTAACCAGCAGGCATACTTGTTCCTACTTGTTTGCTCCCCTGTCTCCACACTCCTGTCAGGACATTGTGGGGACTCCAGTGTGTTGCCACCTTATCCTCTGCTTGTCCCCACCCCTTCTAACCCACCTGAACGTTCATCTGTGTCTATGGGAGATTCCTTGGCGACTCTCACAGGTTCCTGCCCACGGTGGCCTCTGATTCTTCTCTCTTCCTTCTCTGACAGAATCCCTGTCTGACACCAAGACTTCCACCTCACATAGCTCCTGACCGTAGTCTGAACACATAGTGGACAGCGGGGCAGACCCAGATTCAGGGTCGAGTGATGACAGGCTCTGCAGACCTTGGTGGAGGCGGCCCGAGGGCCTTGTGTAGCAGGCGTAGGCCTTGCGTGTGAGGTGCCACGCTGGTGCAGGGGTCTCCAGCCAGTAGACTTAGGATGACTAGGAGGGAAGTGAGGAGATGGCTTCTATTCAGGTGTCTCAAGGGCTGAAGATTCCTCCCCATGTGTCAGGTTAGACTAGGTCATTCTGCAGGTGTTTCTAACTTTAAATTATGTGACAGTGACTTTCTAATAGCATCTGCGTCTACTTAGTGCAAAAGGAACTCACAGGATGTCATATTCACACATTTAAGTTGACTGTTTGGCCTGCAGAGACAGTTGTTGTTATTTAGTCATTAAGTTGTATCTGACTCTTTGCAATTCCATAGACTGTAGCCCACCAGGGTCTCCTGTCCTTGGAATTCTCCAGGCAAGAATGCTGGAGTGGGGTACCATGCCCTTCTTCAGGGGATCTTCCTGATCCAGGGATCAAACCCACGTGTCCTGTGTCTCCTGCATTGGCATGTGGATTCTTTACCATCTGAGCTATCTGGGAGGCCCAGAAGCAGTTTAGTTTGAATTTAATGTTCTAGAGAATATTTCTGGTTAGCCTTTTTTCTCTGAAGTTATCATCTTCTTATCAAAGGTAGATATTCTTAGAATCAAACAATTCTTTTAGGACTTTGCTTTGTTTTCCAGGTTTGACATTATTGGGCTTTCGCCAGATTCACTGGAGGATGAAACTGGAATTAAACAGGCAGCAGAAAATGGTAAGTAAAGAAAGTTTTATAGTAGATTCGGTTGTTGTATTGCTGTTGATGAAAACTATGCAGCTGTCTAAACTCAGGTGGTGGCACTATGCCACTCTTTTCTGATCACTCTTACCTTGTTGGACTGTTAATTATGGTCCATGAAGATGAGGTGGATGGGGAAGAATGGCGTTTTATCAAACTTAAATGCTGTCAGATGCATCATTTTGCTTTCATTGATGTAGGCAAACAAAGTCACAGAATATCTCATACTTGTGGCCAGTTAAATTTGGAAATTTTCATCTTACAAAGGTGAAACTCTTACATATATATGTCAAAAGTGAAAGGAGATAAATTTGTAAAAAGGAGCAGTTATTCTCATAGTATTATAAAGAAAAATGGAATTATAGGGAGTTACCGAGTAATTTAGTTAGTGATATGTGTTGAAATATTTTGCGGAAACAAAAGAATTCATCTGTTTCCCCCCCCTCCCACATTATTTACTGGCTATAGGGATAATTAATACTGTGTTTGGGGTTTTTAAATAATAAGGTAAATTATTCAAGCACTGTAAATCACAACCCACGTAAAGTACTTAACTATCTACAATTTTAAAGTAACAGCTTTTAGGTACAAATGCCTGGGGTTCATTGGAGAGAAAGAACTATAGAATGTATATGAGCAGAATGGACCGTGGATAAAGGAATATTCATATCCCTCCACACTGATGAGAGAAAAAACTGCTTTATAGATCATGTGACAAATAACTGAACAGTTTAAGCAGTGCCTACAAAATTGAGTTCTTAAAAATACATCCTAATTTTGTATTTTAAAAGAGTGCTTCAAGTTTTTCACTTGTTTTGACCTTTAATACACTGATACAATTTAAATAGGAAAAAATTAATAATGGAAAAGCACATCAGTGGACTTATCTTTGAAAGTATTGGTAATTTAATTTTTGGTGATTTTATTTTTTTATGTTATTTTTAGTTAAAGCTTTGATAGATCAAGAGGTGAAGAACGGCATTCCTTCTAACAGAATTATTTTGGGAGGATTTTCTCAGGTAAGATAAAAGTTTGGGTGGTGTGTCATCGGTGTATTTGTCTAGAAGTCCTGATCCTTTTTTTATGGGAGTCCTGTTTTTAGAAGATGTTACAGAATATGATGTACTCCTTACCTTTAATGCTGAATTAAGTTTGATTGGACTGGGAAGTTCTTCTTTTCTAGTTTTCTCTCTCAGTGATAGGCTTCACTCTATAGATTACGACTTGAAAGTCAGTTTATTTAAGGAAATCAATTGGAGCCTGGAATGTGTTTTTCTTGAGTAACCACAGCGCACAAGTAGCTGTATCTGTTAATAGTGTGTGCACCTCTAGATAAAACTGCTGAAACACGGGTATGCGGCCCTGTCCCAGGAGGAGATGACTGATGGGAAATAAGGTCAAAGAGAAAAATCCCTTCCTTCTTTTTCTCACAAATTCCCAGCGGTCGAGCCCCACGAACCCCCTGGAATCCAAGTCGGGTGGGATCAGAGTAGGGGCCCCGACAAAGGGGACCTAGCTGGGGGGCTGCTGCAGCCACTTGCTGACCACTCCTGATCTGTGCTGGTCCCAAGGTCGGGGGTGCTTCAGCCGCACCCTGTTTGAGGATCCCTCTGTGGTTTCCATTCTGGAGTAGATGGTTCTGGTGAGGGGAGCTAAGTCAGTCTTGGTGATGTCATTCTGTCCTCTTTTTTCTTGTCATGCAGAAAAGGTTTTAGATAAAAGTGTATGGTGTTTACTTTTGGCATCTTTCTTCTCTTCCTGTACTTTTTCTCCCACCTGCGGTGCTTTTTCTACAGTTACAACATACTGGCATTTACATCTTCATTTCAGCTCATCACCTGTTTGCCATGTCACCCCCCACCCCCCAAACTGCCCTCACTGCCAATCTGTAAATTCTCCAAGGCAACAGTTTAGCGTCCAGACGACCTGAATTAGGGCAGTATCGGAATTATGGAATCATTTAGAAGTTAGAATTCGATGGAAACATAAGTTGTTGATATGATACAGTAAAAAGACGTGCTGTTGATGTGATATTTGTTGGAAGTCACGGGTAATGTACATTGTAGTGCACACACTGTGACATACATGTGGTTATAGGAATGAACACTTGGTTCAGACAGGAGTCTGCCAATGAGATTCGTTGATTAGAGCAGGCAGAAACTAAATCCTAACACCTTAGGCAAGAAAGAGTAAGTTACGAGTCTGGGGTCACATCCCAGAAGCCAGCGATGAGAATGAAGCCAGGCTCCCGGAGGCAGCTCGGCCTCAGGTGCTCTCCCCCTGCATCTGCCTGTCGGCCTCACTTGCCTCGCCATCTGTGGTTGGCCTCTGCTTCCTCTCGCTTTTCCCATTCTTGAGCTTACGTGTTACAGTTCCAGCCACACAGAGCTTGACAGTCACCGAATTTCTCAGATGAGAAAGGCTCTCATATCCTTGTGTGGCCCTGGAAGCTGTGGGCCAGAGTGAATGCAGGCTCCAGGCCTGGGCGGGGGGGTTGTGAGCTGCCGGCCAGTGCTCCCAAGGTGTCCCTCCAGACAGTCTTTATCATCCTGAATTCTTGTTTTGGAAAGTAATACCAGTTTAAGACCAGATTTGATTTTCTACCCAAGACTTTGCAAAGAGGATAGTGACTATAAATTGGACTAACCCTCAAGCATTGTCAGGGCAGCCATGAACTCTGCTGTTCAAACTGCATCTTGGCTGGTTGGGGCGTCACTGGAGTCTCATGACTGCCTTCAAGGTGGAGAGTCAAGTCCTGGAGGACGTGCTGCTGGGGGGTGCGTGTGTTTCTACCAGTTTGCCTAATTTCATTAGATGTCAGCCATCCAGTGTGACTTTTTTTCTAACAGATGGTATTGATAACAAGAATCACCCCCACTGCTCTTGGCAGCAGATCCGCCCCACTGACTCTGCCTGTTGTCTCTCCAGGGAGGAGCTTTATCTCTGTACACGGCTCTGACCACACAGCAGAAGCTGGCCGGGGTCACCGCTCTCAGCTGCTGGCTGCCACTGCGGGCTTCGTTTCCACAGGTGCCTGACGCATGCGTGCAGCAGGGCATCGCTGAGCTCTGAGGTGGCAGATATTGTTGAGAACAGCCTCATATTAGCTTATTAGGACTTCCCTGGTGGCTCAGACGGTAAAGCGTCTGTCTACAATGCGGGAGACCTGGGTTCGATCCCTGGGTTGGGAAGATCCCCTGGAGAAGGAAATGGCAATCCACTCCAATACTATTGCCTGGGAAATTCCATGGACAGAGGAGCCTGGTAGGCTACAGTCCATGGGGTCACAAAGAGTCGGACACGACTGAGCGACAGGGCTATTGTAGTAATAAACTTAAATTTTTAGGGCGGTTTTAGGGTCACAACAAATTGAGCTGAAAATACAGAAAGTATCTGTTTGCTTTGTGATGTATTTATTTAGACTTTATCTGCACACTACACTGCCTTTACTGTGGATTGCAGAAAATGGAAGAAATGCGTGAGTCCTTAAAACAAGAAAGAAAGAAGTCCCTGCTGGCATGAATTCTATATTTGATGTCTTTGGTACACTGTAAGACTTATATCAAAAATTAGGGCTATTTTTAATACATAGAAATAATGTTTTTGGAATGCTCAGTATGCTCACTGCTTAATAGCAGAATTTTGCCAGAGAATGTAGTTTTTAAATACTCAACATGTAAAGCAGTACATAGTACACATGAAGGATAAGGATATTTTCAAATTCATCTTTAAATCTAGTGTTTTCTTTTTTCCTTGTCACTATATAGTAACTCTTTGGTGTCTCACACATAGTGTTGTTTATTAACCTTCTTATTTAAATCAAGTAAGAGCTGAGAAGAACATGATTCAGCTAAAACATACTGAGTCCAGACACTGGACATATGACTAGGATACAATGTGCTTTGAGGAACTGATTCATTAGGAGAACATTTAATACAAGCAGGGTGATCCTATGTCCTTTAAATGAAGAGGTGGAGGGCACAGGGATGGAGGGAGTTTCATTTCTGTGGCCAGATGTCACCTGTGATGTAAGAACATGCTGTATGATACGTGCCTGTTCTCTGGTTGTACGCGCCTGACACAGTGCGCCACCCCTTTGAGTGAATAACACAGTTCTGTCGTGTTGTCTGCAGGGCCCTATCGGTGGCGTGAATAGAGACATTTCTATTCTTCAGTGCCATGGGGACCTGGATCCTCTAGTCCCCCTGATGTTCGGTTCTCTCACTGCTGAGAAGCTGAAGACATTGGTGAATCCAGCCAATGTGACCTTCAGAACCTACGCAGGCATGATGCACAGTTCATGTCAACAGGTAAACGACAGGAAGCAGCAATGACAGGCATACCTCTGCAACTTTTTGCATGTGATATTTTTAGGATAAATAACATTTGATGGCTTGGGGGTTTAAAAGAAGTTAATGAATGAATTCACATTGAACCATAGGTTAGTAGGACTTAGATCAAAGTTTATTGCATTTAATTCAACATTCATTCATCAACTTCCCACTTGCAAACATTGTATGTAATTCAAGGACAAAAAACATTCCTTTATTAAAATCTAAAGTGCTGCTGCTGCTAAGTTGCTTCAGTCGTGTCCGACTCTGTGCGACCCCATAGACGGCAGCCCACCAGGCTCCCCCGTCCCTGGGATTCTCCAGGCAAGAACATTGGAGTGGGTTGCCATTTCCTTCTCCAATGCATGAAAGTGAAAAGTGAAAGTGAAGTCGCTTAGTTGTGTCCAACTCCTAGTGACCCCATGGACTGCAGCCCACCAGGCTCCTCCATCCATTGGATTTTCCAGGCAAGAGTACTGGAGTGGGTTGCCATTGCCTTCTCCGAAAATCTAAAGTAGATTAACTCAAACGAGAATTTTTAATAGGGGAGAAGGGTATATATCCAAGTGACTATATAGCGAGCAGACTGTGATGTATGTTACGTTAGAAGTTTTTTAAAAGTTCTCTGAAAACCTGAGAAGGGTGATTGCTTGTTAAGAATGAAGGACGTCAGGATAGGTTCAGAGGCTCTAAAAACTAAAAACTGACTGCTCAGCACCAAGGCAGTCCAAGTTAACATTGTTTGCACCTGTCAGCCTGGCTAAATCATGTGCTTTAAAGGCAGAGAAGGCAAGTAGTAAGATTTATCCAGAAGGATGGGGGACGTAGGACTCTAGGTGTGACTGAGAAGGCAGTTGAACCCCTGATGACGTATCAGATTTGGCAAGGCCGGCAGCCAGATCCCAGGAGGGAGGGGCTACAGGTCCAAACCAGTGGTCCTCACAGCAGGCATCCCGTCACAGGTGCCCCAAGGTTAGCACACACACACCCAAGCCAGGACCGCAAACGCAGTACCTCTGGGTCAGCACACTGAAGACTCGGGGGTGCACCTGGGCACCAGTGTTTGTGTGGAGGGGACCTGTGCACCAAATGGGAGGACAGTGGATGGACAGTTTGGGGCACAAAGTGCGAGGCGGTGGGCTGGAGGAGGGGGCATCGCAGGGACCTTTGGGACCACAGAGGATGTACAATAGGCTGGAGGTGATACTGGTGAAGGGTCTCTGCGTGCTGGGGTGTGGACCTGTGAGGTCAGACACCAGGGGTAACAGCAGGGAGCCTGTTCTGGGGCAGTGATAAGGTGGAGCTACAGGCAGGAGGCATGGAGCCATGTCCTCGGGGATGGGCTCGCTTCCACGGCTCTCCAGGCCTGTTTTGGGCACCTGCCCTCCCTCCTTCAGGTGGCTGGTTGTGTGTGATTCCTCATGAAGGCACAGCGTGTTTGGTGCTGCTGGTATAGCGTCATTGTTTTAGTGGGGGTGTGTTAGAAGCTGGGCACTGACGCTTAGTTGACAATAGTTGTGTGTGTGTACCATGTCTTCTCCAGGTGGTTATTGTCACTTCTCAACCGCCCTTCCCCCTGACCCCCAGTGGAACAAAGTGCATACCATTTTCCTGGGACTTCATAACACCAGAGCAGTCATTGAATGTATTAATACAATCATCACTATCATCGTAGGAAGTATTCCCAGATTTCTGTTGGTGCTTCATTTCTCTGTCACCACTTTTATGTAATTGTAGTAAAACTGTGGTTTCACCTTATCTGTGCACACCATGGATTTAGTTAGCGGAATTTAGTGGGGATTTCATTTCTGATTTGTGTAACTGCTTATCAGACCTCTTTATTCCAAACAGGAAATGATGGACATCAAGCAGTTCATTGATAAGCTCCTACCTCCTGTTGACTGACGCCACCAAGAGGCCTTGTGTAGAAGTGCACACCAGCATCGTCCAGTGGAGCACACACTTCTTCCTGTGCCCGACCTTGAAACCTCTAATGTTTGCAGTGTTAAAACGTTTTGCAAATATACACCAATGAAACAGACTAAATAAATCTCCTCGTGGGAAATGTATGATCTTTGACATTTCTCTATATGTATTTGTATGATATGATCCAGGATATACTAGTATTAAAATAGATGAAGCAGCTAGCTTCTTTCTCCCAAATGTAATTCAGCAAAATCATAAAATACTGCAACCGGACTTTTTTTTACTACATCACTTGAAAATTACTAGTATGCTTAATGAAACCTTGTTCAGGTGTAAATGAGCAGTTAAGACATAAAGGGTTTATACGTGCTGTGACTTAGGACTATGGACACATCCCTAAATTACATAGTCACCATTGCAGTATCCGTATTTTTATATGTGTTCTTATATACTTAATGATTATAATATTAAGAATGAGGTGTTATTACAATATTCCTTATAAGAGGGATAATGCTTCTAAGTGTCCATAAAGAGTAATATTGCTCTCTAGAATTAATGGCCCTTTTATTTTGGGGACCAGGTTTTTCTTTGCTGAATATAATTTCTGTTCTATTTAATATTCTTTTCTCCTCTCTAGAAATATGTTCTTTCTTCTTTTTATCCTTCATAAAAGACCAAATATTGCCTCCTTGCCATGGACACCCACAGTCAATATATGCTGTAATTTGACATTCTGAATCACAGACTTGGTGGAGTAAAAATGTATTGATACTTATAGAAAGAAACCTGACATCCCTTCAGAGTTTGTACACTACTTCCTAAACTGGAGTTTAGTCCACATTTTGGACCTGCAGAGTTATAGAATCTTCAGTGCAGGTAATGAAAATAATTCTGTGGTTGTATTTTCCTGTAATTAACTGAAAAGAATAGTTCATATTCTAGTATGTTCTGGAATATTTAAAACAGATCTTAAAAACTGTAATCTCAAAGATGATTTGCTCTGAGGTGATTCTCCTCATAGCATAGAATTTACTTATTCTGCACATATGTTTGAAACCGACTGCTGTAGGAAATGAACAATCCTTTCAAAAATTTTGCTTTACTCTTCTCTGCCAACAGACTCATTTAAAATTTTCACTGTAGTCAAATGATCTTTTTAAGTTAGCTTTTGTGCAAATGTAAAAATAGCAATTATTTGATTTTAAATAATCAGATTTTTCAAATTATTGGTTAAAATTACTTGAAAATAAATTTATGGGTAACAAAAGTTAGTTAGAACTCAATACATGTGGTGTAGTTACCACACAGTTTAATACATACCAAAAATGTACACTTGATATTTCTGAACTGGTCATTTTTCTGCTGTATTCCAGCTGACTAGGACAGTGTTAGGATGGCATCTTCATAAATGGGTGCTATTTGATGATGGAAATGACTTGGTATGGACTACACAGAGCATGTGAATAATGAAGCCATATGTTTATGTCTGGATTCACAGTTTTTAAACAATCATTTACTAAGTCATTTTGCTTTACCTTAAGAATATAAACTGTTGTTTCACTGACACAAATCAGCAAGATCTAACTTATGGCAAGAAATATCCCATTGAAATGCTGTGCTGTAACGTGGGAAAATGTAAATCTTTTTCACGGTTTCTATCAATGTGAAATAAAATTGAATTCTGACTTTGCTGTGACTGGCTCTTTGGAATATCTTTGACTTTTGAATTTGCCTTGGAATGGCTGTACGGAAAAGGAGGAAGACAATGATGCAGTCACAGGAATATAGGTGGAGAGAGCAGATTGATGGTGGAGTGGAGTCAAGTGGGAGCCAGTGTTAATGCGCTAAAAAAATCTCCAGTTTGATCTTAAGGGTTCCTGGCTTACTGAAGTTTTCTGTGGTGTCTCCTTCTGTCTTCTCCTTTCAAATAGTTTAACGGGATTTTAAAATTAGTGTCATAATCAGTTATCCAAGTGGTTTTTTTCTCCTTTTATTTCACTGCTGATTTCTTTCTTTTTCCCTGTAAAGGAATCCTGTCTGCCTTTTAAACAGTCCTTTGGCTTTTGATTTTGAATCAAGTGACCAGCTCACCTTTTTGTGAGGCTGCTTGTTCCATTTGAGGTTGGCCTTCCTGCTTTAGAGAGTTCTGTGCTGAAATCTTGTCTCCAGCTTTAGCTCTTTCTTAGATTTATCCTCCACAGCAGCGGCTTAATTCATGTGATAACCTTTGATTTCACCATCCTTTTGAAACTCTTGGTTCAAAAATAGATGTGGTCCAAGCATGGTTTTAAGTCTATCTACAGATAACAACAGTGTCTTACTAAAACTTAAGTACTTAATCCATTCCAGGCAGGCACTGTACTAGGCATTTTATATCCTTTACTCATATAGTCCTCACATCAACCTTATCTTCATTTTCCAGAAGAGGAAATATACTTGGAGAGATGAAGTGTTTGCCCATGGTCCCAGAGTTGATATATGTAGAAGCCAGGGTTCAAAATGATGTGTTTTTCTTACCCTGTAGTCCCCTGACATGTTCTGTGCCCCAGGGACGTAATTTAAATGCTTCTAAACATTAAAAATGCAAACTTGCAGAAGCACAACATAAACACTTAAGTGAGAAATCTTCATGGAGAAGGATTATTTATGATGGTATTTATGATGGGGTAAAATACCTGAAACAACCGCATGTGGAATAAAAGTGGCCCAGCTAAATAAATTACTCTTCACCTGTACAATGGATTGTTACACAGCTGTTAAAACAAAAAGAATTAATTCGGGAAAGATTCAGAATACATTACTGATGAAGAAATGTGAAACACAAAGGGGTGGAGAAAATAACACCCATATATTTCACTTGGCTATGATTTGCATGAAAAAAAAGAAACCCATATGTGAGAAGGATGTGAAGAATCTGATAAAACAGGTTACACAGCATGACTGGGGCAGGGATGAAGCCGGTAAGGACAGGAGGGGGAGCAGGCCAGGCTTGGATATACTTTATTCTTCAGATTTTTTTTATTGTGGTTAAATATAACAAAATTTACCATTTAAACCACTTTCAAAGTATACAGTTCAGTAGCGTGTGCAACCATCACCACCGTGCTTCCCAAACTGAAACCCCACACTCTTTGAGTTTGAATTGTAATAATATGACCTACAAAAAATACTCAAATAGATGAGTTAAAATGCATATTAAACACAGAAGACTTGTATGCATGAAACTGTGTATGAAAGAAACTCATTAGAAGAAATTCGAGGGACCAAAAGGAAGGGTGAGAGACTAGAAAAGCAAAATGAAGAGGTCCAACCTAAAGTTTCATGGAAGTTGCGGAGCACAGAATGGCAGAGAAGCAACACTTGAAGATAAAATGACTTGACATTTTTCCAGACTTCAGGAAAGGTAAGAAATCTTAGATTCAGGAAGCAACATGAGTTACTAACAGAAGAAACAAAACTAAGGCTCTAGGGTCTTCCCTTGTGGTCCGGTGGTTAAGAATCCACCTTTCAATGCAGGGGATGTGGGTTCCATCCCTGGGCAGGGAGCTGAGATCCCACATGACACGCGGCCTGACTGTGTGCCACAACCAAGACCCAATGGAGCCAAAAAAGAAAAAAAATGAATTAAAAAAAACCCAAAGTCTCTAAAGAGACATTTCATGGTGAGGAGCAAAACTGAATACCATAGAAAAAGGTTCCTTTTTTTTTTTAGAAAAAGATCTTAACAGCAAACAGAGCCTACTTGAAGAGTTGCACATCACACTTAACAAAAACACCACCAGAGGTCAGAGGATAAAGGAATAACGTAAAAGTGGAAGAGAAAGAATAACTGATAAACTTAGAGGTGAACTCATTTTGAAGTGAGGGCAAAAGAAAACCACTTTGATACAGAAAGTTTATGAGAAAAAAGAACACTGAAAGAACCATGTTCTTTCAGAAGAAAAAAATGAATTAGAGGAAAGGAGAGATGCAAAGAATGGGCAGAGTGATAAACATCTGGGTAACTCAACAAGCAATGGCTGCATGAATCTAACTAACTTGGGAGCTGAAACAGTTAAAAATGACCTATAAGTCAAGGAACGAGCAAGGAACATGTGAAAACCAAAATTAAAAATACAATACTATTTACCATTGCCCCAAAGAAGAAAGAATACCTAGGTGTATACCTAAGTAGGAATCAATGATGAAAAGATAATTTTAAAACTAAAATGAAATAAAGAGAAAGGGGCATGGTTCAAATTACTCTTTCGCCCAAAAACCTGAGCTAGAACAATACCTGACATCCTAGTATAGAGGAAACTTTTATGTGGTGAGTTTTGATTAGTGATGGTTAAATTGGGTGTGGGCTATGTCTGCAAACTGCACGAGATGGTAGTCCAGGGTATTAACTGCACAAAGATCTACGGAAGGAGCCTACACTCTTCTCCAGTATTGATTATTTCGATTTTCTACCTCGGTTTTGGGTTGTTAGTCATAACTTTTTACATTTCAACTTCCTCACTTATCTTCAGAGCAGGTGAGACGCCTTCATCAATTTCCTTGATGAGAACGTTACTGTCAACGATTATTCTACTATATTCAAGGTACAACGTCCAACATTCTGAGTCAGGAAACAAACAAGATTGGGTCCCCGTCCTCACGGCGTTTACAAACGACTTCAAAGAGTAAACTCTTACAACGGCCACATCCTTATGATACAACGATCTATTGAGGGGGATGGAGAATCCAATTTCCAGGCAGCGGTCGACGGCGGGGAAAATGCTGGGGTTCTCACCACGTTCCATCCTCCAAAGCCGCCGGGGCTGGGGGACCCCGGGCGGGGTGGGGGGGTCTCTGCGGGCGCCACGGCTAGTGGACGGGAGACCAGCAGACCTTGCGTGCCAGGCACCAGGGGACCGCGGTGGGAAGGGATGGGGCGGGGCCGCAGGGCGCGCGCGCGAAGCCTGGCGGCGCAGCCCGCCCACTTTCACGACAGCCGGCGAAGACTTGCAGCCTGGCGGGCCTGTAGCCCAGCTGGTCTCTGTCGATTGGTGACGCCTGCTCGGCGCGCGCCACTCGATTGGCTCTGCCTGCGGGGGAGGAGCGCCACCGCCTCTGCCCACCACCGCCGCCGCCGCCGCCGCCGCCGCAGCCGCCGCGGGCTCGGTCGGTGAGGAAGCGCCTGGGCACGGCCTGCTGAGGCGCCTAGCAGACGCCTGGGCTGGCCCGCCGCCCGCCAGCTTCGCGCACTTCCCGTCCCACACGGCCGGGAGCGGGGCAGGCCCGCCGGAGCCATGGAGGACGAGGTGATCCGCATTGCCAAGAAGATGGACAAGATGGTGCAGAAGAAGAACGCGGTGAGCGCGGCGGGCGGCGCGGGCCGGAGCGAGGCCGGGCGGCGGGCGGGGACCGGACGCGGGAGCCCGGCGGCCTGGTGGGGCTCGCGGCCCGCGCCGCCCGCCCTCCCTGTGCGACGCCGGCGAGGCCTCGTCCTGGGGCGGGAACCCTCAAGGGAGTCCTGGCCCGCGTCCTGGGGAGAAAGTCCCGGGGGAGGGGTCCTGTCCCGCGTCCTTGGTAGGGGAGGCCTGGGGGGCGAGTTCTGTTCCACGTCGCGGGGAGGGGGTCCCGGGGCGGGAGTCCTAACCTGCGTCCTTGGGAAGGGGTCTTGGGAGCGGTGTCGTGTCCCGCATCACGGAGAGGGGGATCCTGGGGAGGTGTCTTGTCCCGCATCCTGGGGAGGGGTTCCGCGGCGGGAGTCCTATCCCACGTTCTTGGGGGAGGGTTCTGGTGGAGTGGGGTTTTCCGGTCTTACATCTTGGGGAGGGGGTCACGGGACGGGAGGCCTATCCCGCGTCCTTGAGAGGGGTCTTGGGAGGGGTGTCCTGTCCCGCATCGCGGGGAAGGGGCCCTGGGTGGGGTCCTGGGGGGTGTCCTGTCCCACGTCCCGGGGAGGGGGTCCCGGGGCAGGAGTCCTATCCCGTGTTCTTGGCAGAGGGTTCTGGTAGCGGAGGGTGCCCTGTCCCACATCCCGGGCACAGGATTTCGGGGGTGGGGGGCTCCATCCCGCGGCCGAGGGCCCGCTCTGAGCGCCGAGGCCCCTGGGGCCGGTGCAGCCGGTTGAACTTCATCGAGGCGTTTTCACTATAAACTTGACCGTGGCCGAGCCTCGCTGGCTTAGCCCAAGAGTACAGACAACCCTCGCCGTTTGAAAAAATCCGTTCTCGTTTTCCGGGCTCGTTGGCTAAAAACGAAAAAACTTAGAACAGCGGTTTGTCATCTGTTTTAGACACAAAGCTGATAAAGCAAAACGTGAAATTCCCGAATCATTTTTTTTTTTTTGAAAAGGGCTAAACATGCCCTGGATTATCTCAACTGTCCTCCATGTTTGTTTAGCAATTAAAAAGGTAAACGATGCCAGTGTGTTTGGCAAGCTGCTAAACTTTTTTTTAAGTGGATCTTCTTAGGCAGTAGAGTGCAGAAGGGCTGTGTCTAAGGCACACACCCTGACGAGAGTGTGCTGCTTGGCGGGTTTGCACAAGTGTCGTGGCTGGGCCTCTCTGGGCGCTTTACTGTTGATGCCAGCAGCGTTTTCTGTCACTGATAACATGCTTATGTGGATGTGTTCTCTTGTGGTTTGTATGAGATGTCCCAGTTTCTGCATTTCTGTCCAACCTGCCTCTGCCACGTTCAGTCCCTTGCTTCAGAGCTGTCTGTTGTTCAGTCGCTCAGTCGTGTCTGCTCTTTGCAATCCCATGGACTTCAGCATGCCAGGCTTCCCTGTCCTTCACTGCAAAGCCGTCTTTTTTTCAGCTAAACTGAATTCTCAAACTAACTGGAGAGAGGAAAGGGGTGCTCTGGTTTGTATCGCACTTTAGAGAAAGCACTTTACAAAGCATCTGTGCAGCGGCATTTTGGGACTCCAGACACTGCTGTGCTGCATCCATTTTACAGAGTAAGAAACCAAGTCAGGTCAAGTAGTTCCCCAGCTTCCATGAAGTGTCCACCGGATTAAGCCAGGAGCTGAGTGTTCTGCTGGTCTGCATGCCAAAGCAGGAAGCAACCTTAAACACGGAATTCTTCAGGCTTCAAACTTAGTCTCTTCCTCTTTTCCTTTCACAGGTGCATTGCCTAGCATGTGATTTCATAGCCTGTTAATCTGCATTTGCAATTTTGGACTTTTAAAGTATTTCCTGTTTGTTTTCTGTTCTAGACAGTTGCTTTTGCTATTTGTTTTTTCTGTTGATACAGGCCATTCATTGCCTGATGCAAGTGATGAATTCTGGATATTTCATTGGCTGAACATTTCTGTTATTTTGCTTAAATTGGCAAGTTTTTTTCTCTGTCTAGGGAACCCTCAGTTCAGTTCAGTTGCTCAGTCATGCCCGACTCTTTGCAACCCCATGAATCGCAGCACGCCAGGCCTCCCTGTCCGTCACCAACTCCCAGAGTTCACTCAGACTCACATCCATCGAGTCGGTGATGCCATCCAGCCATCTCATCCTCTGTCGTCCCCTTCTCCTCCTGCCCCCAATCCCTCCCAGCATCAGGGTCTTTTCCAATGAGTCAGCTCTTCGCATCAGGTGGCCAAAGTATGGGACTTTCAGCTTCAGCATCAGTCCTTCAAATAGGGAACGCTAGACTCCCACAATAGAAGCGTAACCTAGGGGAAAAGGCTGTTAGTTAGATAATTTTTTTCTCTAACTTGGGCTATAATGTATCCTTTAATCATCTAGTGATGCTTGTGTTTGTTTCCTTGTAATAAATGTTTCCTAAAAATGAGGAATTTCGTAGTGAGCAAGTATTGAGAAGACGAGTTTATGCTTATCTGCAGTTCTCAAATTATAAAGACATAATGCGTCAACAGGAGAATGAGAAGTACCACAAATAAGCCTCAAGTCTCATTTTTCTTCTCAAATCTTCTATTTTTCTAGTAGTACAAAACTTATAAAAGCTTGCTTCCCCCGCCTCCCCCAGCTCCCCGCCAAAGAAAGGTAAAATTGACTGGCTCTTTTACTTTTTTCCTTCTCTCTTTTCCTGTCTGTGTTACAGAAATTCAGATAGGCAGATGAAATAGAGAAAGGGAAACGGTATAAATGACTCTCCCTCCCGGCCCACCAGCAGCCCATGAAAGCTTTTTAAGTTGTTCAGTAATTTAACAGAAGCTGTTCTGGGGAATTGTAGGATTATGATAGATTTGTTTCTCTTTTTCGTGTGTGTGGCTTCCAGATTTTCTCTACAAGCTATTTTTTATATTGTTTTTATACTATGAAAAAGTGAACTTTGCTGAAAAAATAATAGTTGTCCTCTGAGTTGAAGTTTAAGTGCCATTGTTAGATAGTGCTTTACTGTCATAAGTACAAATCATAGGTGTCACTTTTAAGTAATAATAAAAACAGCTTCCATTTATTGAGCTATTACTCTGAGCTAGGAATTCTTCTCAGTACCTACCTTATCTGATTTATTCCTTAGACAGTTTATTAGGCTAAGCCTTAATCTCTAGTCTAAAAATGAGGAAATTGGGCTTCCCTGTCGGTTCAGTGGCTAAGACTCCATGAGTTTGATCCCTTTGAGGGATCTAAGATCCTACATGCCATGCAGTGCAGCCAAAAAATAAATAAATAAAAATATATTTAAAAAAAATAAAAATGAGGAAATATTTAGGCTCTTGAGTGAATTCTCAAGTCTAATAGCTACCGAGTGGCCAAATGAAGATATGAATCTGAATCTGTTTTTCGTCAAAGCCAGTACCACTATGTTCAAGCATCTACCCCTCCAAGCATCTCTCTAGAAGATCTGGGTCTTGAACCTTGTCTGGGTACATTGGGCAACCAGGGTGTTGCTGTTGTGGGGCAGACAGGTTTCTCTAAATATACCCACAATATCCTGACCCTGGTGCTGCCCAGAATGTTGCCCTGTCTGTGCACTTGATCTTAAACAGGGCGCACTTGGAGGCCATGATGAATCACGTGAATTAGTTCTAAATTTTCAGATATTAGCAGTTTTTTACATAGATTTTCTTTTTCTTGCCATTTTTACTAAATGTCAGTAAGCAAGTCTGTCTCCTAATCTTGGTTCAAATTCTGACTCTTCTGAACTTTAGCTGTTAGGGTCTGAAATGTTTTTTTGGTAGTAAATTGGATACAATTTAGTAAAGATTAGATGAATATAAAACTCTTGGCAGTGCCTAGAATATGAAGGACTGATGCTGAAACTAAAACTGGAATACTTTGGCCACCTGATGCGAAGAGCTGACTCATTGGAAAAGACCCTGATGCTGGGAAAAATTGAAGGTTGGAGAAGAAGGGACAACAGGATGAGATGGTTGGATGGCATCACTGACTCAATGGACATGGGTTTGGGTAGACTCTGGGAGTTGGTGATGGACAGGGAGGCCCAGCATGCTGCAGTCCACAGGGTCTCAAAGAGTAGGACACGACTGAGCAACTGAACTGAACTGAAAAAAATCCTTTTATCTTTGTAAAGGATTTGTAACATTAGACTTAGAGGAATCAAGTGAGAACTTAGAATTTTCAAGTTTGTGGACACATTTAATGAGTGATGTTGAGATTTGTTTATTTTTTTTCTTCACTGAAGGCTCAGGGCTGAGTAGAATTAAATTGCAAAGAGAGAAATTGAAATTAGATGTTAGAATCTCCTAGGTGCAGGGATACCTGAAATATGTACATTTCTAAGTCTTAATCTTACCTGGGTTGGGGAAAAAAAAAACTGTGGTTTCCATATCAGGGTTAGATTAATTAGCATAAATCCAAATTTAGAATGACTACACAATCTTTGTGCTGCGATTCATGGGGTCGAAAAGAGTCGGACACGACTGAGCGACTGAACTGAACACAATCTTTTATAACAGCTTTATATAGCTGTACAATACAGTTCACCCTTTAAAGTATACAGTTCAGTGGTTTTTAATATATTCTCAGATTTGTACAACTATCACCACTATCTAATTTTAGAACATTTTCATCACTCCGGATGGAAACTATCCATTAAATAGCCCCTTACATAGTCACCATATCTCCCCCCAACCACTAATCTACGTTCTTTCTCTCTTGATTTGCTTATTCTGAACTTTTCGTGTAAATGGAATCATACAATAAGTGGCCTTTTATTTCTTTCGCTTGGTGTTTTCCAAGTTCGTCTGTGTAACAGCATGTCAATACTATGTTCCTTTGTATTGAATAGCATCCCTTTATTTTGTTTATTTACTCATCGTTTGATGGACATTTGGGCATTTTCCACTTTTTTACTGTCATGAATAATCTAAGAACATTCTTGATCAAGTCTTGGTGTGGACATATATTTTCATTTCTGTCGGGTATGTGCATTTCTGTAGGAGTAGAACTGCCAGATCATCGGATAACTGTGTCTATGTAGCCTTTGGAGGAACTGCCAGATGGTTTTCCAAAGTTGAACTATTATTCTACATTCTCACCAGTAGCATGAGGGTTCAAATTTCACCACATCTTCATCAGTACTTGTTATTATGGCTTTTTGATTATAGCCTTTGTAGTGAGTATAAAGTGGTATCTCATTGTGGTGATTTGCATTTTTCTGATGACTACTGATGAACATTTTTCAGTACTTGGTGCACTGCATATTGGAGAAATGTCTGTTCAGATCCTTTACCCATTTTTTTGATTGAATACTTGTATTACTAAGTTGTGAGAGTTCTTTATATTCTGAATGCTGCTGCTGCTGCTAAGTCACTTCAGTCGTGTGTGACTCTGTGTGACCCCATAGATGGCAGCCCACGAGGCTCCCCTGTCCCTGGGATTCTCCAGGCAAGAACACTGGAGTAGGTTGCCATTTCTTTCTCCAATGCATGAAAGTGGAAAGTGAAAGTGAAGTCTCTCAGTCATGTCTGACTCTTCTCAACCCCATGGACTGCAGCCCACCAGGCTCCTCCGCCCATGGGATTTTCCAGGCAAGAGTACTGGAGTGGGGTGCCACTGCCTTCTCCATTATATTCTGAATACTAGACCCTTATCAGAGATAGGATTTGCATATATTGTCTCTCATTTTGTGGGCTGTTGTTTCACTCTCTTAATAGTGTCTTCTGAAAGATAAAACCTTTTGTTTTTCTGCCTACACTGTGTGACTTGCAGGATCTTAATTACCCAACCAAGGACTGAACCCAGGCCACTCCATGAAAGCACTGAATCTTAACCATTGAACCACCAGGGAATCCCCCAAAGCTTTTAATTTTTATAAAGTTGAATTTATGTATAAATTTTGTATCTTACCAACCATCTCTTATATGTCAGGCACTGTAATTTGATACTTCTTAGGTGTTCTATTACCTCATTTGATCATCCTAACTAAAGTTTAGTGTAATATGCTCATCTACACATGAAGAAGCTGAAGCTTGAAAAAGCAAAGTAACATGCCCAAGATCTGACAATTAAGAATTGACAGAGCCTGGATTTTAATCTAGATCTACCATATACATGTGTGCTCTTTGTGTTCTGTGTTGCTTCTTCCCTCTTCCTTGAACAGAAGGCCGTTTGGATCCTGTACAGTCTTGAATGTACTGGGTTCTCATCATACCATATTTTATAAAGCACTTCTCTCTGATGACAGGTAGTAGTACCAGGGCTGTAATAAAGTAGTCTGTAGCTGTTTATCTTTTAGCCAGTACTGTGAACTAAATTTGACTCTTGAAGTTGAGGCAGACTCTTTCTTTCTCTTGCATCATTGTCTGTAGGAGATGCTGCAATCAAATAGACTTGACCTTTAGAGGCAGGTGATGATTAGGGACTGTTTAGTAGTGCTGTTTGCTGGAGCTCACACAGAGCAGAACTGCCCCAAGGGTGGGGCTATAGAATGGACAGAGCAGTGACGTAGGCCAGGAAAGTGGGCTCTTGTCCCTTTTCAGTACCCATCAGTATCGCCTCGGGCAAATTACTTACCTTCTCTGAATTCAGGGTTTTGTTTTTTTTTCTTGTTTAATTGAAGGTTTGAAGTGGAGGCTCAAAGATTTCTGCTTATTTTTGGATTTCCTGAGGTCAAAAAGGGTTTCTGTTTTGCCCATTGCTGTGTCCTCAGCACAGCAGAGAGCTTGGCATGTGGTGTAGAAGGGTGTTTGTTAAGGGTGAGCATGTCATTTGACAGAACGGGGTAAATCTCACTTTTTCTGGTTAGTAAATCATGTGACCTTGTGCAAGTTTCTTAACTTTTCTGGGCTTTAATTTCCTCATCTGTAAAATGGGGATAATAGGATTCCTGCTTCCATAGGGTTCCTTGTAAAGAAGAAATGAGATACTGTATGCAGCGCTTGGCACATGGTAACCCT
Source organism: Bos indicus (assembly GCF_029378745.1). Classification (NCBI taxonomy): domain Eukaryota; kingdom Metazoa; phylum Chordata; class Mammalia; order Artiodactyla; family Bovidae; genus Bos; species Bos indicus. The sequence continues at coordinate 22,330,564 of NC_091773.1, read as the reverse complement.
CAAAAAAGTTTTTGTCACTGAATTAACATATGATCGTCTCTTTTTTGCCCTTTTCATCCATCCAGATCATCATATTAATAGTTGTTTATTTCCTAAAGAACCTTGATTGAAATACACATCTTATTTCATTAGAACACACTGTAATTCTGAGAAAGGTCTTACTTTTATCCGATAAGTGTTATTTAACTTTTCCTTCCTTCCATAGCCTATATCTCTAACCCCAGTCTCACCAAAGAGATCCGAGTGAAAAAGGAGAGTGTGATGAAATTAATGCAAATCTTTTGCTTCCTTCTGCTTGAAAAACAGCTTAGACCTTAAGCCACATTGCTGATGTGTTAGAAGAGTCAACTTTATATGCAGCCCAGCTTTATGTAAGAGACCCTGCTTTTTAAGGGACTCTTAGAATTGTGATTATCTTCACTTTTAATTGATCTTAGGTCAGAAATTGTTCAAAAAGACCACAGAGATGTGAGTAGAAGAAAAATATCTCCGGTAGATAAGGATACAGGCAAACAGTCTTGTAATCAAAACCTTCAGAGTCTTTAACATATTTGAGAATTCCAAATTTTCCAGGTTTATAAAGATATTGGTATAGTACAAACATCACATATTTCATAGTATCTTCAGTGGGAGCTGGGCAGTTCCCGGTAATCAGACATAGGCATTTCTATAGTGAAATGTAACATTCACACATTAAGTAGGATAAATAGAACTAAATAGCTGTGTACATTTGTTGAGATTAGATGTTACTGCCAAATGAGTTTATTGAAAATCTATGGGAAATCTTTTGGTTTTTAAAGGATTTTGGTTTGGGGATTTGCAGATACAGGATTGAAGACACTTGCTCACAAAAATGGCATGCATGTAAAAATTCTTGATTAACAATAAATTTAAAGTCAGTGTTTTATTTTTTAACAACTCTAATGTTTTACTATTTTTAGTTGCCTCTAAATAAAAATAAATTATAGAATTTATGATCAGGAGGAATCTCTTAAGAGGTGGATCCTTAAAATCCTTTATAATGACCTATTTCATAATTTCTATTGAACTTGTTTTTAGCTAGGAGGTTCTGGGTTAAATTAAAAGGATGCATCTGTTGCCAGAAGAAAATTTAATACTGTTTTATTGTTCAGGGCCACATCTGTCAACTTTAAATGTAAGAATTATCTGGCTAGAAACCTTTGCTTGATTTTAAACTTAAAAAATACAGTGATACCATGAGGTTCCATGCTTGTTCCATGCTCTGGGCTTTCTGTTTTCCTAGGGTGTGGTGTGTTTCACTGGTTCATGGAGTGCCTAGTTTTGATATTTTAACATTTCAGAAAGCAGAATGAGTTACACATGTTGCTGGCCAGATGGATGTTGAGATGTACTTTCACAGACAGAACATCCAGCCCAGCATCAACATTGTGGAGCAGGTGTCAATGACTTGGAAGGAAATCTGAGAGTAGTGGGGTGCTCTTGGCCCCGCAAGAAACCAGTGGGAGAAGAGCAGTGGGGTAAAGGCAGCAGGCTTACACACCCAGAGCCCACCCTGGTGCCTGCAGAGAGCTGATGGCTCAGAGCTCAGAGCTCTTTTATAGATTGTTTTGTGAAATGTTGTGTTACTAGTGTTTTGACACAGCTTTTTGTGGGCTAAAATCAGATATTATGGAATCTGAGTCAATAGGCAATTCATAAGTGTTAGACTCTGAAAAATAGTTTTAGAACCACCACTTTAGCCAGTTTTGATTACACTTTTCTATATGTAAAAGGTAATATGACAAAAATTCCAAGTCTAAAGGAACTGCAAAAGTAAAAAGAAGTGATAAGAAAAGTTTATGATAGTTTAATAGTTTTTTAATTAGTGGTGTGTAGAATAATAATCTGTCCAAATATAGTACATTAGGTCACTGTTAGACTAAATGATATATGATTAATTAAGTTAAATGTATTAAGATGAACTGAACAGAACTGAACTGAAATGTGGTCAGTTGAATGAGTATCATGTTGGAACGTTGGCCACAAGCTGTAGGTGGCACTGTTGCTTCTCATGTAATCCCAGCCCCCTTAGCTGCAGTGCTAAGTCTCATCGTCATCAGCTGCATGGAAGCCTTTGATTCTAGATGGGAATCAGAGCCTTGGCAGAAGATGGGCCTGCGAGCTTAACAGAGACCTCACTTCTGGATTTCCTTTCAGAGTTTGCTTCTTACCATGCAAGAACCAGGTAGACAGCAGTGTCCTTGAGTCTGAGCTGTGAGGTGCAGAGGCATGGTGAGAATTCTAGAGAAGCGGTGCCCCCACCACCAGCACTCTCCCACTCCTGCTTCCATAGCTAATTGCCCTGCATGGAAGTCTGGGGGTATTGTACCACCACAGTGAGAAACATTGCACATTTCAAGTTGGGACACACAAACAAATACTACTGAAAGTAAACTTTCACACGACAACACGTAGGTGCTGGTTATAACCCAATAAATGGATTTTATGATCCTCTAGTGAGTTGCAGCCTGTTTGGAAAACTGTTTGCTCTTTCTTTTTTTCCTCTTTCATCTATGTATCTGTATCTCTATATACCATTCTCCTCACATGAATAAATGACTCTCAGTGAACTGTGGATAGGAAAATATACATTTAAATCTCTGGTTACTCTTTGCTTTACTCTCTGGAGAATTTAGTTTGAAATTATTTTATTTTATAGGCTGGAGCATTGGATTTACTGAAGGAGCTTAAGAATATTCCCATGACCCTGGAACTATTACAGGTATGTGCTAACATATGTCATAATTTTTGAATAGGTAATTGTCATAAAATACTGAAACATCTTCAATACCAATATAAGTTTTTTGTATTTTCCTTTTGTAGTGTAAAACATTATTAACTTGTTTTTGTTTTTTTTAAAGATGGTAACATAAATTATTAATCTACTGAGTTACCATCATAGAAAAATGTTGCCTGCTTTTGAAAGGTTTTCTGCATTCAAGTGCATGCCCCACCGGCTGAGAAGGCAGTGCTTTAGACAAGTTCTAAAGCATTCTAAAGTTCTAACAGTTTTTCTTCACTGAGAAAAGTTCTTAGAACATACTATCTTCTACAAGAAAGAAACCACTTTCTGTGGGAAAAACGTCCCCCACATGCTGATCTTAAACCACCTTGGGGTTTTAGAGTGGTGAGTCCCCTGTGTGTGTCTGCTGTGGAAACTTCCTCTGCTGTGCTCCACTCTCCGAGAGAGAACACAGGGCAGTCCAGTCAGATACATATTCTAGATTCTTCAACAGATGCCCCAAATCTCTTTGTTGAGTACATTGAATAATTTAAAAGGAAATCTTAAGGATCCGTTTATTTCTCAGCTTTAAAGTTTATAGCAGGGCTCCCTTTTGTATCTCACTAACAATTCCTTTTATTTCTTCCATAACCATATTTAGAGAGATTGTCTACTGACAACCTAAATTTACATTAAGTCACCATTTTTTATCTATCATCCATAATTGGCCATCAGAGCCTTTATGTTCTCTGAGCAGTTTGAAGACAGTTGATGTGTGGGAAAAGAGCATGGATTTTGGAGGCAACAGACCTGGATTAAAATCCCAGTTTTGCCATTTAGTAATGGTGTGATGCTGGCCAGGTTATTTATTGACACTTCCAGTCTCTTTATCTTTAAAAATAGGGATGATGATCTCGATTTTAAAGGATCTTGGGACAGTTGATGAATATGGGCGCTCCCAGCACGCCCCTGAGCACGTATGTCCACAAGTTAAGTTGTCTGTATTCTGTGAAGTCCATTTTTAGTATCTGTGATCATGTGCTGGTGTTTAACCTTGTGTGGACGGTAGTATTTGTTTAGGTGTCCTCATAAGGTGCAGCACGTGATGTACATAGTAATCTGTGCAGGAGAATGTGAAGAAGCAAAGTGGGTGTGTGTGTGAGCCCGTGGTTGCATCTGCCTGCCTTGTGTACACACACACTCTTTGTTCTGTTCTCTTGTGAAAGAGACTGACTTCATCTTACTAGTTGACCAGCCTCACTTCAGTAGCGAGTTAACATGCCTGCAGATCTCGGTGGTGAGACCCTTGATGTGTGTGTCTTAAATCTACAGTCTACTGCTAAAAGAATTCATACAGTTGATGTTTTTTCTGTTCTAAAATGAAGAGGCATCTGGAAAACAAGAAAATCAAACAACGAATTGCCTGAAATAAAATTGCTTGTATACATTTTTTTTGTCATTGCCTTGCAGTCCACAAGAATTGGAATGTCAGTGAATGCTATTCGCAAGCAGAGCACAGATGAAGAAGTTACATCTTTAGCAAAGTCCCTCATCAAATCCTGGAAAAAGTTATTAGGTATCTTCCCTTATATATGTTTATGATCTGGTTTATTCAAACATTGAGTTGTTGAATTTTTTTTTTCTTTTAATGAATATAGGTGTTTTGAAATCAGTACTTTATAATCTGGAAGGGGGCTTTAGTCTGACCTTGAGGGTTCTGCTTTTTAAGCTAGTCAGATTTTTTAATACTTATAACTGGATTGCCTCTTTTTCTTTTTTTGCCACTTTATTTTTTAATTGAAGGATAATTGCTTTACAGAGTTTTTTTAATTTCTGTCATACATCAATAAGAATCAGCCATCAGTAGACCCATGTCCCCTCCCTCCCCATCCCACCCTTGTAGATTGTCACAGAGCCCCTGTTTGAGTTCCCCAAGTCATACAGCAAATTCCCATTGGCTATCTATTTTACATATGGTGTTGTAAGTTTCCACATTACTCTCCATACATCTCACCTCCCTCCTCCCCTGGATTGCCTCTTTAAGAAGAAAATTTTTCCCGGAGGGGAAGGTGTCCCACTTTTTGAAAAAAAACTGTTTCTAACTTAGAGAAATTTTTCAAAAATAATAAAAATAATTCACGTGTCATTTTTCTAGGGCATTCATCTTTAATATTTGCCATGTTTCTTTTGTCATAGTCTCTCTTCTCTTTTTATCTTTATGTATATCCTGATGCATACACTTTATTTTTTCCAAACTATTTGAGAATAGGTGGATCTCTCGTCTTTATTTACTCTTTAAAACTTAAGTGTATGTTTTCTTAGAACAAGTTTATTTTCTTATGTAATCCTAATACAGGAAATTCAGGAAATTTAACATTGGTTCAGTTCAGTCGCTCAGTCGTGTCCGACTCTTTGCGACCCCATGAATCGCAGCACAGCAGGCCTCCCTGTCCATCACCAACTCCCGGAGTTCACCCAGACTCATGTCTGTCGAGTCAGTGATGCCATCCAGCCATCTCATCCTCTGTCGTCCCCTTCTCCTCCTGCCCCCAATCCCTCCCAGCATCAGAGTCTTTTCCAATGAGTCAACTCTTCGCATGAGGTGGCCAAAGTACTGGAGTTTCAGCTTTAGCGTCATTCCTTCCAAAGAAAACCCAGGGCTGATCTCCTTCAGAATGGACTGGTTGGATCTCCTTGCAGTCCAAGGGACTCTCAAGAGTCTTCTCCAACACCACAGTTCAAAAGCATCAGTTCTTCAGCACTCAGCCTTCTTCACAGTCCAACTCTCACATCCATACATGACCACAGGAAAAACCATAGCCTTGACTAGACGAACCTTTGTTGACAAAGTAATGTCTCTGCTTTTCAATATGCTGTCTAGGTTGGTCATAACTTTCCTTCCAAGGAGTAAGCGTCTTTAAATTTCATGGCTGCAGTCACCATCTGCAGTGATTTTGGAGCCCCCCCAAAAAAAGTCTGACACTGTTTCCACTGTTTCCCCATCTATTTCCCATGAAGTGATGGGACCAAATGCCATGATCTTCGTTTTCTGAATGTTGAGCTTTAAGCCAACTTTTTCACTCTCCTCTTTCGCTTTCATCAAGAGGTTTTTTAGTTCCTCTTCACTTTCTGCCATAAGAGTGGTGTCATCTGCATATCTGAGGTGATTGATATTCCTCCCGGCAATCTTGATTCCAGCTTGTGCTTCTTCCAGCCCAGCGTTTCTCATGATGCACTCTGCATATAAGTTAAATAAGCAGGGTGACAATGTACAGCCTTGACATACTCCTTTTCCTATTTGGAACCAGTCTGTTGTTGCATGTCCAGTTCTAACTGTTGCTTCCTGACCTGCATACAAATTTCTCAAGAGGCAGATCAGGTGGTCTGCTATTCCCATCTCTTTCAGAATTTTCCACAGTTTATTGTGATCCACACAGTCAAAGGCTTTGGCATAGTCAATAAAGCAGAAATAGATGTTTTTCTGGAACTCTCTTGCTTTTTCCATGGTCCAGTGGTTGTTGGCAATTTGATCTCTGGTTCCTCTGCCTTTTCTAAAACCAGCTTGTACATCAGGAAGTTCACGGTTCACACATTGCTGAAGCCTGGCTTAGAGAATTTTGAGTATTACTTTACTAGCGTGTGAGATGAGTGCAATTGTGCGGTAGTTTGAGCATTCTTTGGCATTGCTTTTCTGTGGGATTGGAATGAAAACTGACCTTTTCCAGTCCTGTGGCCACTGCTGAGTTTTCCAAATTTGCTGGCATATTGAGTGCAGCACTTTCACAGCATCATCTTTCAGGATTTGAAATAGCTCAACTGGAATTCCATCACCTCCACTAGCTTTGTTCATAGTGATGCTTTCTAAGGCCCACTTGACTTCACATTCCAGGATGTCTGGCTGTAGGTCAGTGATCACACCATCATGATTATCTGGGTCGTGAAGATCTTTTTGTACAGTTCTTCTGTGTATTCTTGCCATCTCTTCTTAATATTTTCTGCTTCTGTTAGGTCCATACCATTTCTGTCCTTTATCGAGCCCATCTTTGCATGAAATGTTCCCTTGGTATCTCTAATTTTCTTGAAGAGATCTCTAGATCTCAAGAGATCCCATTCTGTTGTTTTCCTCTATTTCTTTGCATTGATCGCTGAGGAAGGGTTTCTTATCTCTTCTTGCTATTCTTTGGAACTCTGCATTCAGATGCTTATATCTTTCCTTTTCTCCTTTGCTTTTCGCTTCTCTTCTTTTCACAGCTATTTGTAAGGCCTCCCCAGACAGCCATTTTGCTTTTTTGCATTTCTTTTCCATGGGGATGGTCTTGATCCCTGTCTCCTGTACAATGTCACAAACCTCAGTCCATAGTTCATCAGGCACTCTGTCTATCAGATCTAGGCCCTTAAATCTATTTCTCACTTCCACTGTATAATCATAAGGGATTTGATTTAGGTCATACCTGAATGGTCTAGTGGTTTTCCCTACTTTCTTCAATTTCAGTCTGAATTTGGCAATAAGGAGTTCATGGTCTGAGCCACAGTCAGCTCCTGGTCTTGTTTTTGCTGACTGTATAGAGCTTCTCCATCTTTGGCTGCAAAGAATATAATCAATCTGATTTCGGTGTTGACCATCTGGTGATGTCCATGTATAGAGTCTTCTCTTGTGTTGTTGGAAGAGGGTGTTTGTTATGACCAGTGCATTTTCTTGGCAAAACTCTGTTAGTCTTTGCCCTGCTTCATTCCATATTCCAAGGTCAAATTTGCCTGTTACTCCAGGTGTTTCTTGACTTTCTACTTTTGCATTCCAGTCCCCTATAATGAAAAGGACATCTTTTTTGGGTGTTAGTTCTAAAAGATCTTGTAGGTCTTCATAGAACCGTTCAACTTCAGCTTCTGCAGTGTTACTGGTTGGGGCATAGACTTGGATTACTGTGATTTTGAATGGTTTGCCTTGGAAACGAACAGAGATCATTCTGTCGTTTTTGAGATTGCATCCAAGTACTGCATTTCAGACTCTTTTGTTGACCATGATGGCTACTCCATTTCTTCTGAGGGATTCCTGCCCGCAGTGGTAGATATAATGGTCATCTGAGTTAAATTCACCCATTCCAGTCCATTTTAGTTCGCTGCTTCCTAGAATGTCGACATTCACTCTTGCCATCTCTTGTTTGACCACTTCCAATTTGCCTTGATTCATGGACCTGACATTCCAGGTTCCTATGCAATATTGCTCTTTACAGCATCAGACCTTGCTTCTATCACCAGTCACATCCACAGCTGGGTATTCTTTTTGCTTTGGCTCCATCCCTTCATTCTTTCTGGAGTTATTTCTCCACTGATCTCCAGTAGCATATTGGGCACCTACTGACCTGGGGAGTTCCTCTTTCAGTATCCTATCATTTTGCCTTTTCATACTTTTCATGGGGTTCTCAAGGCAAGAATACTGACATGGTTTGCCATTCCCGTCTCCAGTGGACCACATTCTGTCAGATCTCTCCACCATGACCCGCCCATCTTTGGTTGCCCCACGGGCATGGCTTAGTTTCATTGAATTAGACAAGGCTGTGGTTCTAGTGTGATTAGATTGACTAGTTTTCTGTGAGTATGGTTCCAGTGTGTCTGCCCTCTTTCAACACCTACCCTCTTACTTGGGTTTCTCTTACCTTGGGTATGGGATATCTCTTCACGGCTGCTCCAGCAAAGCGCAGCCACTGCTCCTTACCTTGGACAAGGGGTATCTCCTCACCACCGCCCCTCCTGACCTTCAATGTGGTATAGCTCCTCTAGGCCCTCCTGTGCCCGCGCAGCCACAGTTACCTTAATCTGCAGTGCACTGTTCGTTCCAGTTTTGTCAGTTGTCCCAGTAGTTACTTTTCCAGCTTTTTTCCTCATCCTTAAGATTTTTTTATGTCTTTTCAGTTCAGTCGCTCAATTGTGTCCAAATCTTTGCGACCCCATGAATTTCAGCACGCCGGGCCTCCCTGTCCATCACCAGCTCCCAGAGTTCACTCAAACTCATGTCCATCGAGTCGGTGATGCCATCCAGCCATCTCATCCTCTGTCGTCCCCTTCTCCTCCTGCCCCCAATCCCTCCCAGCATCAGAGTCTTTTCCAATGAGTCAACTCTTCGCGTGAGGTGGCCAAAGTATTGGAGTTTCAGCTTTAGCACCATTCCTTCCAAAAAAAATCCCAGGGCTGATCTCCTTCAGAATGGACTGGTTGGATCTCCTTGCAGTCCAAGGGACTCTCAAGAGTCTTCTCCAACACCACAGTTCAAAAGCATCAATTCTTCGGCACTCGGCCTTCTTCACAGTCCAACTCTCACATCCATACATGACCACTGGAAAAACCGTAGCCTTGACTAGACGGATCTTTGTTGGCAAAGTAATGTCTCTGCTTTTCAATATGCTATCTAGGTTGGTCATAACTTTTCTTCCAAGGAGTAAGCGTCTCTTAGGACATGGACTTTTGAAGAACACATGGCCCCTCCTCCCCTCCCTCTGTTGTTGTGTGTGGGGGGCGTTGTCTGTTTTTGGCCTGCGCAGTGCATGTTGCAGGCTCTTAGTTCCCCAACCAGAGACTGGATCTGGGCCCACTGCAGTGAATGCGCTAAGTCCTAACCACTGGACCGCCATGTTCCCTGTTTGGGCTTCATCTGGCATTTTCTCACGACTAGATCCGGTTTTGCGTCCATAGTTGGGGTATTGCGCATGTGTGTTGTGTCCTTCCGGGGTGTGGTGTACAGAGATAGGACGGTATTATTTCTGAGACCGATCCAAGGTGTACAATGAGTCACTGATGATTTTTCCTTGTGTCTGATAGTTCTGTGGGAATCACTTTAAGACCCTGAAACTATGGTGCTCCCTGTCAGACCTTCCCCCACCCCCATTTGGTATCCCCTGATTACTGCCCAAACCATTCTTTCTGGTAACAGTTGAAAAATTAAGATTTTCTAGTTTTTCTACTTTTTCAGTTTTCATACATCATCATTCTGTAAGAAGAACCCTCTTCTTGCCTCTCAGTTCTTGTTCTGTTGTGAGTGTGGACGCATAGGTTCCTGTTCTGTATAATGGATTATAATCCATTCCTGCTCATATTTTGATATTTATATTGTCCCAGGTTTGACCAGTGGGCACCCCTGCAAACTGGCTTCTGTGTCTCTTTGACAAGCTCCTTGCTTTTTTTTGTTGTTGTTTTTAACCTCTTTCCTGCATTCTGGCACCACGCAACATGCTGGACTTATCTGTCCCAGCCCTGGAACCAGCCATTTCCTGAGCAGTTACCAGCCTCATGTGGAGGAGAAAAGAAAAAAAGTGAAGCTTTTAATACTTCATAGATAGCAGCAGTAATAATAAAAGACCTATTACATGTAAGAGCTTGGAAACTAGGAACCAAAAATTGTAAAGCCTGTGAAATTTAGAAAGTTCAGCCTTAAGAAAACTAACGAAAAAGAGGATCCTGTATTAGATTCCAAACCAGAAAACATTGCCGTTTAGGTGGTTAGCTAGATTTCTGGGAGATTTCCTCTGCTTCTGGTTAGCACAGTTCTGACACTTAAGACACACCGTGTGTGGGCCTGTATTAATGCACTTAGTCCTCCGGGCTGTCCCGCGTGCTCAGGGCTGCTGTAACCCCACTTTGTGCTGAGATAGTCGAGGGGCTGCTGTAACCCCCACTTTGTGCTGAGACAGTCGAGGGACTGAGAGATCAGGTGACTTGTTTGTGCGCAGTAGGAGCGGTGCTGAGCGGCTGAGCTAGGGTGTGGTCTGAGCCCTCTGTAGTCAGGCTCTGCTGCGTGGCTCACCACCCTCTGCTCAGGTTGGAGTGTTTTTACGACCGTTGCTGCCTCTTACTGCCCTGCCTTCTCAGAGGGCCACCGTAGCGCACACTGCACCATGGCAGCGTTACTGCTCCCTCACCAGCACTGGACCTTGTTAGACGGTACTGCCTGATTGTATTACCTGTCCCTGGTGGCTTAGATGGTGAAGAATCCACCTGCAGTGTGGGAGACCTGGGCTTGATCCCAGGGTCAGGAAGATCCCTTGGAGAAGGAAATGGCAACCCACTCCAGTATGCTTGCCTAGAGGATGCCGTGGACAGGGGAGCCTGGTAGACTGTACAGTCCATGGCGTTGCAGAGAGTCGGACACAATGCATCATGTGACCTTTCTGAAGCCTTCTACTCCCTGTTGCTGTGGGAACACTTCTTGGTCCTTGCTCTGTTCTGAAATGTCATCGCTGATCCGTGCTTTCTTCCTCACGATACCATAGCATCTTCAGGCCTTCCAGGGAATTATAGAGTAAAGGGGACAATACACTTGGTCTCTGAGAACTGACATGTGTCATGAGGACTGGATTCCCATGATAGTTCTGGAGTTGTGATTGGGACTGTCTTCTGTCAGTCCGTCCCGTCCAGAGTGGCATGTTAGCGTAGGAGCTTAGAGCTGCCTGGGCAGTCCTGCCTCAAGGGTAAATGTTCTTCCGTGTTCTGTACAGAGGGCAGTGGAGAACTGAGTTATTCATGCAGCTCTAGGACTCGGGTAGACCAAACTGGGGTAGTTCACGCAGTGGCTCCAAATATTTCTGAACCCAGCTTCAAAGCTGTTTTGGTTGATATAAACGTGAATGTTTCTTTCCAGTGCTAAACTGTTGCCTTCGTCCAACCTATTTTATGTACTTTTATTTTCCCGTGTCTGATGACTCACTTCTTTTAAGTCTTAAAGCTTATGCTTCATTAGTATTAATAACCTGTATTAGTTTTCAGATTATTTAAGATAGAGGAGATGCTGAGTAGGCCTAACTAATAATCCTGAAGTATATTCTATGAAAATCTTCTTTGTTTACTATCTCTGAAATATTTATTTGTATTTTGAGTACCACCTCAAATTTTTTTACTTCGTGAAAAATTATCAAAACAACATTGTTATATATACTTTGCACTTTAATTTTTTTTAATGTGCAGTGTTTCTTCCATGTACATTTGCTAACAGAATAGCTGCGTAAACTTCATTTACTTGTTAAAAGCTTAGGATTTTATTGTTTTTTTTTTTTTGCATGATAAATAGCTTGATAACATGTAGTAGTCCTGTTTTTTGTTTTGTTTTAACAAGTGCTGAAACAGGAATTTCATAAATTTTCAGATGGACCATCAACAGATAAAGACTCTGAAGAAAAGAAAAAAGATACTGCAGTTACGTCACAGAATAGCCCTGAAGCAAGAGAGGAAAGGTATTTCACTTCATGGGAGCTTGTGTGTTTTGGGAGACAGGGGTCATGGAGACTTCAGAAAACACAAGACTGACCTCAGAAGGCCTGCGGAGTGGCCGCCGGGCCCATGCAGGCTGTGTGTGGAGGCCGGCTGGGTTACCGGCAAGGGCAAGGGGCTGCCTGCCGGCAGGGAGTAGCAAGTGACGTCAGTGGAGTGAAAGGCAGAATTAGTTTGGCAGAACTAATTGGCGGAAATCTTTACTGTGGTAAAAGTTAACTGAAACCAGTCCGAAAATATTTCAGTAAGAATCTAACACAGCAAGTTAATCAGGAGTGGTTGAAGTGATTAGGTTGACTGGAAGAGTTATTAATTGTTGCAATGGTGTTGATATTTTTAGGGAGAAATTAAGAGATGTTTATATTTTCATGACTCCTCATCCCTGTGGTTTTTATCCTGAAGTGGTGTCTCACGTATAAGCCTCACTGGTTGTCTGATTGGAGCAGGGTTTGCCAGCTTTCTCTCTCTGGTTTTGGTCAAGAGCGATCATAGTCTTTGTGCCCTCCTCTACCCCCTCTGCTCATAACTGAGATCCCATCTTTTCATGTGCTGTATTGAGGTGTAATGTGTGTTTTCTGTATTAAAAATATTGTTTAACGTTTAAAAGGAGGATCAAGGTTAAAAAAATAAAAGACTTGTCTCATCTTTACTAAAAGTTTTAACTTCTTTTTAATCTATCTACAGGCAGGTTTTTTCTTTTTCCATTTAAGAGTCACTGGAATACTATTTGATTTATTTAGGCCCAGAATTACTGTTTTTAGAGAGTAATGGTAATGATACTCACTTTAAGAGAGTTTTCCTGACTTCTTTTTTTGTGTGTCTGTGTGTGTGTGTGTGTGTATATACCAGCAGCTCCAGTGGCAACATGAGCAGCAGAAAGGACGAGACCAATGCCCGGGACACGTACGTCTCATCTTTTCCTCGGGCGCCGAGCACTTCTGATTCTGTGCGGTTAAAGTGCAGGGAGATGCTCGCTGCTGCTCTCCGAACAGGAGGTAAATGTTGTTGCTCAGTCCCTTGACCAAGGCCACCGCTGCCCTGTCCACCTCATTTCATCCTCTGGGTGGGATCCCGATGGCTGCTGCCCCTCACCGCCCAGCCCAGGGAGAGGCTGTTGTGCTGGGCGTTACTGAGAGCAGAGAGGCGCAGGCATCCAGGCCTCTGCTTATTACGTGTGATTCTCAGAAACAATAGGTTCCTTCCTTCTGGTGAATGTTCCCCTGAGTCGTACTCATTTAAACTCTTTTTCACAATCCTTTTTCTCCTTATGTTTAATCTGCAAACTCAGTATCCCCCCCTCAGATTGAGAGTTAATGATACCATATTATTGTCCTGTTGTTAAATGTTACTATGACATACAATAAGTTTTATATTCATAATTTCATTTCCTACTTTTTTAAGTGAGAAAGAGATCTTGGTTTATATATGGGAGCTTTAATTTAATTTAGGGGTATTCATTCCTATGTAAAACTTTGGCTTTAAAGTTTCATATATAGGAATATGTATTTACTGTCTTCTAAAAATGCATCCTTTTCTATTATACTGAGCCCTAGTTAGTATGACCTATTTTTCTTCTTACTCTGCCTTTTCTTTACTCTGTTTCCTTTATTATCTCTTTATGTATATTTTCTTGTTTCTTTCTAGTTTTTTTTGTTCCTTCTGTTACTTTGAACGTTTGCTTAGAAGTCTTCTGAGTGTGTCCATATATGTGATTGGCCAATGAAATGAATGGTTTATTTGCATGGAAGCCTGAGGCAGGAAGGAGACAAGACAGTTCTTTGCATAAGTTTCTCTGCTGTCTGTGGGAACAGCCAGAATTTCTGGAGTTGTGAAATGAGGGGTTGCCTGCTGGATGCATGACTCCCCGACTCCTGAGGGATAAGACATCATCCATGCAGGAGCCCTGTGGACACTAGCTGAATCCAGAGGAGGAGCCGAGGAAGTCACAAAGAAGACCAGATTCTAAGGAAACTATACTGAAAGGATTCTTTGTACAGGGCAAGTGGGGTTGAAGAAATAGGAATACAGTTTAATTGGCTCTGTACTGAAATTTTCTTTTAATATGTTGTAATCATTCATTCATGACACTTCTCTGTGTTTAGATGACTATATCGCCATTGGAGCTGACGAGGAAGAATTGGGATCTCAGATTGAGGAAGATATCCTTTGCGTGTATATTCATATTGGTGTCAAGAACCCAGTAGATTATTTTTTCTTCCTGTAAATAGAAAATCTTATTCTACAGTTTCTGTCTTGATTGTTTTGGTGGGAAAGGGGAAGGCTGTCTGCGACATGTTGTTCTTGTTGTCCTGTTATGCAAAAGTAAGATACATAATGGTGACAGTGCTTTTATTTTTCTGCCTTGCACATTGAGACCGTAACGTCTCACGGACACGTGCTAGCGAGTGTAAAGTGGGGTCTCACCTTGTGGGGGTGGGGGGGGCCTCAGCAAAGCATAGAAATCCCCTGAGCTCGTCGTCCTGTGCGTTCACACTGGGTGCCTCAGAAAGAGCTCTGGTGGGGGAGAGCGAGTCTTGCACATGGGTCCAGGGAGCAGGACTATCTGGTGACAGATGACAGTGTACCGCAGGCCTGTCCTGGCAGAGGGGTGGCTGCTCTAGGGCTGGGCCCCTGCTGGAGCCCGTCCTATTGAGAAAAACCGACTGCTAACCTGGCTTCTTGCTGAGCCGGAAGGAGATGAACCTCCAGGCCACTGCAAACTGTCTTCCGAACCTTCTTCTATCAGAAGGCCCTCAAGGGAGCTCTGTGGTCTTTTTGAGGCTTTTAGGATCCTTGGCGGAATGCAGATTTGGGCCAGGGAAAGCATGTATAAATTCAGGCTCTTTTTCTAAAGTTTTCTCACTCAGATTGAATACCTGAGTTACATTTTAAACCCTTTTAATCTGTGTCACTTGGCATTAAACATTGAGAAAGTATTGCTCATTCATAGCATAAAATCACTATTTTTTGCCAGGTACTGATCAGGAAATCAGGCAGAAACAGTGCCTTATTAATTTAATCTGAATTGGAAATACTGCTTAGAAATTTCAGGAATTCTTATCATGGCAGAATAGGAAAAAAATGATCTTAGGACCTTTATAATTTAATCTTTTTCCTTAATGGCCTAGTACCTATCTATCAAGAAATAAGGAACACAGACATGAAATACAAAAATAGAGTACGAAGTAGGATATCAAATCTTAAGGATGCCAAAAATCCAAATTTAAGGAAAAACGTGCTGTGTGGGAACATTCCTCCTGACTTGTTTGCTAGAATGACAGCAGAGGTGAGTGTATTTGAATAGAACATTTCTGTGATGGTATTCCATGATGTCAAGTGTAAAGTCTGTTTAAATCATGAAGTACTGAATAAATACTACATCTGTAATAACTATCCTAATACATTTTTATACACACTATATACAGTATACTAGATAAGAACGTAAGGTGATTGTTAGCATCAGTACTTTGTCCCTTTCATAACTGTACCATGATCTTTGAGTGGTTGCCTTATTAAATTATTGTCAAAAAATAAAAATGTTATTTATTGTAGATTCATGTAGAATCAGAATTAAATTTCTAATTGCAAACAGACTTTGTAACCTCTAAGCTCTTTTCTTGGTTAAATACTATAAGATTGGCTACATCTTATTGACCATCCTTATATTTATTTAGAAAGTGATGGAGAAAATGAAATTCATTGTTTGCTTTTTTTAGATGTAGCTATTCATAGATATAAGCTGAAGTGTGTCTACAGTCTCACTGTCTTACTGAGCATCCAAGTGAATTTGTCTTTCTATATAACTAATGAAAACTGTTATATTTTTAAGATTCATTTTTTAAAACCTCATTAGGATAATTTTAAACTTTCACGAAGTACAGAGCATAGTATAATGAAGTCCCATCTACCCATCACCTAAGCTTCAAGTATATTAAGTAATTTGTCACTTGTTTATTATCTATCCCTTCCTTGTTTTCTTTCTTTTCCCCTGAATTATTTTCAAGCAAATTCCAGACATTATATCTTTCCACCTCTCTATCCTTGAGAGAAATCTGTAAAAATCTGACATTCTTATGTAACTACACTGTCATCACTGCATCCAGCAAGTCTAATGATGATTCCTTGGTGTATCTGATATCTGGTTTATAGTCATTGTATGTTCCTGGTTGTACATTTACTTTGTATCAGGATCCGAAGTCTAGATGTCACCCTAAGCTTGGTCTCTTAAGACTGTGTATGAACATAGTTAAGTCTCCTTTTCCAGCCCCCTTTTCTTCCATGACATTGACCTATTGAAGAAACTGGTTTATCTCTTGTGTATCTCACACTGAATTGCCCGTTTCTTCCTCATTACACTAATTTTTCTGTCTCCATTCTTTTCTGTGAACTGGAAGCTAGTTTTGTAGGCTTAGATTATATGCAGGTTTAACTTTCCCTGCACAAATGCTTCATCAGTGGTCCTTCTTACTTCATACTACATCACCTCAGGAGACATGTATCTTGTTCTCTTTGGTGTGGAAATTTATCAGGGATTTGTGTACGGACAGTCTCATCCCTTCTCTGTGAGGTTCTCCACTGGCCTTTTACCTGCGTATTCACCCACTGATGATCCTTGCCTGAACTGGTGATGTCATTAGGAGTTGCAAAACAGATTTCTAGAATTGGGAAAGTCCTTTCACCTTTCTTAGCTAGACTTCTTTGATAAAGGAGCACTTGCCCTGAGTTTAAGGCCATTGGTTAGGATAGGAAAGGCAGATGAGTGTGTAATTCTTCCCTTTGGTTAACAGTTGTCAGAAGGAGTGGTTTATGCCCCACTAACCACCAATGGGGGCCTTTGTTGCCATTTTTGCACGTGTTTGTGCTCTACTTTTTTAAGTGTCGTTACGGACTTGTGACTTTATTTATCCAGTGGGTTGGTCTTTTCAGTGATTTATCATGATGGCTGAAGAAATTATCTTCTGTCTGGTCAATGGAGCTCTGTCACATAGCCCCTCTGTCCAGTGATGAGCTCACAGTGGTCAGGCAGCTCCCATGCTTCCTGGCACAAGAAGATACTCTGCCTGTCTTGTGCATTTCTTGACTCAAAACTGGAACCAGACATTCCTCTGAGGCCCCTGGTTCCTTTTCTGGCAGAGGAGGTGGGTGCAGTAGTAGAGACCATGGTCTGGATACGCTCATCACTATCGGATTGCATTAGATGCAGTTTTCACATACAGACTTCTGAGTGTTTGGGGAAAATGTAAGAGTAAACAAACTGATGAGTCCTTTGAGGAAAAATACGATATTTCACTTTCAAAACTTTAAACGTTGATTTTGATCCTGTTGTTGTTTAACTATTGGAGCATAAACAGCATTCTGCATGTGTATAGAAGGTGCCTGTAACTGGGTGGTATTGCTGTCCTTGTGATAGGAGATGGCTAGTGATGAGCTCAAAGAGATGCGGAAAAACTTGACCAAAGAAGCCATCAGAGAGCATCAGATGGCCAAGACAGGCGGAACCCAGACGGACTTGTTCACATGCGGCAAATGTAAAAAGAAGAACTGCACTTACACACAGGTTTGTGACTGTTAAGACTCACTTTCATACTAAGAGGCTTACAACTCCCGTTTCAAGACAAATATCAACTTATTTTCAGTTAGCTGGATTTGTTAGTATTAAGAATGTATCCTTATACTTGAGATCTCTCTCAAAACATATCAAAATAACTTTGTGTTTCTAGTTACAGTCTTATATTAGAGCACATGTCAAGTTCCTCAGTCACAGAGGATGGGTAAAGGCTCTTGTTGCTGTCTGACTTTTAGAAAGGTTTTGGCAGTTTTTGTCAGAATGAAGTATTTGTAATTTTTATGTTTTTACGAATTTGTAAGAAAACTGGGAGGTCTTTTAATTAGTATTTCTGTGCTTCTTAGTTAATGATGAAAATTTTTCATATTTGTTAGCCATTTATCAGTAGTATATATTAGATTCACCTGGCTTAGACAGTAAAGCATCTGCCTACACTGTGGGAGACCTGGGTTTGATTGCTGGGTCGGAAGATCCCCTGGAGAAGGAAATGGCAACCTACTCCAGTATTCTAGCCTGGAAAACCCCACGGACTGAGGAGCCTGGTAGGCTACAGTCCATGGGGTCGCAAAGAGTTGGACACGACTGAGTGACTTCACTTCACTTCTGTTGGTAGTATAATGTGCAAGTTTGGATGATTTTCCCACTTATCTGGGATAAAGATGAGAAGACAAGGACTTTTGTTTGGAAATGTGTGTTCTTTCCTTATTATTTTGCTAATTTGTTAATAGCTTGTTTTGGACTGTTACATATTTTATTGTGTTACCATTGTAGTTTATGTAGGATATTCTAATTTAGGTTGGATTTTCTGTGTAGTCGCTCAGTTGTGTCCGACTCTTTGCAACCCCATAGACTGTAGCCTACCAGGCCCCTCTGTCCATGGGATTTTCCAGGCAATAGTACTAGAGTGGATTGCCATTTCCTTCTCTAGGGGATCTTCCCAACCCAGGGCGCAAACCCGGGTCTTCCGCATTCTAGATAGATGCTTTAAGCAGTGTTTTTCACCCAACTTTGCCATAGGTACAAACACGGAGTGCTGATGAACCCATGACAACGTTTGTCGTCTGCAACGAGTGTGGAAACCGGTGGAAGGTAGGGAGCCTGGGGGTGTCCCGTTTCACCCGGCTCTGTGGGGTGGTTTCTCCCTGGGGTGCTTACACCGGCTCTTCTCTGGGGGCTGTCCCGTGTGTCCCATGCTCACCCTGCCCCATGCTGGGGAGGCCAAGGCTGGCGTCTGTCGTGGATCACACTGTTTGGTACTCTGCTAGAACTAGACGGTGACTTCGGACACTGCCCTCTGCGTGGTCTTGGTGCAGGAGTCACAAGGCCGGATCTTAGAGGTGTAGCTCCTGTGTCGCCATCCTGTGCGCACGCTGTCCTTTCAGGTGCTCCCATGCTTGTTCTTCCGGAACACGTACACGGGTGTATGGTTGCATAAATGTTTATTCTGGAAAAACTACTGTACCTCTTTGAAATCCAGCCCACTGGTTTCAGTGTTTATTCTAGGAAATCCGGATGAGCACTGCCATGATCTGATAGGCTTCTCACGAAGCCTTCTTTTGTGTTGCCTGTGTTCTCCTAAATTAGCCCCACACAGGCAAATAATGTTACATGAATGATTCATTCTTCAGTGATTTCTGTGAGCCACAGAAACATCACACCTAAAACAGAGGTGGGGACACTAGGAGTGTGTGGCTGGGGGCTCCCACAGGAGGAAGGTGGGCTTTGGAGCCAGACATGCTTTGGGCTCCTTTGCCCCTTACTGTTGCTGAACTGTGATATTCTCACAGACAAATATAAATAAGGCCCACAGTACAGGTCATGCTGAGTAGTAGAAATGATAGATTTAAAAGTGCCTGGTCATTGTTGATGCTCCAAAAATGCTTTCTATTTGTGATTAGTTTTGTGTGTGTGTGTGAAAATTCTACAAGCTTCTTTTCAAGTTATTCTTACCTTAGACGTTTCCTTATTTTAAAACAGTCACAGAGGTTAAAGCATTTCCTGAAATCAGAAGTGAACAAAAAAGACAGTGGGAGGAGGGCTCTAGCAGTGTTCCAGGGGTGAGGCCAGCGCCCGTTTCGTTACACACAGCGATTCTGTTCTTGGGCCTGGAGGTTATGGTGCTGACAATGTCTTCATGGCTTGAAGCAGCGTCTCCTGTCTGGAGCTGGCAGTTTCTTTAACTGGTCTACGGGATAGATGTTCATGCTGTTCAATCCTGTTGGGCAAACTTGTTTTTTCCAGTGCTCTCCTGGATTTGTTTAGCATCATGAGGAGGAGGAAGACTGGGCGTATCATAGTTTGTATTGAATACAGGCAGTTTGCTGCAAAGTGCTGACATAGTTCCTGTTGGATTTAAGAAAAGTCAATGTAATGTAGAAAGCTGATGCCTGTGGTGGCTTACTCTGGAAGTTCAAATTTGGAATTAATTTTTTTAACCTAAGAATTAAGGAGAGAAGTGCTTAATAAGAAAATATTTTATATTATTTCTTTATGTATGCTTAGCGGTTCTAAATTGGAGGAGTCAAACACAATATAGGTGACTGTTCACGTCTGGAAAATACAGCATTTTTTAAAAATGCCTCTTTCTTTAGCAGTGTCATGTGTATGCTGTGTTGAACAGGGGAAGGAGGTACACCCCATTGTCTGTATTTAAAGGTCTCACAAAATATTTTTTCTTTTTTGACAGTTCTGTTGAGTTGGAAGCATTGGCAAAACATCTGGACCATTAAGAAGATGGATTTTGTAATTAGCTTTAAGACTAGGTCAACTAGCTAGTTTTCCTGCAAATCAGATTTTTAAAGTAACTTGCCTCCCTTGGGTTAGTCTCTGGTTTTGACATAGTGTCCCTTCCTTAAATGCCTTGTGTAGTTTCAGGTCAGTAGGGAGACCACATAATGGAATCTGTTTCAAAACTTTTTTTTTTTTTTAATAAACTTTTGGCAGTTAATTTTTACCTTTTTTTTTCTTCTTAAAAGAAAATGTAACAACTTTTTTACAATATAAAACATACACAGTAGAATGTTACTCTTCTCAGTTAACACACAAGTGGAAATTACATTTTTTTCCCCTATATTGGCATGTACCTGCAAATATTAAAAAAGGATGAGGCAGTGTAATTATAAGTTTATCAGACATGGTGTGTATTCAAGTAATACTTGACCAGCTTATCTAAATTGTA
Source organism: Bos indicus (assembly GCF_029378745.1). NCBI lineage: Eukaryota > Metazoa > Chordata > Mammalia > Artiodactyla > Bovidae > Bos > Bos indicus. The sequence goes on along the minus strand of NC_091773.1, from coordinate 22,309,822 downwards.
TATAATATTTGAACTAGCATATGAAATTGATTTTAATTATTCTGTTCACAAGTCTGGGATAATTAGATATTATTTTGCATTTGTAACTAACTGTGATCCTCATTTCTTGTAATTTCTTGTACATGTGTATTACTTGTTCTTAATAGATTTGGCTTTTGGAAATATGACTTGACTTTGTTGAAATCAGTTTGGTTTGTTGTTTATTTACCTGTTTGACTTTGTAGTATATTTTAGTTTTGCAGAACACTGTCATAATTTGGTATGCTTTTCATAAATCCCAGACAGGCAAAGAGTGGAAAGTTTGGACCATTTTTTCCTTTTGTAGGAAGACACACTGGGAGGAAGATGTTAGCATTTTAGAATAGTGTGGTTCCTGTGAACAGTTCCTGACTTGATTTTGATTTGGAAATCTGTCCTGACTGAGGACTTTAAGGCTTATATAGATCATTAAGCTGTGGTCTTTCCATATGGAGACTGATGGAGCACATTTCTGTCCTAACTGACTTGCTGCCTCTGTTACACAGGAGGTAAGGCTGAGGGACAGAGGAGTGTGTGGGCTATAACACGGCCCACGTTTATGGGACGGACCTTGCAGTTAAGTGTGTGTCATCTGCTTGGTTGAGAATAAGGAAGAATGATCTCACGCTGGCTGTAGCACATCTTGAATCCCCAGTTACGAGGAACACATCTCATCCTGCTCCATCTCCACTCTCCGACCCCTAAGGAAAGACTTCAGCACCAGCTTATACGCCCCGCGCCCCCCACCCTTCCTCACTGCTCACCGCAGGTCAGTTTGATGCAGTAGAGAAAACATCCAGAAGTCCACAAGAAGACCCCACATGTAAGAATTGGCCACTGGTGCCATCCCACCTCCACTTTGTCAGGTCACAGAGTAACCTTTTATCACTTGGAAAATAACATGAATTTTTGAAAGAATGAGTGTAAGAAGATTAAAATAGTCCCACTTTTAAGTGAGCCATTTTTAAATTTGTAATTCAATAAAGTTTCTTGTTATTAAACATGTATCACATTTTGTCATTTTATTTTGATATCTGTACTTGCTTTATTTTTTATTTAAAAAGTTCTGATTTAAAAAAAAAAGTTCTCCTTTCCCAACTATTAAGGTGTTTTTAAAGTGCAGTTTTAACTAATGGTTGCCTGGTTGTAGGTATGAAGGGACTGGTGCAGAGCACATTTGTTGTCTCCTCCCTGGACCCCGGAGAGGGATGCAGGCTGGTTCAGAGCAGAGTGCATGTGTGCATCCTGTGTGTGCACTCAGTGTGATGTGAAAAGCCAAACAGGGAGTCTTAGACTGGAGAACGCCAGCCAGTTATAAAGTAACCGGAAGTAAACAGTTCTCAAGGGTAATATCTTATAATGTCTATTTCTAGGACAAAGCAACTGTGTTAAATTAACATGGAGATGTTGCTCAGTCGCTAAGTTGTGTCTGACTCTTTGTGACCCCATAGACTGCAGCACACCAGACTTCCCTGTCCTTCACCATCTCCCAGAGTTTGCACAAATTTACGTTCATTGAGTCAGTGATACAATCCAACCATTTCATCCTCTGTCACCGCCTTCTGCCTTCAATCTTTCCCAGCATCAGGGTCTTTTCCAATGAGTTGGCTGTTCGTATCAGGCAGCCAAAGTACTGCCGCTTCAATGTCAGTTCTTCTAATGAATATTCAGGGTTGATTTCCTTTAGATTGACTGGGTTTGATCTCCTTGTTGTTTAAGGGACTCTCAAGAGTCCTCTCCAGCACCACAGTTCGAAAGCATCAGTTCTTTGGAGCTCAGCCTTCTTCATGGTCCAACTCTCACAGGAAAGCTATGACAAACCTAGACAGCATATTATTGAAAGCTGAGATATCACTTTTCTGGCAAAAGTCCCATATAGTCAAAGCTATGTTTTTTCCAGTAGTCATGTACAGATAGGAGAGTTGGATCATAAAGTTAGATGTGACAGTTAATGAAGAACCATCCCCGGAAGGCAGAAAATCACCACCTTGGTTTTCCAGCTCCCCTGAGAATAATGAGTGTTCATGTAAGTGTTGGGAAGCCATGGCAGGAGTTCTGACACACACACAAACACAAACACACGTTCTACATGCCTCACAGATGGAACAAAGTTTGAAGTATTAACACTAGACTTCCACAATGATTGCCTCTAGTTCAAAGTATAATTTGGGGATTTGAGGTATCAAAAATAACAAAGTGGTGAGATTTAAGGAGTTTTAATCAACAGTTACACTTTGCTGCCCACTGCAGCCCTCCACCTCCACCCCATTTAGCTGTATGTAGAAAATTAGCCATTCAAGAAGAATTGAGGGACTTCCCTGGTGGTCCAGTGGTGAAGACTCTTACCTTCCACTGCAGGAGATGCAGGTTTGGTCCCTGGTAAGAAAATTAAGATCTCATATGCTGTAGGATACAGCCAAAAAGTGAAACAAGAATGTCCCGCCAGGAAATGTAAGGTGAATAGTCACTGATGTAAAAATCCACGTGTTTCTCCAAGTTTCAGAAATAAGCAAAGTGCCCACATTGAAGATCCTACTTCATAGTGAGTAGGACAGAGGTACTGCCTGACGAGTTCCTAGGTCAAACTGGTTGTGGGGGCTCCCCTCACCCCCTACGTAGTTCCTAGGATGAATGACAAGTGAAACCAGTCCAGTGCAACAGCTGTGATGAGTAGCTGTAAGTTGGGGAAGGTGGAGCCCATGCGGTTTTATGAGAACAAGTTTTATGAGAAACTTGTTCAGTGCTGTGTTCAACACCTCGGAGAATGGGTGCACCCAGTGGGGGCTCATGGAATAGTTTTCTTGCTTCTGTTTGTGTTCTATCTTGACTGGGGGAGCTGAGCCATGAAGGCTGTCCCACGTCTGTGGACCTGGGGGAGGGCAGGTAGCCAGTGCCGGCAATGTTGTGGACTCAGTTCCAGGAAGATGTAACAAGCTCCAGCCTTGGGAGGTCTCTTCTGGTACTCTGGTTCTGCAAAGTGATGCAACAGGTTTATTATTAATTAAAATTTTTATTCAAATCAACCTGTGTGTTCTGGTGCTTGTTTATCTAAGTGGTGGATGGAAGATGAGAGCACAGATGACTGCCTCCAATGACTTGTTCTGATTTGTCTCCCCAGTGCTATAAAAAGGCAGCTAATTATTTTTTTTTCTTAATGGCCCCAACTGCAGAGAGAAACATTTCATATATGATGTGCCATAGAGTCTGATTAAATTATCCCAGGTGTTTCCATAATTGGAAGACTGAGCTGCTTTGACACGAAAGGGCTTTTCCACTCTTATATGTGGCTGACAGTGTGTATCCAAGTTACCTTTGTAATAATGCTGTTAGAAAGTGTAGCTGGTAAAAAGCAGAATTGTGAGAGCCCTGGGAAGGGAGGGCATTGCTGTGTCTCTTGTCTCTCTGGCGCTAGTTCCCAAACATCTGATTCATTTAAGGGATACCTCATCCCCATGTGACCCTGCTGGGTCTGTCAGTGTTCCGTCCCACCTCACCTGTGCTCCTCCCTGGGGTTACTGTATGAAAGGTGGGATGATAGATAAGTGCTTCCACTGGACAAGCTGAGCCAGGAGGAGCTGTCCCCGGGCTCCCTGTACTTTCTACCCACTGTGTGCAGAGACCCTCTGTGTGTGATGAGCCAAGGGAAGTTGAGATGGGGAAGGGAGATCAGGTAGTTGCAGGCATTGCAACTACCCTGGACTTCTGCTAATGGAAGCTGGTCCATTTACTTTATGCTAGTTTAAGATAGATTTCTATAACAAGCAACTGAAAAAAGATTTTTCATATTAAATGGTTTAGGATGAATACTTGAGTTCAAAGTAAATGCATGATTCTAAGTAAAAGTGAGATAATACAACATCAAAACCTGTGCGAACACTGCTAAGATTTCCAGTTAAACTACAGAAGTGTTTTTGATCCAGAAGAAGCATTGATGTCCCAGGTGAATAGCAGGCTGATTTATCTCAGGATCGTTTCATGTACACAGATGGCCCTACAGATTCATCCACTGGATTTGTTCATGGTGGACTTCCCTGTTGATGCAGACGGTAAAGAATCTGCTTGCAATACAGGAAATGGGCATTCAATCCTTGGGTCTGCAAGATCCCCTGGAGGAGGGCATGGCAACCCACTGCAGTATTCTTGCCTGGAGAACCCCATGGACAGGGGAACCTGGTGGGCTACAGTCCATGGGGTTGCAAAGAGTCAGACACAACTGACACTTCTGGGAGAAATGGAAGGGGCGCTCAAGTGAACCCAGGGAAGAGCTTGGGGGGCGGCACACGGATCGTGAGGGCCAGGTGGGTGGGCTCAGAGCAGGAAGGTAGCACTTGGATGTGAGGCTGCTCCCCTGGGGATTCTTGGGCGCTGTCAGCCAGTACCAGGTTCCCAGGTGAGAAGGGGTGGACCAGAGCCTGGCGGGAGCTCGGGTCATCTTCACAAGCTCCCTATGGCCTAAAAGGCTTCCAAAGCTCAGCTCCTCTCTGGACCAGTACTCATGGCTGCTGTTGTCTCTGCCCCACACATCTGTCGTCCTTACTCGGGTGTAAGCAGCTGCAGGGCAGTGTCGATACCTCAGTCCCTAAGACATCCTCTCTGTCCAAGGAAAAAAATGAGACCCTAGGAGACGGAGTCAGAATCCAGATGCAAACTATCATTATATAGGAAGGATAAGCAACGAGATCCCATTGTAGAGCACAGGGAACTCTATATTCAATACACTGGGATAAACCATTTGTTGTTCAGTTGCTAAGTCCTGTCCAACTGTGACAGTTGTGACCTCGCTTATGCCAGGCTTCCCTGTCCTTCACCATCTCCCAGAGTTGGCTCAAACTCCTGTCCACTGAGTCGGTGATGCCATCCAACCATCTCATCCTCTGCCGCCCCCTTTTGCCCTCAATCCTTCCCAGCATCAGGTCTTTTCCAGTGAGTCAGCTCTTCACATAAGTGGCCAAATACTGAAGCTGAAGCTTCAGCATAGCATCAGTGTTTCCAATGAATATTCAGGGTTGATTTCCTTTATGATTGACTGGTTTGACCTCCTTGCTATCCAAGGGACTCTCAAGAGTCTTCTCCAGCACCAGTTTGAAAGCATCAATTCTTTGGTGCTCAGCCTTCTCTCTGGTCCAACTCTCACATCCAGATAAACCATAGTGAAAAAAAATATACATAGGTACAACTGAATCACTTTGCTGTGCAGCAGAAATCAATTAACACTGTAAATCAACTGTAACAACAACAAAAAAGGACACGAGAGGTTTAACGTCTTGGAAAGGGGGAAAGAGCACCTTCACTGGGGCTGGGCTCAGGAGAGGGCATGGATGCTGGTCCACGTGGATGTATAGGTCGTCAGGACGATGGAGGCTTAGGGGTGCCATGGTCACAGTAAAGGAGGAGGGGAGGTGTTTGCTGAGAATGAGGACCAGGGGCTTGAAAAGAATAATGAAGAAATCTTCAGACTGAAGGGCCAGGGAGGGGGTGACCAAGAGGAAGGCCATCCTGTGAAGGCTGAGGCGCAAGTGTGGTTCAGTCGCTAAGTTGTGTCCGACCCTTTGTGACCTCAGGCTTCTCTGTCCGCCGGATTCTCCAGGCAAGAAGAATACTGGAGGGGGTTGTCATTTCCTTCCCCAGGGAATCCTCCTGACCCAGGGGTTGAACGTGGGTCTCCTGCATTGCATGCGGGTTCTTTACTGACTGAGCTTCATGCAAATTACTTTCTGGATGCATTTCTTCCCCACTCATTATAGTGATGGTTTAGATCTGTAAGGCTGTATATTCACCTTGAGCTATGAATTTATTCTGTTCACCTGTGATTAAAAACAGTGGGCTCTAAAGATGAAATCCTGGTCTGGGAACTAAAAGAGAATCTTGAGTGTGTCTGTACTTACTTAATCTTCAGTTCAGTTCAGCTCAGTTCAGACGCTCAGTCATGTCTGACTCTTTGCGACCCCATGAATTGCAGCACGCCAGGCCTCCCTGTCCATCACCAACTCCCGGAGTTCACTCAGACTCACATCCATTGAGTCGGTGATGCCATCCAGCCATCTCATCCTCTGTCGTCCCCTTCTCCTCCTGCCCCCAATCCCTCCCAGCATCAGGGTCTTTTCCAATGAGTCAACTCTTCGCATGAAGTGGCCAAAGTACTGGAGTTTCAGCTTTAGCATCAGTCCTTCCAAAGAACACCCAGGACTGATCTCCTTTAGAATGGACTGGTTGGATCTCCTTGCAGTCCAAGGACTCTCCCAACACCAGAGTTCAAAAGCATCAATTCTTCGGCACTCAGCTTTCTTCACAGTCCAACTCTCACAACCATACATGACTACTGGAAAAACCATAGCCTTGACTAGTCGGATCTTTGTTGGCAAAGTAATGTCTCTGCTTTTTAATGTGCTATCTAGGTTGGTCATAACCCTCCTTCCAAGGAGTAAGCGTCTTTTATTTTCATGGCTGCAGTCACCATCTGCAGTGATTTTGGAGCCCAAAAAAATAAAGTCTGACACTGTTTCCCCATCTATTTCTCAAATAGTTACATGTACAAAAAAAGGCTGAGATAAAACTCTTGTGCTTTATTTTTTTAGAGTGAAAATGCCCATGTTTCTTTCAGTACTAAAAAAGGAAATATGCTTATTTGAATGTTTGTGATGAATGCCACTAAGTTGAAAATTCATTCTTTAGGTTGGCAGGCTCTGGTAATAAAAAATAAAGGTAACTTGTCAACAAAAGGATTTTCTAAACACTGCTCCTCTTACCAGACTTTTGAGGCTGATCCAGTTAAGAGCACAGCGCTTTACATCAATCATGTAAGTTACACATTAACATATATGCATTTAGCAATACATACATGTATCCTAAGATACAGCAGGGTACCAGTTTTACAGGTAGCGATCACATTTTTATAAAATGGGAATCTGGGTCCTGTCTGTTCCCATGATGTACCCTTTGAAGGCAACGTGGTGTCTTCTTGTGTATCCTTTGTCCCTTGAGAACACACTACTGCCACCATAAATGTAACTACACAACCTTTCTACACAGCCATGCCCCAGTCTTTCCAAAAGGATTAGAAAAGGTGGCTGCAGTTTTCTTGGTGAATGTATCAGTTTTCTGTAGAAGAAAGCGTCTGTTATTCAAACAGCCCAAGCACGACCAGCAGAAGACACTACCGCCTCTAAAGTCCCTGTCCTAGACGGAGCCCACGAGTTCTTGGATTATTTTATTAATAATAAATATCTTTGATATCCTAGGCTTCCACTGCTTTCTCAGATAAGGAGCGGAGCAGGTCTTTGTAGAGAGCGGAGTTCAAGAAGCGGGGGTATGAGTCCCTGTGCATCAGCGTGTAGATCTGCAGCTGGGCATCGTCGAAGATGTTCCGGGAGGGCTCAGCCATGCTCCTGTTGATGGTCTCCCGCACGCGTGAGTCCAGGCTGACCTGGCAGACGTGGGGGAAACACCAGGCTCATCAGACATGGTCGTCTCTGGACATCCACCCCCGACTCCCACAGCTTGTTTGGCTTTTTAAAAATCCCAACCAAGCAAGGTCGTCCCCAGTGCTAAGCTGCCAAAGGAGGAACTGAACCTATAGAACAGGGGTCCCAAACTTCAGAGGCGTTGGAAGCCCCTGGTGGGTTGGTTAAACTGGGTGGGGCCTCTGCAGAGCTTCTGGCTCAGTGGGTCTGGGTGCGGGTGAGAATCTGCATCTCCCATGAGTTTTCGGCGATGCTGGAAAAGTGATGCTTATGGAGGTTGTATTTCTTTTTTTAAAAAATTTATTTATTTTTAATTGAAGGATAATTGCTTTGTGGTATTGTGTTGGTTTCTGCCAAACATCAACATGAATCAGCCACAGGTATACCTATGTCGCCTTCCTCTTGAACCTCCTCCCCATCTCCCTCCCCATCCCACCCCTCTAGGTGGTCACAGAGCACTGGGTTGAGCTCCCTGTGTCACACAGCAAATTCCCACTGGCTATCTATTACATATGGTAATATATATATGTTTCCATGCTACTCTCTCGATTTGTCCCACCCTCTCCTTCCCCCTATAGCAGTGTTTACAGCCAGACACGAAAAGACACCTCCTTCTGGAGAATCTGATGAAAGTTACGCACACTTTCCCCAGGAAAATGCTCATGATCTTTCACAGATTTTCAAGAGCACTTGGCACCCATTGGTTGGGACCACTGCCCAAGTCTATGATGAGTGGGAGGCAGGGGGGTTCCATATTTTGGAGCAGCGGTAACCGGGCCGGGTGACCAGACACTGAAGGGGTCCTTTGTGCCCATGGCCTCGACCTCTGGCAGGCACCTACCTCCTTAGGAGAGAGAATAGAAATGTAGTCTTCGTATATGATCCTCGCTTTCTCTTCAATCGTGGCTTTATTCGCTTCTTTCTTCAGTTCCTCGCACGCCATCCAGAAGAGCATGTTCTCCTCGCTGAACTCGGTCCGCAGAAACTCCCGGAAGGCGTTCCTGCCCGCGGGCGTGAGCATGAGCTTGTCAAAGGACTGAGCCCAGGCGCTGGCCTCCTCCAGGGTGGGACCCGGGCTGCAGGTGGGAGAAATGGGTGTGGGGAGTTGAGGGATCAAGAGCTGATGGGAATTCAGCCCTGGACAGATGTCTTTTTCCCTCTGAGAATGAAAATGTGCACGCAGGCCCTTTCAGGCTGAGAAAGACTTGTCCTCATTCCTAAAGCCTTCAGCAAAAATACGAGCATGGATTGAATTCTGTTTCCTAAAAAAGAGATGCATGGATTGAATTGTGTCTCCTAAAAAAGAGATGCTGAAGTCCTGACCCTGGACCTTGTGTTAGAAGTAGGATCTCTGCAGATTTAACCAAGTTAAGATGCGGTCATTAGGGAGGGTCCTCATTCAGTATAACTGGTATTCTTATGAAAAGGGGGATTTGGATACATATAAACACATGCAGAAAAGGTATGAGTCGATAAGTGAAAATAAATCCATTGATAATACAGGAAGAAAAAAGACACTTTTAAATTCGGCATTATGAAAAGTAATTTATATGTTTTTTCCAACTTTTTTTTAAAAAAACACTTCAAAAAATAATATATTAGCTAAAGTATAAAAGAAGAGTTAAGAAAAAATAGACCTTTAAAATTTTCCTGAACCTCAACATAATGTGTATTTCATTATGTTCTTTTATTTAAAAAGGTGAATCACACAAAAATAAAATATATCACATGTTTTGCCAAGAAGCATCAATTTATATTTGTGATTAACAGGCATTAGATTAATAATGGAACTGACTTTTCTCCCTGTCACACAATAAATTGAAAGGAATCTGCTGGGATTTCCCTGGTGGTCCAGTGGTTAAGACTCCAAACTCCCAATGCAGGGAGCACAGGTACGGGTTCAATCCCTGGTCAGGGGACTAAGATCCCACATGCAATGTGGTCAAAACATTTTTTTTAATTAAAAAAAATAATTAAAAGGAATTGTGCCGAGTGGAAATGTGACACAACATTATGATTTGATACTAAACTGCAGTTAGAGAAACTATTCTAGTGACACATATAAGGCAAAACATCAAAAAATTCCAGCTGGGAGTCCATGGGATGATGGATGTTCACTAAACTTACTGTGATCATCATTTCACGACGTATGCAAGTTAAACATTTACGTTGTATACCATAGGATTATACAGTCCTGGATGTCAACTGTATCTCAAGAAAAAATTGGAAGAAAAGAAAAAATAATAAGGAATTAAAAATAGTAAGGCTGGCATTTCTGTCAATTCAGCGAGCTAAACGCTGACGTTTTACCTTTCTTCACAGGTGGGAAGGTCTTCTGTTCTGGCTTCATAGGAAGTCCTTCTAAGTCTTTGTTCCTCCTGGTTTCTCACAGTGAGACTGCACGAAAGGAGACGCACACATGAGGGCTGAGCTCATTCTGTATCAAGTAACAAGTGACACAAATGACTCTGCTTTGTTTTCTTAAGAAAACCAAAAGTACGACAGGCAAGTATTAGCAAAATAAATTCTCTATATAATACTCTGGTCTACACGAATGAGGGACAGTTTACATTTAGAATAATAATGCTTTTAGTAAAACAAATGAACAGTTAGGTTGTATGCACTTTGGGGCTATTTGTAGTCATTGTGTGTGGATGTCTGTTTTTATTTCTCTTGAGCAGACACTCAGGAGTGGAAATACTGTCACATGATGACTCTATTTTTAACATTTTGAGGAAGTCCCACACTGTTCTCCTCCAAAGCAGCTGCACCATGTCACGTTCCCTCCAGCGATGCTGGCGGGCTCCAGTTCCTCCACACCCAGACCAGCCCTTACCGTTGTCTGTCTTTCTAATTCTAGCCATGTAGGTGGGTACGAAGGGTATCATGCTCTGTGTCTGATTTGCATTTTGCTAATGACCCATGACATTGAGCATCTTTTCAAGTATTTACCAGCTCTTTGTCCATCTTCTTTGGAGACATCTTCCTGAGTTATAGTTTGACTAAATTTTCTGTTACTTTGCTCCCATACTTTGAAGACATTGCTCTCATCTTTCACAGACACACATACCACATGATACTTGGTTTCTGGCTGTCATGATGATGTCCAGGCATAGATTTATATTTTATTCACCATAGTTGTTACTAGTAGGAGGAGCCTGCTTTGGGGCCCTCCACCACCTGCCCCCCCCCGCCACACCATCAGTCCCAGACTTTATTCAGGCCACGATCCTGCCTCCTATGCCTCCCAAGGCAGCAGATGGGGGACTGGGTAGATAGGATAAATGCCAGCATCACTCCATATTCATGGGGACATCTCTGAGCATCTTTTAGGTACCATCTCACTGAGCCTGATGAGCAGAGTGAAAAGTGCAGAAAAAGGGGCTTAAACGTGGTCTCTTCTCCATTGGGGGATCTCCTTCCCACTACGGGGTCCTAGACACGCGCGGTGTAGGGGCTGCTAACACATCCTTTCCTCTGGTCCCCTGCTGGGTCCTCGAGACTCCTACTCAGGGCTGAAGGCTTGCTTTGAATGCCAGGCCGCTCAGCCCTGTATTCCCCCCAGAGTCTGGGGTTCTGTCCCGAATGGACAGACCTCCCAGCATTGGGTCCCATCTATCCTTGGAGGCTCGCACTTCTAGGCTCACCCACCGGAGTGGAGCTTCTTGGAAATTAATGCCAGCCCGAGGCAAGCAGGAACAAATCAAACAAACTGTCCTGGACTTTTCATTTTCAACCTTCAGCTCCCCTCATCACCTTGTGTGATTCTGTCACTGATCGATCTCAGGGTTTCTTCTTCTGCACAGTGTGGGTCGAACTTGCAGTCAAGCCCAAGTACATTACAATGGTTTCATTGACTAAAGCTACACGCACATTTGGTTGGCATGAGGTATGTTTCATATACAAGATTTCAGAGATGCAATCTAATGCCCATGTGATTTCTGAGTGTAAATCATACCCCTTTCTCCAGATCTTCAGCAGTGACTCAAACAGTCAAGTTGTATCTCTTTTTTAAGCAATGACAGTGTATCTTCCTCTCCCAGTAAGTTAGCCTATATTTTTAGCTTTTCCTCTCTCTGTCCAGCATAAATTTTAATAATTTTCTTTATTGAAAACAATATTAATAGAACAGAAGCAGCAGAATATAAAATACAGGCTCATGCTCTTTCATAACCCTAATCTTTAAGACCCAGATTAAATTGTAACTCCTCCAAAAACTCTTTATCTCCAAGTAGAGGGCCTTGAGTTCACTCCTTTTTGACAATCTAGGCACCATTTTTGCCCAGATATTAATATTCAACCATCAGCTAGCTTAGATTGTTCTTCAGACATTTGATATACATTAGTTAGCCTGATTTCAGGGACTTGACTATGTTCCTTCAGAGCTAGGATGCAGCCTTGTCTTTTTTTTTTTTTTTTTTTAATATTTATTTATTTTAAAAAATTTAGCAGTGCTGAGTCTTCGTTGCTTTGCTGGCTTTTTCTCAAGTTGCAGTGGGTGTGGGCTTCTCACTGTGGTGGCTTCTCTCGCTGTGGAGCACGGACTCTGGGTGCACGGGCTTCAGTAGTTGAGGCACACAGGCTCAGCAGTTACCTTATTGGGGACCCTAGAGTCCATGGGCCTCAGTAATTGTGGGCTCAGCTGCCCCATGGTGTGTGGGATCTTCCCGGACCAGGAAACAAACCCGTGTCCCCAGCACTGGCAGGCAGATTCATAACCACTGGACCACCAGGGAAGACCTTGTGTTTTTATTCACTTGGCTGACCCCAGTCTTAGCTGTAGGAAGCGGGATCTTTCAGCTGAGACATATGGGATCTAGTTCCCAGACCAGGGATCGAACCCTGGCCCTCAGGGAAGCCCTCATCTTGGTTTTTTGTTTGTTTTGTTGTTTTTGTGGTCCTTTACAAAACCCACATCAGTGTCAGCCATACAGCAGTTGCTTACAAAGCACTTACTGAATCATCATAAGCTGGCACTGTTCAAGGTACCGTTTTCTTATCAGAAGCATGGTCATAACAAAGCCACCAGCTTACCAGGAACAGCTGCAGCAGCAGCACCAGCAGAAGCAGCAAGCGTTGGATCCCTGGTTCTCTACTCCGGGCTGGCCGGGGGCGCAGGCTGTGGGCTCCTGGGCTGCACACACAGGCCGCTTCCGCATCTCCATCCATTCTGACCCCATTGGCTGCAACAGGAGAAGTGGGGTAGGGGGCGCAGAGTTAGTATCAGGTAAGCTGGAGATTCCACTGTTTGCGTCATTGTGAAGATGCAGTGTGACTCTATCCTGTCATCTCTGCTAATTCTGGTAAAAGTTGGTCCTTTGAACCTATTCATGCATGTGTGCTAAGTCACTCAGTCATGTCCAACTCTTTGTGACCCCATGGACTTAGCCCGCCAGACTCCTCTGTCCATGGGATTCTCCAGGCAAGAGTACTGGAGTGGGTTTCGATGCCCTCCTCCAGGGGAACTTCCCAACCCAGGGATCGAATCGTGCCTCCTATGTCTCCTGCATTGGCAGGTGGGTTCTTTACCACTAGCGCCACCTGGGAAACCCCTAGAATCCATTCATTTACCATTTATTCACTGTCTAGAATCTGCCATTTGCTGTGATAAATTCTAGTAGCGAAACAACGAATGGAGGTCCCTGCACTAAGTTGCTCACAGTTTGGTCAAGGAGGTGGATGCTGACAGGACATCCCTTGACATCACCGTGAGGACCTCCCACAGGTGCGCTTCCCAGTTTGAGTCCCTCCAACCCCACCCCTGCTAGACCAACATCGTGGGGCATGTGGGGGCAACTGCACTGACGATCACAGTGGCAAAGCTTTTGGAGCCACGCCTGTGTCCTGCTCAGTGATGCCCTGGGTGACCCAGGAGACAGTGACGCCCCCTCCACAAACGTGCTGCCACCTATAGAAACGATGCCCTGGCCTTCCCCCCAGACATGGTGCCACCGGAAACCCCTTCAACCCTCCCCTTTCCTGAGAACTACAGGAATAGCTAGAGGAGAGAACTATAAAAGCAGCATAAGAAAGAGAAATGTCTGAATCCATTTTTAACTTTTGATACAGTGGTTAAAAAAGTGTTGGCAGAGTAAAAGGAAAAAAAATGTTAAGTCCCGTTAAAGAACCTTAAATAGGTCTTTGGAATTAAATTCTGTATTTGTTATTCCATTCCATCTATTCTTACTATTACTTATCTTTTTATGTTATTGGACTTTGCTTTAATTATCATAGTTTCATTATGTGTTTTCATATTGAGTAGGCTAAATTCTCTTTATGAATTAAAACTCATTAACAACAGCTTTGGATTAGCCCTCTTCTTTTGATTACACGGGGATGTAAGTTCCAGGACCGAACGAGAGACCCATCAGAGGGTTGTACTGCCCCTCATCCACAGGCGCAACGCTCACAACACCTGTCCAGAGCACCAGCCTGGGCAGTCCATCCTTCCAGGTGGACCCAGTTCTCACCGCATCAGTGGCATTTCAGTGGAGCCAGAGACAGACAACGCTTTCACTTTATTTAGGACGTGGAGGGGCAAGGACAAGCCAGCACAATCTGCAGACTAATCAGCTTTGAACCACGGATGCTCTAGGTAACTGTTATTTTCTCAAAGGTACTGATGCAACTTGCCTCATTAAAAACAAAATCCCAGGGCTTCCCTGGTGGCTCACTGGTCAAGAATCCACCTGCCAATGCAGGAGACACAGGTTCAGTCCCTGGTCTGGGAAGATCCCACAGGCCACGGAGCAACTAAGCCAGTGCGCCACAACTACTGAGCCTGTCTGTGCTCCAGAGCCCAGGACCTGCCATTCTGAGCCCATGCGTTCTACAGCCCATGCTATGCAACAAGAGAAGCCACCAAAAGGAGAAACCTGAGCACTGCAACTAGGAAAAACCCTGAACAGCAACAAAGACCCTGCACCGCCAAAAATAAATAAATAATAATATTTTTTTTAAATCCCAGTTGTTTCTCAAAAAAAAAAAAAAAAAAAAAAGGACTGTGATGTAGTCATGTCAGCAGGCTTTAAGAGACTCCTGTTTCAATATCTTTGCAAGACTGGGTCTTAAAGTTTGATTTCTGTTCTCTTCATACTTTCTTCCTCTCTTTTGAGTCAGTATGGGTATTTTTCATTTCCTGAAAAATAAGCCATCCCTTTCATTCCATTTTCAAATTTACTGGAACTTATCATTATAGGTTATCTTAATTGTTTGATTGAGATGCTTTCAATTACTGCAGGCCTATTCAAAAGGCAAACATGTAGTAACTTATGGGAGAGTTGTGTGTCACTAAATATTTGTAGAGAATTAATTTTTCAAGTGTCATAGTTAATTAATATGAAAACTAATAACATATTAAATACCTACCTATATACAAGATTTTTAAAATATGCCATTGTCATATGTGTTAGTTCAGCTCATCCTTTCAGACACTGATATGTGGTCTGATTTGCCAGACGAGCTTTGTGCGTCTTTTTTTGGGCCTCCATCATATGTGTGGGAGAACTCTGAATACATTTCATTTCCATCTGCTCTAAGCAACACAGAATCAGTACTCCTTTGACACTGCCATTCTATTCCTCTTGTGGGCTATGTGTGGCGCAGACTACTGGCCATAATTTCAGTGTCTGTCGGCATGATCCAAGCATGAGGCCCCAGCAACTAGCCTTTGTTTGAGGGTCCAGAGGCTTAGAAGTTAGATGAATGTAAAACCAATGTCAGTGACCTCAGAAACTGTTTCTATAATTAATGGCAGCCTGAGAAAATGGTAAAAAACAGGTTGGCAGTTTATTAAATGTTCTGTAGTCCACTGGGCTCCTCTGTCCATGGGATTTTCCAGGCAAGAATACTGGAGTGGGTTGCCATTTCCTTCTCCAGGGGATCTTCCCAACCTAGTGATCGAGCCCACATCTCCTGCTTGGCAGGGAGATTCTTTACCACTGAGCCACCTGGGAAGCCCTATTAAATATTTAGATCTTAACTAAGAGATCATCCTACTCAAACATGGCTTTTCCATTCCCAGGAACCCATTTACGAGAACTCTTTTCAAGATCAAGTGTAAAAAAAAAAAGCAAATTCTTAATCTTGATCAAAATCTTTGGTAATTTGGAATTGAAAGGAGTAACTAGTTATAAAAAATTTAGCCTAACAGTGACTCTCTCAGAAAAGTTATTTTCTTATAAACTTAAACTTGGCAGTTGGATTCCATGAATAGCTATTTATTTTCATTATGGTTTCCAAATTCTGAAAATAGCCATTTTTCAAT
The DNA here is from genome assembly GCF_029378745.1 of Bos indicus. Classification (NCBI taxonomy): domain Eukaryota; kingdom Metazoa; phylum Chordata; class Mammalia; order Artiodactyla; family Bovidae; genus Bos; species Bos indicus. The sequence goes on along the minus strand of NC_091773.1, from coordinate 22,294,078 downwards.
TACACATAGGGAATATGATGAAAGAACAAGCATTGCACGGGAAAAAAAAAATCTGTCTTAAAAGGGCCTGATTCTAAGCTGTAGAATCATAGACAAGGGCCTGATAAAGGAGAACCAAGAACCTTCAAGGACATAACATTAAAACCATCCCCAGCGATCTTTAGAAGGATGATCTTACCATCAGTAAGAAGTGATGGGCCCTGAAAGAGTCAAGCCAGAACATAAGGAAACTTGAGAGACAAACTCCCCCTCAAGTCGGGAGTGCTCTCTCTTTATAAGGACACCCTTTACAAGGACACCCTGGTCTTTATAAGGAGACTCTGGTCCAGTGTGGCCTCATCTGCACTTGATTACATCTGCAAAGGCCCTTTTCCCAAATAAGGCCACATTTACGAGTGTGAACAACATTCAAGGCTAATTAAGAGAACAATGCTTCATATTTTTATGGGGCTTCACAGATTACAGGAGACTTTCATATGTATTACCTCATTTGTATTTCTCCCCACATTTCCGTGAGCCAAGAAAGACAGTTATTAGTTCCTCTTCTCAGGTGGAGAAACCAAGGCTTAAAGAGGCTTACCTCATCCCTGAGGTGCCTCAGAAGGACCTGTAGCCAGGCTGGCCAAGCCCATTGTCTTTCTTCATGCCAGTCTGTCAATCCAAGGGCCTTCTTCAGAAATTTGACAGCTCAGCGTAGACACACGCATTTTTCTTTTTTTCAGACGCCTGCATTTTATAACACAGTAATGTGACAATATTTCTAGTTATGATGTTTACTTTGACCTGTACGTGATCTAATCTACTTAATTTTTAGGCCAAGGGAGGTAAGTGACTTTTCCATGGCCCCTTGGCTAGCTGACAGTGTGTAAGCGACTAGAATCTACAAACTGCTCACATACATGCACACACACGTGACTCATGTTCTTTCCGAGTCACGTGTGTGTGCATATATTATGCTTCTTCCCTTGAGACTGTAAATATTTTACATTAAAAAAAAAAACTTTAACCGCTTTTTAAATTGAAGTATAGTTGATTTACAATGTTGTGTTGGTGCCCAACAGTGATTCGGTTACTTTGAATAATCTTTTCCAGATTCTTTTCCATTGTAGGTTACTATAAGATATTGAATATTGTTCTCTGTGCTATACAGTAGGTCCTTTTTTCCTATTTTATATACAGATTCTTTACCATCTGAGCCACCAGGGGAGCCTATTTTATATACAGTACTGTGTATATTTTAATCCCAAACTCGTAATTTATCCCTCTCCCCGATGCCTCTGGTTACCATAAGTTTATTTCCTACATCTGTGACTCTATTTCTGTTTGTAAATAAGTTCATTTGTATCATTTTTTAAGATTCTGCATGTAAGTGATATCATATGATATTTGTCTTTCTCTGTCTGACTTAATATATTTTTATAAACATTAATATATACTTAGGTATTTAGATATTCCAATCAGTTTTTCATTTCTTTTGGCCCCAAATGCAGAAACTATTTGCAAATGTAATTGCAGATATAAGATTTCATCAAAGACAAAACTTTAAATCCGAACTTGAAAACAAAACTTTTTTTTTTGGCCTTGCTGAGCGGTATGTGGGATCTTAGTTCTGCAACCAGGGATCCAGCCCACACCCGCTGCAGTGGACACGTGGAGTCTCAACCACTGGATCACCAGGGAAATTCCAATAAAACTAATTTAAAAAAAAAAGAAAATCCCCAATAAAAAAAGGAATACATGCTGATGAACCCTCAACCAGGCTTCCATGCTGAACACAGAGGCACACAGAGAAATCACAGCTCTGCTGAACTCTTTAATCCTTCTCCCAGCCCCAGAAATAACCATTGTTAAGATTTTGATGTGATTCTTTCCAAAACCATCTCTTTATCTCTTTTTTTGGTTATGCCACGAAGCATCTGGGATCTTAATTTCCAAACCAGGGATCGAACCCTCAGCCCCTGCATTGGAAGTGAGGAATCTTAACCACTGGACTGCCAGGGAAGTCCCTCCAGAACCATTGCTATGATGATAAGAACATGTAATTAACTTTAGTTTAAAACACAGTCTTAGTAATGCTTATCTAAACAGCCTCAGATGCTATGTAGACTCTGTGCCTTATGTTTTTTGCTTTAAAAATATATCAGAAATCTTACTGAACAGGACATGTAGCTCTGACTCCTTCATTTAATAGGTGACTAGGCTCTCATACTTTAGATGCTTTGACATAGCATGACACAATTACTCTTTCCCCTAGAGACCGTAAAAGATTGGCAGATTTGACTATATAAAAATTCTAAACTTGGGAGCCATGAGCTAATATAAACAAGGCTGCCCCTGCCAAGTGTGGGAAAGTTTAAGTATCAGAAAGAAAATACTAACTGCAATGAAAAATAATCAGATGTGTGTGAATCTGTGATTTCACAGTGATGCAAAAACACTCACTGTTACTTTTAGAAAATGTTAGGAAACCAACTGATTTTGAAAACTGGTAAATACTGACAGAGAATCAAGGTTTTATCCTGTCTTTTCCAACACAAACGTGACTCCAGGGTAACCTAAGTGTTGATAAGGAGAAATTTCTCTTTACACAAGTTTGCTTGTTGTTTAGTTGCTCAGTCGTGTCCAAATCTTTGTGACCCCGTAGACTGTGGCCTGCCAGGTTCCTCTGTCCATGAGATTTCCCAGGCAAGAATACTGGAGTGAGCTGCCATTTCCTTCTCCAGGAGATCTTCCCGACCCAGGAATAGAACCCAAGTCTCCTGCATTAGCAGGCAGAGTCTTTACCATTGAGCCACCAAAGCAGTCCCTTACAAAAGTTTACTAGCTAATAAATGGAGATGCTCCCGCCTAGACCATAGTATCTGACCACCTCTCACACACATTATGGGGCTTTGCTGGTAGCTAAGTGGTAAAATTTGAGAAATTTGTATGCAGGTCAGGAAGCAACAGTTAGAACTGGACATGGAACAACAGACTGGTTCCAAATAGGAAAAGGAGTTCGTCAAGGCTGTGTATTGTCACCCTGTTTATTTAACTTATATGCAGAGTACATCATGAGAAACGCTGGACTGGAAGAAACACAAGCTGGAATCAAGATTTCTAGGAGAAATATCAATAATCTCAGATATGCAGATGACACCACCCTTATGGCAGAAAGTGAAGAGGAACTCAAAAGCCTCTTAATGAAAGTGAAAGTGGAGAGTGAAAAAGTTGGCTTAAAGCTCAACATTCAGAAAACGAAGATCATGGCATCCGGTCCCACCACTTCATGGGAAATAGATGGGGAAACAGTGGAAACAGTGTCAGACTTTATTTTTCTGGGCTCCGAAATCACTACAGATGGTGACTGCAGCCATGAAATTAAAAGACGCTTACTCCTTGGAAGGAAAGTTATGAGCAACCTAGATAGCATATTCAAAAGCAGAGACATTACTTTGCCAACAAAGGTTCGTCTAGTCAAGGCTATGGTTTTTCCTGTGGTCATGTATGGATGTGAGAGTTGGACTGTGAAGAAGGCTGAGTGCCGAAGAACTGATGCTTTTGAACTGTGGTGTTGGAGAAGACTCTTGAGAGTCCCTTGGACTGCAAGGAGATCCAACCAGTCCATTCTGAAGGAGATCAGCCCTGGGATTTCTTTGGAAGGAATGATGCTAAAGCTGAAACTCCAGTACTTTGGCCACCTCATGCGAAGAGTTGACTCATTGGAAAAGACTCTGATGCTGGGAGGGATTGGGGTCAGGAGGAGAAGGGGACAATAGAGGATGAGATGGCTGGATGGCATCACTGACTCGATGGACATGAGTCTGAGTGAACTCCAGGAGTTGGTGATGGACAGGGAGGCCTGGCGTGCTGCGATTCATGGGGTCGCAAAGAGTCGGACATGACTGAGCGACTGATCTGATCTGATCTAAAGTGGTAAAGAATCTGCCTCCCAATGTAGGAGACATAAGAGACATGGGTTCAATACCTGGGTAGGGAAGATCTCTTTGACGAGGGCATGGCAACCCACTCCAGTATTCTTGCCTGGGAAATCCCATGGACAGAGGAGCCTGATGGGCTACAGTCCATGCATGAGTTGAAAAAGAGGCGGACACGACTGAGTGACTGAGCAGCGGCAGCACACACTTTATGCTAGGACATTAATTTGACTGGATTTCCTGTCTCACCCTCAAAGAGCTCTCCTAGTATTTTATGTGATGCTGGGAAAGATTGAAGGCAGGAGAAGGGGGTGACAGAGGATGAGATGGTTGGATGGCATCATCGATTCAATGGACATGAGTTTGATCAAACTCTGGGAGATTGTTAAGGACAAGGAAGCCTGGTATGCTGGAATCTATGGGATCTCAAAGAATCAGACATGACTGAGCGACTGAACAACAAATACTTTTTTAAAGATTTTTAAGTGGATAATTTTTGTAAGTCTTTATTGAATTTGTTACAGCACTGCTTCTGTTTTATGTTTTGGGTTTTTTGGCCCCGAGGTAGGGTGTGAGATCTTAGCTCCCCGACCACACTCCCTGCACTGCAAGAGGAGGTCTTAAGCACTGGACCACCAGGAAAGTCTCTCCCAGTATTTCTTGGAGCCTGTTCAAAGGATCAGGTTTTTGTTGCTTCTCTGAATTCAGAACAGAGCTCCTCTCCTCCATGGCCACACCTGTTCATTTCCCTTTGGCTGTTTCCTGAGCTCCCCTCAACGGGTACCAGCATCATCAAGAGAACAGTCTTCCAGGAACATTCTCTGCATCCTCCCGAGACACTCCTTCCCTTGTTCTCTGCAATAACATTTCTGAGGACTTAGCCCCATTTGCTCCTAATTTTAGCCTCCTTTCGGTCTTTCTGCCTTCTAAGTCTTCCCAGCCTGGGAAAACTCTTTCTATTAATAACATCCTTCCCCCAGATGTAGGATGATTTTTCGCAGATGTGTGTCAGTTCTAGGTTCTGCTCTGACCCCGCCTGCAGGGCGAGTGCATCCAGGGAGTGCTCAGTGGTGGTACCTGGTGGAGGGCGGGGTAGAGCTGCCACAGGTTCTCCTTGGGGTCTGGCACTCACCCCAGGGTGGGGTGGAAGAAGCTGTGATCCAGGACCCTCTCAGCCCGAGCCCCTCACTCCTGGTAGAACTGGAAGAAATCCATGGCACAGGCTGGGGAAAGGAACTGTTAGACATCCTTACTCGTGAGGGAGGAGAGAGTAGTCTGGTATGCCAGGCACGAAGGCTTCCAGAACCCAGAGGAGCTGTTTCTAAGGATGAGTGACTCTGAGGCTGATGAATCCGACAAGAAGTCTTTTCTGGCTTCTTGTTGTCTTTCACTGAAGAATCTACACAATGGGACCTTCCTCGTAGCTCAGAGGTTAAGAATCCGCCTACCAGTGCCGGGGACACGGGTTTGATCCCTGGGGCAGGAAGATTCCACGTGCCCTGGAGTAACGAAGCCGTGTGCCCCAACTGCTGAGCCTATACATCCTAGAGCTCCACAGCAAGAGAAGCCCCTGCAAAGAGCAGTCTGTGCACCACGAGTAGAGGGTAGCCCCTGCTCGCTGTAACTAGAGAAAACCCTCAAATAGCAATGAAGACTCAGGGAAGGAAGGAAGGAAGGAAGAAAGGAGAGAGGAGGGAAGGAGGAAGAAAGAATATACACAATGGATAACCAAGGTCCTACTGTGGAGCACAGGGAACTATCTTCAATATGCTGGGATAAACCATAATGGAAAAGAAATGCAAAAGAGTCACTTTGCTGTACAGTGTGAATTAACACAACATAGTAAATCAACTGAAAAAGAGAATTTACACAGTGGGGTTTGAAAAACAGACCAGCTGAAAGTAGAGGGTGGATGGATCATGCAGTGCAGAACTCTCCCTGGAGTTAGCTACCTCCTCTGAAAATAGCAGCAGGTGAACCTGGCTTTCTCTGAATCACAGACTCCAGGCATAAACACCAATCAGCTGGTGCCAATTAAGTCACAAACAGGCCCTCTGCCTGCCCAGGGCTCCCACCTGTTGTTATTATTAGCAGCTGAGAAATAAGATGAATCCTGTCAACAACGATGTTTCTACTGTTTTGTGGGATCTTGAAGTCAGCTGATTTTAAGTGTGAGAACCTTGTGGTCTAGTCATCACCAGAAAAAAGTCCAACTCACTCTAGCTCATGAAATATTAATGAAGAGCTAGAATTACTTGCATTGACTTCAGCACAGTTAATAGACCAAAAGGCAAATCCAATCTGGGTCTTCCACTTCACAGGACACAGAAAGCTATCAATGTTTAGTAACCTACCAGTTTTAGCCAGAGATCTTAATGTGTCCTCTAGTTTTCAAATTTTTCTCCCTTTTGGTTTTATTGCCTGAATAATTTCGGGTCTATTTTAAGGAAAAGCTGGTTCATTATTTTAGTAGGGGAAATCAACTGAGAGTTTAATAATAATAGACTTTTTTAGAATTATAATTACTTCCAGATGGATGATCACATCTGTCCTTACCTTCTAAAAGAACTACTTAAGTGACCATCTGTTTTTCAGTAACTTTGAATGGAAATCTTTACTATTTTGTTTATCTGGTTGTCACCAAGTTTGTAACTCGAACCACACTGAGGGTTTTTATGATAGTGATGTGCTTTTCTCCTGTCATTATTAAATGAACATATTGTATAACTCAACTTTTGCAACTGCCTTTGGGAAATTAAAGTAGATCAGAAGGAAATAAATGAATTATACATGCTTTTACTTGGTCTTTCTTAATACCAATCAACAGTTACAGTGTATTTTGCAAGTACTGATTGAAATGTTGACTGTGGGCATTCCTTACCCCATGAGGCCATGGGACTTTCTCAAGGAGACTGTAGATGACTGCTTAGCCCAGGGCACCTCTGAAAGAATTCAGCATTTACTAAATCTCTGTCTCTAGGGCTGTTTCAGGCAATCTTGAAACTGGTAAAGAATGTGCCAGGTTTGGATAAGAATCCCTACCAACTTTTACTGCTTCCTTTCAAAGCAAGGAACACATGCTGGGTTGCATCCCACTCTTTGCGGCCCTGTGGACTGTAGCCCGGCAGGCTCCTCTGTCCATGGGAGTTCCCAGGCAAGAATACTGGAGTGGGTTGCCAATTCATCCTCCAGGGGATCTTCCTGACCCAGGGATCAAACCCGAATCTCATGCATCTCCTACATTTACAGGTGGATTCTTTACCACTGAGCCACCTGACTCTCTAAGAATTTCTGAGCAATCATTGCAAATTACAGAACAAACAGGAAGAAATATTTTCAACACAGACAAATGAATGTTTAAAATCGAACGGGGTTGCCAAAGAAAGGGACTTGGTGGGTGGACAGCTGACAGAGGTGGCTTTCTTCTTGAAATGATGCAAATGTGAAAATGTTCTCAAGTGGATAACAGCGATAGTTACCCACTCTGAATCTACTAACAGTCCTTAAACTGCGCATGTCTAATGGGTGTCATCTGACATAAGTCACTTGCCTGCATTGTGCTTCTGGTGGCTGTCATTCCTGCTTCCTGTTTCATCAAGTTCACTTGACTCAGGTATAGTAACCAACTGGGCTTCCCTGGTGCCTCAGTGGTGAAGAATCTACCTGCCAATGCAGGAGATGCGGGTTCGATCCCTAGTCTGGGAAGATCCCCTGGAGGAGGAAGTGGCAACCTACTCCAGTATTCTTGCCTGGGAAATGCCATGGACAAAGGAGCCTGGAGGGCTATAAACCATGGGGTCGCAAAGAGTCAGACACGACTTAGTGATTGAACAACAGCAACAACAACAATAGCTAAGTGGACAGTGTTCATTTGGTTGGAAATGATAAAGCCATCCCATGACTGAAAGTTGAGACACATCAGAAAAGGAAAGAAAAATATCCAAGGGGGGACTTCTCTGATGGTCTAATGGCTAAGACTATCTGCCCAATGCAGGGGGCCCAGGTTCGTTCCCTGGTCAGAGAACTAGATCCCACACGCCACAACTAAGACCTGGCACAATCAAACAAATAAATAAATATTAAAAAAAAAAAAGAAAAATATCCAAGGACGGAGGGAGAGAGAAGATGGTCGGACTAGTGCCTGTGCTGTGCTGCTGCGGTGGGGGGTAGTGGTGATGCCAAGAACAAAGGTGATGCTGGGGAGACAGGAATGGGGCATCCCACGGCACTGGAGCATGGTCCCTGTGGGGACCAGAGCCTGGCTCCAGAGGGAAATGCTACATGACAGTCCAGAACCATGGTATTTATCACGAATCTTTAAGTGTGTATTTGGGGGGAAAGTGCCATGGAAATCCTTTCCCTGCATGCCATGTTACAGTAGGGCATCCAGATGAACATGCTGGGCCAGGGAGATAGCATCCCTATGCTCTCCTTTATCCACACAGCTTAGCACCAAGGTCAGGAATGCAAGCTCTTTCTCGGTTAAAAGCACTCGAGTGCTCTTTGGCCCAGAGAATTTCGATATTTATAGCCTTTCCTACAATCAACAGGGAAGAAGTGGGTTCCCAAAGTGCACCCTGAGAAACAGAAATGAACAGAATGTAACTAATTACAATTCAGATTTTACTTAATAGGGAAGACAATGGGTAAGTGCAATGAATGCCATATAAGTCCCGATTCTGTTCAGTCTCATACATATTTCATCTCTACCTTTGGCTTTAAAATCTAAATAAAACTAGAGCCTGGAGGGTATCATGGATTACATGGGCTTCAGTGAAACCCTGAGAATGTGAATATAAATTTAACGTGAATGTAAAGCCTCTACAAGTCCACACTTCTATGAAAGTGCCTGAAATGCTGATGAAAGCAGAAGAGCATTAAGAGAGAAACCAGTTTCATCAAGAAGACAAGAGACAATAGACGTTGCCAAGGTGGTGAAAAAGGAAACGTGAGGCATCGTTAGTGGGAATGCAAATGGTGTGGCCACTATGGAGAACCATATGTAAGTTCCTCAAAAAACTAAAAATAGAACTACCAGATGATCCAGCAATTCGACTCCGGTAGATACCCAAAGGACATGAAGACAAGATTTAGATATCTTATCTGCACACCCATGTTTACTGCAGCATTATTCACAGTAGCCAAGATGTTGAAACGACCCAAGTGCCCGTTGAGGATGAGTGGATAAAAAAGAGGAGGTGGTATATATACAGGACTGAATATTATTCAGCCACAAGAAAGATATTCTCCCATTTGGGAAAACATGGATGGACCTTGAGAATACAGTGTTAAGTGAGGTAAGTCAGACAGAAAGAAAAGTACTAGATTGTATCGCTTACATGTGGAATCTAAAACAAGCTCAATCTGTACAAACAGAGACAAATGGTGGTTACCAGGGTAACCCAGAGGGTCCTCCCGAAGCTCCCTTGCAGTCTTGTAGTCTGGTCCAGTCTGCGGGCTCTGTGTTCACAAACCTCATACACATCAGGCCTGGAGGAATATTTACTGGTCGAAGAACTTCTTTTCCACCAGTTACAGCAGATGGGTTATGAAATGTATTAATGTACATGCAAACCAAGGATAATCAAAAGTTACAAAAAGGTGTGTTCGTAAGTCACTAAACCAGGCTTTTCTATTTTCAGGTCTGTCTGGGCAAATTTTTTATCTCTTTTTTTCCCCCCACAAATTCTACTTGTTGCCACAGGAAATTCTCCATGATCTGTGACTGGATGGTAGGATTGGCTAGTCAGACTTGGCCTCTTGTACATTATCAGTTAGAATTTTCATCTGTGATGATAATCCTATTATAAATGATATGAAATATTCAGCTCCCGTCCTGTTAAAGCTTTTAGGCTGTAATCTGAATCCCTAAGAGCCTTCACAGTCTAAGCGCCCATCCACAAAATCTTTGTGTGGATCATTTCCCTCTCCTTTCTTCATTACAACTTTTAAAAAATATTTTATATCAAATTTAATAAAATATTTGTACTTAATTATTTCCTGCCTCCAGTGTCATTTTTTTCTGCATCAATTTTAAAAATTATTTATTTATTTAGGGCGAATAGTTTACAATGTGGTGTCAGTTTCTGCTGTACAACAAAGTGACTCAGCTGTACGTATTCATAAGTCCACACTCCTTTTTTGGATTTCCTTCCCATTTAGGTCACTGCGTTAGTACTTTTGGGACTTGCTAACTGTCATTAAGTTTTTCCATTCGTATGAAAATGCTGAATGTTGAAATGGTGGATATCACAAGGAAACTTAAATTAGATCCTTTGATTTTATCTTCTATAGGAGATTGTCTTTCACTGGATTCGTGATCTGTCCTTCTGATTTTTTTTTTTTTTCCTTGAGAGTGCCTTAAAACTCTAAGAAATGTCATTGTTATTGGTTGAACTTACTTTTTTAGAGGCCGTTTCCTACAAGATCCTGGTAGTGGTACTCCACACTGACATTTAGATTATGGATCAGAAGTAACACTTTGTCTGTAAAGGACTAGAGAGTAAGTCTGGTGGCCGGTGGGCAGTCCATCTCCAGTTCTCTCCCCCACAGATTTTAGGGGCAGTGACAGAGTTGAGTAGTTGCAATGGAGACCACATGGCCCTCAAAGCCCAAAATATTTACTCTTTTTATCTAGAATCCAGTCTTGGTTAGTCCCCCTCCTGTGGCCATTGATGGTAATCCTTGACACCAGAATAAAATCTTAACTATTTATCAGGGCCTGCTTTCTCTCCATAATTTCCAACCTATGTGCAGTTTCCCCTTTGAATGAGCAGATGGAGTAGTAAGCACACCTTACTTCTGTTTACTCCGTGGGGCAGTCTCCACACTGACTCAGATCTACACCATCTACCCACAGAGCCTGGCTCTTCACCCCACAGCTGTACACGGGCCACCTTTAGACAGACTGGGATTGCTTTTTGATGCCCATCCGTGGATGACTCCGGAGTCCTTTTCCAGCAAGTGTGCTGCTGATGAGAATGGGCTAACAGGCATACCAGCGCACCTTCACCTGGGTTTCACACTGCCTTCCTGCTCCCAAGACAGTTCTCCAGGGGCTGAGCTGTTGGGATGTTTTTGTCTGCTGTTCCTAGGACGTGTGTGACAGAATCTCTGTTTTGGTTTTCTACAATTTGCACCAAAATATGTCCCGAATTTTAGGTTCCCCACCACCTCATGCCCTGCTGGCATTAAGTATTAGATGGCTAGATAGAGAAGGCAATGGCACCCCACTCCAGTACTCTTGCCTGGAAAATCCCATGAACGGAGGAGCCTGGTGGGCTGCAGTCCATGGGGTCTCGAGGAGTCGGACACAACTGAGCGACTTCACTTTCACTTTTCACTTTCATGCACTGGAGAAGGAAATGGCAACCCACTCCAGTGTTCTTGCCTGGAGAATCCCAGGGACGGTGGAGCCTGGTGGGCTGCTGTCTATGGGGTCGCACAGAGTCAGACACGACTGAAGCGACTTAGCAGCAGCAGCAGCAGCAGATATGCTGAACAAGCAGATCCAAAACTGAAAAAATTCTCAGTGAATTGGAATGCTTAATGCTTATGCGTTTTAGACTGTTTGTAGGGAACCATAGCCATTCATCTCTTTTTGTGTGACCACATAAAGCAGTCAGACATAGGGAACTAGGAATAAAACCCCATCCTAAAGGATGCATAAAAGGCTCATAAAGGAACAATTTCCATGAAAAAATATTCTCTGTGCAGTCTCCTCATTCTCAGGCTACATTTGATATATTTTAACAGATAAGTGCTCTATCACAATTAGAACTTATAGCTTAATACCCTCAGGATTTTGAATACATCATTAGAAGATAACAGAAGAGATATCTTTTGGAGGTTAGTTTATGATGTGTTTAACCTGAACAGGCAAGTTGTTCATGTTATTAGATTTTGCGAATGTTTTTCATAACTCTTGTACCATTTTCTTCACCCTTGTTTAACCCATATTTATTCCACCTGGTCTGGTATGCTGTTCAGATATTTTTGTTCATAACCAAGTACTTCATTTTATCACAAATACAGTACAGAACTTCCAGGTCATTTAAAGGTCTAGAAATGCCTTATTTGCTGCAGCAGAGACTTAGCTCTAATGAGAATTTGATAAATTCTAGGTTGTGCAGATGACACCACCCTTATGGCAGAAAGTGAAGAGGAACTCAAAAGCCTCTTGATGAAAGTGAAAGAGGAGAGTGAAAAAGTTGGCTTAAAGCTCAACATTCAGAAAACAAAGATCATGGCATCTGGTCCCATCACTTCATGGGAAACTGATAAGGGAAACAGTGGAAACAGTGTCAGACTTTATTTTTGGGGGCTCCAAAATCACTGCAGATGGTGACTGCAGCCATGAAATTAAAAGACGCTTACTCCTTGGAAGGAAAGTTATGACCAACCTAGATAGCATGCTGAAAAGCAGAGATATTACTTTGCCAACAAAGGTCCGTTTAGTCAAGGCTATGGTTTTTCCAGTGGTCATGTATGGATGTGAGAGTTGGACTGTGAAGGAAGCTGAGTGCTGAAGAATTGATGCTTTTGAACTACGGTGTTGGAGAAGACTCTTGAGAGTCCCTTGGACTGCAAGGAGATCCAACCAGTCCATTCTGAAGGAGATCAGCCCTGGGATTTCTTTGGAAGGAATGATGCTAAAGCTGAAACTCCAGTACTTTGGCCACCTCATGCGAAGAGTTGACTCATTGGAAAAGACTCTGATGCTGGGAGGGATTGGGGGCAGGAGGAGAAGGGGACGACAGAGGATGAGACGGCTGGATGGCATCACTGACTTGATGGACGTGAGTTTGAATGAACTCCGGGAGTTGGTGATGGACAGGGAGGCCTGGCATGCTGTGATTCATGGGGTTGCAAAGAGTCAGATACGACTGAGTGACTGAACTGAACTGAACTGAGGTTGTTGTAAAACTAGATCCTGTAATTCTTTTTTTTTTTTGGCCGCACTGCACAGCATGTGGATCTTGGTTTTCCGACCAATGATCAAAACTGTGCCCTCTGCAGTGGAAGGCCAAGGCTTGACCCTGGACCACCAAGGAAGTCCTGAGACCCCACAGTTCTCATGCATTTACTGCTGTAAGAAGGGCAGACCTCTCGGAGTCTGGAGGCTAGACCAGCAAAACTGGCTCCAATGGCCCCCACCATGCTGAGCAACCGAACTCTGAGCAGGGTCTTTGGCCTCAGGAATGTAGGCCCACAGCGCTGTCCCCCTGGCCAGGGGCTGAAGAGGCCAGCAACTCTGGAACTGCCCAACCACCCCCCAGGACTACTTTTCCATCTTAAGCTCAGTCACTCAGTCATGCCTGACTCTTTTCAACCCCATGAACTGTAGCCCACCAGGCTCCTCTGTTCATGGGATTCTCCAGGAAAGAATACTGGAGTGGGTTGCCATTTCCTCCTCCAGGGGATCTTTCTGACCCAGGGATTGAACCGGTATCTCCTGTGTCTCATGCATCAGCAAGCAGATTCTTTACCACTGAGTCAACTGGGAAGCCCTAACAGGAAACTTAATGTAAAAATTATTTGTATTTTGGGACTTCCTGGTGGTCGTGGTTAAGAATCTGCCTTGCCCTGCAGGGGATATGGGTTTGATCCCTGGTCAGGGAACTAAGATCCCACGTGCTGCAGAGCAACTAAGCCCAAGGGCTGCAACTACTGAGGCTAGGTGCCACAACTAAAGAATCTGTAGGTGGGAAGGAAGGTTCCCTCATGATGCAATGAATATTCCATGTGCCACAACTAAGATGGGACACAGCCAAATAAATACAAAACCTTAAATCTCATTATCAACCTCCTCCCCCCAGACATGAAAGTCATCTACAAGGGCTGGGTAGGGTGGGGGTTGAACAATTCTTTCCACCAGTTTGCATCAGAACAGCTATACAGGCTTGCATGGATCTAGTCAAACAGCCCCAGAAGGCTTGGGAGCGCTGCATGTATTGCTGCCTTAGAAGGATGGATGGGTACCGCAAACTTGTGTCCTGGCTCTGGAGCAAACAGCATCTAGTTAGCATCAGATGTGACAGGCGCACAAACAGAGAAAAACCAAGAAAACAAGGTGTTTTCCTCCACTTCACTGTGGGACTGAGGTGCACACAGTCAACCCAAGACATTAGGAAGTCCAATTGCAAGGTGACTTTGCATGAGATGCCATTGTCTAAAATCCAAACACTGATACATACTTGAGAAGGATTTTATAGGGTAAAGTTGATTAATAACTGGAAATTGAGCATTCCCAAAACAGCAAGATCAATCAGCTGTAATAATCATTGAAATAACTCCAGTGAAATATCACTGCCGGGTAATGGAGCATATTGCTCGCTTTTCACAAATGACTCCCCACACAAATAGCTAGAATGAAATCAGCTGGGTTCTATGAATTTGTAACTTCGGAACACTACCTTGAGCACTCAGTCACATCAGACTTGGCTGTGAACAGCTGCTGCAGAAGCCCATTCAGTCGTACTGTGAACTCACTCACGCCGTGCAGTGCTGTCTCTTAAAGTGGCTGCTCAAGTTAACATTCAGGGACCATCTCAGCAGTGCTGGGGAGTCAGTGACTCACATGTAATGTACTGAATGCTAGGCTCTGACTCGACTGACCCCTATTAGCTGCTGCTGACACTATACGAATCTGAATAGAAGCTCATCCTGTGAGTCACCTGGTGCTGTAGGAAACCAATCTGCTGTATTCCCAGTTGGACCATGATTCACATGATAATCATAAGGGGATCTGACTTGATACATGTGATTTCAAAACTCAGTTCTGCTGAACTGACTTAGGAGCCTGCTAGAAAGTCACTCCTTGCTTAATGCCCTGGATTTCCATCTATGAACAAGTGTACAGAAATGCAAAACTGAGCGTAAGATATCCAGTTCACAACTGGAGAGAACCATGGTCTCCTTCTTCAAGGACGCAGATGCAATTCCTAGAAGGACTTTCCGTGGTAGATACATCATTCCTGTGAATCACTTTGCAAGACCACTCACTTGAAAGGCTGTGCCACGTCATTTTAAACCACTTATGTGAAGTCTGGGGGCTTCTCAGGTGGCACTAGTGGTAAAGAAGCCACCTGCCAATGCAGGTAGACTTAAGAGACAAGGGTTCGATCCCTGGGTTGAGAAGATTCCCCAGAGGAGAGCACAGCAACCCACTCTAGTATTCTTGTCTAGAGAATCCCATGGACAGAGGAGCCTGGCAGGCTACAGTTCATGAAGTCACAAAGAGTCAGACATGACTGAAGTGACTTAGCATGTATACACATCATGTCATTTCTAAACCACTTATGTGAAGTCTGGACCTTTAAGCTGCATCTGTTAGTGAAAGGTGAATGTCATGAGCCGGCTCCATGCAGAAATGAAAGAACACCAGGACTTTTGGAACTGATGTTCAAGTGTCTGAAATGAAACCAGCCACCTGGGCCACTGCATTAAAATAAGAAAACTTCTTTACTTCTCTCACTCTTGCTTGTCTACATAATCTAGAATAAGAAAATCTCCTTGTATGTAATCTAAGTTGTGTATGACTCTTTTGCAACCCCATGGACTATAGCCAGCCAAACTCCTCTGGATCCATGAGATTGCCCAGGCAAGAATACTAGAGTGGGTTGCCACTTCCTTCTCCAGAGGATCTTCCCAATCCAGGGATCGAACCCATGTCTCCTGCATTGGCAGGTGGGTTCTTTACCACTGAGCCACCTGGGCAGCCCAATCTTGGAAGACTTTCCAAAAAGCTCTCTTACAAGCTAAAGACCTTCAAAGCCAGAAGAAAGAGGATTAAAAATCTAAGAAAAGGTCAAAAATGTTTTCTAATGTAAAACTGCTACAAGGGATTAATCAATCAAATGTGTTGAGTCCTGCCCGGAAGGCCACAGGGGCAAGGCTTCGCACCAAGGCCACAGAAGCGAAGCCCAGAATCAAGGTCACCTCTTAAGCTGACCGAGCCACTCTGTAACCTTGCCAAAAGCCCCCTGATCATCACTGACAAGCTTTCTGACTCCCAATTAGGCAAAGATGTCCACTCCAGTAGACACCCTATAGCACCCCAACCAATCACCTAATGCCAACCTTCCAGCAGGAATTTTGTCTGAGGCTGTAAAAATTTACTATTAACCCACAAACACTGCTGGCTTTCCCTGGTCTATTAGGTGGTCAGACTGCTGTGCTCACAGTGCCCACTTTATCTCTGCCCTTTGTCCTTAATAAACTTCTCCCTTCTGAAATGCTGTGTCTGGAAATTCTTTTTCAACCCATGCTCGGACTGCCTCAGCAAAATGTGGGATATGAAATTCTAATGCTGTCTCTGCTTTAATCTGACACCTTTCCATACCTCGAACAAGTCATGTGGTCATATCTCCTGGTGTGAAGGGACCACGATTAAGGGGTCTGACAGTAGTAACAACATTACTGCCTGGCCTTTCTTATGTTGAAGATAACGCATGCTTGTATATTTCTTCCTTCTGGTTTCCTATTTGTTAGAGGTTCATCAATCTGCAAGGGTTTCCCAGGTGGCTCAGTGGTAAAGAATCCGCCTGCCAATACAGAAGACTCAGATTTGAACCCTGAGTTGGGAAGATCCCTTGGAGAAGGGAATGGCAACCCAGTCCAGTACTTTCCTGGGGAATCCCATGAACAGAGGAGCCTGGCAGTCCTGGGGTCTGTGTGCAAGAGGGACTGAACACATGCATACATTAATCTGCAGTCAACAGAAAATCACCTGTATGGTGTGTAAGAGCCCTGGACATTGAGTCAGATCTAATTCTAATCCCATTTTGGCCTCTGTTTAGCTGGAGATGTCTGACAAGGCCCTTAACCTCTCTGAATGTTTCCACACCTGTAAAGTGAAGGAGGTAAGTGAGTAATCTGACTTTTATCATTCTGTACTTTTGATATCGGGCTTCCCTGGTAGCTCAGCTAGTAAAGCATCCACCTGCAATGCAGGAGACCTGAGTTCAGTCCCTGGGTTGGGAAGATTCCCTGGAGAAGGGAAAGGCTACTCTCTCCAGTATTCTGGCCTGGAGAATTCCATGGACTGTATAGTTCATAGGGTCGAAAACAGTCAGACATGACTGAGCGACTGTGATTGGATTTTAGGAAAGTTAGCATTTCTAGCTCCCAAGTTTCCACATTCTCTTAATTAAAATGGACTCAGTGTAGTATTTTAATGCACACATTGGATTTTCCAAATATAGCATGACCTAAAACATAGTTTTAATGCATATTTGTTTTACAAAGTGAAATACTTTGAAGTTTAGAGATAATCTTTTCTTCTTTTTAAAAATAATTTTATTTATTTGGCTGCACTGGATCTTAGTTGAGCCATTGGAACTCTTGGCTGTGGTATGTGGGATCTAGTTCCCTAACTAGGAATTGAACCAAGGCACCCTGCATTGGGAGCACAGAGTCTTAGACACTGGACCACCAGGGAGGTCCTGAGACAATATTCTTAAAATGCTATTTGAAGTTTATAAATAAATATAATAATTATTTGAAATAAAAGGGTCCATATAATGTAGAAATGTATTGTTTTTACATTTAGATACTGACAGAAAACTTTTTCCATTTTCCTAATTTTGATGGACATCTTCTATTTCATTGGAAGGACTGATCCTGAGGCTGAAACTCCAATACTTTGGCCACCTCATGCGAAGAGTTGACTCATTGGAAAAGACCCTGATGCTGGGAGGGGTTGGGGGCAAGAGGAGAAGGGGACGACAGAGGATGAGATGGCTGGATGGCATCACTGACTCGATGGACGTGAGTCTGAGTGAACTCCGGGAGTTGGTGATGGACAGGGAGGCCTGGCGGCAAGAGGAGAAGGGGACGACAGAGGATGAGATGGCTGGATGGCATCACTGACTCGATGGACGTGAGTCTGAGTGAACTCCGGGAGTTGGTGATGGACAGGGAGGCCTGGCGGGCTGTGATTCATGGGGTCGCAAAGAGTCGGACACGACTGAACTGAACTGAACTGAATTGAACAGGGTTCTACTGCATTAATTTACTGGATGTGTGCTAAGTCGCTTCAGTTGTGTGGGACTCTTTGCGACCCCAGGGACTGTGGCCTGCCAGGCTCTTCTGTCCATGGCATTTTCCAGGCAAGAATACTGGAGTGGGTTGCCATTTGCTTTTCCAGGGAATTTACTGAATGTTGGCAGTCAACCCATGGCATACCTACTTTTCTTATCTCTATTTTACAGACGATAAAAACTATGGCACAGGGAGGTTGAGTAACTTGCCTGAGGTCACACAGCTAAACGGAGATCTGAATCTAGACAGTTCCTGAGTTCAAGACTTCTAGCTATTACGAAATATTGTGCCTCCTACGCAATACTGATACGTGATACAAAAGATGCCACTAAACGTACAGGACGAGGCCCAGTAGAAAATCAGGTCGTGAGCAAAAGAGAGAAAAAAAAAAAAAAAAAGCTAATACTTTACAGACAGACCCTTTTCATTACAAATTTCCTTTGCCAAGTCTGGGGAATAAGTCACACCCATTTCGTCAACTCGCACCTTTGTTTGGTCAACTTCGCGATCTGGAACCACCAGAAGGGAACTGAAGCCCAGCCACGCAGGGGCCCTGCGCTCCAGAAGAGGGGAGCTGACGCCGGAGGGTGACGAGAAGGTGCCCCCGCCTCCGGGGACAGCGCGAGCCCCACGGGCGAATGACTGCTTCGGCTCGCTGGTGGCCGAGGGGCGTTCCGCCGGCGCCGCAGGCATCCGCTGCGGTCGGGACACAAGGCGCCCTCTGGCCAATCGGCTCGGCGGGGGCAGACAAAGAGCGCTCGGCCTCGGCCGGATTCTCGTGAAGAAGGGAAGTCGGGGTGAGTTCCCCCTGGAGCGCCCTCCTCCTCATGGACTGAAGCTGGGCCTCGGCGCCCACTCCTGCAGCCGGTCAACCGCGGGGGGCGCAGGGACAGAGCTACACTCCCGGCCTCGCCCCCTGCCCGCCGCCCAGGCTTTTCCCGATCGCTGGCCAATCCCGGGGGCTCGCAAGCCACTCGGGTCCCCAGGCCCTACCCCAGTCGGCTCCCGCAGCACCGAGACCACCCCCCACACCCGCTGCCCACTCCTTCCAGCCCGCTGCCCCCACCGCTGTAGGGCCCTGGGCGCACAATCAGTCCCGCCGGCGCCCCGCCTCCTCCGCGACCCCTCCCTTGCCCACTCCCCCACAATCCGAGGAGGGGAGTCGCGGCGCCCACCGACCCCCGAAAGCCCACTCCCTGTCTCGCGCCGCCGCCCCAGAGGTCCACTCCAGCCCCGGGCCCGCTCAGATCTCCGCAACCGGGGCGCCAGACTCGTTCCAACTTCCGAGCGCAGCCCGAAGAGCGCGGGCTACTAACCGCGCGGTTCCTGCAAGTAAAACACCCTCCGCGCCGCCTCCACCTCCTCCGCGCGGGCGAAGGGTGCCGACAGTTCTGTCCATTAGGTTTCAAGAGCTTCAGGGCCAACACAGCGTTAGACCCCCGGGGCTCCGTGGCGGGCGCCCGCCGGAGTGGAAGTCTCCACTTCCTCTCCCCTTGGGCGCACTGCCCGCCTCCGGCGCCCGAAGTTTCCCAAATCCGCTTCGGGTGTCAGTAGCCTACCCACTCACTGACGCCGGGCCACCGGGGTCGAATCCTGCGGACTCCCCGGCGGAGACCCTGGAAACGCGGTCACAGTCCACGCCCGGCACCCGCTGCGCACTGACTCAGGCCTGCTCCCGCCACCGCCGTCCTGGCCCCGGTGCGCTCCCCGCCCGGCCCCCACCGCCCCGGGATCCGAGGTCTGAGCGCGAGTCCGGAAGGGAGAAGGAGCCGCTAAGCTAGCGGGTACTCACGGTTCCTCCGTCCACCGGGAGAGCCGGAGGGGTGGCTGGGGCCAGCTAGCCTCCGTCCTCTGTGCGCATGCGTCCCGCGAGTGCCTTATTTTTATTATAATTCCAAGTGCAGCCCTAGTTAAGCCCGCGATCGCCCTCCCTGGCTTTCCTCTGCCTTTGGCTCTCGGCCTTTCCAGTCGCCCTCTTCTCTCGCTCTTTCCCTCCCTCGGCTCTGCCTCTCCCCGCCCCTCTCTCCCCCTCCCTGGCTCCACGATCCCAGGGCTCGCCTCCGGCGGCGCGCTCCTCTGCGGCGACAGCTGGGGGTTCCCATCCACGCCCGGACCGTGGTCCCTTTCTCCAGCCCCTGATTAGGAAGTACGGAGAGTGGGAGCCGAAGAACCCCCTCGGCTATTCCTTACGCTGGGGTTCGCGGGGACTGGGTGGGACTCCGGCGTGCGGGAGGAGCGTGGGACCTTATGAATGGAGCTGTGGGAAGGAGGAGCCAGTGTGCGCGCAGGGGTGGGCCGCGCGCACAGGTGCTGCTACCCGGAGAGTCCGGCCGCGGACTGTCCGCCTCAGGAGGGCAGTCCCCACCGTCTCCTTTCCCCCGAGTGCTTCTCCCAGCTCGCCCCCCACCTCCTCAGGCTGCAGCCTCAGCCTCCAACGGCCCGATACTGAAAAGGAGTTCCTCACCCCCTCCCCACCCGCCCGAGTGAGTCGAAGGCCCCACCTGGCTGGATGGCGGGGGGGTGGGGGGCGGGCGGGGACGAGCGGGGGAAAACTAACTCATGACTAGAATCCGAGGAAGGAGGAGACCTGGAGGGTGGGGGGAATCCGCCGCCCAGCTCTGCGGGCGCGGAGGCCTTAAGACCCCCGCGCTCCCTCGGGATCGAGACGCAGTCTGACTGCTGGGGCCGTGCTAAACCCCGAAGCTGAAAGCAGACCTGACCCTAAAATAACATCACGTCATTTCCTCCCTGGCCACCCGAGCCCGCTGTAGCCGGGGGCTGGGGAGTGGGAGCGCGAGGAGGGGGCTGAAGCTTGTCCCGGGTAGGCTTGGAGTAGCCGGAGGAGAGGGACGCGTAAAGATGGAGAGTTTGAGAAGCCGCCTCGCGGAGGGCGAGGACCCCTCCCTCTTCCATAGACTCTGGAAGAAAGTGGTCCCGGAAAAGTAGCCTCGAGGGTCTCCTGGGGGGAGGGGTGTGAGGCGGGCAGCCGGCGTCTTTTCCTTGAACCTCCGCTGCCGGGTGTGACCTTCCCGCTTGCCCTCCCGCTCTCCCCTTGCTGGTCCCACATGGAGTGGGTCAGTCCGAGTTAGAGAGGAACCCGGGATGCGGGCGTCTCGGTGAGGTCACGGACTGTGAGACCACAGTACTCACGGGTATGGACGAGCTCTGCCCGGCGCTGGCGTCCACTTCCCGAGGCAGACGTCCCCCTGGGGGTCGGCCAGGCAGTGCCAGAGCTGCCCTGAGCAGGAGCGAGAGGCAGCCCGGCCGCTCCTCGTGCCCCGGCGAGAGCACGGCGGCTGGCAGGGCGGGGATCAGGGCGGAGAAGTCCCGGCGCCGCAGGGGAGCCTCGGGAGGGGGTCGCCGAAGGAGGAGAGCGAAGAAGCGCGCGAAGCCGGAGAGCGTGCCGGAGAGGAGGCTGAGCAGCGTCGGGGCAGCGGGCGAACCTAGGAGCTGTGCGGGGCCGGCGGGCAGGGCGAGGCGGGGGAGGAGAGAGACAAAAACCACACAAGGTCACTGTGGGGTCCGGCTGCAGACTGAAGAGGAAGTGCAGAGTGCCAGTCTGCGGCATTTTGAGGCGTTACTTTGGGGGTGCAAGAGAAGTCGGTGAGAGCAAGAGGAAAAGGACTCTGCTTAGTTTCTCCCACCTCTCATTCCTCCCCTCTCTTCCCTCTCCGCCCCACCGCCTTCTCCTCCCACCCCCTTCTAACTGAGGGCTACTTAAGGTGTGGTCCTTGGACCGGCAGCTTGGATAATACTTGGGAGCTTGTTGGAAAACCAGAATCTCAGACCCTATCCTGACCCACCGCATCAGAATGGGAATGTTAACATTCCCAGGGTCTCCCATGAGACCCGTTCCCTGTGAGGTGCAGTGCACAGCAGTGTCTGTGTTCACCTCTCTTGGTTCTTTCGAATTTGGTTGAAAATCTACTTCACTTTCGGAACTCTCACTCTGCCTCATCTTCTCATCCTGCCTCTTTCCCTCTGTCTTGGTCCACCTTCCAAAGTGCCCAGAGCTCTACTAGAGACAGATGAGGTCACCAGGGCCTGTGAGAAGTGTCCAGGGGAGGCCTGGTTACAGGCAGGAGATTGAAGGGCCTTCAGGCTGGAGGAAAATGCACTGGCGATTTGATTTCGGTTGTGCTGGGTACTGGGGTCAGGAGAGACCAGAACTTAGCACCATCTGCAGCCCCCTTTCCACACGCCCTGTGTCCATCTTATTCCTCCAGCACATCCTGGAGGCAGGCCTCCAGCTGAGAGGCAGGCCTCTCACCTTCCACTTGTTGCATGGGAGATCTAAGAAGCTAAGGTAAAGATAAACTATTATTTTCTTGGTATGTATAGGTAAACGTTAATTTAGAACTCAGGGGCTCAGGACTCTACCTTGCTACCAACGCGACGGCTAACCTTCGGAAATTCTTATTCTTTGAGTTCATCTAATTCATTTACGAAGTAAAGGGATTGAACTTTGGCGCTTTCAGGTCACCCACCTTGTTCAGGTTTTTGGAGCTCTCAGAGCTTCTTGGTCCACTAACATTTAGTGAAGTTACAAACCGGAACCTAACTCAGCCAATCCAAACAGCCCCCGCAAGCAAAGTGAAAAGACAATTTAATGTGTGTGAAAAGCAAGTGCTAGTGGTTGCCAAGAAAAATAAAGGTGAAGGCGAGAAGCAGCGAATACGGGCGACCCGGGGGCGTGGCGCGCGTCCTCGGGGCGCGGCGGCCGCTCTCCAGGGTCCTGAAGGAGGGAGCGGCCGCGTGGGCTTGGCGCGCGTCCCCGCTCGGCAGTGGCAGGGCCAGGCCTGCTTCCTTTCCTCTGGTGGAAAGCGGGTGTCAGGAGGGAGCGAGGAAACCTAGCAACCCATTCTCATTCATGAGGCCCTTTCTGGGACGCTGCCGGGCGCTCCGGCTGATTCGTCCTTCGGTCGTTGGTATGCTCCCGGCGAGAGAGGAGCTGGGTTTGCATTTCCGAGCAAGTTCACTGTTGAGCTTCCCTCATTACCTTTTCCTAGAGAACGGGGTCGTTCTCATAGTGTTTTCATTCTCCGCGTGCGGACGCTTCTCTCCCCTCCCCCACTTTCTGGACCTCCGCAGCGTTTATTTTAGGGGTTGGACCCGGAAATCCCCGAGCCTTCTGGATGCGCGCCAACGGCTCACTCGAGGAGGGAAGTGAAAGATGCGGAAAGAACCCAGAGCTGGCCTTGGCGCCCAGGGTCTGTCTCTCGGGGAGGGACGCAGGCGACCAGCCCCTGGGCGAAGGCTGGGAGGAGAGCTCGGCCGCGGCTGCGCCCCTGGATCCCGGCGGGATGCCGCTAGCACCGGACGCACCCGGAGACCGTGGGCCATCGGCCTTGGCAGCTCCAGAGCGGTGCCCGTGGCCGCAGGCCTATGCCACTATGCTAAGCAAGTCAAGAGAAAACAGGCCTGGTTCCCGGCGACCCGGAATTGGCAAGCCCACCCCGCGGCCTTCCCAACAGGCTTCGGGCAAGCGCTGAAACAGAGCGGAGAGCGTAGAACCAGAGCCGCAGGCGCACCTCTGCAGAGCGCGCCCGGCTGCCGGGGCCCCGAAGGTCGCTCCACAGGCGTTTCGTGGGTCCCGGATTTTGAGTCTCTAGATCAGGTTTTCGAGTGGTTTTTCGAGAACATGGAACCTGTAACCTGACTCTTCTCCCGCCCCAGCCCTTCTTCCGGAGTTGCTGGACGCCCCTTCCTCTGCACGCTTCATTAGGCATTGCGCTGCGGTCCTGTGAGCCCAGACAGAGACGCTTGTGAGGGAAACCGCAGACATGTGCAGGCAGAATATAAAAGCCCGGCTTCTTTGGGCCTCTGGAGAAGTTCACCTCTTCCTCTTCTCTAGAGTGGTGTTTTCCCTCGGGTCAGCAGTCCGCTCCCCCCAGTTCTGGCTCCTGTCTTGCGAAGGGCCGCCGGCTTCTCCAACTAGCGGGGGTGTGAAGGCTGGAGGCATCGGGTGCTGAAACCCAGCCACTTCCTTTGCTCGTTTTGGCAAGATCAGAGCACGGAGTATTAAAGCAGCCACAAAATTCGATCCGAGAAGTTATCCGAGGAGACACCTTCAGCCGCAGGCGGTGCCGATCTCTCCGAAAAGCCCGGTCTTCCTTTTAGGCCAGATTCTGTATGACAGTCCAAGAGTTTAAGAAACAATTCCAAATGGAATCATCTTGGAATCTGTATTCCTAAAAGGACTGCTCCCAGGGACTCCAGAAGTTTTAGGGAATCCCTGATTTTGATGGGGAATCCGCTTTCCTAACTGTTCATGTTGCTTACTGAACTGCAGAGTCAATATGAACAGAGTCTCACCCCCTTCAAAAGGAAAATTCAGAAATGTCATTCACCCCTAAATAGTACATTTCATAAAGGAAACATCCATGGTGGAATTAAACTACTTCTTTACCAAAAATTTATGCAAGTCTTTAAAATGAAAATCACAGAGTGGAATTTTAAATTAGATTTAATTTTTTGAGCTGACCTATTTTTCCTGAACTTTATTTTTTTTAATTTTATTTTGCTGTGGTTTAGCCATACTGTATATTTTAATTTTCTGTCATTGTAAAAAGTCATTTTTCCATGACCACAACAATCGTATTAGTTCACAACTGCAGGGTTGCATGGTTCTAATTTTGAATGTTTTAGTTAAAAATGTAAATGAACTAAAGCATTTGTAAATAATAAGAAAAAAGGATCCATGTACCACAGTCCTAAGACTTCAAAATCTTCTTCCCCATCTTTCTTATTTGTTAGCTCATTTAAGAGGATGAAAAAGAAAAGAAACGAAAATAAAAGTAAACTAAAGCCTGCACTCTGTCTTCTGTAATATTCCATATCTCCAGAGATCAGGAAGGGAATTTTTTATTACATATCAGAAAATTAAAAAGAAAAATTCAAAACTCATTTTTGAAGCTTTAGTGATTTTTTTTGGGAGTCTCTAACTCTATAAAAATTACATTTGTCTACACTAGTAGAGTTTTAAATTATGGATGATTACAACTTAAAAATTATATATATTATATAATTTTTTTTCATGTGATTCACTTTATTATAGTGGTCTGTAATCGAACCCATAATATCTATAAAAAGAAGGAATAACAAAGATTAGAGCAGAAAAAAATGAAATTGAGACTAAATTAGAAAAATACCAATGACAGTAATAACTAGCTCTTTGAAAAGATAAACAAAATTGGCAAACCTTAGAATAATTATATATAATATAATTCTATATAATATTTTATAATATAAAATTTAATATGTAAAAATATATATACACCAAACAAAATAT
Organism: Bos indicus; assembly: GCF_029378745.1. NCBI lineage: Eukaryota > Metazoa > Chordata > Mammalia > Artiodactyla > Bovidae > Bos > Bos indicus. The sequence goes on along the minus strand of NC_091773.1, from coordinate 22,268,827 downwards.
TCCTTAGAAGGAATAGGCAGTCCCCTAACAAAATTCCCACTATATTTTGCACACTTACTTTTATCGTAAAAAAGATTGAATTCTTTTTACCCTGAGGTATGAGCATTTTCAAAACATTCTCATGTATGTTACTTAACTAACCACCACTCCCCTGCCCCCACCCCCCTTCTATTTAATGAGGAAACTGCAGAGCAGTGAGGTTAGATGATGTTTGTTAGGACAAGTAAAACCATAATTCAAAAAAACACATGTACCGCAGTGTTCACTGCAGCACTGTTTACAATAGCCAGGACATGGAAGCAACTTAAATAGCCATTGACAGATAAGAAGATGCAGTATGTATATACAATGGAATATTACTCGGCCGTAAAAAGGAATGATATTGGGTCATTTGTAGAGATGTGGGTGGACCATGAGTCTGTCATATAGAATGAAGTAAGTCAGATAGAGAAAAACAAAAACATATATAAACACGTATGTCTGGCATCCAGATAGAGGTGCAGACATAGAGAACATGAATTGGGAGGTTAGGATTGACATATATACACTTAGTCAGTTCAGTCGCTCAGTCATGTCCTACTCTTTGAGACCCCATGAACTGCAGCACACCAGGCCTCCCTGTCCATCACCAACTCCCAGAGTCCACCCAAACCCATGTCCATCGAGTCTGTGATGCCATCCAGCCATCTCATCCTCTGTCCTTCCCTTCTTCTTCTGCTCTCAATCTTTCCCAGCATCAGGGTCTTTTCAAATGAGTCAGCTCTTTGCATCAGGTGGCCAAAGTATTAGAGTTTCAGCTTCAACATCAGTCCATCCAGTGAACACCCAGGACTGATCTCCTTTAGGATGGACTGGTATGATCTCCTTGCTGTCCAAGGGACTCTCAAGAGTCTTCTCCAACACCACAGTTCAAAAGCATCAATTCTTCAGTGCTCAGCTTTCTTTACAGCCCAACTCTCACATCCATACATGACCACTGGAAAAACCATAGCCTTGACTAGATGGACCTTTGTTGACAAAGTAATGTCTCTGCTTTTTAATATGCTGTCTAGGTTGGTCATAACTTTCCTTCCAAGGAGTAATCGTGTTTTAATTTCATGGCTGCAGTCACCATCTGCAGTGATTTTGGAGCCCAGAAAAATAAAGTCAGCCACTGTTTCTGCTGTTTCCCCATCTATTTGCCTAAAGTGATGGGACCGGATGCCATGATCCTCGTTTTCTGAATGTTGAGTTTTAACCCAACTTTTTCACTCTCCTCTTTCACTTTCATCAAGAGGCTTTTTAGTTTCTCTTCACTTTCTGCCATAAGGGTGGTGTTATCTGCATATCTGAGGTGATTGATATTTCTCCCGACAATCTTGATTCCAGCTTGTGCTTCTTCCAGCCCAGCATTTTTCATGATGTACTCTGCATCTAAGTTAAATAATCAAGGTGACAATATGCAGCCTTGATGTATTCCTTTTCCTATTTGGAACCAGTCTGTTGTTCCATGTCCAGTTCTAACTGTTGCTTCCTGACCTGCATATAGGTTTCTCAACAGGCAGGTCAGGTGGTCTAGGATTCCCATCTCATTGAGAATTTTCCACAGTTTGTTGTGATCCACACAGTCAAAGGCTTTGGCATAGTCAATAAAGCAGAAATAGATGTTTTTCTGGAACTCTCTTGCGTTATTGATGATCCAGCGGATGTTGGCAATTTGATCTCTGGTTCCTCTGCCTTTTCTAAAACCAGCTTGAACATCTGGAAGTTCATGGTTCACGGATGGCTGAAGCCTGGCTTGGAGAATTTTGAGCATTACTTTACTAGTGTGTGAGATGAGTACAATTGTGTGGTAGTTTGAGAATTCTTTGGCATTGCCTTTCTTTGGGATTGGAATGAAAACTGACCTTTTCCAGTCCTGTGGTGACTGCTGGGTTTCCAAATTTGCTGAGATATTGAGTGCAGCACTTTCACAGCATCATCTTTCAGGATTTGAAATAGCTCAACTGGAATTCCATCACCTCCACTAGCCTTGTTCGTAGTGATGCTTCACATTCCAAGATGTCTGGCTCTAGGTGAGTGTGAGTGATCACACCATCATGATTATCTGGGTCGGGAAGATCTTTTCTGTACAGTTCTCCTGTATATTCTTGCCACCTCTTCTTAATATCTTCTGCTTCTGTTAGGTCAATACCATTTCTGTCCTTTATCGAGCCCATCTTTGCATAAAATGTCCCCTTGGTATCTCTAGTTTTCTTGAAGAGATCTCTAGTCTTTCCCATTCTCTTGTTTTCCTCTATTTCTTTGCATTGATCACTGAAGAAGGCTTTCTTATCTCTCCTTGCTATTCTTTGGAACTCTGCATTCAGATGCTTATATCTTTCCTTTTCTCCTTTGCTTTTCATTTCTCTTCTTTTTACAGCTATTTGTAAGGCCTCCTCAGACAGCCATTTTGCTTTTTTGCATTTCTTTTTCTTGGGAATGGTCTTGATCCCTGTCTCCTGTACAATGTCACGAACCTCAGTCCATAGTTCATCAGGTACTCTATCAGATCTAGGCCGTTAAATCTATTTCTCACTTCCACTGTATAGTCATAAGGGATTTGATTTAGGTCATACCTGAATGGTCTAGTGATTTTCCCCACTTTCTTCAATTTAAGTCTGAATTTGGCAATAAGGAGTTCATGATCTGAGCCACAGTCAGCTCCCAGTCTTGTTTTTGCTGACTGTATAGAGCTTCTCCATCTTTGGCTGCAAAGAACATAATCAATCTGATTTTGGTGTTGACCATCTGGTGATGTTCATGTGTAGAGTCTTCTCTTGTGTTGTTGGACAAGGGTGTTTGCTATGACCAGTGAGTTCTCTTATACACTGCTGCTACTGCTGCTAAGTCGCTTCAGTCATGTCCAACTCTGTGCAACCCCATAGACGGCAGTTCACCAGGCTCCCCTGTCCCTGGGATTCTCCAGGCAAGAACACTGGAGTGGGTTGCCATTTCCTTCTCCAACGCATGAAAGTGAAAAGTGAAAGTGAAGTCACTCAGTTGTGTCCAACTCAACAACCCCATGGACTGCAGCCAACAGGCTCCTCCATCCATGGGATTTTCCAGGCAAGAGTACTGGAGTGGGGTGCCATTGCCCTCTCCCTCTTATACACGACCATGTGTAAAATAGATAGCTAGTAGGAAGCTGCTGTATAACACAGGGAGTTCAGCTCAGTGCTCTGTGATGACCTAGAGGGGTGGATGTGGGGAAGGTGGGGAGGAGGGTGGTCCAAGAGGGAGGGGATATGTATACATATATGATTGATTTACTTCATTGTACAGCAGAAACCAAATTGGCAATGTAAAGCAACCATACCCCACCCCACCCCCACCCCCTGCAAAGAAAAAGCAGAGCTGGGGCCCATCCTACAACTCCTGGGTATAATGCTCTGTGGCCCCACATCCAGGAAATGTGCTTATTATTTACCGACACCAATGACAGTAATCTATGACAGCGATGGTGTTGACTCCTAGTCTCCAGATGACTATGATAGTTTCCAGTTGTAATTAAGTACATCTGACCACACTGATTCTCTGTGATCAAAATTCCAATGTCTCATTCTTCTCATACTCAGTGAGTAGTGAAGATTCCAAGACTAGTTATGCTTCCAGACATGCAGATGAGATTGAATGACTGAGTTCAACTCTATAGGTACTAAGTCTATTCATCATCAATGGCTGTTAATTCTCTATTTCCCTACTAAATTGCTTAGTTCTCTATGGTCCTAAAAGAATAATAAAAATTCTATAATAGCCTGATTTACCTGAACCTAAGGAGTAGTATTTTGGGGCTTCCCAGGTGGCTCAGTAGTAAAGAGGCAGGGAATGCAAGAGATGCAAATTCAATCCCTGGGTCGGGGAAGAGCCCCTGGAGGAGAAAATGGCAACTCGCTCCAGTATCCTTGCCTGGGAAATCCCATGGAGAGAGGAGCCTGGTGGATTACAGTCCATGGGGTCGCAGAGTCAGATGTGACTGAGCACGACGCAAGGAATAGTACTTTAGGGCCTAACAGAGAAGCCTCTGATAATTTAGTTAGTAAGGGATTTACACCAAAGCTTTAGGAGAGTTGGCCTCATAAAAGTCAGACACCTTTGTTAAGCTAAATCCACGGAATGCAGAATATTGTTATTCTGAAATGAAATTCAATATAGTTGACTCTGTGTGATGTCCAAAGTTTCTATTTATTTATTTTTTGCAAGAAAGCTTTCAGTCTTAGTGCGACAAGGCTTCCAAAATGATTGACAGCCATAGTCTATTTGTAAATCATGCATTTCTTTTTCACTTCATATAAAGTTTCTCTTAAGAAGATAAAAGGAAAAAAAAAAAAGAAGATAAAAGGATCGGGTCAAGAAGGATTTATATAAAATTCTGTAAAGCAATTACCCTTCAATAAAAAAATAAATTAAAAAAAGGATTTATATTGTGATATTTAATTCCAAGACTTTTCAAGGTTTGATGTTAGTAACTTCAAGAAATGAAAAACTCTTTTGTTAAAACCCTAAGAGCTGGTGGAGACCAGTGCAAGCTTGACTGGTGCGGGTGACAGAGACGCTCACGATCAGCAGTATTCTCTTTCTTCACTGTGCTGTTGTTCTTTTAGTCTCCAAGTCATGTCCAGCTCTTTGTGACTGCATGGACTGCAACACCCCAAGCTTCCTGTCCTTCACTATTTTCTGGAGTTTTCTCAAACTCATGTCCATCGAGTCGGTGATGCCATCCAACCATCTCATCCTCTGTCGCCCCCTCCTCCTCCTGCTCTCAATCTTTCCCAGCATCAGGGTCTTTTCTAATGAGTTGACTCTTCGCATCAGGTGGCCAAAATATCAGACCAGTGTGTATGTGTATATTAAGTGTCCAATGCCATTGTCATTTGAATCCTAAACACACATAACACTAACCCCAGACCCAAACCTTGGCCCTGCCTTATAGTGGAGACCCAGGGACTTCTCTGGTGGTGCAAGGGTTAAGAGTGCAGGGGGTGAGAATTTGATCCCTGGTCTGGGAGAAAAGATCCCACATGGCTCTGAGCCAAAAAAACAAAACATAAAGCAGAAGAAATATTGTAACAAATTCAGTAATGATTTAAAAAATGGTGCACATCAAAATTTTTTTTTAAAGTGGAAATGCAGAGCAGACTCCACAGAGGAAGCTCTGGAGCTTGAGGGCCTCCCAACTGTGCACTTCAGCATTCCCCATGGGACTGCCCGGCTCATTAATTAAATTAAAGCTACCTCCTTCACAGGTCCCACCTTGACATCTACACTGAGCTTCTGTCCAGTCTAATCCACTCCCACCTTGCATGAGGGGTGATCTCTCTGCTGGCAAATGTGATCATGTTACTCTCTCCATCTAACCATTCAGTGGCTCCTGGTGTCTCTGCAGGACTCAGTGGGGCATAGAAGACCTTTCCTGATTTGTTGGTACTCTGCTGATTCACCCAAGTTTCTCACTGTTCTTTTATACTCAAAGTTCCAATCATTTTAAGATTCCTTCAGTTCCTAAAATCCCCTTGTTCATTCACATTCCTGTTCTTTGTATAGACTGTTGCCTCTACTGCAGTCCCACCCCTTTCCCCATGGAGGCCTCCTTTTCTCTCCAAGGGCCATCTCCCACTCACCTTAGATGCCATTTCCTTGGGATCTCGCCCAGGATGGGTGAGCGGCCTGTCTGCTTTCTCTGACCACAGCACTTCCTGCCCTGTGTTGTAACACTGACTGTTCATTTCCCCTGAGTCTCCAAGCCCAATGTATGTCAGAACTGTGCTTTACTCAGACCTGTGTCTCCAAAACCTAAAGCCATCCTGGGATGGAATGTGTATCCACATTTTTTCCCAAATGAATGAACTTGGGAATGACATGACTTGAGTTTGATGATTGTGGAGGCTGGGTAATGGGTTGCTGTTTAGTCGCTAAGTTGCTATAGTCGTGTCTGACTCTTTGTGACCCTATGGACTGTAGCCCGCCAGGCTTCTCTGTTCGTGGGAATCTCCTGGCAAGCATACTGGAGTGGGTTGCCATTTTCTCCTCCAGGGGATCTTCCCGACCCAGGGATCTAACCCATGTCCCCTGTACTGCCAGCAAATTCTATACCACTGAGCCATCTGGGAAGCTCATGGGGAATGGACACTTAGGGTTTTATCATGCTATTTTTCTCTGCTTTTAGGTACATTTGATGTTTTTTGTAACAAGAAGATCTTACAAAAGACATGGTGTTTAACTTATCAAGGATGTGTCTCAGTTCAGTTCAGTTCAGTCGCTCAGTTATGTCCGACTCTTTGTGGCCCCATGAATCGAAGCACACCAGGCCTCCCTGTCCATCACCATCTCCCAGAGTTCACTCAAACTCATGTCCATCGAGTCGGTGATGCCATCCAGCCATCTCATCGTCTGTCGTCCCCTTTTCCTCCTGCCCCCAATCCCTCCCAGCATCAGGGTCTTTTCCAATGAGTCAACTCTTCGCATGAGGTGGCCAAAGTACTGGAGTTTCTGCTTTAGCATTATTCCTTCCAAAGTACACCCAGGGCTGATCTCCTTTAGAGTGGACTGGTTGGATCTCCTTGCAGATGTGTCTCACGTCTTCTTAAATTGCAGAAGACCAGAAACAATAGTATAGAAGCAGTCCCAATTCCCTGCACACACCTCAAGGATATGAGTTTATGAAATGAGTGTTTGGAGAAGGCCTGATGCAGAAGGGAACACGAGCCAGAGCCTGCACTTCATTTGTCCCCATCAATCAGGCCGGATCCACCAGTGTCACAGCTGAGGACACGAAAGCCAACAAACAGGACGGCAAGAACAAAAGCAGCCATTGTTCCGTCCAAAGTGGACGGTCTGTGACGGCCGGGAAGACTGCTTGCGCTTGTGCTTCCCCACTGGTTCCTTGTGAACTGGGTTTTGTGTGAGCCTCACTCAGGCTGCACGGGCTCCCTCCCTCTCCGCCTGGCTGCCTGGCTGCCTGAGAACTTGTCAGCTGGCCCTGATTTCTTTCAGTTGGACTCACTGGATGGCTTTACCCAGCATTTTAAAAAGACTGTTTTTCTTGAGGAAGCTGGAGGTTGGCACCTATTTGAAATGATACATCTTGGGGCCAGTCAGGATTTGTAACTATCATTAATTTCCCTCGGGACATGAGACATTGGCTGAAGAAAGATTTTAACAGTGACCTCACCTGATGTGAAGAGCCGATTCATTGGAAAAGACTCGGATGCTGGGAAAGATTGAAGACAAGAGGAGAAAGAGGCGACAGAGGGCGAGATGGTTGGATGGCATTACCGACGAATCAAAGGACATGAGTTTGAGCAAACCCCAGGAGACAGTAAAGGACAGGGAAATCTGGTGTGCTGCAGTCCATGGGGTTACAGAGTTGGACACAACAGCAGCTGAACAACAAGTTAAAGAGGTCAAGAGAAAACATCTCTGATTAGGGTCTCAGGAAGCACAGCAATAATGCAATTCTATTTACTAATCCATCAGCCAATCAGTGTTGACTTACAATGTGCCCAGCAGGTGGAAGCCCATTTTGTAGGAGGAAATAACCAGGTTAACACCTGGTTATTGGAGACTGTGTGCCTGCGTGCTCAGTTGTGTCCAGCTCTTGGAGACCCCATAGACTGTAGTCTGCCGGGCTTCTCTGTCCATCAAATGGGCTACAAATCAAACACGTGGGTCTGGGGAGTTTACCAGGATGACAGGGCTAATAGGAAACCTAGATCCTTGGGTACAGGTTGTTTTTTTAAAATTCAAAGTATCTGATAAAAAAAGAACCAAATGAAATTCTATCTGGCAGGTATTACTGTCTTGATTTTATAGATGGTAAAACTCAGAGAATTAAAGCTAACTTGGGCCTGAATTCAAACCCCATTCCTGCCGTTCCAGAGACACTGCTTTAGGTCCTCACTCTGGTGGCAGCTTGGCCCTGGCTAGGATGCACAGAATGGGACACCTGCGGCTGGGATAAAGAGGTCTTCAATTTATCAGACTCCAATTAGTTATTAATACACTGGAGCCTCAAGTTTCACTAGCTTGAGATCCTGCAACCGCTTGAATTTCCGCCATTCACCGTTCCTCACTCCCTTCGGTCTTTTACAAAACAGAGCAGAGCCATCCTGCTGTTGGGATCCTCAGTGTGGTCACTGCATCTGTGCCTGCGATGGAGGGCTGGGTGCCAAGAGAGCAGCTGAGTGCTGAATCCTGACTCAGCAAGAAGGCATTTGAAAATGCAGTCAGCTTTCTGCTTCCATGATTACCTACAATCCAAAGGCACTCTATTTTTTCCCTTTTTTGATGTCACTTATGGAAAAAGAGGAAGAAGGCAATGGCATCCCACTCCAGTACTGTTGCCCGGAAAATCCCATGGATGGAGGAGCCTGGTAGGCTGCAGTCCATGGGGTCGCTGAGTCAGACACAACTGAGCGACTTCACTTTCACTTTCCACTTTCATGCATTGGAGAAGGAAATGGCAACCCACACCAGTGTTCTTGCCTGGAGAATCCCAGGGACAGAGAAGCCTGGTAGGCTGCAGTTCATGGGGTCGCACAGAGTCGGACACGACTGAAGCGACTTAGCAGCAGCAGCATGGAAAAAGAGAGCCTGTTTCTGACAGATGAGCCCAGCAGAGTTCTCCTGGCCTTTGGTCAAGACTGTGCAGAACACAGGAGGTTCTGAAGTGAAGGGATGATGCAGGGCGGCCGGCTTCTTTGTAACCAGAGGTAGAATCTGGTGCCTGATGGGTTTGGGGCTGGACCAGGCTGCAGCATGGCTTCGGGGGAGGCACCAGAAACAGCCACACACACCAGGTCTCTCTCATGCTCAGGTTTTATTTGCCCCAGATTATGCTATTGGGACTTCACACTTGTGGACCTAATATTAGCAGTCCATGCACATTTTGTGATGGGAACAATATATTAGTTCATTCATATCTAAGTAAACTTAGATGAGCAAACTCCAGGAGATCGTGAAGGACAGGGAGCCTGGCATGCTGCAGGCCATGGGGTCGCAAAGAGTTGGACACGACTTAGCAACTGAACAACAACAACACATCTAAGCACCAAATGAACTTGAACTTTATTTTCTTTCCTAATGGGAGAAGTCAGGCCAGAGTGAGAGGATGAGGTGCCCCAGGTGTGACTGGGGGTGTTGGGGAAGGTTTGAGGTGAGGGGTTGGCACAGGCTAATGGCCGTGGTGCCTGGGAGACCTTCTTAGCTTCCTTGCCTCATGTCCTCCCCTCCTCACCTGCCTCCTTCTGTGTTATCAGGATGCATGAGGGGTGAAGAGGGGCCCCCAAAGCCTGGGCTTTCCCAGGGGCCAAAACATGGTGGACAGGTCTGGGGCTGGAACCCTGGGAAAGGGGAGACCTTGATGACACTAGTGAGTTGTTAAAAACAGTTTGCAGCTATTTTTAGGAAAAGACAAAAACAGAAAAAAGGCAGTGTTAGGACATGGCTCTTAGTTCCTGATTAATATGCTTATAAATCCAGCAAACTTGTTCTGCATGTACTTAATTGCACGTATGTACTTAATTACGTGAAAGCGTCTACGTAATTAAGTACATATCCTCCTACGATGGCACGGGTGGCAACACTCTGAGCTTTCCACTGAAAACTTCAAAAAAAAAAAATCTCCTTCACACACACGGCTTTTCCGGCAAACGGTCACAGACAAAAGGCTTACATATACGCAGCTTGCAGAAGCAGAGAGAGTAGACTTACTACACAATTGGGAAAGGTGGTGTGAAATTGCTAATATCAGATGCTTGGACCATTTCTTTCTGTGGAAAATTCTGAAAGAGATGGGAATACCAGACCACCTGATCTGCCTCTTGAGAAATTTGTATGCAGGTCAGGAAGCAACAGTTAGAACTGGACATGAAACAACAGATTGGTTCCAAATAGGGAAAGGAGTTCGTCAAGGCTGTATATTGTCACCCTGTTTATTTAACTTATATGCAGAGTATATCATGAGAAACCCTGGACTGGAAGAAACACAAACTGGAATCAAGATTGCTGGGAGAAATATCAATCACCTCAGATATGCAGATGACACCACCCTTATGGCAGAAAGTGAAGAGGAACTCAAAAGCCTCTTGATGAAAGTGAAAGAGGAGAGTGAAAAAGTTGGCTTAAAGCTCAACATTCAGAAAACGAAGATCATGGCATCTGGTCTCATCACTTTATTGGAAATAGATGGGGAAACAGTGGAAACAGTGGCTGACTTTATTTTTCTGGGCTCCAAAATCACTGCAGATGGTGACTGAAGCCATGAAATTAAAAGACGCTTACTCCTTGGAAGGAAAGCTATGACCAACCTAGATAGCATATTCAAAAGCAGAGACATTACTTTGCCAACAAAGGTTCGTCTAGTCAAGGCTATGGTTTTTCCTGTGGTCATGTATGGATGTGAGAGTTGGACTGTGAAGAAGGCTGAGCGCCGAAAAATTGATGCTTTTGAACTGTGGTGTTGGAGAAGACTCTTGAGAGTCCCTTGGACTGCAAGGAGATCCAACCAGTCCATTCTGAAGGAGATCAGCCCTGGGATTTCTTTGGAAGGAATGATGCTAAAGCTAAAACTCCAGTACTTTGGCCACCTCATGAGAAGAGATGACTCATTGGAAAAGACTCTGATGCTGGGAGGGATTGGGGGCAGGAGGAGAAGGGGACAATAGAGGATGAGATGGCTGGATGGCATCACTGACTCGATGGACGTGAGTCTGAGTGAACTCCGGGAGTTGGTGATGAACAGGGAGGCCTGGCGTGCTGCGATTCATGGGGTCGCAAAGAGTAGGACATGACTGAGTGACTGATCTGATCTGATCTAATGTTTTATTCATTCCATGTGGTCCTATTTTGCTCAACTTTTTTTTTTTTTTACATCACCTCCAGCAACCTTTCCTGATAACTTAGAGGTAAAAACAGTCATGTCTCCGTGAATCTGGGTGGTTAGGTGACCCACACTGGATCCATCTGGTCTGACTCAAGACAGCAGAGAGGGTCACATGAAGCCTTCACCATCCACTCCGGTACTCTTGCCTGGGATATTCCATGGGCAGAGGAGCCTGACAGCTGACAGCTGATGGAGTCACAAAGAGTAGGACACGACTGAGCACACACAATGGATAGAAAGATGCTAGAACTCAAACACTGAAAGCAAGTCTGTCTCCTTCGAGTACCTGGGTGTCCTGGGAAGGCCACACACTGGTTCAAAGTTACAGTCGCTCAAAATGTGTGCTGGACAACTGTTTAAGGTTGTCTCACAGCCCACAGGACTGCCAGGACCGGCTTGATCCAGGGGTGGGTACCAGACCCCACTGGACTCGACTCTCCTGGGAACTGGCAGTGAGGACTTGGCGAGCAGACTCTTCCACAGACCCCTGGGGTCAGGTTCCTGAGGTGCCAGCTCCTGCCATTTCCTTTTATCCTCCAGTCAGGTGCAATCTGAACAGGCAGCTGCAAACACATGTTGAGACTAGACTTATGATATTTAAATCATTCCTCAGTCTGTTTTTGAATAATAGTTCTTGAAATTGTCTCTTATTTGAGAACTGCTGTGTTGCTATGCTCCGTCATGTCTGATTCTTTGCGACGCTATGGACTGTAGCCTGCCAGGTTCCTCGTCTGTGGGATTCTCCAGGCAAGAATACTGGAGTGGGTTGCTATTTCCTTCTCCAGGGGACCTTCCTGACTCAGGTATTGAACTTGCATCTCTTGCATTGGCAGGCGTATTCTTTACTGCTGAGCCACTAGGAAGCCCTACAGGGGTATTCTTTACTGCTGAGCCACTAGGAAGCCCTACTTGAGAATAAATCCTGGTGATTTTTAATGCTGAAAATTCAGCCTCACATAATCAAAATATATTCCTTTGGAAAAACATATTTGGTTACATCACTAATGTCAAGTTACATTACATAGTCCATAATTTGGGTTTTACTCTTGAATATCTGAATATATTCCAAGGTTTAAACTATTATCTTTCAAAAGAGTTGCTACATTTTAAAATTACTTTCTTCAGTCAATTTAAATGCAATAATTATAAAGCCATTCTGTAAAGTTTCTAACTCCAGGCTATGATGCCTCCCAGCCTGCAGAGAAGCCCTGTGTGGCTTCTATCACAGCACCCGGGAAGTGAAGACATGTTTGAGAATCCTGAGACACCAAGGAATAAGAGGCTTCTTATCTTGTGCCCTGAGTCTGGTGTGATGGGTAAAGACAGGAAGCCCTACAAAGCCATTGATTTAGAATCACTGTCATTTGTTCATGTGTTCAGAAACTCTAGATTTACATTCTCAAGAACAAAAGCAAACTCAGGCTAAGTTAGAAAACTACATAATGCAATACACTCTTGATTCTCATTCATAAAAAACTTCAGAGGAGTGAAGAAACCTGTTAAAATGCTGTCTACCTTTGCTAAAACAAGCCACCTGGTGGCACTGGTGGAGACGTTTGCCTCTAAAATATAACCCAGTGGGAAAACCCAATTTTTTTTTTTTTTTTTGAGCAGAGCAAGGTTTACTACAGGGTCCTGCAAGGAGACGCGTTGCTCATGCCCTGAAAAGCTCATGACCTGAGCTCCCAGGAGGGTTTCAGCAAAGCATTTTTAAAAGCCAGGTTGCTGGGAGCAGGTGTTGGGTGGCAGGGTGTGAGATGAGCTGGTGTGCAATTCTCTGATTGGGCTGATGGTAAGGTCACAGGAGGTGTCACAGGGTCACAGGCTCACAAGATCAGTCCATAGGCTCCAGAAGGCCTGGGGCTGTGTGCTCACGGTCCTCAAGTAGTCAACATCTTCCATTTGATGGAGGGTTTTTACATCTGTAAAACAACTCAGGAAATGGGCTATATGCAGGGAGAAGCTACAGCCGAGGGAAGGACTGAAGGCCTGTCCCTGCTTCCCAAAGCCCCACAGTTGGGGGCGGGGTGGGGGGAGGGGGTGTCCTGCTCCATTAGAATTCCTCCCTTTTCTTTGATACTTCTCAACCTTGAGAACAAAGAAAACCCAACCTTTAATGTAAAACTCTGAAAGACAATTATGTAAGCATTAAAAAAATTGTAAACATGACCAAAACTTTATTTAAAAAATTTTATCTAAAATATTGAAGAATAGGACTGATGTGGGTCTTTTCTGTACACTATTATTTTCAGAGTAGAAAAATCTTTACTTCCACTGTGGAGAATGGAGAGGCTGACACTGGGTTTTAGGAAGCAAACAGTTGGCTTTTCCATAATATTCCCAGTGGAGGAGAGAATTGCATTTTCCCAGCAGCCTCCTTGATGATAATTAATGGAAAACAGTTAATGACCCAACTCTTTAACCTCAGAGGACTGACTTTTTTGGGTCAATTGAAAAGTATGGATTATAATTGTACATTTTTTTATGCCTGTATTATATATATATATATATATATATATGTATGTATGTTTTAAAGATATGCATTCTTTTAAAATTGAAATACAGTTGATTTACAATATAATGTTAGTTTCAGGTGTATAGCAAAGTGATTCAGTTCTGTATACATGTATATACATTCTTTTTCAGATTCTTTTCCATAACAAGATATTGAGTAGAGTTCCCTGTGCTAGGTGTGTATCTGTTAATCCCAGACTCCTAATTTATACCGCTTCCCAGCCATTCACTTTGAAATTGAAAATTGATCACTATTTCATCGATTACGGTGAAAGGCATAAGCTGGTATCTTAGATGCTTCATCAAGTTAAGATAGAGTCCAGATTAACTATCTAAAACTCTAGGGTGATAACACTACTCTTTTTAACAGGCTGAAAATAGTTTTGCTCTTTTTTTTTTTTTGCAGCACCATGCACCATGTGGGATCTTAGTTCTCTGACCAGGGGTTGAACTTGAGCCCTCAGCTTTGGGAGCAAGGAGTCTTAACCACTGGACTGCCAGAGAAGTCCCCAACAGTTTTGCTCTTGAAAGTGAAAGTCACTCAGTTGTGCCCGACTCTTTGTGACTCTCTGCACTGTAGGCCACTGGGCTCCTCTGTCCGTGGGATTCTCCAGGCATGAATACTGCAGTGGGTAGCCATTCCCTTTTCTCGGGGATCTTCCCAACCCAGGGATTGAACCTGCATCTCCTGCATTGCAGGGGGATTCTTTACCACTGAGCCACCAGGGAAGATCCCCATAGTTTTGCTCTTAATGCCACACCACTGACCTGGCTTCTGTGAGCCAGAAACTGAGCAGCAGGAGAACTCTTTACACGTTTCTAAGGACGACACCACGGGCTTTGTTATGGTCCCTATAAAAGGAAGACAATGTAGCTATGGTCACTGAGAACTCAGAGTCCCTGGGTCCGGAGCCTGGGGAACCCTCCTCCTGCTCACCTGGAATCACCTGCAGGGGGACCTGAGGATTGCTCGCCAAAGGATGGAGGATGTAACCAGGACAGGCTTCCAGATGAGCCTTTCCTTAGGCAAGTTTGTGAGCCTCTCAGTTGTTAATTACTACAGAATTCTTTTCAGAGGGCCTTTGCAAAGGTAAGAACCAACTCTGTCCTTGGGGAACTCGCTCTTTCACAACTGGAGACAGGACAGGATAACTTTGTCTTCTGAATACATCGATGTATATGTATATGGTGCTGGATATTGGAAGCATAATTCCTTTCTTGCTAAGAGATTTTTCCTTTCTTCTTTCTGCTCCCTGTATTTGCCATAAAAAGCTCCCTTGTCTTGGTAGGTACCTTTGGGGGCCTTGGAGTTTATCTCTCCCCTTTCAGTGTGTAATGTCTCACAGTAAGGGCTTTGATGGGCTTCTCAAGGGGTCACACACCTGGACAGGAGAGCACCTAAAAGTCTGCACTCTCAGAGGGACAGCAATTAAAATGACGTTGAAAATAATTTTATGTAGAAAATTTTCTGGTCTAAGCTCTGATCACTTTTATTACTGGGAAAGAATGCACACATGTGTATGCATCTATCTGAATTGACAGATGGATGGGTAGATAACTGCTCACCAGTGTGGCTGTAAAGTTTCCTCTCTCTCACTTTTATCACTAAAAAGAGCGCCCGGTCCAGGGAGCACCCCGTCTCCCACTTGGTCTCTGTGCTCTGAATGGAAGGAAGCAGAAATCCTGGTGGAGAAAAACTAAACCCGATGAAGCCAAGTTCATCAGTGTGTGTCTGTGTGTGTACATGTGTAGGTGGAAAGATGTTAATTTATTTTGTAGTAAATTAGCAGTTTTGTTGGGCTCTTTGGGGAGAATGCACAGATAAATCACTACTGAGGATGCTGGCTTCCAGCCTGAGAAATTACAGCCTGCTTCTAAAGCACAGCCAGAATCTATCGACTTAGTAACGAAGTCAGCGTCAGAAAAAACCTGGGTTCGAATCACCACTTAGCTGACTACATGCATGTAACAGTGGTTTTTACAAACATGCTTTCTCATCTCTAAAACAGGTTTGACTACCTCAGTACTTCTTACCTAATGAAATCGGTTAAGAATCCAAATAAAAAAGAACAACAGGAAGAACCACAGTAGACAACATATTTATGCAACACAAATGAATTGTTATTTTCAGTCTAACCTGCCTTTGGAAGGCTTTTTTTTTTTTACACATTTAATTCTGAAATTATTATAGATTCACTGGAAGTTTCACAAAAGAATGTACATACAGTGGTCCCGCACACTTTTCACGCAGTTCCACCCAATGGAAACTTCATAAATTGTACAACATCAAAGCCAGGAGACACACTGGTATAATTCTAAGAGCTCATTCAGATTTCATAAGTTTGTATGCACTCATGTGTGCGTGTGGTGGGGAGGGGTTGCCATTTTCTTCTCCAGGGGATCTTCCTGACCCAGGAATGGAACCCGCATCTCCTGCATTGGCAGGTGAATTCTTTACCACTGAGTCACATGGGAAGCCCTACAGGTGAGTGTAGTTCTATGCAATTTTAACACATGTGGGCACTGAAATCAAATGTACCTTCCTATTGAACCACTGAAATCAACTACCTTCCTATTGAAAAAGCTTCCCAATGACTTAACAAACAAACAACTTCTCCTTGTGCCAGTTGGTTAAAATAACACCAGGGAGGAACTTCCTTGGTTTTCCAATGGTTAAAACTCCATGCTACCAATGTGGGGGGCCTGGGTTCCATTCCTGGTCTGGGAACTTAGATCCCATATGCTGTATGGTGCAGTCAAAAGATAAAAAAGATAAAACAAAAATCTCTGGGGAAAGGGCAGATCTGGATAATTAGAATCTGCAAATACATGATTATTGTGAGGATATGAGCCAAGGCACAGGCAGTTTCTAGTGCTGCAGAATCTGGACAGGTCTTCAGCTGTAGAATTTATCAGCATTTCTTCTGAGCTCTGATCATTATTTGTCACAGGCATTGACACATGTCCATCCCCCTCCACACCAAATAGCCTTTTAAGAGGTGCTTCTATTAATAGTTAAGAGGATTGACAGACTTAAACTGTACTTTCTGCAAAGATACACACAACGCTGAGTAGGAAAGTGGTTACTCTTTGGGGAAATCACGTTGTCTAGTGATAGAAATTCATGCTTAAGAAATTCAGCTGGGAAACTATGACTTTAGGAAAAACACCCTTAGTTCCTAAATGGTCTTTCATGCCTGTATTAGTTTTACCAAATTTTTTTTTCCCTCAAGCAATTTTGGTGGAAAGCAATCTACACTTTTTCATTGGTGGTGTTTTAGTCACTCAGTTGTGTCCAACTCTTGCAACCCCATGGACTGTAGCCTGCCAGGCTCCTCTGTCGATGGGAGTTTCCAGGCAACAATACTAGAGTGGGTTGCGGTTTCTTTCTCCAGGGTATCTTCCCAATCCAGGGACTGAACCCGGGTATCTTACATCTCCTGCATTGCAGGTAGATTCTTTACTGACTGAGCCACGAGGGAAGCCCATATTTTTTACATTACTACATGGGATATAACTTTTATGTCAGAATATCTAAACACTGATAGTAGCCATAGAAATCTATGTCTAGGTTTTCTGCTTTTTAAGACAATACTTCCTGAAACAAACAAACAAAATGTAGTCATTTGCTGTTGTAAAGGGAAGCTGTTTAGGTTGGAGAAAACTGGATGAATCAGGTTGTTATCAAAGTTCGAGTTTTTCTCTTGGGTTTAGTTTGGAAGCCTTTTTGATAAATCATCAATAAGGTAAAGTGAGCGCTGACACTAAAGCTTGCTTATGGTTTTATATTCTTTCTGGATAAACCCTTTCCTTGCCAAGAATGGTCACGGACTGGGGAGATGGTCTTACCTTGACATTGTGCATGGCTGTGGCACATCCTTCATTTTCCATGGTTTGGTGAACGTTCACATTATATGCCTCAGTCCACGGCGGAGGCAGAAATTGTATCCGCCTCGATGGTCTGGAGAAATGTTTCTGGTGGCCCTGTTGGTTGTCTTGGGAAAGCCTGGGCATGTTTTTACAATAAAGCCTCAAACGAGTCCTGTAGCTTGATTTTAACAATAGCAGCCCAGGGTCCACTCTATTTCTCTTCCTTTGGCTGGTGCTAGGCCATCGCTTAGTCTGCTGGGGGCCTCCCTGTAAAGTCGCATCCGTCAAAGCAAGAGGATTATCTGTGTTGTGGGTCAGCAGTTTATCCACGGTCCGTGGGCTCTATTCCAGGATGAGCCTCTGAGTTTGAGAGTCTAGGTGTGTTCTGACTGCCCTCTACAGGTTGCAAGTGAAGTGAAAGTGAAGTTGCTCAGTCGTGTCTGACTCTCTGTGACTCCACGGATTGTAGCCTACCAGGCTCTTCATCTCTACAGGTAGCAACATACTCCTAATTCAAATTTAATGCTAGATCAAAACTGAAAGAAATGATTCAAGTGATATATTGCTTAGTATATCATGATAAAGGAAATAGATCATGTGGTAATATTCTGCGTTTGTAGTGTGTGATATGTGAAAAATTTGGACCATACTCTCGAGAGGCAGAGGAGCCACTTTATCTCGGTCTCTTAAAAGGTTCTTCTAGTAGCAGTCGGCTTTGTGGCTGGAAATGCTTGCTACACTCATAACCACACTTCACTTCAAGGACTATTACTTTTTATTTATGTCATGTAGAATTAATTGAGGACTTCCCTGGTGGCTCAGATGGTAAAGAATCCACTTGCAGTGCAGGAGACCTGGGTTTGATCTCTAGTTTGGGAAGATCCCCTGGAGGAGGTCATGGAAAACCACTCCAGTGTTTTTTCTGGAGAATTCCCATGGACAGAAGAACCTAGTGGGCTACTGTCCATGGGGTCACAAAGAGTTGGACACGACTGAGCGACTAAGCACAGCACAGCACAGAATTAATTGAAGTCATTTCCTTATGCGATAGTCATCTAACCATGAAGTCAAAACTTGGCTTCTACATCATACTTCCTTTTTGTAAAGTGCTTTATAAATATCAGATTATTGGACTTTTCCTGGTGGTCCAGTGGTTAAGTCTCTGCGCTTCCACTGCCGGGGGCCTGGGTTTGATCCTTGGTCAAAGGTATCTAAGGCCCAGGTAGCTTCTGCTGGGTCTGGAGGGGTACAGAAGTAAGGACCCCAGGTATGCATTGCTGGGGACTATGAACTGAAGAAACTTCCTTTCATAACATAGTCCCAGGCCCCCAAAATGGATATATAAAACTAACATAAGTTGGACCTCACATCATGTTAAAAAATTAACTCGAATCATAGACCCATATTTAAGAGTTAAGACTATAAAACTTTTAAAAGAAAACTTAGGAGAAAATACTTGTGATCTCAGATTAGGCAAAGCCTTCTTAGACATAATATCAAAGTGCAAGTGACAAAAGAAAAAACAGGCAAACTGGATTTCATCAAAATGAAAACCTTTTGTTCTTCAAAGGACATCATCAAAAGAGTGAAAAGATACCCACAAAATAGGGTAAAATATGGCAAATCATACATACATAATAAGGGACTTATATCCAGAATATATAAAGAGCTCTTTAAAAAAAACAACTAGAAATGGGTGAATTTGTAAATAGACGTTTCTCAAAAGAAGACGTGCAAATGGCCAAAAAACATATGAAAAGATGCTCACCATCTTTAGCAACTGGGGACATCCAAGTCAAAATCACCAAGGAGATACCAGTAGGTAGGATTTAATCAAAAAGACAGACAATGACAAGCTTTAGTGAGGATGTCAAGCACTGGCACCCTCACACACTGCTGGGGGGGAGTGTAAAGTGATACCTTCCCTTTGGAAAACAGGGTTACCATTCAATGTAGCAGTTCCCTTGTAGATATCCGCTGAAGCCAGAGAAGTGAAACATGTTTACCAAACACTTGCATGCAAGTGTCCAGTATGTAAATCAACCCACATGCCCATTAACTAGTGAAAGGTAGACAAAGGTACACCCGCACAATGGAATATTTATTCAGCTGTAAAAAGGAATGAAGTACTGATATGTACTGACACACGAATGAGCCTTGAACATATATGAAGTGAGAGAAGCCAATCACAAAATATCACATGTTGTATAATGCCACTCCTAAGATGTCCAGAATCGGCCAGTCCTTACATACATAGAGGAGCGGCTGCCTAGGGCAAGAAGGTTTGGGGAGAGATGGAGAATGATGGCTAAAGAGTAAGAGGTTTCCCTTTGGGGCGATGAGAATGTTACAACACTGACTGCAGTGATGGTTGCCCAACTCTGAGAACACAGTAAAAATCTGACATTTGGGATCTATGTCTCAGCATATGTTTCATAACTGAGACTCGTTTTAAGAACGCCTGATTCGCTGATTTGTCAAATCCAAGTGAAAGTTAACCGACTTCAAAGCTCTAAATTAACCTTTTCGGAATGACGGTTACGATAATGATCAATGAGCTTTGGCCCAGTTCTTCGCTTCTGGCGCCCACCGGCCCTGTCCCGGGGACTGCCGGGTGTCCGGGTGGGGAGAGTCCCTGCATGCCTCGTAAGCGAAGGGCGCTCCAGGAGCCGTTTTGGGCCCTCCCGGCTTCCACCTTCCGCGAGGTCACGTGCTCCGTCTCACGTGACCGGCACTCCTGTCATTCCGCCGCTGCCGCTCCGGGTTCCTCCAGCCTATTCCGTCCTCAACGTCTCCTCTGTGCGGGACCGCCCCCGCCGCCGCCGCCGCCGCCGCCCAGTCCTCCGGACCGGGAGGACCGCCGACTCGGCTGTGACTCGGCGCCCGGACCGCTGCGTCCTCCTGCCTCTTCTGGGTGCGTCGGGGGGTCCCGCGGTTCGCGGGGTGAGGCTGCTCTCGGGTCGTTCTGGCTGCGGCCCCGGCCCTGCGAGCCTGCGGTTTCTCCGCGTCCCTGGCGCGCGCTGGCTTCCTCCTCTGCCCAGGCGCCCCCGGCCCTCCTCCGGCCCCGGGTTCCCAGGTGTCTTTCCTTCCCGGCCTCAGCGGCGTTTGCGGAACCGCAGAGCCTCCCCCGCAGGGTAGGGCAGGGTAGAGCGTGGACGGGCGAGAGATGCTTTCCCCGGGTCGGGGCCGCGGCTGTGGCCGGCGCAGGGTTCGGGTTGTCCAGGGCCTAGGTGACCGCCCGCCCGCAGGCACCGTCGCCCGCCGCGGGAGGGCCCGCCGAGGCTGGGCCGTCTCGATTCCGCGGTCCCAGTTTGGCCCGGGCGGAGCCTGTTTATGCTTGGCCCCGGCCGGTCCACAGTGCCTCTCTTTGTTTAGACAGCAAATCCTCAGATGTAGAGATTCCTTCCAGACTGACTTAAGGTCATTGGGACCCTGGAGAAGAATTTGGGTTGTGGTTTTAGCTTGTTTTTGGTCATAACTAACTGTGAGCTTTTATTTTGTAAACTGCATCTTATATTTTGTGTCGTGATACAAGCAGGCTTAAGCTTTTATCTTTAAGTTTAGGAGTGAGAATTACTTAAAACCCATTTTTGTGCATTCATATTATCAGATCAGTCTCCCATTGTTGACTGAGCCTAAAATGTATCTCTGTTTCAAAAAATTCTCTCAATACTGATTTTGAAACTGCTATTTTGATTGAAAAAAGAAAGCTCTGCCTTCTAAGAGATCTTACATTCCCATTTTGAATGTTTTAATTTGAATAAAGTTGTAAAAAGACATGTAGATTTTTCATGTCACTTTAAAATGGTGCTTAGTAAATGTAAAGAAAATAGTTGGTTGTATCTATATTATGCAAGTTCTTATTTTTAAGTCTATCTCAACCGTATATCGGAGAAGGCAATGGCACCCCACTCCAGTACTCTTGCCTGGAAAATCCCATGGACAGAGGACTCTGGTGGGCTGCAGCCCATGGGGTTGCACAGAGTCGGACACAACTCAAGCGACTTAGCAGCAGCAGCAGCAACTGTATACATTTAAAATACTTTCTTATCTTGTATGCCTATTCTAGTAAGTATGATTTCTGAATTCAGTATCTTATGAAAGTGAAAGTCGCTCAGTCCTATCCGGCTTTTTGTGACCCCATGGACTATACAGTCCATGGAATTCTCCAGGCTAGAGTACTGGAGTGGGTAGCCTTTCCCTTCTCCAGGGCATCTTCCCAACCCAGGGATAAAACCCAGGTTTTGCGTATTGCAGGCGGATTCTTTACCATCTGAGCCAGGAGGGAAGCCCAATATCTTATGATTACTTTTAAAATCTTACTGCGGTATTAGTGCCAACAAATGGAAAACATTTCCTGGAAAAGTGAAAACCTATAGAGAACACGTCTATGGAGTAGTGCATAACTGGACAAGATTTGAAATATTAATGATGTTAATGTTTAGGCTTTTTATTTTTATTTATTTTTATTTTAATATATTTTATTAAGGGCTATAAAAATATCCAGAAAGATAAATAAATGTGATGCAATGGTATATGGCCTAATATGAAGAACTTGTTTTCACTGCATTGTTTTCCTTCACAATGGCCTTCAAATCACAGGAGGCAGTTATTCCATGCCATTTTCTCTTCTTTTATTACACACTGCAGAATTTCTGAATCAGTATCCCGCCCTCGATCTTCTCATTTATAAATCAAATTCATTTTCAATCCATTGTTTAGAGGGAGCGTATTTTTTTCTGTTCCACAAAAAGGACTTTTTTTTTCACTACTGGATCATAATGGAGTAGAGTCAGTTTCTCCCATAGTCGGCTTCTCTTAGTGTTGAAGGAAAAACCTGTTCCAGCTTGGCTCACCATTTTCACCAGAATTGTTTTTGACTTGCTCTTGGCAACTTGAGAACTCGAAATGAGTGAACTAAAAATTCTGAAGTTTTCTCAGTTAGAACGTCCAGAGATTCTGCTGACACACCAGTACAGAGGGCGAGGGAGAGTCCCACTTCTGCCAGCCAGATTCTACCATCTGAATGAGCCCCAGCGGACCTGTTTAGGCTTTTTAATGTTTGAGATGAATGCTCCTAGAGATTATGGTGATAATGATGCTATTGATGATAATAGTAGCAGTTGTTAAAAAACAATCACACCTTGTATTCTGGTTTTGCCTTGCATGCAAATTGAAGATCGGTAGAAGAACAGTCAAGATCATAAGTTTAGATGACCAAGATGGATATTCGGGGTGCTGTGGATGCTGCTGTTCCCACCAACATCATTGCCGCCAAGGCTGCGGAAGTCCGTGCGAACAAAGTGAACTGGCAGTCCTACCTGCAGTAAGTGCTGGTTTGCAGTGAATCAGGGCTGTCATGTGCCTGTGCTTCGGCCTTCTTCATGGTCATGCTTCTGTGAGAGGAACACTGGAAAAAGCCTAACAAATGTGGAAGAAAACACTTCCTCCTTAGAACTGTTAGCTGTCACCCAGCTTAGTGTGATGGAAACAGCTTGGGGCTCCAGTGGGTAGGCTGTGCTGCTCACAGTGCTTAAAATTTTTTTTTTTTAATATATGTATTTATTTTTGGCTGTGCTTGGTCTATATCGCTTTGCTTGCATCCAGCAGGGGCTACTCTCCAGTTACAGTGCACGGGCTTCTCATTGCAGTGGCTTCTCTTATTATGGAACATGGGCTGTAGAGTGTGAGGGCTCAGTAGTTGTGGTGCACTGACTTAGCTGCCTTGTGTCATGTGGGATCTTCCTGGACCAGGGATCGAACTGGTGTCCCCTGCATTGGCAGGCGGATTCTCTACCACTAGATCACCAGGGAAGCCCTTCATAAAGGTTTTAATTTGTCAACTGACTTAAAAAGGACTTTTGAGGTGTTAGGTAGAACTGCCTTTTAGATTCATAGTTTGACCAGGTGAAAGGAGTAAATGTGCAGTGAGATGTGCGCTTGACAGAACTGCAGGGTCAGAGGGGCGTGGAGGAGGGTGGAATTGGAAGCAGGAAGCCTATTGGGTTGTGCCCTTGGGGCTGAACCACCCCCAAGGGGCATGAAAGAGGGTGTGATTGGAAGCCAGAAGCCTGCTGGGCTGTGGCCAGGGGACTGAGCCCTCCGAGAGGCAGGGAAGTGGGGAGTAGAGTGAAGTCAGGAGGAAGAATTGTCAGGACTGCCTGACCGGGCTGGCTGTCACAGAAGGGGCCAGAGCTGCTGACCTGTTAGGTTGGCTTGGGTGGGGACAGGCTGAGACTGGCTAGTGCCTAGAGGTGGTATTTTATTGAGTTTCGGGGGACCAGGCCTGTGCTGACCACCTCATGTGAATTGTTTCATCTTCAGTCCAGCCCCTTAAAGACAATGTGGTTCTTGTTTGCATCCTGTGGGTCAGTGAGCTCAGGTCCTGGGAGGCCCCTGAGCAGGAAGTGGTACAGCTAAGCTCTGAAGACAGGTCTGTGGGTGCTGGGCCTGGGGTCAGCACTCGCAGAGAGAGGAGAGAAGCATTCTGTATCACTAGCTCATAGGGACCCTTCAGTCCTTACTGAACAGAAACCTCCTTCTCTCTTTCTAGGGGGCAGATGATTTCTTCTGAAGACTGCGAGTTCATTCAAAGATTTGAGATGAAAAGAAGTCCTGAGGAGAAGCAGGAGATGCTTCAGACTGAAGGCAGTCAGGTGATTGGTACAGATAGCAGACCACGAGCCCTGCCCTGGGTCATTAGACATTCTAGAGATTTTCTCAGTGATTCTTTGACATTCCTCTTAAGCAGGTGTCATAGTTTTACTAAAAATTCTCTTTTATTGGAAGGCATTTGAGTGATTTCTAGTTTTCTTTGTTAATTTTGGAAAAAATGTCGTACTGAGTGTGTATATGTTCCTCCATCCTTTCTGGCATTTTCTGAAACTTTTTTTTTTTTTTTTAAATAGAGTAGATTCCTGGCATGGAAATTACTGTTTCAAAGTATACAGTATTTTCAAAGTTGCTTAACATTTTTTTTTTTTTAAAGAAAATTCTTTGTCTACTCTGTATTCTCACTAGAACAACATCTAACTCTGCCACCCATCAGATTTTCTGATATGGGGCCCTGATAGGCTGAAGGATCTGTCGTACAGGCTAGCCCAAATGTACAATCCTGGGAGGTGTGGGAGGAGGCATGTAACGAGTGCCAGTCTTGTTGAATTCTAGAGCGATCGTGACTCAGTTCTTAAATTGTAGGATGGAAACTTCTGATTGCAGCACCTGAACTGAATTCCTGTACTTTTGCTGCTTTGGTATTCTGCTTCCCCATAAATGTATAAGCCTTCCCAAAAGACCAAAAAAACCCAAACATCAAAACAAAAATTTAAAATTAGATTGTCTATGTAACTTCTTCTTTATGGTATCAAGCATTGATGATGGCTAGGTCTGTCTGTTTTAAAATAGTAAACATTTGATGTGATTAAAAATTATAAAAAATCTGATGTGAGTATGGCCCTCCTGTACTTGGTCACATATGTGTGAAAAGATGCATTTTCTATAACTGCGTCCTCATTTAGGCAAGAGAATAATATTTTACTGAAATTCCATTAGAGCGTTGTATCTGCAGTTGAAAACAGTGATTAATGTTCATTTCCTTTTTTTTTTTTTTTAGTGTGCTAAGACATTTATAAATCTGATGACTCATATTTCCAAAGAGCAGACAGTTCAGTACATACTCACCCTGGTGGATGATACACTGCAGGTGGGTGTCTTCCTCAGCAGACATGTTCGGTCCTCACCTTGTTGTGTTTTCCCAGGAGTAGCATTTCTGTAAGGTTTCACTTAAGCACTTGTTCGCTTTCAGGGTGTGATGGTGTGGTTTTCTTCACTGTGGGAGTTGTCGTTTGCTTATCATGGTGAAGACGGGGCTGTCCCCACACTGCACACTGGCTGCTGTTGTGGTTTGCAGGATGTTGGGGGACTGGTGTGTCTCTTTTCCACATTTCCTCTGAGTTCTGTGCTGAACACAGCAGGGCTTGATGTACCCCCACAGGCTTTCTGGATGCTCGGCGTACTCACAGATGACATGGCTCCTTCTCCTTTAGTCTTTCTGCAGATTTCAGCATCCCTGTGTCCTGGTCCAGTGCCGGCTACTGGGAGCTCAGTGCTGACTGTAGGCAAGGTGTTTGCCCTCAGAAGCACTGTGTGTTTGGAGAACATTTTGCTCATCATTTGGGACCTTTCCAGTAGCTTACAGTTTCTATTTACTGCTCTGTTGTCCCTCAATACAGAGACTCCCTTATTCACAGTATTGTATTTTTACACCCGAGTATAATCTAGGTTTAGATTGTTGGCATCCAGAGTCATCTTTTTTGAAACAGGCCAACTGGCTACAAAATCCATGGCCTGTCAACGTTAATCATGACCTACTTGAACTTACAGTTTTTTGATGAAGTCATTACCATGACTATTTAAGTTATTACTCTAGACTCTAATGATGTGTTAGTGAAGGAGATAGTTTTCTACTCTTCAAATACATAACTGCTGCTACTGCTGCTGCTAAGTCGCTTCAGTCGTGTCCGACTCTGTGTGACCCCATAGACAGCAGCCCACCAGGCTCCCTGTCCCTGGGATTCTCCAGGCAAGAACACTGGAGTGGGTTGCCGTTTCCTTCTCCAATGCATGAGAGTGAAAAGTGAAAGTAAAGTCGCTCAGTCGTGTCCGACTCTTAGCGACCCCATGGACTGCAGCCCGCCAGCCTCCTCCGTCCGTGGGATTTTCCAGACAAGAGTACTGGAGTGGGGTGCCATTGCCTTCTCCACATAACTGCTAGTATAAACCAAAATGAAAATCCTTGGGGATTTCCCTGGTGGTCCAGTGTCTCCCAGTGCAGGGGGCATGGATTCTATCCCTGGTCAGGGAACTAAACTCCCAAATGCTGCAACTAAGACCTAGTGCGGCCAAGTGAATACATATTAAAAAAACACATTGCATATATTTATTTTGGCCCCGCTGTGCAACATGTGGGTTCCTAGTTCCCCAACAAGGGTTCTGACCTGAGTACCCTGCATTGGAAGCACAGAATCTTAACTACTGAGTCACCAGGGAAGTCTCAAAACCATTGCATTTAAAAAGATTTAAATATTGATCTGAGAATTAGAATGACTGTTTATGTGTTTATTTGCGTCGTTGCCAAATATTGCTTCTTAACCACTGTATTCACTTAGTGAATCAGGTAGTGG
Organism: Bos indicus; assembly: GCF_029378745.1. Classification (NCBI taxonomy): domain Eukaryota; kingdom Metazoa; phylum Chordata; class Mammalia; order Artiodactyla; family Bovidae; genus Bos; species Bos indicus. Next base: position 22,242,361 of record NC_091773.1, on the reverse strand, counting down.
ATTTCAGCCATCGATACACAGAGAACATTTCAGTGAGAGGCAGAGCTTGTATTATTTGAACTGAGAAACTAAGCATTAATTGTTCCTCAGATCTGTCTGCTGGTATATGCTGGTTTTTGCTATCTGCATCTGCCTTGATTTTTCTAACACAGCACGCTAGGAGTAACCGTGAACATTCAAGATTTCTTTAATTCCTTGTTTCCCCTGCCTGCCTGGAAGTAGCTTGAGGTGCTTCCTTTGGATCCTTCCATCTAGAGCTAAATTGGCATCTTTCTGCCTCCTACCGACTTTGTTTGTGTGGATGGAGGGTGAAGGTGTCCGGACAGCGCTGGGAGGGGCAGGTCAGGAGCAGGGCAGGCTGAGGAGAAGTGTAGCTAGGGGTGCTCCACCTGCAGGCATCTGTTAGCATGGCTTACTACATTTAAATTAATCATAATACATTAGAGGTGATTTTTATTTAAAGACGTCTACCCCTGACCCCATCACCACCCACTGCTCCACTGTAATAATAATGGGGGGACAGATCTCACACAGACTGGAAAAAACACACGAGGGAAGGCTGAGAAGCAGTGCATAATTGTCGTGTTCTTTAACAAAATGCATTCTGATCAGTGATTGTTCTTTCTAAGGAAAATCACCAGCGTGTTAGCATTTTCTTTGACTACGCTAAACGTAGCAAGAACACTGCCTGGTCCTACTTCCTTCCGATGCTGAATCGCCAGGATCTCTTTACTGTTCATATGGTGAGTTTTGAATTGATCACGTTTCTGATTTCAGGAAGAACACCAGTCAGGATTAGGTGACCTCCCAGTTGCCAGAGGAGTGGCTGCTCTGACACTGACTTTTCAGAGCTCCATTTCCTTATTGGTGGTTAGTGACAGGGGTGTTAGGGGTGGGGGGTCAGGGGGTGGGAATGGGGCTGGGAGCTCAGAGGAGGCAGGATTGCCCTGATACAGTTCAGATTTTGCAGAGCATTCCATGATTTTATTGACATAAAAGCCTGGAATTTGAAACACTGACTTGCTTATCAAAAGTACTCAAAGAATGAAGTAGTATTTTATACTGCCTTTTCCCCCCCGTCTATATCTGTCAATTTTCAGGTTTATTGATGTGTAACTGGCAAAACTGTAAGATACTTGAAGTATACAACATGATGATTTGATAAACATATAGTGCCTATTTAATTAAAAAATTCATGATTCGTTTTATAGCTTGAAGAAAATTGAGAAGTTTTTGATTGAGGAGAAAAGAGTATTTGTTTCTATTGCAAGAAATGACTATTTTATACCCAGGATATATTTTAAATGACTATTTCATACCCAGGATATATTTTATATCAAGATATAGATATTTAAGTGTGAGACTTGCAGGGGCTTGAATGAGTGAGGTGGTGCTGGCAATGTGTTGTGGAGCTGGCTCAGGACTTTGGCAAGTGGTTTGGTGAGAGTCTCTAAGGACTTTTGTGTTCTTTTGATCTTTGCTGGTCTTGTAATGAATCCCAGTCTTACTTTTGAAACTCAGAATAATGTAAGGAATGTCCTGAAATTCTTAATATACAACTGATTTTGGTTCACTTTAATGAAAATATTTAAAACTATATTTGACCTCATTAAAATATTTTAAAAAATGAAATATTATCTGTTATGTTGGGACAAGTTGAGAGCTAAAAGAAGTCATGCTGCAAAATGGTTACAAGTCCTCTTTTTTAGGGTTGATGTTGTGATTTTTAGAATAATATTCAAATGCAGTTCTTGTTTTTCAGGCAGCAAGAATTATTGCCAAGTTAGCAGCTTGGGGAAAAGAACTGATGGAAGGCAGCGACTTGAATTACTATTTCAATTGGATAAAGACTCAACTGAGTTCACAGGTAAGAGACACTCCTCTTAGTATTCTTAAAAGAATATAGCATCCAGTTCTCTAAAGCTACTTAAGATATTTATGTGAAGTTGCAGAAATTCTGTGTTAAACTAGAGCCATCTTGAACTGTTTGACTCAGCCATGCTGCTCACAGGTCTGATAGGGGCTTTACCTTTTCTGTCTTTGACTGGCTTCCACTCAGACCTTCCTGTCTCTTCTGCCACTCGGGATTTTCCCATCACGCATTTCTGTGAGTGGGGAGGATTGCCCTTTCCAGAAGGCGGCTGCCAAGGTCATATGGATTGGGAGATCACACAGCTTCAAAAGACACACTCTGGGTGGCCCGGGGCTGCTGTCTCTAGCTTGAGATGCTGTCTCATGCAGCAGCTGCCTCTCTGGATCGCAGCAGCTGCCTCTCTGGATCGCAGCAGCTGCCTCTCTGGATCCTACCATGTCCTCCTGGGATTGAGTTTACAGCCACAGGGAAATAGGTGGCCTGCTTGCAGGTTGTCTCGCTGCTATCAGGCCTCTTGAACCTTGCTGCTCTGTGAAGGAAGACAGCTCGCGGGTGTGATAGCTGGCAGATGACAAGTTGTCCCTTTTGTCTTCGTGGTTCTCTGGAGCGGGACAGGTGACCGGACACTTCCAGGGGCTGAGCTGAGGGTTTCTTTCCTTCTGGGGGTCCAGTGAGCAAGTGTGAGGTGGTAAGGGGGCATGGAGGGAGTAGCCTCAAGGGAGGAGTGAGCCGAACTGGGGGGGAGGAGATCCGTGGAAGGACAGGTAGGAGAGGGGGTGGGGTGTGTGGCAGGGTGGGTGACAGCAAGCGTGAGGCCGGGAGCAGCATTGCCGGTAGGTGTGGTGGTGACAGTGGTAGATCACAAGTAAAGGTCTACTTGAAACAAAGTTTTGGAAAGGTGTCGTTTAGACTTTAGGTGGCCTTATGATCTTAATAGATTTTAATTCGAAGCATGAGAGAGACACCATGGCATTTTACTTGGATTTATTTTCGTCTTATCCTCCCTTGCCTTCATTTGGGTGGGGGGTGGTAGAGCCTCATAGTCTTTTCTGTTTGGACAGGGAGATTCTGAAGTGTCTTGAACAAAATCAGTTATTTTCTCTGTCAATAGCATACATTTTTATAGGTTTTGGGCTTAATTTTTAAAAGTATTTTTACACGAGCCCCAGGTTTGCAGATTTTATAGAATTGTTGAGGGATTTCAAAAAGAAGATATTTAGAAAGTGAAAAATAGTTATGTGAAGACAAGGTTTAAAATTCTTGAGTGTGTACCATTTGGGATCAGAATGTTTAATTACATAGGTAATCCCCCATCCCCATTTCCCCCCCCTATTTTGAGGTTAGTTCTCCCTTTGAGCAGGCATCATCTTGCTTTGGGGTCAGCTGTGAGGCTGTGTGGTAGCTGGACTCTTAAAACCAGAGTGGGTAGCAGAGACTGCATGCTGCTGTGTGCTTCCAGCACGCTGGGTCGTTTCAGCTTAGACTTCTCCTCATGGGAGTAAGGTTTGTGTTGTGCCTCACAGGCGATCTGCCCCTGTTAGCACCATTAGCTGCGGTTGTAACCATGGCCAGCAGTTGGAGGGATATTCCGCTAGTCTCTAGTAGAAGCAGGTATTTCAGTGTTTGGAACAATTTTCATCAGACCCGAGCTTCTTGTTGTGAGGTGGATGTTCTTAGAGACCTTTCTGTGTCTTTCCAACGTGCTGGCTCTCTCTTTTTAATTGCCAACTCTCTGGCCTTGTTCAGGTCTAGCTTCTCTGCTTTGCACATTGTGCTCCAGGGAGAATTTTCGGCTCGTGTGCTGAGTCTGGTCACTACTTCTGCTGGGCCCGGCTTCTGCCTCTTGCTATGGGCAGACACTCCTCCCCCAGCCTCTGGTCAGGAGTCAATTACAGGCCTCTTGTCTGAGGAATGAAGTGTTGGCTGGTTCGGGATTTTTTTTCTTCTTTGCTTAAATGCCATGTGATAACACTGTCTCTCCGAGGTCTCTTTTTCTCCGTCATAAGCATTTTCTCTCTCATACAAAAGGACCACACTTTCATGATTTTAATAAAAATAAACTTTTAAAAGTCTGAATTAGGTGCAAATTTGAATATTTTGTTTTTCGACTTCACAGTGACATTTAGGAGCTTTTTTTCTGATAGTTTGAGCGTTAATTATACTTGTGTTATAGCGGCTCATGCCTGGCACTTAGAAAATAATAGTTGTTGAATAAAACAAAATAAAAATTTCCTTGCAGAAATTCATTATCCGTTTTCTCTTGCATACTCAGCTTCTGACTTTCTACTTTAAATTTCCTTTGCCCATTCCTGTTTAACATGTGAGGTTATGATTGTCATTATAGTGTGTTAGCCTTGCTGTGAAAAGCCTCATCTTTGAGTCCCGCATAGTACCTTTCCATCATCAGACACTCGTTTTGAAAGCTTCGAAGCAGAACACAGTGTAGATAGTTGGGCTTAAGACATTGTCTTATTGGAAAAACAGTTCAGGCAGTAAATCCTGAGACTTGGAAATTTTGCACCAGCTTCACTTAAACAATTTAGCTGGAACTTAGTATTCAGTTTATTATTTTAAGATAATTTAGGATAACTTACTGATTAAGATATCTGGAAGAATGTAACGATGTTTAGAATATTTCATGTATCCCCATGCTTTTTATTAGTTGATGATACTCCATTAAATAGGACTAGGAAAATAATGATAAAATTAGTAAGCTGATAAAGTAGGATAAGAGTAAAAACAAAACTAAGTAATGAGTTATTTATTTCATAATAGAAACTGCGTGGTAGCGGTGTCGCTGCTGAAACAGGAACAGTCTCTTCAAGCGATGTAAGTATACTCCCTCTTCATTCACTGGCCTCCTCACGCCCCGAGCATAAGTTACTTTGAGTCGTAGACAGTTAGCATCCCCTGGATATAAATCCACGGATTTGGTGCCGCCTCCACTTCGGTTAGTGGAGTCTTGAACGCTGTGCATGAGCCTTCCTAGGCTGGGGGGTCACGTTCTGCTGTCTCTGGATGTGGGACGCCCTCTTCCTGTTGCGTTCCCCTTCAGGTGGCTGTATCTTGGGCCTAAGACTCAGAGCGACTCAGAGTGAGTTCACCAGAGCTGCTGTCTTCAGGCCATAATGTCTGACAGATCTGCGAGCCCTGTGCCAGGCAGCTGGAGACAGTTCAGTTCCCTGCCGGTCCAAAGACTCACTACTTGCCCTTGTTGCTCAGGATTTTCTAGAGGCCTATGGTGGGGGCAAATCCCCCCTTTTCAGGCCAGACATGCCCCACATTTCTGTAGAGCCCAAAGGTTAAATGTTAAAACTAATCATTTCTCCCCAAATTCCTTTCCTGGTTAGAATAATCTCCCCTGCTTGGGAATGGTTTGATTTCACTGTATTCAGAAGAGTTTAAGAATTGGCAATAAATGTGGACAAGTAGAAGCTGGCATGATTAGTGCCAGTGGAGAGAGAGGTGGGGAAGGAGTTAAAAATATAGAAGAGTTGTATCTACATTCCCACCTGCCTGTGATAGACCTCAGCCAAGTTGAGGTGGAGCCACGTGGGATCCGTGTTCATAATCTGCAGCAAACACCCCATATGTGTGCTCCCAGACTAGGGAGGGTGACAGAATCCATTTCAGAGCCAAAAGGGGTGCTTCTCTTGGGGCGTGGGTGGAGGGACTTGACCTCTTGACCCTAGCACAGTTAGGTGTGTTAGGCCAGAAATTGGCACAAGTCTTCTGAGGTGGAATCAGACAAGGTGTAGAACCAGGTGAGCAGTTTGGGGGCTGGGGAGGGAAGGAGGAGGTAGACTCCAAGTCTAGATCCTCAACCACGAGCAGATGTTTAAGTTGGGAATCTTTGTCTTATATGACTTGAGTTTTTTCCTATCAGTTTGAAATTTTGAAAAATTGTTTGAAAAATTATCTGGTTAGATTTATTTGTCAAATTTTTAAAAGGTTTTTAATCACACATGTCCATAAACTAAAGTGGTTTTTAAAGGGCCTGGAAGTTATTTAGGCTTGTGCAGTCAGTGGGCTCTGGTCACATGACATCCCTTTCTTTCTCTCCTGTCCGTCATGTGGAACACATGATCCTGTTGACCTGGTGGTGATCAGTCAAAGTGGGTTGTCTGGTGGACTTGACACATACATCCCAGCAGAGTTAGTAGCATCGATGGTGATTCTGGGTGGAGAGAAGATGGCCTTTGATGTCCAGTCTCTTCCCTTTAGTGTCCTGCACACCTGAACATACTCCCTGTCTCTTCCTGAAGGGTCCTGCTTCTTCAGAAAGCTCTCTGCTTGGAAAGCACATGAGAGAGGGGTATTGTATTAGCACTTCCTTTGACGGTCTCATTTTAGTAGGGGGATCAAAATTGGTAACTGGTATTTATGGAGCTTCTACTATATGCCTAGCACTGTTTCAGTCACCTGGCATTTACATCTCCTTGAATATTCACAGCTCGTCTTTGACGTGGGTCTTACCATAAGCCACATTTCAGGGATGAGCAGTGAGGCTGCTGAAAAGGCACACTGGCTCGCCTAAGGTCATCCACTTGCCCGTGGTCATCTGGTCATGGTTGCAAAACCGCCATGGAGACAGAGTCCTTCCCAGAGGGGTTCTAAGACCTGTGGACTGAACCTGGAGCTTTAGACATTCTCCAAGTTGCCTCGCCTACTCAGACTTTCCTTTTTTTTTTTTTTTTCTACTCAGACTTTTGAAAAATAGCCATGTTACATCTTAAAATCCGTTTAGGGTTCAGGCAGTGTACAAATGGGGTTGGGTAAACTGCATTCCCTACTGCTGCCACTTGATGTCAGTATAAGACAAACAGGGCACAGCTCTGTGCTGCAGTATGAGAAGCATGATGCTACAGTCTTGGCTGCTGAAATGGCACAGAAGTGACATCCTAAGTTATGAGTGGACCCGTGAGACATTTTTATTTAAATTATGTTCCATAGATGAACTTTTCTTAAAATGCATTATGTTGTCTTTACCTGAATGTGACGGTCATAATTGACTTCAGATTTCTCATACTTAGGCTGACTGATCTTCTACAGTCATTCAGCTCTTTGCTGACTCTTGCATGTGGATTATTAGTTTTCTTCGTTTTTTCCGAGGAAATCATATAGCCTTGGCATTGATTGCTGTGCTGATGCCCTGACAGAAAGAGGAACCCTCCAGCCTTTGGAGGAGTTAGAAGAGTCTGGGTATCCTCCCTTTGTCCAGCTTCTTCGATACCTGTGTGCAGGGGAGCAAGGGGACTGCTTGCTCCCATGTCTGGCCATGTCCTTTTCTCTGGCCGTCTCTGCTGTAGACCCAGCTCAGCCCTGGTTATTGCTGGGTGGACGTAGTTTCATTGGCAGTAAGTAACACGGTCAAGTTGCCAGGTTCTCTTGTCACTTACTCTGTCTTGCCGTTTAATATTCTGGAGCAGGTCTGAAGCAGCAGAACTTGCCATGATGATGGAAGTGTTGTTCTTCATATTCTCATTGTCTACTCTGGGAGCCCCTAGCACACATGGCTCCTGAGCCCAGAAATATGGCAAGTGTGAGTGAGCAGATCAGCTTTCCATTTTATGCAGGCTTTTTGGTTGCTTTGTTTGCAACTTTATCAAAGTATGTTTCTCATACTATATAGTCCTTCCACTTGCATTACAGCAGATTTTCATATATTTACAGGGTTGTACAGCCATTTCCACAATCTAGTTTTGTAGCATTTTCAACACCCCAGGAAGAAACCATGTTCTCATCAACAGTCGCCCCCATCCTAACCCCCTGCCTGCCTCTGGCAAGCACTCACCTGCTTTCTGTCTCTGGACTTGTCTCTTGCAGTCACTTCATGTGAGTGAGTCATGTGATACATGGTTATCTGTGACAGGCTTCTCTCATCTAAAAGTGGAATGTTTTTAGTAACAGCATTTTCGAATGAAAGGGGAAAAGAAACCTTAGCATTTTTTACTTTTGGCCAAATTCCTTAAATTGTATTTTCTGGCAGTTCTGACATCCTTGTTAACGTGAAGTTAGTTTTATAGCTTTGATTCTATTTTAAATTTAAGGCTATGTTTTTTCTTTTTTATAAATTTATTTATTTCATTTTTGGCTGTGCTGGGTCTTCGCTGCTGTGCAAGGGCTCTCTCTTGTGTGTGCAGGCTCCTCGTTGTGGTGCCTCTTGTTGCAGAGCATGGGCTCTAGGGTGCAGGCTTCTGTAGTTGTGGTGTACAGGTTTAGTTGCTCCACAGGATGTGGGGTCTTCCCAGACCAGGGATCGAACCCGGGTGCCCTGCATTGGCAGGAGGATTCTTAACCATTGGGTCACCAAGGAAGCCCAGCTGTGTTTTTAATTTAAGACTTTTCAGTCTTTCAGAGGAGGTAGAGAACTTTCATGATTTGCTTCTTTAATGTCTGTCCATGAGTTTATCAGAGGTGCTGCCCAGTAGCAGATGTAAGTGAGCTGCGTCAGACACTTGGATAGGGCAGGCTTGTTATTAACTCCAGTCCCCTCTCGCTGGTGACTTGTCAAGTCTGTGAGGACCTCAAGAAGTTCATGACCAATTATGTGTCTTTGTGCAGGTTTCCAGAGCATTCCTATTTACCAAAAGCACTTCCTGGATCATTTTCATTGTTCAATTGCCTTTTATTTTCTTGTCATAAAATTAGTATGTTTTAAACATTGAGGATCATTAAAGTATATGCAAAGAATGAATGTTACAAAAAGGAGAACAGATAAGCTATCAGTTTTGCTTTTCTGATCAGATGTTTGGAAGGATTGTGTCCATTCTAGCAATGCAAAAGAAAATTAAATGGTAAAGTATTTCAGTACCAGACTTTCCTTTACATAACATTTGTTACCATGGCTATATATTGTCATAATAAGGTAACTATGTTCTTGGAATTGCATACAAAGTTGTCATTTATAAAGTAAATCATATTTTCTGAAGTCCACAATAATTTTTCCTTACAATAAAGGATCCCAGTAGTCATGTAATTAAATTACATGACTAAGCAAATTAGATTGAAAGCAGTACTTGAAGGAGATTTATAAATTTGTAAATTAATAGTGAAATTACTTTTTTGGTAAGACTTAAATCTAAGATGATATTATTTTAATTTAGGCATTAATTTAATATAGGTGTTTTATTAACGTTGACTGGAAAGTCTCTTTTAATAAGCCAACTTCAAGAGAATTCTTGCACTGTGTGTGTTTTAGTTCCTGAATATGAGGTAATAATAATGATGATGTACATTATAATGTTTTGTGTTTAATGGTAACTGATGTCAGTTCATATTTGAGTAGCAGAGGTTTGTTTTTTAATTTGGTGGGCTGGTATTGCTTTCTTGTATTGATGAGACAACAATTTTGAAGAGTTTCAGTGATATGCCAGAGATAATTTAGCAAAACTTCCGATTGCTAAAGCCTCTCTCCCTCTTTGCCTCCTTTTCTTTCTTTGGTCACTTTTTTTTTCAAGTCATAACTTTTTGGGGAGGAAAAAATTACCCTCTCCTTTTTCTGGGTTATTCTGGCTGGTCAAAGAATTAAATTGACATGAGACAGAGGAACAGGAGAAAATCAAATTTAATTACATATATTCAGGGTTACGTCATTGTACATGGCTTTTGGTGGATGTAATCACTCATGCCTGGAGCACATGATTTCTCGAATGGAGTTGCCAGGGCACAGGGTACATGTGGATTTAGATCCAGCAGTCCAGTCACTTTTCTAAACCAGTTTTTATATCCGTCAGCAAAGGGAGACAGTTCCAGTTTTCTCCTGACACTGACATTGTTCTGCATTACTCTCTAAAGTGGATGTTGTGATAGAAGCAAAAACTACACGTGCACACTTGTGTGTGTGTGAGGTGTGCACACTGACTTTTTAGCTCTATGAGAAAAGATTTGTGTCATAGTCATGAAACATTGAGTGCTTTGGGGGTGGGTTAATCACCAGTCCTGGAGGATTTCATCTACAGCTGGCTTCTGGGGTTTATTTTGGTTGGTTGTGTGCTTGATGGGTTCAGCTCTGTGCTTCACTGATGCCACCAGACACACGTGTGTTTCCAGTATCTCTAGACAGCTCTTCTTCTCTGCACTGCAGACTTTTTCTTTTTTTTAAGTGCCCACGATTGCAAAATTTAGAGGAATATTATCTTTACACTTTCTCTTTTAGTTTGTACTTAAATCCCTGGGTTATGGAGATGGGTGTTGAAAAGCGGTCTGTAAACACTATTGCAGCTCTAGTGTAACTTTGGCACAATGACTCTGCAGTTCCTATGTGTATCTTTTGTTGCCTTCCTGCTTTATCATTCCTCGTTCCTTGAATTATTTTTAATTCTCCAGAATATGGATCTGGGGGTCCCTCTTGAATTCTGCCAGTTGCTGTTTTCCTTAGGTGCCTAATCCACCATAATGTAGGCGAATTCCCATTGTCAGCCATATTGGAGAGTATATTTGATGATCTTTTCTTAAATGTGTTGAGAAGCCAAGTTGCTTTTTCTCTACCAGGGAGGCTTGTGCACATTGTAGCTGGATCTTCGCCTAGCCTGTCACGTGTTAGCTAACGAGATTATCCCACACCCTACGGGATGTGCCCTGTTATTCTCCGACTTTATTGGCGGGAAGCTCACTCAGGGACCCGAGACTTGGAGGTGGCCAAGTATGGCAGGCTGGTCCCAGGGCCTTTGTTCTTAACTGTGATGCTCTGTTACTGCCTTTCTTTCCTGGTGGAGGAGTCGATGTTTGAGCCCGTGGGTCAGTTCATCTGGAGAGAGGAGGGGCCAGAGTTCTGGGATGTAACTGGAGGTGGAGGTCTGGTCCTCAGTGGGGAAAGTAACTGTTGGACCTGGCACTTGAAGGTCACTGCTAACCCTAGCAGTTGCCATGTTAATGGGCTGGTAAGATGGAAGAGAGGTAAGAACCTGGTGATGGAACTTGCAAGAAACCATCATGTATTAGGAGGAAGAGAGATGCAGAGGTTGGTACCACATTTAGGGATAACATGAAGATGAGAAAGATAGAGTATATTTAGGTGGTGAGTAGAGGAAACCAGCAGACACTGGAGCTACATGTTGCGCTGTGAGGGAGGAGTTGGCTGCAGGTCTCGTGGGGCTGCGGGGCCTGGACAGCAAGCACTGCCCGCCTCTCTGGACGAGAGGCAGGTGGGAATGGCCGTAGATATAGTGCTGTGTGGGGTGTGGTGTTGGCAGCTGAGCAGCTCTCTGGCTGCTGAAATGAGGGAGGAAGGCAGGGCAGGAGGGTGCAGGTGATGGTGGAGGTGACAGCATGGGCATGGCTCTGGGGAGGGCAGAGCGCGTGCGGAGCTGCCCGAGCGCCACGTGCTGCAGGTCTCCAGCAGGGCCTGGATGGCGTCTGTGTAGGAGCAGAGGCGGTGACTCACTGGAGTGATGGAAGGCTGATTATTCTCTTTAAAAATAAGTCATTGAATAATTTTATACATGACACTAATAGGATGATGTGAGAGAAAGCTAAGGAAGTGATATAGTTTCCTTTGTTTAATTGGAGGCGGTCATTCAGTTGTCTGTCAGCATTGCCTTCACTGAAAATAATTTCTGGACTGGTGTTGGACTGCCTCGTGGTGCATCACAGGAGAGAGTGCGGTTTTTGAAGCAACGTTTTTTATCTGCTTGTTTATATGTGAATGCTGAAGCTGTAACTAGCAACAGAGAAGCCATTTTAAAAATGTGTCATGTATTGCAGTAAAGAATGGCAAATAGACATGGAAAAAGACAGTGAACCAAGAAATTTTTGTGTTGAGATTGATGATAAGTGGAAGAGGACAGTGTGCCCTAGGCTACCTTTTTGTTCATTATTGGAGAAAGCTTGCCCAGACTCTTTCTCTAAACAAGAAAGATGGAATTCTACTTTCATGAAGGGCTACTTACCTGCTGACCTTTTTGGAAAAATACATACATATTTTCTCCCATTATGGAAGATTGTTTTAGAACTGAAAATTCACCTTTTTTTTGGGTCATTAATTTTTGCTAACATTTTGAGTTTTTAGGCAAATTATGTTAGTGCTATTGGATATATTGTGCTTTGGGTAACTATGTTCACTACTTTCTAGGTAAAACCTAAGATAACCTTTCCATGATGACTTTTGATTGTTCTACCAAATATACTTATATCATTGTGTTTCTGTGTTTGAATGCCTGGAATTTTCTTTGAAGTGTTAGTTTTTAGCAAACTTAGTTTAAATTGAAACATAGAGCTTCAACCTAATGTGTGTTAGGTTTTGTGTATTTATATGACATCCACTGTCCTCTCCTTTCTTTTTTCTTTTTGTCAGCATGCTCTTTAAGGCCAGAGTCTGAAATTTCCCCTTGTTCCTTCATTTCTTACAGATGTAAGGCTCATGGTAAATATTTAGGGAGAAGCCCAGGCCAGGTGTCACCACCAGCTTTTCTAGTATGGAGGTGCCTGAAACGTCTTTAGAACTGAAAAGTCACATTTTTTTTTATTGTTTACTCATATTTATCTCAAGCTTCAGATTTAACCTCAGTTTCTCTAAGAAAGTGCCGCTGAACTGATAGTTTTAAAAAGTCATAATCTTTTTCACGTGTTTAATTAGGTTTGTATACGCTGTATAGTTTTTTTAAAGTTATTTTTTATTGAGTTTCTATGAAATGTCTTAGCTCCGTGCTCTATGAACTACTTTACTTAATCCTAAGAGTACCCTTTCAGAGTGCTTAGCGGTATCATCCTTACTAAGGATGGTTCAGCAGCCAGCTTCATATCATTCAGATATGGGCCCATCTCAGAGACTACACTTATATCTTTTTCATTTTATTGTTGATCTTTGATATTTATATAATTATGAAAAGCAGTATTGTCTGTATCATGCCTCTCTTCAGGAGTAAGTGAAACACTGCAGGATAATAAGCTGTTTATCAAACCATATCAAAGACATAATTACTGTGTTACTTGATTTCCCTGATTGGATGTAAGCTTGAACCATGTAGGCTTAATTTCACAGAAGTCAGCTTCATTTCTAAGAGTCAGAGAGGAAAGTGAAAAGGGGAATTGACTTTTGAAGAAATAATAGAGACTTTTGGACGTTCTGATATTACCATCAGAAACCCCAGTAAACAAACTCCAGACTCTGGCATCTGTGCAACCTGCTGACCTGAGGTGCTTTCTCCCACGCAGAGTTCCCAGTATGTGCAGTGCGTGGCCGGGTGTCTGCAGCTGATGCTCCGAGTCAATGAGTACCGCTTCGCCTGGGTGGAGGCAGACGGGGTGAACTGGTGAGCCCTCACTTGTCATGTGGGGTAACATTTAAGAGCATCTCTCCTTGACATTGTCAAAGAAATTAATATGTTTAATCACTGAAATGAAGGTGTTTTTTTAAAAAAATTTTTTTCAAATGTCTTGTGTGATGTTTTTCCCCAGGAATCATGCTGGAGACTCAGGGCCCCTGGTTTTCATTGTTAGTATATCAGGTTGGTGCTCTCCACCTTGCCCAAAGCAACATTCCAGACTCCAGAGGGAAAGCAGGCCTTCAACATAGACATAGCATCTTGTTTGTGTACACAGTTTAGTCCCTGGTGGCTCAGTGGTAAATAGTCCTCCTGCCAATGAAGGAGACACAGGTTCGATCCCTGGGTCAGGAAGATCCCCTGGAGGAGGAAATGGCAACCCACTCCAGTCTTCTTGCCTGGGAAGTCCCACAGACAGAGGAGCCTAGCGGACTACAGTCCATGGGGTCACAAAAGAGAGACAACTTAGCAACTCAACAACATCTTCTAGGCAAAGTTCTGTTTCTGTGTAGGGGGATGATCACCAGTCATGTTCCCAGAGGCCAACCAGGGCCCTGGTGTGCAGGCAACCAACTTCTTAGGACAGCCATCTCACGTGTTAACTGTCTTCCGCACAGAAACCTGAAGGTGACTACGCAGGTGGTGTTTCTGGTCTGTTTATCTTCTTTAAAGTGATGTGATATTTTGGGCAATGCAGTAAGAAAGCATAATTATTCATTTTACTATTATATCATCTTCTAGGTGATTTCATCATCCATTTTTTAAATAACTTTAGTCTTTACTATTTTTTTATATCATACTTGAGAATAATGAGGGAATAATGACAAAATAAGATCTAGGATGGTGAAATATGTGATTCTTCAAATTATAGTTAACAAACTCACAGTATATCTTAGGTTTATAAATGAGTCTAATAGACCTGTATTGTAGCTGTAAGATATATTGAAAGAAAGAAAGTAAGTGAAGTCACTCAGTCATGTCTGACTCTTTGCAATCCCATGGACTGTAGTTTACCAGGGTTCTCTGTCCATGGGATTTTCCAGGCAAGAGTACTGGAGTGGGTTGTCATTTCTTTCTCCAGGGGATCTTCCTGACCCAGGGATCGAACCTAGTTCTCCTGCATTGCAGGCAGACGCTTTACCCTCTGAGCCACCAGGGAAGCCCAAGGTATATTGAATTTTATCCCATTAAACAAAAAGTGCATTTTCTTTTTGTTCTTTGAAAGACCTGTAAGAAAGAATAAAAGTCATGAAACAGCTGCTTCTAAAAATAGTTACAATTGCTCAAAAGATAAACACTTAAAGTTTGGTCTAGTGGACCCTAACGGCATACAGAGAGGCTAACCAGATGCTGCTCTTCTAGTTATTGGTACTAGTATTTTGGAAGATGGTAATGTCAAGGCCTTTGACTATGTGGGTCACAACAAACTGTGGAAAATTCTTCAAGAGATGGGACTACCAGACCACCTTACCTGCTTCCTGAGAAATCTGTTTGCAGGTCAAGGAGCAATAGTTAGAACTGGATATGGAACAACAGACTGGTCCCAAATCGGGAAAGGAGTACATCAAGGCTGTATATTGTCACCCTGCTTATTTAACTTACATACAGAGTACATCATGAGAAATGCTGGGCTGGATGAAGCATAAGCTGGAATCAAGATTGCTGGGAGAAATATCAGTAACCTTAGATATGCAGATGACACCACCTTTACAGCAGAAAGCGAAGAAGAACTAAAGAATCTCTTGATGAAAGTGAAAGAGGAGAGTGAAAAAGTTGGCTTAAAACTCAACATTCAGAAAACTGAGATCATGGCATCTGGTCCCATCCCTTTGTGGCAAATAGATGGGGAAATAGTGGAAACAGTGACAGACTTAATTTTCTTGGGCTCCAAAATCACTGTAGATGGTGACTGCAGCCATGAAATTAAAAGATGCTTGCTCCTTGGAAGAAAAACTATGACCAACCTAGATAGCATATTAAAAAGCAGAGACATTATTTTGCCAACAAAGGTCCATCTAGTCAAGGCTATGGTTTTTCCAGTAGTCATAAATGGATGTAAGAGTTGGACTCTGCAGAAAGCTGAGCGCCAAAGAATTGATGCTTTTGAACTGTGGTGTTGGAGAAGACTCTTGAGAGTCCCTTGGACTGCAAGGAGATCCAACCAGTCTATCCTAAAGGACATCAGTCCTGAATATTCATTGGAAGGACTGATACTGAAGCTCAAAACTCCAATACTTTGGCCACCTAATGCGAAGAACCAACTCATTTGAAAAGACCCTGATGCTGGGAAGGATTGAAGGTGGGAGGAGGAGAAGGGGACGACAGAAGATGAGATGGTTGGATGGCATCACCGACTTGATGGACATGAATTTGAGTAAATTCTGGGAGTTGGTGATGGACAGGGAAGCCTGGCATGCTGCAGTCCTTGGGGTCTCAAAAGAGTCGGACATGACTGAGCGACTGAAATGAACTGAACCAGTGTTAACTATTCAGTTTAGTAACAAGAAAGGGCATAAATAGAATCTAGAATGTGTCATGTCCAACATACAGTCTTTGGTATGGTAATACCTACCAACAAGGTTAGTTGTAATCAAATTAATACAGAGACTTTTAAGTTGAGAAGAGGCATTAATAAAGGTAGAATATGTTAAGTTGCCGAGAGTGGGACAGTTTAGAGAAGTCATTGAATTTTTTCATTTTTTAAAGAAAGAAAACATGTACTTTCTACTCTGCCATTTCTTTTGTTTAGGATTGAAGGTTTTCTTTTTTTCCTTTTTGGTGCTCCTCAAATCACAAGCAGGGACCCTGGGAAGAGAAAAAATTGTGAGCGTAGCCTGCTTGAGGAGAGTGGAAGGGGACTGTGGTTTAAAAGCCCAGGACCTGTTTTCTCTGTGTGGTTTCCTTTTCACTTACATGAATGGCACACACTATCTTTGAAAGTTATATGTCTGTATAAGACTGAGAATATACTCTTACATTGTTGGAAAGTCTGGAGGTCGGCACTGACTTTTTAACTACTGGAGCTAAAGTGGGCAGGCTTCCACTAAAGTAATTGCTTCCCCCCTCCCACCCCATTCAACTGCCCTTTGTGAACATTTGTACCCTGACATTTGAAGCATTTTTAAAGTATATAGTAATATAAAGTAGCATATAAGTGAAAGGTAAGATTCAAAAGGAAATTGCGTGCTGAGGTGCAAGGGTCACGTCCTGAATGCCGGTCAGGCTCTCCTGCTGTTCACTGTGTGACCGCGCGCCCTGGCGCAAGGGGGCAGCATCCTGAGACTCTGGCCGTGTGGACTGGCCCTCTGAGAGCAGGGTTCTGGCTTGCTCCTTCCTGCAGGCAGAAAGGAGAGGACATGATTCTGAGAGACTGGTGCACTGGGGCAGAAAGAGCAGTCAGTTATTTCTACTTCTGGTTGCATTGTCCTATTCCTAAACGTCATTTCCACCTGTGTTCCTTTCAGCATCATGGGCGTTCTGAGTAACAAGTGTGGCTTTCAGCTCCAGTATCAGATGATCTTTTCTGTGTGGCTCCTGGCTTTCAGCCCACAGATGTGTGAACACCTGAGGCGATACAACATTATCCCTGTCCTGTCCGACATCCTGCAGGAGTCGGTCAAAGAGAAGGTGACGAGGATCATCCTCGCAGCATTCCGCGTAAGCGTTTTGTGGGGAGTGTGTCCTGTGGGGTGTGTGTGTGTTCTGTATATGTGGTGTTGTGGTGTGTGTGGTGTATGTATGTTCTGTGGGGTGTGTGTATGTGGAGTGTGTTCTGTGGGATGTGTGTGTGGTGTTCTGTAGTGTATGATGTGTGTGTGGTGTGCGTGGGGTATGTTCAGTGGGGTGTGTGTGTTTTCTATGGGGGGAGTGTGTGTGGGATGTGTGTGGTGTTCTGTAGAGTGTGATGTGTGTGTGGTGTGCGTGTGGTGTATTCAGTGGTGGTCTGTGGTGTGTGTGGTGTGTTCTGTATAATGTGTGTGTGTGTGTGTGGTGTGTTCTGTGAGGGGGTGTGTGATTGTGTGTGAGGCACTTTTCATGCAGCCTGAGGCCTTTCAGCGGGTGCAAATGTTGCTTGTTCTCCCAGTGGTCATGGAGCTGTGGATTCTTGGTGAGCTTAGACTGAACTATCACAGATTGTATTTATGGCAGGAGAGGGGACGAGGGAGGAAGCTGTCTATATGGATGAAATGTGAGGATTGCAGACGCTTGTTGGGAGTGTGACAGTGCTATATTCAGGTGGCCTTGTTTTCCAGGAGGCTGTTTGAGGTTTTTTTTCTGTCCTGGGCCCTTCTTTTAGAAGGGAGTTGTATTTCTGATCCTGGGTCTGCTGACCAGCAGTCATTTCTAAGACAGCTTTAGAGATCATCAGTTACTTTGAGCAGTGAAGTTGTCCTCTTAGGATGTTAGGATTTTGGCCACGACCTCAGTCAGCATCTTCCCTTAAACAGACCGGGAAGTTGAGGGTGCAGGGGGCCATGCTGGACTCTGTAGAAGTCACAGTGTTCAAAAAGTCACAGGAAGTGTACAGCCAGACTGAGATTCTTTGTTTTCTTTGGCCCTGATTTGGGAGCTCTCCAGATTGTTGATCAGCTTTTTATGGACATCTTAGAAGTAGGATAGTGCAGCTCTTTTCTAGTTGTCCTTTCCACGTGGTGTGTTAGCAAGATTGTTGGCTCTGGAGTGGACAGACCTGGAGTGAGTCCCAGCATGGCTGGATGGGAGGGTGGTGTGAGCTCTCAGAGCTGATTCCTCCGTCTATAGAAAGTGTTGAGTGAAACTTAACTCACTTCAGCATTGGTTAAGGATTCAATGAAGTAACAGACAAAGGGCCTGGCAAGAGTAAATATACAGGAAATATTTCTCTTCCTCCTTTTCTGTCCATAAAAACACAAAATAATAGCCATCTGCCTCTTTAACCCCCACCTCTATGAATTGCATTCTAGGTTAATGTGGCACCTAGGCAGAGGTCAAGGGCTATTCTGTTAGATTTAGAAGAGGCAGCACAAATGTTTTACTAATATTTAGCAAGATCTAACAATCTTATTTGAACTTTATTTGCAGATTCAATTTTTTTACCTATACACAATGCATGGAACTTACGTTAATTTCTGGACTTCTGTTGTCCAACTTGAATTTCAGAGTGTTTAAAATAGACCCAATCTATTGATAGGTATATTAGTTTTTTAGACTCTCCTTACTAAACTGGGACAATATAGTCATTGTATGATTAGACTGAAGACTGAATATCAGAAAAACATCCTTAGACATTCAAAACTTTGATGTACATAACTGAGTTAAAATCGAGCCATTAGTAAGGACATAGTAAAGCCATTTGATTTAGACTATCAAATAGGTGAAAAAAATGAAAATGACTTTTTTTTTTTTAATCCTCAAATTCCTATAACCTTTGATAAAGATTTCACTGGTGAGGTTGTTTGAGGATCATCTAATTATACATTTCTCCCCACATCCTGAGGAAGAAAATTTTTACGCTGAAGACTTTAGGAAGCTTGCTGAGCTGCTGTGAGCTGAAGAAATATAGCAGCTGTTTTTGTTTTTGTTTTTTTTTCATTTGGCTGGGTGAAATTTTATTTTTGAAAATGTCAGTCTCACTTATTCATAGCAGGTGCTGCACTCCAGGTCTCCATAAATGTTATTCCTTCGGTTAACTTGATATGTCAGTCTTTTGTTTCTAAAATAAATTAGAATGTTCTGAGGCTTGTGACTGAGAAAGACACTCGGGGCTGTATTTGTTGTCTAGAGTTCTTCATCCGTTGTGAATTTTCTTTCTCTTTTTTGGTTCTGCTTAGTCCAGACCCTACTTAATATGTCAGATAATAAGATAAATTATATTTTATGACTGCATGAAAGCTTGGGAAGGCTTGGGAAGAAACACCACCCAGTTGAATTTGGATTTATATTAGCTTGTGTTAACTATGATGTTTAATTCACACCCACATACGTATACACACACACAGACACAGACATGCATAGACTTGCATATTCTCTACAGATAGTTCACAGTCATAACCCCTTCAGAGAGGCCCTCTGTTCTGTTTCATTGGTCTGTGTATCTGTTTTATGCCAGTGCCATCCTGTTTTGATCACTATAGCCTTGTAATTTAGTTTGAAATCAGGAAGTGTGACCTTTCTAGCTTTGTTCTTCTTTCTCAAGATTGCTGTGGACATTTGGAGGCTTTTGTGTTTCCAACTAGATTTCAGGATTGTTTTTCTGTTTCTGTGAAAAAACATCATTAGAGTTCTGGTGGGGATGGATCTTACTGATTTTCATAGGCTAAGCCAGAGCCTCTTTGCATTTATTTAGCATAATTGGTAGAAATGTAACATCCTTGCAGAAATAAAGAAGATTAAAATTTTGGTACAGTTGATTTAGAATTGTTATTGCAGGATTTGTGTGGGAATGTGGGGGAGGGGATTAGACAGGCCTTCCTTGCCACCTTTGTTGAAGTGGCTTTCTTGAGAGCTTGTTTGTCCTTATTCCAGACCTGAGCATGGGCATGGCGCTTGCTTAGAAACATTGGCTAATTCAGTAAACAGTTTATCTTTAGAAATACGTAGATTCTTTTGCTGCTTTCATAAGTACTCCTAAAAACAGAAAATTGCTTCTGATAATTGTTGAAGCAAGCAAGTTCTTTATTGCTGTCCTGTGTGCACTGATAGGTTGATGTGGGGGAGAAAAAGGTCACCGATTGAGAACTAGGGGATACTGAGAAAGTAGTCTTTCTTAGCATCCTTCGGGCTTTGTGTGGCTGATGAACGGAATGTTCATAGTGGTGCCCCCAGGAGCAGGGCTGTGACCAAAGATAGGGATGGCACTGTTGTAAATGTGTGCAGGGTTTTGAGGCTTGTCTGGGGGAATAATTTAAAATGTTTAGTGAAGACAGTAGAGAGAAGGAATCAGAAGAGTGCTCCTGAGGTGGGACAGGAGCTCAGGCAAGAAGTCAGAGTTTGTGACGCAGGCATCCACTTAAGGTGATGGGTACCCTGAGAACCGGTGGAGGAGAGAGGGTGGGAAGGCAGGTGTAGACAATATCACATAACGGGTTACATCATTTCTCATCATGTCTCCATCTAACCCAGAACTTCTTAGAAAAGTCAATTGAACGAGAAACTCGCCAAGAGTATGCCCTGGCGATGATTCAGTGCAAAGTCCTGAAACAGCTGGAGAATTTGGAGCAGCAGAAGTACGACGACGAAGACATCAGTGAGGATATAAAGTTTCTCTTGGAGAAGCTCGGTGAGAGTGTCCAGGATCTCAGGTGTGCTGTCCTCTTTGATTCTCATGGGCTGGGTATCCTGGGCTGTTGCCTGGCCTCCTATTTTAAGGAAGTCTCAATTTGTTACTAACTGCGAACTTAGAAGATTGCGCTAAAACGTGGTGTCTTCTGTTGAAAACTGAGGGACATGGAAACACTGGCTCATCACCGTGCAGACAGTTGGTCAGAGCTGTGTGTGTTCTCTCCTCTTCTGGGGGGAGAACCCACCATTCTCTGTGGTCTGAAATCCCAGCCACTGTTCTCCCTCAGGTTGTGGATGCCACCCTCTGGGAATCTGCCGGTTTAGAATATTTTTTTAAGCAGCAGTCATTTCATTTATGGAGGAGGTTTGCTCATATAGGGAAAGAGTATTTTTTTTCATGCTTTTTTTTTAAGTTTCTGTTGCTTTATTGTTTATATTAAAAAATTATGCAAGTGATGTACATGCAGTAAAAAGAAAAATCCCTCCCTTATTACAGTCCAGATGGGACTCCAGGCCACTTCCCTATCTTCCCCACCTCCTCCCCCCACACTCTGATTTCTAAACACCTTCTAGCCCCCACCCCCAACACACAAATGCAAATGGGTTCCACATATTCTTCTGGTCTTGGTTCTTTTTTGTTTAATACTAGTTTGACAGTTTTCCCCGTTAACCCATGCATTCTTTGTTTTTAAAGTACTGACACATTCTGGAAAGAGAGTTATTTACTAAGAAGAGTTGGGGTTTGGGGTTTGCTTATTAGGCTACTTTGTCCACGTGTGGCCTTGAACAAGTTTCTTGACATTTTGAAGTCTCAGTTTTCCTTTTGGTAAAATAGTGATAAACGTTCTAATCTTGTAGGATTTTCCGTGAGGTGTCCAGCACATGCCTTCAGTGTAATGTGTGCTCTGGGAATGTATTTACCAGATAACTCAGTGCAGCCCATAGTCTCCAGGCCCAAATGCCTTTGTCGAGGTGGAAGCTGTCACCTGCATCAGTTGTTTATACAGAGTTTTATGAAAGAAAGCCGAATGAGTTTTCTCTTTGTAGTATAATAGGCCAGCCATGGGCTTGCAGTTTATATAAATTCCATTTTATTATGTTTATTTTTAAAAATTATCATTAGTTCTTCTGTAATAATGATTTGAGATCCTTTTAAAAATAAATAAGATTAATGATAGCTTTCTAAATTATTTAATCCATACTAGCCAATTTTGGAGAAGGCAATGGCACCCCACTCCAGTACTCTTGCCTGGAAAATCCCATGGACGGAGGAGCCTGGTAGGCTGTAGACCATGGGGTCACGAAGAGTCGGACAGGACTGAGTGACTTCACTTTCACTTTTCCCTTTCATGCATTGGAGAAGGAAATGGCAACCCACTCCAGTGTTCTTGCCTGGAGAATCCCAGGGACGGGGGAGCCTGGTGGGCTGCCGTCTATGGGTCGCACAGAGTCGGACACGACTGAAGCGACTTAACAGCAGCAGCAGCCAATTTTTACTACTTACTGATTCTTCTGACTAAAAGCCACAGTCACAGAAAACTAACCCATCTGATCACATGGACCACACAGCCTTGTCTAACTCAATGAAACTCTGAGCCGTACCGTGTAGGGCCACCCAAGATGGACGGGTCATGGTGGAGAGTTCTGACAAAATGTGGTCCACTGGAGAAGGGAATGGCACACCACTTCAGTATTCTTGCCTTGAGAACACCATGAACAGTATGAAAAGGCAAAAAGATAGGACACTGAAAGATGAACTCCCCAGGTCGATAGGTGCCCAGTATGCTACTGGAGATCAGTGGAGAAATAAATCCAGAAAGAATGGAGAGACGGAGCCAAAGCAAAAACAACAATCCCATGGACAGGAGCCTGGTGGGCTGTAGGCCATAGGGTCTCAAAGAGTCAGGCACAACTGAAGCGACGTAGCACATAGGCATAGTGAATAATTTTTGAATTAAAATGCATTTCAATTTGTTCCATGTACAGAGGTTTTATTTCTATTATTAATCTATAGTGGGCTAATTCAATTAGTGAATTGTCTCTACATTGTTGATAATCACGGTTAAAAATATTGTCCTGAGGTATGTGTTTTTATTTTTGTAGTGCCATATCATAGTTTGACATTTAAAGTATAATAGAATGTACTACTTTATTTTATGTTAAAGTAATACACTGTTTACGTAAATGTATCCTAACATATTGAGTGGTCTGTTAAATACAGTTTTTAAGTGGCGTGGTAGAAACAATGCTAAATTATCAGATATTTCAGTGACATATATTCATGTGTGTATTAGAGTAAGGATTTTGGAAACAAGTGCTCCTTTTAACGTCTCATGACGAGTATTCAAATTTGACAGAAACGTTGGACCTCAGTGCTCTGAATCAGTTTCCTGTGGCTTGCTGAAGATGATTTAAGCTGTTTAAACTTTTTTAGGGATAATACATAGAGGATGCTCAGTCTCTATAGTTAAATCATTAGTGAAGATGTTCTACGTTTTTTACATTTTGGAGTATCTCTCAGATTCTTATAAACTTTGAATTCTTTCAAAATTTTTATAGCTCATTCGATGAATACAGTTCAGAACTTAAGTCTGGAAGGTTGGAGTGGAGTCCTGTGCACAAATCTGAGAAATTTTGGAGAGAGAATGCTGCGAGGTTAAATGAAAAGAATTATGAGCTCTTGAAGTAAGTTTCACATTCAGTTAATTCCAGTTTACATGCTAAATAAACTCCGTCATTCCACATACTCATGGACATATTTTTGTCCTTTAAGTTTTTAGATAGTCCATGGTTTTAACATATATTTTCTTGCTTACTAATGTGGTTGAATACCTTTTCATGTGCTTATTGGCCATTTGGGTTATCTTTTTCCCAGGAGAAATGCCCGTTCAGGTCCTCTTGTTGTTGTTCGTTTGTTTCCCCATTTTGTAGGAATTCTGTAAGCATTCTAAACATGTTCTGTGTCACACGGAAGTGTTTCCCTGCCCTGAGATCTCCCTGTGTGCCACCTGCAGTTTTCCCTCCCAGTCTCCCCCTGATATTGTGGGACTTGTGGGCAGTGGACATTATGAATCTGAAAGTGACCTGTTATGTGCGTTTAAAAGGTCTGAAGGCTGCTGACTTATGTTCAATAAAGCATGTGCAGTGTACTGTGTGTAATGTGAAACTTGTAGAAAATACGGTTATATTTGTAAATGTACATTTTTGAGAAAATATCAGCATTATACCTGTGTTCTCTTGTGCTCTAGAAAAGGATTAGAAATCAGTCTCTCTTTGAATTAAATTTATTTCAGAATTTTGACCAAACTTCTGGAGGTGTCTGACGATCCCCAAGTCCTAGCTGTTGCCGCCCATGACGTTGGGGAGTATGTGCGCCATTACCCACGAGGCAAGCGGTAAGGGAGGAACCTGGTTACCTCAGGTGCCCTGAGATGGTCAGCAAGGGTCCTAACTCACACACTCCTGTAGAGTAGAGTCATTCGGCTGGGAGATGATGGCGTAAGTGGTATCAAGGTGACCATAACGCTGGGGATCAATTTTAAACCTAATTAAAAATGGGTGGTATAAGAATAGAAGCACATGTGTGGAACACAACTGTGCCTTAGCCAATAGAGATCTCACTAGAAAATTCACGTTCAGGATTTTCTTTGGTTTGTATGCTGTAATTTAAAAGCCATTTCATGAGTACTGGTGATTTTTCGATTATTACTGTTATTTGTTATAATATTGAATTGTTATTGAACTGAGTAGGATGAATGAATGTGATGGAAGAAGCTCTTTTTTGGGGAAAATAATCACATCAGCTTCCTATCCTTCAGTCCCCACATCAGCACCACAAATGGGGGTTCCTTGTCCTCAGTGGCAGGAAAGAATTTGCTAGATTGGACGACTGAGCTACTATAATGTAGTTGATAAAGGACTGAGCTGGTGTGTTAGGTAAGGTGGTGTTTTAATCCATAGTACCTGGCATGGGACAAGCACTCATAAAAACTGGATATAATTATACTACACATTTTTTTTTCCTCAATACAGTACATTAAAAAAAAAAAGATGTTCTAAAAATAACATACAAGAAGGTCTCCAGGTGAAGCCTCTCTGTCACCCCAACCCGTGTGCTTCCCTCTAGGTTGTCTTGGACCACCGCCAGCCTTGCCACACTAAGGGGTCCCAGCCATTGACTGTGTGGTGGTGTTGGCCACCAGGCACCCACACTGCTGGGCTGGATTTTAGACACCCGCTGGCTCTTTGCAGGGCCCTGCCCTGGCAGACAAAAGGGTCCTTTCTTCCATTTGTGATGCAGTAACTGTTTATGTTTCGCTTTTGTGTCTGTAGTAACTGAATTTTTCAGGGTGTTGCAGGGGGGCAGCAACAGCGGTGTGATTGTCAGTCCTCATGGTGCTTTTGTCAAGAGGAATCTCTCATCTCTTTTACTGCCCAGCAGGTCGTAATGGCATACTCCATCATTGCAGGAAAGGGCAGATATCTTAACAAATCGAGTCTTTCTCAGGAAATTAACATGGCTTCTATGAGGTGTTTTTTAACCTCGTGTTCCCTGCCGCCTGCTTCTGAGCCTGTATCTGGCTCCCAGAATGGCAGCCGCTGGGCTTATTATTGATCTGATATTATTTCAGCTGTTAGGTGGTATGCAGTATACTAATTTTTAAGCAAGCCACAAATGCTGGTAATAAAGAACTTAATACTGAACTGCCTGGAGCACTATAATCTAGATTACCCTAGCAGTCCAGATTGATCATATTTGCCCAGACTAGGAAATGAGGATAACAATTGGATTTATTATTAGGAGTTCAAGAGAGAATGTACGAATGCTTCAAATCTGTGATTTGGGAGAAATGGTGTTTTAAAAAGATGTGTGTTGTTTACTTACCAGTACGGTAACTTCTCTTTGTGAGACTCCTGGGCGGCTGAGGGCTGGGGCTGTCTGTGACTAACAGCAGGCATTGGAAAGTCAACTGCCACGTGTTCACTGCGTGGCTTCTGTCCTGCAGGGTCATCGAACAGCTGGGTGGGAAGCAGCTGGTGATGAACCACATGCACCACGAGGACCAGCAGGTGCGCTACAACGCCCTCCTGGCTGTACAGAAGCTCATGGTGCACAACTGGTAGGTGCCCCCGGCCCCCGGCCCCATCCACATGTTCTTAAGGAAACGCTCTCGTGAGCGCTGGTTTTTAAGAGCAGTGATTTAGATTAATACCTAGAAGTAGATTTTAGCCATTCAGAGCAGTGTTGTGATAGTTTAGAAAACAACTGCATTAATGTTCTCAAAAAACGCATGTGCAAAGTAGTTTGTTGTTCAGTCTATGTCTGTTGAGTTGGTGATGCCATCCAACCGTCTCATCCTTTGTCAGGTTCAGTAGGGTTGCTGAAGTATAATTCTTGTCTTGTTAATAATAATTCCATTTAAATAGTTATTATTTCTCTTGAAAAGTTTATTGTTCAGCGTTTTCATTTTTTAAATTGCATTTATGATGTGAAAAAAAAGCTGAGTATGGCATAGAACACTAGAGTGTTCCCTTTGGCAGTGGAGAAAATTTTTTGGTCGAGAATTTTATTGTTCAAATGATCATGCATTAAAGATGAAACATTTAAAATTTGAAAACTTTGTCTTGAATTTAGGAATTTGATTTAGTTTCACAGTAAATTTTTTGATGTAGGATTACAAAAGGAAAAGTAAATTTTTTTATGGCCAGTAACTGGTTTATTTGCTCTTTATTATTGACTAGCCAATTAGAGAATATCCTTTCTCCCCCTTTTCTCTAGTTACGTGCCAAAATATTTTAGCTTTAGTGTTTTAATTATGATAAATCCTCTTTAGTGGAGAAGCTTTCCTGTACTTTATTAAAAGAATTTTCATATGAAGATTAGAATCCAGTTAGAAAGAATTCTAACTGTGGATTAGAATCCACAGTTGATCAGACTGTAGCGTTTGTTGTGACAGACACGTTTCTATGGCACTTTGTGCCAGAGGATGTAAACTGCTCCAGTAGTAGCAAGTTATTCAACGTCAAATTGGTGTGAGACCAAATAGAATGTCATTTGGAAGGAAAGGAAAGGAAAGGAAAGGAAAGGAAAACCTTTGGCAGCATTATTTCCAAATGTAAAAGGATTTTGAGTCAGTATCTTTATGCAGGTAACCAAGCTGGTAAAGCCTACTGCTCTACTTTCCTAAAATAGAGGCTTTTTAACTAAACCATGGTACTGGTTTTTAGAAGATGTTTCACACCAAATAAAACCTGAAAACATAATTGATTTGATTTCCTCTGAGCATTTAGTTTGTCTTGGTTTAATTAAAACAAATTTTTAGAAATGGTGTATTTTAGTACAACACAGTAACAGAAATATTGAAACTAATTAAAACACAGCTATGGGTAAAAGTAGAATACGAGTCTGTCTGAGTGGCAGCAGCAGCAGTGTTTCCTGACGGTATTGAGCATGTTTTCTCTGTTATTGCTTTGCTCTGAGGCCCGGTTTCCAGAGTTCCAGTGCTCTCCTGGTTTACTGTTTGACTTTTCTACCATAAATCATTTTTAGGTTTTTGGTGTTTCATTATTCCCAAGCTTTCTGTTGATCAGACTAAATCATAATTGTAGATTTAGTAAAGTTAGCATTTCTTTTTTACTGTGGAGAATGGTTTTTTGGTTTTAAGTCTAAAATTACATTTTGAGTATAAACTAGAAACTTAGGAAATCATGGACCTGGATTGTCTCTGGTTCTCAATTCGGATTCTGCTCTGAGGGGTTCAGTTCACTTTTCTTGGTGATGCAGAGATGGATTTACCCCTGGTTTATGGAACATGGAATGTAGAGCTTTACAGTATCATGTGAAAATATTGCTCACTTCTTTGTCAGGAGTTTATGACTGATTTCTGGATTATTTCTGTGACTTGGAGGACATAGAGTAGCCAGCATTGCCCCCTCCACTGGACACCTGTGTGTATGGAATAATGGGTTACATGTAGCCCCAACTGATGTGGGTGGGATGTGGGGGCCAGAATGGAAGGAGGGGACAGTAGGCATACACCGGGGTCCCTGTAGTTCAGGGAGCCTTGAAAGGGCCAGTCCCACCCATGGCCCTGCTGAGTGGATGTGCAGGCTCTGGCCTTCCCATCCCCACATGCAGTTCCTGGTATGTCCCTCGTTCTTTTGAACAAGACTGGATTTTTATATTCATGAATTTGGCAAAATAGATACAAGCAATGACAACTTAGTCTAGAGAACTTTTGTATAGACCCTCAGCTTCTGTGTTATAATCTAACATCATACAATGTCATCGTTTCTCTCCTACAGAATGATTTTAAATGTAATCAGCCTCTAATTCAGAAGCAGCCATATGTGCATATGGACAGCTCAGGACTTCAGGAAAGAAACACTGAATTTTGTAGGTAGAGGATCTTGTGTAGAACTTTCTCTTTGTTTCTAGATTCTTTTTCAACCTGTTTTCAAGCAGAATAATAAGAGTGTTAGACTCTCTAGTTCTTTTATGTGTAGGTAAATAATATAACAGAGAGACCTCACAAAGCCAAGGGTGTGGGTGATACTGCTTTTATTCTTCAATCTTTACATCTGACGGGGGTATTTTAGTTATTCTCTAAGTACATAGCCATAAATACAGTGATTAAAAGAGTTACTTATGAACAGAATTGAAGGGAAAAACCCCTTAGTAAGTTTTAATTTTTTAGCCTTAATAATCATGTTACTATAACATTCCAAGTGATTTTATTTTTTTATTTTTTTAAAATAAATTTATTCATTTTAATTGGAGGCAAATTACTTTACAGTATTGTAGTGATTTTGTCATACATTGACATGAATCAGCCACGGGTTTACATGTGTTCCCCATAACATGACATTTCCAAATTTAACATTTTCCAAAATTAATTTAGAAAATTGTGGTCTGTCTTGGGCTGCCTGGAATTTTCCACATTATTCTTATGACATTTTTAGTGGAGGAATTCTCAGGTAAGACTATTTATTACATTCTAAATATAATTCAAGTAAAAGGAGTCTATAATAAGCCCTGAGTGTGGACTTTGCTCCCATTCTGTCTTCTTAAGAGTGCTTGTAACGGCATATGCCATGTTGCATAACTAGATTTGTATGTGCTGTGGTCATTTACAGGCGTGTTCTGCATTGTACTGATTGCTTTTGGTTATAACTACTTGATCCGGAACCAGCATTTAAAGTGAAAAGGAGGGACTTCTGGTTCTGGTTCTACAGGTATGGAGCTTGAAGTCTCCACTCCATCTGAACAAGTAAACAGCTGAACAGACTGAAAAATCAAGCAACCCTTGTTGAACCCACAGGAGAGGACAGGATACACTTTGCAGCCGAGACTAAAGAGGCACGTGAATGCAGAGTCGTTGCTCAGAGGAGCAGGACTCAGACCAGGGGACAGTGAGGGACCAGCGCCTGGAGGAGGCTGGACTATGGCTGGTGAATCGCAGGAGGTGCAGTATGCACAAGTCTAGGGGATCTAGACGGGGGGTTGGGGAGTGGGCCAGTACAGTGAGAGTTCTCTTCAGAAGCCAGACCAGTGTCCCACAGTAAATATTTAAGAACTCCCATGGCCTTTTGTCAGAAAGGGGAGAGGAACCATTCTGAAACAGCCCAGAGCTCTTGTTCTTAACCAAGGCTGTACTCAGTGGAGATTCATTAACCTGCCTGCTGGGGTGTCATGAGAGTCTGACTGACCTAGGAAAGGGAAATGACCAGTTCCAGCAGACTCTGACCATCCTTTCCTACCCAGAAGGGTAGAAAAACTTGTGAAGGTCACAATCTCAGGGTCCAGGTTCAGTGAAGACTGAGACCAGATCATAGGACTCCAAAAAACTTCTTTCACCCTGCCTCACCACCATGTTACTTCAAATTTATTTGTAACAGTTTCTTTTACCCAGCACACCAAATCCAACTATTAAGAAAATATTACAAAGCATACCAAAAAGGAAAAAAAGACATCAGAACAAGCCATGGTGAGAATGTTGGGAGATCAGGCTAGAAACTTTAAACAACCATGACTAACATACTTAGGACTCTAATGGATAAAGTAGACAGCATGCAAGAACAGATGAACAAGTTAAGCAGAGAGATAGAAATCCTAAGAAAGGACCAAAAAGAAATGTTAGAGGTCAAAAATCCTGTATCAGAAGTGAAGAATGCCTTCGATGGACTTATTAGTAGACTGGACACAGCTGTCTACAGAAAACACCAGGCCTACTTGGGTTCACCATTGAATTCTACCAAATATTTAAGGAAGAAATGTTAGATCAATTCTTTGCAATCTTTTTAAGAGGTGAGAAGCAGAGGGAATACTTCCTAACTCATTTTGTGAGGCCAGCATCGCCTAATACCAAAATCAGACAAAGACATTATGAGAAAACCATAAACAAGAATCTCTTATGAACATAGATACAAAAATCCTCAATGAAATATTAACACACTGAATCCAACAACATATAAAAAGAATCATACACCAAAACCAAGTAAAATTTATTCCAGATATGCAAGGCTGGTTAGGCATTTGAGCATCAGTTAATATAATCCATCACATCAACAAAAAGAAGAAGAAAAATCACATGATTTTAACCATCAGTTCAGTTCAGTTGCTCAGTTGTATCCAACTCTTTGTGACCCCATGGACTGCAGCACGCCAGGCTTCCCTGTCCATCACCAATTCCTGGAGTTTGCACCAACTCCTGGATTATAACTATAGATGCAGAAAAAGCATCTGACAAAATAAAACACCTGTTCATAATAAAAACTTTCAATAAACTAGGAATAGAGTTCTTTCTCAGTATGATAAAGAATATCTATTTTTTTTAAAAACCCTTCAGCTAACGTCATACTTATTGCTGAAAAATTGGAATCTTTCCCACAAAGATCAGGTACAAAACATAGAGGTCTCCTCTCACAACTTCTTTGTACTGGAAGTTCTAGCCAAAGCATTAAGATAAGAAAAAATAAATGGTATCCAGATTGAAAAGGAAGACATGAAACAGTCTTTGCTCCTAGATGACATGATCATCCATTTAGAAAATTCTAGAGGCTTGACAAAAAAAGAGTCTTCCTGAAACTAATAAGCAATTATAGCAAAGCTGCAGGAAATAAGGTTAATACACAAAAGTTAATCACTTACCTATGTACCAGCAAGGGACAGGCAGAATTTGACTTGAAGACTTACTATGAGACTGCAGTAATCAAGATAGTATGGTATTGGTGAAAGAGTAGACAAACAGATCAATGGAACAGAATAGAAAGCCCAGAAATAAGGCCCCTTAAATATAATCAGCTGATCTCTGCCAGAGGAGTTGAAGGCAATGCAGTGAAATAAAAGTAGTCTTTTCAACAGATCGCGCTGGAACAACTGCACATCCACATGCCAAAAAAAAAAAAGGACCTAGACACCGACCTTACAACCTTTACAAAAGCTAACTCAACATGGATCATGGAGTGAACATAAAAACTGTAGAAGATAATGTAGACAATCCAGGTGACCTTGGACATGGTGATGTCTTTTTAGATACACCACCAAAGGCCTGATTCAGGAAAGAAATAATTGAGAAGTTGAACTTCACTAAAATTAAAAAGTTCTACTCTGTGAAAGACAGTGTCAAGAGAATAAAACCACAGACTGGGAGAAAATGTTTGCAAAAGGCATATTTGATAAAGGACTTATCTGAAATACAGAGAACTTATTTTTTGTTTGTCCATGCCATGCAGCTTGTGGGATCTTAGTTCCTCCACCAGGGATTGAATTTGGGCCCCTGGCAGTGAAAGCGCAAAGTCCTAAACACTGAACCACTGGGAATTCCCTGCAAAGAACTTTGGAAACTCAACAATAAGAAAACAACTTGAGTACAAAGTGAGCCAAAGACTTTAGCAGACACCTCACCAAAGAAGATATACTAATGGTAAGATGAAGAAAAGATGCTCCACATTTTATGTCATTAGGGGAATGCAGATTAAAACAAAAGCTAAATAACACCACACACCTGTTAGATTGGCTGAAATCTGGAACAGTGGCAGCACCAAATGCTGGTGAGGGTGTGGAGCAGCAGGAATCCTCATTCGTTGCTGGTGGGGATGCTACATGGTGCAGCTGCTTTGGAAGGCAGTTGGTATTTTCATACAAAACTGAACATATTCTTAACCTGTGATCCAGAAGTTGTGTGCCTTGATATTAACCCACAGGGTTTGAAAACTCACATCCTCACAAAAACCCAGCACATGGATGTTTGTAGCAGACATTTTGGAAGCCACCAAGATGTCTTTCCTTGAGTAAATGGATAAGCAGACTGTGATATGTCCAGACAGTGGACCATTATTGAGTGTTGAGAAGGAATGAGCTATCAAGTCATGGAGAGGCACTGAGAAACTCCAAAGGCCTATGATTTAAGTGAAAGAGGGCTTCCCAGGTGGCTCAGTGGTAAAGAGTCCACCTGCAATGCAGGAGACCCAGGTTCAATCCCTGTGTTGCGAAGATCCCCTGGAGAAAGAAATGGCAACCCACTCCAGTATTCTTGGAGTGGGAGAATCCCGTGGACAGAGGAGCCTGGCAGGCTACAGTCCCTGGGGCTGTAAGAGTTGGACATGACTTAGCAACTAAACAACTGAAAGAAGCCAATCTGAAAAGGCTACATACTGTATAATTCCAATATACGGCATCTAGAGAAAGCGGAACTGTGGAGACAGTGAAAAGATCAATTGTGAGAATCAGGGAAAGGATGAACAGGCAGAGCACGGAGGAATTTTAGGACATTGAAAATACTGTGTGAAATTATCATGATGGACGTGTGTCGTTACACATTTGTCCAAGCATTTGTTACCAAGCCTGAACCAACAGTGACACATCTTAATCACCCAGAGTCGTAGCACACCTGGTGGCTCACTCTGGATGGTGTACAAATGTGAGCTAGGTGAGCTAAGACTCTGGGTGATTAAGATGTGTCAGTGTCGGTTCATGCTTGGTAACAAATATACTCTCTGATGTGGGGTGTTCATGGTTGGGGAGGCTCCAAGTGTGTGGGGACTAGGTATATCTGGGAAATCTCTGTGTCTTCCTCTCTATTTTTTTGTGAACCTAAAACTGCTCCAAAAAAACATTTCTAAAAAAAGAAAAAGGTGCATTTGCTGCCAGACCTAATGCTTTGAGTGGCCCAGCGCATGGCACATCATAACCGTGTGTGAGAAAAACGATAAAGTGCCTAAGACTGCTGCTCTGTGGATAACAGAAGGTAGAGGTGATGGGGAGGAGGGACTGGACTCTTCTGAACATAAGCTGGAGTTGAAGAAACTCTGGATTTAGCTAATGATATTTAGATTTTATAGCTAGTTTGTGAAGGTTTGATTGCTTGAATTCCTGTGGGAAAGATATCTTTGTTATTGTGAATTTTTCCCAAGTTGCTTTCATAATAGACTGTAATACAACTGCTTTTAAAACTTATGTTTTTGTTTCTTAGGACCAGAATTCATGTAAATAGAGTCTACTTTTAGAATCACTGATTTTTTTTTTTTTAATTCTGTGGGTCACCTCTTCAGGGATACTGCTAATTTGTTTAGTCTTTGAATTTAAATGCTATTAGAAAATGAAATAGCTAGTGGTGATGAAAATATATTTGGGAAATAGGTTGAGGACTCATGCTGTGATGTTCTTAAACTGTTTATTCTCACATCTACACAATAACATGTCTTCAGCCACCAGGAGCTGGAATAATGTTCCATGAAGCAGTGCTATTTAGGGATGAAGACTCTGAGGTTTAAAATCAGACAGACTTGGGTTTACATACCCTACATGCTGCTAAACAGCTTCACATTACAACATATCATTTAATGTGCTAAACTCCAGCTCCTCATCTGAAAAATGGGCTCTGCTGTAGCTTCTGTGGACGTTACTGGAAGAGTAGAGATGAGGATGCGCGTCCAGCAGGCAGTGCTGGGCTCTGGAAGAGGCAGATGTTGGAGACGGCACAGGTGACCTTGGTCGCAGCTTTTCCCAGGCTGGGACTTCAAAGTGCTGTGAAAACAGTTTCCCTGGGCTTCCCGGCTGGCTCAGATGGTAAAGAATCTGCCTGCAGTGCAGGAGACCCAGGTTTGATCCCTGGATTGGGAAGATCCTCTGGAGAAGGAAATGGTAACCCACTCCAGTATTCTTGCCTGGAAAGTCCCATGGACAGAGCAGCCTGCTGGGCTACAGTCCATGGAATCACAAAGAGTTGGACACGACTGAGCGACTGACACACACACACACACACACACACACTCAAGTTTGCAGTTTAAATGTGTTCCTGTCAATTAGATACAGATGAGGGAGAGCACTATGATTTTTTACATGGCTCATAAAACATAATTTGCTTTGTGTATAATACTTAAAATCATCATAAAAGCTGGATGAATAACTCCAGCTGAGTAAACTGTAGTGAATTTGCATGAAAGAAAACAGAACTATATATAACATATTTGAAATTTATTTTTTCTCTTTACTAAGTAGAAGTCTGTACTGGAAACAGGTATAAAGTCTATATTTTCAAAATGAATTGTTTTTATACATTCAGAAAAGAATATTTCCTTTATGATTTATACCTAATTGTTTTCCAAAACAGAATTGGTAAAGATTAAGAGAAATATAATTATGACTCAGTTGTAGTTTTAGTCATTATGATAAACTCATGGAAAGATGTGGGATGGAGAATTCTAGGTCCATTATCATTTTAGTTATGAAAATGTAAATACTAAAATGAAGATTAGAGAAAATAGTTCAAAAATGATAGTAAAAGTACATTTTCTACTGACTTTCTTGGAAGCCAAGGCAAAAAGGAAAACAATTGAGACCATAGTTTTCTCAGATTAATATGTTTGTCAGGAGACAGTTCACTCTCTCCCCTGGCACTGATCCATAGCTGAAGTTACCATGGTTTTAAATCATATAGTCATAGGTATACCTATGGCTGATACATGCTGATGTTTGGTAGAAACCAATGCAATACTGTAAAGCAGTTACCCTTCAATTAAAAATGAATAAATTAAAAAAAATTATATAGTCAGTGTCTTCAACTACAGTTTTAAAGAATGAATAAAAGTGTTTGAATATTTAAACAACCCTAAGTACAGTGAAGAGCTGACTCACTGGAAAAGACTCTGATGCTAGGAGGGATTGAGGGCGGGAGGAGAAGGGGACGCAAGAGGATGAGATGGCTGGATGGCATCACTGACTCGATGGATGTGAGTCTCAGTGAACTCCGGGAGTTTGTGATGGACAGGGAGGCCTGGCGTGCTGCAATTCATGGGGTCGCAAAGAGTCGGACACAACTGAGCGACTGAACTGAACTGAAGTACAGTGAGGGTTTGGCCCTTAATCATAATACAGTGGAGGCCTCGTGTTGTTCTTGGAGTTAGTGTAAGTAAGGCCAGGTCAGTACTTCCCGGTGCCCTGGGGCTGGCATCACCCTCAGACCCTCTTTCAGATTTCAGCTGTCTGGGGGGTGCTCACAGCATCTGGGAAGCTGTTTGTCAGGATCGTGGATGCTGAGATGTAGATCTTTTATACCCCTGACAAGAGAATGAAATTGGTGTTTCTTAACCACATATGAGCTCTCTCAGCATTCAACATGATGTCTTGTGTGGGCTGTTTTCTTACCTGGATTTTTTTAGGCTTACCTATTTTATTTTATTTATTTTTTTGTTGTAGGTTTCCCTTTTATTTTTCTTTTTTTTTTTAATTTTATTTTTTTTTAACTTTACAATATTGTATTGGTTTTGCCATATATCAACATGAATCCGTTACCTAGATTTTTTGAAAGGGAAATATGTCTTCACACTCCCCATTTTTTTCAGTTTTCAGAAGTGCTGACATCTCAAGAGATGTTAAGATTTTGGAAAAAGAAAAAAATTGCCCTCTGGCTTTCTAGGTTCTTCTAGCTGGTCTAAGAATTTGACATGAGAAGATTAACAGGAGAAACTCTGATTTAATCACATGTGCACAGGGGCCTGTCCTAGGAGGCTTCCGTGGCATCTGAGAGGAGGAGAAGGGGGTGTCACTGGGGACTTCAGCAGGCAGGAGGCAGTTCACACGGAGACAGACAAGCGGGTGTTTGGAGAACAGATGTTTGCGGGGACCTGCTGGGATGGTGGGACACAGAGGACTCTGTTCTCCAGGCCCCATCCGGCTCCCCACACCCGGCCCGTGCTCTTTGTAGATCTCCCAGGATAGTGGTCTTCTGGGCCAGGCACTTCCTCTGAGGTCGGTAGACAGGTAAGGGGCAGGTGAAAGACTTCATGAACTGTCTGTTTCTTAAAAATAATTGTCATAAAATAATCCTCATGTTGAAGAGACATTCTGTGGGGTGGCAAATTTTGTTTCCCTACAAAGTTATGGATGACGTTAGAGAAGGAAGCATCACACACCTCAAATTTTGCTTTTTGGGCTGTAGAAGTTAACAGTTTAATGTCCAGCTCCCATGGATTGCTGGTACAAATCAGATGCCCTTTGAGTGAACTGTGAGTTGAATTGGTGTATTAATCTTCATATGTACAGAGACTAACTCGGTACTCAGATAACTCATTTAGATAGCTCTGTGAAGTCCTGTTAGAGGTGTGTTTTCATCCCCTGAAGTGAAGTCTGTAGTCACTTTTCCTCTTGCCTGACAGTAACGTAGCCTTAACCCAGAGGCATGGTAGCTCAGCCGGTGAAGAATCCACCGGTAGTGCAGGAGACCCAGGTTTGATTCCTGGGTCAGGAAGATCCACTGGAGAAGGTATAGGCTACCCACTTCAGTATTCTTGGGCTTCCCTTGTTGCCGGGTTCCAGCTCCGGCTGATCCAGGGTATTCGAAGTGGGGACGGCGTCGGCGAGGATCAGGATACAATAGCTTCAATTACATATTAATTAAAGATGTAAAGAGTAATAGAATGAGGATAGCTCAGTAGGAAAATTCAGTGGAGAAAAGAAGCTGAGTAGCTTGGTTTATGTGGGAGACCAATAAAACTTCAAGACAAGAAGCTTGCACCACTTAACGCAGGCCACAGGCATCCTTCCGTTCTCCCGAAGGAGAGGAGACACTGAGGCCTCCCCGGTCGGATCTTAGAAGCCCAGGCAAAATTAGTAAGCTTGGTGGGTTCTGTGCTCCAGATGGAGACTCAGCCAGAGTGAGAGAGAGAGAGAGACATGGGGAGACCAGTATTTTGAGAAACTGATCCCAATTCTTTATTTTCCATGGTCTACTTTTATAACTGAGATGTTATGCAAAAGTCACATGGGGTCAGCAGTCCTGACTTTTATCAAAGTCAGGTGCTTCATACAAATGTATACAGAGGTCTTAGGGGTGTTGCATCATCTTCTGGCCAAGGGGCCTGCTGACAATTTATGATCCTTGTGACAGCGGTCAGTCAACCAGGACACTTATTTCTCCAGGGGTGATTATTCTTAAAACAGACGCCACCCAAATAAAGTTACATTCCTATAGGGTGAGGGTGTAGTGGGTTTTAGTTAAGGAAAGAATTTACTTAGCCTAAGGTCTAACATGATTAATATCAAAGGTTAATACTTATTTCTTCTATATATTCATTAACGTGTGTAAGGGCAGGGGATGTGGAGACTTAGCAACAAACATTGGCTCAACAAATGAAAAACCCTTCACCAACACAGTTTCTAATCAGCCCACTATACTTATACTAATGGTTTTCTAACTTTTCTAAGGAACCTGTTTTTAGAAGGTTTAAAGCATCTCATGCCTCTCACGGTTGGGAGGCTGTGAGCAATCACATGTGGCCGGACAAGCCTGTCAGGCAGGCTAGAGAACCTTCAGAGGAGTTTGTAGGTTAAAACACTCCTGTCACACCCAGGAGTTTTTATTAACTGGAGCTCTAGGTTAACTCCTTTTCTGAAAGAGGTGGTGGGGGACAGTCCCCCGTAAAGTCAGAGGTGTAGGTGGGAGCACAAAGTAGTAAAGCAGGCAGGCTCTGGTTATGGGGGTAGATGCTCGAGGATTTCCAGGGGGACTCCTGAGGCTCGAGCCCGCCTTTGCGTATGCCGAGCCTCCTTCCTCATGACCTTTGCCACGGGCGGAGTGCCTTCCGCCGGCCCCCAACACCTTGTGGCTCAGCTGGTAAAGAATCTGCCTACGATGTGGGAGACCTGGGTTCAATCCCTGGTTTGGGAAGATCTCCTCCCTCGTAGCTCAGTTGGTACAGAATCTGCCTGCAATGCAGGAGACCTGGGTTCCATCCTTGGGTCGGGAGATCCCCTGGAGAAGGAGATGGCAACCTACTCAGTATTCTTTCCTACAGAGTCCCATGGACAGAGGAGCCTGGCAGGCAATGGGGTTGCAAGAGTCCAAGAGTCAGACACAACTTAGCAACTAAAACACCACCACCAGTCACTCCAGTATTCTGGCTGGGAGAATTCCAGGGACTGTCTAGTCCATGGGGTTGCAAAGAGTTGGACATGACTGAGCGACTTTTACTTACTCATTATTATTGTTGTTATTATCATCTACTGTAAAGATGGAACAGTGTCTGCTCTCTGCACCCTCTTTTATTGGAGACCAGGCAGCCTCTCAGTAGAGAGAGGAATGGGCCTGTGCCCTGGCAGTTCACCTGCCCACTCTGCCCTGAGCAGGTGGCCACAGCTTTCCCTCCCCTGTAGGTGGAGATGAGACACCCGCTCCCAGGTACAGCAGAGAGGAGAACATGCGGGCACACCCATGCTCAGGTCTCCACGGTGGCCTGTAACTGACTGCGGGTGAGGTAACCTCTGTGTGTTCCCAGGCGCAGGCCCCTGGTGTCAGGACTTCCATGTGCCCGCACACAGGACTTGCAGGTAGCTTGGGTGATGCACAGGAGTGTTAGAATTGACCACACTGGGTGTCAGGACAGCAGATCACCACGCTTTCCAGGCCGAGCCCAGGGAGTCGATGTTTCTCCAGAGCTCTGTCGACCGGGTTCCCGACGTGTAGGGCAGGCTCTTGTGCCTCCATTCAGTACTAGACGGTGTTTGTTCCAGGACCTAGCGTGGCCTCAAATCCTTCACAGACTCAAGCCCTTCACAGACGATCCTCCGTGTCCGTGGATCATCTGGGAGGAGTGTTCTCCTGCTATTGCTGGTTGAATCTGCAGACAGGATGCTGCGGGTATGGAGGGCAGACTGTGTACCTGAGGTCTGGGGATTCTACAGTAAGCATTGTACTCCCCAGCCCCGTTCTGCCTAAACCTCACAGACCTATGCAGCCACAAATGCTCCCTGGTTGGAATCTTCCCCAGGGTGCTGGCATTGACTGTGACCATAAACTCTTTTATTTTCTAATAACATTTGTAGGCTTCTGTTTTGACCTTTGCATAAATTAAAACTTAGCTGTTGGTTGAAGAAAAGATCCCTATTGTCTGTGTTAGGGTGGTTATTCTCATTAATACAGTAATAGATTATATGCTTCGTATGAAACCTAGAGTGAGTCAGCGGTAAGAACATTCCTCCTGGGATTAAAAAGATAAACCCATAAGCCATTGTCACGCTGCAGGAAGTTCAGTCAGGCTCGCGCGTTTAAACCACAGCCGGCTCCGAGCCCTGTGGAGTTCTGTCCCCTCACTTGTGCTAGTTCCTGGAGCTCATGCTCTTCCTGTCTGGGTTCTGTGTTGTTTCACAGGCATCTTCAAGCAGGGATGGTTTTGAGCTGAGGCTGTGATGATAGAGGGTGGACAGTGCAGGGGCCAAGACTCACCCCATCCTGGGTTCTGTGCTGTGCAGGACGGCAGGTCACCTTGGCCTGTGGATCCTGGGGGCCCCCAAAGGCTGCTTAATGGAGGTGCTAAGACCAGGGGAGGTGGAGCGGCGGCTGAGGGCTGGAAATGCTGACCCCTGCGCCCACTGAGCAGCCTTCACACCCATCCCTCAGCCAGCTCCCCAGTGAACACTGAGAGCCCGCTCTCCACCAAGTGATCAGCTGGAGTGTGAACCTGATCTCTAGTCCAAAACTCAGATTTTCCTCTTTATAGGAGGAATCTTGTAAATGTTCTTAAAAAACCTTTTTCTTGTCCTTATTAGGTACTTCAGAAACAATAGTTTAGGCAAGTCCTTTGTGAGAAGATAGGGAAAGGTTTTCTGTCCTGGAATCACAGTGGTACCCACCTGCAGTTCAGAGCTGAGTATACACAGACTGTGGGTTTCCGAGGTGGTGCTAGTGGTAAAGAACTTTCCTGCTAGCGCAGGAGACCTAAGAGATGTGGGTTCGATCCCTGCAGGGGCTGGGAAGATCCCCTGGTGGAGGGCATGGCAACCCACTCCAGTATTCTTGCTTGGAGAATCCCATGGACAGAGGAGCCTGGTGGGCTACAGTCCATGGGGTTGCAGAGTCGGATACAACCGAGCAACTTTGCACAGCACATACACTGGTTGGGTGCTTGTCCAGTTGATTTTCTAAAGGAGAGAACGTCACCTGAAACATTGGGAGACCACCTCTCTAAGCCACAGTTTGCTCCCTCTATAAAAGAGGATCACTTTTCGGCTCCTGTGATTGTCCTGTGGGTTCAGCAGTACCATCTTGGGGAAGGTTTCAGACTCCACCAGTGTAGATGGAGTGAGCACTCAGTAACAAGCAGCTCCGAACTGTCGGATCCTGGAGGCTACTTCCAGTGGCTGTTTTCACATGTGCTTGTGTCAATCTCTAGGGATAGACAACTTGTATTTCCTAATGTCAGGAAGCTTCTCATGTGTCTGTTGGTCCACTGACTTGGACTTGTACGTAGGTTGGTTTTGAATTTGTTAGGTTGCAAAAGAGAGCAGCAGACAAGACTTTACAGGAAGGCAGACGTCACTTGTGGTCGGGTGCAGAATTACTCGTTTATGTGTGTCACGCCTGGTCTGTACATGGTAAATGGGCTGTTTAAAATTCATGCAGTACTGGTACTTTTGAATTTAGGCAAGATGAACAGGGAGGCCTGGCGTGCTGTGATTCATGAGGTCGCGAAGAGTCGGACACGACTGAGCGACTGATCTGATCTGAACTGAAGATCAGTTTTCTGGGGCTCAGTTTTTAGATGTTAAAGTGACTAGAGACGACAGTGTATATTGTGCTTCACTTTTGAAAAGGACTCTTTACTGATTTCACTTCTAACCTCCCTTGCTGTTTCCTTCTGTGTTTCAGGGAATATCTTGGTAAACAACTCCAGTCTGAACAGCCGCAGACTGCAGCCGCCCGGAGCTGAATGAGCTCTCAGGGCTTCCCTTGGATCTCCAGCCATCCCCTCACCTGGGATAGAAGACCTGGAGTGGGTCTCAGTAACTGCGGTCAAGCTCAAACCATTCCTCATTTATGTGTCATTTTCTTCTGTTGTGTAGCTTTTCCCAATGCTGATTTCCCATTAATTTGTCTTAAAGTAGGTGCTTTCTGTATCTAAGGAAAATAGTACTGTTACATATACTGCTCATAATTTCTTTATTTATTGTTCTCTGGAATGAATATAGGGTTATTAAAACATTCTCACTCCAAATACATTTTTTCTCTTTCCTTGTTCCTGACTTGAATTGTAACAAAAGTACCTTTTGTCCCAACTGAATTGGGAGAATTGTATTTGCAGAGTAGTGAATGGTGAATAAATGTTTTGAATTCATACGGATTTTTGTCTTCCATCCATCCACCCGCCCATCCACACATGCACATTGCAGCAATCTTATGCTAATATTGAGAAAACCTTAAAATGTTAAATGAACTCTTAACATGATGCTGTCATCTAAAAGACTTGCTTATGAAGCACAGTGAGGAATTTTAGCTATAGGTTATTTTCACTGATTTCTTATTTACTCTTGGATTTTCGTACTTCAAATCTATTTTCTTTTAATACTTTCTGGTTTAAATATTGCCAATAGGTATTTTATTTCTACCTCCTACCTTTTATTCTGGAACTCCCAGCCTTCACAGGGGCATCCATGGCCTAGAGGTTTACCTCCCCCAGATCTGAGCCTTTTGTTTTTAACCTCGTCGCCTAGTGTGAGTCTCATTTTTCTTTCATTTTCACTTTTCATTCTGAGCAGTTCTCTGATTGTAAAGATGGTAAGGCTAGTAGTTTATATGGTAAGTTTTCTTCTATAGAAAGACACTCCTAGCACCATCTCCTGTTTAAGGATAAAAGATCGAAACGGTTGACTTGACCATCTTCATCCAGGTCCCAACTTCTCCCACCCCATACCTCTGGCAACCACAAATCTGATCGATTTTTGAATTAATGTTTTCATTTCCTTTGAGTAAGTACCCAGAAGTGAAATTGCTGGATTGTATGGCAGGTCTATTTTTAACTTTTTGAGGAACCTCCATACTGTTTTTCCACAGTAGTTGCACCAGTTCACATTCCCACCAACAGTGCACAAGGGATCCCTTTTGGCCACATCCTTGCCAACACTCGTTACCTCCTCTTGCTGATAATAGCTTCTCACAGCTGTGAAGTGACGTCTCATTGTGGCTTTGATTTGCAGTTATCTAGTGATTATTGTTCAGCATCTCTTCATGTGCCTGTTTGCCATCTGTATGTCTTTGGAAAAATACCTCTTCAAGTCTTCTGCTCATTTAAAAATTATTTTTAACTACTTTTATTGTTTTAAAATTCTTTTTTTTGTGGTGGGAAACTTCTTTTTTGGATCTTATTGACCTTCATATTTTAGAAGATATGTGAAAAGGGCCTTCCCATTGGCAAGTAAAGCTTATTCCCACACATCGTACCTGGACAGTCACAAGTACCAGATTTATAGAATATAAATAGGCTATATATTTATATCAATATAAATTGACAGGCTACCTGTTTTATTACAAAAGACCTAGTTAGAATGTTTCTGGCTTTGAGACAGTACCAGTTTCTAGTGATTTTCAACACTGGGGCCAAGGTCTACCTTTGGAATAACACAGAACAAGTCGTATCCTTAAGATTCTACTTTGTAAAAGCACGTTCATTCTAGAATAGTGCTGCTTTATTTTTGTCATGTTGCTGTTTTGAATGCTGGACACCTCAGACCACGTTTTGATGGAGCAAGGTGAAACAGACGTGCGTCCCGTGATGTGCCCATGGTGAGACGAAGACCTTCCTTCCTGGCTGGCCCAACATCAGGAGAAACTGTTGAAAAAGGGAGATTTTTTGCTCTGAAGAGAGCAGCAGTGCCTGTGATCCCCCCAGGGCAGGGGGCCTGACTGGGACTTGCACACACACTGCCTTGCTCACGCCCCGCCACCTATTGCACCCACACAGCTGACGGCTCAGCATGGGAGCCTGACCAAGAGGCAGCAAGTCTGGAGATGACAACCCTAGGCGGGTGGGCCCAGGAGGAGACACGCTCACCAGGATCTCTTGTTTGGGATGTTGACATGAGGCGTAGATGAAAGTAACTGGCAGTGAGGTGACACACGTGGAAAGATACCTAGAGATGAAAAGGCTGTAAAACCCTGAGTAAAAGTCCCTGAGACAGAGAGGAGAGTGGCAGGTGAGCTGGGTGACAGCCAGGTGAGAGGGACAGGGTCATTGGTGCCCAGTCCTCAGGCTTGTGGGAGGCCAGCATCCCTTGTGGGAGGCAGAGGACAAGAGCCGCTGCCCAAGACCACTGGGTGGACCTGGGTGATCACTGAATACAAGGTCCACATGTAAAAAACACTTCTCTGGGCTAGCAACCAACAACTGGAAATTTAAAATAGTGTAAAAACACTTCAAAAATTTAACAAGAGTATAAGATCTGTGCACTAAAAACTAAGGTTCCTGAGGCAAATGAAAGATGACACACAGGAGGAGATATGTTCTGACCATGGATTGGGAGATACACATGGTTAGGGTGTCAGTTCTACTGGATTGGTCCACAGATTCCATGTAGTCCCAACAGCAGTACCATCTGGCTTCGATGTAGAAATAAATAAGCTGATTTGAAAGTTTGCATGGAGATGCAAATGACCTGGAAGAGCTGAAACAGTTTTGAAAGGATTTAAAGTTGGAGGCATTAACAGTACTTGGCTTTAAATAGAGCTGGGGTGGTACTGGCATAAACATCGGTGTATAAACCAGGCACAGGATAGAGTCCAGGAACAGAGCTTGATGGAATCAGTCTAAATGAGCGAGGCTAATTTGGGAGATTAAAAACGAGATAAGATGAAAATACTGCACGTGATAGAATGTGAGCTGTGAAGACCATGATCGGACTTTGTGTGGAGGCCTGCCCCAGGTCCTGTGAATGCTCTTCCTCGTCTGAAGCTTG
This sequence comes from Bos indicus, assembly GCF_029378745.1. Classification (NCBI taxonomy): domain Eukaryota; kingdom Metazoa; phylum Chordata; class Mammalia; order Artiodactyla; family Bovidae; genus Bos; species Bos indicus. The sequence continues at coordinate 22,198,740 of NC_091773.1, read as the reverse complement.
GAACAGCCCTCTTGTGAGGCTACAGCTGTTACCCCTGTTTTAAAAAGGTGGAGGGCCCGAGTGAAGTTAAGTGACTTAGCCAAGTTACTGGGGTTTGCCCTCAGCTTTAACAACTACCCGGTGGACACAAGGAAAATCAGGGGTAGCTGCCTACCAGAGATATTCTAAAGTCAAAACAAGCACCCAGTTTACTACCTAAGCAACTAGATGACCGAGCAGTAGAACCCTATTGAAAATGAGTGGAGGGACTTCCCTGGATCTTGGATGTGGTACCTGAGAGGGGCTCCCACAGGCCCATCTGCCTGGACAGGCCCAGCTTCAGGCTGAGCCGTGGGAGGTAAATCCTCCTATTGTGTCTGGAAATGCTATTTTCCAAGCACGTTAAAATTCAGGTGGCATCCCAAGTGAAAACTAACCCAGGCACTGAATTATAAAAGACATGTTGTGCATAACCAGGCTTCAAAGTGATGCTTAATAAGCATATGATTAATGTCTGGTGCAGATTTACTCAAATTAAGTTTTATTTTGCGGTGAAAACACGACACTGAGATGGAAATAAATGATTAGCCACAGAGTTTCTGTATCACCACCGTATAATCAGACCATGCATCAGTATTTATGTTAAAAAGTCTTAGCAAATTTTTTGATGTATGGTACATTAATTCAATTCAAATCAACCAAGTTGTTAAAAACTACTGTGAGCAAGACTGACCTAAGTAGTTATTGTGTCCAGGAGTGTGTGTCTCTTTAAGTGTGTGTGTGTCCATGTGTGTTTGTTTCCATGTGTGTGTGTTCAGGTGTGTATGTGTATATAAAAGAATGTGTAAGAGATGCTACTTCTGTCTTTGAAGAGTTTATAATATAGGAAGAGAGAGTAATCATAGTTTTAATATAGGGCAAATGTGCTTAATTCTAAAAGAAAAATTAAAAATGTCTCATGTGGTTGCCAGGAATGATGTACTGCTTAGGTTTAGAGAAACGGGAAAAAATTACAGAGGACATGAGACTTGAGGTCTGTGTCACTTTTCTCAGGGGCGTTTCCTAAGTCCTCAGTCACTTGGCTTCCTCTGAGCTCCGCCAACGGGACTGGCCTCCTCACCTGACCGCCGACATCCCTGTGGCCAGATGGGGTAGGTCCGAGTAAATCCCCACCTGCCAGACTTCACAGTGCTGGCTGTTCTTCAGCAGCCCTGCTGTCTCTGAGGGTGATCTGTTTGCAGCTTTGACTGATGCTGGTGGGATGAGATGTGGCCCACCTACTCAGCAGAGAGGGAGCTCAGGGCATCACCAGGCACAGCCACTCTTGGGATCATCTTGCAAAGATGCACCTACTAAAATTGGCACCTGGAAAGCGTGGGCATTCCAGAGAAGAGACCAGTCTGGGCGTGGACACCGCGGGAGCCCACAGAGAGGACCATGCTGAACTGACAGCTGGTGAGAGGTCATCACCTGTCCATGGGGAAGGAAAAAGATGACAGTTTCATCATCCATCGGCATCTCTTTTGACAGCATCCACCCTGCGGGCTGTGCCTTGAGGTCATGACTGCTCCTCGCTGGCTCTTTTTTCCAGTTCACGAAAGTATTGGTCTTGGCAAACCTTTTTATCCAAGTTCCATAAACCCATGTGGGGTTTTCTCCACCTTAAATATAATAGATTGCTGTTGAGTGAAGATAACCTTAGAAATCGTATTTTGATCAATCCTGCGATGTTACAAATGCAGAGTGGGGCTGGGTAAGAATGCCACTTTTTATTTGGTGCCTTTATTTCCATGCTCTGACCCCTGGGAGCAGTGCATCCATCTTCAGGGCAAACCCTCTGTACATGGGGTCTCATGAAGGCCTGAGGTCATGGCATTTTATCTATCTAGGTACAAGCTCACACTTCCCATCTTGGGGCAAGAGGGGCCTGTGAGAAACTTGGTTGTCTTTCCCACTGCTCAGGACTGTGGATTTGGGAACAGGGACCCTTTCTGGACTCAGCAGAATCTTCATTCCCTCATACATTCTTCTTCCCCAACATGTAGAGTCTTTATTAAGTCTTTTCTCTTCATGTCACACATAAATCTGTTGTTTACCTGCCACATCTATTTAAGGCAAATCACTCCGTTTGGTAAAGACAAAGAATTTGTGGCTCTAAATCAAAGCTTCTCACTGTTCTGTGGTTTCAGAGACCCTGTAAGAAATCATGAATTTTATGAAAATGCACACACTCATGATGGGATGTATTTAAAAATTTTTTTTTAATTTTTTATTTGAAGGACAATTGCTTTACAGGATTTTGTTGATTTCTGCAAAACATCAACAATGGGGTATTTCGTGAACTTTTTGAAGCTGAGGTTTTCATGTCCTTGATGCTAACTTCTGGCCTTGCAAAACAGAAATTCCGTTCCCCAAATTTCCAGCACACAAAAGACTCTTTCAAGTTGAATGTACTAAAAACAATACGTGAGAATCCGAGAGCCAAGAACAAAGGGTGTTAAGAAGGCCTTCCAGCTGCCTTCACTGCAACCTTGAAGAATCCCCCAGACAGTGGGCAGTTGGGGCCCGGGTCACTCAGCCGCTGCAGGTGAGGACCCAGGTGTGTGAGCTCCTTCCTCTGTCACCTGAGCCTCCCAGAGGGAGCAACCTGGTCTCCCATCAGGCAGCGGGGTGCATTGTCACCAGCTAGGTCACCTGGATGGGGTATGAGCCCAAAGCCAGCCCATAGGCTTTCTCTTATGAGAGAAACACAACTAGAAACTAACTAGCCAACCAAATATCTAAGTAGCCAACTAACCAAATGATTAACTAACCAACTAGCCAACCAACTAACTAGCCAACCAATCAACTAATTAGCCAATGAACCAACTAATTAACTAGATAACTAGCCAATCAACCAACAACTAATTAGCTAGCCAACTAATTAGATAACTAGCCAACCAACCAACCAACTAACTAGCCAGCTAATTAACTAGATAATGAGCCAATTAACTCCATCCTCTTTTCCCTCCCTCCTTTCTCTTAAGTTTTTCTTTACCTCTGTTCTGCTCTCGCTCTCTCTCCTGCTCTCGCTCTCTCTCCTGGTTTTCATGTTTTCTTTTCCTCTTTTTTGTTCCTGCTTTTGTTCCTCCACAAGCTGAGTGTGGCTCTGGCCCAGAGTTTTCCCAGCGTTGGGGTCAGGATGTCTGGGAGGAGGCAGTGTTGCTGAGACAGGGTGGGGGTTAAGGGCCTTTGCTATGAGTCACCAGCTCTGGGGGCTGCAAGGGGAGGCTGTCTGGGTGGAGACGGACGGTGAGCTGGGGCTGGGGTCGCCCCTGGGCAGGCCAGGCCATCCCACAGTCAGGGCTGACACCTGGCTGATTCCTGGGGTCTGATGACGTCACGCCCCTGGTAGACTCCCCTCAACAGGCAGCCTAGTCTCAGCTGAGTTATGCCAGCTCCCCAAGGGTCTGTGGTGCTGGACGTGGGGAGGGAGGTTCAGGCTGCATGGTGAGCACTTTCAGCCCCCCAGAATCACCCTTATCCTTGCCTCAGGACACGTCATCCTTTATTCCAGGGAAAGACAGAGAGTTAATGGTGTGTCAGGAAAGAAGCTGGAGCAGGTATGGAAAAGTAGCTAAATAGATTTTACAACTTTGAGCACAGTATCAGCAGGGACCTGGAAGAGGCAGCCAGGGTGGACTGCCAGCTCAGGGTGCCGTCGGCACAGAGAGTGACCAGCAGTACTGGGGAGAGACGGTACCACTAAGGTCCAGCTGGGCTAGAAAACATCCTGAACTCAGGCTGAAGGTCACCCCCCAGGCGTCTCAGGAATGGAAGGCCGAGGAAGGACGAGAAGACAGGAGAAGGGTGACTGGATGTTCACTAAGGGGATGGAGGGATAGTTAGTGATCCTTTAAATTCATTCATTACTTATTTTTTGGCTGCGCCACTACAGGGTCTTAGCTTCCTGACCTGGGACTGAATCCTGGCCCCAGCAGCTCCAAGCTCTAACCACTGGACTGCTGGGAAATTCCCTCAGTGACCCTTCTTAGAAGGCAGCACAGCAATAGGTTTCAAGATCTTTGAAAATGTTAGCACCGTTGGATTCTGTCACTTTGGTTATAGGAGTCTACTTTAAGGAAATCATAACTGACGCTCCCTGAAATTCATCACAGCTATTCATGGAATAGCTATTCTAATGGTTTAAAAAATCCAAACCATTAACAGGGAAGTTAATGCATCAGTCAAGAAACATCTGTATGTGAGGACATTACACAGCCACTGGTAATTTGTTGAAGAATTCTCAGTGATATAAGGCAACTTTTTGCATTTTAAGTAAAAAAAAAAAAAAAGAACAAAAATATACAGATAATTTCAATTATGTGAATTGATATATGCCTATATACATAGATTTATGCTGGGAGGGATTGGGGGCAGGAGGAGAAGGGGACAACAGAGGATGAGATGGCTGGATGGCATCACTGACTTAATGGATATGAGTCTGAGTGAACTCTGGGAGTTGGTGATGGACAGGGAGGCCTGGCGTGCTGCGATTTATGGGGTCGCAAAGAGTTGGACACGACTGAGCAACTGAACTGAACTGAACTCATTTTTTAAAAAGCCCAGATTTTGTGTTGCATTTATAATTTAGATCTGCTGTGATCACAGTTTATTTTTGTATGTACAATTCATGTGATGAAGAAAGAAACCTGACAAATGATTTTTCATAACTCTAAGAAAATCTATACACCTTTTTCTGTTATTTGGGTCAATTAAAACAAAGCCAGTTTTGTCAAAGCTGAATTAACTACCACGTTTGGTAAGTAACATAAGTGTTGATAACATCCATACCATAAATAAAATTCCTCACAAGTAGAATGGTATTAGAGTCTCAAGATCAAAAGTTTTACAACAGTTAACCATTTTGATTAGACTAGAAGCTCACAGGAGTGTTTATTGTGTATTACTCCACTTCTTGGTGAAAAATACAAAATAAACCTGACTGCAGAGATTCTTCACCTGTCTTGGGCCATCACCAGATTATCTGCTGCTCTGTTCCCTGGATTCTCCCAGCTCTGCCAGAGAATCCTCAAGATTATAAAGCATCCATTTAATTGTTTCTGGAACTTGTGGCCTTTGGTTTGTTAAAAGACAGCTGAGGCACAGAGAACAGTTTAAGAGTTTATTTGAGCAACAATTGATGGCAACCAGGCGCACAGTGAAGAAGGAGGTGTTGGAGGTCAAGGGAGGCTGGAGCCTGGAGAGGTGCACCTGGGGGAGGAGGAGACGGAGGGAGAAAGGAGGCTGTTCATTGGTGGAGCTCAGCATGGCTGGCCAGTTGTGATGGTGCTTAGGTGCAATTTCCTAATAGGAGGCAGTCACAGGTTGAGGTTTTGGTTTGTTTTCCTGTGCTATGAAGCCATCAGAGCCTTGTCAGTTTGATGGCCTCCTTACTGAGTTAACTTACAGGTTTTAATGATGGTTAACAAAGAGTCACTGCAGATGGTGACTGCAGCCATAAAATTAAAAGACGCTTACTCCTTGGAAGGAAAGTTATGACCAACCTAGATAGCATATTCAAAAGCAGGGACATTACTTTACCAACAAAGGTCCGTCTAGTCAAGGCTATGGTTTTTCCTGTGGTCATGTATGGATGTGAGAGTTGGACTGTGAAGAAATCTCAGAGCCGAAGAATTGATGCTTTTGAACTGTGGTGTTGGAGAAGACTCTTGAGAGTCCCTTGGACTGCAAGGAGATCCAACCAGTCCATTCTGAAGGAGATCAGCCCTGGGATTTCTTTGGAAGGAATGATGCTAAAGCTGAAACTCCAGTACTTTGGCTACCTCATGCGAAGAGTTGACTCATTGGAAAAGACTCTGATGCTGGGAGGGATTGGGGGCAGGAGGAGAAGGGGACGACAGAGGATGAGATGGCTGGATGGCATCACTGACTTGATGGACGTGAGTCTGAGTAATCTCCAGGAGTTGGTGATGGACAGGGAGGCCTGGCATGCTGCGATTCATGGGGTCGCAAAGAGTCAGACACGACTGAGTGACTGAATTGGACTGAACTGAACAAAGAGTCAGACACGACTGAGCGACTGAACTGAATTGAACTCAATAATGATGAATAATTAATACTGATTAATAATTAATATAAGTTAATAATGATGACGATGATTTAATGATGATAACTAAGGCTGAATGAGAGTATTAGAGCACATACTTCCCTCTGTATACATGTCTGCATCCCTCTCAGTTGACCTACGCAGCACAGCCTACATCCCAGGCTTCTCTAGACACCTACTGCTGCCATCCCTGCTACAGTAGGGCCTGGTGGGGGGATAGTGTTCTCCCCACCCCACTCCTCGGGGTCCAGTCCCACCTGCCCCCCAGAGCTTCCTCCAGGTGCCTCTGGCTTATCTCTGGTGACACCCCTGGTTCCTCCCTTTCTCCTCATAGGCTCCTCAGAGCCTGGGGCCTTCCTCAAGAGGCTTCCTGAGCCCAGTCTCCCCCGCCTATCCCCAAGGTTGTGAACACCCTAAAAGCACAGCATTTTGGTATCCCTGCCTTGCACCCAGTCCCTCACTCAGGGCGGTAAACAGTAGGTGCTCAATTTGGATGTGAACTATTCACAGAAGAAGTGAGTGAAAGTGAATGTCACTCAGTCATGTCCAACTCTTTGCAACTCCATGGACTATACAATCCATGGAATTTTCCAGGCCAAAATAGTGGAATGGGTAGCCTTTCCCTTCTCCATGCAATCTTCCCAATCCAGGGATCGAACCCAGGTCTCCCACACTGCGGGCGGATTCTTTACCAGCTGAGCCACAAGCGAAGAAGTGAGGGATGCTCAGTAAAAGCCTATGGAAGAGTAGCTGGTTATAGTTCAAGGGCCCTTACTCTGTTCTGCTCTCTTCCTTTCTCAGGCAGGAGGGCTAGGGGGACTAGTGTTTGGCTGGTGGGATGTCTCCTATGAAAGATTGTAATTATCAGCCAGACATCAGGGAGTGCAAAGTCAAGTGGGCTTTAGGAAGCATCACTATAAACAAAGCTAGTGGAGGTGATGGAATTCCAGCTGAGCTATTTCAAATCCTAAATTCCAATCCCAAAGAAAGGCAATGCCAAAGAATGCTCAAACTACCACACAATTGCACTCATCTCACACTAGCAAAGTAATGCTCCAAATTCTCCAAGCCAGACTGGAAAAGGTCAGTTTCCATTCCAATCCCAAAGAAAGGCAATGCCAATGAATGCTCAAACTACCGCACTATTGCATTCATCTCACATGCTAGTAAAGTAATGCTCAAAATTCTCCAAGCCAGTCTTCAGCAATATGTGAACCGTGAGCCTCCTGATGTTCAAGCTGGTTTTAGAAAAGGCAGAGGAACCAGAGATCAAATTGCCAACATCTGCTGGATCATGGAAAAAGCAAGAGAGTTCCAGAAAAACATCTATTTCTGCTTTATTGACTATGCCAAAGCCTTTGACTGTGTGGATCACAATAAACTGTGGAAAATTCTTCAAGAGATGGGAATACCAGACCACCTGACCTGCCTCTTGAGAAATCTGTATGCAGGTCAGGAAGCAACAGTTAGAACTGGACATGGAACAACAGACTGGTTCCAAATAGGAAAAGGAGTATGTCAAGGCTGTATATTGTCACCCTGCTTATTTAATTTCTATGCAGAGTACATCATGAAAAATGCTGGACTGGAAGAAGCACAAGCTGGAATCAAGATTGCCGGGAGAAATATCAATAACCTCAGATATGCAGATGACACCACCCTTATGGCAGAAAGTGAAGAGGAACTGAAAAGCCTCTTGATGAAAGTGAAAGAGGAGAGTGAAAAAGTTGGCTTAAAGCTCAACATTCAGAAAATGAAGATCATGGCATCTGGTCCCATCACTTCATGGGAAATAGATGGGGAAATGATGGAAAGAGTGTCAGACTTTATTTTTTGGGGCTCCAAAATCACTGCAGATGGTGACTGCAGCCATGAAATTAAAAGACGCTTACTCCTTGGCAGGAAAGTTATGAGCAACCTAGATAGCATGTTGAAAAGCAGACACATTACTTTGCCAACAAAGGTCCGTCTAGTCAAGGCTATGGTTTTTCCCGTGGTCATGTATGGATGTGAGAGTTGGACTATAAAGAAAGCTGAGCACTGAAGAATTGATGCTTTTGAACCGTGGTGTTGGAGAAGACTCTTGAGAGTCCCTTGGACAGCAAGGAGACCCAACCAGTCAATCCTAAAGGAAATCAGTCCTGAATATTCATTGGAAATGTTGCAGAAACCAGTGCTCGAGAAACCAAGCAGTACACTCGGAGAGTTGGGGAACTCAGGTTTATTACACCAGCGGGCCCAGAGAAGTTAACCCTCCAAGCTCTGAGCCCCGAACAAAGGGATTACTGAGTTTTTACAGACAGACTGTAGTGGGCAACACTAGCTGTTAATAGGCTGGTTTAAACTAAGGGGTTTCACTCGCGTGGGAACAGCAGTAGAAATGGGGAGGGGGATGCCTGACCTTTACATGGACAGGCATGATTAAACAGGTTTGCAGGGCTGAGCAATTGCAAAGAGCAGGACAAGGGTGAGCGATATGAACTCACTAGTATTGCAAGTCCCCACTTTGTGAGAATACGTGTCTTAGGTGATCTACACTTTGCAAGGGGCAAGCTGAGCTACAGAGGCAGAAGAAGGAGATTATGGAAAATTTTAACTGTTCCTCTTCATTCCCCCCTCTTAATGCTTCTATCACTCATTGCAGAAAGCATCATCTAATGTTTTGGTAAGACATTCAAAGCTCTCCATCGTTTAGGGGGCTCTTTTGAGCTATTACCATTTGTAACTTCATGGATTCAATCTGAGAGGTTATGAACTGGGTAATCGCATTGAGAATATAAGAGCCAAACAAGAGTGCCACAAACAGTGTGAAGAGAGGACCTGTTAAAGGGAGAAGCCACGACGCCCAGCTCCAGATATCGTTCCAATTACCCCAGGAATTAGCTAGTTTCGCTCTCCTTTTTATCATTTGTTTGTTCCCTTAGCTCTTGGGCCATGTCCCTGGCTATTCCTGACGGGTTTACACAAAAGCAGCATTTTTCATTCAGAAAGGGGCAGAGTCTTCCCTTTCAGCTGTCAGTAGGTCTAGCCCTCTGTTATTCTGTAAAAGCACCTCAGTCAGGGAGTCTGGTTGGTCCTGTAAGGCCACTAAAGATTTGGCCACTCTCCCAAAGTCGTCTGTAAAGTCTTTGGATAGCGTATGGTAAAAGGTGGTTGATGAAGCAATTCCTCCTAGTCCCACACCTATCCCAGCCGCGATTCCCAGGCCAACTAGTAGAGGTAGAAACTGGATGGCTCTTTGTGACCGCATATGTGCTGCCAGAGGTATGGTGAGAGTCTGGTTGTTGGGGACAATTTTATCTGGGGAGTAAGGAAAGCTATGGTGCAGATCCCCATCTAATTGACAGGTAGACATCAGTAAGCATCTGTCCCACAAACAAAGAAAAGGCCTTGGGGGCAGCACCATCTGTTACAGCAAGGGACACCAAAAGGCTGCAAAGCAGCCTGCACATAACAGATAACCGAACACTAGCAAAAGGTTTTCTCCCCATCTTTGGGTTGTCACGGCTATAGCAACTGGGCCTGTCATGAAGGGGGTTCAGCTATACTGTGGAGCAGTGTAGTTAGTAGGGAGAATCAATCATAAAAGACATCTAATAAGAATAAGGCTTCTCACTACAGTGAAATAACAGACAGTTAACTGCAGCTTCTGACCCAAGTCCCAGTCCTGGGGTGTGACTGAAGCCAGTCCTGTAGCGAAGAGCACAGCAATAATACCAATCAGGGATAGAGGCAGGGTTGACAATGAAAATCCATTGATATTTTGATAGCTGGATCTTCAAGCTTCTGCCATGCATTGACCAGCCAGCTGCCAGAGTGTGGCTGCAGCAAGGCTGAAGAGTCCTCAAGTTTCTGCTGTGTGTTGACTGGTCAGCTTCCAGAGTGACTAGAGCAGGGCTCAGCGTCCTTCGTGGGTGAGGGCCGTTGTTTTTGGAACCTGACTTTGAGGAGGTTTTTGGAGTCTTGACTGCTTTCCAGGTGTCCTCATCACAGGAAGTCGCTGCCTTCTTGACTCTGGTGTGGTGGATCCAAGGGGTGACACCTATAACTCTTAATAGCAGTAGGGGTTGCCAGGACGACCACGTGAGGGCCTGTCCAAACTGGCTGAAGTGGTTTCTTTTTCCAATCTTTAACCCATACCTCATCTCCTGGCTGATAGGGATGAACCCAGTTGCCCAGTGGATGGGTGTCCTTTCTCAGGTTTCTCGGGCAATATGCTGGAAGACTGTTCCCAGGGCCTGGAGGTGTTGGGACAGCTCCAGGTCAGCTAGTTGTTGGTGGTCTCCCTTGAGCTTTTCTAGCATGGGGGTGGTCTCCCGTATAAGATCTCAAAGGGAGAATAGCCTGAGGACCTCGGGGTGCATTTACGGCTGGAGGTAAGAGTCCACAGAATGACAAGGCAGCTTGTTCCAGCACTGTCTGGGCGTTGGCCGGGGGATGTTCTTGTCGTACTACTACTTGGAGAAACAAATTTAACAAGAAAGTTAAAGATACATGGCCCAAAGATTAATAGAAGCAGGAAAGCTGCTGAGGCGCTAGCCAGGAGAGCCGGGTCCAGACATTGGTTCCTGACATTAGTGTTTCTCTAGGTATGAGAAGATGCAAGAATTGGACTCATAAAAATCTTTATCTGAAAACACCTGACTCTCTGAAGGCCTGTTTTTCTGGGTTTTTCCCAGAGCTCCGAGTGCCTTATTTTTTGTCTGCACCCTGAACTCCTTTCAAGGGTGTGAGGAAGGTCAGCATTTGTAGTGGTCATGATTTAATCTTTGTACAGGCAGCTGGCGAGGGCCAACTTCCAGTCAGCAGGGCCCCTTCATGGTCATATTTGACCATGTTTGGGGGGCCTTTCATGGTCACTGTGTCCGTCAGTGCTGAGGGGGCTCATTCCCAGGTCTAACAAAGATTCCATTGACGGGCTGCTCACTGTGTTGTCACTAGACCAGGCTTTGTAAGTAACAAAAGTCTCTGGACGATACCTGTCTTACTAGCCTCTTGGTCCAGAAAATTCTGAAAGAGATGGGAATACCAGACCACCTGACCTACCTCATGAGAAACCTATATGCAGGTCAGGAAGCAACAGTTAGAACTGGACATGGAACAACAGACTGGTTCCAAATAGGAAAAGGAGTACGTCAAGGCTGTATATTGTCACCCTGCTTATTTAACTTATATGCAGAGTACATCATGCAAAACGCTGGACTGGAAGAAGCACAAGCTGGAGTCAAGATTGCTGGGAGAAATATCAATAACCTCAGATATGTAGATGACACCACCCTTATGGCAGAAAGTTAAGAGGAACTAAAAAGCCTCTTGATGAAAGTGAAAGAGGAGAGTGAAAAAGTTGGCTTAAAGCTCAACATTCAGAAAATGAAGATCATGGTATCTGGTCCCATTACTTCATGGGAAATAGATGGGGAAATGATGGAAAGAGTGTCAGACTTTATTTTTTGGGGCTCCAAAATCACTGCAGATGGTGACTGCAGCTATGAAATTAAAAGACGCTTACTCCTTGGAAGGAAAGTTATGACCAACCTAGATAGCATGTTGAAAAGCAGAGGCATTACTTTGCCAACAAAGTCTGTCTAGTCCGTCTAGTCAAGGCTATGGTTTTTCCAGTGGTCATGTATGGATGTAAGAGTTGGACTGTGAAGAAAGCTGAGTGCTGAAGAATTGATGCTTTTGAACTGTGGTGTTGGAGAAGACTCTTGAGAGTCCCTTGGACTGCAAGGAGATCCAACCAGTCCATTCTGAAGGAGATCAGCCCTGGGATTTCTTTGGAGTGAATGATGCTAAAGCTGAAACTCCAGTACTTTGGCCACCTCATGCGAAGGGTTGACTCATTGGAAAAGACTCTGATGCTGGGAGGGATTGGGGGCAGGAGGAGAAGGGGACGACAGAGGATGAGATGGCTGGATGGCATCACTGACTCGATGAATGTGAGTCTCAGTGAACTCCGGGAGTTGGTGATGGACAGGGAGGACTGGCGTGCTCAGATTCATGGGGCTGCAAAGAGTCAGACGCAACTGAGTGACTGAACTGAATTGAACTGGTCCAGAAAAATATTTTCCCTTGTTGCTTCTTCCCATATCTGGAGTACATTGTTACAATTGTTGATCTCATACGAAACTGCATATCAGCATTTTATCACAGGCTCAGTCACACATTTGGTAATGTAAGAAATAATCTTCTGAAGCAAGCTACATAGAAAATAATATAGCTAGCAATTATTAGTAAGGTCACAGGCAAGGAAGAATTTAAGTCAATAACTTTCATTGGGTATAGCCTGGTATACCCTAGGTCATCTGTCTCAGCTAAATGATTATAGCCAAGTGTTAATCTCCTGGTTGTACATCGTGGAGCATCTGACCTTTATCCAAAGACTGGTTACTGAAATAAGCTTTGGTAACAATCTTAGAGTGACCTTTTTAATAACTTAATTAAACCTTTAGCCATATAACATAACAAGGAACTATCTCGGAAGTGAGTCTTAGTAAGCACAGATGTTAATTAACAAAACTAGAACTTAATATTTAGTGAAACATAATTTTTTCCTTTTTTGGAGAACTCACTGAGGGCATTAACACTGTAGCCAGGGCAGGCTTTAACCCATCAAATGATGAGGTTTGTCAGGGAGCCGGAAAAAGCCAAGCAGCCCTCTTGGATTTCCCATAGTACTGGCTCTGATTTTTAGCTGTTGTTTATTTATTTTTAATTTCCTGATTTAAGAGCAGACTATGGCCATATTTTAAAGACATCAAGAAAGCAAAAGTCGAACCACGAGGGGTTATTTTTTGTAGAAGCAGAATGAGCTTTATCTACATGTACCATAATCTTAAATAATGTTTATTTATTTTACCAAAGTAACAAAAAGATTTTAAAAACAAATATAAATCACTTAAAGGCAAAGAAATCTATAATCTGTTATTGAAAGCTGCATTTTAAGAAAACTGTTCTCTGAACAGAGAGAAGACCAAATTCCAGTCTGGCATCAGCTTAGTGTTAATAACAAAATTTGTTTATCTGTTTAATCTTAGAAAGTCTTTTCCATTAATCTTGAAGAACTAGCAGTATTCTTCTAAAGGCATGAGAATAAAACCATAGAAGGCATGTTTAAATCCTGATTCTATTGCAATTGACAAAAAACCCTGGTTATAACACTTTAATATGATAACTAGAATTATAATTGACCATATTTTATCAGGGCATATCAGATCTATATGAATTTCACATAATTTTAGGATATCTATATTAGTAATATGAACCATACAGTATAACCTGAAAAGATTTTTCACCCCTTTAACAGTACTTCGCATGTAATTTAACATGTTCAGTGAACCCAGGTAGCTTAATAGCTCTTTGGGATTTCTCAGGGACCTTCTGAAGCATCCCAAAGTTAGCTAGAAGTCAAATTCTTTAGGACGTTTTGTTAATAAATATCAAAAGGGTTTATAACACTCACTCAGGTAGGATCATATAAGTTACTGTGAAATAATATTTATTTACTTAGCCAAAGTTAATAAAAGATTTCAAAGCTAAATATAGAATAGACCAATTAAGAGGTAAAGAAACATAAATCTATTATTAAAAGCAGTTCAATATCTGAAGAAAGTATGTCCTCTTAACAGAGAGAAAGGCCGAATCTAAGTTTTTGCACCAGCTTGCTTTAAACTCATTTAGGTAAACTTATGGAGAAGGAAATGGCAACCCACTCCAGTGTTCTTGCCTGGAGACTCCCATCTATAGCAGGTAAACTTAATTAAATTTATTTTAAACTTAGTCAGTCCTGCTGCTGCTGCTGCTAAGTCGCTTCAGTCGTGTCCGACTCTGTGCGACCCCATAGACAGCAGCCCACCAGGCTTCTCCGTCCCTGGGATTCTCCAGGCAAGAACACTGGAGTGGGTTGCCATTGCCTTCTCCAGTGCTTGGAAGGGAAAAGGGAGAGTGACACGACTCTTAGTGACCCCATGGGCTGCAGCCCAGCAGACTCCTCCATGCACAAAGCTTTTTTTCAGGCTCCACCTTCCACAAAACTTATAATCATTTTCTGTAACAGCCACCTGTAAGTCAGACCTACTTTCTTTTCCCTTTATAAAATGCAATTTTATTTTTTATATCAGCTTTATTAAAAACATGCATCCTACTTTCTTATTAGATTAGCAAACAAACATTAATACTAGATATTTAGTGTTGAATATTTCCCAGTTCACTTGAATCTGAAATTTATTTAGGTTAATTTTTCTTGTATTTAGAATTGTTTCATTGCTTACTTTTCTTTAGGCCAATTAAATTAGAACTCATTTACAACTTCAACAATAGTATCAGAAAAAAGACATATACTGAGACATACATAAATCCAGACAGACAGACTGACAGAGATCTTAAAGTTTTCTGTTTGAGATTTAAAATATCTCTTTGTCCCCCTTTTTTTCTCTTCACTTGAAGTTCTAATTTGCCCAAAGCTGAGGTCTCAGGCCAAGCTGGCTGTGTATTTCAAGGACATGGAAAGGGTTAACTTAAGCTTTTCCCTGGGCAGGTCTTTTTAACAAGCTAGTTGTTTTTAATTGCATATGCTAGTTGTTTTTGATTGCATATGCAAAAAGATTTTGTTTTGTAGTTTCCAAAAAGAAAAATTTCTCTCACTCAGTTTAATCAGCAATCATGCATGCACTCACAATCATTCAGAGGCTGTCACAATGCCTCCCTTCTGAGTCCCCAGGTTTCCTTAACTGTTGCTCCCTTCCTGGGAGCCCCAAGGAACTTATAGTCATTATGCCTCCCTTCTCCTGAATCCCTAGGTTTCCTTAACTGTTGCTCCCTTCCTGGGAGCCCCAAGGAGGTTATCATTCACGACACAACCCTTCCTCCCAAGTCCCCAGGTTTCCTTAACTGTTGATCCCATCCTGGGAGCTCCAGGAGGTGATCAGTCTCCTCTTTGACCAATTGCGGTAGGTTCCTCCTGGGGTAAGGTCTCCCCCAGGGCCTTACCTTATCCTGTGGCCATTCCTGGTGAGTTGGCCCATCCCTCCAATGAGTCCAGTTGGGGCTTGGCCGTCCAGAGAGTCAGAACACTGGTTCAAAAGAGAACCCGAATACCGTCATGTGGCTTAACTTTTTGTTTGTCTCGGGATTCCTTCGCTCCAGCCTGGCCAAGCTACCAGTCTGGTGGCTCAAGGGGCCAGTGTGGTTGGAATCTTGCTGGGGCCTCCAGAAATGTTGCAGAAACCAGTACTCGAGAAACCAAGCACTACACTCGGAGAGTTGGAGAACTCAGGTTTATTACATCGGCAAGCCCAGAGGAATAAACACTCCAAGTTGTGAGCCCCGAACAAAAGGATTACAAGTGTTTTTCGATAGACTATAGTGGGCAACACTAGCTGTTAATAGGCTGGTTTAAAATAAGGGGTTTTGTGTGCTCGGGAATAGCAGTCAAGATGGGGAGGGGGATGCCTGTCCTGGTCAGGCATGATTAAGCAGGTTTGCAGGGGCTGGGTGATTGCAAAGAGCAGGACAAGAGTGAGTGAGATAAACTCCAGTTCCTAGTATTGCAAGTCCCCACTTTCTGAGACTATGTGACCTACATGATCTAGACTTTTCAAAGGGCAAGCTGAGTTACAGAGGCAGAAGGAGAAGGAGGTTATGTAACATTTTAACTTTTCCTTTTCAGAAGGACTGATGCTGAAGCTGAAACTCCAATACTTTGGCCACCTGATGTGAAGAACTGACTCATTTGAAAAGACCCTGATGCTGGGAAAGATTGCAGGTGGGAGAAGAGAATGACAGAGGATGAGATGGTTGGATGACATCACCGACTCAATGGATGTGAGTTTGAGTAAACTCCAAGAGTTGGCGATGGACAGGAAGGCCTGCGTGCGGCTGTCCATGGGGTCACAAAGAGCTGGACACAACTGAGCAACTGAACTGAACTGTTTCTT
The DNA here is from genome assembly GCF_029378745.1 of Bos indicus. Taxonomy (NCBI): domain Eukaryota; kingdom Metazoa; phylum Chordata; class Mammalia; order Artiodactyla; family Bovidae; genus Bos; species Bos indicus. The sequence goes on along the minus strand of NC_091773.1, from coordinate 22,182,717 downwards.
GGAAGAAAAGCTATGACTAACCTAGACAGCATATTAAAAAGCAGAGATGTTACTTTGCCAACAAAGATCTGTCTAGTCAAGCTATGGTTTTTACAGTAGTCATGTGTGGATGTGAAAGTTGGACCATAAAAAAAGCTGAGTGCTGAAGAATTGATGCTTTTGAACAGTGGTGTTGGAGAAGACTCTTGAGAGTCCCTTGGACTGCAAGAAGACCCAACCAGTCCATCATAAAGGAGATCAGTCCTGGGTGTTCATTGGAAGAACTGATGCTGAAGGTGAAGCTCCAATACTTTGGCCACCTGATGCAAATAACTGACTCACTGGAAAAGACCTTGATGCTGGGAAAGATTGAAGGCAGCAGAAGGAGATGACAGAGAATGAGATGGTTGGATGGCATCACCAACTTGATGGACATGAGTTTGAGCAAGCTCTGGGAGTTGGTGATAGACAGGGAAGCCTGGCATGCTGCAGTCTATGGGGTTGCAAAGAGTCAAAAAAGACTGAACAATTGAACTAAACTGAATTAGCATTGCATTTCCTGGGGCTAAACAACTGGATGTGCAGCTTTCCATCAATAGAGTGGTGTCAATTGTGCTATTTGACGGCATTGTTATGAAGATGAAATGAGGTCAGGAATTTGCAAGAATGGCTTCTTTTAGGTCCTGACACAGAGTAGGTACTCAGTGACTTCCTCCAATAACCAGGAGGAAGTCTGTGGGATGGACTCCTTATCAGAGAGAGGCTCACCGGGTTGGAGGGCCCTCTGCAACACTAGTGCACGATTCAATTTAGAATAGCATTCAGGATCCATTGTCCAGAGCATTCGTGGGTCTGTAACTGTTCTCTGCACTTGCTCTCGACCTGAATTCCCAAGCTGCCTGATTGCTTTCCAAGCTACCTGCCAACATCCGCTTTTTCAATACCACTCAGCTATTACCTTGGTGATGCTAATTTTGGTGAATAAAACACAGATGGATTCTTTTTTAAATTTCCATGAATGCAAATGGATTTCTGGACTTGAATATCCTGACCTTGTTTTGGTCACTGATTCATGGTGGGTGTCGTGAGATGTCATTTCAATAGAGGGTTTGTTTTTTCGAGAATCTTGACCTCCAAATGAAGTTTCTGGTCCTCCTTTCAGGGAGGCAGACAATAGCAGTGATGCCCTGTACCGTAGCTTGCTGGCTTTTACTTGCTCATCTGGACACACGGCAAGCCGAGTGGAAAGCAGCACTTTCTTATACTTCTCAAAGGTGCAGGGAGGATCAAGATCACAGGAACCATCAAGTCAGTCCTCACAATAGAGGAAGAGACATTGTGAGCAGTGCAGAGGAAAAATGGGGCGAACAGACAAAAACACGTACGTGCTGGGCTGAGCCACGGCCCTGCCCTTCAGGTATTTACATGAGACACACAAGGATGAGGATCACAGCACTGGAGGGAAGGGTGGTCTTCACCTGAGACACATGAGGACAGACAGCGCTGGAGGGAAGGGCCTCGGGTTCTGGCTCGAGAGTCTCTGATGTTGCCCAGAGAACTGTTTGCTCCTCCTCAGGAGCTCTGTGACCTTGAGCAAGTGACAACATCTCTGTGTCACTCCTTCTGTAAAATGGTGATAGGAAGGGTACTCAACTCATAGGGCTATGATACACATGTGATAATAGTCATGTGACCTTAGGTAGCGCATGTGTTAAATAAATCCCATCCATTAGGGCCTGATGACCCTGCCAGTTTTCAGATTAGTTGTACATAAAGAAGGCTGAGTGCCGAAGAATTGATGCTTTTGAACCGTGGTGTTGGATGTCACGGTCCAGGCGCAGGTTGGGAAAGAATTTCCAGACATGAGACAGAATGAGAGGGAAATAAAGTTCATTAGAATGGAAGACGCTGTTAAAACAGTGGGCCAGCTCAGGGGAGAACTGACGTTGAACGGGGTCCTTAGTCCCTTTTTATAGCCAGGGTACAAGGAGTGGGATCTTGCAGGTCATTTGCTATTTGGATGAGGCATGTATACTGGGTCAGGGGAAGAGTAAGGGAAATACCTTCTCCCTATGGGGTAGGAGAGGAGACAGGTTATACTGGTCAGGAGGACCTGAAATCCATTAATAGTTATAGAACTGGGAATGGGAGGGAAGGTCAATAAGGGTCTGGTTTTTCCATTCCTGTATTCCAAGACCCTCCTTGGTTTCATCTTCTCTTTCGTCCTCCTTGGTCACCACATGGAGAAGACTCTTGAGAGTTCCTTGGAGTGCAAGGAGATTAAACCAGTCAATCCTGAAGGAAATCAACCCTGAATATACATTGGAAGGACAGATACTGAAGCTGAAACTCCAATACTTTGGCCACTCGATGCAAAGAACTGACTCATTGGAAAAGACCCTGATGCTGGGAAAGATTGAAGGCAGGAGGAGAAGGGGACAACAGGGGATGAGATGGTTGGATGGCATGACCGACCTGATGGACATGAGTTTGAGCAAGCTCCTGGAGATACTGAAGGACAGGGAAGCCTGGTGTGCTGTAATCCATGGGGTCACAAACAGTCCGACACACTTAGCGACTGAACAACAACAACAAACACACAATATCCTTGATAATCTGACACTTGCTGCCCGAATTACCTGTGAGCAGCCCTGGCTGAAAATCAGAAGACTTGAACCAGTAGATAAGATTTTGTTCTTTTTTCATTCAGTCCCAGAATGCAGGGCTGAATTCCCATCACCAAGTATGTGGCCCCTTGCTTTTTTGTTTTGTAAAGTAAGAAAACAGTGTTTATTTATTCACTCCTAAATACATATTAAGTGCCTGTCATCTGAAGGATGGTAGGATCTGGAATCTAAAATTAAATGACCTCGTCCATGCCCCCAAGAGGTTCAAAGATGGTTGATCTTGCCTGGTGGTCCACTTTGCAATACTAGGTTCGGACTCCACCTTAAATACTAGGGACACTGGTTCCATCCCTGATCAGGGAACTATGATCCCACATGCCGTGAAGCAACTAAGTCCACACACCGCAACTAGAGACCCGGAGTGCTGAAGCTAAGTCCTGACGCAGCCAAATAAGTAAATGCATATCTTTTAAAACAGAGTTTTAAAGATAGTCAACAAATAAGTGACTAAAATGCACTGTGGACAAGGTTAGTCCAAGGCACTGCAGTCCTGGCAGGAGAGTGTAGGCCAGGAGTCAGGAAACACACCAGGATCCTGAATTCTGCGTTCAGCATCCCCTGCGTTCCTTCGTGGTTTACTGCACGTGAGTCCTTAATCAGTACACTCGGTTTTGCGTGCTTTTTACATTGTTATATGAACACGCTCACATGGTAAGAATTCTTCTGCAACTTAGTTTTCAAATATCAGTATTTTCCAAAGATTCATCCTCATTGATGTATATAACTGCTGCGTTCCTTATTTTTTAGCCTGTACTATATAAGGACGCCTGGATGGAGAGCCACGGTTTACTGACCTTTTCTCATTGGCCATTGGGTTTGACTATATTTTCTGGCTCCTGCAGCCAGCATGGCCATGGCTTGCTTCCAGAACTCTGGTGCACTGGGCAGTGGTTTCTCCAAGGTGGAAGTTCTTAAATTTTTTGTTCTAGAATCCTTTACATTCTTAAAAACTATTGATAAAAGGGCCTTTGTTTGGATGGATTATATTTATTAATGTTTACCATATCACAAATTAACAGTGAATGGTTTAAAATGTTAATTCATTTAAAAATAGCTCTAGTCTACCTGTTAACATGGATACATGGATAACGTGGTAACATGGATAGCATTTTAATGAAAATGACTACGTTTTCCAAAGGAAAAAAGAAGTCTCTATAAAAATCCACAAAGTACAGGATTGGAGAGCATCTGGCTGGTGAAGACACTTACATGCAGAGGGTGGCCCACCCCAACTCCATGGGAACAGAAATCCTGTGTCCAGAACCTTCTGACCTATGTGTAACTTTTTATCTGGTGGGTCATCCTTCATCATATAAAAATGAAGTGTTAGTCACTCAGTCATGTCCAACTCTTTGTGACCCTATGGACTGTAGCCTACCAGGTTCCACTGTCCATGGAATTCTCCAGGCAAGAATACTGGAGACGGTAGCCATTCCTTCTCCAGGGGATCTTCTCGACCCTGGGTCTCCTCACTGCAGGCAGATTCTTTACTGTCTGAGCCACCAGGAATCACTTTCAGTTTATTGTATAATGTACTGGTAAATATAAGCAAGCCTTTCTCTGAGTTTTATGAGCTGCTCTAGCAAATGATTGAACCTGAAAGAGAGAGTAATGGGGACCCTGGGTCATAGGTGAATTGGACAGAGTGTGGGTGACCTGGGTACTCTGCTACTTGACACTGGCATTGAATTGGGTGAGCACTTGTGAGACTGAGCCCTCAGCCGGAGGGTTATGACACTGTCTCCAGGCAGGCAGTGGGAAAAAACCCACCCATTTGATGTCAGAAGTGTTGAGTCAGCACAAAAGCTGTGTTTCTTTTCACTGCTGGGAAAGTGAGCCAATACTGGGTACCATCCGGTGTGCTCAGCCCCTGCGCCATGTGCTATCTGCTCCACAGGGGCTTAGGAAGAAGAGACAAGAAGAGGACAAGAGGCTGTGAAGTTTGTTTTTGTATAAAAGCCTATCACCAATTCTTCTTTTTTTTTTTTCATGGTTCAATCTCTCTTTTTTAGAATAATGTTATTTAGCTTTTTATTTTATATTGGAGTACAGGGTAAAGAATCTACCTTCTAATGCAGAATATGCGGGTTCTATCATTGAGTGGGGAAGATCCCCTGGAGAAGAGAATGACAACACACTCCAGTATTCTTGCCTGAGAAATCCCATGGACAGAAGAGTCTGGTGGGCTACAGTCCATGGGGTCGCAAAGAGTTGGAAACGACTTAGCAACTAAACAACAACAGTCGATTAACAATGCAGTGTTAATTTCAGGCACACAAGAATATTATTTAATTATACATGTGTTTGGATCTATTCTTTTTCAAATTGTTTTCCCAGTTAGGTTGTTACAGAATATTGAGCAGAGTTCCCTGTACTACACAGCAGGACCTTTTTGGTCCTACCACTTTAAATATAAATAAATATAAATAAAGCCTCCTGCTTTAAAAGTACATTAATTGAGCCGCCCAGGATTTAAATCACCTTCTCCTGGAAAAGCCCCAGGCCCTGAGTGATCAGGGGTTGGAGGAGATAGACAAAGAGGCCATCAAATTCTTATTTGCATGTAGTATCTTGACATGTTAATAAACCATCCACAATGACTAATCATAATCTTTTCACATTATAAAGTATATATCTCCTAGCTGTGGTCATTAATGCCAAATGAAATGAGGGCTAAATAGGGATTTTAGCTATAATCCCATTGTAGAGTTCCTTGGGATCACATTATACTTTAATAGAGCAGTAACTTATGAGAATTTCTTATTGCAGTGAATTTTGGTGTGGTATTATTGCTTTAGAGAAAACCCAATTCTAAAAATCTTATTTCCCATTCACAGAGCTGAAAATATGTTTAAATTTATTGCTTTTATTCTCAAATTTGGTTATCAGCTTTTAATTATTGTCGTCATTAGCCTTCTCCCTAAAATCGAATACTTTATGTGTACCTTGGGGTCTCTGTTATTTTTCTATTTTTTGGCTGTGTCACGCAGCTTGTGGGACCTTCATTTCTTGACCAGGGGTTTGAACCCATGCCCACTGCAGTGGAAGTGCAAAATCTTAACCACTGGACTCCCAGAGAAGTCCCCATGTCTCTGTTCTTGAACTCCAGCCCTTGGGAGTGACCTCCCCTGTTAATATCTAAATAAAATAATTGAGCCCTTATCTAACAGGACTGCAGCAAGCTCCATCCTGAAGTCCCAAAGGGTGAGTCTGAAGGTTCTGGGCTGTGGTCAGGGTTTCTCCTGGCTGTTACTTATTCCCTCTTACAGAAGTGACTTCAAGCTGTTTGCCTTCCATCTCTGGCCACGCATGTTGCTGTGTCCGTGAATCCCGTATATTTTATGTCCCACCCCACCAACAGGTCCCACCCCCTTAGTCCACAAAACAGAGCAGGTGAGTGTAAGGCTGGTGTGAAGGCTGGGAGGGGACCCAGCTCACTTATAACCTGGAACAGGTGATGGTTGACACGCTCTGTCCCCATAGTCATTGCCTGCACTTCACAATCCTTCCCCACTGACTCCGATACCTTCTCACCGGTGGCAGGTGTGGGAGATGGATCTCCTAGCTGTGTCTTCCCCCCACAGACCACCAGAACTCCAGACTCCCTGATTATAGCTCTGTCAGTGGGAGCCTGAAAGCTCTCACCTCGTGTCCATCTCTACAGAGATGCATTCTGCCACCACAGAGGTAACTTTTCCATATTTAGTCATAATAAAATGGACATCGTTGGAAGCATCTGTATTTTTTATTACTTCAGCAATGTTCAAGACCAGTCTAGACCTATCTGTAGGAGCAAAACCGCTCATAAAAATGGTCCATCCCAGGACACAGATGAAGTCACCCCAAGGATAAATTTCAGCTTCTAACCCAGATAATTAACAACTGAGGTTTTAAAAATAGCACATTTTAGGGACTTCCCTGGTGGTACAGTGGCTAAGACACTTAGAGAGTCAGTTCCTAGGCAGGTTGATAAGGAGTCTAGGGGTCCCCAAGGAGAGAGGGGTCTGGAATTCTCAAGGAGGAAGAAAGGACAAACTTTTTTTCTTTCCCCACATTCCTTAGGATTATATAACAATAATGTATCCTGCCTAAGGACAGTCTCTGGATTAAACCTTCTGTTATCTTAAAATGTAAATTATGGGAGTAGACTTGGTCTTTACAAGGATGTATCCTGCCTGAGGACAGTGTTATCTTAAAATGTAAATTACGGAAGTAGGTCTGATGAGGTCTTTACAACCTCCAGACATTCTTTGGATTATATAACTTCATTGTTAACACTAGCAAATGGGTACTCTTTCTGCCCCCTTCTGATGCCTGTGTCAGAAGCTTTATCCATTTCCTTTATACTTTAATAAAACTTATTACACAAAAACTCTGAGCGATCAAGCCTCGTCTCTGGCCCCAGATTGAATTCTTCTCTGGGGACCAAGAATCCCGGTGTCTTCACGTGATTCAACAACAACCTTTCAACACCATGCTCTGAATGCAGGGGGTCCGGTTCAAACCCTTGTCAGGGAACTAGATCCCCCATGCCACAATTAAGACCTGGTGCAGCCAAATGTATTTTTTTTTTTAAGTAGCACATTTTGGAAGATTATATATCTGTTTATCTATCTACTTGTGTCCCAAAGAAGCAGGGTTAACAGACTTCATCCAGGTGAGGGCAGCAGCGTAGGCCATTATTGTAGTTGCTGAGCCACTTCAGTTCAGTTCAGTTCAGTCGCTCAGTCGTGTCCGACTCTTTGCGACCCCATGAATCACAGCATGCCAGAACTCCCTGTCCATCACCAACTCTCGGAGTTCACTCAAACTCATGTCCATCGAGTTGGTGATGCCATTTAGCCATCTCATCCTCTGTCGTCACCTTCTCCTCCTTCCCCCAATCCCTCCCAGCATCTGGGTGTTTCCCAATGAGTCAGCTCTTCATATGAGGTGGCCAAAGTATTGGAGTTTCAGCTTTAGCATCAGTCCTTCCAATGAACACCCAGGACTGGTCTCCTTTAGGATGGACTCGTTGGATCTCCTTGCAGTCCAAGGGACTCTCAAGAGTCTTCTTCAACACCACAGTTCAAAAGCATCAATTCATCAGTGCTCAGCTTTCTTCACAGTCCAACTCTCACATCCATACTTGACCACTGGAAAAACCATAGCCTTGACTAGACGGACCTTTGTTGGCAAAGTAATGTCTCTGCTTTTCAACATGCTATCTAGGTTGGTCATAACTTTCCTTCCAAGAAGTAATCGTCTTTTAATTTCATGGGGGCAGTCACCATCTGCAGTGATTTTGGAGCCCCCCAAAAATAAAGTCTGACACTGTTTCCACTGTTTCCCCATCTATTTCCCATGAAGTGATGGGACCAGATGCCACGACCTTTGTTTTCTGAATGTTGAGCTTTAAGCCAACTTTTTCACTCTCCTCTTTCACTTTCATCAAGAGGCTTTTCAGTTCCTCTTCACTTTCTGCCATAAGGGTGGTGTCATCTGCATATCTGAGGTTATTGATATTTCTCCTGGCAATCTTGATTCCAGCTTGTGCTTCTTCCAGCCCAGTGTTTCTCATGATATACTCTGCATAGAAGTTAAATAAGCAGGGTGACAATATACAGCCTTGACATACTCCTTTTCCTATTTGGAACCAGTCTGTTGTTCCATGTCCAGTCTAACTGTTGCTTCCTGTCCTGCATACAGGTTTCTCAAGAGGCAGGTCAGGTGGTCTGGTATTCCCATCTCTTTCAGAATTTTCCACAGTTTATTGTGATCCACACAGTCAAAGGCTTTGGCATAGTCAATAAAGCAGAAATAGATGTTTTTCTGGAACTCTCTTGCTTTTTCCATGATCCAGCGGATGTTGGCAATTTGATCTCTGGTTCCTCTGCCTTTTCTAAAACCAGCTTGAACATCTGGAAGTTCATGGTTCACGTATTGCTGAAGCTTGGCTTGGAAAATTTTGAGCACTACTTTACCAGCATGTGAGATGATTGCAATTGTGCGGTAGTTTGAACATTCTTTGGCATTGCTTTTCTTTGGGATTGGAATGAAAACTGACCTTTTCCAGTCCTGTGGCCACTGCTGAGTTTTCCAAATTTGCTGACATATTGAGTGCAGCACTTTCACAGCATCATCTTTCAGGATTTGAAATAGTTCAACTGGAATTCTATCACCTCCACTAGCTTCGTTCATAGTGATGCTTTCTAAGGCCCACTTGACTTCACATTCCAGGATGTCTGGCTCTAGATGAGTGATCATTACCATTGTGATTATTTAGGTCATGAAGATCTCTTTTGTACAGTTCTGTTGTGTATTCTTACCACCTCTTCTTAATATCTTCTGCTTCTGTTAGGTCCATACCATTTCTGTCCTTTATCGAGCCTATCTTTGCATGAAATGTTCCCTTGGTATCTCTAGTTTTCTTGAAGAGATCTCTAGTCTTTCCCATTCTGTTGTTTTCCTCTATTTCTTTGCATTGATCGCTGAGGAAGGCTTTCTTATCTTTCCTTGCTATTCTTTGGATCTCTACATTCAGATGCTTATATCTTTCCTTTTCTCCTTTGGTTTTCACTTCTCTTCTTTTCACAGCTATTTGTAAGGCCTCCCCAGACAGCCTTTTTGCCTTTTTGCATTTCTTTTCCATGGAGATGGTCTTGATCCCTGTCTCCTGTACAATGTCACGAACCTCCGTCCATAGTTGATCAGGCTCTCTATCAGATCTAGTCCCCTAAATCTATTTCTCACTTCCACTGTGTACTCATAAGGGATTTGATTTAGGTCATACCTGAATGGTCTAGTGGTTTTCCCTACTTTCTTCAGTTTCAGTCTGAATTTGGTAATAAGGAGTTCATGATCTGAGCCACAGTCAGCTCCTGGTCTTGTTTTTGCTGACTGTATAGAGCTTCTCCATCTTTGGCTACAAAGAATATAATCAGTCTGATTTCAGTGTTGACCATCTGGTGATGTCCATGTGTAGAGTCTTCTCTTGTGTTGTTGGAAGAAGGTGTTTGCTATGACCAGTGTGTTCTCTTGGCAAAACGCTATTAGTCTTTGCCTTGCTTCATTCCATACTTCAAGGCCAAATTTGCCTTGAGCCACTTCAGTCATGTCCAATTCTTTGTGACCCCATGGACTGTAGCCCACCAGCCTCCTCTGTCCATGGGGTTTCCCAGGGTTGCCATTTTCTCCTCCAGGGGATCTTCTGGACCCAAGGATCAAATACAGGTCTCCTGCATTAGCAGGTGGATTCTTTACCACTGAGCCAATAGGGAAGCCCTTTAGCATGAGCAGTGCCCAGTCCCAAGAACAGTGGTGTGAGTGTGGGGGCTCCCAGCAGAGGGTCCTGAGCCTGGTGTTGGGGACGGCATCTGGGCAGACAGTGGCTGTGGGGAGGTCTCCACAGGGATAGTTGCTGGAGTGATTTTGAGCTGTTTGGCTGTGTAACCTCAGCCACTGGTCCTCCAGCCCCTAAGAGATACTTTGAGCCACTCAATAACATTTACTAAATTCCTGCTGAATTAGTCAAAGTTGATTTCTATAATTTCCAAATGATTCAGGAAGTCATACGAAAGTGAGCCTGTGAATTGTTTGTGATGTATTGAATTTGCTTCTGCGGGTGTCTGTATATTGGATAAGGAAGGCATTCCAGAGGCATTCTGGTGTCTTAGGGAAGAACTCATAAAGACAGAGCATGATTGGATGAAAATGCAGCTGAGGGAGCCACATGGGGCAGTGGGTGTGGGGTCATGGCCCAAACCACTGAGTGATTGATGAAGGAAACAAAGGCAGGAGTCTGGTCTCAAGGTAGATGGACACATGAGAATTGTTCATTCTCTTGGCAACCTCTTGATTTAGGACAGACTGTCTCCTACGTTGACAATAAGTTTTGCACCCATTTCAATAGAAAGAGTGGAGAAGAAATTTCTGCAGGTAGAAGGCCATGTGGTCCTGGCTTCTGCACAAAGCACATGCGATTTCTGGCTGGAAAATTTAGAGAGAAAGAGTGCGTGAGAGAGAGTTCTTTTAAAATCGATAAGCTGAATGTCTTCAGTGCTCTTGAAGCACACAAGAATTATTTCTCTCACTGCAGAATTATTTTCTCTGTTGATTGCTGGAGTTACAATAGTCCTTTAGCTCTCTATCTTCAACATTCATGTGGCCCTGATATACTAACGGTGAGCTTTTCCATTTTTTGTGAGTAATTCAGCATTCACAAGGTTAATTATTTCTGCAAAGACCACAGAGAGGACAATGAGAGATGATAGCAGAAGAATAACTGTAATGCTTGGAATAGCTCACTGTTCTGTATTTTACATAACTTTGAAATGTCTGTAGTGAACTTCAGTTTTTCTCATGTGAAGTCAACAGAGAAAGTGCTAGATGTCCAAGCCTACACGGTAATACAATCACACGTTCAAATGAAAACTTCTCGACCCTGAGCTTGGCCGACTCCTGTCATCTCTCACACTTGTTGTCATTGTTCAGTCACTCAGTCGTGTCTGACCCAGCGACCTGGTGGACTGCAGCAAGCCAGGCTTCCCAGTCCTTCACTATCTTTTGGAGTTTGCTCAGACTCGTGTCCACTGAGTCGATAATGCTATCAAATTATCTCATCCCCTGCTATCCTCCTGCCCTCAGTCTTTCCCAGCATGAGAGTCTTTTCCAATGAATTGGCTCTTTGCATCAGGTGGCCAAAGTTTTGGAGCTTCAGCATCAGTCCTTCCAATGAATCTCAAGGTTGTTTCCTTTAGGATTGACTGGTTTGATCTTCTTGCTGTACAAGGGACTCTCAAGAGTCTTCTCCAGCACCACAATTTGAAAGCATCAATTCTTTGGCGCTTAGCCTTCTTTATGGGACAACCAGATAAATAAAACTTTTTTAAAAATGAGAAAAACAGAACTTAAAGACAGTATATCAACAAGGAATCTTTGTGAGTGGATAAGCAAGCCTGAGGAAAGTGTTTGAACCAATTACTGTGAAAACAAGGGAATCCTAACAGCCCTGCAAAACTTATGGTTCCCAGTGGAGAACACACATACACACACACACACACACACACACACTCTCTCTCTCTCTCACCTCTGTCTGTATGTAAATCTGTGTTATATAATACATCCTATAGAGAGGGGAAGTCTCATGCTCAGTCATGTCCGACTCTTTGCGACCCCATGGACTGTAGCCTGCCAGGTACTGGAGTGGGTTGCCGTTCCCTTCTCCAGGGGATTTTCCTGATCCAGGGATCGAATCCACCACTGACCCCCTGCCCACCCCCCCCCCCCCCCCCAACCATATTGCAGGCAGATTCTTTACCACTGGGTCACATGGGGAAATACAACCAATAGGTTCTGATTTTCTTGGGGATCCTGACTAATATATGCTCACTATTTTCTGGTCATTTTCTTAGTGTTTTCATTTCCTAACTCATCTCACTATCAGGGATCTGCAACCTTCTAGGCCGGGTGATGAGTTGGAGGACCCAGGCCTCCGTGTAAGGGATTAGTAGCATCCTGGGAGTATCTTCCCTTAGATGAATTCCTGGCCTGGGGCTTGGCCACCCAGATTAATTAGAAGTCCAGTTCCCTCGGCAACAATCAGATTATGTATCCAATTATATGCATCTCCTTTCTTTTCTTTCAAGCATCTGTGAGTCTGGCATTGTGATTAACATTTCCTGTATGAAGAAACAGAGGCTTAAACTTTTCTTGTGGATGGATCCTGGTTAAGGTAACAAGGCAGCCGGAACAAATGCTGATCAATTATGCTCTGGTCTCCTGCCCAACTTTTATTTTATTTCCCCTTGTTGCAAATAATGTAAAATTTACCGTTTTAACCAGTTGTAAGTAAACATTCCTCCATATATACATATGGAGTGATATTGAATACATGGTGATGTAGAATTTTTTCTTTGGAAATATAAAAATGTCTCCTCACATTAAAAGGAACTAAATTGCATAAAATAGGATTTAAAAGTCCAAGCAGTAATTGTATTAGAAGTCAGTAATTCTCAGGACTATTATTAAGCAGCTGAACCAGGTTATTATTTAGAGCCTGTGTCTAGTGTTGGCCTTCCTTGGTGGCTCAGTGGTAAACAATTTATCTGCTATTGCAGGAGACAAGGATTTGATCCCTGGGTGGGGAAGATCCCTTGGGGAAGGAAATGGAGGCCCACTCCAGTATTCTTGCCTGGAAAATTCCGTGGACAGAGGAGACTGGCATGCTGCAGTCCATGGGGCTGCAAAGAGTCAGACACAACTGAGTACAAATACATACATCAGGTGTTTAAATATTGCACGTGAACAGGTGAATATATTTACAATGTCTCTGTGTCTAGAACTATAGTAAAGAGTGGATTTCCTCTATGGCAGGTGAAATGAGATTGACAACAAGCCAGTTACTCTTTCAGAGGAAATGAATCCATTAGCATGTATAACCTTTAATCGCTCAGTCATGTCCAACTCTTTGTGACCCCGTGGACTGTAGCCTGTCAGGCCCCTCTGTGCATGGAATTCTCCAGGCAAGAATACTGGAGTGGGTAGCCTTTCCCTTCTTTAGGGGATCTTCCTAATTCAGGGATCGAACCCAGGTCTCCCACATTTCAGGCTAATTCTTTACCACCTGAGGCACCAGGGAAGCTGGAAATACTTAAATGACGTGAATTCATGTCAACCACAGCTAGTGGATGTTGCCTTCTGATCGACTTAGACTTATTAATTGTCAGATGGTGAAGAGATTTCAAGTCCTGTGTCAACTTAAATGGGTTGATAGAGGCTGCCTGGAGTACTGCATTGAATGGGTTTCTGAGGTCAGGACTGCCCATGCAGTCCTGACCACAAGTATTCAATTGAACACCAACTAAGCTCAGGCAGTGGGTTAGATATTGAGGACTTGGTGGCGGACGAGATCATCCCAGCTCCTGCCTCAGAGAACTGAGAGCCTTACAAGGAAAGGTGAACCTCACGATTGCACTGGGGGTGGCAGTTCTGTGGGGGGACAAGTGTGGGCAAAGGTGAAGCAGCCACCTGAGCGGGGGGCTGTGAGCAGCCCCCTGTAGGTAGCAGTGGTTGAAAAGGTTTGTGGGGGTGGAGAGAAGATGAACAGATGGTGTTTGCACTCATTAAAGCAATGATGTCCTCTGCCTGCTCAGTACTCCGTGTCCAACTCTGAGATTTTTCTATTCTTTCTTTCCTACCATCCTTTTATTTCTCCAAGAATTCCAGCTAGGGTGGTGACACTCTGGGCTTTCAGTCCCCTTGGATCTGTGGATGGAAGCCCAAAGCAGCCACCTAAACTAATCACCATGGCTCCTGGATCCAGGGATGCATCATTCTAATGAAGCTTTCCTTTCTAATTCACTTCTGATTCATTCATTGCATCATTTCATCTTTATCTTGACATATTTAGAAAACCACTTATTGGAGATAAAAGTGCTCGAATCTTATCTTTTGTTCTGCACATTTAAAAGTACAATCAAGGAAAATAGAATTTATTCTCTTATCTTATGCAGCAGTTTTCTCACTAAGGAATGGTGTGTGTGTGTGTGTGTGTGTGTGTGTGTGTGAGATAGAGAGAGGCAGAGATTCTTAGTTCACAGTGCTGATCAGGGACTGGTTAAACAGACTTGGGCTCCAAAGGCCTGCAATGCTAAGCCCCCCAGTCCCAGTGTGGGTGGGGTCTCTGGTCTGGGTGGGAACAGTGCTGCCCAGAGCCCAGCCTCCTGCTCCTGGAGACCCCTCCTCACGGAGCCTAAGAGCTCCAGGGCTTTAAAAATCAGGTTGGTCATTTTAAAGTCACAGCCACGGCCAGTGTTGCCTTGTGCTTAGTTGCTCAGTCGTGTCTGACTCTGCGACCCCATGGATTGCAGCACGCCGGGTTCCCTGTCCTTCACCATCTCCTGGAATTTGCTCAAACTCATGTCCATTGAGAACCCCATGAGCAGTATGGAGAGCAGGGGTGAGCACCACAGACAGGAGTGGCGGGGGGTGAGGAAGCTGCAAGCTGACAGACACGTCTGGGTGTGACATGTGATGTCACCACCCTTTCTTGGGAGCTGAGAATGGTTTGTCTGGAACAATAGATTGCCTGAGGCTGAGGTCGGAACCAGGGCGAATTTGCATCTCAAACTGTGTTGTAGTGCATCTTGCTATGTCACCCCAAAGTGCTGAGTTCCTAGGGTCAGTGTTTGAACTGAGGGGGTGAAGGAGCAGTGGATCCCTCCTCCCAGGTAGAGATCTGGGCTGTCAGCCACCTCTCACCCTTGCTTTTCCAAGGGAGATGATAAATCCTCTCTCAGCCCCCTCTTTTTTGGGCTTCACAGATGGCTCAGTAGTAAAGAATCTGCCTGCCAATGCAGGAGACTCACGTTCAATCCCTGGGTCTGGAAGATCTCCTGAAGGAGGAAACGGCAACCCACTCCAGTATTCTTGCCTGGAGAATCCCATGGACAGAGGAGCCTGGCGAGCTACAGTTTATGGGGTCTCAGAGGGTTGGACATGACTGAACAGGCACAGGCCCCTCACCTCCCACTGGAAAGGGCCTGGGTTCTGTGCTATAGCGCTCTGGGATGTGGGGCCTGCGCAGTGTTTGTGCTCAACTTGGAGGCAGTGGTATTCGAGGCAGGATTAAAATCCAGCCCAGTGCCATCACTCTGAATAAAACCTCACCCTGAGTCTTTGGGACCTGATTTTGAGCACACCTCTGCCAGCCCTCCCAGCTCCCTCTGGCAGCACCAAGCTGCTTCGTGCCCAGGATCCTGCGGCCTAGAACGATGTGTCTGTATTTCCTTGCGTCCGTGCAGGGCTGGCCAACTTGACAAAGAAGGTGGCCTTGGTGGCCTGTGTTGTGTGACAAGTGCACATGTGACCCCCGTGGGGTGAAGCTGGAGAAGGGACCTGGCTGGGTGTTTGCTGTGTTTGGGAACTTGTCTCATCTGCTTGGTGAGTCTTTTTTCTTTTTAATTGAAGTATAGTTGATTTACAATATTATGTTGGTTTCAGGTATACAGTGAAGTGACTCAGTTACATATATTTTTTTTTCAGACTATTTTCCATTATAGGTCATTATAAGATATGGAATATTGCTCCCTGTGTTATACAGGAAATCCTTGCTGTTTATCTGTTTTATATAATAGTGTACATCTGGTAATCCCAAATTCCCAGGTTATCCCTCCTCCCATTACCCTTTGGTAATTTTAAGTTTGTTTTCTGTGACTGTGAGTCTGTTTCTGATTTGCATGGAAAATAAGTTCATTTGTACTGTTTTTTCGGATTCCACATATAAGTGATATCATATGACATTTGTCTTTGCCTGACTTAGTATCATAATCTCTCGTCCATCCATGTTGCTGCAAATGGCATTATTGCATTCATTTTATGGCTGAATAGTATCCTATTGTATATATGGATCACATCTGCTTTATCCATTTATCTGCCGATGGACATCTAGGTTGCTTCCATGTCTTGGCTATTGCAAACAGTGCTGCTATGAATATTGGGGTGCATGTACTCTTTCAGATTAGAGCTTTCATTGTTTTTGGATATATGCCCAGGAGCAGGATTGCTGGATCATATAGTAGCTCTATTTTTAGTTTACTGTTTTCTACAGTGGCTGCCAATTAACATTCCTGCTTGGTGAGCCCTTTGATTTGTCTTTTGCCATTCAAGGGTGAAACAGAATTGAAAGAAGTCTGAAACTGACGTTCCAGAAGAATGAAAAGGGAAAAATTCAGCATTACTTTCCAGCTTCACTTGATTTGGGGAACTGAAGTAAGAACCTTACAATCCTTCCTTCATCCTCTAAAGGGCTTTCAGAAAGGGACTCAACTTCAGGCCACATTTAAGGGCTAACATAAGGAAGACTGAGGGCCAAAGAATTGATGCTTTCAAATTATGGGGCTGGAGAAGACTCTTGAAAGTGCCCTGGACAGCAAGGAGATCAAACCAGTCAACCCTAAAGGAAATCAACCCTGGCTATTCATTGGAAGTACTAATGCTGAAGCTGAAGCTCCAGTACTTTCTCCACCTGATGCAAAGAATCAACTCACTGGGAAAGATCCTGATGCTGAGAAAGACTGAGGACAAGAGGAGAAGGGGGTAATAGAGGATGAGATGGCGGATGGCATCATCGATTCAATGGACATGAATTTGAGCAAACTCTGGGAGATAGTGAAGGACAGGGAAGCCTGGTGTTCTGCAGTTCACGGCATTGGAAAGAGTCAGATACGACTGAGTGACTGAAGAACAATAACCACAAAGGCTGCAGATTCATTACTGCAGTGTTGGTGAAAGCTGCTTACTTGATTTATTTTTATCACTGGAGCACAGACTGTGGAAGAACAAAACGCAGTGAGGACACTGACATGGACTAGTGGGCACACGAGCACCTTAACCTCCGTGTCTTCTGTTCTTACCGTAATGTCTTGGTTGAGAAAGAAAATGGCATTGGTACTCTGACAACACAAGCGATCAGCCCTAGACTCAGACTCTGAGCTGCGGTGTGAGTCCTGGCTGGGCCCTTTCCATTCTGAGCTCTCTGCCTCGGCCGCCACTCCAAGTTCATGGGGGCAATGACAAGTGGTCTGCCCCTCTCTCACAACTGTCGTATAGGCAGTTGTGATGTCCGGTGCAAACCAAGCAAAGTGCATTAGTAATGTTTCCTAAAAAGTTATAAAATGTACTTTTCCTGTGCCTCATGAAATCTTTTTTTTTCTCCTAAAATTCTGGAAATGGTGCCAGAACCTTTGCTCATAGCTGTTGATAATGGTCTGTCCGTAGTCTGCACTCGCTCTTTGCTCATTTTTGGATAATATTGTGAAGACCACTTCTGTGTAGATTCCTTTGAAGTTGAGAAACACTTCTTTCTTTCTCTGTTTATTCATGTTGTCCTACTAACTAGCTGATTGATAGACACTAAAGATCTAAAATATAAACAACTTTCTCATATGTCATGTGTTATATACACTGATTTAAAATAATTAATCTTAATGAAATACAAAGGTAAATAGATTTTTAAAACTCTGCCAATTTTCCCATTCAAGCCATTGCCTGAAGTCCTTCACTTGGATTATTGGGAGTTGATTTGAAGTTACTTCTCTACATATGAAAATTAATTTAAAAAATTTTTTTCTTCTATAAAATTAGAATGAAATCTGTTATGTGGCTTCCCAGCTGGCTCAGTGGTAAAGAATCCACTTGCCAAGCAGCAGATGCAGATTCTGTCCCTGGGTCAAGAAGATCCCCTGAAGGAGGAAATGGCAACCCTCTCCAGTACTCTTTCCTGGGAAATCCCAGGGACAGAGGAGCCTGGCAGGCTATAGTCCATGGGGTTGCAAAGAATCAGACATGACTTAGTGACTAAACAAGAATAAGAGACTGAATGTTTTGTAAATAAACAAAGATTTTTTTTAAGGCTTTAAGATCAGCTTACAGTGATCATGACTCTTAATAATATGTTTGTTATCAGACATTAGAGTTTTATTCTTCTCCAAGGAGCATTTCTGTGGAGTTTTGGGATTTATGAATGTGGAATGGCTTGATGACCCAGCATGCTTTTCTTCTGAAAACTGGATGGAAAATGATGGTGAGAGGATGGAACATGTATGGAAAGGGTGACTAGGTTCAAGTCCTTTCCACGCCAGGGAGCCTGCATGTGAACATGGATGGTTTGCACAATTGATTTCTCCAGAGGCTGCTCATGAGTGATTAGCAAACTATCACGTCTGGTTTTCCATGCTTTTCCCCCTAAACCTGTAGCCCACCAGGCTCCGCTGTCTACAGGGTTTCCCAGACAGGAATATTGGAGTGGGCTGCCGTTTCCTTCTCCAGGGGATCTTTCTGACCCAGGGATAGAACCTGAGTCCCCTGCATTGCAGGCATATTCTTTTCCAACTGAGCTATAAAGGAATCCTTACCTTAAATCTATATAAACTTTCTTCTGTGCTTCTTCCAGGTTGACTTTCCCACTCACTCAGGAGAGGTGGTTGCTTCAGAGATAACTCTGAATAACTCTCCAGTGACATTTTGAAGGCTACAAAATATGAATGGGGTCTTAGAAAGAGGAGCGAGTTGATTCTGCACCTCTATGTGGGTTGTAAGTCGTTGCTAAAGTGAAAGAACGCAGAGCAACACATGCGATTTCTGAGTCAGCTTTGACCCAAGAGCAATATTTTTCTGCCATAAATACTTTGACCTTCCCTCACCCATCTGGAAAGCTCAATAGCTGTATGTCTTTCTGGGGCCTGTTTCCTGAAATTGACATTCAGAGACAGAGCAGACAAAGCAGGGAAAGCATATAAATTTAGATCAGCCCTTTACAGAGGCTGCTGCCAGCCTCTGCCCAGACAGGGATTACTCACCCTTCTCTGGAGACTCCAGTGCTTCCTGGGGCCGCCCCTCTGGCTGGACAACATTTACTTTCAGTCAAGATGGCAGACATGGAAATGTGGGCTATGATGTATGGGTCTCTTCAGGTTTCCAACAAAAACTCCATGCGTGGTTGACTGTAACACACACACAATCCGTGGACGCTAGCAGACTTGTAGAGATCTCTATTACCATGTATTTAGAGTTAACTTTGAAATCATTTTATCCTGTGATATAGCATTTCTGGGCTTTCCTGGTGGATCAGACAGTAGAGAATCCACCTGCAGTACAGGAGATGGGGTTCAATCCCTGGGTAGGGAAGATCCCTTGGAGAAGGGAATGGCTACCCACTCAGTACTCTTGCCTGGAGAATCCCATGGACAGAGGAGCCTGGCGGGCAATAGTCCATGTGGTCACAAAGAGTTGGACATGACTGAGTGACTAACACTTTTACTTTTCCGCTTGAAGTAAATTTTTTCCTGTGATGTCGCATTTCTGGACTTTCAGTTTGCTGTTTATCTTCAATTGGCTGTATTTGTTAATCTGGGAGAAAGAGGGAAAACTAGGAAAGTCTAGAAAACTGTTCAAATCTTCTTGGATGAGCTTGAAGATGAAACCTCCAGGGCAGAAAGCATTTTGTCCACTTGAACAAAGACTGCCAAGAGAAGTTACTCTGGGGGGATATCCTAGATTATTTCTCTGCAAAAGTGTGACAGAAAGCAACGAGGGGAACCAGGACCATTGGAAATTCTTGACTGTCATTTGGAGCTCATTCAGCCTGTCCTGCAATGTAGACCACTGGTTCTATAGCAGAGTGCACCCATGAAGGAGGAAACTGATTCAAAATGCAGTCCTATGTCACCCAGGAAATTGTGAAACCTGTGAGTTGGGTGCCTCCTGGGATTCTGCACATTTAATGAATACATCAGCTGATTCTGCAACAGGTGTTCTGAAGACCACCCTCAGGAAAACTTTGGTCTGGAGATCAGTTTTCCCAATACCCTGATACAAAGCAGTGGCTCGTGATGAAAGAATCTCCAGATTTTCTAGAGCAGCTTTTATTTTTATTTTGTTTACTCATTTTTACAAAGTCTTTGAGCTATATGAAATGAGATATTCAAATTCTCCACTCCTTCAATTTCATAGATAATATAAAACTTTTGTACAATTCTGAGATCAAGTTCAAGGTGAGGGTGCTGGCTTTCACTCTGTGTCACTTCCCCTACCTCCACCATCTTCAGTTCAGTTCAATTCAGTTGCTCAGTTGTGTATGACTTTTTGCGACCCCATGGACTGCAGCACACTAGGCTTCCTTGTCCAGAACTAACTTCCAGAACTTGCTCAAGCTCATGTCCATTGAATCAGTGATGCCATCCAACCATCTCATCCTCTGTTGTCCCCTTCTCCTCCTGCCTTCAATCTTTCCCAGCATCTGAGTCTTTTCGAATGAGTCAGTTCTTTGCATCTGACTAGGTGGCCAAACGGAGAAGGCAATGGCATCCCACTCCAGTACTCTTGCCTGGAAAATCCCATGGACGGAAGGCCTGGTGGGCTGTCATCCATGGGGTCGCTAAGAGTCAGACACGACTGAGTGACTTCACTTTCACTTTTCACTTTCACGCATTGGAGAAGGAAATGGCAACCCACTCCAGTGTTCTTGCCTGGAGAATCCCAGGGATGGGGGAGCCTGGTGGGCTGCCGTCTGTGGGGTCACACAGAGTCAGACATGACTGAAGCGACTTAGCAGCAGGTGGCCAAAGTATTGGAGTTTCAGCTTCATCATCAGTCCTGCCAGTGAATATTCAGGACTGACTTCCTTTAGGATTGTCTAGTTTGATCTCCTTGCTGTCCAAGAGACTCTCAAAAGTCTTCTTCAACATCACAGTTCAAAAGCATCAATTCTTCTGCTCTCAGAAGGTCAGTTGTATGGAAAATCGTCATTGTCTTGGAAGCATGTCTTTGTCTTTTCATCACTGTAATAGAAGTGTGTACAGGTAAATTTTCTTCTTCTTCTTCTTTTTTTAATTAGCTGATATTCTTTTCAGCTCTGGAAGCTACCTGATCTCTAACACTGGATTCCTGTGAGTGTGTCTGCCATCCATTCTTCCTAGAACTTGCAGTAAAGTGAATTGAGGCACTCCCTTCCTGTTTGGGTGCCTTGCTGTGTCTTAGACTTTGCGACTTCCTTTTTATCCCCCCCTGATATTACAGTGTTCTTGGCTTATTGTCACTCAAGGACTTCAATTTTCAAATGAATGAGGTTTCTGGCAGAATGACTTCATCATTCATGATCACCAAGGCAACAGGGGGACTTTTTTATGGGTGGTTGCTGCTTTTTCAGACAGCCAAGATGGTCCCCCACATTTTTGGAATGTGTACCAAAAAGAGTAAGAAACTTTAAAAACATTTTCATCACCTCTCCTTCAGATGGTGATCGTGTGACACGGCCAGGGGCTTGAGGAAATTAACATGTGCATTCTGTTTTCAGATCTAGCCCAGACCTCTTGCTAAAGAACTTACGTGTGGTAATGAGAAAGTTTTAATGCTTAGATTGAGTGCTTAATTTTCTAACCAGGGTTGTAGAAGAAAATTTTAGCAGCATTTAAAACCCCCCAATGGGCTTCCCTGATGGCTCAGCAGGTAAAGAATCTGCCTGCCGATGCTGGAGCTGCAAGACACTCGGGTTTGATCCCTGGGTTGGGAAGATTCCTTGGAGAAGGAAATGGCAACCCACTCCAGTATTCTTGCTTGGGAAATCCTATGGACAGAAGAGCCTGGCAGGCTGCAGTCCATGGTGTCATAAGAATTGGACATGACTGAGTGACTAAGCATGCAAAAATCCCCAGTGGATCCTTAAAGTTTTAGAAATTTTATCATTTTAATGAGATAGGAATCAGCAGCAAAGTGATGGTGTGACTGACATTCCCACTCACACCCATGTATTTAAAGTTTGCAAGTTTTATCTCATTTTGTACTATTTATTTATTATTTTTGTCTTTTGGCCTCATCTTATGACATGCGGAACTTCCCAGACCAGGGATTGAACACGCACCCCTTGCAGAGGAAACACAGTATGTTAACCACTGGACCACCACGGAGTCCCTCACATCCTTTTATAGTCTTTGTATTCTGATCCCATCACACCGACGACTGGCACAGAGAGTGGCGAATAGTAAAGCACCGAGCTCCTGTCAATATTTTTTGGTATTTTGCCTTTAAATCCCCATCCTCTCACTTGTCCTCATTGGTTACCCTCAGGGAGTCACCCAGAATAGAAAGGAGAGATGTGGTCTGAGGCTGAAGTAGAAGCAGCAGAAAGGAAGTGAGGCTTAAAGGAAAGAAGACCTACTTGCCGGGTGTATCCTCTGTGTGCCTTTCCCTGGCTTCCGATTCTGCACTGTGAGGATATATATCCCATCTCTATTTTATGTCCACAACATTGTTTTCCTTTCTCTTTTGGTCTCCTGTTTTGATTTATACTATCTGGTCAGATTTTATGCACCCTTTTAGGCTATCTCAAATCCTTTCTGACAGGGAATAATTTTTAAAATATATGTAGAGATCACCAAGTCTTGAATCATCACCTCTTCTCCCTGTACGTGAATATCCTCTATTTTTTCTGTTTCTGAAGCTAATTCTATTGTCACACGTTATTGTTTCCATGGATATTTATATCCTTCAGAGAAGGATTTATGATTTTATGAAGGCTTTTTCTAAGTTTCTTGTAGGGCGGGAAGCTTGCTTCATCAAGCCTACTGTTTCTTTGAAGTATTCAGTATTTTGGGCTTTCCAGGTAACCCTAGTGGTAAAGAACCCACCTGCCAATGCAGGAGACATAATGAGACAAGGGTTCAATCCCTGGGTTGGGAAGATCCCCTGGAAGGGAGGAATAGCTGCCCACTCCAGTATTCTTACCAGGAGAATCCCATGGACAGAGGAGCCTGGAGGGCTACGGTCCATAGGGTCACATAGAGTTGGACATGGTTGAAGTGACTTAGCACGCACACAGTATTTTAAAATATCTTACTTTAAACATAATTTTTTTTTAACTTCGTCTCTTGGGCAGAAGCTATTGTCCATTCTCTTTCCCTGGTTATGTTCTGTTTGTAAGTTTTTAAAAGTTTTAATTAGTAAAGCACTTTCCAGAGTAATTAGAATACAGCGAACTCTTGGGCTTGAACATATTTGAAGGGCTAAATGCTTTTTGAATGACTTTTCCCTCCCATGAGCCTTTTAAAATATAAACTTCAAGTAACACCGACACTGAGTGTCAGCCAGTGGAGCTGATGGGCTCTAACGTTTTTATTGCTGTCAGGAAGCTGTGAGCTTGGTTGGGAGAAAAGCATTTTCTGGATGAAGAGGTTAACTGGGGAGTAAGCAGTTTATCAGAGATGAAAATAAATTGTCATTCACAGCTAACTGATTTTGGCTCTGAGCTACTTCCTGGACTCCATTTCCATCGGCCAGAGAAGTATGGCTGTTGCCCTGCACACTGCTGACAGAGGGCTCCCGGAGGTGGGTCTGGGGCCCTGGGGCTCAGATGAACTTACTCGAATCAGGACAGGCTCCCTCCAGATGCCTAATCAAGTAAACAGAGAGTTAGAAAACACTTTTCCAGGAGGAGTGATTTTGTACATTACTATCACATACTTGAGAAAATTAAAATAATATTCTACTCCTTTGGAAGGAAAGGAAATTTCCTGTAGAAATCAATAACAACTCGCCGAAGTTTATCTGAATCCAAGCTGGAGAAGACTCTTGAGAGTCCCTTGGACTGTGAGGAGATCCAACCAGTCCATCCTAAAGGAAATCAACCTTGAATATTCACTGGAAGGACTGGTGCTGAAGCTGAAATTCCAATATTTTGGCCACCTGATACAAAGAGCTGACTCATTGGAAAAGACCCTGATGCTGGGAAAGATTGAAGGCAGGAGGAGAAGAGGGTGACAGAGGATGAGATGGTTGGATGGCATTACCAACTTATTGGACATAAGTTTGAGAAAACTCTGAGAGATGGTGAAGGACAGGAAAGCCTGGCGTGCTGCAGGCCATGGTGTTACAAAGAGACAGACATGACTTAGTGACTGAACAATAACAACATATATATTCCATGGTTTGTTCAACTATCCATTGACTGAGGGACATTTTGGTTATTTTCAATTTGGGGCCAGTAGTAATAAAGCTGCTATAAACAATTATGTACAGGTTTTGTGTGGACATAACTTTCCATTTCTCTGGGATAAATAACCAGGACTGCAATGGCTAGATTGGTGAGTAAGATATTAGTTTTTTAAGAAGACAATGTTGTTTTCCACTGAAAACAACTGTTTCCATCAGTTCAGTTCAGTTGCTCAGTTGTGTCTGACTCTTTTCGACCCCATGAACGGCAGCACGCCAGACCTCCCTGTCCATCACCAACTCCTGGAGTCCATCCAAACCCATGTCCGTTGAATTGGTCATGCCATCCAAACATCTCCTCCTCTGTCGTCCCCTTTTCCTCCTGCCCTCTATCTTTCCCAGCATCAGGGTCTTTCCAAATGAGTCAGCTCTTCGCATAAGGTAGCCAAAGTTTTGGAGTTTCAGCTTTAGCATCAGTCCTTTCAATGAACACCCAGGACTGATCTTTAGGATGGACTGGTTGGATCTCCTTGCAGTCTAAGGGACTCTCAAGAGTCTTTTTGAATACCACAGTTCAAAAGCATCAATTCTTCAGTGCTCAGCTTTCTTCACAGTCCAACTCTCACATCCATACATGACCACAGGAAAAACCATAGCCTTGACTAGACAGACCTTTGTTGGCAAAGTAATGTCTCTGCTTTTTAATATGCTGTCTAGGTTGGTCATAACTTTCCTTCCAAGAAGTAATCGTCTTTTAATTTCATGGCTGCAGTCACCATCTGCAGTGATTTTGGAGCCCAGAAAAATAAAGTCTGACACTGTTTCCACTGTTTCCCCATCTATTTCCCATGAAGTGGTGGGACCGGATGCCATGATCTTCGTTTTCTGAATGTTGAGTTTTAAGCCAACTTTTTCACTCTCCTCTTTCACTTTCATCAAGAGGCTCTTTAGTTCCTCTTCACTTTCTGCCATAAGGGTGGTGTCATCTGCATATCTGAGGTTATGGATATTTCTCCCAGCAATCTTGATTCCAGCTTGTGCTTCTTCCAGCCCAGCATTTCTCATGATGTACTCTGCATATAAGTTAAATAAGCAGGGTGACAATATACAGCCTTGACATACTCCTTTTCCTATTTGGAACCAGTCTGTTGTTCCATGTCCAGTTCTAACTGTTGCTTCCTGACCTGCATACAGGTTTCTCAAGAGGCAAATCAGGTGGTCTGGTATTCCCATCTCTTGAAGAATTTGCCATAGTTTATTGTTATTTATATAGTCAAAGGCTTTGGCATAGTCAGTAAAGCAGAAATAGATGTTTTTCTGGAACTCTCTTGCTTTTTCCATGATCCAGCGGATGTTGGCAATTTGATCTCTGGTTCCTCTGCTTTTTCTAAAACCTGCGTGAACATCAGGAAGTTCACGGTTCACATATTGCTGAAGCCTGGCTTGGAGAATTTTGAGCATTACTTTACTAGCGTGTGAGATGAGTGCAATTGTGCAGTAGTTCGAGCATTCTTTCGTATTGCCTTTCTTTGGGATTGGAATGAAAACTGACCTTTTCCAGTCCTGTGGCCACTGCTGAGTTTTCTGAATTTGCTGGCATATTGAGTGCAGCACTTTCATAGCATCATCTTTCAGGATTTGAAATAGCTCCACTGGAATTCCATCACCTCCACTAGCTTTGTTCGTAGTGATGCTTTCTAAGGCCCACTTGACTTCCCATTCCAGGATGCCTGGCTCTAGGTGAGTGATCACACCACCGTGATTATCTGGGTCGTGAAGATCTTTTTGTACAGTTCTCCTGTGTATTCTTTACATTGCCACCAGCAGTCTATGAAAAGTCCAATTTCTCTGCATTGTCCAGCATTTGGTATTGTCACCACTTTTCATTTAACTGTTGTTAAAAGGACAGTAGTTATTGCCTACAACTGTGCAGTGATGGTTCACTGTGGTCTCAGCTTTCTTTCCCTAAGGGCTAGTGATGCTGAGCATCTTTTTATATGTTTGTATGCTGTCTGTATACCATCTTTGAAGAGATGTCTTTTGCCCATTTTCTAACCGGATTGTGGCTTTACTCTTGAGGTTTGAGGGTTCTAGACATAAGTCCTTTGTCTGCCTGCTGCCAAGTCACTTCACTCGTGTCCGACTCTGTGCGACCCCATGGACGGCAGCCTACCAGGCTTCTCCGTCCCTGGGATTCTCCAGGCAAGAACACTGGAGTGGGTTGCCATTTCCTTCTCCAATGCATGAAAGTGGAAAGTGAAAGTGAAGTCACTCAGTCGTGTCTGACTCTTAGCGACCCCATGGACTGCAGCCTACCAGGCTCCTCCATCCATGGGATTTTCCGGGCAACAGTACTGGAGTGGGGTGCCATTGCCTTCTCCCAAGTCCTTTGTCAGCTATGTGTTTTTCAAATATTTCTCCCCAATATTTAGCTTATCTTTTCATATCGTTGCAGGATGTTTTGTAGAATAAATATTTTTCAAGTTCAATTTACCATACTTTTGTTTCAGGGTTCATGCTTTTGGTGTTATGTATGAAAAATCTCTTCACAAAGATCTAGGTTCTGGAAATTTTTTCCTATATCATCTTCTAAAATTTGTACAGTTTTACATTTAAATTTATGATCAATTTTCAGTTAAATTTGTATAAAGTGTGATGCATAGTTTAAAGTTTGTCTTTTCCTTCTTCTTTGCCTGTGAATATCTAATTGCTCTAGTTCCCTTTGTTGAAAAGACCATCTTCTTCCACTGAATTCCTTTTATGTCCTTGTAAAACTTTAGTTGGTTGTGTGTGTGTGGCTTTCTATCTGAGTTTTCTATTCTATTCCATTGATCGTCTTGTGTTTCCCTCTCAGTGAACACCACAACATTCAATTTCTGTGGGATGCAGTGCAGACAGAGCTGAGTCTAGGGATAAAAGACCTGGCGTGGCTCAAACCTACCAGGTGGTGGTTGGTCTTAGTTGTGTTGGCTTTTGAGGTTTGGTTTCCTCACTTGCAAAATTGGGATGCAAAATTGCATCTCATTCTATATCTACCCCAGGGGTGCTTGTTTTGAGAATTTCTATACTATGTATTCCCACATGACTTTATCTTGTAAACATTTTCTTATTCGTTCACTGATCCAGTCAGATGCTTGAGGATGCAGTACCGTGGACTGTGGTGGGGGCGGACAGACAAGGGTCAACAGACAGATGCTCTGCTTAAAGAGGCTTTCATCATGCAGTGATGAAGAAGCGTGAGGCCTGCAGTCAGAAAGACATGAGTTCCAATCCTGGTTCTACCACTTCTTGTGTTTGAACTTGGGAAAGTCCTCTAACCTCACCAGCCTCCCTTTTTATTTTCCATTTATAAAATGCAGATAATGACACTTAATCCCATCAGTGGTATTGCATGGTGATTAAATAAAATAATGACTGTAGAACCTAACCAATAATAGTCTAATTATATAGAAAGCAAAAGAGACATAAACAGTAGCAAAGTCGATTCAGGAAGCAGGGGTATTTATTGACAGAAACACCTACCACAATCTGGAGGTGATGAATTTTAAGAAATCAGTATATATACAATTGGTAAGTTAAGAGTCGTGATAATTATAAATGCATTCATTCATTCAGTCAGTTCAGTCACTCAGTCGTGTCCGACTCTTTGTGACCCCATGAATCACAGCACACCAGGCCTCCCTGTCCATCACCAACTCCCGGAGTTCACTCAAACTCATGTCCATTGAGTCAGTGATGCCATCCAGCCATCTCATCCTCTGTCGTCCCCTTCTCCTCCTGCCCCCAATCCCTCCCAGCATCAGGGTCTTTCCAATGAGTCAACTCTTTGCATGAGGTGGCCAAAGTATTGGAGTTTCAGCTTTAGCATCAGTCCTTCCAATGAACACCCAGGACTGATCTCCTTTAGGATGGACTGGTTGGACCTCCTTGCAGTCCAAGGGACTCTCAAGAGTCTTCTCCAACACCACAGTTCAAAAGCATCAATTCTTCGGAGCTCAGCTTTCTTCACAGTCCAACTCTCACATCCATACATGACCACTGGAAAAACCATAGCCCTGACTAGACGGACCTTTGTTGGCAAAGTAATGTCTCTGCTTTTTAATATGCTATCTAGTTTGGTCATAAATTTCCTTCCAAGGAGTAAGCATCTTTTAATTTCAGTCACCATCTGCAGTTATTTTGGAGCCCCAGAAAATAAAGTCTGACATTGTTTCCCCATCTATTTCCCACGAAGTGATGGGACCAGATGCCATGATCTTAACTTAGCAGTTCATAATTAAACAGACTCAGAAGTTAAGCATCATGAAGCTCACCCTGAATGCTTAAACAGTAAAATGCATCCAAAATTTAATTTGATGTTTCTGTAATAATCTGACTTCAAAGAACACATTCTTTATTTGTTAAAGCCCAGAGTAGTTTGTAAATGTCCCCCTAAGAAGCAGACCTCCAGCACGTTCTTAATTAAGTTCATTAAGTGATATATTTGAGAGGAAACACAAATTCTTACCCACACAATGAATAGTTCTTTATTAAATGTTGAACGATGAGCTCTAGAAACAAATATATGTAAGTAGACTAAAAATGGAATATTTCCTATTCTAGAGGCCCAATATTATGGTAAAATAGTTAGGTCTGTATAGATAAATTTCTGACTCACAGAAAATAGCTCTTTCAGAGCAAGCAGGCAGGATGACTCTCATAATTTCAGAGCCCCAGGAGACCTTGTGATTTGTATCATCTCATAGAATGTGTGAGTCAATTCAGTCATGTCCAACTCTGAGACCACAGCCCACCAGGCTCCCGTGTCCATGGGATTCTCCAGACAATACTGGAGTGGGTTGCCAGGCCCTCCTACATGGGATCTTCCAGGCCTAGGGATCAAATCTGTGTCTCATATGTCTCCTGCATTGGCAGGCAGGTCCTTTACCGCTAGCACCACCTGGAAAACTCCATTATCTCACAATGTAGTTGACTTAAAAACTAGTTACTCACTGGCAGAATAACTATTTTTAGAGAATAAACATGACTTGCTCGACTTGTTTTCAAAGGTGAATTTCAATTATATTTATACATGTGCTTCAATAATCAGGCAAATTTCTTTATTATAGCATCAAATATCAATCTTAGAAGATGGGCATAATATTGTAGAACTTAAAAAATTATGAGAAAATCTGATCATAAGTTACCCTACCCAATATAAAAGCTTGATGTCCATGTACAGGTAAGTACTTTTTATGAACTAGTTGTAGAAGATTCCAGTAAGAAAGATGGGAAGGCAGATCTGTGATATGAGATTGAATGAGCTAACACAGTTAAAGCTCAAACATCGCACAGTCATGCAACAGATGGCAACAAATTGACGGTGGTATTTTCAATGGTCCCACTCCTGACTCATGCCCTTCTATTCCCACAAACTCTTGGGATAATTCCAGTTGTTCGCATAGTTTGGAATTTTCTCTCACAAGTTACTGATTTCTAATCAGCCCACTTCCCTAGTCTTACATGTGTTCTGACTGCTGGCTAACCCTTCCTGGCGAAGAAAGACAATCCTCAGATTCAACACATCTATAAGCTATCCAAACTAGCCTCTCTGCCTTCTGTCTCTCAGCTGAGGAGATCCAGCCTCTGTCTAGACAAGCCAACTAGCAGCGTGGGGAACAGATTTGATGTTTGCTCATAATAGTCATCAAGTCGCTGAGTGCTGTTTACTTCATCTCTTAAATACATCTCACAGTATTCTACTTTTCTCTGTACTGAGTACCAGCATTTCTTATTTTGTCTGTTATCGGAGCAAATAACTAAAAACAAAAGTTAGCTTGTCACCATCTTACTTAAAACCTCTTTAGTGTTAAGTTTTGTTTTTCAAGCATTGCACATAAGACTGTGTGATCTGGTTGCTGTTTCATGTCTGTAACTCCGTGTTGGACATTTGGTGGTGGTGGTGGTTTAGTCACTAAGTTGTGTCCGACTCTTGTGACCCCATGGACTACAGCCCCGCCAAGCTCCCCTGTCCATGGGATTTTCCGGGCAAGAATGCTGGAGTGGGTTGCCATTTCCTTCTCCAGGGGATCTTCCCAACCCAAGAATCGAACCCCGGTCTCCTGAATTGCAGGCAGAATCTTTACCAACTGAGCTATGAGGGAAGCCCATGTTGGACATTTATCTTTATTTATTTATTCATTTTGTATTGAACTATCGATTTATAATATTGTGTTCTTTCCAGATATATTGCAAATTGATTCTGATATATCTATATCTATATTCTTTTTCAGGCTTCCCTGGTGGCTTAGATGGTAAAACATCTGCCTGCAATGCAGACGACCTGGGTACGATCCTTGGGTCAGGAAGATTTCCCTAGAGTAGGAATGGCAACCCACTCCAGTATTCTTGCCTGGAGAATTCCATAGATAGAGGAGCCTGGAGGCCTACAGTCCATAGGGTTGCAGAGAGTCAGACACTCCTGAGCAACTAACACTACACTATATGCTTTTTCAGATTATTTTCCATTATAGGTTATTAAAAGATACTAAATACAACTTTCTGTGCTATAAATCCTTGCTTATGTATTTCATGAATAATAGTGTGTATATGTTAATCCCACACTTCTAATTTATCCCTACCCTGCTTCCCTTTGGTAGCCATAAGTTTGGCATTTATGTCTATGAGTCTATTTTTTAAATAATTTTGTGGTTTTTTTCAGATTCCACATGTATGATATAATATTTCCTTCTCTGTCTGATTTATTCCACTCAGTATGATCATCTCTAGGTCCATCCATGTTGTTGCAAATGGCAAAATTTCATTCTTGTTTATCAGATCAGATCAGTCACTCAGTCGTGTCTGACTCTTTGCAACCCCATGAATCGCAGCACGCCGGACCTCCCTGTCCATCACCAACTCCCGGAGTTCACTCAGACTCACGTCCATCGAGTCGGTGATGCCATCCAGCCATCTCATCCTCTGTCGTCCCCTTCTCCTCCTGCCCCCAATCCCTCCCAGCATCAGAGTCTTTTCCAATGAGTCAACTCTTTGCATGAGGTGGCCAAAGTACTGGAGTTTCAGCTCTAGCATCATTCCTTCCAAAGAAATCCCAGGGCTGATCTCCTTCAGAATGGACTGGTTGGATCTCCTTGCAGTCCAAGGGACTCTCAAGAGTCTTCTTCAACACCACAGTTCAAAAGCATCAATTCTTTGGTGCTCAGCCTTCTTCGCAGTCCAACTCTCACATCCATACATGACCACAGGAAACACCAGAGCCTTGACTAGACGAACCTTTGTTGGCAAAGTAATGTCTCTGCTTTTGAATATGCTATCTAGGTTGGTCATAACTTTCCTTCCAAGGAGTAAGCGTCTTTTAATTTCATGGCTGCAATGATTTTGGAGCCCAGAAAAATAAAGTCTGACACTGTTTCCATCATTTCCCCATCTATTTCCCATGAAGTGGTGGGACCAAATGCCATGATCTTCGTTTTCTGAATGTTGAGCTTTAAGCCAACTTTTTCACTCTCCACTTTCACTTTCATCAAGAGGCTCTTTAGTTCCTCTTCACTTTTTGCCATAAGGGTGGTGTCATCTGCATATCTGAGGTTATTGATATTTCTCCCGGCAATCTTATTCCAGCTTGTGTTTCTTCCAGTCCAGCGTTTCTCATGATGTACTCTGCATAGAAGTTAAATAAGCAGGGTGACAATATACAGCCTTGACATACTCCTTTTCCTATTTGGAACCAGTCTGTTGTTCCATGTCCAGTTCTAACTGTTGCTTCCTGACCTGCATACAAATTTCTCAAGAGGCAAATCAGGTGGTCTGGTATTCCCATCTCTTGAAGAATTTTCCACAGTTTATTGTGATCCACACAGTCAAAGGCTTTGGCATAGTCAATAAAGCAGAAATAGATGTTTTTCTGGAACTCTCTTGCTTTTTCCATGATCCAGTGGATGTTGGCAATTTGATCTCTGGTTCCTCTGCCTTTTCTAAAACCAGCTTGAACATCAGGAATTTCACAGTTCACATATTGCTGAAGCCTGGCTTGGAGAATTTTGAGCATTACTTTACTAGTGTGTGAGATGAGTGCAATTGTGCGGTAGTTTGAACATTCCTTGGCATTGCCTTTCTTTGGGATTGGAATGAAAACTGACCTTTTCCAGTCCTGTGGCCACTGCTGAGTTTTCCAAATTTGCTGGCATATTGAGTGCAGCACTTTCACAGCATCATCTTTCAGGATTTGGAATAGCTCAACTGGAATTCCATCATCTCTACTAGCTTTGTTCATAGTGATGCTTTCTAAGGCCCACTTGACTTCCCATTCCAGGATGTCTGGCTCTAGGTGAGTGATCACACCACCGTGATTATCTGGGTCGTGAAGATCTTTTTTGTACAGTTCTTCTGTGTATTCTTGCCACCTCTTCTTAATATCTTCTGCTTCTGTTAGGTCCATACCATTTCTGTCCTTTATCAAGCCCATCTTTGCATGAAATGTTCCTTTGGTATCTCTGATTTTCTTAAAGAGATCCCTAGTCTTTCCCATTCTGTTGTTTTCCTCTATTTCTTTGCATTGATGAAGAAGGCTTTCTTATCTCTTCTTGCTATTCTTTGGAACTCTGCATTCAGATGTTTATATCTTTCCTTTTCTCCTTTGCTTTTCACTCATCTTCTTTTCACAGCTATTTGTAAGGCCTCCCCAGACAGCCTTTTTGCTTTTTTGCATTTCTTTTCCATGGGAATGCTCTTGATCCCTGTCTCCTGTACAGTGTCACGAACCTCATTCCATAGTTCATCAGGTACTCTATCAGATCTAGGCCCTTAAATCTATTTCTCACTTCTACTGTATAATCAAAAGGGATTTGATTTAGGTCATTCCTGAATGGTCTAGTGGTTTTCTCTACTTTCTTCAATTAAATCTGAATTTGGCAATAAGGCGTTCATGGTCTGAGCCACAGTCAGCTCCTGGTCTTGTTTTTGCTGACTGTATAGAGCTTCTCCATCTTTGGCTGCAAAGAATATAATCAATACATATGTACATCTTCTTTATCCATTTACCTGTTGATGATCACTTGGGCTGCTTCTGGGCCTTTACTGTGGTAAATAGTGCTACTAGGAACACTGAGGTTCATGTACAGTATCTTTCCCAATGAGAGTTTTCTTCTTTTTGGATATATGCCCAGGAGTGGGATTGTGGGATCACAGGTGCTTTATTTTTAGTTTTGTAGGGAACCTCCATACTGTTTTCTAATCATCTGGGCTTTTATTTTCCCATCAACCCGGTCGATTAACTCAAATGCTATCAATTCAGAAGGATACATGATATCAAGAAGAAGTGTTTTATCATAAAATCAGATATTTTACTGGCTAAAGAAATTATCTTAAGAAGGACATCTGTATGGACAAAAACATAGCAAGATGATACATTTATCATCATATCTTTTTCTTTTTTTATAAAAGCAAACCTTTTTTTATAACCGCAAACCTTCTCTAAGTTGTGACTCTAGGTGTGCACTGTTTGTGTAAACTTGGAGAAAGTCCTGGAAGTAAGGGCTCCACATCACCTAGCTGAGGGCCTCAGTGAGGTACCATGTGCCAGAGGCATTGTACTGACTAGCAAGCATGTTCTATTCTCAGAAATTTTGAAAAAAAAAAAAGTAAAAAAGAAGAAAATTAAAAAGGAAAACTACTTGCTGCTAAAAATAGTGCCAAAGCGGCAGTAATAGACAGTTTGAAAGAGCAAACAGGGGACTTCCCTGGTGGTCCAGTGGTTAGGTCTTGGCACCTTCACTGCTGAGGGCCCGGGTTCAATTCCTGGTCAGGATTGAACAGGACACGACTGAGCAACTAAAACAATACACTCTAAGGACTTCTTATTAATTTCTTACTCACACTCCACATTCCCTGAAGCATTTGGTAAACTGTCTGGCAAGAAGACGCCATGGAGAGGTGCGCAGCAATCTCTTGGAAAAGAGTGTCTATTTGTGGTAGAGTCAGTGAGCTCAGAGCCTGACACCCCCAGCTTGGGGAAGAGTAATGGAGAATCACCGCCTCCCAGTACTTTGAGGTGGGGCAGTAATGATCCTTGATTTTGCTTCCTGATGATGAGTTAGCACTCAAAATTCGGAGAATCAAACCTGAGAATACAGTAGAACAAATGTAGCTATTAAAAAATTGTTCTCAGTTATGCATTAATTTTGGTACAAGCCACATTATAACAAAAGACACATGAAAAAGTTGTTTCAATAATCTAGAAACTCATTTCTCTCTCATATAACAGTCCAGACCTAGCCAGACAGCCCTGGAAAAATTAAGTGGCATTGCTCCAAGAGGCTGCTCCTAGGCTTCTTAGGTAGGCTGTGGTTTTTTTTTTTAATTAATTTTTATTGGAGTACAGTTGCTTTACAGTGTTGTGTTAGAATGTTTCTGCTGTACGGCAAAGTGAAACAGCTCTACGTATACACATATCCCCTCCTTTTTTGGATTTTCTTCCCATTTAGGTCACCACAGGGCATTGAGTAGAGTTCCCTGCGCTGTACAGCAGGTTCTCAGTTATTATCTGACTCTAGCTTTCTTACAAAAAAAAAAAAAGCTGAGGTGATGGATTCGATAATGTCTGGTAGAGTTTGGGGTCAGTGCCTTGCTTCATGCTAAGCACCAGCAGTTTTACCCACTGTGGCTTTGCACTGTCATGGTGAAAGTCCTCGAGATTGGAGAGGTCTAAGAATTATTGTGAAAGCTTTTGTTCTGGTGCATACCTGGAAGGGTCTCTGGGACCCCTGCGTGTTTGTGGACCATCTATGAGAACCTTCACCCAGAGGAAGGGGCTGTGGAGGAGGAAGCTGAGGGAAAGGTCAAGAAGAGGGCTCTGAACTCTGACCCAAGCACAGGTACCGAATGCACCAGCAGCTCCTGTGGTCCAGGGTGATACAGCTGAGGGGGCCTGACAAGCTGATGCAAGAAGCTCTAGGTGAAAGGGGGAGTCCCAAGGGCACAGAGCTCAGACAGGAAGAGCTGGGAGGAGGATGGACAGGATTAATCACAAAGCTGGCAAATGTCTGGCTTTACCAGGCTTCATTCCGTGTGTGGACGGAGGGAGCCCTAGGCTAGAACAAGTCTGTACCATGCTGCTATTAATGTTGTCCCAGATGCTCTTCTCCTCTGGAGGGCAGGACTCACATCCACTCAGAGCCTGGCCCACACCAGCTGCTTGGTCAATATTTTCAGAATGGATCAAGATAAACACAATGATGTTTACTGTAAACTGTGTTAAAACCAGACTCCCAGGACTGGGTGTTAAAGAATAACAACATAGAATAGGTTCAGGCAGAGACCACAAGTGTGACCACATGCACGGAGGTTGAGCAGAACAGTTACCATGTTCTGTCCTGTACTAGGCCCGTTCTTTGTCTCACCCTTTAGCTGACTTGGTATTTCACATGTGCACCTTGGAGGAGATTGTCCATACCAAATGAGGGGGCTCGCTGAACCTTGTAGAACCAGACGATGCTAGAAGACTTCATGTTTGTGCTTCCCGTAGAAACTAGAACCCCCAAAATCACATCTGATTTAACAAGAGAATGGCAGGGCTTCCATGAAAGGATGTCTGTTCATAATCATATAATTAATCTCACAATCTGTTAGTCCAGATGATATTTATTGATAACCTATATGTTGTCCTTTGCACATATTATTTCATTAATGTACCACATCCTGGTAAGATTATTTTATTGATGAGAAAAGAGGCTTAGAGAGATTAGGAAACTAGTTCAAAATTGAAGACTGAAAAATTCAAGCCTGGCTGTTCTGAAAGATACGGTATCTGGTCCCATCACTTCATGGCAAATAGATGGGGAAACAGTGTCAGACTTTATTTTTTAGGCTTCAAAATCACTGCAGATGGTGATTGCAGCCATGAAATTAAAAGACACTTACTCCTTGGAAGGAAAGTTATGACCAACCTAGATAGTATATTTAAAAACAGAGACATTACTTTGCAACAAAGTCCATCTAGTCAAGGCTACGGTTTTTCCAGTGGTCATGTATGGATGTGAGAGTTGGACTGTGAAGAAAGCTGAGTGCCGAAGAATTGATGCTTTTGAACTGTGGTGTTGGAGAAAACTCTTGAGAGTCCCTTGGACTGCAAGGAGATCCAACCAGTCCATCCTAAAGGAGGTCAGTCCTGGGTGTTCATTGGAAGGATTGATGTTGAAGCTGAAACTCCAATACTTTAGCCACCTCATGAGAAGAGTTGACTCATTGGAAAAGACCCTAATGCTGGGAGGGATTGGGGGCAGGAGAAGGGGACGACAGAGGATGAGATGGCTGGATGGCATCACCAACTCAATGCACATGGGTTTGGGTAGACTCCGGGGTTTGGTGATGGACAGGGAAGCCTGGCGTGCTGCGATTCATAGGGTTGCAAAGAGTTGGACACGATTGAGCAACTGAACTGAAGTGGACTGTTCTGTAAGTGGTGTTTGGGGGAGGAGGTAAGAGAGTTTGGGGAGGGGGCAGTGTACTTTAACTTGAAATATTATCTTTGATGCTAAAGGGTGGCAAGTTGTATTTAATTTCTGGGAAATGTAAGGATTTCTCTCTGTAAGTAATACTTAACAATAACCTTAGGGCTCATTTCATTAGTCAACAGGGAATAAATTAGCTGCCTTTCAGAGATAGAGGAGTAGTCTCAGGGTATTAGGCTGCTACTTAGCTAATTGCTTTTCTGATGTATTAAATATCTATTGATTCCCAAAGATGCAGTTCATTTCCTACAGAGCAGTCAGATCAAACATAAAATCTTAATAATAATTAGTATGAAATGTACATTTTCTACTGGAGAGGGGTCTGTCCTGGGTGTGACCTGAAGCTGCCAGGAGGGTGGAGGGCAAAAGAAAATATCAATAAAAGTAAACCGGACATCAGTTCTTCAGGAGACCCAGCGGTTACACAGAAGAAGTAATTGAGTTGCTTAAGGGGTATTTTAATTTTTACAAGCTGAGTCTGCAGCTGGAAAAATTATCAGCTGAATTAATAATGTGCACAGAATTGATGTGCTGAGTTACCATAGAAATCACCTTTAGTACTGTTAACACTGCTAATTATCTTGCATCACCTTTAATGTGTTTCATAAGTAGAAACGTTTCCTAGCAGCTGTGTTAATCTATGTTCCTTCATAATTTGACTCCTTTTCTTCTTTCTGTGTCTTTGATAAAGTAAATTCTTTTAAAGACACTCCACTTATATATTTAAGCAAACATAAAGCAAAGCACAATCATGTCTCCTGGTACCAAACTTCAGATCAGAATGCTATTATTTGGGATCCTTTTTTCATATTTTTATCTTTTATCTCACATCTCTGAGACCTCTTGAAGCCTTCTGTCTTTCCCTTCATCCATCCATCCACCCATTCATCTGTCCATCCATCCATGTATACATACATCTTCCATGTTGAAGTTCTAACCCCCAAGGACCTCAGAATGCAGCTGTATTTGAAGATAGGATCTTTACAGAGGAGACCTGGTGGCTCATAAGGCAAAGAATCTGCCTGCAATGGAGGAGACCTAGTTTCGATCCCTGTTTTGGGAAGAAGGGAATGGCTACCCACTCCAGTATTTTTGCCTGGAGAATCCCATAGACAGAGGAGCCTGGAGGGCTACAGCCCACGGGGTTGCCAAGAGTTGGACACAACTGAGCGACTTTCACTTTTTTTTTTTTTAACAGAAGTAGTTAAGTTAAAATGAGGTCATTAGGGTGAGCCCTAATCCAATAGGACCCATGTCCCTACAAAAAGAGCAATTAGGACCAGAGATACATGCAGAGGGACAACCACATGGGGACACAGGGGGAAGGTGGATGTCTTCAAGCCAAAGAGAGCGGCCTTTGATGAAACCAAGCCTACCCACTCTGGACCTCTGACTTCCAGCCTTCAGAACTGTGGAGAAATGAATAGCTGCTGTTTAAACCACCTAGCCTGCCACAACTGGCAGGCTCAAGAAAGCAATGCATCATCCAACCTCCAAAAGGAGTTTTAAGCTAAAGAAAATATTAAATGACGCTAGTTGCTTATGGTTTTAATTGAATAGGTAGCGGGTGATATTTCAGTAGTGTGCATGGTGCTCACCAACACTATGGGATAGACATGAAGTTTGATAACACTTGTGGATCCGTTTGAAACATTTTCGCTTGAGAATGACAAGGAGTAATGAGGTGATGTCAGCTATTCTTCAAGAAATATCAGCACTTTCAGATAGGCAGAGACCTGAAATATCATTTTTGAGAGGAAAAGAAGGAAAATGACATAGATGGATACATCCCAGGATCTGAAGTGATAGCCAAGTTTAGTCTTTTTTAAATTGTTCTCTAGAATATACTGGTGTTATAACCATACATATGCAAAATTTTTTGCATTTACAATTGTGCTCTAATTTGGTGAGCCCCAGATTTTTTCATTCAAATCTTTTAATAATAATTTGGAATTTCTAAAATCCCATCAGTTTGGTCAGTTTCTAATTCTCTTTCCAGCAAATTCACCACGGTCCAAAAGATGCAGAGGAGATGGTGGTGACGCCCTTTACTCTAATCTGAAACTGCACAGATGGTGACAGTGTTTGATGGGATTTTAGAATCAACAGGTCACAGAGACAATGAGAAAATATCTTCAATGTTAATCAGTAGAGGATTGGTTATGACCAACCTAGATAGCATATTCAAAAGCAGAGACATTACTTTGCCAACAAAGGTTCATCTAGTCAAGGCTATGGTTTTTCCTGTGGACATGTATGGATGTGAGAGTTGGACTGTGAAGAAGGCTGAGTGCCGTAGAATTGATGCTTTTGAACTGTGGTGTTGGAGAAGACTCTTGAGAGTCCCTTGGACTGCAAGGAGATCCAACCAGTCCATTCTAAAGGAGATCAGCCCTGGGATTTCTTCAGAAGGAATGATGCTAGAGCTGAAACTCCAGTACTTTGGCCACTTCATGCGAAGAGTTGACTCATTGGAAAAGACTCTGATGCTGGGAGGGATTGGGGGCAGGAGGAGAAGGGGACGACAGAGGATGAGATGGCTGGATGGCATCACTGACTCAATGGACGTGAGTCTGAGTGAACTCCGGGAGTTGGTGATGGACAGGGAGGCCTGGCATGCTGTGATTCATGGGGTCGCAAAGAGTTGGACATGACTGAGCGACTGATCTGATCTGATCTGATATGAGGAAATGCTGTGTGGTGACTAAATGTGATGGTGTAAATTATATTTATAGGCTAATAAAGATGAAAGATATCTGGGACACAGCTTTGTTTAAAGGAGAACAGGCTAGCAAATAGCATATTAATTTTAACGTCTTTTAATTGGGAAGATCCCTTGGAGAAGGGAACGGTAACTCATTCTAGTATCCTTTCCTGGGACATCCCATGGACAGAGGAGCCTGACAGGCTACAGTCCACGAGGTCACAAAGTGTTGGACACGACTGAGCGACTAACAGTTTCACTTTCATGGGTATCTATGCACATAGGAAATATATACCACAACGTATATATTAAGTGATAACTGCTTATTTGTATCTGCTGGGAATTTTGCAGGTGCCTTTCACTTTGTATCTTTATGTATTATCTAGAGCTTTGTTAAGATTCTTGTCCTCCTTTTATTTCTAAAAAGAGAAGAGACTAGGTGAAACCAAAAGCTGTCTTCCTGGTCTGTAGAAGGTGTATGGAAATTGAGTCTCTGTGGGGAAGACCAGACACGCAAGAACAAAGCTCTGCTGCTGTGATGAAAGTTTTAAGTTTCATCCAAACTGTAAGTTTCCCAGCTCAGACTCAGTTTTGAACAAAGGGCAGAGTTTTGTGACTATGAACTATTTATCTCCTTTGGTCTTTGTCAGTATGTCTGGAAATCTCAGGTCTGGCAGCCTCTGACTCTGAGGGTGAAATTAGTTGAGGTTGAAACTTGGAAGCATTTCTTGAAATCCAGGGTTGGCAAAATTTCTCCGCTGATAAAAGGCTGATATCATATGACTTGTATGTCTTTTAAAAATGGGCACAGAAATGAAGGGAGAGAAATTATGGGTCAATTTGATATTGGAGGAGTCATAGTGGAGTCTATTAAGTCATTTTACCCCGGATGATTGGAAGCAGTTACTTTTTCCTTTTAATCCTAAGAGAACAATTTTCTTTGTGCTCTTGTCATGATAGTCAAATCCTGAACTGCCAGCTGTCAGTAGATTTATCTTAGGAATGAATACAAAGTAAT
Organism: Bos indicus; assembly: GCF_029378745.1. Classification (NCBI taxonomy): domain Eukaryota; kingdom Metazoa; phylum Chordata; class Mammalia; order Artiodactyla; family Bovidae; genus Bos; species Bos indicus. The sequence goes on along the minus strand of NC_091773.1, from coordinate 22,142,361 downwards.
CTCTGTCTACCTACCTACCTTCCTATCTGATTTTTAATGCTTACCACCTACATATTTTTACATTTTTATTTAATGATAAATGATATGTGCCTATGTAAAAAACCCAGACAATATAGGTGCAATTAAAATGAAGAAAATTCTCTGTTTTAATTTCATCTCCAACCTTTCACTTCTTGGAGCAAATTACAATGAACTGTTCTGTGTCTCTCCAGACACAGGTACCTACACCAGAATTTTCTCCCACAAGATATTCAATACAATTAAAATAAAATCTCAATACTGTGGATATTCATGGCTGAGTGATATGGCATCATGTGGGCACACCATCATTTATTTAGCCATTTCCTTGACAACTGATGTTCAGATCGTCTCCATCTTTTTATGTTTTAATTAATACTTGAACTATTACTTATATGCTTATGTAAGTCTAGGTTCCTGGATGAAGAACTGTTGATAGACCCTAGTGATACTGTCAGGCATCAGTGAATTTATGAGGGAGCAGGTGGTGCTAGTGGTAAAGAACCCACCTGCCAATGCAGGAGATGTAAGAGACACAGGTTCGATTCCTGAGTTGGGAGGATCACTTGGAGGACGGCATGGCAACCCACTCCAGCATTCTTGCCTGGAGAATCCCATGGACAGAGGAGCCTGGCGGGCTACATAGGCACATAGGCACGGGGTTGCAAAGAGTCAGACACGGTTGAAGGGACTTGGCATGCATGCATGCTTCGTGAGTGCAGGGCCACTGTGCTGTATTTATATGATGTGATTGATACTGAGCAATTTACGTACCTGGGGGAGAATGTTTCTTTCTCCCAGCCATGCTCTGCCTGTTCCAGTATCTTGGGTCTGACAGGTAAGGACATCAGGGTCACATTCATTAAAACTGAAGTTTTTACAGAACTGGGGACATGCTATGTGTATCCAATCCCTTCCGGAGGGGTTCCTGATGCACAGACAGGCCCTCCTGAGGGGCACACCTGCTCGTGTAAGGACTTGGGGATCTGCTCAGTAACTTACCATGAAACATCTAGAGCAAAGGGCTGCTAAACACAGGAACAAAAGAATGATGAGCTTTGTGGAACTGTTGCTTCTCATAAAAGTACCTGATGCTTTAATTTCTGAGATCTGTCTTGGAATGTCACATGAGAATTTCATTTTAAAATCCTGTGATAGAGAATCCTTTGTCATTCATGAGAAGTTCTCCTGGGTGTCAGTTCAGTTCAGTTCAGTCCAGTCGCTCAGTCACGTCCGACTCTTTGCAACCCCATGAATTGCAGCACGCCGGGCCTCCCTGTCCATCACCAACTCCCGGAGTTCACTCAGACTCACGTCCATCGAGTCAGTGATGCCATCCAGCCATCTCATCCTCTGTCCGTCCCCTTCTCCTCCTGCCCCCAATCCCTCCCAGCATCAGAGTCTTTTCCAATGAGTCAACTCTTCACATGAGGTGGCCAAAGTACTGGAGTTTCAGCTTTAGCATCATTCCTTCCAAAGAAATCCCAGGGCTGATCTCCTTCAGAATGGACTGGTTGGATCTCCTTGCAGTCCAAGGGACCAGGCAGGATTAAAATAGTGGCTCCAAAGTCCTGAAAAAATCTGCCCAACTCAGAGTATGTGTTCCTGTCTTAATCATCCATGGGTGTTGGGGGTTTAGGGTAATAGTCCACCTCTTATGGCCTCATCAAGATGAGCCAGGCTCCTCAGTGGTCAGCTTAGAATGTGTGCTGCTGTTCATTCACTAAGTTGTGTCTGATTCTTTGCAACCCCATGAACTGTAGCCCACCAGGCTCCTATGTCTGTTGGATTTTCCAGGCAAGAATACTGGAGTGGGTTGTCATGTTCTTCTCCAGGGGATCTTCCCAACCCAAGGATTGAACCTGTGACTCCTGCATTGGCAGGTGTATTCTTTACCACTGAGCCACCATAATTATAGTGTGTAGTGCTTCATGCACACACCAAAGTCTTGCATGTTGTATATAACAAGTATCTGTTTGTTTCTGTTTTCCCTCTCCCTGGAATTGTCAACATCTTTGACAGTTTCAGAGCTCAGCTGCATGTTGAAACAGGGTGGTAGATGTTGATTGTCTAACAAAGCTGTGGATTGTGACACAGCTGTTTAATTTGTTGTGGAATGACAGCTTCATGGAGTAAAACCAAGAATGTAGAAGGTGTTAGAAGCAGGCATTGCAGCATGGAGCTAGAGTGCTAAAGGCTGATGAGCAAATTCATTCATCTATAAAGTGATTTACTCAAAATATATTTGCTGAGTATTTTCGAGGTACTGATCTACATGCTAGAATTCCCAGGTGGCGCTAGTGGTAAAGAACCCGCCTTTTGCAGAAGACATAAGAGACATGGGTTCGATCCCTGGGTCGAGAAGATCCAGGGAGGAGGGAATGGCTTCCTATTCCAGTTTTCTTGTCTGGGAAATCTCATGGTCAGAAGAGACTGGCAGGCTACCATCCATGGGATCGCAAAGGGTTGGACACGACTGAAGCAGCTTAGCACAGACACACAGTCTACACACTGGAGATTAGGAGATAAAGGCCCTGTTCTCGTGGATGTTATATCCCAACGGACAATGTGACAGCTAAGTAAAGAAATTCACACCAGAAGGCAGAGAAGCGCTGGTCTGCTGGGGCTCCTGTCTGACGACGTCTCTGGGAGGAGGTGTGAATACTCAGGGCTGAGGCTGTGCTGTTGCGCAGACCTTGAAGGAGAGGGTAGGCAATTTGGTCCTTCCTTTGCTGTAGCAGATGATGAAACTTTCTCTGCCTTTTTCAGATTGGAAACGTAACAGCAGATGAGAAGCAATGAATGCTTCTGACCCCAGCTCAAGCTCAGATATCAAAAGCTAGCCCCTTCAAGGGCATAACCCTCCCAGCTGTGTGCTCCCCGCCCTGTCTCCCAGGAGAGCTGTCGAGTGGCAGATGAGAGTTCTTTCCTGCTGTCAGGTTGAGATGTTTTCCTGTTCACACACATTGCTGGCTCCTGCCAATAATGAAACTCATAGACACAGATGCTAGGTGATCAGTTTTATTCTTAAGCCTTCATTGTCCAGCAGGGGACAACAGCTCCTCTTGGATCTGGAAAGGAAACCAGACACGAGTTCTCACACCATAGCTCGAGCCTCTGTGCTGAATGGGGAGAAAGAGCTTGCAAATGAAAGTGGACTGGATCCTCCCCTGGCCCGGGGAAATCAAAGACTCCTGGGAAATTAGTTTCATCAGGTGAATGAAGCTTTTGTTTTCCTAAGTGTAAATGCTGCTGCTACTTGGAAGAAGACATATTTCTCCCCCCTCCCAAAGTTTAAATTTCAGGTTATTCCAAATAATGAGTTGAAATTTGTTGTTCAGTCAGAGTCACGTCCGACTCTTTATGACCCCATTCACTACAGCCCACCAGGCTTCCTTGTCCTTCACCATCTCTTGGAGTTTGTTCAAATTCATGTCCATTGAATTGGTGATGCCGTCCAACCATTTCATCCTCTCAAGAGTCTTCTCCAAACACCACAGTTCGAAAATATCAATTCTTTGGTGCTCGGCCTTCTTTATGGTCCAGCTCTCACATCTGTACATGACCTCTGGAGAAACCATAATTTTGATTATACAGACCTTTATCGTCAAAGCGATGCCTCTGCTTTTTAATACAATGTCTAGTTTTGTCATAGCTTTTCTTCCAAGGAACAGAGTTTTAAATAAGGGGGTGTTCAGCTTGGACTTGGGGTCAGGGCAGAACCCTCTCCAGGCAAGGGTAAAGACAGGAAGGCAGTGTGTTGACCAGCAAGAAAAGCACTCTAGGGTAGAGCTCAGGAGAATTCCATTTTCCTGGGATTTACATTTGCGTAGTGCTTTGTCTGTGCTCTTTCATTATTTCGGTTTGAGCCTCTAAGGGTTAGGCTTTTTGTTATACGGGTGTCTGGCTTATTAGAAAGGACTTCAGTGTTTGCCTTTAGTGTAGAATACCATCCTTTCTGTTTATCTGAATTGGGAACAGAAGAGCTCACCTTTGGAATTTCTGTTTTAATTTGCATGAAAACCTAGGTTTCCAATGCATAACAATGAATGACAGTGAATCGACAAAGGCAAATATATGTGTGGTTTTTCCCATTTATATATATGCCTTTGGTATATAGTTAAAAAACATAATATATGATCTGTACTTACTGTGATGTTGGAGAGGGGGTAGATTGGTCAGGTCTCATAGAGTCAAAATAAACCTGGTTTAATGATGATGCCTCTTTAAGTTTTTAAGTATATAAACCTGTCTGTAGAGAAAGAAAAGGAAAATTGGTTTTAGTGACAAAGACAGTGTCAGGAAGAGGTTGACTCAGTGAACACATAAATGAGACTATCACTAAAAAGAAACTTCAGGATAATGAAAATGTTCATTTTAAAAGCTTTTTTGATTAGTGTCAAGCTAGAACAGAATAATATCTTTTTATAAAAAGCTGTACTTTAGTTTCTGCCTAGTTGCAGAATAGGTTTCCGTATAAACCTGGACCTTTTAATAAAACATTTATAAATATGGAAAATAGATTAGTTGATACAGTGAACCCTGATGCCTATGGGATCCCTGGGCACTGACCCGCCTGAACAATGATATATATATATTTTTTACCACTCTATTTGGCTTCTGGGATCTTAGTTCCGTAACCAGGGATCAAACCCAGGCTCTTGGCAGTGAAAACACCCAGTCCTAACCACTGGACCGCCAGGGAAGTCTTTGAACAATAAGAGGAATCTGAGACACCGTCAGAAAAAATTCCTTTATCTGTTCTCAAATATTTGTTGGGTACCTACTGCGTGCTGTATCTGGGGATATAGAAGTCAAGGCTCCCCACAGGGGAAACCTGATTTTTTTTATTACAATTATGTTTAAAATTTTAGAACTCAGTTTATATGAACCTATACACAAACACACATCTATATAATTTATATCATAGATATACTATTCACGCTATATAAGTAGTTGAGATATAAACTTTTGTCAGTACTTAAAAAAAGTCAAGGCTCCCATCCTTGTTTTAAGAAAGGTCAGCAAATAACCTTGCACTTGTTAAGTGCTGTGCCATCTTGAAAAGTAATCGGGCGTTATATTTGTTCACATGCTTTACAAACTGCTGTGTGAGTACATGATCCTGTGAAAATGCCCAATGGTACTGCCAGCTGGACAACTTTCTCCATGCCATGCTGAGCACCAGTGTCCACCCACCAGGGCCTCTGCTCAGCCTGAGAGCAGGGCTTCCCTCTAGCACTGGCCCTGGGCTCACCTGGAAGAAACCAAAGGCTAGCAGAGTGTGAAGGCTTCAACGATGCTATTGAAACGGAAATGACTTGCAGGACTGCTGGAATATTGGAGTGGGTTGCCATTTCCTCCTCCAGGGAATCTTCCTAACCCAGGGATCAAACCCACATCTCCTGCAATGTAGGCAGATTCTTTACTGCTGAGCCACTGGGGAAGCCCCAGTTAAAAATTACAGAAGCCTATTCATGGTCTTATAACAAAAGTGTCTGGTTTTAAGAAGACACACAATCATTCTTTCTACCACCCCTCCCCTTTTTCCTTTGTCTTTTTGCATAATTCAGGTCTTTCTGGAGTTCGGATGACATGTGCTATTATGACTTTAATTTCACCCCACAATGAATTTTCTGCATTTTGCAAAGAGTGAAAATCCTGAGCCCTGGGAGTTTGCGTCTCCTGTTACCTGCTGCCTGTTTTGTGAACACGTGGTGGTGTCAAAAGCCTTAAATAAACGAAGCCAATCTTTTGAGACGAGGCCATTTCAGAGGAACTGTGAGTGTCTCTGTGACTGTCTCCTGGCCTCCAGACACCACTGCGATCATAATGACATTTTCCAGCTGAAAGGAAACCAGACTTGAGTCGCTCTCCTTCCTTTGTTTCATCAGATTAAAATGTAGTGCATGCTCACACAACTTTAAACAGACTCGATGAATAAAAACCGAACTTCCTAAATAGAGGTCCTATGTTCAAATATTTCCTGTGCAGAGATTGCTCTGAAAGCTTGCATTTGCCTTCTCCTCCTTATATTCCGTGGCCCATGTTGTTCCTTGAGATGATCTTTCAAAACCAGATCTAAGACTTACAGATTGTCCAAGCCTCCCCTTTCCTTACCAACCAGACCTCTGAACTTGATTGCAACGCTCCTTTCGGCCGAGGCCCGGCTCAGTTCTTCAGTTGAATTCCTCTGACACACTCACATCCACTCTTTTTGCCTCACAGACCAGCCACCACGGTCACCCCTATCTTGCTGTAGCCCCTCCTCTTTCCTCCAGGTTCCTGGGGGTCCCACCCGGGCTACCTGGCCAGAGGACTGTCAGGTGGGGGGAATCCCTGGGGGCCTGTGGGTGTGCTCTCAGTACCTCTGGGCTGATTTTGGCTGAAGCTGTGATGTTCAACCTGACCCCAGGCCTCACCTGGGGGCTTGTCAGCCTCACCTGGGGGCTTATTGGCTCTGCCACCCTGGGCCGACGGCTCAGAAACTCTGGTGGACCTGGAGACCCGTGTTTTAACCTCCAGTTCATTCTGACGCACACTTGAGTTTGAGCTGCTGCTCTAGATGGAGGTGGGCGGCTCTCAGTGAAGCTGGCGTGACCGTGTGCTCCTGAATTGCACACCTCCCATCTGTGTTCATCGAGCTATCGAGTCTCTCTAGGTGCAAGGAGGGGTAGGGGGGATGACAGTGCACAAAACCTGGTGCTCCTGGAGCCTGCATTCTGGGTGGGGGATGGGGAGGTGGGCACCAGACACGAACCTGTAGAATAAAACAACCAAAATAGTTTCAGAGTGGTGCTGGAGCTCTGAAGGAAATAAAACAGCTTGAATGAGTCCTCTCTCAGCAGCTTGGGGAGAGGGGAACGCTGTTTACTGAGTTGGGGAGACTGGGGTCACGGCAGGTTGGGTGGGTGGAGAAGTGAGTGTTCTGTTCGGTATGTCATGGTTGAGAGGAGGATGAGACATGCGCAGCGGGACTGTCAAGGTGGCGGTGGGTGTGTGAGTCTGAATCTCAGGGAGGCAGGCAGGGCTGAGGATACAGTTTTGGGGGTCATCAATTGGAAGGTGCTATTTGATTGAAATCCCCATACACGCTTGGATAGCCAAGGGACTGTTAGCACTCCTGAGTGTGTCTCGATTCACAGATTCCCCATCTCTTCCCAGGATCCTCCTAGCCTTGCCTGCTCTGGCTGCTTCCTCCCGAAGTGGGGCTGGCCCCTCATCCGCAGCATCACTGGTACCCAGCAAGGAAGGAAGAACTCCTCTGACACCAGCATCCTCTGCACCCGCTGCTGCCCTGACCTCCAACTTCAGCAATCTCCCCCTGCCCACCAGCCCTACATACACTCCTCTTAACCCTCCACACCTGCCTGAATGGGGGTTCACCTGCTGAGTCTTTGAACACATGACTCTGGGAACTCTGTGCCCACCTGCGTGCCCCACTGAGCTTTGGGCTACACGTTCTCCTCCCCTTAGCACCACAATGCCAGCCAGTCCGCCACGTCATGCCCACTCCTGCCAAGCTGTCTTACCACCTGCTTAGTTAGTCACTCAGTCATGTCTGACTCTTTGTGACCCCATGGACTGTAGTCTGCCAGTCTTCTCTGTCCATGGCATTCTCCAGGCAAGAATACTGGAGTGGGTTGCCATTTCCTTCTCACCACCTGGTTACTGCCGGACAATTTTCTAAAGTAGTTGAACTCATCAGGATTTATAATAGGATGGGCCCTTTTCACTTAAAAAAAAAAAATACACTTTCCGAACCTAATTTTTTGATCAGCTCTTTCAGCTTGATTTTCAGTATCCTTTTCCTTCTTTATCTGATTGGAGATGTCTGCAGGTCTTTTGAGAACTGCTGTGTAATTGTGCTTGTCTTCTCTGTCTGTACGTGACACCGCTCAGGATTGGTGTGGCTGTTAGAGTCACATTAAGATTGATGAGCTGCGTGTTCTGCGTGCTGATTTCCTCTGGCAAACCAGAGTCTTTGAATTAAATGACGATCCATGTTGTGCTGACATATTCATCTGTAAGATTTGTGTTTCTGTCTTCCCTCAGAACCCCCTTTGATTCGATTTCACATTCTTGCTGTTATTCCCATTTAATAAGCGTAGTTCAATTCATCAGTCTACTCCAGACGGTTCCCAATCTAGAGGAAGTCACCTGTCGAGTTGAGCCTGATGGAATGCCCAGTTGGTCAATGTGTTTCCTGAACAATCTAAATTAAAATAAACCTTGGGGTCAACGTGAACAGAGCAAACTCAGCAAGTGAGGGAAATTTTAAAGACCAAGCTGTTCTTGGTTGATTGTACATAATAGACTGGGTTGTCCCAGCTCACAAGTGAATCCTGAGAAATGTCAGTAGCTGTCTTTTGGAAATGGTGCTGTTTCTCAGAGGCTGAGAAACACTTAGAAATACAAAAGTTCTAAATAATATCTTAGCAGACTGGAAAACCAGACACTGTTTTTAGAGCATCACAGAGATTATGTTCTGGAAGTGCCTGGTGCCCTGGGAGAAGTTTACTAATTTTATGTAATCAGGGAAAGTATGGGACTAAGTCTGGCAGGGACACTGGGAGCTTGAATATTTCTAGGCTATATACGGTCAAATTCCTAGCTGCCTTGTATAGGAATAATAAAGTGTTATTACTTGTGTTGGTGTCTTAATGGAAACATAAGCTAGAGTTTACTGAAATGGTGATGATATAGATATTACCTTTTCTGTTCAAAATCCTTTTTCAAGATTCCAAGGCTCAGAAACAAATAACTGATTTCCCCCTCTCATATAATTAACATTCATGGAGGAATTGCTATGCAATGGGTGCTATTACAGGCCTTGGAGGGACAAATGTGAGCGGTACAATGCCCTCTGTCAATGAGAAGGTGAGAATTTGAAGGTGGCAACTGATGTGTAATTAATACAATGTGATTAGTATGTGCATGCTCAGTTCATTCAGTTATGTCCAACTCTTTGCGACACCATGGACTGTAGCCCACCAGGCTCCTCTGTCCATGGGACTTTCTAGGCAGGAACACTGGAGTGGGTTGCCATTTCCTCCTCCAGGGAATCTTCCTGACCCAGGGATTGAACCTGCATCTCCAGTATCTTCTGCATCAGCAGGCAGATTCTTTAATGGTAGGCCACCTAGGGAGCCCTGCGATTAGTATAAGGGTGCCTTGAATGGAGGTGAAGACTGGGTAGTTCTGGAGTAAAGAGAACTCCTTGAAGCCGAGACTCTGAAAAGAGCATCATCAAGAATGAGGCCAGGGATGTTGGCGAATTGATACAGATGAGAAATTCCTTGTATGTCAAGCGTGCGGTTGGATTTTATCTTTTAGGCGATGGCTAGCCATTGACAGACTTTAACTAGAGGTGTGCTGCTGCTGCTGCTGCTGCTGCTAAGTCGCTTCAGTCATGTCCGACTCTGTGCAACCCCATAGACGGCAGCCGACCAGGTTCCTCTGTCCCTGGGATTCTCCAGGCAAGAACACTGGAGTGGGTTGCCATTTCCTTCTCCAATGCATGAAAGTGAAAAGTGAAAGTGAAGTCGACTGCAGCCTACAAGGCTCCTCCGTCCATGGGATTTTCCAGACAAGAGTACTGGAGTGGGGTGCCATTGCCTTCTCCAACTAGAGGTGTAGCAGTCATCAAATCTTGCTTCTGAAAAGTCATCCTGGTAGTAACATGGAATATGGACTAGGGCAGGAAGAGCTGGTCTGGCAGACCCAGAAGACAAATGGCAAGATTGTGGAGGAGGATGTGGTGGGAAGAAAGGGGGCAAGAGGCTGGAGTCAAAGGAGGATGAGAGAGCCCATGGTACCTTCAGGGCAGAGGTGCATGGGAGCAGTGCTCTGGGGACCTGGAATTATTGGAAAGTTATGAGAAGGGTGGAGACAGAGGTAGTCTGAGGACATAGCTCGGCACACTTGAGGCTTCATCTGTGGATGCAGATAGACTCTCCCAGACAAAAGCTTCCAGGAGGGAAGCGGAGTAGTGATAAGACTAAGACAAGGGGATGAAGGGGGACTAAGAAACCATACTGAGTACAGCAGAACCAGGAGAAGAATCGAGCTCAGAGACGCCCCTGATGTTAATGCTGTGACTTGGGGTTTTTTTGACATGATGTGGAAGTGATGTGCATTTAGTAGAAACCATGTTTCAAATTTTTTTACTCCTAATAAAATTATTCCATGGACAGACTCTAAAAGTGTGAAAAAAATCCCAGGGGGAAAGCTGCAGCCGGGAGGGCACAGGGACTGACTGGAGTCACAGGTGACCAAGTGGCCCCGTGAAGCCGGGAGCCCCGTGCCCTTCACATCCCGGCTGCCCCTGGGCTGCAGCTTCCAGCACGGATCATCCTTTCTCTGCCACTTACCATAACAGTCCCTGCAAAGAAACAGCATTTTCATTCTTCATGTCCGTCTTGCTTTCTTTAACAGTGTCAGCGCATCTGGCTATTTAGACTGCTTTGTGTGATACGTGCAAAGTGAAGAACCAGCTTCGTGTACAGATGCACCAGATCTTGGAGCCGCAGGGCACTTGGGGGTGGGCCCCACCTCCACTCCAGGAAGGCAGGTGCCCCTGCCAATCCATGAGACCTGCCAGGTGTAGAGCTGATGCAGCGCCCAGAAGCATGCTTGGCTCTTATTTCTGCTTTATTGTAAGTTTTGGAGGCAGGAGATGCTGGCCCCTGGCTCAAGGTCATGCAGCTGTATAGCAAGGTGATGATTCTGGGTGACAGTCCCTCTCCTTGGCTAGTCTTCCTTCCTCCCCTCACTGCTTTGCTTCATGGTCTCACCTGTCCTGGGGCCTCTGTGTCCTTTCTGGCACAAACCCACCTGTATTCCTTCCACATCTTTCAGACGCCATAGCCCACTCACTGGGGTGAAGGTAAGGCTGAGCTTGCTTGTCCCCTGCTGAACGCAGGCCCTCACATAGAGCTATTTGCAGAATGTACGGATCGGAGCCCCCTCTTAGCACCCCACTTTACTGCCCCCAGTGCTGCAGTGGGAGAAGAACACCCACCACCCCACCTTCCGGGTGGGGTGTGGCCCTGGCTGCATACCCTTCCCACGGGCTGTCCTCCCTGCCCAGCACGCTCTTTGCCACACCGTCTATGTTAGAATGACATGTGCTGTCAGTCAACCTACGCAAATGTGATGGGGGTCCTTCCAGGTCCAAGTATGAAAGGCAAGATCATTTCTCTCTAATGACAACCAGGGCCCCGTGGTCCAGACATGTCCAGACCCTGTGATGACACCAGGTGACACTGAAGGCCAAGTGGATCCAGACCCAGGGCTTTTTGCTACTAACTTCAGAGTTTTGTAGGTTTCCATGGAAACAGATGCTGATTTGGCAAAAACATGATGTGTGGCAAAGATGTCTGAGCTCTGACCTTGACAGCTTCATTGGTGAAGGAGACAAAAGAAGCTGTTGGCGGGCGAAGAAGCCACCTTGGTTCTCTTTCTGGTGGGGGCTTGCTCTGCAGTTTCCCTGTCCTCAAAAGCCAATGGCAAACAAGCCTCACAGATACTGAGAATAAAATCTAGTGGATGTAAGTGATGAGGGGAGGGGCAACACAGGGATTAGGAGGAGGAAGGTACAAACTAGTAGGTGTAAGGTAGGCTTCGAGGGTGTGTTGTGTAATACGGGGAGGAGCATGGGCATCAAACATGAGACAAAACCCAGACAATGTAAAGAATCATGCATACTCAATGTTGCGGTCCAGACGCCAGGCACTAAGAGCGTTTGAAGAAGGAAGAGATCAATGGCGGATGTTAAACAGAAATTGTGACCAGCTGAGACTGGATAACTGGGTACAATCTGGGAAATAGCTAGGGAGGAAGAAAGGTACAACCTGTGAAACACATCACCTAAGAGAAAGCCCAGCAGTGTAAGTGAACACTGTATTTATGTATGGATAGAATATAGTTGGACCAGAAAGATGGGCATGTATTGGGAATTTAGAAAGTAGATTGGGCAATGGCGAGACAAAAAAGGAGCTCATGAAACACACCGTGGTTTCGTATGATGTTCATTGTGTTTGGGAGAAATACTCTAAGGTTATAAAGCTAAGGAATGACTTGGTTAAAGTGATGCTTTTCAAAGAGCAGGCTGACAGTAGCAAGGAGGTTGGACCTGCAGGGACATAGCCTAGAGTCAGGAAAGTCAGCTCTTAGACAATGGATGATCTAGAATTGAGGCTGGAGGGCTTCGAATGAGACAGTGGCCGTGGTGATTGATGGGCAGGAAGGGACACTAAGGTAGATTCGGGTGGATGAGCTAACCAATTATACGGGTATAGTGGGAATCCTGGGATGAAGATGATAAAGTTTGTGAGTGTTTCTGATGAAGGTTAGGTGGTATTTTTACTATCAGAAGGCAGCTTGTTTGAGAAACTCTTCATCTGGGAACATTAATTCCAAGGGGCTGTTTCCCCTCCATGCTTAGTGATTTAAGTTGTAGAAGCAAAAAACTTAGTACTTATTTTTTGAGAAGATATTCCAAGGGATAAGTTAAAATAAATGACCATTCTTCTCTAAAAGCTTATTTAAAGCTTGTATTATAATAGATGTGCATATATATGTGTATACAGAGATCATTAGTGAGGAGAGGGAATAATACAGAGGGAAATACAGAAATAAAATTTTGTAACAAGTTTAAGGGAAGTTTTCAGTGTTTATGTTGGGAGGGAAAGTGAAAAGACAATGAATTTTCGCTGCACAGAGTATTATATCTAAATTATGCCTAATCGTGAGCCTATTTTCCTTACTAATAGATAATATACATTCATTGTAGGAACTTTAGAAAATAATCATGTGTTCTATTTAATAAGGGATCATTTACTGTTGTTGTTCAGTTGCTCAGTCATGTCCCACTCGAGACCCCAAGAACTGCAGCATATCAAGCTTCCCTGTCCTTCGCCATCTCCCTGAGTTTGCTTAAACTCATGTCCATTAAATCAGTGATGCCATCCAACTGTCTCATCCTCTGCCACCCCCTTCTCCTCCTGCCCTCAATCTTGCCTAGCATCAGCGTCTTTTCCAATGAGTTGACTCTTCACATCAGGTGGTCAAAGGATTGGAGCTTCAGCTTCAGCAACAATCTTTCCAAAGGATATTCAGGGTTGATTTCCTTTAGGATTGACTGGTTTGGTCTTCTTGCTGTCCAGGGGACTCTCAAGAGTCTTTTCCAGCACCATAGTTCAAAAACATCAATGCTTTGGTGCTCAACCTTCTTTATGGTCCAACTCTCACATCTGTACCTGACTGCATGTAAGGTTAATTAGCTATTTTAGGGTCTATGAAAAGCAAAGGAAAAATGAGCTCATGAAATAAAATCTGGGAAATCCAAACCAATAATAATCATTTGATGAGCAATACAAATTTAGCTAAATTTTACTTTACTGTACATCAAAATACTATGAACACAACTATACCCTTAATAATCAGAGATTAAAATTTATCCTTAATCTTAATCTTTCTTTTCTTTACTTCATTATAATGAGATTAAATAAAATCTTCTTTAAACTTATCTTTCCCACTTTAAGCCACTCCTGGTTAAGCAAATGTCATATATTTCTTTTCATTTACAGGAACAGACCTTCTACAGTTACACACTGAAGTAGAAGCAGAAACCCTGTGTTGGTTTCTGCAATTCTGTGTGCTGTTCGGTGATCTTCTCTTCCTTACTCTTAGTGGATTGTCCTTTTCCTAAACTCTTCTTAAAAATACTGTGGCCTTATGTCCCCAAAACTCTTCTAAAAACAAAGAACGCTTCTGATAAAAACAAACCACTGTTTTTTAAACATTAGCTTGGGCGTTCTGTCTTCTACAATAAGACAAGAAACAGAAATAAGAAAACAAAAACTGGCAAGGAAGAAAACTGATCATTTTGTAGTGAAAAGTATAGTTCACTTTTCATGACTAAAACATTAAAGCAATCAATTGAAAATAAAAAAACAAGATGTGAATAAAGTGATTCAGTTCAGTTTAGTTGCTCAGTCGTGTCTGACTCTTTGCGACCCCATGAATCGCAGCACGCCAGGCCTCCCTGTCCATCACCAACTCCCGGAGTTCACCCAAACTCATGTGCATCGAGTTGGTGATGCCATCCAGCCATCTCATCCTCTGTCGTCCCCTTCTCCTCCTGCCCCCAATCCCTCCCAGCAGCAGGGTCTCTTCCAATGAGTCAACTCTCTGCATGAGGTGGCCAAAGTATTGGAGTTTCAGCCTCAGCATCAGACCTTCCAGTGAACACCCAGGACTGGTCTCCTTTAGGATGGACTGGTTGGATCTCCTTGCAGTCCAAGGGACTCTCAAGAGTCTTCTCCAACACCACAGTTCAAAAGCATCAATTCTTCGGCGCTCAGCTTTCTTCACAGTCCAAGTCTCACATCCATACATGACCACTGGGAAAACCATAGCCTTGACTAGATGGATCTTTGTTGGCAAAATAATGTCTCTGCTTTTTAATATGCTATCTAGGTTGGTCATAATTTTCCTTCCAAGGAGTAAGTGTCTTTTAATTTCATGGCTGCAATTACCATCTGCAGTGATTTTGGAGCCCCCAAAAATAAAGTCTGACACTGTTTCCACTGTTTCCACATCTATTTCCCATGAAGTGATGGGACCGGATGCCATGATCTTAGTTTTCTGAATGTTGAGTTTTAAGCCAACTTTTTCACTCTCCTCTTTCACTTTCATCAAGAGGCTTTTCAGTTCCTCTTCACTTTCTGCCATAAGGATGGTGTCATCTGCATATCTGAGGTGATTGATATTTCTCCCGACAATCTTGATTCCAGCTTGTGCTTCCTCCAGCCCAGCATTTTGCATGATGTACTCTGCATATAAGTTAAATAAGCAGGGTGACAATATACAGCCTTGACATACTCCTTTTCCTATTTGGAACCAGTCTGTTGTTCCATGTCCAGTTCTAACTGTTGCTTCCTGACCTGCATATAGGTTTCTCAAGAGGCAGGTCAGGTGGTCTGGTATTCCCATCTCTTCCAGAATTTTCCACAGTTTATTGTGATCCATGCAGTCAAAGTCTTAACATATAAAAATCAAATGCATTACTGTATGTCAAGAATGACATTAGAAAATGTAACAAAAATTTAGAAGATTCAGTTCAATGTATCTACAGTATATAAAGTACTTGACATAATTGTAACTGCCTCCAAGATCCCTCAGATGCTGCTGTGGGTGGGGCCTTCATTGCAGAGACCCCACAGGGAGCAGAGTAAGCAGAGGCAGAGAAGGAAATACAGAGTGATAAAACTCTTTGGGGAAGCAGTTTTACAATTTAGATTGAGAATCATTAAATATTCATGCCCATTTATTATACTAATTTTACACCCAGGAATTTGCCTTGAGGTAGTCATCCGAAATGCAGGAAATGTTATATACAGAAAAGTTTCTAGTTCCCCAAGAGTAAAGAAATTGTTAAAATTCTCAATAGAAGGGGAATAATGAAGCAAATATAGTTCACTCGTGTGATGGAACATACTCTGATTATTAAACATGATGCTTATAAAGGTTCTTATGTAAAGTGAAAAAGTATTCTATGTTTTTGTTACAGTTTTATTAAAAGTACATAAAATATTACTGGGAAAGTATTGGAGAGAAAAGAACTTTAGATTGGTAACTGATTATTCCATCACACTAACACAATAAACAATTTTCTCCTAATTTTCAAAATGTCTACAATTACTTTTATCTTAAAAAATAAAGACATACATATTTTTTATTTTGTTAGTTCTTTGGGTGTGCACATGACATTTAAATATATCTGTTCATTCTGTTTTACACGAGTAATAGAATAAAACAATCACAGAAAATATAACGTGTGAGGAGTAAGTCCCCTCTTCATTACAGCCTTCTCTTGTCCTTGGCTGTCCCACTTTTTGCCTCTGAAGTTAACAGATTGATGCATATCATTCCAAACACTTCTGTGAACCTTTTGAAATTATTTCCAATGCATTTAAAAATAAACTGCATTATATTATGCTGTATGAACTTCTTCACTTGCAATATTGCAATGGTTTCTGGATAGCCCTGGAGAAGGGAATGGCAACCCATTCCAGTATTCTTGCCTGGAGAATCTCATGGACAGAAGAGCCTGGTGTGCTACAATCCATGGGCTCTCAGAGTCAGACAAGACTGAGAGACTAACACTTCACTTTCTCTCTCAGGACTAGTGGTTTGATCTCATTCCTCTAACTGCTAGACTTTGGGAGAAGCCACTTCCACTAAATCTTGATTAATGAACTGCTGGCAAAGCAATTAAGTTCTCCTTACCACTAGTGATTATCGCGAAATGTGTTGATTTCCCCCTGAGTTTCTTTCTGCCAGTTTTGCTGTCATCTATTGTTTCCAGACTCTCTTGTCTTTCCGATGGAATGTGTTCTTTATTATGTAAAAAAACCTCTTTTAACTCATGTCGCTGCTCTGTTTGCCGTGCCAGCCTTTCCTGTGCTCCATGCCTCCCTCTTCATACACCATTGCTCCTCCTCCACCTCCTGCTTCCTTCTCCTGTCTATTCTTGATTTTGCATGTTCTAAAATTTTCAAATACTAGTTGAATTGCATGGACCTTTCTATTTTCAAAAATGATATTTTTCTTCCAACTTGTACTCATTTACTGGAGTGGGTTGGCATTTCCTTCTCCAAGGGATCTTCCCAACCCAGAGATCAAACCCGTATCTCCTGCGTCTCCTGCGTTGGCAGCCAGGTTCTTTACCCCTGAGCCGCCTGGGAAGCCCAAGTGAAAAGGAAAGCATTCAAAAATCATCCAGCAGCAGAGTACTGAGTGCATGTACCAGAAAGACATCCCACTCACTCTAGTGCCTCAGTCAGTTCAGTCTCTCAGTCATGCCTGACTCTTCGTGACCCCATGGACTGCAGCATGCCAGGTGCATCATCAGGTCCTAATTCAGCCTTTAGCCAGAATAGGGAGTTGACCATATTATAGTATAATGCAGGGTGTTTAGAAATCCCATCTAGTGACCTTCCTTTCCAACTAGCTTGAAAAGATTCCTATTAGAATTATAGTTGAGGTCGAAATGGTCACCATCGAAGTAGACATTCATCACCTAGAAAATAGGAGTATAATAGAGGTTGGGGAGGAGAAGGCAGGACAAGGTTCTTCCCTCTAACTCTTAGCATCCAGCTCTGGTTAGTCTGACTGATTGTAGGGTTGTCTTCTTTGCCACTTAGCAAGGCATCAAGGAGCTATGGAAATGAATGTGGGACGGACAGATCTCATTAGCCACTCAACGGTAGTGTTCACCTAGAACAAGCCTGGGTAGCAGGAGAGAAACAAGGTTATATGCCAGATACACTCACCATGCACTAGGGGCACTCTGTGAACCCTACTGCGGTAGAAAGGTGGTCATCACCATATTTAGCTTTGTCTATTTTCACCTTTCCTCTCATTGTTCCCACTACCTAGTCCATGCATAATACTCCTCAGCGAAATATCAAGGTACTTTGCAAATCGCTGCTCTGCTTTGTTCTTAACTGCCATGTGATGAAGTTAAATAAAGGCTTAGAAAGAGAAAGGACATTTACTTTTCTCAGAAAAGAGAACACGAATGATGGAGGGACTGGATAGATGAATTACCTGCTTGAAAATGCTGTGATTATTTTCTGGATGGAAATAATCACTTTTTTTTTTTTTTTGCTCACTACAAGTCCTTCTTTTCCTTCATGCTCAGTCACTCAGTCATGTCCAGCTCTTTGTGACTCCATGGACTGTAGCCTACCAGGCTCCTCTGTCCATGGGATTCTCCAGGCAAGAATACTGGAGTGGGTTGCCATTCCCTTCTCTAGGGGATCTTCACAACCCAGGGATGGAACCAGGGTCTCCTGCATTGGCAGGCAGATACTTCACCATCTGAGCCATCAAGGAAGCCCCGTTTTCCTTCACGTCCTCCTTATCATCACAGAAACAGTTCCTTGCATCAAGATATCTATTTTAGATACATATGATTCTAGACATGCCCTGGTACATGAGAAACTTGCTATTTGGGACTACATAAAGAAAACAAGAATCGGGAAAAGGAACAAGAAAACAAAAGCCAGGACTTGGGGGCAGCAATCCAGTCTTGTCCAACAAACTCATGGGCAGTGCTGGTCCTTGTGGAAGGAATCCTGATCCAGCCCTAGCAACTACTGAGTTCCTACTCTGTGCCAGGCATTTAGATATTTTGCCTACAAGATCTTATTGTAATTCTTGCAAACTATATGAACTAAGTATTATTAGGAGCCTTATTATCCAAATGGCAACCCACTCCGGTATCTTTGCCTGGAAAGTCCCATGGACAGAGGAGGCAGGTGGACTACTCTCCATGGGGCCGCAAAGAATCGGACACGACTGAGCAACTGAGCATGCACACATCCCAATACTGAAACTCCAGGAGGAAAAGTGACCTGCCATGAACCACTCTGCTTGTAAGTAATGCAGTTTTGAGGCAAACCCAGATCTGTCTGCCTCCAAAACCTCAGCTGACATCTCAGTGAACAAGTATTTTTGGTTTTTCTCTGGAGCTTTAAAGAGTAGTGCTTTAAAACTTTTTACTTTAATTTTTTCCGAGCTATTTCCATGTGGCTTTTCTACCACTCCATCTTCAAGCATCTAGGTATTTTTAACTCAACGTGAGTGCTTGGTAAAACATGGCAAATACTGTCTGCTCGATTTAATCAGTTTTAAAGCTGGAGAGAGCAGACGACTCGCATTAACTTTGCTCTCCTTTCCATCTTCTGACTTCAGTGGACTTTCCACGTTTTGGGAGTTTGAAACTTCCCTATTTGCTGCTGTGGTAGACACTTGTTTGTTGTCTTCCCAGCAGTGATTCTTGTTTCTCTTTCCTCCAGACAGCCTCAACATTCTAGTCCAACTGCAATTCCAAGACTTGGCTGAAACTATCTTAAGCCTGCCGGGTATTCAATCCCCCCAGCACAGGATTGGCTCAGAGATGGGCACACGGACCAATCAGAATCATGATAATAGGATGTGAGATTGACCTTAGGACAGGGGATCATCTCATTTTCCGGAGCAGTTTTTGGTTGAATCTCTGTTGTTCTGGAGGGTGTGCTGTGAACATGTGAGACTCTAAGCTGCTACAGCTGTTCACAACCAGCAGGAGTGTGCCTGGAGCTGCCTGGGGACAGATCTGATGTGGGAAGATAAGGCAGAGAGACGGGGAAGCCCAGGGCCGCTGGTGACATCATCTCACTGCTGAATGAAGTCCATCTTGAAGCAGTATATTTGCTTCAGACTTTTAACCCAGATTTGGTCCCTGGGTCTGGAAGATCCCCCAGAGAAGGGAATGGCAACCCTCTTCAGTATTATTGCCTGGGGAATCCCTTGGACAGAGGAACCTGGTAGCCTACAGTCCATGGGGCTGCAAAGAGTAGGATACGACTGAGCGACTGACACTTATTATGCAAACCAAGAAATCCTCTGTATTATTTTACTAGTATGAACTGGGGCCTCTGTTCTGTGCATATAATGGATAAAACCATCTTCTAGATTCCTCTAGAAACACAATCGTCATCAAACACACTTTTGTTACTACAGTTACTCATCTTAAAGGAGTTCAGAGTTGCTGTTAGTGCACGGATGATCAGCTGTGTCTGACTCTGTGAGATCCTACGGACTGTCGCCCATCGGGTTCCTCTGTTCATGGCATTCTCCAGACAAGAATATTGGAGTGGGTTGCCATTTCCTCCTCCAGGGGATCTTCTTGATCCAGGGATTGAACTTGAGTCTCCTGTGTCTCCTGCATTGGCAGGCAGATTCTTTACGACTTGAGCCATCAGGGAAGACCATCAGGGAAGCTGTTAGTAAGAAGGGCAATTAACCAGCATTGTATTTCTGGTTAATTGAAATGGATGACTGTCTTAAAGGATTAGTGGAAAACCAGTTTTTATTTCAAATTTTTCTATGGAAAAAATTCCCTCTTTAAATTTGGTAGAGTTGGCATGGACCTGGAATGATTGAAACGCTTCAGATGCTGGTTAACTGAGGTTTATTATTGCTCAATAATTTCAAATCTTTTATTGTTAAGAGGCTCCAGAGACCACAAAAATCAATACCTTTCTTTTGTCTAGATTTTCTTCTCTCATCTAGCAGCTGTATTTACTGATACTGTTGTGAATTGTTTAACCTTTTGAAACCATTCTCTGTAATTCTAGGGTGATATTTGCACATGTCCTTGGCTTTTTCAAAAATAAACTAGACAAAGCTTATTCCAGAATGTTCAAATAAATGAGAAAAAGCAAGGAGCTTAGGGCAGACCAGCATTTTTACTCATTTGGGGGCCATTTAAAGTTACAGTTTATACTGCAAACAGACTTCAAACCATTTGCTTATAAACACTGTAACCAAAAAGTGAGTTTAACATTGCTTTTATATCTTATTTACTGCCGTATTAGGAATATTCTTCTAAAAAATCCATTTTACTGGCTTTGAACTAGACTAGAGACATTAAAGTCCATTGGGGAAAATAGCTTCCATTAAAAGCAGCCAAGGAAATATCATGGAACACAGTGTAGCATAGAAATAATTCAAAGATTTGTAGGCAATTAAGATCATTATGACTTACTTCAAAGATTCAGTAAGTTTCCCCAAGAAGAAAGAGGTTTTAAACCTTTATTGGGGACCCTGGGCAGGACAACTAGGGGGTTTATTATGTTTTCTAGCCTTTGGGGGAGAAGGAGAAAGAATATATTACTTACACGATTATGAAGTACTGACATCAAAATTCAAATGTTGTTGTTCAGTCACTAAGACGTGCCCGACTTTTTCCGACACCATTAACTGCAGCATGCCAGGCTTCCTTGTTCTTCACCACCTCCTGGAGTTTGCTCAGACTCATGTCCATTGAGTTGATGATGCCATCCAACCATCTCATCCTCTGTCACCCTCTTCTCCTCCTGCCCTCAATCTTTGCCAGTATCAGGGTCTTTTCCAATAAGTCAGCTGTCCGCATCAGGTGGCCAAAGTATTGGAGCTTCAGCTTCAGCATCAGTCCTTTCAATGAATATTCGGGGTTGATTTCCTTTAGGATGGACTGGTTGGATCTCCTTGCAGTCCAAGGGACTCTCAAGAGTCTTATCTAAACCACAGTTTGAAAGCATCCATTCTTTGGTGCTCAGCCTTCCTTATGGTGGAACTCTCACAACCGTGCATGACTACTGGAAAAGCCATAGCTTTGACTATACAGACACATATAAACAAATTCAAGCATCCCAACTCAAAATATTACCTTGAACAATTTGCTTCATTTTTCACTGAGGGTTTTTTTTTCTTCAGAAAGTAATTGGAAATCATGTGTCTTTGCCAGAGAAAAGGAAAAGAAGACACACAACCTCTGCAAAGTCAGCACCACCTCTGAGCAGACAGCACAGAGAACACAGCTCTGGCACCAGCAGGGAGAGCCGAGCCGGCAGCTGGCCTTGGAGGAATTAATTTACGAAAGCCTCTTCTGCTGCTGTGGTCCAGATGGAGTCCTCTGGCCGCCTTCCACCAGGAAGAGGAGAAGGGTACTCCTGAGCATGTGTTTGTTGGTTAACTGTGGAAAAAGGCAAGACTCTCCTGAAGTCTTTCTCTCATAAAGAGAAGACAGTGCTATTTAGAGGATCCATGAACTTGGCAGTGAGGGATATAAAGTTGATGCAGCCACGGGAGGGAAGATATGACCCAGAGGCCCCAGCTCTGTCACTGGCAGTGCAGCCGGGGGCTGGTTATTTATCTTAAGTCTGCTATAGCTACCACATTGATAAAAGCCAGACAGTGTGAGCTAGCTTGGCCCCTTCTTCAGAAACTGGGGTGAGAGTGTGGCAGTGGAGAGATCCATATGTGATGACTGCAAGAGAAGAAGACTGCTCTTCATGGACCTCCAAGCCCAGTACACAGAGGACATCGAGAGCTCAGCCCTGGAGGTGGAGACCCTCTTGTTTAGGGCCCCACATTTTATAGATCGGAAAACTGAGGTTTGTAACTTGCTCCCTGTCACATGGCCAGGGAGGTGTCAGAAACAGGATTCGCATTGTGATGGTTGGGTTGCACGTCCTAAGCTCTTAATCAGTTGAGATTATTCCTGGTGGTCACAACATCCAGGCTCTTGACTGTATGAGGGCAGGAAGTTTCTACTTTACTTCCTGTAAAGTACACTGTGATGCACTGTAGGATTCCTAAGTAGGTAATTAAACATCTCTAACCAAAAATAAAGATTAAGTTGACACAAGGAAGAAAAAGAAAGAAAGTAGAAGAAAGTCTGGTCAAAGCCACAGTGGGAACAGGACCACATGCTTTGATGAGTACACATGGGGTGCCATGTCCTAAACCTCCTCCATTCATGGACCTGGAGGAAGATGGACAGAGCAACAGCTGTGAGCTCTGGGGGCTCCTGTGGATGGGTTGGGCGAGCTATACACCACCTTGCGGATTCATGAGAGCCCTTCAAGGGCAGGTTAAGTGGCTCCTAATCAAGAAAAAAAATAGTTGTGCACATTGTAAGTCCTAGCTTTTAAAAAAAGAAGCTATTGATAAAAGATGAAATATAGCCTGCTGTGCAGGAGACATAGGAGATGTGAGTTTGATCCCTGGGTCGGGAAGATCCTCTGGAGAAGGAAATGACAACCCACTCCAGTATTCTTGCCTAGAGAATCCCATGGACAGAGGAACGGTCGAAAAGTGGTGGACACAACTTACCTACTGAGCATGCACACACACACGGAAAGAAGACTGACAATCTTGTTCAGGTGAGGTTAGGATAGTCTCCACAGGGCACTAAGTTCTGGGTGAGCCAGGGGCTATCTGGACCACCTACCACTCAGAGAGTTTCAACCCCTACTCCGTGTCCTAGTCCCAGAAGGGGCAGTTGCCATCAATTCCTATATCTTTTAAGGGTTCTGATACACAAGTTGGATTAATTCTGGAGACCCTGCATTTAGTTCTCTGGGTCATCTAAGCCAGTTGCTGTGTGTGTATTTCTGTCTATCTGTTGCTATTGGTTTTTACTGTGCTCTTGCCATCTTTGCTGTACAGTCCTGATTTGTGTGTGAATGTAATTTAAAGGACCTTCAGGAGGGAGTAAAGTTGTGTGCATATGTTCAATTAATTATCTTAGTACAGAAACGGCAGGCTTTATGGAACTATTCATTTTATTTATTCCCTGTATAAAATCTTAGAATTTAGAACAGGAAAAAATCGCTAACCTTACATACTCTTAAACCCTCATTTTATAGATGAGAACATTGTCTTTGACAAGGATAACTTGTTCAGAATCACATGGGTGGTTTGTGTTAGGGCTCAGACTTTTAAAAATGTGGACCATTTTTATAGTCTTTATTGAAGTTTTTACAATATCGCCTCCGTTCCACATTTGGGTTTTTTGGCCACAAAGCATGATGGATCTCAGCCCCCCAACCAGGGATCAAACCCACACCTCCTACCCCCAAGGCAAAGTCACAACCACAGGATCACCAGGGAAGTCCCTTGGACTCAGACTTGAAGAAGAAATCAAGATACTGAAATGTTAGATACTCCTCAATGTCCAAAGCTGCTCATATAGCAAGATCTAGTAATTACTATAAATTTCCTGCACGTTGTATTTAAAAGGTGAGGTGCAGATCACGAGTTATAGAGACCCAGCCTTGGTCCCGTAGGAAATTGTGATGTTTGTGAGGTCACAGTACTGTGAGCACAGCATAGGACCCCTCTCAAATCAAGCAAACATTGACTGTAACCCAGGAACAAATCATTAGTTTGGATTTTTAAAACATGGGACTTCCCAGGTGACTCAGTGGTAAAGAATCTGAGTGCACTGCACTCGGAGATACAGGAGACTTGGGTTCAGTCTCTGGGTCAAGAAGATGCCCTGAAGAAGGAAATGGCAACCCACTCCAGTATTCTTGCCTGGAAAATCCCATGGACAGAGAAACCTGGTGGGGTACAGTCCATGGGGTCACAGAGTCAGACACGACTGAGCACACAGTTCAGTTCAGTCGCTCAGTCGTGTCAGACTCTGCAACCCATGGACTGCAGCATGCCAGACTTCCCTGTCCATCACTAACTCCTAGAGCTTACTCAAACTCCTGTCCATCAAGTCACTGATTCGATCCAACCATCTCATCCTCTGTCATCCTCTTCTCTCCTGTCCTCAATCTTTCCCAGTATCAGGGTCTTTTCCAATGAGTCGGCTCTCCACATTAGGTGGCCAAAGTATTGGAGTTTCAGCTTCAGCATCAGTCCTTCCAATGAACATTCAGGACTGATTTCCTTTAGGATTGACTGGTTGGATCTCCTTGTAGTCCAAGGGACTCTCAAGAGTCTTCTCCAACACCACAGTTCAAAAGTATCAATTCTTTGGCACTCAACTTTCTTTATAGTCCATCTATCACATCCATACATGACCATTGGAAAAACTATACCTTTGACTAGACCTTTGTTGGCAAAGTAATGTCTCTGTTTTTGAATATGCTATCTAGGTTGGTCATAACTTCTCTTCCAAGGAGTAAGTGTCTTTTAATTTCATGGCTGCAGTCACCATCTGCAGTGATTTTGGAGCCCCCAAAAATAAAGTCTGTCACTGTTTCCACTGTTTCCCCATCTATTTGCCATGAAGTGATGGGACCAGATGCCATGATCTTAGTTTCCTGAATGTTGGGTTTTAACCTAACTGTTTCAGTCTCCTCTTTCACTTTCATCAAGAGGCTCTTTAGTTCTTCATTTTCTGCCATAAGGGTGGTTGTCATCTGCATATCTGAGGTTATTGATATTTCTCCCAGCAATCTTGATTCCAGTTTGTGCTTTATCCAGCCAAGCAGTTCACATGATGTACTCTTCATAAGTTAAATAATCAGGATGACACTATACAGCCTTGATGTACTCCTTTCCTGATTTGCATTCCAGGATGTCTGGTTCTAGGTGAGTGATCACACCATCATGGTTATCTGGGTCATGAAGATCTTTTTTGTATAGTTCTGTGTATTCTTACCACCTCTTCTTAATATCTTCTGCTTCTGTTAGATCCATACTATTTCTGTCTTTTTGTGCCATCTTTGCATGAAATGGTCCCGTGGTATCTCTAATTTTCTTGAAGAGATCTCTAGCCCTTTCCATTCTATTGTTTTGCTCTATTTCTTTGCATTGATCACTGAGGAAGGCTTTCTTATCTCTCCTCACTATTCTTTGGAACTCTGCATTCAAATGGATATATCTTTCCTTTTCTCCTTTGCCTTTAGCATCTCTTCTCTTCACAGCTATATGTAAGGCCTCCTCAGACAACCATTTTGCCTTTTTCCATTTCATTTTCTTGGGGGTGGTCTTCATTACTGCCTCCTGTACAGTATCATGAACCTCCATTCATAGTTCTTCAGGCACCCTATCAGATCTAATCTCTTGAATCTTTTTGTCACTTCTACTGTATAATCATAAGGGATTTGATTTAGGTCATGAAACTCCAGTACTTTGGCCACCTCATTCGAAGAGTTGACTCATTGGAAAAGACTCTGATCCTGGGAGGGATTGGGGGCAGGAGGAGAAGGGGATGACAGAGGATGAGATGGCTGGATGGCATCACTGACTCGATGGACCTGAGTCTGAGTGAACTCCGGGAGTTTGTGATGGACAGGGAGGCCTGGCGTGCTGCGATTCATGGGGTTGCAAAGAGTCAGACATGACTGAGCAACTGAACTGGACTGAACTGAATGGTCTAGTGGTTTCTCCTACTTTCTTTAAGTCTGAATTTGGCAATAAGGAGTTCATGATCTGAGCCATAGTCAGCTCCCAGTCTTGTTTTTGCTGACTGTATAGAGCTTCTCTCCATCTTCAGCTGCAAAGAATATAATCCATCTGATTTTGGTATTGACCATCTGGTAATGTCCATGTGTAGGGTCTTCTCTTGTGTTGTTGGAAGAGACTGTTTGCTATGACCAGTGCATTCTCTAGGCAAAACTCTGTTAGTCTTTACCCTGCTTCATTTTGAACTCCAAGGCCAAATTTGCCTGTTACTGTATCTCTTGACTTCCTACTTTTGCATTCCAGTCCCCTATAATGAAAAGAACATCTTTTTTGGGGTATTAGTTATAGAAGATCTTGTAGGTCTTCATAGAACCATTCAACTTCAGCTTCTTCAGTATTACTGGTTGGGGCATAGACTTGGATTACTGTGATATTGAATGGTTTGCCTTGGAAACAAACAGAAATCATTCTGTCGTTTTGAGATTGCATCCAAGTACTCCATTTTGGACTCTTGTTGACTGAGCACATACTCAACTCAAACGAAAACATGGACATAAGCCGGTATCTAAATCAATGAGCAGGAAAGGATCAGTGAGCAGGGAAAACAGGATCTCTGTTCTTTGAATGATGGCAACATCGTGGTGCGTGCATGTAACACCCCCGTCTGTTCTCTCCTGTTGCTCCTCAGAGTTCTGTGGCCCCTTCCCTGCCCTTCAGGGCCTCCTGTCATGTGTTTTCCAAGGCGCCCCCGACTCTAAGGCGCTGTTCCCTGACCAGCTGCATCCTCTCCCCACCCTCCTGCTTTTCTCCTTCCGTCGTGAATTATGGGACTTGGTCCAGCCATACCCTGCCTCTCGTCTGCAAAGTGATTCCTGCATCAGAATTCCTCAATGACTTTAAACAAACCATGATTGATGGTGCAGAACTCATACCAAGGTGGTGGCTTTCTCAGGTGGAATTTCCCCTCTACCGTGGAGACGGGCCCACAGAAGGGGAACTACAAAAGCACACCATTTAGATGACCGTCTTTCCTCCAAAAGAAGACACCATCTGAAAATCTGAGGTGCAAGGGAAAAAAAAGCACAATTTTGTGGCTATAAAAACCCATGAGACACAGTTTTAATCTTTGTGTATTGGTGAAAGGTGTTTATTTCACAGCTGTACACCTGATGATCTAAAATAAACTTGGGCCTTCACTTGTTTTCTTTTGAATTAAGAATCTAAAAATGTAAGTGGGAAATAACTTATAATCGGTCTGTCTTCCCAAGGGAAAAACCACTTAAACTGTCATAACTGACAAATATATGTATGCCTATATTTATAACCTCCCAACGAATGGATAACAGATCAGCTATTTAACTGTCTTTTATGGTGACTGCTTTGCATTTTATAGCTATTTCTTTTTTGGCTGTGCTGCACACCTTGTGGGATTTAGTTCCCCAACCAGGGATAGAATCTGGACTCGCCCTACCCCTCACCCCACAGTGGAAACTTGGAGTCCTAACCACTGGACTGCCAGGGGAGGCCCACCATATTGTTCTGAATTAACTTAATGGGACATCATCCTAAGAAAGCATTCCACAATTTACAAAGTGGAACTTAAAAATCTCCTGTGTTGATAGGGTTTAATGCATGAGTTATGATTATTATGATTTTTTGCTTATTAGTCTTGTTTTGATGTGGGAGGGTGACTGAGAGTCTTATTCAGGTTTTGTTTTTTAATTTTTAGAATATTAGCTTTCAATTATTATTGAATTGTTATGAAAATAATTTATCATAAACATCAAAGTAAGTGAAAAGAGGCTCTAGAAGTCATTTGAAAAATAAGCCCATTTCCCGGTCTGCCCCAGGCAATTATTATTACTGGCCCACCGGGCCATGTTCTCACATGTTTTCACTTCTCACAGCCTGAGCCCCACCCTCAGGTGAACTGTTAAACAACACACACGTGTCTCCGAGCTTGCAAAGTAGTGGTTCAGGTGACAGTCCGGAGACCTCTCACTCCCTGCAGAAGCACTCAGATGTGGCTTTCAGGGGGCGTGACTGGAAAGGAAAAAGATGCGATTTCCTGCACATCCGCTTACCTTCCATGAAGCCCAGTGTTTGTTGTCAAGATTTTTGAGAATTGTTGATGTCGAGTTGCAATGTCCAGATGATCCTGGGTTGGGTTCCTGCTCTGGGCAGTGGCCTCCTTACCCCACATCAGGGTGATGCCTCGAACATATTCCTTCATCAGCTTCACAGTTAGTTACAATGCTCTTCACTGTTATTTTCTTCCCAGTCTCGCAATCTTGGCTATTGAAACCCAGAAGGCTGGCAGGCAAGATACTTGAAGACCAGGGAGAAGCAAGCTTCCTCCCACCACAAGCGAATTGCAGTAAATGATAGAAGATTGAACGGTGACCCTTTAGCTTACTGTGTCTCCTGATGCAGATAAATGATTTAATTTCAAGAAGATGAATTGTGAAACGCAGAAATACATTTGAATACATGGAATATGTTATGGATTGATTATTTAAATGAAAATCTTTTTGATACCAGCCATGCTTTTATTGCATGATTCATGCATTGAAGGTCTTTATGTTTTGTCAGATTTGGATGTTGTCTACTGAAACAGGAAGAGTTTGTTGTTTAACTTAGCTTCTTAAACTGGCTTCAAAAACTCCAGTTCCCAAGGGCAAAAACATATGCCAATTTCTCTTTGGTGTTTTAATTTTCTAGTTATAAGCCAGAGCTGCCAGATGTTTTTCTCCTGTGAATATAAATGGTATAGGCTTAACTAGATTTCCATTTTCTTTTACATAATTGGATGATTGCAGTCTTGACAACCGGGGTGGGGGGAATACGAAGTCTTGTTTAATGTTAATGTCAGTTTCCTTGCCCATGACCTCCTATTCCTCCTGCCTTTTCTCCTTCTTCTTCTTGATTATGGATAATGTTATAGGTGTTCGTACTTTTTATCTTATGATACTTCTTATTTCTGGAAGGTCAGTATCTCCAATTTCATTTCTGATTTTGTTTATTTGCCATCTTCTCTCTTTTCCCTTTATCACTATGGCTAATGGTTTGCCAATTTTGTTGATTTTTTTTTCAAACACCCAACTTTAGGTTTCACTGGTTCTTTATGTTCTTTTTTTTATTTCATTGATCTTTAATCTTATCATTCTCCTTTTCTTCTGTTAGCTTTGTGTTTAGTTTGATCTACTTTTCTTAGTTTCTTGAGATGTAAAGTTAGGTTACAGGATTGAAATATTTCTTTATTTTTTAATACAGGCATTGCAACTAGAAATTCTCCCCCCACCCCCAAATGCATCTGATAAATTTTATTGTGTTTTCATTTTCATTAGTCTCTAAGTATTTTTAATTTTTTTGGTGATGTCTTCTTTGACCCATTGACTGTTCAGTAGTGTGCATTTAACGTCCACATATTTACGCATATTCCTGTTTTCCTTCTGCTATTGACTTATAGATTTATTTCATTTGGTTAGAAAAATGCTTTAAATGCTTTTAATCTTTTAAATGTATTAACACTTATTTTGTGACCTCACATATCCTGGAGAAGGTTCCCTGTGCACTTGAGAAGAATGTGTGTTCTGTCGTTGCTGAGTGGATGGCATGTTCTGTGTATTTGTTAGGTCTACTTGGTTTATGGTGTTGCTTAAGTTCTCTATTTTCTTATTGATCTTCTGTTCAGATGGTATATCCATTACGGAACGTGACATTTTGATGTCTCCAAACTCAACTGTAGAACTGTTTATTTCTCCCTTCAATTCTATTAACACTTGCTTCATATTGGGACTCTGGTGAGTAAAAGAATATGAATATCAATATCAATATGAATATGGATATAACAGGATGTGAGAGGAAGTACGTTCTCCTGAGCAAAATGTGAAGTCTTATAACCTTTGTTTGAAGGGCATCAATACTTATTAATAAACATGTACCTGTTCCATCAAAGTGGTATATCATTGTTTATAGAAGCAAAAATTGGAAAGAAACAATCCCATCAGTAGGAGACAGTTTGTATAAAATCAATATCTTTGATTCATGGTCTCTGAAAATAATACATTCAAAGTGTATCATCTGTCTTGGACATGTATAAGACACAGTTGATGTGAGCAATGCAATCACATAAAAATATGAATAAACAGTCTTTTCATTTTTACAAGAGATAGAACACAGCCTTTATGTATCTGATATGTATGTCTGAATATAATTATATAAACAAAGAGAACACTTTAAAATATATTTTCTGGGCTGCACTGCACAGCAGGTGGGATCTTATTAAATAGTCCTCTGACCAGGGATTGAACCCATGCTCCTTGTATTGAAAGTGTGGAGTCTTAACCACTGGATTCCCAGGGAATTGAAAGAGAACATTTTGAAAATGTGTGTTCTGGGTTAATAGGAGTTATACAGGAATGACAGTGATGCAGTGGAGAAGGAAAGAAATGGGGAGGGGGGAAAGAGGGTAGCCAGCCAAAGTGTAAGACCCCGTTTATGCATGGATGTAGATTATTCCTTCCCACTCTCCTTGCTTCATCCAGCTCCAGGCCTGTCTGCCATTTTTCCAGCACACCAGCTATGCTCTGACCCCAGGCCATTTGCACTTGTCATTCGCATTGTTTGGAATGCTCTTCATCTAGAGCTCTGCACATCTATCCTCATGCACTTCACATCTCTGCTTCACTGCCCTCTCATGGAGGCCTTCCTCCGCTATCCTCCATAAAACAGCAGCCCACCCTCACCCAGAACTCAGTTTGCTTGAACTTACCACCGCCTGATGGGTGATGTGCTTATGCAGTTTAGTCACTGTCTCTTTTCATAAGAACATCAGTTCTGTGGGGTAGGAACTTTATTTTATGATTTTCTATAGTTCTGGGAGTGAAAATAGTGATTGGTCCATTTTAGTCACTTAATATACATTTGCTCAGTTAGTGTCTAAACATATGTATGAGTGAGTGACCTACGCATATATGTATCTATAATAGAACATATAGGTGTCTGTCTACAAATAAATGAGAGCCCTCCTGTCAGTGCTTAACCTGGAAAGTCGGCTTCTGATTCTCTCAAGGGGGAGGAAGTTTCCTCCCATGGGCTGGAACATGTTTTGACACTGATTGCACTTGGGGTTTAGGTTTGGAGTCCCCTTTTCTGCTCTGACTCACCCCATGACACTGCAGGTGATCCTCTCCATTGTGGCCTTTATCTGCAGGTGATTGATGAAGTTCGTTGTAAATCATTGCCAAAATCTTTTGCAAAAGTGCTTTGTCTTAGGGAGGTGACTTTCCTCCAGATTTCAAGCCATCTGGCTCATCAGTGCTGCTCACTGGGTCCTGAAATCTCTGGGTGCACAGTTTGGCATCAGCCACGTGTACTCTGTGAACCAAGCACTGGAAGCTTGTCTGTTAGAAATTAGCAGATCTCTTCTCTGCCTCGAGCCTATGTTTAAAGGGCAATCGGTGGAAAAGATCTTCCTTCCCAAGACTCATGGCGTCCGAGTAGGTCCTGGCTTTTTGGTTTGAGCCCCTGTGCCCCTGTCTGCGTGGTTCTGTGCACACGTGGGTGTTTTCCACGGTTCTTCTAGATGCTTTTGACCTAGATTTGTCGGCTTCTGTCATTGATACTAACAGCTTGGAAATGAACAGCCACAGTGAGGTCTGTGGTCCCTGAAAACCCAGCTGTTTGGATTAAACAGGAAGTGAGACTCTGTAATCAATCATCTCATGACTCATCAGATAGGAAATTTGTGTTTAAAACATGCTGTGATCGGTGTCTCCATTCCTGCCCTGCAAATAGGTTCATCAGTACCATTTTTCCAGATTCCATATACGTGAGTTAATACACAATATTTGTTTTTCTCTTTCTGACTTAACTTCACTCTGTAAACAGATGCTAGTCTCATCTACCTTACTAGAAGTGACTCAAGTGAGTTCCTTTTAATGGCTAAGTAATATTCCATTGTGTATATGTGCCACATCTTCTTTATCCATCCATCTGTATAACATTGTAAAGCAATTATCCTTCAGCTAAAAATGCATGCTATGATGAACAGAACTGTAGGAAGTACTGGGGATACAGACTGGAGCATGAAGGAGAAATGTCAGCACCATGATGGGAACACTGTCCTCTTCACGGAGATGAAAGACTCCTTCCTACAGAGAGGGACTGCTCAACACATTTTGAAAAAATTGAGATATAATTGACTAGTAACAGGAAGTTTGAACCTTTTGACTACCTTCATCCAGTTTGCCCACCCCCCACCTCTGGCAGCCACCACCCTGTTCTCTGTATTTATAAATCTGTTTTTTTTCAGGTTCCACATATAAGTAAGACTGTGAAGTATTTGTCTTCCTCTGCCAGACTTATCTCACTTAGCATGATGCCCTCAAGGTCTGTCCCTGTTGTCTTAAACGGCCGGATTTCCTTCTTTTTTACAGCTAAATAATATCCCAGTGTGTATCAGTTCAGTTCAGTCGCTCATTCGTATCCGACTCTTTGCGAACCCATGAATCGCAGCATGCCAGGCCTCCCTGTCCATCACCAACTCCCGGAGTTCACTCAGACTCACGTCCATCAAGTCAGTGATGCCATCCAGCCATCTCATCTTCTGTCGTCCCCGTCTCCTCTTGTCCCCAGTCCCTCCCAGCAATCAGAGTCTTTTCCAATGAGTCAACTCTTCGCATGAGGTGGCCAAAGTACTGGAGTTTCAGCTTTAGATTCATTCCTTCCAAAGAAATCCCAGGGCTGATCTCCTTCAGAATGGACTCGTTGGATCTCCTTGCAGTCCAAGGGACTCTCAAGAGTCTTCTCCAACACCACAGTTCAAAAGCATCAATTTTTCGGCGCTCAGCTTTCTTCACAGTCCAACTCTCACATCCATACATGACCATTGGAAAAACCGTAGCCTTGACTAGACGGACCTTTGTTGACAAAGTAATGTTTCTGCTTTTCAATATGCTATCTAGGTCGGTCATAACTTTTCTTCCAAGGAGTAAGCATCTTTTAATTTCATGGCTGCAATCACCATCTGCAGTGATTTTGGAGCCCCCCCAAAAATAAAGTCTGACACTGTTTCCACTGTTTCCCCATCTATTTCCCATGAAGTGATAGGACCAGATGCCATGATCTTCGTTTTCTGAATGTTGAGTTTTAAGCCAACTTTTTCACTCTCCTCTTTCACCTTCATCAAGAGGCTTTTGATTTCCTCTTCACTTTCTGCCATAAGAGTGGTGTCATCTGCAGATCACATGGTTTTATCCATTCATTCACTGTAGGACACTGAGGTTGTCTCCATGTCTTGGTTACTGTGAATCATACTGCAATGAACATGGATGGAGGTGCAGATATCTTTTGAAGGCAGTGATTTGGTTTCCTTCAGATAAATGCCTAGAAAGGGAATCACTGGGTTCTACGGTCTCTATTTTTAGTTTTTTTGAGGAAACTCCGTACTGTTTTCCATAGTACCTGACTGATTTACATTCCCACCAACAGGGTAGGAGGGGTCCCTCTTCTCCACATTCTCGTCAGCACTGGATATCTCTTTTCTTTTGAGTCATGGCTGTTCAGACAGGTGTGAGGTGATGTCTCATTATCAACACATCTTTAAAACTTGAGAGCCTGCAGCTGTGGTGGCGTCCATGGCTGAAGGGCAAAGGCTTTGGGGTCTTCCTCAGAGCAAAGAGAGTCATACTTCAAGAGCAACTTTTAGGAATAGAGCTACATTTTAAATCTTTATTGAATTTGTTACAATATTGCTTCTGTGGTTTGTGTTCTGGTTTTTTGTCCATGGGGCATGTGGGATCTTAGCCCCCAACCAGGGGTTGAACCGGCACCCTCTGCATTAGAAGGCAAAGTCTTAACCACTGGAACACCAGGAAAATCCCAAACATTTAAAAAAAAACTTGAGCTCTCAGAGTCCTAAATTGCAGTTTTAAAGCGTACATTTTAATTTCAAGACACCTCATATCTATTTTATTGTTAAAGCTTCATACTGAAGAATGCTGGTGGTCAGTCCATATGCGTAGATACCAGTTCAACTTCGGGATCTTTGCTTCATCAACCATAGAGAGCAAAAAGGATGCATGTCATGAAATCTTTAGGAAGGAAAAGGAGTGATGACCAGGTCAACAGTACTGATTTCTGTTTCAGTTATTTCTGTCAACAGCATTTATTCGTAATGGGTCAATGCACTAATTGATGTACCTGTCAGGCCAAAGGTAATAATTATTTAAAAGTATTAGTCTGCAAAATCCAGTTCCAAAATTTCCTAGAAATTCTAGAGTTCATCTCAATAACTCTCTTTCTTTCCAGCCAGTAAAGTGATGGGTCATCTGCAGCTGAAATGCTGTCTCAATGTCCATTGCAGAAAGCTCTTGCCATTATTTTCAAGTGTAAAATTGTATCCTGTGTTGACCGTGAAATTGAAATGCCCTCCTTCTGAAGGCCAAGCATGATAATTGAAAGGAATGATTGCAGGTACTAACAGGGCTCTTTTCTAAAGGGAAGATGATTAAACATTTTAAAATGTGTGCAACTGAATTAAATGGAAGATGGAAAGTAAGATACACCAAGGTTGCCTAGAGTGGCCATTGCTGCCTGGCCGATTAGCATTGCTCATAGGAGATATGGTGTTCTCAGCTGATATCAAGGACTTTGAACCCCGGGTCAATTAGTTTCAAGATTTTCAGTGGTCCCAAGTTGTAATTTGACCCAGGTCAGCTGTCTGGAAAGTGCATGCCGCTTAATTATAAAAAGCTTCATAGAATGAGTGTATTAATATAAATTCTTTTTTGTCCCTGGAACCACATTGCCTGGTGGGAGTTATGTTGTGTGTGCACACAGAGGCCAATGTGCACACTCATAGTGCAGTCATACACACACACACCAAATGCCCACATTAAAGAAGAACAATGAATAGAACATTGAAGCTCCTATTTACTTTCCCATTGCTAATGTTATTCATTTTTAATAAATATGAGAACACAGTAATATATATTATTTTTTAAAGATCTTTTTTGATGTGGACCATTAAAAAAAAATCTTTGTTGGATTTATTGCAATGCTGCCTTTGCTTTAGACCACGAAGCATGTGGGTTTTAGTTCTCCAACCAGGGATCGAACCCATACTCCCTGCATTGGAAGGTGAATTCTTAACCCTTGGACCACCAGGGAAGTCCCCATACACATCATTTCACAAAAGTGTGGGCTGACATGAAATATCTGATGTAAAATATCTTGAATACTGAAGCATATCTGTGGACGTTCAAGCACATTCTCATGTATACCCAGTCACTAATGGCTATGAACAAGCAAGTTGCCTCTTTAAAAACTGTTTGAAATGGAGCTTTCACCTACAATTCATTCTATTTTTTCCCATGCTGTGGGCATTAACTCCCGCTGATTATTAAGGGCTGGTAGGGGGAACTGTTTCCATATAGGGGACAACAGAAGAGCTAAGTTACATCCATATTCTTGAAAAAGAGTCTTGTGAGTGACTTGCTGTCCATCTGGGTCTGTGCCCTTGTGCCCCTGATTTGTCTGAAGCACAGTCATGCTGGAAATGTCATGGTTCTCATTAGTGATGAGAATGAGGGTCTCATTTATTATTCAATCCTTTGGTAACTTTTCCATTATTTTCCATATAGGTATACTTCAGAGATATATGGATATAAAAGTCTTATCATTCTTGTAATGAGAGAATCTATTCTGCATAACAAACAGCGATTGTTTTAACACAAGAGGTGAAAAATGACTAACATCTTAACAGAAGAATAGATGGTGCATGGTCGTTCAGAAAAGGGCATGATTGATAGTAACAATTACAACCAAGGTCATTTCGGTTCAGTCAGTTCCGTCAACTCAGTTGTGTCTGGTTCTTTGCGACTCCATGGACTGCACCATGCCCGGCTTCCCTGTCCATCACCAACTCCTGGAGTTTGCTCAAACTCATGTCCATCGAGTCGGTGATGTCATCCAACCATCTCATCCTCTGTCGTTTCCTTCTCCTGCCTTCAATCTTTCCCAGCATCAGGGTCTTTTCCAACGAGTCAGTTCTTTGCATCAGGTGGCCAAAGGATTGGAATTTCAGCTTCAGCATCAGTCCTTCCAATGAACATTCAGGACTGATTTCCTTTAGGATTGACTGGTTGGATCTCCTTGCTGTCCAAGTGACTCTGAAGAGTCTTCTCCAACACCATAGTTCAAAAGCATCAGTTCTTCGGCGCTCAACTTTCTTTATAGTCCAACTATCACATCCATACATGACTACTGGAAAAACCATAGTTTTGATTAGATGGACCTTTGTTGGCAAAGTAATGTCTCTGCTTTTTAATATGCTATCTAAGTTGGTCATAGCTTTTCTTCCAAGAAGAAAGCATCTTTTAACTTCATGGCTACCGTCACCATCTGCAGTGATTTTGGAGCCCCCCAAAATAAAGTCTGTCACTGTTTCCATTGTTTCCCCATCTAAAGTCAGGAGATGGCAGGGTGAAAACAAAACCTAGCCTTTTGTTCTCCTTTTTCCAACCATTTAGAAGAAATTGGCTTCAGATCAGACATTTTAGAACACAGAGCTTGATGAATTGAAAAAAATCCTGGCTTGCACTTAAGAATTTCTAATAGATTTGCCGCTTGCATTCGCTTTTGACACAAGGTCAGGCATTTAATTTGTCTTGTACCTCGTTTTTAACCTGGAAAATGAGCATAATTATGTTTTCTTCCCTTCAGTGATAGAGATGGTCTAAGGTTAAATGAGTAGCATCATATTCTTTTTATAACATTGGTGTAGGAGAGGAAGAACATAATTTGCATCCAGTCTGGGGGTTGATTAAGCCATACCTTATCTCTACTGCTTGCACTTAATACGGAGAGGCCGAGTTTGATCTGCATTAGAATCCTGTCCTGGTGAGGGTCTTCAGAAGGAAGATAGGCAGAGCCTGTGTGGAAGATGTGCTCTCTTGATTCCTTTCTGTGGGGAGGAAAGCAGAGAAAAATTATGTCACTGCCATGCTCCAAACTGAAGTTGGTTTTATTTCCTGCCTTATATTTGGACAGTCTTATAAATTGTAAACTGATTCTTTTGTTAATTTTACATGAAAGGCTAAGAGGTTAAAACATAATGACCTGGCAATAAGATGGTCCTTATAATTTGTGTGAAAGTCCAATAATGTTTGCTTGTTTTTATTTTACTGATTTATTGATTTTTGGCTGCACTGGGTCTTTGTTGCTGAGTGCAGGCTTTCTCTCTAGTTGCTGCGAGCAGAGCCACTCTCTAGTTGCAGTGTGCACAGGCTTCTCACCGCAGTGGTTTCTCTTATTGCAAAGCACAGGCTCTAGGGTGCCCGGGCTCAGTGGTTGCAGCATGTGGGCTCTGCAGTTTTGGTGCAGGGGCTCAGGTGTGCTAAGTTACTTCAGTCGTGTTCGACTCTTTGCAACCTTGTAGACTGTAGCCCACCAGGCTCCTCTGTCCACGGAATTCTGCAGGCAAGAATACTGGAGTGGATTGCCGTCCCCTCTTCCAGGGGATCTCCCCGATGCAGGGATCGAATCCAAGTCTCCTGCATTGGCAGGTGGGTTCTTTACCACTAGCAACACCTGGGGAAGTACAATGGGCTCGGTTGCCCCACGGCATCTAAGTGGGATTCCTGGACCAGGGATCTTCCCAGACCAGGGGTCAAACCTGTGTGCCCTGCGCTGGGAGGCAGATTCCTGACCACTGGACCATCAGGGAAGCACACTCTTTTAGCAAATGCTGCCATCAGCTCTTTTTGAGGTGTTTCCTGTACCAATTAAATTTGGTTGTTTTTATGTCTTAAACAGAAGTTCACTCACTAAGTGATGTGACCTGGTCCAAGAGAACTTGGAAAAGGCACTTGTAGTTTTATCTTCTCTGGGGACTTTCTTGAAATACCAATCAATTATGAAACCTACAAAGCTGTTCAGCAACATGGCCGTTGAATGGAAAACTAGAACAGGAGCTATCAGCAATCCATCTGTGAATAAATAACACAGTGTTGTCCGCTTGGTACATGCTTGATCATTGTTACAAAATCCACAACTGGTATATGTGTGTTTGCAGAATTGGTTTAATCCCTTGACCACAAATGGAGGTTTTTGGTTCCAAAATCCTTTCCTGCTTCACCAGGAAGTAAATAAAATCTTCAAGAATGTTTTATTTCCTAATGGAGAAAATAGTTTAATTCTGATGAAGTAGAATGTTTAATTTTTTTCCCAGGCATTGTTGTTGATCTCAAAAACCGTATACAGTGGATGTAAAAATCATACAATCATGCATATCAAGTGATTATTCTTTGTACTTTTTAAACATTCTCGTCTTGTAATCTCTTTCCTGTTGAAAACCTTTCTATCTAGTCACTCATTATCATATTTGTGTAATTATACCACTACCTGATATGTCTTCTGGGGATTTTTAATGCTACCCTGATTTTTAAAATTTCATGACTCGTTTTGATGAGACTTAAAGCACAGTTATGTTATCTTTGATTTCTGTAAATGCCATCTCAAACCCCCAAATACAGAGTCCTAATTGCACCGTGGTTGCTTTCAACCATCAAAAAGTCCTTTTGGATTTGTCTCATTTCCTGAGCTCCTATCATGGCTCACACAAGTTCTGTGTTGTTACCTCATTTTGATGGTAATATTACCCCCTTTTGATGGGTGGAGAAACAAAAGTACAAGGAATTTCTGTGTTTTCCATAATCAGGTGCAAGTGTGTTGGTCACTCAGTCATGTCTGACTCTGCAACCCCATGGACTGTAGCCCACCAGGCTCCTCTGTCCATAGGATTCTCCAGGCAAGGGTTGCTATTCCCTTCTCCTCGGGGTCTTCCCGGCCCAGGGATTGAACTCAGGTCTCTTGCAGAGCAGGCAGATTCTTTACTGTCTGAGCCACAATGTAAGCAAGTAAGATTTAGACAAATTAAAGTGGACTTAAATAACTAGAATTTTAAAAAATGTTTACCAATAAAAAAATCAAACAAATGAGCTAAAAAATGGGGAAAAATGTGAATGCTTTTCCAAAGAAGATATACAAATTGCCAATTAGCAAACAAAAAGATTTTCAGTCTCATTAGTTACTAGGGGAATAACACTTGAAACCACAAGGTATTATTTTACACTCACTTTGATGGTTGAAATCAGCCACTAAGATGATTATAATGAAAACATGTTGGTGAAGATGTAGAGAAATTGAAATTCTTGCATATTGTTGGTGGGAGTGTAAAAAGGTACAGCTATTGTGGAAAAGAGCTTGACAATTCCTCAAAAGTTAAATATAGCATTACCATACAACACATAACCTCCACTTCTAGGCATATACCCAAGAGAATTGAGAACATATGTCCACACTGAAACTTTGTACATGAATGCTGATAGCAGCATTATTCATAATAGCCAAAATGTGGAAACAGTACAAACCCAAATGATGAGTGGACAAGCAAAACGTGTATGTACAAGCAATGGAATCTTGCTCCTATTAGAACATTGAATACATTATTCCACAATAAGAAGAAATAAAGTGCTAATGCATCCTACAACATGGATAAACTTTGATAACTAAGTGAAAGAAGTTAGTCGCTAAAGACCACACATTGTGTAATTTCACTTACATGAAATCTCCAGGGAAAAATTCACAGAGATAGGAGGTTAGTGGTTACAGGGGACGGAGGTGTTAGAGAGGAAATAAGGAAGACTTTTCTAAAATTGATTGTGGTGATGGCTGTGCAATTCTGTGAATAAACTAAAAGCCACTGAATTGTACACTTTAAAAGGATGAGTTAACTGGTACATCAATCGTATCTTAATGGAAATATTTAAAGATGATGAAGAGTGCTTAAACCATGTCGTTTGAGAAACAACTGAAGCATTTGGAGCACATTTAGTTTAGGATTGTTGTTGTTTATCTTGAAGCAGAAAAGTTAAAATTTTACATAACCTCCTGCTCCTTCTGCCTCTGTAACTCAGCTTGTTCCTTGCAAAGTCTGGATCACGTAGGTCATAGTCTCAAAAAGTGGGGGCTTAACAATACTAGGGACTGGAACTTATCTCACTTACCCTTGTCCTGCTTTTTGCAATCGCCCAGCCCCTGCAA
Organism: Bos indicus; assembly: GCF_029378745.1. Taxonomy (NCBI): domain Eukaryota; kingdom Metazoa; phylum Chordata; class Mammalia; order Artiodactyla; family Bovidae; genus Bos; species Bos indicus. Next base: position 22,102,485 of record NC_091773.1, on the reverse strand, counting down.
ACCTGCTTAATCATGCCTGTCCATGTATTAAAAACTCTGTAACCCCTTTGTTCAGGGCTCAGAGCTTAGAGAGTTAATTCCTTTGGGCCCGCCGGCGTAATACACCTGAGTTGTCCAACTCTCTGAGTGTGGTGCTTGGTTTCTCGAGTACTGGTTTCTGCAACAATCTTAAGTCGTGTCTGACTCTTTGTGACCCCATGGACTGCAGCCCCCCAGGCTCCTCTGTCCATGGAATTCTCCAGGCAAGAATACTGGAGTGGGTTGTCATTTCCTTCTCCAGGAGATCTTCTTGACTGAGGGATCGAACCTGTATCTCCTGCATTGGCAGGTGACTTCTTTATCCCTGAGCCACCAGGGAAGCCCATTAACTTAGGATGGCAAAGATTAAATATCCCCATTATTTGAGGGCTGTGTCGTTATTCAGTTTCACCCCATAAGTTTGACAGTATTGCAGCTCTTTTGCAGTCGTTGCGTGACCAGATAATAGCTTTTCCAAAGAAGCTGAATTCCAAGTAGAAGTTGTTGCTTTTAGGATCTCTGGGGTACCAGGTGGTCCTAGGTTGCTGGCTGTTGTTCTGCATGCTGAAATATTACCTGGAACTACCCAATATGAAAGTAGCAGTGGGATTAGTTGATCCTTGAAGACTTGGTTGTTATTCTCCGAAACTGTCTGAGTCACATGCTTTCTTTGTATTATTGGTGTTTTGCAGATTTTTAATCTCTCAGTTGGGTTCTCTCAATTATCACTTGTATGAGTCAATTCTGCCTCTCCTTGTAAAAACAATGTTTCCCGTAGTCTAGAGGATGCTACAGAAAACACAAAAATTATTACTGGTTCACTATTAAGAATGATCTGATCCAGTAACCACCTTCCTGAACTTTTTTCCCCTGTTGTCCTTAGACTAAATTCCTTTTTTGGACCCCACGTGCCCAGTAAAAGACATTCCAGTAAAAGGAGTTCCAACCCCTTGCTCCTATTTTTCAAGGTTGCTTACTTCCTTCTTGCCAACCCTCCGACTGACATAAAACGCTAACATGCGTGTTACTTTATGACTATTTCTAAGTGCTTGTGTCACATTGCTCTTTAATCTCTGCTGCTCTACTGTGTGCTGCTGGGGTCTTCACCTCACCCCTGACCTCCCTTTGTCTGGACAAGGGTCTTGTGTCCTAGAATCAGGTGTCTTCCCTAACTGGTCTGATTTCAGGTATGAAATTGGCATTTATATTCTCATTCCCATGTTTGCATCTCTAGGATCACTCATGTTAGCTTTGTACCCAGTTCTAGACTCTGATTGGCACTGCACATTTGTTTCATCCTGCGTTTCCTAAGACTGGCATATGCATGCTAGAATAACATGTTGAAATAACAACTAAGAATCTATCTTATTTTGGAATCTCTTTATAGTCATAGATTTTAAACCTCTGTCCATTAATTACAGTCTTTTGTATAAACCTTCTGGCTTCCAACCAGTCAAGGGTCTCCGCGCTTGTAGACAGCACATGGTTAGCTTCTCCCACACAGTGAGGTTTTGGTATCTGCATAACAGCTCAAAGACATTGTTCTATGCCTCCCTTGACGGGGATCCAGGACCTGCCTCAGGGCTGCACTGTTTCTTGGCAGCTCCTTCCTTGTCTCTGCATCTCCTCCCTTCCCTAATTAGCATCTGTTGGAACCTGCCCTGTGGAACTCAGAGAAGGTTCAGGGGGGCTGAAGAATCCTCAGGTAACCCTGAGAGAACTGCTCCAAGGAGGCCAGAGGGGAACCAGGATATGTAGCAGTTTTTAAAAAGAGGGCAGGTAATCCGAAGTCAAAAGATTGTTGTTGTTCAGTTGTTCAGTCTTTTTCGACTCTTTGGGACCCCATAGACTGCAGCATGCCAGGCTTCCCTCTCCTTCGCTACCTCCTGGAGTTTGCTCAAACTCATGTCTGTTGAGTTGGTGATGCCATCCAACCATCTCGTCCTCTGTTGTCCCTTTCTCCTCCTGCCTTCAATCTTTCCCAGCATCAGGGTCTTTTCCAATGAGTCCGTTCTTCACATCAGATGGCCAAAGTATTGGAGCTTCAGCTTCAGCATTGGTCCTTCCAATGAATATTCAAGATTGATTTTCTTTAGGTTTGACTGGTTTGATCTCTTTGCAGTCCAAGGGACTCTTCAAGAGTCTCCAATACCACAGTTCAAAAGCATCAATTCTTTGGTGCTCAGCCTTCTTTATGGTCCAACTCTCCCATCCATTGCTTTGTCAACAAAGGTCCATCTAGTCAAAGCTATGGTTTTTCCAGTAGTCATGTGTGGATGTGAGAGTTGGACTTTAAAGAAAACTGAGCCCCAAAGAATTGATGCTTTTGAACTGTGGTATTGGAGAAGACTCTTGAGAGTCTCTTGGACTGCAAGGAGATCCAACCAGTCCATCCTAAAGGAAATCAGTCCTGAATATTCATTGGAAAGACTGATGTTGAAGGTGAAACTCCAATACTTTGGCCACCTGATGCAAAGAGCTGACTCATTTGAAAATACCCTGATCCAGGCTGAGAAAGATTGAAGGCAAGAGGAGAAGGGGACGACAGAGGATGAGATGGTTGGATGGCATCACCAAGTCAATGGACATGAGTTTGAGTAAGCTCCGGGAGTTGGTGGTGGACAGGGAAGCCTGGTGTGCTGCAGTTCATGAGGTCGCAAGGAGTCGACACGACTGAGTGACTGAACAGAACTGAACTCACATCCAAATATGTCTACTCAAAAGATTATTGTTAATTAAATAAAACCAGATATCTCAAGTTAAGGAAGTTAGCACTTTTCTGTGTATGGGAAGATGCAAGAGTCTACATTCATTGAAATCATTCCTTTCCTAAGCACTTCAGCTATCTGGGGATCAATATCCTGTGTTTTTCACCTCCTGAGCCCCCTCAGAGCTCACCCTGGGGTGGGGGTGGGGGGCTGCAGTCCGCTAGAGGGCAAATATTCTTTCCTTCCTGAGTTCCTTCAGGGCTCAGGGGCTCACCTTCCAAGGGGGCTGCAATCACTGATGACATGATGGTGACATCCTTCGTTTACTGACATGCCAGGAAATATTCTGTTTCTCACCCTTAAACATAAATATGTCCATGCTTACGGCAGCCACAAATGTATAGGATGGGTTATTTACTTATAAGTAATCAGATGACCAAGATAATCACGATGGTGTGGTCACTCACCTAGAGCCAGATATTCTGGAATGTGAAGTCAAGTGGGCCTTAGAAAGCATTACTATGAACAAAGCTAGTGGAGGTGATGGAATTCCAGTTGAGCTATTTCAAATCCTGGAAGATAATGCTGTTAAAGTGCTGCACTCAATATGCCAGCAAATTTGGAAAACTCAGCAGTGGCCACAGGACTGGAAAAGGTCAGTTTTCATTCCAATCCCAAAGAAAGGCAATGCCAAGGAATGCTCAAACTACCACACAATTGCACTCATCTCACATGCTAGTAAAGTAATGCTCAAAATTCTCCAAGCCAGGCTTCAGCAATATGTGAACTGTGAACTTCCAGATGTTCAAGCTGGTTTTAGAAAAGGCAGAGGAACCAGAGATCAAATTGCCAACATCCGCTGGATCATGGAAAAAGCAAGAGAATTCCAGAAAAGCATATATTTCTGCTTTATTGACTATGTCAAAGCCTTTGACTGTGTGGATCACAATAAACTGTGGAAAATTCTGAAAGAGATGGGAATACCAGACCACCTGACCTGCCTCTTGAGAAACCTGTATGCATGTCAGGAAGCAATAGTTAGAACTGGACATGGAACAACAGACTGGTTCCAAATAGGAAAAGGAGTATGTCAAGGCTGTATATTGTCACCCTGCTTATTTAACTTCTATGCAGAGTATATCATGTGAAACGCTGGGCTGGAAGAAGCACAAGCTGGAATCAAGATTGCCAGGAGAAATATCAATAACCTCAGATATGCAGATGACACCACCCTTATGGCAAAAAGTGAAGAGGAACTGAAAAGCCTCTTGATGAAAGTGAAAGAGGAGAGTGAAAAAGTTGGCTTAAAGCTCAACATTCAGAGAACGAAGATCATGGCACCTGGTCCCATCTCTTCATGGGAAATAGATGGGGAAACAGTGGAAAGAGTGTCAGACTTTATTTTTTTTGGGCTCCAAAATCACTGCAGATGGTGACTGCAGCCATGAAATTAAAAGATGATTACTCCTTGGAAAGAAAGTTATGACCAACCTAGATAGCATGTTGAAAAGCAGAGACATTACTTTGCCAACAGAGGTCCATCTAGTCAAGGCTATGGTTTTTCCTGTGGTCATGTATGGATGTGAGAGTTGGACTGTGAAGAAAGCTGAGCACCAAAGAATTGATGCTTTTGAACTGTGGTGTTGGAGAAGACTCTTGAGAGTCCCTTGGACTGCAAGGAGATCCAACGAGTCCATTCTGAAGGAGATCAGCCCTGGGATTTCTTTGGAAGGAATGATGCTAAAGCTGAAACTCCAGTACTTTGGCCACCTCATGTGAAGCGTTGACTCATTGGAAAAGACTCTGATGCTGGGAGGGATTGGGGGTGGGACGACAGAAGATGAGATGGCTGGATGGCATCACTGACTCGATGGACATGAGTCTGAGTGAACTCCGGGGGTTGGTCATGGATAGAGAGGCCTGGCGTGCTGCGATTCATGGGGTTGCAAAGAGTCAGACACAACTGAGCAACTGAACTGAATTGAATCAGATGTCACTTAAAAGCTATCTCTTCCATTCACTCAACTGGTCTGTAAGAATACAAAGGTATAGTGTCTAATTCTTGCCTTTAAACAGAAAAGTGAGGAAGATGGATCCATAAAAAAACCCCTCCACATCCAATGAAAATGGTAGAGGAAAGATATAGAAGTTGTGTGCAAGAGATTTGATGGAAGAAATATAGTGTGTAGGCAGCTAGAGGTGACTGGAAGGTGTGAAGCAGTGGCTTGTTCTGTTCAGGGTCTCATTGTGGAGAACACACTGGTTTTGTGGAGGGTGGATGTGAGGGGCCAGAGAGTCAGGTTCACAGGGAGAATATATGGGAGAATCCCTGAGAAAACGGGGTCCTCTCGTCCCGGGAGCAGACAGGGCAGCCTTGGTTTCCGACCCCAGAACCCACCCCTCGGGGGCTCAGCGTTACTTGCTGACCTTATCCTAATAAACTCCATTTTTGTTTGAATGGGCTCCACATCACCTAGAACAAAACCCAAACCAAACAAACAGCATAGTGAGGAAGACTGCCCAGAAGACCCACCTTGAAGAACACTCACATCCGGGGAGAGCTGACATTTATTGAGCCATGCAGCTCAAACAGTGCCCCAGACCTGGTGCTCACAGAGGCTCCGATGACCTCGTTTAGGAGGAACAAGCTGCAGGGCCTTAGTGGTGCTGTGAGGACCTGGATCCCATGCAGCCTGTACTCACAGCCATCCTCCCCCCTCTTCTTAGCACCTGCCCCTCTGCCCTCTTCACACAGTAAGACTCTGCTCTTCTCCAGCTTCACTCATTCCCAGACCCTGCCCCGTGCTTGGTATCCCTGAACTCTTTCCTCTGAATCTCTACTGGGCAGAGCTCCCCCTGCCCTTCCAGATGCAGCCTGACTACCAGCACCTCGCCTCTGAACCCCCACCTTACACAACAGGCCTGAGGAGCCTGGGACATGCCTGCATTTGCAGTCACTGCCTTCATCACTTAACGTGGTTATTTCCCCATGAAGGCACCGCCCTCACCTCTTTGTCAGTTAACGTGGTTATTTCCCCGTGATGTGTTAATCTTTTGCCAGGAGGCAGCATTGCATCTGGCACATAGTAGGTGAATGCCTGGGATGAACAACCTTGTGAATAAATAATGACTCATGGCACCCCACTCCAGTACTCTTGCCTGGAGCATCCCATGGATGGAGGAGCCTGGTAGGCTGCAGTCCATGGGGTCGCTAAGAGTCGGACACGACTGAGCGTCTTCACTTTCACTTTTCACTTTCATGCATTGGAGAAGGAAATGGCACCCCACTCCAGTGTTCTTGCCTAAAGAATCCCAGGGATGGGGGAGCCTGGTGGGTTGCCATCTATGGGGTCACACAGGGTCGGACAAGACTGAAGCAACTTAGCTGCTGCTGCTGCATGTGAGTCAATGGTGCTGGCAACTATAGGAAGTATCTGCCTTGAGCCACAAGCTCCAGGAGCAGGATGGAGGGTTTTCAGGTGCTGGGTAGACCCTCAAGTCTCAGGAAGGAAGGAACTTTAGAAATACAAGCAGCGACGATTTGAAGACATCTCTCTTATGCCATGTTCCCTGTTTTCCAAGACATATTTATTATGCTGTGGCCAATGGGCAATAATGAGCTATTCATGGTTTCCCACCAACCAGAGATGCCTGTCAGATGCCCTGACGTGCACACAGGAGTCAGTATCTGCCTGCCGCCCCATCTGGTCTCTTGGCAGACTGTGTGCACCTGGAATCCCGTGCTCCTCTTCTGTGGCACCATGGCTGTCATGCCCATGTCGCCCATGTTGCTGGGCAGCAGCTGCCTGTGTGACATCTGCCCTGGGTCTGTTAACTGGTGGAACACTGAATGGGCAGCACGTGGCAGAGGGTTGGAGGGGAAGGATGGGAAGATGGAAACAGACTCATGGTCTTGCATGTGCTGTTAGAGGTCTTACATGTACGTGGAAACGTACAAAGTACCTCGTGCTTTAAACATATTTTATATTACAACATGAACTATGGATGCGTACGTGTCAGCTGTTGGGATCAGCTGGCACGGGAATGTTGTGGGGCTATCTGAATGTGTCAAGAGAGAAACAGCAGTACTGCTGGAAAGATGCTCTCCCCACCTTAGAAGGCAGGAGAGGGACGGCTTTCTATTGTGTTAGCTTTAACTGGGAGAGTCATAGAAATCACGAGCAGGTTCATAAGACAAAGAAACTCCCTGTCTCTTTCACAGGAACACTGCCCCTGCAGTGAGGAATAACTCTGTTCCTAAGGTGTCCTAGACAATCAGACCTCATTATCTCAAAGGAAGGTCAAAGTCTTAGTTATTGTTAACTCAACCAGGGGAGGTCTGGTTGCTTTCAAGTGTCAAAGCTTTGTAGTTGCTGTACTATAAATGTTTGTAAGGCACTTAAAACACACACTGCACAGAGACTTGGATAAAGTACTTGTTTCTCACACATGCTCAAATGGGAAACGGTTTATTTAACAGTTGCGTCCATTCACTAGAGAGCATGTCCATGTATGAAAACTTGTGAGTAGGTGGAGAGCAGGGATCTAAGCTGGGGATCTCAGAGATAGGACAAATCTACTGAGTAGAGGTACATGGAACATAGATGGCTTTTTTGGAAGTGATTTTGGGGCTTTCCTGGTGGCTCAGATGGTTAAAAATCCATCTGTAATGCAGGAGATGAGGATTCAATCCCTGGGTCAGGAAGATCCCCTGGAGAAGGGAATGGTTACCCACTCCAGTATTCTTGCCTTGAGAATTCCATGGACAGAGGAACCAGGTGGGCTACCGTCCATGGGGTCACAAAGGGTTGGACTTGACTGAGCAGCTAGCACTTTCACTGTTTCACACATTAGCTGTCATTTGTTATGAGACTGATTTACTCCTCATCTAAGAACCACAAGAACAAAGTCCCACAGCACACTGTGAAGCTGATCAAGCCTGGCTTAGGCACCTGCTTTCATGTGGTCAGTCTCCAATTCCATTTGGTGCCTAGGGTACCTGCCAGGGGTCACACATCCATGTACACATTAGGGGCTTGAGGTACCCAGTGGGTGGCTGCAGTGCCAGTCTCTTCTCTGCTCAAGTATCTCTCCAGTGCACCCTTCCATAGCCTTGCTCAGCTCTGATCATGCTTAAAGTGCTGGTGATGATGTTAGCTGTTGTTACCATCTCAGAGGTCTGTGGATTTTCCCAGGGAAAATCCTTGTTTCATCCTTCAGGTCTGAAACACCTACACAAACTAACAAGAATGGAGTCCAAACAATAAGGTCCTCTTTATTATGACAAGTCAAGATTTGAAGCAGGTGCCGAATTCCCTGGCGATCCAGTGGTGAGGATTCTGTGCTTTAACTGAGGGGGCCCTGGGTTCAATCCCTGGTTGCGGAACTAAGATCCTGCAAGCCATGTTGTGCGGCCAAAATAAATACATAAAGGAAAGCAGGTGCCCATCGAATGATATCCTGTAGGTTTGGAGAGACATCTTACTTTTGGGATGAGTCTTGACTGAGTGCTTGGAGAGCAAAATGGGTGGACTAAGGAAGAGGGTAGGGAAAGTGGGTAGAAGACAGAGATGTCACCAAATTTAGGACACCCTGAACCACCTGGGGGCAGGGGGACAGCAAGAAGCAGGTGTCTGTGCAGCCGTGATCATGAAGAGAGGAGCACACGGGAAAAGGAATTCACAGTTCACACTGGAATTTTAACTAGATCTGCCCTTGTTCCCTTGTGTTCTCATTTAATCAAACTGATTATCTCGGCATATTAAAGCACTACAGTAGCAAACACGGTATTTGCTTGTCAACAAGCTCCCTTCATGTTTGCATTCTCCAAAAATCCAAGTAGTTTAATGCTGTTGCTTCAATCCAGAAGCCACATTCACATGACATGATATTCATCACTACAAAATGTGTCAGCAATGCTCTACATGAAATATGAAAGGCCAAGGAAAAGCAAAAGCTATAGCATTTTCTAACTTTTCTTTGACACCAACCAGATTAATGAAAGCAAAATAAAATGGCTATTGAAAGTCATACATTGTATAATCTGTTTATTTCCATCAAAGGAAAAAGAAATGTCTCAGAAATCCAAGAGCTCGAGACTGACTGCATATTAATAAAAAGCATCACATTTTTGCTTCATTACATTAATCCTTCACTTCATCACACTTGGTTGAAAAAAGCCAGGTAGTCACAAAAAGCCACACATTCAGGCCCATTTTTCTTTTCTTTGTAATTTATTATTTCTCTGCAATCACTCGATTTATATCACCATTAAAAGAAAACACTTATAGTCGAGGAAAGGACAATACTTAATTTCCTGCATAGGCAGGTGGTGTTAAATGCCAAAGATGAATGGCCCTGGAGGAATCAGCAGTAGACTTGAATTTAACATCCCAGTCAATTTATTGATTACCTTGAAAAAATGGTATATTACCTGCTAATTTTTTTTTACCTGCTAATTTTTAAACTGCAATTACAAACAACAGTCGACTGGCAGTGGAACAGAGTTGAGAGCAGCTAAAATGCAAAAGTGTCAAGAATTCCCAGGCAAATCCAGAAAGAAAAATGTTTATACAGCATGTGTGCATGTGTGCTAAGTTGCTTCAGTTGTGTCTGACTCTTTGCAACCCCATGGACTGAAGCCTGCCAAGTTCCTCTGTCCATGGAATTCTCTAGGCAAGAATACTGCAGTGGGTAGCCATTCCCTTCTCCAGGAGATCTTCCCAGTCCAGGGATAGAACCTGGGTATCCTGCATTGCGGGAGTATTCTTTACTGTCTGAGCCACCAGGGAAGCCCTATGATGTAATAGAAACTTGCAAAATAGAAAAAAGTAATTCTTGAAATTAAATGCTCAGTGGATCATTCAAAGAGCAGATTGGACACATCTTAGAGGAAATTAGTAAATGAGAAAAGTGACTTGAAATACCTATAATATAGCACGAAGAGATGAGGAAAACGCGTTGGGGAGGTTAAGAGACCTGGAGAATGGGGAGTCTAAGAGACACTCTATATTTGAGAAGGAATGAACACAGAAAGGGAAGATGTAATATTTCAGGAAAGAATGGCTGAGAAGTTAAAAATTGTTGAAAGACATACAGACTCATAGTCAAGAGGAACACAATATTCTCAGCAGGATTTGGGGGGAAAGCAGCCTGCTGAGTAATTATAGCTGTTATATCAATTGTGCAATTGATAATTGTAGTTAAAGAACTGAAAGAGCAAAGACAAAGATCTTAGAAAGCAGGCAAAAAGCAAAGACAGATGTCTGCAAAGCAGTGATACTTGGACCAACAGCTGATGTGATTTACAGACACTGGAGCCCAGGAAGCAGTAGCGATATGACAATATCCACAAAGGGCTCAGAGAAAAGAGCAGTGACTCTAATGTGATGTAGTCAGCCTTTCATTATAAATAAGTACAGGGACTTCCTGGGCAAACCAGTGGTTAAGACTCCGCACTTCCAATGCAGGGGCGTGGGTTCAATCCCTGGTTGGGGAACTGGAACTAAGATCCCACATGCCACGTGGCCAACAAAAACGACAGCAACAAAATTCACGAACAGATAGGTACAAAACAAAGACACTGTCAAACTATTTCCAAATACCAAAAGGACATTTGAATTTTAAACATTCACTATCTCTATGTGTAGGAAAGTTTCTGAATGAAATTATAAAAGGAACAATGCTCTAATATTTTTTGAAAAATGGTAATATTGTTGGTATAAGCATAATTTTATATGTCTCAATATATTCTCTTTCTTCCTTCCTCCTTCCCTCTTTATTTCCCTCTTTCTTCCCTTTTTCCTTCTTTCTTAATGACATTGCTTTAAGCTTATAGCAACTCACTTTTGTCTCATAAATCTAAAAATGTGATTAGATACTTGCATATGTATGATAATTTAGAAAGTTGATTTGTCAACAATTCTAGACAGAGAAATGAAGAGAGATAGGAGATTTCAGTCTCACCCTATAATCTATGTATTAATACCATTATATTTTATATTGCACACTGGAAGTCAATTTCATGCCTTTGCTTTATTCTAAAAGCTACATATATGGAATTAATTCCGCGTAGGACCTTCTATCTTCTCACTTGAGGAATTTTACATATTTAAAAGAAAAAACTAATGTTATTCCATAACTAAATTTATATTACTGTCTCTGCCAGAAAAGAAAAGGCAGGATCATCAGCAAGCGTGCCTAAAACAAGTGTCAGTCATTTGACTCAGAACATGCGCTGAGCACGATTCATAGCAGCACTAGGGCCCGTGTCTCTGAGGTGCCTCCTTTGAAACTTGGGTACACTAAACTTCTCAAGGGCCAAAGTTCCACCGAATAACTGTTAGAGAAACGTTAATTAATTAACTTTGAACTTTTTATTTTGCATTGCAGTATAGCCGATTAACGATGTTATGATAGTTTTAGGTGGACAGCAAAGGGACTCAGCCATACCTATACACGTGTCCGTTCTCCCCTCAACTCCCCTCCCATCCACACCGCCACGTGACATTGAGCAGAGTTTCCTGTGCTGTACAGTAGGTCCTTGTTGGTTATGCATTTAAAATACAGCAGTGTGTACTTGTCATCCCAAACAAGACACATTAATTTATATGCAATTTTCTTGAAATTAAACTGGAATGAGTAATTTAATACTTTTCTTCACAAAAGAAACTAACCATCAGATCAAAAATTGATACATAATTGTTTGCAATGTCTATAAAAATGTAAAACAACTGTTGACTTGGAGAGATTGTGACAGCAGGAGATTAAAACAATCCAAATTTCTCTTTGAGAAGGACTAGTTACACAAGCTGATAGTTCCATGAAATGAAATGCTCTGAAAAAGTTGGATTATTTTAAAGAGAATGAGAAAACTATGTATTGACATAGCACTATCTATAGTATATACTGTTACATGAAAACCACATGGTGCAGAACAATGACTGCGTTTTTCTGTGTAAAAATGTAGAGAAAGCAATTTAATTGCACGTGCATAAAGGCACACCCTCAAAATACAAAGGAAATGAAAAAAATTTACTTATATGAGATGGGAGTTGGATGTGGAAAACAGAGATAAGACTACTTACAATACCTTTGTAAATAGTTCTGAGTTTTGGTCCATGTAAATGTATGGGAAAGATTGAAGGCAGGAGGAGAAGGAGACAACAGAGGATGAGATGGTTGGATGGCATCACCAATTCGATGGACTTGAGTTTGAGCCAGCTCTGGGATTTGGTGAGGGACAGGGGAGCCTGGTGTGCTGTAGTCCATGGGGTCGCAAAGAGTTGGACACGACTGAGTGACTGAACTGAACCGAATGTATAAGCAAGTAACAACCTTTTTAAATGAATAAAATCATTGTCCATTTTAACTATAAATGATATTTTCTTAATTTTTACCAACTAAATGATAAATCCCTCTATTTATTTCAATAATTATAAATAATTGTATTTCTTTCATATGTGCTATGTAATCTTGTTCATATCAATTATTTTTCCCAGAATTAACGTATGTGCAGTCTTCACTTATTCAGTATCTTTCTTTGAATCGACTGTGGAATTGATCAGTCTACCTTCCTGCTGCTTTAGTTGTCTGAATATAACCCTTTAAAGGGGATTCAACCTACGAACATTGGTGTAATTTTTCAACATAATTTCCATTGTATTTATCTCCATTTCATAAAATAGATTAACCACCTCTTGCATAGCGGACAACGAAGCCACAGCTCATGCTTCAATGTCAGAGTAAACACTTGACATTCTGCTCACATTTTAATTTTACTTGTGTGACTCATCTCTGCTTTCATTCAAACTACAGTATCTGTGCAAACTGGGACGGTGAAAAGATCACAGGGTGGGATTTAAAGGAACAATCCTGTTCCTAGTACCTTTTCTTATTAAATGAGTGCGGTTATGCAACTTAACCCCTCAAAGCCTGCTTTTAATTATAAAATACAGACAGGGTTATTCTGCATGAAGCAGAAGGAAGTTATCATGACCAAGTGAGATATTATCATGGGAAGTACTCTGACAGAATCAAAGGCTTGTACAAATTTTTATATTGTTATTGCTGTTGTTTAGCTGTTAAGTCATGTTCAACTCTTTGTGACCCAGTGGACTGTAGTCCGCCAGGATCCTCTGTCCATGGGATTCTCCAGGCAAGAATACTGGAATGGGTTGCCATTTCCTCCTCCAGGGGATCTTCCCCACCCAGAGACAGAACCCTTGTCTCTTGCTTTGGCAGGTGCGTTCTTCACCACTGGGCCACCTAGGAAGCCTATGATCTTTTAATATGCTGCATAGATTTTGAAATCAGAAAGAAAAACTACTTTTCTAATAAAACTGGGTTCAAACTTTGCTGTTTTATTGAAAATATTTATATGTTGGATCTAATTTTATTTACTTGCATCTCTTTACCTACTGCTTCTGCTGTTCAACTATCCTATTAAGCTGGGGAGTGGCGGGAGGTCAGAAATGAAGTCAAAGAGGATTCACCTTGTGTCACCCAAAATATTCTTATAATTACCCCTTTCTAAGGGTAGATTCCAAGAAGGCAATGGCACCCCACTCCAGTACTCTTGTCTGGAAAATCCCATGGACGGAGGAGCCTGGTGGGCTGCAGTCCACGGGGTCGCTAAGAGTTGGACACGACTGAGCGACTTCACTTTCACTTTTCACTTTCATGCATTGGAGAAGGAAATGGCAACCCACTCCAGTGTTCTTGCCTGGAGAATCCCAGGGACGGGGGAGCTTGGTGGGCTGCCATCCATGGGGTCACACAGAGTCGGACACAACTGAAGCGACTTAGCAGCAGCAGCAGCAGCAGCAAGGGTAGATTATTCAAAAACTGTTTTTTTTGGGTTTTTTTGGTAGCTTGTAGAACTAGGCTTTGATAGTCCTTTAAAACATCACTCTTTCTTTGGGTGCAGTCTAGAAGTTTTTAATTTTAATGGCACATGCTTTAAAAATGCTAGAAATTGGAGGAGATCTTATAAGACAAAGGAGTCAGCAGAGATGGTATTATTAGATTCAGGAGCCATTATGGCTTCTCCACTCAGGGGATTTTTGTTTCCTGACTCTGAGTGCTAACCAAATCATCATGAAATTGATTGCAAAACGAGAAACATTTTTGGCAAGCACTGCCTCCAAATACAAAGCTTGATCTGAGTCTGAACTCTTTGGAGTCATGAACTGCTAAGTTTTTTTAAGTTTGGTGAGTTCATTGATCTTAAAAGTGCACGATGCTTCATAGGCTACAAAGGAATCCACTAACCCATTTTCTCTAGATTTGTTATCCCTTGACTTCCGCCACTTTGCTTATAATTTTGCTTGAAGACTTATGTAAGAAAAAGGGAAAGAAAATGCTAATCAAATATAATTACTGTCTCGAGTTAACACTACCTTTCAAATTCATGCTAACCTTCCATTAGCATCTTTTCTGTTTCCAAGCCCACACATCTGCATTTGCTTTTTTACTGTGAAGTATGCCATATTCTTTAAGAAATTAATTAATCAGTTTAAATGTTTTATTTTGTATTGGGGTATAGCCAATAAACAATGCTGTGATATCTTCAGGTGAAGACCAAAGGGACTCAGTCATACATATACATATATCCATGGTGGTGCTAGTGGTAAAGAATCCACCTGCCAATGCAGGAGATGCAGGAGATGTGGGTTCAGTCCCTGGGTTGGGAAGATCCCCTGGAGAAGGGGATGGCAACCTACTCCAGTATTCTTGACTGGAAAATCCCATGGACAGAGGAGCCTGGTGGGTTACAGTCCGTGGGGTCGCAAAGAGTCAGACACGACTGAGCACACACACACACACACACACACACACACACACATTCTTCCTGAAACTCCCCTCCCATCCAGGCTGCCACATACTTTTGAGCAGAGTTCCTTGTGCTGTATGTGAAATATGACATATTCTTAATTCATTTAGTTAATATGTGTTTTGTAGATGCCAGACAGTATATGGGGAACATCAGCAGTAATATCATTAGGAATATTTATTAAGTCAAAATGTTTTTCACTCTTTGCAAACAGAACGGTGGATTTGGTGAGGTTGAGTGAGTGAGGCAGGGGGTGGCAAGGTTTTGTGTCTGTGAGAGGCCCTGGCCACACTCTGAGGGGTCCTGCCTGGCTCCCTTACTCTGGCCATTCAAGGGCAAGACAGAAAGCCAGGAGTCCCTCAGACCCTGGGAAACCAGTTTCCCTTCAAACCTGGAGTCAGTCAGTTCCTCAAGGAAGGACAGTGCCTTTGTCAGCCAGCCCCCAATGTCCTTACTGCTAAGCTGTACAGCAGCAGTCATGGTTGTTCCTGACATTCTTGTTCTCCCTTGAAACTATCACTCCATTACCTGGTGCCTGATGTGGGATTGGCACTAGAGTTTCAACTCTGTGGATTCAATTTGATCAAGAGTTTCAGAGTTGTAGAGATTAAACGTTTCAGGTTTAAGTCCCTGCTCCATGACCACAGGAAAGTCATGTGTATGACACGCAGGTATGGGGCTCACTAAGATGCCTTTGTGTTATGACAGTGCGTGACACTGATTTGCAGTGGTAAAGAATCCACCTGCCAGTGCAGGAGACACAGGAGACACAGGTTTGATCCTTGGGTTGGGAAGATGCCCTGGAGCAGGAAACGGCAACCCACTCCAGTATTCTTGCCTGGAGAATTCCATGGACAGAGGAGCCTGGCGGGCTACAGTCCATGGGGTCAGAGTCAGACACGACTGAGTGACTGAACAAGAACAAGATGTGATAAAACATTTTCAAACCTCTGAGGACACCAGGGTTGAAGGGATACAGTTGGGCTCACATCACATTTCTCAGAAGAGCTGCACATTTCCAGGCTGGGATACAACTCTGGGGGGTGTATCTCTTTTGGGGGGTCATTGTGTCACAGAAGAGGTGGGAGCTCCCTTCTGCTGCCCGTCGATGGGTGGGATGACTGTCTGGGCCGTGAATGCCCAGGTATGGGCGCAGATACAAGCCAGGGCAGCAGCAGTGGGCTCTGTTTGTGTCCAGATCAGTCAGTCTTAGACAGGAGTCCACTCAGGACACTCCGGTACCTTGGTCTCCTGGCATCTGCCTTCCAACATTAGCTGGGAGAGCCAGACTTCCCCAGTCTCCCTAAGGGTCTCATCACAGCGCCTGACTCCTGCTTTCTTACCCTCTGGCCACTGTGCTGAGGGCCTTTCTCACCAGCAGAGTCTTTTCCTGGCACTGGCAGAGTCATGCGGAGGAACGAGGATGGGATTTCTCTTTGGGGCTCAGGCTCTTGGAGGTGTCAGAGAAAAGCTGCCTTTGTGAGGGAATGTGATGGCTTTCGAGGCTAACGTGGGAGAAAGGACCCTGTCACCGACCCGCACCCACACTGTGGCCTGGCCTGGGGAGGGCCGCGTCTTCTCTTCGGCAGCTGACAGCAGGACATACAGCTGGTACCGCAGGGTGCATCCCGTGCATCCAGGAGAACGAAAGGGACAGAATATTCTATTTATGTATTTGTTGTTGTTCAGTCGCTCAGTGGTGTCCGGCTCTTTGCCACTCCATGAACTGTAGCACGCCAGCTTTCCTTGTCCTTCACTATCTCCCGGAGTTTGCTCAAATTCAAGTCCGTAAGTCAGTGATGCCATCCAGCCATCTTATCCTCTGTCATTTTCTTCTCCTCCTGCCCTCAATCTTTCCTAGTATCAGAGTCTTTTCCAGTGAGTCGGCTCTTCGCATTGGGTGGTCAAAATCAACCATTAAAACCGTGTGGTCTGGTCTTATTCTAATTGGATCGTTTTGCTACTGTATTTGGACGGGTCACTCACATAAAATTACCATTTTCCTCCTCACCCAAAAGCAGACGTGTTCTGAGAACTAGGCCGGCAGCAGTTCTATAAACACTGTGAGTAACCCTGATGTCCACTCGCACTGGACAGGCGCACCCTTCTTGACCCTAAGTCTGAATCGCCCAGCGGTTCACAGTCAAGCGCCGGGGAGGCCGGGGGCCATGGATGGAGGCTGTGCTTCGGGTGAGCCGCGGGGCGCGGGGCGCGGGGCGCGGGGCAGGGGGCGCGCAGCCGGGTAGGCGGGGCGGCAGGGGCGGGGTCGGGAGAGGAGGGATGTCTGGGGCTCGCGCGCACTCGCGGCGTCCAGCTGTGTTCAGCTGCCGCCGGTCGTGGGAGCCGCGCGCGGAGTGGCGGGGACGCGCTCGGGGGTTGGGGGGCGGCGTCCGCGGCCAGAGCGCGGGGTCCGGGTCTGAGAGCCAGCGGCGCGGGGCTGCGGATGCACGGCGACCCGCGAGTGGGATTCGGGAACGCTGGGTTCCGCGCGGTCCAGCATCGCTGTTCCGCTGCGCTCATCTCCCGAGCCGGAGGTGAGCCTTGGGATTTCGAAGCGCGGTCCTTGGCAGCGAGGGCTCTGCGCTCCAGGGGTCTCTTGTCCCTGGGGTCTCCGGGCCGCAGACTGGGGACAGTTCCTCCCGGGAGCCGTGCCTAGGAAAGGGTGGGGGATTTCAGGCACCAGGGGAAAGGACGGTGCGCTCTCCGCCCCTCCTGGTACCCGCGGCGCGTCTGCTGGCCGGGGTGGCACCCAGAGAGAGGTCCGTGCCCCTGTGCCTCCCTGGGGTCTTCCGGCCGAGGTGGGTATCAGCGGGTCCCAGGCCCCGGCACCGCCGCGCTCGCGCGCTGGCTCGGACGCTGCCAAAGTTCGCTTCCCGGGTCCAGTCGGTTCTCTTGTCCCCGCAGGTGCCGCCTGTCCTCGTCCCGCTGCCGCAGCCGCCGGACATGGAGCCCCCAGTCCAGATCTTCCGCGGTGAGCCGGGCCCCACCTGCTCCCCGAGCACCTGCCTGCCCCCCAACGGCAGCGGCTGGTTCCCGGGCTGGGCAGAGCCGGACGGTAACGGCAGCGCGGGCTCGGAGGACGTGCTGCTGGAGCCAGCTCACATCTCCCCGGTCATCCTGGTCATCATCACGGCTGTCTACTCCGTGGTGTTCGTCGTGGGTTTGGTGGGCAACTCCCTGGTCATGTTCGTGATCATCCGGTGAGCGCGGGGTCCCGGCGCTACAGTGGCCGCAGCAGGAGGGAGGGTCGGGCTGGTCACCAGGACGCGCGGAGGGATGCCAGCCGGGTAGTGGAGACCCCATTCCGTCCCGGCTCCGGAGAGGCTCAGAGGGCGGCCTCTTCGAAGTGAGATTTCCTGGGAGACGTTTTGCTGTGGGACTCGAGGTTCGCCCAGGACGAATCCAAGGGACCAGAGGTGACTTGAAGGTTTAAGGGTGACCCTCCCCTGCGCCCCAAATCCCTGCAGAAAGCCCTTCGGATGGAGATAATGGGGTGTCCCTGCAAGGGACAAAGTCGGTGTCTCCTGGAAAGGAAACTAGTCCAACTGCCTGGCCTTTTGCCCGATTGCCTGCACCACTTTGGAGCACTTTGTTTTGCCCTTGCAAATATTTCTTTACGTAAAATTCATGCCCATGCCCTGAAGAGAATTCGGGATTTCCTGTGACTCATCAGAATGATGTTATGGTTTATGAAGCAAATCCAGTATACTATTTAAGTACCCACATGTGAGCCTTGTAGTACTGACATGCCATCTTATTTGTTTAGAATGCTGGTCACTTTGGTACCGAAACCATCTAGTATTTGGCTCCTAAAGTATGGGTGCTGGAGGTTTCCAAAAATTGTTTTGCTTTTTATCCCCCACCGTGGGAACTGGAGCTTTCTTTTTATTGTTCTTTTGTGGGCGCATTGAAGTCAGCTTCCAATAATAAATACCTAAATATCTGCATATATGCTAATTTTCTGGAAAGTGAAGTGATTTCTATTTTGGCCTCTCATAACAAAGGAAGCAAGAAAAAACAGAAATCCTACCATTGTTTGGATACCCTTTGAGAAATTTCCCTTCCTGGGAGACTTCATGGTTTTCAGCTGCACATTTAAGAGTGAATATGAAGATGAGACGTTCCTGTGAATAAAGGAAGGATGCAAGTCACTCTACTTAGAGGCATAGAAAGGATGAAGAACTTTTTTTTTTTGATCTTGACTTTAGTTTTGAAACATGCTGTTTATTTATTATGAACTTTAAAGACAGAATCTGCAATAGCATGAATCTTTCAAATACCTGTTTCATTTCTCTCTCTCTCTGACTTGGGAATGTCACCTCTTTTATCCTCATCTGTGCTACAGAACTGAAAACCATCTTTTAAGCCTCCAAATACATATTATAAAGCTCTTTTCACCTACAATTAGTGTCTCTAGCTTGGTGACCTTGCTTTCCACAATTGCTTACTGCCTTCCACTGGACTTGTATCAGTGATGAGTACAGGCTACAGAAGTAATATTTTACAAGCAAATTGTTCTTCCAAATCCTTAGTAATTGCAGGGCTACTCTCCATTAGAGAGAAGATTATAGTAACCAAGAGAAAAGAAAAGACAGCTGTACTCTAAACTATAATTAAAATTTCTAGGAGATCTTTGCTACAGAGGCTGTTGTTTTACAATAAAACATTGTTACAGAGAAAGGGGATGCCAGGAGCAAACCCACTCTGTTCCTGCTCCATCATACTTAGGTGCTTGAGTGAAACAGATACACGTTACTGTCACTTGAAAGAGAACTTGAAGTTTTGAGTTTGAGAGGGCTTTTTAAGTTGCTCTATAACTCCTTGTATAGCCCTGCAGTCTAGGATTAAAAAGAATAAAGAATCGTAAAATATGTGAAAAGATAACTCCATGGGGAGCATTAGACATGTCAGAAAGAAAAAAGAGTCACTGTAGATTGACTAGAATTTTTAAGATAAATACAAAGAAATATAAATATAAGCTAAATATGTCTATCTCAAAGACATCCAAGACTAAAGTTTGTGAAAAGGGGATAAATTCAGCTAAAAATGCAAAAAGAGTTATAGAGTTCATGTAATAATATTGTGCATCTGCCCACTCCATTTGATAGTAAATGAGGAGCGAAGAGTTCTATTATCATCTTGGAAAGCCAAATATCAAAACAATAGTTGGCTTAAATCTATAGCAAAGAGCATTAAGAAGCATTTAAAATTTGTTCAGACTGATACAGGGCCAGAGAATTGAAAAATAAAACCTCAGAAGAAAACTTGATGGATTTGGGTTTATTTTGCAAAGGAGAAGAAAGGACTGAAGGTTGGAGCCAGGCATCAGACGCCGTGTGCTCATCAGAACTTAGAGCAGAACCAGAGGGTGGAGTTCAAGTGTGGCTTTTGTGATTGACCTTGGCTGAACAGTGTCACTTGAAAAGATGGAGGATCACTTTTGAAAAGGATGTTATTTTAAAATATTGAACTTGCCTAAGGGTCCTGGTTGAGTTATCTAGGAAATCACCCTAGAGATGGAATTCAGATGCTCGGATGGCGGGGCAGGCACAGGTCTGGGATGGCCATCTCAGACCTGGGAGGACGTGAGGGTTGTGGAAGAAGCATTGACTGCTTGTAGACCTGCCTTACAAATGGCTCTTCCTTCAGCACCTGGAATGTCATCCGGTATCTTCTGAAGATCATCTAATGTTTCAAGGATTTTCCTCCTTTAATGTGTAGCAACTACTACAGTTGCCCAGTGTTAGGGTTCTGTAACCTTTCACTGTGAACACCTTAAAATTTAAGCACTGCAGCCTCCCTCTCTCCAGGTAAAGGAGTTTGTGGTCCTGGCTCAGGAAGGTCTTACCTCAGCCCTTGATTCATGTCTTTGGGTCCCACCAACACCTTGGGGTGCCCATGGTGATCCTCAGGGTCCTAACCCCGTGTTCGCTTCACCTCTCCTGTGCAGGTCACCTGCAGTGAATGCTATGATGCCCACCCAGCCCACGCCTGGGACATTGCCAGGCAGCCCTACTTCTGGTACCTTATATTCCTTTTCCCAGCCTAACCACAACTTCCAACACATATGGCTGTCTCCTCTCTTGGTGAAAACGATTAACATTTAATGAACACCTAATATATGTACTCTTGCCTGGAAAATCCCATGGATGGAGGAGCCTGGTGGGCTGCAGTCTATGGGGTCACACAGAGTTGGACACACCTGAGTGACTTCACTTTCCCTTTTCACTTTCATGCATTGGAGAAGGAAATGGCAATCCTCTCCAGTGTTCTTGCCTGGAGAATCCCTGGGACGGGGAGCCTGGTGGGCTGCCGTCTATGGGGTCACACAGAGTTGGACATGACTGAAGCGACTTAGCAGCAGCAGCAGCAATATATGTCAGGCTGGTAAAGCTGTGTGGTGGTTGGTGGTTTAGTTGCTAAGTTTTGTCCAACTCTTGTGACCCCATGGACTGTAGCCAGACAGGCTCCTCTGTCCATGGGATTCTCCAGGCAAGAATACTGAAGTGGGTTGCCATTTCCTTCTCCAAGGGATCTTCCCGACCAGGGATCAAACCTGCATCTCTTGTGTCTCCTGCTTTAGCAGGAGGATTCTTTACCACTGGAGCCATGTGGAAAGCCCATGGGTATGTTTCCACATACCCATTTAACAGATTATGTTCCCTTAGCTAACGTCCTTTCTTCCTCCTGTCTGTCTTGGGTAAACCTCTTGGAGGAATAACCCCTGCCCATCGCTTTGGTGTCGTCCATCTGTTACTCAATCAGGGCACTGGAGTTTCCTCCCTGATGCTCGTCTCTCGGACGTGTAGGTCTCACGTCCCAGGTGATGTCTCAGGCTGGCTGTCCCTCAAAGTCCATGGGGATTCCACGTGCTGGACCAATCTCACCTTCTCCTTGACTTCCTTCCACACACAATGGGTTTCTTGTCAGTCTCCATCACAGGCTCTTCTTTCCTGATGTGTCCTAAATAATCATCTTTTCCTGAGCCTTCTTAGCTTTCTTTGCACTCTCTTCATATTAGTCAGGATTCAACCAGAAAAGCAGAACCAGTAGGGGATATATGTGTGTGTGTGGAGGGGTTTACTACAAAGACTTGGCTTAGGTGATTGTGGGGGTGGCCAGTCAGGTCTGTAGCCCTGAGGATAGGTGTCAGGAGAGGCAGAACACACTTCCAACATGGAATCTCTTCTTTCTCAGAGAAGCTGTATGCCTTGTAGTTAAGACCCTTTGACTGATTAGACCAGGCCCACCCAGGTACTCTAGGATCATCTCCTTTGTTTAAGATCAACTGATAACGGACTTTAACCACATCTACAAAACACCTTCAGAATAGCATCTTGATGAGTGTTTGAGTATTTGAAGACCATAGGCTGGCCAAGATGGCTCATCAAACTGACCATCACTCTTGATGGTATTATCCATTCTTGTGGCTATAACTGTCAGGGAAACTCTGAACAGTCCTAAACCTGTGTGTCTCTCTTCCACTTATTCATCCCTACTTCACACTCATCTGCCCTCCCTCCTTCTGGATGGTTCTATGGGATTGTCTTGTAGGTTTCTCAGATTTCTAGTGAATCTGCCTTGCTAAGGCTGCCATAACAAGGACCACAGACGGGGTGGCTTAAATCACACAGTTGTGTTCTCTGCTTGCAGTTCTAGAGGCTGGAAGTCCAAGATCAAGGTCCTGGCGGGTTTGATTCCTGCTGAGTGTCTCTGCTTGCAGATGACTGCCTTTTCACCCTGTCCTCATGTGGTCATCCTTCTGTGTGGACATTCCTACTCTCTGTATTCTGATCTCGTCTTATAAGGACACTTGTCAAGTTGGATCAGAGCCCATTTTACCTTAATTTTACCTCATTTCATCTCTTTGTGCTCAGTCGCTTCCGTTGTGTGCAACTCTTTTTGACTGTATGAACTGTAGCCTGTAGACAGGTGCCTCTGTCTATGGGATTCTCAGGCAAGAATACTGAAGAGGGTATTTTTGTTTGTTTGTTTAATTTAAAGAAAAGCTTTACTCTTATAAAGGTATGTTTCTTTTTAAATTAAATGTAAGGATAGTGTTAGTCACTCAGTTGGGTCTGACTCTTTCCGACCCCATGGACTCTTTGCCACCCCATGGCCTTGTAGGCTCCTCTGTCCATGGAATTCTCCAGACAAGAATACTAGAGTGGATTGCCATTCCCTTCTCCAGAAAATGTAAGGATAAGCCAGGAAAAATTATTAGAAAAAGTTACAGGAAGCAGAAAATTATTTGGTCCTTGATCGTATAAGTTGTGCCTTTTCTTATTAGTTTTCATTAATTATTTGCTATCACAATAAAGACACAATAAAGGGATCAGTCTTCTGGTGACCTTGTCTTGCTCGTAGAAGACTTTGGCTTCCCTGTAATTCAGCCTGGGCAGTGTTGGAATATCCCCAAAGGGGTAACTTTGTAAGGGGTGTATTCCAGATTCTCTTAAATGTTAAGGGAGCCGACTTAGATCATGTCACCTGAAGACATGCAGGGAGACGTGAGAGGAAAGACAGAGGTGCGTAGTCGTCATTAACTACTCACTGCTTCCTGTTCAACTGCAGGCTTACCTTAGGCTTTGATTAGAAAAAAATAAGTATGTTGTAATTTATCCTGATCCTCTCTTGGAATCAGTGCTCAACATTTCCTTTAAAGCAAGCATAGGAAAGATAATTTCAGAAATTATTTTCAGAGGAGCCTATCTTAAATGTCCCAAAGTAATTTTACTGTTTGACAAGCTCTTAAAAGAGAAAATTGGCTTCACTGCCACTGTTTACATGGATTAGCTAAATGAGATTATTTTCTTCCGTGTGGGACATGTGGTCACGGAAGCCCAAATCTTCATGGAGCTATTTCAGAGATCAGAGACTGCACAGTTGCTTGAAAAGGAAGGAAGGAGGAAAGGAGTAAGGAGGGGAGGGAGGGAGAAAGAAAGAAAGAGAAAGGAAAAAAAAACAGGAAAAAATAAAAAGAAAGAGAAAAACAAGCAACGTGGTTATCAGGTCAGAGCTCCCAAGATTTAACAGACTCAGGCAAAGTTGTAGTCTTTAAAATCACTTTTGGATGGTGGTGCCAATACAGTTTTTTTGGCGCCCGTCTTAGCGTTATTTTTAGGAGGGACTGACTTCTCGCTGGGAAATGGCAGCTTCTATCCATTTTCTGCCCAGCGATGTCTTTAGGCAGCAGGCAGCATCTTCATGAGAACTGGGCAGTTGGCATCGCCTTCTCCCTAGGTTAACCTGTGGAGACACTCAATTGTTGCTGCCCTGCTTCATGGGAGATGTGCCTCTATGCTCAGCTAAAAACCTAAAATCGTATGTCTGCGAGATGGTTTCCTTTGTAAGATTTGGCTTTTGTGTTTCAGAGGTAGAAGGTTTTACAGGCTTTATAAAATACCGGGTTAACAAAAGATGGTTTCAGAATAACACTCATGTATTCCTCAACAGAAAATCAGCCAATGTATTTTGTTTGTTTCTCTCTTTGGCTGGAATGCTGGCTTATATCTTAAATAAGGAAGACTTACATGAGAGGAATGGATTTTAGGAGTGGGGATAATATTGTAAAAGGCTTATGCCTTTTTATTTGACTCACTCCACTGACCAAGCAAGTCAGCATTTAAATGAAAAATGAGAAAAACATAAAACATGTGGATGAATTGAGATACCCCAAAGGAATTGATCTGAAGTTGAGCGGGGAAGCCTTCAGACTAAGCATGGCTGGACTTACGTGCCTTTAGAGATAGGCTGTAACAATCAGAGCGATTTTCCGAGATTCTGTTGAATATTAATTCTTCTAAGTTCACAGCACAACTCTAAACTCTGCTTTGCTGTGTTGCTTTCCACCTAATGCCGGGGGCTCTTCCTTTCCACAGAAGACAGAGCAGGAGAGTGACCTTGTCGCCTCTGGGTGGCACCCTGTGGCTCACCTTAGCTAAGTCAGTTTTCGGTATTAAAATGGGAAAATAATTCCAGAAGTCTACATACGTCTAGGTATCCAGAGAGTTGTACACTAGGAAACACTGCATCCGTCATTTGAGATTCGTAGTAATAGTTTTCTACCTGCTGGTGTTGTTTAGTCACTAAGTCGTGTCCAACTCTTTGAGACCCCATGGACTGGAGTCTACCAGGCTCCTCTGTCCATGGGCTTTCGCAGGCAAGAATACTGGAGTGGGTTCCTGCATCCTTCGTGATAAACTCTCACCCTGTGTGCACTGCTGGACACTCTGGACAGTACCTCCTGGGGAACAGGGCTGTGACTCCAGGGAGGGGAGCACTTCCTGGGGCCCGGGCTAAGGCAGTGAAAGCACTGCTTCAACACTGCTTCCTCCCCTGCCCCACAGCACCCTCAAGGACAGCCCACCAGGGCCTGAGAAGGTGTCTGTCTGCCTTCTGACTGCACCTCACTGCCAGCCTGGTACTGGCAGTCCCAGGAGTTGGGGCTGGGGTACACCCTGCCCCCTCCTCTGTTCTCCTCAGAGCTTTTGCTCAGCCTGTGGTACAGTGTCAAGGGCCTGATATCTATGTGAATACGATACCTTTAGAATACTATCAGTTGAGGCTATTTCAAAGTCGGATCATTGGAGAAACAGCAGCTCAAATTCCCTTTTTTTTTTAAATCACAAGCTACTGCCCTTTAGTGAAGAACCATAATTTCAGTAGTAAACAATCTAAAAGGATGTTTAGCCAATTCATTGAGATGAACTGGAAATATCTAGATAATTTAATGAAGCAAACTTATATATTTTTTAAAAAGTTCCCCTGAGAATTTGCATCGATACAGCTGTCACATCTGGCTATTTTATTTTACTTTTTCAAATTTTGTTTATTTATTTAGCCAGGTCACATGGCATGTGGGATCTTGGTTCCCTGTCCAGGGATTGAACCCATGTCCCCTGCATTGGAAGCACAGAGTCTTAACTACTGGACCACCAGGGAAGTCCCCAGTGTCTGGTTATTTTAAACATAAAATCTAGAGTGCTGTGTATCTGGAAAACACGCCCAGGGGGATGAATACGTCATACGGAGAAAAGATGCTGAAGCCCACTCTCACTGTGCTGTCCCCCCACCACTGGTTAAAGAGGGGTGTCTCTTCCCTGGGCCTGCAAAGCCTCCCCTTCCTGAGTTTGGTGTGCAGGCCTTGCGTCTCTTGGCCCAGCCCCGGCTTGTGGGGTGGCGGCCAGCTGCCCGTGGGGCAGGTCACACTGATGTTTTCATCAGATCAGCGTTTGTTCAGGTGCTTTCTGTTGGCCAATAGGTATTTGCTGTATTAAAGGATTCTCTTCAGATAATTGGCCAGTAGGATGTTTGCTTTTTTGTGATGTTGAAGCCGAGATTCTGTGTCTACTCAGAAGGCTCACATTTTACTTTTCCCATGGTCTCTCGAATTTGAGGAGATCACTCACTTCCTCTTCACTGAGTTCCCTCTCCTGAAAGCCACGGGCTTTGCTCATAGACAAGCTGAAACACCATAACCTGCGTGATGGCCTTTGTCTACCGAGGGGTCACATGCTGTGTTTTGTGTTGATATTCCCTTCTGGCTCCGGCTCTGCCTCCTCATGTCAGATGCTTCCTGCCCTCACAAGGTGCAGTTAACCACACTTACCAGAATGTCTCTCAATCTTTAGCTGCTGGAAGGAACGGAATTCCGAGTATCCTGTCATTTCTCTGGTACAGTTTCTGACTCCTTAAGAAACTTTGGAATATGGCCCTCAATTCCTTTACTTATTAGAAATTACATTCTCCTCCTGCCCTCAATCTTTCCCAGCGTCAGTGTCTTTTCCAGTGAGTTGGTTCTTCCCATCAGGTAGTCTATTCTTCTGATTTGTGTTACAATCTTGACTCAATTAATTTAGAAGATCCTGGGGGCAGGATCTGTGTCAACTTGTTTTTCAGTCGCTTCAGTGTCCAGGATGCTGCTGTGTATGGAGTAGGAGCTAAGACTTGGTGTTGAAATGATAAGAAGATGTGGCTGGGGAGGGAGCATGAGCCAGCTGAAGAGTAGAGAGGATGTCAGCCTGGCAGACGAGGGCAGGGATGAGCCACAAAATACCAAAATCCACAAAACCAAGAATGTGTCTGTGTTTAAAGATATATGGTGATTAGCCATCAAGATTAAGGGTTTATTATGCTGCACCAAAGCTAAAAAGCAGCTCCTGATTTAAAAAGCCTCATAAAGTTAAGGAAAAACACTGGGGCAGCACACCTCAATAGTAAGGGATAGTAATGCTCCAAGAGTAAAGTCTCTACTTGGATTGTCTGCACCGGGCAGGTGCAGGGCAGGACAGGAAGCCATGAGCCTGCAGTGTCACAGGGTCAGTTCCTCCCTCGACAGCCATGCTCTCCTAGAATCTCTGCCTGGTGATAGGTTCTGAGTCAGTTTCTCCTGCGAGAGCCTTGCTCTCCTAGAATCTCTACGTGGTGACATTGGTTCCTGAGAGCTCCACAGATTCCTTTGTTCCCCTTGATATCACACCAGCATGTATGGCTACCAGTTAAGAAGCCACTCAACAAATCTCTCTGACAAGGACTCAAGATCTTGAGTTTATGTGTGATGGGGAGATTCTAAGCTCCCGGGGACACCATCCATGACCTTGCCCTGTGCTGACTTCCTCATGGCTGGCACCCTGGGCTCCCTCCTGATCCTTTCGCTGGCCTGCTTCCTGCATCTCACCGTTGTTACCAGGTTTGTGACACTGGCAAGTTTGGCGGGTACAGCCTACACACTTTGCTCTCTTAATGCCACACGCTCCTGCAGCGTGTATGCCAAAAAGTGCAGCCGCCCGCTGCCAGCCCACCCCCAGCTGCTCCACACAAGCCAAGAATTCCCACTCACACAGTGCCATTTTACTTGAAAGACTTGTGAGTCTTTGTCAGGCAGCATGGATGAAATGGAAAGTGATTTCCTATCTGATTGTGGTGAGAAAGCTTACTCGTTTATTTCCGCCAGCAGACAGATAATAATTGAAATAACACATGCTGTTCTGTTCTGGTTCAACGCAAACAATACCCATACCCAGGGGCTCAACCAGGTTGTCTTTGAGGTGGGGGAAGGTCTTAAAATCCTGTGTTGACTGGATCCAGTCCAGTGGAGCACATAAAAGACTTAATATATATTCCTTGTACTCATAGTCTATTTGTTGTTAATACTTGTACCTGTTGAGTTCTCCTTTTCAGGGTTGTAGGCTTGTAAGCACGTGTCTTCCAGAGCCCTGGAGTGGGGGCTAAGACCTGCTACTCCCTCCCTGTCCTCCCACAGGGCCCTTCCCTCTCTGACACTAGAAAAATCAATTTACTCTCCTGAGT
Source organism: Bos indicus (assembly GCF_029378745.1). Taxonomy (NCBI): domain Eukaryota; kingdom Metazoa; phylum Chordata; class Mammalia; order Artiodactyla; family Bovidae; genus Bos; species Bos indicus. Next base: position 22,074,615 of record NC_091773.1, on the reverse strand, counting down.
CTACTTTCTTCAGCCATATTAGGGAAAAGGCATACATGCCCTGGGCAACTCAAAGAGCAGTTGTTGTGAAAATCAAATAGGATATGTAGAAGTCAAAACACTGGGTGGGCTTTGTAAGTTATGAAGTGCTGCAGAGATGCAAGAATGTGGGCATGAGCTCAAATCCCTGGGTCTGAGTTCCTGCAATGCCTCTTCTAACCATGCGACTCTTGAGACATTTACAACCTCCTGCGGTTCTCAGTGCCTCGTTTCTAGAGTGAAGATGCTGGTACCCACCACGTAGAGTCACTGTGAGGACTGAGTGGGATACGGCATGTGGAGCGCACAGCAGAGTGTGACATAGGGAGTGTTTGGAGATAAACGGTTATTACGATTAGTGTCATGAGCATGATCCACCTCATGCTCAGACATCGGATGTCAGCAGATGCAGGGGTCTCCACAGCAGGGGCTGCCAGCATCTCCCTCCGTCCCTGGCAGACACCTTTGGCCCTCGGGCTGTAACAGAGAGCTCCTCCAGGAAGTGTATGGGGAGAGATTGTTTCTTGGGGAGCACCAACTTCCACTGCAATTAGTTTAATTGCGATCAATGTCATTTATAGACATGTTTGTTGCAGGTAGTCATCTGTCTCATTCTGAGATCTGATGACAGGGTTTGAACTCTTTGAAAGTTCAAGGCTTAAGCAATTTCACACATCTAATAAAAATATTTTTGAAAATCTCAGGGCAAGTTATCATCCAGTATTTTTTGACTACCTGAAAGACACATATGCTATTTTATTGTAACTCATGTGTCTTTCTATTCATGGTGTGCTAGTACGTAAGGTTGCAGGCTTTATTTTTACTTTTATCTTTCCTATTCAAGCTGAAATGGGTAAATACAACCAGAGGTGTTAACTACAAACTGTGTTCCCTTCTGCTTCCTCTGGTAACTGGTAGCTTCCACCCATATTAGAGCAGGGAGAGGAGCTGGAAGCATGCAATAAATTCCAGACAAAATCCAGATCAGGTGCCTTCCCTTGGTTATCTCAGGACCACTCTGAGATAAGTGTTAAGTTTCCCATTCCAGGGCGGGGAAACTGAAACTCAGGGTTTTTAGTGACCTCTCCAAAGTCTGTCAGTTGGAGGGAAAACTAAGGACTAGAACCCAGGTCCACCTAAATGTGTAAGGCAGAGAACATCAGTCTAACTTTGTAAAGATAGAGGAGAATATCATGTTACAAAACCTGAGAGCAGAAGTCACAGGTGTTGCTGGCTCAAGTCTTTGCTGGTATTAGGGATTGAAAGAGTAAGAGGCTGGGTTGTAAGATGCATTTTTCAAACATAAAACCATATTTTTAAGAAGACAGTATTTGAACAGATAATGTTCCCTAGTGGCTCACATGGTAAAGAATCTGCCTGCCATGCAGGAGACCTGGGTTCAATCCCTCGGTTGGGAAGATCACGTGGAGAAGGGAATGGCATCCTGCTCCAGTGTTCTGCCTGGAGAATCCCATGGACAGAGGAGCCTGGTGGGCTACAGTCCATGGGGTCGTAAAGAGTCAGACACGACTGAGTGACAAACACACCCTCCTACACCACTCATAGGACTGTGAATGGGTGTAGCCACTGTGAATAATCGTATAGAGTTTCCTTAAAAATTAGAGCTGCCATGTGGTCCTGCAATCTCACTCCTGGGCAGATATCTGGAGAAAACTCTAATTTGAAGAGATGCATGTACCTCAGTGTTCTTAGTAGCACTATTTATAATAGCCAAGACATAGAAGCAACCTAAATGTCCACTGACAGATGAATGGATAAAGAAGACTTGGTTTATATACACAATGGAATATTACTCAGGCATTAAAAAAAAAAAAAGACAGCACAGACACAGAGATCCACAGATACCACTGATAATACTTTATAGCCCAAGCAGAAGTCATTTTCTGTAATCAGCTCCTTACAAATAACCTTCAGTTAAACTCAGGGTCCTAATATGGAAAAAAGTCTGGCTCCTTGAAGATACATGGGACATGGTTGAATTAATTGTGATTAGGTCCACAACCCTGAGGTGTGTAGAAAATCATTTCCCTATGGATTTTCTCACCATATCTTAGCATCTGCCCTCAGAAAACCTGCTGAGGTAGTCTGGAACATTTCCTGCCCTATAGATCCCTGGGGAAGCATTCTGTAAGTAGAACAATCTTATTAATTCAGTTTTAATAGAAGAGGCAATGGTTCTAAACTTCATGTGAAAATGGAAAGAAGTAATTTGGGCTTAAAGGCAATCTTTCTGACTTATTTTGAAATTTTCTGTTCCCTCAGTTGGAAGATGAAACAAATTGTGTGCTTCATAAACCTCTCAAGATGAAAGTGAAAGGAACATATTTATTTCTCACATACCATACCAGATTATGTTTCATGCTATACTGTGTATAAGAGAACTCAGCCTGTTTGTTTGTTTTTTTTTACATAACACATTTAAAATTAAAAGCTGTAGGTCACTGGTTAAAAAAATCTACACTTGGTTGTGTTGTAGTCATTGAAATGGAATTATTTTAAAAATAAAAAACCATTTAGATTTTCAAAAGACATAATTACAATGATTGATTTCTCAAAGTAATCTTAAGGAAAAGTTGGGTATGTTTTATCTTTGTTTTACACAGTGGAAAAAAAAAAAAAGCATTAAAAAATAATGAAAGCCAAGCAATCTTGTGTAGGATTACAATGTTAGTCACAAAATAAAGACCTATATGACACACAAGTTTGTTGACAAGATCTATATGTATATTTATCCACTTGTCTATCTATTCTCATTTCTTTTGTTTTGTTGTTTTTAGTTGCTAAGTCATTTCCAACTCTTTGTGACCCCAAGGACTGTAGCCTCTTGTGTCCATGGGATTTCACAGGCAAGAATAGTGGAGTGGGTTGCCATTTCCTCCCCCAGGGGTTCTTCCTGACCCAGGGATTGAACTCGCATCTCCTGGACTGGCAGGCAGATTCTTTACCACTGAGCCACGAGGGAAGCCTACTTGTTTCTTGTGCTGTTGTTCAGTCCCTAAGTCATGTCCGATTCTTTGCGACCCCATGGACTGCAGTATACCAAGCTTCCCTGTCCTTCACTATCTCCCGGAGTTTGCGCACACGCATGTCAGTTGAGTCAGTGATTATCCAACTCATTTTTTTTACCCTTTTACAATTAAATAGATTTTGGAACAAAGCACTAGAATAAAAGCTAAATAAAATTGGAAATATTTGCCCATTTTTCTACTACCCCCAATGTCTGCATGATAAATACATAAAGAATAAGTGGATGAAACATTCAGTAATCGAGAGAAACATTTACCTCGTGAGTATGGCATGAAGATGGAAAGAAATGATCTTGTTTCTTGTCTCTTAGATACACAAAGATGAAGACAGCAACCAACATCTATATCTTCAACCTGGCTTTGGCAGATGCACTGGTGACCACAACTATGCCCTTCCAGAGCACGGTCTATTTGATGAACTCCTGGCCCTTTGGGGATGTGCTGTGCAAGGTGGTCATCTCCATCGACTACTACAACATGTTCACCAGCATCTTCACCTTGACCATGATGAGTGTGGACCGTTACATCGCCGTGTGCCACCCCGTCAAGGCTCTTGACTTCCGCACACCCCTGAAGGCGAAGATCATCAACATCTGTATCTGGATCCTGTCTTCATCTGTTGGCATCTCTGCCATAGTCCTTGGAGGAACCAAAGTTAGGGAAGGTAAGGGTGGCTGTTTCCATAAAAAAAAAAAAAAACAAAACTCTGTGATTTATTTTGTCCTTGTTCATAAAATAAAAAAATCATTGGAGTATAGCTGATTTATTGAAAAATTATTGAAGTGTGGTGTAGTTTCAGGTGTACATAAAAGTGATTCAGCTACATTATTTCATTTTTAGAATGTAGCTTCTAGTTATACAAACTCTTAATTTGGGAGTGAGTAGGACTTATGTACAGAAGAAAAGCCAAAAGCCAACAGAAATATAATGCCTAAATTCATGGAAAATGAGAAAGAAAACAATTTGCATTCCTTCCTTTGTCTAACACAAGATGGGATGATGGCGTGGCCAGAACACAGACACCATCCTATCCCCTACTTAGAAAGTGCTTATGGAACCTGGAGGGGTGAGGACAAAGTAAGGAACCACAGGCATGTGGATTTTTAAAATACAATTTTGTCGCATCCTGGCAATTCTAAAATATACTTCGCTCTTCTTTTTCCTCCCTAAAAAGGGTCCTAAGTCATTAAAGTCATAGGCTGCCTCTTCACTCTTTTTCCTAAGGGGTTAATTTCCATGGCAACTTTATTTGTTGGTGGTTGTTGTTTAATCACTAAGTCATGTTCGGCTCTTTTGCAACCCCATGGACTGCAGCGTGTCAGGCTCCTCTGTCCATGGAATTCTCCAGGCAAGAATACTGGAGTGGGTTGCTATTTCTTTCTGCAGGGGATCTTCCCAACCCAGGAATCAAATCCATGTCTCCTGCATTGGCAGACGGGTTCTTTACCATTGAGCCCTCAGGGAAGCTTTCTTCTGAAGGTAAGTCAGTCAAAATCAGGTTCACAATGGATGACAGTACAGATGAACGAAGCCATCAAACTTTGGACTCATTGCTTTTCACCCCATGCAAACAGGACTTGATGTTTTCTCTGTATTTCCAGGACAGTGCTTCTGACTCTGGGATGCATGTTAGAATCACTTGGAAGTTCACCTTTAGAAAAACTCTGCTGCCTGGGTCCCTCTCTGGAGGGTTCAGTTTAATTGATCCGAGGCACAGTCTGGGTGTCAAGAGTTTTAAGATTTCCCCAGATGACTCTGACCTATAGCCAAGGCAAGAACTTCTGCTCTAGGAATTTAGCTTTAATAATGAAAGATAAAGCTATGAAAATATCTTTGTTTTAATATAAATTCACTGGGGTGAGGGGAGCTATTTATTGCCTTAGCAGGTGTCTAAATGCTCCAGGTTATGAGAGAGGTTCATGATACCTGTGAGTACAGATAAGCAGAGACTTTCCAGGTCATAGTGGAAAGGCAGGTGCTAAAACCATAGCTTCTCCTGCATGGTACACATTTTCAAATGAAGCATAATCTTTTTTCTTTTAAAATGAAGTTACAGTGTAAATACCACAGATGTTAAGCTATAATACTTGATAAATTTTAAGAAATGCCAAGCTTTATTAGAGAACTTTAAAATATGATTAATTACACTAATTACATCACAATATGATTAATTTAATTACTATTTAGTATTAATTACATTAATATGATTAATGGATATGAATTTGAGCACACTCTGGGAGACAGTGGAGGACAGTGGAGGACAGAGGTGTGCTGCAGTCCATGGGGTTGCAGAGAGTCGAGCACAACTTAGCAACTGAACAACAGCAACAACAATTACACATAGGATTTTGCTTCTTCATGCACACAACACATGAAATAAAATTGCAGGAAACTCTTCTGAGCCTTAGGGGTTGGTGTGTAATAACTTAGGTTCAAAAGGAGATGCTCCATGAACATGAGAAGACTGGGGTTAATAATAAAAGAAGAGAGATTGTTTTTCCCAGGGCAAATAAAGAATTGATTTTTACATTTCACATTATACCTGTTGACTTAACCACTACTCCTGTAATTGTTGTCAGAAAATGACATTCTCGAGGAATTGGGTTTCAATTAGGTTTTTTAAAGGAAATAAAGATAGATGCAGGTTTTCCTGGAAGGAGTTGCTGTAGATGAACATGTGCAGATATGATGGAAGAAAAGACGCACCAGTGTCACCAGGGGATTAGTTTGTGCAGTAAATAGAGGAGGAAGGAGTGAAAACTAGTCTTGTAGAAAGGCTCCATCCTTTCTGTGTGTCTTTTATTTTGTAAAGCACACTTGTATTATGTGATGAGAGAGTGTCTCCAGGCCCGCTAGCCTGCTCACTGTGGTGTGCTGCATCACATGCGTGTCCAGATCCTGGCAGACCAAGGAGTCCTTTAGGTCATCTCCATGCCCTTGAGGCAGAGCTGACTGGCACTGGTGATTCACAGAGTCACGGTTGTGGAGAAAACTCGATGAAAGGAGCCAGGTGTCAGTGCATTAGAACACAGCCACCTGGACAGGAAGTCTCAACCCATGCATCTTAAATGCTTGGATGCATCCATCTGGCACTTGACTTTTCTCTAAGGAGGCTTTTCTTTAGCCCCAATCTCTGTATCTGTTATTGGTCTAATCAGACCAATGTCTGTGTCTTCAGATTCAGTCTGGTAGGCTGTATGTTTCTAGAAGTTTATCTGTTTCTTCTGAATTGTTCAATTTCTTGGCATATAATTGTTTAGTGTCACCTTTTATGATCCTTTGTATTTCTGTGTTATCGGTTGTAATGTCTCCTCTTTCATTTATATTAATAATTTTACTTATTTGAGTCTTCTTTCTTCTTAGTGTAGCTGAGGTTTTGTTATTTTTATTTTTTTTTTTTAAAGCTGTTTTTCTATTGTTTTCCTAGTCTCTGTTTATTATTTCTGATTCATTCTTTCTCATTTCTTTCCTTCTACTAACTTTGGGCTTAGTTTGTTCTTTTTCTAGTTCCTTAATGTGTACAGTTAGGTTCTTTATTTGAGATCTTACTTTTTTCTTCATGTAGCTATTTATCATTATAAACTTCTCTCTGAGAACTGCTTTTGCTACATCCCATCAGTTTTGGTGTATTGTATTTCTTTTTCATTCATCTCAAGCAATTTTTTATTTCCCTTTTGATTTCTGTTTCCACTCCTAGGTTTTTAAGACTGTGTTGTTAAATTTCTACATATTTGTGAATTTTCCATTTGTTTCCTGTCATTGGTATCTATTTTCATGTGGTCAGAAAAAATACTTGATATGATTTTGATCTTCTTAATTTGTTAAGACTTGTTCCATGTCCTAACATATGATGTGTGTGTATATACATATATGTATATATACATATATGTACTGTAGACTATTTCATGCACACTCAAGAAGAATTTGTCTCCTGCTGCTCTTGAGTGAAATGTTTTGTGTATGTCTGTTAAGTTCATTTTTAATTTTTTCAAATCTGGCATTTCTGTATTGATTTTCTATCTGGATTATTTGCCCCTTGTTGAAAGAGTGATATTGTATCCCCCTACAATTACTGTATTTCGATCTATGTCTCCCTTTAGTTCTGTGTATATATACTTTGTATATTTGGGTATTCCAATGTTGGATGTATCATTCAGTTACTAAATCACTACTTAAGTGATTTAAATCATTAAACATTTTTGAGTTCCTACTACATGCAAGAGAAAGCTGATTCTCAGAGCTAAAAGATGTCCCCAAATTAAACATCAGCCCTTATGTTGCCTTGATTATCTTATCAAATTACTCTTCCATAATGACTACTGCACTGAGTCCATATTTTCAAGGATTTCCATGTGGTATTCATTTGTTTATTTAACAATTTATTCTCCTCAAACACCATATGTTCCTGCCTCCTTGTGTGGCAGGAATTGAATATTATTCAAGGCAGACTGGGTCCCTACCCTAAGATAATTTACATTCTGGATAGAGAGAAAAACACTGGGAAAGGCAACATATTATTACAAAGAGCTACTGTCTGGTTTCTCTCTGGCTTCTGTCTTTGAATAATGATAAAAAAAATACAATGAGTATAGTCTGCTGCTGCTGCTAAGTCGCTTCAGTCAACTCCGACTCTGTGCGACCCTATAGATGGCAGCTCAACCAGGCTCCTCTGTCCCTGGGATTCTCCAGGCAAGAATACTGGAGTGGGTTGCCATTTCCTTCTCCAGAGGGTAGTATAGCGGGAGAATACAAATTTCAGAGAAGAGGACTATTCAAATGGATCTGCCTCTGTATAAATGTGTTTTTTACAATTGTATTTACTTATGTATTTATTTCTGGCTGTGCTGGGTCTGCACTGCTACGTGGGCTTTTGTCTAGTTGTGCCAAGCAGGGGCCATTCTCTAGATGCTCTGCACAGGCTTCTCTTTGTGGTGGTTTCTTTTGTTGCTGAGCACGGGCTCTAGGGCAAGCAGTCTTCAGTAGTTGCGGCTCCTGGGCCCTAGAGCACAGGCTCAATAGCTGTGGGGCACAGGCTTAGTTGCTCTGCAGCATGTGGGATCTTCCCAAATCGAGGACTGAACCCGTCTCTCCTGTATTGGCAGGTGGATTCTTTACCACCCAGCCACCATGGAAACTCTGTATAAATGTCTTTAAAGTGACATTCAAGCTGAAGTCAACCACAAGAAAGACACTGTTGGAATACACAGAATTTAAGCAGGAAAGAAAAAACCTTCAAAGAAGCCAGATTGCAATGTGCCATCCTAAAAAGTTGTTTAATAAATACATTTTGAACTATGATTATAGTGGTGAATTTTTTAAAATGTGATTTTAATTGTTCTTATTCCCATAAATACTAAAGCAAAAACTGAGAGATGCTTGTTTGTTTCTTTTAGTCTTCCTAGTAATAGTACTTAGGACAAGAGCTTTTTAGGGAATCAAAAATTATAAGTTAATCTGGGAGTTTTCATTTACTATTGGAAGGTTTGATCTGGTATTTAGTTGATAAAAATGACTCTGAAACAGTCGTCTTCATTAATTGGCTGAAATGATTGTATTCTTTGTGTTTTAAAGCATGTCTAATTGAAATTCTAAGATAGATTTTGTTTTACAAAGGAATATATGATTAGGAGCACATTAAGATGTTTTAGAAAACATGATTAATAGAGCTGTTTCACTGCTTGAAAAGTATCCTTGTGCTATTTTTGTAGCAGATTTTCCAATGTCAGAAGACACGTTTTCATTATAAAAACTACACCTTAGTATCATTCATTGTTTCTTTATCTGTAAGGAAGAATCAGGGCAAAAAGAATTTAGCCTGCTCTGGGCTCAGTGGCTAGAGCTTGGGGAGGGTGGGTGGCCTCTGGGAAAATATTATAAAAGGTACTTGTCCTGAGTCTCTGCTCTTTCTAATATTATGGTCACACCAAAGAGAATGCTGTCCAGCAAAGAACAGCAGAGCAAAATAAAGTCATTTTCTAAGTAATCATATATTTGTTTTCCCTGTTACATAGTCAACGTTGGCAAAAGTAAAAAACTGATTCATGAATTTCCTTGAAGATGATAGTACTGACTCTCTTCTTCCTCCTCCCCTTTCTTCTGTTTCCTTTCGTCTCCTTTTCTCCTCCTCCTCCTCTTTCTTCTTCAAAAGTTTCCTCATGTTTCAGCAATGATTTTAATCACAATGAGTACCACTGGTTCTATTAAATCACAGCAGCTGGGTGATATTTAGACAAATTTTGTTTACATGCTTGCTGCTAAGTCACTTCAGTCGTGTCCGACTCTGTGCGACCCCATAGACGGCAGCCCACCAGGCTCCCCCGTCCCTGGGATTCTCCAGGCAAGAACACTGGAGTGGGTTGCCATTTCCTTCTCCAACGCATGAAAGTGAAAAGTGAAAGTGAAGTCGCTCAGTTGTGTCTGACTCTTAGCGACCCCATGGACTGCAGCCCACCAGGCTCCCCCATCCCTGGGATTCTCCAGGCAAGAACACTGGAGTGGGTTGCCATTTCCTTCTCCAATGCATGAAAGTGAAAAGTGAAAGTGAAGTCGCTCAGTCGTGTCCGACTCTTAGCGACCCCATGGACTGCAGCCCACCAGGCTCCCCCATCCCTGGGATTCTCCAGGCAAGAACACTGGAGTGGGTTGCCATTTCCTTCTCCAATGCATGAAAGTGAAAAGTGAAAGTGAAGTCGCTCAGTCATGTCCGACCCTCAGCGACCCCATGAACTGCAGCCTACCAGGCTCCTCCGTTCATAGGATTTTCTAGGCAAGAGTACTGGAGTGGGGTGCCATTGCCTTTTCAGGTTTACATGCTTATGGACCTACATAGTGATTTCCTGTAAACCACTTAAGGTTTTTCTGACAAGTTGGCTTTTTTGTTAAGTCGAACGGCTGGTTTTGCAATATTTTATCATTTATTGCAGATAGGAGAAGGAAATGGCAATCCACTCCAGTATTCTTTCTTGGAGAATCTTGTGGGGGCTACAGCCTCATGGGCTACAGTCCATGGGGCGCTAGAGTCCAACATGCCTTAGTGACTAAACCACCACTAGCTTTTATTGCCAGAGCCTTAGATCTGGGAGAATTGTTAATACATGGGTGTGCAAGTAAGTACTCCTGCTGTAAATTAACAGGGTAGCTCTCCTGAAAATAGTCGGCATCAAACCAGCCTCCACAACTAGATAATTCGTACTGCTGGCTAATCTTATTTACTCTATAGCAGTGTGTTTGTTACCAGTGAATGGTAACCTTTCTGACTTCATTGTTCTATGTGTGGGAAAAAAAAAAAGATGGTTAATACTCACGGCCCTCATTCCTAGCTTGGTGATCAGCTTCAGGTAATATCACCTCGCCATAATTGGACCTTTGTAATGAAAGTAATTGAAATCCACATTTGAAACCCTTGGCTAACGGATTTCCCTTTTGTGGGTTTGTTCCCTCCTGCAGACATGGAAGTCATCGAATGCTCCCTACAGTTCCCAGATGACGACTACTCCTGGTGGGACCTGTTCATGAAGGTCTGTGTCTTCGTCTTTGCCTTCGTCATCCCCGTCCTCATTATCATTGTCTGCTACACCCTCATGATCCTGCGGTTAAAGAGCGTCCGCCTCCTCTCCGGCTCCCGAGAGAAAGACCGCAACCTGCGGCGGATCACCAGGCTCGTGCTGGTGGTGGTGGCGGTCTTCGTCGTCTGCTGGACCCCCATCCACATTTTCATCCTCGTGGAGGCCCTGGGGAGCACCGCCCACAGCACGGCTGCCCTCTCCAGCTACTACTTCTGCATCGCCCTGGGCTACACCAACAGCAGCCTGAACCCCATTCTCTACGCCTTCCTTGACGAAAACTTCAAGCGGTGTTTCCGGGACTTCTGCTTTCCCATTAAGATGAGGATGGAGCGCCAGAGCACAAGCAGGGTCAGAAATACCGTTCAGGATCCTGCCTACGTGAGGGAGGTTGATGGGGTAAATAAACCAGTATGACTAGTCATGGAGATGTCTTCTTATAGTCCTCCGGGTAGAGAAGAGTTCAATGATCTAGGATTAACTCAGATTACTACCGCAGTCTGAGATGGAAAAGGAGAAATTTTAACAAACTTTTAGAAATCTTGTGGTTCTGAGATTGCAAGATGCAGGCTGTATTAGTGACTCAGGTCAGTGGAAACATCAGGGCCCTAGGAATGGAGCATAGGAGATCTGAGCGAGCAGATGCAGCCCCTTCTAGGGCAGAGAAGCGGTGCTGACTCCCAGTTCCTTTGATGACCCAAGAAATAAGCCTTTTTCTTCTGGTTCCCTACCTTTAGTTCAGGACCCATTCTGCTGAGATTTACCTAAGCAACGTGGTGTCAAAAGCTCTATTTGGGAAAAAGAAAAATGCAGTGATTTCAGAGCTTCGTGGCTCTCCAGTCCGGACACAACTTCAGACAGCAATGACCTCAGTAAGAAGAAGACCCCTGTCCAGGGCCCTGCCCAGCTCACTTTATGCCGAGTGGACATGCATTTCCTGAAGCTGCATGGTGAGGATTTCAGCTTAAGACCCCACCCCTGGGGTGTCTGCTGTTCATGTGTAGCAGAAAATTATCCTGATGTTTACGAAGTTATTTAAATATACAAAAGGTATTTTCTGACATCATTTAATTTCTTGAAAACTATGGTTGGTTTGTTTCTAGCATGCTCTTCAGACAGATAACCTCATGATAAAGCATGTCCTGTTGTTAAGAGACACAAAGTGGTTTCAATACCACAAAAAATATGTACAGTTTCATCTGTAAATAATAGTATACGTGCAAATAAGGAATGGGCTTGTCTTCCCACCAAGTGGCTTCCCTGGGACATGCTGATGAAATCCTGAGTCATTTAGGGCTGATGCAAAGATGTTTCATTGATGCCTAAGCTTTTGTCTGGGATCAGTCATGTGTCACATCCTCTGAGTCCCTGAGCACTGTCAGCCCTTTAACAGGGCTCAGAACTCATATGTTAATGAATCAGGAAATATTTAACTCACTCCCAGGTGGTAGCCTTGGCAGAATCTAGTTTATAAGCAGTATCTTTTTATGAACATATCACTATTACCAGATTCTCTCTGTTCATGGAAGGAGGGCATCTTGCTCATGTGAATCTTGAGATACTATTTTGTGGCTTTTAGCCGGAAGTGAAATTGATCCTAATTGTGGGGGAATGAGGACATTATGTCACTCTCGGTGCTGGAACATGGCTGGCACAGTATTCCGCGAGGAGCACACCTGCTGAGGATAATGCTGGCAGGGGGCACATTTAGAGTAATTTTGCTAGAACTTCCAGATAATGTATAACTTCTTCCTTCTTTCCCCTGAAACTTATGGTTTCGAGGTAATGGCTTTTTCTGCAGTTTGCCTGGGCAGAAGAAAGGGCTAATTTAGAAATAACACCCATCTCTTCTTTAAGCCTGTATGTTAGGGCAACACCCTCTGGAATTTATAGCAATGTGAAACGTAACTACAGACATTACTACGTCTTCAAGATGTGTTCACTGTGGACTTTCTACTGTGTGTACACTCTACGTTTGGAAATGTACCTTGCATGGGAGGTTTTTATGTGGCTCCAGAATTTCATCGTGATGTGTGTGCTGAGTCGCTCAGTCAAGTCTGACTCTTTGCCACACTATGGACTGTACCCTGCCAGGCTCCTCTGTCCATGGGATTTCCTAGGCAGGAATACTGGAGTGGGTTGCCATTTCTTCCTCCAGGGTTACTGTGATGATGTGTTTTGTGTTCCAAATTTTCACAACACCTAACATGGATGGGTGAAGACAGCAGGGCAAGGTTTTCCCTGATGAAAATGAAGTGTTCTTTTGAGCATTGCTTACATTTCATTGATTTTCTTAGGTGTCCTTGTATTCTTATAACTGAAAGCACATAGGAATGGCCTGAATATTGGTTGGCTTTCACCCTGTGGCTGAAAGTTCTTACCATCCTGTGGGAGGGATATTTACATGGAGAGTAGTTCCAGGAAGAAATCCTGCTGATGTGGGAAATAGGAAAACCTCCTTAAATTCACATTCCACGTGTCCTCACAGTGTCTTGCCATGACTGGAGTCTAAATGTTAGACTGAACATTGTGTAGCTCTGAGCATTATGTAACTCTTCATGTGTGAGTCTGCACCCCAGGAGAGAGAGATACAGCCCTCAGTGCTCATGAGGTCATGGTGTTCTAAGCGTCTCCTTTGTCATAAGTACGTTTGTTCCCAGACCGGAAGAGGAGAGGATGGCTGTGTCATTTTAGGGCAGGACTTTAAAGAATGATCAACTGAATCACACTTGTTAGGAAAAGTACCACTTACACAGATGTATTTCTTTGTCAAAAGTGTGTATGTGTGTGTGTGCAAGTTGAGTGTATGTGTGTGTGTGTGTGTGTGTGCATGTACCATGTGTGACTATGTGTGTGTCTGGGTCCCATCTCTTGATATTCCTGTCTCACATCACAGCAAGGAGTGCAATATCTGCTGTGTCTCTTTAGGACCAGAAATGCGTGTTTCTAACCTTGAATTCAATGTCCTCCATGAATTCTTTCCTCCCTGGTAAAATCTTCTTGGAGACAGGACCTAGTGAAGGGTCAGGAAAAATGCATAAAAAGGAAACACCTTACAGCCATGAGGATAAAAAAAATTCCTGCAATTCTGACCTGAAGGAGATTAAGAACCACCATTAGTGTCTTGGATTACTCTTATGAATCTGGATGCATCCCCTATGCAAAATTTGAGTCAAAACTCTAGGCTTAATATTAAAAAGGAAGCATAGTTTGGAAAGATAGTTTTCAAAAATCAAGGAAAATTCACAAAAGTCTTAAGAAAATGGTTTCATTTCATGATGCATTGCTGAGAAATGAAGTCCTTAAATCTGCATAACTGTTATCCAGGCAATTTATAGATGCTTTCTCTAGTATTGGGGCATAAGATAGGTAACTGGAATAAAAGGAATACATCAGCTGGCTTTAAATTAGAGCTTTTTAAGGAGAAAACTGTGACAGGGTTGTATGTCCATTCATTGGGGTTTATTTTCCAAGCAAGAGCTGTTTGGAAGATTCAGAATAAATAGGAAAATCTTATCCCCAAAGGCCATGAATCTGCTTGCCCTAAGGCAGTTTTCTTTTCTGAGACAGGCATATTTATATATTCTTTAATGTATATGATTTCTATCTTGTACTTTGTGATGATTATGCATTGTATAGATAATTGTGTGCCTTGCAAGAAAATAAAAACTGTACCTGCTAAAGTCACAGCCTTTCCATTACTGTGCTCAGTCATCTGCTCTTTAATGGCTTTAATGATGCTGCACTTCAGCAAGAATGATGCTCACTGAGTCTCCAAAACATAAACTGTTGCTTTAATTTTCCATCCACAACAATGTTGTGGACAGTTAATGGAAAAGAACAGAACAGGTGGGAATCTAAACAGTGTGCGATCTTAAATTCTGAAACCCACTTAGGGCTTTCCCAATAGCTCAGTTGGTAAAGACTCTGCCTGCAATGCAGGAGACCCTGTTTGATTTAGGGTCGGGAAGATCCTCTGGAGAAGGGATAGGCTACCCACTCCAGTATTCTTGGGCTTCCCTTGTGGTTCAACTGGGAAAGAATCTGCCTGCAATGCGGGAGACCTGGGTTTGATCCCTGGGTTGGGAAGATCCCCTGGAGAAGGGAAAGGCTGCCCACTCCAGTGTTCTGGCCTGGAGAATTCCATAGACTGTCTGATCTATGGGGGTGCAGAGTCGGACACGACTGAGTAACTTTTACTTCCACTTTTACTTTATCAATCACTTAGGAAAATGCATTTGTTTCCACAGTAATGCAACCATGATTCCAGAATCGATGCATACTGCCTTCACTATGAAAAGCCACTATTTCACTATGAAAAGTATGTGCAATTCAAACTCAAGCTGTTCCACCAATAAAAACATGAAAAAATCAAATACTCCTGGAAACGCATGCAGCTTCTGTCCTGCTTCCAATGAAATTCACTGTCATGAATGGTCTCTAAACCTCATGGTATTTGAACACACAAAGAGCAATGTAAAATTAGCATCTTGACAAAAGAAAGATTTTTTTTTATAAATAAAAACTTAGGGAAGGAAAATGAAAAAGGGACTCCTTGGTAATTAAGGAGAACATACTAGCAAGTTGTAGTCTCACTTAGAGGAGCACATTTCTTATTACTATTTAATTGTTAACTCAGTTTTTCATTAGAGATTGGAATTCAAGTGTGTTATAAGATCCCCTTTTTGGTATATCCTTCAGCTTGCTAGTAAAAGAGGGACCAAATAGAATTGGAAAAAGTCTAAGGAAGCAATAGTTTTTCATTTAAAACAAGGTCCTTTCCTTGAGCAGGATGCTATGTATTTGGTTGTAAAAATGCTGGAATATGCGGAACATGACTAGAAATTTATTTTTTAAGGAAATTGTTAATTTACTTGACTGGAGGGAAAACTCAACATATAGTAAATTTTAGGCACTTTGTTTGCCTCCTAACTCAGGGATGCGGCGTGTCTCAGGTGAGAGACACAATTGGACTCAACGCTCAAATGATGACTTCAGGGTTTGTTTCACTCCTCATGTCTTTGTTCTGTGTTGCCTTCATGTTCAGGCAGTCTCTCTCTAAGGGTGGTACTGGCGGCCCCAGGCTCACATGGTCCTTACAGCTCATGATACCCAAGGCTCAGAAGGGCCATCTGTTTTCCCATACATCCAAGGAAGGGATTCCAACTGCCCCATCTCCTAGTCAATCCCTATTATTGTGGGGTCAGGGATGCAGTACTCCATTGGCCAAAACTTGTTTATGTGTTCTTCCCCACCAGCCCCAGGGGTGTGCCAGCATGGAGGAGTTGGGGAGGACAGGTTTGCCTTGAACCTCATAAAGTGGATTTCCACTGGAAGGAGGAATCCACACAAAAGGGACTCTGGAAAGAGAAATACAGCAGCTATCTACCAGTGTGTCCATCTAGTCAAACTTAGGTCCTTTCCTCAATGGTCCTACAGGAAGAAAGGGGAAGAAACTGGTGGGAAGAGTAACATGGGGACCACAGCTTTGAAAGGAAAGTACCTGTAGAAGGTGTTTGCAGGTGGGAGGAGGGTGAGCTGAGGTGTGGGGGAGCACAGGAGGGCAGCAGTAGGTAGCGTGAGGACCGCAGGATCCAGGGACACGGTGCTCTGACAACCTACGTCACATCTCTCCTTCTGTTCAGAGAACTGGGCTCCAGATTTATGTACCACCAAGAAGAAAACCCACACTCCAAATATTTATATTCCTAAATATTAATAGCAGTTAGCATTCAAATTTACAAATTTTGGATGAATAAAGGAGAATAGGGTACTCTTAAAATTAGCAAGTAGAATTTAACACATGAACCACAAAATAATGAATGCTTAAAAGAGTTCTAACACCAACATTATTTTATAAATAACACAAGGTGACATTTGTTAGGAAAAAAACTAATATTTGCAGATACTGGAATAGCACTGAAAGTGACACTGCTAATACAGAATATGGCGTACTGTTCTCACTGGCAGCTGAATTAATGCTTTCCTACACCTGCCATACCTTCCATGTCTTACCACGTTTTATATCTTCCATAAAGATGAGACTCTGTCATATGGTGGCTATTTATACCTCCATTTATCCTGCAGCTATCAGGTCTAAATTAGACATCATTTCAAGGAGGGTAGATCCAGGCATTTGATTGCCATGGAGAAGGGATTGTGACACAGGGACGGTGAAAGGGAAACTCACAGAATGATGTGTTCCCATCTGTCTACAGAGAAGAGGGTTCTGCCATTTGCCCTGTAGCACCACACAAAGCCATGACATATGCCAGTTGGAGCGTGTTTCCATTTGAGTGAAAATTAAGAGTGTTTGTTTTCTGAGATAATTGGAGGAATAGTGCATCGATAAACACCAAATAGATTTTTTTTTTAGTGCTGGCATTTTTTTTGTTTGTAAACTAAAATATTTTTTTCCATAGCCTGTTTTAATTTTTGAGTTCTGAATAGATGCATAGGGATAAGATGACCCTCTCAAGGTCCTTTGCCAGTTTTTCTTTTTCTTTCTCCCTTCCTTCCTCTTTCTTTCTTTTTCTATGATATATCTCTTCCCAACTTTATTTTCAGATTTAAAAATAGATCTCAGTGTTCCTTTAAGTTATATTTTGAAATTTCTCCTCTGTATATAAGCATTCGTTTTGAAGGACTCGTTGTTTAAGGACTGCAAGGTATTTCCATTTAGATCAGTATTCAGGCAAAGTTTATTTGGCTTATGGAGATTTTCTTGATTATGTCACTCAAATATTAGTTCAAATGTAATTGAGGACTTAATTACCCCACAATGCATACACAAATCTCAAATATTTTGTCAGGGAATAAAGAAAATTGAGCCAACATTGTCTTTATTATGGATTGATTTGGCTAAGGTTTTCAAGCACCACTAGACATTCATGTTTTGAGATTCAGCTGCAAGTTGAACTGAATTTTCCTGCCATGTGCACTTGAGCAGGCTTTGTAGTGTCTTCATAAACATGCCCATAGAACAGATCCTAATTGGAAATCCATGTATAAAGTATTAGAGCTTCCACATCCTACAACCACAGACGGAACAAAGATCCAGCCACAGAAGGTGAATATATTTATACAATCAACTTCCAATGGTTTCTAAGGAGACACTCATGGGATGAATAACGTTTAACTGCAGATAGTCCCAGATCATTTATTCTTTTCATATTTGTACCATTGGGAAATCACATAGCTGATAACATTATAAAAGTATATTTTTAAGATTTGACGCAAACCGTGAACTTCCAGTTGTTCAAGCTGGTTTTAGAAAAGGCAGAGGAACCAGAGACCAAGTTGCCAACATCTGATAGATCATCGAAAAAGCAAGAGAGTTCCAGAAAAACATCTATTTCTGCTTTATTGACTATGCCAAAGCCTTTGACTGTGTGGATCACAAGAAACTGTGGGAAATTCTCAAATAGATGGGAATACCAGACCACCTGACCTGCCTCGTGAGAAATTTGTATGCAGGTCAGGAAGCAACAGTTAGAACTGGACGTGGAACAACAGACTGGTTCCAAATAGGAAAAGGAGTACGTCAAGGCTGTATATTGTCACCCTGCTTATTTAACTTATACGCAGAGTACATCATGAGAAATGCTGGGCTGGAGGAAGCACAAGCTGGAATCAAGATTGCCGGGAGAAATATCAATAACCTCAGATATGCAGATGACACCACCTTATGGCAGAAAGTGAAGAGGAACTCAAAAGCCTCTTGATGAAGGTAAAAGAGGAGAGTGAAAAAGTTGGCTTAAAGCTCAACATTCAGAAAACGAAGATCATGGCATCTGGTCCCATCACTTCATGGGAAGTAGATGGGGAAACAGTGGAAACAGTGTCAGACTTTATTTTTGGGGGCTCCAAAATCACTGCAGATGGTGACTGCAGCCATGAAATTAAAAGACGTTTTCTCCTTGGAAGGAAAGTTATGACCAACCTAGATAGCATATTGAAAAGCAGAGACATTACTTTGCTAACAAAGGTACGTCTAGTCAAGGCTATGGTTTTTCCAGTGGTCGTGTATGGATGTGAGAGTTGGACTGTGAAGAAAGCTGAGCACCAAAGAATTGATGCTTTTGAACTGTGGTGTTGGAGAAGACTCTTGAGAGTCCCTTGGACTGCAAGGAGATCCAACCAGTCCATTCTGAAGGAGATCAGCCCTGGGATTTCTTTGGAAGGAATGATGCTAAAGCTGAAACTCCAGTCCTTTGGCCACCTCATGCGAAGAGTTGACTCATTGGAAAAGACTCTGATGCTGGGAGGGATTGGGGGCAGGAGGAGAAGGGGATGACAGAGGATGAGATGGCTGGATGGCATCACTGACTCGATGGATGTGAATCTGAGTGAACTCCGGGAGTTGGTGATGGACAGGGAGGCCTGGCGTGCTGCGATTCATGGGGTCGCAAAAAGTCGGACACGACTGAGCGACTGAACTGAACTGAACTGAACTGAACCATTGGAAAATCACACTGCTTATAACGTTATGAAAGTTTATTTTTAAGATTTGACTCATTATGGCAGATGGTATTTTCCAAAATGGCAAACAGTATCTTTCTTTCCAATGACCTTCATACAACATGGTTGATCTTGGTGTTCTTCCCATCATATGCCCCGCCCTCGAACTTGGACAAACCGGGGTTGCTATCTCAATCCCCAGAATGTGGCAGAAAGGAAGCCATGTGATTTCTGAGATTAAATAATGAATTGTGTAATTCTACCTTTCTCTCTTGAGATGCTTGCTCTTGGAACCAGCTGCCATCTTGTGAGGAAGCCCAAATAAGCCCTCGGAGAGGCCAGGTAGAGAAGCCGTGGGTGTGAGAACTGCAGGGACATGTAAGAGCCCATCTGAGACTCCAGAAACCCCACGCCACCCCTGGCAGACCACAATTCCAGCCCCCAGCTGTGAAGTCACTACCCACAGAGAACCCAGTTATTGTAAACGACAGCAAGCCATATTGCTATTTCCTAATTCCTCACCCACAGAGTCTCTGAGCATAACAAAATGGTTGCTTCCTCCCATTCTGTCACGTAGCAGCTATATGACACACGGGGACACACGGACAGAAGCATTCAGACGTAAGTGCCTCCCCGCATCAGTACCTCCCTGGTCACCTGTCCACAGTGCAGATGGAGAAGTGATGAGAAGGAACATCCTGGAAGCAGACTTAGCCTGGCTTCCAAACCTTGTACACCCACCACTCGGCATCCTTTCTAACGAATTTGTTGCTGTTTAGTCGCTAAGTCATATCCAACTCTTTGCGAGCCCATGGAATGTAGCCCACCAGGCTCCTCTGTCCATGGGATTCTCCAGGCAAAAATACTGGAGTGGGTTGCCATTTCCTCCTTCAGGGGATTTTCCTTACCCAGGGATCAAACCCACATCTCTTGCATTATAGGCAGAGTCTACCACTGAGCCTCCTGGGAAGACCTCCTAAGGAACAGAATACACAGATATTAAAAACTCATCTTAGACCCCCTCCCCTCCAACCACCACTGGACCAGAAGCAGCAGAAAATGAATACATGAAAGACCTCTCAATATCAGGAGATAAAACAGTTGTGCTTTTATTAGTAGTGGAAACCATGATTGCAGGCATCTTATAAGAACACAGAGACTAAGTTTCATGTAGAGATGTTTCCCTATCACAGTCATTTGCAGAAAGTAAGTTTCATTGTATATTATCTCAGATTTTTAAATATTATTGTATCAAATTATACAAATGTCATCACTGATGACGTTGTAGGAAAGTTGAAAGATGATGGGTTTGTGAGCCAGAGCAATTTGAATTTGGAATCACCTGCATTAACTGGCTTGATGACCTTGAACATGTTATTAAACAGTTCTCAGTCCTGGCTTCTTTATGCACTTAAAAAAAAAGATGGAAGTGTCCACTTTGTTAATATATTATCAAGTTAGATTGTTTGAATTTGGATTCAGAAGTCAGAAACACAATGAGATATGTACTTTGGGGTACAATGGTGAATATATTTCCCAAGACAAATTATATAATGTTTAATAGGCTGAACAACACAGCAAAGAGCCCATAATTATATGTCCTCAGAGTGGTGGCATTTACTTGTTCTGAGTCAGTGGCAGGTGGGGCACGACTAGAAACGAGAGCAGGTTATTAAAGCTTTTATAGAATAAGGAGGCCAGCAGGGCTCACAGTCCACTCTGTAAAACTCAAAATGTTTTGAGTTTAGTGTACATGACTCTCCTTTAAGACTGACAACAGATCTTTCAGGCAAACAAACAAGGTGGGGTTGGGGGGTGGGAGGAAGAAGTTGTATTTCTACTGTTCTCCGTGAAAGGGAAGCAGTAACTCACTTAAATGTCGGGAAGCATTTACTTCATGACCTGATGTGCATATCTGTTTATCTCTGTACACACATGCACACACACATACACACACTTACACACTCCAACTGTGCCCCCAGTATGATGCACAAACTTCAAATCCTCCCACCCTCACTGTTGAGCAAAGAGCCCCCAAGGCTGGTGTGCCCCCCCTACCCACAGGCTGTGAGGTGCTGACAGGGCCTGGAGGTGGCTGCCACCCCCACCCCCCGGGCTCCCATCGGCAGGGGTGGTGGACAGGGCAGTGGGCCCACACCTTGGGGAGACGTTGAGCAGGGGCCTGGGCCTGAGGGAGACCCTGGGATCCCGGAGTGGACCCTCATTCTTGGCCATTCCTCCACTGCAACAAAAGCGTGCATGGGAAATCCAGTGATGAACAAGCAATGCAATGGCTTCATGGGAAATAAATCCTAAAACTCCGCGAATGGTTTGAAAATAATTAAAATAACTTGAACTTGCCATGGGGTTGCCAAGAGTCAAATGAGACTGAGCGACTAAACACACACACACATTCTAGTCTTACCTTTGAAGGCCCTTAATTTTCACTGATGAAAGTAAAAGAGGAGAGTGAAAAAGTTGGCTTAAAACTCAATATTCAGAAAAGTAAGATCATGGCATCTGGTCCCATCACTTCATGGCAAATAGATGGGGAAACAGTGGAAACAGTGATAGACTCTATTTTTTGTGGTTCCAAAATCACTGCAGATGGTGATTGCAGTCATGAAATTAAAAGACACTTGCTCTTGAAAGAAAAGTTATGACCAATCTAGATAGCTTATTAAAAAGCAGAGACATTACTTTGCCAACAAAGGCCCATCTAATCAAAGCTATGGTTTTTCCAGTAGTCATGAATGGATGTGAGAGTTGGACTATAAAGAAAGCTGAGCACTGAAGAACTGATGCTTTTGAACTGTGGTGTTGGAGAAGACTATTGAGAGTCCCTTGAACAGCAAGGAGACCCAACCAGTCCATCCTACAGGAAATCAGTCCTGAATATTCATTGGAAGGACTGATGTTGAAGCTGAAACTCCAATACTTTGGCCACCTGATGAGAAGAACTGAATCATTTGAAAAGATCCTGATGCTGAGAAAGATTGAAGGCAGGAGGAGAAGGGGATGACAGAGGATGAGATGACTGGATGGCATCACCGACTCAATGGACATGAGTCTGAGTAAACTCTGGGAGTTGGTGAAGGACAGGGAGGCCTGGCATGCAGCAGTCCATGGGGTCGCAAAGAGTTGGACACGACTGAGTGACTGAACTGAACTGAATTTTCACTGCAAACAAGAAGGTGTGAGCAATAGTAACAAATATTTTATTCTGGAGTAAACCTAATCCTTGCCTCCATCTTTATTCCTCTCTGATTTCCTGTGACCAACTTAGATGGGAGTGGGGGGAGTTGGAAGTCAGCAGAGAGAAGAAGGGTCAGCTTTTTCCTGGAGGCATTAGTCCTCAAAACAGGTATTTTTGTCACTCAGAGCTGGGCTGAAAATGGTGCAGCTGGAAATGCCCTTGATTGGGAGAACAGGGAGTGGTCCTGCTGGGTACTTCTGAGTGGTTTCTTAAAAAAAAAAAAATCATTTCCTGAGAGTTACTTTCTTCATAAAGCTTTTCTCCTATACTCCTGTGTATCTAGTCTACACTGAATTTGTGATAAATCTTAATTTGAAAATTGAAAGTAAAATAGTAAAGCAGCTGAAAGTGTTCGTCATTCAGTTGTGTCCAGCTCTTTGTGATGCTGTGGACTGTAACTGCCAAGCTCCTCTGTCCATGGAATTTCCAGGCAAGAATACTGGAGTGGGTTTCCATTCTCTTCTCCAGGGGCTCTTCTCAACCCAGGAATCAAACCCAGGTGTGCTGCATTGTAAGCGGGTTCTTTACCGTATAGCCACAAGGAAAGCCCTAGTAAAGCACATATTATGGGCTAAACTGTGCCCCCACCCACACAAAAGTTCATGTGGTAAAGTCCTAGCCCCCAGAACTTCACAAAATGACTGTCTTTGGAGATAAGGCCTTTGAAGAGGTACTTGAGTTAAAATAGTCATTAGGGTGACTCTTAACCCAATGCAGCTGGTGTCCTTATAAAGAGAGGAGATGAGGATTCAGACAGACACACAGAAGACAGACCCTGCAAGAACACAGGGAAAAGACAGCCATCTGCAGCCAAGGGGACAGCTGACCCCGGTGATGCCTTGATCTCAGACATCTAGTCTGCAAAACTGTGAGAAAACATATTTCTGTTGTTTAAGCCACTCAGTCTATGGTACTTTGTTATGGCCACCCTAGCAAACTACTATAGTACATAATAGATCTCAAAATATTTAACTTATAAACAGCACTCTTTAATTAGAATTTAAGTGGAAACAAGACTATACAATCAAACCGTGGGACTTTTAGAAAATTCCAAATTTTATCAGGTTTCTTTCCAACAAAATATTTACATTTTTCCCTCAACTTTATGCAGATGTAATTGACATATAGAATTTCCCTGGTGGCTCAGTGATAAAGAATCCGCCTGCCAACGTAGGAGGTGCTGGTTCAATCCCCGTGTCAGGAAGATCCCCTGGAGAAGGAAATGGCAACCCACTCCAGTATGCTTGCCTGGAGATTTCCATGAGCAGAGGAGCCTGGCAGGCTACAGTTCATAGGGTCACAAAGAGATGAACGCAACTGAAGAGACTGAGCAAGTACGCCAAGGTCATCATTGTAATCACTATGGTGAGGATTGCCATGGTATTTGCAGCTGTCTTAGACAATGACAATAGCTGCCATTATTAAGTGCTTTTGGGTGCCAGCCACTGTCTAAGCAGTTTCTATGCATTAGCTTATTTAACTCCATGTAGGCCAACGACATAGACAATACCACTGGTCTCATTTCTTAGGTGAAGGATTTAAGGTTTCAGAAGGCTAGACAACCTGTACAAGCTTATGCTCTGAAGCCCAGTGTCAAAGTTTTTTGCAGAGAGCTGCCTCTATCTTTTTTTTGGCTGCACTGGGTCTTTGTTTTCATGCTGGCTTTTCTCTAATTGTGGCACGCAAGCTTAGTTGCTCCGCAGTGTGTGGGGTCTTAGTTCCCTGACCAGGGATCTTCCCCTGCATTGGAGGGTGAATTCTTAACCACTGGACCACCAGGGAAGTCCTGAGCAGCCTCTGTTCTCTGAGACTTTAATCAACAAGGGTGACCCAGATTCTCACAGGTCCTGTCTGGGAGGACACCACTGGTCCTGGGGAGAAGAGCCTTGAGGCCCTGTTTGTATTCTATGGCTGCCCTTTACTGTGGAAAAGTGTTCATCTCTGAGAATCAGGAAGGGTTTGCATGGACTAGTTGTTGCTGGAGCCCCCGCCTCAGAGGAAATACTTGCTTCTTTCTCACTCTCGTACAATGACCTGAGAGCAAGAAGAAAACCCATCACTCATTGGTTTCAACTATGCAGAAATCAACCTTTGAAAACACTGTCTTCCCTAGATGCTCCCTGATTTGATCCTGGGACTGCCAGACAAAGTACTGCAAAATGGGGAGCAGGAAACAACAGGAAATTTAGACTCCGTTGGGAGACTAGAAGTGTGAAGTTGGGATGTTGGCAGGACCAGGCTCCCTCTGAAATTCTGGGAGGCTCCCTCCTTGTCTCTTAGTTTCTGGAGGTGGCTGGCCATTCTAGGTATTCCTTCCTATGAAGACTCCAGTCTCTGCCCTGTGTCTCCCTCTGTGTCTTTTCTGCCTTCTTGCTCCGCTTGTAAGGACACCAGCACACCAGTAGGTCCGCTCTAAAGCACCATCACCCCATCTCAACTGGATCTTAACATATGCAAAGACCCTATTTCCAAATTAGGTCATATCTGGGGTTTGGGATGGATATGAATTTTAGGGAGACACTATTTGGAAGATGAGTAGTTAAATAAATATTGGCCCCAGAATTCTGCGGTGGAGCAGAGCCAAGAGGGGTCAATTCTTCCCTGTCACAGCAAACAAAGGACAGCCCTTGGGGGTCACATGTCAGTTCTCTGCCTACCCAGCTGATGACGCTTGCAAACCGAACCCTGACATCTGACATGGATGGAGGGAGCAGAGAGCAGCAGCGTCAGTACCCCGGTGTACTCAGGCTCAGGCTGTTAATGTTTTCAAAGGTTACATTTGAAAGGAAAGGTTGGCTAATTTCTACTCTGATGCCAGTCATCTTGAGAAAGCTGAAGATTTTATTTGGAAATCTGAGACACTTCAGGTCCTCTCGATGCTTGGATATTTTTAACTGTTAATATTCAAAAACAATTGGCAGTATTTCTGTTGCCAACTGTTTGTTGGTTTGTCACCTGTGATTATATATAAAAAGCAAAGCATCTGTATGGATTTATTTTCACAGTCAGTGACCTGATGAAAAAGTGAAAAAGTGAAAGTGTTAGTCATTCACTCATGTCTGACTCTTTGCGACCTCATGGACTGTAGCCTGCCAGGCTCCTTCTCTGTCCATGGGATTCTCCAGGCAAGAATACTGGAATGGGTTGCCATGCTCTCCTCCAGGGGATTTTCCTGGTCTGGGGATCAAACCCAGATTCCTACATTGCAGGCAGATTCTTTACTGTCTAAGCCACCAGACTTGATAAAAGCATAACAAACAAGGAAACAGGGGGTCATGGCTGAAGTTCACTTGATTCTATGTTTGAGTCACAAGCCTGTTTGATATTGCTGTGTACATTGTTATTCACTCTCTTTTCAGAAGTCTTTATTTATTTTTTAAAAACAATGTTCATTTATTATCTCCAGATTGTTGTGGGTCAGGAGTCCATGCAGATAGCTGTGCCCTCTGCTCATGGTCTCATGAATCCACAGTCAGGGTGCTAGCTGGTCTGCACTCTGGTCCAGAGCCTGAATGAAGAAGAATCCACTTTCAAACTCATCCAGAATTCACTTCCTTGTGTGTGATGGAGCTATTGAATTTGTTACAATACTGCTTCTGTTTTACGTTCTGATTTTCAGGCCTCCTCCAGCCATGTGGGATCTTAGCACCCTTACCAGAGATCAAACCTGCACCCCCCCCCATTGGAAGGGGAAGTCCTAACCACTGGACTGTCAGGGCATAGAGCCTTCCCTTAGAAGGAGTTGGTAGGCAGCTTTTTAACATATCCAACAAAGGGAGTTTTACTAGTAGATACAACTCTTAATCCTGTGGACAATATGCTCTCATGAAACCCTTCTCAGTTATTCATTGCATATTGATGGCAAAAACTCATTACAATTTGGTAGAAACTTTTGGTAAGGTCTCTGTCTAGACGACACGTTCGATAAAATCAGGAAAAGCAATGAAATATATTTGTCCTAAGAATCTCTACAAATTCTCTACAGTAAAAAAGCACATTCTCAGACTCTCTGAAAACATCCATTTTCAAGTGAAGTTGAGTTTTCCTGGAACTAGAAGTCTGAAACAAGCCCATCATCTTTTCTGGATTGCTCCTAGTTTCTATGAGAAAGAGCAAAGTGTTTGCCCTAACTACTGTGAACACCAAAGAGATTTTTTTTGAGCAAAAAAAAAAAAAAAAAGAGAGAGAGAGAGAGATTTTTACTGCAGAAAGATTTTTAGAAGTTATTCATGTTGAAAGTTCCATTTGGATTTATGGATAAACAGACTGCAAATTAAACAACTTTACTAGACATGGAAAGAATGTCTACATTTGCCCTCACATCTCTGTAGACTTGGCTTGGCCTGATGTATGTTTATTCTTATATAAGCATCACAGTGTGTGTAAGTCGCTTCAGTCTTGTCTGACTCTTTGAGAACCCATGGACCATAACCCACCAGGCTCCTCTGTCCCTGGGAATTCCTAGGCAAGAATACTGGAGTGGATTGCCATTTCCTTCTCCAGGGGATGTTCCCGACCCAGAGATCAAAGCCATGTCTCCTGCATTGGTAGGCAGATTCTTTTTTTTTTTTTAAACGGAGGATAATTACTTTACAATATTGTGGTGGTTTTTTTGCCATACATCGACATGAATCAGCCATGGCTGCATATGTGTCCCCCCATCCTGAATGCCCCTCCCTTCTCCCTCCCCACCCCATCCCTCTGGGTTGTCCCAGAGCACCAGCTTTGAGTGCCCTGCTTCATGCATTGAACTTGCACTGGTTATCTATTTTACACATGGTAATATACATGTTTCAATGCTAGTCTCTCAAATTATCCCACCCTAGCCTTCTCACACAGAGTCCAAAAGTCTGTTCTTTACACCTATGTCTCTTTTGCTACCTTGCATATAGGATTGTTGCATAAAGGATAGTCATTACCGTCTTTCTAAATTCCATGTGCATGTGCTAAGTTGCTTCAGTTGTGTCTGACACTTTGCGACCCAATGGACTGTATTTGGCCAGGCTCCTCTGTCCATGGGATTCTCCAGGCAAGACTACTGGAGTGGGTTGCCATTTCCTTCTCCATCTAAATTCCATATATATATGCGTTAATATACTGTATTAGTGTTTCTCTTTCTGACTTACTTCACTCTGTATAATAGGCTCCACTTTCATCCACCTCATTAGAACTGACTCAAATGCATTCTTTTTTATAGCTGAGTAATATTCCATTGTGTATATGTACCACAATTTCCTTATCCATTTGTCTGCTGATGGACATCTAGGTTGCTTCCATGTCCTAGCTATTGTAAACAGTGTTGCAATGAACATTGGGGTACACGTTTCTCTTTCAGTTGTGGTTTCCTTGGTGTGTATGCCCAGCAGTGGGATTTCTGGGTCATATGGCAGTTCTATTTCCACTTTTTTAAGGAATATCCACACTGTTCTCCATAGTGGCTGTACTAGTTTGCATTCCCACCAACCCAGTGTAACTAACCCAGTGTAAGAGGGTTCCCTTTTCTCCACACCCTCTCTAGCGTCTATTGTTTGTAGTTTTTGATGGCAGCCATTCTGACTGGCATAAGATGATACCTCATTGTGGTTTTGATTTGCAGTTCTCTAATAATGAGTGGTGTTGAACATCTTTTCATGTGTTTATTAGCCATCTGTATGTCTTCCTTGGAGAAATGTCTCTTTAATTCTTTGGCCCACTTTTTGATCGGGTTGTTTGTTTTTCTGGTATTGAGGTGCATGAGCTTGTATATTTCAGAGATTAATTCTTTGTCAGTTGCTTTGTTTGCTATATTCTCCCATTCTGAAGGCTGCTTTTTCACCTTGCTTATAGTTTCCTTCATTGTGCAAAAGCTTTTAAGTTTAATTAGATTCCACTTGTTTGTTTTTGTTTTTATTTCCATTAATCTGGGAGGTGGGTCATAGAGGATCTTGCTGTGATTTATGACAGATGTGTTCTGCCTATGCTTTCCCTCTAAAAATTGTATAGTTTCTGGTCTTACATTTAGGTCTTTAATCCATTCTGAGTTTATTTTTGTGTATGGTGTTAGCGTCTTTTAATTTCATGGCTGCAGTCACTGTCTGTAGTGATTTTGGAGCCCAGAAAAATAAAGTCTGACACTGTTTCCACTGTTTCCCCATCTATTTACCATGAAGTGGTGGGACCGGATGCCATGATCTTCGTTTTCTGAATGTTGAGCTTTAAGCCAACTTTTTCACTCTCCACTTTCACTTTCATCAAGAGGCTTTTTAGTTCCTCTTCATTTTCTGCCATAAGGGTGGTGTTATCTGCATATCTGAGGTTATTGATATTTCTCCTGGCAATCTTGGTTCCAACTTGTGTTTCTTCCAGTCCAGCGTTTCTCAAAAGACTCTGATGCTGGGAGGGATTGGGGGCAGGAGGAGATGCAGACGATAGAGGATTAGATGGCTGGATGGCATCACTGACTCAATGGATATGAGTCTCAGTGAATTCCAGGAGTTGGTGATGGACAGGGAGGCTTGGCGTGCTGCGATTCATGGTGTCGCAAAGAGTCAGACACGACTGAGCGACTGATCTGATCTGATCTGATGGTGTTAGAAAGTGTTCTAGTTTCACTCTTTTACAGGTGGTTGACCAGTTTTCCCAGCACTACTTGTTAAAGAGATTGTCTTTTCTCCATTGTATATTTTTGGGTAGATGGATTCTTTAGGGGAAGCACTTTATGCTGAAGGGAAGTATTCTTTGCCTCTTGCAGCCTCTGGTAGCCCCAGACTCTCTTGGCTTGTGGCAACATAACTCTAATCTTCACACAGTTTTCCCAGTATGCATGTCTCTGACAACATTTCCCCTTTTTATAAGGACCTCAGTCACACTGGATTAAGGCCCACCCTAATGACCTTATTTTAATGTACCTGGTGGTCGTTCAGCCGCTAAGTTGTGTCTGACTCTTGCAGCCCTGTGGACTGTAGCCTGCCAAGCTCCTCTGTCCATGGGATTCTCCAGGCAAGAATACTGGAGTGGGTTGCCATTTCCTTCTCCGTGGGATCTTCCCAACCCAGGGATGGAACCTGGGTCTCCTGCATTGCAGGCAGATTCTTTTCCAAGTGAGCTATGAGGGAAGCCCTTTTAAAGGACCTACCTCTGTAGAAACTGTATTTCCAAAAAAGGTCACATCTTTTGGTCCTGGGGCTTAGTGCTTGAAGTTGTCTTTATGAGGGAAATAATTCAACCCTGTAGCAGGTAATGCCAGCTATTCTGTCTGAATTCCTATTTGATACACACAGTTTTTGCCTTCTCAGGGGCTCACTGTATGAGTTCCAAAGAGGCAATTAGAAAATCAAGCACAAGTACAAATGAGACGCCATAATCATGACATATGGATGACTAACCAGCTCCTTCTAACAGTCGCTTTGTTCCTTTGTTCTCTGGCCAGATTTCTGGAACTTCATGCAAAGGCCTGAAATAGTTTTAAAACAATACATTCTTCCTCTTTAATTAAGTTTCATCCTTAGGAGAATGTCTTCCATAACTCAAGGTTGTTTACTCATTCTCTGTGCTCAGTGATGGCTCTTAAAGACAGTCCATTAAAGATGTAGACCTTCCCGGCATTCATGACCAGGGACCATGTGACTTTTAATTATGTGGTAATTGCTATTGTATAGGCTTCAAGCTGCTCTGTAACTCAGAAGTCTTATTTTAAATTTAAAAAATAGTTCATCTTTCTATTTCTAAATGAAAGTCATCATGTTGGGAAAGAGTCAAATGAAATCTTTTCATGCCTAAAATGTGCACATAGTCATTTTACATTTTTGAAAATCATTTTAGTCCTGGTAGATGTTTTGCTATAAACTATTTCAGAATGCATTTTATAGACAACAGAATTCTTGAGGAACAGGATTCAGAAGGTCACTAAATCCATTTTTCTTCCTTTGGGCAGAGTCACCTTGGCTACAACCTACCACCATGATGGATGATTTTTAAGGTCAAAATGTAAACTCAAATTGCGTGGTAATGAACAAGGTCTTACTCCAGAGCTTTGGTCTTCTGTGTGTTGGCAGAAATGTGACCTTTGGCATGGCTCTGTGGCTGTGCCTTGAAAGAATAAAGACTTTGGCTCCAAGACTCGAAACTATTTTCCTTAGAAGAGGCATTTTTATGTTTCTTCCTTCAAATAGACCTCAAATGATTCTCAAGGAGGGAAAACAATGAAAAAATTTTGAAATATTAATATATTCCTTATTTTGTGTTGCAAAAATCACCTTAGGCACGCCAGCAACAATGCCTTTCTATAACAGTTTGCGGCAATAAAAGCACCATAAACTACATCATCTCCTTTCGTATGTCATCATTTTCCTTGTGAATATTATCATGACCATTTTCTAAGGGTGGGCACTCTGCTTGTGGAGACTAAGCATGTTTTTGAAGTGCTGACAAAAAGTCAGGGCTAGACCTGTATTTCTGGAGTTGTTCTATTATATCTGTAAATTGAAGAAGTATACTCAACTCACAAAGTGGCTGAGATAAATAAATGAGTCCCTAGGATCTCAAACATTACTGGCCATCACAAAGGTGCTCCACAGTATTTGTTGAATAAACAGAATGAATGAAAAAACAAATATTAAGCCTGCCAGGCACAGAGTATGTACTCAACAAATATTAGCCATTAAGGTTAAGGACAGATGAAAAAAAAAACTTTATTTTGTATTAGTATATAGCTGATTAACAAACAATGTTGACTTGTTGAAAATATGTTCAATAACCATGAGTTGCACTCAACTTTGGGTGGGGCAGAAAAGCCAAGAGAGAGATCTTCAGTCACGTGCATTCTCCAGTGACAATGTCTTTAGATCAGACAGTCCATGCATCTCCCATAAGTGCACTGGCAGGGCCAAGCCTTCTGTAAGGGTGAAGTGGTACCTCAGTGTTGCAGAGTCCACTTGTCAAAGCCATAGGGAATCACAGTCACAAACGACCCCAATCTCCAGGACCAGCCACAGGAAAGGTGTTTTTCTTATTCACATCACTGTCAAGTGCAGTCCAAGTGGATCGTGGCTTGTCTCCAAGCAGTGACTCAGGGACCCAGCAGCTCTGCCCTCAGCCCAGAAGAGGAGCCCCTGCTATTGGGTGAGCACTGGCAGTCTTTTTCACACTACCTAATATGTATTCCAGACTCAAGATGAAAGGAGGTGAAAACATCAAAGTTTGATATATTGTGGGTTATCAGCAGATTGAAATATATTCCTTCTGCTGTTATTTTAAATGGCCAAGTGGAAACATTGCTTTACACTTGATGCCACACACCAAATACTTAAATTGATCTCAGTGGTCAATTCTACAAGTATCTGGTTTATGAAAGTTATACTGAAATGTTGCTGTTTCTATTGTTTAGTCTTGCAATAGTGTCCGACTCTTTTGCAGACCTCATGGACTGTACCCTCCAGGTTCCACTGTCCATGGGATTTCCCAGGCAAGAACACTGGAGTGGGTAGCCATTCCCTTCTCCAGGGGATCTTCCTGCCCGAAGGATTGAATCCAGGTCTCCAGCACTGCAGGAGGATTCTTTACCATCTGAGTCACCAGGGGAGCCCATAGATACCACACAATTAAGGAATGTAGTATAGTGTAAGACCTTGCTGAGCCTCACTGAGGGGTATCCAAGGTCTGATACTGCACCAAGGGGCCAAAAGTGTATGTTTAATGACACATGAGCTTCCATTCACTCTTAAACACAAATCATTTGCAACCTTTTATAATAATAGAAGGGCCTTATATAGAAAAATAAAATCATTTCAAAGAAAAGTCTTTTATTATTCTACAAAGATGAGGACAGAAGAAAGAAAAGCTCTTCGTTATCTTTCTTTATCAGATGTGATTCATTGCAGCTACCAGCTACAACCAATACTTTCCTGCTTTTAAAAGAATTCTTACTTGGTGTAAATGTCCAACATTTTAAATCTTCCATTCTGTCTCTTCTCTCTTCTTTCTTTTTAAACAAAGTTTGTGTCAATTTGAAAATATGGTATCATTAAATCACCCACTGGATTTCATTGAGTTTTTGACATCATAATAAATTAATGGAAAGAATGTCAATCAAATGTTCATCAGTCAGCTTAATTTAGATATTGTGAAAACTCAATGAAAAATAAAATAATTAGGATGTGTCCATTTTTGTTGGCTGTCTTTATTGACAGCCAGTTGTACAAATTGGCATTTGTACAATGCCAAAATGATTGTACAAATAGGCATTCATTGTGGTGGCTGAGAAAACCCTGAGTTATCAGAAAAGATTGTGTTTAGATGGAACCACTGAGCAAGTAAATGTCAGGCCAGTTCAGTATGGTTCGCATTGTCCGTCCCATTAGGTTTCAGACACTTTGACATCTACAGATTTTGAGAAACTTTGTCTTACTTGTGTTGATATTTCTGTAGAACACAGAGAAGAGTTTGTGCATGGGTACTGAAAATTATAAAACACAAACATGAATGGAAACAAGATGCTTTGAATCACAATTGTTTGTTTGGAAACACAAAGCATCTAGCTTCCATTTCTATTTTATCTCATCATCAGACCCAGGAGGTTTGGTGTTGAGAGCTTCTCTGACCATTCTGTTATATTTACATCTGATGCACAATTTTACACCCAGAAAATGAAAAACTGTTGTTTATTAAGTACCAGACAATGTGTTAGAAATTTTCACATGTGTTATCTTATTCAATCATTAGACATTTGATGCTAAAATGTTGGTAATATTATTCTCCTCACTTGAGGGCGAAACTGAGTTTCAGAGAGTTTAAGTAAATTTCCTGAGGTCACAGAGATAATTGGTAAATCAGAAACTGAGCATGGCCTCTAAAAACTAGTTCTACTCAGTTTCTAAACATTCTCTCATCTCGTGACTGTTCTCCCAAGGCGTTTCTGACCAAACTATTTCCCTCTGCCACATCCATAGTCTTCCCCTTCACCTCAGTCTCAGTCTAGATGTCATTTGCTCTGAGTAAATTTAACAACCCCCAAGATGGGCACGTGGTCATTGTTGTCAACATGGAATGGACATGTGGCTTGGAAGAGAAATAAACTTCTGCCACCATGAGCCACTGAAGTGTTGGTGTCATTTGATGTCAAAGCATGATTTAGCCTGTCCTGATGGATAAGAAAGGTCCTCAAATTCACACAGTGGCAGATCTTGGACTCCAATACAAACCTACAAGAATCCAAAATGAATGCTCTAAACCCTATAAATGAAGCTATGAGCCAAATCAATTTAGGTGATCTCTCTTGTGCCCTAGAAATTATATTGGTAATTTCGATAGTGTCAAAGAGGTCAAGACTGTGACTAGAGTTATGAAAACCAGTTAATCACAGTGATTCTGTGTTTAACAGCTACTGGCCAAGATCAATTCAAAAGGACCTTTATGTTTTGAATGTGAAGAAATTTAGACATTTATTTTGTGTGTGATTCTGTAGGAGAATTTTTACCTTTAATTTTTTACTGTGCATGTGTGCTCAGTCACTTCAGTCGTGTCCAACTATTTGCAACCCCATGAACTATAGCCCACCAGGCTCCTCTGTCCACAAGATTCTCCAGGCAAGAATACTGGAGTGGGTTGCCATTATAAACTCCAGGGGATCTTCCCAACCTAGGGATTGAACCAGGGTCTCCTGCATTGCAGGTGGATTTGTTACCAACTGAGCCACCAGGGAAGCCTTTGTATCTCAAGTAAATAGCATTTATGATAGTAGGTTATTAAGAAAATAATGGTACAATTTTGATGAGTTCAAAATTGTAAATTTAGGAGTTGTAGCAAGAATTACAGCCCTATATCAATCTTAGAATTGAACTAAATCATAAGACTTAAATACCAGTCCTTTTCACTTAATAACATGATTTAAGGATGTTTCTCAACTCCTATGACTCAGCGCCTTAAATCGTAAATTTGTAATTGGATGATATTATGTATTGTGTACTTGTAAGAGTAAAAAGAAAGAATACTTAGGAAAGCACTTTTATGTTATAAACATTATGGAAGCAGTAAAGTTGTATATTAAAACATTTTCTTTAGACTCAGAAGACATAATAAAAAACACTCCCCAAATTTCAGTCTAAAATGGAACCGGAAATAAGAAATGAATCTCAACCATTTGCCCAAAGGAAAATGAACTTTATTGAAATGTAATTTCCCCTAAATGCCTGACTTATGGAAAACTGCAACATAAATATCCTGACTGCTGAGCATCCAGAAGAAGCTCAAGCCATCCTCACTCAAGCCTATGAATTTGCTACTTGGACCCCTAACTGGGTTCTTTGCATGCCTTCTGAAATAATACAGCCCTCCTCAAACCAAACAGCTTGTGTTTCCCGAACTGCAATTCCTCTGCTATTCTTGAATAAATTCAATTTCTGGTAATTTGAAAGAAACAAACAAAAAACCCTCCCTGAGAGTATGGAACAGGGGGAAAATTAGAAAATAAAGAGAGAAATGAAAAGATGAAACTGAAGAAATGAGGCACGATCAAATCTTAGTGTTCCTCATAGTCACACGGAGAAGTCTGGGCTACCTCCTGAGTACGTAGGTACTTCACTGAGGGTCTCTCTTCTGGCCCTGTTGGGGCCGCAGGTCAGATTCATGTTTTCTGAAGTTTATTCTAACTGCACAGTGGAGAATGGAGTTGCTGGCTAGTGGCTTTCTCTATATGTTGGGTCTTCTTTGCTAGTGCACTCAAATCGGACAAGCGGTAGTTTCTGAAATATTAGTTACAATGTGGAATCTGAAATCATTTCAAACATTTATACTCTCTAGTATAGAAATGTATCACACTTTTCATGGCAAAAGACTAAATTCAAACATCTACTGATGTACACAGACCTGTGGTTTACCTCAAAGCCTACTTAACTTGAAGAGCACAAACATGAGGAACCGAGTGACGGAGTGTGGAAGGACATTTGAAAGGACATCATGAGGGTAGCCCCAGCACCTTGGCTTGAGGACCTTCCAGTGTGTGGCGGTGCCTTTATATCCTTTCGGTGTGTGGGGGCCAGGTGAGAACCACCAGGCTCATTACACTCATGAGAATACAGGTTACAAAACATGTTCCACTTATTCATACCTGTGACTGTCTCGCTCTGTGCAGCTAACAGTCTGGGTATGGACTCCACCAGAATCCCGCCAAATGCCCGCCCCCACGCCTGGCAAAAACACTCACATTGTATGTGCTGTCGGCTTGTTTCAGCCACTCCAAACCCATATCTGAGAGCATAACATTACGATCCTCTCGAAGGAATAGCACATCATTAGTGCACTTGATGATCTTGTTGATATTTTCATAGCTTCCAACAGCAATGGCAAATGGATTTTTAGAAACAGAATGTTCCCCAAAAACTATGACTATCAATCATTTCATTTTTAAACCTAAAAAAAAAAGTAATATGTTCTCCAGCTTAGAATTTTGTCTTTTAATTATAAGTAAGTAAACATCAGCTAATGTTGACCAGTCCACGGCCTTGAACAAATAGATTCACTTCAGTCACTCAGTCATGTCTGACGGACTCTTTGTGACCCCATGGACTGCAGCACGCTTCTCTATCACCAACTCCCAGAGCTTGTTCAAACTCACGTCCATAGAGTTGGTGATGCCATCCAGCCATCTCATCCTCTGTCGTCCCCTTCTGCTCCCACCTTCAATCTTTCTCAGCATCAGGGTCTTTTCTAATGAGTCAGTTCTTTGCATCAGGTGGCCAAAGTATTGGAGTTTCAGCTTTAACATCAGTCCTTCCAATGAATATTCAGCACTGATTTCCTTTAGGATGCACTGGTTGGATCTCCTTGCAGTCCAAGGGACTCCTAAGAGTCTTCTCCAACACCACAGTTCAAAAGCATCAATTCTTCAGCCCTCAGCTTTCTTTATAGTCCAACTCTCACATCCATACATGACTAGTGGAAAAACCATAGCTTTGACTAGACAGACCTTTGTTGGCAAAATAATGTCTCTGCTTTTTAATATGCTGTCTAGGTTGGTCATAGCTTGTCTTCCAAGGAGCAAGCATCTTTTAATTTTATGGTTGCAATCACCATTTGCAGTGATTTTGGAGCCCCCCCCAAAAATAAAGTCTGTCACTGTTTCCACTGTTTCCACTGTTTCCCCATCTATTTCCCATGAAGTGATGGGACCAGATGCCACAATCTTTGTTTTCTGAATGTTGAGTTTTAAGCCAACTTTTTCACTCTCCTCTTTCACTTTCATCAATAGGCTTTTTAGTTCTTTTTCACTTTCTGCCATAAGGGTGGTATTATCTGTGTATCTTAGGTTATTGATATTTCTCCTGGCAATCTTGATTCCAGCTTGTACTTCATCCAGTCTGGCATTTCTCTTGATGTACTCTGCATATTAAGTTAAATAAGCAGGGTGACAGTGTACAGCCTTGACGTACTCCTTTTCCTATTTGGAAATAAGCTGTTGTTCCATGTCCAGTTCTAACTGTTGATGCTTGACCTACATACAGGTTTCTCAGGAGGCAGATAAGGTGGTCTGGTATTCCCATCTCTTTCAGAATTTTCCACAATTTGTTGTGATCCACACAGTCAAAGGCTTTGGCATAGTCAATAAAGCAGAAATAGATGTTTTTCTGGAACTCTCTTGCTTTTTCTATGATCCAACGGATGTTGGCAATTTGATTTCTGGTTCCTCTGCCTTTTCTAAATCCAGCTTGAACATCTGGAAGTTCACGGGTCGTGTACTGTTGAAGTCTGGCTTGGAGACTTTTGGTTGCTCTGCTGTAAATTTAATATGTATGTAACTATTAGTGAGAGGGAGCAGATTTTTTAAAACTTACATTTTTATTACAGAAGAAAACGATGCTCTTAGTATAACTTAACCCAGTCAATCCCTTTAAATTTTCTCTGATAACTTATTTTCAGTGGGTTTCTTGTCAATAGTCTGAAATTAGACTTTGCTTTCGTTCTTTTTAACCCTGTATTACCAACTTTGCTTACAAAGAGAGAATGTATTATATTTTTAGTGGTGCAAAATATGCCATAAATAAATAAATAAAATTCGCTGTAAAGAAATCCAAAAGAAAGAGCAAGGCTTCCGTGAGACACATGGAGATAAGCCTCATGGGTCCCTTTCAAACTCCTAATTAACTTCTCAGTCTGTAGTGTATGAAGACTTTTCCTGAATTTGCTGCTCTTACATCCATTTTAATCTCAGATGAAAGCAACAGCATCCTTCTTGTTGTTTACTCAGCCCTCGGACTCATTTTTAAATCCTCTCTTCATCTCATCCCCTCCATCCCCTCAGCCAGATAATCCTCCTGGCTCTCCCCTGGAAGTATTTCCTGAATCTAACCTTCTAATCTCTGTTCCTGCTTTGATCCTGTCCACACCACCAGCATCTCTCACCTGCGCTGCTGTATCACATGGTCGGCCATTCTTCCCACCGGGTCTCTGTTCTCACCCTACTTCTTGGGGTCTGTTCTCTACACAACACAGAATTATCTTTTAAAAATATAAGCCAGAATCATTGCTCTTCTTTTTAAAACTATCCATAGATCTTATTTTGCCTACTTAATTGTTAAACTGCTTTTCAATTGCTAAAATGTAAATCAAGAGAGTGGAAATGTGCATTTCTTTTGTTCTTTGGGGCTTCCTAGAACAGAACAGTGCCTGGCACATAGTTGGCACTCAGGAATATTGGGTCAAGACATTGATAGTCAGTTGTTAGTGTGAAACGCTCTTAAGAAGCACTCCAAATATTATCAAAAGTGTTAAAAGAATTTGAACTCCTGAGTCATCAATTGACTTTAAGATAAATATTAAAAGCAAAACTCAGCCTTAGAATTCACTAACATGGGTTCCCAACATATGGGCATAGAAGGACTACTACATCACCAAGTACCCTAGGAGTGGGAAGGCACTACGACAGTATGTTTCAGAAGTTTGATTCCAGAAAAATATTCTAAAATGATGACAACTATGGAAGCCAGTGTTTGCTGTAACCAGAACATGAACTTGGAGCAGATCTATATTCAAATCACCATGATACTAATCAGCTATGTGACCCTGAGATGGTCTTTCACATCTCTGCATTCATATTAGGATTCTAGTCAACTCATCAGTTTTAAAGAGAATTTCTTCCTTAGAAAGAGGCAGAGAGTTTCAAGGACAATTTTGAAAGCCCTCAATTCCAATCACAATTTTCTTTGTAAGGAAGCTAGGAAATGAGATGTAAACAACAGCAAATCCAAACTAATTACTGTTCGAACAAAAGAAGTGGCCTGAATGGAAACTGTAATTGCTAGTGAAAACCTTCTATTAAATAAATATGCTGCTTTGTCAAAATAATATGGCAAAAGGATTTAAATATTTTCTTTCTTCTTTTATTTTGAAATCTCATAGTTAAAAAAATTCAAACCATTACCAGATGAATAACTGAAAAACATTCTCTGAAAGAGATGATATTTCATCAATCTGATGAAAATTTGAGCTCCTATAAATAGTTCCTTAGCTGGGATAATAGGCATTTTAGGAGGAAAGCTTAGCTAGGAGATTTGATAGTTAGAAAGCTTGACTGTGAACAAAATTATTTTTGTACAATTAATTTTCTCTGTATTAAAAATTCTGCCTACTAATATGATTCAGGAACTCCTAACTATAAAAGAACTAATCTTTGCAAAGTTCTTTTATTTTTGCCAAAGTTCTTTTAAAAGTCAGCTTGGAATGTGAAAGACATTTTATTCTAGAAAATAGTTACATATCTATAAAACTCACAGAAACCTATATAATCACTTGGATGACTTATGTTAATTTAAAAAATGTACATATTATTAATCTCTGTGGTTAAATTTCAGAGAAGGCAATGGCACCCCACTCCAGTACTCTTGCCTGGAAAATCCCATGGGTGGAGGAGCCTGGTAGGCTGCAGTCCATGGAGTCGCTAAGAGCCAGGCACGACTGAGCAACTTCGCTTTCACTTTTCACTTTCATGCATTGGAGAAGGAAATGGCAACCCACTCCAGTGTTCTTGCCTGGAGAATCCCAGGGATGGGGCATCCTGGTGGGCTGCCGTCTATGGGGTCACACAGAGTTGGACACGACTGAAGTGACTCAGCGGCAGCATCAGTGGTTAAATTTATTCCTATTTTTTTTGATACTATTATAATTGGAATTTTTAAAATTTATTTTTCAGATAAAAATGTATAGAAACACAACTGATTTTGTATGTTGATTTTTATCCTGCAACTTTACCGAATTCATTTACTAATTATAACAGGTGTTTTGCAGAGGATCATGACTCTTGGATGTTACAAGGAAAGTCTTAGGTGTCGTGTTGGACTCCTACCTGGGTATTTCCTGAGACGATAAGGGTCAGATTTATGATTAACACTTTATCATAGAGGGTGTCATCTCACACGCTAGTACAGTAATGCTCAAAATTCTCCAAACCAGTCTTCAACAATATGTGAACCGTGAACTTCCAGATGTTCAAGCTGGTTTTTGAAAAGGCAGAGGAACCAGAGATCAAATTGTGAACATCAGTTGGATCATCGAAAAAACAAGAGAGTTCCAGAAAAACATCTATTTCTGCTTTATTGACTACGCCAAAGCCTTTGACTGTGTTCAGTTCAGTTCAGTTCAGTCGCTCAGTTGTGTCCGACTCTTTACGACCTCATGAATTGCAGCACGCCAGGCCTCCCTGTCCATCACCAACTCCCAGAGTTCACCCAAACTCATGTGCATTGAATTGGTGATGCCATCCAGCCATCTCTTCCTCTGTCATCCCCTTCTCCTCCTGCCCCCAATCCCTCCCAGCATCAGGGTCTTTTCCAATGAGTCAACTCTTTGCATGAGGTGGCCAAAGTATTGGAGTTTCAGCCTCAGCATCAGTCCTTCCAAAGAACACCCAGGACTGGTCTCCTTTAGGATGGACTAGTTGGATCTCCTTGTAGTCCAAGGGACTCTCAAGAGTCTTCTCCAACACCACAGTTCAAAAGCATCAATTCTTTGGCGCTCAGCTTTCTTCACAGTCCAACTCTCACATCCATACATGACCACTGGAAAAACCATAGCCTTGACTAGACGGACATTTGTTGGCAAAGTAATATCTCTGCTTTTTAGTATTCTATCTAGGTTGGTCATAACTTTCCTTAAGTGTCTTTTAATTTCATGGCTGCAATCACCATCTGCAATGATTTTAGAGCCCCCAAAAATAAAGTCTGTTTATTTTTCCAGTGGAAACTGTTTCCACTGTTTCGTCATCTATTTCCCAGGAAGTGATGGGACCAGATGCCATGATCTTAGTTTTCTGAATGTTGAGCTGTGTGCATCACCACAAATTGCAGAAAATTCTGAAAGAGATGGGAATACCAGACCACCTGACCTGCCTCTTGAAAAACCTGTGTGCAGGTCAGGAAGCAATAGTTAGAACTGGACATGGAATTTCAGACTGGTTCCAAATAGGAAAAGGAGTACATCAAGGCTGTATATTGTCACCCTGCTTATTTAACTTATATGCAGAATACATCATGAGAAATGCTGGGCTGAATGAAGCACAGCTGGAATCAAGATTGCCGGGAGAAATATCAATAACCTCAGATATGCAGATGACACCACCTTTATGGCAGAAAATGAAGAAGAACTAAAGGGCCTCTTGATGCAAGTGAAAGGGGAGAGTGAAAAAGTTGGCTTAAAACTCAACATTCAGAAAACAAGATCATGGCACCCAGTTCCATCACTTCATGGCAAATAGATGGGGAAACAGTGGAAATAGAGACAGATTTTATTTTCTTGGACTCTAAAATCACTGCAGATGGTGACTGCAGCCATGAAATTAAATGATGCTTACTCCTTGGAAGACAAGCTTTGACCAACCTAGACAGTATATTAAAAAGCAGAGACATTACTTTGTCAACAAAGGTCCGCCTAGTCAAGGCTATGGTTTTTCCAGTAGTCATGTATGGATGGATTTGAGAGTTGGACTATAAAGAAAGCTGAGCACCGAAGAATTGATGCTTTTGAACTGTGGTGTTGGAGAAGACTCTTGAGAGTCCCTTGGACTGCAAGGAGATCCAACCAGTCCATCCTAAAGGAAATCAGTCCTGAATATTCATTGGAAGGACTGATGTTGAAGCTGAAACTCTAATACTTTGGCCACCCGATTTGAAGAGCTGACTCATTTGAAAAGACCTTGATGCTGAGAAAGATTGAAGGTGGGAGGAGAAGGGGACGACAGAGGATGAGATGGCTGGATGGCATCACCGACTCAATGGACATGAGTTTGAATAAACTCTGGGAGTTGGTGATGGACAGGAAGGCCTGGTGTGCTGCAGTCCATAGGGTCACAAAGAGTTGGACACAACTGAGCGACTGAACTGAACTGAACTGATGGAACACAGAGGGTGTTCCATTCTGAGCAAAAGTGACTTTGTAAACCAATGTATCTGGAGAACTTAGTCAAAATCAGAAGAACAAGTGTGACTCCCAAATATGTCATAAAAATTTCCTCTTTATCTTCATTCTGCTAAGCAACAACAACAACAACAAAACTGAAGTAAATGCTACACAGCAGAGTGACCAAAATAGGGCTTTTTCCATTTGGCTCCCTGATGTATCAATACAGAAACAATACAGGCTCTTAATAAACACCTGTTAAATGAATGAGTGATAGAATGAATTTCCTCAGCATCAACCTTAAGTCCTGTATTTTTTTTATCTAAAAGCAGATTGAAAAATGCACAAAGTCTAGAATACATGTGGAGAACAAAGTGCATCAGTGGGGTGTAACTGGTATAACACAACTCTACGACACAAATTTAAATAGGGAGTAAGGATCTGAATGCTAGAGTTTACCTACATTATCTTATAAATGTAGTCGTATCAGCTCACCAAGACTCTAAACACACAGAAGTTGACATAGAGAGATGTATAGAAACAGATATATACACCCTTTTTTCCCCCCAAAAAAGAATGGACTTGCTGACCACCTTGAGATGGTTGAGACCCGAAGTTACTACTTAGTTTTTTTTAAAATTAGTTTGCCTTTTTTGTTATTTATGGTAGATTTTTATGTACAGTCTGGATATGAATCCTTTGATGAATGGCTATGTGGTTGTTGTTTAGCTGCTCAGTCATGTGTAACTATTTGTGACTCCATGGACTGAAGCCTGTCAGACTCTTCCGTTCATGGAATTTTCCAGGCAAGAATACTGGAGTGGGTTGCCATTTCATGCTCCAGGGGATCTTCCCGACCCAGGGATCAAACCTAGGTTTCCTGCATTGGCAGGTGGATTCTTTACCACTGAGCCACCTGGGAAGCCCCATAGCTTTTGGACTGAAAAATCTTAATTAGCCCATTTTTTGTTTGATATTGCTTAAGTGTATTCAAACAAACCAAAAAATCAAATGATGGAACCATTTATTGACCTCGGCAAACAATGTATTATATTAATGGCACTACAACCCTTACCTGTAAGAAGGCTGCATCTGGGCTGTGTCAGGGCAAGGTCTCCACCTGTTTGTTCTTTCTAGACACATTCCAGCTGTGAATGTGTCCATTTTCTAGCCATTTATTTTTATTTTTATTCTTCCTTATGAAAAATGATTTTTAAAAATACATTTTTATTTGGTTGCACTGGGTCTCAGTTGTAGACCCTTGCATTGTGAACTTGGAGTCTTATCCTCTGAACTACTAGGGAAGTCCCTCTAGCTGTTTATTTTTCAGGTATCATCATGTTCAGTTAGCAACTCAACTAATGGGAACATGCTATATTCATTTGAATTCCATCTGCATAATTTACTAACCAAAATATTTTTCTGTAGTAATACAGCCTTTTGCTTGGAAATAATTTGAATTCATTATAAAACTGTTTATTGAATTATACAAATACATTAAGTTTAAGACCAAAATGTTTATGGCCAATAAAACTGATTATTATTTCCATATCAGTTTAAGGTAATGCATATCTTTTAGAGAAAAAGATAATAAGTCATTTTTATGACTTTCAATGGTGTATAATGTACATTTTGATGGAAAGTCTGTCCTACTAACAGTCAGTGCAACTTCAATCAGAGAGCTTAATCCTGCCTCCATTCCTTCTCATCACCACCCCCATCAAACAGCAACATGAAGATTAGATTCATTATTAGTTTTATTTAAAGTCCCCGAATGCATTTTTCCCAATGATAAGGTTTTAAGAGAGCAGTAAGAAGATTCAGATTTCAAAATCACCCCCTTTTTTTCCTGGGAGCCATTAGCTCTTTTCATAGTATAATAATGGAAAATTGCCTTAGTGACATCTCTGGGAATTTGGGTTAAATTCATTTGTGTCCTTAGAATTCTAATATTATTAGACAGGGCACAGAACATCACAACCAAATATTTAGGGCTTATCTTTCCATCCAGT
The DNA here is from genome assembly GCF_029378745.1 of Bos indicus. NCBI lineage: Eukaryota > Metazoa > Chordata > Mammalia > Artiodactyla > Bovidae > Bos > Bos indicus. Next base: position 22,030,901 of record NC_091773.1, on the reverse strand, counting down.
ATTCAGTTCTCTTAATGAAGTATTTGTGAAAAGTGAGTGCATTCAAAAAAATGTGTCTTTTTGCTGAGAAGAGAGACTAGTGACAAAATCTGAAAGATCCTGTGTCAAAATGATACTTTATCTATCCCCTGTTGGACTTATAGTAATTATATATTCTTCTGTCCTTTATAGAATGAAATATACCCTCATTTTTAATGCATATGTTTAAAAAATCTGATACTACCAATTAATGATATATTCCAAAGATGCTTGAGACATGCTCATGAATTGCTCTTGAAAACAACCTAAAAAGTAAACAAGATGCCTTTAAAAAAAAAAACTGGAAAACACCTGAAACCGTGAAAAGTTACTGGAAAGGTGTGGGAATAGTTTAGAAGTATGGAAAAATGCAACAATAGCATAACTGTATCACAGAAATTTTGGAACAAAACTGACAAAGTTTACACCCAGAAGGAAAAGTATAAACACCGATGTGAAAACCCCAAATCTCTTGCTTGACAAAAAGGGGACAGGATGTTCTTTGGGACATATTTTGGCTCCAGGAAGCCAAGGACAATTAGGATGCATGAAAAATCACACAGTTAAGTCACATTTGCAGGAGTCACATATCTCTTTGTCCTGATGAGAGAGAACAAGAGAGACATTCACAATGAACAGCATGTATGGAGCTCACTGAATTGCTGTTTAGTTGTTGCTGTGAGAACATCAAAGCTCCGTTCTCATAGCAACTTCAGTCCTGCACCAGATCCTGGAACTTAGTCATCTTATAACTGAAAGTGCTACCCATTGACCTACACTCCATTTCCCTCACCCGTAGGTCCTGGCTATCACCGTTTACTTTGTGTTTCTGAGTTCTATGTTTTGTTTTGCTTAAAATCTTTGGTTTTGGCCGCACTGCACAGCATGTGTGATCTTAGCCCCGTGACCAGGAATTGAATCTATGCCCCTGGCAGTGGAAGCTCAGAATCCTAAACACTGGACTGCCAGGGAATTCCGTCAATGTTTTTTTTACTCCACACATAAGTGAAATCATGGTGAATTTGTTTCTCTGTCTGACTTATTTCACTTAATATAACATCCTCAGGGTCCAGCCACATTGTTGCAAATGACAGGATTTCCTTCTTTTCTTTTTCTGGATTAATAATTATACTTTGGGGTGGTCCTAAGATGGCAGAGGAATAGGAGGGGGAGAATACAAATTCATCCCCCACAAATTCATTGAAAGAACATTTGAACGCTGAGTAAATTCCACAAAACAACTTCTGAATGCTGGCAGAGGACATCAGGCACCCAGAAAGGCAGCCCATTGTCTTCAAAAGGGGGTAGTGGAAAATATAAAAGCTAAAAAGAGAGACAAAAGAGGTAGGGATGGAGTTCCGTCCTGGGAAGGGAGTCTTAAAAAAGAGAGAAGTTTCCAAACACCAGGAAACACTCTCATTGTTGAGTCTGTGGCAAGCCTTGGAACCTCAGAGGGCAACATAACTGGGAGGAAAAATAAATAAATAATTAAACCCCACAGATTACGTGCCCAACAGCAACTCCCAGCGGAGAAGCAGTGCAGACGCTCACATCCACCACTAGCAGGCGGGGGCTGGACAGGGAGGCGCGGGCTGCATTGCTTAGGGTAAGGACCGGGCCTGAACGCCCTGAGGGCAATCTGAGGGAACTAACTTGAGACAGCAACCCAGACTGTGGGATAGCTATTCTGTGAAAAGCCCTAACCTAGGACACTGCCAGGCCCACTCACAGAACAAAGGACTGAGCAGAGCTAGACAGCTGTGGACCAGCCCATCCCCTGCCGGAGACAGGCAGGTGAGGGCAGCCAGAGTCAGAAGGGGGCAATTGCAGCCCCGGAGAGACATCCTCTACCGAACTGCAAGCAGGCTTCGTTGCTAACCAAGACTTCTTTGGATTCTGGACGGACAACATCCACCAGGAGGGTTGCAGCCAGAGATCAGCTCCCCAGAAGAGACACACGGCACACCTGGAAGGCGCGTCGGTTGTACAGCCTCCAACTGGGGGCGACTGCGCTTGCCAAGCACCTGGTCATCTGAGCTGCTAGGACCTGGGAAGGGCACAAAACACAGGCGCAACCAAGTCTGCACCTCTGTGGAGTACCGGAGAACCTGAACCTGAGCGGCTTAGACCTGGGAAGTGCATACAACTCAAGGCCCACCTCAGACAGTTCCCGGCAGAGCAACCTAGAGCCTAAGCAGTGTAGACTGGGAAAGCATGCACACCGTGAGTGGGGGCAAACCCAGTGTGGCCCAGACACTGCGAGCACATGCCAGTGATATTTGTTTGCAGTGTTCCTCCCTCCCCACAGCAGGACTGAACAAGTGAGCCTAAAAAAGTGACTACCACCGCCCCCTGTGTCAGGGCAGAAATTAGACACTGAAGAGACCAGTAAACAGAAGAAGCCAAAACAAACAGAGGGACCTGCCTTGGAAGTGACAAGTGCAATAGATTAAAACCCTGTAGTTAGCACCAACTACATAGAAAGGGGACTATAGATCTTGAGAAGTATAAGCCCGATCAAGGAAATATCTGAAAATGAACTGACCCCACACTGTCCACAACACCACCAGAGAAAGTCCTAGATATATTTTTACTATTATCATTTTTTAAATAAAAAAAATTTAAGCCCTCTATTACTCCTTTAATTTTCATTTTTATAACCTACTATTACTTTGCAAAAAAAAGACCCTATTTTTTAAAGCAAACTTCATATATACATATATTTAATAATTTTTGTGACTTTGTTTTTTTCTTTAATATTGTATTTTAGAGAATCCAACCTCTACTCTAGATTTTTAATCTTTGCTTTTTGGTATTTGTTATCAATTTTGTACCTTTAAGAACCCAATCTTCAGTACCCATTTTTACTTGGGAGCAAGATTACTGGCTTGACTGCTCTCTTCCCCTTTGGACTCTCTTTTTTCTCTACCAGGTCACCTCTATCTCCTCCCTCCCCCTTCTCTTCTCTGCTACTGCTACTGCTAAGTCACTTCAGTCATGTCTGACTCTGTATGACCCCATAGACAGCAGCCCACCAGGCTCCCCCATCCCTGGGATTCTCCAGGCAAGAACACTGGAGTGGGTTGCCATTTCCTTCTCCAACGCATGAAAGTGAAAAGTGAAAGTGAAGTTGCTCAGTCGTGCCTGACTCTTAGCGACCTCATGGACTGCAGCCTACCAGGCTCCTCCACCCATGGGATTTTCCAAGCAAGAGTACTAGAGTGGGGTGCCATTGCCTTCTCTGTCTCTTCTCTACCCAACTCTGTTAATCTCTTTGTGTGTTCTGGGCTGTGGAGAACACTTAGGGAACTGATTACTGGCTAGATCTGTCTCTCTCCCTTGATCCCCCCTTTTATCCTCCTGGCCACCTCTGTCTCCTTCCTCCCTCTTCTCTTCTCTGTGTAACATCATGAACATCTCTGAGGGATCCAGACTGTGGAGAGCACATAGGGAAGTGATTACTGCCTAGCTTGCTCTCTCCTCTTTTGATTCCCCCTCTTCTCCTCCTGGTCACCTCTATCTCCCTCCCCTCTCTTCTCTTCTCCATGTAACTCTGTGTACCTCTCTGGGTGTCCCTCACTGTGGAGAAACTTTTCTTCTTTAACCTAGATGTTTTATCATCGGTGCTGTATAGATGGTGAAGACTTGAGTCTACTGTAAGAATAACTGAAAACCAGAGGCAGGAGGCTTAAGTCCAAATCCTGAGAACACCAGAGAACTCCTGACTCCAGGGAACATTAATCAATAGGAGCTCATCAAATGCCTCCATACCTACACTGAAACCAAGCACCACCCAAGGGCCAACAAGCCCAGAGCAAGACATACCCCAGAGCAAGACATACCATGCAAATTCTCCAGCAACACAGAAACATAACCATGAGCTTCAATATACAGGCTGCCCAAAGTCACACCAAACCCATTGACATCTCAAAGCTCATTACTGGACACTTCACTGCACTCCAGAGAGAAGAAATCCAGCTCCACCTGCCAGAACACCGACACAAGCTTCCCTAACCAGGAAACCTTGACAAGCCACTGGCTTAAGCCCACCCACAGTGAGGAACCTCCACAATAAAGAGGAACCACAAACTGCCAGAATACGGAAAGGCCACCCCAAACACAGCAATATAAACAAGATGAAAAGGCAGAGAAATACCCAGCAGGTAAAGGATCAAGATAAATGCCCACCAAACCAAACAAAAGAGGAAGAAATAGGGAATCTATCTGATAAAGAATTCCGAATAATGATAGTGAAAATGATCCTAAATCTTGAAAACAAAATGGAGTTACAGATAAATAGCCTGTAGACAAGGATTGAGAAGATGCAAGAAAGGTTTAACAAGGACCTAGAAGAAATAAAAAAGAGTCGATATATAATGAATAATGCAATAAATGAGATCAAAAACACTCTGGACAGAACCAACAGTAGAATAACAGAGGCAGAAAATAGGACAAGTGAGGTAGAAGATAGAATGGTAGAAGTAAATGAAACAGAGAGGCAAAAAGAAAAATGAATTAAAAGAAATGAGGACAACCTCAGAGACCTCTGGGAAAATGTTAAACGCCCCAACATTTGAATCATAGGAGTCCCAGAAGAAGAAGACAAAAAGAAAGATGATGAGAAAATACTTGAGGCGATAAGAGTTGAAAACTTCCCTAAAATGGGAAAGGAAATAATCACTCAAGTCCAAGAAACCCAGAGAGTCCCAAACAGGATAAATCCAAGGCAAAACACCCCAAGACACATATTAATCAAATTAACAAAGATCAAACACAAAGAACAAATATTAAAAGCAGCAAGGGAAAAACAACAAATAACATACAAGGGGATTCCCATAAGGATAACAGCTGATCTTTCAATATAAACTCTTCAGGCCAGGAGGGAATGGCAGGACATACTTAAAGTGATGAAAGAAAATAACCTACAGCCCAGATTACTGTACACAGCAAGGATCTCATTCAAATATGAAGGAGAAATCAAAAGCTTTACAGACAAGCAAAAGCTGAGAGAATTCAGCACCACCAAACCAGCTCTCTAACAAATGCTAAAGGATCTTCTCTAGACAGGAAACACAGAAAGGGTGTATAAACTCGAACCCAAAACAATAAAGTAAATGGCAACAGGCTCATCAGTTCAGTTCAGTCGCTCAGTCGTGTCCGACTCTTTGTGACCCCATGAATCATAGCACGCCAGGCCTCCCTGTCCATCACCAACTCCTGGAGTTCACTCAAACTCATGTGTGTTGAGTCGGTGATGCCATCCAGCCATCTCATCCTCTGTCGTCCCCTTCTCCTCCTGCCCCCAATCCCTCCCACCATCAGGGTCTTTTCCAATGAGTCAACTCTTCGCATGAGGTGGCCAAAGTCCTTCCATCAGGGTCATACTTATCAAAGTTACCTTAAATGTAAATGGGTTGAATGCCCCAACCAAAAGACAAAGACTGGTTGAATGGATACAAAAACAAGACCCCTATATATGTTGTCTACAAGAGACCCACCTTGAAACAAGGGACACATACAGACTGAAAGTGAAGGGCTGGAAAAAGATACTCCATGCAAATAGAGACCAAAAGAAAGCAGGAGTAGCAATACTCATATCAGATAAAATAGACTTTAAAACAAAGGCTGTGAAAAGAGACAAAGAAGAACACTATATAATGATCAAAGGATCAACCCAAGAAGAAGATCTAACAATTATAAATATATATGCACCCAACATAGGAGCACCGCAATATGTAAGACGAACGCTAACAAGTATGAAAGGGGAAATTAACAATAACACAATAATAATGGGAGACTTTAATACCCCACTCACACCTATGGATAGATCAACTAAACAGAAAATTAACAAGGAAACACAAACTTTAAATGATACAATAGACCAGTTAGACCTAATTGATATCTATAGGACATTTCACCCCACAACAATGAATTTCACATTTTTCTCAAGCACACACGGAACCTTCTCCAGGATAGATAACATCCTGGGCCATAAATCTAGCTTTCAGTTCAGTTCAGTTCAGTCGCTCAGTTGTGTCTGATTCTTTGCGACCCCATGAATTGCAGCACACCAGGCCTCCCTGTCCATCACTAACTCTCGGAGTTCACTCAAACTGACGTCCATGAGTCGGTGATGCCATCCAGCCATCTCATCCTCTGTCATCCCCTTATCTAGCCTAGGTAAATTAAAAAATTTTAAATCATTCCAAGCATCTTTTCTGACCACAATGCAGTAAGAGTAGATCTCAATTACAGAAGAAAAACTATTAAAAATTCCAACATATGGAGGCTGAACAACACGCTGCTGAATAACCAACAAATCACAGAAGAAATCAAAAAAGAAATCAAAATATGCATAGAAACGAATGAAAATGAAAATGAAAACACAATAACCCAAAACCTGTGGGACACTGTAAAAGCAGTGCTAAGGGGGAAGGTTCATAGCAATACAAGCATACCTCAAGAAACAAGAAAAAAGTCAAATAAATAACCTAACTCTACACCTAAAGCAACTAGAAAAGGAAGAAATGAAGAACCCCAGGGTTAGTAGAAGGAAAGAAATCTTAAAAATTAGGGCAAAAATAAATGCAAAAGAAACAAAAGAGACCATAGCAAAAATCAACAAAGCCAAAAGCTGGTTCTTTGAGAAGATAAATAAAACTGACAAACATTTAGCCAGACTCATCAAGAAACAAAGGGAGAAAAATCAAATCAATAAAATTAGAAATGAAAATGGAGAGATCACAACAAACAACACAGAAATACAAAGGATCATAAGAGACTACTATTGGCAATTATATGCCAATAAAATGGACAATGTGGAAGAAATGGACAAATTCTTAGAAAAGTACAACTTTCCAAAACTGAACCAGGAAGAAATAGAAAATCTTAACAGACCCATCACAAGCACGGAAATTGAAACTGTAATCAGAAATCTTTCAGCAAACAAAAGCCCGGGTCCAGATGGCTTCACAGCTGAATTTACCAAAAATTTGGAGAAGAGCTAACACCTATCCTACTCAAACTCTTCCAGAAAATTGCAGAGGAAGGTAAACTTCCGAACTCATTCTATGCGGCCACCATCACCCTAATACCAAAACCTGACAAAGATGCCACAAAAAAAGAAAACTACAGGCCAATATCACTGATGAACATAGATGCAAAAATCCTAAACAAAACTCTAGCAAACAGAATCCAACAACATATTAAAAAAATCATACATCATGACCAAGTGGGCTTTATCCCAGGGATGCGAGGATTCTTCAATATCCACAAATCAATCAATGTAATACACCACATTAACAAATTGAAAAATAAAAGCCATATGATTATCTCAATAGATGCAGAGAAAGCCTTTGACAAAATTCAACATCCATTTATGATAAAAACCCTCCAGAAAGCAGGAATTGAAGGAACATATCTCAACATAATAAAAGCTATATATGACAAACCCACAGCAAACATTATTCTCAATGGTGAAAAATTGAAAGCATTTCCCCTAAAGTCAGGAATAAGATAAGGCTGCTCACTCTCACCACTACTATTCAACATAGTTTTAGAAGTTTTGGCCACAGCAATCAGAGCAGAAAAAGAAATAAAAGGAATCCAAATGGTAAAAGAAGAAGTAAAACTCTCATTGTTTGCAGATGACATGACCCTCTACATAGAAAACCCTAAAGACTCCACCAGAATAGTACTAGAGCTAATCAATGAATATAGTAAAGTTGCAGGATATAAAATCAACACACAAAAATCCCTTGCATTCCTATACACTAATAATGAGAAAATAGAAAGAGAAATTAAGGAAACAATTTCATTTGCCACTGCAACGAAAAGAATCAAATACTTAGGAATATATCTACCTGAAGAAACAAAAGACCTATATATAGAAAACTATAAAACATTGGTGAAAGAAATCAAAGAGGACACAAATAGATGGAGAAATATACAGTGTTCATGGATTGGAAGAATCAATATAGTGAAAATGAGTATACTACCCAAAGCAATCTATAGATTCAACGCAATCCCTATCAAGCTACCAACGGTATTTTTCACAGAGCTAGAACAAATAATTTCACAATTTGTATGGAAATACAAAAAAAACTCAAATAACCAAAGCAATCTTGAGAAAAAAGAATGGAACTGGAGGACTCAACCTGCCTGACTTCAGACTATACTGCAAAGCCACAGTCATCAAGATAGTATGGTACTGGCACAAAGACAGAAATATAGATCAATGGAACAAAATAGAAAGCCCAGAGATAAATCCATGCACCTATGGACACCTTATCTTTGACAAAGGAGGCAAGAATATACAATGGAGAAAAGACAATCTCTTTAATAAGTGGTGCTGGGAAAACTGGTCAACTACTTGCAAAAGAATGAAACTAGAACACTTTCTAACACCATACACAAAAATAAACTCGAAATGGATTAAAGATCTAAACATAAGACCAGAAACTATAAAACTCCTAGAGGAGAATATAGGCAAAACACTCTCCGACATACATCACAGCAGGATCCTCTATGACCCACCTCCCAGAATATTGGAAATAAAAGCAAAAATAAACAAAAGGGACCTAATTAAAATTAAAAGCTTCTGCACAACAAAGGAAACTATTAGCAAGGTGAAAAGACGGCCTTCAGAGAAAATAATAGCAAACGAAGCAACTGACAAAGATTAATCTCAAAAATATACAAGCAACTCCTGCAGCTCAATTCCAGAAAAATAAATGACCCAATCAAAAAGTGGGCCAAAGAACTAAACAGACATTTCTCCAAAGAAGACATACAGATGGCTAACAAACACATGAAAAGATGCTCAACATCACTCATTATCAGAGAAACACAAATCAAAACCACAATGAGGTACCATTTCACGCCAGTCAGAATGGCTGCTATCCAAAAGTCTACAAACAATAAATGCTGGAGAGGGTGTGGAGAAAAGGGAACTCTCTTACACTGTTGGTGGGAATGCAAACTAGTACAGCCACTATGGAGAATAGTGTGGAGGTTCCTTAAAAAACTGGAAATAGAACTGCCATACGACCCAGCAATCCCACCCCTGTGCATACACACCGAGGAAACCAGAATTGAAAGAGACATGTGTACCCCAATGTTCATCACAACACTGTTTATAATAGCCAGGACATGGAAGCAACCTAGATGCCCATCAGCAGATGAATGGATAAGAAAGCTGTGGTACATATACACAATGGAGTATTACTCAGCCATTAAAAAGAATACATTTGAATCAGTTCTAATGAGGTGGATGAAACTGGAGCCATAATAGGCTGTATAATAACAGAGTGAAGTAAGCCAGAAAGAAAAACACCAATACAGTATAATAACACATATATATGTAAATTAGAAAGATGGTAATGATAACCCTGTATGCAAGACAGCAAAAGAGACACAGATGTATAGAACAGTCTTTTGGGCTCTGTGGGAGAGGGCGAGGGCGGAATGAGTTGGGAGAATGGCATTGAAATATGTATATTATCATATGTGAAATGAATCACCAGTCCAGGTTCGATGCATGATACAGGGTGCTCAGGGCTGGTGCACTGGGATGACCCAGAGGGATGGGATGGGGAGGGAGGTGGGAGGGGGGTTCAGGGTGGGGAACACATGTACACCCATGGTGGATTCATGTCAATGTATGGCAAAACCAATACAATATTTTAATTAGCCTCCAATTAAAATAAATAAATTTATATTAAAATAAAAAAATTATACTCCAATTAAAAAAAAGAAAATTAATTTAAAGCTTTAAAAATTTTTTAAGAACCCATTACTTTTATGTGCATAGATATATATTATGTACCTAAAGTCCTCAAGCCACCAAGTCATCTGTTATGCTACTTGCTTTGTTGTTGTTTAGTCTCTGAGTCTGACTCTTTTTCGACTCCATGGACTGTAGACCCACCAGGCTCTTCTGTCCATGGGATTCTCCAGGCAAGAATACTGGAATGGGTTGCCATTTCCTTCTCCAGGGGATCTTCCCAACCCAGGGATTGAATCTAAGTCTCCTGAATTGGCAGGCGGATTCTTTACCAATGAGCCATCAAGGAAGCCCATGACCTGCTTACAAAGGTCAAAAATACATTCAAGGAAAAGATTTAAATTAAGTAATTTACCATGTAGTAGTTAGCATTTTAAGCATATGGCATCTTTATGGTTCTTTGACAGAAGGTAATCATTTCTGTTTATTATTTAATTTGCCTCAAGTCTGAGTTAATCAACTATAATCTGGAATGATGAAAATGGAGATTTCAGGTTGTCACTATGAACCCACTGGCAGGGTCAAGACCACTGTGCCAGCACAGGCGACAGAATGAAAGCTTTGACTGATGAAATTTGTGAAATATTCAGGACAATATTGGTAATATTGTAAAATTTTTCTAAAATTAAAATTATCTAACATTTTTTAGTAGCTCAAGAAAAGATGGCTCCTAATGACTGTCTGCAGGATATGTCTACCATGAAACAAAGTCAACTCTGAAATTTACATGAGATGGGTCACCTGCTGCCAAAATAGCAAGCCTCTCTGAAGCTCAGGTGTTTTGTTTTTAAGGTTTTTTTTAATGTGGCCCATTTCTAAAGTCTCCATTGAATTTGCTGCAACATCGCTCCTGCTTTATGTTTTGATTTTCTGGCCCCAAGTTGTGCAAGATCTTGGCTCCCCGACCAAGGATCAAACCCCTGTACCCTCTGCATTGGAAGGCGAAGTCTTAACCACTAGACGACCAGGGAAGTCCCTGCTCAGACATTTTGATTTATCTTCTTTGTAACTGCACTCATTTATGCCCCGTGTCTGATGAAATTAGTAAAATCTTCAAGAAACTGAGGAAATAACTTAGAATTGGCTTAATCATTATGGAGACACTGCATTCTGAATAACTGCTGGTATAGTTTGGCCCCTTGGCCTGATTACTCTTGCATACAACAAGACAGATAAGATGAAACAGATGAAAATAAAGACGATTAACACTTTAAAATCATGATTCAGAGAAGAATCTAAATGATGTCTTCTTCCAAGTCTGTTTTCCTATTTAGAATTATGCCTTGATGAATAGTCCTCAAAAAAGCCTGAAATTAAGTTGTCATAGTCATATCATGATTGCTTGCTCATAAAAGAAAAAAATGTGATGAACAGATACAAGAATTTTAAAGTTTGTTTTACAAAGAATTTTAACCAAATGAGATCAGATTATTAACCTTTTTTCTCCTCCTCCCAGTTTTTTAAAGGCTTTATTTTTGGCTGTACAGGGGCTGTGTTGCTGTGTAGGGGCCACTCTCTAGTGATGGATGGGTTTCTATTGTGGTGGCTTCTCTGGTTGCAGAACATGGGCTTTAGGGCACACAGGCTTTCAGTAGTTGCGGTGCATGGGCTTAGTTGCTCTGTGGCATGAGAAATCTTCCTAGACCAGGGTTTGAACCAGTGTCTCCTGCATCGGCAGGCAGATTCTTAACTACAGTCCAGTCTCCCCTTCATTGTTAGGTTCTGTCTGTAGATTTATGGAGGGTTCTTGGACATGTCATTCCAGTATAAAAATGTGATGGGAGCTATGAAATGGTCAACAGCTTTCTAAAATATTTGGACCTCTTTTTGGGGGTGACTGTCAGGGGAAAATACTCATAATCACAAACTTCCACCAGTGGATTCCTTAGCTTCGGCAGAATCGCTGTGATCAGGCACCCAGGGGTCACCAGGCACTCCTCTGTGGGGTTTCTGTCCTGTTGGAAGGTGGTTAGACATGGTATCTGCCCACAGTTACACCCAATTTGTATGAGTTTCTAATAGATATTGAACATTAACCCCTTACCTGGTAGCTCAGATGGTAAAGAGTCCACCTGCAATGCAGGAGACCCAAGTTCGATTCTTGGGTTGTGAAGATCCCCTGGAGAAGGGAATGGCAACCCACTCCAGTATTCTTGCCTGAAGAATCCCATAGACAGAGGAGCCTGGTGTGCTATAGTCCATGGGGTCAGAAAGAGTGGGGCACGACTGAGCCACTAACACTTTCACTTTCACCCCCTACCAGATATGTGGCTTGCAAATATTTTCTACCATTCCTTAGGTTGCCCTTTCATTTTTAAAAATTGTTTCTTTTGCTGTCCAGAAGCTTTTCAATTTGATGCAGTCCCACTTGTTTAATTTTGCTTTTGTTGTTAGTGCTTTTTGTGTTGTTCCAAAAAAATCATTGTCAAGACCAATGTCAAGGCTCTTTTTCCCTGTGTTTTCTTCTAGAAGTTTTTCAGTATCATTAAGTCAATTTTTGTGAATGGTGTAAGATAGGATCCAAGTTCTTTTTTTTTGCATGTGGTTATCTGGTTTTCCTGGCATCTCATGTTGAACAGGCCAGAACTGGATAGTTTTAATAACTGTAGCAAGCTCTGGGCTGCAGGCTGGTGCCCAGTTGTCCAATACCTGGGATGACTTGGGGAAGGGGGAATATTGGTTTGGTGGGTGAGAGTTTGATACAAGAGATGGTTGGGGTGTGAGCTCTGATTGGTTGGTTTCTATACCAAAAGCAGGCTTACAGGGGAGTCCTTTGCTGTCTCTATCTTTGAGGGGGTAGTCCCTCCAGGGTTACCAAAGCTCAAATTCCAAAGCATCAAAAATACAGAAAAGGGCTTCCTTGGTGGCTCAGTGGTAAAGAATCCCCCTGCCAGTGCAGGAGATATGGGTTCAATCCCTGATCCAGGAAGATCCCACATATCGTGGACCAACTAAGCCCATGCACCGCAACTATTGAGCTTGGGCTCTAGAGCCAATGAGCTGAAACTACCGATCCCTTGAGCACAAACAGTCTGTGCTCTGCAACAAGAGAAGCCACAGCAATGGGAAGCCTGTGTACTGCAACTAGAAAAAAGCCTATGAAGCAACCAAGACCCTGCACAGCCAATAAATAAATAAATTTTAAAATTATTTTTTTAAAAAAGGAAACAGAAAACATTTTTTCCACAGGTTTATTGGCTCAGTTCTTTCTTCCATTCATTTTCTTAGTATATTTTTATATTGATTTACAAAACATTTCATGCAAAGATGGGCACAATGAAGGACAGAAATGGTATGGACCTAAATGAAGCAGAAGATATTAAGAAGAGATGGAAAGAATACATAGAACTATACAAAAAAAAGATCTTCATGATCCAGATAATCACGATGGCATGATCACTCACCTGGAACCAGACATCCTGGAATGCGAAGTCAAGTGGGCCTTAGGAAGCCTCACTACAAACAAAGCTAGTGGAGGTGATGGAATTCCAGTTGAACTATTTCAAATCCCAAAAGATGATGCTGTGAAAGTGCTGCACTCAATATGTCAGCAAATTTGAAAAACTCAGCAGTGGCCACAGGACTGGAAAAGGTCAGTTTTCATCCCAATCCCAAAGAAAGGCAATGCCAAAAAATGTTCAAACTACCACAAATTGCACTCATCTCACACGCTGGTAAAGTAATGCTCAAAATTCTCCAAACCAGGCTTCAACAGTACATGACCCGTGAACTTCCAGATGTTCAAGCTGGATTTAGAAAAGGCAGAAGAACCAGAGATCAAATTGCCAACATCCACTGGATCATCGAAAAAGCAAGAGAGTTTCAGAAAAATATCTATTTCTGCTTTATTGACTATGCCAAAGCCTTTGACTGTGTAGACCACAACAAACTGTGGAAAATTCTGAAAGAGCTGGGAATATCAGACCACCTGACCTGCCTCTTGAGAAATCTGTATGTAGGTCAGGAAGCAACAGTTAGAACTGGACATGGAACAGCAGACTGGTTCCAAATAGGAAAAGGAGTACGTCAAGGCTGTATATTGTCACCCTGCTTATTTAACTTATATGCAGAGTACATCATGAGAAACGCTGGGCTGAAAGAAGCACAAGCTGGAATCAAGATCGCCGGGAGAAATATCAATAAGCTCAGATATGCAGATGACACCACCCTTATGGCAGAAAGTGAAGAGGAACTCAAAAGCATCTTGATGAAAGTGAAAGAGGAGAGTGAAAAAGTTGGCTTAAAGCTCAACATTCAGAAAACGAAGATCATGGCATCTGGTCCCATCACTTCATGGCAAACAGACGGGGAAACAATGGAAACACTGAAAGACTTTATTTTGGGGGCCTCCAAAATCACTGCAGATGGTGACTGCAGCCATGAAATTAAAAGATGCTTACTCCTTGGAGGAAAAGTTATGACCAACCTAGACAGCATATTAAAAAGCAGAGATATTACTTTGGCAACAAAGGTCCGTCTTCTCAAGGCTATGGTTTTTCCGTGGTCACGTATGGATGGGAGAGTTGGATTATAAAGAAATCTGAGAGCTAAAGAATTGATGCTTTTGAACTGTGGTGTTGGAGAAGACTCTTGAGAGTTCCTTGGACAGCAAGGAATCCAACCAGTCTATCCTAAAGGAAATCTGTCCTGAATATTCATTGGAAGGACTGATGTTGAACCTGAAACTCTAATACTTTGGCCACCTGATGCAAAGAGCTGACTCATTTGAAAAGACCCTGATGCTGAGAAAGATTGAGGGTAGGAGGAGAAGGGGATGACAGAGGATAAGATAGTTGGATGGCATCACCGACTCACTGGACACGAGTTTGTGTAAGCTCTGGGAGTTGGTGATGGACAGGGAGGCCTGGCGTGCTGCAGTCCATGGGGTCCCAAAGAGTCTGAGATGACTGAGCAACTGAACTGAACTGACAAAAGTTCTTCAGATATATATGCAATGACCATTATGTTTGTTGAAAACATTTTCTCAATATGAGCTTAGGTTTCTTTACATTCCCAAAAAGATGCTAAAAACAGCACAGGAGAGAAGAATCAATGTTTCATAAAATTCTAATTTCTTAACTGGCTTAAAAATTGAGATATCAGGTGAGTGGTTAAATAGCCCACAATTTCTAATCTCTTTGTTTTGAAGAATACATGTTTTAAAACTGACAGTAATATGCTCCTAGAAAATACAATATAGGCATGACATTTGCTTTGAAATATTTTAAGATGGTTTAGGACAGCAATTTCTAGTCATTTTTGCTTTGAGGTTTCCATCCTGGTCATTTCCCCCCTCTTCAGAGACTGGTGGCGGAAATAAGAGTAAGTAATTCTATATGGTAGTGAGCTTTCAAGATGATTTTCACTGGTTTCTAAGAGTAATGAAAAACACAAGGCATGAAAGATTAAAAGAGTGAATGTTCCTTTCTTCCATCAATCTCATCAGTCAGCAGTTGGCTTTGAAGCATCTTCGTCCAAATGTCTGGAACCCCGCCGTCAGGCCTCAGGCTCTGGCCTTCAGTTCCTCTCCAACATTGCTTTGAAAGTGGGTTTTTCTCCCTATGTCACCCGGATGAAGCCTTCGATTTTCTGCTTCCCTTTTTCAGCAGAAGTTGGCACCTCTCATTGACATAGCAGCTCACAGGCCTCTCTCTGTTTCTCTTCCCTCTTGGACTAGTCTTGAGTGCAGAGCGTACAGCTCAGCAATTAAATGGTCTTTTCAGATTTCAGTGTGCCAGTTGGAGAGCAGGAAAGGCTGGTTCCTACTGCTCAGCTTGTTAATGGAATTTGAATTCTTCAAGTGAGCCAGCTGTGTGTGTGTCATTCTCTCAGTCATGTCCGACTCTTTGCGACCCCATGGACTGTAGCCCACCAGGCTCCTCTGTCCATGGTATTTCCCAGGCTAGAATACTGGAGTGGGTTGCCATTCCCTTCTCCAGGGGATCTTCCTGACCCAGGGATTGAATCCAGGTCTCCTGCATTGCAGGCAGATTATTTACCATCTGAACCACGAGAATCTCCCAAAGGGGGAAAAAACATCAGGTGATGAAGAAGGCAAGTTTTCCTCTATGAAATAATATAATTCTGTTATGTAACCAGAGCAGTTCTGCAGAGAGCACGGTGTAGGCATCCTGGAAGGACTTTCAGGAGCTTAAGAACAGCACTTTTGGAGAATAAAACTTGAAAATCCCTACTAACAAGTAAGGTTTCATCAGACCATGAAAACGTGACCATGTGTTCAAAGATATACCTTTACTTTTCTCACACATTAGCATGCCAAGTTGAGGAGCATCCCAAGTCACAGCGAGAAGGAAGATAAGATCAAGCACTTTGTCTCTATCTGAGTTCTATTTCCCTCCTGCTGTCTATTATCCTCTAGATTTTACCTGAGTATCATGTCTTCCATGAACAGTTTTCTGATACCTGATAATCTGTCCTTACCTCCTTTCTCAAACAAAACTTACATCTACTTTTCATTATATGTTAAGTAATGGAATTATTTATTGACTGTATCCCACGCTGACCTGCAAATTACATGAGAGCATGACAATCAATAAATATTTGTTGACTGAAAGAAATGATGACTGAATAAATGGTGAGTAAATGCTTTACCTAATATCTGAGAAAATAATTGCTCTCATAGCTACTGAGCAAATTTCCTTTCCTTCAGTCTTTAGAGGAGTGACCTTAAGAGTGTCCTGGGATTTCCCAGAAAGTGCAATCCCCCTAAAAATTGCTACATGGTTTATAATGAACAAGGCACAGGCTCTAATTCACATTCTGCCCATAATGATCCTACAACCTTGGTTTCCAGCAGCCTTGCTGGGTCTTTGCAATCTTCTCTACGACATTCTGGTCAATAATTTTGCCAAAGAAGGCTTAACTCATTAACTTGGGTTAACAATTTGTATCATCATGTTTTAGGTCTACTATATCCTTCTTTCTGTGTCCCCATCCTAATCTGAATGGGTGGGTTTCTTGCCAGGGTTCAGCTATTAGTTCCTTAAAACCTGCCTGTTTATTTAGTTCTTGTAATATGACTTCTATCTCTCTATGATATTACATTATAGTTCAGAGAAACTGTACACAGTTATATGTCTTCAATTAGCTGGAACTCGCTGATGCTAAAGCTTTAAAATTTTGTCCAAATTCCTGACATTCCATGTCAATCAATTCACAACTAACTAAAGATTGAAAAAGAAAGAAAAAATAAAATAAAAAGAAATTCATGAGGAAGGCTGTATTTAAAGAAATTCTGCATTATAATGGGTATATTTTTAGTGTCAATTTTGTAATATGAATGATGCTTAACTCATTGACTTGGAATCTTATGTCTTTGAGGAATTTTTAGTCTTTCCTCCATATAGTATTTATTATGCATTACTTCTATAACCTAAATATTTTCTAGCTCAACATCACGTTTCACCCCCTACCCCAGGTACCATCTTTTTAGAGAGGCTCACTCCACTCCTGGCCCTCCACTCATCAGTCCCACCATCCACACATGAGTCCCCATAGCGTGCCCTGCATTTTCGCTTAGCATTTATCACCGTCTTGTATGCTAGAGACTTTTAGAACAGGAAGAAAGAAAATAAACCTAGTAAGTAAAGTCTGTAGCATACAAAAGTGAAGTGAACTAGAATGTAAGCCCTTATAAAAATATAATTATTCATTGTCTTTGTTATTTTTGTCTCACAATCCATCTTAGTTCCTAGGGAAAAAATACCTGACACATAGTAGGCATGTGATAAATACTTGTTTAAGTGAATATATTTTAACTTCTAAAAGAAGTGTGTTCTTTTTTAAAATAATGTAGCCATTCTAGGAGGAAAGTACAAGAACTTTGTAAGTTTTCAGTTAGAAAACAACGGAGTAGAGGAAGGTGAGTCTCATCCTAATAAATTGCTGTTAGTCAATCAGTAAGCATTGTTTGAATCCACTTTGGAATAATCACTTTGCCAAGGCTTTTATAAGGGGCACAGAAGAATTTTTTAAATTAACTACTTGTAATCTAGTTGAGGACACAAAAGCAACAGATTTGAGAGGATTCGTACACATTGTCAGCTATTGTATAATTGTCTGGCTCAGACAAGTATATTGATTGAATTCAGAGAACAGGACAAGAGCAGCAGGTGTAAGATCTGACTTGAGCCTTGGAATATGGGTAAAATTTGGATGAACCTTGAATCCTCACTATGATGTTACAGGGTAGGAATTGTTCACCTTTATGAACAATGTTACATGGAGCCCCAAAGGGGTTAAGTAATGAGTTCAAGTCTACAAAAGTAGTCAGTGGTGAAGCCAGAGTTTAAATCTATCTCCTTAATACGAGATAGTAGACTTGGGCTAAATCAGAGAGGCTCTGTTGAGCAGCAGAGACCCAAGGTCCATGACAAAAGAGATAGTACAGGTGTCAGATTAGTGAGAGATATTTGCAATATGATATTATAAGGTAATTATTTTAAATAATTAAGTTGCTTATTTTTTAAATTTATTTTTAATTGAATGATAATTGCTTTATTATGTCATACTGGTTTCTACCATACATCAACATGCATCGGCCATAAGTATACATATATCCCTCCCCTCCTGAACCTCTCTCCCACCTCCTACCCCACCCTACCCCTCTAGGTTGTCACAGAGCCCCGGTTTGAGTTCCCTGAGTCACACAGCAAAAAATAATTGTTTATTGTTATGCATTAAATTGGGCTTCCCTAGTGGCTCAGATCATAAAGAGTCCACCTGCAATTCAGGAGACCAGGATTCAACCCCTGGGTTGGGAAGATTGACTGGAGATACCCACTCCCGTATTCTTGCCTGGAAAATCCCATAGACAGGGGAGCCTGGTGGGCAACCAGGGGCTTGGAAAGAGTCGGACACGACTTAGGAACTAACACTTTCACATGCATTAAGTTCATCCAATTTAACACTTTATTTTATGGTAAATGATAATACAGGAAATAGACAAGACTGAGGAGGTATGGCTGCCTGGGTATAGGAGATGAAATAGGATCACTCAGAGATTACCCTATATTTTGAACCTAGGTCCCTAGGATAAAGATGCTACAGTTGTAGAGACAGGAAAATACAGAGAAGCAGCTAGGTATGTGAGTGGGGGACAAAATAAATTCAGTTAATATTATGAAACTAAAAATTGCTTCATCTATTTTGGCTATCTGGGGTCTTTTGAAGTTCCATACATATTTTAGGATGATTTTCTCTTTTGCTCATATAATTGGAAGAATAAAAATAAACTGTCTGATGCTACTGAAAATCAAATTCTAAAGAAAAAGTAAAATGAAGTAAGATAAGAGCTTTGTGAATGTCTCTCGTAGCAGAAGCCAGGGTGAGGGTCCAGAGACTATAGCTTCTTATCAAAACAAAAGCCTGATTTCAGGGCTGCCACCTAGTTAATAAGGCAAAGCCCTGAGTTCACAATAAGAGGGTAAGTAATTAAAAAGAAGAGGGCAACAGAGGATGAGATGATTAGATAGTATCACCGACTCCATGGACATGAACTTAAGCTAATCCTGGGAGACAGTGAAGGACAGGGAAGCCTGGAGTGCTCTAGTCCATGGGGTCACAAAGAGTCGGATACAACTTAGCAACTGAACAATAACAAGGAATTTAAGATAGCAAAATTCTGGACACATGATATAATAAAATAATCTTTTCCTCTCTGTATTTAGAAACATCTTTGGAAATGTAAACACTAAAGCAAATCCTTAAGTGTGGCTTAGTTGCCTTTGATGAGAATATTGGACTATGAGATTGCACAGGAGGTATTCAGGGCAGCCCACATGGTGTTTCTCTTAGAAACTCTTTCTGGTTTAGTGTTGTCCACCCCCTGGTTCTGTAACTTCTCTAGCCCTCTGTTCCCATGAGATTAGCAGTTTTGCAGAAGATGCCTTAACATGTGAGCAAAGGAAAGGGAATAAAACTCCACGAAGGCAAAGCCATGACATGATTGCACAGCACATGCTAAAACCAACAGCAGAGCCAACAGGGAACACAGCCCTTAATTCTTTTTCCAGATTTTTTAAGGTCCACTCCCTTAGGGGCTTCCCAAGTGGCTCAGTAGTAAAGAATCTATCTGCCAATTCAGGAGACACAAGAGACACAGGTTCAATCCCCTGGAAAGGGAATGTCAGCCCACTCCAGTATTCTCGCTTTAAGTACTTCTGGTAAGAACTGTATCCCAGCCATTGCAGAAAATAATAATAATAATAATTTTGTTTCTTTAAAAAATTTTTCTTTTATTCTTATTAGTATCATTTACTTCACTATGTGATTAGCGTATATTGTAGTCAATTATTTTCAAGTTGTCTGTTTGTGAAGGCCTAAACACACAATGGCATCACCAACTCGATGGACATGAATTTGAGCAAGCTCCATGAGTTGGTGATGGATAGGGAAGCCTGGCGTGCTGCAGTCCATGGGGTTGCAGAGAGTTTGACATGACTGAGCGATTGAACTGAACTGAAACACACAATTGCTGCCAAATCAGACAGAGTTTTATTCCCTTTCCTTTGCTCACATGTTAAGGCATCTTCTACAAAATTGCTAATCTCATGAGAACAGAGGGCTAGAGAAGTTACAGAACCAGGGAGTGGACAGATTTTATGAGCCTCGGGCTGCAAAGAAAGAAAGCATAACTCCTGGAATCTCTAGCCTCTGGATTGTCAATCATTCCATCATAGGCCAAAGACAGGTTGATGGAATCAGTGCATCTAATCAGTGAATAGCCCTTAGAAGAAAGTTACAATGGAGGTTTTCGAAGTAAGGCAGAAGCAGTCATGTGGGGAACAGGTTGCTGGATAGAAATTCATCTTTCTGGTTATAGCGATGGTAGCATAAAACAGGAGGTAAAGTTCCCCTGAGGAGACATCGAAACCCAACTCAGGCTTAATGATACTTTTTTTGGCGATGTTAGCTATTATATAATCTGAGTCTCAATGCAATTTTCTGTGGTTAGGTGTGTATACTGTGCTCAGTCTCAGTCACATCCAACACTTTGTGACCCTATGGACTGTAGCCTGCCAGGCTTCTTCACCCATGGGATTTTCCAGGCAAGAATACAGTTTCCATGATACAGACAAGGAGTACTGAGACAGAAAATGGTTGGGTTTCAATTAAGTTAGTACCTATGCCAGGGACTAGATTCCAGGTCTCTTGAATATTAGCCCAGCATTCTTCTGTATACCAATGTTCACAGTCTGACTGAAGACATAGTACAAGAATGACATGATGGGTCAGGGTGGCATACCCCTGTTCTGGCTCAAAGGGACAGAATGAATGGGAAGACTAGGAAACAAAGCTGTTCACTTGTTCAAAAATTACATTTATTGAGCATTTTCTCTGATGAGTGCCTGTTGGAGATGACATTTGAAACATGAAGCTTTAGGCTTCTAAAGGATTTGTTACTTGGTCTGGTAAAAAGAGTTCATTAAAAAGGTCACTAACCAAATTATCCAAGTGTTAAATAAGAAGTGCAGTAAGAAGGTCCATGAGGTTGCACAGAAGGCCCTAATGAGAGTAGGTGATGCCTTGAAGGGTGTACGGAAAGCGGACGGGGGATTTCCCTCGTGCTGCAGTGGTTAAGAATCTACGTTCCAGTGCAGGGGATGTGGATTCAGCCCCTGGTTGGGGAAGTAAGATCTTACATGTAAGAAGCAACAAGACCTGCCCTGCAACTACTGAACCTGTGCCCCACAATGAAGACCTAGTGTACCCAAAATTAAAAAAGAAAATTAATAGAAGGCAGTCAGGAGAGAGAATCTGCAGGTGGGGGTGAGATTCCCAAGGCGAGGATAGCTTTTGCTTGAAGCTGGAAAGGGAACAGTCTTGGTGTTAAATATGACCTAGCCAGTTGGCTTAAAGCAGTTACTCTAGATGTCAGTTCAGAATTTTAGAAACTGGAGTGAATGAAGTACTATTGTCAACCAGCCTTAATTTCCTAAATAATTTAATCAAATATCTTTACTCTATGCTGTATAATCAGTGTCACTCCCTAACAAGGTTTAATAAGACTTTCTTTTGATAATTAATAATGATCTACTTGAAACTAATGTTACCAGGATTGCTGGTTTTGCAAAAATGACTAGTGGGAAAAAATCATTTGTCACAGGATATTATAATAATACACACTGAAGTGCTCTTATGATTTTAATACCCCTAAAGTAGTATAAGTCACACCTTTAAACAAACTCAAAATGAATACAAAGTTGGGGGAGAGGGGTGGTGTAAGAGTGCAGTGTAGACGCTCACACTGGGTACTACCGGCCAGGAGCATCGCATGCATGTTTTTCTTTCTGAGGTTTTCATTCCTAAATTTTGCTTTAACTTATCTCTGAATTGCTCCAATTACACCCAGTGTTAACTATGCACAACCCTTGGGTGCACACAGGGACCAATTTATGGTACTCAATTTGTTATTCCATGTTATCCTATGTTGGGGTTCCCCAACCTCTGGGCTGCTGGAGCTTTTAAAAACAAACATAAAAAGGATACAAACTAACTCTAGATAGTGGAGAGCTATAGGTAGGGAGCGGCAGCTGCCCAGGTGCAGGAGAGCCGAGAGGAGCTACTTGACGTTCAAGGTCAGGAGGGGCGACTTCATCCAAGGTAAGGAGCAATGGCTGCACTTTGCTGGAGCAGCCATGAAGAGATACCCCACGTCCAACGTAAGAGAAACTCAAGTAAGATAGCAGGTGTTGAGAGAGGGCATCAGAGGGCAGACACACTGAAACCATAATCACAGAAAACTAGCCAATCTGATCACATGGACCACAGCCTTGTCTAACTCAGTGAAACCCCATGCCATGTGGAGCCACCCAAGACAGGCGGGTCATGGGGGAGAGGTCTGACAGAATGTGGTCCACTGGAGAAGGGAATGGCAAACCACTTCAGTATTCTTGCCTTGAAACCCCATGAACAGTATGAAAAGGCAAAATGATAGGACATTGAAAGATGAACTCCCCAGGTGAGTAGGTGCCCAATATGCTACAGGAGATCAGTGGAGAAATAACTCCAGAAAGAATGAAGGGATGGAGCCAAAGCAAGAACAATACCCAGTTGTAGATGTGACTGGTGATAGAAGCAAGGTCCAATGCTGTAAAGAGCAATATTGCATAGAAACATGGAATGTTAGGTCCATGAATCAAGGCAAATTGGAAGTGGTCAAACAAAAGATGGCAAGAGTGAACATTGACATTCTAGGAATCAGCGAACTAAAATGGACTGGAATGGGTGAATTTAACTCAGATGACCATTATATCTACTACTGTGGACAGGAATCCCTTAGAAGAAATGGAGTAGCCATCATGGTCAACAAAAGAGTCCAAAATGCAGTACTTGGATGCAATCTCAAAAATGATAGAATGATCTCTGTTCATTTCCAAGGCAAACCATTCAATGTCACGCTGATCCAAGCCTATGACCCAACCAGTAACGCTGAAGAAGGTGAAGTTGAACAGTTCTATGAAGACCTACAAGACCTTTTAGAACTAACACCCCAAAAAGATGTCCTTTTCATTATAGGGGACTGGAATGCAAAAGTAGGAAATCAAGAAACACCTGGAGTAACAGGAAAATTTGGCCTTGGAGTACGGAATGAAGCAGGGCAAAGGCTAATAGAGTTTTGCCAAGAGAACACACTGGTTATAGAAAACACCCTCTTCCAACAACACAAGAGAAGACTCTACACATGGACATCACCAGATGGTCAACACCGAAATCAGATTGATTATATTCTTTGCAGCCAAAGATGGAGAAGCTCTATACAGTCAGCAAAAACAAGACCAGGAGCTGACTGTGGCTCAGATCATGAACTCTTTATTGCCAATTCAGACTTAAACTGAAGAAAGTAAGGAAAACCACTAGACTATTCTGGTATGACCTAAATCAAATCCCTTATGATTATACAGTGGAAGTGAGAAATAGATTTAAGGGACTAGATTTGATAGACAGAGTGCCTGATGAACTATGGACGGAGGTTCGTGACATTGTACAGGAGACAGGGATCAAGACCATCCCCATGGAAAAGAAATGCAAAAAAACAAAATGGCTGTCTGAGGAGACCTTACAAATAGCTGTGAAAAGAAGAGAAGTGAAAAGCAAAGGAGAAAAGGAAAGACATTCCCATTTGAATGCAGAGTTCCAAAGAATAGCAAGGAGAGATAAGAAAGCCTTCTTCAGCGATCAATGCAAAGAAATAGAGGAAAACAAGAGAATGGAAAAGACTAGAGATCTCTTCAAGAAAACTAGAGATACCAAGGGAACATTTCATGCAAAGATGGGCTCAATAAAGGACAGAAATGGTATTGACCTAAAAGAAGCAGAAGATATTAAGAAGAGGTGGCAAGAATACACAGAAGAACTGTACAAAAAAGATCTTCACAACCAAGATAATCACGATGGTGTGATCACTCATCTAGGGCCAGACATCCTGGAATGTGAAGTCTAGAGGGCCTTAGAAAGCATCACTATGAACAAAGTTAGTGGAGGTGATGGAATTCCACTTGAGCTATTTCAAATCCTGAAAGATGATGCTGTGAAAGTGCTGCACTCAATATGTCAGCAAATTTGGAAAACTCAGCAGTGGCCACAGGACTGAAAAAGGTCAGTTTTCATTCCAGTCCCAAAGAAAGGCAATGCCAAAGAATGCTCAAACTATGGCACAATTGAACTCATCTCACATGCTAGTAAAGTAATGCTCAAAATTCTCCAAGCCAGGCTTCAGCAATCTGTGAACTGTGAACTTCCAGATGTTCAAGCTGGTTTTAGAAAAGGCAGAGGAACTAGAGATCAAATTGCCAATATCCACTGGCTCATGGAAAAAGCAAGAGAGTTCCAGAAAAACATCTATTTCTGCTTTATTGACCATGCCAAAGCCTTTGACTGTGTGGACCTCAATAAACTGTGGAAAATTCTGAAAGAGATGGGAATACCAGACCACCTGACCTGCCTCTTGAGAAACCTATATGCAGGTCAGGAAGCAACAGTTAGAATTGGACATGGAACAACAGACTGGTTCCAAATAGGAAAAGGAGTACGTCAAGGCTGTATATTGTCACCCTGCTTATTTAACTTCTATGCAGAATACATCATGAGAAATGCTGGGCTGGAAGAAGCACAAGCTGGAATCAAGATTGCTGGGAGAAATATCAATAACCTCAGATATGCAGATGACACCACCCTTATGGCAGAAAGTGAAGAGGAACTAAAAAGCTTCTTGATGAGAGTGAAAGAGGAGAGTGAAAAAATTGGCTTAAAGCTCAACACTCAGAAAATGAAGATCATGGCATCCGGTCCCATCACTTCATGGGAAATAGATGGGGAAAGAGTGGAAACAGTGTCAGACTTTATTTTTGGGGGCTCCAAAATCACTGCAGATGGTGATTGCAGCCATGAAATTAAAAGACACTTACTCCTTGGAAGGAAAGTTATGACCAACCTAGACAGCATATTCAAAAGAAGAGACATTACTTTGCCAAAAAAGGTCCGTCTAGTGAAGGCTATGGTTTTTCCTATGGTCATGTATGGATGTGAGAGTTGGACTGTGAAGAAAGCTGAGTGCTGAAGAATTGATGCTTTTGAACTGTGGTGTTGGAGAAGACTCTTGAGAGTCCCTTGGACTGCAAGGAGATCCAACCAGTCCATCCTAAAGGAGACCAGTCCTGGGTGTTCATTGGAAGGACTGATGCTGAGGCTGAAACTCCAATACTTTGGCCACCTCATGCGAAGAGTTGATTCATTGGAAAAGACCCTGATGGTGGGAGGGATTGGGGGCAGGAGGAGAAGGGGATGACAGAGGATGAGATGGCTGGATGGCATCACCGATTCGATGCACATGAGTTTGGGTGAATTCCGGGAGTTGGTGATGTACAGCGAGGACTGGCGTCCTGAGGTTCATGGGGTCGCAAAGAGTCGGACACGACTGAGTGACTGAAATGAACTGAACTGAACTGAACTGATAGCTAGGGAGAGAGGAAAGAGATGTAGGGTTAGGATTTATTTAGATAATATTTATATCTTAAAAATTGAAGTCAAATGTGATAAAAAGTTATCTTCGCATGTATAATTTAATATATATTATATTGCTATATATATGAAAAATATTCTAATAATAAAATAGATATGAAATATTGGGCTCATGCTCAAACATGAAATCCTTCGACATCATTATATCTTTTCCTCCTGCAAAACTTCCTACTTAATAATCCCTTTATTCCAAGCTTCAGTTCAGTTCAGTTCAGTCGCTCAGTCGTGTCCAACTCTTTGTGACCCCCTGAACCACAGCACGCCAGGCCTCCCTGTCCATCACCAACTCCCAGAGTCCACCCAAACCCATGTCCATTGAGTCGGTGATGCCATCCAACCATCTTGTACTCTGTCGTCCCCTTTTCCTCCTGCCCTCAATCTTTCCCAGTATCAGGGTCTTTTCCAATGAGTCAACTTTTTGCACGAGGTGGCCAAAGCATTGGAGTTTCAGCCTCAGCATCAGTCCTTCCAATGAACACCCAGGACTAATCTCCTTTAGGATGGACTGGTTGGATCTCCTTGCAGTCCAAGGGACTCTCAAGAGCCTTCTCCAGCACCACAGTTCAAAAGCATCAATTCTTCAGTGCTCAGCTTTCTTTATAGTCCAACTCTCACATCCATACATGACCACTGGAAAAACCATAGCCTTCACTAGATGGACCTTTGTTGACAAGTAATGTCTCTGCTTTTTAATATGCTGTCTAGGTTGGTCATAACTTTCCTTCCAAGGAGTAATCATCTTTTAATTTTATGGTTGCAATCACCATCTGCAGTGATTTTGGAGCCTCCAAAAATAAAGTCTGACACTGTTTCCACTGTTTCCCCATCTATTTCCCATGAAGTGATGGGACTGGATGCCATGATCTTCATTTTCTGAGTGTTGAGCTTTAAGCCAACTTTTTCACTCTCCTCTTTCACTTTCATCAAGAGGCTCTTTAGTTCTTCTTCACTTTCTGCAATAAGGGTGTTGTCCTCTGTATAACTGAGGTTATTGATATTTCTCCCAGCAATCTTGATTCCAGCTTGTGCTTACTCCAAGCTTCAGTAAGTGCTTAATCCACTTAGAAGTTAATTGATTCTTCCTCTTAATATCCACACTTGAATTCAAGATCCTTTTATGTTTCTAATCTCTGTCCCAAAGGAGATGAGGAGAGTGCTGGGTCTGGGTAAGAATGATGAATCTGAAGTACCTGATCACTAGAACAGAAAAGCCCTGTGAGAGTTCTATAAAAGAAATTTAATAGTTGTAAATATAGAGAAGTAGGTTTTGAAGAGAAAGGATATTTCAAAGGAGAGATTTTATTATTATTATTGTTCTTAAACAAAATTATTGAGGTGGGTGAACTGATGATTCATCTTGATGTAATAGATCAAAACAAAACAAGACCTAAATATCCAAGGCTCTCGGTGTTTGAATTTTGACGAACAGACTGTAATTCTTATAAGTGTGGAAGATTTTAGATATTTCCTGATGACTGAATGTTTAAACATAGTGAATTCATTACTTTGCAGAACAAATTAGGGTTAAGATCATTATCTAAAAGTGGTTTTTCCATAAAAATGGAAATTTACAACTTACTCTAAGAATTTATTGGAAAAGTTCTTTCTAAACAATGTCAGATAAAAAAATTTATTCTGTGTCCTTCTCCTTTACTGTATACAGCATTTAATGAATTAGTATTTGAACATTTCAGTGAAAGATATATACGGTCGTGTGTATTATTCAGATCTTCTTTGCAATTTACCAGTTTGTAAAATTGATATTTATATAGCATTTAAGCATATTTTAGCTTGAAAGATTCATTTTTCTGGAATTGGTTGTCAGTCCAGCAAGGGTGCTATGAGGATTTCTCTCAGATATGTTAATAAATACAAGGGGAGGGAAAAAAATCATGACTGTAATTGCAGTGTCAGGACATTCTGGCTGGCATAGAATAAAACATTAAAATAAACATGAAAGCAATAAAATATCTAGATGTCAGGATTCTAGTCAATAAATATTTTCAGAGTAGCATAACAAAACTACTATTTTCAACACATATAAGTCTGCTTGATAAATACACTCAGGGGTTCAATTTTAAAGTTCAAAGGAAAAATAAATTTTTAAGGATGATCAAACCACATGATGATTTTATAAACTTGAAACCCAGGGGGGAAAAATTAATTCTTCAACGATTAGAATGTGTAGGGGAAGAAAAATCTCTTTCCTTTTACCCTCCTGGGTTCTTCAGTTGGGGCCCTGCAAATTAGACAGACAAAAGACAGATTAAGAAGAGAAAAACAAGTTTATGAACGTGTGCAGCACGCATACACGCAGAGACCACAGTGATGAAAAACGCAGAAGGGTGGTTAGAACTGAGCTTCTATAACATCTTAACAAAGACCTATACATTTGTGGAGAGGTGACAAGACAAAGGAAAAGGTTTTCAGCTTCCAAGGGTGTCAAACTGAGGGCAGATAAATATGGGGAGAACTCATGGAGTGAGGTCTCTGCGGGTGCATCTCTGCAAAGGGGATTTGTGGCAGATAGTATGATGGCTCAGAATTTTCTGCTTTTAGTCTGATAAAGGAAGTTCAAAAAGCTTTCTTTTTTTCTTTTAACTTTTTGGCCGCATGGCACTCCCTGTAGGAACTTAGTTCCCAGCTCCGGGGTGGAACCCACGCCCCCTGCAGGAGAAGTGCAGAATCTTACTCACTGGCCCACCAGGAATGTTCCAGAAGTTATCTTTCTGCATCTCTTGACTCTCAAATGTCTTCAGCTAAAAATAATCCATATGCCATCTCTTTCACACATGGTAATGTGTGTGTTTCCGTCCTGCTCTCTCAATTCATCCCACCCCCTTCTTCCCCCGATGTAGCCACAGGTCTGCTCCGTATGTCTGGGCCAAATGACAAGTTGCTGTGAGACACAGGGTGCTCAGCCTTGTGCTCTGCGACAACCTAAAGAGGTGCGATGCGGTGGGAGGTGGGAGGCAGGTTCAAGAGGGAGGGGACATATGTATACATATGGCTGATTCATGGTGATGTATGGCAGAAACGAATACGACATTGTAAAGCAATTATCCTTCAATTAAAAATAAATTTTGAAAAGGTAATCCATATGCCAAAGTAGCATATTTTGAGGTGGCATACTTTGATTTCATAAAAATGCCTTTAAATCAGTTTGAATCCTAACATTGATCATAATATATCTACCCTTAGATATGAATCCTAATGCTATGAAGTGATATTTGCAGATTATTATGCTTCCTCCTATGGACTGCAGCCTGCCAGGCTCCTCTGTCCGTGGGATTCTCCAGGCAAGAATACTGGAGTGGGTTGCCATTCCCTTCTCCATGGGATCTTCCCAAACCAGGGATCAAACCCGAGTCTCCCCAAAATAGAAGTCCTCTATAATAATATATGTCTTACAAAATTTTTGGTGTTATGTCCTTCAAATTCTGCAGTCATGCTTGAGGTCAAGGACACTTCATTGGAAGGAGTGCTGATGCTCTGTCTCAATGGTAGACATCTGGGGGGATTGAGACTTTCAACAATGCTCCATAAATGCTTCCTCTCAGTGTGTCCCTCCCACTGACCCCACCCCTCAGGCACCAGCATGTACTTCAGATATACCACTGGAGCCCTGCCCTCGACTGCAGTGGAGACTCAAGATGGTAGAAAGGGTGCTCCCCTGTGAGACAGACCATACAAGAAAGACAGGACCTTTAGGAGGACCTCTGAAATCATGCCACCATTGGCAGCTTCCCACTTTGCCCATAAACATTGCTTGCAAAATGAACACATCCTTTTTCAGAACCACAATTGACCTCTCAAGAAGTGATTTCACAAGTCCAAGACAGGAGTAATCGTTTTCTTTGTTGGCTATGTATCTGAGGATTGACATTTCAAAGCTCTTACCCACAGTGTCTCGAATATCTTCAAGTAATGCTTTTACACGCCATCAGCAGATTTTTCTTTCCTTGGAACCTAATCTCCAGTGGTGCTTGGTGGTCTTTAATCATAAATGGCCGATGTTGGCCGCCGGCCCCTCACCAGGCGCTCTGCCTAACTCATCCACCATCTACCCTGGTAACTGTACTTCAGTCGTGCTGGGAGCTGTCAGCTAAATGAATCCAATTAGTTTTCCAAATAATTGGCTTGAATGAAATTTTCCATCTGCATTGCATTTAACTTTCTTTGCACCACCAAAGACTTTTATTTTTATCTCTATTATAGCATTTCTGTCATTCTGTCTTAAATCATATCAAGCTGTTTTCAGACCTACCTCATCAATTCCTCAAGGGTAGGTATATTTCTTATTCAATATTTTTTTCCCAACACCTGGAATATGGTATCTGTTATATGTTAAATGTTATTTAAATGTTGTATCATAAAAGAAATAACTTTCATCTTATGATAGAGCAAGATAATGTGAGGGGCTCTTGGTGTGCATGTGGTGTTATATGGAGATGAATTTACAATTCAAGTGTTTTAAGAATAAACTCGAAAGGCATTCTCACTGCCTATAGAGGAGAGAAAGGATTTGAATGAGATGAGCTGTCATTGGAGAAAACTTCTCCGATTGTTCTACACTCTGGAAATGAACAAGTGCCGGAAACATTCCAGTGAGAGCATCTGAGTGGTGGCCCCGACAGAGCCGCTTTCAAAGCAGAAAGAAGATTTTCTCAGGTTGAGCTGAGCTTCCTTGAAGAGCTCCAGGTAGCAAGACCTCTGAACTCACTTCAGCATTCCTCTTTCAAGGGGAGGATGTTACTGTATAATAGGAGCTGATGAAATGGTTGGATGGCATCACCGACTCAGTGTACATGAATCTGAGCAAACTCCAGGAGATGGTGAAGGACAAGGAAGCCTGGTGTGCTGCAGTCCATGGGGTTGCAGAGTCAGACACAACTTAGTAACTGAACAATGACAACAAAGATAAACAGATCCAGGAAGAGACAAGGATTCCACTTGGCTCAGACTCAAAGCTTGAATCAATTTAAACTGAAAGAGACCAGCTCAGCTTAGCCAGACTATGTGATGAGTGGATACTAGGGGCTGTGTTCTCCCCCTGCTCTGCTGTTTCAATTCCCTGTGCTGAACAAACACCTCCACGTCTTTGCTGTTGTGGTATTTTATTCATTTTCCTTTGCTTACATTGTCAAGGTTCCTTCTGGAAAATGCTAATCTCATGGGGACAGAGAGGCTAGAGACATTTCATACCCAAGGGAGTGGACAGAGCTGAGCAAGACTGGACTTGAAAGAAGTCGAGGGTCTTTTTCCCCTCAGCCCCCTCTCGCAACCAGGAAGAAAGAAATGCCCAGTGACACATGGCCAGGGCTACCTTACGTCTCAGTGATAACAAAGTCCAGTCTTCACTGAATTAATGTTAAGTTGACTTTTTCAAATATCTTTTCCCTGTCAATAGGGCTTCCCTGGTGGCTCAGACGGTAAAGAATCTGCTTGCAATTCAGGAGACCTGGGTTCGATCCCTGGGTTGGGAAGATCCCCTGAAAGAAGGCATGGCAATCCCTGTAGATAAATACCTCGTCATGTCAACTTTAAACTTCTGTGGGTAAGCGAAAATTTACTATGTTAAAAAATATTTTCTTAGCCCCACATTGTCAATTTCAAATACATTTAGCAGAAGGAAAGGAAAAAAATTTCAAAATGTTTGGTTGTTTTTGACAAAGCTTTTCAAAGCTTTAAATATTACTTTAAATACAGTTTTTTATCACCCTTTTTCCATTTTCATAATATCTCACTTCATTTCCCAACAAGTCAGATGATTTTCTACATTTGCCTAGAACTAAAAGCTTAAAATTTCCAGGGGCCTCTACATTCTTGCAAGTACCAAGGTCAAGAATATTCAAAGGGTTTTGCTCTTGGTGTTTTTGCCTTTAATTAACCTGCTTTTGTCGGTTCAAGGGAAAATCTCAAAGACCTTATACAGCTTCTCCTTTCCTTTCAAATCAACTGCGTGATTGCTTGCAAAGAACACTTGTTTTGCAAACTAGCTGCAAAATCTTTCTGTGCAAATGATGACAAACGAAACCTGGATCTCTCAAGGCAGATTTTAGACTCTTATGTTTTCTTTTTTTTTTTTTGCTCTGAAATTGGTACACGGGAAGCTGCTCAGGAAGAGAATGCTATTGGGCAAAGTTCTTGCTCAGGAAGGTTTCATGACCTTTGGTTACAGAAAGGACCTCTCTGGAGCCCAGAGTGGTTTTGTCAGAGATAAAGTGGGCGTTAGTTAAGGTGGTGAAAATGCTCTCTTGTCCCTACTAACAGCTGGGGAAGAGTGGATCCCTGTTCGGATTTGTGTAGAGTGATGGAGTGGTGTTGTTTTTCTTTTAATTTTTTAAAAATTTATTTTAGGGACTTCCCTGATGGTTCCGTGGTTAAGACTCTGAGCTCCCACAGGGGGCCCAGGTTCAATCCCTGGTCAGGGAACTAGATCCCACATGCCACAACAGGGCATTCACGTAGTGCAATTCAAGGTCCTGGGAGCCGCAGCGAAGACTCGGAGCTGTCAGATAAATAAAATATATGTATTAAAAAATTTTTTTTTAATTTTAATTATTTAATAATAGCAATTAAATAAAGCTATTTAATTGCTTTACACTATTGATTTGATTTCTGCGGTACATCAACATGAATTAGCCATAGATATACATATGCTCCCTCCCGCTTGAACCTCCCTCCCACCTCCCACCCTTTCCCACCCCTCTAGGTTGTTACAGAGCCCCACTGTGAGTTCCCTGAATCATACAGCAAATTTCCATTGGCTATCCTGTTATGCAAAGTGAAGTAACTCAGAAAGAGAAAAACAAATACCGTGTATTAATGAATATATGTGGACTCTAGAAAGATGGTACTGATGAACCTGTCTGCAGAGGCAGAGAACAGACTTGTGCAGATGGGGGGTTTTAAAGGGAGGATGAGAGAGTGAGCAGGACCAGGGGGCCTCAGCAGAGTCGGGGAAGGAAACATCCCGAAGTCTTGGTCGATGTCACTGCCATCTGGCAGTGTGTCTGCTGGCTGACGGCCGAGAAAGTGAGGAATTTATTGTCCCACATAGACTGGGAGACTGAGGACCTAGCCTTCCTGATTTTTTCAAAGAATGGCTTTCAGGTCCTTGAGAAAGGCACTGCTGAGCTGTAGGAGATGGATACGTGTCTCAAAAGGACAGAGGAAGGATTCACAACTGTAAACCCTCTTTAGTGAAAGATGTAAGGAAAAGGAGGTCAAGGGCCACGTGTTAGCTAACACAAAAAATAAATTCTATTGCCAGCCCAGAGCATCTCCAGACAGGAGCTCAGAAGGGGCTGGGCCTTACCAGAGCTGCAGCCTTAGGCTGCTGGACGTCAAGATAAAGTCCATTCAGCCTGCAGCCTGGGGGGCCTGAAGGAGTGATCACTGTCCGGAGTTCCGTGGTTCTGGGTTCATCCGAGGGATCCAATGCTTTGGTTTAGACTCATTAAAAAAAGAAAAAAAAAAAAAAAAAACTTTCTACAGGATCATAAATCTAAGCTCCTTGTTTTGTTTTTAAACTTTTTATTTTATATCAGGGTATGTGTGTGTGTGCACTCAATCGTGTCCGACTCTTTGCAACCCCATGTACTGCAGCACGCCAGCCTTCCCTGTCCTTCACTATCTCCCTAAGTTTGCTCAAATTCATGTCCATTGAGTCAGTGATGCCATCCAACCATCTCAT
Source organism: Bos indicus (assembly GCF_029378745.1). Classification (NCBI taxonomy): domain Eukaryota; kingdom Metazoa; phylum Chordata; class Mammalia; order Artiodactyla; family Bovidae; genus Bos; species Bos indicus. Next base: position 21,997,359 of record NC_091773.1, on the reverse strand, counting down.
CCTCTGTTGTCTCCTTCTCCTCCTGCCCTCAATCTTTCCCAGCATCAGGGTCTTCCAATGAGTTGGCTCTTTGCATCAGGTGGGCAAATATTACAGCTCATTCACTACTGTTTCATTATACTCTTTTAAGCCACACTTTAAAATTATTCTTCTGTCTTAGGATTTATGCTAACCCGGGATAGATTTTTAAACACTCTTTGATTAGTTTTGTAGAAAATCAATCACCTCTGAAGTCAACTCAGTCCTTCACCCAATATCTCAAAATTACTTATTATTCAATTAAAACATTCTGAAACACATGTAATTGGCTCCAGAATTTTAAAATATGTTGCTGATAATGGCTCCCTATGAGTCAAGCTGTCACAGAAATGACTGCCACCTAAAATAAATGTTTCCCCACAGGCGTTTCAAGTCACTAGGCTGAAACAGTGGGTTTCAGACTCTGACTGCTCCAGTGTGCAGTGTTTTGGAAAAGAAAGCTTCCTTTTTAGACAGCCTGAAGCCCCACAAAATGTTCAGAAGAGTCACGTTTTAGGGCACTGTTAATGATCTTTAAAAGCCCATTTGCAATCACAGAAGGTGACACATGACATTTATCTTGTAAATTAGCAAGATGCCTTCGCTTCTCGTGCATGTGTGAATGCGTGTGTGTGAATGCACATGTGTGTTGTAGGTGTGAGAGGGAGACAGAGATGGGAGAAGCAGGCAGGGAAAGGAGGAGGAAAAGCAGAAGAGGCAACATGTGAAGATACGACCCCTCCCTTCCCTGGAATGTCCTTCTCTGGTCCCTGCAGGTCCACTTGCCATCCCCTTGGACGTTGCTTTATGACTCCAGTGTTAACCTGAGCTGCTCTCTCTGGCTGTCAGCTGAGCCAGCCAGCATCCAGCATTGATGGATCGGAGGTACTGGAAGAGATGCATCAGCCTCTGTGGCCTGGCCGCCTCTCTGCTTGGATATGGATTGGCCATGGCATCCACTGGGCGGTCCTCTCCTACTGCATCACAGGTTCCCCTCACCTACACCTAGCATCTCCAGGATGTTCTCTATGACGGAGTGATGGAAAAACACATGCCTATATCTGGAAGAACCTCTCCTGTATACCGGTCTGGCCAGAAGGGCAAGCCCATCTTTCTATGGCACCTGAAACATGGCTATGAATGGAAGTCATGACAGTGGGCAGAGCTGTGGGCAGTACGTCTGGAGGCCAGTCCACGTGGAAGTGATGGTCTGCCATGTGGATCGACATGGTTTACAGACAGCAGCTGTTGGGGTGCCTCAGTCATGGAGGTTGTCAATCAATCAAAACCATTTCTGAAGTTTTATATAAACCTTCCATTTGCCATGACAAGTCTGTGGGGAAGTGACAGAGAAGCAGCCTGTCATTGTCTCCAACATAACACAAACTTAACAGTGATTCCTCTTAAGGAATTCCCTTGTAGTTCAGTCAGTGAAGAATCTGCCTGCAATGCAGGAGACCCGGGTTCAATTCTTGGGTTGGGAAGATCCTCTGGAGAAGGAAATGGCAACCCACTCCAGTACTGCCTGGAGAATCCCTTGGACAGAAGAGCCTGGAGGGCTACAGTCCATGGGGTCACAAGAGTTGGACATGATTTAGCAACTAAATCACCACCTCTTAAGGAATAATTCTGAATGAGGAAATAAACTTTGTAGTACATATCAGATAAACTTTCATTATGCATGGGTGGTTTGGTTTTTTACTCTTTTATTTCTCTTTTCTCTCCTTTTAAAATGTATTTTAAAAAGTATTTTAAAAGCCTATTGGTAAATGAAATTTGTTTAAAGCAAAACCCCTCTTCTCTCTTGGTTAATCTGAAAATTGACCAACTGAAACTGAGAAGTAAATGAGCAAAATCTGACACTCAACTGGCCAGCGCCTAACTGCTGCAGCCAGTTTAAAGCTTCCCAGGACCAGGGTCGGGTATGGCTGGGGTTAGCACAGGATGCCAAATCTGAGTGAGGAGCCAAAGAGGGTTCAGGAGAAAGCGCACCATCTGTTTTGACAGGAATTAGAAGTCACTGGATACCAGGTGAGAATGAAGCAGGTGCAGACAGCCTCCTGTAGGAACCCTGGGGCCCAGAGCTTCGTTGGCAGCTCAGACCTTCCCTCCGGGGCATCCTCAGTTCAGCTTCCAGGCACAGCTAGAAGCTGAGCATCCGCTGAGTGGTACCAAGAAGATGTGGTCCCTGAAGTCATTCTGTGTGGGGCCAACACAGAGGACAAGAGTTAGGAGAGCCTATACTGGGAGCAGGGAATTTGGGTCTTTGTGGGTAAAGGCTTTTTTTTTTGGTGGGGGAGGAGGTAAAATCTTTTGGTAGAAAATAATTAGCAACATCTAGTTAAAAAAAAAATCTCAGCAGTTACAAACCTCTCCCCTAGCAAGGAAGAGCACAGATTGAAAAGGAGAGAAGAGCTTTAATGAGTTGTTTGATGGATAGGTCTGCTTGCCCATGAAGATAATTTCCTGCCTCAGGGTAAGTTAGTTCATAAGATTTGTTAGAAGTTACTTGTAAGTTAGTTACAATATTTTTTCAGAGCATGAGTCCACAAAAACTAGGTATTAGCTGCTTTTTTTCTTAAAAAAAAAAAAAAATGCTTTGTAACCTGCCCTGGTGGCTCAGCCAGTAAAAAACCCACCTGCAATGCAGGAGACTGCCTGCAATGCAGGAGATACAGGTTCGATCCCTGGGTTGGGATGGCTACCTTCTCCAGTATTCTTGCTTGGAGAATCCTATGGACAGAGGAGCCTGATGGTCTGTAGTCCATGGGATCCTGAAGAGTTGGACACGACTGAAGCAACTTAGTATGTATGCAACCTGTCTTTACAAAGTATCTCAATTTAAAATTGTAACTGTTTTGAGAATTATTTTTCAGAGGATAATTGGCTTAGTTCATGAAAGTGACTGTTTTGAATGGGAAATAGTCTCATCTTTTCCCTGACGTAATTGAAATATCTGTTAGAGCAATATTGCTGAAGTCTAAAGATTCTTCCATTTCTTGACAAATTATTTTCTGAAACTGGCAGGTAATGGTAAAATTGCAGTGACAGAGATGGAAGAAATCTGCTATTCTTCCTGTCTCAATTTCTTTGCAAGCTCAGAAATAAAATGCTACAATTCTGACAATTTCTTATTATAATATGAAATGGATAGGATGTAACAAAAATTGCTCATGTCCCCAAATTGAACTGATAAATTATTGATTGTCTTTTACCATGGATCTTGGAATTTTCATCTAACTTTCACAGAAATAAAAGCTCTTTCATTATTTTTAAATGGCTGTCATAAGACTTCTGTATTTGCATGAATCTGATGTATTTGTATACAAAAAGAAGATCATCTTTTATTTCTCATTCAGCAGCCTGTGGAAATCCTTAATTTAATATAGTCTTCCTTGCTGAAAACTGGAATACAGATACAAAATGTTGATAAATTTCATGGAGGAGAGAAATGACAAAAACTCAGACTAATGGCTCATGCTCACCATAAATTCCATGGAGCAAACACCATGAGAAGCACTTGAGTAGGGTGTGTACTGATATGATCTCCTGCTGCACAAATAATGACATGTCACCACTTAGAACTGAAGACTTCCCTGTAGCTCAATTGGAAAAGAATCTGCCTGCAATGTGGGAGACCTGGGTTCAATCCCTGGGTTGGGAAGATCCCCTGGAGAAGGGAAAGGCTACCCACTCCAGCATTCTGGCCTGAAGAATTCCATGGACTGTATAGTCTATGGGGTCACAAAGAGTCAGACACGATGGAGCAACTTTCACTTTTAGAACCAAAGACAGTTCTGGCCTAAGATACCTTTAAATGTCCATGCTCTTGACTTGTGCAGTAGTACAATAGAGATGTTTTATCAGGCAACACTGGATGTGAGTCACAGTTAATTAAGTGGTTAATTATCTTATGGCTGGGCAGATAATCTGAATTGGAAATTTTAGCTCTCTCTGAATTTGCTACTGATTAGCAGGAAAATCAATCTGAGTTTCAAGATCAGACCTTAACTGATACATTTAGAATCTCTTAGTTGTCTGTTAAATACACAAATGGGTCAACACATAGATTGTGATTGTCATGAAATCATCAAAGGTTAAGACAGGAAGGGCCTTAGGAATATCCTGATTTCATCCCCTCATTTCTGCCAGGAATGCGACTTACCCGACATTGCCTATGAGGTGACGGACAAGGAGGACGAGAGGCTGTGTCTTATTATCAAGTGACCAGAAAAAATTAACAGCAGAAACATTATAAAAGTTGGAGAATTTGTTTAATCTTTCTTTTATTTTATCCAAAGAGTGCAAATACTGGATATTTCAATTTTGCAACGTTTCTCAGTGTCATTTCTACTTCGTACTTTTCATATCACATCATTATGATTTGCCAACAACAGGTTCCACTCAGAATGTAAACTAGCAGGTGATTTAGAACAGGAGACCGCTGATGGACACGAAGGCAACTTTCTGCAGCCACGGGTGGTACAGCAAAGGGCTGGGATTTTTTCTCTTTACCACAGTGCCGGCGAGCAGGGCACACGGTCCAGGCTCACACTGGGGTCAGCGTCACCACGTGCCGACGGCTATTGTGCAGATAAGGTGGTTCTTTGCTGTACAAAGGCTGAGGGTGGCTCCTAGACCATCCCAGGGTCTCCCCCAGCATCAGGACCTCTCCCCACTGCCCACACCTGTGGGGGATTCTGGGATCCTCTTACCCACGTCCTCTGTACACTTAGAGTAAGAACATGGTCTGAGGGCCTTTCATACGACTCCTCTTGACAGAACCACTGGACCAAAAAGGTGCTAAATTCCTCACTGACTCCCATTTTTGAAATGACCTTTCTAAATCGAAAACATTACAGGCAAGAACTCAACCAAAGCTCCAAGACATTGGTTTCCTGGACTGGGACAGACGTGTAATAATAGGATTCAAACTGAGAACAATCCAAAACCCATTTCCAAGCATATTCACACTTGCTGGAAAGGGATTGATATGGACTGAAAGTAATAAAGGAGATGCAAAGCCAAAATTGAAAAATAGGCAGTGACTCTTTATTAACGTATGCATTTATCTCTTTATTTCCAATATGTTTGGCTGTTCCTCAGATTTATTCTCTTGAGTTATTTTTTGTCCAGCTACACAATCCTTAGGGTTAGCTTCCAGAAAATGTTTTAAAAATAGTCTCTCCTCTCTGTAATTTGTTGCATTTGAAAACCTGGTGCATTTTAAACAAAATCTCATTTGTAATTAAGATGGGACAGAAAATATCCGTCAATTAGTAGAGAAGAAGGTCACATGTTGCACTTAGAGACCAAGGTTACCGTTTATTAACTCTGATCTTTGGTCCCATCTTACTCATTTACAAAGTTGAGATAATTATAACATTGCTATAATTGGAGGAAGATGAGCACTGTTTATGTGAAGCGCCCACCACAGAGCATGTATTTAATTCATTTTACATTGGAGAGTGTGGTACATGGAGCCAGGAGAGTCTCCCAGGGAACCAGAAGGGAAGGGAAGGATGGAGGCAGGATTCTGTGCCTACCAGTCTCCTGGTCCAGCCCCTCCAGGTGGCAGGAGAAGGATGTAGGGGGTGAGTCTGAGTCCCCCACATGCCTTATTATGCTCCCCCATCGCCCTGTGCTCTAGACCCAGCCAGGGTGAAGAAGGGAGACAATGGTCCTGGCAGCCTCAGGTCCCTAGGACCAAAGGAGCCTCTGTGTCCACTGTCCCCCTCCCGGAGTTCCTCAGAGGCAAACCCTGGGGCCCCAGGCAAGATTCCGTCCTGGGACTGGTGCATTCAGAGTCATCAGAAGCTTTGGGCGTGTGTCATGGAGGCGATGGGATGTCCCCAACACTCCATCTCTAGGGACAAATGTTGCTCTGGGAGCTACAAATGAAACCTATATGCACTTTCTCACAACCCATGCAGTTTAAATATTTAAATCTTTCCCACTGGTGGGAAGACGTGTGATTGTTTCATGTTCAGTTCTTGCCAGTAGACAAATAATCATCATTTAAAAATGAATATGTTAACTATTGACAGATTTGTTTAATAACTGCACCCCCACATTGATGCCTGGGAAGGTCTACATTGTCTCTTGCCAAAATCAGGCTGGTCCTCCCAACAGGCCACCTTGAGAGGAACCCTAATAGCACTATCCAGATTTCTTGTTGCCTTAAATAGATTTAGTAAATTATTGTTGAAGAGTCTGAATGGCTTCATATCACACATGTAGCTCAAACACCTCTCTCTCTGTCTATGTCTCTCTATCCCTCTCTCTCCTCTCTTTTTCTAAATTAAAAAAAAAAAAAAATAAGTGACATGTAGGATGTTACTTTCCTGACCAGGGATCAAACCCATACCCCCTGCATTGGAAGCTCAGTGTCTTAACCACTGGACCATCAGACAAGTCCCTCTCTCTTTTATTTAATATTTATAATCATCTACTTTGGACAAGGACCTTTGTTAGGTGCGGGGAATACAAGATGAATAAGATACACCCAGTAACTCCAATTTGAAACCACAGATGGTCTTTTTAGCACCTTCCCAGGTCTGCACGATTCTAGAGAACTGAGAATGCCAACCCCATCCCCACCCCAAGCCCCTTAGAGAGCGTGAAAGCTGGCCAGGACCCCCAATAGCATGTCCAAAGTTGTCCTGATGGGGATGTTGAGATGATGAGGTGGGAGAGCCTTCACCTACTGTTTGTCTAAAATGCCTACTGTGGGACATAGTGACTTTAATGAAAACCAAAATTAAATAAAGAGAGGGCTGATAAATGACCTGTATGAATGTCTCAGTGTAGAAAATTCATCAGAGCCAATCAAGTTCAAAACAATAAATAAGACACCTTCTCTGCCTAAAGAGGTGAGGTGATGATTCAAACCACCTGGGTGAGGGCCTCACCTGCCCACTTCCCCTCCTGCATAGACATATTCAGTAAGGAATTATCTAACAACTGGAAGACTTTAAAAAACTGGGGTTTTGAGTTTTTTTCTTCCAGACCAGCAAGCCCATGTGGTAGAGAGAAAATGAAAGGTACAGAAAGACTTCAAGATTCAAGTTCATATCGATCTGACTTGCTGAAGCATCAACACAAAAACAAAAGCCACAATAAGGAATAAACTCAAAGATGAATTTCTTGGAAACTAGAGAATTTTGCCTCTGGGGTTTTGTTACAGACCTAAAGAATGCTGATGGAGTCACTCAAATTTCAGTTTCCATTTTTATCCTGCCATGAGCCACCATGACTATTAGGTAGACCAGAAGTACAGAGTAGCTTCAGGCAATGAAAGGGAACTGAAAAAATGTTTGATATTAATACCATACATTATCTTCTGATTTCTGTACAAGTATGTTTCAGACTCTCTAGAATATTCTTTAATCATCATAGAGTTTTCTTTTTTTCTTTTTTGAAAAGTTTTATTGGAGTATAATTGATTTACAATGCTATAAGTTTCTGCTGTATAGCAAAGTGAATCGATTATACATATACATATGTTCATTCCTTTGCAGGTTCTTTTCCTGTATAAATTACTACAGAGCACTGAGTAGAGTTCCCTGTGCTATATAGTAGGTCCTTATTAGTTATCCATTTTATATATACTAGTGTGTATATGTCAATCCCAAGCTTCTAATTTATCCCTCCCCACCCCCACCCCCCATTTTGTCTTTGGTAACTGTAAGTTTGTTTTTGAAGTCTGCAAGTCTGTTTTGTAAATAAGCTCATTTATGTCATTTTTTAAAAATTAGATTCCACATATGAGTGATGTCATATAAAATTGTCTTTGTCTGGCTTACTTCACTTAGTACAATCATCTCCAGGTTTGTACATGTTGCTGCAAGTGGCATTATTTCTTTTCTTTTTTTTCCACAGAGCTTTCTAATAGATGGGGCAGAGTCTGGGTTGAAGGAAAAGGGTGGAGAGTCCTGACTGTGAAATGTTTTCTAGTGGAAGAAATAAAGAAAGTCGTGTGTTTTTAAAAAATAAACTCAGTAAAATATAAGAATAACATTATTTATTTCTGAAAGGCTTATTTGAAATTTTTTCTCCCCAAAGTGTAGGTCATCAGCTGCATTATTTTTCAGGTGTGTTTCAGTTTGAATGATAAGTGCCTGTTTGCCTGTCACTCTCATCATCAGACAACAATGCTCCTGGAGAGACAACAATGCCAGGAGAGACCTTAGCTGGGAGCCTCTCAGCCTGACACGAGACCTGATGCTCGGAGATGCTTCTTTCACAAATGGGGCTCATTCTTTTATCTTCCCTACTGCATGGAAAAACCTGAGACCAGGACACGAGTGGTTTAGATTGCTGCTCAAACTGTGCTTTGGTGCCAAAGCATGTATAATATCATGTATGAAACGAGTTGCCAGTCCAGGTTCGATGCACAATACTGGATGCTTGGGGCTGGTGCACTGGGACAACCCAGAGGGATGGTATGGGGAGGGAGGAGGGAGGAGGGTTCAGGATGGGGAACACATGTATACCTGTGGCGGATTCATTTCGATATTTGGCAAAACTAATACAATATTGTAAAGTTTAAAAATAAAATAAAATTTTAAAAAAAAACAGAAAACTAAAATAATAATAATAATAATAATAAACTGGCCCCAGGAGTATTCATTTATGCTGTGCTGTTGTTTCCTTCCGCAGGAGTGCAGACTTGTTAGACAAGCTGAGTATCAGGCACAGGCCAATTTATGAATGTTTAGTCAACTTTAAGTAATGATTGTAACTTTAAGTAGTAGGAAACCATTCAAATCTGTATCAAATAGGCTTTTTTCCTAACTGATAAAGTGCAGTCTATTCATGCAGTAAATCTCATTAGTAAATACTACAAGCGCTAGTCTCTTTGGAAGGATCCGTGAATAAACTGTATCAAAAAAGAAGTGAAAACTAAAACCTCTCATTGTTCTAAAATAAGTGATTAATGGGAGTTCCCTGGCAGCCCAGTGGTTGGGACTCTGCGCTTTCACAGCTATAGCCCTGGGTTCAATCCCTGGTCCTGGAACTAAGACCCCAGAGGCCCAGAGGCACAGCCGAAAATAAGAGTGAAATAAAGTAAAATATGATTAATTAGCGCAATTTAAATGGACTGATTTGGAAATGAAAAAAACTGTCCCAGTTCTCATTACCTGAAAAAAAGAACATTATACTGGTACTATAGCTATAGGCGAATACATTTTTCAACTAAAAGAGTACTGTAATTTACATGGATGGATGGAAAGGGCTGTGAGGGGATAGGGCATGTGTGGGCCCAGATTCATGTAGTTATTATTTACATGTTTATTTGGAACAACTCAAATATTTCCAATCACTAACCTGCTGATTCCCGAAATATTTCTCTGAAGTAGGAATGGGACAATCTATAATTCATGGTCACTGACTCTCAGAGGAATGTGCTGTGTGTCTCTATTTTTAATCCTTTTTACTATTTCTGCTTACATTCTCTGCTAGACTGAGAAAAGTTATGTGCAGTTTGAAATGTCTAATAAGCTTGTGATTTGTGCTTCTCCATTTGCCAAATGTAGATTAGAATTAGTTCAGTCAGTTCAGTCACTCAGCCATGTCAGACTCTTTGCGACCCCATGGACTGCAGCACCCCAGGCTTCCCTGTCCATCACCAACTCCCAGATCTTGCTCAAACTGATGTCCATCGAGTCAGTGATGCCATCCAACCATCTCATCCTCTGTCATCCCCTTCTCTTCCTGTCTTCCATCTTTCCCAGGATCAGGGTCTTTTTCAATAAGTCAGTGATTCTCATCAGGTTGCCAAAGTATTGAAGCTTCAGCTTCAACATCAGTCCTTCCAGTGAATATTCAGGACTGATTTCCTTTAGGATGGACTGGTTGGATCTCCTTGCAGTCCAAGGGACTCTCAAGAGTCTTCTTCAATGCCACAGTTAAAATCATCAATTCTTCAGCACTCAGCTTTCTTTATAGTCCAACTCTCACATCCACACATGACTAATAGAAAAATCATAGCTTCGACTAGACTCAGACCTTTGTTGGTTAAGTAATGTCTCTGCTTTTTATTTTTTTTTAATTTATTTATTTTAGTTGGAGGCTAATTACTTTACAATATTGTAGTGGTTTTTGCCATACTTTGATATGAATCAGCCTTTTTAATATGCTGTCTAGGTTGGTTATAGCTTTTCTTCCAAGGAGCAAGCATCTTTTAATTTAGAGTTAGTTAGGACTCACAATGGAGAAGGCAATGGCACCCCACTCCAGTACTCTTGCCTGGAAAATCCCATGGGCGGAGGAGCCTGGTGGGCTGCAGTCCATGGGGTCGCTAAGAGTCGGACACGACTGAGCGACTTCACTTTCACTTTTCACTTTCATGCATTGCAGAAGGAAATGGAAACCCACTCCAGTGTTCTTGCCTGGAGAACCCCAGGGACGGGGGAGCCTGGTGGGCTGCGGTCTATGGGGTCGCACAGAGTCGGACACGACTGAAGTGACTTAGCAGCAGGACTCACAATACAATGTGAAGAATGGATGAAACTAGCAGGGTAACATAAGAGGTGATGCATACTTTTTTTCATTTCCAGCATTTCTGATATACAATGCTAAAAAAGAGTTCATTACATTTTCATAGAAAACTGGTGAATAAAATTCTTTCAGATTTACAGTCAAATTACATACTACCCAAGAAAACACCTTTGTTGAACAACCTTGGCTCAACTCTGGAGTTGAAATTCGTTGGCAGTAACTTTAAATTGTTCACTGTGGCGTCTCTAGAGCCCCAAGCAAAATCTCGTTTATCATCAGTGAATTTGATGATATCAAATATTCTTTGAATAACTATGGGTAGGAAAATCATTAAAATTTTATCTATCCCCAGAGCCTTGCAAATATATTGAAGTCTGCAAAGGAGCAGCTCTGTCTTCAGGGAATCATGTGCAGCTGAGCTTGTTGGCTGGTGGGCATCATTGGACAAACATCAGTCATCAGGGATGCAGGTTGGTCTCACTTTCTTATTTCATTGTCTCCCTGGTTAGAGAGAAAGCTTAGGAACAGAAGACACAGTCCCTGAAGATTTGGCAGCCTTTCTGGGGGGAACAAACATGAGCAAACAATCATGTCCCCCATGGCAAATGCTTCCCGAGCCCAGGAGAGGGAAGTTACCGATGGCAAATGTGAAGCAGTAAGTTCTTCCTAAAACAAATGCAAACAGCGGTGGAATATTCGACTATGTGATGCCAGAAGATGGGCAAGTAACTGGAGGAAGCCAGGAGACTTTAAGGGTCCCCCACCTCTTGTCCGCTCCTGCTGGTTCTTTGTTCATTTGATGAGAACTATTACTCAACAATAAAAAGAAAAGTACTGATACTGAAGCATGGATAAATCCTGAAACTATAAACTGAAAGAAAGAGCTAGTCACAAACACCAAAAATCGTATGATTCCATTTATATGAAATGCTCAGAACATGCAAATCATTTGAGCCAGAATGCAGACTGGGTGTCACCTAGGGCTGGTGGAGATGAGGGAACTGGGGTGATGACTAAAGAGTATGAAGTTTCAAAATTTATCAAATTGTATTATATATGAATTACGCCTGAATAAATTGTTATTCAAAAGACAATTTTAAGGGTGGAGAGACAAGGTAAGAAAATTGGTTAAGTGATTAAATGGAGTATTAAGCTCCTGAACCCTGTAATGCATTAAGGTAGTTTTCTCCCATCTTTTTCATGAATTTTAAAGACTCGGTGTTGAAAATAATTAAAAATATTGAAGGTAGGAAAAGATATGGAAGAGACCTAGTAGGTCTTGCTTTTCTTCAGTTACAATAAGAAACCAATAATACCAAAAGAAAGAATACTTGTTCTCTACAGTTCAGTTTAGTTTAGTCACTCAGTCGTGTCTGACTCTTTGCGACCCCATGGACTGCAGCACGCCAGGCCTCCCTGTCCATCACCAACTCCTGGATCTTGCTCACATTCATGTCCATTGAGTCAGTGATGTCATCCAACCATCTCATCCTCTGCCATCCCCTTCTCTTTCTGCCTTCAATCTTTCCCAGCATCAGGGCCTTATCCAATGAGTCAGCTCTTCGCATCAGGTGGCCAAAGTATTGGAGTTTCAGCTTCAACATCAGTCCTTCCAATGAATACCCAGGACTGATTTCCTTTGGGATGGACTGGTTGGATCTCCTTGCAGTCCAAGGGACTCTCAAGAGTCTTCTCCAACACCATAGTTCAAAAGCATCAGTTCTTCAGCACTCAGTTTTCTTTATTGTCTAAATCTCACATCCATACATGACCACTGGAAAAACCATAGCCTTGACTAGATGGACCTTTGTTAGCAAAGTAATATCTCTGCTTTTGAATATGCTATCTGGGTTGGTCATAACTTTTCTTCCAAGGGGTAAGCATCTTTTAATTTCATGGCTGCAGTCACCATCTGCAGTGATTTTGGAGCCCCAAAAAATAGTCTGCCACTGTTTCCACTGTTGTTGTTCTCTACATTTAAATTTTTTAAAAAAGTGACTAACGATCTTGTCATTGTGAACTTTTGCATGCTGCCAATGTTCTCTGATCAAAATGCAAGGTTTATATATAAATCATCTCAATGTGTTAGAGGAGAATATTACTACATTTTTTTTACAAGTGCAATAAGCTTCTAAAATAAACAAGAGCTTATTAAAAATCTACACAGGGGTCCCATTGCCAGGATGAAGAATGCCCACCTATCAATCCTTGTGTTTCCTATTCCGTAACCCAATTCCAAATCTCACTTTGTCATGTTTCCTCCTATGAAAACAGCTAACATTGGTTCTCTGTTGATATCTGAGTTGAGTCCCTGCTCTTTTTGTAGGTATGCCCTCCTGGAAATGGTCTTTCTCTAGCTGTGTCATTGCAAAGGTATTCTCATGTGTAGGTTATTCAAATTGTTTCTGGGGTGAGGATGAGCAGCAGAAATTTCTATGTTACCATTTTGCTAACATCACACTTTGACAGTTATTATTTAACTTCCTGTATTATCACTAGAAATAACAGTTTGCTTACAGCAAGTCTGACTATAGGAGAGAAGAAAACTTTTCCTCCATCCTCTTAAGTTCAGTAACTGAGGCATGCAAATTAAACAATAACAACAAAAGACAGATTCACAGAAGAAAAGTTCAGTTTGTCTGCATAAATAGGGTTTCACAGAACAGAAGTGAAAACCCAAAGAGATGGTTAGAAAGTACATTTATATACAGTTTTAACAAAGGGAGACACAGTTGTGGAGAAGTGAGTAGACAAAGGAAAAAAGGGGTTTGGGCTCTGGGAGCAGTAAATTGTGGAATGGAAACTCCATAGGAAAAACTATTGAAAGATAGTGAAAGATATTGAAAGGGTTATTTTAGTAAGATTAGTTTCAGTGCCACCTCTCACAAGAAGTCATCTCTCTTAGGAAAAAAGAGAAAAGGGTTTTTTTTGGTTTTGTTTTTTTTTTTTAAATATCCAGAATATAGAACATTAAAGAATCTGCAAAGTTTTAAATAAAAGTCCATACAATTATAGTCATACTTCTCAGTTAATTCAATCCCACATCATCATTTCTTGCTTTGTTTCATCCTGGGGTGGATGTTTCGTGAACACAACAGCTTCTCCACTAGAGTCCTGGAAATTCCTTCCTTTTTTGTTGAAGATGAAGCACTTTGGCCTGTATTTGATTGCAAAAGCTTTCAAGAAATCACCAGAGTGAAACAATAAGTGTCTGTGAAAAATGAAAGACTTAAAATGGCCACGGTTAAAGATCTGATGAGAGTTCATTATAATGTGACTGACAAGAAAATCTTTTTTTTTTCTGTGACATACAGCTTTAAACTGGAATTATGGCAGATATTATTCTGGGACATTCATGGACAGCAACAACACTGACAAATTTTTAGGAGGTTTATACAGTTTCTGAAATACTTATCTTAATAGCATACATCATGCAAATATAACCCAAGGGAGGTTTAAGCATGCTTCTTATGTAATTTAATGTATCAAACCAAATTAGTTTAACACATCTCTTGATAAGATGAGAAAACAAATCCTTTGAGATTTTCCAAGAGCCTTCTGGGAAATCTCAAAGTCAGTTAGAGGTCAAGGATATTTCATTTAGAATTTGATTTGGGGAAGCCGTCAGAAATGTCAAAGGATTTGAACACTTGATGAAATAAGGCCAAAGGTCACTGTGAAACAACGCTTGCCCGTGTGCTTTGTTGCTTCGGTCGGTTCTGACTCTTTGCGACCCCAGGGACTGTAGCCAGCCAGGGTCCCCTGACCATGGGATTCTCCAGACAAGAATACAGAATGGGTTGCCATGCCTTCCCCCTGACCCAGGGATTGAACAGGAGCAGTCTCTTTACTGCTCCTGCACTGGCAGCTGTGTTTTCTATCACTAGCATCACCTGGGAAACAATGCTTAGTTATCCATTTAAACAAAACGACAATGAAAGATTTTAGAGTTATTAGAAAAAATGGCTATATAGCAAAACCCCGTCATCCCATCCCCACACCCCACCCCTGCCACAAAGATCAACAAATGGACAGAGTTGTGGAGAAAGATATATTTTTCTAACCTCAGGCATCTTCTGGGTGGGTTAAGAATTAAATTGATAGGAGACAGATTAACAGGAGAAAATGCACCAAAAGTTTTATAATAGGCACACGTGGGAGAAATATCAATAACCTCAGATATGCAGATGACACCGCCCTTATGGCAGAAAGTGAAGAGGAACTAAAAAGCCTCTTGATGAAAGTGAAAGAGGAGAGTGAAAAAGTTGGCTTAAAGCTCAACATTCAGAAAACGAAGATCATGGCATCTGGTCCCATCACTTCATGGCAGATAGATGGGGAAACAGTGTTAGATTTTATTTTGGGGGGCTCCAAAATCACTGCAGATGGTGATTGCAGCCATGAAATTAAAAGACGCTTACTCCTTGGAAGGAAAGTTATGACCAACCTAGATAGCATGTTCAAAAGCAGAGACATTACTTTGCCAACAAAGGTCCATCTTCTCAAGGCTATGGTTTTAGTGGTCATGTATGGATGTGAGAGTTGGACTGCGAAGAAAGCTGAGCACCGAAAAATTGATGCTTTTGAACTGTGGTGTTGGAGAAGACTCTTGAGAGTCCCTTGGACTGCAAGGAGATCCAACCAGTCCATCCTAAGGGAGATCAGTCCTGGGTGTTCATTGGAAGGACTGACGCTGAGGCTGAAACTCCAATACTTTGGCCACCTCATGTGAAGAGCTGACTCACTGGAAAAGACCCTGATGCTGGGAGGGATTGGGGGCAGGAGGAGAAGGGGATGACAGAGGATGAGATGGCTGGATGGCATCACTGACTCAATGGACATGAGTTTGGGTAAACTCCGGGAGTTGGTGATGGACAGGGAGGCCTGGCGTGCTGTGGTTCATGGGGTCGCAAAGAGTCGGACACAACTGAGCGACTGAACTGAACTGAACTGAACACATGTAAGAGACCCAGGAAAACTGAGTAACCTGCCAAAATGGACAAAGATCTCACCTTCAACACAACCTTCTGCTAAAAACAAAACAAGAAGTTGAGGGTGGGGAGGTTACCAGGAAAAGCACAGGAATCCAGGGTGGTGATGATGCAGATTTAAGTCCTGGTCTTCTCAACTGATAAGAATTTCTGGAGATTTAGTTATCCTCTTCTTCCTGGTACAGAGAGGGAGTTGTTATTCAGTCGCTCAGTTATGTCCAACTCTTTGGAACCCCATGGACTGTAGCCTGACAGGCTCCTCTATCCATGGGATTTCCCAGGCAAGAATACTAGAGTGGGTTGCCATTTCCCCCTCCAGGGGATCTTCCAAACCCAGGGATCGAAGCGGCGTCCCCTGCTTGGAAGGTGGATTATTTACTACTGAGCCACTAGGGAAGCCCACAGAGAGAAAGATATCCTTACAAAAGAGGTGTTTCTTACATGGTTTTCAGAGTCCTTTCCACATTGGCTGTTGCTCAGAAAATAATTAAAACAAGTATTGTGCCAGAGAGATATGTTTTAGGTTAGCAAATTCTGCTCGCCTACAACAGCCATCCACAAAACAGATGGGAGATGTTTGGAGTCCACTTAGGAAGTTTTAGCAAGATGGTAGAAGAAAATCCTGAGAATAATTGCCCAAGAAGGGAAGAAAAGCAGCTTCCTTCTGCCTGCATCATCCCATCCCTGAAGCCAGCATTGCTCGACGCCAAGAAGGAACTTCCCAGCTAGAAAGAGCTCCCTTGCCAGGAGAGGAAGAGCTGGGTAAGTGGCCTGCTCCTCCCACCTCTAGGGGCACCGTGCAAACACCCAGCTTTGGCTTCACCCCCACCTGTCACCCAGACCAGCAAAACTGAGAGGTATAGAAGCAGCTGCCAAGGAGAAAGAAAAGCAGAGGCTATTATTAGCAGGCACACAATGGGAGCATTTATAGTTCACTGAGACTTGCTTTGTAGAAAACCTCAGCGGATTTAATCACTGCCCTTGAAGCTGACATTGACACCGCAGGTGTTCGTGATACTGTGCAGGGCCCTGTAGGGCTGCTCCTGGGCACAAGGCCTTTGTGTCGCCCATTTCTTTGATTACAGGAAACAGCCCTCATTCAACCTCCATGATCTTCCCTGAGTTCCAGTGGGCAGATTCAAGTAGTTGTTAATTAGGGAAGCAAGGTGATAGGAGACCTGGGATAAACAGTCAAGAGCAGCCTTGAGGCAGGTCCTATTTCCCCAGCCAACTGAGGTGGGAGGTAGATGTCCATCGCCCTCTACCCCAAACCCCACGAACCCCTGCCAAAGCGATTAGAGATTCATTCCTTGTGGACCAACACTCCAAGAGGAGAATAGCAAGATAATTGAGAGAGGACGCTGGGCCCTGCCCAGACCACATATTTCTCATTGTGGAAGTCAGGACACCTCCCCAACCACACAAGCACAGAAAGGCTCCTTGAAGCTCAAAGGGGAAGTGATGTTAACTAATGCCAGGCTACCCAGATGACTTTGTGTGTGCACATGTGGGAGGATTCTGAGATCAGGATCAAATATGGGATCCTGAGATCCTGAGATCACAGACAAATATGGGCTGTGAATCAAGCAAATCAAAATCATTGGCCAAAGGAAACCTGGAAGAAATGTTCCATAAAAGTAATTCGAACTGAGGTAGAAATTACTAGGCAATAAGTGTAGAACTCTGAGACCTCAGTCTTATTTTCAGTAAACATCCCACTCCATTGTCCTGAATTCCTGGAATATGTGTTTAGTCTGATAAATTATCAGCACTCAGATCCAGTTCAGTTCAGTTCACTCCCTCAGTCATGTCCGACTCTTTGTGACCACATGGACGACAGCACACCAGGCCTCCCTGTCCATCACCAACTCCTGGATCTTACTCAAACTCATGTCCATTGAGTCAATGATGCCATGCAACCATCTCATCCTCTTTTGTCCCCTTCTCCTCCCACCTTCCATTTTTCCCAGCATCAGTGTCTTTTCCAAGGAGTCAGTTCTTTGCATCAGGTGGCCAAAGTATTGGAGTTTCAGCTTCAGTACCAGTTCTTCCAATGAATATTCAGGACTGATTTCCTGTAGGATGGACTGGTTGGATCTCCTTTCAGTCCAAGGGACTCTCAAGAGTCTTCTCCAACACCACAGTTCAAAAGCATCAACGCTTTAGTACTCAGCTTTCTTTATAGTCCAACTCTCACATCCACACATGACTGCTGGAAAAACCATAGCTTTGACTAGAAGGACCTGTGTTTGCAAAGTAATGTCTCTGCTTTTTAATATGCTGTCTAGGTTGGTCATAGCTTTTTTTCCAAGGAGCAAGCGTCTTTTAATTTCATGGCTACAGTCACCACCTGCAGTGATTTTGGAACCCAAGAAAATAAAATCTCTCACTGTTTCCATTGTTTCCCTATTTGCCATGAAGTGATGGGATGAGATGCCATGATCTTACTTTTCTGAATGTTCAGTTTTAAGCCAACTTTTTCACTCTCCTCTTTCACTTTCATCAGGAGGCTCTTTACTTCCTCTTTATTTTCTGCCATAAGGGTCATATCATCTGCCTATCTGAGATTGATATTTCTCCTGGCAATCTTGATTCCAGCTTGTGCTTCTTCCAGCCCAGCATTTCTCATAATGTACTCTGCATAGAAGTTAAATAAGCAGGGAGACAATATACAGCCTTGACGTACTCGTTTCTCGATATGTAACCAGTCTGTTGTTCCATGTCCAGTTCTAACTGTTGTTTCTTGACCTGCATACAGATTTCTCAGGAGGCAGGTAAGGTAGTCTGGTGTTCCCATCTCTTCAGAACTTTCCACAAATTGTTGTGATCCACACAGTCAAAGGCTTTGGTCTAATCAATAAAGCAGAAGTAGATGTTTTTATAGAGCTAACTTCTTCTGTGATCCAACAGATGTTGGCAATTTGATCTCTGGTTCCTCTGCCTTTTCTAAATCCAGCTTGAACATCTGGAAGTTCATGGGTCATGTACTGTTGAAGCCTGGCTTGGAGAATTTTCAGCATTAATTTGCTAGGATGTGAGATGAGTACAATTGTGCAGTAGTCTGAACATTCTTTGGCATTGTCCTTCTTTGGAATTGGAATGAAAACTGACCTTTTCTGGTCCTGTGGCCATTGCTGAGATTTCCAAATTTGCTGCATATTGAGTGCAGCACTTTAACAGCATCATCTTTTAGGATTTGAAATAGCTCAACTGGTATTCCATCACCTCTGCTAGCCTTGTTTGGGGTCTCCTGCATTTCAGGCAGATTCTTTACCAACTGAGCTATGAGGGAAGCCACTCAGATCCAGGGAAGGTCAGTAATTAAGTTCCTTCCATATGCCTGAGGGAAAAACAACCGGTGATCCTTAATCTTAAACCCATACATCTGGTGTTAAAATGGCCAGGGGGCATGAAAAAGGGTGGTAACTTAATCCAAGGACCAAGAGAAGCCATAAAGACGTTAAGTATCTTGACCTTTAAATTGATTGGTTAGAAATAACGTGATTTAAGGAAGGATACAAAAACTGTTGTAAGTCCTGCCTTGGGGGGACTCCATCCCCTCACACATCTATGCTCAGAGCCTTGTACTTTTCCTCCTCTTTAGTAAATCCTATTCACTTGCTTTCCCATTCTGTTGTTTTCCTCTATTTCTTTGCATTGATCACTGAGGAAGGCTTTCTTATCTCTCCTTGGTATTCTTTGGAATTCTGCATTCAGATATCTTTCCTTTTCTCCTTTGCTTTTCACTTCTCTTCTTTTCACAGCTATTTGTAAGGCCTCCTCAGACAGAAATTTTGTGTTTTTTGCATTTATTTTCCATGGGGATGGTCTTGATCCTGTCTCCTGTACAATGTCACGAACCTCCATCCATAGTTCATCAGGCACTCTATCAGATCTAGTCCCTTAAATCTATTTCTCACTTTCACTGTATAATCATAAGGGCTTTGATTTAGGTCATACCTGAATGGTCTGAGTGGTTTTCCCCATTTTCTTCAATTTAAGTCTGAATTTGGCAATAAGGAGTTCATGATCTGAGCCACAGTCAGCTCCTGGTCTTGTTTTTGCTGACTGTATAGAGCTTCTCTGCTTTGGCTGCAAAGAATATAATCAGTCTGATTTCGGTGTTGATCATCTGGTGATGTCCATTGTAGAGTCTTCTCTTGTGTTGTTGGAAGAGGGTGTTTGCTATGACCAGTGCATTCTCTGGGCAAAACTCTATTAGTCTTTGCCCTGCTTCATTCCGTACTCCAGGGCCAAATTTGCCTGTTACTCCAGGTGTTTCTTGACTTCCTACTTTTGCATTCCAGTCCCCTATAATGAAAAGGACATCTTTTTTGGGTGTTAGTTCTAAAAAGGTCTTGTAGGTCTTCATAGAACTGTTCAACTTTAGCCTCTTCAGCGTTACTGGTTAGGACATAGGCTTGGATTACCGGGAAAGACTAGAGATCTCTTCAAGAAAATTAGAGATACCAAGGGAACATTTTATGCCAAGATGGGCTCAATAAAGGATAGAAATAGTATGGACCTAACAGAAGCAGAAGATATCAAGAAGAGGTGGCAAGAATACACAGAAGAACTGTACAAAAAAGAGCTTTATGACCCAGATAATCACGATGGTGTGATCACTCACTTAGAGCCAAACATCCTGGAATGTGAAGTCTAGAGGGCCTTAGAAAACATCACTACGAACAAAACTATGGAGGTGATGAAATTCCAGTTGAGCTCTTTCAAATCCTAAAAGATGCTGCTGTGAAAGTGCTGCACTCAATATGCCAGCAAATTTGGAAAACTCAGCAGTGGCCACAGGACTGGAAAAGGTCAGGTTTCATTCCAATCCCAAAGAAAGGCAATGCCAAAGAATGCTCACACTACTGCACAATTGCACTCATCTCACATGCTAGTAAAGTAATGCTCAAAATTCTCCAAGCCAGGCTTCAGCAATATGTGAACTATGAACTTCCTGATGTTCAAGCTGGTTTTAGAAAAGGCAGAGGAACCAGAGATCAAATTGCCAACATCCACTGGATCATGGAAAAAGCAAGAGAGTTCCAGAAAAACATCTATTTCTGCTTTATTGACTATGACAAAGCCTTTGACTGTGTGGATCGCAATAAACTGTGGAAAATTCTGAAAGAGATGGGAATACCAGACCACCTGATCTGCCTGTTGAGAAATTTGTATGCAGGTCAGGAAGTTAGAACTGGACATGGAACAAGAGACTGGTTCCAAATAGGAAAAGGAGTACGTCAAGGTTGTATATTGTCACCCTGCTTATTTAACTTATATGCAGAGAACATCATGAAAAACACTGGGCTGGAGGAAGCACAAGCTGGAATCAAGATTGCCGGGAGAGATATCAATAACCTCAGATATGCAGATGACACCACCCTTATGGCAGAAAGTGAAGAGGAACTAAAAAGCCTCTTGATGAAAGTGAAAGAGGACAATGAAAAAGTTGGCTTAAAACTGAACATTCAGAAAAGTAAGATCATGGCATCTGGTCCCATCACTTCATGGCAGATAGATGGTGAAACAGTGGGAACAGTGTCAGACTTTATTTTTGGGGGCTCCAAAATCACGGCAGATGGTGATTGCAACCATGAAATTAAAAGACGCTTACTCCTTGGAAGCAAAGTTATAACCAACCTAGATAGCATATTGTAAAGCAGAGACATTACTTTGCCAAAAAAAGTCCGTCTAGTCAAGGCTATGGTTTTTCCAGTGGTCATGTATGGATGTGAGAGTTGGACTGTGAAGAAAGCTGAGCACCGAAGAATTGATGCTTTTGAACTGTGGTGTTGGAGAAGACTTTTGAGAGTCCTTGGACTGCAAGGAGATTCAACCAGTCCCTCCTAAAGGAGATCAGTCCTGGATGTTCATTGGAAGGACTGATGCTGATGCTGAAACTCCAATCCTTTGCCCACCTGATGTGAAGAATTGACTCACTGGAAAAGACCCTGATGCTGGGAGGGATTGGGGGCAGGAGGAGAAGGGACAACAGAGGATGAGATGGCTGGATGGCATCACCGACTCGATGGACATGACTTTGGGTAAACTCTGGGAGTTGGTGATGGACACGGAGGCCTGGCGTGCTGTGATTCATAGGGTCGCAAAGAGTCGGACACAACTGAGCGACTGAACTGGATTGAATTCACTTGCTACCCTGAGTGTTTGCATGTTTGTGGATTCCATTCTTTGGCTCCACGGACAAGAACTCAGATTCCTGTCTCAAAACTGCCACGAGGGTGCGACTCTCTGTCACCAAGCCCACCCGTGTGTCTATCCATAGGTACTGTACTCTTTTCTTCAGTAAAATAGTGAAACGTTACTGGTTTCACTAGTTTGCATCTTTGTGGGAATTCTTTTCTGCAAAGCTGAAGGGCCAGGGCCTTGTCACTTGTCACTGGTCTAGTGGCTAAAATTCAGTGCTCTCACCACCACGATCTGATGCTCAACCTCTGACTGGGAACCAAAGCCCTGCTTCAAGCTGTTGTAGGCAGAGGCCAGCTGAGATCATTATGAGTTTATTTTAACATTTTTATTACCTTTTGAAGTAAATGCGTTATATGTAAGAATAATAGAGGAGTTGTGCCCTGTCTGTATGCAGCAAAATGTACTTTGGAGCCTGTCCTACCTGGAGATCATGTAAGGTGCTGAAGATCCCTCTGCCTGGTTGGGTTTGTGCCCACAGTGAGGACCCCACGACTGTGAGGGGGAAGGTGCCTGGGTACCCCAACTCCTCACATTGCTCCTGACCGACACGAAGCAACAATGCAGCAGGCAGCCAGCTCCCGGCACAGTGATGGAGATTCCTACCACAAGCAAGTCTGAAGGCCACCAATTAGGAGAAAAACAAAGTCCATGGCTTTGCAGATATTTTAGCAAATAAGGCCTAATTAGAGGGGGAACATTCTTTGTTTTGGTGAATCTCACTTGTTTTCACACATAAAGAAAATCCTGACAAGCCTCCCATCATGGGCTTTCCTTTGTCCAGGAGAGAGGCTGTGTTCACACACCCTGTAAATGCTGGGGGGCAGGGAGGGTTTGCGGGTGAGGTGGGAGGCCTAGGATCAGTGACCAGGCACACACTCCACTTAACAGATTTTGCTCCTCAGAACGTGTTTTTGAATGTCCTGGTGTCCAGAGCTCAAGCCAGTCTCCCATTGCTGACAATGCATTCAGTATTTTCTGATCTCATTAGTTGGTTCAGTATGTGCTCTGTGCATCTCCGGGGATGATGGGGGATTTCTGCTGGTTCAGAGGCCCCAGACCAGCAACCAAACCTAAAGAATACACAATGTTCCTGCCAACCGTATTTTAAAATATATGAACCTTTTAACCATTCTGTTCTAGAATTTGACTGTAATATTTACAGGCTTTTTATAATAGTAGTGGTGCCAACATATCTTGTGGCTTCCTTGGTGGCTCAGGAGTAAAGAATCCGCCTGCCAATGCAGGAGACATGGATTCAGTCCCTGGGTCAGGAAGATCACCTGGAGAAGGCAAGAAAAAGTCCAGATGCATGAAGATGCCATTGATTGATTGAAGGGAAATTGCAGGAGGATCTGGGTTGTGCGGGAATCCTAGAAGCTTCATCATCATATGCATACGTACATGATCATGAGTGGGCTTCCCAGGTGCCACTAGTGGTAAAACAAAACCTGCCTGCCGATGCAGGAGAGATGCAGGTTCGATTCCTGGGTTGGGAAGATCCCCAGAGTAGGGTATGGCAACCCACTCCAGTATTCTTGCCTGGAGAATCCCATGGACAGAGGAGCCTGGTAGGCTACAGTCCATGGGGTTGCAAAGAATCGGACACGAGTGAACAGGTATGCACAAGTATCTTAGTTTTTAAAAAAGTATTCTTTCTCATTGATTAAGAAAACATTTTACTTGTATCAAGTCAAATCCAATTCTTAATTAGCACAAAATAAATAGACCATTACCATTCCTGTTATTTCTGTACAAATAACCAAATTAGGGTGACTGCTTGACCGTATAATGAATTGTTTGGGCTCAGCTGTTCCATAGCAGAAAAGAGCCAATTTAACATTAGAATTGTTCTTTGAAGCATATAAGTATATTGATAATGAGCCGGAAGTTTAAGCATTTTCTCGCTATGACAATTGAGGGAAGTTCATAGGAAGCCAAAACAGGGGTTTTCTGAGGATAAAAGGGTGTTGCCTATGGAAAGAATGTGATGTCTCAGGTAATCCCAACTATATCCATGTTTATCCTCCAGAATCTCTTTACTATAGTGGTCACTTTCCCAAAATGTACATACAGGACATGCTCAGTCACTCAGTCATATCCAACTCTTTGTGACCCCATGGACTGTAGCCCGCCAGGCTCCTCTGTCCATGGGATTCTCCAGGCAAGAATACTGGAGTGGGTGGCCTTGCCCTACTCCAGGGATCTTCCTGATCCAGGGATCGAACCTGCATCTCTCCTGTATTGGCAGATGGGTTCTTTTACCACTAGGGGCACCTAGGAAGCCCACTCATGATCATGTACATATGCATATGATGATGAAGCTTCTAGGATTCCCGCACAACCCAGGTCCTTTTGCAATTTCCCTTCAATCAATCAGAAGCATCTTCAAGCATCTTGACTTTTTCTTACACTCTCTGGAGTCTATCAGCACATGCTGTGAGCTTGACCTTCAGAACACATCAGGGACTTAAACACTTCTCACAACACCCCACCTCACCCCCACCCTGGGGCCAGCACCGTAAGCTGCTCCCGGGATCTTTTCAAAATCCTCCAAACTGGTCTCTGAAACTTCTGCATCTTCTCTGAACTTGACATCAGAGGGATGCCGTTCAAACCTAGGCCATGTCTTGTCACTCCTCTCTCTGCTCAACACTCACCCCCAACATGGTGCCCCCTTTCACTCTGAGCAGAAACCAAAGAACTTACTGTTCCCACCAGCTCTGCAGGCCCTGGCTTTCCATCTCTGCTCCAGCCACCCTGGTCTCCGCCTTATCCCTTAAGTGTGCTGAGCAAGTCTGCCTCTGGACACTCGCACCTCCTGTCTTTTCTCCCTGGAGCCCCGTCCTCAGGTGTCCATACAGGAACTTCTTAACCCCTGCTCCAATTTGACCCAGTGAGAGCCTGCCCTGCCCCCTTACCTAAACCCCCCATGCGCTCTTTCATCACATTATGCCCCCGTTTTTCTCCTTTATCCTTTCTTCTTTAATGATTTATTTATGTTTGGTTGCGCTGGGTCTTCGTTGCTTTTCTTAAGCTGTCTCCTGTTGCCTCGAGCAGGGTACTCTTCGCTGCAGTGCCAGTACCTCTCCTTGCAGTGGCTTCTCTTGTGGGGCACAGACTCTAGGCACTCGGGCTTCAGTGGCTGTGGCTCCCAGGCTCTAGAGCACAGGCCCAGTAGCTGTGGGGACGGGCTTAGTTGCCCTGAGGTATGTGGGATCTTTCCGTGTGCCACCAGGGAAATCCTCTCCTTTATTTTTCACTCCTCACCACTCATGACTCTCCACACTATATGTTTTACATACTTCCTGTGTTTCTTTTCCATTCCCCCAACTGTGCTGGCAGCCCACTTGATCTGCTGTGTTCACTGCCAGACCTCCGGAATCTAGAACAAGGTGTATAGTGCATTACAATTTAAAAGGTGGCACTTCCCTGGTAGTCCAATGGTTAAGACTCTTGCCTGGAGAATTCCACGCACAAAGAAGCCTGCAGACTGCAGTCCATGGGGCCACAAAGAGTTGGACACAACTGAGCGCCTGAGTGCACACACACACACACACACACAGCAATATTCTGTAAAAGAAAAAGAGGCATCTAAGAGCAGGGCAAACCAGGGAAGGTGAATTTGGGAAACCTATGATCAGCCTGGAATTCTCCAATGAGCACACGCCAATGAGAACAAATTAGTATCCACTTCAGTCTGCCTCATTCTGGGAGTGAAGATGCAGGCTGTCAGGTGATGTAAGATTATCGAGGGAAAGAGCTGGTCACACTTGGGGGTCGGGGGCTGGGAGTTTATCCCTGAGGCTTCTTGCTGTCTGTTCTGCCTCCTCCTGGAGGCCCTGAGAGGAAGCACACAGGTCCCAGTGATGCCTGCCTCTCCTTGTTCCTGCCACTTCCCCTATTTCTCTTTCTGCAAGATTATTTTTCTCCTTACTTCTTCGGGTAAAACTCAGCGTAATTTGCCAGATGTATATTAAATAAAAAATGCTGACCTTAGTTTTCACACTGTAAAAGTGAAGGTCTTACTATGATAGTTATGGACAATAATAAACTTCTATCCATACAAGAAAAAAGAAAGAAAACAGTAACTTACTTACACATTAGTATTTTAATGATGCATTTCTATGCCAACCAAATCCACATTTTGACAACTGTGAGATATTTTTCTTTCAAGGTGACCTTTAACTTAACTTTTTTTTATCAAAAGCCACGGGAAACTAATTATAGGAGACAATTCAAATCTCTACCCCATGTTGTCAGATGAGTAAGTGTTAGATTCTGTCCACCTGATTAAAGGCTGACTTTCTGGGTCCAGAGGTGGAACTAGACAGAAGTTATTCTTGCTCTGAATGAGACGCTTTGTGTTGAGACAAATTCATGAAGTGTGATTAAATGAGCTTTAATACCACCTCTTGTCCTGTTCTGGTGAGGTTCAGTTCAGTTCACTTGCTTAGTCGTGTCTGACTCTTTGCAACCTCATGGATTGCAGCACACCAGGCTTCCCCGTCCATCACCAACTCCCAGAGCCTGGAGAAACTCACGTCCATTGAGTCGGTGATGCTCTCCAACCATCTCATCCTCTGGCGTACCCTTCTTCTTCTGCCTTCAATCTTTCCCAGCATCAGAGTCTTTACCAATGAGTCTGTTCTTTGAATCAGGTGGCCAAAGTAATAGACTTTCAGCTTCAGCATCAGTCTTTCCAATGAATATTCAGGACTGATTTCCTTTAGGATGGATTGATTGGATCCCCTTGCAGTCCAAGGGATTCTCAAGAGTCTTCTTCAACACCACAGTTAAAAGCATCAGTTCTTCCGTGCTCAGCTTTCTTTATAATCCAACTCTCACATCCATACATGACTACCGGAGAAACCAGTAGTTTTGACTATAGGACATTTGTCGGCAAAGTAATGTCTCTGCTTTTTAAGTGAGGTTTAATATCTTTGCTTTTTCTGGTGAGGTTAAAGTTTACAAATTCTTACCATCCCACCATCCTACACAGGCAGGAACTGCTGGTGGGGAAAGGAAGTGACTGTCTGCAAGTCTGGGCCTTCAGAGGAACCCGGCTTCCATCAACTTGTCAGAAGGTCAGTCTCGGCAGACACCAGTAACCCAGCACTGCAGTGCAGCCCAGTTTTGATAGGACTTTTGGCAGTTGTGGAGATGTTCATTACTGTGATTGTGATGCTGACATCAGCTTTATATGGTTATTGTGTGCTAAATTGTTTCAGTCGTGTCCAACTCTTTGCAACCCCGTGGACTGTAGCCCACAAGGCTCCACTGTCCATGGCATTCTCCAGGCAAGAATACTGAAGTGGGTTGCCATTCCTTTCTCCAGGGGATCTTCCCAACTCAGGGATCGAACCCAGGTCTCCCACATTGCAAGCAGATTCTTTACCATCTGAACCACCAGAGAAATGGAGAATGGAAAATACTGAGGTAATCTATCAGTACATTGGCAAGATAGCTGAATGGAAGGAATGATAAACTAGAAGGAAAAAGCCCCTCCATGAAGACAAGAAACAGCAACTCCTGTGACTTAGACCAGGGGTCCCCAACCTCTGGGATCTAATGCCTGATGATCTAAGGTAGAGCTGAGGTAGTAATAATAGAAATAAAGTGCTCAATAAATGTAATGGGCGTGAATCATCCCAAACCATCCCCCTACTCCCGGTCTGTGGAAAAATTGTCTTCCATGAAACTGGTCCCTGGTGCCAAAAAGGTTGGGGACCACTGACTTAGACTATTTTGATGTCGAGCAGACAAATGGTCCTTGTCAACCAGAGCAGCTATAGGTGTTTTAATGGTGCACACACCATGCACTGAGCTCCCTTTAGATCATAAACGCTGACAGCTCCCAAGGCTCCAACGGCTCCAGTGATCCCTGTTATATTGAGACCCGGGACATTACCTTGGCAGGGTGAAGGTTTAAAAGGCTCATCTGGAAGAAAAATATGCTGCCCTAATTGGGAGAATGGACTGGCTGACTTTGCAGGGAATCTCCAGCTCCACCCTCTCAAATCTACCATGGATGAGAATTCATAAAAATAATCCCACTCTAACACAAACTGGGAACCAGTCACCCTGTGGTACTTATGCTTAAATTGTTTTCAATTTACTTTGTCACTGAAAGGCAAAGTTGTTGAACCCTTAAAGTAGGAATATGCATGATTTTTCTAAGTGTAAAATAAACTTTAAGAATTTATTCTATAAAAGTTATTTATATTACCTTAGGAAATTAAGTAGGAAAATAAGCACAGTGCTTAAAAATCACAAATGCCACAAGTCCTAACACGTTAAATAAACAGAGGAAGCAGGACAAGTGTTTTGTTAACTGCTGCACACGTGATTTTGCAGATTGAGAAGCTGACAGCATGAGACTCAGATGGGAAAAGGGACGAGGCTGAGGTACCATTGTGATGCAGCCACGGCCACCCCCTGAGAAGATGGTGACTCACATCAAGATGAGGGATGAGAAAACGACAGGCCATAGGTGCATTTTGAAGCTAAAAGTGATGGGCATTTTGACAAATTGGATGTAGAATACAAGAGAGAAGTCAAGGATAACACCAGGTTTTTGGCCTTAGCTGGAGGGATGGAGTCACCACTGACCAAGAAAAGAGAAGATGTGAAAGGAACCACAGTAAAGCTGAGATGCCTGTAGATAGCTTATATCTGAAATGTCAAGTAAGTGTTGCAGAATTAAGTCTGGCATTTTAAAGGGAGTCAGAGTCCAGACATACATTTAGAAATTGTAAGCATGCATTT
This sequence comes from Bos indicus, assembly GCF_029378745.1. Classification (NCBI taxonomy): domain Eukaryota; kingdom Metazoa; phylum Chordata; class Mammalia; order Artiodactyla; family Bovidae; genus Bos; species Bos indicus. Next base: position 21,968,869 of record NC_091773.1, on the reverse strand, counting down.
AACTATAGATGGCATGTAAAGCCATGAGCCGGACTGAGGGTAAACACAGCCTTGAGAAAAGGTGAGATCTGAGAGCAGAGTTCTGGACACTGCAGTGTTTCCAGATTGTAGCAAAGGACTCAGAAAGTGAGTGATCAGAGCAGCAGCAAAATAACCGAGGAAGAGGAGTATCCTTCAGCCAAGTAAAGAGTGTCGCAGAGAGGCGTGCTTACCTGTGCTAGAAACTGCTCACGGCTGAACGCATTGAGAATGAGAAGCCATCACTGGGTTTAGCCCAGAAAGTTACCCCACAAAGTCATGATTAACGTTAGCAAAGGTGATTTTGGTGGAAATTGAGGGATAGAAGCTTTGTTCGTGTGGTTTGAGAATATTTATATTTATATTATAAATATAAAAGAATATCACTTACACGTGGAAACTGAAAGTACGACACAAATGAACGTATCTACAAAGCAGAAACAGACTTAGAATAGAGAGCAGACTTGTGGTTGTTAAGGGGGCTGTGGGAAGGGCGGAGGGGGCGTCTGGGATGAGCAGATACACACTGTTATATAGAGGATGAATAAGCAATACGGACCTACTGTATAGCACAAGGAGCTATATTCAACATCCTGTGACAAACCATAAAGAAAGATATATATATATATATATATATGCGTGGGTATAACTGAGTCTCTGTGCTATAAAGCAGAAATTAACACAACAGTATAAGTCAACTGTATGTCAATAAAATACATTAAAAAAATAAAAAATTAAAGAGACAAGGGGATTTCTTGTTCCAGCAAAGACCCTGTTCATACCTCTTCCAACTAAAAAGTCCAGGTAAAACAAGCAAGCCTGGGAAGACTCTGGAATGCAGAGACCAGGAGGGCAGCCCAGGGACCCAAGGTTGAGCAGCACCAGCTGCCCTGGGTTCCTAGGCAACAGACACCTTACTCCACTCTGACCCCGAACTGCCAGCAGCATGGACTCAGAGGGATCTGAGGAAAGCCTGCTCCCTGGCCAGGGGACTGGGAAGGTTTAAGACTAGAAAACCTTTCTAGTAATATCCACTCTCCTTCGGCCACACCCCAGCAGGAAGCCTGCACCCCTTCCCACTGCTCCACCCCTGTGGCTCCACAGGGTTGAGCATGGACCCAAGCTTCCACCCCACACCCCTGCCCGGGATGCTGATGGCAGCACCCAATCCCTGCATGGCACTTTCTGTGCAGCCAAGAAGGGTTCAGCCTCCATGCCCGACTCCCCCGCCAGGGTGTCATCTGTGGGCTGAATGTGGAGCAGCATTCCATGCTGAACCTGATCAGTTCCTGTCACAATGAATAACTGAAGGCACATCTTACATGCTGTCCCTAAACCTTCAACCAGAGAGCAATAATGTCAATAACACAGTCTGTTTCTGAGATGTCAGGGAATGAAATGGGAAATTCTCTTCAAGGAGCTCTCATACTTGAAACCTGGAGGATCCCAATAAATAAATGTCAGTAGCTTTCACAAGACCATCTTCTAGTTTGCATCTGTTGGTATTAGGTTTGTCTTTTGGTATGGGAACACATCCACAGTTTTTGCTAAGAAGAGATACAAATGCAGACTCCCCCCAAAATGCAGCCCTTTGATCATAACTGGCAAGCTGCACTTGATCTTTGAGGTTACATCTCTGCCTCTTTGAATAAAAAGCTATTTCCGACGAGTTGCAAGTTCTCAGAAAAAGTCATCGTTTATAAACATTGAAAGGCTTCTGTTGTTTTTTCATACTAGCAAACAGTGAAGAGAGAGTACCATTGGCCAGAACTTATCTTCCATTTCCTGTAAGTTTTTGAAGGCAGTCAAATAGCACCGAGTCAGAGAGACACTTTTTTACCCCTTCATCTTTTCTTTGACTTGAAATTTAAAACTTAACACTAAAGGCATAAGTAACAGAAAAAAAAAAAAAGAATAAACTGAACTTCATCAGAATTTAAACCTTTTGTGCATTAAAGGGCACTATCAGGAAAATTAAAAGACAACCAATAGAATAGAGAAAACTGTTCTTGCAAATCATATACCTGAAAGGGTCTAGGATCTAGAATCTATAAAGAATGTCTACAACCCAACGACAAAAAGACAAATTACCCAATTTAAAAATGGGCACACATTTAGATCCACAAGGCATTCTATTTCTGTGATCACTGTCTTTCAATTAAAATCTTCCTATTAATCTTCTGCTCAGCTTCAGAGGGGCTTCCCTTGTAGCTCAGTTGGTAAAGAATCTGCCTACAATGCAGGAGACCTGGGTTCGATTCCTGGGTTGGGAAGATCCCCCAGAGAAGGAAATGGCAACCCATTCCAGTATTCTTGCCTGGAGAATCCCCTGGAGCCTGCCAGGCTCCTCTGTCCATGGGGTCGCAAGAGTCGGACACCACTTAGCAACTAAACTACCACCACTACCATCAGCTTTAAAATCCCCAGATAAATGCAGATTTAACAATCAATGCAACAGTGTTTTTCTTTAGGAGTTCAAAAATGAAGAACAGTGTGAAATACGACAGTGACATTAGGTGTTAACTAGTACGTGCATATACACATGCATACATTCAGAGAAACAGGCCGAAGATTTTAGTAGACATTTCTGCAAAGAAGATATGCAAGTGGCCAACAGGCACATGAAACCATGCTCAGTGTCATTAGTCACTAGGGAAATACAAGTCAAAACCACGATGTGATACCACTTCATACCCACTAGGAGACTATGATTTTTTTAAAGAGATTATACAAGTGTTGGTGAGAAGGTGGATAAATTAGAACCATTAGCCTCTACCATTTGATGTAAGATGGTACCACCACTTTGGGAAAGAGCCCTTCAGCTCCTCAACAGGTTAAACAGAGAGTCCCCACGCGATCCAGTAGTTCCATTCATTTTCACCGAGGAGAAGCGAAAGCATGTCTGCATAAGAACTTGCACCTGAATGTTCACAGTAGCATTATTCATAATAGCCGAACACAGAGTGTAGACTTCAAGTGTCCACCAGCTGAAGTACTGATACATGTTACAACGTGGATGAATCTTGAAAACATTCTATTGTGTGAAATACATCAGACCCCAAAGGTCACATATTCTATGATTCCCTTTATACAGCGTATCCAGAATAGTTACAGACTGGTGGTTGCCAGGAGCTGGGGAAGAGGAGGTAAGAAAGACTGCTTAGTGGACACAGGGTTCATTCTGAGTGATGAGAATGTTTGGGAGCAGACAGAGGTGGTGGCTGCCCAACTTTATGAATGTAGTAATTATCAATCATTCATTTTTAGGTTACATTTCTATTATGAGAATTTCACTTCAATTTTTTACAAGAATTATAAATTAAATGGAGGTTAAATTGTGGTGAGCCTTGAAGGATATGATAAAGGTTTTAGACTGGGTCCTTTAATAATACAGAACATTTCCTAAAGTATTTTTAAACAAAGTTAACACATAGGAAGAGTCATTTCTTATGTATGTTGTGTTTATCCAAGAGCAAAACATCCAGTTCAGAAGCAGAGATTCAATCAGCTTGCTGTTCCAACGAGGCTCCTCAGTTGTCAAGACTGATTTTTCTCTCATTTTTTCCCCCATTTAATGAGACTGATAAGCAGGGAGGCTAGTTCTGTACTCAATTATATGTAATCACAGAAGCTCTTTCAATCTTTAAACAAGAATCATTTTATAAGCACCTGAGATAAAAATGAGGTTTGGAAACGGTGATTTGTGATGACCTGGAGAGAAATAGATGCAATTAGTGAGGAGTGCAAAGCTCAGGTCAATGAGTCAACAGAGAGGCTAGAGGATAGAGAGGAGCAGGCTGGAGACAGAAATGAGTCAGAGGACTCAGGGGACAGCCTGCGCGTCCCGCCAGCTGCAGCATGTAGGGACGTCTGGACAGGGCTCAGCTCTCGGAAAATCGAACTGAGGGACCTTGTTTCCTTAAGAGTCTGGCAATTGGAGCCATAACTCAGGATGAAAGTAGATTCCTGGCTTCTCAGCCAAGAGCAGGCTCTGAATCTGTTGGGTTTTACTGGGTCTATACAGTTCCCTACAGTTGTGCAGTTTATGGCCCTAATTAGTCACGTTTTTGCCTTCAGATGGAGCAGAAGAGAAAAGGCAATTGAAGCCGAGGCCCTGAGGGTGGCTGCTGGCTACAGTGAAACCCGTCTCCAGTCACCATGGACCAAGGATGTGAGGGGCTCCAGTGTAGGGAACCTGTTTTTTTGTTTGTTTCCTTAAAAAAAATTGTTTTTTAACTTCAAAATCTTGTTTATGACTCAAAATTCTAATCTTTAGGTAACCTAATATTTTCAGAGCTTTCCTTGAGAATCTTTTAGTGGACCCTGACTGATAGCACTTAATCCTTCCAGCATCTGTTGAAATACATTATGTCGACTGGTCTCTATCGCTGGCCCCTCTGGGCCATTTGTTGTTGTTCAGTTGCTGAGTCGTGTCCTGCTCTTTCCGATCCCACGACTGCAGCACACCAAGCTTCTCTGTCCTTTACAATCTCCTGGAGTTTGCTCAAACTCATGTCCATTGAGTCAGTGATGCCTTCCAACCATCTCATCATCTGTGTCATCTATTGATAGAGGATGAAATCCAGGAATTCAACTTATGCTGAAGATACGAAGTTTAATGATATTTAAGGCATATAACCTTTTTTAAAAAGCCATTTATCTTTGCTATTACTAAATAAATATGCCCTTTCCATAGAATGCACAATCTCAAAACTAAAGGTTTTATGAGACCTAAATAAATAGAAAATAATCTTGGTATTACAAAGGGGTTTTACTTTTATGAAAGAGCATTTCCATTACTTTTTACTTTTTTCTCGAAGAATTTTCTGAATAGTCACAGTAAATTTTTGTCTGTCATGCCCCTTACATGAAAGTATAGCAGTTTCAAAAAAAAATAAATTTCAGTTCTTTGCTTAACTGGGGAAGACGTTTTCATTTAGATTTTCTCATACTCCTTATATTTACAAAGTAAAAAACTTCTACTTACACAAACCCCTGTGCACAAATATTTATAGCAGTTTTCTTCATAATTGCTAAATCCTGGGAGCAACCAAGATGTCCTTCAGTGGGTAAATGGATTAACAAAGAGCAATACATCTAGGCAATGTCATTCAGCACTAACAAGAAATGAGCTCTTGGGAATTCCTGGCAGTCCAGTGGTTAGAACTTGGCACCTTCACTGCTGTGGCCTGGAATTAGTCCCTGGTGGGGGAACTAAAATCTCGTGTCATGGTTAAAAAAAAAACAGTTTTCAAGGCATGAAAAGACATAGAGGAAACTTAAGTGCATTTTACTAGCTGAAAGACACCAGTATAAAAAGGCAACATACTGTATGATTTTACATTGCTTGCTTGCTTAGGATTTGTCAGGTAACTCAGTGGTAAAGAATCCACCTGCCAATGCAGAAGAAACAGGTGACAAGGGTTTGATCCCTGGGTTGGGAAGATCCCCTCAAGGAGGAAATGGCAACCTACTGCATTATTCTTGCCTGGAGAATACCAGGGACAGAGAAGCTTGGTGGGTTACAGTCCATGGCATGGCAAAGAGTCAGACACAACTAAGCGACTGAGTAAGCAAGCAGAATCACTAACTGAAACAAGCTAGTATAAAAAGGCTGCTGCTGCTGCTAAGTCACTTCAGTTGTATCCAACTCTGTGCGACCCCATAGATGGCAGCCCACCAGGCTCCTCTGTCCCTGGGATTTTCCAGGCAAGAGTACTGGAATGGGTTGCCATTTCCTTCTCCAATAAAAAGGCTGCTACTGCTACTGCTAAGTCACTTCAGTCGTGTCCTACTCTGTGCGACCCCATAGACGGCAGCCCACCAGGATGCCCCATCCCTGGGATTCTCCAGGCAAGAACACTGGAGTGGGTTGCCATTTCCTTCTCCAATGCATGAAAGTGAAAAGTGAAAGTGAAGTCGCTCAGTCGTGTCTGACTCTTAGCGACCCCATAGACTGCAGCCTACCAGGCTCCTCCATCCATGGGATTCTCCAGGCAAGAGTACTGGAGTGGGGTGCCATTGCCTTCTCCGAATAAAAAGGCTACATACCATATAATTTTACCTGTAAGACTTCCTAAAAAGGCAAAACTATGGAGACAGTAGAAAGACCAGTGGTTGCCAGAGTTTGGGGACAGAAGGGTGAGTAGGTGGAGCACTGGGGACATGGCAGGGATTTCAAGGTGAGGGGCCTGGAACTACCCAATGCGAGTGTATAACGGTAGATATGGGTCATTATACAGTTGTCCAAACAGTGTACAACTCCAAGAATAAACCGTACACGGTGTAAGTGATGTGTATGTAAGCCCAAGTTCACTGGAGACCTCCAGGGAAATTATTGCTCTCTGTATATAGGCGTGACCTCCTCCTCTCTCCTTGTCTTTCTTCCTGAAGGGAATACAGAAAAGAGGCTGGACTTGTGATGATGAAGTGGCAAGAAAACAGCTTGTGCTAAGAATGGTGCCGGGAAGTCTTTAAAGGACCCAGGGACTTCGCTGGTGGTCCGGTGGCTCAGACTCCGTGCTCCCAATGCAGGGGACCCAGGTTCAATCCCCGGTCAGGACATTAGATCCCACATGCCACAACTAAGAACTTGCGCGCCACAAAGAAGATTCAGGACAGCCAGATAAATTAAAAAAAAAAAAATTATTTTAAAGGACCCCGGACGTTCAAAGTATCAAAGCATCAACCCCGGACCATTGCATCAACTCTGCATCTGATTCCTGACTTATCAGAAAAATTGCCCTCCATCAAAAGAGTTATATGGAGACCAATGTTACTCAGTTATCACTTATTAATTACTAATAGGCTAATCTATTTTATGGTTAATTATCTAGGTTTATCAATATCCACATAGCAGAATTAAGGTTAAGTTTAAATTGATTGTGTTTGGAAAAATCCAAATGTTTGAGGTAACATAAAAATAATATCCAAATATAGCAATTGTTAAGTTAAAATCCTGAAGTTTAAATCCTTTGGACATAACTATAGAATTAAATATTAAATTCCCTAGCAATTGTATCCAAGTGTTAGTTCCTCAGTCATGTCTGACTGACTCTCTGTGGCCCCATGGACTGTAACCTGCCAGGCTTCTCTGTCCATGGAATTCTCCAGGCAAGAAGACTGGACTGGGTAGCCATTCCCTCCTTCAGGGGATATACCTGACCCAGGGATCACACCCAGGTCTCCTGCATTGCTGGCAGATTCTTTTTAATTCAAACAATTCCTCTGTATACAGAGGATTAACATAATTACTTAAACTGTTTCAGGCCAGAGTTATCTTAATTATGGATATCTGTTTCAAGAATAAATCTATAACTATCAATATTTTTAATTTTGTGGGTTGAACTTTGTAATTTTTATTTTACAGAAATGTTACATAGTCATAAGAATTTCTGTTCTGAAAGAAACCTGGTGAAATTACTTATATAAAAGATCCAATTGGCTTGAATACTTTTTTCTTACAAAAATTATCTCAGTGCGCCCTCTGGTGACTTTTCTCAAAAATAGACTTTAATCTACTCAAGTTGAAAATTTATGGAAACTAAACAATTGACTTCAAGGAGATCAAACCAATCAGTCCTAAAAGAAATTAGTCCTGAATATTCATTGGAAGGATTGATGCTGAAGCTGAAATTCCAATACTTTGGCCACCTGATGCGAAGAACGGACTCACTGGAAAAGACCTTGATGTTGGGAAAGGTTGAAGGTAGGAGGAGAAGGGGACGACAGAGGATGAGATGGTTGGATGGTATCACTGACTCAATGGACATGAGTTTGAGCAAACTCCAGGAGTTGGTGATAGACAGGGAGGCCTGGCATGCTGCAGTCCATGGGGTGGCAAAAAGTTAGACAGGACTGAGCGACTGAACTGAAACAATTGATATGAAAATAGGTACAAATGATAAACTATGAAAAAAACTCTCTGAACTCTAACTGTCTGGATTTAAACATACTCATTTATCCCTCCAATAAAAAACGTTCATCGAGTATCTGCTGTTAAAGATGAAAAGTGAAAGTGTTAGTCACTCAGTTGTGTCTGACTCTTTGTGACCCCGTGGACTGTAACCCACCAGGCTCCTCTGTCCATAGGATTCTCCAGGCAAGAATACTGGAGTTGCCATGCCCTCCTCAAGGGGATCTTTCCACCCCAGGGACAGAACCCAGGTTTCCTGCATTGCAGACAGATTCTTTACCGTCTGAGCCACCAGTGAATCTCCCCCTACCAGGAGAGAGTTCCCAAAAAAGACACTCTGTTCCAGCCTGGGGAGCGTGCAGTTCACGGATCCTGACGTTTCTCAGAGATGCCAGTTTACCTTTTCTTCCCTTTCCCCATCTTTTTTTCTTTTCTTTTAATTGATATGATAGAATGTCTTTGTATAACCCTATGAGATATGGTATAAATACATGTAGCTTGCCCTAAGTTTACGGACAGTATCCTCCATTGTGAAACTCTGCTCTGTATAAAGAGGCGCTGTTAACTTTCTGCTCTGCTTCAATGGCGCTCCTGGGCCCAGGTCCTTACGCACAAAGCATGCAGATTACAATGTACCTGGTACTTTGGGGGTTGAGCTTTAGTCAAGGAATTTTTATTCTTATATAAACTTCAACAACACTGCACACTTTCAAGATTCTGCGTGAAGACTTAAGTTTTACTGTTAAATCTTATCTTCCCTTTGTACATGACATGGCAATAATAGGTATGTCTTGCCTGGTCCACAAATTATTTCAAAGACTTTTCTATGGTCTGATAACTTCAGATTACACAATGCAACCAAGTTCATCTCTGCTGGAATAGGATGAGACAATTCCTAGAACAGGAACCAGATGGCTCTGATTGGTCCTGATTGGTCTTTTGGCCCTTGCCAAATCGACCCACATCCAGTATCTCACTTTGAATATAAAACGGGGACCAAAGTGCCAGACTGGAAGCCATGCTCATAAAAGAGCCTTAGGAAAGCAGTCTCTGACACGTTCCTTAGCTGGACAAGGGCAATGATCCTACAGAATGATCTAGCCGGAACATCGCTTGCTGCTGTTTCCCCAGCATGTTGCTGAGGAAAGGAGTTTTCAGGAAGTTGAGGGTTTTTCTAGTGAGCTTCTCTACCATGACCATTCGTGTGCCATGTCTGCGCATTCTGCTAGCTGAAATAGCAGTGTGTATGATGACAATTTAAGCCATTTCTCTTCCCTTCTCACTCTCCACACAAGCTGCTCAAATATTCAAGAAATGAATGAAATAACAAGCTTATTATCCTTTTTCCATCCAGCATATGACCCAGGGTTTTTGTGCTAATTGGCAGTTTTACATCATTTTCACAATTAACCAAAATAAAAAGGTTAGGGGATTTCACCCTTAACCTTATCCTGTCAAGTTCTTCTATCTATTCATTTCTTATCCATTAGATAAAATTTCCCTGAAGGCAATGTTTTTGAAATTAATGACACATAAATGCTAAGGTGACTGAATTATGGATCCATGTTCTCAGAAATAGAATATTAACTCTCCACACAGAATGTTTCAGCTTTTATTTTAACCAGAGCTTCCTTGCCATGGAAAGCAGAATTTCTGCATTTCTCTAGAGAATGCCTAAGCATATACATTACATAACTGTACTAAGTAAAACCTAGTAAAACCAAGTAGACATTTTAAAATAACAGAAGTGGTAGAACCAAACAACACAGTTTACAGGAAGACTGCAAAAATTCAACACAGAGTTAAAACCTCTGCAATGCAATGAGGTGAGTAAATTCTACTATGCTAGGGCTACTGGCATGGTTATTTTGCTTGGTACCTAAGTCATAAGAAGGTAGCCTGAGACTTATAGTCCGGAGTTCTACATGCTATTACGAAGGCAACAACCTAGAAACAATGATACAACAGTTTATCCAACGATGTAGAAAGCCAGGAGGGAACAAGTACTGGCTCCCATTTAATCCCACACACATACAAGGATGCCAGTCCACGCCTGGCTGCATGGACAACACAGCCATGTCAGTCCTGTTTTTTCCAGTGATCTTGTAGATTCAAAGACAGCCAGGCTGATCCGTGTTGGGGGTGGGGGGTGCCGTCGATAGGCGGGTCACTGGGCTCTGCCCCGATGTGTATCCTGAGGATGTCAAAATACAGTCACTCACTTTACGAAGACAGACGAAGCTTCAAATCTGGGTTTGTGGCAGAATATCCACTTTGCTTTTTGTCCATCACCTCAAAGGATGAGCAGTTACTCTACATTTACATTTTTAATGTTGAAAAACTACTCAGGATTCACAAAATAATTTTGTGAGTCACGAAGAAAGTAAATAGAATGTTTCCAAGAAATTTGAAAGATACTAAAATGAATTTGAAGAGGGCTCTGAAACCCACCAGCAGAGCACTGTTCAAATGCCATCAAAATGCACTGGAAATAGAAAACCATATTCTGAAGCTATTAATACTATTATTTGTCACCCAAGGTATGTTTCTAAATTTACATTTTCTAAACTGATAGCTATGAATCACCCTGTTGTTCCTAATAGCTTTGAGAGCCAAGGAAGCAATTCTTATTCATGAAAACAAGGCCGGGGTGGGGGGAGGGGGGAAGAACTCCCTGATTTTCCATTTCATTTATTTTGTTAAAAGTATTTTAAAGGTAAGAGAAAGTGGTTAATGTCCATTAATCTAAGTTAACAAATCCTGCCAAACCAGCAACACTACGTTAGATCACACCTAATCCTGACAGTAGAAAACAAATATTTTTAGAAATTTTCATTCCTGTTTGGAATTCATCCCAAAGGGGGAAAAAAAAAAAAACTCTTTTAAAATACTCATTAATGACTGGAGTCTGGTTAATGCTCTGCCCTCAGGTCTGAAGACTATAGATGGCTGGGCAAAGCTAATGTCAGTCCTCTCTATTAATTCACTTGTGTCTCCTATAAGTAAAGATAAAATCGAGATAGGGTGCTGTCTGGTTTCCTTTCTCAGCTTGGACCAGACATCACCCAGGGCCCTGTGGAAAGGAACCCAGGAGAGGTTATTATAAGGTCTCATCATTTCAGCTCTCTCTGAGGCGAAGAGGATGAAGCATATGAGGAGAAAGGGAACGCTGGAATGGATGTGCATCTCCTCTTGACCTCATTAAGTCCACAAAAGCCTGTGAGATTAGTACACGTTTTTGTACACGTTTTAGTACACACAAATTTATAGAGTTCTCAACCTCGAAAAGCAATATGCACACAAAGAATTGCAACGAACTGCTCCAAGCTGTACTAGAGGTCGTCGGGGGCAGAGGGGCGTAGGGGGACTGAATCCCTCTGCAGAGGGAAGCGATGACGAGTAACCGAGCCAAGGAAAAGTGCGGCTTCGCATGTGCGCTCGCTCACCTGTCCACACAGCGCTGTTTGGGATGCTCGGCGCCTGCAGTGGCTCCACCAGGGGGCGCCGCAACCCTGCCAGGGACTCGGCTCCTGGCCTTTCCCGAGCCTGGCGCGCGGGGCTCCGCGGTGACCATAGGAGTGGCAAAGTGGAAAGGCTAAGAGAGAAGTGGCTGGGATACGAAGGGTTTATCACCGCTTTTATATTAATAACTGCTGTGTAGACATCACAGTCCATTTCCATCCTCCTTCACCCAAAGCCCCGGCTTCCGCTAGGCGCGCGCGCGCGCACACACACACACACGCACACGCACACGCACGCACACATTCATCCCCTGCCCCGTCACCCGAGCTGCTCTGTGTCCCTCGCAAATTCCCGGGCGGCCTCAGCCTCTCTCCAGCTTGGCGAGGTGGGAGCGCCCGCGCGCACCCGGACCCTCTTCCCCCGCGGCGAGAGCGCGCGGAAAAACGCCAGGGGCCGGTGCCAGGCTGCTCTGCAGCTGGAGCAGCGCAGACGGTCGCTGCTGGAAATTCGAGAAGCCGAGCGTGGAGCAGACGCCAGGGCGCCCGCAGCATACTTGGGCCTCTCCCATGACGGCGCCGAGGGCTCTTCCTAGATCGGGGCTGCGCTCGGCTGGGGCGGGAGGCTAGAGGGGAACGGAAAGTGGGTCTCAGCATCACAACCCCCTTCCTCCCCTCCCGTGTCAAGCTCAGGGGTTGCTTCGGTGTTGCCTCGGTGCCCTTTGGCATTAGGCAGCCGTCTGTGCGCTGTCAGCCGCAGCAGTCCCCAAGCTCCGCGCGCTCCCGCAGCACCCTGAGGCCTCGACAAATTCAAATTGGGCGCGCAGCCACAGAGCTTCCGAGGTCGGAGGTCCCGGGACAGGCCCAAGAATCCGCATCTCTAACAAGCTGGGGGAGGGGTTTCGGGAGCGCCGCGGGTCGGGAACCACCCTGAGCGACCCCGAACGCCGGCTCCTTGTTATCGGGCTCAGGAGGTGGTGCGGCACGCCAGCAGCTGGCGGAGGCTCCGGCGGAAGCTGTCGTCCAGGAAGGCGTAGAGGAAAGGGTTGAGGCAGCTGTTGGCGTAGCTCAGGCTGGTGATGAAGTAGGACACGGCGATGACCAGCGGCGTCTGCGGGAGGTCGGTGGTGAGCGCCACCACGGTGCTCAGGTGGTAGGGCGTCCAGCAGAGGAGGCACACGGCCAGGATGGCCACCACCAGGACGGTCACCCGCTTCTTGGCGCGGTCCAGGGCCTTGGCGTGGCTGTCGAGGCGTATGGCGCGCAGCCGGCACAGCAGCGAGGTGTAGAGGACGCAGATGGTGGACACTGGGATGGCGAAGCCGAGCACCAGCGTGTACAGGCGGCTCGCGCGCCACCACAAGGCCTCGGGCTGCGGGAAGACCAGCACGCACTGGCGCCGGCCCTGCTCCTCGTCGAGCCGCGCGAACACCGCGAAGGGCAGCACCACCAGGGTCGCGACCCCCCAGACGGCCAGGCTCACCGCGCGCGCGGCGCCGTACGTGCGGCCGGCCACCCGGCGCGACTCGGCGGTGGCCAGCACCACCAGGTAGCGGTCGGCGCTCATGACCGTGAGGAAATAGAGGCTGGAGAAGGTGTTGTACTGATCGACGGCCACGACGAGCTTGCATAGGAGCTCCCCGAAGGGCCAGCGCCTCAGCAGAAAGTCGGCGATGTTGACAGGCAGCACGAGCGTGAAAAGCTCGTCGGCCACGGCCAGGTTGAGGATGAACAGGTTGGTGACGGTCTTCCTGCGCGGCGCCCGCAGCAGCACGAACAGTACCGCCGAGTTGCCCGCCAGTCCCACTGCGCAGATCACCGCGTACACAACGGGCACGGCCACGGCCAGCGGCGGCGGCAGCGGCGGCGCCGGCCCGGACGCGTTGGGGCAGCCGAGCGTGGGTGCGGGCGCGGGGCACGACGTGTTGGCGCGCTCCGGCCCCCAGTACGACGCGTTGTGCATCCTGGAGAGGACAGAGACTCGGTCTTCTCCGCCGTTGGCCCGCGGGGGTCTGCGGTCCCGGGGACCCGACCCGCGCTCCGAGCTAGTCACCGGCCTTCTACGGGAGGCCCGTTCCTGCCGCCCTCTCCGCAGCGCCGCGGACTCCGGGGCTGCCAGGCGGAATGGACGGAGGGCACCACTGAGGCTTGTGGACCACGCGCAGCTCTGCGGAAAAGAGCAGTTCCTAAGGGAGGGGGCGGCCGGCGCCCAACCTGCCCCACGTGATCGCTCTCGGCCACCTGTTGAAATCTTCCTCTGACTCGTTGGCTACATCAAGGAAGTGCTAGAGAGGAGTCCTTACCTTTATAGGAGAAACACAAACCCACTTCCCCTACCTGAGCTCCCACCCCGCCCCCGGAGGTCCGAGTCAACCCAGAGAGTCCTGCAGCGGCCAGCTTGGGTCCCACGAGGTTCCGTGCGCCCCGGGGAACAGCGCACCCAACAACAGCAGCTGGCTCACCCGGCCGATGCGGGGACCGGGTCTGCGTCTTCGCGAGCCGGCGGGAGAGGCAGCGGCGGCGCGGGCGGGCTGCTCGCCTCCTCCGGGTGTGAGCCGCGAGACGTCCGCCGGAGCCTTGGCGGGTCCCGCCTCCCGCCTGGAAGCCGTGGGCTGGTGCAACCCAGACCGCGAGCCCTGGAGATCTGACCGCCACCCCTAGCGCCCAACCGCAAGCAGAATAGGGCTCGAACCTAGAATCTCATTACCCGAAACTTAAGAAATCACTTTCTTCCTTCCAGGAGTGTGACCTCACTCGATTTGAATTAATGAAAAACTCTTCTGTTAAGACTTAAATGAAGAAAAGCAAAGTTAGAGTCTGTTTTAAAAGGAGAGCAATGCAGTCGACGCTCCCATTCCAGTTTTTTTTTTTTTTTTTTTTACACTCTACCCCCAATTTGTTGTTGTTAGTCGCTAAATCGAGCGGGCTCAGTGCGACCCTATGACTGTAGCCTGCCAGGCTCCTCTGTCCATGGGATTCTCCAGGCAAGAATACTGGAGTGGGTTGCCATTTTCTCCTCCAGGGGATCTTCCCGACCCAAGGATGGAACCTGGGTCTCCAGCATTGGCAGGTGGATTCTTTACCACTGAGTCCTCTGGGAGGCCCCGTAAAATTAAAAAATATATTGAATGCTACAGAAAATGCTCACAACAATTCTAGAAAGCTACATTTAAAGCAGTAAACAAAACATGTAAGAAACACAAAAAAATAAACATTTTCTAAAAGTTTTTTTTTAATTCCTGTTTTCTTTGGGAAAGCCAGCAAATTACAGCTCATGAGAGTCTGTGCCGCGTCCCTGGGATAAGTCTCCCTTTCACAGGAGCAAGAACCCGAGTAACACGCATGTTTGGTCCTTTGTGATGCCTTGGTAGAGGACAGGGCCTGAGACACTGAGGAGGAGACTGGAAGCAGCCAGTGGAAGAAGCTTGGAAGGGGCAGAAATCCAAATGCTTTCCCTTACCCACTCAGTCCTCTTTTTACTAGAATCTGTATAATTTTGATTTCCCTGCAGTTTCATGCTTTGTGTGAAAAAAAAAATGACAAGAGAGTCAGGCTACATCCATGAGCAAAAATGTGGCAAACACGACATGATGTTAAGTGAAAGAAAAAAATATAAAATATATAGCACAGATAGTGTACATATAACACACACATATATATGTAGCTATGCATCCCTGGATAGGGAAGATCCCCTGGAGAAGGAAATGGCAACCCATGGCAGTATTCTTGCCTGGAGATTCCCATGGACAGAGGAGCCTGGCAGGCTGGCAGTCCACGGGGTCACAAAGAGTCACACACAACTGAGCAACTACCTAACACGTATGCATGTATCTGTCTATATGTATGTGTGTATATACATATATAACTGCTTCATTTGCAAGCATTTGAAGACTTTCTAGCTTTTAAATTACTGATGTCCAGCTTAGCTGCATGTGGACAGAGACCAAACTCAATATGATCTCAATTCATTGGCATTTGTTGAAACATTACCCTGATACCAAAACCAAGAAAAGACCTTACAAGGAAGGAAAACAACAAATTCATGAACACAGATGAAAAAGACTCAACAAAATCTTAGCAAATTTAATCCAACATTGTGTCAAGAACATTGTACAACATGACCACATGGGATTTACCCCAGATATACAAGCTTGTTACAACATTTAAAAATCCATTCATATAATCTATCACATCAACAGCCATTTGAAGAGAAATCACATATCATATCCATAGAAATGGCAAAAGCATTTGACCAAGTTCAACCCCCATTTATGATAAAACTCTCAGCAGGAATAGTGAAGAACTTCATCACCTGGAGAAGGAACATTTACTCAAAAAACCCTCCAGGTAAATCACACCTAATAATGAGAAGCTAATGCACACTTTCCCCCTAGATTGGAGCAAAGCAAAAGTGTTCCTTCTCACCACTCTTTTTCATATTGTACTGGAAATCTTAGCTAATGCAATAGAAAGTCTTTCTTTTTACTTGCCCCTTACCTGCCAACAGAACTCAGGGGGAAGGTCCTGGCACACAAGGGCACTATCCCCAGAGATCTACAAAGAGCATGGCTTTGGGGGGGTGGGGGAGTTGGATGGGGCCTAGAGACCAGAGTCTGCTCTGTGTCCCATTGTCCCTGCAAGCCCCACAAACATCTGTTCACCAAACACCTGCTTGTCTGTCTCCATGTGAACTGCCTCATCCTTGCTGAAGTCCCCACCTGCTCCCCACCCTCAGATGCCACGGAACCCTCAAACTTGTCCTGGGGCCTCACAGGACTGGGGCCCTGTGTGTACATAATTAAATCTGAGTTTCTCCTGTCAGTCCATCTCACAACAGTTTAATTCCTGGACCAGCCATAAGAACCTAGAAGGAGTAGAGGGAAATGCTTTTCTTCTCAAAGAGCACTCTAGTATCAGTTTGCTTTTGCAACTTATGAAGATAAAATAATAAACACAAATTGCTCCTAATGTGTCTTCATATTGGAACCCCATGTGCCATAAGCATCATTATGACTGAGAGATGGGTGATGAAGGTGCTGGCAGCCTCAAGCCTGAGGGCAGAAGTGTATGTATAATGCTGCTTTGTTTACCCAGATGTTCCCCAGAAGACATTTCTAGTAATAAAATAAGTTGCAACATTTTTCTGTGTTCATTTGTTTTTTTTGAAATAAAGCTTCCTGGAGATGCTTGGTTATTACTGTTTCAAAAATGAAATGCTTTGATGACACTAAACAGATGACAGCACTTTCTGATTTCTGCGCGTTGTACTCCTGAGGGATTCACAGAAGGAAACTGATCAAAACAAAGTGGTCGCCAAATTTGTTCATCAAGTTGTGAAGGGTGGGTGGGGGAACAGACAAAGCACGAACTCTGTTATAAAGTACGAACTTTGATTAAAATAATTGATGGATACCGGTTCATTGATTGTAACAGATGTACCACACCGGTTCAAGATGTTAGTAAGAGGATAATTCCTCATCATTATACTGGAAGGCAGGTCAATAGCACAGAGACTCACACAGCAGTAGAGTTGAAGTCTGAAATATGATACCTACGGGGACCAGGCACTTACTGGCCAACTCATGGCCGATTACGCATTATCCCAGGCTGGCGTGTTCACCCAGGAGAGGCTGGGTGCTTTTCTGACCAGGCTGACTCATCAGCACTTTATCCAATGGAACAAGTGCTCTAATATTTAGTTCAAATCATGAATCTTAAAATTTTTATGTCTTCTTTCATCCAAGAGTTTATAATTGTTCCATTTAAAATCTTGCTATGTCGTTTATTCACCTTCCTCTCTTCTCTCACTAATAGTGGCTCCGAGCAGTCCTAATTTCTCAGTCAGCTCTTTCTGGTGGTAGTTAAATAATTTATTTCCTTTACTTCCTGATGGCCGGGGTCAAGTTCTCACAGAGTCAGCTGGAAGAAAATATCACCAAAATGTTATCTGAGATTTGTCTGCCTCAGGGTGTGGAAAATGCATGACGTATACCACAGTCACCGAGGAATCCTAATGCATAAGACAATGTGTAGAACACCGAGAAACAGGATGGTGAGAAAGCAGCTATCAACAAGGCAAAAGAGTTCTGCAAGGTAATCGTAAATCCGAAGTGAAAAATGGTAGAACAGGAGGTGAAGGCTGAAGACGTTTCTTACTGCAGGTCCTCTCAGAATCCTGAGTATACCAACGTTAATCGGGAATGCCAGTTCATACTGCAGTAGGCAGAATCCCATAGACTGGTTACCTGAGAACATTTCTTTATGTGGATGCTTCCCAGAGATAAGCATTCTTCAGAACACACCTTAGAAAATGCAGCAAAGAATAAAGTGCCATAATAAAGGTGAAGTAGGATTGAGGCAAAGTCTGGTGGGAGTCCATGAGAAGAATTGTTCTTCCCAGTCGGGGGAAAGCAGGGTAGGCTCCACTGAGGAGGTGGCGTTGCAGCTGATCTCTGAAGGATACGATGAGGATAAGATGATACGGACAGTCCTGGTCAAAGAGCGTGAACAACAGAATGAGACATGAAACTGCATAGTGAACCTTGAGGAGAGAAGAATTTTGACATTCTATTCCAGGAAATGGCACCCCACTCCAGTACTCTTGCCTGGAAAATCCCATGGACGGAGGAGCCTGGTAGGCTCCAGTCCATGGGGTCGCTAAGAGTCGGACACAACTGAGCGACTTCACTTTCACTTTTCACTTTCATGCATTGGAGAAGGAAATGGCAACCCACTCCAGTGTTCTTGCCTGGAGAATCCCAGGGACAGAGGAGCCTGGTGGGCTGCTGTCTATGGGGTCGCACAGAGTCGGACACGACTGAAGCGACTTAGCAGCAGCAGCATTCCAGGAAACTAGGAGGATGGTGCACCTCTGACCAATGATAGGGAGAAAGAAACATAAACTTTGACCAGAATGACCTGGAAGATGAAGGAAGTGGAATGTGGGAGACAGAGGTAAGGGGCTATTTGGGATTTGTTAAATGTGTGATGAAGTTCTTGGTGTGGTTTTCAAGAGACAAGTGAGCCTGGAGATTAGAACAGAGCCCTAAGGAGAAAATAAAGATTTGAGGGATCCTTTCCCATCCAACTTCCAGAAATATGGGACCAGAGAAAGTAGCCTATTAGAGATCAACCGTTGATGATGTTAATCCCAATACCTCAGAAACAAATTACTTGAAAAAGGTCTCAAAATCACATCCATCTTTACAGCAGCAGAGAATAAGAGTTCTGATTCTGATAGATGTAATCCTCTTAAAGATGAAATGACCTTTTTTGTTCTTTGTTACGAGACCATAACACACAGGACAATCAAATGGTAGTCTCAGGAAATTATAGCACAATTTCATCCTAACTGATATCTCAGCCATCTTTCATGTTGTTTGAAAGAAAACTGGTCTACCTTCTCTGGTGTGATGGATAACGGGAAATATCCACCTATATCAATTCCTGTGTGTGTGCTAAGTCACTTTAGTCACGTCAGACTCTTTCTGATCCTATGGACTGTAGCCCACCAGGTTCCTCTATCCATGGGATTCTCCAGACATGAATACTTCAGTGGGTTGCCATGCCCTACTCCAGGGGATCTTCCTGACTCAAGGATCGAACCTATGTCTCTTATGTCTCCTGCATTGGCAGGTGGGTTCTTTACTACCAGCACCACCTGGGAAGCCCACATCAGTTCATTATAGTAGCTAATGGATTGGCTAAATGGTCAGTGAGGGATACAGAAAGGACAGGATTGGAAGACTAGTGACAAAGAAGCTTGGGGTGACCATGTACCTCTGTGGACAGATCTCTCAAACGGGGTTTGTATTAATTATGTGTTGCTATCTGTTATAGCAAATGACCCTCCAAAACTTGGTGAATTAAAATAACAACCAAGTAATGACTTAGCTGGTTCCCTGCTTCACCATCTGCTGAGGATGCAGTCCAGGTGTCAGAGCTGCTGTCTCCTGGACAGGATCCACCTCCAGGGAAAGTGATTGTGGGCAAGGGTCAGTTTCTGGGACCAGAAGTGTTAGTCCCTCACATGGGCTGCAGCCATGACCCGCCCCTCATCACACGACAGGTCACCCTTATGGTCAGGGCAGGAGGAGCCAGACAGTCTCTTGTCACCTCAGTGGCATGTGACCACATTTCATTTCCTGGAAGCAAGACCTTGAGTCCAGCCCACGCTCAATGGGAGGGCATCGCACAGGGATATGAATGCCCGGAGGCAGGGACAGCGGGAAGCACCATTCAAGGCTGCCCACCCACCACACTCTCCTGTAAATACTCATCCAAGGGCATCCATGGCCTAGGGGGCTCTCAGGACCCAGGGACACACTGATGCGCTCTGTGGATTCAGTCAGCATCCTCCCCCAACCCCCTGTACCTTTTCACAGACAAGAGAAAGGTATCCATGGTGATAAGGATGCTATTCGTGGCTTCTGCCAACACACACTTCTCTTCACCAAGGCTGACCTTGCTCTCTGCTGCCTCATCTGCCAACAGCAGAGAGAAATGCCTTAGACCCAAACAGGGAACAATTCTCCAGGAGGAACAACTAGCTACCTGGTTGCAGGTTGGTCAGTCTGGTTCTGTTCTATCACAGAGGACAACAGATTCATCCTCATTGCATGTTGACTTTACGTGTTAGTCTTTAGGGAGCAGATTTTTCAGCGGAAGATGATTGAATGTAAGGATGTTCACATGGGCTGTGACAGGCACAGTGACCTTTGGGACTGCAGGGCCAACTCAAAGAGGCGAACACAGCCTTCATCTCTGTGTTTTGACTGTCAGGCACACAGGAGGTGCTCAATAAGTGTTTAACAGATGAATCAATACATTCAAATTACTGTATTGAAGGATGCTACTGAGTTCATCATGAACCTTCTCAAGTGATATTGTCATTTCAAATATTTCAGAGATGTTTCAATCCAAGCGTTGTCTTCAGATTTTCAGTTAACTGCTCGGGGTGGTGGAGGAAACTGCAAGCAAGGATGACCTCAGATGAAACCAGTTATGTGCTGCCTGCATGGCACACATGCAGAGGTGGTCCTGGCTGTTGTTCATTATCCATGTTTCTCTGTGGTTACGCTTGGCCAGCCTTGTAACTTGCGAGGCTGCCTGTAAAACTAACGATATTTACAGCTTGACTGTCAGGTTGGCTGGCAGGCAATGTATGTATGGCTTACATTTCTGTAACTTAAAGGTCACAAGACTTTAATAAAAGACCAAAGGCTATTATCATTCATCTGCTTTCTTTTATGGCCCTATGTGAGAAACACAGGGAATATTGATAATTTTGGAGGTTCTTATTAAGGTACCTAGAATATAATACTGAGACCTGGGAAAGATGTAAGATGGCATAATAACCCTGTATGTGTATGGTAATTTACTATTCAGGATTTAACATCTCTACACAACATGGGCTTTTCCCCTCTTTGCTGTGATTTGAAAGAGTTCTGCTGCCGTGTTCCTGGGCCACCTCCCGCAGATAACCTGTACCTTCCCAGTGTTGCACAGGCCTGAAGAATCAAAGACACACACCTTGGCTGCCCCCAGAAGAGCTCTGGGCCCCGCAGCGTGATACCCAAGACCACACTGCACTAGCAGCTCTGAGAAACCAACGCTGTTTGCAAGGCTTCCTTGGGAAAACATCTCCCACCCAAGTTGTAGATGCCTTGCATGCATGCGTGCTTAGTCGCTTCAGTCATATCCGACTCTTTGCGACCACGTGGACTGTCTCCTCTGTCCATGGGGATTCTCCAGGCAAGAATACCGGAGTGGGTTGCCATGCTCTCCTCCAGGGGATCTTCCTGACCCAGGGATTGAACCCGCATCTCTTATATCTCCTGCATTGGCAGACACGTTCTTTACCACTAGCACCACCTGGGAATTCTGAAGATGCCTGAGGGAAGCTGAATCTATGAATCCTGTAAAGTTCTACTTGTTTCAAGACTAGCTCTTGTGAAGGAACTGGTCAAGAAGTCTTACAGTTTTTTTTTTGTTTGTTTTGTTTTTATACAGGAATTTTTTTTCATTTTTTTAAAAATTTTATTTTATTTTTAAAATTTACAATATTGTATTAGTTTTGCCAAATATCAAAATGAATCCGCCACAGGTATACACGTGCTCCCCATCCTGAACCCTCCTCCCTCCTCCCTCCCCACACCATCCCTCTGGGTCGTCCCAGTGCACTAGCCCCAAGCATCCAGTATCGTGCATCGAACCTGGACTGGCAAATCGTTTCTTACATGATATTTTACATGTTTCAATGCCATTCTCCCAATTCTTCCCACCCTCTCCCTCTCCCACAGAGTCCATAAGACTGTTCTATACATCAGTGTCTCTTTTGCTGTCTCGTACACAGGGTTATTGTTACCATCTTTCTAAATTCCATATATATGCGTTAGTATACTGTATTGGTGTTTTTCCTTCTGGCTTACTTCACTCTGTATAATAGGCTCCAGTTTCATCCACCTCATTAGAACTGATTCAAATGTATTCTTCTTAATGGCTGAGTAATACTCCATTGTGTATATGTACCACAGCTTTCTTATCCATTCATCTGCTGATGGACATCTAGGTTGCTTCCATGTCCTGGCTATTATAAACAGTGCCGCGATGAACATTGGGGTACACGTGTCTCTTTCCCTTCTGGTTTCCTCAGTGTGTATGCCCAGCAGTGGGATTGCTGGGTCATAAGGCAGTTCTATTTCCAGTTTTTTAAGGAATCTCCACACTGTTCTCCATAGTGGCTGTACTAGTTTGCATTCCCACCAACAGTGTAATAGGGTTCCCTTTTCTCCACACCCTCTCCAGCATTTATTATTTGTAGACTTTTGGATCGCAGCCATTCTGACTGGTGTGAAATGGTACCTCATAGTGGTTTTGATTTGCATTTCTCTGATAATGAGTGATGTTGAGCATCTTTTCATGTGTTTGTTAGCCATCTGTATGTCTTCTTTGGAGAAATGTCTATTTAGTTCTTTGGCCCATTTTAAAAATATGGAACGCTTCATGAATTTGCGTGTCATCCTTGCACAGGGGCCATGCTAATCTTCTCTGTATCGTTCCAATTTTAGTATGTGTGCTGCCGAAGCGAGCACAGTCTTACAATTTTGATGACTGAAATCAAGATGGATGTCGCTTTCCATGATAGCCCGAAGGAAAGTGGGAGTGTTTGGAAGGACAATGGCAGAAAACTCATTCTGGTAAGAAACTTAGGTTTACTGGAGGTGTGTGAAGGGTCAGGTTCACCTGTGTCATCTCGTCTAATTCTCAGCTCAGTGCTGTTACTGCCTGCCATCCTCTCAGTGAGAAGGCTAGGCGTAGACAACACGGTGGAAGGTCACAAAATGGTAGGCAGATGCTGGAGAGTTTAGAACCAGACCAGCCTTTGCTCCTAATTACTCCCCCAGACTGCACTTCTTTGATTTTTGCTTTAGAAGGCCAGGAAAAGAAATAAGATATCCAGGACCCCTTATAAATAAGTAACACAATTCTGAGTATTAAAAAAAAAAAAAGGTCATGCAAGCAAGCCTTGAAATTACATCCTATTAAGCTGTCTGATTTGCCTAATATTTTTACAAACTGCAGACACTTTTGTTTACCAGAGAACATTTTACTTAAATTTTCAGTTCTTAATAGCGCTCAAGGACGTCTCTGGTGGTTCAGTGGATTAGAATCCACCTGCCAGTGTAGGTGACTCCTGTTTGATCCCTGGTCCGGAAAGAGTCCACATGCTGTGGAGCAACTAAGCCCGTGTGCCACAACTTCTGAAGCCTGAGTACCTGGAGCCAGCGCTCCGCAACAAGGGAAGCCGCAGCAAGGAGAAGCCCAAGCACTGCAACTAGAGAAAGCCCGCACAAAGCCGTGAAGACCCAGTGCAGCAAAAGTAAAATAAAAAGTATATAAATGATTTAAAAAAATAATTTATAACTCAATAACTCTTGATAGTATGTTAGTGACGTGCAACCATCATGTATCCAGGTTACTTCAGGTCAGTTTGTGATAAACCAAGAGGGTGATGTCATAGCAACCCAGGGGACCCTTCATGTCCTCTCCTCTCCTCGCTCAGCTGTTTTCTTTTCTCTTATGAGTCCAGGGACAACCGCTAATAAGGTGCAGGTATAATAAGGCAGCCTCTCTAAAATATCACATTTTCAACTCTCTGATGAAGCTTAATTTTCTGAAGAATTTTTCTTTTGTAGATGCACTCAGTCTATAGTCCCTGAGGTCGCAAAGACTCAGACACGACTGAATGACTAACACTTTAATTTTTCACTCTTTTCACTCACTTAATTTAGGTAGAATATGTACTTTTGTATTACATAATAATGACTCCTTCACATAATAGTTCAGTTCAGATCAGTGGCTCAGTCGTGTCCGACTCTGCGACCTCATGAACCACGGCACGCCAGACCTCCCTGTCCATCATCAACTCCCGGAGTCTACCCAAACCCATGTCCATTGAGTCGGTGATGCCATCCAACCACCTCATCCTCTGTCGTCCCCTTCTCCTCCTGCCCCCAATCTCTCCCAGCATCAGGGTCTTTTCAAATGAGTCAGCTCTTCGCATCAGGTGGCCAAAGTATTGGAGTTTCAGCTTCAACATCAGTCCTACCAATGTACACCCAGGACTGATCTCCTTTAGGATGGAGATCATGTAATAAGTAGATATTAAATGAGTGCCAGACATTCTGATATGGGTCAGTTATAATCATCATAATGTGAAATAATTTTTTACATTTATATTTTATGATCTTCCTAGCAAAGGTTCTAAATAATTAAAGTTTATTTCCAATTAAAATGAAGTTAAAATATAAACTCTGGTACATGAATTTGTAACAAGATCATAATTCTAAAGAAATAGAATGTCACCATTATAATTAGTCTATTCTTTTAACTTGAAGCCCTTTAAAAGTAAGAAATGGAGCTGTCTACACCTCAAGTTTGGTCAGCGCACACTCCACATAACCCCACTCAGGGACTTTTGTTGAGATGCACCTTTGAGCAGGTTCCAGGCCCAGCAGTAATCAAAAGGCACAATAAACTTGAAAAGTTGCATGAGGAGTCTTAACAGGAGGACCAAGAAATGTGTAGGTAACACTTTGGAAAATAGGCTAGAAATAAGAAATAATGCATCCTGCAACTGGCCTCAGTGCAGGAAGAGGGTCTCTGAAGTGCTGAACCTCTGAGTTTTCCAAGTTGTAAGGAATGACTCAGTGTGCAGGTCCCCCTTTAAGTTGGGCACGAGGCTCAAGGGGGTGAAAGAGAAAGAGAGCAATGAGTTAAACCAGCCTGGGGCCAGCTGTCTAGAAGAACTGAGGGTGTGCTCACCAGCAAATAGGACTGACTGGAAAGTGAAAGTTGCTCAGTCGTGTCTGACTCTTTGCAACCCCATGAACTGTAGTCCATGGAATTCTCCAGGCCAGAATACTGGAGTGGGTACCTGTTCCCTTCTCCAGGGGTATCTCCCCAACCTAGGGATAGAACCCAGGCCTCCCACATTGCAGGTGAATTTTTTACCAGTTGAACCAGAAGGGAAGCCCAAGAATACTGGAGTGGGTAGCCTATCCCTTCCCCAGCAGATCTTCCCAACCCAGGAATCAAACTGGGGTCTCCTGCATTGCAGGCAGATTCTTTACCAACTGAGCTATCAAATAGAAACAAAGTCTCCGGAGATTTAAAAAAGGCTGTCCTGCTGGGACCTGCAGGTGGGGCTCGTTGAGAAGCAGACTGCATTTGCAGAGCCCTTGGAGCCCCCTTGGGGGAAGGGAAGGGAGTAAAATGGAACTCACAGAGAAGTTGAGCTCTGAGGTAGCCTCAGTGGTGGCCTCAGGGGTGGCCAGCCCATGGGGGCTCTGAAGCTGGTGTGATGTGGTCAAGTTGTCCCCACCTGGGGCAGGGGTAGAGGGCTTTGTACTCCTGCATAGACCGTCTGGATGTGGCTACCCCAGGAAGGGGCATAACTTTGGCAAGTCGGCTCCCTGCCACTAATGCATGCCTAGGCCAACTGTCCACAGCACTACAGGTTACCAGGAAAATAAGTCCTTCCATTCTAAACAGAGGTCTGGGCAGTGCCCACTTTACCAAGAAACCAGTCTGAACCACAAGAACCTGTGACTGGTTGAGCCGTAAAATGACACTTGAATCCTAATCAACGTGGTAGGTCATGAGCTTGAGTCCACAGGGAGGAGACAGTGACTTCCCTGGTGGTCCAGTGGATAAGAATCCACGTGCCAGTGCAGGGAACACAGGTTTGACACCAGGTCCAGGAAGATTCCACATGCCGAGGGGCAACTAAGCCCATGCACCACAACTGCTGAAGCTAGAGTGCCGAGATCCCACGTTCCACAAGAGAAGCCGCCGCAGTGAGAAGTCCACCCGCTGCAACTAGGGAGTAACCCCTGCTCACCACAACTAGAGGAAAGCAACAAAGACCCAACGCAGCCAAAAATAAAGAAAAGAAAACTCGAAGGGGTAGAGAGCAAGCAGGCCAGCTAGGGACCCTGCTGCCTGAGGGACATGGGGAAGTTCCTCAGCTTTTCTTCTTGCCTCTCTCAGCCTGGATGTGGAGCCAAAGGAGCGGGCAACCTGGAAACACCAGCAGGTGCAGATCCAAACAGTCCTCCCACTGCCAAAAAAATCTGTGCTCTCTAGCCAAAGGACAAGGACAACCATAATCTGTAAGGACAGAAGTTTATAGACAATAGCCACAATACTGCAGCCAAATGCCACAGAAAACACTGCGTCCCACCACACACACACCAGCAAAGGAAAGCAAGGACCCCAGCTACCCCCCAGCACCAGCCTATGATGGTCACCCCAAATCTCCACAGTGGAAGGAAGAACCAGGGACTTTTGTGACCACATGCAGTGAGGAGATCCCACACAGTGACACCAGACCCCACAGCGGAGACGGCTTTCACCTCCACCCACCAGGAACCAGGAGACCAAAAGCCCTGGGGAGTCAGCGTGGACTTCCACCTCTGCTGGCAGTGTCATGGGCTTGTGCCCCTTCTTTTGCTGGAGAAGCGCCAGAAAAAAAAAAAAAAGTTAAAATATACAGTTTAATTAAGATGCAAAGTTTCATAATAGAAGGCAAAAATGTCCAGCTTTGAATAGAAAATTACCTGTCACACCAAGAACAAGAAGACCTGGGCTGAAAGAATGAAAGACAATAAATGAAGCCAGCAGCACAATGACAGCAATGTTAGAATTATCCTGCAAAGATACAAGCGGTGGTGATAAAAATAGTTCCGTGAGCAATCACAAAACACTTGAATTAAGTGATAAACAGAAAGCCTCGGCAAAGAAAAGCAGCCCAATGCGAATTTTAGAACTGAAATAAATACAATAATGGAAACTAAAAGCTCAGGGGACGGACCTAGAGTCTATTATACAAGGTGAAGTAAGTCAGAAAGAGAAAGATAAATATCATATACTAATGGCCAACTCATGCGAAGAGTTGACTCATTGGAAAATACTCTGATGCTGAGAGGGATTGAGGGCAGGAGGAGAAGGGGCCGACAGATGAGATTGCTGGATGGCATCACTGACTCGATGGACATGAGTCTGAGTGAACTCTGGGAGTTGGTGATGGACAGGGAGGCCTGGCGTGCTGTGATTCATGGGGTCGCAAAGAGTCGGACACGACTGAGCGACTGAACTGCAGTGAATGCATATATATGGAATTTAGAAAGATGGCACTGAAGAATATATTTGCAGGGCAGCAATGGAGAAACAGACATACAGAATAGACTATGGACACAGGGACAGGGGAGGAGAGGGTAAGACGAATGGAAAGAGTAACTTGAAACTTACATTCAGTTCAGTTCAGTTCAATCGCTCAGTCATGTCCAACTCTTTGTGACCCCATGAAACTTACATTACCATATGTAAAATGATAGAAAAAGGGAATTTGCTGTATGTCTCAGGAAACTCAAACAGGGGTTCTGTATCAACCTGGAGGGGTGGGATGGGGAGGGAGATGAGGGGAAGGTTCAAGAGGGAGGGGACATATGTGTACCTATGGCTGATTCATGCTGAGGTTTGACAAAAAACAACAACATTCTGTAAAATAATTATCCTTCAATTAAAAAATGAATGAATTTTTTTAAAAAAGAAAATCTGCTTAACTGATACCACTCAACTTTGGGATAATTTTATTGTTTTCAATAGCCAAAAAACTGCCTTGCTAACTTTATACTTCTATATTAAACTTGAATATTAACTGAGGGGGAAAAAAAAAAGCTCTGTGGATGGGCTCAACAACAGGCAGGAGGGGACAAAGAATCGGTACATGGAAAAAGGGAAAAATAGGAAATTTCTAATCTGAACAAAAGAGAGAAAAGAGGTTTTAAAATAAACAAACAGGGCTTCCCTGGTGGCTCAGTGGTAAAGAATCCACCTGCCAAGGCAGGAGATGTAGGTTCCAGCCCTGATTCAGGGAGATGCCACATGCCCCAGAGCAACTAAGTCCGTGCGCCACAACTACTGGGTGTGTGCTCTAGAGTCCCGGAACTGCTACTACTGAGCCCTCGTGCTGCAACTGCTGAAGCCCAGGCACCCTAGAGCCTGTGCTCTGCAACAAGAGGAGCCACCACGATGAGAAGCCCATGGCACTGCAGCAAGAGTAGCCCATGCTCACCGCAATTGGAGAAAAGCCCGCACAGGAATGAAGACCCAGCACAGTCAAAATAAGTAAATACAATGTAAAATAAATAAATAAACAAACAGAGGAAGGGGTGAATCAGAAGCTTGGGATGAACACACATGCACACTACCACACATAAGGTAGATAACCAATAAGGACCTACTGTATAGGACAGAGAACACTACTGAATATTCTGTGATAACTTATATGAGAAAATAATCTAAAAAAGAATGTATATATACATATATTCATGTAGACTGGGGGCTTCCCTGGTGGCTCAGACGGTAAAGTGTCTGCCTGCAATGCGGGAGGTGGGGAAGATCCCCTGGAGAAGGAAATGGCAATCCACTCCAGCACTCTTGCCTGGAAAATCCCATGGATGGAGGATCGTGATAGGCTACAGTCTATGGGGTCGCAAAGAGTCGGACACGACTGAGCGACTTCACTTTCACTTCACGTGTGGAACTGAATCACTTTGCTGTATATCCGAAACTAACACAACATTGCATAACAACTACACCCCAATAAAATAAAATAAAAAAAGAGGGACTTCCCTCGTGGTCCAGTGGTTAAGACTGAGATTTCACTGCTGGGGGCAGGGGTTTGATCCTTGGTTGGAGAGCTAAGATCCAATATGCTGCTTAGTGACGAAAAAATAAACAGAGCCTCAGGGCCCTTGTCCCTGTGGGATAAGAACTAGGGGTTACCAATGGGGAAAAGAGTGGCATTAGGAGCAAGATAGGAGAAGGGGATCAAGAGGCACAAACTACTAGGGATAAAATAAATAAACCCCAAGGGTGTATTGTACAGCACAGGGGATACAGCCAATATTTTATAATAACTTTAAATGGAGTATAATCTCTCAAAAGATCAAAGCAGTGTGTTCTTAAAACTATAATATTGTGAATCAACTATACTTCAGTTTTAAAAAGAAATATATTAAAATTCTTATGTTAAGTTTCAACAAATTCTCTCTCTCCAAAGGCTCTTGGTGCCATGTCTGTCTTCAGATCGTTGGGTCTGTGGGCTCACCTTTTCTATAACTGCTGGCATTTCTCTGAAGGTTACAAAGGAGAAAAGTTCTTGAAAAGTTAATGAATCTGTCTTCTGGGGCTCCGAAAGGAAATCGAGATTGTCCATAGCTTAATGATGGTCTGGCTGCCCTGTACAAGGATGTTAAAAACCATATGCTTCCCTCATCAGACAGGTTTTGACTGGCTACCTGCTGCTACCTGCTGTCTAGGAGCTCTGAGGCAGGCAGGGAGCCTGTATCAAGCAGAACCTTCATCTCTGATCCATCAAGTGACTACATTCAAGCTTATACATTTACCTTAAAGATGTCAAACACATCACACCACATCATCCTGTTGCTCATTTGATCAAAACCTGCTCTAAAGGGCTTATTTAAATGGGCACACATTGGCCTTGGCATCCAGCACTTCACTGCTTCCAGTGACTCATAGATGAAGAAAAGATAGAGAACATCTGACTTCTTTAATGTTTAATTCAAGCCAGCGACCATTTACGCAGCATACACTGTTGTAGCCTCAGTCCAGGGAGGTCTTTCTCCAACTCCGCCATACCTGTCACCATCTGCCCCCATCAAAGTGCTCCTTTTTTCTCGTTTTAACTTAATGAAACCACCATGTAAATGATCATTGTTTTAGACTCACAGACATAGAGAACAGACATGCAGTTGCCAAGGTAAAGGATGGGGAGAGATGTATTGGGAGTTTGGGACTAGCAGATGCAAACTGTTATATAAAGAATGGATAAACAAGGACCTATTGTATAGTGTGGAGAACTTTGCTCAGTATTCTGTAATAACCTAAACAGGGAAAGAACTTGAAAAAGAATAGATACATGTCTATATATAGCTGAATCACTTTGCTGTGCACCTGAAACTAATAAAACATTCTTAATTATATTTCCATATGAGATAAAAGAATGAATAGGGTCTTCCTTGGTGGCCCAATGGTTAAGACTCCATGCTTCCAGTGCAGAGGACTTCCATCCCTTGATCAGGGAACTAAGATCCCACATGCCTTGCACAGTGGCCCCCAGAAAAAATAGATAAACAAGAAGGTCCTACAGTATAGCACAATATATTCAATATTGTGTATTGAATATACATATATCAATGTATATTCACTATTTTTTAATAAAGCATAGTGGAAAAAATTTGAATAAGAATACATATATGTGTAACTGAGTCACTTTACTGTACAGCAGAAATTAGAACAACTTTGTAAATCAACTATACTTCAATGAAGTAATTTTTTTAAAGTGATCATTGTTTATTTCAGTCCCCCTTCCCCATCTATATCTAATCAATTATCAAAACATACTGATTTTCTCAAATTTCCTACCTTCTCTCCAACCACCTGCCCATTCTCGGGCTGGGTCTGTTGTAATGGCTTTCTGCTGCTTCTTGCTGCCGTTAGACTTGCCCTGCTAGACTCTGGCCTTGGTGCAAATGCCAGGTCATCAGTACGACTCCACCTCTGCCCCAACTTCTGCCCCTACTCCATTGTCCTCAGCCATCCTTCCTTCATGCCAGCCAGCTTCCTGGCAGGTATCACCCCCTTGACCGGAACCACCCCATCACTCATGTCATTTTACGGCTTCCCACCTATAAAATGAACCACAGAAAAGCTTGCAGTTTACAACCCATGTGCTTTTTGCCTCATGGATTCATTCATGTAAGAAATATTTAGTAAGCTACCTGCTCTCTGCAAGGCTGGAAGTGTCATGGTGAACTGAATGTCTACACAAGGTGACAGTCTAGGGGACTCTTCTGGAAATCCCAGCTCCTCACCACAAACCCAGATGAGTCTTACTGGGAGAGACTTCTAACCAAACAGGCTCCCCCCTCAATCTGTTTCACACCAGTCTCCTCCCCAAGTTGTGCTTCCTGCTGTGTTCATGAATATAAGAACAAATAGATCTGCTCTCCAAGATCTTATAGTCCTTGAAAGAAGATGAGAACCATGTGCATGTCCCCCTGGAAGTGCAGAGAACAGTCAGAGAAACACAGCATCACTGTACTAGGTAACAGAGAATTTCAATTTCCTTCAAGAGGCAAGCCCTGGGCACCTGGTGAGAAGCATCTCCTGGTGCCTGGAGATGAGAGGAGTAGGTAGCAGCCCACAAATCTGAGGACATCACAGAATGACAGGTGGTGCAGAAGTTTTCATGGGGAGGGAGCATTAGGATGGGTAGAATTTGCAGAAAGGACAGTGAGGAAAGGGCATGCATTGTAGACACGAGCAGTCCCTGGCAGTGGGAGACCAGGCTGGAGTTGCTTCGAGGATTAATTTCTATGGAAGGAGAAAGGACAGCCAGAGGATTGATGTCTTAATAAACAAGTGACCAATGTTTTGGGAGAAGGTATAATCTCAAATTGGCTAAATTTGTTTGATTCAGTTTTTATTTAAGTTTTCTGAGTTGTCGGCAGATAGTCACCATTAATTTAGAGTGCTGTCTGTATCCAGGCAACAGCTTGAAATGTCAACTTACTGTGCATCATTCAACAATCTACTCGTTCAATCTGAGTTTCCAAACATATATTTCTTTCACCTTTCTGTGTGCTAAGCATGAATTTAATGCACAATTATTGATGGATTTATTTTAGTTCTGATATAAATAGATAATATGCCTTCTGAGTCATGTAGTTGCATCCTTTTGCTTTTTGTCTTTAAATTTGATTTGTTTGAGGACTTTCCTGGTGGTCCAGTGATTCAGAATCTGCCTACCAATGCAGGGGATATGGTTTGGTCCCTGGTCTGGGACGATCCCATGTGCTGAGGGGCAACTAAGCTGGTTCACCACAACTATTGAGCCTGTGGGCTCTAGAGTCCATACTCCAAGACAAGAGGAGCCACCAGAATGAGAAATGCACCCACCACAACTAGAGAAAGCCCACATACAGCCATAAAGACTCAGTACAGCCATAAATAAATTTATAGTGAATAAATAATTTTCTTCCTTGTTAAGACTGAGCAATATTCCATTGTATAGATAGACCACATTTTAAATTAAATTTGATTTGCTTGAAAGTTAAATGAATTCCTTATAAAATTATTAAAAATACTCATAAAATTTCCCATGTGTATGTTAGTTAATTATGTCTTATAGCCGGCTTACATCCAAATCAGAGATTGTGTTATATGTACTTTTCTTTCCAACATTTCCAAGGACTTCAGTTTGTGAGGCCATGAAGTAACTGTTGGGACTGCTGCAAAGCAAATATTGGTCTGGGTCACATCCAACTCCGTAAGATAAGAAGACACGTTCTTTTAAAGTGTCCATGAAACATCTATGAACATGAGGTGACGCCATGAGCCATAGGACAGACCTCAATATATTTAAAAGAATTGAAACCATACAATGTATTCTCTGACTACAACAGAATCAATGAGATGGATAACAGGAAACTCTCCAAATATGTGGCAAATGTGTGTATGCTTAGTTGCTCAGTTGTGTCTGACTCTTGCAACCCCATGGACTGTAGCCCACCAGGCTCCTCTGTCCATGGGATTTCCCAGGCAAGAATACTGAAGTGTGTTTCCGTGCCCTCCTCCAGGGGATCTTCCTGACCCCGAGATTGAACCCAAGTATTCTACATCTCCTGAATTGACAAGTGGATTCTTAACCACTAGTGTCACCTGGGGGAGAAGGCAATGGCACCCCACTCCAGTACTCTTGCCTGGCAAATCCCATGGATGGAGGAGCCTAGTGGGCTGCAGTCCATGGGGTCTTTAAGAGTCGGACACGACTGAGCGACTTCACTTTCACTTTTCACTTTCATGCACTGGAGAAGGAAATGGCAACCCACTCCAGTGCTCTTGCCTGGAGAATCCCATGGATGGTGGAGCCTGGTGGGCTGCCGTCTATGGGGTCGAACAGAGTCCGACACGACTGACGCGACGCAGCAGCAGCAGCGGCAGTGCCACCTGGGAAGCCTGTGGAAAGTAAACAGTGAATTTCTAAATGATCCGTGGGTCAAAGGAGACGTCTAAGTGAATTAAAAAATACATTAAATTGGATAAAAATGAAAACACTATATTTTAATTCATAAGACACACCTAAATTAGTACAGAGAGAAATAGCACAAAATGCTTACATTAGAGTAAGTGTCTCAAATTGAGCATCTAAGATTCCACCTCTAGAACCTAGAAAAAGAGGGATAAAATAAGCATAAAGGGTGCTTAAGGAAGTAAGTAATACACAGGAACTGGTGAAATTGAAAGCAGAAAAAGAGAAAATTAATGAAAAAAAAAAAACAGTTGGTTCATTAAAAAATCAATAAAAACCTCTAGCAGGACAGACAAAATAAAAAGAGAAAAGACACAAACAACTTTCATGAATGAAGCAGGAGACATTAGTACAGACTCTTAAGACACGGAGAGGGTAATAAGGAAATACTGCAAACAACTCTGTAGACAGACAGATAGACCGTTGACAACTTAGATGAAACTTCCTCAAAAACAAATTATCACAGCACACTCAATATGGAAAAATTATTTGAATAGCCTGGAATGATTAAGTTCACTCAATATAGAAAAATAATTTGAATAGCCTAGAATGATTAATGAAATTTATATCTTACTTTAAAAACTCTAAAAAAATAATTTGAAAAGATACATGTACCGTAATGTTCATTGCAGCACTATTCACAATAGCCAAGACAGGGAAGCAACCTAAGTGTCCATCAACAGAGGAATGGGTAAAGATGTGGTACATATACACAGTGGAATACGTCTCAGTCATAAAAAAGAACAAAATAATGTCATTTGAAGCAATATGGATGGATGTAGAGGTTGTCCTATTGAGTGAAGTAAGTCAAAGAAAGGTAAATATATGATATATGCAGAATTTTTAAAAAATGGTACAATTGAACTTTTACAAAACAGAAATAGAGTAGAAAACAAGCTTATGGTTACCAAGGGTAAAGGAGAGGTGAGGGAGAAACTGGGAGATTGGGACTGACATATACACACTACTATATATAAAACAGATAATGAGGAACTACCATAGAGCACAGGGAACTCTACTCAAAACTCTGTAATGGCCTATATGGGAAAGAGTCTACTTTAGTCCAAGCATCTAGAAAAAACCTACAGTTACCATTCCACTAAAAAAAACTGAACACCCATGGGCAAAAGAAAATGAACCTTTACTTAAACTTCACTTCCTACCAAAAATTAACTCAAAATGGATCACTGATTTCTTAAAGTCAAGCATAACACTATAAACGTTTTAGGAAAAAAAGTAGGAGAACGTCTTGGGATACAGTGGCAAAAAGAGTTCTAAGACACCAAAAGCACAATACTTAAAAAAAAAGAAAAAAGAAAAACTAATAAACTGGACTTCATAAAAATCAAAATTTTTGCTGCATCAGGAGAATGAAAGGAATGAATGAAAGCTACTATAGATGGGGAGAAAATATTTGTATACTACGTATTTAACAAAGGACAAGTACCTAAAATATATAAAGCCCTCTCAAAACTCAACAGTAAAATAAACAACTGAGTCAGAAAATGATTGAGGGACTTCCTGAGTGGTCCAGCAGTTAAGACTCTGAGCTTCCAATGTAAGGAACACAGGTTCGCTCCCTGGTTGGGGAACTAAGATCCTGCATGCTGCAAGGTGCAGCCAAAAAATAAAGAAAATAAAATTAGAACAATTTATTTTTAAATGGTTTAAAGACATGAAGAGACACTTCACTGAAAAGAATACACAGATGGCAAATCATCACATGGAAATGTGTTCACCATCATTAGCCATTAGGAAATGCAAATTAAAACCACAATGAGATATCTCTACGCACCACACAGAATGGCTTAAATAAATAATAATGACAACACCAAATGCTGATGTGGATGTGGGGAAACTGGATCATTCATACATTGCTGGGGGGCAGGGATGATGTAAAATTGTACAGCTACTCTGAAACACAGTTTGGAAGTTTAAAAACAAAACATTCCACAATCGTAGAGTCCAGCAATTGCACTTCTGAGTATTTATCCCAGAGAAACAGAAAATCGTGCTCAAACCAAAGCTGTACACAGGTATTTGTGGCAGCTGGATTTGCAGAAGCCCAAACCTGGTAATGATCTAGATGTCCGTCAGTGGGTGAAGCGGTGGTATACCTATACAATGGAAAACCTGTGTGTATTTGAAGTCGCTCAGTTGTGTCCAATTCTTTGCGACTCCATGGACTATAGCCAACAAGGCTCTTCTGTCCATGGGATTCTCCAGGCAGGAATACTGGAGTGGGTTGGCATTCCCTTCTCCAGGGGATCTTCCCAACCCAGATCTCCTGTGTCTCCTGCATTGGCAGGCGGATTCTTTGCCATTGAGCCACTCGGGAAGCCTAAATGAAATCCTGTTGTTGCTGTTCAGTCTCTCAGTTGTGTCTGACTCTCTGTGACCCCATGGACTGCAGCACACCAGGCCTCCCTGACCCTTATTATCTCCTGGAGTTTGTCCAGGTTCGTGTCCATCAAATCAGTGATTCCATCCAACCGTCTCATCCTCTGCCGCCCTCTTCTCCTTTTGCCCTCAATCTTTCCCAACATCAGGCTCTTTTCCAATGAGAACACTAGATCACTCCATTAACAGGGCAAAGAACATGGTCAAATAACCAGAACTCCAATTTTGCACCTTCAGAAGGAATCAGTGATCATGTTTCCCCCGTTCTCACAAGGAACAGGTACCCCTGCTGGTGCTGAGAACAATTCAGAGGAAAAGGAAGGTTGCAGCCTCTTCCTGCATGTCTGCCTGCACACACCTGGGTACCCAGCACAGGCAGAAACGTGGGAGAAGAGGGCATCCTACCTCAACAGCTCTCAGGAAACACATGTTCCAGGTCACAGGTGAGCAGACGAGCTTATGACTTGTTCCAGGTCACAGGTGAGCAGACGAGCTTATGACTATGTTCATGAATCCTGTCCTCTCAATCCCACTGAGCTCCTGGTGGCACTGTGGTCTTAACCATGAACTTTAGGAACCTGAGAATTACATTCACTGGAAATGTCAATGTGTGGAGAACTGGAAATAGGAACTTAAAAGTCTAAGCCAAGTTAGCTTACACTTTATCTTTGTGGACTGATTTTTAAAGATATGGAGGACAGTGTGCTGAGAGGTGGTGGCAGCATAAATGAGAGGGACTGAGGACAAAGCTGGAAGGATGAACCAATGTGAGAGGAGGGAGTAAGAATCAGAGAGAAGAGTGGGTCAGGTAGACTGGAGACAATGAGAAAAAGAAACACAGTCAACCACAGAGAAAGTTTCAAATGGAGTAAAGGCGCAGGCATCAACATGATGTATCCTCTTTGAAGCATTATGTTTATTTGCACACAAGAAAGCAATCTAGACTTATGGGACTTTTCAAGCTATTGGGTTTTGGTTTAATCCTGGCCAAGTGTCTCTTCCTGATACCATTTGGATTCTGAGCAAACTACTTAGCCTAATTCTAATTTAAAGCTTGTTGCTAGGTAACTACATCCAAGGTTCTTTTTGATCCCTAGATCAAGATATCTGTGCCAAAACGTAGGTGAGCTAATTTGAAGGTTAGAGTTAATACATGCACCTAAAAACTTTCATTGTCTGTCATTTATGGAACCATCTCCATGTGAACAGAGTCAGGTATATTCTCACAGAAGATGAGTATTCACTTGCTGGTACCCTTAGTACCGTGAGGATGCCAAAAAAAAAAAAAAGATTCCAAATGTAGAAGGATGTGTAGCCTAAGGAACAGAAGGAAATTTCTCACTATGTGGCATTAGATGTTTTTTTAAGTTATTGTAAAACATATATTTTCATATATTTCACTTTACCATTGTTGCTACTATATAACAATATGGGGTTAAGTATTAAAAATGTTTCTTGGCCTAAAAAAATAAAAATAAATAAAAACATGAGGAAATAGAATAGGTCCCTCCCACTGAATTACCAACAACCCTCTGTCCTCTACTTCAGAGTTACAGAAGTGTGAAGAAGCATCAAGTGAGCTGAAAACACACAACTTAGGCTGCCTGCACCTTCTTGGGGAGGAAACAGGAGGTCACACAGAGAGAATAAGTTGGAGCAATTGGGTCCCCAAGGGTTACCATGGTGATGGGCTCAGGGGACCTCCAGGGACTCTGGTCTATAGGATATGGGAAGGGATGGGGTAGCTGAGAGAGAAACAGAGCACCTACAATACACTTGAAGGCATCTCATTATACCGTTAGCTGTCAGCCTGGTTCCAGGTCCTGTATGGACACTGAATACTGCCCAGCATCATGGTGAACTCATGCACGGGGCATGTATTGGGCATGTATTGCCCTGAAGGCAGTACACAGTCACCACATATAATGCTAAACACCTCCTGTGCATTTTTGACAGAAAATATTGAGAAGGCAATGGCACCCCACTCCAGTACTCTTGCCTGGAAAATCCCATGGACAGAGGAGCCTGGTAGGCTGCAGTCCATGGGGTCACTAGGAGTCGGACACGACTGAGCGACTTCACTTTCACTTTTCACTTTTCACTTTCATGCATTGGAGAAGGAAATGGCAACCCACTCCAGTGTTCTTGTCTGGAGAATCCCAGGGATAGGGGAGCCTGGTGGGCTGCCGTCCATGGGGTCACACAGAGTCAGACACAACTGAAGCGACTTAGCAGCAGTAGCAGCCTAGTGTGTCTACACGAACTCTAGAGGAGGATGTTAAGTGCCAATGATTCTTCTTAATCCATTAAACAAGAATGCTTTGGAAGAAATCACCAAGATAGGACCCTGCATGAAAAGAGACCTCATAAATCATATCTGAGCAGAATGTGCTTGAGATGTGGCACATTTGGGGCAATAAACGAAATCAAATCAGGATAGGGACTGTTCCCATATAATCCCAGTGGTGCATTTAGTCACTCCTTTTCCTCCAATTGTATTTTTTTTTCATTAAAATCCAATCAACAGCACAGTTCAAGTTCTCTTGCACCCAACAATAACACATAGGAAGCAATAAGCTGCGTGTGCCCTGGGGGGACACCAAGTGAAGACTGTGGGTTCTAAGCTCCACAAGTTGACACGAGTTGACAGTCGCTGATTACACAAATCTGACACACTGCCAGGTAAGACTGGGTGAAATATGTTGATAATAAATACAAGAATGTTGGAACTGAGTCACACAATTGTTTCTTGTTTTATGGGGGAAAAAAATGAAAACAATTCAAAAATTAGGCTGGAGGGAAAATCACTTCTTCCCTGGACATCTGAGAGGCTGGGTGGCAGCTCAGCCTATTCTAATTATTCCAACAATCAGATTTCCTCACAGTGATGCATTGGGTTTTTTAATTCAACAATATTCTTGCCTGAAAGCTCAAAAACTAATCATCGTTTTCATGCTATTGCCAATAGCTTTCAGTGCTTGTCAGAGTGCATCCTTCTTTCAACAGAAACCTGCAAACAAACACACAGACAACCCTAAATGATCGAAGAGCTTCATTTCATCCTTATTTAGGTACCATGGGAAAAGAAGTCTTCCATTTTTAAAATATAGTTACAGGAAACTCATCTACTTAATGAGTGAAATTAACTTCCTTCCCCTGGAAGTTCTTGTTGAAAGTTAGTTAATTCTGAGCTCAGTACTGAACTTTGGGGGAAAGTTTCCATTTTTCTCCCTACGTAAAGCCAAACTGATGGATAACCAAAGGTAAAGGCAACTGCCCTAGGAATTCCACTGAACATAACAGTGGAAGGAATTTGCCATGCCATCTCTGAGGTTCATTATGCTAGGAGATGGCACTTACATAACAGCTGGTACAGCACTGTTATTCTTTTGAAAATGTCAAGATCAGAAGATTCACTAAGCAAAGGCAGGCTTGTGGGAGCTCACCAGCTCTTACAGAAGGTGATGATCAGGAATGGACAGTGTATAAATTCCTTAGTATGTGCAAAAGAAGACAGCTGACCCCTTCAGTTCTGGAAATACCACGAGGGCTTCCCATAAGGCAGCACTTGTAAGCTGAATCCTAAAGGGAGGGAGAGATGGATAAAGAAGATGTGGTACATATATACAACAGAATATTACTCGGCTATAAAAGGAACAAAACTGGGTCACTTGTAGAAACGTGGATGGACCTAGAGTTATACAGAGCAAGTATAAGTCAGAAAGAGAAAAACAAATATCATATATTAACATGTATATGTGGAATCTGGAAAAGTGATTTAGATGATCTTATTTACAAAGCAGAAATAGAGACACAGACATAGAGAACAAATGCCTGGATACCAAGGTGGGGAAGGGGAGGTGGGATGAATTGGGAGATTGGGATTGACACATGTATGCTATTGATACTATGTATAAAATAAATAACTTATGAAACCTTCTGTATAGCACAGTGAACTCTGCTCAATGCTCTGTGGCAACCTAAATGGGAAGGAAATCCAAAAAGGAGAGAATATATATATAAACACATATGACTGATTCACTTTGCTGTACCACAGAAATTAACACAGCATTGTAAAGCAAGAATGCTCCTGTAAAAATTAATGAAAAAAAAGAAAAGAAAAAAGAGGGAGAGAGTAAGTTGGGATGGAGTGATGAAAGCAGAAGATGAGAAGTGGGAAGGGCCTTCTACATAGTGAGTGCAGCTCCTGGACTTGTCAGAAGCTTCAGGAAATCCCCTAGCATGCAATCTCATCCGCAGTGTCTCCGGATGTGGCAGGAATACTAGAGTGACTTGCCATTCCCTACTCCAGGGGATCTTCCCCACCAGGGATTGAACCTGCATCTCTTGAGTCTCCTGCATTGGCAGGCAGATCCTTTACCACTAGCGCCACCTGGGAAGTCCCTTAACAGTCACAATAACTAACAATTTTTAGAGAGCTGCCTCTCCTTAAAGGACCACGTGAAGTTGCTCCATTGATGATCCCTAATGACCATGATAAGCTTTCTTGAAACTTTTAAAGCTTTGAAAGTAATTTATAGAGTAGATCACACAAAGTGAAAGTGAAAGTTGCTCAGTTGTGTTCAACTCTTTGTGACCCATATAATTTTTTGCATATAATTAGGAAGTTCTTTGGAACAGGTCTGTTTCTTAATGAGAAGTAAAATAGACATGCAAAGAAAACAGTAACCCTCCTATATAACAGCCATGCTGTGCTGTGCTTAGTCGCTCAGTCATGTCTGACTCTTTGTGATCTCATGGACTGCAGCCACCAGGCTTCTCTGTCCATGGAATTCTCCAGGCAAGAATACGGAAGTGGGTTGTCATGCTCTCCTCCAGGGGATCTTCCCAATCCAGGGATTGAATCCAGGTCTCCTGCATTGCAGTCAGATTCTATACCATCTGAGCTACCAGGGAAGCCCAAGAATACTGGAGTGGGTAACATATCCCTTCTCCAGAGGAACTTCCAGACCCAGGAACTGAACTGGGGTCTCCTACTTTGTAAGAGGGTTCTTAACAAGCTGAGCTATGTGGTAAACCCATGTAACAGTTATAGCCTACTATGAAAAGTAATAGGAAGAGAACCCTACTTATGAGAGCAAAACAGGAGTATACCTAGGAATGTAACTAAAAATAAACTTGCAAGGCCATTATAAAGAAAACTTTATTGAAGGACAGCAAAGAAAACCAGAAAAAAAATACACACCAGTATTATTATAGGAGGCTCAATACTCTAAAAAGTCGATGCTTCTAACAAATTAATCTCTCAAACTAAAGACTCTCAAATGACTCCATATTTTGACAAGTGATGTCTAGCTCATTAAGGATATGAAACAACTGGCAAGAACAATCTGAATACTTTTAGGGAAAACTTGCTACAGCAGATAATCAAACATTTAATAATTATTTAGTCATTAAAATAGTGTTGTCTTGGAATAGCAATAGAAAAACAAGAAAATGAGAAGAACTAGGCATACTATTATAAAATATAATAAAGTAGCATTTCAACTGATAAAGAAAAGACATGCTGTTTAATGTATGGCTGAGTAAGCGTATTATACTAAACATAAAAATAAATATCAGATAGATTAAAATCTAAAAATTAAAAACAAAGCTAACAATTCAACTTTTTGAAATTATGGTAAAGGTAAAATAATTTGAAAAGCACTGCACATTTGTCACCAAAGAAACAGTTAATAAAGTACAGTGTAACACTATGCCACAACCTTCACCACCAGAAAGAGTAAGATACATTTCTTTGTACTGACATTTAAAGTTTCCAAGAAATTAAAAAAGAATAAAGTAGATTTATTTGTACTGACATTTAAAGTTTCTAAGACATTTTGCTGCATGGAAAAACCCAGTGGAATGAGCAGACATCAACCTTGATCTCATTTAAGATTCTATGATGAGACACAGAAAAGATTAAGACAGGTTGGCAAGAATACACAGAAGAACTATACAAACAAGGTCTTAATGACCCCAATAACCACAATGGTGTGGTCACTCATCTGGAGCAGGATATCAAGAAGGCCTTAGGAAGCATTACTAAGAAAAAAGTTAGTGGAGGTGATGAATTTCCGACTGAGGTATTTCAAATTCTAAAAGATAATGCTGTTAAAGTGCTGCACCCAATAGGTCAGCAAATTTGAAAAATTCAGCAATAGCCACAGGACTGGAAAAGGTTGGTTTTCATTCCAATTTTGGGATTGGAATGAAAATTTCAGACTCCTGTACAATTGTGCTCATTTCACATGCTAGCAAGTTTATGCTCAAAATTCTTCAAGCTAGACTTCAGCAGTACATCAACTGAGAACTTCAGATGTACAGGCTGGGTTTTGAAAAGGCAGAGGAACCAGAGGTCAAATTGCCAATATTCACTGAATCTTGGAGAAAGCAAGGGAGTTCCAGGAAAACATCTACTTCTGCTTCATTGACTATGCTAAAGCCTTTGGCTGTGGGGATCACAACAAACTGGAAAATTCTTAAAGAGATGGGACTACCAGACCACCTTACCTGTCTCCTGAGAAACCTGTATGCAGGTCGAGAAGCAACAGTTAGAACAGAACATGGAACAACGGACTGGTTCAAAATTGGGAAAGGAGTGCAACAGGGCTGTATACTGTCACCCTGCTTATTTAACTTATATGCAGAGTACATCATGTAAAATGCCAGGCTGCATAAATCACAAGTTGGAATCAAGACTGCCAGGAGAAATATCAATAACCTCAGATATGCAGATTATACAATTTTAATGACAGAAAGTGAAGAGGAATTAAAGACCCTCTTGATGAAGGTGAAGGAGGAGGGTGAAAAAGTTGGCTTGAAACTCAACATTCAGAAAACTAAGATCATGGCATCTGGTCCCATCACTTTATGGCAAATAGATGGGGAAAAAGTGGAAGCAGGGACAGACTTTATTTTCTTGGGCTCCAAAATCACTGCAGATGGTGACTGCAGCCCTGAAATTAAAAGACGATTGGTCCTTGGAAAGAAAGCTATGACAAACCTAGACAGCATATTAAAAAGCAAAGATATCAGTTTGCCAACAAAGGTCCGTCTAGTCAAAGCTATGGTTTTTCCAGTAGTCATGTATGGATGTGAGAGTTGGGCCATAAAGAATGCTGAGTGCCAAAGGATTGATGCTTTCAAACTGTGATGCTGGAGAAGACTCTTGAGAGTCCTTTGGACTGCAAGGAGATCAAACCAGTCAATCCTAAAGGAGCTTAACCCTGAATATTCATTGGAAGGACTGATGCTGAAGCTGAAGCTCCAATACTTTGGCCACCTGATGCAAAGAGACAACTCACTGGAAAAGACCCTGAAGATGGGAAAGATTGAGGGCAGGAAGAGAAAGGGATGACAGAAGACAGGATGGTTGGATGGCATCACCGACTCAATGGACATGAGTTTGAGCAAATTCCAGGAGATAGTGAAGGATGGGGAAGCCTGGAGTGCTGCAGTCTGTGGGGTTGCAAAGAGTCAGACACAACATGGTGACTGAACAACAACAAAAGAAATAAATCACATAAGTGAAAAAATAGGTATGTTTACAAAGATATTCAACACAGTAGTATATATGACACCATGTAACTGGAGGCAACCTAAGTGTTCACTGACAGCCTGATGGTTAAGCAAGTTACTGATCATCTATACTTGGAGACGGTGCCAAGGACAAACTGTAGACATCGAAAGAGATTCATGGTACGTTGTTAAGTGAGATTGTGTGGGCTGTACTCCTACCCATGTTGGAAAAAGACACTCAGTCTACACGCAGTTTCATGGACTGACTGGTGTCCCCAAATGCATGTGCTGGAGCCCCGCCCCCCAGCACACTGGACTCCACCTGTATTGGAGTCAGGGCCTTGAAGAGATAAGTTATTATAAAATGAGGCTGCTAGTGTGAGTCCCAGTCCAATCTGACCAGTGTTCCTGTAAGAAGACAAAATGTGGACACACAAAGATTCCCGGGGGAAGAAGGGGCATGTGAGGACACAGCCAGAAGACGGCCATCTGCAGGGCAAGGAGAGAGGCCAGACCTGCTATCACCTTGATCTTGGACTTCCAGCCTCCAGAACTGTGAGAAAATAAGTTTCTGTTGTTTAAGCCGCCCGGACTGTGGTGTGTGTTACAGACTCTGCAGCTGACTCATACTAACAAGTAAGGGTGTTAGGAATGTACGCACTCAGCTGAAAATAGAGGTCACTTCTGGAGCTCTGAAATAAGAGGGGGGAAAAAGGAAACAGATTAAATACACATATATATACACACATACATATATGCTTTTACTATATATATATACTTATATATATATATATATATACACTTATATATTACTATATATATACTTTACTATATGTATGTATAATTTTACTATATATATGTACTTTTACTACATATATAAAGTATCAGATCAGATCAGTCGCTCAGTCGTGTCCGACTCTTTGTGACCCCATGAATAGCAGCACGCCAGGCCTCCCTGTCCATCACCAACTCCCGGAGTTCACCCAGACTCATGTCTGTCGAGTCAGTGATGCCATCCAGCCATCTCATCCTCTGTCATCCCCTTCTCCTCCTGCCCCCAATCCCTCCCAGCATCAGAGTCTTTTCCAATGAGTCAACTCTTTGCATGAAGTGGCCAAAGGACTGGACTTTCAGCTTTAGCATCATTCCTTCCAAAGAAATCCCAGGGCTGATCTCCTTCAGAATGGACTGGTTGGATCTCCTTGCAGTCCAAGGGACTCTCAAGAGTCTTTTCCAACACCACAGTTCAAAAGCATCAGTTCTTCGGGACTCAGCTTTCTTCACAGTCCTTTATACATGCTCTCATGTTGCTAGAAATGTTGAGAACAGTTATTTCTTTCATAGTTTTTTTAATTATAGTTAATTTACAATGTTGTGTTACTTTCTGCTGTATAGCAAAGTGACTCAGTTATACACATATATACATTGTTTTTCATATTTTTTCCATTGTACTTTATCACAGGATATTGAATATAGTTTCCCATGCTCTACAGTAGGACCTTATTGTTTATGTATTCTATAATAATTGCTTACATCTGCTAACCCTAACCTCTCATTCCATTCTCCCCATCTTTTGTAGTTAAAAAAGACAAAAAAGGTTGCTCTGACAAGTAGGGGAACATTTGTAGATACACACAAAGCAAGACTTTCACCCGTTACATGATATTTTAAACAGAGTAGATGCAAACAGTACATTTTGCGTTTAGTTATACAGAAATGTCATAAAGTTTATATATGGAGTATGTATT
The DNA here is from genome assembly GCF_029378745.1 of Bos indicus. Taxonomy (NCBI): domain Eukaryota; kingdom Metazoa; phylum Chordata; class Mammalia; order Artiodactyla; family Bovidae; genus Bos; species Bos indicus. The sequence continues at coordinate 21,924,124 of NC_091773.1, read as the reverse complement.
TTTGAAAAGACCTATAATATCACTTCTACTTTCAGAAGGTACATTTTCAAAAAAAGAAACTTCACACCAGTGTAATTTTAGGTCCAAAGACCCTAATAGAAGACTGCTCCATTTCCTCGATGCCTCTCCATCACTGCAGCAAGCTGCCACCATATTTAGCAAAATCTGAGTTATTCCAAATTAAATAAATAACATGTACAAAGTCAGAAACATTTCCATCCCAGAGAGGGCAGCAGAATCCACAGCAAATCTCTGTGACTCCATCAACCATGGCCATGCCTCCCAGACACAGGTTCTGATGGGCTGTCTGACCCAATGGTTGGCTCCAAGGACTTACTATGTGTTTAGGTCACTAAAGGACAAATTCAAGAAAAAGAAGCAAAGGGATGAGGAAGTCATCATGATTCCCAGTTCTAGAACAGGTGGAAACTTAAAATCATTGGCTAGAAACATAAAAACTCTACCATCAAAGAGTTAAACAACCTAGAGGGGTAGGATGGCGTAGGGCGGGAGGTCCAAGAGGGAGGTAGCATATGTATACTTGTGGCTGATTCATATTGATGTATGGGAGAAACCAACACAACATTGTAAAGCAATTATCATCCAATTTTTAAAAATTCAATCTTAAAAAAAATTTCAAACAGCTGGAAGCTGTGTTTTAACCCAGCACTACTTTCCACTCTCTGACACGTTCATCCTCCCTACCCACCCCAGGATTAAGGTTTGGGTCCATATTGTGACATTTTTTAACCTGAATCTTGTGGTGTGGGTTTTGCCGGAGAAGAGTTCACTCTGAGACAAATTATATTGGAGGCTCTGAGCAGAGGAACCAGGTACTTAGAGTAGAACTATAAAATGACACTCAATTGCTGCATCAATAGTAGATTGGTTGGGGGAGCAGGGGAGAGCAAGCAGGCAGAAGAGTTAAGCATCAGTAGTCTCATGAAGAAGATGGTGGTGTCTTGGACCAGAGTATAGGAAGGGAGGGATGAGAAGCAGTCAGATTCTCGATCTTTTGAAGATAGCACCAAGAGAATCTCCTGGTGATTGAATCTGAGGGGTGACAGTAAAAAAAGAATAGAGGATCAGTGGAGTCTGGGGAAAAGTCAACTGGAAGATTAAGTTGGTGGGTGCGGGGGTTTTGGAGGACCAAGAGTGTGTTTGGGCACATTTTGGAGAATTCACATAAAACACTGAATATAGGGAACTGCCCTGGTGGTCCAGTGGTTAGGATTATGCTCTTCCAATGTAGGGAGCAGGTTTGATCCCTGGTCGGGGAACTAAGATCCTGCATGCCTTGTGGCACAGTCAAAATAAATTGGTTAACTAATTTTAGAAAAAGGGTGACACCAAGATTTAAAACAAAACAAAAACATTGAATATATGATTAGACTTTAGAACAAAAGTCTGAGCTAAAAATAAAGATTTGGGAAGGGGACTGTGGAACTGGTGTCTGATGCCAATGAGCCTGGGTGTGACAGAGGTGTGATTCAAGTTCAGAGAGATGAAGAGGGACAGCAGAAGAGATGAGAGGAAGACATGACATCCTGGAAGCGCAGGGGAAGAAGGGGCTTCACGGAAAGGAGGTGACCAAGCATCGTCATCCGCTGTTAGAACATGAAGGGCAGAGAAGGGCCACTGGTTTCGCATCCTGCAGCTATTGCTGTTGTTCAGTTGCTCGGTCCCGTCTGACTCTCTGCGACCCCATAGTTTGAAGCATACCAGACTCCTCTGTCTTTCACTATCTCCTGGAGTTTGCTCATACTCATATTTGTTGAGTCGTGCAGTTACTGGGCACAGTGATAAAAACAGTCTCCAGGCTGTGGTGCTGTGCTGTGCTTTGCTTAGCCACTCAGTTGTGTCTGACTCTTTGCAACCCCATGGACTCCTCTGTCCATGGAATTCTCCAGGCAAGAATACTGGAGTGGGTTGCCATGCCCTCCTCCAGGGAATCTTCCCAACCCCAGGCTGTGATGGTACAAAGCAATTTCATATACTTATGAACAAGCTTGCAGCATACTATCTTCTATTTCTTTCACTTATTTCATAGGAGGAAGAACAGTAATGAATAATATTATTTAGAATCAGATTATTATGAGATTTCTGGTAATATATTGCTATGAATCTATGCTGGTGAGATAGAGAAGAGACACATATACATTGAAATATTATAAATTAACTTGAGAGGAAAACAAACAAACTCCTTCCCACTGACTCTTCTAAATCCAGTAAAGAGGACAAAACTGACTGGCTGATGAGTCACCTTCCAGTGATCTTAGGTACAACTGGCAAATGCTTTAAAACAGAGGCAGAACCAGGAGGAGAAGCAGAAGCCCTGGGTGACCTCCAACCTGGATAATCAGGAAATGGTTGCCATTTCTTCCTCCAGGGTATCTTCCCAACCCAGAGATTGAACCCAAATCTGCATTGGTAGGTGGATTCTTTACCAACTGAGCCACCAGGGAAGTCCCCACAAGTCTATACCAGCATGAAAATGTGATTGTCATTCAGTGCAATCATCAAGGATATATACAAGTGAACTCCATTCCTCTAGACATATTTTTAAGTTCAGAAGATTATTCTCATGTACAAACTTGACGCTCCCAACAGCTTTAATTCCCAGAACCCCATTCTCTATTCAAATGGACTGACTCATGGATGCACTGAGCTGATGTGACACTGTTGGATCATTAGATGCAGGGAAGATTCAAATATTTACACCTTTCTCTTCCTCCCCAGAACCAGTCAACTCAGAAGATTTAGTAATAACATACGACTATTGCCCTCAACAGTCATGAGCAGGAAGATGGTGACATTGTCCCCCAAGGGGCTTCATGGGCTATGGCGCTAAAGGAGATGTTTAGTTTGCTTCTCCAACAAAGAGATCCTGAATCTAATATTTCAAGCTTTGTCTATTGATGTAGCAGAACTGAAAGAAAATAAAATGAAACAAAAAACTCATAAGGAAAGGCAAGGGTTAGATGAAGATATCTTTGCCTTCCAGAAATAAGTCACAAAATGAAGATGCTTGGCTTATAAGCATTCATTTTTCTTATGAAATAGGTTTGAGAAAATAATAAATAACAGAAATGCAAATCAGCACTCTTGGACAATAAAAGTCTGAAGAAAGAACAATGTTGGCTTTCAAGTTCTCGTTAGGTGTCAGAAGATACTCATGAGCAAAAACAAAAACCCACTGCTTTGTCTAGCGGATGTCCCAGGTGGCTCTAGTGGTAAAGAATCTGCCTGCCAAGCAGGAAACGCAAGAGACGCAGGTTCGATCACTGGGTCAGGAAGGTCCCCTGAAGGAAGGCATGGCTACCCTCTCCAGTATTCTTGCCTGGAGAATCCCATGGACAGAGAAGCCTGGTGGGTTACAATCCATAGGGTTGCAAAAAGCCGGACAAGACACAAGACTGAACACACACACAGGCCTAGATTAAAATTTTCCAGGTTGATCCTTTATTGTGAAGTAAATAAGTTGTTGTTTCTTATTTTCACTCTCATAAACCAAGACACGATGAGTATTTTTGTAGTTTTCCCATTATTTCCTATGGTTAAATTCCTAGGCTTGAGTTTACCCTGGTTCAAAGGATGTCAATTTTTGAAATTTTGATACAAGTTCAAATTATTCTCTAGAGAAATGCAAATCAAAACCACAATGAGGTACCATCTCACGCTGGTCAGAATGGCTGCCATCAAAAAGTCTACAAACAATAAATATCCGGAGAGGGTATGGAGAAAAGGGAACCCTCTTACACTGTTACACTGTTGGTGGAATGCAAACTCGTACAGCTATTATGGAAAACAGTGTGGAGATTCCTTAAAAAACTGGAAATAGAACTGCCATATGATCCAGCAATCCCACGGCTGGGCATACACACCAAGAAAATCAAATTTGAAAGAGACACATGTACCCCAGTGTTTACTGCAGCACTGTTTACAATAGCTATGACATGGAAGCAACCTAGATGTCCATCAGCAGATGAATGGATAAGGAAGTTGTGGTACATATACACAAAGAAATATTACTCAGCTATAAAAAAGAATGCATTTGAGTCAGTTCTTATGATGTGGATGAAACCGGAGCCTGTTACACAGAGTGAAGTAAGTCAGAAAGAGAAACACCAATACAGTGTATTAATGCATATATATGAAATTTAGAAAGATGGTAACAACGACCCTATATGTAAGATAGGAAAAGAGACACACATGTAAAGAACAGACTTTTGTACTTTGTGGGAGAAGGCAAGGGTGGGATAATTTGAGAGAATAGCATTGAAACATGTATATTACCATGCTGGGGTCCAGCCCCGGTGGATCCAGGGAATTTGAAGCGGGGACAGCGTCGGCGAGGATCAGGAAACAACTGCTTAATTAAACGTTAATTAAGGATATAAAGAGTAATAGAATAAGGATAGCTCAGTAGGAAAATTCAGTGAAGAAAAGAGGCTGAAATAAGGATAGCTCAGTGAGGAAATTCAGTGGAGAAAAGAGGCTGAAAAATTCAGCCAGAAGGTGAGAGAAAGAACGACATGGGGAGACCAAGTTTCGGTGAACAAGGCCCGCACTTTATTTTCCAAAGTAGTTTTTATACCTTAAGTTTTGTATAGAGGATAATGGGGGAAGGGGGTAGAGTCATGCAGCAAGCCAGGCTTTCTTCCTGCAAACTTATCATATGCAAAAGCTTAGGTGATTTGCATCATCTTCTGGCCCGGAAGCCTGTTAACATTTTAAGATCCTTTCTTCAGAAAACTTATTTTTCTCTAAAGGTGATTGGTCAGGAGCCACCCTCCAAAAGCATTAGATAAAGTTGCATTCCTACAGAGCAAAGGTGTGGTGGGCTATAACAAGAAAAAGAATTAACTCAAGGGTCCCAGGTTACAAACATTAAAGCTACTACTTACACCAATTATATTAATCAATACACTGCCAGGGACACAGCAGGTAAGGGATATGGAAATTTAGCAGCAAACATTGGCCCGACAAGTGAAAATCCCTTCACCAATACAATTTCTAATCAATCTTTTAACTGCTCAAAGGAATCTGTATTTAGACAGTTTAGAACATCTCATGCCTCTCACAGTTGGGAGGCTCTGGACAATCACATGTGGCTGGAAAAACCTATTCCGGCAGGCTAGAGGACTTCCAAAGGAGTTTGTAGGTTGAAACACTGTCACACCCAGGAATTATTAACTGGAGCTGTAAGTTAACTCTTTTTTCAGAGAGAGGTAGTGGGGGACAGCCCCCTGTAAAGTCAGAGGTGTAGGTGAAAGCACAAAGCAGAAAGTAGGCAGACTCTGGTTTTGGGGGTAGATGCTCGAGAATTTCCAGGGGGACTCCTGAGGCTCAATCCTGCCTTTGCGTATGCCGAGCCTCCTTCCTCATGACCTTTGTCATGGGTGGAGCTCCTCACGCTGGCTCCTGGCAGTGATAGACTTTCAGTTGAGCTATTCCAGACCCTGAAAGATCATGCTGTGAAGGTGCTGCACTCAATACGCAATATGCACTCAATATGCAATAGGCCGGCTCCCGGCATTACCATATGTGAAATAGATGGTCAGTCCAAGTTCAATTCATGAAGCATGGGACTCAAAGCTGGTGCACTGGGACAGCCCAGAGGGTTAGGGTGGGGAGGGGAGTGGGAGGGGGGTTCAGGCTGGGGGACACATGTACACCCATGGCTGATTCATGTAGATGTATAGCAAAAACCACCACAATATTGTAAAGTAGTTAGCCTCCAATTAAAATAGATTAATCAATTTTAAAAAAGTATTTTCTGGAAAGACTGATCCAATTTTCACTCCCACCAACAGCATGAGATTTCCAGTAAAACTATCTTGGATGGTTAATGAAACCAACTCCCCACTTGATAGGTACTTGCTTCATCCCATGCACACACATGTATTGGTTCTTTCCTTTTCAGATCATTCATCATTTCTGTGATATATCTAAACATCTACATAACATTTTGAGTAAAAATAATTTTCCAGTGTAAAAATATGTACAGAATACTCTAAATTTCATTAAAATATATGCATAGAAAAAAACCCGGGGACTTCCCTGGAGGTCCACAGGTTGACTTTGCCTTTCAATTATATTTAGAAATGAATATAAATATATTTTATATTTATATAAATGAATGCATTTATATGTGCACATTTTTCCTGAAGAATTTTTATAGATTTCATCAAATTCCCAGAATGGTCTCATTCCAGTTCTAGTATCGGAGATCCCAGTAATAAACTCATGGAGTCCATTTCCCAGAGGAAGAAATATAACAGATGACTAAAGAGCACATCCGTAAGGGCAACAATTGAGTTCCCTACAGTTGAGACCAATTATGAGTTTAGCTTCACAAGTAAGTCTATTGTATTATAGTTATCTGTTTAACTAGAAGCAATTGTACTCCTATTATCTCCTACTAAACTCTAAACTGCTAAACTCTCTGTGCAAGTGGTCATTTTTCTACTATAAAATACTCATCTGGGTAAAAATGCCTGCAATAATAAAAAATTCCATCTTTTTAAGGACTCTCGTATGTTAAAATAAGAATATCTGGAATTAAATAAACCAAAGACTCATAATAAGAGACCATAAAAAAAAGACTTTGCCTTCCAATGCAGCAATGCAGTGGATGGTGGGTTGGATCCCTTGTCAGGGAGCTAAGAAGATCCCACCTGCCTCAAGGCCAAGAAGAAAAATCCTGGAAAACACTCTCCCAAATATTAATAATGATTATGTTTTGATGGCAGGAGAGAGTCAGAAAACAAAATGAACAAATGAACACATCAATCTAAAGCATGATTTCTGCCTGTGAAATGTTCTTTCTCTGGGAAAACTAGAAAGGGCAATGTGATAAAATGGGAGCCAGAGAGGGTGGGAGGAAGCTGTGCAAGGCTGAGAGAGAGCAAAGGCCCGCTGAGATTCAGATAAGCTGAGCTCCAATGATGAGAAGGAGCCAGATCACAGAAAATGAAAAAGAGTGAGGGAAGGAAGGGGCCAGGGGACGGGAGGGCTGGATCAGATTCCGGGAGGCCTGCAGGGCCCTGGCAAGGAGTAGGGCTTTATTCTACCTATAGTGGGAGAAGGTTGGAAAATGCTAGGCAAAGGCCTGGCAGATTAAGAGCTTTGTTAAGATGGAAATGTATCTGGGAAGGGAGACAAGCTGCTGCCAGTTGAAATAGAAATGGTAATTCCATAGCTGAGCAAAGCGGAATAATTCTGGATGATCCATGCCAGCTACACTGAGTAAGACTAATTGGACACCTCCGTGTAGGCTTGTGGATGCTCCAGGGTGCCCCAGCCCAGCAGAAAGACAAGGGGCTCCTCTGGGCAGGAGGTAGAAACACACTGCCACGGTGCTCCTCATGCTCGGGGATCCGGCCAAGAGCTTTGGAGGCTTAGATACTGCCTCCAAAACACAACAGTTTTCTACCCTGAAGGTTGCCCTTGCCTGGCACCATTTCATTTATCTCTTGTCGCTAACTCTGATCCCCCTAACTCTGATCCAAACTCACCAGAGAGAGGAGGTAGCTAAGAAAGAAAGAAGATATCTAGTGGGAGGCAGGAGGGATGGTAAATTCACTGTTTCCAAGATCTCAGACAGAAGTTGAGTCTTTACTCAAAGCTTGGGGTCCTGGAAGGCTGGAGAGCCCAGCATATAATATTGTGAGATAGGGTCTTCTGTGAACAGAACCTCTTTGTATTGGGTGATGGAATAGACAGTACTCAGGCTCTGAAGTCAAACAAGCTGAGATTCAAATTCCAGGGGTGAATCACTTCATATCTGAACCTCAGCTTCCTATAATGGAAAATGGGTTTCATAATCATGCTGACACCACATGATCCTCAGCAGGTCAAATGAGGCAAAAACGTATATGCCAAAATTCCTCAACAGCCTGAGATACGCAGATGACACCACCCTAATGACAGGAAGCAAGGAAGAACTGAAGAGCCTCTTGATGACAGTGAGAAAGGAGAGTGAAAAAGCTGGCTTAAAACTCAACATCCAGAAAAATAAGATCATGGCATTCGGTCCTATTGCTTCATGGAAAATAGATGGGGAAAAAATAGAAATAGTAGCAGAGTTCATTTTCTTGGGCTCTAACATCACTGTGGACGGTGATTGAAGCCATGAAAAGAGGAAAGTTATGACAAACTTAAACTGCATATTAAAAAGCAGAGACATCACTTTGCCAACAAAGTTCCATCTCGTCAAAGCTTTAGTTTTTCCAGTAGTCGTGTATGGATGTGAGAGTTGGACCATAAAGAAGGCTGAGAGCCAAAGAATTGATGCTTTTGAATTGTGGTGCTGGCAAAGACTCTTGAGAGTCCCTTGGACTGCAAGGAGATCAAACCAGTCAATCCTAAAGGAAATCAACCATGAATATTCACTGAAAGGACTGATGCTGAAGCTGAAGCTCCAATACTCTGGCTGCTGCTGCTGCTGCTAAGTTGCTTCAGTCGTGTCCAACTCTGTGTGACCCCATAGACAGCAGCCCACCAGGCTCCCCCATCCCTGGGATTCTCCAGGCAAGAACACTGGAGTGGGTTGCCATTTTCTTCTCCAATGCATAAAAGTGAAAAGTGAAAGTGAAGTCGCTCAGTCGTGTCTGACTCTTAGCAACCCCATAGACTGCAGCCTACCAGGCTCCTCCATCCATGGGATTTTCCAGGCAAGAGTACTGGAGGGGGGTGCCATCGCCTTCTCCAAATACTCTGGCTACTCTGGCTACCTGGTGTAAAGAGGCGACTCACTGGAAAAGACCCTGATGTTGGGAAAGATTGAGGGCAGGAGGAGAAGGGGACGACAGAGGACAAGATGGTTGGATGGCATCACTGACTCAATGGACATGAGTTTGAGCAAATTCTGTGAGAAAGTGAAGGACAGGGAGGCCTGGAATGCTGCAGTCCATGGGATCAAAAAGAGTTGGAAACAGCTTAGTGACTCAACAACACCAACAAAAAAAATCCCTGGCCTGTAATGAAAGTGTAAGTGAAAGTCGCTCAGTCCTGTCTGACTCTGTGACTCCATGGAATCTTCCTGGACTAGGGATTGAATCTGGGTCCTGTGCATTGGCAGGCAGATTCCTATCCACTGTACCAGCAGGGAAGTCCTTCCATTTATGTTTGAATCATGTAGGTATACACTCTATTATTATCCCTAGCATAAGAACCAGGGGAGAATTGGTAAACAATATTAGAAGCAAAGTCAGACTGAGCTGGGTGGTTGTTTTGCGCCTTGTATAATATGTATATAAGAATCACCAAGCAGTTAGCAAATTACTAGGCAAAAATTGAGAGAAAATGTGCATCTTACGGACACAACCCAAACCATTCCTATACTCTGTTCTCTTTCTTAGTGTGAAGCCATTTAATCACTTTGATCCTTTCTAAAATTTTATATTCTATTTTCTTTATGTTCTAGTTAAAAGCAAAGTCAGAATAAAATCAAATACTCAAAAAAATCCAACATGTTTGCATTAAAAAGTAAATGAAATTCATGACAACCCTAATTATAATCTCATAGTCTTTTTTATAGGAATTGACCAGCAAGTTCTTAAGTTTATATGGAAATCAAAGGACCTAGAAGAGTCTGAAGAAGACTAAAACTGGAGAACTTACACCACCTGACTTCAATACATACTGCAAACCTACAGCTTTCAAAAGACTGTAGTACTCAAATAAGGATCAATAAATATACCAACAGGGCAGAATACAGAGAAGAAAAACAGACCCAAGCTTATAGGCTTATTTGATTTTCAGCAAAGAAAACAAAAACATTGGAAAAATGGACAATCTTTTCATCAAATGGTACTAAAACAACTTGATATTTGGTGGGGGGGTGGTGGTGGAAATAAAGCGTGATCCCTATCTCACACCATATACAAACATTATTTTGAGGTGGACCATACACCAAAATGTAAAAGCTCAAACCATGAAATTTTCAGGAGGAAACATAGGAGGCTAGTTTTCTGACTTGAGGGTAGATAAATGTTTCCTAAAAAAAAAAAAAGAAACAATAATAATAATAGGAAAAAAGTAATCATTAAAAACAAAATGTTAAAAGGAAAACTGATAACCTGGACTTAATTATAATAAAAAATTTCTTATTAAAAGACACCTTTTAAAAATGAATAAGCAGGACTTCCCTGTTGGTCCAGTGGCTGGGACTCTGAACTCCCAATTCAGGAGGCCCAGGTGTGATCCCCTAACTGGGGAACTAGATCCCACATGCTGCAACTAATACCCAAGGCAGACAAATAAATGAATATATTTTTTTAAAAATGAATAAGCAAACCACCAACTGAGGAAGCATATCAATCAGAGGATGGACTGGTATTAAGGATAAAGGAAAGACTCCATATTTATATTTACAACTGGGATATAAATATCTCAGTAAATAAACAGATAGAAGGTTTGAATACATATGTCACGAAGATATGATTGGTTAGTAATCTCATTAAAAGCTGCCCAGTGTCACTAGTCATTGCTGCTGGTGCTGCTAAGTCGCTTCAGTCGTGTCCGACCCTGTGTGACCCCATAGACGGCAGCCCACCAGGCTCCCCCATCCCTGGGATTCTCCAGGCAAGAACACTGGAATGGGTTGCCATTTCCTTCTCCAATGCATGAAAGTGAAAAGTGCAAGTGAAGTCATTCAGTTGTGTCCGACTCTTATCGACCCCATGGACTGCAGCCTACCAGGCTCCTCCATCCATGGGATTTTCCAGGCAAGAGTACTGGAATGGGGTGCCATTGCCTTCTCCTCACTAGTCATTAGGAATATGTAAATTAAAATCATGTAAGGTGTCCCTGTGGTGCTTCCCTGGTAGCTCAGCTGGTAAAGAACCCACCTGCAAAGCAGGAGACCCTGGTTCGATTCCTAGGTTGGGAAGATTCCCCTGGAGAAGGAATAGACTACCTACTCTAGCATTCTTGGGCTTCTCTGGTAGCTCAGACTGTAAAGAATCCACCTGCAATGCAGGAGACCTGGGTTTGATCTCTGGATTGGAAAGATCCCTGGAAGAAGGAAATGGCAACGCACTCCAGTATTCTTGCCTGAAGAATCCCATGGACAGAGCCTGGTGGGCTACAGCCCATGGGTTCGCAAGGAGTCGGACACGACTGAATGAAGCACATACCACAAGGTATCACTGCGAATGCTAGCAAGCATGAGGAGTAACTGGAGCCCTCAGACCTTGCTGTGGGAATGTGAAATTGGAGCAACCACTTTGTAAAATGATTCCATGTATCCTTCAGAATTACTCTAGCAATTCTCCTCCTGCATATAACCCAAGAGAAATGAAAATGCACATCCTCAAAATACTTGTATATCCTAGTGGTTTTATTCAGGATAACCCAAAACAGCCAAGTGTCTATCCATAAGAGAATGGAAAACAAGCTTAATGTTTTCATAAAATGGAACATTAATCAACAACAACAACAAAGAACAAGCTAGGAATACATACAACTACTGGTGGAGTTGGTGGGGGTGTGGTGCGGATCTCAAAAATATTATGGTGAGTGACACAGAAGAGTACAAATTGTATGATTCCTTTTACATGAAGTTCTGGAACAGGGAAGAATAACCTGGAAGTAGAAATAAAGATAGTGACTGCCTCTGGGTGGGCAGGGACAAAGACTGACTGCAGATGAGTAAGGGGAGTTTCTCAGGTGAAGAAAATATTCCACACCCTGGAATGCCTAGGTGTATGCATTTGTCAAAATTCATAGAACTTCAGAAGTGTTCATTTCATTGTGTGTACATTCTACCTTAAAAAAACTGTAAACAATATTGAATTTAGGGAAAGTGTACTGATTCCTGTAACTTACTTTGAAATGCATCGAAAAATAAGATGGGTTGACGGATGGTAGAGGCATCAATAAAGCAGGCATAATCATATGTTAATGGTAAAACCTAGGTTGTGGGTATACAAGTTTATACTGTAAAATTCTTTCAACTTTTATGTATATTTAAAACTTTCTGTAGTTAAATGATGGGAAAAATGAACTTGAAAGCTTTTTTTTATACTTCTTGTAGTTTGGAATGAACACAGCACTATATTATTAACATCCATCTGGGATTGTCTACATCTTCCAGATCCTGGGCCATAGCTGGCATTGCCAATCATGTTCTCACCCAGGCACCCCTTTTTATACATGCACGGTTCTTCATCCCACCCCCAGGCTCCACACTCTGTTCAAATCTGTCAAGAGGCATCATGACAATTATTGATCATTCCTCTACCTTTAGGTCATTTTGAAACCAAACCTGTCAATCCTCTCCTATCAGCCCCACACCAGAGCTGTGGTTTTCATGGCTTTTTACCCTGTCCTGATCTTTGTGCAGAGGCTGGGAATATAGCCCTCTCCTGGGCTGGCCACTAGGCAGCGTGTTTGCCCAGATGCCTAATTTCAAGAGTCGTCCTACTAAGATTATTTTTGACTGCATAACTTTTTCAACCAGCAGGTGCCTTACACACCAGATGGCTTCCTGCTCCTGCCTTTCTCCATAGGATCTTCTAATGAGACTATTACATGGCGTGCTTACAGTATCACAACTAGTCAGAGGTAAAATGAAGAGAGAAACCCAGGCTTTCTGACTTCACAAAGCTCCCTCCAGTGATTTAAGTTATCTTAATATCATTTTAAAAAGAAAAAGAGAACAGGTAAGGGGAAAAGTTTGCCTTCATGCAACTCATTCAGAAAATATAAATATTATTCCAATGGTTAATTGTGGAATAATAGGAATTATTTATAGGAATACATTTCCTCTTGTAAAGCACAGTAGGATATCTGTGTGCTTAGAAGGTTGGATGTTTGTGGCCCATGAAGGCTGTGATTACAAGGAACTAAATGCTCTGAATGCCAACAGCCAGGTGTCACCAAGATTCCTAGGTGAACAGAAATGCATGGAAAGAAACTCAGACAGGAGAGGAAGAGGGAGTACAACAATGAAACTGAGGATTAAACCGCCACTGTCATCTTTTCAGTTCTGTAAGGCCATTTTCTGGAATTTTATCATGTTGAAGGGTTATCTTATTAATGACCAGGAGCTTTCCTTAGAAGATTCCCACCTTCTCCATACTCTGGTCTTGCAAAGATGTTTTTGAATGTGGATTCAGACTTACTGCTCTCTGCATGGCAGGGTTTAGGCCCACTCCTCCAAGGACAGGCTTACACGAACCCCATTGCTGGCCTCAGTGATGAAGATGGGGTAACAGTAAATTGCCTCTAGGCAGGGAAAAACAGGGGAAAGAAGTGATTGTTTTTCACTTTCCTAGGAAGTTTACCAAATAAAAATTTTAAATGAATACCTCTCAGTAATGTAAATTCCTCCATGATTTTGGTGCTTCAGCGATGCCAATAAAGAGAAACCATGAAGACTGAGGCTCTCCATTTTGGAGAGCTGCTCTGGTCAGCGTGCCTGAAGTGAAGAGACTCCGGGATGGAGGAGCAGCAGGGCAGGCTGGGGGCAGTGGGGGGTGGGGAACAGGTCCTTGTGGAATTTGTCACCTCTAGAGCTTCCCTGGTGGCTCAGATGGTAAAGAATCCCCCTGCAATGCAGGAGACCCATGTTCGATCCCTAGGTCAGGAAGATGCCCTGGAGAAGGAATGTCAATCCACTCCAGTATTCTTCTCTGGAGAAGCCCATGGACAGAGCAGCCTGGCTATAGTCCATAGGGTCACAAAGAGATGGACACGACTAGGTGACTAAAGGCTTTAAAGGCTTCCCTGGTAGCTCAGACAGTAAAGCATCTGCCTACAATGCGGGAGACCCTGGTTCGATACCTGGGTCAGGAAGATCCTCCAGAGAAGGAAATGGCAACCCACTCCAGTACTCTTGCCTGGAAAATCCCATGGACAGAGAAGCCTGGTAGGCTACAGTCTATGGGGTCACAAAGAGTCGGACACAACTGAGCGACTTCACTTTAGGGAGTTAGGGGGAAGGAAGGAAGGCAGATGCCAGGATTGGGTGGGCTTTGGGGAGGATTAATCTGAGGCTGAACTAGGGGATGTTCTGGACAAAGAGGAGACTGCAGACAGGATATATGCTGAATAACATATCAAAATATCAAAAACATGTCAAAATCAGCCATTGTTAGTATCCTTGAAGTGTTGGGGACACGATGTTCCGTGAAAAATTTTAGCTGGTTTGATTTACCTTTAGCACATTTCTGAGCACAAAATCATTCACATTTTACTGACCCCTTTGTACAAAGAAGTTCCCCCTAGAGTTCTATAGGCTTACAGATGTCTTAAAAGCATCTTCTAGATAATAAAAATCTGATTGCAGTTCAAAGGTACTGAAGTTAACCTACAAGTAAAATCAGGAAAACAGGAATTCCTTGGTAGTCCAGTGATTAGGACTTCACACTTCCACTGCAGGGAGCGTGGGTTCCAGCCCTGGTTGGGCAGCTAAGATCCCACATGCTACATGGCACAGCCAAAAAACAATATCAAGGAAACAGGCTTGATGAAGACATGGAAGCAACCCAAGTTTCCATCAACAGATGAATGGATAAAGAAGAAATGGTACATGTATATAGTGGAATATTACTCAACCATCAAAAAGAATGAAATAATGCCATTTGCACCAACATGAGGGGCTTCCCAGGTGGCACTAGGGGTAAAGAACCTTCCTGACAATGCAGGAGACCTAAGAGACACAGGTTCAATCCCTGGGTTGGGAAGATCCCCTGGAGGAGGGCATGGCAACCCACTGCAGTATTCCTCCCTTAAGAATTTCATGACCAGAGGAGCCTGGTAGGCTTGAGTCCATAGAGTCACAAAGAGTCAGACACAACTGAAGCGACTTAGCACACATTCACAAAGCAATATGGATGGATCGAGAGATTGTCCTACTAAGTGAAGGAGTCAGAGACAAATATTATATGATATCATTTATATGTAGAATCTAAAATATGATACAAAGGAATTCACTAAGAAAATGGAAATAGATTCACAGACATAGAAAACAAACTTGTGTCTACCAAAGGGGAAAAGGGGGAAGGAATAAATGTGGAGTTTGAGATTAGTTAAAATATAAAAACGATTTACTGTTGAGCACAGGGAATTATATTCAATATCTTATAATAACTTTTAATGGAAAAAATCTAAAAAAAAATATGTATGTGTATAACTGAATCATTTTGCTGCACATCTAAAACTAACGGTATTGTAAGTCAACTATACTTCAATTAAAAAAAGAAAACAGGCCTGACGATGGTAATAATATTTAGTGACTATTGATAATATATGTCTGCAATTTTTTTTTAATCAATTTTAAGAACTATTTACATTAAGCAATGGTTTAGAGGATTTACTGTAGGTCTTTTGGGAAGTTCCCCTGGAGGAGGAAAGGGCAACCCACTCCAGCATTCTTGCCTTGGAAAACCCATGGACAGAGGACCCTGGCGGGCTACAGTCTGGTGGTCACACAGAGTCGACACGACTGAGGCGACAGAGCACATAGCACCACACTTCAGGGTAAACACTTTAGATCAACATTCTTTCAGTACAAGTGCCTTTTATTACATGCTAAAAAAAAAAAAAAAAAAAGTTCAGCTCTGGGATAAGTGAGGGTTAGACAGATGTGTAATTTGTTGTAATTTTCTGTCCAAACCAGCACACTTCTGAGAGCAAGAGGAGGTGATATTAATAATCACACTAATACACATGGTCACCCTGAGTGTAGGTGTAATGTGGGTGATTAATTTCAAAACACTTATGAGAGGGTAACAGGCAGGAAGGCCAGGGGTCTCCAAACAGAGGAAATAGCCTGCAAGTGTCACACAATTTTATCTCTCTTAAGCGGCAGGAGGAAACAAACTAGCATTATTTTTTCCTTCTCTATACAAATTTAAAAAGAGGTTTCTCTTAAAATACTGTGTTGCCATAATGACACCTGGTTTCCTCTGAAGTTAACTATTCTCAAACCTAGAGATAACCAATGCCTTTTTCTTATGGAAATGTTTGTCTTAAGCTATGCTAATGTACTATGCATTTACCCCAAACTCTGTCTTCAAGTCGGTTCCCCCTCTTGGCTCGGAACCTACTTGACAAACCAGTATGTTATACTCAGACATTGTTCCCCTAATCTATGTAAATGAAACTATTTGTATGGTGGTCTGCCCTTCTTCTGCCCTTCCCTGGTGGCTCAGACGGTAAAGCCTCTGTCTACAATGTGGGAGACCTGGGTTTGATCCCTGGGTCGGGAAGATCCCCTGGAGAAGGAAATGGCAATCCACTCCAGTACTATTGCTTGGAAAATCCCATGGACAGAGGAGCCTGGTAGGCTACACTCCATGGGGTCGCAAAGAGTCGGACACGACTGAGCGACTTCCCTCACTTAACTGCCCTTCTTCAAGATTCAAGTTAATCATTTTATGGCCCAGGATAGACCATTTGGTGCCAAGATTATCCCAAAATGCATCTTATGGGTGAGGGGCCTGGTGCCATTCTGAATTTTAAGATATTCCTTTCTTTCATTAACAGACTGCTAGTGACTATATAACATCCAGCTGAAGACTAGCAGGGGGGTACTCTTCTGCCCCCTTCTGATGCCTATGTCAGAAGCTTTCTCTATCCCTTTATACTTTAAGAAAACTTTATTACACAAAAGCTCTGAGCGATCAAGCCTCGTCTCTGGCCCCGGATTGAATTCATCTCCTCCGGGGGCCAAGAATCCTGGTGTCTGTGTGATTCAACAACAACCTTTCACTTACAAACTTAGTGTGAACAGACATGGCCTTGAGATGATGTTAGTCAATTTTAAATGTTTCTCACAAAAAGCATTCCATGATCAGTAATCTTACAGACAGCCTTGAAAATTTTCCACTGTGAACCAAATTCCAGTAACTTCTTTCCCTGTAGTTAGGTGGTTTCATACTTTTGTTTCAAAAGTATAATTGTGATTGGCTAGATTTCTAAAATCAAACACACACAAGCACACACACAACTTTTCTTTATCATTTCTACTTTAAGTTTGACGTTTACTATAACATTTAATTTCCTTTGTCCTTTGAATGGTAGCTTGGGAAGCATTAAAGTTTCTGCAAATATGTCTTAATAATCTTGTCTTTTTCTACTGTGTTATTCAAAAATTCTAACTTCATAGGTCAAGTTAATCTGTTTGTTTGTTTGTTTGTTTTTGTACTTTTTCCTTATTTAACAATATAGCTAAATTCTCCAAAATTTTGCAATAAAGAACTATGTATGTATGTGTATTAAACCACTAAGGCCTATATGCTGGTGTATTACATCTTTCCCAAACACATTTCTATAGGATTAGAGTATATGGAGGTGCCTGAGTTACTACACAGAGGGGCCAAGGCCATGACAGAACTTATTACTAACATTTCCCAAGGGAAGGGGGCTCAGGGGAAGGTGTAGCCAGAGTGTGTTGTGGTGCCAGAAAGTAATAAAGTATACACATACACTCACAGTGACTGGGATGTGTCAGTGTGACACGGAGTACCCTGGAAGAGCTCCGAATGGTCACAGCTGGAACTATCTAAACAACATAGTATTGGATAAAACCTTAAAATATAAAGTAAATACCCATGAGTCTATACTCTATGTGGGCAAATATCCAAGACTCTATATCCATGAATATATTCATAAATCAGCAACTGAATTTTTTAATGAAGAAGAATGCACAAATCTGCACTGGAGCGACTGTGAGGAAATACCCGACGTCCAAGGGCAGAGATGCCCCAGCAAGAGGGTAAGTGCTGGAGTGGTGGCTACGCAGTGCTGGAGTGGCTGTGAGGAGATACCCCACGTCGAAGGGCCTTTGACCTTCGAGAAAGAGAGGGGTAAAGCAAGAGAAGCCCTAGCAAGATGGTAGGAGGGGCAAAATTGTGCTTAGAATCGAACTCCATACCTGCCAGAGACTCTCAGAGGGCTCAAACAAACCTTGTGCGCACCAGGACCCAGAGACCCCAGAGAGACTGAGACAGAACTGTGTTTGAGTGTCTCCTGCAGAGGTACAGGTCAGCAGTGGACTGCTGCAGGGGCAGGGGCTCTGGATGAAGCAGACCTGGGTATGGCATAAGCCCTCTTGGAGTAAGTTGCCATTAACCCCACCATAGAGCCACCAGAACTTACACAGGACTGGAGACACAGACACTTGAGGGCACAAACAGAACCTTGTGTGCAGGACCCAGGATAAAGAAACAGGTACCCCACAAGAGACTGACCCAGACTTGCCTGTGAGTGTCCAGCAGTCTCCAGCAGAGGCATGGGTTGGCAGTGGCCTGCTGCAGGGTTGGGGACACTGAGTGTAGCAGTGCCTGCATGGGACCTTTTGAAGGAGGTCGCCATTATCTTCATTACCTCCACCATAGTTTGGTCCCAGGTAAATAACAGGTGGGGAATACAGCCCCACCCATCAACACAAAATTGGATTAAAGATTTACTGAGCATGGCCCTGCCCATTAGAACAAGACCCAGTTTCCCCCTCAATCAGTCTCTCCCATCAAGAAGCTTCCATAAGCCTCTTATCCTTCTCCATCAGAGGGCAGACAGACTGAAAACCACAATCACAGAAAACTAACCAATCTGATCACATGAACCACAGCCTTGTCAATCTCAATGAAACTATGAGCCATGTGGTGTAGCGACACCCAAGACAGACGTGTCATGGTGGAGAATTCTGACAAAATGTTGTCCACTGGAGAAGGGAATGGCAAACCACTTGAGAATCCCATGAACCGTATGAAAAGGCGAAAAGATAGAACACTGAAAGATGAACTCCCCAATTTGGTAGGTGCCCAATATGCTACTGGAGATCAGTGGAGAAATAACCCCAGAAAGAATGAAAAGATGGAGCCAAAGCAAAAACAACATCCAGTTGTGGATGTGACTGGTGATGGAAGTAAGGTCTGATGCTGTAAAGAGCAATATTGCATAGGAACCTGGAATGTTAGGTCCATGAATCAGGAGAAATTGGAAGTGGTCAGACAGGATATGGCAAGAGTGAACATCGACATTTTAGGAATCAGTAAACTAAAATGGACTGGAATGGGTGAAATTAACTCAGATGACCATTTTATCTACCACTGTGGGCAAGAATTCCTTAGAAGTGGAGTAGCCATCATAGTCAACAAAAGAGTACAAAATGCAGTACTTGGATGCAGTCTCAAAAACGACAAAATGATCTGTTTGTTTCCAAGCCAAACCATTCAATATCACAGCAATCCAAGTCTATACCTGACCAGTAATGCTGAAGGAGCTGAAGTTGAACAGTTCTCTGAAGACCTACAAGACTTTCTAGAACTAACACCCAAAACAGACGTCCTTTTCATTATAGGGGACTGGAATGCAAAAGTAGGAAGTCAAGAAACATCTGGAGTAACAGGCAAATTTGGCCTTGGAGTACAGAATGAAGCAGGGCAAAGTCTAATAGAGTTTTGCCAAGAGAACACATTGGTCATAGCAAACACTCTCTTTCAACAACACAAGAGAAGACTCTACACATGGACATCACCAGATGGTCAATACCAAAGTCAGATTGATTATATTCTTTGCAGCCAAAGATGGGGAAGCTCTATACAGTCAGCAGAAACAAGACCGGGAGCAGACTGTGGCTCAGATCATGAACTCCTCATTGCCAAATTCAGACTTAAATTGAAGAAAATAGGGAAAACCACTAGACCATTCAGGTATGACCTAAATCAAATCCCTTATAATTATACAATGGTAGTGACAAATAGATTGAAGGGATTAAATCTGATAGAGTGCCTGAAGAACTCTGGAGGCTTGTGACATTGTACAGGAGGCAGGGATCAAGACCATCCCCAAGGGATACTCTGATGCCTTCTGATGCCTATGTCAGAAGCTTTCTCCATCTTTTTTATACTTTAATAAAACTTTATTACACAAAGCTCTGAGCGATCAAGCCTCGTCTCTGGCCCCGGATTGAATTCTTCTCCTCTAGAGGCCAAGAATCCCGGCGTCTTTGCGTGGTTCAGCAACAACCTTTCATCCTGCGGGCTTGTCTGGGATTCTTGAGGACAAGATGGGAGCTAACAATTCCAGCCTCACTCCTTTGAACTGTATCCTGAACAACTGGGATAGATTTGATCCCCAGGGTTTAAAGAAGACACACCTGGTCTTCCTATGTGATACTGCATGGCTACGGTATCCATTGGAGGATGGCGAATGGTGGCCAGTTGGAGGGTCTCTTAAGTATAATACTGTTTTACAATTAGATTGGTTCTGTAGAAAACAAGGGAAATGGGTAGAAGTAGCATATGTGTTGCCCTTTTTCTCTCTGTGAAATATGCCAGACTTACATCCTAAAGGTATAGATTTGGGTGTAACTCTTTCAGCTCCCTCCTGTCCTCCTACTTTGCTAGATGAGATGGAGGACAGGAGACAAAGAGATAAAGAAAAGCAGGTTTTTCCAATCTATCCCTGGGATCATATGCGCAGAGCAGCCAGAGAGACTGAGGAACAGCCACACAAGCTGTTGCCTCTTCATGAAGCACCCTCCGGGAGAAATAATCAGTCTATGAGAGTTAATAAGCCTTTTTCTTATCAACAAATACAAAGAATCAAGGAGGATCTGGGAGACTATTTAGAGGACCCAGAAAAATACATTAGAGCTTTAAAGGTGTTTACTCTGCTTTATGACCTTACTTGGAAGGATGTGATGTATATCTTGGGGCAAACGCTGACTCCCAACTTAAAAACTCAAGTTTGGGGAAAAGTGGTTGCTTATGGAGATGAATGGTTTGGTAATAAATCAGCAGGGAAGACGGAGGACGAGATAACCGCCCTCCCCACTGGGAATCGGGAGGTCCCAATTACAGAACCAGAATGGGACTACAACACAGCTAAAGGAAGATAGGATCAGAATCATTTTGTCAGATGTATTCTTTTTTTTTCTTCCCCCCATCCTGAACCCTACTCCCACCTCCCTCCCCATACCATCCCTCTGGGTCATCCCAGTGCACCAGCCCCGAATATCCTGTATCATGCTTTGAACCTGGACTGGTGATTCATTTCACATATGATAATATACATATTTCATGGCCATTCTCCCAAATCATCCCACCCTTGCCCTCTCCCACATAGTCCAAAAGACATATGTATGTTATATACATCTGTGTCTCTTTTGCTGTCTCGCATACAGGGTTATCGTTACCATCTTTCTGTATTGATGTTTTTCTTTCTGGCTTACTTCACTCTGTATAATAGGCTCCAGTTTCATCCACCTCATTAGAACTGATTCAAATGTATTCTTTTTAATGGCTGAGTAATACTCCACTATGTCTATGTACCACAGCTTTCTTGTCCATTCGTCTGCTGATGGACATCTAGGTTGCTTCCATATCAGATGTATTCTTGAAGGACTCAGGCAGGCGCGTTCTACGCCTCTAAACTATGGCAAACTGGCAAACACAGAACAGGAGGAGAAGGAAGCTCCTGGTAAATTCCTAGATAGACTGCGAGAAGCCCTTCGCAGATTCACTGAGATTGATCCTGAAAGTGAAGAGGGAAAAGGGATCTTAAAGGATAGATTTCTCACTCAGTCGGCTCCAGATATGCTCCGTAAGCTATTAAAATGGGCATATGGACCAAATCAGTCTTTAGATACTCTGTTACAACTGGCTCAAACAATCTATTATAGTAGGGAATATGAGAAAAAGAAAGAAAGGCAGAAAAAGACAAAGGAACAGGCGGAAGCCCTCGCAGTGGCTATGAGAACCGTTCTTAAACAGCCTGAGAAAAATGCCCACAGGGACCCAGATGAAAAGGGATGGGGTTGCTATTACTGTGGAAAGGAGGGGCATTTCAAGCAGAATTGCCCTCAGGCATCTAAGCCACCCCCGGCTCCATGTCGGGTCTGCAAAGGACCACTCTGGAAGAGAGACTGCCCCCAGGGGCATAGGTTTCAGGGGTCGGACTCAAGACAATCAGGACTGAAGGTGCCTGGGGGTCCCCACACAAGCTCCTGTCCTAATTTCACCTGAGGAACCCTGGGTATCAATAACTGTGGGGGGCCAATCCGTTGATTTCCTTTTAGATACTGGGGCAACTTACTCTGTGCTTACTGAAGCCCCTGGCCCACTTTCTTCCTGATCCACAGTGGCCACAGGACTGGAAAAGGTCAGGTTTCATTCCAATCCCAAAGAAAGGCATTTTCAAAGAATGCTCAAACTACTGACTGCACTGTTGCACTCATCTCAGACACTAGTAAAGTAATGCTCAAAATTCTCCAAGCCAGGCTTCAGCAATACGTGAACCGTGAACTTCCAGATGTTCAAGGTGGATTTAGAAAAAGCAGAGGAACCAGAGATCAAATTGCCAACATCCATTAGACCATTGAAAAAGCAAGAGAGTTTCAGAAAAACACCTACTTCCGCTTTATTGACTATGCCAAAGCCTTTGATTGTGTGGACCACACAAATTGGAAAATTCTGGAAGAGATGGGAATATCAGACCACCTGACCTGCCTCTTGAGAAACCTATATGCAGGTCAGGAAGCAACAGTTAGAACTGGACATGGAACAACAGCCTAGTTCCAAATTGGGAAAAGAGTATGTCAAGGCTGCATATTGTCACCCTGCTTATTTAACTTATATGGAGAGTACATCATGAGAAATGCTGGGCTGGAAGAAGCACAAGCTGGAATCAAGATTGCCAGGAGAAATATCAATAACCTCAGATATGCAGATGACACCACTCATGGCAGAAAGTGAAGAACTAAAGAGCCTCTTGATAAAAGTGAAAGAGAAGAGTGGAAAAGTCACCTTAAAACTCAACATTCAGAAAACTAAGATCATGGCATCTGGTCCCATCACTTCATGGCAAACAGATGGGAAAACAATAGAAACAGTGACAGACTTTATTTTTGGGGGCTCCAAAATCACTGCAGATGGTGACTGCAGCCATGAAATTAAAAGATGCTTGCTCCTTAAAAGAAAAATTATGACCAACCTAGACAGCATATTAAAAAGCAGAGACAATACTTTTCCAACAAAGGTCCATCTAGTCAAAGCTATGGTTTTTCTAATAGTCATGTATGTATGTGAGAGTTGGGCTATAAAGAAAGCTGAGAGCCAAAGAATTGATGCTTTTGAACTGTGGTGTTGAAGAAGACCCGAGCGTTGTCCCTTGGACTGCAGGGAGATCCAACCAGAAGAAATCAGTCCTGAATATTCATTGGAAGGATTGATGCTAAATTTCACCTGATGTGAAGAACTGACTCATTTGAAACGACCCTGATGCTGGCAAAGATTGAAGGCGGGAGGAGAAGGAGATGACAGAGGGTGAGACGGCTGGATGGCATCACCGACTCAAAGGACGTGAGTTTGTGTAAACTCTGGGAGTTGGTGATGGACGGGGAGGCCTGGCGTGCTGCAGTCCATGGGGTCACAAAGATTCAGACATGACTGAGCTGTACTTCAGGGGATCTGAGCAATTCCATCTCAGTCAGTCAATCCAGGTGAGCCCTGGCGGTGGTGAGTTGTGTTGGTGGTGTGTATCCTGGTTACAGATGATAAGAATAAACTGTACCTTGTCAGTCCTCGCAAAACATAGAATTCCACTTGAATGAAGAGAAAAACATGGGACACATCTCACCTGAGGGGCATTCTATGAAATACCTGTCCACTGCTCCTTGAAATTGTCAAGACTACCAAAAACAAAGACATGAGAGAAACTCAACAGAGACATGACAGCCAAATGTATGGAGATACGATCTCCTGGGGGCTTCCCAGGTGGCTCAGTGGTCAAGAATTTGCCTGCTAATGCTGGAGATGCAGGTTCAATCCCTGAATCAGGAAGATCCCCTGGAGAAGGAAATGGCAACCCACTGCAGTATTCTTGAATGGACAAGAACACCATGGACCGAGAAGCCTGGTGGGCTACAGTCCATGGGGTCACAAAGAGTTGGACATGAATCAGCGACCAAACAACACACAAAGGTTATTTTGACTGGGTCCATTCACACATCACCGGCAGAGATAAATGATGAACTGAGAGGTTCAGAGAGAAGGAAGTGTTTTATCTTTGACAAATTCTTTTCTGATACTCAACACTTTGTCAGGATCTCCCCTTCCAGTTGAGGACGTGTGGGGCTCTGCATTCCCCAGGAGACTGGAGGGTACCAGTCTTCCCCATCCACCAGCAGCAGAACAACACACAGGTCCTTCGGAAGGTGGCATTTCAGCTCTGCAAACACAAGAGAAAATGATATTTTTAGAATGATTGTGTGTATGCTGCAAACAAAGTTAAAAGATCAAGAAAATGATTGCACTTCTCTGCAGGAGTTGTTGTGCATATCTGCACCCTGGTTTCTGTGTCACCACCTAGCCCTGCTGGAGAGACCAGCGCTATGACTAGTCATAATAATTTTGGTGGTTGTTCCATCAATTTAAGAGTACATGGTGAAAATAAAGCATTGACAGATCATGAATCATTTATGTTCCACCTTTTCCTAAACAGATTTGATGGAGCAGCCAGTTAATGTGTGCCCCTAAGCATATGCCTTATTTTGTGCTAATGTTAGTTTTGAGCCACACAGATCACGACACACAGTCGTTATTCAGCTAACTACTGTAGCAAGAATTTGGCTTGGGGTTGCTGCTAAGGTCTGCCTGCTAAGTTTAGACATCACAGGGTCAGAAAGCAGCATCTCTTCCCTAAATTGTTCTTAGATCATTAACTGCTTCCACATTCAAAAAACTTAAAATCTCCAGCCACTCCACAACTCCTAGTTTTATTGCTATTAAAAATCAGAAATTCAACTGAATAAATTTGAAGACCTAATTGGTTATTCTAAATGACTCATGAGTCAGGCACCATCTCACCCAGCTTTAAGGCACTCTGAAAGTGTGTGTTAGTTGTTCAATCCTGCCCAATTCTGTGAGACACCATAGATTGTAACCTGCCAGCCTCCTCTGTTTATGGGATTCTCCAGGCAAGAATACTGGAGTGGGTAGCTATTTCCTTCTCCAGAGGATCTTCCCCATTCAGGAATTGAACCCATTTCTCCTGCAGTGCAGGAAGATTTTTAACTGTCTGAGCTACTGGGGAAGCTGAGGCACACTGAGGGGTTGTACAAAAGGGGAGGATTTTATAAATAGGAGGAGTGTCGGGCAAGAAGGTGTTAGTAAAAGAAAAGAAAGGATAGGGTGGGCCAGTTTATTTTGGGAGGAGGGAACAGCAGAGTCTTTGTCATGTAGACTGTCTTTCTGGTGAACCAGGAAATTTCACATGGACTGTTACAGAGGTCTGGGAGGGATTGAAATTGAAATCAAATGTCTGTTTGCTGTCCTGGGCAAGTGAGTCTAGTGCTTATTACTTCTTCTAAACAGTTAAGTGTAGATTTCCTCATTATGTCCACCATCTATGGAGGGTTCTGGGGATTAGATAGCAATCTTAATAAAGTTCTTAGCACAGTGCCAAGCATACAGCAAAGGCTCCATTCTTATTAACTGTTGTTGTTATGATTACTTGAACACTTTGACTCATAATCTGCCTTTCCTTCCCAACTCCTGCCAGCATTATGGTGGTTCTGAAATAGGAGGGAAAGGGGCAGGGCACAACCTTTGAAAGAATGACATAGCCTGAGGATGAAACATAAACTGATTAGAATCATATGAGTCAAAAATGGCAGACAAATCAACTTCTGAGACTAGACCTTGATCCTCCATCAGCAAGCTAAATGACATACCTAGAGGTGGCATAACATTTCCAAGGCACTGTCCAAAGACCAAAAAGTGGGTGGTGGCCCAATTCCAGGAAATCTCCACGCTTAGTCGCTCAATTGTATCCTATTCTTTGTGACCCCATGGACTGCAGCCCTCCAGGCTCCTCTGTCCATGGGATATTCCAGGCAAGAATACTGGAGTGGGTTGCCATTCCCTCCACCAGGGGATCTTCTCAACCCAGGGATCAAACCCAAGTCTCCCATGCTGCAGGTAGATTCTTTACCGACTGAGCCACCAGGGGAGCCCTTACCCCAAATAGTAAAATAACCCTCCCACTCATTAGCATATGAAATAACCCAGCCCATAAAAACTTCCCAGTGTGTATTTCAGGGCTGCTCTTCAGACAGGTATAGGAGTTCTTGTTGGTGGAGCAGAATAATGGAATCCATAAACATGCAGACACTCATGGTAGTAATTGAATAAAGAGGACAACAGAGAATGAGATGGTTGGATGGCATCACTGACTCAAAGGACATGACTTTGAGTAAACTCCAGGAGTTGCTGATGGACAGGGAGGCCTGGTGTGCTGCAGTCCATGGGGTTGCAAAGAGTCAGACACAACTGAGTGACTGAACTGAACTGAAAGAGGAGGAAAGTACAAAGCTCCCAGCCTAGACACTAAGAGGGGGTAAAGAGTCCCCCCAAGGTGGGACTTACAGCAGTTTTTTTATCCTTCCTGAGACCACCTTAGGGGTTCCCTGGTGGCTCAGATAGTAAAGCCTCTGCCTGCAATGCGGGAGACCCAGGTTCAATCCCTGGGTCGGGAAGATCCCTGGAGAAGGAAATGGCAACCCACTCCAGTATTCTTGCCTGGAGAATCCCATGGACAGAGGAGCCTGGTAGACTACAGTTCATGGGGGTGGCAAAGAGTCAGACACGACTGAGCTACTTCACTTTCACTTTCTTCAGTTCAGTTCAGTTCAGTCACTCAGTCCTGTCCGACTCTTTGCGACCCCATGAATCACAGCATGCCAGGCCTCCCTGTCTATCACCAATTCCCGGAGTTCACTCAAACGCATGTCCATCGAGTCAGTGATGCCATCCAGCCACCTCATCCTCTGTCGTCCCCTTCTCTTCCTGCCCCCAATCCCTCCCAGCATCA
The DNA here is from genome assembly GCF_029378745.1 of Bos indicus. Taxonomy (NCBI): domain Eukaryota; kingdom Metazoa; phylum Chordata; class Mammalia; order Artiodactyla; family Bovidae; genus Bos; species Bos indicus. Next base: position 21,897,292 of record NC_091773.1, on the reverse strand, counting down.
GGGTCTTTTCCAATGAGTCAACTCTTTGCATGAGGTGGTCAAAGTATTGGAGTTTCAGCCTCAGCATCAGTCCTTCCAATGAACACCCAGGGCTGATCTCCTTTACAATGGACTGGTTAGACCTCCTTGCAGTCCAAGGGACTCTCAAGAGTCTTCTCCAACACCACAGTTCAAAAGCATCAATTCTTTGGCACTCAGCTTTCTTCACAGTCCAACTCTCACATCTATACATGACCACTGGAAAAACCATAGTCTTGACTAGACAGACCTTTGTTGGCAAAGTAATGTCTCTGCTTTTCAGTATGCTATCTAGGTTGGTCATAAGTTTCCTTCCAAGGAGTAAGCGTCTTTTAATTTCATGGCTGCAGTCACCATCTGCAGTGATTTTGGAGCCCCAAAAAATAAAGTCTGACACTGTTTCCACTGTTTCCCCATCTATTTCCCATGAAGTGGTGGGACCAGATGCCATGATCTTTGTTTTCTGAATGTTGAGCTTTAAGCCAACTTTTTCACTCTCCTCTTTCACTTTCATCAAGAGGCTTTTGAGTTCCTCTTCACTTTCTGCCATAAGGGTGGTGTCATCTGCATATCTGAGGTTATTGATATTTCTCCTGGCAATCTTGATTCCAGCTTGTGCTTCTTCCAGCCCAGCATTTCTCATGATGTACTCTGCATATAAGTTAAATAAGCAGGGTGACAATATACAGCCTTGACTAACTCCTTTTCCTATTTGGAATCAGTCTGTTGTTCCATGTCCAGTTCTAACTGTTGCTTCCTGACCTGCATACAAATTTCTCAAGAGGCAGATCAGGTGGTCTGGTATTCCCATCTCATATCTGTCTAAATAAACCTGCTTTCACTTTACCAGGGCTGGCTCTTGAATTATTTACTTTAGAAGCCATGGACCCGACTTGGCAGCCCACCCCATCTGAGGGGCTCGCCTGACACCCGGGGCCTGATCCTCCACTCACACTCTACTCTTTCCTGCAACAACATGGAGTTCTTCCATGTTGCGAATTTTCAGTGTTCTCCTTCTAATCCAAGCTCTCTCTGAGGATCAGAACTGAGGTGTGATCTTCCTGAAGTATTAGTCTGATTATGCCATCAGCCAAATTAAAACAATACCTGATCTGGTAGGAACCAGGCTGCGTGGCAGGAGGTGAGCAGTGGGTGTAATTGTTGACTAAAAATGATGTACAACTTGAAAGTTGAGACTGAAGTTTTATTTGCGGCAAAATGAGGACTGTACTCAGGGAGGCAGCACCTAAGATAGCTCTGAGAGATGGCTCCAAAGAGGTAGTGTGGAAAGGTCAATGTATAAGGTTTTGGTGAAGAGGGAGTTCAATGTGTGGGGGTGTGTAATTTCCTAGGTTCTGTCTCGTCACAACAAAAAGTTGAAGTGACAGACCAGCATTACAGCCTTCAGACAGACCAGTGTTAACAGCCCTCTGATGACCACTGTTACAGCTCTGTGTTACAGCTCAGTTTTATTTAGAAAGTAAAGGAAAATACATCCTCGAGGTGTGAGGGCAAGCCGACCCAAAAGACACAAAGAGAAGAGAGGCCCTGGGCTCAATTTTGGCTCCTCTTTTTATATGTTTTTTCTCCTCTCCCTGGGCCTGCCCTATGTAAATTGGGCTAGTCAGGAGTGCTGTTTGCTTTACCTGAGGTCCTCACTCCAGTCCTTAGACCTTCCTTTGTTCTATTTTCATTGACTTTTCCCTTCCTTGTCTTTTAGCCACCGCCATTCTGGACTCCTTTTTCCTATTCTAACTACCTATCAAATGTAATCAAGCTTCCTTTACAAGAAGCCTTCTCTTAGTCATGAGGATCTGATGTCACCATGAACAGATTTAGTGCTTTTCTAGATATGAGGAGATGCAGGGATTGAGATCATAAAATCTGTTCCTAAAAATATCCAGCCATCTAAAGACCTGTTTTGATGCTTTTGAACTGCGGTGTTGGAGAAGACTCTTCAGAGTCCCATGGACTGCGAGGAGATCCAACCAGTCCATTCTAAAGGAGATCAGTCCTGGGTGTTCTTTGGAAGGACTGATGCTAAAGCTGAAACTCCAGTACTTTGTCCACCTCATGCAAAGAGTTGATTCATTGGGGGCAGAAGGAGAAGGGGACGACAGAGGATGAGATGGCTGGATGGCATCACTGACTCGATGGATGTGAGTCTGAGTGAACTCCAGGAGTTAGTGATGGACAGGGAAGCCTGGCATGCTGTGATTCATGGGGTCGCAAAGAGACACGACTGAGCGACTGAACTGAACTGAAAGACCTGTCCCATCAGATTCCCTGGAGCACAGAGCACCTCACTTTACCCTGAACTCCTTCAGGGGGTGTTAAAGGTCAACAGCTGCAGCAGCACAGGGTTCAGTCTCCACAGAGGCAGATGGCAAATGCCCTTGTTGTCACGGTTGTTTAGTAGTTGGCAAATGCTCTTGGCAAGTGCCAATTCGTAGTTGACAAAATCAAACACTCCCCTCCCCCATCCCTGAGAAAATTGTCTTCCATGAAACTGGTCTCTGGTGCCAAAAAAGGGTTGGGAACCAATAAGTTAAAAAACCTTCAAGGGTTCACCTAATAAAATTCAGCATCTTTAGCTTGTCATGAGTAAATTCACAATCTTGATTTAATGTACTTCTTCTTTAATCTCAACCCACAGATACTATACCCTCGAAACCCAAACTTCAAGGATACCTTACTCTTTCTGTCTTTCCAGCCTGGGCAGTTTCAGATTATGGTTCTTAGTTTGGAGCATGGGAAGGGGAGGGGCCCTTCTTCCTTCTAGGCCAGAAGCTCCTGCTCACCTTTCATTTGCATAGAGGATACTTTTGCTTTCCAGACCCTTCTCTGACTCTCATTTCCCTTCCCTTTGTGTCACCTGAAGGTCAGTGTCCCTCTGTGAAGTCCCGCTGTCCAGCTCAGTTTCTGGATCAAGGCACTGATCACAAAACTGAGGTGAAATTGCACCCGAGGGCTTTCTTCTCACTCCTTTTCAGAAATCTTAAGTCCTCTAAGGACAAGACTTAGTCTGATAGGAATTTTTTTTTTTAACTTTCTTGTACTTAGTGCTGCCTGGAACACAGGAGGGGTCCAACAACTGCTAACTGAACCAGTGACTCAATCTCATCATCTCTTCCAGCCTGAAAGTTGAAACTCTGCCACAAAGATTCACAGCCTCCTCACCTCCAGGGATAATTCTACTTTTCAGCTCTTCAAGGACAGAGGTAATTCCTACCTGAAGACTAAAAGTCTCCTCAGTCTTCTTTTAAATTTAAATTAGATGGTTAGGGGAGGGGCATAAGTATAAATACCCCAGGAGATTTCAGAGATTATCTGTGAATTGACATTAACCTTTCCACAATATCTGCTTTCTTCTGCCTGTACGGGTCAACCAGGAGAAGGTGAGTGAGACCAAGTTTTTAAATTGTAAATAACATGGTTTTTCTAATTGCTTTTTAAAAATATATACTTCAAGTACTAAACAAAAAGCACTGATTTTTTTTTGCCAGCTTAAATAGTGAAAATACTTGTTTTATGAACATTTAGTTTGCCAGTAAGACAGATGAATTGGAAAAAAAAAAAAGCAAATACTTTACAAACATTCTACGTTGTAGATTCTATTGAACTGTGAATTAGATAATTTTTAAACAAAACTATTCTTTGAGTGAAACTTCTTGATCAAAGCCTACTCAAACCAAAAACATTTTCAAAATAAAATTCTTCAGTCTTTGAACAAACCTGGAAGTAAAGCAAAGTGAAAATTTGCTAATTAGAGAGGAACAGCTTTTAGCGGAAATGTGCTAAGGTATGTATGCATGCAGTTGAGAAATGTAAGATTTTTTGACAATTGAAAGACATTATCTGTGATAAGAACACATACTTTAAAAATTTCCTGTTTGTCTTGGTTATGCAATTTCTTAGCCTTGGCAATTTGTCTGTCTGGGTAAACGTAACATAAACAGGCATGTCTGATTTGGAAACTTCTGTGAAAGTCAATACTTAAGAGAGTTCTACAAGAAACGATTATTCCAGAAGAATAACTGTTGTGAGTTAGATCTCTAATTTGTCAAAAACAGTAATCTTAGAATTATTCTTAGCTTATTAACTGTTCCCCAAAGGGCTTCTGGCCTTCCCAGGTGGCTCAGAGGTAAAGAATCTGCCTGCAATGCAGGAGACATGGGTTTGATGCCTGGGTCAGAAAGATCCCCTGGAGGAGGAAATGGCAACTCACTCCACTATTTTTGCCTGGAGAATCCCATGGGTAGAGGAGCCTGGTGGGCTACAGTCCATGGGGTCCCAAAGAGTCTGAGTAAGCGACTGAGCATACATGCACATTGTGATGTCTTACCGCTGTTAATCTCATATATTATATATATATATTTTTTTCATCTCAGATGTAGTATTTCTCACATCTAGCAATTTAACTTGGTTCTTTCTACAATTTACATTTCTTTTCTGCAGTCTTCTTGAGCATATTAAGTATATTTTTAACAGTTGTTTTAATGTCTTATCTACTGACTATGTCATTTCTGCATCTGCATCTTTGTTTTCTTCCTATTGGTACTGAGACAACATGTTTTATCGCTTAATTGTTTGTCTGGTAATTCATGATCAGACACCAGTGCTGTCAATTATGTGCTATTGGATGTTCGAATTTTTAAAAATTTCTTTAAATATGTTTGGGTTTCAGTTCTAAAATGCAGTTAAATTGTTTGAAATCCATTTGATCTTTTTGAGGCTTATAGCTCTATCAGTGTAAGTAGCTAAATAGTCTGTTTAATCTGACTTCAATTATAACCAAATACCTTTAAAAAAAAAAAGTGGGTTTGAGAGCAAATCCAATTCCCTTTATTCAGTCATGGCCGGATGTAGAAATTCATCCAATATCTTTTTTGATAGCAGTTCCATGAGAACACTTAAGTTCACTTGTCAACTTTCAAGTACGTAATACTGTTAACTGTAGTCACCATGCTCTCCATTAGATGCTCTACATGCATCTACATCAGTTAGAGATGCAACTTATCCATCTTATAACTAAGACTTTGTACCCTCTGACCAACCTCTCCCTATTTCCTCCACCCAGGAGCCACTGGCTACCACCACTGTTTCTATGAGTTCAGTTATTTTCTTTTGGTTTTGCCATGCCACGTGGCTTCTGGGATCTTAGTTCCCCCACCTGGGATGGAATCCAAACCCTAGGCAGTGAAAGCATTGAGTCCTAAACATTGGATGAGGAAATTTCCTACAGTGTCTTTTAAAATTCTTTCCACATGCATGTGTGCTAAGTCACTTCAGTCTTGTCCAACTCTATATGACCCAATAGACCGTAGCCCTCCAAGCTCCTCTGTCCATGGGATTCTCCAGGCAAGAATACCGGAGTGGGTTGCCATTCCCTCCTCCAGAGGATCTTCCCAACCCAGGGATCAAACCCCCGTCTCCTATGTCTCCTGCATCTGCAGGCAGGTTCTTTACCACTGGAGCCTCCGCACGCACAACCACGTAGCAAGTCAAATGAAATAAAGTCACATTCTTAGAATGAACTTCATGGTAAAGATTATTTGTGACTGAAAACTGCACACATTTTTGTTTATAATTTTGTTGCCCCCTAACTTACAAACTCTAGAGGGGCAATTCACAAATAATTCAAAGGATGAGGTCAAGCCTTCAACCCCAGCAAGAAGGGCTCTTGGGTGAAAGTACTGATGCAGGTAGTGGTTGCTTGCCTGCTCAGTTGCGTCCGACTCTCTGTGACCCCATGAACTGTATGCAGCCTGCAGGCACCTCTGTCCTTGGGATTTCCCAGGCGAGAATACCAGAGTGGGTTGCCATTAGGCTGCTGCTAAGCAGAACTGCACTTAACAGGACTGGCTAATGGCTTCTGCAGGGCAGGTTTGCTGCATGCTGAACTAGCCCAGCACAGACCTAACTGTAGCTGAAAGCAAGCCTGAAACACAGCTTAGCCTCACTTATCCTGTAAAATAAGAGAAATCAGACTGAAATGTCTTTGGTAGAGTTTCTCAACTTGAGATCCTTGCTTCTTTATTGGTAAACACTGAATTTTGTGCATTTTTCTGGGTCAGAGTGTCTGTAGCTATAAACAAATTCTGGAAGGAGGGAATGATTTCTTAAAATGGTAAAATCTAGAGTTTTTAACAGGAACTCTATCTCTGTAGATACAGGGTGTCCCACCCGACCAGAAAATTGAAAGTTTTTTACCTAAACTTCAACCTGCATTTAGGTCTTTATCCTTCATCTGCCTATTTTGAATAATAAATACTGAATTAATTTTGTTGTTGCTTAGTATTCAAATAAAACCATGTGATTGATATTAACTCAACATTTAAAAACATTTAAAGGTCTCTAGCTTATAGTGTGGAGAAGGCAATGGCACCCCACTCCAGTACTTTTGCCTGGAAAATCCCATGGATGGAGGAGCCTGGTAGGCTGCGGTCCATGGGGTTGCTAAGAGTCGGACACGACTGAGCGACTTCACTTTCACTTTTCACTTTCATGCATTGGAGAAGGAAATGGCAACCCACTCCAGTGTTCTTGCCTGGAGAATCCCAGGGACAGGGGAGCCTGGTGGGCTGACGTCTATGGGGTTGCACAGAGTCAGACACGACTGACTGAAGTGAATTAGCAGCAGCAGCAGCAGCAGCAGCTTATAGTGACCCCTGGTGTTGTTTTGAAAAACATGCAGCTTGCTATTATCTCATCTTTAAGACCATCCACTGATGTTAGCTGGGGCTTCCCAGGTGGCTCAGTGCTAAAGAATCTGCCTGCCTGAAGAGACATAGATTAGATTCCTGGGTCAGGAAGATCCAGAGTATGGCAAGAGGAGGGTATGGCAATCCACTCCGGTATTCTTGTCTGGAGAATTCCTTGGACAGAGGAGCCTGGTGGACTACGGTACATGGGGTCGCACAGAGTTGGACATGAATGAAGCAACTTAGTATGCACATGCACACACATTTTGGAGACATACATAGCTCTAGTTCATGCACTTTAAACTATTGGGTAGTCTTCAGTTGTATAACTTGAGTATACTGCTACTTACTTATCTGCATCCCCACTAGTGGGCAATTATGCTTTTTCCGTTATCACTTTATCCTTGTCAGAGTGTCTGTTGTTGTTTAGTCGCTTAGTCATGTCAGAGTGCCCGGTCCCTGATAAATGTTTGCTGAGTGAATGAATAAACTAAATGAATCATCCATGAGTAACAAGGAAGCTTATTGTGAAGCATGTTAGACTTCTGGTATGGACTGTAGTTGAGAATCGCTACTAGAAATTGCAGTGTCAAAAGGATGCCCAGGAAGCGCCAAGCCCAGCCCCTCGCTTTGTTTTCATGATCTTAGAGGCAGATAGACAGGGTTGGGAAAGAATAGCCTTTTACTGCTTTCAAGCTCTGTATAATATAGTTTTTCAGTTTTCATAATTGGCATTAATATCCTCAATTATCTCTCAGCTGAAGAAACAGTACATCTCAAGGATGATCTTTCTACTTTTGAATTAAAAAAGCACTCTGTTTGTTAGCCACCTTTCGAATTGTAGGGACACACCCAGCTGGCTGGCTACAGGCCATCACAACCTGAGTGTGGCCTATATTTACTGAGTCAAGAATAAATCTGCCTAGGCTGCTTTGTTGTTACAAGGAGACCAGTTATTTAATGCTCAAGTTTGAGTTCAGATACTCTGATTCCTCAGTTGGTTTTCATATTGTGACAGAGGGCAGCTTCCATGTAAGAACTTGACAACACTGACTATGCAGTGATGGCAAAGTTTTGGCATAGGACATTCATTATTTAATATTTGGGGATGATGCATTTTGTGGCTGGGACAAAGCAATGCTGAAATGTGGTTGACTGAAACCATGATTAGAAATTTCTGATTTTTGGCAAAATGCCACAATACTTTCTCCTGGTATCCAGCTTCTACATCCTCACCCTAAAGGTTTTCAATTGCAGACAAGAGAGAACATTTTATGAATGTGTTTAAAGACAATAGGTCTGTTTCTCTCCTGTCCTATATTTTAGACATGGACCTTATCTTAATGACTCTATCTCCTTTTATTATTTACCTTTCAAAATAAAATTATACACCAAGGCTTTGCTGATAGAAGCATTTCTGGACAATTTTTCTTTGAGCTGAGCTCATGTTGACTAGGCAAGCTACAAAGCTACAAATTTAATACATTATCATTTCTTCTTTTGGCCACACTGCAAGGCATGCAGGATCTTAGTTCCCTGACCAGACATCAAACCTGTGCCCCCTGCATTGGAAACGCAGAGTTTTGACAGCTGGACCAGGGAAGTCCCTAAAAAGTTTCCTTTTAAAGAATATGCATCTACTAATAATTCCCTTTATCTTGAGACCGTTGTCTTGCCATGGCTTGTACTAGTGTCCTGGAAAGGTATTCTTATCAAGAACTAACAAAAGTTTAAAAGTTAACTAATTATATAAATAGTATGCTATTACATTGGTTTTGAGAGAGCAATAATCAGGCCAAGACTGAGACAGCAAAAATGTGCCAATACAAATTTTTCATGCTATTTAGAATTTTAAACAGAATTTGAGGAAAAACAGCCACTTAAGCCTACACCTATATATAAAGCACTCAGTGTGATACCTCATACATGCTTATTCCATTTTATCAGCTCCCTTTTTCTGAAATCAGGGGTGTATCTATTAAAAACATTTTTTTTTACGAATTATTTTTTATTTTGAATTATAATGGATGTACAATTTTACATTGTTACATGTGTACAGCATGGTGACTCACAACATACTTCATTTATAGTTATTATGAAATATTGGCTATATTCCTTCTATTGTACAATATATCCTTGTAGTTTATTTTATATGTAGTAATTTGTGCCTTTTATTTCCCTACCCCTATACTGTCCCTCCTCCCTTCCAGCTCCTCCTGGTAACAACTAGTCACTACATCTGTGTCTGCTGCTTCTTTGTTATATTCACTAGTTTGTTGTATTTTTGATTCCGCATATAAGTGATATCATACAGTATTTGTCTTTCCCTGTCTGAATTATTTCACTTAGCCTGATACCTGAGTCTTGTTGCTACAAATGGCAAAATTTCATTCTTTTTAATGGCTGGGTAGTCTTCTGTATACCATATAGTCTTCTCTATACCATATATCTATATACCACGTCTTTGTCCCTTCATCTCTTGGTGTATGTTTAGGTTGCTTCTGTACCTTGGCAATTATAAATAATGCTGTTTTGGACATGTGGGTGCATATATCTTTTTGAATTCGGGTCTTTTTTTTTGCAGGGGTTATGTACCCCGGAGTGGAATTGCTGGGTCATATAATGCTTCTGTTTTTAGTTTTTTGAGACACCTCCATACGGTTTTCCAAAGTGGCTGCATCATTTTAAGATCCCCACCAGCAACATATTAAGAGTTCCAAATTTCTCCATACCCTTGTTATTATTTTTGATTTTAGCCATTCTAACTGATGTGAACTGGTATCTTGTTGCAATTTTGATTTGCATTTCCCTAATAACTAATGAAATTGAACATATATTCACATGCTTGTTGGATAAGTGAATATTTTTGTTGAAATGTACATTCAAATCTCAGCCTACTTACAACACTGGGTTCTTTTTTATTGAGTCATAGGAGTTCACTATACAGTCTGGGTACTTGTTCTTATGTTCTCACCTTCTGTGTAATCTTTTCCATTTATGATAGTGTCCTTTGAAGCAGTTTTTAATTTTGATGAGGTCCAATTTATCTAATTTGTATGAATTGCCTGGTATTACACCTAAGAAAGAGCTTCCTTGGTGGCTCAGTGACAAAGAATTCAAGTGCAATGCAGGAGACACAGAAGATGTGGGTTTGATCCCTGGGTTGGGAAGATCCCCTGGAGAAGGAAATGACAACCCACTCCAGTATTTTTGCCTGGGAAATCCCATGGACAGAAGAGTCTGGTGGCATATGGTCCATGGGGTCTCAAAGAGTTGGACATGACTGAAACGGCATACGTAAGAAACCGCTGCCTAATGCAAGGTCACAAAGATTTTCTCCTATGCATTCTCCTGAGAGTTTTACCTTCTAGCTCTTCCAGAAGCTGGAAGTCCAAAGACTTAGCTGTAAGTCTTTGATCCAGTTTGAGCTATTTAAGTGGTATGAGGTGGTAGCCCAGCTTCATCTTTTCAATGTAGATACCCAGTTGTTCCAACACCATTGGTTAAGAAGGCTATTCTTTCTCCATTGAAGCATCTTGATGCCCTTCTTGAAAATCAATTAACTTTAACACTTCATTTCTGGACTCTCAATTCCTTTCCTTTAATCAGTATAATATAGTCAGTACCACACTGTCTTTTCTTTTTTTAAATAAATATTTGGTCATTGTCCCAAAGTTGGTGGTTGTTCAGTCACTCAGTCATGTCTGACTCTGTGTCCCCATGGACTGCAGCATGCCAGGCTTCCCTGTCCTCCCAGTTTGCTGAAATGCATGTCCACTGAGTCAGCAATGCCATCCAAGCACTTCATTCTCTGTTGTCCCCTTCCCCTTCCTTCAATCCTTCCCAGCATCGGGATCTTTTCCAATGAGTCGGCTCTTCACATCAGGTGGCCAAAGTATTGGAGCTTCAGCTTCAGCATCAGTCCTTCCAGTGAATATTCAGGGTTGATTTCCTTTAGGATTGACTGGTTTGATCTCCTTGCTATCCAAGAGACTCAAGAGTCTTCTCCAATACCACAATTCAAAAGCATCAATTCATCAGGGCTCAGCCTTTTTTTAATTGTCCAACTCTCACATCCATACATGACTACTGGAAAAACCACAGCTTTGACTAGATGGGCCTTTGCAGGCAAAGTAGTGTCTCTGCTTTTTAATATGCTGTCTACATTTGTCATTGCTTTTCTTTCAAGGATTAAGCACCTTTTAATTTCATGGCTGCAGTCACCATCCACAGTGATTTTGGAGCCCAAGAAGATAAAGTCTGTCACTGTTTCCATTGTTTCCCCATCATTTGCCATGATGTGATGGGACTGGATGCCATGATCTTAGTTTCTTGAATGTTAAGTTTTAAGCCAGTTTTTCCCCTCTCCTCTTTCAACTTCATCAAAACCTCTTTGCTTCTGCCAAACTTGGTATTGTTGCTGTTGTTGTTTAATTGCTAAGTTGTGGCTGGCTCTTTTGCAACCCCACGGACTGTAGCCTGTGAGGCTCCTCTGTCCATGGGATTTTCCTGGCAAGAATACTGGAGTGGGTTGCTTTTTCCTTCCCCATACACTGTCTGGATTACTGTAGCCTTGTGCTAAGTTTTGAATTTGGGAAGTGCAAATGCTCCACATTTGTTCTTTTTCAAGATTGTTTTGGCTATTCTGATCCCTTGGATTTCCATATGAATTTTATGATGAACTTGCCAGTTTCTGCAAAAAAAACAAAAAACGAAAAAACCTACCTAGGATCTTTGGAGGGCTTATGTTGAATCTGTAGATCAGTTTGGAAAGCATTGCTATCTTAGTAAGTCTTCCAGTTCATGCACAGGGAATGTCTTTAATTTCTTTCAACATTTGTAATTTTCAGTGTACAAGTCCTACAATTCTTTGGCTAAGCTTACTCCTAGTATGGGCTTTTAAGATGGATGCTGTTAAAGGAGTTGTTTTCAATTCTTAAATTTTCACATTTTAAATTTATCGCTACATTACAGATCTCTAATAAAAATGCTTTAAGTAAACACCACCACTGAAGCAGACTCATGAAGTAGGAAATCACTTGGTGTGGACTTTTGCTGTTATTTATTTTTTGAATCTGTACTATCTGCTCTGTTGAAGGCATCCATTCCATAACTTTTTTAAAAGGTTGCATGAACTTCCTTTCAGGAAACCTGTGATTCTCAGTTTATTCCTTGATGATGTTGGACATTTTTCAAAAAGATAATCTCCTTGAAATAGGAGTGTTTTGGGGAGACTTGTATAGAAAGAAGAAAAGCATTTCACAAAAAGATCTCTGTTGGGTAGGTTTCTAGAAATTTAGGGGCAAAAAGGAATGAAGGGGGAAAGAGGAAAAGATAAAAAGCCTGTAATATGAATGTGATAAAAAAGATGTAAAACTACAAAAATTTTGAAATTCTTTTATGTTTTAAATGTAGCTAAATGTGTGTACTGAAATACATACTAACACTTCATTAATTTCAAGAACTGATGGAGTTTCATTTTTCAAAAAAAAGTATTTTGAGTGGCCAATAATTGTTCTGGGACCACACAAATTGTCTGAGTCGTAGTGTATTTTACATGCTTTTTTTTTCTTTTCTGGCCATGCCTCCTGGCTTGTGGGATCTTAGTTCCTCTGACCTAAGATTGAAACCAGGTGCTCAGCAGCGAAAATGCAGAGCCTCAATCACTGGACCGCTAGGGTAGTCCCTCCATGGTACTTTTTATCCTAACCTAGAGAATGATGTGAGGTAGCTACAACAGCTACCATTTTAACAGGAGGAATTTGAAATCATAGATTTTCCAAATCCAAATGAGACCTCTGGTTTTCCTAAATGCTAACAACTTATGGTCTAGTTACATATAAGTATACATATTTTTAAAAATTAGGGCACATTTGAGAATAACAAATGATTTCAAATAAATTCCTTTAAAAGTACAAAGATATATAAAGTTGTGAATGGATTAGGACTTATCTGATAAATTCACCTTGAGAGAGAGGATAGCAGTACAGATGAAAAGGAGAAGGAAGATTTAGGAGGACGGTAAGATCTGCAAAGATTTAGTCCTTTGTTTCACAAGGCCATCATCTGTATTAGAATTCCCTTGCTGCTGTTTAGTTGCTAAGTCGTGTCCGACTCTCTGCCACCCCCACAGACTATAGCCTGCCAGGCTCCTCTATCCATGGGATTCTTCAGGCAAGAATACTGGAGTGGGTTGCCATTTCTTTCTCCAGGGTATCTTCCCAACCCAGGGATTGAATTCACGTCTCCTTCTCGGCAGGAGATTCTTTACCACTGAGCAGAATTCCCTTTACAACGTGTTAAGAGTCCTGGGCCGTCAATGGTATATATCCAGTGTACTTGACACACTAAAAAGTGGATAAATTTCCAATAGTCCATTCTTCTATACAATGAAATTGATTTAAGTAACAATCATGCACTAATGGCCAAAAAATAAAGACTGAAAATTTTTATTGAAAAGTCACATAATCAAAGCAGTCAAAACTAAGTTAAAAGTAGCATAAACATTACAGAAACAAAATGGGAAACAATCTCTCTATAGTTTTTGTATCTACCTAAGAGTTTTAATTCTAATCTTTTGTTAAGAGATCAACATGAGATTTCATGTAAATAATTGTCTAGCAATTAATAAATCAATTTTAATAAACCTGAAAGAGCCAAATTTACCTTCGTACTAAATCATACTGCTGATGTAATGCTTTATTACTTTAATCTTAAGTGGAACAATAAGCAATTAAGGATAAATTCGTTTTAAAAGATGCTTTAAATTCTGTAAAATGTTCTGCATATGCACTGAATTTGGCATGTGTCAAGTGGTCTCACAGAAGGACTGACAGATGACCGAGTCAAGAGCCATGAGCCCCTCACTGGAAGGGGCTGAGTGCCTGGAGGGGGAACCAACAGGAGGCGTGGATAGCTCTGCAGATGAAGGAAGGGAAGGAAGGGTGGAGGAATTCTTTCCCACAACTTCCTTGTGATGTAGGAGGTGAGATTATTGACCAAGAAAGAGGGATTGGAAAGAGGTGGGGCTTAGGGATTTAAGAGCAATACAATCTGATGGAGGGTTGAGAGCTGACTAGGGAAACACAGCACAGTAGACTGAGGCAGGACTAGACACCAGTAAGACACCCAGTTCAGTGCATCTCTTAATAAACCACATTAAAAAGGATGCCTGGTGGTTCAGTGATAAATAACCTGCTTGCCAACACAGGAGACACAGGTTCGATCCCTGAGTGAGGAAGATGCCCAAGAGACAGAAAAGGCAATCCACCCCAGTATACTTGCCTGGAGAACCCCATGGACAGAGGAGCCTGGTGGCTACAGTCCATGGGGTTGCAAAAGAGTCAGGCATGGCTTAGCAACTACACATCTGGGAGGTATTCTGCCTGCATGGCGGCAGGGAGGGCTTACTGAAAGAAATGGAGGAGTGGAAGAAGTAGTTTCTGCTTCCAGACATCCCAATTCTACTTTTTGACATTTTAAGCACATTTTCAAAATAATGAGACAGGAACTTGACATGAAAGATGACTGTTTTGTCTCGATCTACTGGTGTAAATCTGTTGGAAAATGAAGCGTGCTGCATTTTGTGTTGCAGCACTAGAAACAGTGTTGCTCACCAGCTCGTCAAGCTCATTAGCTTTGAAGACAGTCACTCATAACTATCACCATTATCATTAATAATATGTGTGAATAACAACAGGCCAGCTGAGTAGGGCAGCTGTAAGGTCTGTAAATAGTACCAGACTAATTAACTTGATAATCACGTGCCAGCAGCCTCTAAGTAGCACATGACCACACGTTACACACTAAACTAGCTATGATCTTCAAGACAAAGTCTAAGGCTTTTAAAAGGAGTTAACTTTTAAAAATGGGAAATTATGATTCATACTGTGAGTAAAGTCATGTCAGTCGTGGTTGCTGGCTGTTTGAACATAATCTTAGGAAGTTTGAGAAATATCTAATGCAGATGGGGAATGAAATCCCCAATCAGGTAGAGTTAACAAAATCAAGCCGTGTACTGTGATCTTCCCGATAATGTGATGCATTTTTGGTTAAAAGATGTCATAAACTTGTCACTAGAGTGATTTTTGAACGGTCCCCCATCCAAATTTTTTACATATTTAAGGGCAGAGGGCAGAAGTTTTCCACAGTACCTTACCTAGTCAACTTTCAACTTGAATAATTCATTACTTTCAACATTTTACTAAGTGCCAAGCTCTCTACAAAGTTCTAGGAGTTTAGAAACGAGTCATTCATAGTTCCTTAACGGTTTTAGATTTAGATGGGGAGATGACAGTTTACTTGTGTAACATGAAGCAGAGGTGGTGGAAGGGAGAGCAGTCACTATCTAGAAGCTGGAGGCTGGCTGAGGTGCCAGTTCTGCTTTGAAGGATGACTTTGAAAGATGAACAAGATCGAAGAACGTTTCTGGATGATGAAACTCATACCAGGCATGTGTAGAGGTGAGAAGTGCCAGAAGATAACCTAGAGGTGTGCTGGTACCTAGGAGATTCTTAGGCTGAGAAGTTGTATCTAACACACAAAACAAAATCAGCGAAGGTCATTTATAGGCAGGTAAGAGATAGGATCAGAATGGTCTGAGATAAAGTATTTAACAAAAGATGAGTTGGGAGGTAAGCTGAGCAATAAACTGAAAAACGTTTTGGGTGCTGTTAACAAATGTGAGTGTCCAGCAGGCACTGGGCAAATAGCTTTATTAGAGAAGGATTTCCATTTTGGCAGGTCAGACAGATACTAAAAGGTACTGGGTTGGCCAAAAAGTTTGTTTGGGTTTTTCTGTAAGATGTCATGGAAAAACCTGAATGAACATTTGGCCAACCCAACAGAAGGATCTAGGTGAACTCTGTGCATGTCAGGGAAGGACTCCTGAGAAGGTGACACTCAAGTTGAGACCTGGTGGGGGAAAAAAGCTTTAACAACGGGACTGACCTGAAGTACTTAGGGTGTTTTAATAGTAGCCTCTTAAGGATTCCTAAAAAGAAACACTATCTTTTGCCTGCATGGGAAATTTACAGAAGGACCTAAAATGTTTATTAATGAAATAATGTTATGAGGACAAGATTCAGTTTCTTCTCTGCTCCTCCAGCACCTCATGTTTTTACCATTTGTATCTGTATTATAATTACTTTTAAGAATTTGGAAGAGGCCTAAATAACAGATTTAAGAGCAAAGAGGGAGACACTACAGAGGGCAGCAGGGAGAGAAAAAGATTTAAAAACATAAAGGAGCAATGGTTTAGAAAGTTCAAATTAAGTCTCAGCATTGTCCATTTAATACAGTAACTTGGGGGCTGGTCCTTGGATTTTTTGTTTGTTCTTGTTTTCATTTATTAAAGAAGGGAGAGTGCACAGGGTTGTCAATATCCTTGGCTTTAAGGGAAATATAACTTGCTGAGACTTATTATAGACACATGAAGTATCAGGAAACTGCAGTAGTGTTTTCTCTGTTGTTATTGTTCAGTTGCTAAGTCATGTCCAACTTTTTGTGACCCCAGGGACTGTAGCATGCCAGGCTTCCCTGTCCTTCACCATATACCAGAGTTTGCTCAAACTCATGTCCATCAAGTCAGTGATGCCCTCCAACCATCTCATCCTCTGTCATGCCCTTCTCCTCTTGCCCTCTATCTTTCCCAGGATCAGGGTCTTTCTCTAGATATGTGCATATGTCAAAAAACTAATCTTGATACATTTTCACTTATCACTAGGAAAGAATACTGGATATATAAGTTCCTACTATTTACACTCTGGAAAAGGCGAAGATGAGGACTGAATTAGTTTTATTCTCCTTCCCTCCCCAAAGAAAGAAGTCAGACAACAAACATTTAAAACATTTTATTCACTACATTTGTCACCGGCATATTCCAGTCATGCTTTTACACACTAAGGTGTATTTAATTTGTAATGATGAGTGTCACTGATGTCTAAGAGGAAGGTCAAGTACCAATATATTCTTTAAAGGCCTAAGACTGTGCTTTGCTTACCAATTTTCTGGCTGAATTCTTTCTTACCGCTTACTCTCTTTGTGCCTATTACTATGCTGTGCCTGATAGAATTAGCTCCTTTCTTCAGTCTTTCCACCTTCCCCCAAGGCATAACAACAATTTAGCCTCTTAGTTTTCAGTTCCCTGCTGTACAGCGTTGGCGTGGTGTAATAAGACTCCACTTCAAAAAAAAAGTAAAATGACTTGCTTCTGTGGGATCTGTAGGAGTGTTAAAACAAACAAACAAAAAATAAATAAAGTCGTACCCTGTAGGTCCTTCTCCACCTTTCGGATACCGGGTCAGTGAGACGGAAATTGAAAATTCGTAACGCTAACCAGCCGTTTAGTGCTTATCAGTTCCCAACATGACAAGCAAAGGTTCGAAGACTGCTTCCCAGTAGCGTGTGTTCGGCTTGGCAGCCGTTGAAAAGGGTGTTAATACCCATTTTTACGCAAACACAACTTAATACTTAAAAGTTGCGGCTTCATGCCATTGCCTTTTATTGGTCACCTTCACAGAATCAAGAGCTCTCGCGGGGATTGCTACAGAATTCAGGGTAGAGCTGAAAGAGGTGGGTGCGGCGCTTTCGACCTCTTCCACCCGACCCACCCTTAGCTCCCTTCTTCCCCGTTCCTGGTCTGAGAGCGCCGCCCGCACTGTGGGACCCGGCATGGGACAGCCCTCCCGGCGCCCAGTCCCCTCACAGGCCCTGGTCCGGTCTCAAACGAGGTCGCGGTCCCTCGGCTGCCCTCCACCTCGACAGGTCGAGCTCTTTCGCCCAGGCTAACTCAGGATTCGGCGGGTAGGCGGGCGCAGGGCCACTCGCTGTAGTGGAGAAGGTCAGGCTCACCTTGAGGCACTCGAGCCGGACGGCAGCCAGCACCGTCCCAGACTGCCCGGCGGAGTCTCCGAGGTCACCAGAGGACTCCCAGGTCACCAGCCCCGGCATCTGCAGCCGCAGGTGGCGGGGCAGTTGGAACCGGCCCTACCCGGAAGCACGCCGACTTCCGGCAGCCCTCTGACTTCCGGGCCTGCGCGGAGGTGCGCTGAGCGCGCCCGCCCCTCCCCCGCCCGCTTCCCGGCGTGCCCCGCGGAGGAAGGGCCGGAGTCGACAATAACAAACCCGTGGCGGCCGTGTCCGCGGCCCTACCGAGCCCGGCGCTGCCTCTGGTTCCGTCGCCCGGCCCCTCGGCTCTGACCGGCCGCGGCTCGCCCTTCCCCGGCCCCTGACGCAGAGCCGAGGGGCCTGCCCGTCCCCGTGCCTGGAGGTGGCTGCCTCGGCGGCGCCGGCGGTTGTGTCGGTTGGCGGCGCGGATGGGCGGTTGGTAGCCGCCGCCGAGGACAAGGCGGCGGCGGAAGATGGTGCCGGGGGCCGCGGGCCCTGCTGCTGCCGCCGGCGGAGGAGGAGGCGCTGCCCGGTAAGCGCGGCGTCGGGCCCCTCGGGCGCGGGTCCCCGGGCGGGAGGCGGAGGCGGGCGGCTGCGCTGGGCCTGTGCGGCCCGGACTCTAAGGTGCCCCCCGACCTCCCAGTGCACCCCCGACCTCCTGGTGCTCCCACCCGGCGTCGGGAGCGCCGGGGTCCGAGACGCACCTTCGCCGCCGGCCTCTCCTGCCGCCGCCCGGTCGGGCCCCGAGGTGTCAGACGGCGAGCCGGCCGGGGCGAGGGTCGCAGACGCGGCTCTGTCCGGACCCCGGAGCTCGAGGCTCCCCGAGGGCAGCGTCCGGATAAAGTTACTCCTGGGAATGACTCAGCCTCCGCCGGCTCGCGGGTGGGTGCGGGCCGGGGCGTGTGTGCGGATTTCACAACTTCCCCGGCCGGAGCCGGGCGGCGCATCTCCGCGGGCTCCCGGCTGGACGCGCCGCGGCGCCGGGGGTTGTTTGGTAACCTAGTCCCCGCACCGTGCTCCTGCCGTGTGGTCACAGCGCGGGGCCTGCGGGCCGGGGCGGGCCGAGGTGCTCGCGGTGGATACGGAGGCTGAGAGACCTCAAGCCGGAGAGGGGAGGCCCGATGGGGGCCGCAGGAGGACCGGCCTGCTTTGCTAGCCGCCGTATTGTACAGTTTGTCGGTTGTCTTGTGTGGGTGGTGCTTGTGTGTGTGTGGTTTCTTCGCAGGGTGGGGAGGTTAGCAGCTTAGGAGGGGTACTCAATTTGAGGTAGACAGCCTGTGTGATGAGTGTCGTTGGTGCGTTTCCATGTTTGATAGACACAGGGTTCTTCCAGGTCCGGTGTTTCTGTGGAAAGACGCAAGGGGCCGTCGAGGAAGGCGGCTGATTGGATCCGTCAGCAGGCCCTGCTGGGGATCTGAAGATGGTTTTCTCCTTTCTGTTTTTAATGTTTTAACAACAGAATATGGTCTGAATGAGCATATTTTCTCAACATTTGTGTTTAACATTGTGTCTAAAACCTAGAGTTTTAGAAAACAGGGTGCTTTATGTTGATAAACGGTTGTGTTGGTAAATGCCTGGTGATGGAAATCAGATATGGACTCAGACACGGTTTTCAAAAGAGTAATTTAATTTCGTCTGTTTGGAATGCTTTATGTTTGTCACAGTTAGGATTGTTTCTGGCCTGATTCTTGTGTGGAGATGTTGGATGATAGGAGAGGAGGACCGCGTTTTTCTGGCCCATGCTGAACACACACACGGTCAGAATAGAGGGCAGGTTTACTTCCAACAAATGAAACTCATTGAAGGGGCAGAGGGCACAAGACCTTTGTATTTTGGGGAGGAAAAACAAACAAAAAACCCCACACTTTTGAACCTAAATTTTTATTATGTAAGCTTGTTCATTTCAGTCAGAAGCTTGAGAGGAGCTCTTATTGGGCCTCTGATTTTGAGACTGTCTTTAAACTCTCCTGCATTCAGCAAATGTTTGAACACCTGCTTTATGCTTTACTTTGCAGATGTGTGTAACTTTTCAAAAAAAAGCAGTGGGTAGTAAAATGTTCTCATCCAGATAGTACTTTTTGGTAACCCCAGTAAGCTTTTTGTATTCAGAAAACACTGGCTCAGGCACCTCCAGTGAAAGTCTAGCAGCCCCCTTCCACACTCACTCCCTCAGATGGTTGTTACTTCCTTACGGAGGTAGACCATGGAGCCAGGCTCTGCAGGGAATACAGGAATGTGTACCATGTTGTTTTTGCCCAGTAAGAGAAGGGAGATTGAAGTCCTGTATACAGTCAACTACTATTTAAGCATTGTCTGAAATCTGAAGGAAAGACCCAAGAGAAGTGAGGAAGCTGACTATTTCTGACCATCTCGGAATAGAAGGAAACTGCAGCAGCTTTGAGGTCCTTGGCATATATAGGGGAAAAGATCACTAAAAGGTGGGTGGACAGGAGTGAGGGGAGAGCAGTAGGAAGAGGTGGTGTCCTGGAGGCTCAACAGATACTTAGAGGAGAGTAGCGTCCTGTAAACTGCCATGTTCAAAGGCACAGTGATTTGTTCAGTAAACCTGGTGAATCTGGGAAGCAGTTTGGATTGAGAGTCATTCATTTTTTCATGAAATGTTAAACCCTAGCAAGACCCAGTTTTAACTCTAGCAATGAGCAGTGAACAAGGGTAACTTTATATGTAAGCTTTGTATGATGTTGTAGAAAGTGGCGGTGACACACTGGTAATTTTAAGGAAGATCAGTTGCAAGTTCACACTACGTTGAGATGTGCTGAAATAGACACAGTGCTGGAGGAGCAGATTGTGGAGTGCTGGGTTGAAGATCCATACTTGCTATGCATGTCATGATTACACTGCTGTGGTTTTTCCATTATTGTGGTCCTGAGCAACCTGTAACCTGGGCTTCTTGTGCAGGGCCCTGGGAGGTTGGCCTTTTTCTATCCCTCAGTGAAGCTGCTGTTCTCTTAAGTGACTCTTTGCAGGCACAGTGCTTGAGTACCTCTATACACCCCTTCTTCCAGCTATTTATTGGCTGCCCTGAGGGTTATGGGATTTTCCTCCAATTTTGCTCTCTGTTGAATTCTCCTTTAAAATTTTTTTATTTTAATGTTTTTTTGGTCCTCCCATGCAGCCTGTGGGGTCTTAGTTCCCTGGAAGACCAGGGATGGAACCCTTGCTCCCTGCAGTGGAAGTGTGGATTCTTAACTACTGGATCACCAGGGAAGTCCCTAAATTCTCACTTTATTGGCTTTTAATTGTGCTTAGAGATGGACATAAACGTGACTGGTTTAGGACTACCTAGGTTATATTTTTCTTTTGTATACTTCACATAATTGGCTAGTAATCATCAGAATACTGAAATATTAGTCAATCAGTGCAGTTAATATTTCCATGACTGTGTTCTTAACCATTATACTGCAAATTCCAGCAGTGCACATCCTTTTTTGATATTGCTGTGTATTTACATGCTATGAAAGATTAGAAAATCTTGTTGTAGATACTATTGTGTGAGATGTTAGACTTTAAACAAGCAGAATTCACATTTACATTGAAGGACAGTGTCATACCTTGTTTTGTCACTAAGTCGTGACCGACTCCTGCAACCCTGTGGACTGTAGCCCACCAGGATCTTCTGTCCATATAATTCTCCAGGCAAGAATACTGGAGTGGGTAGCCATGCCTCCTCCGGGAGATCTTGCCGACACAGGGATCAAACCTGGGTCTCCTCCCTTGGCAGGCAGATTCTTTACCACTGAGACACCTGGGAAGCTCATATTTGCGATTGTTTTAAAAACTATCGTGCGCAGCCCTGATGTAGCATCTTTTAACAGTTATTCTGAGAATCTATCAGATGACATGCAAATTTTTAAAAAACTTTATTTTTTAAATTGAAAGACAGTTGCTTTACAGAATTTTGTTTTCTGTCAAACATCAACATGAATCAGCCATAGGACATGCAAATTTTCAAATTGCATTAAGGATAAAGTAATAATAATCTTTATTGGGACACATATTTTAGACTGTGTATGTAAAGTCATGTGTTTTACACAGCTTTTATGAATGTCAGGACACCACAGTGTGGAACACGTTTATATGTACTGATATGGAGAGACTCCCATGTTATTATGCTATTCATCTCAAAACAGATTGCATGTATGCATGCTGTTATCTCATTTTTGAGAAACTACTTTGTCCAGGTGTACTTCCTGTATCTGGAGGAAGACCCCAAAGGCCCAGCTCTATCCACACTGTCAGGGGTCTCCCTCTCGCTCCATTCCTGTCCTGCTGTCCTCCCATCAGGTCTGTTTACAGACACCCTGGATCTTTCTGGAAAGGCTCTCTGGAGAGTGTCAGGAAGATGCCTGACCTACTCTTCTTTCCTTCTTTTTTCTTTTCTTGGCAGAGAAAGAGGAGGATCAGATGGGAATAAATCTGATCTGGAGAGGCTGAAGCCCAGTTTCAGTCCTGGATGACCTGGACACTCCCATTTGTGGTGAACACCACTAGTTTCATTGATGCAGCACCCGTGGCCCTCAGGTTCAGTTGCTGAGTTACAGTTTGCAAAATTGCAAATCAGACAGAAGTTTTCCTACTCCTTATTCTTTCTCTGAAGCTCTTCGTCCGCCTTGTCCAGCATCATCCACATTTCATGTGGCCTGCTAGACCTGAGAGCAACTCGAGGGTCTTTGGACTCCCAACACCTGGCATAGAAGTATTAGTTGCTTAGTTATGTCCAACTCTTTGCGACCTCATGGACTTTAAGCCGCCAGGCTCCTCTGTCCATGGGATTCTCCAAGTAAGAATACTGGAGTGGGTAGCCGTTCCCTTCTCCAGGGGATCTTCCCAACCAGGGATCAAACCTGAGTCTTCTGCCTTGCACGCAGATTCTTTTTTACCATCTGAGCCAAAAGGTGTTCAGTAAACATAGGGTGAATAATGACCAGCAGTGTGCCATTTGGGAGGTCAGTTGTTGCCTGGGGCTTTCCCTTTGTCTCCCCGTGTAAGGAAGCTGCTTCTGAGTTTTGAATGGATCAGACAGGATGACAGTAAGCTAGAGTGACAAACCTGACTGTTGTGGTGGTAAGGCCTCAAAGAACAAATTGCAGATATCCAGTAATAAACGATAGACACTTGTGTGAATATGGGAGATGCTTTCTTGTTTTTACAAGCATTAAAGTACAATTGTAACACCTGTATCTCTGGGAGTAAATGCATTGGAATCAGTGTTTTTAAAAATACCCCCTCATTTATAGCTTACTGTATCCCAGGACCCAGGAGGAACAGATGTCCTTTCACGATGTGAGATTGTTCTCCCCAAATGAGATCCTTCATATGACTTGACAGCTCGAGAGAGCTCTGTAAGTTCAGAGTCGGAGAGAAAAGGCCGAGGGCCATCTGTGACCAGGGGCGACTTCTAAAAGGGCTGATGGACCCAGAAGGGCTTTCTGACCACGCTTGAATGAGTAACTGTCAAATGAGCAGAAATGGCAAGTATGGGAAGACTGTGTAAAGTGAGAGGATGGGTTTCATGTAGGGAAATAGCTGGAGATACTTTTGGAAAGGCAAACGGGTTGATTATGAAGTTCTGAAATGTTGGTAAAGTTATGGTTGTCACCATTTTTAGAGTTGTTATTATATTCCTTGCACCGTGTGGTAATGTGAGATGCATTATTGCTGTCCTTCTCTGCAGAGGTATTATTTCAGTTCTTGATGTGCAGAGGTCATCTGAGTCTCCGTGGGAGAGTCGCATTCAAATACAGGTGACTCGCCATTTCAGTGCTCATCTAGCCTTAAGCCAGAGTTGGTGGTTTCTCTTTAAAGGGGCAGGCAGACGATGGAGTTCAAGGAGACTGTGTACCGAGTGGGTCCTGTCCTGAGGTCAGCGGGGCAGTGGCTGTGAAGAAACAGATGACAGGTTTGTGGCCTGCGGTGGCCACAGTGAGGCTCCAGGGGGGCGGAGCGTCTGGTGCTTGTAAGTGGTGGGCGTGTTCAGGAAGGGCTGGAGCAGGATAGAGGAGAGTTTCCAGTCTCTAAAATAAGGATTATGTCATTGGAAAATCAGGGGTTGGATTATATAGGAAAAAAGGGATAGGATGCAGACAGAAATAACTGACGTCTTGGGTAGCAACAGAGCGATAGTTTTGTTCACAGAGGAAGTTAGGGAACAGTTTTAAAGGGAAAGTACCAAATTGAAGTGTAGACCTGCTGAGTTTGAGAGACAGTGTGATTTCTGGTTGGAGATAAGTGCAGTGGCTGAGCACCAGTCCTGAGCTGAGGGCAGAGATCTGGGAGGGTTCATGTGGCGGTCATCTTGCCTTTGGTTGGCATAGCCCTTCTCTGCATGTGTACATTCTCTGTGTTCTCACAGCCCTGTGACTTGGGAAGTCTCCTGCTTTGTTGTATCAGAATAATTTAGGTTAGTTGAGGTCCATCAGTCACACAGTCAGTAGTAGGGACAGGACTTGAATATAGGTCTTCTGACGCAGGATCCACCTTCTTTTCACAGTGCTCTCCTCCCTCTTATGTGTGTATCTAGGGAAGTGTGTGGAGTGAGGGGGTAGTTCTTACTGGGAGCCTGATGGGGGCCAGCCTAGGACCAGCAGGTGAGGAGCCTTGTCCATCCCTTAGCTGCACCAGCTGAGATGGTGGGTTTTCAGGTCCTTTATTTCTTTGTAACTGTGTGATGTTCTTTTTTTCTTTTTCACAAATGGAAACAAGTATTTTTAACCCCCAATTGTAATTTTTAAAGAGACCGAAGTCCAGCATCCAGAGAGAGCCTTTTTAAAAAAATTGACGTTACATTGTTCCAGACTTTTTAATGCTTGTGTCTTCGTATACATCCCTCAGTATTAGTTAATAAACTAAAACCCACAAATAGAATCACATGGTACATTCTGTAGCTGAATGATGATAAATACGTCACTTATCTATAGGTATGGATTTAATGAACATTTTAAACACATTTAAAACACAATAAAACGTGGGTGGGCCACACATCCCCACCAGGAGGAGGTAAGACTGTCCCTCCTGACCCCAGAGAGGACCCCCAGAGCCCTGCACCTGGAGCACTCCAGACTCCCTGCCATGCAAATCTTCCTTTGTCTGCTTTTACCTTTAACATGTATCCTTTCACTATAATAAAACGGTAATCCAAAGTACAGCACTTTCCTGAACTCTGTGAGCTTAGGTGACGCCTCAATTTGTAGTCCGCTGGTCTGAAGTGAGGGTGATCCTGGGCACCACCAGACTTGTGGCTGGGATCCCAGGCGGAGAGTGGTCTTGTGGAGCTTGGTGCCTCTAAATCTGGGTTTGACTGAAACCACTGCACACTCGTATGTGGAGTGCATTTTGGGCGCCAGTAATGCTGTTTATGAAGTATCTGTAATAATGTGGAGAGACAGTTATTAGTGGACAAGTAATTGATGAGTCAGGATGTACTGGATGATGCTCTAGTACGAAATCCTCAACTAGAGTTTTTGTGATTGTTCAGTTTTTCTCTCACACCACAAGCCCTCCAGGGTGGGCAGGAGTCTGCACTGACATTACTCACCCAGGACCGGCTCTGCCACTTGGGAGCTCCTGACGGTCAGCTATCACTTCAGTCTGCTGGCTTCTTGCCCTTCATTCATTAAAAGATTTGGTTCTGATCTGCAGTGGGACAGGAACACGTCTCAGTGTTAGTGTAGAGCCATTGGGGTGCATTTGGAAAGTAACTGCGTGCCCCATAATCAGTAGTGGGGTGATTGTAGGTGAAGTGGAGCCTTACTTATCCTTGGTGGAGATGACAACGTTGAAAACCTTAGAGATTTTCCTTTGGGAACAAGCTGAGAAATCCTGTGGTCAGTGTTACTCATGTGACTTCTCCGCAGTCTTCACAGGCATATGGGATAATTCTTCGCTAGTGTGGGATTATTCATTCATTTTATTGAGAAAGTATTTTAGAGCTGGTTTCCAGGAATGCAGTATGCTTGCTTTAAAGAAGCTTGTTATTCAGGAGAGGTGAGAACTGTGTGCAGAAACATCCCAGTAGCTGCAGCAGAGAAGCACACGTGGATATAAAGTCAGCACAGCGAATGGCAGGATTGTGTGATTAACTCCATGAAAGAGAATATGTGTGTGTGTGTGTGTGTGTGTGTGTGTGTGTGTGTGTGTGTGTGTGTGTGTGTGTTGGAGCAGCGGGGGCGGGGGGGGGGGGTTGCAGTAGATCATGGTGGGTGATGATCACAGTGGGCAGAGGAAGGAGGGTCCAGGCTGGGGAAGAGCCTCAGAGACTTGAAGTAGCTCATTTTGTTCAGAGAGCTAAGCCGTATGGTGTTTGGGAGTGAAACCTGGGGAGGGCAGGAGAGGAAGAAGCCGTACAGTGTCTGCCGTTTTACTGCACTGTCTGGGCTTGGATCCTGTGATATTACTGAAGCCCTGATTTCTTAGTTTCCTTATCTGTGAGGTGAGAATGATGATAGTATCCCTCTTAAAGGGTTCTGTGCGTGTGTGAGTATTAGTTGCTCAATCATGTCTGACTCTTTGCGACCCCGTGGACTGTAGCCCATCAGGCTCCTCTCTCCATGGGATTCTCCAGGCAAGAATACTGGAGCAGGCTACCATACCCTGTCTCCAGGGGAATCTTCCTGACCCAGGGATCGAACCCAGGTCTCCTGCATTAACAGGCAGATTCTTTACCATCTGAGCCGCCAGGGAAGCTCAGCTTAAAGGATTCATGTGAGGATCAAATGAAACATTTCATTTAGTGAAGCGTTTATTAGAACAGTGACCTAGAGCATAGTAAATACTTATGAATGGTGGCTGCTGCTATGAAGGTCATCCTGATGGTGGTTGGTGTTCAGGAGCGGAACCATCTTACACACACACCACCACCCCCATCCTCCCTGAGGACAGTGGGAGAACGCTGAGGGAGGTGAGGGGTCAAGGATGCAGGGAGCAGGTTGAGAGACTGTGGAGATCAGAGACAAGTGAGGGTTTGATGAACACAGGAGCCTCAGGAGTCAAAGTCGGTGGTCAGTAGGCAATAAGAATACTATTAACTGGATTGTTACTGCTGTTAACCTACCTGTGAGGAAGACAGGGGGGTCTGTAAGACAGCAAGTGAGAGAGGGGGTTTGTTGGTTCCATCAGTAAAGAGAGGTTTTAGGTTTTAGGTGGCGGAGCAGATGGGGGTGGGGTTATATAGAGAACGCCTAGGGAGGCATGCCGGCAGGTTTGGTCATCAGCAATGGTGCCACGGGAGGTGGTGGGGTCCCAGCCAGACACTGGGGAGGAGGCCCAGGAGGAGGAGGAGCAGCCGCCCAGCAAGGGTGCTTCCTATCTGTCCAGCGATTTGATGGTCTCTACTCACTGTGTTCCCTCGGTGCCCCTGCGATGCTGGTACTGTATGTGAGAAGTACACAGTCCTAGCTGTTGGAAACACACAGACATATTATTTCACATTTGCTGGGTGCTCTGTCTCAGTAGACTCGGTGATGGTCTCTGGCAGGAGTGGAGTCTTGTCTGAGGTTCAGCAGGAATTGCCGTGCTTGTCAAGAACCAGCTCCTTGCAGGTTCTTGAATGGAGGCTTCTTGCTGCCTCTGGCTTCCATTTCTTGCCACGTGGGCCTCTCCATATGACAGCATGTCCTGTGAAGCTGGCGGGCGGGAACAGTCACCTGGCAAGGTAGAGGTTAAGTTGAGGAAGTGCTATCGTGTAAATGACCTCCTGTTACCCTGGCCGAGTTTCAGTGGTTCTGACAGATCCCAGGCCCTGCCCATGTCCAAGGGGCTGGCTTTGAGGCTTGGGGCTATGATACCCTTTTATTCCTGTTTTACAGAAGAAACTGTAAGTATTAAATATACAAGTAATGGGGACCATTGTGTATTAAAGACAAAAGGGACTGTAGGCTTCGACAGTGTTGGGGAGCTCTCTGGGGACTTTGATATCTTTTTAATGGGATGGTCTAGGTTAAGGTCATGTGCTTGTGGTTCAGTGAAGAAGAGTAGAGACCACTCTTTTGGAAGAGCATGCTGTTGTTATTGTTGAATTATTTCTCTCTATAATCAGAAATTTTTCTTTTCTAGTTTAACCAGTAATGCCATTCAGTTGCCAATATCAAGCAAAGCAAACATAAGCCACTTGTAATCTGCTTCTTAAGAACAGTGGTAGTCCTTTTTAACAGTGCCTGCCGGTGAGTCACAGTTCCTGCCTTTATAACGGAGTTTTGATGTAATGCATTTAAAATAGTGATTTTGGAAACGTTAATTTTAAAGCCCTGCTTCCTTTCTTTTCCCTTCTTCCCTCATAATTCTACTCTAAGCTCATGTGGAAAGAGCATAAAGAAAGATAGCTACTAGTTTCTGAAAATTTAGTTTTTGTCATCTTTCATCACTTACATTGATCTTGGGGGTTTTTACCTCTGGTTGTTAAAAAATAAAATACTAGCTCTTGACATCTGCCCCTTTATTCATAGATGAGGAAGCTTTATTTATATGTAGGATTTTGACTTGGATAACTGGGTAATGGCAGAGTTGTTTTAAATATTCAGATACCCTATGCACTTTCTGCTGTTCCACAAAGTGATGAGCTCTTACGGCCAGAGTTTTCTTGTGTGGAGTGTTTCTAGCTCAGCGTGGAGGTGGAACTTGGATTAACCAAGTCTGTCCCTCCTGTTGCAAGTGGTGGCTCTTAATTGCTGTTAGTAAGTTTAAAACTATTTTTTTTTTTGTTGCTGTTGTTCCAAGGAAAAAGTGGGGGGAAGTTTTGGAGTTAGAAAAATGTTTGACCACATTTTTAATTTTTATTCTTAATGTTGTGTGGTACATGAGAACAGTGTGAAATATACACCTAACTGTTCTAACTCCTGGCCTCTTTCTTCCTGAAATCAATTATTTTTTTTTCATGATAGAAGTTATACTTCTCATTAGCCTCATTACTGTTCATTATTATTTTTTAAGCACCAGGTTTACTGAATTGTCCAGTTAGCCATGTTAGACATCAAATCCTATTATTTTTTTGTTGCTTGTGTATTATAACTGTGCTCTGTCTTATGGGAACATAACCACATTTATACATGTGTTTGTAAATTGATGACTTCTCTTGTCTGTTTCTTTCAGTAACCGTATCAGAGTGTGAGGTGTAAGCTTACAGAATCCAGGAAACCATCATGAAGTTGTATGTATTTCTGGTGAACACTGGAACCACCCTGACATTTGACACTGAACTTACAGTGCAAACGTGAGCTGTGTTTTCCTTGATTCTCATCAGTTTTGCATTTTGTACATGTAGAAAGGTGAAGATTTTATTTTGAGAATACTGTTCCTTTGTTAAATAAGAGTGGCAATATGGAAAGTCTTAAATCATTGTTCACATGTACAATTGTCATCTTCCTCTAAAATGTTAACATTAAATTTGTTAAGTTGTGCTTTGTTGTTTGTGTGACTGTTTTCACAGTAAACAAACTGATTTCAAACCAAAGCAGTCTAATAGTTTTCATAGCTGATTGTTCTCCTGAATTTCACAGTGCACTGCTGAGGGTATTGTTGCTAGCTGTATAAACCAGCATATTCCAGTCCTATGGTTTTTCATCATTGTTTTTATTATTTTAATGAATAAAGCCAGTAGTGTTTGTTTTGTTAATGATAGAGTAAAATTGGGGATAAACCTTATCTTTTTTAATGGATGAAATTACTTTTTGAGAGTTCTGTTTTTTATAAAATATGATTTGACTTGTAATTGAATGGTTTTTTGACAGATGAGAAAATGGGAGTTTTCACATGGTATCCACTTAATGTGTTTTATGTAACGGGATATATATTAAAATCTCCATCACATGAGGATTTTAACAAATGCTAATATAAGCAGCTTTGCTACTTATGTAAAGATCACAGAAATAAATATTTCTGCTGGCTGCACTTCATAGGCTCAGTGTTAGATGTGACACGGGTGGTTTACTGACCTTGTAGTTATGTATGATTGGCTTGTTGATTGTGGAATCCAGTTGCAGAAACAATAAGCTTATATATTTTACTACCGTTTGGGGGGAAACTTTTTAATTGAAGTTCATTTGTCAGATATTTTTACACAGAGTGACTTTGATAATGAGAAAGGCCATCCTCAGGCAAATGTAAATAACGGATTTTGCCCCCCTCCCTCTCTGAAGTGTGGCTGACCTGAAGCATGCGATCCACAGCAAGTACAAGATCGCCATTCAGCACCAGGTGCTGGTGGTCAACGGGGGCGAGTGCATGGCTGCCGACCGCAGGGTGTGCACCTACAGCGCTGGGACGGTAGGTGCCCGACCTCCTCCATGCGGGTGGGCTCCAGCTCTCCGGCAGCTGGGAACTGGGGTCTGACTCCTACAGAGGGCAGTGTGCATATTCTGTGTCTGTAACAGTTTACTTCGGTTCTTCTTTTTGTTTTTTACTTCTCTAGGACACAAATCCAATTTTTCTTTTTAACAAGGAAATGATCTTGTCTGAGCGTCTACCTGCTATTCCTAAAACTACCTTTTCAACAGAAAATGACATGGAAATAAAAGTTGAAGAGTCCCTTATGATGCCTGCCGTTTTTCACACTGTTGCTTCAAGGACACAACTTGCAGTGGTAATTGTAATATTATTTATACTTAGTACAGTTTAAAATTTAAAACTGGTGTATTTAACAAAACAATGATTGGTAATGTTTTTATGGACAATTAGGCAACAGCAAGTGATCTAAAAAACTGATTACTTGTAAAAGCATTCAAATCTAAATAGCATAGCAGTCTAAATTATAGAAGAAGCATGCCCAAAACATGAAAAATAGCAAACTTTTTAAAAAGATACTTTTGTGATGACTCTGTCTGATTTATAATTTCAGGTGCACACTTTGTTAGTCATTCTACAGTTCCAGGACCTTAGCGCAGAACAACTATCTGAAACATGTTTTTACCATCTTTCTTAGAGGATGATATGCAGATGATAATTTTAGAACATTGCTTGGATCAGTGAAGTTCCTGTGTTCAGGTAGACAGACACAGGCAGAGAGCTTAAGGAGCTCTTAGAGTGTGGTTCTTTCTTGTATCCATGGTCAGGTCCTGGAGGAGAACCCAGTTTCTTCCTGATACATACTCATATTGCTGCTTGTAAACCCTATGGGTTGTTTCCCAGTCATTTGGTTTTGTTTTTGTTTATTTGTGTTTGTTTTTGACTTGCTAGTACTTTGCTGTAATACTAGCTGTAAGCTATCAGCAGGGGGACACATTTTGCTTTCAGACATAAAAAAGGTCTTAGAATCAACCCAAAGTATTTACCTTTTATGAAGATAAACTAGTAAAATATTAAACTACTAATAAGTATGAATACTTGCTTTCTAAAATATATTTCTTAGCAGTCTGTTTTAATGCAGTACATGCATTTGTGAAACTGGCTCATTCACATGAGATGCAACATAAAAAAGAGAACCTCATCTCTCATCTTTATGAAATATGTTTAATAAACATTAAAGGGTCTGGAAATGATTTTTAGAAGGCACCATTATTTTTAAAAAGGCAAATCTGTCAACTGAATTTATTTACTAAAGTTCTTTAGATATGTTTTCTGATTATTGGTCTACAAATAAATAAAGATAGGTTATACAGTTGCATGCCATTTAAAAACATCCATTTTAGGTGATTGCATATTTGGTAAATTTGAGAGAATTTAATAAAAATCCATCAGCAGGAATTGTAAGGTTGATTGGAGTATGTGATAAAAATGTGTAGACATTATTCATATTTCCCTTATTGGTTCTCCTTTAGAATAGAAATGGGAAATATATTGCATTTTCAATAACAGTATCAACAAAAGCCTATACAATTCTAGAACATAAAACATTATAAACAAATGGAAAGATGTTCTTGATCATATTCTAATCACAGTGTTCACTAACTTAATTAGTTAATTGCTGTGATGAAGCATTTTTGCTTCTGGGGAATGAGAGTTTGGGGGGTTTTATTTGTTTTGCTTGGAAAGATCACTGTCTAGGTATAGGTAAGAAAATAAGGAGAAATAAGAATGGGAAGTGGAGGGAAGAAAGTACCTCAGGTTGTAGCATTCCCCCAAAAGCTGCTATACGAAACCAAGACTGTGACCTGCGGCTCAGACTGTCCACT
The DNA here is from genome assembly GCF_029378745.1 of Bos indicus. Taxonomy (NCBI): domain Eukaryota; kingdom Metazoa; phylum Chordata; class Mammalia; order Artiodactyla; family Bovidae; genus Bos; species Bos indicus. The sequence goes on along the minus strand of NC_091773.1, from coordinate 21,865,563 downwards.
GCATCAGCAATTAGAGACTTGTGTTTTGGGCCATTCTGTGGGATCTTAGTTGGTTACCCAGGGATGGAACCTGGGCTCCCAACAGTGAGAGCCTATACTCCTCATCCCCGGACCGCCAGGCTCTGTCTTCTAACCATCCAGAGCACCATCTCCAGAGTCACATTTCCCAGTTACTTGTGTGACCTTAGACTTTTGTCTTTACTATTAGTAAAATTAATAATAGAGTTTTGTTTATTAACATACATATTTGAAAATGCATGTATCACAATTAGATATTCATTGTCATCGTATTTTTACAAAGTGAACAGATTTTAAAATATGGCATCAGCCACAGCCGTCCTTTGTGTTCCCTTGCTTTCAGTCCCCATTTTTCTCTTCTGTGAAGTTGATCAGTGTCCTGACTCCTTTTGTGACTGACCTGAGTCAGTGCAATGTTCCTGAGACTCGGTTGTGTAGTTGCAGGTTTGTATTAACTGCCATGTAGTATTCCCTTGTGTGAATTCACAGTTTTATTTTTGATGGTTATTGTTGCCTGACTCTGCACGGATCTCCAGCCCCTTGTCCTCCCCCAGGTGTGAGTTCCTCCTTATTACCATGGCAGCAGGCAGGAGCCATAACCTGGAACAGTCCAGAACAGTGCTCCCTTTGACATGAGTTCAGAGCACATTCATGCATGCACTTAAGTACACGTGTGCAGACGTGTGCATAGGCATTACCTTCTCTTACCATTTATTTCTTCTTTTCCAACATAGGAAATGTATGAAGTTGCCAAGAAACTCTGCTCTTTCTGTGAAGGTCTGGTCCATGATGAACATCTTCAGCACCAAGGCTGGGCTGCAATTATGGCCAATCTGGAAGATTGCTCAAATTCCTACCAAAAGCTGCTTTTCAAATTTGAAAGTATTTATTCAAATTATCTGCAATCCGTAGAAGACATCAAATTAAAACTTACTCAGTATGTTTGCCATTAAAATGGATAATAACATGTTTGTTTAAAATACCTTTGCAGTTTATCAGTACTTTTAGTAATGGTCACTTCATTTCTAGTAGGCCACATATTTATTATAATTGAGGTTTATTTTTTTGAGACTTTTATAATGACTTTCATGGAGTGTAAAATTTGTAAAACTATGGTTAGTTTTATCTTCCACATATTATATAGATTTACCACATTTTGTTTTCTTGTATTTTCTTTATGTAAAAGACTCTATACTTTGAAATTATTTAGAAACCCAAGAATCTTTGTTTCTTGCCTTGCTACCAATAAAGTGAGGCAAAATGCAAATGAAAAGTTTTCAAATGGTAGTCAAAGAAAATTTTTTTTTTAATATTGCCATATGATATAGGCTTGCTAAGATGGAAAAGAGCCATTGTGTTCTAGTTTTCATTTAGATTCTTTTTTTTTTAAGTTCTTTGCATGTAAGCATCTGATACCCATTGGTTCTTTTTTAAAAGGGCTACAATGAATGTAAAAAATATGGCAATAATTCTGCACAAATGTGGCCCTTTGTTGTGTGTGTACATGTATGTTTTCAGTGTCTTGTATTCATTTTTTGTTTGTTTTTTCTTAAATTTTTTATTAGAGTTGGAGGGAAGTAGCACGTTCTTTTTTGAAATCAAGTGGGCCTTATTAATTCAGGTTTCTGTATTCTGAATATTTAGGAACATTTTGGTTTTGAGATGACAGTGGGACACATCCTGGGAAGGAAGAGAGTGATTAAGACTGGGAAGAGCTTTTAAAAGTTTTTGTAATAACCTTTCCCAGTAAAACTGTTCAGGGGTACAAGGCAGGAGCTAGTCATCTCGCATGTTAATGTAGGAGCGTGAATGATTTTATATATATTTTTATAGACGTTAAATTGTCAAGATTTCATCTTTCCTTCATGTTTTTTGACAACATATATCTATCTGCCTGTCTGTGTATTTTCAGGGTGTGATAAACCCAAGAGTTAACCTTAATCTCTAATAAAACTGTTAATTTTATCCTCTGCTTTCATTATATCTAAAATCTTTGATTAGCTTAGAGACAAAACATTAAACTTTAAGAGACTGCTATGGTAAATCTTTTTTATAAGTTTGAATTTTTTATACCTTAAGTTTAGTTAAAAACTGAGTGTCCATATGTATAGTGTGGACTTGGTACCTTTACTTTAGAGGGTCTCAGTGTGTAAAGGTACTCTCCTCTCTGCTTTCTTTAACGGACACCTCGTGGACTGCTCAGATGCATGTAGCCTAAGAGAGAGGGGGTGAGATTTCGTGATAACCTCTTCCTTTCAAAATGCTAACCTCTAACTTGAGCAGTCCGTGATTTACTGACAGGTCTTTTGTACTTTAAGTTTAGGAACTGCGGTTTCAGTCATGGCCAAGATTCCACTGTTGGAGTGCCTCACCAGACACAGTTACAGGGAATGTCTGGGGAGAGTGGATTCCTTGCCTGAACGCGAAGGCTCAGAAAAGTCTGAGACAAAGACCTCCACTGAACTGGTGCTCTCTCCTGATACGCCTGCAGCAACGAGCAAACCCTCGTTCACCTCATTTCACATGTCTGTGGAGCACGTAGCCTCAGACGCCGCAGATGCTGAAAGTGGAAAAGATGTGAGGGAGCCTTGTCCAAGCCCTGCCCAGCAGGACGCAGCTGCAATAGAGGCTAAAGAGGGGGACCTGCCTTTCTTTAATGTTTCTCTGTTGGACTGGATCAACGTGCAGGACAGGCCTAATGATGTCGAGTCCTTGGTCAGGAAGTGCTTTGATTCCATGAGCAGGGTGAGGAGTCTTAGTCTGATCTTTCTTGTGTCACTGTGTTGTTTTCGCCAATTGAAGTTACATTGCCTACACTAAGTATTTCCTGTACAGTAATGGGAGAAAGGGTGCCTTGAGCCTTGGAGTGAAACTTCATAACCACGTGTAGGAAGGACCTTGGACAAACCAAATCATTTAACGGGTAATGTAACCATACTTAGGAAACTGACAGCAAATTTGGGAAGATTACTAGAGGTAATACAGGTAAAATCTCTATGCAGGGCTGAGCCTTGAAGTGTCCATTCCAATGGGGATGGTTTGGGTGGTGGTGGTGGTACTTAGAATTTTTTTTTTCATGGTCCTGTAGTATCACTTGGACTTTTTAATAGCTCCTGTAATTTGTCTCTGCAGCTATGCTGTAGATATAATTTTGCTTATATCTTTAACAGTTAAATTGTTTTACTCTGAAAATTATTTACATTCAGTGAAGTACACAAGTCTTGAGTGGTTAGGAACCAGCTTCCAGAGGAGGACAACATTGAACCTTTCTACCTCCCAGAAAACCCTGTGGGCCTCTTTCTAATCGGGTCCCCACCCTACCTTCGCAACTGGCCTCTGATGTTTGAAAGAAGTGATTTTAGATTCACCTGAGATAAAAGTCAGAACTTAGACATTGTTTTTTAGTCGTATTTTGTAATCATAGTGACTTGTGCTTAGGGTTATGCTCTCCCCAAGTACACTTATAAAAGCTTTTAAACCTGGGGCATAAATCTGGAATAAAGCTCTTCAGACCTGATCAGTAAGTGGTAGAAAATCTTGGCTGCCTGAGAGGAAGTTGGTGGGGCACGTGTGTCAATGAGACAGACCAGATGAAACAGTGTGAAGGTGAACTTCTCAGTTGGTTGGACAGAGGCTTGGTCTGTGGTTGGCTGTTGGGAGAAAGGCCACACGGGTCTGGGTGCCTGGAAACAGCAGCGTTCTGTTCTTGCTGAAGGCGGAGTGCAGTCTGAGTCGCCATTCTCTCAGTACCCGCATCCATGATGACATCCTGTGGGCGTGGCTTTCATTTTGGCTGTTCATTATTTGTTGTCAAAGAAATCTTCAGTTAAGACATTTGCCTGGGTAGAGAAGTGTGGAATATATTATGCAAAGATTACTGCCAGAAATGAATGAAAGCTAGTGTTCTATTCAAACTATTGACGTTTTAGTAGCCTGAAAATTATGTTTATGGAAAATCAGTCATGTGCTTGTGATAGAGTGAGTGAAGTGTCATTTATTGTAGTTTTACATCATTCAGAGAACAGGCCTCTAGGCCATGGGAACCTCTTTTTAAAGGGCTTACAGATGGCTGTGTGTTTGCATGTTTGAATGAAATCTAGCAAAGCCTCAAGTTTTATTCACTTTATATGACAAGGGAGAAGAAACAGTAGTCCTTGTCTGGCTTGATGAAAATTCATATTCATTTACACCTACAGAATTGAGTGAGTCTCAAGACACTTTTCCATGTTCGTCTGTATAGTTGTGTTGTTCTCTCAGTGAGTTAGGAAATACAGGAACATCGTAACAGCATATGGTCCGGAGTTTTTTTCTTCCTTAAGTCACTGCTGTTTTATGTGTCATAATTTTGCCCAAGATGAAATCTGTTTTAGTCATCTTCTATAGCCTTTTGTCACCCTAATAATTTATAGCTAGTCAGTACTTTGGAAATGTGTGCACTGGACTCACCATGAAAATAGAAAATGTTCACATATGCACACATTTTAGTTAGCTGTCATACAAGGCAGGTGCCTCCCGTGTTTGGCTATTGACGTCTGCATGATCTTAGAAGTGCAGCTGAATTCTCGGTAACTGTGGAATAGTTCATTTTTAATTGCTTACATGTGTTGTCAGCGTGCTGAACACTGTACCAAAAATAAATAATTTATGGTCCCTCAGCTGGTAGCGTTCTGGGAAGATGTGTTTGACGGGACTGCTCACAGTAAGCAGAGGTGTGCTTCAGTAGCTGGTAGGTCAGTCAGCATGAACAGAGACCTAGCTGGAGAAACTCAGGATTCATTCATCTGCAGTTCTGTGTCTCTGGGCAGAAGGAAGTTGTTTAGGAACTTGAGCAGAGGACAGCTCTAATGAGCCAGTGATCGTGGCTGATGTCCGCGTGGAGATGGTAGCAGACAGGCAGAAACATGAACTGGACACTGGTGGGAAGATAAAGGGTTGAAAAGGTTGGGAGTTAACTTATTCTGGTTACAGCTACTGCTGAAACCCTGTGAGAAGCAGTAGAAATATGCCACAGCACAGAACCCCCTGGGATCACCTGTTTATGGAGGAGGCAGAAGAGGAGCAGGGTCCCGGAGAAGGTGGTCTCCAGTGGGCCACGTGTGAGCCCTGAGAGCAGCCAGTGCAGGGCTGTCTACATGGAAGACACCAGTGTGCAGTGTTATTCCAAGGCGAGAGGAGCAGGTGGAGAGAAGTGTTTGGGTTCCTTGAATTACATAAATTCCAGGAAACTTGCAGAATTAAAGTCCAGCAACAGGGGAGATTACACAGCAAGAAAGTATAGGTGATGAAACAGATTGCTGGAGGAGTACAACCTGAAAATAAAGATATTGCCAAGGGGAGGGAGGTTTGAAGATGTTGATATGTTTTAGGGGGGAGGTTGGATTGACTAGACAGGAAATGACCAAAGAATATGTTTTTGTTACTAATTTTGCCCTACTGCATAAGATCTTGAAAATAGCATTTTCGGTGGGCTGTTGAGAATTGAATGAATTGTGGCTTGAGTTGAAAGGTGTATGCCTGGAACTAGATTGCTTAAGTATCCCAACATAATCAGTAATAATTGTGGTTTTATAACATTGTAATTACCCTGTTCTTAACCTTATGAAAATATAATCTTGATTTCTCATCTTTCCACTTTTCTATAATTTTTACTATCACTTTTTTATTTTTTTTTGAAGTTGTAGATCAAAATAGTGTGAAATGTATTTTAAGCTCTTGGCTGAAAATTTCATTCATACATATTTCCATGTCACTCAGCTTGATCCCCGGATCATTCGACCCTTTATGGCCGAATGCCGTCAGACTATTGCCAATCTCGATAATCAGAACATGAAAGCCATCAAGGGCCTGGAGGACCGGCTGTACGCCCTGGACCAGATGATTGCCAGCTGCGGCCGACTGGTCAATGAGCAGAAAGAACTCGCTCAGGTGCTTACTGCAGACCTCTCTCGGGAAGGGGATTTGTGGTTTCTAGACTAGTCTTTTATATGCACTGTTCGTTTGCTGTGCCCTGTGTTTCCACGTCACCCGTGAGTAGTGTTAACTGTGGTATTACTGGTTCTGGTAGGACAGGAGGAGGCCGGTTCCTCATGTTCAGAGGTTTGAGCTAAGGCTGCACTGGGCGGTAGGGAGCCCTGCACACGCCCACAGCCCCTGTCCGTGATCCCTGAGCACCTCCTGCTCCCGCCTCAGGAAAATGGGGAGCCTTAGGAGGTCTAGTTCAATGCCGTGTTCCAAGAAATCAGGTAAAGAATCCTCCTGCAATGTGGGAGATCGATCCCTGTGTTGGAAAGATCCCCTGGAGAAGGGAAAGGCTACTCACTCCAGTATTCTGGCCTGGAGAATTCCATGGACTGTATAGTCCATGGGGGTCGCAAAAAGTTGGACACGACTGAGCTACTTTCATTTCCAAGAACTCTGGTACCAGATTAGATTTATAACCATGAGAAGGTGGTGGGATTGTGGAGAGTGACTGACCTGGAAGTTTTCTCCATGTGGTGACGTTCTGTAAGTTTTCAACATGTTTGAAATATTTATAATGTTTTTATAGTTTACAGACTGAATTCATCTTGTAACTACCAGATTCTCTTTTCCTTTCCCTTAATTTTGGATCCAGCCTCCTTAACTGATTTCTCCATCTTGTGTTTGCACTGAGTGGGTCCCCACCCGACGGCACCCCCACCCTGTGCAGTGCTGAGTATTGATAGATGTTATACTGGCCATCCTTGGTTAATTCCTGATCTGTGGGAAATGGTTGACATTTCACCATTACAGTGTTTGTAGTAGGTTGGTTTTTTTTTTTTCCCCTTGTTTTATTAGAAAGTCTTATAAGGTTAAGGAAGGTACAATCTATTTCTAATCTTGACCATCCTTGGATTCTTGGAATACATCATAATATAGTCTTTTTAATGTATTAGCAGTCTTCCCTTTAAATGACACATTTATCTTTGATGTATTAAAGTCTATCATACATTAAAAATGGGCTTCCCTGGTGGCTCAGCTAGTACAGAATCTGTCTGTAATGTGGGAGACCTGGGTTAGATCCCTGGGTTGGGAAGATCCCCTGGAGAAGGGAAAGGCTACCCACTGCAGTATTCTGGCCTGGAGAATCCCCATGGAGCTTGACAGGCTACAGTCCATGGGGTCTCAGAGTCAGATATGACTGAGCAACTTACACTACTTTTCTACAGTAAAGTATTCTTTAGTGTTTTCTAGCTTGTGGTAAATTCAGGTTTTGTCACTGGAAAATCCTTTGTTTCTCAAGGATATTTTCTCTTGATAGGGAATTCTAGGCTGTTAGTAATTCACTTGTAGCTGTTTGCCTTTGGTTTGGGTTTTAGCAGTTTGTGACGTGGCGAGTTGTGGCTTTCTTTGTATTTCTCCTGCGTTGAGCTTGCACTCCATGGATTGTGGATTGATGCAGTATTTTCCTTGGATTCAGTAAAAAGCATTGAAAACCTCTTAAGATTTTATCAAAGGAGATTAAAGCAGTAAGTTTGTTTTTTTTTTAATCTAAATTACAGAAAAAGCATCATGCAACATATTGGAAGAAAAATAACATATAACATTATTATTATTAAAATTGTCTTATTTTCAGATATTGAACCGTCTTGACTTTAACAAATCATTTAAACCTAAATTTACCTTCATGATGTTTAGAAAAACATCAAATAGTAAAGAGAGAGAACTACAGAAAGAAGCTACGTGTGCTGTCCTAGCCTGAGCCCTACAAATGCGATTGTGTACGGCGGCAGGTGTGATAGTAACATGGATGTGCATACCCCAAAACTTCCTTAGCATGTTAACTTTTCAGTAAATAGAGCAAGAAGAAAGCTGTCACTATACTGACTCATCAAGATGTCTTTAGACTTATTTTTTTTAATTGTTTGCTGTTGGATTTGACACGTGTGTCTGAATTAATCTACAGCCTAAGCACAATCCTTACCTAACAAAAAGATGCAAGGCTCCCTTGTGGAAATAAATAAGGATAGCTAAGAAAAGAGTCTAATCATTATTTTTCCTACAAAATAATACTGTGGAAATCATTGTTCTGAAGACATGCACACAGGTCAGTGGAATAAGGTACAACAGCCCAGGATTACTGGAGTGGGGAATGGCTTTTCAGTGAGTGATGTAGTCAACATCAAAGATTGTTACTTTATTGGGAGAAGTGTATACTGTTGAGTATCACTGATTAGATTAAATCTGTTGTAAAGTCAGTGGCCCTGTGTGACTTCCTTGCACTCTGACTGCACAGCGGCCTAGCAGGCGTTTACAGTCACACAGGTTCTGGTTCTCATCTGCCTGCTGTGTCCTTGGACAGGTTACTTTATCTTCCTGGATCTCTCTCTCTCTTTTTTTTTTTTAAAGCATGAAAATTGAACAGAATTAGATAAGCATAAATTTCTTAAAAACTGAATCTTTTGCTATGGACCCATCTACTACATTCGGAAAAGTAGGAGATTTTAAAATCTTATTTGAGAGGAGAACAGTTTGTGTCTAATATGAAGCTGTTCCTCTTAAACGAATGTTCATGTTTTTAATGAAAGTTTATATCCTTTAAAATGTTTTCTCTCAAAGGGATTTTTAGCTAATCAGATGAGAGCTGAAAACTTGAAGGATGCATCTGTGCTACCTGATTTGTGTCTGAGTCATGCAAATCAGTTGATGATTATGTTGCAAAACCATAGAAAGCTGTTGGACATTAAACAGAAGTGCACCACTGCCAAACAGGAGCTCGCAAATAACCTTCATGTCAGACTCAAGTAAGTCGTTCTCAGGCAGCTGGTTTGGGGTGTTGAGAGTTGATGCTTTGTATTTCTCCCAAGTGATGGTGTGATTTTATTACCATACTGACTCTTTGTCAGTTGACGACCATGGGCATGGATGGTTTTTCAGAGTCTCTGCATCTCGATTTCATTCTGCAGGTGGTGTTGCTTTGTGATGCTCCACGCAGATCAGGATGGAGAGAAGTTGCAGGCTTTGCTCCGCCTGGTTATCGAGCTCTTAGAAAGAGTCAAGATCGTAGAAGCTCTGAGCACAGTTCCTCAGATGTACTGCTTAGCTGTTGTTGAGGTTGTCAGGAGAAAAATGTTCATAAAACACTACAGGGAGGTACGCAGGCTGAGCTGTGTTTACTGTGTCTGGGCCTCAGTGAGTTGGTGCTGATGCTAATACGTGCTCTCCTTTCCTCAGTGGGCCGGTGCTTTAGTCAAGGACGGAAAGCAATTGTATGAGGCTGAGAAGTCAAAAAGGGAATCCTTTGGGAAATTATTTAGTAAGTGTTCTTTATTAATAACTTAACATTTTTTAAGAAAAAGTGCTGGTTTTATTTTGTAGTTATGAGTACATCATGCAGCTGAAGTTGTAGAGTAACTGCATGTTAATCTCTTTACACAGGGAAGTCTTTTCTAAGAAATCGTCTGTTCAGGGGATTGGACTCCTGGCCCCCATCCTTTTGTGTACGTATTTATTTTCTAACTTGACTAAGTCCTGTGTGTTCAGACCTTTATTTCAGAAGTGGAGATACTTATCAGAAACAGATTTTTAATCAAAATTACGGTGTTTTTGACTCTAAGATGAATTCATAGTTTTTGGTCCGGAGTCTTCTCTGCTCAGAACGGTGACGTCGTAGGACACTGTTGAGATGGGTGGGAACGGAGTCTCTTCCCCTCACTGGATCTGTCTCCCTCCTCCTCTCCTTCCCGCCCTCCCCTCCCCCTCCTCCTTCTCTTTCTTTCATTCATGTTGGACAATCCCCAATCAGGTCATCTTCATCGAAGCCATGAAATACAAGGTCCCTGTATTTCTAAACCAGAATGGGACCACTAGTTTTATTATATGAAAAAAAACCAAAAAACGATTCCGTGGTCAAATAAGTTTTAGAAGTGCTGTCTGTTTGTTTTCTCCTCACACACGTTTTCTCTTCACACACGCTGTTTCACGGTCACACGTGTTTCGTGCTACAGGATTCCTTAGGGCTATAGACGTGTTTTTGTGTGTCTGCAAACAGGCAGGGTTTCCTACACACACACCTTTACTGGGGAACCCTGCATAAGTCATGACTAAGGCCATGGCCTTGTCTTAAAAGCTGCATTTCTCAGCAATAATAAAAAGAATGGTAGGTGATGTTTGTTTTTTTTTTAAGAAGCTGCAATTGACTAAGATTTCATACTTTGGAAAATGTAATGAAAAGTTGGAGTCAAGGGTATGGAAGGAAGTTTTATGTTAGAAAGAAAGTCTTTGCTGCCTTAAAACAGCACCACACACCAGTGGTGACAAAAGTAGATGGAGGGCCAGGGTGGGCCTCAGGACTGTGCTGACCGAGCAGTCGGGCACGTGGAAATTTGGGACCAGCCTGTGTGGTAGCGAGACAGATGGGTTCCTTTAATGTAGGTTGGGAACAGCAGTGTTCCTGTGAAAAGATGCTGAGAGCAGAGAAGAGAGGGAGCAAGCCCGGCATCCCTGTTGTTTCAGACTCGGGAGATGGTCTTCTCATTGAGCAGTCTTTCATTTGTAGTTGATTATCTTACTCTGTTTCTATGGGATGAGTAGATCACTTGAAGCATTTTTAATTACTTATTGTATTGAATTATATAGTAAGAAATACAGTATTTATAACAAGAAATATAGTAAGTATAGTCAATATATAGTAAGAAATCATATACAAAATTATCCTGTATATTTTTTGGTAATTTTTTTTTTTATATATAGACACAGAAGCCTCGAAAGTTTGACTGTGAACTTCCAGATATTTCATTAAAAGATTTACAGTTTCTGCAATCATTTTGTCCTTCTGAAGTTCAGCCATTCCTCAGGTAAATGCCTGTAGTTCCCACTTTGGGATGTTCTTGCTGCCCTGGGTGGTGGGAAGAGCACCAGTGCTTGCAGGGTACTCCAGAACAGGAGGATTTCATGATAGTCTGGTTCTTCCATGGCTGCTTTGGGAAGCTTGCAGGGAATATAAAAATGATTAGAAAATAAAGATCAGAAAATGAAGATGATAAAGTAGAAGAAAAGTAATGCTTTACATGAAATTAGTTTTTTCTGATAGTAATCTGTGTTGTTGCATGGTATGTGTTAGTCTTCTTCAGCTTGTTTGGTATTGATTGATAGAGAATCATTTTGGGCACAGATTACAATGTTTGGTTGTAGTTATCCCTTTCTCATTAAGAAATTAGAAGTCTAATTTGGTTGCGCTCTGTTTCAGGGTTCCCTTACTTTGTGACTTTGAACCTCTCCACCAGCATGTACTTGCTCTGCATAATTTGGTAAAAGCAGCACAAAGTTTGGATGAAATGTCACAGACCATTACAGACCTGCTGAGTGAACAAAAGGCAAATCCAGTTCTTTGCAGTGGTTCGCCCCGTTAGCATGCATGCCTGTGGTGTCGCAGCTCGGTCAGCCTGTCCCTCTCTCTTCCAGGCCTCTGCGAGTCAGACGTCCCCGCAGTCGGCTTCCTCGCCCCGGCTGGAAAGCGCGACAGGAATCACAACCACTACCTCACCCAGGACACCGCCTCCACTCGCCGTGCAGGATCCCCTGTGTCCTGCAGTCTGCCCCTTAGAGGAGCTGTCACCAGACAGCATTGATGCCCACACGTTCGACTTTGAGACTATCCCCCATCCAAATATAGAGCATACTCTCCACCAGGCCTCCTTAGACTTGGATTCACTAGCAGAAAGTCCTGAGTCGGACTTTATGTCTGCGGTGAACGAGTTTGTCATAGAGGAGCAGCTATCGTCTCCAAACCCCATCAGTGACCCGCAGAGCCCAGAGATGATGGTGGAGTCCCTCTACTCCTCTGTCATCAACGCCATTGACAGCAGGCGGATGCAGGACACCAGTGCCCCTGGTCAGGAGGACCCGGGCGACCGCGCGTCCCTCAGTGTCCAGCTGGGGAGGTGCCGCGCGTCCGCCCACGACTCGCACCTCAGCATTCAGACCCTGAAGGAGGACTTCTGCCACTTCCGGACGTTCGTGCAGAAGGAACAGTGCGACTTTGCCAATTCCTTGCAGTGTACAGCAGTAGAAATAAGAAGCATTATCGACAAAGTAAAGCACTCTTTGGAAATAACACTATATGAAAAACATCAAAAAGAACTAGAGTCTTTAAAAAGCGAGTACGAGGGCAGGCTCGCTACCCTGGTGAAGGAGAGTGAAGAGAACAAGAGCAAGATCACCAAGCTGCGGGGGGACCTGGTATGCCTGGAGGAGGTGCTGCAGAATAAGGATAATGAGTTTGCTCTGGTCAAGCATGAGAAGGAAGCTGTCATCTGCCTGCAGAAAGAGAAGGACCAGAAGCTGCTCGAGATGGAGTGCACAGTGCACGCCCAGCACTGTGAGATGGAAGCACTTCGGCAGTCGCGTGAGGTTGCCCTGGAGGACTTGAGGAAGCTCCACGTGGAGAATGACGAGAAGCTCCAGCTACTGCGGGCAGAGCTCCAGCGCCTGGAGCAGAGTCATCTGAAGGAGCTGGAGGACACACTGCAGGTCCGTCACACACAGGAGTTGGAGAAGGCCATGAACGAGCACAGGCTCTGCTTGGAGAAACTAGAGATGGAAAACCAGCAGAGGATCGAGCAGATCCAAGATTCTCATGCTGCAGTCATCCAGGAGAAGGAGCAGCAGCTCCAGGAGTTAAAGCTCAAGGTTTCAGATTTGTCGGACATGAGGTGTAAGTTAGAGGTGGAGCTGGCTCTGAAGGAAGCAGAAACTGATGAGATAAAAATGTTGCTGGAAGAAAGCAGAACCCAGGAGAAGAAGACCTTGCAGTCTCTCTTCGAAAAAGAGACTGAACAGTTGAGAGCAGAGATCAGTAAACTAAACCAAAAGATTCACGACAATAATGAAAATTATCAGGTGGGCTTGGCAGAGCTGAGAACTTTAATGACAGTTGAAAAAGATCAGTGCATTTCCGAGTTAATTAGTAGACACGAAGAAGAATCTGATAGGCTTACAACTGATTTAAACAAAATGACATCATTGTATCAGCAAGCATTTGAAATAGAAAAAGGCCTGAAAGAAGAATTAGCTGAACTGCAGAGTAAATTGGACTCAGAATTGAGTGCTCTTGAAAAACAAAAAGATGAGAAAATCTCCCAGCAAGAGGATATGTACAAAGCTATTATCCAGAAGCTAGAGAAAGACAAAGAGGAATTTGTCATGAGACAGGAACAGGACCGAGAACAGCTAGTTCAGAGGCTTAATTGTGAAAAAGAAGCTGCTATTGAGACTGCCAGAAAAGAAATGCACTTGGAAAGAGAAGCTGTTGAGAAAGAGTTGTTAGAGAAAGTTAAACATCTTGAGAGTCAATTAGCAAAAAGGTAAGAAAGAACTTCAGTCTGTAATCATAAAATTAAAGTCTGGTGATTCAAATTTTAATTGTGTTTGTAATCACAGTACCTTAATTTCCTCATTTACCTCAGGTAAAAGTAACCATTGAGATATTTGTGAAGTAAAAATGTCCTTTTTAAAATAGTCCATGTTACTTAAAAACATTTGAAAGAAATAACAGACTGTAAATCCACTGGGATGGCCTCTAAAAATGGATTCATATTTTGGATTTCAAGACAAATAAGTTTTGAAAATTTCAAATGTTTTCAGGATCGTTTTCCCCCTTTTTTAACATATAAATTTCCTTTCGGTTTATTTGTAGTTTGTTCCCTGAATTCTTCATTTGAAAGTTACTGATTTTCATTCTTTTAAAATCATGTACAATGTATAAAAGAGCAGCAGTTAGTAACGTTTAGGACTCCAGCTTCCTGGTTGTTATTTTCTGATATTACAATCTCAGTTATTTCCTCTGTGATTCAAAAGATAATGTTAAATTCTGGGTTTTATACAGTGGTGGGTTTTTTTGCTTTTTTATTATTGTTGTCTGATGTTACTGCCTTTGATCGGAGAAAATGGACTTTGGTATTCCTACTCATTAAAATTTATTGAGGGGGTTTGTGGCCTAATAAACAATTTCTAGAGCATCATTAGTTGGTTCTATCATTAATTCTTCCAAGAGAGTATCTGTATAGGTGTATGTGCTTTATGTAATTTAACCTCCAGCTGCTGCTTATCACTTTTACCCAGCCTCTTGTGATTGACTATCTGCTGTATACTGTTCATAACCTGGCGCACAATTGAACCTCCAAGTCTGTTTTGAAAACAGAATGTTTTCTGGAGGGATTGGAGGCTCTTAGAGGAACTGGACCTCTGAGTGTCCTTAGAGCCTGGGGGATGCAGAGGTCGAGGCAGTCACTGCAGAAGGCCAGGTAGGCCGGCGGCACCAGGGTCCTCCAGGGGCCAGTGATGGGTATGGTGCACAGTGTTCGGTCAGAGATTGTGGTCCTTGCGGGGTCCTGCCCAGACATTGCACCCCCTCTCATCCTACCCCTTCTCATCGTGCTTTGGAGCCCTCTGAGAATCCTCTGGACACCGGGCCCTCCTGCAGCATCCTTCCTGCAGGCTCGCCGTGGCTGCCGTGGGGGAATGGAAGCCCCTCCGTACCTGCCCAGTGCTGTCAGGACTCGTGTGGACCACACCTTGTGTCCACTGTGTCACCTGAGTGTCCTAGCTCCAGGAGTGAGGCTGTGTCCACTCTATGGTAACTGAGGAGACCATGGCAGGGGTCAAGTCTCCACAGACCAGGTACAAAAGCCTAAAGCCAGGTTCCCTGCTTCAGAATCCGAAGGGCCTTAACCATGGTTCTCCCGTAGGACTTGCCAAAGCTCCATTCAGTGTCCATTTTGGTAGAGCAGCTGCATGGGTTCACGGTCGGGGGTGGTGGTGGGGTAGGGTAGGCGGGGAGTGCTCCCACAGCAGGGGCTGCACAGGTATTCGGTGGAGTAGCTGGAGCAGCAACTCAGATATGCTCTGTCCTGCCTCTGGGTCTCAGAAATCCTGACCCTCACCTTGGACAGGCTGTCCCGTGTGCCTGAACTGCTGTACACTTAGAAATCTTGTTGTACTGACAGACAAGCTGTGGGTTATCATGGCTCATGCCCCTGATAGCTCACCCACTGTGTCTTGCCCTGATAGCTCAAGTAGTTGCTAATTCCTTTTTTTTTTTTTTAATTTTAAAAATAAATTTATTTTTGGTCATGCCAGCACATGTGAGATCTTAGTTCTCTAATCAAGGATCAGACCTATGCTCCCTACTTTGGAAGCATGGCGTTTTAACCACTGGATTGCCAGGGACTTACTTTGTTTTTAACTTTAAAAAATGTATTTCATTGACACAAGTATAATCTGAAGCCCCATGGCTCAGACCGTAAAGGATCTGCCTACAGTAACGGGAAGATCCCCTGGAGAAGGGATTGGCTACCCACTCTAGTATTCTTGCCTGGAGAATTCCATGGATAGAGGAGCCTGGCAGGCTGCAGTCCATGGAGTCACAAAGAGTCGGACACAGTTAGCATTTTAATAGTTGATGTACATTGTTATCCTAATTTCTGCTGTGTGGCAAAGTGATGCAGTTAAACATATGTATATTCTTCTCCATTAAGGCATTTCCCAGGATATTGAATAGAGTTCCCTGTACAACAGGACCTTATTGCTTCTTCATCTTGTATATTACAGTAGTCCAGTTAGACTTTTGTGACCTGCTGCCCCCTCGCCTATAACCTCATTCTCTTCCCTCTGCCCTGCCTACTTGCCTGGAACTTGGCTTTTTGTTTTCCCCACAGTAGTTGGCTTACCCTGTAACTGTAGGGGGTACTTCTTCAAGGCGTGTCACTTAAACCTGCACAAAGTAGACATTAGGCAGACAGTATGAAGAGTTGCTCACATGTAAGCCCTGCGTTCGGCTTATTTTATCCTAAGTCCGTTTTCTTAGTGAGCAAAGTCCCTGGCTTCATCCTGGTTCCTCAGTGACCTTGAAATGACGCTGCCTGTGATTTTTAATCCCCCCCTCCCCAGCCCCGAAGGAGAAACATTGAAAAACATTGAAGTGTCCTTTTAAATTGAATAAATGTACATTTAAAACCCTTCACTGACTTGGTTGCTCAGATAGTGTGGGAATGTTTACAGTCTTTCTCCTGAGCTGGGGATATTTTAACACCTTGGATGAGATTATCTACTTCTTGACAAGCATTCGGATGTAGAGGATTGTGAGGTTGAAAGCAGATAAAATAAGCAGCAGCCTGGGCTTGTGCTTTCTCGTTGACCTCGCCTCTCAGCCCCTCAGCACCCCTTGGAGGTGAGCAGGTTCTGAGAGAAGTGAACCTGAATTTAGGCGTATGTCAGTTTGCTGTGTACACATTTAAGTTTCACTTTAGTTTAAGGTTACCTATTCATTAGCTAACAAAATGAACCAAAGCCTGTTTAAAAAATGAAAGCTCTTCAACAGATGTGTTCTGCAGGTGTATTTTTAATTCAACTCTCAGTCCTGTGTCTGGCAGTTACAGGAAAGGTAAAACTAGAATTTGAAGCTGAGCTCTTGAAGTATATTGATTTTTATATTGACAATGTTGCCTTTTGCTGTAGAAACTGATTATCCTGAATATCGGATTATAACCACTCAACCCCACTGCTGGGAGGATGTGGTCTGTATTAGGCTTTTCCCTGGCACTTGTTTCTCTTTTGCTGGTGGATAAAAAGCGAGAGTTGACATAGAAAGATCTTTTAACACCAGTTAACTACTGTTAGGTTAAAGGAAGATGTTTAGCATTTCTGGTGTCATCTAATTATGATACTTGGTATACTTGTGATTATATCTGTAATACTGGGGGGAAAATGTAATACTGTATTTAATTTTTAAAGTCATGCCATGGAATCTGCCAGAGAAGATTCTTCAAGCCTAGTTGCTGAACTTCAAGAAAAGCTCCAGGAAGAAAAAGCTAAGTTTCTAGAACAACTTGAAGAGCAGGAGAAAAGGAAGAATGAGGAGATGCAGAATGTTCGAACATCTTTGATCGCTGAGCAGCAGGTGTGTGGGTTCCCGGACTGAGAAGGTTAACAAGTGTGTCTGTGTAGCTGAGGTTTTTGCTGTTTTAAGTGTGACTTTTCCTACATTGATCCTGGTAGTATTTGCTACGTATCTTCATATTTAAAAGCATGTTCTTTTTAACAGTCATAGTCATTATTTCACATGAGTACTTCAAAAAGAAAACAGTCCTAGTTTAGAAATGAAGAAATGTAAATTCTGTTCCTGACTTCCTAGCTTCCTCCCTGATCTTGTCAAAATCATTTAATGTCTTCACATCACATTAATTTTTGCAAATGAAAGTGTTGATACTACTACATGGGTAACATTTGAGTTTCTTTTCTCTAAGCTGTGAAATTTTCTTCTAATTTATGTGCTGTTAATTCTTATCCATGTGATGAGCTGGCATTTTTATTTAAAAGTAAATGTCACCTTGTGTATGATACTTTTCTTCTCCATGTTGAGACGTACCACCAGAAATAGATGCAGTGTGTTTTTTGTGTCTGCCACTGCGCTGTGTGTACAGATCATGTGAGTGGTTCTTGTTCTGTTGTTCCAGACCAATTTTAACACTGTTTTAACGAGAGAGAAAATGAGGAAAGAAAACATAATCAATGATCTCAGTGATAAGCTCAAGAGCACAATGCAGCAGCAGGAGCGGGACAAAGGTGAGCGGGCCTCAGGAGTGCGGCACCTTTGGCTCTGACCGATGCGCGCCATGGCTAACTCTGTCCCAACCCCGGCTGCAGATTTGATCGAGTCTCTGTCTGAGGACCGCGCGCGTCTGCTGGAGGAGAAGAAGCGACTGGAGGAGGAAGTCAGCCGGCTGCGGGGCGGCGCCTTCGTGCCCTCCCCGGGCGTGGCTGCAGCCCCGGAGTTATATGGGGCCTGTGCACCCGAGCCCCCGGTGGAGGCCCTGGACACCTTTGCCGAGGGGAGGCCAGACTCAGCCATGGAGACCAGCACGATGTCTGTCCAGTGAGTGCTCCATCCTCCTGTTCAGAATGGCCAGCCAGCACTGAGGGTGGGAGGGCTGGGCAGCCCCGGTGGTGACCGCAGCCCACGGACCTGAGAGCTGGACCCGGTGGATTGTTTATAGCACAGTGAGTGTTAACATCACTGGTTATCTGTGGGAGCCCATATGGGCGTGTTTCATGAGGTGCCTTGGTGTCCCTGCAGCGTCCACGGGTAGCCAGGAAGGGCTGCTGGACTGGTGTCTGCAGGGGTTCCAGGGTTGAGCCCATGGCCTCGGGGAGCAGGGGTTACCAGAGGCTCAGGTGTGTTCATGGGGCTGAGGCCGTGGTAGATGGAGTGGTCACTTAACACACAAAATCTGAAATGAAAGTCATACAGGTAGAAGTGGAGAGGAAGAGCATGGTTTCCCCAGGACTGTGGGCGCAGGGAGGAGGTAGTCATGTGAGGTGAGGGGGGTGTGGATTAGCGGTGCACAGTACACGTGTCTCAGACCACCTCATTGTGCATTCTAAGTATGTTACAGTTTTATTTGTCAATATGGCTAAAGTAAGTCATTTTCTCTTAGAGAAAACGTCCACGTGCTCTCTGAAGAAAGACAGCGGATAATGCTGTTGGAACGAGTAAGTGCATTTTGTCTGTGTTGAAGCATAGTGGGTAAAGGCCTTCACTCTGGATCGCAGTGAAGCAACCTTACATGAGAACAGGATTTGTTGTGTTTATATATTAGATCTTTTTAATGGTTATTTTGTGGTTATTTTTGAGAAGCTCTGTCATCTCTGATCCTAGTGGCTGGTAACAGTTCAGGATTCAGCAACAAAGTTTAAGTGTGAATTCTGCATACTAATTTTCAAAAATTAAGTATTTTCCAAAATGGGGCAAAAATAGAATATGTGAATAATGAAGAAAAGTTAGGTTTTTTATAGGGATTGATTGAGGTGAAGAGAAAAAAAAATGGCAATAGGGGTTCCTTCTTAATTGCAGACTTGCCTTTCTTTGTTCATAGAGCACTTTTCATTGCTTAGGCTTTGAAGATTTTTACAGTCTCTTTTGCTCTCCACAAGATAACTGCTGAGGATTCGGAGTCTGAACTGTACAGACATGTACTCTCGCTGCTCGGGTCTCCCCTGTGCTATTGTTAGTGAAGGGCCATCACGTCTGCTTGCCTGTGTGTAGTAACTGTGGGTCCCACCTCCTGGGCCACACCTCCTAACACAGCCTCTGGGGACAGATCTCGATAGTGTGTATTTGCAAGTCCTCAAGGGCTTCTAATGCAGATTAAGCTTTGAGAACACCTGACTTAAGGAAGTATACCTAAAAATTATTCCAATTGTCTTTTATGCCAGTAAATAAAACAGTTGGAGAGATTCCCTAGAAAAGAATGTCCCCAAGATCTTTTTATACTAGAGATCAGCGTTAGTCCATTATGTTTGGATTTGAGTATTTATGAGCATAAACCATCATCTCTTTTTCTCTTCTCTGCAGACACTACAGTTGAAAGAAGAAGAGAACAAGCGGTTAAATCAGAGACTGGTAAGGTTTCTCGCCCAGTTGATCTTGACATTTAAACTGGGTCACATTTCATTAAGAAGATCAGAAAGTTGTGTGGTTTATTAATTCATGCCTGGTAGGTTTTGTTGACTAATCAGTTTTACAAGTCAGTCTTACATGCTTTCATAAACCAGTTGCTTCATTTTTCATACTCTAATGATTACGATTTATGAGGAAGTGGGAGCAGTTTTGAGGCCTGTGTTGAAAACCTTAAGGCACTGATTAGAGTGGAGTTATTTTAAAGTAAAGTGTCTTGTAAGGAGGCATCCAGTTTCTTGCATGTGCCTATCTTAACTCGAGCAGCAAAACTTCCACGTTATTTCCACAACTTGCAAACTGTCAGTCCTGAACTTATGACCACAGCAGCTCTAAGGCTATTTGCTGTTTGTAAGTGAAGCACATCCTTTCAGGAAGACATGGAGAAGTTGCTGCCACAGTGGCTCCCCATGTGCTCTGGGCTGCCTCCCTGGGGGAGGACGCTCTGCTTGGAGGGCGTTGTCACCGTGCACTGTGCTCCCAGAGCAGTCGGCAGTGCATAGGACACTGTAGGTGCTGTTACGTGTTTAAGACGGAAAGCCATTTATCTGTCCTTGGTTTGTGTGACTAGAGTTGGGTCACTCTGCTTGGGAGAGTTAGGTATCCCTGCCATCCTTTCTGGCCCCCAGACCTTGGGACCCACATCCCCTGTATCAAGTAACAGTGTGAGAAGTGGGCTGAAGCCTGACTGAGACCGGTTAGCCCCGCCCTCTCCCACCTGGATGCTTGCAGGGGAGGATGGTCGGCAGCCCTTCCTGGGCTGCTGGTCGCTCAGAATCGTGGGCTGTAAACTCTTACTGAAATCATCAGCTCCTTCCTTCTGATATTTGTTAGGGTTAAGTGTCTGTTTATTGATAAAATAATTCTATATCCAGTTTTTAATCCAGCCAAATTTGATTAAGAATAGCATAAGTAGAAGTGTAGATAAATTTGTACACTGAGAGTAACTGTTAAAGGAAAGGCATTACGTTAATGAAGCGTGGGAGTTTGGGCCCTGAAAGCTGGGATGCAGACGTGACCACACATCATAGTGGAAGAAGTGTCTGCAGTCAGGCCTAGAAAGTGCCCGGAGAGAGCACATGACTCATATAACCTTTGAACTGTTCTCTTCCAGATGTCTCAGAGCATGTCTTCCGTATCCTCGAGGCATTCTGAGAAGATAGCCATTAGAGAGTAAGTATTGTTTTTGTTTTTTATGATTTTTTTCTGTGAAAAAAAATTGCCAAATTGAATAGTACTGAATTGTTCATGAAAATGTGTTTCAGTGACTGTAGCCCTTCAACCTCAGTTTTAGTCAGCAGAGTGTTATACATTCATTCATAATTAATATTTTTTTAATTGAAAAGCAAGGTTTTTCTGTGTTATTTTGGGGATGTTGTTGTGCCCAGTCATGTCCAACACTTCTTGATCCTTTGGACTGTAGTCCACCAAGCTCCTCTGTCCATGGGCTTTCCCAAGACAAGAATATTGGATTCCATCTCCAGGGGATCATCCCCACCCAGGGATCAAACCTGGGTCTCCTGTGTCTCCTGCATTGGGATTTGAGGACATTGGGATCGTATTGGAAGTCCTTCCTGTCCTAGCTTTAATTGTCACTTACATTGCATTCCTGAAGCCTCTTCAGTTGCTGCCACCTCTTTTAAATCCCTTTTACCACCTTCATCTTTTTCATTTTAGATGGGAAACTCTTGATTTTTTAAGTTGCGGTGTTTCTTCTTCTGCTTATTTCTCAGACTTTGTTTTATTGATATGCTACACATCAATAATGCACTGCTTATCAGCATTGACTTAAAAAATAAACAAGACTTTCTCTGTAATGGATCTATCAACCAAGTGTCTGGGTTACTGACATTAAACCGAGTGATTTGAAAGGGCTGGGTGTATCTGTCTTTCCCTACCAGCTGTATGTCAAGTCAAATCAACTTACAGTCTTTCAAAAATGAGAGAGATGAGCTTAACACAAAAACCATCTCCGAGAAGCCCACCTTCCCTTTTGAGGCGTTGTCTTCTGATGTTTGTCCAGAACGTATCTGGTCCTATTCTTTTAGGCAGGCAGTTAATTGTGAGATAAACAGTTAATGAAGGAGAGACTGTTATCTTTGTAGAGTTTCCCTAGTGATGTTAATGATTTATCAGGTTCAGGACCACTATTGTCTGAGATCCAGATTAACTTTGAACTGGTATTGCGAAGACAATTCTGAAGGACCCTGAGGAGACAGACAGAAGCCATCTGAAACCTCAGGCCGTCACACCTGGTTTCCTTGCCTCTCCTTCCAGACTGAGGGGACTCTCCTCAGAGCCTGGAGCAGCACTGCTGGACAAGTTGCGCTTCCCTCCTTACGTGACTGTGCGTTTGCTCCCTCTATTTGTGTGCGTTGTTGTAAAATGGTGGGTTTGGATGAGTACCTTCTTCCTATAACTAGGTGAACTTGGGTATTTTTTTTCCTCCTCACCCAAGCTGTGTGTGTGTGTGTGTGTGTGTGTGTGTGAGTGTGTGTGTGTGTGTGTGTGGGTGGGTGTGTGGCTGTTTTCTTAACCAGTAGATTATGTTGGTCTCTGACAGTTGCTCGTGTTACCCTTTGAACATATGTGTATGTCCAGCACTCCTGTGAGCAGCTGTGTGAGCAGTCATGTAGCTGAGACATCTGCTGTTGCATTGATAGCTGAACTGGTTGGGCCCTGCAGAGTCCGCGAGCAGAGCGTTGAGGGGGAGGTGGTGGCTTCTCAGGTGACTGAAGCTTTCCTCTGCTCAGTTTCCAGGTGGGCGACCTGGTGCTCATCATCCTGGACGAGCGCCACGACAACTATGTGCTCTTCACGGTGAGCCCCACCCTGTACTTCCTGCACGCGGAGTCCCTGCCCGCCCTGGACCTCAGGCCGGGAGAGGGCGGTAAGTGTCACACTGAGACATAAACCCAGTGTGTGCTTGTCTAACTGTGTCCGAGTTACACAGGCAAGACAGAGCTCTGCTTCCATCTGCTTTTTTGTTTGTTTGTTTGTATTCGGTCTGCATTATCCAGATTATTTTTCTGGGTTCTGTTGACAGTTCAGCCTGAGTGCAGCTAACGCAGTCGGGTCAGTTATCTCATGCCCTGGCGACAGCAGGATTGTACTGTTAAAATGCTCATACCTATGTGAGCTTGAATATAACGTGTTCATTGGTTTATAAGGGCACTTTGCTTGTTTTGGCGACAATAAATTCTTTTAAATTATAAAATGTCTCTTCTGTGCAATATATCATTCTGTGTTTCTACCTTCTTTTTCGTTATTGTCAGTACTTTCATTTTCTTTTCAAAGCAATGAGCTTTGTTAAAATATACCAAGTTGCAGTTAGTATCTGGTACATCGTCTGGTATAATGTACAATTATCTGGTACATTGGCCTTTAAAAGAACTCAAAAAGAACATAATAGACACCCTGAAATACTTTGCCTGAATAGAAAGACTGTATCCATTTGGTTTGATGTTCCTGTTTGGCCTGGAGAATTCCATGGACTGTATAGTTCATGGGGTCACAAAAAGTCAGACAGGACTGAGCAACTTTCACTTCACTTCCCTTCCCTTCCTGTTTGGAGCGGTCAGATGTCAGTTCTCTAACTTGGCCACTGCCTCTGTGCCTGTTGTTGGTGGGTTATATAGAGTGTAACCACAGAAAGTGAGACAAGGCAGTTGCAGTTTAGTTTACTAGTTTTATACGTGGAAAACCGTGAACTTACGTTTTTTCTTTCTTTCTTTTTTTTTTTTTTTTTTGTGGTTTTTGACCAGGGTATTATGGCCTTGACCAGGGGTACTTGTCACTCCTTGGACTTTAGTGTCAGACCAGGGGTCCCCAGCCTCTGGGATCTAATGCCTGTTGATCTGAGGTGGAGCTGGTACAGTAATAATAGAAATAAAGTGCACAGTAAATGTAACGTGCTTGAATCATCCGAAACCATCTGCACCGCTGTCTGTGGAAAAATTGTCTTCCAGTAAACCAGTCCCTGTGTCTGTGTTTGTTTCTGATGGTTTATTCAGGAGATCTGTTAATTTACGTCTTGCCAAGTAATGTTTATAGAATAAAATCAGTTTTATCTTCTCTTGGGAATTTCAGAGGTTTTACTCTAAACAGATAAATTATTGGTCAAATATTTTTGGAATCAACTTTTTTAATGACAACTTCTGATGAATTTTAAGAGAATGAGCTTGCATCTCTCAGCTTGTGACATGAGTTTTTTCATCCTGTTTCCTTCCACATTTTTTTCCTTCCCTTCACAAAAGTAGTCCCTTCAGATGTTCTTTCATTCTTAGGTATTTATTTTGCACTGACTGTTTGTGTTGTGGTGCCAGAAATAAAAATGCAGTGCTTTGCTTTGAAGCTAGAAAATCAGTTTTCTTTTCAGCAGCAGAACAGGTCATGTGTCTGCACTTACAGTAGGTGGCACTGCTGAGCTGCTTAGAATACCTGGATTTATTTGTTCCTGGTTTGTACTCAGATTGTTTGCTTCTGATTTACTTACCATCTGCACTTAAAGGAAAATGAATCCAGTTTTGTTTTATAAGTCATTTTGCATTTCTGTGATTTCACTTGGGAGAAGGTCCTTAGTCTGTTATAATTCTGGCAGTTTGGTTTTTCATGAGTAATTATAATAGTACTTTCAAAAAGAAATTAATGATTTGATTCCATAGCTTCAGGTGCGTCTCGAAGACCATGGGTCCTTGGGAAAGTGATGGAAAAGGAGTACTGCCAGGCCAAAAAGGTAAGCTTCTTGGTGGGATGCAGACCCTGGAGTTGAAAGAAGGTTCTCTGGCTGTGTCATGTAGAAGTCAGGAGCAGTGCTAGTCCTGGCCTTTTAGTTCACTTGAGTCAGGCCTTGAATTTCGTGAATGTGAGTTTGCACCAGCAGTTTTATGAATATTTGTGTTACTTGCCTTCTGAAAATAGAGCTAGATTACCAACAAACGGTCAACCTGTATAGGAAAACTACAGCAAGTTACTGTTCTGTGTTGAGTTGCTGGTGCTTCTTGTGCAGTAAAGGAGCTGGTGATGAAATCTGTCTGCCGGCAGAGCTGATGCGTCTTGACTCTCAGTGCCCCTCACTGAGGAGAGACAAGTGAAGTGTTGCTGGCTCAGCATGCGCCTGACTGTGATGTGGGCAGTGTCGGTGCTGTGGGCTCAGTGACCTCCAGTGAGCAGCTTCCCGACCCTCCTCTGTGCCCCGTGTACCAGCAGGGCTCGAGCCGGGTGGTGCTGGACTTCTCTTTGATGCTCATAGTAATAACATACGGCTCACTTGGCACCGTATCTTTATCAGTGATCACTGACTCTTGCCTCAGTATTAGTGGCTGAGTCTCCACTCATATGGGGAGGAGACAGGTGTCCTCTAATAAAGACCCCCCCAGTAATTCAGCTTTGAGTAGTGTGATGGGACGGAACTTAGGCACTTTGGTTTAATCACCCTTTTCTTTCTGTCTTAGGCACAAAACAGATTTAAAGTTCCTTTGGGGACAAAGTTTTACAGAGTGAAAGCTGTGTCATGGAATAAGAAAGTATAATTTGCGGAAGAAATTGAGACCTTCTGTGACGTTTTCCTGGTTTGTCCAACAGTGCTCTTTCATCACTCCAAAAACAGCAGGCCATCTTTTTATATAAAAGTCAACAGGACAATGTACTTCATTGGTGTATATCATTTACTTTTTACCTGGCTACACTTTAGGAACAATAAATTCATCAAAACTCTGAGCTGAATTAAAATGGTTTTGTTTTTTTCTACCCAAGTAACTCTAGAAATGGGGACCAAACTAGTTCATTATCTCAAAGGGCATACCCTGTGCATTGTGGCCTACGATTAGCCATGCTAATTGCCTGTTACATATACATTAGCTTGAACTTAGATAGTCCGTGTTAGTTACTGTACCAGCATTTGTCTTTTTGTGAAGCCAATATCAGAAGACTTGCACTCTTTAACACATTCTTTATAAAATGTATACATCCTTCAGAACTATTTAAAGAGGAGTGTTCCTGCATGCAGATAATCATGGTTTTGTTTGCCTCTGTAGATTACTAAAGCAAATTGTTTCATTTATTTTTTTAAATGCCCTTTGATGTTTCAAAACAAAAAGGAACTCTAATTCAATTGACTGACTTTAAGATCAGGCATATCTACAGTCTTGAGAAGCACTTTGAGCAGATGGTCGCCTGGGTTTTCCAAGGAGGTGTGTGCTGGGGGTGGTCTCCAAGTGGCACACAGCCCCTCCCAACACTTTTGTACTCTGTTTAGAAGAATCATATCGACGAGGTCGTAATTCATGGTTCAGTTTCAGAAAAAGCATAGTCATTGTACATTAACCATTTAGAGGTCATTTAAATAACAAAATGTTGTATTGTAAAAGACATGTAGAATTTTAAAACAATAAAGATTTGAACCTGTAAATGTGTGTGCCTT
Source organism: Bos indicus (assembly GCF_029378745.1). Lineage (NCBI taxonomy): Eukaryota > Metazoa > Chordata > Mammalia > Artiodactyla > Bovidae > Bos > Bos indicus. Next base: position 21,839,653 of record NC_091773.1, on the reverse strand, counting down.
TTAAAGATGGAAACATTTTTAATATATTTGAGTGACTGCTGGGAAGTGTGAAAAACTTGTTCTGTATCATATCGAAGAGAAACATGTTTATTACAAAAATGTTCTTTAACTGTATGCTATGTAACAGGGTCAAACAGCCTTCTGTAGAGTAGAATTGTGTAAACCCGGTCTTCAGATAAATGCCGCGAACAGAGGCATCTAAGTGAGCTGCCTGAGTGGATTGGGACTTGTTTCAGGTTTGTTGCTAGAGAACAATAATAAAATGGCTTTTTTTTTTTTTCCAGAAAGTATTTAATTTCTTCATAAAAATAAGTTAAATATTTTTTTAAATATGTATATCTAATAGTACAGAAAATGGAATAAACACCATAGTGTATAGAAAACTGAATTTGACAACATATTAATGAATAAATGGACAAATGATTTCACGTTTCTCTTCAGTCCTTCCATTGCATCCTCACGCAGACAGCATCACCAGCAAAGAGCTCTGTGTAAGGGTGGGTCTGCTGAGCAAGGTGTTCTTGGGTCTGAGTGAATCTGCCCGGTGGGCTTTTTTGACTTCAAATTTCAGAGTCTTGCTGTGGAATGCGGGCTGAACCTGATCTCTCCTGAGTGGCACTCTTTAATGTCAACTTTTGTTGCTTATCATTTTTCTTACATCCTATTCTTTATCCATGCTATCAGCGGTTACCTATGCCTTCATAAAGCAAACAAAAAGAAAGTATGGTTTTCTTAGTTACAAAGAAGAGAAATGAAGCCTGGTTGGGTTTCCACCCTCTTTGGGTGGGTGAGGCCAGCCATGACATCAGAGTGCCCAAGCTTCTGTCCCAGGTCTGACTTTATCTAGGCAAGCTGCATAAACTCTGAACCTGCCTCAGAGGGTTATTTTAGAAAATTAAGTGGTGAAAATGATAAATGTAAAGGGCTTTGAACAATTTCACATAAACAGACTAAGTACTTATATATGTTAGCTATTATAAAGATTTCTTCTTTGTCTAATCAGAACCTGCAAATTCACTATGCAAACTTGAATAGAAATGTAGCTTTATTGTAAGAATGAAAGTTTAAGTCACATTTAGATGCCAGTATATTTCAAGCACATAAGAATTATGTGGATGGTTTTATTTTTGCAAAGGTACCTGGATATACTAAGACCAGAATGAGCAAAAATTACACAAATTTTATTTTTATTAAAAATCATCATGGTGTAAAACATGCACATGCTTTCAAAAAAAAATTAATATGCCCTTAAAGTGAAAAAAGTGAAAGTCGCTTACTCATGTCTGACTGTCTGTGACACCATGGACTGTGTAGCCTGCTAGGCAAGTCCTCTGTCCATGGGATTTCTCAGCCACGAATACTGGAGTGGGTTGCTGTTCCCTTCTCCAGGAGATCCTCCTGACCTAGGGATCGAACCTGGATCTCCCACATTCCAGATTGATTCTTTACTGTCTGAGACACTAGGGAAGCCCTTAAGTTCTGTTTCCCAACTTTGCCAGGTAGAGGTAATTTTGCTTGTTTGGCCACTTTGATGTGCTAAGCTATATGACTAAATTGGTATTTCTGGATAAAGCATTTTTATAATGTCAGTTTACTTTCTCATATGAAAGGAAGATGTAGTTACTTTACAAGAACCTTTTCTGCTGTCATTCCTGTGTAGTACATTACTTTTTAGTTGGTTAGCATTTACGTTATCATGACTTCTTTTTAAGTAGCCATTCTAAGTGGGTGTTTTATGTGCTTGTGGGGAATTTCTGTGTTTTTGTTGAAGAAATACCAGTTCAAGCACTCTTGTCCATTTTTTTTTTGTTTGTTTTCTTTTTATTATTGTAAGAGTTCTTCATATATACTGGATTCTACATTTAGATGATTTATAAATATTTTCTCCCATTTGGTAGGTCATCTTGTCAGTTTCTTGAAAATCTCCTTTGATGCACAGCTAGAATGGCTCTGAAACCTGTTCTCACTTTGAGACTTTTGAGCTCTGGAGAAAGTGGAACCCACCACCACCACCACCCCTTACAGAGCCTGAGTTGCCTGTATCTCTGTTGAACTGTTCCTGCAAAGGAGCTGCTTCTCTATTTCATCTCTCTTCCAGGGCACAACTGAAGGAAATCAGTGGACACTTGCAAACGTTTCTTGGAAAGCTTTCCTAGCCAAAAACGTGTTTGTTAGTTTTGCCAGTTACCTTGCTGCTAAAAGACGTCAGTCAGCATCTTTCCATCTTCTGTTCCAGTAGCAGTTTTTCTTTTCCAGCCTTCTCAGGCACTTCCCTGTTCTCCCAGCCTCGTCAGGCAGCAGTGCCAAGTGCTCTGCCCCTCACTCTGGCTGCTGGTTGCTGTGTCAAGTATTTGGTGACCGCTCACCCAGAACAGTGGCTTATGATAACATTGATTTGCTTCACGTGGGTGTGCTCATCTGTCAGCTCACCTTGGGTTGGGAGCTCCATGACATTGCTCAGGCCCTCCAGGTGCTTTACTTCCTTATATGTCCTGTCAGAGTACCCTTGTTTCTGAGCAGTGGCCACAGAATTCCTAAAAGTGGCAGGGGGCAGGCAGCAGAGTCAGAGGCTTAGAAGACTTCACATCACTTCTACCAGTCTTTTGGTCACCCTGAGTCACTGAGCCAATCAACACAGAAGTAGCTGCATAGATATAATATCCATGTATGTTTATAGATATTTGATATATATATATGTGTGTGTGTGTGTGTGTGTGCACGTGCACAGCTACTCCTGTGCTTCAAGTTGGGCCAATGACATATATAAATGACCCAGAGGGATGGTACGGGGAGGAAGGTGGGAGGGGGGTTCAGGATGGGGAGAACGTGTACACCCGTGGTGGATTCATGTTGATGTATGGCAAAATCAATACAATATTGTAATTAACCTCCAATTAAATTTAATAAAAATATTTTTATATACACTCTTTAAAGCGCCACATGTATGCTTTAAAAACAAGTATGAATATATATTTATGTAAGTAAGTGTATGTATACTTAAGTATAAAATAAGTACATATATATGTAACTAAGTATAAATTCAAAGTATGTACTTATATATTTATATACTTCAAAATTAGTATAGTATATAACTATTTTGTAATATGCAAAATATATATACTACAAAAATAAGTTTATATGTAAATATATGTCCACATACATTAATAATAGTCACTCAGTCATGTCCAACTCTTTGTGAACCGTTGGCTTAACAGTTGCTCTGTCCTTGAGATTTTCCAGGCAAGAATACTGGAGTGGATTGCCATTTCCTTCTCCAGGAGGTTTTTCTGACCCAGGGATTGAACACAAATCTGTGGTTCCTGCATTGTAAGCAGATTCGTTACCTGCTGAAACATCGGGAAGCCCAAAATGTGTGTGTGTATGTGTGTAGCTACTCCTGTGCTTCAAGTTGTGTGTGTGTGTGTGTGCGCTTCAAGTTGCAAGCAGATTCGTTACATGCTGAGCCATCGGGAAGTGTGTGTGTGTGTGTGTGTGTGTGTAGCTACTTCTGTGCTTCAAGTTTGTGTGTGTATGTGTGTGTAGCTACTCCTGTGCTTCAAGTTTGTGTGTGTGTGTGTGTAGCTACTCCTGTGCTTCAAGGTGTGTGTGTGTATGTGTGTGTAGCTACTCCTGTGCTTCAAATTGCAAGCAGATTCGTTGCCTGCTGAGCCATCAGGAAGTTGTGTGTGTGTGTGTAGCTACTCCTGTGCTTCAAGTTGGCTCAGTGACTTGGAGATATATATATATTTTTTCTCTATGCATGTATTTTACATACAATCTTTAAAGCATCACATGTATTTTTGAAGTTAGGACTGAAGTAGCTATTGGCCATTAATGTTTAGGTGTAAATATCCTTGATTTTTTTTAAAGCACATGATTTTAAAATCTAATTTTCATAAATGTGCCCTTTTACTTACTATTAATAACTGGGAAGCAGTTTAAACTGTTACTAATGTCCGTTAATTGACAGCTTTTATGTTAGCCATCCTCTTAGAATATAAACCAGCCATCTTTGGCCAATTTGTGAGAACACTTTACACAGTTTACAGTGTTCATGGGTAAAATGGAAATTCAAATGGTTCCTGGCGTATCACTGGTGAGACACGCTATCAGCTAGAAGCTATGTGGTTTATAGACTTCTTAGGTGCTTCTGACGCCAGGGAGGTTGAGCCCCACCTGTTTGTGTCTCACTTTAAAATAGGTGAGGCTTCATAGCAGCATCACTTCCAGTGTTGGCGGAAACAAACCTCCATATGACATGTACATATACACATATACACAACCAGTCCTCTCTAATGTACCCAGATCTCCCACATTGTAGGCAGATGCTTTACCGTCTGAGCCACCAGGGAAGTCCTAGGGTTTTCACCATCACTAGGGTTTAAGGCAGTTTAGGAAGTGTCAGTACTTTGGGGAACTCCAGTAAAGCGTCTGCCTGCAATGCAGGAGACCCGGGTTCGATCCCTGGATTGGGAAGATCCCCTAGAGAAGGAAATAGCAACCCACTCCAGTACTCTTGCCTAGAAAATTCCATGGATGGAGGAGTGTGGTGGGCTACAGTCCATGGAGTCACAAAGAGTCAGACTGAGCGACTTCACTTCACTTTGACAAATGTCAAGTGTTGCTTCAGAGGGGTCTCTGCAGTGTTGTGGACCCTAATGGTACAGATGCTTCTCTGATGGTCTGATTCCAAACCCATATTGTAATGCTTTTTTCTCAGGCTAGTTTAGAAATGCCCCCAACTAACTCCTGTACTGGCCATAGTGGATAATTAATTTGGCTGTCATTTGTAATCTCTTTGGAATTCTGTTTGGCCAGTAGGTGTCTCCTTAACCAGCCCAGGCATCTTCCATGAGTTTGGTTTCCTAAAGAATGAGTTCTTAAAGTGAACTCTTATGGAACTGGAAAGCCTAATCTCACAATCTTATGTGATGCCTGAGTTTTCCGCAATTTCAGTCAAAATTTTAAGCTCCAGGCTTCTCTCTTCTTCCTCACTGTTTGGGAAGTATGGAGATGTCACCGCCTATGTATTAATAGGTATCACTTTTAAAACAAGTTGTACATCGTCTATCTAAACCAGTCAATCCTAAAGGAAATCAAACCTGAATATTCATTGGAAGGACTCATCTGAAGCTGAAGCTCTGATACTTTGGCCACTTGATGCGATGAGCCAACTCATTGGAAAAGACGCTGACGCTGGGAAAGATTGAAGGCAGGAGGAGAAGAGGGTGACAGAGGATGAGACGATTGGATGGTATTACTGACTCAATGGACATGAGTTTGAGCAAACTCTGGGAGATGGTGAAGGACAGGGAAGCCTGTCATGCTGCAGCCCATGTGGTTGCAAAGAGTAAGATACAACTTAGCGATGACAACTCATGGTCAGCAAAAGTGCATACTTTCCCCTTTATTTTCATGCCACCGTACACTTAATTAGATCCTTTTTTTAAAAAAATAATAACATTGTCATGAATATCCCTCAGATTTAGCTTGTAACATTGAGGAGTACATGGGAACATGGAAGAGCAATGAGCCATTGTCTTCTGTGACACTCAAAATCTTACCAGACAGATGGTTCTTTTTGTTACCAATTAGAACTAAAAGCAATTGTGCATAATTTAAAAATACTTTGAGATGCCTTATAAGTATCATCATGTAATAAGTAAGAACATTAGAGGTCACCTTCTAACTGTAGTACCTGATATTCCACAAAGCATTTCTACATTGACACATTATAACACAAGACACCACGCACTCCTTGTAACAGCAGAAGGCTTTCAAACTTACAAAGTTTTGATTTCTTGAAAAACTAACAGGCCGTTTACTGTCATCAGTGATCAGAGTATTAGCTGAGATAGCTGAGACTTCACAACATGAATGAAATGATAATTCCTAGTGAGTAGAGTGGGAATTCCCATGTGGTGCCAAGCAGGAAATGCGAGACGCATGTTCAATCCCTGGGTCAGGAAGGTCCCCTGGAGAAGGAAATGGCAGCTCAGTCCAGTATTCTTGCCTGGGCAATCCCACGATCAGAGGAGCCTGGTGGGCTACAGTCCATGGGGTTGCAGAGTCGCACACTACTGAGCACACCCACAAGGAGCAGACTTGTGGATATAACAAATGTTGAAAAAGCTTCTCAACTTTCAAGCATAAATGCCGCCTTCTTATTGAACTATCACTTTCCTTCTGTTTAATACAGGTGTGTCAGTGCTGCTCTGTTTTCTAAATAACTTATCACAAAGCTTTTTCCTAAGGGAAGTCCCTGGTGGTCCAGTGGTTAGGACTCCACGCTTTCACTGCCAAGAATGTGGGTTCAATCCTTGGCTGGGGAACTAAAATCTTGAAAGCCTCGAGGTATGGCAAAAAAAAAAAAAAAAAAATCCATAGTCACGGTTCTTCCATGTTCATAAATAAAGGCAGAGAGCAGATGTGGTTCTGGTATAAAGCAAAACCCATGCTGATTTGTAGTGGCAGAGTATACAGATGGGCCTTGATTTACAATGGTTCAACTTTTGGACTCCCCTGTGATTCAGTAAAAGCCATATTTTGAATCCTGGATTTTGATCTGTGTAAGAGACAGTGCAGGCAGACCATGTGTGAGCGTAGGGATTGTCAGGCAAGGAGTGTGTTCACTGTTGCCTGCTTAGTGAGCCTCTTCTAACAGGAAGAACTGTCCTGCTACAGGGAGTCTCAATTAAACACAGGGAGAGGAGGAAAAAAGAAATCCGTCATTTCTCCATTAAAGCTGCGCATACTGCTGAACCTACTCTGGAACTTGGCACATTCTGAGAAGGACTTGGACATTTTCACGAGATATGAAGTGTGAGTGACCCACAACTTGTAGAAAATTGAACTTGATAGACTAGTTCCACTGGGTGCACCAGAGAAATTGTGAGCATCATGCAATTTTTTTTTTTAATTTTCATCTTACAAAGTGCATGGAATTTTATTTCTTACAAATATTTCACAAAATATATATGTCACAATCAAAATACATACAAATATTTCTTGTAGCTACTGTTGCCATTCACAAGCAAGAGCTTAAAGTGTGCTTTTCTCATTAAAAGATAATTTGCAAACAGAGATAGCGTGACTGTCTATAACACTGTATTAAATGCCAGGATTAAAGATAAACTGATGTAGTGATATTTTTACTCATAAAAAAACAGGAAAAGTTTAAATCCCAGGTTATAGCACTAGCTGTTTTCTCTCTGAGGTTTCAAGACATTTTTACAGCATTTCTAGTGAAACGGTTAGTCTGGCATGTCTGACTCTGCAACCCCATGGACTGTAGCCCACCAGGCCCTTCTGTCCATGGGATTCTCCAGGCTAGAATACTGGAGTGGGTTGCCATTTCCTTCTCCAGGGGATCTTCCCAACCCAGGGATGGAACCCAGGTCTCCTGCATTGCAGGCAGATTTCTTTAACGTCTGATCCACCACTATCAGGAATATAGAAAATGAATTATGAATAATGCAAAATACAAGTTCCACAGGCATTTGTGTAATTTCATTTTGCTTTCTGGATATTGGGTTAAGGGACATATTAAACTTTATATTGTTAATTTTTTTTTTCTGTTAGAAAAAGTAGACGTAATAAAATTCATAATAAAAAATGCCTGCCAGTGCCTGGCCTGGAGCTCACTGCCACCTTTGTCCTTATAAAGAGATGGAAAGTAAGTTGGGGAAAAGAATCCAAAGAATTCTACCAAAGCAAAAGCATTCACGTCTTCTCCTAAAAATAGCATCTTGGGAAATGCCTGTCTCTGGCCTCACAAATTCAGTCCTGGTTTCTGCTCACAGGATAAAGTGGAAAAGAAACAGAGCCCAGAAATAGACGCACATGTATACAGTCACCTGATTTACAACAAAGGCGCCGTTGCCGCTCAGTGCGGAAAGGACGGTCTTCTTTTTTAGGCTGTTGGTTTCGTATTGGATTACAGCTGATTAACAGTGTTGCGATGGTTCAGGTGCACAGCAAAGGGACTCAGCCACACACACACACGCATCCATTCTCTCCCAAATGCCCCTCCCATCCGTGTGGCCACACAACACTGACCAGAGTTCCCCGTGCTGTACAGTAGGTCTTTATTGGTTATTCAGTTTAAATACAGCAGTGTGTACATATCCACCCCAAACTCCCTAACTATCCCAGGTCACTGTAAGTTCCTTCTTACAGTTGTGCGTGGTCTTCTTAACAAAAGATCCTGCATGGAAAATAGATGCATCATGGCCTTGACTGCAGATGATGCACAAAATCTATTTGAAGCATAAAAAACATATTTGAAATGGATCATAAATGTAAAAGGCAAAACAATAAAACTTTTAGGAAAAACACTATAGAAAAATATCTTATCTCCTCTGGGGAAGGACTGAAAAAAACCAATTAAAAGACTGAGACATTGGATTTCATTGAAACTAAGAACTACTGTTCATGAAAAAACAAACAAACAAAACTCTTAATTAGAGTAAAAAGGCAAGTCATAGACTGGGAGAAGGTATTTACAATACCTACATCCAACAAAAGACTCATATCTAGATTATATAAAGAACTACAGAGCAATTAAAAAAAAAAACTGATGTATAAGTTAACAAAAGACTAGATGGGATCATCACAAGAGGATAACCAGTGGCCAATAAGTGACTAAAAAAGCGCTTAAATTATTAACTATCAGGAAAATGCAAGCCAAAACCACAATGAAGTGCCACTGCACACCCAGTCCACTGGCTTAAATTCAAAAGACTAAGAAGTGTTTACAAAGAAGTGGGACAATTGGAACTCATACCCTGGCTCAGATCATGAACTCCTTATTGCAAAATTCAGACTTAAATTGAAGAAAGTAGGGAAAACTACTGGACCATTCAGGTATGACCTAAATCAAATCCCTTATGATTACACAGTGGAAGTGACAAATAGATTCAAGGGATTAGATCTGATAGAGTGTCTGAAGAACTATGGACGGAGATTCCTAACATTGTACAGGAGGCGGTGATCAAAACCATCCCCAAGAAAAATGAATGCAAAAAGGCAAAATGGTTGTCTGAGGAGGCCTAACAAATAGCTGAGAAAAGAGAAGTGAAAGGCAAAGGAGAAAAGGAAAGATATACCCATCTGAATGCAGAGTTCCAGGGAATAGCAAGGAGATGATAAGAAAACCTTCCTCAGTAATCAATGCAAAGAAATCAGTTCAGTTCAGTCACTCAGTCGTGTCCTACTCTTTGCAACACCATGGACTGCAACACGCCAGGCTTCCCTGTCCATCACCAACTTCCAGAGCTTGCTCAAACTCATGTCCGTAGGGTTGGTGATGCCATCCAACTGTCTCATCCTCTGTCGCCCCCTTCTCCTCCTGCCTTTAGTCTTTCCCAGCATCAGGGTATTTTCTAGTGAGTCAGTTCTTTGGGTCAGGTGGCCAAAGTATTGGGGCTTCAGCTTCAGCATCAGTCCTTCTGATGAATATTCAGGACTGATTTCCTTTAGGACTGACTGATTTGATCTCCCTGCAGTCCAAGGGACTCTCAAGAGTCTTCTTCAACACCACAGTTCAAAAGCATCGATTCTTTAGCACTCAGCTTTCTTTATGGTCCAACTCTCACATCCATACCTGACCACTGGAAAAGCCATAGCCTTGACTAGATGGACCTTTGTCAACAAAGTAATATCTCTGCTTTTTAATATGCTGTCTAGGTTTGTCAGCTTTCCTTCCAAGGAGCAAGCATTCTTTTAATTTCATGACTGGAGTTACCACTTCTCCATCTTTGGCTGCAAAGAATATAATCAATCTGATTTCAGTATTGACCATCTGGTAATGTCCATGTGTAGAGTCTTCTTTTATGTTGTTGGAAGAGGGTATTTGCTATGACCAGTGCGTTTCTCTAGGCAAAACTCTGTTAGTCTTTGCCCTGCTTCATTTTGTACTCCAGGGCCAAATTTGCCTGTTACTGTATCTCTTAACTTCCTACTTTTGCATTCCAGCCCCCTATAATGAAAAGGACATCTTTTTGGGGGTGTTAGTTCTAGAAGGTCTTGTAGATCTTCATAGAACTGTTCAGCTTCTTCAGCATTACTGGTTGGGTTATAGACTGGGATTACTGTGATATTGAATGGTTTGCCTTGGAAACGAACAGAGATCATTCTGTCATTTTTGAGATTGCACCAAGATTGCATTTCAGACTCTTTTTTGACTATGAGGGCTACTCCGTTTCTTTTAAGGGATGCCTGGCCACAGTAGTAGATATCATAGTCATCTGAATTAAATTCACCCATTCCAGTCCATTTTAGTTCAGTAATTACTAAAATGGCGATGTTCATTCTTGCCGTCTCTTGTTTGACTACTTCTAGTTTACCTTGATTCATGGACCTAACATTCTGGGTTCCTATGCAATATTGCTATTTACAGCATCGGACTTTACTTCCATCACCCATCACATCCACAACTGGGCATTGTTTTCACTTTGGCTCCACCTCTTCATTCTTTCTGGAGTTATTTCTCCACTTTTCTCCAGTAGCATATTGGGCACCTACCGGCTGGGGGAGTTCATCTTTCAGTGTCATATCTTTTTGCCTTTTCATACTGTTCATGGAGTTCTCAAGGCAAGAATACTGAAGTGGTTTGCCATTCCCTTCTCCATGTTTTTTCAGAACTCTCCACCATGACCTGTCTGTCTTGGGTGGCCTTACACAGCATGGCTCATAGTTTCACTGAGTTAGACAAGGCTGTGGTCCATGTAATCGGATTGGTTAGTTTTCTGTGATTGTGGTTTTCAGTCTGTCTGCCCTCTGATGGAGAAGGATAAGAGGCTTATGGAAGCTTCCTGATGGGAGAGACTGACTGTGGGGGAACCCGGGTCTTGTTTTGATGGGCAAGGTTATGCTCGGTAAATCTTTAGTCCAAGTTTCTGTTGATGGGTGGAGTCTGTTCCCTCCCTGTTGTTTGACCTGAGACCAAACTATGGTTGAGTTAATGAAGATAATGAGGACCTCCTTCAAAAGGCCCCCTGCATGCACTGCCATACTCAGTGCTCCTGACCCAGCAGTAGGCCACCACCGACCCACGCCTCCACCAGAGACTCCTGGACATTCACAGGCAAGTTTGGGTTAGTCTCTTGTGGGGTCACTGCTCCTTTCTCCTGGGTCCTGGTGCTCACAAGGTTTTGTTTGTGCCCTCCAAGAGTCTGTTTCCCCAGTCCTGTATAAGTTCTGTAATCAAATCCCATTGGCCTCCAAAGTCAAATTCTCTGGGAGTTCACAGTCCTTTTGCCAGATTCCCAGGTTGGGAAATTTGTTATGGGTCCTAGAACTTTCTTAACAGTGCAAGAATTTCTTTAGTATAATTGTTCTGCAGTTTCTGGATCATCTGCTCGGCAGCTCTATGGTGGGGTTAATGGCGACCTCCAAGAGGGCTTATGCCACAGGCTGTGTGGCCAGATACCTTCACCCAGAGCCCCTGCCCCTGCGGCAGGCCACTGCTGATGCTTAAACTTCTTCACAGGAGACTCAAACACAGGTCTGACTCAGTCTCTGTGTGGTCTCTGTGTCCTGGTGTGCACAAGGTTTTGTTTGAGCCTTCCAAGCATCTCTGGCAGGTATGAGTTTGATTCTAAATATGATTTTGCCCCTTCTACTGTCTTGCTGGGGCTTCTCCTTTGGGCTTGGATGTCAGGTATCTTTTTTTGGTGGGATCCAACATTATCCTGTTGATGGTTGTTTATCAGCGAGTTGTAATTTTGGAGTTTTCACAGAAGATGAGCACACATCCTTCTACTTTACCATCTTGCCAATAATGCAAGAAATAGATGGAAAACAATAGAATGGGGAAGACTAGAGATCTCTTCAAGAAAATTAGAGATACCAAGGGAACGTTTCATGCAAAGATGGGCACAATAAAGGACAGAAATGGTATGGGCCTAACAGAAGCAGAAGAAATTAAGAAGAGGTGGCAAGAATACACAGAAGAGCTATACAAAAAAATCTTAATGACCCAGATAACCACAATGGTGTGATCACTCACTAACGCCAGACATCCTGGAATCCAAAGTCAAGTGGGCCTTAGGAAGCATCACTATGAACAAAGCTAGTGGAGGTGATGGAATTCCGGCTGAGCTGTTAAAGTGCTGCACTCAGTATGCCAGCAAATCTGGGAAACTCAGCAGTAGCCATAGGACTTGAAAAGGTCAGTTTTCATTCCAGTCCCAAGAAAAACAATGACAAAAAATGTTCAAACTACCGCACAATTGCACTCATCTCACACTCTAGCAAGGTAACGCTTAAAATTCTCCAAGCCAGGCTTCAACAATACAAGAACCGTGAACTTCCAGATGTTCAAGCTGGATTTTAGAAAAGGCAGAGGAACCAGAGATCAAATTGTGAGCATCCATTGGATCATAGAAAAAGCAAGAGAGCTCCAGAAAAGCATCTACTTCTGCTTTATTGATTATGCCAAGCCTTTGACTGTGGATCACAACAAACTGTGGAAAATTCTTCAAGAGATGGGAATACCAGACCACCTTATCCGCCTCCTGAGAAACTTGTATGCAGGTCAAGAAGCAACAGTTAAAACTGGACATGGAACAACGAACTGGTTCCAAATTGGGAAAGGAGTACATCAAGGCTGTATATTGTTGCCCTGCTTATTTAACTTCTATGCAGAGTGCATCATGAGAAATGCTGGGCTGGATGAAGCACAAGCTGGAATCAAGATTGCCAAGAGAAATATCAATAACCTCAGATATGCAGATGATACCACTCTTATGGCAGAAAGCAAAGAGGAACTAAAGAGTCTCTTGATGAAAGAGGAGAGTGGAAGAGCCATCTTAAAACTCAACATTCAAACAACGAAGATCATGGCAGCCAGTCCCATCAATTCATGGCAAACAGATGGGGAAATAATGGAAACAGTAAGATAATTTATTTTCTTGGGCTCCAAAATCACTGCAGATGGTGACTGCAGGCTCCTTGAAAGAAAAGTTATGACCCACCTAGACAGCATATTAAAAAACAGAGACATTACTTTGTGGACAAATGTTCATCTAGTCAAATCTATGGTTTTTCCAGTAGTCATGTATGAATGTGAGAATTGGACCATAAAGAAAGCTGAGCACTGAAGAATTGGTGCTTTTTGAACTGTGGTGTTGAAGAAAACTCTTGAGAGTCCCTTGGACTTCAAGGAGATCAAACCAGTCAGTCCTAAAGGAAATCAGTCCTGAATATTCATTGGAGGGACTGATGCTGAAGCTGAAGCTCCAATACTTTGGCCACCTGATTTGAAAAGAAGAGCCAACTCATTGGAGAAGACCCTGATGTTGGGAAAGATTAAAGGCAGGAGGAGAAGGGGACAACAGAGGACAAAATGGTTGGAGGACATCACCAACTCAATGGATATGAGTCTCAGAAAGCTCTGGGAGATGGTGAAGGACAGGGAATCCTGGTATGCTTCAGTCCATGGGGTCACAACTGAACAACAGCAACAACCCTGTTGGGGGGAGAAGTGGGGAAGGGGTTTGAAAACATGGCAGGATCCTTTGAAAGTACACTCTTCCTTACTGGCATAGCAATCTCACCCTTGTGTGTGTTAGTCGCTCAGTCGTGTCTGACTCTGAAACCCCATGGACTGTAGCCCACCCGGCTCCTCTGTCCATGGGATTTCCGAGGCAAGAATACTGAAGTGGGTTGCCATTTCCTACTCCTGGGATCTTTGCGACTGAGGGATTGAACCTGGGCCTCCTGCATTGGCAGGCTGATATTACTGTCTGAGCCACCAGGGAAGCCCAATCTCATCCTTAGGATTTATCCAAGAATAATGAGTGTGTACGTTTATTCAAAGATGCACAAGATAATGTAAATAGATAAAACCTGGAAACAATCAAAATGTTTTTCCATAAACATTTTTCAACATTTACCTATTTTTCAATAAAAAATGGATAAATCAATCAAGGTATATTCACACAGTGGTATGTGCCCAGCAGGGTCCTCTGTCCCAGGGGATTCTCCAGGCAACAGTACTGGAGTGGGTTGCCATGCCCTCCTCCAGGGGGTTTTCCCAACCTGGAGATTGAACCCAGGTCTCTCTCATTGCAAGTGGATTCTTTACTGTCTGAGCCCCAGAGAAGCTCAAGAATACTGCATTGGGTAGCCTATCCCTTCTCCAGGGGAACTTCCTGACCCAGAAATTGAACCAGGGTCTCCTGCATTGCAGACAGATTCTTTATCAGTTGAGTTACCCAAGAAGCCCACAGTGGTGTATTATATAGCATCTTAAAAGAATGAGCTGTTGGTACACATAACATAAAGAAATATCATAGAAATAACAAAAAAAATAACAAAAAATAACAAAAAATCTCAAAAATATACAAGCAACTCCTCCAGCTCAACTCCAGAAAAATAAATGACCCAATCAAAAAATGGGCCAAAGAACTAAATAGACATTTCTCCAAAGAAGACATACAGATGGCTAACAAACACATGAAAAGATGCTCAACATCACTCATTATCAGAGAAATGCAAATCAAAACCACTATGAGATACCATTTCACACCAGTCAGAATGGCTGCGATCCAAAAGTCTACAAATAATAAATGCTGGAGAGGGTGTGGAGAAAAGGGAACCCTCTTACACTGTTGGTGGGAATGCAAACTAGTACAGCCACTATGGAGAACAGTGTGGAGATTCCTTAAAAAACTGGAAATAGAACTGCCTTATGATCCAGCAATCCCACTGCTGGGCATACACACTGAGGAAACCAGAAGGGAAAGAGACACGTGTACCCCAATGTTCATCGCAGCACTGTTTATAATAGCCAGGACATGGAAGCAACCTAAATGTCCATCAGCAGATGAATGGATAAGAAAGCTGTGGTACATATACACAATGGAGTATTACTCAGCCATTAAAAAGAATACATTTGAATCAGTTCTAATGAGGTGGATGAAACTGGAGCCTATTATACAGAGTGAAGTAAGCCAGAAGGACAAACACCAATACAGTATACTAACGCATATATATGGAATTTAGAAAGATGGTAACGATAACCCTGTATACGAGACAGCAAAAGAGACACTGATGTATAGAACAGGCTTATGGACTCTGTGGGAGAGGGAGAGGGTGGGAAGATTTGGGAGAATGGCATTGAAACATGTGAAATGTCATGTATGAAATGAGATGCCAGTCCAGGTTCAATGCACGATGCTGGATGCTTGGGACTGGTGCACTGGGACGACCCAGAGGGATGGTATGGGGAGGGAGGAGGGAGGAGGGTTCAGGATGGATTTTCTTTTTAAATTAATAGTAGAAAATAAAAATCTAAAAAAAAAAAAAGAATGAGCTGTTGGTACACATAACATAAAGAAATATCATAGAAATAACAATGAATTAAAACAACAGATATAAAAGATTACATATGAATGATTCTATTTAAATGAAGTTCAAGTATGACCAAATTAAAATATACACACTTGCCGGGGACCAGCCCCGGCTGATCCAGGGTATTCGAAGGAGAGACAGCATCGGCGAGGATCAGGAAACAACTGCTTAATTAAACATTAATTAAGGATATAAAGAGTAATAGAATGAGGATAGCTCAGTGAGGAATTTCAGTGGAGAAAAGAGGCTGAGTAGCTTGGTTTACGCGGGAGACCAATAAAACTTCAAGACAAGAAGTTTGCACCACTTACATAGGCCGCAGGTGTCCTTCTGTTCTCCCGAAGGAGAGGAGACACTGAGGCCTCCCCAGTCGGATCTTAGAAGCCCAGGCATAATTAGTAAGCATGGTGGGTTCCGCGCTCCAGATGGAGACTCAGCCAGAGTGAGAGAGAGCGCGCGACATGGGGAGACCAAGTTTCGGTGAACAAGGCCCACACTCCAAAGTAGTTTTTATACCTTAAGTTATGCATAGAGGATAATGGGGGAAGGGGTGGAGTCATGCAAGGACGGCAGTTCCTGGTTCTAATCGAAGCCAGACTTTCAAACTTATCGTATGCAAAAGTTCAGGTGATTTACATCATCTTCTGGCCAGGAGGCCTGTTAACATTTTAAGAAACTTATTTTTCTCTAAAGGTGATTATTCCAAAGTCAGGCACCAGCCTCCAAAAAAGCATTGGACAAAGCTGCATTCTTATAGGGCAAAGATGTGGTGGGCTCAATCAAGAAAAGAATTAACTCAAGGGTCCAAGGTTACAAACATTGAGGCTACTATTTACATTTCTATACACCCATTATATCAATCAATACACTGCCAAGGACACAGTAGGTAAGGAGTATGGAGACTTAGCAGCAAACATTGGCCCAATAAGTGAAAAACCCTTCACCAATACAATTTCTAATCAGTCTTTTAACTACTCAAAGGAATCTGTGTTTAGACAGTTTAGAACATCTCCTGCCTCTCACAGTTGGGAGGCTCTGAACAATCACATGTGGCCGGAAAAACCTATTCAGGCAGGCTAGAGGATTTCCAAAGGAGTTTGTAGGTTGAAACACTGTCACACCCAGGAATTATTAACTGGAGCTGTAAGCTAACTCTTTTTTCAGAGAGAGGTAGTGGGGGACAGCCCCCCGTAAAGTCAGAGGTGTAGGTGAGAGCACAAAGCAGAAAGTAGGCAGACTCTGGTTTGGGGGGGTAGATACTCGAGAATTTCCAGGGGGACTCCTGAGGCTCGATCCCGCCTTTGCGTATGACGAGCCTCCTTCCTCATGACCTTTGCCACGCGGGCGGAGTTCCTCACGCTGGCAGTGATAGAATTCCAGTTGAGCTATTCCAGATCCTGAAAGATGATGCTGTGCAAAGTGCTGCACTCAATATGCAATATGCACTCAATATGCAATCTGCCGGCTCCCGGCATACACTGTTGTATTTAAAAGGGATGGGATGACCGTGTATCTCTGGATATATGCCCTGGAGTGGGATTGCTGGATCCTGTGGTAACTGTATTTTTAGTTTTTAAGGAACCCCCATACTATTCTCCACTGTGGTTGTACCACCTACATTGGTTTACATTCCCACCTACAGTGTAGAAGTGTTCCTGGCCATTCTGACTGGTGCAAACTGATACTTCGTTGTAGTTTTGATTCACACTTTGCTATTTATTAGCGATGTAGAACATCTTTTCATGTGCCTGTTGGCCTTTGGTATGAAGTCTGATGCAGTTTTAGACAACAGAACTCTTGGTCCCTGTCTTCTTACAAGATAAACATGCTTGAAGAGGGGAACTCAAAGCAAGAAAATGGGAAGGCTCTGCTTTCTTATTGCTGGCACTTTAAAGTGTGCAGCCCGTGGTTAACAACATGCCAGAAAAACTTGGGGTTCAGGACAGATGATCTGTCCAGTTTTGAAACTTAAATGATGTAGTGTGTAGCCTAGGAGGTGTGTGCATGAAAGAGAATGGCAGATCCATGTCTTTGATGATGGAGAAAGGACAAGAAGTTGGGGTGGTTTAATCTGCATTTTTAAAGCAGCCCCCTCCCCACATTGAGGGGCCTCCTTGGTCACTGTCCGGGTGCCTGGTAGCACTGTTGGAAGCCCACAAAGCGCCCCTCGCTGGCATCTCCTGTCTCAACCCTGGACAAGACCTCTAGCATCTCTCCCTGCCCTCAGCTAAACCCATCACCCAAGCCCGCAACACACCCCAGGGACAAGCGGAATCCCAGATCTTTCTAAAGCAGCAGAGGAAACAGGCCCGTTTAGCCAAACCAACACACTTCATACATGTAGTCAGAGGAGACAGCTAGCTTGCTTGAAAAAAAAAAAAAATCAACCTTGTTTCTCACCCAAAATAACATCTAGATGAACTGGATAGAAAATGTGCTGCTGTTAAGTCGCTTCAGTCGTGTCCGACTCTGTGCGACCCCATAGACGGCAGCCCACCAGGCTCCTCTGTCCCTGGGATTCTCCAGGCAAGAATACTGGAGTGGGTTGCCATTTCCTTCTCCAATAGAAAATGCAAATGCCATTTAAAAACAAGCCCAGTGAAGCAGTTAAATGTTTGTCACCACCCAGAAGGGGGAGACTTTCTAATCTTACAAAAAAGAAATTATAAAAGGAAGAGAAAAAGATAAACTTGTCTGTGCTAATGAAAAAGTCTCTTCAGTGAATGGAATAACCAAAATAAAATGGCCAACAACTCACAAAGAAATATTTCTACAACTATGATGAAGGCTTACTATTTTATACAATTAAAAATAATTACAAATTAATAAGAAAGTTTCTAAGATCATCACATGACTGAGCTCAATTACTACAACAGATGCCAAGAAATTTTTTAAACAAATTGGAACCTGTTTTATTTTTTAAGTTTTGCAAAGAGGGTATTAAATGAGAAAGGTGAAACTAAAACTGTTCGTGTGTATGCTAAGTTGCTTCATTCGTGTCCAACTCTTTACAACCCTATGCACGATAGCCCACCAGGCTTCTCTCTCCATGGGATTTTTGAGGCAAGAATATTGGAGTGGGTAGCCATTCCCTTCTCCAGGGGATCTTCCCAAGTCAGGGATTGAACCCACATCTCATTATGTGCCTGCATTGGCAGGCAGGCTGTTTATTCTCTGGCCTAAATTACAGATTATTTCCTTGGCTGCTGCTGCTTGCTAAGTCACTTCAATGATGTCCGACTCTGTGTGACCCCATAGACGGCCTCTACCAGTTGCCTTAATAGTTTAATTCCACCTACTTAATAGTTTAATTCCATCCACTTCTTGGTGGATTTTAATTTGTCTTCCAGGAGAATTCAGCTTTTCAGAAGCATTGAAATTGTTCTATCACAAAGTTTAGTTTTATTTCTGCTTGTGACTTTGAAACCTTTGATAATCATTCTTTGTTATAGATGGATCCAAGCCTGCCCTTCACCTACCATTTTCTTTCTCATTTCTTCCTTCTGCTCTGTGTGTTTCCATTTAGTGTTTAGTGTTTTAGAGCTACCTACTGCATGAACATGCTAGTCACATCACATGCAGATGCTTGTGGGAACTCTCAGGGCTCCGACCCTGAATTTGGAGAGCAAAAAGTGTAACTGCTGTTATTCAGTCACTCAGTCATGTCTGACCCTTTGTGACCTCATGGACTGCAGCATACCAGGCTTCCCTGTCCTTCACTATCTTCCAGAGTTTGCTCAAACTCATGTCCATTGAGTCGGTGATGCCATCCAATCATCTCATCATTTGTCACCCTTTTCTCCTCCTGCCCTCAATCTTTCCCAGCATCAGGGTCTTTTACAATGAGTCGGCTCTTTGCATCAGGTAGCCAAAGTATTGGAACTTCAGCATCAGTCCTTCAAATGAATATTCAGGGTAGATTTTTCTTTAGGATTGACTGGTTTGATCTCCTTGCTATCCAAGGGACTCTCAAGAGTCTTCTCCAACACCACAGTTCGAAAGCATCAGTTCTTTGATGCTCAGCCTTCTTTATATTAAAAAAAGTATAATTAAGTATATTAATAAATTCAATAGTATTGGGTCAATCTTGTCAAACTTGGGTTTCTTTCTTTTCTTTTTTTTTGGCCACATCATATGGCACAAGGAATCTTAGTTTCCCAACCAGGAATCGAACCCACTTCCCATGAGTGGAAGCATGGCATCCTAACCACAGGATCGTCAGGGAATTTCCTCCTCAAATTTGGATTAATCTGTCCAGGACCAGTTGTTTGGGCAGAGCCCTTGAGGAGTTTCGGGAAACTATCCTTTTTCAAGCATCCAATGTTCTGAACTTACAGGAACAGCCATTGCAGGCCTGTGTGCTGAGCTCCTGTGACTGACTCTCCCAGGTGTCAGGCACTGTAGTAGATGTCCTGGGTGACTCCGCCCAGGCTGCCCTGTTTGCTCTGTCCTTGGAAATTTAGTCCTCGGTGTCTTCTTCCAAATTCATCTTGTCTCCGTGAGCTCACTGGCTGCCACCTCCCTGAGGAAGGAAGCCTGGAAGGCAGAGATGGTTTGCAGCCTGCCCCTATGGTCTAGGACTTCCCTGGAGGCTCAGATGATAAAGCGTCTGCCTGCAATGCAGGAGACCCAGATTCAATCCCTGGATTGGGAAGATCCCCTGGAGAAGAAATGGCAACCCACTCCAGGATTCTTGCCTGGAGAATCCCATGGATGGAGGAGCCTGGTGGGTTACAGTCCATGGGTCTCAAAAGAGTCAGACACAACTGAGCGACTTCACTTTCTTTCACTTTTCCTATGGTCCAGCTCACTGTGGCCATGGGCCGCACCTCCAGAAACGGGTCCCTGAGTTTAAACATCACAGACACCTGCGCTTATCTTCTGTGGCCAAAGCAGGCTGTGTGTGTGCAAGGCTAACACTGAACGCATCCAAGGAACGTCTGTTTTCTACATGTCCTGTGTTGTTCATGAGCAATTTTTAAATTACCTTATGTTTAAGACTAAAGTTCCTTATAAAGTAATTTTATTTATTATTTTTCTTATTTCTGGCTGTGCTGGGTCTCTGTTGCTGCGAGGGCTTTTCCGTAGTTTCAGTGAGTGGGGCGCTTTCTTGTTTTGGAGCGCAAGCTCTAGGGTGCGCGGGCTTCTGGAGCTGTAGCGCATGGGCTTAGTTGTAATGGTAGTAGTAATAATGGCTAAACATCTAGTGTACAAGGATAACATCACAGTTGGATGATATTTTCATACAAGAAGATTATATTTAGTTCTAAGACTGGTGTTTTTTTTTAAAAATTCTAATTTCTCCTAAATGCCTGGAGATCAATTTATTAAAAAGGCCTTATTAACATTATTAACATTCTGAGGTGTGTTAATCTGGAGGTACAAAAAGGCCTCAACACAAATTGCTGACGATGTCAGAAAAAATAAAAAGCTCAGGTATTAGCAGGGGAAACAATATCCCATGACTGAGAGGTGCTTTCAGTGATGGATTTCACACCCAAACCCTAACCCTAGCCCTAACCGAGCAGTCTAAACTCCTCTAATGGTACAGTAAGGGCACAGATAAGTGAAAGGACATGTCGATTTTGAGTGACACACTTAGGAAACGAATATTACTACTGACCATCTGCTCCTGTAAAATATGCCTGGACGTGTTTCCTAGTGGCAGAAGGTGAGACTAGGCACAGTCTCAGAATTGTCAGGGATGGTCCCACTGAAAACAACAATCACCATCTTGCCAAAGTGAGTGTGGTGTTTCCATGATGGGTAACCAAGTTGAAGATGCTGTTTCCTCTCATCTGCTTGATATCGATGAGTACCGGTTACAAAGGTAGCAATTGCTTTAATAATTAGGTCACCAAAAGAGCATACGAAATTAACCTTGTTTCTTTGAATTTGGCTACTATTTACATGCAGAGTGCAGCAAGTCTCTATCCTACATCTAAATTCAAATCTCTTTGACCTGAGGAATAATGTATGAAAAATCTAATACAAACACGTAATTTTTTCAACTCTGCAGATTTTATTCATGCAATAGATATTTGACAGAGTTCTTCCTGCAACGAATGACTTAAAATCTATTCTCTTCATTAGCAGGCCACTTCCTCGGAAAGTCAAAATTTAATAGATGATTTCTTTGAATAGCATATAAGTTTTTCCATTGTGATTTGGATACAAAGCATGAATTCAAACATTTGCTTGGCTCCAGTGTTCTAAAATTCAAGCCTATTATTAATCATCAATGTTGTTGTTCAGTGGCTCAGTCATGTCCAACTCTTTGTGACCTCATGGACTGCAGCAGACCAGTCTCCTCTGTCCTTCACTATCTCCCGCAATTTGCTTAAATTCATGTCCATTGAGTCGGTGATGCCATCCAACCATCTCATCCTCCATCACCCCCTTCTCCTCCTGTCCTCAATCTTTCCCAGCATCAGGGTCTTTTCCAATCAGTCCACTTTTCACATCAGGTGGCCAAAGTATTGGAGCTTCAGCTTCAGCAACAGTCCCTCCAATGAATATTTAGGGTTGATTTCCTTTAGGATTGACTGGTCTGATCTCCTTGTAGTCCAAGGCACTCTCAAGAGTCTTCTCAAACACCACAGTTCAAAAGCATCCATAGAGTTGTATAAAATCATAAGCTATCAGAGGCTGCCATAGCCATCATCACGAAAACCTGAAACAATGCTTCTTGTCTGTAGTGTATACGAATTTCCTGGGGCTATCAACCTGATGTTTGGATTGCTCCAGAGAGGGAAAAAGTTACTACCACTCAGGACAGAGTTGAAAATGTGTAAATCTTTACTCTGAAAGTGATGTCTGAACAGATCAGAGGAATGAATGTCTCAACCCTCAGTGCTGAGGCTTCCAGGCAGGGTGAGAGATGCAGGAACACCTGTCCAGGGTGATGAAAGGAATAAGGCTATTCAGCAGTAACACAGCTCAAGGGACATAAACACTATCCTCACTCCATACATGTTTTATCTGCCCAGAGAATTGCAGATGAGAAGCAGAGCAGAGAAGGAAATTCTTCTCAGGTGAGATGTCCATGGCATGACCTTGGGATTTACCGGTGAAGGGGACGAGGCTGGGATGAAGGTGTCCTCTGTGGGGGACTTGCAGCTCAGGTTCTGGCCCCGGGCTGGGAGGGAAGGACCAGCCCGCAGACACCCCAGAAAGACACTGAGCAGCTGGGAGGACAAGACTGGCTGTAAAATAGAGAGTAACTAATTCCCTCGTAAAACTGTCAAAAACCCCTTTTTGGGACAGTTGGGTTTAAGTAATCATATTAATCACCCTTGTGAGATTTACATGGAGATTAGCAGATACATAAGGTCCCTTTTTTCCTTAAAGGGTTTGGATTGGTTTTATAGTTAAGACTGCTTAAGAAGATAGAAGATGGAACTTTAAACAAACTTTTACAGTAGGTTTAACGAGCACAGAATCCCTGGAGGGCTGGAGATTTTCCCCCTAAGCGTGTTCTCAGCCCAACCATCGACCTCACTCAGAAAACATTCATTAATTTAACTGGTGGCACTGAGTCCATTCATAAGAAATAAACCATCCCGTGAATGGTTTATTTAAAGCCATAAATAATATTTCTATCTATATACCACAAATAATATTTTTCAGTTTTTTTAAGGTAAATGAGTATTCTTTCTGCTGCGAAATAGAATAAAACTAGAAACAGCAAGTAAATTGATAGTCCTTTGAGGCAGTAAAAGTCATTTCCCCCATTGTTCCTGTCATTTTTAAGCATTTTAATTTAAATAGAAGGTAGTATTTTCTTCAGGAGACTCAAGTAACAAGAATGAATCTCCTTCATTGCTAAGGATGACAATCAATGAGTTTGTTTATGACTTGTAATAACAAAGAGAATTTACATGAATTCTTTTGGTTGAAATAAAATTGCTCCCCTGTATCTTGATTTCAGAGACCTCTTCCAGTTTATAGCCTCTATGAATGTGAAAGTGTGACGTGTTAGTCGCTCAGCTGTGTTTGACTCTTTGCGACTCTATGGACTGTAGCCCACCAGGCTCCTCTGTCCACGGGATTTCCCAGGCAAGAATACTGGAGTGGGTTGCCATTCCCTTCTCCAGGGGTTCTTCCTGACCCAGGGATCAAACCCAGTCTCCCTCATTGCAGGCAGTTTCTTTAACGTCTCAGCCACCACTGAAGTCCTGATGGACATGATTCGGAGAAACCCCAGAGTTGGAAGAATCAGAGAATTCTAGCTGAGGGAGCTCCTTCAACTACAACATTTGTGAAAGCGGCATAGAGAGCTCAGAGAGCTGGGGAGGGCCTTGGAGGCTGAAGGAAAACACAATAAAGGGATGAAAAGTGAAATCAGGTATTTTTGGCAATTTATTGCCTTTCTGGTCTAATCATCTGTCCAGAAATTAAGTCACCACTGCCACCTAATGGTGAATAAGCTGCCCATTCTAACCTCGTCCTGCACAGAAACAGACTGGGAGGAATCCTGTTGATCTTTCTCACTTGCTCCAATCAGCCCACCCCCAAATATGTATTGAGCTCCATTCAGAGTAACCAGGGGAGTAAAAAGTAAATGCCCTGTCTTCAGGCTGGAAAAATTGAAGATATGGTTTAAAAGATACTATACGCAAGACAGCTGACTGCTCACCTGTTTCAATGCAACGT
Source organism: Bos indicus (assembly GCF_029378745.1). Classification (NCBI taxonomy): domain Eukaryota; kingdom Metazoa; phylum Chordata; class Mammalia; order Artiodactyla; family Bovidae; genus Bos; species Bos indicus. The sequence continues at coordinate 21,815,641 of NC_091773.1, read as the reverse complement.
GAGGTCCTAGGAGGAGAATTGGAAGGGACTAATTTAGCTTGTCTGCTTATTTAACTTATATGCAGAGTACATCATGAGAAATGCTGGGCTGGAAGAAGCACAAGCTGGAATCAAGATTGCTGGGAGAAATATCAACCTCAGATATGCAGATGAGACCACCCTTATGGCAGAAAGTGAAGAGGAACTATAAAGCCTGTTGCTGCTGCTGCTGCTGCTAAGTCGCTTCAGTCATGTCCGACTCTGTGCGACCCCATAGACGGCAGCCCACCAGGCTCCCCCGTCCCTGGGATTCTCCAGGCAAGAACACTGGAGTGGGTTGCCATGTCCTTCTCCAAGGCATGAAAGCCAAAAGTGAAAGTGAAGTCGCTCAGTCGTGTCCGAATCTTAGCGACCCCATGGACTGCAGCCTACCAGGCTCCTCCGTCCATGGGATTTTCCAGGCAAGAGTACTGGAGTGGGATGCCATTGCCTTCTCCGAAAAAGCCTGTTAATGAAAGTGAAAGAGGAGAGTGAAAAAGTTGGCTTAAAGCTCAATATTCAGAAAACGAAGATCATGGCATCTGGTCCCATCACTTCATGGGAAATAGATGGGGAAACAGTGGAAACAGTGTCAGACTTTATTTTTTGGGGCTCCAAAATCACTGCAGGTGGTAACTGCAGCCATGAAATTAAAAGATGCTTATTCCTTGGAAGGAAAGTTATGACCAACCTAGATAGCATATTCAAAAGCAGAGACATTACTTTGCCAACAAAGGTCTGTCTAGTCAAGGCTATGGTTTTTCCAGTGGTCATGTATGGATGTGAGAGTTGGACTGTGAAGAAAGTTGAGTGCCGAAGAATTGATGTTTTTGAACTGTGGTGTTGGAGAAGACTCTTGAGAGTCCCTTGGACTGCAAGGAGATCCAACCAGTCCATTCTAAATGACATCGATCCTGGGTGTTCTTTGGAAGGAATGATGCTAAAGCTGAAACTCCAGTACTTTGGCCACCTCGTGTGAAGAGTTGACTCATTGGAAAAGACTGTGATGCTGGGAGGGATTGGGGGCAGGAGGAGAAGGGGATGACAGAGGATGAGATGGCTGGGTGGCATCACTGTGTCAATGGACATGAGTTTGGGTGAACTCTGGGAGTTGGTGATGGACAGGGAGGCCTGGCGTGCTGCGATTCATGGGGTCTCGAAGAGTCGGACAGGACTGAGCGACTGAACTGAACTGAACTGAATTTAGCTTGTCACTGGCTGAGATGGTGGTGGTAGGTGGTCCACACAAAAATGACACACACACAGAGGAAGCTTTACACGGGGTCTGAAGAGGGGCTCCCAGGTCCAGTGTGCCCAAGACAGCCGTCAGCCTCACATGTCAGTGGCATTTCTAACACACAGGTTTGAGAGTTAATTGAGGAATCTTAAGGAGAGGAACCAACCTCTCCCTTCTGTAAAGTGTCAGTCGCTCAGTTATTTCCGACCCTTTGTGACCCCCTTGACTGTAGCCCACCATGGTTCCCGTCCATGGGATTTTCCAGGCAAGAATACTGAAGTGCATTGCCATTTCCTTTTCCAGGGGATCTTCCAGGCCCAGGGATTGAACCTGGGTCTCCCACATTGCAGGCAGATTCTTTACTGTCTGAGCCACCTGGGAAGCCCAGCAGACATTATTTGCCGTCAAGAGCCTGCTATGGCCACTTCCTCAAAAGGAGATCAGTCTCATCCAAAGAAATGAAAACATCGTTCACATCGCCAGCAGAGGACTGAAAATTGTTCTTGCTGAACTACAGGATCGCGTGGCAGCTGGCCTCTGGCCATCCTGGGATTTCTACATTTGTATTTATTTTAAAGGAGACTAAAATTAAATTGAGTTAATTGTGGGTGGGTGAGTGTGTGAGTGGGTTGTTCCTGTTATGCAGGGAGGAACCAGAGGCTTGGAGAGAGTGAGGTACCCTAAAGGTCACCCGGCTATGAAGTGTAGAGCTGGGATATACATCCAGGTAGATTCCCTGGGGAGCCCATTTCCTAGAAATGCCACGTTAGACTCTATCTTATAGTCTACTTCTTCTTTTTTTTTTTTTTTTAAGCTCTAACAGTTTTTAAAACTTTTTCTATGTGTTTTTGGTCGCACTAGGTCTTTGTTGCTGCACGGGGTTTCTCTAGTTGTGGCACGTGGGGGCTGCTCTTTGCTGCAGTGTGCAGGCTTCTCTAGTTGCAGATTACGGGCCCTAGGGCGTGTGGGCTGAGCTTACTGTGTGTGGGCTGAGCCTACAGTGTGTAGGCTCGGTAGTTGTCACTCCTGGGCCCTAGAACACAGGCTCAGTAGTTGTGGCCTGCGGGGCTTAGCTGCTCTGAGGTATGTGGGATCTTCCCAGATCAGGGATCAGACCTGTCATCCCACATTGGCTGGTGGAGTCTTATCCACCGTTCCACCAACTAAGTTTTACTTCAGTTAACTGCAGCTACTCCCTGCTGGTACCATGCATGACCCGTGACTAATGTTTATTGCTTCAAGTCCAGTCTAACAGATACTATGTTGCTTCTCCTTCAGGATCAGAGCACTGTCTTGTAATTCATTTTGCTCTGTGTGACATTGCACATTATAAAAGTTTATTAAATGCTTTCAAATTCCAATCTTTTACTTGGTTTGAATTATCCCCAATCACTTGGATGGTTTATGTGCACGCAGCACAGGACATAAACAGTTTCAGAGTTTGTAATGCTTCAAATGTTCGCCTAAGAGCATCGCAGTTTGTTTCTGTGTCTTTGTATCTGTGTATCTCAGCTCAAAAGTATGAACAGAGCTCATGATGATGCCCTTGCTAGAGAATTACAAGTACTATCTTTGTCCTCCCACTTTATTTAAGTATGCCACTTAGCTGATTCAGAATCATAAAAGTGACATAAAGGTGGCTCAGACTAAACACTTGTGAGAGGAGTCACACAAATTAAGCTTTTCATAATTCTGACATCATTTAGTAACATCTTTAAAGAGCCCCATGTGTCCAGAGTGGTGGCCACTTAGGACAGCACAGTCACATGTGTTTGTATGTCCTCAAAGCAACATCTTGTGAGGTCCACTCTTCAGTGGAGACCATTTGCGGGCAGTCAGGAAGCCTATATCACCCAGGAGAATCACGTGGTACCAATATACTGGATAATTCTCTTCTGGCCTTGCCTTGATTTTAAAGGTATGTATGGGGACTTCCCGGAGAAGGCAATGGCACCCCACTCCAGTACTCTTGCCTGGAAAATCCCATGGACAGAGGAGCTTGGTGGGCTGCAGTCCATGGGGTCACTAAGGGTTGAACACGACTGAGCAACTTCGCTTTCACTTTTCACTTTAATCATTGGAGAAGGAAATGGCAACCCACTCCAGTATTCTTGCCTGGAGAATCCCAGGGACGAGGGAGCCTGATGGGCTGCCGTCTATGGGGTCGCACAGAGTCGGACACGACTGAAGTGACTTAGCAGCAGCAGCAGCAGCAGCATGGGGACTTCCATGGGGGTCCAGTGGTTAAGAATCCACCTTGCAATGCAGGGGACATGGTTCGATTTCTGGTCCAGGAAGATCCCACATGCCGTGCAGCAACAAAGCCCATGTACCACAGCTACTGAGCCTGTGCTCTAGAGCCTGAGAGCCACAACTACTGAAGCCCACACACATAGAACCTGTGTTCTGCAACTAGGAAGCCACAGCATTGAGAAGCCCGCACACTGCAAGGAAGAGTAGCCCTTAGAGAATGCTGTGTGGAGCAACAGAGAGTGAGCGCAACAAAAAAATTAGTAATAATAAAAATAAAGGTATGTATGGGCAAGGTATGTAGAGAGACCTGAGAGAAATCACAGAGAGAAAGCAATTTTCCAATATCCCTAGACCTATATGTCTTTTCTTTATTTTGTTGCTGTGCTATGTGCTAGGCTGTAAGTTGTTTTTGTTCCAAAGATGATAAGAAATATGGAATACTTGCCACTCAGCAGATGGACAAAAAGCCTGCTGTTACCTGTCTGCTCATCTGACTCTGTGATGGTAAATGAGATTGGCTGTCACAGTTATCACAGGCTATGGATTCTTTGTCTTACTTTCCTGATATTTTGTGTAGAGATAAGGAGGGAGGAGAAGGGGACGACAGAGGATGAGATGGCTGGATGGCATCACCGACTCAATGCACATGAGTTTGGGTGAACTCCGGGAGTTGGTGATGGACAGGGAAGCCTGGCATGCTGCAGTCCATGGGATCGCAGAGTCGGACACGACTGAGCAACTGAACTGAACTGAAGGGAGAGTCTTTGTCCGTAATTTAACTCACTAATGCCAAAGCTTGTTAATTATAAACATTGCTTAAATGGTTGATAGAAACTGCATGTTGTCACAAGACTAGTTTGTTACAGGAAATTTAGTCATAAATATGCCTCTTACTTACTCATTTGGTATAAATCACCTTACTGATATTCTCCTTTTTGTCTTCCTTGTCCTGTTATATAATTGCATGAACCACAGCAAAAACTCTGAAGGGTTGGTAGATGAAAAGTCAAAATTAAGCACACATTTGAAGAATAAATTTAAGGAACTTATTAAAGTTACTATAGCTAGAGTGGAAACAACAACCTGAACTTCTGACCTCTGAAACTTAGGTTTTTGATACTCAGCTTGTGTCATCCCACCCGCCATGCTTGCTCATGTGGAGCAAGATGGCTCATGTCCATCAAAGCCTCCTGGGAAACAGCTGGTTCCAGGTCTCTCCCTGACACAGAAGGATCAGAGAACTTAAGATGTGTCAGGGCACCTTCGCTGGTGCTGGTAAACAAGGATGCTCAGTGCTGTCACAGGTGTTCATGGAGAGTGAGGGGAAAGGAGACTGCTGACATACTTGCAGCTGACCAAGTTGTGTTGTTCGAGCATCAGATAAATAAATCAATCATTTTGTGAAGATTATCGTGAATTCTTAATGTTGCTCACACAGGTAGGCAAAAGTGCACGTGTGCGTGTGTGTATGTGTTATTCTCTCAGTCATGTCTGATTCTTTGCAACTCCATGGACTGTAGCCCACCAGGCTCCACTGTCCAAGGAATCTTCCAGGCAAGAATACTAGAGTGGATTGCCATTCCCTTCTCCAGGGGATTTTCCCAAGCCAGGGATCAAACCTGGGTCTCCTGCATTGCAGGAGCATACTTCCATCATATTTACAGAATATGCTATTACTCAATTCAAACTATATTTATATTGAATGAAGTTTAGGTCAAGTCAGACAGTAAAATATTATGTAACAGTCTTAAAGTCTAGAGTATGTGTGTGTACAGAATTCCATTAATATAGGCAGGAAAAAAAGCTATGAAAGAAATTGAGTTGTATAAGGGATTATAGTTAAAAAGAGAAAGGTGAGTATGAAATGTAATACACCTCGTTCTAGAGAGAAATGAGCTTGAAAGCTTTTATTTCTATAGGAAGGGGCTTGGGTCCATAAGGCTTCCCTAGTAGCCTTTTCTTTTCAGCTGGTAAAGAATCTGCCTGCAATACAAGAGACTCTGGTTTGATTCCTGGGTTGGGAAGATTTCCTGGGGAAGGATAGGCTACCCACTCCAGTATTCTGGCCTAGAGAATTCCATGGATTGTATAGTCCATGGGATTGCAAAGAGTTGGATATGACTTAGCGACTTTCACTTCACTGGGTCCACAAACTCCATGACATGCTTTGTCTTGGAAGTTCTCCCAGATTTTTGTGTTCCCTGAATTCAAAACTGAATTGAGGTCCTGAATTTCTAACAGACAACCCTGAATCGGTAATGTCAGCTGACCAGAAGTAGGACTTCTATTCACTTTGGTCAAAAAAACAACCTTGTTATAAAAGAAGGTACAAAATACATATAGAGATGATGATTTTAAGTTTACATTATTGATCATTTTGGGAAAGTGTAGCAATGAGTTTTTCAATTGTGCCTTTTACTTAATCTTTTTTCTTTTATTTTGGTCATAGTGTATGGCTTGCAGGTGGGATCTTACTTCCCTAACTAGAGATTGAACCTGGACCCTTGGCAGTGAAAGCTCTGAGTCCTAACCACTGGACAACTAGTGCCTTTAGAAATCTATCTTTTAAAAATGTTTGAGAGCATGAATAGCCAAAACAAGATAAAGAAAGGAAAACAAAATGGAAGCATCGCATTTCCTGATGTGATGTAAAACTTTATTATGAGCTATAGTCATCAGAACAGTGTGTGGTGACATAAAAACAGACACACAAGTCAATGAAACAGAATAGAGAACCTATAAATAAAGGGTCGTTAGTAATATGTGGTCAGTTAATTTATGGTACAGAGGCAAAAAATATACACTAGGGAAAGGATGTTCTCTCCAATAAATAGTGTTGGGAAAACTGGACAGCCATGTTCAAAAAGAATGAAATTAGATTACCGTCTTACACCATATACAAAAATCAATTCAGAATGGATTGAAGACCTGAATGTAAGATCTGGAAGCATAAAACTCCTAAAAGAAAGCATAGCAAAAAAATCTCTTGACATTGGTCTTTGCAATGATTTTTTAGATTTGACACCAAAAGGAAGTGCAACAAAATAGGAAATTAAGCAAATGGGACTATATAAATATAAAAGCTCTGCACAGCAAAGGAAACCACCCCCCAAATGAAAAGGCAATCTATGGAATGGGAGAAAACACTTGCAAACTATATATCTGGTAAGGGGTTAATATCCATAATACATTAAAAATTCACATGATTCAATACCAACGCCCCCTGCTCCCCAAACAACCTGATTTAAAAATGGGCAGAGGAACTGAATAGACATTTTTCAAAGAAGACATACAAATGGTCAGCACATACATGAAAAGATGCTCATTGTTGATCATCAGGGAAAATTTTAACATCACAACCACAGTGAAAGATCATCTCACAGCTGTGAGTATGGCTGTGATAGGGTGAGTGAAAGTTGCTCAGTTGTGTCCGACTCTTTGTGACCCCATGTACTATACAGTTCATGGAATTATCCAGGCCAGAATACTGGAGTGGGTAGCCTTTCCCTTCTCCAGGGGATCTTCCCAACCCAGGAATCGAACCGGGGTCTCTTGCATTGCAGGCGGATTCTTTACCAACTGAGCTATCAGGGAAGAAGGGCAATAAACTGTGTCGGTGAGGATATGAAGAAAAGGGAATCCTTGTGCACCGTTGGTTCACAGTTGGTTCAAAATAAGTGCAGCCAGCATGGAAAATGGAACTACCATGTGACGCAGCAGTCTCGCTTCTGGGTATACGCTCAAAGGAAATGAAGCTGTATCTCAAAGACAGGTCTGCACTGCCATATTCACTGCAGCATTAATCACAATAGCCAAGATCTGGAGCCTCCTAAGTGTCCATCAACAACAGATGAACGGATAAGGAAGATGAAAAAGCAGGAAACCCTGTCATTTATGACAACATAGATGGATCTGCAGGGCATTACACTAGGTCAGATAAGCCAGGCAGAGAAAGATAAAATTGCATGATATCACTTACATGTGGAATTTTTTAAAAAGTCAAACACATAAAACAGGGAGTAGAAAAGTTGTTGCCAGGGGTTGGGGGCTGGGGGAAATAGAGACAGGTTGGGGAAAAGGGTACAAACTTTCAGCTACAAGATGAACAAGGTTGGAGAGTGATTTTACACTGACAAATAGGTGATGGGTTCCCTGTCTCACTGTTGGTTCTGTGTCCCTTCTTCCACCAGCGTCATTTCACACTGTAGTTTTCCCACTATTTTCACAGTCATTCTCAACTTGTATTTCTGATTAAAATTAATTTTTGCAATATTAACACCTGTCAATATCTCTGCACTGCTAATGTTGTCTTATTTCCCTTGAGTAGAGCTGTGAGTTTATTCCTCTTCACCAGGGCCTGACCACACCCTGTTTTTTCTTTTTTTTTTTTTTTCACTGAGATCCTGTGGCCATGTGTCCCACGGTGGATTCTCTCGCTGCTGTGTTTGCTGTGAAAATACCAGATTCTTGTGCCTCTTTACTAGTAAAGTGACAGGAAGCATCAGTCGTCACCTGGAACACGTGTGTGCATGCCTGCTCAGTCACTCAGTCGTGTTCAAATCTTTGCCACCCCGTGGACTGTAGCCCACCAGACTCCTCTGTCCAAGGGATTTTCCAGGCAAGAATACTGGAGTGGGTTGCTCTTTCCTCCTCCAGGGGATCTTCCCCATCCAGAGATGGAGCCCAGTGGAAAACACACTGTGCTCTCAAGAGTTTCACTCAAAGCCACGATTTTATAGAGAGTCTGGGTGAACTCCGGGAGTTGGTGATGGACAGGGGGGCCTGGTGTGCTGCGATTCATGGGGTCGCAAAGAGTCGGACACGACTGAGCAACTGAACTGGACTAAACTGAACTGAACTGTAAGGCTTGCTTTGTTTTCGTGATTTTCCGGACATTTTGGCAACACCAAGTCTAGAAAAACCACTTGAAAAAGTTGGGATTACTTTTGGGGATTTGTGAGTGACAAGATGTCTTTGTAGGAATGTTTAATGTTACTCTTCCCCTCTTCCACCAGTTGTGTGCACTTTGCGTCTGAGGAGACAATAAGCAACCAACTAATTAGCCAGCGATTTCAAAACTTTTTAACATACATAATATAAAGCAATAAAGAGGGCTAATGAAATGTCTAGAACCTCTATAATTCACGGGACACGCCTTGATGAGAGATGCCCATTTTATTTTAATAAAAACAGCTGGACTTAATCTCATTCTCTCTCGTGGGCATCCACCAGAGGCTGGAAAGGAGGTCTTTGTCTTAAGGAGACCACCCCGGCGGACTGCGCTCCCGAGCGCACGGTTAGGTGGCGGCAAGGGGTACCATGCTGGGCCGAGGGCCCGGGTCTGCGGTGGGCGGGAAGGAGCCGCTGTCCTCCACCCTCTCACAACCCAGGCCCAGGTCGGGGGAGCGGGCGGGGCTCCGGGCTGGGGGCGGGGCTGGGGGCGGGGCTCAAGCTCCGGGGACCCACACCTTTCAGACTGGGAGCCGCGTCTCTGCCGCCGCGCGCCGCTCCCGCGCTACTCTCCGCGGTCCAGACCGGGAAGTTGCCGGTTGTCCCGAGCCGGGTGGGCTGGACGCGGCGGTAGACAGAGTGGGCCTTGCGCAGGGAGCCCGGACACCCGCAGAGCCAAGGCTGGGTCGTCGGAGAGGCTGCGCGTACCCGTGAGCATCCGCGCTCTGGGACTTGCCCTGTTCCCCTCGGCAGCCCCGAGTCCTCGTCCTGCGTCCGCGCCCTGCGTCCCTCCCCGAGGCGCGCAGGTGTCGCCCGCCGTCTGTCCTCTGGGAGCGGACCCTCCGCCCGGCACCCGCCTGCTCTCCGGCCGCTCCCGCGCGCCCATGCGACCGGCGAGGCCAGGCGCCCCGGTGCCGGCGCTGCTCCTGCTGGCGCTCGTCCTGGCCCTGCGAGGGACGCAGGGGAGGCCCGGGGGCAGCAGGGGCGCGCACGTCGCGGGCGAGGAGCCGAAGCCGTCCCTCCCCGCGGCCTCTCGAAGCGCAGGTGAGTAGCCCCGCGCGCCGAGCCTGGGGCGGGGGGGCTCCGACGGCCCCGAGCGGCGCTGGGTTGGGGCAGCCTGATAGTGCACCTCGGAGAATAGGCGTCGCTGCCGGTACCTGGCGCTCAGGGAAGGAGGTCATGAGATTATTAGATGTACCGCAGCCGAGACTTTAGTGACCAGAAACACATCTGGCAGAAGAACCAGCCCGAAGCTGCCCTTCCCGGTGTGGGAGGCCTTGGGGGTGCGGGCTCGCAGCCCGAGGACCTGCCTTTGCGTCCCAGAGGCAGAGGCCGGAGGACAGGTCAGCACCTCGCAGTGCCTCGTGCCGGTCTCTCCGAGTTTGGGAATAAAGTCAGATCACCGGCGTCTGGAGCCCCGACGCTCTTCTGAGCCCCTTGGAGCTGGCGAGGGGGCTGGTTGGGGATGCTTAGCTGAGTCCCCCTCCCCGCTCCCACGCTGCCCACGGCTCCCGAATCAGCTCTGGGCGCTCAGGATCCTGACCACTTAGTTGCCCAACGAGTGATGGAGTAGAAGGGGTGGATGGGGAAGGAGAAGTAGCAGCCAACGTCGGGGGACACCGAGGTGGAGAGGATGGCGGGTGAAAGAGCAGGAGACGTGAGAAGCCTGAGACTAGGAGGACTGACCGGGCGCTGGGGTGCAGGGCGCGCGCAGGGCAGGAAGGCGGGGGTGTGTGGGAGTGAGGGGGTAGGTGGGGGGTTGGGGAGGAAGAGGAAGCCCCTCAGAGGTGTCTCTGGAGCCTGTGCGCACGTGGAGATGCCCGCCTAGGCTGGGAGCAGAGGCGCCCCTGGGGGTTGTACCCCCTGAGAGGTCGGAGCACAGGGCGGCAGTCTTGCTGTCATTTAGCCGCTCAGCACACACCGGACGTACTTTGATGGGTGTGGGAACACAACGAACCAACATGATTGGTTCTCGTGCTGAAGGAACTCGTGTTAGACTTGTCCACCCCGAATGTCTCAGCAGTCTGGTCCTGCCTTTGTCTTGTCCTGCCCATCAGTCACCCTGGTTCAAGACAGGCTGTCTGCCTAGCGCCAGGAGTGCCCCCTGCTGGGGCCTCAGAATAGACGGTGGGCTTTCATTACTGGCATCCTGGCTTCTCCACTGTTCCACCATCACACCAGCAGAATGGAGCAAAGCATCATGCCCAGAATTCTGCAGGAGAAGGGGAGCACTGGGGTATCCTCTACTGAAATAAAGACAGGGTTGGCTGACTGAGAAAGTGGGCAGATGTGGGACTAGAGGGAGTTTGGAGGAACTTGGGAGAAGGAATTGGTGTGCAATGTGTAACAGGTGGCGCTAGTGGTAAAGAGCCCACCTGCCAAGGCAGGAGACATAAGAGACAAAGGTTCGATCCCTGGGTCAGGAAGATCCCCTGGAGGAGGGCATGGCAACCCACTCCAGTGTTCTTGCCTGGAGAATCCCATGGAGAGAGGAGCCTGGTGGGCTACAGGCCATAGGGTCGTATAAGAGTCGGACACGACTGAAGCGACTTAGTATGCATGCATACATGCACACACACGGGAAACAGAAGTATGAGGGGCTTTTTGAGAGTTTTGATAGAAAGGCTTTGCCTTTTCAAGAGGTGACAGTACATTCTTCTGCAGACTGATGGAACCAGATTTGTGTTACTACTTTTTTTTTTAGTATAAAACCTTGCTGGCATGAGGCTTACAGCAGGGATGTAAAGGCCATTTATGAACAATTACAAATGAATATTCTTTGTAGCACCAGACTATTTCCTCCTGTCACAGATAAGCAGCGGTTTCTCTGGGTTTTCCAGGGAAGTCCTAACTTCTCTTGATGGCAGGACATTAAGTCCCCTGTGACCTGCCCTCTCTTCCTTTCTGGGGTTCTCACAGGATTCAGGTTGCATGGGTTGGTCCTGCTCCTCACAGATTGGCAGCTGCTGCCTCTGCCTTGCCACCAGCCCCAGGAACACACTTCTCTTGCCTCTGACTGTCAGAATTCACCTCCTCTCACAGGCCCTTTTCCTCTGTGATGTCTTTGCATCTATTTCTTTGTTAAGACAAAACAAATCTGAATCCTAAATTCTTTGCAGTATCATCAGTGAAATATTACAGATGCTGTACATTCCAAAAACGTATTCTATCAAGTTCAGTTCAGTTAAGTCGCTCAGTCATGTCTGACTCTTTTTGATCCCATGGATTGCAGCATGCCAGGCTTCCCTGTCCATCACCAACTCCCAGAGCTTACTCAAACTCATGTCCATCGAGTCGGTGATGCCATCCAACCATCTCATCCTCTGTCATCCCCTTCTCCTCCTGCCTTCAATCTTTCCCAGGATCAGGGTCTTTTCCAATGAGTCAGTTCTTTGCATCAGGTGGCCAGAATCCTGGAGCTTCAGCTTCAGCATCAGTCCTTCCAATGAACACCCAGGACTGATTTCCTTTAGGATGGACTGGTTTGATCTCCTTGCAGTCCAAGGGACTCTTAAGAGTCTTCTCCAACACCACAGTTAAAAAGCATCAATTCTTTGGCACTCAGCTTTCTTTATGCTCTAACTCGCATATCCATACATGACTACTGGAAAAACCATAGCTTAGACTATATGGACCTTTATCAGCAAAGTAACGTCTCTGCTTTTTAATATGCTGTCTAGGTTTATCATAGCTTTTCTTCCAAAGAGCAAGCATCTTTTAATTTCATGGCTGCAGCCACCATCTGCAGTGATTTTGGAGCCCACAGAAATAAAGTCTGTCACTGTTTCCATTGTTTCCCCATCTGTTTGCCATGAAGTGATGGGACCCGATGCCATGATCTTCGTTTTTTGAATGCTGAGTTTTAAGCCAGCTTATTCATTCTCCCCTTTCACTTTCATCAAGAGGCTCTTTAGTTCCTCTTCACTTTCTGCCATAAGGGTGGTGTCATCTGCATATCTGAGGTTATTGATATTTCTCCTGGCAATCTTGATTCTGACTTGGGCTTCGCCCATTCCGGCTTTTTGCATGATGTACTCAGCATATAAGGTAAACAAGCAAGGTGACAATATACAGCCTTGACATACTCCTTTTCCAATTTGGAACCAGTGTGTTGTTCCATGTCCAGTTCTAACTGCTGCTTCTTGACCTGCATGCAGGTTTCTCAGGAAGCAGGTAAGGTGGTCTGGTATTCCCATCTCTTGAAGAATTTTCTACAGTTTGTTGTGATCCACACAGTCAAAGGCTGTAGTCAATGAAGCAGAATTAGATGTTTTTCTGAAATTCTCTTGCTTTTTCTATGATCCAGTGGATGTTGGCAATTTGATATCTGGTTCCTCTGCCTTTTCTAAATCCAGCTTGAACATCTGGAAGTTCTCGGTTCACATACTGTTGAAGCATAGCTTAGAGAATCTTGAGCATTACTTTGCTAGGGTGTGAGATGAGTGCAATTGTGCATGAGTTTGAATATCTTTGGCATTGCCTTTCTTTGGGATTGGAATGAAAACTGACCTTTTCCAGTCCTGTGTCCACTGCTGAATTTTTCAAATTTGCTGGCATATTGAGCCTTTTCACAGCATCATCTTTTAGGATTTGAAATAGCTCAGCTGGGATTCCATCCATTAAGTATTGTGGTACAATTTTAAATAATTTGAACACTAGGTATATTAAAAACCACTGTATAAAAGACACTAGGATGAGATGGTTGGATGGCATCAACCACTCAATGGATATGAGTGTGAGCAAACTTCTGGAGATAGTGAAGGACAGGGAAGCCTGGTGGGCTGCAGTCCATGGGATCACAAAGATTAGGACACTACTGAGCAACTGAAGAAACAAAGTATTAAAAATCAGGGCACCCACACATATGACACACATGTGTCCTTGGACTGTCAGCTGTGAGGGCCTGGGAGCAGCCACGTCCCAGTAGCAGCAAGTACATCACCCGGTGTCCAGACTTTGGTTCTGATACCATGCTCTGTAAGAGGAACTGGGGCTCCTCGGAGAAATGACTGATGCTAACACAGGACAGGAGATGACTCGGGATGAGCTTGGAGCATCTGTTTGTACCTGAATGTAAGGAAGTGATAAAAATTCAAAACACCATCAACAACCCCTCCCTCCAATGATGGCAGATTTTTACTGGAAAGAATTCTGTCTCTTGTCTTCTACTAAGCACAAACGACAAATGCATTAGTTAGTAATATTATATCGTATTGATTATGAAGGAACTCAGTGCTGAGGATTCAAGACGTTTTATGTCTTTTTTGGGAGATCTAGAGTACAGCTCTCAAACATGCAAATGACTCTCCTAAGAGTTCTTGTTAAAGTGACTCTTAGATCTGGGCCTGAAATCCTGTATTTCTTACCAACTCCCAGAGATCCATGGAACTGAGCTACTACTACATATGAATTGTTTTAAATACTTATATTTTCCCTCAGTGATTCTTTCAGCCCTGATGTAATAAATCTAGTTCTTATTTTTGAAAGTATAATTGTTTTAATATTGAATTGGCCAAAAAGTTCATTCGGGGTTTTCCATTGGCTAGTATGGGAAACCCCAAATGAACTTTTTGGCCAACCCAATATATTGGGAAAGAGAAGAAACTTGGGGTTTCCCAGGTGGCACTAGTGGTAAAGAAACTGTTCACCGATGCTGGAGACATAAGAGACGGGGGTTCTATCCCTGGTCCAGGAAGATCCCCTGGAGGAGGGCATGGCAACCCACTCCAGTATTCTTGCCTGGAGAATCCCATGGACAGAGGAGCCTGGTGGGTACAGTCCATAGCGTCTCAAAGAATAGGACAGGACTGAAGTGACTTAGCAGAATAAGCATGTCATCTCTTTAAAGGAAATGGTAACTCAAGGAACTATATAACAAATATTTCAGTTCAAGTTCATAAAAATGGTGGATTGAAGCACACAGTAACACCCTTCAGTACCTCAGAAAGTACCAAGGATCCACCAACATGGCTTTGTATGGAATTGATCATGGCAGAGCAAATTATCTTTTTGGTAAGATATTAAGTTATATGCAGGTAAAAGCAATCACTAAAACACATTTTTTGTTATTTTCTAGTTGTTCTGTGTTATGATTTTTTATTATTTCACATGATCTCTGCTCATTTTTAAATAAGAAGCAGGAACAAGAGATAAACTTGCCAACATTATATACATAATATGCAAATCTGTTCCTTTAAAAATATATTATTGTAAACTTAAAATTGATGAGGGTGGCAGATGGTAACTGTTTTGGTTAAATAAAAACTAGAAATTTTCATAAATTGGATGAATGAGATGAGAGGTTATTCAAGTTGCTCCAGGATAATTTTCATGCATTACCTAGGGATCTTTTTATTGTTAATCCATCTGTACATGGAATCTCTTATACCATTGTCATTAGCTACCAGAGGAATGAAGGATACATTCTATCTTTGCACTGTCCAGCATGGTAGCCACTGGGTACTTATGACCGCTGAACACTTGCAGGGTGGTTGGTCCAAACTGACATGTGCTGTGAGTGGTAAATACACCTCAGATTTTGAAAATTTAGTATAAAAAACATAGACCACCTTCTTTCGTGCATGCATGCTGAGTCACTTCAGTCATGTATGACTCTTTTTGACCCCATGGACTGTAGCCCTCCAGGTTCCTCTGTCCATGCGATTCTCCAGTCAAGAATACTGGGGTGGGATGCCATTCCCTTCTCCAGAGGATCCTCCTGACCCAGGGATTGAACCGGCATCTCTTACATCTCCTGCATTGGCATGGGTTCTTTACCACTAGTGCCCCCTGGGAAACATTGATTACACATTGAAAGGATTATATTATGGACTTACTAGGTTAAACGATGGAGAAGGCAATGGCACCCCACTCCAGTACTCTTGCCTGGAAAATCCCATGGACGATGGAGCCTGGTAGGCTGAAGTCCATGGGGTCGCTAAGAGTCAGACATGACAGAGTGAGACTTCCTTTCACTTTTCACTTTCATGCATTGGAGAACGAAATGGCAACCCACTCCAGTGTTCTTGCCTGGAGAATCCCAGGGACGGGGGAGCCTGGTGGGCTTCCATCTAGGAGGTCGCACAGAGTCAGACACGACTGAAGTGATTTAGCAGCAACAGCAGCAGCAGCAGGTTAAACGATGTATTAAAATTTCACCTAATTTTTTTTTACTTTAAAAAATATAATCAATATTTTGCATTGTTAAATATTACATAATATTTAAAATTTTAAATCACTATTTTCAAATATTTAAAATTACTAAATTATTCTTTTGAATTAGTGGTTCTAATGTTATTTTTAATGAAGAAGACACATTCGAGAAATTTTAAAGTTTTTCTTTTTTTATTTTCAGAAATATTCCCAAGAGATTTGAACTTAAAAGACAAATTCATCAAGCATTTCACAGGTAAGCATGAACTTTATCAGTGGTTCAATTAAATAAAAAGACTGTATGCTGATTACTTCATGAAGCAGTGAGGATTTGAAGATAAATGTCTGTGAGAGGCTCACAGTTGGTTCAGGAAGGTGGACAAATCCCATTACCTAGTATTAATGTGATATAAACCAGATCTGGGTGAGTGATAGAAGTGTAAGCAGAGTTTAGGGAGACACAGGAAGTGGATGGTTTTGCCAAAGACTACGAGGAACAGCTATCGGGGACACAACGTGTAAGGTGGGCTTTAAGGATGAGTAGAATTTTCCCTTACCAGAGAGGCATTCTGGTCAGAAGGAATCCTTTGAATACGTGGTGTGATCTGGGACAGGCCCCGGGCCATTTAGGCAAGAGTGTGTGTGGCCAGGGGCAGAGTATGGCTGGATCGGTGGGTGGAGTCATGTGACGAGCTCTCCGTGATACACTGGGGGTGTAGCCATGTTGCCCGGCCAGCAGCACAGTGGAGGTGTTTCGCTCAGGGCAGAGCAGACTTCCTGATGGCCCATTGTCACCTGGTCAGTACATGTGGCTTCCCTCCCACGGCACTCCTGGGCTCTTCATGCAACTTGGTGAATCATTACAGTTATCCTGTGCCCCACATTCTAGCAAGTCACCTAATCATTGTGAACTGTGCACCCCACCTTCACTCCATTCCTAGTCTTCTCCTAGTGGTGAAGAACCTGCCTGCCAGTGCAGGAGATACGAGTTCCATCCCTGGGTCAGGAAGATCCACTAGAGAAGGAAATGGCAACCCACTCCAGTGTTCTTGCCTGGAGAATCCTATGGACAGAGGAGCCTGGTGGGCTACAATCCATGGGGTCACAAAGAGTTGGACACAACTGAGCAACTTTCTCTGTCGACACTCTGGGCTCTCCTTCTACCACTTCCATAAAAGCAGACTTCAGACATAGGGATGAATTTTGGTGTGGACTATCTTGGTTTGTGGGGAAAGATAAGGGAAGTCTCAATACCCTGTCCACTTTACAGTAGTCCTTGTCGCTTATAAGACACAAATCAATCTAAGTAGAAAGTGGAATAAATGTCCCTGCATAGAAACTTCATTCCTGTTAAATACAAAACTGAAGAGCATAAAGTAGAAACCAGAGATATTTGTTTTTTCATTCTTCACGTCCTCTTAATTTGCTCTCTGCAGATTTTTTCCCTCTCCTATCTAGAGCTTTTGTCTCTTAATTATTCTGAAGAGTTTTTCTGAAATTGAAGGTTCTCTTATGTGAGTTGTTGAGACTGTGAAGTGAATTTTGATTGTTTTTTACAGACACACCTCATTGCCTCCTCCAGAGTCTGGGTCGGGGGAAGATGTGCTCTTAGGCAAGGTCTTTTAAGGGCATGGGAAGATGTAAACCAGGGATATCATCACTATGCAGAAAGTGCTAGGGAGTTGTTTGGAAAACACACCAACGTGTACCATAACCGTTCTTTTCCTGTCCGATAGGGCCAGTCACGTTTTCAGCTGAGTGCAGCAAACACTTCCACAGGCTGTATCACAACACCAGGGACTGCTCGACGCCAGCTTGTAAGTAGCTCGGGTCGTTTTCGTTCTTTTAAAAAATTCTTTGGGACTTCCTTAGTCCAAGTGGCTAAGACCCCGTGCTCCCAGTGCAAGGGGTCTGGGGTTCAATCCCTTGTCGGGAAACTAGATCCTGCCCCAACTAAGACCTGGCACAGCCCCCCAAAAAACTTTATCCAACTGTAGATGCATGTAATCTTAAACTTCAACTGTCTGTGAGTGGGAAATAATAGACTAAATATTGTAAGACGTGCTGTTTATAATATTGATGGTACTCACACTTAATGTGTGAGTGTGTATGTGCTGTTGACACTGTAAAGGAATGAAACCACATTCTAATTGGGACTATTTCAGACAAATCTGAAAAGAGCAAGATTTCCTTAAGGACCACGGTATTTGTCAGGATTTAAACATTTTATCATTTAAAAAATTCCTTGGCACAAATAAGGCAGTCTCATATAAATGAAAAAAAAAATGACCATAAAGTATAAGTAAAAATTTCCTCATAAGTTTTTAAAAAAATAGTTTCATATCACATCATTTATATAACAAGTAATAGATTTTTTCCTGAATAATGGTAGCATGTATTTTAAAGGTTGTCTAATGAATTTTTTTTTGATACTTAAGTTACTGAACTGAGTAGCAATTCTAAACATAATATTTAAATGCTCTCCTTTATCTAAATCGTGATTAAGTATGGTAACTCGTTGCCTGTTTTTAAATTCCTTTCTCAGTCTAAACTTACTTTTCAAAGACAATGAACTTTAAACATTTTGTAGTTTTTTCTTAAACTAAATTGTTCATCTTGAGGGATATTTAATTTTACCCAGGATGTTGAGTCAGAGTTGTTGTAAGTTTTTCAAAAATGCTTGTGTTTGATGACTAGGGAGGATGAGTCCTGTTGACATCTAGGCAGAATGATTAAGTGGTAGCTCAGCCTGGTGGAGAAACTTTGGGCTTTGGAATGAAGCTGAATCCTAGCTATGAGATTCTTAACATTTTCAGGCTGTTTTCTCATCTCTACAGTGAAGACAGCAATAGCATCCAGCTGCTTACATCAGTAGGAGAATTAGTGAGAAAATCCAGTTAAGTCCTTGCTCTATTAGATGCTTATGAAATTATAGTTATCATTACTAAGCACTGGTGACAATAATTTAACACAGCTTTTCCCACGTTTGTAGTAACTGTACACATAATTGTCTCTTAAATGTTTTTCCTAGATTACAAAAGATGTGCTAGATTGTTAAAAAGACTAGCAGTGAGTCCTCTGTGCTCGCAGACGGAGAAGACCTACGTGTGAGTATGTATTTATCAATTTTCCCTTTTCTGTTTAACAGCTTGATTTCTTAAGAAATTTTGAACAATTAAAAAACCCCAGGAAGCTGATTTTAGCACCACCTAGTGAACTTAATCTGTGGATTTTCCACTTTCTAAATGGTGTATTAAATTAATAAAAAAAGTATGTCCTCAACAATGATTGAATTAATAGAAACAGAGTTTTTGGCAACCTTACTGTTCCTGAGTGATTTTTAAAAATATTTCAAATTTGATGTTATTTCATATCACATGCAAATATACATGAGATGAACAAAACTATTTAATGGTCTGCCTTTTAAAAAAACTGGTCAAAATAGATACAGTCATAATTTAAAAGTAGACACAGTATAATAAAAGTAGGACCCTAGAATTTTGATTTATACAATACAGGTTAAGATAAGAGACACAGTATTAGAAGAATAGAAGGAAAAGCAAATAATCAAACACATGATGAACATGTAGGCATTGTTTGCTCTGGTATATATTTTGCCAGAGTGAAATGGTAAGTCAGAATTTTCATTCTGGCTAAATTACCCTTGGAGCTCTAGAGCAATAAAGTATTGGTATGACCTAAATAAATCAAATGTAAATTCTAACATTTGTTTACAATTATAGAAGCCCCACCAGGGCTTCCCTTGTGGCTTAGCTGGTAAATAATCTGCCTGCAATGAGGGAGACCTGGGTTTGAGCCCTGGGTTGGGAAGATTCCTTAGAGAAGGAAATGGCTACGCACTGCAGTATTCTGGCCTGGAGCATTCCATGGACTATGTAGTCCATGGGGTCGCAAAGAGTCAGACACAACTAAGCGACTTTCACTTTCATAGAATCTATGGGAAAGACTGAAAGGTATTCATTTCCGGGCAAAGATCTTTCTAATCTTTGTTGTTCTTTCCAGTGTAATACAAAGTCAACATTTTGGGGGTGTGTCGGGGGGTGGTGTCAGTGTATCAGGACCATGGACAAGTCCTTTTAAAGCCACTGACTCCTCAGCTTTTGCGTCTTGGAGAACCTGTAATCTAGAAGTATCTGTGAATATCTTCGGAGAAGGCAATGGCACCCCACTCCAGTACTCTTGCCTGGAAAATACCATGGACGGAGGAGCCTGGTAGGCTGCAGTCCATGGGGTCGCTAAGAGTCAGACACGACTGAGCAACTTCACTTTCACTTTTCACTTTCCTGCATTGGAGAAGGAAATGGCAACCCACTCCAGTGTTCTTGCCTGGAGAATCCCAGGGACGGGGGAGCCTGGTGGGCTCGCACAGAGTTGGACACAACTGAAGCGACTTAGCAGCAGCAGCAGTGAATATCTTAATCTGGCCAGTATAACTTGTTCAGTCACTCAGTCATGTCTGACTCTGTGACCCCATGGACTGCAGCACGCCAGGCCTCCCTGTCCATCACCAACTCCTGAAACTCATGTCCATTGAGTTGGTGATGCCATCCAACCATCTCATCCTCTGTTGTCCCCTTTTCCTACCTTCAATCTTTCCCAGCACCAAGGGCTTTTCAAATGAGTCAGCTCTTCACATCAGGTGGCCAAAGTATTAGAGTTTCAGCTTCAACATCAGTCCTTCAAATGAACAATCAGGACTAATCTCCTTTAGGATGGACTGGTTTGATCTCCTTGCAGTCCAAGGAACTCTCAAGGGTCTTCTCCAACACCACAGTTCAAAAGCATCAATTCTTTGCCACTCAGCTTTTTTCATAGTCCAACTCTCACAGCCATACATGACTATTGGAAAAACCATAGTCTTGACTAGACAGACCTTTGTTGGCAAAGTAATGTCTCTTCTTTTTAATATGCTGTCTAGGTTGATCATAACTTATTCTATCTCAAATAACTATATGGGAATTTACTTCTCCATCTGATAGTTTTGTGGTGACCTTTACTGAGACAATTCTGACCTACTGTTGTTGCTTTTCTTATTTTAAAAGCAGTGATAAATTAATAATAATAATTGGCACTCAATTCTGCATATTGAAAATTGCTGAACTAAAAAGCTGCCCTTTTTTAGGTTAAGAAATCGAGCTTATGAATAATTCTTATGAGTAAGTTTATATAAAGTCCAAAAGGCAACATAATAACTGGAAAAGTTCTCAAAGAAACAAGTATTATAATTTAAAATATTAAATGCAAACTTACATTCTCCTTGGACAAGGTTCATAGAGGACAGAGCTGATAAACAGGCCCTTTTGAAATTGCAGAGTTTGGAGATTTAGTGAGGTCTTCTGCAGGAGTCATCTCTGATGGTTTGTCTCCAAGGAGTTAACAAAGTGTTAGAGTATTACAGATGAATACATTTTAGGAATATTTTTGCGTCATTTAGGTGATGCCAAGTTCATTTTTTGGCTGATGCAGGTGTCTCATTAAAACTTCAGTGTTGGAAGTCATCATTTAAACTTTCTAGGGAATTCCCTGGTGGTTCAGTGGTTAGGACTCAGTGCTTTCAGTGCCGAGGGCTCTGGTTCAATCCCTGGTTGGGAAACCAAGATCCTACAAGCCGTGCAATATGGACAAGAAACAAATTTGAAAAATAAATAAAAAAACGAACTTTCTAAAAGTACGGATAAACCCTTCGCCTGCTCCACACACACTTTAATGTACACCCTCAGGGTTACACTATAAATTAAGAGTCCACAGATTCTTTAAGCAAAAAAAAAATAGCTATATTAAAACTGTGCATATGTGTAAGTAGGATAAAAACCTGGTCATAAATAACATTTTTTCTTCTTCCCTCTCACAGGCATTTCTTAAGAATGTAAATCTAATTTGAAAGAAAAAAAGTATCTGGGATCATACTAAACATAAAAAGAGATGAAACTTCTAATTTTATGGTGTATTAAGATGAGTGAAATAAGAAACTTCTCAGAAATAGCTGGTGATCTGTGTCCAAGCGTGAGACAAGATCTTCCCTGGTTTATCTTCGTGTATACAGAAATTTGAAAATGTTGAATGCAAAGTTCAATTCATATATTGCAAATAGAATATTAAAATTTATGCTATTATACTTTATTTTTACTATATATGTGTTATTTTATTATATGGCTAACATTCTATATATGTATGAATTATATATTTAATTATGTAAATTATGTCTGATCATGCCAAAGAGAAATGATATTTTGGGTATGAGTTTTCATAACATGCTTGTTGAATAATCATGTATGAAGTCCCCTTTTATAATTATAATTTAATAATATTTAATACATCTATTCAGAATTTGTTTTTATTTGCATTAATTTGAGCTGTAAATTTTATTAAAACTGAAATATGAAAAAAATCTGTGTTGTTTTTCTTTGAATTAAAGGCATTTGTAGGAGAGGTCATATTATTGAAATATGATACTCTCTCTATATATATTGTTCATATTCATTTTCTGAACTGATAACTAGGATCCTGAGACCTTTTTTGAATTTGGAGCATATAGTGAAGTGAAAGTCACTCAGTTGTATCTGACTCTTTGTGACCCCATGGACTATACAGTCCATGGAATTCTCCAGGCCAGAATACTGAGTGGGTAGCCTTCCCCTTCTCCAGGGGATCTTCCCAACCCAGAGATCGAATCCAGGTCTCCCGCATTGCAGGCAGATTCTTTACCAGCTGAGCCACCAGGGAAGCCCATGGTATTGCCACCTTAAATAAAAAGTCCGCATGAACCTCATGGGGGAGAAGAACGTGTCTGTGCTTGGGGCTTTGTTTGGAAAACAACATACCCTGACACAATTCATCTATTTCACTTAAAAACAATAATGGAAAAATGAGAAACCTAAATAAGACGATAGGAAACCCCATCCTTTCAGAGAAGGCAAAACATGATTTGCTTAACAATGCATCGCAGTATGGTCACAGCTTTTTTAAGGCTTCTACCCTGTTTGTGCTGGTGTCATGGAGACGGGGCTCCGGACTGGCCGTTGCTTCCATTTTTAGCTCCTTTGTCCCTCCCGTAACTGTCCGTACGTTTGTTTGTGTCTGAAACACACACACGTCTTTGTCCATCAGAAACACAAGTGCAGAGGGCCCCTTTGGTTGCAAGGATATTTTGAAGCTACATTTTCAGTTTTATTGGTTTTGGCCTCTGGGCAAAGATGGACAAATAAAGACACAAAACAAACTTTGGTGTGTGTGAAATTCTGCTGTAATGCCATGTAGGGAAGAATGAGAAGAATACCAGAGTTTTAGTCCCTTGCATTTACATAGTGATTATAATATTGGAAACATTTGGAAATCTTTTTTTTAAAAAGGATGAGTTTATTGATTTATTTTTGGTCTTCACTGTGGCGCACAGGCTTTGGTGCCCTGGAGCATGTGGGATCTTAGTTTCCTGAAGGAAAAACTAGGAGGGATCATACCCGTGTCCTCTCCATTGGGAGGCAGATTCTTAACCACTGGACCACCAGGGAAGTCCTGGAAAGCTTTACTCATGAATCTCTATAGAGCTGGTGTCCTCTATATTTTACAAGCGAAGAGGCGATTGGATGGTGGCAAATGAGAAGTTATTAATGAGACATAGTTGGCTGAAACAGAAAACAGCCTAAACAAGCTGTATGATTGGTATGGTTTCAATCAGGTAGGTAATTTCAGATGGAATACTAAGAAATTAGATTTTAAACATCCTCATGGATGACTAATATGCCTCACTCAGAAACATAGTCTGTGCTATATGTGTGTGTGTCTGTGTGTGTTCATTGCACAGTTATGTCCGACTCTTTGCAACCCCGTGGACTATAGTCCTCCAGGCTCTTCTGTCCATGGGATTCTCCAGGCAAGAATACTGGAGTGGATTGTCATTTCCTACTCTAGGGGATCTTCTCAACCCAGGGATCAAACCTGGGTCTCGTGCATTGCAGGTGGATTTTTTACCATCTGAGCCCCTGGGAGGCCCATGCTATGCTACATGTCTACTCAAAACCTACAAAGATTGACTGAAGGTATCTCTAGTTGACATTTATATTACTACAATTGATCTTTGAACAACATGTTTCTGAACTGTGTGGATCCACTTACAGTGGATTCTTTCCAGCAGAGAACGCTGCCGGTCTTCACGGCCCATCCCAGGTGGTTGAACCCAAGGATGTGGGGAACCGTGGCCTTGAAGGTTATAGTCAGAGTTTTGACTGGGCAAGGGGGGTGGTCAACACTCCTAACCCCACGTTGTTTGAGGATCAACTGTACTTGATATGATTTTCTCACTGTGCTGACTTTGACAGAGGGGAATTAGAGATAAAGGGTCTTTTAAATTTGTTTCCACAGAGGGAAATTTCTCACATGGGGAGATGAGTGATTGAATGAGGTAAAATATGTTTATTTAGTAAAGTCACATCTCAGATGACATCTCAGAAGTCATCTCACTGTCTAAACAGCAAGACAAGAGGGTGACCATGGTTACTCCAGAACATGGGGACCGCATCAGTTCAGGTGGCTGTTCTAAGCTGGTCACCTGAGGGACTTGCAGACCGCTCAGTGTGGCCTCTTCATCCTGTGCTTATGATGGGCAGGGGTGGGGGGAGGTGAGGAGGGAAGGAGAGAGGAGGAGAGAGGATAGTTTGCATAGGAGGAACTCCTCTGTGGCCTATCCGCACCAGGTCGTTGCATCTCTAGAGCCTGGTATAAGAGTGCATCTGAGTGACTGCTCAGCTGATGGGCACGAGTGATGCCACTGCGAACCTTCTCTCTCAGCTTGGCTGGCTGTGTGTTGAGGAGCAGCAGCTGTGACGATCAATGACAGCTCCAGGGACTCACTGTAGTTTGGAGACAGCCCCGTGGTGGCGGGGGTATTGAGAGGTTGACCTTCCCCTGGATCCAATCCCCTCTTGGAACAGGGTGCTATCCATACAGTTTTCTTCAGTTCCGCTGCAAAACAAAAAGGGAAATGAAGAACTAAAAATGTTTTTTTTTTATTATTCATGTATTTTGGCTGTGCTGTACAGCTTATGGGATCTTAGTTCCCCAACCAAGGATTGAACCCAGGACCCCAGCAGTGAGCATGCCAAATCCTAACCAGTGGACCTCCAGGGAATTCCCAGGAACAACACTTAAAAAAAAATGACAAAACCAACTTCTTGGTTGTACAGAACATTGCCAATCAAACCATGCCTGCAGGCTGAGTTGTTTCAGTCGTATCCAACTCTCTACAACCCTATGGACTGTAGCCCACCAGGTTCCTCTGTCCATAGGATTCTCTAGGCAAGAATACTGGAGTGGGTTGCCATGCCCTCCTCTGGAAATTAGTATACATAGTATCTCATATTAGCCAGAAAGGAGCCAGGGCTTTCCTTAAACTGGGGAATGCAGCCATGACCCGCAGAAGTTTAAGAACCTTTAACTGACTTGATCAAGCCAATTTAACTGACTTGAGCCCTGAGTCTGTGGGTGGTATGAGATGTGGAGAAGGCCTCAGGAAAAAAATTCTCTATTTTTTGCAGCAAACTATTAATTTTCAAACAAATAAGTGTTTAGTTTGTTTTATTTTATCAAATATGTTAGTGTGTGTGTTCAAAATTACCCAGTTCCCTAATAACAGAAACAACCAATTTTATTTTTTATTTAAAAATTAAAAAATTTTGTGTTGGTGTATAGTTGACTTACAAAGTTGTGTTAGTTTTAGATGTACAGTTAAGTGATTCAGTCATACGTGTATTTCTTTCTTTCCAGATTCTTTTCCCACACAAGTTATCACAGAGTACTGAGTAGAGTTCTCTGTGCTTGCTATACAGTAGATGCTTGTAGAAACAGTCAATTTTAGATTAAGCACACACACACACAAAGACCATTTATGGCAGGATTCTAACTCATGGGTTCATACTTTGACCTCGAGAAGGACAGGCATCCGGGATCCACTCTTTCCTTAACAGTAAGAATTCGTGGAATTGACCTCAAGAAGACCAGCATTGGTGAGGTTCAGCTTTTAAAATGCTCGATTTCCATGCCCCTTCAAAAGGGACAGGAAGCAACAGTTAGAACTGGACATGGAACAACAGACTGGTTCCAAATAGGAAAAAGAGTACGTCAAGGCTGTATATTGTCACCCTGTTTATTGTCACTCTGTTTATATGCAGAGTACATCATGAGAAACGCTGGACTGGAAGAAACACAAGCTGGAATCAAGATTGCCGGGAGAAATATCAATAACCTTAGATATGCAGATGACACCACCCTTATGGCAGAAAGTGAAGAGGAACTCAAAAGCCTCTTGATGAAAGTGAAAGTGGAGAGTGAAAAAGTTGGCTTAAAGCTCAACATTCAGAAAACGAAGATCATGGCATCTGGTCCCACCACTTCATGGGAAATAGATGGGGAAACAGTGGAAACAGTGTCAGGCTTTATTTTTATGGGCTCCAAAATCACTGCAGATGGTGACTGCAGCCATGAAATTAAAAGACACTTACTCCTTGGAAAGAAAGTTATGACCAACCTAGATAGCATATTCAAAAGCAGAGACATTACTTTGCCAACAAAGGTTCGTCTAGTCAAGGCTATGGTTTTTCCTGTGGTCATGTATGGATTCGAGAGTTGGACTGGGAAGAAGGCTGAGTGCCAAAGAATTGATGCTTTTGAACTGTGGTGTTGGAGAAGACTCTTGAGAGTCCCTTGGACTGCAAGGAGATCCAACCAGTCCATTCTGAAGGAGATCAGCCCTGGGATTTCTTTGGAAGGAATGATGCTAAAGCTGAAACTCCAGTACTTTGGCCACCTCATGTGAAGAGTTGACTCATTGGAAAAGACTCTGATGCTGGGAGGGATTGAGGGCAGGAGGAGAAGGGGACGACAGAGGATGAGATAGCTGGATGGCATCACTGACTCGATGGACGTGAGTCTGGGTGAACTCTGGGAGTTGGTGATGGACAGGGAGGCCTGGCGTGCTGTGATTCATGGGGTCTCGAAGAGTCGGACATGACTGAGCGACTGATCTGATCTGATCAAAAGTTTAAGTTTTTAATAGGGAGGAACTGAGTAGCCTAGATAGAATCTTGTGTTGACATCAAAGAGTGAACTTTGGGAGGAACTGAGTAGCCTAGATAGAATCTTGTGTTGACATCAAAGAGTGAACTTTGTTTGGCAACTTAAAAAAAATTATTTATTTGGCTACTTGGGGTCTTAGTTCCCTGGCCAGGGATTGAACCTGGGCCCCCTGTGTTGCACTGGGAAAGCAGAGTCCCAGCCACTGGACTGCCAGGGCAGTCCCTTGTTTGGGAAAGAAAGCTGCTCTTCACTGGCTATGTTGCTTCCTGGGGGTTCCATATTTCCAACTGCCTGTCAAAGCTTCTCACTTCTGTGAAATATTGAACGTCTCTTTAATCCATTTGCTTGACTTAAAAGCCAAGAAGAGAAGCTATAATAGGGACACAGAGGAAGAAGTTGAGTTCTGTTTATTCTGCTAATCCCACTGCTCCGCTGATTCATCACCAGTGTGCACAAGGGCCCTCAGTGATTCATGGAAAGGACTCGCCTTTGCTGTAAAGAATTAGGATCTACCCCCATCACTGTTTGCAGTTATGTCATTATTATTAAAATAGCAGCCTCCAAAATTAGAATTTTAGTTCATCAGCTTCAAAGCACTTGTGGAATGACTTTAAATATGAAAATATCCATAAATTAAAGATGTTCTAAACCAAGTTCTAATGGAAACTATTTCATGTGTACCAGGGTGAAACACAGACAGTAACTATTTTTGAATGCATGCTGTGTGCAAAAGCTTAGACTGAGCTGTTTCTCACCCTTATTTAATTCTTATGAAGTTAAATTATGAGGTTCAGCCTTATTTTACAGTCAGGGGACTGAACTTCCTCAAGTATGTGTAGAGTCTTCACCCTAGCGGAGTGAAGCCTGGGTCCCAGATTCTCTGACTCTATGTCCGATAGACTTCGGACGCTACCGAGTGGCTCAAATCGTCTGAGAGCTTCCCGCTGGGTTAGCACATGAGCCCACTGGGTGTGTCGCCATCCAGAGGAAGGAGCTTGGGTCCTGGTGTCTGCAGGGCAGACGCGTCAGGAAGGGGAACTCACAAATCAGCTTGGACAGACAGCATGAGTTACTTCAAAAGCCAAAGTCATCACCAGAAAAGGCAAAAGCACGCAGCAAACCTGAGATGCGAGTCTAGCACACAGCAGAGAGAGAAGTTTGGTGTTTGGATAGTGCAGAGAGCAGAGACTTATGGGGGCTTTACAGTAGTCATTTAAGGGGCAAACTGTGAACAGAACTAGGGTAGCTATCCCAGGGTGCACAGGAGAGGCACTGTGTGGAATCTATCGCCCAGAGGAGCTCCATGGAATCGCCTGCCTCCTTTCCTCCTGTGACCCGTCACTTGCCCAACTACACAGAACCAGGCTTCTCTGGGGATTTTGGTGGGAATCCATATTGTGTCTGAAGCCTCTCTGAAGTTGAACCAGGTGTGGACACTGTTACCTGTGGTGCTTGGGGACTAGGTCTCTTATTCCAAGGATTTTGGTTGTATTTCCCAATAATGGGGTGAGTCCTAAGACCAAAGACCCACGTGGTTCTAAGCATGTTGGCTAAAGTGAGAGGTGGTGAAATGGATGTGACGTGGATGGAGTGGGAAGTTACAAGCTGCTGGCTGATAGGTGTGCAGCGCCACATACACAGGGTGTCCCCCGAGATGCGTGCTCCAGATGCTTCAAAACTTCTTCCCTAGACTGAACCAGACCCTCTGGCTCAAGCCTATGCGACATGCAAACTCACACCCGCAGACCAGGTGACCCCTCCCAGCTTTTCTCTGATGGTAAGTTCTACACCTGGCCCCTGTGGTTCCAGAACCCCATCATTCCCACTAGATCAGGTACCTTAATTCCACTCTAGCGTCCCCCAGCACCATCTCTGCCTCCAGAGCTGCAAAGCTCTTCCTGTTTTCTTGGTGAATGGCGTTTCTTCAAAGTCTTCATAAGGAACGTTGGCAGATTGTCCTCAGTGGAATCATAAAAATACCCATTTATGAGAATCTTCAGGGTTCTCCTCAGAGTTCTAGTGATGTCCTGGCATTCTGACCTCATGTACAGCAGGCTGTGGCTACATTTAAGCTTCATTTAGCCAATGGAACAGACCATTCCCTGGAGCTTGAACCAACCCAGGGAATCCACATCCCAGACGAGGTCGACTGCTGTCAATGAATTCAGACAGGTTGAGTCTCTCATTCTACCCTTCTCGGTCCACATCTTTAGAGTCCACATCCACTGATGCCCACAGATTCTGTCAGCCAGTGGGCAAAGTCTTTGAACCTTTGGTGCACACATGATTACCTTCCAGAGCAGATCTTATTCTTTACCATCTGGGATATTTGGGGCTCTAACTCATTAGCACCTGGAGGCAATGGGAGGTAGGCGTGTGTGCTGAGAACTGGCATTCGTTTGGAAAACAACTTTTATGGGTGTGTCACCGAAACACTTGTATGCTTTGTTGTTGTTCAGTCACACAGTCGTGCCTGACTCTTGGCGACCCCATGGACTGCAGCACTCCAGTTTCCCTGTCCTTCACTGTCTCCTAGAGTTTGCTCAAACTCATGTCCATCGAGGCGATGATGCCATCCAACCATCTCATCCTCTGTCATCCCTTCTCCTCCTGCCTTCAATCTTTCCCAGCATCAGAGTCTTTTCTAATGAGTCAGCTCTTCCCATCAGGTGGCCAAAGTATTAGGGCTTTTAAGTTTGTATGTTTAGGAGGACTGGTTTTCTGAGAATGGGGTGAAGAGAGAAGGGAATTGCAGTAGATTTGGAAGGTCAGTTTTTAACTTGATCCCTTTCTGCCTTTCCAGTAGTCATGTATGGATGTGAGAGTTGGACTATAAAGAAAGCTGAGCACTGAAGAATTGATGCTTTTGAACTGTGGTGTTGGAGAAGACTCTTGAGAGTCCCTTGGACTGCAAGGAGGTCCAACCAGTCCATTCTAAAGGAGATCAGTCCTGGCTGTTCATTGGAAGGACTGATGTTGAAGCTGAAACTCCAATACTTTGGCCACCTAATGCAAAGAGCTGACTCATTTGAAAAGACTCTGATGCTGGGAAAGATTGAAGGCAGGAGGAGAAGGGGATGACAGAGGATGAGATGGTTGGATGGCATCACCGACTCAATGGACATGAGTTTGGGCCTGGGCTGCTGTGGTTCATGGGGTTGCAAAGAGTCGGACATGACTGAGCGACTGAACTGAACTGAACTTTCTGCCTTGATGTCCCCATTCTACCAGAGTCCAGCTTCACTTATCTTAGGATAATATACCTGAAGGGGTCCAGCTTGGTCCTGTAACTCCGCTCACACTGCGGTCAGACCCTGGTTTAGTTCTATCTGCCCTGTGACCAGGGATTGAGGGACCCATTCAGAACTGCTTGGGGAGGGAGGGAATTCTGTTTCTGCATCAGTATTCTCAAGTGTGTCCTTGTATCTGTGTCTTGTTCACGTCTGAATTCATGTTTTATGTTTTCACTTTCTTTTTCCCTGCGGCACTCTGGGAGCATCAGGGACCCACCAGCTTTGCCATCATGGCTGCGTCCACATCATGACAGACATTTGCTGTCCTAGAAACTTGCCCCCCTCCTCTACACCTCATTACTCTACCGACAGCAACTGTTTAATCCTGGCCTGGGAACTTGGCTGGGCAGTAAGCCCCAAGTACTCATTCCAATATTAATCTAAGTTTTGCCGTGAAGGTGTTTTATAACCGTGTTGAGGACCCTGAGGTGGGAGATTACCTGGGTTGTATGTAATTGCAAAGTCCTTTTAACAGGGAGCAGGAGGGTCCGAGTAACTAGTAGGAGACGCAACAGTGGAAGTAAGAGACTGGAGTGATGCCAAGAAGGGGCCCCGAGCCAAGGACTGCAGTGGTCTCTAGAGGCTAAAAAGGTTTATCTCTGCTTTCATAAAGTAGCCTCAGTCTTCTCTTGTGGGCCACTTAACTAGCCAGGTAATCAGTCGGATAAAAAAAAAGAAAAGGACCCAAACACCTATCTTCATTGTAGTCTTTGTATTGTGTTTTAACTCCTCATTAATTAATTGTCTTTTACAAAAATATTTTTAGTCTGTGACAGATTGGAGGACAAAGCAAACCCCCCCAAAAAACTAAACCTTGTCTCCAAGTGACACTTTCATGCAGTGTCCACATTTCTCCACAAGGTGTCGCCTTAGCGCTAAAATTGCCCCCAACAGCTGGGGGCGTCCAGGGCCTGGTGGCCAAGCAGGCTTTCCTCTTGGGGTCCCAGGCAAAGGTTAAAACAGAAGCCCAGGCCTAACAGCACAGCAGACCGCTCCTGGATGGAGTTCTTTATTCTCAGCAGGCACACAGAGGGACAGTTCCCATGAGGCGTGAGTGAAATTTCAGGGTGTTCCCAGGTCACTGCTGTCACACCAGGCGTAGGCTGCTGGCCCCCAGACAGAAGTCTGGGCACACGTGTGGTCCTGCTTCTCTAACCTGCCTGCCTCAGAATCACCTGGAGGGCCTGTGGGCTCCACGGAGGCTCTGAGTGGGCACATATGACACATTTCTGGGGCCCACACTCCTGGAACCTGTGTCCTATGACAAAGTGTCCTAGCTGTGGAGTGAGACCTCAATTCAGATCCAAGCTCTGCCTCTCAGGTGACCGAGTAACCTGGGGCAGGAGACCTGTTGTTGTTCAGTCGCTCAGTCCTGTCTGACCCTTGTGACCTCATGGATTGCAGCACTCCAGGCCTCCCTGTTCTTCACCATCTCCCAGAGGTCGCTCAGATTCATGTCCATTGAGTCGGTGATGCCCTCCAACCATCTTGTCCTCTGTTGTCCCCTTCTCCTCCTGCCTTCAATCTTTCCCAGAGTCAGGGTCTTTTCTAATGAGTTGGCTCTTTGCATCAGGCGGCCAAAGTATAGGAACTTCAGCTTTAGCATCAGTCCTTCCAATGAATATTCAGGGTTGATTTCCTTTAGGGTTGACTGGTGTGATCTTCTTGCTGTCCAAGGGACTCTCAAGAGTCTTCTCCAGCACCACAATTCAAAAACATCAAGTCTTTGCTCAGCCTTCTTTATGGTCCAACTCTCACATCCATACATGGCTACTGGAAAAACCACGACTTTGACGAGATGAACCTTTGTTGGTAAAGTAATGTCTCTGCTTTTTAAAATGTCTCTAGGTTTGTCAGCTCCCCTTCCAAGGAGCAAGCATCTTTTAATTTCATGACTGCAGTTACCGTCCTCAGTGATTTTGGAGCCCAAGAAAATAAAATCTGTCACTGTTTCCACTTTTCCCCTTCTATTTGCCATGAAGTGATGGGACTAGATGCCATGATTTTAGTTTTTTATATAGTAATCATATATAAAATATTATTATATATGTTGTACAATAATATACTAATAGTAAACAATTAATAGCTGCTCAGTACATTTTCTAAATACATGAATATGTGTGAATGTCCTCATCTGTAAAGAATAAGCAAGTGTTAGTTGTTCAGTTGTGTCCGATTCTTTGCCACCCTATGGACTGTAGCCTGCCAGGCTCCTCTGTCCATGGGATTCTCCAGGCAAGAATAGTGGAGTGGGTTGCCATTTCCTTCTCCAGGGGATCTTCCTAGAATTTAGATTTAGTGATCTTGGAAGTCTTTCCTGTCCTGATATCCTAACACAAAGAATTTTAAGCCAGTTATTCTAACTCATTTCTTAGATATTCAATAAACCTATTAAAATTTTTTTCTTTTATTTCAGAAACAATAGTAAACATACAGAGAAGGCAGCGCACTGGCTCCAGAGTTGGGCCCGGCCTTGATCCCTGACTCCACCTTTACTGCCGCAAGGCTTTAGCCAAAGGCTGGGATCATGTTGATGTTACAGTATTGTTGTGTGGGGTAAACAACAGCAGTAATAATAGTAAAAACCACGGTCAGTGAGTTTTCAGCCCTTGCTGTAGGCAGGGCACAGCCATGTGCTGTCAGCTACAGATGCATATGGTGCGCCCTCCGTGGTCACAGGTCCTGCATTTGAGAGTCAACCAACTGCAGGATCAAAAATATTCAGGAAAAAATAAATTCCAGAAAGTTCCAAAAAGCAAAACACAAATATGCCACACTGGCAACCACTTCCATAGCCCTTACATTGTATTGGGTTTTATTTTTTTAAGTCTTTATTGAATTTGTTACAACATTATTTTTGTTTTCTGTTTGTTTTTTTGGCCTTGAGGCATGTGGGATCTTAGTTCCAGACCAGGGATTGAACCCACACTCCCTGCATTGGAAGGCAAAGTCTTAATCACTGGACTAGCCGGCAAGTCTGTATATTAGGTATTATAAATGATTGAGAGATGATGTAAAGAGTTCAGGAGGATGGACACAGGGACTTGGGCATCCATGGATTCTGGTAGTTGATGGGGGTGGGGAGTCCCTGGAACCAGTTCCCCCCGATACTGAAGAATGGCTGTAGTGTATATTGTGTAGTGTAGTGTGTATACAGTGTGCATAGTGTATCTAGATTGTATGATGGTGGTTTAGTTGCTAAGTTATGTCCGACTGCTGTGACCCCATGAACTGTAGCCTGCCAGGCTGTTCTCTCCATGGGATTCTCAAGGCAAGAATACTGGAGTGCATTGCCGTTTCATTCTCCAGGGGATCTTCCTGATTCAGGGATTGAACCAGGGATCTCTTAAGGCTCCTGCATTAGCAGGCAGGTTTACCACTAGCGCCACCTGGGAAACCCATATATATTGTGAGTGATAGGGCAGTGTATATACAGTGTGTGTATATATATAGTGGATTATCGGTGTGGTGTATATACAGTGTGTATACTGTGTATATATTGCAGATTATCGGTGTGGTGTATATACAGTGTGTGTACTGTGTATATATTGCAGATTATCGGTGTGGTGTATATACAGTGTGTGTACTGTGTATATATTGCAGATTATCGGTGTGGTGTATATACAGTGTGTATACTGTGTATATATTGTAGATTATCTGTGTTATATGCCACACTTACCCGATGAGCAAGGACCATGATGACACCATTTTACAGATGGAGTCACTGAGGCATTGACAATCTAGAGTTGCACAGGAGGGAGTGGTGACCAGGAGTTTCCAGTCCAGGCAGGTTAAAATGAGGCTCGAGAGGAGCGACCACAGTGTGAGCTCAGGAGGGGAGCCCTGTGGAGGAGCGGCAGGGGCTGGCCCCGCAGACAGACTGAGAGCCGTCCTCTCAGGTCTCCTGACAGGGAAGACAGACCTCTACAGCGAAACAGCCACTTAATGATGGAAGGAAGAAATCACCCAGCGCAGCTAGGCCACCCTTGGAGAGTCGTCTGGGCCGGTGCAGGGCCGGGAGGAGCTTTCATAGTTCGGGGAGGCCCCTCCGGTGGACAGGAAGGGGGCAAAGAGGGGCAGGGCGGCGGCAGAGCGGGAGTGGAGTGGTGATGGAAGCGGGACGGGGTTTCAGGAGATGCGGGGCCCGGTGGCCCGGCAGCCGCTCAGTGTTGCTTAGGCCCCCGCAAGGCGCGCACCACCTGGACGCGCTCCGCGGGTGATGAAGGCTCAGCGCGGCCTCCACAGCATCTTTCGCTCCCGAGGCTCCTGCCCTCGGCTGGGTTGGACCCGCTGCAGCTTCAGGCCCCAGATCCGAGCGGACAGCGAACGGGACAGCAGACGGCGGCCAGGACGCGCAGGCAGCCCCGGAGCCCGGGACCCGAGCATTGCTCCTCTTGCCTGGCTCCCCCCGCACCTCCCGGCCCCGCGGTTCGAATCCCAGAGTCGTTCGGCCGCATTTGCCACCTGCTGAACAGTCTGAAAGTCAGGAGCTGTTGTCTGCGCAACCTCCCCCCTCTCACTCCGCACAGGCCACTTGGCTTCGTAGAGTCATTTTCCAAAATGTGGATAATGTCCTACGACTGCGCGTTCCATCTGCTGCTCACTCCCGGAGGCCTGGCCCCTTCGCCGGCCCGGCACTCGGGCGCGCCAGGAGAGACCAGGGATGAGGCCGCGCGTTCTCCTTCTCTCGCTTCCCCGGACCATGTCTCCATCCATCCTTCCGTGCCGGACTGAAGGAGCCTCTCCTGGAATAATCTGGACCATCTTCTCAGTATCACTGGGCCAGCACGACATCCCTACTAGACACACAGAGGGACGTGTTACAACACACACACACACACACACACACACACACTGCAGTTCAAAATAAATCTTCAGTAGGTACATTTTCCTGAAACTTTGTATGTGAGAGCTTATTGGCGTACATTTTTTTTAAATAAACGCCAAGCTAAAAGTCATGATAAAAATCAATCTCACTGAAGAGATGGAGAGTTAATTCATTCACAACATGAAGCATCAAGGTCAAGTGAGTGAAGACTACCCTGGGTGCAGGTTTGCTTTGGAATTCAGTAGAAGCATTGACAGCTGTACACTTGATCTTTTGAATTTGAGAACGATCAGCAAAGAGAAATGGAGTGTTTTTGAAACAGAAATATTTAACTGAAAGTTTAAAAAAATTGCAGCTTTATATCCTGCTCTTAAAGAATATAATTCTTTTGAAGATATTCGTCATGTTTAATTGCCTGCAGATATACATTTTCTTTTCTTTTTTTTTTTGCCTTCAACAGTAATATTAATACCAGTTTTACAAAGATTATCCTAGGTTACCTCGCTTCTTTGACTTAATAAAATTTTTGGAATGTTTTCGTGTTGCATCAGATGTCTAAGGAGTGTGTGCTGTTTGCCAATTGAAGTAGAAAAATTTAACACAAATACCAAAGATCTCAGTTAGCAGCTAGAAAAAGCTATCATTTATTTTATAGTCTTAGCAAGAACTCCTCCTAGTGGACATTCTTAACATGCAAAAAATGCCATGAAATCAATACATAAATCATAACAACTGATATCTCTCACCAGTGGTGCAGAAAAATCTCTTTATGCCTTTATAGAATACATTTAACAAACTTACAAAGCACATAAAACAAGAATTTGTAATAGAAAAACTAGATTCAATTTCTGATTATTATCTACCTTAAAGTGTGAAAGTATTAGTCACTTAGTCATGTTCAATTCTTTGCAACCCCATGGACTGTAGCCTGCCAGGCTCCTCCGTCCATGGGATTCTCCAGGCAAGAATACTGGAGTGGGTTGCCATTCCCTTCTCCAGGGGATCTTCCCAACTCAGGGATTGAACCCTGCTCACCTGCACTGCAGGCAGATTCTTTACCATCTGAGCCACCATTATCTACCTTATCATGCTATTTATTTGGGAAATAAACATAACTCTAATTAGAAAACTATTCAGATGCATATATGAATATGTTTGCATTTAATAGGTATTCAGTTCAATTCAGTTGCTCAGTCGCATCCGACTCTTTGCGACCCCATGAACCGCAGCATGCCAGGCCTCCCTGTCCATCACCAACTCCCAGAGTCCACCCAAACCCATGTCCATTGTGTCGGTGATGCCATCCAGCCATCTCATCCTCTGTCATCCCCTTCTCCTCCTACCCCGAACCCCTCCCAGCATCAGGGTCTTTTCAAATGAGTCAGCTCTCCGCATTAGGTGGCCAAAGTATTGGAGTTTCAGATTCAACATCAGTCCCTCCAAAGAACACCCAGGACTGATCTCCATTAGGAGATCAGTTGATCCAACCCAGGACTGGTTGGATCTCCTTGCAGTCTAAGGGATTCTCAAGAGTCTTGTCCAACAACACAGTTCAAATGCATCAATTCTTCAGCGCTCAGCATTTTTTATAGTCCAACTCTCACATCCATACATGACTACTTGAAAAACCGTAGTCTTGACTAGATGGACCTTTGTTGGCAAAATAATGTCTCTGCTTTTTAATATGCTGTCTAGGTTGGTCATAACTTTCTTTCCAAGGAGCAAGTGTCTTTTAATTTCATGGCTGCAATCACCATCCACAGTGATTTTGGAGCCCAGAAAAATAAAGTCTGACACTGTATCCACTGTTTCCCCATCTATTTGCCATAAAGTGATGGGACCAGATGCCATGATCTTCATTTTCTGAATGTTGAGCTTTAAGCCAACTTTTTCACTCTCCACTTTCACTTTCATCAAGAGGCTTTTGAGTTCCTCTTCACTTTCTGCCATAAGGGTGGTGTCATCTGCATATCTAAGGTTATTGATATTTCTCCCGGCAATCTTGATTCCAGCTTGTGCTTCCTCCAGCCCAGCATTTCTCATGATGTACTCTGCATATAAGTTAAATATGTAGGATAACAATATACAGCCTTGACTAACTCCTTTTCCTATTTGGAACCAGTCTGTTGTTCCATGTCCAGTTCTAATTGTTGCTTCCTGATCTGCATAGAGGTTTCTCAAGAGGCAGGTCAGGTGGTCTGGTATTCCCATCTCTTTCAGAATTTTCCACAGTTTATTGTGATCCACACAGTCAAAGGCTTTGGCATAGTCAATAAAGCAGAAATAGATGTTTTTCTTTACTAGGGGTACTCTGGCCACTTGTGAAATTGCTTGAAAAGGTGTTTTTTCCAGCTATCAAATAGGCTAAAATTAAATGCTGGATTTTAAAAAAAGAGTACATAACTGGTGACTGCTAATTTTTCCTTACTGCTCACTTCCTTACTGCTAGGCAACAGGAAGCAGCAACTTTTCAAAAATAATTTGTATCCAATTTAATACATGAGTAATAAACCAAAACTTATGATTTAAAAAGATCTTTTATAAAAAGATTATTGTTTTCATGAATTTGTTGCTTTCTGGTGCCTATCAGTGAATAAGTGTGCAGGGTGTACACTTTTGACTAAGTAAAAATTAGCAGTCACCAGGTATCATATGGGATGGGCTTCCCTGGTGGCTCAGATGGCAAAGAATCTGACTGCAATGTAGGAGACCAGAGTTTGATCCCTGGGTTGGGAAGATCCCCTGGAGACAGAAATGGCAACTCACTTCAGTATTCTTGCCTGGAGAATCCCATGGACAGAAGAGGCTGGTGGCCTACAGTCATGGAGTCACAAAGAGTGGGACACAACTAAGCCATTAACACTTTACATATGGGATAACTTCCAGTATGTTTACTCTGAAAGCAAGAAAAGAATTTAGCAGAAGATGATGTAATTATAGTTACACAACTGTAGACACAAGACATTGTTAAACTCTACTTGTCAGGTCCTGTTTAGCTTCTTCCTAGAACTCTGATGGATATTTTCTCTAAAATCCTATTTACTAAATATACATGTGACATAACATCCGAAAAAGGATTGTGGGTACTTGACTGTAAGATTTACTTTTACTGCATTTACTACAACATGGCTGCATTAACTTCTTTCTTTCTCTTTTTTCCCCTTTTTTTCTTGAAATATAGTTGCCTTACAACGCTGTGCTAATTTCTGCTATATGGCAAAGGGATTCACATGTGTAAGTATACACATGCATAGGATTTTTATATTCTTTTCCATTATGGTTTATCACAGGATAGTGAATATATAGTTCCCTGCGCTCTACAGTAGGACCTTGCTGTTTATCCTTCTCTATAACAGCTTACATCTACTAATCCCAACCTCCCACTCCATCCCTCTCCCATCCTCCTCCCCCTTGGCTTGCTATTTCTTTCTTTTCGTATCTGCAAAATGATTCTTGAGCAGGGAGACACAACTTTAAACATGATTATGAGCTGAATAACCACAGATCTTATCAAAGAGTTTACTTAATAAATAGCAAAATGAGACATTAAAAAAAAAGCCACATCCCTCCAGCTCACTAGAATGGAAAAGACCTTTCACTGGAGCACCGTGCTTCCTTGCCAGTCCTTTTCAACACAGATTAGTCACTGTCCCTAAGGTGACCCCAGACGTACAGGTGCCAGAAGCTGGAGGCCATGGCATTCTTATTGGTTGTCCAAAGGGTGCAAATGGCTTTCGGAAATAAAGCCTTTTGTGGTGAATGCACCTCAATTCCACAATCCTCCACATTCCATTCCCATGACTTACTTATCTTGCAACTTGACCTTTGTGCCTTTGACCATTTTCACCCATTTTGCTCATGTTCCATCCTTGCCCCTGACAACCACCAATCTGTTCTCTGTATCTATGAATCCAGTTTTCTTGAAAAGATTCCTCACGTAAGTGAAATCATATGGTATTATCTTTCTCTGACATTTTTCACTTACCATAATTCCCTCTAGGTCCATCCATGTCGCAAATGGTGGGATTACCTTCTTTTTTCACGGCTGAGTAATACTCCATTATATGTATACATCATGGCTCTACTCATTTATCTGAGAGTGGGGAGCAGCCCAGGTGGAATGTTGTCCAGTGTCCCCCCCAACCATGCCCAGGGGCAGCCTGGCAGCATGTCCACTCCCACCACATTCCCAGGCCAGCTCATTTATTAAGAACCTTAGGCTTGCTTGTAAGGGGTGTGGGATGGTTGTCACCGACGGCACCACCAGCTCGGGGCCCACTGCAGGTGCTGCTCTCCTGCCATATGATCAGACCACTGAAAGCACTTTGCTGAACTTTACTTAAGCCAGTGTTTCCCAGACATGTGGACCGCACGCCACTCAGTCAGGCCCCACAGATCTGAGGACCATGCCTCTACCGGGAGGTCAGGGCCCCTCATCATTTGAACATCCTGCATCCTCGATGGGTACTGACTCGCTGGGATTCCTTGGCTATCGGAACTGTGCGTTCATTTGTCCACAGTTTGTACTGAGGGCCTATCCTTCCCAAGGACTGTTTCAGGCCCTCAGACACCCTTGGAGAGTCCACTGCTTTGAGGAAACAGGAGGTGAAGGTGTAGGTGTCTGTCTGCTGATGGAGGAAGACAGGTCTATCCCTCCCAGGGCTGGCGGGAGGCCAGTGGACGGGTGATGGGTGAGCAGAGGAGGAGAGGCCACCAGGGGGCCTGGGGAGAGCCTTCCAGGTAGAGAGGGCCTGCCAGCAGCACCACCAGGAATGGGGGAAGGCGATGACCCAACTGCAGGAAGGAGGGCAGTGGTCAGAGAGGGGCCTCGGGTGAGATAGACAGGCCCCCAGCCTCTGCAAAGGCCTGGGGCTGGACCACAGGGGCTGTGGGTCCATGGGAGGGTCCTGAGAAGGATGGCAGGTAACATCTTCACATGGATCCCAGGCAGGTGTGCAGGGATGGGGTGCAGGGAGCCAGCAGAGGCAGGGTTGGAAGCAGGGCAGGTTCAAGTCTTCAGGCAAGAGCCTGAGTGCTGGGCCTGGGCTGGCGGCAGCGGCCACAGTGAAGAGGAGCTGAAATCGGAGGTCGCATCTCAGATTGGGGCTTGACTGATGCATTACACGCGGGGTCTAGCTAAGACCTCAGTGTTACTGTCCGCAGGAGGTTCAATGTGCAAACAGATGGCACAGATTAGGTGGTTTCCCAGGAGCGCTCTGGGTCACTCGAGTTCCAGCGTTAACGAGCTGCATGTTTGCAGGTTCTCCTGGAAATCCCGCTGCCCAGGGGGAGACAGGAGAGGACGGCTCCAGGGCCTGTGACCCGGGATCCACGCCCAGCATTGTCATCACCCAGAGAGGCCTATTTAGAAAGGCTGCTCCTTACATTACTAACCACAATTAAAAATGCATAAGAATTAAATATGGCTTCCTAGGTGGCTTAAATGGTAGAGGATCTACTTGCCAATGCGGGAGACCTTGGTTCAATCCCTGGGTTGAGAAGATCCCCTGGAGAAGGGAATGGCTACCCTCTACAGTTTTCTCGCCTGGAGAATCCCATGGATAGAGGACCCTGGCAAGCTACAGTCCATGATGCTACAAAAAGGTGGACATGACTGAATGACTGAGCATGCACGCATATCAATTAAATACATTAAAGAAATGAAGATTGGGTTGGGGGGAAATTTTAACCTTTCAATAGATATTTATTTTGAAACGTGAACATGGGAATCCAGATGCCTGGGGAACGAGAGGACACTGCCTGGACCTACCTCCTAGGAATCCTGAGCGAACAGGCAGCCCCAGGTGGGCAGAATTCAGCTTCTGTTCAGTTGCCTGAATGCAGTGCAAGAGTCAGGGCTTTAGAAATCCTCTCCCACAGCTGGTGGCCAGGTGCCTTCAGAAGTAATTAAACACCCCTCCCTTCGGCAGCAGAACCCCCTCCTTGAAAACAATGCCAGGCTCTTGGAAAAGAAACACTAAGAGAGGAGGAGAGAAGATAAAGGACCCCGATGAGGTAGGTTTCCTTGAACAAAAGTGGGATGCGCTGAGGTTTGGTGACCTCTGTCTCAGTCTGAGATGCCCTGAGGGGTTCTTCCTGTGAGGGGCCTGGGAGTGGTGGATCAGGCATCTTGTGGGGGGACACACACCCGTGGTGATCATTGACGCTGCAGACCTGGCAGGCGCTGCACGGCTGTGATCTTAGAGCACAATGAGAGTTTACGAGCCTGGCACGATCTTCAGTTGTGGACTTTACCTAAGTCAACAAAGCCATCTGTCTGGTCCAAAGTTTTCTTTTGTTTTGTACTGAAGTAGCTTCTTAGGAAAATGGCTAAGTTTTCAGCTATTTTAGGAGAAACAAGAAACACTGGCTTGCTTTTCCCTTTGTTATCTTTAAGGAAAATAAGCCCTTCATGCATTGGAGAAGGAAATGGC
This sequence comes from Bos indicus, assembly GCF_029378745.1. Classification (NCBI taxonomy): domain Eukaryota; kingdom Metazoa; phylum Chordata; class Mammalia; order Artiodactyla; family Bovidae; genus Bos; species Bos indicus. The sequence goes on along the minus strand of NC_091773.1, from coordinate 21,774,388 downwards.
AACCCACTCCAGTATTATTGCCTGGAGAATCCCAGAGACGGGGGAGCCTGGTGAGCTGCTGTCTATGGGGTCTTGCAGAGTTGGACACCACTGAAGTGACTTAGCAGCAGCAGCAGCAACCCCTTTAAAATAAAAGAGTAAAGAAGTATCTACAGAATTCAAGTCAGCAGAGTGGACCTTTATTTTAAAGAAAAATTATATGGTGGTTTGAGGATTTTTAAGAAATTTCATTGAGATTTTGAAGTGTGGTACAACCTAATGGGACTAAGAAAAATGATTTAAAATCACATATTTTAGAAAGTCATGTTATATATAATTTCTCTATCTATAAACTTTATAAACTGATATAACCACAATTAAACACTCTGCACTGCAAATTAAAAATTTCTCTCCCTGGGCTAATGCATTTTCAATTTCCTTAAGTCATTCTGTGAACTGACTGAGAGGTTTTCTCACACTTTTCAGTTTTATAGTTACCTAGTCATCCCCATTGAGGGTATGTGTCATCATAGACTGAGACCATAAATCAAATATGGGAAGCTGTGGTAAGCTGCTCAAATGAAAACCAAGACAGTTTTCATTTTCAGATTGAAATTAGCTATGTGAAAATTTGATTCAAAATCATAAAGAACTATTTTGTTTTTTAGTTTTTTTTTTAGCTCAGGAAAATTCAAGCTTCAAAGTTGTAATGAAAACTTAATTTCTTTGGGAGATTAGCTTATCCAGATAACATAAGGCTCTTAAAATAAAATGGCAAAAAAAAAAATTTAACAAAAGTGCTTTTGGATACATACAGATTGTTAGACTAAGATTTTTAGATATCCAATTTCTTGATCAAATGAAAGTGACAAATAGACGAGTTGGTAACTTACCTAAACTATTTAAATTTTGTCAGCTTCCTAAGAGACAGAATATTCAACCAAAAAGATGTGGGATGTATAGGAGAACTGGGATGAAGATGGTGTATTACTGTGAAAACTACCCCAAAATTTCCATGTGCTGTCCTTCGTCACTGAGGAGCTTTAAATGCTAAGAGCCACGAGGTGTGGGGTTGACTAGCTCAGTCCAAAAACGTCGTCAACACTGAACCACTTCCTCCATCGCATTTCACTTCTTTATCTTGATGAGTAATTTGAAAATCTTGAAAATATATCTACCTCCTGGATAGAGACTTAGGTCCTACAGGAGTCACGAACCCAAACAGCATCTTTCATTGACAAAATGCACAGGAGGGGTGGATTGAGCTAGAATTCTACCTTTAAGTATTTACACTATTTGAGTCATGCTGAGATTGTCTGAGTTTAATAGAGGTTTCAGAAGCCAAAGGGTCTGTGTTGGCTTCGGACAGCATCGCTCATTTCACAAGGTCATCTTAAGCAGCTTCTGTAGGACTTCTGTGTAGTGGGAGCAAGTTTGCAAATGTATTGAGTATCTGTAGCATTTTAACAAATCAGGGAGAGCATAACCTAGGTTATATTTTGTTATCTGTGCAAATCAGCAATTTTACCAAATGTTAAAAAAAATTTTCACAGCGTCTCAAAAGATCAGGTACATTGTTTCATGTTTAAGTTGTTTACATTTATTTAGGTGTCATTATGTTAGTTTCCATACTTCCTTAAAGGGAGGACCTTTCAAAATGTCACTGTCAAAGTAGTCATTGTTTAGAATTCTCTTGAGCCAAATAAAAAAAATGATGAAGGCTCATTTTGCCTATCGGATTTAATATTTATTTTCCTGCTTATGACGTTCCTAGCCATGTAGCTGAAAGGATAACTTTGTGCACATAAACCAATGCAAAGTTACTCATGCAAATGTTTTTGTAATTGCTGGAGTATGTCTCTGGCTGATTTGACTGCTATTTTGGATTTTTTTTTCCTGTTCTGTTTTATTGATGCACTTGCATTCCAAGTAAATTTCCAGAAGTCAAATACATTTCAAGTTTAACACACCGCAAAGTATTTTTCCTTGATTCCAAAATAACATATTATCCACTAAAAATTCTATTCTGAGCGAATCTTCAAAGATATTTCAGATAGCATTCAGAATTTCAAGCCACATTTCAGAATTTATGAAGTCTGTGAACTGATTTGAATCTCTGCCAAGTGCTATAAAAGTTGACCTTTAAAGTTTTACAAATGTTTGGTTATTTTTCTGCTCTTTCTGAACATTGCTTGAAGCAGAAGTAAGGCATTTTCAAGAAAGAGTCTAACCAAAGTGTTTTGAAAGAGATCCTTATCTTTTATTCTTATTTACGTTATTTCTATAGCAACCAGTGTGCCAGGGTATTTGCTTTTCAAATATATTTGGTTACAGGTATTAATACGCCCCAGAGCTGGTACAAACTGTTTAATCCTAGAACTAACCATGAACACCTGTCCTGAACTTTAACGGTAATAACTACATTGTTATTTTTTAGAATTCATAAGCAGGACAATAAGAAATTGCTGTTTGAATAGAGAAAAAAATGAGTTGCTGTATTTTTGGTAAACAAATCTTGCTTCTGAATGAAAGCCGCATCAGCATAAGGCTGAGGCTGGTGGTACATGTTTTCCCATTGCCATTTTCCTAGGGATTACATATTTTACGTTTGTTCAATACTGATGGTAATCTAATCAGGAGACCCCAGACTGAATTCTTTGGTTTGGCTTTTAAGGACTTTGCAGTTCATTTTTTATTATTACTGTTGTATTTATAATCAGAGTCTACACTATTTTTGAAGAGTAAATTTAACATAGTTTTCATTTGTGCATCTTAGAATCTTTATAAAAAATAGCCAATTTCCTTAGAGATGTCAGTATTTGCCACTTACTCCATTGTGCACATGTACAGCTGGGGCTGGGTTTAAAAAAACAATGTGCTTTAAAAACCAAAAAATAAGGGAAGACTCATCTTTAAATTTTTTTTCTTCTAACGAACTCCTTGCATATTTTGCTCGACTTGGATTGTGGTTAATAGTCTTTATTTACAAAGTCAAATTAATCCACAGACACAAGCCTGAATCTTTTACACAGCAAAGGAATTTTTTAAGACTTTAATTTTCTCTCTTGATTATTCTCTTAACTATAGTACAACTATATCGATCCTTTTTTCTTTCCCTAATCTCTTTTAAAAATTTTATTTTTATTTTATTGGAGAATAGTTGATTTACAATGTTGTATTAGCTTTGTGTGTACAGCAAAGTGATTCAGTTTAAATATATATGTATTTTCAGGTTTTTCCCTTATAGGTTTATTACAAAATACTGAGTATAGTTCTCTGTGCTATACAGTATGTCCTTGTTCTTTATCTATTTAATATATATTAGGGTGTGTGTATGTTAATCCCAAGCTCCTAGTTTATTCCTCCCTGCTTTCCATTTTAGTAGCCATAAGTTTGTTTTCTGTCTGTGAGTCTGTTTATGTTTTGTATATAAGTTCATTTGTATCTTTGTTTTAAATTCTGCATGTGTGTGATTTTATGTGATGTTTGTCTTTCTCTGACTTACTTCACTTAGTATGATCACCTCTAGGTCCATCCACGTTGCTGCAAACGGCATCATTTCATTCTCTTTTGAAGATGAGAAGGATTTCTGTACTAATCCAAATAGGACATGGTTAAAACTAGTTTGAAAACTATTGAACCCAGAGACAGCATTATGATAACTGAGCATGGATTTTGTTTGTTTGTTGCTGTTATTTTGTGTTTAGCTTTTCCATGAACATTGATTTCTAAAATAAAACTCATTCTAGTTCATTTGTGTGCTAGATATTTAAAGTCAGTAATATATGTGTGAATTTTGCTTTTTTAATAATAGGTTAAATAACTAAAGGTAATATAAAAACTAATGCTGTGTCAAATACTTCACCAAATAGTGCTTTATAATAAACCCTCCTAGATTCCCCCCCGCTTTTTTTCCCCCTAATGGTCTTTGCTGCCCTCCCCTCCCCCCAGAAGTAAACTTTGAAGCTGGGGAAGGGGTACCACGGGTTCTTACTGACATCCCATTCTCTGGATTTTTATTTGCTGTTTATACTATTGACCAATAACACCTTCTGATGAACTAGGTGATTCTAATGGCACAGATATAAAAAGCAATTAAAAGTCTTCACTGCTCTATAAAATAATATAATAGTCATTTAGAACTTTTACAGTAATTAATGAAAGATGTCCAGCTTTCCACCAAAGCATGTTACTTACTTTCTGACTGTGTCTCATGAAGAACTGAGTGCAAACCACCCGCCCATGATAAATAAATCTGTGTACATTAGCATGGAGGTTTTGAATACGAACAAACAGGGAAAAAGGAGAAGTTGCTGCAGGACTGAAGTTGGAATCACGTGACTTCAAAGTTTGTGGAAAGTTTTTCCCCTTTTCTTGTGTTCTATGTGTGCGTCAAGGATCCAGAGGTGAGTTCTTCAAAGTTGTCAACTTCGTTTCTCTTCAGCTGGTTTGGAGCTGCTTTTCCACCTGCTTTCACAAGTAAGATTTTTAAACAGTTTTAAAAAGACTGATCCTCTGACTTTTTTCTTCAAAATTTAGATGGAAGTGCAGCTGTGGTTTCCTTGTTAAGAATTCTTCTTTTTCTGCCTTTAAATTTCTTTCTGAAATTTATTGGGACATTTAAAATTTTTATTGCATGGGTAAAAAAAAAAGTCTTTCTTTGTAGTGTAAGATGATTGATGCTTGGGGTGCTATGCTGTGTGTGTTTGACTAGTTTGTGCTGAGTTTTAAAGGGAACGTAATAGTCACTGCCTTGTTCTGCCTCACCTTGTCTTGTTTACCCTTGGTAACTGACCCTGGAAGAACATTGCTCTATGTGTCCATAAACGCGTGTACTCAAGCTCATTACCCAGTCCACACTGGGCACTGGGGATGGGACAGCATGTCCAAAATGTGGCTACTCTTATTAAATTAGGAAATATATTTTTCCAAACGCAGTGAGTCACTCCCCTCTCGGGAACTGCACCGTCTTACTCACCAGCACATCAGCCACAAGGCTTCCTCAAGTCCTGAGACACTGCCCAAGTCACTGCCCCCAGGAGCCTCCCCGGCTGGTACCCTCCCCCACCTCCCCCAGGACTCGTGCTGGAAACGAGAGACCCTCATGACCTCCCGGTCATGGGTCTCTTAACGTGTGTCCTTGGGCGTCTCATGGATTTGTATTTTGGTCACTCACCTAAATTTAAGAACCTCATGGGACAAATACTGTCTTGACCTCTTTCAAAGTGTTTTTCTATCGCTAGCTGCCCTGAAGTGGTGTCTGTTGCATGAAAAACAGACATTCAAAGCATTACTGCTGAAGGAGTGAGGTTAAATGTCTCTTTATTTGTAGACAATTCATGTAGTTTTCTGATATCATCAAGGCTCTTATGAGTTCTGTGTATTAATTTTTGACTCTCATGGTAAATAGCTATCCCATAATCCAAGTACAGCTTGTGTAAAAATATCTTCTGTCTCCTACGGAAGGAAAGGTGTGGCGTGACTGCTTTTTCTCTAAAATAGTAACTCACAAAACTAGTTGGTAAAGACCTCTGTGGGGTATGATCACTCACTTTCATTACTATTAAACCTTAATTCATTTTTTTTTCCATTTGTTATGGAGAATAGTAGATTAATGGTTGCCAGATACAAAAGCGCGCATGCTCAGTCGTGTCTGACTCTTTGTGACTGCCAGGCTCCTCTGTCCATGGAATTCCCCAGGCAAGAATACTGGAGTGGGTTGCCATGCCCTCCTCTAGGGGATCTTCCCAACATAGGGATTGCACCCAGGTCTCCTGCACTGCAGGCAGATTCTTTACCACTGGGCTTCCCCTTAACCATTGGACCGCCACAGAATTCCCTGTGTCTACTATTAATATTTTGATAAGGATGCTTTTAGGTGTTTGAAAGATTGATTTCATCCCAGGATCCATGTATCTCTCAGTCAATGAACATTTTTTTTTCCCCTAGTAGCAGCCGGGAGAAAAGCCTCACTTTTTGTTGAGAGGTGAGAATTCTGTCTGAACAGTGAGGTGCCTAGAGCTGGTGCAGATCTGATTATGTGTCTTTTTTGAACAGGAGGCGGAAGCAAGGTCATCTGAGGAGGGCCCAAAGTCTCTTTAGAAAAATCTGGGTGCATGGCAAGGCTCTGAGACTTTTGTCACATAGAACATGGTCACAGACGTGTTATCTCTCTTCTGCCATTGAGTTATTCAGATTTTCTGTTTCATTTTTTGTCAGTTTTTAGAGAATGTATTTTTCAATGAAATTTTCTATTTAATCTATATTTTCATATTTAGTGGCATAAAGTTGTTCACAATGTTATTACCGTTTAATGTTTATAGTAAGTATATCAACAACCTCTTTTTCCATTGTGATGATTATAATTTGTATTCTTTCTCTTTTTTTTTTCTTTTTCAATCTAGTGTATCAATTTTGCTGGTCTTTCCAAAGAACCATCTTTTAACTTTGCTAATTTTCTCTGTATTTTCTCTCTTTAAAAAAATTTATTGATTTCTATTCATTTATTCCTTTTTTCCTATTTACACTGGGCTTATTTTTATTTTTTAAATTCATAAAGTGGAAACTTAGTCACTGATTTAGAACTTTCTTCTTTTTAATATAGGCATGTAAAGCTATAAATTTCTCTCAAAACACTTTAGTTACATCTCACCAATTTTTATGTTATATTTTAAATTCTGATTTTCTAGTTTCCCTTGTGATTTCTTCTTTGATCAATGCGCTGTTTAACTGCTAAAAATGTGAAGATTTCCTAATTATTTTATTGATTTCCAATTATATTCCACTGTGGTCAGACAACATTCTCTTTGGGACTTTAAACCTTTTAAATCTGTTTAGACTTGTTTTATGGCCCTACATATGGCCTATTTTTTCACGAACTGTGTGCACTGGAAAGGAATGTGTATTCCATAATTGCGCTATAAATATCAGTCAGAACATATGGTTGGTATAATCTTCAGTCACCTGTGTACCTACATTTTGTCTAATTGTTTTTATCAATTTGCAAGAGAAGAGTACTAAACATTTTAAGTATAGTTATATATAGGATGGCTTCCCAGGTGAAGCTAGTAAAGAACCTGCCTGCCAATGCAGGAGCTGTAAGAGACTCAGGTTCAATCCCTGGGCTGGGAAGAGCCCCTGGAGGAAGGCATGGCAACCTACTCCAGTATTCTTGCCTGGAGAATCCTAAGGACAGAGAAACCTGGTGGGCCATGGTCCATGGGGGTCACAGGGAGTTGTACACGACTGAACATGAGCATCTCTGTTAATACTTTCTGTCTTTTGAAGTCTGTTTAATCTGGTGTTAATATGTAGTCATTTCAACTTTCTTATTGTTTGTATGGGATATCTTTTTTATCCCTTGACATTTAACCTGACTGGGTCTTTATTTTAATAGATGCTTCTTGAGATATATAATTTGTCTTGCTATTTTTGTTGTCTGACAATTTCTGCCTTTTTGTTGCAATGCTTAATCCAGTAACTTTAAACGCAATTATACCCACATCACTATTAATAATGTATTATTTAATCTTCTATGTTTTCTATTCCTTTGTTATTCCTTTCTTGCTTTCCTTTGGGCTTTTGCATATTTGTCATAATTCCATTTTAATGTGTCTTCAATACTGTTTTTCTTAGATCAGCGTTTTTCCTAATTAAGTGTATCTTAACTGGTTGAAATATGTTTCCATTTTTTTTTCCTCTCAAGAACACATCAAGAATATACTTTCTAAGCCTTTTCTTTTATCAAAATATTCATTCTGTGCAAATCAGTGATTTTTAGTATATTCACAAAGTTGCATAGTCATCAGCATTATCTAAGACTATTTATTTAAAGTGCCATTTAGATTTACTATAGAATGATAAAGAATAAAACAATAGAATGATATAGAATAAGCAGTGTTTATAGCCATTTTTAGCCATAGTAAGAATAAACATTTATTTTATAGTTTTGGCTCTGCTACCACACATCACACAAAGATGTGTGACTTTGGATCAATAACAATATTTTTTTCTGAATATTAAATTTCTTTTTAAATAACCTAAGACTGTTTAACTGCAAAACATTTCTAGCAACCCCTAAAAACACCCTGTGCCTAACTGTAGTTGCTCTGTATTCTCCATGCCCTCAGTTTCTGGTGACCTACAACTTCGTTTCTGTCCCTACAGATTTCCCTGTTCTGAACACTGGGTGAGAACAGACTCATGTAATATATGACCTTTTATATCTGGTTTCTCTCACTCAGCATAATGTTTGCAAGACTTACCCATGTTGTAGCATGTGTGAATGCTTCATTCCTTTTTATGGCTGAGTAATATTTCATTGTAGGAAAGAATGCATCTTGTTTTCCATTCATCTGTTGATAGACATTTAGCTTTATGCTTTTTGGCTATTATAGACAATGCTGTCATGAACATTTATGTACAAGTTTTTTTTGTGTGTGTATATGTGTTTTCATTTCTCTTCGGTGTATATCTAAGAGTGGAGTTGCTGGGTTGTAAGCCTGTCCTTAGAATTTCATCTATTAGCATCACACATGAGAGATAAGACAGATAATAATACTACTTGGGGTTATAACGCTATTTTTTTAAAACAAAGTGCATATTTTTCTGTAATCAGTATCTCCCTACAGGATGTACAGAGAGTTTTTTCGTTATCTCAAATTCAGGGAACCTCCAGTGGTGTGGTCTTGGGGAGAAAAGAGGTTTCGATGTGCCTGCAAATAGCCCTCTATCCAGAAGCTTTGTGTTGAGTTGTGTGCTCATGTGTGTGTGCTTTCAATTTGCTTTCATCAACCTTACTTTTAAAGTGGAAAAATAAGTCTTTTTCATGAGAAGTCTTCTAAGATTCTGGCACTTGATTTTGGAAATAGCATAAGTTAGTGTGTGTGTGTTTGTGTGTGTGTGCGTGCGTGCGCGCCTGCTCCGTCACTCAGCCATGTCTGACTCTTTGCAACCCAATGGACTGTAGACCACCAGGCTCCTCTGTCCATGGGACTTCCCTGGTAAGAATATTGGAGTGGGTTCCCATTCCTTCCTCTGCGAATCTTCCCAACCTGCGTCTCCTGCATTGGCAGGCAGATTCTTTACTGTCAGCGTCACCTGGGAAGCCATACATATATGTGTGTGTGTATATATATATATTTTTTTTTTCTGTAGTTATTTTATGGGAAGTTGAAAGAAACTGTGACAGGGCAGATGCCATTGGAGCTAAGTGTTTGGGTTCCTCTTTTTTTTTTCTGAGGTTAGTCCATGTTCTGAGTCAAATAGTGAACCTATACTTGCATGGTTAAGAAGGGTCTCAACAAATTGACCCTTCAGAGCCTCATATTCAGAGCCTAGACCTCGGACAACGTTGTAGAAGGCAATTTTCACAGATATTTGTCTGACGCTGTAAGGGGGCATCATACTGGGACCCTTTTAATCATAGTTGACCTGAGAGTCTTTTTTAAGAATTAAAAAAATATATATTTATTTGGCTGTGGTGGCTCTTAGTTGAGGCATACAAGATATTTTAGCTGTGGTGTGTGGGTCTAGTTCCCTGATTGGAGATCAGGGTCCTGAATTGAGAGTGCAGAGTCTTATGCACTAGACTGCCAGGCATGTCCCAACCTTAGCTTTTAAAATTCTCCTAAATAAGCCTCCATGATGGAATGCAAGTCTGCCATTAAACATAGTTGAAAACAATACATTCATTAAAAGGATGTTTGGAGACAAGGAACAGAGTCAGATTCAGTGCGTTATAGCACTCCGCCGGAGACGGAGTGGAAACACTCGGGAGGGACAGAGCTCTGGAGCTCTGGAGGCTGACTTTGGGGAGGACGTCAGCTGTTGGCTCTCAATTCTCAATTAGTCTGAAATAGTACATTCCTATTTAAATTTACTGGGCTTTATTTATTTTTGCTTTTCCAATAAAAGTATCTTTAAAAATATTTTCCTTTATTACATTGAAAAAGTGAAAGTGTTAGTCACTCAATCGTGTCTGATTCTTTGTAACCCCATGGACTGCAGCCTGCCAGACTCCTCTGTCCATGGGATTCTCCAGGAAAGAATACCAGAGTGAGTTGCCATGCCTTCCTCCAGGGGAACTTCCCAACCCAGGGATCCCCTGTATTGCAGGCAGATTCTTTACCATCTGAGCCACCAGGGAAGCCTTATAGGTCAGAGGCAACTGCCATAAAAAGAAAATGCATTTTGGTCTTTGCCACAGTTTTCTGTATCAGATGCAATGTAATCTATATTTAGAATCACTAGAATGCGAACCCCTTGAGGAAAGTTCAATCTATGTGCATCTGTGTCTTCAGGGCTTGGTGTATTGCCTGCTCATTCCATCTTACTCAGCGTTTACTAATTACTCACAACTTGCCAGTCTCTCCTGTAGGCCCTGGGGAGAAGGTTGTCAAGACAGTCATAGGACAGTCACACTCAGGCCCCTGTCTACCAGGGAACAGACAAGGAAGACTTCCTGGAGGAAGCGCCACTTGTGAAATCTGAAGCTTGTGTGAACAGGTCTGTCCAGTGAAAGGGGGCAGGGAAGCTGTCTCAGACCAAAGGGAGGGCATGATGAGGGTCAACAGGCTTAGGGAGGGTGGTGTCCTGTGCAATGAGAAGAGGAAGTGGTGACGGGAGGAGGGAAGGGCCCTGAGCTGAGGGAGAAGGTGGTGTTTTATGCAGAAGCAAGAGCAGGTGAAAGGGTTTAATCTGGGAAGTGATAGAATCTATCTAGCATTGTAAGAAAAGCCCACTCTGTTGTGGGGGGACAGTTAGTTGGGGGTACGTGGGTGCTCATTTGTTGGGACTGTGGCTGAAACTCCGTGACAGCAGGAGGCATGAAGAATGGACAGGGAGGGGGATATTTCGAGACATTCTGGTTGGAAATAGCAGAGCAAAGCTAGTTATGGCCCCCAAATTAATAAAAGCAAGAAAAAGGTTGTAAACAAAGCAGAAAATCTCATTTTTCATAACCTTAAGTCCTAAGTGATGAAAATATCTGCCAAAAGCTTGGGCGGAATGAAGAGAGACACAGGGAGTGGAAACATATTTCTGAAAGTTCGTGTTAGGACACATTTTCTGGCAGGTGGTGGCACAAATCTGACGGGTGTAATCCATGACCCCCTCCATGGGCTGGCAGGGTTGAGGTCCCTGGAATCTGCCGGTTCCATGACCCCTCTGCACCACCCAGAGTGGAGGGGGCCTGGGAAGGCAGAGACCCCAAAGATGTCTTTATAAGGGATAGGCTCTGAGGTGTCAGTCAGCTTTCACAGTGCATACATTAGGCATTTATACGTGTCAAGTTCAAGGCCTATGCATCAAGGCCTGTGGAACTTCCCTGGGGTAAGCAGCCTACTGCCACCATGGTGGGGGGGGAGGGGAAAGGGCAGGCCCTCTAACTAGGCTTCCTGTTGCTTGAGGCCACTCTCTTATTTTTTCCTCTCAAAGCAAACAGCTTGGCTAGGAGTAATGGATCCCATAAACTGAATAAAAACTGGACAAAAACCTAGCCCTAGACCTAGACACCAAACAACAAAAAAGTAGAAATTTACAAAACAAAAACCATTTCAAGAACACGTATGAAAGAAAGCTGCTAAAGTGTAGATACTTGATAGGTCTCCGTAACATAAAAAAATTACGTTTGTACTTATTTAGTAAGAAGAGATGCTAAAACAGTGGAAGGAAATATGGAATGAGCTGGCAGAGTTTGGGAAAGAATGGGAACTTAAAAAGAAATGCTAGAAATGGGAATTCCATGTATAAATCAGAAGAATTTGGCACTTTTGACCTTGCAGTTATGGTCATGGAGGACAGGTATTAATAAACATATCAACATGAGCAATAACAATTTAAAAAGTTTGGACATAAATTGAATGACGCGGAGCAAAAGAGAACTCTGAAGACAAGGTTTTTTTTTTAATTTTATTTTATTTTTAAACTTTACATAATTGTATTAGTTTTGTCAAATATCAAAATGAATCCACCACAGGTATACATGTGTTCCCCATTCTGAACCCTCCTCCCTCCTCCCTCCCCATACCATCCCTCTGGGTCGTCCCAGTGCACTAGCCCCAAGCATCCAGTATCGTGCATCGAACCTGGACTGGCATCTCGTTTCATACATGATACTTTACATGTTTCAATGCCATTCTCCCAAATCTTCCCACCCTCTCCCTCTCCCACAGAGTCCATAAGACTGTTCTATACATCAGTGTCTCTTTTGCTATCTCGTACACAGGGTTATTGTTACCATCTTTCTAAATTCCATATATATGCGTTAGTATACTGTATTGGTGTTTTTCCTTCTGGCTTACTTCACTCTGTATAATAGGCTCCAGTTTCATCCACCTCATTAGAACTGATTCAAATGTATTCTTTTTAATGGCTGAGTAATACTCCATTGTGTATATGTACCACAGCTTTCTTATCCATTCATCTGCTGATGGACATCTAGGTTGCTTCCATGTCCTGGCTATTATAAACAGTGCTGCGATGAACATTGGGGTACACGGGTCTCTTTCCCTTCTGGTTTCCTCAGTGTGTATGCCCAGCAGTGGGATTGCTGGTTCATAAGGCAGTTCTATCTCCAGTTTTTTAAGGAATCTCCACACTGTTCTCCATAGTGGCTGTACTAGTTTGCATTCCCACCAACAGTGTAAGAGGGTTCCCTTTTCTCCACACCCTCTCCAGCATTTATTATTTGTAGACTTTTGGATCGCAGCCATTCTGACTGGTGTGAAATGGTACTCCAGAAAAATAAATGACCCAATCAAAAAATGGGCCAAAGAACTAAATAGACATTTCTCCAAAGAAGACAAGGTTTTTTAAAAAATCAACACAAAGAGCATTCAAATACACAAGAAATCACCCTTAATTTAAAAAGTCCAAGGGCTCCTCAATGTTGGAAGCAAAATAACAATGTCTTCTGTCCCCAGAAAAGGGACTTGCCAGCACCAGACCTGGGGCAAGCTCCCTGATTCTCTGCATCTCATTTTCTTCCTGTTTAAACTGGAAATCAGAGTGGTGCCTTCATCTCCAGGTTTGGAAAACCAAGCTCGTTAATTTAAGTAAAGTGCTGAGATTAGTGTCTGGAGCAGAGCATGTCCTGTACTCTTCTTTCTTCTCAGCTTTCTCTTCCTTTTTTTTTTTTTTTTTGTTTCTTTCTTAACCTTTTTATTACTGTTACTGTTTACCGAGTTCCCAAAAGATTGGGCCAAGAAAAGAAACAAGCTATAAAAAGATTGGAAGGAAGTGAGAAAATGGCCATTATTTGCTGCTGACTTGATCTACTTAGGAAAATCAAGTAAAAATTGAGCCAGATTTCCAGACACAAATGAACATACAAGATTCTATCATGATCCTCCATACCACTATTGATCATCTAGAAGAGGAACTGAGGTCCTTTCAATTAAAATAGCAAGAAAACTATAGAGTTTATGGAAAATTACCTAGCAAAGAACAAATCATGTCTTCAGGGGGAGAATTGAAAACTATTTTAAAACATTTTAGAAAAACTCAAAAAAGATTTATAGTATACTCGTGTATAGGATAATTAATAATGATAGAAATGTTAGTTTTTCCAAATTAGTTTATGCATTCTATTCAGTTTCAAATAAAATCCCGGCAGATACCTGAGGACATCAGGACCATTGATTCTAAAATGTATATGAACCAATAAGGGCCCCCAAAAAGGTGAGACAAAAATTAGTCTTTAAGGCTCATTAATCAAACAACAGACTTAAGCATAAAACTATTTAAAAGAAACACAGCCCATGGGGTCGCAAAGAGTCGGACACAACTGAGAGGCTGAACTGAATGGACATAAAATAATGGTTTATTTAACCAAAATTAGGGAGGGATGGGAGGAAAGGTGGAGGAATTATAATATGCAAAATTACTGATTTTTCATGGTGAATCTAATGCTGGAAAGTCAGGAAATAGATCTCAATCGTGGATTATTTACCTTTAAACAATGAAGAACTAGAATTAGGCAATGTGAACGAGCCGGGGAAGGGACGGGAAGGAAGTGGTGGTCATTCAGCAGAATTTCAGAAACGCTGATTTCAAGGCTGCTGCCCACTTTCCAGGTCTATACATGGAGATAATAGGGAATTTAACCTGCTCACAGCCCTTCAGGATTTGGGGCCTGTTTCCTAAGGTGAGTGCCTCTGCATCTTCTTGTAAAATGTAACACCCTCTTGACTTGGGGCTTCTGGTGTGCAGCAAACAGAAGAGCCTCTGGTTGCCAAGCAGTTTCTGCCCCCAAAGGCTCGAAACACAATAGAACCAGGAGGCAGGTGCCTGAAGAGTAACGGTGTTTTCTTCTGGGACAGCAGGATAGAAATAAGAAAGGGGCTGTGAGAAATGACAAGACATATAAAAATGCTGTCTGATGCCTGTAGGTTTGATGCATGTACTAATTCACTCAAGTACTTCTCAGGTAGGCCTTTCAGCTGGGTTGCAGCCTGGGGAGCTTCGTCTGGGTGCATTCAGGGCTCGGGTTATTCAACCCCCGTGTGAGCTGTCATTTAGGTCCTTTGGGACTATGCGTTACCAGATCAAGGACAAGTGACGACTCGTGTTTGTGCTCAGTCATGCCTGACTCTGCGATCCCACGGACTATAGCCCACCAGGTTCTTCTGTTCATGGGATTCTCCAGGCAAGAATACTAGAGTGGGTTGCCATTCCCTTCTCCAGGGGATCTTCCTGACCCAGGGGTAGAAGACTGCAGGCAAATTCTTTACCCAGGGAAGCCCTCAAGGGCAAGAGGTCCGATCAAATATGAATTTCGGATAAACAAATAATCATTTTGTTAAATTCAGTATGTTCCATAAAGTATCTGAGACATCTTTAAAAAATTTATTGATTATCTGAAATTCATATTGAACTGGTGTCCTGTATCATTATTTGCTAAATATGGGCAACTTCATCTGAGGTAAATGAGAAGCTGCCAGAGGGGACAAAAAAGAAAGGACTTCTCTTTAAGAAAAGTGAGCAGTACTTTCTGAAGCTGATCAAAACTGTGAGATGCTTTGGGAAGATTCTTTCTTGGAAACAAATGAGATTTGGGCTACATAACCATGATAGCTTCCGGGGGAGGGCCGAGCAGTCGGACAGGCTGCTGAGACGAACGCTTCACTGGGGCAGTCTCTGCATATCATGGGGAGATAGACACTGCTGCCTGTGAGTCTTGGGCCCTGGCAGTTGAGGAAGAAGAGCGGGAGGAAGGAGTCAGGACCCAGATCCACAGTGTTGATTGGCCTTTGTCCTCATAGCTCCAAAAAGAAACAAGATCTCGATAAGCTCTATGAGCTGAAGTCCAAAGCAAGACAGATTATGAACCAGTTTGGTCCCTCAGCCCTAATCAACCTGTCCAATTTCTCATCAATAAAACCGGAACCAGCGAGCACCCCTCCACAAGGCTCCATGGCCAGTAGCACTGCAGTGGTGAAGATCCCAGGCACTCCTGGGACAGGAGGGCGTCTCAGCCCTGAAAACAATCAGGTATTGACCAAGAAGAAGTTACAGGACTTAGTAAGAGAAGTGGATCCTAATGAGCAATTGGATGAAGATGTGGAGGAGATGCTGCTGCAGATTGCTGATGATTTTATTGAGAGTGTGGTGACAGCTGCCTGCCAGCTTGCTCGGCATCGCAAGTCCAGCACCCTGGAGGTGAAAAATGTCCAGTTGCATCTAGAACGCCAGTGGAACATGTGGATCCCAGGGTTTAGCTCTGAAGAAATCCGACCCTACAAAAAAGCTTGCACCACAGAAGCTCACAGAGAATGGCGTTGATCCGGAAAACAACCAAGAAATAACGCATGGAAAGCTCAGGGGATGGACAGCAATGTATTCGGAGATACTTGAGCTGAGACCTCAGCCATCTCATCCTTGGATTTTTTTTTTTTAATGCTTTACAGAGAAGCATATATTTTTTATTAACAGTGCAGCAATATCTATAATGACTGAGAGGATCTGCCAAAAGAATAAAGCCTCCTACCCCAACTTCCAGTCCTTGTTCCCTGCCGTCTCAAAGAAGAGCAGTGTATCTTCCAGAGATTTTATTTGTGGTTTATTATGTAACTGATTGAATAGGGGACAAAGCATTATGGCCTTGTTTGGTCAGAGAGTATTAATATTAGCAAGATTTGTAGAGGTTTCTGTTCCCTTCTCCCCCACCCCCTTCTCCCTGTACTTTGTAATGTCAGTGTTTATATGAATATGACTTTCATTTGCTTTTCCAGAATAAAGAAGTTATTAATCGAAAAAAAAACAAAACAAAACCATGATAGCTTCCCACTTGGTCTCAGATGCTTCATGTAACCATGACGTCATTCCACCTGATCTCAGATACCTCATGTAACCATGACATCATCCTACCTGATCTCGGGTGCCTCACGTAACCATATTTATACATGGTGATGGAGTGGGTGTTTTTCACAATTTCACAAGCTGCTTTATTTTCTCTGCAAAACACACGCATCTGCACCTTCAGATTTCTGCTCTTTGGCCCATTGACTATCTTCTTTAATCGATGGAACCAGTGGGTCTAGCCAGATTCTCTTTTCTCACTGAGGAGGGACAGTCTCCATGTGTTCTTAGTCAACCCGGCATGTGTCAGGAACGGGAGGGGGCGACTGGATGGACCACAGAGATGGTGATCCAAGTGCAGGATAAAACCCTTCAGTGAAAATACAGGGTTTTGTGGAGGGAGGGTTTTGCCCCTTTGGGGGTGGCCCTGATACATTTCAGCATCTCTCCTTCTTCCTTGTGTGGCTTTGCGCTGGTGCCTGGCTGAGTTGCAGTTCTTGACGCTCTACATCTTGAAATTCAAGAAGCACAATTTTGGGCAGATAATCTTTGAGCAAATCAGTTACGTGGAGAATTGCTTCTGCTTCGTCTCACTGTCCCTGAAAATAAAGGAACAGATCAACTATCTTCTTCACAAAGTGATTTTGAGGACGAAATAATATCTAGTAAATTGCTTTGAGAGCAAAGTTGACGGTTGTTCTGTGAGTTGAGTAAGGACATTACTAAGTTTTGTTAAGATTTCAGTAAAGATGGCTTATTTCAATTGACATGTAACTCTTCAATGCGTACAGTTTTGCCACATTTTTATAGCCCTAATATAAGTAATTATTAATTGCTTTAGTAGTTTAGAATTAACAGCAGTTCTTAAGACCACTGTGAGTCTCAGTGAAATGGTATTCTATTTAGAAAGGAAAGAAATGTTTGTGTATGCACAAGGACAAACTGATCTGAGATTAAAAATTTAGATTTTATTTTTTACTTAAAGGACAAAATTTATCCTTGGCTTGCTCTTTGAGAAATAGAGTCAATATTTTCCCAAGTTGATCAAAATGATCAGATGCTTTGGGAATATATTTTTGGGAATATATTCTGGAGACGAATAAAATTTGGACTCTGCGAACACAAAGTCATCCTGCTTGATCTTGGGCATCTTTGTAGTTCTGGGGCAATTTATCTTTGTCTGGAATGAAATGCTAACTAAGAAGGAGTCAGTATGGGAAGGAAGTGGAATAAGACCAGGACTTAGAAAGTGACTTTCTCTGATTTATTTGAATATACTCAAAAATGTCAATAACTTCCAACTATTGGTCTGTAAACATTTGTTATCCATACTGCAGCTTTCCAATTCTGTATTGTCACCAGGCTGTTGTTCCAAAGTGGAATTCCAGTCATGTCATCCCTCTGGGTCCGTTCTTCCCTTCCACAACATGCCCTAAAGCTGGAAGCTGGAGTGCCTGCCAGATATTGACCCTGCCCTCTTCTGCCTCATCCCTGAGGCTCCGTCCTCACCCATGGGGACCCTCATGCTGGTTTCCTATTTTTTGACAGCTACACAGAACCACACAGATGACCTCCGTCTGAACAACTGCAATGGTCTATTCCCGGTCCTTCATATTTCTATCAGAAAAACAGCACTGGTGATCACTCTCTTTTTCATCGACCTTAAATCTTTTGAGGATCTCGTCTCATCTCATGGCTTGAAATATCATCTATAGATCCTTAGCTCCTAAGTTTATGTTTACAGCCTGAACCTTCTCCTAAACTCTAGGTTCATGCATCCAACATCCACTGTGATATTTCTATTTGGATGACAGTGATGAGAGATATCTTACAGTTAGCAGGTCCAACACTGAGCTTCTGATGTCTAATTGTTCTCTCCAAAATTTTGTCCTCGTTTGATTGCTACACCAGTAAGTGATCATGTCATTCTCCTAGTTTCTCAGGGCCAGAGTCTGGGGTCATTCTTCACTGCCCTCTTCTCTCACGTCTCAATATCCGAACCATCCTCGAAGCTGGTCAGTGTTGCCTTCAGAGGCACCACGTCCCATCACTCGGTCCAGGAACTGTCACTGCTCTCTGGCCTCCCACCCACCTCTGCCTCCTGGGTGGGCTGTACCGACCGAAGCCAGAGTGACTCCTGCAACCAAATGACAATCAGATCCAATGTCTCTCTGCTCAAACTTCAGTCATGCTCCAGTTCCTTAGAAGGAACATGGTCCAGTATGACTTGCCCTCCTCTATTCTCTGACTTCTCTCTCTCCCCTGATTTACCAAGTTTCTAGCCATGTCTTTTTAACTTTAATTTTATTGAGCTATAACTGACATGCAACACTGTATAAGTTTAAGGTGCATAGCATAATGGCTTGACATGCTGCTGCTGCTGCTAAGTCGCTTCAGTCGTGTCCAACTCTGTGCGACCCCATAGACGGCAGCCCACCAGGCCCCGCCGTCCCTGGGATTCTCCAGGCAAGAACACTGGAGTGGGTTGCCATTTCCTCCTCCAATGCATGAAAGTGAAAAGTGAAAGTGAAGTTGCTCAGTCGTGTCCGACTCTTAGCGACCCCATGGACTGCAGCCTACCAGGCTCCTCCATCCATGGGATTTTCCACGCAAGAGTACTGGAGTGAGGTGCCATTGAGTGCAGTGATGACCACAACAGCTCTAGAGAACATCCATTACCTTATATAGTTACCCAGAGATGTTTTTCTCTTGTGTTGAGAACTTTTAGGATTTATTCTCTTAGCGGCATTCAGATGTACCCACATAGCAGTGTTAACCATGGTCCTCATGTTGTATATTATCTCTCGAGGACTTATTTACCTTGTTCAGTCTCTGAGTCATTTTCACTCTTTGCAACCCCAGTAACTGCAGCATGCCAGGCTTCTTGGTCCTTCACTATCTTTTTATCTTATAATTACCTTGCAAGTTGATGTCTTTTGAACACCTTCATTCAAAACTCACATCCCACCTATTGTTATCACAAATCTGATCTCTTAGATTCCACATAAGAGCAAAATAAAATGGTATTTGTCTTCTGATTTATTTCACTTAGCCTGATGTCCTCAAGATCCATTCATGTTGGCAGGATTTCCTTCTTTTGATGGCTGAGTAATATTCCACTGCTTACATGGATCACATTTCCTTTATCCATTCATTCATCTGTGGACCTTGATGCTGTTTCCATGCCTTGGCTATTATAAATAATGCTGTGATAAACATGGGCATCTCTTCAATGTAGTGATTTTGTTTCCTTTAGATAAATACCCAGAAGTGGACTTGCTGATCAGGTGGTAGTTTTATTTTTAATTTCTCAAACATGTCAGCAAGCTCCCACTCCCAGAGGTCCCTGTGGCTGGAGTAAGTTCTTTACCCCAGTGGCCCCAGCTCTCTCCCGCCAAGGAGGGGAGCGTGGGATCAGGGGGCGCTGGGGAGATGAGTTCCCTCCAGGAGGCTAGTGGGCCTGCAGCATAAGACTTGGGAACTTATAGGATGGCTTCCTGTGAACAGCATCCACGTTGCTGCAGGTAGAGACCATGGCTCCTCTTGGGGAGGGGGGTGGGGGCACAGGCAGGGTGGAGGAGGGAGGCAGAGCTGGTGGGGTTTGCTGATGCCTTGGGTTGAGGTTTAAGGGAGATAAAACAAAGATGACAGGAAAGGTTTAGGATAGTGGAATTACTTTTCCTGGAATGAGGAAAACTCAGGGAGGATGGGTGTCTGGATCAAGAGTGAGAATTGGGCTTATTCAGGGAAAAATGTCAATCAATTATTCCAGTAGAGATATTCAGCCAAGATGTAAAGTGTAGACATATTCAAAAATATGATCTTAAATGCTTTTTCCTGCCTGACATTTCCATGTGGTTAATAAATACATTTGGACCTCACATTCATTTGCCTGGAAAATTGTCTTCAATATGACTCATAGGAAGTGCACGTCCTGTGGGCTCTTATGAGACTAACAACCACACAGCAGCCTTGGGCCAGGCTGTTCACAAGGAACGATGGTGACTCTGCATCCCCTGCTGCCCCACGCACCTGGAGGAGCCCACAAGGGGCTTTTATTCTAAAGAGACTAGGTGGGCATAAAGAATGTGCCCCCCAAACAGCTTTATAGTCCTGGAAAGTGGTGGGCATTGTAGGGTTTGCTCCAGTCCTCATCTCAGGAGCCATGAGTTGGTTTCAGTTTTGATTTAAGGTTCCTCATTATATTAATAGTTCATCGGTTTTACACTTGACACTTGGAGGAAGAGAACTTCTGTGTTAGGGTCTACAGTGACTACTCTTTGGATCTATCATCTGGGAGGCAATGAGCAAGGGAACAGCAGTAGGAAAAAACAGAGACGTGCACATTATTATTTTTTTTAATAGCGATGCATTGTGCTGACTGAGCCCTTTCACTCTTGCTCTGAATCAGGAGAGACACCAGGATTTGGGAGCATCTGAGGGTCTTATGCGGAGAAGGCAATGGCACCCCACTCCAGTACTCTTGCCTGGAAAATCCCATGGACGGAGGAGCCTGGTGGGCCACAGTCCATGGGGTCGTTAAGAGTCAGACAAGACTGAGCAGCTTCACTTTCACTTTTCACTTTCATGCATTGGAGAAGGAAATGGCAACCCACTCCAGTGTTCTTGCCTGGAGTATCCCAGGGACGGGGGAGCCTGGTGGGCTGCCATCTATGGGGTCCCACAGAGTCGGACACGACTAAAGTGACTTAGCATAGCAGGGTCTTATGAACAACATTCATCAGTTAATCAGTAAAAGCCTGTGCGATGCATGAGAGGAAGGTGAGGTAAGAAGCTGCTTGAAATGGTAAGGCTGCTCCCCCGTCTTCTGAAAGCCTCTGAAACAAGTTCTGGTACAAACCAGAGAATATTCTTTATTTCCAAGTAAAATTTAAAAAAATCACCTCCTCCACAGAATTATTTTCCCTGCAAATATTTCTTGTCTTTTTTAGGAAGAGGAATGGTCAAGGTTACTGATTAAGCTAGTTAATCAAATAATTCATTTTTGGTGGACTTTGGAATTATAACTTTAACCACAAGTAGTTCCCTGATCAGTGTAGCTTTTGACTGATTCCATATATCAAGGGGTTGTGTTGACTTTTTAAAATAAAATATTTAAAAAAACACTTTATTACCGACTCAATGGACATGAGTTTGAGCTCCAGGAGTTGGTGATGGACAGGGAAGCCTGGCCTGCTGCAGTCTGTGTGGATGCAAAGAGTTGGACATGATTGAACGACTGAACTGAACTGAATTTAAAAAATATTTATTTATTTATTTGGCTGTCAGGTATTAGCTGTGTCATGCTGGATCTTTCGTTGCGGCACATGGGCTTTCTAGTTGTGGTGTGGGCTCAGGTGTTGTGGCACACGGGCTTAGTTGCTCTAGGGTAAGTGGGATCTTAGTTTCCCGACCAGGAATAGAGCTGGCATCCCCTGCATTGCAAGGTGGACTTTTAACCAGTGGACCACAGGGAAGTCCTGTGTTGACTTCTCTAAAGTGTGAGGATGAGAAGCAGGGCGGGATTCAGCTTTGCCAGCCTCTCTGTTGTTTTCCTCTCAAAGCCAAAATGACACAATATTTTTGCACCTGGGATTAATTTTTATTTGAAGTCTAGTTCTGAAATAAACAAGAGGGGCAGTTTGCTTCCACTTTGAGAAATTTGGCGAAGGTTAAGTTATCCGAGATTCAAGCCAAGCCGTATTAGATATGCTATTCAATGGATAGACATGGTCTCCATTAAACTTTTTTCTGCTAATTGCTATTTTCCACCTACAATTTCTTGCAGATAATTTGTTGGAGGCCCTAATTGTGGCTTCTGTTAAATCCTTTGAAACTCGGGCTTTTAATCCTATGCTTTACAAATTGTTTTAAAAGTACTGATCTAATTAAGTAAAATGATGCAAATATCACTTGCCAAAACCAAATTTTTCTTGTCTAACGGACACTCTTTGCTCACATCATAACTTTAATTAAACTCGTGGATTCTGACCTGCATCGGCAAGTGTGTCTCGATCTTTGTAGCATCCCTATCCGTGACCTTGGAGGGTGACTAGGGTTGCTGGCATAGGAGTGGGTCCAACGCTCCAGCCTGAAAATATCATTGAAGTGAAGTGAAGTGGCTCAGTCGTGTCTGACTCTTTGTGATCCCATGGACAATGGCCTACCAGGCTCCTCCATCCATGGGATTCTCCAGGCAAGAGTACTGGAGTAGGTTGCCATTTCCTTCTCCAGGGGATCTTCCTGACCCAGGGATTGAACCTAGGTCTCCCGCATTCCAGGCAGACGCTTTAACCTCTGAGCCACCAGGAAAGTATCATTAATAGCGTGCTTTTTTGTTTGTTTGTTTGTGGAGTCACTGGAGAGTTTTTGTGTTTATGAACAAAGAGGGTCCAATGACTTGTATTTAATGGTTAGAATGATACACTGAGAAATGATCACAGCAGTATCCTTTATATCCACCTGGTGTATTTTTTGTTTCAGATTTGGTGTTTTTTGACCACCAGAAATTCTACATGGGACTTCTGTATCTCTTCCTTTTCTCACTAAATTATGTTCCTGTTTCCCTCTAGATTGTTGAATATAAGAAACATTTTAAATAGCTACTTCAGTGTTTTTATCTGCTAATGGCTTCATCTCTGACATTTCTGAATCTGTTCTTCTCTTTCATCTCTTTATCCCTGTTCCTTTTATGTCTGATAATTCTGCCCCCCATATTTATTGATATGACTGTGTATATATAAGGTGTACAACATGACATTTTGATATATGTATACATTGTAGAATGATTTCACCATCAAGTTAATTAACATATTCATCACCTCAAGTAGTTACCTTGTTTTCTCTCCTGGGGTGAGAACTCTTGGGATCTTCTGTGCTAGCACTGTTCAGCTATATATTAACTATATATTAGCTCTAGTCCCCAGGCTGTACACTAGGCCTCCAGAGTTCCTCATCATATAACTAAATGGGCCCTTTGACCAACATCTCTCCATTTCCCCAACCCCAGCCTCTGGTAGCTCTGTTACTCTCTGTTACTATGGGTTCAAGTTTTTAGACTCCACAGATACTTAAGACCATGCAGAATTTGTCTATCTGTGCATGGCTTATTTTACTTATCGTAATGTCCTCCAGGTTCATCCATGTTATCACAAACGGCCGATTTCCTTTCTTTTAAGGCTGAATAAGATTCCATTGTGTATGTATATATATCACATTTGTAATCCATTCATTCCTTGTTGTTTCCTTGTCTTGAGTTCTGTGGATAACACTGCAGTGAACATAGGAGTGCCCTTATCTCTTTAAGATACTGGTTTCATTTCCATTGAATACAGAACAAGAGGTGGAATTTCTGGATCATGTGATAGTTCTATTTTTTAATTTTCTAAGGAACCTCCACACTGTTTTCCATAGTGGCTGTGGACAATTTACATCCCACCAGCAGTGCACAAGGGCTCCTTTTCTTCACATCATCACCAAGACTTTCACCTCTTGGTTTTTGATAACAGTAATTCCAACAGATGGGAGGTGACATCTCATCGTGGTTTTGATTTGCATTTCCCTGATGACTAGTGATGCTGAGCATCTTTTCACGTACCTGTTGGCCATTTACATGTTTTCTTTGCAAAATTGTCCCTTCAGATCATTTACCCATTTTAAAATCAGGTTATTATTTATTTTTGCTATTGAGTTAGTGAGTTCTGTACATGTTTTGGATGTTAACACCTTATCTCATACATAACTTGTAAATATTTTCATCCACTCTGTGTGTGGTCTATTCACTTTGTTGATTGTTTCCTTTGGGGGGCAAAGGAAATTCTGCCATTTGTGACAATATGGATAAACTTGGAGGATATTACGATAAGTGAGATAGCCTTTTAATTTGATGTTGTCCCACTTGTTTATTTTTGCTTTTGTCTGTACTTTTGGTGTTGAGTCCAAAAAATCACCGACTGAGAAGACAAATTGCAAGATTTATCTTTTGTTTTTTAATAAGGGTTATACAATTTCAGATCCTACATTTAAATCTTTTATTTTGAGTTGATTTTTGTATAAGACAAGGGTCTGTTGTTAATCAGTTACTAAGTCGTGTCTGACTCTTTGCAACCCCATGGACTGCAGTATGCCAGGCTTCCCTGTCCTTTGATATCTCCCAGAGTTTGCTCAAACTCATGCCCATTGAATTGGTGATACTGTCCAACCTCTGTTGCCCCATTCTCCTCTTGCCTTCAGTCTTTCCCAGCATCAGGGTCTTTTCCAATGAGTTAAGTCTTCCCATCAGGTGGCCAAAGTATTGGAGCTTGAGCTTCAGTATCAGTTCTTCTGATGAATATTCAGGATTTATTTTCTTTAGAATTGACTGGTTTGATCTCCTTGCTGTCCAAGGGATTCTCAAGAGTCTTCTCCAGCACCACAATTTGAAAGCATCAATTCTTCAGTGCTCAGCCTTCTTTATGGTCCAAGTCTCACATTCACACATGTGGAAAAATCATTGCTTTGACTACACCACCTTTGTTGGCAAAGTGATGTCTGTGCTTTAATATGCTGTAGGGTTTACTTTAATTGTTTTGCATGTGAATATCCAATTTTCCTGACATCATTTATTAGAGTCACCTTTTCTCATTGTGTATTCTTGACAGATTTGCCAAAGATTAGCTGACTGTATATGTCAACTAATAATATAATATGTAGTGTGTATTTGCACTGTCTGTTCCATTCCATTGTTCTGTGTGTCTCTTTTTACACCAATACCATACTGATTAGAAGGTGTTCCCTGTCTCTTTCTCTGTTTATAAGGATGCTAATCCCCTCATGAGGACCTGCCCTCATGAGCTCACCTAATCGTCTCCCAGCAGCCCCACCTTCAAATATTGTGTGAACTTTGGGGAGAATGACATAGTTTTCAGTCCATGGCACGGAACTTCTCATCTTAAAAAGGATTTAGACTCTAAACGTGTTGAGAACAGAAACAGGTGCTTAGTCCAGGGTATGGTACAGAGGAGGTCTTTGATTGATAAACATATGACTTTGAAATCAATCCTTTCAAAGTCCCAGTGCTTCGTTAGAGACAAATAATGTGCTTCACTCAGTTAAAGGCACGCTGTTACCTGAGCCAGATTTCCATCCGTAATCCTAATGATAAAATACGGGTTGGATGTTCCTATGGCCCAAATGTGGCATCAGGGTCCTCACACTTATTAACTCATTCGAAAGCGGTGCTGTTAGGACTCTGTCTCCGACGAGAACCCTGAGCATGGGCACCCAGAACCTGAGTCTGACCTCCAGCAGTCTGATCTGAGAGGTGTGTTATTTATCTCACATACAACTTGAGATAAGTGACCTTGGTCTTTCCTTCCAGAATTCTGAATTAAAATGGTTCTCTATACTTTTAGTGCAGAGTCATCTTCCAGTGCTCAGATGCTCCATGTTAGTGCCACATGGCAATTCCTCATGTTTTGAGTGATTTTATCACCTTTGAAAAATCACTCTATTTTGATCTACGCAGGACGTTCAGGTGTGATTACAGAGCACGCTGCATTTTGCATCAACCGCCCATCATGTGCATCATCTCCACCTTGGCTTGTGGCATCATTAAAAAAAAAAAATCTGTGCAAATCACGAGTTAAGGGAAGTGCTATTAAAAATCATGCTCCATAAACCAAAGCATTTAAAAAAATAATTTGCTCCATTTCAGAAAGGTCCAGCTTATCAAACACGAGGCCGGCAATTAATGCCTATTGTCCGGATGGTCCCCAAATGATTACAGGCTCCCAGGAGGGAGAAATTTGAAGTGGCCACATTTGGTACCAGGTGTTTGAGTGAAGGGTGCTATTTGTCTTGAGATGTAATTGGTGTCAGCCCCGCAATGAAGAGGTTTAAACTTTATGCCTCGGCTATTATCACAAGGCCAGCCCAGCCCTTTCATCAGACTCTGGCTCCATCACCATCTCTAACAGTCATTGCTCACTGGGAGTTATCAATAAGATGAGAGCTATTGTCAGAATCCAAAATTACGGACTCGGCCCTGGAAGTTGAACAGCTGCAGGCTTACTCATTCAGCAAGACCCTGGTGTGTATGGATTGTAGTAATATGTGACTGTAGGTACGTTATACTATGTACATACACACAAAGATGATTTTTTAAATAGGTTTAAAGAAATCAGTCAGCTGTATCTGGAGGTAGAAATCATTGTTTCAATGGAAACGATGTGAGTTGGCTACCATCTTCTATTAAAAAATGCCATCTAAAGAAAAGAAATGGGTAATTTAAAACCTAGAATTCAGGATTTCCCTAGTGGTCCAGTCGTTAAGACTCCACGCTTTCACTGCAGAGGGTACATATTCTATCCCTGTTCAGGAGAACTAAGATCCCACAAGCTGAGTGGCACAGCCAAAAAGTAAAAAATGAAAATAAAATAAAGATACAATTTAAAAAACCTAGAAGTTATAAATAACATTATTATACTAATTTTATGTGTTACTTTTCTATCTATGACTGTAAAACATATACACATTACATATAAATGATGACTAATAATTGGAGATTTCAAACTTTGAACCATTATAAAGTGAGTCAAATTTTTAAGAAAATAATATGCAATTGTATCAATATTTCTTCAGCTACTCTCTCAGTGACATTTCACCATTTTTAGTTTTCTAACACAATATGAGAATCTGGAATGTATTTATTATATATCTGTTAGTCCATGGACTAATTGTGATAATAAAGATTTCCTCACTATATGGGTCATTTGAAAACTTTGCTTAAACTCTTATGGCTCATGAAGCCCCCTTCTGGAAAACCCTCTTTCTGTTTAAGATCATTTTCATAGCTCTCACTTAAGTAAGTCTTCACCATCTGTTCTTCCTTTATTCTAAATGCTAAAAGAAATTAATTCAAATGCGTCATAAAAGAGCTATTTTATGTTTTTAAATCCCCGTCTGCAGTTTAACACTAGGGCTAAATGTACATTGGCCATCTCCAAAAACATCTGGAGGAAAACATCTGGCTTATGACATCTCACTTGGAACATTTCCCAGGGAAGAAAGGGAGTTGTCCCACATGGATGTATTATTTTCTCTCACTCTGCCGAAAGTACATTGTCATAATTAAACTCATAAAGGAGGCGGGGCTTTTCATATCAGGCCATCATAGCTTTTTATTTTAATTATTTAAAAAAATGCTCCAGTTGATTCCCCCCCCATTTATCTTTTTTTTTTTTTTTTTTTAATTTGGCTGTGCCACAGATGTGGGATCTTAGTTCCCCGATCTGGGGTCAAACCTGCAGCCCCTGCATTGGATGGAAGCATGGAGTCCCAACCACTGCACCGCCAGGGAAGTCCTCACCATAGTTTTATAAATAAATTGGGTTTTTAATACACAGGTAAAGTTTGTTTTTTTTGCATTTGCTAAAATATCAGCACTTACCATTTTGACTGATTGATTGATAGTGTTTTCTTTAGAGCCAAACCTGACAAAACACTGGTCTGGAGTGCAGAGAACTGTGCTGTTAGATGTTGGTTTTACAGTCAGAGCAGAAGGTTTCAAATACTCGAGAAATAACCCGGGAAGGGGAGTCCACGCCCCCTCAGATCAGTCCCTGAGGATTAGGGCCCAGGCAGCAGGCACTCACTGTGAGGGACTAGGAGGTGGGACTAAGGCTCAGGCTAGGTAGTCATCAGCGCCGAATGTACTTTCTGGTGTATTTTTAAAAAATTATTTATTTTAAATTGGAGGATAATTGCTTTACAATATTGTGTTGGTTTCTGCAAGACATCAGCATGAATCAGCCACAGGTACACATATGGCTGACCCTCCCTCCCACCGCATTCCACCTTTCTAGGCGGTCACAGAGGGCGGGGTCGAGCGCCCTGCGTCATGCAGCAAATTCCCACTGCCTCTCTATTTTGCATATAGTAATATATATGTGTCAGTGGTATTCTCTCAATTCATTCCAATGTACTTATATGATGCTGTGTGATCACGAACTAAGATAAGCTGTGAATGACGTTAAGGGCGGGGGCATTATTCTTGGACACATGACACAGGGGCAAATCTGACTTTGTAACGACGGCTTCTGGGAAGATGCGTGTCTGTCAGAGGCTGTGTTGTGCTGTGTGGGGAAGTGTGGAAGGGCTGGGTGCAGGGGGTGCTGCTCCAGGGCAGCAGAGCCTGGCGCCCCCTCCTGGTCCCTGGAACTTTGCTCTGGGCACCAGTGCTCTCTCACTGGGGGCGCTTCATTTCCAGGTCTGACACTCACACGATGGCTTGGCTTCCGGCTTCCATCCTGAGTTCTTTCTCATAGGATCCTGGGACCCAGTGACGCTCCAGGCAGTGGCAGTGACACAGAGAGCAACTGCGTCACGGCCTCCCCTCAGACCCTCGTCTTCCTCTCTGGGACTTCTCGGAAAACACAGTGGCCTGGAAAATGGTGATTGCAGCCGCGAGGACCGGGAGAGCTGAATGTCACACGTCATCATAGGAGTCTGGAGGAGAAGGTGTGGAGAGGAGGGATTGTTTTTGTTGAAGAGCATTGACTGAGAAAGGAAAGAATCAACTGATGTGACAGGTGTAAGAGGAGATAAAATTAGTTTATAAATGTGGCACATTAAATGCCCAACCAATATTATTTTAAAACAGACAACAAGGAATAAAATGTTGCGTCAAAAAGTAGAACAAATACCAAGATAAAAAAAAAATCATTCAATAAATACAGACAGGGTAGTGAAAACAGAAAGATTTGGAGAAAGAGGATAGAACCAGTCTTGGGAAAGTAGAAAAATATACAGAAAGTGGTGAGAGAGGGATAGGAATAGAGCGTCCACAAGGAAAAAGGAAGGCGGGGAGGCTCCTCTAGTGAGAATTAATTAATTTACTTTAAGATTTAAACCAGTGTTCACCTGGGTGCTGGGCTTCAGTTTGCTCTCGCTTTGTAACTAGAACCTGCTGCCTTTTGTAAGTTGATGTTGCTTACACTGGATGGCTCCCAACCCTAACTTTTGGAACAGGTGTTAAACACTTAGTATCTTCAGGGGTCGGGTGGGAAACGTAAGTGAATTAAGTTGCCCACAAATACAAAAGAAAGCAAAACAAAATACATCCATCTGTTGGAAACAAACCACATTTTCTCTAAAAAAAAATTTTTTTTTTTTTAAATTTATGCACACCGTAAGGCATGTGGGATCTTAGTTCCTCAACCAGGGATCAAACCCATGCCCCCTGCAGTAGAAGCATGGAGTCTTAGCCACTGGACCACCAGGGAAGTCCTGATCACATTTTCTGCATCTTTCTGAACTGTGATTTATATATAACACCTTGTATATATGCATGTGCACATGCTCACGTGTGCACACACACACACACACACACACACACACATGATGTTGCTTGTTTGGTTAAGAACTGGAAATCTGACCTGTTGCTTCTACAGCAAGAGCTCAGTTTTAGGTCTTGCCTTCTGCATGGTGATATGAATATAGCATTTGGCTTTGTATTCTTTACTTGGGAGAGAGATTTAGATTAATTCACGTTCTCAGTGGAAAAGCAGTTGTTCACAGAGGCATCGCCTTTCTGTACTGATTTTTATTGCCGGGGAGATAGTTCCGAGAGAGTTGAAAAATCCTGATATTTCACTATCACCCTATTTGCATTTTACTAATTGGCTAAAGTTTGGCAATTTCCATTTCATACCTTCTTTTCACAGTTTCAATATTATTTGAGAAAGGAAAACTTAACCTATCTGTTCACTAATTCTAGGTATGAACTTGTTAAATTCACAAAATGATGCACATTTGTTACAATATACGGTAGCATTACTTTTTGGTGTTTTAGTCTTAGGAATTGGACAGATTTCAGTTCAGCCTGATAATAGCTTTTTGGTAAACGGTGTCTCCCTCTAGTGATACAAACCACTGTTCTTTTAAAAATACAGTAGAAGTTGGATCCTCTGAAAGAAATATGTTCTTCAACCCAGAAAAAAAAATATTATTAAGAAAGTAAAGTTAACACATGGACACCTGAAGTCTGGTTTCCCTCATACCTCGGGGATAAAGAATCTGCCTGACAATGCAGGAGATGCAGGTTCAATCCCTGGGTTGGGAAGATCCCCTGGAGGAGGGCATGGCAACCCACTCCAGTATTCTTGCCTGGAGAATCCCACGGACAGAAGAGCCTGGCGGGCTGCAGTCCACGGGGTCACAAAATAGTCTGACACGACTAAGCGACTAAACAACAACAGTCTGGAATTTATCGAATATCTGATCTGAGATAGTGGGACTTTGGGGGGTATTTTATTCATTTGTTTAGCCCATCTCCACTAGCTAATGCTGCTAGGTTCTGTGGGTTTACATGAATAAATCAGATTTGAAAGTTCTCTTCAAAGACATTACGATGTTACATTGACATGATGAGGTTTTAAAATGTTCTTTCAAATGAGAAATGTCTGGACCTCATTCTGTTTCTAAAGGTTCTATTTTCCATCAGTGTGAATGCCTCTCTTATTCCCTATTCAGGAATGGCTGTATCAATCATGAATTTTGGTTAACTCTCTTAATTTTCTGGAGGGAAGGCGAATAACACACATTATTATCTATAAATAATGGAGACTATGTTTTTGAGAGAGAATAGTAAAAAAAAAAATGTGTGCCAGCTGCTGCTATCATTCACGACTTTGCATGGCTCTTGGGTTTGTGTGAATGTACTGAAGTGTGCAGGTGCACGCATGTGTGATCCAGTAAAAATGCTAACCCTGTCATTAAAACGGTTCTTTAAAGTACATGTCATTTTTTTTACAATGAGTAAAAATAATTTCAGTAGTTCCTAATATCCTTCCTCCAAAAATGTGTCAGGAGGGACAAGCCTGCCTTTAGCTCAGCATCCTGGCTACCTTCCTGTTGGGGGTGGTCCTCGGATGTGGAGGGACGGGGCACTCTGGGGTTCCAGGGTTGTTCCAGGATCTAGCAGCTCCCTGGAGGCCCTCCCTATCCATTCCCCTCTCCCACCTTCCCTCTGCAGTTACAATGAAATTAAAACATGCAAAGACATCAGCCAGTATCAATGGCCTGGGACTGAAGGGAATGAGGCTTAGGGGCCAACGATTCAATATTAATATATAAGTTCCCTCTTTACATGGAGAAGGAAATGGCAACCCAATCCAGTCCATGGGGTCTCTAAGAGTCGGACACGACTGAGTGACTTCTCTTTCACTTTTCACTTTCATGCATTAGAGAAGGAAATGACAACCCACTCCAGTGTTCTTGCCTGGAGAATCCCAGGGACGGTGGAGCCTGGTGGGCTGCCGTCTGTGGGATCGCACAGAGTTGGACACGACTGAAGCGACTTAGCAGCAGCAGCAGCCCCCTTTACAGAGAGTTGGTGGTGAGTGAGGGTGGGAAGGTCGGAGATATGAGTGTTCTTCCTCTTTTCCTGAATTCTGATGGACAGGGACACATGGGGTGAGTCCTGCTCCAGCGCAGAGTGTGGGCAGGTGGGCAGTGGTGGGTACATGGCCTACAGCCTGTGAACACACTGTGTTGACGCAAGACTAATTGTTAGGGCCTGCTTGGTGATGGCTGTCTGGGTTTAGATTTTCTGCTTAGTTGAGAGGAGATCTATGAGTCACATATACCTCTCAACTGACTCCGATCACCTGGCCAGTCAGTGGCAAAGGGCCCAGGACAGCCCCCCTGAGCCAGTGGTGTGGCTTTCTTCATTGCAACCCAGGCAGGTGTGGGAGCTCTGGGCTGTTAACTACTTTCAAAGGCAGAGTAAGTGACTGAGCTATGACAAATAACATAAAATAGAGGCAGAACCCGAGTAAAAAGTCTTTTCCAGCAGAGCTTCTTCATCAGCTCAAACTATCCACAGGCTTTGACTGTAACTGAAAATATTACATATTTGCTTTACATGTATTTGTCATATTTTTAAGATCTTGAGTGAAAATCTTCATTCATCACCAAGATGACTGAATTAGTCTTTAAAAACTTCATTAGCAAGGGATGTTACAAAAAAAGGGAAAAAATAAGTAATTTTGGAAAATTGTAATGCATTTTAAAAAAATTAAAATGGTGTGGTAGACTGGGGGAGAGAAGTGCTCTTCTTTGGGAGCAAAAGGCAGAAACACATAAAATGTAGGAAGGGAAAGTGGAGCCCAGCCCAGGTTCGTACACAGGCCGTCGAGTATGTGATCTTGTGTTACTTACAAATCACGTTTTAATTTCCCCTGGAAATATTCCCTGAGGCCTATTGCTCTATACGTAGAAGGAATATTAACAAGGGCTGGGAACAGGTGTACAGGTGAGGCAACCCAGTCTCCGAAGCCGGAGCCCATGCCACCAGGAGCCTAGCCTTCCCTCTTCACCTGGCCGCTGCCCCTGTCCCTGGTCCCCACTGTCCCCGGATTCCACCTCCTTCCCCGAGCTCCTCTTATAGGAGAGCCCTGTGTGTGTGCGTGAAGTCGCTTCAGTCGTGCGCGCCTCTTTGTGGCGCTACGGATGACAGCCCGCCAGGCTCTAGTCCACCACTGTGTTCATCAGGGAAACTTGTCTCCTGCAGGTTTTGGGGTCATATTTCGGCATTTAGGGAAAGGCAAGGCTCTGCTGCCATCAAAGCTTAAACACTGTCAGCGACTGTGTGCCCAAGGTCTTCTCAAGGAACTTCAGCTCAGGGGCTTTTACTTTAGCGCCCTGGCCTCGGCCCGGTCTGAGCTGGCCTCTCCTGTTGGTGGGGTGTGTGTGGAGGTGCGGAACTGCATGGAGTGGGGAGCCTGTCTGGCCTGAAGAAGAAGGACAGTGGGCTGGGCACCGTGGCCTCTGGTTTGGGAGACCCCTGAGTCCTGCCCATCTTTTCCCAAGGGAGGTGAGTCTGGGTTTGGGGAGGTCCTGGGTATTGAGAGCCGGCAGGAAGCCTGAGATGGAGGCTCCCTCCTAAGTTCCCCCTCCCCCACGGGTCTTCTACCAAACATCAGGGAGCCGATACAGCCCAGGCTGCAGCGAGCAGTCCTCTGGAGCACAGCTGCCCCTAAAGAGGACAGTGTGTGGATGAGTGCGGCCGTGAGCTGTGCCGACACCAGCTCTGAAGCCAGCCGCTCCTGCTCTCTTCTCAGCAGGCTTCCTCCCACATGTGTTTCCTTGGGAAACAGCTGCATTTTCTGGATGTGTTGAGGTGAACTCCTTCCTCGAACAGAGCAAGGCGGGAAGCTAGGAGGCTTTCTTTCTTTCTTTTTTTAATTTAAGGCACCAAAATGCACATATAAAATGTTGTTGAACCAATGATGTTTTCACAACATTTTAGAGCAGTTCTAATCACTTTTTTTTAACCTGTTGTGTTTTTAAAATATTTGCTGTGTGCATAGAACAGCCTGCAGGCTGCCTGCTGAACCGGAGGCCGTGGGCTTGATGGTAGTCAGGTGTGTTGTGGGGGTGGAGGGGGTTGGGATGGGGTGGTGGTCTCAGTCCTCTGGGCGTGGGCATCAGGGTGCATCCCGGTCTGCCTGCAGGGGACGCGCCCATGGGGACGCGCCCACAGAGGCGTGCGGTCCTGCGTTCCGTTCCAACACCATCTTCTTCCCTTTGCAGCTTCCCACTTCCCATCTGTGCCCACCCACTGGTTTCTCAAAGAATAATTTTAAAAACTGGCACGTGGTTCAAGGGCAAAGACTCCAAAGCTGTGGGCTCCCTGGTCCTGGGTTTGGGGTGCTGGAGACGCGCGGCCACAAGCCCTGCCAGCCTTACCTCCTTGAAGCCAGAGGAGGTGACCCAGCCTGACCGCCAAGTCTGTTTGCTGCTGCCCACGGACCGTGGGGCCCGGAGTGTTGTCTGTATCTGCAAGCTGCCAGGGAAGCGTTTGCTGTTCCCTTTCATCTTTGCCAGTGCTGCCTGCAGACTCCAAAAGGCATCTTCAGAGGCTGATAATTAGAGCCACGGGCTCAGAGCATGAGTGCTCACTCCCTGTGCTGCTTGGGTGCCGTCCTTCTGAGAAATGACATCCTCGCCAATAATTATTCAGTTATCACCTTGTTGTATTACTCCTCCTGGAGTCTCTATTTGAGGATAAATGTTAGGCCAACCTTTGCCATTCAATCCTCTGATTCGAATAAATGCAATATTCCAGAAAAAAAAAAACGAAACAAAACTAGAAACCCTAGGCAGCAGTTGTTTCTGAACAGAACACGGCTATATGATAGTTTTAAGGATAGTGTGAAAAATGAGTACTTAGTAAAGTGGCACTTGAATCCACTTATGATGGGCTTCCCTGGTCGCTCAGTGGTAAAGAAGCTGCCTGCCAATGCAGGAGATGTAGCTTCAATTCCTGGGTTGGGAAGATCCTCTAGAGAAGGAAATGGCAACCGACTCCAGTATTCTTACCTGGAGAATCCCATAGACAGAGGAGCCTTGTGGGCCACAGTCCACAGGGTCATAAGAATTGGATACGACTGAGTGACTAAACAACAATCCGTTGATGAGCTCTTGGAAGCAGTCAGTTCACATTTTGTGGAAGGATGTCTGCATGCTGCCATCTTGCTAGGATGCTCCTGTGCGTGGACCTCTATTGTCTGTAGATGGAAATCTGCAAGTCCAGCTTTCCCAGAGCACAGAGCCCTAAATTCCAGGCGCCGGTGACGTTACACTTTGTCCATGTGCTTTGGAAGCCGGGGCGGAGGGCAGAGTATCTGGCTGGGAGAGTTGACGCGTGAACCACTGGGATGTGCCTCTGGACTGAGAGTCAGGTCTCTGTATTTTGGCTTTTGTCTCGGTGAAGAGAGAACAGCAGAGAGCTCAGAACCAGCAGACTCCCTGGGTGGGTGCTTCTCCCCAAGACAGCGGTCCCTAGACTTGGCCCCAGTGAGGGTCCTCAACTTCCTTTGTGAAGTTTGTCTGGTCCTAGGCCTGGAAGTGGCTTCACAGGGGACACTAGTCATAAAGAACCCACCTGCCAGTGAAGGAGATGCAAGAGACGCACATTCAATCCCTGGGTCTGGAAGATCCCTGGGAGGAGAGCCTGGCAACCCACTCCAGTATTGTTACCTGGAGAATCCCATGGACAGAGGAGCCTGGCGGGCTACAGTCCATGGGATCGCAAAGAGACACGACTGAGCTACTGTGCGCGTGCACACACACACACACACGCCTGGAAGTTAGGTCCCATGTACAAAGACGCAGGAAAGCAGACAGTGTGAAGGGCATTCCTTAAGGAAAGGCAGGAAGTCTTTCAATACCAAAAGAGGATGAATTACAAGTGTTTCCTTGGCTCCAAAGATGGCTGTTGAATGCCTGTATGTTTCACATCACTGACTCCTCGGCACACACTCCCATTCTGAACTTGAGGAAGGGTCTTTACCTTAGCTCTTCCTGAGTTTCTTGAGTGATGACTGTTTTTGTCCTGGATCCACATTTCATAAGGTAAGAATCCCACCTCTCCAAATGTGCTCCCAGACAACTCGTCCTCACTTAGCAAATGAACAAAAAAAGAGTTCAAAACTCCACGTAGGGAAAACCTTCCCCTCTGCAAATTTGCAGCAGGAGAAGTTGGACTTTGTTGAAGCTTGTTTTGGGTAAGCAGCAAGCATGTTTCCCTGCGTTGGTTCGGCAACAACATTTGAAGATGTCCCGTCGTCTCGTGAGACATGAATGGCATATTGTGGATTCCAAAACTGTGCCTGCATCTGCTATGCCCAAACCTGCTCCGTTTGCAAAGCTTACAAGTAGGCCGGCCTGTTTTTTTTTTCCTTCCCCCGAGTTTCTCTTTTGGCCAAAGACAAATTGTTTCTGTGTTACTCAAAATACTTCAACTTGTCTGCAACCCAGAAGAGAATGTAACAGGGAAGGGCCTTCTCAGGAATTCACCCACGAAGGGGAATGATGCAAACATATATGGACAGGGAGGTCCCAGAGAGTGCTGGTGTCTTTTTTCTCCTCTGGAGACAAAGAGTTGATGTGGATCTAGAAAAAGAAGCTCACAAGAGAAGTTGGTGGATTTTCTGTTGTGCTCCGAGCTTCTTGGGTGAGCTTGCTGAGGTCTTCTTTCATTGGTCTTCTTTGGATTACTAACAATCAAATTTGCAAAAAAAGTGTGAGCCCTCTCCATGTGGAATAATACTTCTGTATGTGGAATAATACTCTAGCATATGTGAGGTTCTCTGAAAGTGATGGGTCAGAAAGTGGTAGCAAGAAAAAAATTATTATTAAGAATGTTTTAAAAGTGAAAGTGTTAGTCACTTGGTCGTGTCCAACTCTTTGTGACCCCATCGACTGGTAGCCTGCCAGGCTCCTCTGTCCATGGGATTTTCTAGGCAAGAATACTGGAGTGGGTTGCCTTCTCCAGGGGAATCTTCCTGACCCAGGGCTTGAACCTGCATTTCCTGCACTGCAAGCAGACTCTTTAAACAACTGAGCTACCAGGGAAGCCCATGTCTTAGAGGTGATCAAAAGGTTTCTGAGACAGTATGTGCATCTAGATTTCTCTAGAAAGACCACAATGAACAGGAAAGTTTAAGACAATCAGCTAAGAACAGGTGAGGCAGCCAGTCGGCTATCATGTGCCAGGTGCGGTGACACAGGGTCCCTGACTCCTGGAACTTCTAGGCTGGCAGAAGGGTTTAATCAGGTGTTGCTTCAGTAATCCATAGGCTGAAAAAGCACTACCCTTGAAAGAACCGAAACACAAGGTACATTCCCCCCACTGCTGTCAGCTTTGTTCACTGGGACCAATATCCTCAACCCTGGAGTGAAAACTCGCGGGTCCCCAGCTCTTCTGCTTGTTCTCAGATGATACAAAAGCTCCTCTGGCCAGTTGGAGTCACAGAAGTAGTCTCATTTTAGCTCTTGCAATGTCTGGGCCCAGGCGCTGGTCAACACTGGCCTTGACTACTTAGCTTGACCTCATCCCAGGTCCTCCTGGGGCCTGTCTGCCTACAGCTGGGCTGGCAAATCCTTCTGCCTTTTCACTGCAGCTCTGTCCCCATTTCACCGCCCCACTGCCATGGCTGTTGTATGTGTGTGTGTGTGTGTTGGGAGGGCATACCCCTGCCCACCGGACATGTGTGTGTATGAGTGTGTGTGTGTGTGTGTGTGTGTGTTGGGGAGCATACCCCTGCCACACCTGTGGTGTGTGTGTATGAGTGTGTGTGTGTGTTGTGTGTGGGGAGGTGTCAGAGGTAAAAGCCCCAGCCCTTTCTTACCTGGCGGGCAGGTGTCCTGTTTTCTGCCCTGGCAGATGGTTTGAGCCAGCCCTGTCTCAATGGACTTTCTAAAGCACTGAGTCTTTGGCAGTTCTGGGCAGCAAGGCTCCTCATTCTTCGAGTCTCCCTGATCCGAGGTGGAGGGGAATATGCCTCTTACTTCCTGGGTCCCGGGTACCACCCCCGCCATGCGCTTTCCTCAGCCCCGCCTGGCCCGTGGTCCCTCCTGCCTCCTCCTGTCAGGCCCTTTCCTCTCTCTAGGGGGCCCCACTGGACAGATAACTCCTGTTGGCCCAGGGACACACACACACACCTGGGCCTGGGACCTCTCCTCCATGTCCTACCCCCCAGGCGGGGGTGCCGCTGTCCCCCAGCACCCCTGTCCCCCATCTCCACTCTGTGCAAGCCCCAGGGTAGTCTGTGGCTCCTCTGGGGGTTCTGGCCCACCCAATGCACAGCGGGCTCAGGCTTCTGAGCCGCTTCGCCGCTCCCACCTGGTCCCAACCACAGGGGACAGGCCCAAGCTCCTCACCTGGACCCGAGTCAGAAGGCAGCCCCACCCAAGTCCTGCAGAGCCCCCCTGGGCGACCGTCTCTGGCCTCCTGGTCCTGCCCTCACCAATCCTTTCTGTATTCTTGGTCCGGGAAGGGTCCTGAACCTAGAAGGAGCCCCTGGACCCTTCTTCTTGCGTCTGCCTCGGCCTGGGGATGCAGGGGGTTGTGGTGAGGTCTGAGCGGTGGCCTCAAGTCTAGGCTCCCTGGAATCCTAAGGGCCTGAGGTTCAAATTCTGGGTGAGTTCACTTCAAACCTAACAAAAGAGGGCATGATGACTGAGATCAGAAAACAAAAGAAACCGAACTCCACGGGGTTTAAACAACTTTCCCCGAGGCCGCACTCCGCATCCAGGCATCCAGGTCAGGCCTCATCCCCAGGCCTGGGGGCCAGGAGCCGCCCTTGCGGTGTCAGGGTGAACCTGCGGGGCGAGGGCCGCCTCCTGACAAACCGGGGGCAGGCAAGCCAGAGACCCTGGGCTGGGAGGGCCCTCCGCCCCGCGCGCGCGCACAACAGGTCCTTGTAGGAGCGCGCCGTGCCACGCGGCGCCGGGGATGGGTCTGCACTCGGACATGAGCCCGCTTGTTCCCCGCTCGCCGTGAAAAGAGTTTTGAAATGAGTTCTGAATAGACAGCATTTTCTTTGTGCGAGTGGTAAATAACCCAGAGCGGAGTTACCGAGTTGCAGCTTCTGCATTCTGAAACTCCATGGAACTTTTTTGTGGGGAGAAAGGCAGGATGTTTTTTACAGAATGTGACCTCCCCGGAACACTGGAGGTGAGGAGAAAACGCTAGTGAGATAACCGTCACTGCTTTACATCTGGGAAAATACAGCTTTTAACAAAGCTACAAGAGGAGAGAAGATTCCTACCTCCCACCCCAAACCCATGCCTCATGGAGTTTCCCCAGGTGCTTTTCCCCTGGGTTTGACATTTCTTTAGATCTGATTTAAGAATCCGTGATTTTATGGTGATCATTTTCCTGTGCACATTTTTTTTTCTCTCCCATAGAAAGCGATAGCATCTCTGAATGGGGCCGTGTGGAGAAACCCTAAGAGAAACAGCATAAGAGCATTTTGGAATATATCCCGCAAAAGATAACTTTCTACACATCTGGCAGAGATTCTCCAGGTAAAGGTAAGAAAAGAAAACACGGTGAAAAGTAGAGTCAAATTATATCATGACATCACACTGGGTGAGCTTTGGGGAAACACAGAGCCCTGATGCAGGATGGATAGGGGTGGGTGGGGAGCCAGGAGAGTCCAGTTCCCACCCCTCCCCCCACAGGCATGGACTCAGCCTGTGGCCCTAGTCTGCGGTGACCAGGTCGGGGTCACCAGGGGCTGTTTCAGAGTCTCAGAGCACATGGGCGGAACATCAGAGGGTTTGTGGGGTCCAGCAGGAAGGTCTCCTAAAACATCCATGTGTTTAATGCTGCAAATGTTACTTGTACAGTATGGAATTCTTTTTAGGTTTGTATTTGCACTGGGACTGACTCATTTTCTATTTAGAATTGTTAAAGAATCACTTTTACGGCACTCAGATGAGAAGTGCATCTGGTGCTTACATATAATAAGCATCAAACATGAAGACGTGTTGCGTGCTGGAGCCATTTGTTTGTCACTGTAGGGGACCTGCACCATCTCCACTCTGTGTGTTTCTTTTCTGGAGTACATTTTGGGCCAAGGCATCAAGCTTTAGGGCTCTTTCCTTGAGCAGTAAGAACATTTTAAAAATCCCTAGCTAGTTTCAGTTGTTAGAAATGAACACCATTTAAGACTCTCCAGGAGGTACTGTGGATGAAGCTCAGAGGGACAAAGATTGCATTGGTCACGTCCTGGTATTTGGGCTTCTGGATGCATTTCTGAAGCAGAGTGTCAGTAACAGTTACTTGTGGGCAGGTTCCATATACATAACATGAGCACTGTAATGAGATCTTCTTTCCAGCAGACTGAAAAGGTCAAGCTGGCAGTTCTCAGGACCGAGTCAGTGCTGTGTCTCACAGTGGTGGGTAAAACAAGGCAATTATAAGGCAGGTAGAAGTTGTTATGTTGCAAGTGTTCTCATGGGGTCAAGCTTCTGGTTTTTGAACAATTGGTGGGATGCATTTGTTGTTTACAACTTGGAACCTTGATCTTTCTAGTTCAGACAGATTGCTGTCAAGTTAATTGGAATGCCCCCTTTAGGTCATCTTAGAATGAGTAACGCAAAAGCAGCGATTCTCCTGTGAGCTGTGGTGGTGCAGTTGAGATAAAATGATGACATTCCTCATAAAACCATCCTCGATAAGTTCAGAATAATACTTTTTTCTTTACCGATTTCATAACCATTTATTTTTAGATAAAGTAGTGTTCTTGGGTGCTGCGTGCTAAATCAATTCAGTTGTGTCCAACACTTTGCGACCCCATGGACTGTATCCCACCAGGCTTCTCCGTCCATGGGACATGGGATTCTCCAGGCAAGAGTACTAGGGTGGGTTGCCAGGCCCTCCTCCAGGAGATCTCCCCGACCCAGGGATTGAACCCGTATCTCTTACGTCTCCTGCATTGGCAGGCGGGTTCTTTACCACTAGCGCCACCAAACTAGTGTCCTTGGTTTGTCATTAGTTCCTTGTGATTGAATACATTCTCTGGGAAAAGCTTTATCTTCAACATGCAATAAAAACTAATCATAGGTCCTCAACTTAAGAAAAGTTTTACCTTAATTATTTCTTTAAACATTTAACATTAAAATGCAGCTTTGTTAGGGAACTCTACTCAGATCTTTGTGTTGGCCTAAATGGAAGGGAAATCCGAAAGAGTGGAGATGTGTATACGTAGAGCTGATTCACTTTGCTGTGCAGCAGAAACTAACATAGCATTGTAAAGCAACTGTAATCAAATAAAAATTAATTAAAAGTAAAACAAAACACAGCTTTGTACATCACCTTCAGAAATAGGGCCCTTAAGTTAGGT
The DNA here is from genome assembly GCF_029378745.1 of Bos indicus. Classification (NCBI taxonomy): domain Eukaryota; kingdom Metazoa; phylum Chordata; class Mammalia; order Artiodactyla; family Bovidae; genus Bos; species Bos indicus. The sequence continues at coordinate 21,733,430 of NC_091773.1, read as the reverse complement.
AATTATAAATTCAGGTGGCCTTGTGGGCGGGTCGAAGTCACTGTGGTACCAGATTGTGTCCTGAGGCCATTTACAGGACATCACCAGCAGGGGGCAGCGCAGAGCAATGAACGCAAAGCATTCTGACCAGATGTCTAAAAATCTAAAGTGAAAATGTGTGTATGATCATAGTACTTTTTGGACAATGTCCTCCCCCGAACTCATATACCTCTAAAATAAATTGTTAAAAGGCCCAAACATGTTAATCCCTGAATAGTTGTCTCACTGTGAAAGTGTTGAGGGGTGAAGAGAAAACTTGATCTCCTTGTCAGAGGTATTTGCACTGATTTTTACTTTTGATTGATTTTGTTACAAAAGGCTCTGTGAGTGCAAATACCAGTAATATGTGCACATTTTCATTATGAAGCTTTTCAGGGTGATTTTTCTGTTGGAAAATATTGTAATAAAATCATAATTCAGACTCACGGAATAACCCTTACAAAACAGCATTTGATGCAAAATGCAGCTTTGGGTAGGTTTTCATTAAGTCCACATTTCTTTGAAGAAAATGATAACACATTGCTTTGCTTGTTAAATTTTTAAATTTTTTCTCCTCAAAATGACTACAGCAAATATTTTATGTTCTTAAGAAAAGCCACATGTAATACTCAATATACTCAATATTTGACATACATTTTACACTGGAAATCTGGATAGAATCAGACAGACTAAACTGAAACAAAACCCTAAAGGATTTAGAGGGACAGTTTATTAAAACATGTTCTATTTCATCACAGGGTTGTTGTGAAAACTCAAGTTTAATGTTATTGTTATTCAGTCGCTCAGTCATGTCTGACCCTTTGCGACCCCATGGACTGCAGCATGCCAGGCTGCCCTGTCCTTCAGCACCTCCTGGAGTTTGTTCAAACTTATGCCCATTAAGTCACTGATGCCATCCAGCCATCTTGTCTGAGTTTACTGGTCCCAGCAAAAATATTGAGGGACTCTCAGTGTCTTTATACTGAATCTTCTCCTGTAATCTGGAAGTTAGCATTTAAGATGATCATTCTTCTTGGCTAATTAGGATTGCAAAACATTTCTCTTTCCCAAAGTTCATGAGCCCGTAGGAAACTGGAGCTGCTCTTGCAAGCCGAGTGTCCCTCTTTTGCTGTTAGCTTTCTTGGATTTACCTTTGAAGTGACTTTGGCTCCCGTTGACTTCCGATATCTGACACATCGAGTATGGTAGTCTTTCAAGGGTTTCCCAGACAACCAGGACAGTTCATCTGGTTCCAGTCAAAGTGCCCTTGAACTCCAGTCACTTCACTTCCCTGCATGAGTCATGTGTGTAGCGGAAGGAGAGACACCAAAGGCTTCATGTGAGAGGCTGATGTGGGTGAAAAGATGGATGGATTTCACACTAAGACATCCACCTGGAGGTTCAGACTTCTGGTTCAGACTTCTGATGGTGGCCAGCGGGCTCACTGAGTCAAGCTCGCATTTAACCTGGGGGGAGGGATCCAGGTCCTGGGATCTGCCTAACTCCTGGGATCTGCCTAACTCCTGGGATCCACTGAATTCCTGCTCAGGGCTCCTCGGCAGACTCTAGCTATAAACTCTTACTTCACGTCACCCCCAAGAACTCCTCAGGGTACAGATTGTTGCCACCACCTCTGGCCTGCATGGTGCCTGGGGGTCCCCAATGGCTGTCACATCCGCCCCCATCTCAGGTCATGTCCACTGTGACCCGCCATGAAGCCACAAGTAAAGTCTTGTTCTGCCAGGCTTGTTTCCACCCCCAAGTCGCTCCTGAAGAGCAGAGGGGGAGGAGAGATCAGAGGACTGAGCCTTGGTCTGCGAAGGTTCCTGGACTCCACATTGATGCCTTCTGTGTTTTGTGTAAAGTGAAACACTTCACCTCATCTAGGTAGGAGTACAGTTAGGCAATTCTTTTTTTCTTCTTTTTCTTGGTTCTTGTCCTCACGGTGATGGACTAGTGGCTGGACTGATTGACAAATAGGGCAATAGAATATACAGCCTGCGCATCCCACCGGTGGGAATCTCAGATGGCAGCAGGTTGCTGCCTGAGCATGGGGCTTCTGCGGAAGTCTCCCTGTTGACTCCACGCTGCACTCAGAGTCCAGAGAGCTGAGCAGTGACTCTTTTGTCATCCAGACCGCCCCTCTCCCACCCTCTCCCCTACCTCTCATCATTCCCCTCTTCCTGCATTTGTTATATTTCATTCTGTCTGATACACTCACTGGGACATGAACATCTCATTGCAATGTGTATAAGTAAGCAAATTTTTAAAAAGCCACTTTCATGAGTCTATAACAAATTTAAATAAGGATTATATATATAATAGGGCTTCCCAGGTGGCACAGTGGTAAAAAATCTGCCTGCCCATGCAAGAAATGCAAGAAACATAGGTTCAATCCCTGAGTCAGGAAGAACCCCTGGAGAAGGAAAGGGCAACCTGCTCCAGTATTCTTGCCTGGAGAATTTCATGGACAGAGGAGCCTGGCGGGCTGCAATCCATGGGGCCACAAAGAGTCATACACAACTGGGCATATTCATGCACACACACATATATAATAAGCATTCATGGAAGTATATATTTTTATATACAGTTCCTTTAACTAGCAGCCTTTCCATCAGCTACAGCTACCACTGTGATGATCACTTTAAATAATCCTTGGCTTGTTAAAATTAATGGAGATGAATGTAATTTTATAATAGGAAATGTTGTTTTTGGGGTGTGAAACAATAGTAATCAATTTGAATAAATATTTGCTATTTGTTTTCATAAAAGTTTAAATCCTCCAAAGAGAACTCTGACCAAAATAGGAATAGAGCAGGATCAAGGAAACAGGTGATATGAGTCATATCACTGGCTTTCAATTAAAGGATGCTGTGACTGTTGGCGTGGACCACACATAGGCAGTTTCAGAATTTCTTAAGCTGAAATCCAGCTGGAGAGTTCTTAATCATGGTGGACTTATCTTCATCATTTATAGTCTCTCTGTGCATTGATGGACATTGGTGATAGGGTTTTGATACCTAAATCACAGTTTAAAAAAATTCAAAGAGGCATATGAATCCTCAGGCTGAGGCATTTCCTGAGCTAGCGGGTTTTCGTGCAAAGCTAATGTGTGTAATAGAGACTCAGTCTTTCGCTGTACAGTTTTGTCATCCTGTTTCAATAACTAAATGAATATTCTGAATTAATAAGCTTAATGTTTGTATAAGCTAAAGACTAGTCTAAGCTCTGCATTCATTGATGGGAGCCTTAAGCAAATGTTTCTTTTCATCAGCTTGTTCAAGAGGCATAAATGTAATTATGGCTCTGAGGTCATAACATAACAATTGGTCAACACGGTAACTAACTCTGGAACAGGTAGCAAAGTTATGGGTTGTAAGTTGCTTTGAATACGTGAAAGATCCTGAAGGATTGTTTTTTTCTTTTTCAAATGTGTATATATTTATACTTTTATTGTATAGAATAGAGACTGAGCATTAAAGTATATCTGTAGAACTGAGTTTTGTTTTTATCTGTTTACTGTTTTGAATTTATTTTATTGAAATATAGTTGATTTACGATGTGTTAATATCTGTGTGTGCTCTGTCTCAGTGCTCTGTGCTCTGTGCTCAGTCATGTCTGACTTTTTGCGACCCCATGTACTGTCGCCCTCCAGGGTCCTCTGTCTGTGGGATTTTCCAGGCAAGAATACTGGAGTGGGTTGCCATTTCCTTCTCCAGGGGATCTTACTGACCCAGGGATCGAACCTGTGTCTCCTGCATTGGCAAACGATTCTTTATCACTAGCGCCACCTGGGTACTTGTGTTAATTTCTACTGTTCAGCGAACATGGTTCTATTATATGTGTATATTCTTTTCCACATGGTTTATCACAAGATATTGAATAGAGTTCCTTGTGCTATGCAGTAGGACCTTGTTGTTGAATTTGCTTTTTTAGTTAATACTTTGGTTAAACATGAAACAGAAGTTGATATTCTTATCTTCACAGAAAATACAGAAAAGTGGTAGAAATATCCAAGATTGAGTCAAAGCTCTTAAAATGCCAAGGGGGCACAATGGGAAGGGTGGACTTCGTTTGCTTCTCCTCCCACCCCTCTGCTCCGTATTGTCTGCTAAGTTAGTTAGTTCAGGAAAACAGAATGATGAGTTTTGGGGGACACACCTCGTTTTGTCCCCCTTTCTTTCCTCCTCTACATCCCTCATGTCGCCTGCTCTGTATCTGTTCAGAGGCAGGATGTTAGGAAGCCAGAGAAAGAGTGAGAGGAGTGTCCGCTCCACAGGCTGCAAGCTCCTCACTCGCCTGTTACTGCCGCTCATTCTTTTAACACGGATCCCAGCCCTGTCTCATGTCACGCACGGGTCTCATTTCCATGTATGATTTCATTTCATTCTTTCAAGAGCCCTTCAAGGTTGTTATTATCATCTCCATGGCACAGGTGACGGAACCTAGACTTGTAGGGAAGTAAGGAACGTTTTCAAGACCATAGAACTGGTGAGAGCTGGAGTTAGGATGAAAATCCTGTTGCACTGTCTCCAAGACACTGACTTGTCTCTAAGGAGAGCTTGCTTTGGTGCTGATGTTTCAAAGCTTTTCAAAAATTTTATTTATTTAAAAAATTTTTGCCTGCGCTGGGTCTTCCTTGCTGCTTGGACTCTTCTCTAGTTGTGGCAAGCAGAGGTTACTCTTTGTTGCGGTGCCCGGCTTCTTACTGTGGTGGCTTCTCTTGCTGGGGAGCACAGGCGCTAGGGCACACGGGCTCCTGTAGGCCCTAGAGTGTGAGTTCAGTAGCTGCAGTGCTCGGGCTTAGCTGCTCTGCAGCGTGTGGAATCTTCTCAGACCAGGGACTGAACCCATGTGCCCTGCCTTGGCAGGTGGATTCTTAACCACTGAACTACCAGGAAAGCCCAAAACTTTTTATTTTGAAACAAGTTCAAACTTATAAGTATCGAGACGAAATCATTAAGTATCAAGAAGTTCTGAATACAGTTCACCAAGATTTTCCAATTGTGTACATTTTACCAAATTTGCTTTCTCTCTCTCTTTCTGTATTTATATGCACATCTTCTTATGGGCACAAATTAATTTTTCCTGAAACTGTTGTGGTAGGATCTAGACATGACCCCTTTTCCCACTGACAATCACAGCATGTGTTCCAAAATATGTGGATCTTACCTGACCTTCCCACGATGCCAGACCAAAATCATGCAGTTAGCAGGGATCCAAGCTACGAACTTTATTCAGAACTTGCCAGTTATCCCAATAATGTCCATATGGCAAAAAAATAAAAACAAAAATTGTGCAGGATCCAGCTCAGGGTTTTGAATTGAACTGTTGTGTGTCTCTAGTGTCTTTTATTCAGGAACATGCCCTCAGTCTTTACATTTCATGGTTCTCACATTTTTAAAGAGTGGAGGGCTTCCCTGGTAGCTGAGATGGTGAAGAATCTGCCTGCAATGTGGGAGACTGGGGTTCGATCCCTGGGTTGGGAAGCTCTCCTGAAGGACGGCATGGCAACCCACTCCAGTATGCTTGCCTGGAGAATCCCATGGACAGACCATGGGGTCACAAAGAGTCGGACACGACTGAGTGATCTGTGAAGAGCGGAGGCCAGTTAATTGTGTAAAATGCCCCTCAGTTTGGGCTTGTCTGATGGGTCCTCGTGATTTGATTCAAGGTGTCCATCTTTGGCAGGACAACCATGCAAGAGATGCTGTGTTCTCCACACTTTGTGTTAGGAGCAATGAATACTAATTTGCCGCATTAATGGTCTGTTTAAGTGGGTGAGGAGTTCTTCACAGCAAGGCTACTATTTTTCCCCTTTTAAGTGTTAATATCTTCTGGGAAGGTGTTTTGAGACTATGCAAAGATCCTCTTTTCCCATCTGATTTTTATCTCACTGGTTTGAACATTTATTGATGATTCTTGCTTGTATCCATTATTGCTACGATGGTTGCCGAGAGGTAGCACTTATCTTTTTTGAACTGCTTTATTCAGAGATTCACAGTCTAGAGAGATACAGTATTGCTAGTATTTACTCTAGTTTGTTGTGTGGTTTTATTATTGATCGGGGCCATTCACAGTGCTTTACAATTATTATCTCCTTTGAGCTTCAGGTCCCTCTGGATAGATACTATTACGTTCACATTTTATAGATGAGAAAATTGAGTAGCCAAAAACCAGTTGGCAACATTTTCTGGAAGAAAATATTAAAAATTGATCTTTAAAAATATCATTGGGAAAATTCACAGTAAGATAATAGAGTGAAGTATAAAAATTACCAAAAATAAGTAAAGAAAAGAAACTAGAAAGAATCACATATAACCCCATGCCATGTTTTTGAAACACTGAGTGTAGAAGCCAGAGGAAGAGACTGGACCACCTGATCCTCACATATGAGCAAGGTGTGTGGTGATGGCGCCTGTGGTATCTTGTTACCTTCACAAACATCGCAGGAAAGACATGGACAACCCTGAGAACTGAACTGCAGTTGTTTTTCTTGGCTGAACAGGAAGACAGAAAGGGAAGACAGAAAGATTAGAGACGTCTCACGTTAACTTTTATTGCAGCCACTGATGGAGATTGAGCAGAATGGGAGAAGAGAGAGGAAAGGAGACGTGATTCTCTGGGTCACACGAACTCTGGGGTGGGCAGGTGGTCCCCATGGGGAGCCCTTCTCTCTCACTGCAGACTCAGCCCCTCACCTCTGCGTGTTCCCCTCTTGTTTTCTCACCAATGAGGATGGTCCTGGGAGGACGCAGAGGTGGGTGGAGTGGATGCGTGGAGTGAATCCTGTATCTTGTGGCTTCACTGAGCTGGGGACCGATCCAGGTGCCTCTTGGGAGGTTGATGAATCACTGATGCAGGATTTTAAATATGGCATCCTGGCCCACCAGCTACTTCACCCTCGATCACCACCCACTTCATACCTCCATCACCACCCCCATCATCTCCATCACCACCCACTTCACCACCTCCATCACCACCCCACCACCCACTTCATCCCCTCCATTACCAGCCTCACCACCCACTGCACCACCCCCACTCACTTCACCACCTCCATCACCATCCACTTCACCACCATCACTACCCACTTCATCTCCTCCATCACCACCCCCACCACCCACTTCATCACCACCCTCAAAGACATCAACAGCTGTTGACTGAAAATGCTTCTTGCTGGATACTGTGCTAAATTCTTCACTGTTCTTCAGTCCTAACATAAACCCTCTGAGGAAGATATTCTGAATTTAATTATGCCCTTAACACCATGCTCAGAGCTTGCCCCTTATAAGGTCCTCAGTAATTAGGTGGTGTGCACATTTTAATTTTGCAGATGAGCAATGGAGGCTCAGAGAGGCTTAGTCTCTGAGTTCAAACAGGCAGGTTTTGATGGATCCAGAATTCAAAACAACTTGTGGTCTGCAGCCGCTCTACCCCTGCCCGAACATCCCAATCCCATACCTTGGCTTCTCCTCTGTTTTGCCGGTCAGAATCCCACCCAGCCCTTTCCGTCTTCAGGCCAGAGTTCGCTCTCCTTCTTCCCTAGGGCTTTTCAAGTCTCGCCATTCGGGATGGACTCCGCTCCCTCTGGGGTTTCATGGCCATGTTCTTGCACATTTCAGACCACTAGCAGGTCTGTCCTTGGTTCTCCAGTGACTGTGTTTGTGTCCCTCACCTGCATGCCTATCGAATGGCTGAATTTCCCAGCTTCTCTAAACCCTCACCTCTTGTTCAGCACCGCGATTTGCATTCTAGGTGTTGAAGAAACCGTTGTGAGGTGAGGAGAATGAGCAGAGGCTCTGAGCGGGGTTTTGGCGGCAGGAATGCGGGGGACAGAGCAGTGCGGCGGTGGCCAGCTGGCAGGGAGGGCACCCAAGACAAAGTCTGCCTGGTTCACAGCGGGCGGAAGGCCGGGTCTGGGTACACACACGTCTTTGTAAATAAAACTCTCTCGTTCGTGGTGAACCAGAGAGTGGAAGGAACAACAGGTGCTAAAGATGAATGGAGTGTTGTCAGTGCATTTAATGATAGGAAACCGGTCCGCTGCTGCCTCTTCCTGTTCTAGCAAGTGGCCTCGGCCTGCCCGTCACTTTCACTTTTAGTACTGTCTGCTGCTGTGGCCTGTGGACCTGGTGTTTCTGACAGATGGGCTGGGCCGGCCTGGTAGTGGTCGCCGTCCTTCAGCGGTGCTCGGTGCTCTGCTGGCTGCGGCCGTCTCTCCGCTCAGTTGCTGGGCTCGGACTCCAGGGCTCCGAGGTTGGGCTCACTTATGGCCATCATTCCTCCTCCTTGCCGGGTCATGACCCCTCGAGCCCCAGTGCTGGATGACAGACAAAATGATGCGGGTGGGGACCCCCCTCGCAACATGTCAGGACTGTCATTTCTACCACTTTTCCAGTCTTTTTCTTTATGGTTGTTATTTTCAGAGATTTCCTGGTTCTTTTTGCTTTCCTTCTAATGAAAGTTTAAATGCACCTGGTAAACGGATGTCTGGAGGGGGAACATCTTTGTTTTCTTGAAAGATTGAGTGATGTGTGCGTGAATGGTGGACTCTGGACTTTCCCAGGGAGATTTGTCTGCTGGCTTCTTTGTTTTTCCTTGTAACAGGTTGATAAGACGGACTTGAGCCCAGCAGAAAGCAAATGTTTGCCTGGTGGACAAGGTGATAGTTCTGAAGGGTCAGGTTTCACCTCGAGGCTGCGCCAGCCTGAGAAACAGACTGGAAGCCAGATTCTAAACCACACCCTCCCCCATCCTGACGTCTGTGCAAAGCATCATGCTTGCAGGAGGAGATGGGCCCATTTTTACAGTATCGATTAATTTCTTCCCTAGAATGGCACACTTGTCATTCAGTCCTTGTCTCTAGACCCCAGAAGAGAATGTTCTATGTTCTAAGAGAACGCTCTCTGACAAGAGTAGACAGTGTAAGATGGGTGCTTAGTTGCTCAGTCATGCCTGACTCTTTGTGACCCCATGGACTTTAACCTGCCAGGCTCCTCTGTCCATGGGATTCTCCAGGTGAGAATACTGGAGTGGGTTGCTATTTTCTTCTCCAGAGAATCTTCCTGACCCAGGGATCGAAGCTGAGTTTCCTACATTGCAGGCAGATTCTTTAGCGTCTGAGCTACCAGGGAAGCCCCAGAAGAGAACGTTCTATGTGGATGAGAGAGGACAGTGTGAGATATGTCTGTCTATACGTCACCATGCCACAGGCAGGCGGGTGCAGAGCCAGCTGGATTGCTCTTCTGGGGGTCTCCGCCCCGTGTGTGGGCATGTATAGGAGGGCAGAAGGTTGGGCTCCCTGGGGTCCCACTCTGCCACTTCCAGGTGCGCAGCACGAAGTGACACCCCCTTTCTGCACCTACCGAGGAAGTGGTTCGTGTGTGTAAAGCTCATGGCGAGGCTTGGAGCCTCTAGGGAAGACGGCTCTGGGTTTGCGGGGGTGTGAGGCTGACTTCTACATCCTGGATTCCTCCTCTCCTAGAATCGTTACCTTCCATAGCTTTCAGGACCTCATCCAGCCCACCTCCGACTGCGTCGCCACCTGCCCAGGAAGTCTGCTGCACACCGGCTGTGATGGGCTCTCCTGGACCCCCAGTCCCATCCCCTTCCTTCCAGTCACTGTCCACAGGCCCTCTCTGAGCGGGAGAATAGCACCCAGGTGGCACAGTGGCAGAGAACCTGCCTGCCAGTGCAGGAGATGCGGGAGATGCAGGTTGATCCCTGGGTCGGGACGATCCCCTGGAAGAGGAAATGGCAACCCACTCTGGTTCTGAGCAGGAGAACTTTGTTGGATGGATGTTTCTGTTACCTGTGGGATATTCTGTGCTAAAGAAGATGTTTGATATTTGTGCATCTTTATTTACATTTTGGATTCTTCCTCCACAATCAAGTCCTAGACGAGAAATTACTGGGTCAGAGGGTGTGATGGACCAAGAGGCTTGTGAGCATCAGAGGAGGTGCTGACCCCTGAGGGCCCTTTCCTAGGACACAGCCTAAAGAGTGACAGATTTTCCTTGTTTAAGTGAGAAATCTCTATTGCAGCACCCTGGATAGGGCCCCTCAGCCCCCATTAGAATGCATTCAACCTACTGGGTTTCCTTCACTGAAATAAGTACAAATAGTGATGACATGTTTGCTTCATTGTAGTGCCTTTGAGGAGGTGTGCTTTTAACACACGAACTGGAAAACATCCCATTTCCTCCACCTGTTTACTGGTGAGTGAGATGAGAGGCAGGGAGGATGGGAGAAGCGTGGCAGATGGTGGGTCGCATAGGGGGTGTGGGAGGTCCAGGGACTCAGTCTTGAATCTTCTCTTTGAAACTTCTTGGGTGACTGTGCTGGACACACACACAGAGCAGCAGTGGTCAGCTGTGCCTGTCGCTGATATGATGTGGTGTCCTGTGTAAAGAGAACCATCTCATCCCCGCCAGCTTCTAAGTACATTTTTCTTCTGTCTTTCCAACATCTGGCCAACCAACATCTTAGATGTCAATTATTCTACAGTTAACCTCTCCTTTTTTAACTGAAGTGTAGTTGACTTGCAATATTAGATTAGTCTCAGGTGTACAACATAGTGATTCAATATCTTTATAGTATACTCCATTTGAAATTATCATGAAATATTGGCTATGTTCCCTGTGCTGTAACTTATTTATGTATATGCACAGTAGTTTGGATCTATAAATTCCCTAACCACATTTTCCCGTCCCCCTTTCCTCTCCCCACTGGTAACCACTAGCTTGTTCTCTGTATCTGTGCGTCTGTTCTGTTTCGTTATATTCATTTGCTTGTTTTGCTTTTTAGATTCCATATGTAAGTGACAATATACAGTATTTGTCTTTCTCTGTCTGACTTATTTCACTTGGCATAATACCCTCCAGGTCCATCATGTTGCTGCAAATGGCAAAATTTCATTCTCTGTTATGACTGAGTAGTATTCCATTGTGTATATAGGTACCACATTTTCTTTATCCATCCCTCTGTTGATGGACATTGAGGTTGCTTCTGTGTTTTGACTGTTGTAAAGAGAAATGCTACGAACTTCGGGGTGCATGTATCTTTTTGAATTAGTGTTGTTATTTCTTTTGGATATATACCCAAGAGTGGAATTGTCTGATCATATGGTAGTTCTACTTTTAGTTTTTTGAGGGAACTCCATACTGTTTTCCGTAGTGACTTCACCAGTTTACATTCCCACCAACAGTGCACAAGGGTTCCCTTTTCTCCACATCCTCACCGACTTCTGTTATTTGTGGTCTGTTTGATGACAGTCATTCTGACAGGTGTGAGGTGCTATCTCATTGTGGTTTTGCTTTGTTTCTCCCCGATGATTAGTCGTGCTGAGTACCTTTCCATGTGCCTATTGGCCATCTGTATATCTTCTTTGGAAAAATGTCTATTCAGGTCATCTACCCATTTTTAAATTGTTATTTGATACTGAGTTGCATGAGCTATTTATATATTTTTCTATTTTATTTTATATATCCAGTCATATATAATTTGCACACATTTTCTGCCCTTCAGTACAGTTAACCTCTCTGAGTTTCCCTTTTCTATCACTAAACAGGTGAACAGTTAGTGGGGAGATTTAATGCAGTGACTCACCCAGTGTAAGGTATCAGTGCAGTAACCTGATGTTCCTCTTGACATGAATTAGCTAACTGCATGTGCAGTCTCTTTCACATTCTTCAGCGGTTCCAGGTTTATTTGCTGGTACTCTGCTCTGCTCACAGTGCTAAGATGTGCAGAGAGGCTGGTGGCATGATTTGCATTTGTGAAGGCTCTAGTGATGGTGGTACACACACACACACAAACACACACACATACCCATAAAACCAAAGTGCATGGCAGAAACTGATAGGTTTTGCAAAAGGGCCATGAGGGTGCAAAAGTTAGAAAAAAGCCATTGCTTTTACACATGGGGAAGAGCAGCTCTGAGATGCCTCCACCAAAGGAGGTAAGTCAGTCATTTAAGTTAGTCACTGAAGATGCGTGGGCTTCGGACAGACTGTGGGAAGGACAGAGGAGGGGGCCTGCAGGTGCAGAGATGACTGGATTAATGTGCGTAGGTGGAGAGAGGACAGGTCATGCTGGCCTGGTCAGGGAGTGTCAGGAAACAGGTGTGTGTGTGAGTATGTGAATACATGTGGTTGTGTGTTTGTGTCTGAATATGTGTGTTTGAGTGCATTAGACTGTGTGAGTGTGTGAGACAGTGTGTGTATGTCTGAATATGTGTGGTTGTATGTTTGAGTGTGTGAGACTGTGTGTGTGTTTGAGTATGTGAGGCAGTGTGTGTGTGTCTGAATATGTGTGGTTGTATGTTTGTGTGAGACTGCATGTGTGTGTTGGGAGGATGGGTGATTCAAGGAAGAAGGAAAGGGGATGAAATTGGGGGAATTATAGAGCCAATCATGGAGCCCCTTGACGGTCTTGCTCCCAAGAGTTATGTATGAGTTTTCTGTTAAGATTCTAGAAACCAGTCAGAACATCCAGGAGGCACTTCACATACCGGGACATCAGTTTCCAGGAAATAGAAACGAGGAGGGATGATGCTCATGTGCGGTTTTGACTCTCTCACTTGTTTCTGACATTTCAACCCTGGTTTTTAGCCCTGGCAGATCCTGCAGGCAGGTGTGTTAAGCATATTCTGAGGAGGATGTAAAGGCCTATTTCTGTTGTAAACAGTGGTTTAAAGGTTAGAAACCCTCAAGCTGAGATCTGCCATCTCCATTTTTCAGATCTTTTCATTTGTTTGCATGTTTTTCAGAAACCAGTCTTCACTTTTTAAAGTGTTTCTTTCTCATCTTCTTCCTGGAGAAGGAGCAAGGGAAACAGCTGGAAATAATAGAATGTGTCCTTTTACTTCGAATGACTCAGGGATGTGCCCATTGCACACTGCACCTGCCGGTTTATCTTCCTGACGGGGGCTGGTCGCTGTGAAGGCTGAGCCCTGAAATGCCAGTCCCCCTTTGAGCCCGCTGTTCCCTTTGAGCTCCAGAATGTAACAGTCAGGTGCTTGCTAGTGGTTTCCTGGTGGAAAAGGGCACACGGGTTTCCAGTGGGTGGGTTCACAGGGAGGCAGGTTCCTGCCGGGGTCCAGAGCCTCTGGATCCAGGGAATTCGAAGCGGGGACAGCGTCGGCGAGGATCAGGAAACAATTGCTTAATTAAACGTTAATTAAGGATATAAAGAGTGGTTAAATAAGGATAGCTCAGTGAGGAAATTCAGTGGAGAAAAGAGGCTGAATAACTTGGTTTACGTGGAAAGCTAATAAAATTCCAAAATAAAGAATTTACATTACCTATGTAGGTCGCAGGCGTCCTCCCGTTCTCCCGAAGGAGAGGAGCCACTAAGGCCTCCCCGGTCAAATCTTAGAAGCCCAGGCATAGTTAGTAGGCTTGACGAGCCTCCACACTCCAATTCAGCTAGAAGGTGAGAGAAAGAATGACAGGGAGACCAAGTTTCGGTGAACAAGGCCCACACTTTATTTTCCAAAGTAGTTTTTATACCTTAAGTTATGCATAGAGGATAATGGGGGAAGGGATAGAGTCATGTAGTAAGCCAGGCTTTCTTCCTGCAAACTTACCATATGCAAAAGTTTAGGTGATTTGCATCATCTTCTGGCCCGGAGGCCTGTTAACATTTTAAGGCCCTTTCTTCAGAAAACTTATTTTTCTCTAAAGGTGATTAGTCAGGCGCCACCCTCCAAAAGCATTAGATAAAGTTGCATTCCTATAGGGCAAAGGTGTGGTGGGCTATAACAAGAAAAAGAATTAACTCAAGGGTCCAAGGTTACAAACATTAAAGCTACTACTTACACCAATTATATTAATCAATACACTTACCTGCCAGGGACACAGCAGGTAAGGGATATGGAAACTTAGCAGCAAACATTGGCCCAACAAGTGAAAAACCCTTCACCAATACAATTTCTAATCAATCTTTTAACTGCTCAAAAGAATCTGTATTCAGACAGTTTAGAACATCTCATGCCTGTCACGGTTGTGAACAAAAACACTCTTATCACGCCCAGGAACTTTATTAACTGGAGCTGTAATTTAACTCTTTTTCAGAGAGAGGTGGTGGGGGACAGCCCCCGTAAAGTCAGACGTGTAGGTGAGATCACAAAGCAGTAAAGTAGGCAGACTCTAGTTTTGGGGGTAGATGCTCGAGAACTTCCAGGGGGACTCCTGAGGCTCCATCCGGCCTTTGCGTATGCCGAGCCTCCTTCCTCATGACCTTTGCCACGGGCGGAGTTCCTCACGCTGGCTCCCGGCAGGTGCTGAGTGTTATTGACAACGAGAGGACCGGTTGCTCTGGGCTCCTCTTCCTGGGAGGTTGGTGTCTCAGCCACATCTGTGGGTCCCCTGGGAGTGTGTCCCCTGCACCCAGCTAGCTCTGTGCTGGGCCTGGGGTCCTCTCCTTTCCTGCTCTTTATCTCTACCAAAATAATAATGGTAATAGCAACAGCAGGGGTGTAAGTAAATTTCCTGCCCTGGTCGCCAGCAGTGACCAGGCTCACCAGCTTGTTTTCGCCTCCTGTGACAAGCCTCCCCTTCTGCTTTTTTCCCTTTTCATCTCCGTTCTTCCTCTTCTCAGTGTCTTTTGGATAAGACTTCTCGTGTCTCAGTGATTCCAAGCAAACAAGCTGTTCTGCCACACAAAAAATAGAAATAAAAAGTAACCTGCCTTGAAAACACTACAAAGTCGATTACTTGCCTTCAAGATTAAGCTAAAATGTTTCCTGGAGCTTCACGCTTGTTTGAACATCCCACCACGTCACTTGATAACAGAGTGTTTCTGCCTTCTTTCTCTTTGCCAGTAAGCCGTATCTGTACTAAACCAGGGCCGCCTTTCAGTGTGGGTGGAGGAGGAGACTGGCCTCTGCCATGCAGACACACCCCAGCACTATTTATTTACGAGATGCTTTGTACCAGATGCAGACTGCCATCCATGTTATCCAGCTTTGTGGCCGACATCACACGGTCCTGGTAATCTGATAGAATGCTTTAAATGGATGGGCAATGGTGTCAGCTTTGAGTGCCAGAAGATTCTGGGCTTTGAAAAGAAGAAACAGCAAACAAACCCTACATCAGAATCTACTATTTCATCATGACGCCCTAGGAAACACCTGAAGCTTTATCAGATGCCTAGCGGAAATTCATAACTTTTTTTTTTGTACTTAAAAAAGTACAAAGCTCATTGCCCTTAAAATTTACTTAGTATGTTCATATTATTATATTATTTTAAATTCATATTTTTTTTTTTCCTGAAGAAGGCATGACTAATAAGCTCTTTGGACATGACCAATATGCATTGTTTGTAATGTGCTTCAGATATGCTATTTGCGGCTTGGAAGGCACTTAGAGAAGGATGTAAGGAAATACTTACAGGTTGGCCTCAGATGGGAGAATGCGAGTCCTGACGAGCAGGAACACATACTAATAACAGCAAGTGCTCAGTATTAATTGATCACATTCCAGGATCTGGGACAATCTGCCCAGCAGAGTATGGTAATTATTAACAGAACGAGTTCTCATGTTGTAGTTATGACAAGAATCCAAGAATCTTTGCTTTGCTGGGGGCTGGTGGGGGGGAGGCACAGACAGTATAGCCAGTTTCGAATATGTGTTGTGTGTACCTGAAACAGGTGGCATGAGATGCTGTTTTGATAGAAAGCAACCCATTTGTACAGTTTTTAGTATTTGGGAGCATTTGATAGGTCCTGAGAGATGGGTGGTAAAAATTAAGATCCCTCCTTTCCAGGGGTTGCCGCCTAGTTTGGGAGGCTGAATTGCCCAGAACAAAACAGAGAGAAGCACACGAGGCAGATGAATCAGCTCTGTGTTCCAGCGCCCACTGTCCACACTGGTGCGACGAGGCCTGGAGTCACCTGAGAAGAGGTGGATGGTTCCTGTAATGGGAAAGGAGCTGCGTGCAGGTTCCAGAACCATGTGGTGCGTGCTTCTTCCTCATCCACAGTAGACTCGGCAGCCTCTCTCCTCTTCTACCCTAATGGACATCCTCAACTTGCTGGGTGAAGACAGTTAGACTTCAGACAGCAGAAAAATTTGGGAGCAGACAACATGGCCAATTATTAAAGATTAGAGACATGCAGATGAAAACTGCAATGACGTATCCCCTTACATGGGTAAGATGGCCATCCTCAAAAAGCCTACAAATAACACATGCTGGAGAGAGTGTGAGAGAAGGGAATCCTCCTGCACTGTTGGTGGGAATGTAAATTAGTATAGCTGCTATGGAGAGCAATTGGAGAGAGAATGGCAAACCACTCCAGTATTCTTGCCTGGAGAATCCCATGGACAGAGGAGCCTGGCAGGGCTGCAGCCCATGTGGTTGCAAAGAGTTGGACATGGCTGAGCATCTAACATGGAGAACAGTATGGAGGTCCCTTAAAAAGCTAAAAGTAGAGCTACCATTTGACCTAGCAGTCCCACCCCTGGGCATATATCTGGATGAAACTCTAGTTCAGAAGGATACATGTACGTCCATATTCATTGCATTACTATTTACAATAGCCCAGGCATGGGAGCAACCTAGGTGTCCATCGACAGACAAATGGATAAAGAAGATATGGTATATATATATTCTTCAGTCATAAGAAAGAATGAAATAATTCTATTTACAGCAACATGGACAGATCTAGAGATTATCATACTGAGTGAAGTAAGTCAGAAAAAGACAAATATCATATGGTATCACTTACATAGGAATTCAAAGTATGACACAAAAGAACTTATTTATAAAACAGACTCATAGACATAGATAACAAACTTATGGTTACCAAAGGGGAGAGGGAGTGGGGGTGATAAATTAGGAGTTTGCCTATCATATGCCTTCTAAACATATATATATTAAATAATTAATTAATTGATTTTTATATGTGTGATAATAATTAAACATTTATTGAGCTCATTGGAAAAGACTCTGATGCTGGGAGGGATTGGGGGCAGGAGGAAGAGGGGATGACAGAGGATGAGATGGCTGGATGGCATCACTGACTCGATGGACGTGAGTCTGAGTGAACTCCGAAGAGTTGGTGATAGACAGGGAGGCCTGGCGTGCTGCGATTCATGGGGTTGCAAAGAGTCAGACACGACTGAGCAACTGAACTGACTGAAGCACTTATTATGAACTAGATGCAATACTAAACTATTTTTTTAGTTTATTTTTTAAAATATTTATTTATTTGGCTGCATCGGGTCTTAGTTGGAGCATGTGGGATCTAGTTCCCTGACCAGAGATTGAACCGGGCCCCCTGCATTGGGAGTGCACAGTCTTAGCTACTGGACCATCAGGGGACTCCCCCAAATATATACATTTTTCAGGCCTCCTAGGTGTGTTCCATGGATCCTTCAATGGGAAATACTTGTTGAGTATTAATGTCTTCAAATAAGCCATGGCCAGCTTTTAGTATCCATTCTTATGACAAAGCTCATGGCCTCCCACTGTGCTTATTACACCCAAGTTGTTTGAAAGAAACAGGATACTTGAAATAGGATTTATGTTTAATCCATACCCGAAGGTCTAGTTCTCCTTTTTACATGTCAGCCCTCTTGGTTAAACGGGAAAATGACACAATACTTCGAGAATATTATAAATATGCTATTCTCAGCATACGTGTCTTGCTTTTAGGTTTAGCACAGACAGTCTTTGTAGGAACTCATGCTGCTGGCGGCAGCAAACAGCCCTTTCTAAGGCTGACTTTCTCTAACGAGTCCTCATGAAACTTCATCCCCTCTCTCTCGTCTAGCTACCTCGCCCACTACAGGAGGCTGTGGGTGGAGCTGGTTTGGGGGAGGGAGGGCACCAGCATCTTGATCTGGTCATGTGGATGTAGCCGTGAGTTGGGTGTCCCTGGGGAGGATATCACACGGGTACTTGAGATGAGCCTGGAGTATAGGCGAGAGGTCTTTGGGGTGAGGTCCATCTGGAGGTTATTGGTGTAGAGAGGCGGCATTCTTCTGGGGGCTTCCACAGTAAGGACTGATAGAGTAGAAGGATCCAGTAAGGGGGCTGAGAAGAGACACCCAGTGACCAGGAAGGAGGACAAGAGAGTGTGTTGACCACATTGCTAAGTGGGGGTGTTGCTCAAGTGGAGGGTGGAGCAGCGGTGCGGGGCACCTTGAAGGGGGTGACAGCAGCTGGCACTCAGATAGTATTAGTCAGGAGAGCAGCTCATGGTGCCTTTGACCCTGGGCGCGGGAGCAGCTGAGGGCAGGTGAGAGACACGGTCCCTGGAGGAGGGGACTCGGGGCAGGACGAGGTGGGAAGCGGCATTCATGCTTGTGTTAAAGTTGACAAAAATCTGGGCAGATGGTGATGCTCAGAGTGACAGTGAGCCAGGAGCTCAATCTCCAGGAAATGAAGGAAAGTGATTCAGTACTGATTGGTAACAGCAAAACTGAAGGTGATACCATTTGATTCATGAGATTGAGAAGGGTGGGCCTTGACAGGTGGGAGGGCTTGTGATGAGAAAGCGGTCAGTTGTGCAGTTCCTCCCCTTCTTCCCTTAGAAAGAACCAGTCATGGGTGGGTAGGGTGGTGGTGGGGTGCTGGTGCAGGTGGACGGAGAACTCTGCCCCCTCTGCCTGTCCCCCCAAGGTCCTCTGCAGGGACCCCCAAACATGGCACTCTCCAGGAGGGGGTTTGAAAAACCAGCTTTACCACACTTTCCCTGGGGCTCCTTTTAATTCTTTTAATGGTTTATTTTGAAAAAAATTCAAGTAAATACTGTACCATAAACACAAGTTTATCCCCCAGCTGGAGAACGTTCAGTGTCACAGCCTCCAGTGCGTGTCTCAAGAAAAGGACGTTTTCTTGCATAATTACTGCCCTGTTATCACACCTCAAATCCACAGTGATCCCTTGACAGCATCACTGTCTTGCTTGTGATGTCTTGTCAGCCGTACCCCACATACCTGATTGGACATAGCTCTGAGAGCATGCATGTCTCACATGGAGGCCTCAATGGCTTCAGTGATCGTCCGACAGTCACCTGAATTCCAGGAACAATTGCCTGGGTTGGTTGGCATAAACTAGTGTATTTTTAGCTGACACTTACTGGCCACTTCCTGTGTGCCGAGAGTCATTCTCAGAACGTTTATAAGGATCATCTCGTTAAACGCTTTCAGTCGTATTATAGGGTTGATGCTGTTTTTGTCCTCATTTCACCCAGGGAGCTGAGAGTTCAGAGCTCACAGGCAGAGTGGAAATGATGTAGCCAGTAGGGGGACAAATGGCCCCAGAGAGTGGATGGCTGTGGTTTGAGACCCCTCTGAACAGCAGGTCAGAGTAGAACCCACCACATGGGATTGTTTCAAGGACTCTGTGAGTTAATACATGTATAAAGTAATGGGCACATACGTGTTGGCTCCAGTTGTATTATGATTGTTGAATTAGGATTTTAATCTGCTTCTGACTCCAGAGCCCAATCATGACCCTACTATAAAAATATACTGTATTTGGTAACTTAAGACATAGAAATAGATGCCTGTTTTTCAAAGTGACTGGATCAGTTTGCTTAGCTTATCGCATAGGAAACAATTCAGCAGGTGATTTATATGGACAGTAAATAGGCGTGTGGTCACCGGGCCGCTCAGTCCCCCTGGGGAAGGGCAGTGAGTGAGGAGGTGCTGGTGAGGCCATTGAGCTGTGGACTCGGCCGCCTGGAGACTTGGACTGCAGACCCATCTGCTTGCTGCCAGGGTCATGATCCTTTAGGGACAGTGAGTTCCAACTGCATCGTCTGCAAACCTCAGTGGTATCCTGTCATAGAAAACTCCAGAAGAGCTGAAATATGCATGTAACAGTGGCTCTCCTAGGGCCACAAGAGGCCACACCACTAGAGGCTGGACCAGGGCATGAGTCATGAGGTGGTTGTGCTGTGGTTTCCCCTCCAAGAGCTCATGTAAGAAAGCATGTGCATGCACACTCATATACACATATGCACACACACACACAAACATGCACACATACACGCCCAAGCATGCACACATGTGCACACACATGCACACTCATGCACACGCAAGCACACACACACATGCACACACACGTGCCTGGTAAATGCCCCTATCAAAGGTCTCTGCTCTCTATCCTCTGGCCACGTCTCTGAGCTTAGTCTGCAGTGGTCCCTCCTCCTACCATCCTCGGCTATTGTCGGTGCTGGGAACTCCCCAGCCCTGAAGGCAGCAGTGCTCGCTGTCCCTCCCAAGCCCCCTTCAAAGCCAAGTCGTGCTCCTCTCATGGTCAGGGGTTTGCCTTCGGATGTGGTTCACACTGAGTGTCGGTCAATAGTTGACCTAGAGTTGGGTGCCCAGGTGCGTCTGTCTGTGATGAGAAGAGACTCCCATGGGGTGAGTGGGATTGGAAGCCTGTATTGGCCTGACCAGGTCAGCATTCTTCTACCCTAGGAGGTCACAGAGAGACTCTCCAGAACATTTCCAGTCAGTTGTCTACATAAACCAAGGAGGATCTTACATAAGCTTCATGAGAATGAATTTAACCCCCAAGCAGGAGATTATTTTTATTATTATTGTCTCACCTTCATTAGCCACATGCTTAATGAATTAATATCATGTTGTGCGATTGGAATCAATACATTTATATCTTCTATCTTTGGCCACATTCCTTTCCTTCATTCCCTTTTTATGGCATTTTAAATGTTGAGCTGGGGATGAACAGAATTCCATATTGTTTGCCATATGTATTCGTTATAGGTTTGGCATCTGTAATGGAGATTTACAAAAAACAGTGATTTAAACAAGATAGAAGTGGATTTCTCTCTCATTTAACTGTCAGCGTACGTAGGCATGTCTGTTGTCTCATCTGTGTCCCTGGGACCTTCTTACTCCCTGATATAAGGGTTTTCCCTCATCAACATGGTCCCAGAGGGTTAACCAGGGTTAACAGATGCCATTAAGAGTTGAGAAGAGATGCAAGTGGGAAGGAGAGAGTGTGACCCTCTTCCTTGTAGGATCACAACTCAGAAATAGTAAACCCCCTTCCCGCTCCTCCCCTTGGCCAGAACTTAGTGACAGGTTCCTAGCTAGTCAAGAGGGAGTCTAGAACATGGGTCTTTGGAAGGTCATGTGAAAGTGAAAGTCTCTCAGTTGTGTCCGACTCTTTGTGGCCCCATAGACTATACAGTCCATGGAATTCTCCAGGCCAGAATACTGGAGTGGGTAGCCTTTTCCTTCTACAGGGGATCTTCATGGATGTGGTTAAAATTCAGGGGTCCTACTATAATAGCAATATGGGAGAATTGATCTGGGGGACAGTTAGCAATCTCTGCCATATTGATAAACCCCTTTCCTCTAGATTTAATGGATATTAATATTAAATCACGTTTATCTTTTTCTACCTTTGGCAGAGATGGCTTTTGGCCACTAGAATCTGTTCTCCCCCTTTGTGGTAATCAGTGGTCCCTGAGATGTGGTTGTCTAGCCAAGGACTGCAATTACTTGTCCTTTTTTGCTGCTGGGTTTGGTCAGGTGACCACTTCTCCATGCGATGTCAGAGGCTGGGGAGTTTGTCCACCAAAGGCTGAGGGTGCTGAGTGAGTGTGAGTCCCCTGTTTCTTATTCTTCTCAGACCGTCTGAAAACAGGAAGGAAGCTCCAGGCTCTAGGGGATGGTGGGACCATGTACAGATGGAGCCTGGATCCAGAGTCTCCACGTGGAAGTGAGCTGACCACTGACCAGGAGTCCTGCTGGGACCTTTTCATGAATAAACGCTAAATGTCTTTAGGTTTCAGGGTGATGTATTTGGGGTCCACCCTCCCTAACAGACTCTGTCTCTCTAGGTCTCCATTTGCTATTGTCATCCTTGTGCTGGGGAACTGAAGGATCCACAAGAGGCACCAGAATTTTGAATTCTAAGCAGCTGGTGAACATTTTTGGGTTGTAACATTTCTCCAAATTTTGTTGTTATTCACGAATTCTCCATTTGTTTGTGAATTTTGTTCTCTGTCAAAACATTGAAGACTATTTTCCATCTTTTAGAAATTGAACAGCAGTTTTCCTGACACTGGTTTTTCTGATGATAAATAGTTTTTTTTTCTTCTATTTTTGCGTATCAGGACACTTAATGAAAAAATCAGAGCACGCGCTGATGGGTGGGGATTCTTAGTAATACTTGTGACAGCATTTCCTGCAAGAGAACAGCACCAGAGCTCGTTCTGAGAGAACAAATCTAACACAGCCGGACCGTATTTTACTTCAGGGTGGGATATATGATCTGAAGCCTTATACAGTAGAGAAACAGCCAAGACCTTATCTTAACATGAAACTCCCGAGTGAAAAGGATATTGCAATTCTCCAGAAACACTTGCCCAAGTATCTTCTCCATAAATGTCACCAGGCTACTAATTTATGCAAAGTCAAAGTCAAACAACATTATGTCAAGACAACATTGTGGTCATTTGCTTTCCTCCTCCAGACTTGAGTTCCAGTTGAGGTTAGGATCACAGGCTGGGAAAACAGAAGGCACCAGTGGCTAATGGCTCAAGCATTGTATTTTAATAGTCATTCCCCTGCTCCAAAGGCTACCAGTTTAGTAAAAAATTTTAAACTTACCAATTAATTCGGGCTTCCCTGGTAGCTCGATGGTAAAGAATCTGCCTGCAATGCAATAGCCACAGGAGACGCGGATTTGGTCCCTGGGTCAGAAAGATCCCCTGCAGGAGGGCATGGCAACTGATTGCAGTCTTCTTGCCTGGGGGATCCCATGGAGAGAGGCGCCTGGTGGGCTATGGTCCATAGGGTTGCAAAAGAGTTGGACACAACTGAACGTGCACACACAGTATAGTCATGAAAATAATCCAAGGACATTTTAAAAACCAGTTTCTTTTAGAAATAATCACTTGCTATAAGCAAACACTATTATATACTATGTTTAGAACAATTTTTCATCTAATAATTTTGAGGAGAGGGATATTTTTTGCCAGGAATGCCTCCTTTTTAAAAACTTCTGTTTAGAGTAGGTTCCCAACTGTTAACTTGATTCCTTGTTTTTACTCTAACGTGTTAAAATTGTATCCTCCCATTGGGGCTGGTTTGTAGTAACCCAGTGGGAAAAATGAGTCTGTGGAGTCCTGGTTCTTACTCCAGTCTAAGTCAGTCACTCAGCCTTGTTGAAATTCAGACTTGACATCTGCAAAATAGATTCCAGTGCTCCACTGGCAGGAGTTGATACACATGAGCATCATATAAAACAGTTTGTAAATGTTGGGCTTTTTTATGTGAGAGTTGGACTATAAAGAAAGCTGAGCACCGAAGAATTGATGCTTTTGGACTGTGGTGTTGGAGAAGACTCTTGAGAGTCCCTTGGACTGCAAGGAGATCCAACCAGTCCATCATAAAAGAGATCAGTCCTGGGTGTTCATTGGAAGGACTGATGTTGAAGCTGAAACTCCAATACTTTGGCCTTATGCGAAGAGCTGACTCATTTGAAAAGACCCTAATGCTGGGAAAGATTGAGGGCAGGAGGAGAAGGGGACGACAGAGGATGAGATGGTTGGATGGCATCAATGACTCGATGGACATGGGTTTGGGTGGACTCCGGGAGCTGGTAATGGACAGGGAGGCCTAGCATGCTGCAGTTCATGCGGTGGCAAAGAGTTGACATGACTGAGTGACTGAACTGAACTGAACTGATTATGTTTATGTTTATCATCGTATTTTGTACATGTATGTGAAAAAAAAAAGTCTGAAGGAGCTTTCTATGGGAATAAATGACCCTTGAAGAAATGTAACACTGCAGGTCCTAAGGTGGAGGGTGACACCCGTTCTTGACACCACTTTGGGACAAGCACTGTCACCACCACTGTAGCTGCCACAACTTTGAGTAAGAAAAAGGTCATAAACTCACATCACAGCCGTAATGTGTTGTGATACCTTTCAACAGAGTGAAAATGCATGTTGGTGTCAGTAGACTTGGTTGGAATGACAACAGAACATTTTGAAATGTCTTCATTTCCTCTGCCTGAGTCCATCTGCTACTTCTTATAAACAGTGTCTGAACTGCTCCTGCACAAATATTTCCAGGTTTTCTTTCTGCAACTGTGTGTGGAACAGAGCACACCCATTTGAGCTCAAGTAGTCCTGGGAAGGAGAGAATTCAAAGATTGTGGGATGTGGTAAGAAAGACATCATATACACATGACTACATGTAAAATATTCACTGGAAAGGCTGATGCTGAAGCTCCAATACTTCGGCCACCTGATGCAACTCACTGGAAAAGCCCCTGATCCTGGGAAAGATTCAAGGCAGGAGGAGAAGCGGGCAACAGAGGATGAGATGGTTGGATGGCATCACTGACTCAATGGACATGAGCTTGAGCAAACTCTGGGAGATACTGAAGGACAGGAAAGCCTGGCTTGCTGCAGTCCATGGGGTCACAAAGAGTCGGACATGACTTAGTGACTGAACAGCCACAACATATAAAATAGATAACCTGCAAGGACCTAATATCTAGCACTGGAAACTTAACTCAATACTCTGTAATGACCTATATGGGAAAAGAACGTGAAAAACAGACTAGATACATGTAAATGTGTAACCGAATCACAGTGCCGTATACCTGACACTAACAGCACATTGTAAATCAACTATAGTCCAATATCAAATAAAGATTAAGAAAAAGGAAGACATGTTGACCCCCGCGCTTGGCTCCAGTTCACCCGGGAACCAGAGTCCTTTTCCTTCCAGAGCTGGTCTTGTGAAAGATTTTATTATTTTTTCATTTCAGTGTCATTTTTTAAATACAGGCCAGTCTGCTGGAGCATGAGAAAAGAGGAAAACAAAGGTGAGCCACGAAGTGAGAAATGGATCTGTGGAGAGACCCACGGATAACAAGTGGTTATAAGCTAGTTGTCAGCAAGACTTTCTCAGGTTGTATTTTACCAGCTTAGTGAAGAGGGTAAGTTGTCTGAAACTACAGCTTGTAAACTTCACGTGTCTGAATACTCCATCATGTCCACAGAACTGTAAACTTGTGATGAGGGCTCCACGAGAAGAATGCGCCTCTGATTCCATCAGCTTTCGGCTTGTGAGAATCTGGAAGAAGACACTAAGCTCTCCTGTGCCTTGACTGGGCCCCGTGACTTTTGCCAGGGACTCCTATATAATCCACATCCTAGAGCTATTAATACCTTTGCAGAGACGTTCCTAAAGCCCAGCATTAGAACCAGCTCTGTTTTTATTCACCTGGATCATGGTTATCATAAAAGTTCCAAAAGCAGAGAAAAACTACACATATACAAGTACTGTGCACCACGATCATATTCAAAATGAATAATGATGTAACCCTAGAAAAGAAAAAGGCTTGACTTCTTCTCCTTTACTTGGTTATAACCAAGCTGTGGGCCAGAAGGGGTCTTTATGTGTTTCTCTAGCAGAGGCCTAGTGCATGGAATGTGCTTCATGTTGAAAGCATGAATGAAAAGGCAATTCTTGTTGAGCTGTTAGAAGCCAATTTTGATATTACCATAAAAACACAATACTTTGCCAATGTCACCAACCAGGAATATATTGCACATTTAAAAATACATAGCATCAGGCCTTCATGGTGTATACAATTCAAACAGAGCCTGGGATAGTAACCAACCTGATATAATTGTTTTGTTATTAATGAACGGGCTGAAAATGAAACAGAGATTTTTAAAAGACTAAAGGGAAACAGCTTGGAAGATAGCCCTAAATAATCCAAAGATGAGCTAATTCACCAGAAAGATGTTAAAATGCTAGCTGTCTACATTCTTAACTAC
This sequence comes from Bos indicus, assembly GCF_029378745.1. Classification (NCBI taxonomy): domain Eukaryota; kingdom Metazoa; phylum Chordata; class Mammalia; order Artiodactyla; family Bovidae; genus Bos; species Bos indicus. The sequence goes on along the minus strand of NC_091773.1, from coordinate 21,707,622 downwards.
GTAGCCTCATATATGAAGCAAAAGACGGCGAAAGGGATGAGGCTACAGTCGCTGTGGGAGACTGAACACGCATCTCTTGAAAGACAGGGTTGGTCCCGGAGGCAGACTTTGGAAGAGAAGGATGGAGGAGGTGGATTTGGGTACCAAAGACATCCAGTGCAAGAAGGAGTCTGCAAGATAATCTGTGGGTGCTGGCTGCAAGTGTTGGGACATACAGGCTGTGGAACCTACCAAATACTTTAAAGTCTGAATAAAGAGCAAATAGCCTTGCTTCAGGGATTGCTTGTGTGCTCAGCAAAGCACGAGGAAGGGCACTGAAAAATTGTTTGCAGAATTCCCTGGGGAAAATTTGTCACCTAATAACATCTACCAAGAATTGGACTCTTACTGTGTGTAGCAGGCATTGTCCTAATTTAATTCCCACAACAATCTTATGTTTTTAGGTCAGGGTTTCATTGTGATTGTGGAATTTTATAGGTGAGGCTGCTGCTGCTGCCAAGTTGCTTCAGTCATGTCTGACTCTGTGCGACCCCATAGATGGCAGCCCACCAGGCGACCTAGGCAAAGTGAGGACAAATTTTCCTAATGAAACAAATTGATGGGAACAGCACTTGAGCTGCAGCATCCTGACAGCAGTGAGTAAGTGTTGCCTAGAACTGCTGGGTGCCAACCAGGTATCTTGTGATTTAACTTGGTTTTGGGCAAATTTGCTCAATGACTCTGATTTTATCCACCTTTAAAAATTTGGTGGCTTTCATTATTTACATTTATGCGATATACCTTCCATACTGATATGGAGATTTAATTCTCAAATTTCTGAGAAATGATGTCACACTTTTTTTTTTTTTTTGAAAGATAACCATCAGTGCATCTTCTGGCTGGCTGGAACTGATTGGGAAAACATTGCAAGTAAGAATATAGATATAATTAACCTAAGATTGATGCCCAACCTATAGAAAAATCATCTTCAGCCATGTTGGATTCATCTTGAAAGGAAAGGGAAAAAAATGAGTTGTGAAAGCAACAGATGCTGGGATTGCAGAGATGAAGTTGAGAACTGATCCTTAATGATTCAAAATGATCACCAACAAGTGAAGTCTTGCAATAATATCCCACCCCTCAGCATGTTCCTAAATGCTGGCTTCTTTGCATCATTAAAGAATTTATTCTTGATGATGTTAAGAATAACATCCTCTTTGCTCCTTCTTCATTCTTCTCAGCATGGCTGAGCTCCTATGCAAAATACTAAGGCTTGAAATTAGGTGAAAAAAGTTTTTAAGAGGAATAGAAAGATGCAAAAGAATTCACACTGCTCTGTGAATTACAGAGAAGTCTCAAAAACACGAACAAAAGGAATCACTTAAATGTCATCCCATTTACGTGGTGAATGCTCCAGCCGTGTTTTTCAGTGTCTTGGCAGTGAGTGAACCGAGCGACACGGCCCCTGTTTTCATGTCCCTTCTCCCACTCTCAGCCGCTCCAGGACGTCCATATGCCTGGATCAATCTGTTGATTTCACTAGTACTTTCCCCTCCCCCTTCAAGACTAGTGAATCATCTTGGACTCCTTGGTATGATCAGAAATTAAGCACCTTATTGATCATATGTTGTGTTTTTGTCTACATTTCCCCCGATCCATTTCTCGCTTCTCCTTTGATTATTGAAGGTAGATTAATTTCAAGAGCATCATGGCTGGAACAGTCGGTTCTATATCTATAAGAAGGAAACTGCACAGGCTTCAGAATATCGCAGGAGAGCATTCTCGAGAAAATAAACTGAAGGGAAACATACAGAGACCAGAACTTGATAAAACACATCACTATCTTATATTCAGTATGTGTTTTTCAATTCAAGAACTATTCAGTGGTTAAAGAAAACTCACAATGGAAGGCTTTACAATTTTTCATTTGCAATTCTCGTGCACTTTAAGAAGATGGGAGAAAACACATTTCAGCAGGCTTGGCAGTCACTCAAATTTGTGTGCTCTAAGTTTAGAACCAAACTCAATCTGCCCCCTGTTCAAGTTCTGTTCTGTGCTGGCAAAACACCACTTGCTTGTTCAGAGGGAGAAGGAAGGCTTTGTGAAACTCGAAAAACTTACCGGACATTGACGAGCTCTTCAACAATTGTTATCACTCTCAGCTTAAGGAAAATTGAATTAAACATATGGATGATATTTTCCTTATAACATGTGGGTGTAAAATAAATAGAAAAATGCATAGCAACAGTTATTTGGGTTTTAGCAAAACCTCAATAATGCCTAAAATTTGCCTGCGTTCACTTGCTTTTTCCAAGCTTGTATTTCTATTTCTATTTTGTCATCACCATCTCCTTTTATATTTTGAGGAAATGTTTGTTTAGGTGCATTTTTTTTTTGCCACATTTGAAATCCAAATATTGCAATATTCTGTTAAGATGCAAAAGCTGAAATGTGAAAAGATGTACCATAATCTATTTATATTTAATTATATAGATTGAATTAAGCATACACATAAATATTTTAAACATGTATATATGCCCATGTGCATATGCTTGTAAAAAGTTCAACCTAAGTATTTATACAAATTTTGAATTTATTTTGCATACCAACTCTCCGAACTCTGATAAGTAAATCTGAGTAGATGTGGGTAAAATATGCTGAAAACCTGACAGTTTGAAACTTAGAGTACTGAGGTATAAACTCCGGGGCAAAATAGCAGGTTACTTGTTGTTGTTTAGTCTCTAAGTTATGTCTAACTCTTGAGACCCCTGGACTGTAGCCAGCCAGACTCCTCTGTCTATGGAATTACCCAGGCAGGAATACTGGAGTAGGTTGCCATTTCTTTTTCCAGGAGATCTTTCTGACCCAGGGAGCAAACCCGTGTCTCCAGAATTGGCAGGCAGATTCTTTATGGCTGAGCCACCAAGGAAGCCCAGTAAGTTACTCATCTTCTCTGAGATCTTTTCTTTAAGTAAAGATGCCTAGTACACATCTCAACTTCCTCCAGTAGATGCATCCATCGCAGTTAAGGACAGTCCGTCCTTCCAGGTTGTCAGGCATAAAATATTATCCTTGACTCTTCCCTTCCCTTGTGCATCACCTCTAGTCCTTCCAGAAAGTAGCTGAGCCCTGCCTTCAAAATGCTGTATCTGATCTGACTACTCCTCACAGCCCCCACCATGGCCCTGGTCCAGGGTACCACCTGGCTCCCCAGGTGCTCTGCAGCTCTGACTGGACTTCTTACCTGGCCCACTCCGGACAAGAGGGATGCTTGTCAAATTACCTCTGGTCATAGGATTCCTATTCTCAGAACCTCACACGGCTCCTGCTTCATTTACAGTAAAAGCAAAAGCCCTTTTGGTGGTTAGTGGCTGAGTGTAAACCTAGTTCTCCTCCATAAGAACCAAGCTGATGACAGTTGTTCAGACTTTTGAAAGGATGGATCACCAAAGGTTAACCAATGAGATGATGCTGGTGCTGGCCATGGTTCTGGGAGGGTGGGGGTCTCGATGTGGCGCGGACTTGCCCGAGAGGAGACCCGGAGGAGGAGGAGGCGGAGAGGCGGCAAGGTGTCCTCTGTCTCCGCAGGTGCATCACAGGCCAGTGAGTCACCTGCTTGGCTTAAGGCAGATGGACGGAGCTGTCTCTGTCCTGCGATCAGGAGTCATCACTCGAGTGGGAACTGACCCCCCCGAGTGCTGCCTTTTGGCTGGAACCATGCTAGGTGACTTACACTGATTATTTTATTACAGTCTATCCTTTCTCCTCTTATTTGTTTACAGTTTTAGTCCATTTCCCTTACCTGTAATTATCTTTCCATTCTTCTCTGGCAAATGCTTTAAAACACCTGATCAAAACTCTTATTTCCATCAGAATACCTTCAATTTGCTTCCCATTAATATTTATGCAAATAGTTTTTACGTGTTAATTGCTAGCAGCTCCTGCTCTCGTCGTGTGTCTCTATGAGTGTGTTTCTGCTTAGACTAGGAACTTTGCAGCAGCAAACGCGATCTTTTCTATTTCTTCTTTATGCCCTCTCAGCGTTGAATACCGTTATTTGTTGTTCCCCATCGACTTTTAGTGGCTTAAAAATATTATTTGAAACAGGACACTACATTATTTATCGTGCCTTCAGAATAACTTATATACAATAAGGCATCTAAGAAGGATTATACTTATTTTATACTTTTAGAAATGTAGACTTAAACATGTACAATGTTAGAAAAGTGCTGGTGTATTATTAAGTCCTCAGTAAATGGTGTTATGGTTATTATAATCTGAGAACTGGCCCATATTAGCACATTCAAGTGGCCTTGGGCACGTAATTCTGTCTCATGATAAGGTTGTTTGTGTGCATGTCTTATTCGCTTCAGTCCCTGACAGGCCCCATGGGCTATTTGTTGTGTGTGTGTGTGTGTGTGTATTTGTGTCTGTGTGTGTATGTGTCTGTGTGTATCTGTGTATCTTTGTATGTGTGTGTATATGTCTGTGTGTGCCTGTGCCTCTGTGTATGTGTCTGTGTGTGTATGTGTGTATGCCTGTGTGTGTGTCTGTGTCTCTGTGTGTGTGTCTGTGTGTGTGTATCTGTGTCTGTGTGTGTATGTGTCTGTGTGTATCTGTGTATCTTTGTGTGTGTGTGTATGTCTGTGTGTGCCTGTGCCTCTGTGTATGTGTCTGTGAGTGTATGTGTGTATGTCTGTGTGTGTGTCTGTGTCTCTGTGTATGTGTGTGTGTGTCTGTGTCTGTAGTGTGTGTCTCTGTGGGTGACAGCATGGAGCAGAGGAAGGAACAGGAGTCCATAATCAGATTGCACTGGCTGCCCCTGAATCCACCATCATGGCTTGGTTGCTTGGCTCACCCATAGCTTCAGTTCGCCATTTGTAAAATAGTGTAAAATTTGCCTAATTCTCAGCGTACTTGTGAGGGCCTGTAAGGTCCTTAGGATGAGCCCAATGCTGTCTGATGCTGGCGTCTCAGCTGTCATCCCCTCTTCTCCCAGGGCCCTTGAAGTGTCTCCCTGTCCAGCGCTTTGACCTCATTAGGGCCTCACTAAATGCAGACTGAGCCAACACCAGGTGTATTTATTTGTCCCCCTGGGGCATGGGGACTGTGTGTCTTTCACCGTGTCCTCTTCACATCCTGGCATACGGAGATGTTCCTTAATTCAGCTGATCCAACCCTCTCACACATCTTATGTCCACCTTCCCCTGGAAAATAATCTAGTCTTCTCTGGAGGTCCATTCAGGTCCTTTTACTTAGAGTCTTAAAACTATAGAAGGGGGATACCATGTTAATTCTGGGAGTAATGAGCTTCGTGGGTCTTTAAAATCCCTGACTCTGTCTGGGTTTCATGGCCATGTTTGGTGGTTTAGTTGCCAGGTCATGTCAGACTCTTTGCGACCCATGGACTGTAGCTCACCAGGCTCCTCTGTCCTTGGGATTTCCCAGGCAAGAATACTGGAGTGGATTGCCATTTCCTTCTCCAGGAAATCTTCCCAACTCAGAGATAGAACCCATGTCTCCTGCATTGGCAGGCAGAAGCTTTACCGCTGAGCCAGCAGGGAAGCCTGACCAAGTTTGTGCTTATTTTATATATATATATATATATATATATATATATATATATATATTTATATGTGCTCCCTTGAAGATGCTGGCTTGCTTTGTGCTCACTCTGTCACTCTCAAGCCTCACTGACCTGAGCCCGGTTCAGGCTGACTTACTTGCCACGGTCTCTCCATAATGTCTCCTCTTAAGAGTTGCCCTCCGCAGACGAGACAAACCGTGCCAGAATGTATGGGTGCACAAAGAGGTGGGGGCAGGTGCTCCGTCTGGCATCTGAACTGGCCAAGCCGACTGCATTTTGCATTTCTGGCACCTCTATCCATCCTGTTTCCAACTCTGTGAGCTCCGCAGGTCTGGGTTTTCATCAAAGGCACAGGTACATTGTTTTTATGAATTTTCATCACAGCTTCTCGCATACATTGTTTTGGATCCTATAACACTGAATCCACTCTTTAACATCTGTTTAGACCAGTGATTGCATTTCCTTTCTCAGGCTCAGTATGACATGGAAACATTATCTGCTTTTCTCCACACCTTTTAGATTCTAGATTTCAAGTCCTATTCTTTGTGGTGGATCACACAGAAAGTTGTTCTGTTCTTCCTTGGAATAAATCAAACCTAGATCAGTGGAATTCTAATTTGGAGTTTAAAGAAGTAGGCCCAAAATCTCCATTCATTTCAATACACATAAATAACATGATAAATATTTGAAAAGCACATCTGAGTTTTTAAAATCTTGTTCCCTCTTTCACTGAAGGTAGGCGATCTAAGTAGCGTTAGTTTCATTTGACAGGGCAATTCAGCCTGTTTGCTTCCAAGATTACACAGAAATTATATGAAAAGAAGTCAAAGATGGCAGTTAGAAAAGATGTTTTATATACAAGGATCCTAGTATATCTCAGTCTCACTGATTGGTATTTATTGTACTTTCATGAACTCAAAGAACATGCAATTAATCTGTTGTTTTCAAGATGTCTCTTAATAATCACGTAGTGTGAGAAGTAAGTTGTGTGTGGGAAAAGTTATTGAAAGATGTGAAAGGCAAGTCAACATACCCTAGAGATTCAGCAGAGACAGCACTTCTAACTAGCTATGGAAGGCTTCTTGGAGAAAGCATCTCTTGAAGTGAGAGTTTGGTTTTCTATCAGTGTGGACACACTTGGGAGTGACACAATTGTTCTGATTCATCCTTTTTGTGCCAAGTTAGCCTAATACCAAGTGATAGCTCAGAAAATGAATGTATTTTGATATTTATTTATTTAACGAACAGTTGTTGAGCATGTACTAGAAGATACCAAGACATATTTCCTGTTATTAAGACACTATAACCTTTCCTGGGGGCAGCATGTGGGAAGGAAATAGATCAGACACTGTGATGGGTAATGAGGGTCAGGTTATGAGTAAGTTTCAATGGCAGGAGGTGTCAGAAGGCCTGGTGTCACTGCCACCTCCCTAGGCCACCTGGGCACACGTAGGGTTGGCTACAGTCTAGCTCAGAAACCTGAAATGAATTTCCGAGACTTAGAAAATGACTACATTTGGTTTGTGACTGTCACGTTTTGCAAATTAAGCATGACTTCACATTAAAATGGTGATGTAACACGTTCCCTTTGAGGTCAGCATGATGCCCAGTCCTCCTGCCGTGTGGATCTCTGTCCATTCTCTGCATCCACGCTGCATATTCTTCCCCACGATGTCACCAGACTAGTTCGTCTCAAGGTCAAACAGAATGAGCACAGACATTCGCTCCCCGGGGTTTTCAGAAAACACTGTGGTGCCTAGACAAAGTCTAGACTAGGGTGGACTGTGATGACTGAAACCTCCAGTAATGGCTTCAAGCCGAATAAGTTACTTTTGTAAGTTTATGAATTCGTTATGTTAGAACCTCAATAGATGTTGTAAAGCATACACTCATGGTTTCCAGTTGTCTTCAGAGGGTGGGGTGGCTATTGTCCCTCCAAAGCTACCCTCCACCCTGTTCCACCTGCCCCTTCCCTGTGCTTCGAGTCAGGTTCCGTAGGTGTACCTTTGAGTGACCTGCACTTAAGAAGTCAGAGTAACGCATTCACGTTTTCTATTGGTTAGCAATGGAGTCAGTGATTTAGGTTCAAATTCTGTAACTGCCACATTTTAGCATTTTGGGCTTCTCATTTGTGAATGGAAATAGTAAAATCATCTTTCATTAGAAGTGACAGTTATTTTATTGGATTTTAATCAGATTTAAAATATTTCATCAGAGACAGAAGATAGTCTCTAAGGGTCTTGTTTAAAATTAAATTGTTTTAACACTTCTCTACATTTTAAAATAAGATAAAACTCTGACACTTTGTTGAATAAACCCTGTATTAGCTTTGGGGAAAAAATATAATAAGGTTTCTTTTACGATATCTACTCCTTTGTAATTGGCTCAACTATTTAGGATGCTTTGGGGGTAATTAAAATTATACATAAAAGGAGCCCTAATAACTTTTTGATAATAACAAAAGTTCTGACTACATTTAAATTGATTTTGTGCCTTAGTATTAATAGCTGTATAGCTATTACATAGCTATTAATGATAATACAGCTATTATAATTACAGCTATTGTAATAAATGAGGGAATTATTTTACTGGTTAAACATTACATTATCATCTGCATAAAATGGTAATTTTTTTTGCTCCTTGAAAATACTTTATTAGCATATCCATACCGTGTATTTATGCTAGCTAAGAGGAGACCACCTTCTCAAAAGGATATATTTCCTTTTGTGTTTTAAATGAAATAGCACTTTCAAGTGAAAAGATAATTGACTACTTAAGATACACTTAAAAGTATTTTGGGGATACGGAGTTAGGATTTAAAAAATGTTTTGCAGATCTGTACGTAAACAGGTAATCTCTCTGCTCCTTTTACTCAAGTTCCCAGCTTGTGGAGCAATATTGGTCTATCTGAAATTGTCAGTTCCCAGCCATAATTTTAATCCTTTGCAATACTTTAATTCACTAACAAATGACTCAGGATGAAAGGTCACAACCACTCCATCCTCCACGGTTAGTGACGATTCCAGGTGTGTTTGGGATTTGGGTTTCCTGGTGACTTTGCTCTCTGGACTCAGTGAACTTTTATAAAGCCAGCCGGTCCTTCCCGTTTGTTCTTCGGGGAGATTTTATAATCAAGCTTTAATGATAGAAGCGTCTGCAGTTGGTACATTCAAGGACATCTCTCCCAGCTCTGTGAGTAAAAGATATGATCGCCTCATATAAAGAGTGGGGGGAGACAGGAGCCTGATCCTGAACTGCACACCTGGGAGCCCTTCCAGGCACCGTGCTTTGTCAAATGTGGTCATAAAGCCCAGGGCTCTTGAACTTTTATTGTCTGGTGGGTCAGTTACGGGCCTGGTTTATTTCCTCTGCTCTGCCCTCCTGCCTCTGCCCTGGCCGGAGAGCTCTGCTACACTGAGAGTCAATTCCAACCTTCTGGCCCTGGTTTCTGACGGGTACCTTTCCATGTCCTTCTGAAAGAGACTAGCTGCTCACTTAGTCCGTTCGAGAGCTTTGAGGCCACGGGCATTGTGAGTCATTATGCTTTGATGAGTGTAGATGCCATGTTTCTAGACACCCCCCCCCTTCATCCGTGTATCTTTCCCTCATACACAAGTGAAAACACACCTTATTCTCGAGTTTTTCAGTCCCTTTCCATGACACTTAAAAGGTTAGCATCAAGAAACAGGATCGCCTTGTGCAGTGTGGTCCTACAGGAGTGACTGGGGAAATAGCCCATCTCAGGAATGTTAAGAATGATCTTGGAAGAGTTGTGAAATGAGGTGGATGGAACAGGTCCTGAGTTCTGAGTCCTAGCTCTTTACTGTTCAAGATGTGTTTCCTGGGCCAGCAGCATCCATGTCCCAGGGCCTCTGGGAGGCGCAGGGGCTGGGGCCTCAGAGCCTGCCTGGCAGCCGCACCTACTGGGGTCTCAGTGCCTGGCCAGAGCCACCTGAGTTGTGGAAATGTCACTTCCAAGAGGTTTTACAATGAAATATAATAAAACTCGCATTCTTATCCTTCTAGTGGCTTGGAATCTCATGAGCACTCCGTGGATGCTTGTCAAATGAATGAGCAAAGGTTTAAATTGCCCTTTCACAACAGCCATAGGTCTCCCAGACTGTTTTGTACTCTTTTGGGGGTATGAGAGTCATATAAAATCCTATACAAGATCCTCTTGTGAGAGTAAGTCTCTCTCTCCCGGCTTCATTTTTATTCTGGATTCCTCTCATGAATACCATTGGTTTTGGCTCTGAATGGTCAGCTGGTAAAGAATCCACCTGCAATACGGGAGACCTGGGTTGGGAAGAAGGAGAAGGGAAAGGCTATCCCTGGAGAAGGGAAAGGCTATCCACTCCAGTATTCTGGCCTGGAGAATTCCAAGGGGTTGCAAAGAGTTGGACAGGACTGAGCAGCTTTCACTTTCACCCCATATTGCAGGCTTCCCAGCTGGTGCTAGTGGTAAAGAACCCATCTGTCAATGCAGGAAACATAAGAGACAAGAGATCTGGGTTTGATCCCTCGGTTGAGAAGATCCTCTGGAGGAGGGCATGGCAACCTACTCCAGTATTCTAGCCTGGAGAATCCCCATGGACAGAGGAGCCTGGTGGGCTACAGTCCATGGGGCTGCTAAAAGTCAGACATGACTTGGTGACTAAACAATAGCAACAATCCTTAGGAGGCCGTTATTCTGCCCACCTCAATGAGGAGAAGAAAATATCTCAAAAGTCTTAGCAAACTTTCAGGTATTTTTAGGTCATATCCTTTGGTTTTCTAAAATGCCAAACCTTATTATTTGCATCCTTTTCAGCTTGTGGTCAAATAGTTGGTACTGGTGATTTGACAGATGAAAAGGCTTTGATTCTTACCATCTTTCTACAAAGTAAAAACGAAAACCACACTTTTGGCGGGTTCAGTTCAATTCAGTCGCTCAGTTGTGTCTGACTCTTTGTGACCCCATGAATCACAGCACGCCAGGCCTCCCTGTCCATCACCAACTCCTGGAGTTCACCCAGACTCACGTCCATCGAGTCAGTGATGCCATCCAGCTATCTCATCCTCTGTCGTCCCCTTCTCCTCCTGCCCCCAATCCCTTCCAGCATCAGAGTCTTTTCCAGTGAGTCAACTCTTTGCATGAGGTGGCCAAAGGACTGGACTTTCAGCTTTAGCATCATTCCTTCCAAAGAAATCCCAGGGCTGATCTCCTTCAGAATGGACTGGTCGGATCTCCTTGCAGTCCAAGGGACTCTCAAGAGTCTTCTCCAACACCACAGTTCAAAAGCATCAATTCTTCGGCGCTCAGCCTTCTTCACAGTCCAACTCTCACATCCATACATGACCACAGGAAAAACTATAGCCTTGACTAGATGGACCTTTGTTGGCAAAGTAATGTCTCTGCTTTTGAATATGCTATCTAGGTTGGTCATAACTTTCCTTCCAAGGAGTAAGCGTCTTTTAATTTCATGGCTGCAGTCACCATCTGCAGTGATTTTGGAGCCCAAAAAAATAAAGTCTGACACTGTTTCCACTGTTTCCCCATCTATTTCCCATGAAGTGATGGGACCAGATGCCAATGATCTTCGTTTTCTGAATGTTGAGCTTTAAGCCAACTTTTTCACTCTCCTCTTTCACTTTCATCAAGAGGTTTTTTTGCTTATCTGAGGTTATTGATATTTCTCCTGGCAATCTTGATTCCAGCTTGTGCTTCTTCCAGCCCAGTGTTTCTCATGATGTACTCTGCATATAAGTTAAATAAGCAGGGTGACAATATATAGCCTTGACGTACTCCTTTTCCTATTTGGCGGGTAGTGGATTGCAATTCATTTGTATATAAATCATAAATCTGAGCCGTCTGTTTAAACCACACCTTGCCCTGTGTGCTGTGGAGTGAAGTTAGATTGAGGGTAGAGAGAGAAGATTGGGGCACCTGCCTGTCTAATGCATGCTTATATGCTTAAACGTTTGGTCACAGGACTCCAGGGAATCTTGTTTTCAGTTGCACCTCTTTAAATGCAGGAAAGCGGTCCAGAAGCGCTCTTTGATGTCTTTAAGGTTTCCTCTAGGACACTTTGCTCTTTGTTTTCTCAATTGAGTCCAAAGTTGTGCTTTGATTCAGAGCAGAGAGCACATAACATCCTTCTTCCCCATGTAGAGAGCACCAGAGTGCTTTTTTTAAGATGAAAAGCAGGTCACACTGTAGAAATTGTGTGGGGTCTGTTTTCTCTGCTCCCACTTAGGAATAGATCCCATCCAGCTGATCCCAAAGGTGGCAGATGTAATGAAAGAGGCAGGGGCAGCCTCTCTGGACCGTGCACACCTGCTCTGTCCACTCTTTTGCTGTCCCAGAGCTGCATCTGGTCTCTGCTCTTCGGGTGCGGGAGCTGTGCCCGCAGGAGATGAGGACCAGACAAAGCGTGAGCATCTCTATTTATTCACAGGAGTCAGATACAGATCCACACCTCGGAACATCTCAAAAGGACGCCAGTGAAATGTGCCGGATTTGAAGACTTGGTAGTTCCAGTGTTGATGATCAGAATTCTGTGTTTCAGCTTCACAGACAATTTGAGAGAATCTCAATGTTGCAAAAATGTTCTAACCTTCCAAGAATTGGTGCCTAGAGTCCAGGGGTAGGAACAGCCTGGCTGGGTGCCAGAAGATAGAACCGTTTTTGAAATCAATTTTGAATCTCAAAGCAACTTTCAATATCAATTGCCTCTTCTTTGACTCAATAGCCATCAGAAGAAATGAGACTTCAGATCCAAGGAGGCTTCCGATCTTATGTGTAAAATGACCTCACTCCATGCAGAATTAAAAGTGTCTGCTCTGACAGTTGACAGCAGGAATAATACAGGGTTAAAGGCAAAGTGAGGCAATGTACAGAAAACAGCAGTGGGGAAACATTATTTGGCAAATTATTTAAAATGTTCCTAATGCCAATATCAAAGGGTGAGAAAACTTAATAGGCGTGGGAAGAGCAGAGCAATTAAAGGTGTCAAAAGATCCACACGAATGAGTAACATCCGAGCAGCTAAAATAGTACCAGGGAAGAGGTGGCGGAGGAGGGAGATGCCAGCCCTGAGCACAGCCTCACGTGGCCTCAGCCAGTGGCCTGCCCACCCTGAGCTGGCCAGTGGGTGCTTCGGTGATACAGAGGGAGCTGGCCTTTCCCCGGGCCTCAGACTTCAGCCTTCTGTCCTTCACCCTCCACTGCGATGTGCTGGAGTTCAGACACCAGGCGGGGGAAAACCAACGGGTGAATCTATGACCATGGGCGTTTCTTGAGAGATAGAAGCCTGTCTCCACATGAAGGTGTGACACCAAATGGTCCACAGTCCTGGGCCTGTGACCAGGTTCTATCCTGTGGCCCAGGGGACCTTGAGAGAGTGATCTTCCGTGGGTCTGAGCTGATCCCTTGAGACCTTTAAACCTGGGTCTAGAGGTCAGAGCAGGGCTTTCCTGTGGCTCAGTGGTAAAGAATTCTGGAGATGCAGGAGATGTGGGTTTGATTCCTGGGTCAGGAAGATCCCCTGGAGAAGACCATGGTAACCCACTCCAGTACTCTTATCTGGGAAATTCCAAGGACGGAGGGGCCTGGGGGGCTATAGTCCACGGGGTTGCAAAAGAGTTGGACACAACTGAGTGACTAAACAAGAACAAGAGGTCAGAGCAGCAGGAGAATGTCTCAGGTGAGACCTGCTGTTGATTTTGCAGTTGCAGGAGGCCCGGGACCAGAACTGAGAATGGCTGATAGGAGCTGACAGTCAGCAAGAGACCAGGGACCCAGTTCTGCAGCCTAAGGACTTGATCCTGCCGCCAGGTGACTGAGCCTGGAGGCTACCTCAGCCCCAGAGTCCCGGTCTCACAAGTGCCTGTGTTTTGGTCATCTGAGACGCTAAGTGGAGACCCAGTGTCTACTCTGTGAATTTCTGAACCAAAGAACTGTGAGCCCTTCTGCATGTGGGGGCCACTGAGGTTGTTGTGATCTGTCAGTCTAGTCTCAGCCATGGAAAATGAGTGGTCTCTCTAGGCTAATTGCATACAGAAATATTTCAGTAATGTAGTTCATGAAACTCCTTCTCTTTCCTGAGCGCCACTGTGCTCTAATTCATGAGATAGTTTTAAGTACAAGTTATACATTTTAATTGTGCATTAAGAATCACCAGAAGTTGTATCATTAAAAAAGAAAATTCCTTAACAATGATATAACCATATTCTCTACATTTTAAAAATGTTTACCTTCTACAAACTATTATGTATAAAATAAGCTACAGGGATACATTGTACAACACACGGAATATAGCCAATATTTTTACAACAAGTAAATGGAGTATAACCTTTAAACATTGTGAATTGCTGTATTGTACACCTATAACTTGCATAGTACTGTACATCAAAAAAGGAAAAAAAAAGTTCACCTTGAGAATGGCATTTTCTTTCGGAAGAGGCTGCCTGATTCATCCTGACATTCTTACAGTGATAATACAGTCACTGCATATAAGGGACATGGAGTGTAGTTGTGGGTTTGTTTGGCCTTAATGCTTGAGCCACAGAAGGAAACCTATTGGTGGCTGGTTCCACCTGGTCATGTGGCTGTTGATCAGAGACCACCTGGGGGGAGCAGTGTTTGTAACCTACTGTTCCCGAGGCCAGGCAGTCCGAGATGAGTTTGCTGAGGGCTTCCCTGCAAATAGAGGAGCTTTGGTATCATCACTAGGAAATGCCCACTCCACCAGCAACTTATTATGTAACTTATAGGTACAATTTAGTGATTCATAATGTTTAAAGGTTATACTCCATTTACAGTTGTTATAAAAATATTGGCTATATTCCCTGTGTTGTACAATGTATCCCTGTAGCTTATTTTATACAAAGTGGGTGGCTCCCGCTGAATAGATGGGGTCCACCAGAGCACATGGTGTGTCTCTGGGTCCTGTCCTTGTCCCCTTGTGGTGCCCACGGGGGCCTTCCCTGCCCGGGCGGATGAGTCAGTCATGGGGCAATAGGGTAGTGAGTGAGGTGAGGTGGGTTGGGAGCCCCCTGGATCTCTGGATCTTCTCCTGGGGTTGTTTTCTTCTAAAGCCACGTTCAAAGCCGATCTGGCGTGTTTCTTCTCTCCGCTTTCCCAGGATGGAGAGACAGAAAGAGTACTTGCAGTTTCCACTAGTAGACAGGCATAATAATCATCAAAGAACATGAAACTGAAGCCAAAACCTTTGCCAGACTAAAAGAAACAAATTGCACCGAGAACTCAGCCCAGACTTCCTGGCTGTTGCGGTGGCAGCTCTTGTTATTGTATTTCTCGGCTCCATCTTTCTGTTTTTCTTATGGCAAATGTCACACTGTTGACTTTCCATCATGTAATGTCAAAAAGAATGATCATTAAGCAACCTTTTGAAAAACAAACATCTTTACTTGGTTTTGAAAGGTTTGCAATGAAGGAATTTCGGAAAATGACTTCCCCGTAGTTCAATGGACTGAACCCATCAAAGTGTGTTATTCTGACCTGTTACAAACTGGCTGCATTGCTTTTAGGTCAAAATGCTATAAAATGAAGGTATTTTTAAAAGCAGGAAAAATGTCTTATACATGACTGCAGATTGTGACAGAGACTACGTAAGGGCAGATGCTTAAAATGAGGCAAGATGATTTCCTAAGAGTATGTCCTGTGGACTAGGCAAAAAGAAACAAATCCAAATCTTTGAGTGTCAGAAAGTGCCCACTGCTTATGTATGTTCTTTCATGAACACTTCACGTGTATTGTGTAATAGAGAACTGTTGCGCATTAGACACTCAGTCGTGTCCAATTCTCTGTGATCCCATGGACTGTAGCCCATCAGTCTCCTCTGTCCATGGGATTTCCCAAGCAAGAATACTGGAGTGGGTTGCCATTTCCTTCTCCAGGGGATCTTCCTGACCCAAGGATCAAACCTGTGTCCCCTGCATTACAGGTGGATTCTCTACCACTGAGCCACCTGGGAAGCCCAATAGAGTTCCACTAGACTAAACCTATCAAAGAACTTTTCCTAGGTCTTCTCTTCTCCAGTTAACTTAGTCATCTCATCTTTATGTCCATCTTACATTTCCTTTTGATGATAGAAGGCAAAGAATTCAGACCTGGCCCCTGAGAGGGCTCTGTGAATCTAAAAAGCAAGGATAATATTTTTTCCCCTAACTTTTTTCTTTTATTGGAGTATAGTTGCTTTACACTGCTGTGTTAGTTTCTGCTGTACAGCAAAGTGAATCAGCCATATGTATACATATATCCCTTTTTTTTTTGGATTTCTTTCCCATTTAGGTCATCACAGAGAACTGAATAGAGTTCCCTGTGCTATACAGTAGGTTCTCATTAGTTATCTATTTTATGCATAGTGTCAAAAGTGTATATATGTCAATCCCAATCTCCCAGTTCATCCCAACCCCCACCCCCACCCCTCAGCATCCCCCTTGATGTCCATACGTTTGTTCTCTATGTCTGGGTCTCTGTTTCAAGCAAGGATAATGTTGATGAGGAATTCCATTCAGTGCATATTTGAGGTAGGAGTAACCTGGTTGAGGAGAACATGAAAGAGTGTTGTCTGGAAAAGAAAGATAAATATCATACACTAACGTGTATGTATGGAATCTAGAAAGATGATACTGATGAATTTATTTGAAGGGAGCAATGAAGAAACAAACATAGAGATCAGACTTATGGACACGGGGAGAGGGGAGGAGTGGTGACATGTATGGAGACAGTAACATGGAAACTTACATACCATATGTGAAATAGATAGCTAATGAGAATTTGCTGTATGTCTCAGGGAACTCAAACAGGGCCTCTGTATTAACCTAGAGGGGTGAGATGGGGAAGGAGATGTGGGGGGAGGTCAAGAGGGAAGGGACATATGTACACCTGTGGCTGATTTATGCTGATGTTTGATAGAAAACAATAAAATTCTGTAAACTGATTATCCTTCAATTAAAAAACAAATAAATTTAAATTTTAAAAAGGCAAAAAAAAAAGTGTCATCTGGGAAGCATGGACAGCAGGGGCTGGAGGCGGAGGACCCTGGAGACATGTACAGGAGAGGCCTCAGGGTCAAAGTAAGTGTCCTGGCAGCCACTTAAGGATTATTGTCTTATTCAAACAGTGGGGGTCCCTGGAAGATTTAAATCTTGGGGGGCTAACAGAGTCAGATTTGTGCTCATGAGATCACCTTGCTGCTTCAGCGTGGAGAATGGATTAAAGGAAAAGACCTGGGAGCTCTGGCTAATCAATCATGAGGATTTGGGAAGTCCTAGCAGAAGGTGGTGGGAGACAGGAAAGTGACAAGGTCGTAGTGCTGTTTAGGAATTCGTATCCAGATCGGTGACAGACACTAAGCTGGTGGCAGGAGGGGACGTGTCATGAAGATTCCCGGGTTTGGGAATGGTTATGCTGTTGCCTGGAGCCTAGAACCTTGGAAAATAAATATTAAAAAAAAAAAAACACGTTTTTTTTTGATTGGGAGCTTGCATTCCATTTTGGATCCCTCTCCAAAAATAACTCCCTTTCACAGACGTGGGGGCCCTCGGCTTCCTCTGAGGCCTTGTAGGAACTTCTCTACTTGCTGTGATGAAAGTTACAAGGAATGCATTTATTAATAATCCATACACCTGAAAGCAAGATATTCTGTTTGGTGTGGCCAAATTTCACTAGTAGCAAGAGGAGCGTCCTTTCCTGGGGCTGAAAGTGAAGGCGCTCAGTCTTGTCCGACTCTTTGTGACCCCATGCCCTGTAGCCTACCAGGCTCCTTCATCCATGGGGTTTTCCAGGCAAGGGTACTGGAGTGGAGTGTCCTTTCCTGGGACTGAAGGATTTACATATTGTGTACAGTAGTTTTCAGTGAAAGCTACCGCAGTTTCAAAGTTTATAACAATGTGAAGAAGGAACTGGAAGAACGGGTTCCTCTGTCTTTTCTGGAAGATGTCTTCTCTTTTCTCTTCTTCCCAGCTTTTTCTCTCTGCCTTCACTTTGGCACTATCTTTTTCCGTCCTTTGCTCTTTTCAAGAATCCTACTGTTCTCAGCATTCTTTTCTTTCAAATCATCTTCTCCTGTCTGCTTTTAACCAAAACTATGACCTGTTCATTCAGCCTAGTGGCTCCTCGCTGAGAAATGAGTGTGACTAATTGGCTAATATGGTAGCTCCTGTTGTGCAGTGGCTTTCTTTAAAGGATTCTCAGTGGGGTCTTCTCAGCCACTTGTCTTTTCTATTTCATGTTTTTTTTTTTTTCTTTTTCTTAATAGAAAATGCCAAGTGAGTCTTTTTCTGGTAGAATTATTAGTTACACAAGAAAATGCAGAAAAACTTCCCCTTGAGAAACATTTTGGATGTCCTAGGAGGAGAAGGGGGTGACAGGATGAGATGGTTGGATGGCATCACTGACTCAATGAACTTGAGTTTGAGCAAACTCCGGGAGATGGTGAAGGACAGGGAAGCCTAGTGTGCTGCAGTCCATCGGGTTGCAAAGAGTCGGACACAGCTAAGCGACTGAACAACAACATTGAGAACCTACTATATAGCACAGGGAACTCTATCCAGTTCTCTGTGGTGACCTAAATGGCAAAGAAGTCCAAAAAAGAGGGGATATATGTATACATATAGCTGATTCACTTTGCTGTCCAGTAGGAACTAACACAGCAGTGTAAAGCAACTGTGCTCCAATATAAATGAAGAAATTAAAAAAAAAAAGTATAGATTGGACCACAATCAAAATTAAGTCGATCAATCAAATAGTTCTGCCTTATTTCTCCACAGTATTAAATCTCTTGTGATTACTATTTACGTTGCTTAACATAATATCAAATATATATGTATTTTTAATGTATAACAATGAGTAACTGTATTTTATAGTGGAAAACATTGCATTATATTCATCACATGTATTTGTTACATACTTTATGTGACACAAATATATATATATATATACACAGTTTTTAACATAGAATTGTTTATCAAAACTCTTTTCCGATGGTTTCAGAATGTGAGAGAAGGAACCCCCCTCTCCCCCAAATATTTACTGAGTGCTGGCTGTGTATACAGAAGTTTGTCTATGGTGACTCTTAGAACTGAAATTATGGATTAAGTCAATTGCTTACCCAATACATAAGTCGTGACCCCAGATCTGTGTTTCCTGGGCCTTTGCAACTGCACAATGGACACTCGTCTCCTATGAAGGAGTGGTTAGACCATCTGGTTCAAGTTGTCAGTGTAACTGTGTGTTGTTATTATTCATTCGCTCACTACTTGTGCTGTGAAGCTACAACTTTTCAGCCATTTTGCTGGATTTTATACACATAGATGTAAGCTTCTTACCTAGATACTGTGGTTCCTCCCACTTTGTTTCTCCTTGTGCTGGTGGGTCAGATGTGTCAGTATGTTGTTACTTGTGTATATGTGTGTATACATACCTGTGCGGAGATGTGCACAGTGCTCAGGGCATGGCCTCTTCATAAATCCGTGTTTACTCATTTGGGCCTTAGAGAGACTTAGGAGATGCATGTGTATTATACAACATAAATATGATACACAAATATAAATAAACATACGATAAGATTTATTTAAGTGGGCTTCCCAGGTGATGCTAGTGGTAAAGAATGCTTGCCAGTGCAGGAGATGCAAGAGATGTGGGTTCGATCTGGGTCGGGAAGATCCCCTGAAGGAGGAAATGGCAACCCATTCAAGTATGCTTGCCTGGAAAATCCCATGGGCAGAGGAGCCTGGCGGGCTATAGTCCATGGGGTTGGAGTAGCAAAGGAGTCGGACACTACTGAACACACACACACACTCACATAGACTGTGAATATATATACTTATTTGTCTCTATCCCAGAGCCTCAAGTGGACCAGAGGGCATGATGCCCGGTGCACTGGGTGCACTCTTCTCCAGCCAACATAGTGGCTCCTTGGACAGTTCGGCAAGCAGGAGGTTAATGCAGGGGGAGGAACAGATGAAGAAAATGCGGTCCGCTCATTGCCGGAAGCAGTTGCACGGCAACCGCATCCAGGGAAACAGTTCTCAAGCAGCAGCCAGTGGAGCGGGACTGAGTTAACCAGCAGCCCCTGCTCCTTCCCCACTCCAGTTCTGGCTCTTTCTGCCTCCCCTCCTGACTCTCTCCTTATCTGTCTGTCTTGGTCTGAGATGTACAACTCACAGTGGTTGGTGGGAGAAATAAAGGACCCTTCACTGTTCAGTCCTTCCCTAGATCTTTGCCCATGACCTGACCCTGAGCTTATGTATCTGAAGGTCAAGTCAGGATGCTCTCTTCCTCTCCAGGTGTTACCTGACAGGTGAGCACAGGGCCCACCCAAATGTGACATCATGATCCCTGGAAACTGCGTTGAATCAACACAGACTCCAACATAACCACTGAAGTGATTTGATTTATGAGCAAGACTGATAGAGATGCCATGTATTGTACCAGAAAGGGACTGGCCTGCCTTTCATTTTAACTTTATCCCATATTGCAAATTCTATATTAGCTACTCTTTGAAAAAGATGTGGAAATGAGAACTCTGATTAGGATTTTAATTTTTACAGCAGAGGTGTGTTGGCCTACAGCCTAGTAGCCTCCTTTTCTTTTTTTTTTTGCCTCTCAAAGCTGGACCGGCAGGGGATTTCCCAGTATTAATTAATTAACTCCAGGCTCTTTTGGCAAAATGCCTTGAAAGGGATGGCATGTCCTGAGTGACCCTCATGTGTACTTTCTGCCAGGGATCATTAAAATCGCAGAATTGTCTCACCTGGTTCCTTAGGACATTAAATGAAGATAACAAGAATAATAAACTTGCATATTAACATAAAGGAAATATTAATCTAGTAGACACATAAAGAAAATGATGTCAAATTCCTTCTGGATCTTCAGACAAATGCTTACTTTAAGATCGGTTTAAACATTCATTGTCCATAATTCAACAAGAGTCTGGAGTTGAGCAGGGCTCTGATGCACACATATCTGAATACAGGCAGACCCGCAGGACAAAGCAACACCTCACAGCCCCACCAAAACACTCGCTAGTATAACAGCCTGCTGTTAGCTGGGCGGGTGGCTGTTCACCCTCCAGACGTGGGGAAGCAAGGGCCAAGTGCCAGACCCCACTGAGCATCTGGGGGCAGCCCATCGAAACGGGAGAGTTCAGAATGCCACAGACCAAGAGCATCCCTAAGGAAGGCCTGCCCCAGCATGAATGCCTATATTTAGATCTGGTCAGGCTGTGGGGTACCTCTGGCAGGCCTGCACCATCCCCAGTGGGAGCTGTTAACCCCTTTAGCTCTGAAAGGCCAGGTCAGTCATTATTTACCATTCCACACAAACACAAACACGTGTACATGCTACACAGAAACGCAGAGCATCTCTACACAGATCCTCCCAGTGTTTCAGTCACTGGGATGTGCTCCGTGAGAGAAAGGCTTCCCAGGTGACTCCATGGTAGAGAATCCACCTGCCAATGCAGGAGACCTGGGTTCGACCCCTGGGTCGGGAAGACCCTCTGGAGAAGGGAATGGCTAGAATTCTTGCTTGGAGAATTCCATGGACAGAAGAGCCTGGTGGGCTACAGTCCATGGGATTGCAAAGAGTCAGACATGACTGAGACAACTTAGCATACATGCACTTAAGAGGAAGAAAGCTAAATTCATACCAAAAGGGAGAAAATGAACTGAAGTAAATTAGTAAATAGGGTACGAAGGGCAACACTGAAGAGGCAGTGGAGGGAAGAAGGTTCTGTTTTACTACACAGTCTTGTAATGCACGGGATGGTGTGATGTGGCTTCACCCAGCAGGACCCAGACTCCTGTTCATCAGCAGCCAGGCTGGCACCCCTGTGCCCACTGTCTGTCCCCTGGCTGGAGTCTTGTTTTCAGAAATGCTTGAAGTCACGTGCATGCCCAGGACCACATCATATCCAGTGGGCTGGAGGCCTTGGTGCCAGCGAGCAGAAGCTGTAGGCCTGGCTTCCCCAGAGCTGGGAGACAGGGAGCTCGTGTTGCCAGTTACAGTCCTCAGGGATTTTGTAAGTTCTGTAGGGGTCAGTACTGTGTCCCACAGCATCGACATCAGCTGCCACACAGTTCATGTCCCAAAGTCATCAAGAAGTGTTGGTTGTTAATATAACCGACGTTGTCGGTAGATGGAGGGGGGGCAAACCTGTACTGAGCACCTGCTCTGTCCACACCTCACAGTCAGGTGATGAGGGGGCCTGTCCTGTTAATGCCATTTTACATAGACCAGCTTAAGCCACTGGTCAAGCTCACCCTGTTCAGTGGTTCTTGATCTGTTCCTATTATTCTGGGCTGCCCATTATCGGACAGCTTGGAAGACAGGAGAATTGTTGAGGCCTGATTAGTGCAGGGTTTGTGTCCGAACTTTCCACATATGACTCAAATTTAATCAACCCCCAAAGTCACGTGAAGCCTAAGAGACAGTTTTCATCCTTGGGGCGGGTGTCTCACCTTGCTGAGACTCTAAGACACACTTGAGCTTTGTTTTTTGCGTTAAGATTATCCTCACGTCCCTGAAAGAAAATGCTATTATTCCCATTTTCCGAATGAGATATGGGTATGCACCTATCACTATAGCTAAGGAGCCGATCGCCAAAGCAAGATCTCTGATTGTGGATGAATGATCACGGTTGACCACCCACCCCCTCACCGCCACCCCCCACCCCAGAGTTTTCCTACAGAGGCATTTTAGGGGCTGAATTGCAACTGAAACCGAGTGCCTTTGTGTTTGCTCTGTGTGCGGGAGGCACCACATTGAAGCAAGTGTTGGCGCAACTTCATAAAGAGAAACCTGGATGCTGATGTGGCTTCTCTTTGATTGCATTCTGGAACTTCCTGCTCTCAGCTGGGTGCAGTCCAGCCACTGGGTGGCCCTGGCAGGGGAGCCCAGCTCATGCAACAATTACTGGTCAATTGTGAATGATTGTAATGGCACTGTGTCTAAAACAATACGGAGGAAAATGCTGCCTGGGAGACGCGAAGCGGTGGTCCTCCACCAAGTCGCTGGGCAGATCAGAGTCACCGGAGATTATGGAAATATGAGTCACCTATTCCTGAATGCAAGAAGATTTAACTTAAAAAAAAACTCGTCATGGTGATATTTCCTCTCCTAAGGCAGGCAGAATAAGGTCCAGTGGGTTCTACACGCATATGCTTTCTTGGTGAGTGGAGATGGCCAGACAGAATTCAGGGAGGAGCAGGGTTGGTCAGTTTCACCATATGAGCCAAGCCAAGAACTAGGAAGAACCAGCAGAGAGTGTCACTGCATCCGACTGGTCTGGAAGAATTCAGACTCCCGACTGCATGCGGGAACATTCTCAGGACAGGATGCTCAAGAGCACATGCTGGTCGACTTGAACGTGGGGAGGGGCGGGGGGTGCTCTGATGTTTGTGGGTCCCCGGACGGGGTGATGCTCTCGCCCTGTGTCCTCCGTTGGTCGTGAGTGATGTGGCTCCTGGAGGATGCAGGCGGCTGTGGGCCAGGCGGCTGCACTGCCAGGCCCTGGGGAGCACACGGGCCGCCGCACTGGCTTCCCCAGGAGCACTGCCGGCCTTGGCCTGGGCCGCGGGGCCATACCCAGGCCGCCGATGGACGGCCACCAGCCCTGTGTCAGCTCCCAGCTCCTGGGGGACACGGAGACATGTTCATCCTTGGCAGTCATCATCTCAGGCGTTAAATCACTTTCCTCAAATTTCCCGAGTTCTGACACATGTAATGGGCTTGGTGGGAGGTTTGCAATCATTCTTTTTCAGTATTTATGAAATCCTGTGGCTCCCTATGGCTTCTGGGCCTTTACGCTGCCTTTCAGATACCCCTCCCATAAATTTTCCATGATTATCTCTTTCCAGCTTAAAAATCTCCATCTTTATGCGTTGTTATTGGGACAAAGGCCATGCCATCGATTTGGCGTGATGTTTTGAATTTGCAATATGTCTATAGCCTCACCTGACTAAATACACGGCTCACTAATGTCCATGTTAATGCAAAGTGAATTTCATAGCTATGCATCTTTTATGACTGCAAATGAGAATCCCATGGTTCTACCCAATCCTATAAACCACACACTAAACCAAAGGTCACACCAGTGAGTGTTTTCTATACGGTGGCACCTGGCATTGCCAGAATAGTCTGGCTTGTAGCTTTCTGTGCCTGTGTCTGCAGTAAATTCTCATTTCTATAAACCCCTTGATCCACCCCCCTACTGCTGTATACTGAATCTGGTTGCCACCACTGTGGAAATGGGAATAGTAGAAAGGTTGAGATTTGCTCATCAAATTTTAGTTTTTTTTTTTTTTTTTTTTAATTTATGCTGTACCGTTAGAAGTGTAAACTGTTGGAAATATGTCTGCTGCATTTTGAGAAGTATAGGGGCTTCTGAAATTTTGTTTGTGGTTTGTGTTTATGTGTGCATGACCCTAGATAACTAAGTATGAGAGCGTGAAGTCTGGTTAAGATTTAACCTAAGGCTTTTATGACAGAATGATCAGGCGTTCTGTATACTATTTCAGAAGGTTAGTGCTGCTGTCCTGATGTATTGAAAAGGAATACTGGAGAGAAGTTTACGGCTTGCTGAGAATTCCAACAAATAAATATTACATTGGCTAGCTGTGACTTGTGCATATTTCATTTATTTGGGAAGTGGAGTGGCCCATGTGGAGTTTTGCTTTGGAGACCCTCAGTTATTCCTCAGTGAGGAAGGGACAGAACAGAAAAGGGAGCCATGAGTGCAAAATCCTGTCTGGAACTAGTCTGGGAGAAGATTGCTGGCTCATGGTGTCTGGGAATAGGGAAACTACAGAACCAGAGAGTTTTGTATTTGAATTGGAAGTTAAAGGTACTGAAGACAAGAAAAAGTTCCCTAAGATCCAAACACAAGGGCATTATTCTCTGTGCTCTTTTCACTGTCTCCTTTTTGAAAATCACACTGGTATTAATCTACTGGGCTTCCCAGGTGGTGCCATGGTAAAGAATCCGCCTGCCAATGCAGGAGATGCAAGAGACACGGATTCGATCCCTGGGTCAGGAAGATCCCCTGGAGAAGGAAATGGCAATCTGCTTTAGTATTCTTA
Organism: Bos indicus; assembly: GCF_029378745.1. Classification (NCBI taxonomy): domain Eukaryota; kingdom Metazoa; phylum Chordata; class Mammalia; order Artiodactyla; family Bovidae; genus Bos; species Bos indicus. The sequence goes on along the minus strand of NC_091773.1, from coordinate 21,682,967 downwards.
CCTGGGAAATTCCATGGACAGAGGAGCCTAGTGGGCTACAGTCCATGGGGTCACAAAGAGTCAGACATGACTGAAGTCACTGAGCACGTCTGTATGTTATCATAATTGTTATCACAACACACTGATAAATTAATGTGTGTGTGTCTCAGTCATGTCTGACTCTTTGTGACTCTGTGGATTGTAGCCTGCAAAGACATCATGATGTAATTAAGCATTCAGGATGCTTACCTATAGTACTTATGGAGACTACCTTATTTTTAGAGATGGTAAGATGAGAACTTAGGCACTCAAGTGAGGTTCAGTGCACACAAACTCCTCTCTGTTCTGTCTTAAGTGTGCGGAGCCAGCCCTTAGAGACATGCTAGGCTGGGGTGCAACCTTCTCCCCATCCTGTTTCTATCCATGGTCCTGTCATCTCCTGGTTACTCAGGATTGGAACTTCTTCAGATTGTTCACTAAGTGTTACCGTGATTTCTTTTTACTCATCTTTATCATATTTTCCTTTCTTTTTACATTATTTCCCTCCTCACCTTGGATCTCTGCTGTTGTGATGGTTTCCTACTTATTTCTCAGCCTCTCTCACAGTTTCCTTGTCTCGCAATTTGTTCTGTGCTTTTCAGGCTGGTTAATTGCCATCAAGTAACATCAGTCATTCTAATAATCTACAATTTCTGTTGTCTCCCTGTTGCTTAAGAATTAGGTCCTATGTCCTGGAATTCAAAACTTAAAAAAAATTTATGCCTGCCTAACTTTCCAAACTTATTTCCTGCCTTAACTTTGCAAACTTATTTTGGGTGCTTTCACAAAAGAGGTCTAGATTTCTCTTTTGAATCCTACATCTTTGGGTGTTGTCTAGTTTTGTCACAATCAGTTTTACCACTTAGAACAGGGTGTGTTGTCTCAACAGTTAGTGCTGTAGAAAAAGAGGTAATATAGCTTGTTTTACACAATAAAATTGATACGTGGTGAAGTGTGATGTAAGGCCCAGATCAAATAGGGTGTCTGTGGTAAAGGTAAGGGTGGGAGCTGAGACTCCTACTGGCCTCTCCTGGCTTCATATGAATATTTTTAAAAAGTGTTATTCTGGACACGTTGCTTTGGTGTCTAGATCCAGCTCTTCCCCTTATCTGTAGAGTTACTGCCTCATTACCGTCTTCTAGAAAGTGATTCTTGGCCAGAGGTCCTTTCCAGAAGCTGCCTTTCAGGAAGATCATGAATATCCCTGCTCCAGAGCCCTGCCTGGTGCCTAGTCAATGCTCGAGAGTGAAAGTGTTAGTCGCTCAGTCGCATCCGACTCTTTGTGACCCTGTATTCTGTAGCCTACCAGGCTCCTCTGTCCACGGGATTTCGCAGGCAAGAAAACTGGAGTGGATTGCCATGCCCTCTTCCAAGGGATCTTCCCAACCCAGGAATTGAACCCGGGTCCTCTGCATCGCAGGCAGATTCTTTATCGTACGAGCCACTAGGGGAGCCTCAATAAGTAGCTGTCAATTGATGGATTAGCAATAGCTGCTGACTCCTTTGGTGGCACGGATGAGGCTGGATTTTCAAGATGTTCAGGAACGCAGCCTAATCACTGGCTGCAGTAAGCAGCACTACTGCTAAGTGACTCTTGAGTATGCGTATTTTCTTTGCCTGAGGATATGACTTAATTTGCTTATCAGCTGTTTTTTCACTAAAGTAAATTAGATTACAAAGGTGATTTTTGTATTCTTTGATAGTAAAATAATTAGTGCTCTATTTGGTTTACTCTGCTAGAAAGAAATGCCTTCAGGTGAAGGAGCAAGGCATGTTTTATAATGCACTGAACTCTGATCAGCAGAAGCAGTAATTAATCCTCAGAGTGGAGACAGAGGGCTGAATGACGTTTTACGGAACCATGTCCAGAAGGGATGGCATCTAGCTTTATGTTAAATTATTCCTGTTTTATATATTGGTATGGTTTAGATACCCAATTACAAAAAAAATGGTAAGTATGTGAAAAAATTTAATTATCAAAGAAACAAAAAATTAACTTATTCTTTTTAAATTTATTTATTTGAAGGATAGTTGCTTTACAGAATTTTGTTGGTTTCTGCCATATAGCAACATGAATCAGGCATAGGTATACATATGTCCCTTCATTTAACTTATTCTTATTTGAAGCTGCTATTTGATTAAAGTTGTTTTCATGAAAAGAACTGATCAGATTTCATTGTTTCAGTTTTTATAATTCTATATTTGTTTATCGGGGCTTCCCAGGTGGCACTGGTGGTAAAGAACCTGCCTGCTAATGCACGAGACTCGAGAGACACAGGTTCAATCGCTGGGTCGGGAAGGTCCCCACCTGCAATCCGTGAGACCTGGTGGAAAGATTCATTAAGACTGTTTATTACAAGTTACATGAATTCCATCTGAACAAACTCAAGTAGATAGAAAGGGGAGAAGGAGCCTTGGGGACTGTCTGACGACCTCACAGTAGAGCCGCTGAGTGGACAGGGTTCCAGGAAGAATTGGACCTAAGCACTCACTCCCTCCCATATGGCGGGGACTTTCTTTCCCCCCCTCCTGCACTGGACTGACTTCGGGCATCTTTCTTATAGAAGATCTTTTCCCAGAAATTTCAGATTAAAGTCTTAATAGGCCCAATTTTGTTTGTGGCCCGTTTTTAATCCCATCGTTGGTGCCAAGAAAGCAGTGTCACGTTGTGCTAAGTGGTTGCTCCTGCGATAACCATATGGGTGGAAGGGAAGACAGGATGTGATGGCAAAGCTGTGTGTCTAGTTTAGTAACTTTTAAAAATGTGGCTCTAACTTTGTTGCTTGGGAGTTGATGGAGATGTTCTGCATAGTGGATGAAGGTCTAGAAACAAAGATCCTCTCTGTTCTGTGAAATGGTAATTCTAATGATGCGCTCAGTATCATGACACCATTGTGAAGACCCACTTTCACTGCATAAGGAATTTTTCCCAGAGAGGAAATCTCAGGAGCGAAATTTTAGCCTCACCTTTGAATCTAAACATGGAAACCCGGGAATGAATAAGGGGTACTCTTAGCACCTCTCTGAGACTCTGGATCCCTGAGACATAGCTTTAAAATTTTTTTTGTTATTGGAGTACAGTTGCTTTACAGTGTTGTGTTAGTTTCTTATTGTGGTTTAGTTGCTAAGTCATGTCTGACTCCTTGTGACCACATGAACTGCAGCCTGCCGGGCTTCCCTGTCCTTCACTATCTCCTGGAGTTTGCTCAAACTCATGTTCATTGAGTCAGTGGTGCCATCCAGCCATCTCATCCTCTGGCACCCACTTCTCCTCCTGCCCACAATCTTTCCCAACATAATGGTCTTTTCCAATGAGTTGACTCTTTGCATCAGGTAGCCAAAGCATTAGAGCTTTAGCTTCAGCATTGATCCTTCCAGTGAATATTCAGGGTTGATTGCCTTTAGACATAAGCAAGGAAAAATGATTAGCTTTTTTGTAGATGGGCAATAGTGACTTAGTAACTGTAACAGAAGGAAAAGATGATGCTAAAACTAGTAACAGCAAATATAAAGTGTCTACAATAACACCTAACCAAAATAACCATAGTCTTTATGGAGATATCTATAAAAAATTAATGAAGCCCATAAAATAAAACTTAAATGAATGTAGAGCTATATTCCATTCATGGGAAGTCTGTATGTTATAAAACTGTCCATTCTACTCAAATTATAACAAGTTTTACACAAACTATAAAGCTTGTGAAAGTCAAGCATAGGTGAGAGTCTGGGCACAGGTCTGCCATGTGCTGCTGAGGGGAGGCTAAGCCAGCAGGGGCACCTGGACAGCATTTTGGCAGAAATTGCTTGAATGTAAAGTATATATATATCCCATTACTGTGAATTCCACTACACGGTATTTATACTTAGGAAATATTGGCATGTGCAGTTATACTTCAAACAACAACCACATAAGCTCATAGAAAAAGAGAGCAGATTTGTGGTTCTCACAGGCAGTGAGTGGAGGGGAAATTGGATGAAGGTGGTTGAAATGTACAATCTTCCACTTACAAGATGGATAGGGATGTAATGAACAAGTGTGTGATGACACCGCAGTGCATCTTATCTATATATGAAAATTGTTCAGATAGTAAATCCCAAGAGTGCTCATCACAAGGAAATTATTTTTTTTCCTTTTCTTTTGTATCTTTATAATGTGATAGAAGTTCACTAAACTTATTGTGATCATTATTTCACAGTATATATAGGTCAAATCTTTATGCTGCACACCTTAAACCTACACAGTGCTGGATGTCAGTTATATCTCAATAGAACTGGGAGAAGGAAAATAAAGGAAAAGGGGTTTAGTTTTAAAAAATTTGCACAGGAACCAAGGAAGCCATAGTCAATGATGTCCAGACAAGCTTGAATGCCCATCATGAAAGTGTTAGTTGCTTAGTTGTGTAGCCTGCCAGGCTCCTCTGTCCATGGGGTTTCCCAGGCTAGAATACTGGGGTGAGTTGCTGTTCCCTTCTCCAGGGGATCTTCTTGACCCAGGGATCAAACCTGGGTCTCCTGCATTGCAGGCAGACTCTTTACCATTTGAGCCACCAGGAAAGCCCATCAAGAAGGCAATGACTAAAAAATAAATGGTAGTATGTTCACATGATGAGAGTCTAATTGGCAGTTTAAAGTTTGCCTGTGTGACCTAAAATGTATACCCTGCTTGAGACATTTAAGTTGCAGACTATGTGCCGTCTGATTCCTTTCACTTAGTTCAGGATGGGGAACACGTGTATACCCGTGGCGGATTCGTGTTGATGTGTATGGCAAAACCAATACAATATTGTAAAGTAATTAGCCTCCAGTTAAAATAAATAAATTTATATTAAAAAAACAAACATCAAGATTCTTCTTTTGGACTCTGTGGGAGAGGGAGAGGGTGGGATGATTTGGGAGAATGGCATTGAAACATGTATAATATCATATATGAAATGAGTCGCCAGTCCAGGTTCGATGCATGATACTGGATGCTTGGGGCTGGTGCACTGGGACAACCCAGAGGGATGGTACAGGGAGGGAGGAGGGAGGAGGGTTCAGGATGGGGAACACGTGTATACCTGTGGTCGATTCATGTTGATATATGGCAAAACCAATACAATATTGTAAAGTTAAAAAAAAAACCATCAAGATTCTTCTTTTTTTAAGTTTGTTTATTTTTTAATTGAAGGATAATTGCTTTACAGAATTGTGTTGTTTTCTGCCAAGTATCAACATGAATCCTTCTTATTGGGCCTGTCTCTGGGTGTGTGAATAAGTAGAGCAGGCAGTGGAGGGATACACCTCAACCTCCTCGCAGACTCAGAGTGATGCCAGATGTTGGTATTATCTGTGATGTTTTTTAAGAGGAGGGTTTCTTCTTCTTTATCCTTATTTGGGGCTTTCCAAACACCCTCTTCCAACAACACAAGAGATGATTCTACACACAGACGCATACCGAAATCAGATTGGTTATATTCTTTGCAGCTGAAGATGGAGAAGCTCTATACAGTCAGCAAAAACAAGAATAGGAGCTGACTGTGGCTCAAATCATGAACTTCTTATTGCCAAATTCAGACTTAAATTGAAGAAAGTAGGGAAAACCACTAGACCATTCAGGTATGAGAGAAGCCTGCATACCATAATGAAGACCCAGCATGGCCAAAAAACACTCTACCCCAGGGCCTGTCATGGGGTGCAGTTTTCAGTACAGTGTCCAGGATGGCCTCCTGGGAGGGGGCACATGTGTGTGAAGCTGTGCAAGTGGAGAAGGGGCTAGTGATGTAACTCATTTTCTGAGGTTGGCTTGAGGAGGGAGTGTCATGGGTGTTTAAAATGCATTGTCTTCATAATGGAGCCTCTTAAGTTCTGAAAACCACATCAGAGCAGAGTGTCGCCACTGAAGTATGGTAAAGCCTCACTAATTCCCTTATCGAATAGAACCCATTTTATTTTCCTACAAGGGTGAAGTAGAATATGATTCAATCCAACACTGCTCTGACCCTTTTAGTCTGTTTTCTGTGTAGACAAGCAATGAAGAGTCAGTTGGCCATCTATGAAGGGGGAACGCTGATGAATCTGCATGGTAGAGACCCTGCCAACATCTCAGTGTCATGAAGGGTGCTCTGAGGCTTCCCCTCAGCACCTCCATGTTATCACCAGTGTGGGGGAGATGGGGTGCACCCCTCCCCCTGCCTTCCTCTCCAGCTTCTAGCTGCTCAGAAAAGGTGGTCTCCATCTCTCAATGAGACCCACTTGCTTTGACATCAGGGATGGTTGTTTTTTTTCAGGGATCAGCTTCTCTCTGTGGGGTGAATATAATGGCTCAGGGTGGGGAGTCCAGGCAGAGGAAAGACACTCCCACAGAGGGTGGGAGGGAAGGTGCAGACAGGGGTCCATGGCGGGCGAGTGCTGTGCCTTTGGGGCTGAGATGCTGGGGGATTTTAGGTGACCCGACTCAATGGATGTGAGACTCAGTGAACTCCGAGAGCTGGTGTTGGACAGAGAGGCCTGGTGTGCTGCGATTCATGGGGTCACAAAGAGTCGGACATGACTGAGCGACTGATCTGATCTGGGACAGGAGCATGGTAGTGGCCATGGTTGGCCAGCAGGTCTGAAGTAACAGGCATCCTCTGTATGTGGGAAATGGTCACAGTGGAAGGAGCAGCGTGGCCACCAGGTATGATCTGTGGAGCCCAGATCTGAGGAGCACAGTGCTAGCTGCCAGCTCACGCTCCTCCCCATGGCTCCAGCCCCCATGGCCACCCACTCACTCAAGTGCTCAGAGCTGTGGGGACTCTTCAAGTAGGATTTGGTCACAGCACTCCCCTGCTCACTGCCCCCAGGCTCCCTGCTGCCCCTGGACTGAAATCCAAGCTCCCGATTAGGGTCCACCTGTCCACCTGCACAGCTGCCCACCTGCATACCTGTGATTAAACTGGAGGCCGTGTAATGGGCAAGTGAGAAAGATAGGGGGTGGGGAGGGGGCAACAGGAGTCACACTGCAGTGTCCTGGAAACAGGGAACTCATGGTGGGGAAGTGAAAGTCCCTCAGTCATGTCTGACTCTTTGCAACCCCATGGACAATACAGACCATGGAATTCTCCAGGCCAGAATACTGGTATCCCTTCCCTTCTCCAGGGGATCTTCCCAACCCAGGGATCCAACCCAGGTACCCCACATGGCAGGCAGATTCTTTACCAGCTGAGCCACCAGGGAAGCCCAGAAATACTGGAGTGGGTAGCCTATCCCTTCTCCAGGGGATCCTCCCGACCCAGGAATTGAACCGGAGTCTCCTGCATTGCAGGCGGATTCTTTACCAACTAAGCTATCAGGGACTATATTGGGGAATACGGTAGGAAAAAAGGAGTTGACTTTTCAAATTTCCCTTCATTCTCCTTCAGACTTGATTTCTTTCTTCAACAATTTTTTTTTTTTCTATCAAAGCCAAGTATAGAGTAAGACTAACAGTCCCCCTTCACCTGGCTGGCTCACAATTTCTATATAATTCCAATTGATTTTTACTTTAAAAATTAGTTTTCATTGGAGTTGTTGTTCAGTCACTCGGTCATGTCTGACTCTTTGGGACCTCATGGATTGCAGCATGGTAGGCTTTCCTGTTCTTCACTGTCTCCTGGAATTTGCTCAAACTCATGTCCATTGAGTCGGTGATGCCATCCAACCAGCTCATCCTCTGTTCCCTTCTTCTCCTGCCCTCAATCTTTCCCAGCATCATGGTTGTTTCCAATGAGTAGGCTCTTCTCATCAGGTGGCCAAAGTATTGGACCTTCAGTATTGGAGTAGAATTGCTTTACAATGTTGTGTTTCTGCTGTATAGCAAAGTGAATCAGCTGTATGTATACAAATATCCCCTCTTTTTTTGGATTTCCATCCCATTTAGGTCACCACAGAGTAATGAGTAGAGTTCCCTGTGCTATAAAATTAAAACACAAAATCAAACTGCCATGGAAGCCAGACTTTCTAGAGGAAATATTGCCCTCCGTTAGCGAGAATGAAGGTCATGCTAGGCACACAGCCCCATGATGTGCATAGTGTGTGTAGATGTGTGGAGAACTCGACTGTGGAGTTGTTGCTGTTTTGTTATCATAAACAGACATGGTCTAGAGTCCCGGTTGCTTCATCTGTCTTCTCTCTGTTCCTAACATGGGAATATCTGTAGCAACCATGGTATGTAATTGCTGAGCCAGCAACAAGTCCAGTAAATGGTGTATAAGAAAAATGAGGTCTCTTTTTTTCTCTCTCATCTGCATCTTAAACATCACAGTGGCATGGGTGTGGAACATGCCACAAGGTGTAGTTGAGAATATATATGAACTAAACTCCAAGCGAGGTTTTAAGTGACTGAGCATGCGGACCAGTGGTCCCTGTGAATCCAGGATGCAGAACAATCATGAGTTTTGTCTTTCTCTCATCCCTGCATAGAGCATGTGATGTGAAAGTTGCTCAGTCATGTGCAACTCTTTGCGACCCCATGGACTCTATAGACCATGGAATTCTCCAGGCCAGAATATTTGAGTGGGTAGCCTTTCCCTTCTCCAGAGGATCTTCCCAACCCAGGGATCAAACCCAGGTCTCCCACATTTCGGGCAGATTCTTTACCAGCTGAGCAGCAAGGGAAGCTCAAGAATACTGGAGTGGGTAGCCTATCCCTTCTCCAGTGGATCTTCCTGACCCAAGAGTCAAACCAGGGTCTCCTGCATTGCAGGGGGATTCTTAACCAGCTGAGTTATCAGGGAAGCCCTGTATACAATATGCATTAGGACTACTCTGTAGGATGTGGAGCAGGTTGAAAAAGAAAGTGTTAACAGCATCCAGATTTATACCTGAAGGACTTGTGTTTCTGAGTCCTGGGCAGAAAATTAAAATAGTCGGGGGTCCCCAACTTCTGGCCATGGACTGATATCTCCAGTCAGATCAGCAGAGGCATTGGCTTAGAAATAAAGTGCTCAGTAAATGCAGTGCACTTGAATCATCCCGAAACCATCCACCTCACCCACCGTCCTTGGAAAAATTGTCTTCCTTGAAACCAGTCCCTGGTGCCAGAAAGGCTGGGGAACGCTGATAAGGGATCGAACTGGTGACCACGCATTCTGTCCTGTCTGAGTCTGATGGAGCAGTGGTGGTCCCACTGCAGAGACCTGCAGACCAGAGAACAAGGCAGAAGAAGGTTGCTAAGTTCCCCATGCCTGCCCCAGACATCTGCCATTTGGGTACCACTTTCCTAAATATTTTATATCTCTGTATCACTTTACTATTATTTATCAGTATTTTGAGCCTTGGCGAGCTTCCAGTGGGCTTGAGACATGAATTATCTGAGAAACACTAGAAAGAACACTGGCTGTGATGTGGAGAAAACCCAGGAGGTGATGGTGGAGGTGAGGGTCCTGGCAGGAGATGTCTCAATAGCTCCCAGAGAGGTCACGTTGCTCACTCAGGGTGGGGGACAGGCATCATGGAGGGGGTGACAAGTGGCCTTGCTGGGTATTAAGCTTTGAAGAAAGAGCTTAGAGATTTGCCGATGCACTGGATACGAGGAGTGAGAGAGGTCAAGGGAGCTCCTGGGACTTTGTGTTGAGCAGCTGGAGGGATGGGTTGTCTTACACTGAAATGAGGAGACTGAGGCTAGAGCAGGGATGGGAAAGGGGGAGGAGGAGGCACCACTGGATGTGTTACATTTGAGATGTCCGCTTCCCACCCAAGAGGAAGGGCAGGTCTACAGGGCAGCGGAGACATTCAAGATGGAGCTTCAACTCTGAGACCCTCACAGAGGCCACACTTAAAACCACAATCCCTGTGATATCAGTATAGGAGTGAACACAAAAAAAAGGAAGTCTGAGGATCGGGCCCTCATGCAACTCACCTCGCCCCCTACCCCACCAAAAATAATTGTGCATTTGCTGAGGAGAAGACAGCAGAGAGAGGACACAGCCATGCCCATGAGGTTAGGAGAAAGAGAGTTTTCCAGGCAGCCAAAGCAAAAATTCTTTTCCAAGAGGAGGGTGAGGGGCTGTGTTAAGTGTACCAGTCTACTCTGGGGTAAACTCTTTTTATTCATATTGACAAGACGTTACCTAATATACATTTTATTCTTGAGCCAAATAGGTCTAGCGACTTCCATGAATCATATTCTAAAAATTCCTGTGTTCCAGCTTTATTTATAAAAGAAATCATCTTCTCTCACATTTTAGTCTGTGAGATACTTCTTAAATTTTTAAGTATGTGTGTTACCTAGTCATCATTTAATCACTGGAGAAAAAAGAGTAAATGCAAATAAAGCATACTATAGACTGAATATTTGTGTCTCCACCTCTTCCAGATTCATGGGTTGAAGTCAAACACTTGATGTGATGGAATTAGGATGTGGGGCCTTGGGGGTGATGAGGTCATGAGGGTGGGGCCTTCCTGAATGGGATTAGTGCCCATATAATAGGGACTGTTCCCCTGCTCTTCTCAGATGAGGAAACCAGGGGAACATGGAAAAGCAGAACCTCCCCACACCAATCTGCTGGTGCCTTAGTATTGTATTTCTGGCTTCTGGAATTGTGAGAAGTCAATTTCTGTTGTTTAAGACACCCAGCCTGTGATATTTTACTGTAATGGCTTGAACAAATTAAGAAAAAGCATAGCTAAAAAATAATCCTAAATCCAACAATATGGGTATAACTTCATTTAATTTGTTTCTAAGTTTTTGTATGATAAATATAATTTTCATGAGTATATATTGAATATTAAATATATATATATTTGAGTAATACAAAATAATTTCCTTCAAGTGAATTTCTAGAATTAACATTTCTGGGTCTAAAGCATTTGCAAAATTCCATTGAACTGCTTAAATCACTGCAGTTTATAATATATTTTAATTTTCAGATGTTAAGTTTCTTTCACTATTTTTTATTAAGTATTTTAATTAAGTATACTTTATTTCTATAAATATATAAATGTGTATATGCACAATATGTTCTCACAAACTGAATTTTTTCAGATTTACTTGGTATGAAAAAAATCTCACTGGCATTTTAATTGGAATTACTTAAAATTTACATGATAATTTCATTTTTCATATATGTATTTTTCTGTCTAGGAGAATGGTATGTTTCTTCATTTAGCTGAACTTATTGTGTATTCCTCAGTTATTTTTATCTTTGTCTTTTGTATGCTAAAGTGATGATTATTTTTAAATAATTTTGGACTTACAGGAAAGATGCATGACTAATATAAACAAAACTTCCTCCAGAACTATTATATAAAGTCAGTTATACACCACATAAGCCCCATCACCTAAAATATTTCAGTCATTTTTACAAGTAAGACATGTTTGCCATGTAGTAAATTTCCATCAAAATCAGGAAATTAACTCATTATGTTTCTACCATGCAACCCATAGACCCGTAACTGCCAGTTGTTGCAAAGATGTCTCTTACAGTGTGTGTGCAAGCATGCTCAGTGGCTAAGTCTTGTGTGACTCTTTGCAAGCTTATGGACTGTAGCCCTCCAGGCTCCACTGTCTATGGAATTCTCCAGGCAAGAATATTGGATTGGGTTGCCATTTCCTTCTCCAGGGAATCTTCCCAACCCAGGGATCGAACCTATGTTTTTTTTCCATCTCCTGCATTGGCTGGCAGATTCTTTACCACTGAGCCACCTGGGAAGCTGGAAGACAGTCAAATCCAGGATGAAGCATTGCATCTAGTGTCATGTCTCTTTAAACTCCCTCAATCTGGAATAAATCCAAGTGTTTCCTAATTCCCATGACCTGACACTTTTGAGTGTGACAGACCTTTTTTATGGATCACCTGTGAATGTGAATATCAACTTCTTCATGATGGCTTTGAGTTCATGGACCAGTGGTAGGAGCATCCCAGGAGTGATGCACATCCTCCTGGTTGTCCCTTGGCTGATGTCCACTTTGGTCTCTTGAAAAAGTGTATCTGTGTGTTGGAGTGTCTTTCTTATGTTGAAGTCTTAAGCCCTGCTTTCTGAGTGTGACCTTATCTGGAAATAGGTCTTGCAGATCTAATAAAGTCAGGTTGAGGTCACGATGGATTAGAGAGGGCCCAAATGCAGTGACCGGTGTCCTTATGAGAGGAGAGAGATCTGACAACACAAACAGAGGGATGAAGCCACGTGATGATGGAAGCAGAGAGTGGAGTGATGCGGCCACAAGCCACGGGCACTGGGGACTGGCAGTCGCCACCAGAAGCCAGAAGTTCCAGGAAGGACCCTCTCCCAGCACCTGCAGAGAGGAGCCCGGCTCTGGGAACATGTGGACTCCTAGCTCCAGTGTCTTGAGAGAATACACGTGTGTCATTTTAGGTCACTCGGTTTGTGGTAATTTGTTGTCTGCAGTCCCAGAAAACTAATCAAGGTGGTGTCTGCCAGATTCCTTTACAATAAAATTAGTTTTCCCCTTTATAGTAAATAAGTTTCTTTTTCCCTTGGGGAGTCCTTTGAGATTAAGTAAGGAAGTCCTTAAAAACTTTTATTCACCTGTTTTTAGGATCCATTGATGCTTCCTGGCTCAATTATTACCATTGTTGTTCTTGTTAAAAAATAAAAAACTAAGTAAAAAATCAAAATAATTTCCTTTTTTGATTTTTCATTTAGTTTTATTTTTTTAAACAGTTGTTATAAATTTTTTAAATTAATTTTTATTGGAGTTCAGTTCAGTTGTGTCCGACTCTTTGCAACCTCATGGACTGCAGCATGCCAGGCTTCCCTGTCCATCACCAATTCCTGGAGCTTGCTCAAACTCATGTCCACCGAGTTGGTGATGCCATCCAACCAGCTCATCCTCTGTCGTCCCCTTCTCCCCCAACCTTCAGTCTTCCCCAGCATCAGGGAAAGATTTAAAAATTTTTTAGAATATAGTTGCTTTATAGTGTTATGTTAGTTTCAGCTGTACAGCAAAGTGAATCAGCCATACATGTACATATATCCCCTCTTTACTACAGAGCCCTGAATAGAGTTCCCTGTGCTATACAGTAGGTTCTGATTAGTTATCTACTTTATCAGTCAGTTCAGTCACTCAGTCGTGTCCGACTCTTTGCGACCCTATGAATCGCAGCATGCCAGGCCTCCCTATCCATCACCAACTCCCGGAGTTCACTCAAACTCATGTCCATTGAGTCAGTGATGCCATCCAGCCATCTCATCCTCTGTCATCCCCTTCTCCTCCTGCCCCCAATCCCTCCCAGCATCAGGGTCTTTTCCATTGAGTCAACTCTTTGCATCAGGTGGCCAAAGTACTGGAGTTTCAGCTTTAGCACCATTCCTTCCAAAGAACACCCAAGGCTGATCTTCTTTAGAATGGACTGGTTGGATCTCCTTGCAGTCCAAGGGACTCTCAAGAGTCTTCTCCAACACCTCAGTTCAAATGCATCAATTCTTCAGCACTCAGCTTTCTTCACAGTCCAACTCTCACATCCATACATGACCACTGGAAAAACCATAGCCTTGACTAGATGGACCTTTGTTGGCAAAGTAATATCTCTGCTTTTCAATATGCTATCTAGGTTGGTCATAACTTTCCTTCCAAGGAGTAAGTGTCTTTTAATTTCATGGCTGCAATCACCATCTGCAGTGATTTTGGAGCCCAAAAAAATAAAATCTGACACTGTTTCCACTGTTTCCCCATCTATTTCCCATGAAGTGATGGGACCAGCTGCCATGATCTTCATTTTCTGAATGTTGAGCTTTAAGCCAACTTTTTCACTCTCCTCTTTCACTTTCATCAAGAGGCTTTTTAGTTCCTCTTCACTTTTTGCCATAAGGGTGGTGTCATCTGCATATCTGAAGTTATTGATATTTCTCCTGGCAATCTTGATTCCAGCTTATGCTTCTTCCAGCCCAGCGTTTCTCATGATGTACTCTGCATATAAGTTAAATAAGCAGGGTGACAATATATAGCCTTGACGTACTCCTTTTCCTATTTGGAACCAGTCTGTTGTTCCATGTCCAGTTCTAACTGTTGCTTCCTGCCCTGCGTATAGGTTTCTCAAGAGGCAGGTCAGGTGGTCTGGTATTCCCATCTCTTGAAGAATTTTCCACAGTTTATTGTGACCCACACAGTCAAAGGCTTTGGCATAGTCAATAAAGCAGAAATAGATGTTTTTCTGGAACTCTCTAGCTTTTTCGATGATCCAGTGGATGTTGGCAATTTGATCTCTGGTTCCTCTGCCTTTTCTAAAACCAGCTTGAACATCTGGAAGTTCATGGTTCATGTATTGCTGAAGCCTGGCTTGGAGAATTTTGAGCTTTACTTTACTATCGTGTGAGATGAGTGCAATTGTGCAGTAGTTTGAGTATTCTTTGGCATTGCCTTTCTTTGGGATTGGAATGAAAACTGACCTTTTCCAGTCCTGTGGTCACTGCTGAGCTTTCCAAATTTTCTGGCATAGTGAGTGCAGCACTTTAACAGCATCATCTTTCAGGATTTGAAAGAGCTCAACTGGAATTCCATCACCTCCACTAGCTTTGTTCGTAGTGATGCTTGATACATAGTGGTATATATGTCATCCCAATCTCCCAATTTATGCCTTCCTTCACCCCTTGGTGTCCATATGTTAAAATTTCTGTTCTAATTTATGATTCAAAAGAGTGAAATAAAATAGAAATTATTTGATTTGAGGTAACTGCCTTGTAAAACATTAGCACATAAGGCCAGTTTGAAGAAAAGGAGATTTATCTCCATGACAAGGTTAAACACTTCTTCCATCATCAGCCAGCTACTCAGGCATTCTACTTCATCCTGATAACATGCCAGTAATGGGCGTCTTTCTAGAAATAATATGTTTAATCAACATTTTCAAGTTCACTTTCAAAGGGAACTATAAAGTTTAACATCTCCTCTGTATTTGTGTTTACGTTGCTTTTTTAATGTGTGCTACATGTTTCTATTTTTTCTCTCTCTTGTATCTCTCTCTCTTTGGCCATTTTACCTGAGGTTTATTTCGAGGCTCAGCACATTTATCTGTAAAGGACCAGGGAGTGAATATATAGGCTGAGTGAGCCATTCCGTCTCAATCACAGCTATTCAGCTTTGCACTTGTAGCAGGGAAGTAGCCAGAGACATAAATAAATGAATGTGACTCAGTTCCAATGGAACTTTATTATGGCCACTGAAATTTGAATTTCATTTAATTTTCATGTGTCACAAAATATTATTCTTCATTTTCCCATAACTATTTAAAAATCTAAAAACCATTTGAACTCGAGTATCATACAAAAACAGGTGGCAGGCAGGATCTGGCCTGCAGGCCATGGTTTTCCAACCGCTCGTCAATTTTACAGATTTGGTCAAAGATGAAACAAACAAAAAAACACTTAACTTTGTTTATTATATCGATAGCTAATTTTTTGTTCTTTAAATTACTTAACATTTTAAGAATTTAGTCATCCCTTCCATCTACTGTTTTAGTATTTATTTTTACTATCTTCTTGAGTTTAATGTTTAGGTTTCCTTTTACTATTTTTCATGAATGTTTAAGTATACAGCAGTCTGTATAATAGTATAACAACCGTATCCTCATTACCATTCTTAATAAGGAAGAGATTACAAAGAGAGAAAAGCACTTCTATGCTTGGCAGCCTGGTGGACAAGCTAACTTTCATACCCTTCCAATGGAGACCATTAAAAAAAAAAGCTGGATTAATTGTTTTGAAATATATCGCCGAGCTGGATAGACAGAAGGAGTCAGCAGAAGGCTGAAAACAATTTAAAATCAGGGTCCTCACAGGCCAGATTAAATAGTGTCACAGTAGCTTTGGCTCTCAGAGGGTTAGCTGCCAGCTCTTCGAGACCCAGAACTTGTGCTGTGGTTCCTAAGGGAACATGGGACAGGAGGCAGGCTCCCACCGTGTCTGGAACAAAGAGCTGGGGGCCTTGGGGTTCCCCCCACCTTGGGAAGGGTGGAAACGGGATTAAAGCTGCATGACTTGGGCTGGGCTCACGACCATTTGTAACCCTGAGGAGCTGTCACTCTGCTTGTCGCCTGAATTCACACCATGGGGTTGAAAAGCTGACTTTGAGAATTTCCTGTAAAGTGGTCTCAGGTTGATAATGTCTGTAGGAAGTGATGCTTCTTCAGGTAGATCTGAAAAGAAAAATATCTGCAAGACACATGAACTCACCATTTAAAAGCCTCCAAAGGAAAGAACAGAAATAAAGCAAAACTCAGCCTGAACAGAATTGGGAAGTATACTGATCAGATTTAGAATGTAAACTAAGTAGGTTTAATATGTTTTAATAGAGAAAAGAGAGGCTCGAAAATATAAGAATGAAGCATGGTATTGAAAACTGACATCGAAAATTTGAAAAAGAACGAAATGGAACAACTGAAAATGAAAAACATGGTAAAAAATTTCAGCACTACTGGTAAAGAGCAAAATAGACAAAACCAAAAACATAATTGAATCCATGAATAGAAGACAGACTAAAAGCATCACCCAAAATGCAGCCGAAGGAGAAACAAAAAAATGGGGGAAAAAACCAGGGTTGCTGGGACACAAAATGAGAAGTTATTATATATATTTGCATATGATATATACATATATACTGATATATATATATATATATATATATATATATATATATATATATCTTATGGACTCTATGGGAGAGGGAGAGGGTGGGAAGATTTGGGAGAATGGCATTGAAACACGTAAAATATCATGTATGAAACGAGTCGCCAGTCCAGGTTTGATGCACGATACTGGATGCTTGGGGCTAGTGCACTGGGACGACCCAGAGGGATGGTATGGGGAGGGAGGAGGGAGGAGGGTTCAGGATGGGGAACACATGTATACCTGTGGCGGATTCATTTTGATATTTGGCAGAACTAATACAATTATGTAAAGTTTAAAAATAAAAATAAAAAAATAATTGTAGTAAACGAAAACTTAATTGTGCCATTTATCTTGTGCTTTTTGAACAAGTGCTAACAGCTTAATTTAATCCTTGCAACGATGTAGGAAGAGAGTACTGTTATCAGTGTCCTAGTTTAGAGATGCAGAGGGGGCTGAGGAGCCTTAAGTATTATGATGATGGAGCTCAGAACTGGTGACCCTGGTTTGCACCCAAGCTGGCCAACTGCACACCCGCAAGCCTGCAGCCTGGGTGCTGTATATGTGCTGGCAGTACTGTGTTCATGCAGGTGTGGGGGGCATGCATAGAGTGGAGGGGACACTCCTCATTGTACACAGATTCCTATAGGAATTTAAGGTCTCATCGTGGCTATCAGTTCTGCTCTATTGATCTCTCTGACTCATGCATTATTATCTCATTATTAAAATTTTAGTAGTTCTCAAAAAATCATATTAAATGCCATTCTACATTAGCTTTTAGCTTTCCTCAATGACTTGCAGCTTCATCTTTCTTTGAACTTCATTTAATACTGATATTTTCTTTTGGAATTCATTCTAGGAAAAAGTTTAACATTCATTCTGTTTTATTGATTACTTCTTTGCACACTTGTCTTAGATCTTGTACTAGACAGCAATGTTTTAAGACAAGGGATATATTTTTAATAACTTTTTTTTTTTTTGGCTGTACCAGGTCTTAGTTGCAGCATGTGGGATCTAGTCCCCTGACCAGGAATTGAACCTGAGCCCTCTGCATTGGGAGTATGGAGTCTTAGCCATTGGACCACCAAAGAAGTCCTAAGACAAGGATATTTACCTGTAGCACCTACACTGTGATTTCTAGTGGTCATTCAGTAAAAGTGTGATTTAATTCTTTTCAAATGGACCACATGGGTTGAGTTTAGTTTATGTAGCACTTATACATAGTAACACTGTAACAGTTCCTGCTACATGCCAGGCTTTGTTCTAATGCACAGGACATCTGGGTTAGGCAGGAGTGATTACTACCCCATTTTACAGGTGGGGAAGCTGAGGCCAGGAGAGGTCACACAGCCTGGCAGGGTAGGAACACAGGCCAGCTGAGAGCCGGCTGGCCCTGCCACACATTTGGTGTTTACTATGCTACTCGGTCCCCAATGACTGGAGTGTTAGATGGTGAGAGATGGGTGGTATTTGAAGTTCCCGCAGAGGCCTGTGGTCTCCACCCACTGGATGGGTGGTAGAATCCAGGTAGGCTGCAAGGAGTCATGTATTTGGTCTCCACAGAAGAAACAACTTGCTTCATGTGGGAAAAGCAGAAACAAGCTGTTTGTGGAGATTCTGTTGAGAAATCACATAGTTTTGGGAGGGGGGGTGAATATGCTACAAACCAGTCATTGCTATTTTGAAACTGAGTTTAGATTAAGCATTCTTTATCAAGTCTAAGCAATTAAAAATTCCACTTAGCATTGCAGTACATATATATATTTTTCTGTCTGTACAGACAATGTTACAACAAAAATGGTGCCAAGCAGCAGAAGGATTTGCATATTAGGTCTGGCTTGCGTTTTCCAGGTAGGAGTTGTGTTAAGTTGGGGAGATTGATTATGTTGTCCCCAGTTTATCCCAACAAGGCATCAGAGTAGATGATCTGACTGCCACATGCGTGGTCGTGCAGCTGCTCCCTGTTCTGTTTGACTCCAGCTCCCTGAACTCTGTGAATTCAGTTGCACGCAGGACATCCTGGGAGGAAGGCAGGCATCACAATGATAGGGGGTCGGGTTGACATCCGGGGAGGAGGCAGGATGGATGGGGGTGCAAGTCCAGCTTCTTCAAGCTATTTTCTGTTTGCTGTGTTAATATGCTGCTGGAGCTTGTCGACTTTCATTCAAAAGAAAAGTAAAAAAGCTTTTTTCCTTGTGCCCCAAAATGATCCCCCAAGCCCTTCTACTTTTTAGGATTTGACCTTAATAAAAAGGTTCCATAACCATTCCGTTTGAAAAGGGGCGGGGGAGTCAGATGTCAGAGAGCAAGAAAATGAAATTTTGCATCAGGCGGAATTTCCTCACCAATATTTCAGAAGGATTCATAATTCTGTGGCTGTGTACAAATGATCCATTTTGTTAATCTGAATTTCTAGGGTCATTAAAATTTTTTTCCCTCTGCTCTGGAGTAGTTTATTACTTTGAGAGAGAGAGGGGAAAAAGCCAGTTTAAAACCAGGTAAGGGAAGAAAGCTGACAAAAACATAAATTAGAGGAAGAACTTAATTTAAAAAGTGTCAAAAAGGATAGATAGTCTTAGTTCAATAATAAAGCCTGGTCCGAGAGCCTTCTATCTTTAAATAAAGTGCTCCAGCACTCTATTACCTGTGTACAGCCCATCTTTGATTTCCAATCTAAGTCTATTTTTGCTTCTCGTGATTAGCATACAAATGTGAAAAAAAGAAAAAAGTGGTTACATGCGTGACGATTAGGACATGCCTTTGACTTGAATGTCAGTGTTCTGTCAGCCTAGAGGTGAGGAAATGAATGGCCATTTGCGGGCTCCTTCGAGGTGCATCTTGTCTGAAAATGACTCCAATCCATCTCCTTTTATTTGCATGCTTAGTTCATCACACAGATCGCAAGTCTATAAGCATATATTTGTTTTAAAAGAAACAAAGGGCAACAACATGCAGCAACTTGTTAATCTGTAGGAGGGGGCCTTTCCCTTCCTTCTGCACAGGAGCTTTGAGTCCAGGATGGAGTCCACACGTGGGGGCCCTGCCCTTTCAAGAACCACATGCCAGGTACAGGGATGGGAGGGCTGAGTCCTGACACAGATGTGAAGTTGGGCACCAACCCGGTGCATGGGAGGATGGAGGCCAGGGATGCCTTCCCCTAGTTTTACCTCTGAGAATGGTGTTGGGAGGCATCACCTGTCCTTGGGTTTGATGAAGATGGCACCTAATTTACTCTTTTTTTAAAAAATTGTTATTGTATTATGCTGTGTTAATTTCAGGTGTTCAGCAAAGTGAATCAATTATATATATGCATGTATCCATACTTTTTCAGATTCTTTTCCTATTTAGGTTATTACAGAGTATTGAGTAGAGTTCCCTGTGCTCTATAGTAAATCCTTGTTGGTTATCTATCTTATATATAGTAATGTGTACATGTTAATCCCAGTCTCCTAATTTATCACTTCCCTCCACCTTTCCCCTTTGGTAACCATAAATTTGATTTTGAGATCTGTGAGTCTGTCTCTGTCTTGTAAAGAAGTTCATTTCTCTCATTTTTGAATTGGCTTCCACATATAAGTGGTATCATATGGTGTTTGTCTTCCTCTGTCTGACTTACTTCATTTAGTGTGATCATCTGTAGACCCATACATGGTGCTGCAGATGGTATTACTTCCTTCTTTTTTATAGCTGAGTACTATTCCTGTGTGTGTGTGTCTGTGGTACATCTTTATCCATTCCTCTGTTGATGGATGCTGAGGTTGCTTCCATGTCCTGGCTATTGTAAATAGTACTGCTATGAATATAGGGGGACATGCTTCTTTTCAAATTATGATTTTCTCCAGATAAATGTGTAGGAGTGGGATTGCTGGATCATGCGGCAGTTCTATATTTAGTTTTCTTTCTTTGTAGGAGCAGGGAGTGGGCCCACAATAGCTAAGACTTCAAATTCCCTGATAATATGTTCAGAGAGTCCCCTGCCAGACTCCTGCCTACCAGCTTCCTCGAGTCCCCACCGGAATCCTCTCTGAAGAGAGTGTCTCCGGGTGGAGGGAGTCTGCCGGCCTCCTGGCACCTGGATGGGCTTTGGTCCTCTCATGTGGGGCTGGCAGCAGTGAGGGAGGTCACTGCTGTGCCAGTGGCTGCTGACGGATGGCCCCATTTACATCAAAGGCAGTTAGTATGCATGAAACCACTCAAGCATCGTTTGTTTCAGGGAGTCCAACCGGTCCATTTTTCAGTTCCTTTCTGGTTCAGGGTCAGAAGCAAATGAAGGATCTCAGATTGGCTTCATTTGGGGTAAGTGATGCTTCCTTCTTCATTTATAGCAAATTTGTTTAAAGTTATCACACTTTTACCATGTGGAAAGGTCCTTCTCTAAAGGCCAGGGAAGCTGTAGCAGGGCTGGAGCCCCTGGTGATGTCGCAGGCAAGTTCATGTGGATGGTCACAGTCACACACACCTGTGTGCAGTGAGGAGGCAGCCATGGGCAAACGTGCAGAGACACCAGGCTCTGGACCACTGGCCAGACCCAGGTCAGCTTGCAATGCTACTTAAATCCGATCTTAAAGGAGACAGCCCCTTTTCACTTTGAGAAAAAGCTTCAGATTCCACTCCAGGACAGGAAATGATTGATATGATTTTGGAGTTCCACTCAAAAGATTGCTAACATTTGTGTGGTGCATTATAGTTTAAAAACAATCTCTTACTTGTTAATAATGAGGAAGATGTTATTGCCACTTAGTAAGGAAACTGAGTCTCTAATTAGTTTAATCAAATTTCATAGACAAAATAAAATAAAGTCATGTCATCAAAAAAAAAAGGAAAAGTTCTTTTTCCATGTAAAGAATTCATCAAAAATCATAGTCTCAAGAAATGAGAACCGAAGTGCTGTGACAAATGCAGCCATGGCAGCTGACCCAATGTTTGGAAATTGGGGCCCAAAGCTCCTGTCTTTGTCTTTGAACATGGAGTAAAGGAAGTAGTGTTCCCACTGGGCAGGTACGACGCTGTACATGCTCGGTAAGTTACTGGCCACAAGTGGTGTGCGTCCTGTGTGTGTATCATGTTGCCCTGGCTTGACGTTTTTGCCTTGAGGTGATCTACATGGCCAGCTCCGGTCCATGCTCTGGTCCAAGCCTCTATGTTACCCAAGAGCCTGCAGAACCAAGTTAAGCCTGCCTTCTAACTCTGCCCTTACACTGAGATGAAGAACTGAAAATCTTCATCTATGATGTTGCAAGGATTGAGGCTTCTGCTACTTCACACATGTAGCAAAACCACATTTCCTGGGGTCTGTATGGATGCAGAAATCCTCACACACACAAGTCAAGCTCAAGAGGCAACTCATGGATTTCTTCTGATCTTCTACCTTCCACAGACATCATCTGGGCTGTTGTAGGATGATATTTAATTTGATGAGTTCTGTGTACCTGCTTTTCCTAGGAAAGGGGCCAGAATAACTTCATTATACACATATCAGAGATTTTCCTCCTTTATTTGAAGAGAAGAGACAGAGTTGATTGACAACTTAATTTCTAAGTCTTAGTGTCTCAGAATTACAAAACCAAGGCTTTGTGCTGATCTGCCTGTGGAATGAGGTTTTGTCAATGAGCCCCATCATTTAAAAACACTCAGTTGTCAATCTGAGTAAAAGTAAAAACGAATAAACTCAGTAGACACACACAGGAGTTAAATGCCTTCCTCATATTCCCAGAGATGGCTGCAAGGGTATGCAGACAAGAGGGGTCCCCACAGGACACCCTGTTGGAGTTTATTCATTTTATGTTAATAGCATGTTAGGGTCCAGAGTGAGAAGGGTCTGTGAGATAGACACACACCTGAGGCTGCTTAAGGCATTAGATGGGTGTCTTCTGTGGCCATCATGTCTCCGAGCAGATACTTCAGGCTCAAGGAATATATTTAATCAGACGTTTCTTCCGTTGAGACACACACCTGATCACAGTGTCGCCGCTCTCTCTGCCTCGGTGCTCTCATCATCTGATGTGGAACCGTCTGGCTCCCAAACTCAGGCATCTTACCTCGGTGCATTTCTGCCTGTAAGTGAGGTGACACTACTTTATTAAAGCATATAAACACGTGGTTCTTCAGCCCAGTGCAAAAATAAATGTTTTTTTCCCCCACATTAATGCATGAAGGGCTGGAAGTGGCATGAGTGATTTCTAAATTTTGCAAGTAAAATTTCCTGAGAGACGTTAATAACATCTATTTTAGTGATTTTCAGCAAATAATAGTCAAGTTTCTGTACATATTCTGTATGAATATTGTGTGAAAGAGTGGGGAATATACCTATTAATGAAAATGAAAGGTGAGATAGGAGATGCTGTATATAACAAGGGCTATTAGTAAACCCAGACATGAAAACATATGGATCTATTTTGAACAAAACGGAGCCATTGTGGCTCTTAAATGTGGCTAAATCCATCTGGGAGTATAGTTAAGGTAAAGTCTTCATCGCTGTGTTGTTATAATGATAAAGTAGAAGAGAAGCACTTAAGATCACTTTAGTTTTCAACTTAGAGAAGGCGATGGCACCCCACTCCAGTACTCTTGCCTGGAAAATCCCATGGATGGAGGAGCCTGGTAGGCTGTAGTCCATGGGGTCGAGAAGAGTCGGACACAACCGAGTGACTTCATTTTCCCTTTTCACTTTCATGCATTGGAGAAGGAAATGGCAACCCACTCCAATGTTCTTGCCTGGAGAATCTCAGGGACGGGGGTGCCTGGTGGGCTGCCGTCTATGGGGCCGCACAGAGTTGGACACAACTGAAGCGACTTAGCAGCAGCAGCAGCAGCTTTCAACTTCACAATTTCACTGCACACCAAAGTGGGAATCTGGGAGGCAGGCACCTCTGCAATTAACGCACGCATTTAAAACTCCTGAACCTGCAGATGCCATTCACAGGAAACACCTCCAGGAGATACCTGACCAGAGTAGCAACGTTACTGCCAGTTTCACATGGGGATGGGGTTCTAGCAAGACTTCTGAAATGCTTTCAGGCATGGGGGTCTCAGCCCTGGAGAAGGAGGAGGTGGACAGTGAGAACATCCCCCAGGAACTGCTTTCAAACCTGAGCCACCCACAGAGTTCCCCACGAAAATGGCTGAAAAGCAAAGTGAATTACAAGGACGTTGTGATTGTCTGCAGACCTAAGCTAAACTGAGAGAACTTTCCAGGTGTTTCTTGGGACTCCCTTCTAGATGAGCTGCTATTAGGAATCTTTTCCTGTCTGTGCCTCCCTGAACTCCTGAAAGTCTCCAGTGTTTGTAAGAGATGATATCATCTAGTGTTTGATGAGTTTCTCTGGCAAACTGTAGACCTTGTGGGCAGAAACCTCTACCCAGATCGTGGTTGGTTGGCTGCTGTCCCGTGGGGTGGTTGCCTTCTGCTGTCCATGATCATTTATGGACCAACCGTTAGTTGAACATTTCAGCCCTTTTCGTCTACAGCACTTGGACCTGTCAAACTCTGTGATCGATGTGTCTACCCTGCACAGCCTTCTGTCTCACTGCTCCAAGTTGCAGAATCTCAGCCTTGGAAGGCCTCCGGCTTTCGGATCCCATTGTCAATAATCTTGCTCAGAACACAGATTTACTGCAACTAAACCTTTCTGGGTGTTCTGGATTCTCTGAATCTGCCCTGAAGACTTTGCTGAACAGCTGTTCCAGATTGGATGAGCTGAACCTCTCTTGGTGCTATGACTTCACTGAAAAACACATACAGGTGGCTGTTGCACACTGTGTCGGAGACCGTCACCCAGCTGAACCTCACCGGGTACTGAAAGAACCTGCAGAGATCAGATGTCTCTACGTTAGCTGGAAGATGTCCCAATCTTGTCCACCTAGACTTAAGCGATAGTGTCATGCTGAAAAATGACTGCTTTCCAGAATTTTACCAACTCAACTACCTCCAACACCTATCATTCAGTTGGTGCTATGAATGGCACCCCACTCCAGTACTCTTGCCTGGAAAATCCCATGGACGGATGAGCCTGGTGGGCTGTAGTTCATGGGGTCGCTAGAGTCAGACACGACTGAGCGACTTCACTTTCACTTTTCACTTTCCTGCATTGGAGAAGGAAATGGCAACCCACTGCAGTGTTCTTGCCTGGAGAATTCCGGGGACGGGGGAGCCTGGTGGGCTGCCGTCTATGGGATCGCACAGAGTCGGACACGACTGAAGTGACTTAGCAGTAGCAGTATGACATAATACCTGAAACTTTACTTGAACTTGCAGAAATTCCCACATTAAAAACACTACAAGTCTTTGGAATCATGCCAGACAGTACCTTTCAACTGTTAAAGGAAGCCCTCCCTCATCTACAGATTAATTGCTCCCATTTCACCACCATCACCAGACCAACCATTGGCAACAAGAAGAACCAAGAGATATGGGGCATCAAATGCTGTCACTGGACTTGCCCAGTTATATATGAAGCCTCTGTTGCAAGATGGTGTCTTCTCTTTTCTTTGGGCAGGGAAAGTAGGCAGGAAGCCCAGTTGTGGAGAGCTCAGCTATCTTTATTCTTGGCTTTCCATTGCCTTCCTTCTACAAGTATGTTAGAGAATCACTGAAGAGGGAAAACTATGAAGTGTTGCTTTTTAGAAATGACTGTGAAAGCTTTTATCACTGCTATACCTTTAAGAGTCTAAGCTCTACGCTTTTTGAAATTTTAGGGAGAGTGAGCCTATAATTTCAAGGTACCTTATATAGCAAAATTTGAATCATGTCTTCCAAGTTGCCATTCTTCGTAAATCTATTTAGAATCAAGCTTAAAAATCACTACCAGCAAATCATTTTCGTGGCCTATATGGCAACTGAACTTTCTTCTATTTAATTTTTAAGCACTGCTTTATTATAAGACATAGGTTGCAAAAAATAATAAGCTATTTGTATTGTAAGCTAAAAAGAACGAGAATCATAGAGTAGATTTGCAGCAATCTCTTCTGAGGATAGCAAGAAAAATAGACATTTCAACTGTGCCTTTAGATTCGCAGTCAGGTTGATGGAAACAAATAGCCCCAGGTCATTCACCTTAATACCTAAATAAAGAAACAAACACTCTGCCAACCAGAGGTATAGAATTGGTATAGAATTTAAAGACTCAAAAGACAGTTTTCTATAACAGGTTAACCTGGGGTATCCTCTAATGCACATTAATGAAGTCTCCTTTATGTACAGTTGGGAAGGTCCCCTGCAGGAGGAAATGGCAACCCACTCCAGTATTTTTGCCTAGAGAATCCCATGGACAGAGGAGCCTGGTGGGCTACAGTCCATGGGGTTGCAAAAAGCCAGATACAACTGAGACTAATACTACTCTACTCACAATTTCCAACAATCTAAAACTTTCCTGATATGAGCTTAAGCTAAAGGTGGTGGTAGATCAATTCTGCTTTTCTAAAGCAAATAACAGCAACAACAACAATCATTAACAACAATAATTCAGGATCCCAGCACAGTCAGTGAGCTCGTAAGAGGTTCCAGGTCTTACCAGCCACCGTGGGTGCAGAGCAAGGAGACAGCACGTGTGACCTGCCTGCCGGGAAGATGGCGTCTGCCAGAACATTGCATTTATTTGGCAGATGTTTGGTGTCACCTGCTAAGTGTTCAGGGCTTCCTTGGTGGCTCAGGGATAAAGAATCCACCTGCCAATGCAGGAGACATGGGTTTGATCCCTGGGTGGGGAAGATCCTCTGGAGGAGGAAATGGCAACCCACTCCAGTACCCTTACCTGGGAAATCCCATGGACAGAGGAGCCTGGCAGGCTACAGTCCGTCGGGTCGCAAAGAGTCAGACACGACTGAGAAACTAAATAACAGAAACTGGGTGCTCAGCACTGGGAAGGCACCTCTGATCTTTCAGAGCTTACACTGTGGGGGGAGGAGATGAGGTAGGCAGTGCAAAGATGGATGCTGTGTTGAAGGCAGCTGGCTGCTTAGATGGAAAGAGAAGACGGGTGGGTGGGGGGCACTCTGACATTGTGAAGGCTTCAGACCCTGCCTAGTACTCACAGGTTTCTATTTTTAAGTGTGTGCATTTTGAAATTGACTAAAACTAGCTTCACATGAAGGAGCGTTCAGTTATATATGATTCTTTACATTGTTGGGGTTAACAAAGAGACCCAGAGGTGGCATCATTTTGATTTGTACATGAACATACGAAGGGGAAAGCATACTTCTTGAGGGAAAGAGCTGGTGAGGACCCACGGGAAGAGCAGCAGAGATTGGACATTCCCCAGTTGGGGAGCCAGTCGTGCTGGGTGATGGCCCTGGGCTCCTCATCCCCCACTCTTGTGCCTTCAAAGTTGACCTTGTCCCTGCTCTCTCAGGTTGGAAGATTCATGTGTTTCTTGTCATCAGCAGCCACATTTACCAAGGGCCCGGAAACACATTGTGTTTGCCATACGATCCTCATTCTGATCTGTCAGGGCCAGAGACTGGTGTCTGACCTCGCCCTCTCACAGGAGAGGGTGGAGCCAGGTGAGAAGGATGGAAGGAAAAGACAAGGTGACTGTTGTGGAAATGTGGAGAGCATGCTAAATCACTTCAGTCCTGTCCGACTCTTTGCAAACCCATGGACTGTAGCCTGCCAGGCTCCTCTGTCCATGGGATTCTCCAGGCAAGAATACTGGAGTGGGTTGCCATGTGCAATGGAAGATTAAACTAGAAAGACGTGTTGGGTACACAGGATAAAGTTTTCTATCCTTATTACATTTAAGGAGTCATGTTTCTAGCCTTTAGTTCTGACAGTAAAGGGCTGCAAAGGGGGAGATGAACAAGGTCGCACCAGAATCCAGCCTTACAGTAACAATGGACACAAGGATAGATGCTCATCTTTCTCATGGAAACTAAGTCCTGAGCATCTTGGAATTGAAAAAGATCTTAGAGGCCGTCCCAGCCAGTTTTCTCCTCATGGGAAGTTTCCTCAGACACATCGCCACAGACAGTCGTTCAGTTCCTGCCCACATGTCCAGCAATGAACCAGCTTGTTCCATTTTTCAATGTGTCTGACCGCTAGGAATGTCCTTCCTTATGACTGGTCACCATGTACTTCCTTTTTACCTATTATCTATTGCAATTCAAAAAACTAAGATCATGGCATCTGGTCCCGTCACTTCATGGCAAATAGATGGGGAAATGATGGAAACAGTGACAGACTTTATTTTCTTGGGCTCCAAAATCACTGGAGATGGTGACTGCAGCCATGAAATTAAAAGCTGTTTGCTCCCTGGAGGAAGAGCTATGACAAACCTAGACAGCATGGTAAAAAGCAGAGACATTATTTTTCCAATAAAGGTCCATCTAGCCAAAGTTATGGTTTTTCCAGTAGTCATGTATGGATGTGAGAGTTGAACCACAAAGATGGCTGAGCACCAAAGAATTGTTGCTTATGAACTGTGGTGTTGGAGAAGACTCTTGAGAGTCTTTTGGACAGCAAGGGGATCAAACCAGTCAATCCTAAAATAAATCAGTCCTGAATATTCATTGGAAGACCTGATGCTGAAGCTGAAGCTCCAGTATTTTGGTCACCTGATGCGAAGAGCTGACTCATTAGAAAAGACTCTGATGCTGGGAGAGATTGAAGGCAGGAGGAAAAGAGGACGACAGGGGATGAGATGATTGAATGGCATCACCAACTCAATGGACATGAGTTTGAGTAAGCTCCAGGAGATTGTGAAGGACAGGGAAACCTGGTGTGCTGCAATCCATGGGGTCCCAAAGAGTTGGACATGACTGAGTGGCTGAACAACAATAATTGTTTTAACTGTGTCTTCTGATGTGAACATGGGAGAAAAAAAACCCCAAAACCTCAAGGTACAATAACCAAGTTTCCTAAAGATACTTGCAAATGAGAACAGACCAACTCATAAGTAAAGTGACATTTGATTTTTTTTTTTTTTTTTTGGTTGTGGGGAGAAGAGTCTAATTCCTCCTTCGTTCTAATCCCCATGAGAGTTTTCAAATTCCCTATTTGGTCCCCATCTGCAGCCTCAGTTC
The DNA here is from genome assembly GCF_029378745.1 of Bos indicus. Taxonomy (NCBI): domain Eukaryota; kingdom Metazoa; phylum Chordata; class Mammalia; order Artiodactyla; family Bovidae; genus Bos; species Bos indicus. The sequence continues at coordinate 21,654,374 of NC_091773.1, read as the reverse complement.
CTGAGGCCCTGTTGCTGGTTCCCTGGGTCTCAGGGTTCTGGGTCATCAGGACCTTGTCTCCCCCTGCCCCACATGTTCCCCTCTCCTTCTCTGTCTCAGTACAGAGCAGCTCCAGACTTCAGGCTGTTGACTCAAGCACTCGGAGCCACCCTGAGGTCTCTCCTCTTCTGTTCCACATCTGACGCATCAGCAAGTCGTCAACTCCAGCTTCAGATATACCCGGAGCGGGACCACTTCTCATTGCTCCTTGTGGTGTTCTGGTCCAGGTGGAGTTCTCTTGTTGCCAGGATCAGAGCCTCCTAACTAGTTTTCATGCTTCTACCCCTGTTTTCTCAGACACTGTTCATGACACAGTAGCCAGAGCATACATTTTTAAAAAATCAAATAAGATGTCACTCTCTGCTCAAAATCCTCTGCTTCCTTGGGAGTGGAGGCCAATTCCTTACATACCAGGTCTTAGACTGTCCCAACCTTGAATGCACCATGGACTCCGCTTCTTTGGGGCTCTTGTGAGCTGCTCTCCTGCACCTATAGCAGATGCTGAGAGAGCCGCATCCTTACCCACCAGCCACTTGAGGGCTCCTCAGCTTTGAGGATTTTCCTTTTCTGGGGATCTTCCTGACCCAGGAATTAAGCCCAGGTCTCCTGCATTGTAGGCAGATTCTTTACCGTTTGAGCTATCAGGGAAACTAGTTCAGAAACCAGTTAATCCTAAAGGAAATCAACCCTGAATATTCATTGGAAGGACTGATGCTGAAGCTGAAGCTCCAGTACTTTGGCCACCTGATGCAAAGTGCTGACTCATTGGAAAAAAAACCCTGATGCTGGGAAAGATTGAGGGCAGGAAGAGAAGGGGGTGACAGAGGATGAGATGGTTGGATGGCATCACCGACTCAATGGATGTGAGTTTGAGCCAACTCGGAGATAGTGAAGGACAGGGAAAGCTGGTGTGCTGCAGACCATGGGATCGCAAAGAGTTGGACATGACAGAGCAACTGAACGGCAACAACGGGTACAGACCAGGGATTCAAATCTCAAACATTTGAGTTTCTCTGCTTGAGGGCTGTCCTGTGGCTGGGGGACTGGGCTTAGCCTGCACAGAGCTTATCAGAAGTGCCGGGAGGGACCTCACCTGATGGGGAGAGCAATACCCCAGCTTCCTTACGCCCTGGTGTGGCCATTCCCAGGTGTGTTTCTGAGTCCCCCATGGAGTTGAACCTCAAATGCCCATAGTGGTAATTCAGTCATCAGCATAGACTTTGTTTTCCTATTTTAAGCCATTGTATGATTAAAATGTTTAATATGAATCAACCTTGTATTACTGAAATTAACCCAATTTTCTCATGACAGATTATTTTTTTGGTGTTTTATGAGATAAGTTTACAAATATTTTGCTTAGGATTTTGTGCCTAAGTTCAGACATAAGATTATCCTGGAATTTTATTCCTCCCACTGTTTTTTCCCCTGGTTTTGATATCGTGATTCTACTTAACCTCATAAAGCTAATTGGAGAGTGTGCCCTCTTTTTCTGTTCTCTACATGTGTTTGCATATGATTGGAATCATCTGTTTGTTAATGCTCTGGTGAAATTCATTTGTTAAACCTTCTGGAACTGTTGGTTTGCTTTTCAGGGGAGAATTTTATGTAGCATCTCAATTTAGTTAATGCTATGAGACCATTAGACATCTAGATAATTCTGAGTCAGGCTGAATATTTACGTCTTTAAAGGAATCTGCTTGTTTAACTAATCTTCAAATGTATAGGCATAAAGTTGCTTCTATTATTTACATTCTTAATGCTTCTATGAGTAATTCCCATTTTGAGTATTGTTTATTTGCAAGATTTTTCTTGTTGATTATTGTTACCTGATGTTTCCCTTTTTAGAGAAGCTTTTTAAGGCAGCTTTGACTCTGTTGAGCCTCTCAATTTTATCTTTATTTTTATTGCATTAATAACTGCTATTTATTAGTTGCTTTCTTTTCTTTATGATTATTCTGTTTATTTTTCTAACTTCTTAAACTGGCTGTATACTTGTATACTCACTGCTTTTCCTTTTCATGTAAAGTCTACTACATTTAAGGCCTCAGTGGATAATGTTTTTCATATCCCATAGGTTTTAAGACTTTGTATTTTTGTTATCTTTCTGTAATGATGTTGTTTTTAATTGCCATGTACTCAGTGAGTGACTTAAACACATTGTAAATTTTAGTTTTCTAATATTTGTCTTTCAAATTATTCTTTCTTATTGATTTCTACCTTAACTACCTTATGCTTAAAAAACATGGTCTTATGATGTTAATTCTTTGGTATTTATTTTCAGTATATTGTCATTTTCATAATATTCTATGTATGTTTTTTTAAAAATTGGGTTCTATATATGTCTGTTAGCTCAGGTTTGTGTATTTTTAATTATCTACAGCCTTACTGATCTTTGTGTTATCAGTCACTTACTGGGGAAATTAAAGTCTACATCATGATAAGAGCTTTGTTGATTCATATTAGAGTTCTCTAAATTTCTGCTTTATATATTTTGAGGCTGTGTTATTAGATGCTTGCAAGACTAGAAGTGGTGTGTGTTCCTGATAAACTGACTTTTTTGTCATATAATGGCAAGTTATATGATTTTTGTTTATTTTTTCTTGCCTTATTTTAAGCTGATAATTTTTTTCCCTCAATCAATACTTCTTTCTCTTATTGGTTACCCTAGAAATGTTCATATACATGTTTTACATAATACATTTAAAATTAATCAGTACCCTTACCATCCTCTTGGATAATATAGCTACAGGCTTCTTTAAATCAAACCCTCTCCTCCTGACTTCAAAGTGGAGCTTCCCCACATTAGATGTTATTATTACTGCTTTATAAAGTCAGTGTTTATTTAGTTTGCTTGTATATTTACCCTCTTCTTAATTCATTAATCCTTTTGCACGTCAGACTTTCATTTTTGAAAATATTTTAAACTTTAATTTTAAATCTTGCATGTAATTATAGTTCAGGTTTGACTAAAGATCTGTTCCTTTAGGAAAAGTTGTGTTTGTTTCCCCCAGGCAGCAAACCAGACCGCTGTAAAGTCTTCACTTGGATTTGGTGGGGGGATTCATGTACCAAACCCACGTGCTGCTGCTGCTGCTGCTAAGTCGCGTCAGTTGTGTCTGACCCTGTGAGACCCCATAGGCGGCAGCCCACCAGGCTCCGCCGTCCTTGGGATTCTCCAGGCAAGAACACTGGAGTGGGTTGCCATTTCCTTCTCCAATGCATGAAAGTGGAAAGTGAAAGTGAAGTCATTCAGTCGTGTCCGACTCTTAGCGACCCTATGGACGGCAGCCTAGCAGGCTCCTCCGTCCATGGGATTTTCTAGGCAAGAGTACTGGAGTGGGGTGCCATTGCCTTGAGGGACTGACTATTGCTCATCCTCATTCCTCCTTGTTGGAGGAGGGAGTGCTCACCAGGGATGTCAGATTGGTGGCTTCCTCCCACCTTCACTCAGAGTCAGGCCCAGAGCAGTGGAGTTCACTCCCATTATACCTGCCAGTGCAGGAGACCTGGGTTTGATCCCTGGGTTGGGAAGATCCCTTGGAGAAGAGCATAGCAACCCACTCCAGTATTCTTGCCTGGAGAATCCCCATGGACAGAGGAGCCTGGCGGGCTACAGTTCATAGAGTCGCAAAGAGCTGGACATGACTGAGGGACTGAGCAACTGAGCACACACACACACACACACACATAGACACACACACACACACGGCCTTGATGAGGTATATTTTTACTAATCTTTTCATTTAGGGTGTTTCTATCTGTTGGTCCAGGCTTTGCTAATGGTTTGAGGCAGGTGTAATATCGGTAAGTCACCTCTCTGAGTTGTACAGCCAGAGGTTCTCTGTCGTATTTCTGCAGAACTAACTAAAACCAAAGCTCCTGGGAACCAGGGACGGGCAGATGTCCCTGGAATCGTTGTCTTTCTCATAGATTAATGTTCTTTCTTTCATCATTTTGTTTATGTTTAAAAACATTCTGTATTTTTATTTTTCATGGAAAGTTTTTTTTTTAATTACACAATTGACTCTAAATATTGCCAGCAAATGAAAACTACACAATGCCTCTTCTCTATGAAAAAGCCTCGTTTTCTGAATTTCTGATGCCAGGGGACAATTATTATGCTCATTTCTGGCTGGAGATCAGTTAGTAGGATAGTGGCAACGTTTAGATCAAAATCCATAAGCAATCGAAAATTCGTGGCTGTCACCGTCATTAGCAGATGTGGTATTGTTGGTATTGGCTTGGAAATGCTATCTACCTAGTGTATCTTTGCAAAATAAGTAATTTTTACAGTATTTTATGAATTTTTATAAGATTGTGCAAGAGGTGACAGTGTGTCATGTTCACTTCAATAATGGGATTGCTGTCAAGTCTATGTGGTTGTCCTGGAAACAGAGAAAGTTAAGGGTTATGAGATACAAATGGTCACAAAAGATCACCGCTTCCTCATAGGGAAATAAATTCATGCCCGCAACAAAGCCTGAAAACCGTAATAGGAATTTTAAAAGGAATCCTGGAGTTCAGAGATGACCTTAAAATGCTTTTGTTAGTTAACACTTTCTAAGTATTGCTAGTAGTAGGGTTAATAACCTATTAGTTCTGATTCTATCTTTTTAAAATGAATTAATTCCTGTATTTATTTTTGGTTGCCCTGGGTCTTTATTGCTGCAGCTGGCTTTCTCTAGTTGTAGTGAAAGTGAGAGTGTTAATCAGTTGTGTCCAACTCTTTGTGACCCCATGGACGGTAGCCCACCAGGATCCTCTGTCCAGGGGGTTCTTCAGTAAGAATATTGGAGTGGGTAGCCAGTCCTTTCTCCAGGGCATCTTCCCAACCCAGGGATCGAACCCGGGTCTCCTGCATTGCAGGCAGATTCTACGATCTCTAGTTGTAGGGAGGGGACTATTGTTTGTTGTGGTGCTTGGGCATCTCCTTGCTTCTCTTGTCGAACTCAGGCTCTAGGCTCTCGGGCTCAATAGTTGCAGAAAGAGTGGGCTCAGCAGTTGTGGTTCACTGGCTTAGTTGCTCCACAGCATGTGGGATCTTCCCTGACCAGGGATTGAAACTGTGCCCCTGCATTGGCGGGCAGATTCTTACCCACTGGACCACAAAGGAAGTCCTGGATTCTACTCTTAAAGTTGCAATTTGCTAGCATTAACCTTGATGGTAAGTACACTAGTTTACATGTTTAACATGTTTTAAAAAGCATATGTATTCTTACTTTAAATTCTCTTTGGGACAAGGCATAGCCTATATAATCAAAGTCACACACAGACTGAATATCTTTCTTCTGAGGTCTAAGAACATCAAGAGATGGGAACGCCTTCCCTTGGTTTGAAATTTCAAACCAAGGAGGAGGAAAGTACTAAATGTTGCAGTGGAGGAAAGTACTAAATTCTACTGTTTTGAGTATTATTTTAATTTAATATTAAACAGATATCCATGATTTTCATGACTTCAGGGACTTGAAGCAGAAGAGGATGTAAGGTGACCCGTTAAGAAATAGGGCTCACGATGAGCAGGGGAAAAATTGAGTGTGTCAGACCCTGGCCCCCTTCACATGGGAAAGTGTTAGCCACTCTGAGCAGGCTTGCTCACAAACTGCCCTCTGCCCTCATCCATCCTCAGATAATCTGAAGTTTCAAACACAGCTGAAACATAAGGCGTTTCTTAGCTTTGAACATAATTTGGACAAATAATTTCTTGTTTTTGACTTTCAAAGTAGATTAGTCCCTGTGGAGTTAGAAGGGCTGGACTTGGTCTAGGGAACAGTGGTAGAGCCGGTTGTGGAGGGGTGGTGGGGGTTCTGGGCGCAGATTCCGAGTCAGGACCTGGAGAAGGGAAATACAGGGTCCCAGATGTCAGTCAGAGTTTATCTACAGGAACTGGGAAAATCTTTATGGGCTTCTTGGAGGACATCCTGTTCAGATACGTGTGTGTGTGTTTCTTCCAGAATTATGGCTCCCTGGAGAAGAGCATCTGGAGTTGGTTTCTTGCCCCATTGGTGGGCTCTGACCTTCCAAATTTATGAACTTCCAGCCTCTCTTTCATCTAGCTTCTGTGGTCTATGGGTGAGAGCATCGTGCTCTGGTGCTATGAAAAATCTCATGTTTATAACTGCGTGTGATTTGCCCAGCAATAGGGACCACAGCTTTTATCACCTTCACAAAACGGTTTTTGATACCTTCTTCCTAAAAACATATTAAATGATATATTATAACAGCCTGCCTTACAGATCAGTCTGCTTAGTTGCTAGAATTCAGGGCACCTTTTCTACGATTCCGCCAACTTTTTAGTTAGAAGGATGATAATTTACCACTGATAAACATCCGCTTGCGCTGTCCTTACATTTCAGTAATGAAGAAACTATGACTGTTTGGCCCTTCAACTGTGATGGATTGGATTTGGCAAAGCTTGATGATATGACACACCAAATGCACTGAGACAAAATTGCTTCCAAGTTGATAAACTGAAACAAATGAATTTCAACTTGAAGTGAACTTTAACAAAAGTCATCATCTCAGTTATAATTTATTTTTTAAAAGGACATAATAGACAATATTATAATCTAGATAGTAGAAGATGGTGTGCAATTTTCTATTCACAAGGTTAAAAAGCTTTTATTCACCTATGTAGTTTCCCCATTTCCAAGTTCATTGGGTGTATCTTAAGATTTTACTTGTAGTAAAAAAAAAGACATAGAAGTACCCCTCCAATTATTTTTAAGTATTCTAATTTAAATTTTATATCAGTTAGTATCTAGGATTTTGACTAAACATCATAGAGAAACCAAACCTGCCAATACTGGTGGGTATTTGACCTGGCGAAATAAGTAATGTTTTTAGTAAAAGAATATCAGGATTTAAATGTTATAAAACTGTATATGGTTTGGCTTAAGATAAAAAACTTTTCTCTGTTTATTTGACATATTTAGATAAGTAAATATGTAAAATTTAAGTAAAATTTCATTCTCTTATTAATAAATAAATAGCTTCCTATGAATTCAAAAAGTTGGGAGAAGAGAAAATAATGCACCACTTATTAAACTATGAAATTAACTGGATGGTGTTTTTACAGACTTCAAAGTATGAGTGTACATCTGTTTAAAAATTGGGTTGTTATTTGTTAGTTCAATGGCTTTTTGGAAATTGATTTCTTACGTATCAAAGCTATGTGCCATTAGGATGTAATGTGGTGTTGCCATGAAACCAGGGTTTTCTGCTTTCCATTTCTGTGTTTACGGTTAGGTGTTTAACAAGATGAAGTGAACAGGGTTCACCTCCCACCTTCTCCCCTTACTTATTGTACATTATTGAAAATTATCTGTTTTATGGCAGAAAAATAGGTTGTATCACAGAAATATCATGCAACTCTTTTTTTCCGTCTATTTTTTGTTACATTCATGAACAAAATTTTGCTTGAGAAATGCTGGTTTCTGAAAACTAAGTTTGGAGGTAAAGGGCATACATATTTCACATACATATATTTTAATATATTTAACATACGCATTTATGTAGTATATACATACATGTATATATAGATATGAATGTTTTACCTACATACATATATGATTTTAACCTTTTTTGATGTATTTTCTTCTAAAGGCAACCTGACCAGCACATAAACATCCATTATCACATTTCAAGGATGAATATGTAGAAGTGGAATACTGCTTTGTGATGATTGCATTTGATATGTTTCCGTCTTTTAATTTTAATTACTTTTGATGCTTCTGCTAGTGGTTGATTTATCCTTCTTTAGCTGCTGTCAGGAAAGATGTCAAGTTGTCTGGTTTAAGGTGAGAAGTATTATTTCTACAGAGGCCATCAGTGTTGAGAGGGTACCCAGATGTGTGATGATTCAAAAGAAATTCACTGAAGAGAGGCATGTCAATGGGTTACAGAAGTGCTGAACTCCTCTGAAGCATTGTGGAATAAAATATATGAGAAATAAAGGATTTGTCATTAAGATTTTTAATGAATTGCCTTGTTAATCCATACACAGTATGTGTGTTTCAACAGTTCTAGGCTTAATTAGTGTACTTGATGATTATGTGTATTATCTGATGTACACACTGATTAAGCATTGTCCACACATTGGAGCTGGAAACAAGATTAGTCTTTAAAGTAGTATCTAGTCATCTAACCCAGGACTCAGGATGCAAATAGATCAACTTACGTAAAATTAAATTAGTTCTGATAGAACCGATTTTGTCCGAGCAGCTGGTGTCACATTGTAAGCAACATTCTCTTGTTGTAAGAAATAAAGGGCTTCTGTTGGCAGAACCTTATATCCTTTTAAGCTTAAAAACTCTAGGCAGACAGTGTTAGAGTTGAACCAAAACTCTTAGACACCAGGAATCATGGAATATTTTCACTTAACTCATTGCACTGTGTTGTAGAAATGCTGTTTATTACGCTGTTTCGACAGCTGGGGGACTGAGTGCCAGGCTCAAAATGCTTTTCCTGATAATCTTCTGTTTTTAGGCATTTACAACTTTTGTAGATTTTCTCTTATACTGAGATTCTTCGGAGAGTATTTTAGGTCATATATTCAAACATACAGTGAACTCTTCTCTGCTTGAATTTGCAAATAATTTAGGTATTTTATCTTTTCTCTCTTTTGTTCAATAACTACGTTTCAATAACCTCAGATATGCAGATGACACCACCCTTATGGCAGAAAGTGAAGAAGAACTAAAAAGCCTCTTGATGAAAGTGAAAGTGGAGAGTGAAAAAGTTGGCTTAAAGCTCAACATTCAGAAAACGGAGATCATGGCATCCAGTCCCATCACTTCATGGGAAATAGATGGGGAAACAGTGGAAACAGTGTCAGACTTTATTTTGGGGGGCTCCAAAATCACTGCAGATGGTGACTGCAGCCATGAAATTAAAAGACGCTTACTCCTTGGAAGGAAAGTTATGACCAACCTAGATAGCATATTGAAAAGCAGAGACATTACTTTGCCAACAAAGGTCCATCTAGTCAAGGCTATGGTTTTTCCAGTAATCATGTATGGATGTGAGAGTTGGACTGTGAAGAAGGCTGAGTGCCGAAGAATTGATGCTTTTGAACTGTGGTGTTGGAGAAGACTCTTGAGAGTCCCTTGGACTGCAAGGAGATCCAACCAGTCTATACTAAAGGAGATCAGCCCTGGGTGTTCTTTGGAAGGAATGATGCTAAAGCTGAAACTCCAGTCCTTTGGCCACCTCATTCGAAGAGTTGACTCTTTGGAAAAGACTCTGATGCTGGGAGAGATTGAGGGCAGGAGGAAAAGGGGACAACAGATGATGAGATGGCTGGATGGCATCACTGACTCGATGGATGTGAGTCTGGGTGAACTCTGGGAGTTGGTGATGGACAGGGAGGCCTGGCGTGCTGCGATTCATGGGGTCGCAAAGAGTCGGACACGACTGAGCAACTGAACTGAACTGAAAGTCAAATTTAGCATTTAAGAAGTTAAAGACCAGAAGTTTGTTTGAAAATTACCTGCAACATTGCCAAGAAAGCAATTGTCCTTCATTTGTGTGTGTTCCACATGTTTGTGGGGTATCTCTGGCTGGATGTTCTATGCTGTTGTATGTGCTGGGTTGTGTGGAAGATGCTTTCTGCTCTCAGGAAAGAGGATGAGTCAGCGGGGAGTAAATTCAGGAGGGGGGAAAAGATAGCTACAGGGGGCTGAGTGGTGTTGGAGGTAGTCACAGCGCATGAGTGGAGAACAGAGAGCTCAAAAGGAAAGTGCTTGTTGTGAATGACAGAGAGACTCACTCACATGACTTAGGTAGGATCCATTTCCTGCAAAACCTCCCATGTCAATTTCACAACCTTTTCAAACAAAGTCTTGAGATGTTCTTGTCCTTCCATAAAAATGTATCGCATCATGTTCAGTTTTCACTGCATCATCTGTGGATACTGCCATAGTTTTTTTTTGGGGGGGGGCTACAATGGTTTTAGTTGCAGAATGTGGGATCTAGTTCCCTGACCAAGGATCAAACCTAGACCCTCTGCATTGGGAGCACAGTCTTAGCCAGTGGACCACCAGGGAAGTCCCTACTGCTGTGGTTTAAAAAGTCAGTGTCACATCTATATGTTTATGTGTGACATTTCTTTTTTCTTTTTCTTTTTTGTTTTTAAGCTTTTTATTTTGTATTGGGATCTTCCTATGTTGCTGCTGCTGCTGCTGCTAAGTCACGTCAGTCGTGTCCGACTCTGTGTGACCCCATAGACGGCAGCCCACCAGGCTCTGCCATCCCTGGGATTCTCCAGGCAAGAACACTGGAGTGGGTTGCCGTTTCCTTCTCCAATGCATGAAAGTGAAAAGTTGAAAGTGAAGTTGCTCAGTCGTGTCTGACTCTTTGCGACCCCATGGACTGTAGCCCACCAGGCTCCTCTGTGCATGGGATTTTCCAGGCAAAAGTACTGGAGTAGGATGCCATTGCCTTCTCCCATGTGGCACAGTGGTAAAAAGTCTGCTTGCCAATACAGGAGACCTGGGTTTGATCCCTGTGTCGGGAAGATCCTCTAGAGTAAGAAATGGCAACCTGCTCTAGTACTCTGGCCTGGAAAATCCCATGGACAGAGGAGCCTGGTGGGCTACAGTCCATGGAGTCACGTAAGATTTGGACATGACTGAGCAGGCACACTACTACTTATAGCGAATTAACAATGTTGTCATGGTTTCAGGTAAACAGCAAAGGGACTCAGCCATACATATACATATATCCATTCTCTCCCAAACTCCCCTCCCATCCAGGCTGCCACATGACATTGAGCAGAATTCCATGTGCTATTATATGTGACATTTCTATCCATCTTTATTTATTTGCTAGATTTAAGATTGCATTATAATTTTGAGGGCCTTTTTTTTTTTTTAAGTTCTCTTTGATGGATAGTTATCCCACTGCTCTTATGCATGTTGTATTTGAGCTCATAGAATTCTTTTCTCTATTCATTTAATAAAGTGTTGTTTAAAAAAGTAAAATTAAAAACAGAAAAAACCTCTGATGTCATGAATCCATGGACTTTAGGGGGATGAGTGGGTTGGGGGAAAAGACATAAAGTGATGTTGAGTGTCCATTGATAAGCCCCTTGGAGAAGGCGATGGCACCCCACTCCAGTACTCTTGCCTGGAAAATCCCATGGATGGGGGAGCCTGGTGGGCTGCAGTCCATGGGATCATGAAGAGTCGGACACAACAGAGCAACTTCACTTTCACTTTTCACTTTCATGCATTGGAGAAGGAAATGGCAACCCACTTCAGTGTTCTTGCCTGAGGAATCCCAGGGATGGGGGAGCCTGGTGGGCTGCCATCTATGGGGTCGCATAGAGTCAGATACGACTGAAGCGACTTAGTAGCAGCAGCAGCAGTGAGTGCATAGGGAACAGCACCTTAAGGAGAAGTGTTTTGCCAATTACTGACTCAGGATCGGAGGATAGACAAGAACACTTCTGCATCAGTAGTGATAGGTGACAGTACACCAGTGTCACTGCAGGGGAATGCCATCTGGAAGGTGATCAAATCCTTTAAACATATCTAGACAATTTAGTGAAGCATTTTCATCTTTGAGAATCTTCTCTGAAAAAAAAAAAAACCCTAATAGGGGAAAAAAAAAAAAAACTTCCAAATAAGGATGTTCACCACAGCATTGTTTATAATGGAGAAACAGATAACACTCCTGTCATGCAGTGGGGGAAGACAGCTATCCACAGAACAGATATTTGATGGAATTCAGTTTGATGGAATTAAGCTATTTTCCTGGAGAAGATCATCAGTTGTGCTTTGTAGAATGCATTCACCTGTTCACCTGTGTGTTGTAGTTCAACCTATAGGTTTCCTGGGAATAACCCCCCAGTCCATCTATAAATAGAGGTTAAAGGATTGCCTTGACAGTGTCCAGCCCTGGTTAGGGGCGTGGGTTTTCCCAGAGTGGGGTCTCTATTTGCCTTGATGGTGTTACAGGGCTGCGCTCCAGGAGGGAGGATCATGAGAGCAACGCCGCCAGCCATGGTTTAAATCCTCTCTCCTAGGAATGATATATGATGAAGGTCACTAAAGGATATTTTAGATATTCTAAAGTATATTCCTAGACTGAGTTACAGCAGCAGTTACAGTTACAGCTGGATGGAGCTTCCATCCAGCTTGGAGTCCATGAGTCTATAGGTTGATGTCATCAGCCTGTCCTGAGTGACGGCGTGAAGCCTGTGTGTGTCAGGGAGGATGTGGCTGAGTGCAGTGTGCATCCGGGATGAAGATTCTTCCTGATGGAGCTCCAGTCCAGCTGGCCTCGGCACTGGTGGTGGCTGCACTTCTCAGGGCAGGGGTCTGTTGTGAGGTTTCAGGTACTGCAGACCATGCACTGCTGCCCAGGGTCCCTGCCACATGCACAGTGAGGGCACAGGGCTTTCTGTTCTGCTTCCTTCAGCCATCTCCCTGCCTCCTTCTATATTCTGCAGCTTGGCTTCTCCTTCCTTTACTCCTCCGTTAGATTTATTATGACAGTCTTGCCTTTTGTGAGTTCTTATATGCTGCTTTAAGTTCCTTCTGTAACAAGCATCACACATCACACTAGCAAGTAAGTAAATAGATCACACTTGCTCCTTTGAAGAAACTCTACGACAAACCTAGACAGTGTGTTAAAAAGTAGAGACATCATCTTGGCCAATAAAGGTCTGTATAGTCAAAGCTATGATTTTTCTAGTAGCCATGTATGGATGTGCGAGTTGGACTATAAGGAAGGCTGAGCACCAAAGAATTGATGCTTTCCAAATGTGGTGATGGAGAAGACTCTTGGAGTCCTTTGAACAGCAATGAGATCAAACGAGTTAATCCTAGAGGAAATCAACCCTGAGTATTCATTGGAAGAACTGATGCTGAAGCTGAAGCTCCAATATTTTGGTCAACTGTTGAAAAGAGCTGACTGATTAGAAAAACACTCTAATTATAGGAAAGATTGAGGGCAAGAGAAGAAGTGGGCAACGGAGGATGAGATGGTTGGATGGCATCACCGACTCAGTGGACATGAGTTTGAGCAAACTCCAGGAGATAGTGAAGGACAGGGAAGCCTGGTGTGCTGCAGTCCATGGGGACACAAAGAGTTGGACACGACTCAGCGACTAAACAATAACAAAATAGACTGGCAGTCTTCTGTGCTCCAGCCTGGTTACCCAGTGATCTGGAGGTGTGGGGGAGATGCTAAGAGGTGCCTCTAGCCTCATGCATATCCTTAGTCTGCTCCAGAGTTGGGGGCCAGCCAAAGAAGGAAATCTTTCAGTCATGTCCGACTCTTTGCAACCCCATGGGGGGCTTCCCTGATAGCTCAGTTGGTAAAGAATCCATCTTCAATGCAGGAGACCCTAGTTTGATTCCTGGGTCAGGAAGATCCTCTGGAGAAGGGATAGGCCACCCACTCCAGTATTCTTGGGCTTCTCTTATGGCTCAGCTGGTGAAGAATCCACCTTCAATGCAGGAGATCTGGGTTCGATCCTTGGGTTGGGAAGATCCCTTGGAGAAGGGAATGGCAACCCACTCCAGTATTCTGGCCTGGAGAATTCCATGGACTGTATAGTCCATGGGGTTGCAAAGAGTTGGACATGACTGAGCGACTTTCACTTTCACTTTTTTTCAAGGAAGGAACTGGTCTCTATCTTAGTACTTTGTGGAGTAGGTGAGACAGTAAAAAGTTGACTCAGGAGTCTCAGGAGGGTTGCTATCCCAATTGTGGTTTCTATCCCAATTGACACTTGATGTTTGGAAATGAAGAGGGCTGGGGATACATTCTTCATGGACAGACACGTTCACACTGGACCCACATGCTCTCTGCTCTTCCCCAATATTTGAATTTTGTCATAATCATTGAATACAGAGTGAAGGGTCATTAGCTCACTCTCTTCTGTCCAAAGGGAACTTGCAAATGAGATGAAGAAGCAACCATAAATTTCTACATCGGGGTGCGCTAGACTCGTTTTGAATATTTTCATACCTGCTTCTTCTTCATCTCACTCTGATCTCAACTGTCAGTGCCAAGATGAATTGTATGTTGAGATGAAAGGTAGGAGCGAGACAGCAGTTGAGGGAATCCCAGGGAGGATGCATCCGAGATCCACTCGGGGCAGCAGCAGAGGATGTCTCTGCTCTTCGCCACAGAGGTTGACAGCCTGCGCTCCTTGTATTCCAGGTGGAGGGGGCTTACAGTCTGTAGGGGCACAGAGCACGTAGACACTTGTCTTCAATATGAGCTGCGTGGTAACCTCTGCTGTGTGTTTGATGAGTTGATGCTTTGTATCTTCCCACTAGACCAAGAAGCCCTGGAGGACGAGGGCCTTCTGGTCCATCATCTTCCCTGAATCCTTCTGGGGAGGTTGTGGGGTTTCCCATTCACCTCTGAGTTTGAGGGAGACTTAGTAGCCTTGGCCCCATGGCTAATTCCCACTAATTTCTCCTTCAAATTTTGAAAATTCCAGTTTTTGTGACGTTGACATGATCCTCACCACCCATTACTGCTCCTTGTGGTCCCTGCATGTTCACAGAAGTTCCAGCCCCCCACACTGCTTCCTCTTCACCTTGCTCCTCAGGCTGCTCTTGGTGTTACGGTCACCATCTCTGTACTGGCCCCTTGATTCCTTGTCCTCCCCACCTTCAGTGATCTTTCCCTCTATCCCCCTCAGGGTCCATTCAACCCCCTACGTGACACTCATGACCTTGTCATCACCAGTAGCTACCACCTGGCAGAGTGGGTATTGTAAGCGCCCTGTCTCCTGACTGTTTTCTCTCTTGTACAATGCAGGTGCCACAGCCCATCCTTACGCACTGTGGTAGCCCTCCTTTGCCCCACCTGCACCCTCCTGCACTCACTCACCAGTCTACAGCATCCTCCTCAGCTCTGTGCCTGCGCCCAGGCACCCTAGCAGGGCTGGAAAACCTGACTTCATGGAGCCTCTGTCTTCCCAACCCCAGCACTCCTTAACTTCTAAATAACAGGATCAGATGGGAACTTCTGGTCTCATCCTCCACTGGGCATGAGTGCAGAGACTTGACAAGTACTCGTCAAGTATTTGCATCCATAAAGTTTAAAAACAGGTGTCGCACTCTAGGGCTTCCCTGGTGGCAAAGTGGTAAAGAATCTGCCTGCAATACAGGAGACATAAGAGATGCGGGTGTGATCCTGGGTCAGAAAAATTCCCCGGAGAATGGAATGGCAACCCACTCCAGTATTCTTGCCTGGGAAATCCCGTGGACAGAGGAGCCTGGCAGGATACAGTCTATGAGATCTCAAAAGAGTCAGACATGACTTAGCAGCTAAACAATGACAATAACAACATCTCAATATAACCTCCATAAACCAGATGCTTGTAGAATTAACTGCAATATCTTCTAACATTAGTGGTTTACAGATCTATCTTAACACTTTGGGCTTTATTTATTTAGCTTTTTTCTCTGCAAAGATTAAGTATTTCAGAGCCATCTATAGGTCTGCCTAGGGGCTGATTTAGATGGAGGAGAAGAGACAGAAATGATACTTCTTCCCCACAAGAGATGGAAGAATCCAGTTACCCAAATCACAACACTCTTGTCCCCTGTCGTTTCCCCAGTGGGGATGTGTACAGAAAGCAGAAACCACACTAACTCCCTAAACCGTTAGTTCCTCACCTCACCACAGTGAATAACTCAGACTTCCCAGGTGGCACTAGTGGTAAAGAACCCGCCTGCCAATGCAGGAGACATAAGAGACACAGGTTCGATCCCTGGGTCAGGAAGATCCCCTGGAGAAGGGCACGGCAACCCACTGCAGTATTCTTGACTGGAGAATACAAGGGACATAGGAGACTGGAGGGCTATAGTCCAGGTTCCAAAGGCTCAGACAGGAACAGACAGTGAGAAGGACAAGTGACTTAGCCTGCACAGTGAAGAGTGACGACAAAGGTAGAAGAAGCCCTTCTGAGAAGCACCAAGACCTCAGTTTTGCTCCAGATATTTGGATTTCTGGAAAAAAAACACAAACAGTGTCTTACTCTGAGGACAGCAGTGAGAAAAGTTTGGGTCCCTTTTGAGAAGAGTCTTCCAGGAAGTGGAATCACTTTTAGTGCCTCTTTGTTGAAGCTAAAATATATTTGACATACGGTACATGGTGCTGTGCTCTGTCGCGTCCGACTCTTTGCAGCCCCATGCCCTGTAGCCCGCCAGGCTCCTCTGCCCATGGGATTTCCCAGGCAAGAATACTGGAGTGGGTTGCCATTTCCTCCTCCAGAGGATCTGCCCCTCCTAGGGATCTAACCCATGTTTCCTACTTGGCAGGCGGATTCTTTACCCCTGAACCACCTGGGAAGCCCATATCCGGCATATAACATTATATGAATTTAAAGTATACAATGTGTTAATTTGATAAATGTATACATTTACATTACAAGTTTGATACTTTTGTATCACTGTAATGTGATTACCATTGTCTCTTACAAATGATGCTGGAGATTAAATTAAGTTATCCCTGGGCAGGAACGAGCATGACATTTCCAGAAATGGTGAGGAGCTACCTGTGGAGACTCTGTGTAAACAGAAACACTTAAAATAGCTGAAGAGGCAAAGTGGGGTCAAACTGAGAAACCCTAATAGTACTGAGACAGCTGGACTTAGTCCTGCAGATCAAAGAGGTTTCTAAGCAGAGGATGTCTTTATTAGGCTAACTCTAGCTGTCTAAGAAATCCACACAAAAATGTACAATAGCACAAATACAAGAAGAGTTTAATTTTGATCATGTAAATAGGCTCAAAAGCTCTTGTTTTTTAAGAGGAGTTGGGGGTTTTGGTCCATGCAGTCATTCAGGGCTCAGACTGACTGGAGCTCTGCCATCTTCATTGCATGATGTTCAAGGTCATCTCTGCATTTGGCAGAAAAGGATGAAGCTTGCAGGCAAATGGAGAGGCTCTGTGGGCTGGACAAAAGTGACTGACATGTGCCACCTCTGCATGTGGACACAGCTAACCTCAAAAGAGGGAGAGAGGCTTAGCCTGGTAGTTGTCCAGGAAAAAAAGGAAAGCCATAGAATGGACATAACTAGATTGGCCTTCTAGGAAAATGATACTGGAGGTGGGGGAAGGATGTCCTGGAAAGAAGCACCTTCCTGGGACCGTGGATGAGCATGGGTACCAGGATGTATTAGGAGTTCAGATGATGGATGATGGGAGTTTAGGCAGGCCCTGGAGGTAGGTTGGGAAAGGGATCCTCATGGGCGTATGTAAAGAGATATAACTACAGGGATGGCAGGGGCCTTGGAGTCTGGATTCCTGTATGATATGTGGGTGGGGTTGTTGTACAGAGCCTGGAGACTGGTCAGCAAGGGGCCACCCAGTGACTCCACGGGACTGGAACTCTAACAGCTGAACATCCCTCTCAGATGAAGAAAGCTGATGTCTGGGATTTAACCCAACGTGGAACAGACAGTGAGAAGGACAAGAGCCCTGAGTCCTAGACCAGTGGTATGGTGTTTACAGGCTACTGAGGACCTGGAGCTGTGCTGGCCACCAGGGGTGAGCGCTGGACTGCAGGAGGCCCCCTGAATAGAGATACCCCAAGTCACATCATGTATCATTCTTGCCTGGGTTCTTAGGATGGAGTCCTGAGCAGTTTCTGATTGTATCATCTGTTCAGCCAAGGGTCAGAAAGTATTGTGCAGTCTCTGGAAACTTGCTCAACATTTTTAGTCTTTGCCACTAATTTATTTAGATGTTTCATCTTCTCACTTATTTAAATGTCAGTGGCAGGAGCTGGGCACCCAGAGTGCTGCACCAGCCTCCCCTGCCATTCAGGACATTCAGAGTGTGGCCAGCAGCCTTGCTGTTTTCTCTGTCTTCTCATTCTGAAGCCATCCTTCCTCTTCTGCTCTCTCTTTTCTTTTTGTTGCTTTAAATGCTAGCTGTTCAGTCATGAAACACATTTCAAACACCTTCACAAAATGAACTGTAGAAACCACAGAGAGGCCTTTGTTGGAGACCTCATGGTCCACTCCATCAATCTCAGGGAGATGGAAACCAGGAAGTCAGAAGATGCAGAGCTCTTCCCAAGTGGAACTGTAATAGGCTTGGTCTGCCTTTCTGGGAAGAGGGAGCAAGCTGGTCATGGACAAATATTTCTGTCTTTCCTACAGTAATATGTTGAAAGCTTGACCCCCAATATGATGGTATTTACAAGTTCCACCTTTGGGAAGAGATTAAATTCAGGTGAGGTCATGAGGGTGGGGTGCCCATGGGGGGTTAGTGCTCTTACAAAGAGAGTAAGAGACCAGAGCTCACTCTTTCCACCCTGCGAGGACAGTGAGAAAATGGCCATCTGCAAGCCAGGAAGAGTGTTCTTTCCAGGAAAGGAATCACCTTGGTCTTGGACTTCCAGGACTGTGGGAAGTCAATGTCAGCTATTAAACCTGCCTGATCTGTGGTAATTGGTTGTAGCAGCCTGAGCTAAGACATTCACGTAAGCCCAAATCTATCCAAGTGGAGTAACTCCTGTGTGTGTGTGTGTGTGTGTGTGTGTGTGCGTGTGTGTGTGTGTGTGTAGGAGGAGCAGTTGTGCAGATAAATACAACAGCCCACACACCTAGAATGATTTGCGTGTGCCGCATGTGTGCACAGAGCTGGACCTCCAGCCGCAGGGATGTGATCCAGAACCAGCAGAGAGCGTGGAAGGGAGATGCAGACGAGCCATCACCATGGCGACCCCGCTTAGATCCCTAACTCCAGGATCCAAGGCCACCATGTCACCACGAATGAAACAGGTACAGGGATCTTAGCACAGATTTCATGCACCTAAGTGATGCTGCCATCACAAGGCTGAGTGAGCTGCCTGCCCACCATGGACTGAATGTAGTTCAGCTGCTCAGTGATGAAGCAACACTATACGTATCTGATGTCAAGGCCATATTGCAAATATATAGATCAGATCAGATCAGATCAGTCACTCAGTTGTGTCCAACTCTTTGCGACCCCGTGAATCACAGCATGCCAGGCCTCCCTGTCCATCACCAACTCCCGGAGTTCACTCAGACTCACATCCAACGAGTCAGTGATGCCATCCAGCCATCTCATCCTCTGTCGTCCCCTTCTCCTCTTGCCCCCAATCCCTCCCAGCATCAGAGTCTTTTCCAATGAGGCAACTCTTCGCATGAGGTGGCCAAAGTACTGGAGTTTCAGCTTTAGCATCATTCCTTCCAAAGAAATCCCAGGGCTGATCTCCTTCAGAATGGACTGGTTGGATCTCCTTGCAGTCCAAGGGACTCTCAAGAGTCTTCTCCAACACCACAGTTCAAAAGCATCAATTCTTCGGCGCTCAGCTTTCTTCACAGTCCAACTCTCACATCCATACATGATTACTGGAAAAACCATAGCCTTGACTAGATGGACCTTTGTTGGCAAAGTAATGTCTCTGCTTTTGAATATGCTATCTAGGTTGGTCATAACTTTCCTTCCAAGGAGTAAGCGTCTTTTAATTTCATGGCTGCAGTCACCATCTGCAAATAGATAAGAACAGATACAGATATAGGTGTGGGTGTAGATACAGGTAAAGATGCACCTACAGATGCAGAAGTACATGTACCATGATTCTCAACAAAGTTTTTACTTCTCACTGTATTTTAAGCTGCATCTTAGTGTTCATCTGATTCTTAAATGAAAAGCATCACCTGGCAAAAGAAAGATCTTAAAATTTCTTATTGACGTCATCAATTTTGCATGAACAATGTTCATTTTCCTGAATGATAACAACTTTGTAGAAGTTCAGAAGGTGGAACATTAGGAAGCTTTTACAGTGGTATCTATTTCTAAGATCATGGAATGCAGTCCCATCACTTCATGGCAAATAGATGGGGAAAAATGGAAACAGTGACAGACTTGATATTCTCAGGCTTCAAAATTACTGTGGATGATGACTGTAGCCTTGAAATTAAAAGATGCTTGCTCCTTGAAAGAAAAGCTATGACAAACCTAGACAATGTATTAAAAAGCAGAGACATCACTGCCGACAAAGGTCTGTATAGTCAAAGCTGTGGTTTTTCCAGTAGTCATGTATGGATGTGAGAGTTGGACCATAGAAGGCTGAGTGCCAAAGAATTGACACTTTCAATCTGTGGTTTTGGAGAAGACCGATAGTCCCTTGGACAGCAAGGATATCAAACCAGTCAATCTTAAAGTAAATCAACTCTGACTATTCATTGAAAAGACTGAAGCTGAAGCTCCAATACCTTGGTCACCTGATGTGAACAGCCGATTCATTGGAAAAGACCCCAACTGGGAAAGATTGAAGGCAGGAGGAGAAGAAGGTGACAGAGTATGAGATGGTTGGATGCCATCACTAAGCCAATGGACATGAGTTCGAGCAAGCTCTGGGAGATAGTGAAGGACAGGAAAGCCTGGTGTGCTGCTGTCCATGGGGTCACAGAGAGTTGGGCATGACTTAGAGACGGATCAACAATAACAGATCAACAACAATAACAACAACAGGATGCCACAGCAGATTCCATACCCGGTTCTTATAAAATTGTAGAGCTGGAGGACTTCTTTCTGGTCTCCCCAGGAGTTACACCAATGTAGGGCAGTTTACTGTGCCAGGTACACGTTAGTTTTTCTGTTTAAAATGTTTTTAAACCGAACTTTCAAAATTCCAAAGTTAGCTCACATAATGCATAGTACAAAAAAGACTGAATTTTTACCTTCTAAGATCAAGAAGAGTTGACTCATTGGAAGAGTTGACTCATTGGAAAAGTCTCTGATGCTGGGAGGGATTGGGGGCAGGAGGAGAAGGGGATGACAGAGGATGAGATGGCTGGATGGCATCACTGACTCGATGGACGTCTGAGTGAACTCCGGGAGCTGGTGATGGACAGGGAGGCCTGGAGTGCTGCGATTCATGGGGTCGCAAAGAATCGGACACGACTGAGAGACTGAACTGAACTGAACTGAAGATCAAAAACAAAACAATGGTGTCTGTTCTTTCC
The DNA here is from genome assembly GCF_029378745.1 of Bos indicus. Lineage (NCBI taxonomy): Eukaryota > Metazoa > Chordata > Mammalia > Artiodactyla > Bovidae > Bos > Bos indicus. Next base: position 21,633,362 of record NC_091773.1, on the reverse strand, counting down.
ACTTCTGTCCTAAATTAGAACTCTTAACCAGGACAGTTAGGCAAGAAATGGAATAAAAGTCATCCATTTTGAAAGGAAGTAGTAAAACTTTTCCATTTGCAGATGATGTGATATGGTATATAGTTATGTATACAGAAAACACTAAGGAATTCACTGAAAAGACTATTAGAGCTAATAAGCAAGTTCAATAAGGTTTAGAGTTACAGCATCAATATGTAAAAATCAATTGTATTTCTACACACAGCAATAAACAAAACGTGAAAGTAAGAAAATAGCTTTACCTACAATAGTATCAAAAAGAATAAAACACTTAGGAATAAATTTATCAAGAGAAGTGTAAAACTTTGAACACCATAAAACATTATTGAAAGAAATGAAACAAGGCCTAAATAAATGAAAGGGCATGTTCTTGGATTAGGAATTTCAGTGTTGTTAAGATGGCATCACTGACTCAGTGGACATGAGTTTGCACAAACACTGGGAGATAGTGAAGGACAGGGAAGTCTGGTGTGCTACAGTCCATGGGGTCGCAAAGAGTCGGACATGACTGAGTGAATGAACAACAAGATGGCAATACTAAGCAAGGTGATTTGCACATCAAGCACATCAAAAACTCCAGCTGGCTTCTTTGCAGGAATTGACAAGTTGATCCTAAGTTTCATATGGAAATTCAAGGAATCCATAATAGCCAAAATAGTCTTGGATAAGAACTAAGTTGGGGGGCTCACAGATCCCAATTTCAAACCTTGCTCCAAAGCTACAAGGATCAATGTAGTGTGGCATGGACATGAAGACAGACCTATAGATCAATAGAATTAAGAGAGAGTCTGGAACAAAATCCCTACCTCCATCATACATTGATTTCAACAAGGATGCCAAGACAATGCAACAGGGAAAACATATTCTTTTCAATGAAGTTACTTGGACAGCTGGATATTCACATGCAAAGGAATGCGGTTGGACCCCTACTTTATGCTAAGTACAAAAATTAAGTCAAAGTGAATAAAAAACCTACATGTCAGGGCTCAAACTATAAAACTCTCAGGAGAAAACATAGATGTAATCTTTGTGACCTTGAATTTGGCAATAGTTTCTTAGTTATGACCCCAAAGCAAAATTTTGCAAATTATATATCTGATAAGGGACTTGTATCTATGATACATATATAAAGAATTCTTACAACTCAATAATAAAAATACAAACCCAGTGTAAAAATGGCCAAAAGATCTGTTCTTCAATAAATGATATCAAATAACCAATTAAGCACATGAAAAGATTCTCAATATCCTTAGTCATTAAAGAAACATAAATCAAAACCATTAGTAACACCCACATGACCCAGAATGGCCATGCTGCTGCTGCTACTGCTGCTAAGTCGCTTCAGTCATGTCCGACTCTGTGCGACCCCAGAGATGGCAGCCCATCAGGCTCCCCCGTCCCTGGGATTCTCCAGGCAAGAACACTGGAGTAGGTTGCCATTTCCTTCTCCGATGCATGAAAGTGAAAAGTGTAAGTGAAGTCACTCAGTCATGTCCGACCCCCCGTGACCCCATGGACTGCAGCCTTCCAGGCTCCTCCATCCATGGGATTCTCCAGGCAAGAGTACTGGAGTGGGGTGCCATTGTCTTGATAAAAGATAATAACAAGTACTGGTGAAGATGTGGGGAAATTAGAATTATCATGTACTGCCAGTGGGAATGTGAAATGGTGCAGCTGCTTTGGAAAACAATCCAGAAGGTAAGGTTACCAAGTGACCTAGTTAATTCCACTCTGCAGAATACACCCATGAGAAAGGAAAGCATACCCTACACGCAAAAACTTGTATATTAATATTTACAGCAGCACTGTTCACAGATGTCCAGTGGCTGGTGAAGGGATAAGTAAAATAGGGTGTGTCTCCAGGGGTCTCCAGGGGCTTCTCTGGTGGTCCAGTGGTTAAGACATAGCACTTCCAGTGCAGGGGGCATAGGTTCCACCTCAGGTCAGAGAACTAAGACCCTGCATGTCACGCAGTGCAGCCAAAAATATATCCAAACAGTGAAATATCATTCAGTAGTACAAAATAATGTCCTCACACATGCCACAACACGGATGAATCTTGAAAATATACCAAGTGAAAGAAGCCGGTAACAAAGGACAAGATATTGTACGATTATTATGAAATGTTCAAAATAGGCAAATTCACAGTGACAGGAAGTAGATTGGGAGTTATATGGGCCTGAAGAAGGGAATCAGCTGCGGGGGGCTATAGGGGGTGGATGGAGACTGATTGCTAGTGGTTATGGCATTTCTTTGGAGGGTGATAAAGACGCTCAGAAATTGTGGTAATGGTTGCATGACTGTGAACACACTGAACATTAAATTGCATAATTTAAACAGGTGGCTAATCTGGAATGTCCTTTATATTTCAGTAAAGCTGTTCTTTTATAATTTGTCAATAGTAGGTGATTGCTTATTCCATTGTCAATAATATCAATCAAGTCACTGAAATTAATCAAGTGTCTGATCTACCAGCTAGAAACCCATGTTATTACTACCCTGGAAACATTTGCATCTTGTGTGGGTTCACTAGTGGAATGGCTCAGAGCTCAGGAAAGGGACTCATTTCACAAGGCAGAGTCAAAGTACTGTCCACTCCCAGGTTGGGTATTCTCAGATTGCATATCCTTGGCTCCTAATTTGCATTGGAGTATTACTTTTAATTTTTTTAAGGTATCTTCTGAAATGTATTGATAACATGAAACCATTATGAGTTCTATTGGAGTATGTGTGTGTATGCGTGTGCTTGGTCACTGACTCTTTGAGAACCTAAGGACTGAGCCCACCAGGCTCCTCTGTCCATGGCATGTGGGATTCTCCAGGCAAGAATACTGGAGTGGGTTACCATGCCCTCCTCCAGGGCAGCTTCCCCACCCAGGGAATGAACCTGTGTCTCCTGAGGCTCCTGCATTGCAGGCAGATTCTTTACTGCTGAGCCACCTGGGAAACCCTTTATTGGAGGGCTTTAAATATCACAGTGAAATTTTGCACTAGGCACTTAGATTATTTACATGCCAAACTGCTGCAAAACGTGAATAAGTTGATAGACCACATGCTAGGAAGGACAGTGAGTCTAAGTGTAAACCATCCCTCCCCTCATAGGAAATGGAACTGTGAAGTGAAGTGAAAGTCGTTCAGTCATGTCTGACTCTTTGCGACCCGTGGACTATGCAGTCCATGGAATTCTCCAGGCCAGAATACTGGCGTGGGTAGGCTTTCCCTTCTATAGGGGATCACACCCAGGTGTCCCACATTGCAGGCGGATTGTTTATCAGCTGAGCCACAAGGGAAGCAAAAAGTCAGGTCAGAAAGTGTTTAATATTGTCCCTGCCCAAGCAAGAATGGGCTGCTTGTTTTGGTGAACAGAGACTTAGAGGCTGGATGGGTTCCATCCTGGGCCGGGCCTCCAGGTCCTTGGAGGGCGTTTGGCTAGAAGGAAGTCTGCAGACAGGGAAGAGGGTGGGATTCTGGTCCCTCTCAGAAAACCGAGACACAGAATGATGCAGGCAAAGGGTCTCCAGCCATTCCTTGAGGCCCTGCTGGAGGAGAAGACTGGGGTCCTTCATCTCATATCATACCCTCCTCTGTTCAGAGAGCCTGGTGCAGTGGCTGTGAGGTTTGTTCAATGTTGAAAGGATGGGAAAAGTTTTTAATTCTTAAAAAGATTTATACAGTTTTCCTTTTTTATGACAATAAACTTATCAATCAATGCCTTTTTTTTCTATTATGGACACAGATTCTAATTCGCTCTAAGATGCTACTGCCATGGTGGCTTATTCTTTGAAATATAAATCATCTCAAACTTTAAAATGTTGCCATGTGGTTCAACCCTACAAACAAATAAGAAGCAAGATCTTCATTCTGTTACTAGTTTGTTGAAAAATATGACCAAAGGTGTTTTAAAAATAGCCTCCAGGTAAATAATTGGAGGCAAGATTGTCCCTGCCGATTTTTTGTCCCGTTTCCCAAAAACTCCCCTCATCTTGGCAGTCTGGGGGTCGTCCCTTTCCGAGGTAAAAGGGCTTGCTGCACAGTTTGAAGGATCTGTTGTTTTTTTTTTCCCCAATATTTCATTTCTTTGATATGGTTAGGAGTGAGAAGCAGACTGAGGATCTGCTAGGAGTCCGGATGAAAGCAGGCACATGAAAAAATTCCCTGAAGAGCTGGACACGACCTGCTGAGGGATCGAAACCCAGTGTGAGAGGCAGGGGTGGAATTGCAGGGGTGGGGGCCCTGGGCTGGGAACCCAAGACCATTCATTCCTGGCAGCATCCAGCTCCCCTAAGCTCCACCCAGAAGTGTGGTCGCCTTTGTCATTTTAATTGGTCTGTGTTTGTGAAGTGGGGCCTCTATTTACTTATAGCTTGGGGCTTGTGTTTACCAAGCCTGGTGGAGGCCAAGTGACAGGGCTCCCGCACGCTCTCCCCTGTATCTTGAGGCCCTTTTCTTTTCAGTATCTGTGCCTGTCTAATTCGTGAGCTTCTGTGAAGCAAGCACAGGAGGGTACAAGGCCTACAGGGAGGAATTACACCTAATTACTCAAATAATTGCTAGGCTGTTGCCTTCTTAGTCACTGAAAATAATTTCCAGGTCCCTGGCTTTTATAGATAGTCTTCTGGAGGCAGGAGGACACAGCCCCCTTTTCAACTCAGCCCATTCACTCACAAAATCAGAACACTCGAGCCTGCAAAATTAATAAGCACCACTTCCATTACATATATTTTAGGTTGTTGTTGCCGTGGCGATAAAGTCAGGGACATTGAATCTCCTCTGTTGAGCCATTGTTATCATCCCTGGCCATCTGCTGCCGAGGAGTGATACTCCATCTCATTTGCATGATGACTGATATATGGGAGGTTTGGAAGGACATATGCCACGGCAATCATGTGATGAAAATTAAAGTGAAAGTTTTGGGCCCAGAGCCGAAAAAAAATCTGTGTATGCGCATGAGGCTGTTGATGTGCAAATGTGAGTCATATTGAGAAGGTCTGAATAGGGAGGTGTGACGTAAAGAGGGGACACAAGGCAGGTGCTTATCTCTCGGCAGTCAAAGGCACTGGATGTCATATCATGGGAACTACCTTCCAAAGAAACAGCTTTAATGTTTCCGTTCAGCACACAAGGGAGGAGAGAAATATAAGTTTTGGAAGCGAACAAAAAAGTAAGTTGGAAACTTTGGAACTGCGTTACTGCTAGCATGGAGGTTTAAGTCACTCAGCATTTTAGTAAGTTTCTGTGTTTTAAGTCGTCATGTTGAGTTTTGTTCCTGGGGGAAAAGATGATACCACTAAAGGTTGAAGTTTGGAAGTATGTAGATGGTTTTTCTGATGTTTGTTTGGAACTTCGGTTTCTGGTTTCTGCTGTGGTAGATACTTGGTCAACATTTTAAATGCCCTTTCTGTCTCTCTTTTTTAAATTTTTGCAAAAAAAAAAAAAGATTTTTGGATCTTCGTGGAGAAGGATTTCAGAATAAAATATCTTGGTGCAATTGCATTTATACTGCATCAGTATTGTCTTTGCTCATATACATTTTGAAATGTGCAAATTTGCAACAGAATATTTGATATGAAATGATACTTGGTACACTTCTTTCTCTGAAACAAAGTAAAGTGAAATAATTTCTGAGATCACAAAAACTGTCTTTGAGATCGCAAATCTGACATCTCACTAGGACGGAGGAAATCTTTTCTGGGGAAGCAGGGGGCAGGCAGGGGGGGCTGGTAAGTGGGTTGTCAGCACAACAATATAGATTATTTTTATAAACAAATTACCAATATCAAAGATGTTCCATATTTTTTTTGGAAAGTCAGAAATTCCAGTCATGTTTACACATAAGGGAAAGAGTTTATCTGAAGTCCTAGAGATATTTAAAATGTTAAGTATGGTCTTTATAATCTTGTCTTTAAATATTTAGAGAATTGAATCAGAGCAGCCTTCTTAAAAAATGAGATGGTTCATTTTTTTTATAAATTCAGATATCAGGAGACTCTTTAGAAAGTTAAAGAGTGATAGTAGAAAAGGCTGAAAAAGAGACAGACTTAATATGAACCTTGAACAAAATTCTGCTGAAGGATAAGTTCAATGAAATATTACTAAAAGAGAGAGAAAATTTTCAAATACCTTGATAAACAGTCTTTTGCCTCATGTTCCTTTCATCCTAACAAGGCATTTATTAAACATGCTTTGATACATGTGGAAATAATAGATGTCTCCTAAAGGGGTATAGTGAGCTTTTTCTCTTTCAATTTCAAAGAACAAAGCAGCTAATAGGCAAAGTGTGCAAAATAACTTCTCCAATATTTTTTTTTAATGAAAGTGGCTTATTGTCAGAAAAGTTATACCAACTCTTACCTTATGTAATAACTAGCACTGCAAAACTCAAGAGAAAAGAATTGATGAAGAAATATTAAGCATAATTGTGTACACTATCTTTATGTTAGAGAAAAAAGTAAATAAGGACCAGGAAACCATCAAATTCATAGTCTAAAATAAAACTGAAATTAGACTTTCCTTAACTTTTCCCCTTGCAAATATCATCTGCATATTATCCTACTTTTATGCGTGTAACCTAAGATTACCCATGATCTCTTTTATCCTTATTCTAAATATTCAATTACTCACTGGTGATTATTGTGGCCTTCTTGGCTTACTCCAATATTAGATTAATATAGATTTCTTGTGCCAAATTAGCGGAAATCACTGTTGCACATAAGAGTGATTCGCTCTTTTTTAGTTGTATTTATGTTATAGAAGCTGCATCATTTTAAGCTTAAAAGCTTTTATATTTTAAATTTGGATATACTGTACCTTGGAGAGTATAAGGTAGTTGTATTTAAAACCTTTTAAAGTACATTGGAACTTCTATGGAGATTCTAATTTAGTTATGGTTAAAGGAGTCTTTTTTTTTTTTTTTTTTTCAAGAGTGGCCATTGCTATTCTGCTATAACATCAACCAGTAAGTTTTAAAGTTTCTTGGTTCTTCTTAGACATTTTAAGTGCAAATGAAGAATGGAAATGCTCGGAGCTGTCCATGGTAGCATGCTCTTTAAAAAGTTAGATGTTATAAAATGTATATCTATATACTCTGTATAATTGGCCTTATTACCATTTTAAAAGGTCAGGATTAAATTCTTACTAGGTAAATTAACTGGGTATATATAGTAATTATTTGCAGATAATGTAACAACCTTACTCTTAACAATTCAATTGCAAAACTTTAAGCTTCCATAATGTAATAAATGTTTCAGTTGCAGCTTTAAAGTATTTATGAGTAAGTAAACAAAAATCATAAGCTATTAGTTATGTAATTATTTAGGTTTACATTAACTGAAAAGCACAGTGCAAATAGTTTCCATGGTAGTAGGACCATGCGAACAAACATCAAAAAATGTAACTTGTATGACTTTACTGCTCTTGAAATTAATTCCTGTCCTTATGTGACCTGCCATGTCTGCTATAGAAATCTAAAAGATCATAATTGTTTGATATGAAATGCAAAAGGAATAGTTAAATTGAAAGTTTAACATCATGCAATTCAAAATCCCAAGCGGTATATAAACATTAAAAGAAACTTTGGACTGCTAATCCTAGGAAATGAGTTTTATGGATTGAATTCAACAAGGCTTCAGAAATGGTTCCATCTGCTGCCTAGCAGCTGGTGAAAGGATAAATTTAATTCATTAATTCATTTGGAAAAAAGGATCCGAAGTAGTAAAGACTTCATTGCTCATAATGCATAGAGGTGAAAACACAAACTGAAATCTGGTCCAATTGATCATCCAAGATAATGAGCCACATTTTGTCTTCCCTTTTTTGGTAAAGGTCTTAGTGATGGAGTCAATACGGTGTTGATTTTTATGAGAATAACCAATCATTCCCAATCATTTCAATGATAAAAATGAAAAACTCGGGGAAATTTGAAGTAAGTCACATTTTTTTAAATCTAGGGAACATTAGGAATTATACATGTTCTCATTTTGTGTGTGTGTGTACACGGGTAGCAGTGTGTGTCTGTGCTTATAGCACATACATATGTATTCTCTAAATCATATATATTCTGAATCATTCCAGTGAACTACCTATATTAATTGGCATCCTCCCATTTGTCAAGATATTCAAACTTCCTTAGTCCTTAAGATTAATGTAGGCATCCTTCAGATTCAGAATTCATATTTACTCAAAAGTTACAAGGTTCAAAATGACACTTGTTTTGTTTTCTCCTTTTTCTACACTTCAAACCAGTTGCTCCAGCCTCTGTTTTTACTCACAGGCTGCAAAGGACTTCAAAGATAAAAAGTTGTACTTGAAGTTGTCTTTTCCGAGCATCTCTTCTCTGTTAATCATGCTGACGTAGGACATGGAAAAAAGATTCAGTTGGCTGCATGGCACGGAGCTTTTAGTATCTTTATATAAAAATGATAGAGGTTTGATGCTCAGTTTCTTGAATTGCTTAAATTTAACCAACATGGTGAGGTATTGAAAAAGTTAATGTGTTTGAATTCCCTTTAACTGATAATCATAATCATATTGGTGGATCTTTTCCCCATCTGCTGGCATTTTAATGGGAGCGAGTTTTCCTTCAGAAGTGTGGCGCTCACCTTCCCGGGAGAGGTAGATATGTCCTGGGTGACAGTGAATTGATCACCATAGAGAAAAGGATGCTCCTGACCTGCTTCAGAATCAGCATCCATTTGAGCCCCTCATTTTGGATGGTGATTTCATGAACGGTTTTTGACTCTTCTTTCTCTGTGGCCATAGCTCACTGTGGTGGGTTTGGTGGATTTGCTCTAAAGGTTCTGTTTGCACCCTGTGGGTTGGGTTAAGAATCAGGGTTTATGCATTTACTTGTGCTGTTGCATTGTTTATACAGCTTTGGTTTAGTTTTGATCTTTTTTTTTTTTTTGCCTTTTTTTTTTTTTGCCTTTGAGGCTCTTCCACAGTGTCAGCTGCTGACTGATAGTAGGAAAAACGGCCTCATGGTGTGAATGAAAGGGACCTAGCGGTTGGTAAACAGAGATAAGGAATAAATAGAGCACAGGCAGAAGGAGATAGTTCTGTGGGCGCCCAGACTGCTGCCAGTCTGTTCAGGGGAGAGGCAGAGCCTGCCTTTTCCCAGATTAAATTAGTGTGCGAAATCTCCAGTGACCTCCTCCGCTTCTCCCCACACTCTGTGGCCAAGCTGAACAGCCTCTGCTGTAAAGTATTCGTTTTATCCAGGGACTGGCTGGACAATGGAGCTCTCCCTGATACTTATGGACAGCTGTCGTCATTCACCGTGCTGTCAGCATTTCATTTTTCAGAGGAGTTAAAAGGGTTTCTACCTTGTCACGGAAAGAGGGCAGAAAGGCAACTTTGCCAGTCCTGAGGCTGCTCAGGCTGGTGCGGGGGCGGGGGGGTGCGGGCAGTAGAACCGGGGTGGGGGTGACATGAGGGTCCGGAGAAACTGTGAAAGGGAACACTGCTTTTGGATTCTGCTAATATGATTAAGTGAAGGCAGAAATTCAATTTCAAATCTGGGGTCCTTGCTCAGAGAAAATATCTTTGATGCTAAAAGTTCTTTTTTTTTTTAAATTAAGGTCACCCGTTCCAACCAGAGAATTCATCTCTGCCTGCTCTACCCTTGTTTTGGCTAAATATGCATGCATTTTATTACCTGCGAGTAACCACCCTTAAAACAGTGAGACTGCAGTATACCTCGGGAGTCTCATTTTTTTTTTCTTTTCTTTTTTTTTTTTTTAGTGATTTACTGCAAATATATTCAGCATTTGACTGATTAAATAGACCTTCGGCAACCTTGAGGGTCACTGTGTAGAGTATGTACATAGAAAATGCATCAGCCCATTGTACCCTGGCAGCTAATGAGATTGGTCGTTAAGTAAATGACACAAAGCCCACAAAAAAAGCTTAGCAGCTCACTAGAGTATCACAGAGTGTCCCTGCACACCACACAACGACACAAACACTGGACTACCCTGGCCCACCCCTGCTTTATTCTACATCACTGCTTCCCTGGTGTCAGCATGAGAGCAGAACAAAGGCAGGAGGTGCGGGTAAGTCAGTCTGGCAATTAAACCCCAGGGAGAAGTTGAACAAATCTTAGCCTAACCGTGGCGAGGCAAGTCCGATTCTCGACAAGTAGGTCAGAATGAAGGGGTTTTGCTATCACTTCTGGAAATGTTGCTTCAGTGATCAAAGCTCTTCTGTGGCCATTCTGCTCGTTTTGTTTTTGCCATTTCATAAAAGTTTTTACATTTCAAAGTCGAGTGTCCTCCAGAATGCAAGGGGACTTGAATTGGAAAGGCAGGCTGTTGGCTGGAGGAAGGGGGCTTTTGCGAGGGACGGCTGTTCAGGTGTGTGTAAAGGTTTGAGAAACTTTCAGATGCATGAGGTAACTTTGATTTTAGTTAGTCCTGCTGCTTTTCAGAGAGAAGGGAAACCGGGGTGTGAATGGGGACAGTGAAGTTGTTTCTTGTCAATATGAAATTGTCCCGTCCGCTAGAATGTATTTACATGTGTGAGATAACCATTTCCTCGATCAGTATCTTAAAAATCAATCAATCAAACACAACAGAACAAGGAGATGAAAGCTCCTTTTTTTGTGTGTGTGTGCATTCCACTTCTCTTGAATCTGCAAATGAAATCATTGCTGTGATTTTGTAATGTTGAATAGGATTAGTGGTTATTTGCTTGCTGTACTTGGGGAGAAAAATCTAAGCTCTCTGACACTGAGCAGCACGGGGGTACTGTATCCCTTGAAAAATGCAGTTAGTATTGAGCTCTAACATTGCAGGATCCTTTTAGAGAAATATGGCAACAGGAAGTTGCCGGAAAGTCTTATCTGCCTTGCTGAAATGTCTGTCTGCCTTAGATGTGTGTACTCAGAGGCTGTTTAGTTCAAGAGAGAATGACGTTGTTACACGGCATTCAGGTAAATTCAGTATTTTATTCTAAGGACTGTCAGCTAAGTGGATTGTCAATGGTTTAATAAACCCTGATACTCTCATTGAAAACATTTTAAAAAGTATTGTTAAGTGTGATGTTTTAAAATAGTTGGATTCATAATATTGTCAGGATTCAATTTTTGAAGACATTGTCATTTAATATTAGAATAGCGTGTCATCTGTTCATGAATTAAAACTCTCCGTATTACACAGAAACTGGTTTCCAAACTTGCATTACTTGCCCTGAAACATTTTTATTTATGTAAGAATATGGAAATATTAGGATACAGAGTGATTGCTCACTATTAGTATTCATGGGAGATTCATAATAGAAGTTTAGAATGGGATCTCACTGACCCAGAGGTCACATACTTTTTTTGTGTCTTGAAGTACTTTTCTCTTTCCAGTGTGTTCCCAGCATTCATTTTCTTTATGAGTCATTTAAGACTATATGTGGACAGTATATAATATATACTATGTATTATGAACTCTAAGTATTATTTTTATAGTGACCAGAATTGAGAAGGAAATAGATTTTGTGAAGAAAGTGTTCTAACAGTGTCTTGTTCTTTCAAGTAAGAAAGAGGTACTTTGATTTTACTCAATTCAGATATTTGGAATATGTCATCTCATCACCAGGCCTTTAATGGGGTAGAAATTGTGGAAAGCCCAGGCGGTCTGAAAGTGGCTACAACTACCTCTAACAATTCTAGTTTAAGGCAGAGTTATGCAAGTTAGGCAGTCAGTCTTTCTTTTGGACATTGTAGATCCATGAGGTTCTCTTCTTGTACTGAACATTTTAAATTTGAATCTCATGTAGTATAGTTTATTTTTTTCTGTGGTTGCTTGTGTTCATCATGTTAACACAGGAGTGAGACGTTCAGAAAACACACAGTCCTTTCGGATGGCTGTACATGTCTGACTGCTCTCCCCCTCAGTGCAGCTAAGGTTGGGCAAGCGGGCCCAAGTGTAATACCCGCATCACTGTGGATAAAACCGAGTGGGATTGCTTCCACAGAAATATAGTTGTCATTCTTCCAAGCAAAATCGGGCTGCGTTGCAATTGAGATCAGAGGGCCTGGGTCATTACTTTTGCTTTATGGGAACTTGTTTGCATCAGGATTGGTCTTGAACTTAAGAGATGTTTTAAAAAATCTAACTATGAAAATACAGAAGAAAATGCTTCTACCTGCTGTTTAACTTTCTTCTTCAAAAGAAATGGGAGGAACTTCATTTCTGCTGATAGAAGGAAACTTTGTGTTATTGAACTTGTATTCAAATTGATTTGAGAGAGACGTGTTGTAAGTTCAAAGGATGGTGTGGCTTGCTGTGGGTAGTGCAGGGGGCTCATTTCCAGTCCTTAGGAAAAGAACTATGACATGTTTGCTGGAGATGAGGCCGTCTGAGTGCCATGTGAGTGACACAGAGTAACCAGAGAACCTGCTCTACTCCCTTCCCAAGTTCATATGTTTGAAACCTGGTTCTTCCACTGCCTAGATCTGTGTTCCTGGAGAGTTATTTAGCTTTCCTGGGCCTCAGTTTCTTGGTCTGTTGGATAGGGGGTGGGTGGATAAATCTTGCTCTTGTCATAACTTCTGTTAAAATTAAATAAGGTGATGTAAGTATTTGAAAAGCTTTTCCTGCCTTAACCTTCCCCTGGAGCTTAAACCAGTGGGTGGACCTAACAACATCACATGAAGACCCCCTCATGCTTGCCTCACCAGTACAGAACTCTTTCTCATGTTTTCACTTTCAGAGCCCTCAATTTTGTGAGATTCCTTGAAAGATTGTGAAAAGTCCATTTTACGTGGCTGTGTGCTCATACCAAGTCTAAGGTAAACAAGTTAAAATACCAAATGTATATTGATATATGTGATTCGATGGGCTTCTTATGCATAGTTTTATTAATAGCAATTAAATGTATATTAAAATTTCATTACATTTGAACTTCAACCTCCTATAACCAGAAATACTGAATTTCATTTCATTTCAGAAAAGAATTTGAAATGAAATTCTGTATTTCATTCCCTAATTTAAGTACTTAATGAAAGCAAAGGTCTTTATCTACTATTAGGATTACTTCTCTCTTTTTTTTTTAACTTAGTATCTTTATTTTTTGTCCTTTTGGGGTTTATTTCATAAGGTTGTGGTGTAGATTATTTCTTATAATTGATACTTTGATTTGGTAAAAAAATTTTCTTCTTCAGGGACTTTATGATTGGAAAATATTTTATTCCATTAACTAAAGAAACTTGAACCTTGTTGACTGATAAATATTTTAAAATTTCATTCCAGTGAACTCTAAGTGTAGTATCAAATTGATAAGCTTTCAGGTACAAATTTGTTACTTTTTTGATTTAAGTCTTCAGATTTAATTGTAGAAATACTTGTTCTGCTAGGGTTTGACCTGTATATTTAAATTGCAACTTAGAATTTCGTTGCTAAGAAGAATTTCTGATCTTGTGTACCTTGTGTCTACAGGTACTCTCAAAAATGTGAATGCATCCAAAGTCTTATTAGTGACTTACTTATACTAAGTAGTATTAACTACAAAAGTATAATAGCTTTTAAAATACAAATATTTTAATTTATTTGACTTACACAGTGTAAATATGAAGGAACAGAGGTACTTGACACAGTTTATGTTCTCCAAATATTCCTAAATACTGTTTGGTTTGTCAGAGTAAAATATATATTAATTGATATGCTACTAAGATGAAAAAATTACACTTGGTATTCTGTGAAAAATGTTTGTATCATGATCTCATTGCAGAACAAGTCTACAAAGATGGTACATTTTCCCCACCTTTTTCAAAATTTAAAAATAACAAAGACAGTTTCATTTCCTAAAACTTTGAGTTTTTCCATGAAGGAAGCATGGCACAAGGCTACTGTGGAAACCTGGCCTCATCCTTTTTTTCAGGCATGCCCTGTCTGTGTCCAGTTTCTATATGAGTGAATGCATGCTTGGCATGAAACAAAACTTAGTTGTCTCGACTTAGTGTTATGCAGAAGCAAACTGAAATGAAATAGTTAATTATTTAAATAGAATAAACAGTATTTTCATTCCTGGCATGTAGGTTAAAGAGAATAAGAAAACAATAAATGAGAAATTTTGTTATTGAAAACCTAATTTGTAAAGGAATACCGTGAGCTAGGAAGATGCATGAGTGTGCGCTCTTTTGTTTCTACAGTATATTTGGTATGAATTAGAATGAAGGTATTTACCTCTTTTAAATTTTCTTCTTTCAAATAACAAACAATGGTAGGGAATTAGTCTTAACATTTCTATTCTGAAGGGCGAGAAAGGGGTGAGGATGAAATATGCTCATGAAGAAAATGAAATCAAGAAAAGATTGAGGCTGACAAAATGACTACTCTAGAAAGGGGGCAGAGATTCGAGTACACAACCCATTATGTACACAGCCCTTGATCTTTTTTTGTGTGTGAAATATACCAGTGTCTACCAAAAGGGTTAAAGAAAATGCATTCTGTTGCATCTGCTTACTAAATCCCTTACTTTAGTAGAAATTCAAATTTTGTAAAGATTATTCGTTTTATTGATGCATATAATTATAATCACAAGCCATCTGCTGATTTGGCAGGCATGGTTAAAATTCTCTAACTCTCATAACCTTTCAAGTACAGTGCCCTTGGGACTCTATTTCACTTTTATATTTTGGAAAACATGTAGGGACAAATAAGGGCGGTCATCTACAGAATGTCAGGCCTGAGGAAGGGAAGGAACAGAGATGGGGTACTGCAGAGGGCATTTTTAAGGGTAGAGGAAGTTCTTTTTTCCATTTTCTTTTTTTGCTTTTGACTTCATGAAGGATTATCCTAGTTCTATGATGTATTTAGGAATTTTTTACCTAAGGATTAAAGCTCTACCATTTTACTCCTGAAAGGCAGGTTCTAAGTCTAAACAAAACAAATAAAAAACCTTTCTGAATAATCCTCACATTGGTTTTCACAGGTAAGTGGAATGCATTTCACTGAGACTTTTTGAGCTAATAGAATATTCCACTGGTTTTATTTTTTCTGAAATACATTCTGAATCACTTCCCAGCCATCGATTTCAGGTTGTAGGACAGTTTGTGCATTTTGATATGGACCTTTGGTTTGAAGGTCAAATTTCTAAGTGTTTTTGTAGGAAATCTCGTGCTGAATAGACTTCACATGGCAAGAATCTTCTGGGGTCCCTTTTTAACTCCCGTGAACATTTGAAGCTTGGTGATGTCCCATGCCTGCTTCCCTTACTTCCATGGGACTGTTTCTACACAATGGGACCTGGTGAACCAGGAGACTCCAACAGTTAGGTTTTGTGGTTGGAGATGGTATCTAGGCCGTATCTCAGCAAGACTGCAGGTGAGCCAAGGGCGACGCCAGCAACTGTCGGATCCAGGACTTGGCTTTGTCGAATGATGGAAACACATACTTCCCTTATTCCTTCTCGATCTCTAACCCCCACACTCACACATATTCACACACACCTGTTAAGTCATTGACCCAAGGACTATTTCTTAGGTTTGGCCAATTAGGAAAAGAACTTCTGGTACAAATGTTGTGTATGTGACAAGGATGATATATGTGATAGTAATAACAAAATGATAATCTTTGACCTTCACTGATGCATGCACAGGACCGATGTGCCAGTCTTGTGTTAAGCCCCTGTGTTATGCATTATGTGATTTATTACTTGTAATATTTCCCTTTGTACCCCTTTTTGTGGATAAAGCAAATGATATTGAGACCCATACAGGTGTTTTCCTGGAGGTCAGCAGCAGGATCGAGGCTTGAACCCAAATCTAACTGTTCCCCAAATCCATGCTCTTAATTTCTTTCTATGCTGTGTGGTCTCTGAGTGCAGAGATTAGGGGGAAAACATTGTCAGCGACAGTGTCAAGTGACACCAGATCCCATGGACTTTGGGTTCTGCTGCTGCTAAGCCGCTTCAGTCATGTCCGACTCTGTGCAACCCCACAGACGGCAGCCCACCAGGCTCCCCCATCCCTGGGATTCTCCAGGCAAGAATGCTGGAGTGGGTTGCCATTTCCTTCTCCAATGCATGAAAGTGAAAAGTGAAAGTGAAGTACTCAGTCGTGTTGACTCCCAGCAACCCCATGGACTGTAGCCCACCAGGCTCCTCCACGTTCTACTCACAGTCAAATATCGTTAAGTTGTTGAATGATCCTGATCCAACAACTTGCTTTATTTTGATAACATCTGTCATATTCATGGTTGAGTGTGGTGGGTCCTTTTCATTCCCTCAATTCTGTAACTTGATGAACTTTTTAAAAATGAAAACATCCCCAAATTTGAAAAATAGTTCATAGACAGCATAAGTCTTTGATATACCTCATACATAGATATTTAGCAGGCCATAACCTGGTATCGGAAGTAGCCTGCTCTGAGAACTATATGAGCTTTAGCACTGGTGCTAAACATTAGCACATCGAAGTTACACGTTTAGCCAAACAGGCAGAATCTTAGGTCTGTGAGCGAAAGCACACACTCACCTGGAAACACCTGATCACTAAATTCTTCCTCTGAGTCTGTTAATGTTGAGCAGAAGACATAATTTTTTTGACTTTGATAATAACACAGTGCTGACTTCATGCAGCCCGCTATTTTGAATCTTTTGCAGCTATGAATTCTTTTAATTCTAAGAATAACCAGAGGAAAAGGAAAAGCCCATGAGTAAGGTCTGCCATCATCCCTTTCATAGACAAGGTGACCATGCCCTGGGGACATGGGTGAGCCTGCCCAGAACTCAGGGCTTCAGATCAGAGCCTGGCTGACCCTGCTTGACACTGTGGCCTCAGGCAGCATGGGTTACAGTCAGCCACTGTGTTCCCTTTCTCTCTGTGGACTCGTTAAGATTTCACTTTGCTTAAGAAAAAATGACATCGATTACGGATTATGAATTACATGTAGATTCATCATCGTTATTTATTTTTGCATTTTAGATCTTATTTAAGCAGTTACTATTATAATACTCAGTTTCCTTAAATTATTATAGAAGATTAACCCCAAAACATCGTCTAATCTTTTGCAAATACCATGTTGAAAATAGAATACCGAGTAAGAAGAGTCAAGTTAATGCGATTTGACAAAAATCCTTTAGAAGAGAATCTGTATTTAAAATAATTTTTCAGTATCTAGCACAGAAACTTTGAGAACTGTGTTAGCTTTAGCTCTGGTGCTGAACAGCATCACATCGAAGTTATCTAGCACAGAAACTGTGAACACTGTGCAAGATGCAGAAGTGTTTGTTGGAAATAAAGAATCTAAGGATGAAGAGTTTCAATCACAGTGGAACTCTTCTAGGTAGATACCACGTCAAGTTCACAAATGATTAAAATATTTTGTTCTGGTTGGATATGATTTAAGATAGTGTTTGTATTTTATAGTTTCCCAGTGAAGTAAAAAAATGTAAATATCAGCACTAGAAAACTGAAACAGGTTATTCAGGCCCTCGGTTGACTAAGAAATAGTGATGTGTCTAGAATTTGCCAGGAGTTTAGACGATGGATGTAAGTCATGCTACCTGCCCTCGGGGACTTTGTGAGCTGGAGTGGAGCACAGTGATGTGGTTGAAGTCACCAGCCTTGGCTGGGTCATTGTTCATGTGATAGGGAGGTTTCCTCATGGCCACATGCCACTCCACTCTGCCACTCGTCCCTACTGTATGTGGGGCCAGAGCACCCCACCAGGCCTAGGTGGTTCCATTTTCCCCTAAAAGGTAAGGTTATGGCTTAAAGAATAGAATGACTGCTTTTGCTTAGCTGTGGCCTCAGGGAAGATTTCGTTGAAGAGCCATTTAAAGAGCCCTGAATCCATCCATTGACCAGCTTATTGAGAGTCTGCTGTGTTCCAGCATTGTGGATATAGACACAAGTATTGTGAGATGTCATCCCACAGCAGGAGACACGGGCAAACTGACATTCACAGGCCAGCGGGGCCCATGCTACGCAGGAGGCAGGCCCAGAGCATAGGTTTGAAAACTGGTCAGGAGTCGTAAGTGACAGCCCTGTGGCTGGGATCGCAGTGGGGGTGATTAGCGAGGTTAAGAGGTTCAGAAGGAAGAGGTTGTTTAGAGGAAAAACTGATAAATGCGAGACAACCAGGTAGTGATATTGAGTATCCAGTTGATCCATGGATCTGAGATACAAGGGCAAGATCTGAGAGGGACATTTGGATGTGGTTTCCAAGGAGAATATACGGAGTGCGAAGAGGATCAAAATTAGCAACACCGGAGAAGAGCAGTGTTTTAGTGGAAAGGTAGCAAAGAGGAGCCAACAAAAGAGGAATGAAGAGAACTGGAGAAATTCGAGAATTTCTCCAATTTGTAGAAAACAAGGGTGTAAACAACTAGCTCAGAAAACAGACTGACAATGCACCGTGAGACACATTGAGTAGGAAGACACTGGTGAGCTCAGCTACGGACACTCAGGTTGACTCAGGGACTGGGAGCCAGGTCACCATGGGTCCTACTGGAAAGTAAGGTGAGAACAGAAAGCCTCTGGGAATTTTAAGGAGTTTGAAGAACAGAGTCAATAATATATAGAGGAGAAATATGTTTATATACTGAAGAGAAGGAACCAGAGAGTATAGAAGGCTGAGACAAGATATGGATGAAAAACAAATCTGATCAGGTAGGAGCCCAAAATCGGGAGGGAGCATTCTCCTCTAAAACCAGAGAGAAAAAGAGACAGACGAGAGGATGCAGATAACAGGGTGTCTGTGCATGGAAAGGTGAGACCTTGGGACCATTCCTAGTAGATAGCCCCACGTTTTCTGTGAAGTTAAGCAGCAAAATCCTGTATCCATTCTGTGTGGAATAGCTTTAAAGTCTAAGTGCCTTTAATATGTTTTTATTATTACATTTACATCATGTTAAAAACAAAAGGTTCTACTTCACTCCTAAATGTTATATATCAAGGATGTTGGTGCAGAAACTCAGAAGATGGAAGAGAACCAGAGGAACAAGGGCTTTGAGCTGTCCTAAAAGATGCAGGTGGCAGAGGCAGGGAAGAGGAGCGTGTCCTCTGGGACTGGGAAGGAGGAGGTGAGCAGGAGGGGCAGGCACTGGCTCCTCTGCCCTGAGGACTCGTGAGGACACTGGGAGGCGTGGGCTTAGATCACAGTAGGCTGTAGATACACTTCCATTCTGTATCTGTCTTCTTTTTGTACTTTTCCTTGATTTACACTGAAGATGGACCTTTAGCCATTTGCCTCTTTTTCTCTTTCCCGTCTCTACCCCAGACAAGGTCCACCTCCTCGTGCCCAGGTGACTGCCACAGCCTGGATACTGCTCTCCCAGACTTCCACGCCTCTGTGCACAGCTGTCCAAAGTCATCTTTATCACACTTAACACAAAATGCAGACTCCTCACTACGCTCTGTATGGTTCCACCTGTTTTTTTGAATAGCTTTGTTGAGATATAATTCACATAGCAGACAACTTACTTATTTAATGTTACAGTTCAATAGTCGTCAGTATGTTCAGATTTACGCATCAGCTTTAGAGCATTTCCCTTTCCCCAGAAGAGACTCTGCATCCCTTAGCCATCATGCTCACGTTCCCTCTGCCCCAGGCTCCAGACAACCACTTGTCTGCTTGTGTTTTCGTAGCTAAGCCTACTCTGGAGATTTCATCTAAATGGAATAGCATTGCGTATGGTCTTTTGTGACTTTTCTCTCACACGGTATAATATTTTTAAGGCTCATCCATGTTGTATCATCTATCAGTGCTTCACTCCTTTGTACTGTGGAACAATATTCCATTGATTGTATAGACCATGTTTTATTTATCCACCTATTAGTTTATGAACATTTGGGTTGTCTCTTTTCCATTGTTTATGAACAATGCTTCTGTACATCAATGTACAGTTTTTGTGAGTGTGAACATATGTTTTTATTTCTCCTGAGTATGTACCTAAGGGTTGAATTGTGGATTACATAGTAACCCCGTGTTTAACCATTTGAGGTACTGCCAGACAGTTTTCCAATGCAGCTTCACCGTTTGACTTTCTCACTAGCATTTGACATTATCTTCATCTCCTGACCAACACTTATTATTGTGTGTCTTTTTATTATAGCCATCCCAATGGATGTGAAGTGGTATCTCATCATAGATTCGTTTTGTTTTTCCCTAGTGACTAATGACGTTGAGCGTCTTTTCATGTGCTTATTGGCTATTTGTACGTCTTCTTTGGAGAAATGTCTGTTCAAGTCCTTGACCCATTTTCAGTGAGTAGCTCATCTTCCTATTATTGAGTTGTCATCTTTTTTAGATATTCTGGGTAGAGCTCTAACTGCTTTCACCACAGGCACAGTTCTTGTACTTTGTTTTAAATGAGCAAAGATTACTATTACTTCAATTTAAAATACTCCTCAGCTTCTTGAGTATTTTTCCATAGTACTTATCACTGCTTCAAATTGCACAGTACATTCATTACTTCCTTTTCTCTTGGTCTGGCTCCCAAGAATATAATTTCTGTCTCATCTAGCCCCGCTTCTCCCTCTACTCTCTCACGATAATGAGAGGCTATTGTGATTAAACACATGTACCTTTCAGCAGGTGTCCAATGCCCAGGGCTGCTTCTCAAGGGCTGGGTGACTCTGGGCAAGTATTTAACTTCTCTGTGTTATAATCTCCTCATTTGAAAGATGGGAAAAATTAATAATCGATGTGTACAGTCATTATGCAAAATGAATTAATATATAATAAAGCATTTACAATAGTATTTAGCACAAAGAAATAAAATAAAAAAGTCAGCAAATATTTTTGAATGAAGACTTAATGAATTTTCCTACTAACAAGGAAAATGAGCTGTTAAGTTTCCAAAGATTTAACCTGTTTTATCAACACATATCCTCACTATGACCAGGAGAGGTTTTTAATTGGGTACCAACTACCTGTGGGCTTTGCATGAAAACTGATCCCTGTGGGGATGGTGGAGTTTTACAGAATTTCTGCCATGTGCCATGCCTTTTATGAGTGACAGTTCAAAAGTCTTCAGGGCTCCAGAGGGAGGTTCTGTTATGGTACACTTTTAACAGTTGAAGACCCTGAAGATCTGTTAGGGAGGCTAAATGCAGTCCTGAGATCACAGAACTAGCAAATGTTAGAGTTAGGATTTAAATTCAGGTTGGTGTTACCACTTTACCACCTTTGGTGAGGGCTTGGAGTGTCCCTTCAACTACGAGCATTTCCCAGGTTATTGGTCACTGTCTTTCCCCACAGACTGGTTTTATGATTTTTACCATATTTCATTGTCTCCATAATCTTATCACTCATCACCGACTTTCTGAACATTCTCTCCAGGCAGTTTCCAATAAATGACACAAAGAAATTCCCATTTTGTGAGCTCTCAGTTGTGGGTCTTTCCAGGATTTGCTCAGAGAAAGACATGCAAGCTCCACCTGCCATTTTAGCCATTTTAGCCACAGCTACACAGCAGGATCTTGAGCATTAGCTCAACTTAAAATAGGAATAATGATGTCAACACCCTTAGGCTGTTGTGAGACTTAACTAAGATAATAAGACCATGAGATGCTAGTCCAGTGCGTGAATTGGTGTCCAGGTATGATTGAAGATAGCAATTGCTAAAAGCCTCCTCTGATTCTGTGTTTACCTCTTGCCTCCTGCAGATCGCTTAAAGCACCCTCCACCATTCCCTACTGCCTCTACCTAATTTAGGGTCAGCATATTGCTTGGCATATTCATGATAAATAATACCGTGTTTCTTCCATTGCCTCAATTTTATTTCATGGTATCTTAAGAACTGCCCAATTTAGTTTCTTTAGGCATTTGTAACACACCAGTCACTCTTCTGTTTTTAGCATATGATTAACTTGGCTATGACAATCCTTAAGTTTTAATACACCCCCACTTGGAATTAAAATCAATAGTTATATGTATTATTATTAAGGTAATAGCAAGATTGCATAATGTTTTGGGTACATTTTAACTTGCAAGTTATTTTTAATTTGCAAAGTTGATCTTAATTCATAAGCAGACTGTTCATAAGATTGTTATTTTGTACATCCCTACTTTTTAGGTATAACAGTAATAATACAGTCATTGACTTTAAGCATCATAGGTACTAGTCTTACAAGCTGATCTACCCTGTATATTTTCACCTGCATAACTTTTTGCTACATGCTATGGGTACTTTTGTATTTTATCTTTAGATATTATTTTAAAGGATACTTTCATATTTTATCTTTAGATATTGTTTTCTCAAAATTCATATCCCAGAGGCAGTGCCCTGATCACAGTTCTCTGTTTTCTTAATAATTAATTGGTCAGCGGTCCTCAAATAGTCAGCACTCTCACTGGGTTTCTGGACTCTGGAGGAGGCAGAGACAAGGTTGCCCCAGCCCTGTGGGAGCTGTCAATAGGTGGGTGGTGAAGAGCATGTAGAGGGTGATACATGATGGGATCAGGGGCTGTGATCTGAGTAGGCATGGCTTCCTGTAGGAATACAGAACCACACTTGGGAGGAGGAGTTAGAATGTGAGAGGAAACCCATCTTGGTTCCTGGAGGCCAAGTCTTCATTTCACGAGTGTTCTTGTTATTCACTTTGGAATCACAGTATATAAACTAAGTTTTTAAAAGACGGATTCTGTAGTTCGTCCAACGAATTTTCTTCTTATACACACCTTCTTAGAAAAATTTAATGTCTTCCCAAAATATGTAATATGTTACCTCTGACAGAAAACTAAGGTCAAATTTCCTCAGTAATCATCTACAGATAGTGAAACGTGGGGATCGAGAGAGAAACTAGTGAAAACCAATAGGGTTCTGGAATTGGATAAGCACAGGACGAAGTGCCTGATGTGAGCTGTCCTGGTCTCTCTGGAAAACCAGATGTTCAAATGACCAGAGGCTCTTATTGAGTCTGATTCATTATAACTCGTAAAAGGCACCCAAGCAGAGATGTGGGTTAAGATCTGGACTCTCACAGCAGTCTCAGTGTGACAGCACTGTGCACAGCCGAACTGCATGAGTTCTCCTCTACTCAGACTCTATAGCTCATGTTTGTCCTTCTGCAGGCGAGAACTCATCAAACCCAGAACCCTCAGGTTGTTCTCCTGACTTACTGAGAAATAAACTCAGCACCTCCATCTCCTCAAAGACTTTCATTTCATCACCTCTTTGGTTTGTGCAACACAAACATTTGTACTATGAGAGGGGCACACACCTCACACCCCGCTCCACTCTCCAGGACTACACCTGTTTATATGAATTCTTCCCCCTTTTTCTCTAGAAGAATAGGTGCTTAGTGAGGAGTAAATAAGTTAATGTGTTCATTTAAAAATACTGTTCTATACGGAGAAGGTTGGTTATACTGGCATTGATCAGATTCCTTATTTGTGATGTTATCTTGTATTTAGGTGAGGTTAGGATGGCACCCCACTCCAGTACTCTTGCCTGGAAAATCCCAGGGATGGAGGAGCCTGGTAGGCTGCAGTCCATGGGGTCGCTAAGAGTCGGACATGACTGAGCGATTTCACTTTCACTTTTCACTTTCATGCATTGGAGAAGGAAATGGCAACCCACTCCAGTGTTCTTGCCTGGAGAATCCCAGGGACGGAGGAGCCTGGTGGGCTGCCGTCTATGGGGTCGCACAGAGTTGGATACGACTGAAGTGACTTAGCAGTAGCAGCAGCAGTACTTTTAGAATAGCTTTGTTAAATAAAATCTCAGGGGGATAGCAAGACCAAATAAGAGGTGGCAAGAATTCCAGAAGGGCTACAGATTCCTTTAAAATTGTTCTTATTTGTGAATGAACTTATGGGAACCAGGGGGTAGTGGGGAGGGGTAGATTGGGAGTTTTGGATGGACATGTGCACACTGCTATATTTAAAATGTATAAACAGCAAGGGCCTACTGTATAGCACAGAGAAATCTGCTCAATACTCTGTGGTAACCTAAATGGGAGAGGAATTTCAAAAAGAATTTTAAAATTGTTCTCATTGGCTTACTGTGATTTCTTACATTGAGCCATAATTCTCCCAGCTTTACTGGAATATTGTTTAATAAGTTGGTGGCTCAGGACACTAAAGTTTTTCCTTGTCTGGGCACATGCCTGCAAAAGCACTTCACTTCTGCGCCGTGTGTCATTTTCTGTTTGGGGAATCATCCTCCATCTCTTCAGTGATGTGTTCTTCTACAAAATAAATTGTTTTTTATAAATAAATTTATTTTACTTCCAACTGCTCTCACACTTCTAGTTCTAAAATATGTATTCCAATGAACAATGCTGGATATACCCTAGTAAGAGGTATTTACCCTGACAGCAATGCAAATAGATTTTTTAGTTTTAGACTAAAAGGTATTTTCATCCTTTGAGAAGTTTTTGGGATGATGTGTTCTTCAACATAGCAGTGACCTGAACCCTTCAATAGTCTCTGAGAAACTTGCTATACCATTTAGGAATAAGTGAAAATGTACTAAGGCTGGTAAAACATTGATTCTCTCAAGGAAAACTGCATTCTCGCTTGACATGGAAATTCATTTTTATGATATTTTTAATTAATTCATCCTCTTATTTTATTTGCTATGGGCTAGTTTCAGTGCTGGTGCAGTCTTAGATCTGTAATTTTTGAGCTTACATTTGTTAATGGCACCTGTAATGAAGAAGTGCATAATTACTGTTTCTTTCTCAACATGAATGGCTTCATCTGAAGGGAAGATCAAGTTCAATAAGCTATAAAGTGGTTCTCAGAACGTACTCCAGTGAGGGGCCAGAACATTCACTTTGTATCTGTTCTTTTCTAGCATAAAGTATTAAAAACAGAGCGGATACATAGCTTGAGAACAGAGTGGGGAATACCGCTGCTCCATGTGGGCATAGGGAATTTAGACTGTGGGATGGGCTTGCCTCACAGGCTGTGTTAGCGAACATTGAAGGTGACAGTTCTGAGTGTGGTCCCCAGGCCATCAGCACCTGCCTCGCCTGGAACATGAGGGGAAGGGCCGTGCTCACGCCCACCCCAGATGCCCCTGTGGGTGACCGTGGTGCTGGCTGAGGTCTGAGAACTGCTGCTCTGACACTGCTGTTCAAGCTGTGGTCCATGGAGTAGCGGGAGCCCCTGGACCCTTGTTGGCAGTGCAGGAGTTTGGGGTATCGGAAGCAGGTGGTCCTGGTGTGGAGTAGAACCTGAACTACTGACCTGAGGTCAGAGCAGGACACTTACCTGAGGTTAGAGCATTTAGGGACATTTGAGAGGCTGTCAAAGTGGGATCAGTGATGCTTTTTTTTTTCACTGCACCAAATATTGGTTTGGCCAAAAAGTTAGTTTGGGTTTTTCTGTAACATCTTACAATTTATTTAAACAGCCTAATTCAACTTGTTTATATTAAGGGAACAGTGGGAATAACTGTGAGAGTACAGAAAGAAATGTTTACAGGTAATGCATGAGAAAAGTAGGCTTCATGTGTTTTGCTTATTTTATAAGATAGTTGGTAGGTCACTCAGCTAACAAAATACACAATCACTATGAAATACTACCTTTAAACCTTAATTATTTTCAAGAAAGTGTTACTTATTAAAGGTACCCTAGCCTTTTATAGTATGTGATTTCTATTTTTAGTTTCTTTTGGTAGAAGTTGTTAATTTTATTCTAGTATTTACATCAATATATGAATGCTTCTGTTTTTACTCTTCTTTAGCTCTGTCTTTTTTAAAAAATATAACCTCATACTAGCTGGTTTGTATATTTTAAATGATATACGTTGAATCCCCGTTATTATTTGTACCACTTCATACCAGTGATTTCATTCCATTTTCCAGTTTTTCTGTCCTTTGTCAGAACAGAAAGCACTTATGTGGTATTCCTATACTTATAACTCCATGCTTTGTATCAGTCTTCATTTCTCAACTAGCTAAAGAAATTCTTAGCATCTATCTTTTTGCCAAAACTTTTGCAATCATCTCTTGGTTGGATGAAGCCTTGCCTCTAGCAGAGGGCTTGCAAACAATACCCCTTTTTGTTGAGTGGAATCAGTGAGCACTTTACTGTTTGTGGATCCCCCTCAGTTCCTTCTGGGATACAAAGAGGGAAGAGATGTGTAAATCTCTCGTCACAATGTTCAGAAATATGTAAAGGCACACTGTGTCTACATTGTGGGATGGAGAACAGAACCATGGTCTAGGGAGCAGAGCTATTAACTGGATAATAAATGCTAAGTGTGCATGAATATACACACACACACATATATATATATATACATACATATATGGACATAGGAACACATGCATATAGACACATATATATCTATATATCCCACAATGACCTAGACATTTTAAGTGAAAGCGTAGTTTTCAAGTAATTTTTTTTGAAAGCTCAATTTTTTGATTCACTTTTCATGTATAGATAAATCTATGTTTTATGTCTCTCTTTTTCTACCCTCAAATTTATTTTTCCCGAATGTGTCTCTTAGAAAGTCTTTTTACCAGGGAAGGAGGTTGTAAACTTTCGAGTCCCATCTCATCCCCACGGGGTCATTGTTACAATGCTGAGGAACCAGGATGACAAAGCTTTCTGTTGAAGCTGTGAAGTTTGCCTCTTTCCAGGACTTGGCGTTTTCCACCTTCTGGTGGTGAAGCCAGTGGCCTGGGCAGAAAAGAAGAGTTGACCAAGTAGCATCTTATTTGTAAGAACATTTGTAGCATGGAAACACATGAAAATGAAGGGATTTTTTTTTTAAGGCTTTGGAAATCTTTGCACAACAAACACCCCCGTATGTAAATAGAACTGTCACTAGCTGTTTGTCCAACAGCGAGGCCTCCAGATGAACCAGGGCTGTGCGCTGACAGGGACAGCTGACTCATTAGCAGAGAGCAGTGAAAGGTAATTAACCCTGGGAAAAGTACAGCTGCCGTGCGGGCTGTTCCTTTCTGTAGGATCTGATTAGAAATTAGTGTTAAACCACTGACTCTTTTTTTTTTTTTTTTTAAAGACTGTCATTGATAATTCACTTTCACTCTCAGGTGTGTGCCCAGAAAAGGTTCTCAAATGTACTTGTGGACAAAGGAACTCAAATCTAAAAAGCATTTTCTGATCACAGTAGACACCTGTTTTTCTTGTTGAGGGGAGTTCTTTCAAATGAATATTGTTGGACTGTTGACGATTGGTTAGTGCCTTGGTCCATTCTCTCGTAGTCAATATGTAAATTACTTGAAAAGATTGTTTCATACAGTTAATAAGCTGTAGATAATTACTGTTTAATTAAGTTTCTCTTTTTCTTTCCATTTTCCCTCTGATGACACTTCTTGTCCATAGCAATGGAAAGTCTCCAGTTCAGAGCCAGTGGACGTTAGGGAAGGTGAGTAAAGATTATTTAGAAATAAATTTCCCCCTCCAGAGAGAAGTACCCCTAACTTTCCAAAGGCCTCCAAAAACTTGAAAATTTAAGGTATTTGTTTTTTGAGGGCAACTAAAGATGCCTGATTTTGTTAATGTTGGTCTCTTCCTGGTCATTTGAGTTACAATTATGTATTTTTTTGAGAATTGTGTACACCAGGCCTTCTTGGTTGATGATGTCACTTGTCTCATATGAGGAGCATTAATACTTAAACACAATCAGGATTTACATACATAGCTGAAGAATGTAGTGGCAGCATTATCACCCTGCCTCCACAAACTGTCTTTTTTTTTAGAATAAATGGGGAAAAAAACTTTAACATCTGAAAGAACTTAAGTCAGAGGAAAAAAATATAACAAAAGATAAGACAAATAGAAAACAAATGGAAACATGGCACTTTGAACCCAAATATTAACAGTGATATTAAATGCCTATGTCTTAATTCCTGAAACCTGTGAATACGTTATCTTACATACAAAAGGAGTGTGAATAAATTAAGAGTCTGGAGATGGGAGAGTTGCTTGGATTATCCAGGTGGGCTCAACTTATCCCAGGGACCGTAAGAGAAAGGCAGGTGGATGAGTCATGGAGAAGTGACCCGAGAAGGACCCACCATTGGAAGAGGGAAGAAGGAGCCATGGGCCATGGAATGCAGTGGCCTCGAGACACTAAGAATGGCCACTGAAAAAACAACAATCTCAGACCTACAATACAAGGAACTGGGGTATGCCCCCAGTCCTCGTGAATTCCCCATACAGCCTCTGGAAAGAAGCGCAGCCTGATTTGATCTTAGCCTGGTGCAACTGTCCCAGACTTCAGACCTCCAGAGCTGTAAGGTAATGTATTTGTGTGAAGCCATGAAGTTTGTGGACTTTTTACAGCAATAACAGAAAACTAATATGGAGGATAAGTCAACCGATAGATGGGACCCATTTTACAGCTGACAGTATAAATCCTCTAAAGAATTTCTTGTGTTTGAATGAAGAGAAGAAAGATTTCTTGAGCACCCAAGACTGAGAAATCAGTTTTAGGAAGTGGAATTTGTAAATCATGATGATGGTTATCATGAATTCTGAGATTTCCATTTTTGCGTTGCAACACCCCTCCTCACACCAAAAATGTTCTCCACGTGGTATTTTTGTAAGCATAATGCCTATATCATCAGAGGTACAGATGAATACCAGCTTTACTGGGACAGTTAGTATGTCTGTGTTTCACTGAGCTTGAGCAAGAGGAGTAGAATGTCCGTGGGAGAGACGAGGTCCATGATGCAGAGAGAAAACTGATCTGACTATTATGGGGTTCACAGGGCCTGGCACCTAGATTCCCAGGGCTGTCACGCAGAAGCTGGTGTTAGCATGGAAGGCTTTCTTCATTGTGAAATGGTGACAACTCCCGATAGGCATGGGATGATGACAGGAAAAGAGTGCACTATGGTGCTCATGAGAGTGCCTTTCTCAGGGAAAGAGTTCAGTCAAGGTGTTATTTAGTCGCTGAGTTGTGTCTGACTCTTGCGACTTCATGGACTGTATAGCCCGCCGGGCTCCTCTGTCCATGGAATTTTCCAGGCAAGAATACTGGAGTGAATAGCCATTTCCTTCACCATGGGATCTTCTTGACCCAGAAAATGTCATACCATTTTACTTTCATGGTAAAAGTAATGGGTTAGTTTTGTCTTTCCCTGTGGTTCCATTTTTATCTCCAGTACAAAGCTCATCCATTTGAAGGACATGGACATATGCTGTTTAAAATAAAATGTAAGTGTGTTTTTAAGTCAGGACAGTGGCCATACTGACAAATTCTGAGTAAGAAAAGTGAGGTACAGAAACTGGAAACTGGATATAGTTTAAATGAGTTGAAGATCTTCCTAAATGGTTTTCTTGCCAAATTTGGAAAAACAAGACTAATATTTCCATGTTACCTTTGGCTTTTATTCCCATGAAAGGACTGATTTAAATCACGTACTGTTAGTTTTCATGTAAATCAGATAAAAGTAGACGTTGAGGAAGAAACTGACTGTGAAATCTATTACGCTCTATGCTTGCTCTCCTTTGGTTTTGGGAGCCAACTTTTATACATAAGGAAAGAGGACATTGAAGACAAAATTGTAAATTCTTAACTGGCATAGCAATCAGACAAAATCTATAAGCTCCAGATGTTGTCCTGGGATGTTATGTATTGAATACAATTAATAGGATAGTATCTCAGGCATCCAAGGAATATTATTTTAGGCTTATTTTAATTCAATTCAGTAGTAACTGAATTCAATTCAATTCAGTATTGAACCCACTCTGGCCACATTGTGTGTCAGTGAAAGGTCAACATGACACATCCCCTCAAGTCCATAAGCTTTACTGGCACCGGGAGGATAAAGTGACCTTGACTCTGTGATGTCAGGGAGCTCAAGGAATCAGGTTGGAGGTGCCTGGCACCTCACAAGTCCATGCCATTCGGTCACTTCACCACGGCATGGGTGATACTGCTTCTCACCAGACACATTTTGCAGCTCTGATACTAAAGGGAAGAGTTCCTTTGAGAGTAGCAAATAAAATCAACACATCCTAAACATTTCATTTTAGCTCTTTACCCTGACCAGCTAGTCTTCTTTGACACTTGTCTAGCTATACAAAACTGTGGCTTAAATACATTGCTTAACCAAGCCAAGTACAACTTTGACTGTGGTTTTTCATTTGGTCTTTGGGGACATTTATTTATTGTAGCCAAAGTCTCTGAATCTCCGAAGATGCGTTCTTCATGATTCATCATTTCTGGAAGCATTTCCAGGCTGGTCTCAGCCTGTGCTCCCATTGCTTGTTCTGCCTCCTCCCTTATCATATTTCCACATCCTATTGGAATCCTCAGTTTGCTGATTTGTACCATGAGGATAAGAACTGTGCTTTCTGTATCTTTAAATGCCCAAGACTGGCATGGAGTTTCCTAGATCAGTTCTCAATAAATGTGTATTGAACCAATAATAAGTAAAGTGTTTAGCAGAAAGGGACTTATGTTAACAGAATCTGCATTAAATTAACTATAATGAGGACAAAATCCAAAAACCCTTCTGCAAAAATCCAATGCCCACTGGCCTCAACATTTGAGAATCAGGTCATTTCTTTGACAGTTTCGTTAGTTTCTCCCATTCCATATTGCCTGGTCAGACAATAAAGATAAATGATTCTATTCTTTTATCTTAATCCAATTGTACAGAATATGGTGAGGATTTTAATGCAAAACAAACAGTTCCTGCTGGGTGAAACAGCACACTTGTTGGAAAAAATTCTAAGAAAACCTCTTAGAAACGGACAAGGAAAATATAAAATGTCTTAGGATATCAAGCATATTGTGTAACAATCTATATAATAAAACAGCTTAAATAGAGAAAATTCCCTTTACATAATAAAAAGCCTCCTTTTTGAATCAACAAGTGCTCTTTGAACTTTATTAAAAATGTTTTGACATTATAGGGTTGTTTAGTATAGATTTACTCAAAATAGCACATTTAGTTGCAACACAAGCCTTGAAGTTAAGTGGTTAGTTTAATAAAACAGAGTTTCCATAGTTACCACAGGAGAACAGAAGATAACTTTTATTTCTTTGGAAGCCAGAAAGGGGCTTTAGAGAAAAGATTAAGCAAACAGACCCAGGCAGGTTCATTATGCAGGGCTTTGCACCTCATTGGCTTGTTTAAAAGTAGAAACTTGATATTACAGGAAATTAAAGTTTTCCCCCTAAAATCTATAGCAGCACACTAAGAACTATGCATATTCCATATCCCTGGGCATTCCCAACTAGCATATGAGTCAGAGAGAAAGCTGGGTTAATGAGATCAATTTTTGCTCACAGTGTTTTGTTAAGAACCATTTCATAAACAAGTGGTTAAAAACCCATGCAGGAGACAGCACAACCCTGCTCTCCGTCTCAGGTCTAACTTGGTTATTCCCGATCACCATTCTGTCGGAAGGCCTGATGGAAGGAAACCAAAATCCTCCTCATGCCGGTTCGCTGAGATACGCTCTGAATGCTAGAGATGGCTACTGTCGCCGTGCCCTCTGCTGTGTGAACCCAAGGAGCTCTTCACCGTTGACTGTTGAGAAGCAGAGTGACGTGGTTCCCACTGTCTCACCTTCAGCCTGTGAGCCTTTAAGGCGGCAGTGATTAACAGGACTTTCCCAAAGTTTCTATGTAGTTACAAGGACAGTTTCAATCTTCTGTCATTTTTTTGCATTAGCTCTGATTATGCTTTTACCAGAAAAATGCATTTGTTTTAAAGGTAACAATACCGACTAGGAGAATAGCTTATGTTTCATCTATATTTATCAGCACTCACTGTACATTTGTGTCTTCATTACCAGGAAATATTAAGGGACATTGTGCCATCGATTCCTGTTTACAGTTTATTATGCAGAGATAGGAAACACTTAGCATGTAAAATGAATGTAGAAATTATTCCTGGATAGAAACATGGACATTTCCCACTCGTTGGCTCTTTCTCCTCCATCACCGGATCAGAGTGTAATTGTCAGTAATCAGGCCTGCTTGCTGCTGATAAAACCACTCTGAATGCTAGCGGCCTTCTTTGTGTGATGACTCAATTATTCCAGAAGTGCCTCATCAAATCTACCCCATCAGCTGGGCTAATAAATAAGGAGAAGAAACTGGCCCCCCAAAGCAAATTATAAATCCATTTGCATTAACCATTTCGCTGGTCCATGATCTAGGCAGAAATAAGCATGGCAGCTTGTGTTAAGCTTATTTGAATATGTTTATAATGTTTACAGCATGCAACTTTTTTTTTTCCCACAAGGTGTTGGAATTATCAGTCATGAATGGCATCTGAATGCATTTATGTTAATTGCAGCAAGGCTTTAAGGATCTTTGAGGGCTATTTTGTGACTTAAATCAGGTGGAAGTTAAAACCTCTTGCAGGGAGAAGTATGGGTCTCGCACGAGTTATTGGCATTGCCTCAGAGTTTCAGAAGAAGGGGCTTGTGCTTTATTTTTACAGGTGGTAAAAGGACACATATGAATACTATAATGCCTGCTAGTACAAGTACAATGACTTCATATTGATCACAGTGGAAACCAGAAGTTATTCTGATGTTCTGTATGACTGCAGCAATTTGCAGAGAAAAAAAAAAAAAAAAACATTTTCTAGAGAAGATCAGAGTTGCCATAGCATTCTTTGTACTTCAGATTCCTTGAAAGACTCCATAAGGCAGAGAGCTCAAAAAGCCAGGCAAACCAGTAAAAATCAATTAAGTCCATCAATGGAAATTTTGTACATTGACAAATCATGTTTCTGTTCTTCTTATAAAATAACAAACTCTACTGCATAAGTTTTGTTTGTAGTTGAACTTCAGTGATCACTGGGGAAGCAAAAAACATTCAGAATGTATCATGAAGAGCAGTTTGGTTGCTGATATCAAATAATTAGTCTTGCTGAATATGCTGTGATTTAAAACCCAAGGCATCCCCCCCTAAGAGGATGCAATGCCACTGTCCCATTTTGCAATGGGGGCTGTTTCAGTTTTGAATAAGTTCTTTCTACTCCTACAGTGACAAGTAGAGCTTCTAGCCAGTAAACAGTATTTTTATTTGCCTAAAACAACTTAAAAGGAACCCACTGCTGCTGCTGCTGCTGCTGCTGCTAAGTCGCTTCAGTCGTGTCCGACTCTGCGACCCCATAGACGGAAGCCCACCAGGCTCTACTATCCCTGGGATTCTCCAGGCAAGAACACTGGAGTGGGTTGCCATTACCTTCTCCAATGCATGAAAGTGAAAAGTGAAAGCGAAGTCGATCAATCATGTCCGACTCTTCGAGACCCCAAGGACTGCAGCCTAGCAGGCTCCTCCGTCCATGGGATTTTCCAGGCAAGAGTACTGGAGTGGGGTGCCATCACCTTCTCTGAAAAGGAACCCACTACTTCTCTTCATTTGCTCCTGTCTATGAAGCAAGTCGGAGAAGGCAATGGCAAGCCACTCCAGTAGTCTTGCCTAGAAAATCCCATGGATGGAGGAGCCTGGTGGGCTGCAGTCCATGGGGTCTCTACGAGTCGGTCGTGACTGAGTGACTTCACTTTCACTTTTCACTTTCATGCAATGGAGAAGGAAATGGCAACCCACTCCAGTGTTCTTGCCTGGAGAACCCCAGGGACGGCAGAGCCTGGTGGGCTGCCATCTATGGGGTCACACAGAGTCGGATACAACTGAAGCAACTTAGCAGCAGCAGCAGCATGAAGCAAGTCCTCCTTGTATCAATCTGGAAGGCTAAGAAGAAGGAAGTAGTGTTTGACAGCATAAATATAATGTGACAGAAGGCTAACATCATTTTTGTACATCAGTTGCTAAATATATACTCTCTTGCTATGATGAGAAAGCTCATTGATGAAAAAATTCAAAATAAGAGGTTTAAATTTTCATTAGAAATTTAATGATGAACATGGCAAGTTGGAAAGTTGAAGAATTCAATCGTCTGTCCAAGCAAATTTATACAAAATTTGACTCTCACTTAAATTATCATGGTAATTAATATAAAAATAAACCTAGAGAGGTGGGATGGGAGGTGGGAGGGAAGCTCCAGAGGGAGGGGATATATGTGTACATGTGGCTGATTCACTTCATTGTACACAGAAACTAACACATTTTAAAGCAATTATACTCCAATTAAAAAATATTAAAATTAAAACTAGACAGAAGTATAAAGGACTTGCTTTCCCATTAAAAAAAAATAAGATCAAGAAAAATCCCCCCTTTTCACCATGCTAACTAATGAACAATTGGTGAAGATCCCAAAGGTAGTGACTGAGAGGTTAAAAGTGTTGGGAGGTTGGGAGACAGGGCTTCATGGGTCAGCAGTGCTGAGGTTGTATGTGTGTGTTAGTCGCTCAGTTGTGTCCAGCTCTTTGTGATCCCATGGACTGTAGCTCACCAGACTCCTCTGTCCATGGAATTCTCCAGGCAAGAATACTGAGTGGGTTGCCATTCCCTTCTCCAGAGGATCTTCCCGACTCAGGGACTGAACCTGGGTCTCCCACATTACAGGCAGATTCTTCACCTTCTGAGCCAGCAGGGAAGCCCAGTGCTAAGGTTAACATGCTGAATTCTCCCATTTCATTTGGCAGGAAACTAGACCTGAGGGTGATGTTTGGAGTTTGAATTAACACCCAAGTTCTGAGAGGAGGCTGCTGGGCATTGCATCGGACCAGTCCCACTGGTGAGTGAACTCCAAACATAGCAGTTGTCTCACAGGGCTTCCAGCATGATGACGTTTCATATTCAATTTCCTTGCCCTTTCATCAAAGTTTTCACTTTGAGTTTAGTCCGGAGGATTTTTTTTAATACAGAATTTGTTTCTGAGTCGTAAGTAAATCTATGGTTCTCTGCTTTAAGGACACAATTGACAGTTGCATCTTAGGTCACCTCACCACCACCACCACCAATAAAATATAATCTGATATAGCTCTAAAAAAGTAACATCTCAGATTCATTACATCATATCATCAGGTTTAAAAACTGTCTTTCATATACATACTGCTGCTGCTGCTGCTGCTGCTAAGTCGCTTCAGTCGTGTCTGACTCTGTGCAACCCCATAGACGGCAGCCCACCAGGC
This sequence comes from Bos indicus, assembly GCF_029378745.1. NCBI lineage: Eukaryota > Metazoa > Chordata > Mammalia > Artiodactyla > Bovidae > Bos > Bos indicus. The sequence goes on along the minus strand of NC_091773.1, from coordinate 21,598,389 downwards.
TTCCTGTCCCTGGGATTCTCCAGGCAAGAACACTGGAGTGGGTTGCCATTTCCTTCTCCAGTGCATGAAAGTGAAAAGTGAAAATGAAGTCGCTCAGTCATGTCCGACTCCTAGGGACCCTATGGACTTCAGCCCACCAGGCTCCTCCGTGCATGGGATTTTCCAGGCAAGAGTACTGGAGTGGGGTGCCATTGCCTTCTCTGCATATACACATTACCATCTGTAAAATAGCTGGTGGGACACTGCTGTATAGCATAGGGAGCTCAGCTCAGTGCTCTGTGATGACCTAGAGGGGTGGGGTGGGGGCAGGAGGGAAGCTCAAGAGGGAACGGGTGTTTGTATACTTATGGCTGATTCACTTAGTTGTTGTATAGCAGAAACCAACACAACACTGTAAAGCAATTATGCTCCAATTAAAAATAAAAAACACTAATACTGTAGTGCATATTTGAAAGTTGCTAAAAAATAAAAAAGAACTGTCCTTTTCTGAAGCAAATACTTATCCTTGAAGTGTCTGTAAATTTAGCACTCCATCCATGATTATTGGCATAAAGCAGAGCACACAAATGGAGTCTTCTGTGATGACTCCATTTAACAAGTGAAGCCACGTCTTAATTATAGCCACGCTGAAAGACTGTGCAGCCCACTAGGCTCCCAGAACCTTGGTTTGTCATGTAGTTTCACCTTCTAAGACTGCAGTTTCATGAAAAGATGAACTTCAATGGAAAAGTGTCCATCCTGGTAGGCAGGGGAGAGAACTAACTCAGTTACATGTTGGGGGAGCTTGGTCAAGATTCCAAATCTTAGGTTAATTGTCTTCCAAAATGTGTATCTCCTAAGAATATTTTAGTAAGTCCTTAACTTTTACAGCATGGTTTAAGATCAGCAAAGAGATTAAAAGTATGGCAATTATTGCCATTTGCAGCATCATGGATGGACCTAGGGACTGTCATATTGAGTGAAGTCAGTCAGAGAAAGAAAAATATCGTATGACATCCCTTATAGGTGGAATCTAAAAAGAAATGATACAAATGAACTTATTTACAAAACAGACTCATAGACTTAGAAAAAGAACCAGTGATTGCCAGGGGGAAGGATGAGGGGAAGGGATAGTTGGGGAGTTTGGGATGGACATGTACACACTGCTATATTTAAAATGGATAACCAACAAGGTCCTACTGTACAGCACAGGGAACTCCGCTCCATGTTATGTAGTAGCCTGGATGGAAGGGCAGTTCGGAGGAGAATGGATACATGTGTATGTATGACTGAGTCCCTTTGCTATCTACCTGCAAATATCACAACATTGTTAATCAGCTATACTCCAGTAAGAAATAAAAAGTTAAGAAAGAGTATGGCGACTATTGAAAATGGGTTTTTAAGGGTCCCTCTTTGATACAGTAATAGGACACATGCAGGGAGTGAAGGGAACCGATTGCAGTGGGAGATTCCTCTTGGTATCAGCCAGTGTGTTTCCACAAGGCCGTGGGCGGAGTTGTGAACGATGGATGCTTGAAACAGCGAGCCTCTGCAGCTCCTCTTTCCCACCCGTATTCCGGTGCACTTGGACTTCCCAGGCCTTTTGTGTCACATCACATTTCTGAACTTATATTTTGCCGGCATCCTCTGTGCAGGGCTCCACGTGGATCTCAGCTGTGCTGCCTTTGCTCTGCTCCCTGGGGAGGGGAGAGACAGCAGATGGGGTTAGGGCAGAGGGCTGACGCATCTGACAGCAAACGGCCGGGTTGTTGCGGGGAAGCCGCAAGCGTCAGGAAGCTCCTTTTCCCCTGAGAACCAAGTAACCACTGAAGAAAGTTGAAAATGAGCCCTCTGAGAAACGCTATTAAAAGTAGTAAAAAATCACGATTGTGCAGATGAGGTGCTGCTGTGTGCTTATTCGGATGCTAATGAGTTTGACATTAGGGAACTCGGAGGGTTTAGAGCTACTCCCTTCTGTGATTCGGTTCTTTATTGGCAATCTTTGAGAAAATAAATGGAAAATGTATTGCTAATAAACACACACCACGATTGGGTGTAGACAAAAAGCCATTACTTTCAGGGTTTAGAAAAGCGCTCTGCCCACCAGTGTTTTTCAGATCTTTTGTCTTAGGTTAGAGTGTGACAAACAAAGGGGACAGGCAGGTGGACCTACCGAGGGCGAGGGAGGGTAAGCCAAACACAGTTGTAGAGAAAGCTGGGTTTTGTTTTTGCTTTTTTTTTTGTTGTTGTTGCAATCAAGCAAACTAAGAACTCCCCAGTCCTATGGGACTTTTCAGTCCTTCCATCCTGTGTCTTGAGACTTTTGCTGTGTGAGACATCCTGTCATGAGACATCTGTGTCTTAAGACATCTGCTCTGTCTTAAGGGTTTTATCCCCATTTTTCGCCAGGATCTACAGTTGCTGATTTGAGTTGAAGAAGCATCTGCTTAATGTCTGGTCAGAACTTTCAAGTGACGCAGAAATCCATGGTTAAAAAGCCGGACCCTCCAACTTACTGCAAGGGGTAAACACAAACCCTAGAGATCATCTGCCAGGAAGGTTGGTGACTTGTGTTCTAGAATGCCAGAATGGACGGACAAACCGTAGCAAGTGTGTGTTAAGATAGATACTATATATATATATATATATAGTGTTCATGTCAGTAGCCACTCGCTGTCAGGCTGAGTGTGTTAACACTGAATTTCAGAGTTTTCTTTCAAGGGCCAAACAGCCTGAAGACAGATTCTGTTCCATCCCTGGGACCAGGTAAAGGAGATGCAGGCCTGTGTGTTATGTCTGGAAGCAAGGAAGCCACACGCAGATTGTTCCCATGGAAAGCAGGATGAAACGTTGGCAAAAAGTGCTAGTAGCCTTTCGGGACACCTCATTCAAGGGCGGCCTAAATCCACATGCCTTGGGATCTTGTCTCTCGTGACTTCTTGAGGATAGCACGTGCCAAACCTTGACTGATCTTTTTCTTCTGGTGGTTAAAAATAAAACCGAGAATAATGACATTGAGAAGCCCTATTATACAATTTTCCTAGTAAAGGGCAGGCATTTTATCTATATCTATATCTATGTGTGTGCTTAGCCGCTCAGTCATGTCCAGCTCTTCGTGACCCCATGGACTGCAGCCTGTCATGCTCCTCTGTCCATGGGGATTCTCCAGACAAGAATACTGGAGTGGGTTGCCATGCCCTTCTTTATCTATATCTTATCTATATATCTAGTTTGGTAAGAAAAACAAAAATCGATTTGGCTTACCTTAATAAAGGTAAAGGGGGTAGAGAATCTGCCTGCAATACAGGGGACCTGGTTCGATCCCTGGGTCAGAAAGATCCCCTGGAGAAGGGACTGGCAACCTACTCCAGTGTTCTTGCCTGGAGAATCCATGGACAGAGGAGCCTGGTGGGCTACAGTCCATGGGGTCACAAAGAGTCAGACATGACTGAGCAACTAACACAGACAGCCAGGATAAAGGTAAACATCTTTTCCCCATTGATATATTATTAAATAGTATGATATTTTCATTCTGTTTATAGCATAGTCCATCAGAATTATAGATAATTGTTTACTGTTCACATCACTGGTTATTTTTGCTTTTCTGTTTTTTTTGTCCACCTTACATACCTTCTCTCTTTTATTTTTTATCTTAATAGAATGAATTGCAGGATTTCTCACTAAAGCGAACACAGGTGTTCATTCTGACGGAGGGGGCTCACCGAGTCAGCGTACAAGTTACCTGGAGAAAGAGGTAAGACAACATTTTTATTAAAAAGCAGAATATGTTGAAATAAAATGGATCCGATTGAAGCATTTTATAAAGACTCTCTCCTATGACATTGCTTTATCTCTGTAGATTTACTTTCACAAAAATATATTGTTAATGCCCAATTTAGGATTGTGATTTTTTTTGTCAGAAGCGTGATCACTCTACTGTTTTAAAATATTAAACAGGTGAAGTTCTCTGAGCCTACAAGCCCTTTTGCATATTGATTAGTATATGTTATTTGTTTGCACATGTTTGCCCTTAGAGAGAGACTCAGCATTAAAATTGTTTTAAAATTCCAATTTGAATTCATTTGTATTAGAAATTAGTTTATTTAAGGATCAGGAGTAAATAAGTGAGATTTTTAAAAGCATGTTTTTAAAAGCCTTGTAGTTGATTTCTGCAGTTAATTCCTACAAACAGTGAAAAGTAAGGAACTGGGACATCCTTGGGAAAAATCTGTTTAAAATGGCTTACCCCTCTATGAAGAAGCTTGTTTTCTAACATTTATGCATTTTTCAACACATGCATCTCAAAATATCAATAAGAAAAAAATTTTTTTAGACGGTTTCAGGGTGTTAACTTTCACTGAGTTCTCTTTAATCAGAGCATATTAAAAATATTTTTAAGTCTATGAAAACACAAAGCTGGTGATTGCCCCCTTAGGTCACAAAACTGTGACTCGGAGGCCGCGGTACAGAGACTAATAGAAATCCTTGGCACCCGGCGTCCACCTAAGGGAATGATAGAACTATTTGCTGGAGTCGTTTGGCAAAAGGACACAGACATATGGCTTTGGTTCATGGTCACGTTGCCAGTTGTGCAAAGTTAGAGGGTTAGTCGGTACAGAGGAGCGGCAGCAACTCAGACATCAAAAGTGAGACTCCAAACACATCAGCCTCCTCTTAAAGCCACCCAAGCTTTCACAGGCCTGAGGTTTCTTCCATTTGACTGTAGAAATTCCCTTTCAAAGGCAGCTTTTCTGTGGGGGTGTGCATGCCCTCAGCCTCAGGAAGAGCTCTCCCCAGACAGCTGTCCTTGGTCTGAGAGAAGACTGAACCTGCTTCCCCATCAGGGGTGAAAGGACATGAGATGGGTCACCAATGTGCAGGATGCCATCGTTCGGTTCTTCAGCTTTTTATGCAGAATACGAAGCAGTACAGATAGAGCTGGACAGGAACAGAGATTTGAAATCAGGGATCCTGTGCCCTAAATAAAAGATGTGGAAAATTTTTCATTTCATTTAGGAGAAAGGATTCAAAAAAGTTTCAGAAAATTAATAATATGGCATCAAGGATGCTGTCAAACTTCCTGATTTTATTCATTTAGATGTTTTAAAGTTTGCTTTCTTTTTTTAAAAACAAATTATTATTATGTTTGGCTGCATTGCATGGCATATGGAACTTTCCTGACCAGGGGCTGAACCTTTGCCCACAGCATTGGAGGCACGGAGTCTTAACCAGAGGACCACCAGGAAGTCCTTACATTTATTTTCTGAATTACTCTCCCTGAGAAATAAGTAAATGTATGAAAAGAGAACCAGGAAACTAAAAGGAGGGTAAGAACAGAGGAAAAATATACTTGATCATTCAATCTTGGTTTCCTTCTCAACGAGTCAACTGTGCTTTTAGGATCACAGCTCATTTCCCCCATCTTTTCCTTGTACAACAGGGAAGCATCTTCTGCTGCTATTTTCCGTCGATTCAAAGCTCTGTTGAAAACAAAATGATGCCAGATTCATCAAAAGGAAGGGCACTCAGTGTAGGGTTCTTTGTTCTTCGATCTGGCCAAGTTCTGTCCCAAGGTACAGACATCATTTAGCTGTTCCATTTTCTGAGGTTAGCCTTTTCCAACTTCCTCAGTTTCTTTTTGTCATTAAAAAAAAGCTGACTTTTGTTAAGGAAGCATCCGCTGAGGATGGGGGGCTCCTGGTGGGGAGGACCCCTGGACCTCCTCTCGGCAGGCACGGGACTAACTTCCTCTCGCCATCACCGTGAGCTTCTCAGGAATGGAAGAGTCACGTGACACAACAGACAGACTGCCTTGTCGGTTTACAACTCCCAGGAGAGGACCACTACGAAATCTTTAAAGTGGGACTTATTGTAAGTCAAATGTAGTGAAAGACTTCTCAAATTAAAAGTAGCTACTGGCGTGAAATTATATGTAACTAGACAGGGCTTCCCTGGTGGCTTAGATGGTAAAAAATCTGCATGCCATGCAGAACACCTAGTTTGATCCCTGGGTCGGGAAGATCCCCTGGAAGAGGGCATGGCAACTCGTTCCAGCATTCTTGCCCGGAGAATCCCATGGACAGAGGAGCCTGAGGAGCTATAGTCCATGGGGTCACAAAGAGTTGGATACAATTATGCGACTAACACTTTCATTTTCAGACAAGATTACAATTAATTGTATAAGGATTTTGAGAGTGTCCTCAAAATGTTATGATCACCATGGCTTTTCTACTAATATTAAGAAATTCGAGACTACTTATAAATCTATATCAAGGATGACAGTGGGTAGAATTCTGTTGAAAGGAGAAATAAAACTTAAAGATTACCAAGAGATTTGTTTTACCCAAATCTTAAGAAGTGATTAAATGTTTACTTGGAGGTTGTTTTTGTGGACAAACAATTTTGTTTAACCATTGATCAAAATAGAGTTTTAAGTGAAAAATAAAATCAAAGGGAACTAAATCTCCTCACATACCAGTCATTTGCATGTGTGATGGAAGCAAAACTGAGTTTATCAATCTGGTGTCCTGCTTCTTGAATCTCTCCCTTCCACAAATCAGCAATTCCAGGGGTCCCTGGTGGCTCAGATGGTAAAGACTCTGCCTGCAATGCAGGAGACCCAGGTTCGATTCCTGGGTCAGGAAGCTCATCTGGAGGAGGGCATGGCAACCCACTCCAGTATTCTTGTCTGGAGAATCCCATGGACAGAGGAGCCTGGTGGGCTACAGTCCATGAGGTTGCAAAGAGTTGGACACAACTGAACCCCAAAGACGGCACCTAGTTGGTGCCATGGAGTGATGCAGAAGGAAGATCCTCTGATAGCCCCTGACGTATCTAAGTGCCAGGAGGAGAAGGTGGTCAAGTTCATGTCACTAGGGACACCTGCACATAGCTTTGTAAATCCCTTGAAGATGTTACATGAGTTTTCCAAATTCAAGTAAATAATAAGAATGTATTTTATAGTCATCTTTCTTCTTCACTGCCTCTTTGCTTATCTCCATTGTTGGTTGGCATAGCCTTCCTCTAAGTTTGCTTCTTTGCCTCCTTTATTTTATAAGTTTCTTTCCCTCTTGCCATTTATCCTTGTATTAATTAATCTCCCCCAGAGAATTGGGGGAGAAGCTCCTTAAAATATTTTTTCATGACTTCATTATGAAATGGATACCAAGAAGGAACCCCTTTTTTCCCTTCAACATAAATATTATATGTAACATATCCATAGTTACAGGTTAATAGAACTTTCCCATAGCTTCATGAAAAATAAGAGTGGCAAAATTTGCCCTTACTGTTTTACCTCGATTGAGTAGATTGATATAGCCAGGAGGAAATGGTAAGAGTCTCAGAAAATGTCTTATTCCCATCCATAAACAATGGGATGCAGATAAAGGCCCTAAGAAATGGGACGAAGGACAGCTGTTTGGAAAATCAAAGCTCTGTTTTGAGGAAAGAAATGCTTCATTAAGTTTTACAAAGTCAATTGCAGGCTTGTCCATAGCATTTGGGGTGTAGGCAGAAAGGCTGATCAAGCCTCCTTTTCCAATAGAAAAAAAAGATAATGTTCTCCATAAGAAGTGGAGTTTTTAGGATGCCGCCCATGTGGGTTATGGTGGTGGCTGCTTCTGTAACCGGGAGAACTTGACCGGGTAGCTGGTCCCCTCCCGCATACACACCCCTCATGTCTGAGCACCAGCAATGAGGTAGGACCTCTTTCCCATGAAGGAACCATCCCTGGAATGTGGTGCCCACTGAATCCAAGGTTCCATTTTACAAAAATTAAGTCTACCCATCAGCAGTTTATTGAAGTCCATGAACATAATCCATAGAAAGAATGCTTAGAGGTTTCTGTTCCCAGGTGTAAGGTTTTCATGAACAAAGGCTTTTTTTCAAGCTGAGGTCTCCCAGGAGATCAAATTTTCTCATGAATGTTAAAACTTCTTGCCCCAAAAGAAAGCCCAAGATGTCTTATATCCTTATCCCCAAGTTGCTGCAAGACGTAACTAAACCCAGAACTTAGGAACTGTCCTTCAGGTGTGAAAGGAGGGAGAGCTGAAATGGGTGAATTGTATGTGGGGGCCTTGATCCCTCCCATGCCCATCACTTGGCCCACATGTTACGTTGAACTGAGCATCGTGGATGTGTTACCAGTTCTTACAAAGCTTGAATGGGATGTATGTGCTCCAGTATGACGCTATCGTCCAGCCAGAGGACAATAGCATCGGAAAATGCCGTCCTGAGGCTGGCAGTCCAGGCACCCTCAAGCCAGGATCCATGAATATTTATTTATGCCTAGCTTCCCGGGACTGTGAAAGGGAGGCGGCTGCTCAGGGGGAAGGCAGAGCCGTCAGGTGCTCAGACAGCTGGATTGCAAAAGAGCATCCGTCTGGAAGCTGTTAGAGAGAAGGTTAAAGCAGATTTCTGAAACTTTCCTGTGCGCTGCTGGCACTCCTCTTCACACAGCGTTGCAGTTTTCATGAAGAAATCCGTGGAGTCCAGCCTTCACTTCCCATTGAATGGGAGTCCATCCCATTCAAGCTTTGTGTTTGGGTGGGCAATGTTCAGAGTGGTTGGAGGCTAAGAGCGCCTATGTGCAGGATAACCTTAAGACTCACGCTGAGGGGATTCTCACCGCCCACCCCTCCACCCCCCGCCCCGTGCCCCCGCATGAGCAGCAGAAGCAAAATGGATGGTTTTGACCATTTTAACCCTTAAGCTGCTGATCTCCCTTATTATAATCAAGCGACTCAATTAGCACGCAGGGAGAGGGGTTCGCACGAGTCGATCCACTTTATATGCAGCAGGGACACTCACAGAGGAGGATTTCACAACACAGGGCTCACCATCCTGTGTAAACCAAGCCACTGTAATCCCAGACAGTGTCACATCTGTCATAAATCCGCGTGGTTTTAAAAGAAGGGACATCTACAGGAGAGAAAAAAAAACACTTCTGTTTTCTTGTCTTCTCTTATCATGTAGTTTTAAAATAGTCGTAACAATAGACCGTTTTTATGTAGGTGAAAGCCATGGCTGCTCGAAAAAGCAGTGGACACTTTTTGTTGGCTAATTTGCAAAACAGTTCAGTGATTGGTGTGGTGTTTATTATAAAATGATGACAAAAGGGTGCTGGTGGTTTTAATAGTTTTAGCTTACGAGGGCTGTCGTTAATTTTGTCTGTAGTGTTGCAGGTGAAAAAATGCACAATGGATAAATAGTCTATATTGGTTTAACTGAACATAATATATAGTGTGTTCTGGAGTTGTTTGTCTCAATAGACTATAGTAATCAAAAGTAATGAACCTATTATGTGCAGGACCTTGGAGAGTGTCGAATGGCAGTAAAAGTGTGGCGCATAAAAGGTTTATTAAAGGAAATTAAAGCCCATCATTGCCACACCTGCTCCCCTATTATAAGTCTATGGCAGGTCAGCGCTTTCCATCACAACTCAGCCTCGGAGAGCAGAGATGCGTCTCCCATCCTCATTGCAGGCACACCGCATCCCCGCCTGTGTCAGGATTTAAGGATGGAAGCCGTGGAGAGCACCTTCTGCCTGCCTCTGATTTCCAACCAGCGAAACAACTTGTTTCTGTTTCAGAATTCTTCTGGTAAAGTGCAAATGTGAATTAAACTGAGATGCTTAACAGATCCTAGTGAAATGGTTGGGGGTAGTCGGGTCAGAATCTATCTCCATGTGGACTAAAATAGCAGACTTTTTAAGTCTTGGCATCCCTTTGATAATTCACTTGGTTATATTTAAGATCATTAGTAATGATATTTTAGGGAATTGATGCTGACTGAAACAACACTCAAAGTTTTCTCTCCTTATAGATGTGGATGATTATAACTCACCTCTATTCTGGAATTACCAGAGTAAATGTCATCATCATTTCCAGTGGTATTTTACAATAGGGGCATTTTGAAGTTTTGTGCTACATTGGTTTTTTACACTGGGAGTTTTTTTTTCTAACTTAGAAACAGGCCCGTATCCGAAGCTGGTCATGCATGTGTGTTCAGTTCTGTCCAACTCTGTGTGATCCTATGGGCTGTAGCCTGCCAGCCTCCTCTGTCCATAGGATTTTTCAGGCAAGAAATACTGGAGTGGGTGGCCATTCCCTCCTCCAGGGGATCTGCCTGACCTAGGGATAGAACCCACATCTCTTGTGTCTCCTGCATTGGCAGGCGGGTTCTTTAAAAAAAAGGCCTGTATCCAAAAGGTTCTAGAAATACAAGGGAATCTGGTTGAGTAACTTAGTCTGGAACATTTTGATTTGGTATCTGAGGTTTTGTCTCTTTCACAACCACTGTTAGTCAGACCATTCTTCTTTCCATCTTCATGATGCTGAAAGTGTCTGAGTCGCTAGTGAACACTTGCAGACAAGAACATCTGCCTTCTTGTCCATTTCCTCTGGTTTCAGCATCTACAGAAGTATTTCCAGAACTTGCGGGCTGTAAGAGCAGTCACGGTTCTGTCTCCACAGAGTCAGATGCTGTTCAGCAATGGGAAAGCTCCTCTGCTCTTCATAATGACCTAAAGATCTTCTAGTGGCCTGTGTTTGTATTTTAGTCAATGTCAAAGGAATGACCCAGGACTTTGTGTTCACATTACAGATGGATGCAGAGGCTAAAGATAAAACGCTTCGTACCCGTGCAAAAGGAACCAAGGGTGAGTTAGCGTGCAGATTCCGTGACCCTGTGCCCAGCACACCATGAAATGTGGGCATCCCATGCTTGGTCCCTGATGGGTTGTCAGGAGGATCACAACTTCCTTAGGATTCCCGTTTTTAAATCAAGCCAGGACGCTGCATCATGGCACTCTGTGGCTAAAGAATATGAACCAGGAATTGAAGGACCCGGAAAAGGCCAAATAATGTAGGATGCTAATGTTTACGAAATGCAACCATGAGTAGATTTAAACATCCTGCAAAACAGTATAAGGGTCAGCAAGGGAAGAAGGCTTTGTGGAGACCTCAAATTATCGACGTGACCTTTAACATCCAAGGGAAAAGTCCAAACCGTTCATTTATTGCCAAAGTGGGTTTTGATTTTTATGTTATCTGGTTTAGTGGCTCCCAATCTAAACTTCATGTGAGTAAAATGACGATGTTTGGTTTTAGACTGTCCCCGCCAGGGATTCCGGCAGCTCTGCAAAGTCATGTCTGAAAGGTTTAACTTGCCGGTTACCCTCTCTTTTTGTAACCAACAGATGGTAATGTAATATTGAAATATAAACAGGCCCTTGATGATCGAAACATCTGGAAAACAGGATTGACTGGCAATAATACCCCTTAAGGAAAATAACTTTTATTATAATTAGCTATATTTGTGTGACCCTCCATTCTAAACGGAAGGTTCAGCCTGGCCTCTGGAGGGAGCCAGTAGCTGTTCCTGGCCTGACCCACCTCAGGTTGGCCTCCTGGTGGAGGAAGGGTTGGGCTGGGGAGTGATCACACAGTCGTTTGGAAGCATTTTGAGATTTACAGTTGAAACCGTCTAATCAAATTCGATGCTTTTGTTAGTTGTGTTTATGTTGTGTAGTCAAGGTACATAATCCCCATTTCAGTGAATTATGGAATCACCCATTTTTTAAAATTCCAGGATGATTTTTTTTTTCAGTTAAAATAGAACCCTGACTATCATTAGGCATGATAACCAAAATGCAGAATCATGCATTTGCATTTGGTCCAAGATATGGACATTTTCTGTACCCAAACTGAAGTTGTGCAGTATTCTTTCCCAGGTTTAGTTAAAGTTACTTTAAAAGTAATTACATCATATATCCTATTATTTGGAGCAACTTCCCTGGTGGCTCAGTGGAAAAGAATCTGCCTGTAAGGCAGGACATACAGGTTTGATCCCTGGCTCGGGAAGATCTCCTGTAGAGGGAAATGGCAACCCACTCCAGTATTCTTGCCTGGGAAATCCCATGGACAGAGGAGCCTGGTGGGCTACAGTCCCTAATATTTGGAATGCAATTTTGGAAACATCAAAGTTTTAGGCAGCAAAGTTCTCCATGGAATAAGAGTTTAGTGATAATATCCTAGCACTGTTTAGGATAGGCTCACGTCTGCCATAAATATCAGTATTCTAGGAACTGTATTTGGATTGTTCAAATCTCTTATTCTGGCTTCTGAAAGCACACGACTCTCTCGTACTTCAAATGCATTTTAATTTGCCATTCTTTTTGGACTTTGAATCCTTTTGGCACATACATAAGCACTCTTAAACAGAGCCAAAATGTTGTTGGAGAAATGAAACAACTGTTTCTCATGTAGCGTGAGTCATCTTTAAAACCACCTGTTGTCTCTCTCAATATGCTGCTTATTCTGTGGTAGGCAGGTATTTATAAACATGAACTTCTTTAGTTCCCATCATTGCTTTTTTTTCCTCTGACTGCTTTCTTTTGCAAATTTATTTATTTTTTTAATTGAAGGATAATTGCTTTACATAATTTTGTTGTTTTCTGTCAAACATCAACATGAATCAGCCATAGGTGTACATATATCTCCTCCTCTTTCACCTTCCTCCCATCTTCCTCCCTGTCCCACCCCTCAAGGTTGATACACAGCCCCTGTTTGAGTTCCCTGAGACATACAGCATTCCCATTGGCTATCTATTTTACATTTGGTAATGTAAGTTTCCATGTTACTCTCTCCATACATCTTACCCTCTCCTCCCCTCTCCCCATGTCCGTAAGTCTTTGGAAAAATCAAAGCTCTTCTTTCTGTAAGTGTCTTATTTTTAACTGGAGGTTGAAATTAACATGACTCAAACTTCTCCTCTTTCTCCAGGAATAAAATTTATGGAACAGAATCTTAGGATATTTATTAATAAAATATTGTCCATTTTATTTAAATGCTTGTTTAATATAAATAAAATGCAAACAAGATTCTTTTGAAAATTTTCGTAGAGACAACAAAATTGATTTAAAAAGTAGTTCAGGGACTTCCCTCGCAGTCCAATGGTTAAGACTTCACCTTCTAATGCAGAGGTGTGGGTTCAATACATGGTCGGGGAGCTAAGATCTCACATACCTTGCAGCCAAAAAACCAAAACATAAAGCAGAAGCAATAGTGTAACAAATTCAATAGACTTTAAAAAATGGTCCACACTAAAAAAAAACCTTAAAATAAAAAGTAATTTGTCCTCTGTGCTGCTGTACTTTTTTGGTGAGATTTTAGAGACAGGTATTTGGAAGTTGATCCATGACTGCAAAGTCCCAGGGTCACTGGAGGCCTGATCCAGAACTATCTGTTCTGGGCCCTGGTCACCTGTCTTCTTGTGTCCAAAGAACTGGAAAGATGAATCAGCACAAAGGGAAACTGTTGGGTCTGCACTAATCAGGGCTTCCCAAGTGGCGCTAGAAGACACCTACCAATGCAGGAGATGTAGGAGACTTGGGTTTTTGATTCCTGGGTCGGAGGAGGGCCTGGTAACCCACTCCAATATTCCTGTCTAGAGAATCCCATGGACAGAGGAACCTGGTGGGCTATAGTCCATGAGGTTGAAAAGAGTCAGACAATACTACAGTGACTTAGCACGCATGTAATGCACTAACCATGCACTGGCCGTTATCCCGAGCAGGTGAAAGGTTGCTCTCATGCAGTTTACAAAATTACGCACTGATTTTCCTTTTCTGTCTTTCTTTTTGTCAGTAGCACCAATGGATTCTCTAATCCAGGAGCTCAGGTAAGAGTTGCCCTACTTTACTTTTTCTAAGATTGATTGGCTTTAATTATTAGAATGTTTTGTACTTTTCAAGCCTCAGATCCTCATTTGGCGGTGAGCACTAAGCCAGTGGGCTTAGTGTGCCTCTGTCTCTGCAGCAAAGAGACAAAGGGGAGAAACTACGGACTGTCCATCTAAAGCAATCCAAGCTAATATTCTGATAACAAGACACCGTTTTTCTGTAACGTGAGCGGTTTCCCACTTTCTCCTCATAGGGTGTGCTGCCTCTGTGTGCACACCCCACATGTGGTTTGTTTTCGTGCTGATGGAAACAGAGAACTGAGGTCATCTGAGAACCTGACTGAGGAATAAGCCCAGGATGGTTCTCCTTAATAATCAGATAATTGTTTTTTAGATTCCACATGTAAATGATATCACATGATAGGTCTTTCTTTGTCAGGCTTGTTTTACTTAGTTTGATAATCCCTGGATCCACCAGTGTTGCTACAAGTATATTATTTAATTCCTTTTAAAGGCTGAGGAATATTCCTTTGTACATATGTACCACATCTTCTTTACCCATTCATCTGTTGATGAACACTTAGGTTGCTTCCATGTCTTGGCTAATACAAATGAACTTATTTACAAAACAGAAGTAGACTCACAGACATAGCAAACAAAGTTATCCTTACAAAAAGGAAGAGGGGGATAAATGAGGAGTTTGGGATTAACATAGACACATTACTATATAGAAAATCAATAAATAAGATCCTACTGTATAGCACAGGGAGCTATACTCAATATTTTATAATAACCTCTAATGGAAAAGAATAGGAAAAATAAATTATATATAATATATATGTAGCTGAATCACCGTGCTGTGTACCAAAAATTAACACAACCTTGTGAATCAACATACTTCAATTTAAAAAATTTTAAAAAATTACCAGATAATCATGTGAATTTTTGACTGTAGGTATTTGAATGTAACATGGAATTTGGGGTGGATCTAAGCACTTCAGACTGAGAGACTGTGATATGGGCCTCAGGCAATGCTCTGGAAATTCCAGTTGACTAGTTTTTGCAGAGTAAACTCCAATACATAGGTTTTCTTTCATGGGGTCTTTGCAAGGTCTGGCTTTGTTTTGTTTTAAAGTGCATATTTAGAAAGAAACGCATGTTGCCGATACGTTTTCTGTCCTGGTGCTATTTTTTAACAAGATTTGTCAAGCAAGAGGAACGCCTTATCTCTTCTCTACGTGTGCAAACCCAGAAAGTCCCAAACTCAGGGTCTAATCCATCTTTCTGGAAGCAGCGATAGTATGCGTGTTCCTCGGGGGAAGGAAACTGGAGTACGGGCAGCAGTGTCTGGACACGCACTGGTGTGTGAACCTATAACAGTGTCTGGTACACCTGGAAATTTACAGTGTGTGCATTGACAGTTTACATCCTCATTTTTCCAGGCAGCTGTGCCCTGTGTCTCCCTGAAGGAGTACCTTCGGTCCATTCATCAATTGAATGGGATGGGATCTGTCAGAATTGGGTACAAGCCTTCATGCTGGTGCTTTTCTCTGTGGAAATGTGTTTGTAGGAAAGCCATGGCCCCTTCATCATGGATGTTGTCATTGAGAATTTTACATTTTAAACTGCTTTTATAAGAGTAGAGTCCAGAATACACCCACACATAGGGACAGGATTAAATGGCTGAAGTATCTGGCTCCCTTAAATTCTTGCTTTTGCATCTCTTCTTGTTGACAATTCCTGTTTGTTTGGAGATGATGTCTCTGAGGAGTAGAGGAGAGAAGTGGACAGTGCTCAAGGATTCAGGGGTCTGTGATACGTGCCCTCCCAGGGGGGATTCTTGGGGGTCTCACTGCTGAAGAACTAAGTGTGTTTTCCAGTAGGGTTCTTTGTAGGGAGTTAAACTACTCAGAGGCAGGGAAGGCCTTTTGAGTAATGTGTCTTGAAGAATAATGTGAAAAACAAAGGAAAATTTTGGAGAAATGAATATATTTTGTGTTTGAACTAAATTCATAGAGAAAAAAAGAGGACTTTAGCAGAAAGAAACAGCTTTGTGAGAGAAGCAGCATTGTTTAAATAATCTCATTGGAAAAGACCCTGATGCTGGGAAACACTGAAGGCAGGAGAGGGGGACAACAGAGGATGAGATGGTTGGATGGCATCACTGACTTGATGGATGTGAGTTGGAGCAAGCTCTGGGAGTTGGTGATAGACAGGGAAGCCTGGTGTGCTGCAGTCCATGGGGTCACAAAGAGTCGGACACAACTGAGTCGGACACAACTGAGTGACTGAATTGAACTTAACTAATGAAGAAATAGAGATTACTATCTAAGTGATAATTAAATATGTTAATATTTATTAACATCAATAATTACAGTCAAACTAATATTTATTGAGAGCCAGAGAGTCCTGAGTGTCCTGGAGCAGTTTATTTCATCAATTCTCCAAGAACCTTACAAGGTAGAAACTATTATTTTTCCAGTTTTTGGATGAAGAAAGTGAAAATAAATAGTTTACATAAATAGCCTAAGATTAAACAACTAATAAGGAATTCAGACTTCTAACTCAGGCCAGCTCCTCACCCTGGCTGCGTGCTCTCTCCTGTGCAATTAATGCTGATTATCCAGCATATGAATCAAAAAGAAAGTCTGCCATCCATGTCCTCAGAATCTGGATTGTTACAGTTTTGTAGTGTAACCCTTATGGTTTATTTTTCAAAGCCTGTTGGTGTTCAGTTGCTCAGTTGTGTCCAACTCTTTGTGATCCCATGGACTGTAGCTTGCCAGGATCCTCTGTCCATGGGATTTTCCAGGCAAGAATACTGGAGTGGGTTGTCATTCCCTTCTCCAGGGGATCTTCCTGACCGAGGGATCGAACTTGCATTT
The DNA here is from genome assembly GCF_029378745.1 of Bos indicus. Taxonomy (NCBI): domain Eukaryota; kingdom Metazoa; phylum Chordata; class Mammalia; order Artiodactyla; family Bovidae; genus Bos; species Bos indicus. The sequence continues at coordinate 21,581,845 of NC_091773.1, read as the reverse complement.
CAAAGCCTAGTTTTCTGAAATTCAAAAAAGAATACACTTCAATTAAAAATAACATTTCCTAGTCTTCTAATTTTCTAAATAAATGTTTGTCAGATATTCAATTTTACCTAACTTGTCATTAAATTAGTTAATCAATTCAGAAAGCTTGTGATAATTGCTGGAAAATTCATAAGCAAAATGAATTCACCTATTTTTTTCTTTACTGAGAATGATTTTATAAAAATTACTGATTATTGTTAATTTGATAATTACTTATTTTCAACAGCCTGATCATGCTCAGGCTAAATAGGTCTCAAGCTGTTTCTTAAATGGCTCAAGTTGATCCAGGTATGAATCCTAATTGCCATTCTATATAAACCCTGAAAAAAGTCTGATTTGTACGGAAAATTATAGTCTTGGTCTCTTTTTAATTTTGTCCAACTTCATCCATTTGCTACAGTTGTTCCTCTGACTGATTCTGCAGCTTTGTTCTAGTCCAGAACCCAGAATTTGTTGCTCCTGAATTCTGAGTATCTAAGGAAATGTGGCTGATTTTCCCCAGTGTAAAACTTGTGGCTCTTTTGCAGAGAACCTTGGCAACTTTATTTAGTTCTTTCTTTTAGAATGTATTGGACATGTTATTGCTTCTACAGCTACTACTTACAAAAACACTAATACAAATGAAGCTGATTTAAATATACTGCATATTGTTCCTGACACTAATAAAAATTGATACTGACATTCTCATCTTCTTATGATCCTCTATGTCAGCTACTATCCTCACCATTAAAAAAGCAATTTATAACCCCAGACCCACCTTTAATCATGTGTCTTATTAGCATTTCCAGCTTTTCCTCCAGCACAATTCAGGTTACATGTGGTGCTGAGGGGGCTCTCATGCGTCCATCTAAATCATGACCGTTGGATTTTCTATGCTCTTTTCTTTTATTACTGTTATCCTTAATCTGATCCTCCTGCAATTGCATCTGCTAATATTGGTAATTGTGTTGTGCGTCTGTAAAGTGTTTTACACCAGTCCAGCCCCTCTTCTCTCATTAGGAAAATATATTCCAGCCTCTGAAATGGCTTTTCTATGTGACTCTTTAGAGGCACAAGTGAATTCAAGGCTCTTAATTATATTAGAGGTAAATCCCACTGTCCTTTCATGGTCTTATTGCTGCCTCCTAGTTAGATGAAGTTTTGTAATAAAATTTTAATTTAGTTATCTCTTTACTTTGTTCGGTCACTAAATCGTGTCTGACTCTTTGTGACCCCATGGACTGCAGCAAGTCAGGCATCCCTGTCCTTCACAATCTCCTGGAGTTTGCTCAAATACATGTCCATTGAGTGATGCTATCCAACCATCTCATCCTCTGCCATCTCCTTCTCCTTTTGTCTTCAATCTTTCCCAGCATCAGGGTCTTTTCTAATGAGTTGGCTCTTAACATCAGGCGGCCAAAGGATTGGAGCTTCACCTTCAGCACCATCCCTTCCAATGAATATTCAGTGTTGATTTCAAGTGACATTGTCTAGGTCTAACTGACAAGCTGGGTTGGGGGAAGTTAGTGCTTTATTCCCGCAAGGGTCTTTGACTGAAAGAGACTGGACCAGAGTCAGAACTGTGGGCCTGTCTGTGGTCCAGAGTGTACTCCATGTCTCACTGGACACAGTGTAGCCACTGTATTGCCCCGATACTGCAGACCCTAGCATTCCTTTGTTCCCCCAATAGTCTTTACTTTTTAGAGCAATTTAGAGTCACAGCAAAACTGAGCAGAAGGTGCAGAACTCCACACAGACCCCCCACAGCCTCCCCCACCGTCAGCACCCCCACCGGGTGGTATCTTTGTTACAGCGGATGAACCTGCACTGCCATGTTGAGATCCCATCTCAGCATCCGCATTTGGGGGAATATTTACTTACACCTCATCAACAGATGAATAAATCAAGGTGGACTATATCAGACCTACAAACCAAGCCTAGCACGTTTTCTTGATTCACAGCACTGCTGATTAGAGATCACTCTCCTTCCTTCCGGATTTTTGTATTCCATGAATGAGTGATGTGATTTTAAGTCTGTGTTAAAATACCTGGAGTACGTACAAATCTCTGTTCATTCTAGTTGTTTTCCTTTCAAAACGCTGTCTCCCAGGCGATGAACTGGTGTGGGCCTTGTCCTTCCAAGATGGATTTTTACACATCAGGAGGTGTGTATTGTTTTTGCCATTGGCCTGAGGTCAAGGACGGGCCTTTAGAACGGGGCCAACACAGCAGGCGGAACTGAGAGACTGAAGAGCAGTGCTCTCCAGTTTGCATCTATAATGTGACGGTTGCGTGGGGCGGGTGCTCCCCAGCTTAGTTGTGTATGTTTTACTTTCCATCATAAAGCCTGAATTTTGGGAAAAACAGCATGGGGCTTATACATAACTATTCCAAGTAAAGTTTCTCAGAAAAAAATAAGAACAAGCAAATGTGCTTTCTTTTCTCTACCTTTTCTTTCCATGTTCCAATATTATCACAAGGATGTGGGTGGTACAGGTCAGCCAATGGTTCTAGGACATACAGCGTGAACATCTCCAGAAACCAGACCTTTTCTAAAGCCATGATGCAGGCCACCCTTGTGGGCCACACATGAAGATGTACCCACCGAGGCTTTCGTCTTGCAGAACTCAACCACAGAGATCACTGTTTATCCACTCAGCTCTTCTTTCTCTGGTGCTTGCTCACTTCAGTTGTGTCCGACTGTACGACCCCATAGACTGTAGCCCGCCAGGCTCCTCTGTCCATGGGATTCTCCAGGCAAGAATACTAGAGTAGGTTGCCATTTCCTTCTCCAGGAGATCTCAACCCAGGGAGTGAACCCACATCTCTTGCCTCTCCTGCCTTGGCAGGCAGTTTCTTTACCACTAGCGCCACCTGGATACACAAACCTTTTTACACAGCACAATTTGCTACTCTTGATTGAGGAAAGAATATTTCCTTCCTTGGTGTTTGTTCAGCACTTACTCTGCACCAGCGTTGCCCCAGTTAGCACATTGGTATAATAAACCAGGGGATTATATGATAACATCCCTCCTCCTACTTGGGGACCAGGTGTCACCCAGAGCCTACCTGCTCAGAGCACCCCTGGGTGCTTATTAGAAGTGCAGGTTCCCAGGCTAACTCCAGACTGAACCTGCATTCTTATGAGGTCTCTGAGGGCATGGCAACCACTCCAGTATGCTTGCCTGGGAAATCCCATGGACAGAGGAGCCTGCGAGCCACAGTCTGTTGGGTTGCAAGGAGTGAGACACGATTGAGTGACTAACACTTTCACTTTTCACAGGCATCTACAATGTATTCTCAGAGGATTTGGTTATGTCTCAGACAAAATCCAGAGTCTCTTTCAGCTTCCATGGATCACGTGACTGCCTTGTCGCCTTGATGTGTAGGTAACCAATGCACTGAGGTTCCTTTCAACCTGCCCAGGCACATCAGAGTTCAGATGCAGTCACTGTCTTCTCACCCAGTTGTTCCATGGAGCATCTCTAACCCAATGTAGAAGTATTTCATTCCATCTCTTATTTCTCCTTCATCTTCTGAGAAGGAAGAATTGACTTGAATCACTGGCAGGTTCTTCATCTCTGCTGTTATCTCTCAAGAAAGCTATTAATGTACCCACTGGAAGTCTCCTCTCAATTACAGTATGTGTTGGCAAACATAAGAGTTCTGACGCTTTGTTGTGTTTTTCCCGCTGGAAGTGTGAACCCAGATAAACCTGTCCCACATGCTGACATGTGAACTCCCTACCCCTAAAGCATGTGTGTGCTTTAGTTGCAGTGTTTTCTCTCTGTGCGTGACTTCCTGGAACTCTTAACGCAGACGGGGACTTTGTCAGGGGAGTGTGTTGGGTGAAACTGGGTGAACCGCCACCCTGGATCCAGGGGGCCTCGTGGTGGGTCAGACCCTCTGTGGGACCTCGGAGCCAAGTTCAGATGTCACATCCCTCTGCCTTCTTGACTAAGGCTGCTCCGTGCAGTATTTTCAGTCTCGGCCTCTGGGTCCCGAGAACTGTCCCCCACCTCCAAGCAGAGCTTAACTGGCCTCCGGCTTTATGCAGATGTGCCTTCTGACTTGTCTTCGCCTTTGAAGCTCTCTGCTGCCTTTTCACTTCATTTTTTTCCTTGTGTGATCATTCTCCTTGTTTATTTCATCCTCCTTGAAACAGAAAGTGCTTTTCTCGTATCACATCCACTTCCAAATGTTCTTCTTCCAGTCTCATCACCAGACTGTTTTCTGCAGGAAACCCCAAGCCTAAAACTCCTTCTTATTTTATTTTATTTTATGTTATATCATTCTCTTTCCATCTCAATTCTACTACATCTGTTCCTGGCAGCATTCTCTCCTTTATCTTTTCCCCTGTAGGATTTGTAGTCACTCTTTAAGGCTAATGACTAATGTCATCTCCGCCGTGAGCTGTCCCCATGACCTCCCAGGCTGACTAATACTTTCTTCCATTGTGTCCCCAAAGTACTTCTTTTCCTGTCTGTTTTAAAGCACTTATTACTTTGAATTATAGCTATTTTATTATTCATTCATCCATCTGTCCACCCATCCAGAAGAAAGCAGATCCCCTGCCTTCAAGTTTAGAATTTGGTTGGTGAGACATCAAAAAAAGAGCAAACTATTGAACAAAACTTTAATGAATCATACATAATTCTTTTTGATATACTGTTAACTTTTTGGAAACAAGATATCTATTTTATTTACTATTGTATCTTTAGTACATGATCTTACTTGAGGTGTTTTTTTTTTTCTTATTGTCTACCAATGTTCATTTAGAGAATAAGTAATGCAATTAGTGGTACAGTGGTAAAGAATCCACCTGCCATTGCAGAAGACACAGGAGACCCGAGTTCAATCCCTGGGTCAGGAAGACCTGGAGACCTGGCAAAGGGATTATTGGCAACTCACTCCAGTATTCTAGCCTGGGAAATCCCATGGACAGAGAAGCTTGGTAGGCTACAGTCCATGAGGTTGCAAAGAGTCAGACATGACTGAGCAAGCACCTTTACCTTGATGTAATTAGTGACTCATATGAAGGAATTTTTATTTAATATGTTGATTCTCTTTTATATAGTGCCTATAACCTCTCTGCTTTCAAATTCTTCAATTCTTTCCCTACTTCTGTCCCTTCAAAGTCAAGACTATTTAAAAGGGTTAAGACCCCATAGTAATAAAATATTAAAAAGTGCCCAAAAAAGTAACAAAAATAAATAAAATCAAGACTGTTTGGCTGGCAAAGCTTCCACCAGCCCCTTGACTACAAACCAGGCCACTCTCACTGTAATAATCATTTCTCATTTATTTTCTCCAATCAATACCTGTTTTCCTCTACAGTCTATTTCATCCAACATAAAAACAAGGTGCTCTTAATTCTGTTACTTTCGCCCTTCATTTCCTTTGGTCATTTTCAGTCAGGAAGAGAAATCACAGTGAGAATGTAAGTGCCTACTGCCTGTTTCTGAGATGCTTTTGTAAGGAATCAGCCAGTGAATCTGTGGACAGGAGGCTTGGGGTCACAGGGCAGCAGGTGGAACCGCTGCTACTGGATGCGTGGACCCTTGGAGGAAGGTGAGCCCTGGAGCGTCTGATTCATGAAGGTGCTCACGTGGTCCTCACCTGAGGTCAGGGACATGCCTCCACTCCATGGCATGCTGCTCATGGAGCAGGATGTTCTCCAGGCCAGGAGAGCCACACTGGTAGGGAAACAATCTCATATGCCCGGGGTGACCATGAAGTCAGCTCTGCTCTTCTGGGTACCCCGTGAAAGCTGAGAGAGTTCAAACCCCCTCAGCCCTCTGAGGGCCTGTGTCCTTGGAGGCAGAGGCAGACACAGAGCCCATCGTCTCTCTTGGGGTCAGGGGCTCCAAGTTCCTTGCAGGAAGGAAGAACTGGCAGGCCCACTCACCTTCCTGACCTCCCCTGCCTCTCTGATTCTATCTCAGCTCTCAGCTCTGGTTCTCCTTCAGCTCCCCAGTCTCTAAACACTGGAGCCCCACCCCAGGTGTGTCCCTGACCCTCTTTGCTGGTGACTTCTTGGTGAACTCTTCCAGGCTTTCAATCCACTTGCGTGTCAAATCCGCTCTTCCCTGAACTTCAGACTCACTCTGATGGGAAGTGACTTGTGGACTTGCAGGCTCAATCTTTAGTTGAGAGCTTCTAAATCAGGGACAGCCTCTAAAAGCAAGTTATTTCAGATTCAGTGGAATACTTGGCTGCCAAAGCACTGCACAGATTTGTGTGTGTGCATATATATACTTGCACATACACATATATAGTGAGATGACACGTACATTTACATACACCCAATTTTAATAATACATCGGAGGAGATGATCCCTGCTAATTCAGCACTCACTTGACTATTTTAACGCTTGATCCTCATTTTAAATATTTCTCCTGCATGGCAGCAAGTTCTGTGAAATGATTCATGATATGTTTTGGTGAAGTGGAGAAGGATAAATGGAAGCCATCCAAATGTCAGACAACTCTTGTTCATACTGATGGCCTTGTGTGTATCTGTAAGTTTCTAGTTTTTTTTTAGTTCAGGGAACTAAGAAAGGAAACTAGATTTATGGACCAAATATCTGCATTCAGGTAAATGTCAAGAAATAAAATCGGCATTTACGATGATAGTCATAAAAGAGCCACATGCTCTAAAAGTGTCTTTTGTCACAGTCGTGTTAAAAGCCAGACATCACCATGTTAGTTGAGGGAGTTGTGTTGCTGTGTTTGTGTATGCCCTGGTCTGTTTTGTTTCCACCAGTGGGTGAGCCTCTCCCTCATGTTGGTCACTCTTGGTGTCTGTTTCTGCTGGTCTTTGACATTGTGCCCTCAGCACACCCACACACAAATGCACACACGCACACAGGTACACACGCACACACACGGGCACACACACAGTGCACACACACACAGGTATACACGCACACACACATGAGCACATACACAGAGCACACGCACACAGGTACACACACACACATGAGCACATACACAGTGCACACGCACACAGGTACACACGCACACACACATGGGCACATACACAGTGCACACACACAAAGGTGCACACGCACACACACACGGGCACATACACAGTGCACACACACACAGGTGCACACGCACACACACATGAGCACATACACAGTGCACACACACAGGTGCACACACACACACACAGGCACATAGTGCACACACACACAGTGCACACACACACACAGGTACACACGCACACACATGGGCACACACACAGTGCACACACAGGTGCACACACACACACACAGGCACATAGTGCACATACACAGGTGCACACGCACACACATGGGCACATACACAATGCACACACACAGGTGCACACGCACACACATGGGCACATACACAGTGCACACAGGTGCACACGCACACACACAGGCACATACACAGTGCACACACACAGGTGCACACGCAGACATGGGTACACACAGTTTCCTCCCAGCCCCCCTTCCCTGGTGTTTCCACCTCACATTCTCTCCCTCTCTCCCCCTTTCCTTCTCTTCACATTACCTTTTCTTCTTTTGCAAATGTCTACTTTCAATGTTCTACTAGACCCACCCCTCTTGAACCTGAGAAAACCATTCTTTTGAACACTGAGAAATATCTATAGTAGAAACCACACCAGGAATAACCAGGAAAAGAAATCAGCAAATAATGAAAAAGGGCAACATTGATAAAAATCCATTCTAGATGATAAAAATGATGTGACTCTCCTTCTTACTACACAATAATCAAATATAAAGACTGCCTGAAAGAAGTATGTGTATATAAATGTCATCTGAAGAAGTGAATTAATTATATTTTAAAGAGCATGAAGCCACTATGTTAGTTGCTAATATGCCAAATATGGTTATGATTATCTTTTGAATGTAAAAACATTGCATTCTTTTTTAATATTTTTATTTTTTAATTAATTAACTAACTTGTCTGTACCAGGTCTTAGTTGTGGCACATGGGATCTTTGCTCTTCACTGCAGCATGGGGGATTTTTAGTTCCAGCCTGTAAAGTCTTAGTTTTGATATGTGGGATCTAGTTCCCTTACCAGGAATCAAACCTGGGCCCCCTGCATTGGGAGAGTGGAGTTTTAGCCACTCAACCACCAGGGAAGCACCCAAAACATTTCATTCTTAAATCAAATTTTTAAACAAATTAAGCCTTACTCTCTGTCATTCTCAATATTCAGAGCCATTCAGAGCCTGCTCTTTAGAAAGAGTTCAAGTCTGCACATCTTGGGGTAAGAAAAAGTCAGTAAATGTTCACAGGAGAGAACAGAGGACACCTGTGTTCTAGTCATTCAGTACTAAAATAGGTGGTACTTTATGCTTCCTGATCTTCGTTTAAAGCCACCAAATGTAGAGTTTACTTGTGTGGTCCTGATGTGTTTCCGGGAGTGACGGCCCCACGATCACAAAGAAGCTGCAAACCCATCCCTAGTTCATGGTTTTACTTTGTGAATAAATAAAGTAGGATTTACTGACTAACCTGCTCCTGTTAACCCCACCCACCACCATCTCTCTTTTGGCTTTCCTCGGTGGAGAGGGCAACTAGAACCAAAAGCCCATGTGGATCAACGACCTGTTGTTCCAAGGAGAATGGGCAGCCACATCGTCTGAACAGTCACTGGGTAGGTTTTGATGCCTCTCCCAGGGAAAGGCAATTCCTGTTTGCATGAAGTCATCTTCATACGCTTACACATGGATGGACTTCAGCTTCAGGCCACATTTATGAAGTGTGATACCAAGACCCAGGCTCATAGATGCATTGGTGCTGGTGCATGCATGCTCAAGTCATGTCTGACTGTTTGCAACCCACGGACTGTAGCCCTCCAGGCTCCTCTGTCCATGGAATTTTCCATGGAGCGAAAATACTGGAGTGGGTTGCCATCTTCTCCTCCAGGGCATCTTCCCAACCCAGGGATCAAACCCTTGTCTCCTGCATCTCCTGCATTGACAGGCGGGTTCTTTACCACCGTGCCGCCTGGGATGTCTATAGATGTACAGGAGATAAGAAATGAACAAGAAGCACTCTGTTCCCTTTTAGACAGTTCCAGGTTACTGGGAGAGACAACGGCAATTAGGGAGTTAAGTTTTACAATCATGGAAACTTCCAGACTCCCATGGTGGCACAAAAGGAGTGTGTTCTGACAGTGTTGCCAAAATGATATCATTGGGAAGAGTGTGTCCACCAGCATGGTGGGGCGAGGGGAGCAGGAGGGTTCAGAGAGTCTTCTTAGCTTCTTCCACTGTTACTCAGGATTCAGAGTAAGTTTTTATATTGTTGTTATCATTATTATTATTATAGTGTGGCTTTTAATGGCTTGACTATTTTATGAAAAAACTGTTGTGGACATTATGCAAGTAATTGATCATTCATAAAACTTAATCCCAATTAAATGAGGAAAAAGCATCTATTAGCTCTGGCCTTATGGGAAAACAACTCTCACTCTTATAAACCTGATATTATCAAGTAACCTTGCCGATGGAATCAGTGTTCCATGACAGCAAACCAACCATCGATAAATAGCAACGACATGACTGCTGAATTGATGACATGAGTCACAGGAGAAGCTTAAATTATAGGTTTTCTGTGGGTGCTGTGCTTCACACAGCGTGGGCACGCGTGTCCACCATGTGGCTGAGCAAGCTGGGCGTGGACTCGGGGATTGTCCTCCATGAAAGAAATGTGACCCCCAGGCTCATCTGTGTAAAAGTAAACTTGTGTTTGCGGTAGCCTGTGACGTGGAATCAGGAGGCCCATTTCAAGTGAACACAGACTTAACTTTCCCACAGGCACCTGTCTCCTGATTCCGTAGAAGGTGGCTGAGTAGCCGGGCAAGACTTGCTTCCAAAGTCTCGCCATTCCTCCCGGGTGCTCAGCTGTGGGGGCTGCTCCCAGCTCTCGTTGCCTACATACCCCTCCATCCACATCTTCCTTCTTGCCTAGCATCCCTGCTTGCCTAGATGGCTTACCTGGTGACCTTCATCCCTAAGGGACCTGAGCCCTGGTCACCATGACCTTCAAGTTCTCTGGCTGCTGCCCAGCTGATTGGCTGTCAAGTCTGGCCAGAAAGAACTAGGAGAGGCCAAGAGGGTCACTAAATGTGTTCTTCTCTGTTCCCCAAATTTAATGGCAGCCTTGCTGTTCCTGATAGCCAGGATCCATACTCCTGCCAGGATGGCAACCCTCTCCTGCCTGCTGGACTCCCCGCCCAAGATATCCACATGACTGAGAGGCAGGCAGAGCTGGAACTTTGATCGGACTCTCAGGTGTCCCCCAGTGGAAGCCCTCTTTTAAGGGACCAGGATCTTTAGACCCTCAGAGGACACATTCAGGGGGAGTAATGTACAGATCCTTCAAGTTAGTCATTAGGAATCATAGTAAACCAAGTCATTCCTAACGCCACCTGTTTGTTAGTTCTTGGGCCCAAATATCCAAACCATGGAGGGCAGGGCACTATAACGGTCATCATGTGTGCATACTGGCCCCAAAGAAGGCATGCCCTCTCGGCAGGGTAGCACCTTCAAGCCAGCATCTCAGCTTTGTCTTTGAGAGGTTATTCTGTCACTCCATCAGGCCAGGATATGCTATAAGTCATACCAGAGGTGTATCCAGTTATTTTCTTTGTCTTCCTAGCTGGGTCTCTTAGAGACGCATGAGAATGCTTGTTGGCAGAATGTTCAGATAGCAGTGCTGTCTGAAGTGCTGAAGATGGGCCAGGAGAATCCATACTCAAATACATGTTGCGTGTGTGTTAGCCGCTCAGTTGTGTCCTATTTTTTGTGACCCCAGAGACTGTAGCCCGCCAGGCTCCTCTGTCCTTGGGATTCTCCCAGGCAGGAATACTGGAGTGGGTTGCCGTTTCTTTCTTCAGGGGATCTTCTGGACCTAGGGCTCAAACCCACGTCTCCTGCACTGGCAGGAGGACTCTCTACTGCTGAGCCAGTGGGGGGAATGCCAACAGTCCTGGTTCCCCTCGCTGATGGAAAGTATGTATCTGCCACATCAGTGACTGCGAAACACTCATAGTTGCATCTATGTTAATCTGTAAAGCAAATATCCTTTATTTTGGTCTAGCAGTTGCAATTAGAACTATTATTTGAGTTTGTGGCTGCCCACTGTTAACCCCGAGGATCAGTCTTACTAAGAGTCTGCACTTTAACTTTTTATTTTATTTTGGAATATAGCCGATTAACAGTGTGGTGATAGTTTCAGGTGCATGGCAGAGCGGCTCAGCTATACATCCACATGGATCCATTCTCCCCCAGACTCCCCTCTCACCCAGACTGCCGCGTGACATTGAGCAGACTTCTCTGTGTTGTACAGCAGGTCTTTGTTGGTTATGCATGTTAAATACGACAGTGTGTGCTTGTCCATCCCAAACTCCCTAACTATCCCTTCCCCCGATCCTTCCCCCTAGGCAGCCACAAGTTTCTTCTTGAAGTCTTGTGAGTCCCTTTCTGTTTTGTGGATAAGTTATTTTGTATCACCTCTTTTTAGATCCCATGGATAAAAGATGTCATATGCTATTTCTCTAACTTCCTTCACTCACACTGTTAAATTTAATGAAGAGAAAGAACATAGGGCCCACCAGCCGTGCATCCTCTAAGTTTTAAGTGACACTAATCACTGTCATTTCTTCTAGACTATGATGTTTGGGGGTTACTATTTTGATGCTGGGACGAAGAAGTTTTAGAGGATTCCACTTACAGTTCCCATTTCACTTGCCAAGAAGCCAGTTATGTTTTTGTGTTTACCTGGAGAGGAAAGAGCCTGAGTGCCTCTTCAATTGCGTGTCAGTTTTTCTGCCATGTTTTTGCCCACTTTTAAGTTATTTGTCATTTTCCTGTTTATTTGAAAGAATTCTTTGTCTTATTGGCCTTTTATTGTTTTGAAGAGTGTAATATATCTACAGAATCATGTACTTATCATGATAAGAGGAGAGCTCAATGAATTTTCACGACCTAAACACGTTTGTGTAAATAGATTAAAAACCAGAATATTGACAGGAAGCTCTCCTTATTGGCTGGTATCTCTTGATGAATAAAGGTTCTTAAATTTAAGATGTTCTAATTTACCAGTGTTTTCCTTTAAATCATTATGTTTTGTAAACTGCTTAGGAAGTTTTTGCCAAGGTCATGTAAGAACTTTCTCACATTTTTTTTCTGGAAGTTTTATTGTTTCATAGCACATGGTTTAAATCCATAACCTGTCATGAATAGTTTGTTGTATGCACCATCAGTTAGAGTCAAGACTTTTTTTTCAGATAAATATTCAGTTGACCCGGTGCCAGCCACTGAAGAGACAACTCTTTCCCCAGTGACACCTTCGCCATAAATTGCCTGTATTTGTGTGAGTCTATTCCTGGATCCAGTAGACGGACTGTATACTCTGTTCTTTTTCTCTATTTCTTTATGTTTGCACCAGAAATACCTGTCTCAGGTACTAAAGGTTTATGATAAACTCTGACACCCAGGTCTGTAAGTCTTTCAACTTCCTCACTGTTCTTCTTCAAGACCATTTTTGCTGTTCTTGGTTCTTTTCATTTCCATCCAAATTTTAGAGTTAACTTGTCAATTGCTAAAAAAAAAGAAAAAAGAAAAATATTCTTCTTGGGATTTTGTTTGGGGTTGCATTAAAATTAGTAGGTAAAATTTGAGAAGAATTGAAATCTCTCAGTACTGAATCTTTTATTCCATGAACATTTTCTATTTCTTCCTTTATGAAGATTGTCTTTAATTTTCACAAAATGTTATTTGCTTTTTATAGGTTTTACATGTCTTGTATTAATTTATTCCTCAGTGTTTCATACTTCCATGCATCATAAATGGTTTTATTTTAATTTTTTCTCATTTTTTATCACTGGTTTATAGAAGTTCAAATCATTTTAAACAGTGACTTCATTAAATTTGCTTCCTTATTTTAGTACTTTATCTGTAGGGTCTTTGGGGGTTTCCTCAAATAATATCATGTCTCTGAAAATATAGTATAAGTTTTTTCTTTTTCAAACATCACACCTGCATTTTTTTCCTGCCAGTCATTCTTCAAATTCATTCTTCTGGGTCCCTTCCTATGAGTCTGTGCTTTTCTTTCTAACCAGAAGAAAACAACAGAAATACCCAATATGAATTTTCTCTGGAAATATTGGAGCACGTAAATAATTTCTTGGACTCAGGGATTTATAACTTCCATTTGTTTTCCTGTTCTATTCTTTTGGTGGGATGTACTCAAAATATAGCTATTGCTGAACCTACATTTTAAAATTAATTTTTATAGGAGAATAATTGATGTACCATACTGTGTTAGTTTCAGGTGTATAGCAAAGTGAGTTGGTTATATATATACATATATCCACTCTTTTTTAGATTCTGTTCCCATATATGTGGGAAATAGATGTCCCACTATATGTCTGTGCTGAGTCACTTAAGTCGTGTCCAACTCTTTGCGACCCTAAGGACTGTAGCCCGCCAAGCTCCTCTGTCCATGGAGATTCTCCAGGCAAGAATACTGGAGTGGGGTTTCATGCTCTCCTCCAGGGGATCGTCCCAATCCAGGGATCAAACCTGCGTCTCTTACATAGGCATTCGCAGGCAGGATTCTTTACCACTAGTGCGACCTGGGAAGCCCATTCCCATATATGAACCTGTGTTTTTGAATGTGTTACATATCTTCTGTTAACTTGCACTGAGGATTTATTACTGTTAAAATAAGCTGGAAAATTATTCTAGAACCCAGTGTTCATTGCACAGATTTGAGGGACTCGCAGTTTCCTAAGCCTGAAAGGTCAGTGAATTTGACATCAAACAGACCTCCAGCAATGAATCTATCATCAGCGTTATCTGATTGCTATTGTCCTCCATCATTTTTGAATAAAATTTCAGCTATATCTTGTCATCAAAGGGAGCACCATTTCAAGTTAGAATTCAGGTTACCAAATGGAAGCATTTTCTGAAAATGTAACCAAATTTTTCAGGTAAAAATACAGATCTTCTAAAGATATTTTAATAAAATCAAAACCACAGATATGAAATATGGCATTGAAAGGCATTCGGTGCATCGGTAACGCTCCCTGGAGGACTCTGCATGTTTAAAGCAACAGTTTGATTGAATAGAACAATAAATGCAGGGCTGAGTGTATTTTTTCTCTTTCTTTCTCATCTACTAGAAAAATATAGATAATAGAGCTCATTTATTTCCTTAACATTTCAGAGCTCCGCAGATGGGAAAACACAACCCAGTGGAAATGATTTCTGGCAACCTTGAGAAGATATGTTAGCATTTTGTGGCATTTCTTTCAGTGACATGTAAAGCCTGGCTTTCCCTCACTGCAGTGTCACAGTGAAGTGTCACAATAAAGCCAAAACAGTGTGCCCTCGGGGAAAACGAGGGAGAGGGACCATTCTCCATGCACACACAAAGGGTAATATTTATTATAAAGGCTTTCATTTCAGCTCCAAATGCTGCCTGGGCCACAGCTACTTTGCAGTGGAGAAATGCACAGAATGTGAGATTTAAAGCAAATGTTGTATATAAATCTAATGTAATTTATGTAAATACAAATACGACGTAAAAAAGTAGAACACATTTACAGACATGGAAGCTTGCGTCAGTCTGTGCAGGGCACCCGGTGGGGGAGAGTTTGGAGTTGCTGGGTGGCGCCTTCAGCCGAGTTTTGCTGGAGTCCAAGGCACACAGAGTCAGAACCGGGGGTCAGGACCGCCTTGCCCTGACCTGCTTTTGTCACCAGCAGCACGGAGAGCACCTTCTTTGCCCACAACACGTGATATGGGAATTGTTATCCCTCTTCGTTGGATGAGGAATTTAGCATCCCAGAAGATTCAATTACTCGTTGCAGATGACACAGCTAATATTATATAAGGAGCTTCACGCACTGTTAATATCAAATGCATTAATTTATTTGAAGCTATATTTGTATTTTTTGATAGAACCGTAATATCCTTTTCATCCTTCCACAAGTTATTGTTTGGACCCAAATGCTGAACTTGATCTTTATTATTATTAATGTCTCCTCATGTTCATTCTACTGCTCCGCACTATGGACATTGTGGGGGGAGCCTGTGTCTTAACCACGTTTTGCGACATTTTTCTTTGCTTTGACTGAGCGTCATCTCCTGATTTAATGAGACCTGAATCATTGGGATCAGCCCTGTGGCAGGTGGCTTCCTTCGGTTAGAGTGGTGACTGGTTTAACAGGGCCTGCTCCACCTAGTTGTCAAAGGCAGATGGAAATTACCCAGGTTCCTTATTCTGATTTGGCGACACATAGGGAGAACATGAACTTTGGGGACCAGCAGGCCAGATTCAAATATCAGCCCCACAAGTTACAGGTCATGTGATTTTGAGAAGTTCCTTGTCTTCCTAAATAAACTCGGATAAAAACATTAACAAGATAATACTATTAACAGGGCTGCCCTGGTGGCTCAGTGGTAAAGAATCTGCCTGCCAATGCAGGAGACATGGGTCTGATCCTTGATGCAGGAAGATCCCACATGCTGTGGAGCAATGATGCTCATGTGTGGCAACTACTGAGCCTGTGCTGTAGAGACCATGCACTGCCTGTGTGCCCTAGAGCCTGTGCTCCGCAACAAGAGAAGCCACAGCAACGAGGAGCCTGCGCACTGCAAGTCGAGAGTAGACCCCCCTTGCTGCAACTAGAGTAAAACCCGTGTAGTAGTGAAGACCCAGCACAGTCAAAAGTAAATAAATAAAATTATATTTAAAAAAAAGAAAATGAGAACAAATTATGTAGCTCCAGGAGATAATTTATTTTCAAAAATATATACTGACAAGGCAAAATCTGTAAGAATCCCACCGGAACTAGATGTTCCACTTCATCCATCACCTCAACCATCAGAAAGTAATGGTATTTGTCGGACTGGCCAAGGCCTCCAGCCAGGTGTCCGTGATCAGTGTTTGTCCTGGTGCTGACGAAGCTTTGTTTGAATAAACCTTCCCAGCCTCTTTTCCAGAGCCCATGCTCTGCTTACATTGATGTTTAGAGTCCACTTTCCTTCCCCATTTTAGTATGTGAATGTCATTTGCTGGAAGCCTCTTTCATCTTCTATAAGTCTTCTTGGTTCTGGATAGTGGTTAAGTGGTCTTACTTGTGTATTTTGTGAGCATCTTGATGGAAACTCTTGGTTTAGGAGACTTGGTTTAGGGGGCTTCTTGAACCCTCTTCACATTCCTGGGAGCTTTCTTCTCCTGTCCCTCCCCTTTCACAGGTCGTCCTCCTGGCCAGAGAAGGCGTGGGCCCCGGGAGGTCTGCTTCTCTGTCTGTGTTTGCTCCCGTGACATAGGACACATGTGTCATAGACTGTGCTGCTTGACTGGCCAGGCTCGGGCCATGCAGTCTCCTCCTGAAGGCCCCTGTCTGCTCTCCTGCTCATTTGCTTAGATTCTATTCTACCCCATCGTCTGTACATGGTCACTTTAAATTTGGGCTCATCAAAGAAATGTTGCCAAAGCACATTAGTTTGTCTCAGAAACTTGCTCTTCTCTTCCACATCAGGATAATCTTCAATTCTCAATTTTTAATCTTTTTTTTTTTGAGGAATTTCTAACCCTCTTGAATTATCCCTCCTTCTAGAATCTTTTATTTCCCAGATAAGAATAGCACTTATTTTCTTCTGAGATTTTAAAGGCTACCCTTCTAAATTCAAGAATTCATGTGTATGTGCCTGTGCTCAGTCATGTCGCACTCTTTGTGATACCATGGACTGTAGCCCGCCAGGTTTCTCTGTCCATGGAACTCCCCAGGCAAGAATACTGGAGCGGGTTGCCATTCCCTTCTCCAGGAGATCTTCCCGACCCAGGGATAGAATCTGAGTCTCTTGAGTTTCCTGCCTAGGCAGACGGGTTCTTTACCACTGCACCACCTGTGAAGCCCAAGAATTCATGTATGATGATGATCAGATAATTTTCACAAACGGGCCACCATGGGTACTTCTCCGTATTGATGTTTTTAAGAGAACAGTTTAAGGCCTTGTCTTAAGATTACTGAATATTCAACCTTCTTTTAGAGATAGAATGAATAATATCTTATTACTCTGTGACCAGGGTTCTCTCCTCTGGATCTTTTCATCTTAAGCTCTCGCATTTTTCTCCAAAGAGCATTTAATAAATATGTGTCAGAGACTCAGTATTGGCTGAACCCTCTGGTCTTCCTAGATCTCACCAAGAGAATGTTTGCTTTAACTTTAGCACAGAGTGAGCTGCACTGATGCCAAGCGAGCTATATGTAGGAAATGTGTTTTCAAAGGGCCGTCCTCAGGAGGACTTCCAAATAAAACGCTATGAGAGCAGGAGTAAGGATAAACTGTGGTCCATTTTTGTGAAATCCAATCTCCTTTCTCCTCCTTTTATTTGTTTGTTCTGTGTGCCAAATGGGTGAGACTCAAACGGCAGAGTGCCATGAGCATCCTTCCACTTTTTTCTGTGCCTGGAGATGGGCTGATCAAATGTTCATAGCCTACCCATCCACCCCCTGCCCCACACACACTTAATGCCCCATCTTTCAAGTCAAAGCCCAGGATGTGGCATCTCAAGTTTGACATGCAACTGTGGCGGAGATAAGCAGTTTCAGTAGCAAACAACTATCCAAAAAACCTTGTGATTTATCCATACTGGACACATTTCTCGTAGCTGGTGGTATATTTTTCACATTAGCTCTTTCTTGGGATTAACAAACCAGTGCAAATCTTGTTTCATCCGTCCCTGGGTATTTAGTCTAGTGCCAGGCAAAGCTCAGATTAACATATGCTTACTCAGGATTAAGGATGATTTTTTTTTTAACTCTTCTGATCAGCAGTAAAATAGAATCTACACAGTTCAATGGATTCAACTCCCGGGCTGTTTTTGTTAGTGCCGACAACTAATCCCAAACTGGGCTACAACTTCCTTTGGGTTTACTTGGTGATGGTCAAGGGTCAGGGAGCCGTGAACTCTTTTGCCATGTTCTTAACTTGTGTCTGTTACTGCAGTGCTGCACACGATTGCACCACGGCCAAGAAGAGAAGAGCTGGGGAGCAGGCTTTGGGGGTCCCGGTGAATAAGAGAAAGTCCCTGCTCATGAAGCCCCGACACTACAGCCCCAGCGTGGACTGCGAGGAGGGACGTGCAGACCAGGTGGAGGCGGAGGGGCAGGACGACCGCCTAGAGACCAACCATCACCCCAGCACAGGTAGCCAGGGGCCTGGCCTCAGCTTTACTTCACTTCCTCCCCAGCACACAGACCCAGGCCCACCTTAGGGGGAACATGCCGCGTGTCCAACGTGGGATCAAAACCAGACACTGGTTTCCCTCAGCATCTGCTAGCAAGGACCAGTTTTCCTCTGTTACAGCAGGGAGGTCAAACGCAAGCCACAGAGCATCCTTGCCCGTGGGCCGTTTGCAGGAGCACAAGCTTGGACTGTGCCTCTTTCTGCAGAAGGTAAAAGCTGCTCAGCCTTGCAGTTGAAAAAGACCTTGACTCAGCAATGGGGCGGATGTCCAATCCCTAAAAGAGAAAACCTCAAAATGAGCTTTACAACATTTCCAAATGACATATGAGATGCAGTCTCTATTTTGAAATTTTACTTTAATTTTTTACTGACGTTTATAATTGATTCACAGTATCATGTTTCAGGTGTACAGCATAGTGTTCAGTATTTTTTCCGTATACCATAAACAGTTATAATTCCCTGTGCTGTATGATACACCCTGTTGCTTATCTATTTTACACATAGTAGTTTGCATCTCTTAATCCCCCATCCTGAATTTTATTTTTTAGGATTTAAATTTAAATTTTTAGGATGTGCTTCTCCCCAGTTCATGGTCACACCCACTAGACCCGGTTGTCACAGTACCTCCAGGAGCTAGACCATCACAGACCACTTTGTGCATGAGGCTGACATTGAAGGACATGCGAAGTATCTCAAAAGTTTGTTTTTAAAAATACATGGAGATCTAAACCTTGACTTAATTAGAAAGTGAAATTAAATGTACGTATCTTCTATTTGACCTAAGTATGGGCTTACCTGGTAGTTCAGGCAGTCAAGAGTCTGCCTGCAATGTGAGAGACCCGGGTTTGATCTCTGAGTTGGGAAGATGCCCTGGAGAAGGATATACCAAACTACTCCAGTTTTCCTTTCTGGAGAATTCCATGGACAGAGGAGCCTGGCAGGCTACAGTACGTGGGTTGCAAAGAGTTGGACACAACTGAGCGAGTAACACTTTTCACTTTCATGTGCTATTACATACACATTTTTTTGAATGTGTTTTTAAGTAATCAAAATATACCAAATAAATTGTCCTTTGGAAGAAATATACATTATACAAGCCTAAGGCAATGAGATTCTTAGGTCATAAAAACCTATTGCATATAGAATGGTAGTAATTGCAATAGGAGTTAACAGAAAAAGTGTCAAAGTGTATTGACTGAGTGGATGCCAATCTTGGAGCACAATCATCGGTCTCCAGTAATCTCCACTTGCAAGTAGTGTGAGGTTCTGTAGTTAAAACAATTGTATTCTTATTTATTAGCATTAGAGCAAATTTCCTGGCTTTTCTATATTTAACATACGTCTTCAAGCCTCATGGCTCATCTGTAAATTATCATCCTTGACTTTTTTGTTTGTTTGTTTCCTTGGGCTGGTCAGTTTCTTGCTGATTCCTGAAAATTGCAGGTTGAATCTAGTGTCAGGGAAAATCCTTGATTTAGTATGGTTAGACTTGAGGTATAAGGAGATGCAAGAGACACGGGTTTGATCGCTGGGTAGGAAAGATCCCCTGGAGTATGAAATGGCAACCCACTCCAGTATTCTTGCCTGGGAAATCCCATGGACAGAGGAGCCTGGCGGGCTACAGTCCATGGGGTCACAAAGAGTCGGACATGACTGAGCACAGCATATACACACACAATAATTAATACCATTGACATTAATGTACCAAGTATTCAAGAAAATGGGCATCTTTTACACCAACACATTTTGCAGGTGCCAGGAAGACCAGGTCTGTACCTGCCCACTGGCTTCCCACGTTCTGTTGTCGCTGAATGATCATTGTAGGTGCTTGATATTGACCAGGAAAATATACTGTCAAATGTTCTCAGTTAAATATTCACTTATAAGCACTGATGGACATCTCTCTGCAGCTTCAGAAAGGTTCACTCTTTTTATATTCAATTTTAGAACCATCACTACTAATAATGAATATGCTAAACTTACACTGTGGTGGCCATTACTTTTGATTCTTACTATATCTTGAACACATAAATCATATCACTTAACCCACCTAATGGTGACATGACTGTGTAATTGTGACCACAGGTGTGCAGATGAGACCACTGAGGACAAACGAGTTAATGCTGAAGGTGATGCAGCTTGTAGCTGTTGGAAAGAAGATAATTAAGAGACAATCAAAGGACAAGCAAGATTCTGATCTCTCAGCTAACCATGCTCCATAATCCAGTCCTCATGCTCTGAGTATCTTTAGAAGGCAGATTGGGCAAAGTCCCCCCCATGTCACGTCACGAAGTCACATGTCCAGAAATGACCAGTCCCAGGTGCTCCCTTCCCTGGCTGAGAGAGGAAAACTCTAAGTGGTCTTTAGCCTCCTAAGCAAGTCCCCCAGAGAGAAAGAGAGCTGGGTTTTCATCCAAGCCCAGCCTAAGGGCTTTTATCTACCATCCAGGTGCCCCGAGGTATTCACCTGACCAGGTGTGTGCCTGACTGTATCTTCAGTGGGCAGTTTAGGCGATGAGAGATGATACAAGCTCATGAAAGCTAAGGTCATGAACTTGAGTCCCTTTAATGGCAAAACTGTGCCTCGTGCACCTTCTGCCAGTTGTCTTTCCAAGAGCTGCCCGTGGGCAATAAGAATCACAGAAGAGGGACTTGCCTGGTGATCCAGTGACAAAGATTCTGAGCTCCCAATGCAGGGGCCTGGGTGTAATCCCTGGTCAGGGAACTAGATCCCACATGCTGCAACTAAAGATCCTGTATGCTACGACAAAAGCCCAGTGCCACAGAAGAAACATTTTTAGGAAGAGAGCGATAGATAGAAGAGAATTTAGACAAAACAATGCAGATGCACCTTTTCCACTGGGGCAAACAGAAGGTGAGCTCAAAGCACCATCAGGAGGCAGGTTGAGCTCACGCATTCCCAGTGCAGATGAAGGAAAGAAGTGGGGTGACCACTGTCTGGAGTCCTTCCCAGGCTGTGAGCAGTAGCTCGTGGATCTGAGAAACTCCTCACACTCGTGGGAGCTCTGAGGGCTGGGGTGACATTTTGAACATATTATCTCTCAAGAAACAGCAAGTAAGGGATAAGCCACTCCCACTTAAAAACTCTGAGAGACGAATTCATTTCTTAGGGCTTTTATTCTCAGCAAAACTGACATAACTCAGGAGGCCTGGAAAACTAATTTGCCTGTAAAAATCATTTAGCTAGAAACAGAACTAAAATCCGAAACTTAGTTATACTAAAGGAATCAAACTCAAAACGTGTTGTGACTTTCGGAGGCTTGCTTTCTTTTAATATTTATTTTTATTTTTGGCTGCATGGGGTCTTAGTTGCAGCGCACACTTTATCTAGTTGCAGCACACAGGCTTAGTTGCCCCACAGCATGTGGGATCTTAGTTCCCCAACGTGGACTTGAACCTGTGTCCTCGGCCTTGGAAGACAGATTCTTAACCACTGGACCACCAGGAGGATTTCTTTTGTTTAAGCCGTTTTGATGCAGAACAGCTGACAGGCATGGGTGATCACTGCTCTGTATATTCAGGATTACCAGACCCCTCAGAGAAGAGACTTTGATGTAAAGTAAATCAACAAATGTGAGCTTTTACATATCAGGCCCCCCCAAAGAACAGTTTATTTATTTTTTGCTCTACGAGGAAAGTGTTGCCCCTCTCCAAGCCCAGGAGTGTACCAGAGGAATTTTCCATCACGTGTTGTTGTGAGATGCACTATGTTAGTTTTTGCTTTGTTGTTGTGTTTGTTTTTTGTATTTTTATTTATACATTAGGTTGTGTTGTTTTTCATCACCAGTTAGCTGACAGGTGTATTTTAGTATTTTCCTATAATTCAGTCTTGAAAGTATCCAGATTTGGGCAAACAGTAGGCACCCGGCTTCCGAGTTGATTCTTAGCCCCCCACTGGCTGGCCATGTGAACTGGGCAAGCCCTTAGCTCTCTAGAACCCTGGTTTCCCTTTGGTAGAAGAGATTCAAAAGTGCCTTTCTTGGAGTTATTGTGAAGATTAAATGAAATAAGTAACTGGACATTATATCAAGGACATACCAGTTTATTGTCAGGATATCTTATTGTTGGCTCATTGGTCACTGGGATATCGGATCATCCTTTTTTTAAAAAATTTTGACTGTGCTGAGTCTTTGTTGTGGCTCAAGGGCTTTCTTAGTTGCAGCACGAGGGGACTTCTCTGGTTGCAGAGCACAGGTTCTAGAACCTGTGGGCTCCACAGTTGGCAGCACCAGGCTCAGTAGCTGCAGTGCACCAGCTTCATTGCTCCGAGGCATGTGGGATCTTAGTTCCCCAACCAGGGATCGAACCCGTGTCCTCTACATTGAAAGGTGGATTCTCAACCACTGGACTACCAGGGGAGCACCTTATCATTGCTTTAAAGATGAGGACCCA
The DNA here is from genome assembly GCF_029378745.1 of Bos indicus. Classification (NCBI taxonomy): domain Eukaryota; kingdom Metazoa; phylum Chordata; class Mammalia; order Artiodactyla; family Bovidae; genus Bos; species Bos indicus. The sequence continues at coordinate 21,559,145 of NC_091773.1, read as the reverse complement.
GGACTCCAAGGACAGTGGCCTGCCTGAGATCACACAGGTCATGACCCCCAGTCTCTGGACTTCAAACCTGGGGCGGAGTCTCCCTCCACACTGTGCACGTGAGGAGGGGGACTCCTCACGTCCCCCAGGCAGCTGGTGATCATAGTGTGTGTGATGTAGACAATGGCGACCAGGGCTGAGTCCCCTTCAGATGCAAGGCTGGGCCCTTCCACGGCCGGCAGGTCACTACTCACTCTGAATGAAGACAGGCCCCACCTTGTCCAGATGGAGGCTCCTATGTCTCCTCTGCCATCGCTTGCTCTGCTGCAGCGTCAGGAAAGGGACAGTGTCCATCCTTTATTGATGACCCGTAGGGTGTCACCTGCTCTCCCATGAGGCTGAGGAGCCACCGCAGTTGACACAGACACATGCCATGCCCAGACTCGAATGAGGTCCCCAACACAGGTCTCTTGGATTATTTCAGGGGCAGAAGCACAAAATAGATGACTGAGCCACCCCAGAAAGTAAAATTGCATGAGCATAGAGAATATAGGGAGCCTGGGCACCCCATCACAGATCTGTCAGGCTCGAACTGAACACAGGGTCTCTCTCTGTGACAATGACTGACAGCAGCGGGTGGGCGCGTGGCAGGTTGGTTGGCAGGTTTGCTGAGCATGCCTGGAAACCCCCGGACACCGCTTGCCGGCACCTCTCCCGGCAGGGCTCCTCTCTTTCTGAAGAATAATTAATAAATATTTTCTTTTAGCATATAACCAACAGTTGAACCAAACAATTATGGAAACTGGAAGTGACCCAAAACGCTCGCATTGGCAGCGGCTCGGTGACACGCATTGTCGGGCACACGTGCACGGCTGTCACCCCGCCTCTCCGACGATCTGCACTTAATAGGAATATTTTAAACTATGTAGCTAAGCAACAGAGGTAATTGTTGCTTTCCAGAGCTTTTGTTAGCACTCTCACACAGCCCAAATATGCATAATTAGGTATAATGTCTATAAATCATTATTGTACACATGTGGGTACTTAAGTGGAGTTGAGAGAATAGTTCAATGAATTGAGCATATCCACGGAAAACGCTTTTTATTTGTTTTCTGTAGTTCATAATACTCTAAAATTATCATAACCCTTTACACTTTCTCTTAATAGCCAGCCGTGATATTGAGAAAAACTTCATTTGCATTTTAGACTATGTTTAATACATTATTTAAACCTGGAGTTCCTCTGATATGAATTCAGGAGAGGATAGACCGTCCTCTCAAATATTATGGGCTGGGTTTTGCCAGCCTCTTTTCTAGGAAGTAAAATGTTAAATTTTTCAGTTTATGTTGAATAGATCCCAACAAAGGACTGCACCCTATAATCAGTGGTATTTAAAGGGGCTAGTGTTGTGACTCAATTCTTCTCTTCATCCAAAAATGCTTTTAGTTACTATGGCAATATTTACTTGATCCTGGCAGTCCAGTGTTGATTTAGGGAGATAATTACCAGAAAGGAAGATGATGGAGATGTATTTTTGAGTGTCCTTGTCAGAGACAATGTTTATAAAAAATTAAATGGGACCCAAAAAAAGGCATATTGTCTTCTGCACAGACACCCTCTCCAGCAGCCCTTCCATGGGACGTCTGTTCTTTTCTTTCCTCCCAAGACGTGCATTAACGCAGAATGCCCTGCACTTGGTGTCTTTAACAGTCTTTAAGGAGGCTTATTATTTTGTCTTCCCATCCCCCACTCTGCCTGTAGAGACACAGCAATGGTCCTGCTTTATTTTTTTTGTCTTTATGAATGCCAGGGACCACTGCTGGGTTGTCTGGTGTATTTCATAGGCTGGCAAGTGCTGAGCTCCCTGGGCAACCCCTCCCCAGGTGCCAGGCTGGGGCTGGGGCACCCACGGACCTGCACCTCAGTTGGTGTGTTTGCATGGGAACAGTGTATATAAATAAACACACAGTCTGTCACCCCGACTGGGCCACTGCCAAGAGGGAAGGGGGTGACACTGGTGGCTGCTCTGGATGTGGATACGACAAGGACAGACGGGTACTTGGGCGCCTGTCCTCAGTCCCAGGCCTTCTTGACCATCAGGACTGGGAACAACTAGCTGACATTCAGCATCCTCTAACTACCCCTACCTCTCTTTTCACATAAGTGTACATGGGTACCAGGCCAGAAACTGTGCTACTGGTCAAGGCGTTATTCTGTCTTATGCTTTTTCCATTTACTTGTGTTTCCCTTGGTGTGGAATTTTCATGTTACAAGTATGAAAGTGATCAGGGCTTCTTTTAGTTACCATCTCTGTGTAGATGTGTTGTGTATTTTAGCTAACATTCCATAAAATCTGAAAGTTTGTTTGGGACACTACGGAAGTAGAGAAAATCGACTGAATAAGCTTTGAAAATATATTGCCAGGGAGCAGAGAAAACCAATGAATACTTCCTTTAAAATGTATAATAGGACATATATTTGATTTTCTTCCAGTTGGCTGAGACTTGCAAATATAAGACGTACAGTAATGTGAATTTCACATTCAGAACTCTGATGGTTGAGCATTTATTTCAGTAACTAAACACACTTAGCTCTGACATGTTGAAAATTCAAATAGCTCATTTCTTTAAAGGTAATTCTTAAGAACATTAAGGTCTGAATTTTACTTTGTTTTGTTGAGAGTGTATATTTTTCTACCCAATGTTTATAAAACTGATAGAGTCCACATATTCACATATTGCATCTATTATATATGTGTGTGTGCTAAGTCACTTCAGTTGCGTCTGACTCTTTGCAACCCTATGGACCGTAGACTTCCAGGTTCTTCTGTCCATGGAATTCTCCAGGCAGGAATACTGGAGTGGGTTGCCATGCCCTCTTCCAGGGAATCTTCTTGACCCAGGGTTCGAACCTGTGTTTCCTGCACTGCAGGTGGATTCTTTACTGCGGAGCCACCAGGGAAGCCCATCGTATATGTATCTATTTATTTATTGGTCATTGTAATTTCCTTAAAATATTTTTATTCTTGTTTTTCAAATAATGGCTTTCTTTTTCCCCTTGAAGAAATCATGATAAAACCCATGGATGAGAAGTTTCATTCAACCGCACAAGAAAAATCAGATGGGAAGGAAGACAGATACGGCTGTTATCAGGAACTCGTGGTCAAATCTCTAATGCACTTGGGGACACTGGAAAAAAGTGCATCTGCTCAGACCATAATTGAAAACTTAAACGACAGTGGCATCCAGTCTCTAAAAGCAGAGGGGGATGAAGTGGATGAGTGCTTTATGGTTCCTTCCGACGATGGAAAAGATAAGACCGACAACTCCCGGCTGCGGTTCTCGCCCTCCTCCGACAGCGACAGTAACTCTGAAAGTGCAGAGAATGGTTGGGACAGTGGCTCCAGCTTCTCAGAAGAAGCCAAACCTCCGAGGGTCCCAAAGTATGTTTTAGTGGATGATAGGAAAGACCTACTGGAAGTTCCCGAAATAAAAACTGAAGGCAACAAGTTTATCTCCTGCAAAAATGTGTGTGATTCAGAAACAGAAAGGAAAGACCCTCAGAACACTCCGTTGGACCCATCAGATGGCCCAGCCCAGCCCTCCTTCCCAGGGAGTGAGGACCGCGGCCACGGTCGTGGGTGTCCAGCCGCAGGGACAGAGGAGGCCACTGCCCTGGAGAAAGCCAAGGGGAACCTGAGTCTGCTGGAGCAGGCGATTGCCCTGCAGGCTGAGCGAGGCTGCGTCTTCCACAATACCTACAAAGAGCTGGACCGCTTTCTGCTGGAGCATCTCTCCGGGGAGAGGAGGCAAACCAAAGTCATCGACATGGGTGGAAGACAAGTCTTTCCCAATAAACGTAAGACCCGGTTTTGCTTTTATTTCATTTAAAATTGCTTTATAGTTGGGGGTGGAGAACGAGTGAGATTTGATTGCTTCTTCCAGATATCTTTTTGACAGTTTAACACAGTTAAAAATCTAATTTGTACTATAAAATTACCCAAAATTTCTCCTATTCTCTAGCTTGTTCTCAGATCAAGCTTGGTTGGTTTTACTTGGTTTTCACACACAAGAAAAATCATTGACTATATTTCTCGTAATGTGATTTTTTTAAAAAATATATGGTACTTTTTTTTAAAAAAATGGTATGTTGGATACGTTAGAAGTACATTAGTATTTACTGAATTTTAACTGTTCTTTCCCACCCTCTTTCTGGGATCATCTCACTAGCTTGGAGTTTCATCAACGTCAGGCTACTTGCAAAGCCAGGCAAGATGTTCTCATCATTCTTGGGAGGAGACTGGGAGCTAATTCCTTTATAAGCCTATGCTTTAAACAAGCTCTCTGACTCTGGGTCTGGAAACATCTGGACCAAACTTGAATAAGAAAGTCAGTGTGCTTGGAGGAGATCTAAAAATCGATCCTCAGACTTTGGGAAGTTGCATCTCCCATGAAGATGTACCCCACCACCGAGTCTTGCACTGTGTGGGCCTGGTGATGAGTCCTTCAGTTAAGTGGGGTGTCCCAAGGGGTGGTCCTTAAGGGCAACCTACTCCAGTGTACTGGATCCTCCTCCAGGGGATCTTCCCTACGCAGGGATCAAGCCTGTGTCTTCTGCATCTCCTGCATTGTAGGTGGATTCTTCGTCACTTTACCACCTGGGAAGCCCTAAGTTATACATATACATGTATCTATTCTTTTTCAGATTCTTTTCCCAAGTAGGTCATTATAGAATATTCAGTATAATTCCCTGTGCTATACAGTAGGTGCTTGTTAGTTATCTATTTTACATGTAGTAGTGTGTATATGTCATTCCCCAATTCCTAATTTATCTCTCCCACCCCACTCTTCCCCATGGGTAACCTTAAGTTCATTTTCTATGTCTGTGAGTCTATTTCATGGATAGGTACCATTATTTTAGATTCCACATATAAGCAACATCATACGATGTTTGTCTTTCTCTGTCTGACTTACTTCACTTAGTATGATGCTCTCTGGGTCCATCCATGTTGCTGCAAATGGTATTATTTTATTTTTTTTTTATGGCTGAATAGTCCATTGTATGTACATACTACCTCTTCTTTATCCAGTCTTCTTTCAGTGGACATTTAGGTTCATCCATGTCTTGGCTATTGTGAATAGTGCAGCGATGAACATTAGGATGTATATGTCCTTTTGAACCAAACCACATTTTCCTCCAGATATGTGCCCAGGTGTGGGGTGGCTGGATCATATGGTAACTCTATTTTCAGTTTTCTGCGGAACCTCCTTGCTGTGCTCTGTAGTGGTTGTACCAGTTTACATTCCCACCAGTGGCGCAGGAGGGTTCCTTTTCCCCACACCCTCTCTAGCATTTTTTGTTTATAGACGTTTTAATGATGGTCATTCTGACTGGTGTGAAGTGGTACCTCACTGTAGTTTTGATTTGCTGTCTCTAATAATTAGCAATGTTGAGCATCTTTTCATGTGCATAACTTGCTTTTTTTAAAGCAAGTTCCTGAGGTGACTCTTTGACACCGTAAAATCTGAGAATCACAGAATTAGGGGAGGAATATACTAGAGAAGGTCAAGTTTGGGGACTTACAGGGTTGATGAGAATAATGTGCTATCTGGCAAGATGTTTTGATCATTGAAATTTATCGAGAAATCAGGTGGGTATTTTAAATCCATTTTAGTACTCATCTGAAATCTTGTCTAATACTGTGTTGCAACTCATCTCTGAGGAGAAAAGAATAAAATAATGTCATTTGGTGAGGGATAAGATAAGTAGTTCTTTGGGTACATACTGTAAGGGCTGAATATTAAGGACTAGCATGTAATCTGGGGTAGGATGCTGTATAAGCAGCCCTGAGCACTCCATTCACACTCAGCTTGGAAACTTACCTGTGTGTGTATGTGTTTGTGTGTGTGCATGTGTATGTGTTTTAATGAACAACAAAATCAGAAAAAAAGATGAGATTTACTTCCTATTCCCAAACCCCATCATTTCCAAAGCACTCTATTTCCTCCCTTCTAAGACACAGTTTTCCCATTTTAGCATCTTTGTAAAATTGGAAGGGTGTGCCATTATTCAGTTTTCAATTGTTTCTCCTTTCTCACTGGCACACAGGATAATGTTTCCTCTTGCAACTGATGGCATCTTCAGCCACTGATATCTCGACTTCAGAGACACTTTGTCTGTTCCACAGTTTAAAACACATGATAATACTTTGGTCTCTTCTATAGAACTTTCAAAACATTTTTTGTTTACAAAAGTTAGCAAGGCAATAGAATGTGAGTTAGGGAATACAGGTCATGGTGGAGCCTTAGAGAATCGCTGATGGGACTAGATGGGTCCACGGTGTAGCCTGTGTGTGTGTGTGTGTGTGTGTGTGTGTGTGGAGGGGGTGAGGTCATGCCTTGGGGTGTCAAGTCCCTGCAGGGAACTTCATTCCAGACAGGAAGAAACAGGCAGAACAGTGAAGCCGACTGTTGGGGCTTCTGGCTTCTCTCAGAGGATGTCCAGGTTCATACTCTTCCTCTCATCCCTGGTGTGGGATCATAAGAGGAGCTTTTTTTTTTTTTCTCTCTTGAGAGTATATTCCATGCGCCTAAGTTAACAACAGGTTTCCCAGGCGTCTCAGTGGTAAAGAATCCACCTGCCAAAACAAGAGATGCAGGTTCAATCCCTAAGTCAGGAAGATCCCCTGGAGGAGGAAATGGCTACCCACTCCAGTATTCTTGCCTGAGAAATTCCATGGACAGAGGAGCCTGGTGGGCTACAGTCCATAGGGTCCCAAAGAGTTGGACACAAACTGAGTGATTAAACAATGATAAGTTAGCACTAATTTCCCATGCGCCTCGGGCATGGGACTTTGCTCTCCAAGCATACTAGGATTTTAAAGTATCATTTCACCCAGGTCTTAAGGTACCAGGTTTGGCTGTCCTGCTGCCACCAGCCACAGGGAGATTTTGGGTCGCAGGGTAAGTAGAGTCACCGTATAATTTATTCTACGGCCTGTGACATTTTCAGGGTGAAGGGGAGCCATGGGAACAAGCCCACGAGTCCATCAGGATGTCAGGTCACCAGAGCACAAGGTCATTTTCATTAAGCAGCATCCAGGAAAGAAAATGAAGAAAGAAAAGCCAGGCCAGAGAGCCCTCCCACCCCCAGAGCTGCTGCTGCGCTTGGTTCAGGCACAGGGCTGGCCCTAGAGAGCACTGTGGGCATATTTGTTCCCACGAAGAGGGGCTGGCAGACACGGCCCCCACCTGGGCAGGGGCCAGCCTCCCTTATCTCCCACACCCCCTCTGGCTTCCTGCAGGCAGATAGCGTGGCCAGACCTCTCACTGTGGTTTGGAAATGCAGCCTCACCTGGCCAAGATCCGAGGGAGGGAGGCCATCAGAATTCAGGTCGCTTCTTCTTTCCAATGCGCTCTCTTGGGGTGTTGGCACCCCCATCCCGATTTCATGTTAATCAAACGTCGAGGGTTTTGACTAGCTTTTTGCAGACATTCTGTACCCAAACGAACTTGAAATTTGGCAGCGTTTTCAGACTCAGTGAAAAATAGCCCCACAAAATCATGCAACATGTCAGAACTCCTCATATGTCCCTTTGTCTCTCCCAGAAAACAGTGTAGTCTCCACATCCTGGCATTAAATCCTGTCTCCGAAAACACGCACAGTGGCTATTCCAGTGTCCCTTCCCACCAACTGCGTCCTTTCCCTGCTGATCCCTGGCCCCCCACCCCAGGCAGCACTTCTAACTCCAAGGGTCCTTGGCTCCTCCCGCTTTGTTAAAACTAGCACCCCCTCCCCCCCCGCCCCCAATAATTGCATTACACACAACCTGCTGTGCCCATCTGCCCAGGACTGTTTACCCTTCGAAAACTGGGGTGACGTGGCCACACTGAGGCACGTCTGCTCTCCACGATATTCATCGGGCAGCGCTGCCTGGCGCTCTGTGCCACCTCTGGAGCCTCAGCATATGGCCCTCTGCATCCTAGCAGCTGAGACCGTGCCCGCACCCCTCGCCCGTGGCTTCCCTGCGGCAGGACCTTGTGGACTGTTGACTTTCACTCTCAGCACTGTGTATTCCCAATTCCTAATGATGGAGTTCTGATAACCGCAGTCTCTGCACCACGCTGGTCCTTTCTATGAGGCCCTCTCTGCCCGTTCTGGTCCTGGTTCTCTAGAAGCCCCAGTGTGAGGGGCAGACCTGTCCCAAGCTGGCATTGTCACTTCACTCACTAGTTAAGAGTGCAGTTTCACCTCTGAGAATGCATTTCACTTTTAAGCTTATCTACCCTCAGTCATGAGTATAAACATATTCATGTTAGTCCTCACTTATTTTATGTATTGATGTAATCCTTGATCTAACCCTCAGGCTTCCCCGGTTGTTAAGGGGTACAGAACTCACCTCTAATGAAGGAGATGCAGGAGACACAGGTCCAATCCCTGGGTCGGGAAGATCCCCTGGAGAAGGAAATGGCAACCCACTCCAGTATTGTTGCCTGGAGAATCCCATGGACAGAGGAGCCTGGTGGGCTACAGTTTATGCGATCGCAAAGAGTCGGACATGACGGTGCACACATGCACACACAGACACATACTCACACATATTGTCTAACCCCTAGCCTCAGGCGTGCTGGGAAATGAGGACCCTGAGCTGTCTTCTGCCCGCGCCCTCTAGGCCGCCTGACTGCGTGGGTTACTAGGTGTCCCTTTCCTCTACAGCTGCACATGTGATCTACCCCTGCCCCCCACCGTGTTCTGACAGTGCCCTGTGAACCACTCCAGGCTGCCCCACTCTCTGTGCTCCCACACTTTGCAGGTCTCCCCCAAGGACGCGTCCTTGCTAAGCCTCTGTCTTCAGTTTCTGCGCAAGGAGTGAAACCATAGCCCCTTCTCCTCCTTGGCTGCTGCGAGTTGATCCAGGGCTGTCGACCACAGGGGTCTGGGCCTCCCGGACCCCTACGGCCCTGTCCACCAGCCGGGACTGGCGAGAGGTGGCCTCTTGTCAGGTCAGCCTCCCAACGTGGCTGGAACCCAGAGCCCTGGGGCCACTGCACCTGCCACCAGGACCTGCTGGGCTGGCCAGGCAGTCCCTCCTCAAATAGAACAGCTTCTTCATCGTGTGATGGTTGAGCCTGGCTTTTCCAGATTCCCTCAATAAGAGACAGTGTGGGTTTAAATAAATTCCTTCTCTTTTGCTTTTCTGGAGCCTACTCATCCTCTGGTGTAGGGCTGACTTTTCTCAACTACGATCTGACATGACAACTTGAAACCATCACTGTGTTTCGACACACCCTCGCCCTATCTCAGCCTCTGCTTAAGATACCAAAAAAATCAGAGAGAAAGCACTTTTTCTGCTTCCGCAGGTCTTAGTGGAGGGTCTTATTCAGGGCGATTTGAGGCGAGTGTTTATTATGTGGAGGCTGAGCAGCATGAGAAGGCTGCCCCCACAAGGGCTGCTCTCTGCAGGGAGGGCGAGGACTGACCAGCTGTCTTTCCGTTTAATTCCTCCATAGACTCACCGAGGCCTGAGAAGAGGGAGACCAAGTGCCCCATCCCCGGGTGCGACGGCACAGGGCACGTGACGGGACTATACCCCCACCACCGCAGCCTTTCGGGGTGCCCCCACAAAGTGCGGGTCCCCCTGGAGAGTGAGTGCCGCCTGGCCCTGGAAGAAGTCCATGGGGTCGCCACTTTCTCCTCCAGTTTGGGATTAGACATGAAAACACCAAGTTTTCTCTCTGTGTCAAGACAATTTCCATCTAGCCGGGTGTTTTAAAATACAGCGTATTCATAAAAAATTGGGGTGCAGTGAGGCCAACAGATCAAGAGATGACTGACGTTGAAAACATAACTTGCTTCTCATAGTTCCCAAGAGGAGGGGGCTCCTCAGGCCAGGCAGGGCCTCCAGGGAAGTACCAGGGCCAGCAGGGAAGGTGGGGGAGTTGAGAGTGGGGAAGAATCGTTGGCAAGAGCCTTCGCTGAAGTAAGCCGGTCTCGATCAACCAGTTGGAATTTTTCCTGGGAGCTCTGGAGCTTGGGGGCTGTCTGTGGTTGTCTGGGACCTGGCCCTGGGGTTAGAACAGGTGGAGAGTGTCCTGGAGTGAGAATCAGATGGGGGAGGATGTCAGACATGAACTCCAATTGTCTGGTTTGCATTTGAAAAGTGTTTACAACCTCTGGGAATTAGGGAGCCCCAGGTGGGGCCATCTCCCCAGAGTCAGCAAGCCCCAACATCAAGGCCTCAGAATATACAGAAGATAAAAGGCCTGAGTGATGCTCTGTGTGCCCTGTGGTCCTTTCTCACCTGAGATTCCGGAGCATCATCTGTGTCCCCCACCTCCTTGGCAGCAGGGACACCTGGCATCTGAGGCATCGCCCAGGACATTCCTGCAGAGTGAGGGCCTGTTGGTCCCTCCACCCATGTCCCCCCATGAGCCCCAAAACTGGAGGGAGAGGGGAGGGAAGAGCTGCTCCTAAGCTTTGAAATACCTGCAGGCTCCGTCCTCTATTTTGGAGCCTCTTATTGAAACAGCTCTTAGGCCACACAGCCCGCCCTCATGGGCATGTCTCAGTGCCAGCCGCCCCAAAGACGTTTAATACTGGACATCCGCATGGGCTTCTGGTCTTCAACGGAAGCTGTATGGGAAGGGAGCAAGCTGGATTGTAACTAAATTCATTTGGATGCGAAGTTGAGATATCAGTTTCTTGGCATGTGATGTACTGGTAGTAAATTGCTCTTTTCTTTGCTATTTTGTGCTTAGTTCTTGCCATGCATGAAAATGTGCTCAAGTGCCCCACCCCGGGATGCACGGGACGAGGGCATGTGAACAGCAACCGCAACACGCACAGGAGGTAATACGAATGAGACTCCAGGGACTCAACCTGTGTTATCACTATTGCTGGATCACTGTCAACTGTGTTAGCACTTGACATAGATAAGAAATTCTCAATGTGTGGAGAGTAAAAAATAAAATACCTCGTTATTTCCCTAGAAATTTTCATAGAGCAGCCAACAAAAAATGTCATATTTGAACACCAGGGGTAGATACTCACATAGGGACACACACAGAATGTGACCTCTGCTCTGAACATCCCCAGAGCTGTTTGATATTGGAAAGAATGGCTTAGGGGTTCTCTTGAACCCCATCCAATGTACATTAAAGCAGTCACCATAGAACTTCAGATTACTGAAGGTAAACATCATTTCATTTCATTGAGAGTTATTCCACAGAGATCGCAACTAACTTAAAACACATATGTGCATTTATGTATTGCATACATGTAAATATTTTGGTAAAATGCTTATTGTTTTACATATATTATGTATAGATTATGTAATCATGAGATACTATTTGATGCATATGCATATTGCCAGAAAACTTATATTCTGTACTCTCCATTTAAACTAAGATGTAAAATTAAGTTCCTAACATTTTGCCTATAGACTCTAAGCTATTATATCATGAAATTAGCTATAACTGGACAATTGCCATTGGATGAGTGCATTCTGTTAATACTTAAAATATCACCAAGTTTCCAAATAATTGTTATATCTCCTTTACATAATATTTTGATTTTTAAATGAGTTTGTTTTCTATCACCTCTGAGATGAGGTTTGGTGACAAATGTTGACACAGTAGTTTGCAAAGCCCTCTGGGATCTTTTAGGATGATAATGGTGCTAAGAGAACTATTAATATTATTACGACAACATTTGGTGCACGCCAAGGATGAGTGAGGTAGGTGCCCAAGCAAATTACATTCTCTTTTTAACTCAGATCTGCCCACTTTTTTTTTTTTAAACAGTCTTTCTGGTTGTCCAATTGCTGCAGCTGAAAAACTGGCAATGTCCCAGGACAAAAGTCAGCTTGATTCTCCTAAAACCGGACAGTGTCCTGAGCAGGGTCACAGGTATGACAGTCCCCTATGCTCCCTGTGTTCGGAGATCCTACACTGAGGGTCCCTCGCCCCCCACGTGTCAGCACCATGGGCCACCTTCGTTTCAGTGCACAGCAGCCACTGTCCACTTGAGAGGCCGGCCCAGTTCATCATCATGTCACTAAAATGAACTGCTAGACCCTCCAGAAGTTCAACTTAAAATTAAGCTGTGTGCAGAGTTATGTAACGTGGATGAATCAAAAAGATATGAAATATATGATAACATGGGCTTCCCTGATAGCTCAGTTGGTAAAGGATTTGCCTGCAATGCAGGAGACCCCAGTTCAATTCCTGGGTTGGGAAGATCTGCTGGAGAAGGGATAGGCTACCCACTCCAGTATTCTTGGGCTCCCCGGGTAAAGAATCTACCTGCAATTCGGAAGACCTGGGTTTGATCCCTGGGTTGGGAAGATCCTCTGGAGAAGGGAAAGGCTACCCACTCCAGTATTGTGGCCTGGAGAACGCCATGGACTGTATATCCATGGGGTCACAAAGAGTCAGACATGACTGAGTGACTTTCACTTTCACTTCATATGATAGCATGTATTAATCAAAGTTCTGTGTCACTCAATGCAAGCCCTCCCATGAGTCAGGCAGGCACCACCTTATGGTTGACGTAACCACTTTCCTGGTGGCTCAGACGGCAAAACGTCTGCCTGTAATGCAGGAGGCCCAGGTTTGATTCCTGGGTCGGGAAGATCCCCTGGAGAAGGAAATGGCAATGCACTCCAGCACTCTTGCCTGGAAAATCCCGTGGATGGAGGAGCCTGATAGGCTACAGTCGATGGGGTCGCAAAGAGTCAGACACGACTGAACAATTTCATTTCCATCTCATAAATCTCATCACTCAAAATATGTGATGCTGTATATTCATCCTTCTCTTTCAGATATGCATATAGTTTCTTTAAAACAGAAATTCATTCCAAACTGGTAACTTGTAATAAAATACCTCCTGTTGGTCCTGGGTCCTCTACATTCTCAAGCACTTTGGAGGGCTTTACATACACCTAAATAATGACAGAGGACCAGATAGTGTGAAATGATGCACTTGTTAACACAAAAATCACACATGCAGGAAAGAAACGATTTCAGGATTACAACAGATAACCAGATCTTCATTGTTGTTACTGAGACACTGAGCTGAGAAGAACAGTTGTTAGGAACATTTTTAAGATATGGTACCCCTTAATATTGGCTTCTGTAGATTTAATTAAAGGGTCAATTGGCGTGACTTTGCCAAGAATCAAAATTACATGAGTGAGAAAGATGAGTCAAGCAAAGATCATGATGAATTACTGAGTAGCTATCAATTAAAAATCTTATAACAAGAGTTTTTGTCAGTATTACTGTATTTTCTAGTTTCTCCCTTAGTAAGTTGTTTTTTTGGCTATGCTGGGTCTTTGTTGCCTCCAGGGCTTTCTCTAGTTGTGGCAAGCAGGAGCTGCTCTCCAGTTTCAGTGGCTTCTCTTATTGCAGGGGCTTCTCTGGTGGATCAGATGGTAATGAATCTACCTACAATACAGGAGACCCATGTTCCATCCCTCGGTTGGGAAGATCCCCTGGAAAAGGGAATGGCAAACCATTCCAGTGTTCTTGCCTGGGAAATCCTATGGACAGAGGAGCCTGGTGGGCTACAGTCCATGGGGTCGCACAGAGTCAGACATGACTGAGTGACTAACATTTTAACTTTCTTTCACTCTTGTTGCAGAGCGCAGACTCTAGGCCTGAGGGCTTTAGTAGTTGTGGTAAAAGGGCTTAGTTGCTCTATGGCATGTGGGATCTTCCCTAACCAGGGGTTGAACCTGTTTTCCCTGTATTGGGAGTTGGATTCTTAATCCCTCAACCACCAGGGAAGTTCCCTAAGGAGGTTATTTATCAAATGCAGAAATAGCATTATTTCATTTTGCCCATTACTTAAAAGAGACGTATTATTTTAGGCTAGAACACTGCTGCAATATTAGGGCTATAAATCTAGTTATTTATGCCATAACAAGATCAACTAATCACTTAAATATTTTGATGTAGCACTCAAAAGATTTTTACCTAATCCAAGAAATATCACAGAAACTTTGACATTCTGATGAGCAAAGTATGTTTTGGTGGGAAAAATAAGCAAAATAATAAATTTTGATACTACTCAATTGTGAAAGGTATATTTGTGTTCTTTAGCCTTAGACCACAGCACCACAACATTTGTGTTTTCCTTAGTTGACATTGGTGCTGCACAGACATGATGCCCTGGTTTAATCCAGACAGTAATTCTAAAGGAATATTTAAGTCATATTTAGCTTGGATTAAGATAACTCTATTGAAAAATGTGATAGCTATTATAGTAATTTCAATTCATATTGAAGCAATGGCAATTTAATAGATAAAATATTGAAATACTACCTAACACAGCAAAAGCATTTAATCTGAACTTGGGGGAAAAAAGTAAAAAGGCTCAGAAGTTCCTGGTTCAGAAATCTAGTCTCTGGTGCGGACACTGACCCTGTTGGACGTCAGGGTCCTGCTGGCTCTGCCAAACAGAATATGATGACATTTCCTCACTAGCGACGGCCGTGACTTTCACGGCTACTCTGATGAACAGTGGGATGCGTGCACCTTATCAGTACCCTGGTGGTGGTAACATGACCCTTTTCTTTAAGTAGATCAGAGTGCAAATAGACATCACATACTTGCTCCTTAACCATCTTTATTAATGAGTGGAGGATGATGCTCCCTCTGTTACTGATGAGAGACTCAGACAAGCCATGTACAACTGCCCCCCACACCCCCCGACTAGGCCACCCAGGGCCCAAAGCACCTCCTTGTCCCTCCACCCTGTCTGGCTGTGACCACAGTGCTTTTCCCCAGTGCGTATCTCTGTAGCACCCACGGGTGTGACATATCCAACCTGCTTTAAATTCTGACTCTGGGACGCTCACTAAGAGTGTCCTCCTATTTCTCTCAAGCTCTGTGCCTCTCTCTTCAGGACGAGCTTGGTGAAGCAAATTGAATTCAACTTCCGATCACAAGCCATCACGTCTCCCAGAGCCACGGTGTCAAAAGAGCAAGAGAAGTTTGGAAAAATACCCTTCGATTACGCCAGTTTTGATGCCCAGGTTTTTGGTAAATGCCCCCTTGTACAAACAGGTCGGAAAACACCACCATTTCCTGAATGTAAGCTTGAATTCCAATACTTATCCCCCAAAATGTATCTTGTGTATGTGTGTGTTATGGGAGGGGATGCATTTAAATAGGTAATATACTATTTATTGGTAATATTTAGCAATATTTAATAGGTAATATACTATTTCTGGGAGGAGAGAAAATATATAGTGAAATAAAATAAGAATAACAATTATAAGTTAATCAGTACTATTGATGTTACATGATGTTACACTGAATATGGTGAATAGTTTGTGTTTTAATTATTCTACAAATATGGTGCCATTGTTGAATCTAAATACAGTAATTCTGACAAAATATTTAATTCTCATTTAGCCAGGATTGGGTTTAGTACACTGAAAACTGCAATAGCTATTATAATACAGTAATTTTAATTCATATTAAAATTATGAAAATCTAATAGGTAAAATCAGAGAAGGCAATGGCACCCCACTCCAGTACTCTTGCCTGGAAAATCCTATTGATGGAGGACCCTGGTAGGCTGCAGTCCATGGGATCACTAAGAGTTGGACACGACTGAGCGATTTCACCTTTAACTTTTCACTTTCATGCATTGGAGAAGGAAATGGCAACCCACTCCAGTGTTCTTGCCTGGAGAATCCCAGGGACGGGGGAGCCTGGTGGGCTGCCATCTATGGGGTCGCACAGAGTCGGACACGACTGAAGCGACTTAGCAGCAGCAGCAGCAATAGGTAAAATAGCGAAATACTACTTAAAGTATTACTTGCATTAGCAAAAGCTTTCAGGCTTAAGGTGGGAGAAAAAGTGAAAGGTCTAGGAGGAAACTCATAATTCAAAAATCAAGATTTTACTAGAAAAAAAAAGTGTGGCTATGGAGATGTTCACCCACAGATTTAAGAATTAATGCAGAAATGTGTTCATTCTCTAACAATGACACATTTGTATGGACGGTCATAATGCAAAGGCACTTGTAACACATAAAACTTGATATTTTTACTAATAGTTTTCTCCGGTTGTTTAGAGTCCTTGAATATTCTAATGAGTAGGTGAGATTTTTCACCTGGGGATAAATCCAGGAATGATTTCTACAAAGGGAAATAATCCTCCAGTTGGAGTCCTCCATAGACCATGAATTTTTCACAGTGTTGTGCAGGTCCCTGGGCTCCCTTTGATCTGACACATAGTTACCTAGATGTGGTGCTCTTAGGAACACAGAATGTTTCTCCCTTCTGTGATATGAATCACCAAATTTTTCAAAGAACTTGAATGCGGTATAAAACCCAACAGTGGCTAAACAGACTAGGGAGGAGTGTGTTCATCAATTAGAATATATTGTACTCTAAAAGATTGTTTTACCTGTTCTTACTAAAAATAAAGTATAACCAACATAGGTAACCACTGACAACCTATTAGATTCAAGGGGAAAATTATACACACAAATACACACACAGTGTTTTGTATCTATATGCAGATAGTTTTCTTTTATATATATATAAAATAGACACACATACATATATATTTAATTCAGGTGAAACTAGTTAATAAGAGCCTTCTAAATATTCATATAATATGGATACTGGTTTAAAAAGTAGAATTTTCAGTGACATTTTTATAACTACAGGAATAACATTTGGTAATGCTTTAAACTATATTTTATGAAAAATAATGATCAAACATTTAAAATAAACACTACATTCAGTAAAACAGCCAAATGCCTTTATAGCCCACATTAAATTTTGGATGTGCCTCCCGGTCCCTGAATGATGTTTGCAAACACCCAGAGTAAAGAGAAACATCTTTAATTCTCTCAGGGACACCCTGGTACCCATAGCAGAAGCATAAGGGAGGACTCAGCCTTGATAACTCAGTGCTTTTCTGTTCACCTTGAGAACTTGGGCTCAGTCCATCCCCTACTCGCTGCCCTGCGCCTGAACACAAAAATGAAGTAAAAAAAAAAAAAGCTTCATCATCTCCTCAGGTCCACCAAGTTGGAGGAAGAGAAACTGCTACTGACTTAAGCACAAAACAAACTCGCATAACAAATAGCAAAGCATGCAATTCTGAATCTAAGTATAAATTGTTGGTGTGAGAACAAATATGAAGCAGTCCATTTCCTCCGCAGGGATCGCTGATTCTCGTACCTACACTGTTTGTGGGTGTTGTGGCCTTAAGCCTCTCTAGTCCCTGATAAGTTTCACTAGCGTAAACTTGAATCTACCATTTTTACCACCTGTGCTGCCAGAGCACGTGCCCAGTAACCTGAGTTAGAGTTTTTCTCATAAAACGTATAAATACAAAAAATATTAAGAGAATAGGCCTTCCTTCTCCGCAGTCACCTTGTTTGATATATGAACTCCAGTGAAAACCAATCTGAATAACATTCATTTAAGGTACACAGAGAGAATGGATTGTGTTTCTGTGTATTCTTCACGTATTTTCATGCAAGAAGTTCTGTCTTTCAAACAAGTCTATTTAATGAGTAAATCCATGTTTGTGCAATTGCTAATCAAATCTCTCTTCAACAGCGAAGCATTTTTCCAGTCCAGGGAAATTTCCCCCCCGGCTGCCGAGTGCAGGCGCCCACACACAGAGCCCAGGCCGTGCCAGCTCCTACGGCTCCGGCCAGCGCAGTGAAGACACCCACATCGCAGCAGCTGCGGCCATCCTGAACCTGTCCACCCGCTGCCGGGAAGCCGCCGACATCCTCGCCAACAGACAGCAGGGTCTGCACGCCAAGGTAGGCAGGCCAAGAGCCCGGAGGGGGGCCAGCGGCTCGCCGTGAGGATAGGCTGCCTCCGCAATCCTGGCCATGCTCACCACCTCCGTGGCCTGGCCCCCTTTGTCTTTGGGAAGGGGTGAGCCTGATGGATTCAAGGAGCAGGGAGACCATGGCTCATTTGCAGGTTGTGCAAGGAAGCTGGGTGGGGGGTGTGGAGACTGGCTGGGGAGCCCAGTGGATTCTAAACCTCTTTTTGTGTTGGGGTCTTGGCCACAGCGACATGAACACAGACAGCACTAGAATCTGTCTGAACAGCAGAGACTGTTCGCTGTCTGAGAATCAAAGATGGTAAGATGTATTTAATGAAACCGCCACTTGTAAAACATGGCAAAATTCATGACATCTCATTACTGTGTGTGGAATCATCATAGAGCATAAAATGGTCTGAGATGCTGTCTTTTTTCTCAAAGGACATCATAAAACCTGGGTCCATTAAGTCAACAAGAGAAGGATCAAGGGCTCTTGAGAGCTCAGGGCCCAAATTCAAATCCAGAACCAAATTCTAGGAAGTTTCTGAAGATCCCCATCTTTCTGGAGCTCACAAAATTAATCACCTTTCTCTAATAACCTCTCCTCTCCAACTAACAAGGAGAAGTAGACATCTGTGTTTAGGATGTCTTGATGAAAATAAAAACCAAAGATCCTTTGTGTGTTGGCTTTTGAGGAGGGAGTCATGATGTTTCAGAGTAACAGTGACCATCAGATGGGGTGCCAGAACTGGCTGCAGGCAGCTAGAGCCCGCAACTTCTGTCTACATGGAAAGCTGTTAAAAGAAATTGTTTTCCTACCTAGCTGGGAGAAGCTAGCTGACAGAGCATGCCCAGGCTGGTTTGGAGAAAAGTGAAAGTGTTAGTCACTCAGTTGTGTCCAACTCTTTGCAACCCCATGGACTGTAACCTGCCAGACTCCTCTGTCCATGGGATTCTTCAGGCAAGATACTGGAGTGGGTAGCCATTCCTTTCTCCAGGGAATCTTCCAGACCTAGGGATCAAACCTGGGTCTCCCGCATTGCAGGCAGGTTCTTTATCGTCTGAGCCACCAAAGAAGTGGTGATTAGAGAAGAGAGTTCCCCTTGCTCTGGGTGGAAGATGCCCCGGTTAAACTCTAACGCAAACTCAGTGAGCACAGGCATTCGCTCCCCTTTCCCTTTAAGCTCAGCCCATCCCGGTGCAGTCAGCTGCTCACCTGTGTGCATGCCAGGCCTTCAGGAGAGCAGGGCGCACAGTGGCATGGCGCATTTGACAGAAGAATCAGAATTAGCTTCTGGACAGGTCTGAGCCAAGTAAACCCCAGGAAGAGTTGGTGGCCAAAAACCACTCAAAAACCGTTTTAAACAAATGAGTTCCTTAAACAAAGAAAAACACATTGCCTCAAAAATATAAAGAAAACTCCAATTTCCCCAGAAATCACAGTCAGAGATTATTTACATAAATGAATGATTTTGGGTCCTTTAGAATGTAACTTTGGTTATTCTTAAATTCTTAAATTTTAAAAACCTGAATACATTTCTCCTTTTTAAAGGGGTATTCTAATGTGCAGCTCATTGGAGTGATACTAAACTGTCTTCCTTCTTATTTGCTTTATTGTCAGTTTAGGCTGTCCTGTAAGAAAAAAGGGGCTTCCCTGGTGACTCAGCAGTAAAAAATCCACCTGTAGTGCATGAGACATTGGTTTGATCCCTAGGTCAGGAAGCTCTCCTGGAGGAGGGCATAGCAACCCACTCCAGTAATCTTGCCTGTAGAATCCCATGGACAGAGGAGCCTGGTGGGCTACAGTCCATGGGGTCTTAAAGAGTCAGACACGACTATAGCAACTGAGCACACATGCACACATAATAAAAGCGCCAGCGTTATAATGGTTAACGCTACTTAACTTTGCTTAAGTGAGTGGTTGTAGGGTGAAGGCTCTATGTGGATAGGTACAGTTTGGTTCCTTCACCTTTTACCTTTGTATTCTCCACATTCTATCAATTGCTGAAGTCAAGCAGTGAATCCAACAAAGATGACAGGAACCCCCCAAATGTCTGAGCCCCAAAACTGTCAACCACACCTTAACTGCAGGAGCCCCGCCACGGATGAGACCATAAGAGTTGAAGGGCCAGAAAGTGCGGCAGTCGGTTTTTTAGAGAACCTGTGATGCTGGCAGTTTTCAAAACCTTTTTCCCATGAACGTTTCTCGATGGACATCGTGGGTGGTAAACAGGATCAGTGTGGCCCCCTGCACCGTCACCTTGTGTCACCCTCCTCCACACCTGCATTTGCACACAACTGTAACGATTTGCAGAGTTCTATCCTGGTTGGATTCTATTTTCTGACCTTAAAAGAGAATCTCATACATCCCTGAAACCACAAAAAGTAATTATTGTAGCAAAAAAAAAAAAAAAAAGAGAGAGAGAGAGAAAAAGCCAAAGTAATTAACCCTGAAATATGGGCTCCAATGCAGCAGTGCCCTGTGCCTGCCGTTTCTGTTGTCCACAATGCCCTCTGCTCCGTGCCCTTTGTTTCACGTAGGATTAAGTGTAAACAGTCTCGCTCCGCACTGAATACTAGCCTGATTCTCTCTCCACCAGGATGCGGGGCTTCCTTCATGGTGGGTGTTTGGTGTGTTTGTTTTTGCTGATTAGAATTCAGAGACCTCTTGAGTTCCTAGTTCGGAAAACAGGATATAGAAATACATGGCTTTCCCCCATTCTCAACTTCTGGAGCTGAGCATAGAAGCACTGTTGATGGACTAGAGAGATTCTGGCAGGAGGATTCAACTGTCCCAACTGGAGAGTCCGGAGGTGCTGGGCTGCCCAACAGAGTAGAGTCCCTCAGAGACCCTGTCTTCAAGGATCTTACGGTTAAAGAAGGACGAAAAACGTTGTCACTGCAGGAGGAGAGCAAGGTCTTCAGAGGGGCCTTTCCTGAGGTCCAGGGGAGGTGTGGGTGATTCTATAGGGAATTTGACCAGAACTTTGACAAAGGATTTATTTTCTTCTGCCTCCGTCTGGTCCTTTCCTTCCCCCAGTGAGCTTCTTGGAAGTTGTTTAAAGAGCCCAAGAGGAGAACAAGTTACGAATCTTGCATGTGGGCATGACTTTGTTAAAATCAAGCCAAAGGACACTGACCTTGAGACTGGCTTCATACCCACTCATCAGGGCTAATACAAGTTCTTTCAAGCTATGTGCAAAGTCATAACTCACCCCAAGTTTGGCAGGATAACTGAATTCGTGATATGCAAAATCCCTACTCATGTGTAAGATAAGACAGCAGAGGCAAACCTCAGGGAGGCAAGAGAACCTCTTCCAAAAACAATGAAGAACGTTATGAACATTCTGAAGTGTTCTCCTTTCCGAGTTTCTCAGCCTGAGTGTCTGCCTACCCCACACGCCTCCTTCACCGCCCAGCCCTGGGTGGAGGTGCCAGGGCAAACGCTCTCAGTCGCTGCCTGAGCTCACATTCACTACATCCTAAAAGTAGATCTTAGAAAGAACAGCTCCTGTTAAAATCCAATCCAGCACTTACACAGCATGTCCACACTACCTAAATCACCTGTGGGTGTTTTAAGTATCTCTTTGAGAAATCAAGTCAGAGAAAAATTAGTAATAGCAATACCAAGTGGAGATCATTGTGGTTACAGACACTTGTTTGAAGCATGAGCCATAGTGTGATACTGGAACTGTCCTTGGTCCTGAGATTTGTAGCCTGTGCTTCATTTCCATGTGGAATTCCTGTGAGTTTGCAAAACATAGGTGGACCACAGCTTCAGACATTCCCCCTTGAGTCTGGAGATGGTGCTCCTGAGATAAGCACAGGGCTGAGGACAACCAGGCAGCAGGAGGAGTGAGCAGCGGGGGTTTTCGGGGTCCACGCCATCCTCCTTCCTCCCCACCTTCCTCCTCCTCCTCCTCCCTCGTCAGCAGAGGTAGGAACAGGCACACAGTCTATCTTTATCCCAATCCCTGCCGCTTGCCAAGTGTTCTGTTGTTTGTTTTGGTGTTTCCCCCACCTGTTTAGACAAAGTGGCATATGCACAGTGTGCCTTAAAAGAAAACAAAAAATTGACACTTGCTTGAAATGTTTAAAGTTCAAAGTCTGTTTTGTGCTTGAACAAGGCCGAGAAACAACACGCTATCACATCTCCACTCCTGCTGCCTTCTCTCAGAAATAGCCCGGCGGCTCTGAGGATGGTTAGAATCCAAAATCAGCCTTTTTCAGTAACTTTAATGTGAAGTCAGATGCTGCGCACAACGTGAGTGAACTGCTCTGAGGGACTGTAGTCAGGATCTCAGAGAACCAGTGCTGTGTGTGGGGAAACCACCTCTTTGCTTCCATGTAGAACGGCATAGGGAGATCTCTTAGAGTCCAAAAACCCAATCAAATTATGATTATTATCAGTTGTGTTGTTTACTGAATACCTACTATGTGTCAGGCACTATAAATGAGCCCTCTGCACATAATGTACCGTGTGCTTAGTCACTCAGTCATGTCTGACTCTGTGCGACCCCATGGATTGTAGACTGCCAGGCTCCTCTGTCCATGGAATTCTCCAGGCAAGAATACTGGAGTGGGTTGCCATGCCCTTCTCCAAGGGATCTTCCCAACCCAAGGATCAAACCCAGGTCTCCTGCATTGCAGGTGGATTCTTTACTGTCTGAGCCACCAGGGAAGTCCAGGAATACTTGAATGGCATCTCATTTTGCAGGTGAAGAAAGTAGTGCAGAAATATTAAATAATTGCTCCTAAATGGCACAGCTACAACTGTTGGAGATAAAACTTGAATTCTTGCCTAACTTTTGATCTCCTTGATGGATTTATCATTCCCTGGTGTACAAACTACTGGTCTACCAAGAGTTTTCACTATGACATTAAGTGTCAGACAAAGATTTAGGGGAAAAGATTATAAATTTAGCTTCCCTGGTGGCTCAGGTGGTAAAGGATCTGCCTGCAATGCAGGAGACCTGGGTTCAATCCCTGGGTCAGGAAGATCTCCTGGAGGAGGGAATGGCAACCCACTCAGTATTCTTGCCTGGACAATCCCATGGGCAGAGGCACCTGGTGAGCTGCAGTCCATGAGATTATAGAGATTCAGACATGACTGAGAGACTAAATAACACTTTAATTTTATACCTTCTCTCAGTCACTTACTTCTCTTCTGAATTCCATCACAGGATTTCTATTAGTATATCTCACGAGTCATACTCTTAATAGCATTAATATTAATATTCAATTGCTATTTAGTAAGAATAAGATGTTTTCAGTTCATTTATTTTATTCATTTATTCATTTAATTTTTTGAGGTATGTGTGATCTTAGTTCCCTGACAAGGGACCAAACCCATACCCCCCGTAGAAGAAGCACAGAGTCTTAACCACTGGACCTTAGGGAAGTCCCAGTTTGTTTATTGTTAGTACCTGGTTACCCTTTTTTGAGGATAAGCAAGAGGATTTTATTTTTTTATATTAATTCGATTTTTAATTTAATTTTTATTTTATATTATAGTTGATTTACAGTGTGGTATTAGTTCATGGTATACAGCAAACTGATCCAGTTGTACATACACATATATCCTTTCTTTTTCAGGTTCTTTTCCCATATAGGTCATTACAGATTATTGAGTAGAGTGCCCTGTGCTATAAATAACTTGGGGTTAACATATACACACTTGTCCTCTGAAACATATTTTCAAAGTAGGCAGGGTATCGTTAACAAGGACTTTCTGTATAGCACAGTGAACTGTATTCAGTACCCTGCCTACTTTGAAAACATGTTTCAGAGGACTTCCAATATGAAGAAGATGTTTCCGCCCCCTGAATCAGGAACAGAAGAGCCTTAGTGGCGAGATGGAGCAGAAACCCGTCTGCAGACCCCCTCCTCTTGCACTTGTCTTAGCGCTGTCACAAAACGAGGAGGTGGTTCAACCTCTCCTTATTAACAACGGAGAATATGCCAAATAAGGAAAACAAGGCTATCTTATTCTACCAACACCTTGGAAGTTAATGCTTTTCATAATCAGAACATTTAAAGTAAAATTACAGTTTTGTTTTTTTATTTACTTTGTCACCATCTTTGAATGTAAGATAATTTTTTTATTTTTGAAACAATATAGTATTATCATTTTCCTGGGAAATATTTGAGGAAAAGAGCCCTTAGCCTATCCTTGCAAGAATTTATGTGATTCCCTTTTGTTCTTCTTTAAAAAACGATTTTCTTCCCATTTTCCCTAGTTGTAAGTGTAATCAAAATTCCAGGTTGTCTCCTGCTTTCAGTGACATAAGTGTTTTCCCTGTTGAAACAAAGTCCTTGAAATTATCATTTTACTGATCACATAATGTGCCAGTTAATAAGTACAGTGTAATATTGTCCCTCTTTTGGCAGACATCTGAGTCACTACTGATTTTATAGTACAGATAAGGCTTATAATAGATAATCACCTCAACTTTCAGCTGAATAATAATTTATAATTGTATAATTTATATATACATTACATAAAGTAAAATAATAATTTGTAGTCAATTTCACTAAAAATGTCCTATATGCATCAAATAAGCTTCTTGAAGGCAGCGACACTAGATTTCTCCATTTTCTTTTGCCCTAAATATACTGGCTTGAAAATGTTATGTGCTTTCTCAATCCTTTTGAAAATCAGCACCTCACAGGGAATATCTCTAACTAAGAAGTGGCTGAATTACATGGTCACTGATGTTGCTCCGAAGTTGGAGAGTATATGAGCAGTGTTAGACCAGGCTCAAGAAGTTTAAAATTCAAATAAGATCTAAGCCCTTTGAGAAATGAGCATCTTAGGAGTCAGGCTGGGGATCCCTGTCTGGGTAGGGCTGTCCTCTCCCCCTCCTATGGCCTCTCCCACCACCACCACCCTCTCCTCATTGCCCTGCTATGTGGAATTTCAAGCACAGAGAGAAATGATGTCTATTGATACTGCTCTGAATGAAATCCATGCAGTAAACGTGTGATCCACCCATCCATGGGCAGAAAGGGGCCCTTCTCTGGTGCTGTGTGTAATTGTCGAGTGCATCTGTGAGCTCACTTAAAGCCCATCTGTACCCGCATGGCCGCCTGCTACCCCCTCCCCTTCCCCAGCACGGTCAGGTGCTCAGAGCAGCCGGCTGGGGCGCGGGGCACAGAAAACCACCTCTTTCAAACATTAGGAATGATTTTTTTTTTCGATCAACCTATGATTACTCAACATGTAGAACCACCACAACTCTGAGAATCTCTGTTTTTTTTTTCTCATTTACTCATTGGAAGTTTTTTTTTTTTTTTAGTTTCCTGTAGAAACTAAAATATATATTAGTGTTGTCTTGGAATAGTTGGTATTTTTTTTTTCAGCAAGCTCGAATCTGCACTATTTATGGGTTTTGCACTATAAAATGCTGCAGCCCAGTCACGTGGCTCCCTTTTCCTAAGCCATCTGTCACAGAGGTCTGGAATTTTATGTGAATGTTGGTTGTGCAGTCTTAACCCAAGTTTTTTTTATTTTTTTATGAAAAAAATGTCAGCAACTACAATATTTAGCATTTTACTTTACATTGGCCATTAAACTTGATTGCTATAGCTCTGTTTCATTGCTATAGTTACATATCAGCATTGAAGCCAAAAGTTGTTTTGATATGCTTGTGGCAGACTGCACTGTACTGTGGAGAGAGTGTGCAGCACAGATATGGTTAATATCTTGGATTTTTGTAACTAAGGTTTATTAATGCTGGTATAAAAATGTATTTGATATTATACAGATGGCATAAGATGTGGTGGTTACTAAGTTATTATCCTGGATAAGCTCTACTGTGAAATTCAGGGCTTAAAACTATCACAGGAGATTAAACTATTTACTAAAAAGGACAGAAAGACAGGACGAAAGCATCTTAGTACAAATACATTAGAAGTGTATTTACCTCCCATAGATATCGTAAAGCATCTTTACCTGAGAGATTGAGAACAAAAACTTTGCAGGTAAAACAAGCAGACAGAAGAGATGCTTTTATTTTTTAATTCAGCAACAGTACAGTGGACCTCATCTCAGTGGGAACGTTGGGGAGGGGATAAGGGCAGAGTGTAACTGGGGGGTTAAAATAAACCTCTGGGAAGTAGGTGTTAGGGATCTTAGGAACATATTCAGGGAAGTCTCCTGCTTTTCCAGACAAAAGAAACAGAGGAGAGACATTGTCTAGAAGTTAATTGTGAATTGACGGACGGCAATGAGAACCCCGGGAAGGTATTCCTTTGACCCACTTAGGAGGGTAAAAAGCTCACTCTCCGAGAGTCCTGGGAGTTACTGTCTGGCAGCGTTCACGATTCAGGACCGTGCACACCATCCTCGGGCACGTGACTTGCAGAAGGGCCAGGATGCATGGGGACCTTGTTGGCACTTGAACCTTAAAAACAAAACGAAGCTCAGCCAAGGTCTCCCGAGGAGAAATGTCGTGAGGCAGAATTAAAGTCTCATACTGAGTATCTGGAAAATAATCACCTTTATTCTGGAGTTTTCAGTGTAGAGCTTAGCCTCCTACCCCCACCCTGGTCATGCTGCCAGCTGCCACCTCACATCCCCGAGGGGGAACTAGGCGTGCACTGCCCACCTCCCCCAGCCCACCCCCCATGAGTTAACCAAGCTTTTCTGGTTCAAGTCACTCAGGGTAAAATGTCACTGTCACAGTAATCTAATATGGTTCTAATATTTCCCAATAAAAATTCTCTCCCAGCTGGTTATTTTCTGCATGTTTTTCATGTTGGGAGGGGGATAGTGTGTCTCTTTATTAACTCCAGTGTTAATGCTTTAAAGGATGAATTGGGAGTGATAATTCTGCAAACTAGAAAGGAAGATTTAAAGCTAAACTTAAAAAAAAGATAAAATATGTTTAGCCAGTACATTTAGTATTTGGACCATCTTACTTATATTTAGGCTTACATTGCTTAAACCCAGAAACACGAAACTCCCTAATGGGGCTGCTCTGAAAAGTCTGCCTAAGAATTGAACATTAACCAAAGCGAATCAGAAAACGAGATTTAAAATCAGATATACTTCCATAAAAGCTTGCATTTAAAATGATCCCTTAAAAGCCCCACATGGCCAGGCTACCACTGCAAACTGCTTACATGGTTTTTTTTTTGTTTCCTGTTATACACAGGGGGCCGAGATAGAAGTGGATGAGAATGGCACGTTGGACTTAAGCATGAAAAAAGCTCGAATCCTGGACAAAGTTGCACCCCTAACTTCCACTAACCCTTCTGTTCCAACTGCTTCCTCTTCCCCGTTCAAAACCAGCAGCCTTCTGGTCAACGCTGCCTTCTACCAGGCCCTGTGTGACCACGAAGGCTGGGACACGCCCATCAACTATAGCAAAGCCCACGGGAAGACGGAGGAGGAGAAAGAGGTACTGTTCCAGTGTCAATCAATAAGTTGGAGACAGAGCGTGATCGGATAGTGTGGTCCACTTATTCCTCCTGCACATTTCTCACCATCCTATTTAGATAACACGTAATTCTGTAGCTGGTTTTTGATTTTGGTAAAGCGATGATTTTAAATTTCAGGAGATATTTACAAATGAATTCAACATTTCCCATCCCTTGCCTAAAACGAGATGTCATTAGAGTCTGTCATATCACCGTTAAGGGTTGAGTTGTATGCACTGAGAGGTGGTGTCATCTATCCTGGGACACGGCAGCCTGTGAGCCGTGAGCCCATGTGTCTCTGCACCAGAGGCTGGAACACGAGAGCAAATCTGTACAGGGATGCTTCTTGTCAAATTCCCTTCCGTGGTTTCATGGAGGGATGGTGTGGGCATCCCTCCATGCAGAGCTGTAGTCCAGGGACTGATCCTGGCCATCGGGTGTCCAAGCTGTGGCAACCCCAGAGCTGTGAGCTGGGTTATCCCTGGAGGTGGAATCACCCCAGAAGTCAGATGTTGTGCAGGAAGACATCAGCTTCCTCTCATGGCTGGAGCCCCCTGGGGTGGGTCTGATGAGCCCCGACTCAGTGTCATTCCAAAGAGTTCACGGCTACACCCTCCACTGGTTAGACTCTGGGTCACTGCACATGTGACCCCAGCCTTCCTGCAAGGCTGTCTGTCCTAGGGAAGTGCTTGGTGCTTGCCAGCTGACACGTTTGAAGAACTGAAGTAGACATTTGGAAGTAAGCATCACCCCCCTTTTTTCAGATATGTGAAGCTCAGAGACTTTGGAGGGAGGCTAATTTGATTTTAACATATACTTTATTTTTTATTGAAGTATAGTTGGTTTACAATA
The DNA here is from genome assembly GCF_029378745.1 of Bos indicus. Taxonomy (NCBI): domain Eukaryota; kingdom Metazoa; phylum Chordata; class Mammalia; order Artiodactyla; family Bovidae; genus Bos; species Bos indicus. The sequence continues at coordinate 21,531,078 of NC_091773.1, read as the reverse complement.
TCATATAAGTTTCAAGAGTACAGCACAGTGCTTCAGATACATATACATACACACATATATACATATATATGGGCTTCCCTGGTGGCTCAGATGGTAAAGAATCTACCTGCAATGCAGGAGACTGGGGTTCGATCCCTGGGTCAGGAAAATTCCCTGGAGGAGGAAATGGCAACCCACTCCAGTATTCTTGCTTGGGAAATCCCATGGACAGAGGAGCCTGGCGGGTTACAGTCCATGGGGTCACAAAGAGTCGGACACGACTGAGTGACTAACACTACTCACTCTGCATATATATGTGTATGTGCGTGTGTATTCTTTTCCAGATTCTTTTCCCTTACAGATTATTACATAATACTGAGTATAGTTCCCTGTGTGACTTGAGCATCTTCCTTAACATCTCTGGGCATGAGTCAGTGTCAATGGCAGTGATCAAAAAATTGGGGTGTTTTCTGTTCCCCTTCTGTCCTTCCCTTCCACCCTCCCCCCACACACACTTTCATTGGCATCCCCATGTCCAGTAAGACTGGCCCCGAGGACGTAGGACACCCATCTGGTAGGAGAACCAAACTGTAGCCAAGCTCCTGGATGAGTGAGCAGTCAAGCAGGCGTGCAGAATAGCTGGAGGGGGAGTGGCCTGGAGGAGCCTCCAGGACCCAAGGCAGCTCTGCGTCTCCGTCACCACCAGCCACACCTTCCCAGGAGGGCAGGGGTCTCCTACAGCAGCAGGTTCCAGTTAGATTATGCCATGTGGGGCTTAGTCACTGTCCTTTCTTTGGCTTTTAAAAGTTCACCCAAGTATTTAGGGATGGTTTGAGTTAATCTATCATAACACTACTTTAGAAAAATTTTCTTAAATCACACACATCCAACTTTAATGTAAAACAGACCCTGCAAAGTGTAAGAAGCTGGTTTGCCTCAGGTGGTGATTGAGAATTGGTGAACATGTGTCTCTGTCCTCCTCTGCATTCCCTAGTCAGCTTGTGCAAAGTCCCCAAGGTTACACCTTGTTTTTGTCATTGCCGTATAATCCAGAAATGTGCCTACATTCACACTTGCCATCACTCCATACCGGGGTCCGAGGTGGAGATGAGGTGGTGGGGGTGGATCCTTTGGAAGCACAGCCCAGATGAGAGCAAGGATGGTGATTCTTCTGAGTCAGGGACACCCCCAGTCCAGAAGACTCCCTCTATTGCCAATCAGTCTCCTGCCTAAACCACTCCCAAATGAGGGCACCTAATCCTTGGGGGCAGGAGGAGAAGGGGACGACAGAGGATGAGATGGCTGGATGGCATCACTGACTCGATGGCCGTGAGTCTGAGTGAACTCCAGGAGTTGGTGATGGACAGGGAGGCCTGGCATGCTGCGATTCATGGGGTCTCAAAGAGTCGGACACGACTGAGTGACTGAACTGAACTGAACTGAATCCCAGCTATGAGACCTGGAGGTCCAGTCAAAAATGTGTGGCACGGAGGATGGTCCCTTACAGAGTGACCGTTAGTGCATCCTTGTTCTTAGGCGAGTCCACTGGGATGAAACCCCCCACGTTGGAGAGGCTTGGTGCCATGTGCTGGGGGCTTGGACTTTCTCTTCCTCATCCTTGCAACCCCACTGTATACCAGCCATGGTCACTGTTCACCCCAAGTCTTCTTTCTGCTTGCACAGGGTCAGACATCCGGTCCAGTCCCCACCAGTAACAAAGCAAAGTGGGTTCTTGCTCCCTTTCAGGGTCTTTGTGTCGTTTGACACAGGTTCTGATGGCTCAGTGGTAAAAAACCTGCCTGCCAACACAAGAGATGCAAGAAATGTGGGTTTGATCCCTGGGTCAGGAAGATCTCTTGGAGGAGGAAATGGTGACCCTCTCCAGTATTCTTGTCTGGAAAATCCCTGGGAATGGACAGAGGAGCCTGGCAGGCTATAGCCTATGGGGTTGCAAGAGTTGGACATGACTTAGCTGTAAACCACCACCATAATGTCTGTAGCAATGTCTGCAGGGTACTCCTTATATTCTGGGCACTCCTGCCACTTAGGGGTTGAGTAGGTCCCTTGGGGACCTCCTTGGCTATGTGTACTTCTTAACACTTAGCAGAAAGTAAAGTCTCATAACAAATATTCTCTCCTTAGAAACATGTGAGGAGTCATCTGGGCAGCTTTGTGGATTCAGCTGGGGTCCATTCCTATCTAATGCTGATGGAGCTGACATCCCAGTGCAGTCATGGGGAAGATGGATCATTTCGATTAGACGTCTGCTCTTTTCAGAGCGGCTTACTTCCTTCAGGTCTGCTAGTGCAGGCTCACTGCTACAACTTGCAACCTAAGTATCTGACATCTGGGCTTCCCAGGTGGAGCTAGTGGCAAAGAACCCACCTGCCAGTGCAGGAGACATAAGAGACATGGGTGCGATCCCTGGGTTGGGACGATCCCCTGGAGAAGGAAATGCAACCCACTCCAGTATTCTTGCCTGTAGAATCTCATGGACAGAGGAGCCTGGCCAGCTACAGTCCCTGGGGTCGCAAACAGTCAGACATGACTGAAGTGACTTAGCACACAGCACACATCTGATATCTGGGATTGACAAGCTACTGGAAGTTCGATGTTATAACAAGAACAAAGACGGCTTTGGAGATCCTGAGTTCCTGGAGTCCTAGAGCTTGCGCTAGGTTTGAGTTGACAAGGTAGTTTTTAAGCTCAGTGCCTATTGTCAGGGTCTGAGCATGGGTGGTTCACTGCTGGGCGCTATCCCTGCGGGACACACACAAAAGTGCTTCTGAATCCCCGTAAGCCCTGGGACAGTTCCTTACCCCTGCTCTTTGTTCCTGAGTCCATGCCAAGGTGATTTACATGTGTGAAAGAAAGAGTATTTTTCACATTCTGTTCTGACCCAGAAAGAGAAATGTGATGCTCAATAGTTATTATTTTGTAGAAATCGATGGTAGTCAATGTCCTCATTGCGAAGGTACAACGCAACGCAACACCCCTCAGAGGGTGGCCACACTGAGTCGGAATAAGGATGATGGCTCTTTCTCCACAGTGTCTGATTCTCCTGACTAATCTGAAGAGCAGGATTATTACCAAAGTTTCTAGAGAAGGAAATTGAAGCCAGGTGGAGTGAACTTGCTGTTCTTTGGTCATATAGAAATTAAGTAATGGGCCTGGGTGGCAGGACCAGGTGCCATCTCAGGATGGCAGGACCAGAGTTCTGAGCCCGGGTGCAGAACATGGCCAGTGACCATGCAAACCAGGGACGGATGGTCCTGGCTGTGCTTCCCGGGAGCTCTGCCGAGATGCTGCTCAGGGTCCCAGGGTGCTCTGTGAACCTGGGCTGCTCTCAACTCCACATACTTCACATTCTCCACACACCCTCACACCCCACACCCACACAGCCCCAGACCCCACATGCCCCCAACACAGCCCACACAACCCTACACCCCACACCCCGTACACACTCCACACATACCTACAGCCACAGCCCACACACTCCACACCCCCTCACACACCCTCACACCCCACACCCATACAGCCCCAGACCCCACATGCCCCCACACAGCCCACACAACCCTACACTCCCCACCCCGTACACACTCCACACACACCTACAGCCACAGCCCACACACTCCACACCCCCTCACACACCCTCACACCCCACACCCACACAGCCCCAGACCCCACATGCCCCCACACAGCCCACACAACCCTACACCCCACACCCCATACACACTCCACACACACCTACAGCCACAGCCCACACACTCCACACCCTCTCACACACCCTCACACCCCACACCCACACAACCCCATACCCCTCATACCCCCCACACCCCACACACCCTCACACCCCATACACCCTCACACCCACACCCCCCTTACACCCCATACCCCACATACCCTCATACCCCACACCCCATACACTCCATACACCCTCCACATACCCCACACCCACACCCCACACACTCCACACACCAAAAACCACAGCCCACACACTCCACACCCCCTCACACACCCTCACACCCTACACCCACACAGTCCCATACCCCACATACCCCCTCACACCCCTACACCCTGCACCCCATACCCCATACACCCCCACACCCCCTTACACCCCATACCCCACATACCCTCATACCCCACACCCCATACACTCCATACACCCTCCACACACCCCACACTCACACCTCACACACTCCACACACCAAAAACCACAGCCCAAACACTCCACACCCCCTCACACACCCTCACATCCCACACCCACACAGCCCCATACCCCACATACCCCCTCACACCCCCATACACCCCCACACCCCATACTCCACATATCCCACACACTCCACACACCCCACACCCCTACACCCCACACACCCCACACACCTACATCCCACACACTCCACACAACCTCATACCCCACACCCACACAGCCGTGTACCCCACATACCCCCACACACCCCACACCCACACCCCACACACTCCACACACCCTCCACACACCCCACACCCCTACACCTTACACACCCCACACACCTACATCCCACACACTGCACACACCCTCATACCCCACACCCACACAGCCGTGTACCCCACATACCCCCTCACACCCCCATACACCCCCACACCCCATACTCCACATATCCCACACACTCCACACACCCCACACCCCTACACCCCACACACCCCACACACCTACATCCCACACACTCCACACAACCTCATACCCCACACCCACACAGCCGTGTACCCCACATACCCCCTCACACCCCACACCCACACCCCACACACTGCACACACCCTCCACACACCCCACACCCCCATAACTCCACACCCCCTCACACCCCACACTCCATACACTCCCACACCCCATACCCTACACACTCCGCACACCCCACACCCCTACACCCCACACACTCCACACACCCTCATACCCCACACACTCCACACACCCCAAAACCCTACACTCCACACACTCCACACACCCCACAACCCTACACCCCACACACTCCACACACTCCACACACCCTCACACCACACACCCCCTATACCCCCACACCCCCCCATACCTCCCACACCCCCCACCCCACACAACACTCACGCCTATACTCATGACCAGAAACTGGGTGATTATTTCTAATTCATTGTTATCTTGTTCATATGCACAACAGTTGCTTAATTTTGGTGGTAATTTTCAGAAAATATTGTCTGTCTCTCTCAGTGAAATAGCCTGTCCAGATGCCCCCTAAAAAAAAAATCCTGAATCTGGAAAAAACTCAAACTATCTCGAAAGGAAAGTGCTGAGAAATAACTAGAGCTGTCAGTTTTGTTCAACTGTCAGTTCTCCAAAGACTTCAGATGTTAAAAGTGCCAGATGCTATTATCTGTTATTCATGCTCTCATTATGTTCTGCTTTTTACTAAAATCAATATAAACTCCTATTGTACATTAAAGGAATTTCATCGCACCCATGCAATCTCTAAACACACATATATGTATGCCACATTTTCTCTTATGTATCTCCAATATAAATTATTATTTTCAAAAGGATGCTATAAATTTTGAAAAAAAAATCTGACAAATGATGTTGACATATTTTTTACGGTATGCAATTTAGGAGTTTATATGATATACAATGCTTCAGTAACAAAATTAAACATTCTTATAATGAGGGTCACCTGTATTTTAATACATATGCTCTCTGCAAGTTTCTAGAGGTAGAATGCTGAGCCAAAAGAAAAAAAAAAAGGAGGAAGGGAGAGACAATTATTTCATAATGCGATTGCATATCCAAGATTCCATAATTTTTTAAGGAAGTTACAAAATATTTAAAAGGTCATATCCAATAAAATTATTCTGTTGAAACAGCAACACATTTTACTTTGCTAAGTTAAATACCATATATTCTGCAAGAATTAATTTTGAATGTATTTGAGTCAAGTAAGTTAAGCTTTCATAGATGATTATTTCTTTCAGAATCTCTTATTCCCTTGTCTTCTACAGTGTGCAGATTCAACAAACAACAGCTGATAACCTTTATATGTTCATCTGTAAATGTACATGCCTTCTTAGAGATACTTTGCTAATTCCTATCACAAAGAAAATAATAAAATAGCTCTTTTCTGCTTTATGCCATTTTTGTGAAAAATCTAACATCTGAACAGAAAAACAAAGTCTGTTCTTTGTCTTTCTTGTGAAGTCAGGATCAGTACTAAACTGAAAAGAAGGCCATGAAAATTAGTAATGATCCAACATTGCTTTTGGATCAATTAATAGCGATTCCATCCAGTGAGTAAAAGCATTACAAAATATCAACTTAGCAGAAGAGGTCATTGGATATACATTTGTAAAAGACCAAGACGTTTTATAAATTATAGTGGAAAACAGTACCCACGCTGAATCCAGGCACCTCCAAATGAAATGGATAATAGTGTATCTGGGGGTCTCCCTGGTGGTTCAGTGGTAAAGAATCCACCTGCCAATGCAGGAGATACGGGTTCGATCCCTGGTCCGGGAGGATCCCACGTACCTCGGAGCAACTAAGCTCGTGCGATACAACTACTAAGCCTGTGCTCTGGAGCCCAGGAGCTGCAATTCCTGAAGCACCTGTGCGCCTAGAGCCTGTGTTCCACAAGCTTCTCTCCACGAGAGAAGCCACTGCAATGGGAAGTCCACGCACCGCAACTAGAGAGTAGCCCTTGCTCGCCACAACTAGAGAAAAGCCCAGGCAGTAATGAAGACCCAGCACAGCAAATAAATAGCAAATAATATTTTTTTAAAAAATAGTGTATCCAGTTTAAGCTCTTATAATTAGGAATTGCTTTGCTCTAGTCACATTGTGAAATGTGAAAGCATAAGCATCATTCACTTGTTTTCTATATATTTCACAGAAGCAGCATTAAAATAACCCTTCTCCTTGTACCTTAATTGACAACGATCATCAAGCACCCATTTCTCTTTGTTTTTTAGTGATATATGATTTTCTGCTACTAGTTTCAAACATTTATCAATAATTCAAAATGGAATACTCAGTATTTAATATGAAAAAAGAAATTAGACCAAACCAGGTTTTACTAATTTGCTCTGAAGATCCTGTTCCTTGAGGTCATTCATGCATGTTTTCACCACTGTGTGGTCTTGTGTAAAATAATCGATTGAACTGTTGTCCAGGTAATTAATTAAGGAAATTACATTTGCCTTTATAACTGAGATCAAGGCTTAGAATTCTTCTTAGATTGGGAAAATCCACGGATTTTGTTTTCCATTGATTTTGAGTGTCAACTCAGAATGATTAAAATTGTATTTACCCTTGCAATGTCATGTCCATGCAATTTAAATGAGATTTGCCTTCAATAACTCAAAATCATTTTCTCATCTTAAATGGATCAATACTTTTGAGATTTAGGAGACAGTTTTTTTTTAATAGATCAGTTCAGTTCAGTTCAGTCACTCAGTCGTGTCCGACTCTTTGCGACCCCATGAATCACAGCACACCAGGCCTCCCTGTCCATCACCAACTCCCGGAGTTCACCCAGACTCACGTCCATCGAGTCAGTGATGCCATCCAGCCATCTCATCCTCTGTCATCCCCTTCTCCTCCTGCCCCCAATCCCTCCCAGCATCAGAGTCTTTTCCAATGAGTCAACTCTTCCCATGAGGTGGCCAAAGGACTGGAGTTTCAGCTTTAGCATCATTCCTTCCAAAGAAATCCCAGGGCTGATCTCCTTCAGAATGGACTGGTTGGATCTCCTTGCAGTCCAAGGGACTCTCAAGAGTCTTCTCCAACACCACAGTTCAAAAGCATCAATTCTTCGGCGCTCAGCTTTCTTCACAGTCCAACTCTCACATCCATACATGACCACGGGAAAAACCATAGCCTTGACTAGATGGACCTTTGTTGGCAAAGTAGTTAACCTCATTTTAATATTAAATCCAGAAAGTATTACATTTACTGAATATAAGCTTAACGATAAAAGTAAACTAATTATGTGTTTGAGTGAAACCATCATGAGTTGCCTGACAGTAATATATCATATGGTAAATAAGTGATGTGAAAGGGTCAATGAGATTTCCTTATGAAATCAGGATCAGTACTAAGCTTAAAAGAAGACCATGAAAATTAATGATAATCCAACAAGATAGTCCATCCAGAGAGTAAAAAACATGAGAAAAAACCAACTTAGCAAAAGAGGTAAAGCAAAACAGGAAGTGATTGATGTGAGACTAAAAACAGGTGTCCAGAAAAATCAAGCTAAACGCTGCTGAGACATTGTGGACTCAACCACTGTGCATTTAAGCAAATAGTTTAAATCTTATTTGCATATCAGGAAGGACATTCTAATAAGCTCAATTTACTTCTTCATTCTCTATTTAAAAATTTGTGTGATTCATTTTTTGCAGAATTTCTTTTGTTTTACCAGTGCCTACTGTGTACATGGCAACCTGGAGAATCCCAAGGACAGAGGAGCCCTGTGGGCTACAGTATGTGGGGTCACAAAGAGTCAGACATGACTGAAGCGACTTAGCACACTCGCACACTACGTACATAAAGAACTATTTCCATGTTCTCCAGGAAATGTTTATTATACTGTAAAGCTTGAAATATACTGAAGTTAATATATTACAATATTAACTTATTTACATGGCTCAAGAAATTCCTCTGTAGTTTTATCTGCCAACATGTGAACTTTTAAAAATTGTGCCTGTGAGTTGTAATTTCTCATTCTTTACCAAGGATAAAAGTCCATGGCAGTCCGGGTGTACCCTTATTATTTTATTTATTTTGTGTACAAATCCGGTGAGGGGATGTCATCTAAGTCTTTAAGCCAAAACTCAGATTTGACCCTGATGACTTCAAATACAATTGTTTTTCCAGGGTTTCCTAACATCTTGTGTGCTTCTGTATTTTTTTTTTTTTTTTTCCAGAAAGACCCAGTGAGCTCTCTAGAAAATTTAGAGGAAAAGAAGTTCTCTGGAGAGGCCTCCATACCAAGCCCTAAACCCAAGCTCCACACCAGAGATCTCAAGAAAGAACTCATCACGTGAGTGACCTGTGGTTCTAGAATGGAGACTCCTGATCAAAGCCTTGAGTAATAACACCTTGGCCTATGGAGTTGACTTGGCACTGTTTCAGGGCAATTTCGACTGACCGGTAGTTAAATATGCTGTGTGTACCTAGACCTCTACTCAGAACTAAGAGGATTATGAAAAAAAGGTGCATGACTTGATCTTGTGCTAAGGAAATTAAAAGTCAAATTGAAAGACAAAATATGCAAAACAATTAGAAATGTTTATGTTCTGGTCAGAGATCTTAATCGGACATTCCCTGACCTCAGAGGAGCCAAGTTAGGGCTAGAGGTAGTCTGTGTGAGTGTTAGTCACTCAGCTGTATCTGACATTTTGTGACCCCAAGAACTGTAGCCCGTCAGGCTCCTCTGTCCATGGAATTCTCCAGGCCAGAATACTAGAGTGGGTTGCCATTCCTGTCTTCAGGGGATCTTCCCAACTCAGGGATCGAATCTAGGTCTCCCACAATGCAGGCAGATTCTTTACCATCCAAGCCACCAGGGAAGCCCAGAAACTTTTAAAACTTCCTGCAGAATGTTATTTGGGAAGGGAGTTCATGGGTTTTGTTACATTCTAAAGGAGTTCTGTGACTCAGGAGAGTTGAAAGACCCAGGCAGGTAATACTGGTCAAGCTGCCGTGGGTTGTTCATCAGAAAGGGTTGCGTGGACCAGAAGGCCCTACGCCAAGCCCCAGGACCAGGCAGCCTGAAGAGAGAAAGAGTCAGAAGGCGGGGGCAGGACAAGGGCCCTGAGAAGATGGCCTGGTTCAAGTTTTCCGTGAACAGACCACAGGATGTTGAGCAGAAACATGAGCTAGTGCTGGGCTATTTGGGGAAGAGCAGTGTGCAGAGTTCTTCTGAGGCCGTATGCATGTGGGGGACCGTCTGGGGTCAGAAAGATCTTCTAAAATGTTAACTAGAGATGCAGACGTGAGGTGTGGCCTGGGAGACGGTGCTTCTGGGGAAGACATATAGAAAGAAGAGGACAGAGTGCTCATCCCAGAATTTGAGAGCACGCATCCTGCTGGGACCTGAGAGGGTCAGAGATGCCCACAAAGAATACAAACCTGGGGACAGGGAGGAAAGTGATGGTCATGGGAGCTGAGAGCTCAGAAAATTTCCACCTGGGCCTTTGGTGGTTTCAAATGCCACAGGAAGTTCAGCGAAGTCAAAGCAGAAAAGGCAGAATGTCCAAGCATCGGGTTCCCTTACAAGAATAGTGTTTCCTGATGCCTGAGCATCCCTGAGCACTGTACCCCCTGGGAGGTGACCTGGGCAGCCAGGTACTTACATCCTCATGGCCTGCTAGTCAAGTTTCTAAAATTTTTGTATGGATTTTGTTTCTGCAATATTATCTCAAAGATCCTCAAAAAGGGCCAATGTTTATCCTTTGAAGGCAGATTTTGGAAATTTCCATAGTTGTTTCAAACTAAATGTAGTGTGAAAAACTGATGATTAACCTGCATCACCATGTTGGAGAGAAAGATGAAGTGCAATTATGTTGTCATGGGCCCTTCTCATTGGTGCAAAGAGAAAGGGCTCCGAAAATGCAGTGAACGATTTTCAGAATGTAGTCATGAATTCCTAGGACAAGAACTCCTTAGAGGCCTTGTGGTTTTCCTCTTTTTTCAGGACAGATGAGCACTGGGGTGGATACCACACACTCCCACAAACCTGTGTCACACACAGGTTCTGTAAACAACTCACCCAGTCCTTATCATGCTTTATGTTTCTAACCGGTAAATGTGCCTTAATTGCTTACCAGAAACTGTTTGGCTAGAGTAGATTTTCCGATGCTATGGGATCAACATAAATTCATTTAGATTTTGAGCGCCACTTACTGAGGGAACTAGCTGGTTTCCTTTCTCTAAACTGTGACGCTTTCCTTTGCAAATCTTCCCAGAATGTATCACCCAACTGGCACATGTTACTGTGTAAGATTTCTCATTGAAGATCTGTAAATTAACCCAGCCATCAGAGCCCAACGCATCAATTTTTCCTACTATGTCACTCCTTCAGCCTTTGCTTTATTGCTTGACCTCTTTAAAGCACAAAGCTTCAACAAAATAATTAGCCACTATTTAAACGCAAGCTTTATCATTATACTTCCTAAATGCACGCTTTATCATTATACTTTCTAAGTAATTTATCACTGTCTGGTTTAAAAATCATTGGCACTTCTTTGCCTCTCCTGGCAGTATTAATAAGGATGATTAAAAAAAATAGAAATAAAATTTAAAGTGAAATAAAATAAATGCAGTGCTGTTTTGGCACACCAGGTGGCGATGTATTTCCAAAGTGGGAATTCCCAGGCTGTTATAAGCCATCCCTCACGCTCTGAATATTCCAGCTGCATAATGATCAGAAAAGACTGTTTCTCTGTTGATCGGGCGACTGGCACTTGCAGGATAACTCAGCTCAGATGTGAATTGTTGTTCTTTTTTTTTGTTTGCATATATTTGTAGTTTTTAATTTTCCTTCCTGATGTTCTAAGAAGGTGGTGGGCAGAGAGCTGGCTGGTTTAGCTCAGATCAAGCTCTGAAAATTAGGCATCTCTCGAGAGATGGAGGTGTTCTACCCTTATGGTTTCTTTAGACTACCTGAGAATGATTGGAAAGTAGCTTACAGGAAAAATATACTGAGAAGATGACATTTCAAAAATCTTGAATGTCATGAGACTATCCCCAGATACTCCTCTAAAGGGACAGAGTCTGATTCCACACATGGGTAAACCTCTCCATAAGGCAGGGTGCCTAGAACATCAGAAGGCATGACTGACATAGCTGATGCTTCCTCTGATTATTGGCACCGTCATAAAGGCCACTGAGTGGGCGGGGGTCAATCTGCTCACCCCCAGCAACATTTTAGCAGTGTCAGAGAAAAATAAATGGCTGAGAAACCAACTGAGAAAACAGTTACTCCCTGTTAACTATGGGAGTAAACCTGTTCAGAACAACTATCCTCTTTCATTATTTTTAAACCACACATAAGATACACAGAATGTGACCAGCTTCTCAGATGAATGAAGTGCCTGCGACAGACTCTGGGCAGGTGGGTGGGAGAGACTACTGCTTAGGTTGTTGATTCGTGAGTGTCTTTGGTGGGTTCAAACCTTAGGATGAAACTGATCACAAGCTTTATTAACTAGACCTCTTAACTATTTCTGTACTGTCAGCAGCTTTCCCATCTGAAATGTCAATTTATGTGTCAGCCATAGGTAGTATTTTCAAAGATCTTTTTCAGGTGATTTCTAACATGTTTATGAAGCTACTACGTTATCTTTCTCTTTAAAAATTTACAAAACTTTCTGAAATCTATGATGTAGTTGGTACCAGTAATCCTAAGAGCCACTATCATGATAAAGCATGGGTTTATAATAATTATTTTTTAGCCCGTGTTTTCAAAGAAATAGAACAGCATTGACTGTTGACTCTCACCCATCACCAGAAAACACGTTTTAGCATCACTTTCTGGCATCATTCTGAATCAGAGAACTGATACAAGGCTGGAAACTCGTAATTTAGGACCATAAGTTTCTTCTTGAGCTTTTCAGGTGGCTCAGTGGTAAAGAACCCACCTGCCAATGTAGGAAACATGTGTTTGATGCCTGGGTTGGGAAGATCCCCTGGAGGAGGAAATGGCAAGTCACTCCAGTATTCTTGCCTGGAGAATTCCATGGATAGAGGAGTCTGGTGGGCTACAGTCCATGGGGTCGCAAAAAGTGGAACATGACTGAGCAGCTAAGCCCATACAAGTTTCTTCTTAGCGAGTTTGCGGGTCATTATACAGCTACATCCTTAGTTCCTTATTTACTTTAGCTTCTGCACATCTCATATGTGTTGCTGCTGCTGCTGCTGCTGCTAAGTCGCTTCAGTCATGTCCGACTCTGTGTGACCCCATAAAAGGCAGCCCACCAGGCTGCCCCATCCCTGGGATTCTCTAGGCAAGAACAATGAAGTACGTTGCCATTTCCTTCTCCAATGCATGAAAGTGAAACGTGAAAGTGAAGTTGCTCAATCGTGTCTGACTCCTAGTGACCCCATGGACTACAGCCTACCAGGCTCCTCTGTCCATGGGATTTTCCAGGCAAGAGTACTGGAGTGGGTTGCCATTGCCTTTAACTTGTCTTAAAAGAGAAGCTACCACATTCATAACCAGTCAGGCAGAGCCAATGCCCCCATGAATGCACCTAATCCTGATTCTGTGTTTTTATTGACCCAGCTGTCCGACACCAGGATGCGATGGGAGTGGCCACGTCACGGGCAACTATGCATCTCACCGCAGGTAGCTCACCGCCTGCTGGGTCAGGCTCCATCATCCCATCCTCTTCAAGGACTTGTCCTCAGCCCTTCTAGAAAGACATTCTCTCCATTGGAAATTGGAGGCTGAGTTAGTTGGGTGTTTGGCTCATTTTGTTTCTCAGAAATAAAGCTAACTTAAATCTTCAGTCTTTCTACTTATGTTGTAAAGAAATTATACTTTTACTATCAAAAATGATTTTCTGATCCTGTGGTGCAGGCTACAACCCAGAAGCTAGTGTTCACCTCAGACTGTGGTCCCGTTTAGCTTTACACGAAACCTAGGTAGGAAGGACAGCAGTGACCGGGCTGACCCTTCACGCTGTGGGGACTTCCTCCCCGGAGCCGGAGGCCGGTGCAGGAGTAAAGAGACAGCGGAGCAGATAGTGAGAGCTCGGCCCTTCCACCCTCCTGCGTCACTGTGTGGCTCGCTGTCCCTCTGGCTGTGGCTTTAACCCTGAGCACCATCCCTCAGGATTCAGACAGAGGGTTCTCTGGGTCGGTCATCACTAGGGTCTGGGTGTCCCTGGGTAAAGCCCCTGGCTTGGTAAATAGCAAACCACAGTCTACGAGAAGTAGTTCAGGTGTCCAAAGCCTGATCCAGCTAACCCGGGTTCAGACCTGGTTCTTTTTTCCAGACCCCTGTCCATGGGTTGAACGTGGGTTTGTTCAGAATCTGAGGCTGCCCCCGGGTCAGGCCTGCGTGTGGCAGCATGTCTTATTTTTGCTTCTCTCCTCCCTCTTCAGTGTTTCTGGATGTCCCCTGGCAGATAAGACCCTGAAATCCCTCATGGCAGCCAACTCTCAGGAGCTCAAGTAAGTGTGGACCCAGCCTCTGCACCTGTGTCTGGCCAGGGTGGTCCTAACCAGGGGCAGATGGCACCTCAGTAAACCACAGCCATGTACCTTCTTACCAAAAGTCCACAACTAAAATCAAGTCCCTGAAATTTAGTTTAGTTCATTTACTGGCCTTGGAAATGTACTGACCTTGAACAAAAGATGAGAATTTTGCATGATGCTGACAGGCGCCCAGTGGTAAGTTGTGGGTCAAATCTCAGGTTATTCCAAAATAAGGTTAAAAAGAAGAAAAGAAGAGTGCAGGCTAACAACAGATACGGTTTCTGCCAAGCACTGGGAAGTAGTTACATATCAGCATTTCCTTTTATTATTATTATTTTTTAATATAAATTTATTTTAATTGGAGGCTAATTACTTTACACTATTGTATTGGTTTTGCCATACATCAGCATGAATGGATTCTTAGCCAAAACCAGTTGTATTTAAGCAAAAAGAGCCCCCCATAATCGGCTCATCCTGTTTTTGAATGCCTGGCTCTGGGACCCACGCTTCTGCCACGCCAACAGGGGCCCAGCTCTGCTTTCATTTTTCCAGGTGTCCTACCCCAGGCTGCGACGGTTCAGGGCACGTGACCGGAAACTATGCCTCCCACCGCAGGTAGGACAGACCCCTGCCCCCAAGATGGAGATCAGAGGGGCAGCAGCATACCATGAGATCACACACTTCTCTCTTGCTTTTTGTTGGGTCCCTGCTTCAGCCTGTCCGGCTGCCCTCGTGCTAGGAAAGGTGGTGTCAAGGTGACTCCTACCAAGGAAGAAAAAGAAGACCCTGAACTCAAGTAAGTGACCTGGCTTTAGGGCAGAAGCCTAACAAGGGTCAGCGGGCAGGACTTGGGATCCAGGTTGGGAGGTGGCTGGGGACCCAGCATCACGAGTGCTGGAACAGCACAGACAGAGCGGTCAGGGGCAGGAGGAAACCTCCCCTTCCCCACCTGTGCTCGCTCGGTTCTCAGATGCTGCAGAAGGAGTACGGGGTTTCTTTTTTCAGTCTGTTTCAAAAGGAAGCCTCCTGGGGATGTGCCCTGGTGTCATCAACATGGTTGTACCTCCCCTGGAACTTCCATTCTGCCTAAGACACAATTTTATCTAAATTGAATTCCCTCCTCTGAGAAATATGCCTCAAGCCTTGGGTGATGGGCTTCCCAGGTAGCCCTAGTGGTAAAGAACCCATCTGCCAATGCAGGAGACTTAAGAGATGTGAGTTCCATCCCTGGGTCAGAAAGATCCCCTGGAGGAGAGCATGGCAATGCACTCCAGTATTCTCACCTGAGAATCCCATGGGCAGAGGGGCCTGGTGGGCTACAGTCCATAGAGTCAGGAAGAATCCGACACGACTGAAGGGAGTTGGCACAATGACATGATAAAGTGGGATGACAGCTCTCTCCTCCAGATAATGCACGACAGTTGCTTAGCTCAGAGCCTGGGGACCATTGTCACTGCCAGGACCCATTGTCTCCCTGGTCGAAGGTAGACAGCATCTACCAGACATCTGGTAAACCCTATCATCTCCCTTAGTTGATTCCTGTGTGATTTGAACTCACCATCGCCTCCTCAATTTGGTCACAGCACCTCACCTGGGTTATCTCATCTCCCCCAGCAGCTAATGACTGTGTTATGTTTCTCTAGATGCCCTGTGATTGGGTGTGACGGCCAAGGTCACATATCAGGTAAATACACGTCCCACCGCACGGCGTCTGGATGTCCCCTGGCTGCCAAGAGACAGAAGGAGAACCCGCTCAATGGGGCACCCCTCTCCTGGAAGCTGAACAAACAGGAACTTCCCCACTGCCCCCTGCCAGGCTGCAATGGGCTGGGCCACGTCAACAATGTGTTCGTCACCCACAGGAGGTGAGCTTTGCTGTCTGTCATGTGGTTGGTATGATTGATTGTCACTTGCTGGGTCGGAGGGAGAGACCCCTCCAAGGTCAGAAATGTTCGAGCAGTGAGCACCTTAGATTTCAAGCAATAAGTCTTGCCAGAGAGATATTAGACCAGTTTGAAAGATGGAAAATGTTCTTTTCTCTATTTCTGAAACTCACTGCTCGACTTTCAGGTACTTTCAAAACTGTGCTTGGGTCTTTTGTCCTCAAATGTTGCTCTTGCCACTGTTTTTCGGATGGTTCTATCTTTCAAGGGTTTGTTTTACTTCTGGGTGGTGAGCCAGAAGGTGGTGACCCAACGACTCTCTGATGTCGTATGGTTGTGAAGCTTCATTTTACTCATTGATGTCATTCCCTTCTGCTCACGAACTGGCTCCATTTCAGACCAAATGGTAGATAGTTTGCAGCTGGGAAGCTATGACTTGTCCCAGCAGCCAGAAAGAAAAGGACACAGCCACTGATAAGTACACAGAGGACGAGAGAGGTTCAGAAAAGTCTTTCTAGCTTCCCAAGTACTCAGCTCCTTATTCACTCAGTGGCATGCACTTCACCCCGCCCGTGGCCAGGAACACTGATCCTAGCCCAGGTGTCGTCCTCATTCCACCTCAAGGAGAGGACCTGGAGGGTTCCTGCATGCTTCTCCGGGCACTGGGCCCTTCCCGTCGTGGGGCTGTGGTTCATGATGCAGATTTAAGATCTGATGAAGCACGAGGGAGTCCTGGAGCTCTGCTCATGGGCAGGATGCAAACACAGCAAAGCTGATTCCATTCCCAGGTGCGTGTCTGTATGTTGGGAAATGAGGTTCTCTTCTCTGAGAGTCACACCTGCTTGTAGAGGAACCTGGACTCTTTATCCTTTAACATTTATTTATTATTTCCTGATTTATTTGGCTGTGCTGGGTCTTAGTTGCAACATACAGGATCTTTAGTGGTGGCCTTTGGGATCTATTTCCCTGACCAGGGATTGTACCTGGGCCCAAGTGCCCCTGAACTCTTCCGATGGTTGCTTTTCTGATGGTTCTCAGATGCCTGATCACGTTCACAGCAGCCACACTGTTTTCTGCTGGGTCTACACTGCCATATCCTATTTAGGAAGGACAGTCACAAATCAGGTGAGCCCAGTGGCACACGGGCTCCACAGCGGCCATGCTTCCTTATCACAGACACCGTAATATCCATGTTGACATCAATAATGAAACTTCAATGCTCAACAGTGGGGAGCACATCCCTCAGTTAGAATTCTCTGTAAACGCCTGGATAGTCTTACATGATGACACCAAGGCCTGATGAGGGTGCAGGGACCCTCAGGGCTGTGGATGGAGGAGGAGGAGCTGGAAGAACTGTGTCGGGAAGCTGATGTATCAGGTGTAATGGGGCAAGTGAGCGAGGGTGCCCTGCCATCCAGCTGCTGGCTCAGCCCCAGAGACACCCCTGAACCTGGAGGCAGAGACAGACATGTCCGAGGAGGTCTATTCCCCTGACTCCAGGCCGGGGCCCATGTGCCCCCCACCCGCCCCCCACCACGGTCCCCGAAGCACAGGAAACAGCAGTGGTTCCCCATGCGGGGCTGCTGATCCGTGTGGGCCTGAAGGCTCCTCGAGGACTGGAGCAGGTACTGAGTGACACAGCGCCAAGGGACACGTATGTTATGATTTTGTTTCCACCAAGTGAAAAAACATGTAGCAAAATCCCATTTTTAAAGAGTCAGGTAATTACTCCTCTATAGTTGGAGTCAGTGGCCGTCTCTGGGGGCCAGGAGACAGCTCTTGCTAAGGGGCTGGTGAGGCTTGAAAGCGTGTTCTGTGTTTGCAGGTAAACGCATGGTAAACCCCTCAAGGCTGTTCTTTCAACTGTAGATATGCATTGTGTGTCTCTATGTACAGGCTGTTTATTTTGTAATGTGAAAAAGCAAATTAGGAGCTCAAAAAGTATAGGCTGCAATATTAATGCAGAGATATTATTTTATAGAAGAGAAACAATTAAGAGTTTAGACAAATGAATAATTCAGATTGCACTGCTTTTCAGTCTTGCTACTCAGAGAGCCTGAACGTCACCTGGGGAAATTCTCTTTGAGGTGGAATGCTTTTCTTTTACGCTGTATGGGATTTCATACAAGTAATACAATAAAATGCCTAGCTTATTGCCTGGCACATAATAAGTGTTTGACACAGACTATTTCCTTTCCGTTTTGAACAGTTGTATTAATATATGTGCATATATGCAATAATTCATTACAGTAGGGATGACTTGTGCTGGGATCACACTACTGGCCTACGATGCACCTTTATCTGTCCTGTTCTCGCCCCTAACATCCTGACGTGGTTCGGTTGTCTTTCCCATCTCTGCCAAAGGCCAGCCGCCATCCAGGTTGCTCTGTCCTGGCAGAGAGCCTGTTCCAACTAAGTTCCTCACACTGTTTATTCCTTTAAACCCTCACAAACCCCATGAGCTACAGGCGCTGTGGTTGCCTCCTTTGACAGACAAATCCTTGTGCAGGGAAGTTCAAGAATTGCCCCCGTGCACAGCTCACAGCATCAGGACACAAAGCTCCTCTCCTGAGCTAGGTACCAGCTCACCCCTGGTATTTCCTGGCTCCTTCCAACCACCAGGCAAACACTCCTGCAGATTCCTCTTGGGCATCCTCTAAGGCACGGTCTGTAACTTTTCCCATTTGAGATTCAGCAAAACGAGAACAATTATGAAGGACAGTTACCTGTGCATGACGTCAGTGTTGTATTTGCTGTTTTTGTTTCATCACTAAGTCATGTCTGACTCTTTGCAACCCCACGGACTGCCACATGCCAGACTTCCTTGTCCTTCACTATCTCCTGGAGTTTGCTCAAACTCATGTCCATTGAGTCAGCGGTGCCATCCAACTATTTCATTCTTTGCAGCCCCCTTCTCCTCCTGCCATCAATCTTTCCCAGCATCAGGATTACATGATAAGTACTTTACAACCTTGCTTTGCGTCTTCATGTTACAAACCTCCACTTTGAAAGAATGGCAACTGAGGTGACGAATGGTGTTGTATTAAATACACAAACACACACACACACTCATGGATGTTCGAAGCTGAAAACCAGAAGTCCTGGGACTAAATATAACTCATTTATTACTAGATATAACTGTCATTTTATTGAAGATTATAAATTTATTATACAGGGACGTCCCTCACACAAATGTGTCACCTGCAATTTCATTATAGTTTAAAATTGCCTTCCTGTACTTTCATAGCACTGTGAATTTGGTCCAAGCCATATAAAGCACATCTTTCCTGCCTTTACAAAACATTGCCCAGACCCTGAAGGTGACAGCCGGCCAACCTCCCCTTTCCCTGAGCAGCAAGAACTGAGCCTTGTGGAGGACCTGGCCTCCTCAAAAGAAAAAGGAACTTTAAAAATATTTTCAAGCCCCAGTTTTCTTAAATTTAGGATTTGTTTCATATCCTTGGAGATACAAAATACCCAGTGGCATTTTTAAAAAATTTTCTTGGCCCCGCCACAAGCATGTGGGATCTTAGTTCCTCCACCAGGATGCAGCCTGTGCCCCTGCGTTGCAGGCTCGGACTCTTAACCCCTGGCCCACCACGGAAGCCCCCAGTGGCATCTTTAGGCCGGAGTCTTGCATCTTTTGTGAACTCTACTCGATGTCAGTCCCGTGGCTGTGGGGCTTCACTGACCATCCACACAACCGCTCCTCTCACCCCGCGTTGTCTGGATAACCCAGACCCTCAAGGGAAGAGTCAGAGAACTCTCTGGAGGCGTTAACATCCATCTTGTTCCCAGCCTCCCGCAGGTCACTTTTAAAGTCCCATTTACCAGCTAGACAGTAATCCTGTTTGTGACCCTTTTCTCAGAACACAGTAGGTGACATAAAACAAGACAGACTGGCAAAAACTTCCCAGAAAAAGAAAGAAAGATAATGCAGCTTATAGAGGCCACTCTTTTTTTTTTTCACATCTTCTTTCTTTTTTTTATTGGAAGATAATTGCTTTATAATATTGTGCCAGTTGAGGCCACTGTTTACATGAGCAGTTTCCAAAACAGAATATCATGGTTACAGTTCAGTTTCTGCTTCTCCATTATTTTATTTCCCGTGTAAAATATTTCATAATTTATCAAGTCTCGGAAAACCACACAGCCTTCCTTTTACATGTAGTAAAATACATATCTAGTATTATTTCGTATCATCTTAATATAGAATAATTTTAAATTCTTCAAAAAATGCATGCACTCTACAAGCATTTACTAAGGGTTTTGCTTCAGAAATATCCTCTTTCATTCTACCAAATGTCCTAATCTTTGGATGGAAAATGATTGTTTCATGAATAATTAGTAACCAAATTTCCGTGGGAAAAAATATTTTCAATGGTTGATTATTATAATTTTTAAATTTTATTTCAAAGTTGTTGATCCAAAAATATAACAAATGACAAAAAATTAATGGCTGCTTAGAACAAAAAATCATCTCATCATGTCCAACAGAAAACATGTTTTGTTCAATGTTGTCATTATCATTTTGGTGCAATTTAAATAAAACAGATGAAAGAAGCAGGCCTGAATGGAACAGCTTTGTAAGAAAGATATATAAACAGTCTACAGGACAGTACACTGCGAGCAGTGAGGGCACCTAAATGTGCCGGCAGCCCCTCCTTTTATTTTACTGTCAGGTACCTGGCTCAGCGGTAGAGAACCTGCCTGCCAATGCAGGAGTCGTGGGTTCGATCCCTGGGTTGGGAAGATCTCCTGGAGAAGCGAACGGCTACCCGCTCCCGTATTCTGGCCTGGAGAATTCCACAGACTGTATAGTCCATGGGGTCTCAAAGAGTTAAACGTGGACTGAGCGACTTTCACTTTCACTGCTTTTGTTTTAGGAGATATTGTTATCTGCACAGAGACTGCAGATTATAATGTAATGAATAGGCAGGCAAAGACCTAAAGAGTATGTAGTGAATACAAAATTTTAATTTTTCTAAGAAATAGTATGGGTTTCACCCACTGGTGTAATTTTCACTTTCACAGCTTGTCTGGATGTCCTCTCAATGCACAAGCCATCAAGAAGGGCAAGGTCTCTGAAGAACTAATGACCATCAAGGTCAAAGCATCTGGAGGTAGGAGGACAGGGTGGGGCCACGACCCCCAAGGTTTGGCCCCCCAAGGGGCCCACATCCAAACCCTGCTCCATGCTGGAAGTGCTATTTGAATGGGCAAGAAAGACGCTTCCCTGAAATTTGAACTAAGCTATAACTTTCTCTAAAAAACAATGTCTTGGTTTTTTCCTTATTTTTTAATAAGGATGTCCAACAAAGAAAATCGGGCAATGATGCTGGATGAATTAGGGTACACTGGTTGAACTTTTGTCCTTCAATCTTAAAATGACAGTTTTTGTATGAGCCTGCATGTGTGTGTGTTCCTGGTATGCGCCCTCTTTCAAATTTCAAGGTCTGGGCACCCATGTTTGAATCCTTCCTTACCTTTTGTCCTACACCCAGAATGATATTTTTATGGTGAATCCAGATGGTTTAATTCAGCATCTCTGTCTCTATTTCCCTGCATGCTTTCCCATGATCGACCCCTGACACAGTGGCTAAGCCATCCTCCTTACTGGAATCTTCTCATGTCCCTCTGATTTCCAAGTACTTTTCTTGAGTTCTCATCAGTGTTTTCTCAGGCTTGCGTTCTTCTCTTTCAAGATCATCCTAAGGCATCTGGGGAACAGAGGCGAAGTCATTACTTGGCTTTATCGATTTTAGTCAATGGCATCTTTGGAACTCAGTTCTACACGAGTCTGAAAGCATTGCTCCATCTTTTAAATCCCTGCGTGACTCTTAGAAACAGTGGCTTGTTTCCAGGCTGTGCTTCCATGCACAATATGCCTCGTGCACCTTGCACATCCTCCTGTTGTAGGTGTGTAACATTTGCCCCAGGGGCGGCCCTAGGAGTAGAGTTGCTGGGCCGTGGAGCCTGTGAGGCCCAGCTTCAGTAGGTGATACACCGTTGTTCCAGAGCAGTGACCCAGGAGGGTCCCAGAGCCTGTACCTCTTCACATAAGCTGTCGATTCCCACCCAGCCTGCTTCCAGGCATTGATCTTACTAAATCTAAACGCTGGTGATCACATTTATCCTGCTGAATTGTCGTCTTCTGGTTTAGAGTCATCATTCTGGACTGTTGAGATGACCTTAAATCCTGCTTCTGGCATCTGAATATCAGCCACTATTCCTAACTTTTAAAATCTTTAAAATGCACTCATATTCCTCCTATAAAAGAATGACGGGAAGAACCCCGTTCATTGAGAACCTGTTGTCTGTTCAGCACTTTATGTTTTTTTGTGTTAATTCTCACAGCATTTTATTGAAGCACGAGGAGGTGAAGTGACTCAACTTCAAGAACAAGGGTCAGACAGTGTTCAGACTCCAAAGCCACACCGCCCCCACACCACATTTGCTTCTGATTAAAGTCCATGAAGAAGTCAAGCTATGGGTCCCTGGGCTTGAACCCACCTGCCAGGACCCCCTCTGCCTCTAATAGTGGCTCCCTACATTTGGTCACTAATCAGCACAGTCCAGGTGCTCCTGTCCTGGTAGCATTGTGCACAAGAGGACTCACAGGCCTTGGATCTCAGGTCCGCCCTGCCCCTTCCCTTGGCCCCAGCCAGGTGATGTGGTCGTGTCGGTGGTCAGTGAGCCTCCTTTAGCCCCTGTGAGGCTCTGGCCTTCTTCGTGGGAGGGGTGATGACACCTGCCCCACAGGGTCCAGCCAAGTTCCAATGAGACCTTACTTGTGAACCCATCTGGCAGCAGACCTGGAACACAGCAGAGCTACATTGAATGCTGGGGCATTTCTTACCAAGGGAGTCCATCCTACAACACTTTGAACCCACTTTCTTAGAATCTTGGACATGGATTTGGGTAAAAATTCAACATTTCAAGTTAAAGTCTCACTTTCATTCGCCAAGTTATGTCTGACTCTTCGCAACCCCATGGACTGCAGCACACCAGGCTTCCCTGTCCCCCACCATCTCTGGAGTTTGCCCAAGTTCATGTCCATTGTATTGGTGATGCCATCCAACCATCTCATCCTCTGTTGCCCTCTCCTTTTGCCTTCAATCTTTCCCAGCATCAGGGTCTTTTCCAATGAGTTGGCTCTTCGCATCAGGTGGCCCAAGTATTGAAGCTTCAGCTTCAACATCAGTCCTTCCAATGAGTATTCAGGGTTGACTTCCTTTAAGATTGACCGGTTTGATCTCCTTGCAGTCCAAGGGACTCTCAAGAGTCCTCTAGCACCACAGTTCAAAAACATCAATTCTTGGGCACTCTGCCTTCTTTACGGTCCAGCTTTCACTTAGCAAACCACACATTAAACATAGATGGACTCACATTTGTCAGTCTTCTTTTTTCATTTTGAACTAAAACAATCTGACTTTTTACAGGTATAGAGAGTGATGAAGAAATTAGGCATTTGGATGAAGAAATAAAGGAACTCAACGAGTCCAACCTTAAAATTGAAGCCGATATGATGAAACTCCAGACACAGGTAAAAAGAAATAAAGAGGGAAGGGGATAAGGATGGGACAAGACCCACTTGGTGCCCTGTCCTTCCGAAATCTGCTTCCACATTCCCAAGTTCTCTCCCTTTCAGATCACGTCCATGGAGAGCAACTTAAAGACCATCGAGGAGGAGAACAAGCTGATAGAACAGAACAATGAGAGCCTGCTGAAGGAGCTGGCGGGGCTCAGCCAGGCCCTCATCTCCAGCCTTGCAGACATCCAGCTCCCACAGATGGTCAGTCTGAGGCCACGGCTCTCTCCCCATGCCCCCAGGCTCCCTCCCAGGGCTAGAGCAGAGGGGTGGCTTGGGCTGGTCACTCAGTCCTTCCACTTGTGTGCAGTTTCCACATGTCCAGGGGCTGTTCAGTTTGAGCCATCAGGTCAGGGAGAGGAGGTGCCCCAGCACACAGAGAGCAGGAGGTGAACAAACCTGACTGTGGATCCCATCATCACCTGGAAGGACAGAGAAAGGGGGAAAAGAGCCTGCCTCTGACTCTCAGAAGGGGAATGTGGACAAAGGGGTTAGAGGATGAAAGAGGACAATTCCCACCAGACAGCTGCCCCCCCACCCCCACATCCCTTCCATCCCAGCTCAGGGTGGTCTGGGGAAGCTTCTGGCACGAGCAGGGCCTCCTCTCCCCTGCCTGGCCTGCACCCCCTTCCACAGACGAGGTCTCTGTGCTGAGCTCATGCACACAGGAGCTGAGGCTGAGACCCATCCTCGGGAGAAGGGGTGCAGAAGGGGTGCAGCTGGGAGGGGCCTGACCCGGTAGCCAGACCTCCACCCTATGTGGCTCCAAGCTTTTCCCAAAGTATAGACAGTCGGTCGGCCTTCCCAGATGGCACTAGTGGTAAAGAACCCACCTGCCAATGCAGGAGATGTAAGAGACGTGGGTTCAACCCCTGGGTTGGGAAGATCCCCTGGAGTAGGGAATGGCAGTCCATTCCACTATTCTTGCCTGGAGAATCCCACAGACAAAGGAGCCTGGTGGGCTACAGTCCATGGGGTCTCAAAGAGTGGGACACAACTGAAGGGACTTGGCACATAGACACAGATAAGTGGTCACACTCACCCCGCTAGCTGAGTGAAGAGTGAGCAGACCAGCCCACCACACACTCACCCCTGACTCCCCCTGAACTCCGACCGCCTCACAGGTCCCCTCACCCCTCCCCAGGCTCCAGGGTCAGAATACCACACCCCGTAGACCTGCTTCCCCTTTCCCGGCAGCCCAGGTCCCGTGACTGGAGCCCCGTGTTCTGTCCTCCTTCAGGGGCCCATCAGCGAGCAGAATTTCGAGGCGTATGTCAACACGCTCACAGACATGTACAGCAACCTGGAGCGGGACTACTCGCCGGAATGCAAAGCTCTGCTGGAGAGCATCAAGCAGGCGGTCAAGGGCATCCACGTGTAGACCGCAGTGCCCCAGCCCTGGGGAGCCCTGCCAGCCTCACAGACGCACCTGGAGGGGCTCCAGGCCACCCGGGCAGGCAGTGGCCATACTGCATTTACAATTGCAACATTGCACTAATTTCCCCCCTCCCCCCAGCTGACGTGAAAAGGAAAGAAAAACTATGATAGACTCTGGATGAAAAAGCAATGCAGTCAAATATTAGATCTTATTTATTTTCATATGTTTTCCTTTTATTCCTTCATTGCACTCTTTTGGGTTTTTTTTTGTACAGTATATGTAAAATAAATGTGACATTTTTATATTTTATTTATTTCTAATCAAAGAGTTTTTTATCTTTTAACTGCATTTTGAAGTCTGCCATATTTTTACAAGTGTGTTTATTAATTTATTTTCCAATAGAATTTAAATATTAGAAATACTATTCTCAAATCACATATCTGGCTGGGTTTAAAGGAGAAGACAAAAAAAATATGAAGGAAAATCCTTGTCTAAGGACTGCACTGTGGACCAGTTTAATTGTTATTGCACACTCTACCCCCCACCCCCAACCCCTTTCACGAGCTTTGTGTTTTTGAACGGGCTTGGGTAAAATGCGTGGAGGGACACAGATAAAAGGCGCTCACTCACAGGATGTGTGCCCTACAGAAGCACAGTTGACTGAAAACCAGCCTGTTTCAAATTTGTTAGCAATAATTAAATAGAGCAATCAGCAAAGTATTCGACTTGGCTGTCCGGTTTCAGTTCATATGAATTATTTATTTGAAGTTATTTCAAGAAACAAGCTTTTTAGCGATGCAGGTTTGTCTATTTGTTTTTCAGGTTATACCAGATAGTTGGCGGCTCTTACCCCAGACGAGAAATAAGACTCGATGTAACTGGCCAGGCTTTCCTGCCACTTGTCGGTACAATACGCAAGGGACACTATTGTAGATTTGTACTTAGCAAATGTAAACGCACCCAAATGGAAAACTGTGTAGATACCATATCCCCTGAAATAGCATTTATCTTACTGGGTTGACTGGAAAGGAATGGAAAATACAGTCACACAAGCACCAATGGTACCTGGATCTGAGTCATTGCTCTAAACACTGGCAACATTGTCTCAGCCCCCTGAGGCAAACAGACAGCTTTCGATTTGACAGAAGTCTTTCTGCAGACAGAGGAGTGCTGCAAAGTACACACACTCACACCCACAGGCACACAGACACGCTCACCGACACGAGATTGAGCCCTCGATCTCGCGTTTCTGGATGGATCAGAGGTTAGTAGTTGCTATAGGAAAGGCAATGTCTATTTCAGGGATTGTAAAGTAGTTAAGCATTGTTTCAAAAGTTTTTTTATATTTATTTTTTTTAAGAGAAAGGTATAGACAACCAGCTAAACTGCCTTTTTGCTGTGCACACACCCCGGGTGTGCGACGTGCCTCCGTGTAAATGGGCTTGATTTCTGTGCTGTAACAAAGTGTTTATTTTTCTTAGCAACATGGATGTGTATGTGGACTGGATGCCATGGTGCTCGCGGGCTTGCTGTTTTCCACCCTTGTCCCTGCTGCTGCACCAGCAGAAGCGCCATGCGCGGTAACTCCCCCCACCGTGACACTAGTCATTGTTCTCTATTAAGTGGGGCTTATCTTTGGTTTGGCGTTCATTGAAATCCTTGACTCTTAGTCTAGTGAAAATGAGATGTCTGTTCTTAGGTAGGAGCGGTGGGTATTTAAAAATCAACTTTAAGAAAAAAGAGCTAACGCGTGTGCTGTCTATTATAAACAGGACACCAAACGAAATTTTCTATTAAAGTTATGTATTTACAAACATTTTGCTATACAGTCCTCGATAGATGCATACAAATGAGTTCACTTATTACAAAGACAAAGGTTTAATTTGCTAAATATTTTAATGAGTTTGTTATATATTTTATTTAATTTAAAAGAAATCTCTTACCAACCTATGTATTTATTACCTTAATTTACTGCGATTCAGGTTCGTTGATTTGTGTTCGCGTAGTTTGAACAGGATGGTTTTGTGAAGGATGTTTGTTTTTATTTGCCTCCTTTGTACTTGGTCTGTTTTGTAACGTGCGCTGAATTTTTGTTTCTTTCCATGATGTTAATGATCGATACTGTAAATTGGGTCTTTTGTAAACAAACAAACAAAAAAGGCAATGATGTATGCATTTTTTTAATTTGAAGTAGTTTGTATACCGTTTCTTCAAACAATTAATATTTCTTACATCAAAGCAACCGATTGTGTTCAGTGCTGTACATTTGGTGTATGGTAGGAAATAAAAATGGAAAAGAGTTTCACTGTGGTCTTTCTCGAGCTGCTATATCAAGATGCTTGTGGCCAGCCCATAATAAACACTGTCCCCCCCACCCCAGGAGCTCAGTGCGGGGGAAGGGGAGGGTGCCCCTGAACCTCTGAGTCGCTCTGATTCTTTGGGGTCCACCAGCCAGTCTGCTTGGATTGTTTTCTCACCCCAAGTGGAGAAGACTTTTTGCCAACTGCCACACCATCCCCGCCTGAGTTCCAGTAAATGCACATACAGAAGGGCGGCTGCCTCCAATGTCAGGAAACCTTTGCTGGAAATTCACCCACGTCTGGTGAGCAGTAAGAGAGAGGCCCCAGCCTCCTCATGCTTTGAGGAGTATCTCTGTGTATTCCTACAAGCCAGCTGAACTCAGATTAAAGGAAAATAGTTAATTCTTCACAGCACCTCTTTGTCTTATGTGTTTTTCCTATCTTATTCCAAACAGCTTAATTTAATTTTACAATTTCTTGCTCACTTTTATACATCTCTAGGTTGGTTGCCATTTATACTCAATATAGTTTAAAAAAAAAAACCAAAAAAAACCATGTCATCCTTGTGTTAAAGCAAACTTGACTGAAGGGGAGTCTGGGTCCCCAGAGAAAAGACTGATACCTAAATGACCTTTGCATCATAGGGGTTGGCACACAGCAGTTAAATATATATTTAGCTTGGTATTTTTATATACATTTTTAAAAATTTTCTTATTTATTTATTTGGCTGCATCAGGTCTTAGTCGGAGCAAGTGGGGGACTTCACTGCATCACTCGGGTTCTGTTGTTGCGGCCTCTGGACTCGCTAGTTGCAGCTCCCAGACTCCAGGTGTGCTGGATCAGTAGTTGTGGTGGTTAGGCTTAGTTCCGAGGCATGTGGGATCTTTCCGGTCCAGGCATTGAACACGTGTCCCCTGCATTGAGAAGCTGATTCTTTACCCACTGGACCATCAGGGAAGTCCCTGTAGCTCGCTTGAAATCACCAGTTGATGTATCTACGACGCACATGTGATCCATCCTATAACAGGATCACAAGCCACAAATCTGCTCCATGGTTCTTAGCCCACCCCTTGTGGAGCACAGGCATCTTGCCCTCTGTGGAGTTTTACATCCACAAGCCGCATACACATCCCAGTCAGTCGATGTGGCAGAAGAGGAGAAACAGGACAGGATGGCGAATCAGAGACGTTCAGATGACGGGTGTTTTATCAGAAGACGTGTGTGCCAGGCCCGCTCCCAGGGAGTTCAGCCTCGCGGGGGACAAGGCAGTGGGTGACAGGGACACAGCCTCCTGTGGACGCAGTGAGCAGGGTACCACCCTGACTCCGATTCCCTGGAAAGAAGTGCTGGTTACAGAGGAGCTGGCAGTTGGAAGAAGGACATTGCAGGCAGTGCAGAGAAGCATCTACAGAAGATGACAATGAGACGGTCATCCACTAAGCAGATATTTAAATATCCAAAAATTAGTGAGAAGTGAGGCCATAAGAAGCAAGAAGCCCAGGTAAGTGGGAGAGGGGGCCATTTTATAAACATCTGTGCTAAAGAATTATAATTTCCACACACAGACTCCAGAATACCAAAGAAAGATCTAAAACCAAAGAAGGATCAAATCTCCATTAAAGACAATTTGTTCCATCCATTCAAACAATTACACCAGGCTCCTCTGTCCATGGGATTCTCCAGGCAAGAATACTGGAGTGGGTTGCCATTTCCTTCTCCAGGGAATCTTCCCAGCCCATGAATTGAACCCAGGTCTCCTGCACTGCAGGCAGATTCTTTACCGTCTGAGCCACCAGGGAAGTCCTACAATTTCTTACCTGAAGGTAACACAATTGTGTTCAGTGCTGTACCTCTGATATTTGGTAGGAAATAAAAACTGATGATGAGTTTTGCTGTGGTTGTTTTCAGGTGAAAACCTTGTCACCAGCCTGTGAAAAGTCCTGGAGCCTTTAGGCAGAGAAGTAAATTCTTCCACTGTAACTAAATTCTGAGCAAAAAGAAGAGGGTAAATGAGTCTTTGATTTGGCTCCCTAGAAAATGTTTTAAAACTGATGCCATGATACATAAATATTCTACTAATCTTCTTAAAACTGTGTTTTCTACGTCTCTTTCCACCCATCACATCCATTTTATTGTGGTCTGGGAGCAGTACCTTGCTATTTCCTGTCATGATTGAGCAGCTGATTACAACACAAGCAGATTTAATTGGTTAATCACTGGTGACACTGTCAGATCCCATCACTGATGCCCATATAGTCATGTCCTGAAATCCTCAAGCGCATTTATGGAGTAAACATCCCAAGGCCGAAAGACACTGATGAGGAAACTGTTGCTCAGGAAAGTGGGTAAGTTGTCCAAGACCAGAAAACCAGGAAAAGGTACAGTCAGATTGGACCACTTTCCACTGTTTTTAATATCTCGGCCATGGGGCTCTATCTACTCCCATGTTGGCTGTTGTCTCAACTGGAAAAAAGAAAATAAGAATTAGTCAAGATTATGACATCTGTTGATATTCACTCATTTCTTTCAGGTCTAAAACTAAGAATAGGATTTTAGGGTCAGCTCTAATAAATACTGCCATGTGCTTTTCCAAAGTTGAATGTTTAAAAAAAAAAATTTGTTGGGCCCAGACACATGTGTGCTAAGTTGCTTCAGTCGTATCCAACTCTTTGCAGTCCTGTGGACTGCAGCAAGCCAGGCTCCTCTATCCATGCGATTCTCCAGGCAAGAACACTGCAGTGGGTGCCATTTCCTTCTCCATGGGATCGCCCCAACCCAGGATCGAACTGGTATCTCTTATGTCTCCTGCATTGGCAGGGGGATTCTTTACCACTAGAAACACCTGGGAAGCCCAGATATGTGGACTATCCCTAAATCCTGATGGGACAACAGCGTCTCCTGGTGTCCTGAGGTCCTGAGTTCGTCCTCATACCTTCTTAGACACAACGCATGGAAAGGTTTCCGTCAGCATTGCAGGACTTGGAGAGTCAATAATTTGCCTCACATGCCAGAGAGAAGTCCAGGGTCAGAATTCAACCCAGTTCTGACCCCCAGAGACGCCCCTGTCCCTCCTGTAGGCCAACCCCCGACTTCCCAGCCGACATCCCAACAGCTTGAGGGGAGAAGGGGTCAGTGTCACCACCAATCTGGAAAAAGTTGTTCAAAGAAGCATCATTTTTGCATTTCAGCCACACCCCTGTGATGTGTTTTCCTTGTACAGACCCATCATGCAAATCTGACACCCTAATCATTAACTTGACAAATTGGGATTGAAAATCTTCATATGGATTTTAAGTAAGTCAGTAAAGTCGCTCAGTCGTCTCCGACTCTTTGTGACCCCATGGACTGTAGCCTACCAAGTTCCTCCGTCCATGGGATTTTCCAGGCAAGAATACTGGAGTGGGTTGTCATTTCCTTCTCCATATGGATTATCAGATCAGATCAGATCAGTTGCTCAGTCGTGTCCGACTCTTTGTGACCCCATGAATCACAGCACATCAGGCCTCCCTGTCCATCACCAACTCCCAGAGTTCACTCAGACTCATGTCCATCAAGTCAGTGATGCCATCCAGCCATCTCATCCTCTGTCGTCCTCTTCTCCTCTTGCCCCCAATCCCTCCCAGCATCAGGGTCTTTTCCAATGTGTCAACTCTTCGCATGAGGTGGCCAAAGTACTGGAGCTTCAGCTTTAGCATCATTCCTTCCAAAGAAATCCCAGGGCTGATCTCCTTCAGAATGGACTGGTTGTATCTCCTTGCAGTCCAAGGGACTCTCAAGAGTCTTCTCCAACACCACAGTTCAAAAGCATCAATTCTTTGGCGCTCAGCCTTCTTCACAGTCCAACTCTCACATCCATACATGACCACAGGAAAAACCATAGCCTTGATTAGACGAACCTTTGTTGGCAAAGTAATGTCTCTGCTTTTTAATATGTTATCTAGGTTGGTCATAACTTTCCTTCCAAGGAGTAAGTGTCTTGTAATTTCATGGCTGCAGTCACCATCTGTAGTGATTTTTGAGCCCAGAAAAATAAAGTTTGACACTGTTTCCACTGTTTCCCCATCTATTTCCCATGAAGTGATGGGACCGGATGTCATGATCATCGTTTTCTGAATGTTGAGCTTTAAGCCAACTTTTTCACTCTCCACTTTCACTTTCATCAAGAGGCTTTTGAGTTCCTCTTCACTTTCTGCCATAAGGGTGGTGTCATCTGCATATCTGAGGTTATTGATATTTCTCCCGCCAATCTTGATTCCAGCTTGTGTTTCTTCCAGTCCAGCATTTCTCATGATGTACTCTGCATATAAGTTAAATAAACAGGGTGACAATATACAGCCTTGACAAACTCCTTTTCCTATTTGGAACCAGTCTGTTGTTCCATGTCCAGTTCTAACTGTTGCTTCCTGACCTGCATACAAATTTCTCAAGAGGCAGATCAGGTGGTCTGGTATTCCCATCTCTTTAAGAATGTTCCACAGTTTATTGTGATCCACACAGTCAAAGGCTTTGGCATAGTCAATAAAGCAGAAATAGATGTTTTTCTGGAACAGTCTTGCTTTTTCCATGATCCAGCGGATGTTGGCAATTTGATCTCTGGTTCCTCTGCCTTTTCTTGAACATCAGGAAGTTCATGGTTCACATATTGCTGAAGCCTGGCTTGGAGAATTTTGAGCATTACTTTACTAGTGTGTGAGATGAGTGCAATTGTGCGATAGTTTGAGCATTTTTGGCATTGCCTTTCTTTGGGATTGGAATGAAAACTGCCCTTTTCCAGTCCTGTGGCCACTGCTGAGTTTTCCAAATTTGCTGGCAGATTGAGTGTAGCACTTTCACAGCATCATCTTTCAGGATTTGAAATAGCTCAACTGGAATTCCATCACCTCCACTAGCTTTGTTCGTAGTGATGCTTTCTAAGGCCCACTTGACTTCACATTCCAGGATGTCTGGCTCTAGGTCAGTGATCACACCATCGTGATTATCTGGGTCGTGAAGATCTTTTTTGTACAGTTCTTCTGTGTATTCTTGCCATCTCTTCTTAATATCTTCTGCTTCTGTTAGGTCCATACCATTTCTGTCCTTTATCGAGCCCATCTTTGCATGAAATGTTCCTTTGGTATCTCTGATTTTCTTGAAGAGATCCCTAGTCTTTCCCATTCTGTTGTTTTCCTCTATTTCTTTGCATTGATCACTGAAGAAGGCTTTCTTATCTCTTCTTGCTATTCTTTGGAACTCTGCATTCAGATGTTTATATCTTTCCTTTTCTCCTTTGCTTTTCACTTCTTTTCTTTTCACAGCTATTTGTAAGGCCTCCCCAGACAGCCATTTTGCTTTTTTGCATTTCTTTTCCATGGGGATGGTCTTGATGCCTGTCTCCTGTACAATGTCACGAACCTCATTCCATAGTTCATCAGGCACTCTATCTATCAGATCTAGTCCCTTAAATCTATTTCTCACTTCCACTGTATAATCATAAGGGATTTGATTTAGGTCATACCTGAATGGTCTAGTGGTTTTCCCTACTTTCTTCAAATTGCCCCCAAATAAGGAAAATATAAATGACTTATATTTGCTGTTGTTTTTAAGGCAGAACAACATAATTATTGAGTTGGGTTCAAAGCTGCCTTGTGTAGGAGTGACAGCTTCACATTGGCCTCCAATGAGTAAAGGACACTTTGTGCCGACCTTTACCAGTGATTAAATATGTAGAAACATAAAGAGAAGACATTTCCCTGCTCTAAGAAACATCTGCTGTTTCACAGTTTTCCGCTCAAATATGTATTATCATATATAAATGCAGCTATTTTCCTTCTGTGACCGATTACCTTATTCTGTCTGGCATGAAATCTGGGACTGAGTGTACGAGGAAATAGTTTAGATGTTTGGAAGGAAGAATGGCACTTTGGGGACAGACATTAACAGAGCTTGTGAAGGATCAAACATCTATCCATTGGAAATCGCTGTGAACATTTCTCACCAAGACTAGCGTCCTTGAATTTCAGAAATAAGGCCTGAGGGGACTTCCCTGCTGGTTCTGTGATTGGGAATCCACTTGCCAATTCAAGGGACACATGTTCAATGCCTCATCTGGGAAGATTCCACATGACAGGGGCAACTCCACCCATTTGCCACATCTATGGGGCCCATGCACCCTAAAGCCCATGCTCCACAATGGGAAGCCCCTACAATGAGAAGCCCACGCACCACAGCTAGAGAGTAGCCCTTGCTCACCTCAACCAAAGAAAGCTACAAGCAACAACAAAGACCCAGGGCAACCAAGAAAATAAATAAAAAAACAAATAATACTTTGGACCAGAGAGGAAGAAGCTTCCACACTCAGTGCTGGCCATGCCGCGCTCTGATACACCTAGACCACCAGTGTCTCCCTGACTCCAGGAAATCCTTTTCCAGGAAGAAAGTCTTTTTAGCATCTTCAGTATTTGTCAGCAGCTTCTCAACTATACACATATCACATCGGGAAGGACTTGCCATGCTCTCGGTGGAAACACTCCTTCTCAGAACAACTGACACCCCAGAATGACCATTCACGCTTGAAGATGCCCTCTGTCTCCTCTGATTCACTGGGAGCATCTCTTCCAAACCCACAAAGGCCCTGTGAAGCAACATAAATAAATGAAAATAAATATTTTAATGAAAAAATTAATGAAGAGTGAATGCAAATTCCTTATGGACAACATGTGTGCATGCTAAGTCGATTCAGTTGTGTCTGACTCTGTGCAACACCATGGACTGTAGCCCACTACAGCATGTGTGCACACACACGTGTCTGTTTTAATATTTATTCAGTGCTGAACATTCACCAGGGGTTTCCCAGGGGCTTTGCATACGTGATTTAACTCTGACTACAATTCTGAGAGCTATGAATGATTGCAATCATTGCACACTCTAAAAAGGAGTCACCCAGGGGCTGAGTCACGGGAGCTCAGCTGAGGCCTGCTGTCCATGGGCCCCTTCCCAGCCTGGAGACTGTGCTTATCTACACTGCCCTCACCCACCTGGCCTTCTTATCCCCCTCCTGTTCCCTGTGCGGGAGCAGCCGGCTCAAGTCCTGGCTAGTGCCATGGGGTGACACATGCTGCACATAACAGCTTGAATAAAATACAGTTTTAAAATTAGGTTTCATTTTGTTACACTTATTTTTTTAATGTAACTGCTAGAAAATGTGAAGTCTGCGTGTCGCTCTCATCGCATATCTCCTGGACGTCATCATCAGACCATTTCCTCTGTGAGGAGCCAGAAGACTGTTCAAGCAGAAAAACCATGAGTGTGTTTTTGCAGCTGAGAAGTCGCAGTGCTTTTTTCCTCCCTTTTCTGTTTTTTTGAGGGAGAAATTGCCAAATTATGAAAACATCCGAGACCTATTATAAATTTTATGTGTTCAGGCAAGAAAGCAAAGCAGCTAATCACACCATTAAATCTATAAATGTATTGAATGTGTTCATACAACCTGAAAATTTACTCATTTTAGCTTTTTTTTCCCTTAACAATTACCAATCTACACAACCAAATTCTGTTTTAAAAGATCACTATAGACCTTGAAATAATTTTTTGGGTACATATCTGCCTACAAGGCTGAACTGGAAGTTTAGGGAACCAGTCTGAAATTAGAGAACCAAAAAAATATCCAGTGGACTTCTTTTCCTTAAGCAAAGTGACAATTTGTGGGGGAGGAATTTGAATTTATTTAAAAAATTTTTATCTTTAATTGGAGGATAATTGCTTTATACAGTTGTGTTGGTTAATGCCATACATCAATGTGAATCAGCCATAATACATACATCCCCTCCCTCTGGAACCTCCCTCCCATCCCACCCCTCTAGGTTGTCACAGAGTACAGCATTGAGTTCCCTGTGTTAGACAGCAACTCCCCATTAGCTACTCTACACACAGTAATGTATATGTTTTAGCGCTACTCTCTGACTTTGCCCCTCCCTCTTCATGCCCCTCTGTGTCCGCAAGTCTGTTCAGCGTGTCTGTGTCTCTTTTCCTTCCCTACAAATAGGCTCATCAGTACCATTATCTAGATTCCATATATCTGCATTATTATAGATACTTGTTTTTCTCTTTCTGACTTAACAGAACTCTGTATAACAGGCTCTAGGTTCATCCACTTCACTAGAACTGACTTAAAGTCATTCATTTTTCTAGCTGAGTAATATTCCATTGTATATATGTACCATATCTTCTTTATCCATTTTTAGTCAATGGACATCTAGGTTGCTTCCTTGTCCTGGCCATTGTAATAGTGCTGCAATGAACATTGAGGTACATGTGTTTTTTTCAATTATTGTTATCTCAGGGTATATGCCCAAGAGTGGGGTTGCTGGGTCATATGGTAGTTCTGTTGCAGCAAGGCAGACCTCTTCCAGGGCCCGAAACTGGGCTCTTGTCTAACACTCGGAAATGAATTGTCCGAGGAGACACATGTGCTGACAAAGCAAGAGATTTTATTGGGAAAGGGCACCCGGGTGGAGAGCAGCAGGGTAAGGGAACCCAGGAGAACTGCTCTGCCGCTGGCTCGCAGTCTCAGGTTTTATGGTGATGGGATTAGTTTCTGGGTGGTCTTTGGACAATCATTCTCATTCAGAGTCTTTCCTGGTGGTGCACGCATCGCTCAGCCAAGATGGATGCTAGCAAGAGGGATTCTGGGAAGTGGACTGACACGTGGTGTTTCCTTTCGACCTTTCCCGAACTCTTCCGGTTGGTGGTGGCTTATTCCTGATTCCTTATCTGGATCTCCTGTCATAAAACAACTCGTGCAAATGGTTACTATGGTGCCTGGCCAGGGTGGGCGGTTTCAATCAGTGTGCTTCCCCTAACAATTCTATTGCTAGTTTTTAAAAGAAATCTCCACACTGTTCTCCAAAACAGCTGTATCAGTTTACATCCCTGCCAACAGTGCAGGAGGGTTCCCTTTTCTCTACACCCTCTACAGCATTTACTGTTTGCAGATTTTTTGATGATGGCCATTATGACTAGTGTGAGATGATAACTCTTGGTGGTTTGATTTGCATTTCAAATCTGAGTTCATTGTTTCCACTGCAGGAGGACCTCTGATCCTGAAGGGAAGGTGAAGGTGGCTCTTCTTGGCTTAGGTAACTCTTTCTGAGCAAGGGCCTGATTGGGTAAGGTGTGGGGTGTAATCGCTTACAGTGGCCCCCAGTTAGGAGGGGAGAGCTGTGGAGGGAGTGTTGGAGAGTAAACGGAACCTGAAGTTGACCAATCCAATGTCCATATAAGTGGATTTGGGGGAAGTTCCTGAAACCAACAAGGTAGTTATTTGCAGCTTCATCTTCTGGATGGCAGTGCCTGGATTAGTAAAGCCATGTGCACAGAGACACTGCAGTAGGAAGGCCCTGGTGA
Organism: Bos indicus; assembly: GCF_029378745.1. Taxonomy (NCBI): domain Eukaryota; kingdom Metazoa; phylum Chordata; class Mammalia; order Artiodactyla; family Bovidae; genus Bos; species Bos indicus. The sequence goes on along the minus strand of NC_091773.1, from coordinate 21,494,367 downwards.
TTCTTATGACAAAAGTGGAGGGTGGGGTCTGCTCTCTAGGGTAAATTTAGACTTCCTTGTGGGCTAAAGGAGCCCTCAGGCGCTGGAGCTGCTAGAATCTGCTTCAGGGAAGGTGTGGGGACCAGGTGGCCAGAGTCAGCGAGAGTTCCTGGGTGTGGGGATACGGCACATTCTCAGAACACGGCAGGAGGACACCGGTGACAATGGCTTCAACCTGAACACCGTGAAATGGGCGGATCAGAAAGCACACCGCTTCCTCGCCCTTGGTACACGAGAGCCCTGAGTACAGTGAAACTGATGAGCAGAGGGCTGGGGCAGAACCTGTGGGAGGGGTGCCTAATGAAAACCAGAGCCACCAAATGCTGGACCTGTGTGACTTCAGGACATGTCCCTCCATGAGGCAGGCCACTGTGTTTTTATTTTACCAAAGGCTCCCCAAAGTTAAACACCTTGTCCACGATCACCCAGCTGGCGAGTAGAACGGTTAGAATTTACACTCAGGTCTGTCTGACTCTGAACACCGTGGTTCTCCCACCTCATTACGCTGAATCTGATCCATGATTGAGAAAAATCTCAGATCTGGATGGGGGGTGAAGTACATGGTGGGGACGGGCGTGGGCAGATGCCAGGGCTCTTGCAAAGCTGAGCAGATGGTGAGGCTCTGAGCAAAGGCGACCGTGCAGGAAACTGGGAAGAGACCAAGTTCAAGGAAACATTTCAGAGAGTAGAATGAAGATCAAATACATTCCAAAGGGTTTCCAGAGACTTGCACACCCAAGGAATGGATTAGGTACTCACTCCCAGCTTCCCAGATACCATCCAAGTTAATGCTGAAGCCTCCGTGTCTGAGTGTCAGGTGTTTGTCACTGTGATACCTTTGAAGCACGGAAACTAGTAAGAAATGAAAAATCTCACCTTTATTTCTAGGCCCATGTTCAATCCAAATATCTAGAGCTTTTTTCCAGAGCCACAAAAAAATCACTGTTATCTTAATGACTTATAATTATTTTCAGTTCAGTTCAGTTCAATTGCTCAGTCATGTCGGACTCTGTGACCCCATGAATAGCAGCGCACCAGGCCTCCCTGTCCATGACCAACTCCCGGAGTTCACCCAAACTCATATCCATCGAGTCGGTGATGCCATCCAACCATCTCATTCTCTGTCGTCCCCTTCTCCTCCTGCCCCCAATCCCTCCCAGCATCAGGGTCTTTTCCAATGAGTCAACTCTGCACATGAGGTGGCTGAAGTATTGGAGTTTCAGCTTTAGCATCAGTCCTTCTAATGGATACCCAGGACTGATCTCCTTTAGGATGGACTGGTTGGATCTCCTTGCAGTCCAAGGGACTCTCAAGAGTCTTCTCCAACACCACAGTTCAAAAGCATCAATTCTTCGGTGCTCAGCTTTCTTCATGGTCCAACTCTCACATCCATACATGACCAATGGAAAAACCATAGCCTTGACCAGACAGACCTTTGTCGGCAAAGTAATGTCTCTGCTTTTGAATATGCTATCTAGGTTGGTCATAACTTTCCTTCCAAGGAGTAAGCGTCTTTTAATTTCATGGCTGCAATCACCATCTGCAGTGATTTTGGAGCCCCCAAAAATAAAGTCTAACACTGTTTCCACTGTTTCCCCATCTATTTCCCATGAAGTGATGGGACCAGATGCCATGTAGAGAATCACTGTGTTAGATTTGGATCATCTGAACATAACAGTAAAACTCTAGTACATGTGACGGTGCATGTGTGCTCAGTCACGTCTGTCTCTTTGCAACCCCATGGACTGTAGCCCACCAGGCTCCTCTGTTCAAGGGAGTCTCCAGGCAAGAGTACTGGAGTGGGTTGCCATTTCCTCCTCTGGCGATCTTTCTGACCCTCGGATTGAACCCCCGTCTGCTGTGTCTCCTGCATTGGCAGGTGGGTTCTTTACCACTGAGCCACCTGGGAATCCCAGTACAAAGGATAGAAAGGGCTTTTCTGTCCTGCTTTCTCTCTTTTTTCAAGAAGGTGGATGGCAGACAATTCAATGCGGCTCTAGTTTCATCAATCTTTCTGAGCTATCATCCTATCATTAGGTTGCATCCTCAGGGTCATCACAGGAGCCAGGATGGCTACTAGCACCCCAGCCATCTCACCTGCGTTCTAGACTAACAGGAGAATGACAAGAATGACAAAAGAGCAAAAATCGAGCCACAAATCTTAGCATATGCCCTTAACTGTCCATCCTACATACCACGTATAACACTTGTACTTTACTTTCATTGACCAGAATTAGTCACATGGACTTAACTAATGCTAGAGGAAGTTTTTCATTTTGTATAATAACATATGTAGCCAAGGAACTTCCCTGGTGGCTCAGCAGTAAAGAAAACACCAGTAATGCAGGAGAGGCAGGTTTGATCCCTGGGTCAGGAAGATCCCCTGGAAAAAGGAATGGCTACCCACTCCAGTATTCTTGCCTAGAGAATCCCATGGACAGAAGCTATAATCCATGGGGTCACAAAGAGTCGGAAGTGACTGAGCATGCACACGTATGTAGCCAAGAGTTGGAATTCGAGTTCTGTCACTCAGTGAAAAGAAGAGAATGGATGTTGAGGTAGATAGCTCTCATTTTCTATCTCGGAGCCCACTTCATGTAGAAACATCACCTGTGACTCATTTATCCAGGGCAGAATTGGGTGCAAGAATTCTTCAAATAATAGCATTCCTCTGACCGCAATTTTAAAAATCATTATTTTGAAAATACTTTGAATTTATTGATTTTTATAATTCTGATAAGTCTTTTTTCTTCCTGAAAAATGGACATTTGAAATTATTAGACACTCTTTAAAAGGACTGCATATGTCCAAAGTTTATATGATTTATGGATATGACTAAATCTGAGGGGGCTAAGAAGTCCAATTCCTAAAAGACTCCAATCCTGAAATGCCCACAGACAGCCCAGTGGCAGGACAGTCACCCTCCCCTCTCCACCCTGAAAAATCCTACTTAACAGGCAAATCAGTGGGGTTTTTTTTTCACCCAAAACCTGTAAAATTATTCATAAAAGTGAAAACTGTAGGTGAAATATTTGGTATAGAGCTAAAAACATCTGCATCTGTATGAATAATTTTTTTTTTAACTTTGCATCTAGGGGTTTTGGCACTAAGTAGGCAGAGCCTGAAAAATATTACCGCCTGACTCACGTTCGATAATGTTACACAGATTTGAGAAACAAATTGGCCAAGACACAGTTTTTCAGAACCGCTCTGCAATAATGGAATGCTAATTTCTCCACTGCAATTACACTTGGATCTGGCCCCACACAATGAGTGAATCAACTTTTCAATAGCCTTTTTTAGCCTGTTCCTGTGGCTGAATTACACACATTTCCCACGATGCGCTCGGTTCCAAAACCATTTCCTATCATCACGCGCATCTTCTTCCTGAATGTCCCCACAGGATTCTGAGGCTGTTTCTGTACTTGATCCATGCAGCACCTGACTTGTTACTCTTTAGGAGAAGGGCTGGTTTACAGGACCTACGGTGGGGGTGGCATCGGGCGGGGGGGTGGTGGGCCTCACTGAAATGGAGAGGGGTTTACATGGATCTCACGGACCATGACAACTTTCAGCAACTCGTTTTAATTTGTTTTTCTTCCATCTCTTCTGCACTCATGATACTCTTCCCGTCAAACCTACACAATATTCTATTTGAAGATAGTCCAATTTATTCTCTGATTGAATTTGGTCAAAAGCTCTGCTTAGTCGATTTATAATCAATTCACCTGCAGCCTCTATTTTGTAGACTTGGAAAATTTTCTCATTTTGATAATGTCCTTTGTGTGTGTGTATCAGTCCCTCAGTTGTGTCCAGCTCTTTGTGACCCCACAGTTTGTAACCTGGCAGGCTCCTGGGTCCATGGGATTCTCCAAGCAAGAATACTGGAGTGAGTTGCCATACCCTCCTCCAAGGGCATGTTCCTGATCCAGGGATTGAACCTAGGTCTCCTGCATTGCAGGAAGATTCTTCACCATGTGAGCCACAAGGGAAGTCTTTTAATAGTCCTTAAAATGTTTGAAGGCTTTTTCTAAAAATACTGGTAGTAAGGACATCCCTGGAGTTCCAGTATTTGGGACACTGCACTTCCACTGGTGAGATGGCTTAGCACCGCAGAGCTGGTCCATGCTGAAGCCAAGGGGATGGGCCTTTGGGACCTATCACCAACCTCCAAGGAGTCCTGAGACCCCGCAGCCCATGGAGGGTGTGGCCAGGCCCAGGGGGCTCCCTTCAGTGGGGGGCACACATTTCCCAGAAGCTGGGGAGGGTGCTTTGGCCTGAGTGCACCCCCAGCCCTTCACTTCCAAGCAGTAATAGTTGAGCTGGGACTTGAAGGATGAACAGAATCACAGAGAGGAGATGGGAGATGGATACCTGTACACAGGAGCCAGCAGGAGACAAGGAAGAGACACATGAAGTGCAGGATGGAGCCCAGGATGGGGGGCCTATATTGATTGACTAGCGCAGAGGTGATACAGGGGCATCACCTGGAACAGGTACATAAACGAGAGTAGACGAGAGCAGGGCGAGCAAGACTTGGGATGGAGAGGTAGTGGGGTCCACAGGGCGCAGCCACAACACGTGGACAACTCTCGAAAGTGAGGTATGAGCAGCTAATGGTATTTAACCTGTAAGCTGTGTTTTACTTAACTGTCTTTCACAAGGTAAAATAGTTCGAGGCAGCATTATTTACAAGTATTATAAACATCCTCAAGTTCTAGCTTCTGTGTTGTTTGGATATTAGAGGAAACTGTGATTTAATTCAAGTCTCTGCCCCGTAATCTACAGGCTTTCCAGCACCTTCTTCAAACCCATTAGGATCTAAGAGGGTCTGTGCTCTTCTGAGGACCTGTCACTGTAAGAATTCCTGCCTCCACAATTCAGTCACCACCCGCCCCCCACCAAGCCCTTGCAGCTGCTGACCCTGGTCCTTACGGCTCCATCCAACTGTGAACACAGGCCATGACTCAGAGAATTTGCTGAGCTTACCTGAGGTCACAGCTTTGATGCAAATCAAAGCCAGGTCCTCCTGCCCCCAGGCCTGTCCATTCCATCTTCACAGTAAAGACTCAAGGGTAGGAGGTGGCTGGGCGATGGGGAGTGGAGAGGGAGATTCTCTTGGTACTCAGTAGAGATTTTACTGAGCTTCAGTGTTTAATATATCTGTATTTTAATTTTATTGCCATACAGTTGATTTACAATGTTGTGTTAGTTTCTGCTGTATAGCAAAGTGAATCAGTTATACATATACATACATTCTTGTACATATTCTTTTCCATTATGGCTTATCACAAGATAATGACTGTAGTGCCCTGTGTTATACAGTTGGACCTTGTTGTTTATCCATCCTAAATATACGAGTTTGCATCTGTTAACCCCACTCTCCCAATCCACCTTGCCCTCTCCTCCCCTTCCCTTAGGCAACCACAAGTCTGTTCTCTGTGTTTGTAAGTCCATTTCTAACATATCTTATAAAGAAGATAGTATAATGTATAAAATATGCTCATTACTAAGGCTAGTTACTATAAAAGAATCTTGGGCAAAATCCTTTCACTGATTCACATTGTATGTCTTTTTAAATATATATATGAAACTTCATATATCTTTATGAGTTGAGCTAGCAACAGTCAGGTAAGGAATATAATGTTGTAAATGCTTACAATTTCGTTACTAATTCATAAACTATTCATTTCATTTAAAAAGTCAGAGTAATAAACGGATACGATTTCGACTACATAATCTAGAGTAATAGATGCATTCTCTTCTGGCTCCATGGAAAAGCTAGGAGAAATACAAAGCATGTGTTTAATATGCACTGGAAATAGCCCAGCTTTATTATATTTCATGAAGGACACAGGAACAAAGTCTGCGGCACGTTTATTTTGTCTGACCTCTAGTGGAAACAACAGCAATGCTGTTTGTTATTATTTAATATTGGGCTGTATTTTTTCTTGCAAATTATTCTTCATTGACACACAAATACATTAGCAAGTCAACACAGACAAAATTGCACTGAAAATTAAGAAATACAAAGAAATATTGAAGAGAGATTTTGTGAAATATTAATCTTTAAATGAACACATCATCAGTGACCATTTCCTGGTAGCAACTTCCTTCTCACCTTCTCCCAGTATTTCTCCAATAATTTTCCTACCATATATATACACATACATTTTTATTAAAATGATATCATTGAAGAGATGAGTGGGGAATCATATTAGTTAAAGCTATTCTGATAAGCTACTCTGAATGGAAAAAAAAAACCCTGTAATTTTATCCAGAAAACATTACTATCAGTACTTGTGTGCTTCCTGCTGTTCTCAGAAAACATGCCAGTTGGAGGTGAATCTTGTTTGTAATTACAGACGCCAGTCTCCTTCATCAGAGCAGAATGATGGGGCCGTGAGTTAAAGGAGGAGACCTGCAGTGCAGAGGAACATTTTAAACTGCATTTCCTGAAACAGTGAGAACCAGCTAGAAGCAAAGAGACACCCGGAGCAGGAAAACGGGTGTCTGGGGGTGATGCCTGAGGGCACAGATTCCAGGACCCTCGTGCCCTGGGCTCAGCTGTGCCTCCGCAGGGAGGAGGGGGCGGGCTGCTTTTTCCTAATTCACCCTCTTCCAGGGGCTCCTGAGTCTGTTGTTCACTCGAGAAGTTGACATCTTCACCTCGGCGTCAGAGCAAGCATGTGTAGAGAGGACAGAGCAGTGAGGACCCTGAGGTTTATGAGAAGAAAGGAGAAGTCCACCTGAAAGGTGAGGATGCAGGAGAATCACTGGGCAGAAGGCAGGACCCCAGAATCAGGGCAGCAGACGGCTAAGCAGGAAGCATGTGATGAACAGTATTGAGGGGAGCAATTGGTGATAATTGCTGATATTGCTGATAATGGAAACCCAGGGCTTCTCCATGGCTCCCTGGGCAAAGAATCCACCTATAATGCAGGAGCTGAGGGTTCGATCCCCGGATGAGGAAGTTCCCTTGGAGGAGGAAATGGCAATCCACTCTAATATTTTTGCCTGGGAAATCCTATGGACAGAGGAGCCTGGCAGACTACAGTCCATGGGGTTGCAAAGAGTTGGATATGACTGAGCAGGAACATGGAATGGAAACCCATCCTCTCCAGAAGGCCACCTGCAGTCCAGTGGGAACTTGACAAAGAACTGGCTCTGCAAGATGAAGGGGGATGGATCATAGGGGAGGGCAGGGGCAAAGTGTCCTGGTTTTTTCTCAGGGAAAAGTCTTGAACATGATTATAGGCCCATAGGAAGGAGCTGATTGGAGGCACAGATACTGTCTATAAAGAAATGTGCTTAGGGACTTCCCTCACGGTACAGTGGTTAAGACTTCACCTTGGATGTAGGAGATACAGGTTTGATCCCTGGTCAGGGAATTAAGATCCCATATGCCCTGTGGCCAAAAAACCAAAACATAAGACAGAAGCAATACTGTAACAAATTCAATAAAGACTTTTAAAATGGTCCACATCCCCCCCAAAAAATTTTTTTTAAGAAATGTGTTTAAATGACAGTTCTGAAATAATTTTTTAATCTCTTTCATCTTCTTTCAACTCTGTATCTTACATTCCCCACAATCACCCTCAAAATATTACTTTCCTGTATCAATGAAGCTTCTGATCTATTCCTTTGTGTTTATGACCATCACTAGTATAATTTCTGGTTAACAGCATCTCATTGGGATAATTTTATGCTATTGGAAATATTATTTGAAACTTACAGATATTTCAGGCAACCTAGATTCTCTCTTTTTGAATAAAACCTGTAGAAGCCACACAGATTTTTCAAATTCATTGTTCTTGTCAAAAGTATTGTTTAGGTCATCCTGTGAGCTTTGGAAAATTTCTCTTGTGAAAAATTTCTGCTTAAAATCACTCCCTTGGCCACATAAAAAGAAGGGTTCAATTTCAAGACATTCTAACAGAAGAGCATTAGAGCTAAACACTGAAATCTGCTCAGAACCAGCCTTCTCACTGCTAGCTATTGACCCAGGAGAAGTGAAAGCATATGCCCATGAAAATGTTTGTGCATGAGTGTTCCAAACCAGAAACAACCCAAATGTCCAGCAACAGGTGAGTGGATGAACAAATTGTGGCCTATTCATGTAATAGAACACTCCTCAGCCATAAAAGGGAGTGAGGTGCTGATACTTGAAACGATACGGTGACTGAAAGAAGCCAGACCGAAAAAAAAAAAAAAGGACAAATTTCATTTATACAAAATTCCAGAACATGAAAACTACTCTAGTTCCAGAAAGTAGATCATTGGTGTCAAGGATAAAATGCACTGGACAATGAAAGTTATGATTTCATTCAGCTTAATAAATAGGGAAAGTGTTGTTTGGGTTGATTTCTGTAAGAATATGGAGTCCCTAGTAGCTCAGATGGTAAAGAATCTGCCTGCAATGCAGGAGATCCAGGTTTGATCCCTGGATTGGGAAGATCCTCTGGAGAAGGAAATGGCTACCCACTCCAGTATTCTTGCCTAGAGAATTCCAAGGACAGAGGCTCCTGCCAGGCTATAAGAATACAGTTTTAGAGAACATTGAGAGTACCAAAAGTTACATTTCCTTCATTTCTGGAATTTTTACAAATATTTGACTTATATAGGTGCAATCAGATCATAGTTCCTTTAAGGGATTTATAATCTAATTTAGTAATATCATCAGAAGAAACGGAAATATTACATACTCACCAGTGAGAGATAAAGGCTTTTCTGAGTCACAGACGTAGAAACCTATGAAAAAGCTTCTAGCTTTGGTGCAGAATTTCAGACATGGGTCAGAGGTAAACACAGGATTAAGAAACTCACTGCTCAAACCAAAGAGCAATTCTCTTCCCCAAAGTGTCCAGTTCAGTTCAGTTCAGTAGCTCAGTTGTGTCCGACTCTTTGCGACCCCATGAATCGCAGCACGCCAGGCCTCTCTGTCCATCACCAACTCCCGGAGTTCACTCAGACTCACGTCCATCAAGTGGGTGATGCCATCCAGCCATCTCATCCTCTGTCGTCCCCTTCGCCTCCTGCCCCCAATCCCTCCCATAATCAGAGTCTTTTCCAATGAGTCAACTCTTCACATGAGGTGGCCAAAGTACTGGAGTTTCAGCTTTAGCATCATTCCTTCCAAAGAAATCCCAGGGCTGATCTCCTTCAGAATGGACTGGTTGTATCTCCTTGCAGTCCAAGGGACTCTCAAGAGTCTCCAACACCACAGTTCAAAAGCATCAATTCTTTGGTGCTCAGCCTTCTTCACAGTTCAACTCTCACATCCATACATGACCACAGGAAAAACCATAGCCTTGACTAGACAGACCTTTGTTGGCAAAGTAATGTCTCTGCTTTTTAATATGTTATCTAGGTTGGTCATAACTTTTCTTCCAAGGAGTAAGCGTCTTGTAATTTCATGGCTGCAGTCACCATCTGCAGTGATTTTGGAGCCCAGAAAAATAAAGTCTGACACTGTTTCCACTGTTTCCCCATCTATTTCCTGTGAAGTGATGGGACCAGATGCCATGATCGTCGTTTTCTGAATGTTGAGCTTTAAGCCAACTTTTTCACTGTCCACTTTCACTTTCATCAAGAGGCTTTTTAGTTCCTCTTCACTTTCTGCCATAAGGGTGGTGTCATCTGCATATCTGAGGTTATTGATATTTCTCCCGCCAATCTTGATTCCAGCTTATGTTTCTTCCAGTCCAGCGTTTCTCATGATGTACTCTGCATAGAAGTTAAATAAGCAGGGTGACAATATACAGCCTTGACGTACTCCTTTTCCTATTTGGAACCAGTCTGTTATTCCATGTCCAGTTGTAACTGTTGCTTCCTGACCTGCATACAGGTTTCTCAAGAGGCAGATCAGGTGGTCTGGTATTCCCATCTCTTTAAGAATGTTCCACAGTTTATTGTGATCCACACAGTCAAAGGCTTTGGCATAGTCAATAAAGCAGAAATAGATGTTTTTCTGGAACTCTCTTGCTTTTTCGATGATCCAGCAGATGTTGGCAATTTGATCTCTGGTTCCTCTGCCTTTTCTAAAATCAGCTTGAACATCTGGAAGTTCACGGTTCACGTATTGCTGAAGTCTGACTTGGAGAATTTTGAGCATTACTTTACTAGCGTGTGAGATGAGTGCAATTGTGTGGTAGTTTGAACATTCTTTGGCATTTCCTTTCTTTGGGATTGGAATGAAAACTGCCCTTTTCCAATCCTGTGGCCACTGCTGAGTTTTCCAAATTTGCTGGCAGATTGAGTGTAGCACTTTCACAGCATCATCTTTCAGGATTTGAAATAGCTCAACTGGAATTCCATCACCTCCACTAGCTTTGTTCGTAGTGATGCTTTCTAAGGCCCACTTGACTTCACATTCCAGGATGTCTGGCTCTAGGTCAGTGATCACACCATCGTGATTATCTGGGTCGTGAAGATCTTTTTTGTACAGTTCTTCTGTGTATTCTTGCCACCTCTTCTTCATATCTTCTGCTTCTGTTAGGTCCATACAATTTCTGTCCTTTATCGAGCCCATCTTTGCATGAAATGTTCCCTTGGTATCTCTAATTTTCTTGAAGAGGTCTCTAGTCTTTCCCATTCTGTTGTTTTCCTCTATTTCTTTGCACTGATCGCTGAAGAATGCTTTCTTATCTCTTCTTGCTATTCTTTGGAACTCTGCATTCAGATGCTTATATCTTTCCTTTTCTCCTTTGCTTTTCGCTTCTCTTCTTTTCACAGCTATTTGTAAGGCCTCCCCAGACAGCCATTTTGCTTTTTTGCATCTCTTTTCCATGGGGATGGTCTTGATCCCTGTCTCCTGTACAATGTCACGAACCTCGTTCCATAGTTCATCAGGCACTCTATCTATCAGATCTAGTCCCTTAAATCTATTTCTCACTTCCACTGTATAATCATAAGGGATTTGATTTAGGTCATACCTGAATGGTCTAGTGGTTTTCCCTACTTTCTTCAATTTAAGTCTGAATTTGGCAATAAGGAGTTCATGATCTGAGCCACAGTCAGCTCCCCAAAGTGTATGAATCCTTAATCGATTTGAGCTCCAGACAGACAAAGCAAACAAACAGGAGAGACTATTAAATCAGGTTCTTTATCCTCTTTCATCCGAAAGACGCATGATCTCTACAAACCGTCACTGCATTTAGACCAGCACGTGGATGGACCATAAAAACAAAAGATGCACCAGAATCCAACGAGGGCACGGGGAGCCACAGAACCAGTTACTCAGGGCCCCGCCAGGGTTGACTGAGTTCTGACGAGTCAGGGCACAGGACCAGAAGGGGTCCCTTGGCTGGGGACGGTCCCTGGATGGACGGTCAGAACAGAGGCCTCAGTGAAAAGAAAATAGTAAAGGCTCTCTTATTCCTAATTTAATTGATTGTATAAGTAAAACAGTGCTCCTGGAGTAGGAAATGGCAAGCCACTCCACTATTCTTGCCTGGGAAATTCCGTAGACTGGCGGGCTACAGTCCCTGAGGTCATAAAAGAGTCAGGCATGACTGAACAATAACGATGTAAATAGTGCTTGGCACATTGAGTACTAATATTTTATTACTTTTATTGTTGTTAGGAAATGAGAAGTAAGTTCATCATTTACAACATCTAAAGTAAAAGCATATTAATAAAACTCGACTTGAGCCAGTGTGAAATGCACGTATGAATCAAATGGAGATTGTTCATCTATCACTAGCTTATTATAGGGGCTTCCTGGTAGCTCAGTTGGTAAAGAATCTGCCTGCAGTCCCTGGGTCGGGAAGATCCTCTGGAGAAGAAAATGGCAAACCACTCCAGTATTTTTGCCTGCAGAATTCCATGGACAGAGGAGGCTGGTGGGCTATAGTCCATGGGGTCACAAAGAGTCAAATACGACTAACCAACTAAACCACCACCAACTTATTATAATTTTTAAGTTTTTCTGGCATTTTTTTCTGAAGCATTTCCCCTCAGGTAGCTTATGTGGACTTTTTGCATTTCCTTTCCATGGGGATGGTCTTGATCACTGTGCCTGTCACAAACCTCCATCCATAGTTCTTCAGGTACTCTGTCTATCAGATGTAATCCCTAGAATCTATTTGTCACTTCCAGTGTATAATCATAAGGAATTTGACTTAGGTCATATCTGAATGGTCTAGTGGTTTTCCCTACTTTCTTCAATTTAAGTGTGAATTTTGCAATAAGGAGTCCATGATCTGAGCCACAGACATCCTGGAATGTGAAGTCAAGTGGGCCTTAGGAATCACCACTACAAACAAGTCTAGTGGAGGTGATGGAATTCCAGTCGAACTATTTCACAATCCTAAAAGATGATGCTGTGAAAGTGCTGCACTCACTATGCCAGCAAATTTGGAAAACTCAGGAGTGGCTACAGGACTGGAAAAGGTCAGTTTTCATTCCAATCCCAAAGAAAGGCAATGCCAAAGAACGTTCAAACTATCACACAATTGCACTCATCTCACACGCTAACAAAGTAATGCTCAAAATTCTTAAAGCCAGGCTTCAACAGTACATGAACCGTGAACTTCCAGATGTTCAAGCTGGATTTAGAAAAAGCAGAGGAACAGAGATCAAATTGCCAACATCCACTGGATCATAGAAAAAGCAAGAGAGTTCCAAAAAAAACATCTACTTCTGCTTTATTGACTATGCCAAAGCCTTTGACTGTGTGGATCACAACAAACTGTGGAACATTCTGAAAGAGATGGGAATACCAGACCTCCTGACCTGCCTCCCGAGAAATCTGTATGCAGGTCAAGAAACAACAGTTAGAACTGGACATGGAACAATGGACTGGTTCCAAATCGGGAAAGGAGTACGTCAAGGCAGTATTTTGTCACCCTGCTTATTTAACTTACACTCAGAGTATATAATGCAAAATGCCAGGTTGGATGAAGTACAAGCTGAAGTCAAGACTGGTGGGAGAAAATCAATAACCTCAGATATGCAGATGACACCACGGTTATGGCAGAAAGCAAAGAGGAACTAAAGAGCCTCTTGATGAAAATGAAAGAGGAGAGTGAAAAAGCTGTCTTAAAACTCAACATTCAAAAAACGAAGATCATGGCATCCGGTCCCATCACTTCATGGCAAATACGGGGAAACAATGGAAATAGTGACAGACATTATTTTCTTGGGCTCCACAATCACTGAAGATGGTGACTGCAGCCTTGAAATTAAAAGATGCTTGCTCCTTGGAAGAAAAGCTATGACCAACCTAGACAGCATATTAAAAAGCAGAGACATTACTTTGCCAACAAAGTTCCGTCTAGTCAAAGCTATGGTTTTTCCAGTAATCATGTATGGATGTGAGAGCTGGACCATAAAGAGAGCTGATCACTTAAGAATTGATGCTTTTGAACTGTGGTGTTGGAGAAGACTCTTGAGTGTCCTTTGGACTGCAAGGAGATCAAACCAGTCAATCCTAAAGGAAATCAGTCCTGAATATATAACAGAAGGACTGATGCTGAAGCTGAAGCTCCAATACTTTGGCCACCTGATGCGAAGAGCTGACTCGTTGGAAAAGACCCTGATGCTGGGCAAGATTGAAGGAAGGAGGAGAAGGGGACAACAGGGGATGTGATGGTTGGATGGCATTACCGACTCGATGGACTTGAGTTTGAGCAAACTCCAGGAGATGGTCATGGGCAGGGAAGCCTGATGTGCTGCAGTCCACGGGGTCTCAAAAAGTCAGACACAACTGAGCAACTGAACTGAACTGAAGCTTATTTGGCCAGCCTTGCCACTATAACCTCATTTCTTTAATGGGTTGGGTTTACTTTGCAACAAAATATTTATAAAAAGTTAATTATGACTTATATAAGTGATAAAATAAGTTAATGTGGGTGATGTATAACTTAAATCCCCAATTAAGCACAATTCAATTTAATTCCTTAGGACATCATTTACATATTATTTAAAATTCTCAGTTTATTTCAAGACTCTAGATGACATGGTGTGGGAAAAGCTGTTTTGAACTTTCTTCCAAATTTGAATACTTTTAGAGAACGAGACTATACAAGCACATGTACATAGAAAGTCATGATTACATAGGCATAGATGTAGATGAAGATAGATCAATAGATAAACAGATCCATAGATAAATCAATAGACAGATCTATAGATAGAGAGATACATGATAGATACAGACGTAGTACAGAGTAAAATTGATATGAGCCAAGGTGGAAAAGACACTGAATTAAACTCATTTGACATACATTCTAGCCTTTGATCTGCAAGATATTTCTTATCCAATGATTTTATCTCTTTTTGTCTTCCTCCAACAAAAAAATAAGAAGTTGGATTAGATGATCTCTTGGGGACCTTATTCTAAAGACATTTTATTAAAATACTCCCAGTGAAACAATTTCTACTTCAGTCATCTTACTGCTACTTTATTTTTTCTTGTATCTCTTGCTCAGTTCAGTTCAGTTCAGTTCAGTCGCTCAGTTGCTGACTCTTTACGACCCCATGGACTGTAGCATCCTAGGCTTCCCTGTCTTTCACCATCTCCTGGAGTTTGCTCAAATTCATGTCCATTGAGTCGGAGATGCCGTCTAACCATCTTGTCTTCTGTCTTCCCCTTCTCCTCCTGCCTTCAATCTTTCCCAGCATCAGAGGTTTTTCCAATGCGTTAGCTCTTCACATCAGGTGGCCAAAGTATTGGAGCTTCAGCTTCAGCATCAGTCCTTCCAGTGAATATTCAGGACTGATTTCCGTTAGGATTGACTGGTTTGATCTCCTTGCAGTCCAAAGGACTCTCAAGAGTCTTCTCCAACACCACAAATCAAAAGCACTTTTCTTTTTAACACTAGTTCTAGTAATAGAAGATAATTCTCTTAATAGAAGTCATCAGGTCCAGGTACATTTCATATTGAAGAAGGCATATAAAAATGAAATTAAGGTTAGAGTTTACCTTAAATAACATATTGGAACAAACAAAAGAAATTCTGCATCCATCAAGAATATTGTTTTGGAACCAGTAAATTCACTTAATCTAATAATTCCACATTAATAGCATTTTCTCTCTGGAGCTGAACCACATGAGAGCTATTTATGCAAAAACAGATAAAAACATCTTCATTTCAGATTTTCAGCCTCTTTTGTGAGATAACCTGAGGGAAGTCATTCTAGTAACGATTATATTAGAATTTCAAATTCAAAGTAGAAAAGAATTACAATATGTGTTGAAATGCCTAGAAAGTGGGCATTTTCTAACTAATATGGATAAACTATACTGTCCATAGAATTCTCCAGGCCAAAATACTGGAGTAGGTAGCCTTTCCCTTCTCCAAAGGATCTTCCCAACCCCAGAGGTCAAACCCAGGTCTCCCACATTGCAGGCAGATTCTTTAAAAACTGAGCTATCAGGAAAGCCCATGGACAAACTAAAATGGTAAATTTCTTCTGATTTATACTATGAGAAAGAAACTTGGTTTTGTGACATTATTTGTGTAGAGAAAAGTAGTATTTATATTTCAACTCAACTACCATAAGTGTTTTGTATTTTTTTAATATTATACCTAGATACGTTTGGTGTTGGTCAAAATTGATGGTGTCTCAACTCTTTAAGCTAAGCTAAATATATTGATTCTCTGAAAACAAATAAGAAGATGGACATTCTATGATAACAAGAGACTGAGAGAAGTCCAGGACTTTATTACACGTATATCTTGTACCCAAAATGTGATTCAACATTTATTGATAGATATTATTTTCATTAGCCCAGCTTTCTGTTGGTTTCATTTAAGCCATATGCCAGAGAGATTTCTTCTTTTCTTTTTTCTCAAAAGTTGAAACTGGTTCTGAACCTCACCTCCTTTGGAGGGCAAATACAGAGGGTGAAACATGTAACCATATAGTGTGTACATGCCCAGTCGTGTCTGAGTCATTGTGACCGATGGCCCGTCACCAGGCTCCTCTGTCCATGAGATTTCCCAGGCAAGAATACTGGGGTGGGTTGCTTTTTCCTCCTCCATGGAATCTTCCTGACCCAGACATAGAACCTGTGTCTCCTTCACTGGCAAGTGGATTTTTTACCACTGAGTCACCTGGGAAACCTATATATTCCCTCCCCTGGGACAGAAATGAAGAGCCATTGTACAACTAATCATTCATATTTGGGTGATGTTTTATGGACAAATTCCTCCCTCTTCTCTAATAACATTTAAAAGGAAATATCCAGAAAATTCAAATTTCATTTTTGCAATATGCACAATGAACAATTCAGGCAAAGATGTTAAAAACCTTGATGTTATTAATTTACAGGACAATAGATAACAGTCTCAGTTTTCCATCACATAGGAATGCTTCCCTGAGAAAGGAAGAGAGTCTGCCTCTCAAGGGTCTCTGTGATACTCGTGATGTACAGTTTACCAGCTGCTGTGACGGGTGGACTAAAGGATAAAGGAGCTGGAAGAGGACACCTTTGCTTTTCGTCAGGGTTTTCTCACCTGCACATCTGTGAACAACAATCTGTAATCACCTCTTTGCAGACACTACTTTGTTCGTTGGGTTTGTGGTAAGAAGTCTTCTCAAAATAAAGTTTTTCCCTCTAGGATAGAAGCTGAGAGGGGCCACCCACACTGACTGCCCTGGGCCAGGTGAGCTTGGTCTTGGTGAATGTCACCTCCTCTGCCCAGTCCCTCCAACCAGCTATGAGAGTCACTCGCAGACTCCATGAGCTTATTTGTAACAGAGAAGAGAAAACAAATTGCTTTACCAGTGTTTTAATTCAATTCCATACATTTTTTAGTCTCTGAATGTCTCAATTGGAAGAATTGGTCTGAAAGTCTTCTTCCAGCAATTCTCCAAACTGCCATTTGGTGCCTGGATAATTATTAACACCAATCTAATAAGAGGAGAACAATCTGTTTGTAGAAATTTTCCTGGCAGTGGTTGTGATGGTTTCAGTCCACTTTACATCATTAGAAAAAAATGTTTCATCCCTTTATGTTATTATCAAGCTGCTAATTTTTTACAGTTAAAAAAAAATTCAATTTCATATGGCAAAGACTTTGGGAATTTTTTTTTTATTCATTCTCCTAAGTGAGTGCAAATATTTCTGAAATGATTAAAAAATGCCTAATTTTCCATAGCATTTTATATATCCTTTGGTTCCCTTATATTTTAGAGCTTTGTCCTTCAATACATTTTGAAACATTCTCCTTAGGTAAGCAGCATCAAAATGAATTTTCCTGGTTTGAATATTGATAAATGCATCTTGCCTGTTTTCTGAAATTTTGTTTTATGAATAACATTCAAAAAATTATACACTAGCAATAAATCATAAGAGAGTGAAATAAGTCATTTTAGAATCAGAGATTGTGGTTCACCCTTTTAGTTAAATACAACATCCCTAACATTGTTTACTCCATTTTGTGCTTTTCTATTAGCCCAATCATCTCAGCTGTGCAGAGTGTGTATTTCATAAAGTGACTGCTTCTACCGTTGATAATTGTGAGCACTGCCCTCCTTCTCCTCCCCACCCCCACCTCATATTGTTATGGCATCACACTCACCCACCACATAATTACAGTTATCAAACACCTGTTATGTTTCATTCAGAATCCAAAGGCATTAAATACCACCTTTTGCTGATGACTCCCAAATTTATGCTTCCAGCTCTGATGTAATCCAAAGCTGCAGCATCAAATTCAATCGCATACCTGATGTCTATTGTTAACTAGCTAACGGACATTTCAAACTTAACACATCGCAAGCACAGTTCTTACATATAAGCCCTTAAACAGAATTTACAACCTCAGTTGTGGTCAGCACCCTCTGCTGCTGCTAAGTCATTTCAGTCGTGTCTGACTCTGTACGACCCCATAGCCGGCAGCCCACCAGGTTCCCCCATCCCTGGGATTCTCCAGGCAAGAACGCTGGAGTGGGTTGCCATTTCCTTCTCCAGTGCATGAAAGTGAAAAGTGAAAGTGAAGTCATTCAGTCCTGATTGCTAAACCTAAAAACCAAGGGGCATCGTGAACTCCTCCATGAACCCAGACAAATCCCCAGTTTACTACTTTTTCTCCTGCCTAGATTGCTAACAAGATTCTATTTTAGACCTCTTTATTTCATTCAACTCTCAGGAGCCAAAATGATCTTTATAGAATACAAGTCAGATCATGTTACTCCCAAACCCCAACATGCAACACTTCAATACCTTCCCATGTCAGTCCAGTTCAGTCACTCAGTTGTGTCTGACTCTTTTTGATCCCATGGACTGCAGCACATCAGGCTTCCCTGTCCATGACCATCTCCCAGAGTTTGGTCAAACTCAAGTCCATGGAGTCAGTGATGCCATCCAACCATTGCATCCTCTGTTATCCCCTTCTCCTCCTTCCTTCAATCTTGCCCAGAATCAGGGTCTTTTCCAGTGAGTCAGTTCTTCACATTAGGAGGCTAAAGTATTGGAGTTTCAACTTCAGCATCAGTCCTTCCAATGAATATTCAGGACTGATTTCCTTTAGGATGGATTGGTTGGATCTCCTTGCAGTCCAAAGGACTCTCAAGAGTCTTCTCCAATGCAACAGTTTAAAAGCATCAATTATTCCATATTCAGCTTTCTTATGGCATCCCACTCCAGTACTCTTGCCTGGAAAATCCCATGGATGGAGGAGCCTGGTAGGCTGCAGCCATGAGGTTGCTAAGAGTTGGATATGACTGAAGCGACTTAGCAGCAGCAGCATAGAGCTTCTCCATCTTAGACTGCAAAGAATATGATCAATCTGATTTCAGAATTGGCCATCTACTTTTGTCCATGTGTAGAGTCATCTCTTGTGTTGTTAGAAGAGGGTGTTTGCTATGACCAGTGCGTTCTCTTGGCAAAATTCTGTTAGCCTTTGCACTGCTTCATTTTATACTCCAATGCCAAACTTGCCTATTACTCCAGGTATCTCTTGACTTCCTACTTTTCCATTCCAGTCCCCTATGATGAAAAGGGCATTTTTTTTTTTTTTTTTTTTTGGTGTTAGTTCTACAAGGTCTTGTAGGTGATCACAGAACTGTTCAACTTCAGCTTCTTCGGCATCAGTGGTTGGGGCATAGACTTGGATCACTTTGGTATTGAATGGTTTGCTTTGGAAACAAGCAGAGATCATTCTGTCATTTTTGAAACTGCACCCAAGTACTGCATTTTGGACTCTTTTGTTGACTGTGAGGACTGCTCCATTCTTTCTAAGAGATTCTTGCTCACAGTAGTAGATATAATGGTCATCTGAATTAAATTCACCCATTCTGCTCCATTTTAGTTCACTGATTTCTAAAATGTCGATGTTCACTCTTGCCATTTCCTGTTTGACTACTTCCAATTTACCTTGATTCATACCAAAATACCAGGTTCTTATGCAATATTGTTCAGCATTGTACTTTACTTCCATCACCAGTTACATCCACAACTGGGTATTGTTCTTGCTTTGGCTCCATCCCTTCATTCTATCTGGAGTTATTTCTCCACTTTTCTCCAGTAGCATATTGGGCACCTACTGACCTAGGGAGTTCATTTTTCAGTGCAATATCTTTTGGCCTTTTCATACTGTTCATGGGCTTCTCCCATGGCAACTGGAAAAAAAAAAACACAACTAAGTTATTAATGCTTGTTTTTCACGGGTTAACTGCATAATATCTTGTGCAAGGGGATTAAACCAATCAGTCTTAAAGGAAATCAACTGTGAATTTTCATTGAAAGGACTGATGCTTAAGCTGAATCTCCAATACTTTAGCCACCTGATGTGAAGGGCCGATTCATCAGAAAAGAACCTGATTCTGGGAAGGATTGATGGCAGGGGTAGGGGCGACAGAGGATGCAATGGTTGGCGGCATCACCGACTCAATGGACATTCATTTGAGCAAACTCTGGGAGATAATGAAGGACAGGGAAGGCTCACGTGCTGCAGCCCATGTGGTCACAGAGACCCGGACTTGACTTAGCAGCTGAACAACATCTTGTGTCTGCTACACACAGGACAAGGACATACAGAAGGCAACGCACAGCCTCTACTTCTGAGAGCACCGTCAAGAGCCTGCCGCTTTAGGTGGGAGCCCGGGCTGCTGTTGACACCGCTGCCCTGGATTGCTGTGTCTTTTAATTTCAAGACTGCAGTCACCATTCACAGCGACTTTGGAGCTGAAGAAAGTAAAATCTGTCACTGTGTCCACTTATTCCCCATCTATTTGCCATGAAGTGATGGGACAAGATGCCATGATCTTAGTTTTTTGAATGCTGAGTTTCAAACCTTTTCACTCTACTCTTTCACCCTCATCAAGAGGTTCTTAGACGTATCTATATGTTAAAGTGACTATTTTGACTACGGCTGAGAATGCAGGGCCTGTAAACACAGTTTTTCCTGTTTGCATGAGCACGACCTTTGGAATTGAGAAGAGTGGAGAGAAATCCTGGTTTCATTGATGACTCTCTGTGTGATTTTGGAGGTAACTTCCCTGCAGTCTACTTCCTTTTCCTGTAAAATAATAATAATCCCTGTATCATTATAGATAACATTTTTGGTTCATCAGATGCAATGTTCTGATATTTATTACAATCTTATTCAATTTTTCTTTAGTTCTGTCAGAACTTCAATGAGAACAAAATATTTCTAAAAGTAATTGTTCTTGTATTGGCACTAAGGGGCTTTTCTAGTGGTTCAATCGATAGAGAATCTGCTTGTAATACAGGAGATCCAGGATCAATCCCTGAGTCAGGAAGATTCCCCTGGAGAAGGAAATGGCTACCTACTCCAGTATTCTTGCCTGGAGAATCCCATAGACAGAGGAGCCTGGCGGGCTACAATCCATGGGGTCGCAAGAGTCTGATATGACTTAGGGACTAAACCACGAGCACTGGCACTAAAATTTATATTCATCTATTTGTTGTAGGGACAGCTTTTGAAATTTTGCCTATTTCTACAAAGAATGCACTATTTTCCGTTCCATGAATAGAAAGGCATTTTGTGATGGTTGCTTTTTAATTAATGTCAGAATAAATTCTTATTGCATGAATTAGCCAACACGTGGCAGAACTTCAGAGAAAACTGACGTTCTGTTGTCCCTGTGCAAACACTGTCTGCATAACCCAACAGATAATTAACAAAGATGCCTGTGCTCCAGGTCAGAGTTTTCAATTCAAGCTTAGCTTATTTATATTTTAAATGTTATGTCATCTTCTTTCAATATAATAATAATCTGCATTTTTTGGACTTGATCTTAATACAAAAGCATCCCATTTTACAGGAGAGGATGTTGACATGATGTAGAGATAAGGAAAAAAGCTATTTGATAAAACATGAGGAAAGGTACTTAATATATCGTACAGAAGGTGGCTCTTGTTGTTTAATCATTAAGATGTCTGACTCTTTGCCTCCCCATGGACTGTAGCCCACCATGCTCCTCTGTCCATGGGATTCTCTAGGCAAGAATACCGGAATGAGTTGCTATTTCCTTCTCTGGGGGATCTTCCTGACCCAAGGACTGAACCCAAGTCTCCTGAGTTGGCGGGTGGATTCTTTACTGCTAAGCCACCAGTTTAGGGGAAATGTGTTTTAGGGGAAAGGTAAGGTCCCCAAGGAGGTGGACAAAGAAAGCTGATTGTTCAGCTTAACAAAATAGTAGAAAAAGAAGCAATGGGAACTAAAAATAAATAAACAAATGAAATAAAATGATAGAAAAATCCGAAGAGAGAAGTCGAGTAGCACAGGACCAGGAGAAAAGGTGAGGACGTGAGGACTCCTTGAGCAGGGTGATCTGGGCTCCCTGCCTCCCGTTTCCTTGCAGCCACCTGCAACTCACCCGCAAAAACTGCAGGTCCTGAAGCACCTTGTGCTTCTGAATATCACGTGCTCTCTCTCCCTGCACTTGCGCTCTCCTGTGCTTCGACGTGCTCTTAGTCCCGGGCTGCATTCAATGCCTCTTTACAGACGTTTGCAAATGTTCTACCCCTTCTGCAGAATCTGCCCTCAAGTTCAAATCTGCCAACAGCAGCTTGGGTTGGGTTTTGTAAATTAAAATAATTTTCAGGCACCCTGGGACATGTGTATCCTGTATTACTCTGGCATTCTTGGCAAGAGCTCAAAAGTCATTGTACACCACATTAATATTCAACAAGCCCTTTAAAAATGTTTCCGAAGGTGGGGATGCAATTTCAGGAGCCCATCCACCTCCCAGGCATTTATAAATATCGAATTGTTTTAGTGCAGAGGCGCTCTCAGTAGACTTCACTATGAACTGTTCCCCTTAAAACAATCTTTCAGCACACCACACAGAAATTCCCAAAACTATGGTGTTGGAGCACATGGCACAATACTGCTGCTCAGTAGTGAGACCAAACTTGGACTGTTAATTCCATTTATGAGATGTAAGTCATGGAGGAGCCTATTGCATTGATAGTGCCACTCAGAAGCGTGTTTCCAGTTCACACATTTCTTTTTTTTTTTCCAGTTCACACATTTCTTTTTTTTTTTTTCCAGTTCACACATTTCTGACCTTCTGTCCCACAGTAGGAGCGGGATCTGATGATGCTCACACCACTCACACCAGATCACTGCCAGGGATGCAGAGACCCAGCTTGAGGACTGTCTAGGGCTGCCTCAGACAGGACGAAGGCTTGTAACAAGGGACTTCCCCAATGGTCTAGTGGTTAAGACTCTGCACTTCCAATGCAGAAGGCATGGGTTCCATCTCTGGTTGGGGAACTGAGATCCCATGTGCCCCATAGCACAGCCAAAATAATTTTTTAAAGCCTTCTGGCTGGGTCTTCCCTGGTGGCTCAGTGGTAAAGAATCTGCCTGCCAGTGCAGGAGACACAGGTTCCATCCCTGATCCAGGACGATCCCACATGCCGTGGAACAACTAAGCCCATGTGCCACAACTACTGAGTCTGTGCTATAGAGCTTAGGAACCTCTACGTGAGCCCTCTTGCAGCCACTACTGAAGCCCGAGTGCCCTAGAGCCCATGCCCCAGGAACAGTAAGAGAAGCCACCATGATGAGAAACCCTCACACCTCAACGAAAAGTAGCTCCTGCTCGCCACAACTAGAGAAATGCCGTCGTAGCAACAAAGACCCAGCACAGCCAAAAGTAAATAAACACATAATTTTTTTTTTTTTTAAAAAGCTTCCTGGCAGAACCCCACCCCTGATCCATCTTTCGTTCACTCAAGAGGCCCCTCTGAAACCACAGGGCAAATGAAAGGACAAAATCTGGCAGAATGAAGTCAGAAGGCAACACCTTATTTTCTAGAACTGAACAGAACACAAAATAACAATGTTTATCAGCAGTTTGAATGATTCAGGAGCTGTCCCACAGGGCAAAGGGCACACTTCATACTAGATAGTGTCTTTGAAAAGAGAATGATTTAAAAAGAAAGACATATTTTTGTTTCTGTTTTTCTCTGTGGGCTTTTTTGTTTGTTTGTTTTGTTTTGTTTTCATTTTGGTAGACTCTGAATTTGAATTTGGTTGTTTGCAGGAGTGAACATCATTGTTTCCTTCTGGAGGGGAGTTCTTCATGGAGTTTCTTCCCCACCCAAATTGATATAGATATTAAAATTTGGTGCTTATGAGGAAAGACTTTAAAAGTGATTAGCAACGTTTCAATTAAAATTACAAATGATAAAAATAAATAAATAAAAATAAAAAGAAAGACATAAACATGTATCCATTCTCCCCCAAAGCCCCCTCCCATCCTGGCTGGTACGTAATAATGGATACATATATATGTTGGGCTGAGTCCCTGTGCTATTCACCTGAAACCACCATGACATTGTCAATCAGCTATACCCCAATGCAAAATAAAAAGTTCGAAGTAAATACAAACATATCGAATATTAATATATTAATATTTTTAAAAGAGAAAGATGAAGGAGGTTGAAGCTTTTCGAGTAGCTCACACTCCTGCTTGTCAACCTGCAGGAGCTGTGTTTGCACTCAGGTGGGAGGGTGGTTTGTAAACCCTCCAAAAGCCTGGAATACCATCCAGTTTGCGGAGAAGTGAGTTAGCAGGTGTTGGTTCTTTTGGAGGTTCATCCAAAAGGACAGAGAAAATCATCTGAAAGAGGAGCTGTCCCTCTCAGAACTTCCACTTAGGGGAAAAAAATGCCAGGATTTCTCTTATTTTGTTTTGGCTCTTTTTTAGTGGTAATAGGAGGAGGTAGGATAGTGTTTGCTCAGACTTTTTGGAGAAAGATATTGATGATAAAAGATAATTACAACAGTTATTGTATTAGTCAGTTAGAGATGCTATAACAAAATACCACAGATTGGGCAGCCAAAACAACACAAATGCATTTTCTCACAGTTCGGGGGTTGGAAACTAAGTTCAAATGTGGGCAGGTTTGATTCCACTGAGATCCCTCTCCTTGGCTTGCAGATGGTAAAGAATCTGCCTGCAACACAGGAGATCTGAGTTCGATCTGTCGGTTGGAAAGATGCCCTGGAGGAGGGCATAGCAACCCACTCCAGTATTCTTGCTTGGAGACTCCCATGGACAGAGGAACCTGGCGGGCAACAGTCCATGGGGTCACAAAGAGTCAGACACGACTGAAGCGGCTAACATACTTTGTTTCCGCTGGGGTCCCTCTGGGCTTGCAGACGGTCTGCTGTTCACTGTGTCCTTGTGAGGTCTTTTCTCTGTGCAGGTGCACCCCTGGTGTCTCTTCTTCTTCTTACTAGGTTGGATTAGGGCTTACTTTGATTTAATCACCTCTTGACTTACTTTAACCTAGATAGCATATTCAAAAGCAGAGACATTTCTTTGCGAACAAAGATCCGTCTAGTCAAGGCTATGGTTTTTCCTGTGGTCATGTATGGATGTGAGAGTTGGACTGTGGTGAAAGCTGAGCGCCGAAGAATTGATGCTTTTGAACTGTGGTGTTGGAGAAGACTTTTGAGACTCCCCTGAACTGCAAGGAGTTCCAACCAGTCCTTTCTAAAGGAGATCAGTCCTGGGTATTCTTTGGAAGGACTGATCCTAAAGCTGAAACTCCAAAATTTTGGCCACCTCATGCGAAGAGTTGACTCACTGGAAAAGACTCTGATGCTGGGAGGGATTGGGGGCAGGCGGAGAAGGGGACGACAGAGGATGAGATGGCTGGATGGCATCACCGACTCGATGGACATGAGTTTGGGTGAACTCTGGGAGCTGGTAATGGACAGGGAGGCCTGGCGTGCTGCAGTTCATGGGGTCACAAAGAGTCGGACACGACTGAGCGACTGAACTGAACTGAACTGACTCACTTTAATCACCTACATGACTTACTTTAATTTAATCACCTCTGTAAAACTTTGCAATCTTTTTTTGTTGTTTTGTGTTTTCTTTTAATATATGCTTTTCCATTATGATTTATTACAGGATGCTGAATATAGTTTCCTGTGCTCTACCGTAAGACCTTGTTGTTTATCCTTCCTACATATAAACATTTACATCTGCTAACCCCACCCTCTCATTCCATCCGCCCAGCCCTCCTCTGTGGCAATCACAGACTATTCTCTGTCTGTGAGTAAAGGTTTCCAGTCTTAACATGCTTTTGTTTCCAACATTCTAAACAGAATGGTCTGCCTTAA
The DNA here is from genome assembly GCF_029378745.1 of Bos indicus. Taxonomy (NCBI): domain Eukaryota; kingdom Metazoa; phylum Chordata; class Mammalia; order Artiodactyla; family Bovidae; genus Bos; species Bos indicus. Next base: position 21,468,766 of record NC_091773.1, on the reverse strand, counting down.
CCAGTGACAAGGGCACTTCCTGACAGCTTTTCCCATCTCAGCATCAAAGGATCCCCTCTTTTGAACCTCTGAAATCTCACAAGAGCTTCCTGAAGCATTGGAGATTCCCAATTATCAAAAAATTTTTTTAGATTCCCTATCTTGAAAGTGCCCAAGTGCGTTTCTACATGATGGCATAAACAGAAGAGAAGTCATGGGCACTGCAGGGTCTGGCCAGTCCCAAAGGATGCAGCCCTTCTAAGGCCCTGGGGACTGGCCATCAGGCCTCCTGCTTGCCCAGCCACGGGGACCCTCCACATTCGGAGGGATGGTTCACTGGTCATCATCTACAACCCAAGGAAATTTTAAAGTGCCGAGAAGACATTTCTTCTCATTTTGTTTTTGTTATGCGATATTTCAGATAGATACAGTGATAGTTTTGAGAATAATTTTATAAACACTCATATACCCTGAATTCAGCCTGAGAAATCAGACAGTACAGACACATTCTGCTCCTAGATGTTTGAACATTCATTTCATTTGCTCCCTGGGCTTTATTTTAATTACATGACAAGAAGTCTGATAAAACTGCCTGGGCAAAAATTAGAATCCAAAGTTCAGGTCACACCCTTGGCTCAGATGACCTTCCTCCCTCCCCTGTGTCTCAGCCCAGCTGAAGACTTTCTGTCATAATTGCTATCGGCTACTCTGTGTTTTTATTTTTACTTGTTCAAAAGCAAGCGATCAAAAACTTGCCCCCCACCCCAATCCCTTTAAAATCAATCTGTCCCAAACCTTGATCTCTGACATTCACAGGTGAATGCACATTAAGAGAAGCTTTTAGGGTATTGTTAATTACCTTTAAAAACGTCCTAGGCTTCTTTCGTCATTCATTAGCTATTTAGACAATGAATGACTACAACATCTGGTTCTTTTTATGAATTCACATAACATTAGAAGAGGAATGTGGAAAACAGTCATTTCATTTGGGTCATTTTTAGGCTTTCTGAATCAAGAGGTACCCCGGGACCCGGCCATTGACACTTAGTGGAGAGGGAGTTATTTCAGGATCCAGCACTCCCAACATTCCGACTGGAAGTTTGAGCTTGCAGCACAAGTTCTGATTGTAATCTGTTCTAAAGCTGAAATAATCACTCGAGTGTCTGTTAAAACCTCTTGTGAAATCATCCTCATTAGAAACAATTGCAGAAGTTTGAGCAAAGCGTATTTACACGCCAATTTATGAACATGGGTTGATTTATCTTGGAAAATATTTGACTGATTCGGAAAACACTTTCTCTGTATGTTTTGCTTCGGTATGTTAGAAGTTGTTTTTGGAACTAAGAAACTGTTTCATTCTTTCATTTACCGGAATGTATACATCATGTCTATTTTCTAAAGAACTGTGAATGAATCATAATATTTTCTTTTATACTTTGGAATGGACCCAGAATTATGACTGATTCACTGGGTTTCTCACAAAATATAATACTTGGTAGGAGAAGAGGACTCAGAGGTAAACCTAAATTTTCTCCTTAGTTTCCTAGACAAAGAGAGATTGTAAGGTCGAATCAGATTCACTACCTGTTGTTCACGCAGAACAAAAATGAAAAATCAAACATGTGAGTCACTCTGTTAGTTTCCTGGGGTGGGAGTAACAAAACAGCACAGCCTGTTCGACTTAAAAACACAAATCCATTTCTCACAGTTTTGGAGGCTGGAGGCCTGAGCTGAGGGTGTAGGCTGGGCTGGTTTCTCGGGAAGCCTGTCCGTGGCTGGCGGGCGGCCATGGGGCTTCTTCTCCTATGGCTTCACTCGGCCTCCCCTCTGGGTGCTCCTGTCTGAGTTTCTGTGTCCTCATCTCCTCTTCTTACAAGGATACCAGTCAGGTTGATGAGAACCCACCCAATGACCTCATTTCACCTTGATCGCCTCTTTAAAGACCTGCAACCACAGTTCTGTTCTCAGGGACTGCGGTTAGGGCCTCATCACGTATAATCTGGGAACATGAGTCAGGCCCCAACGGCTGCACAGCCTGTCTGCAAAGCTGGTTGCTGACGGGCGGCTGGAGGACAGGGCTCAAGGGCTGCTTGCTGGAGGAAGCCCCTGTGTTTTAATTCAAGAGGGTGATTTTTATCCCCACTTTCCATTCTGGTTCAGTGTTATCTAGCACAGCAGAACCAAAGAATCTGCTAAATATTGACAGAAAGACGAACAAATTACTGGCTATTCAGCTGAAAAGAAAACATTCACCTTCATTCCCTAAGGCTGCCTGGCATGCGCCCAGTGTGTCTCTGAACCAAGCCGAGCCAAGGCCTCGGCTAAGCACAGACCTGCCTCTGCGAGCCGGGAGCGTCCCCATGACCCCGGAGCATCCCCACAACCCTGAGAAGGAAGGTAGGGACTGGAGCCCTGCATCCGGGCTGTCCCCCTCGGCCACCTCCAGGCACAGGCCATGTCCCTTCTGGGAGGGGACCAGCGGCAGTGCCTGCCTTCACTCTGAGGCCACTTTCTCCAGAAGGCCTCAAATCTGAGTGGAACAATTCCATATAAAACATATAATTCTGCCGTTTTCATTTCCATGAATGGGGAAAATGGAATTTTATGCATACTGTATTTCAGAAAATCCTGTTGTATCCTGGGTACCTAATCTCCATGGTCTGGGGATTTATTGCCATAGAACCTGCCTGGCCTAAGGCTTTCTTGATGATTCTTCAGGAAGAGAAGCAATGAGAGATGTGTGTTGTCTTGAATCGATTGATTAGACTTAAGATTAGAATTAAGGTGCTAAAGAAAGCATGAAGCGTGGAGGCACCACTACCAGGGGTCATGGCGGAGACTTCCTGGCTGAGGTCGAGAGGAATAAAAACCCGGCAGGCGTATTTTTGGTTTCTCCTCTCTCCCTGGAGATCTGTTCGTGTGCAGGATTCACAGTGATCACAGGTGGAGCATTTTTACTCTGCTGGGAACATGTTCAGCTGGCCTTCTGCCTGCATTATATACAATGTCTGGAGGTCTACACTCGACCACCCAGCTGGGCAGGACGGGGGCTGCAGACATAGCAGGAAGGGAAGGGGCTTGTCACTCAGAACCACACGGTCCTGGAGCAAAGAAGGTGCTTGAGTACCTGTGCCAGTACTGGCATCTACCTGGGAGATTTGGGCCCACCTGGCGGCAGGGGACCCATCTCGTGGAAGCTGGAGCAAGGCTAGTGGAGGAAACATCAGAGTTCTGAAACCTCCATCCAGGGTCTCCTCACCCTGGTTACCACTACGCTTGCCCTTTGTGAACTCTAGAGTCTTTATGCTTCTAGAGTGACCTCGCCGTCTTCTATCACAGTGCAGTGATGCTGGCTTATCCACAACTGGACCCAAAGCCACACGGGGCTGGGAGCACAGTCCAGTCACCCTGAGTCTTAGGACAGTGGCTCCGAAGAGCAGTGAATGCAGGCTTTCTGGAAGAAGGCTCTTTCCCCCCTGATGGAAGTATCAGAAGAGCTCAGCTTTGCTCCTTTGTACGTCCATCCTGTGGGCAAGGAGTCTTTGCCACTCAGAAATGGTGAATTGTATCTCAGATGAAAGCATTTGATTAGAACAGGCCTTGTTGGCCAAAGCACCTCCTGCCAGTCACGGCGAACAGTGCCAGGGTGTGAGCGAGCCAGGTCCTGGCGGTTTGGGGATTTCAATAACCATCCCTACTCACATGCTTAAAGCAGAAGCAAAATCCTTCAAAAGATCTTAAACTGTTGAAGTGAGGATGAAATACATAGCTGATCTGAGAGCTGGCATGGCAGACAAAGCTCTCCTGCTCTTTGATCAATACTGAGATGGGCTGAGTCTCACAACCAAGAAGAACCACCTGGATCACACAGCAGGACACTTCCTTCTGTGCACGAGGGACTGACGTGGGGAGGGCCAGTGACACAATGGATGAGCCTATGGCTGGCCGGTGGTTGAGGCGGGTCGGAATATCCACCCCCCGGCTCTGGCTGGGGCTGGGTTGTGGGGGCGGTGGGTACCACTGCAGGGGTGCAGAGCCCACCCTAACCCTACTGCTAACACAGCCATTAATGATCTCTGCCCACAAGGTTCCAAGACCCAGGTCCCAGGAAGGAGAGTCTGGGGTCCTGCTCAAGGCTAGGGAGTGGCAGAAGACCAGCGGCAGGGGGCCCTAGGGAGACCCCGGCCCAGGAGGTGGCCCAGGGTTGGGGGGAGAGGGATCAGTGGAGTGTGTTTAGGGGACATATTGAGTGGACCAGCTTCAGAGCATTTTACAAAAGTAGTTTGCTGGATACACTGCTTTCTAAACAAATTAGCAATTATTGATCCTAGTCATGCTTTATTATGCTTATTTTCCCATGTCTGCTGGCAGATCTTGCCTAAGGCCATAAGAAAAATGGTGCAGCTAGAGTTTCTGTCCAGAAGAAACTGTGTCCTCTCTCTTCCCTCTCAGGGGAGGAAACCAAGAGGCCTAGATGCACAAAACAGATGCAGTCACACCTGGAATATTATGCAGCTGTGAAAAGGTTGTGTGATTTAGCATCATTCCAAGAGCTCAAAATCCAGGTGGCTCAGTGGTAAAGAAACCACCTGCCAATGCAAGAGACTCAGGAGATGCTGGTTTTACCCCTGGGTCAGGAAGATTCCCTGGAGAAGGAAATGGCAACCCACTCTAGTATTCCTGCCTGGAAAATCCCATGGACAGAGGAGCCTGGCGGGCTACAGTCCATGGAGTCACAAAGAGTAGGACATGACTGAGCAGGCATACATGAATCATGCGAGGCAGCAGACAGCATCGAAGCAACTGGCTACACATTTAGAAAACAGACAGGCAGCCTCAGCCCCACAGACCCCCGTGGACAAGTACAAAGACACCACCTAGAATCAGCCCTGGAGGACCGGGAGCAGGCGCTCAGCAGCCTAGATCTATCCACATTTCTCACGTTGGTGCCAACGAAAGTGTATTTATGTGATTTTTTAAAAAAGATGTATTTAAAAGCACGGTTCCCATACCAATTACTTTTGTCTCGCAAACAAAACGGACACCTCTAGCAAAATTCCTTGACTTGAGGAGATGAGCAAAAGGTAGAGTGAGAAAGTCTGGGAAAGATGTGGCTTTTTAAAGCTCAAGAAGAGCAAGTCCAAGAATCTGCAGCTGGGCTGGGCTGGGGGTGCTGAAGCACTTGCCCAAGGAGCCCCCAGCTACCACTAAAACAAAGCCGCTGGCCCCAGACACCTGCAGAGATGCCTCAGAGAGGTGCGTCTGATGAGGTCCTACAGGGCCAGCCCATGAGTCAAGGTCTGGGTTAGAAGAACTCAGTGCCCAGTCCATGGTTTCATCCAAACCACAGACTGTTTCTCTTCTAGATTTTCTAGAGTAAGAAAATCCTTCTTTTTCATTACTTAGACTTCTGTTGTGGTTCAGTTGCTAACTCATGTCCAACTCTTTGTGGCCCCATGGATTGCAGCATGCCAGGCTTCCCTGTCCTTCACCATCTCCCGGAAAATTTGCTCAAACTTAGGCTTTAGAAGATCACATAAGACGACCTCTCTATTATAAAGGAGACCTTGCAAACTTGAGGAGCAGAAAAAATGATATTAACATTTCATCTCACTCTTCTTTCCTTTCATTTTTTCTCCTTTTTTTTTTTAACTTACCAAAATAATTTGAGCTTTTACTGTTTTGTTTTTTTTTTTTTAATTAACTTGGGCTCCTTTTATTTTGAAGGGATAACCAACAAGGTTCTACTGTATAGCACAGAGAACTCGGCTCAATGTCAGCGGTCAGCCTGAATGGGAGGGGAGTTCGGGGGAGAATGGATGCATCCATATGTAGGGCTGAGCCCCTTTGCTGTCTACCTGAAACTATCACAACATAGTTAATTGGCTAGACTCCAATGTAAAATAAAAACTTTTTAAAAAGGAGAATTAAGTTTTACAAAATAACCTGGTCTCCTAAATAAAGTGATCCAGCAATTAAATAATTGAGTATTTCTAAGATTAATTAAGGATTGCTGAGGGTACCATAATTGTATTATACACATACTATCAAGAAACTACAGAAAAATCACCAGCTCACTTGAAGCTCTGGGAATACTGTTAATATAGATCCTAACAAATGTTGAATGTGCCCCCTTTAAAATGAGAAAATAACCTTCAGCTCCTTTAAAATGTAGAGTTTGGCATTTTACTAAATTTCATAGGGAGAAAATGTAATGAGTCAATAAACCCAATTTGGAGGCTGGTTATTGTCACATAAATTAATTTGCCTGCTAAATGATCAGATTCACATCCACCTTTTTCCCCACCATCTGCCTCACAACAAAGTTGGCATTGGACTCCTTTGAGGACGGCCTGTAAAAATGTCATTACTTAAAGGCTTATTATCCACCGAGTGATGCTGAACTCCAATTTCCCTCTGCTTGCTGGCTGATCAGGTAAAGAAGAGTCTGGAAATTTTTTTTCCCAAAATGGTACCCACCCGCAGTTCGCCTCAAGGCATCTCTTCCTCCAAGGCGGTCATCCAAAGGAGCGGTGTCGCCCTGTGACCTTGGCCTCCCGCTTGGCAGGCCACCGCCGTTTAGTGGGAACATGGCAGGCCTCGTGTCCATGGCTGGATTGCGACTAGGCTCTCCAAACACTTGTGATCTGTGAAATCTCCCCCGACTGTCACACTGAGCTATCCCATCCCAGCTCACGCAATCAGGCACCTGGCAGGCTCCACCAAGCAGAATGCCGGCCTGGGGGGTGTGAGTGCCAAGTCTCTGCTGTGGCCAAGTTCTAAATATGACCCCAATGGACTCTGGGGGCCGAGACACGCCTCACCAGGATCTTCACACCATCCTTGTCTGATGGGAGATGGGGAGATACAGTTGATAGAAAAAGCACAGTAGCTACAAAGGGACTCTTTGATATTTAAGGTTTAAAAGCTAAGCTATAACACTCCGCCATAGGTAATTTTTTGTGTATTTTTATTTTTTGCCTTTTCATCCGTGGTTTTCCCCAACGGTCAAGATGGCATCATCTCAGGCCGTGTAATTCCCACTCTGTAAGCTTCACTGTAATGACATGATGTAGATTTCTTATTAGAAAACTCCATATTTTTTTAAAAGATGTGACATGTAAATAACCCAGTGACTCAAATGATGATTGATAATCAGATGACCAAAGAAAGGATATTGGGAATATTTTTTACCTCAGATTTTCACAAATATATTATTAATCTACTAAAAATTTTGAGAATTTACTGTGTTATTAATACACAAAAACAAATGCAACATAGTGAGAGATGGTCCATTCGCACAGGGCTCCGTGTCTAGTCTCTAACAGGAAATTCAGACTGACTGAAACAAGAATCTACTCTGGTACGGGATGAAAAAAAAAAAACCTGCTGTGAGGTTCTGTAGAGGGACAGAGCAGGGGTGTCATGCAAGCCTCCCAGTGACAGGCTGAGGTCCCCAAGCGGAGAGACCCCCATGAGGTCATCAGGAAGGGCCCTGGGGAGCGCTGGCTCTAGTGCAGGGTCAAAGCAGGGCAGAAAATCGATTCTCAAGGGTTTCTGTGAAGGGTTTTAGAGTTTGCCCAGTTGAGAGCCATTGAAGAATTTTAGGCAGAAGAGTAACATGCTCGGGATGAGTTTTAGAAGCTCGTTCATCTGCTAGCATTGCAGCAAAAGTCCTGGGGTGGGTGGATCTGAGCATGGAAACCAGCCTGGAGGCTGTGGGGATTCGCCAGGTGGGAGACGGTGAGTCAGGCAGGGCGGTGGCAGCAGGAAGAGAAGGGTGGTATGTTAGGATGCCAAGTGGGGATGAGCCACAGAGGGGACAGCAATGTGGTGGGGGGGTCTGGGTTCCTACCTCAACACAGGCTGTGAGCATCCAAAGACAAGGGAGCCTTGGATAGTACCACTTGCCTGAAGGATGAACAGTGAACTCATGGACTGTAGCCTGCCAGGCTCCTGTGTCCATGGAATTCTCTAGGCAAGTGGGTTGCCATTCCCCTCTCCATGGGGATGGACCCTCATGGAAGGGATGAGGAAGGAATGGACCCTCCTTCCTGACCCAGGGATTGAACACAGGTCTCCCATTTTATTCATATACACTCTCTAATTTTTAATTTAAAAATAAAAAATATTTCATTTGTTGCTGCTAGTTCAACAACGTGATCAAACTTTTCCAAAACCTGCTGCCAAGTCATTGCTGACTTCATTTAAAATCTGATTCTATTTTAAGTATGTCAAAAATTAGGCAAATTTATTTCCTCTAGAAAAGAACTCTCAATGTCGAAACACCTTTTAGTCATGTTGACTCATTTATAATTTTGAAACAAAGTTAATTATGACTGTTTCAAGATAACATAAAAATATAGTTCAGATTTGTTACTAGGCCACGTGTTTGCTTCTCTGTAAGTTGTACTTCCGATTGTGACTTCTGAATTCCTGTAAAATGTACTGATCATCCCTTTTTTGTATTTTAACTATTATTATTGCACTTTGTTTTGACTTAATTTTCATTCTCTCTCATTTTTTCTATATAGTCAAACATGGCATATCTAACGTGCCTTCATATATTATACTGTTTTTCAATAACAATGAAGTAAGTGTTTGCTAAAAAAGATATTGGCATAGAATCAATACCGACTGGTGGATAGCTGCATTTCAGTTTGCTTCCTAAAAACTATGATAAGTTTAAACACTAGTCAGCTGAGCAGACCTGGCTATTGGAATAGGACTTGCATTATCTTAAAAGAGATGAAAAAAGGAAAGCCAATCAAATGTCAGGGGTATATTTAATGCTGAACAAACAAACACATCCCACACATGCATGCATACACACACGCACACACTACCCTAACACACAACATGCACATACATGTGCACACACACATGCACACACGTCCCCCGTGCACACACTCACATACATACAAGACATGTGCATGCACACACACACACACACACGCTCCCACATGCACACATACGTGCTTGCATACATATGCACACCCAGTCACAACATGCACACATAAGCACACTCACATGTAAAAACATAGGGACGTGGGTTATCAGTTTCCCAGAATCACACTAGACAATGTGAAACCAGCAGTATTTGTCTTAGAGCCAGAGACATGAGAAGACCTGCACATTCATTATTCAGGTCTGCACCAACAATGATGAACTGGTGCTATTTAAACTGAATCCTGTTAACTCACTTTGATAATAGGATTAAGTAGTTGAATACTGTTTGCTCACCTCAGAGGCAAGGACAATTTGCTGTCCACAGCTGTTACAATCTGAAAAACACAGTGTTTCCAGAACCCACAGCCCTGACCATTATTTCTTAAAGACTGTGGAGATATCTATTCTACTGCTTAAAATAAAAGGGACACATTTCAGTACATAAATAATATAAAAAGAATATCTAATGAAAAGCAACTATTTGATTCCAGGAGACTCTGCAGCTGCTTCTGAAAAACCCAGGAAGTCAGATGTCTTGACTTCCCAGTGCAGGACTTGAGTCACCATCTTCTTACCAGCATTTGTGATAAACTCTTTTAAGGGAAAATTTTCTTAGTTGTTCCTCACAAAATTAATGTGGATTAGTGTGTAACCATCCCAACAGAGCTTTAAAGGAGCCAAAATAAACAAGGGAAAAACACAGACACTCTGAGTCTGAGGTGAGAAAACTTTTCAGGTAATGAATCAGTGACTTGGCACCCCTTTTGCTCCACAGCGGTCATCCTGCAAAATCCCACAGCTGTTCTTGTATCTGTCACAGCAAACCCTGGGGGATGGGAACACCTCTCCCCTGCTTGTAGGAGCTGGCATATAGTTAATCCTCAAATATTTGAGGAATGATTTGATGAAAAGTTTCCAACACTAATTTAAGTGTGAGAACTCAAAGACAAGAAAAGCCTGGGATGATTGAAGGAGCCATGAATGATCTCTATGCATCTCACCGTCTCTTTGTGTTGAATCCGACTTGATAATTATGAAAGTGAAGTGAAAGTCAAAGTCACTTGGTCGTTTCCAACTGTATGAACTATACAGTCCACAGAATTCTCCAGGCCAGAATACTAGAGTGGGTAGCCACTTCCTCCAGCAGATCTTCACAACCCAGGAAATGAACCGGGGTCTCCTGCACTGCAGGCAGATTCTTTACCAACTGAGCTATCATTATGGGTGAGGCCAAATATGTGTGTATGGCTGCTCAGTCGTGTCTGACTCTTTGCGACCCCATGGACTGTAGCCCACCAGTCTCCTCTGTCCATGGGATTCTCCAGACAAGAATACTGAAGTGGGTTGCCATTTCTCACTTTAGGGGATCTTCCCAGGATTGAACCCGCATCTCTAGTGTATCCTGCAGGAACATAATCCACCAGCATGATCACAGACGATTTGTCACCACGCCAGGGATACATATTGTTCACAAGACCAAAGAGATCCATGGACCCCAAACAGACACCAGCCCATCGTCCCAGAAGTCAGGGAGCTTGGATATGACGACCCCAGGTGTGATTCTGGTGACACCTGTCTCCAACAGCTGGAGCAGGTTCCCAAGCTGGGCCCCACCCTGAGGTCCAAAGCCCAGAACAGGACACAGGAGGGCTTGGGAAACAGACAGACAGGCCAGTGCCGGGGACATCTGCAAGTGGACGGTTGGTATTTCTGAGTCAGAAAATAACACCTGCACCCCCTGCCAGGTGGACCCCCTAAACACGCTAGTGGACCTCCAAGATTTGAGCTTTTGGGGCTTCCCTGGTGGTCCAGCATTAAGACTCTGTTTCCACCAGAGGGGTCGCAGTTTCTATCCCTTGTTGGGGAATTAAGATCCCATATGCCAAGCAGCACAACCAAAAAAAAAAAAAAATTTGAGCTTTTTTCCTTTCTGAGTGATTTACCACTTTTAGCATATGTGACTGCCTTTTTGTTCATTTCCACCAGGGCGTGACAGTCCTGGCGTGACAGTCCTGGCGTGACCACATCGGGACAAGAAAACACCCCCACCCAGCGTGGAGGAGGAGCTGATGAGGGGAGCATGACATCTACTCAGGAAGGAGGAAAAAGGCGGTCTTCTCCCCTTCCCCACTTCCCTTTGATTGTAAGACTGTAGCCCACCAAGTTCTCGGGGCAGCACCCTCTCCACCCATCTGCCTGTAGGCCTCACAAGGGTCCTACTCTAATAAGTCACTTCTTTTCTCTCACTTTGCCTCCTGCTGGATTCTTCTAGCACTGAAACATAGAGAACCGGAGCTCCTTGGAGTCCGGAGACCCATTTTAGCGGTTCATTTTCTCTGTCCTTGCTGGGGCAGAGAAACTGATCTCCTTTGATGTTGAGGAGGTATGTCTCCACTGTCTTTCTCAATTCCAGTATTAGAGCATTCTGATCCTGTATGCTTGCTGTCAGCGCCTGTTTTAATCTTGCAGTATATTTAGACTCTTCGCTTTATTGCTCATTGTCTTGAGGAATCAGGTTAGTGGGAGGAGAGGCATTTAAACCAGAAGCTAATGTTCTTCAACTTTGAAAAGAACAAAAAACACTGCATTTTAAAAGAGTCTTTTTCTCACTCCCACTCTTTCTCTTCTAATGAAATTCTTTAGAAGACATTGCAACTAAGCACTATTTTTCTTACTTTCTTATTTTTTCTCTCCCGTTTTTTGGTTTTTACTGTTATATTTTCATTTCTTCTGGTAGGTTTTCTCTACTCTATCTTCCAAATTTCCAACTGAGTTTTTTAGTTTCATTTCTCACATATTCTGTTGTACAAAGCTCTTGTTTCCTCTTTGTGCCTTATGGTATAATTTTCTTGAATAAAATATCATCTCTTATTTCTCTAAGGGTTTTAAGTATAGTTTTACTGTTTTAGGCTAACGTCTGTATTATCATTTTCTTACTAAATTTCTTTATTATTTTCTTATTTTGCTCCTTTTTACTTTTTTAATCATTGAGTGTATGACTTTACTTCTGGCGATTTGCTATTTAGTTCATCTCTGCAACTCCATGGACTGTAGCCCACCAGGCTCCTCTGTCCGTGGGATTCTCCAGGCAAGAATATTGAAATGGGTTGCCGTTTTCTTCTCCAGGGGATATTCCCAACCCAGGGACTGAACCCACATCTCCTGTGTTGCAGACAGATTCTTTACCTGCTGAGCCATCCAGGAAACCCTACTGGTGGTTGCTGGTTGTTAATTCATAACTAAGAATGAAACACTCCGACTTCTCTGGTGGTCCAGTGGTTAGGACTGTAAGCTTACAGTGTAGCGGGCGTGGGTTCAACCCCTGATCAGGGAACTAAGATCTTACATACCCTTCGATGTGGCCAAAAAAATAAAAAATATTTATTTTTAATATGTAGCTGATGCCCATATTAAAGCAACTAAAAAGAAAAACAAAACAAGAGACATTAACAAGTCTCTTGCAACCCCTTCTCAATGGACAGGACTTAAAGTGGAATCAGCAGGGAGCTGAGGCCTCTGGTCCCTCCCTGGTCTTGATATTTCCCTGAAGCTTTTGGGTTTCTTTAGAGAAGGGTCCCCATGTCCCAGATGGAGGGGATGCCAGGCACCAGGCGGAGCTGAAGTGGCACATTGCCATCCACCTGTGGAATTTCTCTCCATTCTCCTGATTTCTTCACCCTTTGCCAAGCCCAGTGAGTGTGGGTCCAACGTGGCTCATGTCCAGCAGGGTGTTTTTCCTCCATTAGCTTGAAGAACAGAACAATGCAAAATGTTCTATAAAACAAAAAAAGGAAAAATAATTAATTACCCAAGTCCTGACAATGATTTAAAAGAGACTATGTAACAAACATCTCCATGTGAATCATGTTAAACTGTAATATTTCACTTGAATTGAAGACCAGAATTCGTAAGTTCCTTCCCTTCACCCAGAAATAAGGACACCGCTCATTTGTGACATGAGTGCCAGGCAGCCATGATCATGTGGATTTGCAGTCCAATTTCGTCCATACCAGAAGACCAGAAAGACCGAAGTCTGCAAGCTTAGCCCCTAGTCAGTGCTCAGATACCCAGATGCACACTTTAGGAAACAGTTGGTTATTTCTTTGAAACATGCGCTGTGAACACTAAGCTATCCCCAAGGCAGATTTTTCTGTAGGAACAGTTTGTTTTTTGAGAAATGTTTGTTAGAAGAAAAAGATAAATAAAAGTCTTAGTCCTTTGTGGTTTGAAAAACAGTTTGTATTTAAAAAAACAAAAACAAAAAAACCTCGCTGTTACAGCAAGTCTATGAAAAACGGGTATCTCACTGCCTGTTTTTGTTGTTTTGCTTTTGCTTTGCTCAAGAAAATACTTCACCAATTTTATTTTTTTGAGTTTTTTGTTTATTTTTATTTGTTCTAACAAAAAAGATCATGTTAAACACTTTCTTCATCTTGTAGAAATTCCTCCAAGTCCCTTGACAGCATTTTCATTCTTTTTTTCCATGGCTGCATGTGTTCCTTTGGTGTGAGTATTTCATACGCAGTCCAGCCATGTCCTTGTAATAAGGTATTTATTCTGTTTCCAGTTGTTTCCTGCAAACAGTCTTACAGGAGATACCTTTAATATAACTCCTTAATTCATGGTGATTTTCTTTCTGAAGGCTGGATTCCCAAGAGTGACATCGTTGGGTTAGAAAATGGAAATAGTTTTAATTTTATGAGATGTTTAACCATTATCATTTTACAAATGCAAAAGTCAAGGCTGGGTGATGTTGAGGGGGAGGTGGCAGATGACCCCCAGTGACAGAGGACCCATCTATAGTTAGAGATCCATCATGAGATGGTGGGTGGAGGATGGTCACTTGACATCGATTAAGATGATGCTGAGATTAAAATAGTTTCCCTTAAATGCAAATTTCCTTAAATGTGTTAGCTAGGATTCTCTGTTATGAGCAACAGGAACCCATTCTGCATAACAAGGGAAAAAGGGACTTCCTGCCAAGCCCTCAGTTTGTTCCCAGGATGGAAGAGACGCTGAAGACCTGGGCTTTAGACAACTCTGGAGACCTGGGCCAGGGATGCTTAGATACCTGGACAGCTGGGAGCAGAGTCTGTGATGCAGAGAGAGCATCTTGTTGGCCCAGCAAGTCACCACTGATGGCACAGGATGGGGAAACACTGACTTACAGTCCTGCCAAGACCAAGGCAGAGTGGGGATTAGGGTGGCGGGTCATGACCTGAGAAGAAACAGACGCTGGGCAGGAACAGCAACGTGTGTTCTCTCCTCCTGGTTCATGGATCTGCCTATCTGTGACGATGCTGAATGCAAGGTAATCCAAGCGAACCCATGCAAATACCCAACGGACCTTGTTCTTAACACATGGGGAAAAATAGGGTTTAATAACTGTGGAGTTGGGTAAAATCCCAAAGAACTTGGAATTTCCAAGCCAATACGAATAACTCTTTTATAAATGCAGTTTTCTTCAGGAGAATACAGCTATCAGGGATGAATAGAACATCAGGAGCTCCGTAATTAATGGTCTGAATTAGGTTTGATTTTGTATTTAACCAAATCTCCAACAACTGAGGACCTATGAGTTATAAATTCTGAATTTCAAGGATGGAAGCCAGTTGTTGCATCCTGGAAATTATCCTGTACAAGTTAATCAAGGAAACAGAATTTGCTTTTTTGGTTTGCCTCCCTAATCAGAAGTCAAATCCACAATATGTTGTTATGAAAGTGGCAAGACGAGGCTTGGCCACCGCTTTAGCAGTACTTTACAGCCCACTAGAGTTTTAAGACTTTGTACTAATAGAATGTATCATAAGTATTTTCATTGTAATCTCTGCCGATGCCTCTATTTAATTTCTGCTTACACATTGTTTCATACATTCTATAAATATTTGAGTTTATGATACACCAGTGCCTGTGCTGGGCCTGCTGGGACAAGTGTTCTTTAAGAGGTTGTGGTCTGGCCATGAGGGTGGAGAGAAATGCACCTGCTCTTATAACTACAGCAGCCCCTGGGGAGATGCAGCCGGAGGCGTGGAAGGAGGGGGTGCGAGGAGTCTGCAAGCTGCGGTGCTGGCATCAACCCTCTGCCCCACGGCCTGTCCTTTGTTGGTCACACCAGGATCTTGAGAGGGGCCAGGCACCCAAGCAGGGCACAGGCTTCACACACACATGATGAGGGTCTGAGAAGAGCCAGCGACTCACTTCCCCTTGGAGAGGTGGCAAGCACTGACCACTGGGAGGAAATGTCACACTGTGCTGAGCAGAGAAAGGAAGAAAAAATATTTCACACTGGGCTAAAAAGTTAGCCCAGACGCGAGATGATGTCAACCAGCCAGGGACAGTCTTCAAGGTCATGAGGGAATCAGGATTAACGTGGTGTCCCCCGCGTGCTTCCTTGCTTTCCAAGCAGCATCATGATCAGAGTTGTGCTTTATGAAAACGATATTCCCGGCCATGTGGAAGGGGAGAGGCGAGTGAGAACAGAGACAGGGTGAGGAGACACTGCAAGGCCAGGACCCAACACGGACAGAGGGTCGCTGAGAAGTCTGTCTCGGGATCCTGAGGAAACAGGTGGTGGTAAAGCCATCCACTCCTGGACCATCGGGGACATGGGACCAGGGAAACAAGCCAGCTAGTTCTAATCTGCTGTATCAACACTCATCATCTCAAAGCTGAGGACCAGGGACTGAATGTAGCCATTTGGCAGGAAGCAGACTGGTGTTTCCATGTTGCCAAAGTGAAACATATAGATACATAAGCCCCGAGGTCTGCGTTTCTACATATAACTATGTATCTACATAGTATAAGAATACATTTTCCATACTGACAGTAAAAAATAACCATTAACAAGTACAGCATCCTGGGGCTTCCCTGGTGACTCAGTGTAAAGAATCCGCCTGCCAATGCAGGAGACACAGGTTTGATCCCTGGTCCAGGGAGATCCTACATGACACAGAGCAACAAAGCCCTTTTGCCACAACTACTAAGCCTGTTCTCTCGAGCCTATGCTCTGCAACAAGAGAAGCGACTGCAATGAGAAGCGTGTGCACCACAGCTATAGAAAAGCCTTTGCAGCAATGAAAACCCAGCACAGTCATAAATAAATAAACAACTTTTTAAAAGTACAAAATCCTTCATAGTAAGGACACAATTACTATCACAACAGTGATAACCAATGCTTGGCACTCACGGAGAGGCTGGTGTCCTGTGGAACTCCCACCATTTACAGGACATTCACCAATATCGGACAAGCCATTCTGAGGCCATGACCCAAGAAGGCAAAAGCAAAATCACTGTCTACTTAGAACATCTGCCGTTCAAGCACAAATGACCAAACATCTCCCTCTGCTGGCCAGGATAGGTAATGCGGCTTCTGCACAGATCCCGGCCCTAGCTTTGCCCTAGAAGCAAGACCTCATTTCCTAGGATATGCAGTCAGAGAGTCGTCCCTGCTTTCCGACAGCCTCATGCCTTAGCAGAAACCTTCCTCCCAAATTATCTAAGACAAGCCCAAGTCCCACAGTCCTTTCTTCCAGCACCCCTACTGAGACGTCCGCTGTTCCCCAAGGCACGCTCCCTTCCTGGCTGCCAGCAGCAGTCACCCAGCCTCCTCAGCCTGTGTGTCCCTGTTGTGTTCCAAGGGGTTTCAGTGGTTCTCAAACATCATGAGACTTTTGCCTTTTGTTATTAAAAACAAAAACTTGCAAAACAGCTTCTAATCACTTGTTCATCTAACTCAATAATTTCTTTTAATTTTGAATTAAGTACTGATGAAGATGAAGGCCACAGCAGGCATCACATATAAAATCGACAGTCATCTGTCCAGAACTGCTTTGCAAGAAGGGGATTATTTCCCAGCAAGAAGTTAGGTAATCTTAACGCTGCATTTTTCATAAGCCCACAATGTGGGGGTTCTCACAGGCTATACCAGTTCCCAGAGCTGTAAGAGCAAAGGGCCCCCAAATCTCCAGGAGGAGGGGGTGGCCTGGTCATTATGATGGGCAAACTTCTGTTCAGAAGGAATCTCAGTGTTTGTCTAGAAAACCCAACATTGAAGATCATCATTTATTTTGCTCGAATTTGTATTTGCTCTTTTCTTTTTTGTTTTCCATGTGAATTTTCCTTTTCTAACAGCCAACAAGAGACACTGTCTACAAAGATGTAGACATGTGTCTTCATGGTCTGGGTGTCTGACTGGTACATGTTCCACTCTCCGGGATGGTTCTACATTATTGTTGGGGCCTCACAAGATACTGGGCCGAGGCTTATTGTCACATTTATAAATATACTTTTCAAAGTTTTCTTATTGATAATCTCAATTTTGTATGGTTTATGGCCAGATCTGACTTTTTTTTTTTGCCTGTTTTAGGATCAGAGGGACAGCGCTACCCTTTTCTTACTTCCAGCTCGTGTTTATTTTGGTGTCATTGTCTTTGGGCCATGATGTCTTTGCAGGGGTGTTGGGTTAGTTAATACCCGACACCATCATCTGCACTGAACTTGGCCCAGCCCCACTGTCACACTTGGCGGATGCTGAAAGCAATGGAGAGACCCTGGGGCTTGTGGGCGCCACCCTCGTCCTCTAGAAGACCTCACCTGGGCCCCAAAAGTGACCAGACACTCAGACCCTATGAGGATCATATCCATGGGGACAACCAGGGACAGCCGCATCCTGACCAAGCCTGGCACCCAGGCTGGGGACAGTCAAAAGAGGGGTCCACACCCCATAGAGGGATCAGGAAATCGACTTGCTTCCTGTGAAGCAGGTGGGTTGGGCCAGGGGCTGCCCAAGTGCAGGGTTGATGCTCAGAGAGAAGAGGGCAGATGCGGCCACAAAGGTAGAGTCAAAGCGATCTCAGGTCATTCTTGGAACTGTTCGCAGAAACGAAGAGTTTCTGTGCGTGCTAAGTTGCTTCGGCCGTGTCCGACTCTTTGCTACCGTATGGACTGTAGCCTGCATGGGATTCTCCAGGCAAGTGTACTGGAATGGGTTGCCATGCCCTCCTGACTCGGATCGAACTCATATCTCTTACATCTCTTGCATTAGTAGGCAAGTTATTTACCACTCAGCCACCTGGGAAGCCCATGAGTTTCTAAATGAGGCCAAGTTAAGTTATTCATGAAGGAGATGAAAATGAAACTCAGTCCACCCTTTGACCTGGGCCCTGAGCAATGCCCCCTGGCCCTTCTGCCATCCCCTCCCTTCCCTTCAGGTACAAGGGACTCAGAATCCTTTCCCCTGTGCCCACATCTGCAGGCAATTTTCATTTTAAAAACTTTATAAAATAAGAAAATTGTAAAACATGCTTCAGAGAAGTACCAGTGCCATGGTATTTAGAAAAAAAAGATAGATCCAAAAAATTGAAGTGTTTGAATATATACCAAGAATAATGATCCTGCTCTTGTCATTTTAATGATCAGATAATCAGTATAAAGTAGCTTAAGTTTTTTCTTTAATATATGCAAATATATGCTATTTTTTATTTTTTAGAAAATGTACATTTTAACATAATTTTTAATGCAATTATTTTACAAGTCTGCCACCATAATAGAGCCATTGGGAGTTCAATTTTTTTAAACTTAGAGACTCCCCTTATTCTCAGAAGTGCTCCAGGCTGGATTGTCTACCTTTTTGGTCACCAAGCCCAAAGGAAGCTGCTACCCCTCTCCCGGGCTGTTAGGTTCTTTGATGCTGACGTAAGTCCCAGGGCTGTTGGACTGGTACTCGCACATCCTTCCAGCCACATCCATCCTCCCGTGCCTTCCCATGATGCTCCTCTCCACTCATCTCCTTTTGCATCATCTTCGGATACCTCCACAGCCAGCCCCAGTGTTTCTGCACCTTCTCACCAGGTTAAAGTAGCTTCAAACTAAGAGCTGAATCATTAGCATTTAAAATTTCCCACCCAGGGACTTCCCTGGCAGTCCAGTAGTTAAGAGTCTGAGTTTCCAATGGAGGGGTCAGGGGTTCAGTCCCTAGCGTGGGAACTAAGACCTCACGTGCGTTGTGGCATGGCCATAAAGAAAGTCAGATTTCCCACCCCATTTGCCCTTTCTCAACAGCTCTCCTTTTAGAGACTTTAAAATATCATATGGGACTAAAGAAAGGGTCCTTGTCTTTGAAGTGACTAAATGATTTCAGTTCAACATTTTTATTACCTAGCAACTGTACCTTTCAAGTTCAAGAACACTAATTAAATCAAAGCCCTAGTGGTATAATTTTTAATCATTGCCTAACTCACCAGTATATGTTTAAATGTCAAACAAAATACAGTTTAATTTATATTATGCTATAATTATGTTAATTATACTAATTTACTATATCAATTTATTGACATCCTCAAATACCTAAGATGGCTTAAAAGTGAGTATATAAATGAAAAAGGTAAGAATGTACCTAGGAAGGTTGAAATCAATTTTTTTTTTTTTGTCATTTTGGCTTAGATTTACATTTTCTAACATGTGGTCTTTTCAGATGATTGATTTAGACTCTTCTACTTGAAATATAAAATAAAGGCTGCTGCTGCTGCTAAGTCGCTTCAGTCGTGTCCGACTCTGTGTGACCCCATAGACAGCAGGCCACCAGGCTCCCCCGTCCCTGGGATTCTCCAGGCAAGAACACTGGAGTGGGTTGCCATTTTCTTCTCCAATGCAGGAAAGTGAAAAGTTGAAAGTGAAGTCGCTCAGTCGTGTCCGACCCTCAGCGACCCCATGGACTGCAGCCTACCAGGCTCCTCCGCCCATGGGATTTTCCAGGCAAGAGTACTGGAGTGGGGTGCCATCGCCTTAATAAAGGCTAATCAGCAAAAATCTATCCTGCCTAGGACTCCAAAGAACATGGAAATCAGGTGAATTCCAAGAAAAGGACTGAGCGAGCTTTCTGCCTCTCAGCGGGTTTTCTTCTCTGAGCCCTGAAGCCTCATTACCACGCATGCAGTAGCTTGTCCTGCAGGAGACCAGCGCCTGACCCAGAAGTCACAGAGAGCCCCCAGCAGCTCCAGACAGGACTTGCAACAGTAGCTATAATGCTCAGAATTACTGCACCTTTCCATGTGCTTACATGCTAAGTTAGTCGTGTTCAACTCTTTGTGACCCCATCGACTGTAGCCTGCCATGCTCTTATGTCCATGGGATTCTCCAGGCAAGAATACTGGAGTTGGTTGCCATTGTCCTCTCCAGGGGATCTTCCTGATCCAGGAATTGAACCTGCGTCTCTTACTTCTCTTGCTTTGACAGGCAAGTTCTTTACCACTAGCGCCACCTGGCTGTGTTCTTTCATAAACTCAGTCACTGGAAGCTTGGTAAGGATGAAGCTGACTGCGGAGAGGAAACCACATCCTAGTTTAAAAATGTAAAAAAAAAAAGAAAGAAAGAAATCAGTGATCTAGATAATAGATGGTTTAAACTTTAAAGGAAAACACTGTCTTATCCTGCTTTGATCCTAATATTTAGTCTTTTTCTGCTACTTCATTTAAGTACCATAAATTATGCCAATGGAGTTGTTGAAAGCAAGCTTGAGTTAATGAACTGACATGAATGATATAAATATATTATGTGTTGTTATTCATATTTTATGAGCTACAGAAGAAGAGTGCATCTTAGATTTGAGTCCTAGCTATGCTCCAACAAACTGAATGATCTGAGGCAACGTATTAAATATTCATGGAATCCTGTATCCATAAATAGTTAGGATTATGCTGAATTACATGTAAAGGAAACTCCAAATGACAGTGACTTAAGCAAGATAAACATCTGTTTCTGTCACACATAAACTCCACAGTCACTTGAGATTTTCTGCTTTTTCACTCTCAAGTGAAAAAGTTCTGAGTCCCATGGTTCTATCTTTAAGATTACCCCAAGGTCCAATATAGTGCCCAGGGCTCCAACCATCACTTTCATAGTCCAGGAGACAGGAAGAAGTGTCTACCTTTTTGAGGTTCCTGGTTTTAAATACTAGTGAATGTTGTTACATAAATTCTTTTCGTTAAAATAACTGGTGTGGTTTCCTGTTTCTGATGGCCCCCTGACCCATCCAGTGCAAAATAACTGGACTTGTGGGGTTTGGGCACAAAGCCTGGTCACCGCTTCCCAGCCATATAACTTTGGGTGAGTTCAGCCATCCAATCTGTTTCTTCATCTGTAAAAATGAGATGATACTGCCTGACGCTGTTATAATTTAGTGATATAGTTCAAGTAGAACAGGCCTATCATAAAAAACACATCTCAGGTCTAAAGAAGTAACATAATATTTTTCTATTTTAGAAAACTGCACTGGAAGGGTCTTTCTAGGAAGAGAATGAGGTGGAAATGAATAGAAAGTAATGATTTTTCACTACAAACCCCTCTGCATTGTTTGAGTTTTCTACCACAGGTGTATCACTTTCATTTTATCTTGTCATACTGAGTGAAATAAGTCAGACAGAGAAGAAACATCATATGACACCCCTTACATGCAGAATCTAAGAAGAAATGATACAAATGAACTTATTTAATAAACAGAAACAGACTCACAGCCCTAGAAAATGAACTTATGGTTGCCGGCAGGTGGTAGGGGAAGGGATAGTTAGGGAGTTTGGGATGGACATGTACACACTGCTGTATTTAAAATGTGTAACTTACAAGGACCTACTATATCTCATATGGAACTCTGATCAGTGTTATGTGGCAGTCTGGATGGGAGGGGAGTTTGGGGGAAAATGGATACATGTATATATATGGCTGAGTCCCTTTGATGTCCGCCTGAGACCACCACAACATTGTTAATTGGCTATATTCCAATACTAAATAAAAAGTTTAAAGTTTGCAGAAATAAATAAAATGGCAGAGATTTTCTGGGCAGAGGATGATGAGTCATTTTTGCTTTCTTATCTTTTCCACCAAAACTGAGTAAAACCTCAGGACTTTTCCTGGAGGCCCAGTGGTTAAGACTTCTTGCTTCTACTGTAGGGGGCATGGGTTCGATCCCTGGTCAGGCAACTAAGATCCCACAAGCCAAATGGCACTGACAAAAGAAAAAAAGAAACAAAAATGAGTCAATGCTTGCCTCATGGGGAGGGGAATGTGGTAAACTCCTCACGGTGCTTGCAGAGCTGAGTGGGGCTGGTGAAGTGGCCTGGGTCCCCTTCTGCAACAGCTCGTCCAGCTGCTGGTCCTCGGAGGCTTCACAGCTTCAGCACCAGGTAGATGGTGTCCAGCATCTGAAGAGACGACAATGCCCAGCCAGAGTAATTGTGGCTTTTAGTCACACAAGGAACATTGCAGGTTTGTGCTAGATGAGGCATGCTCCCAATTTATTATACATTATTCTATGAAGCGTTATTCATTTTTCCACATCTGTGTGAAAGATAATGCCTTTAGTAGGTTAGAGTCAGGCAATGGCTAGGGAGTTCACCAAAAAGAATTGATTTCAAACCATGCTTACTGATTATGACCCTTATTGGAGCAGGGACAGAGAAAGAACTGGTTATGTATTAGCAAAAATCAAATTGTGATTTAAAGGCATTCATTTTGTTAACTAAATGTATGCATGTGATTAAAATGCAATATTGCTGTGGTTATAATGCAATCAGCAAATTATTAAACTGCAATCAGAACGTAAACAAGTCCTATGCGTCTGCCAGGAGTTTCTTCAGCTCATTATTTCAACTTGATCTATAAACTAGTTGTTAATAAATAGACTCTTTTATATTTTTCAGCTGTCACATTTCTTTTTTTTTCCCCTTTATATCTGTTAATTGAAAGAAAATATCAGAGAGACATTTTTAAGGAACATAGTTTATCTTTCCAAATACAATTTTTGTGCATGTCTGCTTGGTCGTGTCTGGCTCTTTGTGACTTCATGGACTAGCCCACCAGGCTCCTCTGTCCATGGGATTTCCCAGGCAAGTGGGTTTCCATTTTCTTCTCCATAAGATCTTCCTGACCCGGGGGTCGAACCCACGTCTCCTGCCTAGCAGGCAGATTCTTTACCACTGAGTCACCTAAAGGTGTACAAATCAGGGTTTAGCAGTATTACTGTACAGAATTTGATCTGCTAAAAGGAAAAAATAAATATGCATAAGCATCCTTCTCACTTGTTTATGACACAAAGATGAAGCTGCATGCTAATGAATGATCAGCTTAACACTGTTTTCATGACTGATAAATTAGTTTACAAATTAATTTTTAAAAGACTGCAGTATATAAAGGTGCTCCACAACAGCTTGGATATGATTACACTTTTAAAATATCTTAATGCAGATGATTATTAGATGTTAAAATTATTAAAAATATCTCCAAAATATAGCCATCAAAACACACATTTTTAAAAAGCATGGTAACCATACATGTTAACCACATCTGAACTATCTTTGTTTTGACCATGGTTTGTAAATACCTTGCTGGATTTCTGATCCTGAATCAGAGGAGAAAGAAAGAAACACTAAAATATCTCTCTCATCTTCTTCCAGCACATGCTTCTGAAAGGAAACTTAAAATATTTTCACCAGCTACGTCCTCATTTTTATTTAAGTTAACACTGTCAGGCATATTTAATATGAACCGTCTTCTTCAGGCTCTTTGGAATTCTCTAATCTCAGCTTCCAGCTTTGTTCTTCCCTGGAAACTTCTCCTGGAATCTATGACTATAGCAATGGTGTCGTAATATGGGCAGGTTGAGCCGCCTTGAATGGTTGAAACACAAAGAACTCTTTCTTTTCAGCAAAAGAGATCTCAGAATTGTTTTCTTAGACTAGGGTGGGTCCCAGTGGCAACTGTGGCAGTCAAGGCTTCATTTCTAGCCTGTCTGAATATGAGCATCGTCAGTCTTCAGCCCTAAAGAGCTGGGAGGCATCTTCAAACTAACCTGTATGTTATAGGAATCGCACTGTCTCATTTCTGTGACCTCTCCTTTAAAATAACAACCTACCAAGTTAATACCAAAAAAAAGATAAAATATAATCTTTTCTGGGACCCTCCAGGTGGTTCTAGTGGTAAAGAATCCACCTGCCAATGCAGGCAATGCAAAAGATTTGGGTTTGATTCCTGGGTCGGGAAGATCCCCTGGAGTAGGGCATGGCAACCTACTCCAGTATTCTTGCCTGGAAAATTCCATGGACAGAGGATTCTGGCAGGTTTATACAAGCAATTTTTTTTTCTCACTAAGTAAATAAAATGAAAGGTTTAATCCATAAAACCAAAGTTTGTCCAAGTCACAGAGCTCATAAGTGAAGAAGTCAGGATTTTCTTTTTTTGTCCCACTGTGGTTTCTTTTCTTTTTTTTTTCCCAGAGTGTGAAAGTGAAAGTGTTAGTTGCTCAGTCGTGTCTAACTTTTTGCGACCCCATGGACTATACCTCTGTCTGTGGGATTCTCCAGGCAATAATACTGGAGTGGGTTGCCATTCCCTTCTCCAGGGGATCTTCCCCACCCAGGGATTGAATCCCTGGTATCCTGCATTGCAGGCAGATTCTTTACCATCAGAGCCACATGGGCCTCTTATTGGAGTATAGGTGATTTAAAATGCTGCATTTGTTCCACAGTTTAACTGTGGTGATGGCTGCTGCTGCTGCTGCTAAGTCGCTTCAGTCGTGTCCGACTCTGTGCGACCCCATAGACGGCAGCCCACCAGGCTCCTCCGTCCCTGGGATTCTCCAGGCAAGAACACTGGAATGGTGATGGCTACCTTTAGTCAAAATTCATAGAAACAGACAAAAGAGAGAGTCCAGAGTGACGTGAACTCCACATGGATTTGCTCAGAGGTGACCAGGTATCTGAAGGGAAGGGAGGCAGGGAGGGGCGAGGGGGGCTCAGGAGGCAGGGGAGGAGAGCCTCACAGAGGAAGGAGGCAGTCGATCCCTGAGGCCAGGCTGTGGGGCTTTGCTAATGGGTATTTTTCTTACCAAGGTCTGGCTCCTCCTGCGAAGCCCAGACCCCGGGCTCTGGAACAGACAGGAGGCGCTCTGGCCAGCTCTGGTTTCCCAGCAAGCACTCACTTAGTGCTGAAGGTATCACCTGGGTGTTGGCCTCGGACTAGGTTTGCTCAGGTTTCTCCATGGGGGCCAGAGGGGGCTCAGAGGACTTGAGTCTGGTCATAGAGGGAAACTTTGTCACCTCCCAGACTCCGTGTGTGGGCCTGAAGGCCCAGGCTCCTCCGGACAGACAAGCCTGGTGGTGACAGTGAAGGAGGCTCAGGCTGAGTGGCCACCCAGCTGCATTCCTGAGCGGGTTTCTCCTTCTGAATAAACATTACTTTGAGGACACATTTTTTTCCAGAGGAATAGCAGTATACATAGTACATTCCCATCGACAGTTGTCCATAAATGTTACAGAAACCCTTCCTCACAGTGCCTGAAAGGACTGTAGAAAGCACCCCAGCTTTTATCAGAGGAAGGAGAAACTGAGACCTCGTGGGCTGCTGGGGTGAGGAGCAGATTCATGGGGAAGTGTGTCCGTGGCTCCAGTCTATGTCATAAATGTGTATTCCTTTCCTCTTCTTCTTGCTTAATCTCCCTCTATGCGGGGAAAGGGCAGAACAAATGGGAATAAACAGGCCCCTCCAGCCGTATGAGCCTGTGCTGACCACAGGGCACTCGCAGAGCTGCTACCCTCCAGCACTTCAGGGAGGGCCCGGCCGACCTGCACCTTCTCTGGGGCAGTGGCAGACTTTCTGGCTCGTAAAGTGACAAGACGGTAGCGTCCACACTGTGCTGGGCAGCCAGGAGCAGCCATCCTCTACCCTCTCCTGCGCGTTTCCTCTCAGGCTCCCCTAGTTCTCTGTTGTCTCATTCGGCTCGAGCTGCTGTAACAAGAATGCCACAGGCTGGGAGGCTCACAGAAGAGATGTTTAAGAAGGCTGGGAACCCAAGGTCAAGGTGCTGTCCTTGAGGCTTGCAGACCTCTGCCCCCGGCTGTGTGCTCACGTGGCAGAAGCAGACCGAGGTCACTTCCTGGTGTCTCTTCTTTTAAAGGCACAAACCCCACTCACAGGGGCCCCACCCTCCTGAGCTAATTCCCTCTGAAGGCCCCAAGTTGCACTGGGGGTTGGGGCATTAACATATGGACTTGGGGAACACAGGCTTTCAGTCCACAGCAGAACGCCGGCACCACATGCACACGAGTCAAAAACTAAGATGAAATAGTATATCCCCAACTCCTCATCAACAGCCAGCGACAAGGAAAGTGCATCCGCAAGTTTGCTTCGGATGCTGTCAAATCAGAATGCTTTCCAATGGTGCCTGAGATGTGAAGAGTATCAGCCATCTTTGGCTGAATATATTTGTGTGTGCGTCTTAAACTTGATTCCTGACCAACTAACAATAATTAACCCTCTTACCTTTTAGCTTCTGTATTTTGATTCTTTAAAATGTCAACTTGAATGTTGTATAGCTCTGTGGTACAGAAAATAAGCTACTTTAAATATATCCTTACATATTTAAGTCAACACAAAGTATGTTATATCTGATTCTGAATTACGAGGTTTCTGTCTAAATTCAGTGGTGGAGAACACTGATGCTGTTGTTCAGCCGCTCAGTCGTGTCTGTCTCTTTGTGACCCCATGGACTGCAGCACACCAGGCTTTCCTGTCCTTCACCATTTCCCGGAGTTTGCTCAGATTCATCTTCACGGAGTCAACGATGGCATTCAAAGAGAGCTAGCTTCATAAAAATGTTTTAGGACGAGATGGAAATGTTTTGGTTCTGTGTTTCAAGAAAGAAAAGTAATGAGTGTCTGGGATCATTAAACTCTTTAATAAAAAGTTCTTCCCCTGGAAACAGTATTATTGTCATTTTAACTAGTGAAAACATCTTTAAAGCCAATAAAACGCTACATAGGTTTGGAAAAAATGACTCATTTGGAGAGTATGAACGTGATTCAGATATTTTGAGCTTCACTTACTACCTAATATGGCTCAGTTCATGGAGAGTGGGTGTGTTTGCTTAAGCAGAAAAGCCATGGGGACCCTTACTCCCAGCATTTTAGGAATCTCCCTAAATCTCCTTACCGTGCGGCTCCTGGGTGGGGTAGATTTCATTCAATGGTACTTTTACTGCTTCACAAAGATCTGCTGGATAAGTGAGACAAGGCCTCGCAGACAGTCACGTGGAGGATTCCATGGCCTGTCCTGGAGCGAGTGATGAAAGCCAGGACATAGTCCAGAGTAAGTTCAAAATCAGCTTAGGTTTGCCCAGGACCTGAAACAAGGGAGTTGATCCCAGGAAATGTGGCCAGCACTCATGGAGGGAGTGAAGCCAGTAACCGGTGTGTTGTAACGGAGCATCTCCCCCAGGCTCCTGGAGTTGAGTCCTGTGGGCCCCCAGGTGCAGAGCTGGAGCAGGGGGCAGGCTAGGGGCACCGGCTGGACAGGGTCACAGGGCTGGGATCCCTGGACTTCAGGAGGTTCACAAACACTCTAAGTGAAAACAAGACCTTCCTGAAATTTCTCACATGCCCTTGGTCTCCCCAGGCATAAATTTGTTTTCACTTCTGGCCTCCAGCTCTTCATCCTATGCCTTCCATCGCTGGTTTGGAAGATGAAAAATGACCGGAAACAATTTTAAATCAGCTGTTTTTGCCTCGAATTTCACATCACCAATAGTTGCTATTCAGAATACTTGATGTTCTGGAAGCACAGGCAGGGAGCATCTCTTCTGCTTGGACGACGGGAGGGGCTTCTCGCAGGGGAGGGGGCCTCTCACAGCAGAGGCCTCTGGGATTTTCAGGGTGGGGAGCCTTGTCACATGCTTTAAGTTTGCTTCAGTTTGTTGACTTGTTTCAGGACTGCTCCTTGGGGTGTACTTTGAAACCCTCTACAAAAACACTGTGTGCTGGAATTGTATGGGCTTCCCAGATGGCGCTAGAGGTAAAGAACCCGCCTGCCAATGCAGGAAAATTAAAGATGCAGTTTTGATCCCTGGGTTGGGAAGATCCCCCGGAGAAGGGCATGGCAACCCACCTCAGTATTCTTGTCTGGAAAATCCCACGGACAGAGGAGCTTGGTGGGCTACAGCCGATAGAGTCGCAGAGTCAGACACGACTGAAGCGACTTAGGACGCACTGGAATTTTACGATAGGTACGAGTTCCTTTTCATTTAATTTTTTAGTGTCGTTCATCCCCTCCCCCACAAAATAGACAGTCTTTTGACTCACTGTGATTTCATAATATGGCATTTATCCTGGTTTATAAATTAACACTCAAACTGCCTTATTCTGCCAAGTACAATCCCTAAAATTCACAGTCTTGCCACAGGGGGGCAGTGTCTCCTGCTTTGAGTGATTTAATCTCATCCATTCTTGAGATCCAGACTTCAACGGAAAATTATGTACAAATTCTGTGTGTCTCTCCAGTGTCTAAGTCTGTGAAAGCAGCTAAACACAACATACGGGAAGGCACACGAAGGCATCGTAGGGGCACTGGCCCAGGAGGATCGATGTTCATCTATTGGCAGCCGTGGCCAGCCCCTGAGAACACAGTCACTAGAGTGCAAGAGAGGGCAGGTTTCTCAGAGTGGGTATCCTCTGGTCTCTTCTCAGTAATCATCACTTCATCGTTCTCAGCGCCACATCGTTACATTCTCCACACTGGCTTTCTGTCTTGCAGTCAAACTCCTGCAAGGATCAGCCCAACCCGTGGTCCTTCAGCCAGGCCTGTACCCCCGAGCCCCGCTAGGTCTGGTTCAGTCATCCTGGTTCATCCTCCAGGATGTCACTTGGGCTGCAGTAAAACACTCACTTGTGTCCATCCCAAACTCCCTAATTATCCTTCTCCCCCATCCTTTCCCTCAGCAACCATAACTTCCTTCTCTAAGTTCATGAGTCAGTTTCTGTTTGTAAATTCATCTGAATCATTTCTTTTTAGATTCCACATAGAAGGGATACACACTGCTACATTTAAAATGGATAGCCAACAAGGACCTACTGTACAGGACAGTGAATTCTGCTCAATCTAATGTGGCGGCCTGGATGGAAGCGGGATTTGGGGGAGAACAGATACATGTGAATGTATGGCTGAGCCCCTTCACTGTTCACCTCAAATATCACAACATTGTTGATCGGCTATACTCCAATACCAAATACAAAGTTTGAAAAAAAACGGAGAGAGAGCCCAGGATTATAGACCAAAAAAAAGCCTCTTATGTGTCTGTTGATGTCCAGGACATCAGAGAGGGGAGCAGAACAGGAAGGATCGTGTGGTGGTGATGACGTAATTGTTCCATTTCAGTGGGATGGAGGCCAGCCGCGCCAGGCTGTCTCCCTGCTGCAGACCATGTACTACGTGCTACCTGGGAACTTCCACAATACCCTGCCGGGCAGGTCACAGCTCCTGTGTCCTGCCCCCAGAGGTCATCGGATGGACGAGGTGTATATGCACATTGTGAACTGCTTAGCACGGTGGTGGCAGCACTCAACCAACTTGAGCCGACATGCCAGACTTGCAGATGCTGTGATAGACCCCAGGAAGCTGATGAACTTCATCTAAGTCATGCTTCTGCTCAGTGATGAACAGACTTGAGCCTAGACCCACTAGGTCCAAAACCATGCCTTTGACGTCCTTGCAAAGTTGTCTCTGCTCTGTATGAGAAACGCTGAGTCATGTTTCCTCCATTGAAATATTACTATTTCTTCTTACATTTACAGTTGCATCTGCTGTGCTCTTATTCTTGAATTTTCTCTGAGTGGTTCCTAACTTTCCCAAAGTCACATATGCCTTGAACATCTGATGGAAGTTCTGCACTATTTCCACCCCGAGAACAGATGCCAAGACAACCTTGCATATAATTTCAAGAAAGTTACACACCCCCAGATGTCTTTCATGGAACTTTCAGGAAGAAAGACCATGCTAACTCCTCTTTCACTAGACACCTTATTTTTTAAATCTCTTTTCAGGGTTCAATAGGTGCCTGTTATAAAATTGTGCTTCCCCCGCTCCCAATTCAAATATTGAAGCCCTAATGTCCAGTGTGGCTGTTTTTGTAGACAGAGCTTCAAAGGGAGTTGCTGCTGCTGCTGCTAAGTCGCTTCGGTCGTGTCCAACTCTGCGTGACCCTATAGACGGCAGCCCACCAGGCTACCCCATCCCTGGGACTCTCCAGGCAAGAACACTGGAGTGGGTTGTCATTTCCTTCTCCAATGCATGAAAGTGAAAAGTGAAAGTGAAGTCACTCAGTCGTGTCCGACTCTAGTGACCCCATGGACTGCAGCCTACCAGACTCCTCCATCCATGGGATTTTCTAGGCAAAAGTGCTGGAGTGGGGTGCCATGAGGGGTGGGGGTGTTGACTTGAAAGATTAGTGTCCCTATTAGAAGAGACATGAGAGCTTTCTCCCCAACACACACACACATATTCCCCACCACTACCTCATATGCCTGCATAAGGAAAGGCCGTGTGAGAACTCAGCAAGAAGGAACCTTCTGCACACCACGAAGGGAATCCTCACTGGAAACCAGATTGGCCAGAACGTTGGCCTTGGACTTCTCCTACCAGACTTGAGCAAATACATTTCTGTTGTTTTAGCCACCCAGTCTGTGGCAGTCCCTCTTCACTTTCTGCAGTTAGAATTGTATCTTCTGCATATCTGGAGGTTGTTGACATTTCTCCTGGCAATCTTGATTCAGATATGCAGATGATACCAGTCTAATGGCAGAAAGCAGAGAACTAAAGAGCCTCTTGATGAAGGTAAAAGAGGGGAGTGAAAAAGCTAACTTGAAACTTGACTTTCAAAAAACCCAAGATCATGGCATCCAGTCCTATCATTTCATGGCAAACAGAGGGAAAAAAGCAGAATCAGTGACAGATTTTATTTTCTTGGGCTCCAAAATCATTGTGGACAGTGACTGCAGCCATGAAATTAAAAGACATTTGTTCCTTGGAAGGAAAGTTATGACAAACCTAGACAGTATATTAAAAAGCAGAGTCATCACTTGGCCAACAAAAGTCCATATAGTCAAAACTATTATTTTTCCAGTAGTCATGTATGCGTGTGAGAGTTGGGCCATAAAGAAGGCTGAGTGCCAAAGAACTGATGTTTTCAAACTGTGGTGCTGGAGAAGACTCTTGAGAGTCCTTTGAATAGCAAGGAGATCAAATCAGTCAGTCCTAAAAAAATCAACCCTAGATATTCATTGGAAGGACTGATGCTGAAGCTGAAGCTTCAATACTTTGGCCATTGATGTGAAGAGCTGACTCATTGGAAAAGACCCTGATGCTGGGAAAGATCGAAGGCAAAAGGAGAAGGGGGTGACAGAAGATGAGATGGCTAGTTAACATCACCGACTCAATGGACATGAATTTGATCAAACTCCAGGAGACAGAGGAACCTGGCATGCTGCAGTCCATAGAGTCACAAAGAGTTGGACAGGACTTGGTGAATGAACAACAAAAATGAAGTAGCCTACTTGGAATTGGCTTACCTTAACGTAAGCTAATTGTTTGTGGATTTCTAGATTCCCTGAAATAGACAGAAAGGTTGCACTTTGAGGGGTGGACACACACGTCTATGTAGACTCTGTATAGATGGGAAGCTTCCTTCTAAACTGTGATCTTACCTCCCTCTCTAAAGGTCTCCACTGCTTTTAATACCAGACTTGTTCAGCTATCATGTCACGGTGTCTTGGCAGAGAGGTGAATTTATATTTGGAAAAAGCTCATGTGACAATCCTGTGATATGGAAATAGCCTCTATGTCATCAGAAGAGTCTGTTGGACCGAGAGCCCATTTAGCAGCTGTATTGGGGGGTGGGGGTACTATTTTAGTATCTCTCCATCCACTGAAACTGACAATCTGTGTGCCTTCAACGTCTCTGTTAACTTTGTTTATAAGTAGTGAAAAGTCCCTAAAATTTCAAATACTAAAGGAAGCAACTGACACAGTGGAAATAATAGCTGTGAATTCATAACAATTTGATAATAGACTTTTTTTCTTTTTATGCCTTGGTGCAGTGTTTCCAATAAAGCAATGTTTAATCAACTTTGTAACCAAATTCTGTGTGTCAAACAGTCCAAGTCAGAGGAGACAGCTTTACCATCTTCCATCTGTAGTTCAGTAAACACTGAGCATGAAGAGTTCTGGGGGTTGTGGGTGCCTATCCTTCCCTTCCTTCACATGCTCCCCAAATGCAATCCTCCAAGTTCACTGGATCTCTTCTAGATCCTCCCCACACTGAGCGCCACTCCTTAGCAGGCTTTATTTTCTCCATCGTGTTATCCCTGTGTCAGACCATATGAACATTTTGCTTACACACATGTCCTTTTCCTTCTCTCTATTCAACTTCAGAGATGTGTTTGCCTCCTGCAGCCTGAGAACAGAGCCTGCATGTAGAGAGCTCTCAGGACGTGTCTGCTGAGCAAATAAACACAAGCTGACTGTTGGCTGTGCATGAATGTTGTAACCTCTCCAGGCTTCCTATTTAGAGGTGAACAGGCAAGTCGGTGGATTCTAAGCCTTCTCCAGACCTGGGGTTTGGCTTGTCTTCTGTCTCCAGGCAGACACCCCTGATTCTCCTCTAGAGGATCTCACTGGCCTGGTTCACTGTTCTGAAGCCCAGAGGTGTGACACGGTCAGTGGAACGTCTTGGTTCTAAGACAATATTTGATGCAAGTTCATTTACGGAAACTCAGAGAGCCCCAGTAAGAGACAGAGGTGTGAGGGGTAGCAGCTAACATTCGATGAGAAGCATGATGGATTCTGTTTAAACGTTCATGTTGTTTTAACCCCCTCTCCTGCTTGCATGTAATTTTCATTACTGGTGGCAAGTGACACTTGCTGGTAAAGGCCCATCTGCTTTCTTCTGCCTTCCGGAGCAGCTGCTAGAGGAAATTACAAACCCAGCCACCTGGTTTCACTTTAGATTCACGACCACAGGCCTGAACCCAGCCTCAGTGCAGCCCAGGACTCCTGCTCTGGGTCTTCCACAGGCAACTGGTTCAGACAGTTTCCTCTTTTCTAATGTATACACACTTGTTTCCCTGAGACTCCAGACGCCAAAAACTAGGCAGCCTCCCCCTTATTTCTGCTACCAAGTCCATACACCTGCTGGGGTCTCTTTGTCCTTCCCTTTCTATGACAGGAGAAAAAGTGTGTTTCCTTGTTATGGCCTAGATTAATCCACCTCCACAATTCATATGTTGCAGCCCTGAGCCCAGCAGGTGACAATATGACTCCTATAGGCTGACTCTTTGTGTCTCCCCAAGTTCCCCCAGGTCACGTCAAAACCTAACACCCAATGTGATGGGGTTTGGAGGTGGGGCCTTTGGGAAGTGATCAAATCCTGTCGGGGGCAGGGTTGGGGGGAAATATTCGCCCTCCAGGCCCTTGAGTTCTGGAGCCTGGACGAATAATAAAGTTGACACAGGACAGCTGAGCAGGAGAAAAAGAAACTGTGTGCATGCAGGTTCCATCGAAAGGAAACCTCAGAAGTGGCCACGGCAGGCAGCTTTTATACTTTCTGGACAAAGAAACAGAACGCTTGTGAGGAATTGACCGGACAAAGAAATTTGGGTCTGGTGCCCAAGTAGTGAAGAATGTAAACAGACTTTGGGCTTGGGGTAGTCGATTAAAGAAGTCACAAGGCTTGTTCTCCCAGGCTTCTTGGCCGGATTCCCCATCCCTAGTGATAAATGTTTCCTTCCACTTCCGCTTGCACGGGGGCCCCTTTCACAGGGGAGATTTATTTTCTGCTTCAGGGAAGCAGAAGGGAGTGTCAGAGTGTCCCTCTTGTGTTGGCTGTTTCTTGACTAACTTTAATTCTCAGATAACCAATATGCCATTGTACACATTTGAAGGCAAACTGCTCAGGTCCCCAGACAGTCATGAGAGCAGAGTCCACAGGAATGAAATGAGTGTTTTTGAGAAGAAACCCCAGGGAGCCCCCTTATTCCATGAACAAAGGAAGAGGTCTCATTAGACACCAGATCTGCCTGAGTCTTGATCAGCTTGTACTTGCCAGCCTCCAGAAGAGTGAGGTGGAGAAGGCAATGGCACCCCACTCCAGTACTCTTGCCTGGAAAATCCCATGGATGGAGGAGCCTGGTGGGCTGCAGTCCATGGGGTCGCTAAGAGTCGGACACAACTGAGTGGCTTCACTTTCACTTTTCACTTTCATGCATTGGAAAAAGAAATGGCAACCCACTCCAGTGTTCTTGCCTGGAGAATCCCAGGGATGGGGGAGCCTGGTGGGCTGCCGTCTATGGGGTCACACAGAGTCAGACACAACTGAAGCGACTTAGCAGCAGCAGCAGCAGAGTGAGGAACAAATGTTGCTGAAGACATCGAGTCTCTTGATGTTTTCTCAGGTGTGTAAGTTTTAGCCCCATGGAGACAACACCTGTATTTGATTACAGCCCCAACAACCTGTATTTGATTACAGCCCCAACAACCTGTATTTGATTACAGCCCCAACAGTGTCTAGACCAGTTAATACTCTGTAGACTCTTGCTGTTTCGTATTTCAAATTCGGGGTCAAAAGTTCTGGTGAAGCTGTGATTATTTCTCATTTCTGTTACATGAAATGGATTAAGTTTTCCATTAGGGCATTTTCCTCCCCAGATAAGGAATAAGAAAGTCACAGGTTTTTTGGGACTTCCCTGGTGGTCCAGTGGCTATAGGACTCCCTGCCCCCAGTGCAGGGAACCTGGGTTCCATTCCTGGTCAGGGAACTAGATGCCATAGCCAAATTAAAAAAAAAAATGTAAGTAAATATTTTTAAAAAGAAAGTCACAGGTTTTTCATCTCTCCAAGCCATTTTTTTTTTTTTTTTTGGCGTTCTCCTCTCCTTGGGGTTAATGGAGTCCTTGGCTTCCTACATCTTCCTGACGTGTTCACTGTCTGAGTCTGGAAGTTTGGGAGCTCCAATAATTCTGAACTAATTTGATGACAAGGTGTTTAGTAAAGCCAACCTTCAGCAACACCATGCACTTGTTCCCCTAGGGATCTCCACTGTCCCAGGATCCTGTCTGGGAACCCCTCAGATCAGATTCCTCCAGGCCCCCTGTTAGGCACACCCCTCGACCCATCTGCAGGTCTAGGTAGACTCTGCTAGACAGCCCTCCAGGGCCTGTTTTAAAAATAGGGATATCCTCTGGATGTGCCTTCTCTGGTAGCTCAACTGGTAAAGAATTCGCCTGCAATGCAGGAGACCGGGTTCAATCCCTGAGTTGGGAAGATCCCCTGGAGAAGGGAACAGCTACCTACTCCAGTATTCTTGCCTGGAGAATCCCATGGACAGAGGAGCCTGGTGGGCTACAGTTCATGGGGTTGCAAAGAATCAGACACAACTGATACGACTGAGCACACAGCACAATCACCCACTTCAGTATTCTTGGGCTTCCCTGGTGGCTCAGCTGGTAAAGAATCTGCCTGCAATGTGGCAGACTGGGTTCGATCCCTGGGTTGAGAAGATCTCCTGGGGAAGGGAATAGCTACCCGCTTCAGTATTTTGGCCTGGAGAATTCCATGATGTTGCAAAGAGTCGGACACAAGTGACTTTCACTTTCACTTTCTGGATGTGCCAAGTGCTTCTTTAAAAATGGATTTGAGGGAAGACAAAGTTCTAGGAGGAAAACATCTACATTTCGTTTCTTTCACTGGATATTTAGTAAGCTTTTCAAATCAGGAACCAAATGTTTTTTCTGACATAAAAATTTCTTGAAATTTCCTATTAAAAACCTCCTCTTCTGGGACTTTCCTGGTGGTCCAGTGGTCAAGATTCTGTGCTTCGAATGCAGGAGGTGCAGGTTCAATGCCTGGCCATCTCTCTAGCGGGATCTGCCGGCCCTGGCCCCCCACCTGCTATCGTCCTCTCTTGTCTTTTCTCTCTGGCATCTACTGCCTCTTGAATCACTCTCATCTATTTCCCCTTTCTGATTACTCTCCATGCATGTAGACACCAGCTCTGCTCCTGTGTGCAGCCGCCTGTCCAGATTTCGAGTCTACAGACACCACTTCTTTATTCATCTTTGCTGCATCAAATCTACCCTTGCTCTAGGCTTGGTCTCACCCAACACCCATCTTGTCAAGGTCACGGGTGTCTCGGTAACTCTTTGTGGTGGGAACTGGAGTCTTGTCTTGCACTCTCTCAGTAGTATCGGCACAGCCGGGCTCTCCTCTCCCAGCAACTCTTCCCGAAGCTCCCAGGACCCCACCCTCTGCCGGTTTCCCTCCCACGTCCGTGGATCCTCCTTAATCCTCTCTGTTGGCATCTTCAGGATTAACCTTTCCCCTTCTCTGAAAAAAGCCTCTGAGAACTCCTTCTTCAAGAATAATCCATGCCCTGGACTGTAAGAGATTAGCCGCCCCCTAGCACCACTGGAACATCACAATTTGTATGAAAAACAAGACAACTTTGGTGTCTGGGCCTCCAAATAATTATGTGAATACCTAGTGTCAAGACAATGTGATTCCTCGTTGGGAATAGGTAGACAAATTCTGGACAAATCCGTGGCCGTTGTTCTTTGTATGACATCCTCTCTCATCAAGTGAAAGGCAAAGCCTAGCTTTGCAATAACAGCAAATCTCAGACTTAAAAGAAACACCTGTCTTACCCAGATCATCCAGAAACTGGAGCAAGGATTAAGTTGCTAAGCTTGCTTAAAAATGTGCAGGCCCAGAAGGGTGAGGTAAGACACAGGGGAGAGGACAGGCCAGTGTGTGTGACAGCGCTTCACACCTACCAGTCCACGCGGGACTCTGGAGCGGCCACAAGGGGGTGGGTGTGGGCAGGATGAGGAGTGGTGTTTATCCAGCTTCCCCCACCCAGTCTCGTTCCTCCCTGTTCAAGGCTCGCTCCCAGGCCCTAACTCCCCATTCAGACGTCTGGCCACACGGAGTGGCTCCCATGTCTCCTAGAGCTCTATCTGAGTCTGCGAGTGGAGGGGACTCAGCCTGGGAGGGACCCCAGCTGACCGGGAGGAAAGGGCAGTCAGGGTGCCTGAATAGAACATCCTGGACCTTCTATACTGCCTCCTCATGAGGCGCTTGTCCAGGCTGAAGTTTAGCACTTCCAGAATTAGCTCCTCCTTTCATTAGACATCTTGCCTTGAGCTGAAACCTGACTCCTGATGGTCAAGGTGGCCTTGCTGCTGCCCGTGCTGTTCTTTCCGAGTCCAGGCACTGGTCACGTGTCCCTCCCACAGCCCTGTGGGGTCAGAGGGCAGTCCCCAGGGCACAGAGAAGGAGCATGATGCTTACGTACACCTGCCAGCAGGGCTGAGTGTCCATGGCCATTGTGAGGTGAACTGGACATGAGCCTGAGCTCAGACTGAGCCAGGCGCTGGACAGTCACCTATCCTGCCCACTGGCCCTCAGTCCCCAAGTGGAGACACCAAGGCCCAAGTTGTTTCCACAACTGTCCTGGGAAGCCTCCTGGGTTACACAAGTTTCCCTGAGGTCACCTTGGCTCATATCCTGCCATTTCCACCCTGGAGTGCAAGCAAGGGATGAACAAAGTCCTCTTGGTTTCGAGCTTAATGTGGTCTTTCTTCAAGTAGCATACACATACACACAGACACACACAAACACATATACCCACATAACACACACACATACACACACACACACACATATATATACACACAAACACATATACCCACATCACACACACACACATATATATACACATAAACACATATACCCACATCACACACAAACACACACCTATATACAAATATAAACACAT
Organism: Bos indicus; assembly: GCF_029378745.1. Lineage (NCBI taxonomy): Eukaryota > Metazoa > Chordata > Mammalia > Artiodactyla > Bovidae > Bos > Bos indicus. The sequence continues at coordinate 21,431,196 of NC_091773.1, read as the reverse complement.
ACACACATATATACACACACACATACACAAACTTCAACCCTAAAATCTTCCCCCACAGCATCAAGTGTGGAACCTGATATGCAGAATTCACAGGTGCACTTCCCAGCTTACTTTTCAGCATTTAGAAGTGTTTCTTGTCTTCTAGCAGAGTTATCAAGTGTTACTATATTGAATTCATTTACAATGTTTCTATTCTGTTTTCAGAAAACTCTAGTTGCTCAAGGACTGTGTGAAAACTGATGCAAAGAACTGACTCATTTGAAAAGACCCTGATGCTGGGAAAGATTGAAGGTAGGAGGAGAAAGGGACGACAGAGGGTAAGATGGTTGGATGACATCACCGACTCAATGGACATGAGTTTGAGTAAACTCCAGGAGTTGGCGATGGACAGGGAGGCCAGGCGTGCTGCAGTCCATGGGGTCACAAAGAGTCAGACACGACTGAGCGACTGAACTGAACTGTGTGAAAACTAACTGCCAAACCATGGAAACAGAAAATTAATGTTAGGATACTATTCCTATTCTGCAGTTCTTATTTGAAAAGTTCTGCATTCTGCATGTCACAGTGTTCACTGATGTAGTTCCTGATGGGTGCAGGTATTAGGTCACTCAAGGTGGAAGCCTGGGGAAGCCTCTGTCGACAAGAGCAGCGTGAGCTCGGTTTCTGGGAAGAACATGTTGGGAATTTCTCACAGGAGACCTGGCCATATAGAGGCATGCGCTGTCACAATGCTCTTAGGGACGGCAGACTCAGAAAGTCCCCACTGAGCACACAGCACACTCCCCGGGGCTGGACTGTGTGCTCAGACCCCAAGGGTGGGAGGCAGGGGGGACCCTGTCCAGGCCGCTGGCCTAGCCGGGCAGGAATGAACTTCTGGTGCCTCCTGGCCGAGGCTCCAGCACACAGTGTCTGAAGGGCTTTGGCTCCCATGCCGGACCTTTGGCCCAAGTGCAGGGTGTTCCAGCACAGCTCAGGTCCTCTCCTCCCCCTGTGGCCTGCCACTCAGCCTCCCACTCAAATGTGTTTATTAGTAAGAATGACATTCCCAGTCTCATTTAGGGCAAAAAGGGGAGTTGTGTCTGACTCTGCGACCCTATGGACTATAGCCCGCCAGGCTCCTCTATCCAGGGGATTCTTCAGGCAAGAATACTGGAGTGGCTTGCCAGTCTCTCCTCCAGGGGATCTTCCCAATCCAGGGATCGAACCCAGGTCTCCCACATTGCAGGAAGGTTCTTTACGGTCTGAGCCACCAGGGAAGCAAATAGAGAAGTGGCCCACAAAACGAGGACAAAAGTTAATTTCTCAACGAACACATTCTGCAGGGTTTTAGTGACTGTTCCTCCCACCCTGTGAAAGGTAGAATGCTTGATTCTGAGACCCTGGTGTCATATTGGGGGAGGAGAAGGGGGCAGGAGGGAGAAGAGGAGCGGAGAAGACGGAAGGTAACCAGAACTGATCTCAGAGCACACATCAGAATGAAAAGAGGGGGTCTGAAACCCAGACCTGCTTGAAGTCCCATTTACCCCGTTTAACCTTATCTCTGTCAATTTCCTGTTTTATTAAACAGTCACCTCCTCTTACCTAGTCTGGCTTTACCCCACCCTGGTTAAAAAGTGGGCTTTATGTATCTGACAGTTGACATAAAGGAAGATCTTTATTTATTTATTTATTTATTTTACTTTAAAAACCCCATTTATTTGAAAATTAAATGTCCACTTTTTTTTCCTTTTTTTTTAATTCTTTTTTTTTTTAACTTTACAATATTGTATTGGTTTTGCCATATATCAACATGAATCCGCCACGGATATACACGTGTTCCCCATCCTGACCCCTCCTCCCTCCCCATACCATCCCTCTGGGTTGTCCCAGTGCAAACATATGTGAGCCTTGGCAAAAACTCATGTCAAGGTAGGGCTGGGTGTGCCGTCTGATCCACGATGCTGGTGTCTCAGGAAGTCAACGTTTTGCTTGAGGTCTGCATGGAAATGAGGGGTGGGGCAGGGCTGTCTTCTGACCCACCAAGAGGCAAAACCTGGTAACTATCTCTTCTGTCTCAGCCGGAACCTACCTCTGGAGGTGGGCAGACCCAAGGCCATCAGTGTCCCAATGCGCTGATAATGTAAATATTTAGCTTTAGGGTTCTTTAAAGGGGATTTGGCTTTTTCAATGAGCTAATTGAAATGGGAAAGTGAAAACAGAAAGAATATAATTTACATTACCTGTATAGTGTACAAAAATATTGTGCCCCTATGGAAATACTTTAAAGTCTTATCTCTGACTGATACATCCTGCAGTCGATGCACACTAAGGAAAGAAACTAATAAACCAGTACATAAACAAGTAACCTTGGACACAGAGTCTGGGAGGAAGCTTTGAAATTGTCTCTTAGCCAGCCCACTCAAGTAGAACATGAAACAAAATGTTAGGCTGCTACTTGGGTTGTTTCAGCAGCATCAAGGGGCCAGAAACCATGTGGAGTGTGGTTTTTCCCACCAGTATAACATTCACCAGGAGGAGGGACCAAAGATCCAGGGTGACTTGCAGGCAGGTGCTAACAGCTGCGGGGCCTTTGGAGCATTTTAGCCCTTTAACCAAACAAGTCTCCTGGGCCAAATCCCTCTTGCCTCCTAAAGAAGCCCTTTAAGAACCACCAGAGTGTTTCAACGTCCACTTTGCTCTAAATGGGTGCTCAGTCAGTCATGTCCAATTCTGGTGACCCCATGGACTGAAGCCCACCAGGCTTCTCTGTCCATGGGATTCTTGAGGCAAGAATACCGGAGTAGGTTGACACTTCCTTTTCCAGGGGATCTTCCCAACTCAGAAATCGAACCCAGGTCTCCTGCACTGGCAGATGGATTTTTAGCACTGAAACTCCTGGGAAGCCCTTTAGCTTTAAATAGCAAGAAAAATTGGTGGAAAGCTTGTCAGAGACCTTAGTGGAAGAAAGTTAGCAACAGGGGAGCCCGGAGCTGTGTGTGGTAAGGATGTATGAACCCCAGTGTTGCTATCAGGCAGCGAGACAGGAATATCAGTGGTGATGCACTCACCATAATCATCGCTAAGACTGGTCAACACACTCCTAGTGCAGTGACCTCCATGGACTCCCATCTGAACGTGCTGTGTCTGAAGCTGCACCATAACATGAAGCGTCTTGTGTTTTCAGACAGGCCTAGCGGGCACTGAAATGTGATTTATGCAAGGAGAAATCACCATCCAAATGTGGGTGTTGTAATGTTGGATACCAAGTGCTTATTAATTTAAATGGTCTTTGGAAATTATTGGCAATAAAATGTTAATAACTTGTACAATATTAACATTGAATGCAATTAATTTGCTAATAAAATTAGTATCCTGAGTGACCGTACATGAAAGAATGTAAAAATTTTGGTTTCAAAATATATTAATGGTGCTACATAATATTTTAAGATCATAAAAAATAAAATGTGAGGTTGGAGAGAGAAGGAGAAAGTATACAGTTAACAATTCTGAATGTAACAGTCTACAAGCCACTGCACGTTGTGAGGACATTCTCTATGATGAACTGGATTTTCTGCCCTAGTGAGTTCTAGAAATAGCCTCTTCAACATCAAGAACAAGAACCAGGGGTGCTGGTTGCATAACTTCACTGAAGAGGTGAGAATGGAAGGAGAGTTTAGAGATGGAAAAACAAGGCCCCAAGAGTGTGAATGACTAGTTCAAGTTCATGCAAGGGTCTTGAAAACAAGTCTTCAGGCAGGTGCTGGGAACCTTTGGTGGTGCCAGCCTGGCTGCGATGAATTAAATCATTCCACTTGGAGACACAGCTGGGGAACCTCGCTCTCGGTGAGGAGCCAAAGCAAACAAGGGCACAGGGTGAAGTGGGGGCCGATTCCTGGGACACCAGCTGAGTGCTTGTGATCAGCCTCCCATTAGAATATTTTCACTGGAATGTTTTAAACTTTTACTTCAACCGTGTCCCACACCCAAGATTTGCAAATCATATATCTGATGAGGGATTAATATCTAGAAAATATAAAGAACTAAAACTCAAAAACAAGAGTAACAGCAAAAACCCATCAACCTAATTTTTAAAGGGCAAAATTCTTGAGTAGACATTTCTCCCAAGAAGACACACAGGTGGCCAATAAGCACAAAAAAAAAATGCTCAACAACACTATCTACTAAGTAAATGAAAATCAAAGCCACATAGAGAAATCATTTCTCATTAGGACGGCTCTCATGAAAAAATAAAGCAGAAAGCTGCAAGTGTGGGCCAAGATGTGGAGAAACTGGAACGGTTGTGTATCAGTGGTGGGACCTACAAAAAGATGAAGAAAAGTAGACCTGTATGTCAATTCCTCAGACAGAATTTTTTATTAATTCATTTATTTTGGTTGTGCTGAGTCTTTGTTGCTGCAAGAGGGCTTTCTCTGGCTGCGGTGAGCAGAGGGCTGCTCTCCATGCTGTGGAGCATGGGCTTCTCATTGAGGCGGCTCCTATTGTTGTGGAGCACAGGCTCTAGGGCTCTCAGGCTTCAGTAGCTGTGGCGTACAGGCACTAGTTGCCCCATGGCATGTGGGATCTCTCCTGATCAGGGGTTGAACCCGTGTCCCCTGCATTGGCAGGCAGATTCCCACTGTACCACCAGGGAAGCCCCCATTAGACAAAATTAAAACATAGAATTACTATGTTACTGCTAAGCTGTTAAATCACTTCAGTCGTGTCTGACTCTGTGCAACTCCATAGACGGCAGCCCACCAGGCTCCCCCGTCCCTGGGATTCTCCAGGCAAGAACACTGGAGTGGGTTGCCATTTCCTTCTCCAATGCATGAAAGTGAAAAGTGAAAGTGAAGTCACTCAGTCATGTCCTACTCCTAGCGACCCCATGGACTGCAGCCAACCAGGCTCCTCTATCCATGGGATTTTCCAGGCAAGAGTACTGGAGTGGGGTGCCATTACTATATGATCCAGCAATTCCACTTCTGAGAAAATACCCTAAAAGAATTGAAAGCAGGAACTCAGACATTAGTTAGTACACCCAAGTTCACAATAGAATTAATCACAGTGGCCAAGAGATGGAAGGCCACCTAACGATCATCAGTGGATAAATGGGCACACGAAAGGCAGTATGTACTTGCAGTGGAACATCAGCCGTAGAAAGGAAGGGGGTTCTGAGACAGGCAACGACATAGCTGAACCTTGAGAGTATCATGCTGAGTGAAGCGTCTGTCACAAAAAGACAAATACTGTGTCTCACTTGTGTGAGATACAAAAAGTAGTCAAATTCATAGAGACAGAAAGTAAATGGTTGGGACCAGGGACTGGGGAGGTGGAGTTAGCATTTCACGGTTTGGGAAGATGAGAACGTTCTGGAGATGACGGTGGGAATAGTTGACCAACAGTGTAAAATATACTTAGTGCTACTGAACTGTACATTTAAACATGGTAAAATGGTAAATTTTATGTTTATGTATTTTACCACAATTAAAAAAAAATCATACAAAGTAAAAAGAAAAAACCTGATACAATTCTCTTTTGAATATTATAATAACAAATAGTGACCAGGAAAGAATGAAAATGAGGTCTTACGCAATATGAAAGGGGCTTCCCAGGTGACTCAGTGGGTAAAGAATCTGCCTGCAATTCAGGAGACACCGTTTGATCCCTGGGTCACCAAGATCCCCTGGAGGAGGGCATGGCTACCCACTCCAGTATTCTTGCCTGGAGTATCCCAAGGACAGAGGAGCCTGGCGGGCTACAGCCCGTGGGGTCACAAAAAGTCCGACACGACTGAAGCGACTGAGCACACACACACACATGCAATATGGAAGATAACAATGAGTTCTAAAAACTTTTGACACTCACAATTATTTGAACAGAAGACTGTCCATTTCCTGGAAAAGAATTTCTTTCTTTAACTTTTAAAATATTTTAGCCATTTCAAAACATGGCTTTCTGCCACATTATTACAGATGCTGTGGGAGAAAGATTTCTTAGGCCCTATTCAGGGACCTGTTTGTTATGTCCAGACACTTTTTCTGTTAAAAAAGTCTTTCTTCTATTTAAACCAAATGTCTCCCATTGCAATTTAGTCTCATTTCTTCTTTTTTAAATCTCCAGTGGATTTGTTGTATTTAATTTATTAGAAAGGATTCCATTTCCAGACTTAAACAATGTGGCAATTAAGCTGTCTTTCAGGAAGCAACCTGCATCTTAGGTTTTCAAAACCTTTCATTTCCTTCACAGAAACAGTGCCGTGGAGGCCAGAGCTGGATCCCTGAGACTGAAGCCTCCTTTAGGAGCGCCAGTCCATGGCAGCCACAGTGGTTTGGGTCAGTCCCTGCTGCTGCTGCTGCTGCTAAGTCGCTTCAGTCGTGTCCGACTCTGTGCAACCCCATAGACGGCAGCCCACCAGGCTCCCCTATCCCTGGGGTTCTCCAGGCGAGAACACTGGAGTGGGTTGCCATTTCCTTTTCCAATGCATGAAAGTGAAAAGTGAAAGTGAGGTCATTCAGTCGTGTCTGACTCTTAGGGACCCCATGGACTGCAGCCTACCAGGCTCCTCTGTCCATGGGATTTTCCAGGCAAGAGCACTGGAGTGGGGTGCCATCGCCTTCGCCGGGGTCAGTCCCTATGATGTTACTAAAACAACAAGGACCATCTGCTCCCAGCCAGCACTCCATCCTGGTTAAGGAGCTGTGTTTACTGGTTATATTTAATTAAGGAATAGGTTTAGCTTTCTGTGACCAATCTATTCTGTAATCAGATAACTTGCTTTCTTGATGTACTATTTTTTTTTAAATTTTTTATTTATTTTAATTGGAGGCTAATTACCTTACAATAATATTGTGGTGGTTTTTGCCATACATTCACATGAATCAGCCATGGGTGTATATGTGTTCCCCATCCTGAAACCCTCTCCCTCATCCCTCCCCATCCCATCCCTCAGGGTCATCCCAGTGCACCAGCCCTGAGCACCCTGTCTCATGCATTGAACCTGGACTGGCGATCTATTTCACATATGATAATATACATGTTTCAATGCTATTCTCTCAAATCATCCCACCCTCGCCTTCTCCCACAGAGTCCAATGGTCTGTTCTTTACATCTGTGTCTCTGTCACTGTCTCGCAAATAGGGTGATGTTCTATTTAATTAATGAATAAAAGATTAATAAGAAGAGTAGAGTTTTCAGCCACAAAAAATAAAATAAGGCCATTTTTAGCAACATGATGCATCTAGAAACTATCATGCTAAATGAAGTCAGACAGGGAAACACAAATATCATGACGGTATCACTTATATGTGGAACCTAAAATATGACACAAATGAACCTACCTATGAAACAGAAGCAGATTCATAGACATAGAGAAAGGACTTGTGGTTGCCAAGGGGGAGGGGGTGTGGGGCAGGGACGCACCGGGCATTCAGGATGAGCAGACAGAAACTTTTATATACAGAATGGATAAACAACAAGGCCCTACTCTATAGCACTGCTGCTGCTGCTGCTGCTAAGTCGCTTCAGTTGTGTCCGACTCTGTGCAACCCCATAGATGGCAGCTCACCAGGCTCCCCCGTCCCTGGGATTCTCCAGGCAAGAACACTGGAGTGGGTTGCCATGTCCTTCTCCAATGCATGAAAGTGAAAAGTAAAAGTGAAGTCGCTCAGTCGTGTCCAACTCCTAGCAACCCCATGGACTGCAGCCCACCAGGCTCCTCCGTCCATGGGATTTTCCAGGAAGAGTACTGGAGTGGGGTGCCATTGCCTTCTCCGACTCTATAGCACAGGGAACTATATTCGATATCTTATGACAAACCATGAGGAAAAAGAGTATGAAAAAAAAATACATATGTATGTGTGTGTAACTGACTCACTTGGCTATATAGAAGAAATTAACAGCATTGTAAGTCAACTATACTTGAATAAAATAAATTAAAAAATAAAGAATGTTAGATAATGGGAAAAAAATGGATTTCATGGTTCCTTCACCTAACTCCTTCTACCACATCTCACACACATACACACACACACACACACACGATAGAGGTTTGAAATTTAAAAATATATATTTTTATAAGTTTTCCTTTTGGAATTCTTGGAGGATATACTTCGGAATCTCAAAGTATATCCAATAGAAGCTATTAATCTCATTGCAAGTAAAATAAACTACACCAATAAATCTGTATTTCTAGGATAGTTTCTACCTGGTTAAATATTTGCATAATCCAGGAACTGGAATAAATATTCAGAACTGGAGGTCAAGCTTTTTCTGTTCTTATCTATTTCCTCATTCCCCCAAGTAATGACATGCTGCTAAAATTTACAGAAAGAAAAAGCAGAAGGCAATCAGTACATTTTAAAGGTAACTTCATATTTTGATCCATGAATGTAAAATGTTTCACAAATATATTCTTAGCAAGGAGGCTGTTCTAATTCGTGGGTTATCAGCATTCATTTCTCTTAGTGTAAATCATTCTTTTTCCCGTCTTTTTAAAACTTAATAAAAAGCGACTTAAGAAGGCAGAACTAATTAGGCAACACGTGTGACCACTGAACTTAGTGGCCAGAACTCCTGAGTAAAATCACCCACAGCCTGCAGGCGCTCACAGCGTCTGGGCCCTCCTGCTGTTTCATTTAACAGCCCCTCTGTCACCCCCACTTGCTACCGCCTCTGCGCATCTTCTCTCTCTCCTCAGATTATTTTATTTTTTATCTAATTCATATATATTTTAATATGAATGATCTACGATGACCTTTCTTTCTTTTTTTCTTTATTGCCACTCCACAAGTGGGATCTTAGTTTGCTGACCAGGGATCGAACCAGCTCGCCTCACATTGGAAGCTTAGAGTCTTAATCACTCAGCTGCCAGGGAAGTCTCTCAGACTGTGTTAAAGCAGGGAGGGGTCACAACTTCTCTCTCCCACACAGTGTGATGCTGCGGTTGCTGTGAGCCCCTGCCTTTCACACACACTTCTTACCATCTGTTATTTTCCTGAATTAATCCTTCTAACAAGGGAAGGATGGTCTCACCTTACTAGAACAAAAGAAACTGTAAAGGCTCTGTTATGATATAGTGGAAGACAGAAAGATGATTTTTTCTTTTTCACTAAAAGGCATTTCTTTACTTTAGGAAAAAAATATTTCAAGGAAAGAAATATTGACTTTTTCATTAGTACATTCCTTCTTGTTTTCAAAGAGGGTGCTGGGCTATGACACATGGTGACTTTGAGCATTTTGAAAAGGCCAGAGCTTTCACAATCCATCAACAGAACCCGACGTCCTTGTGTGTAACCACCTACTGGCCCATGGGCTTATCTGAAAAGGCACGACTTGGAAGGAATGTTGAAATTTAAAAGGCCATTGTCCTTGGTATAGACAACGACTTCCTAGAATTCAACAGTCCTATTTCCTGTCATTTTCATCTTTGGGAAAGTCATGATTTCTGTGAGATGTGACATTTATTTATGGTACTTTTAAAAAGTGTTTGATATGAGCTATTTTCTAATAATTACATAAGGACAAAGTTAGAGGTTGAACCTCAGGTAAATTTACCCACAAACACACCCACATTTATCGATTCAAAAAAAGCGCAAAACACTCTTTCATGTGCTATTATATAACTTATGGCTAAAAACATTTATCTTCAAAGCATGATCCATCATGAATTTTTTTTCTTATTTTTGATACAACAAGTTAAAACACTGTTGGACTGTCTTTCATGCTGATTGCAAAGCAATGAACAAAATCCCAATGTACAAAATTGTACTCATTGCATAGATCCAAATGACTGATGATTGGAATGCATGCACCTCAGTTGTTTGAAGCTTCTCAGTCAATTACAAAACAGATGAAGAATTCGGGACTCTAACGTGAAATTAAGGAGTAGGTGAGAAATGCTAAATAAAGGAATCTGCTCCTATTCAAAGAACATTTTGCACATTTTGTAAAAATGTGCTGCGTTTTATAAAAATCTAGCATCACTGTTCCTAAGTCCTTTTTTCTCATCTAAAATGGCAAAGAATGAAAAACTTCAGGTACTTTATTCAATTAAACTGTGATATATTTTAAAAGTTCTGAGTTTGAAATTTAATAAGGGACTAGACCCTATTTCTCAAAACTCTGATCCTCAAACCACCTGCATCAGAGTTATCTGAGTTGTATTTTTCTCTTAAGGCCTTCAGCTCATTGGATAATGCCAACCTACCTTGTGGAGGGTACTCTGCTTTCCTCAAAGCCTACTGACTTAAATGTTCATCCCATCTTAAAAATACCTTCACAGCAGCATCTAGACTGCTGGCCAAATATGTAGAAACAATGATCCAGGCACTTGACATTTACAATTAACCACCACACAATGGGAAAATAACACTGAATTGATACATGCTTTGTCAATGTAGTAATATTTCCCTTTTCAATAGAATGTTAGAGTTGGAAATATGTTTAAAAATGAAGCGTCTTGACATCAGAGATGCTCAGATCACAGTTGACAACAATCAGAATCACAGAGAGCTGTGTCCTTCAGTTATCTGCTGCTTCCCCAATGACAGACACAATCCTGGCACTCAAGGATGAATTAGTGAATTGCTAACACATACAGCACCACCACGTGTCAGGCGCTGTTTCTTCACAAGCATCATTAAATCCTCATGACTGTTTTGGGACATGGGTCCTCTGTGACCCCACTCTACAGATGAGGAAGCAAAGGCGTGGAGACACTGAGGACCACACCCAAGCTCAAGTTGCTGCAGGAAGCAGAGCCAACACTCACATCAGCCACTGTGACGCCTGCGTACATTTGCTGAACTGACTAATCTAGCAGTCCTGTGAGCCCTCAGAGTCCCAGAGGAGCACAGCTCCCTGTGTTGTTCAGAGTCCCTCCTTTGGCCTTCTGCAAGGGAGGGAAGTAGTCCCAGCAAATACCAGCTCTTCCCCCAAATTCTCCCTCTTGCCTCTTCAATCCCACCCAGAATTCCACCCCAGGCATCCTTCAGGCTGCCTGGGGTGGGTGACTTGTTAGTGTTGGGAGAACTCACTTCATAGCATCTGGTCAGTCCTTGGGGAAATGTTCTAGCACTGCTTTTAGGATCTGACAGTCCTTGACGTGTGTTTTATAGTTTACTATTTTGAGTTCTCTGCAAAGCCCAGAGAATAGTGAAAGTTGTATGGATTTAATATCATGGTGTCTTAGCAAGGCTTACAAGACCCGTGGTTCAGTGTTAAATTGAAAGTTCTGTGAAAAAGACATTATTTCATCTTATTTATTTAATTCTGTCTGCAAAATGTGAAATACTTCTTCTCTACTTATTTATTCCCAACTTAATTAGGGTCCCAGAGTCAACTCCTATTTATAGAGGTGTTTTCTCGAACCAGAGTAGACACCTAGGGATCCCTACAGAATGAGATCCTAAAGGGCTTTTGATGAACCTTGATTGCAGAATTAACTCACATGCATCAACTGAGAGAAAAATGCTAAGCATAAGAGCTGTGAGATGTTTTATTCAAGGTCTTATTGAGAACTATGGGCTTCCTTGGTGGTTTAGATTGTAAAGAATCTGCCTGCAGTGCAGGAGACCTGGGTCTGACCCCTGGGTTGGGAAGATCCCCTGGAGAAGGGAATGACAACCCATTCCAGTGTTCTTGCCTGGAGAATCCCATGGACAGAGGAGCCTGGTGGCCTACAGTTGATGAGGTCACAAAGAGTCAGACACAATCGAGCAACTAACACACACACACACACACACACACACACACACGCACGCACATTGAGAAATGTAGCCTGGGAGGCAACCTCTCAGGAGCTCTGAGAAGTTGTTCCAAAGAGCAGGAGTGGGAGTGGGAGGTGAGTTTATTCATCCTTTCGGCTGGGGATTACATGCAGGCAAGTCTACATCGCAGTAAAAGGTTACTGGCAGTCACAAAGGTATCTTAAGTTAATGATTTTAGTTCTTTTCTCTGATGGGAAGATGCAAAACTCTGGGTTCATCACCATTCTTCCTGAGACATACACTTTACTTTCTAGTGGCCTGTTTTTCTCATGCCATCGCCTTAAGCCCCTCTGGCTGAAGCAGAGGGCACAGGCCTGCAGTGCGTCAGTCCCGGCACAGGCTGGGTGCTAAGCCAGGTCTCCAAGCTCCATTTAAACCAGGCTTGCTTAGAACTTGGATTAAGACCCCAAGACAGTACAAATGCCGTCTCAAGAAGACAGGCAAAGGCCCTCTCAATTAGCTTGCCATGGGCCCCAGGTGGGCAAGTCCTCGTTCTCAGACAGGAGGAAGGTGAAGTGCAGGGGCTCCATTCTGGGATAAAGGGGAAGGCGGATTTGAGATGCTCGAGGTGAACCGATTGCTCAAACAGCCTCTGACCGAGTCCTGGTATACTTGTTTCCTGTGTTTCGGGAGAAGAGATGCTGTGGGCTACATTCCTTTGGAGGAAATTACAGAAAAGTGTTAAGTAGTTAAACAATAAAACAAAACAACAGGATCTCTCAGTTCTTGCAGCCACAGATGTACTGGCACAAAGAAGGGCATGTGGTCGGCCGTGGAACACTGTTTCCACTGAATGATGCTGTGAGCTTGTTAGAAATGCAAACCCACGAGGCCCATTGAGAGCGTCTAAATCAGAATCCCCAGGGATGGAGCCTGCCAAGCATCAGCTTGTGCTGCTGGAAAACATAACTTGTTTTGCACCAGGAGGCAGGAGAGTGGATAGTGGTGAACACCAGCCACCCTCACTGAGCCAGCCTGCTGCAGGCACTGCCCGGCTTCCAGACACAGAAAGATAAAAGGCCAAACAAGTGCCTGTGTGCACAGAGCTCACCTTCCATAGCCATTTCCCAGAGGTGCTAGTGGTAAAGAACCCCCCTGCCAAGACCCCCTGGCAAGACATCCCTATCCCAGTATTAAGGCCTGGAAAATCCCACTGACAGAGGAGCCCAGTGGACTGTGGTCAATAGGGTTGAAAAGAGTCGGCCATGACTAAGTGACTTAGCACGCATGCACGCACCTTCTAGAAGGGTGAGTTTCATAAATGCATAAACGGCTCAGTTTCCCATGAGGATGAGAGCTACAGTGAGAATAAATCAGGGTCATAGGGTAGAGAGTGACGAGCACAGCCTTGAGGGAACCCAGCCCTGAGAAGTGGACATTTGGATGAGAAATGAGATGGCAAATGAGACAGTAAACCGTAAGCTGCACAGAATGTGCTATGCTCCGTGTGTCCACAATAATTATGATTATTAAGATTCGGGGGAGCAGATATACATAATTAATAAAAGAAGACTTTCTGGATTATGTAAAACCTGAATCAGGCATTTTGCCCGCCCTGCAAGACATTCTTAGAGGTTAAAGGAATTTATTCATAGAAATTGAAACCTGGAGTGACTGGAGGTGCAAACGCCTGAGAACAGCTTAAGTCACCCCTGGAGGGTCAGCAAGTGTGGAATAAAACCAGGAAGCAGGTTCACTGGACCCACAGAACAGGAGCAGGAAATCCTGCAACAGACTGACCCAGCTGGCTAAAGCTCTCCACAATTCTAAATAAAGAGATATTCAAAGTTCATTTAGAAGAGCCAATTCAAGCCCATTAAACTATGGTATGCAAAATTTGTGGCAAGAAATTATGCATGCTTGAACTGTAAACTACACAATCCTCATTCTCTAGTCATTCTTCTCATTAAGTCCTTTTTTGAGTCTATGTTTATAAAGTCCTGCTTCCCTGGTGGCTCAGAGGATAAAGCATCTGCCTGCAATGCAGGAGACCCGGGTTTGATCCCTGGGTTGGGAAGATCCCCTGGAGAAGGAAATGGCAACCCACTCCAGTATTCTTGCCTGGAGAATCCCATGGACAGAGGAGCCTGACAGGCTACAGTCCCCGGGGTTGCAAAGAGTCGGATACGACTGAGCGACTTCACTTTCACTTATAAAGTCCCAGGTGGAAGAACGCTTCTAATTTCACTATCATTACAATTGTATTACAAATATTAAAACACGATAACAACCTTGAGAGGTCGCAGAGGTTGTAAAGTGGGAAGGGAAGAGGTAAAGGGTCAGTGGAAGGGAGTACGAGGCTGCAACAGGAGACGAGGGCTGACACAGATGGTCCTAAAGACGGAAATGGTAGTAGGAGACATAAATGCAAAAGGGTAAACGCAGGGGAGCAGGAGCAGTGAGGTAAGTGAACCATCTCCACATCTGCTGTTCGAAGAGGAGAAGAGTGTCCGCATGTGACACAGCAGTTAACCTGTGACTTTAGAAAAAGAAATGAGCGTCCTAAGCATTTTTAAAGGAGTAGTGAGGAGAGTGGGTCAGGGATAAGGAAGGATGGGTGAAGGAACTGTTGATGGTTTCAGTTCTATAGCAAGATTTGGCTTTTATTCATCATGACACATGTGACTTTGATACAATTGAAAAATGCAAATTATAAAAGCCTTTCCAGGGACCATTATAGATGAATCCCTGGGTGAGTAGGATCTGATGATGAACTTCAGGGCGGCTGCCACGCTCGGATGCTCACAGCAAATGAGGTGCAGTTCTGGATTCAGACTGCCATCTTCTTTGTGTCCTCACATGGCAGGCAGGAGGGCTGAGGGAGCTCTGGGCTTCCCTGGTGGCTCAGATGGTGAAGAATCTGCCTGCAATGTGGGAGACCAGGGTTCAATCCCTGGGTCGGGAAGATCCCTTGAAGAAGGAAAATTCTTGCCTGGGAAATTCCATGGATAGAGGAGCCTGGCAAGCTACAGTCCATGGGGTCACAAAGAGTTGAACATGACTGTCTAACACTTCACTTCTTCATTAGCTAAGTTCGGGGCAATACATATACATTTATGCTGAGTGCATTTCTGTTTCATGACTTTTATTATTCTGTTCTCAGACTGAAAGCATCTTGAGTCATATTTTCGATTTTTTTTTTTTTCTTGTCTGCTGCTGGTTATTTTACCTTTTCAGTGGCAAACAAAACTTTAAACTCTCTTGCCTCTGAGAACTGGGCCTAGGGTCCTCAGAAGAGTAGCTGTTACTAGAATTGTGGTTTAGTGTGAAGGAAGTGGCTTCCTATTTGAGAGCGCATTTCTCAGCTTCATAACACAGCAGTAAACAGGATTCCTGGGCTTCTGGCTTGAATATCTAGCAGGGAGACTTTTCACACTCATATTCTGCTCTTTTCTTCTTGGAAAATTACTGTCCCCCGCCCACAACCTTTGCCAGTAGCTTGAGCCGTGCGAGTAATTCTGGCCAGCAAGTTGGATTATTCATCTGCTGGCGTTAGTGAGCTGAAGAGCTCTCTTTCCCCATGGTAAGGGCTGTACAGAGCACATGTTGATTTGGTGGGGTCTGGAGTGCTGAGCCAGCCCACTGAGGACAGCGACCTAGAGTTCACCTGCTGGACCTGTGTCCTGGGAGCCAGTGCAGTGTTGTGTGGTAAGAGCGGCCCAGTCTCCCCAGTGCAGCTTGAGAGTAGTACAGGGTTTTGTCAGGGAGCCACACAGTGTCTCCTCCAAATATGCACACTTGACCCTGAAAGGGTTCTCTACTAATAACCATAATGGGAGGACAGTTGTCACCTGGGATGGCCACAAGCAGACCAGGATGTACGGTCATCTTCAGTCTGTGGCCTGAGAATGTCTGACCACCAGACAGCTGCCCAGTAACATTCTCCAGTGGTATACTGGAATGCAGTTCAAACTGCAGCAGATGGTGCAATTTTAGAGCCTAAGTTAAAACAAATATTCTTTCCTAGTCAAGTGAATTTTGGGTGTGAGCTCATAATCTCTGGAACTACTGAGAAATTTCAATTTGAACTACACTTTCAGATCTCCTGTGTCTATAAAGGGGCTTCCTCGGTGGCTCATTGGTAAAGAATCTGCCTGCAATGCAGAAGCCACAGGAAATGAGGGTTTGATCCCTGGTTAGGGAAGATCCCCTGGAGGAGGGCATGGCAACCCACTCCAGTATTCTTCCCTGGAGAATCCCATGGACAGAGGACCTAGCAGGCTACAGTCCATGGGGTCGCAAAGAGTCGGACACAACTGAAGAACTTAGCATGCGTGCATATGTCCATGAAGATGAAACATTCTGCGTTCTTGGTGAGGTCAAATCCTTGAGGTGGCTCTCCTGGTTGGGGGCCGTCATCTCACAGTGCTTACTGCTAAGATGCCCATTGTCCCCACTGGTGTGGACCCTTCACTCCTGGAGGTTCTACTGAGTCTATTCTACACTACAGACATGAGAAAACTTAGTGAAGCTGGAAACGTCAAGAGTAAAAGACCAGCCTCTCTAGCTATACTGTGCATCCATTTCCTCCGAGGTCTTGTCCCCTGCTTGATAAAAAAGCTTTTGTTTTGTTTTGCTGCTCGCTGGACCCAGGTCATCTGTTTCATTCCCATCTGGGGAATGAGTGAAAGTTAGCTTGGGGCCTAACTGTTATGCACACAAAGTCATCCTTCTGTCCTGCCAACAACTTCATCTCTTCAACAAAGTGAGGAGCCATGTGACTTGGCTACCTGCTTAAACAGATCAAGGGAAAAGGAAAAGGTGCAGAATAAAAATATAAACCAGAATCAGAGATGTATTTCATCTTTCAGCCATTTAAGCAGAAATTGAAGGAAGCTCAGAAAACAGAAAGCCCTCCTCCTGTAACCTTCTGTTGGGGCTTACTACTGAGGTTGAAGTCCTCTGTGATTAGAACTCTGTTAGTTAATTCCTTTGTAAGGATTCTAGCTTTTTTCAACAGTTGTCTTGGTAAATATACTCCTGGAAGGAAGCCAAGTTGATTTTTGCATGTGAAGCATCTTGATGTGAATCCCTTTATAGTAAGTTTTTTCGAACACAGTGCTAGTTCTGGGGCCAACAGGACATATCATGGAGAAGCAGAGGGAATATCAGGTTAAAAGATCACACAGTGGGGGAAGGTGTGGACAAGACCAGGGAGGCGTCCACTCTGGGTCCTCCCAGTCTCAGGCAGTGTGAGGGACCAGGCAGAGGAGAAGAGCTGAGGTGCTGCTTGTGTTATGTGCTGGTTTGTGTCACATCCTGGCAGGGGGCAGTGGGAGCCATGTGATCCAAGCACCTGTGCTTTGGGACTGCCTCCGTCACCTAACCGTGACCTTCAGATTGGGCTACACTGAATACTTGTCCAGAGTGTCTGGGGTGGACCAGACTCTGTAAATACCTCCTGGAAAAAGCATAGAATTTAAATCACGTTCTGATTTATCTAGCATTTTTGCTAAATGGAATGGTGCTGATAATTATTTAGGCCCAGGCTTTGCTTTAGGATTTTTCACTTAAATTCTCTGTTCTGCCCTAATAATGGATTTGTTGACACAACCCATATTTTCAGTATTATTTTTAGCAAACTATTCCAGTTAATGAGATTTTTAAAAACACTCTGTTCGAAGGCCAGTTGGTTCTAGTCAATTCCTCCTAATTACTGTGTTCAAGATTACCAACCTATTTAGAGCAGGAAGAATCTATAAATACTAGTTACCACTTCACTGCCTAGACTACTCATTGCTATAGTTCAGTTTTGGTCAATAAAGACAGGCTTATTGACCAGGGAATTTATCCTTTTCTTTTCAGAATTCAGATGCCAAGGCTTACACACACACACACACACACACACACACACACACACACAGTCTGTTTACACTGTGACTCACTGAGGCAAACTCTCAGAAGGATGATAACAAACTCTCACAGCAACAGTGACACACGGTAGACCTCTTAGCTCTGATGGAAGGCTCTGGGGTCAAGGGCACATGAAGAAAATGAACTTGGCTCTTTGTTGCTGCGAGAGTCTAATGACACCAAATCCAGCTGCAGTTTACCTGCCAGACTTAGTCCCCTTACCCCTTTGTGCCCTATGTTCAGGTAAGATAGTCTCTACTCTTCAGAAGCACACCGTGAACAACCTGTTAATATTTCAGGGTTACTCTGTGTTACCCTTTGTTCTAAAATAACCATTCTCATTACCTTTGCAATGCAAAATTTTCTTAATTTTGGACCTTTTTTTTTTTTTTTAATGCTAGTATGGGGCTCCTGGCTGATACTGTTTTTTTTTTTTTTAACTTTTCTTGGCTGTACAGCTTCTGGGATCTTAGTTTCCTGACCAGGGATTGAACCAGTGCCCCCTGCACTGGAAGCATGAAGTCTTAGCCAGGGAAATTACTTTCTGAGCCATCAGGGAAGCCCTAATTGGCTATACTTCAGTGCAAAATAAAAAGTTTAACGAAAAAAGGATGAGGGTTAGATTTCTCTTCTCTTAATGTCTAGTGAGCTCTAAAAATGGAACAACTTCCTGTTTCTATTTATTAGTGCCTGACTGCCCACAGTAGAAAAGATGGTGAAAACTTGTCTCCTTGCAGAAAGGACAGGAAAGAGCTGTAAGTTTTCATGGAAATAGAGTATCTAAAATGCTATTTTTGTCAACAAAAATATCTTCACTATATTATGTTAGTAACTTAAAATATATAAACCTAAGATATAAAGTTAGATTATGGCAATTTCTTCCCTAAACTTCTTAACCACATAATGATACTTGAGTTCCAGAAAGCAGCCTGTTTTGCAAATTTTGAAACTAAAATTAAATGTAAGTATTTGTCATAAGGAAATGATTCTAACTTCTGTACTTTAAACTATTAGAGAGGGGGCAAAATCTGATATGTGGAGCGAAGACAGGTTCCAAGGAAAGTGAAAAAGGCTAAGATAACTATACAGTCATTAAATAATTATCAATTGTTTAAGATAAAGCAATTTATGTCATCACTTCAAAACAGTTATTTCATCTATTTAAGTGTATATGGTAATAAACTATTTTATTCATCAACATCTTAGATCCATGACATAAAAACATATGAGCATAAATATAGCAATCTCTCAAATGATTTTAGAAATAAAATTTGCTCCTTAACTTGGCTGACACTTGCCCTTTTTATCTTATTCTTATTTTCACTCAATCTATTGATTTACTTATTAATAAATGGATACTACACATTACTTTAAAAGCCATCTGGCCAACTTAATATTACATAGTATATAACTGGAGTGGTAGGCATATGCAACAAGATAAGTAATCCTGCTGCTGCTGCTGCTGCTGCTAAGTCGCTTCAGTCGTGTTCGACTCTGTGCGACCCCATAGATGGCAGCCCACCAGGCTCCCCCATCCCTGGGAATCTCCAGGCAAGAACACTGGAGTGGGTTGTCATTTCCTTCTCAATGCATAAAAGTGAAAAGTGAAAGTGAAGTTGCTCAGTCGTGTCTGACTCTTCATGACCCCATGGACTGCAGCCTACCAGGCTCCTCCATCCACAGGATTTTCTAGGCAAGAGTACTGGAGTGGGGTGCCATCGCCTTCTCCTAAGACTTCTCAATTTAGGTGGTCAAGGGGCTAGCTGCATAGCTTTCTTTGAGTTTAAAGACTTCCAAACCAATGGAAAAGAGAAAAAGTGTTGATGTAGGAATCAGTAGTCCATTATCAGATAAGTTATTTTCAAGTAAATTCCTGAAAATGTGAGCAAGGAGGCCTAAAACAATCATTTAAATGTCCTTGGCATTTTTATGTATTGTCAGATAGAATGAAAGGCATCTACATATAAAAGCAATGTAACACAGACACATGTTATGGCTTAATATAAGAGATTAAATTTCTAATTAAAATTCATTTCTATTTGGATAGTCTGCACCAACAGGTTTCCTTCTCAATATTAAATAGAGCAGAAATTTTGGAAGTGACTTTGGGAGAGTATTTTCTTTTTAATTGCACATACAATTCCTTTATTACTTTGATTTCAATAGTTACTGAATTTGAGAAGCTAAAACCAACTTTTCTGCTTTTTAAGTATTTTGCTATAAATACTTCCGGTGGAGGCAGGTGGGTGGACAGAGCAAGGTATATGTTTTTACATTTGTTGTTTGGTCTCAAAAGAATTAAATTCCTTACTGTTCCAGGTTGTTTTTTAAAAACACTCTCATCATAAAATAACTTTACATAAACTTTGTCTTTTTTTTTTTTTTTTAAACACAGTAAGAAGTTTCAGAAAACACAGACTAGCTTTGAAATGCTGGGAAACTAATGGAGTCTGAAGATCAGCTTGGCATTATGGGTGGATAGTTCGGAGGGAAAAATAAAAAATAAAGAACAGTCACTAAAGGTTGAGGCCCCCAGAAGCAGCAGTGGTGCATGATTCTGGGTGACTTTCCCATTTGGAAAGGATTGTGGGAGAAGTCTTTCCCTTCACACCCTCAGTCACGAATAGTATCTTTGAATGTTTACAAGGTCAACAAAACATCAGATCATAGCTCAAAGGACTGAGAAAGCCTCATGAAGAAACCCTTGGGAAGGTCCATGAACAGTAGGTACAATTTCCTTAGCCATGTGATTTACAAACATTGGGAATACCAGGAATGGAACGTTTTCACCAAAGCAAGTTTTTCCACCCAGTTTCATATGTACGAATTGTATGTAACTTAGGGAGGAAAAAGTACTGAAAAAGTGTATTTTTAAGCTTTCAGCATTGACCAGAATCGCCCAGAGGACTAGTTAGCTTGGGGTGGGGCCCCTTGAATTTGCACTTCTGGGAAGTGCCCTTAAGATTTGATGTCTCTGGGCCCAGACCACATTTTGAGAACCACTAATTTACACAAAGTCTATTTCACTTTTCTACTAGAGGACAGCCACCTAGATAGATTGTCATAGAGAAATCCTTAATTTTGACTATGATGTTTCTTAGAATGTGGAGTTAAGTAGTCTTTAGTGACTATGGTGGGACACAATACCAAGGAGATGCCTTGTAGTAAGTGTTGATGGTTGTAAAGATTGTCACCAAGTTGCCCTTTTACCTCTGTCAGCTCTGAGGCTGTGTTATAGTTCCTCAATTTGTAAATTATATAGATACCATTTCTCAGGAATGTAGGGTTAGATGCTTTCTCCACATTTAAATTTAGTTCTACTCTAGAAAATATTGCCATCTTCCCAACAAACTAAATTCCTGTTTCTTAAAATCAGTATGGAAATGCCACTGTGTTGCCCTTGTTTTTCAGAGAAAAATAAGTACAGTGAGACTAATTCTCTTTTATTAGAGAGGAAGTATTTATTTTTATTGTTTTTTTTGGGGGGGGGGCGGGGAGAAGGCGATAGACTTGTAACTGTACTGAAAATAGTACAAGGAAATAAAATTGCAGAACAAAACAGTTCCATATTTAGTAGGATTCAGTTCTGGATTTTCCCCAGATATTGCAGGTCAAATGAAAGATAGAAGGAAATTCTTCCAGGCCTCAGACCAGACTTGGCACTCATTATAAATCATAACCAAGGCCCGTTATGCAACAGAAGTGTTTGCAAATGACTAGGTGATTTAAGGTTAATCTGGGCAACCCACAAAGACCTCTAACCCCCAGGTTGAAGAAAACAGGCAACAACTCTTGTCATGACTTTGGGAAATGTGAACTTCTAGGATGGTTACAGTAGTTTGTATTCGGAATTTGATTTCATTTAATAAGCATTTGTTGAATGCTTTGCCAAGTACAAATTGGCACTTGCCATCTATCTACCTCTACAATGATTAAATCATGAGCCCTTGCAGCTGCTGACCTTCAACATCCCCTGAAAGGAGTTCAGGGTGGAGATTAGGAATGAGGAAACCTGTGCTCTGGGAAGAACGCGTAGAACTGGTCTTCAGTTATTTTCAGATTTTATGAGCCTAATTCCTATATCTCCCCATAGCTAGAAAAGTACTAAAAGCATCATTGATGACATCTGCTCCTTGTGATTAGCAGCAAGGCTGCCCAAATGCATATGTACCCCACCTTCACAAAAATTATATGCAATACAAACCTTCACCCCTACCACTTTGGAGTAGTTCTTCAGAGCTACCTCAATTGCTGTCTGTCTCCTGGGCTATAGCTCTCATTTCCCCGAATAAAACTTAACTCACAATGCTCATGTGGTGCTTTTTCCCCCCTCCAGTCAATGGCCTCATGTGTGCAAATTAGAGATTTTTTGATATCACAAGGCTCCTGGCTACCCAGGGTTCTGTATTCGCAGTGTATTCACTCTGGTTATTTTATGCTTAAAGTTAAAACTGAAGCAACCTGGTGTGAAGAATTAATTTATGAAGGCAAGGGAGCAAGGGTTACTTTCCTGTTTCCAGGGCCAGACCTGCTGCAACTACAAGCCAAGAACTCTAGGAATAAACTGTCTTGTGGGAATCTAGATTAGTAAAGTCCAAATAAATTTCTAAATAATTCCAGATGATGGGATAGTTTAAAATCCTACTAGCCATTCAACAAACGTAGAGTATCAGTCTTGCAGGAGACCCTGCACTGGGCGCTGGAGAGCAGCAGAGAACGAAGCGGGCCTGGGTGCAGACTTTGGGGATCACACACCAGTAGGAACGCACACTTACCAGAAGCAAATCATTCACGAAAAGTGCTAACTGGAAGGCATACTCAGACATGGTTTGAAGGTGGAGAACCCTGGGAAGACCCTGAGCTGTCCCCTGATCTGCTGTCTGCTGTCGAACACCTCACCCACAAGAACAGCACTGGGTCCTGTTTGATAATTCGTACTTACTAGCAGTCTTGTTACAAATGACCTGTGGTCAGCTTTCAAGCAATTGCGGAAGAAGAGAAAAAAAGAGGTCAATTACTCTGAGAAATTCCTATAGTAGACTGCAGAAAGTAAACATAGAAAGAAATGGAAAAATCTGAGAAAATGCTGTGGCAGGTGTTTCAGCAGTTTTCCTAACTTGACCATTTTTAGTTACCCAGCCCATGTAGGAGATTTTCGGGTGCTGAAATTCCTGCTTGGTACGGCAGAAAGCGAACCTTGCGAGACTGCCACGTGGGCCCGTCACAGCTGGGACCTGGGGCCGGGCGCCGCAGATGGAGCGATCCTGCAGGAGACCCGGGAGGGCGGCCGCCGGGCCTGCATTCATGCTCCGTCCGCTGCAAATATAGCAAACGGGACAGCAACTGCTCTGCTCGCCTGCGCTCTCGCAGGTTCTCCGCCAACAGCATCTG
This sequence comes from Bos indicus, assembly GCF_029378745.1. Taxonomy (NCBI): domain Eukaryota; kingdom Metazoa; phylum Chordata; class Mammalia; order Artiodactyla; family Bovidae; genus Bos; species Bos indicus. Next base: position 21,408,208 of record NC_091773.1, on the reverse strand, counting down.
ACTTAAACGGTTCCGTACACGGTCAGCGCGACATCCCGAGCGCCCCAAATAGCTGCTCACCGGGAGGCCCACAACGGAGGCGGCCCGCACGTTCGTAAGGCCCGCAGCCGCGGACAGAGCCCTTCCGCCGGGCAGCCCTCGGTCCGCTCCCGGCGCCGCCTGCCCTGACTGACGTACAGGCGCCCACACAGCAGCGGGCACCGCAGAGCAGCTGCACCTAGCGCCCAGGTCTCGGTTCTGGGACCGGCCAGGGAGCGCTGGATAGCAGCTGCAACGCGGAAACCGGTTTCCCGGGCTTCCTCTTTCTGAAGCCGCGTCCCGGGACCCTCGAGACCTCGCGTGGTTTGGGTCTGGGGGCGGGACGACCCGAGGGGCGGCGCCGGATGGAGCGTCCCCGGGCCTTGTTGACATCGGCGTCCTCCCGCCCGCCGCCGTCCGCGCATGCCCGGTAGCCGCCGGCTCCGAGGCCGCGGCGCTCGGGCTTCCCCCACCTGCGTCCCGGCCCCGCCCCTCCCCCCGGCGGCGGCGGCGGAGGCTGCTGCGGCGGACGTGTTGTTTTGGCGGCGGCGCTGGCTGCTGAGGAGCCAACCGAGACCCAGCGCCTCACCAGCACCGGCTGCGGCGGGCCCACCGACCGCGTCGCCAGAGGTAAGGCCTCCGTCGAGGGCTGAGGGCGGGGGCGGGGCCCAAGGGTAGGGTCCGAGGGGCCGGAAGGGGAGATGGAGGCTGCAGGGGTGAGTCCCGGAGGGTGGTCGCTGGCCCGGAGGCTGAGGGGCGTGAGGGAGGTTGGGGGTCGGGTGGGTCAGGGCCCGGGAGTCGAGAAGGGGGATCGGGGGTCTGTGTCGGGATTCTGGGCCAGGCGGCTGAGGTCGAGGGGGGCCGGAGGCCGGGAGTCGGGTCCGAGCCGCTGAGGTGGTCGAGGGAGCCTGCGGGTGGAGAGAGACGGGTCCGGGGGTCTGAGGAGTCGGAAGGGTCGCGGGGGCCGGGGCTCGGGGCCGGGCTGCCGAGGGGTGTCGAGGGGGCCGGGGGTCTAAGTAATCGGAAAGGTCGCGGGGGCCGGGGTTGGGGGCCGGGGGTCGGGGCCTGGCGGCTGAAGAGGTCGAGGGGACCGGGGCGGGGGGTGGGGGTGGAGGGAGACTGGGGCCCCGGGTTCTAAGGAGTCGGAAGGATCGCGGAGGCCGGGGGTCGGGGCCGGGCTGCTGAGGGGCGTCGAGGGGGCCCGGGGTCTAAGGAGTGGGGAGGCTCGCGGGGCCCGGGGTCGCGCCCGCCGCTGGGCAGTTCCCCGCCCCCGTGACTTTGTTGTTGTCTTGGAGGAGGCGGACCTGCCCGCTGGGGCCAGAGCGGAGGGGAGGGGGTGTTGGGGCTGGAGCGGCGCAGCCTGTTCCCACTTTCGGTTTTGGGGTTGGGCGGTTACTCATGTGAAGTGCGGGCTGGTCCCTAGGGGGTTTCCAGCGCCGGCGTGGAGGGGACCCAGGAACGGGGCAGCAAGGAGGGGAGGGGGCAGCAAGGAGGGGAGGATTGTACGAGTCCGCGGCCATCCCCCACCCCAATACTGTGCTTTCATCTGTCTTCTTTAACATTTAGAGAACCTAACTATGTTTTTTAATGTTACTTACTAGAATCATTTGGGTATGGAGGAGGTACAGTTTGTGCCAATAATTTTTTCTCCTAGTTTTTAATTTACCTTTATTACTGAAGTATTACATTCTCTTTGAAGAAAGAAATTTAGCAGCCTAACCATACAGAAAGTCTCCTCCTTCCCCTCACCCACCTCACTCTCACCCATTTCCCCTCCCTCCCTTAATACCCAGAGTGTAACCAGTCTTAAAGTGTGGTGTTCAGCCATTAAGGATTTTTCATTGCATATTAAACTTATTGTAAATCGACTATACTTCAAGCAGACAAAAACGAAAAACAAAATGGGATCATACGTAGCACATAGTTTTTATTGGTCAACAATATCACAATTATTTCTCTCTTTTTTTTTACATACCTTATTCTTTCAATAAACTACAGAGCTATATATGTAAATTTAATAGCTGACCATTGTTATTTCTATAATCTTAGCTTTTATTTAGCTTTTAATAAAGTCTACAAAGTGATATTTTGAAACATAATAAAACTAAGAATGTCTGAGGCCAGTTGAGGATACTTACATATTAGAAAATTGAGTAATATGTTTACATAGAACTTAATGGCAGCTTGCAGGAGGCTTGGATGACTTCACAAAGCAGGTTACTGAAATAGTTTCTTTTTTGTTTTTTTTAAGAGTACTTTTCAGAGTAAACTTAAATTCCATAGGGCCAGTTGAAAGCAAATTCTGTCACTCAAAGGAAAACTGGACTGTGTATGAGGAGGAGGTAGGATAGAAGGCCAGCGGCCCACAGGTTCGTGTTTCAGGCCGGTAGGAGGTAAACTCTTAAGTGGAAGGGTGACCCTAGCTGCTTACCATTCAGCAAGATAGAAAGCTAGGAAGTTAAGTTTTATAGTTCTGTGTGCAGACGCTGGAGGCTTTGGTGATTTAATCACTGCCCTGTGCTTATTGAAAATGTACAGCATGTTCATCTTGCCCTCCAGGGAGGACAACTTAGTAAGGGAATCATATGGAACCACTTGATTCTCAGCATATGTAGCCCGCTATCATAGGCCCAGCTGTGTAGCGTTTTATTATTTGGGAAGCTGTGTTCAGAAGGAATCAGAAACATCCATGGCATTTTTAGTTATCGTGGCTGGTAATAGAAGCACTCTTTCATGTATTTCTCACAACCTAGGTGGCATGCTGTCCATTCTATGGATTTTTAAACAGAGGCTCTCAAAGTCAACTGCTCAAAACCCTGTTACCTTTTTACTGGTAGTGGCTAAATTAGACTTGGGCATGCTTCATGCTCCACACATGCTGCCAAGACCATGTGGTTTGCTCTGCCGTGCTACCCCCCATTAGTGAAAATTACCTTACAAAATCACTGATCTCAGAGTTTCCTTCTCCTTTTTGGCTTGTAAATGTTCCTTAAGAGTAGAGACATGAATATAATTGTGTGCATTGAAACATAATCTAAAGGATAGTTAGTGTGAATCTATAGTGGTATCTTTTTAGATGAGGTTTCTGATGGAGTGTTATTAAAATATTGAATACCTTGGAGTGATGCCGTTAACCGGGAAGATGGGGATTGTGTTACTTTAGTCTTTGGTTACTCTACTAGATGCCGTGCTCATTTGGGCATCATAGTAAATTGTAGCTCTTACAGATACTTCTATTCTGTTCCTTAAAGACTAGTCTCATTTCGTTTAGAATTATGAACCCAGTTACACTCTTTGTAAACTAATATGATGAAAAGAATACAAAGAGGGCCCTAAAAAGATTGATTTCCATATTTATTTTGGTCTTGTAAAACTACATCGTGACTGGCAATTTAATAGCATCTATGTCTTAATGTTATGGTTATTAATCTGTTTTGGTTTTCCGGCATGTGTGAAAACTGGATTAAAGAAATATGGCAAATACTGAGGTTAAAGTGTGATAGTTGTAATATATATGTATTTGAGAAGAAACCCACGTATAGGAAAATATTTGAGCTTTTATTCTTGGCAGTTGTTAAAGGATGTAATTAGATGCACATTTAAGTGGCTAATCTGCCATCGCTTGTCTCTTGGACGACTCATGCTGGATGTAAGTGGGTTTATAGCTGTGGGATATAAACAACAGTGCAGCACCAGCAAGATGTCTTTAGGATACACTGGTACTCCCAGCCCTAGGAGAATGGAGAGTCCAATACTGTGTGTGCATATTCTCAGAAATTAGTAAGAGAGGTCTTATGACTGGTGGGTAGTAATAAAAAGTTTTCCAGTTTAGCCTAAAAAATCCTTTCCGTGGGGGGAATGCATTCATGAGTAGCCAGAAATCAATAAACTTTTACATCCTATGAATGGTAACGGTAGCATCAGCATCACCTAGAGTTTAAAATCTAGATAGGATTTAAAAGCTAAGTATAAAACAACTCTGGAATTGCCGAAAGGACCTGTTGCCTGACAACTTTGTTTCTAAGGAGAAGTTAGTTCAGATGCAAGATCTTGAAGCCAGAATTAGAGGGGAGAAAATCTGAGAGTTGGCCCTCAGTGTAGATGGAGGGGAGTCAGCTATGTGGATGGAGGTCAAGGGAAATAAGAATGTGAAAGTTACAGTTCTGAGCTTAGAGATACTGAAAAAAAGTATGTCTGGGGGTTGAGTTGCAATAATTAACACTATGTGGTAACCTGCAGGCTCTTGTAAACCCATAATGACCACATTATCATGAGTCAGTTGAGTCTGTAATCTGAAGTGCAGTGAGCATCTGAGAACTGTGGGCTGTGAAGTACCCTGAGGCCCTTGTCTTCCCTGTTCTCCTGGCCAGCATCTCAGACTCCTGGGCCCCGTGGCCTTTGTTTTCTCACCTCACTGAGGTGCAGGCCACCTGAGAGGGCCTCCTCATCTCCCTTTGGGAGCTTTGTTTTCTCCCTTTTGGCCACCACAGGCCTCTTGTTCCCACTGTTCTTTCCCTCTTTGTGAGGCCCGAGTTCTGCATAGCTTCATTTTCTTTCCAAAGCTTCAGATTTGCCTTTAACTTGGTTTCCTTGAAAAACTCTTTTAAGTGGCTGTCATTTTGTTATCTTGAATCAAATACATTCAGAGCTGAAGTGTTTTGTTTTCAGATTTAATTTTTTTTCTCCATTTACTTGTTTATATTAATCATCACGTTTTCTTAGTCATCTGGACTCAAAGGACATCTTTGATTCCTCACTTTACTTTTTTTAGAAATGATTTGTCATTTTATTGCACATTGTTCCTGATTCTCCTGTCTTGCATTTTCACGGCGGTGAAACAGTTTTAATCCCTTTGCTTCAGCTGTCGTTAACAGGAGACAACCATAATCTCCAAGTTTGTGCCATCCATCATGCATACTGCTATCAAGTTAACTGTCCTAAATGCAACCCTGATCATTTTTTTCCCTGCATGGGAACAAAGCAGAGCTCCAAATTTACTGTTTCTTCTGACAAAAGTCACTGTGCTGGCATGCTTTGTCTCATTTGGTCCTCATGATAGTTTATGTCTTTATGTCTTAGGTACTATTGTGTCTTAAGTACTTTATGTCTTAGGTACTATTGTGCCACTTTACAGGGAAAGAATTTGAGACTTCGTGAACCTGAAGGAGTTGCTAATAGGTAGAAGACCTGGAGTTTGAATTCCCAGCCTGTCTTCCAGTTCTGTGTTCTTGAAGAGTTCTGTACCTCCACCCAGTGGCTTTTGATCAACTCTGGGATACAGTCCCTGTTCTTCACCTTTGTCTTTCAAAAGTGCCTTACCTGGACCCAGCACTCCTTCTCACATTTGTTTCTTGTTTTATTCAAGCTTTTGGTTTCTTATACATTTTCATTCAGGATTTACTCCCTTTCCCATGTCTGCTTTTCAAGGAGGTGCCTGTGCAGAAAGGCTAGCTGATGGGCTGTATTTCCTTAGGGCTCCTGTTCCCTGTCTGCTAGCGAGGTCTTTTTTCATTCATATAGTTGTTAACCTCGTGATGAGAACCTTATACTCTGAATTTTGAGTACTCTAACAGTTGTAATTGGATTATAAAATGTTAGAAAGCAGAAAATGTATTGTAGACGCTTAGGAGATGTGTGTGAATGAAAATGATCTCTGGTCACCTGCCCCATTAATGGTAATTTAAGTAGTTTTTTATTTTAATTGGTAGATGACACAGTAGTTTAATGGAGTTTTTAATTTTGTGTATGTAACAAAACCGGATTTCCTTATTGTAGGCTATCAAATGAGTTAAAATTTCAGACTCATTTCTAGGTAATTGTGATAAGTAATTTGTAAAACTACTTATAAGTGTTTTTTTACATGCACATGTCTAACCTTGAATTTATCATGGTTAATGATTACCATGCAGAGGTTAAAATTTTATATTTCTCTATATTGCCTTTTGGAGAAGGAAATGGCAACCCACTCTGGTATTCTTGCCTGGAGAAATCCATGGACAGAGGAGCCTGGCGGGCTACAGTCCATGGAGTCACAAACAGTCTTACATGACTGAGCAACTAAACAACAACAACATATTGCCTTTGCATCTTGTATTACAATTTAAGTATTACATTACTGTAAGTACTATATTAATGTAAGTATTTTATTAAGTAATTTGTTTTTGCTTTGTTATATAAAAATATAATCCTTTCTGGTAGAAGTTGAGAATGTAGGTAGGCTATCTCAGTGATGGCATTGGAGTTTAATAAAAGTGTTTATAGAAGTTTATTAGAAAAGTGTTTAAATAATAAAAGTGTTATTCTCAGACTAATCAGTTTGTCAGTCTTCCAGCTCTCAACTTTATAAAGGATAAAAATAATCATAAATACTTCTCTGAAAATAAAAGTTTTAATCAAGTTTATAGTAATTGATTTTAAAAACATATAGTCACATGGGTCAAGGTATAAGTGTTATAAAAAGTTTATAGACTGAAAGTGACTCCTCTTCCACCTCACATTTTCCCTACTGAGAGGTAGTCACTTATCTTTGGAATGATATAGAAGAAGCAGTTTGTTTGTTTATAAGTATATTTGAATAAATATTTTTCTTTCAAGTTATGATAAAGTATAATGTATTGCAAATAGTTTCACTTGCATTTTTCACTCAGTGTATCTCTGATATTCCATAACAGTAGATAAAGAATGTCTTCATTCTTTAAAATTTTTTTGCAGCCTCAAAGGATCAGCTGTATGTCACTACATACATAGACTATATATATATATATATATAATCATTTATTTAACCATATTCCCTACTGATGGACATTTAGATTGTTTCACATTCTTTACTGTTACACACATCCATTGAAGCAACTGTTTGAAGGAAGAGAAATAAAAACTGGAAGATCTTTCTAGAGAAAAATAAAATTTGAAAGCTAAAATGGCTGTTTCTTGGTGGAGAATCAGATGGATGCCTTTTGAGGCTGCTGATGAAGGGTGAGTGAATGGAGAGAAGAAGGGGACCATGTGAGGATTCTGGGAGCTGTTGACAACCTAATGGGAAGAGGGGGGATGGCAGTGGTGAATGGCAGCAGCTTCCGGGACCAATTGTCTGCTCTGGACGAGGCCTGCTATGCCTGTATTTACAAGTTCTGTGCTCAGAAATGATTCTTGATATCTGGAAAATCATCTCTGGGACTGTGGCCTATAGTAGTATATCTAACATAGGCAACCTTTTCAGGGAATGGAATAAGGTATCTGGGTGTTTTCTGGAAGGAAATGTCATGGCCAACAACACAATATATTTTATGAGGTCATTAACTTTTTTACTGTAATATTGTGTGTTCAGAGATAAGATTTAAAGTACTGAAATAAATGAAGTTAAACAAATTCCTCCTTCAGCAAACCTCTGCCATCCACATCTGTTCCTCATGGGTTGTTTGGGTAATAATGATGGCTTTTTAACAGTGTGGTGTGAGTCTTTTCAGAGTTTATGTATAAACAAAAATAACATTCATGCATCTTAGACATGTCAGTCAGAATCCTACTGAATAGCAAGTAATGATAAGACTAATGAAGGTCAGAATTGTATGGTTTAACAAGTAAGTGACGGTGTGTACCAGGTAAACAGTGAGTGCTCCTCGATTCCTTCAGACCAAGGGCGCTCTGAGTGCAGAGTGGCGGTGTACAGCGTGTCTCAGCTGCTGAAGTGGTGCAGCTGTTCTGCCAGCTCACTCCTAACTGGTCCAGGAAGGTTTCCCAGGCTGTGCTTCATCCGTGGTGGTGTAGTGGTGGTGTATTTAGTAAGCATGGCTTACTAAATAGGGTTACTGAACAGGATAATAAAAGGTCATTTGTTTTTGTTCATCCACGGACCCCCGCCACATATAATAGCTATACCAATTCACTGTAGAAAGACTAGAAGATATGGATAAAAAAGAAATAGATCATTGGGAATGCAATCATTGGGATGGTGTCTCCTTTAGTTAATTCTCAGAGATTTCTGTATTAATGAGAACACCAGCTAGAAGAGCCCAGCTTTATAAACCCTGCTGTCAAATAAGATAGATATATTTACTTGGTGATAGAAGCATGGAAATTGTGATCACTTGAATTTTCTCTGACCTGCACGCTCTGCCAGGTAACCAGGACTGTGGCAAGGCCTCGGCTCAGCCATCAGGTTGTTTGTGCACATGGTTGAGTGCTGAGTGGTGTAGCTGTTGTGAGGGAGCCCAATGTGTCAGTGGGTGTCGGTACCCTCCTCTATTGCTGCTCCTGTGTTAATAGTTCAGAGCTCTTACTCTGATAACAAATCATTGTATTTTTGTAATCCATCTTTAAAATACTGGATCTTTAAGTGCCTTAGAGATATTTACAAATGCCATAGCTCAAAAACAAAACAAAAAAAAATCACAAAAAAACACCCGCACAAGTGAACCTTTCTTTGTCAGACAGTTTTGAGAAGGAGGGTGTATTTTATCACCCTCCTTAGTCTCCTGTTTGCATTGTAGTCTCTTGATGACTAGAATAGATTTTTAAATTCATGGTCAGTCATCTCGATACTCAAATATAAGAGCAAGTTTTGGAATACATGAAGGTAGTTACTACAGTTTTACTTTTAAGAAAAAGCCTGGCAGTGCTCTGTAGTGATTTAACATATATTGTAAAAGAATACATTGTGAAAGAATTACTTTAAATACTTCTGAACCATTTTAATGGTTTAATGGACTTGACTTTTTTCCTGCAAATAGAGTGATTTTGAACCTTTATTCTTTTTTGAACCGCAGAAATTAGAAATGGAAAAAGAAAGATTTAGGCTTTTCTACAGTAATTTATATAAATATCTATATTGTAACTGTTCCTGAAATTGGTTTGGTTCTGAAGGAAAGGGAGGGAAGTCACCATGGTCCTAAACTAGCTGAGTTACCTCACTGTTGATGGCAAAAAAGCTTTCTGCAGGCTTTCTTCTTATTAAGGAATTGTTCAGTTGTCACTTTATTTTAATAACCCCTGGTTTTATTGTGCCTGCATGGTACATTTTGTATGTATGTGGTCCACACCTGCACACAGACGTGTGCCTGAATGCCCTGTTTTCACAGATACCATTCCCTGTGCTGCCTCAGGAAGTCTCACAGCTATGTGGCTGATGCTCCTGCAAGCTGTGCACTGCGTGCGTGCTCACTCAGTCGTGTCTGACTCTTTGCAACCCCTTGGACTGTAGCCCATTAGGCTCCTCTGCCCATGGGATTCGCCAGGCGAAAATACTGGAGAGGGTTGCCATTTCCTTCTTCAAGGGATATTCCTGACCCAGGGGTTGAACCTGGGTCTCCTGCATCGCAGGCAGTTTCTTTACCACTGAGCCACCTGGAAACCATATCTGGGAGCTGTGCAATATGAGATGCTAATATTTTGGTGCTTTAACATTTTCACACTTTCATGTAAGTATTTAATCTTTCCAACAGCCTTGTCAAAGAGGATCTTGTCTGGCGAGTATCACTAGTCTCATTTTTATAGATGCAGGAATTGAGACTCAGAGTTACTTCCTTGTCCTGAGTCTTGTTTTCTTTCCTGTGAAATGATCTGCAGTCTTCAAGAACAAAGGGCTTGATGTAAGAATAGATCTTGAACTCAAAGCCTTTTCTGTCTCCTAAGCAAGTTGGGTAACCCCTTTCCTTGGAAGTAATACTGTTACATAGAGTTTTGAGTTAACGTACATAAAAATGCTAAAGCTTAATACACAGTAAGTGCTCAGCTAATGACAGTTGCGCTAATGATAAAGATAATAATGTTTTAGGAGTCACATACTACTTTTCAAAGATTATGGAACCTCACGCGGTGGCTCAGTGGTAAAGAACCACCTGCCAATGCAGGAGACATGGGTTCAATCCCTGGGTTGGGAAGATCCCCTGGAGTAGGAATTTCCAGTATTCTTGCCTGGGAAATTCCATGGACAGAGGAGCCTGGTGGGCTACAGTTCATGGGGTCCCAAAGAGTTGGACATGACTTAGAAGCTAAACAGTAACAGGAGTCACATGCTATTCAGAGATTATGAGACCTTACATAGCAGTAGTGTCCATTTAAATGAGAGGCCAGGCCTGGGAGCAGTCTCATATCATCAGTATTGTGTGGGTGGAGTCAGAAGTGAAAGGAGAGAGCGCCTTGGAGGAGCCAGGAGAGCGGTGGTTCTGGAGCCACATCAGGTCTACATGGTCATGTGTAAAATAGCAAATTTGAGTCATCTGGTCAACAAGAAACGAGAAATTGCTACAGCGAAAGGGAAAGACAGAATTCTACACTGTGGAGCATGTGTCCTGCATGCGTTAGTCCCTGAGGTTTTCCTAACATACTGTTGTCACTGATGTTTTTGGTAATGATCTGGGACCATCAAGAAATGTTGACTTATATTGGATATTTTCAAAGATTGTGGAACTGTCACACCGTAGGAAGACTTTGATCAATTTATTTTACTCTTTGAAGCTTAAAGAACTATCTTTCAGTTATCTGTAGCATTAGTTCTTTTGGCTGTCTGTGGTGTTAGAGAAAATGAATTTTACTAAATTTGAATATGTACATTTTATTTGATTCTTAATCAAATAAAGAGTATAGTTGATAGTAAGGTTCATGGTCAGTGTTAAGGTAAACGCCAGGAGTTTAGACCTTCATAAATATGTTTGATTCTGGGCCTTTTTCTCACTTAGTTCAAAGCTTATTTATAAAGTTCGGTGTCTGCTTGCTTCTTTTTATATACATTAATTGCTCTGTTGTGCAGAGTGTTATTAAAATCAAGTCCTGCTCCTAATTGTCTTAATATCCTTTTTGCTCACGCATCTTTCCATTCATTTTTAGTGGTAACACACAAAGCACCACCTGCAGGGCAGTGTGTTCTTAAAAGCGTGCTCCCTCTTGCGGCCAACCTGGGTCATACTGCATTCAAGTTGGACAGTTTTGAATCTGCTGCAAATATCCTGAAAGGTACCAGCAACTGAGAAAAGGTGCCAACTCTTACATATGGGGTCTTACTCATGCTGCCCTTACTTTCTGTCAGCACTCAGAATCTGTGTAGTGGCTTCCCACTGTCCTAAAAGCAAGGTCAGGAATGAAGCAGATTGGTGCCCTAAGTGGTTTTAAGCTTGAGCACAGTTTTTCCCAATGGTATAATATATTAGGAATGCTAAAGTTTTTTTTGTGATAATGCTCAAGGCTTAGGGCTGGGCATACATTGTCTTTTATAAGAAAAAAATGATACATGGCTTAAGAATAACCAAAGCAAAACATTGATGGTTTTATTTGTTGTAGTATTTACAGTTAGTACATCAAGTGGAATTTCAGGGTCACCTTTAAAGTCCTCGTGCAGTTATTGTGTGGTATAGTTGTTATTGTTGCAGAGGGCTTTAGATTGTCTTCACATGATCATGCCTTATACTTAAGTGAATTCCAAGTTCTGTAAAGGAACATGAGCAAATCTCTTGCCACTGATTATACTGTGATCTCTTGTTTCTTTTCCTGTGTCTTGGGTGAGTAATAGGTGGGAATGGATTCAGTCCCCAAGTGTACAGATTTAATTCCCCATGGATCAGCATTCTACTATAGAGTTTGGGTGGTATGGCAGACAGGTAATGCCTCCTTCCCCAAGATGTTCTTATGTTAATTCCTGAGCCCTGTCGCAATGTATTGGTCATCCTGTATGGCCAAGGGGAATTAAGGTTGCTGATTAGCTGACTTTAAGATGGGGAGAGTATCCTATATTACTCTGATGGGTCCAGTGTAATCACAGGGTTCCTTAAAAGTGGAAGGAGGAGGCACAGTGAGCACTCAGCTTGATGGGGCTGCTTGGAAGACAGTGGAAAGGGCCATAAGCCAAAGAAAGCAGGCAGACAGCAGAGAAGTTGTTGTGGTGCCTCCTTGATCAAGTCACCAGCAATCTGCTCTCTGGGGTACCAGGCAGAGATGTTCACTGAGAGCTGTTTCACCAGAGGCCGCTTTCCACCAGATGCCCATGGGGGCTGCTGAGGGAACTGGGTGCAGGGACCCCTGCTGAGCTGGGGAGCCTGCCAAGAGATGACCAGACTGTCCAAGGTCAGGAGTCCGCAAGAGGAGTGAGGCAGAAAGTTAGGGTGAGGAGCGGAGAGGAACAGGAGAGCGTGAGAAGGAAGCATTATTTGTGGGGCCTGTTTGGTTTGGGAAGAGAGTGGTCCTGACAGGTGTCAGCAAACTGACCCATGGGTTAAACTGGGCCAGCAGTTACGTGTAGCCTGCAAACTAAGAATCATGTTTACATTTTTAAATGGTTGGAAAAAAAAAAACAGAAAAAGAGTAATATTTTATGATGTGAAAATTGTATGTAGGTTTCAAGTGTCCATAAATCAACCTTCTGGAACACAGCCACCCTGTTTAACTTATAAGCTGGTTGTGGCTGCTTTGCTCTGGAAGCGCAGTTCAGAAGCTGTGATGGAAACCGTGGCCTGCAAATCCTAAAATATGTGCAGACTGACCTTTTATAGGAGTTCAAGGCCTGAAGGTTAAGTACAGTGGTGGAAGGGTCAGTGATTCGATACAAAACATGCTTGGAGAATGAGATGAGGACCTGGAGGGGCAGTGGGAGCAGCTCCTCAGAGATTCCGACAGTGCAGTTGTTGGGGCTTTAGAGTTTGAACAGTTGTGAGGGTGCCCAGGATGATGGTTAGGTCTGGCAACAGAGGACCTGCAGCTCAGATGCCAGAGTCCTTGCTGATGACGGGGCCTGGACCCTGAGGGCCCTCAGTGTGGATGGGGAGGTCGACAGAGTGAAAAGCAGTCATTGCCAATCTTCTAGGCCTTCATAAACAAGGTGTGTGTGTGTGTGTGTGTGTACACATAAATACTGTAAATTCATATCATGTGTTCACATTGATTCCTCCAGTTCCATCCAGCTCACCAGATATACCCTCATGGTGTGTATGTTGAGAACTTTATATGTAGCTCATTGTTTACTCTTCACAACTTGATGATGTGGTTATTTTTCCCATTTTATAGACAGGGAAACTGAAGACCACAGGTTAAACAATTGGCCTGAGACGCATGGTCAGTAAATGACATCAGATGCTTTGTTTCCCTCTGATGTGATCTTTCTTTGGAACCAAAAGTCCAAAAGGCAGGAAGAGGAGGAAATGAGAGGTTGAGGAGAGGGAAGGAGAGCTGAATTGAACATCTTTTCAGCTAAGAGAATGGGAAGTTCTTCTGAGTGAGGGGTCAAGAACCTGTGGGCCAGCTGTTGTGTTTCAGAAAGGTTCATGGCTTGATAGACTGGATTTGAGTTGTGGCTCAGCCCCTGCCATCTGTGAGCTTGTCTCGTGGTCTCTGAGCTCTGTCCTCCTCAGTAAAATAAAATTGGTGCCTCTTCATAGGTATGCTGAAGATATAAACTCCAGTGCTTAGTAGGTAGTAGGTGCATAGGAAATTGCCCATGTGTATGTTACCACTGCTAAAACAAGGGTAGGGTTTGTATTACCATTGATGTAAAGTTAAGTGAATGTTCTCAGCAGTGTTTGGCATGGAGTAGTGAAGCCTAGCTTATCCTCTTCTTTTTCTATATTCCCTGAAACCTATTTGTCATGATTGAAAAAGGATTTCCCCTGTGCGGTTGCCTCCGTACTCGAAGCAACCTTGGTCCATAGCTCCCATGACAAGATCCTTGAGGGCCCAAAAAAGAAAGGTCCTTTGTTCATGCCCTCAGATAGTGTGTTCTGCTTTGTGTGGGTCACTCATCTTCTTCCCCCAAAGCTGGGAGCTCTCTGTCCCCACCTCTGCAGAGAGAGGAGCACACAGGAGCTGCCATTGGCTGCTTGCCACTGAGCCAGGAGGAGAGGGAGGAGTCATTGTTCAGTCTGTTCTCTTCCCCTTTCACGACATCTGTCTGCCATCTGCTTGCTTCCCACCTCCTTTGACTTGTCTTTAACCTTCTGTAAAACATCCCTGAGCTGCCTGAAAGACATCAAAATATTAAACTGCGTCACCAGTAGTTCTTCCCCTCAACCCAAATACATTCCAGTCGCAGATCTGATTTTGAAAGAATAGCAAGCAACCTTTGGAGCACTTACAAATCATGTCAGGTGAGCTTCTGTGAATGTGCCCTCTGTTCTTCCATGCCAGACACATCCTAGAGAGAAAAGGCTGCGGGGTGAGATGTGTTCTAGGAGTATAGGCGACTGCTTCCTTAAACTATTCAGTCCTTTATTCTACATTTTGTCCCTTTCTGCCTTCATCCTTTCTTCTTGTTCTCAGAGTCCTTATTTTGCTTTTATGTTTAATGTAGGACTTGAACACCCCTAAAACTTTTTTTCTGTGTTACAGAAAATGGCAGAAGGGAAGCAGAAAAAATTGTGATTGAAGTAACAGAAACGCTGAGACAAGAATACTCATTCCTAGATAACTAAAACTCAGTTGTGTTCAAATGCAGGTTTAACCGATGCCCAACTAGCAGAGAAGTCAGAGCCCTGGGGAACCTTAGGAATCAGAGAATTTAGCCTCTTCATTTCACAGGTGAGGAAATGATGTCCTGGAGGGATACCTAGAGCCATACAGCAAAGTTGTCACTGGGGTCAAGGCTGGACCTTGGTCTCTTAACTTGTGTTTGGTACTTTGCATGATTGAGATGGAATTACCTCAGAATTAAATGGCAAACACATCCCATGATGTACTGCTGTAATGGGTTTTTAAACTACTGTTTTCTTTACTCATAAATGAACTGTATTTCAAGTTAGGGGATTATGGTTGAATTATCAAAATATTCACTACAGATTTAACTTGCAGACTCTTCATATGTACATTGATTCTGATCAATTTACAATCTCTTGCTCCATAGTCAGGGGATTGGCTACTTGGATGCATCTATCTGGTGGCATATCATGGCCTTGGATTTTGCAAGTATTTTTGATGGCATGAATAAATAATTAAGACGTATCAAGTGAAAGTCTGAAATTTATATATATACAGTATAATACTAACATTGTGTTAAAAAAACAAGAATATTCGTGCCTAGAGAGTAAATAATAGTGGCTCTTTGAAGGTTAGGATTATCAGTAATCTTTATTTTACTTGGTTTTCAAGTTTTCTGTGAATTTGTATACTACTATTATAATCAAATCAGTGAATATTATAAAATGGAATTTATAATAATTATGCATATAATTTATATGTAATATAGGATTCATTTTTCACTTTTTTCAGAAAAATGTATATGATAAATGACATCTTTGAAGCTCTGTGATGTAAATTATTTATATTATGACCTTTTTCTGTTCCTTGATTTTTCTGCTGTATACTTTTATTTAGTGTATTTTTATTCCTTAGGAAATTATTGTCTGTGTGTCTCTATTGTACTTCATCTGGTCTAAATAAATCAATACTGCTCTCTTTATTTTTACCTTGTCAGTTTTGTTCACATAACGCATGCACACAGTTGAGAAGGTTAAGTGATACTACAGGCCTTGACGACAGCACAGCAGCTCCCGGCTCCACCTGTCCCTACTCAGGAGACTGACACCAGAGGGGATGGGACGGCATGGAGCCGCCACAGAGCACGGGAATGCTGCCTCCACGGTGCACACTGAGATACTTGTGCAGCGTAGACCGCTCTTACTCTCCATTGCAGATAAAGGGTTAGCTCCCATTCCCCTTGACATCTCTACTCTCATTCGCCCCGGGTGGTTAAACGACTATTCAGATTAAATAAGGAATTATGTTTGCACTGGTGCTACTACGTAAATACTAAATATTGTCTTCCACAGACCAAATAACGAGTTCCCATTCTAAAGGTCCTTTTGTTTTCTGGTGGGTATTGGTTTTCCCTTAACATCCTGTTTTAGTCCCTCAGTGTGCCCTGTCTGTCTCTGAGCCTTCCCTGGCAGTCTGAGGCCCAGGCTCTGTGTCCTGGGGCCTGCCAGCTTGCCTAGATCCCGGGTTCTTCTGGCCTCAGCAGCACTGCTGTCTTCCCCAGGCTCAGCTCTGCGGTGCTGTGTATAGTGCCTTGAGTGGGCATGTGGCCCCCATCTCTTCTACATCCCGACACCTTTCCTTCCTTCTGCTGTCTGTGCTTCTCCAGGCAACTCTTCTGATTCTTCATTCCACCTGTATCTGGGCTGGGTGCCCTGTAACATCCTTGTGTAACTTCTGTGCTCATCTCATTTTGGAATTGTTTATGCCAGTTGTTTTCCACATGTGGTCTGGAGTCCTTGAGGTCTTCTGAGAGCTTTTTAAGGGCCTGAGAAGTCTGTCCTGGGTTTTCTACTGTAACCTCTGAAAACACCTACTGTTCTGCAAAGCAACTGGGCTTGTGGGAAGCACAGCTTTGGGTGTAACATTCAAAGCCTGTGCAGCCAGCTGTACCAGCAGAAACAACAATCTCAATAAAATTTCTAGTGCAGCTAAGTCTCTGCTGGGGTCTGTACCTGGCTTTAGTCAATCAGTCCTCCACAGTCGTAACCCCAGTGATCATGGTCCTGCTTTAACCGTGCTTTGACATTTTGACATTTGACCTGCTTTGACATTCAGGCCCTGAATACCATTTTACGTGGAGACAGATGTCATTTTTATTTATTAAAATTAAAAAATCTGAACCTGGTTATAGCCTTCATTAGTCTGTTTTACAGAGAAGGCAATGGCACCCCACTCCAATACTCTTGCCTGGAAAATCCCATGGACAGAGGAGCCTGTTGGGCTGCAGTCCATGGGGTCGCTAAGAGTCAGACATGACTGAGTGACTTCACTTTCTCTTTTCACTTGCATGCACTGGAGAAGGAAATGGCAACCCACTCCAGTGTTCTTGCCTGGAGAATCCCAGGGACGGGGGAGCCTGGTGGGCTGCCGTCTATGGGGTCGCACAGAGTCGGACACGACTGAAGTGACTTAGCAGCAGCAGCAGTCTGTTTTAATTCATGGAAAATGTCTTAGTGTTTTTTCATCTGTATGCACAGTCCCCCGGATCACTTGAAGACACTGTCTCATTGTCTTACAGGAAGGTACTCTATTCTCAGCTTTTTGTTGAAAGTTTTCATAAGCTGCTGAGGTGTGGCTCTAAAGTGTGGAAGTTTGTCCCTTCCTGTCACTTCAGAACATGCACATATATTGTGACCACCACACCTTCATCTTTATCTCCATGTCATTACTCTGTTGACTGTGAGCTCATTTGTGTGTTGGGATTCTGCCTGCAATGCAGGAGACCTAGGTTCAATCCCTGGGTTGGGAAGATCCCCGGGAAAAGGAAATGGCAACCTACTTCAGTATTCTTGCCCGAAGAATTCCATGAACAGAAGAGCCTGGCGGGCTACAGTCCACAGAGACAGTCCACAGGCAAAGAGTTGGACATGACTGAGCAACTAAGTAACTTTTATTTGTGTTAAAGAAACATGCATCCTAGCAGGTTGTACCTTATATTCCGGGAAGCCTTTCCTGACTTCCTCCTGCATTACCCTTTGAGCTTTCTGTTCAGATCTGTTTGTCTTTCCTACCAGACTAGAGGGAAAGGAGTCAGGGAAGTCTGCTTCCACAGGGTGTGGTGCACCTGGGTGACGAGGTCGTGTTCTCTCTAGCCTTCTGAGTGCCTGTGTCTAAGGCCTGTAGCGGTAGATCTGAAACACAGATGCCCTGCACTTTCTAAATGGAGATGTAATTTCCCATGTTAATACTTGACTTACTGTCACCTGAAAGGGCTTCCCTAGTGGCTCAGACAGTAAAGTGTCTGCCTGCAGTGCTGGAGACCCGGGTTTGATCCCTGGCTCGGGAAGATGCCCTGCAGAAGGAAGTGGCACGCCACTCCAGTACTTGTGCCTGGAAAATCCCATGGACAGAGGACCTGGTAGGCTACCTTCCATGGGGTCGCGACGAGTCGGACATGACTGAGCGACTTAAGTTACTTACTGTCACCTGTAGTAGATGTTCCTAAGCTGCAGTAGACTCAGGGGCCTCTGGGAATTCAGGAGCCTTCTGAAATTGTATGCAAAACTTCCAGTTTGTTCATTTTTTAGTAGAGAGAGGGGAGTTTATGGTCAGACTCTCAGAGGGGGGAAGTAGGAGAAGACGAGGGGCTCAGGCAGTGGGGCAGCCTGCTGGTGCGGGACCCTGCTCCTCTCACTGCTTCTCTCTTCTCCAGTTCCTGGCCAGAGTGTGCGTCAGAACGCTTGTTTTTGGCCATGGCTATTGCATTTCTCACTTTCCCCCTTACCTGATTTATTAATTCAGAATTTAATTGATATATGAGTTTGCTTATTAACTTGTTGAATAAAGCTTAAATTGTGTATTCAGTATTGAAATTCTTATTTTAACAAGTTGTACTTATGTTTCCATTCAATTATGCTGAGTTTGTTAAAGAAGTTGTTGTACTCATGTGTGTATAACTTACGTTCTAGTGCTTAAACTATTAAAAGTTGTTAACAAAGTTTGTGGTCTCATCGTGACAGAATTTACCAAAGAAAATCTTAAGAGTTGTATATGTATATATATATGTATGTGTATATATATATATAGATTTAAATACACACACATTTTAAATATGTGAGTCTCTTTTTAAGTTCCATTTTGTATTCAGTGATTAGGTAATATGTTCTTCTGTTAACATTTTGAATTTATGTGGTGTGTTTAGGAATTGTTACTGGATTGTTTAGGAATTTTAAATGAAGTAACACGTGCATATTTATCTAGGCTTTCCACACTCTGTAGAAGTCCATGTGACTCAGTGATGACGAGCATGGTTTCTGAAGTCTAGACCAGCAGGGACCTCACCCCAGCAGCATCACCTTCCAGAGCAGCATTGTCCTCTATGGCAGCCACTGGTCACGTGGGGCTGTTCAGCACTTGGAGTATGGCTGGTGTGACTGGCTGGATTTTTAGGTGTATTTAATTTTAATCAGCCTATGTCTAGGCAGCCCTGTGTGAACTGTGGCTGCTATACTGGGCCTCACAAGATGAGGTGACTTGACTCTTCTGTGTCCCAGGTTTCCTCTCTGGAGGATGAGATCACACTTAAGCTACCCTTTGTGGTGGTTTTAAGAATAAATACTATAAGGAGCTTAACTCTGTGCCTGGAAGAGACTATGTCCTTGAGAAGTGGTCGTTAGTTATAATTACTATTATATATTTAATAAACTAGAATTACTTTTCTTTTGAGCATTCATTTAAACCTGTTTATTTTTATTCTTCCCTTTCAGGATTAATTTATTTTTGGAAATCAAGTGCAATATTAAAAGGAAAACAAAACCACACTACATTATTGGAAGCCATTTCTGCTAATTTTATTACAGTTTAAAATTTATGGTTTGATTTGAATACTATCATGGGAGGAGCTGTGAGTGCTGGGGAAGATAATGATGACTTAATTGATAACTTAAAAGAAGCCCAGTATATCCGCACTGAAAGAGTGGAGCAAGCCTTCAGAGCGATTGATCGCGGAGATTACTATTTGGAAGGCTACCGAGACAATGCGTACAAAGACTTAGCCTGGAAGCATGGCAACATACACTTGTCAGCACCTTGCATTTATTCTGAAGTTATGGAAGCATTGAAACTTCAACCAGGATTGTCTTTTCTTAACCTGGGAAGTGGAACCGGATATTTAAGTACAATGGTGGGCTTAATTTTAGGTAATTTTATTTTTGTAAAATTCTTTTTTAAAAAGTAAGCTGAGTTTGTACTGCTGTTTCTGATTTACAGGGTTTATAACTTTGTATACAGCATATGTTTGAATGCTCAAAGTAGTTCCTTCCTTCCTTAAGGTCAGAGTAGTCATCTTTTCTTATTTTCAGCCCTGACCCCCATAGTTAACTTTGCTTTCAGTGCTAGACGTGAAAAGTTCTTGGAACTGTTTTTGATCCTCCAACCACTGTCTGTACTGTAACAACTGAGCAGTTGGCAGGTGAGAGGCTCCAGAGCATCTTGTAGCCTACTTGAGGTCAAGCATCCTGACAGCGGCTGGGAGAGTTTGGTGGGCCCTGGTGTCCTGTGCTGAAAGGGGTGGTGCTGTACTTGTTAGGGATCTAGAACTCTGTGGGGGGCGGAAGATGTGGCACTGCTGGGGCAAAGCACAGGACGCAGGGCGGAGAAGAGGGGGAAGAGTGTGGGTTGTTAATGTGTCCGCCAAGCGTTATTTCTGAAGCAAGGGAACAGCAGTAATCAGAAGGGACAGATAGCACTGCCTTCACAAAGCTTCCTGGTACTCACGATGAAGGCTTGGCATTGCTGAAAGCACTTGACACGGTCTAGTAACTTGTTAAGTGTTCCCAGTAACCATGTGAAGTGTGTATTGTCATGGTTCCTGTGTGTTTAAACTGAGTCACTGAAGTTCAGTGACTTGCCTGTGGTCCCATAGCTAGGAGACGAGAGCTGTGAAGTTGAGCCTGTGTGTGGACAAAGCATGCCAGGGGAGACACTGCTGAAAGGCATGGTGACCTCGGGCGGAGGATGGACAACCACAGCTCACAGCTCCCTTTGGTGTTTGCTGGGCACCACCACGTGACAGGCATCAAGGTGCAACACCAAGGCCCATGTGACACAGACTTGCCCTGGGGTTTGCAGACTAGACTGGCGGGGGTGGAGAGACAGGAAGTGAGCGGTTCTTATCCCATGTGATGTTTCCTGTGGCTGAGGTGTCGTCCCAGGTTACAGGGTCGAGGCTGTGGCTTACAGTTCACTCTGGAGTGCGGGGGAATCATTGGAGGACTTTAGAGAAATGACTGTGATCCCCCTGTGACTAAGCAGTCCTGATTTTTTTTGATTATCCTAGTGTCAATATTAGTAATGTCCTTTTTGTTGCCAAAGTGTCCCAGTTTGGACAGTAAATTATGTGCTCACATCGTATAGCTTCAGGCGTTTTCAAGCCTGAAATCCCATTGCTCCGTGCTGGCTGTCTCTACACTTTTTCTCCCAGTCATGGAGCCTGCAGTTGTTTCACTTAAAAGAAGCCTGTTTATCTCACTACGGAGTCAGTTCCTGATACGTAGTAACTGGTCAGAAAGGTGACATTATTCATTTTTGCCCAGAGAGAAGTTAAGCAGTTTGCATTTACATTTGGTGATCTCTGTGATTCTGAGATAGCATTTTCATCAGGTTGGGATTCCAAGAAATCCAACTCTTGTATCATGAGAGCCTCTAGAAAAGGGATCCAGGATTTGAGAGGATCTCCAAATCCAAGGAGCAGAGTGGAGTGGTAGAGAGAGCTTCTTCCCAAAGTGGGCTTGCTGTCCTTGAGTCAGTGTGCTTCTTTACCAGCTCTGGCCACTAGGGCTCGAGTCCAGCCTCAGATAAGTGTTCTGCTCCTCCAGCTGGTTAGCTGGCTCCTGATGCAGGCGGGAGTTTAGCCAAAGGCCTGGCGGAGAGAAAAGGAATCACAGTTAGCAGCCTTGCTGACTCAATCCATTCCCTAGTCCTGGTCCCTAAGAAATGGGCTTCCTGGGGCTAGCTGCTTTTGTGGGCCATCCGCCAACTTTATTGACTTTTTTTTTTAATTGGAGGGAAATTGCTTTACAACGTTTTTTTGGTCTTTGCAGTACAACAGCATGAATCAGCCATAATTGTACACATATCCCCTCCCTCTTGAGCTTTCCACACCTCATCTCAGCCCTCTAGGTCATCACAGAGCGCCAGGCTGGGCTCACTGTGTTATTCAGCAGCTTCCCGCTAGCTGTCTGTTTTACATATGGTAGTGTGTGTATGTCAGTGCCTCTTTTCTTAATTTGTCCCACCCTCTCCTTCCCCTGCTATGTCCACAAGTCCATTCTCTGTGTTTGCATCTCCATTCCTGTCCTGCAAATAGGTTCATCAGTACTGTTTTTCTAGATTTCATGTATATGCGTTAATTTATTGTGTCTGGAATGTTTCCTCCTCCAACCTGAAGGCAGTGTGGAAATACAGACCCTTGTGTGGCAGTCCATAGGGAGGACATCTCCTCCTGCTCCCAGGCTCCAGGGAGTCACAAGTGTTCAGTCACAGGCATGACCACCCTTACTGGATATTGTTCGGGGATTCATCTGTGTGTGTTCCTGCAGTCAGGATCAAGGTATAATTTCTCTCCTTTTGATGAGGAAAGTATTTGATGAGAAAGATAAAAACTTTTTAAAAGGAAAGAAAGAACAGAGCCTGTAAAACTGTGATTACAGTTAATCTTGCATCTCTCCAGCTTCTGAGAAGCTAATCATTTTTCTGCTGCTCCCCTTGTTTGGTTTGTGTTTCTTGAGCATTTAATTAAATCGAGGGGACACATCCACAGAAATCCCTTAGCACTCACTCCAGAGGAGGGTGCTTACATGCTCCCTGTAATTATTTGAGTGTGGTGCCTCAGGCTGGGTCCTGGTGCTTCCCATGACCTTGTCTTATTAAGTTCTGATAGCACCCTGGCACTCAGCACTGCCCTTCAGTCACAAGACGAGGGTGACAGGTGCTCCCTGGTAACAGCAGCTCTCATCCAGGGACGTGCTGGTGTAATCTGGGGGTCCAGGCTAAGGCGGGGAGAGTGGGGGTCTGTGGAGGAGGCCTCTTGGGGAATCTACCTTGCAGTCTTGAGAGCTCTTGTTCAGTGAGAGGAGTTAGGTTTATCCTCACTTCAGGAGATTTCTCATGATTAAAGTATACTTGAAGCAGTTATTCATAAATGGAATTTATTTTTGCCCCACACAGAGAAGGTGGATGATTCCAAGTTCTAAATTGTACCTCATTTCAGATAACTTGTTTAGTTTCCAGTTGAAGATACATTCATATTCTAAGAGTCTTCCTATGAAGAACTGTCACAGAGAATCTAGTCCTTCATTGATGAAGGTAATCCATTTTGAGAGCCCTTCCATCACCCCGTGAAGATTCCCTCCCCCAGCCCCTGGCAGCCGCTTGCCTCTTTGCTGTCTCTAGGTTTTCCTTTTCTGTGCAGTTCATGTCAGTGGGATCGTGTAGCATATGATCTTTCTGTATGCTTGCTTTCCCTGAGTGTTAGATTTTCAGGGTTCACCCGTGCTGTGACATGTATCATTGCTCCATTCCTCTTGGTGGCTGAGCAACACTGTGTTGTGTGGGTAGACCGCATTTTGTTTGTTCTTTCACCACTTGATGCCTGTTTTGAATGATGCTGATGTGAACATTCATGTGTAAGACTTGGTGGAGACATCCATTTTCATTTCTCTCAGGTGGATTCCTAGGAGTGAGATTGCTGGACTGTATGGTAAGTTTGTGTTTAACTTTTTAAGAACTTGCCAAACTTTTCTGGAGTGGCTGCACCATTTTCTATTCCCACCAACAATGTATGAGGTTCCAGTTTCTCCATATCTTCACTGGTAGTGTTTTGTTTTATTTTAAATAGCATCTTCGTGGGCATAACATGGTATCTTGTGGTTTAAACTTGTACCTCCCTGATGACTAATGATGTGGAGCGTTATGTTCCTATGATTTTTGGTCATTCCTCTATCTTCTTTGGTGAAATGTCTATTCAGCTGTTTGCTCCATTTTTAAATTACATTGTTGGCATCCTTATTATTAATGAGTTGTAAGTGTTCTTTTAAGTACAAGCCCTTTTTCAGAAGTATGATTTTCAAATCTCTCTTCATTTCCTTTTAAGCACCCCTTTAGAAAACTCTCATGCCTCCCTTGAGGCCCGAGAGTGAGGGAGATCCAGAGTCTCCTTTCCCCTATCCCTTTTTTTCTGGACAGAACACAGTTCTGCAGGTTTCCATGGTTCTCTCTAAGGCAGATTTTCTTCTCTGCATTAAGCCAAACTTCAGTTTTCCCTCTATCTTTTTACCCTACTTTTTTTTTTTTTAAGGAATTACAGACTATTCTTGGTATGTGCTTTATTTTGGGCTGTGAGTAAATCTATTTTGAAAAGAACCCTTTCCTTTAGGCTACTAAGATTTTCTGAAATCAGTAAAGCTCCTTACCATTTAAACTGTTTGTTCTTAGTCCTAGTTGGGCTTCTGTGTATTTTTTTTCTGTCCATATACCCTGAAGGAAAAGGCAACCCACTCCAGTATTCTTGCCTGGAGAATCCGATGGACAGAGGAACCTGGCGGGCTACAGTCCATGGGGTCGCAAGAGTCGGACACGACTGAGTGACTTTGACTTGACTGACCCTGTATCAGGGACTTCCCAGGTGGCTCAGTGATGAAGAATCCGCCTGCCAGTGCAGCAGCTGCAGGAGACTCAGGTTTGGTCCCTGGTTTGGGCAGATACCCTGGAGGAGGAAATAGCAACCCATTCTTGTATTCTGCCTGTGGGAAATCCCATGGATGTAGGAGCCTGGTGTGCTGTATAGTCCATAGGATTGCAGGGAGATGGGCATGACTGAGCATACACACACATGTACAAGTTTTAGAAATTTTGCAAATTTTACAGTAATTTGAGTATATTTCCCTATTAGAGGTTGAAAGGCAGTTCCTTCAGTGCTGTGAAGGGTGTCAGGTGGATCTCTTGGCATTGTGAGGCATCTTGAGTTTTTACTTTCAGGCTTAACTCTCCAATCTGCATTATCTGTCAGCTGAGCACAGTTGAGCTGTATTTGTGAATTTGCTTCCTTTCTGAAGTGTGTCTGTAACCCTCACATCAGTATTCATCACTGGTGCATGTGTTCTGGGAGAGGGGACGGAGTGAGTTGCTCTCTGGACATGGTGCCCCTGGGCCAGGTCAGGGGTGCAGTCCTGCTCATGTCTCAGGGCAGTGGCCAGAGGATGCACTCACAGCATGGTGCAAACAACTCTGGTGCTGGGCCAGTTTCTTCTGGAGCTCATTTCTTTCATAAAAGAAAACAGACTCTTCTAGGGTGAGTTCTTAGGACTGAACATTGTTGTCTGTTTGAGGTAGGTATATATGTGTAGTATATGCACACTCTTCCCTTGAAGCTATTTGCATATTGTTTTTCTGGACTTTATAGAACATAAACTACCACAAATAATGAGTACTGACTGGATGCTTCAGAAAATGACTAAACCTTTCTCAGTTTGTGTATCTATATGAAATAATTTGTGAATCTCCAGTTTCCGGTGAGGCACTACTCTGGAGCGGGCTCCGTGGCCTCAGCTCTCTCCTCAGTCTTTCCTGGGCTGAGATGTGCTGGACTAGCGCCCATGTGAGCGGCTTACCTATGTCGCAGGGCTGCGCCTGCACTGGCCTTCACACCCTGTGTGGGCGGCTCCTGCAGCATCAGCCTGGCCACCATCCCATGCCTTCTGCCTGCAAAGATTCTTTTGATGGATTTCACTCCTCTTTGCGTTTCCTTTATAGACACTTACTTTAGCCTGTTGTGGAAGCTTCTTTGCCTTCAGCCTGTGGTGAAGGGCGGCTCCTCTTCTGTCTTCAGGTTACCTCCACGTGCAGAGGATTCACAGGTTTCCAGCACCAGGTCTCTCTGCGGAGCTGTGGACACTGCATCTTCCAAGCTGACCAACAAACTGGATACTTGATTTTCCTGTGCTTACTGCATATCTCTTCTTCAGTGTGCACGAGATTCTGAAAGTTCAACCTGTCTCCACCTCGAGTGACCCTTCCTCACCCTAGCCACACACCAGAGCAGTTGAGGTTGGCTTCTGCCACCTGTGTATCTATTGGTGACTCAAGGCAGAAACCTGAACACCACTCTCTCTTCTCTCTAATTATATTTGGTGGAATAGGCAATACGTTCACTGAGTTAAATAATCCAAAAGAATCAAAAGGCATACTTTTAAAGATTTTCCTTACCTGCCTCTCCTCCACTTTGTCTGGTTGCCCTCCCCACTTGAAGAACAGCGTATGGAGCCCTGGGAACACCTCCGCTTCTGCACAGACTCAATTTAATGTTTATGGGGATGATGGTTGACTTGAAATCAGAAGAATATTCTTAGGTACATGAAGGAAAATATGAATTGCATTTTAGAAGATTTCTAGCAAGCTGCTAAAATTAATAAATTTATTTTGAATGGAATATACTTTTCTGTGTAAGATGTACTTCTGTACAATGCCTCATTCTGTGATGAAATAGATGTGACACTTGGTTTTTTGCCAGTATACTTATAAAGACATGAAAAATACACATTTTTATGCTTTGTATAGATGATTGGCCTCAGTCTTACTTGTAAACCTTTTAAAATTTGGGACCATAGCTCCCTTTATGTACATTTATCTTTCTTCAAAGAGTATTTGTTATGTGTGCCTTTGTGCGAGCTGCTGAGCATACAGCTGTGCAGAAGACATCCCACATATCGTGCGTGTTATTTCTGAACCAGCAGCAGGAGCATTGAGTCAGTTTTGTTGGCTGTTCTTCATTTAGGTCAGGAAATAGTTGTTGAGTATCGATGTGTCTTGGTTACTTGTGACTTGATCACATGTATTGGCCCTGGAGTGTCTTTTGCAGGTGAATACACAGTGCAGCGAAAGAGCTGATGAAATGGCTTCCAGGGGAAGAGGACTGATACCGAACGCTGTTTACATTGCCTTTTAAACCATGTTCTGTTATGTTATAGTTGAGCACACCTTCTCAGTTTACTGACTTTGCTTTGGTGTAATGTTCCAGTGTAGACATGTGAGTTGCAGTTGTAAATTACTCAGCCACGTTAGACTTGGTGGGTATTATCAGCCCACTGGGTGGAGGTATCTAAAGCAGCTGGTTCTGACATCTGTTCTTGATAGTTTGACATTTTAGGAATGCATTTTACTTTGGGCCTTGAGCCTTTGGTCCATAATTGTTTAAACCAACCTTTTCAGATTTTGTTAAACATATTTTTCAGATTTGGGTGGTGTTTAGTCACTAAGTCACGTCCAACTCTTTTGTGATCCCACGGACTGTAGCCCGCCAGGCTCCTCTGTCCATGGAAAGAATATTGGAGCGGGTTGCCATTTTCTCCTCCACGGGATCTTCCTGACCCAGGGATTGACCCAGGATCCCGACCCTGCAGTGGCAGGTGGATTCTTTACTGCTGAGCCACGTGGGGAACCAGCGCTTCATTCCATAAGCTGAGGGAAGCCCACAGGACTGGAACTTCCTCTTTAATTGCAAAACTTGCCTCACAAGGCCAATGACAAATCTAGAGAGCAGGTTTCTAGTCTTAGGTGTGCCCTGCTAGCCAAAGAATTTGAAGCTTTAACGTGGTAAGATTGAGTAAACGTTCGACAGTGCTTTTTTAACGTCATATAATCAAATGGAGAAACCATAGGAAAATAGGTGTATCTTAGTAAGTTTCTCTTAATTTGGTTGTGATTCCTTAATCTTTGGCTGATTCATTTTCTTCCCCATTCCTTTGTCTCCCTTTGTACTGCTTTGTCTTTTTGCAGTACACTGGCAGGGTGTTCTCAGAAAGAGACCTGCTCATGTCTGCTCTCCACCTGTTATTACTGTCTCTGAATCCTTATAAAGTTACTCCTGAATCTTCCCAAAGATGCCCGGAATTAGTAACGAAGTATCACTGCAGTTTATTTAAGGGTGTTTTTCCATATATAGTTGACCTTCCATATCCAGGGTTTGAGGATTCATCTGCCAAGCAAAACTTGAATTTATCGCATGCTGGCAACTGTATACATAGCATTTACATTGTATTTACAACTGTATGCATAACATTCACATTTACATTGTATTGGGTATTGAGTAGTTGAGACAGTTAGGGGAGGATGTACAGATGTGCAGGTCATATATGCAAATACTCCTCCCATTTATACAAGGGACCTGTGTGTCCACAGTCCGTAGATTTTGGTATTTTCAGGGTCTGGTCCTAGAGTCAGCCCCCCACCATTCTCCCCCAATCCCCATATACCGAAGGATGACTGTATGTTTTAATTCTTGCTGAGAAACTTTTCACTAGTTTCCTAGAAACCAAATAACTGGTTCACTTACTCCCTCTTGTGGTAAATACTTAGTTTTATCCTGATGCTTTTATTTGTGGTTGTTAATCTCTCTCTTTTTTTGTGTGTGTGGTGGTTATCTCTCTATGTCATTTTACCCAAGAGAGCACAGATCTGATAGTCCAAAGAGATTTAAACACACATTTAGTTTGGGCACTGCAGTAATGAGGGGAGTGTTGATAGTGTGATCACACAGATGCCCGTTAGGGTCACCTGCAGTGCCTGGGCCTCTCCCTGAGGGACTCCCTGCCTCTGTTCACAGTTTAAATCAGAATAAATTTAATCTACTTTTACATTTAATTTAAAAATTCTCAGGTTATTCTAATGTGCAGTCAGGGTAGACAACCACTTATAAACAGGCTGCGGTTTTGGTGCTGTGATTAACATAGTATTCGCAAAGAGAGCATGCTTGAATTTTTGGTGATTTGTAGCTGTCTTGTATTTTATGGTATGAAAGACTCTGACATCATTTAGTGATTTCCCACAGACCCATTTCACACAGTAGAAAGGACCTCACGGGGAACGTGACTGGTCTGACTGCAGCTGTAGGAGCCAGAGTTGGAAACTGAGGCACTGGCCTTGAATCCGCTGTGTCTCCCCCTGCACCCCCCGGCCCCCTCCACCTGCCCCAGTGACTGAGTAAGTGCATCTTTAGGGCTCCTCTAGTCACGTACCGTGTGCTGTGAAGTGGTCTTGCTAAGGCTGTTCCACAGATTAGCTCTCCACAAAGGACGGAGGGCACAGCGTCCTCGGCTCATGCTGCTCTCAGGTTCCCACGCCTGCCAGGGCAGCCTTCCACCTGCACACTACACTCTGTCACCTTTCTGGTACTTCAGAGAGGAGAGGAGTAAGGGGTATATAGATGAGAAATGGAGGTGTTGATAGACTCCTGATAGCTAGACATAATAATCGGTGACCTTTATGTATAAGTTCTGATTATTGACTAACTGGAAAGTGATAAATAAGCTAATTCAAGTACCACAAAAGAAAAACATTCTCTAGAGCTTATTATTATATTGACATTGTATTGTATTTGTTACTGCTCTTAGTAAATGAACTTTTGCCAGCCTTAAAAATAATTTCTAATATAGGGTATCTAGGTTTTTCTAATAATTGTATGTCTTAATAAATGTTGACTTCTGTGTAAGTTTCTCTTTCAATACTTAGCTATTAAAGATAGTGGTCAACTGTTAGTACTTTGATTTTTTTTTAAATAATTGTATGACAGGGTTTTTAAAGTTAAAAAAAATTGTATGACAGAAATTAAACATTTATTATTTCTAGAAAGATCTCTTCCCATTGGCACATACAGAGTAACGTTGGAATCTGCTCAGTGCAGTCAGATTCATGCTAACATCACGTTAGATGATGTTAGGAAATCTTAGGCTTTGCTTTTGTGTGCCTTTTTCATTTTCTCCAGTGACAGCTTATATCTTTCTGTTAGAATTATTTTGTATTATTTATCCATTTCTTTGAAAATAGTGTACTTAAAAAAAAAATCTCTGAGTAGCACATCACTTTTTGGTTGAAAAAGTTGTGCATGCCTGTGTTGACACACTTTAGACAACAGGGTGTAATGGTGGAAATGCCTCTTCCCACCCAGACCTCTTCGTCCCCTTCCTTGGAAGCAGCTGCATATTTTTCAGTTTTCTATGTTCTATTTTTCTGTTCTGTTTAATACAGGTGTCAAATGAACTGTAATAAAAAGCATCACATACACTTCTATCATATCCTCGATGTGTTCTACTTGTATATCACATTCTAAATAAATGAGATGTTGGTGACATTGCCATATAAGTTCTGCCTTCTATTAGTGCATTCTTTTCAGTATATTAATTACTGTTTAATTTATTAGTGATAATAAAGATATACCTCCATGTTGTTTTAAAATTAAACAAGTCCATCCATTAAATCATCAGTGGTGTTTGTATCAGAATTAATAATAGTATGTACATTTATCTGTCAAATCCATTGTATGTTAATGAAATTGTCTTTATTTTGTGTCAAGGTGATGTGAAAAAGTCTTAAATTTTCTTAGCAAACTTTAAGCCTTATTTCTAAAAGTTGCCACTTTGTTCTTAGATATTATATGAGCAGAAAGCAAGAAAAGGAAAATGAGACCAGAGCTGTCTTAAGTGACAGAGTATGTAGTCCCTTTTGGTCCAGAGCACTCAAGTTGACTCCCTCTGCTAGTAAAGCAGTTTGAAATACTGAATAGCAGCCTAGACTTCTACATTCTTTACTTGACACCTTTCTTAGAGTGCTTATTCATTCAGTTCTATTGGAAACTTCAACCCTAGAAATATTGGCCTTTTAGTGATCTCTCATCCATACAACTAGATTCTTAATAGTTAATGAAAATATAAAAGTCTCTTAATGTTTTACGTTCAGTGGATTGCTATAAAAGGGTAAGAGAAAAATTAGATTTCCTAGAGCAATATTTTCCTTACTATGTTTATAATGTTAAGTAATTGTAGTGTAATTTGAGGTTTTTAAATGAGGAAAACTTTGTTCATCATCATTATTCATCATTGACTCAATGGACATGAATTTGAGCAAACTCTGGGAGGTGGTGAAGGACACGGAAGCCTGGTGTGCTATAGTCCATGGGTCGCAAAGAGTCGGACACGACTGAGTGACCGAACAACAACAAGACAAAACTTTATTCAGGGTTTCTTAGCCTTTTTTGTTTCCTTAGGGAAGTCCAAGTTTTCACACTACTCAAGACTGAATACTAAATTAAAAAGTGACATCACTGTATGTACTTCTCTGTTTAATTTTTTTTTGCCATTTTCATTTATTTTTTGAAAAAAAGAAAATTCTAAGTTTTGTCTATTTGTCTTTGTTAATAATAAGGAATTATAAGAGATCTTAAATAATATTGAATGGATGCTCTAATTTGCAGATAAAGGCTAATGGTTTGATGAAACAAAAACCGAGAAGTGAAAAGATTACATTGATCAGAATAACTTAAAAAAAAGTATAAAAGCAGCAAAGGAATTTAATGCTGTTATGTGGTATGATGGATCAAGTACCTTTTTACTTAATCTTTTCATCTAAATACATTTTTCAAGTAGCATCAGTTTTTTTTTTTTTTTTCAAAGCAAATCAGTAGAAATATAGTAGGTTTATCTGCTTTCGACTTGAAGATGGTTTCCGAACATTTGGTTTAATTTTTGTCATTCGGTAATTCCTAGATTACAAGCTGGTATTTTCATACCCTTCCTGTACATTCAAAAATGTTCATTTGAATGTAAATGTGATTTTTTGGTTATTTTAAAGTTCTTCGAGGTCCGTAGCACTCCCATATATGTTGTGTTTTTAATGGCATTCAGTAGGGGCACATTCAGGTAGTTCCAAAGATATGTACCAGATTACCAAAAAATAACACCCATGCACCAACCACCGCCCCCCCCCCCCCACCCCCACACACTTTTTTCTGGGAGACCAGTTGCAAAGTAAGATAAAAATTTAACTAAAATTTGGAAAAAGAAATGTAGAGTGAAAAACCCGATTGGCTCAGTGTCAGAAGAAGTCTGGGAGGAGCGAGGTGACTAGGTGAGATAGTGTGTCACTGTCAGGGGGTCGCAGGGCAGGCAGGAAACACAGTCACCTTAGGAAATAGGAATCCAGGTGGTCATGTTCTCGGCCAGGACCAGGGTTGGGGAAGGAGCCATCCCGGGACTGTCCCCCCTGCTCCTCATTCCTGGATGGTCACCCATCCTTGGCTGTGTACAGGAAGAAATACCAAGTAAGAAGTCAGAAGTGCACTGGAACAGGAGCGTCTACCAGGTTTGCCCAGTGGCCACACTCCCCTGGACCCTGGGAGCTCCAGGGACAGAGGGTGTGGTCTCAGCCCTGGAAGAATTTACTGGGCAATGGGTGCACACCTGTGTCAGCCCATGGATTCAGACATTTGAGAGTTAACAAAGCTTTTTAACAGGTGATAAATAATGGTAAATTATGATGGCTAAATGGAAAACAATGGCAAATGACTTAAACTTCATATAGAAATGTGATTATTTCTTTGCTGATATTGTCCTGACAGATAAACTATACTCCTGAGAGAACTCTTTATGACTGACTTTTTTAAAGCAATGTAAATATATTTCCATATAGCTTTATAAATCTGTGGCCAGCAGATACATTTTGAGTTCTCTTTAAATGCTCCTATGATAGATAAATGAACAAATTAAAAGAGCTCTGTAAAGGCATTCTTAATGTTTATAAATGCTGCTGCTACAATTGCAGGTCCTTTTGGAATAAATCATGGGATTGAACTTCATTCAGATGTGGTGGAATATGCCAAGGAAAAACTGGAGAGCTTCATCAAAAATAGTGATAGCTTTGATAAGTAAGTATTCATATCTATGGTTTTGCTTTGAAAGCACTTGATAAGTAGATAGAGTGACGTGTGTGTTCCTCACTACTGTTAGTTCATTGATCCTGGCTTGATTGAGTGCAGCAAAAATCAGCACGCTATAAAATGCAAGAGGAAAGTAAGTTAGAAAACTATGTTCTAATTCTTACTCTGTGTAAACATACAGTAGATTACAAGTAAATAACTTTTAGGTTTTAATTATATGCTGTTGTCAATTTATTAGTAGGGTGTTGTTCCATTCATTAATGTCACACAGGTACCTTTTCTGAAGATAGAAGTTAAAGATGTTCCTGGCCATAGAATCTTTGGCAACTGTGTTTATACCTTTGGGGATAGTAATTTAATATGAGCGATACCTCTTAGCATATGGAGGACTTTTTTTTAAAAACATAAAGTTACTTAATAATATAGCTAAATGAAATTATCATAGAAATATATCACTATGTCCTTTGAGAAATCTGTTTCTAAAACCATTGTTCTGAACTATTTCCCTTGGGAAAAATACTGCACAGGCGTTGGTCCTTGCAGGAAAGTCTGTTTGGTGTGTCATGTCCCTAAATTCAGCAAGCAGTGATGGTAATGTGGATAGTACTGTGAAGCTGAAAAATTTAGATGGCATTTTTCTCTCAGCTAGTCATATTTTCAGAGAAGGGCTAACAAAGGATGAGAATTGAGCTTAAAACTTAGTCCCTTTACATGACAGAGCTTTGGTCCAGAGTTCTGGTCCAGAGTTCCAACCCAGCTTGTTGGGTGTGAGCCTCCCTCACTCGGCTCTGATCTGGCCATGGCCGTGGCCATAGAGGTGAGAGATCTACGAGTGGGCAGGGGTCTGAGCTGAAGGTTGTCTTCTGAGTTCAGGCATCTCCTGGCATGTCTCCCCCATTTGCCTCCCTCCTCTGCCTCCCACACCCTGGCAGTGGCACTTGGTGGGCTGAGGAACTTAAGCCTGTGCTGCAGCTTCAGTCCTCAGTACAGAGGGAGGGCTGGGGTGTGTGGGAGAGGTGTCCAGACCTGAGACCAGCGAGCCGGGAGAGTGCACATGCTGGGGTTTGGGTTTGTTCTGTAATCAGTCCGTTGAGTTTGAGCAGGTCACTGGAATCTTCTGTACCAGTTTGCTGAACACTGTCCTTTTATCTTATTCTGTCTTAATAAATAGTTAACCTTTAATTCACATTTTTGAATCATTTTTCAAGCGCTTACCATGTTGGTTCATATTCTGTTTCCATTTCCAAGAAAAACATACTGTTTGGCAGAAATAAAATGGATTTTAGTCCAAGTTACTTTGTAAGAAATTGAGATTCAATTGTAGTACGCTTTGTGTCTTCATCATTTCTGTTTGTCTTATAATTAGTGGTATGGTAATTGCTAAAAATGTGGGCATGGGTATTTTCATATTGTTTATTAGAACTGTGGAATTTTGTGGAATTTATTGAATTTCTATTGTAAGTATTTGTTTTGGTGTTGAAACTTAATTATACATATAAGACCATTTGAATACAATTAAACTTAGCAAATATGAAAGTAATATTAGTAAAAGCATATATTTAAGGTTTATCTTAATATATTAGATAATAATACATTTCAGGTAGTAACACATAAAGGCACAGATAATTCACTTTTGGGTCATTAATCAGGCAGAACAAGCTCAAGGAAGAACTTTGAATCATGGAAGCACCTCTACAGTATCTATGGAGACAAGTCTTGCTGACAAGGGCATGGTCCTGGCAAACAGTAAAACATGTCATTCTTTAAAGTCTTTCTTTTGCTTTAAATTAATTTATTTCAATTGGAGAGTAATTACTTTATAATATCCTGATGGTTTTTGCCATACATCATCATGAATTGGCCACAGGTATACATATGTCCCCCCAATCCTGAATCCCCCTCTCTCTTTCCTCCCCACCTATCCCTCCGGGTTGTCCCAGAGCGCTGGCTTTCTGTGTCGATGTAATTTAAATATTGAATAATCTAGAACACAGTTAAGTTTGAAGGCTACATGTGTTTAAGTGTCTCAAGTTTAAAAAAATTGTCTAAAATTGTTTTCATGTAATCATGAGACACCAAATGTCCTTCAGTTGTATTTCTTGAGTGTTGTTGTTAGACTGTGTTGTACAGGTTTGTTATTCTTAAAATGGTGAATCATCTCAAATATGGTGATATGACTGACCTAAATGTTTCTTCATAATTTTTAATGGTCTTATTATTTTAGTTAAAATAATCAGGCTTTATAATATGGTTGTTTCTGAAATGTTACTTTTAAAACAGATTCTTCTGTTAACAGACTATTCTTAAAAAAACAGTCCTGGAAATGTTACCTATTTTGGTTTTCAGGTAGCTTCTGAAATAGTAGTTGTGTACTTCAGATTATAAAGGTATCTTGCTTACCAAGGTAGCAGGTACTGGCAAATGCTTCGTTTTGCATAAAGTCATGACTTGGTTGGAAGTTAAGTAGTCAAAGCTGATGGGTCATTTAATGGACTCCTTTTGGGGTCATTTATCATTTGATTTTGGTTATAGAAATGATAAAGATGTAGCAATTTTCTTCCTGTCTTTATGTTTTGATGATTTCTTTGCGATTTTTCTTGGTGTTTGTGGAGAATATTTCTATTTACTTTCAGTTTTTAAATTTGAAAAACTTGCCATGCAAAGTGACTTTAAAAATTATATTCCTAAGCAGTTTTACTATATTTAGTTGTTTACAGATCATCAAAATACTTGTTTTAATTAATAAAATATAAAGTAACTCAGGAAACAAAATTGCTATTTATGTATCCCTTAGGACTTAGGACCAGGCCACCTTGATTGTGTGTAACAGGAAGAAAATAGAAAGCGAAAACCTAATATTTATCCAGTATTATTTATCCTCTTGGTTTGGATCTTACCAGTTCCTTTTTCAAAAGTATTATATCACTTATGATTTAAACTGTATCTTTGAAGTTCTCTTATATGTATCAGAGATCATAATAAACTCCCAAATATAGTAGGTAAGAATAGAGTCAATAAACTACTCAACATAAGAATGTATAATGTAAGATAATAAATTTAAAAAAAAGTGCAGGTGTGTGTTTTTGTGTATGCTTTATAAAGGAGCCTTGGTTCCTGAGTCTTGAAGGTACTATTTCTTCTTTCAGAAAAAAATATCCTTAATACAGTGTTAATACTCGTAAACTTTGTTTCTGTGTCTTAGTTCTGTATCAGCAAACGCGAAGATTTGGTGAGGCTACTGTGAGTTTACTGTGCTCCGAGGCGAGAGAGAAGGCAGGTTCTTCAGTGTGGTTTCTGCCTGTGCTCTGCCTCCGATGTTCCCAGACTCACTGACCTGCCCTTAGGAACTGACGCTTGATTTCACAGGTTCTCTAAAACACTGGCAAGCGTCTGAAGGAGCAGATAGTAAATATTTCTGGTGTCTTGGGCTAGGTGGTCTTTGTGGCAGTACACAGCCTTCCTCAGGTGCTCTGAGCAGGTGTGGGTGAGGGGTTCCGT
Source organism: Bos indicus (assembly GCF_029378745.1). Lineage (NCBI taxonomy): Eukaryota > Metazoa > Chordata > Mammalia > Artiodactyla > Bovidae > Bos > Bos indicus. The sequence goes on along the minus strand of NC_091773.1, from coordinate 21,372,540 downwards.
CCACTTCATTGGAGCAAGTGCAGGTCGCATGCAACCTGTTGTCCGCAGCGTGCTGACCTGGTCTGCTCTTCACACGCGTTCTCCAGGACGTCCTTACTTTAGCCCATTTCTGTTGTAAAGTCTTCCAGCCCCAGGTTTATAGTCCCTTGGGTATCTGGCTTTCATAGGGGAAGGCCAGATCATCTGAATCAGTTTTGTGCATGTACCATAAGCGAAACAGTCTCTCCAGCTGTGTTTACTTGGAAGAGGAGGTCAGATAAAAGGAGCCTGGATTATACCCTGTAAGTTATTTGTGAGTTGATAATTGGCATAGCATTTATTCACAACTGCATGTATGTGTTTGTGTAATGTGTGTAAATGTGCATGCAGCTGACCTGACTCCTTGGAGGGCATGCTTTGGGGTGAGCTGTTTTCCTGTGAGACAATAGGTCCTGTCTCCTCCCCCCTCCAAGGACACTGTACCTTGTTTTGGAAATGCTGTCCTGCCAGAAGCCACATGAGTGCAGCTTTGTCTGCTTTATTGAAGATTTTCATTCTGTTTGCATGGAGGACCATTGTTTCCTGTAGTTTGTTGTATAAATGAGTCACAATGTGAGTACTGAAGACAGTAATGAAATTATGAAAATGACAGCAGCTAATGTGTGTCGTCTGCACCATTCTCAGCTGTACCCACAGTCCTGGAGGCAGTGTTGGTGTCCATGTTTCCCAGATGGGAGGACAGGACCAGACAGGCCGTAACTTCAGCCAGGCCTGTCTTGTTGTTTAGTTCTGATTTAGCTATAATGATATAAAAACGGATATATTCTAATGTTCTTCCCAACAGTAAGATTGCCAATGAATTACAGTCTAGCAGCTTAGCTCCAGATAACAGAGGTTGAAGCGGCACCTTTATTTTTGTCATTTGTTTTTCTCTAGGTTAGAATTTAGGGAGTGCTCTTAGCCTGGTTAAATGCATGATAACCTTTTTATCACAGAGGACACCTGCCCTGTTCATTAATGAGACTTGCCTCTGGGGTGGATGTCTGGGGGTCAGAGATGAGCTGGAGAGGCTGTGCCTTCTTCAGGTGTAGTCAAGGTATAAATTCTAAATTAAATTCAGGGTTAGTGTAGTCATTTACATTTTAGAAGATTTAATGGATGTATGGCTGGGTGTAGTATCCTAATTTTATTTTTGATTATAGGCTCCTTTTTCACGTAATTGATATTGGATTGGAGAAAATGAAATGATACTGTGTTCTGTCACCTTTATCACTGGAGCAGTCGCACTTCATCTTGAAGAGAATTGTGGCATACTTGAAGAAGTTTTGCTATCTGTAGATACATAGTCAACATTATTTTGAACTCTTTCTACGATAGTTGAACATTTGGGTATATCGGTCATGTTCAGATGGTAGTTTTATGAGAAATACAGGTTTTAAACACAGTTTTTAAACATGACAGACATTCAAATGGTGGGACAGAGAAATGCTTAAAAATAGTCCTCTAAGCTATCAGTTATGTATTTTAACATCAGTTAGAAACGGTATGAGGGGAGGTTTGATAGCTTCTGACACATTATTGGGAAAAGAAGAAATTATTCCAAGAATAAAACACTGACAGAAATAAAAGTTTGTAGCCCAAGTTATTTTATAAGAAATTATTGTTGAAATATGAAGGCTCACTCTCATATCATGTACCGGTCACGCTTCCTTTAAAATGTTTAGAGATTGGTTTTGGTCCTATGGCGTTTCCTAAAGCTCTGTTCAGTGAAAAATCTGTGTATTTACTCTTAACACTTTGCTTTAAATAATGTTTAAATTATTCTGAGGTGAGTTTGGTGCAGTTGGAAGGGAAACCTCTTATAAAGGTAAAGTCTTTGTTTTTAAAATTTTGTAAAATTCAATAGCTTAATTCTTGGTTATAAGAGTTTTTAATGGTATAACTGTATTTGGAAAAGAAGAGATGATTTTTTTCCTGGGTTTTCTTCCCAGTGGAAGGTTGTGAAGTTTGTCTTGTTTTAATGAAGTTGTCATAGCTGTCACAGTTCAAAATGCACATTTTGACAAAGTGTTTTAAGAAAAAGAAGTATCTGTGATTCATTTGGCAGGTTGTTTTGGGTGAGGTATGAGAACACTATAGGAGTCTTTCCTGTGTCCCTGAAATCCTTTATTGCGCTGGAACGATAGTCTAAAATGTTGATGACAGCATCCTGTGGCACGTGATAATCTAGGTGTGCAAATTTTCAGCCCCGATTTCAACAGTGTATTGAAGGGGAATGTTGTTTTTTCTACTCTCAGTCAGCTCCTAGACCTAGAATACCCGTCTAAGAGGGAAGCTGCAGGGCAAGGCTAGGTCACCCTGATCTCCTAGCAGCTTATCAGAGAATTATGTGGGCACGTTGGCAAGGTCCCTGCTGTGAATGGAACGTCTGTGCATCTGGAGATGAAGATAACCCAGCGTGCACCTGTAAAGGAGCCCCCAGCCGAGGTAAGTGATGGAGTCAGTGCCCTTTTGGCCAAGCGCTCATGTCATAAACCAAGATACCTGTGCTCTCGGTTTTCCCACAAATATTGTTTGTATGTTTTGTTTTAGTAAGGGTATGTCAGATACTCTCCCCTTTCTACGTAAGTCTAAAAAGCCATTAGGTTTTCAGGTTTAAATCAATAAATGATTATAAGTCTAAAGTGATTGAATTTGTAGTTATTACAGTTCAGAACTACTTCTTTTTTTGTATACAGATAATTTACATGGTTAGGAAGTATAACTTGGTGGAATTCAGGAGTGTAAGACATCTGTACCTGGGAAATTTTGTTTTGGAAAATGTCTTCAAAGAATAAAAATGATTGCTACTTTTCATGTTACTAACAGACAAAAAATTTTAATGAGCTGCCCTAAAGTATGAAAACTAGGAGAGAACACAAGATCGATACTTTCAGGATTAAAATTAGAACCATGGAAAATATCCTTTTGGTAGGCCTCTTGCCATTTTTTAAAAAATTTTTGTTGTTTTATTTTCCTTTCTTGGGTTCCCTTTATTTGTAGTTGATGTGAAAAGTGGAATTTAGATTTTCTCTTTTACTGTTTTCAAACCTAGATTTTATGTGCAAATCTACAAATAGTGAAAACCTCTGGTTGGTTCATTAATGCAGACTTCTGGATTATACAGACTTGTGTTTATGGTATAAAATATGTCCTTTGCCTACAGAGGTTTGTGGAGACTTAGAGAAGGTGCAGCTTTCAGAATCTAGTTAAAGCTAAAAGGAAGAAACTTTTATTTTCCTCTTTACTCTGGAAACATTAATAGCAGTTGTAATTTACTCTTACCACCTGGTAGCTGTCATTCTTGCCTCACATCAGTCAGTTGTTCTTTATACATATATGAGCATATCCGTAAACATTTGCCTGAAGAATTTTAATTATAGATTTTTGGAAAAATATTGTTAGCAGTAGAATTTGTATGAATTTATTTACATGAAACGCTGTTATAAAAACAAGCCGTAATTTCAATGTCAGAATATAAACTAAGTAAGATCCTCATCTCTACCTAGTCAGAAATGCTAACACTTCTCCAAGTCCTTTTAGGAAGGATCATCTTTAACCCATGTATGTATTAAAAAATAATGTTGTAAGTATAGGCAGTTTGAGAGTTGTTTTGTTTCCTTTACTATCATGAAGGACTTGCCTATTACTGGAGAAGGTGAAGCCACAGCTGTGGATGTAATAAACAGTCCCCAGATGAAACACTGTCTCTGCTAGGCTGTTTCTTGTAACTATTAAGTCATTGTGTTTTAGTGTTTATATTTAAAATATCACACCTTTCTCCCTGATTATGTCCTTGAAACTTTACTATTTTGTATCTAGAAATAATCTAGTCCTACTACTCCTTTTGGAATGTTGCCTCAGTTCAGTTAAACTTTCAAATTTGAGTGTGCTGGTAAAGGAAATGAATTTGGTATACTAAATGAAAGGGTCTTCACACTTTCGAAGACCCCCTATACATGTTAGAAGTGTATGTTCCATTTGCATTAGTAGAAATCATTTGTAAATGTAAAGGTCTAACTTTTCTCTGTAATGATTCTTTGTAACACTTCCTAAATGAAATAAGATAGTATACTTGGCTCAGATCTGCCTTGTTAGGGGAAAAGCCTTTGTTTCCTAGAATAAAGAAGGGTGGCTTATTTAAGATCTTCAGAGAGGCCACTAAAAAGCACTTTTAAGTTAGGTGACAGTTGGTTTATTAAAGGCACGGTGGTTTTGTTTTGGCTTTTTTACTGTTTAAGTTTTGCTTTTTTTGGTACATTGTGGGAAAAATGATGTGTTTGGTAACATGAAACTACAGCTATTTATAGTTTCCAATTTAGTAAAGCAAGAACCATCATGTTGATTTAGAGGGTGCCACAGGCACACATTTTTTTCTGTAACTGTTTCTCTAGTCCTGAGATTCTTGTAATTAGCGTATTTGTCAAGTTTGAGTTCATGTTCAAAGTTGGTAGATGGAAAAGATGACAAATCAATTACATTTCTTAGGTTTCTCACTTAATAGGTATTTCTTGAGGACTGTAAAAGGTGATGAAGATATAATTAAAGTTCAGAAGACGTGTTCAAAGGGATAATCAGGGAAAGCAGGAGAATGTCCCAGAGGAAAGACTGTGCTCAGGAAAGTATTTGAAGCTCCTGTTCACAGTTGATAAAGTAGAAGGGTGGTTGCTTAGTGCTTTCAGTTTACGTGGCTGTTGAAATACACACACATACACACGTATTTAAACGAGATCCTGAGATGTTTTACATGCTAAATATTTGAGATATTGAGATCTCATATGATTTTTATCCTTTCCGTGCATCTCATTTTCCACCAGCCACATCTCATTTTCCAGCAGCCACAGGGCTCCTGTCTGCACAAGGCTGGTGGCTAGTGGGGTTGATTGCCCTGTCTCACCTTTCAGATCCCAACTCACCATTTCTTGGGGAGCCTTACTCTGGCTCCCCAGGCCTGTCAGTTCCCTTGCATCCTGAGCCATACTTGGAGTGGTGTTCCTTTAGAGCATTTTTCACCCTCATTCAGTTCAGTTCAGTTCAGTCGCTCAGTCGTGTCCGACTCTTTGCGACCCCATGAATTGCAGCATGCCAGGCCTCTCTGTCCATCACCAACTCCTGGAGTTCACTCAAACTCACGTCCATCGAGTCAGTGATGCCATCCAGCCATCTCATCCTCTGTCGTCCCCTTCTCCTCCTGTCTCCATAAGTTCATCTTTAATTGGTGAGATTGTTGTCTCTCTCACTGCATTAGGCATGAGTGCCTCCCACTGCATATCCAGTCTTTACACACAACAGGGGCTTCACAAATAATGTTTGGAGTGAATTGTGCTAATTGCTAGTGTCAAGCCACTTGACCAGAGTCACATTTGATTTTAGAATCAGGCACTCAGTCCTTTATAGTTCATTTTGCTGGGATGAGAGTGTATAAAAATAACACGAATTGTTTACTTGTAATGGTGTTTTTGTAGATAATAGTTCTGTAAGCTGTAGGAAGCTTTTAAACTATAAGCATATTTTTAAGTTGATTTAACAGACTGATAAAAGAGGTTTAATAATACAAAATAATTTTACTTAAATTCCTTGCTCACGTTCATCTAGAAAATTTTAAGAGTGGCTTAAATTATTGTAAAATTAAGTTATTTAAAATGAATTTTTATAATAATGAGGGTTTTTAGATTGAAAATACTAGTCTTTTTTCTTTTCAAAGAATGCTTACTGTAACTTTGAGATGATTAAACCATGTGATCCACAATATCTAGTAATTTAAAGGCCAAGAGATTGTTTTGGCTGTATTTTAGACAATCTTAGGTTGTCCAATAGTCTTGAGTATAATAGAGAAATTAAATGCTGTCCATTACATATGTAAGTTTATACTTTCGTGAGTGTTATGCAAGTAGAAAGACTGAGATCTTCCCGAAGAGCTGGGTAAGAGTGCTTGTGTAGTGTAGCTCATATTTGAACTGTGTCTTGAAGGGATGCTGGGCATTTAAGCAGCAGAGAGGGAGGGGCCATGCAGGCACAGGAACAGCACAGACCTTGTAGTATTTCCTCTAAATGACGGGAGGCCTGTAATTCCACCCATGGCTACAGCAGTGTCTCTGGGATGGGGGCAGAGCCAGGAAGGGCCCCATGTGGCCTCTGAGAGGTGGGAACCTGTCCTGAGCAGCTGGGCACAGGGTGGTGCTGGGGGTGGCGGACACCCAGAAAGTGTGGGCACTGTCATAGTAGAAGTAGTCATAGTAGAAGTCATAGTAGAAGCTGGGGTTAGGATCACCCGCCCCTGTGGGTGTTGAGAAGAGAGGGCAGGGTCTGCATTGTTTCCCACCCTACTCCCCACCCTGGAACAGGAAGCTAAGGACTGGGCATCATTCTGAGAAACTCTTCTTTAAATATCAGTGACCATGGGGTATCTGTATATTTAGTGAATTTAAGGGAAACATATTGTGTAAAAAGTCTGTGCTGTGCTTGGTTGCTCAGTCATGTCCGACTCTTTGCGACCCCATGGACTGCAGCCCGCCAGGCTCCTCTGTCCATGGGATTCTCCAGGCAGGAATATTGGAGTGGGTTGCCATGCCCTCCTCCAGGGGATCGTCCCAACCCAGGGATGGAAGCCAGGTCTCCTGCATTGCAGGCAGATTCTTTACCATCTGAGCCACCAGAGAATCCCTGGTAATAAGTCTGTTAATTACCAAAGGGCAGGATGCATTTTACAAAATAAAAATGATTTCAGAGACATTTTTCACTGCATACTGAGCCTTTTAATGCAAATTATTTTGTCCTCAGATGATAACTTTGCTGTGTGGTCATATTAATTTCAATCAACTTAAAATTGAGAGGGTATTTTCATGAATTAATTTCCTAAAATTACTGTACATGTTTTATTAGTGTATTGGGGTTTTAACTATGTATGTTAGAGACTGTTTCAGTTAGTCAGTCACAAGAGTGTTATTGTGATAGCTTTTCACTATACTCACCTTCTGAGCCTTAAGTAAGGTTTCAGAGTGGGAGAAAAAAGAGGTTGATGTTTTGGGAAAATGTACACTGTGTCATTGATAATAAAACAATATATTTGATCACTGTTAGATTTCATAAATATACATAATTCAAATTCAAATTTTATGATATTTTATCCTTATAATTTTAGTAAAACTTCACTTTCAAAGAGTTGGATTATGTTAATTTTTTAGGTCTCATCTTTTGTTTAAATGAATTAAAATACTTTTTATTTCTCCATACAGGTTTGAGTTCTGTGAGCCTGCATTTGTGGTTGGTAATTGCCTGCAGATAGCATCGGACAGTCACCAGTATGATCGAATCTACTGTGGAGCTGGGGTCCAGAAGGACCATGAAAACTACATGAAGATTCTGCTGAAAGTCGGGGGCATTCTGGTCATGCCCATAGAGGACCAGGTAGCGACCACCGTCCTGCTCCATGGCGCGGGAGACACGCTCAGTGTAGGATGGGGGCTGATGCGCCAATGAAAGGCGCACTGGGATTGTTGAGGAAGAAGTGCTCGCCACACAGGTGCCTGTATAGGAAAGCACTGAAATGGACTCAAAGCTCTTAACCAGAGCAGGTGTGGAAAAAGCCCCTTAGCTAGGGAAAGAAGAGCCAAGCTGAGCTCTGCCCGTGCGTGGTGTTGGCCATGCTGCCCCTCCACACACACCCCCCGACCCACCAGTGTCCTTGCTGTTGAATGTGGTGGCCTCTTCTAGCTGAAGGAGTGGTTGGAACTACTTAACTCCATTTCAGAAACCAGTAAATTTTTAGATCTTCTTTTAGTACTACATAGACTCATTTGGGAGAAGGCAATGGCAACCCACTCCAGTACTCTTGCCTGGAAAATCCCATGGATGGAGGAGCCTGGTGGGCTGCAGTCCATGGGGTCGCTAGGAGTCGGACGCGACTGAGGGACTTCACTTTCACTTTTCAGTTTCATGCATTGGAGAAGGAAATGACAGCCCACTCTAGTGTTCTTCCTGGAGAATCCCAGGGACTGGGGAGCCTGGTGGGCTGCCGTCTGTGGGGTCGCACAGAGTCAGACATGACTGAAGTGACTTAGCAGCAGCAGCAGCAGCAGCAGACTCATTTGAAACTATTTTTCACCTACTTGCCTGCCTTTGATTTGGAATTATTAGGTATAATAAACGTGTGAAATAATTATTCAGAAAATGGGTGGATCTTTTACTTTAAAATTTATAAATATACATTTCAAAAAGTATCTTTTATGTTCATACTAACCTAAGTCTGCAGAGAAGGCAATGGCACCCCACTCCAGTACTCTTGCCTGGAAAATCCCATGGATGGAGGAGCCTGGTGGGCTGCAGTCCATGGGGTCGCTAAGTGTTGGACACGACTGAGCGACTTCACTTTCACTTTTATGCATTGGAGAAGGAAATGGCAACCCACTCCAGTGTTCTTGCCTGGAGAATCCCAGGAACAGAGGAGCCTGGTGGGCTGCCGTCTTTGGGGTTGCACAGAGTTGGACATGACTGAAGTGACTTAGCAGCAGCAGCAGCAGCAGCAACCTAAGTCTGAGATGTGTACAACAGCCTGTGGTTTGTAAGTGGGAGCTGGACTGTCCCAGATGACTGGGACCTAGTGTGGTCATCTTGGCGTCTCTGAGAGTTCTCTACTTTCACAGCATGTGAATTGCAGGTCAGAGGACTTCATCACACTGTGTTTATCAATTATTAAAAAGAGACTATAAAGCATTCATTAACATACGTTCTTGGAAAAACATTAACTTGAATGCTTCCAGAGTTGAGACTCCCAGATCAATCATCTTTTTCCTGTTTTCCTTTAAAGATATATTTTTAAAGATCTAAAATATGGTTTCCCATTGGTATTTTATTGAATATTTCTTATATACATTATGCTAATATAAAATATAATAATGGGTTGACTTTTTTAATTGACAATACTGAGTTGTCCTGATCAAGCCATGTACTGCTGATGGGTGTTTGCTGAGTGGGAAAGCTCTAATGCCTTTGTGACTAATTACATTTATTCATGAAATATGAAGTTGGGATTAGAATCTGTATTTTATTACCACCCTGGAAGATTGTGAAGTTGACTCATTGGTTCAGTAATCAAAATGCGTTTTTACTGATATAACACTTTAACTACACAACTGTGTGAGACGTGTGTTTTGGGAGCCAGTGGCAGGTGTGTGTTAGAATAACACCCCTTGATGACATCAGACCCCCATGTTAATATAACCTGCAGAGCCATTTGTGTGCATGGAATATGTTGTGAAACCAGTACTTGTGATTCCTCCTGTACTCGTTTATGGTAAATATTTAAATGAAGATAATTGGGTGCATTCAAATACAAGTGATTATAGAGCAATCTCTGCTATTTTTCTGTTAAACTTGTGAGGGTAAGGTGGTCCACTTCCCTGATGGAGCCATTCTGTTTTTTTTTTTCACCCTCTAAATAGTTAACACAAATTATGCGAACTGGACAGAACACTTGGGAAAGTAAAAACATCCTTGCTGTGTCATTTGCTCCACTTGTGCAGCCAAGTAAGAATGACAACGGCAAGCCAGACTCTGTGGGCCTCCGTAAGTACCCTTGTGGGAGATAAACAGAGCTGACTGTGTGTGTTAGAGAGAACCTTCCCTGTAGTTGTGGCCTGAGAGCTTCAGTTCACACTACAGTTCAATAGCAGTCAGGACTAGTATTGTCTGGTCCACTGGATCTTCTCATGACTAGGAACCAGGAGGATAAAAGTACAGAAAACACTATTTTTGAATAATTAGGGCTGAGAATTGTCTGAAAGTTTCTGTATTATCAGAAGAACGTTTAAATGAAGCTCGTGTGGAAGCTATTTTAGGACTTGGGAGTGTTAGAAGTGGCTGAAGCAGGTCTGCGTCCTTTTCCACTCTGGGACCCTTGGGTTCTTCTGAACTTGGGCTGCTGTGACAGGGCATCGGTGTGGTGGGTCCCTGGAATAGCAGACAGTGTTGGCGGGAGAGGCAGACAGTACAGGTGTCGAAAGAGCACCCGGTGTGCGGGGGAGTCGGGAGCAGAGCCACCGAGAAGATGGAGGTGTTTCTTAGCATCTTTGTAACTTCTGAAGCTCTTTCCTGGGTGATTCTCCACCCCACCTCCTGCGGCGACCCCTCCATGTTTGCCTCCCCTATCTGCCCCCCTGGTCTTAGCAGGTCATGGGGCTGACAACAGGTTATGGTGGGCTGACACCCCCATTTCTGTCGCCAGCCCTGCCCCTGCCCCTCAGTCCCCTGACTACTCAGTTCTCTGTGCTCCACTTGCTGTGAGTTACCTGTCCTTCCCAAGAGGGTTTATGCATGTGCCTGGGTTGTCTGCCCACAACGCCTTTGCCACCCCATCCACTGGCCTTGGTGCTGGAGTGATCTGCACGTAGTCAGTGCTCTTCCCTGAGTCTTTGTTTGATGAAAGTCAAAGTTTTTACAAGTCTCTGTCTTCTGATGTTCACTCAGAAGTGAACAGTATGTAATGTTTCACTTTTTATGTTTTCCATGTGTTTTTAGCCCCCTGTGCTGTCAGGAACCTGCAGGACTTGGCTCGCATTTACATCCGACGCACACTTAGGAATTTCATAAACGATGAGATGCAGGCCAAGGGGATTCCTCAGAGGGCTCCGCCCAAAAGGAAGAGGAAGCGGGTCAAGCAGAGGATTAACACTTACGTCTTTGTGGGCAACCAACTCATCCCCCAGCCTCTCGACAGTGAGGAGGACGAGAAGATGGAGGAAGACAAAGAGGAGGAGGAGAAGGAGCCGGGTGAAGCCTTGAAGCCGGAGGAGCCACCCCAAAACCTGCTGCGGGAGAAGATCATGAAGCTGCCCCTGCCAGAGTCTCTAAAAGCCTACTTGACATACTTCAGGGAGAAGTAGCTTAGAGCAAAAAGAAAGGATGCCTACTGATAATTCCTTGCGTCTTGAAAATGTAGCATTTGTTAGGAGTTAAAAGAGAATTCTTTCTTTCATCAGAGTGAATTTATAGTGGAAAAAGGTATAACTTGTTTCTGTCTTAGTAATAAAAATGATGTATTCAGTGATTAAAAAGAATCCCTTTTATAAAATATATTTTTCTTTAAAATTGGAAAAATTGCTGTTTTAACTCAGAGCAGCTTCAGGAGTGGAACTCAGCTGTAGTCAGGACTGGGTCTGCAGATCCCCGTTTGGTTCCTGACGGATCTAGTTAGTGGTGAGGGCTTGACTTAACTTCCCTCAGGGAGACACAATCGTGAAGCGCATGTGATTGGATTTGAACTGCAGTCATGTACAGTTCTGCCTGGGAACTCTGTCTAGCAAGGAAGGCAGACGCTTTGCAGACCCCCTACTTGCGCTGCAGTCCCCACTGCCAAGTTGCTGTAGACCTACTCCGGGCAATGTATGAGTGCAATAACAATGCAGATACTGAATAATTTAGCTTTAAAAACCCACGTTTCATGGAATTCAACAGCACCGCTAATCTTGCTTTTGAATCTGTTGCCAAAAGACATGGGGAAAATGTCTGCTTCTCTCATCAAGATTTTAAGAGCACATCAAGTGAATATCAGAGCAAAACGTACATGCTTAATACAGCTCTTAGTTTGTATGGACCTTTGACATTTTCAGTATTTAAACATGATGAGGCTGTGTTACTTCAAAGTTTTAGAAGGTAATGGTGTATTTAGGACTGTTTTCCTTGTCGTCCACTGTATAGAGTATTTGGTTCAGGAGAGGCATAGTTCTGTGTGACTGTCGATGGCTCGTGGGTGAGTCAGGCCCGAGCAGGCTGGCCACAGGTGCACTTTAGCAGAGGGAACTTCTGGTTGATTGCAGGTTTGCGCTGGACAGGTAGGGCAGGACAGCCTGCCCTGGTCTGAAACTCACCTCTGTGGTGTCGGGAGTGTTCACAGAAATGATGTGGAGATGTCTTTTGCTTTGAAAATCTGGAATCGTAGTTTAATCTTGGGACCTGCATTGGGCTCATCTAACTTCTTCCCATGTTTTTATTTTGTGGTTGTTTCTTGTGGTGAAATAACAGTGGTTTTCATTTTTCGCTTAGTATCACATACTTTATTATTTGAATGTCAGTGGTAAAACAGGTAGTAAAGGCCATTCTTAGCTTACTAGGGCCTGAAGAGTCATTCCTTGCTTAGGAAAGTAAACAGTGTAGCCTATTGACTATTTAGTGTTCTGATGGATTATATACATTTTCAGAAGGAAGAATTTGAGAGTGTCACTGCCACCAGCATCACTGTTATAACTGTTGATCAGACATGCTTGAGGAAATGCAGTCACAGTGCAGTTGAAGGACTGTGATGTTCTGCAGAGGTTCACACATGGACGGTTCCAAAAACACCTCAATTCTGAAAACTCGACATGTAAAAACAAGTGTTCCAAGTATTCTGAGCATGAATTATCCCAGGATCCCTTTAGTAACGTCAAAGATGATTTCACGGAAGCTGCTGGTTTTTATACCAGTGACTGAGCTGGGGGCTAGGAGGTTGGGGGTATAGTGTCTCCACAGGGTTTCTTAGAGGACTACTAAGCTGTAGTTACTGGTGCGTGCCCATCTTATTTCTGTCAAGGAAAAACAGTTGTTTCATACAGTTATATTAGAAATGGTCATTTTTTTTTTAAACAAACGTGTTTTAGGAGATGAATCTTGAGTTCCTGGTGCCCACATATTTTTATCTTGTACCCCCACCCCAGCTTTGTTGTTTTTCAAGTAAGTGTCCACGTATGTAAAGATAACCTTTTCTTAAATGATTTTACTATTCATGAGGGAAGTTTTTGTTAAGGATCTATTTGAAGATTGACTTTTTCATATCAGCTTTCGTTCTGTTGGCCTTGGTAAAATGTATAATAGATTTTCATAATCATTGCCAATTTTTGGTCACTGAAATGTATCTTTTGTGTTTTTAAATGCATTTGTTTTACAGTTGTGACTTTACTGTTGAAGAAGTAGAAATAAAAAATTAAATTTTACATGAAAGCCCTTTATCTATTAATGGGAATATATTAGAATGATTGAGGATATTTTGGGTGTTTATTTTTTAATGAATCATGTTATATTTGAGTGTGAATAATTATGCTTTATAAGTGGAGAGGTTGCAAATAAAGATGAAGTAATTGAAGGTGATGAGCAGTGCATTCATGGGGTTTTACAGCAGGATAAGCTTTATTTATTTTGCAGAGAGGAAGTAGGCCTGAAGGGGGGAGCAACCCTTCCCCAAGACCACTGGTGGGAGATGGCGTGAATAGTGTCCAGCATCTGATAAAGTCCAAAAACTGCCAGCCACACTGTAACTACCAGGAAGGTCATTTAAATCTGTGCTGCTTGTTGGTTGATATATCTTGGTTCTAGTATTAATAAAGATGTTATTAAAATAGCATTCGTAGATAAAATACAGAAAATGTAAGCATTGGTTTCTAGTTGTTTAAGAGGATAAAAGTGAAGCAAAAGCTGTTAAATTACAGGAAAACTTGGAAAATTATTTTAAATAAACACTTGCATATAATTAAGCATTGCTGTCAGTGGCCTGCGTTTTTTTCCCTTTTCGGGTTTAGAGACGCTCAGTACCTGAGGATCTATGCTGAATTACAGCATGGAGGTGTCTGTGTCTGGACATCTCGTGGCCTTTTGACTGCTGCCACGTCTGAAGGCTGTGGGGTTCTTAGAAGTTAATTTTTATAAACTATTTGAGTAGAGATGAGGGATATTTATAAGGTGCATGCAAAGTCTAAGGACTGATTGAATGTACATGTAAGGGCAGGCATCTGGCTTTCTGCCGTGGTTTTACACACACTTGTATCTCTAAGCGATGTGGAGTGCACCCTATGCATTTCTGTGCACTCACTTTTCACTGCACATTGTCTCTCTGAGCCTGGTCCCTGTTGTCTGTAGCGATGCTAGGTTACAGCTCGGTTACCTGTTCATCCTACTGCTGACGGACAGGTGGTCCCCCAGACCACTCAGCATGCCTGTGGCTTTGTGCGCTAGAGTCCTCAAGCACCCAGCCAAGAGCAGAAACCACTGCCCAGAGGCCGTGACGATGTCCACCTTTCCCAGATGGTGCAGAATCGTGCAGACTTGTGTCCCTTCCAGCAGTGTTTAAATGTTCTAGGTATTCTGTATCCTCACCTACATCTGATACTGAAGTGCTGTTGGGCTTTGCCACTCATTAGGTTTGCATCTTTTCAAGTGCTTCTTGGGTTCAGGTTTCCTTTTGGTAAAATTCCCATTAAAATTTGGTAAAATCTAAATTCACCAAAATCCTTTTGGTAAAATTCCCATAAAAAAATAAAAGATGCTTGCTCCTTGGAAGAAAAGCCATGACAAAGCTTATGACAAAAGCTAGATGGTGTATTTTAAAAGGAGACATTGCCAACAAAGGTTCATCTAGTCAAAGCTATGGTTTTTCCAGTAGTCATGTATAGATGTGAGAGTGGACCATAAAGAAAGCTGAGCACCAAAGAATTGATGCTTTTGAACTGTGGTGTTGGAGAAGACTCTTGAGAGTCCCTTGGACTGCAAGGAGATCCAACCAGTCCATCCTAAAGGAAATCAGTCCTGAATATTCATTGGAAGGACTGATTCTGAAGCTGAAGTTCCAATACTTGAGCCACCTGATGTGAAGAACTGACTAGTTAGAAAAGATTGAAGGCAGGAGGAAAAGGGGATGACAGAGGGTGAGATGGTTGGATGGTATCACCGACTCAATGGACATGAGTTTGAGTAAGCTCTGGGAGTTGGTGATAGACAGGGAAGCCTGGTGTGCTGCAGTCCATGGGGTCATAAAGAGTTGGACATGACTGAGTGACAGAACTGAACTGAAAATCCCTATTCAGGTCTTTGGTAAATTTTTGTACTGATTGTTTCTTTTTAAAGATGTTTTTATTTTCAACCTTCGTGGTATCCTTATGTCTTTACATGTGTTTCTCACTAACTTCACAGGCTCTGCCCTCAGTCTTTCCCAGGATCAGAATATTTTCCAATGAGTCAGCTCTTCGCATCAGATGGCCAAAGTATTGGAGCTTCAGCATCAGTTCTTCCAGTAAATATTCAGGGTTGATTCCATGTCTAATTCCAGTATCGGAACTCTACGGTGGGCTTTATCTCATGAAAGCTAACCTGTCAGCTAGCTTTCATAAGCCCTGTTTCTCCTGTACTTTGTGAGCACTGCTGGTTCACTGACCTCTTTAAGTCCTGGACTTAAGGTTTTCACACCACTCAGGAAGAGTGGCATGAACATCCATGGCAAAGCGAATCTGGGCATGTTACATCTTCAGGGAGACTTAACTCCCTTCCTCCTTCGAATAGCAAATTTTGAAATAGGCAGTTTTCTTTGCCTTCTCTGGGAGCTGGGGGTGGGTAGATGGTTTATTTTTAGTTCACCATTACTGAACTTGATAGGGATGGAGATTCTAGCCAAGACTGCGGGGAGCGAGCTCCGCCTCTGGCAAAGGTCATGAGGAAGGAGGCTTGGCATACGCAAAGGCGGGATCAAGCCTCAGGAGTCTCCCTGGAAATTCTCGAGCAATCTACCCCCAAAACCAGAGTCTGCCTACTTTCTGCTTTGTGCTTTCACCTACACCTCTGACTTTACGGGGGGCTGTCCCCCACTACCTCTCTGAAAAAAGTTAGCTTACAGCTCCAGTTAATAATTCCTGGGTGTGACAGTGTTTAACTTACAAACTCCTTTGGAAATCCTCTAGCCTGCCTGAATAGGTTTTTCCGGCCTCATGTGATTGTTCAGAGCCTCCCAACTGTGAGAGGCAGGAGATGTTCTAAACTGTCTAAACACAGATTCTTTTGAGTAGTTAAAAGATTGATTAGAAATTGTATTGGTGAAGGGATTTTCACTTGTTGGGCCAATGTTTGCTGCTAAGTCTCCATATCCCTTACCTGCTGTGTCCCTGGCAGTGTATTGGTTAATATAATTGGTGTAAATAGTAGCTTTAATGTTTGTAACCTGGGACCCTTGAGTTAATTCTTTTTCTTGTTGTAGCCCACCACACCTTTGCGCTGTAGGAATGCAACTTTATCTAATGCTTTTGGAGGGTGGCTCCTGACCAATCACCTTTAGAGAAAAATAAGTTTTCTGAAGAAAAGGTCTTAAAATGTTAACAGGCCTCCGGGCCAGAAGATGATGCAAATCACCTAACTTTTGCATATGCTAAGTTTGCAGGAAGAAAGCCTGGCTTGCTGCCTGACTCTACCCCTTCCCCCATTATCCTCTATGCATAACTTAAGGTATAAAAACTACTTTGGAAAATAAAGTACGGGCCTTGTTCACCGAAACTTGGTCTCACCATGTCGTTCTTTCTCTTACCTTCTGGCTGAATTATTCAGCCTCTTTTCTCCACTGAATTTCCTCACTGAGCTATCCTTATTTCAGCCTCTTTTCTCCACTGAATTTCTTCACTGAGCTATCCTCATTCTATTACTCTTTATATCCTTAATTAACATTTAATTAAGCAATTGTCTCCTGATCTTCGCCTACGCCGTCTCTCCTTCGAATACCCTGGATCAGCCGGGGCTGGTCCCCGGCACAAGACTCCCCATTTAATTTAGGAAAGGGCTTTTCTCTTCTTCCTGTGGCCCTGCTGTCCCAAATCTGTAGTTAATGCGACTGCTTAGTTGCTCAGTTGTGTCCGACTCTTGTGACCCTATGGACTGTAGCCCACCAGGCTCCTCTGTCCATGGGATTCTCCAGGCAAGAATACCAGAGTGGGTTGCCATTTTCTCCTCCAGAGGATCTTCCTGACCCAGGGATCAAACCTGAATTTCTGGCATCACTTGGTTAAGTAAATTCTCCAGCTAAACAAGACTCTACCTTGCTGACTTTGCATTTTCACGACACAGCTGTCATTCGTAAGCTCCCTGAGTCCTGCAGTTCTTAGCCTTATATTCATGGAATGCAACAGTAGGTTTTTTTTTTTTTTTTATTCTCATTAAACATCAGGTTAGGTTTTTAAACTAGAAAGTTTTTAGTCTTTCCTTCCAGAAAAAAATGCCCTACTAATACAATGTAATATTTATGATACTTTGAGCTGAAAATGGTAATAAACTTGCTCCTCTCGGCCAAGTTCTCCAAATTGCAAACATCAGCAAGAGCGGTGGAATGATAGCAATCGGCCTGAAAGGAAGCCGGCTTTGTGGTTTATTGATAACAGACAATAAAAGACACATGAACGATGTCAAGCATAGTTCAAAGTTATTTTAAGACAAATCATTCTTGTTCATGGAGAAGAGTTTTTTCTTCTTTTTTTATATTAAAAAAAAAAAAAAAACCCACGTATTTAAAAAGTTCGAACATTCTGCCAAAAGAGGGCAGTATTCACTTACAGTAGAATAGAAAGTGACTGAACAATTACTGAGAGAAGGCGAATGAATGTTTTCCCTCATACTCAGAAAGTGGATAAAATTTGACAAAACGTTCTCCACTCACCATCTTTGTCTCCCCCGCTGGTCATCTGGAATTGTTGCTTACATTGACCCAAGTTTTACGTTTTTCTGTTTTATATATATTTTAAGTTCTACTTTATGGATGAGAGTTGTTTGAAGATTTCAGTCTCTAAAGATAGAACCAAGAACTTCTCATACATACCTTCTTACCGAGCGACCGGAAAGTGCACGCTGAACCGAGAGACGCATTCACTGTATAAGCTGCTCCTTCCACCGGTACTGGTGGTGCACGAAGCGGGCAAGCGCCCGG
Organism: Bos indicus; assembly: GCF_029378745.1. Taxonomy (NCBI): domain Eukaryota; kingdom Metazoa; phylum Chordata; class Mammalia; order Artiodactyla; family Bovidae; genus Bos; species Bos indicus. Next base: position 21,354,824 of record NC_091773.1, on the reverse strand, counting down.
TCTGGAGGCGCGGGGCCCCCGGGGGCTCTCCGCGCACACGCGCGTCCGCGGGCGAGTCTGCTCCAGGGGCGAGGGCGGGGGCTCAGGGCCACACCGGTCCTGTTACATATTCAGTAGTCAGGGAGAAATCAGAAATCACTGGCCCAGTGTCTGAGGAGCGAATATACAGAAAGAAAGGAAACCATCTTTTGAGAGCAGACAGGAGTAGGGGGTATGTGCACCTAGATAAGCCAGTTATCACCACACCTGCCCGTTAGGGTGTGAAATGTTATCGGATAAAAAGAAGAAAAGCTGTCCTGCGTGGACGAAATAACTAGTCACCGTGAGCTCCGAAGCGCTCCCGGCAGCTGAGAGGCTGGGCTCCGGAAACGGTGCCGCGACCGCGGGGGAAGGACGCGCGCATGCCCGTTGGCTTTGGCGTGGATGGGTCCTCGACCCGCGACCCCCGCACGCCCCAGACGAGCCCGCCGGGCCCTCCCCCTCCACCGCCAGGTCCCCTGATGGTGGTCAGAGCCGGCTTCTACCTTTCCTGCGACCCCAGGCCTCCGCGCTTAGACTGGAAGGAAAGCGCGAGCAAGTGAAGCGCTGAAATGAACTGGTGTGCTCCTGGGTCCGTCTCCTTTCCAACTTCTTCCAGAAATTTCCACAGAGAATTTTCATCTTCATTCCTTTAGTAACTTTACTGCTTCATTCCTTTAGTAACTTTCCTGCACAGATTCCCAATTTAGTCCCTTTATCATCCTCACACCCACCCCACCCAATTCCCATCTTTCCTACTCTGAATTGAACGAACAGGATCTGTTGCATTTGGAAATAACTCACGTAATCTCGCGCGGGGCTCGCGTCCACGCGCCCCGCAGTCTCTGGTGGGTGATGCTCCCGGTTCCCCCAAACCGCTCTCCCCCCGACACCCCCCGCCCCCGCCCCCAGCCACCAGGCCAGCATCTCAGGGGTGGGGCCTGTGGACACCCAGTTCAGCACCCAGGAGCCCCCGTGGGCTGGGAGAGCACACCACATCCTACTTCCGCGTGGGATGTGGGGAATCATGAAATGAGGGTTTTTAGCTCGGTAATGAAAGTTGACACTGGTGGTTGGCTGTTGCACATGAAACATATCTATTCGGCCCGTATGTCTTCATCGTAATTTTTGTTAAGTATTTTGTTAATTTTGTATGATCCTGAATATGGAATTGTCTTACTAGAAAAACTCACAAGACAGATTCTTAAGCCTAGGGCCACTTGCGCAAAGTGGATGCTCTTCCTGGCTTGTCAAGTCTCAGGACTGTAAATAGCAAATCTCTGCGTGTTTTTTAGAAAGTAAAAGAGCATACTTTTGGAAAAGAATACTTGCAGAAACTGAATCATAAATAAAATATAGCTTCTGGCAGGAATTGGGATGCCAAGAAGAAGACGTAAGGGCTATTTTAAGAACAGTCCTGGTCTGCCCTTTGCAAGTGAAGGCCTGAGGGCTGCACACAGGAGGAGCTGAATTCAGCGACCTGGGTGTGAAGCTGGCTCTGCCTGGTCCTCCCTGGGATTCAGGGCGAGATGCTCAGTCCCACAGAGCCTGTTCCTTCCTCCACAACAACAACAATATCTGACTGGAGAGTTGTGGGTCTGGAACAAATAAGGAGCAAGAAGTGCCTCGAGAGTGCCTGGTCCATGGGAACCATGCAGTGGGTAAATTCTGTGCTTCTTACAGATGTGTGTAGAGGAGGACGTGGAGGAGGAAGACGATGAGGACACGAGGGTGACGTGTCTGAGCCTCTCAGGGAGCAGAGGGTCAGGGCAAGGAGCAGGTGGACACCCGCCCACCTCCCACCCCAGCCTGAGGTGGTCACCTGAGTGAAGTCATCCTGGGGCCTTGCCTCTGATGGTGTGGCTCATTGCTACTGTGGAGAAGCGATTCAGGTCTAGGTCTATGAGTGTTGCTCAGATCTGGGCTCTGTTTCCACCCGCATCTCTGTGCCTGCCTTGCTTCCTGTCACACCCCAGAGGACACTCTCACTACCCCCCACCCCCGACTCTAGCTCACTTTATGCAGTGTGTGTGCTTTGCACTGACTAAATTGTGGGTAAAAGGGCACTTATTAGAAATCTGAGAACTGAAGGTGAGGCTGGGAGGTACCTTGACCTCCTGTTCTGCTGAGGGTGGGTGAGCTCTTACCTGGCACCAAGTGCTGTGGGAGCCCTGTGACTCTGGCTGCCAAGCTTACTGGGGATCATTGCTTCTGGAGCCCTTCCAGGGTGTCAGTGTCCTGGTGCTCACACCATCCTCTGTGCTTGATGACGATGAGGTTCCTACCACAGCGATGTGGAGGGGGTGCTTGGAGGGGTACTCTGTCCCCCTCATGGGTAAAAGGGGGGAATCGAGTCTTCCTGCCACGGGAGGGAGCAGTGATGACAGAGGTTCTAGGCTGTTGTGTCGTGTGTACATGTGGGCAGGTGGCTGCGAGACTGCACGTAGGAAAAGGGAAGTTCATGCATCTTATTTACCTCGCTTTGCCTTGAACGTGAAAATGTTGAAGGTTTGAGTCACAACTCGTGAGCCTGCTGTGAAGAATGTAGCCACTGACAGAGGTGAGGACAGCCTGGTGCGGTGGGCTGACTGTGCCTGCCTGTGTGTGAAAGTGTCTGTGATAGGGGATGCACACAGGGGTCTACTCTGAACACAAGGGGGCTTACAGCCCAGGAGGGGATTTGGGGTGGTAGGTGCGAGATGACTAAGAGGAGACGTGGTCGTGGTGGGGGGGTCTCTTGCTGGAGGTGGAATGGGAGGGTCACACCTTGGGGTGGGGGGTCACTCTACACCCACCTGGCAGATAGAAGAGGAGCTGTCCCCCCCATACTTTTGAACGACAGTGAGTGGAACAATGTGTTAAGTTGCTGTTGGTATTTTTCTTTATGGATTAATTTCATGATAAAGGTAATAAATATTAGAACCACTGATTTTCTACCTTTTGTCCATGTAGCTTTTTCTCTATTGAGGATACAAAGTTTCTCTCCCTTTGTTCTGCTGAGGTTTGAAATCATCAGTCAGTCAGTTCAGTCTCTCAGTCGTGTCCAACTCTTTGCGACCCCATGAATCACAGCATCAGCCTGTAAATTTGCACCAATGCACTTTGTGAATGCTGCTGCTGCTGCTAAGTCACTTCAGTCGTGTCCGACTCTGTGCGACCCCATAGATGGCAGCCCACCAGGCCCCGCCGTCCCTGGGATTCTCCAATGGAGAGTACTAATTAGTAAGCCAGCTACCTGTGTAAATAACTACTATATAAATACATGTCCAACATAGTTTATGGGAAAACAAGCCCTATAAAAGCTATATTATTCTTATGTACTTATTTAATTTTGGAACAAAATGAATTACTGTGAAACCTTAAATTTCAGAAGCCCTTCCTTGGGTAAACTGTATGCAAAATACAGTTTCACAATGACTGAAAATAGCTTGTGTGTCTAAAGTGTGAAAATGTGTTATGATAATAGGCACATTTTTTGATCTTTTATATGAATTTCATAAAATAATATGGAGGAATTAGGTATATACATTTTCAAATTATAGTTTTTTTTTTTTTAAGAAATAACTAGTGTCTGTTCTTTTGTGTCTACTCTATTGATATACTTTTAACTCATTCTTTTAAATCTCTTTTGTGAACTTACATATTCAGAAGACATATGATTCTTTTAATCATTTAAATATCAACAGCAATCTAAAGTTATTAATACTTTCATCTTCCCACCATAGATAATTCAGAAACAGTAACATTGATGACATTTCTCTGGAAAGCATTAAGGAATAGCCTTTAAAAATGACGGTTAATAAAGCATTTCTATTAACTAGCTAGTTACTGCCATTGGAAGTTACATTGATTTTAATCTTTTGAGGTTAGACACTATTATTGTTGAGTGGGGGGGAAAATTCTGATATTCTTCCAAAACAAATTGTTGTTCAGCTTCTCCCATCCTTTGTGAACCCATGGACTGCAGCATGTTAGGCTTCCCGGGCCTTCACTATCTCCCGGAGTTTGTCCACTGAGTCAGTGATGCTAACTAACCATCTCATCTTCTGCTGCCCTCTTCTCCTACCTTCAATCTTTCCCAACATCAGGATCTTTGCCAATGAGTTATCAGGTGGCCAAAGTGTTGGAGCTTCAGCTTTAGCATCAGTACTTCCAGTGAATATTCAGGGTTGATTTCCTTTAGGATTGACTGCTTTTATCTCCTTGTTGTTCATGGGACTCTCAAAAATCTTCTTCAGCACCATAATTCAAGACCATCAGTTCTTTGGCACTCAGCATTCTTTATTGTCCAACTCTCACATCCGTGTATGACTACTGGATAAACCATAGCTTTGACTATGCAGACCTTTGTTGGCAAAGTGACATCTCTGCTTTTTAATATGCTGTCTAGGTTGGTCATAGGGCTTCCCTGATAGCTCAGTTGGTAAAGAATATGCCTGCAATGTAGGAGACCCTGGTTTGGTTCCTGGGTCAGGAAGATCCACTGGAGAAGGGATAGGCTATCCACTTCAGTATTCTTGGGCTTCCCTTGTGGCTCAGCTGGTAAAGAATCTGCCTGCAGTGTGGGAGACCTGGGGCGATCCCTGGGTTGGGAAGATCCCCTGGAGAAGGAAAAGGCTACCCACTCCAGTATTCTGGCCTGGAGAATTCCATGGAGTGCAGTCCATGTGGCCGCAAAGAGTTGGACATGACTGAGCAACTTTTACTTTCACTAGGTTGGTCATAGCATTCCTTCCAAGAGGCAAGTATCTTAATTTCATGGCTGCAGTCATCATCTGCAGTGATTTTTGGAGCCCAAGAAAATAAAATCTGTCACTACTTCCATTTTTTCCCCATCTATTTGCCATGAATTGATGGGACCAAATGTAAACCACTTTGAAAATTCGCTTAAAGTTCTGAATATTATGAAGTGAAAGAATCCTGTTGTTTCAGTCACCATTAAACCATTAAAATTGCAGAGATATTAAACAGCTTTCCTATGGATTATACGTCAGTGGATTAAATAGGACATTCATATCAAGGCTGCTGCAGCTGCTAAGTCACTTCAGTCGTGTCTGACTCTGCGCAACCCCATAGACGGCAGCCCACTATGCTCCTCTGTCCCTGGGATTCTCCAGGCAAGAACACTGGAGTGGGTTGCCATTTCTTTCTCCAATGCATGAAAGTGAAAAGTGAAAGTGAAGTCACTCGGTCGTGCCCAACTCTTAGCGACTCCATGGACTGCAGCCTACCAGGCTCCACCATCCATGGGATTTTCCAGGCAAGAGTGGGCTGCCATTGCCTTCTCCACACTGCATTTAAATTACACTGCAATCAGTATTTGATGCTCTTTTAAAATCATATTCTACATAGTAGCCATCTCTTCTTATATCAATTTACATGTTTCCTAAGATTTTCTTAAACATGACTCCTGGGAGCAGGATTCTTTTGGGGAGAGTGTTTCCTAGAAAAGGCAAGGGCTGCTGTAGAGGACTGCAAGCCACTTTTCATGTTGCACATAAAGATTCAGTTCAGTAGAGCAGCCTTGAATAATGGTAATAAAAAATGGACTGCTGCTGGAAATGGTGTAAATTGTATACACTTAGTGAAAGGACTTTTCAATGTGAAAGACTCAAGATGCCCTGTTTCTTAGCAGAATGTTGAATTTGATAACATGGTAAATAAAGGCATGGGCTTCCCTGTTGGCTCAGTGGTAAAGAACCTGCCTGCAATGCAGGAGATGAGGGTTTGATCCCTGGATTGGAAAGATCCCCTGGAGAAGGAAATGACAATCCATTCCAATATTCTTGCCTGGGGAATCCCATGGACACAGAAACGTGGTGGGCATCCATGGGGTCACAAGAGTCAGACAGACTTAGAGACTAAACAACAAATAACAAACAAAGGTAACCAATCTGGTCAAACTATAGCAAGTGAAAGTGGCTCAGTCATGTCCGACTCTTTGTGACCCCATGGACTCTACTCCCCATAGTCCACAGAATTCTCCAGGCCAGACCCTAACATGTAAAGAATCTCAGGCAGATTTTTACCACCTGAGCTATCAGGGAAGCTTCCCTGGTAGTTCAGATGGTAAAATGTCTGCTTGCAACGCAGAAGACCTGGGTTTGATCCCTGGGTTGGGAGGATCCCCTGGAGAAAGGAATGGCAACCCACTCCAGTATTATTACCCGGAGAATTCCATGGACAGAGGAACCCGGTGGACTGCAGTCCATGGGGTGACAAAGAGTTGGACCAACCAAATTATAGCAAAGTGATCTGCTATATGGAACCTCCAAGAGGAACCCCAATGCAGAACGCAGGCTGGAAAGTGGGGCTGGCTGGATCTGCCCCAGGGGAGTCTGGTCTACCCTGAGGGTCCCATCCTCCACCACATCCCTTCTCAGTCTTGGGTTCAGCAATAGATTCCTGGATACAATACCAAAAGCACAGTGACAAAAGAAAAAGTAGATAAATAGTTCTTTACCAAAATTAGCAACTAGAGCACCATTAAAAAATAAGACAAAGAATGGGAGAAAATTTTCAGATCATATATCTGACAAGAGTCTTTTGTAAATAGAACAAAGAGCCCTTCCCTCTCGACAAGAGCAACAACAAAACGGGTAACACAGTCAAAATTGAGGAAAGTATTTGAAGAGCTGTTTGTTGAAAGAAAATACACAAATGACCAAGAAAGCCCATCAGAAGATGCTCAATGTCATTAGTCACTAAGGAGATGCAAAACAAAGCTAAAATGAGCTACAACTTTAACCCTTCAGATTAGATCAGTCGCTCATTCGTGTCTGACTCTTTGCGACCCCATGAATCGCAGCATGCCAGGCTTTCCTGTCCATCACCAACTCCCGGAGTTCACTGAAACTCACATCCATCGAGTCAGTGATGCCATCCAGCCATCTCATCCTCTGTCGTCCCCTTCTCCTCCTGCCCCCAGTCCCTCCCAGCATCAGAGTCTTTTCCAACGAGTCAACTCTTCGCATGAGGTGGCCAAAGGACTGGAGTTTCAGCTTTAGCATCATTCCTTCCAAAGAAATCCCAGGGCTGATCTCCTTCAGAATGGACTGGTTGGATCTCCTTGCAGTCCAAGGGACTCTCAAGAGACTTCTCCAACACCACAGTTCAAAAGCATCAATTCTTCCGCACTCAGCCTTCTTCACAGTCCAACTCTCACATCCATGCATGACCACTGGAAAAACCATAGCCTTGACTAGACGGACCTTTGTTGGCAAAGTAACGTCTCTGCTTTTGAATATGCTATCTAGGTTGGTCATAACTTTCCTTCCAAGGAGTAAGCGTCTTTTAATTTCATGGCTGCAGTCATCATCTGTAGTGATTTTGGAGCCCAGAAAAATAAAGTCTGACACTGTTTCCACTGTTTCCCCATCTATTTCCCATGAAGTGGTGGGACCGGATGACATGATCTTCGTTTTCTGAATGTTGAGCTTTAAGCCAACTCTTTCACTCTCCTCTTTCACTTTCATCAAGAGGCTTTTTAATTCCTCTTCACTTTCTGCCATAAGGGTGGTGTCATCTGCATATCTGAGGTTATTGATATTTCTCCTGGCAATCTTGATTCCAGCTTGTGTTTCTTCCAGTCCAGCGTTTCTCATGATGTACTCTGCATATAAGTTAAATAGGCAGGGTGACAATATACAGCCTTGACGAACTCCTTTTCCTATTTGGAACCAGTCTGTTGTTCCATGTCCAGTTCTAACTGTTGCTTCCTGACCTGCATACAAATTTCTCAAGAGGCAGATCAGGTGGTCTGGTATTCCCATCTCTTTCAGAATGTTCCACAGTTTATTGTGATCCACACAGTCAAAGGCTTTGGCATAGTCAATAAAGCAGAAATAGATGTTTTTCTGGAACTCTCTTGCTTTTTCCATGATCCAGCGAATGTTGGCAATTTGATCTCTGGTTCCTCTGCCTTTTCTAAAACCAGCTTGAACATCAGGAAGTTCACGGTTCACATATTGCTGAAGCCTGGCTTGGAGAATTTTGAGCATTACTTTACTAGTGTGTGAGATGAGTGCAATTGTGCGGTAGTTTGAGCATTCTTTGGCATTGCCTTTCTTTGGGATTGGAATGAAAACTGACCTTTTCCAGTCCTGTGGCCACTGCTGAGTTTTCCAAATTTGCTGGCATATTGAGTGCAGCACTTTCACAGCATCATCTTTCAGGATTTGGAATAGCTCAACTAGAATTCCATCACCTTCACTAGCTTTGTTCATAGTGATGCTTTCTAAGGCCCACTTGACTTCACATTCCAGGATGTCTGGCTCTAGGTCAGTGATCACACCATCGTGATTATCTGGGTTGTGAAGATCTTTTTTGTACAGTTCTTCTGTGTATTCTTGTCATCTCTTCTTAATATCTTCTGATTCTGTTAGGTCCATACCATTTCTGTCCTTTTTCGAGCCCATCTTTGCATGAAATGTTCCTTTGGTATCTCTGATTTTCTTGAAGAGATCCCTAGTCTTTCCCATTCTGTAGTTTTCCTCTATTTCTTTGCATTGATCACTGAAGAAGGCTTTCTTATCTCTTCTTGCTATTCTTTGGAACTCTGCATTCAGATGTTTATATCTTTCCTTGTCTCCTTTGCTTTTCGCTTCTCTTCTTTTCACAGCTATTTGTAAGGCCTCCCCAGACAGCCATTTTGCTTTTTTGCATTTCTTTTCTATGGGAATGGTCTTGATGCCTGTCTCCTGTACAGTGTCATGAACCTCATTCCATAGTGCATCAGGCACTCTATCTATCAGATCTAGGCCCTTAAATCTATTTCTCACTTCCACTGTATAATCATAAGGGATTTGATTTAGGTCATACCTGAATTGTCTAGTGGTTTTCCCTACTTTCTTCAATATAAGTCTGAATTTGGCAATAAGGAGTTCATGGTCTGAGCCACAGTCAGCTCCTGGTCTTGTTTGTGCTGACTGTATAGAGCTTCTCCATCTTTGGCTGCAAAGAATACAATCAATCTGATTTCAGTGTTGACCATCTGGTAATGTCCATGTATAGAGTCTTCTCTTGTGTTGTTGGAAGAGGGTGTTTGTTATGACCAGTGCATTTTCTTGGCAAAACGCTATTAGTCTTTGCCCTGCTTCATTCCGTATTCCAAGGCCAAATTTGCCTGTTACTCCAGGTGTTTCTTGACTTCCTACTTTTGCATTCCAGTCCCCTATTATGAAAAGGACATCTCTTTTGGGTGTTAGTTCTAAAAGGTCTTGTAGGTCTTCATAGAACCATTCAACTTCAGCTTCTTCAGCGTTACTGGTTGGGGCATAGACTTGGATTACTGTGATATTCAATGGTTTGCCTTGGAAACGAACAGAGATCATTCTGTCATTTTTGAGATTGCATCCAAGTACTGTATTTTGGACTCTTTTGTTGACCATGATGGCCACTGCATTTCTTCTGAGGGATTCCTGCCCACAGTAGTAGATATAATGGTCATCTGAGTTAAATTCACCCATTCCAGTCCATTTCAGTTCGCTGATTCCTAGAATGTCGACATTCACTCTCGCCATTTCTTGTTTGACCACTTCCAATTTGCCTTGATTCAATGGACCTGACATTCCAGGTTCCTATGCAATATTGCTCTTTACAGCATCGGACCTTGCTTCTATCACCAGTCACATCCACAGCTGGGTATTCTTTTTGCTTTGGCTCCATCCCTTCATTGTTTCTGGAGTTATTTCTCCACTGATCTCCAGTAGCATATTGGGCACCTACTGACCTGGGGAGTTTCTCTTTCAGTATCCTGTCATTTTGCCTTGAGAATGGTGAAAATAAAAACATAAAAACAAGTGTCAGCAAGGATGTGGAGAAACCCTGCTGATGGAATTGTGAAATGAACCACTTTGGCAAACTTCTTGGCAATTCCTCAAAGCCTTAAATGTAGAATTACCATATGACCCAGTAACCCTAGTCCTAGGTAGATAACCAAGATAGACAAAGACATGTTTCCACACAAAAGGCTGTACAGGGGTGTTTCTAGTAGTGTTTCATTGTTCAGTTGCTAAGTCATCTCTGAATCTGCAACCCCATGGACTGCAGCATGCCAGGCTCCTTTGTCCTCCACTAACTCCTAGAGTTTGCTCAGATTCATGTCCATTGAGTTGATGATGCTATGTAACCATCTCATCCTCTGCCACCCCCTTTTTCTCCTGCCCTCAGTCTTTCCAGCATCAGATTTTTTCCCAATGAATCAGCTCCTAGTAGTAGGGTTCATCAGGACGTGATTCAAATGCCCATCAACAGATAAGTGGATAGAGACAATGTGGTCTGTCCATTCCTTGGCATATCCTTCAGCAGTAAAAGGGCAGTACTGATTCATGCTACAGTGTTGAAAACGCTTTGCTTAGTGAAAGGAGCCAGACACAAACCAACATATATTGTATGGTTTCATTTGTATAAGCATCTAGATATACACATCATGAGGGCGATCTGGTTTCGACGTCTGTCACCTCATTGATCACCAGGGTTGATTTGGCTGATCTGTCTGGCTAGGGGGGTGTCCCCTTTCCTTTCTCACCTCTCCCTGTGCATCCCTCCCAAAGCTGCACGCTCGGTTGAAGAGGACAACCATCCCCAAGAGAGGAGGACTGGTCCTCGGTCAAGGGCATGCAAGCAGTGGTGCTTCCCTGCTAGAACCTCCAACAAGCTCTCAGAATAGATACCTTGTAGAGACAGTGATGTAGGGGCCATGGAGTGGGTGAGTCCGTGGGAGGATTTCTGCTCGTGAGGATGTGTTATGAGATAGATGAACGTGGGGCATGATGATGTGTTTTGGGTTTTTCTGGGGTGGTGCAAATATTCTAAAAGTAGATACTGGTGATTGCTGCACAGCTCTGTCAAGATGCTAGAAACACTGAATTGTGCACTTTAAGTGGGTGAGTTTTTTGGCATGCAAATTCTATTTCAGTATGGCTGTTATACAGTTTTCCCCTTGGCTTTCATTTTCTCATTTGAGAAATGAGAAAGTTGGGGTTGATTTTAGCTTCTTCTAGGGCTTCCCTGGTGGCTCAGATGGTGGGAAGATCCTCTGGAGAAGGGAATGGAAACTTACTCCAGTATTCTTGCCTAGAGAATCCCGTGGACAGAGGAGCCTAGCAGGTTAGAGTCATGAGGTCACAAAGAGTCGGACACAGCTAAGCACACACACACATCCTGTAAGGTGAATCTCATTTGAGTCTCAGTTCAGTTCAGTCATTCAGTTCGTGTCCGACTATTTGCAACCCCATGGACTGCAGCACGCCAGGCCTCCCTGTCCATCACCAACTCCCAGAGCTTACTCAAACTCCATCGAGTTGGTGATACCATCCAGCCATCTCATCCTCTGTCGTCCCCTTCTCCTTCCACCTTCAATCTTTCCCAGCATCAGGGTCTTTTCAAATGAGTTAGTTCCTTGCATCAGGTGGCCAAAGTATTGAAGTTTCAGCTTCAGCATCAGTCCTTCCAATGAATATTCAGGACTGATTTCCTTTAGGATGGACTGGTTGGATCTCCTTGCAATAGACATTTGAGTCTATGTCAGTGTATATGTTTGTCTCACATCCTGTGACAGATTTTTAAATGAGGATTCATGTTATTTCTATACTCTGAAGTGCCTGTTAAACAACATGTATATTTAGTACAAAATGCTGTTTACTGCACTTCCACAATAGTGTTTTCTTTTTTAGCAGCTCAGTAAGCCATCCTAACTTTATGAGCTATAGTAACTTCATTAACTGTCTTGTTCCCTCCCACAGGTCCATAATCTTGTTAAACTAAACCAGCAGCTGGAATGTGGAGTTAATTTAAAAATTAACTTCCCTTATACTTGTTAAGGATGAGAGATTTCCTAATTAGTCCTGACAAAGAGTCAGTTTTGATGGACTTTTTAATTTTAATAACGTATTAGCTTACATATTTGTTTGTCAGATATGTAGAGCAGCAGGGGTATCTTTTATCTAATCTTACAATTAGAATTCCAAACTAATTGTAAAGAAATTTGAGCTTTTTCCTTTTTCTTCAGGGAATTAGTCCAGATCTAAGAGAGAAGTTGGAGCTCTGGACTAAAAGAATCCCCAGGGGCAGCACCCAGTGGGTATTGGGAGGGGCTGGATTCAGCAAGGTTTGCTCAGGGTTTGTGTTTCTTGTAGCCTCGCTCTGATGTCTGTGTACGTGGGGGAGCAGTCCCCTCTCATTCTGGACAGACTGATGTTGGTGTAGGAGGACTGTGACCGTGCGTGGTGAGAGGCCCTGGCTGGGTGGGGATGGTGGTTCTGACTGGGGACTGCTCTGTGTGGAGGCTGTCTGCAGTGCCATCGGGTGGGGGCGGTGCTGATGAAGACTGCAGGGCTCCTAGAGGGCCAGTGCTGCCTCTGCACAGATGCAGAGTCTACTTCGGAAGAAAGTGAAAGTGTTAGTCACTCAGTCCTGTCCGACTCTTTGTGACCCCATGGACTGTAGCTCGCCAGGCTCCTCTGTCCATGGAACTCTCCAGGCAAGAGTACTGGAGTGGGTTGCCATTTCCTTTTCCAGGGGATTTTCCTGACCCAAGGATTACACCCTGGTCTCCTGCATTGCAGGCAGATTCTTTACTGCCTGAGCCACCAAGGCAGAGTCTGCTGGGACCACCTAATATTTTTCCTTCCATGGGTGATGCCTGTGGGGTTTTTTTGGCAACTGGCCCAGCTTGTGGTTGTCTTCATGGTGGTGATGTCACAGGTGTGGGTGTGTGGGTGCCTGTGCAGTGGCCGTAGGCCTGGGGTCTGGAGAGCTGGCCCTTGTGAGTCAGCCTCAGCTTCTGCTGGCCGGCCTGCAGCAGTGCTGGGTAGGGAGCCTGAGATGAGGGAGCAGAGCTGTTGTCTGCTGGGGAGCACAGAGCAAGCCAAGCAGGCTCTGGGGCTGGGTATACCCTGGGGTAGAGTGCTGGCAGCTGTGGTTGTGGGCAGTTCGACAGAGGCACTGTTGGGATCCCCAGTGGCAAAGTCAGCCTGGGCCCCATAAACCGGGCCACGGGACCACAGTGGTGCCTGCTGTGTGGCTGGTGTTGCTGGACCACCTTCTTCTTTGATCCTCGCTGCCTCCAGTGTATTTGCTGAGCTGCTCTCCCCATCAGTCCTTTCTGTGCAGTTTTTCTCCTTTTTTGCTCCACCGTGTTGCTGTAGGTTCTTAATTGGACTCTTCAGCCCTAAAGCTATTTTCATTTGTGAATAGCTGTCTAATTGTTTTTTTGTTGTTGCAGGGAATGAAGGCTGGTATCTCCTACTATGTCATCTTGCTCAGTTTAGATTTTTTTAAAATTATTATCAAAATATGTATGAAAAATAATGTGTTCAGTTTTGTATATTTAACTTGGATTTTTATGAGTATATATTCAAATAGTCTTTGGATACAATCATGTTTAAAGAATTCTTTAGACCATTGAGAAATAGTACATGACAAGATAGGGTTGGAAAAGAAGACATAAAAATAGAGTTCAGAAAAAGGTAAAATAGCAGCAGAAAGGTAGTGTTTTAGAAGCAGTCTGCTTAAATTTTTAAAAGCTGATAATAATGAAAGAGCAGGCTTCTGCCATTCGTGACCCATATAAAATCTGCAGAGTTCATTACACATTTTTCAGGTTTAATTACTGATCTAAACAATAAAAACAAGCCAACTGGACATTGCAAATTGTTTAGATTTTTTTTTACTACTGATCAAAATAATGAAAATGAGCAAGGAAATTATTCTCATCAAATCCACAATTTTATCAGGTTTGATCAAACTGATAAAACTACAGTCTTTACCAAATGAAGCTTGAATTACTGATCAAAATAATGAGAACAAATGCCAAAAGCATTTACATCAAATTCCTAACCCAGAAGCACAGATGCAATTCTTGTCCGGCATAAGATGATGAAGAAAGTGGCTTCCCAGAATGAGCAGGTCGGAGGGGGGAGTCGGGACCGGGAGCCCCACTGTCTTCTGAGAGCCCATCCTGGAGGGTGGCCCTGCTTCCAGGAAACAAAGCAATTTGGGTTCATGACGAAGAACCTTTTCATCGGGTGAAGAAGAAATAGAAACGAGCCTTTACATTCACAGATCGTGCATATCTTGTAACTGTTTTTCTGTGTTTTCTAGTCTTCTGTCAGTTATTCATGATGGAAGAATTTGAGTTCTTTATGAGGAGACTATTTAAAAATTGCTATTACAGAGAAAAGCACACATAATACAAAGGCTAGAATTGAAAAATTCTGAAGAAATAGCAAAAAATTGATATTTAACAAAGAGAGTGAAGTCAAAGTCACTCAGTTGTGTCTGACTATTGCAACCCCATGGACTGTAGCCTGCCAGGCTCCTCTGTCCATGGAATTTTCCAGGCAAGAATTTTGGATTGGGTTGCCATTTCCCTACTCCACTAAGAAAGAGAAGTAATAGTAAAAAAAAAAAAAAAAAAAAAATTGGTATAATGTTCTAGAAATACTTAGTCAAACATAGCGATGCTTTATTTATTTATAGGGCTTCCCTGGTAAAGAATTCAGTGTATTTTCCTTGACCATGAATATAATTGGTGATGGAGATAACCAGAGATTTTTTAAAATTATCACTAAATTGGATGATCATGTACAAATAATTAGGAACAGCTGGTTTCTTATTAAAACTCATCTATTAATTTTTTCAAATATCATAATTTCATTTTTGGAAGCTCTGTTCAGAAATGTATCCATTTAACTTGTTATCCAGTTGGTTACCTGCTAATATTTAAATTTATCCAGAATCTTTATAAGCAAATTCATGAAGAAATTTAGAATGTAAAAATCCCTGCATGTACAGTTAGCTTACAATTATAGATATGATTCATGGTTACTTTTTTTTAATGAAAATATACTGGTTATGATTGTTAAATCAAATATATCTATTTAAATAAATATGTATTCTTGAATAGGGAAGACTTAACATCATAAAGACAAAATCAGGCATGTTCAGGGTAATGTGGCTGTAGACTGGATTCCACATCATAAAGGTCTTTTTTAAAAGTTAACTTATGTATTTATTATAGTACAGTAAAAGTACCATTAGATTTTTTTTTTTTCTGGAATGAGATAAGTTGATTATAAAGTCCACTCAGAGGAAAATATAGGTAAGAATTTCTAGAAAAACTCTAAGGGCAACAGGGCCAGTTAGAAGCTCTAGATATAGCAGATAATAAAGCTCATGACAAAGCTTCTCAGAAAAATAATAAACTGGGAAATTCTAGTAAGGTTAGCAGATGAGGTTAAGGATGCCCTTGGGCTTAATTATTACAAATTTATGAAGAATCTACTCTTCAGGGTCAGAGGTTTTCCCCAGCAAAGGACTGCAGCATGAGCTGACAATTAGCCTGTGAATAGTTGGCCTCAGAAAGCAAAGAGGAACTGAAGAGTCTTTTGATGAAAGTTAAAGAGAAGAGTGAACAAATTGGCATAAAACTCAACATTCAAAAAACTAAAATCCTGACATCCAGTCCCATCACTTCATGGCAAATAGAGAGGAAATGATGGAAACAGTGACAGACTTTATTTTCTTGGGCTCTGCAGATGGTGACTGCAGCCATGAAATTAAAAGACGCTTGCTCCTTGGAAGAAAAACTATGACCATCCTAGATAGCATATTAAAAAGCAGAGCCATTACTTTGCCAACAAAGGTCTGTCTAGTCAAAGCTATGGTTTTCCGGCAGTCATGTATGGATGTGAGAGTTGGACTATAAAGAAAGCTGAGGGCCAAAGGATTGATGCTTTTGAATTGTGGTGTTGGAGAAGACTCTTGAGAGTCCCTTGGACTGCAAGGAGATCCAACCAGTCCATCCTGAAGGAAATCAGTCCTGAATATTCATTGGAAATACTGATGCTGAAGCTGCAATACTTTGGCCACCTGATGAGAAGAACTAACTCATTTGAAAAGACCCTGATGCTGGCAAAGATTGAAGGCAGGAGGAGAAGGGGACGACAGAGGATGAGATGGTTGAATGGCATCACTGACTTGAGGGACATGAGTTTGAGCAAGCTCTGGGAGTTTGTGATGGACAGGGAAGCTTGGCGTGCTGCAGTTCATGGGGTTGCAAAGAGTTGGACACGAACTGAGAGACTGAACTGAACAGATAGGTTTATTATAGTCATAAAAATACTGCACACATTTATACATAACACTGAGTGACTGAACTGAACTGAATTGGCCTTAAACATAGTTTGGCTCATTCCAGGTGTAGACCAGTTACAGAGGAGAAACAAGAGAGCTGAATGAATATATAGAGAAAAATTACAAATCTGATTCATCTCATTTAAACTGTGCTGCATAGATAGGATATGGATGACACACACAGGCAGGGGTGGTTTAGGTGTTGATAAGATTAACAGGTGATAAGTTTTGATGGAATTGAGGAATTTATGAAGTTGAGGAAGTACAGAGAATAATCCTTTTCTGTCCTCAAGGAGTTCAAAAGTTAGTGGGCAGTTAAACAACATACACACAAACACACATGCAAAGACACACAAAATCTAAGTATAAACAATTCAGATGGCATTATGAGATCCTTTATGTAATTGGAAATTGTATATATATATATATATATATATATATATATATGTTTTCTTGATGTTGATGAAAAAATTAAATGTGCTCTTGTAAACCTGTTAATCTCTATTGTAGGAATATACATGTTCAGTATAAGTGTGGCAGAACAACTTCATGGTGGCAGAAGAGTGTGAACAGAAAGTGTAAGACTGTCCGTGTGGACATAGCCTAGATGATGACAGCTTGAATTCTTTCCAGGGTTGTTCACCCTTTAAAACTTTGATAACAAAAGTAGTCTTTTTGGTTCATGATGGCAGATTGATTGCCTTGTATATTTACATTTTACTAGGTTCACTGATATGACTGTTAAAATTGACTATTTGTTAAAACACAAATTGACTGTTTCACAATGACAACTTGATGGGCTTTTGAAAGCAGTTATATTTACGTTTTACAGGATCTGCTCTTCTGAACATTTGTCAGTATAACAGGATCCACCTTTGACACTTGCTTTTAAGCAAAAGCCAAGAAGAGCAAGTTTGAAAGTGTGTTTGGAGGTTCTGAACAGAGCATGTGTCTACCCAAGAAAGTTCTCCTCCTCCACGAAGCAGTATGTGTATGGAGGATGCACGCGAACAAATGAAGGAAGGACTGCAGGTCTGCCAGCCTGAGCATCTCAGCTGCCACATTCGAGCACCCTTGTTACTGTGTGAGGTTTCAGAAAAATGGATGGGGTGGGGAATGGTTTGTTTATTACAGCAGAAATGTGGCTTTATATCTAAATATCAGAGAGGATAAGAAGTTGGTGTGCTGGTTCAGAAAGACTGGTAGATGATAGATACAGGTGGGTAGGTAGATATGTAGATAGGTGGCTAAGTGAACAGTGGCTGGTGCTCAGTATGTAATGTGTACATTAGTTTTGGTTATTATCTTTGACAAAATCCATCTTCTTATTGTCTCATTAATTCAGGTCATTTGATGGTGGCAAGTACCCCATTTTTTTTTAACATGAATCAGCCATAGGTATACATATATCCCCTCCCTTTTGAACCTCCCTCCCATCTCCCTCCCCATCCCACCCCTCTAGGTGAATACAGAGTCCCTGTTTGAGTTTCCTGAGTCATACAGCAAATTCCCGTTGGCTAAAAATACGGAACACTTCACGAATTTGTGTATCATCCTTGTATAGGGGCCACGCTAATCTTCTCTGTACGATTCCAATTTTAGTATATGTGCCGCTGAAGTGAGCACAAATACCCCATTTTTAACATAAAAGATAAAATCTGAGTTTTCATAATGCACATTTTGTTGGGTCTCCAGGGGTGTTGCTTTATGACAGACATTTGGCTGTAGAAGACCTGAACTGGGGCATGAAACAGTGAAATCCTAGTTTTCTCGTTACTTGGGGAAGGCTCAAAGATTGGTGCATTTAAAAAAAAACTTTAAATCTTGGATAGTCTCTTTGGTATGCCTAGTTTTATAAGAAGAGAGTGATAGAATTCCAAACCATAGTGCTTCCCCGAGTGTACAAAAAAATCAATCTAAATAAATATTCTAAAGACAGCCAATTATTGGACTTGAGCCATAAAACCATTTCAATGATGGGTTTTCTTTTTTTCTTCTCTTTTACCATCGTGACTGTAACTTGGTATTTTCTTCTCTCTGACTTCTCAATTTGGTTTTACCTCTAAGTAACCCTGATCATGTGTTGCTATAGTCTTGTCAAAAATTTTCCCTCATCTTCCTGCTCTCCCTCCAGGCCATAACCTGGGCCCTAATGTTTTGGAAGAAAAATTGATTTTTCTCTGTCAGAAAGAAATCATTATATATTTAATATTTTATACTTGTTTTCAGTTGAGATGAATCTTCAGGAGTCTACATAGTTGGTTGTGGAATGACAGATGAGTCAGCATGATTTGACCTACTTTGATTAGCATGAAGATTCATCTGTTTACTAATATTTGTCTTTGTAAATATTTGATGGTGATGGTGTTTAGAAGTCACAATGGTGTTTCATAATTTATAGGAGTAATATTTTAAAATCCGACATCACTTTTCTCCCCATGTAGATGAGTCTTCTCTTGTTCTAGTCTTTAGTATCTTAAGTAATTATAGTATTAGTCGCTCAGTTGTGTCTGACTCTTTGCAACCCCATGAATGGTAGCCCACCAGGCTCCTCTGTCCATGGATTTCTCCAGGCAAGAATACTGGAGTGGATAGCCATTCCCTTCTTCAGGGGATCTTCCCAACCCAGGGATTGAACTGGATCTCCTGCGCTACAGGCAGATTCTTTGCTATCTGAGCCACCAGGGAAGACCTTAGTATCTTAAGGATTCTAACAAAGTTTCCTGATGAAGCAGGTGGCCTCACTGGAAACAAAAATACTGAATGACTTAGTGAGGGTGAGGGTTATATGCAGGACCTTGTCACTCTGATTCCAAACTAAATATCCTTTCTACTGTGTCACACCTTCTTGGGTATCTTCAGTTATTTTTCAGATTTCTCTATACTTTATTATCTTTGTATCATCTAGGACTTCAGAATATATCTTGAACGTAGTGAATAACTTTTGTAAGAATTACTTTTAGGTTTTAAATTAATTGGAGCTCATGGTAATTATTTACTACTTAACATTTAAAATTTTGGTTATTTTAAAAGATATATAAGAGAATTCCTGGTGGTCTAGTGGTTAGGACTATATGCTATCACTGCTGAAGGCCTGGTTCCATCCCAGGTTGGGAAACTTAAGATCCTATGACGTGGCTGAGAAAAAAAAGTTGTGTTAATGAAACAGACACACAGTAATGGTGGGCACTGGTCATCTTACAGGATAAATAATTGTTTTATCTTGACTCATTCAGATTCATGTTCAAAAGGACTTTTAGGCTGGGGACCCTCTTGGCTATGTCACATTCCTGGGTTGGATTTATTTTAACAATACTGGATCTGCTTTGAGAAAAGGGCATAGTGTATTAGAATGACATGGTGACATAAAATAGGCTTCTAATCACCCTCTTCTCTCTCTTTTTTTTATTTTCAATGCTGGCAATCATCTTTTTGTTTTTTTATGCCTAATGGTTTTAAAAAATATTATTTCTATTCAGTAGACTGAAAACAATATTGTTAGTAGTAGTAATGTGAAAATGCAGAATTCAAAGCCAGTATTACCAAAATAAATTTGGTAATAAATACACCTGTTGTGGCCAAGTTGGGGGAAGACACCTGACCACACTAGGCCTTTTCTCCTCCTCTGAGACAGATGTGTGCCTGCTTCTGGGCTGGGCACCCAGCACTCACTTGCAGCAGTCAGCCCCCAACACAGTAACAGGGACTGGAGGCCCTGAGCTGTCCTGAGGGGCCTGCAGGTGTCCAGGTCATGTGTCTTCAGAGTCACTTCTGGCTCAGCTGATGCTCCTGGGCTGGTAGGAATCAGGCTCTACAGGCAATATGAAGATATAGAGGGCTTCCCTGATGGCTCCTCAGATAAAGAATCTGCCTGTAATGCAGGAGACACAGGAAATGTGGGTTTGATCCCTGGGTTGGGAAGATCCCCTGGTGGAGGAAATGACAACCCACTTCAGTATTCTTCCTTGAAGGACAGAGGAGCCAGGCGGGCTACAGTCCATGGGGTCATAAAGAGTTGGACAAAACTAGAGTATAAAAGACAAATGCACATCTCAAGTTTGAGCTGATGTCTGGTGAAAGGGTGTTAGGTATTGTTTCGTGTCCTGAATTTCAGTAGAATCTCTCAGAAATTTTGAATATGTCTCCTTGATGAAAAATAAAGCAAAAATAATATAAATGACAGTATCTGTAATCACTTAACCAGAACACTGCTCAGAAAGCATTCCATTCATTAAAATTGTAACAAAGGTATTTTGATGGAAAGCATAATGTTTGAATAAACCTTGACAAGAGATATGTACTTGTGATTGGAAAACACATTCAACTGTGAATCATTTTAATGGATTTGTTTCTTGTTGGCAATAAAAGTGTTTCCAGGAAAACTTGTGAATTAAATGTTTAATGTCCTACTTTATTATTATGATGGCTTTTAATTGAAGAATAATTGACTTGCAATGTTGTGTTGATCGCTGTATAGCAAAGTGATCCAGTCCTACCTGTATGTATACTCTCTTTCATGTTATTTTCCATTATGGTTTATCCCAGGATATTGAATAGAATTGCCTGTGCTACACAGTAGGACCTTTTATCTGTTTATCTGTTCTGTATATAATATTTTGCTTCTGCTAATCCCAAGCTCCCACTCCATCCCCCTCCACCCCACCCCTTGGCAACCGCAAGTCTGTTCTCTATGTCTGAGTCTGTTTCTGTTTTGTGATAGTTTATCTCTTACTTCAGAGTATTCACATTCATATTGAATTACAATGTTAAAGAAATAAAAACTTCAGTGCAATTTTTAGAAATTTCACATTTTATTTTTACCAAAATCCAGATAACTATATAAGAATATCCAGAAATAGATGTCAAACACATTTATATACTGAAGAATTATGGATGACATGTAGCATCTTTTCCTTCCTCAGCTGCAGTATGGAAGGAGAATTAGGAGTAAGACTGAAAGGCATTCTTTGTGTGGAAGGAGCCAGGTTCTCTCCTAGGCCCCATCCTGGGGAGAATTATGAAAATAGTCAAACTGTTTCCTGCATGATGCGTTTCAGATGAGACTGAGAATACAATGTGTACAAGATCCCACATGTATACACACATCACATGTGCAGGCCACAACTTACATGATGTGCATGAGCAACATGCACATAAGTGTACAATATGCATGCACACACATGTCTGCAAACGTGTATATAGAATATACATGTGCATACATACATATCCTTCTGCATACACTGGTACGTGTGTTTAATAAAATATGGGAACAGAATTGTCACTCTTTAATTAGAAATGTTGGTATGGCGGTGAATTTGGGAACTCAAGGAAGAATAGTAATGATTTTTGAACATTAAAGAGATTATTCAGAAAAAGAAATGTGACGAATTCTCTCAGGACAAAGTTAGTGTCCTGGGTTAACTCAATGTGGACTGGCCACGTGGCTTTCAGGCAGCATAGGAGTTCCTGGAACACACGGAGGACTGTGCGGTTTACTGGGTCATGGACTGGAGCTGGGAACAGTGCATACAGAGGGCCATTGTCTCTGTATGGCATCAGCTCTATTGCAGACCGTAGGTATTGCAGACCGTAGGTTGGCTGTCCCGCCTGCCAGCCCCAACGGCCAGAGCACTGGGCAGTCGTAAATAATGAGAAGTGGCCTTGGTGCCACAGGTGAGGTGTCTGTGGCTCTCGGTTCTGTTTGGAGAATTGTGGCTGGACCTTTAGGGGTGAGAGGTCAGGAGCTATTGAGTTTTAGACCCTGGCTGTCTGGGTAATTGTGTATAATGGCTGAAATAATCACCTGCTCCATTAACCAGCACACTTCTGTCATATTAATCCATCATCAAAAAAGCACAGAACAAAGATGTTAAAATACACTATAAATGAAGCCTCAGCATTGACGCTGGCAGGAGATTTGAGAAGTTTTACCTTTTGTAGCTGTGACAGGATATTCAGAAACATGTGTGCCAATCCAATTAGCTGACTTGCCCTATACATTTAGACGTGGCACAATCATTTAACTTTGAAATTTTAAGTGTTTTTATCCAAAACAATCTGTACTTCTCATTTGTCAGAGTGCATTTCCCGAAGCTTTCCAAGCTGCTGAAAGGTGACTTTTTGGTAACTTGTTTGACTGTTCGAACACAATTTATTTCTGCCACCTGTTATTTTTCTCCCTGGATTTTTGAGAAGTTTTTTCTGGACCATTTGATCACCCTATAAAAGCCTCCCCTTCTGTGTGTACTTGACTCTGGGTTTGACAGTTCAGCAAATGCACAATGAGGGTTCACTCAGTGCCAAGTTCTGTGCAATTTATTTTTTCAAGGAAAATGCTTAAGCTGAATGTGTGTAACTCTCCATCTGTTTATTGAAGAATATGCTCTTTTGTTAGCACGACCATGGTGATAATTTTCATTTTAAAGGATAGACTTCAGGAAAACAAGAATGTTTATAGTACTCTTTTTGGGGTATTTTAGGGTGACTTAATTACATAAAAATTATTTTTGAAATGTCTTTTGTGACAAGCTGAAAAAAAAACAACTGAAGTTATTCTTTTAAAGAGAAGATGTTATCCTACGCTTTTGCTCATGTTTAAATTGTACAAAGATCATAGCATCTTCCTGAGTCACTAGAATTCACATCACACCCCAGCTCAAGAGTTTTGCAGCCTGTTGTGTTCATCTGGGATATCCCAGGCCTCCTATATCTCTCAGTCCTAAAACCTTGGTTCTAGAGGTTTCTTGTTTAGAATTCTTGTTTAGAATCAGCCCCTTCTGTTAGTTCTCCTAATCGTCATGACCAGTCTCCAGGTGTTAAAGGTTGTTAAAGGATCCCTCGAGCTTCTAGGCTGGTGCTGTGGGCAGTCTGCTCCTGATCTCCCTGTGTCTCATCCTAGTCCTGGGGGTCCCAGAGTGTAAGAAGTTTCTCCCCAACAGTAAAGCAAACAAATTAACAAAGAGTATGAGACAAAATACTTTATAACTTGTAAATAATGGTTAATAAAGAAGTCTTGTTACTAGTGAGATACTCAGTGAGAAACCTAGCACAGTGACAGCTATTAGCGAGAAGCTAATTTTGAGCAAACTCTGGGAGACAGTGGAGGACAGAGGAGCCTGGCAGGCTGCAGTCCTGGGGTTGTGAAGAGTTGGACATGACTGAGCAACTGAATGACAGCCACAGTTTTGGATCAGACGTGTGATCAGCATTGCTTGGGGCTGGCTCAGTTACATGTGCAAGTGCTTCGTACTCTCTGGGCAAGAACAGGAAAAAGCTTTTCACGAGACTTGGAAACAGTGCTCTTCTAATTACACCTGGAATCCACAAAGTGATCATGATCTCATCACTTATGAGCATTGAACAATTAAAAAAATATCTACTGGGCAGAAACGGTTAAATAGGTTTGCAGGTAGGAGATACACTGAGCCTCATCAATGGTGTTTAAAGAGGAGATTTCTTTCACACTCAGATTCATGAGTCTGTTCCTGGTGTAGCTCTGTTTCCTGGGCTCAGCTTCTTCTCTGAATTACAGCTTCTTCCTCCTTCTGGCTCAGCTTTTGCATCATTGTCTCAGGAACTCCTGCTGCTGAGCATGTCTCCATCTGCAAATTCACCTTCTTGGGTCGTTGACTCTGTCCTTGTTAACTGAGCATTAACTGGCCTTTGCCATCTTTCTTCAGTCTCTGGACTTACTTGGAGTAAGTCCCGTTCTGCTTGCAATGTCTTGATAAAAAGATATTCACTTTCACAACATTCACAAAAACCAGAGATTTAGAGAGGAGATAACATTGCCATCCTCTAGTTGAAGAAAAAAAGGCAGAGAAAGTGCTCACAGGTGATGATTTGTCTCCGTCCACTTTTGGGTTCAGATGAGTTACATTGTTGTCTGTAAATCTATAACAGTTTTCTTTCCTACAGATTTTCAGCAGCAGCCATGGGAGAACTGAAATATAAAATCCGTCTTGTGGTTCTGTGAATATGTTTTCTTCCCTGTCTGCTTGAGTCCTATGGTATTATTTGCCAGATTTGCAATATAACTCACAGTTCAATATATTCAGTGTGATAGAAAGGATTTTAAAAAATAATTATCATCAAACTTTCATTTTCTTAGAAAAGTTGCTACCTTCTATGAGGTCAGTGCATGTGACTTCATTAGTCAGAATTTCTCCATGACCATTCGAAGTTTTAGAGGCTAAGGTAGTGATTCTTAATTTTTGGCCCAGGATCCCTTTGGGGATCTGATGAGAGCCTTGGAGCTCTCCTACACAGACGATTAAATATATTGATATGAAATCAAAGTTTCCCTCTATTTTTAGGGAATCTGTTAACACCTCAAAGCTCCTTAGGCCCACCCTGCAGTTTAAAACATCCTGACTGGGGACTTCCCTGGTGGTCGAGTGGTTAGGAATTCATCTTCCAATGAGGGGGACATGGGTTAGATCCCTGGTTGGGGAACTAGATCCCACATGCCATGAGGCAGCTAAGCCTGCATGCAATGACAAAGCTCTTGCATGCTGCAACTGAGACCTGACGCAGCCCAAAATAAATAATTAAAAAGTACCGATCTAGACATGTGGTATCTATGCTAATTTATAGTTTAATAACATTTTATGTGTTTTCCAGGTGCCTCTACAAGGATGAAATTTGTACATGAGAAAAGCAAACATTTAAAGGACTGATGTTCTTGAAACAGTTGTAAGTAATAAAAACTTCCCTATTGTATCACTGATATTATAATTCAAATAGAAGCTTTGAAATGCCACTTTTGGTAAGAGTCGAACCATTATTTTAAGCTTTGTCCTGCGGCTTGAATGACTGAGTATTCTGTTATCTGTTGGATAAAACCAGAGCTTGCGGTTAGGTCAGCATGAGGGCAGGAAGATAGATGACTCAGCTGGAGCCCCAGCCCCATGATGATTGATCGTGCATGAATCACAGATCTCCGAAATGAAGACAATTTTCCTGGGGACTGAGATGTTGCCTGGAGGAATGAATTTATTGCTTGACCCCAAATTGGCATTTTACTGATGCTAACTGGTGATTGTGATTATTATTAATTTATGAAACAAGCTCATAGACTTTTAGCTGATATGGGAACTTCCAGAATGCAAGATCTAAGCTCTCATTTTACAGTTAAAAATAGAACTTCCCTATGATCCAGCAATCTCACTTTTGGGTGTTTATCCAAAGGAATTGAAATCAAAATCGTGAAGAGGATCTGCACACTCAGGTCCATTGCAGATTTATTCACTAGAGCCAAGACACGGAAGCGGTCTGTCCACTGACAGACATATGGATGAAGAAAATGTGGTATGTATGTGCAGTGAAGTATTATTCAAGCTTAAAAAGAAGGAAACACTGCCAGTTTTGGCAACATGGATGGATTTGGAGGATATTATACTAAATGAAATAAGCCAGATACAGAAGGACAAATACCTTGTGTTATCACTTATATGAGGACCTAGAAACACAAAATAGAATAGGATTGTCAGGAGCTGGGGGAGAAGAAATGTGAAGGTATTACTGATCAAAAGGTGCAACATTTCAGTTATTTGAAATGAATAAAACCAAGATATCTACTACACAAAATAGTGTCAAATCACAGTCTGCTTCAAGAATACAGGATTTTTTGTTATATCATTTTCTACATGTTGGTTATGTAAAGAGAAATTGTGTAATTAAGCACAACAAAGGCTTGGGCTAAAACACGGATGTTATTTTCAGCATTGATAAAGCGTAGTCAGCATAATTTGCTCTTGGAGTGATTGTGTCAGGGCCGTAAGCAGTGTGTTGTTGTTATTGTTTAGTTGCTGCCTTGCCTTTAGTCGTTAGTTGGACCCCTGGACTGTAGCCTTCCAGGCTCCTCTCTCCATGGGATTTCCCAGGCAAGAATCCTGGAGCGGGTCACCATTTCCTTCTCCAGGGGTAGATGTTGAAGGGAGGAGTAATTATCTTTTATAAGAGCTATAACCATTGCATTTTTATGGAGGAAAGCAGAGTGATCACATATTAGAAGAGTGTATATTAAAATGAAGAAACTTGTGAGAATGTGATACTTTTTTTCCAAATGTAAAGACCGTCATCTTTGATATAGTTTTCTGTTTTATATATGGCTGAACACCCTGATAAGGTGGATAGCACCTCTGAAGCACATCTTTCGCTCCACAAATGACATAGAGAGCCCCATCTTTCAGAACAAGAATAGCTGGTGTGTTCTTTGAAAGCATAGTTTAACATTTTTTGTTTTATCAGTCTATCAACCTGCTTTCCATTCTTTTTCAGCTAAAATTTCTGACACATTTTCACTGATCATATTTTCCTTTGCCAATGAATTTTCCTTTGTCTTTGTTTCCTTCCTAGGCCCCGCTGTCTCTTTTGTGGGAACAATACCTTCAAGCCGTGGTCCTCATGTGATGATTGAACTAGAAGGGATATTATTCATTTTAATCTGTCATTATTTTTTAACCTGCATTTCCTTGTCAACGCACAACTTTATATTTCTTACCGTTCCTGTTGTTTTGATGTGTACTTATTTCTAAATGGGATATTTCCCTCTGGAGCATCTTTATTAGGTCATAGCAGGCTTTCATACTTGCATTAAACTGTTATGAGTAGCTCTGTGTCTTAAACATGAATGTCTTATCCATCATTGAGTGCAATTGTGGAAAGAGTCGGTACAGGGTTGCTGAGAAGCTCTGGTGGAAGAAATCAGACTGAACTCCCTTTGCTCTGGCTGAAAGTGGGTGGTACTTCTTAGCTATTTAATCTTGAGCCTCTCATTTAAGAACTCTAAGCCTTCGTTTCCTTTTATTGTTTTAAACGAGGATCATCATGGTGATTCATCCAACTGACCCTGTGATCTGGGGATGGTACACATGGGGCACTTGGCAAGAGTAAATCCTGAAATAATACTTAAATATTTATCATATTTGTTGCCATTCTTATCATTATTTTGTAATAATTATTTCCCTGATTACTTTCTGCACAACTTCTTTAAAGAAACAGCTAATTTAAAATGGTGTGTTTTTAAATACAAAATTAAATTTAGCCAGTGATACAAAGTATCATTAACTTTATTTCTTTGACCTTTCTTGATCTGTCTGGTTTATCTTAAAGGATTTTCTAATTTTATTTCTTAAGCCATAACTGGCTGTAAATGCTAAAAATTTAAACTTGTAAATATTCTTTAATTACAAAGCTAACATTTCAAGGATTTTATTTAAGCATCTTGTTTTCTTCTTCAGAAACCCAATTAAAATTCTTTAAGAATTTAAAGTTAAAGGGGATGGCATAACTAGCATTTTACTTTTGAATTTATAGATACTTTGAAAATCTAAAAATTTTGACCGGAACAAAAGAACACATGAGTGGCTGTAGTTATGGGAAGCAGATCAGTGGTTTCCTGGGGCCAGGCATGGGCAGGGGAGGTCTGGATGCAGACGATTTGGAGGTATTATCTGGGGTCATGGAACTATTCCATGCTATAGTTGTGATGTTGGTTAAAAGGCATATATGTTTGTTAGAACCAATTTATTTGTATACTTAAACCTGGTAAATAGTTATTGTACCTAAATCATACCTCAGTAAGGCTGACCAAAAAGGACAAATGCAAATATCTCATTATTATTTATCAGGTATTTCTCTGAATTTACTCTCATTCCTGTTTTCATTTGCCATATCTGTCTTCTTATAGAGTGGCTGATAGTAAGCCTTGAAGTTAGACGGAAAATGCCTCTGAGTTCTTCTTTTAAGAAATTGTTTGCATTTCCATATATATTTTAGAATTAGCTTGTTCCTTTCAAGCCCCCGTCTCCTCCCCTTTGAAGCCCTCTGAGATTCTGATTTGAATTACGTTGAATCTGTGGGTCAATTTGTTGGGACATCTGTCACCAAATACACTATCCATGTGTTTAAACCAGGCAGAATGAAATGGGTTAGTTGCTTTTTTGAGGTAGTGCCTTTAGCTTTCTATTTTGTATTGGAGTACAATTGATTAGCAATGTTGTGGGAGTTTCAGGTGTATGGTAAAGTGATTCAGATATACTTAGACACATGTATTCTTTTTCAAACTCTTTTCAGAAATGGGTTATTTTTGGTAGGATGTTTTTGTTGCATTAACAGTTTGGGTGAAATCATATACCATCTTCCTCAGACAGCAGCACTGCCTGTACCTCGGGTGCCACAGCTGGGTGACCTTCCTGGACCTGAGGCTCTTGGGGGCTGGTGTGCCGCTCCGGGGACAGCACTTTGATCCTATTCCTAGCATCACTAAATTCAGTTTCTAAGCCCCTCTCCAGGAATAGTTTTGCTCTCGTATTATTTAATTGTGTCTTTCCAACTGGCTCTGTAAGCAGGTCTGAGATACACATTTGATGGAAAACAGCAACACTATATTCCCCGTGGTTCATACCAGAGCATCTCCTGGGAGGCAGGACAGGTTGCCCACTGGGGCAACGTGGCAGGGTTCTTCTGATCAGTCTCACAGCCTCATCCTTTTTCCTCGCTGACACGCCCCAGCAGGAGCCTTACTCTGGGAGGCATTTATGGGCACTGCATGAAAGGAGGCTTTGAGGACCTTCCATTTCTGCACCATCCCAGACAAAATCTGTATGAGATAAAGAATAACATGACTGTGAAAATGTCCAAGTTTGTTCTTCAATAGGAAGTGGATGTCAGGAACAGAGTCGTTCTCTGATACCCTTGGGCTCTCCAAGGCCTCCTGGGGGAGGCCAGACTCTCACACTGAGAGCTGGTCAGTGCCGGAGATGGAGCGTCTCCTGACTGTGGTCACTGGGCCCACACACGAGTGTTGCTGCCCAGGGGATCAGAGGGGAGGAAGGGCTCTCTGGGGCTTCAAGCAGATGTCTGAAGAGGAAGAGTCATGGGTCTGAGTAGGTTTTGAAGTCATTCTGTAAACAGTGGTTGCTGCCACTTCACCTACATTTGAGTTTCTTATCTTACTTTTAAAATTTTATTTATTTATATATTTTTTGGCTGTGCCAAGTCTTTGTTGCTGGGCAAGCTTTCTGTAGCTGTGACAAGCAGGGGCCACTCTCTAATTGTGGTGCGTGGGCTTCTCATTGCAGTGGCTTCTCTTGTTATGGAGCATGGGCTCTAGGTGCATGGGCTCAGTAGTTGCGGTGGATGGGCTCAGTTGCTCCACGGCATGTGGGATCCTCCTGGATCAGGGATTGAACCTAAGTCTCCTGCATTGATAGACTGATTCTTTACCTCTGAACCACCTGGGAAGCCCTGCATTTGAGATTTTAATGGGATTTCTTTTTCTGACTTCCGTTTTAAGAGGGCAGTCTGTGGATTAGTGTTCTTAAGTTAAAACCCTCATTTGCTCTGCAGTGAGCCTGGTTGTGGTCCCAAAGCAGAACTCATCCAGCCTGAATGAGGTGAGTCACCCAGCAGGACTCACCCAGCGTGTTGGGACCATCTGGCAAGCTTGTGAAAACAGCACGTCTTGTACCAGTCCCCCAGGACATCAGGGTTGCAGGTGGAGGGTGCAGGTGGGGACATCCTTTCTCCCTTCATTTTTTGTTACATCCTTAAGTGCACCTATTGACATCTTTTTGACACTAGCTGGCTGAGCTTATTTCATCCTCATTTCTGCCTCCTCAAGTCCTGTCCTTGGTGTCTGTCACTTTCAGCCTTAGGGCAATGATCTTAATAACTTAAAGATGAGTTCAGCGACCTTTTTTTTTTTTATTAATATTTTAATACTCTCATGGCCGTGGTATTGCAATGGCTCTGGTGTTGCCCTTTCTCAAACCACCTGGCACACAACCACCGATCAGATGCAGGAGCTGGACACTCGTGTGTCAGCTCCTTGGCCAGGATCTGACGGCCAGTGAGTGGGAGTCCAGGTTCAGGTCCGTGTTTCCAGACTCTCCGCAGGCTGCCTTCTCTGCATTCCCACCTCTCTTCAAAGCCAAGGCCAAGCTGCCTCTGTCTCTCCCCCTGGGCTCCCTCTGTGTCACTCTCTCGGGGAGGCCTCTACTACCACTTCCAGGTTGTAAGGGTCATGGGGACTAGCGACCATGGTTACCACGTTAGGTATTTACGTGCAGACCTCTCGGCCCCTTAGACAGCTGTCCCGAGCCCTGGACCAGAGCATCTACAGGTGATAAGGATGGTATTTCCCCACAGAGCTGCTGTAAGGAGTAAGCAGGGCGATGTTTTGAAGCAGCCAGGCTGTGCCTGGCAGACAGTACATGCCTCAGAGGAGTTTGTTCTTACTGCTGTTCCGGGGACACTCTTGACGGAGGGAGTGTGCCCCAGGTACGGGCTGGAATCTGAGGGTGGACAGTGGGTCAGGGGAGCGCAGCAAGATGGGAGCATGAGGGCACCTGTGAGGCCAGGTGTGGAGGCTAGAGGGTGGTGGGTTGGGGGCCTTCAGAATTGCCTCATGGCAGGCTGGACGGGGCATGAAGTTCTAGATCCAGGTGGGCCTAGGTGGCATGCTAAGGTGTTTTGTTGATAAGGAGGTGCTGAGAAGTGATTTTATGCTTCAGGAAGACTTTCTGGTAGCTATTTAATAAATGTCTGCACGTGTCCAAAGTGAGAGGCAGGTAAAGGAACTAGTTTTAAAAAAGAGTCAGAATGAAGACAAGTGCATTGTGGATAGAGTGGGGGGCAGGGGGCTGGAGGCCACAGGGGCCCTGCGTGGGCAGATGTGGACGAGGGCAGTCAGCTGAGTGAACAACCATGCTGAGCCCTGGGTGAGGCCCCAGCAGGGCCATGGAGGGACCATGCCAGGCTGGGCTGGAGGGGCCTACAGGACCCCTGGGGGGGCGGTGCTGGCAGGCAGTTGGAAGCTCAGGTGTGACCCGGGAGGACACGGTGGGACGTCGTCAGCATAGGTGGACATGGGTCATGTGGTCACGATGGTCACCAGGAGCCCCGTCTTTACACAGCTCCTTCCCGGCCAGCGCGGTGTCCACTCAGTCTTGTGTTGGGGGAGACTGATTAGCAGGGCATGCGCTGTGCTTGGAAATGCAGACACAAGTGACGGGAGGAGTGGCTGGTCAGCAGCAGAAATAGATGAGAAGGAGGGGGAGGAAGGGAAGGGAGAGGGAAGAGGGGAGGGCGGGGAGGAAGAGGAGGGCAGGCTTGAAAACAGATACTCTTGGTGTCTGTCCCAGAGACAGACACCTCCTTGACCACAGGACAGCTTTCCTCACATCTGTTCTAGATGCATCTGTAACCGCAGCTGCTGTCAGGTAACGGCTTACACAGTGTTGGCTCTCCGGGCTGAGTGGGAACAAGGGCACTGCCCCCGCGACCGTCTCCCACCGTGAAATGATAGAACCTCCAGATTCTTTATCAGGCTTACTGGCAGGGCGGCCCCTCTGAGGCGTGGTTATGCCCCATCCCTCCTGCAGGTGGCGCTGTATCCTCACAGTCCACACTTGCCCGCCTGCCCAGCGCCTGCACCTTAGCAAGATCCCGAGGACACGTTTTAGTGAAATGAGGGTGGCATTTATAAATTTTTGGTGACATTCTTAGTTTCATGAGGAGGATAAACTATATATGAAGTAAAACTTCAGATGGAGAGATGTCTGGATTTTTGGTAACTCCCCCGCAACCCCTGCAGGTCTGTAACCCCTAGTGGCTTACTTGAAGCAGTGTGCCTGGGTTGGCTATTCTATCTTTTATTTGCACAACTCTTTTCCTGGTAAGAAAAATTTGAAAAGACCGCGATGCTGGGAAAGATTGAAGGCGGGAGGAATAGGGGACGACAGAGGATGAGATGGCTGGGTGGCATCACGGACTCAATGGACATGAGTTTGAGTAAAATCCGGGAGTTGGTGATGGACAGGGAATCCGGGCGTGCTGCAGTCCATGGGGTCGCAAAGAGCCAGACATAACTGAGTGACTAAACTGAACTGAACTTCCCTGGTAGCTCAGCTGGCAAAGAATCTACCGGTAATACAAAAGACCTTGATTGGATTCCTAGGTCGGGAAGTTGCCCTGGAGAAGGGGTAGGCTACCCACTCCGGTATTCTTGGGCTTCCCTGGTGGCTCAGACGGTAAAGAATCTGCCCTCAATGAGGGAGACCTGGGTTTGATCCCTGGGTTGGGAAGATCCCCTGGAGGAGGGCATGGTAACCCACTCCAGTATTTTTGCCTGGAGAATCCCATGGACAGAGGAGCCTGGAGGGCTATAGTCCATGGGGTTTCAAAGAGAGGGCTGTGGTGAGTGCCTAAGCACAGCATTAGGCTGGATATATATTTCTGAGTATGTGTAATTATAGAGAAAAGCAGAAGGAGGCAACCCCCAAAATGATACAGTTGGTAATTACCGGGTGGTGAAATTTTTAAGAGTTTTTTTTTTTAATGCACTTTTCTGTATTGTTTGAATTTTTCTCAAGCTATATGCCATTTTTTAACAGCTTTGTTGAAGTATAATTTACATACTAAAATCCACCCATTTAAAGCAGTATGTAATTTTTACAAAAGCCATGACACCATTAAAAATCATGGGCAGGTCAGACCAAAAAAACATAGGCTTCACAGAGCATGCCTTCCTGTACTTCTCCTCTGGTGGAAAAGTGGTGCATGTGGAGGATCTTTAGAAGATTTTTTTTTGGATGAAGGTGACACATAAACTCAACCAACGATTTTTAAAAAACAAAAGCAGCATTTGCTTTCAAATTGTTCTTCTTTTTCAACCTTCTGGGATTGCACTGTATCAAGAATAGTTCAAGCTGCCTTCATTTCAATAAAGCAGGGTGTGCAATTTAACAATTTCAGTGTTTTCTGGAATGGTTTGGAGCTTTTGCATTTCTAACCTTAAACTTTTTCAAAGATTCCAAAAGTTTCAAGATTGCAGCCCTGGGTTGGAAAACTCTCCAGAGCAATTTCCTATGAAATCGTGCTGTTTCTATTTCAGGAGAGAAACAGTGACCACATGATAGAATGTGATGCTTTCCTATTCAGTAGCTAGGCACAAACTGAAAGTAAGAGCAGCATTGCAAGGACGCATGCCACCATTCAAATGGTTCCTTTGGAAAGACAGGTAGTGAATTAACTGGGGAAAGCATTTTAGATTAACAGCTATATTTTTTACTTATTGGTTGCATCAGGAGAAGAATTTCACATCCACAACGAAAGTGCAATGTCAAATGCTTATACGACGTCCTTGACTCCACTCCAAGTGGGAAGTTTTGCCTAAAAGCTGACAATTGTGCTGCCGCTGTTTAGTTGGTAAATTGTGTCTGACTCTGTGGTGACCCTCTGGACTGTAGCCCGCCAGGCTCTTCTGTCTGTGGGATTCTCCAGGTAAGAATACTGGAGTGAGTGGCCGTTCCCTTCTCCAGGGAATCTTCCCGATCCAGGGATCAAACCTACATCTCCTGCTTGACAGGTGGATTCTTCATCACTGAGCCACTTGGAAAGCTCAGTGGTGAGAGTCAACACGATCTTTGAAAAGCCTAGAGAAAGAGATTTGAGGAGGGTTTTTGTTTTTAATTGAAATATAATTGACTTACGATATTATGTTAGTTTCTGGTGTACAATGTATTGATTCAATATTCTTACACATTACAAGTGATCACCATGATATTCAGTTACCATCTGTTACCATACAGAGACATTAAAATATAATTGACCGTATTTCCCACACTATGCATTTCATCCCCATGACTCATGTATTTTATACCTGGAGACTTGTGTTTTTCTCCATCTTCCTCAACTATTTCATTCACCACCTCCCTCACACTTCCCACTGTGAATCAGTGGGAAGTTTGTTTCTTTGTATCTTTGTATTTTTGTTCTTTGTATCTATGAGACTGTTTCTGTTTTATATTTGTTCCTTTGTTTTGTTTTTTAGATTCTGTATGTTGGTGAAATTATACAGTATTTGTCTTTCTTTGTCTGACTTATTTCACTTAGCATAGTATTTTCTAGGACCATCCATGTTGTTACAAATAACATCCATATCAAGATGTTATTATTTTGTATGGCTAATATTCCAGTGTATACATGTACCACATCATCTTTACCCATTCCTCTCTTGATGGGCACTTACCTTGCTTCCATATCTTGGCTATGGCAAATAATGCTGCAATGAACATAGAGGTACAAGCATCTTTTCTAATTAATGATAATATGTTTTTTATTCTTTATTTATATAGTGTTTCATATTAAGTGACATGAAGATGTTGAACCATCTAAAGCAGGTTTTTAAAAAGTTCATAAAAGTAACAGTTTAGATACATTGCCCTTTTAGAGAAAAGCAACCTACCAGTCCAATTGTCCATGACCTGCCAGGCATTAATAAAAATAGTTTCTAAGTTCTATGACATGTTTCTCAGGGAGAATAACTTTGATTGAATAATAGCTAGTATTCCCTAGTGGCTCAGCGGTAAAGAATCCATCTGCCAATGCAAGAGATGTGAATTTGATCCCTGGATCAAGATCCCCTGGAGAAGGAAACGGCAACCCACACCAGTATTATTGCCTGGGAAATCCCGTGGACAGAGGAGCCTGACCGGCTACAGTCCATGGGGTTGCAAAGAGTCAGGCATGACTGAGTGACTTTTGCTGAGCTCAGCAACATTTCTAACACAAATGTATAATTTTGGAGATTTTCCTGTTCCAACCTTAATTTTCATCTATGGAACATCAAAGAGTTTTCTGATTTTCTAGGATTAAAAAAAAACACACAAATCAATCTAGCCTGGTCTTTTTCAGTCTTGCGTTGATTTTAAATTCACCACCTTTCCTTGCTCAGGCTCCCTCTTGGCACGAGGGACCTGCTGTACAAAGAGCGCAAGCTCACATGCACTCACCTTAAACTGTGACTTATTTGTACTTAGAAAAGATGAGCATGTTAAGGAAACCTGTGACAAAACCCAGACAAGGCACACTGCCTGCAACCTCCAAGAAGAGCTCTGCTAAGGGACAAGTCTGTGGCCTTGGAGACGTTTGCTGGGGACACAGCCCTGCCGTGACTGGAAGATAAATGGAGGAACTCACTACACTGAGCAGAAGCAATCTGCTCACAGTAACCCAAACCCACGGGATGTTTTCTTTCATTTACTCTATAGGAGTAGCATGGAGAACAAAAACAGCTCTTTGCCTTTAGCTATTCATTTCCAATGACTCAAAGCATACAGTCATTAATATATTATTGATTAGATGCTGATTCTGGCATGGTGGAAGCAACAGTTACAATTTTCCAGAGGGCAGTTAATCTCTGTTCTTCCTCTGAGGCTGGTTGAAAGCTTGTCACCAGGTAGGAGAGAGAACAAATTTGTGTTCCTGGTGAAACATAGAAAGAGCAATTACACATATAATTATATTATCACTCATCTTTGATGTGCCACACAGAGCTAGTATGATGAATTTTTTCTGCACTCACATTTTAGAAAGAGCAAATCTACTGTTCTGTCAAAGAAGCTAGATCAAGTCTTAGGAACCACAATGGAGATAAAGTCAGGTCCATCAGAAACTAATAGGGAAGGGTTTTATTAACTCACACTGTAGTTTTCTGAGCCATATTATATATATATATATATATATATATATATATATTATATGCATTGTTAATTTTAAACTAGTCTGGGTACAATAAAAGCACTTTGTATTACGTGATATAATTCACACTTCCAATCTGAAAAAGAATAGAAGTGAAAGTGAAAGTGAAGTTGCTCAGTTGTGTCAGACTCTTATCGACCCCATGGACTACAGCCCACCAGGCTCTCCGTCCATGGGATTTTCCGGGCAAGAGTACTGGAGTGAAAAAGAATAGATACATGTGTATATATTACTGAATCACTTTGCTATGAACCTGAGCTAACACAACAGGGTTAATCACCTATGCTGCTGCTGCTGCTAAGTCGCTTCAGCCGTGTCCGACTCTGTGAGACCCCATAGACAGCAGCCCACCAGGCCCCAGAGTTCCTGGGATTCTCCAGGCAAGAATACTGGAGTGGGTTGCCATTTCCTCCTCCAATGCATGAAAGTGAAAAGTGAAAGTGAAGTCACCCAGTCGTGCCTGACTCCCAGCGACCCCATGGACTTCAGCCTACCAGGCTCCTCCATCCATGGGATTTTCCAGGCAAGAGTACTGGAGTGAAAAAGAATAGATACATGTGTATATATAACTGAATCACTTTGCTGTGAACCTGAGCTAACACAACAGGGTTAATCACCTATCAGATCAGATCAGTCGCTCAGTCGTGTCCGACTCTTTGCGACCCCATGAATCGCAGCACGCCAGGCCTCTCTGTCCATCACCAACCCCCGGAGTTCACTGAGACTCACGTCCATCAAGTCAGTGATGCCATCCAGCCATCTCATCCTCTGTCGTCCCCTTCTCCTCCTGCCCCCAGTCCCTCCCAGCATCAGAGTCTTTTCCAATGAGTCAACTCTTTGCATGAGGTGGCCAAAGTACTGGAGTTTCAGCTTTAGCATCATTCCTTCCAAAGAAATCCCAGGGCTGATCTCCTTCAGAATGGACTGGTTGGATCTCTTTGTAGTCCAAGGGACTCTCAAGAGTCTTCTCCAACACCACAGTTCAAAAGCATCAATTCTTCGGCGCTCAGCCTTCTTCACAGTCCAATTCTCACATCCATACATGACCACAGGAAAAACCATAGCCTTGACTAGACGAACCTTTGTTGGCAAAGTAATGTCTCTGCTTTTGAACATGCTATCTAGGTTGGTCATCACTTTCCTTCCAAGGAGTAAGCGTCTTTTAATTTCATGGCTGCAGTCACCATCTTCAGCAATTTTGGAGCCCAGAAAAATAAAGTCTGACACTGCTTCCACTGTTTCCACTCTTTCCCCATCTATTTCCCATGAAGTGGTGGGACTGGATGCCATGATCTTCGTTTTCTGAATGTTGAGCTTTAAGCCAACTTTTTCAGTCTCCACTTTGACTTTCATCAAGAGGCTTTTGAGTTCCTCTTCACTTTCTGCCATAAGGGTGGTGTTATCTGCATATCTGAGGTTATTGATCACCTATACCCCAATATAAAATAAAAAGACAATTCACATTTGTTTCAGAAAGTATTTAAATATATTTAAGCAAATTGTAGTCCTAGTATGGATTATATTTTGTTGGTTGTGCTGTGGTGGAGGCTTTCCTGTTGGCTCAGATGGTAAAGAATCCGCCTGTAATGCAGGAGACCTGGGTTCGATCCCTGGGTGGGGAAGATACCCTGGAGAAGGAAATGGCAACCCACTCCAGTATTCTTGCCTGGAGAATCCCATGGACGGAAGAGCCTGGAGGGCTACAGTCCATGGGGTTGCAAAGAGTTGGACATGACTGAGCGGCTAAACAGCACAGCTCGTTGTGGTAGAACAGTGGTTCGTCACTGGAGCTTTTATAAGAATCACCTGGAGAATTCGTGGGGCAAGGGGGAAGCAATAACCATGTCCCACCAGCCCCAGTTAACTTAGGATCTCTCAGAGTGGGGGCCTCACATCCACATTAAAAAAAAGTTCTCCAAACAATTATGATGTTCAACCAGGTTTGAGACTTAGTGATGAAAGGTTACGTGAAGGTGAAGTGACTTTCTAATATTGTTCTAATTACTTTTGTAGGTTTTTTCTCTGAAGAAAGAAAAGGATGGAAAATACTAAAACAAAAACTGGAAAATTAGAGCTTTCTGATAATTGGAATAAATAATAGGAGTTCGAAGCCTCATGCTCTATGCCTTTGATAGCTTCTGATTCTTTTCTTTGTCAAGCTTTGATTTTTAAACTAAGGCCTTAGCAGTACTTTCACTCCTTAAGGGCACTGGACGTCCTTTTAATACATAATTTGTACAGGTTAATTGATCCCCAGTGTCGTGAAACAGTTACAGCCCTTCTGACCACATTTACTACCAAGCAGTGACTTACAATTCAGCCAGTGGCATGAACAGGGATAGATGTGTGACTTGAGGCAAATTCTATCATTTCTTTATATTTCTCACCTCATTTTGGCAAATGAGAGTAATACCGTAATTGCTCAGGAATGCTTATGTGTTAAAACTAATTTTATCTAGAAATATACTGGAATGGAATGTCAATTGAAAGTAAAATGAAGAGCCATGAAAAAATTCCTGCTATTTATCACAGTGGATTTTCTGACGATCAATCCTTTTACTTTGAAGGAGAAATATAAATGAAAGTATATTCTTGGAAGGACTGTAATTTATGTCTGTCAAAGCCAAGATTCTCAGGGACTC
Organism: Bos indicus; assembly: GCF_029378745.1. Lineage (NCBI taxonomy): Eukaryota > Metazoa > Chordata > Mammalia > Artiodactyla > Bovidae > Bos > Bos indicus. The sequence continues at coordinate 21,316,479 of NC_091773.1, read as the reverse complement.
AGGCTTAAATGCCAGTTTATCTGCTCTATGGGCCAAGTGAAAATCAACTTCCTTCTAGAGTTGACTTGAACTTACATTTCTAATCAGAAGTGGCTCTGCAGAATTTTCACCCTCAGAGCTCCATTGTGCACCATGCTATTCCACATAAATTGAATGGAAGAAATAAGACCGGATTCTTTGAATTGTGTCATTCCTGTCATTCATCTCAGAAGGATTTTTATAAATATAAAATTTACTTTTTAAAATCGCATAATTTTGTTTCAGAGAAAGCTTTAATAATATCCTTTCTGAGTCAGAAATAGAGAAAGAAAATCTACCTAAAGCTGACTCTATAGCCCTTCAATTGTTTTATTATTGAAAAGAATAGGACTTATTATACATCAGTTATGATTCTAAATTGAAGTTTCGCATCCAGGTGGCTTAAAAAGTTACCGGGTTTCAAAAACTATTGTATATCTTTATTAATATAAAAACTAAAATATAAAGTGAGGGAAAAGGGAGGAAGTAATAGAAATATGATGTCAAGATGGTCACAGATTTTAAGTATCAGTCTGTATTGTGTGTCTGTAACTCTACAAATTATATATATTCACCCTCATCGAATCTCCAAAATATTATTTCCTGTTGTCACAAGCAAGGGCACTAGATCTCACAGAGTTTTGGTTTTGCACCAGAGTGACACAGATTACGCTGGGATCATAGTCTTTCTCTGTGGGGGACTGTTCTCCTGCAGCCCTGCATTAAATTCTCCAGGGAGGGAGGGAAGAGATGAGCAGAAAGAGAAGGAGAAGATGATGTTTTCTCACTACTCCCAAGGATGTCAGCTTTGGAGCAGGGAGATGGACATCCCCCGAAACCTCTGTGCTGGGACTGGATAAATGTTGGATGGGTGTGTGCATAAAGTGCCGTGCAAACATCTATGCTGGGCACCTCAGGGTGTCACCTTCCTGTTGGCTGTGCTCCTTGCCTTTGACCCTCCTTATGACTGAGCGACTTCACTTTCACTTTTCACTTTCATGCATTGGAGAAGGAAATGGCAACCCACTCCAGTGTTCTTGCCTGGAGAATCCCAGGGATGGGGGAACCTGGTGGGCTGTCGTCTATGGGGTCTCATGGAGTCGGACATGACTGAAACGACTTAGCAGCAGCAGCAGCAGGGGAAGGCAATGGCACCCCACTCCAGTACTCTTGCCTGGCAAATCCCATAGACCGAGGAGCTTGGTAGGCAACAGTCCATGGGGTCGCTAGGAGTCGGACACAACTGAGCGACTTCACATTCACTTTTCACTTTCATGAATTGGGGAAGGAAATGGCAACCCACTCCAGTATTCTTGCCTGGAGAATCCCAGGGACAGGGGAGCCTGGTGGGCTGCTGTCTATGGGGTCGCACAGAGTCGGACATGACTGAAGTGACTTAGCAGCAGCAGCAGCAGCAGCAGGGGATGTCCACCTCCTTGCCCATCTTCCCTTTTTATCCCCTATCTGCACTCCCCTCCACTGCACCCTGGAGCACTGTGTGGCTTGGAGACCTACTGCTTCCATAGCTCCAAGCTTTTCCATGAAGGAACGCACTCCACTTTGAAGAGACAAGCCACTGGAATTGGGCTCTGCTTCTGCAAGCCTGGCATTCTCCACCCCTGCCTGGTGGAGCTTGGCTCAGGTGAGGATGCAGCCTACTGCCAGCTCCACATCGCTCTTTCAGTTGATTGCATGTATTTCAGGTCTGACAGTTCTCTTATTTTTTACTGTGCACTTCTCTGTCTGAGATAATATCACAGTGAAAGTGAAAGTGAAACTCCCTCAGTCGTGTCTGACTCTTTGAGACCCCATGGACTATAGAGTCCACGGAATTCTCCAGGTCAAAATACTGTAGTGGATAGCTTTCCTTTCATCGAACCCAGGTTTCCCGCATTGCAGGCTGATTCTTTACCAGCTGAGCCACAAGGGAAGCCCAATATCACGGTGCTTCCGACCAATGTTTCTCAAAGGATGTTTCTCCAAAGTGCATGCTAGCAAACAAGAATTTTGCACATAGCAGCAGTGATTTAGAGCAGAAAAGGAACACTGACTTTTCACAAATGCGTCTCTTCTTCACTCCTGTTGGCTTTTAGAGATCAGTGTGGGGGTGTAATTTCCCCCCATCTTCTAGGACTGTGTTTCCTGGGACTGCGGGTCCTTCATGGAGACCTGGAGCTTCTTACACACCTGTACTCTACTTGGGGTGACACCCTGTATTTGGGCCGTGAACACCCCTAGGTGGAGGCCATTTGTTTGAAGTCTTAGAGGCTCAGCAACCCCAGTTGGTTTATTTTACCTTCCTTTATCATGCCTCTGTATGGGAAGGGATTTAGATGGTTCTATTGGAAAGGGTAACCTGGAAGGCCAGTGTCTTACAGATTATTATATCATAAATCTCTCAATGACCAAATCATATGAATTTTCAAAACATAATATTGAATATACCTAAGAGGGTCTTAAATTTTGCATTTGGAAAGCTCCTTCCAGTGACATTCCACATTTAGACATCTGACACTTTCTTCTACATTTGGAATGAATGATTTGACAGTAACAAAGATTATAATTTAGAGATAAGTCACATTGCTGATTGAACAATTGAACCTTTTTTGCAGTTTTATTCATTAACTATTTCCTACAACTACTGTATGATTTTGGCCTTCATATCTTTTCCTATCCTCTTATCTTCTACATGTTAAAAGCTTATCCACTATTAATTTATTTCTTAGGCTTCCATCCAAGACAGAAGCAATTGATTCTTAAAGAAGGGCTAATATTCCCAGGATTTTAAACAGCGGCAAAACTCATTGGTGCAGGATACAGCTCTGGGTTCTTTTCCAGTTGCGGTAAGTGGCTCTATTCTTGGTTGACAGGCCTTTTGTAATCTGTATGTGACTTAAATCCGGAAATGAAATATAAAATGAAGCCCTTGTTATGGGCACAGAGGAAACAGTATCTATTTATGGGAAGCTTTGGTCAAAGGCATTTTTAGCTCCCTCTGAGGTGTAAATCCCCACGTGGCAATCAACCGTGGTTGGAAATTGGATTTAACGGTTCAGTTGAGAGTGTCTTCCAGCCCAGAAAGTTGCAAGAATTGTGGAATTTTAGAGTTGGTAAGAGTCTCATGGAACAGATTGAAGTCTATTGCTGTGGATGCATTTGGAGAGTGAATTTGGGTTTCTGCAGCCAATTTAAAACCAAAGGAGGCTGGCATACACGCGGACCATCACCCACAGTGCGCTATTCTCTCATTGTTGGAACAGAGTCATTTATAGCAAATTTATATATCTTGTGCATCCAGTGACCCATGTTGGTTTTTGAGGATCTTTTTACTATAGCCTCATCCTGTTTTCTTCTGAAGAGTTTTGCTGTGGGTGTAGTGGTCACATGTCACACTTGGATCTAGTGGTGAAAACCAGGAGGGTTCTCTGTCAACACCCCCCCACCATCCCCAGCCTGACTCAGCACCCCCAATCCCTCAGCCGAGCCCCCAACCTCACCTCAGGTTATTTCAGCTGCTTCTGAAGTGAGAGTCAGGGAAGAGAAGGGACAGGGCCCTGGAGCTAGGGGAGGCTCAGGTGTGAGGCTGGGGCCGTTGCATGCTGGCCTCCTGTGCCTGTTCTTTGCTCCCATCCTCAGAGCTTCTCCCCTCTAATCTGAGCCTTTAGGTGGAGGACAAGGCAGGAGGCCCAGGGCCTGGAGTGGCCGGGAGCCCTCAGGCATCTGCAGCGCCAGCACCCTTTCATCTCACCTGGCCCCTGTGACTCTCCCTGTTGGCCAGAGTCCATTCTGTTTAGACAAATCTCAACTTCCTGGTGCTCCTATAAGACTGATTTTATCTGCATGGAAACTAGAGGCTCAGGAAAAGGAGCTCCTCCCACGACAAGTAGGCATGACCCCTCCCAAGATGCTATCATCGCCTTAGGTCCCGAACCCCACATCTTCCTCCTCTACACTGTCCTCACTCTGGCATGATTTCATTTTTTTTTATGGCTGAGTAGCATTCTCCTTTGGCCACCTGATGTAAACATCTGACTCATTAGAAAAGACCCTGATGCTGGGAAAGATTGAAGGCAGGAGGAGAAGGGGACGACAGAGGATGAGATGGTTGGATGGTATCACCGACTCAATGGACATGAGTTTGAGCAAGCTCCAGGAGATGGTGAAGGACAGGGAAGCCTGGCGTGCTGCAGTCCATGGGGTCACAAAGAGTCAGATACAACTGAGTGACTGAACAAGTATTCCACTGTGTGTATGTACCACATCAGCTTCTCTGGCACCCTTTTAATTGTTTCCTGTTGTGTTGTTTTTTTCCGGCCTCAGAAGCAGCCATCTGATCTGTGGTCCACACAGTGTCACCAGAAGTCACCACCACCCTTTCCTGTTTAAAGATCAAGCCAGGGTCCAGCTCAGCACTTTGCTCCCTGGGTATATGGACAGATGAGCCATCCTGCAAGTGTGGGACTTTGAGTCACTTCCTGGCCTCTTCCCATAAGATGCCCATAGTGCCATCAGCTCTGGGTGTAACCAACAGCCATAGCTGCCCATGTTGTGAAACATCCCTTGTTCCTGAATTGAAACCACTTGTCTAGCTTGTGTGTGTATGTCTCTTTCTTAAGCTAATTTCCAATTTATTCACAGTACTACCAGAATAATGTTTTTATAATGAAAATTTCATTAAGGAATTCCCTTTCTTTAGGGCTTCCCTGGTGGCTCAGTGGTAAGAATTTGCCTGCCAATGCAGGAGGAATGAATTCGATCCCTGGTCTAGGAGGATCCCACAGCAGTGGAGCAGCTGAGCCCATGTTCCACAACGACTGAGCCTGTGCTCTAGAGTCCAGGATCTTCAGGTAATGGGGCCCACACACGCTAGAGCCCACGCTCTGCAACAAGAGAAGCCACTGCAGTGAGAACCCCTCACCCCACAACTAAACAGTAGCCCCCTCTCACCACAAGCAGAGAGAAGCGCATGCAGCAGCCAGGAACCAGTGCAGCCAAATAAATACATTTTAAAAAGAAGTTCCTTTTCTTTGAACCTTTCAGTGTGCCCTGATGACTTTCAGGGTTAGATTCAAGCTTCCTTGTTGAGCACGAAAGAGATGAGTGGTCTCCCCGCCCAGCTCATCATCCTGAAGCTCCGAAGCTCTTAGGCCTCTGACCCACTCCTTCTGTTCTGTAGGAGTCATCACCTTCCTGCCTCAGTGCCCACAGAGACTTGTCTTCCCACTTCTTAAACTGTCTTTCCTCTTTCACATCCAGTAAGCACAGCTTGTCCATAAAAACGAGCTAAAGAATCCTATTCTCTACACACCTTTATCTTTAAATCAGATTCAAGTCATCTGTCCTCTTGTGGTCTTCTTTGCATCCCATTATCAGAACACATATCTGTTAGGTGTGATCATTGATTTCTTGTCTTTTTCCTTTTGCCAGACTCTAATCTCTGAGAAGGTCAAGATCTTGTCTCACACTTCACAGACACTCAGTATAGCTCACTAGTATGCTAGGGGATTGAGGCAAAGTGAAGTTACCTTTGGCATGAGCAATCATGTAGCTCTCAGTGGAGAGAGTACCATTTGAATTGAGCCTAAATGCATGAGAAAATATTTTAAGCATTAGACATTGTAGAAAGAAAAGAGTCAGGTAGATTCAGAGATAGGCACGTATAAATTTTGTCAGAGCAGTTATTAGACCATGAGGGTTGAGAGGAGTCACATGTTGGCACTAGATCTTGGGGACCCTTCACTCCAGTGGAAGATGTAGGGGAGACATTTGTAATCCTAACAAGACCATGGTATCATGAGCATGTGTTCGTTCTGCCAGAGTTACCAGATAATCCAATATGGCAGACGGGGAAGAAGAGATGGTTCAGATGGACCATTTATAGCTATTCAGTCAGTCAATTCAGTCACTCAGTTGTGTCCGACTCTTTGTGACCCCATGGACTGCAGCTTTCCAGGCTTCCCTGTCCATCACCAACTCCTGGAGCTTGCTCAAACTCATGTCCATCAAGTCAGTTATAGCTATTAGTTCAGGCAAAAAGAAATACAGACTTGAAATAAGAGGGTGAAGCACTTTTTACAACTCTCAGTTGGACTATAGCTAAAGTGTGTTAGAATCATGACGTTTTTGATAACTATTCTGATTTCGGATTGAAGTAAGTTCTTGAGGAGTTCCACTTGTGTGATTTTTAACTGATGTTAACTATTTAAGCATAAACACAGTCCTTGTAGGATACATCTTGATAGTGTCCACTGCCATCGATTCTGGCACAACATGCAAAGAAGATACTAGAAAGCTTTTCTCTTGAACCTAATGGATAATGATAATTCAGTCTATTTTTCCTTTAAAATCACTTAGAATAATTTACTGTGCTCTGAAATAAGGATCTCCATTCAGAAGCCTAATTAACTTCTAAACTGTATGAATAATTTATTGCTCTAACACATCTTTCTTGCTTGCTGTTGTCCAGTGAAGCTTGAAAATGCATATTTTAATGTTACCTGATTTGTATGGAGACTTGGAGTCACAGGGCACATGCAGCATGTGGATGTGGGAACGGAACACAGTGGATCCCCCAGTCAGCTGCCTCCTTGGTGCCCCTTCTCAGAGACTTTGTTGTTCAGTCTCTCAATCAGTGTCTGCCTCTTTGTGACCCCATGGATTGTAGCCTGCCAGGCTCCTCTGTCCATGGGATTCTCCAGGCAAGAATACTGGAATCGGTTGCCATTTCCTTCTCCAAGGGATCTTCCTGACCTAGGGATTGAACCCATGTCTCTTGGGTCTCCTGCTTTGGCAAGTGGATTCTTTACCACTGAGCCCTGGGAAATAGGGTGCTGCACCTATATTAATTTTTTATTAAGGTTCATAAACCCATCTTCTGTTTTATTCCATAGGATGTGGCTAAGAGTTCATGTTTGTGAAGGTGAAGCTTATATAAAAACACTGGCTGGTTTATTCGTTCTCTGTAAGTTGAGAACTGTCTACTAAGCCTGTGCTAAGACCCTGGGGATGTGGAAATGAGCTTACCCCTGGCGTGGCCTGTCTTCATGGAGCTCGGAATCTAGTTAGGGGAGAGAGATGGGGGTCAGAGACTCACTCGGGTATAATAAAACCACAACCGTATGTTGCTATGAGAGCCGGGAATAGGGGACTTGACAAGTGCTCGGGGAGGGCTTACTGGAGAAGACGACACAGCTGAGATCCACAGCCTGGGTAGGAATTCACCAGGCAAACAAGGAGGGACAGGTAACCAGGCTGAGAAGACAGCTGTGCAGAGTATGGCAAATACAAGATTGAGAGACCAGGGTGGAGTGGGACGAGGCAAGAGACGACGGAGAGAAGGCTGGAGAAGCATGTTTGGGCAGGATTATGAAGGGGCTTGGGCTCCGTCAAGGAATTAATTGTACCTTTGTTATAAAGTGAAAGCATTAAGAGCTTCAGGGTGTGTTTGCACAGGAGAGGGGCACAAGGATATGGGACCAATAGGGTGGTTCTTATGTCACAGCTCCAGAGGGGAGGCTTGGTCTAGACTGGGAGCAGTGGGTGGGAGGAGACTGGGATGCATTCAAGAGATGTGTGGAGGCAAAATCAAAATTATATGGAGCCGAATAGAAAAATGGAGTGAGGGAAGAGGTGGTGACGCTACTTTTTCACTTGCACACGTGGCTACATGGCGGTTCCATTGACTAGACAGTAACAGCTGAGCAAAGCAGGTGCTGTGAAGAAGGATGATGAGCTGGTTTTGGACACACTGGATCTGAGGCACCATGGTAGGTATCCAGGGGATATGGAAGAAGCTGTTGGGTGTGTGAATCTAGATCTTAGGGGTTAATCTGGAGATGTAGTTTGTGTGCCTGCTGCATAGAGATATTAACTGAAGCCATGGGTATAAATGAAATTATCTGAGGAGAATGTATTTGGAAAAATATAAAATGACACTAGTGATAATTTTCTGCCTTCCCAGGTGGCTCAGATGGTAAAGAGTCTGCCCGCAATGTGGGAGACATGGGTTCGATCCCTGGGTCAGGAAAATTCTATGGAGAAGGGAATGGCTACCCATAGTGGTATTCTTGCCTGGAGAATTCCATGGACAGAGGAGCCTGGTGGGCTACAGTCCAGGTGATGACAAAGAGTTGGACATGACTTAGAGACTCACACTTTCACTTTCAAAATGATGGCTTTCTGCTTTCAACATATGAAGAAATAGCTACTAATTCATTAATGTCTAAATTCTTTGAAATGATTTAAACAGATTTCAGATTCTTTCAAGTCACCATTTACATTTATCTATTTGTAATGTATGCCTAGAAATGTTAGGATTTTCAATAGTGTAGTAAAAATAAGGTTGCAGGAGAGGGTAGGCTGGCAATGTTATCAAGTTGAGAACAGAGTGAAAACTGAAGTTAAATTTCTCCTTACCTGACAAGGCTAAAGCCATAACATACGTCAAACAAACCAAACTGGAAATATCATATACAACCCACTCCAGTATTTTTGCCTGGAGAATTCCATGGACAGAAGAGCCTGATGGGCTACAGTCCTTGGGGTCACAAAGAGTAGGACACAACTGAGTGACTAACACTTTAGAATTAGTATAAAGTAATAAAAATATTTTTTGAAAAAATTTTGTTAGGAAATTTGTCAAATTATATGGACAAATAGTTTAAAGACGTCTGGTTTATAATCAGATAGAACTCTCTGGGTTGTCTTATTTCCCTGCTGGGAACAAAATCTGCTTTTGTGCATTTTCCACATTCATTAGTGGTGAATTCAAACACTAGGCATATCCTACCGTGTATGAGATTGAAGTCCAGCAGAAAGCATTCAACCTACCAGCCATCCCGGTAGGTGAGTCTGGAAGTAGGGAGGTTTATTCCAGGGGCACAATGGAGGAAGCAAATAGGCTGTGATTAGCAGGTTCTTAGTAGGTCTGTGCTGGAAGAAGTTATGCGTTCCTTACGAAGGACCTAGTGTAAATTGCTCATGTAAAATATTCAACTTGAAAATTAATATTTGTCGATTCTTTTCATTACTGCGGAATACAGTTCTACTGATGAGAAGTGTAACTGTATGACTTGCTCCTGATATCACGGTATGATATCGAATAAAATACTGTGTTCTCTTTTAACCCTTCCATTGTCTCTGGCCCTGCTTGTAGTAGGCTCAGTGTGTGAGTTACCCTCCCAGCAGAGAGCTCTGTTGATTTTGTGACCTTCAGTCTGGGGACCATGTGCTCGTGCAGACCACACAGTGTGCACGCCTGATGGTGGTGGAGGGAATAGTGTTAATGAAAAGTACCTCTGCTGAACTTCAGTTTTATTTGTGGTGACAATTCTAACAAAGAAGTTGTTCAAAAGAAGCTTAAAAAGTAGGAAAGAGGAAAAGCAGGCCTAGGTTGTTCATAAACCAGCATATTCACTTTTACAATCTGGACGAGGCATTAAGTGGTGACTCGGCTTGCATCCTGAAAATATAGTGTGTTTTCCAAAAAGAAAGCAAATGAAGAATTACACAGCTCAACTTAATTGGGAATCTATCTAAATTAAAATAGATCTGAAAAACAGTCTGAATTAGTAGTTTGAAGGTTTCTACAAGGATGTCCTTTAATGTTAATATACAAAATAGTTAAATTAAAAGCTAGTTAGCCATTTCCTCGAGTCTTTGTTCCAGTCATGCATGTTTGCATAAAGAAGCAGAGGAATCATAACGCATATAATCACATCCTTTAGTTAAAATTTTTTTTTAATTTTTTAATTAATTTATTTTAATACATGCTTTCGTTTTGTTTGTCTTGCTGGAGTCCTGTGATGAAGAGTATGGTCAGCTGTGTAGAAAGGAGTTTCCACATAGGGATGGAAAGCAGTGAGACAAGTAGAGTTTTATTGGGAGGAAAAGGGTACAGTGTGTTTGGATAGACACCTGAGTGAACTCAGAGAGTCATTCCTAGTTTTTCTTCTCTCTGCCTTGGCCTGTCTTTGTCCTGGTCCTGACCAGCCTGCTCTTTCCTGCTCTCCTCGCTTGTCTGTTCATACTTGAAGATACTGGGCAGGTGGTCTCAATGTCTCCTGCCCTCTGTTAGGCAGGTCTGTTTTCTTACAAAATTTCCCCTTGGTGGGAGTTTTAGTTTGGGTAATTGGGTGGGAAAATGGCAGGTTTCTCCTCCCAATATATTAAGAGGGGATTTCTCTCAAGTCCAGCTTCACCCAAAACCCATTACTTTTCTTCTGTCAGTTTGTTCAGCTTCTTTAGAGAGGCATTTATACTAACAATAAGGATTATATATGTATATTTTCCTATTGGGCTTCTCTGGTGACTCAGTGGTAAAGAATCTGCCTACCATGCAGGAGACTTGTGTTTGATCCCTTGGGTTGGAAAGATGCCCTGGTGAAGGAAATGGCAATCTGCTTTAGTACTCTGGCCTGGAGAATCCCCATGAACAGAGGAGCCTTGTGGGCTGTAGTCCATAGGGTTGCAAAGCGTCAGACACGACTGATGCGATTGGGCAACATATATTTTCCTCTTAGCAGTTGGTGTCCTTATAGGTGTGCCGGGTACAGTCAGCTGTATTTCTCCACCAAGGGCTTTGTGAGCCCCTCTGCTTGCAGCCCCTCCTCCATGCCTGCCCCCACCCTCAAGGACGGGGTCTCTGCCCAGACAGTCAGGTGCTTCCTGCCTCAGGGCTCTCTCTAAGCAGGGGCATCTCATCCATTTCATCTGTCATCCTTCTCCCATGAATTTTATGTGTTTCCAGAGTTTGCTGAAATCTTCTGCCTGTTGGTGACCTCTCCCATTCTGGCCTTTTGATTGTTATGTGTTTATTTATTTGCATTCACCATCTGGGCTGTTATTTCTGTGGAATCTCGAAAGAGAATGAGACGAATTGGTGTACACAGCTCAGTTTCAAATCAGAATTTTTTTTTCCCTGTAACTTTGAAATTGTTTGTTGAAATAAGACCTTAAATGTTAAAGTAAAATTATTCTATTAAGGTATTTCTCAGTTCAGTTTCCAACGCTGTGGACTGCAGCACTCCAGGCTTCCCTGTCCATCACCAGCTCCCAGAGCTTGCTCAAACTCATGTCCATCGAGTTGGTGATGCCATCCAATCATCTCATCCTCTGTCGTTCCTTTCTCCTCCTGCCTTCAATCTTTCCCAGATCCAGGTCTTTTCTAATGAGTCAGTTCTCATCAGGTGGCCAGAGTATTGGAGCTTCAGCTTCAGCATTAGTCCTTCCAAGGAATATTCAGGACTGATTTCCTTTAGGATTGACTGGTTGGATCTCCTTGCAGTCCAAGGGACTCTCAAGAGTCTTCTCTAACACCACAATTCAAAAGCATCAGTTCTTTGGTCCTCAGCTTTCTTTATGGTCCAACTCTCAAATCCATACATGACTACTGGAAAAACCGTAGCTTGGACTAGACGGACCTTTGTCAGCAAAGTAACGTCTTTGCTTTTTAATATGCTGTCTAGGTTTGTCATAGCTTTTCTTCTCAGTCTGAAGAAATTCAGGATGACTCTGCCTGTCACCCCACATCCTCACGTAACTAGTTTAGCAGCAGCAGGTTACAAAGACTAGGTCCTTGTTGGTGGGACTTGATGGAAGCCCCTGTGGGACAATCCTGTGACAGGTCCCCCACCTCCCCCAACTTGCATGGGAACAACCTTCTAAGGGAGGCAGCAGGCCCACACAGGCAGCACAAAACCCATGTCTTCATCTTCCCTGCGAACAGAAGGAATGAGTGGAAAATCCTGGAACTTTACCAAAGTTAGGCTTTTCTCTGGTAGATAAGCCATATCTTTAAGCGTCATAAACTATTTTTTTTTAAATCACATTGCCAAGGAAAGGAATCTCTGCACATTTGGTGGAGCCACATGACTTGAAATGCTCAAGCAGGTTTAGAGCTTGATGCACAGGCAGGAAATTGCAGGAAGGCCTCTGCCAAACCGCTCAGGATTCTGATGTTTGGTCGAATAACTCCCGATTGGTGCTGGGGACCCTGGCAGCTGGGCTGTTCTTCTCTGGGGCACCTGCGGTTTGCAGATTGCTGAGATCTGGGCTTCCTTGGTTCATAGGCTCCTTGTGTTTATCTTGAATGTGCACACTGACCTCCTCAAGCCATAGTTTGTGTTTTGCATGCTTCTTTTTTTCCTTGGTGTATGTACTTTTATTCTGTTTTTTTTTTTAATACATATTTACATACCCGTTTGTTTTTATACAATTGAAACAATATTGCTTTAGTGCCCTATTTTTTCTTTTTTTTCCTCTCTCTTTATTGGAGTATGGTTGCTTTAGAATGTTGTGTTAGTTCTTGCTATACAGCAGTGTGAATCAGCCATATGTATACTTATATTCCCGCCCTCTTGAGCCTCCCTGCCACCCTCCCCCCTCAATCCCACCACTCTAGGTCATCACAGAGCACCGAGATGAGCTCCCTGTGCTATGCAGCAGCTTCCCACTAGCTGTCTTTTTTATGCATGGAAATGTATTTATGTCAATGCCACTCTCCCAATTCATCCCACCCTCCCCTTCCCACCCCCCTGCATGTCCACACATCCATTCTCTACACCTGCATCTCTATTGCTGTATGCTTCTTTTGGAATCTTTAGTGATTCTGTCTGTAAAAAAGTTTAAAAAGTAAAACATCAAGAAGAAGACGACCTTGGTATTCTGTGTCCAGAAGGAACACTGGTCGTGCCTGCAAACACATTGATTTTGTTGGTTTGGAGAGAACAGACTCCTAACTACGTCCTGCTAGGGGTTTATGGAGTGGCGTGGATGGACCCAGAGCCGGCCAGTCCGGGAGACGACTTCATTACCAGGCATTCACCTTACCAAGGCCGAGGCATCTTTGAGAGACTTTCTCGGGGAGTCTTAGCTGAGTATGAAGTTTTCTCTCCTTCTCAGAAGTCTCTTTAATTTCCAATGGGTGCTTTCTGGAACATTCACCTAAAATTCGGGCCGAAGATTCATTTTTCTCTCCTCCTCAGAACTTCTTCCTAAGAAAACTCATTCACAGTTTTCCTTTCTTAACAACATGTATGTTTCTGTCCCACGAGAGATGTCGGTCCTTCTATTAATTTCCAGGCAGAGAATGTTGCCAAAATATTATTTTTTTGACCAAGTATCTTTGACAGACAACATCAGCAGCAAATAATTATACAACCCTCCCAATACAGAAAGAAGTGCTCTTTAGGTCTGTGTTGGGAGTAAAGCAATCAAAGGAAAACTTCTGCAAGCAGAAATCACCAGAAACACTGCAGAAATGTTCTGAAGAGTAACTTCAGGAAGTTGGACAAAAGAAAGAAAAAACAGAACACAGATATACGTTTTTGCATCCCTGCTAAACAGACTCCCAAAACAATATTACTGTTTTAGTGCTATCGCTGAGATAGTAGTACAGGGGATAAATAATAATTATTACTATCATATCGTGTCCCAATTTTATAGAAAAAGATACTGAGACTTAAAGAGTGATTGTTAATCTGTTGGAGACAAGAAGTTACAGAATTAACAAGTAGAAGTAATCTCTGATTTGGGGAACATAATAACGTGTATGACAGAAACTAATGCTGAAATAACATGAATTTGGAACATTTTGTCACCATTTACATAAAATTAAGAAAAATCTTTGACAATGATTTTTCAATATTTATATACCTTGATTCAAAATCAGTAACAATGGAAATGCTAGTTTTTTTTTTTTTTCCTTGATTTGTTTTGCTGGATAAACAGTTATTTCTGGTCTACCGTCAGGAGACCTGGGTTTGATTCCTGGATCAGGAAGATCCACTGGAGAAGGAAATGACAACCCACTCCAGTATTCTTGCCTGGAGAATCCTGTGGACAGAGAATCCTGGCAGGCTATGGTCCATTGGATTGCAAGAGTCAGACACCACTTAGCAACTAAACCACCACCACCCACTGTCTCAGAAATAGATACCATCTTCCATTCTCTGATTATTGATGCAATTTCCAGCCTTTTAAAGATGGTGAGAGAATGAACAACAGTTATTGTTCTGTTGTTATCACATTGAACTATACTAGTTGTAAAATAATGAAGTGAGCTTGTAGCCTGGCAAAAATGAAACATGCATAAATTGTCCAAATGATGTGGCTTTCCCCAAGGTTGAGCCACAATGTGCTATGAGCTATTTCTCCATCCACCACTGAGATTCTGTTCCAGTATTCCCTGAGATAGGGTTAGGGTTTGTGGTGGGGAAGGAATTTCATGCACACCTTCCCTAACTTAACTGTCCACGAGTTCTTCTCCAGTCATTGCTTATGAGTTTGGTGAATGGGACTTCCCTGGTGGCTCAGACGGTAAAGTGTCTGCCTACAATGTGGGAGACCCAGGTTCGATCCCTGGGTCGGGAGGATCCCCTGGAGAAGGAAATGGCAACCCACTCCGGTACTCTTGTCTGGAAAACCCCATGGATGGAGGATCCTGGTAGGCTACAGTTCATGGGCTCGCAAAGAGTCGGACACGACTGAGCGACTTCACTTTCACTTGGTGAATGGGGCAGGGTGGGGGGAAGATGAGTATAAGGAATCAAAATAGAAAGAGTCAGGGGAAAATGTTTATCTATTCAGTTGTGCATCGTGTCTCTAAACCCATAAAAAGAATGGCTCTGGTGGCTGCCCTTCATCTTCACCTTCACCTCTAACAGGTAAAATAGTCAGAGTGAAGCTACAGGCAGAACACTGATGAGAGAGCGTGGTCAGATGACCTCACTTCATTTTGAGGTGGGAACACTTGTTGTTAAGGAGGACTCAGTGAGAGGCTGGTGTGGCTGACTTGGCATCTCCTAGACATGTCTGAGGGTCTCTCCTCCCATCCTCCAGGCTCTAGATGTGAGTGGCATGGGGCTGTCTTTCCTCTGTGCTGTGGAGACTGCTGTCTTGTCCTCCTTTATCCCCGTGTTTTCTGTGGAAGATGCGTTCACTGGTGCTGTAGACCCGACAGTCCCTAGCTGATCCCAGTGGAGCCATAGTTTCTCTGGTCACAGCACGGGAAGTGGGATGGCCAGACGGTGCAGGGATGTCCGGGGAGCAGAGAGGAGGAAAGCCTGTGTTCTGGGTCTGCACTGCCTTAGACTTCTTCCATCACCTCCTGGTGGAAGCTGACCAGGGAGAGGAAGCCTGGAGGCACCCTGGATAGCAAAACCAGGCCCGGGGAGGGGACTGGCCTGGAGGACCAGCGGCCGCAGCAGCACCAGCTGGGACTCTAGTTTAGTAAAACCTCAGCTGGCTGAAAGCTGAAGTGCAGAGGGCTGCCATCCACCACATCCCCGTAACCAGGACTCCTCTGCAGGCTGCTGCATCATGAATGTTTTATTGTGCTGTTCTTTTTGATGAATACACCATCCATCTTGATTTCCTATCTGTTTAAAACCTTATTTCTGTGAATTTTTCTTCAGCATTTGTGATCTCTAACCAAACAAAACAAAAAACTCAAAGGAGCAAGGAGAAAATATCAAATAGTGAGAGATGAGTACATGTAACTCTTTAAAACAAATCCTTGCATAGTTGGCATTTGCTTTGTTATCACCCTTTCTCCCCCAAATCCTTTTGTTGTTGTTGTTGTTATTGAATTTTTTTAATTATCAAAGATGATAAATGTACAATATTGAGAAGTATAGGACAATACTTTTAAATGTATTTACGTTCATAATTAGGCGAAAAAAAATTACCCCTTAAACTCATCATTATTCAGTGGTAGCTAGAAGTTATTTTTCATTTTTCAGATTTTTGCATAATAACAAATTGTCTAACATCCTGCTGGGAGCTCTTTTCACGTGGACTCATTAAAGAGATTGTAAGTGAAAGCAAATGCATAAGTACAAAAACCTATGATTTTCTCCAAAATAAATAAATCCCGGTCTATGGTGTGCCTTCGTCTGCTTTCGCCAAGAGAGGTTACTGCGAGTCCAGCGTGTTAGGGAGAAAGCTTTTGTTGTGAGCTCTAGACTCATGCAGGACCCAGATCGTCCACTGCACTTTTATGTGTCTCTTAGAAGTGACTTTCAAAGGGAATGGTGAAGACAGACATTTTCCTCGGTTCTCAGCAATTTCCTTGCTGATAAATCTAAAGATTCCCAAGACTTTTTATTAAAGAAGAGATGAGAGAGGTTCCAAAGACAGCCTGACTCTCTGGCCAAGCCTCGAAGCTTTCCTTGTCTCTCATGCGGATGTCAGTTCAGTTCCTTTCTTCCTTCGTTAAACAGACTGAATGAAAGCCCCATTCGGGCCCCTCGTCTCACAGCTCTGCCAGGTGACTCTCACTCCTCTGCTCTGATGTGTCCTTCACCCCATCTGAGTGTACGTTTAGCATTGTTGGCATCTTCTTGTTTGTGATTTTTCCCTGCACACCAAAAACCCCCACAAATTATCAGGTAACGGTCAGCGTCCTGCTCCCGATGCTAGCTGCTGGGCACCATGTGGAATAAGTGAGCATAGGGGGTGTCTCCCACCCAAGGCCACTCTGCCGCCCTTGCCCTTAAGATGTCGTATGCCCAGATCCAGGACCATTAGCACATGGGTGTGAAGGTAGTTGTTGTTCAGCTGCTAAGCTGTGTCCGACTTTTTGAAACCCCATGGACTGCAGCATTTTTGAGATTGCCCACTGGGCAGTACAGGGGCCCAGTGAGTTAGTTTTTCCATGCAGTGCCTGTTGACTGGACACTGTCAGAAGGCAGGTGCCTTCTGTTCAGCACAGCTGGTGTGATAAGGATACAGGAGCACCTTCAAAAAGCAAATGTGTGTTCGTTTCATCTTAGTTATTTATCTATAATCAATGAATATAGTGCTTTACAAAATCACATTAATACAGAAACGTAGGACTTCTCTGGTGGCTCAGTGGCAAAAAATCTGCCTGCCAATGCAGGAGACACAGGTTCTATCCCTGGTCTGGGAAGATCCCATATGTCTTGGAGCAGCTAAGCCCGGAACCACTGAGCTTGTACTCTGGAGCGCGAGGGCAGCAACTACTGGAGCCTACACACCCTAGAACTCACACCCTGCAACAAGAGAAGCCAGCATAAAGAGAAGCCCGAGCACTGCAACTAGAGTGGCCCCACTCACTGCCACTAGAGAAAAAGCCCTTGAAATAATGAAGAGCCAGCACAGCCAGAAGTATATAAATAAATTAAAAATTATAGAAAAGAACTTAAAAATATAGAAATGTATCTACTCTGTTGAGAATATGTCACCGAGTGAGCCTCTGTTTTATCTGTTGATTGGTAACTAAAACTGGAGTCAAAATGGACAGAGAAGGTAAACTAGAAGAACTCAAATACTTTTAACTCAGGAGATTTAAAATAAACATCGATAGTCACTTTTAACAGTTGAAAGCCTTGCGTGCCAGCCCAAGCATCTGGGTTCAGGGCTGTAGTGTGACCATGACTTCCTGTGGCCAGGGGAGCTCACTGAGACTGTGCTCGAAGTGGCCACGTGTGAACACCCCAGAGGACTTCACTGACGGCCACGCCTGTTCCTTACAGTGGAGGAATTCAACGGCAGTGTGTAATTTTCTTTGTGTCTGTAAAATACCTTTCTTTGTCCTCATTCTATGAAGTGTATTATATAAAGTTGCATTTGGAAGAGCATCATGTCAGAAATGATTTTTTAGTGGTTTAGTGAAAAATATGGTCAATTTCCTTTTCATCATCTGCATTTTTTTTTAATTTAAGGATTTTTTTCTTTTTATCATGATAAACTGTTAAAACTGAGAGAATGTTTGAGGATCATTTAATCCAACTCCCAAGTTTCAAAGGTAAAAATTCTTGAGGAAAATTATGTTTCAACAAGATCACAGGACATTGTGACCAATATTAAAGGCTCCATTTATAACTTAGTATCACTTAGTGCTAATAATTATATTTCCCAACTTTAGGTCAAATATCATAAATATTCATTGCTAGGAGAAACATCCAAGAAATCCACGTTTTCTTTCATGTAAGATAGGACCACAGATATCATTAAAGTATGAAAATTTGTTTTAATCTCACTTTGTATATTTTAGATAATGCAAATTTTGGGTTAAGCAAGCATGTGTTTTCAACAGTTTTATTTAAGCTATCAGATGTTTCTTAAAGAGCTGAATATTACTTCTTAGGATATTATTTGATTCTCATTTAAAGCTTTTAATATAAATTAGAAATTATCTATCTACCTTTTTATATATTCTTATATGTAATATTCTTGCCTGGAGAATTCCATAGACAGAGGAGGTTAGCAGGCTACAGTCCATGGGATCGCAAAGAGTTGGACACGACTGAGTGGCTAACACATCACTTCATATGTAGTTTAAAATATGAATCAACGAATATAAATGCATACATACGTACTTGTGTGTGTATGTGTGTATGTGCCCATGTGTAGGTATGAGTGTGACATTTGGGATCTTTGGAAGCTTACTTGTCTGGTAGCTTTTGATGGAAATTTGTTTTCTAATGCTCCATTTACTGACAAGTCAGCATATAATCAACTATGAATTTTTATGCTTTTCTTCATGTAATATTCTAAGATATAAATAGTTTGTATTTTTTTGTATATAATTTTAATTTATAATTGTAGTCAGAAACTCAGACTTGTTTGTAGAATGTGTTTTTAATTCTTACAAAAAACAAATGTAGGTTAAAAACAATTTGGCAAGAAGGTGATTATGAATACTATTAAATCTGGCATCTAGCCCAGAAAAAAGACGTCAATTGATAGAAGACTCCAATTTATTTCCATCTGGAGACTGTTCAGGAGTGCTTGGAAAACAAAAACTGCTGCTATAACGTCCTAAAACTGCTTGCTCTGGCTTCTTATAGTTTAAATTCAGTCGTTATGTGCTCAAGGTTACAAGGGCACTGACTAGTCTTCAGAAAGGGACAAGTCAAGAATCATGTTGTCTGATGGAGAGTAGGATGTAAAGGTTTTAAATACAATGAGTAAAGAAACAAATCATTAAAAAGGAAACTAAGACATTTAAGGACTTCCCTGGTGGCTCAGACGGTAAAGCGTCTGTCTACAATGCGGGAGACCCAGGTTCAATCCCTGGGTTGGGAAGATCCCCTGGAGAAGGAAATGGCAATCCACTCCAGGACTATTGCCTGGAAAATCCCATGGACAGAGGAGCCTGGTAGGCTACAGTCCATGGGGTCACAAAGAGTTGGACACAACTTAGCAACTTCACTACTTCACTATAAGACATTTAAAAGGAAGAAATAAAATGAGGGAAAAGTGAAGTAGAAGTGGAAATATGTGTTAAAATACTAACCATGTCATATAGAAAAATTACAGGTGGAAGGGAAGGATTTATATCAAGAAATGTCTAATATCCAGATATCAACTTACTGTTATTATTGAGCATTTTTTTCATAGAAAGATAAAATATATACTGAAAGTTCATGAAAGGTCAAATATAGTGTAGAAAATTGTTATTGTTTAGTCACTAAGTCATGTCCAACTCTTCTGCGACCTCACAGGCTGTATAGAGCCCACCAGGCTTCTCCGTCCATGGAATTTCCCAGGCAAGAATACTGGGGTGGGTTGCCATTTCCTTCTCCAGGGGATCTTCCTGACTTAGGGATCAAACACAAGTCTTCTGCATTGGTAGACAGATTCTTTACCACCGAGCCACCAGGGAAGCCATAGCAATTACTTTGAGTAAATATCTGTTTAACATAAGCAGGTGGAAAAAAAAAAACTGTCAATTCATTAGAAGCTACCTAATTCATTCATAAGCTACACTGTCAGTTATTAGAAGCTTAGGGGTATGTGCTACAAGTACTAGAAATAGTGTCTCAGAAAGTAGGAAACTGAGTCCATAAGAAGATATGATATGCAGGAAGCAAAGGTGGAAGTGGAAGCAGAGCATTTTCAAACATGTTGATAAATATGAATGAACAGAGATTAAGCACTGATCAGGTTTAAGCCAGCGAGACGTGAACAGTCAGACCACCAAAGGAAACACCGTCAGGACAGAGTTCAGTTCAGCTCAGGTCAGTCGCTCAGTCGTGTCCAGCGCTTTGCGACCCCATGAATTGCAGCACGCCAGGCCTCCTTGTCCATCACCAACCCCCGGAGTTCACTCAGATTCACATCCATCAAGTCGGTGATGCCATCCAGGACATCACTAAATCATCGCCACGCCTCTTTTCTGTGGTGGAGAGTGATACTAACTCTGGATTTTGGTAACTCAGGATGGCTTCCTAAAAATTATGGTAAGATACTAAAAAATAAAAAGAGAATAACACTTCCGTGCTAGGAGGGGAGAAAGAGTACATGAAGAAAACTGTGTCAACCTAAGCAAAGGAAAGTGTTGGTCATTCAGCTGTGTCTGACTCTTTGCAACCCCATGGACGGTAGCCCGCCAGGCTCCTCTGTCCATGAAATTCTCCAGGCAAGAATACTAGAGTGGGTTGCTATTCCTTTCTCCAGGGGAATCTTCCCAACCCAGGGATCAAACCTGGGTCTCCTGCCTTCCAGGCAGATTCTTTACTGTCTGAGCCACCAGGGAAGGAGAGATAATTTTAAGCTGATTAAGAACAGATATTGCATTTGATCTTGGCCAAAAGGCTAAGAAGCAATGAGAGGGAGAGATAATTTTAAAGATAAAGTGTCTGATGTAAAAACACTCAGGTTTGTGTAAGTAGAATTTACTTAGTGGCTTTTTATTTTTTCCTTGAAAATATGCCAGAAAGCATATTTGGTTTAATGAAGAAGGATCAATAACTTTTTAAAAGGCAATCATCCTCTCAGCTACCTTTTCTTCATCAAGTCCTTAGACGTTTAATTCTGACACATATCAGATCGTCTTCCTTTCTGCCTCTGGTGTCAGGCACTCACATCCAAGCCTTTCTACCTGGGTTATTAGTAGCTTTCTCTGTGCTCTCCCTTCCCTTCTGCTGGCCCTTTATTTCTCTGCAGCAGCTTACACTGAAGCCTAACGTACTGATGGCCAAGCAGTACTGTAGTCTTACAGGCTCCGAGTCCTGTCCTGTGTCTCTGTGGCTGCAGCGGGAGCATGTGAGGGAAGATCTTTGTGATCTTCATCTCTGTCCAGTATCCATCAGTTTACTAACATGCATAAGGCATTAATATTGTCAAAATCCATTAAGTTTTTATTGCTGAAATAGGTTAAGTCAATATATCTCTACTCTTCGGTGTATTCGTCTCAGGAATTAAGGGTTCCCCAAAATTTAGACCCCCAAATTAGGCATTTTAACACTCTGTCTGCTAGTGTGCATGCTGTGTTCAATTGTGTCCAACTTTTTGCAATTCCATGGACTATAGCCTACTAGGCTCCTCTGTCTGTGGGATTCTCCAGGCAAGAATACTGGAGTGGGTTTTCATGCCCTCCTCCAGGAACTGTTTCCCGATCCAGGGCTTGAACCCACATTTCTTATGTCCCCTATGTTGGCAGGTGGGTCCTGTACAACTAGTGCCACCTGGAAAGCCCTTTAACACCATAATAAGTCTTTAATTTCTGCTTGAAATTCCCAGAAAAGGTGAAACTCCATTCATGAATCAATCTACACCTTATATGGAAATTGAAACGTACGTGTTTTCGAGAATACTTGGTGAATCAGTTTGCAATATGTTTGGCTGAGAGTAACTGAGAACTTGCTTAGATGGCTTAATGCATGGTGTGTGTGCATGTGTATGGTTTATTCATATGCCCCTCATAGTGCTGGGTAAGTCTGCTTAGAGTTGCTGCATTACTCAAGGTGCAGTGATATCTTTTCCTTATTCAGTCCCTTTCATGTTGGCCTCTTTTTCCTCCTCATAGTAGTTGCTTCTTGGCCACAAAGTAGCTCCTGTAACCCACCTTCACGCCCACACCCCAGGTGCAGTACTACAGCCAGCCTGAGTCAACTCACCAGTCAGTGTTTTCTGCACTGAACTGTTTCTCAAAGCACCAGTTGTCTGGTGTCTCAGCAGTAAAGAATCTGCCTGCAGTGCGGGAGACCTGGGTTCAATCCCTGGGTCAGGAAGATTCTTTGGAGAACAGAATGGCTACCCACTCTGGTATTCTTGCCTGGAGATTTCCGTGGACAGGAGCCTGGCGGACTACAGTCCATGGGGTCGCAAAGAGCTAGACATGACTGAGTGATTAATTCACACCGTAAGTAGCAATAGATCAATAATTTCTTGTTTCCATTGACATATTTGAGTAAAGAATTGTTTTTCTCCTAGAAATGTTAATGTCATGAAAACCTTTTCTGTGCTCTGAAAAGAAGGTACAGAAATGAATTTTTTTCCTGATAACTCCTGGGGGAAATTACTTTCAAAAGACCCAGACATTACTTTCAGACTTTCAATGTGTCGAGACTGAGAAATCCTTCTGGAGGAATGGTGCCGGCTTTTGTTTCACTTGCATTATTTTGTATTTAATGGGTGCTTTTGGGAAGCAAGGTGCCCGTTTAGATATCTGTCCTGTGACTGGTTCCTTCGTTTCATACCCAGCTAGTCCTTTCCCTTCTTACTTTCTTGCATTAGTTTCTGTGTTTTTTTTTTTCTGTTTGCTCATCTGCATCAGCTGATGTCTAACTGAACTCTGATCACCTTTCTGGTCCTGTTCATTTTTCAAGCTACAATATGCTAATGGTTTCTTTCTGCCAGTCAGTTGGCACTGAAATTGCCATCTGCTTATCTTTTGTCTCTTGCAGCCGTGCACTTGTATTGCTTGTAGATCTGTGTATCGAGATTTTTAATTGGCCTTGAAATGGCCCATTAATCATTCACTACATTTATAAAAGAGGATTCTTTTATTTGGCTGGTGCATAGACTAAATATTTTAAGATGTACCCTTTTTGTGTCATCCTAACAGATGTTCTATCTACTTTCTTTAGTTCTTTTAATGTCCTTTTAAGCCAAGATCACAATTACCCAAAGATGAATTTCATTCCCTAGACTGGCTGAGCACAAGATAAAATCAAAATTAAAAGAGCTTCAAAGAGAGGTGTGAATCCTAGTGTGGGCACTTTTGTGAACAAGCCTATAGTCATCAACAGTGTGAATAATAAAAATACTCTTCTGGGAGAGGCATCATGGTATTTTGTAAAATCCACCAAATGAGTGAGTTTTAATAAAATAGCACTGAGGGTGAGCTCCTGGCCACCATCATGAGGGGAAAAGACCCAGAATTGTCAGCACACCATTCCAGTTGAATTCCTCCAGCCCATACTTCCTGCTTTCCATGTTTAGATCTTTTGGATTTTCTCACCATTATATCAAAATTTCTTCAATGACATAGCAAGTTGGTCATTTTAGTGGTTTTTTTTTTTTTTTTGGTAGGATGTAGAGTCCAGGAAATTAAAAAAAAAATTTTGTGTATGAGACCACATTGACTAATGAGAATTTCATCCTGACTTGGCTTATTGCGAGTTTTAGTTACCATTAAAAAGTTGAAATTGCATTTCCCAATTGCCTTGACTAGATGACTACTTACCACCTACTTTCATTGTGTCATTAATCCACTTTTTACTGTATAAATATTTTTGTTCATTGGAAGTGATTCCTGGTAATTCTAAGAGCGAGTGTAATGTTCCGGAAAGAGCAGCAGGCCGGGAGTTGAGTGACCTAGATTCTCACACTGTCTCTGCTGTGGATTAGCTGTGAGGGTTGTTCCCCAGCCTCCCCAGGCCTGAATTCCTTCATCCGTGGAGCAGGGACCATGTCGGCTCTTCTGGGACCTGATTCCTAATATCTTGCAGGCATTCCCAGGGGCTTTCATGGAGTTGGGACCTGAGACTCTGTTTGCCATCAGAATTGGAGATTTTTAAAAAGTTTATTACCTGCACACAAGGTGAAACCTGAAACAAGTACACTTTGCTAAATATTATTTATCTTGTCATTTTCTTGTATTTCCAGAGGGTGTGCAAGAGCAAGGAGTGGCAGGGATTGTGGGGTGATGGAGCAACAAAGACAAGGGATCTCTCAGGTCATCTCAGAAAGTTCTTTGGGAAAGTCATCACTTAGATATTATTATTGATCATAGAGTCCTTGTTAAATGGCCCCTGTGGGTTTATTTTCTATATTAATTCAGGAGTCATGAACAAATGTTAAAACTGTTTATGTAGCTATTGGCTATTCACAAAAAAATTCAAGTGTAAAAGATCTAAATATTTGGAAATCCTTAGAATTTGACTTGAATGTGATTTATTCAAAAGGATCCTATCATTTGTTGGATGGATGGACATTCATTCATCTTAAGGAGCATGTTTGTTCTTTCTGAAATAAATAGGGCAAATTATTTTAAATTTTACTGTGTGAGAGTCTGTAGGAAATTTTGTCAATGATTCAATTATGATTTGTGTTTAAAGGTCTATCATTTAAGTAGACATTTAAATAAATAACAACTGCGAGTATTCAATCATATGAGCAGCTCCCATAAGATTTAGGAATAATTCCTTCTTATCAATGACTGCTTTTCTGCTTGCAAACCAGATATGTATTTTTTCTGGTTTCCCTAGTGACTGGGTGGAATGTTGAGCATTTTTTGTGCCTATTTGTCATCTGAATAGTCTGTTCATTGCAAGGTCATACCTTTTGTCCATTTTCTATGTAAACTGTTTGGTCTTTTACTGTTGAATTTTAAGGTTTCTTTGTATATTCTAGATACTAACTTTTTGTTGTGCACGTGGTTGGCAGACATTTTCTTTTAGTTGGTAACTTGTCTTTTCATCCTCTTGACAAGGTCTATCAATCACAACACAAAAGTATTTTTAAATTGAACATTTTTTCTTTAATTGAAGGATAATTGTTATACAGAATTTTGTGGTTTGCTGTCATACATCAACAAGAAGCAGTTATAGGTACACCCATGTCCGCTCCCTTCCGAACCTCCCTCCCATCTTCCTCCCCATCCCACCCTTCTAGATTGTCACAGAGCCCCTGTTTGAGTTCCCTGAGTCATATAGAAAATTCCCATTAGCTATCTGTTTTACATATAGTAATGTAAACTTGCATAGTACTCTCTCCATACATCTCGCCCTCTCTCTCCTCCCCTCTCTCCGTGTCCATAAGTCTGTTTGCTATGTCTATTTCTCCATTGCTGCCTTGAAAATTAATCCATGAGTATCATATTTTTAGATCCCATATATATGTGTCTGTATATGATATTTATATTTGTCTTTCTGACTTATTTCACTCGGCATAATAGGCTCTAGGTTCGTCCACCTCATTAGAACTGACTCAAGTGTGTTCCTTTTTATGGCTGAGTAGTATTCCATTGTGTACACACACCACAGCTTCTTTATCCATTCATTTGTTGATGGACATCTAGGCTGCTTCCATGTTCTAGTTACTGTAAATAATGCTGCAACAAACACTGGGGTACATGTGTCTTTTTCAATTTTGGTTTCCTCAGGATATATGGCAATGGCACCCCACTCTAGTACTTTTGCCTAGAAAATCCCATGGACGGAGGAGCCTGGTGGGCTGCAGTCCATGGGGTCGTGAAGAGTCAGACATGACTGAGTGACTTCACATTCACTTTTCACTTTCATGCATTGGAGAAGGAAATGGCAACCCACTCCAGTGTTCTTGCCTGGAGAATCCCAGGGACAGCGGAGCCTGGTGGGCTGACGTCTATGGGGTTGCACAGAGTTGGACACGACTGAAGTGACTTAGCAGCAGCAGCAGCAGGATATATGCCTATGAGTGGGATTGCTGGGGGTGGTTTTATTCTTAGCTTTTTAAGGAATTTCCCTACCATTCTCCATAGTGGCTGTATCAATTTACATTCCCACCAGCAAGCAAGAGGCTTCCTTTTTTCCATACCCTCTCCAACATTTATTATTTGTAGACTTTTTGATGATGGCCATTCTCACTGGTGTGAGGTGATATCTCATTGTAGTTTTGATTTTCTTTTCTCTAATAATAAGTGATTTTGAGTATTTTTTTCGTGTGTTTGTTAGCCATCTGTATGTCTTTTTTGGAGAAATGTCTGTTTAGGACTTTTCCCTGCTTTTTAATTGGGTTTTTTGTTTTTCTGGTATTGAGTTGTATGAGCTGCTTGTATATTTTGGAAATTATTTCTTTTTCAGTTGTTTCATTTGGTCTTATTTTCTCCCATTCTGAGGGTTGTCTTTTCATCTTATTTGTAGTTTCCTTTGCTGTGCAAAAGTTTTTGGTTTAATTAGGTCCCACTTGTTTACTCTTATTTTTATTTCCATTACTCTGCAAGATGGGTCATAGAAGATCTTGTTTTGATTTATGTCACTGAGTGTTCTGCCTTTGTTTTCCTCTAAGAGTTTTATAATTTCTCGTCTTACATTTAGGTCTTTAATCCATTCTGAGTTTATCTTTGTGTATGGCATTAGGAAGTGTTCTAATTTCATTCTTTTGGATATAGCTGTCCAGTTTTACCAGCACCAATTATTGAAGAGGCTGTCTTTGCCCCATTGTATATTCTTGCCTCCTTTGTCAAAACTAAGGTACCCATAGTTGCATGGGTTTATCTCTGGGCTCTCTATCTCATTCCATTGGTCTATATTTCTGTTTTTCTGCCAGTATCATACTGACTTGATGGCTGTAGCTTTGTAGTATAGTCTGAAGTCAGGATGGTTGAATCCTCGAGCTCCATTCTTCTTTCTCAAGACTGATTTGGCTATTTGGGGTCTTTTGTATCTCCATATGAGTTGTGAAATTTTTTTGTTCTAGTTCTGTGAAAAATGCCATTGGTAATTTGATAGGGATCACATCGAATCTGTAGATTGCATTTGGTAGTATAGCCATTTTCACAATATTGATTCTTCCTACCCAGGAACATGGAATAGCTCTCCATCTGTTTATATCATCTTTGATTTCTTTCATCAATGTCTTATAATTTTCCATATACAGGTCTTATGTCTCCTTAAGTAGGTTTATTCCTAGATATTTTATTCTTTTTGTTGCAATGGTGAATGGGATTGATTCCTTAATTTCACTTTCTGATTTTTCATTGTTTGTGTATAGGAATGCAAGAGATTTCCATGTATTGATTTTGTATCCTGTGACTTTGCTGAATTCACTGATTAGCTCTAGTAATTTTCTGATAGTTTATTTTTTTTTTTATGTATAGTATCATGTCATCTGCAAACAGTGAGAGTTTTATTTCTTCTTTTTTGAACTGGATTCCTTTTATTTCTTCTTCTTCTCTAATTGCTATAGCTAGGACTATGTTGAATAATAGTGGTGAGAGTGGGCACCCTTGTCTTGTTCCTGATGTTAGAAGGAATGCTTTTAGTTTTCACCATTGAGAATAATGTTTGCTATGGGCTTATCATATCATATATGGTCTTTACTGTGTTGAAATAAGTTCCTTCTATGCCCATTTTTTGAAGAGTTGTAATCATAAATGGGTGCTGAATTTTGTCAAAGGCTTTTTTTCTGCATCTATTGAGATTATCATATGGTTTTTATCTTTCAATTTGTTAATATGGTGTATCACATTGATTGATTTGCATATATTGAAGAATCCTTGCATCCTTGGAATAAATCTGACTTGATAATGATGTATGAGCCTTTTAATGTGTTGTTAAATTCTGTTTGCTAGACTTTTGTTGAAGATTTTTGTATCTATGTTCCTCAGTGATATTGGTCTGTAATTTTCTTTTTTCGTGTTGTCTTTGCCTGGTTTTGGTATCAGGGTGATTGTGGCCTTGTAGAATGAGTTTTCAAGTGTTCCTTCCTTTGCAATTTTTTGGAAGAGTTTCAGAAAAACAAGACTTAGTTCTTCTCTAAATGTTTGATAGAATTCCTCTGTGAAGCCATCTGGCCCTGGGCTATTGTTTTTTGGGAGGTTTTTTTTATCACAGTTTTGATTTCAATGTTTGTAATTGGCCTGTTCATTACTTCTATTTCTTCCTGATTTAGACTTGGGAGGTTGGACTTTTCTAAGAATCTGTCCATTTCCTCCAGGTTGTCCATTTTATTAGCATATAGTTGCTCATAATATTCTCTTATGATCCTTTGTCTTTCCATGTTGTCTATTGTAACCTCTCTTTTTTCATTTTTAATTTTGTTGATTTGATTTTCTCCCTTTTTTTCTTGATGAGTCTGGCTAGTGGTTTTTCAACTTTATCTTCCAAAGAACCAACTTTTAGTTTTATTAATCTTTGCTATTGTTTCCTTCATTTCTTTTTCATTTATTTCTGCTCTTATCTTTTTGATTTCTTTCCTTCTGTTGACTTTAGGTTTTTTTTTTTTTTTGGTTCTTCTCTTTCCAGTTGCTTTAGATGTAGAGTTAGGTTGTCTATTCAATGCTTTTCTTGTTTCTTGAGGTAGGATTGTATCATTATAAACTTCCCTCTTAGAACTGCTTTTGCTGAATCCCATAGGTTTTGGGTCGTTGTGTTTTTATTGACATTTGTTTCTAGGAATCTTTTGATTTCTTTTATTTCTTTAGTAACCTCTTTGTTATTTAGTAATGTATTGTTTAATCTCCATGAATTTGTGTTTTTTTGCAGTTTTTTCCCTGGAGTTGATATCTAGTCTCATAATGTCATCATCAGAGAAGATGCTTGATAAGATTTTCTGAAATTTATTGAGTCTTGATTTGTGGCCCAAGATGTGGTCTATCCTGGAGAATGTTCCGTGTGCACTTGAGAAGAAAGTATATTCTTCTGCATTTGGATGGAAAGTCCTGAAGATATAAATTAGATCCATTTGGCCTAATGTTTCATTTAAGGTTTGTGTTTCCTTATTGATTCTCTGTTTTAATGATTTTTCCGTTGGTGTAAGTGGGGTGTTAAAGTCCCCTTCCATGACTATTTTACTTTCGATTTCCCCTCTTATGACTGTTAATGTTTGCCTTATGTATTGAGGTGCTCCTATGTTAGGTGCATATTTACAATTGTTATATCTTCTTGGATTGATCCCTTGATCATTATGTAGTGTCCTTCTTTGTCTCTTATAATATTCTTTATTTTAAAGTTTATTTATTCTGAAATAAGGATTGCCACTCTGACTTTTTCACATGGAATATCCTTTCCCATCCTCTTACTTTCAGTCTGTATGTGTCTCTAGGTCTGAAGTGGGTCTCTTGTAGACAATATATATATGGGTCTTGCTTTTTTTTATCCATTCAGTCAGTCTATATCTTTTGGTTGGTGCATTCTATCCATTTACATTTAAGGTAATTATTGATACATATGTTCCTATTGGCATTTTCTTGATTGTTTTGGCTTTGTTTTTGTAGGTCTTTCCTTTCTCTTGTGTTTACTGGCTATATATGTCCCTTTAGTATTTATTGTAAGCCTGGTTTGGTGGTGTTAAATTCTCTTAACTTCTGCTTGTCTGTAAAACTTTTGATTTCTCCATCAATTTTGAATGAGATCTTTGCTGGGTATAGTAATCTTTGTTGCAGATTTTTCTGTTTCAGTACTTTAAATATATCCTGCCATTCCCTCCTGGTCTTCAGAGTTTCTGCTGAAAGATCTGCTATTAATTGTATGGGTTTTCCCTTGTATGCTACTTGTTCTTTTTTCCTTCTGTTAGCTTGATTAATATGTGTCTTGATGTGTTTCTACTTGGGTTTATCCTGTAAGGGACTGTCTGCACTTCTTGGACTTGATTGACTATTTCCTTTCACATGTTGCAGAACTTTTCAACTATAATTTCTTCAAATTTTTTCTCAGTGCCTTTGTTTTTTTCTTCTTCTTCTGGGACCCCCATAACTCGAATGTTGGTGCATTTAATATTGTCCTAAAGGTCTCTGAGGCTATCCTCAATTCTTTTCCCTTTATTCTGCTCTTCAGCAGTTATTTCCACCATTCTCTCTTCCTGCTCACTCCTCATTCAGAGGAATAACCTCAGTTATTCTGCTATTGGTTCCTTCTGCTGCTGCTGCTGCTAAGTCGCTTCAGCCGTGTCCAACTCTGTGCGACCCCATAGACAGCAGCCCACCAGGCTCCCCCGTCCCTGGGATTCTCCAGGCAAGAACACTGGAGTGGGTTGCCATTTTCTTCTCCTGCATTCTCCAATGCAGGAAAGTGAAAAGTGAAAGTGAAGTCGCTCAGTTGTGTCTGACTCTTAGCGACCCCATGGACTGCAGCCTACCAGGCTTCTCTGCCCATGGGATTTTCCAGGCAAGAGTACTGGAGTGGGGTGCCATTGCCTTCTAGAGTATTTTAAATTTCAGTAATTGTGTTATTCATCTCTGTTTGCTTATTGTTTATTTCTTCTATGTTCTTTGTGATTATATTAACTGTGTTAAATAGTTCTTACATTTTCTCCATTCTATTTTCAAGTCTTTGGAGCATCTTTACTCCAAATTATTCTGAATTCTTTTCCAGATAAGTTACTTATTTCCTCTTTATTTGGTCTTGTGAGTTTCTATCTTGTTCTTTCATTTGTGCTGTATTTCTCTGTCTTTTCATATTTTTTTTTCCTTAACTTCCTCCTCTTGAGGTCTCATTTTTCCAGGCTTTAGTGTTGTTTCCTTCTTCCTTTTGGTTTTTGCCCTTGGAGGGAAAGGTTGATTGAGTGGTTTGTGTTGATTTCTTGTTAGGGGTGACTTGTGTCTGTGTTCTAATGGGAGGAAATCAAGCAGATCAAGCAGGTAATTATAGACATAATGGGACACATACACATACTTACACACATACAGTTATAACCAAAGTGTTCTAAAGAAAGGAGTACAGGACACTGACTTGGTGAACTGCTGCTGCTGCTGAGTCGCTTCAGCCATGTCCGACTCTGTGCGACCTCATAGACGGCAGCCCACCAGGCTCCTCTGTCCATGGGATTCTCCAGGCAAGAACACTGGAGTGGGTGGCCATTTCCTTCTCCAATGCATGAAAGTGAAAAGTGAAAGTGAAGTCGCTCAGTCGTGTCCGACTCTTATTGACCCCATGGACTGTGGGCCCACCAGCCTCCTCCATCCGTGGGATTTTCCAGGCGAAGGTACTGGAGTAGGGTGCCATTGCCTTCTCCTGACTTGGTGAGCAAGGGAAACCAAAAATGATATTGGCCAATTAACAGCAGAGCTAGCTAATGCCTAATCTGGAAATCTGAGAATGAGCAGAGTGCCAACTGGGGAATACAGCAAAGAGAGCTCAACAATTTAACTTATATGGTGAAAAAAGAAACAGTGAAGGAAACAAGGGAGAAGACAAAAAGAGGGAAAAAAAAGAGGAGAAGGGAGGGAACAGAGAAAATGAGGGTTGAAAAAGTGGGTAAAAAAATAGAGAAAAGAAAAAATAAAAAAGCAAAGATAAATAGACGTACGTGAAAAAGATTTATATATATTCATGAATAGCTACAGCCAGTAAAGAACTATAGGAAAAACAGCTGAATATATAAAAAAACAAAATCAAAGAACTCATCAAAAAAAAAAGGTGAAAAAAAGAAAAAAAAATCTTAAAATGATTTTTTTTTAAACAAGAAAAATAAAAAGGAAAACCCCACAGCACCGCAAAAGGCTAATATGAAGGTAGAAATATTCGGGGGGAATAAACAGTGTGATTTATTAAAAAAATAAAAATGAAAAGTTCTCAAAGTCGTAGTTCTTGGTTGTGGAGTCTGCCCGTGTTGATGGGGTTGGGTTGCTGTCCCGTGTTGTTTTCCTGGTTGGGGGAGCTTGTGCCTGTGTTCTGGTTGATGGAGCTGGATCTCATCTCTCTGAAGAGCAGCTCAGTGTCCAATAGTAGGTTTTCTGGTGTCTATGGGTTCAGTATGTCTTTGGGTAGTCCTTCTGGTTTTGGCAGTGTTAGACACGTCAATCTCTGTGGCCACTTCAAAGTGGCCCTCTCAGCATATCTTCACAGCTGCCAGCCCCCCACTTGTCTCTGGGATCATTACCGGTGCTTCTGTTCTGCCCTGCACTGCTGGCTGAAGCCTGCTAGGTAGGGTCTTGGGTGGATCTTTTCTCAGCTCCCCAACTGTGCCCTCTGCGTCGGGGAGGCTTGTGTGCACTTGTTTCGTCTCACTGGCCTGCCCTTTTTGTCGTGGGGCTAGTGTGTTCCCCTCTGGACACCCCTGGTTGGCCCTTTGCACCGCAAGGGTTGTGTGTGCTGGCGAGGTTTATATGCCTCCCCACTCTCGGTTTCCGGAGCCTGCCTTCTGGTTGGGGCCAGTCTGTGAGCTATTAACGGGCTGAGAAGTGCAGCTTTCTCTGTTTTCCGCCCTTTAAGCCCCTGCTTTGTTTGGTTTTCCAAGATTCCACAGCTCCCCCTTGGGTCTGCCTGCAAGGGAGCTTCCCTGTTCATGCGAACTCGTGTTTCAGGACTCCCTCCTTCCCTCAGGGCACAAGCTGCTTTCCAGAAATTCTCCATGTTTTCCCTTTTTCTATCTCCATTCTGTCTCCCACCTCATTTCAGGGAGCTTAGCCTGTCACCCTGGAGGCCTGGGGTCTTCTGCTGTTGCCTAGAGGTTGCTTTGTAGTTGTTCCATATCTTGAT
Source organism: Bos indicus (assembly GCF_029378745.1). Classification (NCBI taxonomy): domain Eukaryota; kingdom Metazoa; phylum Chordata; class Mammalia; order Artiodactyla; family Bovidae; genus Bos; species Bos indicus. Next base: position 21,284,089 of record NC_091773.1, on the reverse strand, counting down.
GAGTTTTTGATGTATTTGTGGGGAGGCTGGCAATCTCACCATCCTCCTCCTCCATCATCTTCTTCTGCCCTGCACAAAAGGTTTTAATTTTGGTGAAGTCCACTTTTATCGTTTTTCTCTTTGGTGAATTGTGATCTTAATGCAAAGTGTTTGCCTGGCCCTAGATTCCAATGATTTCTCCTATTTTTTTTTCTAAAAGTTTTCTGTTTTATATTTAAGTTTTTTTGTCCTTTTTGAGTTAATTTTTGTGTAAGGGGTGAGACTTACTTTGCTGTTCATTATTTTGCTTATGGATACCCAGTCACTCCAGCATCATTGTTGAAAAGGCGTCCATGGAGTTGTTTTAGTACCTTTGTCAAAACCAGTTGGGCATATTTGTGTGCTTCTTTACTCTGTTCCATTGACATACATGTCTGTGTCTACCATTCACCAATACCATGCAGTGTTGATTACTGCAGCTATAGAATCGGTCTTAAAATCTCGTGGGCTGGTTCCTCTCACTCTATTCTTCTTGGTCAAAATTGTTTACCTCTTCCAGTTCCTTTGCATTTCCATATACATTTTAGAATAATCTTGTCTATTCTTCAAATAATGTCTTGCTAAAATTTTGATAGGAATTGTGTTAAACCTAGTATCAACTTATAGAGAAATGACTTCTTTATTATCTTGAGACTTCCAAGCCTTGAAAATATGTCTCTTTATTTGTTTAGCCTTTGATTTCTTACATCAGCATTTTTCAGTTTTCAGCAAATAATTTCTATATATGTTTTGTTAGATTTATATATTGCCTAAATATTTTAATGTTTTAAACACTTGTAAATGGTATTATTTTAAAATGTCTGTGTCCATATCGCATTGCTTGAATATACACATGCAGTTGATTTTTCCTTTACATTTATCTTCTATCCTGCAATCTTGCTGAGCTCACTTTGAAGTATTTTTATAGGTTTCTTAGGATTTTCTACACAGACAATAATATCACTTGCAAATAAATAGAATCTCTTGGTCATAGTGTATAAATCTTTTTCAATTAATGGATTTTATATTTGTATACCTATTTCTTAGCTGAGTAGTGGATACAAGGATTTTCATTATTCTTTCTTATGAAAGAATAATGCACTATGCTAATGAATTTTGTGTCTGCACTCATGAGAAGTACTGGTTCTGTATCTTCTTTTTCTGCTTATTTTTCTTCCTGTCTTCATGTCCTCAAAAAAGTCGGAAGATGCCTTTCTCTTTTATTTTCTAGATGAGATTGTATAGAATCAATGTTCATTCTTTTTATTTATTTATTTTTAAACTTTTTAGTTTGTATTGGAGTATAGGCAATTAACAATATTGTGATAGCTTCAGGTGGACATAAAAGGTACTCAACCATATATATCATTCATTTTAAATTGTTGGATAAAATTCTCCAGTAAAAAGATTTTCCTGGAGATTTATTTTTTGGGTGTTTGAAAAATTACAAATTTGATTTCCTAAGTAGCAACTGGACTATTTCAGCTATCTATTTCATTATTAAGTGAGTCATGGTAATTTGTATTTTTTATGGAAATGAAGTAAGATTAAATCTTTTTATCCTAGCCAGCGATAAATTTTTGATGTTACCATATACTCTTATTTCAAAGATAAAAAAGATGCTGAGAAAGAATAATGAAAATCCTTGTATCCACTTCTCAGCTAAGAAATAAATATACAAACATGATTAAAGGCTGTGCATTCTACTTGCTTTTTCTTTGCTCTCACTTCTAGCATTATTACCACTACCCTGGGTTTGATGTTTATTATTCTCTTGGATGTCAAAGTCATTGATTTAAAAAAAAAAAAAATCTTTCGTGATTGACCAATACAGTCCCCAGATTTATGCTGCTTGAACTTCTCGACTTGACTGGCACGTATTGACAAATATGGTATCACATGACATTATTTGGGGTTGTTTCTGAAGCTCTCCTAGTGTTTACTCAATTATTAACGGACACATGTGTAAAGTTGGAAAGAATGTGGACATGTCAAGTCAGGCTCAGGGAGAACCACAGCCGACAGTTACATGGGATAAGGTAAGATCTCAACTAAAAGTACCACAGTGTTAGAACACTGGCAGATGGATTGCCTGGCTGAAATGAAGTAATGATTCTTAGATTGATTTATTGCCGTTGTGATTTTTTCTAGCAAGTAATACTTTTTAAACTGAATAGATCTGCTGCCTTCTGCTTTCTCTCTCTCTCCTTTTTTTTTTTTTTAAAGTGACTGTATCTGATTTTGCCTCAGGGCTTTTGATAAAGTTTATACTTTCTCATTTGCTTGATGATGAAAGCTTCATAAGTGAAACTAAATTCCTCTAAGGAAAAATTCCTTTTGTCTTGCATAAATTAAGAGTTTTAGTGACTGGCAAGAGACCATTTTGAATTAATAACTCAGAAGTGGTTTGAAAGTGGGTCATGAGCTGAAACAAGAGAGGATAAAAATCTTGGTACTAAAACAAATTGACTTGAAAAACAGGACTTTGTGTGTTCAAAACTTAAGTGACTTTAAAGAAATAATAGCTCCTTACTATATGTCTTACTTCCTTTGGGTCATGTAGTTTCAACATAACTGCTTCTTCCATTTTAAGTTTTTCATCAAAATGAGGTGATTGGCCTCAGATTCTAGTGTTCCTAAAATAGACACAAACCTGTATACATTTGAATGGCAGTTTTTATGAAAATTTTGACAAAATAAAAATGTGTGAAGTGTTACAAAGCTGTTTTCTGAAACAACTTGGCTAATTGTTATAGTTACCATACAGCTGTACAAAACTTGTGAGTACATAGAAAGAACGAATAGAAGCAAATCAGAAATGTGAAAATATTTTTGATGTATTTTAGTTGGTAGATTTGTGAGCAGTTTTCTCCTTTTCAGGTTTTACCTTTATTGATTTCAGAAATTCTTTTTTAGAAGTAAGTAGGGCGTGAACAAATATTTATAGTCATTGAAATGTAATTTAAAAATAATCATCATCCTGAACAATCACACGAGTGAACTTTTGCGCGTCATATTTATTTTTATTAGAGACACCACATTTCCTGGAAACTGCCCCCCTTTTCTCTCTCCCTCCCTCCATCCCCTTTTCTCCACTGGAAGTATACAGGTCCTCATCCACTGCCTGACGCACAGAACACGCTCAGGGGATATTTGTTGAACAAATGACACTGTATCAATCAGTCGTTATCTTGAAAGAAGTCATCTTTCCTCCAGGGACCATTCTGTTTCACCCCAGGCAGGGTTCCATCCCTTGGGGCAGTGAGGGCAGTGAGTTCCAGGTCCTCAGTGGACCAAGGGTCAGTGAGGACGCCCTCACTGACCGAGGGCAATGTGAGCATGTGACTTGACTCCCTCTGGTCTAGCTGTGGCCAGTGATTCTTGGAATTACTGGAAAGTGTTTAAGCTTCTCATGCACAAGAGGTAGTGTTCTTGGACAGTTTCTGCTCCTAGTCCTAACCATTCACCTCACTGCCCTCCTTCCCTTATAACATTAATAGTGGATCAAAACTATATTAATGTTTTAAAGTAAGCTCTTCAGTGTAAATTATGTTCAATGGGTATCAAACAGCAAAAATAATTATGCCATAGGATACAAGAAAAGCAGGAATTTGCAAATGTGTATCGTATTTTCTTAGGGATTGAAAAATGGTAGAACATAAGATGTATTTATAGCCAAACAAATGTGGAACCAGAGATTTAAGGATGAATGGAATTCAGCACACATGACTCTGGCCTGGTATATTTCATCCCACATTAAAATTAGTAATTAATTAATCAAGCTTCAAGGTAAGATTTGCCACTGTAAGCACAGCTATCTCAATATTTGGAAACATTTATACTTGGCCAATGTTATTGGCATTGCTTCATATCTTATCATCACTCTGGTTATAGTGTTGTAGACCTCTGCGAGTTGATTATTAGTGGTGACTGTTTAAAAAGATAGATTGTCATAGATTTATACAAAATGAAATCCTTTTTCTCAGTCAGTCAGCTCAACCTGGAGGTAAGAGAGTCTGTTTACAGGCAGACTCCTGGAGACTGAACCCAGCCTCGGCCACGTCCTAGGAATGCAGATGCCTGAGTGCCATGTCCCCGCGTGGAGGCTGTCTGCACGTGTGAACTGACACCAGAATTACTTTTTTGCAGATAAGTTTAGGAGTACTTGCCTTGCTGACAATCAGCAGCTGAAATAAATGAGTTCAGCTACAAGCATATGGAGTGCTGTTATGGGCCTTGTCTGTTTTTTGGTTTTCTTAGAAATAGGCAGATTTCCTAAACAGGGTTTTGCATATTTTTTCCTTTTAGTTTTCCCAGATCTTATGGGTCTATAAAAGATACTGAGTAACTTTTCTCATTATAAATACAGGCCTGGTTATAAAATAGGTTTCTTTACTCAAATTGCACCCTTTGAAGATGTCACTGTTTTGCAGTCATATAGGAAGTCATATATCAATAGGTTCTTGTCTTTCCACTGGAAAATTCTTCTGAGACTTCAAACTTGTGCATATTCCATTTCTTTGGGTCTTTTATATAAAGAATATATTTTTATTAGTGAAATATCTATCTTCACATATTTATAATACTGTATGATAAAAATGAATTATCTATAGAACATTATTATTTGAATTATGACAGTGTAGCTAGTAACCAGCAATTATTTATTCTAGTAGGATCAGAAATTCTTTATCAAATAGTAATTCTTCATGTTATAAAATCCTGGTCTTATTCTGTTATTCTCTATGAATTCATGTGTTGTCTGATTTAAAATCTATGGGTTCTGTTCTGAGATAGCCATGTGTTTTCAAAACTTTAAATATTAAGATCAGTAACTAGCATTTCCAGATTTTGGATAGTTTAAAAATTATAAAGAAAAAATCATCAAACATCTCTCAAACATCAAAATCTGAAAGCAAATAGTTGCTGTCTGTCCTTTCCCAGTCTCTGAAGAAACAGTGGAGCCTGCAAGGCGATGACTACCTGTGTTTTTAACGATGCAAGATGGCGAGAGAGGTAGCCTTGCTCTGTTCAAAGGCAGTCACATCACAGAGGCAGTCGCTAGTATCTGTGTGCTTGGAGGCATTCATACCTGGTTCCCTAGGATAACCCTCAATTGTCAGGGGTTGTCTTTGTTGGGGAGATTTAATGTGAAAAGACCTGTTTAGTTGTAAGCATTACATTTTCTGGCTGCTTTTCTGTAAGGCAGGGAGAGGGGTGAAGAATACTCAGTCCCCTCTGCAGCTGTGGCAGGAACTGCTGTCACTGAGCTTTCTGTACTCTGTGGTGAGCCTGGCCGCAGGGGCACAGGTCCCGTCCTTCCACCCAGGTCTGTCCCCTGTCCCTAGAGCCAGGCCTTCAACGCGGTGGGCACAGAGCAGTCAGCTGTCCCCACACCCAGCTCCCTTTTCCTGCAAAGAGTCACATTCAGTCTTGACTTTGTCCTCCATGGAAGTGATGGGGGGTGGTCACAGACACGCAGGCGGTGTTGAAAATTGATGTCCATTGGACTTATTTTTTTATACGTATGATTACAATGTTGTGTTAGTTTCTGCTGTACAACAAAGTGAATCAGTTATACGTATACATATATCCACTCTTTTTTAGATTCTTTTCCCATATAGGCCATTACAGAGCGTTGAGTAGAGTTCCCTGTGCTATACATTGACATTCTGGTGGGTTTTTTCCTTTATTATTGGAGCATGATTGCTTTACAATGCTGTGTTAGTTTCTGCTGTACAAAGTGAATCAACTCTAAGTACACGTATATCCCCTCCCTCTTGAGTCTCCCTCCCACCCCCCATCCCACCCTTCTGTGTTGTCACAGAGCGCCGAGCTGAGCTCCCTGTGTTGCACAGCAGCTCCCACTAGCTGTCCATTTTGCGCGGGGCAGTGTGTATATGTCAGCGCCACGCTCTCAGTTCGTCCCATGCCCCTCGTCCCGCCCTGTGCTCACCTGTCCATTCTCTACATCTGCATCTCTCTTCCTGCCCTACAGATACGGCCATCTGTACTTTTTTTTTTTTGAGAGTTTATTCTGTAACCTGGCTGAGATCTTTTCCCCTTTTCTGTTAATGCCAAGACTTAACAAAGGAAAATGATCTCCTTCTTCCTCCACCTCTGCAAAACTGTATGTGAAAAGATGGAAAATATGCTCAGAATTCCTGATTATTCTCTTCCGTATGTCATTAATTGAGAAGATTTCTGAGACAAATAAGATATTAATAGTATTGTTTTGTTTTAATGTGCCTCAATAAACTGAACTTGTTTTGCATAATACGGTGCTGTTCTGAAGAAATCTCTTTGCAATTTGTACAAAAACAAAACAATACTGAAACCAAATGAATAATAAAAAGGTTACTTTATTTCACCCTAAAAGTAGGAAACCTAAAAATTGATAGTTAAAATGACATAAAAGTGAGAGTTAATGTTAAGAATATTTGTTATATTTTTAATATTCTCAAAAAATGAACTAAAAATATGGGTATGCTTAATTGTTTTTCATATATGAATTTAAAATATTTATTCATGATCATTTTTATTTCATATGTTTCTTAAAATTTAAACTTCTTGAACCATCATCATGAGAAAATTTACTATGTCAAAGATTATCAACTCTAAGTGAAAAGCATCCTTTGTCTCTAATATTGAAGTTGACAGAATTCTCACACTTTCAAGAGCTATAGAAACAGCACGAATTATTTTTCAGTGAAATGTTACTGAGAGTTCAATTCTTGCTTTAAGACATATCCATAGGGTTGTAATAATATTTACTCTGTTTTAATGTTTAACATTAAAGCAAGGTGGCTGAAGAGATAGGCTTTTCATATCTTGCCCAAGATGACAAATTGCTAATGTGCTTGAATCCTATTTGAATCAGGGTTGTAAAAGAGGAAATATTTCACATAGCTTTACCAGATTCTGGAACGCTTTAATTCCCTAAGTAACGCTTGGTGGGAGCTTTACGTTAGGATAATTGCCCACTTGTCTGCAGTGGACAGTATCGTGTTGACTGTATAACGTTGTTATTGTCTTAGAAGTTTTTACAACACCATTTATAGCACACTGTGCTTAACTTCAAGGTCAGTTTGATATTTTCCATCATGGAATCGACTTTCAAAGCCGTACAGGGTGGCCAAGCTGGGGCTGGTTTTGCTGACTCATCCACTCTTGATGCTGGGCAGAAGCTTGAGAGTAAAATTAACAACACACAAAGGCATGAATTTTCACAGTAAGATATTATTTTGATTACAAAATTGTTTTCCCTTCAGTTCTCCTTCCTTTTTAACGATCTCCGTAAATCAGAACAGGGATGGTGAAGACTGTGGCGTGTTTTCAGTCTGTGTGCAGGTACCACCTTGGACTGGTGGCCATAGAAGTTGGGTTGGCCTTGAAGAGAAGGAAACTTGTTCCTGTGGAATCTGAGTGGCATTAATTTATACCACAGGTCTGATGCTCCCACCCCAGGGAGCAGGTTTTGAGGTGCCAGCCTCTGCCAGACAGCCTCTGTCAAACAGGCCTCCACCCAGTGGTCCTGCCAGGCCTTGTCAGGTCTAACACGCCTGGTTGTATGCCATTGCCCACAGGTGAGCATCAGGCTTCAGGAGGCACTGTTTTTTTAATTATAGTTGGCATACGAGCATCTTGAGATCAGTGAAGCTGTTTGATTCCACAAATGCCTCTAGTGTCCTGATGGAGGCACCTGGTTCAGTCAACTGTGGTTGTTGTTGTTCAGTCGCCCAGTCATGTCCACCTCTTTGTGACCCTATGGGCTGCAGTACGTCAGGCCTCCCTGTCCCTCACCATCTCCTAAAGTTTGCCCAAGTCCATGTCTATTGCATCGGTGTTGCCATCCAGCCATCTCATCCTCTGATGCCCTTTTCTTCTGCCCTCAATCTTTCCCAGCATCAGGGACTCTTCCAATGAATCTGCTGTTAGTGTCAATCAATAGTTGATTGATGTTCACATCAATCAACTATGATGTCTTCATTTTATATGAAAGGGAATGAAAAATGATGACAGAGAAAACCACGTTCGTGTTTGATTCTTGCATTATCTTAACCCTGGTTTCTGAAATTAAAACTCATTCCGTCAGCTCTGTAGCCCTGCAGGAAGGGAGACACATGGTTGAGCAAATAAAAAGTGACAAGAGGCCAATTAGAATCCGGATGTCAGTCAGTTATCCCCAAGGTCCAGGCTCAGAGGGCATTGGTGCTGTTCATTCTGCAGAAGCAGAATGCAAAATAATGAGCTCAACACTTGAAAGCATGACATTGAATTTAGCATCAGTCTCATGGATTTTATAGTTGTGAGTCTTAGTAGCTGTGTTTTAAGAATGAAAAGATAAATACTTGACTTCCTTGCTGGCTCAGACAGTAAAGAATCTGCCTGCAATGCAGGAGACCCGGGTTCAATCCCTGGGTCAGAAAGATCCCCTGGAGATAGGAATGGTAACCCATTCCAGTATTCTTGCCTGGAGAATTCCATGGACAGTGGAGCCTGGCTAGCTATCGTCTGTGCAATTGCAGAGTCAGACATGACTGAGTGACTAACACTTTCACTTTCACTATAGTATATATGTGTGCTGCTGCTAAGTTGCTTCAGTCGTGTCCAACTCTGTGCGACCCCATAGACGGGGCAGCCCACCAGGCTCCTCTGTCTCTGGGATTCTCCAGGCAAGAATACTGGAGTGGGTTGCCATTTCCTTCTCCAATGCATGCATGCATGCTAAGTCGCTTCAGTCGTGTCCGACTCTGTGCGACCCTATGGACAGCAGCCCTCCAGGCTCCTCTGTCTACCGGATTCTCTAGGCAAGAATACTGGAGTGGGTTGCCATTCCCTTCTCCAGGGGGTCTTCCCCACCTAGGGATCTGACCTGGGTCTCCTGCATTGCAGGCAGACTCTTTACCCTCTGAGCCACTAGGAAGCCCATTATATATATATATATATATATAAAATACAGGAGCAAGAGCCATTTGTCGCCTGTTTTCCAGTGTACCCTGGCTTACTGCCCTGGCTTCTACCACTCACATCTCTTCAGTTACTCTATGTCAGTGTTCTCTCCCCTGAAAACCAAAGTTTATCCTGTCTTTCAATCCTTCACTATTTTCCTTTCCATAATTTCACCTTTTACTTTTTAATTTCCCTTTTCAGTTGTTTTCCTATCTTTCTGGTTATGAAAAGAGGAAAAATCTGTCTTGGGCTTACCTGTCTTTAACTCCAATACTTACTTGTTAATGAGCCTTTTGAGCAAAAAGAAAACGTTTCTCAGGACCAGAGATTTCAAAGAGTTATTGTATGTTGGTAAAATCTAATAAAATTGTTTATTTTTTCAGTGTTCGTATTTTATCCTGACTGTGAAACATACATCAAAAGCAAACTTCTCATCCAAATACCACTGGGGTGAAAAAGGGGAGGGGATTTTCTTGTTAATAGTTGTCATGTGGTAAAGGTCCAAATCTTATGTCCATGAAAGATTTTCTCTGGATGGCTTTTCAAATACGCCAGTGTTCCTTGCACACGAATTACTGGCAGACGCGAACCTGTTCCTTTTGCTGCGTGAAGTCTGTCCTTGTCTGTTACCTCCTGGATGTACTTGTGTCATATTCTTCATTCTCTGTTATCATTTATATTTTTATATTTCTGTTTCTTCTTGTTCTCTTTAAATTTATTTTTAGTCCCATCTCTTTCCCCCTTTCTCTAACTGATCACAAAGTAGAGCTTGAATGACTATTGTTGTGCCTAGAGTTCTGTATTCTATACTCTGCTTTTGAAAATTGGATGACTATTACATTTTTAGTTCTCTATGAACTATAGAGTGAAGTAGCTTAGATTATTTTCTTCCTGTAATGTGGATGTAGAAAGAAATGTTCTTCCTCCTATAAAAGCAAAAAGTGGATAAGGCTGTAAGAAAAAAAGGAGACGATTTATTCTCCCCACTTGCTTAGTTTTCTGTGCCATTTCAGTTACAGAGATAATGTATCTTAAAGATAGAGCGTTATAGCTGTCCAAAATGCGTGATATTTTAATTGCAGAAGAATTTTAAACGAAAAAGTTATGAGTCATTAAAATCTTTCAGGAAGCATTTAGAGTCCTGAGGTAAGTGTTTAGTGAAAAGTATTTTGAGGCAAATTTCCTTCAGATGAAGAGACTAACTTTTCTTTCTGGTGTTTTACTGACTATCAGTTAACCATAGGGCTTCCCAAGCGGCTCTGTGGTAAAGAACATGCCTGCCAATGCAGGAGATGCAGGTTCGATGCAGCCCACTCCAGTATTCTTGCCTGGGAAATCCCATGGACAGAGGAGCCTGGCAGGCTGCAGTCCATGGGGTTGCAAAAGAGTTTGACATAACTTAGCAACTAAACAACAAAAATTAACCGTAATGTTGTACCATACGTGTTTCTGATCTGACAGTCATGCTGGACGTGCCGCTGCTCGGATGGTAGGCGATAATGTATCATTGGCTTCTCTGAAGCTGAAGCAGCTGTTGGGGAGGGGACATCTCCAGCCTTCCCCCTTGAGTCCTGTGGCTGAACTAATGATCCAGTTGACACCAGAAAGGTTAACAGACAAAAAAAGAAACAAATTTTGATTCAGGAAGCTTTTATACATTTTAGACAAAGACACAGTAAATTGGTGAGGAATCGACAGGATAAGAAACTTAGGTTTTGGTATCCAATTATGGAAGAATCTAAACAGAGTTTGGGCTTGGGGGAGTCAATTAAAAAAGTCACAAGTCTTGTTTCTGGAGGCTTCTTCCCCCCAAATCTCCATCTCTGGTGATAAAAGCGACCTTCTCTCTGGCTGCAGAGAAAGAAACTCTCAAATGAAAGATTGATTTCCTGCTTCAGAGAGACAGAAATGATTCTTCTTGTGCTGACCACTTGTAGCTAACTTTAATTCAGAATAATCAATATTGCACCCCTGTACATGGGGAGTGACCTCCCCTGGGCCCTGATGAATTCCTCTTGAGGCAGAAAAAGTGTGATTTTGTGTCACATTCACAAGGGCATTGTGCTTTTTTGAATGATTCATATTTTCTCTCTAAAAGTTACTAAATGATCATATTTGTACTAAAAATTCAGAAGAGTCTCAGAAAGCTTTTCCATAAGGATATTTTATCACAAAATGGCATTCCTCAACATTTCCTCAATGTTTGTGGTACAGGCTTTTGTTTCTTTTAAATCATAACTGCTACATTTTCTGTCCTTCATCCTGAATCAGATGGGCAGGTACAGCCCTGGGGAGAGGGGAAACATTCAGAAGCTTCTGCCCTCTCTGAATGGTCCAGCTGAATGAAAATTCTTATTATTATCCATCCTTTCCAAGCAGACATTAAGGCAAACAGCCCTTATGAAATTAGATATGGATCGACATTGTTGTCTTTGGGGCATGAAATAGCTCATTTCAAGGTCTGTGAATCTTTTCTCTCGATTCTTTGTACATCAAAACAGCAACAAAAGTACCACTTTGAAGCATGGCTGGACTTTGTTTCCTCTTATTATTCCACGAGTGTTTCTGTTTGGCAGTAATAGAAGGGTTAGAAGTTAAATGTAAACAGTTAAACTTTATAGTCATCAAAGTCAGGAGACCCGGTGAAGACAGTTTCTACTCTTGCCCTGGGCAGGGCTCTCTAAGTCAGTACTTATTTTGGGCAGTGCTGTGGTCAAGCGCATCTGCAAGCTTCAAGTCTGTGCCTATGCTCAGCAGAAAGGAGGTCGGTCGGCCTTGTCACCGTCACCCTCAGGAGCAGTGCCCATCGCATGCCATCTCAGGGTGTACGAATCTTGACAGTCATAACCATGCTGCCTTTACACCAGTTTAATATTTTGAAGGATTTCCCAGGTGCCACTAGTAGTAAAGAACCTGACTACCAATGCAAGAGATATAAGAGATGTGGATTTGACCCCTGTGTATGTCGCTGAGTGTTAGGTTTGGGGAGGAAATTTGTCAAGTGAAGTGATATACCAAAGATACTAATAGAGAATTTGCTTTATGTTGTTGCTCGGGGCTAATGAGGGCTTCTCTGGTGGCTCGGCGGTAAAGAACCTGCCTGCCCATGCAAGAGATGCAGGTTCAATCCCTGGGTTGGGAAGATCCCCTGGAGAAGGAAATGGCAACCCACTCCAGTTTTCTTCCTTGGGAAATCCCGTGGACAGAGGAGCCTGGCCAGCTACAGTCTGTGGGGTCATAAAAGAGTCATACACAACTGAGCTTACACACACAGGGGCTAGTTATAACTAAGAAAGAGGAGTGACAGTCAACAATTTAAAAAGTTAAAAAAATAGAGCTAGCATCCTCTTGAGTCATGCGGGTGAATCAATAAGTTTCTGAGAATGTATTGATCTCAGACTTCCCTCTGATGAGGTTGGAGCTCATGACTGGTACTGTTTCAAACATCAGCTCTGTGGCATTAATAAGTTACTCAATATGGTACCTGTGCTATGCACAGTTGAAAGACTCTCAGTATTTCTCAGAGCTCTGGGGTGAGCCACAGTACAAGCAGCAAGTGACAACAGGGACGGGCATGTTTAATGTTTAGCTAAATTGGTTATGACCTGAGAAACAGATCAATACCAAAGGACTGAAATGAACAAAACCAAGATTACACTATCAGGGAAAGCTCGGTGTTCTACTTTTTAAAATCTCAAACTACCATATATTTTCTGAACTCTCACAACTCATGGCCATTAATTTCACCTTTTTAACTTTCTGATTTCCATTAACCATTATTGCTCGTGCTGTATAATTTAAGCTTAACCATTCAGAATACAACATGACTTTATAACTTATTCTAAGACATTTAATTTAACAATACCTTCAAAGATAAAAATCAAAATTACCTTACATTAAAAATGAGCAGAAAAACTGTTTTAGAAATTAGGGATGAATTTAGCATGAAATTATGGGAGCTAATAATCACGTTAGCTTCCTAGGGCTCCCCTGACAAGAACCACAACTGGAGGGCTGAAGACAGTAGAAATGTCCCGACCTCTGTTTGGAGGGTAGAAAAGCCTGATTCAAGGAGTCAATGGAACCCTGCTCCCTCTGAAACTTGTAAGGGCGGATCCTTCACCTAGTTTCTGGCTGTTTGCTAGCAGCCCTTGGTCTTCCTTGGCTTGTGGCTGCCACGTACCGTTGGCCTCCGTCACCCTGAGGTGTATTCTCTGTGTGTCTGTGTCTGCATTTTCCTCTGCTCACAAGGACACCAGTCATAGTGGATTAGAGCCCAGCTTATGGACTCAACTTGATATCATCTGAAAGGATCCTGCTTACACATTATGAGACCCCATGGACGGGTGCTGGAGATGAGGGCGTCCACAAACATTTCTTGAGGACACAGTTCGGCAAAAACAATAATCAAACTTTATTTATTAATGTAGCACATTATCCACTTATCTTGTTGGAAATGCAGAACAGGGCACAAAGCAATAAAGAGAAACAAAACACTTTGGCAGAATAGTCTAGACGTTGTGACCTCAAATGGGAAGGAAGCTTTTCAGAATAAATTTCTGACACGTGTTCTTCAAACCAAGCCTAGTATTTAATTTATAAATAAATCTAGACAGTTCCAAATCCCATGGAGTCACTCAGAGAGTATAAAAGGCGGGAATGCAGAACTCTTATTGTCCGAGGACAGCAACATTTCAAAATTAGAAAAAAAAGCAGTATGAAAAAAGCAACTTTTATAAGATAATATCTCACAGAAATTTAGATAAAAATTCTAAACAAGGTACTGAAAATCCAAGTTGAGCAATATATATATAAAACATGACCAAAATAAGTTCACTCTGTGAATATAATTGGTACCAAAATTTTTAAATATTCATATTATTATGTCATGAACAGATGAAACAGGAAAAAAAAGATCATTTCAGTATTTGTAGGAAAAATATTCCATGAAAAGTGTAACATCTCTCTTGAATTTAAGAAAAGTTCTTAACGTTCTAGGAAAAACAGAGCATCCTAACTTAATAGAGAAAAATCTGCTACAAACAATTAATTAAATGTTAAAAACACTTCATTTAAAAGCATAAATAAGACAAAGATGGCAGCTATCATGAGTCATAGTCAAGATTGTACAGTTAATGCCCACATCCTCAGTTCTACATCCATGGATTCAATCAACCACAGCTCATAAAAGAAAAAAAAAATTCCAGCAAATTTCAAATAGGAAGGACATCAAACACTGCCTAGAATTAAGTTTTTAATTAGCATTATACTAAAAATTACTCTTTCCTTAAAAGTGTTCTTCCAGCTAGCTTCCATTTGTGATTTATATTAAAGAAAGTAGTTAAAAGTTTAACTGTTTTTATTGCACCTTGGCAGATGTAACTCACATACTATTTCATTTAATTAATTCTTATAAATTATTTTTAGCACTCTGGCCTTATTGCAACACATCATTGGGCTAATATGTTTAAGGGCAATAATTTAAGAATATATGTAGTCAAAGACTAAACAAGTTGGGAAAGCTTTGGTTCCTTGAGAAAGCTGTCTTCCCTATGTGATTAGTTTGCTAGGGTTGCCATGACAACATACCAAGACTGGGTGGCTTAAGTAGCATAAATTTACTCTCTCACAGTTCTGGAGTCTGAAGTCTGAGACCAAAGTGCTGGGAGAGTTTGTTCCTGCCAAGGGATCCCACCTCGCCTTGTGGACGGCTGTCTGTTCCCTGTGTCTCCACGTGATCTTCCCTCTAGCCCGTGTCCACATTTCCTTTCCTTACAGGGACACTAGTCATATTGGATTAGGGTCCATCCTAATGGCCTTATTTTTACTAAACTACTCTTTAAAGTCTGTATCTCCAAATGCAGTCTGTTCTGAAGAGCTGGGGGTTAGCACTTCCACACATGAATCTGCGGAGAGGTGGGGGGACGGGACGCCACGGCAGCTCTCAAGACCACGTTGGTGGCCCCGGTTCTTCTGCGTCGCATTTTAGTCTGCTCTAGGGGACCCAGCAGGAGAAAGCGCTTGGTGTGTGGCGCTCAATTATTTCTTGAAGGAATGAACAACAAGGGCCACTTTAATAGTGTTCTTAAACTGTATCCTTTCATTTAAAAATGCATGCGTTTGTTTCAATGAGTCAAGAGATATAATCAACTCGTATATGTCAATTAAGAGCAATATGTCCTTTATAGGTTAACATGTCAATATTAAATCACTCAGGCAATTTCTAAGGCCAGTTCATGTAGTTTTAGATGAAAAGATGGGTGTGGTTTTTTTTTTTAATCTTGACAGGACTTTGAATCATTTTGTAAAACTTAAATAGAAAGCAATTGTTCAAAAGTCTGGGATTTAAGAACTTTGTAACTGTTGCTGACTGTTCAGAGCTTCCCAGCTGGAGAGTGAGCATCCGTCTTCCCACCACGTCCCTTTGGTTGACCTGGCTTCACTGTTGAGGGCACGTCACTGTCACTCAGCTCAGGCCCTACTGTCACACTCATCTTTCTTTTTTCACCAGCAGGTTTTGGTATCAAAGCCCTGGAGTGTTCAGCCCTGCACGGGTCCCCCAGCCGTGACTGGTCATGGAAGTCAGCAGGCCCAGGCTGCTGTGTGCGTGAAGGCAGTGCGCCTGTGGGATGATGTGAGCTACCCTGAGGTTCTCAAGGCCCATGTTCGAGTGTGGCGGACAGCTGTGGAGGTCAGTGCCCACGTCATTGCTTGGTGTGGATTTAGGTACATGCATTTCTTTATTGCCAGGGTCAAAGATCATGCTCTTTGCACAAAAGTACACAAAGAAACACAAGCACTTTCTTCTCCCTTGAGAAGGCAGGATGCTGATGGAGGGGACCCTTGGGAGGCCAGAACAGCTCTCTGCCAGCCGCCTCCACTCACACCAGCCTTGTAGGGGGAGAGGGACCCGATGGTGGATCTGGTCTCCTATACTCACTGCATCTCCCATGCCTACACCAAGGACCAAACACCATTTATTGGTACTGAATAAATCTCCTTTCTGGGGGTCAGCGAGAGAGAAAACATCCCAGGAATTCAACTGAGTTAGACTATCCGTGCTATGTAGGCTGTCTAGCCATATTCACTGGAAATTTGGGGAAGATGAATCCTGTTAGCATTAGTCAAAGAGCTTGTCTAGTGATACAATGTGGTCTGTGATACCTATCGTATCACCTTTTGCAAGCCTCCCAAGTTGCTTCATGCACATCCATTTTGTCCTTACAGTATCTTTTGAGATGTGGATTCTATTATCCTTCAATAAATGGGGAAAGTATAATTCCAAAGAAGGAGAGAGTGGGACAAATAGATAGAGTAGCACTGAAACATATACACTAACCTATGTAAAATAGGTAGTTGGAGGGAATTTGCCGTATGATGCAGGGAGCACAAACCCTGTGCTCTGTGACAACCTAGAGGGGTGGAATTGGGTGGGAGGGGGTTCTGGAGGGAGGGGACATATGTATACCTATGGCTGCTTCATGCTGATGTATGGCAGAAACCAACACAATATTGTAAAGCAATTATCCTCCAATTAAAAATAAATAAATTTTAAAAAATCAAGTAGCATGGAGTGAGTGATGACCTGGGACCAGGAAGAGATGGATCATCAGTTGATGCCCGGAAATGAACTAAGGGCTGGATGGTCGTTAGTGGAAAGTGCTGGGGCTTTCCCACGTGGGCACCTACCTGTGCTTGTGGCCCCACCATGGCCACGTGCCTGCCACCCATGGAGGCTGTGGACTCTGGCAGCTCCCATGTTCTTGGGCAGCTCCCATATTTTCGGGCAGCTCCCATGTTCTCTGAGAATGAAATCATAAGCCCCTCACGGAAGTAGTGTTGGGCATTCTCAGGGGAGGGGAGGAGACTGTCAGCTGCCACATGCAGAGCGGGGATGCAAGCACTGGAAATAAAAGAGATTGTCTCCCAGAGCCACAGTGACCCCTGGGTGCTGGCCCTTCCTTTCCTTTGTGGCGGTGTTCTATAGACAGTGATTCAGTCCCATGGGAGGATGTTGTACCTGTCCTCACCTCAGTGATGATGGCCAGGGATACTGAAAAACCTCCAAGTCTCCAAAACATGAAAGCAGTGAGGCAAACCACAGAGCAAGGCTTCCCCATCCCTCCTCAGACCAGTCGTGTGCCCACTGGATGGAGGGAAGTCAGGTGCACAGCAAAGTGGGGGCCACGCGAGGACCGCAGTGTCCTGGGTGGGAGCAAGGGTTCAAGTCCAGGACTTGGAGCCTAGGGTCCTACTGCGTCCACCCCACCTGGACCATTTCTAAACATCAGTGCCTCTAGCCCTGATGGGGGATTCATACATAACACCAGCCTTACAGGACCTTTATGAGTCTTTCAAGGTGGGCATTATTATCCTTGTTTTAATATAAGGAAAGTGAGGTCCCTGGATGCTAAATGAACATCCTGAGGATGTGCAGCTGGGATGGAAACCTGTGTACCCTGAAGTCCTCTCCTCTGTGCTTCATGGGAGTTGCCCCTGGTGGCTCCTGTGGGCAGGTGCAGGGCACAGAGGCAGAGCGGTGCACAAGGGCACCTCCCTCTCGGCCGGTCCCAAGGCTCCGCTGTGCTGTCACACCCTGACATCTCAGGACCAAGAGGAGAGGGCTCTCATTAATGACACTGTGGTGTGCTTGTTATGAGCAAGGTGAGCAATATTTGTTACGGAAAATCCAATGTGAAGGTTTACAGATAAGGGGAGGAGAGAATCTTGAATATGGGAAACAGTCTTATTAAGATCTGAATTTGTTGTCCTGAGCAACAGCAAGAATGCCCTTCTCTGACAGTGGATCCAAAGATACCTGGGAATTCATCAGCCAGTGGTAAACATCTAGTGAGCTGAATGGAAAAGGCGGTGTGTTCTTCCATGGCACCATCATCCTCAAAACTGCTTGGTCACAGGGCATCACTTCTTCCTTACACAATGAGCTCAGAAGTCTTTTTAGCTGCAAAATCCTCTAAGGATGTAAATATGCCACATGCAGTTCCAATCATAACATAAGGAATCTGAAAATGTTCACGATGAGAACCTTGTAAATGGATGCGAGTTTGCTTCTTCTTGTGCTTGTTGAATAACAAGCATGAATTTTTCAGAAAAACAAATTATAAGACATTCTTTAAAATGAGGAACTTTAAATGAAGGTGTTTAGTGACAGCTCAAAAGTGGACCAGTTTCTTATGGCATGGGCTTGTTACATCTCTCAGTGAACAGTGATGTGTTATTCACAGCTACATGTAAGCCAGGGGCTGATGAGTCATTTGGATGCTGAGAAATTATAATAATTTGTAGATTGTTGCTCTGTAGTTTCCTTAGGTGTTGCATTCTAATGGTTTGAATTAACGGGTCCAGAGGTTCTTCTGTGAGTCCCGCTTTGTCCACCTCCAGACCTGAAGTGGTGACTTTCTTCCTACAAAGGACTGTAGAAAGGACCGAAAATTGCTACCTTCATGAATCAGATTGCTGGGTTCAGTCCGGTTCGCATTCTTGCTAAAGGATTCTTCATTTTCCTCTGATCATATGATTCTCAGATGAAAACCAGTGCAGGAATGGTGTTTCAAGTGACTTAGCTATTTTAACTGACTTTAGATGAAAATGTGGACTCTGTTTGGGATCTGAATGCCTCTCTAGGCAGCCTTAATGATTTACCCTTATTAAAAGGAAAGGTATTATTAAACTGGTTCTCAATTGTGTATGCTACTTTTAAAGAAGCATTTTTTCAAGACTGTTTCTTCAGTTCTGTTTCCATGAATAACAGCCTACTGGTTAATACTGATTATTACATGCATGTTACGTTGCTTCAGTCATGTCCAACTCTTTTGCAACCCTATGGACTGTAGCCTGCCAGGCTCCTCTGTCCATAGGATTCTTCAGGCAAGAATGCTGGAGTGTTTCTTCCTCCAGGGGATCTTCCTGACCCGGGGGATCTTCCTGAACCTGCATCTCTTAGGTCTCCTGCATTGGCAGGGGTGTTCTTTACCACTAGTGCCACCTGAGAGACCCAATACTGATTATTGGCGACTTGCAAATTTGAATTTAATTACAAGTATAACAACAACAACAAGTCCTGGGGAAAATGTTCCTATTCTAAATGCATAAATACATTGCAATGAAGACCTAATGTGTCCAAGCAGTAGAAAATATAAATGCAGTAGGGTTTGGGTAACTAGACTTTATTATTCTTTAGGTAAAAAAGCATAAGACAAAGGATGAACATGGAATCATAAATATGTCACTCAGAGAGCTACAAGGGGGGTTTGTGTGGGTGGCGGGGCTGGAGGACTCTAGGGTGTTAAGGAATTGGACTTTGTTTAATTTATTACATGCCAGGAAGACTTCTTTCTACCTTTTTAAATCTGTAAATCTGAAATTTCTTTTCACTGACACTGCAGACAATTCTAAAAGAGCAAGCTGATTTTTCTTCTTTTGCTATTTTATGCCATTCATTTGCCTCTTGTCTGGTATATATTTCTCCAAGTCATCCCATTTATATATTTATATATATTTAAATTATATATAATAAATTTTATATATATATATATATGTAGTTTAGTGTTTAATGGCTATATTGAATATAACAAAATTTATGTGACCATACTTTGTATATCAATGCTTATTTTTCCATTGGCTGTATTATTCTAAAATTCTAAAAGTAAAGTGGATTCAAGAACATAAGTTTATACTTTTTCTTTTTTTTTTTTTTAATTTTAACCCCCTCCCACCTCCCTCCCCATCCCATCCCTCAAGGTCATCCCAGCGCATCAGCCCTGAGCACCCTGTCTCATGCATAGAACCTGGACTGGTGATCTATTTCACATATGATAATATACATGTTTCAATGCTATTCTCTCAAATCATCCCACCTTCGCCTTCTCCCACAGAGTCCAAAAGACTGTTATTTACATCTGTGTCTCTTTTGCTGTCTCGCATGTAGGGTCATCATTACCATCTTTCTAAATTCCATATAATGCATTAATATAATATTTTATACATATATAATATATAATATACTTTAAAAAATTATCTGATTTATTTGTAAAATAGTAAACATTATAGTTCCAGGAATAACTACAAGAGTACCCATTTCTCCGCTGACGATGGATGATACAGCTGTTTGGTTTTTCCAACAATGCCATGAACACACATTTGATGATTTCCTGTTTGTCTTTAGTTTGCAACAATTTGCCTGGCTGCTTGCTTTAGGGATGCCCCTCTGGGACTGGGCACTTGTGCTCAGTCTGTATGAGCCAGGCCAGGTCTGCGTTCCGACAGAGCGCGGAGTGATTTGCCCGGGCTTGTTACTGGATGGAAATGATTTTATCATTTTACCTCATAGTTACATGCTTGCCCTTTTTGTACCTATATTTGTTTATATTTATGTAGGTTTCTCCTGTTGCTCTACTTCTCTTTCACAGGTACAGCTGCTGCATTTTGACCATGAGATCCTTTCTCCTTTTACATTGCCGGGTTCTCAGGTCCTAAGGTGAGAGAGGATTTTATTAGTATGAGAATGTCTTCCCTTACTTTCTTCATTTACTGTTATTTAGCGCTTTCCTCAGAGGTTGACCTTATTTCTTTATCTAATTATATGCACATATGTTATGCACCTTGACACAATAATGATAAATGTATACATCTATACTGTGGCAGGTGGAAGATACATATGGTTTCTTCTTTCTTTTTTAGGTTACGCCACGTGGCATGTGGGTTTTTATCTCCCTGGCCAGGGATGGGACCCTCGCCCACCCTATTGGATGTGCAGTCTTAACCACTGTGCCACCAAGCCTTAACATTTACTTCTCAGTTTTATTTTTCTTTGGCCTTTTCTTGAAGTGGTCTTTTCTATTTTATTATTTAGTGCTTTTTAAAAAAATCAAGTAATGCTCTTTTTTACTTCGGATACTTGTGTAAAATGTTTTGAGTTTTGTTTTATCCTAAAATATATTTTTCTC
Source organism: Bos indicus (assembly GCF_029378745.1). Lineage (NCBI taxonomy): Eukaryota > Metazoa > Chordata > Mammalia > Artiodactyla > Bovidae > Bos > Bos indicus. The sequence goes on along the minus strand of NC_091773.1, from coordinate 21,263,156 downwards.
TCTGAAAAGTGAAGGCTGTCTTACTTTGTATAGGATTCCTGATTGTGGTCTTTCTTTTTTCATTGATTTTTACCTTCTTATAGTTCAGTTGAAAGTTTAGATACCATTTTTTCCTGCTTATATAGGTTTTTCAAATTCTTTATGGCAAGTATTCTCCCAGGCTCGGGGAGGAAGGCAGCTCATCTACCTAGGTTCTTTACCTTCTGAGAAGCAGACATCTGACCTTGGATCCTGGAAGAGCTGAGCTGCCCAGAGCCCTTGGCCAGGCTGGGAGGGTGCTCTGAGGTTCTGTCCCCAGCGTCCAGCACAGCCCATTCCTTCTACACGGGCACATCTGGCCTCCAGGTCCTTTGGGGCTGGGAGCTGAGGCAGGACCCTCCTCCAGATACTGGAACCTTGAGGTCATGTGCACTCCTGCAGTTCCCAGGGTCCTGTGATGAGCCATCCATTTGTCAGCCAAGGACCTTCCTTCTTGCTTTTGGATGAACTCTGTTCTGAAGAAGGTCCTTGGGGAAAACATGAGGACTGCATCTTTCCTTCGTGACAGCCTGAAGCAGCGGGTTGGCTGTTGAAGGTCACAGAGGTTCTTGTTTAATCATTTCCTGCACACTGGGGTCTTGGCTAAAAATATGCCAAAGCAAGTGATGAGAAAGCCAGTTTTGCTCTGAAGAGAAGGTAGGACCTAGAATTGAGTTGTAAAACACATTATTTTTTAAGTTTTAAGATTAAAGTTGCTCTTATACAGAACCTCAGGAATTACCTCCGGGGAAAAAGCAAGCACCCTGACCGTGGGCTGACCCGTCCTCCCTTCTGTCCGGTATCTGTGAAGATGCTAATCCATGGGCTCAGAGCCTGTTTTTCCTCAGAGTCTATTTCCTTTAAAAACAGGTAATTTGGATTTATTTTTAATATTGCCTCGAGGCCACAGTTATCACAATGGGCTTCTATTTGATCCTGTTGCTTCCTTGTGGAGAAACACGGCACGTGACCCCGTTCTCTGCAGACGGCTGTCTTCTCCCCAGTAAGTCTCCATTCTCACTAAGTAGACATTCATTTTTTGTGTTCACAGTTTGGACTTGCTTCACAGTTCTGATTCTGTGCATTGGTTAGTCTCTCAACACGTTGTAATTTATCCAAATCTTTATTGAAGTGTGCCATCCAGAAGTGAGCTCAGTTAGCAAGGCATGTTGTAGACAGTGGGCTGATTGTCCGACCGGCTGGATTCCCTTCCTAACCAATGGTAGGTCCCCAGGCCCTCAGTTTTAAAAGCAAAAGTCACCCTGTCAACTTCCCCAGATTCAGGGAACCCATCTTTCTTAGGCATCCTGTATGTTCTATTCTGGCATTGGCACCTTTTTGCTTTTGCCTTGTGGGTTTACCTTTGTGCTGTATTTGGACACATCACTTTAAAGCTGTTCACTGTCCCCTCTCTGCACAAGCTGCAGCCAGATGGGTGTCCATGCCTGTGTGCTCAGTTGTGTCTGATTATTTTGTAATCCCATGGACTGTAGCCCGCCAGGCTCCTCTGTCCTTGGGATTTCCCAGACAAGAATACTGGAGTGGATTGCCATTTCCTCCTTCAGGGGATCTTTCTGACCCAGGGATTGAACCTGCGTCTCCTGAATTGGCAGGTGGAATCTTTACCACGGAGCCACCTGGGAAGCCCCCAGGTGTGTGTGACCTAATGTAATTATATGTATCTACAGATAAGCTGGGTGCATCGACTAGGATGGCTCCTTCAAGGACCAGTTCTAGAAGTTTCCTGTTGAGTTTCTTTGTTGTGCACCCAGCTGTTCAATCAACACGAGTCTATATTACATCAAAACAACCAACCAAGTGACTCAAGCCTATTTAAACATTAAACTAGCTTGCAGGGATAATTATAGATGAGTTGATTGCTTGACTTTGGAGTTAATCTTATTTTGGCCAGCAGAAAAGTAGTAATTCTAGTAGTAATAATGCCATAGTAAATTGTACATCGTTCATGTGGTAGTAATGCCATACATATGTTCTGGGAATCAGCAGGTTCTCACTGAAAATATGGAGCAAAGCATGAGGAAGAAAGAGATGTCCAGGGCAGAGCCTGGACTGTTGAAGGTATAAGTTACAAGCATTCAAAATAATGACTGATTCGACTGACTTTTAAAGTAAAGGAAACATGAGATCCTCACAAGGAATATGTAAACCTAATTATCAAAAGGTTATAGCAATCAAGATTAGCAAATGACAGAATCAAAGAAAATAATAAGAAAGCTACAAATCTTATTTTACTGGCATAAAAGATAATACCAAATCTCTCAAATGTTCATTGTAATTTAATATCTTGCATCACTTCATTTATAAACTGTAAAGCACTTCACATTATGTTTCTAGGTTCTTTTCCTCCGTTAGTTTTCTTGCTTACAGGTTTTCAGAGCTAGAGATGACCTGAGAGATCATTTGACTAAAAAATGAAACAAAACACTCATTTTAAGAGGAAGAAGCCGAAGTTGGAAAGATCTCGGTGACTTGCCCTCAGCTGACTCAGGAGAACCAGGGAAGGAACTCAGACCTCCCAAGTCCAAATCCAGTTTTTGGTTTTGTTTCTGCTTATCGTGCTCTGAATCTCAGAGCTTAACTTCACTCCGCTTTCTGCGTTTTATTGCGTATCTCTCTTACTTGTGGTAACTATGGGAACTCTTCTTCAGCTGCCTGACCTTCCTACTTGGAGTCCTGTGCTAGCAGACTGTAAATGCAACACTTGACATTTTATCATCAATTTAAAGTAATTTTCAGTATCATCTAATCAATAGAGAAGGGTCTTTACATAATATTGTAAGATTACAGATGCAATTAAATGGTTTTCGAAAGTCCTTACCTGCCTGTTAATTTCAGCAAACTCTATAATTGGCATATTTGTTTGTGCCATACATCAAATAAATCAAATTCTACTGATAAAATTGATTTTAGATAGAACATAAAACAATTCCTTGAGTGTCAAACAGAGCATAATTTTCTCTCCACTCATTCTAGAAACAAACAATAGCACCTAATACAAGTGGTGCATTTCTAAGAGAAGACCAGCGATGTACTGAAACAGTATGCTATTTGATGAAATAAAACCTCCTTCAAATGAAACAGATTCACAAAGACCCAGCAGATGTATATTTTCTGCTGGGATTTATAGAACCATCTGGTCTTGGAATTTTGAGCCCTGTACTTTGCATTCAGTTCTGTCTTTAAAACATCCAGCAATTTTAAATACAGTCTATTTTATGCACAAATGTAAATATATTTATGTTTACTCATGACTTTGGTTCAAATAAATTGTGCTTATGTTTGGAAACTACTGAAAGTTTAATTTTTTCTATAGGAGGCTAATCTTATTAGCATAATATTTCATGATGTTATGGCTATTTCATGTTTAACTTATAAAAAGCCTTCAAAGTTAAGAAGTAAGATTTCAGCAATTCTTGTAAAGCTGTTAATGAACCAGTTTAATTACAAGAGTGTTCCCAGGTTTGTCTTTGAAAGCTGTTGCTATTTTTAACAGAACACTGTAAGGACATCTCCTCCTCTCCTTGGATCTGCCGGTACAAATATCTTCCATGAACAAGTCGTTGAAATCAAAGTGAGAACAGACGTCACAGCAGGACAGAGGGCATGAGACAGCCCTGAAAGATGCAAAACATGATGTGTTCAAAAGGTGATACAGTTAATGAATCAGCCTCTGCTGATAACATCCACTTTTCAAATAGCATAAAAGATTCTCTTGAAAATAGCCTCTCCTAAGTTCTGAGGATATTAAGTTCTCTTTGAAATATAGAGTTTATTATAATCCATGACATATCAGGGGAAAAATCCTATATCAAACCTAGGTTATTAATAAGCACTGTTTCATTAAATTGTTTAAATTAGGAATTGTCTCTTCAGTTCAGTTCAGTTTAGTCGATCAGTCGTGTCCTACTCTTCATGAATCGCAGCACGCCAGGCCTCCCTATCCATCACAAATTCCTGGAGTTCACTCAAATTCACGTCCATCAAGTGGGTGATGCCATCCAGCCATCTCATCCTCTGTTGTCCCCTTCTCCTCCTGCCCCAATCCCTCCTAGCATCAGAGTCTTTTCCAATGAGTCAACTCTTTGCATGAGGTGGCCAAAGTACTGGAGCTTCAGCTTTAGCATCATTCCCTCCAAAGAACACCCAGGGCTGATGTCCTTCAGAATGGACTGGTTGGATCTCCTTGCAGTCCAAGGGACTCTCAGGAGTCTTCTCCAACACCACAGTTCAAAAGCATCAATTCTTCGGCACTCAGCTTTCTTCACGGTCCAACTCTCACATCCATACATGACCAGTGGAAAAACCATAGCCTTGACCAGACGGACCTTTGTTGGCAAAGTAATGTCTCTGCTTTTCAATATGCTATCTAGGTTGGTCATAACTTTCCTTCCAAGGAGTAAGTGTCTTTTAATTTCATGGCTGCAGTCACCATCTGCAGTGATTTTGGAGCCCAAAAATGTAAAGTCTGACACCGTTTCCACTGTTTCCCCATCTATTTCCCATGAAATAGAATTGTTTTGTTCCTGTAAGTATTATTTGGAATAAGTATTGATGTTGAAAGTTAGTGAGATTTTGCTTTGAATATTCTCCCATTAAATATAAAAGTACTTACCTGTAAAACCAGGATGTGTGGTGTGCAGATCCCAAGGAGAATGACTGATACAAAAGAAACTAAAGATTTTTGGTTCATCAATGAACCAAAAATTAAGTTAAAGAAAGCTAATAAGACCCAGGTAGAGCTGAAGTTTCAATGTGTTAAGGGAATTGTTAAAAACAGAAAACTCCTAGTGTTGTCTATGAGCAAATTTCAGCTCTACACCATTGCAGGAGATGTACATAAGCAAAATACTGAGAATGTTTAAATATAAACATGTAAGCAAAAGTAAGGCCGATTTCCAAAGAGATAGAAACATGAACGGCTGTAACAACATTAAAGAAAGCCAAATGTAAGGAAGAAAATCATTAACTGAGATGAGAGAGCCTAGTTTCATTTAATAATCTACGTGTGATATGATTAGAAACTCTGACCTTTGAAATAGCTTAACATCCACTCAGCTCACTTTAACGGAAGTGCATTTGAGCATTATTAATGAGATCAATTTATAAGAGGTGTATCCAATTGTGCACCTTATAAACTAAAATTCACTTCACCTACAAATATTCATGGAGGATTTTCAAAAGTTGATTATATGCTACATTACAAGAAACATTAAAATTATTTAGGACAAACTTCACATGGCTAATACTCTTCAATTCAACTAATCTAAAATTAAATGATCACATTTAAACTAAAATTGTTATTTAGAAATTATAAAATCATTTGAGCAAATATTTTGTCAAGCAGATAATGAAAGTTAAGTGGAATACAGTGTTTAAGAAATAGTAACGACAACATTATGTATCAAAGTGTGTATATCAGAATTTAAAATTTATGAATTGAAGACATTAATAGCAATTCTCTTCCTTGGGGCTATGAGGATTATGAACACTTTTTAGTGTTTTCTTCTTGGTACCTTATTTTCTAGTTTTAATACAAAGAGCTTTTATTAAACTTCCTCCAAAATTAGTAGTGATTATTTTACTTTGTAATTTTGGATAGAATTTGTGGATAGAATTTGTGATGTGTTATATATTGACAATTCCATCCACGAGAATGCATTTGTGTTCTTTTAAGCTATGTTGTTTGCAGTAACTTATTGCACTGCAGTAGATAACTAGTACAATTATAAAGAAAAGAAAATGAAATGTCATTAACAATATGAAGAAATATCAGTGGTTTCCTGCTGTGAACCCTTCACTTTAAAATAATTTGGGGGAAGCTCAGTATTTCTCACTAATTCAAATGAAACATCATCTAAAGATATGAAATGCTTATATACTTAATTATCTCATAAGACCTTCATATGTTTTGCTCTTATGTCATATATAAACAATATAAATCCACAGCATTAGATAAACTTGTTATCTGCTGCTGCTACTGCTAAGTCACTTCAGTCTTGTCCGACTCTGTGCGACCCCATAGATGGCAGCCCACCAGACTCCCCTGTCCCTGGGATTCTCCAAGCAAGAACACTGGAGTGGGTTGCCATTTCCTTCTCCAGTGCATGAAAGTGAAAAGTGAAAGTGAAGTCGCTTAGTCGTGTCAGACTCTTAGCGACCTCATGGACTGCAGCCCACCAGGCTCAGCTGTCCATGGGATTTTCCAGGCAAGAGTACTGGAGTGGGGTGCCATTGCCTTCTGTGAAACTTGTTATCAATTCCCCCCAAATTGTCATTTTTATTTTTTCTTTAAAATTATTATTTGTACTTTTCCCCGTATAAGCAAAAAATGTAAGAAACAAGTGTGAAAAATAAAAGTAGACAGTGTTATATGTTTTTGTCAATTTTTAAAGCCTGTCATTATTGGTTTATTTTTAATACATGGAATGCAGCAATGTATTTTCGAAACATTGGGACACTGATGGTCCACAGTTGCAGAGTTTTGATCAATTAATGGAAAAATGCATGAGGTACAGTAGCCCAGCCTCCCCACCAGGAACTTGTGTTCCACCAAGGAAAGTTAATTCTCTCCAACAACTGAAGCATCCAGGGATATTCCTAAAGCAGTCTTCTGTCTTCAGAATCTCCTGGTTTGGTTAAATGAATCATTAATGTCCATAACCTGTGTCCTGAAGTATTTACTTACTTACACATGTCTGTCTCTGGGCCAGACTGGATGTGCTCTGAGTTTGGGGGTGACTCTTTCGGACAGTTGAAACCTACACACTCATTAAACTAGTTGCCTTTTTTCAACTCTCACCACCAAGACTGATTTAATTTAGTTTCTACTGGTTTAATTTTAAGCAGCAAATTGCTGCACTTTAAAAAGCTCTACAAAGATTTCTGTGCTATTTTTCACTATAAAGAATTGTGAGTTAAAAAAAGATGCATACATCCAATTTTGGAGAAAAATGTTTTTAAACTGATTTGGAATTACCTTGCAAAACAGTCTGCAAGCACATTCTCTTAAGTTCTAATTCATTCAACAACCTTGTTTGAATGGCAGTTGTGGTTTATGAACAAGAACATATTTATAACTGTGGCATTATGCAAAAGTTATTTACAAACTGAAGAAGTCAGTTATCTTGTTCTCTAAAGTTTATTCCCAAAATAAGAGCTGCATTTGAGTTTATTCTGTGTAAGGCATTCTTGCTAAGTGCTTAACTTGCATTAACTCCTTTGATGTGCTCAACAATTTCATGAAATAGATTATAATATGCTCCTCACTTACAGAAGAGAGTGAAGTCCCAAAAGTTTAAATAGCTTCTTCAGTGTAATATGTTTTTAATGTGAAAGACACAATACAAACCCAGATAGGCTGATTCCTGAAATCATACTCTCAAACTCAGAAAAAAAAAAACAAAAACTGATCATTAAAAAATAATGAGTTGCCTTTTTTTATTTCATTTCATTTAAATATTTGTTTAGTGTATAGGAGCCACTAATCAAGAAGACAGAGTAGAAAGACATGTGCTCATCTTCTCCTGAGAGGACTCCAAAATTGCAACTCACTTCTGAACAAACATCAGTAGGAGAATGTTGGTTCCCACCAAAAAAAAGATAGCCCACATTCAAGGGCAAAGGAGAAGCCCCAGCAAGATGGTAGGAGTGCTGAAATCTCCTTTAGAATCAAACCCCATACCCACCAGAGATATTCATAGGGCTCAAACAAAACCTTGTGCATACCAGGAGACCCCACAGAGACTAGGCCAGACCTGCCTTTGAGTGTTTGAATGTCTCCTGCAGAGGTGCCAGTCAGCAGTGGCCTGCTGGAGGGGCAGCGGCTCTGGGTGCAGCAGACCTGGGTGTGGCATAACCCCTTTTGGAGACGGTCGCCATTAACCCCACCAGAGAGCTGCTTGAACTCACACAGGACTGGGGAAACAGACTTATGGAGGGCACAAACAAAGCCTTATGTGCACCAGGACCCAGGAGAAAGGAACAGTGACCCCATAAGAGACTGACTCATACTTGCCTATGAGTGTCCAGGAGTCTCCAGCAGAGGCATGGGTCAGTGGTGGCCTGCTGCAGGGTCGGGGGCAGAGAGTGAGTCAGTGAGTGCCTGGGACCTTTTGAAGAAGGTTGCCATTATCTTCATTACCTCCACCATAGTTTGCTCTCAAGGAGATCAAACCAGTCAATCCTAAAAGAAATCAGTTCTGAATATTCATTGGAAGGACCCATGCTGAAGCTGAAACTCCAATAATTTGGAAACTTGATGGGAAGAACTGACTCATTAGAAAAGACCCTGATGCTGGGAAAGGCTGAAGGCAGGAGAAGAAGGGGATGACAGAGGATGAGATGGTTGGATGGGATCACCGACTTGATAGACATGAGTTTGAGCAAGTTCAGAGAGTTGGTGATGGATAGGGAAGTTTTGCGTGCTGCAGTCCATGGGGTCATAAAGCGTCGGGCACAACTGAGCAACTGACTTGAACTGATACTTTTGTCTCAGGTTAAACAACAGGGAGGGAACACAGCCTGACCCATTAACAGAAAATTGAATTAAAGATTTACTGAGCATGGCACCGCCCACCAGAACAAGACCTAGTTTCCCCCACAGTTAGCATCCTTTCTCCCACCAGGAAGCTTCCATAAGCCTCTTATCCTTATCCTGCAAAGGGAAGAGAGAATGAAAACCACAATCACAGAAAACTAATCAAACTGATCACATGGACCACTGCCTTGTCTAACTCAATGAAACTATGAGCCATGCCATGTAGGGCCACCCAAGACAGACTGGTCATGGTGGGGAGTTCTGACAAAATGTGGTCCACTGGAGAAGGGAATGGAAACCACTTCAGCATTCTTGCCTTGAGAACCCCATGAACAGCATGAAAAGTCAAAAATACAGGACACTGAAAGATGAACTCCCCATGTCGGTAGGTGCCCAGTATGCTACTGGAGATGAGTAGAAGATTAACTCCAGAAAGCATGAAGAGATGCAGCCAAAGTAAAAGCAACACCCAGTTGTTGATGTGACTGGTGTTGAAAGTAAAGTCTGATGCTGTAAAGAACAATATTGCATAGAAACCTGGATATTAGGTCCATGAATCAAGGTAAATTGGAAGTGGCCAAACAGGAGATGGCAAGAGTGAACATCAACATTTTAGGAATCAGTGAATGTAAATGGACTGGAATGGGTGAATTTAACTCAGATGACCGTTATATCTACTACTGGGCAAGAATCCCTTAGAAGAAATGGAGTAGCCATCATAGTCAACAAAAGAGTCTGAAATGCAGTACTTAGGTGCAATCTCAAAAATGACAGAATGATCTCTGTTCATTTCCAAGGCAAACAATTCAGTATCACAGTGATCCAGGTCTATGCCCCAACCAGTAATGCTGAAGAAGCTGAAGTTGAACAGTTCTATGAAGACCTACAAGACCTTCTAGAACTAATACCCAAAAAAGATGTCCTTTTTATTAGAGAGGACTGGGATGAAAAAGTAAAAAGTAAAACCTGGAATAATAGGCAAATTTGGCCTTGAAGTACAAAATGAATTGGGGCAAAGGCTAACAGAGTTTTGCTGAGAGAATGCACTGGTCATAGCAAACACCCTCTTCCAATAACTCAAGAGAAGAGTCTACACATGGACATCACCAGATGGTCAATACCAAAATCAGATTGATTGTATTCTTTGCAGCCAAAGATGGAGAAGCTCTATACAGTCACCAAAAACAAGACCAGGAGCTGACTGTGACTCAGATCATGAACTCCTTATTGCCAAATTCAGACTTAAATTGAAGAACATAGGGAAAACCACTAGATCATTCAGGTATGACCTGAATCAAATCCTTTATGATAATACAGTGAAAGTGACAAATAGATTCAAGAGATTAGATCTGATAGAGTGCCTGAAGAGCTATGGTCAGAAGTTCATGACATTGTACAGGAGACAGTGATCAAGACTGTCCCAAGAAAAAGAAATGCAAAAAAGCAAAATGGTTGTCTGAAGAGGCCTTACAAATATCTGAGAAAAGAAGAGGAGCAAAAGGCAAAGGAGAAAAGGAAAGATATATTCATCTGAATGCAGAGTTCCAAAGAATAGTAAGGACAGATAAGAAAGCCTTCCTCAGAGATCAATGCAAAGAAACAGAAGAAAACAAAACAGTGGGAAAGACTAGAGATCTCTTCAAGAAAATTAGAGATACCAAGGGAACATTTTATGCAAAGATGGGCACAATAAAGGACAGAAATGGTATGGACCTAACAGAAGCAGAAGATATTAGGAAAAGGTGGCAAGAATACACAGAAAACTACACAACAAAGATCTTCATGACCCAAATAACCTAGAGCCAGACATCCTGGAATGAGAAATCAAGTGGGCTTTAGGAAGCATCACTATGAACAAAGCTAGTGGAGGTGGTGGAATTCCAGGTGAGCTATTTCAAATTCTAAAAGAGGATGCTGTGAAAGTGCTGCACTCAATATGCCAGCAAATTTGGAAAACTGAGCACTGGCCACAGGACTGGAAAAGGTCGGTTTTCATTCCAATCCCAAAGAAAGGCAAAGCCAAAGAATGCTCAATCTATCCCACAATTGCACTCATCTTGCACACTAGCAAAGTAATGCTCAAAATTCTCCAAGCCAGGCTTCAACAGTACCTGCTATGAACTTCTGGATGTTCAAGCTGGATTTAGAAAAGGCAGAGGAACCAGAGATCAAATTGCCAACATCTGCTGGATCATCGAAAAAGCAAGAGAGTTCCAGAAAAACATCTATTTCTGCTTTATGGACTATGCCAAAGCCTTTGACTATGTGGATCACAACAGACTGTGGAAAATTCTGAAAGAGATGGGAATACCAGACCACATTACCTACCTCCTGAGAAATCTGTATGCAGGTCAAGAAGCAACAGTTAGAACTGGACATAAAACAACAGACTGGTTCCAAATTGGGAAAGGAGTATGTCAAGGTTGTATATTGTCAGTCTGCTTATTTGACTTATATGCAGAGCATATCATGCAAAATGCCAGGCTGGATGTAGCACAAGCTGGAATCAAGATTGCTGGGAGAAATATCAATAACCTCAGATACGCAGATGACACCACCCTTATGGCAGAAAACAAAGAACTAAAGAGCCTCTTGATGAAAGTGAAAAAGGAGAGTGAAAAAGTTGGCTGAAAGCTCAACATTTGGAAAACGAAGATCATGGCATCAGGTCCCATTGCTTCGTGGAAAATAGATGGGGAAACAATGGAAACAGTGAGAGACCATTTTTTTGCACTCCAAAATCACTGCAGATGGTGACTGCAGCCATGGAAGTAAAAGACGCTTGCTCCTTGGAAGGAAAGTTATGACCAACTGAGATAGCATATTAAGAAGCAGAGACATTAGTTTGTCAACAAAGATCCATCTAGTCAAGGCTAGGGAGGAGTCAGGCTTTTCTAGGAGTCATGTATGGTCATAAGAGTTGGACCATACAGAAGCCTGAGCACCAAAGAACTGATGCTTTCAAATCATGGGGCTGGAAAAGACTCTTGAGAGTACTAGATAGCAAGGAGATCAAACCAGTCACTCCTAAAAGAAATCAACCCTGAATATTCTTTGGGAGGACTGATGCTGAAGCTGAAGCTACAATACCAGGCCACCTGATGTGAACAGCTGACTCACTGGAAAAGACCTTGATGCTGGGAAAGATTGAGGACAGGAGGATAAGGGGGAGACAGAGGCTGAGATGGTTGGATGGCATCACTGACGCAGTGGACATGAGTTTGAGCAACTCCAGGAGGTAGTGAAGGACAGGGGAGCCTGGCATGCTGCAGTCTATGGGGTCACAAAGATTCGGACATGACTTAGCGACTGAACAGCAACAAAGATGCCAAGGGGCATATCTGAGGGTGGCCTGCCCTGAACCCCATCAAGTGTGTGTTGTGCAGACCCTGTGCTGTGTGGCAAGGATGTGCTGGCAATTAGATCAGAGCCCTCTTCCTCTGTCCATGGTGGGTGATGGGACAGGTGTGAGCAGAGGGTGCTGAGGAGGTGTGATGAATTCCCACCTGGCCTGGCCTCAGCAGTTCAGGAGAGGCACTCTCGAGAAGGTGACCTTACATGTATGGCATATCCTCAGATGAGATCAAATGAAGCTGGAGCTGGATCATAGTCATAAATGGTGCATTCAAGAGAAGTGAGGTGGGAGAGGTAAATAGGTGTGACCCAAGGAAGATCTAGGGCTCCATCTGAGAGGTGAAGGCTGGAGTCAGCGAGGCTGCACTGAGGGGGAATGTACCCAGCGTCATGCACAGCACCCCACTTCCAGAAGACAAGCCCGACTGCGGTGTCTCCATTCACACCTGTCAGTGTCTGGAAACAACCTGTCTGCTGTGTCCCATGTCCCCACATCATACTTAGACCCGAAATCTGACAATTGTTTTGAGTCAAACTGAGTTCAAGTCATCTCTTTTATCTTCCACTCTCGACCCACTCATTCATTTATTTAGTTAACAGATAAGGTGCCTTTATTCCCAAGTTGCACAAATCAGAGATCCAGGTGTTAATCTTGTTATTTCTATGATCCTCATTCGTCCTGTGGTGAAGCGGTTGAGAGGTTGGACTTTTGAGTCAGTCATTCTGGATTCAAATCCTGGGTCTTCCACCAGAAGGCTGAAGCACTTTGGAGAAGGTAATGTAACCCCTCTGGGCTTTAGTTTTCTCGAGTTAACAATAGTGATAATAATATGTAACATGATGTATTGTAACATTTCAAATAATTTCAAATTAAAGTTTTATATTAAGCCCAAGAGCATGTGTGTATGTGCATGTATGTGTGCACAGATGTATACATATGTCTACATATTTATATAAAATATGTATGCATAAATATAAAACCAAAGCATTTACCAAATTATCATACTGTTTAAATTCAGATGCTGTTTGCCTAAGAGTCAAGCATGCAGCTATCAAGGACGCTCTGCCTCTTCAATAATAACTAGGTGTAAATTCCAAGGTGAATTAAAACAAATAGATGCCAGGAATAAAAGATTTCTGCTGTCATGTTAAGCAAACTGGTCCTAGGGGGTTGTTCACCAAGTCCCCCCGCAGAAGGACACTCAGCGCTGGGTGGCATGCGGGGGTCTGTCTCTGTGTGCCTGTCACATGAAGAAGCCACTCTTGGCTGGGGCTTTTATGTAGATGACTCTATACTATTGGTCCTTTGAAATAAATTCTCGAGTTCTGTCTTTCTAAAAAGTACATGAGAGACAATAGAGAATGAGTGTTGACCTACAGCACCATTTCTCTATTTATTTCCCCTTTTTATATGATGATTGCAAGGAGAGTCATTTACCTTTACTGGAAATGCTGTGTTTATCCACTGGCCAATTTCTTCAAAGAACCACGCCTTATTCATTTTTATTTTCCCTATGGTGTTTAGTCTAATACCTCAATGTAGAAAGTTCTACATAAATATTTATTGACAAAATTATACAGTATTCAAAAATAGAAAAACTGAATTTCATTACATGATTAAAACATATTTTAGCTGTATTTTTTTTGTTTTCATTTCTATTTCTTATTTTCTTCACCCAGATCTGCAAATGTTTATGAATTATTTATTGTAGATAAGACACTAGGTTGAAGTAACAGTGTAAAAGTAGGCACCTGTAGGTTCATTAGTATATAGACATAAATATATAAGTTGCTATTTTTCAAATTCTTTTTAAAAATGTGAAACTCAGCCTATTGTTTGGAAGAAAGATAATCATGTTTATCAAATTATTTTAATTCATGCATAAGGTATTTGAAGAAAAGGTTATTTGCAACCAACATGGATTTCTTTTTTTTTTTGTCCAAGCCACATGGCGTGTGGGATCTTAGTTCTCTGACTAGAGGTCTAACCCACACCACCAGCATTGGAATTGCAGAGTCCCGACCACTGGACCACCAGGGAAGTCACAAGATGGAATATTTTTGAAGTTTTAAACAATTGAGAAATGTCCATTTGATCCCTTTGAAATCTCTCAGGACCGCTCTTGTGATAACTGGATGCTTCTTTCTACTTTAAAAGTGAAAGTGAAGTAGCTCAGTCATGTTCGACTCTTTGCAACCCCGTGGACTGTAACCTACCAGGCTCCTCCCTCCATGGGATTCTCCAGGCAAGAATACTGGAGTGGGTTGCCATTTCCTCTCCAGGGGATCTTCCTGACCCAGGGATTGAACCCATGTCTCTTGCATGGCAGGTGGATTCTTCACCTGCTGAGCCAACAGGTAAACATTTCCATATGCTATTCATGAGTTAAAATCAGTTTAACTTGATCCACATCATAATCTTTTCTTTCAAATTCTATGCTGAGTTTCATGCTGCAGTATTTCATCTGAAAAATGGACGCATGAAGCGTCTCAGTGCTGGTGGGTGGATCTAGTGACACAGTGGGTCCCCAGCACTTAGTCCAGGGCCTGGGGTGCAGCAGATGCAATAAGGTGGTCCCCGAAATGGATGGAGAGCGTCAGTTGCCTTCAGGTAACTTCCTGGACCCCCGTCCCCGTCGCAGGCACAGGTCATTGCTGCCTTACTTGTCTTCCTGGCACAAATGCTCCATCCCCTGCTTGCTTGTCAACCACGTTTTCTGGGGGACTGTGAGCTGCCTGCTGGACGCACCCTCATATCTGTCCCAGCAGAGACACGGCACGTGAGTGCACCCAGAGCATCGTTGTTGGGTGGTGAGCCCCATCTCAAAATTCGGTTGTGCCCTACATTAGCGAGTGCCTGAGTTCCCACACTCAGTGCTTTTAATCTTGGTTCTATTTTTATACAATTATCCAGACTCCTTTGTGCTTAAACCCTCTTTGATTAGACACCGTGGATTTATAGGAGAGAGTGCTATGAAGACAAAGGTGGCACATAATTTTACTTAACATTGCCTATTTTTATGGATATTACCCATATCAATACTTGTAAATTGGAATTGATTTTAACCCAGCACCACAGTAAAAGCTGTGATTCATGAGGTCTCTAGTCCCCAATGTCTTAAGGGACTGAGTTTATCTAGTGGCTAAGAAACTGGCATTCGTACCTTCTGTTCTCTTCCAGCGCTTCCCTTTTCTGAGTTCGCTCTCTGATGTCAGCTCTACAACATGTCCCCGATTCACAAACTGTTTCACAAGCTCATTGGACGTGCTGTGTTTCTTGAAGCCATTCTCTTACTGAACCACAGACGACGTACAAACAGAACCATTTTGAAAGTTCACAACGGCTTCTTCATAAGGAACACGTTTTAACAAAATTTGGAAAAAAATTAAAAACTTGAACCACAGATAGCATGTCAACTAAATCAAATCTCCATACATTTTTGAAAATAATACATCATAATCATAGATGGATGGAAGTTTCATTTCAATTTCCCAAACTCATTTTATCCCTCTGTCTCCCGAGAATGTTTAAGCTCTAAGAAACACACCTTAAACTCAACTAAAGACTTGTATTTCCTTTTATTAACAACACTGAGCTAATTTGCATTGGGTACAAAATTAGATTTTTGTCAGACAGAGTGTCCTTAATTTAGTTCTTGCTCTGAATTTATAATAGAGTGAGTGACTTTCCCACATGGGTACTACATAATGTGTAATATTTAATCTGTCATCACTCTTTCACTGTGTGAAATGAAATGAACAACTCACTGAGATCTAAATAATACACCAAATATGTATGTACTACTACATGACATTCCTTTTATTCCACAAGAAATGCTTCGTTATCATTTTCAATAAACTATGTGAAGCAAGATGTGACTCTGGCTTATCTTCTCTCATGCCGCTTAATTTTAATTTCTAACTCCAGTCACATATTTTTATTTTTACAATCACACAGTGCAGAAATCCCTATGCCTTGTATGTCCCAAATGCCTGAGAAATATTTGCCGATTTTATTTTTATCCTCACGTAGCTTCCATTTTCCAGCACTTCGTCTGCTTCTTGTGTAAACATGCAACAGGATAACTCAAACGTGGATGAAGATGGTTGGAATGTGGTGCTTCTGGAAAAAGCAAAATTCGCTCAGGATTTCAGCAACTTTGCAGCAGAAATTCAAAAAACTGTTAAAGCTGTCAGTGAGCAGGTTTGTTTTTTCCCCAAGTACCTTGCCTTATTGTGTAGGTTGGAATACCTAAACTTTAAAGAAACATGTATCTTATCATATGTGAAATGAATCGCCATTCCAAGTTCGATGCATGAGACAGGGTGCTCAGGGCTGGTGCACTGGGATGACCCAGAGGGATGGGATGGGGAGGGAGGTGGGAGGGTGGTTCAGGATGGGGAACACATGTACACCTGTGGTGGATTCATGTCAGTTCAGTTCAGTTCAGTTGCTCAGTCATATCTGACTCTTTGTGACCCCATGAATCGCAGCACGCCAGGCCTCCCTGTCCATCACCAACTCCCAGAGTTCACCCAGACTCATGTCCGTAGAGTCAGTGATGCCATCCAGCCATCTCATCCTCTGTCGTCCCCTTCTCCTCCTGCCCGCAATCCCTCCCAGCATCAGAGTCTTTTCCAACGAGTCAACTCTTCGCATGAGGTGGCCAAAGTACTGGAGTTTCAGCTTTAGCATCATTCCTTCCAAAGAAATCCCAGGGCTGATCTTCTTCAGAATGGACTGGTTGGATCTCCTTGCAGTCCAAGGGACTCTTAAGAGTCTTCTCCAACACCACAGTTCAAAAGCATCAATTCTTCGGCGCTCAGCTTTCTTCACACTCCAACTCTCACATCCATAATTGACCACTGGAAAAACCACAGCCTTGACTAGACAGACCTTTGTTGGCAAAGTAATGTCTCTGCTTTTCAACATGCTATCTAGGTTGGTCATCACTTTTCTTCCAAGGAGTAAGCGTCTTTTAATTTCATGGCTGCAGTCACCATCTGCAGTGATTTTGGAGCCCAGAAAAATAAAGTCTGACACTGTTTCCACTGTTTCCCCATCTATTTCCCATGAATTGATGGGACCGGATGCCATGATCTTCGTTTTCTGAATGTTGAGTTTTAAGCCAACTTTTTCACTCTCCTCTTTCACTTTCATCAAGAGGCTTTTGAGTTCCTCTTCACTTTCTGCCATAAGGGTGGTGTCATCTGCATATCTGAGGTTATTGATATTTCTCCCAGCAATCTTGATTCCAGCTTGTGCTTCTTCCAGCCCAGCATTTCTCAACATGTACTCTGCATAGAAGTTAAATAAGCAGGGTGACAATATACAGCCTTGACGAACTCCTTTTCCTATTTGGAACCAGTCTGTTGTTTCATGTCCAGTTCTAACTGTTGCTTCCTGACCTGCATACAAATTTCTCAAGAGGCAGATCAGGTGGTCTGGTATTCCCATCTCTTTCAGAATTTTCCACAGTTGATTGTGATCCACACAGTCAAAGGCTTTGGCATAATAAAGCAGAAATAGATGTTTTTCTGGAACTCTCTTGCTTTTTCAATGATCTAGCAGATGTTGGCAATTTGATCTCTGGTTCCTCTGCCTTTTCTAAAACCAGCTTGAACATCTGGAAGTTCACAGTTCACGGATTGCTGAAGCCTGGCTTGGAGAATTTTGAGCATTACTTTACTAGGGTGTGAGATGAGTGCAATCGTGGGGTAGTTTGAGCATTCTTTGGCATTGCCTTTCTTTGGGATCAGAATGAAAACTGACCTTTTCCAGTCCTGTGGCCACTGCTGAGTTTTCCAAATTTGCTGGCATATTGAGTGTAGCACTTTCACAGCATCATCTTTCAGGATTTGAAATAGCTCAATTGGAATTCCATCACCTTCACTAGCTTTGTTCATAGTGATGCTTTCTAAGGCCCACTTGACTTCACATTCCAGGATATCTGGCTCTAGGTGAGTGATCACACCATCGTGATTATCTGGGTCCTGAAGATCTTTTTTGTACAGTTCTTCTGTGTATTCTTGCCACCTCTTCTTAATATCTTCTGCTTCTGTTAGGTCCATACCATTTCTGTCCTTTATCGAGCCCATCTTTGCATGAAATGTTCCTTTGGTATCTCTGATTTTCTTGAAGAGATCTCTAGTCTTTCCCATTCTGTTGTTTTCCTCTATTTCTTTGCATTGATCGCTGAAGAAGGCTTTCTTATCTCTCCTTGCTATTCTTTGGAACTCTGCATTCAGATTCTTATCTTTCCTTTTCTCCTTTGCTTTTCACTTCTCTTCTTTTCACAGGTATTTGTAAGCCCTCCCCAGATAGCCATTTTGCTTTTTTGTATTTCTTTTCCATGGGGATGGTCTTGATCCCTGTCTTCTGTACAATGTCATGAACCTCAGTCCATAGTTCATCAGGCATTCTATCTATCAGATCTAGGCCCTTAAATCTATTTCTCACTTCCACTGTATAATCATAAGGGATTTGATTTAGGTCATACCTGAATGGTCTAGTGGTTTTCCCCACTTTCTTCAATTTAAGTCTGAATTTGGCAATAAGGAGTTCATGATCTGAGCCACAGTCAGCTCCTGGTCTTGTTTTTGTTGACTGTATAGAGCTTCTCCATCTTTGGCTGCAAAGAATATAATCAATCTGATTTTGGTGTTGACTATTTGGTGATGTCCGTGTCTTCTCTTGTGTTTTTGGAAGAGGATGTTTGCTATGACCAGTGCATTTTCTTGGCAAAACTCTATTAGTCTTTGCCCTGCTTCATTCCGTATTCCAAGGCCAAATTTGCCTGTTACTCCAGGTGTTTCTTGACTTCCTACTTTTGCATTCCAGTCCCCTATAATGAAAAGGACATCTTTTTTGGGTGTTAGTTCTAAAAGGTCTTGTAGGTCTTCATAGAACCGTTCAACTTCAGCTTCTTCAGCGTTACTGGTTGGGGCATAGACTTGGATTACTGTGATATTGAATGGTTTGCCTTGGAAACGAACAGAGATCATTCTGTCGTTTTTGAGATTGCATCCAAGTACTGCATTTCGAACTCTTTTGTTGACCATGATGGCTACTCCATTTCTTCTGAGGGATTCCTGCCCGCAGTAGTAGATATAATGGTCATCTGAGTTAAATTCACCCATTCCAGTCCATTTCAGTTCGCTGATTCCTAGAATGTCAACGTTCACTCTTGCCATCTCCTGTTTGACCATTTCCAATTTGCCTTGATTCATGGATCTGACATTCCAGGTTCCTATGCAATATTGCTCTTTACAGCATCGGACCTTGCTTCTATCACCAGTCACATCCACAACTGAGTATTGTTTTTGCTTTGGCTCCATCCCTTCATTGTTTCTGGAGTTATTTCTCCACTGATCTCCAGTAGCATATTGGGCACCTACTGACCTGGGGAGTTCCTCTTTCAGTATCCTATCATTTTGTCTTTTCATACTGTTCATGGGGTTCTCAAGGCAAGAATACTGAAGTGGTTTGCCATTCCCTTCTCCAGTGGACCACATTCTGTCAGACCTCTCCACCATGACCCACCCGTCTTGGGTATCCCCACTGGCATGGCTTAGTTTCATTGAGTTAGACAAAGCTGTGGTCCTAGTGTGATTAGATTGACTAGTTTTCTGTGAGTATGGTTTCAGAGTGTCTGCCCCCTGATACCCTCTTGCAACACCTACCATCTTACTCTGGTTTCTCTTATCTTGGACGTGGGGTATCTCTTCACAGCTCCTCCAGCAAAGCGCAGCCATATTGCTCCTTACCTTGGACGAGGGGTATCTCCTCACCGCCGCCCCTTCTGACCTTGAACGTGGAATAGCTCCTCCAGGCCCTCCTGTGCCCGCGCAGCCACCGCTCCTTGGAGGTGGGGTCGCTCCTCACGGCCGCCGCCCCTGCCCTCGGACGTAGGGTAGCTCCTCCCGGCCAGCCCCCCTGACCTTGGACGTGGGGTAGCTCCTCTCGGCTGTTCCTGTGCCGTCACAGCCTGGCACTCTCGGCTGCTGACCCTGACCTCAGACGTGGGGTAACTCCTCTTGGCCGCCTCCCCTCAGGCGTGGGGTCCTCCCGGCTTCTGCCCCTGACCTTGGACATGGGCTAGCTCCTCTCAGCTGCACTAAGTGCCGGATTCACGTCAATGTATGGCCAAACCACTACAATATTGTGAAGTAATCAGCCTCCAATTAAAATGAACACATAACTCTCCAAAGATATAGCACAATACCAGAATACTAAGCATGTATAGGGGATGTTTCCTGTAATAAGGGCTTCCCTGGTGGCTCGATGGTAAAGAATCTGCCTGCAATGCAGGAGACCCGGGTTCAATACCTGGATCAGAAAGATCCCCTGGAGGAGGAAATGGCAACCCACTCCAGTGTTCTTGCCTGGAGAGTCCCATGGACAGAGGAGCCTGACGAGCTACAGGGGGTTGCAAAAGTCGGACACAACTGAGCGACTGACACTTTCACTTTCACTAGACCATGTTGACTAGTAGGAGGTACTCAACAACTATTTAAAAATAAATCATGACTTGGATGATCCTCAAGGCATCTAGTCTGATCAATGGTTTGTCTCAGACATTTTCTTGGGCACAATAATTTCTTTCACATATAAACAATCTTGGTCAAGTATTAGAAATTGTTTTGTAATTTCCACTCACCTAACAGCATTCAAAACAATCTGAAGGGAACATTCACAGGATGGGAACACAGTGAAGCATAGGTGGAGTGTGAGACACTTGAAAGGCCATTTGAGAGGCCGGGCTCTAGTCCTAGAGACCCACGTTCTTGATTGCTCAGGTTTCCATGACCCACACTGCAGTCTGGGCGGCATTAGACAACAGAAGTGTATTTTCTCACAGTTATGGAGGCTGGAAGCTCAAGGTCAAGGTGTTGACAGGGTCGATTTTTTTCTGAGGCTTGGCTTGCAGATAACTGTCTGCCCTCTGCATCCTCACGTGGTTGTCCTGCTGTGGGTATCTGTCTCCTCACTCCAACTTCTAACAAGGACACAGTCCTACTGGATTAAGCAGCATCTCACGTGTTTAGTAGTATCTGACCCTTCATGACCCCATGCCTATAGCCCGCCAGGCTCCTCTGTCCATGGGATTCTCCAGGCAGGAGTACTGGAGTGGGTTGCCATTTCCTTCTCCAGGGGATCTTCCCGACCCAGGGATTGAACCTGTGTCTCCTGCAACTCCTGCAGTGGCAGGCAGGTTCTCTACCACTACACCACCGGGGAAGCCTGCACAGTAGCTTATGTTCTTGAAATATTCACGTGCTCTCAGTCCCCATGGTTTGGCCAAAACTTGTTTCCATTTGTCTGAAATACCTTCCCCCGACCCCAACTCCCCACTTGTTCTCCTGAAAGCCATAGTCAGAGTTCCGCTTATGACTCAAATGATCCCCCTCCCCGCCTCACTCCCCCTACTTCCCTGAAGCTCCCCAGTGGGTGAGCCACTCTATTGTCCCGAGGAAGCACTTGGAGTGGCCAGTCTCCTGCCCCTCTCAGGCATCCACAGACCCTCATCATCCAGCTGCCTTATGGTGGTGGTTTGTCTCCCACCAGATTTCAGTTCCTTTGAAACTTAACAAATATTTGTTAAATGAATGCTGTCTGTGGTAACCCTGGAACAAAAAATAAACTATTGATTAGCTGAATTTGTATTCATGCTCTCTGAGAAGATTTTCCAAAGAGGTCATTTTATTCCTTTGATTTTTAAAAAATTTATTTATTTTTAATTGAAGGATAATTGCTTTACAATATTGGCTTGATTTCAATCATACATCAACATTAATTGGCCATAGGTGGTCATATGTCTCCTCACCCTTGAACCTCCTTCCCACCCTTTCCCACCCCTCTAGGCTGTTATGGAGCCCAGTTTGAGTTCCCCGAGTCATATAGCAAATTCCCACTGGCTATCTATTTTACATATGGTAGTGTATATTCTTCCATGCTAGTCATTTGATTTTAATTTCTTTTCCTTTATAAATTCACTGCTTCAGATACTAGATCTGTATTTGCTACATTGCCACATACAAGCAGCTGGTTCTTAGCTTAGACACTGAATGATTCAGATTCATTACTTTTTGGGTAAAAATGAAGAAACAACGTTGTGTTTGCTTTGAAGTTTCTTTTGCCTTCTGGTATGTGCCTACAAATCAGGCCATTTCATCAAGTCATGTTATTTATCGACTTTGTTGCTGCAGTTTGAATTTCTGGTTTCTTTTCCTTCTCTTCTTTAGATGAACAAACTAGGGCTAGGATGCACAGATGATGGTGGTGGTGGTGGTGGGGTGGCTGGAGGGAGGGCAGTGCCCTGGAGGAAGGAGACTGCACTCCTTGGTCTGCCAGGGGTTTCCTTTGATTGAGTCAGCCATGTTTCAGGCTGGCAGTATGACTGTGTGACAAGGGAGCGGTCGTTTCTGTGCTGATCCCCTGTGCACAGTGCCCACAGGCACGAGGAGCCACATGCTTGGGGTTGGAGGGTGTAGACACTGTGGTTTGGGACTGAAAACAGCATTTATCCAGCAGTCAGTCAATTATGCTCATAACAGGTGTCTGAAAAAATGCATCTCTGTGTGACTTGTTTATCTTCTAGACTGAATATTATGGTCTTCAACCCATATATCTAAGGGTGGAGTGAGGGATAGTTGTTTGGGGCTCTGGTAAGGATTTTTATTTTTAGTTTGTGAGATGATGTTAACACAGACTTACTGGTTTGTAATGACTACAGTTGCCCCTTGAACAGTGTCAAGTGTAAGGCCTTTTTATTTTCAAATAAAATGTAATCCTCCAGTAAGCTCAGTTCCAGGAAGTTTCAGCTCACATAGAAATCCCACATTCCACCTTAAGAGATCTCCCTGGTGGCTCAGACAATAAAGAATTTGCCTGCAATGCAGGAGACCCGAGTTCAGTCCCTGGGTCAGCAAGATCCCCTGGGGAAGGAAGTGGCAATCCACTCCAGTATTCTTGCCTGTAGAATTCCGTGGACAGAGGAAGCTGACAGACTACAGATCATGGGGTCACAAAGAGCTGGATGTGACTGAGCAACTAACACTTACTTCAGTTCAGTTCAGTTGCTCAGTCGTGTCTGACTCTGTGACCCTATGAATCGCAGCACGCCAGGCCTCCCTGTCCATCACCAACTCCTGGAGTTCACTGAGACTCACATCCATCGAGTCAGTGATGCCATCCAGCCATCTCATCCTCTGTCGTCCCCTTCTTCTCCTGCCCCCAATCCCTCCTAGCATCAGAGTCTTTTCCAATGAGTCAACTCTTTGCATAAGGTGGCCAAAGGACTGGAGTTTCAGCTTTAGCATCATTCCTTCCAAAGAAATCCCAGGGCTGATCTCCTTCAGAATGGACTGGTTGGATCTCCTTGCAGTCCAAGGGACTCTCAAGAGTCTTCTCCAACACCACAGTTCAAAAGCATCAATTCTTTGGCGCTCAGCCTTCTTCACAGTCCAACTCTCACAACCATACATGACCACAGGAAAAACCATAGCCTTGACTAGACGGACCTTTGTTGGCAAAGTAATGACTCTGCTTTTGAATATGCTATCTAGGTTGGTCATAACGTTCCTTCCATGGTTAGCTGACTGTCCCCAGCACTGGTTGGCTTGATGGAATTTGTGAAAAACAATGCAAAATCTATTTGTTCTTCATGAATATCCAAAATGAGGGATGATGTACTATGTATAAATAGTGCTAAAATCTGTAGCTTAAATATAACTCCATATGCTGTATTTTTATCCCTCGTGTCAGATAATTTGCTGACTTTTGTTTGAAGCAACAGAAATAAATTGATGTTTAAATTTACATTTCAAACATAAACTAAGAGAGAATATATAATTTCTCCCAACTTTATGAAGCTTGTTTTCTGCTCTATTAATATACTTTGTAAAACAAATGAGAATGTCTTTTAATTAATTATTAATCAAAATGGTTTAACTCTTAAGACTCAGCACATGTATCTATTTAAAATAATACATATATAAATATATATAGGTTTATTACAGTCATAAAAAAACTGTACACACTTATGTATAATACATGTAATATATGTAAACAAAATTTAAAATAGTATCTTTTCTTATAACTTGTACCTAAATATTGTTGTACATTTAGAATCTGTGCATGTGAGAAAGATCCAGTGTAAAAACTTTTAAATAATATTCTTATCTTGGGAAGGAAAATACATTATTGAATTATTTATTCATCATTTATCTAGCCATCTATCATTCATATTTTGGTCAATAAAGTCTTGAGACCACTCTTAATTCCATGCACATAAACATATCTTAAAATATGAGGAATAAAAATGGAAATCATTTAAGAAGGATCTCTGATTCAACATTTAAAATAAATTGTCTTGTATTTTTCCACCCCTGTGTATCACATTATATAATGAAAAGCAGTTGCTAACTACTTAAAATACCCACAGGCATGCCCAGGCTGGGAGGGGCTGGGATGGGAATGTTTGCTCTTTGACTTACTGAGATTTGCTAGAGAAGTTTGAATGGGTGGAGATACCAACTTTTCAGCTTTTAAAGGAAAATATCATGTCAGACACACAGGTGAGTGAAGGTTACATATATTTCCCACCTGAAGTGGTTACATTACTTCGCAAAGGCAGGAACTAAGTTTAGTTAGAAGGAAACTTGGATTTTTGGAGAGTTAGAATTCTCTAACAAGTATGTGCTTGAGAGGAGAAGGTCATCTAGAGCAAAAGAATAGTACCTAAGCTAGGTGTAAGAGTATGATGACAAGAGTTTATTGCTAGAACTGAGAGAACAGGCGGGATGCACACAGAATATTGAGTCTGGGTTGAAGACTCTATGAAGAAGTCGAGTCCAACCTGTGACCGATGGACCATAGACACCCCAGACCAAGAAATGAATGAAAACCCTTGGTTTTTCCAATGAAGACATCATAAACCATGCTATAAACAGCTCATCACAAGCGGGGAACGGTGTCTCAAACATAAGGATTAGCACCCCACAGGATCTGAGATGACAGAACATTCTGGAAGAGAGTGAACAATTACAACTTTAAAGGTTTAAATAAGTAAGAGGAGGAATAGAGCCGTAGTCAAATAGGATACAATAAATTTGAGACCGATATTGAAAGAAACCAATATGGTGTCTAAAAATGAAAATATAATGATCAAAATAAATACCACTTGGCTTAACCAGAAGATTTAGACAATGTTTAAGAACATTTTTAACTATAATTAGATGAAATGGAATTGTGCAGAATTCAACAGGGCATGATAGAGTTAGAAAATGTTAAAGAGATTTTACAATATTACAATAATGATGACTAATTTTGGACTACTTTTAAACAGGGTATAACTAAAGAATTAAAGAATATAACATAACCATGTGAGAGGCATTCAGAGAGGAAGAATTCTAAAGTTCTTATTTTTTTTGGTAAAGTATATAGAGGTATTGATTAATGGTATTTTCTAAATTGAGCATGTGTTCAGAAACTTAAGTGTAATGACTGGAATAATAGATATGTATGATTTTCATTCACAAAAGCATGGTCAATTCCAAAGACAGAACAAAATACTGAAGGAGAAATACAGAACTCTATTACAACTGCCCTTGAAAAATAATACAGGGCAAATATGGTCATTCAGTAGGGAAGAAAAAACAATTTATCAGAAATATACAGCAATCCTGTACCTGAATATGCATAAAACATCATAATGGTCACATTAAAAACTGCCAGATTCACAGAATGAAATTTACGAACTGTAATTCCTCCTTCTTCAGATTTTCATTCACTTCTCTCAGAAACTCACATACATCAAGCAGACAAAAGTTGGGCAAGATCTGAGCAACACAGTGGTGGGGCACACTTAAGTACACTTCTCCAATTGCTAATGGTCTTGGACTAGACCTGTCTATTGAGGTGTTACCGCTGTTACGAATGACAAGGAACTTGAAATGGTGTCTTTCAAAATCAGAAGAGAGAATGATGGCCGCATCGTGAGTGCCTGTTTTATATTAAATACCTTGTATATACAGTCACGGTCTGATGTTGTGGAGCCATTAGGCAAACATGCTCAGTCACTCACTCATGTCCAACTCTTTGCAGCCTCATGGACTGTAGTCCACTAGGGTCCTCTGTCCATGGGATTCTCCAGGCAAGGATACTGGAGTGGGTTGCCAT
This sequence comes from Bos indicus, assembly GCF_029378745.1. Lineage (NCBI taxonomy): Eukaryota > Metazoa > Chordata > Mammalia > Artiodactyla > Bovidae > Bos > Bos indicus. Next base: position 21,237,045 of record NC_091773.1, on the reverse strand, counting down.
TCCTTTTCCAGGGGATCTTCCCGACCCAAGGATTGAACCTGCATTTTCTGCATTGCAGGTGCATTCTTTACCACTGAGCCGCCTGGGAAGCCCGTAGACTTGATTTAAAAACAAGAACTGTGGATGTGGTGGCTGTTGGCACTGGTGTAGCGTCAGGGCCTCCCTCTCTGTCGCCTCCTGTCTGTTGTCTCAGGGTCTTGGTAAAACTGTGTTCATACCAGGAGATATCTATGCTCAAAGCTTTTTGTCCTTTTTAATAAAAAATTAGGACTAGCCCAGAGGCCCCTGTCTTCAGCAGATTTCTGACCACGTTGGCTGGCAGCATGCCAGCTGACCACCCACCAGCAGGGGAACCTTGGGAGATGCTGGTCAGCCTTCTTGGTTTCTTGGTGGGGACAGATGCCTGGGAGAAAGGGGTTGGGGGTGAGTGCTGGTCAGAGGATCTTCAGTGTCTGTCACAGCCACATGAGCTTCTTCCATGGATCAGAATTATTATGAAATTGGTGAAGAAATTATTGAAGAGATTGGGTCCTACTGAACATTTCCAGCCAAGAATCGATCAGGTGTACAAGTTAAACCAATTATTCTGGCTTTTGAGTGTCCCTTCGTTATATTGAGAAGATGTATCCTGACAGATATATGTGTATCTCGTCTCTTTATTATAGAAATAACGGTATGTTTCAGCTGTCTTGGTTGTTTTTTTCCCTCAAGAATGTCAAACGAGCAGATATTGATGAGGCAGTAAACTGGAATTGAATGCCAAAAAAGGAGCAATTGATTTTTATATAAAAGTAGATTAGTGCTATTGAGCCGAACTTTGTTCGATGCATTATTCATGTCGAAGTTATTTATGCTTCTGCATCCTGCAAAAGTGAGTGGGAAAACCACTGAAAATAACTCCTTGACACAAACACATAATGTATGACAGGATTGGATCTACTCTGATAATCCATCACAACACTTACTTAATGGTTGAACAGGATACAATTAAATCTCTGGAAACTTAGATTGAATATTGATCAACCCAAATTAAATGCAAAGGATACTTAGCAAACATTAGGAAGCCAAGTATAGTCTAACTATAGTGATGGTAACTACTCTTTTAGGGCCTGGGAATAAACAAATCAACCTCTCCCCCAGGGAGCACTCTGCTGCTTTCCAGGGTTCATATTCATCTTCTGGGCGTCCTGCCCTTAGCCTGCTTCCCAGGTTCTCTGGGCCCCAGGAATTCTGGCTCACACTGGAGATTCAGGTCAGAATTAAGTCAAGGGAAGTGACCCATTAAGGCTGTGCTGTGCTATGCTCAGTCACCCAGTGATGTCTGACTCTTTGCGACCCCGTGGACCACCGATCTCCTCTGTCCATGGGATTCTCCAGGCTCTTACGCTGAGTGGGTTTCCATTTCCTACTCCAGGTTATCTTCCTGACCCAGGGATTGAACCCGTCTCTCTTGTGTCTCCGGCACTGGCAGGTGGGTTCTTTACCACTGCGCCATGTGGGAAGTCCCCATAAAGGATAGCCTGATAGTATTCCAGCCAATTTTAGAAATTCAGAAGAATCCTTAAACTAGAGCTCAAGTGTATATGTGTGTGTGTGTTGCTTTTCAGTCTCTGTCATGTCCACCCCTTTGCAACCCCATGGACTGCAGCACACCAGGCTTTCCTGTCCTTCACTCTCTCCTGGAATTTGCTCAAAACTCATGTCCATTGAATTGGTGATACCATCCAACCATCTCATCCTCTGTCATCCCCTTCTCCCTCCTGCCTTCAATCTTTCCCAGCATCAGGGTCTTTTCCAATGATTTGGCTCTTCACATCAGGTGGCCAAAATATTATATGTGCATATGTGTGTTTGTGTGTGTGTGTGTGTGTGTGTATAGCTCTGAATCATTGGTTTTCCATTTCTGTGTGTTAAAATTGGGTGAAATAGACCTATCCTAGAGGAAATGAGACTACTCAATACTTCTGACTCTCAATACCCACTACAGAGGTGGAAATACCACTAAGAAGTGATTGAGAATAATTTTTTAAAGAATATAGGCCTTTTTAAAGGTAGAATGCAAGTGGCGAAAAGTCTTTAAAAGGTGATTTTGACAGAGTAAGAAAGAAAGAACACATTTTCCAAAACTTTTTATTTTATATAGGAGTAAAGTTGATTTGCATTGTTGAGTTAGTTTCAGGTATAGAGATCAGTGATTCAGTTATACATATATATGTATCTATTTTTTTTTCAAGTTCTTTTCCCATTAGGTTATTACACAATGTTAAACAGAGTTTATTGTGCTAAATAGTAGGTCCTTGTTATTTTATGTGCAGTTGTGTGTATATGTTAATCCCCAAATCTGTGAGTTGAACAAAGTAAGAGCATAAGAAAGAACATAGTTTAGACATAAAAAATTGAGTCACTGGTGAGGAGCCAGAAGCGATGCGTGTGGACCATTTGCTTTATGATTGCAATAGAGAAATGAAAATCCCTTCAAATTTAGGAGGAGAAAACAGGTTAAACAAGCTTTCATCCATTTCTGTTTGTAAGGTTTACAAGGAGACCATTGAATGTTTGCTGAGCCTTGGGAGCATAATGGGGGTTGGGGGAGAGAGCAAAGGCAGGCCTGGAATTGGGAGTGGATGGGCATATTAGGAAGAAAGTCACTGAGATGATGGGAACACATCTGGAATGATTAATTTTAATAGCGGGAAATAAAGATCTTTCACTGAGATGAAAGTAAGGAATAAGAGGGTGTCAGGAGGAGTAAAGGCTCTTTCAGTTTTACAGCAGTGTTCTTGGTACTTTGACAGATCTCCAAGAGAAGTGGAAACAACCCTTCTCAGGCTCCCCAGCAGAGAGCCGGTCACGGTCTGATCAGGAGAGACTTCCTGGGGGAAACACGTAACCCAGGACTCAGCCTGGATTTGGCAGCTTGGGGTCTCCTGGCCTCCTGGAAACCCTGGCATCTGTCTGGGGTGCTCCGGTGGGTCCCTGCCATGAGGTTTCCATATTTGACCTTTGGGAAGCACACTCTGTGCTCTGCTCTCTCCCAGCCCCGGCTGGAGGAGTTTCCCGTGTCCATCAGTCCAAGTGGTGGAGGGGCCTGTCTGAGGTCCCCTCTCTGGGTGCTTATGAGGGAATGTATGAGAAGAGCACACCAACATTCTTTCCTTCCAGCACAGCCCCTTTTCTGTTTTTAAACTTTTACTGAATTCTAGGCTTTCTTGCTCATGAACTGGCCTGGGTGGTGGGCTAATGCCTATGGACCCAGCTTCATGCTGTCTTAGCCGGCCTGGCTCAGAGGACCTGCACCCACTCAGCCTGGACCCTTTTGATCAAGCTACTGACAAAGCCCAGAGATTTCTCTTGTTCTTATTCAGTAAGAATAAGACTTGTAGTCTCTTGGGTTTCAAGAAGGTCAAACCAGTCGATCCTAAAGGAAATCAACTCTGAATGTTCACTGGAGGGACTGATGCTGAAGCTGAAGCTCCAATACTTTGACCACCTGATGCAAACAGTTGACTCATTGGAAAAGACCCTGATGCTGGAAAAGATGGAGGGCAGGAGGAGAAGGGAGTGACAGAGGATGAGATGGCTGGATGGCATTACTGACTCGGTGGACATGAGTTTGTGCAAACTCTGGGAGATAGACAAGAGCAGGCAAGCCTGTTGTGCTGCATGCAGTCCATGGGGTCGCAAAGAGTCAGGCATGACTGAGCAACAACAACAATAAAAACCTTCTGAAGCATCTGCTTTGGAAACTCACATTCCCAAGAATAACATATCCTGAGGAGCAAATGTCTTGCTTGAAGCTGGCTTGTCCTTGATGCAGGTGCCATAGATGAGCCAGAAGTTCTGTGCCCTTGAGAAGGTCTCTGAACAAGAGTTAATCTGTTCCTGCAACCAGGACATGGAAACATGATACATCAGCCACTTACCTCTTAAGACCTTTTCCAAGTTCAAAAAAAAAAAAAAAAAAGTGTGTTATCACCCAGGACAGCTTTTCTCGTATTTCCAGAGGCAGATATATCAATGAAAGCCAAGTCATATTTGATCATTTCAAATTCTTAATAAGTTTGTTAGCTGCTGAGAATTCTGATAGATTTATAAAAAATATATTGATGTAAAATTGGAAAAACAGGACTTCTAAGAGCTTGATAAAGATAATGGCAGTACATTTAACTACATTACAAAATACACAAATAGATAAACTTCTGATTTTTAGGTCAATTTTAAAAATACTTGTATAGTCTAATGGAGAATCAATAATTTCATTTCAAGAGTGATTTTGGCTAAAGTGTAGGTTACATTTCAAAAATAATTTTTAAAAATACTTTCATAAGGAAGTTTACTTAACATGCTTAGAAAGAAAGAAGGTGTTAGTTGCACAGTCCTGTCTGACTCTTTGTGACCCCATGGACTATAGTCTCCCAGGCTTCTCTGTCCATGGTATTTTCCAGGTAAGAATACTGGAGCGGGTTACCATTTCCTTCTCCAAGGGATCTTTCCAACCCAGGGATTGAATGGGTCTTCCTCATTGCAGGCAGATTCTTTACCATCTGAGCCACCAGGGAAGCCCACTTAAGATGCTTAAATGTTTCCAAATATCCAAATATCTCTGTTCTACTTAGAGATTCAAAACATTCTAAACTTTGGGCATGGGGGTTACGTTTGCCTGTGTGTGTATATATATATATATATACGCACTTGCAAATCACTTGCACCCATTTCACTTTGGAAATATGTGACTCTCCTTTTTTATAGAGAACATCCAGACTCTCTGAAGGACAGTAATAAAAAAAGAAAACTTTCTCAATGAGAGTAATGCTACAGGTTTAGTCTTTGCAAGGACTAAAAGCCTGATTAAAAGCATAGACGCCATATGTATGCTTCATTCTTAACTATTTTGCTCCATTATTCTAATCTTCATTGCATACTCATCAAATAGAAATTTCAGTATTTGGCATCTGAGGCACATATACCATTAAGATTTTTAATAGCACATTCAATTTTGCTTCTTATGCATTTATTTGAGAGGTCAGATATTATTTTTCACTTCCTAAAAGATTTAAGAAATAGCTAATGTTTGTGCCTGGAGCCAATAAGTATTTTTTTTTAGCATTTCTGAAATCCAATATGTTCCAACACATCCTTAGAAATTTGCAATTAAATGGAATTGAATTTGGCATATGTTTTTATTGGACACCATAGAAACTGTAACTCACCAAGATGGTGTTTATAGAAGCAAGTTTATTGATATATATGCTCAACACATTATACACATCTGCATGAAAAATACATTTTAAAATAGTTTTTTACTTGTCTGAATGATAATTTATTGAATAACTCAATTTAAAAACCAATATAGAAGTGATTAAACATACTTACTGATTAATTGTGATTTATCATACATGACTTAAATTCAATCATTTGTCAATACTCTAAAAAGAAACTCCAAATCGTAGGAGGTAAGAAAAGCCATTGTATCTTCATAAGATGTTTTTTTTTTTAAAGTATATTTTGATGAAAGTTCTTTTACTTTCAAATAACATTTATTTTTATATAGTTGAAGGAATAACATTAGTTTTTGCTGTTTTGTGAGACACTAAAAATATGTTATCAGAGTACAGAGTGTATTCTTCACGGACTTCAGATGCTAATTATTCAAGAAGGAAGAGTGAATATCTACACAAATAAAGTAATAAATCTGAATAAGTATTTTATCTTAAAATACATATGATCAAGGAATAACAAGTTTCTTTCTATGAGTTCCAAAGTCAATATTTCCAGGACCACCTAGAGTAAAGGCCAGTAAACTGTTTCTGTAGGAAGCCAGGTAGTTGATGGTTTAGGCTGTGTAGGTCGTGTGGTCTTTGTCACAACTTCTCAGCTCTGTCCCCATGAGATAGTCAGGAAGACTCACTCAAAGATGTGTTTCAATAAAACTTTAGTCACAAAGTAGCTCATCTCCAAATTTCCCAGTACTCATATATCTATCTTTGCTTTCTCTTTTACCATGAAACATCTCAAGATATATTATTTTTACTGCCTCTATTTTAGTTTTTTTTTTTTTTTAAGTCCATTATCATCTGGGTTTCGCCCTCACAATTTGGAGGATGTATATAAACTTTTCCAGCCCATTCCACACTTTTCCGGGGTTGTTATTGGCACTTCCTTCAGAATCTGGCACGGTTCACAGTTCCTTCCTCCTGGACTTACGTCTTGTCCTTGGTGTTTTCTGACGCGGCATCCTCTTCCTTCACTTTCCTCCCAGTTGTGGGAGTTGTTTTAGGTTCAGCCTCACATCACTCTCTGCTTACTCGTCAGTTTCTCCTTGGGTAGCTTTGTTCAGTGTTGCATCCTTACCGACCACCGCTCTGGTCCCTCCTCAGTGTTCATCTGGACTGTAGAAGTACATTGATAAGACCACTACTTCTCCTGTCTCTACTGCTCTCTTTATGACTATAGCTGCCATTTTTCTCAGGCTTTACCTGGTGTTCTGTGACAGTCACATATACTCCGATCTTAACTGTCTTTAATGTTCATATCCCAGGGAGGTGAGAACCAACCACACACCTGGTTTACAAATGAGGCCTTTTACTTACGGCTTCCCGGGCGGCACTAGTGGTAAAGAATCTGCCTGCCAATGCAGAAGACGAAAGAGACTGAGATTCGATCCTGGGGTCAGGGAGATGCTCTGGAGTAGGAAATGACTCCCCACACCAGTGTTCTTGCCTGGAAAATTTCATGGACAGAGGAGCCTGGCAGACTATGGTCCATGGGATCACAAAGAGTTGGATGCAACTATGAGAATTAGCATGCACAAGAGACTTAGGCAAATGTGTAGCTAAAAAAGGAAACAGCCAGTACTTCAAGTCAGCTAATTCTAGTGAAGTCGCTCAGTTGTGTCCGATTCTTTGTGACCCCATGGAGAGTAGCCTGCACCAGGCTCCTCTGTCCATAGGATTTTCTAGGCAAGAGTACTGGAGTGGGTTGCCATTTCCTTCTCCAGGGAATCTTCCCGACCCAGGGATCAAACCCAGGTCTTCTGCATTGTAGACAGATGCTTTACCATCTGAGCCACCAGGGAAGTCCAGCTAATTCTAAGGTTTGTGTTTGTAGGCTCTTAATAAGTGATTCAAATATCTCACTTAACATTAATCTCCATTTGTAAAAATGTTGTAAGACGAAATTCCATCTCAGCTGGTAAAATTCATAACTGAAGTTGGAATAATTTAATATTTTTAATTTAGTTTTCAGTACACAAAGAGTTGGACATGACTGAACGACTAAGCACACACACAGCACAGCACTAGGTGAATTATTGCAATGTCTGGGAGAATTACAAATCATCCTAAATTATGAATTAGCCTAAAATATGTGTGTATGTGTGAAAGGAGTGCAGGAAATGCTGATTATGCTAGAATATTTAATGAAGAATTCTGGGTTATTTGGAAGAAGAACAAAAACTCTTTGGGCCAGTAGAGAAGAGAAAAAAATGCCACATAACATGTTGGAAAACTGTTTTAAAATCGGGTGAAATAAACTTTCAAATCAGCTTCAGTTACCAAATGGATGTGGGGAAGAAATAACGAATCTCCTGAAATAGAGTCTACCAAAATAATGAATCCAGTACATTTACTAAAAACAAGTTTGTTTGTGTTTTAATGGCAGTGGAGCTGTAATTTTACCAATTCATTCTCAACCCCATATTTATCTCCACTTTAGTTCAAACAGGACATTTTTTGAGAGTCAAGGTCAAACTAGCATCTCCATTCATTTTCTGGAAGAATCACACACACTGTCTTAGTCTCATTAACAACATCTTCTCACATCTGGACAACAGGGTCACAGACGTGGGATCAACAGGGCTGTTAATGGAACGGACATGTTGTTGATATAGATGTTATGAGATGGGGGAAGTGACAAATTGTGCATCTCTGCTGACATGTATTTACTGAATATCCTCTTCAAAATAAAGAGCAGAAAACGAACAGATAAGCAAGTTTGATAGCACAGAGGGAGCTAACGACTTAAAAAATCACAGAAGTTTTCAGCTGGAGCTGGTAGTTTCACAGGCAGCACATCTTAGAAGGTGACCTGACTTCTGCCACCCAGACATGCTGCAGGCACTGACCCAGGCTGCTGAGCTGCCCGGAGGCTCAGCAGAGGCCCAGCGCTGTGCCCCCTCACATCTGCAGACCCAAGTCACCTTCATCTCCAGACTAAGGTGCAATGACCCATTTGGCAAACATCATAACCAGTGATTCTGTTGTGAGGTCTCAAAAGGTGTAACCGGTCAAGTGGTTTTCAGTAAGTAAGTAACTAAAGGAAGTATGAAGAGAAAAACTTGATATGTGTAATCAGTAAATTTAATTACCAATATATATTTTAAGTCTATCACTTGTTCAGTCTCTGTCCAAATAGTCATTTTCTCCCCAATGGATATGAAATAATTGTATGAAGTAAAAATAAGACATTGAAGGAAGAAGTTTAAAAGTCATTGATAAAAATGCTAAAATTTGTAAAGTAAGGGATTTTTAGAAGGGAGACCCATTTTGATAAGGAAGTGATAGAAAGACAAGATGCAAAGGAATAAGGAGAATACTATTTATAATTCAGTGAAAGAGACATTTATGTGCCATAAAAACAAAGTGAAGTGAAGTGAAATTTCCTTGGTCCTGTCGGACTCTTTGCAACCCCACGAACTATACAATCCATGGTGTTCTTTCCCTTCTCCAGGGGATATTCCCAACTGAGGGATCGAACCCAGGTCTCCCGCATTGCGGGCTGATTCTTTACAAGCTGAGCCACAAGGGAAACGCAGGAATACTGAATGGGTAGCCTATCCCTTCTCCAGTATATCTTCCTGACCGAGGAATCGAACTGGGGTCTTTTGCATTGCAGGCAGATTCTTTACCAACAAAGCTCTCAGGGAAATCCCCCAAAATATTAGTCAATTCTTGCAATGGACCTAAAAAAAAATGTTGGTATGCTTTACTCTGGAAATTTCTGTAGTGACAGCACTGAAATAGTTGAGTGAGTTGATCTTAATTTTGAAGTCTGTATGAATCCCTATTCCAGAAGACCCTTGGCTTATGGCTCCTATGGGTGGATGAATTCTTTCAAGCGTCACAGCTGCCCCTGGCAGGACTGCCACTTCCTCTCTGCCTGGTGGGGATGGTCTTGCTTCTCCTTCAGTCTCCTTACAGAGCTTTCACTTTGGGAGGTTTTGTGCTTATTAGGCAGCAAAGATAAAAAGTGTCATACAAAGCCAAAAGTGAAACAGTTTCTTCAGTTTTCTTTATCTTTAACAGCAAAGATAAAAAGTGTCATACAATGCCAAAAGTGAAACAGTTTTCTTCAGTTTTCTTTAACAGCAAGGATAAAAAGTGTCATACAATGCCAAAAGTGAAACAGTTTTCTTCTTTAATACATAATAGGAAAAAAAGGAAAAGAGATTTTCAGCATATATCGGCTGAAATTCTCCTTAAGAGAGAAGTTGAATAAACATTAGTTGGCTACGATACCATCTAAAGGCCAATTAAAATCCAGCCTGGTTATCCAGGCCTGTTTCTCTCACCTCCATTCTGTTCACATACTCAGGTGAGATGCACAGGTGGACCTGCAGCCGTGTTCCTAACATGGACATCAGCTCTCACAGGTTTGTAATCTTGTTATCATTTCTCCATACCTGTCACCTGCAAGAAACTGTCATCTTTCTGCTAATAAACACTCCCTTTTATCTTTATTTACCTTTGGTCTCACCTACTGCTCATTTCCTTAATAGACATCTCACAATATTTGCTGACTGAGTTACAAACCGACTTAATTAAAAAGTATATAGATTGTAGCATTGAAGTATAAAACATATTCACCTGCAGTTTACTAAACAAGGCTGTTAGGTGAGTTTTTCCTATAAAAGGAACCTCAGTTGCCTAAAATTTTTATACTGTATAAGAATAAGGAACACACATAAGATGTCTTTTCCTTAAATTTTTAAGAGTGTTTTTAAGGGCATAAAAGTTTTTAATTAAAAAAAAATTCACAGCAGAGTTCTAGGACTTAATAATATGGATTTAGCGATTCCAAAATGAACACTTAATTTCATATTATTGCTACACTGCTTATTTATTTCTAAACAGATGCTCATATTTTAGAATTAGATTATTTATTTTCAAATAAGGGTTTCCCTGGTGGCTCAGGCAGCAAAAAAATCTGCCTGCCAATGCAGGAGATCCAGGTTTGATCCCTGGGTAGGCAAGATCCCCTGGCAAAGGAAATGGCAACCCACTTCCATGTTCTTGCCTAGAGAATCCCACAAACAGAGGAGCCTGATGGGCTACAGTCCATAGGATCACAAAGAGTCTGACACAACTTAACAACTAACACTTCTTTCACTGTAGATGGGAGAAACACCAAATGTTTCTGGTGTGTTCATTTATTTTTATGAATAGATGGTATGAATTCCCTTTGGTATGCATTGCTATCCGAGTTTGTTTATGTTATTTGGAAATGCAAAACTGTGTGGGTCAGATAACTTGAGATTGTTGCTACAGCTAGACCTGCTGACCTCCTGCACCCATGGGTGCTTGAGTGCCTCCTTACTGCTGGCTCTGTACTCATCCAGCAGAGAAAGACATTCCCCAGAGGGCAGGCCATTGCTTTATTTGTGAGGAAGAGAGATCCATTATGTGTGTCTTACTGGAATTCTGTAAAAAAATGTCTTACACACCTGTGAGTAATAACATTACTCTGGAATAAACTCTGATGCTGAGAAAGATTGAGGGCAGGAGAAGGGGGCAACAGAGGATGAGATGGTCAGAGGGCATCACTGACCCAATGGGCATGAGTTTGAGCAAACCCGGGAGATAGTGAAGGACAGGGAACCTGAGTGTGATGCAGTCCATGGGGTCGCAAAGAGTCGGATATGACTTAGTGACTTAACAACAGTATCTGGAACAAAATAAACTTAATTATTTTTCTAAGTGGAATATTTCAAACCAGTAACTGTTTAGTATCAGATTTAGGTGCTCAGTGATGAGTTCCAGGAGTGATAAATTAGTCGCTGAAAAAAATAGATCACTGAATTTTAGAGATGATGAATATCAACTTTGTAAACCACAGAGAAGAGGACACGTCTGTATGGAAGAGATGTGCAGTGTAGTCCCTTCACTAAGTCGAAACTCATGCTGAAACCAATCCTAACTTAACCTAACCAATCCTAACCTAACCAATCTTAGCCTAACCTAACCAATCCAAACCTAACTTATACTAACCAATCCTAACCTAACCTAATTTATCCTAACTAACTTAACCTAGCCTGACCTATCTTAACCTAACCAGTCGTAACCTAACCTAATCTTGCTGAATCTATCCTTACCTGACCTAACCTGACCCAACCAAAGGAAACCACAGAGTGACCGAGGGTGCCAAAGTGAGGCCGCAGTGTAAGCCGCAGGCAGTGAGCTGAAACATCAGGAATGTAGAGTGCCATCCAGAAATGTTTTGAGGACTCCAGAGGTTTTTTTAAGGATTTGATGTCAATAAATAAAACTTCTCAATAGACATGAAGAGAAAACATAGAGAAAATGTGTTTCTTGAGAAAGTACAAGTAAGTGTTTAGTTTTGTATTCTGGCTATTAATTATTCTATATGTAGAATAAAGTCAAATAAAATCTTTCCTTAAACTTGTATATTTCATGTTGTGGATTCTGACATATTCCTTCATAAATAAAGTGAATTATTCTGATACACTGGTAGGTAGTACAATGCAAGTGGAGATTATCCTTTTGAAAATGACAAAAGCTGCTTTAAATTGCTATATTGTCATCAGGCCAAGGATGTAAAGGACTCTATCAAAATAACAACTCTCACCTAAAGCAAACATTTCAAAAAGTGCTGTAAAAAACCACAGATGAGCTTGGGATCTTCAAAAGCAATGACATATATAAAAAAGGCAGAGACAAAGAAAGTAGGTGATTGGTTTGTGAAAACCCATGCGTAAAGCACTCCCAGATAAGAAAATTTAGATCTTCAACCTTGAGGAATATGTGCTGCATTTAATAATTCATCACATAATTTTTCACTGGAAATAGTTTTCAAAATAACTGAAATCAATGTGAATAAAAGATGTGTGCATGTATGAATCACTAAGTGGAAGAAGATGGACAGAATAGGTATTTGAAAAAAAAGTACGCATTTTACTTAATGCTAATTTTTACATGACACAGGGAACTTCCTAGAAAAGGTCTGAGAGCTTATATACCCTTTTTAATATGGAGTGATAAATTGTAAAGATGTGACTTGCCAAAGGAAAAGGGTTTTTAGGCTTCTTCACGTGCGTGTGTGCTCAGTCGTGTCTGACTCTTTGTGACCTCGATGGACTGCAGCACTCCAGACTCCTCTGTCCACGGGGATTCTCCAGGCAAGAGTACTGGAGTGGTTTGCCATTTCCTTCTCCAGGGAATCCTCCTGACCCAGGAGCCTAAAAAGGGCTTCCCAGGTAGCGAAGTAGTAAAGATCCCGCCTGCCAGTGCAGGAGACTCCAGTTCAGTCGCTGGGTCTGGAAGATCCCCTGAGGAAGGGAATGGCAATCCATTCCAGAATTCTTGCTTGGAAAATCCCATGGACTGAAGAGCATGAGGTCACAAGAGTTGGACACGGCCAAGAGACTAAACCACCACAGAGGCTGTAAACTGGATAAGTAGATATATTAGGGAAAATATATGCAGGATAAAGACTCTCTTCACGAGGTTTGCTTGTGAAGCTTTATCCTGATGCCAGCTTCCTGTCTTTTCATGACCCTAAAACTTCCCCGAGGGAGGGGTTTATGGCAGTTCTCTTTTGTCAGAAGCCTCTGCTTTCAGTCAGATGAGGGAACCTCTGGGGAGGCTTCCTTCCACATCTATTGTTGCATCTCAAAAATACTCAGCTCAAAATAATCCTTCTCCCAAAGTGGCATATTTTGGGGTGGCCTATTCTGACCCCTTTTACAGTTAGCTAGCTGAATAAACCCCAGAAAGGATGAACACAATGAAATCCATGCTGACAGATAACTAAACCTTCTGAATGATAAAGGCAAAAAGAAAGCAAAACTTGGCTGCATCTTAGGAGAAATGGCACTTTACCTGCAGGAACAGCAATTGGAACGTTAACAGATGATTCATCTGAACCATGGAGGCATAAGTGTAGCAGCTCACATGTTAACCCCCCAAAGAGGGAGCTGCCAGCTCTGATTTCCATCCAGCAAAGATATCTCTAAACATAAAGGGAAATCAAGACATTCCCAGCAAAGCAAAATCAGATCCTTTATTACAAACAAGCCTACCCTTAAAGAATAGCTGAAGAAGTTCTATGAACAGAGGAAGGATTAGAACTTTAGAAACGGAAGGAAACATGGAAATGAGTGAAAATAAGGATAACTGTGATTGACCCTTCTTTTTCTTTTAAGTTCTCAAATGATACTTTATACTTGAAGCAAATATGATAACCACCAGGATGACAGGATGTTGACTGAATGCAAAAGAAATACTCGAGAAAAGTATAATTTAGATATGGGGAGCTTTCAGAAACCTAAGTGAACTAAGATTTCTGCTTGAAATGACAAAACATCGATTTCAATAAAATTGAAACAGGAAAAGTATAGAAAATAAAATGAAATAAAGAATTATTTCTTTGAGAAAATCAACAAAATTGGAAAACTCTAGCAAGATTGACAAAGATAAAAGGAGATAAGACAAACATCTCCAATATCAAGAATGAAGCCAGATCTCTCCAGGTTCTGTAGCCATAACAAAGATAATGAAGAAATTCTGCAGACAGCTTTTCTCTCCATAAATTGCCAACGTAGCTAAAATGGACCAATTCCTCAAAAACCATGAACTACTAATACTCAACCCAAGGCAAAATAGCTGAATCTTGCTATAACGGTAAAAGAAATTGAATTTGTAATTTAAAAGTTCCTAAGAAAGAAGTCTTCAAGGTCAACATGGTTTTATTGAAGAATTCTGCTAAAACTTTAAAGAATTAAGACCAACTTTACAAACACAAAATAGAGGAAAAAGAAAGATTTATCAACTCATTTTATGAGGTTAATATTACCCTGGTATTCTTGCCTGGAAAATCCCATGGACAGAGGAGGCTGGCGAGTCCCAGTCCACGGGGTTGCAAAGAGTCGGACACGGCTGAAGTAACTTAGCAGACATGCATGCAAACTAGACAGAGTACAAAAAATATCCCACCAAAAATGCAGATCAATATCTTATTTTTGAAATCAGATCCAAAAATCCTCAACCAAGTATTAGTAACTAATTGCTCAATCCAGCAATTCATTAATACATTAATTTATTTTGTCCTGTGGGAGGTACTCTCACTGTTTATTTCCATTTTTCAGTTCGCAGTTATGGCCTAGGTATACACATAACTCGCTCAAGTCTGTAACTTTGAAATTGGCAAAACCTGGGTTCAACCAAGTGTGTCTGACTCCAAACAAAAATCTGTCTCCTTAACAATGATAATACCATACATTCCTTATTTTCCTTTTTATGGCTTAAATTGCTAGTTGTCAAAACATTATTTTCTCTCCTCCTTCTTTAGTTGTAAAACCCTAGTGTTAACATATTGCTATTTCATTAAAAGATTTCATCCTTGTTCCTAGATGTGGCCTTGTTAACTAGGTGATGATATTGAAGTGACATTTTCCTCGAGATTTCAACCTGGCTTCCTGAGGTCGTTTTTCCTGCATCTTCTCTCCTCCTTTTCACAGCCTGTTAGGCTCACAGGGTGACTGAGTCCCTGGTACCTGTGTTGGAGCTTGAGGTAATTCGAGGGTGCTGTTTGTACTGAGGCTGATAGAATACAGGTTTAGTGATTGCCTCTAGGATGATAGTCAGGAGTTGCCACACATATGATTGGATGTCCTACTTTCAAATTCTTTAAGAGAGAAAGAAATCACTATCTTGCATAAACCATGGTTATTTTGATTCCCAGATACGTGAAATCTAACTTGGTCTCAATGATGCTTCTCCTGCATTCTTCTAATTAATTCTATACAGATAATAAAAAGTCACACTAATCTTAATGATATTCAGTTCTTCTGATGGTAGAAATTTAGACATAATCCTTTTGCAATTTATTTATATCCAATTTGGCATCTTTATTTGTCCTGGAAATAATGATGTATTTTTCAGATTGTTTCACAAGCCTATCATCTTTTTACTATTATTTTTAAAGATTGACATGCATAGATGTTTCTAATTAAATTTTGTGAAGCTCATACTTGTCGGGCTTTAGACAAAAATATTTCCTTTGGGCTTCTCACAGACGTTGGCATTGCCAAGGAAGTCCTGTGCCTGCTGCCTGCCTCTGCAGACTGATTCCTGAAGACTCATACTTGCTGAGCTTGGAGAGCAAAGACTGAGCCTGTCAGTCGCATCAGCCCATCTTTGACTTGAGAGAGATGTCACATGACATTAGTATTATGCAGGATTCACTTGCCATCTCATTATTTTTCTCTTATTGCACAAGTATTGATGCTTCATTGATATTTCTTTTTTTTTTTTTACCCAATTTTCATTCTGTTAAAAGGAGCAGTTTCTGTGTTTCCTCATGTTAATTTCCTTGGAATATTTTCATAAGACTCCATATTTAAGAGTGATGTATCAGGATCATTTAATGGGAAACTTTTTTTTTTTAAACTTTACAATATTGTATTAGTTTTGCCAAATATCGAAATGAATCCGCCACAGGTATACCTGTGTTCCCCATCCTGAACCCTCCTCCCTCCTCCCTCCCCATACCCTCCCTCTGGGTCGTCCCAGTGCACCAGCCCCAAGCATCCAGTATTGTGCATCGAACCTGGACTGGCGAATCGTTTCATACATGATATTATACATGTTTCAATGCCATTCTCCCAAATCTCCCCACCCTCTCCCTCTCCCACAGAGTCCATAAGACTGATCTATACATCAGTGTCTCTTTTGCTGTCTCGTACACAGGGTTATTGTTACCATCTTTCTAAATTCCATATATATGCGTTAGTATACTGTATTGGTGTTTTTCTTTCTGGCTTACTTCACTCTGTATAATAGCTTCCAGTTTCATCCATCTCATTAGAACTGATTCAAACGTATTCTTTTTAATGGCTGAGTAATACTCCATTGTGTATATGTACCACAGCTTTCTTATCCATTCATCTGCTGATGGACATCTAGGTTGCTTCCATGTCCTGGCTATTATAAACGGTGCTGCAATGAACATTGGGGTACACGTGTCTCTTTCCCTTCTGGTTTCCTCAGTGTGTATGCCCAGCAGTGGGATTGCTGGATCATAAGGCAGTTCTATTTCCAGTTTTTTAAGGAATCTCCACACTGTTCTCCATAGTGGCTGTACTAGTTTGCATTCCCACCAACAGTGTAAGAGGGTTCCCTTTTCTCCACACCCTCTCCAACATTTATTATTTGTAGACTTTTGGATCGCAGCCATTCTGACTGGCGTGAAATGGTACCTCATAGTGGTTTTGATTTGCATTTCTCTGATAAAGGGCTAGCTATATAATGTAACCAAAATGCCTTAGATCCTTTAAGGGGAAGAAATATTTTGTAAAAACAAAGAAGCAACCACCACCACCACCACCAACAACAAAAACGAAAAACAGAGAAAGTGGTGTACTTCACAAGTCTCTAGGGCAGAACTTATATCTTAGACTTTTGATGTTAAACTAGTAAATGCTTTTCTTTATAGGATGAGAGACTGAATATTTTAACAGTTTTGAAGTTGAAGTGTATTTCTTTCTGCTGGTTAGTGAGGGATTTAAATATTTATAGGGATATTACATTAATCTGTGGCACAGATAGTGAAGGATAGGGGAGGCTGGCATGCTGAAGTTCAATGGGGTTGCAAAGACTCAGACAGGAGCAGCAACAGCAGAACAAATACCGTGTTAATAACATTAGCATTGTAAGTTTGTCTTCTGGTTACGTCTAGACACCAAGCATACACTGACAGGAAAATATGGGGTCCTATGTGTGTAAGCATCTATGACAATTCAACTAGATCATGTAGTTGTCCACCCTCCAATCCTCTACTCAAAAAAAAAAAAAAAAAAAGCCCCGTTACCGGCTCAGGGCATTTTGCAGGGTGAAGGAAGTTGCATAGTTTGTTTCTTAGTTCGTGGGATATGCAGGCTGACAGGCACTTCAGCCACTCACCCTGCGTAGGGAGACCACTCATTTCTCGTATCCGAGGAGCTGAGGTCTGAATGTTTGAGTGCCCCCAGATCCCAACGTTGATGTCCTAGCCCTCGAAGATGCTGGGGTCAGGAGGTGGGGCCCCTGGGAGCACGTGAGGGCCTGAGGTTGGAGCCCACGTGAATGGGACGAGTGTTCTTGCAAAAAGACCCCTTGGTGGTCCCTTGCCTCTTGTGCCCTGTGAGGACCCAGTGGGGAGGCTTGGCTGTGAAGTGGGAAGAGGGTTGTCACCACATCTGACCAGGCTGGTGATTGAATTTGAGCTTGGCCTCCATAAGTGTGAGAAAAATTTCTGATATTTGCAAGCCCCCTAGTCTGTGGTGTTATAGACAAATGGACTCAGGCAAGAGGAAACAATTGATGTGATAAGCAATAGCCTCCATCATCAATGTTGTAGATGGAGTCCTCTAGAAAGAGGTGTGAGTGCATTGCCAGCCTTTAGACTGCTTTGTGTGGGGGTGACAAGCGGTGTTGACTGAAATGCACATTTATTCTGACCTATTCTTTACTCATAACACGAGCCTCCCTGGAGAATGCAGCAAAAGGTTGGGAAAAAGCAAATTCTCCATCTAGTCAATCTGCAGTTGTCTAAGAAAAAAAGAAAAGGCAATAACACCTAATGCCATAAACAGACCACACTCCTTGTCACCTTCAGAGCTGCTGTCACATTGAAAATTGCACCGAGCCACGTGAAGACTTGTTACATAAACAGAGTGGAAACCGGTTCCCAGGGCTGGTGACTCACAGCTGACCGAGCCTTTGTGATGAATGCGAGGGGTGTGAGACATGGACTCCGTGTTCTGGATGGAAACTCGGGAAACGATGCAGTTGTATACATCTTTATTTCCCCTCAAAATATTCCTTTCATTCTGCCTGATTCAGTGGCCCCGGGTTTTGGTTAAACTTTCACATATGTGTGGAAAGTGCTGGCAGTTGACACATGTGATACTCAACTCTATATTTGATATTAAATGACTTCCTTTGAATTTCCTAAAGCTATATCAGAGTCTTGACTTCACCAATTTACAGGTAATTGTGAAAACGGCTCCAACAGTAAGCAACTTTCTAGGCAGTGCTGTGACAGCACTGTGACTCTGAGGGGCTTTCCAGGTGGCTAGGTGGTATGAATCCACCTAACAGTACAGGAGCTGCAGGAAACTCAGGTTCGATCTCTGGGTTGGGAAGATACCCTGAGGGAGGAAATGGCAACCCACCAGTATTCTTGTCTGGGAAATCCTGTGGACAGAGGAGTCTGGGGGGCTATAGTCCATGGGGTCATGAAGAGTCGGACAGGACTGAGCACACACTGAAACTCTGTAACTGCTGAATCCCAGGATCTCTCCTCAGTGTGGGGTCAAGGCTTCTTATGAGGCCCTGACTGTTGCAGGCCCGCAGGTTAAGCTCTATGTTAGCAGTGGATAAATGACCACTTCTGGCCAAGGATGGGGTGGAGACAGACAATAAAGACACGAGGGAAGACCATGGCAAACAGACAGTGACTCACATACCAGTCATGGTCCCAGGAGTATGTGACCTCAGGTTTCCAGGAGAGTAACTCAGCACCAGGGAGGGACACACTGAGCTCACCTTCTTGGACCTGGTGCAGAATGAAAGCCAGCACAGGGAGAAATCTCTGTTTCATCATGGGAGAGGAATTTTTCTAGCTCTGCCTAAATACTCCACCTGGATAATCTGCTGAAAAGAAGTGATGAGCTGCTCCTGATTCATCTTTTGGGTAACTGACCACATGCTCCTAGTTTCTGGCTTCTAGGGCATGTGTACGATCCTAGCTCTCTCCCAGGAACCTAGAGAAATGCCACCACCATCTAGGGAGAAAAAGCCACACGGCTGAGCTGTCACATTCCACGTGGCCGTGAATCAAGACGTTCTGTTGCCAAGGCATCGTCTATGTATGACAGGAAGCAGAATGTGGCACCCGAGGACCGGATTAGCTCTATTGTACAAAAGACTGTCTGGGGATGAGACGTCTGCAGGGAAATCAGAAATGGAAATTTTCTGACTTGAGGGAAATACTTCCCTTAGCCCAGTTAGTGACCCAGTGTTAGTGATGAGTTCTCTCCCAAAGGACGCAAAGAAGTTTCGAGGTCGTTTCGTGGTGTTCCTCAGTGGAGATGTATTTGAGAGGTGCTAAGTCACTTCAGTCATGTCCGACTCTTTGTGAACCCATGGACTATGCACCCACCAGCTCCTCTGTCCGTGGGATTATCTAGGCAAGTATACTGGAGTGGATTGCCGTTTCCTCCTCCAGGGAATCTTTGCAACCCAGGGATCAAAACTGTATCTCCTGTGGCTTCTGCATTGCAGGCTGATTCTTTACTACTGAGCCACTGGGGAAGCCCATTTGAAAGATCAATACACTGAATTGATAGGTTAGTGGAAGACACAACAGTTTGGGCTCAGCTGGTTTCACCAATAGCACCAGGGAAGTGGATGCCCATGTACACAGCGCAAGTGATCACCTAGTCAGTGTGGGCCATGTTCTCGAGGGATTTTAGACACTGGTCTTGATTTCTAAATGAGGTCAAAATAATGTCTTCATCTAGCTCTGCATACTCTCTGACCCTCCCTGGCCAGGCTCTGGCCTCACCTTGTGTCCTCATGAATCCAGTGCTTGCTTCTCTGTTTACAGCTCACCCAGATGCTTTTCAGTATTTGACACATGTCACTGTGTCTTCCATCTTGAACCTATTTTCCCCCTGAGATTCTGTCCAAAGAAAAATCAATTTTTCCTTGTATACAATATTGCCATGAACTTCCTTTCTTTTTTCCCTTGTTTGTCTTTTCTTCTTGTCTTTAAAATTGTTGCTGCCCTGGCTCTCAGGTACGTTTATCTTGGCCATCCACTTGCTCTGTCTGTGATCTCAACTGTTTCATGGCTTAACTAATCCTATAAGTTGTGACTCTCCAATATATCCCCACATCCTGACATGTCTCTGTACATCCCAGACCTGTATATCAGCTTGTGCCCTTGATGTTTGCAGTTGGGTTTTTTTTTTCCCCCAAACTTTAAACTTTTTATTTTGTATTGAGGTATCTATCAATCAACTCAGTCGCTCAGCCATGTCTGACTCTTTGTGACCCTATGGACTGCAGCACGCCAGGCTTTCCTGTCCATCACCAGCTCCCAAACTTGCTCAAACTCATGTCCATCGAATCAGTGATATCATCCATCCATCTCATCCCCTGTTGTCCCCTTCTCCTCCTGCCTTCAATCTTTCCCAGCATCAGGGTCTTTTCCAATGAGTCAGTTCCTTCCTCTGGTGGCCAAAATATTGGAGCTTCAGCTTCAGCATCAGTCCTTCCAATGAATATTCAGGACTGATTTCCTTTAGAATGGACTAGTTTGATCTCCTTGCAGTCCAAGGGACTCTCAAGAGTCTTCTCCAACACCACAGTATTGGGGTATAGCCAGTTAAAAATTCCAGTTAGGTATTGAATAAGCATTTCAAACTCAACACACCTCATGTAGAATTCCCACAATGGTGCTTCTCAAACCTCAAGTTTTGAAGTAATACCCCAGCAGTAATTGATTTCCTCCTGTTGGTCAGTGCCCAGAGTCAGGCCGTCAGCATGTCTTAATTTACTCTGTGCCCGGGAGACAGCCTGAGTCCGCGTGTCTCACCATCCACATTTATTTCACCACCATCCACTGCCCAATTAATTGCATCCTTGTCTCACTACTTTCATTCTAAATCTTTAATACCCGTTTTTCACACAGTCATCAATGGAGAGATTTTTCTAAAATGTGATCACACCACACTTGGTCACAGCTCTGATGGCTTTTGTCCCAAATTTATCTTTGCCTAAAAGTGTCTGTAAGACCTGGCTGTGGTTATCCCTAACCTTTCTGTCTCTAATTTACTGTGTCCCAGCCTGACTGACTGATTTACTTTCAGACACTGAAGTATGGTGTGTTCAACCCCAAATCACTAGCTTCTCCGTCTCTCCAGGTGGCTCTCTGTTCTGATTTTAACAGATCTGGCTTTTTTTTTTTTTTTTTTAAGGGCTTACCTGACCAACTAATGAAAGGAGTCACTAGTTACTGTTCCATGATCTCATTGAATTTTCTAACTCCTAGCGGGACACTAACCCACTAGCACAGAAGCCTCGTGGAAGAATGTCCCGCACTTGTTGGTTGTACTCAGTGCTCAGGGCAGTGCCTGGCAGGACTACACGTCAGTGATGTGACTGAGGTGACAGAGTCTCCAGGATTGAAGGGAGCCCAGTGGGGTGTCAGGAACTGGCTAAAGAACCTGTCTTCCTACCAGATGGGAAGAAGAGGAATATTACTTCAGAACACAATTAAGCAGTAAATAGACTTGTTTAATTTAATCAATGGATGGTGCACTTCGGTTGGTAGGTTTTAGATAAAAGTCAGGTTACTCTGTAGACACTGTGGTCCTCGGTAGTTAGGGAGTTTTGTTCTTGTAACCACTGGGCTTCCTGCTCTCAACCAGCATCTAGAGCAAGAATCAAGCCATCATTCTGGTCAAATATATCTGTGGGTGATATAAAAATACTGAAAAGGAAATTTTGACTTGCTTGGAATGGTAAATAATTGTCAGTGGGTAAGCATATTGAATACGAATTCCAGAATAACTGAAATGAAATATGAAACATGAAGAAAATCAAGCTCATTTTCTGAATATTTTTGTGTTCTGTTTAGAACAACTGAAAACATTTAGTATTGTTTTATTTATTGTCTCCTGGAGTAGTAAATAGCTATTAGCTCCAGTATTCTTGCCTAGAGAGGAGCCTGGTGGGCTACAGTCCATGGGGTCACAAAGAGTTGGACATGACTGAGCATGCACACCATATCCCACTGGAATGTTAGAGGCTTAACAGATAAACTTTATTTTTCTATTTGAAATGTGTAACAATATTAATTACCTTACACTTATGATTGAAAACTATAAAGGAATGTTCACAAAGATTTTAAGCAGTTTTGTAATATTTAGAAGAACTTGTAATATATCGACTTTATGAGCATAACTCATTAGATTTATAAGCCTTATTTAATAATTGGAAGCATTTTGCTTGTTAGATAGACAATTAAGTACTTAGGAAATTGGATATGTTAAATTTATAATGTTTACAATGTATAAAGGATTTTAATTATCTGAGATATAAAATCCTGGTAAATGACTTAATAAATTGTACTATATTTATAAATAGAGTGATATTTATAAACTAGATTTAATAACTTAAAATTATGTTGACTTATATTCCTATATATTAAGTAAATTGAATAATAATTTAAAATTAAGTCCTTACTATAAATAGAAACTGCCTTAGTGAAGTTAGAAAGACCCATAAGCTCACGCACACTCATACTTTCATCAGATTTGATCTTTACAAGCAAAACCCCTGAGGGGGATGGATACATAAGTCTTACCTCCTCTGCTTTAAGATGGAGCATGGACATTCCCATGAGCTTAATCAATAAACTCTAGTCCTTCTCGTCAGTGGACTCGCCCAGTTTATTCCTCCTGAGACACTTTGCTTGTCCTTTACCTTCCTCTTCTCAAAAAAGCCTACAAAATAAAATAGATGTGCTTCCCATGTGTTTCCTTTGCTTTCTGCACAAACCTCAAGCCCGTCCTTAATGTCATTGTTGTAATGGTTTATTTAGCTGTGGAGAAGGCAATGGCACCCCACTCCAGTACTCTTGCCTGGAAAATCCCATGGACGGAGGAGCCTGGTGGGCTGCAGTCCATAGGGTCCCTAAGAGTTGGACACGACTGAGTGACTTCGCTTTCACTTTTCATTTTCATGCATTGGAGAAGGAAATGGAAACCCACTACAGTGGTCTTGCCTGGAGAATCCCAGGGCTGGGGGAGCCTGGTGGGCTGCTGTCTGAGGGGTTGCACAGAGTCGGATGAGACTGAAGTGACTTAGCAACAGCAGACCCTTAGTGTACTAACAAGGGTGCTGTATTTTGCACAATTATAACATCTATGTTTTGCACATTGTTTTCAATTTTGTTGAATAATTTTTCTTTACTTTCCCCAGCCTGATTGGAGTATGATTGATGTGTAAAAATTGTACGTATTTAAGGTGTCCAGAAAGAAGAGAATGTAGGGTAACTGCTCATTGACACTGATCTTGGCCCTGAGTTTTTGTATTTGACAACAAAAGCACAGGCAAATAAAGCAAAAATAAACAAATGGGACTAAATCAAGCTAAAATATTTTCCCATAGCAATGGAAACAATCAACATTTATAGAGTGTGAGAGAATATTTATAAGAATATTAATATTTAACTTACAAAATATTTAATAATTAAATTTAATTAATGTAGTATTTACAAGAATAATCCAATAAGAGGTTAATATCCAAAATATACAAGGAAATCCTACGACTTAATAGCAAAAGAATCAAATAACCCAACTGAAAAAGTGGGCAGAATACCTGATTAGACATTGTATCCAAAAAAGATATATAAAGGATCAAAACCACGATGAGATACAAACTTGAACACAGTATGCACTAAGCAAACATTGTTAACTGAAGATATTTTGTGGGTAAAGCCATGTAGCTAGAGCATAAATGCAATAATTTTTCACTCTAGAGACTCTAGTCCTTCTAAATTAATCTTCCTCCCTTAATCAATATCTTAAAAGTCTCTGATGTAAATATATTATGAAAAATTTCTCTCATGATTGGAATTGGAAAGTGGATTTTGAAATATTTCCCTATTTGTTAATATATCAGAATATTCTGGAATAGGTTCAAATTGCCTATTCCAAAGTGGTGGGGCTTCCCAGCAGTACCTGCAATGCAGGATCCTCAGGAGACGGGGGTTCGATCTCTGGGTTGGGAAGATCCCCTGGAGACAGAAAAGGCAACCCACCCCAGTATTCTTGCCTGGAGAATCCAATGGACAGAGGAGTCTGGCAGGCTATAGTCCATGGTGTCACAAGAGTCGGGCACGGCTGAAGCAACAGTATGCATGCAACAAGCCAGTCAGCCCAAGTAAGGCATTGGGAAATAGATCAGGGAGACACTGCATGCCAGTTGGAAGCTGAAGAACATACACGCGGGTAACACATTTTCAATTTCTAGGCTGACAGCATCTCCAGCATCTTCACAGATGCTGATCAGTGCTGTATTCAGTGGTCACCAACCTTTTTGGCCCTAGGGACCAGTTTCTTGGAAGACACGTTTTCCAAGAGTTGGGGTTGGTTTGGGGATGATTCAAGCACATTACATGTATTGTACATTTCTTTTTGGGTTTCCCAGATGGCACTGATGGTAAAAAACCCGCCTGCCCTTGCAGGAGGAAAAAGAGACTCGGGTTCAATCCTTCAGTCGGGAAGATCCCCTGAAGGAGGGCATGGCAACCTACTCCAGTATTCTTGCCTGGAGAATCCCATGGACAGTCCATAGGGTTGCAAAGAGCCGGACATGACTGAAGCAACTTAACACACACATTGATTCTGTTATTATTATATCAGCTCCACCTCAGATCATCAGGCATTCGATCCCAGAGTTTGGGAACCGTGCTGTATACAGAATAAGACCACCACCCTCCAGGGGCTGACAGTCCAGGTAGAGGAGGTGGACTCCACATGAAATATACAGTGTGGGTCAGTGCAGGCTAAGTGACCAGCAGGGAGCATACATTGTGAGGACTGCAGGAAAACCAAGATGCCCCATGGCGCTGAGCAGAGGAAGATGCACTCCTGGAGAATGTACCGCAACAGTTACTGTAGTAGGGTCGACGTGGAATTAAGCTGGGTCTTAAATAAATGATTAGTCAAACACATTTGGCCAAACTTTATGAATAAAATTTTTTCATAAACCCTACGATCCTTTAAATGAGTCTTGGGCTTGATGAATTAGTCTAGTCTTCCCTCCTAGTTTCCTCTTTGGCATCTGTATTTCAACAGACACATTTGAAAGGTTTTGCCTAAAAAGTGATTATTGTGAAATATTAGAGATGGGTGTTGGATGAGTTTCTGTGAAGAAAAGGTTTCAGAGCTATTCACAGCTCTGCTTAGGAACTACCTGCTATAATCTGAATAAAATATTTAAAAAGCGGTATTAGAGAGGTTGTCTTGACAAAACTCTGTTAGCCTTTGACCTGCTTCGTTTTGTACTCCAAGGCCAAATTTGCTTGTTACTTTAGGTCAAAGCAGGTCAAAAGCTAACAGAGTTTTGCCAAGAGAATGCACTGGTCATAGCAAACACCGTCTTCTAACAACACAAGAGAAGACTCTACATACAGACATCACCAGATGGTCAACACTGAAATCAGATTGATTATATTCTTTGCAGCCAAATATGGAAAAGCTCTATACAGTCAGAAAAAACAAGATGGGGAGCTGACTGTGGCTCAGATCACTAACCTCTTATTGCCAAATTCAGACTGAAATTGAAGAAAGTACGGAAAACCACTCGGCCATTCAGGTATGACCTGGATCAAATCCCTTAAGATTATCCAGTGGAAGTGACAAATAGTTTCAGGGGATTAGATCTGATAGACAGAGTGTCTGAAGAACTATGAATGGAGATTTGTGACATTGTACGAGAGGCAGTGATCAAGACCATCCACAAGAAAAAGAAATGCAAAAAGGCAAAATGGTTGTCTGAGGAGGCCTTACAAACAACTTGAAAAGAAGAGAAGCAAAAGACAAAGGAGAAAAGGAAAGATATACCCATTTGAATACAGAGTTCCAAAGAATATCAAGGAGAGATAGGAAGGTCGTCCTTAGTGAGCAATGCAAAGAAACAGAGGAAAACAATAGAAAGGGAAAGCATAGAGATCTCTTCAAGAAAATTAGAAATACCAAGGGAACATTTCATGCAAAGATGGGCTCAATAAAGGACAGAAATGGTATGGACCTAACAGAAGCAGAAGATATTAAGAAGAGGCAGCAAGAATACACAAAAGAACTATACAAAAAAGATTCTTAATGACCCAGATAATAATGATTACTCACCTAGAGCCAGACATCCTGGAATGAGAAGTCAAGTGGGCCATAGGAAGCATCACTACAAAAAAAGCTAGTGGGGGTGATGGAATTCCAGGTAAGCTATTTCAAATCCTGGGAGATGATGCTGTGAAAGTGCTGCACTCAATATGCCAGCAAATTTGGAAAACTCAGCATTGGCCACAGAGCTAGAAAAGGTCAATTTTCTTTCCAATCCCAAAGTAAGGCAACGCCAAAGATTGCTCAAACTACTACACAACTGCACTCATCTCACACACTAGCAAAGTAATGTTCAAAATTCTCCAAGACAAGCTTCAGCAGTATCTGAACCACGAAATTCCAGATGTTCAAGCTGGATTTAGAAAAGGCAGAGGAACCAGAGATCAAATTGCCAACATCTGTTGGATCACTGAAAAAGCAAGAGAGTTGCAGAAAAACATCTACTTCTGCTTTATTGACTATGCCAAAGTCTTTGACTGTGTGGATCACAACAAACTGTGGAAAATTCTGAAAGAGATGGGAATACCAGACCACCTGACCTACCTCTTGAGAAATCCATATGCAGGTCAAGAAGCAACAGTTAGAACTGGACATGGAACAACAGACTGGTTCCAAATCAGGAAAGGAGTATGTCTAGGCTATATATTGTCACCCTGCTTATTTAACTTAAATGCAGAGTACATCATGTGAAATGCCAGGCTGAATGAAGCACAAGCTGAAATCAAAATTACCAGGAGAAATATTAATAACCTCAGATATGCAGATGACACCA
Source organism: Bos indicus (assembly GCF_029378745.1). NCBI lineage: Eukaryota > Metazoa > Chordata > Mammalia > Artiodactyla > Bovidae > Bos > Bos indicus. The sequence goes on along the minus strand of NC_091773.1, from coordinate 21,210,082 downwards.
ACTTTATGGCAGAAAACAAAGAACTAAAGAGTCTCTTGATGAAAGTGAAAGAGGAGAGTGAAAAACTTAGCTTAAAGCTCAACATTCAGAAAACTAAGATCATGGCATCTTGTCCCATCACTTCATGGAAAATAGATAGGGAAACAATGGAAACATTTGAGAGCCTTTACTTTTTTGGGCTCCAAAATCACTGCAGATGGTGACTGCAGCCATGAAATTAAAAGACACTTGCTCCTTGAAAAAAAAGCTATGACCAACCTAGACAGCATATTAAAAAGCAGAGACATTACTTTGTCCACACAGGCCCATCTAGTCAAAACTGGTTTTTCCAGTAGTCATGTATGGATGTGAGAGCTGGAGTATAAAGAAAACTGAGTACTGAAGAATTAATGCCTTTGAACTGTGGTGTTGGAGTCCCTTGGACTGCAAGGAGATCAACCCAGTCAATCCTAAAGGAAATCAGTCCTGAATATTCATTGGAAGGATTGATGTTGAAGCTGAAACTCCAATACTTTGGCCACCTGATGCAAAGAAGTGACTCATTTGAAAAGATCCTGGTGCTGAGAAAGATTGAAGGTGGGAGGAGAAGGGAACGACAGAGGATGAGATGGTTGGATGGCATCACTGACTCGATGGACACAAGTTTGAGTAATCTCTGGGAGATAATGATGGACAGGGAAGCCTGGCGTGCTGCAGTCCATGGGGCTGCAAAGAGTCAGACTTGACAGAGCAACTGAACTGAACAGATTAGAGAGGTTAAATATTTTATTCAGACTACTGCAGGTAGTTCCAGTAGTCATGTAAGGATGTGAGAATTGGACCATTCAGAAGGCTGAGCACCAAAAAATTGACGATTTTAAATTGTAGTGCTGGAGAAGACTCTTGAGAGTCCCTTGTACAGCAAAGAGATCAAATTAGTCAATCCTAAAGCAGAAAGTGAAGAGGAACTAAAAAGCCTCTTGATGAAAGTGAAAGTGGAGAGTGAAAAAGTTGGCTTAAAGCTCAACATTCAGAAAACAAAGATCATGGCATCTGGTCCCATCACTTCATGGGAAATAGATGGGGAAACAGTGGAAGCAGTGTCAGACTTTATTTTTTGGGGATCCAAAATCACTGCAGATGGTGACTGCAGCCATGAAATTAAAAGACGCTTACTCCTTGGAAGGAAAGTTATGACCAACCTAGATAGCATATTGAAAAGCAGAGACATTACTTTGCCAACAAAGGTCCGTCTAGTCAAGGCTATGGTTTTTCCTGTGGTCATGTATGGATGTGAGAGTTGGACTGTGAAGAAGGCTGAGCACCGGAGAATTGATGCTTTTGAACTGTGGTGTTGGAGAAGACTCTTGAGAGTCCCTTGGACTGTAAGGTGATCCAACCAGTCCATTCTGAAGGAGATCAGCCCTGGGATTTCTTTGGAGGGAATGATGCTGAAGCTGAAACTCCAGTCCTTTGGCCACCTCATGCGAAGAGCTGACTCATTGGAAAAGACTCTGATGCTGGGAGGGATTGGGGGCAGGAGGAGAAGGGGATGACAGAGGATGAGATGGCTGGATGGCATCACTGACTCAATGGGCGTGAGTTTGAGTGAACTCTGAGAGTTTGTGATGGACAGGGAGGCCTGGCGTGCTACGATTCATGGGGTCGCAAAGAGTTGGACATGACTGAGCGACTGAACTGAACTGAACTGAACTGAAAGGAAATCAGTCCTGAATATTCATTGGAAGGACTGATGCTGAAGCTGAAGCTCCAATACTTGGCCACCTGATGCAAAGAAATGACTCATTGGAAAAAACCGTGATGCTGGGAAAGATTGAAGGCAGAAGGAGAAGGGTGACACAGGATGACATGGTTAGATAGCATCACTGACTTGATGGACATGAGTTTGAGCAAACTGCAGCAGACAATGGAGGACTGAGGAGCCTGGTGTGCTGCAGTCCATGGGGTCACAACAGTTGGTCAAGACTTAGAGACTGAACAAGAGCAAAATTAAAGAGGTTTATTGGCAGGAGGCTTTGTTTTCACATTAGCATTGCCGTATGTAAAAGATGCCAGGGTGATAGGAAAATAAGATGAAGGGATTTGGCAAACACATTCTTGAGTTTGTTTTCTGTCTTTTTATTTTTGGCTATTGTATTTTTGCTACTTTTAATATATTTGCAGTATCTTAGACTATGTGTTTGCAAATGACAGCTTGAGGAAATCTTTCCATATAATAACACATCCCAAGCAAAATTATCAAAAGTTTAAATCAGTTCTTGAAGTCTTCAAGTTATTAAAATGGATGCAAAATCAAGATGAACTTTATCCTGTAAAAAAAACTAGTGGATTAATTAGAGTCCTCAAATATACAGTGGTTTGAAGGAAAATTAGAATTTTCATCCTGTGTCTTCAGGGATTATTTCATTTGTGGAGATCAAAAGATTTAATCATTTGAATTCATAAATGCTTTTAATAACATTTTGCAGCAATAATGGAAAACAGGATTTAACAGCAATGCTCACATCATGCTTGACGCAGCATCAGGAAGCAAGTCATCCTCTGTTTAATCTGCAGATATCCTGGTTTTCATTAACTTTACAAGTGTTGCTTGATTGAGTCAAATCAATACATCCCCAACAAATAATGTTAATTTATATAAGAGGAAAAAGGTTTAAAAGATAATTTACTTTTCAGATTAATTCAGGTTAATATATTGTTTACAAAAATTCCAACTAGTCTTTGACAATAATTACAAGAATTTTGTAATGAATAACACTCTGTCAACCCCTTTCCTTGTCTTAAGCCATGATATGGTGAAAATGGTATCATTTACATATGTGGAGAATGTATTAATATATTTCAAAACAGTTGGAACATATAGTGAAAGTTTTAAAATAATTGAAATTCACCTCTATTCAAGAGCATCAGGTTCAATGTTAACTATGTTAGCTATGAAAATAATGATAAAGGACAAAAAAAAAAAAAAAAAAAAAACACCTTCAAACTTGTGGTTCTTTGGTGCCCAAGACTGTTGTGTGTTTTATATTTCCTGTTTTCCTGAATCACATATTTTCTCAGTTCTATTTCATAATTTGAATTTTCAGTTTTCCTTCATCATGGCCAGCCTGCTCCCTCTTTTTAGTGTGAAATGCCTGCTTAACCCCAGCACTTACCTGTTTCCGTGTTCACCTAATATTAGTCTGATGGAGCCACCATATTGGCTCCCCATGCCTTTCATCATATCACTCATTGCTGGTGGTGGTGTTATTGTTGTCTTAAAAATTATTTGGATAATTCAGTGTGATTATGGGGCTTCTCAAGTGGCAGATCCCATCTGCCAATGCAGGAGACACAGGTTCAGTCCCTGGGTCAGGAAGATCCCCTGAAGGAGGAAATGGCAACCCACTCCAGTATTCTTGCCTGGGAAATCCCATGGACCTAGGAGCCTGGTGGGTTACAGTCCACTGGGTTGCAAAAAGTCGGACACGACTGAGTAACCCCACATATATACATGCAATTATACAAAATGTGGATTTTATTCAGTTATTACCACACCTTCCAGTGTTATATAAAATGTTAATATAATAAAAAATAAATGTGCCAGACTGTTGTTCAGTCACTAAATTGTGTCCAACTCTTTGAGACCCCATGGGCTTTTAGTCGATAACAGCTGTATCTTTATAATAATCACTTTCTGCTTGTCCCTACAGCATATTGCAAATTTAGATTACCATCTTCTTTACTACACTTAATTCTGTTAATTTTTTTACATTTTTCAAAAGTCATACTTACTCTCATAGAAAAAGCATATATACTATTTGTCATATTGTTGTTATTGTTCAGTGACTAAGTCATGTCCAACTCTTTGAGACCCCGTGGACTGCAGCACACCAGGCTCCCCTGTCCTTCATTATCTCCCGGAATTTTCTCAGATTCATGTCTACTGAGTCAGTGAAGCCATCCAACCATCTCATCTTCTGCTGCGCCATTTTCTTTTGCCCTCAATCTTTCCCAGCATCAGGGTCTTTTCCAACAAGTTGGCTTTTTGCATCAGGTGGCCAAAGTATTGGAGCTTCAGCATCAGTCCTTCTAATGAACATTCAGGGTTGACTTCCTTTAGGATTGACTGGTTTGGTCTCCCTGCTGTCCAAGGGACTCTCAAGAGTCTTCTCCAGCACCACAACTTAAAAGCATCAATTCTATGGTGCTGTCTTCTTTATGGTCCAACTCTCGCATCCATAACTGACTATTGGAAAAACTATAGTTTTGACTATATGGACCTTCGTCAGCAAAGTGATGTTTCTGCATCTTCATATGCTGTCTAGGTTTGTCATAGCTTTTTTCCCCCTGAAGTGCCAGACTAATCCTGCTTTTTACTCATCCACTTTAGCATTGCACTTAAGCATCCATTTTAGATTTCTTGTGCTCTGGACATCTCTCCTCCTCCTGGTCAGTCCTGGGCTGTGTGCTGGGCCCCCTGTTCTGAGAGAGTCCATGGCTGCTCCCCCTCTTCCTGTCAGACTCTCTCTTTAAGTCTCTAGACTTGAAGGGAGGCTGCCTCCTCTCAGGGGTCTGGCAGCCTTTCTTGCCCCCAGGCTAGTGCATTAAAACAATTGATTTGTTTTGTGATGAAGAGAAAGATACTTAGAATGGAAAAAAAGTAAACTCGCCAAACACCTTAAAAATTGGAAAGTGGAAGTAAAAAGAAACTTGGAAAAGTTATAAATCAGGTTAATGATTCTTGAACTGGGGCAGGGAGAGAAGACAAGCTCAGACCAAAATGTATGTTTCTGATTCTGTGCGATGCAGCAGCCAGCCATGCAAGCTGTGTTCGGAAGAAACCTTACAAATGAGGTCAGATGGTGTAAAGATAAGGGACGGACATTAATAATATCTTCCTGCAAAGACCTTTATGGATAAAAAATACAGAATGAGTTCTCTGACAAAGAGAGAAATGCATTCAGTGGACTTCAGAATCACTGTGTACTCACATAATTTTTATAATAAGGGAAATAAAGAGATTCTTTTCAGAAACCTGTGATTTGGAAGCATCTTTAGGAATAATGGTCAAAAGGAAACAACTACATAATCCACTTATTTGATTATTTCAAGCACACCTATTTTAAAAATAATTATTTATGAACAAGATTCAAGCACAAATATAAAATAAACCAAGCATCTACAATTTAGATCAAATTTAAAAGATATGTTATTCATTGAGAACAGGTTAAAATTGGTAATCATTAATCTATATCTATCTATCCATCCATCCATCCACCCAGTTTTTACATAGTCAAATTACAGAAAGCATTAACTACTGTAAAGCTACTACAGTGGAAAAAATATGTGACTGAAATTGGGTCTATAAGAAGCAACTTACTATGATTTGGCTCATTTACTCATTTGTCAGGAAACATTTACTAAGTGGCTTACATATGACCTTGGCAAGGCAGTGAGAACTGAGTAGTAAAAGGACACAGTTTTGTTTTGCCTTATGCTTTTTTATTTTGTACTGGGGGGGAACTGGAAGAAACACAAGCTGGAATCAAGATTGCCAGGAGAAATATCAATAACCTTAGATATGCAGATGACACCACCCTTATGGCAGAAAGTGAAGAGGAACTCAAAAGCCTCTTGATGAAAGTGAAAGTGGAGAGTGAAAAAGTTGGCTTAAAGCTCAACATTCAGAAAACGAAGATCATGGCATCTGGTCCCATCACTTCATGGCAAATAGATGGAGAAACAGTGGTTGACTTTCTTTTTCTGGGCTCCAAAATCACTGCAGATGGTGACTGCAGCCATGAAATTAAAAGACGCTTACTCCTTGGAAGAAAAGTTATGACCAACCTAGATAGCATATTGAAAAGCAGAGACATTACTTTGCCAACAAAGGTTCGTCTAGTCAAGGCTATGGTTTTTCCTGTCGTCATGTATGGATGTGAGAGTTGGACTGTGAAGAAGGCTGAGCGCCAAAGAATTGATGCTTTTGAACTGTGGTGTTGGAGAAGACTCTTGAGAGTCCCTTGGACTGCAAGGAGATCCAACCAGTCCATTCTGAAGGAGATCAGCCCTGGGATTTCTTTGGAAGGAATGATGCTAAAGCTGAAACTCCAGTCCTTTGGCCACCTCATGCGAAGAGTTGACTCACTGGAAAAGACTCTGATGCTGGGAGGGATTGGGGGCAAGAGGAGAAGGGGACGACAGAGGATGAGATGGCTGGATGGCATCACTGACTCGATGGATGTGAGTCTGAGTGAACTCCGGGAGTTGGTGATGGACAGGGAGGCCTGGCGTGCTGTGATTCATGGGGTCACAAAGAGTCGAACACGACTGAGCGACTGATCTGATCTGATCTGATCTGATGCTAAGTCACTTTAGTTGTGTCCGACTGTTGGCAACCCCATGGACTGTAGCCTGCCAGGCTCCTCTGTCCATGGAATATTCCAGGCAAGAATACTAGAGTGGGTTGCCATTTCCTACTTCAGGGGATCTTCCCAACCTAGTGATCGAACCTGCATCTCCTACATTGACAGGCAGGTTCTTTACCACTCTGTCACCTGGGAAACCCTTAGATTTGATAGCTCTTTAAGCAACCTTTGGCTTCTTTATGTAGACGTTCCAGTTCATTTTAATTGGATCATATTAACAATTTTGTGACAAAGTTATCCAGGCTCTGGAGCTTATATTGCAGTGGTCCCCCTCTAATCCTGCTGCAGAGGAGAATGTGGGTCCCCCTTGTTACACAGGTGGAGGTATAGGCTCAAGGTCCCTGCTTGGTCTAGTTGACACACGAGTGGGAAGCACCGTTGCTATTGCAGGGTGTGGCCAAGGTGCATAAACTGGCTCATGTTAACTGAGTTTCCTCCACTTTCAAGACTTTGGCAATCATCTTTGCTTGGATTAGTATACAAACAGGCAAAAAATCAGAAGAAGCAAAATATGTCATGATATCTGAGAAGAAACTTGCTTGTCTATCATCTGTGATGTTGAAGTGAGGTGAGTTGGAGAAATGGACACTGAAAAACAGCTGTTGAATGGAATTAAGAATGTCTTTCCATGGAAAGTGAAGTGAAAGCTGATCAGTCATGTCCGATTCTTTGTGACGCCATGGATTATTCAGTCAATGGAATTCTCCAATCAGAATCCTGGAGTGGGTAACAGTTCCCTTCTCTAAAGAATCTTCCCAACCCAGGGATTGAACCCAGGTCTCCAACACTGCAGGTGGGTTCTTTACCAGCTGAGCCACAAGGGAAGCCCAAATTCCATGGAAAAGGAATTTAATTAAATTCAATGAACCTTGATTGTGCATGTTCTATGCTAGACTGTAGGTGAGGAAAAATCCAAATATAGGAAGAATAAGACATAGCACTTGCCTAATTCAACTTAAATTGAGTAAGTGTAATAAAACATGACATTATACATAGGCTTGAAAAATTGTGTAGAGGCTCCTAGAGGATTTTCATTCAAATCATTGTATCTAATGCTTTGGGAAGATTTTATTTATCCTGTCAGCAGAGGTTACAGAGTAAAGAATGTGTAAAAAACAATCAAATACACTGACTAACTGTCACAAAATCATGGTGAAAGTTAGGCACTGAAAGAATATACAAGAAGACGGGCACAGTTAAAAAACTGCCACCAGGATGAGGTAGAGGGCAAAGGACAGGGACCACATCAGAGCAGGTGAAGATACACAGTGCAGGCATCTCACACAGCCCAGTTTTCTAGAGCATCCTTTCTTCATTTCAATAAGGTATTTTTTATTTTGCAGGGGAAAGTGATACATGGACACACCGTTGTGGGGATCAGGAGTGGGTCTAATTTCCATCGGTATTATACTGATATCGGTTGTCACCTTTTCCTGGACCTTTCCAGCAAGATACAGCTGTGTAATGTTTCAGAGTCAAAATGTCTCCAATGTCACAGAAAATTCGAAAGATCAAAGTTTAAATCAATTGTCTAGCTCCACCAACACAAATTGTCAACCTTCATTCAACTGATGCTGTTTTATCTTGAGATAAAACTGTATGTTTTTCAAAAGAGGGGAAATTTGTTTCCAAGTGTGAATTTGATTAAAATACCATAACCTTCTAAACCCTTGACAAGTATCATTAATCAATAATGTTTTATAATCTGGAGATATGAATGGTCCTTCCTGACACCCTAACCTATGGGGAAAATTTTTATCAAATATCTTAGATATTAAACATCTTTTTGTAAAATATAGTTCCAGGTTTAAATGTGTCTGGCTATGTACTGGATCTAGAATTGAGTAGTTTTCATCTGCTGGGCCTGCGGCAGAGAGGGCTGTCACTGGAACTTAATACTCTCAGGAAACCACAGCTACTTACCTTCCCTCAGCAAGGCAGTTACCCTCCAGCTTCAAAAATGGCCTAGCCTCAGCAAGAGAAAGATATTAACATGTTTTTACTCAAGAGGACAATCTTGTAATCTCAGTATTTTAGTAGAGAAAAGGACTAAAAACCCAACTCATTCAGCTCAGAAAACCATACAGGCTCGTTATAGACCACAACCTGCATGGCAAACATCACACATTGCAGATCTGACTGAACATTGGATATGATTAGTGTTGCTCATCTTTTAAAAAGCAATACTTTAATAAATCAGTTGGAGCTGTCTATTCAAATATAATGTTGCTCCTGTCACACTGTTCGGAAAATCCATGACTTGACTCTGAACAAAGATACATATTTAAAACTCTTAATGAAGGTATGTACTCAAAACTATAGAACATTTGACTGAGAAAAGAACTGAATATTAAAACTGGAGGAACAAAACTGCCAAAGGGTGTACTGACAGTGAAATGTTTGATTTAGTGAATTGTGTATTAAACTGCGTGCGTGCATGCTAAATTGCTTCAGTGTGTCCAACTCTTTGCGACTGCATGGACTGTAGCCCGCCAGGCTCCTCTGTCCATGGGGTTCTCCAGGCAAGAATACTGGAGCGGGCTGCCATGCCCTCCTCCAGGGGATCTTCCCAACACAGGGATTGAACCCATGTCTCTTTTGTCTCCTGCACTGGCAGGCAGGTTTTTTTTTTTTTTTTTTTAACCAGCTGAACCACTAGGGAAGCCCCTAAGATAGACTATCATTTCTCACTTCACAGAACCTACTGTGTAATTCTAATTCCCAATGAAATTAAGATTTCCTACAAAAAGCTAGATGGAAGCTGCAGTGGGAAATGATTAAAATTTGTGAAATTTCTAGCTTAAAACCTGGCATACAGCAAGCATGCCCTACATGTTATTTCTTTTCCTCTTGACCATGCTAAACTGTGTTCTATTTTAAATAAATTAGAAGCAGAAGAGGGCAATTTGGGGGTCAGTGACTTAATTCTAAAGGTAAAGAGGAATTATATGTGCAAATGCAAAATACACAACTCAGTAATTTTATAATCAAGTTATCAGTAGAAAATATACAGGCTTAGGAAACATCCAGGCTTGGCTGACCTAGATTTGAACATCTGTCACATATTTACAAATTTTGTTGATTAGGGTAGATTAATTTACCCAAGGTTTTTGTTTGGGTAGATTTTTGCTTAGTTGCAGTTTATATCTATATCTATATCTATATAGACATCTTGATGATGCTGTCAATATCACGGAGGAGTCGTTGGACAAATGCTCCCCAAGGGGTCCAGTCTGACTCCATTCTGTTCGTTGATGCTACTGAGGTGTACCAGAATTCTGGTATAACTGTAGAAATGCAAGATGAGATGGACAGACTGCAAACAAGTATACAGAACACAAAACAGGTGCACCAAAGTGAAGGTCAGGTTAGAAAGCTTAGCTCCAAACCACTGAGACCGACTTGAAACACAACTATTCCACTTTTGTAAACAAGTGTTGTGTCTCAGGTTCTCTATTAGAATTTCCCCACTTGGTGATATATTTTGGTCAACCAGAAGAGTAGTACACCCCTCACTAGTCATGTGAGTGATTTGGCAAACATTTCCCGAGGCTGCTGTCACTGAAAGTGGTGTCACCCTCAATGTGAAAAGAGAGATCAGTTTTCAGAATTACAGTGCCTTAAATGAAGTTATAACAGGAGTGGTCTGTGTAGCAGGGAAAGCAGTATTCCATCCAAATGGTAAGGTTGTCAACAGTCACATTTCATGAAAGAAGAATGAAATATGCATCGTATTTTCACATCTAGAGAAATTGTGCATCAAGAAGACTCATGACTGGGTGGATGTTTATGGCGGCAAAGGTCCAGGCTGCATGGTGGGAGGTGGATGGGCGAGGGGCACAGGAGGAGCAGTAGCTTTGCCTAAGCGTGATCTCGAAGATAGGAGGCGCCTTCAGTACTGGTGAAGATAACAATGAGCTGATAGACAATTTGAAGGAGGCTCAAAGCTGGTGGTGCAGGCTTTCCGAGCTATTGACCATGCAGACTATTACCTCAAAGAATTTAGAGAACGCATATGGCCCACGTGGAAGCACAGCAACATCTACCTCTCTGCTCCATGCATCTCTTTGGAGCTGATGGAGGCCCTCGACCTGCAGCCTGGCCTCTCCTTCTTGAATCTGGGCAGCGGCACTGGGTACCTCAGCTCCATGGTGGGGCTCATCGTCGGCCTCTTGGGTGTGAACCACGCGGTGGAACTCCATTCAGATGTGACAGAGTACGCAAAGCAGAAGCTGGACTTCTTTATCAGGACAAGTGACAGCTTCGACAAGTTTGACTTCTCTGAACCCTCCTTCGTTACTGGCAATGGCCTGGAGATTTCTCCGGATTGTTGTCAGTATGACTAGGTGGACTGCAGGCCAGGCGTGCAGAGGGAGCAGGAGCAGTACACGAAGAGTCTCCTCAAGGTTGGGGGCATCCTGGTCCTGCTGGTGCAAGAGAAACGACGGAGATTAACGCGCACTGGCCCTTCCACTTGGGAAACCAAGAAGCAGGTTTCTTGGCTGTCTCCTCTGCTCTGCTGCTCTAGCCCTGCCAGTCAGTCAGGGAAGCCGAGGCTCGTCCAGTTACGTGACACCCCTGGCAGTTCACAGTCTCCAGGACCTGGCCCATATCGCCATCCGGGGCACCATTAAGAAGATGGCTCACCAGGAAGAAGGGAACAGAAACGGGAAACAGACTGAAGAACACTCCCAGGTTTAAACGAAGGCGAGTTCGCCGCTGCCAAGTGGAAACGCTTGTCTTTTTGCACAAAGAGGTCTTTGCCAGTTGGATCTCCAACCCCACTGATGACAGTGGCTCTGGAGACCTGGAGGAGGAGTGGTGGGAAAGAAGAGGTGACCACCCCGCCAGAGGCCAAGCCTGGGACCCCGGTGAACTTCCTGAACTTCTCTGAGGAAGTTCAGAGGAACTTCCTCAGAGAAGGTCCTGAGCCTCCCTCTGCCAGATCCCCTGATGTACTACCTGCTTTATTACAGAGTAAAGTAGGTCTGTGGTCCAGGGAGGAGGCCCAGCCTGCCTGGAGCACCACCCATGCAGGTACACTGGGGAAGCAGGGGCTCGGCTCTGCATCCCCTGTCCTTGACTGTCCTCTAGGACACTCCTGCCTCTGTCTGATTTCTGTGAACATAGTCTACTAGGTAAGATGCAAGGGAGAATGTTTTCTCAAATGGGTGCGTGCCCCTGGAGGAGGCGCTGACTTCTGGCTCTCAGGAAACACTGAGGTCTGTGTGCGAAGGTGGCTGGGAGACTGTTCCTTACGCCAGGTACGCGTGTCTGCATCAGAAAGGAAAACTGAAATTGAAATTAACCTGTCTTGCTTATAAAATGTGAGACAGAAAGCACAGGTTTCTACGTGTATAAAATCTTTTCTGAGTGGGACACGCTGATGTCCAGGTTTGAATTTTACAGTATCTGCCTCCTAATTACTGGCACTGAGTTTCACTAAATCTTCACTATCTGGAGCGGGGAGACACAGAAAAGCTCCCTTATTTTAAGTAAAATAACGAAATCTTACATGAGTTGTCAATTGTAATTTAGAAAAAGAAAAAACTGATGGGGGGAGGAATGAAAGTATGAAGTGACCAGATGTCTTTGTGGAATTGCAGAAGAATTCCACGGAACTTTTTGTGCCACCTTCATTACCTTTAGAAGAATTGGTGTTGAGTAATACCCTCAAAGAAAATCCTGAAGAAGCATATCAGTGCTGTGTGTAAGAAAGAAGCTACATTGCTTGTGCCGCAGTGACAGTGATGATCATTGGTTCAGCTTTGAGTTGATGGTGTCTGAGGCTCCATCCTCAGAGCAGGTGGAAGGAGCTGGCCATAGGAAGTGGACTGGGATGCTGGGGTTGGTCCGTGGAGTTTTCTTTTCAGTTGTCCATTTTTCTGCAATCACATTACAGTACTGACTCATAGATTTTATCTTTTGTAATTCTGGAGAAAAAGATTTGTTAGTTTTGGAATTTTTCTTAAGAGCAAACATAAATGATCCGTAGCTCTATTGCACCAGAGTGGTTTTACTCACAGTGGTATGTGCAGTCCGTCTTCTCCAGGCCTGGGTGTTGAAAGTTTCCTGTCTTGTCACATCCCGGTCTCCATGCGAGGCCATTTTGTTAGGTGGCAGGATGTTTACAGGTGACACTGCTTCTTCTGAAACATTGGTTCTTGTCAAACTTTTCAATTTTATCCAAAGGCTAGTATGAAATGTTAATAGTAAATCCAAAATCAGAGTGCTGATGGAAGATTAATCATTCAGATTTTACGATTAATTTTATCCCTTAGCTTCCCAAGCGTTGCTGAGTTCAGTGCCTTTGTGGTTTCACTAACTTCATTGAGTTCTATTATTTTTTCCATTTATGCCTTTTTTAAAATTAACGGAATCATTTTATCACAGAATACTGTGTGCACGAGCAGCTGGGGAAATGTGGGCAGTGCCCTGAATTGGTACAGTTAAGCTATTGTAAAGAAGGTTTCTTCATGGCTTTGCTTATCTGCCTTTCACTGGAAGTCAAGCCTCATTCTCTCTCTCAGAGACAGAATCATGAGGTGAACTTACTTGCTAAGGCTTCTATTTGCAGATCTAATTGACCCTATTCTAATTGACTTGTAGAGACTTCTGCAACACATGGACATTTTTGGACATAATGTTAAGTATGTGATATCTGAAATCTGTTATTATTAGATGGCGTGACTACATTTTTTTTTCCTATCATTGTATATGTGTTTCCCTATTTTTCAACCACGTTTGCCTTTATGCTGGATTGTAAAAACTCTTCACAATGCATAAGACATTATTTTCCCCTATATATATTAACCTTTTTCTAACATTCCTAACATTTCAACAGTATATGAACTGAGAACTTCAAGATGTTCAAGCTGGATTTAGAAAAGACTGAGGAACCAGAGATCAAATCGCCAACATCTGTTGGATCATCAAAAAAGCAAGAGTTCCAAAAAGACTGCTGCTGCCAAGTCTCTTCAGTCGTGTCCGACCCTATGTGACCCCATAGACGGCAGCCCACCAGGCTCCCCGTCCCTGGGATTCTCCAGGCAAGAACACTGGAGTGGGTTGCCATTTCCTTCTCCAATGCATGAAAGTGAAAAGTGAAAGTGAAGTCGCGCAGTCGTGTCCGACCCTCAGCGACCCCATGTACTGAAGCCCCCCAGGCTCCTCCGTCCATGGGATTTTCCAGGCAAGAGTACCGGAGTGGGGTGCCATCACCTTCTCCGAAAAAGACGTCTACTTCTGCAGTCTTGATGTACTCCTTTCCCAATTTGAAACCAGTCCATTGTTCCATGTCTGGTTCTAACTGTTGCTTCTTGACCTGCATATAGATTTCTCAGGAGGCAGGTAAGGTGGTCTGGTATTCCCAACTCTTTAAGAATTTTCCACAGTTTGTTGTGATCCATACAGTCAAAGCCTTTGGCATAATTAATAAAGCAGAAAAAGACGTCTACTTCTGCTTTATTAATTATGTCAAAGCCTTTGACATAATTAATACTCCAATACTTTGGCAACCTGATGTTATCAACTGACTGATTGGAAAATACCCTGATGCCGGGAAAGATCGAAGGCAGGAGGATAAGGAGATGACAGAAGATGAGGTGGTTGGATGGCATCACCAACTCTATGGACATGAGTTTGAGTAAGTTCTGAGAGTTGGTGATGGAGAGGGAAGCATGGCGTGCTGCAGTCCGTGGGGTTGCAGAGTCAAAAAAGACTGAGTGACTGAACTGAACTGAACATTTTGTATTTGCATGTTGGTTTGTGACTTTTACACCAGAATCTGGTTAAATATATATATATATATATATATATATATATAAGAGAGTATATGAAATGTGAAATAATTTGGTGTAGATCTATATTATAAACATAAAGGGGAATCATCAGTGAGCTTCCCCGTGTATGAGCACATTTTTCTAGAGTTCAGTATGAGGCACTGCTTTCTTTTTTAAAAAACAGATGAATTATATAGTCTGTGTTGTCTGCAAGCTCTACATTGTAAACCATAGACATTGGCTGACTTTTATGTTTTGATTAGTCTGTAATTTTATATGTGATTTTTGTTTTGGAAGTAGTTAAGCCATAGACGTGCAAAACAAATAACAAATTTATAAATATTAAGTATGTCATATAGATATCTTCTGTGTACTTAATATTTTTGCCAGTCTGGAGCTTTCAGGAAATAAATGCAATAAATAGGAAACAAAGACTTTAATGAGCTGATATACAAAAGATATCAATAAAGATATTTAAGACACACACACACACACAAGAAGACTCATAACTTCAGCATACAAAGGTTCACTTTTCTCCTTCAAAATAAGGAGTCCAGAGAAAGATATGAAAAGTTGGTGTGATGGCTATATAGACATGAGGCACCCAGGCTTGTAACATCATTTTTACATAGCATCATTCTTGCATCCTTCTCAGCATCATTCTTTATACAGCATCATTCTTAGCACCAGTCTTAGTGTGATTCTTTGCATCATTCTTAGTGTTATTATTTATACATCAGCCAGAGTGATCTTTGTTTTCTTTTTAAACTAAAATACACTTTACTGAGATGCATTTGTTTTTCTCTAATATCCTTTTTCTGCATCAAAATCCCTTCCATAATGTTATATTTTATTTAATCACTGTGTCTTCTTAGGCTACTCGGGCCTTTGCCAATTTCTCAGGTATTTGGTAAAAGGTCCCTAAGTTTGTGTTTGTCTGGTGTCTTCTCAAGGTTAGCCTGGGGTTTTGTGTTTGGGAGAGGAAGCTGACAGAGGGAAGTGCAATTCTCAATGCATTATGTGTAACTTATGTTCCAGCAACGGGATTTATCGTAAACGATGTTGACCTTGATCTCCTAGCTAGGGGGTGTTTACTGGTTTCTCCACTGAAATGTTAACTCCCTCCCTTCTCCTTCACACTGTATTTTGGGAGGCAGATTACCACAGATGCAGACCACAGTTCAAGGTATCCCACTTCCTTGTGGGAGGGCATATCTATATAAATATTTAGGTATTCTCTATGGGCTGCTTTTGCTTCTAGATCATTTCAGTGGGCAGGGCTAGGATATAAGCCTGTGTATTAATTGTGTGTGTGTGTGTACATATTCCATTAGTACCTACATCAAGCTGATGGTTCAACTATGTCCTGACTTCAAGCCAGGCATCCATGGTTCATTCTATCCAGCCCCCTTGTTTATCTCTCCATAGCCATCTTCTAAATACAAAACTCAGAAAATTCCTCTTCTCTGTTTGAAATCTATGGGCCTTCTCACCTTAGGATAAAAATTCAAACTCATACCTCTGGTCGACAAGGTCTTGTGCTACACAAATGTGCTGAATTCATCATTTATTTTCTTAACGATTAAAAACCATCTTTACTATCTGTGGGAGAGTAAAAAACTTTCCCATAGTCATTTCTTATATAATATAATCATATAATAAGCACTATGTTCATTTGTTTGAACTGCAAATTTAAAGCCAAATATATTTTGTTAATATTTAATCAATTAACACTGGTGTTAATTGATTAAATATTTATTTAATTATTATCAATTACACTGGTCAATTTAGTCAATTATTATCAATCACACTGGTGTTGTATTAGTGTAAAAATAAAATAATATTAAATTTGAAGTAAAGTTTCTCAAACATTTGGAATCAGTTAGTCATGTTTTTTCAACACAAGAGACAACAAATTTAAGAAAAAAGATGTTTTGTTGTTGTTGTTCAGTTGCTAAGTCTTGTCCGACTCTTTGCAACCCCATGGACTGCAGCATTCCGGAGTTTCCTGTCCTTCACTATCTCCCAGAGTTTGCTCAAGTTCATGTCCACTGAGTTGGTGATGCCATCCAACCATCTCATCCTCTGTTTCCCCCTTCTCTTTCTACCCTCAATCTTTTCCAGCATCAGAGTCTTTTCTAATGAGTCAGCTCTGCACATCAAGTGGCCAAAGGCTTGGAGCTTCAGCTTCAGCATCAGTCCTTCCAACGAATATTCAGGACTGATTTCCTTTAGGATTGACTGGTTGGATCTCCTTGCAGTCCAAGGGACTCTCAAGAGTCTTCTCCAACACCACAGTTCAAAAGCATCAATTTCGTGTGTGTATGTGTATGTGCCCCCACACACAGTCGTATCAGGAAGCTATACAATGGCAGTTCTTGACACTCATATCTACATCAAACTCAAGAGAGGGCTTGAACAATAAATAAGGTTTAATGTGTCATTAGTTTCTCTAACAAATCTTTATGAGGATGGACCTTTCTAATTCAGAGTTACATTTTTAGGAAGAGAATGCTGGGACCTTTGTTAAACAGGGAACAGGAAAGTGGAATCTCAGAATTGCCTTTGAAAACTTTGAAGACATTTTTCAGGTTAGATAAATAAATAAAACCTAAAAGTTGGAAGTTTAAAATTTAAGCTTGGAAAAGGCAAATAAAGGATTTCCTATCTTTTCTTTGGTTTTGTTCACCCCTGGAATACATTTCTGATTCTCTATTGTTGAATTTAGATGTGGTTTTTAAAAGACATAATAAGTGGGTAGATGGACATGAGTTTGAGCAAGCTTTGGGAGTTGGTGATGGACAGGAAATCCTGGTATTGCTGCAGTCCTTGGGGTTACAAAGAGTCGGACATGATGGAACGACTGAACTGAACTAATAAGTTGGTAAAACTCAATTATTCAACTGGCAAGATTTTCCACTGTTTATTTTTTAAGAAATGACAATAGCACTCAATAACGGAAAAAAAAAAAGTCATCTCAGGACTAAGTGAGAGAGTCAGGCTTTTCAATGTAATACAATATGCTAAACTATGCCTTCCTGAAGAATTTAAGAAATCATGTCACTCATTTGGATAATGTAAGTGTGCGTTTGTTCCCTGGGCAGAGAACATACCTAACTGTTGACCCTGTGGCCGTTCCTGGATGCGACTGATGAACAGCTGATGGTTGTGTCCGTGACTCACCAACTTCATATGCGTCACTGCCTCTTTCAACCATAAAGTGTGTTGTGACCAGTTGTCTATGAATAAACAGTCTGAAGACTGGCACTAAGGCATTTTCTTGCTGTATTTATGCTGATTCCAAACCACAGTTTCAGCCTCCTCCATGACACATGAAAAAGTCGCTCGATAAGTAAAACACCTTTCTCACGCAACAAAAAGCAGAGTCAGTGCCCTTCCTGAAATTGTTCTGTTCTCGTGTGTATGCTGAGAGCTGGTCCAGCTTCGCCTGGCTTCTTCCAGAGGCCTGAGTACAATCACTCTTCTACTAATTGCAATTTCCACAGTGTCATACAATACACGGTCTGGTCAACATTCGCATGGTTTCTGCCTCAGTCATAGGCCCTTTTCACTAACGTTGGTGCTAGTTTTTAAACTTCTCTGTAATAGACTTACTTGGATACTTTGAGCCATGACTAGTATTCCTTTAAGTGACATTTCTCTAGTTTGGGTCTCTTCTGTGTCTTCTGGGTGGAAAAAATCCATTTCTTATTATAAAACATGCTTTTGATCATGTTATAGAAAGCCAAAATTTTTGGAAAAACAAAATGATACACATTTTTCTGGCTTTATGCTATTTTCTGACAAAATTTATGAAAGATAATATACAAGGAACTAAGGATTTTTGATATCATATAATTTAACTTATATGCAGAGTACATCATGAGAAACGCTGGGCTGGAAGAAACACAAGCTGGAATCAAGATTGTCGGGAGAAATATCAATAACCTCAGATATGCAGATGACACCACCCTTATGGCAGAAAGTGAAGAGGAACTCAAAAGCCTCTTGATGAAAGTAAAAGTGGAGAGTGAAAAAGTTGGCTTAAAGCTCAACATTCAGAAAACTAAGATCATGGCATCTGGTCCCATCACTTCATGGGAAATAGATGGGGAAACAGTGTCAGACTTTACTTTTTGGGGCTCCAAAATCACTGCAGATGGTGACTGCAGCCGTGAAATTAAAAGACACTTACTCCTTGGAAGGAAAGTTATGACCAACCTAGATAGCATATTGAAAACCAGAGACATTACTTCACCAACAAAGGTCCGCCTAGTCAAGGCTATGGTTTTTCCAGTGGTCATGTATGGATGTGAGAGTTGGACTGTGAAGAAAGCTGAGTGCTGAAGAATTGATGCTTTTGAGCTGTGGTGTTGGAGAAGACTCTTGAGAGTCCCTTGGACTGCAAGGAGATCCAACCAATCCACCCTAAAGGAGATCAGCCCTGGGTGTCCTTTGGAAGGAATGATGCTAAAGCTGAAACTCCAGTCCTTTGGCCACCTCCTGCGAAGAGTTGACTCATTGGAAAAGACTCTGATGCTGGGAGGGATTGGGGGCAGGAGGAGAGGGGGACGACAGAGGATGAGATGGCTGGATGGCATCACTGACTCAATGGACGTGAATTTGAGTGAACTCCGGGAGTTGGTGATGGACAGGGAGGTCTGGTGTGCTGCGATTCATGGAGTCGCAGAGTCGGACACGACTGAGCGACTGAACTAACTAACTAAAAACACTTTTTAGATAATTATAATTGTGTTTTCTATTCAGAGTTTACTTCGTAAGAGTCTGGGTGCGACCAAAACATTTAAATATTTACTTCTCACTTGAATTTGAAATCACAGTCCATGACTCATATTCTCCATTTACATTGTTATTTTCAGTTTTTATTTTTATACTTTATGTTAGTATTTTCTTCACATTATTTTTTGTGAAATAATTATTACTTTTTGCTATAATTAATCCTTTTGAGTCACTGATCCATAAGCAGTGTTTTAATAACAATGTGTTAATGTTAGAAAATAAAGGAATGGTGTATGACTCTTATGAAAACAAGTTGCCCAGGAGCAATGGTGCCCCTGATTCAAGGTTCACTTCCTGCTCATGCTCATGCTCATGTCTACCATCAGGTGCAAAATGTAAGAGTATGTCAAAAAACAGGATACAGATAAACCATGCTTTATGCAATAAAAAAATTAATGAAGTAAATGAACCCAGAGCCTGTTATACAGAGTGAAGTAAGTCAGAAAGTGAAAAATATAGTATATTGTGTTTATATGGAATCTAGAAAGATGGTACTAATGAACGTTTTTGCAGGGCTGCATTGGAGACGCAGACAGATTTATGGACGGGGCAGGGGGCGGGGGAGAGGATGAGATGAATGGAGAGAGTACAGTGGAAACATATACACTACCACATGTAAAATAGATAGCCAATGGAAATTTCCCAATGACTCAGGGAACTCAAACTGGGACTCTGTAGAAACCTAGAGGGCTGGGAAGTGGGATACAGGAGGGAGGTTCAGGAGGGAGGGGACATATGTATTACCTATGGCTGATTCATGTGATGTATGGCAGAAATCAAACCAATATTGTAAAGCAATTATACTTCAGTTACAAATAAATAAATTTTAAAAATATAAAAAAGCTTTGTTGTTTGGGAAAAAAATCAAAAATAATGCAGAAATGCTTGATAAAATAAAATATCAACGTCTTAAATTAGGATCAGTATTACTGATGTTTATTTTTTTGCTCAGATACCTATATAGCAAATACAGGTAAACTATCTGCAAAATACAGACAAAATCTCTAGGTAAAACAATTAATAAGATATTTATTGACTATGCCAAAGCCCTTGACTGTGTAGATCACAATAAACTGTGGAAAATTCTGAAAGAGATGGGAATACCAGACCACCTGACCTGCCTCTTGAGAAATCTGTATGCCGGTCAGGAAGCAACAGTTAGAACTGGACATGGAACAACAGACTGGTTCCAAATAGGAAAAGGAGTTCGTCAAGGCTGTATATTGTCACCCTGCTTATTTAACTTATATGCAGAGTACATCATGAGAAACGCTGGACTGGAAGAAACACAAGCTGGAATCAAGATTGCCGGGAGAAATATCAATAACCTCAGATATACAGATGACACCACCCTTATGGCAGAAAGTTAAGAGGAACTCAAAAGCCTCTTGATGAAAGTGAAAGAGGAGAGTGAAAAAGTTGGCTTAAAGCTCAACATTCAGAAAACGAAGATCATGGCATCTGGTCCCATCACTTCATGGGAAATAGATGGGGAAACAGTGGAAACAGTGTCAGACTTTATTTTTCTTGGCTCCAAAATCACTTCAGATAGTGATTGCAGCCATGAAATTAAAGGACGCTTACTCCTTGGAAGGAAAGTTATGACCAACCTAGATAGCATATTGAAAACCAGAGACATTACTTCACCAACAAAGGTCCGTCTAGTCAAGGCTATGGTTTTTCCAGTGGTCATGTATGGATGTGAGAGTTGGACTGTGAAGAAAGCTGAGCACCGAAGAACTGATGCTTTTGAACTGAGGTGTTGGAGAAGACTCTTGAGGGTCCCTTGGACTGCAAGGAGATCCAACCAGTCCATTCTGAAGGAGATCAGCCCTGGGGTTTCTTTGGAAGGAATGATGCTAAAGCTGAAACTCCAGTCCTTTGGCCACCTCCTGCGAAGAGTTGACTCATTGGAAAAGACTCTGATGCTGGGAGGGACTGGGGGCAGGAGGAGAAGGGGACGACAGAGGATGAGATGGCTGGATGGCAGCACTGACTCGATGGATGTGAGTCTGAGTGAACTCCGGGTGTTGGTGATGGACAGGGAGGTCTGGTGTGCTGCGATTCATGGGGTCGCAAAGAGTCGGATACGACTGAGCGACTGAACAGAACTGAAATGAATCAAAGTTGAGGAATTTTTATAAATCAAATTGTTTCTGCATTCTCTTCTGAAACAACCAGAGTAGTTGTGAACCAATTGATCAACAACTGGAGATTAAAAGCAAATTAAATTCTAAGAAAATTCATTGTGAAAAATGCGTCCATTCAGTGTTTTCTGATGGGAAGGACTTGTATTTTGTGTCTATGAGCTTCTGTTTGATTATAGTCACCCCTCATTATGGGCTTCCCTGATAGCTCACCTGGTAAAGAATCCACCTGCATTGCAGAAGACCCCAAATCAATTCCTGAGATGGGAAGATTCCCTGGAGAAGAGACAGGCTACCTACTCCAGTATTCTTGGGCTTCCCTGGTGGCTGAGATAGTAAAGACTCCACTCCAATACAGGAGACCTGGGATCAATCCCTGGGTAGGGACAATCCCCTGGAGAAGGGCATAGCAATGCCCTTCACTATTCTTTCCTGGAGAATCCCCACAGACAGAGGAGCCTGGCAGGTTACAGTCCATAGGGTTACAAGGAGTCGAACTCGACTGAGTGACTAAGCACAGCATATCCTCATTACCTGTAAACTGTACTCACATGTCAGTTGCTGCCATTATATGTAGTGAAGGATATTCTGTTCTCTATTTTCCTTTCATTCATAAAAATAATAGCTTCTACAATTACATTTTTCGAAACTCTGTCATGACATAAGTGGATCTTTCTATTTGTTTGATCATACATAAGCATTTGAAATAGAGAATAAAACATTCCTGTTTTGTTTAACTTCTCTTTTACTTGGACTTGTTGGTACATGAATCAGTGATGCCATCCAACCATCTCATCCTCTGCTGCCCTCTTCTCCTATATGAAGTCATTCATATCCAGGTGAAAATATATTTAATGTTTTATATTTTGGTTTGGGATTTTGTTTGAAACATGTGTGAGCATATTCAAAACTGTGCAGTAATGAATCATACATTTGGAATTTAAGCCCTAGGCTTCCTACATCAAAGGCAAATTTCGTTCAATAGCATATAAAATGTTTATGATTCCTGAGCAAATGAAATCAGTTAAGAGATTATGCGTGCAACATAGTTAATGTGCCAGAAAAAGATTAAAGACAAATACAACATGGCATGAAATCCCACATCATGGAAAGCATGAGGCCGTGTTCAATCACTCTTTCCATTAATAGCAAGAGCTAGGGGGCTTGCCTCCTGCGACAGGAACACTTGGGCAACTGTCACAGTGATTAAACCACCATCTCCCCACCTCCAGCTCCACTCCCTAGGAGTCCTGGGAACACCTTAAACACGAGCTGTCAGTTGGCAGCTCAGATTTGAAGTGTGAGAAGTCTGTCCAAGAATATGATGTCAAAGCAGTCTGGTCACTAGCAGGTGGGAAATTCATTTTTTTTTTTTTTAACTAAAGAATGTAATCAGATTAAATTCAAATGGTTGGCAAGGTGAGAGTACTAAAGACAGCTTCTATGTGAAATATTTCACCTGCTCTTTTCCCTTTCCATTAGTTTGATGTCTTGAAGACATCTCAAGTCAAAGTAACTCAAAAAAGCAATTAACATTACCTATCATATTAAAGAAGAAACTCAAGGCAAGACAGACATAGTGATATCGGTTGAAAAAAAATGTACATTAAGACATGGACATATTTTGAACACATATCATACTTAAATATTTCAAAAGAAAAGTGATTTCAAATTTGTGTTTTTAGCAAGCAATCTTTATGATAAGTTGGGCTAATTCAGAAGAAATACTTGCCACTGCCGAGAGAGAGAGAGAGAGAGGGAAAGTATTGATTTGATTTCTTTAAAAGAAACATAGCTTCTGTAGCTGTTTAAATGTTTCCAGGAAGTCAGTGAGGAAGGCTGAGTTGGGGGACTGTCTGGCTTTTATTTTGCTGATTTAATTTCAAAGCCCTTCTCTCCCCGTAGATGATGAATGGGAAGCATCTATCAGGTAGATGGAAAGTAATAGAGCTAGAAATGTGGTTTTCAGCTTTGTTCAGAAAGATACTGGTGACTTGAGAGAGTCATTACACATGAATATGAGTCCTGAAGGAATCTGTTTTGTCACCACATTCGGGAGATGGGGACGAGATGGTGAAGAAATATGTCCCTATTACTGAAGCAATGTTACTACAGGAGTGAATCACTTTAAGTGGATGGAATATAAATTAGTAATATGTCTCGTGGGGAAGATACAGTCCTCAGTGCCTCGTAAGTAAGTGGGCTTCTGGTTAAATAGCTACAAGGCTGCTACTCAATGAAACAAAACTAGATAAAAGGGGGAAGTAGTTGATAATCAGTTCAGGATAATTTTTAAGAAGATGCATGAGCCTGCTGGAAGGAAAGGAAACTTGATCCATTATTTGCTGCAACTTGACAATGAGAGGAAGATGACAACCTTGGATTTCCAAATACAAAGGATCAGTAATAATAATGATAAAAGTTTTTATTTCTTTAAGTCAACTTGACATATAGAGCAGCTTCAGGTTCACTGCAAAACTGAGTGGAAAGTGCAGAGTTCCCATATACAATCCGCCCCCATGGACTTAGCCTTCCCACCATCAACACACAGCACAGAATGGAATATTTGTCACAATTTGTGGATCTGTGTTGACACGTCTCTACTACTTCATTTTGACGTTTTGTTCATACTAAAATACATACTCGGTTTACATGATTTATTTATATTTTTACACAATTGTAGGTTCACATGCAGTTGTCGGAAATATTACAGAGAGAATCCACATATCTTTTACCCCATATTACCCAGTGGGGTCACCATGCTTGACTAGAGTGCAGTCATACAGTAGGAAACTGGGGTTGATACAACACACTGGCTGTATGTGAAGGTCATCATTCTATATGCAGTCCAGTGTGTGTGTGTGTGTGTATGTGTGTGTGTATATTTCATTCTTTGCAATTTATCACATGTGCAGATTCATAGAAAACCACTGCAGTTGAGGTGGAGGACACTTCATCACAGAATCCTTTGTGCTGCCTTTTATAAGCCATTTCCACCTACCCCCAGAGCCTGCTGCTAAGTCACTTCAGTCGTGTCCCATCAGCCCACCAGGCTCTCCCACCCCTGGGATTCTCCAGGCAAGAACACCGGAGTGGGTTGCCATTTCCTTCTCCAATGCATGAAAGTGAAAAGTGAAAGTGAAGTCGCCCAGTCAGATCCGACTCTTAGCGACCCCATGGACTGCAGCCTACCAGGCTCTTCCGTCCATGGGATTTTCCAGGCAAGAGTACCGGAGTGGGGTGCCATTGCCTTCTCTGACCCCCAGAGCCTAGAAACCACAAAAGCCTTGCTCATGTTTGTAAGTCATGTCATTTCAGTACTTTTATTTAAGTGAAATCATAAAGTGTGTAATCCTTTTGGATTACTTTTTTCACTCCATGAAATCCCCTTGAGATCCATCCCAGTCTGTGTGTATTAACAGTTTCTTCCCGTTATTGCTACATGGCCTTCCGTGGTTAGTGGCACCCACTGTGTTTAACCATCCAACTGCTGAAGGACATGCGTGTTGTTTCCAGAGCTTGCCTGTTAACATAAAACTCTTAGAAGCATTCATATCCAGGGTGTTACATGTGAAGATATATTTCTATTTCTCTGGGATAAATGCCCAGTAGCACAATTGCTGGGTCATGTGGTAAGGACAGATTTAGTTTGTCAGGAATTGTGAAACCGTTTTCAGAGTAGTTACACAGTCTTACGTTCCCAGCAACAATGTGAGTGACAGAGTTCTTCCACACATGATGTTAGCCTTTGATGCTGTCACTTAAAAAAAATTGGCCATTCTGATAGGCATGTAGTGATCATTTGTTGTGGTTTATCTTGCATTTACTTAATAGCGAATGATGTTCACCAAATTTTCATGTGCTTAGGTACCATCTGTAAATCCTCTTCAGGGAGATGTTTTTTCATACCTTTGATTTTATTTGAGAATCTTTTCTGTTTTATCCTTTACATTTAGATTTACAACCTACCCATGATTGATTGCTTGTCTGATGTAGAACAACAATTTTCAGAAGGTTAGTAGATAATTTTGTGCAAGTTTACACAAGTTAAAATCACATACATTCTTATAGACACAGAAAATTTCTAGAAGGATACAAGGAGCTATTAAAAGTGAATATTCCTGTAAAACTGATATCATCAGGTATGGGATCACTCTTTTTTACACGAATTGAGCAGAATATACAATGGTAGAAAGCTTAACATCTGTCTCTTGCCAAATAGACTTCTAAAATCATTATTTTGTAGGGTTAAGAAAAGATAGTGATGAAAATGCAACAGGAGGAGTCTCTTAGGGACCAAAGCTATCTTTTTTCTTTACCATTGTTGTGCCAAAGACAAAAATTAAAAAACATGCTGAGAATCAGTACCTTGCCCTTAAAATGCCACGTGGACCATCCAGAGAAACAGTGTGATTCTTCTCAGCTACATTGGGCTTTTTAATAAATTGATATGAAAACAAACAAACAAACATGCCAAGAATATGCCATGTAATAAAGCCTGGAGGAATTGGGGAGCTCCTTCAAAATCCTGACTGTGATTTTCAGCTGATAAAACTAATTAATCAAGTCTGGCTCAAGTTCAATTTGATTTTTTTATGGTTTGACTTGGTGTTGAAGGTATCTTTGGAACAAACCTGTAAACATTTCTATGCCTGATGACTTTCAAAGCCAGTACTTTAATAACTCAAAGCACAACAGAATATTTTTACAATACAATCTGAGAATATTATGGCACTTTAGTGCAATTCAAGTTAGGACTTTCTTTCCTTATTCTGTTATGTAGGAGAAGAACAGTGAGTCAAGACTAGTCAAAGTTTTCCTGAAGAAAGTTTTACAGCCAACAGTAGAATGAAGAAAAACATTAAAAAGATGTGATTTTTCCCTAGCTAATATCTAAATGTCCTGCTCCACTGTTGAAATGAGGTACTTGGCTGAATATCGACCTAAAGATGAATTGTATCAAGAAGCAAATTAAAGCATTGATAAGATGTTGATGTATACTTACTGCCCTAGCACTCAGATAAAATTTCAGGTTTACTGTATATGGAATTGAGGTTTATTATCTCATGTTTTGAGGTCCAATTTTAAGGTCTTATTTTTGCATGAATGATGGCAATGACAAGACTTTCAGCAAGTTGAACTTGCTGCCTCCAAGTGAGGTCAACCTACTGAGTGTGGGGGTGGCATCCATGCTCACTGGAAAAGGTAGGTTGTGATCCTTGGTGAGGGTGGGGTTAGCGTTAGGGTTCAGTCAGTCAGTTCAGTCATGTCTGACTCTTTGCAACCCCATGGACTGCAGCATGCCAGGCCTCCCTGTCCATCACCATCTCCCGGAGTTTACTCAAACTCATGTCCATCGAGTTGGTGATGCCATCCAACCATCTCATCCTCTGTCGTCCCCTTCTCCTCCTGCCCCCAATCCCTCCCAGCATCAGAGTCTTTTCCAATGAGTCAGCTCTTCGCATGAGGTAGCCAAAGGACTGGAGTTTCAGCTTTAGCATCATTCCTTCCAAAGAACATCCAGGGCTGATCTCCTTTAGGATGGACTGGTTGGATCTCCTTGCAGTCCAAGGGACTCTCAAGAGTCTTCTCCAACACCATAGCTCAATAGCATCAATTCTTTAGTGCTCAGCTTTCTTCACAGTCCAACTCTCACATCCATACATGACCACTGGAAAAACCATAGCCTTGACTAGACGGACCTTTGTTGGCAAAGTAATGTCTCTGCTTGGGACCTGTCTTGGTGATTGATTTTCTTCTCCCTTTGCCCTCACCCACATGGCACCAGAGATGAGAAATCATTTTGAGGCAGATATAAAGACCTGCTCATCTTATGACCGTAATTCAAGCCCCAAAAATAAAATTTGACTTTGTAATATTTTACTACCAAGTTCTACAATGCAAAGAAAGATGACCATCCCACCCTACATTCCTGGCAACTTATGTGACCATCCTAAGGCCATGGGGCAACAGTTTCACAGTCTAAATACAGTCTTGACTGACCCTTCACTCTTGGTATCTATTTTCTTGCTGGTATTCAGAACTACCAGATATCCTATAATTTAATACTTATTCTCACTAGCCTTCAGTCAATTAGAGCAGATATTAACTCCTTGTTTCTGATACCAGTTACTGTAATGGTCAGGTTATTCATTGCAGACCACCACATTCTTTTGTTTTAGCTTAAGAAAGGAGAGATTTAAGTGATGTGACCTATCAAACTTAAATGGAATGATTAATAATTTACAGAAGTTGGAGAGAGAGTGCATGTAGGTGTAAGAATTACATGTAAGCAAAAGGATAGTATTCCAATGACTCTGCCTCTGTAAAGGGAATGAATCTTTGACATAAATAAGCAGAAACCTGGAGAAGATCTATTTTATCATTGCATTTATGTTCTAAACGTTTTTGCTAGGAGTTTTTATCGCTCAGTTATCTATAGGATTCTTCTGACTGGTAACATGGTTGAATGGCTAAGCATTTTGGAAATGGTACAAAGGATCTTTTTGATAACCTGTCTACTGCACTGAAGTCTCTTAAGGACTTCAGGGCAGCCAGAACATTGCATTTCTTAGGCTTGCTATTTATTCCAAAGGCATTTCTTCTTGGGAGAAATCACTGAAATGGATGACCTTGTATATTATCAACCAAGACTGCCAATATCAACCTTAGTAAGTTTCATTTTGTTCTTTTACTACTAACTCAGTGGGTTATGACTTAGAATCAAATATCTTATCCTACCCTTTTCTCATCATAGATATGGATCAAATAATTGTACATACACCTGAGTGCTGCAGAGAGCATGGGCAATGTTTCGTTGCTGGTAGCGGTAGGGTCTCTTAACTCTTCATCTATAAGAATTCAAAATGCCTTGATAATTAAAGTCTGACACCACCCCCAGGATTGGAAAAGGATTAGCTCAAAATGCTATTTCTGTTTTCACGGATCGGCTATTGTGAAGAGCAATACTTACATTTTTAAAGAATTTGAAAGTGAAATGTAAAAGGGGCTAGCACTTACATGACAAATGTCATCACTGAAGAGCAGAGAAAGGTGTAAAAATTTGATTTGTGAAACATACGGTCTTGTCAAAGCAGAACTGATAGCCGTCGGATTGTTTCCAACTGAATAATTCACAAAAATTTGATAAGCAGATGAGTTCAAAAAAATACTGAACATGTGTAAAGGCTCCATATAGGCTGTGGGCTGTCACCTGAAAGTTCACGTGTGAGTGTTGGTGTGTACAGTGTTGCTGGGTGTGGGTAGAAGGGTTTCATGTCTTTGAGATGTGAAGAAACCTCCCCACACACCATGCAAGTGGAAAAGGAGATCACTACATTTGGCAGAAGGCTGGTGAGGACCCTGACTGCTGACGGCCAAGCCCAAGATGAACCTGCCACTTGATCAGAATTGGCTTTACGGAGTTTTGATCAAATGTTGGCTCCCCGCCTTCCCCGCTCCCCATGTATCAGAATTAATTTTGCCTAGGAGAGTTCTGAGAAGCTTCCCTGGTGGCTCAGATGGTAAAGAATCTGCCTGCAATGTGAGAGACCCAGGTTCAATCCCTGGGTCAGGAAGAGCCCCTGGAGGAGGAAATGTCTACCTTCAGTATTCTTGCCTGGGAAATCCCATGGACAGAGGAGCCTGGCAGGCTACAGTCTTTGGGGTCACAAAGTTGGACAAGGCTGAGCAACTAGCACAATAAGGAAAGATGGAAAAATATATTGATGACATTTTTAATCAAATTTGTTTTGATTCTATTTAGACTAGTTGCTTCACTTTGTATGTTATTCACCTTGGACTGTATAATGCTGCTTTGCAAAGAAAACCAGACTAAGAGTAAAAAGCTTGCTTCTCCTCAGTAGGACATGACTCAGTGTGTTAGACACAGGTTTATTTTTCAGCAGTTCATTTGCATTCTTGTGTGATAAATACAGTGTGGTTTCTTTGTTTAATATGATTTTAGGCAGCTGTAGAATCGTATGCTGCTGGCTTTAGAACACAAAACCATACTCATGAGGCTTCACAGTGTATTTCATCTTGGATCTTTGGTCTATTTCTCCTTGAATCTCTGTTGCCATGTAATTTGGTATGTGTTCTGCTCATTCACATGTTAATAGATATTGTTATGCAGTCAAGAACTGAATGTACAGCCAGTTCCGTCTCAGTGGCTGTTGATTTATATTTGGAAGGAAGGAAAAGTAATAACCTTGCTTTCCAACATCTCCAGGTGAGTCTAAGCTGAGCACTGATGTGAAACCATTTAAGAGGGATCTATTCTAATACCAGATTTTTTAAAAATGTCATTTTCATGACATTTTGATGGTATTTACTCATTATGCTTTAAAATATTCTGTGATAATTGATATGGGAAAAGCATCTGAGAAAGAATGAATATATGTATATGTAGAACTGAATCTCTGTGCTGTACACCTGAAAGTAACACAGCACTGTAAATCCCCTATTCGCCTCTGTAAAATCGAAAATTAAATTAAAAAACTAAAAGTAAAGGAAGAGGTCTGAGATCACAGTGGGAACTGTCATTGTTTCTATAGTCTTGGGGTGAAATCAGTGAGTAAGTGGGGAGCCATGGTGAGCTTACATTCCTCCCCACCATGGAGGCTCCTCGGGGTTTGGTTTGTGTAGAGGGACCTTCGGAAGAGGCAGCAGTCAAAGCCTTGCGACCCCTCAGGCAACACAAATTAACTGAATCAGAAGCCTGATGACAAGGATGACTGTATATTGGTTCATCAGCTACACAGCAATGAGCCCGGACTGGCAGTTAACTCCAGTAACGAAGCCTAAGTAGATGCTATAAGCAGCATTAACCTGGGGCTCTTCATTCTGATGTCACACATGGTACTGCAGAGAGATGGACAGAAAATTGCCATGTTGTCCAACAGTCGCTTCATAACATTTCTATCTGGAATATAACAAGTCTGGTAACGCCTGTGTTACAGATGTGACACATCTGTATGAGGGAGCATCAGAGAAAAAGATGGAAAGATCTACAAAGTACAAGGCAGGTCTACAGACCTTCCGGTGCAGAATTTCTCAGTGATATACTCTGACTTTTGAGGCGATGAAACTCAAAAGCAGTGCTTCCTCTTCCTCTGAAATGCTGTGAATAGAACAACGCAAAACTAGGGACCCATGTAATGTAAGTAATGACTTGGGATAATTTTTAAAATAATTGATACCACTTTCTACATTTTGAAAATTGTCTAATAACAACAATAGACATAGAACAAAGAACATTGTATTTTATCTAAGTATAATAGGATAGAAAATAGCTTATAGGTAACTGTTATTATTTAGCAGCCAATTAGTAGAAACAGATAGTAGAGAATTATAGCATCTTAAAATGTTTTAAATTCTTTTCAGTATAAATATAGGTCTTTCATGAAATTATTTGAAAAGAAGTGGTAGAAGGAAAGCATTTTTCCTCTCTGTGAGTTCTTTTCCAGCATAAGTCTATGCCTTTAAAATTATTTTTCAATACTAACATGTAGTAGTTGTTGTTCTTTAATTTCCCAAGGAAAATAAAGCTGTTTCTCCAAGGACTCTTAGAGTCACGTGCACACGGCATGAATGAAATCACCATGAACTTGCATGGCATCTATAGAAGGTCACTGAGAAATGGGACCAATCAATGCTGAAATAAGGAACTGAAGCAAAATTGAAAGGGACAATCTGATCCTAAGGAAAATATTTCCTTAACGAGTGTCAGACTATACTCCAAAACAAAATAAAGATTAAATTAGAAAATCTTAACTCATTTGTGACGCTAAATCATTTAATACCATCACCTTTTCTGCTTATCTGTTGATCATCTCAGGAATTTTCTTAGTTAGTGAAAAGAAAAAAGAAACCAAGTCATTTCTTGTACATTAGAGAATTCCATTTGTATTGATGTTTCCTTTGAATTATAAATTATGCATGGTACATGTCAGCTATGCTCTGTAATTTCCACTTAAAACTCAATAATCTTGTATAAGGAGATATTCTCAGGCTCATTTACTTTGATGGAATATGTAATCCATAAGGAAACAGACTCTCTTGTCTAAGCTATCTTTATGATGTAAAAGTTATATGATATTAACATAATCAGACAATATAAAATACTTCTGATTGTTTCTCATTTAAGTGCATAAATATTAGAGAGGTGGGAGGAAAAAATAGAAGTAAAAACTAATATTCATTGAAAGCAAGGTACATGTAGATCTTTATTAGCTGTTATCTCACTAAATTCAAGTAATAAAGCAAGAAGTGGTATTTTTAGTCAATTTTCAGATTATGTGGGGCTTCCCTGGTGGCTCAGATAGTAAAGAATCTGCCTGAGAGTTCAGGAGACACAAGAGACATGGGTTTGATCCCTAGGTCAGGAAGATTCCCTGGAGAAGGAAATGGCAGTTCACTCCAGTATTCTTGCCTGGAGAATCCTGTGGACAGAGGAGCCTGGTGGGCTACAGTCCATGGGGTGGCAGAGTTGGACACAACCGAGAGACTGACACACAGGCTCCCCTGTCCACGGGATTCTCCAGGCAAGAATACTGGAGTGGACTGCCACTTCCTCCAGGGATCTTCCCAACCCAGGGATAGAACCTGCATCTCTTGTGTCTTCTTGCTGCGTCCTCACATGGCCTTTTCTTTATAAGCACCTCAAAGGAATGATCTCTGTTGTCTGTTCTCGTGAGGGAGTGGGTCCTGTATGATTTGGAACCTTATTTAACCCCAATTATCTCCCAAATTCCCAGCACTTAAGTGGTCGCACTGGAGGTTAGAGGGTATTCCGTACACTGGATCACTGCCATCCTACAGGGAACAGCAATCTTCTCATGAAAAGATACGGGGTTCCCAGATGTATTTTCCCTTTCTTTGTCTCTAATGAGTCTGCCAGCACTGCCTTCTGTGCACATTCAGAATGCTTTATCTGCCAAGACGATGCTCCAGGAAACACTGCTCTGACCCGGAAACTTCCTTCACAGGGTAAGAATGTGCAAAGGCCCATGCTGTTGAGTTTACTTGTCTTATTTCGAAACCCCATTGCTCACAAGCTATGGCCCGATGAATCTGGGAAGGGACCCTGGAAGACTCTGCTATGACCCTACCTGAGAGGTGGCATGTGGCAATTTGGATCCTCCAGGGAATGACTCTGAGAGAGAGTTTTGTGTCTGACATGGATCAGAAACTTGCTCTTTTTAGGTATTTCAGCATCTGTTGTTTTCTTTAATTTTGCTGTTACCTGGAGACCCTCACGGAGAAGGCAATGGCACCCCACTCCAGTACTCTTGCCTGGAAAATCCCACGGACGGAGGAGCCTGGTAGGCTGCAGTCCATAGGGTCTCGAAGAGTCAGACACGACTGAGCGACTTCACTTTCACTTTTCACTTTCCTGCATTGGAGAAGGAAATGTCAACCCACTCCAGTGTTCTTGCCTGGAGAATCCCAGGGATGGGGCAGCCTGGTGGGCTGCTGTCTCTGGGGTCGCACAGAGTCGGACATGACTGAAGCGACTTAGCAGCAGCAGCAGGAGACCCTCAAGCCCCATTCCTGCAGTTTTGATTCTATATTATGGTTTAGGGCTTTTTTGCCTCCTCTATTTTCTAATGCATAATTCAAAAGGTATAATAGGAACCTGGGTGGTCTTTCTTTGATTAAATTGACTCCTTGCTTACCATTGGGGGCTTCCCCAACAGCTCAGAGGGTAAAGAATCTGCCTGCAATGCAGGAGGAAGAAGACACGGGTTCAATCCCAGGGTCAGGAAGATCTCCTGGAGAATAAAATGGCAACCCACTCCAGTATTCTTGTCTGGAAAATTCCATGGACAGAGGAGCCTGGTGGGCTACAGTCCATGGGGTCCCAAAGAGTCGGACGTGACTGAGCAACTGAGCATGCACACTTCATTGACTTCAGCTCTGTTCACAGGTTTTGGAATCATATGTATTTAGAATTATTATTTTAACTGCCTTAGCAGTCAGGCACATATATCCTCAATAAGAATTCTTCCTGGAAAATAAAATGTGCATTAGACAGATAACAGAGATATGGGGGCAAACAAAAAATAACACTGTTGTTGTAACCAAGCTAAGTGAGTATGTAAGATTCATCATCTTTCGTGCCATTGTTCACTTTTATTAAATGCATTGGGTGCCTCCCCAGGCATTCAACTTCTTCTGAAGAAGTTATTATTTCTTTACTCTAGTTGACAGGAAATTGATCAAATCTGCTTGTAGAAATCTAAATGATATCTGTAATATCAGTGAGTTGATCATGTTATTTTGAACCTGTCTAAAGCATTTTTCCAGAACTAAAGTCTTATAAATGAAATTTTAAGAAGTAAGCTTCATGATATTTTCAACCAGTAAATATATCATGTTATCTTAAAAGAATGGAGTACAAACAATTAAGTTTGTCCTTATGTATATATATAAGTACTTGTGTATATATACACTTGTGTATATATTTGTACTTGTGTGTATATATATGCACAAACTTCCAAGGTGGCTATATAATATTTTATATATATATATGAAATGTAGCAAAATATATTCTATAGTATATCATACAAAAAAGTATTTGGGACTTTTTATTTGGTTCCATTGAGATACATGCTTTTGAACTGTGATGCTGGAGAAGACTCTTGAGAATCTCTTGGATAGGAAGGAGATCAAACCAAGCAATCCTAAAGTAAATCAACCCTGAATATTCACTGGAAAGACTGATGCTGCAGCTGACCAATGCTTTGACCACCTGTCACAAAGAGCCGACTCATTGGAAAAGACCCTGATGCTGGGAAAGATTGAGTTCAGGAGAAGCGGATGACAGAGGATGAGATGGTTGGATGGGATCATTGACTCAAGACATGAATTTGAGTAAGCTCTGGGAGATAGTGGAGGACAGAGGAGCCTGACATGCTGCAGTCCATGGGGTTGCAAAGAGACGGACATGACTTAGCAACTAACCAACAATATCAACAACAACATTGATTAACCTTAATTTTTATTAGCAAAAGAAACTATACAGAAGGCTAGAAATTTAAGTTTAGGAATGTTGATCCCCTTCATTAGTATGAATTCACAACACAACACAAATCACTAAAGAGTACACAATTATTTGGTAATGAATTGTAATCATAAGTGACTTCCCAAAGAGTAAATTAAGTATTCATTAGAAAAAGTAATCACTATTAATTGCATTAATCATCTTAATTAAAAGGCAGAAAATGCATTTTTATATAAATTTGGGATTCCTTTAGTTTCAATCTTTGAAAAGTCTCAATTCTCTGGATTTTTTAAAAATAAAAATAAAAAGTAAAATGAGCATATGAATGTTTATTTACCTCTCGTTGCTGCAGTGTTTGAAGACAGTGAAGTGATTCTTCTCTCTGTGGTCTGTACTCATGTGAAGTTGTAGAGCCTAGAAAATAAACTCACTATTTCCAGAAAATAATGTAAAATCTTTTTCTGCCTCACATAATAGTTTATAAGATACATCTTTCATATTTTAACATTTAAATCTGTCCAGTGGGTGACATTCTAATTTCCTCAGTACAAGGTCATGACATGGACCACGATGGCTTCTGGGCTGCTGGACACCACATACATGATAAGACGTTGTTTCTGCATGTGTCTAGGAGGCTGTCTCAATGGGGGCTGACACCTGCACTGATGGATGAGTGAAGCAGATTGTCCTGCCCAGTAAGGGCCTAAATAGAAGGAAAAGGTGCAGGCAGGGAGGCTGGGCTCTACTGACTATGAACCGGGTATGGCTGTCCCCATTCTCCTGGCCCCAGGCCTTCAGATCCAGACTGGTGTCTACACCCTGGGCTCTCTCACTCCCAGGGCTCAGAACCACACCACCAACTGTCCTGGTCTCAGCTCGTGGACAGCAGCTCTTGGGCCTTCTCAGCCTCCAGAGTCCTGTCTGCTGGCACATTATTGGCTCGGGATTAGCTCTCCAATATGGTTAGATTTAGAGACTGATGCTCCTTCCATTAGTCAAGGGAGCTCTCAGATCTGAGCCAGTTTACAGATCCAGGGCCTGTGGAATGCAAGGGTGGAGCTGGGCTCCCTTGAGAAAACTTACATGGTCCCTCTTTCTCCATCCTTTCCCAAAGGGACCTGTGACTTTTCACCAGGGAAACTGTCCTTGAAAGGAAATGATCAGGGACTACTGGACACTGGATATTCTTCTTTCCTTTTTTTCCTTCATGAATTCATCTAATTTACTGAGTTCATTTGCCTTACATTTTAAAATCAAGATGACATTCATATAAGATTATACTGGCCATTTTAAGGGAACAATTCAGGGACGTTTAATACACTCACAGTGTTGCACAACCACCGCTTACATCTAGTTCCAAAACGCTTGTATCACCATTTGCCCCGAACCTCCCTAGGCTCACAAACACCCATTGGCAATCTGCATGGATTTTGTACAAATGGAATCATGTGATGTTCTGTGTCTGCCTTGTTTCAGTTCTCAGTGTGATAATTTTGAGGTTTATCACATTGTAGCATGTTTAAATACCTCATTTTTATGGCTGATTAATATTCCATTGTATTCATACACTACAGTGTGTGATCCGCTCATCCACTGATGGATGAGTCATTTCCACTGGGTCATCTCCACCTTTTGGCTACTGTGAATAGAAGTGCTATGAATGTGCCTACACAGGTGTTTGCTTGGGTACCAGTTTCATTTCTTTTGAATCGGTACCTAGGGCTGGATGGTGGGTTCATAGGGCAATTCTACATTTAATGTTTAGCAGCACCACCATCTGTTTCCACACGGGCTTCACTATCTCACATTCCCACTTGGAACACCTTGAGCTTCAGTTTCTCCATATCCTCCCCAGCACTGCTTATTCTCATTGCTCTGAGCTGGAGTAATCTTTCCATACTAGGCCAACTGCTTGCAGCTCTCTATTTTGCCATCTCCTCCAGTTTCCAGGCACCCAGTGGGGTCCTCTCCTGCCTTTTCTGAGCATGTATCCAGGCCTGGGCATGCAGTCTGCACTCCTGCTTTCTCTGGTGTATGTGGTGGTTGTTCTGAGTCCTCATTCCTGTAGAAGTCTTTCGCTGATCCTCCTCCTCACATCTGGGTCTGTCTGACCGCCATATCTGCTGTCCCCACACCAGACAGGCATAGGTGGTGGGCATCTCAAGATGTTCTGATGACACCAGTGCCACTCTCAGGAAAACAGCTCCAGCCCCAGGCAGCAGGGAGGAAAAATAAGGTCAACGTTTGTGCTTGTCCCTCAGGGAACTTCCGAAAGGTCAGAACACAAAATTTTAAGAATACATACTTTCACAGTATTTTAAAAACCAAGTCCACAGTAGCCTCTGAGCCATGGAGCCACACTATGAATGTGGGCCTCCATACCCATTGCTGAAGTCTCTCCTTTCCCACAGGCAGGACTGGTGGGCAGATGAATAGAAATATCACACTTTCTTACCAAAAATTACCTGTTCTTTGCATTATTAAACAGTCCTGTGGTTACTGGAAGTTTTAGATTAGTTTCTAGGATTCCAGGAAATTGATTCTCCGATTCTCTTTTAATATGAAATTCTCTTTATTACCTTTAAACATTTATTCTTTGCTTTCAAGTTTTAAGCTTAATCCTGGCTAAACCGAACTCTTGTCATCCTGTGCCTCAAATCAGGCTTTTCATGGTCTTGCCCATTGCTAGAAATGATATTTCTATCTTTTCTGTTTTATTTTTAGCTTGCCTTATTCTACTGGAATTGAGGCTTTACGTGATCAAGCCATCTGTTTTGTTCATTTCTATGTGCCTTATATCTAGAAACTATGATAGGCACTCGATGAATGTGTGGTGAATAGATGTCTAATGATCTTTCCACATATTTCTACCTGAATTTGTCAGTGTGAAAAAAGCTCTCCTATTTACACTGTAGCTTGTCTCATTGCAATCCTTATTACAGTCAGCCTCATTCCACTATTGTTTATGTTTTTAGGAAATTGCAGTTCTGGTCTGTAAATGCCTGGGGAATGAAATTTTCTTTACTTACCAGTTTCTTGCCAGGAATAGAATCTCAACTATTGTTCATCGTTTTTCAACCTCCAGCTGAATTCTAGAGGAGCAAAGAGCAGTATTATCCGTGAAGAAGCCGCTGGCTCGCATCACATAAACAGCCCGGCTTGTCCTCTGAACGGTGGGCGTCTACAGGTGGTCACCCCAGTGAGCACCTAGTGTTCACTCAGCACTAGGACCGTTAGTGGCCATTAGTGGTCACTCCACCTCCTTTCCTCCCTTCACACTTCAAAGGTCTGACAGAGCACTGTTACCTTTATGAATTCCTGTCCAAGACTCCAACTGCACTGCTTAGTTCCAACAACTACTGAAAACAGTCAGAGAGCTTAGTGAAACTAACCAAAGGTTAATTTCAGGGAGCTCAAATACCATGATCCTTTCCTTTTTTTTCTTTTTGTAGAGTTCTGCTCTTTAGAAACACCATAAAGTCCTTTTTATGGGCTTAAAATAAAACTTTTATATTGATCTTTAATCCTTTTTAGTTCTTTTTTATTTTTTGGTAGTATTTTAGTGGTAGACTGGTAATAAAAGGAAAACAACAGCAACTAGGACAAAACCATAGTTAGGAGATGACTGGAAACACATTTAGAAACACATTTTCATCTATCATATTAGTACTAATGGGACAAAAATGTGAACAATCATTTATAGTAAGGAAACCATCAACAGAGTTTGGTGTGCTAATACCCAGAATGAGATATTATAAGCCTTAAAATGATGTCTAAAAGTATTGAGCTGCTCATCACATCGTGTTAATTGCAAAGGGATCAAAATCTAATACATTCTGTGATACTTATTTTGTTTGAAGAGTTTTCAACATAATAAAATTCAAAGAAAATACATCAACAATTTTAATGTACTTCAGTGCCTGAGAATACAGATGGCACTTATTTTATCAGTTTACCTCATTAAATCTTCCCAATCAACCATAATGTACATTTATTGTTGCTTTCATTCTTAAAGAAGAAATATCCAATAGAGAAAATATGTGTATGTACATGCATGCATTATCAATCTAATTTAGGTAATTCTGCATTAAAACTTTAAAGATTTCTAGGAACCCTGTTATACCCACAATTTATCTATGCATTCATTGTTCTAGGGAGTCTTTTCTGAGTGTGTAGAGGGCATCGGTTCCCATGCTGGGTACTCACAGACCTGCAGGTTCTTCTCCCCACGTCGGACCGGGCACAGTCTCTGGTCTTCTCCCTCCAGGCTGTCAGACTCTGAGTTCAGGGGTGCGCCAGTAACACCTGTACCCCCAGCCCAGCATTATGATGGTGCAGACAGCAGTTCCTTACATGCTTTCTGAATGAACATATGAAGTGGTGCTTTTAGAGCTCAAAAGTCCATGGAGTTCAGCTTATTAACTGTTATACTTTAGCTGTTCATGGAGTAGGAGAGGTTTTGGTCTTTAATGATTGTCAGATAGTGCTGGTTGGAGAAAAATTTCTCTGGCTTTTATCTGACCAATGAGCCATTCTACTTACTCTGCTGTAACTCAGACTTTTCACATATTGCTGGACTTGTGACTTGGTGTCCTTGGGAAGGCATTTTGTTATCCTCCTGCTCACTGCATACTTATCCAAACACATGTTCATGTATTTCTGCATATATCAAATCTACCTCAGAGCAGGTAAATGAACTGATAAAGTACCATTAATTAAAAAGTCATTACTTACTCATGGATCTAAAGAGAAGAGCAGTCTCCTAAGAGAGTTTGTCAGTAGACAGTTTAAATAAATGAGATCTCATCAAATTTTTGTCCATGAGTTGGTGACCTTACCTGCGTGAATCATTCAGGCAATCTGTAAAAATGGTTTTTTTTTTCTCTCTTAGAAATAGCATTACTATCAGTCAGTCATCAATAGCTTAGCTTAGAGAATTCTAGGTAACCAGTTTTAATCGCCTAAAGTTTTAAGACAGACAATATGTACTTCCACAGTCACCATGAGAAAGTTATTGTTGCATGCCATTGTTGTTGTCTTCCAGTTCTAATATAAAGTGACATCCCCAGGTAGAACATTGGTAAATATTTCATACCAGAATATGAAAATAAGATGAGACGTTTCAAGGGCAAAACTTAATTCATTAACTGTCAAGAATAAATTTAAACAACTTGAAAAATGTTCATGACATTTCCTGACTACTATCTGAATATTCATGTATTTGTGAATTATTGAACTCACATTTTAAAACACTATTCCCAAAACTAGAACAAAAGATATCTGCCCTAATAAAACCTCAAACTTTATAAATGACAATTTGATACAGTGCAAAGAAAGACATTTTAATGACATGAATATGAGTCACTGACTTGAGAAAATGAATAAATTCTCCTAAAATATTACTTTTATTCAATTGGCAATATAAAGCCAAATGATGAACTTGATACATAGAATGTGAATACTCCTGTATGAAATTACATTGTCTTAGTAAGCAGTATCAAGACTTTACAATTAAGCAAATTTAATAAACACCCAAAGTGCCAACATCATGAACAAGTGCTGATGGGAGCTATGTTTCAGACAGAGCACGCCTAGAAAAATCTTCTAAAAGACTAATATTATCTCCTGATTCATTGTTCAAAATGGTTTAATGATGAGAGGGGTAAAAAAAATCTCTTTCCTATATCCACGTGTTTGTGGTTGGAAGTAAGTAGTTATTTAGTGACCTCATTGTAAGAAATGGAGGCTGTGGGCATCCGCTAATTTGATGGAAGAGAAAGAAAGGGCAAAAGGAAACAAAACATGTCTGAGTCCTATCTTTTGGGGGAGATGAACGAGCCAGGAAGAGGACTAAGAAACTTAACGGATGTGTTCTGTGGGAAAAGAGGTGATCGGGGATCTTTAAGTCCATGGAATTCAGCTTAGTACTTAAGTAACATACTTTAGCTGCTTCTAGAGAAGGGGAGGGTTTGGTCTAATGATTGTCAGATAGCTCTGGGCAGGGGGAAAACATCCTCTGGCTGCTTGAAAAGGCTGAAAACACGTAAAGAGACGGCTGCTCAATTTTCTGATTAAAATCATCCTCAATCCCTGAGCTCAAGAACAGACCATGAAGGGATAATGATCTCCCAGCTTGCTTTGAGAGAACAAGTAAAAGCTGACCGCCAGCTCCATTTTATTTGCTGCTTCCACTGACCTTTAAAGAGTAAAAACGTCATCTGAATTTTTGAGGACAAAGTGAATGCGTATTCTGGTTTTCACTGTTTACAGGGATTGGAAGGTGGACTGCCAAACAGTTATCTTTCAGGATAGAAGCCTCAGATTTTAAGCTCTTTCTATTACACTCTAGGCAAACAGAGATGAGCTGGAGTTCAGAAACCTGAACACCGGATCCTGTAAGTAAAGGACAGCAGAACTGCGGAGAAGGCTGCGTGCAGCACTGAATGCCCAGGGAGGGTGTCCTTGTGCTTTAGCGCCATCGTTGGTGCATGGGATCCAGGGTGAGTGATGGGGAAGCACCCCTCAGCACAGAACAGCACAGCTGCGCCAGTCCTCGAAGCCAGGAGCCAGCACCGGAGTTACGGCGGGACTGAAGAGAACCAGAATGAAAACAGAAGGTGGACCTGAGGAAGCTCTTCTGGTAAATAAAGTGAAAGCAATAACACAGCATATTACAAAGGAAAGCAGTCCTGCCTTGGCAATATTCTGAACAAAAGAGCTCACTAATGTGAAATCAGACTGAAAGGACTAAATCTAAGCAGATCATAATGGCTTCAGAGAGTGCTGAGTGAGAAGAGATTTTAATTGGAGACATTCGGTTTTAGAAATTTGGATTTCATGACCGAAGTCAGCAGAAAAATATTCTTGGATTTGGAAAGACTCTGAATACGCATGTCCTATTTTAAAAGAGTTTTTGGAAAACATACTCCTGATGGTCTTAAGATGAAGCTCAAGGGACAATTCAGGAGTTTTCAGTGACATGAAAAAATGGGCAGTGATGACGGTGAAATGGGACGTGGGTGCCCCAGCTGGTTTTAGGGGTGATGCCCCTGCCCCCTGCTGGGCAGATTGTCCCCATGCTGGCCCCCCCGTCACTTGCTGGTCCCCACTTGTCCAGGAAACACTGGCCGTCTACACAGAGGCTCCTCTCATCTGAGGTTCTCCGTCCTCACGTCTGGGTGAGCCTCAGATTTCTAGCGCCTGTATTTCTGAGAGGAGGGATCCCTCAGGGTCAGAAGAGGGCAGGTGAGGGGAATGGTCCCCAGGGAACTAGGGTAGCACTTACCTTTGTTCTGTCCACGTTTCACCGGGAGTGAGTGTGTGTGTCTGTGGGGGCTCTTCACACTCATGGAGTGGGAAATCCATGGAGGGAAAAGGAGAGAAGAAGGATCTCTTCCATCCAGAGGGGAATTCTCACCCACTTTGGTGCTCTTTTCACCTTATTATCCTCTCCTTCCACCTCACAGGTGGGAGGAGGGTTAGAACCCAAGACCCAACCTTACCTTGATGGTCCCTCCCCTAACTACCTTTCCCTTCACGTGCTCCCAGATAGAAGCTTTGACATCCCTCGTCTTCATGTCTACTGGGGGCCTCCCTCCCTGTTTTCTCCCCTCATCCCAGTCGGCTCCTCTCTGGGAGATGCAGAGACACACTGGCTCCTCCTTGAGAGGATTTCAAGACTGATCTGCAGGAGCACTTGTGCAGCATCACTGTAGTGCCCAGGTGGCTGTAACTGATTCTTTTTTTTTTATATAAATTTATTTATTTTAGTTGGAGGCTAATTACTTTACAATATTGTATTGGTTTTGTCGAGGTAGCCTTCATGTTCTATCAGAAGATAATGCCTGTGATGACCTCCTGATGAGGCACGGTGTCGAGGACTGAATAAGAAATGTTAACATTTTTCTCTTTTTTGGTTCACTATGAGATTTTATTAGGAAAAAATGTTGCATTATTTCACATGGGATTTCAGGTG
This sequence comes from Bos indicus, assembly GCF_029378745.1. NCBI lineage: Eukaryota > Metazoa > Chordata > Mammalia > Artiodactyla > Bovidae > Bos > Bos indicus. Next base: position 21,167,963 of record NC_091773.1, on the reverse strand, counting down.
GTGCTGCGATATGCTCAGTTGCTCAGTCATGTCCAACTCTTGGCGATCCCATGGACTGTAGCCTGCTAGACTCCTCTGTCTGTGGGATTCTCCAGGCAAAATACTGGAGTGGGTTACCATTTTCTCCTCCAGGGAACCAGGGATCAAGTTTGCAACTCCTGGAGATTTCAAGCACAATCAAGTAAATAATGTGTTTTCTCCTTGGACATTTTTTAATGTATTGCATTAATGAATCTTGTCTGTGTAACTGATCTTTGTTTTCTGAGAACAAATCCACTCTGTCAGGGTATATTTTATCTTCATGAAATGTCATTCTACTTGTTTATATTTTATTTACCATTGTTGTCTGTATATAAATGTATAATAGTTTGCAGTTTATTTTTGTTTTGTCAACATAACATTAAACTTGGAGGCTATTGATCATGACATGATAAAAGGCATGTTTTCTTCAGGGTAGAAGAGAGTTATATAGGTTGATTGAGTGTGCGTGCATGCTAAGTTGCTTCAGTCATGTCCAACTCTTTGTGACCCTATGGGCTAGAGCCTGCTAGGCTCCTCTGTCCATGAGATTCTCCAGGCAAGAACACTGGAGTGGGTTACCATGCCCTCCTCGAGGGGATCTTCCCGACCCAGGGATTGAACCTGTGTCTCCTATGACTCCTGCATTGCAGGTAGATTCTTTACTGCTAAGCCTGATAGGATGTAGAGTAGTTCAAATTTCAAATAAATAACACATGTGAAATTTCAAAAACAATTAAGGATTTATTTACAACTGCAAAATAGTGAAAGTGGAATATTTTTTAGTTCAGTTTTTAGAGAGCCTCAAATCATGAGGAGACAGTTTATGGCTGCCTTGTTCTGTAAGAGATGGAACTTGGAATAGATATAAAAAGTGGCATCATTGGGTTTATTAAGTCCAAATATTTGCATGACTTCCAGCCATCAGAATTAGAAAGCATCTAGTTGTTTCTTTCTACTCATGTGTTCATTCATTTTGTTTTTATTAAAATTCAAATAGTATCATTGCAATTTTATTCTAATCTTGAAAGTATAAGAGGGTAGGGAAAACACAACTAGAAAGCCAAAGGCTTAAGATTAGAAAAAATATAAATAATCATTAAAACTGGAGAATATGCATGTATATCTATGTCTATCCATCTATTTCTATCATTTATCTTGACATTCATTTTGTCTCCCTTCAAGTTTTATTAGTCTGTTCCCATATGTCTCACCACCATTACAGGCACTAACTGTATAATTTAAACAGCACATTATAATGCATACATGCTCAATCATGTCCAGCTCTTTGTGATCCCATGGACTGTAGCCCGCCAGGCTCCTCAGGCTCCAACTGGAGTGCGCTGCCATTCCCTTCTCCAGGGGATCTTCCCACCCCAGGGAACGAACCCAGGTCTCTGGTGTCCCCTGCGTTAGCAGGTGGATTCTTTACCACTGGGCCACCATGTGTAATTTCACCAGTGAATCGTTCCCTGCCTTCTTGGAATTAAATTATATTGGAGGAAATGAAAAAAAATACAGATTATATGTTTTAAAATAATGCCAACTTCACAGAAGGAAAGAAAAAAAATTGCAGGTTGAGGGGGAAAAAATCAGACAAAAGAAGGTTGCCCTGGAGATGCAGATGTCTGCAGGTGTATTGATGGTGTGACACGTGAGAAGGTGTTGAGGGACTGGACCCAGTCAGCATGTGCATGTCTTGAGATGATGCTCCATCATGTTCAAGGGCCTATTTTTGCCCCCATGTTCTCCCTCAGGGCCTCCCACTTCCACCTGAGGTGTTGATGCTCAGGCCACATGAGTTGATGGACTAACTCCCTGTCTTCTATCTGAAGAACTTCCTCTGCAGTCAGAGCTGGGGATGAGTATCAGATTCTTCACGTGCACACCATGGCTAGGTCCCAGCTCCCAGGCTTGCTGCCAGTCCCTTTCTTGCTCCCAGGATAGGGGTGCAGTCACTCACCTTCAGGCCGGGCTTCTGCGAAGACCTGGCCATTCAGCTAAAGCTGCTGAAAGAGCAGATGTGGGTGCCAGGCCCTGAGGGGAGTCTGCACCCTCCCTCTTACCTGCTCTGTGGACAAAACTGACCAAGCAGTGCAGGTGACACACTTGGGCCCCCATCACAACAGAACGAGGTGCTGGCACGCTTGCAGCCCCATCCCCCCAGCCTGTGTGTCACTGGGGACAGATCCCAGGTTCTCACATGAGTTTCAGAGCAGCCCTGAAATTCCCTCACCCAGGGAAGAAATAAACCCTTACTGTGTTGGACTCTTTATCCAGGTGTTCGGCCAAAAGCCATCTCTCACACACAGAGCTGCAGAGACATGCTCACGTTTCACTGGTGTGATTGACTGGTCACCTGCTCCTGTGCATTTTCAGCATCCAATGAGGAGCTGATGGGTGTTTATCTTTGTGCACCCATAACTATGTGCACTGAGTGGATGAAGCCAATGTTTCCCTTTGGTGCATTTTCTTATTCTAACTCTTTCTGTCAAATCAAGTTGCTCTCTTTCAGCAAAACTTATCTCAAGACTTCCATCCTGCCTGGAGCTCTGCCTGTCTAGCCTGCCCAGCATAATCACAGTGTGTATTCGTGTATCCCAATAATGCCTCATTCGTAGCACTTACAGATGGCTTTTAAATACCTGTATCTTTTGTAGGAAGATTGGAGTTGCCGAGGTGTCCTGTTGTGTTCCCAGCCTAGCTCCCCAGATGGGGGAAGCAGACCAAGAGCATGGAGGAAGCAGCAGGGGCCGTTTGGAGAGGATGTAAGCTTTGTATTCATTCAACAACATTAAACAAGACAAATACTGAACAAAACAAGCATTTTCTGCTCTCAAAGGACATGCATATATCAAGTATCTGGTCATAATTACAATGAGTTCTACAAACAGGAAAGTTTCTGTTTCCAGAGGTCTGAGGGGATTCCCACAGTTACTGTGCAGAGATGTTCCTGCACAAGAAAGGAGACAGAATCAAAGGATGTAAATACAGGCAGAAGCTTCCCTGGTGGCTCTGTGATAATCTGTCTGCAATGCAGGAGACACAGGTTCAATTCCTGGGTCAGGAAGATCCCCTGGAGGAGGGCACAGCAACCCACTCCAATATTCTTGCCTGGAGAATCCCATAGACAGAGGAGCCTGGAGGGCTACGGCCCATGGGGTTGCAAAGATTTGAACATGACTGAGTGATTAACACACAAAAACACAGGCAGAGGACACCTGTGTTCACCTGTATACAGAGCTATTTTACCCTCCATGCCTCTATGCTGGAGCCCACGTTTGCAATTTACCCCTCACACCCATGGAAGCCAACACTTTAAATTTTATATATATTTACATATACATGTCTAACTTTCTAAGAATCTACCAAACCATTCTGCCAGAGCTGCACAAGTTCCCATTTGCTCCCTAATCTTGCTAATATTTACTATCACCCTCTTAATCTTAGCCATTCCAAGGTATTGCATTGTGGTTTCTATTTGCATTTTCCCCACACTGAACATGTGCTCTCTGGACAGCCTATATCTGTGTTTGTAAAGTGTCTATTCTGGTTATTTGCTTTATCATTGTGCTTATTTTGTATTTTGTGACCATTTCTTAAGATTTTATTTTACATTCCAAATGCAAGCTTTTGTCATTTATATGCATTGTAAATATTTTCTTCCTAGACTGGTGCTTACATTTTTTTTTTTTAACAGTGTCTTTTGATGCTCAGAAGATTCTAATTTGAGTGACATCTGATTTATTACTTCTTTGATTTTGTAAAGTTTTTTTCTGCATGTTTGTGCTCTTTATGAAGCATTCACCTGTGTTAAGTTCACAAAGTTTTTCTCATATGTTCTATTGTAGGGACTTTGCCATTTTAACTTGCATGTCTGAAAGAAGCCCTTTTAATTCAGTAATCTGGGCGGCAGATTTATTGCCTCCCAAATTTTGGAATGAAAATCTGTGTATCGAAGGTACGATGGTCACTGGACTTTGTGTTTGGGGGAAAAAATTGGTAAATCATCCAATAAACTCAATCACAAAAGAATTTTAATATTTTTCACCTTCTTTTGAAATGATAATTGCAGACTTCAGGCTGGGTCATTTTAGCAAAGGAGATCTTTTAAGCCTTTTGGATTTCTAAGGGCTATTCATGATACCAATAGAGGGATAATCTTCAGAAAAACTAAATCAGTTCTCTTCAGTATCCCCTTCTCCAAAGCAAGGATCTGTTTTACACTATTTGCAAGTCCTTGGGGTACTACGGGTTGGCTGTGACGTGAAAGCCAGATTGGGGGCTAGACAGTAACCCCAGCTGGTAAACTCAGGGGTCTAGCATTGCTATTATTTGATTTGGGATCATAAAACCATATGGGTGTCCCAGGTGGCTCAGTGGTAAAGAATCTGCCTGCAATGCAGGAAAACACAGGTTCGACTGCTACATTGAGAAGATCCCATGGAGAAGGGCATGGCGACCCACTCCAGTATTCTTGCCTGGAGAATCCCATGGACAGAGGAGCCTGGCAGGCTCAGTCTGTGAGGTCACAGTCAGACACGACTGAGCACACAGCACACACACATGCCACACAAAATCATATCCTCTTTTTTTCAGGTTTAAGCACCAAATTTGAGAAGATTTTTTAGTCTTCTGTCTCTCTAGTTCTGCTCTGACGTCAAGAGTGCTGGACAGGCTCTACTATACCTGTCCAGGAACATGGCTGCTTTTCCATCAGTGCCACCTGCTGTTGCCACTCCATCCTACCATACTGCTTCGGCTCCTACATCAAGCCACACAGTAAAAAAAGCTTCCTTATTTCACCCCCTTGTTCATTTTTTCTCATTTTGCTCCTCAAGTGACATATTATAAATACAGCTTCAAGACTAATATTTAAGGAGGATGTTTAAATCAAAACCCAAGTTATAATCAAAGCTCATTACTTCCCGCAGAAGGGAGCAGTTGGCCATCAACGCAAGGTTTCCTTTAAAATTATGAGCAATTTTTCATGCATTCACCTTCAGCTCTAATATGTACAGGCACTTGTATTTTTAAAATATTCACCTTAAAGTATGTCTTAAAGTACATCTTCTGAGGGGCATTTTTGCACAGAAGAAAACCATGAAGTACAGAGTTCTCCTGCTGATTGAAATACACTTAGTGTGATCTCCTGCTGAATTTCTGCAAATCCCACACATCTCTCAAACGGGCCTGAGGACAATTATATTTTCAGTCACAAGCACTGCTTAGGGAGGGGAGTTGGGGAAAAGTCAGGCCATCATTATAACTTTGTTCTGTGAATTTAGAAAAAGGTTATTCTGTGTTTGGTCTGCTATTGACACAGGTAGGGTCTCATTGCCTGATAGATTGAAGGCTGTACACCCTGACTACCACAGATTACAGTTTCGTTCCAAGTAATTTTATGAATAGAAAGTCCTTTAATGTATATTTTCCACCTCTCTAAGCTTCTGTGTTCATTGTGTGCAAACCGAGTGTCCGTGGACTGCAGAGAGCAGAGTGTGCTAAGGGGAACAAGATGCAGTGTATTAGATAGTAGCTTTTTATGACAACAGTTAGAGAGACATTAAACACCAGTGCTGCACCGTGCACTCGCCATCTGGAAGGCTGGAGTTTACAGAAACACCCAGAACTAGGTTTTGGTAGAGGTGAGAGGGTATCCTTTCCAATGCTGTTGCTTATCAGCCCGCTATTATCATTTGCCTGGAAAGGAGAATGTTTTGTTTTAGCAATGGATAATTGAACAATAAAGTCGTCACCTATTTGAAGGTAAAACATGATGTTTATTAATCAGCACTGTGTTCACAGCCCCTGGGTTCTCCCCAGGGAAGCTCCAGTCCTGGAACATCACATCCAAGGATTAAGATGTAGGGCTTCTGGAGGTTGGCTCCTCAATGCCCTCAAATTGATCCTCAAGTTGAGCCCTTCCTCATAATCTCTTTCCCCTCCAGAGTGACTGGTTAATTAGGAATGAACAGCCGATTCAGCACTATGAAGCGGATTCTTGGTGTAAGATGTTGGGAAATGATTACCTCCTAACTGCCTTGTTTCCTGCATTTCCAATGGATGCGATGATTGGAGACGGAGGATGAGGCTAGCACATCGGGAGGACAAAGTCAAAAGTGTGCAAAGGAGTGGGTTTGAGCATCATTGGAGTGGTCATATTTCTAGACTTTCTGTTTGGGAAGTAATTAATGACCTTATGTTTTAAGCCAAAATGAAATGGAGGTTTATTTTACTTATAGTCAAGGACATCCCACCTGAGAGATTACATGTTTTATAGCCACTAACTATTGTGAAATTTTTAATTGTTTGAAAAAGTACTAAGTGTTTTTTGTTAAGGGTTAGGGTTAGGGTCCAGAGTTAGGACTTGTTTCTCAATATATAAAATACGAGATGTACAAAAAATTGAAGTATATAACCTATGGGGGCTTCCTTCATAGCTCAGTTGGTAAAGAATCTGCTTGCAATGCAGGAGACCCCAGTTCAATTCCTGGGTCAGGAAGATACCCTGGAGAAGGGATAGGCTACCCACTCCAATATTCTTGGGCTTCCCTTATGGCTCAGCTGGTAAAGAAACCGCCTGCAATGTGGGAGACCTGGGTTCAGTCCCTGGGTTGGGAAGATCCCCTGGAGAAGGGAAAGGCTACCCACTCCACTATTTTGGCCTAGAGAATTCCATGGACTACAGTCCACGGGCTCGCAAAGAGTCGGACACGACTGAGCGACTTTCGCTTTCGCTTTCACTTTCAACCTACAGGTGACGTCTTTATGTGTACCTCTAATATATACATGGCACTTGTGATTTTTTTTTTAATTCATGTGACTTAAATATATCTTCTGAAGAGTATTTTTGCATAACAGAAAGCCATAAAATATAGACACTGTTGCTAACACACAGTTAGTACAGTCCCCTGCTGGATTTATGTAAATTCTGCAAATCTTTCAGAAGGATTCAAAAGGGATTGTGTTTTCAGCTGTGTTCACTTCCCTGACTAGAGGAGGGTTTGGGGAAATTTCAGATCATCATTATTCTTTCTGAGAGTTAAAAAAAATAGGTTATTCTGTGTTTGCCCGCCTGTTGACACAAGTGGAATCTCACCAGCTGGTTATATAACTTTTATGACATTTTCCCCAACAATTCAGAGTTTGAATGCATACATTATAAAATGTCTACATCAATGGATAAAAACAAGCACACTTTTAAACATATAAGTCTATAATGTAGTACAAATGACTTATTTATTCTGACTTTGTAGTGATGATTTTCGGGGCATTCCTGATGGCTCAGAGGTATAAAGAACTCGCCTGCAGTGTAGCAGACGCAGGTTCGATCCCTGGGTCAGGAATATCTCTGGAGAAGGGTATGTCTACTCCGATGGCACCCCACTCCAATACTCTTGCCTGGAAAATCCCATGGAAGGAGGAGCCTGGTAGGCTGCAGTCCATGGGGTCGAGAAGAGTCAGACATGACTGAGCTACTTCACTTTCACTTTTCACTTTCATGCATTGGAGAAGGAAATGGCAACCCACTCCAGTGTTCTTGCCTGGAGAATCCCAGGGACGGGGGAGCCTGGTGGGCTGCCGTCTATGGGGTCACACAGAGTTGGACATGACTGAAGTGACTTAGCAGCAGCAGCAGCACTCACTCTAGTAGTCTTGCCTGGAGAATTCCATGGACAGAGGAGCCTGGCGGTCTACAGTCCATGGAGTTGCAAAATGTTGAACTTGCCTGAGAGTACATGCACACACACTCACACACATGAGTGGCTTACTCTGTCTCCGTAGAGATGCTTTTTGTCTGCTCTGGTAAAGGCCATCTCCACGTGTGTCATCTCTTAAGTGTCCTCACTGCCACATTGGTAGCTGGATAGGAGAGAGTGGGTGATGGTGTGTCCAGATCTGAGTTACAGACATCATCTGAGGATTACAATTACATTTTATGGCTGCTGTCAGGGTACCTTAGGAATTATTTTCTGAACAAAAAAATGACATCCTTTTCTTTTCTGTAAGCATTTAAGCTTTTTTATCATTTGAATTTACTGATTATTAGAATATCATTTTCCTATTAATTTCTGTAATGTGAATATTAGTATTTATTCTCCTGGTATTGAATTCAACTTTCGAATTATGAACAATTTTAATGATAACATTGACAAATGTTAGGGCAAAAAACACGCTCATACAAATTTTGTCATCTCCTTGAAAAGAAGAAAAGAAAGCAAGAATTGGTAAGTGTCAAAAATCCTTGGTACTTTTCATTCACTGTGGATTCACTGACCTTCAAATTATAATTAGATTATTCAACTTTAATTATAGACTTTCTTTTTCAAGGATTGTACCTTGATTTTTAAAGGTTTGCAAATCTACTTTGTATTTCCTCTAAATATTTTATTTCATATAAGGCTCATATGAATATATACTCAATATATGCGTAAAAAGTTGCTCAGTCATGTCCGACTCTTGTGATCTCTTTGTGACTGTAGCCCACAAGCGCTCCTTGATTCATGGGATTTTCCAGGCAAGAATACTGAAGTGGGTTGCCATTTTCCTTTTGCAGGGGATCTTCCTGACCCAGGGATTGAACCACGTCTCCTGTGTCTCCTGCATTGCAGGCAGATTCTTTACCCACCGAGCCATCAGGGAAGCCCCAAGCCAATATAGTCAGTGTGCTTATTACTCACGCTCTGACTCCCCAGTTATCCCTCCACTGACAAAGCCAAAGCCCCCAGCTTGTACCAACTGTGCTGAGAGGAAAAGCAAAGTCAGGGTGTTGCCTCAAGTCACACATAAAAATGCCACCCTGCAAAATCAACACTCTGTACTCCACTTTCAAAACAACACAAATGTATATGTTCAAACACTCCATCATTTTCATCTCTTAAAAGCTGAATTGTTGGAAAGAATAGTATTGTATAAGTTATATAAAGTATATTAAAATCCCTCTCTTAAAACAAGTTTAGATGTACAACAGCTGTTTTATTTTAAATGCGAATATACAAAAAGCGAGCTGTGCATTTCTGTTTATGATATGCTGATACAAAATATCTAACATGTTGGCTGTTGTTTTCTTATAGAACCATATTGCCCAGTTAAAATCCCTTCCATAGGAAAAAGTCTGACATACGGATTTTCCCCCATAAAATGAAGAAAACTGAAAATCATCTTGTGCTTCAGCACATAGAGGATGAGTTTAGCATCAGGGTGACCTGGTCACAGGTGTGTGCCTGTGGTGCCCACTGCCCTATGCTGGACCTCGCTAAGCCTAGGTGAGCACCCTACCTGAACTCTAACGACAGGAGCTGGTTAGATGGTCAATATCAATTACACAGTGTGTGTGTGAGTCACATCTATTGCCTCTCTGTTCTAATAGGTCTTTTCTTCCAGTATGTTCACAATTAATCCCGGTTTTGGAAATCTCATGCTTCCTCTCTTCAATTTTGTTTTTAGTAGACTTAAGGATTCCCTTGCAGCTCAGTTGGTAAAGAATCTGCCTGCAATGCAGTAGACTTAAACTCATAAAGTGTTGTAAATATATGCAAACAATAAAACCTTAAAAGAAAAAAATAAATTATCAAAGAATGTGTGGGACTTCCCTGGCAGGTTAAGACTTCATTTTCCAATGGAGGGGTTCAGATTTGATGCCTGGTTGGGGAGTTAAGATCCAACATGCCTCGTGGCCAAAAAACCAAAACATAAAACAGAAGCAATGTTGTGACAGATTCCATAAGGGTTTAGCTTTTTACGTGGTGCATCTGATCCATCTATTGCGTACTGATCAAAAATTCCCAGTGCATTTTAGGAGATTTGTGTGCTAGGTGTGTGAATGTCTTCATGTGAAAATCCAGTACCTGTGAGGCAAGAACTTAATAAGACGTTCTGTGTCATTGTCATCATCATCTGATATTCATTGTGTTAGAACACTGTGTGCAAGACTGGCACTGAAGTGAATAGCTCAGGCTTATGCAGGCATAAGGGGAGTGATGTTTAATACAAAATAATTGACAATGTGTTAACTGATAATTAACAGTGTCATTAACAGTGATAATTAACAGTGTGATGGATAATATGTTAGCTTTCTTATTGTTTTGTAACTTTGCTTTTAAAGAATTACCTTACCGGACAGTATGCCTCTCTCTCTCCTAACTGGAGAAACTGCGTAACAGTCTATTAGCATAGGAGGTTTATTAAAATGTAATAATGTTTCCAATACTGTATTCTGAATATGGCTGGGGTACTGCATGCAAAAAATGGTTATAACTGTTTATTCATTAGTGTATCAGTTGGGCTCTGAGCGATCATATTGGTGACTCTAGTCTATCGTGCAGAGAAGGCGATGGCACCCCACTCCAGTACTCTTGCCTGGAAAATCCCATGGATGGAGGAGTCTGGTGGGCTGCCATCTATAGGGTCGCACAGAGTTGGACACGACTGAGTGACTTCACTTTCACTTTTCACTTTGATGCATTGGAGAAGGAAATGGCAACCCACTCCAGTGTTCTTGCCTGGAGAATCCCAGGGACGGGGGAGCCTAGTGGGCTGCTGTCTATGGGGTCGCACAGAGTCGGACACAAATGAAGTGACTTAGCAGCAGCAGCAGCAGTCTATCATGAAGTAATCATAGTGTTACCTCTTCATTATCAACACACAAATCATTATGTCCATAAATAAACATGGATTTCTTTTTCACATTGTCTTGTATTTTTTGATATCAAGTGTTAGTAATACATAAATCATCTACATTCTTTTGCATTATATAAACATATGATATAGGTACTGACAATTCATCTTGCAAACTTCTGGTACTGATAAATATAGAGCAGTATCTTAAGTGTGTTTTCTCTTCCTTATGATTTTCTTTTCTCTAGCTGGCTTTACTGTAAGAATACAGTGCATGATACATGTAACATGCAAAATACCTCTTAATCAACCTCTTGTGTTGTCAATAAAGCTTATGGTCAACAGGAGGCTATTTAGTAGTTAAGTTTTGGGGGGAGTCAAAAGTTACCTGTGGATTTTTGACTGAGCAGGGGGTTGGTGCCTTTAACCCTCAGGTTGTTCAAGAGTCAACTGTATTGCTAATGTTTATATTGTGTGTGTCTTAGTTGCTCAGTCGTGTTCGACTCTTTGCAACCCCATGGGGTGTAGCCGGCCAGGCTCCTCTGTCCATGGGATTTTCCAGGTAAAAATACTGGAGTGGATTGCCATTTCCTTCTCCAGGGGATCTTCCTGACCCAGGGATTGAACCCAGGTCTCCTGCATTGCAGGCAGACTCTACCATCTGAGCCACCAGGGAACAAGTCATAATTCTCTTGGGCATAGCAACCTGTGCTTCTTTTATCTTTGTGTCTGGTACCTGGGAGTGTACTTAATACGTTGTAGGCTTTTTGTAAATGTTGACCAAATGAGAAATGATTTCCCAGAAGGTGAAAAATTTGTTTTTCATTAGGAAACTGAGTTCTAGTTAACAGTAGCACTGTAGAACACAGCATTTTTAGGGAAGGTACTGAGTTTTATTCACATTTTAATTTATCTTGTTTGGTAAAATGACATCTTGGTAGTAGAAATACTTGCCTTGTGTTCTGGACACAATAGTGATAAGTAATAAAAGAAGAATTAATTAAAGAGAGCAGTATTTTATTTTACCTGAAAGCTTTGTGGAAGCGTGTATATTATAGTAAAATATAATGTTATATTATTATATTATATCATAGTTCTGTTTTTATACTCTTTTTATTGGGTGCTGCTGGTCAATTATACTCAAGAGGCACACTAAATGGTACATGGAGCCACCTCCTCAATCCTCAAGGTATAATGCAGAATCATTTTTTTCTTAATTATTTGGTTTTTAAAAATCCCTTAAGACGAAGGGATTTAAGAGGAAAAGTTAAAGTTTTACATAACTTCCTGCTCGTTCTGCCTCTGTAACTCAGCTTGCTCCTTGCAAAGTCTGGGTCACATAGTCTTAGAAAGTGGGGACTTATAATACTAGAAACTGGAGCTTATCTCACTCATCCTTGTCCTTCTCTTTGCAATTGCCCGGTTCCTGCAAACTGCTTAATCATGCCTGTCAATGTAAAGGTCAGGCATCCCCTTCCCTGTCTTGACTGCTGTTCCCGTGCATGTGAAACCCCTAGTTTAAACCAGCCTATTAGCCGCTAGTGTTGCCCACTATAGTCTGTAGCTTTTATAGAGCTCTGTAACCCCTTTGTTTGGGGCTCAGAGCTTGGAGTGTTAACTCCTCTGGGCCTACCATCGTAATAAACCTGAATTCTCCAACTCTGCAAGTGTGGTGCTTGGTTTCTAGATTACTGGTTTCTGCAACATTTCTGGAGGTCCCAGTGAGACTCCAGCCACGCCAGCTCCTTCAGTCGCTGGACTGGTGGCTTGGCCCGGCTGGAGCAAAGGAACCCCAAAATGAACGAGGAGGCGCGCCACCTAACAGTATTCTGGGTTCTCTTTCGGACCAGTGTTCCGACTCTCCAGATGGCCGAGCCCTGACTGGACTCATTGGAGGGATGGATCAACTCACCAGGAACAGCCACAGGATAATTTAAGGCCCCAGGGCTTGTCCCCAATCTGGTCCTACTCCAACGGGTAGAAGAGGAGACTGATCACCTCCTTGGATCTCCCAGGAAAGGAGCAATAGTTAAGGAAACCTGGGGACTCAGGAGAAGGGAGGCATGGTGATAGCCTCTAAATGTGAGTGCATGATAACTGATTGAATGGAGTAAAAGAAATTTTTTTTTTCTTTTTGAAAACTGGGAAACCAATTCTTTTTGTATATGCAATTAGAAACAACTAGCTTGTTAAAAGGCCTGCCCAGGGAAAAGCTCGAAGTTAACCCTTTCCATGTCCTTGAAATACAGAGCCAACTTTGTCTGAGACCTCAGCCTTGGGAAAATTAGAACTTCAAGCAAAGAAGGAAAATGGGGTCAAAGAGATATTTTAAATCTCAAACAGAAAACTATAAGATCTCTGTCTGTCTGTCTGGATTTACATATGTCTCAGTGTATATCTTTTTTTTTTTTTTCTGATAATATTGTTAAAGTTGTAAATGAGTTCTAATTTAATTGGCCTAAAGAAAACTGCTGCTGATGCTGCTAAGTCGCTTCAGTCGTGTCCGACTCTGTGCGACCCCACAGACGGCAGCCCACCAGGCTCCCCCATCCCTGGGATTCTCCAGGCAACAACACTGGAGTGGGTTGCCATTTCCTTCTCCTAAAGAAAACTAAGCACTTACAAATCAAACAATTCTAAATACAAGAAAAATTAACCTAAATAAATTCCAGATTCACATGAACTGGGAAATATTCAATATTAAATATCTAGTATTAATGTTTGTTTGCTAATCTAATAAGAAAGTAGGATATATGTTTTTAATATAAAAAGTACAAAAAAATAAAATTCCATTTTATGAAGGGAAAAGAAAGTAGGTCTGACTTATAGGTGGCTGTTATAGAAAGTGATTAGAAGGTTTGTGGAAAGTGGACCCTGAAAAACATTTTCATGCATGGTTAGGACTAAGTTTAAAATAAATTTAATTACGTTTACCTAAATGAGTTGAAAGTAAGCTGGTTCAAAACTTGAATTTGGCTTTTCTCTCTGTTAAGAGGACATACTTTTTCAGATGCTGAACTGCTTTTAATAATAGATTTAAGTTTTTATACCTCTTAATTGACCTGTTCTATATTTACCTTTGAAATCTGTTGTTAACTTTGGCTAAGTAAATAACTATTATTTCACAGTAACTTATATAATTCTACCTGACTGAGTGTTATAAACTCTTTTGATATTGATCAATAAAACTTCCTAAATAACTTGACTTCTAGCTAACTTTGGGATGCTTCAGAGGGCTCCTAGGATGTCCCAAAGAGGTATTAATCTACCTAGGTTCATTGGACATGTTAAGTTACATGGGAAGTACTGTTGAAGGGCTGATAAATCTTTTCAGGTTATACTGTATGGTTGCTGTTACTAATATAGATGGCCTAAAATTGTGTGAAATTCATATAGACCTGATATGCCCTGATGATATACGGTCAACTATAATTCTAGTTATCATATTATAGTATTACATACCACAATAATAACCAGGTTTACTTGTCAATTGCAATAGAATCAGATTTTAAACTTGCCTTCTATGGTTTTACTCTCATACCTTTAGAAGAATACTGCTAGTTCTTCAATATTTATGGGAAAGATTTTCTAAGATTAAGCAGATAAACAGATGTTGTTATTAACAGTAAGCTGGTACCAGACTGGAATTTGGTCTTCTCTCTGTTGAGAGAACAAAGTTCTCTTAGAATGGAGCTTTGATAACAGAGTATGAATTTCTTTACCTTTAAGTGATATATATTTGTTTTTAAAATCTTTTTGTTACTTTGGTGAAGTCAGTTCAGTTCAGTCCCTCAGTCGTGTCTGACTCTTTGCAAACCCATGGACTGCAGCATGCCAGGCCTACCTGTCCATCACCAACTCCCAGGGTTTACTCAAACTCATGTCCACTGAGTCAGTGATGCCATCCAACCATCTCCTCCTCTGTCGTCCCCTTCTCTTCTTGCCTTCAATCTTTCCCAGCATCAGGGTCTTTTCCAATGAGTCAGCTCTTCACATCAGGTGGCCAAAGTATTGGAGATTCAGCTTCAACATCAGTCATTCTGATGAGTATTCAGAACTGATTTCCTTTAGGATGGACTGGTTGGATCTCCTTGCAGTCCAAGGGACTCTCAAGAGTCTTCTCCAACATCACAGTGCAAAAGCATCAATTCTTTGGCGCTCAGCTTTCTTTATAGTCCAACTCTCACATCCACATATAACTAATGGAAAAACCATAGCCTTGACTAGACGGACCTTTGTTGGCAAAGTAATGTCTCTGCTTTTGAATATGCTGTCTAGGTTGGTCATAACTTTCCTTCCAAGGAGTAAGCATTGTTTACTTTTGTGGCTGCAGTCACCATCTGCAGTGATTTTGGAGCCCCCCAAAATAAAGCCTGACACTGTTTCCACTGTTTCCCCATCTATGTGCCATGAAGTGATGGGACCAGATGCCATGATCTTAGTTTTCTGAATGTTGAACTTTAAGCCTATTTTTTCACTCTCTTCTTTCGCTTTCTCAAGAGGCTCTTTAGTTCTTCACTTTCTGCCATAAGGGTGGTGTTATCTACATATCTGAGGTTATTGATATTTCTCCCCGCAATCTTGATTCCAGCTTGTGCTTCATCCAGCCCAGAGTTTCTCATGATGTACTCTGCATATCAGTTTAAAACAGGGTGACAATATACAGCCTTCATGTACTCCTTTTCCTATTTGAAACCAGTCTGTTTTTCGATGTCTAATTCTAGCTGTTGCTTCCTGACTTGCATACAGATTTATCAAGAGGCAGGTCAGGTGGTCTGGTAGTCCCATCTCTTTCAGAATTTTCCACAGTGTATTGTGATCCACACAGTCAAAGGCTTTGGCATAGTCAATAAAGCAGAAATAGATGTTTTTCTGGAACTCTCTTGCTTTTTTGATGATCCAGCAGATGTTGGAAATTTGATCTCTGGTTTCTCTGCTTTTTCTAAAACCGGCTTGAACATCTGGAAGTTCACGGGTCAAGTATTGTTGAAGCTTGGCTTGGAGAATTTGAGCATTAATTTACTAGTGTGTGAGATGAGTGCAATTTTGTGGTAGTTTGAACATTCTTTGTGTTGCCTTTCTTTGGGATTGAATGAAAACTGACTTTTTACAGTCCTGTGGTCACTGCTGAGTTTTCCAAATTTACTGGCATACTGAGTGCAGCGCTTTCACAGCATCATCTTTCAGGATTTGAAACAGCTCAATTGGAATTTCATCACCTGCACTAGCTTTGTTCATAGTGATGCTTCCTAAGGCCCACTTGACTTCACATTCCAGGATGTCTGGCTCTAGGTGAGTGATCATACCATCGTGATCATATGCATCATGAAGATGTTTTTTGTACAGTTCTTCTGTGTATTCTTGCTGCCTCTTCTTAGTATCTTCTGCTTCTGTTAGGTCCATACCATTTCTGTCCTTTATTGAGCCCATCTTTGCATAAATGTTCCCCTGGTATCTCTAATTTTCTTGAAGTGATCTCTAGTCTTTCCCATTCTATTGCTTTCCTCTATTTCTTTGCACTGATCATTGAGGTAGCCTTTCTTATCTCTCCTCGCTATTCTTTGGAACTCTGCGTTCCGATGCTTATATCCTTTCACAGATATTTGTAAGGCCTTCTTGGAGAGTCATTTTGCTTTTCTGCATTTCTTTTTCTTGCGAATGGTCTTGATCCCTGTCTCCTGTACAATGTCATGAACCTCCGTCCATAGTTCATCAGGCACTCTGTCTATCAGATCTAGTCCCTTAAATCTATTTGTCATTTCCACTGTATAATCATAAGGGGTTTGATTAAGGTCATACCTGAATAGTGTAGTGGTTTTCCCTACTTTCTTCAATATAAGTCTGAATTTGGCAATAAGGAGTTCATGATCTGTGCCACAGTCAGCTCCCAGTCTTGTTTTTGCTGACTGTATACAGCATTTCCATATTTGGCTGCAAAGAATATAATCAATGTAATCTGATTTTGGTGTTGA
Organism: Bos indicus; assembly: GCF_029378745.1. Classification (NCBI taxonomy): domain Eukaryota; kingdom Metazoa; phylum Chordata; class Mammalia; order Artiodactyla; family Bovidae; genus Bos; species Bos indicus. The sequence goes on along the minus strand of NC_091773.1, from coordinate 21,151,353 downwards.
CCATTTGGTGATGTCCATGTGCAGAGTGTTCTCTTGTGTTGCTGGAAGAAGGTGTTTGCTATGACCAGTGCATTCTCTTGTCAAAACTCTATTGGCCTATGTCCTGCTTCATTCTGTACGCCAAGGCCAAATTTGCCTGTTACTCCAGGTGTTTCTTGACTTCCTACTTTTGCATTCCAGTCTCCTATAATGAAAAGGACATATTTTTTGGGTGTTAGTTCTAGAAGGTCTTGTATGTCTTCATAGAACCGTTCAACTTCAGCTTCTTCAGCATTACTGAAGTCAGGACATAGATTTGGATTACTGTGATATTGAATGGTTTGCCTTGGAAGCGAACAGAGATCATTCTGTCATTTTTGAGGTTGTATCCAAGAACTGCCAGGAAATTAAAAATGGCTAAACAACAGCTGAAAATCAAAGAGACAGGGCTATGGGAAATCCAAGACAACCACTTGGCTTTTCCCAGCTCCCTGACAGACCTCATTTTCATTGATGGGTTAAAGCCTTCCCTGGCTACAGTGTTAATGCCCTCACAATGAGTTCTCCAAAAAGAAAAAAAAAATTTTACTGAATGTTAAGTTCTAGTTTTGTTAATTAAGGTCTGTGCTTACTAAGTCTCACTTCTGAAATAGTTCCTTGTTATATTATATTGCTAAAAGATTTAATTAAGTTATTAAAAAGGACACGCTAAGGTTGTTTCAAAAGCTTATCTCAGTAACCAATCTTTGGATAAAGGTCAGATGCTTCATGATGTACAGCCAGGAGATGAACACTTGGCTATAACCATTTAACTGAGTCAGATGACCTGGGGTATACCAGGCTATACCCAGTGAAAATTCTTGAATTAAATTCTTGCTTGTGACCTTACTAACAACTGCTAGCTACATTATTTTCTATGTAGCTTGTTTCAGAAGATTATTTCTTATGTTACCAAATGTGTGACTGAGACTGTGATAAAATACTGATATGCAGTTCCATATGAGATCAATAATTGTAATAATGTAACTCTAGATATGGGAAGAAGCAGCAAGAAGAAATATTTTCCTGGACCAAGAGTCTAGTGAGACAGGTATGGTCCAGAGACTTTTGCTACTTACCAGGCCTGGTCTAGTGACAATACGGGGAGTGGCCCGTCAGTGGAATCTGTGTCAGACCTGGGAGTGAGCCTCCCCAGCACCACAGGACACAGTGACCATGAAAGGCCCCCAAAATACGGTCACGGCCCCCTCATTGCTATGAAGGGGCCCTGCAGACTGGAAGTTGGCCCTTGCCAGTTGCCTCTACAAAGATTAAATCATGACCACTACAAGATGCTGAACTTCAACAGCCCTTGAAAGGAGTTCAGGGACAAAAAATAAGGCACTCTGGGCTCTGGGAAAAACCCAGGGCAACAGGCCTTCAGAGAATGAGATGTTTTCAGGTAAAGATTTTTATGAGTCCAAATTCTTACATCTTCTCATACCTCCAGTTCATTTCAGTTCAGTTCAGCCGCTCAGTCATGTCCAGCTCTTTGTGACCCCATGGACTGCAGCAGGCCAGGTTTCCCTGTCCATCACCAACTCTTGGAGCTTACTCTAACTCACGTCCATTAAGCTGGTGATGCCATCCAACCGTCTCCTCCTCTGTCATCCCCTTCTCTTCCTGCCTTCAATTTTTCCCAGCATCAGGGCCTTTTCAAATGAGTCAGTTCTTCGCATCAGATGGCCAAAGTATTGGTGTTTCAGCTTCAGCATCAGTCCTTCCAATGAATTTTCAGGACTGATTTCCTTTAGGATGGACTGGTTGGACCTCCCTGCTGTCCAAGGGACTCTCAAGAATCTTCTCCAACACCACACTTCAAAAGCATCAATTCTTCAGTGTTTAGTTTTCTTTATAGTCCAACTCTCACATCCATACATGACTACGGGAAAAACCATAGCTTTAACTAGATGGACCTTTAGAGAAACACTGAAGTCATGAACCAATGTCTGGGCTTGGTTCTCCTGGCTAGCCCCACAACAGCTTTCCTACTTCTATTACTCTTTGGGCCATGTATCTTTCTTGTTAAGTTTGTTTCTCCAAGTAGTAGTACGACAAGAATATACCCCGGCCAACACCCAGTGCTGGGACAAGCTGCCTTATCATTCTGTGGACTCTCACCTCCCTCCGTAAATGCACCCTGAGATCCTCAGGCTATTCTCCCTTTGAGATCTTATATGGGAGACCACCCGCAGTGATAGAAAAGCTCAAGGGAGACCACCAACAACTAGCTGACCTGGAGCTGTCCCAACACCTCCAGACCCTGGGAACAGTCTTCTGCCATATTGCCCGAGAAACCTTAGGAAGGACACCCATTCCTCTGGGCAACTGGGTTCATCCCTATCAGCCAGGAGATGAGGTATGGGTTAAAGATTGAAAAAAGGAACCATTTCTTCCAGTTTGGATAGGCCCTCACATGGTCATCCTGGCAACCCCTACTGCTATTAAAGTTATAGGTGTCATCCCTTGTATCCATCACACCAGAGTCAAGAAGGCAGCAGCTCCCTGTGATGAGGACACCTGGAAAGCCATTCAGGACCCCGAAAACCTCAAGGTCCAGTTCCAAAGACAACAGCCCTCACCCATGAAGGATGCTGAGCCCTGCTCTAGTCACTCCGGAAGCTGACCTAGTCAATGCACGGCAGAAGCTTGAGGATTCTTCAGCCTTGCTCCAGCCACACTCCAGCAGCTGGCTGGTCAACGCACGGCGGAAGCTTGAGGATCTGGATATTGAAATAACGATGGATTTTCATTGTAAGCCCTGGCCTCTATCCCTAATCGGCATCATTGCTGTGCTCTTCATTACAGAACCAACTAGACACCCTGGCTGAGGTGGTTTTACAGAATAGGAGAGGGCTAGACCTACTGACAGCTGAAAAGAGGGGACTCTGCCTCTTCTTGAATGAAGAATGCTGCTTTTATATAAACCAATCAGAAATAGTCAGGGACATGGCCCAACAGCTAAGGGAACAAATCATAAAAAGGAGAGAGAAACTAGCTAATCCCTGGGGTAATTGGAACGATATCTGGAGCTGGGCGTTGTGGCTTCTCCCTTTAACAGGTCCTCTCTTCGTGGTCTTTGCAGTGCTCTTGTTTGGCCCTTGTGTTCTTAATGTAATTACCCAGTTCATAACCTCGGATTGAATCCATACAGTTACAAATGGTATTAGCTCAGTTCAGTTCAGTTTAGTTCAGTTGCTCAGTCGTGTCCGACTCTTTGCGACCCCATGATTCACAGCACTCCAGGCCTCCCTGTCCAGCTCAATATAGCCCCCTAAACGGTGGGGCGCTCTGAATGTCCTACCAGAACATGAGATGATGATTTCTACAATGAGTGATAAAAGTATCAAGAGGCGAGAATGAAGATGAAAAGTTAAAATTTTACATAACCTCCTGCTTGTTCGTTCTGCCTTTGTAACTCAGCTTGCTCCTTGCAAAGTCTGGATCACGTAGGTCACGTAGTCTCAGAAAGTGGGGACTTACAATACTAGGAACTGGAGCTTATCTCACTCACCCTCATCCTGCTCTTTGCAATTGCCCAGCCCCTGCCAACCTGCTTAATCATGCCTATCCCTCCCCATCTTGACTGCTGTTCCCGTGCATGCAAAACCCCTAGTTAAACCCAGCTTATTAGCAGTTAGTGTTGCCCACTATAGTCTGTCTATAAAAACTCTGTAACCACTTTGGGGCTCAGAGCTTTGAGTGTTAACTCTTCTGGGCCCATCAGCATAATAAACCTGAGTTCTCCAACTCTTTGAATGTGGTGTTTGGTTTCTCGATTACTGGTTTCTGCAACAGGATGAAAATATTACCACAATGCTATTTAATATAAGGTGCCATTGAAGGAGGAAACAGACAGAACAGGCTCCGTCTTGAAAGCAGGACTTCATCTTGGGCCGGACTGTGGACTTTGGGCTATATGCCTAGTATCTATGGAAATGACATACCAACCGGAAAACCAGACCCCTGGATGGAAGAACCCCAGGGCTCATACCTAGACTCTCTGTTGCATAAAAGAATACCCTAATTATTTGTGTAACCAAATAGAATCATAAATTCTATTATGCTTATTGTGGTATGACCACAGGCCTATTGATAATTGTCCACTGTTAACTACCTAGGCTTAAGGCATACGAATCATAGGTTAACTTTGATTGTATCTTTCTTTTCCTTTGTTCAGACTAGTTTCAGAGAATTTGAGGAGGTGGGTTTGAGCATGTACACTTAGGGTATATAAGGTTATATATATATATATATATATAAGGTATATATAGAGAGAGAAGGCAATGGCACCCCACTCCAGTACTCTTGCCTGGAAAATCCCATGGATGGAGGAGCCTGGTGGGCTGCAGTCCACGGGGTCGCTAAGAGTCGGGCGACTGAGCGACTTCACTTTCACTTTTCACTTTGATGCACTGGAGAAGGAAATGGCAACCCACTCCAGTATTCTTGCCTGGAGAATCCCAGGGACAGAGGAGTCTGGTGGGCTGCGGTCTATGGGGTCACACAGAGTTGGACACGACTGAAGCGACTTAGCAGCAGCAGCAGCAGCAAGGTATATAAATAAGGACCATACAAAAACTGCTCAGGGTCCTTGGCTAAGAGGAGACTCTGCCTTGGGCTTTCTGGTGTAATAAACTGCACTCCACTCTCTGCATTGTCCTTCTGAGTGAGTTTGTTTCCCGGAACGCGTGGCTACAACATCATAGATCATAAGATCTGTCACTATCTAAGAGACTACTAAGGAAAAAACATGGTAAAATAAATTACATCGTAATGTTTTGTCATTTGTATTTTTTATCTTTTACTTAAGATTTTTAAAAATCTCTTTATTTATTTAAGGGCTTCTCTGGTGGCTCGGGGTAAAGAACCTTCCTGCCAATGCAGAAGACTTGGCTTCGATCCCTGGGTTGAAGATCTCCCGGAGTGGGAAATGGCAACCCACTCCAGTATTCTTGCCTGGGAAATTTTGGGGACAGAGGAGCTACAGTCCATGGGATTGCAAAGGGTCAGGCACAGCTGAAGCAACCTAGCACGTAACAGTGAACGGTTTAATGTTTTCTTCCTAAATTTAGAGAATGAGCAGAGATGTTCTCTGATCATTTCTGTCCAGTGATTCTGGAGATCCAAATCAGTGTAAAGCAAAAAGGAGAACTGAGGATTACAGATTAGAAAGAAAGACTTAAAAATGTCATTAGTTGCAGATGAAATAATCAATGTAGAAAATACTAAGAAAACGGCAAAATAGCTATTAAAAGTAACAGCGAAATTTAGTGAGAACACAGGGTACAAAGTCGATACAAAAATCAATTCATTCTCAGGTGTCAGCGAAAATGCACGCCGTAGGAACACCTTCGAAAATCTCCTCCATAAAAGCAACAAGAACAAAAAAACTGGCCCAAATTGTCAGAATCAACATTTTCTGGCTCTGGAAATTAACCCTAGATAAAGAAAGAGGCTGAATCTTAGTGAGATCAGCAATTTTTGTGGCTTTTGGTCCTGGTCAATTTCCATCCCTGGCCCAGGCTTTGAAAATCAACAGCCCATCATTGAAGGATGGCAGACTTGGACAGCCCAGGAAATGTCTCCTTGTCACAGGATTATTCTGAATTAATTACTCTGAGTAACTGCAAAGGAGTAGCAGTTGCCCCTTTGTAAGGGAAATCTGCATTTATAAGAGAAATTTCCATTAGAAAGGGGGCCTGTGCTGGAGGTGACATTTCCCCAGAGAGATTTGTCCCCTGGGGCAACCTTTGTCCCTCAACATTTTCTTCTGTACACCCCTCTCCCTAAGCCCTCAAGCCCTGTGCTTTCCTCAGCTCAGGATGCTGTAAAAGCCTTCATCGCTGGCCACATTTTGAACCTCACCTCTTTTGAGAACTGGAGTATTTCCTGCCATATCAGTAAACAAGGGTGGTAGGGTCCACATGGGGTCTTACTGATAAGATGGCTTGTTATATTGACCTTGAAAACAAAGACTAAATCACAGTGATCCTTGAGACTGACCAAATTGCCCAAATGGCATTCTGTTATCTCACTGGCACGTATCTTCTCAAAGCTGTGAGCCCACCAGATTCCAGACCTCCAGCTACATGACCATCCCTTCAGAGAGTTTTTCTTTGGTGGGGTATAAGACAGACTCTGTCAGAAAGGGAGAATGCTAGTTCTCTTTAGGAGCCAGTCACCCTCTCTTTTCCTTCTAATTTCCCTTTCCTTGCCTGACTGCCCAGCTTGCTCTCTTTTTCTCTGCACTCCCCATTACAAAGGGTGTTATAGTCATCATTGATTCCAGCCATCCCTGTGAGCTGATAAGCCCTAACGGCACTCAGGAAGGAGAAGAGTACCTTTGCCTTAACAGCCATCAGACTGCAAAAACAAACAAACAAACAAAAACAGGAGAGCTGACCCAGGAGAGCTGAGATACATACAAAAGGAATGATATCAGTGAACCCAAACTCTTGCATCCTCCCATACATAGAAAAGCACTAAATTCTTTAACTTGGGATATCTAGTTTCCTTTCAGTTCAGTTCAGTCACTCAGTCGTGTCCTACTCTTTGTGACCCCATGGACTGCAGCATGCCAGGCCACCCTGTGTATCATCAATTCCCGGAGCCTACTCAAACTCATGTCCACTGAGCTGGTGATGCCATCCAACCATCTCATCCTCTGTCGTCCCCTTCTCCTCCCCTCTTCAATCTTTCCCAGCATCAGGGTCTCTTCAAATGAGTCAGTTCTTTGCATCAGGTGGCCAAAGTATTGGTATTTCAGCTTCAGCATCAGTCCTTCCAGTGAATATATTCAAAATTGATTTCCTTTAGAATGGACTGGTTGGATCTCCTTATTGTCCAAGGGACTCTCAAGAGTCTTCTCCAACACTGCAGTTCAAAAGCATCAGTTCTTCAGCGTTCAGTTTTCTTTATAGTCGAACTCTCACATCCTTACATGACTACTGGAAAAACCACAGCTTTCACCAGATGGACCTTTGTTGGCAAATGTCTCTGCTTTTGAATATGCTGTCTATGTTGGTCATAGATTTTCTTCCAAGGAGCAAGTGTCTTTTAATTTCATGGCTGCAGTTACCATCTGCAGTGATTTTGGAGCCCCCAGAAATAAAGTCTGTCACAGTTTCCATTGTTTCCCCATCTATTTCCCATGAAGTGATGGGACCAGATGCCATGATCTTAGTTTTCTGAATGTTGAGCTTTAAGCCAACTTTTTCACTCTCCACTTTCACTTTCATCAAGAGGCTCTTTAGTTCTTCATCACTCTCTGCCATAAGGGTGGCATCATCTGCATATCTGAGGTTATGATATTTCTCCCAGCAATCTTGATTCCAGCTTGTGCTTAGCCCGGCATTTGGCATGAGGTACTCTACATGTAAGTCAAATAAGTAGGGTGACAAAATACAGCCTTGACGTACTCCTATCCCAATTTGGAACCAGTCTGTTGTTCCATGTACAGTTCTAACTATTGCTTCTTGACCTGCATACAGATTTCTCAGGAGGCAGATAAGGTGGTCTGGGATTCCTATCTCTTTCAGAATTTTCCACAGTTTGTTGTGATTTACACAGTCAAAACGGAGAAGGCAATGGCACCCCACTCCAGTGCTCTTGTCTGGAAAATCTCATGGACGGAGGAGCCTGGTAGGCTGCAATCCATGGGGTCGCTAAGAGTCAGACATGACTGAGTGACTTCACTTTCACTTTTCACTTTCACGCATTGGAGAAGGAAATGGCAACCCACTCCAGTGTTCTTGCTTGGAGAATCCCAGGGATGGTGGAGCCTGGTGGGCTGCTGTCTATGGGGTCGCAGAGTCGGACACGACTGAGGCGACTTAGCAGCAGCAGCAGCACACAGTCAAAGGCTTTGGCGTAGTCAATAAAGCAGAAGTAGATGTTTTTCTGGAACTCTCTTGCTTTTTTGATGGTCCATCAGATGTTGGCAATTTGATCCCTGGTTTCTCTGTCTTTTCTAAATCTAGCTTGAACATCAGGAAGTTCGCTGTTCACATACTGTTGAAGCCTGGCTTGGAGAATTTTGAGCATTACTTTGGTTTCCTTTAATTCACAATAATATCTTGATGTTCAGATTGCCTGCTCTTTGTTGCAAAAATTCTGTATAACCTGGCTCCTCTCCCTGCCTCTTTGGAGCAGTTCCCTCAGGGTCACTTGAGATGCTGCCTCCCGGGTTTGAAGTCCTAAGAACGTCCACCAAATAAAACATAACTCTCAAATTTTAGGCTGTGACTATTTTTCAAGTTGATACTCTTCTTTGTCAATTTAATTCTTAGGCCAGCCACATGACCTAGAACTGTAGAAGGGAATATTTCTGTTTCCCAGCAGCTCCACAGTAAAAGCCATAGCCTGACAGCCACCGGAGGGGACAAGATGTGGCTGGAGCGCCTTAAAACCCTCCTCAGGTGACTCCAGTCCATGACCTGCCAGGTGTCTCCTTGAAAGACCTCAGCTGCAAGGCTCTCTTTGTCTTAACTGCCTGGAAACACACTCAAGTCTAGTAAAAAGTGTTTTCCCTGATCTTTTTCCTGAAAACAATTACACGTGTTGTATTAAAAAAGCATAACTCCAAGAGCATTTTTCATAATATTGTCTGTAATAGGAAAACACTAGAACCAATACGGTGGTGCTAGTGGTGCCACCACAAGAAACTTCCTGTCAACGCAGGAGACTGAAGAGGCACAGGTTACACGGATCTGACCCCTGGGCTGGGAAGATCCCCTGGAGGTGGGCATGGCAACCATTCCAGTATTCTTGCATGGAGAAACCCAGGAACAAAGGAGCCTGGAGGGCTACAGTCCATAGGTTTGCAGTCACACAGGACTGAAGTGACTTAGCAGGAATAGAACCAACACCAACATTATCAGTAGAGAACTACTGTGTGTGATTAGTCTACAAGGGGGCCTTTAGCATGATATTGAGTAAAATGTCACAATTAATTAAAAAAATATATTTAGGTTAAAAAAGTCCAGAGGAGGATTTACAGTATTGCTGTTTAAAATAAGATGTGTGTGTGTGTATATATATATATATATATATATATATATATATATATCTGTTTGTGTATTTATTAATATATGAAGTATGCATATGTATGTGTATATATAGGCCAACAGTGGCAATCACTAGGTGGGTGAACTGGACAATATTCTTAGGGATCATTGTCATTTGGGGAAAGTGTATTCAACATTAAAATACTTTATATTTTAAAAATCAAACAAAACTGTTATTTTTGTAATATAAGTGAAAGTGTTGGTCACTCAGTTTGTGTCCCCATGAACTGTAGCCTGCCAGGCTCCTCTGTCCATGAGATTTCCCAGGCAAGAATACTGGAGTGGGTTGCCACGCTCATCTCCACGTGATCTTCCCTGACCCAGGGATCGATCGAACCTGGGTTCCTGCATTGCAGGCAGATTCTTTACCATCTGAGCCCAATATATATAACATAATATAAAACAGTGAATTAAAGTTTGGCAAAATCTTCTTGGGTTCTAAAATGCTTATAGTGGGAAATTTACAAGCGAGTCGGCAGGAAGAAAGCAGTTTAGTGTGAGATGGAAGCCATCAGCTTGTGTAGAGGGTTCTGATGTCTAGATTTATCAGAAGTGAGCATAAATTTTAAAAGGAGAAGAAAATTCTTACAGAATGACTAGATACTTTTTCTAAAGATTAGAGTAAAAATCTGTGTGTAATAAGATTTCTGAGCCCTGACATTTATTGAGGCCATATAGTTGTATTCAATACAACACCATTTTAATTGAATGGAAAAAAAATCGTGAGCATCTATTAAAGTTTACTGTAACTATACTTAAATAAACATCTTGAAAGAAGGGCTTATTTAAGAGTCTACATTACACTGGATAAAGCATGTTATTGCAAGGGGATTTAGGGATTATAAAGATAAACTGCAAACCCAGTTTTGAACTTTTATTATTGCAGAAGAAAATACAGAGGAGGGGAAAATGAGAACATGGAGAAATAGAACCTCACCTTTTGCACAGTCATGATTGTAAAATAGAAAATTTGACAAGTTTTAATTAATTGACAAAATAAACCCTAGATCTCAGGCCTAGGCAACCAGCAACCTACCTTGTGTCTCTCAAGATTTGCTTATCTGGACATTTTCATAAATAGAATCATATATGATGCGTCCCTCTGTGACCAGTTTCTTTCACTTGGCATGCTCTCAGAGTTCATCCACCTAGAGGCACCCATCAGTACATCATTATTTTTATTGCCAAATAATGTTCTCTGGTGTAGATATGCCATATTTTGTTTATCATTTCATCATTCAATAGACATTTTGGTTGCTTCCACATTTTGGCTATTTGCAATAATGTTGCTATAAATATTTCCCACAGAGTTTTTCAAGGACTTATGCTTTCATGTCTTTTATTGGTACATTGTTGCTGTTGTTGTCTAGTTGCTAAGTCCTGTCCAATGCTTTACGACCCCATGGACTGTAGCCTGCCAAGCTCCTCTGTCCATGGGATTCTCCAGGCAAGAATACTGGAGTGGGTTGCCATTCCATCTTCCAGGGGATATTCCCAACCCAGGAATTGAACCTGCCTCTCCTGCATTACAGGTGGATTCTTAACTGTCTGAACCACCATGGAAGCCCTTTGGTACTACCTAGCTGCTAAATTGCTGAAGTTGCTAATCCTGGAGCTGGTGTTGGTCAGAAGTTGTGCCTCAGTCCCTCCAGTCGGATGAGCTGGGGTGGGGACAGGGAGGACCCTGGGCTGAGCTGACTCCCGGGGGAGAACTCCCCTCCTACAAGCAGGACCTCAGTGCTTCTGGCTGCACAAAGCAGAAGGGAGCTTCTGAAACCCTGGGCTGAGAGGATGGGAAAAGCCAGAGGCCACCCTCCTGGGGTCTCAGGTTCTAGGGCAGTTTCCGGACCAGAGCTCAGGTGGGTGGGGGTTAGGGCGGTGGGTGTGGTTCAAACACCAGAGACTGCCTTCCTCCTTACACTGAATGGTTTTAACTGGATGATTACATACTCATGTGCTGTATGCACTCAGGATAACTTCCTGAGACTGTAGTTATTTTTATAATTTTCCCTAGTTAAATGGTTGATTTGCTGAGAGTCCTCCAGGCTCCTCACTCCACTGTTTAGGAAATCTCAACCCTCTGGGGCATGCTATTATATTAAACTGCACGCCCTACACTCCACGCCCTTTGGACTTACTATCTGTATCATGTTCTTCTGGTTTAATGGGAAGAGGATGCTCGTAATTCTGGCAACTGTCTGTCTTCCTCTGCTTGGGGTCACCTCAGTCCTGTTTTGAGGCTGAGCCCTGTACATCACTGGGCTCCACGCCCGTTGCAGTCCACTCACCCTGCTCTGAATGAGGAGGTCAGAGAGGAGGCCCCTTCCTGCAGAACTTCTCCCAACACTGAGTGGGTGGCCCTCACGCCTGGCCCCACACAGAGGACAGAAGGTCCCATTTTCACTGGAAAAGCCGAGACAAACATTATTAAGGGCTTTGCAGAGTCATTCTAGAACTTTGTCTCTTTTAGTTATTTTCATGTTTATTTTTACCAGAAAATTATGAACAATTTGCCCAGAAACATCCATTTGTTCTTTTTACATGGCATACAAAGTAATTCGAGACATTGTTATACTCTGCCATACCTAGGCAGAGCTCTAGGTTGAAGTAACTGATTTTTATATATGTTCACTTTCCCTCAGCTGATAAGGGCAACGGTTGTTAGATAATAAGGGGGTATGTTAGTGGAAAGTTTAGAAAGTGAAATTGTATAATTTTAAATATTGCTTTTTAAAGCTATATATCTCCCTGGTAGCTCAGCTGGTAAAGAATCTGCCTACAATGCAGGAGACCCAGGTTCGATTCCTGGGTTGGGAAGAACCCCTGGAGAAGGGATAGGTTACCCAGTCTACTATTCTTGGGCTTCCCTGGTGGCTCGGTTGGTAAAGAATAAGCTTGCAATGAGGGAGATCTGGGTTCCATCCCTGGGTAGGGAAGATCTCCTGGAGAAGGGAAAGGCTACCCACTCTAGTATTCTGGCCTGGAGAATTCCATGGACTGTGTAGTCCATGGGGTTGCAAAGAGTTGGACACGATTGAGCTACTTTCACTTTTAAAGTGATAGCAAGTCTTTTCTATGAGGAGAGCACAAAATTATTGTTTTGTAATTCAAGGAAAATAAAAATAATATAAAAATTGTCTGAAGGTTTCTTAAATCCTCCTGTATTGTACATTTTGGGGACAATGCTTTTTTCCTATAAATTACTTAGCATTGGAGATTATAATGTAGTCATTGATTGAACCTCAGGGAAAAAAATTGTTGTTGCTGTTCAGTTGCCAAGTCATGTTTGACTCTTTTTGACCCTATGGGCTGTAGCATACCAGGCTTCTCTGTCCTTCATTATCTCCCAAAGTTTGCTCAAACTCATGTTCATTGAGTTGGTGATGCCATCCAATCATCTCATCCTCTGTCACCCCCTTCTCCTCCTGCCCTCAATCTTTCCCAGCATCAGGGTCTTTTCCAGTGAGTCAGCTCTTTGCATCAGGTGGCCAAAGGACTGGAGCTTCAGCTTCAGCATCAGTCCTTTCAATGAATATTCAGTGCTGATTTCTTTGGCGATGGACTTATATGATCTCCTTGCAGTCCAAGGGACTCTCAAGAGTCTTCTCCAATACCACAATTCAAAAGCATTTGTTCTTCAGCACTCAGCCTGCTCTCACATCTGCACAAGACTACTGAAAAAAACCATAGCTTTGACTATACGGACCTTTGTTGGCAAAGTGAAAAAAATAGAAGCACTAAAATAAACTACCAGGATATACATTCAGCAAAGTAAACCCAAACTTTAGTTACATCCTACAGATGGCTAATTCTGCCTTCAACAGCCTTGACATGGAAACACTGTGATAGATGTGAACAATTTAATGAGTGGTAACACACAGCTCTCACCTTCAGAAATTTCATATTCTGAAAGGGCAGAGAGGAACACACAGTGAAACCTGTCATTAGAGATTCTAAGAAGGTGATAACGTGAGCGCATCTTCACTTTCATTCATAGCTCCAGTCTCTGCTGCTCCCACGTCTAGAGACACTCAATGGCGGCAGTGATTGTGTGTGAGCAAAATCAAGGTTCCTAAGGACCCCAGGCGACCCCACGACCCTCCAGAGGTAGGACCATCCTGGACAGTGGACACTGTAATGGGGCTTCCTGACCCCCAGAAGCCTAGGTGACAATGAACGAGTGACTGAGTGCATGGAGACCAGAGAGAATGGCTTAGCAAGCTTAACCAGGGGTATATAATCTGGGAGGAAGCTGACTTGTGGGAGTAATGAACAGGCACTTCTCAGGACTTCTACTTTGGGAAGCCCAGCTGAGCAAGGTTCCTCTGTTTTGAAATGCATCACCGTGATCTTCGCAGAGGCCAACTAACTCTCAGGGGCTGCTCCCAGCCAAATATGAATCCCAGCAGAGAGATTCCGGCAGGTGGTTCCTGAGAGAGTCTCAGTGGGAAACTTGCCTGAGGACTGGCAATGGCCTCACCAAACATCCTTAAACTTGTGCTGGACATCGCCCGTCCAGATGGGCATCACTGTGGTTAGCTGCACCCTCCTCTGGTTGGTTCACCATTTCCCCAGGAGCATCTCCCCTGATCACCCTCCTCACACCCAGCATCTGAAAGTTTGTTGTTTAATCACGCGAAGACACCGGGATTCTTGGCCCCTGGAGGAGAAGAATTCAATCCGGGGCCAGAGACGAGGCTTGATCGCTCAGAGCTTTTGTGTAATAAAGTTTTATTAAAGTATAAAGGAGATAGAGAAAGCTTCTGACATAGGCATCAGAAGGGGGCAGAAAGAGTACCCCTTTGCTAGTGTTAGCAATGAAGTTATATACTCTCCAATGAATCCAGAGAATGTCTGGAGGTTGTAAAGACCTCACCAGACCTACTCCCATAACTTACATTTCAAGATAACAGAATTAGCCAGAAGGTTTAATCCAGAGACTGTCCTCAGGCAGGATACATTATTGTTATATAATCCTAAGGAATGCAGAGAAGGGAAAAAAGTTTGTCCTTTCTTCCTTCTTGAGAATTCCAGACCCCTCTCTCCTTGGGAACCCCTAGATGCCTTATCAACCTGCCTAGGAAATGACTCTCTCACATCTCACCTTGGAATCTGCTTTTCAGGTACCACGATCAACACAAGATTCTTTATCTTCACTTGAGCTTTAGGCTGATGTGGCCCTGGAAGAATTGACTCTCACTGCTGGGGGCAAACAGAATAGGAAACTGACCACTTGCATATCTGAGGACACCTGGAAACCAGGCAGAAGATCAAACAGGACCGACGCCCACAAAAGGAAATAGAGCTTCCTGAAGGGATGTATCTTGAATGATAAATTTAGAACTTTACTACATAATGAAAGTTCCTGTGATCTAAGCATTCTTTTTTTTTTTTTTTAAATTATGTGTGTGCTCAGTTGCTAAGTCATGTCCGACTCTTTGTGACCCAATGGACTATAGGCTCCTCTGTCCATGGGAATTCCCAGGCAAGAATACTAGAGTGGGTTATCATTTCCTCCTCCAAGGGATCGTCTCAATCCAGGGATAGAGTCTCTTGTGTTGCCTGATTTGACGGGTGGATTCTTTACCACTTGAACCATTTGGGAAGCCCTTTTTAAATTATAATGGAGTTAAAATCTAATATGTCAAGTTCAGTAGATATGGTTTATTCAATGGTTACTATTCTCATGCAAATTAATGTTCTGGAAGATCAAAAATAAGACATATTTCTAAGCCCAGGGCAAAACCAAAAGAAAAACAGTGAAGATAAGATAATAAATTCAGAATATCTTATATATGCATAATTAGATATCCAGAGTTGTAAAAGGGGTTGACAGAGGAGGAAATACTTAAACCAATAAAATACAATTTTCCTGAGCTAAGGAAGGATATACAATTTTAGATTCAAAGAGTCCAGGCCCTGGGGTAGATTGATTAGAAGAGAAATACACAGCAGCATACTATGGACAATTCCTAAATGTCCCCAGGTTTCTAAATTTCAAAGAGAAGGATAAAATTCTACAGATAATCTTAGAAAGAACATACTATTTATTAAGGAAATAAATTAGACTTGTATCAGTGTTCTCATCGGAAATATTGAAATGACATCATTGGAATATTAAGAATAAATGACTGAAATTAATAAAATGACATGCACAAGCAAGATATCTTCCCTGCTGGAATAATGAGATATTGGCAGACATGCAGGAACTGAGTGTATATCATCCATATAACATGTAAGGCAACTTTTACTGAATTCTGTGTAACTACGATTTTGCTAGGATTTCATGTGCATCATTTCATTTTGTGTTTACAATCGTGTGAGATCAATGGACTTATTGTTTTTATATGAAGATCAATGACTCAAAGAGGCTAACAAATTTGGGCAAAGCACAGAACTGGCATGCTATGTTTGGATGAAAATTAGGTGGTTTTGATCCTATTTACTTTTCAAAAACATAATTTTTCTTTTTCCAGATAGCTATCACGGGAACCAAAAGTGTTAGTTTTATATTTATTATACTATTTTTTGCTAAGATTAGAAAAAAATGTAAGAAAGAGGGACTCCTGATAGCCTGATAGCCTCTAGCAGATTGCAGTTTGCAAAAATCTGTTTCTAATTATAAGATCTGTATATGTGTGTGCATCTTTAATATACATATTTAAGGTCATTAAGCAAAGTAAATGCCTAAACTCACAGGATTGCAAGTTGATTGTGTTTATACTCATGTCTTTAGTTTTGTCAAGTTGCTGGGACTCTTTATGTAAAACGGGGCTTCCAGGGTGGCTCAGATGGTAAAGAATCTGCCTGCAATGCAGGAGACCTGGGTTGAATCTCTAGGTTGGGAAGATCCCCTGGGTGAGGGAATGGCTACCCACTCCAGTATTCTTGCCTGGAGAATGCCATGGATAGAGGAGCCTGGTGGGCTACAGGCCATGGGATCACAAAGAGTCGAACACGACTGAGCGATTAACACTTTCACTTTCCTTATATAAAAAAGGGGACACAGCAGTGGTTTTACAGGTTTTGAAATGCCAAGGCAGACTTCCTAGTGAACAGGAAACATTACTGAGGTATAAATTTTGTCTGCAGTGATCTCACTAGCTAGTTTATTTCATCATGTGATGGTGTATCAGCTTTTGAAGGACATATAATAACCATGGTATCACATTACTTTAGTGAAATGTAATCATGGAAAGCACTGTATAATATTAAATAGCTCCCAGAAGCCTGGAAGAGTTAATATACTTCTGACACTTAAGAACTCGTTGTCAGGGAGACATCAGACTCTGGTGAGGGGGACTAAGACCCAGCATTTCTTTCTAAGCATGCTCACAACCAAACAACAGCCAAACTTTCTGTAGCCAAAGTTCTAGTTCTCATTTCATACAACCCCTACTTCTCTGACTGTTTGTTAAGGTCTGTCCCGTGTACAGTGAGGTCTGCATTGTGAAGGGTGAACTGATGTGATAGATTTCAGCATGGCTGGGAATCAGAAATTTGTATTATTTTTTTCCATCAAATGTAGAAAAAAGGCACATCATAAGAATTCTAAGAAAGTGTCATTGTTTTGATGAGAGTTGCATAGAAAACTATTGATGCAAATCCCCAAATTATTTTGGCAGAGAAAAAGAAATATATTATATAAAAAGTATAGCCTCATAGTATCAGTGAACACTAAAGAGAAAGAAATCTATAAGGAAAAAAAATAAGAATCACACATCACAGCTTTAAAGTCAAATGAATGTACTTGTAGTTCATGTTTAAATTTATGAGGGAAAGAAAATTATTTCTAATGAGATCACTGGAAGACATATGTTAGGTGCTAAACTTTTTTTCACACTAATTGCTAAATTAATGTGATAAAATTGTTCACAGTATTGCTAGCGTCTTGTTTGTCTGCCTTAAATGATTTTTTTATTAGCTTTGATTATAGGCTACTGTAAATATGATACTGAAAGACTGTTCTAGTCAGTTATATGCTGAGTGGTTTTATTATATTCTAGTTAAAATGCTGGCAATGTTCCTTTGTTTAAAAGAGATGTAACTTTTATTTGACTCTACTGCTTGGACCCTATGACTTGGCTATAGCCCAAAGCAGTTGATAAATATTATTATAATGACTGTGACCTGTCACCTGTTTAACTGAGACTAAAAGTTCCATAAATCTTCCTCACCTGGGACACCACCTGCTTCTCACTGTACACTAGGTGAGGAACTCTTCCAGAGGTGACTCAGTGAAAACACAGCATTAAAATGATTATGGTATGGTCATCTATCAGTGCAATACATTTTATTGCCTGTGTTTTTTGGAAGGGAGCCGAACACCACAGTGGCTAACTATGAACTCAGCACTCAAAAGGTTTTATTTCTGCTGCTGTGTAGTGAAGACCCAACAGCAAACTGAGGCAGAACATAAAACACATTCTTATCAAAATGAAGAACAGTAGAAGAACTACTCCAATCCAGTATTCATTGTTGCCCCAACACACATCCACACACATCCACATACACACACGTACACACATATCCACACACACACATGCGCAAACACGTACACACGTGCACCTGCACATCCACACACACGTACACACAGACACACCCACACACACACAGACACATGTACACACACAAATGCACACACATCCACACACACACACGTATACACACATCCACACACACACGTGTGCAAACATGTACACACATGCACCTGCACATCCACACACTCATATACATACAGACACACCCACACACACACAGACACATGCACACACAAATGTACACACACATGCACACACATGTACACACACATCCACACACACATGCGCAAACACGTACACACGTGCACCTGCACATCCACACACATATGTACACACAGACACACCCACACACAACCAGACACATGCACACACACAAATGTACACATACATGCACACACATCCACGTACACACACGTACACACACATACACACACATGCGCAAACACGTACACACGTGCACCTGCACATCCATACACATGTACACACAGACACACCCCCCACACACAGACACATGCACACACACATGTACACACACATCCACACACACACATGCACAAACATGTACACACATGCACCTGCACATCCACACACACATATACACACAGACACACACACACACACAGACACATGCACACACACAAATGTACACACACACCCACACACACACGTACACACACATGCGCAAACATATACACACATGCACCTGCACATCCACACACACATGTACACATAGACACACCCACACACACACAGACACATGCACACACACACATGTACACACACACACATGAACACACACACACACACACACACATATACACGAGCAGCATCTGTAATAGTCAGTTCTGTCCCAGGTCTGCAAGTTCCCTCTGTCATCCTGCGCTGGGGCCGCTGCAGCCCTCCTGTTTGAACTGCTTGATGATTAAGGAGTTTCTAGATGGGGGAACATTACATGCTGACACTATCCGAAAAAAGTGCTGAGAAAACCTTAGAAGGTGCTCATATCACAACTAAAAGATCCTACCTGATGCAACTAAGACTGAGAAATAAGTAAGTAAATACATATACTAAAAAAAAATGTTATCATTGGAAGGAATGCCATAGGAGACAGGGTGAAAACATCTTAAAAGTATATATACATTTTTTTCATGAAACGTCATTCTTTAATAAGAAAATTTAATTTTCAGTTTTGTATATATTAAAAAGAGAGAATGAGATATTCCTGTTGTTTATCATGAAACAAATCATTGGTTTCTACTTTGAATATGATCACTGTATTTTTAGTAATCCTTGAATTCAAATAGTTTGAATCTTCTACAAGGAGCCTGTAAAGGCAAATGCAAAGGTGCAAACTGATCAAAGAAGTAAAAACAAGTGAGACATTAAACTCAGGTATGATTTGGGATCAGTTCTCTGACTGTGTTAAATATATTAGTTGCCATAAGTATTAACTGTTTTTGATAATATAGTCTCTGCTGAATTTATTGATAATTTTAAGGTCAAAGCTGCTGCTGCTGCTAAGTCACGTCAGTCGTGTCCAACTCTGTGCGACCCCACAGACGGCAGCCCACCAGGCTCCCATCCCTGGGATTCTCCAGGCAAGAACACTGGAGTGGGTTGCCATTTCCTTCTCCAGTGCATGAAAGTGAAAAGCGAAAGTGAAGTCACCCAGTCATGTCCGACTCTTCACTACCCCATGGACTATAGCCCATCAGGCTCCTCTGTCCATGGGATTTCCCAGGCAGGAGTACTGGAGTGGCTTGCCATTGCTTTCTCTGAGGTCAAAGCTAGAATTTATTTATTTTTATTTTCTTAAGGTTTTTAATTGGAGGATAATTGCTTTACAATGTTGTGTCAGTTTCTGCTGTACAGCAAAGTGAATCAGCCCTGTGTCTATATATATCTCCCTTTTCTGATTTCCTTCCCATTTAGGTCACCACAGAGCACTGAATAGAGTTCCCTGTGCTATACAGTAGATTCCCATTAATTATCTATTTTATGCAGATAGATAATTTATGTAGAATCTGCCTGCAATGTGGGAGACCTGGGTTTGATCCCTGGGTTGGGAAGATCCTCTGGAGAAGGGAATGGCTACCCACTGCAGCATTCCAGCTTGGAAAATTCCATGAACAGAGGTGCTTACTGGACTATGTCAATTGCAATCCCCCCAATTCATCCCTCCCCAGTCTGTGCAGTCCATGTTGAATTTAATTACTCAACTTTTCTAATAATTTTCAATAACAACTTACTTGTACAATGTACATCATACTATGCAATCATCGCAGGATACAGGCATTCCACCCTCCTACCCCAGAGACATTTTCTGCTTCAGAAGAAAATATATAAATAAATTTAAATTTGAGTTATCCATGTGTCAGATTTTGAGTAACTTAGTATTTATTTATTAAACCTATATGAATTATGCCATAGGAGAGAAATCACCTTAAGAAAATGGACAGAAGTGAGGAATGATTTGCCTTAATGACCTTAAGGAAGATTTAATAGAGACAGTAATATTTCAGCTAAGCCTTTTGTGGTTGGTAGAAATCCTGTCATGAATATATAGCATTCAGCACATGGTAGGGTCCAAGATAGATACAGTAAACTCAGGATAATAAAAGCAATAACATGACAGAATATTAATTATAACATTAATGTTATAACATCACTGATGATTTTGCAAAGCAGGTTTGAGGACAGTGTTCAGGACAGACCTGAAGGTTGGATGGGACCATGGTGTGAACGAGAAGAGAAGGCATGGAAGCAGTGGACACAGTCTGGACTTCGAGGAAAAGACCACTCAGAGAGGAGCAGGGGGTAAGAAAATTGAAGTTCAAGGACTGAGCCTGTTTCTTTTGTTTGTCTCAGGGCAGAGAGACAAGATTATAAGTCAACAGGAGAGGAGATTGGTGATATAGGCGTAGGGGGTCAGGCGGTTGGTTATGTGACCACAGCCTCTAGCCCACAGCAGCTCCTTGGCTATGTCTCAGCGTTGATTAATGAACTGGACTTATGGAATTAGGGCATAAAAGGAGAGTTGGCCTTCGGCTGGGAACAGATGCAGAATCTGTAATTTAATGTTGTCTTTTATAGTTGCTTTTCATTTGCTTCATTAGAATACAAACAGAACTGATTTTGTGTTCAAATACTGTCCAAAGATTGTATCACTGATTCAATGAATGTGAATCTGAGCAAACTCTGGGAGATAGTGAAGGACAGGGAAGTGTGGCATGTTGCAGTCCACGGGGTCACAAAAATCAGACATGACTTGGCGACAGAAAACAAGGTTTGCCCACTCGTGAATTTGCAGTTGAGTATTTCTGCGAACTGGCATTTCAGTTACCACGTGATGTGTCCACCAGAGAAGTGGTCTACAGCATTTTATATACTTGCATAAATATGGTACACATTGTGAGTCTCTCTAAGTTCTTCTTTAAACTGGCTCTTCTTCTTATTTCCTCATAAATTACTGTTATCCTTTCCAGTTTGGTTTCTATGAAACATACCTCCGACTTCTTTTTTCAAAGCAGTGAGGAAGATAAATGGTAACATTTTCTGCCATAATCAAAACTGAAAGCGGTGAGAACGGAAGCCAGCTTCAGCTTGTTCCCTGCTGTTTCGATCTCTACCCTGTTGGGTACCCTGATAAATAATCCTCTCTGTAATTGTCAACTGCAGCATCTCTCACCCAAGACACATCACATTAGCCACTTACCGTATTGCATCCTGCAGAGCTGGGAAATTTCCATTGTCCCCTCTGCATCTCACGTAGTGGCAGGCCTTTTTCCTTTCTCCTCTCCTGCAAGATTTCAAAGGAGCAGATGCTTCTTTATTTTCCAAGGGGTCTGTTAGCTAAGTTGGCTTTTAGACGTGTTTAGAGCACAGGGGATCTTGGTATACACAGACTGTCTGTGTGGCTTTGCAGGAGGCTTCAAAGACTTAGACAGCCTGCTTGACCCCAACCATGGCAGTGCCCATCTACTGTGTGTGCAGAGAAACACACAGATACATACACACACACACACAGATATATACATACAGACACACACACAGATGCATACAGACACACACACACACACGAACATAAACACACACATGACAGGGACAGAGCTGGAGTCAGGCCAGTAGATTAAAAAAACCCCTAATTTTCTTTCACTTCTCATATTATTCCTTCCCCTACATTTATTCCAGCAAGTTGTTTGGGTTTCTCCTGTGGGCATGCTATTCTATGAAGATCTTGGATTTTTGATGAACTATTTACCCATCATTTCTTTGGTTTTAACTTTTAACCATGAGTAATTGAGATGTTCAAACAAGAGACAGATAAGATTTAGTATAAGGAAAATTACTTCTGTTATGAATTATTTGGGGAAATAATAAATCAAGATATAAAGCAGTATTGTTGGATCACCAAATGGCCTGGGGACATTTCCCATGGTTATAATGTTGTTAAAGTAGTGGCCTAGGTTCCTGGACATCCAAGCTTCCAGGTTCTGCCCATCCGTTTGTGTCCCTTCACGTCGCTTGTCTGGGCCCTAACAGAATTTGCAGTTGGCCCTGAATGCTAGGGGCAGGGAGTTCTTGCCAGGTCCTGTTACACAACCTCATCATCGAGGTTAAAGCATCTGCCTGCAAGGCGGGAGACCCGGGTTCACTCCCTGGGTCAGGAAGATCCCCTGGAGAAGGAAATGGCAAAGCACTCCAGTACTCTTGCCTGGAGAATCCCATGGACGGAGGAGCCTGGTAGGCTACAGTCCACGGGGTCACAAGGAGTCAGACACGACTGAGCGACTTCACTTTCACTCATCATCTCAGAGAGACATGTCCTCACCATTTTGTTGTTGTTGTTGTTGTTCAGATGGTCAGTTGTATCTGACTCTTTTGCGACCCCATGGACTGCAGCCTACCAGGCTCCTCTGTCCGTGGGATTCTCCAGGCAAGAATATTGGAGTGGATTGCCATGCTCTTCTCCAGGGGATCTTCCCAACTGAGGGATCAAACCTGCGTCTCCTGCATCTCTTGCATTGGCAGGCAGGTACTTTACCACTAGCGCCACCTGGGAAGCCCCACTCAACACTTCAGGTGTTTTCAAATATCAGCTGTGTGAGGCTTTGACCTTGTGTCACCTGTGATCATATCACCGTAAATTACCTAACCTCATTTTATCTCTGAATAGGAAGAGAGAACAGATGTTCACCAGGTACACACAGAAAACTAGCATTTCAGTATAAAAAACACTTTCAAAAGCAAACTCTCCATTGCTATTATTTGTCCCATGCTAGAAAATTTCAGGGAGAAATGAGTCATGTAGAACAGTTTTTGGAAAGAGATTCCAAACAACAGTTGGAGGGAAGACCCAGTTGGGAGAGAGAGCCAGCAACTTGTCCATGACGCTGGTTATATTGACTAAGAGGGTGTCAGGAGGTGGTCCTGAACTTGAAGAGATGAGTCCTGAGGGGAAGCAGGCAGACAACAGTGTGCGGGGCATGCTGAGTGGCCTCTAAGTGGCCCAAAGTCTGACCCCAGAGTAGAGAGCAGGAGCCACAGACACTGCTGGAGCCCCCAGCAGTGGGGCCTGGAGCCCCCAGGCTCCTCCACCACCGTGGCTCTGTGCCCGTGACCATCCTCACTGAGGTCATGGCTTCTGCTCATACAGAGGCCACCGTCTCCTGAAATACCCAGGACAGTCCCCACCTAACACAGAAAAGATGACAGGATTCATCCAAGTTTCATGGGCTTGAGGTTGCAAAGTGATGATGTGAGAAGATGCAAGGGCAGACAGATGTTTTCTCAGGCTGTTGTCTTTTTGGCTCAAACCACACGGCCCAGGGAGTCTCATCCATTTGGGAGGAGCTGGACACCATTAGAACAAAGGGTGATATCAAGTCCTTGTGTCTTCAAAGCTTGTCTCCTAAAAAAAGCTCATCTCTTACATAGCAACACGACGTCTAGACATCTGTAACTCAACCTTTCCTGCAGGGTGCAATCACAGAGAAGTCAGGATGTGAAAACAAGAAAGCCCACTTGTCTGGAGAAGAGGTGGAGAAGCTTTGCGGTAAGAACAGGAGTGAATCAGAGAGAGAGAAAGAACAGGAGCTCAGCCCCGAGGCCCCCACCCCCATCATCAGTGCCTTTGGTGCAGGACAGAGTAGGAGGCACAGGAATCCTCAGAATCTGAGACAAGAGCAGGGAGGGGCCTGACAGGGGGCAGGACCTCTTCCAGCCGCAACACAAGTACAAGCCAGTTAGAGGGGTGCTGATTCGGACACTATTTGGAAGGAGCTGCTGAACACCTGGGATGCTGAGGTCAGTGCCGTGAGTCTGAAACCTCAAGGACTGCAGATTTTCAAAGTGGGTCCCAGTAAATGCCGATAGCTGAGCTAGAGCGATGCTCCAGCTAGAATATTTGCTCATTATAAACAGTAGTGCCCTAAGAAAATCAAATGTTAAAGGTTGTAGAACAAACCATTCCCAGTGCTAGTAAATGTTATCATTTTTATAATTAGAAAGAGAATATGTGTTTACTATACAAAAACGAAACATGTGTGGGAGCATATGGTTTTATACACTGGGAATTATAAATTGTTTCTTTCACATCAGAGTGACTGAGATTACACTGTTTTGGAATTAAAATTATAATTCACATCAGCTAGTTTGGAAAAATCCATTAAAATGCATAAACGACTAAATGGAATGAATTCAAGAATCCTAGTTTTAGAGATTAAAATACTTATGTGTTTATATGTTTCCAGGATTTTTTTCTGAATATATTTTCATAAACTAAAACTAAAATTGAGACTAAGATTGCATTCTTAGGTTGTGATGTAAAGATATTTAAGTAGTAAGACTTTGTAAATGTATATTAACGGCACTGGATACATTTTTGTTGTGGTATGGCCAACCAGCTGAGAAGGCTTTTTAACATTTAAAATTCACTGAAAAAAATCAAAAGAAGAATATATTTCGTGGCACGCAAAAGTTGCATGAAATCCAAATTTTAGGGACCACAAATAAAGTTTTATTAGAACATGACCAGGCTCATTCATTTGCATATTGTCAGTGTCATACAGCAACAGAGTCACAAGTTGTAACAGAAACAGCCCACAAGCCCTAAACGTTTACTAACTCGTTGCAGATTCCTTTGGTTGACTCTTGCTGTAAGCCTCTTAGATTTGAGAAAATACTGGGCCCTCTGACTCATCTTCTCCTTCTCAGTTGGCAGCCTGATGAGTAAGTGTCCATACATTTTAGTAACTTTTGACCTTATTTTTACTTCCAATAGAGAAGCCACAAGCATTCAACTCTCCAAACAAGAACACGCATGCATGGCTGCCATGCTGTTTGGTGGTAATTAAAGCTCACAGCTGGAGGATGAGCTGCTCAGCCATTCATCTGGAATTAGCCCCCTCAAAGAACGGAAATGAAACTTCACCTCTGATGACAAGTCTAGGGGAGCTCATGACAAATGGCAGCCTTCAGCAACATAGCTTTTTGGGTCCAGTGGAATCAAGAAAATTTAGAACACAGCATTTTTTTTTCTAATTTCTGTTTGTTATTTTCAGGGGGTGTGTAGAATTAAAATGATACCAGAAGGGTACAGTCTGAGGAGATGTACATAGGACCACATCCCATCTGTAGGGACAGAGATGTCTGTTGGGAATAAACCCTGAATTTTGACCAGAGAACAGAGGGCTTAAGGGGTGAAGCATCTCCTCATAAAACTTTCCATCATTTGTGTATTTTTGACACAGCAATATGTATGTCAAAATCAAGCAATTATATTTCCCATTTTATTCCCATATGCCTTTCAATTTGTAGAAACTTCGCCCTGTATTGTAATACTTGTTTAGGAAATCATGGTTTTCATTCTTATTCTCATCAGAGGAAGTTTTTTTTTTTTTTTTTTCATTTCCCAGAAATGTTTATGTGAGAATCCAAGAGGTCATTTAATACTTTAAAAGGAATCAATCATTGATAATATAAATTAATATAATAGGTTAGCTTTGGATATCTTACAGACATTGAATTTTTTTTAGAGAACAGAATTAGTGATTTTAAAATATGAGGGGAAAATACAAAAGGACAAAGAGAATTAAAGAGATCAATTAATACCTTTAATTACTGTAACTAATATTGGTCCTGATTTGTAAAGGTGACCGAAGTTGTGAGCAGTCCAGGTGAATGATATATAATTAGTGCAAATTTGGTGAGTTTTTTTTCTTCCTGCCACTTCTAGCTGATACCTGCTAACCATTTCCAGGACTCTGTAGCTGTCTCCAGGTTCCCTGATCTTTTCCATAACTCTTGTAGAAATCAATGAAAAGTTCCCCTCAAGCAAAGTCAGCCTCAATGAGGTAATCACAGTCTACCCACTGACTAGATTATGGCTCTCAGTTTTAAGTGAGCTCTTCCATTTTCATACTGTCAGACAAATTAATTGAATTTATGGACTGGTCTAGTGCATTAGTCTGGGATTTCTATATGAGACTTTTAAATTATATTCTATTTTTCTGGGCACTAAATATAAAATTGTGGAAAAGACATGGTCCCTGCCTAGCAGGAGAGAGACAGACATAAACACAGATGATTTTAATAGAGTACTTTTAGATTTTTGTGACAGAGCTAACTAAAGGGTCTATAAAAGCCTCAAGGATGCATAAGCTTTAATATGTATACTTCATCATTTTTAAATTTTACACAGATATATTAAAAAAAAAAACCTTGAGAATATTTTTAAACAAAACTACTTATTTGCCAAATGTTAGTGGGATGTTTAGGTGTAACCATCAGCCTAGGGATGTCCAAGTAACACAAGCCAGTTTAAAAAGGGCTTCAAATCACCTCTAGCTTGGCAGCCAAAAAGTGTTCCCTAGAGAAATCTGAATCCTAATGCTTCCTTTTCTACCACACAGAACAATGGTATTTTCAGGACTTTTTTAGGTTACCTTCTCTATTTTGCTAAACTTGTTTTACTTCACGTGTTTCTTTGCACTAACTTGCCACTTCACATACACTCTAGATTTTCATGACTACTGATGCTCTATGCACAAACTTCGTATCTTGGAACCACACTGGCTGGGCCAGCGTTAGTGAAGTTCTTATGAAAGTAAGGGTAGATTCCCAAGTGGCTCAGTGGTGAAGAATCCACCTGCCAACGCAGGAGACTCGAGTTTGATCCCTGGGGTGGGAAGATCCCCTGGAGAAGGAAATGGCAACCCATTCCATTATTCTTGCCTGGAGAATTTCATGGACAGAGGAGCCTGGCGAACTACAGTCCATGGGGTCACAAAAGAGTTGGACACGACTGACCACACATGCACATGTAAAAGTAAGAATACTGAGTATAAATGCACTTGAATAAGAGCAGCAAGATAATATAAAATACATTCGCAACTACACAAGAAGCAGAGGTACATGAGGATTGAGGTAACAATTTAGAAAGTGATTTGGGGTGACGGTTACCCACAATCCAAACTAGCTTTCCTATTTTAAAAAGAGAGCAAAGGCAAACAGGAGAGATGATGGGTATGAAGGGTTTTATCTGTAGAGGACAGCAGTAGTGGTGGAATGTTTTTGTGTAATTTCCCTGAATCTCTAATTCAGTAACAAAAAATTAGATATCCTCCCAGACCCCAAAGTACAAGTGGATGGAGAAAACCCTTAAGAGCTGCAGGCTATCAGCATCTATGTAGAAAGAATCACAAGGAATAAATAGGTAAGTCACACACCTAGAACAAGAGAGCCCTCAGTAAAATGGGGCAAGGGTAGCAGCTGAAACTGGGTTGACTATTGCTCAGTCTTAAAGTTGAGACCTATGGTCTCATGTGTCAAGGACTGAGGCATCTGAACTCTCAAATTTCTGTGATTTCTGTAAAGTCAGTCAAGGCTGATCACCTTCAGGTCCCACACTGAGGGGCAGGACTTATTGAGCAAACCAGGATATCAAAGCAAAGGGAAGCAAAATCCTTGCCAAAACTAATGGAAGAAACAGGACTAGGGAGCCTTGAAAACCAACAAACAAGAAAACGACAGCGGTGACTTCCTTGATGGTCCAGTGGTTAAGACTTTACCTTCCAGTGCAGCGGGTATGGGTTCAATCCCTAGTCAGGGAGCAAAATCCCACATGCCTCAGGGCCAGAAAGCTGAAACATAAAGCAGAAGCAATATTGTAACAAATTCCATAAAAACTTAAAAAAAAAATGGTCCACATTAAAAAAAATTACAACATATGGCCCCATGTTGACTTCAGAAAAACTAATCTTGCAAAAACTGTGAGCCTCAAAAAGTATCAGCTTCTGATTCCACACAGTCACACTCCAGAGTGACGGAGAAGCAGCACAGTACCCCAGTGACAATGAGAGGATGCCAGAAAGACATTCCAATAAAACAGATTACATCTCACCTACTGCTTCCAAATGTGATAGAGCACACTTAGAAAATGATGGAAGAAAATAAAATGACAGCAAAATAGAAAAACTCAGGAATAAAATAAAATATGTCAGACAGAATTGGAAATAAAAAAACAAAGATGAAGAAAAAAATTAAAAGGAACACAATAAACAAATAAACAGAATGGAAAAATGGCTAAAAGGGAAGATAAAATGAATACAGGGTCCATTGTAAAACTTTCTAAGAAGAGAGATTAAGAGACAACCAGTTCTGAAGATTATGGAATAATGCACTAAACGATTTGACAAAATGTATTCTGATCTCATGAAATATTGACTTTTAGGCATTAGACAAAAGATAGAGCAGCTCTGTATCCCCAGGGAAGGGAAAGAGACAAGGTCAGTTCAGCAGTAGCTCCAATTTCAGGTTCCATCTGCAGGATAGGGAGGAGGGCCCCTGAGGGAGACTGCTGATCTTGCTGACCTCAGAAGCACAGCTCTGATTTCAGGGAGGGTAGGTCACCTGGAACAGAGGGTGGGGCTTCGCAGGGGCACAGAGCCCCAGAGATCTGCAGAGGGCTTCCCGCAGTTCTTCAGCTGAGAATTGATCTGTGTTTGCATGAGAGGAAATTGGTTGAGGCTGGGGAGAGAACCACCACCAATTGGTGGAGAGACACGGTGCTGGGAGGAGCTTGTGTCCACACAAGGCAGAGTGGATAAACCTTCTAAGCCTATGTTACCTGGGTGAACATGCCCAATCTTGAAAACAAACCTAAAAAGAGATCCAATCAATTCAAACTAACTTAACTATTTGCCCAAGCCTGGCGTGCTACAATCCATGGGATCACAAAGAGTCAGACATGACTGAGCACTCATCAATCACCAGCAGAAGATATAAAGACACACTTCTAAATATGAAAAATATAGTATCTGAAATTAAAAAAAAAACAAAAAAACCCTTGGGTGAGATTAATGGAAGATTTGTTGACACAAAACTAAACAAAATACTTGAATTCATAGCAATAGAAATTATCAAAGTTTTCCCTCCCTCAAAAAAGAATTTATAAATTGAACAGAGTGGTACAGATCTGTGAGACAGTATTAGTCAGTCATACATGGGCAGAGTTGGTTTTCCAGAGACAGGATATATATCCAAGAAATTTTATGAACAAGAGTAGAATAAACATAAACAAAACTATACAAAAGCAGGATGAAATTTCTGAAAACTTGTGAGAGGCAACCATGAAGAAAACCAGAGGGAAAAATACTCATTAAATACAGAAGAATAAGGATAGTAGATGATTTCTGTTAAGAAAAACTGTACGTTAGAACAAAATAAAGATATATTTTGAATTTACTGAAAGAAAAAAAATGTATATATACTAAAATTCTCTATCCACCAAAGATGATTTTTAAAGTAAAGGCAAAATAAAACATTTTTAGACATACAAAAGCTGGGAGATTTTGTCGTCAGGAGACCTACACTGAAAGGCATATTCAGGAAGTCTTTCAGGCTGAAGCAAAATTATATAAGAAGGAAGTTAAAATCTTCATGAAGGAATGAAATTGGATAAAGTATAACTAAGTTTAATGACTTTTCTCACTTGTTAATCTTGAAACAGATTTATTAAAAAATTTTTATATTAAAAATTTAAAAATGAGTGATTTTTTATATTAAAAAAGCAATCAGTATAGCATGGGGCTTACAGAATATGTAGAAGTAAAATATCTAAGAACAGTAGCACAAAGAACGGGATGGATGAATTGAAGTATATTGCTGTACACTTCTTATATAATAAATGAAGTAGTATAAAATTAATTAATTAAAGGTAGATTATATTAAAAGTGTAGATCAACTAATAAAAAAGAGAAAAAGAAAAACTGATAAAATTGATAGTAAAGATAAACTGCTGCTACTGCTGCTAAGTCGATTCAGTCGTGTCTGACTCTGTGCGACCCCATAGATGGCAGCCCATTAGGTTCCTCTGTCTCTGGGATTCTCCAGGCAAGAACACTGGAGTGGGTTGCCATTTTCTTCTCCAATGCATGAAAATGAAAAGTGAAAGTGAAGTCCCTCAGTTATACCCGACTCTTAGCGACCCCATGGACTAGAGCCTACCAGGCTCCTCCATCCATGGGATTTTCCAGGCAAGAGTACTGGAGTGGGGTGCCATTGCCTTCTCCGAAAGATAAACTAGAAACAGTTTAAAAAAAGCTTAATCTAAGAGATAATAGATATAGAAGGGGAAAAAAGGGGGAAAGTACACGTAAGACAAATAGAAAAGAATATTGAGATGGTAGATTTGCACTTATTATCAATACTCACATTAAACTATAGATAGTTTAAGTGGTCAAATTAGAAACCAGAGGTTGTTGGATTGGCTGGAATGAAGCTCCAAACAATGCTGTCAAACAGAAATCTAATTTAAATAGTGATTCAAATATAGATGGAAAGTGGAAGACTAGAAGTGCATGAAAAAGAGACACTATGCAAAAACTAAGCCAAAAGTATAAATAGATAAAACAGTTGAATGGCTTATATGACCACAAGGAAAATTAGACTTCACGGAACTGAATATTCAAATGGATAAAAGAAAGTCATTCTGTAATAATGAAAGGATTAACTGGCCGAGAGGATGAGAAGATGTGACCATCCTAAATTGTACTCACTTTTTAAGCTTAAAGGAGTTTACACAAAACCTGGAAATGTGAAGAGAGAAAAGTCCTCAGATATATTGGAGATTTCAACATTCTACTCTCAGTAATTGACAAAACAAGTTGTATTTCCATATATTAGCAATAAACAATAGGATGTACTTATTTAAATATTCAGTTTGCAATGCATTCACAAAAATATAAAAAAATGAAATATTTAAATAAAAGGAACAAAAGGATAAATTGTGCTTCCTTAAAATTAAAAATCTTTTTTTATTCAAAAGACACAAAAATGACTTATTTTCTGCGCTATGCAGTTTGGTTTCCTTTGTAGTTATTGTACAGAGGATATATCTTTTCCTGTTTTCCCCTTCCCACAAATTATCCCAATTAAATTCCTCCCTCACTTTCACACCCTGAGTCTGGTGTTGTCTTTCTAGAGCTGGGTCTGCAGACTCACTCTGTAAGGATCCAGAGTGAATATTTCAACCTTGTGAACTAAGTAGGCTTTGCTACTGCTACTCAGCTTCCCTGGTGGCTCAGACAGTAAAATGTCTGCATGCAATGCAGGCAACACGGGTTCGACTCCTGGGTCGGGAAGGTCCCATGGAGAAGAGAATGGCAACCCACTTCAGTATTCTTGCCTGGAGAATCCCATGGACAGAGGGACCTGGTGGGTTAACCGTCCACGGGATCAAAAAGAGTGGGACGCAACCAAGTGACTAACACTTTCTTTTTTCACTCAGCTCTACCACTGCAGCACAAACACCTCCTTGGATTACAGGTAAATGAATGGACTTGACAGTGTTCCAATAAAACTTTATTTACCCCAATATGTCAGCAGGTCTGACTGGACCCACAGCTTCAGTTTGCCAGTCCTGGGCTAGACCAGTCCAGTCCAGTAGAAAGAACACGTTGGCTGTAAATGCACCCTGCGTGCATGCTTTTAAATCTCCTCTTTGCCACCTAAGCTTTAAAAGTGACATTACTTTTGATATATTTTATTCGATCTACATATAAAGATTTTAATATATAGTTGACACAAAGCATTATTAATAAGATATTTGACATCCTTGATTTCATACTGCTGCTGCTGCTGCTGCTAAGTTACTTCAGTCGTGTCCAACTCTGTGCGACCCCATAGATGGCAGCCCACTAGGCTCCTCCGGCCCTGGGATTCTCCAGGCAAGAACACTGGAGTGGGTTGCCCTTTCCTTCTCCAATGCATGAAAGTGAAAGTGAAAGTGGAGTCGCTCAGTCATGCCCGACTCTTAGCAACCCCATGGACTGCAGCCTACCAGGCTCCTCCGTCCATGGGATTTTCCAGACAAGAACACTGGAGTGGGTTGCCAGATTTCATACTGCTGTTGCTGCTGCTGCTGCTAAGTCGCTTCAGTCGTGTCCGACTCTGTGACCCCACAGACGGCAGCCCACCAGGCTCACCCGCCCCTGGGATTCTCCAGGCAAGAACACTGGAGTGGGTTGCCATTTCCTTCTCCAATGCACTAGAACATTCAAATTCCAGTGTATAATTTGCATTATGGCACATCTCAATTGGGCCCAGCTCAGTTCAATTCAGTTCAGTTGCTCAGACGTGTCCGATTCTGCGACCCCATGAATCACAGCACGCCAGGCCTCCCTGTCCTTCACCAACTCCCGGAGTTCACCCAAACTCATGCCCATCGAGTCGGTGATGCCATCCAGCCATCTCATCTTCTATCATCCCCTTCTCCTCTTGCCCCCAATCCCTCGAAACATCAGGATCTTTTCCAATGAGTCAACTCTTTGCATGAGGTGGCCAAAGTATTGGAGGTTTGGCTTCAGCAGACTCAAGTTAATTGCCCAGTAGCCCCAGGGAGCTACCAGCTTCATTTGAACAGCACCCTCCCTCCCCCCCCCACACACACAAATTGAAGTTTTCCACCACTCAGAATGGAGGGTGCCGCTGAAAGAGACTTGCAGAGTTCCAGAGGAGAGATGGGGAAAACTGTTTTATCTTTGGCTCATGTTTTCCTTTCCTGGGATTATTTGCTCACTATGTGTGTGCTCAGTCGCTCAGTCATGTCTGACCCTCTGTGACCCCGTGGACTGTAGCCCGCCAGGCTCCTCTGTCCATGGGATTCTCCAAGCAAGAACACTGGAGTGGGGTGCCATTTCCTCCTCCAGGGGATCTTCCCGCCCCAGGGAATCAATTCTAGTCTCTTGTGTCTCCTGCATTGGCAGGCAGACTCTTTGCCACTAGTGCCCCCTGGGACATATGAAGAACATTAGTTTGTTGGTATAGTTTAGTTGTTGATTTTACAAATAATTTAGATTCCTTGTTAACCTTGTTTTCTGAAGGTCTCTTCTGCTTTCTGCTGACAGCTGAATCCACTGAGGTAAAGCCTTTCTCTCTTTTCTCTGCACTTTGAAATGGGAGTTACACATTTAGTCTATTTCAGTACCATTTTGGGGGGAAGTACACAGAGATTTCAGTGTTCAATAAGCTAAAAATAAGAAAATAATGGAGTGCTTATTTTGAAAATGCAAGTACAGTAATATATGTGGATGTAGCAGAATTACATACAGATATATGTAGAGCAGCAACACAAAATAAAAATAATTTGAGTTTATGCTTTTTTTCTAATTAGGATTTGTAACATCTATTACTTGCAGTTGAGGAAACTTCATTCTGAAATTCATACGGTTACAAGGAGATTTAAGTAGCCTCTATGGGAAAGGTTAATGAAACAGTTAATATAGGATAGAAAAGACCAGAGGTAAATTAAGTTGTATTCAAGAGCATTGTGTTTGGGGGAAATTGCCCTCTATTTTCACTAAGGATAGAGCTGAGGAGAATTAGCTTAAACTGTAATAGAAGCAATTTAGCCTAGACATTACAAAGAAACTTTTTTCAGCATGAGGGCTGCAAAAGGAAGTGTTACCAGGGGAGTCCTTGGCATTTCATTTTCTCAAATATGTATGTTTTAAAGGAAAGAGTAAACAGATAATAATTTGAGAGCATTACTGGGGTATAATTTTTCCCTAAAGTGCAAGGAGGTAATAGACAAACAATATCTCTCTATTCCTCTCATACCTTTAATCTTCTGTTCATTTAGAGACATAAGCATTCTCTCAAATGAAAAGAAACGCAGCGAGGTGCTGAAAAGCTACAAAAATGTGCTGAGATGTGAGGACAAAAGACTTGTGTGGTTATTATCACATTTAGGCTGTTGTATTTTATTTTAATATTTTAATAAGCACAGTGGTAAAGAATCTGCCTGCAATGCAGGAGACATGAGTTCCCTGGGTTGGGAAGATCCTCTGGAGGAGGAAACGGCAACCCACTCCAGTATTCTTGCCTGGGAAATACCATGAATAGAGGAGCCTGGCGGGCTGCAGTCTGTGGGGTTGCAAAGAGTCAGACATGACTGAGTGACCATAGCACACAGCACAATAAGAAGTATCCCCAAACTCTATTTTGTCATTATTTTTTTTTCAACCTTGAAAGTCTACAAAGCTTCTTTTCAACTCCAAAGGTAATTTTATTTTTCTAAGTGTCTGTTTCTAGTGTTTATTCAAAAATTGAATGGGCCCCTCAGTTGATTCTTTTACCTTCCTTTATATGGTTTCTCATTTTTCTACAAATACACCAAAGTGATAAATTTTAAATTTTAAATAATTTAAACATCACTCCTGTTATGTGGACAGTTGTATGGCATGTAGGTGTTGACAGCAACATTGGTTCCTTCAAAGGGGACCAAGTTGGAAGTGGGTTTGGTTAGTGAGAGAGAACCTAGCATAGGGCTCGAGCCGTGCAGAACTCACCACTGGCTAAATTCTAGGCCCCCCTGCTCTCCTTTTGATTTATCACCCTCCTTGCCATTCTTTCTTCTGCTTTTGAATCTCTCTAGTGAAATTTCCATTTCCGTTATTGTACTTTCGAACTCTAGAATTTGTATTTGGTTCCTTATTATGAATTCTATCTCTATTCATACTCTGTTTGCTAAGACATCATTATCTTGGTTTCCCTTGGTTCTTTGTCCATGGTTCCCATAGCTTTTGATCATATATAAAGCAGTGGATTTAATGTCTTTGTTAGTAAGTCCATGTTGTCCTCTTAAAAGATAATTTTTGTTCTTTTTTTTCTTCTGAGTGGGATATCATTTACATTTCTTTTAATGTCTTATAATTTTGTGTTGAAACCTGAATATTTTGAATAGTATATGATAAATCTGGAAATCAAATTGTTTGGTTGTTATTCTTTGTTACAATTGTAGCTGCTTGTGGTTTGATGCCTCTCTACACTATTTTTTTAAAGCTTGTATTCTTTGTAATGTGTGGTCTCTGAAGTCTCTTCCTTAGATTATGGCAAGCTATTGGCTTGACACAGAATCCTTTACATGTTTAGAGCCACAGAAAGGAAAGAAGAAAGCTGTAGTACCAGGGTGTGCTGATAGGCTCTGTGCTATGGCACTCCTTCAGTGCTTGGCCAGTCTGTTTACTTCTCTTCATTAGCCTGCACTCTACTTATACTGACTGTAACGATCAGTGAGAGGGGAAAGCCTCAGCTTCTCCCTTTCCTCCTGAATAGGACTTTCCCCTGGATCTGGGGCTGGCTTTCTAGGTACCCTATTATATGCTGGAGAATTCTGAAGTCCTTATGCCCTGAATTAACTCTCTCCTTGGCTTTCCCTCCAAGGCTCTTTGGCCTGTCGATTTATGTTCCAACTGTAATCTTTCATCCCAAGCAGCAGCCGCTTGTTAACTTCAATGTTGCCAAGCAATGCTATTCACTTAGGACTCTCACTCCCCAAGAGAATTCAAATTAGACTAAACAGACACAAATGTTTTGTGTCAATCAGGAAACCATCAGACCAGCTTAAGAGACAACACAGTTCCTCGAGAACAAACCCCACTCTGCTCCCTCCATAGCCAGACCACCATGCTGGGAACACAGCTACCATCTTTGCCACCACCCAGACAGGGGAAGTGACACAACTAAGTTCAAAGGCCACAAAGCCTTCCTACTGTGCTTAAGTCAGCTTTGTCCTGATGAAACGTTCATTGCATTCCTATATATTTTTTTTACTATTCTCCAGAGTTCTGATCACTTCATGGCAAATAGATTGGGAAATAGTGGAAGCAGTGGTTGACTTTATTTTTCTGGGCTCCAAAATCACTCCAGATGGTGATTGCAGCCATGAAATTAAAAGACACTTGCTCCTAGGAAGGAAAGTTATGACCAACCTAGTTCAGTTCAGTTGCTCAGTCGTGTCCGAATCTTCGAGACCCCATGAATTGCAGCATGCCAGGCCTCCCTGTCCATCATCATCTCCCGGATTTCACTCAGACTCACGTCCATCGAGTCAGTGATGCCATCCAGCCATCTCATCCTCTGTCGTCCCCTTCTCCTCCTGCCCCCAATCCCTCCCAGCATCAGAGTCTTTTCCAATGAGTCAACTCTTCGCATGAGGTGGCCAAAGGACTGGAGTTTCAGCTTTAGCATCATTCCTTCCAAAGAAATCCCAGGGCTGATCTCCTTCAGAACGTACTTGTTGGATCTTGTTTGGCACTCAGCTTTCTTCACAGTACAACTCTCAACATGACCACAGGAAAAACCATAGCCTTCACTAGACAGACCTTTGTTGGCAAAGTGATGTCTCTGCTTTTAAATATGCTATCTAGGTTGGACATAACTTTTCTTCCAAGGAGTAAGCGTCTTTTAATTTCATGGCTGCAGTCACCGTCTGCAGTGATTTTGGAGCCCCCAAAAATAAAGTCTGACACTGTTTCCACTGTTTCCCCATCTATTTCCCATGAACTGACGGGACCAGATGCCATAATCTTTGTTTTCTGAATGTTGAGCCTTAAGCCAACTTTTTCAATCTCTTCTTTCACTTTCATCAAGAGGCTTTTTAGTTCCTCTTCACATTCTGCCATAAGGGTGGTGTCATCTGCATATCTGAGGTTATTGATATTTCTCCCAGCAATCTTGATTCCAGTTTGTGTTTCTTCCAGTCCAGCGTTTCTCATGATGTACTCTGCATAGAAGTTAAATAAGCAGGGTGATAATATACATCCTTGACTAACTCCTTTTCCTATTTGGAACCAGTCTGTTGTTCCATGTCCAGTTCTAACTGTTGCTTCCTGACCTGCATACAGATTTCTCAAGAGGCAGATCAGGTGGTCTGGTATTCCCATCTCTTTCAAAATTTTCCACAGTTTATTGTGAGCCACACAGTCAAAGGCTTTGGCATAGTCAATAAAGCAGAAATAGATGTTTTTCTGGAACTCTCTTGCTTTTTCCTTGATCCAGCCGATGTTGGCAATTTGATCTTGGTTCCTCTGCCTTTTCTAAAACCAGCTTGAACATCAGGAAGTTCACGGTTCATGTATTGCTGAAGCCTGGCTTGGAGAATTGACCAACCTAGACAGCATATTAAAAAGCAGAGACATTACTTTGCCAACAAAGGTCCATCTAGTCAAGGCCGTGGTTTTCCAGTGGTCATGTATGGATGTGAGAGTTGGACTGTGAAGAAAGCTGAGCGCCGAAGAATTGATGCTTTTGAACTGTGGTGTTGGAGAAGACCCTTGAGAGTCCCATGGACTGTGAGGAAATCCAACCAGTCCATCCTAAAGGAGATCAGTCCTGGGTGTTCATTGGAAGGACTGATGTTGAAACTCCAATACTTTGGCCACCTGATGTGAAGAACTGACTCATTGGAAAAGACCCTGATGCTGGGAAAGATTGAAGGCAGGAGGAAAGGGGGACGACAGAGGATGGGATGGTTGTATGGCACCGCTGACTCAGTGGACATGGGTTTGGGTGGACTCCGGGAGTTGGTGATGGACAGGGAGGCCTGGTGTGCTGCAGTTCACGCGGTCACAAAGAGTCAGACATGACTGAGCGACTGAACTGAACTGAGAGTTCTGATGAACTTGATTCTGACAGATTTAGCTGTTTTTTTTTTTTTTTCCCCCCACAACATTCTATCGAGGGCCAGACCCTTGGAGCTCCCTACAATGCCGTTTTAACTGATATGACCATTCTTGCCTAGTTCCTCACTTTAGTGGTGCATTAAATAAATAAACACAATGCTGGGTTTTAGGCTAAGAATATATTTTTTATTTATTATAATAAAAAAGATACACGGATTCCTATTTCATATACCTTTTAGTTATCTTTTCAGGGTGATGTTTTGTCAGATGTTTTCTGTACAAGTAAATAGGTTATCACATTATATATAGATTATCATTCTTTTCATATTAAGATGTATACATATAAACATATGAATGTATACCTTAATTAGAATCACCCTTTCACTCCTAGAATCAATCCCATTTAGTTGCTATGTATTACTGTTTTAGTGTACAGTGTAAATATTTACTTAAAAAATTTTTTTTAATTTCTTTAGGCCATACCACTCAGCATGTGGCATCTTAGTTCCCCAACTGGAATCGAACCCATGCCCTTGCAGTGGGAGCTTGGACTTAACCACTGGGCTGCCAGGGAAGTCCCTGTTTGTTTCTATTTTATTTTTGATTTGTATATTGATATTTGAAGTCAACTAGGTTTAGAGTTGTCTTTTACATGCAATTTTATGATACAGTTGTATTTCTGTTTCTTAGAAAGAAGCTGTTGTTTTTCCTTTCCTTTCTTTGCTCTGGGGCAGCTTAAATAGCCCTAGTATTCTGTGACATGTGCCAGTGCCTTAAAACATTACTACTGAAGTTTAATATTATGGCTTCTAGTAGAATTACCTGGAGATGTTAAAAAAGCATTTTCTCTCAAAGTTTAATTTTTTCGGGCCACTGCAATAAAACGAAGCCAAATAAACCAAACGCATTATTTGGTATTTTGGTGTTAAGGAAGGATTAATCATCCACCGAAGTTAAGTTTAAAATTATCATTAACATAGTTCTACCTATCCCCATCTTTGCCTACGATGGTCCCTGACATTTCTAAATGGAGAAATAGATAATATAATTTAACTTTTGTCTTTCAGGATGAAAATGGATCAGATGCACTGGGTGTACAATTTCATTATCTGAATAAGAACTCCCTTCAATTTACAGGTGTGAACATAAATGTTAATCTTTCATTTATCTTCAGTAAGACTGTTAATTAACTATTTCACACTTCTTCAGCTGCTTTTATCAAAATGTCATAGGCTAGAATTCCTGAGGCAGTGTTTCAGGCAGTGAGCAAATTATTAGTGAAAGTACTATGTTTGCATCTTATATTTAAAGGGAGAATGTGCTAAAAATACATATTTTTGGAGTATGTAAATTTAAAGGATAAATTCTTAATATTTTTCAGTGGAAGAAAAATTATGTATGAATTATGAATTATTTATAAAAGTATGGCCAA
This sequence comes from Bos indicus, assembly GCF_029378745.1. NCBI lineage: Eukaryota > Metazoa > Chordata > Mammalia > Artiodactyla > Bovidae > Bos > Bos indicus. The sequence goes on along the minus strand of NC_091773.1, from coordinate 21,112,331 downwards.
CTGAGTTGAAGAGGAAAATTGTATACACACTTTTTAAAGAAATAATATGTAGTATAAAGTTATTTTAATGAGACTAAACATTTAAATTATTTAATTTTTCTAGCATAATTTTCTTCAAGATAATGATGGACATGTATTCTTTGAATGGCTGTATTTTACGTACTTCATAAAGAAACAAAATTCCTTTCTTAGGAAAAGTCAGAGCTAGTAATAGATTCACATCCCTTCAAAATGCCCTCTTTTTATTGGAAATGTCATTAGATCTTTCAGAAAGGACTTACAAATTATTGATGTGTGTGTTAAGTTGCTCTAGTCATGTCTGACTCTTTGCAACCCTGTGGACTGTAGCCCACCAGGCTCCTCTGTCCATGGGATTCTCCAGGTAAGAATATTGGAGTGGGTTGCCACGCCCTCCCCCAGGGGATCTTCCCGACCCACGGATCAAACCAGCGTCTCTTATGTCTCTTGCATTGGCAGGCAGGTTCTTCACCAATAGTGCCTCCTGGGAAACCCAAAATTATTGATCCAATATCATAAACTAACAGGGCAAATCACTATCACAAACTGTGGAGACAAATGAGCACAGAGAGATAGAGATGAGTTCACCTGGAGCAGACGTCCTCGGAGGTGTAAACTTACAGGGGCGCCGAGGTGGTAGTTTCAGTGAACTTCCCCAGAACGAATGTGAACTAGGATGAGAGTGAGAAGCTCCTAAAGATTACTATCTAGGTGAGGGGTCTGCTTCCTGGGCTCTATCTCCAGGATCCGCATCGGGTTCTTCATATGGGGTCCTCTTCATGGCTCTTACATTGCAGAGAAGGGAAAATGTAACCACTAGGAAAACACAGAGGCTTCTCTGAAGACCTACTCTGTAGGGGGGAAGTACCAGAGTCCAACTGTGAAACGTTCTGCCAATTTGGGAAGGGAATCCCTCCTCTTCTTGCTCTCCTTTGCCTTCCTGGGTCACATGGAGCAGGGAAACCTCTAGCCAGCAGGGGTTAATAATTCATAGAAATGCATTAAGAATCCAGTGGGCAGGGTAGGGAGTAGAATTCTGAGGGGGTAAAGAGACCATTTTACTGGTGAAACACTCAAGAAGGTCAGAGACCCATGACGTCAGCCAAATTAAACTCTAAGGCTTAGCTGGGACATTATACAAAGTCCCCTGCCACAACCTTACCAAAACATATAGTATGAAAGCCTACTTGTGCATGCATGCTCAGTCGCTTCAGTCATGTCTGACTTTATGCAGTCCCATGGACTGTAACCTACCAGGCTCCTCTGTCCATGGGATTCTCCAGGCAAGAATACCTGAGTGGGTTGCCATGCCCTCCTCCAGGGGATCTTCCAGACCCAGGAATCCAACCCATGTCTCCTGCATTGCAGGTGGATTCTTTACCCACTGAGCCACCTGGGAAGCCGATGAAAGCCTACAGTCCAGAACAAAGACAAAAACAAGGATGATAGAAATGTGAAGACTCTTGCATCTATATCTAAAAAGGTAGGTATCGCCCAACTCTTGGCCAAATCAACGTGAATACTTACACTAAGGACCTGTTTACTTTAATTCTACTACCTATATAACATTGCATATTGATAATGAAAATTATAAGGCAGCCAAAAGGCGAGAGAAAACAGTCTGAAGAAACAAAGAAGTCATCAAAGCTAGATTCAAATATAAAACAGATATTGTGAATTATCTGATAGACAATGTAAATAACAATGATTAATATTTTAATGGGATTCTCTGGTGGCTCAGACGGTAAAGAATCTGCCTGCAATACAGGAGACTCAAGTTCAATACCTGGGTCAGAAAGATCTCCTGGAGAAGGGAATGGCAACCCACTCCAGTATTCTTGTCTGGAGAATCCCCATGGACAGAGGAGCCTGGAGGGCTAAAGGGAAAAGCAGAAAACATAAAAGATCAGATAGATAATATAAGTAGATAAATGGAAATGCTAAGAAAAAAGAAAATGTTAGAAAATTAGAATCATAGGATCATAAATGAAGAATATCTTGAGTTAGCTCATTTATAGACTGAACAGCACCAAGGAAGGAGTCAGTGTTCCTTAAGATGTGTTAATTGAAACTGAAATGCAAAGAGAAAAGGAAAGTAAAACAAAAAGGGATATCCAGGGGATACGGGACACTCAGGTCTATGAAATTACAGTATGAGAAGAATGTGAGAACAGAGCAAAAGAAATATTTGAAATAATGGCTGAGAAATATCCAAAATAAATGCCAAGAGATTCTTAGATATGACTCCAAAAACACTGGCACAGAATAACAAACAGATAGTCTAACTATCAAAGCTGAAAACTTTGTGTATCAGAAGACATTACCAAGAAAGTGAAAAGACAGCCTACAGAATGGGAGAATATTGCAGCTCTTATACCTGATAAAGACTTCCCTATGGCTCAGATAGGAAAGAATCCATGTGCAATGCGGGAGACCTGGGTTTGATCCCTGGATTGGGAAGATCCTCTGGAGGAGAGCATGGCAACCCACTCCAGTATTCTAGATGGAGAATCTCCATGGACAGAGGAACCTGGCGGGCTACAGTCCATGAAGTCGTAAAAAGTCAGACATGACTGAGCGACTAAGCACATGCCTGATAAAGGCTAGTGTCAAGGGTACATTAAGTATTTTTACAACAAATAAAAACAAACCAAAAAAATTACAGGAAGATGTGCAAAGGACTTGAAAAATGTTTTTTTCAAAGAATATAGGCAACTGTCTAACAAGCACACAAAAGCATGCTCAACATCATTATTCCTAAGATAAATGTGAGTCAAAACCGCACTGGGACACCATTCCACACCCTCTGGGATTCTCTAATACACATTAAAAAAACCCCCCAAAAACAGGAAATGATAGGTTTGAGTGAACTAAGGAAAAAGTGGAATCTTCATAAAAATTTGCAAGGAATGTAAAATTTCCATTTTTACATAGTTTGAAATAGTTTGGCAACTCCACAAAAAGTTAAATATAGAATTACCACTTGATCCTGTAATTCCACTCTTCAGTATATAACTGAATAGTTGATAAGAGAGACCCAAACCAGTATACAGATACATGCATGTTCACCACAGGACTATTCACAACAGCCAAAAGGTGAAGACAGACCAAATGCCTTTCAGCTGATGGATGGATAAACAAATGTGGGCTGTGAATACAATGGAATATCATTCAGCCATTGAAGGGCTGGGACAAGCTACAGCACAGGTGTGTGTGACAACATTTTAGGATGCCTGATGTAAAATTCACATTGTGTTGATTCCATGTATGTGAAATAATCATAACAAACAAACTCTTGGAGACAGAGTGGCGATGGTTGTTTGCCAAGGGCAGAGGTTGGGAAGGGCAGCAAGGAATCGGAAAACTTGCTTATTGGGTAGGGGGTTTTACTCTGGATTGACAGAAATATTTTGGAACTAGACGTAAGTGGTACTTGCACAAGATTGTGATGTACTGAACTGTTCCACTGAAATTCGAAAATATAAAAATGAAGTAAAAACAGAGTATTAAGCAGTTTTTAGATTTATTAGTATCTTTAGGGATATTGAGAAGATAAGTATTACATTCGATTCTTAAACTAGAAGTGAGTCTGGTGTCTAAGCAGCTCTTGGATGATTAAAGCACGTTTAGACGATGGGAACTTGCTGAGATGCTGGTGCGCGCTAACACTGCCTGAGGGACTGGAAGATTTAAGCCAGAGGCTGGAATCAATTTCAGCGTGTCAATGTCAGAGCTTCTTCTGAAATTTAGTTTTCTGTTAATATAAAAGTAATATTTTGCTGTATAGTTTAGACTCATAAACATATGAAAGCAGAGAAAGCCAAGGGGAAAAAGGCTTTAAACTTTAAAGAAGATATGAATACCATCCAAACATTATGCCTGCTTCACATAATGAAAATAGCATTATTTGAAGTTATGTCCCTGCTAGACAGAATGCATTTGCTATTCATATATTTTAAAAACTGTAATTAAAGTCATCTAATGAGGTGTGATGCTTGAAGCTGTTTTTGAAGCACTTAAAATCAGATGCAAAAACAAGAATTTAAATTGAATCTGCAGTTGGACTCTTTAAAAAGTAAAAATAGATTTTACTGGTATAAAATAATATTCTTAATGCTCTTTCACCAGGCCAGGTGGTGTATTCAGAATGCTTTATTACCTTTTCTTCACAATTAGCAGAAAAAAATTAAAGTCAAGGCACTATTGTCAGGACTTAAAACTATTTGCTTGACTTACATTTTAAAATTAAAGTGCTATTGGATACTATAGGAAATCTTATTAGAATGCAAATAAGAGAGGGGTTATATCTGAATACAGAGGTGTGAGAAATAGATGCATAGAAGTGGTAAACAGGGTCACTAGAGATGTAAATAGCAAAGAATAGCTACAAAGAGCAGCAATTCAAAGTCCAGACAACCATCTGCAAGTGAAGAGAGGAAGAGTAACAGCCAGGGTCTAAACAGTTCGAGAAAGATTCATGATGCTTAAGGACAATGAAAGCCCAGGAGCCCATCTTTCTCCACTGATGGCAGAGATGACTTCTCTACACACCTGTATTTTCCACCGTTTTCCATCCATTAAGGCCTACAGCTACTCGTGTTCCTTTTCTTCACTCGGTCAATGTGATTAATCCTTCACTGAATAAGTGACTTTGGATACTCTTTTCTTCGTGATTGCTTGTCATTTAAGTTCTCCACTGAAAAGTAATTACTTAGAGCAACATTCCCTGCCCTTCAGCCTGATACAGATCTCATCTTTTGTGACAACCATTATTCTCTGTAGTTTTTTATGGTATTTGATCAGCTGTGAACAAGGTTGTTGTTTTTAGTCGCTAAGTCATGTCTGACTCCTTTGCTACTCCATGGACTGTGGCCTTCCAGGCTCCTCTGTCCATGGAATTTTCCAGATAAGAATACTGGAGTGGGTTTCCATTTCCTTCTCCAGGGGATCTTCCCAACTTAGGGATCGAACCCATGTCTCCTGCATTGGCAGGGGGATTCTTTACCACTGAGCTACCTGGGAACCCTGTGAGCAAAGTTGGAAAATGTTAAATCTTAAGGAGAGATGAGCATTGAATAGGTGTGGGAAAAGTGATGTGAAGAAGGTGACTTCTTCAGGGAAGAATATTAGCATAGACAGTGAAAAACCCATCATAGCCTCAGTTTTGCTGAGGTTATTTTCCTGAAATCAAGAATGGGCAAAGATGAAACCCAAGACTGTTTCAGTTTCCTACCAAATACCAGACAGTGGGCTGTAACTGAGTCCAGCAAGGTAATGAGAAGGTCAGCGGATTGATACCAGGGGTTCTGAGGTGCCAGCTGGGCAGTATCAAACATGCACTCAGGGTTCTGAGTCTTTTAGATCCTACCGCGCAGGTGGGCACCTTAGGAGTCCTGTAAACCAGGGCTCCCCACCCTGTGAGATCTAATGCCTGATGACCTGAGGCGGAGCTGATACAATAATAATAGAAATAAAGTGCACCGTGAATGGCAACCCACTCCAGTGTTCTTGCCTGGAGAATCCCATGGCCGGAGGACACTGGTGGGCTGCCATCTATGGGGTTGCACAGAGTTGGACACGAATGAAGCGACTTAGCAGCAGCAGCAGCAGCACCATGAATGCACTTAAATCATCACTTGAAACCATTCCACCACCCTAGTCTGTGGAAAAATGCTCTTTTACAAAACCAGTCCCTGGTGCCAAAACATTGGGGACTGTGGAATAGACCATTCCACCTGCTCCAGGTAGGGAAGTCCTATGGTGGAAGGAGGGGTGGTGAGCAAAGTGGCTCAGATAAATCCCGTAGGACAGTCCTGAGCCCTGATGCCACCATCCCTAACTTGAGCAGTGCTGGGTCAGCAGGAGTCAGATACAAAGCTTAGCGTAAAGGTGATGTGACCACCACCAAGGCTTGTTGCAGAAATGTGCAGCCTGCTCTTCTGGCCCAGATCCTGCTGGCTTTGAGGTCTCACTGCCAGGTTCCAGGTGGAGTCCTCACAGCTCTGATCACCAAGTCTGGTTCATTGCAGGGTGTCCTCCCTTAGAAAGAACAGTAGATGCTCCGATACCAAGGAACAGGGAAGCAAAGAAACACATGGTCTCCAGTGACCGATGGTGTAGGCTGGACAAGCAAGGCCAAAGGTCGATGTGTGATCTGCATTCTCCCTTCTGGGCCCTGTCATCAAGCCCCACCACCCAGTGTTTCCTCCAAGAGCTGAGCTTGAGCCTCTGAGGTGTTCTGAACCAGGAGGACTCACTGGATCTCGAGGCCTTTACTGAGGGCTTTTCTGACTGAAATGTGCTTTAGACTCTTGAGTGAGGTTGAGGAGTTTTAGTTAGAGGTTAATGTTCTATCCATGTCACCAAGGCAGCAGATAAAACCCAAGCAAAAGTGGCTTCCCTGATGGCTCAGTGGCTAAGAATCTGCCTGACAATGCAGGGGACACGGGTTTGATCCCAGATGCAGGAACATCCCACATGCTGTGGAGCAGCTAAGCCCATGAGCCACAACCACAGAGCCCACATATCTTAGAGCCTTTGCTCTGCAGCAAGAGAAGCCACTGCAATGAGAAGCCTGCACACACAGCTAGAGAATAGACCCCACTCGCCACAACTGGAGAAGGCCCCGCATGCAGCAACAAAGACCCAGTGTAGCCATAAATAAATAAAATTATTAAATCTTAAAAAAAAAAAAAGCAAAGGATATATTTGGAAGGAAAATGCTGGGTGAGGTGTGTTCTAATTTTGTTTATTTGCTTTGTGTGATTTCTGTTGGAATTCTGTACTTATGAGCAAGGTAAGTTCTACGAGTAGGTATAGATATGTGGCAGCTGTTACAGTCATTATGAGGTGTGTGGGTAAGGTTGGAGATGGGGCAATTTACAGAAGGAAAAATAGGTGTACAAGGAAAGCTAAGGAAGGGAGCATGCAGCTCAATGCAGGGCTGCCACAAATCAGCAGATAATGCATGACCAGGTGGTATTCCTCATGTTATTTGGACTAAATATATTATATAGTATTAAATATAATATAATATTAAATATAAAAATTAATTTTCTGCTTCATGGAAAAGAAATGCAAAAAAGCAAAATGGCTGTCTGGGGAGGCCTTACAAATAGCTGTGAAAAGAAGAGAAGTGAAAAGCAAATGAGTAAAGGAAAGATATAAACATCTGAATGCAGAGTTCCAGAGAATAGCAAGGAGAGATAAGAAAGCCTTCTTCAGCGATCAATGCAAAGAAATAGAAGAAAACAACAGAATGGGAAAGACTAGGGATCTCTTCAAGAAAATCAGAGATACCAAAGGAACATTTCATGCAAAGATGGGCTCGATGAAGGACAGAAATGGTATGGACCTAACAGAAGCAGAAGATATTAAGAAGAGATGACAAGAATACACAGAAGAACTGTACAAAAAAGATCTTCACGACCCAGATAATCACAATGGTGTGATCACTGACCTAGAGCCAGACATCCTGGAATGTGCAGTCAAGTGGGCCTTAGAAAGCATCACTACAAACAAAGCTAGTGGAGGTGATGGAATTCCAGTTGAGCTATTCCAAATCCTGAAAGATGATGCTATGAAAGTGCTGCACTCAATATGCCAGCAAATTTGGAAAACTCAGCAGTGGCCACAGGACTGGAAAAGGTCAGTTTTCATTTCAATCCCAAAGAAAGGCAATGCCAAAGAATGCTCAAACTACCACACGATTGCACTCATCTCACACGCTAGTAAAGTAATGCTCAAAATTCTCCAAGCCAGGCTTCAGCAATATGTGAACCATGAACTTCCTGATGTTCAAGCTGGTTTTAGAAAAGGCAGAGGAACCAGAGATCAAATTGCCAACATCCGCTGGATCATGGAAAAAGCAAGAGAGTTCCAGAAAAACATCTATTTCTGCTTTATTGACTATGCCAAAGCCCTTGACTTTGTGGATCACAATAAACTGTGGAAAATTCTGAAAGAGATAGGAATCCCAGACCACCTGATCTGCCTCTTGAGAAATTTGTATGCAGGTCAGGAAGCAACAGTTAGAACTGGACATGGAACAACAGACTGCTTCCAAATAGGAAAAGGAGTATGTCAAGGCTGTATATTGTCACCCTGCCTATTTAACTTCTATGCAGAGTACATCATGAGAAATGCTGGACTGGAAGAAACACAAGCTGGAATCAAGATTGCTGGGAGAAATATCAATAACCTCAGATATGCAGATGACACCACCCTTATGGCAGAAAGTGATGAGGAACTCAAAAGCCTCCTGATGAAAGTGGAAGTGGAGAGTGAAAAAGTTGGCTTAAAGCTCAACATTCAGAAAACGAAGACCATGGCATCCAGTCCCATCACTTCATGGGAAATAGATGGGGAAACAGTGGAAACAGTGTCAGACTTTATTTTTCTGGGCTCCAAAATCACTTCAGATGGTGACTGCAGCCATGAAATTAAAAGACACTTACTCCTTGGAAGGAAAGTTATGCCCAACCTAGATAGCATATTGAAAAGCAGAGACATTACTTTGCCAACAAAGGTTCGTCTAGTCAAGGCTATGGTTTTTCCTGTGGTCATATATGGATGTGAGAGTTGGACTGGGAAGAAGGCTGAGTGCCGAAGAATTGATGCTTTTGAACTGTGGTGTTGGAGAAGACTCTTGAGAGTCCCTTGGACTGCAAGGAGATCCAACCAGTCCATTCTGAAGGAGATCAGCCCTGGGATTTCTTTGGAAGGAATGATGCTAAAGCTGAAACTCCAGTCCTTTGGCCACCTCTTGCGAAGAGTTGACTCATTGGAAAAGACTCTGATGCTGGGAGGGATTGGGGGCAGGAGGAGAAGGGGACGACAGAGGATGAGATGGCTGGATGGCATCACTGACTCGATGGACGTCAGTCTGAGTGAACTCCGGGAGTTGGTGATGGACAGGGAGGCCTGGCGTGCTGTGATTCATGGGATTGCAAAGAGTTGGACACGACTGAATAGATCTGATCTGATCTGATAGTTTTTGTAATAATACTAAGGGTAGTATAACATTTACCTTTTTAATGTATAAATGACCTTATTATGCTCTAAGTATTTATAGAAAATAGCATTCCATAAATATTAAGTTACAAAATTTTCTACATCTGTTCAGTTTTTATATAAACAAAATTGTAATACTCAGCACTAAAGCTAGCCATTAAATGTCAAAAACTAAAATCAGTCAGTCAGTTCAGTCTCTGCAACTGTCTGCAACCCCATGGACTGTAGCACACCAGGCCTCCCTGTCCATCACCAACTCCCGGAGTTTACTCAAATTCATGTCCATCAAGTCCGTGATGCCATCCAATCATTTCATCATCTGTCGTCCCCTTCTCCTCCTGCCTTCAATCTTTCCCAGCATCAGGGTTTTTTCCAATGAATCAGCTCTTCGCATCAGTTGGCCAAAGTATTGGAGCTTCATCTTCAGCATCAGTCCTTCCAAAGAATACTTAGGATCTCTACTAGCCACTGTACACCTTTAATGTGTGCATTTACCATTATTACATCTTTGCATTCTAGTCCCCTCTTATGAAAAGGACATCTTTTTTGGGAGTTAGTTCTAGAAGGTCTTATAGGTCTTCATAGAACCATTCAACTTCAGCTTCTTCAGCATTACTCGTCAGGGCATAGATTTGGATTACTGTGATATTGAATGATTTACCTTGGAAACAGACAGAGATCATTCTTTTTTTTTTTTTTTTGAAATTGCACCCAAGTACTGCATTTTGGACTCTTTTGTGACTATGATGGCAACTCCATTTCTTCTAAGGGGTTCTTGCCCACAGTAGTGGATATAATGGACATCTGAGTTAAATTCACCCATTCCAGTCCATTTTAGTTTGCGGATTCCTCAAATGTCTATGTTCACTCTTGACATCTCCTGTTGGACCACTTCCAATTGGCCAGGATTCATGGACCTAACATTCCAGGTTCTTATGCAATATTGCATTTACAGCCTCAGACTTTACTTCTATCACTGGTCACATCCACAATTGGGTGGATTTTTTTTTTTTTTTTTTTGCTTTGGCTCTATCTCTTCATTCTTTGTGGAGTTATTTCTCCACTGATCTCCAGTAGTATATTTGGCACCTAGTGACCTGGGGAGTTCATCTTTCGTGTCCTATCTTTTTGCCTTTTCATACTGTTCATGGTGTTCTCAAGGGAAGAATACCGAAATAGTTTGCCATTCCCTACTTCAGTGGCCCATGTTTTGTCAGAACTCTCTAACATGCCCTACATGGCATGACTTATAATTTCATTGAGTTACACAAGGCTGTGGTCCATGTGAGCAGTTTGGTTAGTTTTCTGTGATTGTGGTTTTCAATCTGTCTGCCCTCTGATGGAGAAGGATAAGAGGCTTATGGAAGCTTCCTGATGGGAGAGACTGACTGAGGGGAAACTGGGTCTTGCTCTGATGGGCGGGACCATGCTCAGTTCAGTTTAGTTCAGTTCAGTCACTCAGTCGTGTCTGACTCTTTGCGACCCCATGAATTGCAGCACGTCAGGCCTCCTGTCCATCACCAACTCCCGGAGTTTACCCAAACTCATGTCCATCGAGTCAGGGATGCCATCCGGCCATCTCATCCTCTGTCATCCCCTTCTCCTCCTGCCTCCAATCCCTCCCAGCAACAGGGTCTTTTCCAATGAGTCAACTCTTCGCATGCGGTGGCCAAAGTATTGGAGTTTCAGCTTCAGCATCAGTCCTTCCAATGAACATGCAGGTCTGATCTCCTTTAGGATGAACTGGTTGGATCCCCTTGTGGTCCAAGGGACTCTCAAGAGTCTTCTCCAACACCACAGTTCAAAAGCATCAATTCTTCAGCACTCAGCTTTCTTCACAGTCCAACTCTCACATTCATACATGACCACTGGAAAAACCATAGCCTTGACTAGACGAACCTTTGTTGGCAAAGTAGTGTCTCTGCTTTTTAATATGCTATTTAGGTTGGTCATAACTTTCCTTCCAAGGAGTAAGTGTCTTTTAATTTCATGGCTGCAATCACCATCTGCAGTGATTTTGGAGCCCCAAAAAGTAAAGTCTGACACTGTTTCCCCATCTATTTCCCATGAAGTGATGGGACCAGATGCCGTGATCTTCATTTTCTGAATGTTGAGCTTTAAGCCAACGTTTTCACTCTCCTCTTTCACTTTCATCAAGAAGCTTTTTAGTTCCTCTTCACTTTCTGCCATAAGGGTGGTGTCATCTGCTTATCTGAGGTTATTGATATTTCTCCCAGCAATCTTGACTCCAGCTTGTGCTTCTCCCAGCCCAGCGTTTCTCATGATGTACTCTGCATAGAAGTTAAATAGGCAGGGTGACAATATACAGCCTTGACATACTCCTTTTCCTATTTGGAAGCAGTCTGTTGTTCCATGTCCAGTTCTAACTGTTGCTTCCTGACCTGCATATAGGTTTCTCAAGAGGCAGATCAGGTGGCCTGGGATTCCCATCTCTTTAAGAATGTTCCACGGTTTATTGTGATCCACACAGTCAAAGGCTTTGGCATAGTCAATAAAGCAGAAATAGATGTTTCTCTGGAACTCTCTTGCTTTTTTGATGATCCAGCTGATGTTGGCAATTTGATCTCTGGTTCCTTTGCCTTTTCTAAAACCAGCTTGAACATCAGGAAGTTCACGGTTCATGGATTGCTGAAGCCTGGCTTGGAGAATATTGAGCATCACTTTGCTAGTGTGTGAGATGAGTGCAATCGTGTGGTAGTTTGAGCATTCTTTGGGATTGCCTTTCCTTGGGATTGAAATGAAAACTGACCTTTTCCAGTCCTGTGGCCACTGCTGAGTTTTCCAAATTTGCTGGCATATTGAGTGCAGCACTTTCATAGCATTATCTTTCAGGATTTGGAATAGCTCAACTGGAATTCCATCACCTCCACTAGCTTTGTTTGTAGTGATGCTTTCTAAGGCCCACTTGACTTCACATTCCAGGATGTCTGGCTCTAGGTGAGTGATTATACCATCGTGATTATCTGGGTCATGAAGATCTTTTTTGTACAGTTCTTCTGTGTATTCTTGCCACCTCTTCTAAATATTTTCTGCTTCTGTTAGCAGAAGCTCAGCAAATCATGCTCAGTAATCAGTAATCAGACCATGCTCAGTTCAGTTCAGTTCAGTCACTCAGTCGTGTCCAACTCTTTGTGACCCCATGAATCACAGCACGCCAGGCCTCCCTGTCCATCACCAACTCCTGGAGTTCACCCAGACTCACGTCCATCGAGTCAGTGATGCCATCCAGCCATCTCATCCTCTGTCGTCCCCTTCTCCTCCTGCCCCCAATCCCTCCCAGCATCAGAGTCTTTTCCAATGAGTCAACTCTTCGCATGAGGTGGCCAAAGGACTGGAGTTTCAGCTTTAGCATCATTCCTTCCAAAGAAATCCCAGGGCTGATCTCCTTCAGAATGGACTGGTTGGATCTCCTTGCAGTCCAAGGGACTCTCAAGAATCTTCTCCAACACCACAGTTCAAAAGCATCAATTCTTCGGTGCTCAGCCTTCTTCACAGTCCAACTGTCACATTCATACATGACCACAGGAAAAACTATAACCTTGACTAGACAGACCTTTGTTGGCAAAGTAAAGTCCCTGCTTTTGAATATGCTATCTAGGTTGGACATAACTTTCCTTCCAAGGAGTAAGTGTCTTTTAATTTCATGGCTGCAGTCACCATCTGCAGTGATTTTGGAACCCCAAAAAATAAAGTCTGACAGTGTTTCTACTGTTTCCCCATCTATTTCCCATGAAGTGATGGGACCAGATGCCATGATCTTCATTTTCTGAATGTTGAGCTTTAAGCCAACTTTTTCACTCTCCACTTTCACTTTCATCAAGAGGCTTTTGAGTTCCTCTTCACTTTTTGCCATAAGGGTGGTGTCATCTGCATATCTGAGGTTATTGATATTTCTCCCAGCAATCTTGATTCCAGCTTGTGTTTCTTCCAGTCCAGCGTTTCTCATGATGTACTCTGCATATAAGTTAAATAGGCAGGGTGACAATATATAGCCTTGACATACTCCTTTTCCTATTTGGAACCAGTCTGTTGTTCCATGTCCATGCTCAGTGAATCTTTAACCCAATTTTCTGTTGATGGGTGGAGCTGTGTTCCCTCCCTGTCATTTACCTGGGGCCAAACAATGGGGGAGATAATGGCAACTTCTTTCAAAAGGTCCCAAGCAGGCATTACTACACTCAGTGCTCCCTGGGTGCACACCCCAACCCTGCAGCAGGCCGCCACCAACCCACACCTCTGCCAGAGACTCCTGGACACTCATGGGCAAGTCTGGGTCAGTCTCTTGTGGGGGTCACTGCTCCTTTCTCTTGGGTCCTAGTGCACACAAGGTTCTGTTTGTGCCCTCCAAGAGTCTGTTTCCCCCATCCTGTGTAAATTCTGGCATGGTGGGCTTAATGGTGACCTCATCCAAGAGGGCTTATGCCATACCCAGGTCTGATGCACCCAGAACCCCTGCCCCTGCAGCAGTCCACTGCTTACCTGTACCTCTGCAGTAGACACTCAAACACAGTTCTGTCTAAGTCTCTGTGGGGTCTCTGGGTCCTGGTGCACAAAAGATTTGTTTGAGCCCTCTGAATGTCTCTGGCAAGTATGGGGTTTGATTCAAAACATGATTTTGACCCTCCTACCGTCTTACTGGGGTTTCTCCTTTGCCTTGAATATGGGGTATTCTCCTCAAAGTCATTCCAGTGCTTCACAGCCGCCGCTCCAGCACCTACTGTCTTGCTGGGCTTCTCTGCCCTTGGACACAGGTTATCTCCTCACAGCTGCTCTAGCACCATGCAGCTGCTGCTCCAGCATTCTGCAGCAGTCCATCTAAGTAAACAGAGCATAGACTGAACACTAAAACTGAAAACAAAAATAATCAAAGAGAATGTTAATTTTCACTGTACTTTGAATACCAAAGAGCTTACTCACTCATGTGTTTGTTTTTTTTTCTGCTGTGGTTTTCCCATGAATGTTCCAGTACGGGTTATGAATAATCTAGCTGAAATTTAAAGATTCAATTAAAAATGTCATTTTTATTGAATATTTCAATGTGTTGTGCCATCTGATAAGCATATAATGCATATTTTATTTTTTAACATTGAAGTGTTTGCTATTAAAGACTCACCCTGGTTAGAAGATAATAAAAGTGAAGGTGAGATTAAGACATTTGCCCAACATCACCCAGCTTGTAGGTAAGTCTGGATAAGAACCCCTCTAGGCACAGTGGCTCTAACATTTATCTGACCCCGATACACACGTGAATTATTGATTCAGTATGTCTGAGGTGGAGCCTGAGATCCTGAATCTCCCATGAACCCTCAGTGGTACTGATGCTGCTCATCCGAGAAACAAACTTTGCAAAACAAGATTCCTCTCTAGACTTCTTCTGTTCAAAGATGACAGTGACTACATCTGTGGGACCATGGCATTCCTTAAGTGAGCCACTGTAGTTCTTAAAGTAAGAGAAAGAAGGAAAATTACATTAAGTGTTTAAAACAAAATCATGCAGCATTTGTCCTGTAGGTAGATGCTTATGTTTTCTTTGGGCCCACGGTTTCTATTTGGTCATTGTTTTGTATTTTTACTCTTTTATGGTTCTTTAAAGATTGTTGTATAACTTCTTGTATAACCAAGATGGTCATATAACTTGGACATTGCAAAGCTATATGTGGCATACTTTCTAAATGTCTTTTGGGGACTATCCCCCTTTCTTGCATTGTCTGGTTGTGATAGGCCTTCCAGTAGTCATACCTCATTAGCTTGTTTGGTTATTTATCCTTGGCTGTACTTTTGACTCACTCAGAGAGGATAAAACCTAGAGAACAAAACCACTCTTGATCAGGGATCACTAATGCTATCCTGAAGCAGTCTGTGGTCATTCTCTCGCTCTATATCTCCCCACCTCCTCACATGCCCCCACTCCACCCTGGGAGGAATTATATGGATAGTAGGGGAACATGTGACTGACAGAAAGGGACAATTTGAACCAAGGATTCAGGTCAGATGAGAGTTAGTTGATATCCTTCAAATCTCTGAATTCTCTGAAGATGACCTATTCCCAGATCTCCTAGAACAAGTGCATTTTATTGTCTGCTTACTTAAGAATGATTTGGTGTCCCATTGTAGGCAAGTGAAAACACACTGCAGTCATTATGTCTGTCTGCATCTTAGTTTTAACACTTCACACTTTTTCAACCGTGAAAAAGTTGGTTTATTGCCAAAGACAGCAACTATATCTTAAATAGTTTGAGGATCAAAAAACATCGTACACTTGCAAAATGAGCACTTAATAGACATAAAACCATACCATGAAAGACAAGAGTCTGTCCAGGAGTCACTTTGGTAGAAAAAAAATAAGTGAGGAGATGAAGAGAAAGACAAAGATTACTTCCACACGTCTCTGACCTTCTCTGCTTATTTCTCTTGTCAGTCGCACTTCTCACGTTTGATCATACCAAGCAATTTATTTTGTTGCTTATTATTTTTATTTAATTTTCTGTTTCTCATACGGGATGTAAAGTTCCACAGAGGCAGAGAAGTCTCTCTGTTTTGTTTACATCAAACAAATGCACCAAAAAAGATGCATCAAAGAACTTAGAACAGGGCTCCACACAATCAGAGACAGAACAGAAGCTCAATAAATACATGTTGAATAAATTCATAAATTTAAAAAGGTCTGTTCTGCTGAGAGAGAATTGCAAGGGACTGTTCATGGTTCTCACTCAGGCTGGTGGAAAGAATATAAAAATATCCCCATGAGAATTTGTAACCAAAATCCAGGCTTCACTTGAGTTTGAAGCTTGAGTTCAAACTCCCTGGGTTTCTGAAAACCTCAGCAGAATTTATTTAGGACAAGATGGGTCTATACTGTCACTATACCTGGCAGGAACCAATGCTCATTTTCTTCCAAGGAACAGACTCTCAGCCCAGGACTCACACATTTCAAATATTCTTCAAAAATATGAGCTCGAAGTAAGCAAAACAAAACGTAACCAAAATACAAAAGACAAAAAACAAAACCAAAATAAAGCCCCACCGAAACAAAACTAGATACCTTAAAAGCCAGAAGGAACATAGACATCAGAGTCACAGCTGCAAAGCTTTGACTGATGGAAGGCTCAGACTGGGAAATGAATCAAGAGAAATGCCGGAAAGCAGAGAAGGAGAAACCCAGACAGAAATTCCCTAAACAAGAAGGTAGAAATAAATCCAAATATATGACTAATCACTATGAATGTAGGGCTCAACTATCCATGAGAAATTATAGAGTATCTAATTAGCTTTTCAAAAATATGGCATGACACAGTTATGAAGCAGAAAATGAAATGTAGAATATAATAAGCCACATTAAAGAAGGTTGTAAAGCCATATTAATATCAGAAAAAAATAAACTTTAAGAAAAGAAAGCATTACCAAAGATAAAAGTGACTGTTACATAAGGACACAAAATAATCAAGAAGATATAATTTTCTACTTGTATCCAATGAATACCTTATCCTTAAAATATAGTTTGCATGTTAACAGACCTACAAAGAGATACTAACCTGTCTATAAGAATAGAGAAGGATTTTATCACTATTTCCCAATTAATGATTATCATTAAAGTTTGTGAGATAGTTAAGAAAAATTATTTCAAAAATGTTCATAGGAAAAAATGTGTTAGCAACAGATAGTAAGCTATACAAAATATCTATTAATATTATAAGGAAAGCTAATTTGCTATGATAAATAGCGAACATTTGGGTATCTGAGAGAAATAAAAATTGTACATGGGTGTTTATAACAGGTGTATTTATAATAGTTAGTAATAGGAAGTGATACAGGTGTCCATCAACAAATGAGTAGTCAAATAAATTATGGTACATCAATACTATGGGATACTATGAAGCAGTAAAAAGTTCAAAATATTGATACTTAACAACTTGCATGGATCTAGAGGGAATATTGCTGATGAAAAACGCCAGTGTCAAAAGATTCACGCCAGGCCTCCCTGTCCATCACCAACTCCCGGAGTTCACTCAAACACAGGTCCATTGAGTCGGTGATGCCATCCAGCCATCTCATCCTCTGTCGTCCCCTTCTCCTCCTGCCCCAATCCCTCCCAGCATCAGAGTCTTTTCCAATGAGTCAACTCTTCGCACGAGGTGGCCAAAGGACTGGAGTTTCAGCTTTAGCATCATTCCTTCCAAAGAAATCCCAGGGCTGATCTCCTTTAGGATGGACTGGTTGAATCTCCTTGCAGTCCAAGGGACTCTCAAGAGTCTTCTCCAACACCACAGTTCAAAAACATCAATTCTTCGGCGCTCAGCTTTCTTCACAGTCCAACTCTCACATCCATACATGACCACAGGAAAAACCATAGCCTTGACTAGATGGACCTTTGCTGGCAAAGTAATATCTCTGCTTTTCAATATACTATGTAGGTTGGTCATAACTTTCCTTCCAAGGAGTAAGCGTCTTTTAATTTCATGGCTGCAATCACCATCTGCAGTGATTTTGGAGCCCCGAAAAGTAGAGTCTGACACCGTTTCTACTGTTTCCCCATCTATTTGCCATGAAGTGATGGGTCCAGAAGCCATGATCTTCGTTTTCTGAATGTTGAGCTTTAAGCCAACTTTTTCATTCTCCTCTTTCACTTTCATCAAGAGGCTTTTTAGTTCCTCTTCACTTTCTGCCATAAGGGTGGTGTCATCTGCATATCTGAGGTTATTGATATTTCTCACGGCAATCTTGATTCCAGCTTGTGTTTCCTCCAGTCCAGCGTTTCCCATGATGTACTCTGCATATAAGTTAAATAAGCAGGGTGACAATATACAGCCTTGACGAACTCCTTTTCCTATTTGGAACCAGACTGTTGTTCCATGTCCAGTTCTAACTGTTGCTTCCTGACCTGTATATAGGTTTCTCAAGAGGCAGGTCAGGTGGTCTGGGATTCCCATCTCTTGAAGAATTTTCCACAGTTTATTGTGAGCCACAAAGTCAAAGGCTTTGGCGTAGTCAATAAAGCAGAAATAGATGTTTTTCTGGAACTCACTTGCTTTTTCGATGATCCAGCGGATGTGGGCAATTTGATCTTGGTTCCTCTGCCTTTTCTAAAAGCAGCTTGAACATCAGGAAGTTCATGGTTCACATACTGCTGAAGCTTGGCTTGGAGAATTTTGAGCATTACTTTACTAGTGTGTGAGATGAGTGCAATTGTGTGGTAGTTTGAGCATTCTTTGGCATTGCCTTTCCTTGGGATTGGAATGAAAACTGACCTTTTCCAGTCCTGTGGCCACTGCTGAGTTTTCCAAATTTGCTGGTATATTGAGTGCAGCACTTTCATAGCATCATCTTTCAGGATTTGAAATAGCTCAACTGGAATTCCATCACCTTCACTAGCTTTGTTCTTAGTGATGCTTCCTAAGGCCCACTTGACTTCACATTCCAGGATGTCTGGCTCTAGGTGAGTGATCACACCATCGTGATTATCTGGGTCATGAAGATCTTTATTGTACAGTTCTGTGTATTCTTGCTATCTCTTCTTAATATCTTCTGCTTCTGTTAGGTCCATACCATTTCTGTCCTTCATCGAGCCCATCTTTGCATGAAATGTTCCCTTGGTATCTCTAAGTTTCTTGAAGAGATCTCTAGTCTTTCCTATTCTGTTGTTTTCCTCTATTTCTTTGAATTGATCACTGAGGGAGGCTTTCTTATCTCTTCTTGCTATTCTTTGGAACTCTGCATTCAGATGCTTATATCTTTCCTTTTCTGCTTTGCTTTTCACTTCTCTTCTTTTCACAGCTATTTGTAAGGCCTCCTCAGACAGCCATTTTGCTTTTTTTCCATTTCTTTTCCATGGGGATGGTCTTGATCCCTGTCTCCTGTACAATGTCATGAACCTCATTCCATAGTTCATCAGGCACTCTGTCTATCAGATCTAGTCCCTTAAATCTATTTCTCACTTCCACTGTATAATCCTAAGGGATTTGATTTAGGTCATACCTGAATGGTCTAGTGGTTTTCCCCACTTTCTTCAATTTAAGTCTGAATTTGGCAATAAGGAGTTCATGATCTGAGCCACAGTCAGCTCCTGGTCTTGTTTTTGCTGACTGTATAGAGCTTCTCAATCTTTGGCTGCAAAGAACATAATCAATCTGATTTCAGTGTTGACCATCTGATGATGTCCATGTGTAGAGTCTTCTCTTGTGTTGTTGGAAGAGAGTGTTTGTTATGAGCAGTGCATTTTCTTGGCAAAATTATAGACATGGGAAAAAGTTAATGATTACAGTAGTGAGTCAATTACTTGGAAACAAAATTACCGTTATTTACCTTTTGGGTCCATGGACCCTTTTAAATTCTTTATATTTTAAGTCCTCTTATTCATTTTATATGAATAAGAATAAAGGAATAAAGAAAAGCAACTTATCAGAAATTGTGATAAAGTTAAACCATAGCAAACCCAAAATTTATTTCTCATTTCCCTGGTTTTCAATTTATATGTACCCATAATGGGCAATACTTTGGCGATTGATGCGAAGAGCTGATTGATGCGAAGAGCTGACTCATTTGAGAAGACCCTGATGCTGGGAAAGATTGAAGGCAGGAGGAGAAGGGGACACCAGAAAATGAGGTTATTGTATGGCATTACCAACTCAATGGACACAAGTTTGAGCAAATTCTGGGAGTTGGTGATGGACAGGGCAGATTGGTGTGCTGCAGTCCATGGTGTCTCAAAGAGTCTGACACAACTGAGCGACTGAACTGAACTGAACTGAAAAGGGGCAAAAATGGTCATCAAGGATCTAGAAAAATATCCATCTCATAAATGCTAGTACTAGATTCCAAATATGTTAATTCCAGCTCATCACTAGTGATTCCTCCTGCATTTCCACCAGCAAAATACAATACTTGAACAATTTTTGAAAGCTCTGATGGCTCACAATGATCTTGTATAGATGGCCATATTCTTGATATTTTACCTTATATCTTCTTGATATATTATGATATATCTTCCATTTTTATTTATAAACATCACTCAGAATGATCTACCCAGTAATTTAAAAATATCTACACCATCTATTTCCTTCCAATGACCTTCGTTTATTCACTTGGTTCATTGTTTGTCAACTTCTGAAGAGCGTCAAGTGAATTTTGGCACCTAAACATGATGAGCACCCACTCCAGGATTCTTGCCTGGAGAATCCCACGGATGGAGGACCCTGGTGGGCTGCAGTCCATGGGGTTGCTAACAGTCGGACACGACTGAGTGACTTCCCTTTCACTTTTTATTTTCATGCATTGGAGAAGGAAATGGCACCCCACTCCAGTGTTCTTGCCTGGCAAATCCCACGGACGGATGAGCCTGGTGGGCTGCAGCCCATGGGGTCGCTAAGAGTCGGACACGACTGAGCGACTTCCCTTTCACTTTTCACTTTCATGCATTGGAGAAGGAAATGGCAACCCACTCCAATGTTTTTGCCTGGAGAATCCCAGGGACGGGGGGGCCCGGTGGGCTGCCGTCTATGGGGTCACACAGAGTCGGACATGACTGAAGCGACTTAGCAGCAGCAGCAGCAAACATAATGAAGAATGAAAAATGTGAATTGGGATTGGCCAGAATCTTGTCACAAGATACTGCACAGTGAAATCCTTTCTGTTGAATGGCTAAACTAATATGAACATCATATTTCCCTTTTAACTTAGACATACGTTGTCTATCCATACATTCTTAAGTTTGAGAAAATCTGTCTCAGATATTGTCGTTTGAGTTTTTATCTGATGTTACATTTATATAATCAAATTCATTCAACTCGAGTTGCAGTATCAAGTGTTGCTATCTATTTACTCTCTGATTTTTAAAAATAATTATGTCTTTCACTGCCACATTTTTTCCTTTTGGCATTTTTAGTGGAGGATAAAAAGCTGTTTTCAATAGAATTTTTTTAAAAAAGTCTATGAAGATGGTATCTCCAGTGTTCTATACATTTTTGAAAATGCATAACTCTGGGCAATACAGTAAAAAAATCTGAGTGATAATGCAATAGTGATAAATTACTGCACTTTTACATCATTTGAACCAGCTGTAGGCAAATTTTTGCTGTAAAGAGCCAAATAGTAAGTATTTAGCTTTGGGGGCTATGCAGTCTGTGACATCTTGTTTCAATTTTGTTTTTGTAGCATGAAAGGAGATGTAGGCAATGCATACTGCATACACTTGGAGATGATCTCATGAATCTTTATTTATAAAATTGGGAGGAATACTGGATTTGATCCACAGCTGCAGTATGCCAGACCTGTTTAAGGAGTTCATAATTCTTTTGGTTTCTTATTATTCAGTATATATACCTATTAGCTTCCCTGGAAATAATTTCTGCAGGTCGATGAATATCTACTATAACATGATTAGAAAGCAAAATGATATATCAGTTCAGTTCAGTCACTCAGTTGTGTCCGACTGTTTGCAACTCCATGGACTGCAGCATGCCAGGCTTCCCTGTCCATCGCCAACTGCCAGAGCTTGCTCAAACTCATGTCCATTGAGTCAGTGATGCCTTCCAACCATTGCATCCTTTGTCATCCACTTCTCCTCCTGCCTTCAGTCTTTCCCAATATCAGGATATTTTCCAGTGAGGCAGTTCTTTGCATCAGGTGGCCAAAGTATTGGTGTTTCAGCTTCAACATCAGTCCTTCCAATGAATATTCAGGACTTATTTCCTTTGGTATGGACTGGTTGGATCTCCTTACAGTCCAAGAGACTCAAGAGTCTTCTCCAACACCACAGTTCAAAAACATCAATTCTTCTGTGCTCAGCTCTCTTTATAGTCCAACTCTCACATCCACACCTGACACTGGAAAAACCATAGCTTTGGCTAGATGGATCTTTGTCGGCAAAGTAATGTTTCTGCTTTTTAATGATATATAGAATATTGAAAAATAAGTCTCTAAGCTTTCCTAATGTTATTGAGATTTATAAAAGGGTCCCATGATTCAATATAAAAGTTGCAATGTAAAATTTTTCTATCAAAAATTAGTACATTTTAGTTTTAGGTTTTGAATGATATCTAAATAAGAATAAAATAACGAAATACCAATTATTGCAAATACTTCTAACAGCACAAAAAACTCAAATTAAAAGTTCAGTAGATGCTGGTGGACTTTTATCTGGCGATAAGGAAGGTACTACTTTGGGGTGAAACAATGGACCCTCTCATCTGACTTTCTCTCCAGAATTGTTGCCTGATAACAAATCCTAGTGACAGTAACCCAAGGAGGATGCAGAGGATCACCTGGAGGTGAGCACCCAGAGCACTCTACTATCCAGCAATAAAGTTTCACAGTAGCAGCCAGGTGAGAAAAATGGACCTTTTTATAAATTTATGATACATTATGACAAAAGGAATCTGAAATAGTAAGCCTAGGAATCTTGAGTGATACTGAATTGATCCAGTTTTAGTAGTGACCCTTGCTTCCCATCAAAAGCATGTGCATTCCTTCTGAAGAAATCTAGGAGAATTTAAGCCCTCACAGAAAATCTAAGATTGAGCACAAATTAACACACAAGCAAAATCTAGTGTAGGAAAAAGGCCCAGTGGATGAGGGACAGTAGAAACAGAAATATCATCCCTACAACTTTAGATCAAACCACTCAATCCTAAAGGAAGTCAATCCTGAATGCTCATTGGGAGGACTGATGCTGAAACTTGAAATCTTTGGCCACCTGATGCAAAGAACTGACTCCTGATACTGGGAAAGATTGAAAGCAGGAGGAGAAGGGGACAACAGAGGATGAGATGGTTGGATGGCATCACCGACTCAATGGACATGAGTTTTAGCAAGCTCCAGGAGCTGGTGATGGACAGGGAAGCCTGGCATCTGCAATCCATGGGGTTGCAAAGAGTTGGACATGACTGAGCAACTGAACTGACTGACTGACACTTTTAGATCCTTGAGAACTTTAGGTGATATATTTATTATATAAAAATATAAAGTGCTTGTAAATTAAAAGGACACGTCACAAAAGCACAAAATAATCAAATAATAGAACATCAGGCTGATCAGAAAGATTTGAAAAGATATCTTTCTCTCATGTGTGTGTGTATATATATATATATATATATAAAATGTCATCCTTTAATCTTGATCACCGACTCTAGCTGGTTTTTTAACCTAAACTCTTCTGTCTGAAAGCATCTCTTTCCTCCATGGTACCACCATACCCTGTCCCAAGTGGCCATTGGCTCTCTTCTGGATTCTGCAGTATCTTCAAAACTGACCTTATATCAACTCTCAACTCCTCACCCTCACTTGCTGTAACTAGAGGGATTTTATTTTTCAAATACATATCTAGTTATGTCACCAACTCTCTCCTACCACAATTACCCAGCACGGCCTTCTCAGAATGTGGGTGCTCCTCTGGGGAGAAGATCCAGCTGGAGTGGGGGTGCCAGGTGTTGCCACTCCACCCTCAGGTACCATCTTCCGTCCCTTCTCAGGTCTTCTGTACTTGCTGGGATGTTCTGGTATCTCTTCCCACTCTTTCTCTCGGTCATCCCACTCCTCTTTCCTATGTAGCTCATCACCACGTTCTTGTGGGAGAATCCTGTACTTTCCTCCTTGGGATGCTCCCTTAGCAATATAAAATTACAGCACTTTGTATTCCTGTCTGACGCTTATTTGAAAGAGTGTAACTGTATTTATCTGAGTGGCTCTTTTATTAGCGCCCTTCCAGCCTACCAATTGCAAAATCCCAGGAGAGAAGGAGACAAAGAGCTTTTGGCTAACATAAGGCCTGTCATACTGTGGGCTTCAAAATATATTTACCAAGGAAAATGATTGAATAATTAGCATTTATGTGATGAAAACATAATTGGACCAAGAAAATGCTACTATAGTTACCGTCACATGAATATCAGTTTGTTAAATGAAGAGATCAGTGTGCTGTGCCATCAACATAAAAATAAACAAAACAGAAAAGAGTAAATGGATTCCAGATTCATTACTTTTTATTATGTATGACATAGGGAGCATCGCTTGTCATTGAGAATTAAATGGGTATTAAATAAACTGATATTTACATAACTGATTTGCATTTAAAAAATGAGTACATTTAATTCCCATATATATGGCTGTAAAAGAGAAACAGAATACTCATTACTCTGGACAATAATTCAGTTCTGAAAAAGTTATCCTAAATGGTCTCAACTTTCCCTATGATGACTTTGACCTTGGGGGTGCTGAATGTCCTAGGCTGTCACTTGCTGGTTATAATAGTCCTGCATCTATTTTCAGTTCACTGTAAACCCCATCCTGCCTCTGATTCTGATTTCAGAGCTGCTTGTCTTTTAAACATTTATTTTTTATGAACAGCTTGAGAGTTACCATAACACTGAGAGGAGAGTACAAGTATTTCCCACATAACCCCTGACCTTTTTCATCCATAGGCTCCCACACCAACACCACTCTTCAGATGGATGGTATTTTCTTTCTTTCTTTCCTTTTTTTTTAACCAAAGATGAACCTGCACTGACACATCATTATGCTCAAGAGTCCACCATGGTATGCCTGCTGTGAGTCTGGACAAATGTCAACATCACACCGTATTCTCGCTGCCCTAAAGTCCTCCATCTCCCACTGACTACCTCAACTGCCGCTTCCCTGGGGCTTTACTAGGGCTTCCATGGTGGCTCAATTGGTAAAGAATCTGCCTGCAATGCAGGAGACCAGGGTTCAATCCCTGGGTCAGGAAGATCCCCTGGACATGGCAACCCACTCCAGAATTCTTGCCTGGGGAATCCCATGGACAGAGGAGCCTGGTGGGCTACAGTCCATGGGGTCACAAAGAGTCGGACATGACTGAGTGACTAAACTTCAACTTTAACTGCTGCTTCACCCTGCAAACGCTAAAACTTTCTACTGTCTCCATAGTTCCGTCTTTTTCAAAAGGCCATACAGTTGGAGTCATACAGCCTTTAGCCTTCTCAGGGAGCTTCTTTCACTTAGGAATGTGCATTTAAAGTTCTTTCCATGGCCTGGTAGCACATTTCCTTTAAGCACTAGATCATAGATGCTTTTCCAGCTGCCTGAAATATTGTTGATCCTTTATTTTCTTTCCACGTTCTTTCTCCTTCTAACCTAACACTTACTCACTCTTTAATCAGTTCAGTCGCTCAGTCATCCAATTCTTTGTGACCCCATGGACTGCAGCACGCCAGGCTTTCCTATCCATCACCAGCTCCTGGAGCTTGCTCAAACACATGCCCATTGAGTCGGTGATGCCATCCAACCATCTTATCTTCTGTCATCTGCTTCTCCTCCTCCCTTCAATCTTTCCTAGTATCAGGGTCTTTTCTAAGGAGTCAGTTCTTTGCATCAGGTGGCCAAAGTATTGGAGTTTCATCTTCAGCATCAGTCCTTTCAATGAATATTCAGGACTGATTTCCTTTAGGATTGGCTGGTTTGATTTCCTTGCAGTCCAAGGGACTCTCAAGAGTCTTCTCCAATAGCCCAGTTCAAAAGCATCAATTCTTTGGTGCTCAACTTTCTTTATGGTCCAACACTCACATCCACACATGACTACTGGAAAAACCATAGCTTTGACTAGACAGACCTTCAATACTTAGGACATATTTTTCTCTCTTTTAAACTATCAATCTCTTCTTGTAAGCTGAAAATTCTTTCCACCCACCGTAGGACCCTCAGTGCCTTTTGCAGAGTCTGACAAACAGTAACACTTTGTATATAAGGTACTGAATGGAGCCTTACGGTCCAGTAAGAGCAGAGTCCAGACAGCCTGCACGCTCCCAGCATGAAGACACAGGTTCACCCACACCAGGATGAGTGCAGCAGGGACTGTCAATCTTGGTTAGGTCTTTGGAATAACTGCTTTCATAGAACAGGTAAACAGAAAAAGTTAAACAGAAAGGTTAAATTAAAAAAAAAATGTATTTATTTTTAATTGAAGGATAATTTCTTTACAGTGTGTTGGTTTCTGTCAAAACCTACATGAATCAGACATAGATGTACCTATGTCCCCTCCCTCTTCAAACTCCCTCCCACCTCACTCCCCATCCCACCCTTCTGGATTGTTACAGAGCCCTGTTTGAGTTCCCCGAATCATACAGCAAATTCCCATGTTACTCTCTCCATACATCTCACCCTCTCCTTCCCCTGCCCATGACCAAAAGTTTGTTCTCTATATCTTAAACAGAAAGATAAACTGATAATTAGGCATTGCTAAATTTGTTAGGTCATTTTGTATCAAAAAGTCAAGTACGAAATGTCTGGAGTTGTTCAACTAAAGGAATATGCTGTTTGAGTTTTGCTATTTGCCCAACAGTGTTAACTTTTTAACTTTTTAAATTCTGTTGTAGGTTTTGATTTTTTTTCCACCAGAAATTGGTTTTATTTGATGTACTGAGTCTTAAGTTTATCAGTAAGGAAAAAAAAAAATCTCAATTAAAGAGAGAACAAACTAATGACCAGTAATGCAAGTGTATCTTGAATAAAACTCAAAAATATTGATAGAAGTAATAAAATATCCAGGACCTCACGAGACACAACTCAGAACATCTAGAATTTTATTAATAATTTCAAGGGAGGAAACATAGCAAAATATGTTCTATACTTAAGAGGAAACATATCATAATTTATCCAGAATTGACAGGAATTAATAGACAAAGATATTAGATCAATTATTAGAACTCTATTGCATATGTTCAAAAAATTTAAGTAGAGCCATGGAAGTTATAAAAAAGACAAAATCAAACTTCTAAAGTTGAAACTACAATGTTTCTGGATGGATTAACATCAGATTAGATATGCAGAAGGTGAAATTAGTGAACTGAAAGATAAAGCAATAAAAATTATCAAATTCAAACATGGAGAGAAAAAATTAACAGAGCATTCTTAACCTGAGGCATAATTTCAACCAACATAACATACATATAATTAGAGTCTATGAAGTTGAAACAAACATATTTTAAATATAATTGCCTGAAATGTTCTAATGTTGTTGTTCAGTTGCTAAATCGTGTCTGACTCTTTGTGAATGCATGGACTGCAGCACACCAGGCCTCCCTGTCCTTCACTATCTCCTAGAGTTTGCCCAAGTTCGTGTCCATTGAGTTGGTGATGCTATCTGACCATCTCATCCTCTGCCGCCCTCTTCTGCTTTTGTCTTCAGTCTTTCTAATATTATGAAAACTATAAACTTCACAGATCCAAGAAGCTCAATGAAGCCAAAACACAATAAATATGGAGGAAGCAAATAAAATATAAAGGAAAGCATATCAAGTCATATTATAATCAAATTTTTCAAAGTCTGTGATCAACAAGAATTTTTATAAACAGTAAAGGGACAAAGACAACAGCAGATGAACCAAACACCCTCAGAATACAACCCCGGTGATACCATTCCCCCCCCCGCCCCCACTTCTGCCTGTAAGCGTTCCTCCCACGTCAGGCCCTCAAATCTCCAGAAGAATTATCATGTTATGGCTTCGCCACCTGTGTTGGGCACACAATTTAATAGATCACCGAAATCCTCAGTAGTCAAGGTAAATGGTATTTTAAAGCAATATTCTTACAAATGAAAACTTACACCAAAACCCTGGTTTAATAATTTATCAAAAATTTAAATAAAAGAAGAAAGGACTACTATCACCTTCATCCAACGTTACCATTCTGCTCATTTCTGGTTTTGATCTTCGCGCTGTCTCCTCCCCTGACCCAGTCCAGCCAGACACCCTCAGGCTCCTCACCGAGGTAGGGCGGCTCCAGACCCTCCCTCATCCAGGCCTTTCTGAGATTAGCAGATCTAACCAAGGTTCTAGAAATACTTGCTACAACCAAACTGAATTACCCACAATCTTCCTTTTTGGTGTATACAAGCACAAGTTTTTGCTTTGTTTTGTTTTATAACAAATTCTGCCAAAAGAGATTTCCTCCTAAAGAAATATCATAAATTATAGCTCTGACAGTTTAAAACATAGTAAGGGAATTTTATGTGAGCTAGAAGAATTTCTCTCAGTCAAAACTGCTAAAACACAGACATGGTTTACACAGGAATTTTCATTACTGAGGGTTATATATATTTTAAAGGCAAATACATTTTGTGCAAAGGGTTATCAATATAATAGGAATCCCAAGTATTTTATTTTTCCAGCCTTCAAATAAACATTTATCATTTATATTTTTTCCTCAGAGGAATTTACTTCTCAGTATACATTTTCTTTTAATAGAGCATATTTTTGTAAGAAACTTCCTTGTCCTTTAAATAATAAAAGTGAGGCTATTAAGAAACTTGATATAATAATGCAACTGTTTATTATACAGAGAGAAAATACAGTTTTGAACCTGGGTCTGGCACATTCATTCTCTTCCTGGATTTCTCTTAGCCATTTTCCAGCTGGTAATAACATGTTCACACTTCCCTCATGGGCTCGTGCCAAGTAATGTCACTGAGGTTGTTGCTGTTGTAGTCTAGTCTCTCAGTCGTGTCTGACTCTTTTCTGACCCTATGAACTGTGGCCTTATGTACGGTTTCTACCTTCATGCTGATGACAATGTCCTATGTAAGGTAAAGACAGGTGACTGAGACAAAGTGTATTAGGGATCATACACCACTGGACTTGAACATTTTATTCAGTGTAGAATATTTCAAACAACTTGATTTACCATCTATGTAGCTTGGATTTCTGACCCATGAAGCAAAAATACTGGGTGAAGCAGTCTTCATGCTTCTATGCAATTCTTACATTCTCTATGTGTAGCATATAAAAAAATAGTGTATTTTTTTTAACATTTTACTTATTCCTTATCCTTAAATATTTAATGTATTTTGGAATCAACTTAACTTCCTCTTACTGTAGTTATGTTTGTTTAAGATTGTGTTAATAAAGTGAATGATATCTGAGTATTTAAATTCTACATAACTCAAATGAGAGCAACTTAGGTAGTTGTTTGGATTAAAATTGCTAAAATACGTCCTGCTGCTGTTCGAATTGCTAATAATTGGGGATTAAAAGATGAGAAAAGATAAGAAAAATGAGACATAATTAAAACAACCCTGCTTGATATATAGTCTCACATTTTATGTTGAAATAAATTTAATCTACTTCAATATTTCTCAAAAGAACATTATATGACACTTCTAGTCATTTCTTCTGCCCTCTATCTTCCATTCCTAGAAGATTACATAGAAAAAATTATTTTCTTCTCTCTGACTAAATGCACTATTGTTGCTAGGATACAACCGGTTTTAGTCTTCTAAAAGTTGTTTTATGAAATAATAACTAAAATGTCTTTTTCTCAGTACAAGAATATAGGTGGGACCTCTCAAATCAGTCACTGCACTCTCTTTACAGAAGTAGACATTTTTTACTTGAATGTGCATAATGATTAATATAATTCTATTCCTGGAAGAGAAGGAGCTTAAGAATTTTGACTGTAAATGTCCTTTTAAAAATTCATTAATTTTAATATTTTTTACAAAATTACAAAGGCACATGTGTTTAATTTGTTTCTACAGAAGAAAAATATCTAGACAGAATGTGTTTCTCCCTGGGTTCAGAGATTTACTGCCTGAATATGCTTAAATATTTAGTAGATTGCATAATTAAAATTACTTTTTGTGCTATAAAATATTCTCATTTGAATATTAAACATTTGTTGCCACTTCTTGATGGAAATTTGTATAACTAATAGAGTCACTTCTCATAATACTCAAGTACATTACTAATTACTATTCGTAAATCCTTATATTGCAGGGTGTTTTTCAAGATATTTCTTGAGGATATTTTTTGAAAGGAAATATTTTCTTAGCATGTAAAATTGAGTATACACTCTTAAAGTTGTATGTTTTCCTGGAAGATCACTGATCTGGTAAAATTAATGAAGACGCAGATTATTTTTAATGCTACAACACATCAGTTCCCTATGATACCTTAGTGGATGTTTTAGTATTATTTTTTATTTCATATAATTATTCAATGAAAGAATGCTAAATAAATGATTTCATTTTTCTTGTTAGTGTACATGTATGTGTGTGTATACACCGTATCTTCTTTATCCAATCATCTGTTGATGGGCACTTGGGTTGCTTCCATGTCTTGGCTATTGTAAATAGTGCTGCAAGGAACCCTGGGGAGCATGAAAACTTTTGAATTATGGTTTTCTCCAGATACATGCCCAGATACATGTGATACATTTTCTCCAGGTACATGTGAGATCATTGGATCATGTTAGTTCTATTCTCACTACTTGATAAAAACAATTGCTTCTAGAGTTTCTCCCTTTCACCAAACTATTAAAGTGTTTCATAAACACAGCATTCTACAAACTTAGGGGAGCACATTTTAAATTGTGAAACATTACAACATCATTGGGAATTTTGGTAGATTGATAAACTGCCAATTTTAGCCTGAATGTGGGACCCTGATTCTGTGCCCTGGTTCCCATTTACTAGCAGCTTTACTGATTAGATACCTTAATGCTGCTTCATGTTTCCAAAGCCCATGTTTGTCTTTATCATTTTCAATGTGGATTCAATTCACAGAGGCATTTCATGTTATTTATGAAATTTTCAAGTAGTGTGTTAGTTTCCTTAACTATCAAGTAAGAACATTTATAGTTTGGAAGCCCCTCAGGAACAAATGTGTGTGTGTGTGTGTGTGTGTCCTGACACAAGCTCGCTAAATGTTCCTGCATGCCTGCTGCCTGAGTGAAAGATGGCTGCACTAATGATGAGGTCCTTTCAATAAGAAAAAGTAATTCGATTTTGTAAAAGCATCCTTCCCTTCCATGATTATATATATATATTATTAATATAATGCCCCAAATGCCTGGTACTCTTGCACTTACTCTCATCGTCATTGCAACCACCGTGCAAGGACCATGTTGCCATGGTAATTACTTATTGCTCCCAAATAGGACTTGCTGTGGTAATAACATCCCAGGCAGATCTCAGGCAATCAAGTTAGAGCTGCCTGTATACGATTGTGCATCTATACGAGACATAGGTATTTAAAACCCCTTAATGTTGCTTTGAAAAAATCAAATGTATTCAGTGTACTGAGAGGTCCAGCTTGGTCTCCACATTTCACCTGCTGTTGCGTTCTCCCTTCTCACGTGTCCCAGACTGTGTGTGCCTTTTGGAATAAAATAGTCATTAACATGCTGCTGTCACCTGGCAGTGAAATGTTATGAAAACTGTGAGAAACAAGATGTATCATTTTGAATAATCGCGTCCTCTCTCATTTTTCAGTCTGTTAAGTGGGCATTAGTTCTGGCTTATTCTTCCTCCCTTCCTCCTTTCTCCTTTTTCTTCCTTCCTTCCTTTCTACCAAGTACAGAGGGGAAGTAATATGCAGATACCTACATCAGGAGAAAGTGAAGTCGCTCAGTCGTGTCCGACTGTCTGAGACCCCGTGGACTGTAGCCCACCAGGCTCCTCCTTCCATGGGATTCTCCAGGCAAGAATACTGGAGTGGGTTGCCATTTCCTTCTCCAGGAGATCCTCCTGACCCACGGATTGAACCCAGGTCTCCCGCATTGCAGGCAGACACTTTAACCTCTGAGCCAAGACTGCCTCTACATCAGGAGGAAGAACACGATAAACACGCTAGGAGAGGTGTTGAGTTGTCAGCAAGTTCAAAGCCTGGGGAGACTACACATGTGGAAGGATTTGGGGGTGTTTTTCAGAGGTTGGTGGCTTCAGCATTAGGCTGCAGTGTGTAGAGGAAAGGGTGTGAACAGTAGTGAAAAGGGCATTTTGCCGGGTAGTGTTGGCAGGACAGCACACGTGCTCACATTAAAAGACACAGAAGACTGGAGAGATGTCTGAGAATACGGTCAGTCCCTGCCCCCGGAGGAGCTTGACCATGTGGTCAGGGAATTTGGAGTCTGATTTGAGGGCATCATTGTGGAAGAGACCCACAGAGCCCCTAATATCCTGCAGCCCTGGCCAAAAAAGGATTATGTGGCAGGACTATAGGCCGGGCCTTCCCAGTGCCTCTAGGGAAGCAGTGAGCATGTTTCCCTGGAGGACCCTGAGGTTTTTCATGCAACTTAGTGCAGGTAAAGGGTCCGGTTCTGATGGGAGGCTTGACGAGGCAGTGGGTATTTCTTCCCATCTCTTTCTCATGTGTGCTGCAAGAAGACCAAGTCCCAGAAAGCTTCTACTCTTTTGTGTCTTCTAAGAGAAAAATGAGAAATGGTGTGTTCGAAGACACTGATGTTCTGGGATTGTTTGTCGTTCCAACGAAGATGACTAACAAACATGGTCTTTTTCTGCAGGGGACATAATCCAGTCCCTAAAACTATTATTTGGATTGACCCTCTTAACTGTTTTAATTGAAAATCATGATTTCACCAACATAATTTGAAATATTCTTGGTGCTACGGATCCTCAAAATGTGTGAGTAAATTTAAGTGCATTTCAGGGTCCCTCATGGTTACCAGATCAAGAGCTACTTTAATTTCTCTTAATGCTTCTTGCCAAAACCTGAAGATTCGGTATCAGTGTGTTATATGAATATATTTTTTACTGAAATGAAATTGAAACTCTGAAGTGCCTTCCAATCCCACATCTTTAAAATTCTGTGGCTGTACTAATAAAATTTTCTGACTCATGTTACATATATTCATAATGCTTCTTGGTCTCTGGCTATTTCAGAAGTGACTAAATCCACATTATTCTAAAGCCCATGCTAAATAATTCCAGTTTTGAAAATTAGGGAGTGACATGGTGATTGATGTTAGTATTTAAGCTTATGTTTAAAGCATCCTATTTATACACAAGGAGAAAATTCAAAAGAAGAATTAGATTTTCTTTTGGAAGAACTGTATCTTTGTCTTTGGAAAGGTTATATTAAATCCTATTTTTGATTGATCTGCTTTTCACCTTTCTTGCAACAAGAACATTTGAATACTGTCTGTTGTCTTGGGCTTAACTGTGTGTTGAGACCACAGTGCACTTGGTAGGTACCTAGCTGGTTTTCTGCAGTGACAGATGTGCTATTTCACTGGACTGTTTTCAGTTTCTCCTGGCTCTGCTATTTAGACAAGGAATCTTTGGATGAACTCACTCATGCCCAGTAACCTGCTGCCAGTTTTCCAACAGGGCTGTGGAACCAAGTGAGGGAGGTCAATTTTACTCTACAGAATACCTGAATGTTGAGAAGAGGGTGATTAGAAATATAGGAGGGAGGTGTTGTGTCCTAGGTGGCTGGACACTAGCTGTTGCTCACCATCCAAAGTTGTCCTGTCATTGCTAAAGTATATTTATTTGATTCTCTGAGATACTCAGATGTCCATGTAGTAAACCCTTCTGACATTAATCAGAATCTATTGAATTACTTGCAGTAAAAAATGTTGCCATAAAATGCTGTGACAGTGGTGCACACGCATCTCGGCAGGCCCCCTACTTTGAGTATTATCTTTGCGACTGTGTGAAACAGTAGAAAGCATATTGGGTCAAAAATCAAGCTAGTTTCCCAATAATCACCTTAATTTTATTTCAACAACAGCTACAGAAAGCCAGACTTTCCTTACTGATTAGCAGAAATAGAGCAATAAAGAGCTGATTTGTCTTCCCCTGCCTCCTTTACCCACTCCAGTGTTCTTGCCTGGAGAATCCCAGGGACGGGGGAGCCTGGTGGGCTGCTGTCTATGGGGTCGCACAAAGTCGGACACGACTGAAGCGATTTAGCAGCAGCAGCAGCAGCAGCCTCCTTTTACCTTATTGTCTTAGAAACAGTTTAAAATCAAGACTGATAGCATCACTCCCTTATTCAAAAACCTTTTGAGGCCTCCTCATGACCTACTGAAAGCTCTTTGTAATCCTTAGACCAGCATTCACAATATGATTGGAGCTTTATGTTTTAGCTATAAATTCTAAGCTCACCTCTCATGTGTTCTAAACACCTGAAAAACAAAACAGTGACTATTCCATAAATATACTCCTTTACGTTACAAGCCCATGCTTTTGCTCGTGTTAAGTTTTCAGTATCTAGAACATGCATCCAACTATACCTGACAAATTGGACCCAGACATTAGACTCATATACAAGTTCTGCCTTAGCATGAAAACCTTGACCCTAAGACAGCTCATCCAGTATTACTTGTTCAGTTTTTTCCATAAGATGGCTCTAGTAGCACTTGGTTGTCTTTAACTTTATTCAAACAGTTTTGTTAGATTGAATTGTGACAGCTGTCATATCAGCATGCATTTTAAAAAAATTAAAAGTGGTGAATTTTTGTGTAGCCATTTTAATATTGAAAATGGAAGGAGAAAAGCAACATTTTAAGCACTGATATTATTTCAAAAAAGATACAAACATAATTGAAATGCGAAAAAGAAAAAATGATTTGTGCAATGTATGGAGAAGGTGGTGTGACTGATTGAACATGTCAAAAGTGGTTTGTGATGTTCTGTTCTGCAGATTTTTCACTGGAAGGTGCTCCATGGTTGGGTAGACCAGTTAAAGTTGTTGCTGTTGTTATTGCTTAGTCACTCAGTTATGTCTGACTCTTCGTGACTCCATGGACTGAAGCCCACCAGGCTCCTCTGTCATGGGATTTTTCAGGCAAGAATACTGGAGTGGGTTGCCATTTCCTTCTCCAGGGGATCTTCCCTGACCCAGGGATCAAACCCAAGTCTCCTGCATTGGCAGGCAGGTTCTTTACCATTGAGCCACCAGGGAAGCCCTTAGTTGAAGTTGACAGCAATCAAATTGAAACATTAATTGAGAACAATCAATGTTATACCTCATGGGAGATGAATCAAAATATCCAAATCACTCATTGAAAATCATTTGTACAAGTTAATGGCTTTGATGTTTAGGTTCCACATACGGTAAGAAAAAAAAGCCCCCTTTTGATTGTACTTCTGCAAGTGAAATGAACCACCACCAACCACACCAAAGGCTGGTCTTCATCTGAAGAGAATGGTATCAGAAAACATACAATCTTCAATCAGGATAATGCAAGACTGCATGTTTATTTGATGACCAGGCAAAAACTGTTACAGCTTGGCTGGGAAGTTCTGATTCTTTCACCATATTTACCAGAGAATGCACCTTCGGATTTCCATGTATTTCTGTCTTTACCATATTCTCTTAACAGATACAATTTTAGTTCCCTGGAAGACTGAAAGGGACCTGGAGCAGTTCTTTGCTCAATAAGATAAACTGTGTTGGGAAGATGGAATTAAGAAGTTGCCTGAAAAATGGCAGGAGGTAGGGGAACAAAACAGTGAATATGTTGTTCAATAAAGTTCTTGGTAAAAGTGAAAAATGTGTCTTATTTTTACTTAAAAACTGAAGGAACTTTTTGGCCAACCCCAATTTTTTAAATTTAATAATTAATTCATACTTTTATGTACAGACCACAGTAAAATCTTAGAAAAAATATGGGGTTCTTTTGATCCTTCTACCACCTTGATAGCACTTAATATGATAGGTTCTCAGCAAATATTTTTAGATTGAACAGAAACTTGAATTATTCATACCCATGTTAGTTCCTACTTGCACCAGTCAATTTATCAGATGGTTGTGTTAAGCTACAAGCAATAGAAAATCCAAAATGACTTAGGACATAAAAATGATATATTGGCTTGTGAACCTGATGAACTCTTAAGTGTAGGACTAAGAAGAGGCTGGATTTACAACGTCCCCGCCCCATTTCTCATGCCATGCCCTCTCTCTGCCCGGCTCCAAAAGTAGTTTTAGTCTCAGGCTGTGACAAGTCCTGGATTGATGCATGCATCTGGATACATGCAGAGGAATAGAGACAGCCTTTTATGGGAGATTATTCCTCAAAGCAGAGGGAACTTCTAACGTGAAATCTTGCTTGGAGTTTATTGACTGAAATTGGGTCAAGCACCTATGCTGATTCTAATCCCTATCACAAATGGATCGCCATGTGGGGAGTGGTTTTCCTGGGTTATGGAACCTGGATGGGGGAGAAATGCCCTTAGACCACCAAGCACACCCAAGGGATAGGAAAGGGGCCAAGTTCCCTTGATGCAAATGGTCTGTAGGAAAAAGACAGAAGTGTTGCCAAGAAAGAGATATCCCACGTTGGTCCTGGGGTCCAAATCCACCCCTTCTTCCCCGACTGTCCCAGGGGCTGGAAGTTACGACCACCCCCTGTGCTCTCCCAGTCCAGTTCTCTGTGAGATATAAACAGAAACCTTGAGTGTTGGACCATTTTCCTCATCAACCCTGCTGTAAAGGGCATGTGACAGCTGCCCACAAATCATCCTGTGACCAAGAGGGAAATACCAGCAGCAGCATGGAGACGCCCGCTGGTGTCATTGGCCCTGAGACTGCTAACTCCATGGACATCTTCAGGTTCCTCCTTGTGTGACAAAAATAAAACCACTCAAGTCAGCATAACTGGGTCTTGCATAGCGACAGGTGAAAGTATAGCTAAAGGTCATGGTGGGAAAACGACCATTGTCATTTCAGTAACACAGGAAAGTGTGAACTCCCAAACCTGAAGAGAGTGTTTGATGTGGTTCTGCCTTCAACAGATTCCAGGAAGAGAAGGTCACTGAACCTCGATCTCATCACCAGTAAACTTGCTGTTAGTAAAATGCATGGTGCCGAAATGCAAGGTGTCTGATACCTAAAACTCCTCGTTGCTCAGATCTTAGGAGTGTCTAGTTCTTTTTTTTTTTTTTTTTTCTCTAATTTTATTTTATTTTTAAACTTTACATAATTGTATTAGTTTTGCCAAATATCAAAATGATCTGACTGCCAATGCAGGAGGAGTGTCTAGTTCTATCTGCTCAGTCACTCAGTCGTGTCTGACTCTCTGTGACCCCATGGACTGTAGCCCACCAGGCTCCTCTGTCCATGGGATTCTCCAGGCAAGAATGAGTTGCCATGCCCTTTCCAGGGGCTTATCCCAAATCAGGGATTGAACCCACGTCTCTTCTGTCTCCTTCATTGGCAGATGGGTTCTTTATCACTAGTGCCACCTGGGAAGCCCATAAAGCTGGTGGCTGAAAACCACACTTCATGATCATTTCTTATAGTTGCGTGTGTGTTAGTCACACAGTTGTGTCCGACTCTTTGCAACCTCATGGACTGTAGCCCTCCGGGCTTCCCTGCCCATGGGATTCTGCAGGCAAGAATACTGGAGTGGGTTGCCATGCCCTCCTTGAGGGCATCTTCCTGACCCAGGGATTGAACCCACATCTCTCACAGGCAGGTTCTTTAACACTAGCACTACCTAGGAAGCCCTGTTGTTGAGCTGTTGAATAGGTAGTATTCAAGAAGAAGGGCCACAATTGTCTAAAAATAGTAGTGAAATAAGCCTCTCTCTGCAAACTGTTTATCTGTGTGAGGTAAGATTGCCATTATATATTTCAATCCAAACAACACAAGTTCAGAGAGTGAATTCAGAACCCAACTTCATTCTTTATGCTGCACGTTAAGTATTGGTAAATCTAACCAAGGCCACAACTCAGCTCACTGGTTTTGAAAATAGTTATTATCTTCAAAGGTATTTTGTTCATATATTTTATTCTTGACATATTTTATACAAAAATATAAGATTAAAGTGTTTCAAATATGTGAGTTTTTACATTATGCAATAAATTCACTATTGTTATTTTCACTGAATTAACCTATAACATTTAAATTGTTTTATTTTTAACTTCTATGAGAAATAGTGATACATATAACCCACATTAGGAAAAAAGCTCTTTAGTCCCCAATAATTTTTAATGGATGTTAGGATCTCTGAGAAGCATTCTCACATGGAACACCTTTTGTCTTTTTCCTTTCTAACTCATCTAAAACCAAGTACTAATTACCTTTGGCTGTGAAAAGTAAAGTAATAGTTATGTTTGGTAGTAGGACAAAGATGTTTCCCTTTAGAATGTATTAATTGACATTTATAAAATGATTATCCTAAATGAAATTATTTAACTTTAAAGCATACATATAAATGTCTATATATATAAATAATAAACACAGATACATGTATACATCTGTACACATGTATATATATAAACAATAATTTGTTTATAAATATTTATGCACACATAACTAACTAATGTGTAGCTGTGAATGTTCATAGAGGGCAAATATATTGATGAAATAAAAAGATACTCAGTTGCAATAAACATACTTTGGTTTATTTTACATTCATTCAAAAATTATTTTATTCACATACAAAAATAAGCAAAATATTGTAAACAATCTCATAGGCATACAGACATGTTTCTTACACTCAGCCAAGTGACACATAGTCTAATTAGAGTGACAGCCTGAAAACAATGCAATCTTACTGCTAGAACCTATAAAGACTGTATAATTATACTCTTGCTTGTTAAAAAATTTAAGTGGAAAATCTACAGTGTATATATGTTATACGATAATTTCATGTTATTCACTGTAACTAACTAAATGAAGCTGAGTGTGACACAGTTTGATGAGTAGACGTCCACTTATCTCCCCACTTTTGTTGTTTTGTGGCATGCTTTCCACCCAGACACTTGAAAACAATAATTTAATGACACTGTTAGTGAAGAACTTGATGGTGGTGAGGTTATCCAGGGAGGCAGAGGATTTCATGTTCTAGATGCCTCCATCCTTCAGTTTATCATTTCCAGTTTTTATTACCATCCTAATCCAGTTTTATTGGTTACACTGTTACACCTTTTAAAAAGAAAATTGGAAGAAATGATCTAAAAGAAAGAATCAAAGTGATTTATGAATTAGGGAAATGAGATACGCATATATGACTCTTGTAAAACCCAAGGGAAAAGTAAAATAATTGGGGTTACTCCAGTGAGCCAAAGGCAGACTGCGTGTCGCCCTATTAAACATCACTCGGTAGAACGTGTCAGCACCAAGGAGACGACTCCACTCTTCCCCCTCCATAATAAGGACAGAACAAGGACAAATCTGCTTATTCCCAGAAACAGGGACATTTGGTTTGCTAGATACATGGAAGTTTTATGAAGATTTTAAATCTGTAAGAACTCCTTGAAGGTTTAGTGTAGTAGAAGATAACCTCGTTCTAGAGTGTATGAAATTAAGAGTCCATCGAGTAAACTGTATAACTAAAGAGCACAAAGTGGGGACCTTGGCGGCTCAGGAGGGGCGTAGTGTTTCTCAGACGGCTTTTCCTGAATGAGAGCTCAAGCTCAGTCACTCTGGAGAAAAGTCTTCCGAGCTTTTCCAGCTACTCCCAGCCCTGGAAGTGGCTTTCTAATGGCACATATGAAAACAAACTGACTGATCTGTGCTTCTTTATGCCACCTGATGTATCACGTTGACTGTTTACCTTGTTATATGAAATTCTGTTCTCTGCTAAGGGAGAGAGCTTGTGTAGGCTAAATATCATGTTATCTTAGAGTATAAAGTTGGAGGATATACTATATAGAGCAGGAAGAATTGTTCTGCAGAGGGAAGAGGGGCCAGAGGGTTGGGGGAGTACATCTGATTTTACCAGGAGAGCAAGGAGACTTGAGAGTGTTTGTTTTGCTCCCTTGTTTTCTGTCTCTGGGTACCAGAAAAAGGAGCTAAAAACCTTGAGTTTGGCAGTACTGGCCCCACCCAGCAAAAAGGAACACAAACAATGATTTTTTTTAAAATCAAATTTCTGTGAAATGTGCAAAGGTAATATTCAGTCTTCCTTCTTTCTTATGGAAGGAATGAAGTTTTTCATTATCCAGTCAGAATGGATAAGTGAAGAACGACATATAAAGGATGAATGTAAAATTCACACAACCACTGTCCCTACTATGCAGTTCTCTATGAAGCTTGCTGTTGCTGCTGCTAAGTCACTTCAGTCAGGCTCCCCCGTCCCTGGGATTCTCCAGGCAAGAACACTGGAGTGGGTTGCCATGTCCTTCTCCAATGCATGGAAGTGAAAAGTGAAAGTGAAGTCGCTCAGTCATGTCCGACCCTCAGCGACCCCCATGGACTGCAGCCTAGTAGGCTCCTCCGTCCATGGGATTTTCCAGGCAAGAGTACTCGAGTGGGTTGCCTAGCGGGTAGGAAATAAAAATTTTTGAATAAACAAAAATAATTATATAACATGTGGGTCATTATTACTAGAAACATGTTACTTCTCAGTCATATACT
Source organism: Bos indicus (assembly GCF_029378745.1). Lineage (NCBI taxonomy): Eukaryota > Metazoa > Chordata > Mammalia > Artiodactyla > Bovidae > Bos > Bos indicus. The sequence continues at coordinate 21,072,207 of NC_091773.1, read as the reverse complement.
CAATTTACAAAGAAAACCTTACATTTAAGCTCTATTTATAATTAAGAAATAAGCCATTATATAATGGATAATTAAAACATGTGAATAAGATTCTACTTTTATCTGGAACTGTGGATATAAAAATGAAAAGGCATCTAATTTTAAGTGATAATTGAATATGATAAATGTCATTAAATGACTTCTCTCAAAGTCTTAATATATTAACTCATTCTGCTGGTGCAGCCAGCCAGAGCCAAACACACAGGGAGATCAATTAAGACATTATTACAAGCCAGGGAGGAATTTTATTTTCTGTATGAAGCCTAGGATGTCTGAGATTTGAATAATCTTTATATGTATTTCTAGCAAGTCAAAGAAAGGGAACTAAAATAATCAAGAATAATATAAAGATTTTTTTGAGGTAAGATTAAAGATGAAAACTCTGGTAAAAGCTGAGAGTTTTGATCACGGCCTGAGCATGATGAATGCCAGAGAAGTATTAATTTACTTTCTAAAAGTTTCAAAGACTTTACTCAGGAATTTTAAACTAAGACAATGATTGTCATCAAACATGAGTACTACCCTGAGGATAAGACTTCCCTTGTAGCTCAGGTGGTAAAGAATCCGCCTGCAATGTGGGAGACCCGAGTTTGATCCCTGGGTTGGGAAGATCCCCTGGAGAAGGGAAAGGCTACCCACTCCAGTATTCTGGCCTGGAGAATTCCGTGGACTCTATACTCCATGGGATTGCAAAAAGTCGGACTTGACTGAGCGACTTTCACTTTCACCCTGAGAATAAGGGGGTGGGGCTGGCTCCATCCAGGGAGGGAAATAAGATCACAGCCTCCTAGGTCACTAGTCAAAGCCATATTCAGTTTTACTGGGATAAAATTGACCTTGTTGCCTCTGCATGTCAGGGAAAAATTAAGTGAGATGGAACACAAGCTTTTTTTGCTTTGGTGCCCCTTGACACTTGAGGGGATGGACAAAGAGGAGCTGGGCTGAGGTAACCCCCCATCCTTCAAGTGCCCCTAAGAGGAGGGCCAAGGTCTCTTTACAGATGGACTGCAGCTGCTGCTTAGACAACAAATGAAGTGAAGTTCCTCTAAGAGCGTGAGGTAGTGGATGTGGGTTTGATGAACTTGTCCATGACCTCAGCAATGCAATTTACTCAAGAAGAATAAAGAATATATGTGAATGATTTTAAGTGGTCTGATCACCCTCAAGCTGAGTGTTTTGGTTACTAAACACACTTTTCTAAGACAGATATTGCTTCTTTAGTATTTTATAAATATAGACTAATTGTAAAATATTTACCTTTATCTTTTAATATGGCACCATTCAAAATAGTGGAAGTATTAACTAGGTGAGTGACTCAGATGGAAAGAATTTGCCTGCAATGTGGGAGGCCTGGGTTCTAACCCTGGGATGGGCAGAGCCCCTGGAGGAGGACATGGCAACCTACTCCAGCATTCCTGCCTGGAGAATTCCATGTACAGAGGAACCTGCCAGGCTACAGTCCATGGGATTGCAAAGAGTTTGACATGACTGAGTGACCAGGCCACTGGAAAACTAACAGTGAGTGAATGAAATGTATACATACAGTACAAAAGAGCAAAAACAGTGGTTCTGTTACTAACATTGTAAATGAAGTAAAAATGATTAAAACCCAAATAATCAGCCTGTGATGTTTGTCTGTTTGCATTATTCTCAGAAATGGAGATTTACTGTGCATTTGACATTCCAAATTTGAATATGAATAGTATTAGTACCATCTTTTGAATTTACATATAAGTCAGTTTCTTTCCTGTCACTCATGAACATATAAAATATGGAGTGGACAGCATACATAACAGAAATAAATATTAAATTGTGTTCATACTCGTGAAATACAATTAGCAAATTCCATCTAGCACTGTCTTTGAAATCAGGATTAGTAATTTGAAGCCAGGCTATTTGCTTTCAGGCTAGATGTTCTCAGGGTTATATGTATGTTTAAGAAGTTTCTGTAACTCTGTTTAATCACATGCTTTGAAAATGCAGAACTGAGAAAAAAAATTACAAATGAATTTATTTCTTTTAACGTGTATTCTTGACCTGATACATCTAATTTAGTGGCTACCTAAACCATTGTAGGTTAAAAAATAATTTAAATAAAGATATTTTAGAAATAATCTTTCACTTTAAAACGCTTAAGGCAATCTGAAAAATACCGAGCATTGACACAAAATATATTTTAAGTGAGAGCTTCAAACAGGTATAATTTAAAAGGAGAGGATGTAAGGAATTTAGTTATGGGATAACGGGCCGATTTTTCGGTTCCCTGACTATAATACGGGATGATCAGGGAGGACTGGAATGAGCATTGCCTTGGATTACTGGTAATGTTATTTTACGACTCTGACATTCATTCTGAAAATTCTTAGGCATTAAGAGACTCTTGCCGGTTCGTCATATTCACCTGAAGAAATGAAGAAAATGGTGAGAGTGAAACTCACGTGCATAAAGCACAGAGGATGAGATGGGACATCCAGGGACTTGACATGGGTCCCAGTGACCTAGATATCCCAACTGACTCTCTGCGGAAGACTAGATGTAAGAAACTGCGCTCTACTGTGTTGTCCAAACAGGGAAACCAATCAGCGCTATACACCAGACCTTCCTTAGCTTCTTCTACCAGTAGCTAGAATTATGACTGGGTTTTAAATAATTACTCTAAATTGCATCATAAAAATGCGAATTTAATGATTACATTAATGGGCTTTTGCCATTGTGGACAGTAATAATTGTTACCTTGAATTGGCAAAGTGTCTATGAGGATAACTTTCAAATGCTTGCCTAGACTAACCTAACATCATTTTATGCTTATTATCCTTGGAATAACATTTAAATTGCTAATTCTTTAATTAAAAGACAAATGAAAGTGATAACATAGTTTTACTTACATCAAGACAACTTTTCCCTTGATCTTTAACCTAAAGCTATGAGTTCATATGTACCACATCAGTCATAACAAATCTTTCCATCCTATGAAATGTCACACAATTCCTACATGAGAACTTTTCTACATTCTTATTCCCTTCACCTGATATAACATTCATTCCTTTACTAAGTTCCACCCAATTTTTTATTCTGGCTCTGTCCTCCCACTCTGTCCCATGAAACTTATCCCTGACTAGTCTGACTTTGTTCATTTTCTTGTTTCACCTACTAAAATTTGCAGTTTATATAATTTAATTTAGTGTACATATTTTGTTCATGAAATAGATTATTTAAAAAGTTATTGTCACAATAAAAAAAGGGATTTCTTTTAATCTGAGAAGTCAGTGTAAAAGAAAAGTAGGTTAGGGGAAATTTAGTGAAGGCAGTAGATTGATAGTACTTACTGATTGCTCACTCGGAAATTTCTTTGTGTATAATGTCTGTTTTATATACTATATGTGGAACTTCTGGGCTTGTCTCCAACAACCTTGGATGCTCATCACTCCTATTCTTATTACATAAAGTTCTTTAAAAATGAATAATCTGTGACTTTTTTGCAGCCATCAGAATCCTGAGGCCCCATGGTAGACTGCCACCTTAGATCAGGCTGAACAGGTGAGCCCTGAGGGTCATGGACAGGACCAGAAGCCACTAGAGATAAGCAATATACAGGAATAAATGTATAATGTACACAGAGAGGTGAAAACTCAAAGAAAGAATCAAAAGAAAATGCTAGAAATTAAAAAAAATTCTATCACGATGAAATTAAAAAAAAAAAAAATGCCTTAATGGTCTCATCCACAGAATGGGCAGAGCCAAGGAAGAGTCAGTGAGCTTAGGAGGTCATGCATCACCGACACATTGGACATGGGTTTGAGTGAACTCCTGGAGTTGGTGATGGACAGGGAGGCCTGGCGTGCTGTGGTTCATGGGGTTGCAAAGAATTGGACATGACTGAGTGACTGAACTGAACTGAACTGAACAAAAATCACTTATCCGGATAAGTCCACACTTTCTGACAATCTCCTTTCTAGAGGCTGCTGAAAGGCTAGAGAACAGATGTATGATCTCTAAAATGTTCTCTTTCTGACTCTTTCTCTCTGGTTGTTTCACATGCCAACAGCTGTTGCAAAGGCTCTTCCTTCTCTCCCCTTTTTGAAATCCCTCTACCCCGCTGTGGTCTCCCTAACCCAGGACCCATGAGCTTTGGCACGCTGGTGTCGTCTTAAAAGGAAATGTAGGACATAGTCATGTTTCTGGCTACACATCTCTCCCTCTGTTTCTCATTTCTGCCTGTGGTTGCTTATCCCCATCAGTCTGGAAATCTCACAGGAATCAGCCCAAGCAGAGTCACCAAAACCTACTGCCACACAGGGAGCAAGTGAGCTGAACCTGTGAATAAACTCAGCTAATGTATCTTGGATGATATTTATCTGATTTGTTTTAAAAATATACTTCTTCATGGCTTAAAGTCAGTTTTGAATTCTTTATTGCTCCCTTTTCTATTTTCTAATTACAGGAGCATTATTCGAGACTGGATGGACTGCATTGAGTCAATAGCCAGTGAATCAGAAAGGAAGTGCTAATGTTTGTCCAGTCTTCTGAGTGCATCAGATGCCACAGAAAGGGCAAAGGTGACTCTCACAACAGAGTCAGGTGCTCTCTCAAGGTCTGCTTCTGTTTGTTGCACATCAAGTCATGGAATCCTAAAGGAACGCTTTGACTCTTCTGTACTTGGTATTCATAATTGAGCAAAAAATTCCTTTGACCTTTATATCAGAGGTAAAACTTTTTCCATACTTTAGAAATTCTGCTTTTAAATCCACCTCAGTTTCACAAAAAGAATAATTTACAAACCTCCAAAACAAAATGAAACTAGGTAGAAATTTTTAAGTCAGGAAGAGGACAGGGTGTGAATAGATGATGCAAGGCAGACCTTTCTAGACAGATGAGCAGGTGCTGGAGTTTATGATGAAGGCTTTCTAAAGAAAATATAAAGGGATACAGACTTTACACAGAATATATTTAAATGGCATTTTTTTATAGTTATTGCTAATGACCTTTATATTTTTGAAAACCAATGAATTGTCTTTCTGTGCATTTATACATACCATGGCAACTAAAAAATCAGAGAGTGGAGCAATTAATAAAAATTCTTATCCTAGGAGAATATTGATTATTAGCAACTGAACAACAATAACAACAACAATCTCCTTCCCTCTGTCAACCACTAATCTGATTGCTTATCTATGAGTTTGGTTTTGTTTTATTGTTTTTCTTTTTTAATTCCATATACAAGCGAAGTTTTATGGTATTTATCTTTCTCCATCTGACTTGTTTCACTTTGCATAATCCTTCAAGTTTCATCCATGTTGTTACACATGGTTGAGTCTCATTCTTTTTTAATGGCTGAGTAACATTTCATTTAATACATACACCACATCTTCATCAGTTCATCTATTGATGGACACTTGCAGGTTGTTTCTGTAGCTTGGTAATGCTGCAACAAACATAGGGGTGCACATGTCTTTTCATATTAGTGTTCTCATGGTCTTTGGATAAAAACCCAGAAGTGGAACAGCTGGGCTATATGTTAGTTAGTTCTAGTCTAAATTTTTTGAGGAATCTCCAGAACTTTGTTCCACACTGGCTGCACCAACATACACTTCTGCCAACAGTGCACAAGGGCTCCCTTTTCTCTGCACCCTCTCCAACATTTGTTATTCCTTGTCCTTTCAGTAATGATCATCCTAACAGGTGTGAGGTGATGTCTTATTGCAGCTTTTACTTACAACTCCATAATACTTAGAGACATTGAACATCTTTCATGTGCTCCTTGGACATTTGTATGTCTTCTTTGGAAAAATGTTTATTTAGGTCCTCTGCCCATTTTTTAATCAGATTAGTTGTTACATTCTTACAAATAGTGTGCATGTAAGGAAAAGTGTATTCTTCATCTAACATATGACTTGAAAATATTTTATCTTTTCCTCTTGCTTTAAATTTGACTTATGGTAACTTTTACTTTATAAGCATTTATTATTATTAGTAGCTGTGTTTGTCTGATTTTTCCTTTGTGGTTACATGTATTTCCAGGGAAGGATATTCTTGCCCCAATATTATAGTAAAAATATTTTCTATGATTTTTCCTAATGATTTTATTGTTTCTAGAGGCTTTTTTTTTTTGGATCTATATTTGATCATTTACAATCTCAGGAAAAATGTTCTGCACAAAGAACTGCATAAACAGGATCATTTACAGGACTTCCTGGTGGTCTAGTAGTTAAGACTTCCCCTTCCAGTGAAGGGGATGTGGGTTCAATACCTGGTCGGGGAGCTAGGATCCCACATGCCATGGGGCCAAAAAACCAACACATAAAACAGAAGCAATATTGTAAAAAAGTTAATGAAAACTTAAAAAATAATAGGACTGTTTATCACCCGATCACCCAGGGGTTGTTCATTCTGCCCACTGGAAAGCCGCTTGGGGGTCCAGCCCTTGAAGGGTGTTTGTTCTCCAGTTCCTAGACTCGGGGGAGAGGTGTGCAGACACGCTTGCCATAAAGTGAGTGCAGCTGCCCGCTGTGCAAGCGCCTGAGGCTGGCTTGGCAGACACAGTCGTTCTGTAGCATGGGGCAGCTACTGGCTCCTTCTGCACACATGGCCCACAGAACAGCTGTGCTCTGTCACCTGGAGACATGACGTCCATCCTGTGAGGATGGACAGAGATGGAGCCAATGACACTCCCCCTTATAAGGGTGAATGGTGCTTCTGTGCAGTGGTTGAAGCCAGGTGTGGGCGCTGCTTTCTGCTCTGCTAATACAGTTCATCCATCACAGCATCAGACTCCCCCAAATCCACTCCTTTGTTCCCTCTAAGAAGTCAAGGCACGTGCAGTTTGTGCAACTAGAAACCAAAGTCGTCAGCATCCATCACTGTCTCGTGGTCCAAGCTCCTGAGATGCTGAGTAGCCTCTCAAATGTAAGGAGTGTTTTTCTTAAAATCTCTGCTCTCACTGTGATTTTACTAAAATTTACAAGTGCGCAAAATCTTTGTTTTAAGTGAGCATACTTTAAAGCTTCTTTATCAGCAGCTGAATTAATGTTTTAAAATTTAACTTTCAGTCCTTGGAAAATAAAATCTAGATGTCCAGAGAGAAAAGTCTGTCTAGAAGGAGTTTATTTATTTATTTTTTCATTATCAATCTTTTATTCTTTCTTATTTTTGTCTATATTTCAGGAACCAGGCATAGTTTGCAAAGATGATCTATACTCAAGTATTGAAGACTTGTAATACTGTAAGTTAAAAATTGCAAAATTAACAGATTCTCTGAAGGCAAAGTGCACCTTGAGAATGAATGACCATGTTGGACTTTAGCTAGTTGCTAGTACTCTGAGTGTCACAAAAATGATAATCTAATACATGGATGTGTGGTGCTATAGGTTCAATAAATATCTCCCCAATTGAAATCAAGCAATTTTATTTGCCATAAGTATTTACTTTTTGAAATCAGATTTGTTGTTTCTGGAGTTATTATGTGCAGTTAGTTCCACGGGGAACTGAAATGCTTGTAAAATGCAAATCGGGAAGGTCATCCAAGCTCTCTACCATTTCACTAGATTCCCTAATGCCCTGGCCTGAACATCTCCTGTATTGTTCCTGGGATTGGCAAATCCAGAAGGGAAAATAGCTCAGTATAAATGGGGCAGTCCACGGTTATTAAGACATTTAAAATCAAGGGCGAATAATAAAGTGGACGCTCAGCTCATGCTATACCATATAATTTTAGTTCCAGCTGCTGACACCAGGCAATTAAAGATACGTTTGTTTTCAACAGCATGGATTACAGTAAAGACAAAGGCACTTTGGGTAGATAAAACTAAGAAGAATAAGATGACCTTTACAGCGCCTCTCAAGAAATTTTATCTAATTTGTGCTGGAGGCTCTCTTGGGCCATTGGTGGGAGAAGAAAATTAAGAGAACAGTGTCATAGCCCCTAAAGAGCTTATTAGAGGAGCCAAACAAACATATTTAGAAAATGATCATGCTGCTGCTGCTGCTAAGTCACTTCAGTTGTGTCCGACTCTGTGCGACCCCAAAGACGACAGCCCACCAGGCTCCCCCATCCCTGGGATTCTCCAGGCAAGAACACTGGAGTGGGTTGCCATTTCCTTCTCCAGAAAATGATTATAAAAATGTAATAAAAAATTATCACAGGAAGCAGTGGTTCTGAGAGATGGACACAGTGACCATGTAGGACAGAGAAGAGAGAGGATCCTTCATTTCCCAGAACACAATGGGCAGTATCTTCACCTGTGACCCCAGTAACAGATGGACATTCCTCTAAAGGGGTCAACTCCTACAGATACACATAAAGTCATCAGGAAACAGAAATGATGAATGAAAGTGTTGATGTTTCTTTCAAACACACACGTTTGTGCTCATAATTATTTAAAATTAAATACCTCTTCACAAGCACTTTACATTAAATACTCATTTCCATTTTTCTTCAAATATCAACAAAATCAGGTTCTTCTTCATATAATTTTTAATGCATATACTTAAATTTAATTAACAACTATACACATGTATTAAGGAGTATTAAGCATGTATATATGCAAACAAAATATTTTTTCTTAAGTTAATTGTGCCTAGAACCTAAATTTGAGTGAACTCATTTCCCACCATAAGTCTTAAAAGTTAAATCACAAAGTGCAAGATAAAAACACTGCATGCTCCTGGCTTAAATTCACACCAAACATTTATGCATCAGAACCTATGATTAGGAGAGGAGGGCATTTAAAAAGAGAAAGAAAAATATCTTCAATGGTTTTCTAATTTTTCAAACTTTTCTGAGGAAAAGTGGTCAAAAACAAGAAAATAAAAACCCAGATAATGACATTTTATAGACTCCATTGACAAATCCTCCCAGTCGTCTTTGTTTTATTCACCACACTTCCAGAGTTTCTCCATGCAGTTTACCTTTGACAAGATGTGGCCATGGGATTCTGTTTTTTGGTAACGAAATGAGAACAGAGGTATTTGAGCAGATTCAAACATCTTTCCAGTTGAAAGTCAAACCAGTTCTTCTGAAATTGTCTCTTTTTCCTTCCATCCTCTGGGAGTGGAATCTAGATGTCAATCTGAGCATCTTGGATCCCAACCAGGAAGTCATCTAAAAAGCACTGAAAGAAAAGATGGAAAGAACCTGACCAGGAGTGATCCCTATCTGCTCTGGGGTGTGTCCTAACGTCACACTCTCATTCAGAAAGCTTTCATTCTTTTAAAGACACTCTTGTGCTCCCTTTGTTTTAGCAACAGTGAACCTTCCTGTCAGTAATAACATTTTACTTATCTCATTTTACATCTACTTCAGTAGATTAAATCTATCTGCAGTCTTCAGGACATGGATAACTTTCCCGAGCACTTATTCCTGGTTCCTAAAGTTAGGTTGTGGTCTATGAACTTCAAGGTACTTTATTACAGACTTTTTAAATCTTTAATAAATAGAGTAATAGACAAATTTTCTTATTATTCTTTTCCAGGTTGATTCATTATTTATTTAAAAAAACATGTAACCTGTTTGGTGAATATCACCAAATATTTTTCAATAGAGTATCTCACAACACATCATGTTCAGGTTAAAATGTCAGATGCAAACACCAATATTTACAACTGTTTTAAAGAATATTCTCTCAGTGGTAAAGGACCTGCCTGCCAATGTCAGTTGGAGTCTTAGAGAATTTGTTTGTACCTTTTCATTTAGGTCCTAGAATTCTGGCTCTGGTAGTTCAATCATATATTTTTCTACATCATCAGCTTCCATACACAGAGAGATTCTGTGATGACAACTTCCACACTTTTTTTCCCCTCAAATTTTCATAAATGACGTCTTGTTTGAGACCAGAGTTCTCTTTCTCAGCCTAAGGAGAGCTACCCTCAGTTGTCTAAGCATCACATCAACTTTGGAAGAGATGTAAGTCACTGGGTGAGAACACGGATGCCTGCCCTCTCTAGCTGCACCTACTCCCTGAACTTCAGTGTGTTAGCTAACTTGGAAGTTTTTACTAGATTGAAAAAAAAGAAGAAGAAAGACAATAGAAGGGATGTAACTAAATTTTCACTGAGAAGAAATTGACAGTTTTAAACGTATGTGCTATATAATCCAGTGGAGATCAGCTAGGAAAGGCAAAGCTAGTTCAATATTTGACAATCCATTAGTGTAATTCACATATTAACCAATTAAATAGGAAAAACCTATGTGGAAACTGTCTTTTCATGGTGTGATAGCTCTTTATTTTAGGGTTGATGATAGAATGACATGGTCTGCACCATAGTATATTTATCCATTTACCTACTAAGGGACATCATAGTAGTAGTAGTAGGGCTAAGTAGATTCAGTCGTGTCCAACTCTTTGTGACCCTGTGGACTGTAGCCTACTGGGCTCCTCTGTCCATGGGATTTTCCAGGCAAGAATACTGGAATGGGTTGTCATTTCCTCCTCCAGGGGACCTTCCGGACCCAGGGATTGAACCCACGTCTCTTGCATCTCCTGTTTTGCAAGTGGACTCTACCTGGGAAGTCACCTAGGAAGCCAAGGGACATTAAAGTTGCTTCCACATTTTGGCAGTTATGAATAAAGCTTATATGGGTGGAGACTGTAGAATTCTTAAGAGCCAAGACTATGGAGCCAGACCACCTGGGAAAAGTGCCTTTGGGATATATATATATATATATATATATATATACACATTTTTTTTTACAGTTCTGATTAATCTATGATCATTCCAAAATAAAAAGTTAAAAAACCTTGGTAGTTAGCCAGAGGAGTTGAAAACTTACATTTGCACACAAAAAAATATGGGTGCATGGTTTTGTGCAAATGTAAGTTTTCAACTCTTCTGGCTAACTACCATGATTTTTTTAACTTTTTATTTTGAAATGATCATAGATTAATCAGAACTGTAAAAAAAAAAAAAAAATGTATATATATAGATCCCAAAGGCACTTTTCCCAGGTGGTCTGGCTCCATAGTCTCAGCTCTTAAGAATTCTACAGTCTCCAATATGCAATCTAGAAATGCCTAAACTACTTAAATGTTAAATAAAGAAATAATTGAATGAAATAGAAAATGAACTAGGAAAATATTGGGAGATATTATATATAATTGTCAAGAGCTGTGAAGGCTCTGAGATTTCCCTGATCACTAGCTGTTAATCTCATGGCTGTTGGCAGAAGATATGAGGCTCCCAGGTACAAGCTGAAGCTAAGTTTATTAGTTGCAGTGATGTCAATAGGCAGAGAGCTTCGTTATTTTTTGTGCTGGTTTCCTGACCCTTGGTCCCATGGAGCAGTGAAAAGAGGACTGGATGATTCATGAATGGGGCTGCAACACCACTGAGAAGCCCAGAGTTATATGGACAATAAGGACTCCTGAACCAGCTACAGTGGACACTGTTATCTTATTACACTGAGCAGTTCGCCTGCCTGACCTCCACTCTAGGAGGAGACATTATCTCTGCTTCCCAAGGCTGAAAACAAACATGCTATTTGCTATTTAGGGAGCTACCAGTTCTATCATCCAAGACATTGGACTATAAAAGCATCCTTGCTAATGTCTTTCAGAAGAGGGACAGCCGGTGTTTCCCATGGAAGTTGTTTGAGTCATGAGATGCACAGGCAAAAACTGTCTCCAAAAACTGATCTGTGCACTAGGGGAGCATTATATAAATAAAAATAAACAAAGTCATCAAGAAAAACTCGGTATGTGTAATTAGGAAATAATTTGAGACATACACATGTCAAACAGCAGGCAAATAGCATCTTAAATAACAGACAAATGTTAAATTGGAAAGCAATGTAAAATAATTAAAAAGAGTATAAAATAAATTTGAATATTGTATATTAATGTATAGAAAACATGCAAGATGATATGTAATAAATTAATGGACAAATGGCAAAAAAAAATGCTCTAGGCATAAATGGACTCAAAAAAAAATGCTCAGTATTTGAAAATAAATTTCAATATTGCTAGAAATTAAATAGATAAGCTAATAACACCAAACTCAGTCAGCTCTCACTTCATGGATATACATTATTACAATTCATGTAAACTGATAGAATATTGCTGTGAAACATTCATTAAATGTGTATGAAACATTTCAAATTCTTTATATCTTTGATCTTACTAATATAATTCTACTGTTAGGAATTTTTCCAACTCTGTTATAAGAGATCTGTATATATTTGGATTCACAATAAGTGTTTTAAAGAGGTTGGCATTTGTCAGGAGCCATGTTAGGCATTACTGACACGGCCCCTAGTCCCCTCTCCTCATTCCACAGGCACAGACTGGGGATTAAGGAGTTAGGCCTTGTAATTTTGACTTGTCTTTTCCTCTCCTCAGCTGAGTTGACTGAAAAGGAATATTACGGTGCTTATTGTTCTTGAGAGGAGCATGAGAAGGCACAAAGCCTTCTGCAGCTGTGCTCAGAAAATAATTCATAAAGTTAATCATTGACATTTGTTCAAGGACTTTTACAAAAGAGTGTTCCAGGATGAGCACATAGACCGTAGCTTGAGGTCATGGGAGGAATTGCTATCTGAAGCCTATTTGTGAGGAGAATGTTTATGACAAAGGAGTTTACTGAATTTAGGGCTTAACAATAATTAAAATAGTTAGAAATTAAAGATTTAAGGAATGTTGTAAAGTTAGCATATTTTACTATAGCTTATAGAAGTTAGGAATTTTTAGAGATACTATAGCTAGAAGCCTTTTTAAAAGATAGTGAGCTCAGGATGTTAGGGGCAAACAGGATTTAGGAAGATAAGTAGTAAACTGAGGAATGTAGTATGAGTTACAATGTAATCACAAGTTAACTACAGGACACATTACAGGAGGTAGATAATAGACGATAAGGCTGATTCCTAGAGAATCTCTGAAGCAGGAACTCTGTTTGAAGAGCAACAATGATTTGTGGTGATAATAAATCTGGGAGAGGGGGAACCGAAAATGTCAAACCTCTGGCCTAATGTTTTTGTAAAAGTATAAAAGAGAATCTTAAACTTGAAATAAACAGGCAGTCCATAGAAAATCGAGGGGCTGTCTCATTCTCATCGCCGACACGGTTCATCTCTTCAGGTTGAATCCCTGGCTGCTGGAGCTGGACTCCGGCAGGCATTTAAATTGATACCAATCTTGATGGTAATAGTATAATTGTTTTAAAATAACAGACAAACTTAAAAGGATATTCCAGCCATCAAAAGATATTGATATAAGAAGTATGAAATGAGAAGGAAAAAAATGTCCTCAGTATATTTTCAAGTGTTGAAAGTATGTTAGAAAACACAGCACAATGACATGTTTCTCTTAGACAACTACATGCATATACAGACACATCCACAGGCCTGCAAAGACCATCATAAAGGTAAATGCAGGTTTATTCTGAATTCAGCATTATTTTTGTTTCTGAATTTATCATTTCTCTATTTTCCAATGTTCTTGGTAGATCACTTTTCAATTTGACTTTCAGGCTTACAGGAAGTTGCAAAGATGGTTCAGAGTGCAGCCTGGCTCTGTTCCCATCAATGTCACAGGTCACACGAGTAGGGCACAGTAACAAAGTCAGGACATCTGTATGCACACAGTGTGTGCAGATGTGTGTAAGCAGCATGGCAGTCAGGATGCAGGGCTGTCCCCGTCACAAAGACCTTACTCCTGTCACCTTCTGCTTACCTCCACCCCAAGCTGCTCGTTGGAAGTTCCTGTTTTCCCAGTGCTGTGTAAGGGGAATTGAGACCTGCTTCTTTCATGTCCCGGAATACCTTTGACATTCATCCTCGCTGTTGGGTGTCAGCAGTCTGGTCCTATTTCATGGCTGAGTGGTGTCCCACTGTTGAATACTTGCCCATTCACCCATTAACGGGCCTGGTGTTTGTTTCCACTTTGGGGCACTGCTAGGGCAGCTGCTCTGAACACACTGCAAGGTCTTTGTGTGAAAACAGCTTAAAGTCCTGGGGGATGGGGCTTCCTGGGTGGTCTAGTACTTAAGATTCCGAGCTTCCACTGCAGGGGATGCAGGTTTGATCCCTGGTTGGGAAACTGAAATCCTGCATGCCACAGGGCCAGACCAAAAGAAAAAAAAAAAAAATTCCTGGGCGATAAATGCCCAGAGGGTCAATTGCTGGATGGAGTGGTGAGCTCATGCTTATTTATTTATTTTTAAAGAAACTGCCAAACTGTTTTCCCATGTGGCTTTACAACTTTCCATTCCCATAACTAATGTAAGGGAGATCCAATTCATTTACATCTTCATCAAGATATGATCGCCAATATATTTTCTATAGCGGTTATGATATACTTGGAGAGATATCTCCTTGTGGTCTCAGTTTGCATTTCCTCTTGCCTGTTGATGCTGAACATATTTTCATACACTTATTTGCTCCTGTGTATTTTCTATGCTGAAATGTTTGTTCATATCTTTTGCCCATTTTCTAATTATTGGCAAAGATATAAAAGCAATTCAGTAAAAGAAAGTCTTCTAAACAAATGGTGCTTGAGGAATTGGATACATATATTTGTATACATGCATGTCTATATAAAAAATCTCTAATTGAGATTTTTTTTCCCCAGTTGAGTCACCAGGGAAGCCCACCAGTGGGTAGCCTATCCCTTTCTTCAGGGGATCTTCATGACCAAGGAATCAAACTGGGGTCTCCTGTGTTGCAGGCAGATTCTTTACCAGCTGAACTACCATGGAAGGCCATACTGTCTCTAATACATAATAAATAAAACTCCAATTTATTTGCATATATTTAATTAAAAAGTCAAATACAACCTAATCCTTACATTTTATACAAAAATTAAGTCTAAATGGTTCCCAGATATAAATGTAAAACATAGGAAAAAATCTTGAGGTCCTCAGGCAGGGTGAGATGCTCTTAGACATGACACCAAAAGTATGAGGCATAAAACAAAACAAAAAATAATGAACTGCAGATCATCAAAATGAAAATATTTGCCCTGCTAGTTGAGTTTTACATTTTTCTTTTTACCTGCCACAATGAATTGCTAAGTCATTTGAGGAGAAATTTTATGTCTGTTTATATTAAGTGTGTCTATCATAGGTGCCAGAAAATGATTAATTGTAATTGAACAAGCAAATGCTTCTGTATATTAGAATATTTAGCATGTGTTCAGGAATTAATGTTTATTGAATATTTATATAGTGCTGAGCTAAATCTGCACTGTGGAAATTCTCCAGCACTCAACAAGTATGTAATGAGTGGTCATAATATTAACATATTCACCAACCTAAAGGGTTGGGCTTCCTTGTTGGCTCAGATGGTAAAGAATCCTCCTGCAATGTGTGAGACTTGGGTTCAATCCGGTTGGGAAGATCCCCTGGAGGAGTGAATGGCAACCCACTCCAGCATCCTTGCCTGGAAAATCCCCATGAACAGAGGAGCCTGGTAGGCTACAGTCCATGGGGTTGGAAAGAGTCAGACAGGACTGAGCGACTGAGCACAGCAAAAGGTGGATACTCAGAAGGAAAGAAAAAAGGTTAGTTCACTTTCCAAAAAAAAGTAAACAGTGTTCAAAGGGACAGTCTTTACCTACATAGAAAAAAATACGCCAAGAAGTCAAAATAAAAATTATTAGAGAAGGAAAAAGATGAGCGTGGGTCACAGAGGGCCCAGCAGAAGCTTAGGGGAAAGAGGAGAAAGACATTGAGAAACTAGAAGGAAGGCACTGGTCTTTGGGGACTAACTCTGGTCACTCGTTTTATACAGAAGGTGACAGACAGTCATGTTCTATCAACTAGGAATCAGTAAAACAAAGTCTAAACTGAAAGCATGGACATGATATGGAATCAATGAAATAATTCAAAATATATTTTCAAAATTTTTACAGGGCAAAAACTCCATAACAATTCCCTGTTCCTTCCTTCATTATTTTTATTTTTCTGAAGGAGAAAAGATGCCCTCCTTTTTCTAAACTCTGAGCCTATCATTATTTCTGCTTCTCTTCACTTTCCTTGGAAAATAAAACTTCAGGACAGGAGGAAGCTCATCTAGAACTCAGAGCATATACTTCTGAGGAGCCAGTCCTCCATGAAGAAAAGAGAATACTAAAAAAATAGTCAAAATACATTTATTCAAAACACTAGAAATTAACCAAAATCTTGCACACAAGTACCCAAAAGTGTTGATTAAGAAAGAAAAAAATGCATCATGTGAAGACCGCCAGGTTTGTGGATTTAACCTTGTCCTGTGCCCAATGCCACAGCATATATTAATTGCAACAGCCTTTTAATGTTATTCTACCTGAAAGAAGCCAGACAAAGGAAATCACATATTGTCTGATTCTATTAATAACTTGGTAAGTAGTTGACCCACGTATTGCGAAAGATTGAGAGCAGGAGAAGTGGGCGACAGAGGATGAGATGGTTAGATGGCATTACAGACTCAATGGACATGAGTTTGAGCAAGCTCCAGGGGATGGTGAAGGACAGGCAACCCAGGCATGCTGCAGTCCATGGGATCACAAAGAGTCAGACAGGGCTTAGTGACTACACTACAAGTAGTCATCAGAGTTTGGGGAAATGGGTAATTTGGTAGGGATGTTAATGGGTTAGAGTTTCTTTCTGTGGTGATGAAAATATTTTGGAATTTGACAGTGGTCATGGTTAGACAACTATGTGAGTAAATTTAAAAATCCAGTGTATTATACATTTTAGAAGGGTGATTTCTATAGTCTTTAAATTATACCAAATAAATCTGTTGTTTAAAAAATGACCTTCATAATACTTAAAAGCAAAGATATGTGTGAAATCAAGCTAACAATTGTTTAACTAACATAAATGTACACAATTGTTAAAATATCACCTATTTTATTAGCAATGCTGTTTATTGCTTGCCGTTAGAAAGTCTGCACACTAGCATTTATGTGGTAGTAAGTTAGGAGTTAAGTTGCTATATATATAATAAACAGAGACAATGAAAAATTTATGAAAAATGTTCTGTATGGTTTATAGCAAAATAAAAATAAGTAATATCACTGGATATAGCTGTTAAGTTTATAACAAAGCTTGCAAAACAAGTTCTGTGAACTGTATGTCTGTGAGGGGTGAGTTTATGCTCAATTTAATGAAGGCAATGGCACCCCACTCCAGTACTCTTGCCTGGAAAATCCCATGGATGGAGGAGCCTGGTAGGCTGCAGTCCATGGGTTCGCTAAGAGTTGGACACGACTGAGCGACTTCACTTTTACTTTTCACTTTCCTGCATTGGAGAAAGAAATGGCAACCCACTCCAGTGTTCTTGCCTGGAGAATCCCAGGGATGGGGGGGCCTGGTGAGCTGCCATCTATGGGGTTGCACAGAGTTGGACACGACTGAAGTGACTTAGCAGCAATGATCTTCATACATGACAAAAACGCCCATCCATGTAGCACAGTGGTAAAGAATTTGCTTGCAAGGCAGAAGACACAGCCTGTATCCCTGGGTTGGGAAGATCCTCTGGAGAAGGAATAGGCAATCCATTCCAGTAGTTTTGTCTGAAAAATCCCATGGACAGAGGAGCCTGGTGTGCTTCAGTCAATGGGATTGCAAAGAACCGGACACGACTTAGTGGCTGAACAAGAAAACAATTTTAGGGCAGCAGAATTGACTGCTTCAAAAATCTGATGTGTGTTTGGAGCTAAAGATGGAATATTGAAAGTTTATGTTAAGAACTTTTCCAATTCTTATATTAAAATCACCCCCAATAATATCAAATATAATTTTTTATTTCAATTTAATTTAGAAAACTTCATTGATATTTTTAAACATAAACTTAGACAACATATTCCATTTCAATACAAAGTTAACTTATATGGAAAACTTTAAAATTTTATTTTATATATCTTTATGAATGTGAAAGTGTTAGACGCTCAGTTGTATCTAAGTCTTTATAACCCCATGAATGGTAGCCCTTCAGGCTCCTCTGTCCATGGAATTCTCCAGGCAAGAATACTAGAGTGGGTTGCCATTTCCTTCTCCAGGGCATCTTCCTGACTCCATTTGACCTGGATTTCACGCATTGCAGGCAGATTCTTTACCCTCTGAGCCAGGGAAGTCCCTATATATCTTTATATATAACTGTTAAAATAACAAAATTCTAGTTGCATGTTAAATTTTTTCATAATTGCTTTTTTGTGAGAGAGCTTCTTGTCAGTGATGGAAAAATAGCTTGCAATGGTAACTTTGGGCTTTTCATTGTCCTTTTCTGCCATTTTCAATATATTTATTTTAGTCCACTCTGAACAAACTTATCTCTGCATTTAATAAAAAGGCTGTTTCTAGGAGTATTTTTATTTGTTTGTTAGTTTATCTGTGTCTTTTATAGAAGAAATAGAACAGGGTATTTTTTCTGACCTCATTACCGAAAACAGTTGATAATTTCATGAGCAATTGAAAAATGATCTTGTAGACATTGTTGATCAATAATAGCTCTTCATATTAATGACTGGAAAGCTCATAGCAAAGTCGGTGGAATGGGAAAAATGAGTGCATACACTTATACGAAGAAAGGAAAACATCTTTGGGGTCATTGACTGTGTAATGTAATTGATTAGGCCTATGATTAGAAATTCAACATTCAAAAAATAAAGATCATGGGATCCGGTCCCATCTTTTCATGGCAAATAGATGGGGAAACAATGGAAACAGTGACAGACTTAATTTTCTTGGGCCCCAAAATCACTGCAGATGGTGACTACAGCCATGAAATTAAAAGACACTTGCTCCTTGGAAGAGAAATTATAATCAATCTAGACAGCATATTAAAAAGCAGAGACATGACTTTGCTGACAAAGGTCTGTCTTATCAAAGCTATGGTTTTCCCAGTAGTCATGTATGAATGTGAGAGTTGGACTATAAAGAAAGCTGAGTGGCGAAGAATTGATGCTTTTGAACTGTGGTGTTGGAGAAGACTCTTGAGAGTCCCTTGGACTGCAAGGAGATCCCACCTGTCCATCCTAAAGGAGATCAGTCCTGACTCTTCATTGGAAGGACTGATGCTAAAGCTGAAACTACAATACTTTGGCCACATGATGCAAAAAGGCAACTCATTGGAAAAGACTCTGATGCTGGGAAAGATTGAAGGTGGGAAGAGAAGGGGACGACAGAGGTTGGGATGGTTGGATGGCATCACCGACTCATTGGACATGAGTTTGAGCAAGCTCTGGGAGTTGGTGATGGACAGGGAGGCCTGGCGTGCTGCAGTCCATAGGGTCACAAAGAGTTGGACATGACTGAGTGACTGAACTGAACTGATGATTAGAACGAAAATAAAAATAAGTAGAATGTAGACATGGTTTTTAGAAAAAAAAAGTTAAAACTTCACTTATGGGTAAAGAAAGCATAGATAATTACCTTTTTGTTTACATATGATAGATACATGTTTCCTTATAATAAATCTAAAGAATCATCTCAACGCTTCATATCATCAAAATTTTAAAAATGGGGGCTTTCCTGGTGGCTCAGTGATAGAAAAAATCTGCTGCCAATGCAGGAGACATGGGTTTGATCCCCGATCCAGAAATATCCCACATGCCTCAGACAGAGCCACTCACCCCGGGAGCTGCAACTGCTGAACCACGTCTGCAACCGATGAATGCTGTGTGCCTGAGCGCCTGTGCTTCACAACAGGAGAAGCCGCTGCAGTGAGAAGTACATGTGCCACAAGCCGGTGCAACAACCAGAGAAAAGCCTGCACAGCAATGAAGACCCAGTAGAGCCAGAAATTTAAATAAATACAACTTTAAAAATGGATTTCTAATTTGTATTATGCATAAACTAAGGAATCAAAATAGGTTTGACTTGGTCAGGCTGAAAAAGTTGAGCACTAGAATTTGGAGATCTTACATATTAATATTTCAGATGGGAAGAAAATTAGAACATACTAATGATTAAGCTATCTTCATCAGAAAAGACATGAACTGAATCTAAATTATAGAAATTAAACTAAAAGAAGCAATAATTCTACACAAACTCATAATAACTCACACCCACAGAATTAAACAGTAATTCTCAAAATTTTTCACTTAAATGTTGCCATAATAACATTAGGAATTCCAAAAATTTAGATTGGAACATACCATCTGCTGAAAATATTAATGTCTGAACAAGTACAGCTGTGAGCTCAATTAGTCACACAGTCATTAAAATGAAGCATGCATAAAAAATGTACCCTTTCACAAATAAAAGCTAGCCTACTTAATTCATACCAATGTTCTGTGCTGTGGATGCCCTTGTCCTAAGAGAAGAAGATGACTAAAAAATTGCCGGAGTCCACACATGCAGGTGGCAAATATCACCCCAAAACTGCTTTCTCTGGCTATTTTCTTGAGAATCTTGAAAACCACAGCCTTCTGCCCAGAAGCTGCATGGAAGTACACGTCATCTAAATATGGCTTCACAGAAACAAGGAAACCTCTGTAAAATTAATAAGGCAGAGCATACCTCTTGCTTCTGTCAACTTTTAAGATGTTCTATTTCCTTATAAACCTTTTAGATCTCATAAATATTCTGGTAAATATGAAACACTGAAAAAAGCTTGTTAATGGAAGTTGCTTTTATCTGTTTCTCAGAGATCAGATCGGGTTGCTGAAGTTGAGTGCGTACATGAGTTTGAAGTATATTTGAGTGTGTCGTTCAATGAGAGCAACTTCACAGAGTCTTCACACTTGTTTCACATGCTGTCATAGTGTTAAATATTTCTTTCCCTTGATAAAAGGTGTTTGTTGAGCTTGACATATTAAAAACGGATTGCTGAGAATCCCTTCTTTGTGTTTTTTATATTTAGAATTGAATCATACTTGAATGATGTTTTGATAGCGTCTATCCTCAATGAAATGAATAAATTATTTCTTATTGCTCACATTTATCAAAATTTTATAATGCTGAAGGGTTACAAATAATAGCTTGTCATAAGCAACTTTTATAAAATTTGTGTAGGGGGGCAACTATTCATGTGAAGGAGGTTATATTGGAAAAAGTGATATGAAGGATCCTACGCCCTCATTCCCACATTTCATTCTTAATTTTTAATTAGCATAGAGTATGCATTAAATTACTATTATGCATCAAGCATTGTTCTTACACAAAGGATACGTTGATGAATAGGAAGCAGCCCCAGTATTCGAGCATTCATCATCTCTGTGGGTATCGATAAATGGGAATGACAACTATATTCTACACTCTTCTGAGACATTTCAGACACTATTCTGGAAACACAAAAACAGGGCACATAAAGGAGATTTGGCTGGAGTTTCAGGGTAGGAAAGTCAGAAGAGACTCTTTGCTATTCGCAAGAGCAGAATTAATTCTAAAGGAGGAGGAAGGTATGGGGGTTGGCGGAGCATCCAGGGGAAGATTAAGTTAAAGCCCTATATAAACAGATGTGACACTGTTTGGCTTCTGCTATAGTTCTGTATGATCCACACTGTACATGGAAGAAGTGAGGAAGTGGGAGGATCCAGGGCATATTCTTTCCTCTGTGTCATATTAACGGATTGAAATTTCCAGTAAAGTTACAGGAGATTTTTGTGAAGTATGGAGTAGGTGACACAGTCAGATCTCTGTTTCTTAAGGGACCCCATAGCTGAATCACAGTGGATTTTTAGAACAGGTCAAACTCCCAGCCCAGAGACCAAACAGGAAGGAGATAAATATTCTTGGTAGGTGATGGGAGCCTGAATGTGGTGACTGATAGGAATTACAATAGGTGGTCCTTGACTTGGGCCCCGCCATGTATATTGGATCACTTAATTTGCAATGTCATTCATTTTCAGTTCAGTTCAGTTGTTTAGCCGTGTCTGACTATTTGAGATCCCATGGACTGCAGCATGCCAGGCTTCCCTGCCCATCACCGACTCCCAGAGCTTGCTTAAACTCATGTCCATCATGTCAGTGATGCCATCCAACCATCTGATCCTCTGTCACCCCCTTCTCCTCTTGCCTTCAATCTTTCCCAGCATCAGGGTCTTTTCTAGTGAGACAGTTCTTCGCATCAGGTAGCCAAAGTATTGGAGTTTCAGCTTTGGCATCAGTCCTTCCAATGAATATTCAGGACTGATTTCCTTTTGGATTGACTTGTTTGATCTCCTTGTAGTCCAAGGGACTCTCAATAAACTTCTCCAAGACCACAGCTCAAAAGCATCAATTCTTCATTCTTTAATTCTTCATTCCCTTTAATTCCGAACAAAGCTTCACTTTTAATTAGTACTTTTATTGAAATCATTTAGCAGTAGCCCTTTTCATTAAGCCCCTTTTGTGTTCCAGGGTCAGCTCAGTGGTGAAGATACACAGCTAAGCAGTGTAGCCACGGTCACAGCCTTTGTAGAAACTAAAGCTTGAGAGGGATGGTAATTTCAGCCAGAGCAGTCAAGGTGGCCAAGTGCTGTGAACGTGTCAGAAGAATTCAGCTTTTTTTTTTTTTTAATTTTATTTATTTATTTTTGACCGTACTGTATCTTTATTGCTGTGCAGGCTACGCTCTAGCTTTGATGTGCAGACTTCTCACTATGTTGGCATCTCTTTCGTGGAGCATGGGCCTTAGGGCACTCAGGCA
Source organism: Bos indicus (assembly GCF_029378745.1). NCBI lineage: Eukaryota > Metazoa > Chordata > Mammalia > Artiodactyla > Bovidae > Bos > Bos indicus. The sequence continues at coordinate 21,049,631 of NC_091773.1, read as the reverse complement.
TCGGTAGTCGCGGCTCCTGGCTCTAGAGCACAGGCTCAGTAGTTGTGATGCTTGGGCTTAGTTGCTCCACAGCATGCGGGATCTTCTTGGATCAGATATATGTATAAAGTTCATCTAAGAGGAATTGTGCTTGTTTTTGGTGGTGGTGAGACTTAATATGGTATCTATTTGGAGTTTTTGTGTTCTTTTTGATTGGTTTAATTATTTACGATGAACAAGTATTAATTTTCCAGCAAATTTTTTTCAAAAAAAGATAAAATGAGAACAAATAGATAATCATTAAGAAACTAAAATAACATAGATATCAGAATTGTTTCAAAACTATTTCTACAATTGTTCACTCTTTGGCACTGTAATTGCCTGACTGGAGTCTCTTATGACACAGAAATGAGCTGCTTCTCAGTTACGAATGACCAGAGAGTGATGTCCTGTCAGACCAGTCTTCTCAGTATAGATTCAGCTCTTAATGGACCATTGTGAAGCCATAACTCTGATGGCTTCACAATGGTGAAGCCACTCACAACTCTAGTCTTGCTTTCAGTAATTCTGGTTGCTTAAATAATTGGACAAATATCTTTATTCCATCTCTAGGGCCTTTCGGGGCCAGATAACTAATCTTCACAAACATTAATGCTTGTTACTAAAAGCTGCTCAAAAGTCAATAAACAGTCCAGATTGGTGGAAAGGAAAGTTTGCTTTATTTTGGATGATGACAACCGGTGGGGAGTGTAGACTCCTGTCCACAGGCCAACTCCTCCCCTCTCACCCTTGACAATCGGGGGCAGGGGTTTCATAGATGCAGGGAGGAGGTTACATGCAGAAACAGCAGTCAGCTCTAACAGTTATCTTAAATTGGCCATCAGTGGTCTGACCAACATCATCTTGATTGCTTTAGGTGCAGTTAATCTTCAGTTCTAGGGTCAGTTGGTTTCCATTTCCCTGAGGCCATTTCTTGAAACTGTAGCAGCTTATGTCAGTCTGGTCATCATGTAGTTAACTTCTTCCACTTGGTAGGGGTTTCAGTATCTATAAGACAGTTCACAGGATACGGCTCAGAATATGATCTATAACCCTTGAGAAGGAACTAAGTAAAGGTCCTTGACTGTGCTTAATGACTACATTATTATTATTTGATCTCCTTTGACCATTTTCCTTTGTTTCTGCATGTTCTCACTTCTCTGATTAAACTTATTCTTTGGCTAAAGTGTTTCCACAGATGAAAGGCAGGCAAAAGACACGGAGGGAAGGGCCATAGGGTCCTGCTCCATTTCATACTGGTGGGCCAGAAATTGTCTTCTTAGGGTTATGCACCCAAGGGAAGCAGCTCACCACCGGCCCTGTTCATGGCAGCCAAGTCTTCTAAGGACATGCTCTAAACATCTGTGAACTCTACAAATCAAACCCAGGAAGTGAAAACACAGATGTAGTAAAAACTATGTTTTTATTTTCCTGTATGCGTCATTAAAAAAAGGTACAGTTTTATTAGTAGTACATTAATGAACTTAAAGAACAAGTGACAAGTTGTTGTCACAGATATTAATTTACATTTTACAAACATCCACCAAAACAATTAAAAATGAAATAAATATATTTACATTTCATACTTCTGGTATTTTCATTGCGTTTTAATATGTATAAAATATATAACATTTATAGTATTCTATTTATCTTTAAAAGCAACTTCAAATGTGCAAAGAAGTGAATTATAATTTTAAAGTATTAGGCAATAAAAGTAAATCATAAACAAGAGTTTTAGAGGAATGAATAAAGTAATTCTTTACGGAGAGTCATCAGGACAGCAGTGTGAAGCGTGTGTTAATATTATAGAACATTAACACTTACCTTAAAGAGCTATGCACAAGATCTCCCCTGTGCTTTTAAAGCTTCTCCACATTGCTGATTTCTAGCAGTAATTCTACATCTGTATTAGGATGAATACTTTTTCACAGTAATAAATCAAGCATTTCTCAAACCCAGCATTCCATGTAAACAAAGTTTATGACAAGTTTTGTTTTTGAAAACGAGGGAAACCTCTAACTTTAATGTTCCCAAAGGAAAGTCTCTCTGCTGACATAGTGAATATGGGGTTGGCATTTATTTTCAAGGACTTGTTTCTTCTTGATGAATGTGTTTTGTGATCAAAGGCTTTAAAACTCTAAGTTGGTGCATGCCTGAAAAATGGGCAAGAAATGACACGCTTATTATTTTCCCTTAAAAATAGTGTTGGATGGTAAATGTTGGGGTACACATTACACTTACATTATCTATTACAGTAGCTTTGAAATAAATACTTGTTGCAATATAACAAATTACAAATGTCCCTGCTTTAATATACTTCAGCTTAAATGAACTGTGACTCTTTATCAGGCAATATACATTGTTATAGTAGTTAGCAAAGAGGCCAAATGATATTTGAACTCCTTTCTCTGACCCAAGTATGTATAATGTAATGTTCCCTTTGAGCTTATACAATGTATACCATCATGAACTTTAGCATGTATTTATATACACACATATGTATACATATATGTATATATATGTATATTGTGTATGTACACACACACACATACACACATATACCAAGGCACTGGAGAGATTAACACATAATCAAGCTTTCTGCTGTTAAAATGGCTCTAGTATAAACTAGGATTTAAGGAGAAAATCTCATGCATCTAAATCTAAATTACACGAGAAGTAGAGATTAATCTGAATATTTTTGTTTATTTCTAAGTTTTCTCATTCAAGGAGTCCAAGTTATAACAAATTTCAGTGTCTAATCATTGCACAGTGAAAAAATATGTTAAATGTTATTTGCTAACTGAGGAAAATCAAAGTAATACTTTTGTAATAGGTGGCTTCTCTACTAGTCATGTTAAGTAGCAATTTAGGCCTGTGGGTTTTGTTTTCCAGTAGTATCAAAAATAAACTCAACATGGTATTATCATAAATTTTAATTTAGCCTGCAATTTACAATGTAAATTTAAAGTATATTAATATATTTACTTGAAATATATTCTTCTATAGAATTTGTTTAGCATTTTATTATATATACACGTGTGTGTGTGTGTGTGTGATACAAGGAGACATATACCCACACATATCTCATTGTGCACCTTTTCCTTTACATACACATAAGCACAGCCTAGACGAGCTTTATGGCATACAAAAAGGGCATTTAATTAAATTGCTTTTTTTGCTATTTTTTTGAATGGAGTTTTTACAAAATCTGACATTTTTAAATGATTGTGTTATACATGTAGAAAGCTTCAAACTTTCTCTTTCTTTAGGTTGAGTAGCCCATTTCCTATTGCCTGTGGCCCGACTGATCATCACATTATGGACGCACGGACGTCACCCCAATATGGGGCAGGCTAACACACACTCAAGGTGATGACAGAGGTCCTGTGATGAGCTGGCTTCTCTGCTCAGATCCTGAAGCAGGGGCCCATCCCTCCATACCCCGCCACCTTGAGCTGGTGGCCTCCTAAGTATGTCTTTGGTGGCTTCTGATTTTAGAATGACTGTTGTATCTGATCAAAAAACAGTGAGCCATAATGCCATAGTCATATCCCCATTATGCCATGTTAGTCGCTCAGTTATATCCGACTTTTTTTGCAACCCTCTGGGCTATATAGCCTGCCAGGCTCCTCTGTCCATGGCATTCTCCCAGCAAGAATACTGGTTGCCATTCCCTTCTCTAGGGGATCTTCTTGATCCAGGGATGGAACATTGCAGGCAGATTCTTACCTCCTGAGCCACCATATTCCCGTTCTGAAAATGTATTTAGTTAGATGGTCAAAATAAATTATTTAAATTTATTTAAATTTAAATGCTCTAACTAAAATAAATTATGTTAAAACTGTATTTTGTCCAGTTTCCCCAGTTCTTTTTAAAAGGACTCCTAGATCAAACTGAGCACTTGCTCAGCTACAATCCTGAACCTTCACTTCTTTTCAATTTAATGTGCTTAAGAGTTGATCAGAGTGAATTAATAATTTATAATGATTATGGAAATAGCTTGATGTTCATTTTTAATTATAATGTTCATGTGTCCTTTTTACAAATAATGTTTCCTTCCTGAGAGATTTTTTTTCCTTCTTTTTAAAATTAGTCCACCTTATTATATACTTGGTCATCTTCACAAGGAAGTATGCAACAAGTTTGACTGAGTTGGGAACATGTGTACTAATAAAAAAACTAATTTTTTCTTAATAGGGAGCTGGTTGTTTAAAAGATGATCTCAGCACAGCTGTGGTGTAGGACAGACAATGTTATACAAACACCTGGGATCTGAGCTGTGTGCACTTCAGGGCTTTCAAATTTCCAACCCCTTTATACCTACATTCCTAGGACAAGATGCCTACAATAATTAAAACTTGTCATTGTATGACTGCTTTTTATGACATGATAATGTAGAAGTTTTATTTATTTATTTTTTTTCTGTTTGGATTTTTTTTTTAATTTTATTTTATTTTATTGTAGAAGTTTTAACTTGTATTTTCATATCTCACCTTATTCTCTCATATGCTCTAACTAAAATGGAATGATGTTATCTACCCAGCAAAAGTAATAGATTTGAGAATACCTCCTGGGGACATTTCCCATCAGGATTAACTCCAGCTCCAGGTGGGGTTAGGAATACAAGAAGGAACCGTCTCTTACACCACATGAATTGATATTTTCTCTATGAAAGGTTTTGGGGTCACTGAAAATTTATGAAATTTTAATTTAATAATAAATTCCAGGTAAAATAGAAATCTCATTAAATGAAGGAAAGAACAAGAGGTTCACGGGTGTTTCCTTCATTTCTCGCTAAATTAGCACATTTTGGCATCTTTGAAGGAACACTGGCTGTGAATACAACATTTGGTGTCAGTGACCCCAGGAAGAAACATTCCATTTCACATTGTGTCTATTGTAGGTCAAATGTAATGATCTTTTTGAAATTCTCAGCAATGATTTACAACAGCATACACAAACTGGGGTGCCACTGTCAAGTCATGGGCTGAAGCTATAAGCAGAAATCCACACCAGTGAGCTGAGGTGCTCTCTTCTTGGACAAGGGTCTTCACGCTGGTCTCAGGGCCTCTGCCTTCTTCTGTCGCTCCTCACATAATAGCAGGGCACTGGTTCCTGATCAGGCCCTTCATGCATTTGTCATACAAAATAGTCTAAAATACAGACGTGACTGTTTAATGGGTGTTTTATTTATAGGTAGCTTACAATTTTTATATTATTTACACACTCGAGTCATTCATCGGTTCGTCTTCCCTTTCAATGAAAACAACGCAGCGGTCCTGACCCAACGAGGAAGAGCAAGTCGTCCCGCTCATTTAGGACGATCCCTCGAGACCTTCGAACTGCAATGCTTTGGGGATCCGTCTGATCTTCTCTGCTCAGATTTCCACTTGGCTTCACTGCTAACTTGGGGATGTGATGGCTTCTCCATTGTCTGCGGCGATGAGTAAGGTCATTCTGTTTACAAGTCAAGATGAGAGGGAGGCTGAGCTCAGGCTGTCAGGTCATGTACTTGGCTTTGCTCGGTACTCCAGAGCTGGAAGCCGCAGAGGCAGCAGCCTGACTGCCTAGAAACAGAGGGTCCAAACAAGCCACTTTGGCAGCGAAGAAGGAATGAATGCAGTGGAGAACAGCAAAGAGATTCGAAAACTCCAGCTCCTGAAAGGGACAGAGAGATGAGTCACACAAAATAAAAATCAATTTCCTTGAGATAAATGAAACATAACCACGCTAATAGATAACAGCTGGACCTTCTCTTTAAAGTGCAATAAACTCAACTAGAATTGAAGATATCTAACCTATGGAAACTGTTGGCACTTTTGTTTCATATGTTAATTTCAAATGAAGGTTTATTTCAAAATACAGTGCTCCAGGAGCTGGAAGGACTTAACATGATTATCACCCAGGAGAGTCTTTTCAACATTGATCAATGCTGCACAGAAATATACTTAGCCAGATTAAAATTTTACTCTTGATAAAGTGTAAACAAAGAGAAGCAGTAGATTTAAAAGTATTTTTATATCTTTAGAGACAATTCAAATGAAGAATTTGGATTAGAATGATTAACAAGTACTCTTCACTATTCTCTAGAATCAGTTGCTATTTGCTGTTGGACAATGAATATGAAATCCTGAAGCAAGGGATATGAGTATTTTCAATGCTATAAGCCAAACGGTTCACTTCTGAAATATAATGTGTGCGCTCATTTTAAATTTAATTAGTTTTGATGATCATACTTGGTTGTTAAATCAATGCAATGTAGGAGAGAGAGCTATGCGGTCCAAGTAATTCCCTTCATGACGTTGGAAGTTCTTAGTATCTGATGCTAAGTATTAAAACACCAGAGCTCTGGTTTAAGTATTTTAAGTTCCTAAAATGACTCCACCTAAAAGTGATCTTAGTTTTTCAGCCATTATGATTTCAGGAGCCTTATTTTTAGTAACCTGCCTCATGTCACTGTGAGGTGTTACTGGTCATACAGCAGGTTTCCTCTGGTCACAATTCAGTCCACAAAAGAGCCCCTTCATTCTCTGTGCAGCCAGCTCATTTTACACACAGGTTTTGAATACGTTCAGTGTCAACTTGTATAAATCCACTAGGTATAAAAAGGTGGGAAGGCTTTGGAAAACATGAGGTGTGCTTTCTGTACTCTTGGTAAAAGGGAGAATACTGTTGAATGTTGCAACTGGGCAACAATACAAGTAACTTTTTCTCAAAAATATATCTGCCGCATCTCTGTTAAACTGGAGATTATAGCTTGGTTGTCAGAAAAATAAATAGTCTAAATATGAAGACATTTCGGAATGATTAATATTTTCATACCTTGTCAAGAATATGTCAAGGATTTGATGTAGTTGGCACTTTAAAATTTTTACACCTATTTTCAGCTGTTGGGTGGGCAAGAAATTAACGGCAATCAGAAGAAAAAGCAGGAGGCAGAGATGTGCTTAAGTTTAGCCTTTGATTCCAACATCAACTCATCTTTCCTCAGCTCAGTGGTCATCTTTCACCATCACATCTACTCCTGAGGCTTTGATTTGCATTGCTATATACACAAGTAACACTCTTTTCCTCATTTCCAATGTAAATTCTAGACTTTCAGGTCCACCTATCTACTGAGCATCCACAGATGATGCAGATGATGTTCATTGAGCCATTTACCATCTCCTTGGAACAGAGCTCTTCTGGAGCCCATGAATCTCCCTAAGCATAACTCTCCTCAAAATGTAATCATTCACTCAATGAATATTTATTGAGAGTTTACTATGCATCAGGTCTTTTCCTTGTTGAAAAGACAGAGTCATAAGCAATGCAGACAGAAAAATGTCCTCCTAGGAGTTACAGTCTCGAGCAGGATACAACACGGAAGAGCATAAACAAATTAATATTTCTGGATGTAGTGATAAGTACAGTCAAGAAAATAAAGCATGGTCAAGAGCAGAGTGTAGGAGGGGCTGTGGGATGGGAAGTCCATGTCGTCATGAAGGCAAAACCTCAAGAGATAAAGAAGTAAACCATCTGGATGTTTGTGAGAGAAACACTTGAGGCAGAAGTCAATTTCAGAGGCCCTGAGATGGAGATAGTCTAGGAGAGCTTGAGGAAAAGCCAGGGGCTGTTGGCACAGGGATGGAATGAAATGAGTGAATAATGGGGGCATCCCAGGCAGCTCAGTGGTAAAGAATCCACCTGCCAATGCAGGAGACACAGGAGATGTGGGTTCGATCCCTGGGTGGGGAAGATCCTGGGGAGAAGGGAATGGCAACTCACTCCAGTATTCTTCTTGCCTGGGAAATCCCATGGACTTAGGAGCCTGGAGGGCTACAGCCCATGGGGTCACGAAAGAGTCAGATACAACTTAGTAACTAACAAAACAACAACAGGTCAAGAAATGAGGTCGAGGAATAATGCAGGGCATTCCAGCCCCTTATGAGCTTTACTCCAAGCGACACAGAAAGCCACTGGAGATTTCTGGGCATAGAGTGACAAGAATTAGTATTAAGTCTTAAAATGATAATTTGGGTACACTGTTGATAAACTCTGTGGGAATATGATTTAAAGATAAAAAGGAAGTTGTAAAGTTTTTCAACTAAAAAATGTGGGGGATTGAAAGTAAACTCGAGTCAAGGACGATTTCAAGATATTTGATGAATAACTGAGGAAGGATTTGCAAATTATCTGGTGAGGGCATAATATCCAAAAATATAAAGAATTCATATAACTCAACAGCAAAAAACACAACACACTCTGATTAAAAACTGGGCAGACGATATGAATAGACATTTCTCTCAGATAAGATGTGTAGATGGCCAGCAGGTACACGAAAGGATGATCAGCATAGTCAGAAATGATCAGCATCAGTGACATCAGAGACATGCAAACCAAGCCCACATGAGACACCACTGCACAGCTGTTGCAGCTGGTTTCACCAGCTCAGGCAGCTGCAGTCTTACAAAAATTGCTGCCAACTGTTTTCAGCACATACCTCACTGAACAAGGTTTGTGTTACATCGAGTACTGATAAGCACTGCAAATGGGCTTTACCAGGGTAATTACCATTTTCATAAGCAAATTGTTCCAGAGGGGTCAAAATTCACTTTATTTTTTTTTCCATTTTCAAATGCTTTCATGATTTTTGCAATTTTGATTTTTTTTTATAATGAGAAGATAACACCATACCTGATTATTTTGAGTTACTTTGCCTCCTTAGAAAAACTTTCTAGTATATCTTTATTCTTAAAATTTTGATTTTCAAATGTTTTTACTTATATTAAATCAAAATGCAATTCCATTTCTTCTATTGGTGACTGGTGACTTTGGGGAAAAAGGAAAAAAAAATCACACCCTCGACATGTTCCCTCTGACAGTTGCTTACTTTGGAGGCAGTTAATATATGTTTTACCTAAAAACTACCAGGTTAAGTTTTCTAGTTTACTAGATTAAAAGAAGTTGGGATTCTTAACATATGTGGGTAAACAAAATTCAATATCCCTATGAAGAATATAAGAGGCTTGAAAATAAATTATGCACAAGGAGGAAACATTCTCAGTGAGAAATAAACATGACTCAGAACCCTTGGGGATTCCCAGGAGCTTAAGAGCTCTTTTCAAGGAAGAGGAGTATCCAATGCAGAGTTCTCCTTCATGTATTCATTTCCCTGCTCCAATCAAGCGTTTGAAATAAAGTTTTAGGTAAGATCAGAGGTATGTAAATCTCACACACACACACTTGACTCATTCTCCACATTTACTTCCAGCCACTCCAGTTTCTTCTACACTATGATTTTGGATAAAGTCAGTTGTATGGAAATCACACACATGCATGCATGTTCACACACACACAAACACACATACCTCATCCCCACCTCCATCCCCATTCACTCCCAGCTGCTCTAGTGTCTACTGCTGTATGAGGCACCAAACTGCTTTGATAAAGGACCTCATTACAAGCAGGAGCCGCCCCATCCTCACTTTTCTTCTCCAGAATCTAAACAGCTGGGGCTCTGGGAGTCCACAATGAGAGGAGAGTTCTAGAAAACCTCTGGTTCCGGATGCCAGAAAGAGTGAGAAACTGAGCAACAGGCTAGCTAGGAAGCTGATCTTTCACTTTCTACACAGAGGAAGGTTGTCGGCCCCAGTGCCTCCTGGGTTTGGCTTTGTGAATATTAAACTTCCTAGTTCATGAGCCCTCCAAATGCCAAATAGGAATCTGCTTAGACGATGAGTCATTATCTTCTGAAAGACAGACTTCAGCACATCATGCATTCTTTAGTAGGGTCTCTGCTGAAAGAGAAACTCCCCAGGTCAGTAGGTGCCCAATATGCTATTGGAGATCAGTGGAGAAATAACTCCAGAAAGAATGAAGGGATGGAGCCAAAGCAAAAACAATACCCAGCTGTGGATGTGACTGGTGATAGAAGCAAGTTCCAATGCTGTAAAGAGCAATATTGCATAGGAACCTGGAATGTCAGGTCCATGAATCAAGGCAAGTTGGAAGTGGTCAAACAAGAGATGGCAAGACACAATGTCGACATTCTAGGAATCAGCGAACTGAAATGGACAGGAATGGGTGAATTTAACTCAGATGACCATTATATCTACTACTGCGGGCAGGAATCCCTCAGAAGAAATGGAGTGGTCATCATGGTCAACAAAAGAGTCCAAAATGCAATACTTGGATACAATCTCACAAATGACAGAATGATCTCTGTTCGTTTCCAAGGCAAGCCATTCAATATCACAGTAATCCAAGTCTATGCCCCAACCAGTAATGCTGAATAAGCTGAAGTTGAACGGTTCTATGAAGACCTACAAGACCTTTTAGAACTAACACCCAAAAAAGATGTTCTTTTCATTATAGGGGACTGGAATGCAAAAGTAGGAAGTCAAGAAACACCTGGAGTAACAGGTAAATTTGGCCTTGGAATATGGAATGAAGCAGGGCAAAGACTAATAGAGTTTTGCCAAGAAAATTCACTGGTCATAACAAACACCCTCTTCCAACAACACAAGAGAAGACTCTACACATGGACATCACCAGATGGTCAACACCGAAATCAGATTGATTTTATTCTTTTTAGCCAGAGATGGAGAAGCTCTATACAGTCAGCAAAAACAAGACCAGAAGCTGAGCTGTGGCTCAGACCATGAACTACTTATTGCCAAATTCAGACTTAAATTGAAGAAAGTAGGGAAAACCACTAGACCATTCAGGTATGCCCTAAATCAAATCCCTTATGATTATACAGTGGAAGTGAGAAATAGATTTAAGGGCCTAGATCTGATAGATAGAGTGCCTGATGAACCATGGAATGAGGTTTGTAACATTGTACAGGAGACAGGGATCAAGACCATCCCCATGGAAAAGAAATGCAAAAAAGCAAAATGGCTGTCTGGGGAGGCCTTACAAATAGCTATGAAAAGAAGAGAAGCGAAAAGCAAAGGAGAAAAGGAAAGATATAAGCATCTGGATGCAGAGTTCCAAAGAATAGCAAGGAGATATAAGAAAGCCTTCTTCAGCGATCAATGCAGAGAAATAGAGGAAAACAATAGAATGGGAAAGACTAGGGATCTCTTCAAGAAAATCAGAGATACCAAAGGAACATTTCATGCAAAGATGGGCTCGATAAAGGACAGAAATGGTATGGACCTAACAGAAGCAGAAGATATTAAGAAGAGATGGCAAGGATACACAGAAGAACTGTACAAAAAAGATCTTCATGACCCAGATAATCACGATGGTGTGATCACTAACCTAGAGCCAGACATCCTGGAATGTGAAGTCAAGTGGGCCTTAGAAAGCATCACTACGAACAAAGCTAGTGAAGGTGATGGAATTCCAGTTGAGCTATTTCAAATCCTGAAAGATGATGCTGTGAAAGTGCTGCACTCAATATGCCAGCGAATTTGGAAAACTCAGCAGTGGCCACAGGACTGGAAAAGGTCAGTTTTCATTCCAATCTCAAAGAAAGGCAATGCCAAAGAATGCTCAAACTACTGCACAATTGCACTCATCTCACATGCTAGTAAAGTAATGCTCAAAATTCTCCAAGCCAGGCTTCAACAATATGTGAACCGTGAACTTCCTGATGTTCAAGCTGGTTTTAGAAAAGGCAGAGGAACCAGAGATCAAATTGCCAACATCTGCTGGATCATGGAAAAAGCAAGTGAGTTCCAGAAAAGCATCTATTTCTGCTTTATTGACTATGCCAAAGCCTTTGACTGTGTGGATCACAACAAACTGTGGAAAATTCTTCAAGAGATGGGAATACCAGACCACCTGATCTGCCTCTTGAGAAATTTGTATGCAGGTCAGGAAGCAACAGTTAGAACTGGACATGGAACAACAGACTGGTTCCAAATAGGAAAAGGAGTTCATCAAGGCTGTATATTGTCACCCTGTTTATTTAACTTCTATGCAGAGTACATCATGAGAAACACTGGACTGGAAGAAACACAAGCTGGAATCAAGATTGCTGTGAGAAATATCAATAACCTCAGATATGCAGATGACACCACCCTTATGGCAGAAAGTGAAGAGGAAGTAAAAAGCCTCTTGATGAAAGTGAAAGTAGAGACTGAAAAAGTTGGCTTAAAGCTCAACATTCAGAAAACGAAGATCATGGCATCCGGTCCCATCACTTCATGGCAAATAGATGGGGAAACAGTGGAAACAGTGTCAGACTTTATTTTTTGGGGCTCCAAAATCACTACAGATGGTGACTGCAGCCATGAAATTAAAAGACGCTTACTCCTTGGAAGGAAAGTTATGACCAACCTAGATAGCATATTCAAAAGCAGAGATATTACTTTGCCAACAAAGGTTCGTCTAGTCAACGTTATGGTTTTTCCTGTGATCACGTATGGATGTAAGAGTTGGACTATGAAGAAGGCTGAGCGCCGAAGAATTGATGCTTTTGAACTGTGGTGTTGGAGAAGACTCTTGACAGTCCCTTGGACTGCAAGGAGATCCAACCAGTCCATTCTGAAGGAGATCAGCCCTGGGATTTCTTTGGAAGGATGCTAAAGCTGAAACTCCAGTACTTCGGCCACCTCGTGCGAAGAGTTGACTCATTGGAAAAGACTCTGATGCTGGGAGGGACTGGGGGCAAGAGGAGAAGGGGACGACAGAGGATGAGATGGCTGGATGGCATCACTGACTCGATGGACGTGAGTCTCAATGAACTCCAGGAGTTGGTGATGGTCAGGGAGGCCTGGCGTGCTGCGATTCATGGGGTTGCAAAGAGTCGGACACAACTGAGCGACTGATCTGATCTGATCTGATCTGGCAGGTGCTGACTCAGCATACAAAGTGTTCCCTTCATCGTGTTGTATACTCAATCCTTACCTGCAAAGCAGGGAACATTTCATCCTGAGAGTAATCCTTTTGGGCAGACACTTTTATCCACAATTTATAATCAGAAAATGAAGATTTATAGAGAATAGCTGGTAAGTAGCATTACTGGGATTCAATCCTCAATTTCTGATTTAAGCCTCACTAAACCTTATATTATGTGGGAAGTTCTCTTGGGGCCACTTGATGTCTCTGAGACCATGGAGATTGGGGGCAGGAAGGATTTTGGGGAAAATGTCTGTTTAGAGGTGTTTTCCAAATTCTGCTCTGTTCCACTAAATAAAAAAGCAATTTTCTTTTTCCTTCTCTTATTATTCAAAAAGTACTACCTTGGCTGCCACATGTTAAATCCAGTAATTTAGGATTAATATGCTGTATACACTAGTTTATGAAAGATTTTAACAGTGTTTCCCTACAGGGATGGTCATGAATTTCAATGAATAAAGCGACAGCAGTGCCTTTAGAAGGCAGACTATTTTGAAGTCTGGGGATTCCCTGACTTCTTGTGTTATATCAAATTATAACTTAAAAGTAGATACACATAAAAATAATAATGAAATGTTAAAAATAGTAAGCAAATATATATACATATATGTATTTTTTTTTAACCTAGGAAGTTTACTAATGGCCAACAATGAGAATATGTTGGTAACCCTTGATGAATTAGTATCTATACTAACATCATAAAAACAGCACTTTAAAAAAAGTACCCAGGAACAATAAAATGAGCTTTTAAATTAATTATCAAATTACTGCAATATTGCTCATGACTTCAACAGAACCCCTTTGTTCTACTAGGAAAGTTCTGGGAAGTTTAATGAGGCTTTGAAAAACTGATGGCAAATTTACTAAGCTTTCTGAGTAATGAAGTGAGAATTTATGAATTTCTACTTTCAGAGAAAAAAATATAACCAGTTTTGGTATTATAACATTGTCTTTGTATAGCCATAAAACAACAAAAACAAAAAATAAAGTATATTTCCCCAACTCTTGTCCTTTTTAAGTATTTCTAAGACTTTTCACAATGAAAATTTAAATACTATTTAGAACTTTTAAACTTGTACTATGCACAGCAACTCAATCACATTCCCCAAACAAACAATATCTCTTGTGAAATAAGAAATAAGCTCTGGTTTTAATGTATTTGCCTTGTAACCTGGGATATATTATATACTATGAGAGTATGTCTTATTTAAAGCTGTTGTCTTATCACATTTAGCAAGAACTGAGTCCCTTTACTAAACCATTTCATCAGTTTTTTTTAATACAGCTTTTTGATGATATCTTAGACATATAAACCTATGTGTTTAAGGTGCATGAGTTGATGTTCTGATAAATGTATGCACTGTAAAAAGCACACCACAGTCAAACTAATTCATATACCACAACCTCTATAACTACTAGAGTGGATGCTAGGGGTGCTTTACTGATTACCTATCCTTGCCGCAAATGTCAAGTATTTCATATCATTACCTACCATCACCGCATTACCCATTAGGTCTCTATTAGATAGATAGATATGTGCTTCAGTCGTGCCTGACTCTGTGCGATCCCATAGACGGCAGCCCATCAGGCTCCCCCGTCCCTGGGACTCTCCAGGCAAGAACACTGGAGTGGGTTGCCATTTCCTTCTCCAATGCATGAAGGTGAAAAGTGAAAGTGAAGTCGCTCAGTTGTGTCTGACTCTTAGCGACCCCATGGACTGCAGCCTACCAGGCTCCTCCATCCGTGGGATTTTCCAGGCAAGAGTACTGGAGTGGGGTGTCATTGCCTTCTCCAAGGTCTCTATTAATCTTGTATAACTTGAGCAAACTCTGAGAGGTAGTGGAGGACAGGGAAGCCTGGAGTCCTGCAGTCCATGGGGTTGCAAAGAGTCGGACACGACTTAGCACCTGAACAATCACCACAAATCTTGCATAAGGGAAACTGATATATTTTCAAGATATAAATTTCAATTAATTTGGAAAAATATCCAGAAGTGGGATTGCTGGATAATTGCTGGCACCCCCTATTTACCTCTTTAGAGGAATCCTCATACTGATTTCTATAAGAGTGGTACCAATTTACATTCCCACCAGAGATTCACAAGGGTTTCCTTTCTTCTTATCTTTGCCTAAATTATTATCTTCCATCCTTTTGTTGATAGTTGCAAGATACACCAAGTTGGTGTAAGGTGATATCTGACTGTGTTTTTGAATTGTGTTACCGAGATTTAGAAATATTGAGCAAATTTTTATGTATTTGATAGCTATTTACATTTCTTTTTTAGAGAAGTGTCTATTAGACCCTTGCTCTTTTTAACTGTAATATTTGTATTTTGGTATTGAGTAGTATGAGTTCCTTATATATTTTGGAAATTAACTTATTATTGGATGCATGGTTTGCAAAAATTTTTTTCACATTACTAAAAATGCTTAAAAAAATTTTTTTTGCTATGCAAATCATTTTAATTTAATGTACTACCACTCGTCTGTTTTGGTTTTTATTGCCTATGCTTTCATAACATATATCATATTTTGAATTATATCCAAAATATTATTGTCAAGACCAGTGTCAAGAAGTTTTTTCCCTATGTTTTCTCCCAGGAGTTTTATAGTATCAGGTATTATGGTGAAGTCTTTAGTTTATTCTTTTTTATTTCTGTATTATCTATTGTAATGTTTCCTTTTTCATTTCTAAATTTGTTTATATATCTTTTTTCTTTATCTAACAGTTTTTGAGTTTGCTTTTCTTTTAAAAAATACAATTTTAAGATTTAATAGAAGTGGGGTATTGAAGCTTCCTTTTGCTGTTGTTCAGTTGGTAAGTGGTCATCAGCAGATGGTCAATACTGAAATCAGATTGATTATATTCTTTGCAGCCAAAGATGGAAATGCTCTATACAGTCAGCAAAAACAAGACCAGGAGCTGACTGTGGCTCTGATCATGAACTCCTTATTGCCAAATTCAGACTTAAACTGAAGAAAGTAGAGAAAACCACTAGCCATTCAGGTATGACCTAAATAAAATCCCTTACAGTCACACAGTAGAAGTGACAAGTAGATTCAAGGGACTAGATCTGACAGACAGAGTGCCTGAAGAACTATGGACGGAGGTCTGTGACATTGTACAGGAGGCAGGGATCAAGACCATTCCCAAGAAAAAAGAAATGCAAAAAGGCAAAATGGTTGTCTGAGGAGGGCTTACAAATAGCTGAGAAAAGAAGAGAAGCTAAAGGCAAAGGAGAAAAGGAAAGATATACCCATCTGAATGCAGAGTTCCAAAGAACAGAAAGGAGAGATAAGAAAGCCTTCCTCAGTGATCAATGAAAAGAAACAGAGGAAAACAATAGAATGGGAAAGACTAGAGATCTCTTTAAGGAATTAGAGATACCAAGGGAACATTTCATGCAAAGATGGGGACAATAAAGAACAGAAATGGTATGGCCCTAACAGAAGCAGAAGATATTAAGAGGCAGCAAGAATACACAAAAGAACTATACAAAAAAGATATTCATAAGCCAGATAACCATGATGGTGTGACCATTCATCGAGAACCAGACATCCTGGAATAAGAAGTCAAGTGGGCCTTAGGAAGTATCACTACGAACAAAGATAGTGGAGGTGATGGAATTCCAGTTGAGCTATTTCAAATCCTAAAAGATGATGCTGTGAAAATGTTGCACTCAATATACCAGCAAATTTGGAAAACTCATTAGTGGCCACAGGAGTAGAAAAGGTCAGTTTTCATTCCAATCCCAAAGAAAGGCAATGCCAAAGAATGTTCCAATCACTGCACAATTGCACTCATCTCAGAAGCTAGCAAAGTAATGCTCAAAATTCTCCAAGTCAGGCTTCAACAGTATGTGAATCAAGAACTTCCAGATGTTCAAGCTGGATTTGGAAAAGGCAGAGGAACTAGAGATCAAATGGTTAGCACCTAATGGATCATAGAAAAAGCAAGAGAATTCCAGAAAAACTTCTACTTTATTGATTATGCCAAAGCATTTGACTGTGTAGGTCACAACAAACTGTGGACAATTCTTAAAGAGATGGGAATACCAGACCACCTTACCTGCCTCCTGAGAAATCTGTATGCAGGTCAGGAAGCAACAGTTAGAACCCAGACATGGAACAATGGACTGGTTCCAAATTGGGAAAGGAGTACGTCAAGGCTGTATATTGTCACCCTGCTTATTTAACTAATATGCAGAGTACATCATGAGAAACACTGGGCTGGAAGAAGCAAAAGCTGGAATCAAGATTGCTGGGAGAAATATCAATAACCTCAGATATGCAGATGACACCATCCTTATGGCAGAAAGTGAAGAAGAACTAAAGAGCCTCTTGATGAAGGTGAAAAAGGAGAGTGAAAAAGCTGGCTTAAAATTCAGTATTCAAAAAACTAAGATCATGGCATCCATCCCCATTACTTCATGACAAATAGATGGGGAAACAATGGAACCAATGCTCAACTTAATTTTCTTGGACTCCAAAATCACTGCAGATGGTGACTGCAGCCATGAAATTAAAAGATGCTTGCTCTTGGAAGAAAACCTATGACCAACCTAGACAGCATATTAAAAAGCAAAGACATTACTTGGCAGACAAAGGTCCATCTAGTCAAAGTTATGGTTTTTCCAGTAGTCATGTATGGATGTGACGGTTGGACTATAAAGAAAGCTGAGTGCTGAAGAGCTGATGCTTTTTAACTGTGATGTTGGAGAAGACTCTGGAGGGTGCCTTGGACTGCAAGGAGATCCTACCAGGCAATCCTAAAGGAAATCAGTCCTGAACATTCACTGAAAGGACTGATGCTGAAGCTGAAACTCCAATACTTTGGCCACCTGATGTGAAGAACTGACTGATTGGAAAAGACCCTGATGCTAGGAAAGACTGAAAGCAGGAGGAAAAGGGGATGACAGAGGAGGGAATGGTTGGATGGCAACACCGACTCAATGGAAGTGAGTTTGAGCAAGCTCTGGGAGTTAGTGATGGACATGTAGGCCTGGCATGCTGCAGTCCATGGGGCCGCAGAGTCAGACATGACTGAGTGACTGAAGTGAACTGACTGAGTTGGTAAGTTGTGCCCCAGTCTTTTTGATCTCATGGACTACATCGTGTTGGATTCCCTTCCTGCACTATCTCCTGAAGTTTGCTCAAATTTATGTCCATTGAGTCGGTGATGCCATCTAACCATCTCATCCTCTGATGGCCCTTCTTTTGTCCTCAGTCTTTCCCAGCATCAGTGTCTTTTCCAATGAGTCAGCTCTTTGTATCAGGTGGCCAAATATTGGAGCTTCAGCATCAGTCCTTCCAATGAATATTCAGGGTTGATTTCCTTTAGGATTGGCTGGTTTGATCTTCTTGCAGTCCAAGGGACTCTCAAGAATCTTCAGCACCATAACTGGAAAGTATCAATTCTTTGGGGCTCAGCCTTCTTTATGGTCCAACTCTCACATCCATACATGACTACTAGAAAAAAAACATAGCTTTAACTAGATGGACCTTTGTCGGCAAAGTGATGTCTTTGAAGTCTTTTACTATGGTTGCCTTTCTGTCAATTTTTATCTTCAGATATGTCAATATTTTTATATATTAGGTGCTCTGATGTTATGTACATATATAGTGATAATTGTTATAACTTTTTGTTGAATTGAACCCTTTTTCATTATATAACTTTATCTATATTTTGAACAGTATTTTAAAGTCTATTTTGTCTTATTCAAGTAGAGTATCTGACATAAGGTAAGAGAAAAATGAAGTAAAATCATACAGAATACATTCTCTGACTAACTGTATCATACTAGTTATCAATTCTAGAAATATAACAAAAAAAATCTCCAGATACATAGAACATAAACATCATACGTCTTAAAAGAAAATCCATTTGTTAAAGAGGAAGCCTTGAGGGAAATTAAAAACACACTGAGTTGAATAAAAATAGAAATACAATATATCAAAATTTGTGGAATACAGTCCTAAGAAGGAAATTCTGGAATTAAATTTTTATATTAGAAACAAAAAAGTTTTGAGTCAACAATTTTAAAATTCCACTTGTGAAATCAGAAAAAGAAAAGCAATATAAAACCAAAGCAACCAAAGAGAAGTAAATAATAAAGGTGAGAGCAAAATTCATCAAGTTTCACAGAGGAAACTTCAACTGAGGAAATAAAGGAGAACTATTAGTTCTTTGAATAGTCTCTAACAAGACTGACAGATAAATAGAAAGAAGGCACCAATTATTAACACAGGGAATGAATTAGGGATGCTATTACAGAATCTGCAGACTTCAAAGTGACAATAAGGAAATACTATGAAAAAGTCTATACACATAAATTTGACAGCTTAGATAAAATTAATGAAGACCTTGGAAAGTAAAAATTACCACAAATCATCTGATAGGAATAGATAATTTGAATAGTTATCTACTAAGTAAGTTGAACTTATAGTTTAAAAAAATCCTCAAAATGAAATCTCCTGACTGATGTGGTTCCACCAGAGAACTTTACTAAACTTTTAGGGAAGAATCAGCAACAATGGTATACAATATCTTCCAGAAAATAAAAAAAGAGGAGGAACATTTTCAACTCATTTTATTCCAGCTTGTTCCAATACCAAAAGTAAGCAAAGACAGTACCAAACCAACCAGCCAACCAAACAAAAAACATCAAAAAAGCCCCAACAGACCAATAACTCTCATAGATGTAAAAGCAAAAATACTTAAAATTTTGACAAATAAAATTCAGCCACATATGTAAGAAATTCCACATCATTATTAACTAGGGTTTATTCCAGTTGTAAGACAGGGTCAGTATCTGAAAATCCATTAATATATTCTGTTGCATTAAGAAGCCAAATAAGAAAACTGATATTGTCATATTAATTGATATTCATTCATAATAAAACCTTTAGAAAAATATGGGACCTAGCTTAACCTGAGAAAATAATTCTATTAGACCACTGACTCAGCTGGTAAAGAATCCTCCTGCCATGCGGGAGACCTGGGTTCGATCTCTGGGTTGGGAAGATCCCCTAGAAAAGGGAAAGACTACTCACTCCAGTATTCTGGCCTGGAGAATTCCACGGACTATACAGTCCATGGGGTCACAAAGAGTCGGACACAACTGAGCAACTTTCACTCACTCACTTGGTGAAAAGCTAAATGATTTTCCCTAAAATTAGGAACAAATGAAGAATGTCCACACTCATTACTGGTATTCAATATAGTATTTAAATTTTTAGGCAAGAAAAAGATAGCAATGCTATATGAATCTGAAAAAATAAACATCTTTCCTTATTTCCATATGTCTTAGTAATCTATGTAAATAAACTGGAAGAATTTTAAAAAGCATAAATAGAAACAAAAGACCTAGAACTAATAATACATATATATGTGTGTATATATATATATATATACAGGTTTCAGGATGCAATGTAAATATATAAATGTTAATTATATTGCTGCATATTAGCATTAATATTGGGAAATGAAAAATTTTAAGATATTTATATTCTCTCAAAAAAAGAATAAATGGTTTATCTAAGTTTAACAAAATATACATAGGATCTATATAATGAAAACTACACAATACTGAAGAAATAAATCAAAAGTTCAAAAATATAGAAAGATAATCTGTTTTCATTGCTTTAAGAAATCAGCATAGTAAAGATGTCGGTTCTCCTGAAATTGATATCATCATGCCCTCCCTCTTGAACGGCCTCTGAGATTATTCATGGATATACAGAGGGTAATTCTGAAATGTCCATGGAAACACAAAGAAATGAGAACAACTAAAGCAGTTTTGAAAGATAACCATAAAGTGGACATAACCATCCGTTTCAAGGATTGTCGTTTAGCTTCTGTGTCAAAGAATGAATGATATTAGCAAAGTGACAGATGCAAAAATGAACCAAGAAGTAGTACCACAGAGGTAGGACCAGGTGATTTTCCAGTGAAGCTGCTAAAATAATTCAACAGAGGAAGAATGGTCTTTACAACAAATGGTGGTGTTGTAACCTGATAACCACAGGCAAAACAGAGAAGGTCAGTCAAACCCCACAACTTATAGGAAAAAAAATAGACTCAAATGTATCACATATTTAACTGTCGATGGCAAGCCTATAATACATTTTGAAAATGGCATAAGAGAAAACCTTTCGCCCTTGTGATGTGCTGAAGAATTTTTTACATGACACTAAAATCATTATTTCTAAGAGAAAGAACTGATAATTTGGTTTCTAAAAATCTTTAAATTTGTCTGCAAGATACATGATACACTCTTAAGAAGATGAAACACAAATTACAAACTGGAAGAAAATATTTGCAAACATTACATCTAACAAATCCTCGTAGACAAAATATTGAATTGGCCAAGAAGTTTGCTTGGGTTTTTTCCAAACTTCTTGGCCAATCCAATATATAATAACTCATAAAACTCTTAAGTAAAACAAATCACAAAATACAATTTGAAAACAGGAAAAAGTAGGAAGAGATGTTTCACCCAAAGGGACATAAATATTTAGAAAATAGTCACAGAAGAAGTTGTTCAGTACTGCTAGTCATTCAGTTCAGTTCAGGTGCTCAGTCATGTCTGACTCTGCGACCTCATGGACTGCAGCACGCCAGGCTTCTCTATCCATCATCAACTCCCAGAGCTTGTTCAAATTCATGCCCATTGAGTCGGTGATGCCACCCAACCATCCCATCCCCTTCTCCTTTCCCATCTCAATCTTTCCCAGCATCAGGGTCTTTTCTCATGAGTCAGTTCTTTGTACCAGGTGGCCAAAGTATTAAAGTTCAACTTCAGCATCAGTCCTTCCAATGAATATTCAGGGTTGATTTCTTTTGCAATTGACTTATTTGATCTCCTTGAAGTCCAAGTGACTCTCAAGAGTCTTCTCCAACACCACAGTTCAAAAGCACCAATTATTCAATGCCCAGCTTTCTTTATAGGCCAACTCTCGCATCCATACATGACCACAGGAAAAACCATAGCTTTGACCAGATGGACCTTTGTCAGCAAAGTAATGCTCTGCTTTTTACTGTGCTGTCTAGGTTGGTTATAGCTTTTCTTCCAAGAAGCAAGTGTCTTTTAATTTCATGGCTGCAAGTCACCATGTGCAGTGATTTTGGAAACCTCCCTCCCCCCCCCAAAAAAAAATATCACTGCTAGTCATTAGGGAATGAAAATTAAAACTATGATGAGAACTCTTGGAAAGAAAAGTAGTGACGATTCCAAATGCTGGGGAGGATGTAAGGAGACTGAGTTTCTGGTACCTTGTTGGAGGGAATGCAAAATGTCACAGCTATTCTGCACAGTGATTTGGCATTTTCTTTAAAACTAAATAAACGTTTTCCATATGACTGAGCAACTGCCCTCCTAGGCATTTATTCCACAGAAATAAACTCTCATGTCTACACAATGACTAAATAATGGACCAGGAAATATTAAATTAAATGAAATAGAGACAGTTATGACTCGCCTGTTTCCAGGCAAGCATCAGGTTAAGCCTTAGGAATGCTGGGTTGTAAGACACATTCCTCACACTTACACATTCTTGATCTAGTGGAGAAGGCACAGTGGTGAATAACAACCACATGGGGTGGACGCCAGTGTTACAACAGACAGAAAGTAATAGCACATATATCATATAATATGCAGGAGAAGTTTCTGTCCCTGACTTGGGGTTCCTGTCTCTAACCCCATTACAATTTTAAAAATAATATAAATTAATTGTCCAATGAATTTGATAAGTGACACAAACTTGGATTATGGTTATACATTTGAATTTCTTAAATGTGGACAGGACAGTTTACATATATAAGTAATCACCTTTACTAACTAGTCTTCTAATTATAACAACTGCTATTTTTTAATACTTCCTCTATGTTTATGCTACAGTCTTTGAAGATGAAATCATGCCTGAGTGATTTATTGTCTTCCATATGCCAGGTACCATGGGTATTTATTCCTTACATTTTTCCTGCAAGGCAGCAGTCATAATTTGGTGAATTGCCCAGGTCATGTAGCTGGGAAATGGTAAAGAAGAGAGTTTACTCAAGTTATTGTTCAGTCACTAAGTCATGTCCAACTCTTTGTGACCCCATGGACTGCAGCACACCAGGCTTCCCTGCCCTTCACCATCTCCCACAGTTTGCTCAACCTCATGTCCATTGAGTCAGTGAATGCATCCAATCATCTCATCCTCTGTCGCCCTTTTCTTCTCCTGCCTTTAATCTTTCCCAGCATCAGAGTCTTTTCCAATGAGTCTATTCTTAGCATCAGGTACTTAAAGTTCAGTTCAGTTCAGTCGCTCAGTCGTGTCCGACTCTTTGCGACCCCATGAATTGCAGCACGCCAGGCCTCCCTGTCCATCACCAACTCCCGGAGTTCACTCAGATTCACGTCCATCAAGTCAGTGATGCCATCCAGCCATCTCATCCTCTGTCGTCCCCTTTTCCTTGATCCTAATTTTCTTTTCACTGTATTGTGCTGCCTATTCCCTCATTTAGAAAAAGTGAGGAAATGCTGAATTCTCAAGTGACATCAGTTTTTATAAGTTCTGTGATGTGATACGTGCTGGCATTCTTCCTGCTTTCCTCCTGTGCAGGAGCTTCTGATTACTGCTCACATGTTACCGTGATAAAGGTTACAAAATAGCGACTGTACTAGTTTTAATAGTATATGTACTCTGTGGTATTGGCAGAGGCAATGCACACCACAATGGCTAAATGATTCTATAGAACTGGCCGCTGTTCTGATTGGCTGGTTTTAAAACAATGTCCATGATTAATTTGATATTTTCAGTATCACCCTCCTAAGTCTTTTTCTTCCTCATTTTATATAAGGTGGTGACTTTGAATAAGTCTGGCGATTCACCAATGGTCACACTGTCTCATTAGCCTTGAAACTTCTCTTTTCACTTACTCAAAAATTACTGCCTCTAAATTTAAGGAGGAGTACCAGTGGAGCTATTTCAAATCCTGATAGATGATGCTGTGAAAGTGCTGCACTCAATATGCCAGCAAATTTGGAAAACTCAGCAGTGGCCACAGGACTGGAAAAGGTCAGTTTTCATTCCAATCCCAAAGAAAGGCAATGCCAAAGAATGCTCAAACTACCGCACAATTGCACTCATCTCACATGCTAGTGAAGTAATGCTCAAAATTCTCCAAGCGAGGCTTCAGCAATATGTGAACCATGAACTTCCAGATAAAAAGCAACAGAGTTCCAGAAAAACATCTATTTCTGCTTTATTGACTATGCCAAAGCCTTTGACTGTGTGGATCACAATAAACTGTGGGAAATTCTGAAAGAGATAGGAATCCCAGACCACCTGACCTGCCTCTTGAGAAACCTATACGCAGGTCAGGAAGCAACAGTTAGAACTGGCCATGGAACAACAGACTGGTTCCAAATAGGAAAAGGAGTACGTCAAGGCTGTATATTGTCACCCTGCTTATTTAACTTATATGCAGAGTACATCATGAGAAATGCTGGACTGGAAGAAGCACAAGCTGGAATCAAGATTGTTGGGAGAAATATCAATAACCTCAGATATGCAGATGACACCACTCTTATGGCAGAAAGGGAAGAGGCACTCAAAAGCCTCTTGATGAAAGTGAAAGAGGAGAGTGAAAAAGTTGGCTTAAAGCTCAACATTCAGAAAATGAAGATCATGGCATCTGGTCCCATCACTTCATGGCAAATAGATGGGGAAACAGTGGCTGACTTTCTTTTTGGGGGCTCCAAAATCACTGCAGGTGGTGACTGCAGCCATGAAGTTAAAAGACACTTACTCCTTGGAAGGAAAGTTATGACCAACCTAGACAGCATATTCAAAAGCAGAGACATTACTTTGCCAACAAAGATCCATCTATTCAAGGCTATGGTTTTTCCAGTAATCATGTATGGATGTGAGAGTTGGACTATGAAGAAAGCTGAGTGCTGGAAGAATTGATGCTTTTGAACTGTGGTGTTGGAGAAGACTCCTGAGAGTCCCTTGGACTGCAAGGAGATCCAACCAGTCCATTCTAAAGGAGATCAGTCCTGGGTGTTCTTTGGAAGGACTGATGCTAAAGCTGAAACTCCAGTACTGTGGCCACCTCCTGTGAAGAGTTGAC
This sequence comes from Bos indicus, assembly GCF_029378745.1. Taxonomy (NCBI): domain Eukaryota; kingdom Metazoa; phylum Chordata; class Mammalia; order Artiodactyla; family Bovidae; genus Bos; species Bos indicus. Next base: position 21,024,659 of record NC_091773.1, on the reverse strand, counting down.
TCATTGGAAAAGACCCTGATGCTGGGAGGGATTGAGGGCAGGAGGAAAAGGGGATGACAGAGGATGAGATGGCTGGATGGCATCACCGACTCAATGGATGTGAGTTTGGGTGAGCTCTGGGAGTTGGTGATGGACAGGGAGGCCTGGCGTGCTGCAGTTCATGGGGTTACAAAGAGTCGGACACAACTGAGAGACTGAACTGAACTGTACTGCACCTGGTGGCTCAGTGGCAAAGAATCTGCCTGCAATGCAAGACACCTGGGTTTGATCCCTGTGTTGGGAAGAACCCCTGGAGGAGGGCATGGCAACCCACTCCAGTGTTCTTGCCTGGGGAATCCTATGGACAGAGGAGTCTGGCAAGTTATAGTCTATGGGGTCTCAAAGAGTCGGGCATGACTGAACCACTAACACTATTAAATTCAAGGAAAAACATTCAATAAATAGCTTCTGAAACTATTTCTTATTAAATGAATTTATGAAGTATTATGTAAAACATGCTAACCATAAAAAGTAGCATTTTGAAGCTGCTGCTGCTGCTAAGTCGCTTCAGTCGTGTCTGACTCTGTGCCACCCCATATATGGCAGCCCATCAGGCTCCCCCATCCTTGGGATTCTCCAGGCAAGAACACTGGAGTGGGTTGCCCTTTCCTTCTTCAATGCATGAAAGTGAAAAGTGAAAGTGAAGTCACTCAGTCGTGTCCTACTCTCAGTGACCCCATGGACTGCAGCCCACTAGGCTCCTCCGTCCATGGGATTCTCCAGGCAAGAGCACTGGAGTGGGGAGCCATCACCTTCTCCTTTTTGAAGCTGGCAGACAATTAATAAATAGAGTAGTTAAGGAAGCAGTAAGTATATGAGCTACATTAACGAAGTCTAAATACAGCAGTTAGTAGTCATTTCACTGCATTTATCTTTTTTGATTCATGTTGTGGACTAAGGTTTTGTTAGCATGTTAGATATATCAGACGAGAAGGAGTTTATCAAATCAAACATTAACTAGTGGTGGACACTCCACGTTTGCCCGAAGAACACAGAACTGACAACACTGACACCACTCACCATGTTAAGATTCCTGAGTGTTAAAGTGGGAAATCCGCCAAAACTGAAAGATACATCCTTTTGGAGAGTAGAGATTCATTCTTATAATGACACCAAGAAGCAATTGGAAGAGCAGTGTGCATGATGACACAGAGCAATGATCCACCCACGGCAGCCGGGGACACAGAGTTGGGGTGCCCACAGACAGGTCTGCATTTAGGAACCGGGTGAGGACATGGGAGTCAGGAGGGAGAGGGTGATGGTACCCAGGCCTCCGTCCACACTGACCGGAGACAGATGTGAGAAACAGCTGGACAGAAGCTGGCAGAGAGGAGTCGCTCCACAACCCCATCACAGCTCCCAGGAGCAGGTGCTGAGAGGAGTCTAGGGACAAGCTCAGGGCAGGGGTGGGCACTCTGATAGGGTCAGAGCCAAGCAGACAGAGAGAGGAGTCCAGACAAAAGCAGGAGCAGCCTCGAGAAGGAAGCTGTCTTGTTAAAAGGAGAGCAAGAGCCTCTGGTCTGCACAGAGGAGGGCTGCAGAGCCCGGATGGGAGTCAGGAAGGGTCTGTCCTTTGAAGGCTTTGAATGTCAGCCAAACCTCCGCCGGACTTAATAGGTACCGGGATGTAACTGAATTATGGTGATTTTAAGTCAGAGTTGAAAATTTATATCTGAGTTTTCATTTCCATAGAATTCATTTTTCACTTTGGTATTCATTATTTATTCTCTCTTCCCCACTGAAATAATATATTTATAACTCATTCTAACCCAAAGACTGTTGGTGTGAATTTCACAGTAGGGCAAAGGAAGTCCTTCAGATTTTGAATATCTACAAATACATAATCATAAACATAAAAGCAGTGAATCTTTCTGATATATTTCAGAATACTGAAAGTATACATGGAGCAAAGCAAAAAACCATTCATTTATTCATTTTGTTTAACAGAATAACGTACAAAAACATGAATTGATTTTTAAAATATTTTTTAGGAATTGGTATTTATATCCAAAGGTTTCCCAGGTGGCGCTAGTAGCAAAGAACCCGCCTGTCAATGCAGGAGAGGTAAGAGGAGCGGATTTGATCCCTGGGTTGGGAAGCTCCCCTGGAGGAGGGAATGGAAACCTACTCCAGTATTCTTGCTTGGAGAGTCCCATGGACAGAGGAGCCTGGCCAGCTGCAGTCCATGAGATCACAAAGAGGACACGACTGAGTGACTGAGCACACACATACACTCATTCATATCCAAAGAGGGAATAAATAGTGATAGAATATCTTTTATGAATTATTATTTAGAATGTGAAACCACCAAGAAAATGTTTCGGTTCCCAGAATATTATTTTAATGTGACAGAAATTCAGTTCACAAAAATTAAAACTAAGAAATGAAACATTGTATGTAATTTATTCTCAAGTACGCATTTCAGTGAAAATTTGTCATTAAAATTTTAAAATGAATCTATTTTTTTGGTCATGAGAGCTACTCCAAAGTAAAAAAACCACATGTGTTTTTGCACTTACGGGTCTCCTAAATTTTCTCCCCTCTGTCTCTTAATGGCATGAATGCAGTTGGAGGTGGTTTGTGTGATGAATTTGGGTTTACCTTTGCTTCAATCTGTTTAGTATCTGGATTTTGAAACAAAAATTTGATTTTGCTCTTGCCGTCATCAGAGGAACCTTTCAGCTGAGAAAACTTATACCTCCAAAGTACCACCTAACAAGAAAAGAAAAAATAGGTGAGTCAGTGCAGCTCATCTCTGTATTCAAATGGAGAGATTGCTCTTTTAACTGGTAAAAGTAATCATACTAAGTTAGTCCTATATATCCCAGCATTAAAAAGTAAACTAAAATATGCTTATCAAAGGCTATAATTTAGTAATCGGTATATTCTTTAATTCCCCAAAGCAACATCCATTTCCATGAAATAATCATTTAAATATATATGTGAATAAAGTAATTTGAATATCTCATTTTACATAACCATGAAATAAAAGCCATGCCAGGGAATCAGCAAAAACACCTATCATCCATTTCTTTGTTTTTCTTCCATAGTAGCAACAAAGTGATTTTCAGCTGATTACTCCACAGAACTTCCTCTTGAAGCAAAAGCTAACCAGACCCACATCTTTGTCAAGATGAAAGGACACCCGAGTGTGTGACTACGAGGAAGCATCTTAGAAACATCATTCATCTGGCAATGGTGGTAGCGGGGACAAAGAGGCAGGGGACTCTCCCAGACCACCGAAGGCCCCCAGCTCCAGACCTGTCCCATTCATGAGACTGCGGGTGTCTTGAGAGGAGGGAAGGTATCCTTTTCTGCGTACCTTGTATCTCTCAACTGTCAAGGCACAGAGTCCATGCATAAAAAGGTAAGATAAGGTAAGATAAGGTAAAGTTGCTCAGTCGTGTCCGACTCTTTGCGACCCCATAGACTGTAGCCCACCAGGCTCCTCCATCCATGGGATTCTCCAGGCAAGAATACTGGAGTGGGTTGCCATTTAATAAACACAAGGAGAAGGCAGGCCTGGCCGATGCTGCAGGAATCCAAATGAGAATGACTGCCTGCACTGGTCAGGTGCACCCTCCAGATTTATTTAGGGGGAGTTGTTGAGGAAGAGGCTCGGGCACAGGACACAATTTAGGTTCCTTTTGATAATGGAGAGAGGAATGCAGGGGAGTCAGAACGAGATGGACAGCAAGCAGTAGGGTGGACCCGTGGTGCTCAGGGGCTCAGGATGCATCCTGAGGAAGCCAGGTGCGTATCTGAGCTGGAGTCAACAGAACAGAAACTCACCAGCATTGGGCCAGGCCCAAGACTGGATGAAACTTCCTGATCAAACGTTTTAATTTATTTTCCTATAATGTCTGTATCAGTATTTCATCAAATGTATCAGTATTTCCATCAAATAAATGGAACCTTTACAGAGGTTTAAACAGATGATGACTTTGACAGTTTACTTGGACTCTCTTAAAAGAAAAGGGGAAAAAACTAACAAACAAACAGAAAAAGTCTTTCTAAAATGTAGACCCTGTGGGTTGCTTTGCAGTAGCTTAAAGTCATGAAACTCTTCACTATGATCTTGTGTGGCCTTGCATGTCATGGCTCATAGCTTCTCTGAGTTCTGCAAATCCCCACATCATGACGAGGGGCACTGATTACACAGAGTACTTACTATAATCATATCTATGTAAATTTTAGAATAATCAAGATACACATGGAAAAAGGGGTTCTTGCTCATGTTTCCACCTGCTTGCTGAATGTGGTGTGCTGTTATTCGTAACTTACTAATCTTATATTGAGTAACTTCACATGCCATCTGCATAATAAAGACTGGCAGAAAATTTGGTTTTGCTGGTATTAATTTCTTGGATCCTTGGGAGTTTGTTTTTATGTTGTTTATTGTTTGTTGTTGCTTTTTTTTCTGGCAACGTGATGAAATTCAGCCACATTTATGACTCATATTAGCAATTATCTGCAGAAATCAGCCCTTTGCCCGTGACTTCTTTGTAGCATATGCATACACCTTTGCCAGCTTAAAGGAGAGCAAGAGCTCTGGGGAGAACATGAAATGAGTTTACTGAGATGGCTACATCTAAGTCAATATACCTGACAACGTAATAAGCCACCACTGCTTTCTTCTCCTCCAGGTTGTCTGAAGGCTGCTCCAGTGACAGAGACTAAGCACTTTATTAAATAACCGCTAAATTAACACATGAGCCCTAAGACATTTTATTTTTGAGGCAGTGCTATTCTTCAATTTGACTAATTTGATTTCTAAGCTTAGCTATGAACTTTATTACTACAAGTCAATCATTTTCCTTTTTTTCCCCCTAAGTATGATTTAAAAATCCTGCAATTCAAAGAAATCTTTATTCCTAGAAATTGACTCAAATGTAAAGGTGTTCATTAAATTAGCAATGTATAACAAGTTACCTTGGGATGAGTGGTCTTTCTGTGCTGAATTGAACTGATTTAGTTACATGCTTCCAGGCTGCCTTGAACTCCCTTTGCTGAGAGCCAGTGAGCCTCCATCCTATAATTCTAACATACTACCTGTGCTGTGTGCTTAGTCACTCAGTCGTCCGACTCCTTGCGTTCCCATAGACTGTAGTCACCAGGCTCCTCTGTCTATGTGATTTCTCCAGGCAAGAATACTGGAGTGGGTTGCCATGCCCTCCTCCAAGGGATCTTCCCAACCCAGCGATCAAACCCAGGTCTCCTGCATTGCAGGTGGATTCTTTACCACCTGAGCCACCAGGGAAGCCCACACTACCTATAAAACTAAAAAAAAAGTTTCCCCATTTTTGATATTGGAAATGTGGACACAGAAAAATAGTAAAAGAATACTTTGGTTAAAAAAATTGTTCTGAAAGAAGAAAATTTCCCTTCACTGTGAGGTCATACCTTTAGTAAAAGAGAATATACATATGTGTTGTGCTTAGTCGCTCAGTCGTGCCTGACTTTTTGCAACCCTGTGGTCTGTAGCCTGCCAGGCGCCTCTGTTCAGGAGGATTCTCCAGGCAAGGATACTGGAGTGGGTTTCCGTGCCCTTCTCCAGGGGATCTTCCCAACCCAGGGACTGAATTCAGGTCTCCCATATTGCAGGAGGATTCTTTACCATCTGAGCCTCCCAGGGAAGCCCATTTATATAAAATACATGGATATATATGTATATACGGGGCTTCCCTGATGGCTCAGACAGTAAAGAATCTGCCTGCAATGCAGGAGACTCAGGTTCAGTCCCTGTGTTGGGAAGATCCCCTGGAGAAGGGAATGGCTACCCACTCCAGTATAAACACTTTATATAGTTGTAATGTTTTGTGGCAAAACATTTGTTTTATTAAAATTCAAACTTCTATTTTTCTCTAAGCAGATTGAGGCATAATTTATCTCCTATTAATAAAGTTTGACACCTGATCACCAGGCAGCCTGCTGACAGTAGTTGGAAGCAGATTCCGTTGTTCTCAGCGCAGGACGCCTGCCTCATGCTCGAGCTGACGGGGTACCCTACCTTGGTCGCAGCGTCGAAGCAGATGAAGCCGGTGCTGAAGTCAATCGTGAGCCCCATCAGGTGACCCTCCAGCACACACGCATATGTCTTGCACTGGACAGAACAGAGAACTGTTACTTTCATGGGACTGACCCAACATCAGGGTGAAGAGCCCACATTTATCAGACTGTGTCATACTGCCTGTGACAAGTTCCTTATATGATTAATAACACAACAGCAGACTTTACTTCAGCAATAGCTGTAGAAGAAAGCCGGTCTGACTGACATCCTGATGTAAACAGAGCACGAGCTGAATGGTTGTGGATCTGCCTGGGGGATGCGGGATTGTTTCCCATCCTACCCTAGGTGACCTTGTCTTGACCTTGTGCCACTTTGATGCCCTTCACTCTTTTGGCAATAAAACTATACACATATTTTTGAGTGTAGGCAAGATGATATTAAATCGTTATATTCTGTAGCTAAATATCACTGCATTTTTATTAAACTAAAAGTGAGTTATTTTAAAATTATTGTCATTTTATCAATATTATTAGAGAGAGCTCTCAGGCAAACAGACATATTTACTAATCAGGTCAAGAACACCATGACCTTAAGAGTCTCTGTATATCGATTGGTACAAGTTACGTCCAAAAGACATTTACCTTTGCCTATTATTTGTGTAAACTTATTGATTCTTCTAAATCAATAATTAACGATTGTTCACACTGAGATCAGACTAAATTATAATTTTAATTATATAAATATTTTGGGAAGACTACTAAAATATAGATGCTGAGATACAAAGAATAACAGATAAGAAATCAAATTTGGGGATTATATGAAATGATGCATGTTTATGTTATAGGCCGGTTTTACTTGCACTTAATTGCAAACTGGAGTGGGATATTCAAATCATGAAAAATACTTGTAATTAACAAGCAAAGGGGAAAGAGAGAGGGAGGAAGAAAGAGAGAGACCTCTACCAACCCTTATATCCTATTTGTGTTTGTAATACTGGGTATGAAAGTATCCATACATTAAGTGAGCCTCATTCTGACCATTGTTTTGTTGAGTTGCTAAGTTGTGTCCAACTCTTTCATGACCCCATAGACTGCAGCATGCCAGACTCCTCTGTCCAACTATAACAATGGCCAAATGTATCAAGTTGCCTCCACCAGACAGGTACATTCATGTGCTTAAGCCCAGTTTACACAGGAGTGTTATGACCATGTCAAATTATTCATTTGAAGTTCAGTTTTTCAAAAAAGGAGATTAAAAAGCAAACTTAATGGGCCTTGTGAGTTGATCTGGGGGCTTCCTGGGTGGCTCAGTGGTAAAGACCACTTGCAATGCTGCTTCTTGCAGAAGACCCGGGCTGGAGGTTGAATTTCTGGATGGGGAAGATCCCCTGGAGGAGGAAATGGCAACCCACTCCAATATTCTTCCCTGAAGAATCCCATGGACAGAGGAGCCTGGTGGGCTACAGTCCATGGGGTTAGAAAGAGTCAGAAATGACTCAGCACGCAGCAAGTTGATTTTGGAGTGTAATTTCATGTAGTACACGAGCACCTTCCCTCCTTGCATCCAATCATTGTCACTTTATTAAAACTACTATCAAATTTAAGGCACATCCAAGGTTGCCTGATTTCCTCTAAATTATACATGATTGTTTTCTGTTTTGAAATGACATTATTTAAAAAATACATGCCAAGTGAAAACACCTTCAGTATAGAGCATTAACAGTTATCTAATAAAGAACATAATAGTGAATTAAATTACATTATTTCAATAATAATTATATTAAAACAGATGATATAAGTTGAAACCCCTCAAAGTTTTATTCTATGATTTATAGTCTTAGTAAACATATATAATGAGTATACTTGTATGTTTGAATATGGAAATATTTGATTTATTGTTTAATTTCTATGTTTATTTCATAATAAAATTGAATTACAGCTAGAAAAGAGCAAAAAATTATCCTTCTTAAAAAAGTTAAATTTGCACTTAATTATATATAAATATATATAAACATATATTTATATATTATAAATATATAATCATATAAATTATATATTATATGAAAGTGAGAAAAGTGAAAGTGTGAGTTGCTCAGTCGTTTCGGACTCTTTGCGACCCCATGGACTGTAGGGTCCTCTTTCCGTGGAATTTTCCAGGCAAGAATACAACAGTGGGTTGCCATCCCCTTCTCCAGGGACTATATAATTGTTATATATTATGTATGATCATTATATGTAATATAATTATGATATAATATATAATGATTATATATTAATTTGCACAATTTTATATATTATTACATAACATTTGAAGATACATCAAAAATAAAATTATTTTTCATATGCCCTTTTGGATGACAGCTAAATGTCTATAGTGGATAAAAAACACAATGAAAGTCTGAAATAAATAACTTCAAGAGAAATCAATTTTTGAATGTTATACACTTTACTGAAAGCCTTATTTTAAAAAGGCTGTATTAATTCAGATTGAATTAGTGTAAAGTAAACAATAATTATCCATCCCTTACCAGTATTATTCACTTACTCTGGGGAAATGTTTCAAAAATTGGACAAACAAAGGTACTAAAAATAATAGTAAATTAATTAGGCTTAATTGTGGTAATTTGAATACTAGGGAAATGTAAGTTGTAAGTCATATTTTGATTAAAATAAAAATGTTAATTTTTTGTGTTCATTACATTTTATACTGACATCCTGGGAAGTATGATTAAATTTTAAGATGTTAATTTAAATGACAATTAGGATGTTTAGAAATATCTCCAACAGTTAATTATCTATTAAATAAATATATAGATATTTGCATTAAGTACTAAGTAGTGATCAGAAAATATTTAAATAGATAAAGGAATAGATTAGAAGGTAGAAAATGTTAAAATGCAGTCCTCTTAATGAAAACTGATTTCAAAATAAAAATAATTTATTAATTCTTAATAATTCATCAACTCACTGGACATGAGTTTGAATAAACTACAGGAGATGTGAAGGCCAGGGTAGCCTGGTGTGCTGCAGTCCGTGGGATCACAGTCAGACATGACTGAGCGACTGAACAACAATAACAAAATAGCTGTTTCACAATGGGGCATGTGTCTCCTCTTTATTTCATTTAATTATCAACTTTAGTTGAAGTGGAAATACTAGGAAATATGAGTAAACTAAACTTATGAGTAAACACATAAACTTCTTCATGTAAATATTTTTACACGCTTGAATTTTGAAAATAACAGATCCACAGTAATCAGTCATTGGTTATTTCTGGTGGAGCACACAAGGGGAAGTTATAAAATGTGCAAAACAACGAAAAGCTAAAAAGATATTAAATGTTTTACTTTCATGTATATATGCATCTTAAATTCCTATTGTGAATATGTAAGGTGCCAGTCAAAAAAAGGCATTGCTCAGGACATCAGCTTATAGAATATGAGGTCCAGAGTTAAAAAAAATAGTAAAATAGAATGAAACAACAATTTTATCTCTATCTCATTTCTAAACATTAGGAGACTTGAAAATCTTAAATTGAAACCAGCAAGTAGAAATTGCTGTGTATTTGTTTCCAAGTGAAGTGCAATATTCCAGGGAAATGATAATAAAGAAAACCTAAAACTATCAAAATGAGTAACAAAAATGTCAACTCCTATACAGCTTAATACAATGCTTTAGTGTCTTTAATGTCATTTAATGCTTTAATGTCTTAGGGGTTGATACTTAAAATATTAATAAAATAATATTTAAGATATTTCTCATCTTTCCACTTTTGATATGAAAAATCTATTTACTAAATTGAGGTTCTATACAACTAGATTATTGAAACAACACGTCTTAGTTACTTTAACATTTTAAAATACATGCATATCAGCAAAATATTAGAAAATGTTAATTGAGCAATGAAAAAATGATAAATGAGTCTTCTCCTTGTCTCTTCCCCTGATTTGTCATGTCACATTGTTGTGATTTGATGGATTGAATATAAAAATTTGTAGTCAGAAAAAAAATTAATACATGTCACAAATCAGCTCAATGTAATTGGAAAAGTATGCATCCAGGTCCATTGTCACAGGCAACCATCCCCGGATAATAATGATGTGTTGTTGCCATCAGACATTTCACATATAAGAAATAAAGTTTAATAAACACCTGCTGATTACCTGTGAGTACAAAATGCACTGACTTCAGTCAGTGGAGAAATAAAATACTCCCAGAAACCTATAACTCAGTATGAGGAAAACATGTACAGATCACTCCAACTCATGCAGAGTGTGGACAGACCTAAGGAAAAAAGACAAAAGAGATGCTGCATTCTGAGGGGGAGGGGGGCAAGCTTGAATAGGACCGATTAGGAGGAACAGTGGTGGGCACATGGCAGGGCAGACTGGGAGTCAGGAAAATCGTCCTCCATGGCGTGACCTCTGAGGAAGCTTCAAATTCACCTGTGTGGTCTTGTAGGGTAGTGATGAAAACAAGGCTTCCCAGCAAGAAAAGAGACTTGTGAGTGAATAGTCATTCCGGCTGGAAATTAAGTGGTTGTGATTGGAGACCAGGAAATGGTTTTGTAAGCAATTAATTAAAGTAAGAACATTTCTGTTTTAGATGTCAGGTATGGATGTCAGAGTTTGGCTATAAAGAAGGCTGAGCGCCAAAGAATTGATGCTTTTGAACTGTGGTGTTGGAGAAGACGCTTCAGAGTCCCTTGGACTGCAAGGAGATTCAGTCCATCCTAAAGGAGATCAGTCCTGAGTGTTCATTGGAAGGACTGACGCTGAACCTGAAGCTCCAATACTTTGGGCACCTAATGTGAAAAGCCAACTCATTAGAAAAGATCCTGATGCTGGAAAAGATTGAAGGCAGGAGAAGTGGACGACAGAGGATGAGATGGACGGATGGCATCACCAACTCAGCGGACGTGAGTTTGAGCAAGCTCCAGGAGATGGTGATGGACAGGGAAGCCTGGCGTGCTGCAATCCATGGGGTTGCAAAGAGTTGGACACAACTGACTGACTGAACAACAACAGCAAGATTCTAATTAAATTTAGAAATGTGTTTTTGATGAGCAGTAGGAAATAGGCTAGAAAGATCAAATTATAGAAAAATTAAAATGCTTTCAGAGTCGTGTTGCACTTCATTTAAACAATGGCCAATGACTGAACATTTGAGCCTCACAGAACTGGATTTTCATGTCCGCCTGAATTTATAACAGAACTCTAGGGAGGGGTCATGCATCCTGGGGGTCACAGGGCCTCAGCTTTCACAGACCCTCACCTGTATCCGCTCCACCTCGAGGAAGGTTGCCGTTTGGAAGGCTCGTTCCCACTGCGCGAGGTCAGAGTCGAGCTCCACTGAGAAGTACAGATCCTCCCCAGACTCGGACTGCACGGTGAAGCAGTGCCTCCGCCGGTCCAGCAGGTCACTGTCCTGATGGAAACTTGGAGTTATGCAGACTGGCACACACCTGAGCTACTGACCCAGCCACCCTCGGCTCAGTGTTGACCACTGTGTGGTGGAGACGCTGCAGTAACAAGGATTCCACCCTCTGACGTCACTAATTCTTCATTACAATGGTCACAGAGGACAATTTCCAGTCCTCAAAGTCCATAACTGACACACTTCCTTTCTGAACTGACACTGAAGAATTTCTGGCTTCAACTCTTCCTAGCAAGAGTAGTTATCAAAGCACTGACTGCATGAGATTCCATTTCTCACTGGACAGGTGGATAACACACAATGTTCCTTTTTCCTTCCAGAGCTGTGAAGATGATGAGATTAAGCAATACTTAATGTAATTTGTAAGTTTTAAGGAGATTATAAGCATGGTATCTTTTACTGAGTTGATTTCTATAATCCTTAAACTATCATGGGAATATTCTACCAGCTGAGACATGAAAAAACTGAGTCTAACATGTTTCAGAAATTTTACTGCTTTTTAAAAACTACGCATTTCCCTTATGTAACTGTAATTCATTAAGTCAAAAGGACTTTGACATGGCAATTTCTTGGTCTTAGGAGAAGTTTTCAACTAACATGCTCACACATCTATATGTGCAGCAACTTCAGGGATGTTAAAAGGTGAAAAGAATGCAGCTAAGAACTGATGAAAAATTGTAGAAGAGAAAGTTGAGGAAATGACTCAGAATGTTATAAATCTGCTTTTGTACATCACAAAATGAAAAAAAAATTTTGTGTGTCCTTTTCAACCAATATGACCAATGTGGGAAAATAGCATGCATTTTAAATGATACTAACTCAATAATTACAAAACTTCAATTCTTTTGTGCTATGCAGAAATTTGTCAAGAGTAGGTGAAAGTAATATACACAAATGCAAGTATTTCCATTTTTATAGCTACAGGAGATGCCAAGATATTGAAATTACTTTTCTAATAAAATGTCACTGAATAGCTACTAGGATAATTATTTTCAAAATTATCTAGCCTTTAAATTATTATTCATATATTCACTATCCGAAGGGGTGTGGGGAAGGGGGATATCATGACCCCGGCTGACCCGCTGCCTTCCAAACTGCCCTCTGTCACAGCCTGGATAAGGATCCCCCTGTTTAAATCTAGCCACTCGGCCTGGCTTACACTCCTTCATTAGCTTAACATCTCTTAGATTCAGCTGTTGACAGGAAACCTGGAGGAAATTCCTATTTAAAAAAAGGAGAGTTCCAGTAAAGACAAGTAGCCCTCATAGACAATGCTGCATACTTTCAAAGGGAGAAATGCTTTATACTTAAACTTTTTAAAAAGTATACAGCATATAAACAAAATACGATTATCAAAAGAAGATTTTTTATCTTTGATTTACATTCTTGATTTCTTATTTAGTATACTTGAATCAGTTTTCATTATTACTTCGACTGATATCAGCATTTCCCCCCTAAGACATTGTTATGAAGCAAACAGAAGCTTTGCTACAATAAATTAGCATAACTAGCACTATAAAAGCAAACAAACAAGAGACACATGAAAACAATAATGCTAATTTCTTATAATATTATTCAGGGTTGACTTTCAATACTGCCTATTCAGATTAATGGTTTTAATTAATAGCTATAAGATTCATCTTCAGATTTCTATTCTAATATTCTACTTCAGAGGATAATTACACCATACTAAAAAGAATCATCAAATCCATGCTTTGCAATCCAAAGAATATATGATTTTTAGGACAAAAATCCATCCAGCAGGGAGAGGTGTACCACTTCTTCCTATAAATGTGGGCATTGTAGGGTCATAAACAGCCAGAATCATGGCTAGTTATTTGGCCCTGCCTTTAGGAAATAATCCAAAGTCCCCCCTTTAAATAGTTCCAAAGAATAAAATTCCTACTCTCAGCTTTTAATACTTGCTATGTGAAGATTGTTCTTCAGTCTCCTAATATTCTTTTTTAGAAAATAGAATCTTTTGCAGAAGTAGTAAAAATAAAAATAGTTTATAAGATATAGACAGATGAAAATAACCCTGTTAAGGTCCCAGCTGAAAAACCCTGCCCCCCTCAACAACAGGGCTTCCTGGCTGGCTCAGTGGTAAAGAATCCACCTGCCAATGAAGGAAATGGGGGTTCAGTCCCTGGATCTGGAAGATCCCCTGGAGAAGGAAATGGCAACCCACTCCAGTATTCTTGCCTGGAGAATCCCATGGACAGAGGAGCCTGGTGGGCTACAGTCCATGGGGTCGCAAAAAGTCCAACACAACAGCACACACACACACTCTTTAAAGTATGCAAAGGAGAAGTAACACAAAGCAGACAGTGCTCAGAGTGTGTGGCTGAGTTTCTTTAAGAAATACTGTGGCTGCTGCTAAGTCGCTTCAGTCGTGTCCGACTCTGTGCAACCCCATGGACTGCAGGCCACCAGGCTTCTCCATCCATGGGATTCTCCAGGCAAGAACACTGGAGTGGGTTGCCATTTCCTTCTCCAATGCATGAAAGTGGAAAGTGAAAGTGAAGTCGCTCAGTCGCATCCGACTCTTAGCGACCCCATGGACTGCAGCCCACCAGGCTCCTCCATCCATGGGATTTTCCGGGCAACAGTACTGGAGTGGGGTGCCATTGCCTTAAAGTTGACATCATTCTAAAGAAACAACTAGCAAAATGGATACAAAAGCTATCTGGAATTTTACCGAATTCTCAGTGACTTCCTATTGCAACAATCCTGTGTATAGCACAGAAGTTTAATTGATTTATGACAGCTAAATATGCATCTCTACACTCAGAGAAATAATGTAACTGTGAGACTTAAATATATTACAACACACACATATATACATACACACACACATCTTTCTTTGCATATACCTTTTTACTTTCTACATTCTCTAATTCCAAGTCTTATTCAGATCTTTCTCTTCTGCATTTTACACAGCAAATACAACTCTGGTAATAACTGAAGCTTAAATTCAGACTGTCTCCAGGTGACCTTCTACTTCATCCTCCAAGGACCTGATAAACTTCTCCTTGTGTCCCTCTCCCACGGAGGGACCTGGGATCTGCTCAAGCCTTATCTAAGTCGACGTGCATTTCTCTCCACTCCATCTTTTCTCTTATGTGTTTTTCTTTTCCACGTCTTCACCTTGTATTTTCCTTCATATCCAGGTATTGTTCATTTTCATAAACTACCTGTGAACCCAGGACCCCAACTGGCCAAACAAAGCCTTTACAAACATCACTGCTTTTTGGTCCTACCTTCAGGATCTTACACATGATCTCGTAAACTGAAAAAGTTTTCTCTGCTCGGGTCCAGTCCCACGTAGTCACCTTGAAAAGATGAGAAATGAACTCATCATGTGTTTTAGAAAGATGGCCCCTACTTTCCTCTATTAATACACAGTGGTGCACCCATGAAGTTCTCACACACACGCAAGGCAGCCTGAGTAGTGAGGTTTTCCTCAGGCAGTGTTTCTGCCTCGGCCCGCCCAGTTTCACACTGTTTCTCTTCCTCTTTCAGCAGACATTTCATATTATAAGCATATTATAAAACATTTCATATTATAATGGGACAACTTCCCATTGCTCAGTGTCTTGACGTATCTTAAGTAGTGTCTGCATTGCTGCTGCTAAGTCACTTCAGTTGTGTCCGACTCTGCGTGACCCCATAGATGGCAGCCCACCAGGCTACCCCGTCTCTGGGATTCTCCAGGCAAGAACACTGGAGTGGGTTGCCATTTCCTTCTCCAATGCATGAAAGTGAAAAGTGTAAGCAAAGTCGCTCAGTCGTGTCCGACCCTCAGCGACCCCATGGACTGCAGCCTTCCAGGCTCCTCCGTCCATGGGATTCTCCAGGCAAGAGTACTGGGGTGGGGTGCGTTATCTCTACAAAAATTATAAGTGTTGTTTTGAGGGGAGTTAATTATTTTAATATGGGAAATGTAGCCAATATTTTGTAGTAACTGTAAATGAAAAATACTGTGTCCATATATCACTACGTAATAGTCTGTTCTCTGTTTACCACTTTGAAAGAAAGTTATGACCAACCTAGATAGCATATTCAAAAGCAGAGACATTACTTTGCCAACAAAGGTTCGTCTAGTCAAGGCTATGGTTTTTCCTGTGGTCATGTATGGTTGTGAGAGTTGGACTGTGAAGAAGGCTGAGCGCCGAGGAATTGATGCTTTTGAACTGTGGTGTTGGAGAAGACTCTTGAGACTCCCTTGGACTGCAAAGAGATTCAACCAGTCCATTCTGAAGGAGATCAGCCCTGGGATTTCTCTGGAAGGAATGATGCTAAAGCTGAAACTCCAGTCCTTTGGCCACCTCATGCAAAGAGTTGACTCATTGGAAAAGACTCTGATGCTGGGAGGGATTGGGGGCAGGAGGAGAAGGGGACGACAGAGGATGAGATGGCTGGATGGCATCACTGACTCGATGGACATGAGTCTGGGTGAACTCTGGGAGTTGGTGATGGACAGGGAGGCCTGGTGTGCTGCGATTCATGGGGTTGCAAAGAGTCAGACACGACTGAGCAACTGATCTGACCTGATCTGATCTGATCTGACACACAAAGAATACTGGACATTGTGTCAACGCTGGCTTTTCATTTAAGAAAGACATATTTACATCAAGAAGTTTTTCTAAGTTCTTAACATTGTGAAGCTCTAAATAGCATGTTGAAGCTGTTTCACTTGTTTGTGCTTTTTTTTTTTAAATTTTATTTTATTTAACTTTACAATATTGTATTGGTTTTGCCATATATCAAAATGAATCTGCCACAGGTATACATGTGTTCCCCATCCTGAACCCTCCTCCCTCCTCCCTCCCCATACCATCCCTCTGGGTCGTCCCAGTGCACCAGCCTCAAGCATCCAGTATCGTGCATCGAACCTGGACTGGCAACTCATTTCAAATATGCTTTAAACATGTATTTGTCTCTCCAGTCCTAAGAAATTGTTCAGAGTAGGGCCAGTGTAAAAGGTGTAAGCATTTATGATTTTCTGTCTTCTGGGTGATTTGAACTTTATGTGCACATAGATACTAAACATTACAACAAGTAACCTGATAATTCCAAGATCCTATGTAGTTATTAGACCTCTAAGCAAGTAGTTCAGCATTTAATATTTATAGTTGATAAATATTTATTGAGACTCTACTGTTGTGTAAGGTACATGTTTCCAAAAGCAAGACCTTAGGTGCAACAGGGCCTCATCCAAATTTAATTTGAAGGCTGATGATTAAATATGGGATATTACAAGTTATCGAAAACACTACTGGTTTATTTGACTTAGACCTGTCAAATAATAAACATATTGAGCCTGGAAAAAATGCCAAAATAGAAATGCATCCTAGGTCTCTCAAGGGCTATAAAGTCAGTGTTTAATGCCAGAAAATATATCTTTAGCAAGAAATCCTCAGAAACATTTGGACTATTTTGCATTTTTTCCTGTACTTTATTTTCAAAATATATCACTAATATGCCCTTTGTCATTGTAAAGTTGATGTCACTATGCTGTGATAACATGGGAAAAATAAGGGATGTTGAACAGAAACACTTACTGGAGGTGCCAGAAACTTGTAGAGGCAGGAGCCCCTCAGGGCCAGAAAGGCGGGTGAGTACACACGGTCCTGAAGCGGGTCTTGCTCCCGCATTTCACACCAGCCCATGTAGACAATCTGCAAGGAAGTGGAATACAATGATCTGTCAACGGAGTCTCATTTCTGGGGGCTTATGTGCATAAAGCACCACAAGACGCTTTCATTCTCTTACGAATGTATCAGATTAACTGCTGCAAAACGTACATTAATCACATTTACTGTCAATAAATGAGTGTGAACCAGTCATCAGATTTTATAATATGTCTCCATCAATGTTTATAAACAATAACCTCCAAGGAACCAATGATTAGGTTGATAACTGATTTCTCAAGAAAAAGAATGAAAGCCAGAATATCGTGGAACAATAAACATCAGGGTATAAAATGAGGACAACAATAGGCCTAGAATTCCATACATGGCAAAATTATCTTTTATTCATGATTGAATAAGGCTAACCCAAATTTGGGATGACTTTATGTATCTATTACATTGATGGGTTAAGTCTGAAAATTACAGCACCTGTGCACTGCTTTCTTTCGACTGATAAATATATTCAGAGAAGAGAGCTATCTTAACCTATGGTGTATCATGAGTCTAACTTTATCTAACTCTATGGAGACAAAAAAATACCTTTCTATTTACAAGTAAGTAGTCCTTAATCTGAGAAATAGTGCAGGGAGATGAATGTAGTTAATTTTTGCTTTTCCATAGCACAGAATCACATATAAAATCATTCGGAAGTAGACTGTACATATCTATTGTGCTGTTTGCTGCCTTAGCAGCCATTAGGTTGAGATTCTTCTGCTTTAGAAAGTGTGTATGTTTTATTTTATAGTGACAATATATTACATTTAGCTTTGTGTATTTGCAGGCTCTGCACTGGAAGATTCAACCAACTGCGGACTGTAAGCATAGGGCAACACTTCACAGTTGTGTGAATTCACAAATGCGGAACCCACAGACGTGGAGAACGGACTGTGGGACTTGAGAATCTGCAGACTTTGGTTCTGGAGACAGTCCTCTGCAGGAACCAAGGGATGGCAATAAGATCTGGGTAATAAAAATAGCTGTTTGACAGGAAGGGGCAAAAATGTTAAACAGACTTGCACTGGACCCTGTTTGCAATATAAAGACAATTTTGTGGGTATTAGAGACTATTAAACACTAGACCCAGTAGACATAGTCTACTCTACTTTGCTATCATATTGTAGAGAAAGAGTTGGTTTTTATTCCTTCAAAGCAGGTTTAATCCTCAAACAAATGCAATGCTGAGCAGACTATTTAAAACATATGCTAAGATCTTTTATGACAAATACGTGAAACATACTATATGAAATAGAAAAGTACAGAAATGGTATTTTAAAACTTTGGGGAAATTTTACCTGCTTTAAAATGTGATTTACAGCCTTTCTTTGTTTTCATTTCTTTGTTAATTTAATCATTACTATATAAATTTGCACACTGAGCCTTAATTTTGTTCCCCTTTGCTATTTTTAACTTTTATTTGAAGGGGTTCATTCTCCAGTCTTTAAATGAAATTAAGAAAACAATCTCATTCATAATAGCTACAGAGAATATAAAATACTTAGGCATTAACCAAAGAGGTGGAAGATTTGTACACTGAAAACTGCAAAATTTTAATGAAGGGAATTATAGATACAGATAAACAGTAAGAATCTGTGTCCATGGATTGGAAGAATTAATCTTTTAAGAGATCTGTAACATCCAAAGTGGCCACCATTGCAGTGAATCCCAACCAAAATCCCTGTGGTTTCTTGAAGAAATCATCCTAAAGTCCACAGGAAATCATCTTAAAGTCCACAGAAGACCCTGAATAGCCGTATCAATATTGAATAACAAGAACAAAGCTAGAGGCACTGCATGCTCTTATTTCAAATGTATTGCAAAGTAACAGTCATCAAAGGAATAAGATACCAGCAGAAAAACAGATGTAGACCAACGGGACAGGACAGAACATCCAGAAATAAGCCTATGCATACATGGTCTCTGAATCTTTGAGAGAAATGGGGAATGGCTAATCTCTTCAATAAATGGTATTAGGAGAACTTAATATCAACCTGCAAAAGAATGAAATGGGACCTTTATGTCACACTGTATACAAAAATCAATTCAAAATCAATTAGACTTAAATGTAAGACCTGAAACCATTGCAGTTTTAAAACTTATGCATTTCTGTGTAAAATTTCCCAGAGTGGCTGCAACTAAGAAGACAGGAAACGTCACATTTTGGTGAGGGGAGGGTGACTAGAAACATAGAAGCCCATATACCGCTGGCGAGGCTTTGATCCTTCACATCTAATATAAACGCACCTTGGTGTGGACACCTGTGCCCCGTTGCACACATGCAAGTGTGTTCCTTATGGCATTATTCTCAGTCCCAACCACGTACATGTGGCTTAAAACACTGATAAACCGTGTGCCCTCCAATATATGTTGCAGACGAACACTGTAGCAAACTGTGATACCATAAAGGAAGAAGATACAGCAAGGAAAATTCGTGCATTGTAGTCACACAGAACAATGTAAGTGAATGTCACAGAACACAATGTGAACTGAAAGAAAGCAGATACCCAACTATATTTACACACATTATATACATATATGACCTTGATTCAGATAAACTACAGGCGTAGTTTGCAATGCATTCCTGATTGGGGTACAAAGACCTATCGCAAAGCTAGACAATCATTACCCAGTTGTCAGGACAGTAGTTACTTTAGACGGACGCAAGCCCAGTGTGAGTGGGGAGGACACACTGGGAGACAGAATCCGAGTCGAGCACAAGCCACTCTTCTTGACTTAGACTGTGATTACACAGGGCTTTGGCTTTTGAATAATGAAGCTGTACATCTATGTTTTATGAACTTTCTATATATGTATTATATTTTATGAAACCTCATTTTAAAAATAGCACCCAATGTGTACTATTAATAAAAGTCTTATAACAAATCCATCTTAAAAATAACAGATTTTGTGAGTTTTACAGGCAGAAAGTCTTCCAACAAATATAGTTAAATTGCCCTATTATTCTGGGGCTGCTACAATGAGGTAAAACTTTATATATTATGAATTATATCACCCAAATTATTATATTATTGCTCAATTAAGTCAGAATATTTCATTTTAATTCAATTGGATAAAACTTACAGTTTCCTTGTAACTTCTCTGCATTGACAAGAGAAAAGAGAATAAAGTGGTGTACACAATCAAGAGACGGAAATAACTGAGCTTCCTCAGACCATGCGATTTGGAGTTTACTGTCTCTTTCCACCTCTATAATTTACTAGAAGCTGAAATATTAAGAATGATGTACTGATATTTTTCAAGAATTATCATTAAATACAATTTTTTAAAGTTTGAACTGATTGTAGCTTTGAGGAATGAGCTGAAGATGTAACTAATAAAAATGGGATTATTGGATCTGAAAGGGATATTTCTTCATACTTGTTCTCCAGGCCAAAGATTGACCTTATTACTTTCTGTGCCAAGGGAAAGGGCTGTTCTCAGTTTGGCAGAAAGGTCAGAAAGCAGTTTCTGCTTCTCATCATTAACCTGATTCGTGGGAATAATTACACGGTTGAGGAGGCATAATGCATTTTCAGTAAATTCATCCTACACTTGTCACACCAAACAATAACTCTAAAGAAAAACTGTGTCACTTAACCTTATTTTAAAAAGAAATAGATGAGCAATACAAGTATAAGGATATTTCAAATAGAATACTTTAGAAATGAGTAGAATTAAAGGGAAATAGTTTTTTATATAAACAAAACGACAAACGAACTGCCAACCATATATCATACAATTTTCAGATAAATATTTAGGAAACTTGCCTATTTTTCAGCTTTATTGAGGTATAAATTGACACAGAAAAATGTAAAATATTACAGTGATTTGCTATGCACATCTACTGTGAAACGATTCTTTCCACCTAGTTGATAAACACATCTATCATCTCACATATTTATTTATATATAAATATATATTATAATGTTCCATTCAGTTCAGTCACTCAGTCACATCCAACTCTTTGCAACCCCATGGACTGCAGCATGTCAGGCTTCCCTGTACATTACCAACTCCCGGAGTTTGCTCAAACTCACATCCATTGACTCGGTGATGCCATCCGACCATCTCATCCTCTGTCATCCCCTTCTCCTTCTGCCTCCAATCTTTCCAAGCATCAGGGTCTTTTCCAATGAGTCAGTTCTTCGCATCAGGTGGCCAAAGTATTGGAGTTTCAGTATCAATCCTTCCAATGTATATTCAGGACTGATTTCCTTTAGGACTGACTGGTGTGATCTCCTTGCAGTCCAAGGGACTCTCAAGGGTCTTCTCCAACATCACAGTTCAAAAGCATCAATTCTTTGGTGTGCAGCTTTCTTTATAGTCCAACTCTCATATCCAAACATGACTACTGGAAAAACCATAGCTTTGACCAGATAGACCTTTGTTGGCAAAGCAATGTCTTTGCTTATTAATATGCTATCTAGGTTTGTCATAGCTTTTCTTCCAAGGAGCAAGCGTCTTTTAATTTCATGGCTGCAGTGACCATCTGCAGTGATTTTGGAGCCCAAGAAAATAAAGTCTCTCACTGTTTCCATTTTTTCCCCATCTATTTGCCATGAAGTGATGGGACCAGATGCCATGATATTTGTTTTTTGAATGTTGAGTTTTAAGCCAGCTTATTCACTCCCCTCTTTCACCTTCATCATGAAGCTCTTTAGTTCCTCTTTGATTTCTGCCATAAGAGTAGTGTCATCAATATATGAAGTTATTGATATTTCTCCCTACAATTTTGATTCCAACTTGTGCTTCATCCAGCTCAGCATTTCACATGATGTACTCTGCATATAAGTTAAATAAGCAGGGTGACAATATACAGCCTTGACATTCTCCTTTCCCAATTTTGAACCATCCATTGTTCCATGTCCAGTTCTAACTGTTGCTTCTTGACCTGCATACAGAATTCTCAGGAGGTAGCTAAGGTGTTCTGGTATTCCCATCTCTTTCAGAATTTCCCATAGTTTGTTGTGATCCACACCATCAAAGCCTTTGTCATAGTCAACAAAGCAGAAGTGGATGTTTTTCTGGAATTCTCTTGCTTTTTCTATGATCCAACGGTTGTTGCCAGTTTGATCTCTGGTTCCTCTGCCTTTTGTAAATCCAGCTTGAACATCCGGAAGTTCTCAGTTCACATTCTGTTGAAGACTCCATTGGAGAATTTTGAGCATTACTTTGCCAGTGTATGAGATAAGTGCAATTTTTTGAACATTCTTTGACACTGCGTTTCTTTTGGATTAGAATGAAAACTGACCTTTTCCACTCCTGCGGCTACTGCCAAGTTTTCCAAATTTGCTGGCGTACTGAATGCAGGACTTTTACAGCATTATCTTTTCGAATTTAAAATAACTCAACTGGAATTCTATTACCTCCACTAGCCTTGTAGTGATGCTTCATAAGGCCCACTTCACTTCAGACTCCAGGATGTCTGGCTCTAGGTGAGTGATTACACCATCATGATTATCTGGGTCATTAAGATATTTTTGTAGAGTTCTTCTGTGTATTCTTGCCACCTTTTCCTAATATCTTCTGCTTCTGTTAGGTCCATACCATTTCTGTCCTTTATCAAGCCCATCTTTTCATGAAATGTTCCCTTGGTATCTCTAATTTTCTTGAAGAGATCTCTAGTCTTTCCCATTCTATTGTTTTCCTCTATTTCTTTGCATTGATCACTGAGGAAGGCTTTCTTATCTCTCCTTGCTATTCTTTGGAACTCTGCATTCAGATGGGTATATCTTTCCTTTTCTCCTTTGCCTTTAGACTTAAACGTAAGACCTTTTCTTCTTTTCTCAGCTCTATGTAAGGCCTCCTCAGACAACCATTGTGCCTTTTTGTGTTTCTTTTTCTTGGGGATGGGTGTAATTTATATTACAATATAAATTCACATAATTTTGGGGAGGGCATTTAAGTTCTCATCTCTTAGAAAATTTTAAATACCAGTGTTATCAACCAGTCACCATATGCACATAGGATCCTCAACATTGCTCCTCTTATACGTGCAAGTCCACACCCTTACAGTGGTCTCTCCCTGTTTCCTCCAGCCCCAGCTCTGTTTTTCTGAGTTTGATTAATTTTTTTATTCCATGTATAAGTGATACAGTGCATTATTTATCTTTCTCTTTTAGCATAGTGACTTCAAGCTTCATCCATGTTGAAACAAATGCCAGGATTTCCTTCATTTTCATGGCTAATATTTCACAGGTATATGTGTGTGTGTGTGTATACATGTATATAGTATATAAACTCTCCATTATCCATTAACCTGTCAACAGCTTGTTTCCATATCTTGGCTATTATAAGCAACACTACAGTTACATGGGAGGGCAGATGTCTCTTCAAGACCCTGTTTTTGTTTCCTTTGAGAATATACCCAGATACAGCATTCCCAGAAGGAAACAGCAACTCACTCCAGTACTCTTGCCTGGAGAATCCCGTGAACAGAGGATCCTCGTGGGCTACAGTCCATGGGGTAGCAAAGAACTGGACATGACTGAGTCACTGAGCATGATGGCTGGATCATATGGTAGCTCTATTTTTAATTTTTTGAGGATCCTCTATACTGTTTCTGTAGCAGTGGCTGCGCCAGTTTACATTCTCACCAACAGTGCACAAGGGCTCCTTTCTCACATCCACAGCAATACTTACCTCTTACCTTTTTATATCAGCCACTGTGGTTTTGATTGCATAAACTTGCCTATTTTAAACTACATGTGAAAACACGTCCCTTATGTGAAGATGGTGCTGAATAGCAATGTTCTATTCTTTAATTTTTGATCATTTTATTTTACATTACTTTTTTCCAGTTTTAAACAAACTTTATGTTGCAGAGCTGTTTTAGGTTTACAGCATCATTGAGTGGAAGGTATAGAGATTTCCCAAAGATGTCTCACCCTGCTACCTCACACCTGTGTAATCCCCACTATCAACATCCCCCCACAGAAAGCACATTTGTTACAATTGTTGATTTTATATAGATACACTTTATTGCCTAAAGTCCTCCATTTACTTTAGGGTTGCTCTTGGTGTTGTATATTCTATAGGTTTTAACATGTAGGGACATGTATCCACCACTCTAGTATCAT
Source organism: Bos indicus (assembly GCF_029378745.1). Taxonomy (NCBI): domain Eukaryota; kingdom Metazoa; phylum Chordata; class Mammalia; order Artiodactyla; family Bovidae; genus Bos; species Bos indicus. The sequence goes on along the minus strand of NC_091773.1, from coordinate 21,000,406 downwards.
CCAGAATAATTCCGTTGCCCTAAGAACCTACTGTTCTAAGCCTATTCATCCCTCCCTACTCAACCCCTAGAAACCAATGCCCCTTTCAGTCTTGCCAGCATTTTGCCCTTTCCAAAATGGCACACTGCTAAGTCACTTCAGTCGTGTCCGACTCTGTGCAACCCCATAGATGGGAGCCCCAAAGGCTCCCCTGTCCCTGGGATTCTCCAGGCAAGAACACTGGAGTGGGTTGCCATTTCCTTCTCCAATGCATGAAAGTGAAAAGTGAAAGTGAAGTCGCTCAGTCATGTCTGACTTTTTGCGACCCCATGGACTGCAGCCCACCAGGCTCCTCCATCCATGAGATTTTCCAGGCAAGAGTACTGGAGTGGGGTGCCATTTGCATACAGTTAGACTCAAACAGCACATAGCTCGTTCAGACTGCCCTCCTTCATTTGCTATCACACGTTTAGTTACACATGGGTCTTTCGTGGCTGGATGGCTCACTTCATTTTATCACCAAACAGCATCCCACTCTCTGGATGTACCACAGGGTATTCATCCTTTCACCCACGGAAGACTGCTGGGCTGCTTCTGAGTTTGGGCCATTATGATAAAATGAAAGTGCTGTACACAGCAAATGCATGGCTTTCTGTGTGGACACAGGCTTTCAACTAAGGTAAATACCATGGAGGGGTGATTGCCAAAATGGACGGTTAAAATATATTTAATTTTATAAGACACAACCATACTGCCTTCCACAGTGGCTGTGTGCACCACCTGCGTTCCCACGAGTGGATGGGCGCTCCCACCGCTCCACACCCTCACCAGCACTTGGTGCTGTCAGCGCTCTGGATGTTGGCCATTGTAAAAGGAGTGTAGTGGTATCAATATCTCATCATTGTAGTTTGCATTTTCCTGATGACATATGATTTGGGCCTTCTTTTACTATGCTTACTTGCCATCTGTATTTCTTCTTTGGTGAGGTATTTACTAATGTCATTGGCCTCCTTTTAAATTGAGTTGTTTTCTTATTCTTGAATTTCAAATGTTCTTTGCATATTTTGGGTAACAGTCCTTTATCAGATACATGTTCTGCAAATATTTTCTCCCGATCTGTGGCTTGTCTTCTCATCCTATTGATACTGCCTTTTGCAAAGTAAAGGTTTTACTTTTAATAAAATTCACTTTAGCAATGATTTCTTTCATAGATCATGTCTTGGTGTTGTTTCTGAAATGTCATCACCATGTGAGGGCTGGTCATGAAAGGTGAGACCCAGAGTGCCTGTCACCCAATAAGCAGCTTTGCTAACAGACACCCATGGAGAAGCAAGACTTCATCAGAATGGCTGGTAGAAAAGGTCAAAATGCTTAAGGCTTTGTTGCAACCTAAAAGATAAGATTTGTTAGTAGTTATATGTTTCAGGTTATAAATATTTAGGCCTGGGAGTTTAATTGGTCCTTTATTTGAATATAAGTATTTATTTAATTATGTATTACAACAGCAGAGGTGTAGTGGAATTTTTGCTTTCGATAAATATGTACAACTCTGCAAATAAAACATCATAAGCATGATTGTAGGGATTTCTGCTGTGGTCAATGAAGCGTTTTAGTAGCCAAAGCTACTGTGCATTTGAAATTAATATGGAAGCAATAAAATCAAATCACATTTCTTACAATCTATTTTAATTTCATTGCTATGCTGACATTACAATTTTTTCTACTACATAATTTCAAAGAAAAAAGACAATAAGTTCCACATATAAGAGAAGTTTATGAAGGGAATCAAATTACTAAAAATTTAGAGAGCTCGGAGTGAGGCTTGGCTTAATTTCCTATTCTGCTAAAAGCCAGTGAGTATAGGACCATTGTGGAAATAAATAAGCCACTGAAATATAGAAATCGTTTATTTTCTGAAAGCCATATTTGTCACTAACAGATATTTCATAAAAGAACAATTAGTTTCTCTTCTAAAGAGCTTTAAAGTTGTATTTCCATTTCAGTTCAGTTCAGTCACTCAGTTATCTCAGTTATGTCCAACTCTTTGCGACCCCATGAATTGCATCATGCCAAGCCTCCCTGTCCATCACCAACTCCTGGAGTCCACCCAAACCCATGTCCATTGTTTCAGTGATGCCATCCAACCATCTCACCCTCTGTCATCCCCTTCTCCTCCTGCCCTCAATCTCTCCCAGCATCAGGGTCTTTTCAAGTGAGTCAGCTCTCCACATCAGGTGGCCAAAGTACTGGAGTTTCCGCTTCAACATCAGTCCTTCCAATGAACACCCAGGACTGATTTCCTTTAGGATGGACTGGTTGGATCTCCTTGAAGTCCAAAGGACTCTCAAGAGTCTTCTACAAAACCACAGTTTAAAAGCATAAATTCTTTGGCATTCAGCTTTCTTTATAGTCCAACTCTCACATCCATACATGACTACCGGAAAAACCATAGCCTTGACTAGACGGGCCTTTGTTGGCAAAGCAATGTCTCTGCTTTTTAATATGCTATCTAGGTTGGTCATAACTTTCCTTCTAAGGAGCAAGCGCCTTTTAATTTCATGGCTGCAATCACCATCCACAGTGATTTTGGAGCCCAGAAAAATAAAGTCAGCCACTGTTTCCACTGTTTCCCCATCTATTTGCCATGAAGTGATGGGACCAGATGCCATGATCTTAGTTTTTTGAATATTGAGCTTTAAGCCAACTTTTCACTTTCCTCTTTCACTTCCATCAAGAGGTCTTTAGTTCTTCTTTACTTTCTGCCATAAGGGTGGTGTCATCTGCATACCTGAGGTTATTGATATTTCTCCCAAATTTTGATTTCAGCTTATGCTTCCTCCAGCCTAGCATTTCTCATGATGTATTCTGCATATAAGTGTGGGGCCACCCAAGACGGACGGGTCATGGTGGAGAGGTCTGACAGAATGTGGTCCACTGGAGAAGGGAATGGCAGACCACTTCAGTATTCTTGCCTTGAGAACTCCATGAACAGTATGAAAAGGCAAAATGATAGGATACTAAAAGAGGAACTCCCCAGGTCGGTAAGTGCCCAATATGCTACTGGAGATCAGTGGAGAAATAACTCCAGAAAGAATGAAGGGATGGAGCCAAAGCAAAAACAATACCCAGCTGTGGATGTGACTGGTGATAGAAGCAAGGTCCAATGCTGTAAAGAGCAATATTGCATAGGAACCTGGAATGTCAGGTCCATGAATCAAGGCAAATTGGAAGTGGTCAAACAAGAGATGGCAAGAGTGAATGTCAACATTCTAGGAGTCAGCAAACTAAAATGGACTGGAATGGGTGAATTTAATTCAGATGACCATTATATCTACTACTGCGGGCAGGAGTCCCTTAGGAGAAATGGAGTAGCCATCATGGTCAACAAAAGAGTCCAAAATGCAGTACGTGGATGCAATCTCAAGAATGACAGAATGATCTCTGTTTGGTTCCAAGGCAGACCATTCAATACCATGGTAATCCAAGCCTATGCCCCAACCAGTAACACTGAAGAAGCTGAAGTTGAATGGTTCTATGAAGACCTACAAGACCTTTTAGAACTAACACCCAAAAAAGATTTCCTTTTCATTATAGGGGACTGGAATGCAAAAGTAGGAAGTCAAGAAACACCTGGGGTAACAGGCAAATTTGGCCTTGGAGTATGGAATGAAGCAGGGCAAAGGCTAATAGAGTTTTGCCAAGAGAATGCACTGATCATAGTAAACACCCTCTTCCAACAACACAAGAGAAGACTCTACACGTGGACATCACTAGATGGTCAACAACAAAATCAGATTGATTCTATCCTTTGCAGCCAAAGATGGAGAAGCTCTATGCTGCTGCTGCTGCTAAGTCCCTTCAGTCGTGTCCGACTCTGTGGGACCCCATAGACGGCAGCCCACCAGGCTCCCCCGTCCCTGGGATTCTCCAGGCAAGAACACTGGAGTGGGTTGCCATTTCCTTCTCCAATGCATGAAAGTGAAAAGTGAAAGTGAAGTCGCTCAGTTGTGTCCAAATCTTCGCGACCCCATGGACTGCAACCTACCAGGCTCCTGTGTCCATGGGATTTTCCAGGCAAGAGTACTGGAGTGGGGTGCCATTGCCTTCTCCAGGAGAAGCTCTATACAGTCAGCAAAAACAAGACCAGGAGCTGACTGTGGTTCAGATCATGAACTCCTTATTGCCAAATTCAGACTTAAATTGAAGAAAGTGAAGGAAACCTCTAGACCATTCGGGTATGACCTAAATCAAATCCCGTATGATTATACAGTGGAAGTGAGAAATAGATATAAGGGACTAGATCTGATAGACAGAGTATTTCCACTCAGTGCATTTTTAGTTTCTACTTTTGCATAAATAATACATTCTCCTTAATACCAGGCTGTAGTTAAGTTCTTGGGCTTCTCAGGTGGTGCAGTGGTAAGAATTCACCCGACAATGTGGAAGATGCAGGAGACACAGTTTTCAATCCCTGTGTTGGGAAGATCCCCTGGAAAAGGAAATGTCAACCCACTCCAGTATTCTTGCCTGGAGAATCCCATGGGCAGAGGAGTCTTATGGACTACAGTCCATGGGGTTGAAATGAGTCAGACACAACTGAGTGACTAAGCAGGAACATGAGTTAAGTTCTTACACAATTTAAATAATGTTATAAAAACTCCAAAAACTGAATCAATAGAACGAAGCGATAGCAACAAGCATTTTTTAGCCTTTTGAGCACAATAATCTTTTTTCTCTAACTTCAGTTAATCAAATTGGCCATGAATCTAGATCTGGACAGAGGCGATCTACACACAAATTCAGTGTTGATGACTTCGTAGACATCCGGTATCATTGGGTTGGTGCAGGAAAACTGCTACTGTATGCATGGTGGTGGTTTAGTTGCTCAGTTGTGTCTGACTCTTTGCAATCCCATGGAGTGTAGCCTGCCAGGCTCCTCTGTCCATGGGATTTTTCCAGGCGAGAATACTGGAGTGGGTTGCCATTTCTTTCTCCAGGGGATCTTCCCAACCCAGAGACAGAACCTGGGTCTCCTGTATTGCAGGCAGATTCTTTACTGACTGAGCCACCAGGGAAGCCCACTGTATAGCATGCTCCAGACTAAACTCCAACTTAGTTATCAAATTTTCAATGATGTAAAACTATTTAAAGTGGAAAACTTGAGAGGGTTTCCTTCTGCTGGAAGAAAGTCTACTGAGGTATACCACAGTTACTTCCTCTTCTGGAGTGGAGGTCAGGAGATCATACAATCTCAAGAAGATTCTCAAGAGAAAGAAATATCATATGACATCCCTTTAATGGTACAAATGAACTTATAACACAGAAACCGACTCATAGACCGACAGAATGAACTTCTAGTTGCTGGGGAAAGGGATAATTAGGGAGTTTGGGACGGTCACATACATTCTGCTGTGTTTAAATGGTTAACCAACAAGGACCTACTGTGTAGCACAGAGAACTCTGCTCAGTGTTATGTGGCAGCCTGGATGGGAGGGAGTTTGGGGGAGAATGGATACATGTATATGTTCGACTGAATCCCTTCACTGTTCACCTGAAACTCTCACAACATTGCAAATCAGCTACACTCCAATATAAAATAAAAAGGAGAGAAAAAAAGGGGAAAAAGGAAGAGCTCAACATGTCGAGAAAACAGTTTTGCTTCCTCCTGACTATGTCAGTATATGAAGGGCTTTTCTCTTAAGACAGTGGAGGACAGATGCCTTCCCGCCCCATCTGCTCACACTGGAGTACACAGTGTTCTGTGAAAAGGTTTTAGGAACTTTACTCCTTGCTCTTTCACTCAAAAATCACAGCAGAAGGCAGATGAGAAAAACCCATATTGTTACATGTTATCTTTGGATCTGTATTAATTTATAAATAATGACATGTTTGGTACTTTATAATGGCACTTCATTTTCAGATACCAAAGTCTGCATTGTTTCCTGTTGCAGGAATAGAAAAATTACCACAACCGTGGTGACTTGACACAGCATGAATGTATTATGTCATGGGCCTGCTGGATGGAGCAAAAGTCAAGATGCCAGCAGCCTGCCTTCCCCTCTGGGACTTCGGAAAGAAACCACTTCTCTGCATTGTCCAGCCTACAGAACTGCTCTGTTCCCTCTCTCATGACCCCTTCTTCCACCATCAGAGCCAGCACCTCTGCCTGCATCCACGGTCACACAGTTCCTGTAATTTCACTCTCTTCCACTCACCTGAGCCTGGAAAGGTTCTCTGCTTTAAGGATTTGATTGGATAAATCAAGACAATACAGGGCAATGTCCCTATCTCAAAATTATCAACCAAAATCATACCTGAAAAGTCCCTTTTTCATGAAATCCATTCATAGGTTTCAGGGTTAGGACATGACACATCTTTGGTGGCCATGGTATTTGTGAAAGCAATGCAAGAATCAACATGTTGACAAAATAAGCTTCAGAGACTTACCCTTGATACATTCAGTTCAGTTCAGCTGCTCAGTCATGTCCAACTCTTTGTGATCCAATGGACTGGAGCACGCCAGGCTTCTCTGTCCATCACCAACTCCCAGAGCCTGCTCAAACTCATGTCCATAGAGCCGGTGATGCCATCTGACCATCTCATCCTCAGTCATCCCCTTCTTCTCCTGTCTTCAGTCTTTTCCAGTGAGTCAGTTATTCACATCAGGTGGCCCAACTAATGGAGTTTCAGCTTCAGCATCAGTCCTTCCAATGAATATTCAGGACTGATTTCCTTTAGGATGGACTAGTTTGACATCCTTGCAGTCCAAGGGACTCTCAAGAGTCTTCTCCAATACCACAGTTCAAAAGTATCAATTCTTTGGTGCTCAGCTTTCTTTATGGTCCAACTCTCACATCCATACATGACTACTGGAAAAACCATAGCTTTGACTACATGGACCTCTGTTGGCAAAGTAAAGTCTCTGCTTTTTAATATGCTGTCTTAAGCCTGTCATACTTTTTCTTTCAAGGAGCAAGCGTCTTTTAATTTCATGGCAGCAGTCACAATTTGCAGTGAATGTGGAGGCCAAGAAAATAAATTTTCTCACTGTTTCCATTGTTTTCCCATCTATTTGCCATGAAGTGATGGGACCGGATGCCATGATTTTCATTTTTTGAATGTTGAGTTTTAAGCCAGCTTATTCACTCTCCTCTTTCACTTTCATCAAGAGGCTCTATAGTTCCTCTTCAATTTCTGCCATAATGGTGGTGTCATCTGCATGTCTGAGGGTATTGATGTTTCTCCCAAATTTTGATTCCAGCTTGTGCTTCACCCAGCCTGGCATTTCACATGATGTACTCTGCATATAAGTTAAATAAGCAGGTTGACAATATACCGCCTTGACATTCTCCTTCCCCAATTTTGAACCAGCCTGTTGTTCCATGTCTGGTTTTAACTATTGCTTCTTGACTTGCATACATATTTCTCAGGAGGCAGTAAGGCATTCTGGTATTCCCATCTCTAAGAATTTTCCACAATTTGTTGTGATCCACACAGTCAAAAGATTTAGCATAGTCAATAAAGCAGAAGTAGATTTTTTCTGGAACTCTCTTGCTTTTGTGATGATCCAACAGATGTTGCCAATTTGATCTCTGGTTCCTCTGCCTTTTCTAAATCCAGCTTGAACATTTGGAAGCTCTTGGTTCATGAACTGTTGAAGCCTGACTTGGAGAATCTTGAGCATTACTTTGCTAGCGTGTGAGATGAGTGCAATTGTGTGGTAGTTTGAACGTTCTTTGGCATTGCCTTTCTTTGGAATTGAAATGAAAACTGACCTTTTCCAGTCCTGTGGCCACTGCTGAGTTTTCCAGCTGGCATATTGAGTGCAGCACTTTCACAGCATTCTCTTTTAGGATTTGAAATAGCTCAGCTGGAAATCCTGTGCTGCACAGCATGTGGGATCTTAGTTCCCCAGCCAGGCTTGAACCCATTCCCCCTGCATTGGAAGTGTGGAGTCTTAACCCCTGGACTGCCAGGGCAGTCCCCTTGATACAATAGTGTGGGTTAAAGGAAATATTTCAAAGAGAATTACAGTATGATATTTTAAATTTATTCCTGCATCTTAAAATACAGAAACTAGACAATAAATTATTCTCTAGATAGTTAATTTGAATAAATCCTTTGAGAAACTAAATGCATCCAACGTTATTACGACTTATCCCAGATGCACATGTCCACCACCACGGGCTGCTTAGTGACGTGGCCTTTCACGAGTGTCGTCAGGTCACAACTGTGCACCTTCTTGACATGTTTCAAGTCTGGCTTACAGTCATTTGGGACCACCTTGGAACATTGCTTATGAACACTCAAACCACAATCTAAAGAATTTAAAAAGGAAAAATTCATTATTATTTTCAGAATTTTGAGTATTCTGGAGTGTTTATTTTGGCAAGACACTTCAACCTGACTTAGATTTAAAGACTAGCTTTCAGCCAGGAGAGTGAGGGGAATATTCTTCTCATTCTCTCTTTTGAAAAATTTGATTTTAAGTTAGAAGACTAGAATTCCAGCTCATGTTCCATCATTTACTCACTGTATGATCTCAAGAGAATACCAACTCAGACCAAAGTTAATAAGTGTTCAATTAAATGTCTACAAAATGTAATATTATGCCAATTAAAAATTTATCCATTTCTTTAAAGTTAAAAAATACATTAGAAAATAATCCAAATTAATCCTGAGATGTTTGTGACCAATCTTCCCTTTGTCAAAAAGGTAAGACACCCAATTTTGGGTCTTGTTTGGAGCAAAGATAAAGTAGAAGCTTGTCATTGACTAACTTCAGTTCAGTTCAGTTCAGTCACTCAGTCGTGTCCGACTCTTTGTGACCCCATGAATTGCAGCACGCAAGGCCTCCCTGTCCATCACCAGCTCCCGGAGTTCACTCGAACTCATGTCCATCGAGTCGGTGATGCCATCCAGCCATCTCATCCTCTGTTGTCCCCTTCTCCTCCTGCCCCAATCCCTCCCAGCATCAGCGTCTTTTCCAATGAGTCAACTATTCACATGAGGTGGCCAAAGTATTGGAATTCCAGCTTCAGCATCAGTCCTTCCAATGAACACTCAGGACTGATCTCCTTTAGGATGGATTGACTAAAGACTGAACTAAATGTTGTTGTGAGAAAAGATTTATGAAATCTGTATCATAAGCCTGTTCTCACAATTCAGCTGCTTCCTGACCTTGGAAAAGTCATTTAACCAATACTGCATGTTAAGCTCCTGAAAAGCAAAGATGGATTATTTATGCCGGGTCATGAAAGCCTAAAAAGGTTTAGCTTCTAGAGATAACAGAAAGATAGAGATAACGCACTGAACAGAATTAATCTTTTGAGGGTTTTCTCTGTAAAATGAGAAAACTAGACTCAATAATCTATAAACTAACCCTAAATTAAAGGCTTTATAACTGTAATGAATACGACAGTATCATGTGTGCATGTGTGCTAAGTCACCTAAATCATGTCCGAATCTTTGGGACCCCCATGGACTGTAGCCTGCCAGGCTCCTCTGTCCATGGGATTCTCCAGGCAAGAATAATGAAGTGGGTTTGCCATGCCCTCCTCCAGGGGATCTTTCCAACCCAGGAGCTGAACCCAAGTCTCAAGTCTCCTGTGTCTCCAGCAGGTGGGTTCTTCACCACTAGCATCACCTGGGAAGCCCTGATTGTATCATAAGAAACTTATTCATCACAATGCCAAGATTTAGAGGTAATTTTAGTTATGATCTTGGAGTACAATGAGGTATCAGCATGTTTCTTATCAGGAAAGTGCAACCATGTACTGGAACCACCAGTGTGCTGGGAGCAGGGGCAATGGGACCACTCACAGGCTAGGCTCCTATTCTACCTGCTGGATGCATTTTGATACCCAGCCCCTGGCAGGTGGTGGAGCTGCAGGACTCGGCCCTGGATGACCATGAGGAAATGGTTTGCCTGCCTGTTCAGAATGCCTATCCTAGACTGTTAGTGAGAAGTTAATCTTATATCATGTTTAAGACATTACACTGTTGGTATTCTCTGTTATGACAGCTTAGCCTAATATAATGATTAGAGAAATGAATATTGTAATAATTACTTGTTTTAAGCATTGATATAAGCATTATTATCATTCTTTAAAGCTGCTTTTAAATATGATCTAATTATATGGTGGTCTATCTCAGAACTATTCTTTTTCCAGTAGTCATGTATGGATGGACCATAAATAAGGCTGAGTGCTGAAGAATGGATGCTTTCATACTGTGCTGTTGGAGAAGACTCTTGAGAGTCCCTTGGACTGCAAGAAGATCAAACCAGTCAGTCCTAGCAGAAATCAGCCCTGAAAATTCATTGGAAGGACGGATGTTGAAGGTGAAGCTCCAATCCTCTGGCCACCTGATGCAAAGAGCCAGTTCATTGGAAAAGACTCTGATGCTGTGAAAGATTGAAGGCAGGAGAAAGGGGAGACAGAGGATGAGATGGTCAGTAGGCATCACCTACGCAATGGACATGAATTTGAGCAAACTCTGGGAGATGGTAAAGAACAAGGAAATCTGGCATGCTGCGATCCATGGGTTTGCAAAGAGTAGGACATGACAGTAACTGAACAAAAACAACCATCTCAGGAACCATGAATAGTTATCTCCTCAAAACTCAGTGTCTTACTTATACAAAGAGAAGTTGATGAATTTACACTAGTCCTTCCTTTCTAAGTTATCATGAATCCTTGTCAGTGGCCTACTCCTGCCAGACACCTTGCAGGATGTGGGAAGTGAAGTCACTTCCTGCAGCTCGTACTAATTGAGCCTCCAGATTACCACTGGGTCCCGAGCTATGTGATCAAGCACAAGTCTTAAGAGAATTTCTTAGAACCATTTACAATTTCTGAAGAACTAAAGAAAATGGAAAGTTTTTAAAAAAGTGAATGCTACCATGATGACTGATGGCCCACAGTTCTGCATCATCCCCTTCTGCTAAGGGTGTGTAGGAACTTAAGAATAGTGTAGTTGCCACCCCCTTAATTATTTAAGGTTATATGGCAGTGCAGAAGAGCTACTGCATATGTAACTAAAGCCTCTAATCAGAGCTGAATCAGGTAAGCCATTTAACGGAGACTGGAAAGAGCAGGATGATGCCCTTGGCCTTGAAGACACCAATATGTGGGAGAGAACCCTGTTCTCAAATTCATGTCCACTGAGTCGGTGATGCCATCAAATCAACTCATCCTCTGGATGAGAGGAATGATGGGGAACCCCTAGAAGCCAAGGGTCTCAGCCCCACAGTTTGAACGGGACCCTTGAAGAGAACTCCAAGCCTCCCGTGAGATGATAACAAAGGTCAGAACCATGACTGCATTCTTGTGAGACTCTGGGAGAAGGACCTGCGCTTGGACTCTTGATCAGAACAAACTGGGAGATAATAAGTGTGTGCTGTATAATGTGGCTGCATGCACAGTCACATGTTGTACAGTGGAAAACTAACACAGGATTTTTCACTGGAATAGAGTTCTGCTTTAATAAACAGCCAAGAGATGGGAGCAGCTTGAGAAACAGTTGGTGGAGACTGGAAGAGTATGGGGCGGTGGGGAGGAGAGTGAGAGAGTGAGTCTAGATCACAGGACAGAAGACTTAATCTCACCGTTGGTCGAAACCTGCACAGGGGGCAGTTGCCTGCCAGGGAGAGATCAGAAGAGAGTCAGGAGCATGTTATTGGAAACCAGAAGACAGAGACCCTTGCTGGTCATGGCAGGAAGCTTGACGTCACTGTTTCCTGCAGGAATGTGGAAAGCAGAAACGGCCAGTAGTCATGTCTACCTGGTTACACCCCTATGCTGCAGGTGCTGCCTGGTTTCTTCATTATTCGATCATAAAATGTGAGAGGAGGGGAGGAAGGGAGGAACTTGGTGACAAACTACCAGATTGAAACAAACAGGATTTGGTGATTCTTTTGGGTGTGTATGTGTGTGTGCACATAAGTTTTCTTCTTCTTTTTTTTTTTATTGGAGGTGAATTGTTTTACAAACTTGTGTTGGGTTTGATGGCTCTGAATATTCTCAGCTTCTCCAGATGCCAAAATATGCTGAAAATTGGGTGGCTTGAAATCCTAGCATGGGGGCAATCCTAGGTGTGTGACACAAAAGCTTTTCCTCAAATCTTAGAAGGATCAAAACTTCTCACAGAGGGTCTTCTGAAGGGATTAAGAACTTGACTCAGAGATCGCCTCAGCTAAACTGGAGGGTCTCTGGGAATCTGAAGGTGTTTGTTGTTCCCAGGCCTCTCAGCAGGAGGCTGGGAGAGAGAGACCGGCTCAGAAAGATCTGTGAAGTTACCTTTTGTCCCACACAGTGAAGGAATGCATCTGAAATCCATGAGAGTCCTAGAAACTGGTAAGAAAACTGAGCAGCAACTGGGGCAGAGTGAATGCAGAATCAAAGGAGGCTTTGAGAAGCCCTAAATGCTACTGGCAGGGACAGTCCATGAAACTGCTCAGGGACAGACACTACTACCTTTCATGATGAAGGAAAGACTGACCTTTGTTCAGAGGTCAAGAGCCCAGGGCTGGAGTGGACAGCTACGGAGCCTGGCAGTGCACTCCACGCTAGAAGCAAGGTGCAGTGGTTTTCCTTAGTGTTATTCTTCTTGTGAAACATTGTGTGCTCCACTCTCTCATCCCTCAAGTGAACCTCAGGTGAACCACGCATAGTTTTAACTGTTCACCTGGTTTCTCCCTATTGTTGTTTAGTTGCTAAGTCATGCCTGACTCTTTCAAAACCCCATGGACTGTAGCCCGCTAGGCTCCTCTGTCCATGGGATTCTCCAGGCAAGAATACTGGAGTGGGTCGCTATGCTGTCTTTCAGGGGATCTTTCCAACTCAGGGATGAAACCCATGTCTCCTGCATTGGCAGGCAGGATCTTTACCACTGAGTCACCTGGGAAGCTTTCTCCCTGTAGTGGCTATAATTTTCCCCTCTGTAATGCTCAATTCAGGAGCATTTCTGTAACCATTGTCTGAAAAAGATCAGAGCTGTCTGCTGTCCCAGGACAAACATTATAGGGGTCACAGTCAGAGGACTGAGCAAGGCTCCCACCTGAAGGGCAGCTGAAAACACTTGAGGATGCTCTGGTCACATGGCTGTTATTTAATATGCTACCCATCCTCTGCTTAGCACCTCCCCTCAAATCACTCCTTATTAACAAGCAACTAACATGTTCACTTGGGGAAGGCAATGGCACCCCACTCCAGTACTCTTGCCTGGAAAATCCCATGGACGGAAGAGCCTGGTAGGCTGCGGTCCATGGGGTCACTAAGAGTCGGACACGACTGAAGCGACTTAGCAGCAGCAGCAGCAACATGTTCACTGCAGGTGTGCATGGACTTCTCTCAAATCTAATTAACCATTCTTCCACTACCAAAAAACAATATTTCTGTCACCAGCTCATCCTTGCTACAAAATGTGATGAACCACGAAAGGTCTGAGATTTTGCAAGCTACTGAGCTATGAGATGGTTGGATGGCATCGCTGATTTGATGCACATGAGTTTGAGCAAGCTCCAGGAGTTAGTGATGGACATGGAGCCTTGGTGTGTTGCAGTTGATGGGGTCGCAAAGAGTCGAACACGACTGAGTGACTGAACTGAACTGTTACCCTCTCACAGGTTTACGGATGCCGGCGGAAGATGTTATATTCTTGGGTCAGAGACAGAGGACTTCATATTCACAGCACAGCCAACACCATGAGTATCAGCATTTTGTGACTGAGGTATATGCACACAACAGGCTGTGTCACATGGGGGTCCCTGAGGTTAGGGAACTAAGATATTTTATAAAGGGCAATAGGCTCTTTTACTGACAAACCTAGACAGCTTATTACAAAGCAGAGACATTACTTTGCCAACATAAGTCTGTACAGCCAAAGTTACGGTTTTTCCCGTAGTCATGTATGGATGTGAGAGTTGGACCATAAAGAAGGTTGAGAGTCGAAGAATGATGCTTTCGAACTGTGATGCTGGAGAAGACTTTTGAGAGTTCCTTGGACTGCAAGGAGATCACACCAGTCAATCCTAAAGGAAATCAGTCGTGAATCCTCATTGGAAGGACTGATGCTTAAGCTGAAACTCCAATACTTTGGCCACCTGATGTGAAGAACTGACTCATTGGAAAAGACCCTGATGCTGGGAAAGATTAAAGGCAGGAGGATAAGGGGACAACAGAGGATGAGATGGTCGGATGGCATCACCAACTTGATGGACATGAGTCTAAGCAACGTCCAGGAGATAGTGAAGGATAGGGAAGCCTGGCATGCTGCAGTTCATGGGGTCACAAAGAGTTAGACACAACTTCGAGAATGAACAAAGGCACGCCTCCCCTGGGCCCTGCCTGGAGATATTGTCTCTACCTTCTGAAACTTCCAAAGGGAGGGTAAGAAATTCTCCCCTTGGTTCTGAAGAGAAACACAGTCTGATTTACTAGGTCTGCTTTGTATGTAAACACCCTTGGAGAAACAGTCTGAAACAAAATGCGTGCTCACAAGACAGCATGCAGAGACGCAACATGTCCAAAGAGAAACATCTCCCACTGCACAGCTCCTGCCCTCCTTCCCTGGAACTGGAGGGTCCATTTCGGATACTCTTCAGAGGAAGTATGACAAGGGCAGGTGTGTCTCCTCCACGTGTCACTGGGTCCCACTGATGCCTGACACAATGGTTACTTATCATTTGAAGGTCATGTCTTCCTCACCTTCATTAGAATGAAACGATTCCTTCCCTGCTACTTGTCCAGCCACACACAGTTCCTGTTACCCTGGAAACCATCCTACTTTGATCCCTGTAGATGCAAAGCCAGCACACGTGCCACAGGCTGCCTGACTTTCTCCTCTCCTCTCAGACGACCGCCTACCTGCTCCACTCCACCAGGACCTTGTTTCTCATACTTGACATCCGACCTCATGCTTTATGTTTATATTTTATCCCCTTTTTCACTGACGACTCTTCCCTCCCAGCTCTGGGCTCTAAATCCTCCCGGCCTCTCTGATTCAGGTGGACCTAGGCTCCTCCCACCTGGAGCCTCGGCTCAGTGAGAAGCTGCCACCCAGCTCCTTGGGGGCCTGCGAGTGAACATAAACAGCATCACCTCAGTTTGCCATAAACCATGACTTCTTGAATATGACACCCTTCATATTTTTAGCTTTGGGTTTGTGTATAGTTTACTGCTTTTATAATATTAGGCCCTGAGTTATTCATATTTTTCTCTTTTACTTATTATTTCATGATAGAGCACACAGAATACATTTTTCTTAAGCTAATAAGATAATAAAATATAGGACATGATATTTATCATTTTATAACATATTCCTCCATTTCCCAAGCCTACACCTATCTTTTGCAGCTAGTATGTAACTATACATATAAACATAATTTAAAAGACAGTTTTGTGTTTTGAGCTGTTTTGTTCCTCAGTTAAGGGCATGGCCTATCCTGTGAAAATTAATGACTGGTGAAAAAAACTGCAGTGTTCCTAAACAGTGCAGTATATCTTTTTGACGTGAACTTGTTTTTAAAGTATTTTTTAAATTAATTTATTTATTTGGTTGTGCTAGCTCTTTGCCGCCGTGTGGGCGTTTCTCTAGTTCGGCGAACAAGGGCTCCTCTCTGCTTGAGGTACGCGGGCTTCTCGTTGCAGGGGCTTCTCTTCTCAGGAGCCTGGCTCTAGCGTGCAGGTGCAGTAGTTGTGGTGCATGGGCTTAGCTGCTCCACAGCACGTGGAACCTTCCCAAACCAGGGATGAAATCCGTGTCTCCTGCACTGGCAGGCAGATTCTTATCCACTGTGCCACCAAGGAAGTCCTTTAAAGTATTTCTTAATGACAGATCATTTGACAGATCAAGCTCATCATCTGGGTTATATTTTAAGGCTTTGAACAGCAGAGAGGAGAGCTGGCTCATTGCCAACATCATCAAAACTGCAGTAAAGGACTTCGGGCAGGTTCTGCAGTGCATGCACTACAGAGTTTAGAGTCAATCCATTAACCCCAAATGGGATGAATGGTTCTCTTACGTGAACATTCTTGCTGTGCTTTTCTGTTATGCTTAATCACTTATATCTTCTTTCACATATCAGAGGAAAAGGAGTATACAATTTGGTCAATTAAATCACACTTAAAGAAGTGATAAAGGAAGTGAAATATAGCCACTGTCCTATCCACATGTGTTTAAAAGCATAAACTTTTTCACCAATAGGACTTTACTTACCTTTTGCTAATTTGCCCGTTTAACATGTACTTCCCCCCTTGAGTAGGGAGGGATAGGGAGGCCTGGCATGCTACAATCCATGGGGTCATAAAGAGTTGGACACCACTTAGGGACTGAACAGCAACAGCAACATCAAATTAACAACGAGTGGCTCTGAATCTCAGAGCCAGAAGGTTTACTTATGAAACCTCTGCCACTATCTTTTCACCATGGTTTATAAGCTAATAGCTCTTACAAGAGTTAATTTATATAGGAATATTACTTTTTACAAAATTTTAAGTTCCAGCATATTTTATTGCCAAATATTATAAAATAAACTAAACACCACCACTCATTATCACCAGATCATGTGACTCTATGATTTGCTGTCATCGTTTATAAGCTGAATATATGAAAAATATATGAAGAATGAAAAAAAAATTGCCCTTCAGTTGAAAAAACCTTCAGCTTTGAAATCCAAAATAAAGACCAATTGTCAGTCCCATTAATAGAATATTTTGTTTAAAAAGGATGCAGACACACCTGCAAATATCTTTGATACAGCAGACATAGATGAATGAAACAAATATGCATCATCTTATTAGATTACAAATTTCGAGCTAGCTGGTTTTAAGTGATGGGAAGAAGACTAGACAACCAAAAGATCAGAGCAGATGGTGAGGAAACGTAAGCCCTTAATTTTGAGGCTGCCCGATTGCTAGGAAGCCGGGACCGGGGCTGGATCAGTTCAAATGCCGCAACGATCACTATTCCTACCAAGATTCAGCTGTTTTTCTTGAGTAAACGCTCACTGAGTTCAGCATACACTTGGTGAATTTCTATAGATCTGAAAATTTTAATTCAGACCATTTTGCCAGTTCTTTGTTACTTTTATGGAGAAACAAGTGTTTGGAGGTCCTAACTCCTCTCTTTTCCCTAATGTTACTTCAAAACTCAATTTTTAATGTGTCCTTTAATTTCTCAGCACTCTCAACACAACTGGAGACTACTAGTCACTTTTCCCTCTGTTGTTTCCAGAATTCTATGTATTCGTCTAAAATAATGTTTCCAAATTTTTATAGCTAGTCAAAAATGAATAACAGTTTATAAGATAAACTTATTGAGGTAATAATTTATTGTAAATGAGTATGTGCTGTGTATGTGCTGTGCTAAGTTGCTTCACTTAGTCGCTAAGTCGTGACTCACTCTTTGAGACCCTATGAACTGTAGCCCACCAGGCTCCTCTGTCCATGGGGATTCTCCAGGCAAGAATACTGGAGTGGGTTGCCATGCCCTCCTCCAGGAGATCTTTCTAATCCAGGGATCGAACCTGTGTCTCTTATCTCTCCTGCACTGGCAGGTGGGTTCTTTACCACTATTACCACCTACAGAGTATAGTTTTTATGTATTTAGACTACTATAATTTAATAACTCTATTTTGCACAGTGCCTGATATAAAGGGAGTTCAGTATTAATATTTTCATGATGAATTAATTCTCAATAACCCTTCTCCTTAGGAATTATAGAAAATATAAATTGCAAAGTGCCACTTTATGGGAGTAATGCGATGTATTTCAGGATGGAGGAGTTTTGGTTAATAAAGATTAAACATTAGAAATGCAACAAGTCATGACTCAGAAGGCTATGTGCACAAAGCGCTGCATGTAGGTCTGCTTGTCTACATGACCTGCAACTGAGTGAACTAGCACAACACAGTTTCACACCCAACTGAATATCCCTGTGTAATCTATCAGCAGGACCCCCATTATCACTGTTATCACTGTTATCTCATGCACCGTGTATCCCTGTGTAGTCTAGCAGCAAGACTCCCATTATCACTGTTATCACTGTTATCACCATGATCTCATGCACTGAGTATCCCTGTGTAGTCTAGCAGCAGGGCCCCCATTATCACTGTTATCACCATTATCACATGCACTGTGTGTCCCTGTGTAGTCTCAAAGCAGGACTCCCATTATCAATGTTATCACTGTTATCACCATTATCTCATGCACTGAGTATCCCTGTGTAGTCTCACAGCAGGACCCCCATTATCACTGTTATCACTGTTATCACCATTATCTCATGCACTGAGTATCCTTGTGTAGTCTAGCAGCAAGACACCCATTATCACTGTTATCTCATGCACTGAGTATCCCTGTGTAGTCTCACAGCAGGACTCCCATTATCAATGTTATCATCATTATCACACGCACTGTGTATCCCTGTGTAGTCTAGCAGCAAGATTCCCATTCTTATCACCATGATCTCACGCACTGAGTATCCCTATGTAATCTAGAAGCAGGATCCCCATAATCACATGCTTTTCAGGAAAAGTCATCATTTGCAGCTGAATCTCACTCTGCACTTCACAAATGAACCTGATCTGAATTGTGCTAATGGCTATGCTCCAGACACAAAGAGGAAATGAGAAAGTTGTTCTGAACAAAAGTGAACTGGAAGAAACTGTACTGACTCTACTAATTTCAAGTCTAGACAATAATTAAGATGGAGCCAAACTCCAATGGCCTTGATATAATATTATTTCTTAACTTATCTGGCTCCCAAACATTTTAATAACAAAAATGGCTTTAGCTTTATTGAGGTATAATGACATGAAGAAAGTACACATATTTAAAGGGTAAAATTTTATAAGTTGTGACATACATGTGAATCCACAAAACCATAACTACAGTCAACATAATGAACTTATCACCTCCCAAAGCCCCCTTCTGTCCCTTTATAAGCCCTCCCTGACCTGGGAGACCAGTCTATCCTAAAGGAAATCAGTCTTGAATATTCACTGGAAGGACTGATGCTGAAGCTGAAACTCCAATACTTTGGCCACCTGATGTGAAGAGCCAACTCATTGGAAAAGACCCTGATGCTAGGAAAGATTGAGGGCAGAGGACAAGGGGATGACAGAGGATGAGATGGTTGGATGGCATCAGTGACTCGATGGATGTGAGTTTGAGTAAACTCCAGGAGTTGGTGATGCACAGGGAGGCCTGGCATGCTGCAGGCCATGGGGTCACAAAGAGTTGGACACGACTGAGCGACTGAACTGAACTGAACTGGCCTGGGAAGTGTTAGTGGAGAGTAATACACAGTGTGAAAACACAATGAGATAAGTCAATTGCTCAAATGTAAAAATAATAACATAAAGTTATTAGAAATCAGCAATGGATTGCTTTTCTCCTTTTATTAATCTTGAATGGATAAACTCTAAGTACAACATAAATCCTATAAGCCACTAACAAAGCGTGCTGATTTAGGTGACATAAAATACAACGGTTAAATTCCCTTCATGTATTGAGTACACAGTGCTTACAAATAAATAAGAAAACAACAAGAAGAAAAGAGGAACATGTTCAAAAGGGTAGAGAAAGGCGAGCGAAAGGATACGCCAGTGTCATTTCAAGTTGCTCAACCTCATGCACAATATGAGAAATGCATCCTGAAAATGGCCAGTGCACACGTTTCTCCAGGTATCCAAGTGGACAGAGATGATTCCGGTCCACAAAAAGCAAAATAGAATGTAGGAAGAACAAGGACAGACCCAATACACATCTGTTTTCAAAATAGAAATGGAATGTCCTTGTGCAGGAACTGAAGAGGGGAAGAAAGTGAGAGAAGTCACAGGGGAAGGAATCCAGGCTGGGGTGGGGGAAGGCAGGAGCTTATGCAGGAGGCCGGGGAGGAAACCCTCCCTGTGGGAAGGAGGCTGGGCTGTTACTCTTGCTCCCAGATGTAGGCACTCGGGCATCTTCTTGTGCATATCATATGT
Organism: Bos indicus; assembly: GCF_029378745.1. Classification (NCBI taxonomy): domain Eukaryota; kingdom Metazoa; phylum Chordata; class Mammalia; order Artiodactyla; family Bovidae; genus Bos; species Bos indicus. The sequence continues at coordinate 20,980,443 of NC_091773.1, read as the reverse complement.
CTGTTTCATCCTTTATTACACCCTTTATTAAAAGTAGAAGTTTATCTAGTCCCTCTTCCTTACTTGCCACTGGTACCTCATATGCTTTCCTGGAGAATCTTCCAGACCAGCACCAGGAGAGCCAGCTCACCCTATGATGGTTGGTCATTACCCTACGGGTGGGACGTTCAGGTTGTGGATCTGGTTTTCTTCATCGTGCTCCAGGGTTAGTGTGGTTCTCTAACCTCAAGTCTTATAGAAACTCCTAGCCATCAAATCTCTTCACAAGTTCGTCATCTCCAGTCTTTCTGCAGAATTTTTCTTTTTGGAGCCTCTCATTCTAAACTTCAACTCTTACATCATTTTTCATATTTTCAGCCCTTTCTGTATAGGCTGTATTCTGATGGTACTCTCAGATACACTACTTCCAATTACATGTTTTATCTTTATTTTTATCTGTTCTATTATTCAGTTGGCTAATTGATTATAAGCTTAAACATATTCATGCTTTATTCATTTTTGAACTTCTGTTGAGTTATTTTGCAAATCCACAATTTTTTATACCACTTCTTGTTCTTGCCTTACATTTTGTACCACCTTATTAAAAAAAATAATTTAAAATAGTCGTGGATTGTTCTTTAATCTTCACAGTGTGTTTTCCCTTATGATGGTTTATTTGCTCAAATGGCTTATCCTTCTGATAAAAATATTCTTCTCTGAGATGATCTTACTGAGAGTCTGCTGTGCTCTGGAGCATGGGGGTATCTCTGGAGACTCGGTCCACAGCGCTGGCCTCTGCTGGGTGCAGTGACTTTCTCCAGTTCCAACCCCTTTGCATTTTTTAATTTTAATTTCTCTGGTTGGGGTACCAGTACCACAGTGGCTGCACAAAGTCAAAACCAAACCCCACAGGAGGCAGAAGACTTCTGTTCTAATGTATTTCAGCTGATGTGTATCATGGCTATGAGGGGACTTGAATACTGTAACATTATGTCTGATGTTATTTAATAAAAAGCATATATATAAACATATATACTTATATCAAATCTGAGCATCAGAGAATGCTCCCTGAAAATTAAGTTTGAAGAAATTTGAGATGAAAGCAACTAGTCCAAGGTAAGAGTTTGAGTGCTAAATCTTCATGAGAAGTTAGATTACATATAATTTTCAATTTTTGTTCCTTGAAGTGGCTCAGATTTTAGGCAGAAGATGAACCCTGATCTCCTAATGCAGGGCTATTATACTATGTGGGTGAGTTCTTCCTATTAAGCATAGATATGAAGGTTGAACTATAAAGTAATCCTATATCCCAAAAGACTTCATTTACAAGGTGGGAAGTAGTGACAGAAAAGTCTATTAGCTGTAGCTTTCAGTTGTTAAAGTGTCTAGAATTCATTGTGATTTCAAATTGTGAGATGCTAAGAGATTTGAAATAAAATTTCATAATATTGAAAGGTTAGCAGATAAACAGCCGTGGATGCTTATCTGTGTTTATTAAATGTGGGTAGAATATTAAAGTTTTTGATTTCTTCTATATTCAAGGTTTTCCAGATTTTTACTGACTTCACTCAGCATTATTCAAAACCTAGATAAAAGCTGGGGTAGTGAGGAACGAGACAGGTCCCTGAAGGGAATGTGCAGGGAGTGTTCCACATGGTTGTCATCATGGTGAATAAAGCATAGCTGTGGACTAGTCAGGGTTAGGAAACATTCCTAGTGAGGAAATTATACTAATTATTGATATACTTCAAATGCTGAGGGTTGAAGGGACAAGAGAGGTGATAACATAAATATTAGAGTCACTTTTAAAGAAACACTTCATTTGTATTTTTGGCAAGAATTCCCCAAAAGAGCAGGTCTACATTTTTACACTTCTGACTATAAAACAACCCTATCTCGTCCTGGGCATTGCAAACTTCCTTCACAGCTGAGGCTTCCAGTTGAACACTTTATCCTTAATGCCTGGCTTTTCCCTCCTGTTCAGTCCCGTGAAGCTGTAAACTGTTTTCCCAGATGTGACCTGTGCACTCCAGCCTCAGAATCACCTGCAGTGGATGGAGCGATGCACCATGAGTCAGGTGCTCTGGGCTGAGCCTGGTCTCTGCCCGTGAACAACCCCCATGTGCCCCCACTTGCTGTGGTTCTGAGAGGCACAGACACCCCTCCAACCCTGTACCTGCCAAGAGCATCACATGGCTCAGAGGCAGGGGGCCCGAAGGAGGGGAACTGGTTCCCCTGGCCTCACCCCAAGCAAGACAGGTCAGGGCTGTAGGCACAGCAGGCTCTGCAAAGCTGCTCACCACCTCACTCAGCCACATGGGCTTTGTGGGTGGCCCAGGCAAGGGGTACCCTGAACACTACAACCTACCCCAGAACATAAGTCTCTGTTGCAAGGAACACACACATCTGACACGCTGATGCAAGCAATAGCATATATTGAGAAATTTTCTTCTCGTTTAACTTTCTAAACACATATGAGATGGCTGCCCTTATACAGATGCTACTGATATGGGACCCCAGGCTTAGACGAAAAGGAACTGGTTTTGCCATACTGAAAGTTATTTTAAAGTTTTACCGTGGAAGCTAACTAGTGGCGGGTATGCCATTTAGGAATCCATATTGTCGATGTTTAGATTGTGGTCAGTGGCTGTGGACTGAGGTTGCTGTGGGGAGTCAGTGTCAGTGTCCTGCCACCGAGCCCCCTCCCCGTCCACACACTGGACGAGGACAGCTCAGCGAGTCCAGGCGGTGAGCCTTCACTTCCTTTTCTTATTCTATTAATAGCTAATGCTTATATTATGATTGTGAAAGCAATAGAAGTTAAGTTTACCGTAATAAAATTATTACCATTTCCTTCTCCAATGCATGAAAGTGAAAAGTGAAAGTGAAGTCACTCAGTCATGTCCGACTCTTTGCGACCCCATGGACTGCAGCCTACCAGGCTCCTCCATCCATCCATGGGATTTCCCAGGCAAGAGTACTGGAGCGGGTTGCCATTGCCTTCTCCGAATTAATTAATAATTGGTACGAATTATTTCCATGTAAAACTAAAGGCAATCAAAATTATCATTTGTAACAGACAAAATGAAAGAAATACACAATTTGGCTTTGCACGTGTTTCTCTATCTTACCTGCTGGTTTACAGGAAAGTTTCTGTTGATTTTTTTAATCTGCAAAAATAAACAAAGAAAAGTGAGGTCAGCAAAGATAATGTAATACAAGAACCCCAGGTTTATGGGACTCTCTTCTTAGTGAGTAAACTATATTGTTGACATACTAAAATCATTGCATATCAAGCACCAATTAGGAATTTTTTTTTAATTCTGACGGTCAAAAGTGTCCCAAATTTCATATACAAACATTTCAGAAATATTTCAACTTAATCATATTCTCTTGATGAGAAATGAAAAGCCTCTGATCCCACACAATCTACCGAGAATGTACAGCATAACTTTTGGTAACTTCTTTCATTATTCACTTTCACTTCATATTATATTTGTTTTAACAGATAAGAGAACAGAGGGGATGGAATATTCAGACACTATAGGATACTGTATATTATCAAGATAGTTTCAGTCAGGATTACCAATAAAATAAACATTTAAGACCATTTATTGAGTGAACTGGAGAAGGAAAAGGCAGCCCACTCCAGTATTCTTGCCTGGAGAATCCCAGGGTCAGAGAAGCCTGGTGGGCGGGCTGCAGTCCATGGGGTCGCAAGAGTCGGACACGACTTAGTGACTACGCTGCCACCACCACCGTTGAGTGAAACATCATAAAAATTTAAAATAAATCTGCTGAGTTTCCTCTGTATCAAGTCATGTAAACAAACTTTAAAGACCAAATGAAAAACGATTATCAGATTTAGACAAATGACCTATAACACATGAAATCTTTGTTCAACAGAACTTTTACTAATTAAAACCTTCTTTTTCACTGGTTTTCTAGAGAAACTTAAATGATGCTGTCTGTATGCTATAATCTGACATCAGACTAAACACAGACTGTTTTCACTTAGAAAATGTTCTGTTGAATTGCTTTGTTTTTCCTTGTTTTAGTGTTAGTTTACCTTTGTCTTACTGACAAACATGAATTAAGAGGAGATATAAGGAGGCACAAACTTGCAGAAGTGAAATGGCCCGTGGATGAGAACAGACTCACTGGTGGAGACATGTCATTTAAAATATGAAAAAAAAAAAAAAAAAAAGCTGACAATTTGAGAATGTTTGTGTGATTCCTCAGGGTCATGTACAAGAAGCATATCTTTCTTGCTCTGCTCAATTGTACCCTACTCTTTGCGACCCCATGGACTATAGCCGCCAGGCTCCTCTGTCCACAGGATTCTCCAGGCAAAGAATACTGGAGTGGGTTGCCATGTCCTCCTCCAGGGGATCTTCCCAAACCAGGGATTGAATCCAGATCTCTTGCATTGGATTCTTTACCGTCTGAGCCACCAGGGAAGCCCAAGAAAACTGGAGTGGGTAGCCTATCCCTTCTCCAGGGGATCTTCCCAACCTAGGAATCAAACTGGGGGTCTCCTGCATTGCAGGTGGATTCTTTACCAGCTGAGCTACCAGGGAAGCAGGTTGCTCTAATTGTTTCAAAGTATTTTCTGCTCTGATGAGGAGTCAACCAAGGAAAGTCTCTAGAAGTAAAGATGCTTTCAACCAAAGTCAGGATGGTTTGAAGATGGAGACAGAAGAGCAGGTCCCTAAATGCGTTTTACCAATCAATCAAAAACCCACATTGAACACTTTGTGGAACAATACTTGTTACCATTTTTTAAAAAATAAAATTCCACCAATATATTTTTAAATTTTTAATTGGAGGATAATTGCACTACAATGTGTTGGTTTCTGCTGTATAGCATTGTGAATCCACCATCTGTATACATATACGACCTCCCTGCCCCACCCCCACCCCAGCCCTCCAGCTCATCACTGAGCCCTGAGTTGAGCTCCCTATGCTGTACAGCAGCTTCCCACTAGCTCCCTATTTTACATGTCCACTAACATTTTATGTCGACCGTTGGCTCTGAGTGCATACTATACAGTATTGTATTTTAAGTTCCTCCAACATGTAATTTTAGCTCTATGAATGACATAAAATGTATGATTGAAGTTAAATCAATGATACTTCTTTGCATAGTATTTACTTAAAACAACATTCAACAAATATTGTTTTTCAAAATCAAGTCTATGCCATCAAATGTACTTAAAATCGGGTCCTCCAGATTTATTTAAAGGAGGTGTACTTACACTCTCCTTCTAAAAATGACTTAGTAACTTCAAGGTATTTGAATATGAAATGCATATAAATCAGTAGTCATCCTAAATTTTAAACTAGACAAATAAATACATTTTAAACAAAATACATTTCATTAAAAAATAAAATTCATAATAATTAGCCTAATATGAAATCATGGGCTTCCCTGGTGGCTCAGTGGTGAAGAATCTGCCTGCCAATGCAGAAGACGGGGGTTCTACTCCCTAGGTCAGGAAGATCCCCTGGAGGAGGAAATGGCAACCCACTCCAGTATTCTTGCCTGGGAAATCCCATGGACAGAGGAGTCTGGCAGGCCACAGTCCATGGAGTCACAGAGTCAGACACAACTGAGCCACTAAATGACAAATATGAAATCTACAGATCCATTTCTGAATGTCAAATTTCTTCTAAATTAAAATATTATACTGTGGTATTATTCTAGGGTGACTGTTTTTAGGCCTTTAAGGGCCTGTGGAGAATAAATGGTTGAATGCAACCAGAGGTATTTAATGTCAGGGGCTATTTCAATGCATTACAGAGTTACAATCATTGAGACAGGGTTTTACACTGCAAAAGTAAATGTGACAATGAATTTTGATAGAAAATTAAAACTGAATATAAAATGCATATTACTGAGTTAACAATAAAGATTGTATTAAATATGAATGGAGAACAACACTTTAAAAAGTGGTTAATTACTTGAAAAACAATGTCTCACCTGCCAACTCCCAAAACAGCCCATATTTAGCCTATAGATTTAGGGCGGCTTGGGGTGGCCTGAGGCATGCCAACCTTCCTATTGCTAGCAATAGAAGCAGAAAGATAAACCTAGCAGCAGCACTTTTTGTGAAGACTTCTGAGAGGCCCCTGTACAAGTGTGGCTGAGATTCTGGATGTGAGTGGCTCAGAGGCAGGAGCGGACCCTCCGCAGTCACTAGCGGGCTCAGGGGGGTGTCCACTAATCGCTTAGATGGGACCAGGTGGACCGAAGGAGAAGCAGAGCTTCTGCTTTCTCCTGCGATAACTTGGGCAGCACTTGTGATGGGTAGGGCTTCAAATGCAACACAGGTCTCTACCTCAATATGTGTGCTGAAGTCTGGATCTGAAAACCTATGAACACAGACAAGGGTTTTGTAAATTTGTGCTGAGGGAGAAGCTGGGAGAAGTCATTATCCCTGCATAGACCTGCCCCCCGGCCTGGTTGTGGGGGGTGCATTTTTGGGGCAGAAGGAATAGAAACAAAGAGAACCTCATGGAAACTCCAAGCCAGCCTGCACTGGGCTGCATTAGGACATCAGTCATAGTTTACAAGACCAAAGAATGTTCATATTCTTAGATTCTTCTCCTAGACGCCTATGGTGGTTTGGTGGTTTCATTGCTTAGTCATATCCAACTCTTGAGACCCCATGGACTATAGCCCAGGGATTCTCCAGCAAGAATACTGTAGTGGACTGCCATTTCCTTCTCCAGGGGATCTTCCCGACCCAAGGATTGAACCTGAGTGTCCTGCTTTGGCAGGTGGATTCTTTCACTGCTGAGACACCAGGGAAGACCCCTAGACCCCTATATTAAGGTATAATTAGTGAATTAGCAACATTTTCACTAACTAATATGCCAGAAATTCATAGGGCACTATTACATTAATGATGCATTTTAAATGATGTGCATTTCAAATAATACTCTATTCATTAATTTTAATTAAATGAATAGCAAAGTATCTATTAGTCCATTATATATAGGTGATTTCAGAATATAATTACTATCATAGGAAAATGCTCAGGATTATATGTTAACTGAACAAAGGTTAATACCATCTACACAAGAAGATGGTCATTTTCTTTTATGTACAGTGTCCTGGCCATGGGCTGGGTTGCAGGCACTGGGCACCTGGGTTTCAGGAGTGTGGGGGTGTTTGATTGGCCCCCATTGGTTACAGGTGAAGAGGGCAGGTTCTATCATTGTGGAGTCATTAGTCAGGCTTCCTATGGAGGGGACACGCAGTGTTTATAGTTAGAGCCTGGACCCTCAGGACGCCTGTGGTCACCTCTGCTCCCTCAAGCTTGGCTTCTGAGAGACATTCATCAAGCAATAGCAAACTGAAAGTGATTGCTGTATGATTTCTGCTGGCCCTTCGTCTGCACTGAGCTCACCGTGTGCCTCCTCTTCCACATGACGCCTGGTGCTGAGAGTGGGAACATCTCCCCCCGCCCCCCAGGACTGATCAGAGCCCTCAGTGAATGTCTGGAAGCAGGCGGTCCCCTGCGAGAGTCACAGGTGAAGGGAGGGGCCTGGTGCAGGGAACAAGCAGCGGCTGGTGAGTGGTCCATGTGTCTGAGCGCTCAGGCTTCTCGTAACATGCTGTCCATGGTTCACCAGGTGTGACCTCCCCCTTCAGGGCCTGAGTGCTCACTGGGTGTCCAGTGGTTCATCTAGTGAGCAGGTTTTCTGCCGGCCGGTGTCCTCTGCCCTTGACATGCACTGGACAGCGTGTGTCCCCACACCCCTGTGGGGTCTCCAACAGCTCTGGGCCCAGGAGGGTCAGTTCCTGAAGCCAGCCTCAGCAGGGCGGGAGAAGGGTCGGTGGGTCGGGGCAAGGCCCTGGGCACTCCCTGGGGGCTTTGAGGCCCCTGGAACGTGGGAGACTGGGGAGCTTGGGCTGCAAGAAAAGAGAAAGACTGAGGCCCAAAGGGAAGGAACTAAGGCCCAGCAGGCAGAGTCTGGCTGGCTAGGGGGCAGCTCCTTGGAAACTTCCCAGGAAAACTGCCCATTTGCTTACGACTGCAATTGTCAGTTAACATCAAATCAAAGCAAAGGGTCTAGATTGTGCAACAAAATTACCAGCTAATTTTTTCCAACGTAAAAATTCGTTGAAACTTCCCTGGTGTTTCAGTGGTTGGACTTTTCCTTCTAATGCAGGGGTTGTGGGTTCAATCCCTGGTGGGGGAGCTAAGATCCCACATGCCTTTTGGCCAAAAAAACCAGAACATAAAACAGAAGCAATATCGTAACAAATTCAATGAAGACTTAACAAATGGTTCACATCCAAAAAATCTTTAAATTAAAAAAAATTGTTTAAAAGCTTTTTTGGTGAGCAGCTTTCTACCAGATAAAGTAGGTTAGTTATTTTATTGAAATCCCTCCAACACAACTTGCCAAAATAAACTCTAATCATGTAAAAGGAACAGTATGATTAAGAAAATACACTCGTAGTATAATGCTAGACTTCCCCTTGCTCTTATCCTGACTTGACTTACTGTCCCTGCCCTGTCTGATCCCACTCTCCATGGCCCACATTGAGTTGATGCCTGCACGACTGAAGTTCGTATTTGATGTGTGAGGAGAAACCGTGGTGAAAACAAGACACTGCGCAAAAGTGCATCCAAGGACTCAGGAACGCCAGCTGCTACAGAAGGAAGAAAACGTCTCCCTCAGTGACACCACGCCTGTCAGAATCTCACTCAGCAACCTCTGATCACAGCTTCAGGCCTTTCTGGTAAATCTCTTTTCTGTTAGGCTTTATTTTGTTATGACTTTCAATTCACCTACGAGCGTTGTTGAGTCTTTCTAAGGCGGCAGACACAATAGAAGTTTTTCCTTCAGTTCTTCACAACCAACAGTATTATGGAAAAAAATTCTCTTTTCAGCTTGCAAGTGTTTGCCATCTAAAATAGCAGAACTCTATGGATTAAACATGACTCCCAAATGACCCTTTTTTCTTGGCTCCTGCAGGTAAATGGGGAAAATGTAGGAAGATGGCTGAAATACAGCCTGCAGGAACTCAAATGACTGATGAGATGTGTGTGTGTGTGTGTGCGCGTGCATGTATGTGTATATGTGTGAATCCTGAAGGACTGTGATCATTCCACAAAAATCACAGGGTGGCTGGTTGTTCATGCATTTTTTTAGAATTAATATGTTTTAAATATTAAACAATGTAGTAGATACTGTCAGTTATCTGACTCAAAAGCCATTTACAGTCTTCTCTTCTTGGTCATCCCACCATAAACAGTAGAAAAGGTAGAGACTAGCCACCCATCCCCAGAATTGTCATGGGGCTGAGTCAGGGGGAGAAGAAGTGAGCATTATTAGTCTAGTAAAGAGTTTCTGGAAAATTTTATCTTATCTTGATAAAAAAAAAAAAGGAGTGATATAGCTGGCACTATGTATCCTTCTTCCCTTTCTTTCCTGTTCTGAACACTGAAGTGATGTTTGGAACTGTTGCAACCCTTCTGTGATCATGAGGCAGCAAACTCAAGGTAAAAGCCAACACTCTAAGAGTAGTGGGTAATAGTAGCAATAATGTGTGTGGACAGAGGAAGGGTTCTGGGTGGATGGTAGCTTCCAAGAAATGCTGCCATCCGTGACTCTCTTCATTTGGGAAAAAAACCCACTATTTACTCCTTTGAGGTCTCTCTAACTTGTTATTGAGAGCATTCTCATTGATAAAAACATTTGGGGAAGAGAGTCTATCCTTTTTCTCATAATCAAATATGATTATGTGTTTTGAAAATCTCACATATACAACCATACATCCTCATTTAATATCACTGATTTTCAGTGATCCTTTAAGAATAGAAGCATATTGCATAAGTATTTGTATTTATCTATATGCAAACACCTATGTCAAAGCCTTTGACTGTGTGGATCACAATAAACTATGGAAAATTCTGAAAGAGATGGGAATACCAGACCACCTGATCTGCCTCTTCAGAAATTTGTATGCAGGTCAGGAAGCAACAGTTAGAACTGGACATGGAACAACAGACTGGTTCCAAATAGGAAAAGGAGTTCATCAAGGCTGTATATTGTCACCCTGTTTATTTAACTTATATGCAGAGTACACCATGAGAAACGCTGGACTGGAAGAAACACAAGCTGGAATCAAGATTGCCAGGAGAAATATCAATAACCTCAGATATGCAGATGACACCACCCTTATGGCAGAAAGTGAAGAGGAACTAAAAAGCCTCTTGATGAAAGTGAAAATGGAGAGTGAAAAAGTTGGCTTAAAGCTCAACATTCAGAAAATGAAGATCATGGCATCCGGTCCCACCACTTCATGGGAAATAGATGGGGAAACAGTGGAAACAGTGTCAGACTTTATTTTTGGGGGCTCCAAAATCACTGCAGATGGTGACTTCAGCCATGAAATTAAAAGACGCTTACTCCTTGGAAGGAAAGTTATGACCAACCTAGATAGCATATTCAAAAGTAGAGACATTACTTTGCCAACAAAGGTTCATCTAGTCAAGGCTATGGTTTTTCCTGTGGTCATGTATGGATGTGAGAATTGGACTGTGAAGAAGGCTGAGTGCCGAAGAATTGATGCTTTTGAACTGTGGTGTTGGAGAAGACTCTTGAGACTCCCTTGGACTGCAAGGAGATCCAACCAGTCCATTCTGAAGGAGATCAGCCCTGGGATTTCTTTGGAAGGACTGATGCTAAAGCTGAAACTCCAGTACTTTGGTCACCTCATGTGAAGAGTTGACTCATTGGAAAAGACCCTGATGCTGGGAGGGATTGGGGGCAGGAGGAGAAGGGGACGACAGAGGATGAGATGGCTGGATGGCATCACTGACTCGATGGACGTGAGTCTCAGTGAACTCCAGGAGTTGGTAATGGACAGGGAGGCCTGGCGTGCTGCGATTCATGGGGTCACAAAGGGTCAGACACAACTGAGCGACTGATCTGATCTGATATGCAAACACACACACATAAGTGATATATTTCAAGTACCACACTCCATTCTGATAAAGGGAACACATGCATAGGACATATGTGGAAGAATTTAGACCAGAAGAGATTCCTTTGTGTTAACAGGTAACCTTAGTAGAAAGTCGCATGAAATTCTCTCTGTTTATCAATCGGGATCTATTTCAGTGCTTGAGCAGTAAAAAGTGATTGGAAAGGTTAGATTCATGAAATGCTGGCTGAGAGAGAGCTCTGCCTTTTATTTGCTTCCCTCTGTCTCTTTTAAAGATGAGGGACTGAGGGGTAGGTCTTCGGTTGCCAGAAATCAGAGCTGCTTAATGGTCTAGTCAGCACTAGACATTTATTTTAGCTCAGCTTGTCCTGTGTGATTCACATTCTGGTATCCACACAGCCATTCTTCAGAAGATGAAGAATCTCAAATGACAACTGGACAAAACAGAGATGTGCAGCATCACACACGATGAGTGAATCTATATGGCCATTTATCAGCAGTTTTGGATTAAATCATGAAATTTAGAGTGCCGCTGCAGAAAGGAGAAGTGCAACTGTTTCAGCATCATTTCAGGGCCAGAATGGCTGAAGCACTTCTTCATTTAGCCCTCGCAGAGACTGAGGCTAACAGCATTCATTTAAGAAGAGGAGCTTGAAGTCCAGCTCAGAGCTGGTGCAGGGAGACCTGGGCTCCACACCGAGTCCCCTGACACCGCATCCCAGCTTCTCCCCAGCAAAAATATCACTGCATAGGCAATCGGCTTGAATCCCCTTTGCCTGATCACAGGAGAGTGTGTTTGAAGTTATGCGTCCATGGGTCCTTTCATGGTCCCTCCATGGGTCCTCCTTCACACCCGTCCTGTCCTTCTCCCTCCCCTGTATGTGATATTCACAGGCCTCCAGCCATGCCCACTGAGGCTGTGAGAAACACATACCCTCCCTTGCCACCCGAACACAGCCCCCGTCCAGGTGCTTTAGCTCAACAGTTATTGCACAACTTTTATTGTGATATTCTTACAAGTGAATTATTCTGAAAAGATCTGCTGCTGCTGCTAAGTCACTTCAGTCATGTCCGACTCTGAGACCCCACAGACAGCAGCCCACCAGGCTCTGCCATCCCTGGGATTCTCCAGGCAAGAACACTGGAGTGGGTTGCCATTTCCTTCTCCAGTTCATGAAAGTGAAAAGTGAAAGGGAAGTCGCTCAGTCGTGTCTGACTCTTCGCGACCCCATGGACTGAAGCCTACCAGGCTCCTCCATCCATGGGCTTTTCCAGGCAAGAGTACTGGAGTGGGTTGCCATTGCCTTCTAGGGGCTTAAATAATATTGTAGGCTGCTTTGCAAATGGACAAACTAGTAAACATATAGATGTATAGATATATAGGTAGACAAATGCATATATGTACATGGATTATAGATGCTGATGGATGCATGATATATATATAGAGAGAGACTGTATAGAGATATGAAATGTAAGGTAGATAGATGCATATATACATATATAAAAATATAGGTTGATATATATATACAGATATTTAGTGCTTACATGTTAAATATCTATTTTCAGTTATTTAACTAATATAGATGTTACAATGTTTGTTAATGGAAACTTAGGTATAAATATTGTTGTACTGATACACTGGACTAAAACACTCAAGATAGAGTGGCTTTCTTTGAGCGAGTATAATCCACTTTAATAATAGCTCTTATGGTGGGTGTGCAGTGGTCCATTCCTAGCAGAACACCAAACAGCTGATGGAATTAACTTGTATACTGAAGAGGTTCACTGAGGCAGGCGGAGGAGCTTTCCAAGCATTCCTGAAACCACTACTTACATTGTGCTTTGTGAGGCTGGAAATGTTGGTGGCTATTGCTTGCAGCCACTCCCCGCAGTCCTCTGCGGAGAGGCACTGGATGACCCCGCTGCAGACCCCGTCCACTGCGGTGACTTGGAAGGCGTTCTGCCTGCAGAGACGTCAGAGCAAATCAGACCAAGACATCATCTCGGGTGTCTGTGTGCAACTTGAGATAGCTGTCTGCTCAAAAGCTCTTCTTGCAGACCACATAAATGCAGCTTCAAATTCCTCTTTCCTTATATCTTAAAAAATCTGTTTTTACATGGAACACTAAAGATAAACCCAGCTTCCCAGCTGGCACTAGTGGTAAAGAACCTACCTGCCAAGGCAGGAGCCATAAGAGACATGGGTTCGATCCCTGCGTTGGGAAAATCCCCTGGAGGAGGGCATGCAACCCACTTCAGTACTCACGCATGGAGCATCCCATGGACAGAGGAGCCTGGTGGGCTACAGTCCATAGCGTTGCAAAGAGTTGGACATGACTAAGCAATTTAGCACACATGCATACAAATATGAACCCAGATGACACACAATTTTGAATTACTCAAAGCTTCTTGAGAAACAGATAAGTTTGGAGAAACTTGGAGACGTACAATATATTATGTAAATGGAAGCATGTCAAACACCTTTGAGAGGGATTCTCCCTGTTCCCTGAATATCACAAAGTTATGCATAGATGTTTATCCATTATTTTGGCTACCATCTCCTCTTGACATTTTTCAGTGCATTTCTGATGGAAAGATCGCACGAAAACCCCGCACCCAGATACCAAGCATCATTTAAAACTCTCATGCTGTCATGAGCTGAAGCACTTTCCCAGCTGTTTGTCTTCTCAGGGATGGTTTTGGACAAGGGTCCACAGTTCTTCACATCTAAATATTCACGCTGTAAATTTATGTAGATGTTTGCATTTCAATAACAACCACGATCTCCTTAAAAGTGCTCTGGCCAGCCTGAATATCTCTATTGTCTTTTCTTGAGTTTTTGTTGTTGTTAGAGAAAATTAAATAATGCCATTCTAAGTTGTTTACAAAAGTGCTGTAGAGTTTAAAGCAGCTTTCCGCAGCTTTAATTACTTACTTTTATTTTTCTGTTTCAAGTTCTTGCATGTTTCAATATAAGCTTAATGGAGAGGAATAGATAAAAATCCCCAAATGAATGGAAAGTAGCCAAATGCCTCATGCTTGAAAATTACTCTGTGGTGCAACACAATACACTTCAGAAAATGCACAAACTATCTTTAAATCCCAGCCAGTTTTGAAGCAATAGACAAATGATGTAGTTCAGCATTCCAAAGGCTATGTAAATAGTGTACATTTATATGTTTTTCTCCAATTAAATTGCTTTTTGTCTCTTCTGAATTTTGTTATGTAGGTGTTTGTGGATATTAAACATATTTCAATTTCAAAAATAAAGACACTCCAGCCGGCAATTATCTGGCCCAGCTTCATCATGAGGCTGGTGTCTCTCTCCTGTCCCATGAGACTGGTCCAGACCTCAGAACCGGACACGCTCCAGAGACTTTAACACTGAAGGCCCTTTGCATCTACATTATTACTATTTTTAGAGACACTTGTTCTGATAAACTTGACCAAGCATTTTCAACTGATTATGGGAAAGTGTTCAAATATTCTTTTTTATTTGCTCTGAAAAACACATAAAAAGTCTGAGAGGGGGCAACTATTGTCTGTCTCTTTGAAATAATATTCTTTTGAATTTGTGACAAGAAAAAAACATGCACAGCACAAAAAGAATACTGTAACTTCCCGTGACTTTCTCAACTTTAATTCTGATATTCACTAGTGAGTAAGACATTTAAGATATGCAGTCAGAAGCTCAACTATCCATGGAAAATGAGAACTAATTTGAATTAGCAACAACGTTTCTTTCTGCTTTTTGATTATCGTAACCATTGCTTCATGTACCAGAAATTAAAGCATGTCTTGAACATATTTGTCCTCTCTGCTGTAAACGAGTCATGGCAGCTGGGTATTTTTAGCTGATTAGAGTTGATGCACTTGGAGGAAACCCACAACCCATGCAATCGCACATGGCACACAGTCTCCACGGTCATTTGCAAGGACTAGCCTTTATAAACCCAGGCTTATACACTACTATATACCAATTGTACATTCTGTTTCCACTTTTCAGGTTATTTGTCAGAAGCCCTTTCATGAATATAAGTGAAATATTTCAATAGTTTCTTTGATTACACACAACCTCTTACAAAATAAACAGGTCATCAAGAATTAGCCTGGGCCCTGTTTCTACTTCTGCTATTGAATAAATAAGAGCACTGGCACATTAGTCCACTTAGTTGTGCCCCGATTTCCCCTAACAGAGAATGAGGAAAACATACTTTACAGATTCAACAAATATTTATGGAGTAACTGGTGGGACCCAAATCCTCTCATTGATCACTGAAGCACTGAGAAAGAACTGCCAACGTGTGACCCTGAGGCGATATTTAAGAAAGTTTGGTGAGCATGTGTCACCCAGCACTTAGCCAGAGCCCCAAGGCTGTGGGGATATTTGTGCTTCTAGAAAATGGAATTCTTTAGGTCAAGATAATCAGTAATTGTAAAAAAAAAAAAAAAAGAAAAACAAAATTTCTTTTTTTCAGCTTGTTTTGATCATATACTCTCTGAAATCAGTAAACTACACTACCTTCTAAGTAGGACTTCCCAGGTGGTGCTGGTGATAAAGAATCTGCCTCCCAATGCAGGAGACATAAGATATACGGGTTTGATCCCTGGGTCCAGAAGATCCCCTGGAGGAAGGCATGGCAACCCACTCCAGTATTCTTGAGTGGAGAATCCCATGGACAGAGGAGCCTGGCAGGCTACTATCCATGGAGTCGCAAAGAGTCAGACACAACTGAAATGACTTAGCATACACATGCAGCCGCTAAGTTAGCATTGAGGTATTGGGAAATATGAAAATTTAACAACATTTGTAGTAGTCTTGAGGATTCCTAGATTAAATTACGATTCTTTGTACACACACACACACACAGATACAAACACACACACACTCACTTGCTCAAAAAAACCCCACAGTGACAAGATTACAGTTAGATAATTTGAACTTTTTTCCACTTTCCACTCAATATTGTTTTCTATTTTTCTAATGATTCTTGATCACTACTCTGGCAACAAAAGTTATGCTCAAATGTTGCTAAATTTCAAAGTAGTTTTTTTCATTTAAACTACAAATTTATTCTTCTGTTGCATAAATAATTATGCAATTATATTCATAAATAATTCATAAATAATTAATTGTCAATATGCATGTTGCTTCTGCTGCTACTGCTAAGTTGTTTCAGTCGTGTCCGACTATGTGTGACCCCATAGATGGCCACCCACCAGGCTCCCCCGTCCCTGGGATTCTCCAGGCAAGCACACTGGAGTGGGTTGCCATTTCCTTCTCCAATGCATGAAAGTGAAAAGTGAAAGCAAAGTCACTCAGTTGTGTCCAACTCTTATCGACCCCATGGACTGCAGCTTACCAGGCTCCTCTGTCCATGGGATTTTCCAGGCAAGAGTACTGGAGTGGGTCAATATGCATATACATCAATATATGCAATTCTTATTTACACAGTTAGTAATTCATGTTTGTGTTCATTGTTCATCACGTGCCACATGCAGGCACATGCAGGAGAAGTTTACTTTGTGAGGAGTGAGGAGGAGAAGGCGGTGGTGGAGGGGCATTGCAAGCAGGCGGGAGAGTTGCAGAGCCTAAGCTGCACCAGTCTGGAGTGGCTGGACGGCCTTGTCCAGGAGAGGGTTAGCGGGACTGTGGGAAAGCAGGCAGAGTTAGACAGGGCAGCCCGGTGAACATCACGGAAGGAGCTTCAAGTCTATGGGAACGGTGGCTGAACCTCCATGGAGGACCCCATGGTCAGATTTGTGTGCACTGGGTTGATTGTGTCAGATAAGGTAGGATGACCGGCAAATACAAGCTGAGGTGGGACTGCACATGTGTGAGTGGGAGGGAAAGTAAACATCAGCTCAAGAATATTACAAAGGCTATGGATCAACGAGAGCTTCCTGTAAAGGAAAATGAGGGAGCAGGGTCTGGGGTCCACCTGGATAGATGGTTTATACAGAGGATAGGAGACAAGGCACATGCTTTAGACAGGAGGTGATTCCTCCAAAAACAAACAGCAGCAGCATGAAGGCATGACTGGCTTAGAGGAATGGGGTTGTATGGAAATTAATCTGTTTCTCAGTCTATTCAGGATTTCTGTTCTATAGTTAATACAAAGAAGCACTTTCTTCTCCTTAATAACCTTCCCATTCTAATCTCCCGACACTGAAATGTTCTGCAATATTATGATACTTCAGAATTGAACCGAAACACATATTTCCAAGTCATTATTATATAACGAACATAAACTGTCTTATTATTGATAAAATGTTATGATGTTTTAATTCATATTTACACAATAGCTATGACAGTAACACAATTTTGTTGCAATTAAAAATGAGAGGTATTATATCACTAAAGTTAAAATTATGGGCCTTGGAAAAACCAACCAACACATAGCGTCCTGGCTTTTGATCCAAGTTCAACAATTTTGTATATTTGTCATCATGGGCCACTAATTTATCTTTTCTCTTTTATTTCCCTCATTTTCTCAACTGCCACTGGCCCATGAGCTCCTTCAGGGAAAGAAGCAAACACAACATCTTGCATATAGACGTTAAATAGATATTTATTGAGTAAATGAGTGAACAATAAATTAGCTCTTGAATCTGAATTGTTGTGCAATCCACTCAGAAGAGTGTTGTGTTTATAACTGCTTATTACTGTCATAGTCACTGAGTGTAATTAATTCAACTGCTAAAAGCTGTTGATGTGTTGAGGTGTCATAAAAATAAAAATGGAAGAAGTCATCTAGATTTATACAATTTCCTTTGTCTCATAAATTTCTTTAGCTAAACATTTCTACATCATTTAACTACAAAAAATTTTTAAAGTAAAAACAAAAGAACAAATACACACACTAAAAATACCATTAATAGAAATATTTTGAAACTTCTTAAAGCAGAAGACAAATAGATCCAAAAGAAAAAAATAAACAGAAGCAGAAAGATTAAAAGTAGGGCATATTTGAACAACAGTTATCTGAAAACAAAAAAAAATATCTTGAAAAATTTAAGATACATATATAATTCAACCTTGAATATTCATTGGAAAGACTGATGCTGAAGGTGAATCTCTAATACTTTGGTCACCTGATGCAAAGGGCTGACTCACTGGCAAAGACCCTGATGCTGGGAAAGACTGAGGGCAGGAGGAGAAGGAGGTGACTGAGGATAAAATGGTTGAATGGCATTGGTGACTCAATGGACATGAGTTTGAGCAAATTCTGGGAGATGGTGAAGGATAGGGAAGCCTGGCGTGCTGCAGTTCATAGAGACGTGAAGAGTTGGACACAACTCAGCGACTAAACAACAACAATAATATAATTCAAATATCTTCAGAAATATGCACAAAGATAAGAAAGAAATAAAGGAATTAGTTAAGGTGTTTTAAGTTTCTAGAATTTCCTGAAAGAGGTAAAATTAATAAGTTGTACTGGTGGTGGTTTAGTTGCTAAGTCGTGTTCGACTCTTGCAACCCCTTGGACTATAGCCCACCAGGCTCCTCTGTCAATCAGGTTCTCTAGGCAAGAATACTGGAGTGGGATGACATTTCCTTCTCCAAAATAAGTTGCATTAAACACTAATAAATCGTGCATGGTGGTCTGAGTGTTGGTGACAAACCTCCTAGTCACATTTTGAAATCCTAGTGACCAACATGATGGTGTAAGAGGAGATGCTGAAGCCACGAGGGTCAAGGCCTCATGCACAAGGTCAGTAGTTCATAAAAGAGTATCCAGAGTGACCCCCGGCCCCACCCCAAGGGCGGACAGAGGAGAAGACAGCAGGCACGAACTAGGAGTGGTCTTCGTCAAAGAACTTGAGGACTCAGCCATGACCTGGATGCCTTAAACCAAGGCTTCCAGCACCCAGAGCTGTAAGAAACCATTTCTGTTGTTTGCTGCGAGTACTGGGGCTTCCCAGGTGGCACAGTGGTAAAGTACCCACCTGCCAAGGCAAGAGACACAGGTTAGATCTATGGGTTGGGAAGATCCGCTGGAGGAGGTAGTGGCAAACCACTCCAGTATTCTTGCCTGGAGAATCCCAGGGACAGAGAAGCCTGGTGGGCGACAATCCATGAGGTCGCAAAAGAGTCTGACACGACTAAGTGACTAGAGAACAACAACTGCGGTTATTATCTGCCATGTTTTGTCACAGCAGCCTGGAAGGACTAAGACATATGGTGTAATGTTTAGACAATAACTAAAACCAAATAAAAGGTGTATATATAGTGATATAATAGAGGGAATATTAAAATTTTAAATATTTAATTACTTTGAAAATCAAAAATAAGTTCAAAAAAACAGAATAGAAAAACTAGCGTGTTGATACAAAGGACTTTTTTTCTTGAATATATACAAAACTCTCAAATCTCAACAGTAAAAAATAAAATGGTAAAAATACATAAGTATAGCCAATTTACTAAATGATCAAAAAACAAAGAGATATTTCACCAAAGAGGACTTCCTGTGATAAATACACATGTGGAAAGATGCTCAACATCATTAGGACACACAAATTAAGGTCATGTGACACAGTGTACCTACACCTTACACCGATAGGAAGGCTAAAGTGGAAGACGGCGGCAACTCTAACCTAAGTCTGCAGCTGCTGGGCTGAGCGAGGTGACCCGAGGAGGGGTTGCTGGACTCTCTACCCTCTTCCCACACTGACCGCTCTGGCTCACAGGGACCTCAGGCCCCACTCCACCTGTCCTCCCCAAGATGGGGTGAGGTGGTGGGCGGGGGCTGACTGCCCTCAGCTTCCCCTCCATCCCTGCCTCTGTGAGCAGGTTCCACGGAGAGCTGGGGGTTCATCACCACCTGCAGCAACAGCACAGTGTCCACGGCTCCAGCCATCCACCCTCCTTGGTGGCAGCAAGGCCAGCCCAACCATGGAGCAGAGGCCCCACGGTGGGGACGGCCACAGGGGTAGAGCTGGTGTCTGAGGGTTCCCAGGGCTCGGTCAGCAGGGCTGAGAAGCGAGCCAAGCCCATGCCCACCACTTGCACTGAGGTGTGTTTGCTACCTGGCCCTCTTCCCACTTTTGGAAGCACACTGAACAACGAATCACAGTCCCATCACCAGCCAGACTCCAGGCCTCGCTGTCGGTTCCCCGTGGAACTCACCGGCTCAGGTCGGTCCCGGGCAGGTACTGGGAGAACCGTGAGTGCAGCAGCGGGATGAGCCTCAGGTCGCACCACCGCTTCTCCCACCGCAGCCCCGGGGACGCGGGCCACGATGAGCAGGACAGCGTGTCCTGAAAGGAAAACAGACTTTCAGCATCGCGGCCACAAACCCCTTCCACCATAGGGCTATTTCCCCCTAAGCAATCCAAAGACAGGGACAGAATACCATGGGATATCCATATTCACTGGCAATGAAATTACATTTTCTAATGTCTCCACTAATGGAATCCTATAAGAAAGTGAGGAGGGAATCGTTGAGATGAAAAATCAGAGTGAAAAACATATGAAAATAATGGGTCAGGAGCTGGGAGAAAAAATAAAATTGGGACAACTGAATCCATTCAAGAATGCAAAGACGGGTCAACTGTGATGAACTTGTAGGTGACAAAATAAAAAAAAGTTCAATTAGCAAGTATTTTCTATCTGTGAAGTACAAAACATTACAAGGGCTTGTGATTCATTGGTTAGTTAAAACTATTTTTGAATAGAATGAATATTCCTCTAAAACAACTCTCAAACAGTACTCAAGGAAATCATTGTCAATTTATTTAACTTTATGTTAAAATGTTCGTATTTTCCTGTATTGCTTTAGAGTTATGTTAAGATAACCACTACTGGTTTGAAATTCCATGTATTTTAAATTCCATTAAAAGTCTGTGTTTTTTTCCTTTTGTACATAGAAGACATACATTTGAATAAAATTTGAGCTTTTCAGTGGGTGTTGATCAGTGTTTCTTTCATTTTCTTTCACTGTTGGGTTTCTCCTTGGCTCTAGTACAGGGAACGATGTTGGTGCGTAGGCTGGCCTGGGTTCTACCAGCCAAGGCTCAGTTTGATCAGAGAGCTGCTGACGTGGATTTCTCTCTAGTCTAGAGATTCTTTGTGTATAGATGGGTGCTCAGGCATGTCTGATTCTTTGTGTCCCTATGGACTGTAGCCCACCATGCTCCTCTGTTCATGGGATTTCCCAGGTAAGAATTCTCTCATTCTTGAGTGATGATACTAGAAGGAGATTCTGTTTTAGTTTAAATATTGAACTTCTGTGATTCTAGATATTATTAACCTTTTCTTCTGGTATTAATTTCTTAAAAATTGGTTATAGCAAAAAAAAAAAAAATCTTCCATTATTTTCACTAAAGGTTGAGTGCTCTCTGGTATTACTATGTTAATTGTCAACAGTTGTGCCAGTGAAAGTCCATGAAATCCTTGGAGCAGTTTGGAGCACCCAGAAGGAAGGTCTGGCTTAGACGGTCAAGAGGCCCCCTTGTTGTCCAGTCTCTCGGGGGCTCAGCCTTTGTGCAGGATGGTCGCGTTCAGGGCTTCTGTGGTGACTGAGATGCAGAGACCCAGGGTTCACATCAACCATCCCCTTTTTCCTCGTGTCAGATGTCACAGACAGTCAGCACATGGCCCAGGTGAGGCAGTAGCTGTGCACCAGGGGAAGAGGGCTGAGACCCCCATTAGAATGAAGCCACCTGGGTTCAGAATCATGCTTCCCCAACTGATGAGTCCTGGGAGAGTCACTCACCAAGTCTTTGCACCCATGCATCAGTCTCCAAAGTCATGGCTGTCACCAACGAAACCCACAACTCCTCCTAAGTCTTTTCTGCACAGGGGTACTTGAAACCACCATCCTATGTGACATCCTGGGGAAAACTGACGTGGTTTCCTTGGTCAGGCTGGACCCAACCAAGCAGCCCAGAGAAGTGAGAGGCAGAAACCCACTTGTGGGCTTTTGCTTGAGGCCCCACCTGGGAGGCTGTGCAGTCAGGCATTGACCAGAGGCCCCCAGCTGGTCAGCAGCAGTGTCAGGATCCACTCGGACCTATATCTCTCTGACTCCACAGCCAACATGTGGCCCACAGCGCAACATATAACATTCATAATCAGAGCTTAAATGATGGAAAGAATGACTCAGATTTTTGTCTTGATTATTTCACAATTCTGCAAAGTTATTTCAGGCAAATTATTTACAGACGGACCCTCGTTGTTCATGAAAAGCACAAAGAACTCCTCTCACTCCATTGTTCCCTGAACAAATGGACAGAAAAAGTAAAAGAACATAAAAGACAAGGGAAATGGAATATGGAGAATGAAATCACCATAGGAGAGGATGATAAGCTTTACCAATTACATTTTATAGACTTTGTGTGCTGGCAGGTATGAAAATACACATGACCTTTGACCCTTCCTGATATAGCACCTCAACCTGGAGTCTTTAAGTATCAAAGTTGAAAAATGTCACTTCCTCATACATTTCTTTCTCATAAAAAATATGTTATAACTCCCACTTCAGCTATTGAAATAATCAAGGTTAGTGCATTTCATTTTACAGATCTGTTATTTACAGTGAAATATCTGGTGTCTTTTGAAAATGATTTATACTTATTGCTTAAATTATGACAGTAGAATATAAATTTACTTTCTAGTCTTTTTCTGTAACAACTGCCAGAATTATTTTTGATTGCATACAATGATCTAACAACACAAAGATTTTAATGGTTTTAAGGCCCATAACTAACTTTCAAAACATTTATTCTTCAATGTCAAGAATGTTGTTTCCTATAATATTAATAGCACAAATGGGAAAAGTAGCATTAACAGTCTTTGCTTTAAAATAAACTCTTGCCTGACTTCAGACTATACTACAAAGCTACAGTCATCATGACAGTATGGTACTGGCACAAAGACGGAAATATAGATCAATGGAACAAAATAGAAAGCCCAGAGACAAAGCCATACACCTATGGATACCTTATCTTTGACAAAGGAGGCAAAAATATACAATGGAGAAAAGATAATCTCTTTAACAAATAGTGCTGGGAAAACTGGTCAGCCACCTGTAAAAGAATGAAACTAGAACACGTTCTAACACCACACGCAAAAATAAACTCAAAATGGATTAAAGACCTAAAAGTAAGACCAGAAACTATAAAACTCCTAGAGGAAAACATAGGCAAAACACTCTCTGACATAAGTCACAGCAAGATCCTTTATGACCCACCCCCCAGAGTAATGGAAATAAAAGCATGACCCATTTCCCAGAGTAATGGAAATAAAAGCAAAAATAAACAAATGGGACCTAATTAAACTTAAAAGCTTCTGCACAACAAAGGAAACTATAAGCAAGGTGAAAAGACAGCCTTCAGAACGGGAGAAAATAATAGCAAACAAAGCAACTGACAAAGAATTAATCCCAAAAATATGCAAGCAGCTTATGTAGCTCAATACCAGAAAAATAAACAACACAATAAAAAATGGACCAAAGAACTAAACAGACATTTCTCCAAAGAAGACATACAGATGGCTAACAAACACATGAAAAGATGCTCAACATCACTCATTATCAGAGAAACACAAATCAAAACCACAATGAGGTACCATCTCATGCTGGTCAGAATGGCTGCTATCAAAAAGTCTACAAACAATAAATGCTGGAGAGGGTGTGGAGAAAAGGGAACCCTCTTACACTGTTGGTGGGAATGCAAACTAGTACAGTCACTAAGGAGAACAATGTGGAGATTCCTTAAAAAAACTGGAAATAGAACTGCCATACAACCCAGCAATCCCACTGCTGGCCATACACACTGAGAAAACCAGAATTGAGAGACATATGTACCTCAATGTTTATCACAGCACTGTTTACAATAGCTAGGGCATGGAAGCAACCTAGATGTCCATCAGCAGACAAATGGATAAGAAAACTTTGGTACATATACACAATGGAATATTACTCAGCTATTAAAAAGAACACATTTGAATCAGTAGTAATGTGGTGGGTGAAACTGGAGCATATTATACAGAGTGAAGTCAGAAAGAAAAACCCCAATACAGTATATTAACGCATATATATGGAATTTAGAAAGATGGTAATGACAACCATATACATGAGATAGTAAAAGAGACACAGATATAAAGAACAGACTTTTGGACTCTGTGAGAGAAGGCAAGGGTGGGATGATTTGAAAGAATAGCATTGAAACATGTATATTATCATATGTAAAAGAGATGACCAGTCCAAGTTTGATGCATGAAACAGGGCAATCAAAGCCAGTGAGCTGGGACAACCCAGAGGACGGGCATGGGGAGGGAGGTGGGAGGGGGCTTCAGGATTGGGGACACATGTACACCTGTGGCTGATTTATGTCAATGTATGGCAAAAACCACCACAATATTGTAAAGTAATTAGCCTCTGATTAAAATTAATTAATTAAAAAATAAACTCTTTTTACAAAATGTAACACATTTCAAGGTATATTCCCATTCAAGATCTCAAGAACAATGATCAGGCCAAAGTAGAAATGCATACAGAGCAGAAGTGTGCTGTCAGTTACTCAGTCATGTCCGACTCTTTGTGACCCCATGGACTATAGTCCACCAGGCTCCTCTATCCATATGATTTTCCAGGCAAGAACACTGGAGTGTGTTGCCATTCTCTTCTCCAACAGATCTTCCTAACCCAGGGATTGAACCCCCATCTCCTACATTGACAGGCGGGTTCTTTGCCATCTGAGCCACCAGCGAAGCCCACATAGGGCAAAATTCAGATACAAATTTTGTTAAGGACTTGGCATAGAAAGCACTGATTAAAGGTGAATAGTCAGAATGTTTCTCAGAAACTGGTGAGCTAGTCACCTGAGTTTAAGCCTCCTCGTGAGCACAAGGCAAACTCTCTCTTCACCTTGATGAGCAAACTGGGAGAATCTCGTGTGTCCTAAAATTAGTGACCTCAAGTCCTTGGGAGGACTAGGCTATACTGTTATGTAAGGCGGTGGAGTGATGTTAACGTATCATCAGGTGTTATTTTCTCTTATGTTTCAAATGTTGTCTTAAATATGTAGGCCATGTTTCAGGAAACTCAAACAGTATCTGCTTACTCAAAATCTGCTTCAGAAAATAAATATGCCGCAGGAACTGAACACAGCATCCCTGGGCTGGGACAGAAGTGAGGACTAGACACAGCCAGGACTGATGCTTCTCCTAGGGACCTGACTCCACAATGCACGTTCCAGGAACATGTGCCACAAGGCACCCTGCTGTCCAGGTTCCCAGGTACCTCATTATCAGTGACAAGCCAGAAGGACACAGGCTCCTAATCTTATGAATCTCTGAGTAGACCATACTCCATTCCCCAAACTGGCCACCAAGTCTGCGTGACCCACTAATTCCTGAGCAGCCTCAAGTTTGGTATGAAGTCTCCCAATTCTGGATGATTTAAATTAAGTCAGATATTCATAGTCTCTAGCAGACCTTTCTCTGATATTAGGATGCTAATGTCCACTGTTCTTTTTCTGCTAATGTTACAGTTTATTTCACACATTTGCCTGTAGATTTGGGGTTTAAACATTTTGGGGTCAGGAACCATAATTAACTGTTTCCCATGGCACCTAGACAGATCCCCACATGGTAGGTTCTCAGTAAATATCCATTTGATTGAGATGCAATGCAATAATTGTCTTTACTTTTATTGTATTTTAATTTATATGTGTCTTGATTCTTATTGTCTAAAACATTGCAAGTGTTATTAATTCCTTTAAAGATCCTTGCATGCATGTGTGTGATAAGTCATTTCAGTCGTGTCCGACTCTTTGCAACCCTATGGACTGTAGCCCACCAGTCTTCCCTGTCCATAGGATTCTCCAGGAAAGAATATTGGAGTGGTTTGCTATGCCCTCCTCCAGGGAATCTTCAGGACCCAGGAATCAAACATTCATCTTACCTCTCCTGCTTGGCAGACAGGTTTGTTACTATTAGCACCACCTGTGAAGCCCTAAAGATCCTTAGCAAAGTCAAACAATGTTCAATCCTAACGCTAAAAATGGAAATCAAACATGCCTCTTGAAGTGGAAAGACATAACTCAGAAAGAAAAGTTTATGATGATGGAGTTTTTAAAGATTTGACAGTTGGATTTATTTGGAACAGTTGTGCTGTGGAATTGCTGAGTGGTTTCCTTAACGCAGTCAGGTATTTGTAAGGAAAACACTGACTCCAGCTCCACACTGAGGCACAAGTGGTGAACTCAATCCACAGTCACTGCTGTGTATGTAATGGGAAGAGAATAAAGCAGCCTGAATGGCTCCCACCCACTGACCTTCCTCTTTCCGTCTCCTTATTACAGAGGGGTCCACGGGTATGGGGCAGGGACTAGAATAACGTGTCACCCAGCTTGTTCAGCTCTGCAGAAGAACAGCTCTTCCCCCCTCTCAGGAGAGAGCAGAGATGGAGGCTCTGATGTGAGGGACACATGGGGGAGGTCTCCAGAGAAGGGGATGAGGAGGGAACCTGGCAGGATGTGGGCTCCTGACGGGCGGGGTGGACACTGTATCGCCTGCCTGCCAAGGCTGGAGGGCTGCTCAGTGCCCTATGTCTGCATCCCTGGCTGCAGCCACAGTGGGGATGGGGCACTGAGCCCTGATTCCAGGCAGAGGCTCCTTTCAGAGGGGAGGCGGTCGACTCACAGCTGTGGGGGTCAAGGCACCACCCGTGAAAGGACCCGAAAGACAGCAGAGGCGTCACGAGCATGTTGACCGCAGGGATGGATGAGAGCATGCAGGAGGTGGAAGCTGGGCTGCGGCGGCGAGATGGAGCTGACGGGCGCGCGGACCGACGCCTGTATTCACTTCATACACATGCGCTCATTGTTTGAGTCATTCAGACCTTGCCGCCTTCTGAAGACCACATTTTAGATATTCTCCACCGTGTGACAATTACTTCTCTGGTGACAGGAGTGAGAGAGAAGGGCAGTGAAGTACCGGATGTGGTTGGTTTACTCTTGGAGAGACGACCCTGGTGGTGCCAATGGTCCTCTTTCAGAACAAAAAAGGCAAAGGAAAACGACTGGGAGCCTGCTGGACTTGGCTGAGACCGACGCTTTGCGGTTCAGTGCACTGAGGCCAGAGGCATGAAGATGTTCAGAAGGAGGACTTTGAAGTGAAATGCCACAGTGAGGTCAAGAATTTCCAATGGAGAGTGAATCATACAGGTCAGAAGAAGCTCCACGTCTTATACATCCTAATACTTGGAATAGAAAAATAAAATTCTTCGTAAGTGAGCTCTGCTTCTCTTCACGTTTGTGAGCACAGGGGTAATGACCATCTTACATTTAACCGGAAGGATTCGTTTTGTCTTTAGAATGTGTGCATGTTTCAAAGGGTGAAATACAAGGAAGTTCAAAATATTTATAAAAGAAAAAGAACTGCTTACTCCAAAGTACAGGTGGTAAATAAAAATCAGCACTTTATTAAATGTGTATAAAACCAACATGCTGATTTTATCAATTATTAAATACAGATCTAGTTTAACATCCCTCACATTTTACACAATGTGTAGATTAGATTTTCATCTTTATCACTTTGCATTAATTCCCTGGTGGGTGTGAAGGTGGCTAAGAAATCCTAATATATCACAAATTATATAGCTACTTTTTATGAAATAATTTCAAATGAAAAATAATTTCAAATGATAACAAATTATGTCAAATTACATACAAGATGCCATGTTATAAAATGATTTATGATGTTCTTTCAAAGTTAAGTCTCTACAGCTTACAAAGGGCTTAGTGCAGACCTGAGAGGAGAAAAATGACATTAAAAAAATAACAGACCTACTTATTTACCTCCTCCCTGGATTAGCATAATTCTGAAAAAATAAAGCAGCCAAGGATTTCAAGTCTGTCAGAGAAGCCAGGTCCCAGAGCAGTTTGAGCAAATTCTAACTCCGTGTACCCTGGGCTTTGTCTAGGTTCCCTCGTCATTAGTGGGGACCATGCCCTGGGCATCTTACTGTGTTGTTGGGATGGTAGTTGAGGTGCAGGCCGCTGTCACAGAGCGGGGAGGAGGTGCCGCTGCTCTGGTCACTCGGTGCACCTGCGGGAAGAGTCAGAGCATTGCTGGTTAGAAGCCCACCTGCTCTGCATGGACATCTTCTGTCCCGTGAACTTCAGGTCACTTCAGGTATCATGCAAGCCAGGGAGTAAAATTATCTCTGTTTTATTTATGTCAAAGCCAGAGTTTTGGAAGTAAACAAAAATAAAAATGAAAACCTAAAGTGGATCCTAAAAGAGACCTGCAAATATTTATCTTTGATTTCAGAAGCATTAAGGTTTTATTAAGGGAAGCATTCAACCTTATAAAAATAGTATTTTACTTTATTACCCAAAGAGACCTATTCTTATGGACCATACTTAAAATGGTGCAAGATTTTGTTTGGCTACGAAGTCCTACTTAATTTTTTGTACTAATGTACTAGCAAATCTCGTGTGTGTTTACCATAATTTTCCATAATGCAAAGTTTGTAAGTACTCTGTCTTCACAATCACTGTTGCTGTGTACACTGTCACTGGGAGCACCTTCATTGACATGCAATCAATTTACAACTAAAATAGTTCATATTAGATCCTCATGAGAAAACTACAAATATCTATTTTTAAAGATGAGTAATATAAAATAAAGACTTGTGATTTTCTAAGATTTTACAATTTAGTAATTGCTTCAAAGATATATAATCTTGGTACCAAAATCCCACTAAAACATCACAGGAAAAATACATCTGGAAATCTTTAATGAACATAGATTAAAAAATAATAACAATACTTTACAAATTAAAACCTGTAATATATCTATAAAGATACAGCATGATCATGGTGTTTATCCTAAGGATGCAAGCTTTATTTGGCATTCAAAATCAACTTTTAAAAAGTTACCATATCAACAGAAAAAAATTTTTAAATGTAGTATCTCAATGGATGAAAAACATATTTGACACAATTCAACATTAACTTCTAAAACAAAGAAAGAAAAAGAAATATCTTCAGTAACCAGGATTAGAAGGGTGCCTATATTTTAACTGGGGCTTCCCTAGTGGCTCAGCTGGTAAAGAATCCACCTGCAATGTGGGAGACTTGGGTTCGACATCTGGGTTGGAAAGATCCCCTGAAGACAGGAATGGCTACTCACTCCAGTATTCTGGCCTGGAGAAGTCTATGGACTGTATAGTCCATGGGGTCACAAAGAGCTGGACATGACTGAGCGACTTTCACTTTCTATTCTAGCCCAATAAAAGGCACCTGTGTTATACAGAGCAAAGTAAGTCAGAGAAAGAAAGACAAATATTGTCTATTAACGCATATATGTGAAATCCAGAAAAGTGGTACAGGTGAACCTATTTGTAGGACAGGAATGGAGACACAGACGTAGAGAAGAGACTTGTGGACACGGTGGGGAAAGGAAAGAGTGGGGTGATGGGAGAAAGTAGCACCAACATACACACACTACCATGTGCAAAGTAGACAGCTAGTGGGAAGCGGCTGAACAACACGGGGAGCCCAGCCTGGTGCTCTGTGACGACCTATAGGGGTGGGATGGGGAGGGAGGGAGGCTTAAGAGGGAGGGGAATTATGTATAATTATGGCTGATCTGTATCTGTATTGTTGTATGGCAGAAACCAACACAACACTGTAAAGAAATTTTCCTCTGATTAAAAATAAATTAAGTAAATTAATAATAAAAAGGGCAACTATGAGCACCCACAGCTGATGGCACACTTAACAGTGAGAAGCTGGATGGTGTCCACCAGTATCTTGCAAGGGGGAAGGACATCTGCACTCAGGACTTCATTCAACACATTACTAGAGGACCACCCCATTACTATGTGCATAATCAAGAAAAAACAAGGAATTAAAGAAATATATCTTGGAAAGAGACAAGCAAAACTCACTATTTGTAGATGACATAACTTCATATGTAGAAAAATTTTTACAAAGCACAAAAAATCTTATTAGAATTAGTAAGGAAATTAAGCTATGTTGTAAAATGTCAATATATAAAAATGCTTATTTTTTGTATGTTAGCAACCGATAATTGGAAAATTAAATATTTAAAATATTATTTACACTAAAATACAAAAATATAAAAGACTTAAATTTAATGAAAGATATGATATACTTTCCCATTGGAAACACTAAAATATTGACAGAAAAAAAATATAAAGAGATGGAAAGATATGTTTGTGGAATGAAAGATTTAAAGTTGTTAAGGTGTTAAGTATACTAATTGTTTATCAATTCAATCTAGTCACATTCAAAATCATAATAGCTTTTTATATGGAAATTGATATGCTATTTATAAAATGTACGCAGCAATGCAAGGATCTAGAATAGCTGAACACAAATTGAAATAGCTTGAAATATTGCAAAGTTGAAGAACCTACCCTGGATGACTTTTTAAAGTAGTATAAAGCTGCAATGATCAACTTCGGAGAAGGCAATGGCACCCCACTCCAGTACTCTTGCCTGGAAAATCCCATGGATGGAGGAGCCTGGTGGGCTACAGTCCATGGGGTCGCTAAGAGTCGGACACGACTGAGCTACTTCACTTTCACTTTTCACTTTCCTGCATTAGAGGAGGAAATGGCAACCCACTCCAGTGTTCTTGCCTGGAGAATCCCAGGGACAGGGGAGCCTGGTGGGCTGCCATCTTTGGGGTCGCACAGAGTCGGACACGACTGAAGCGACTTAGCAGCAGCAGCAGCAATGATCAACACTGTGGTTTTGTTGAAAGAATACAGTATGCATAAATTAATGGAAATAAGATGGTGATTCCTTCATTCTTGATTCCTACTTCAGAACCAAAATGTTATTACTATAAGAGAGATTATAAACTTAAACATAGAAATCAATGTTATAGGCACTCCCCTGGTGATCCAGTGGCTAAGACTCCATGCTCCCAATGTATAGGGCCCAGGTTGGATCCTGCATGGAGGAAACTAGGTCCCAGATGCCTCAACAAAGATCAAAGATCCTGTGTGCAGGAACAGCCAAATAAATAAATAAATCTATTTTCAAAAAATCAAGCTGAAAAGCTGCTTGCAAAAATGTAGGGAAAGATCCTTGCTACCAAGGGGTAGGCAAATATTTTTTAGAGAAGATACAGAAAACTAAAAGCATATACAACAAAAACAACAACAAAATGATAAATTAGATCTTATAAAAATAAAATCAAACTCTCACAAAGAGTTGTACAAACTGAGACACCTTGGGTAAAAAATACAGTCATGCACAAAATGAGTGAAATGTTTGTAACACACATAACTAACAAAAGGCTTATAAGCAGTCTTGTATTCTCCTGCAATGTGATAATATAAAGGCATACCAATAGAAATAGGGGGGAAAGACACATCACAAAATAAGAGATGCAAATAGCACACGACAAGGAGCAAATCATCATCAGTCTTCAGAGAAATGCAAATTGAAACTTCAATCTTATACCACCAGAACTCAAGAGAACAGCTGAAGAAATTGTGACCATCACATATTGCATTAATACAGAGCAACCAAAACTCTCACCCACACTGGAGTGGACACTGAGAGATCTGTAAATATATGCCCATCTTAGAAATAGATTTGGCAGTTTGTCAGCAAGTTAATTGCACATCTGTCTTGTCACTCAGCAATTCCACTCCTAGGTACTTACAGTACCAGTTATAGTAGTGACATAAAATACTAAGACTCTCCATCATTGTACAGGATTGTTTATAGCAGTTTTCTTTACAAGAGCAAAACACCAGAAACTGTTTGCCTATAAGCAGGAAAATGTATTACCCAACTTTACTACAGTCACAAGTGGAACACTACGAAACAATGTAAAAAAAAGTTCTGAAAATATGTAACATGAGATGGTTCATTATGAAAGAAGCCAGATGTAAAAAAATAAAAACAGCTTGATTACATTACATAAAATTCTAGAAGAAGCAAAAAATAATACTTGATGGCAAGAAATCAAGTCAGTGGTTTTTTGTGGGAATGTTATTTATAGGAAGATGCACAGCAGAACCATTTTATGAGCTATATGCATGTGGACTAAGCAAACATGCGTTTGTCAAAACTGATCCAATTGAGAATTGAGGATCTTTGCATTTCATTTCATGTAAACTTCATTAAAAATATACTCTTATTTGATTTTAGCAAAACCTGTAAGATGTATGCATTTCATTTCATAATGTTCAAATAGATATGGAAATTTTTAAGTAGCTCTTATGAAAATTATTGCATTTTCACATAGACCAGGGCTTCCTTCAATCTCCATATTTTCATCAGGACAGATTAAGTGTAAATGTTTATTTAGTAAATTCAGTAGTTGAATAAGAGTATATTGCTTTCTACTTAGAGAATATATATTCATCAAACATTATGAATGAAATTCAATAGAGATACAAAATGTATATATTTAATATGACACATTTTAAAATAAATAATGTTTCCCCAATTATAGTTGGAAAATAGCTAAATGTGAATACATTTTGAAACAAAACCAACAGCTGTTCCCTTTGGAGAAAGGTTAATTGAACGCTTTGTGACATCAAGACAAAATGTTTGTATTCAGGTAGAAATCCCAACTTTGAAAAGAAGCTACTAATTACTGTCAGGAAATAATGGTTCAGAAAGCAAGCATGACTTGAGCATTTTACCTATCCTTCACAAATGCTTACATGCACAGTCTTCGTTCAGTGACAGTTTGAGGAAAGCGGGTGCTCGTTTCAAGAATGAGACTGTCAGGGTGACCTCTTCTCCAGCATTCCGAAGAACTTGAACCTAATAGAAAACATAATAAAAATGATACCACTATCAGTGTGTCGGCAAACATTTCTGTGATTGCAGCAGCTTAAAGTACTGGGTGGTCTTTTCCAGCTCTCACATCTTGTGATGTGGCTGCAAACATTCAGTGGGAGGTGCACAGGATGAATGAGCTAAGCTGCAGGCACTCAGCCTTCACAGCCTCCCTCCCCCACCATTCTGTGTCCCTGTTCACACAGGATGTGATGGCCCTTCATTTACATTCATCAAGACTCTCTTGAGTTTATGGTCTATCTTAGGTCTACAGAAAGATCTGTATTTATGAATTTACTGAATATTCATTGAACATCCATGATGCACTATTTGGAGATCTATGAGAAAATTACCCTGCAGATGTTGACCAGAGTGCTAATTCTAATTAAATTGTTCCAGTGCACTCACACATGTTCGCAAAGAATAAATAGGTATTGCTTTTCCATTATATCATTGCATATTTTCTTCTCTTTCTCTGAAAATATAGAACAACTCTCCACACTTTCCAAATTATAGAATTACTATGTCTATTTCTACCAGTTAAATTATAGTCATTTATCAAAATATTATAACAAGCCAAATGTTAGCAATATTAAAAGAAGTTCATAAAGCAGAGGATTATTTATAGCAAACATATCTAGAAAAGATATGTATATCTATAATTTTAAAAACTCACATAGACTAAGAAGAGAATTAAGAGTAAATAGTGAAGAAGCAGTTAATAACCACGGGGACATAATTTGTTATTAAACTTATAGAAAAATGATCATCATAAAATCATTAAAGAACTGACTATGAAAATGGTTTAGAATGACTTCTGGTCTCTATGTGCTATATGCATGTTAAGTCGCTTCAGTTGTGTCCAACTCTTTGAGACCCCATAGACTGTAGCCCACCAGGCTCCTCTGTCCATGGGATTTCCCTGGCAAGAATACTGGAGTAGGTTGCCATTTCCTCCTCCAGGGGATCTCCCAACCCAGAGATCCAGACTGCATCTCCTGCATTGCAGGGGGATTGTTTACCACTCAGCCAACTGGGGAAGCCCCCCAAATCAAATGAAATTATAGAAATAAAAAGCAAAATAGCATAAACAACTTTGCTGGATTGGCCCTAACCCTGACCTGAGGACAGAACAATAACATTAAGCCAGTCTGAGCATTAAATAAGATACACACACACAGACACACATACACACACACACACACACACACACACACACAAATAATACATAGCATCATGTTAAAAGTAGGAAATTTTAAAAATGAAGAAAATTATATAATCATTTTAATAGATACAAAGAAGACTTTGATTACATTCATTCGATTCATTTGATAAAAGCTCATAGAAAATTGAATGTACAAAGAAGTATCCTTCATATTATAAAGAGATACACAGAAAGTGTATAAGAAACATCACAGCTAATGGTGAATTACTGAGACATTTCTCTTTGAGATCAGAAATGAGACAAAAATGGCCACCAATTTCATTTCTCCTTAATCTTTCTTCAGGTTTTACTGTAATAAGGCAAGAACAGAGCTAATAAAAATCATTAAAATTGAATAGAAGAAATGAAACACATTATTCAGAGGTAACATGATTTTTGAATATAGAAAATCCTTAAGAGCCTATAGACATCACTGCATGGTGAGTTATTAAGTGAGTTTAGTGTGGAATATCACAGATACAAAGTAATGTATAGTGATCAACTGGCTTTGATTTAATATCAACAAATAAACACAAGATTAGCTGAACTGGAGGAAGATGGTGTATCATGGACACCTCCGGACATAAAACTGTGAGGATATCAGTTCTCTTCTACTTTCCCATGGATTCACGATAATCCCATGCAAAGTTCCCATTCTTCTTCTTCTTTTTTTTTTTTTTTTTAGTTTTTAGCTTAGTAAGAATTTATGAACTTGGCTTGTTTCACAGTGGCATGTAATAATTATATAATTATTATACAAGTGCACTAGAGTGTGTGAGGCAGTGGAAAGCAGCCACTAAATGCACACATTCTACAGCAAGTGTGCAATACATAATATCCAATGTTAAATAAAAAACAACACTGTGAGAATCTCAAGTATAATTAAGAGAACAAAGTAGAATAAGTTAAATATAGTTGACCCAGAAATAGCTAATGGGCAAGAGCTTTTCTTTTGAAGCTTTATATTGGTAAACTTGAGTCTTGAAATTTTGTTCAAATGCCATCGAGATAAATAAAAACTTATCAAAAATTATAAAACCTTACCCTAGCAAAGGAACTTTGAGTTTGTTTTCAATAAAAGGTCAGTTATGGGTGTCTTTCTGGATAACCACAACTTCAAGTTCTCAACACATACTCATTTCTTAATTAATGTAGAAACACATGCTTGATTCAGCAGCACGTATGCTAAAAAAATTAATGCAGAAATAGTCATCTTTTCAGAGAACAGGATTGAGATAATTGGCCTGATACTGTCATGTAGAAAATACAGGTTCCACATCATGAATAAGGAAGAATGTCATCTTCTTGCACAATCGGAAATCAGCGCCAATAAATCCAATCATCGTTTTCATATTCATTTACATTTCTTGATGCAAATCAAATGTCCATTTTAATCAGATGACATATTGGCACAGTTTTTCTCTCATACTGCCTTGGGTGAGTACATGAGCAAAAGCACAGAAGTTGGTAAAAGATGACAATCAGTAAAAATGGAAAAAGGAAAGGGAACTACTCCTATGTGTATAGGCTGACTCTGTTAAACCAGGACAAGATAACTGTTCGGACTGTGACCTAAATGTCCATAAACTCCATCCGTCTGTTAGACAGGAAACTGCGTAGAATCCTGTTGTGTTCTCTGTCCTTCTGCCTTCCCGCGGGGGCCATTCTAAATTCACAGGAGATTCTGAGGAAATATTTAGCCGCCCACCACCGCTGTGGTGTATGAAGCCAAAAATGCTCATAGCTGGAGGTTATTTTACCATTTTGTTTTCTGAAGACTTTATTTTTGTAGGGCAGTCTCAGGTTCTTAGCCAACTGGAGGGGAAAGTGCAGAGATTTCACTTGGGCCCCCTGCCCTCTAGAAGTACAGCCTCCCTGTGGTCAACACACTCGAGTTGAGTGGGACATTTAATACAAGTTATGAACCTGCAGTGACATGTCAACACCACTCAGAGTGCACAGCTGATGGGAGGGTTTAGTCTTGGGGGTGAGCCTACTGTGGGTTCCACATACCACACACACACAGACCAACCACACAGAGAGAGACACACACAGACCACACACACCACACACACACACCACACACACACACAGGACTTCCCTTTAACTTTGGCCTCACCCCGCTGATATGTCGTTAACTGCAGTAAATGATTTCCTTAGAGTCCTGACCTCTGGAGGAAAAGGAAATTGAGAATGACTTTGAGGAACGGTCTTAAACAAACTTCTTTTCAGACAAAACAGCTAAGCTGGCACTAGATATGACACCGAGCTTTACTATCCATGTTGAGATGGTGATGACCTGTGGACACTGAGTAAACAGTGTTTCCTTGTATAACCATTTTATTTATACTAACTGTAGGGGGAAATAATGTACTTATTATATGGGGCTCTCTTGAGTGGGACTAGGTCCTCGGCTTCCCACTTTCACATGTAAATTTGAGGGGAATCTGTGGAGCAGTGGGGGGGCACACGCCCCTCTCTGTGAGGACAGGTGTGCGTGTCCATACCTACAGGTGACGGGTGGGGTCAGAGTGCTGCCAGCGTTCAGGGTGGAGACAGGGCCTTCTCAGGAAAGAGACATCTGGTCAAGGACGGAGCCTATAGTTCCCACGAACCCTGGTGCCGGTGCGTGTGTGTGTAAGTCCTGTCCGACTCTGTACGACTCTGGTGGGACTGTAGCCCACCAGATTGGACAGTAAGTCGTGTGTGACAGCCGGAACTGTCCCTCTGGAAAATGAGGTGCAGAACTGCATACAGAAAATCCTGTCACCCCTGGAAGTAGTGGGTGGATTAACATGAGAAGGCAAGTATCACATGGAATGTGGAAAATAAGAAAGAAGTCTGAAGTAACTTAGAAATACCATCTCTTACCATAAAGTGACACTGAACAGTGATGGAAAAGCTGAAGACAGATGGAGGAAGGGATGGGGGATTGGATTACTGTGGACATCACAGCTGGAGAAAGGTGCTGTGACGTTCCTGAGGGTGAATTTCACACATTCATTCATCTCATCACCTTTCCTGCATTTTAATTTGTGGGAAACATTCCACATACACAAAAAGTACAACAGGATCCCTTATATAGACATTTCAAGTCTGAATGTTACATTCTCATAAAATTAAAAAAAAATCACAGCAAAAATGCTTATATAGTTGTATGTTTTAAAGAGAACTACTAAATTTTTAGTACTTCTGAATTCCTAAAGTTTCACCCTAAAATAGTGTGCGAGTATGTAGTAAGTTTTCAATTTGGGTAAATATTACAAATAAGAATGGAGGTTGACTAAATAACAATGTCAGCTCTAATAACCAGGATATAGTAATAACTATTGATGAATTTCAATATGGAAAAAATCATTTACTTTAGTGAGGTGAGAATGTAGAACACCTGATCCACTTTTACTGTAATATTTGAAGCTATAACTAAAAATTCCATCACTTTAAAAGACCTCATTAAAATAAGATTCTATGTAATAAAAGTGGGTGAAATGCCACATTCTAGATGAGTTGAACTTAACAAGCAGAATACATTGGTAGCTAGTTCATACACTATAGTAACACTATTTCAGCATTTGTTTTAATTGCAGTATTTTTTCAAAGACACAAGTAATATTTTACTGTGCTTTCTAACGTTGTATGTCAACCGACTAGTTCATGTTCTATTAGGCAGTTTAACAAAAATTTTAAATTGGTAAAAAGTTTATTTTTAAGAAGTCATCTGGAACAGATGGGTTCAAAACTAAGCTTTATCTAATTTTTGAAGGAAGGGAGAGACTTTCCCTCATTTTTGTACAACTCTGTATGAGATTGTCTCAGGAGTGAATTGTCAGGATCTGAGAAGCAGCACGGACTTGGGGACTCCCACGTTGGAAGAGCAGCTGAAGCCTGGAGCTGCAAGTGTTTGTTTACACACATCATCACAACACGTTTGCACAGCAGCACAGGACTCGGAAGTAAACACTGTGGAGTTGCTGGTGCACTTTCTTCCCGTAGTCTTTCATCTCACTCTGTCACATGCATCATTTCTTATGTCACTTTGAACTTTAGGTACACCCCCGCCCCCGCTCCCCAGAGCACGCGGAGAGCAGGATTAATGCTCTGGTACAGTCAGCAGCGCTGTGGGGCCACTGCTGGCTCTGCCAGCACCTTCCTGGAAACAGACATTCAAGAGGGAGAAATACAGCTGTCCTGCCATGAGAAAACAGTGATTTTTCTGGGCGTCTGGTCATTTCAAATACTTGAAAATAGATGTGAGTTTCAAATATAATGTGTTAAATGAGTGGGGAGAAAATAATCCTTATATGCTGCTAAATACATGAAGGAAAATAGAGTTTATTACTTCATGATTACTTCAGATTTCAGTCTTCAGCGGAATCTATCACACACAAAATGGTGGGGACATGGTGATTATAGCCCTGAAGATGGTTATGAACTTGTGCAAAACACAGGCACTTTATTTTGAAGCTGTGTATGTCTGTCCCTGTCTGACGTATCTGAAGTTACTGAGAATGTGTAAGGGTGGCCCTTAGTAAGAGTATCAACTTACTGCCTTTTCATTTTGTCATCTGGAATCTCCCTCAAGTCTCCTGTTCTACTTTGAACTCTACTTCTTTTCAACAGAGTAAGTCCCAGAGGACAGTCCTGCCATCTGGTACCTGACAAAGTGACCAGTGATGGGATGACAAAACAGAAACCAAGACAGACTCTTCGGGAACCTCTCTGTCAGTCACTCAGCTTCAGGCTCAGACCTCACACTCACCCCTCCCTCTCCAACAGGCACCATCATCTCAACCCAAGGACAGTTCACAAAAGGGTGAACTGATCGAGACGATACATGAAACACAGCCGGTGCCCAGACATTAGCCTGTCTTGTCTTAAAGCCGCCTTGTCTCAGAGGCCATGGGGAATCCTATGTGTCTCATGTGACCCTGAAGCCAAGGTTGAACAACAGGAACTTTAAGCTCTATCTCTTTAAATAAATTCAGGTCAATGAATGCCAATTTCAGAAATCTATAAGCTGGTCACTTGAGATATAAAATTGAAATGGCTTATGTTCGGTTAGAAATTTTAGAAGAATGAGGGTTCAATAAGGGCACATAAGCTTGCAGAGAGTACTTTCCAATGAAACAGTATCAGAGAAAACCACTGACTGTAATTCTCACCAGCACGTCCCTTAAAACGCAGATGGTGAGGAACACTGGGCTCCCTGCCCCTGCCCCTCCTGGCTGACGTCCCCTCATACTCCCTCCACCGGCTTAGCTCTATTTGGAGTCCTGAGCAGGAGAAGGGCTCACCTTGTGAGTAATGAGAGGAGAAGGGCTGCTATTACTCCTGCATTTAGTCTGGCTCCGTTTCCATAGCAACCTGGGCAACCGTGTCCCCAGACAGAGCACCTGCCCAGCACAGCTCCCGGAGAGGAAGGAGATTGATGAGGTGAGGACAGTCAGACCACTGGACCCACAGGGCCATCGCCCACCAGCGTGGCTGGCAATTCCCGTCTGGGTTTCACAAACAGGAGACTCAATCAGCAAGTCTGTGCCGCGTGGCACATGGGGCTGGAACTCCAGTCCAGCCCTGTTTCTATTCACTGCTGGGAGGAACCCTGTTTTGTTTTTTTTTTTTCATCACTGAGCAGAAACCACAGAATGGACAGAGCAGCAGCAGTGCCTGGCCAAGGACCCCAGTAAGAACCATCTCATATTCTCCTTGACGTTGCTTGGGCAAAGAAACTCTGAAGGAATTCTTAACATTTCCCAGACTAACTATCCAGCTCTTTCTGAAGTAACTGGGAGATGTGTATGACCATCCCAGTTGTTGAGGAAACATGTCAGGGGGATGCTGAGATCTACCTCCTGACATCCAGAGTACTAAATGGAGAGCCTTTCATCTTTCATGTGTCGCCTCACAAGGTTCACCACAGGGAAAGAGAAAAATGTTTGAATTTCATCTGATCTGGTCAGATGTATTTGCTACCCAATAAACATAAAGTTCACATTATTTGAATAGATGGAACACAAGTAATTATAGGGAGAAAGAATAAAACTCTCCAAGTGAAGCAAGTGTTGTATATTGTCTGTCACCAGCATCTGACAATGCCTGATATTGTACAGTGTATGTGATGCAGTGTACCTTGTACTACTGGGGCTCTGCTTTGTGGATCCTGGTATCTCAGACCATAAAATCTTCACAGGGACAAATATAATTTCCAGTACAATTGTTTTATCCCAGAGACGTGAGTGCACACTAGATATAGTTGTTGTTCAGCTGCTAAGTCGTTTCTGACTCTTCCCAACCCCATGGACGGCAGCATACTAGGCTTCCCTGCCCTTCACTACCTCCCAGAATTCGCTCAAACTTATGTCCATGGAGTGGGTGATGCCATCCAACCATCTCCTCCTCTGCCCAGCCTCTTTTCCTTTTGCATTCAGTCTTTCCCTGGATACAATATTTGTTAATAAAAATAATGCTAATCATGGTTTTGTGTCTCTCACTCAGTATCTGAGCTACACCACTTTAAAAACAACTGTATTTTCCCTTATTTTCACAACCTGTAATTCTCTCAAAAAGACATTTTTATTGCTAATTACAGGCTGATTTTTGATATGAAAGCAAAAAATTTTGTAATCAATCTTAGATTCCACAAAATAATCTGTATCTGAGCATCAAATTATACTTTCTTTAAGAACATAAAACATCTTTGAACAGCCTTTCACCATCAAGTCAGTGTGAAAGAAACTTTTAGATGTGGTTCACAGCACAGCATAACTCTTATGTATTATCTGACAGCATGGTTATTATCTGCCTCATTTTTTTAAATTTAAAATCCACAAAAATAAAATGAAATTACGTCATCTCTGAACAGAGATCATCTTTTTTATTTTCCAATTTTGATGTATTTACTTTCCTTTCATAGTTGCACTGGATAAAACTTCCAATACTATGTTGATTAGAACTGGTAAAAGTGGGCATCCTTTTCTTATTCTTGATCTTAGTGAAAAAGCTTTTTTTTTGCTGAGTATGATATTAACACTGGGTTTTTCATTTAAAGTGTTTATTATGTTGAGGTAGCTTACTTTTGTTCCCTGCTTGTTATTTTTATCAAGGAAGAGTGTTGAATTTTGTCAAATGCTTTTCTCTGCATCGATTGAGACAATCACTCCTTTTTATCACTGAAGAGTATTCCATTTATGATTGCAGTACAGTCTGTTTATCCATTCATATGTTGAGGACATGTTGGTTGGCTCTAATTTTTGGTGATTAAAAATAAAAGCTTCACTAAAACCTCCTATACATATTTTTCTATGAACATATGTTTTCGTTTTTCTTGGCTAAATACTTGTGAATATGCATGCTCCGTTGTATAACATAATATTTCACTTTGCAACAAACTGTCAAACGGTGTTTCACGGTGGCTTGATCATTTTGCATTTCCACCTGCAATGAGTGAAAATTCTGGGGCTCCACACCCACTCCATTATTTTGTACTGCTGATTTTTGGATCGTGTTATTCTACGGGATTTATGGTCTATCTTCCTGTTTTCGACTCAGTTTTGTTTG
Organism: Bos indicus; assembly: GCF_029378745.1. NCBI lineage: Eukaryota > Metazoa > Chordata > Mammalia > Artiodactyla > Bovidae > Bos > Bos indicus. The sequence goes on along the minus strand of NC_091773.1, from coordinate 20,938,942 downwards.
TGGCACATAATTGTTGGAAGGCACTGGCTCACAAGTTGAAGTGACAGGTAGATAAACATCCCTTGAGGAATGCTGATATGATGCTGGGCAGCCCCAAACGCATTTATGCAACAATCTTCAAAAAGTCATTAGTACATCAAACCCAACCAACAATGTATAAAAGGAGTTGTACATCAAAACAAACTAGGTTTATTCCAGGTAAGCAAGGATGATTCAGCATTGTAAATTCAAACAATGTTATCTCCACATCAAATATTTGAAGAACAAAACAAGTATATTCATATCAACTGATGTAGGACAAGCATTTGAAAAGCCTCAACATATGTCCTTGATTAAAACTCTCTGCAAACTAGAAATATAGGGGGACTCCTTCAACTTGATAAAGAACATCTACAAAACACATACAGCTCATATCACACTTAATGATGGGAAATTCCCTTCCCACTGAGACCAGGAACAAGAAAACGACATATAAGGACACATTTTCTCATATTCATATGAGCATTCAAATCATGCTGCAAGCTTCCAGACTTGTTTCTAATATGATGGAAACAAAACATAAGTTAAGGTTACATAGATTTAAAGAAGGAAATAAAGCAATCTTTATGGCTATCAAATAATTGATGTGTTGGACTTTATTGAAATTAAAAAACTTTTGTTCTGTAAAATATACTTTTAAGAAAATTAAAAAGCAATTTTCTCCCCCACAGACAGGGAGAAAATATCTTTAAACCATTTATTTATGTTGTATCCAATACACACAAAGAGTTACTTCTTATGTATATATACATATATGTATATATATAAAACTTTGTTCAGTTCAACAATAAGAAAACAAACAACTGGATGTAAACATGGGCAAAATATGTGAATGGACATCATCAAAGACAATATAAAGAGGGCAAATAAACATATGAACACATGTCCTCCATCATCTGTCATTAAGGAATCATACAGACCCAGAGGGAGGGTATGGGGAGGGAGGAGGGAGGAGGGTTCAGGATGGGGAACACAGGTATACCTGCGGTGGATCCATTTTGATATTTGGCAAAACTAATACAATATTGTAAAGTTTAAAAAAAAAAAAAGGAATCATACATTAGCAGAATGAGATAGCCCTGCCCACGTGGTTCAGATCCACAAACCTCGAGACACCAGTTGTGGCTGAGGATTCAGAGCACGGGACACTCCTTTACTGCTGATGGAGGGACTGCAGAATAGCACTGCCATTTCAGAAGACAGTTTTGGCAGCTTCTTGTAAAGTAAGTAAAATCTTACCATACAACCAGCAATATACCTGCTAAGTTATTTTCAAAGTATTTAAAACTTAGGTCCACACAAAAACCTGCATGCAAATATTTATAACAGCTGTATTCATAATCACTGTGAACTGGAAGTAAGCACAACATCCTCCAATGAGTAAATAGATTTAAAGAAAAACTGTAGTGAAATTGCTTAATATTGCCTTGTCCAGACCCTGAAATATTATTTGGTGCTCAAAAATAAATAAATCATCGAGAGCTAAACTACATGGATCATTCTTCAATGGCATTGCTAAGTGAAAGAAGCCAGTCTGAAAAGGCTACATTCTCTATGATTTCAACTGTATGACATTCTGGTGAAGGCAAAACTCTGCAGACAGTGAGATGGTTATTTCCAGAGGATCGCTGGTGTGGGGGAGAGGGGATGGTTGAGGAGGATATTTTAGGGATGTGGAACTCTTCTGCATGGTGTCATGATGGTGGAGATGCAATGCTGTGTGTGCACTTACCAAAACTTGTAGAGTGTGCAGCAAAAGGTGAGTGAGCCTTGGTGTGTGCAGACCTTTAAAGGAGTCACTTGGGAGGTTGAGGGATGTTAGGATGAAGAACAGAAGGCAACAAGATTGTGTTATTAGTGTCTGTAGCCACTTTCCTGTAGGGCATGGGGGAGTGGAACTGACCTAAAACTAATGAAATCTAGAATACGAAGGCAAAAAGGAAATGTACATCAATCCTCTACTGTCCTCGTGGAGTTTGCTCACTGGTGAGTGGGTTAACCATCCTGATCCTGCTGTACATATGTACTGGGTTAGAACAATTAAATCGATAGACGGCAGATGGTGTGGCCATCTGTTGAGGGGGGTTCAGTTCAGTTCAGTCGCTCAGTCATGTCCGACTCTTTGCAACCCCATGAACTGCAGCAAGCCAGGCCTCCCTGTCCATCACCAACTCCCGGAGTTCACTCAGACTCACATCCATCGAGTTGGTGATGCCATCCAGCCATCTCATCCTCTGTCGTCCCCTTCTCCTCCTGCCCCCAATCCCTCCCAGCATCAGAGTCTTTTCCAATGAGTCAACTCTTCGCATGAGGTAGCCAAAGGACTGGAGTTTCAGCTTTAGCATCATTCCTTCCAAAGAAATCCCAGGGCTGATCTCCTTCAGAATGGACTGGTTGGATCTCCTTGTAGTCCAAGGGACTCTCAAGAGTCTTTTCCAACACCACAGTTCAAAAGCATCAATTCTTTAGCACTCAGCCTTCTTCACAGTCCAACTCTCACATCCATACATGACTACTGGAAAAAACCATAGCCTTCACTAGACGAACCTTTGATGGCAAAGTAATGTCTCTGCTTTTCAATATGCTATCTAGGTTGGTCATAACTTTTCTTCCAAGGAGTAAGCATCTTTTAATTTCATGGCTGCAATCACCATCTGCAGTGATTTTGGAGCTCAAAAAAGTAAAGTCTGACACTGTTTCCACTGTTTCCCCATCTATTTCCCATGAAGTGATGGGACCAGATGCCATGACCTTCGTTTTCTGAATGTTGAGCTTTATGCCAACTTTTTCACTCTCCTCTTTCACTTTCATCAGTGAGGGGGGTTACAGATAAGCAAAGGGAGGGGGCTAGTTCTAGTCGTTCATCTACGTGATGATGGCTTTCCTTGGAGGCAGCCATGTAGCCTCATGTTTAGCCTAATGTGGATATGGACATGGACATGGACATGTGTGAGTAGGTATGTGAGCACTTCGGTACACACACACATTCACACACAAACACACACACACATTCACACACACCTCCTGTCCTGTGAGCCGAGGGGCCTCAGAGGCACAGCTGCTCCAGAGCAATGAGCACCCAGCTCCAAGAACGCAGTTTCTCAGATGTTCTCCAACAAGGGAAAGCAGGGCCTCTGGGAGAAATGGCTGATTCCTGGCTTAGCAGGAAATGTGCAAGATGCGCCTAAAACAACTTTTAGTGTAAAAACTGAGAAAATGCTAAAAAAAAAAAACCCAAAGCCCAAGGACTATTGCAAAGCAACACTAAAACCACTTGAAAAGAGCTTATAGCCCAGAGTACAAGGTCCGCAACCCTTACTGATCTATCAGAATGATGGAATAAAATTTGAACATTGAGTATAAACAGATAGATCTCCTGTGCAGCAGAATTCCAGGGAACGTAGGCAGACAGCCCACCCTGTGAGAGAGAAGCATGTTACCACTGAGTGCGGGGTCTGCACTGCGACCCCCTTCCTCAGAGCAGAGCATGCGCGAAGCACTCAGGGCCTCAGGCAGAGAGACCTGACACTCAGCCTCTGCCCAGCACTGGCCACTCAGTCAGGAAGGTGCGTACACATGGTGAAGCAGGATGAGGATGGGCTGTGCCTCTGTGGCCTTCCTCCTGCAACACAAACACCCAGTCTAGTTGCAAGAAAAACATGAGAAAACTCCCAGTTGAGACATATTGCACAAAACAGCTGACCCCTACTCCTCAAACCTTGAGTGTTATCGAAAAAAGGAGTCCTGGAAACCATGACGGCCCGGAGGAGCCATGGGACACTTGACAACTCCCTGTGATGTGTGATCTGGCTGGGATCCTGGGACAGGAAAAGAAACATTGGGCAAAAACCAAGGAAATGAAATAAAGTACAGACCCCTGTTAATAGCCAGGTAGGGACTGGCTGAGAGTCTGTAGCCAGGAGGAAAATTAATTAACTTATCTCCTGTGCTGTCTCTATTCATAACCTAATTAGGGGACAGACTTGTGAGAAGGAACTCCTAAAGGTGTTAATGAAAACCTAAGGATGTAAATAAGGCAAGTTCTGGATATTTTTTTGCTTTTCCAAAATCACAGTGTTCTGAATATTTTATTGCTTTTCAAAATTCACAGATTCAATAAACAATATTTCCCACATTGTTGCCTTTGCACTTAACATTTCCCAAACCAGTGGGAAATATTAAAAGTTAAATTACTTCATGTGTGGCTTTAGTTGGTAGTAGTTGATCCAAAGAAAAAAAGGCCAGTATGGTCAGAGTCCTCGAGGAAAATATTAATCGGTTGGACCTTAAAACCTATTTTCAAACTGAGAACATGGGAATTGTCAGCAGTTAGGTAAAACACGGTGTGTAACTCAGTGACAAGTTAACCTTTTTGCCAAGGTCTAAATTGATCTGTAGTCCCAAGTCACATCCTGAATGTGTTTCTTGGTAACTCACAAAACCTCTAGTATATAAACTAATGCCTCATTTTCAGATGATGTGATACAAACCCTTGCAATGTCATTTTCTGATTGAGCTAAAAAGGTAAATGTTATTTTTATTCCAATGAAAATTTTGAATTAAGCACATATTATAACAATCAAAATTATATTAAGCAATATTTTATGTTTCTCTTATCAAAATTTGATATCATTGCTTGAATGAATCCTTTAATTTACATAATTTGAGCTCCTCCTTCTGCTGTTGTAAAAATTACACACTCTGGTAGAGTTTGGTTCAAATTCACAAATTCAGAATTAGAGTGACAGTTATTTTCACTTCTAATTATCTAATGCTCTTTATGAGTAAGATCATAACAACAAAGAGTGGATGAAACTCTTTTTCAGGACACATATGTCTCAAAGTTGGTGCCTGTGCTAATCCTTTTTGATATGGAAACTGGGAGCTTTTCTTTCTTGGTTTCTTGTATCAAGAGGGCTCCCAGGGTGGGGTGGGTACAGCCTAGAGTTGAGATCACTCACTCCAACTGGCAACATGAGAAACAGATGCAGAAGCCATGATGATCTATTTCTAGGCATTTGGGTAAAGAATTCCATTAACACAATCCCCTGAGCACCCAGGGGTAAAGAGGAGGGATTCCCCATATACACAGTCCAGCCTACAGCTCATCGTAGAAGCCATGGCTTCCTGTAGAAGGCATCTAAGAACAATGCTGCTTCTAACAGCAGTGACCTCTGCAGGTGAACAAGAGAGAGTCAGGTGTGCAAACAACCTGCGGTCATACCTTCTCAGTTTCTTTCTAAATCAGGGACTCTGAGGCACTGACTACCCATATCTCTAAAACTATCCATACCTCTCAGGTTGTGGTGCCTTTCTCTGCCCATGTAAGTCTGGTCTTAAACATTTAATTAAAATCAGCCCCACTGAGGTGCTTACTTAGATAATTGACAGTGAAGACAAAAACTTGCTAATCACTGTTGCAAAGTGAAAGACTGGAACCAGCTAAGAAAATCAGCATCTACATTTCAAAGCTGATAAGTTTAAACTTCTCAGAAGAATAAAAGCTTATTATAAAGGGCCACATACAATTTGCAATACAATCTCAAGTCCCTTTTCTTTGAAACAGAATGAACACCATTCAAGCATGTTCCAATCTTTTAGACTGCAGCCATGAAATTAAAAGACACTTGCTCCTTGGAAGAAAAGCTGTGACAAACCTAGTAGCACAGTAAAAAGCAGAGACATCAATTTTCTGACAAAGGATTGCATTGTCAAGTCTATGGTTTTTCCAGTAGTCATGCACAGATGTGAGAGTTGGACCATAAAGAAGGCTGAGCGCCGAAGAATTGATGCTTTCGAATCATGGTGCTGGAGAAGACTCTTGAGAGTCCCTTGGACAGCAAGGAGGTCAAACCAGTCAATCCAAAAGGAAATAAACCCTGAATATTCATTGGAAGGACTGATGCTGAAGCTGAATCTCTAATACTTTGGCCAGCTGATGAGAAAACTGACTCATTGGAAAAGACCCTGATGCTGGGAAAGATTGAGGGCAGAAGGAGAAAATGGCAACAGAGAATGAGATGATTGGATGGCATCACTGACTCAATAGACACGAGTGTGAGCAAACTCCAGGAGATGGTGAAGGACAGGTAAGCCTGGCGTGCTACAGTCCATGGAGTCACAGAGTCAGACACAAATACTGAGCAACTGAACAACCACAAATCTTTCAGGCCATGCTGATCTATTCAATCAAAGCCCCACACAGTTCTTGTAAGCTCACTGCGGCCTCTGAAGAACACATCACAAACTGGACTCCATTGATAGCATGCGTTTTTGGAAGAGAATGCACCTGTTCTTGCTCCCTGGACAATGAGTTTAACATCTCTCTGTACTTCTGAAAAAAAGACTAAAGTTAAAATATCTCTGCTTACAGGGCTTTGTTTGGAATTTACATACATTTAGAACACAGTGGTTTGTGCTGTGCCGATTATCATTTTCGGAGAAGGCAATGGCAACCCACTCCAGTACTCTTGCCTGGCAAATCCCATGGACGGAGGAGCCTGGTGGGCTGCAGTCCATGGGGTCACTAGGAGTCGGACACGACTGAGTGACTTCACTTTAACTTTTCACTTTCATGCACTGGAGAAGGAGATGGCAGCCCACTCCAGTGTTCTTGCCTGGAGAATCCCAGGGACGGGGGAGCCTGGTGGGCTGCCATCTATGGGGTCGCACAGAGTCGGACACGACTGAAGTGACTTAGATCATTTGTCTAAAAGTTTGTTCTCAAATGTTGCTTTTCCCTGTACCTATGTGATGTGGCATAAGATCTGAAGTATATACATTTTCTGCGAGGCTCACCAGGGATGCCAAAGGGGACCAAGTAGGATTTTTGAAATAGCAGAGGAGTGATGTAAAGGGACACTCCTTGCCCGTCCCACGAAGAACCCTCCAGAACTCTGCTCGTGGAGCTGGAGCTTTTCAGACACTTGAAGCTGCCTCTTTGAGGTCTGAAATATGTAAATATGTCAGAAGAGTCTTCTCCAAGTAGCTGTTAGCAGAGGCGCCACATCCTCACAAACCAAATGAACTGAAGCTGTGAGAAGCCGAAAGCTCAGGGTATTTTCATTTTGTTTGACCCCTGAGTACAAACCTTTAAACATAATTTCTCCTCTCTCCTTTCCCATGTGAGCTGATATGGAAATTCAGTGAAGGTTCTATGAGTGTTATTGAATCAACCGTGAAAAACATTTCCCAAGTGCCCGACACTGGCTGTTCTTTCCGGCATCATATTTTTATGTCCTCCCTGAGCCCCACGGAAGCTCCTCCACCTCCCAGCTTCTCCCAAAGTGTCGATTAGAGGTTGCTGACAAGACACCACTGGGCTGGCTGCTGAAAGACAAATTCCTGGGTCACCTAAACTGAGTGAATTAGGACATCTGGGGCCCGGAATTCAGGTCTGCACATTTACCAACATCCAAGAAAATTCACAATAAACACGGCTGACCTTTTTGTGTAGCTGCTGAGTGCTAAACCAGAGCCTTGAGATCAACTGTCTCTAAATGTTGTCTGTCTCTGTCACACACACGCACGCGCGCCTGTGCACATGCACACATGTGTCTCTTAAGTCTCCTGCCAGTTTGAACCCTGGGTGGGGAAGATGCCCTGGAGAAGAAAATGGCAATAGACTCAAGTATTCTTGTGTGGAGAATCCCAAGGACAAAGAAACCTGACGGGCTACAGTCCATAACATCACAAAGACTCAGAAAGGACTGAGCAACTGAGAATGTATAAGCTTTCAAAGATTTGCAAAGATTTAGAGGTATATTTCACCTAGAGATATGCTTAGTGGACATGCTCTGGTAGTGGTTTAGTCACTAAGTCATGTCCGACTGTTGCGACACTGTGGACTGTAGCCCATCAGGCTCCTCTGTCCATGGGATTCTCTACGCAAGAATACTGGAGTGGGTTGTGATTTCCTTCTCCAGGGGATCTTCCTGATTCAGGAATTGAACCCAGGTCTCCTGCATTGCAGGCAGATTCTTTACTGACTGAGCTACAAGGGAAAGCTGTGGGGATTAATTGGGAAACATAGCAAATAGCCCTCCTTTAGTATTTCTTGAATTACATTTTGTTCCAGGTGATATTCACTGATCTGTTTCTAATATGAAAAATAAAACAAGTAAGAGATTATTTGAAAATCTGATATCACACAGGACTAGTTTCATATGTTCCTAATGAAAAAAGGAAGTTTTTATCAATGCCATAAATCATTTGCACATGGGGAAAATAACAATATTAGAAAAAGTAAAGAAGACTCACCACTTCTTCATGTCTGCATTTTCTTACATTAATCCCATTTATCTGCAAAGGAAAGAGAGGGAGAATTTGAAGAGCATACTGTGAACTGACTGTATCTTGGTGACACATGGAAAATAATGGTAAAATGTATACCTGGAGAATTGCGTCCCCAATAAAGAGCAGTCCTGACAGTTCAGCTGTGAATGGAGAAGGAGAATTGACTATGCCTTGTCTACTTTCTTCACACAGAAGTAAGAGTTCTTAATTCAATAAAGCCAAAACTGATTGAGGGCAAAGGCAAAGATGGAGGAGGATTAAAGGAAAAAGTAATTAAAGCAAAAAGTAAGATGGTCTATAAGGGTAGCATCTTAAAAGATCCACAAGCAATGGAAATGCAAAAAATGATCATACGATTCAGCTCAAGTTCTGAAACCCATGCTGAGATACTTCCATTTAACCCCATCATTTCAGATCTTACAGTCTGGAGGGAGGACTAATGTTCTCATGTTCCCTTAAGTTTAAGGTGCCTATGAAAATGTCTAGATCTGGACAGTCAATCCACTGACAACAGAATCAGCTCCATGCTTCTTTTAAAGACCAGCCTGCCCCACCGCAGGGGGCTGGGTGTGGATAAGGGTCTGAACCAGCCACGTGTGGCCTGGTCCTGGGAACTGGACTGAGAGATTTCGTACAATCTGGTTCTGAGCTACAGTCTTGCTCCTCAGTGACTCACTCAGGAAGCAGCCACAGGACACCCTCTGAACACTTTACCTCTCTGCTCCTTCGAGATTTTTGAAACCACAACTGGAATGTTATGTTCCGCTCCCCCCTGGAAAGAAAAAAATCACACGTTTCACTTTTTCATCTCAAAAGAATAAAAGCTCAGCTTTTAGTTCAGAAACTATACAGGCCAAGGAAAGCAGGTGAACAGACACTAAGTAGAATTTAAATAAACTCGTGGAATCTATCAAGGAGACTGTGCTCCCAAGAAGCCTATCTGTTTAGAATTTCACTGTGACATCCAAGAATTAATAATAGTTGACTTTGAAAATGTTAATTTTTTAAGATTAATATGGTGATGCCTGAAGAAGACATTTCCTCCAATGACCAGCCATGCTATCCATTGTAGAAACTCTTATTTCGGGTTCCAAAGAGCAGATAATTATGCATTTCCATTATCTAGCTAAGTTGCTTTATGCTGGGAACCAAGCAATGGCCCCTTGGAATGCTAAGTAGCTAGACAGACCTCTACCTGCACAAACTGGACAAAAAGCAGAGCGTGCATATGCTTAACGGAGGGGGTAGGTCATCAGCATTATATGGAAGCATATACCGAAGAACACAGTAAACCACCAAGAATTATGCAGTAGTGCTTTGGCTAATGGACCAAATGAGAGGAAAAAATACCGAAAAATAAGTAACTGAACTTATGTGGAAGAAAATAAATTCCTGAAGTAACTGTATAAATTACTGTTTTATGTAACAGAGTTGAGAAGGTTGAAAGCAATAGTTAAAAAAGTCAAGTAAGTTCATTAAACAGTAAGATTTCACATAGAAGGTAAGGATGGCACTTTTAATGTGGGTAGTTCAAAAGAAGATCTAAATTCCACTGGGGCTTCTGCAGCTTCAGAATAAGTAAATCCCTAAGCCTTTCTCCCTTCAAGGGCAAAAATTATTTTAGAATAGACAATTTTTTCCCATGAATGTCCATTTTTAGCACTGAGTTTCAATAAACTTAAAAATAAGATAGACAATGTACACATGCTCAGTTGTGTCAGATTCTTGCAGCCTCATGGACTGTAGCGCCAGGCTTCTCTGTCCATGGGATGGATTTCCCCGGCAAGAACACCAGTGTGGGTTGCCGTTTCCTCTTCAGGGGACCCTCCTGACCCAGGTATCGAACCTGCGTCTCCTGCATTGGCAGGCAGATCCTTTACCACTGAGCCACCTGGAAAGCCCAAGAGAGGCGATAGTCGAGAAAATTTTTCTCTGTGGCTCTGAAATTTTTCTTGACAAGTAGTCCTTTCTACTTCTGGGGTATTAGGAAGCGATGTGATAAACAAATATTGAAAGGTGCCTTACCCAGGGTGAAATTCAAACCCACCCATCAGTGCCCTTTTTCACCACATCTCACCGAGCAGACACTCACCCCCCACCCACACGAGTTCTGGGCAGAGTCTCTGGTGTGAGCTTCCTCGGCTCTGGGTCCTGCTTTTGCCTCCTGGTCTGTGTCATGGTGCCCTAATCCTGTCCAGGGCAATCTTCACATGATCAGAGCCCAGGACTGTGACAGAGGGCACAGTGCATACATGTGCTTCCAGAGCACAGGAAACCCCACAGGATCAGGACCCAAGGACCTTCAAGCATAGGTTTAGGGCTCTGGGTTCCCCATGCCTGCGTTCTGTTCTATCTTCTCCCATTATATTCATCAGCTTCTACTCTTCTACTGTCTTCTTCATTTCCTGCATTCATCATGTATTTTCTTTCTCCTTCCCTTGTCCCCAACCACAGAGTAAGTTCTACAACAGCAATGGACTTATTTATGTATTTGTCTTGGCTCTTTGATTTGGCTATTTGTTTCCTGCTTGTGTGCACATGCTAAGCTGCTTCAGTCGTGTCCCACTCTTTGCAACCTCATGGATTGTAGCCCACCAGGCTGCTCTGTCCATGAGATTCTTCAGGCAAGAACACTGGAGTAGGTTACTTTGCCCTTCTCCAGGGGACCTTCCTAACCTAGGGATCAAATTTGTTTCCTACATTGAGGTAATATCTGTGCCTGGAATAATGATGCTTTCTTAAGCTTTGAAATGTTTGTTGAATGAATGAATGTTCATGAAAGTTCATGAAACAATGAACTCTAGAGCTTTCTCAGACCTAAAATTTTTCACTCTTGAAAATACTTTGCAGAAAGATTTTGAGTAGAAACTAAGAAGGTGAACAATGGAATCAAAGGTGTATGGTTACAGATAGTTCCTAGAGATACTTCAAAAATGGGAAAAATTTTCAGAATACATCTCCATTTCTTAGAAGAAAATGCTGATTAAAACAAAGCATAGAGTGATGAAGTTTTATGTGACATAAAGAGAGAAAACAGACCCATCCAGATATGGTTCTGGTGTTGGGGGCAGAGGAGAACCCCATGTATGTCACTCTAGGCCGGCAGCTGGTGTCATAGCACTTTCCTTCAGCTGTTCGTCTTCTCTCCTTGCAGTACTGAATTCAAAGGTTTTCTTGATGCTCAGGTGTTTAGCGCAGGCTACCATGGTAGGAGAGTGGGAAGTCTCTCCCAGGTTTGGTCTAGGGGTACCAGTTTTCTGAGGGTCAACTCAGCTATCCATCCTTCTCTCAATACCTGAGACTTACAACTATCTTTTAATAATAAGGTGTAACTAACCCCTGTTTGGTCAACATTTTTCTTTTATATGTAAAATTGCTTCTGAAATTTCAATGATTTGAATCCAAAAGTGTTTTATTTTTACTATGTTTTTAATCAGACATTTGAGGCTCTGAGAGAATTTTAAAGCTAATTTAAGGAGATCACTTTATTAATTGATTAGAGAGAGATTTTTAAGACAAAACTCAGAAGATAAAATTGGAACTGAAGATCACTGTGCCTTCATTTATTTAATGAAATGTGAAAGCAGTCCAGCTTTATCAAAGTAAATTAGATTTAGCTCTGGACCTAACTAGGGAGATTCAAAACCTTCCAGACAGAAAGCAGATAACATGATTCACCCTGTTTACAATTGGTGACAGGCTTCACGTTGCACGTGGGATAAAAGCCAAGGTCCAGTGACCTCAGCCTCCCCTCTGCTTTATCCTGGACCTTTGTCCTCCTCCGCAAGCACGACCCCTTGGCCCCCAGTGCTTTTCCCCTTGACCCTTGGCCAGGTGTAAGGTTAAGACTCTGCTCACACACAGCCAGAGTCCTTCCATCAGCCTCTGTGCACATGCCCTGGGCCATGCCTGGGACCACATTTCTCTGCATGACACTTTGATCAGTGTCTCCTTTCCCTCTAGAATATGAAGGACCTGAGGTCAGGGCAGATTCCCTTCATCATCTTCTCCCCGACCTACCCTAAGGCCGGTCAGGCTGCAAGGCTTTTGGCCATGGTTTATAGAAAGTAAATGAATTACTCGAGCTCGGTTGATCCAGGGTAAAATGAGATTAGAAAAAGTGAGGTGACAATCTAAATTGCATCCCAGAAAATATTAAAAAGTACGCCACTCAGTTTTGAGAGAGCCTTTTCACAAAGGATAATCAATTCTATAGCTAGTTCTATAGGTACCAGGATATAAGGCCTCAGTTAAAGCATTTTGAGCTTGAGACTATATAATGATTTTCTAGTATAACCATGAAATTCCACTAAGCCAAACTCAGTTATGTTTTTAATAACACTGGGAATCTTGCCAAATAAATCCTTTCAACTCAATCTTTTCATTACAATCAATCAGTCATATTCTGGGCTCCAGAAAGAAAAAGATAATAGACTTCAACATCACAGATCCATTCAGAGAAAGGAGAATACTTGTAAACAGAAAATCACAGACAGTCAACAGGTCCAGGAGAAGCACCTAAAGGAACATCATTTTGAGAACATGGACAACGTTCTTATCCATCTGAATGCGGTGCTGATCTGCCAAAACCACTCAGCTTAGCTATGGCAAAGTTAATGGTCTTTCCCACATGATTTATGATTGCCTTCCTATGGAAATTCAGAATAGGGAATCTGTAGGGGCAGAGAGCAGACTGCTGGCTGCTCAGAGCTGAGACAGAGTTGGGGGCGGTGGCTGAAAGCTACGGGTTTCTTCTTCAGTTGATGAAACTGTTCTAAAACTGAGTTAGTGAGGAGTGCACACATCTGTGAACATAACAAAAACCACTGACTTGTACATTTTAAGTTGGTAGATTGTATGGTATGTGAACTACAACTCAATAAATTATTTAATTTAGAAAATCATCCTTTGATGATTTTGATGATAATTCATTGGTGGTTTTACCTGGCCCTTGGAACTAGTGCACACTCTCTATGCTATGCTATGCTAAGTCACTTCAGTCATGTCCGACTCTGTGTGACCCCATAGACGGCAGCCTACCAGGCTCCCCCGTCCCTGGGATTCTCCAGGCAAGAACACTGGAGTGGGTTGCCATTTCCTTCTCCAATGCAGGAAAGTGAAAACTGAAAGTGAAGTTGCTCAGTCGTGTCCGACTCTTAGCAACCCCATGGACTGCAGCCTACCAGGCTCCTCCATCCATGGGATTTTCCAGGCAAGAGTACTGGAGTGGGGTACCATTGCCTTCTCCGGCACACTCTCTAACTGAGCTCAACTACCTGCCCTGTCACACTCCTGTTTCTGCAGCACAGAGGTATCCCTGTTGACACTGGTGGAGACAGAAGCCTCAGACTCAAAGAGTGAGAACCGGGCAAAGTGAGCAAATGAATGCAAATACGTGTGTGCTTGTAGCAACACTTGGTATCTACAGACTTTTGCCCTGAAATCACTAATAAATTAAAATGCAGACATTTATGACAATTACTATGAAGACGTGCATGTTTATTTGGTGAATCTGATACAATTAATCCCCAGTCCTTGATGTTAGGAAATTGTTTGCTTGCTGCTGGACATTTCAATCTGTTTATTTCAGTTGTAAGTAGAATAATTTAGAAGGCGAATAATTTAGAAGGCGAATAATTTAGAGAGGAAGCATTGTTGTTGTTTTCAAATAGAGAGCATAGAGATTATTTCGTGCTGGTTGTACAGCTAGAGAGAATATTTATTGGGAGTCAAGACTCTGTCATCAGCTTTGATGGGGTTTATGTGCAGCTCTGTCTGTTATAACAAATGGTAAATAACCTAACCTCTTAATACTAAATCTTGTTGTCTATAGAGGTCCAACAACAGCTGTCTACTTTCTGGACACAGAATATATTTAGCTCAGAATCTGGCGGTTCAAGAGCAGTTAATAACTATTAGAAATTATTGTTTATAAATGATAATTTTAATGGTAATAATACTTAGAATTTCACATTGCTGCAAAGTTCAAGATTTCAGATAGAAATCTTATCTTTGATCACAGACATTTCCTTGGTCCATCAACTTATTTAGGTAAGAAAAACTGAGTCTTTTGAAAAATACCCCATAAGACATCTTTCTAGTAATAATATTCAAAACACTCTTTCTCTAAAAGGTGATTATTTTAGTCACAATGACCAGAGGTATGATTTAATAATATGCAAATGGATGGTATTGCACTTTGAGAGATAAACAGAAAAAAAATTAGAGTCTGACAAGGTCAAGACGACAGCTTACTTTAAGGTGATTATATGGTGATTCTTAAAAGCAGAATGGGGAAAAATGCAAGGTTATTAGATCCCTGGGGGAGAAACACTGGTGATTATCGGGGATGTAATGTGGAGACCATTACGTTATTTTTAGAAATGTAAGTATCTGGATGGTCCAGATAAAAGAACCGGAAGATGCAGTAGGACTAGTGGCAACCTGGACAGGAACCAGAGGCCACGTGAAGATCAGTGTGGACAGTGGGTGCCTGCAGAGAAGCCGAGGGTATAAACCAGGTGGATGCAGGAACCTGAGCCCTTCAGAAAAGTGGCTTCAGGCTGAGAACCCAGGAAAGTAGGTGATGGTAAGAGGAGAGTTAAGTGATTCTATGTCCAGCCTTTTATTGAAATCTAAAAATACAATTAGAAGAGTTTGGCATTTTACTGAGAGGCAAACAAAAACAAAAACTAATACAAGGGAAAAACACCCAAGTTTGTGACTTTTGAGAGATATTTTAATCAAGGAAGACTGTGAGACTTGGTAGCCGCCATGAAGAATTCCAAAGAACGGCCAGGAAAAAAGATCCTAAATTATAGCAGATATGGGAATGACCCTAAAAAGCAGTATGAGAGTGAAGATGATGTAAAAGGAAGGACAGGAGGCCAGAGGGCAAGAGGGTGCACCCCACACAAACCCTGGGGGCACTTCGCCGAGGGCGCAAGTCTCAGGCCTGCCGGTGGGCGCATTCCTCTCTGCTCTCAGCTCACCGTAGGGGCTGGGGGCTGAACTGTGGCTTGGAGATGCAGGGCCGGGCCAGGTGTAAACGTGTGCGCCCAACCTCCAGAGTTCATCCCACTGCACCCTGGGTCAGCCGCTTGACTTGTCGAGTTGGGAGATAAGCAAACAAATGGGCAACGTTAAAATACGAATTTTGCTTTTTAGCCAGAATACTTTCTTAAACTGCCCCTTATGTTTAATTCTCAGATGCAAAGGAAGTAATTCAAATAGATAATCACAGTAGGTTTACCCAATTTACAGGGTAAAGGAATTTGCATAAAATGTTGCCATTTAAAATAACTGAATGAATAAATAATTACATTTTGAAATACCTTAACAGAATGATAGCTTAAAATCTTTTTTTTTTTTTTTTTAATGTAGGAAAGCAAGAGTCAGTGGTAAGTACTGAGAAACCTAAAGTAGAAAACCCTAAAAGGAAAGTTTTCAGGCTGAATGGACAATATTCTAAATAAAACATATTGATGTTTTTTATTTCTGGTTGGTCGGTTTGTCACAAGAATTATAAAATAATTTCATGTTTTTGTCAAATCTCTTAATATATGGCACCAATCACAATTCAAATATTGCTTCTATAGCCTATATTTTCAATGGAAAATATATACTTATTTTATTTAGAAAATAACTATTACATGTATAAGAGTTTTGTTTGTGTGAAATAATGTAAATATTAAACTGAAATGATTTATTGGCAAAATTCTTAAGGTTTTAAGAATTGTCTAGGCTTAAATGTTATATTTCTTAATGTGTCTAGGCTTAAATGTGATTATTGACTATGCCAAAGCCTTTGACTGTGTGGATCACAATGAACTGAGAAATTCTGAAAGAGATGGGAATACCAGACCACCTGACTTGTCTCTTGAGAAACCTATATGCAGGTCAGGAAGCAACAGTTAGAACTGGGCATGAAACAACAGACTGGTTCCAAATAGGAAAAGGAGTACGTCAAGGCTATATATTGTCACCCTGCTTATTTAACTTATATGCAGAGTACATCATGAGAAAGGCTGGACTGGAAGAAACACAAGCTGGAATTAAGATTGCCGGGAGAAATATCAATAACCTCAGATATGCAGATGACACCACCCTTATGGCAGAAAATGAAGAGGAACTCAAAAGCCTCTTGATGAAAGTGAAAGTGGAGAGTGAAAAAGTTGGCTTAAAGCTCAACATTCAGAAAACAAAGATCATGGCATCTGGTCCCATTACTTCATGGGAAATAGATGGGGAAACAGTGTCAGACTTTATTTTGGGGGGCTCCAAAATCACTGCAGATGGTGACTGCAGCCATGAAATTAAAAGACGCTTAGTCCTTGGAAGGAAAGTTATGTCCAACCTAGATAGCATATTCAAAAGCAGAAACATCACTTTGCCAACAAAGGTCTGTCTAGTCAAGGCTATGGTTTTTCCTGTGGTCATGTATGAATGTGCGAGTTGGACTGTGAAGAAGGCTGAGCGCCGAAGAATTGATGCTTTTGAACTGTGGTGTTGAAGACTCTTGAGAGTCCCTTGGACTGCAAGGAGATCCAACCAGTCCATTCTGAAGGAGATCAGCCCTGGGATTTCTTTGGAAGGACTGATGCTAAAGCTGAAACTCCAGTCCTTTGGCCACCTCATGAGAAGAGTTGACTCATTGGAAAAGACTCTGATGGTGGGAGGGATTGAGGGCAGGAGGAGAAGAGGAAGACAGAGGATGAGATGGCTGGATGGCATCACTGACTTGATGGACGTGAGTCTGAGTGAACTCCAGGAGTTGGTGATGGACAGGGAGGCCTGGCGTGCTGCGATTCATGGGGTCGCAAAGAGGACACGACTGAGCGACTGAACTGAACTGAACTGAACTGAAATGTGATATTTCAGTAAAATGAGTAACACTATTTTTGGGTTTAACTCTAAATGGAAATTGAACAAAAAGAAGAACATTTCCATCCTGCACAGAATTCACACAGCTCCACTACCAGAAACATCAGTGCTGATGTCAGATGAAACCGCTGTCATGAATGGATTTCAGCCACATTCAGCTGTTGTTCTCTTTTCATGGACAACATCTTCAGTGGTACCTTTAGATCCTTCATGACAATCTCAATAAATATGGAAAAAAAAAACCAACGTGAAAACTTGCCTCTGTTTATTCCCACTGCCTCATTTCCACACCTTATAATTTGTCCTACATCTCTTGTAGGCCTTAGTTGATGATAAAGTGAAAGTAAAAGATATATCTTAAAATTAACGTTTTAGATAGAAATACTCTCATTGCTTGACAAGAGCATGCCATTCCACACTGATCAGATTTTTGAGTCATTTTCATAATGTAACTAGAGCTGATGTTCACCAAGCTTAGAGTTCTACTTTCTAAGCATCTATACTTTGAGTTGTGTTAAAATTTCATGAAATGTACACCTGAGATGTATGGCTTTCACCCCACACAGGCAAAGTATCTAAACCAACAACCAAGATAAAGTTACATTCCATTGATCTCTGCACAGATGTGGGTTTCTGAAGGGCATTTAAAATCACTGAGGTAATTTTTTTCAATATTTATGTAATTTTCCATCCTTTTAAAACATATACTTTGTTTCAATGATGTTAAATTGCAGATGTGTTGCATGTTTAATAATTAACAACATACAGGAAGAAAAACCCTTTAAAATTTGATAATGAATGGAACAGGAGAGAGATGGTCAATTTTAAAAATAATTCAGAAATTAAAATGTTGAGTCTTCCTGCATACTTGGCCTAGGACATGAGGTTTTCAATTTCTTAAACAAAAAAAAGAATACTGAACAGAATAAAAAGACAACTGGAATCAAACCAATATTTAACTTATTATCGGACCTTATATGAACCTGACACACATCCTGGCTCCTTTCACTGACAACCCAGATTTTTCTGCTCTGACTGGTTACAAGATATGCACACTTGAAGACTGTACTTGAAATTCTAGATGAAACCACATAAAGAAAATTAATGAGCTGCATTCAATTTCAGGTAAGGTAAATCTCCCAAATGGGGCTTCCCTGGCAGCTCAGACGGTAGAGGATCTGCCTGCTGTGAAACAGACCTGGGTTCAATCCCTGGGTCAGGAAGATCCCCTGGAGGAGGGCATGGCAGCCCACTCTAGTATTCTTGCCTGGAGAATTCTGTGGACAGGGGAGCCTGGTGGACCACAATCCATGTGGCCACAAGAGTTGAACATGACTGAGCGACTCCAAAATACTTTTCTAAAATTTCTAAATCCAAAGGTGGCTAAGATTTTGAGAGCCTACTTATTTCACATCTCAGTGCAAATACTGAGAAGTTTTCTATAGGCACTCGTCTAATTAATTATCAATGAGCAAAAAGTTAAAGGGTTTTCCTGATGGTTCAGCAGTACAGAATCTGCCTGCAATGCAAGAGATACAGGAGATGCAGGTTTGATCCCTGGGTTGGGAAGATTCCCTGGAGAAGGAAATGGCAACCCACTCCAATGTTCTTGCCTGGAGAATCCCATGGACAGAGGAGCCTGGTGGGCTACAGTCCATGGGGTTGCAAAGAGTTGGACATGACAGCACACGCACAATAGCACAAAGAATTAAAGTTCACAGAAATGCAAGCATTAAGCACATGCTCTGCAGGACAGATGGAGAGACAGCTACCTTGATGCTCAGTCCAAATCCTCCCACAGCCTGTCTCCGAATGGTCACTGTTCTCTCCTGAAAGACAGGTTGTAAGAGTGGTTAGCACTTCCTGCCACTGCACCTGCACACCATCTTCCTTCTCTGGGTTTTGTGCTCACCCTTCAAGAAAAAGAACATTTTGTGACAGCATAAAGGCTCCGGATTTTGCAATAAGTGGAGTCTTTTGGAATTTTTAAATCAAAGTCTAACCACTTGTCATGATAAAAGGGACTGTAGTTTATTAAACTGCTAACCTCTCAAAAGTTAACTTCTTTCAATGCCTTTTTTGGACATAGTTTGGAATCTGAGCTTTAAAACCTCTTTTCATTACCATGAATGTGTTGTCTAATAACACAATTTTTGTTACAGAAAAACAGCTTAGTGTCTGTGGTGAGTATGGTCTCCATCACTGAGTCATACTGTTCATGGAGACTGGAGCACACGGCTGCGGCCTGCCACGCTGCAGCACATTAGTGGTCCGTGTGCACGTCTGGGGTTGAAACTGAATAAACCATGTTCACAATGACTGCTTGCTGGGAAGAGGAATGGATTTTACAATTAACTGACAGTCATACTGGGATTATGACAGTGGGATTAATCCATTTTCAAAAGAAGCTCTGTTTTGCCTTCCACAATATAACCAATCATTCAGTCACCAGCATATGACACTTAAAAATAAAAAAGAGTCACGTTTGGACAAATCCTTTAGTTTCCAATAAAAAAAGACATCAATATTACTGTTTCATGGTGCTCCTCTCTACAAAATACATATTCTCCTGGCATGCTAAAGGGTTGAGAGCTTTTATGTACAAGCTTCTCCATTTACTTATAACCTTCTCATCTTCCTGAGCCCTCCCCTACCCAGGAAGGTTTACACTCCACCCATCTCCCCTGGTACCTGGGCAGATATCTGTTTTCTGGTCCCTGCATGTCCACAAACTCCCAGTTTATTTGGCTACATTAGCCACTCCCCTAACTAACAGTCACCTAAGAAGTCCCACCGGTGGTGGTTTAGCAAATATATCTTAAATCAATTTTATCATTTTAAGGGCAATATAAAATATATTTAACAAAACTAGTTCTTATATTACTTTATGTGGGTTTCCTTCTGAATAATGAAAAATTATTCTATACATTTAGAATCTAATCAATACTGATCCACACCATCACCAATAGCTGAGTCAGAGAAGCTCCAAGCCTGGAAGACTCAGAGGGACAAGCTGATTAAAGGTCAGCTTTATCCTCACCAAGCAGACACTGCTTCTCCAACACTGCTTGTCAAACTAAACCACAGTTCTTGGATAACAGAACCATTTTCTTCATTCTGTTTCTGAACAGAATAAATACTTGATCCCTTAAAACAGTATCAAAACCAAGGTTATGGTTAATTCAGACAACCCACATCAACTCTCAAAATACAAATTTCAAAATGTCAGAACAAACACATTTTCTGCCACTTTTTTTTAAATTGAAAGATCATTGCTTTACAGAATTTTGTGGTTTTCTGTCATACATCAACAAGAATCAGCCATAGGTAGACCCATGTCCCCTCCCCCCTGAAACTCCCTCCGATCTACATTCCCATCCCACCCTTCTAGGTTGTCACAAAGCCCCTGTTTGAGTTCCCTGAGTCATACAGCAAATTACTATTGGCTGTCTATTTTACATACGATACTGTAAATTTCCATGTTATTCCCTCCATACATCTCACCTACTCCCTTCTCCCCTCCCCCCATGTTCATAGGTCTGTTCTCTATGTCTGTTTCTCCACTGCTGCCCTAAAAATAAATTCATCTGTGCTATCTTTCTAGATTCTATATGCATGCATTGGTATACAATATTTATCTTTCTCTTTCTGACTTACTTCACTCTGTATAATAGGCTCTAGGTTTGTCCACCTCACTAGAACTGACTCAAATGTGTTCTTTTTTATGGAGCAGTAGTATTCCATTGTATGTATGTACCACAGCTTCTTTATCCATTCATCTGTTGATGGACATCTAGGTTGCTTCCATGTTCTAGCTATTGTAAGTAGTGCTGCAATGAACACTGGGGTATATGTGTTTTGGGTTTGTTTTTTTTTTTTTTAATTTTGGTTTCTCCAGGATACATGCCTAGTAGTGGAATTGCTGGGTCATATGGTGGTTTTACTCCTAGGTTTTTTTTTTTAAAGATTCCTCCATACCATTTTCCATAGTGGCTGTGTCAATTTACAGTCCCACCAGCAATGCAAGAGGGTTTCCTTATCTCCACACCCTCTCCAGCACTTGTTGTTTGTAGACTTTTTGATGATGGCCATTCTGACTGGTATGATGTGGTATCTCATTGTAGTTTTGATCTGCATTTTTCTAATAATGAGAGATGTTGAGTATATTTTCATGTGTTTGTTAGCCATCTGTATGCCTTCTTTGGAGAAATGTCTGTTTAGGTCTTCTTCCCACTTTTTGATTGGGTCGTTCGTATTTCTGATATTGAGTTGTATGAGCTGCTTGTATATTTTGGAAATTAATTCTTTGCCAGTTGTTTCCTTTGCTATAATTTTCTCCCATTCTGCGGGTTGTCTTTTCACCTTGTTTGTAGTTTCCTTTGCTGTGCAAAAGCTGTTAAGTTTTATTAGGTCCCATTTGTTTATTTTTGTTTTTATTTCCATTACTCTGGGAGGTGGGTCATAGCAGATCTTACTTTGATTTATGTCATAGAGTGTTCTGCCTATGGTTTCCTCTAAGAGTTTTATAGTTTCTGGTCTTACATTTAGGTCTTTAAGCCATTTTGAGTTTATCTTTATGTATGGCATTAGGAAGTGTTCTAATTTCATTCTTTGCATGTAGCTTTCCAGTTTTCCCAGCACCATTTATTGAATGGGTTGTTTTTGACCTATTGTATATTCTTGCCTCCTTTGTCAAAAATAAGGTACCCATACATAGATGCATGGGTTTAATTCTGGGCTCTCTATCTTGTTCCATTTGTCTATATTTCTGTTTTTGTGCCAGAACCATACTGTTTTGATAACTGTATCTTTGTAGTATAGTCTGAAGTCAGGCAGGTTGATTCCTCTAGCTCCATTCCTCTTTCTCAAGACTGCTTTGGCTATTCAGAGTCTTTTGTGTCTCCATACAAATTGTGAAATTTTTTTGTTTTAGTTCTGTGAAAAATTCCATTGGTAAATTGATAAGGCTTGCATTGAATACATAGCTTGCATTTGGTAGTATAGTCATTTTCACAATATTGATTCTTCCTATCCAGAAAGATGGAATATCTCTCCATCTATTTATATCATCTTTGATTTCTTTCATTGGTGTCTTATAATTTTCCCTATGCAGTTCTTTTGTCTGCTTAGGTAGGTTTATTCCTAGATATTTTATTCTTTCTGTTGCAATGGTGAATGGAATTGATAATGCATTTTTAACAGCAAGCAGCATCACCAGAAGTTTCAAGAATGTCTTGCACGACAATCATCGGACAGGAGGACAGCTTGGTGAGTGAGTTCTCCTGAGCAGTGGTGTGTGAAACCCGGCTTTTCTCTGAAACAATGGCAAGCATGCAAGTTACCAAAAGTCTGTGCAGGGCCTTATTCACTCTGTATGATGCCCTCCCATCTTTGGGGGAGCATATTTAGAACAGGTTCCAAATCAAATACAAAACTGCTGATGCAGAGAAGAGTCTGGAGGGACCAAAGAGTCAGCAGAACCTGCTGGAAATCTCAGAAGCAGCACTTATTTTAATGTTTTTTAAACACACAGGCACATGCACATGTGCAGAAGCAGCCAGCACCTTTGGATCTGCTGCCTCATTAGCTGACTACCAAGAAAGTGGGGAGACAGACAGGACAAATGACTTTGTGCCTTGAAGCCAAAACTTTAAATTGGTGCCTGCAGGCAGCAGGAGGCACGTAAAGGCAGACCGCTGTTTGGATGTCACCTGCCGACACTCCGTCCTAGTCTGTGTGCCACCTGAGCTGTGCCCCCGGCCCCTTCATACCTCCTCACGTGGGGGGTCTCCTTCCCGCCCCAACAGTCAAAGGAAAGAGAAACAGTGTTAATGGGTTGTTTCAGCTGCTCACCTCTAAAATCAGAGGCTACCTGGAAGTTAACTGGGAGCTGTATTTAGTTATCACAGTGTGAGTTTCATAAAGAAGTTGCCTAGCAACAAGCCACTGTCCTTTGGGAAACCAAGTATAATCGGTTATTTTATTTCTTAAAACACAAAATTGAGTCAGGAGCTCCGATGCACTCATACACATGAATAGCTTTCCTTTAATCTTTCTGTTCCTCACAGGACAAAAAGATGGAGCCCAACAGCAGTGCTGGCTTGTGTGAAGTTGTGTTGTGCACCTGAACCCATTCATGTTATGAAAAAGACATTGTGCTACCAAAAACATAATTATTTTCACCCCTGCTCTAGGAAAGATTATATTTGACATACTCTCCACGTTTACTGTCTGAACTGCATGTGAATCAGTATGTACGTGTCACCAGAGAGAACACAGTGCTCTTATACACCCGAGGAATGGACATTTTCGAGACATGTAGTGAGAAGAGGAGGAAGTCATGAGAACGAGGCAGAAACTAGAAAGATTACAGTGAAGAAGTGGACTGATTTTGTGTGTTAGATGCAAAGAAGATATACAAGAAAGAAATAAGAAAAGTCGTGAGCTCTTTTTGACAATTCAAGAAAAATAACTAAACCTCACACAAAGAATAATAACAAGACAGTCGCTTCTGATTACTAAAAACCTACTGTGTGCACACATGGGTCTATTAACACTCATGATGGTTTATTAAAATACACTGTTACCTCGACTGTCTTTTCCCACTAGTTTCCTGAGTTCTGAATCTATATCTTGCTCACAGTTGTATCCGTAGAATTTAGCATTGGGCCTAAATCAAAGTTAGATAATCATGTGCTAAGTGAATAAAGAGTTTCCCCCCCCACATTTTCATTTCAAACACGTAATCATTGCAACAGCCCAGCTGCGTAGGCAGCATTGTCCCAATTAAGAGTGAGAAAATGCAAATGCAAATGAATTGAAGTAACCTGGCCAAGATCCAACTCAGGATGGAAATAAAAGTTTCTCAGATTCTACTGTCTTTTCCATTACACAGCCCTGAGACGAAGTGGAAAAATAAGATGAAAGAAACAAAGATACTGAAAAATCTGGGTGTGCTCTGACAAAGGGAAAGAGTACTTAGAAACACCATTCTCCCCTGAGATGGGGAACAAGGCAGGCACGGCCCTCACCACTGTCCTTCAACTTCATGCTGAAAGTTACAGGTAGTACAACACAGCAGTGACGGGAATGAAAAGTCTGTGGATTAGAGGGGAAAAAAGAAAATTGTCTTTGTTCTCTGTCTATGTAGAAAATACCAAAGAATCAACAAAAATCCCATGGAACTAAAAGTAATTACAGCAAAGCCATAGGAGACAGAATTAATACACAAAATTTGACTGCTTTCCTGTATATCAGCCATGAGAACAGAAACTTGAGATTAAAATCACAATACCATTTATAGCAGCCCATTAAAAAGGGAATGTGTGTGCTTAATTGTTCAGTCGTGTCCAACTCTGTGACCTCTTGGACTGTGCAGTAGGACTTACAGCCCACCAGTTTCCTCCATCCACAAGGAATCTCCAGGCAAGAATACAGAAGTGGGTTGCCATGCCCTCCTCCAGGGGATCTTCCCAACCCAGGGATCGAACCCAGGTGTCTTGCATTGCAGGGGATTCTTTACCAGCAGAGCCACCAGGGAAGCCACAAAAGGGAATACGGTGGTGCAAATCTAACAAGTAAAGGTTTTCCTAGAAACTCAAATGGTAAAGGGTCTGCCTACAATGCAGGAGACCTGGGTTTGATCCCTGGGTTGGGAAGATCCCCTGGAGAAGGGAATGGCAACCCACTCCAGTATTCTTGCCTAGAAAATCCTATGGACAGAAAAGCCTGGTGGGCTACAGTACATGGGGTCTCACAGAGTCAGACATAAGGTCACAAAGAGTCAGACACGACTGAACAACTAACCAACAAAGACGAAAAGTTTTCTAAGTGGAAAACTATAAACTCTGAGGAAAGAAATCAAAGATGAGGAAGGTAAAGAGAAATATTTTATATTTGTGGACCAGAAGACTCAACATTTTCAAGACACTGACTGATTCCACTTGATCTATGGAATCGATAAATCCTAATAAAACTCCAGCAAGCTGCCTGTGGGTATTGGAAACTGGGTCTCGGGTTTGTGTGGAGAGGACCCATAACAGCCATGTGATGCTGAAACAGAGGACAGAGCCAAAGGATCTGGGATCTCTGTCTCAGACCTGCTGTAAAACTGCAGGAATCAAGACGACACAGTGGCTTTGTTTTTTTTGAAGACTAAACATACAGATCAGCGGGATAGAACAGCAAGCCTCAAAGTTCAGGAGACAGATGATGGTGAGAGTTGTAAAACAACATGAATGTACTTAGTGCTGCTGAAATTTACAGTTGAATGTGGTTAAAATAGTATTTTCATATTATGTGAATTTTACCACAATAAAAAAAAATTTAAAAATAGTTCTTAAGAGCTATAATTCATGTACCTTTAGAGCAGCCACTTAAAAGTGCGTAATTTAGTGGCTTTTAGTATTGTCTCTGCAATGGCACCCCACTCCAGTACTCTTGCCTGGCAAATCCCATGGACGGAGGAGCCTGGTGAGCTGCAGTCCATGAGGTCGCTAAGAGTCGAACACGACTGAGCGACTTCACTTTCACTTTTCACTTTCATGCATTGGAGAAGGAAATGGCAACCCACTCCAGGGTTCTTGCCTGGAGAATCCTAGGGACAGGGGAGCCTGGTGGGCTGCTGTGTATGGGGTCGTGCAGAGTTGGACACGACTGAAGTGATTTAGCTGCAGCAGCAGTATTGTCTCAGTTATGCATCCATCATCACAATCAATTTAAGAGCATTTGTCTTTTCAAAATGTTGCTGGAACCTATCACTCCTGATCCCCTCATTCTAATCTTCAGCATGCTAATCTATACCATATCTCCATGGAATTACCTGTTGTGGACATTTCACATTAATGAAAATGTACAGCATGTGGTCCTTTGTGTCTAGCTTCTCACTGAGATGCTTTTAGGTTTGTCCAGATTGTAGCATGTACCAACACTTTGTTTTCTAAGCTGCCAGCTAACATTCTGCTGTGTAGATACACCACAATCTATGTATCCATTCCTCCACCTCTGGGGTATTTATATGATTGGGCTACTATGACTCATGCTACTGTGAACATCCGTGGGCACATTTCTGTGTAGACATGTGAGCTCATTTCTCCTGAGTGTCCTCAAAGGAGTGATACTGGGAACTGCCGGCTGTTCCACCCCCACAGACATTGCACATCCTTCCAGCAGGGTCTGAGGATCTCTGCTTCTCTGCATATTGAGGACCGCTTGCTCTTTTCTGTCTTTTTGATGATAAACATCTTAGTGGATATAAAGTGGACCTTGCTGTGGTCTTGATTTCCATTTCCTGGATGGCTGATGGTGTCAAGCATTTCTTTTTCCTTATTGGCCATTTATAAATCTTGTTTGAAAAAAATCTCTGTTCAAATCCTTTGCTCATTTTTATTGCCCATTTCATTAATGAGTTGTAAGTTTCTGCCAGATTCTTGAAGGTTACTTAGGCATATTAGAAATCTGGGTTGCTGGTTCTTTCTCTTCAGTAGTTGAAAAACACTGTGCCACTTCCTTCTGGTTTCCATTGTTTCTGGGGTGGGGGAGGAAATCTACTATCATTTGAATTACTTTTCCCCTATTGCTAAAGAACAATATTATTTTCTTCTTGCTGCTTTTAAGTTTTTTTCTTTGTCTTTAGTTTTCAGGATTTGACTAAGATCTGTCTTGACACAAGTTTCTTGGGTTTATCCTTTTGAGATCTGTCCCACTTCTTTGATGTATAGGTTTATGTCTTTGGCAAAATTTGGGGAGTTTCAGCCACTATTTCTTCAAGCGCTGTTTGAGCTCAGATCTCCTTCTCTTTTTCTGGGACTCTTAGGACTTAAACGTTGGATTTTTCATTTTAAGCTCATGGGCCCATTATGTTTTTCAGATCAATTTCTCTCCTAAATTCAGAGAGGGTGATTCTTATTGTTCTGTCTTCAAGTTAACTGATCCTTTCCTCTGTCCTTTCCATTCTGCTGCTGAACCCATCCTCTGAGCTCTTATTTCAGCTGAATTTTCAGCTCTGCATTTTCCACTTGCCCTTTGCTGAGACTTTCTTTTTTTCTCACTTGTGTCAATGCTGTTGTAAGAAGGGTAAAACCATTTCATGACGGCTACCTTCCAGCTCTTGTTATAATTGTAACATCTGTGACATTTCAAGGTTGGCAGCTGTTGATTATCTTTTCCTATTTAAGGTGAGGGTTTCCTTGTTACTGCTGGTCCAGGCAGGAGTTCCAGCTGCTTCAGCACCCCCACCCCACGAGAGCCTGGCTGGGAGGCACAGGGCTGCCCCATGACTGCCCCTGGAGAGACCTCCATGGAGGTCTCTGTCAAGGTGCTGAAGTAAATCTCAACCTTGCACAAGTCTACTTCTCTAGCAGGAAGGGGAGGAAAAACACATTTTTAAATATAAAATTTCTCTACCAGTAGTACAAAACAACTGATGGCATTAAAGGCTGAAAAAATATATATCTATATAATGTGTATGTTGTGTGTATGTGAGTGGCTTTTTGATGGGAAAAAAAGAGAAAAAAACCTAAGGCTTCACACCACTTTCACCCCAGATAAGCTGGTAAGAATCCACCCCCGGGAGCTGCCATGTCTCTCCTTATCAAATTCCACAGACGGTGGACCTCACATCTGAATCCTGCATCCCAGCCCATCCCCCATGGAGTGAACACTGACTCACAGTGAAAGCCAGACATCAATTTCTCCTGATGTCGACTTCAGGAAATGATGGTTTCACACGTGGGATTACTAACTGCACACTTTCTCCCACAGGGAAAACTAAAGGAAGTCGCCCAGTTTTGTTGATTCTAAGTCCTAATGATGTTCATTAGAACTCTGCTGCGGAGAAGGCAATGGCACCCCACTCCAGTACTCTTGTCTGGAAAATCCCATGGATGGAGGAGCCTGGTAGGCTGCAGCCCATGGGGTCATGAAGAGTTGGACACGACTGAGTGGCTTCACTTTCACTTTTCACTTTCATGCATTGGAGAAGGAAATGGCAACACACTCCAGTGTTCTTGCCTGAAGAATCACAGGGATGGGGGAGCCTAGTGGGCTGTTGTCTATGGGGTCGCACAGAGTCTGAGCTGCTGCTGTTAAATCACTTCAGTCGTGTCAGACTCTGTGCGGACCCATAGACAGCTACTGAGGTGCTAATTACATTGACGCTACGTATCTGATAGTTCTGCCATATTTAGAATTTAATCTCCAAGAGTTTCTTGTCTGTTACTGGCAACCCCTTTGAAACGGGCATCTCTGAGATGAAATATGCAGCCATCTCATATTGATTTTAGTCTCATTTGCCTTCTAAAAATATATTGCCAACATTTAAAACTGACCTTGGCTAAATTTGATTTTCTTTCAGGGCAATGTTGAAGGAGATAATATCACGGGGATGGACATGGCTTCCTCTGGTTGAGGGGGCTGGTCACTCAGGAGGTACAGGGACAGAATAGTCCACTTCTGAGCACAAGGAAGGTGACTCTTTCTGTTAACTGAAGCATCACGTCTCCACCTGACAACTGCTATGTTCCATGATGATGTATGTAATATATGTGTATATATGTACCATTTTGATGTATGTAAAATATGTGTATATGTGTATATATGTAATGTATATGATATATGTAATATATTTTTCTGCCAAAAAATAAAGGAAAAGAAAGGGAGAAAAAAGGCAATGGGCCATTACTCTTTTATTAACTAAAAGAAAGAAAGGGTGACCCTATGGGAACAGTGTAATCAGCCTTGACAGCCAGACCCATGATTCAGGATGATATAAATGGTTTGTGACAAAGAACAGTTAACAGTCTGCAAAGCATCCATTGTCTTTAGTCAGCAGGAGATTATCGATTTAGGACCCAGTGTGACTCCCCGCAGGATGTTGGTGAGAAGTGAGGTGGAAGCTCAAATTCAGCATTATTCACCCCAACAAAACAGTCTGAAATAAGCCTGTGAATCAGCTACACAGTAAGTCTACCTGCTGAGTCACTACAGACATCCAGGGTACCCAGGAGTGGACTGTGTGACACATGCTATGATGCTCCTCTGAGACCACACATGACAACACTGTTAAGATGATGTCTTTGATGTTATTACACAAGAATGATAAACTCTAAAACATCTAGTTTTATGATAAGAGTATTCTGTCACATTCAATTTAGTTTCACCTATTGAAAAGGGTCCGACAGGCCCACATGGAATCCCATGTGCTAAGCTCAGGTCACCAGGAACTTGACATTGACCACCCTGCAGTCCCAGCTTCCCCAGGATGGCCACTGGTTTAACCACTCAGCCTGGAACTCCCCTAGAATGACCCACCTCCCCCACAGACCTTCTCTCTCCTCAGGAGGATGACCGTTACAGAAACAAGCCTTTCTTTGGGAACAGTTTACTTTTTCTGACCATTTCTCCCCATGAAAACCTCTTATTTTCTTTAGCTGACAGAACTCCTCCTAATTGCCAGATGGGTACTGCCCAATCCATGGAATGTAGCCCATCATGCTTTTCTGTCCATGGAATTCTCCAGGCAAGAACACTGGAGTGGGTTGTCATTTTCTACTCCAGGAGATCTTCGTGACCTGGGGATTGAACCTGCATCTCCTGCATTGCAGGTGGATTCTTTAACACTGTGCCACCAGGAAAGGCCTCATGAATCACTGAATAAAGCTCATGAGATCTTTAAATGTACTCAGGTGAGATTTTGTCATTGAACACCCCCCAGCCTGTCTCGAGAGCTGTACTTCAGTGAGGAGGCTGACCAGGGGGCTGTGAGATAATTAATGCTGGTCAAAGGCAGGACCAGCAGCAGGTTCCCGTGTCCACTGCTGAGGGGACAGACAGAGCCTGCACAGCACCCAGCGTGACTCTGTGAGGTTCACAGAATCTCCCACCCACAAGCCCCAGGGAGAATTTGACATGCGTTCAGGGACCACTACCTAAACCCTTCTGCTTCCCAGAGACGCCCCCCTCTGAAGGCTCAGTGAGATGTAAGGTGAGTTCAGAGTGGAAACTGTCACGTGATGCTTCCACTTAGTCCTTGGGAAGGAAAGCTACAACCTGCTCCCTCATGATCACAAACACAAGTGTCCCTCCAGCCATACAGTGGCAACTTGGAGTCAACAGGACCCCGGGCGAGAGATGGGCCCCCATGTGTGTCTTTTACCCGGTACGAATCCATAAGCAAGGACGCTGCTTACAACACTATAGACAAAAATTACTGGCTCTGAAAGTAAAGGAAAAATATTAAGTATTTTCTGTGAATAGATGTTTTTATTCTTAACATGACAGGAAAAAGTGAGAAAACTTCAAGAGAGGGAAGAGATACTTACACCGGAATAGAAAGGCTCTCCAGAGACACATGTCACGTCCTGCTCCTGGATCATCAGGATATCCCTAGCCAGGTGCAGCCGCACTTTGAAGGGCTCCTGGTTACCATCCTGCAGCAAACAGATCCCCGTCTTTGTCTTCAGACCAAAAAAGAGCAAAACAGAGAAAGAATTATACTCAGTTCGTAGACTATATTTTTATGGCCTTTTTAGCAAAACATCAAGAAAGCTAAAAGAAATGTAGTCAGATGAGCCTGAAACAAAATAGGTACAGAGAAAAGTATAACCATTTCACACCAAGCTGTTGTTCAGTTGCTAAGTTGTGTCCAACTCTTTACGACCCCATGGACTGCAGCACACCAGGCTACCCTGTCCTTAACCATCTCCCAGAGTTTCCTCAAATTCATGTTCATTGAGTCGGTCATGCCATTCAACCATATCATCCTCTGTCACCTTCTTCTCCTACCCTCAATCTTGATCAGCATCAGGGTCTTTTCCAAAGAGTCTGGTCTTTGCATCAGGTGGCCAAAGTATTGGAGCTACAGCTTCAGCATCAGTCCTTCCAATGAATATTCAGGGTTTATTTCCTTTAGGATTGACTGGCTTGATTTCCTTGCTGCTCAAGGGACTCTCAAGAGTCTTCTCCAGCATCACAGTTGGAAAGCATCAATTCTTCAGTGCTCAGCCTTCTTTATGGTCCAACTTTGACATCCATACATGACTACTGGAAAAACCATAGCTTTGACTATACAGGCCTTTTTCAGCAAAGTGATGTCTCTGCTTTTAATAACTGTCCAGGTTAATGAACATACCAGGTAGGCCTCATAGAGATCATATCAAAAAATACCCACGAAGATTTGGAAAGGAAGGATTATAGTTTATATGCTATATTTGAAAAATAGTGAGCATTTATTTAATATTTACAATCTACATAACTTTTTTTGTAATGGTTTTAATGAAATCCAGTTCACACAGTATATATTACAAAATTCAACCCCTTAAAGTGTTCAATTCGATGTTTTTAGTGGAGCAATACACAGCCATTGTTATAACCAAGTTCTGACCATTTTCATTACATTGAAAAAACATCATATCCCCATGCCGCCCCACCCCCATTGCATGCTCAGTCACTTCAGTCATGTCCAACTCTGTGACACCATGGACTGTAAACCACCAGGCTTCCCTGTCCACGGGGTTCTCCAGGCAAGAACACTGGAGTGGATGTCCTTCCCCATGGGATCTTCCCGACCCAGGATCAAACCTGTGTCTCTTATGTCTCCGGCACTGGCAAGTGAGTTCTTTACCACCAGCACTACCTTGAGCCATTCTTAATTTGGATAAAGGGATAGATACATAGAAATTTATTTTTATCCTTAGTAGTTAAGTAGCATGAAATCCCAGGTAAATAATACAGGACTTTCTCTTGGAATATAAATTACACATGGATTATTAGGGGTTTGTTTCTTTAAGAGAATGTTCACAACATTGATGAGAATATACTGAGACACCGTGGCTTCTAGAGAGAATTTTCTGTAAACTGTTTATTCCATGTGGGATACACACCATTATGCCCTTTATTATACGTGGTTAGATTGGTCTGTAATTACTCTGTAAGTATTATAATGTCTTTTAAGGAAAAATAAACTTTTCCAGGAGTTGTGATGGTCCTAGTCCCTCCTCTGAGACCGCACAGCTGGGTCCCCATAAATCGTATCCATTAATCCCCCCAGAGCTCAGCTCAAGTGACAAAAGTATTGATATTTCAGCAAAAGCAAAATTTATTTTCTTTAATACAGAACACAAGTTTTGTACATTTTTCACAAGGCAAATTCTCTCATGCTTACAATGTGATCTTGGCCAGGGGCCGATATCAGACTGCCTGAAATGCTCAGGAGAAGGAGATTAAATCAAAGCCCAGGGAATTTAATTGGGTGTGTTTGATGTTTTTTCAGTGGACAGAACATTCCACACCATTCCCCTAGCAGAATCACGGACTAGCTGACACTCACAGATAAAGCTCTGCCTCAATTCCAAGAGGAGAGAGGGGCTTTTCCCTGAGACCCCATAAACACATTATTGTCTCACATCAAAGAGAGATTGAAGATCATCCAGGGAAAGCTTAAGGAACTAAAGCACAGCTCGGAGGTTTCTCTCATCACATTTCTGATGTGGTCACAGTTCCATCCACTCAAGCAACATGTGTGATGTCTCCTAATTACTGGAGAGTTGTCTGGAAAACAGAATGCTGACCTAGAGCCGTGCTGGGCTCCTCAGAGGACAAGAGTGACGGGAGATAAAAAATGAGGCAGCTTCTATTAGAATGTAATATATGTACCATAACTATATATACCAATAAATTTCTATTTGGAGAAAATGACAAACTGAGAGATAATGAAGCTAACAATAAATTAACATTAAGATATATATTTCAATATAAATGCTATATATATTCTATTATGAAAATACAACTCATGGACATGAAATTACATTAAAAATCCCACAGATGCATTTGTTTTTCAAATACAATGTAACTCACAGAGAGTCAGACATGAATTATATGATAATCTCTGGTCTCAGAATATTCCTACCCATCCAAATATACAAATAAGGTGCAATATGATGTTTCAGCACTTGACACGGGAGAAATGTAGAGGAATTAATTATCTATTCATGAGTGAAGGCATGTGAGAGAAGGCTTTGTGGACAGAAAGAGGTGGCTTGTCTTGAAAAAAATAAATTGAGAAAACAATAAGTAGAGAGGGCAAAAGTTATTTTATCCCAAAGGGGGAAATTTGAGTAAAAATATAGAAGCATGAGAATGCAGAGTCCATGTGATGGAGAACACAGCCCTGATGTGGAGCCCATGGAGTTTGACAGGAGCTGAACCAGAAGAAGTTTCAGGAGGTGGGGGGTGGTGGGGGGGGGTGGGAGGCCAAGGTCCCTGTACCGTGTGCCCGGCAGGTAGGCACTGCACAGTGAAATGGTACACTTAGAGTAAGGTCTTATAAGTCTATTTCTTAGACCAGAGGAGAAGGTGGATGGGGACTGGGAAAATGAGAACAGTTACTGTTGGCAGAAACATAGACCTCGGGCAGGAGACGCTGGGGACCGAATGGATGGGTCAGGCCCAGAGCTGCTTCAGTAGCTGCAAGAAGATGGGTAATATCCATTTCGGACACTCTCCTGGCTCAGAGCAGCCTTCTGGGTTGGCAGCAGCACTGTGGAAGGCGGGCACACCGTTCATTCACTATATAGAGCTGACTGTGTGCCCAGATGTATTCGTTTATTCACTTGACTTTGGTCCCCCAGCACAGTGGTTCTGGCAGACGGGACAGAAGCAGAGGCGTGGAGACAGGCAGGAGGTGGGGTTTGAACCTGGTCCTCTGACTCCAGGCCTGGTGTCCTCCTGCAGAGATCTCTGTAAGGATGCCTCCCCATCTTTCTGTACACAAAGCCAAGGCTATCAGTGTCTTTCACCAAAGCTCTGGAGAGAATTCAGTCTTGAATAGTGGTGCTTTCTGGATCAGAGTGATGGCAAGTGGCGGCAGAAGCCACTCGGCCTGAGGGATGCCCTTCCTGCCACAGCCGGGCTACGGAGGGAGCTAAGGACACCAGCTGACATGGGATGGGAGGGCTGGATCCACACGCCCTCGTCCCCCACGCAGTCGTGGGGGCTGAGAATGGGGAACAGCACCTGAGAGTGCTGCCTGCGCAGCATGAACTAAAACAACCCTGGCTGCAAAGTCTTTACAGATCTGTGGACCCAGGTTGTTCGAGAATAAAAACACCCAGATAATGACCAGTCCCACATTTTAGCATAAACTTAGGACCTGCACCCATCTTGTTTTTCTTTATTAACATAAGAGTTGCTTGTCTTCAACCTTTTTAAGCTGTGGTTGCATCACACATGCATGAGGACATGCGCGTGCTGCATATAAGCTACAAGCACAGTCTGTGATTATAAAATCTGAAAAATGACACGTCTTCAAAGGCTGTTTTCCTATCCCTGATGGACGATCTTACCTTGCACTGGATTTTGCAAACCCCACACTGAAGTCTGTTTCCTTAGAGGAATACTAAAAAGCAATGCCTCTTCGTTACTCAAAAGGCAATGCTTTTAAGCATCTAGTCATTGATTCCTTTTCTGTGAATCAGTGAAGTGTGTTCATGAATTTACATTGATTTACTCTTTGTTCTAAAAACATAGCTCACATGTAAACTTATTAAGAATGTGTGCTTAGCATAAATCAAGTACTTTTGGAAATTCAAAAATTAGACCGTCACCGACTTCCTACGTGAAGAGAAAACCTCTTTAGTTTAGGTTCTAGGCCCTGAAAGAACACAAACTGTGTTTTCATTAAACTTTAATATCTATGTTCCTTTCACCCTGAAAGGTAGTATTTGCAAGATGACAGAAGAAACTGCACAAAGCCAGGTGGAGACCACCACATGCATGGCCAGTATTCTTTCAGGAGTCCTCCTATTTCTCTGGTTTGGTTGCTGACTGTAAGTTACCTGTTCCTTAAGCCTGCAGTTGTGAGTGATATGTGACCGCTTGTGTGGCTCCATCTGTGGTAGGAGAACTGATCGTACTGTCACCCACACAAGATGCTTCTAGCCTCATTTCATCCCCTCCCTTCCCTGCTGCAATGTGTCTGACCCAGCCTCCTCCTCTGCTAACTTCCAGCCACTTTTCAAGCTCTTATACAAGAAGTGCAGCTCCTTGAAGTCTTCAGAGGCCCTTCCATCCAAAGGCCTTTGTTGACTATGAGGGCCACTCCATTTCTTCTAAAGGATTCTTGCCCACAGTAGGAGATATAATGGTCATCTGAGTTAAATTCACCCATTCCGGTCCATTGTAGTTCAGATTCCTAAAATATCGATGTTCACTCTTGCCATCTCCTGTTTGACAACTTCCAATTTACTTTGACTCATGGACCTAACATTCCAGGTTCCTATGCAATATTGTTCTTTACAGCATTGGACTTTACTTCCATGACCAGTCATATCCACAACTGGGTGTTGTATTCGCTTTGGCTCCATCTCTTCATTCTTTCTGAAGTTATTTCTCCATTTATCTCTAGTAGCATATTTGGCACCTACCAAGCAGGGGAGTTCATCTTTCAACATCATATCTTTTTGCTTTTTCATACTGTTCATGGAGTTCTCAAGGCAAAAATATATTTTTTAAATTTTATTTTATTTTTAAACTTTACATAATTGTATTAGTTTTGCCAAATATCAAAATGAATCCGTCACAGGTATACATGTGTTCCCCATCCTGAACCCTCCTCCCTCCTCCCTCCCCATACTCCCTCTGGGTCGTCCCAGTGCACCAGCCCCAAGCATCCAGTATCGTGCATTGAACCTGGACTGGCAACTCGTTTCATACATGATATTATACATGTTTCAATGCCATTCTCCCAAATCTTCCGACGCTCTCCCTCTGCAACAGAGTCCATAAGGCTCTTCTATACATCAGTGTCTCTTTTGCTGTCTCGTACACAGGGTTATTGTTACCATCTTTCTAAATTCCATATATATGCGTTAGTATACTGTATTGGTGTTTTTCTTTCTGGCTTACTTCACTCTGTATAATAGGCTCCAGTTTCATCCACCTCATTAGAACTGATTCAAATGTACTCTTTTTGTTTGTTTGTTTCATTGCATAATAATTTTTTTTATTTTTTTTAAATTTTATTTTACTTTTAAACTTTACAATATTGTATTAGTTTTGCCAAATATCGAAATGAATCCGCCACAGGTATACCTGTGTTCCCCATCCTCAACCCTCCTCCCTCCTCCCTCCCCATACCTTCCCTCTGGGTCGTCCCAGTGCACCAGCCCCAAGAATCCAGTATCGTGCATTGAACCTGGACTGGCGACTCGTTTCATACATGGTATTATACATGTTTCAATGCCATTCTCCCAAATCTCCCCACCCTCTCCCTCTCCCACAGAGTCCATAAGACTGATCCATACATCAGTGTCTCTTTTGCTGTCGTGCATACAGGGTTATCGTTACCATCTTTCTAAATTCCATATATATGCATTAATATACTGTATTGGTGTTTTTCTTTCTGGCTTACTTCACTCTGTATAATAGGTTCCAGTTTCATCCATCTCATTAGAACTGATTCAAATGTATTCTTTTTAATGGCTGAGTAATACTCCATTGTGTATATGTACCATAGCTTTCTTATCCATTCATCTGCTGATGGGCATCTAGGTTGCTTCCATGTCCTGGCTATTATAAACAGTGCTGCGATGAACATTGGGGTGCACATGTCTCTTTCCCTTCTTGTTTCCTCAGTGTGTGTGCCCAGCAGTGGTATTGCTGGATCATAAGGCAGTTCTATTTCCATAGTGGCTATACTAGTTTGCATTCCCACCAACAGTGTAAGAGAGTTCCCTTTTCTCCACACCCTCTCCAGCATTTATTGCTTGTAGACTTTTCCATCACAGCCATTCTGACTGGCGTGAAATGGTACCTCATAGTGGTTTTGATTTGCATTTCTCTGATGATGAGTGATGTTGAGCATCTTTTCATGTGTTTGTTAGCCATCTGTATGTCTTCTTTGGAGAAATGTCTATTTAGATCTTTGGCCCATTTTTTGATTGGGTCATTTATTTTTCTGGAGTTGAGCTGTAGGAGTTGCTTGTATATTTTTGAGATTAGTTGTTTGCCAGTTGCTTCATTTGCTATTATTTCCTCTCAGTCTGAAGGCTGCCTTTTCACCTTGCTAATAGTTTCCTTTGATGTGCAGAAGCTTTTAAGGTTAATTAGGTCCCATTTGTTTGTTTTTGCTTTTATTTCCAATATTCTGGGAGGTGGGTCATAGAGGATCCTGCTGTGATGTATGTCAGAGAGTGTTTTGCCTATGTTCTCCTCTAGGAGTTTTATAGTTTCTGGACTTACGTTGAGATCTTTAATCCATTTTGAGTATATTTTTGTGTATGGTGTTAGAAAGTGTTCTAGTTTCATTCTTTTACAAGTGGTTGACCAGATTTCCCAGCACCACTTGTTAAAGAGATTGTCTTTAATCCATTGTATATTCTTGCCTCCTTTGTCAAAGACAAGGTGTCCATATGTGCGTGGATTTATCTCTGGGCTTTCTATTTTGTTCCATTGATCTATATTTCTGTCTTTGTGCCAGTACCATACTGTCTTGATAACTGTGGCTTTGTAGTAGAGCCTGAAGTCAGGTAGGTTAATTCCTCCAGTTCCATTCTTCTTTCTCAAGATAGCTTTGGCTATTCGAGGTTTTTTGTATTTCCATACAAATTGTGAAATTATTTGTTCTAGGTCTGTGAAGAATACCGTTGGTAGCTTGATAGGGATTGCATTGAATCTATAAATTGCTTTGGGTAGTAGACTCATTTTCACTATATTGATTCTTCCAATCCATGAACATGGTATATTTCTCCGTCTATTAGTGTCCTCTGATTTCTTTCACCAGTGTTTTATAGTTTTCTATATATAGGTCTTTAGTTTCTCTATGTAGATATATTCCTAAGTATTTTATTCTTTCCGTTGTAATGGTGAATGGAATTGTTTCCTTAATTTCTCTTTCTGTTTTCTCATTATTAGTGTATAGGAATGCAAGGGATTTCTGTGTGTTGATTTTATATCCTGCAACTTTACTATAATCATTGATTAGTTTTAGTAATTTTCTGGTGGAGTCTTTAGGGTTTTCTGTGTAGAGGATCATGTCATCTGCAAATAGTGAGAGTTTTACCTCTTCTTTTCCAATTTGGATTCCTTTTATTTCTTTTTCTGCTCTGATTGCTGTGGCCAAAACTTCCAAAACTATGTTGAATAGTAATGGTGAAAGTGGGCACCCTTGTCTTATTCCTGACTTTAGAGGAAATGCTTTCAGTTTTTCACCATTGAGGATAATGTTTGCTGTGTGTTTGTCATATATAGCTTTTATTATGTTGAGGTATGTTCCTTCTATTCCTGCTTTCTGGAGAGTTTTTATCATAAATGGATGTTGAATTTTGTCAAAGGCTTTCTCTGCATCTATTGAGATAATCATATGGTTTTTATTTTTCAATTTGTTAATGTGGTGTATTACATTGATTGGTTTGCGGATATTGAAGAATCCTTGCATCCCTCGGAAAAAGCCCACTTGGTCATGGTGTATGACCTTTTTAATGTGTTGTTGGATTCTGATTGCTAGAATTTTGTTAAGGATTTTTGCATCTATGTTCATCAGTGATATTGGCCTGTAGTTTTCTTTTTTTGTGGCATCTTTGTCAGGTTTTGGTATTAGGGTGATGGTGGCCTCGTAGAATGAGTTTGTAAGTTTACCTTCCTCTGCAATTTTCTGGAAGAGTTTGAGCAGGATAGGTGTTAGCTCTTCTCTAAATTTTTGGTAGAATTCAGCTGTGAAGCTGTCTGGACCTGGGCTTTTGTTTGCTGGAATATTTTTGATTACAGTTTCAATTTCCGTGCTTGTGATGGGTCTGTTAAGATTTTCTGTTTCTTCCTGGTCCAGTTTTGGAGTGTTGTACTTTTCTAAGAATTTGTCCATTTCTTCTACGTTGTCCATTTTATTGGCATATAATTGTTGATAGTAGTCTCTTATGATCCTTTGTATTTCTGTGTTGTCTGTTGTGATCTCTCCAGTTTCATTTCTAATTTTATTGATTTGATTTTTCTCCCTTTGTTTCTTGATGAGTCTGGCTAATGGTTTGTCAATTTTATTTATCCTTTCAAAGAACCAGCTTTTGGCTTTGTTGATTTTTGCTATGGTCTCTTTTGCTTCTTTTGCATTTATTTCTGCCCTAATTTTTAAGATTTCTTTCCTTCTACTAACACTGGGGTTCTTCATTTCTTCCCTTTCTAGTTGCTTTAGGTGTAGAGTTAGGTTATTTATTTGACTTTTTTCTTGTTTCTTGAGGTGTGCCTGTATTGCTATGAACTTTCCCCTTAGGACTGCTTTTACCATGTCCCATAGGTTTTGGGTTGTTGTGTTTTCATTTTCATTCGTTTCTATGCAAATTTTAATTTCTTTTTTGATTTCTTCTGTGATTTGTTGGTTATTCAGCAGCGTGTTGTTCAGCCTCCATATGTTGGAATTTTTA
This sequence comes from Bos indicus, assembly GCF_029378745.1. NCBI lineage: Eukaryota > Metazoa > Chordata > Mammalia > Artiodactyla > Bovidae > Bos > Bos indicus. The sequence goes on along the minus strand of NC_091773.1, from coordinate 20,899,319 downwards.
ATAGTTTTTCTCCTGTAATTGAGATCTAATCTTACTGCATTGTGGTCAGAAAAGATGCTTGGAATGTTTTCTATTTTTTTGAATTTACCAAGGCTAGATTTATGGCCCAGGATGTGATCTATCCTGGAGAAGGTTCCATGTACGCCTGAGAAAAAGGTGAAATTCATTGTTTTGGGATGAAATGTCCTATAGATATCAATTAGGTCTAACTGGTCTATTGTATCGTTTAAAGTTTGTGTTTCCTTGTTAATTTTCTGTTTAGTTGATCTATCCATAGGTGTGAGTGGGGTATTAAAGTCTCCCACTATTATTGTGTTATTGTTAATTTCTCCTTTCATACTTCTTAGCATTTGTCTTACATACTGTGGTCTCCCGTGTTGGGTGCATATATATTTATAATTGTTATATCTTCTTCTTGGATTGATCCTTTGATCATTATGTAATGACCTTCTTTGTCTCTTTTCCCAGCCTTTGTTTTAAAGTCTATTTTATCTGATATGAGTATTGCTACTCCTCCTTTCTTTTGGTCCCTATTTGCATGGAAAATCTTTTTCCAGCCCTTCACTTACAGTCTGTATGTGAGACTGTTTTGAGGTGGGTCTCTTGTAGATAACATATGTAGGGGTCTTGTTTTTGTATCCATTCAGCCAGTCTTTGTCTTTTGGTTGGGGCATTCAACCCATTTACGTTTAAGGTAATTACTGATAAGTATGATCCCAATGCCATTTACTTTATTGTTTTGGGTTTGAATTTATACACCATGTTTGTGTTTCCTGTCTAGAAAATATCCTTTAGTATTTGTTGGAGAGCTGGTTTGGTGGTGCAGAATTCTCTCAGCTTTTGCTTGTCTGAGAAGCTTCTAATTTCTCCTTCATACTTGAATGAGACGCTTGCTGGGTACAATAATCTGGGCTGTAGGTTATTTTCTTTCATCATTTTAAGTATGTCTAGCCATTCCCTCCTGGCTTGAAGAGTTTCTATTGAAAGATCAGCTGTTATCCTTATGGGAATTCCCTTGTGTGTTATTTGTTGTTTTTCCCTTGCTGCTTTTAATATTTGTTCTTTGTGTTTGATCTTTGTTAATTTGATTAATATATGTCTTGGGGTGTTTCGCCTTGGGTTTATCCTGTTTGGGACTCTCTGGGTTTCTTGGACTTGGGTGATTATTTCCTTCCCCATTTTAGGGAAGTTTTCAACTATTATCTCCTCAAGTATTTTCTCGTGGTCTTTTTTTTTGTCTTCTTCTTCTGGGACCCCTATGATTCGAATGTTGTAGCGTTTAATATTGTCCTGGAGGTCTCTGAGATTGTCCTCATTTCTTTTAATTCATTTTTCTTTTATCCTCTCTGATTCATTTATTTCTGCCATTCTATCTTCTAATTCACTAATCGTATCTTCTGCCTCTGTTATTCTACTATTTGTTGCCTCCAGAGTGTTTTTAATTTCATTTATTGCATTATTCATTATATATTGACTCTTTTTTATTTCTTCTAGGTCCTTGTTAAGCCTTTCTTGCATCTTCTCAATCCTTGTCTCCAGGCTATTTATCTGTGATTCCATTTTGATTTCAAGATTTTGGATTAATTTCACTATCATTATTCAGAATTCTTTATCAGGTAGATTCCCTATCTCTTCCTCTTTTGTTTGGTTTGGTGGGCATTTATCCTGTTCCTTTATCTGCTGGGTAGTCCTGTCTCTTCATCTTGTTTAAATTGCTGATTTTGGGGTGTCCTTTCTGTGTTCTGGCAGTTTGTGGAGTTCTCTTTATTGTGGTGTTTCCTCGCTGTGTATGGGTTTGTACAGGTGGCTTGTCAAGGTTTCCTGGTTAGGGAAGCTTGTGTTGGTGTTCTGGTGGGTGGAGCTGTATTTCTTCTCTCTGGAGTGCAATGAAGTGTCCAGTAATGAGTTATGAGATGTCTATGGTTTCAGGGTGACTTTGGGCAGCCTGTATCTTGAAGCTCAGGGCTGTGTTCCTTTGTTGCTGGAGAATTTGCTTGGTATGTCTTGCCCTGGAACTTGTTGGCCCTTGTGTGGTACTTGGTTTCAGTGTCAGTATGGAGGCATTTGATGAGCTCCTGTCAGTTAATGTTCCTTGGAGTCAGGAGTTCCCTAGAGTCAGGGTTTGGATTTAAGCCTCCTGCTTCCAGTTATTGATCTTATTTTTACAGTAGTTTCAAAGCTTCTCCTTCTATACAGCACCATTGATAAAATATCTACATTAAAGATGAAAAGTTTCTCTACCGTGAGGGTCACCCAGAGAGGTTCACAGTGTTACATGGAGAAGAGAAGAGGGAGGAGGGACTTAGAGGTGACCCGAATGAGATGAGGTGGAATCAATAGTGGAGAGAGTGGGCTAGCCAATAATCACTTCCTTATGTGCACTCCACAGCTGGACCGCTCAGAGATGTTCACAGAGTTACACAGAGAAGAGAAGACAGAGGAAGTAGACAAAGGTGGCCAGAAGGATAAAAGGGGGGAATGAAAAGGAGGGAGACAGATCCAGCCAGTAATCAGTTCCCTAAGTGTTCTCCACCGTCTGGAACACACAGAAATTCACAGAGTTGGGTAGAGTAGAGAGGGGTTAGGGAGGAGACACAGGCGACCTGGTGGAGAAAAAGGAGAGTCCAAAGGGAGAGAGAGGAGTTAAGCCAGTAATCTCGTTCCCTAGTGAAAAATGGGTACTGAAGATTGGGTTCTTAAAGGTACAAAATTGGTAACAAATATATAAAAGCAAAAATTAAAAATCTAGAGTAGAGTTTGGAATTTTAAAAATACAATGTTAAAGAAAAGAAGAAGGAGAAGAAAGAGAAAAAACAAACAAACAAAAACAAACAAGGTTGTGAAAATTATAAAGAAAATATAGGTACAAAATAGATAACTAATACCAAAAAGCAAAAGTTAAAAATCTAGAGTAGAATTTGGAATTTCAGATATACAATGTTATATAAAAGAAGAAGAGAAAGAAACAGAGAAAAAAAAAAGTCACAGAAATTATAAAAAAACTATAGGTACAAAATTGATAACAAATACCAAAAAGCTAAAATTAAAAATCTAGAGTAGAGTTTGGAATTTCAAAAATACAATGTTAAAGAAAAGAAGAAGAAGAAAAAAAAAAAACCAAGGTCAAAAAATTATAAAAAATATATATATGAAATTTGCTGAAGAAAAAAAAATAGGGTCTTTTTTTTTTTTTTGCAAAGTAATAGGTTATAAAAGTGAAAATTAAAGGAATAAAAGAGGACTTAAAATTTTTTTTAAAAAATTAAAAAAAAAAGAAAGAATGATCGTATAAATAGTAAAAATATATTGAGGACTTTTTCTGGTTTTGTTGTGAGTATTGTGGGTTCAGCTCATTTTTGGCTAGTTCCTTGGTCCGACTTTTATTTCTCAATATCTATAGGCCCCTTCCTATGTAGTCCATAGTAACCACAGGGTTTTAATCTATTGCCTGTTGCTTCCAAGGCGGTTCCCTCTGTTATAGCTTCTTCTGTTTGCTGGGCTCTTCAGTGTCTGGTTTCCGCCCTGACACAAAGGGGACGGTGGAGGACATTTTTTTTTTTTTTCTTTTTAGGCTCACTTGTTCAGTCGCGCTGTGGGGAGGGAGGGAGGTATGCTGCAAACAAGTAACACTGGCGTGTGCTCACAGTGCCTCAGCCACACTGGGTCTGCCCCCGCTCACAGCGTGTGTAGCCTCCCTGCCCACACTGCTCAGGCTCTAGGTTGTTCCGCCAGGAACCATCTGAGGCCGGCCCTGGGCTGCCTGCACCTCCCAGGTCCAAGCCCTCAGGTTCAGGCACTTGGGTAGTCCCCAGAGGCACAGACTCGGTTGGGCTTGCGTTTTGTGCCCTTCCCAGGTCCGAGCAGCTCAGGTGATGAGGTATTTAGCGAGCATGATTGCTGCGACTTATCGCCTCCCCACTGCTCAGTTATCTAGGTGTACAACCGGCGCACCTTCTCAGGGAGATGTTGACAGTCCAGACCCCCAAGAAGTTTTAGTTAGCAAAGAAGCCTGCTTACAGTTTTATAGATAATGTCTCTCTGGGGCTGCGATTGTCCCCTTCCAGCTCTGGCTGCCTATCACCGGAGGGGGATGGTCTGCCGCCAGCTATCTCTGTTCAGTCCTTTGTTCCGTGCGTGGGCCTGGCGGTGTCTTAGGTTAGGGCTGGCTTTTCACATGGTAGATATCCCACAGTCGGGTTTGCTAGCCCAGATTATTTCGCTCAGATAGCGCTCAGGGTTTTCAGGCCAGGTCCTTACTCTAAGTGATGCAGCCAGCGCTGGGCCTCCCTGCCCAGCCCCTGCTTGCTAATGGCGTGTGCAGGCGTCTGCGCTGCTTCTCCACTGGGGGAGTTACCGTAGGGCTCACAATCTGCGAGTTTTAATTGTTTATTTATTTTTTTCTCCCTGTTATGTTGCCCTCTGTGCTTCCAAAGCTCAGCACAGATTCGGCAGTGAGAAGGTTTCTTGATGTTTGGAAACTTCTCTCTTTTTAAGACTCCCTTCCCGGGATGGAACTCCATCCCTCCCTCTTTTGTCTCTTTTTTTGTCTTTTATATTTTTTCCTACCTCCTTTCGAAGACTTGGGTTGCTTTTCTGCGTGCCTGATGTCCTCTGCTGGCATTCAGAAGTTGTTTTGTGGAATTTACTCAGCTTTTAAATGCTCTTTTGATGAATTTGTGGGGGAGAAAGTGTTCTCCCTGTCCTACTCTTCCACCATCTTGGCTCCTCCCCAAGGCAAAATATGAGGTGGTTTGCCATTCCCTTCTCCAGTGGACCACATTTTGTCAGAAATCTCCACTATGACCCCTCCATCTTGGGTGGCCCTACGCGGCATGGCTCATAGTTTCATTGAGTTAGACAAGGCTGTGATCCAATCCAAAGGCAAGTCCTTACTTCTTGAAACTCAGGGCCTTCGTCAGGTAAGAACATTCACCTAAGAGTCAGTCAGTGCTGTATTTAGGCGTCACATGCCTAAATGATATCATAACATTTAGCTCCATCACATGATTTGACTTCACTATATATACTATTATCTCTAGAAAATCTTAGCAAGTTATTACTCTTTTCATTTTTAAGGATTATTAATCTAGGACCTAGTACAGTCTTTTACTCATAGTAGAGTTTCTTTCAATGTTTATTGATTGAATCAGTCACAGATTATATTTTATTATATGAGAGACTAATCAAATTATATGTGGTCAGGAATTATTAAATTAGTAAGTGTATGTTATAAAGGAGCATGTATTTTCACATCAACATCTATGAGATCTCAAGGAGGACAGATGTGAAAGTGAACTGTGAGGAAAGCTTGGACTGAAAATGGAATGGGGACCTACTGCTGCACATTTTGATGACACTTTGAAGGCAAAGAAGCAGTAATCATGCCTGGCTGTGCATACACTGCTTCTTCTGCACTGTGGGTCTTGTATTTGTCTTCATTGTATTCTCTCCTAATTTTTGCTTCTTTTCAGATTATTGAATGCCAATTCCTTAAAAATAATAACAACATTTTCTTCTTAAGAGAAGAATTTTTTAAACAATAAATAAACCACCTTTTCAAAAACATTCTGTATTAGATAATTAAGATGTCTACATGAAACATATCTAGCCATATTTCTATTTCTTCACAAAGAAGAGAGATCATGCCATTTGTAGGGTAATATTCTAAGTAGATCTCTCTGTGGACATGAATATCAAAATTTCATCATTAGTAGTTTATTGGCAGTCAAGAGAAAATAAGTTTACTTTAATATACCTTTGATATAATTTTCAGTGATGTAGGACTTTATAAAGAGGCTGAAACTTAGACTTCCCAAGTGGCACATTATGGTTTTGCTTTTGCCGAATTCATTAAATGGAACTCAGCACTTCATGTTGTTGTTCAGTCACGCAATCGTATCTGACTCTTTGTGACCCCATGAACAGCAGCGTGCCAGGCTTCCTGTTTTTCACTATGTCCCGGAGTTTGCTCAAGTTCATGTCCATTGAGTCAGTGATGCTATCTAACAATCTCATTCTCTGCTGCCCTCTTCTCCTTTTGCCTTCAATCTTTCCCAGCATTAGGGTCTTTTGCTGCATTTTTCAGCATTTCATAAAATCTCTCAATCTGCTTCTCTGCAGAGTGAGAGATAGGCTAGAGTGTCTTTTTGTGCCAGTCCATGGAAATGTTCTAAGACCAAATGTCTGGCAAGCTCTGATTTTGGCCCATCTTCGAGGTGATTTGCTCATCCTCAGAGCATCATATCGTCCTGTATCCCTTCCAGTCCAGCCAGCAGGTGGGAGACACATGGGAACTGATCTGACAGCTCTAAGAAGCCGCTCCACTATGGGGGCGTCAGAATGGCAGCACCCTCAAGGGATCAGTGCCAAAGGGCAAGAATGTCGACTATAGAAGCAAGGGTGAGAGAAACCTCAAAGGTATCACTGGTGTAACATACAGCCGAAACCTAAGGGAATTTGGTATCTGCTTCAAATCAGTGAATCAAAACCTTTTGTGTAAGAAACCATCTAGGAATCAATATTCTGTCATCTCAAGTCCAGGTGAACTGTGCGCTAGAAACACTGCCCACTGTCCAGTCTCTAGCACAGGAGTCTCTGAGGTGTTTCGTGGCTGTCTCATTCATACAGCACATGTTCAGACTGATGAGGGCCTCACTGCCCAGAACTAAAATAACACTTCAGTGGAACTGGTAGGTTTACTATACTCATTCAAAATTAAGAATACCTTGTTCAGTTAGTTGCTAAGTCAGATCCTACTCTTTGCGACTCCATGGACTATAGTCCACCAGGCTCCTCATTCCATGGGCATTCTCCAGGCAAGAACATGGGAGTGGGTTGCCATGCCCTCCTCTAGGAGATCTTTCCAACTAAGGGATCGAACTTGAGTCTCCTGTTTGGCAGGTGGATTTCTTTATTTACCACTGAGCCACCTGGAAAACCCATGGTGTATGATATCATGTACTATATTTACAACTAGAAATGACACAGGATTCAAATTTATGCATCTAAGTTTAAGTTTCTAGAACAATAATTTACCTTTTTTTAAAAATGTATGAAAAAAAAAGCACGGGGACATGTGCACCTGTAGCTGATTCATGTTGATATATGGCAAAAATACACAATACTGTAAAATAATTATCTTCCAATTAAAATAAATAAATTAATTAAAAAATAAAACAATAATTTACCTTTTAAAAAAAGTATGAACTGAAAGGTGTTTTCCTTGGTTATTTATACCTAAGCAAATACGACATTTCTTAACATATGAATATTGGCCTTTTGCCTGAAGAGTGCAAAAACAATGCCTTGAATGTCACATGAAAAGATAATCTTTCTTCCTAAAATAGAGTCATTGCCTTCTCTGAGGGCCCAAGTTCACGCACTGTTGACTGCACACTTGAGTGGCCTTTAACACCCTTGACAGAGCAATGCATCACTTTAGCTCACACAGAACATGATGGCAGCTCCACAGAGTCAGAATCACCAATATTAATAGTTAAACAACACTGAAATAGTGAAAGAATAGTGGAATCATAAAATTGGAGGATTTTAGTGCTAAAAGGGACCTTAGACGTCTTCTAATTTATAACCATTTATGTGAAAAGAATTAGTTTCAAGGCTTCCACTACCTGAAGCCGTCAGCACACAGTTTAGGGAGGAGGACAGCTCAACCCAAGGAAACATGCTCCCTTTTTGCAGGAAGAAGCCCAAGGCTTCATAGACCCTCTGAGCCTTCAAGTCTCACAGAAACAGGTTGTGCTCTGGACCCGATGAGGGCCTTCACCCACCCCTCTGCTACAGGCCAGGCTCCACGGACATGAAGGGGGGCCAGTGCCCACCCCCAGCCCCCTAATAAAAAAGCAGAAAGGTGTGGGACCTACCTCCTCACAGGCAGTCCGGAAATCCATGTGCTACGGCACCCACAGGATGTCGTCTGAAAAGACAGAGAGAAGCCATCAAGCACAGCACTGAGTGTCAGAGAAGACTGCAAACCAGTATGAGAGAGGAGGCATCGGGTCCTGTGGGGCACTTGTGTTCACAGCCCCTGTGAGGACACAAGGATGAGACAGGAGGAGGTGATGGACCGTCTCCCTCGGCTCCTGTGAAGTGTGAACCCCCTGCCACGGCGGGGCAAGGATGTACACGTTCAGGTCCTTCTCCCTCTGCTCAGCACCCACATGGGATCCAGGGCAGCATGAGTCCCTCTCTCCAGGGGGCTCATCCCCACCATCCACTATGAACCATACTTTGCAACTGGGGAAGGGAAGTGAAGTGAAAGTCTCTCAGTCATGTCTGACTTTTTGTGATCCCATGGACTATACAGGCCATGGAATTCTCCAGGCCAGAATACTAGAGTGGGTAGCCTTTCTCTTCTCCAGGGGGTCTTCCCAACCCAGGAATAGAACCCAGGTCTCCCACACTGCAGGCAGATTCTTTACCAGCTGAGCCACCAGGGAAGCCCAAAACTACTGGAGTGGGTAGCCTATTCATTCTCCAGTGGATCTTCCTGACCCAGGAATTTAACTGGGGTCTTCTGGGGAGGAAACTTCAAAAGGAATAATTACAAGTTGTCTATCATGTGGTTATCTCTTGAAAAAAAAGGTTGACAAGTCTTTTTCTTTTCAATTAAAAAGCTACATGCATGAATCATTGTTTCTGGAACTTAACATTTGATTCACAAACAGTGCGAAGTAAGAAAGCAAGCTATTTATCAGAGAAATAATAAGATAAATTGATGTATGAAATATCCAATACAGATTCCTCTAGTAGTCACTGTAATATCTAAATGATAGGCATAGACTTAAGTGATCAGAAATCCTGTCTTGTTTCATTTTAAATACTTTAGAGAGTTTTCCTTTAAGTATATGATAAACTTAAAACTAAGAGTCATCATAGAAAATTGACACCCTGTCAGTGTAAAAAATGTGGAGTTAAAATATAATCTTTTAGGTAAATGAGACTTCAAAGTAAAATGCATGGTGCGTTCCAAAACAGAAGACTTGATGCAATTCAAATTACTGCTCCTCTCCACCTTCGGAACAGTAAACTCTCTAGTCCTCTTTGTCACTTTCTGTTGTGTGAGATTGACAAGCACTTGATAAGTATGTGTGAGTGGAATGGAGTACATTGCCACTGGATTATCACCGTTGCCTTTGAAAGAAAAGAGATGGACCATTTTCAGTAGAATTGAACATGCCACATAATATATTATTTTCCATAAATATAAGTCTTGTGGACTGTGAGCCTAGTTTGGTTTGACTGGAGAGCATAAAGAGGTTGATATTAGTAAAGTTAGGTAAGAATAAGTCGTTAGCAAATAAAAGGGCAATTTGATGAAATTATAACTTGATGACATGAATTACGTATTTTGTCCATGAAAATTTTGTCATTAATTTAATGATTATTTTTCAAAATCGCTCTTGAAGATTATATTTGAAAGAGCTACAAATATTTACTTATTGCCATCTCTGACATATAGTTATTTCTTACTTTAAAAGTAGGAACATTTCAGTATTTATTGATTACATAAAAACTCAGTGTTTCCAGAACCAATTTCCTGCTTTTAAATGCAGCCAGAAAAATAGGCATGAGGGCATTTAACCACTATCTAAACTTGACTCATAGTTCAGCAGGGAGTATATCTGTGCCTTCTTAACACTTTCTCAACCATTTTAACACATCTTCCTTTTTTCCCTTAATTTTCCATTAGCCTTAATGAAAATAGCTGGTAATAATATCAATAAAGAGAATTAGTATGATATTCAAAACAATTTAATTACTAGTTAACATAAATTTCATAGTGTTATTTTTCAGTCACTAAGTTGTGTCCAATTCTATGTGACCCCATGGACTGCTGCACACCAGGCTTCCCTGTCCTTCATCATTTCCCAGAGTTTGCTCAAATTCATGTTCATTGGGTCAGTGATGCCATCCAACCATCTCATCCTCTGTTGCCCCCTTCTCCTGCCTTCAATCTTTCCCAGCATCAGGGTTTTTTGCAATGAGTTGGCTCTTTGCATCAGGTGGCCAAAGTATTGGAGCTTCAGCTTCAGCATCAGTGGCATAAATTCCATAGCTATCATAAGACCATTTTCAGTGATTATGAACATAAAAACTGGAGTAAAAATCATACTAATTTATGTGTTTAAAAATTTCTGAGAACTGATTCTGTATAAACTGCTATGTTAGAATGGTTTTAGTTTTACAGAGATATTGTAGAAATAGCTCAGAGGCTTCCTGAACACCCTTGTGTCAGCACGTTTATGGACGCTTGCAGTAGTATGGCACGTGGCATGTAACTGTTACAATTAATGAACCAATGCTGCTGCATTATTGTTAATCAACCCCTACTTCTTTCAGATGTTCTTGGTTTCCCACTCTTCCTCTACAGTTTCCAGCATCCCATCCCAGAGGACACATGAGGTTTAATCACCCTGTCTCCTTATACTCCCCCTGCCCGTGACCATTTCTCAGACTTTCCTTTCTTTAATGACTTGGGCAGTCTTGAGGATTACTGATCATTTGTAGAACGTTATTCCATTGGGATTACTCTGACGTTTGTCTTGTGATGGTGACGGGCTCGTGGGTTTTGGAGGGGATGCCCAGAGATAAATACCACTTGACCACCTCACGTCAGAGAATCACTCTGTCCACACGTCCACAGGCTGCTGAGGCTGACTGTGGGTCTGGATGACAGATGTTGGTCAGATCTCCCTGCTGTCAGTTCCTCTTTTTTTTTTTTTTTTCCTTTCACAATGTATTTATTTGTGAATATATCAAATCATCACAATGTACATTTTAAGTATCTTATATTTTAATTTGTTAATTGTACCTCAAGAAAGTCAGACAAAGGTGAATATTACTGACTTATCTTTTTTTGTCCTGTGTTCCACACTGCACTCTGGAGCCCAGGCACTCTCAACAGCATAGGCTGTCCTGAGAGCAGAGAACCCGCATGAATCACTTGGAATTGTTCTGCACAGTGGGTGCATCTATTCTCCCCATCTATTGATTTATCATTTACTCAGGCCCTCTAAGCTGACAGAGCAGGGCACACATGTGCATAAGATAACCCAGGTTAGAGCACAGGTGTTTACAAAGGTTTCCATGATCAACCATCTGTATCTTTGTTAAATCACATATGAGCTCTCAATGATGTTCCTGCCTCTAATGCATGAACACAGGGACCATCCTAATCTCTTCCCTTGTTTTCCTGTAGATCCCCACTCACCAGGGACCCACCATTCACCTGCCTGGTTGTACAGGAACAGTCACACAGGAGCTGTTAATACATATCTCTGTGGGGAACAACTTCATCACTTAGAGTACAGTTTATTTTGCCTTTAATATTACAAGCTATGCCTATTTTCAAAATGACTAGTGTCAACACCTTTTCCTCTCCCCTATTTCAGTGAGATTTTTTAAGACATTGCATTATTAGTATGTCTTACAAGGAAAAAAAATAAAGCCTTTGTTTAAATTAATTTCTTAAAATATGATTCTTAAAAATCCTCATCATTTAAAATATGGAGATGAGAAAAGCAAAACATAAGAAGCCTGGGTGGATAACGATAAAATTAATTTTGATGTTTACAGAATCACAGTGTGTAAATGTGACCACCACCCCACCACCCCACAATTCTTGATCAACTTGGAATCCCTGTAACCAGTTCAGAGATGAGCTACACAACATGGAAAAGTCTTAGCCTCAGAAAACCTGTTTCTACCATAATTACAGGTGTGACCCAAGGAACAGTGCCAGTCTGTCGTCCCAGGCCACAAGTAGTGGGAGAGGAGTGAACATTCCCAAGTGCCCCCAGAGTGCCACCTACATGTCCCAGGTCTCAGACCTGGCCTCTGCTCGAAGGGCTGGCCTTCTGCAATTAAATCTAACACTCCAGAGTTAGATGAAACTACTCTTGTTAGTTATGCTGACAACAGCACCACTTCCTGTTGATTAAACCTCATTTATACCCCAAACCAGGGGAGCAGACGCATGTTGCTGCCTATGGAAATACTACTTCTCTCAAAATGATTCATTTGTCACGAGGCTGACAAGATGAAGACAAAGCCCTTCCCCACTTGCACACACATGGGGACATGCTCAGGTGGAGACCTGAACAGGTGGTTATATAAGACTGAACGGAAAGCATCGGTGCAAACACATTTGGATTTAAATTATTTAAGTAATTTCCAGAATGTTTCAGTCAGTGCATATAAAAAAAGTCTCTGTAACACTCTGCTTACCATGACAGTTCAGTTTACTGAACGGAAAAATGTTATCTATTTATAGAATTTGCCTGAGGCTAAATAATAAAATATGCAAAATTTATTTGCTATCTTTCTGTGCACCCCAAACTCAAGCCCAGCACACGCGCTCTCTACACACTTTCACATCTTCTTCACATGGTGATGCTTTGATCAATTGGAAATTAACTCCCTCTCCTCCTGGTTAAAACAATAAGAGTAAAAATGACATTTGCATTCACTTAGGTTTGATTTTTAGAGAACCTTTAGATCATTCAGGGGTGGGCATCTTTGGGGCGACTCCCCTTTCTATATTGATTAGGAGAGTGCATGGTTATTTTAAAATGCCACAAGCCAGTGGCCTGACCAGGAGAGCAGTTGGTTTCTTCTCCTGTGAGGACTGAGCCCAGTAGCTGAGAGGTGGCCTCACAACGTCTGGAGCCCACACTGCCACCCACAGCAACTCATGGCCAGATGTTTAGATATTGAGGGGAGAATATTTGATCACCATCTGGAGAGGACATGGCAACCCACTAGCATATTCTCGCCTGGAGAAGCCCATGGGCAGAGGAGACTGGGGGGCTGCAGTCCATGGAGTCGCAAAGTTGGACACAACGGAGAGACTGAACAACAACAACTATTATTAAACCCAGGTGAGTTCTTTCTCCTACCTTGGCTTAAACATTTACTGAAGCACAGTGTTAAGTTTCCATGAAATAGGAGAAGACACATGTCACATTCATAGCTGGAAAGACAAAGTATAAACATAATATTTGAAAGGAAATGTTTACTTTGTAGTAAAGGAGATCTGGGTTTGAATTCAGGCCACTCACTTGCTTTCTATGAGTAACCTGATTGTTCAAGTTCTCTAAGCTTCATTAGTTCCACTCTAATCTTAGGTTGATGATCTCCATACCCCCAGTGACTGGGGAGTTTAGAGCATGTAAGAGGTGATTAGGGCCCTGCCACCCAACACACAACAGCCACCTAACAGTGCTGATGAGAATGCACTATGCCTTGTGTGCGTGCCTGCTGCTGTCTGCAGGTCACTCAGTCATGTCCGACTATTTGCGACCCCGTGGACTGTGGCCCACCAGGCTCCTTTGTCCTTGGGATTGTCCAGGCAAGAATACTGGCGTGGGTTTGCCATGCCCTCCTCCAGGGGATCTTCTGGACCCATGAATTGAACCTACATCTCTTACACCTCCTGCATTGGTAGGCAGGTTCTTTACCACTATCACTGCCTGGGAAGTCCGACCTATGTCTTACATGGTAATGAAAGCAAACAAGACTGTGTCCCACTTCTGCTTAGATTAGCTCCAAATGCCCTGAACAGGAATGTATCAGCATGCACCGAGCAACTTGAAGAGGCCCATGGAATACAGCTCGCATAGTCTTAGCTCTGGTGTCCCTCTCTCCCCTCAGAAAGCAGAGCCTGGCTCACGAGCCAGTAGGCTGGGCGACTCAGTAACAATGGCAGAAGAGGAGCTTCTACCATCTTTCCCTGGAAGAACACCTAGTCTGACAACAACCTGCGGATGAGCACCTCTTTGTGGAAATCTGGGAGTCCAGTGGAGAAGTTTCCAGCAGCTTACTAGAGGGAAAAGAATCCAAGTGTGGACACACTGGAGAGGGTCAGAGGCAGAGTTTCCCTTCACCAGGTCACCCCCTGCTCCTGCCCTGAGAGAGGTGCTTCCAGGACACCTCAAAGGACTACAGCAAAAATATAATGAGACTGATGTGGACTTTTTCCAAGAGAAAAAAAGAAAGAACAAAAGAAATCTGCCAGATGCTGACAGAGAGCTGGATTACCAAGTGGATGCTAAGCAATGCAAGTGTTTGGGATTATATATATGTAATTATATGTGTATATGGATAAATATATGCATATATGTGTATGCTACTGCTACTGCTAAGTCACTTCAGTCGTGTCCGACTCTGTGCGACCCCATAGACTGCAGCCCACAGGCTGCCCCGTCCCTGGGATTCTCCAGGCAAGAACACTGGAGTGGGTTGCCATTTCCTTCTCCAATGCAGGAAAGTGAAAACTGAAAGTGAAGTCACACAGTCATGTCCGACTTTTAGCAACCCCATGGACTGGAGCCTACCAGGCTCCTCCATCCATGGGATTTTCCAGGCAAGAGTACTGGAGTGGGGTGCCATCGCCTTCTCCGATATATATGTAGGTATGTATATATATATGTAATTATATGTGTATATGGATAAATATATGCATATGTGAGTATAGGGATAAATCACTGCTGAGTTTGCAGCCTATTTAGTGTGATGGGGGAACCCTGAAAGATTTGAGTAAGGGTGATCTATCCTATCTGTGTGAGGGTGTTGAGCATTCTGTGTGAATAGTAAACACTAGTCAGTAATCGCTACTGATTATTGCATTCATTGAGACTTAGAATTGTTGTTAATTCATCCTAACATTTTTTCTACACAAAAACTTATATTTCTAGGAAAATTGCCTGGTTTTATTTATTTATTTATTTATTTTGATGACCATTCAGTGAATTAAATGAGCACAAATGTAGTCAGAAAAATCCATAACAAATTCACGTAGAAAGAGAAAGAAAAGCATCATAGTGGAAGAAGCAGAAGTAAAACAACGAAAGACCAGAGGTTTAAAATCAGACCAAAGATTGAAAGAAGTCAATAGAAAGAAGAGAAAAACTTCAAAATAATATTTTTTATCTTGAATCCTGAAACTTTCTACCTTAAGTTTTACTCCCCTGATGCTGAAAGATATTTTTTAAAGTGTTTAGGAGAAGTTGACAGACCACTCTGTGCTTTTTTTCACACATTTAATTTAAAACACATTTATTTTCATATTTCATTTAGACATTTGTGTCATATTTTAGATTCACAAAATCACTCTGAGATTGGAAAACATTACTGCTATCATGGATGCAAAGATTAGCTCAAAGCAAACTTTCTTGAAAAACATTATCACATTGAGGACAACAAGGAAAACAGAGACACAAAAACTGGAAATAAGCCAGAGTTTTATGTGTGAAAACACACAAAACAAGCAAGCTGGGGACCACTGAAACAGCGGCAGTTCACATCATGCAGACCCAAAAAGTAAGATACACAGAGCAGCATAAAGCCCAGGCCTGTTCAGGTGTCAGCTACGGGCTAGAGAGTCTAGCATAGTTAAGTCAGAGACCTGGAGCCCCCGGCCAGCAGGGCTGATCCCATGAACCAAGGCAGGGAACTCAGATGAAGGCCGAGCAGGAAACAGCATGAGAGGCATGTCTGTCTGGGGAAACCTTGATGTTCATGTACCAGGGAGACAGCCAGCCGATGGTTTCAGTTATGACAGCAGAAGCAAAAGGGAAACACTTCTGCAACAAGAAGGCAGAAATGGTCACGATTATGACTTGGCAGCACCATGCTGGGATATGTCTATCGATGGTACCCAAAGCTCCTAAACCCTGAGAGGCAAAAGAGGGCCCACCTGTGTGCAAATTCACATGCCATAATAGGAAACAAACCGTCTGGCAGGGAAAAGTTCTACTGTCACACTTGATGGTTTGAACTTGAATAAATTAACCAAGGCTTAAAAAGAACAGTACTGCATCTGCATAGAAGATGTTAATTTTTCTAGTTTATAGACTGAATTCCAAATCTGTGAAACATAACAGGCATTAACCCAACACTGCTGGAATAAACCACCCTTTCCATCCTCTAGTGGCAATGCTGGTAATTTACAGTGATTTCAGTTTTCCGCCGCAGAAGGCAATGGCAACCCACTCCAGTACTCTTGCCTGGAAAATCCCAGGGATTGGGGAGCCTGGTGGGCTGCCGTCCATGGGGTCACACAGAGTTGGACACAACTGAAGTGACTTAGCAGCAGCAGCAGCAGCAGCAGCAGTTTTCCACAGATCCATCCACAGAAACACTCCTGGAATATCAGTGGTCCCCAACCTGCTTGTTTTGCATGCTATCACATGTAAAACCTTGGCTTATCTCTAGTTTTTGCAACGTGGAGAGATTTCTTAAAAGAAAGAAGTTAGGAAAGTTGAACTCGATGTTTTCTGGGGCCTAAGTGATTGCAAAGCTCATCAGAAATCCTAAAATGTGAACTGGGGTCCGAACCGCCCACCTGGCTTTATTCTATTCTCTCTCTCTCTGTGCCCAACACAAACATGGAGCTGGTTCCCTGCTCCTGTCTTTCAGGGTTTCCTGAGGACATGTGCAGATAAGCAGTCTTGACTTTTGCTTTTATCCTCCATCAGCTAATTAAAGTTGAAAACAAAACAAAACTTATGCTAGTGAATACGGAGCAAACACCAAAGTGTGAGCCTCTCCCAAGCAAACTGGGAATGGCAGCAGCACGGCTCCTGGGGCAGCACTAAGGTTTCTCTACTTTTTGTCTCTATGAAGTCCAAGGTCTTTTGACACTAGCCCACAGCCCCTAGAGGAGGCTCCCTGCTCACGTCCACCCTTGGCATAGCATCTCCACACCCAGCACAGGTAGAGCCTGCCCTGCCGCCTGGTGGGCACCTGACAAATACTTGAAGGAGACCTCATGTCATGTCAGGATGGCTGGAAAACACTTGTAAGTATCAGCTGGGGTCTGGACTTTAAAGGACTGAGCAAGTACTTAAGACAACATAAAACAAGGAAACAAGAACACCTTCTAATTACACACAAAGACCAGCCTCCAGGCACCTGCAGGGACACAGTGGCTCCCACAACCCAGCAATTATTGATAATTGGCTGTCAAGTTCATTGTATGGTTTTCTCTTATTAAGTCTAGTTAGTCATTTTGTAAGTAACATGAGAATAAATTGCTTGATATTTCTTCAAACCATGTTGCTAAGCAGTTGTTAAAGAACTGGAAAATATCCTAGGTGCCAAGAGAAGACCACTGGAAACACAGGGAAACATAACCGAGGAACAAAGGCAGGGAACATAACTGAGAAACAAAGGCAGGGAACCTGCTTCAGTGTCAGGGCTTGTCAGTTTCCCTTCGGTCAGTTTTTGCACAGACAGCGATGTTAGTGTAATAGAAAATCTCTTCACCTTGGTAATGGGAGGAGTAGCGATCACTCCCAAATACAGGGCACATTTATATTACTCTGGGATACAGTTCTGGGCCGGCTTTAGAACACAGTGTGCCGGCTGCTCTGAGGGCTCATCACGTCAGAGTGGTAGTCAAGCCTGTCACAGTATGTGCACTTTGTCTCGTCTTGAGGCAGTTTAACTTAGAGCACTGACTGGCTTCTACAGCAGGGACACTGAGTGGACCATCCTCTGGTTCATGCTGGGTGGGACTGGACGGTCTATGGAGTGAACCTCAGAATGAGCAGATACACCTGAAGCCAGGGATCAAGTCAGCCTAAAGGCTGGGATTAATTCCAGGAAGATAATCACCAGGTTTTTGGTGAATAGATTAAACGCACCCTTGTGAAAATGAAAGCTAAAAATGAGGATGCCGCTGGTCTAGAATAAAACCCTCCTTATTTTACAGAGCAGGAGCCTAGAGACTGAGGGCAAGCCCCACAGCTGATTGTTCAGTAGACTGGAAACCCTTGGGGGTCAGACTTCTCTACAGCACTCCATGAGACAAGAGGATGGACAGATGTCCTCAAAGCTCTGGGCAAGATGTACTTCAAACTACCCTCAAAAGTTAGTGGAGAACACAAACATTTTAGACCTTTAAAGGCTCACAGATTTCATCTTTGGCGTATTCTTTCTCAAGTAAAGCAAACGAGTATATACAGAAGGCTCCATTTAATCCAAAAATACTAATATAATTTCAAACATGGACAGTAGTTGGCAGCATGAGAAAATAATAAAAATGAGCTCAGCTTCCTCCATTCAGTAGGTAACATCTGACCCTAATCATCACCAACTAGATACGCACACATATTATTTAGATTAAAATTGGCAACTTAAGAAATAAGAAAAGCAATGAATACATATCAGAAGATTGACGTTCTTCCATTCTGAAATCTTTTACTAACCAGCCCTTTGGCTTATATTTTTCTGTCCCTTCATTGATTAAATGAAATATTTCAACTAAAATTCTGTGAGGCAGTATGATTTCAGGGACACACTGCAGGTGTTGAAAGTAAACAAACACAGTAAGTAAACACTCTTAAATTTTCCTTTCCTGCGTTCTGGATCTCAGATCACCTGTTGGAAGAGATACACACAACTCAAGAGTGGCGGGCTTTCTTATGTTAAAAGACATTTGACCCTCATATCCCAGTGCATCCCCCACATCCCTGAACTTTCCAGAAACTGAGTGCATCAGAGTTACATTCTGACTGGACACAACGGGGCTCACGTCCCTGTGTGCTGATTGCACCTTGAACTCTGCTCTTTCTTGCTGGAAAGAAAAGGGAAACCTCAGGGCCCTGTAGGGAATTAAGTTCTCAACAGCTCATGAGCTGGGAACGGGACCCAGCTCCAAAAAGGGTGCAAGTGGCCAGCACCTCAATTGTTGCTTTGGAAACCTCTGAAACAGGGGTCCCTAAAAGTCAAGACTGGATACCTCCCACACACAGGCTAGGAAGTAACACATGCTGCTTAAGCCACTGAGTTTGTGGCAATCTGTCACACAACATAAGAGACACAGGTTTTATCCCTGGGTATGGAAGATCCCCTGGAGGAGGGCATGGCAACCCACTCCAGTGTTATTGCCTAGAGAATCCCACGGACAGAGGAGCCTAGCACGTTACAGGACAGAGGAGCCTAGCAGGTTACAGTCCATGGGGTCGCAAAGAGTCCAACATGCCTGAGCGACTAAATAACAACAACAAAGTAATTTTTATGAAACTGCAAATAAAATATAGTAAAAGAAAGTATTTTCTAAATCTGATCTATTTGGCTATTCGTTTCCTATTTACATTTATTCATTAAAAATCCAATGAAGTAACAGTTCCTCTTAGAAATGATTTGCTTTATTTTCTTTAGATTTAGCAATTGTTTAAAATTTTATTTTTATAAAGTAAATCAACTGTTATTTGCAACTATATATTCATGACTCTGGTTATTCTTTTGGAAATAACTCATTATTCTATCCTTAAGATGTCATTTCATGACCCTTTTGACATAGAAATCCTGGTGCTGACACAGGTTGTCCACGGTGGTTCACGAACCACTCTGATTAACAGGCCACATGACCTATTGCTCAGTGCTGATGGCATCCAGGTCTGTGTTCCCCACCTTCCAGGGGAGACCTGGCACTGATGGCATCTGGGCCTGTGTTCCTCACTTTCCAGGGGAGGCCTGGACAATCTTCGCTCACCAGGGGCTCAAGCTCCTTCAAGTCTAACTGAGCGTGAGCCCTCTGACTCGTGTAAAGCCAAGGCAGGAACATTTCAGTAACAACATTACGTGTGATGTGCATGTTTGTTGGCTTTGGTTTGATCTCCATTTTGTTTCCTGGAAATAAAATCCAGGCAGTTTTGCCTGAAGAAGGACTTTGACTTAATCCAGAGCTGTCATGCTGATGGATTTGTCAGGCGCTCCAGGCAGATCACTCAGCTTCTCTGGAGCCCGCTTGCTCCAGCTTTGAAAGGACCGATTAGACCAGAGGACACATCAGTCCTTTTCCAGCTCTGAATTGCCAGAACTTCTAAATGCCCCACCACCTGGCTGTAAGCCTGTCTGGACATGCACACAGGGGAATTTCAGCCTCAGTTTCCCCTTTCATCCAACATGAGCATTGCACCTCTTTCATTTCCACATCTCATGTGGGGTAACAAAGTCTGCTCTGCCTACTTCTCGTTACACATGACTGCAATGAATTACATGGTACAATATATTGGAAAATATTTTGTTCAGAAACATTAATATGTTAACAGTCCTTGAGGAGAGAAACATAATACAAAGGGATCCACTGTAAATATGGGGAGAGAAAATATCAAAGATTAAAGCAGCATCTTCTATGGCAAAGTGGGAGTCTTGAGCCTAGTCTAGGGAGAATGTACAGACAGAGCATCTGGGCATCAGATAAAAGCAAGATTGGTTTCTCTCCTTTTCCAAGTTTAGCAAAGAGTAAAAGTTAATTTGACCCAGTTGATTCATATAACTATCAATATATAAGACTATATATACACGTGAGTAAAAATTATGCCTTCTTTTCTAGTGACATGTTTATACTTGTTACAGACTGTCATGGAGTCACAAACTAACAAATACTAGATTTTGAAGAAACCAGAAAGTCTGAGACTCTGTAAATATAATGAGCTAATCACTACATGAAGACCAACTCAAGCAATGAGAATACAAATGTATTGTTAAACTACAATTGAGTTGATTTTGTTTATAAGTACAGGGATCATGCGCTGCAGTAAAAAATGCTGTCCTTCCATGATGGGTTTCCACCACTTCTCTAGAGAGGGGCTGCCTGGAACTTACTACACCCAAACTTCACTGATATGAGACCTGCATGACCTGACCTTCCAGGGTGGCTGAGAAGCCATCCAGTCTGCTCCAATGAGAGGAAACTCAGTGCAGGTTCTCTAGGTCCTGTGCGCCCCCTGCCTCTCCTGTGGGCTGCACAGAGCAGCGTCCTCCCAGATCCGGGGGCTGTGTGGTCAGAGCAAAGTGTGGCCACAGCCGGGCGACCTGTCAGCTGAGGGTGAATGTCATCTTCCTTTTGCCTCTATGAGTCCCACCACTTTTACCAGTTTTTACTGACTTCCATGGACAAAAGAAAGACATAAGGATACAGAAATAAATACAATGCATAATGCCTGTTCTATGTTTAATTTGTATGGAAAGTCCCCCTTTTTGCAAGGCCCAGAGTTCATTTCCAGTTTTGTAAGAGCAGATCAACAGATTGGGGGAAAACAGATGTATTTTTACTTCAGTAACAAACAACATAAGAATTCTTTTTCTATAATTGATTATTATACTAGTTTTTTTGGCTTCCCTGGTTGCTCAGGCAGTAAAGAATCTGGCTGCAATGTGGGAGACCTGGCTTCGATCCCTGGGTTGGGAAGATCCCCTGGAGAAGAGAAAGGCTACCCACTCCAGTATGCTTGCCTAGAGAATCCCTACAGACAGAGGAGCCTGGTGGGCTACTGTCCATGGGGGTCACAAGGAGTTGG
This sequence comes from Bos indicus, assembly GCF_029378745.1. Classification (NCBI taxonomy): domain Eukaryota; kingdom Metazoa; phylum Chordata; class Mammalia; order Artiodactyla; family Bovidae; genus Bos; species Bos indicus. Next base: position 20,877,990 of record NC_091773.1, on the reverse strand, counting down.
ACATAGGTGAGCAACTAAGCACATACTAGGTTTAGGTCTATTTAGCCAAACCAAACAGGATAAGTTTATCCAAACGTCACCATGAGTAAGCATTTGTTTTTTCAAAGTTACTTTTAACTCATTTGTACAGACGTTTTTCACCAATAACAGTTGTGTGTTTCTTTGGTTTGTCTTCCAGCTTGGATACCTTGCTTTGTTTGGGGAACGTAGGTGAGAGATTTCAGGCAACTTAGAATGTGACATGATGGAGCCATCAGGAGATTAAACCAAAAGATGTAGTAGAAGTTTTGGAGTCAAAACACCTCTTTCTAAATATAGATGCAGAGAAAGACTTTGACAAAATTCAACATCCATTTATGATAAAAACTCTCCAGAAAGAAGGCATAGAAGGAACACATCTCAACATAATAAAAGCCATATATGATAAACCCATAGCAAACATTATCCTCAATAGAGAAAAATTGAAAGCATTCCCCCTAAAGTCTTGAAATTGAAAGCATCACCCCCTAAAGGGTGCCGCCTTGTCTTGTTCAACATAGTTTTGGAAGTTTTAGCCACAGCAATCAGAGAAGAAAAAGAAATAAAAGGAATCCAGATTGGAAAAGAAGACGTAAAACTCTCACTGTTTGCAGATGACATGATCCTCTACGTAGAAAACTGTAAAGACACCACCAGAAAATTACTAGAGCTAATGAATGAATGTAGTAAAATTGCAGCATATAAAATTAACACAAAGAAATCCCTTGCATTCTTATATACTAACAATGAGAAAACAGAAAGAGAAATTAAGGAAACTATTCCATTCACCATTGTGGTGAAAAGAATAAAATACTTAGGAATAAATCTACCTAAAGAAAAAAAGACCTGTATATAGAAAACTATAAAACACTGATGAAAGAAATCAAAGATGACACAAAGAGATGGAGAAATATACCATGTTCATGGATCGGAAGAATCAATATAGTGAAAATGAATACTACCCAAAGCAATCTACAGATTCAATGCAATCTCTATCAGGTTACCAATGGTATTTATCACAGAACTAGAACAAATAATTTCACAATTTGTATGGAAATACAAAAAGAAGAATAGAACTGGAGGAATCAACCTGCCTGACTTTAGACTATACTACAAAGCTACAGTCATCAAGACAGTATGGTACTGGCACAAAGACAGAAATATAGATCAATGGAACAAAATAGAAGGCTCAGAGATAAATCCATACACCTATGGACCCCTTATGTTTGACAAAGGAGGCAATGCTATGCAATGGAGAAAAAATAATCTCTTTACCAAGTGGTGCTGGGAAAACTGGTCAACCACCTGCAAAAGAATGAAACTAGAACACTTTCTAACACCATACACAAAAATGAACTCAAAATGGATTAAAGATCTAAATGTAAGATCAGAAACTATAAAAACTCTTAGAAGAAAACATAGGCAAAACACTCTCTGACATAAATCACAGCAGGATCCTTTATGACCCACCTCCCAGAGTAATGGAAATAAAAGCAAAACAAATGGGGCCTAATTAAGCTTAAAAGCTTTTGCACAATGAAGGAAACTATAAGTAAGGTGAAAAGACAGCCTTCAGAATGGGAGAAAATAATAGCAAACAAAGCAACTGACAAAGAATTAATCTCAAAAATATACAAGCAGCTCATGCAGCTCAACACCAGAAACACAAATGATCCAACCAAAAAATGGGCCAAAGAACTAAGCAGAAATTTCTCCAAAGAAGACATACAGATGGCTAACAAACACATGAAAAGATGTGTTGTCATCACTCATTATCAGAGGAATGCAAATCAAAACCACAATGAGATACCATCTCATGCTGGTCAGAATGGCTGCTATCAGAAAGTCTACAAACAATAAATGCTGGAGAGGGTGTAGAGAAAAGGAAACCCTCTTACACTGTTGGTGGGAATGCAAACTAGTACAGTCACTAAGGAGAACAGTATGGAGATTCCTTAAAAAACTGGAAATAGAACTGCCGTATGACCCAACAATCCCAGACTGCTGGGCATACACACAAAGGAAACCAGAACTGAAAGAGACATGTGCACACCAAAATTCATCACAGCACTGTTTAGAATAGCCAGGACATGAAAGCAGCCTAGATGTCCATCAGCAGACGAATGGATAAGAAAGCTGTGGTACATATACACAATGGAATATTACTCAGCCATTTAAAAGAACACATTTGAATCAGTACTAATGAAGTGGATGAAACTGGAGCCTATTATACAGAGTGAAGTAATTCAGAAAGAAAAACACCAATACAGTATATTATGGAATTTAGAAAGATGGTAAAAATGGCCCTATATGCGAGACAGCAAGAGAGATACAGATATAAAACACAGACTTTTGGACTCTGTGGGAGAAGGAGAGGGTGGGATGATTTGAGAGAATAGCAAAGAAACATGTATATTACCATATGTGAAATAGATCACCAGTTCAAGTTCAATGCATGAAACAGGGCTCTCAAAGCTGGTGCACTGGGACAACCCTGAGGGAGGGGCTGGGGAGGGAAGTGGGAGGGGGGTTTAGGATGGGGGACACATGTACACCCATGGCTGATTCATGTCAGTGTATGGCAAAAACCACTACAATATTGTAAAGTAATTAGCCTCCAATTAAAATAAATAAATTAATTTAAAAATATATTTCTAGCTTGTCTACCTTAGCAAAACATCTTCCTATTGATTTACATTTTAGCACTATTTTTTGCAATGCTTTACAACATAGTATAGAAATAAGCCATACAGTTACTGCTCACATAAAGCATACTGATGTTTCCTTCTATTGAGTGTGTGTGTGTGTGATAATGTGAATATTGCATGTTTTCACAGTTGTCTTATACATGTTTACTTTGTCTTCCAGTAGGTGGCAGTCCGTGATGTTAAAAGGGTACATGGCATTAATAGTATTCTGGAAGCTTTTAAACTCCTTCATGCAGAACTGAAATGAGCAGAAGAAAAAAAAATAATGCCTTTTATAGCTGCCTATATATTCTGTGTAACAAAAACAAGTTACATATTTATTGTCATTCTGCATGTAATGACAAAATCACTACTGTACAAATAGTGATTATGCTGCTTTATGACCCAGACTATAAGGGTGAAGGGAGGTTTAAAAAACACAATATTTGGGACAGTACGTTTAATCTGAGAGTATAGAAATGGGCAGTTGTGAAAAACGTATTTTTTGGAAAATGGTCAGTTATTTTACTGTTTTCTAGCCTCTCTGAAGGAAATGGCAACCTACTCCAATATTCTTGCCTGGAAAATCCCATGGACAGAGGAGCCTGGCGGCTGCAGTCCATGAAGTCACACAGAGTTGAACACAACTAAAGTGACTAAGCAGCAGCAGCAGCAGCATCTCTGAAAGTGAATGAGAAGATAACTTTATTTATATGTAGCTTATTATTGATAGCTCAGTTGGTAAAGAATCTGCCTGCAATGCAAGAGACCCCGGTTCAACTCCTGGGTCAGGAAGATCCACTGGAGAAGGGATAGGCTACCCACTCTGGTATTCTTGGGCTTCCCTTGTGGCTCAGCCAGTAAAAAATCCACTTGCAATGCAGGAGACCTGGGTTTGATCCCTGGGTTGGAAAAATCCCCTGGAGAAGGGAAAGGCTACCCACTCCAGTGTTCTGGTCTGGAGAATTCCATAGACTGTACAATCCATGGGGTTGCAAAGAGTCGGACACAACTGAGTGACTTTCACTTTATCATTATTCTACAAGGACAATTATCTTGCCGTGTACTGAGGGTTATTCAGACTCAATATCAATTACCTTTACAAGGCAAAAATGACAATTGTCACCTCCTAACTGGTAACACAGTGCTTGAAGCTAACTTACCGACATTAGTTTCCCTATAACATGGTAAATCCCATTTGTGTGAGGACAGAATGCAATAATTAGGTTGCTCTATTGTCAGGTCTTCTCTCCAGTTGTGCACTTTCTTCCTTATTCCTTGTGTCAATCCTCCCCTAAATTCATTTTCTGCATCTACCAGCTTCCAGTATTCAATGGAGTAGCAAGCAGTAGATACTTTAATAAATGCTTGTTGAATAAATTAATATAAATGTTGAATAAATAATATGTCAGATTGGCCCAATATTTGGCACAGAAAGGAATACAGCAAATATTCACTAAGCTTCAAGCCTGGTTAGACAGAGAAGGAAGAAAAAGTCCCATTTAGGGAACAGAGAAGAAGTTTTAGTGATTGTTCCTCTAATTCTTATTTGTCCCTTGTTTGAACTCCAACATATTAACTGCCTTTTTCAACAATATGGATCTCTTCTCTATGTGCTAGGAGGCATGCTCAGTTTTATGTTTCTCTAGTTAAAACAAGAGAGAGAGAGAAAGAGACCAATTTCTCCAAGGAAGCTTGGGACTGACCGCCTCTATTTATGCCGCCTTGCATCAAGCTGCCAAACTGTTATTCAGCTGGAAACAAACAAAAGACAACAACAAACAGTTGAAGTGATAAAAACTCAGATAACTTCAATCTTTTTGCTTTCATTCATGCCTCTCCCACATTTGAATGAGGTAAATCAAATCTCGGTTCAAGAGTAAAATACTATTCTTTTGTGAACAAGTGAAGTAATTTCCACACTAAATTGAGTACTATCTACTCTGTAATCAAACTCGTTAAACAAATCGAACACCTCCTTGAAGCAGGAAGTGTTTTAAGTTTCAAAGACGCTGCAGAGACAAAAACAGCATCTCTGATTTACAGAGTGTGTTATTTTTAATCTACTTGCTGTCGATGGACCAGCAAGACAGACCAATGTAAACACTGCTGAAACTCTTACAGAAGTCCGTTCTCCACCATCTGGAACCGCAGCGCAACAGGCTGGAGGCATGCCTGTGTTTGTTTCTATTTTGTTGCCTTTTTTGTTTGTTTCCTTTTGCCCTCCTTTCTCTCTTCCTTGTTTTTAATTGAGCCCATCAAAGGCGTTCTTTATTTCTGTTGCCCTGCTTTTCATTTCTAGCATTTACTTCTGATTCTTTATTACAGTTTTCTTCTTTTCTTGCATTGTGAAGTCACTCAGTTGTGTCTGACTCTGCCATCCCATGGACTGTAGCCCGGCAGGTTCCTCTGTCTATGGACTTCTCTAGGCAAGAATACTGGAATGGGTTGCCATTTTCTTCTTCAGATGATTTTCCTGACCCAGGGATCGAAACTGCATCTCCTGAGTCTCTTGTATTGGCAGAGGTTCCCTGCCTCAAGGTTACCATTGAGCCACCTGGGAAGCCCGTACTGGGAGATATCACAGATCAGTCACTCAGTCGTGTCTGACTCTGTGTGACCCCATGAATCGCAGCATGCCAAGCCTCCCTGTCCATCACCAACTCCCGGAGTTCACTCAAACTTATATCCATTGAGTCGGTGATGCCATCCAGCCATTTCATCCTCTATCGTCCCCTTTTCCTTCTGCCCCCAATCCCTCCCAGCATCAGGGTCTTTTCCAATGAGTCAACTCTTCACATGAGGTGGCCAAAGTATTGGAGTATCAGCTTCAGCATCAGTCTTCCAATGAACACCCAAGACTGATCTGCTTTAGGATGGACTGGTTGGATCTCCTCGCAGTCCAAGGGACTCTCAAGAGTCTTCTCCAACGCCACAGTTCAAAAGCATCCATTCTTCGGCGCTCAGCTTTCTTCACAGTCCAACTCTCACATCCATATGTGAACACGATGGACCTTTGTTGGCAAAGTAATGTCTCTGCTTTTGAATATGCTATCTAGGTTGGTCATAACTTTCCTTCTAAGGAGTAAGCGTCTTTTAATTTCATGGCTGCAATCACCATCTGCAGTGATTTTGGAGCCCAAAAAAATAGTCTGACACTGTTTCCATTGTTTCCCCATCTATTTTCCATGAAGTGATGGGACTAGATGCCATGATCTTAGTTTTCTGAATGTTGATATAGATATATATATAATATATGATATAACATACCTAATATCAAAATATAGATGCTGCTGCTGCTGCTAAGTCACTTCAGTTGTGTCTGACTCTATGTGACCCCATAGACAGCAGCCCACCAGGCTCCCCCATCCCTGGGATTCTCCAAGCAAGAACATATTAATGCAAATATACACATGCATTTATAAGCTCTTAAAAATTGATGAAAATTTTTTTCATTAGCTAAATGAATCCCCATAATGTGATAATGTTATAATACTGTACATCTAAAACGTGTTTCTTAAGACACAACTTTCTGATCCACCATTTTGCTTAAATGATATCTCAGTAAAGTGAATACTGATGATAGGGATTTAATTTAATGTTGGAAAACATATTCATCATTTGATTTATGATTTTAACACTTCAGTTTTAAAACTACAGAAATTTTAAAACTTCTGTATTTTAAAAGTTTAGTTGTATATATGACCCTAAAAGTAAAATTCAGCTCCTGAATTAGATAGATGACCATTATGAATGAATTCTTATCTTAGCCAGACACCTGAATCCAGATATACTATACATCTATATATCTTGGTCCCTGATGCAATTCTAAACTTTCTTTCAGATATTTTTTATTTAAATTTTTCCCCTCTGTGGCTTGCACCTTTGATTTAACCACTTGCCTTAAAAAAATAGAATAACAAGCAGGAAATTTCTTTAAAAGATTTCTCCTTTCATTATTGCTGATTCTATTTTCATGTTAGTTTTCCACATAATCTTTCTGCAACATAACCCTCTGGCTATTCTCTTAAACCTAGAGAAACACAGGCCAAGTAACCGTGTAATGTATCTCTTTTCTTGGAATCCTGCTAAACAATTGTTTACAAATAATCCCTATTTATGCAAGACACATTTTATTGTTATGAAAGAAAATCATAGAGGAAATGGTTTTCACTATTAATAAATCAATATGTAAACTTATGAAATTCTTTGACACACTCTGCCTGCCATGATGAGGGAAGGATCAGGTATGTGTTCACTCGTGTTAGCTCCTGTATCTCACACCTTTTCTTGACTCAGTTGTGGCCGCCATCAGCTGCCACTGCATCAATGCCTCAGTCATGTTTTACTCCCCTAAAGATAGTTTCTCCTATATTACTTTACACCAGCAACAAGAAGAAAGCTGAACTGAAGAAATCAGCATGTCTCCTCAGATCCACCAGAACTCGAGGGTTGTAGAACACACTGCTGCCCCAGATGAGCCAGGTGGGTGCAGACAGTCTCCACTCACCCGAGTGGAGACAGCTCATGGAGTAGAGACCTGTGTGGGAGCCAGGAGCAGGCAGGACAACCTGAATGAGAACTGACAAGTCTCTGGAGGGCCGGCATGTACAAGACTGAGAGGTGAAAACTCTGGGTGTGGGGTCCACACATTTCTAAATTTGTTTCTAGGAAATCTACCTGTTTCTCACAGCGAAAGCTGGAGGAAAATCCCCTTATTATTCTACCAGGAGAAAGGGAAGATAGCTATTTTGAAATACACCAGAGCATCCTGTTCTTTTCTGATTTAATTTTTATTTTCTATCACAGTATACTTGATTCACAATGTTGTGTTCATTTCAGGTGCACAGCAAGGGATTCAGTTACAAATATAAGCATGGGAGCATTCTGTTCTCAAGAAGCTCTAGATTCAAGGAAAAGGAATTTACCAGAACCTAACCTAGTTTTTTCCAAAGCCTAAGGAACCTGAGTGAAGGGAAATAGCCGACTCCAGCCCACATGGAGAAGTAGAACTTCCAGTTCCAGCTCCATCTGACTCTCCAGGTAGGAGAAGGGAAGAATCCAGCTCGGGAGGGGCTGCAGAGAAGCACAGTTGAAGGCTACGTCCTGGGGGGTCTGGGCTCACTAATGCTGAGACCACAGGACGGTAGAACCCTCTCCTCCCCTCAGACCTTACCACTACATTGCTGAAGGCTAATTTACTACAGTCTCTTACACTCAGTACATCATGAGTGGATTTCAACAAAAAAAATAGCAAGACATTATCAACAGCAAAACCCACAGTTTTAAGAGATACAGAATGCATTATAAATAAACATGGCAGGGATGTTGGAATTATCAGACCAGAAATGTAAAACAATTATAATTACTATGTTAAAGGCTCTAATGGGTAAAAGTAGACAAAAAGGAAAAATATATGGGTAATGTAAGAAGAGAGAAAAAATTCTAAGAAGGAATAAAGTAGAAATGCTATAGAGCAAAAACAATGCTTTTGATAAGCTCATTAGTAGATTGAATACAACAAAAGGAAGAATCTCTGGGCTTGAGGATATGTCAATAGAAACTTCCAAAGTTGAAAAGCAAAAAAAAAAAAAAAGACTGAAATATTGATCAAATATATAAGAACTATGGGATGACTACAAAAAGTACAATGAATGGATGAGAAAAGAACAGAAAGAAGAAAAATGGTCTAAGAAAATGATGACTAAGAGTTGCCCAAAGTAATATCAGACACCAAACCAAAGATCTAGGAAGCTCAGTAAACACCAAGATGGATAAAATACAAAACCAAACACCTTGTATATCATAGCAAAACTAGAGAGAATCAAAGATAAAGATAAGTCTTAAACCAAACCAGGGGGAGGAAAAAGCCTTATCTATCTGGGAGCAAAGCCAAGAATTGCATCTACTTTTCTCTCAAAAAAAAAAAAAAAAAGAGAAGCAAGAAGAAAATGGAATTAAATATTTAACATGTTGACAAAAGGAAGTAAACAAAAACACCAAGATATCTTTATCTATAAAATTATTCTTCAAAAGTGAAATGTGAATAAAGGCTTCCTCAGGCAAACAAAAATCGATGAACTTTGTTTCAGGTATTCCTGTCTCACAGAAATACTAAAAAAGTTCTTGAGAGAGAAGGAAAATGATATAGGTCAGAAACTCAGACACACAGAAAGAAGATTAGAAAAGAAATAAGTTAAGACAAAGCAAAATATTTTTCTTATTCCTAATGGATCTAAAAGACAGTTAAAAAATAATAGCAAAATGTATTTGGTGACTATAGCTCATGTATAATTGAAATGAATGACAGAAATAATACAAGAAATGGATGGAGAAATTAGGAATAATTTATAAGTTACTTGCACTAACAGAGAAGTGGAATAGTTATTTGAAGTACATTTGAATTAGTTGAAAATGTATATTGTGAATGCTCTACAACAATAAATAAAAGTTCAAAAGAAGTATAATTAATGTTCTAAGAATGAAAAGTTGTAATCATATAAATGTTTAATTAACAACAGAAAAGATAGAGAAAGAGTGGGGAAAAAAAGGAACAAAGAACAACAGGAATGAATTGCTGTTGTTGTTCAGTCACTAAGTCATGTTCAACTTCCCAACCACATGGACTGCAGCACGCCAGATTCCCCTGTCCTTCATTATCTCCTAGAGTTTGTTCATATTCATGTCCATTGAGTCGGTGATGCTATGTAGCCATCTCATCCTCTGTTGCGCCCTTCTCTTGCCTCCAAACTTTCCCAGCATCAGGGTCTTTTCCAATGAGTTGGCTCTTCACATCAGGGGGCCAAAGTTGATGCTTCAGCTTAAGCATCAGTCCTTCCAATGAATATTCAGGACAGATTTCCTTTAGGATGGACTGGTTTGATCTCCTTGCAGTCCAAGGGACCCTCAAAAGTCTTCTCTAGCACCACAATTTGAAAGCATCGATTCTTTGGCACTCAGCCTTTTTATTGTTCAACTTCACATCCACACATGACTGCTGGAACAACCATTGCTTTGACTAGATGGACCTTTGTTGGCAAAGTGATTTCTCTGCTGTCTAGTTTTGTCACAGCTTTCCTTCCAAGGAAACTTTTTTTTTTTTTTTTTTAATTTTGGGGCTGCAGTCACTGTCTGCAGTAATTCTGGAGCCCAAGAAAATAAAATCTGTCACTGTTTCCACTTTTTCCCCTACTATTTGTCATGAAGTAATGGGACTGGATGCCATGATCTTAGTATTTTAAATGTTGAATTTCAAGTCAGATTTTTCACTCTCCTCTTTCACTCTCATCAAGAGACTTTTTAGTTTCTCTTCACTTTCTGCCATTAGAGTGATGTGTGCGATATGTGTGAAAGTTGCTCAGTCACACCCGACTCTTTGTGACCCCATGGACTATACAGTTGATGGAATTCTCCTGGCCAGAATACTGGAATGGGTAGCCTTTCCCTCCTCCAGGGGATCTTCCCAATCCAGGGATCAAACCCAGGTCTCCTACATTGCAAGCAGATTCTTTACCAGTGGAGCCACCAGGGAAACCCAAGAATACTGGATGGGGTAGCTTATCCCTTCTCCAGTGAATCTTTCTGACCCAGGAATTGAACCAGGGTCTCCCGCTTTTCAGGCAAATTCTTGACCAACTGAGCTATCAGGGAAGCCCAGTGATAACATCTGCATATATGAGGTTGTTGATATTTCTCCCTGCAATCTTGATTCCAGCTTGTGCTTCATCCAGTCCAGCTTTTCACAAGATGTACTCTGTGTATAAATTAAATAAGCAGGGTGACAATATACAGCCTTGTACTCCTTTTCCAATTTTGAACCCCTCCGTTGTTCCATGTCCAGTTCTAACTGTTGTTTCTTGATCTGTGCACATGATTCTTAGGAGACAGGTAACGTGGTGGTCTGGTACTCCTTTCTCTTTAAGAATTTTCCATAGTTTGTTGTGATACACACAAAGGCTTTAGTGTAGTCAGTGAATCAGAAGTAGATGTTTTTCTGAAACTCCTTTGCTTTTTCCATGATCCAGTGAACACTGGCAATTTGATCTCTGGTTACTCCGCTCCTCGAAACTCAGTTTGTACACCTGGAAGTTCTGTGTTCATGGACTGCTGAAGCCTATCCTAGCTTGAAGGATTTTGAGCATAACCTTGTTAGAACATGAACATAATAATTACACCACTGTACATTATGCTTTTGTGTTATAAATATGACTGATATACCTTAGAGATAACAAGTCACTGAAGTAACTATAGTACAAAATAAAAAGTGGCTTTTCAGATTCATTATGACTTAGGCTGTTGGCCAAGATAAAGAACAAAGATAGGATTCAATCTTCTTAAGACAAGAAAAACTGAATATATAAAAAAATGGTATTCAAAATATGGACATCAGGCAATAAAGTCAGTGTTTCATGGAAATGAGAAACATTGAGGTAAGCCCTAGGAATGTCCCTGCTGACTGCCTGGACAGAATTCCCAGGAATAGCATGCATATACACAGGAGGAAATTACTCAAGGCCAGTGAGGAGATACCCCTCATCCAAGGTAAGGAGCAATGGCTGCGCTTTGCTGGAGTAGGCATGAAGAGACCCCACGCCCAAGGTAAGAGAAACCCAAGTAAGAAGGAAGGTGTTGCAAGAGGGCATCAGAGGGCAAACACACTGAAACCATACTCACAGAAAACTAGTCAATCTAATCACACTAGGACCACAGCCTTGTCTAACTCAATGAAACTAAGCCATGCCCGTGGGGCAACCCAAGACGGGCGGGTCATGGTGGAGAGATTTGACAGAATGTGGTCCACTGGAGAAGGGAATGGCAAACAATTACAGTATTCTTGCCTTGAGAACCCCATGAACAGTATGAAAAGGCAAAATGATAGGATACTGAAAGAGGAACTCCCCAGGTCAGTAGGTGCCCAATATGCTACTGGAGATCAGTGGAGAAATAACTCCAGAAACAATGAAGGGATGGAGCCAAAGCAAAAAGAATACCCAGCTGTGGATGTGACTGGTGACAGAAGCAAGGTCCGATGCTGTAAAGAGCAATATTGCACAGGAACCTGGAATGTCAGGTCCATTGAATCAAGGCAAATTGGAAGTGGTCAAAAAGAGATGGCAAGAGTGAATGTCGACATTCTAGGAATCAGTGAACTGAAATGGACTGGAATGGGTGAGTTTAACTCAGATGACCATTATATCTACTACTGTTGGCAGGAATCCCTCAGAAGAAATGGAATGGCCATCATGGTCAACAAAAGAGTCCAAAATGCAGTACTTGGGTGCAATCTCAAAAATGACAGAATGATCTCTGTTCGTTTCCAAGGCAAACCATTCAATATCACAGTAATCCAAGTCGATGCCCCAACCAGTAACACTGAAGAAGCTGAAGTTGAACGGTTCTACGAAGACCTACGAGACCTTTTAGAACTAACACCCCAAAAAGATGTCCTTTTCATTATAGGGGACTGGAATGCAAAAGTAGGAAGTCAAGAAACACCTGGAGTAACAGGCAAATTTGGCCTTGGAATACAGAATGAAGCAGGGCAAAGACTAATAGAGTTTTGCCAAGAAAATGCACTGGTCATAACAAACACCCTCTTCCAACAAACAAGAGAAGACTCTATACATGGACATCACCAGATGGTAAACACTGAAATCAGATTGATTATATTCTTTGCAGCCAAAGATGGAGAAGCTCTATACAGTTAGCAAAAACAAGACCAGGAGCTGACTGTGGCTCAGACCATGAACTCCTTATTGCCAAATTCAGGCTGAAATTGAAGAAAGTAGGGAAAACCACTAGACCATTCAGGTATGCCCTAAATCAAATCCCTTAGGATTATACAGTGGAAGTGAGAAATAGATTTAAGGGCCTAGATCTGATAGATAGAGTGCCTGATGAACTATGGAATGAGGTTCGTGACATTGTACAGGAGACAGGGATCAAGACCATTCCCATAGAAAAGAAATGCAAAAAAGCAAAATGGCTGTCTGGGGAGGCCTTACAAATAGCTGTGAAAAGAAGAGAAGCAAAAAGCAAAGGAGAAAAGGGAAGATATAAACATCTGAATGCAGAGTTCCAAACAATAGCAAGAAGAGATAAGAAAGCCTTCTTCAGCGATCAATGCAAAGAAATAGAGGAAAACAAGAGAATGGGAAAGACTAAGGATCTCTTCAAGAAAATTAGAAATATGAAGGGAACATTTCATGCAAAGATGGGCTCGATAAAGGACAGAAATGGTATGGACCTAACAGAAGTAGAAGATATTAAGAAGAGATGGCAAGAATACACAGAAGAACTGTACAAAAAAGATCTTCACGACCCAGATAATCACAATGGTGTGATCACTGACCTAGAGCCAGACATCCTGGAATGTGAAGTCAAGTGGGCCTTAGAAAGCATCACTACGAACAAAGCTAGTGGAGGTGTTGGAATTCCAGTGGAGCTATTCCAAATCCTGAAAGATGATGCTGTGAAAGTGCTGCACTCAATATGCCAGCAAATTTGGAAAACTCAGCAGTGGCCACAGGACTGGAAAAAGTCTGTTTTCATTCCAATCCCAAAGAAAGGCAATGCCAAATAATGCTCAAACTATCACACAATTGTACTCATCTCACACGCTAGTAAAGTAATGCTCAAAATTCTCCAAGCCAGGCTTCAGGAATATGTGAACTGTGAACCTCCAGATGTTCAAGCTGGTTTTACAAAAGGCAGAGGAACCAGAGATCAAATTGCCAACATCCGCTGGATCATCGAAAAAGCAAAAGAGTTCCAGAAAAAATGTCTACTTCTGCTTTATTGACTCTGCCAAAGCCTTTGACTGTGTGGATCACAACAAACTGTGGAAAATTCTTCAAGAGATGGGATACCAGACCACCTGATCTGCCTCTTGAGAAATTTGCATGCAGGTCAGGAAGCAACAGTTAGAACTGGACATGGAACAACAGACTGGTTCCAAATAGGAAAAGGAGTTCGTCAAGGCTGTATATTGTCACCCTGTTTATTTAACTTATATGCAGAGTACACCATGAGAAACGCTGGACTGAAAGAAACACAAGCTGGAATCAAGATTGCCGTGAGAAATATCAATAACCTCAGATATGCAGATGACACCACCCTTATGGCAGAAAGTGAAGAGGAACTCAAAAGCCTCTTGATGAAAGTGAAAGTGGAGACTGAAAAAGTTGGCTTAAAGCTCAACATTCAGAAAACGAAGATCATGGCATCCAGTCCCAGCACTTCATGGGAAATAGATGGGGAAACAGTGGAAACAGTGTCAGACTTTATTTTTTTGGGCTCCAAAATCACTGCAGATGGTGACTGCAGCCATGAAATTAAAAGACGCTTACTCCTTGGAAGGAAGGTTATGACCAACCTAGATAGCATATTCAAAAGCAGAGACATTACTTTGCCAACAAAGGTTCGTCTAGTCAAGGCTATGGTTTTTCCTGTGGTCATGTATGGATGTGAGAGTTGGACTGTGAAGAAGGCTGAACACCGAAGAATTGATGCTTTTGAATTGTGGTGTTGGAGAAGACTCTTGAGAGTCTCTTGGACTACAAGGAGATCCAACCAGTCCATTCTGAAGGAGATCGGCCCTGGGATTTCTTTGGAAGGAATAATGCTAAAGCTGAAACTCCAGTACTTTGGCCACCTCATGCGAAGAGTTGACTCATTGGAAAAGACTCTGATGCTGGGAGGGATTGGGGGCAGGAGGAGAAGGAGACGACAGAGGATGAGATGGCTGAATGGCATCACTGACTCGATGGACGTGAGTCTGAGTGAACTCTGGGAGTTGGTGATGGACAGGGAGGCCTGGTGTGCTGCGATTCATGGGGTCGCAAAGAGTCGGACATGACTGAGTGACTGCTCTGATCTGATCTGATCTGAGGGAAAGAAACAGCTAGCTGTAACTGTACTCCACCCTCACACAGGCCTGCTGCTGCTAAGTCACTTCAGTTGTGTCCAACTCTGTGTGACCCCATAGACAGCAGCCCACCAGGCTCCCCTGTCCCTGGGATTCTCCAGGCAAGAACACTGGAGTGGGTTGTCATTTCCTTCTCCAGTGCATGAAAGTGAAAAGTAAAAGTGAAGTCACTCACTCATGTCTGACTCTTCGCGACCCCACGGGCCTAGAGGAGTGCTTTCCCAATATCCCAGCGTATCTCTCCCCTCCTTCCCCTGATAGCCATAAGTTCTACATCTGTAAGTCTATTTCTGTTTTGTAGATTTTTTTTCATGTCTTTTACTGTTTATCTTGAAAAATGCTGTTTATTTAAGACAAAACAGTAAATGAAATGGGTTTTCCCATAATCAAAACCATCATGTAATCAAGGCTTTCTGCTAGGGGCATTTATCAGTTAAGAAATCTTTCACTGAAACACCTAAAATCATGGCAGCTAAATAGAATTGATATCTGCCACATTTACACATCCCGGTGAGACTGGAGGGAAGTCTTCCTCCGGTGCCTCTCCATCATATTCTGGCTAAATCAGCTTCACCGGAGGCTTCCTCTAACATAGCTGCTGGAATCCATATTGATAAACATAAAAAACTGAATATATCATTTCAGTTTAGAGAATGGTTCTGAAAATTGAGAGCATCATTTCTGCCCTCTTAATGCAGCTAAGACTACGGCATGTATTACAATAAATGTGCAATCGCTACACCATTGTGCCTCAACAGTTGGAAGCAATGATGCACAACCAAACTGTATTATGGAGGCTGAATCTGTGTGCCTAGTGGGAAGGAATAAAGAAAGAAAGCAATACAGTTAGTGGAACCAGAGAACAAATTAAGGGTAGGAAATAAATAATAATAAATGTTGCATAAAGATATCATTTTTCTATTTTATGATGAAGAAAGGGAATAAATGCCTTTCAAAAATACAGAAAGATCATGAATGCAAGATAGAATTCATAACTGAATGATGGATTAGAATACAGAAAGATAAAACATATTCTGAATAAAGCTGAGGCCCACCAGGTAAGTGAAGAAGGTGCCCAGAACTGCAGGAGAAATCAGGGGAAAAAAACAAGAAAGATAAGAGATTTCCACTGCAAATTGTTTAGGTGGAAAATACAGGAAAGATGGCATATAGTTGCAGTCCTATAAATGGTATAAACACAGTTGTGTAATGATTTTAACTATCATGAAATCAATACAGACAAAATAAGACACTGACTTAGAAACTAATGCAATGTCAAATATAAATTAAATGCACCAAAAATAAATAAGTAAATACAACAAATAAGAATTTAAAATATTTTTATTTTCCCTATGTCCTACTATATTCTGCATATGTATTTCCACAAAAAAAATTGCTCCAGAAATTACTTCTTTAATAATGAAAGAGCGGATAAATATATAGGCAAAATTCAATGAAAAAAATGGTATATTTATTTAACATTAAATTATGTGTAGGAAATTATGTATGAAAAACATAACAAAGTTGTCAATGTCATGATTTTCTACTTAATTACATAATATGTTGATTGTCCATTTTTAAAATTTCTAGTTACCCAATTGAAGAGGTTTAGTCACTCAGTCATGTCGAACTCCTTGAGACCCCATGGACTATAGCATCCTAGGCCTCCCTGTCCTTCACTATCTACCAGAGTTTGCTCAAACTCATGTCCATCGAGTCAGTGATGCCACCCAACCAATTCATCCTCTGTCACCCACTTCTCCTACCCTCAACCTTTCCCAACATCAGGGTTTTTTTCCAATGAGTCACCTCTATGCATCAGGTGACCAAAGTATTGGAGCTTCAGCTTCACCATCAGTCCTTCCAAAGAATACTCAGGGTTGATTAACTTAAGAATTGACTGGTTGGATCCCTTGCAGTCCAAAGGACTCTCAAGATTCTTCTCCAGCACCACAATTAAAAAGCATCAATTCTTCAGTGCTCAGTCTTTATGGTCCAACACTCACATACACACATGACTACTGGAGAAACCATAGCTTTGACTAGATGGACCTTTGTTGGCAAAGTGATTTCTCTGCTTTTTAATATGCTGTCTAGATTTGTCACAGCTTTTCTTCCAAGGAGCAAGCCTCTTTCAATTTCATGGCTGCAGTCACCATCTGCAGTGATTTTGGAGCCCAAGAAAATAAAATCTCTCACTCTTTCCATTTTTTCTCCATCTATTTACCATGAAGTGATAGGACCAGATGTCATGATCTTAATAATTTGAATGTTGAGTTTTAAGCCAGCTTTTTCACTCTCCTCTTTCACCTTCATCAAAAGGCTCTTGAGTTCCTCTTCACTTTCTACCATTAGGGTGGTATCATCTGCATATCTGAGGTTGTTGATAACTCTCCTAGCAATCTTGATTCCAGCTTGAGCTTCATCCAGCCTGGCATTTCACATAATGGACTCTGCATATAAGTTAAATAAGCAGGGTGATAATATGCAGCCTTGATGTACTCCTTTCCCAATTTTGAACTGGTCTGTTGTTCCATCTCTGGTTCTAAATGTTGCTTCTTGACCTGCATACATGTTTCTCAGGAGGCAAATAAGATGGTCTGGTTGTTTAGAAAGATTATATAATTATTAAAGATTATTATATTTATTAAATATAAAATACCTCATAAAAGAAACTTTATATGTAAAAATATATTTTTGCTGTTTTTTTTGTTTTGTTTCGAAATAGCCCAGAAAATCATGTCAGGACTGGAAAAAAGTTAAAAGTGAATCATATTTTGTGATACATAAGTACAGTGATAGAGATGTGGTTATTTATAATACTATTTTCTTTATTTTTGTATATGCTCAAAATTGTCCATAATCACAGTATTTTTAACCCAAAACCTTCATTAGCAAGAACAGAGCCCTTCTCAGCCACATCCTCTTCCTTTATGAGGCAGGTGAAACGCCATTTTCTGGTTACAGCCCTGATTTTCAGTTTTCCTTTGGTACTTACCTTATTTTCTTAATTATGTTTTACACTGAAAATTGCTATATTTTAGCTGAATATTTTAAAAATTTTGTACAAAATATTTTTTCAGATTATTTAATTTGCCTTATGTTTGCAAATAAAAAAGAATTCATTTAGAATAGGGAACCTGTTTGCATTATTTTAAGATTATAACTGAACATTCATCTTTTTGAAAACAGGATGAGGGGTATCGAAAAGAAAATGTGGGTGGGAACTGAAAAGTGTATGTTGGTTTGAGCTTTTACAATATCATCTAAATCGTAGGTTATATCCTCAACTTATAACTTTGGATTTATTAATCACACTTTCACATTTTTAACATAAAAATAACTGCTATTCCTTAAGATTCTTTAAATTCTACATTTAGAACTGTTTTTAGAATGCATTTCTGCAGCTCTCTCTATCAATGTAAAGTCTTCATCCTTTAAAACTGAAATTTTATGATGCTTCAAGAAACCTGCAAACTGATTCAGTAAAACTGGAGAAGAAACTGGGTGACAAGTTTGAAATCAAAACAGGTACTTCGGACAGTGCAGTAAGCATCACTGCAGTCAGCAAACTGCTTTCAAGCTTGAAGGATCAGGTTCACTTAGGTACATCATGGAGATTAGCACACAGGCCAGTGAATATGCACATATGCAGACTGAGGCTCACTTAATATCTATTAAATACAATGGGTAATTGTGTTAGTGTTTTCGCATATGTAGATACAGACTTTTAACTCTCAGCATGACAGAGTTACAACAAATTCATGTTTTCCATTAATTGGCTCAATTCAACGTGTCTTCCTTCCTGACTAAAGTGGTCTATGGACAATGAATTCATATGTGCAGGGTATTAAAATGTAAAACATTTTACTATCATACAAGGTACTAAAATATTTTTCTTCTAGGGGCTTATGGCTTTTTGGAAGAGAAGTGATGAGAGCTAAGTTAGGTTCACACTTGGCCAACATCTCCCCTTCCTCTTTGGGTGCTTACGTCAGTCAGCTTCGAAACAGCTGCACAGTTAGGCCAACAATGAAGACTCAGTGTACTTGGTTCAGCCTTAAATATTACCTTTCACTTTTGTAGATTTTTACATCTTTTCACCAAAGACAGACACAATTAATCTCTCTTAAATGAAAGAGGGTAGGTCGCATAACAAACTTAAAATGTTAACAGTGCAATAAGATTCACCAACAAATGGAAGAGTTTGCCTAGCAGTTGTTTTGCATCAGATGATGTGGGAAAAAACAAAACTACTACTTTCTTTCCTTGGAATCATTGTACTTTCTTTTTCCCTCAAAGGAGAACGTGGCATAGCCTATTTAATATTTAGCAGTTTAAAGACAGAGTGAACGCACTGTTAGCTTTTTATCATGGAATGCTATCATTTCTGGCTTGGGGAATGAAGGACATGTATCAAAAGAAATTTAAACCACTATGCCCTTTCAAATATAGACAATAGCAAAAAGCGTGTGTTTCCTTCATCTCTTGAACTTTAAGCTTGATTAAACTCAGTAAAGGGCCATTAACACCATCAGACAGCTTTAGAAAACTATTTTTATTAGCTCTTTCCAGATGACTATAAATGCCAAGCATTCATGAAGTTACATTTGCTTCCTTTTGTGAAAGCTGTTCAAAGTCATCTTTGATGTGTAGATCAAAAGTATTGCTTCCTAGTTAAAATAGACAGAAACTGGTTCATGAATAGAAGTCTCTTTCAGAAAACAAATTACTATTTCTGCAATTCTGTAGCTCTGGAAAACATTTTCTAAGAAAATGAGGGCAGGAAATTAGCAAGAACAAAAAAAATATCTAAATAGCATTTATAACCTTAAAAACCAGCTGTTGAAATACATCAATATCTATGGACAGTTTTAAAATGATAGACACTCATATTTTACCTGGTATTTAATATGAATAAATGAATAGGTATAACATATGAGATGTTAAAGAAAAATGAAATTAACAGCAATATAAGATATAGAACTTGGAATATTACAATCTAAAAGAATATAAAAGAAAGTTGGAGGTGATGCCAGTATAGGTTTTTATCTTCTTAAATTATTGCCCCCTCCAAGGAAAAACAACCCTAGAGTGACTGATACAAAGAGACAGTCTCAGATACACAGGTATATGCTTTCTATATAAAAACTAAGATCACGGCATCTGGTCCTATCACTTTATGGAAAACAGAAGGGGAAAAATGGAAACAGTGACAAACTTTATATTCTTGGGCTCCAAAATCAGTGTGGATGGTGACTGTAGCCTTGAAATTGAAAGATGCTTGCTCCTTGGAAGAAAAACTATGACAAACCTAAACAGTGTATTAAAAAGCACAGACATTACTTTGCTGACAAAGGTCCATGTAGTTAAAGCTATGGTTTTTCCAGTAGTTAGGTATGGATGTGAGAGTTGGACCATAAAGAAGGCTGAGCACCAAAGAGTCGATGCTTTCATTGTGGTGCTAGAGAAGACTCTTAAGGAGATCAAACCAGTGAATTCTAAAGGAAACCAACCCTGAATATTCTTTGGAAGGACTGATGCTGAAGATGAAGCTCCAATACTTTGGCCACCTGATTCAAAGAGCCAACTCATTGGGAAAGACTCTGATGCTGGGAAAGATTGAAGGCAGGAGTTGAAGGGGATGACAGAGGATGAGATGGTTGTATGGCATCACTGACTCTATGGACATGAGTTTGAGCAAGTTTTTCTGGGAGTTGGTAAAGGACAGGGAAGCCAGGTGTGCTTCATTCCATGGGGTCGCAAAGAGTTGGCCATGACTGAGTGACTGGACAATAAAAACAAATGAATATAAATTGGTAAGATATTAATGATCAAACAAATATTCTGTCTGAGAACAAGAAGGAAGAGGAGGAAAAAACAGGCTTTGAAACACTGGCTGATGTTGAAGTAAAAGGGAAAATTCTGCATGTAAACAAACAGAACCACATGTTCTTTTTGTTTGTTTGTTTTTTGCAGGTTTCTACTGTCTAGAACACAGGCTCTCAACACAGAGGTGCTAACACCAACAATTTCTAGGGACGAGTATGAAATTTTAGGGAAGTACTTAATCCCCTCTGAGAACAAGGAGATTAATATTCAAATAAGATTTGGGCTTTATATTTGCAAACAAAGAATCTGGAAAACTTTTTAATATTTCTCTGTGTTCTATATATAACCTTTAAATTTTTCACTTTTGGCGTTAAAAGCATCAATGCATGAACTGACCCTGGAAGAGACAACTTAATTTTAATGATAATTAAAATAGTGTCAGCCATGATTTTGGAATTATTTGATTTATTTCACATAAGAATTCTGAGCATTCATATTCAAAGTAAATGCTATCTCACTTTTAAACAAATGCATCAGGACAACCTGGATTTTAAAACTTTCTAAGAGAGAAAGCTTTCCTGCAGCTCATATATATTAGCACTGTTGCTGTGAGATGGAAGGAAACCTCAGCTAAGACTAGAGTCGGGAAGAGAACTCTCATCCCTACCACTCATCAGTTTCCCCAGATGGGAAGAGACCTACCAGGACCTCCAACAGGAAGAAGGTTGCTACTTTGCTACTCAGCTACCCCAGCTGTGGGAAGGAAGACCCTCTTCTCTTCCAGCAACAAGCCCAGCCAGCCAATGAACCATACCCTGAAATCTTACTCTCCTCCAATAAACTTTCATCTGCAAGAGCCCCTCGGAAAGCCCCCTCCCCTCTGTAAAAACAAGCTCCCTGCTTTGCTCTATGGAGCCATAGACGGTATTTCCCAAATGGCAATCCTGGTGGCTATTCCTGAATAAACTCACTTTTCTGGTGAGATAACTGACTGTTTTATTAGTAAGGTTGACAAAAAGGCTTTGTGGGGACACAAATCTTCCCTGGAGTTTTCAGAGCTCATGCAAGAAGTCTTCGTCTTCAGAGACATGAAAATGTATACAATAGACACAAAGGAAACATTTGCATCACTTCCCCTAAAACACTTCATTCTTCTTGTGATAGGAGAATTAGATCTGTGGTCATTTGTCCAGCTTATTTCTCTGCTCCAAAAAAGTAACACAATTTCTTTCATCTCCCCAAGATGGACAAATGGTCACAGCCCACACTAGCCCTTAGGTTACACCCCAAAAAACCCAGGAAGACTAGTGAAGTTACCTTCCAAGGCATTTACATCTCAAATAGAAGTGGTACTTAGGATTTTGGAAACATCTCTAAATTGCAAACATCCACATGCAAGGTGCTATATGCCTCCCTGAGTAACTTGATGACATTCCAAAGAGCCGGAGTTAGGGCTCAGCACCATCATGCTTCCCAGAGACTCTTGTGAGAGGGGAGGGACAACTTCCTCATCCCCTGTATAAGCAGGGAAGAGTCTTTTCATTGGCCCTCACCTTTGGAGTTTCAGGTTACTGATGTATGAAAAATTCCCTTGGCCTCTCCTGACTTGGAATAAAGGTTAAAGCATGGGGGGCAGGGGGGAGGTGGACAGAGGGAAGAACTGGTTATTTACTCTGAAGCAGTAAGAAATCTGTGCCTGCTCCAGGACAGCACTCAGGACTACAGGGACACAGAAGAAAACTAACAGGCTGCCACCCGCATCCCCTCAGCACATCCTCTCAAACGACTTCCGAAGTCTACTTCACAGCTTTCTTTACTCTGTGAAAGCCTACTTCACAGCTTTCTTTACTTTCTTTATGTCAGCCACATAAACCTATACTGAGGGAAGCTTTTACATATTTGTACACCTGAGAATCAATGACTATACAATCCCCCCAAAACTACTGCTGAATGTGATTGCATGAAAAGTGAAACATACAAAACTAAAGGGTAAATAAGACAGTGCACATTGTTAAAGCTGGCAAGCTGTGTCTATTGGCTCCATGTTTCCTTTTTCACTGAATTACTGCATTCAGAGCTAGTCCAAAATCAGGCAACCTGTAAATTATTGGGTTTCATGCCTACGTGCCTTTGTTCATGCTGACTCCTTTCCCTGAATCACCCTCCTACTCCATCGTCCAACTTTTATAATACATCTGGATTCAGATAACTTTATTATTTGCATTTGTATATAAATATGGTTCATAGCAAGTCAATGCATGAAAAATATTATCTCCATTAAAGGGGTTTCCCTGATGGCTCAGTGAAAAAGAATCTTCTCGCAAAGCAGGAGACATAGGAGATGAGGGTTTGATCCCTGGGATGGGAAAATACCATGGAGGAGGGCATGGCAACCCACTCAGGTATTCTTGCCTGGAGAATTCTATGGACAGAGGAGCCTGGCAGGCTACACTGGGGTCACAAAGAGTTGGACACAGCTGAAGTGACTGAAAACACACACACACACACAAATAAAGAAACTGAAGCTTAGAAAGACTACTTGCAACTGTTACCTAGTGAAGTTGCAAGCCCTCTAAGATCAATCTGATTCTGGAGACAATACTTTACTGTCTCACTGGCCAAAGCCTATTTATTCTTTAAGTATCAGCTCAAACTTCCTGCCCACTTGGAGAGCCTTTCCTCATCTCCTAATTCAACAAGGTATACCCCTCAGGCATCCTGTACATCCCCATCCTTACACCACTCATTACATGCTCTAGTCACTTGTGTGTAGACACCC
This sequence comes from Bos indicus, assembly GCF_029378745.1. NCBI lineage: Eukaryota > Metazoa > Chordata > Mammalia > Artiodactyla > Bovidae > Bos > Bos indicus. The sequence goes on along the minus strand of NC_091773.1, from coordinate 20,854,748 downwards.
ACATCTCTACATGCGTCACTTCTGAAGTCAAGCAGTGCTGCAAGGAGACTGAGCTGATCCCTTCTCTCTTATGATTTAATAAACACACAAAACTGCCTTGAAATAATTATTAAAGTGCCAGATTGCTCTGAAGGACAACACACAGGAAGTAGCAAACAAAAGGAGCTACCTGATAAGGAGCATAAGGAACTAAAAGGTATGTGCTATTTAACTTCTGATTCCTAGTTAGAATCAGGATCTGATTCTCTGAGGAAATAAGTTTCTAGATGAGGCCTGAATAAAAGAAGTCAGGCATTGGGAAGAAGCAGAGGAAGATGTCCTGCGAGGAAGGGTTAGTGGTCGATGTGAATGATACTTGAGGCAGAAAGATCACACTGTGGGAAACCTGGCCAAGAAAAGGAGCTGGACAATGGCCAGTGTGTCGGGAGCATCCCTTATAAGGGAGTGGGATGCCTGAGTGGCTGGGAAGCTGGGTGATGACCAGTGGAGCTTAGGAACAGGATGGGAGGAACAGGATGGGGACATAGTCTGTGTCCTCTGTCAGCTCCACTCCACCACAACAAAGGCGGCACGTCACTTACGCTTGTTTCCTCATTGTGGAGTAGAGTCCTCACATAACAGACAGGGAACTACTTATGGGCTAAACAGCTGTTGTCAGAAGATCCAGGTACATCAACCACCCCTTCCTCCCACAACCCTGCCCTCTAATTACCACACCATTCCCATGCTCAGTAACGAGCTGTTCAAGAGTTCTCATTCAAAAATTCTCTGTAGGTAGTTTCACAAAATATATGTGTCCATGAAACAGCAGATCACAGCACGTACTGGGCATAACCACGTTCTGCACTCTGCTCTCAGGGCTCCAGAGTCAAGCTGATGAACAACAGACCTGGAGATGGATCTGTGGGGTGTGTGGGGCACATGTTTAGGGCTACTTCTTGTGCAAACTGCTTAATAAGCGTGACTGTTCATTTCCTCAAATGTAATGTAAAGTCCCTGGAACAAAGTTTGATTACTTTAATTGCAGTCTGTAACCCGTCCTTCTCATCCCAAGAGCTTCCTCCTCTAATTGGGATGCAGAACACGGCACTGCGCTTGGGAGAGTGTGTGGTCCGGTGCAGAACAAATTAAATCTTATGTAATTTCAAATCTTAAAATCTTCTTAACCAATTTAACAATTTTTCTGAGTCTAGGGCCATGCTAATGAGATACACACAAGCTCAAATGTCATTATTGAATCTTAATGCCCACGATGCAATTTCTCTATCAAGAGTTTTTTTATTAACAATCAGAAACTGACATCTCTGGAATGGAGTTTGACTCAACAGGGAACATTTGCCTAAAGATATCAATATCTTGGTACTTTACTTCCTATGTAGAGCATATGGGGATTCTTGCAGTTTCTAAATTTTCTTTAAATTGCCATTTGAATAGCCAAGCAAACACAGTGGCAAGTAAAGAGCATCTGTAGCAAAGAGAAAAATCTACCTTCTGACAAGTTATCTGTCTGCACCAGTACTCATTGGCAGTGGTGGTGTCTCTCCTTTTAATCCACCACAGGAAAGAAGAACCAATGCAGGTGACTCAGGTCAATCAATACATCCGTGCTGGCAGCTGGGAAACCACTTCTCAGTTAAAACTGCAAATCCTGTTAACATCAAACTGTTTGGTTTAGATCACAATTCTCATTTCAAAAAAGCATTCACATATTTTATTAAAGAGAAAAGAACTTCTTAAGGTAAACTGTAGAAACTCTACACACATATAGAAAATGTACAACTGCTTTAAATGTACATGGAGGCTTTTGGAATAAGCAGGGATATAGGAATCTCAGGCTTCCCTGGTGGCTCCAATGGAAAAGAAACTGATAGCAATGCAGGAGACCCAGGTTCAATCCCTGGGTCAGAAAGTTACCCTAGAGAAGGAAATGGCAATCCACTCCAGTATTCTTGCCTGGAGAATTCCACGGACAGAGGAGCCTGGCAGGCTACAGTCCATGAGCCCCCAAAGAGCTGGACGAGTATCATTTATTCACTTCCACTTTTTTTTTCATAGGAAAATCAGGGTGCTTGAAAGGAATATTGACAACAAAAATTTTTCCCTCTGCTTAATCAGCTGTCAGTACTGACACTGATATACTTCTTTCTATGCACATTTTGTTGGACTATTACTACTGGAAAATATGAACTCTTATGTGGTATTTAAATTGAGGCTTTAAAAATGCACTCCGTTCTTAGGTCTGATTTTATGGCCTGCATTTTTTGGCTACATTTTCAAGGTGTCTTGGAGGTAGATGCTATCTTCAGTAGTTTTCTTTCTCTGACTCTAATACATGCAAGAGACATGACAGGAACACATAATTTGAACAAAAACCACCATAACTGTCTGGTGCTCTGGTCACGTCAGGGCCTGGCTCCTGGGGGGAGGGTATGAGGAGCTGCTGGGGGAGTGAACTGAGTGATCCCTGTCAGCTCTGGAGCCTCTCAGCAAGGCAGCGGCCACTGAAGCACTGACCTGCATATCAGCCCCACGGGCCTCCTCCTGGCTTACCAGCTGTGAGTTAGCAGGTAGAGGAGAAATAGATGGCTGAGATGCCTGATTTTGTGTCACCTTGGCCGTGGTGACTTCTGCTTTATTGACTACACCAAAGCCTTTGACTGTGTGGATCACAACAAACTGTGGAAAATTCTGAAAGAAATGGGAATCTCAGACCACCTGACCTGCCTCATGAGAAACCTGTACACAGGTCAAGAAGCAACAGTCAGAACTGAACATGGAACAACAGACTGGTTCCAAATCGGGAAAGAAGTATGTCAAGGCTATATATTATCACCCTGCTTATTTAACTTGCATGCAGAATATGTCATGCAAAATGCTGGGCTGGATGAAGCACAAGCTAGAATCAAGATTGCCAGGAGAAATATCAGTAACCTCAGATACTCAGATGACACCACACTTATGGCAGAAAGCAAAGAGGAAGTAAAGAGCTTCCTGATAAAAGTGAAAGAGGAGAGTGAAAAAGTTGGCTTAAAACTCAACATTCAAAAAACTAAGATCATGACATCCAGTCCCATCACTTCATGGCAAAAAGATGGGGAAACAATGGAAACAGTGACAGACTTTATTTTCTTAGGCTCCAAAATCACTGCAGATGGTGACTGCAGCCATGAAATTAAAAGAAGCTTGCTCCTTGGAAGAAAAGCTAGGACCAGCCTAGACAGCATATTAAAAAGCAGGGACATTACTTTACTAACAAAGGTCCATCTAGTCAAAGCTATGGTTTTCCCAGTAGTCATGTAAGGATGTGAGAGTTGGACTACAAAGAAAGCTGAACACCAAAGAACTGATGCTTTTGAACTGTGGTATTGGAGAAGACTCTTGAGAGTCCCTTGGACGGCAAGGAGATCCAACCAGTCCATCCTAAAGGAAATAAGTTATGAATATTCACTGAAAGGACTAATGCTGAAGCTGAAACTCCAATACTTTGGCCACCTGATGTGAAGAACTAACTCATTTGAAAAGACCTTGATGCTAGGAAAGATTGAAGGTTGGAGAAGAAGGGACGACACAGGATGAGATAGTTGGATGGCATCACTGGCTCGATGGACATGAGTTTGAGTAGGCTCCCGGAGTTGGTGATGGACAGGGAACCCTGGCGTGCTGCAGTCCATGGGGTCACAGAGAGTCGGACATGACTGAGTGACTGAACTGAACTGAACTGGTTGTGGTGCTCAGATATGTGTTCAAATGTTACTCTTGACATCTCTGTGAAGGTGCTTTTTCTGTCTTCACAGCAGAGCCTAACCTTGCTTCTATTTAACTGTATTCCTAACACGGGGTCCTGCACGCATGCAGGCATGCTCACTTGGGTTATTCTCTTATTATCCTAACTGGTGCCTCCCTTCAAATCCTTACAGCCTGTTCTCCACTAGGAATGATTGTTTTAAACAGCCTTCCCTCATGATACTCCTTGTTTGGAACCCACATCAGCTCCCCATCACACAAACAGTAAAATCCCACATCTTCAGTGCAGCCTTGGAGGGCCATGCACAATCTGGCCCCACATTGTCTCCAATGTCGGGTCCCACTGGGCCCTCTTTCACTCAAAACCCTGCTGATCATCACAGGCAGGCTTCTACTGCACACACATATTTTTCTTCTGCCTGGAGAAGCCCTCCCCAGCCTGAATACTGACATGGTTTGCTCCTCTCCTGACCCAGGCCTCTGCTTGAATCATGCTCCTGAGAGAGGACTTCCTCAGAGCACACTCTCTGCCTCCCTCTGGTTTATTCTTCTTCATAGAGCTTCTTATTACCTGATCATTTATTATATACGTGTCTGTCTGTCTGCCTGCCTCAACTTCCTCTCTAGTATATGGGACATCTGAGGGAAAAGACTTAGCCTTTTGGATCTCTCTGAAAACTTCAGACTCTAGAGTACTGCATTGTGGTGCTAAGTCACTTCAGTCATGTTCACCTCTTTGCAACCCCATGAACTGTACATAGCCTTCCAGGCTTCTCTGTCCATGGGATTCTCCAGGCAAGAATACTGGAATGGGTAGCCATGCCCTCCTTCAGGGGATATTCCTGACCCAGGGATCAAACCCACATCTCTTGAGTCTCCTGCATTGGCTGGCAATTTCTTCACCAATAGGACCACTGGATTGCACTATAAATGCTCAATTTTTATTACTTGAATGAAATGTCCTCACTCAGGAATGAACAGATGAATGAATGAAGACTGGTATTGTTAACATTGTAGCTGACTAGACCCTGTTCTCAAGGAGAATGAGGAAGAATAGACAATATATAAACAAAAAAGGCAATAAAGTGACATATGTGCAACACTAATGTCGATATTTAGAGACACGGGATGTTAGAAAATGAAAGCATTCTTTGTATTAATATCTTTGGAAACTGCAGCCCTGTAGTTTTGGGACACTTGTCAAAGGCTGCACAGTGGGCCAATAATTTTTCCTCGTGCCCTGTAACGCAAACAATGATGTTCCCCTGCAGTGGTGCTGTACTATATAGAAAACAGCATGAGGATTTTTACTCAATTCATTTGAGTAAAAAGAAGCAAAAAATCCTCTTCTGAGGACCTTGTCGTTATTCCAAAGGGCATTCTGAAATCTGAGATAGGGCATTTACTAAAGGTCATGATTTTTTTAAAAAAGTAGAAATGCTATAATAACTCACAAAGCACATTAGATGGTTCGTTGGAATCATTCCAGATGTGGAAAATAAGCAGATTTGGAAGAAGCTAGGGGCAGGAGAGGTTTGGGGTGTCAGCCTCCTATGAGGCAGAGGTGAGACATCTGCAGGGAACTTAGTCACACCACCTGCTCACACACAGTTCAATGGGATTAATTCCAAATTCTCCAAGTACATCCTGAGACATGCAGACTCCCCACATGTCCGCACCATGAATCTCCTGAAAGGGAAGAAGACAGGTGTCCAAAAGAAAGGTGAGTGCTCAACCAAGTCTGCTGTTTTCCTGGTACCACTCTTGACTCTAACCACCTGTAAATACTGGTTTGTCATTTCAGTTAATATTCACTCAACAGCTGCTCAGTATTCCAAAACTCAGGGCACCTAGAATGAAGTGAAGAGGAGAACAAACAACTCTCCTGTCTGGTAGATTTTACTTTCTAGTTGGGTCTTTAAGTCCAAATTTATTTCTTAAATTGAAGAAAGTAGGGAAAACCACTAGGCCATTCAGGTAAGACCTAAATCAAATCCCTTAGGATTATACAGTGGAGGTGCCAGATTCAAGAGGCTTGATATGATAGAATGCCTGAAGAACTATGGATGGAGGTTCATAACATTGTACAGGAAGTGGTGATCAAAACCATACCCAAGAGAAAGAAATGTAAAAAGGCAAAGAGTTGTTTGAGGAGGCCTAACAAATAGCTGAGAAAAGAAGAGAGGCAAAAGGCAAAGGAGAAAAGGAAAGATATACCCATCTGAATGCAGAGTTCCAAAGAATAGCAAGGAGAGAGAAGAAAGCCTTCCTCAGTGATCAGTGCAAAGAAATAGAGGAAAACAATAGATTGGGAAAGACTAGAGATCTCTTCAAGAAAATTAGACATACCAAGGGAACGTTTCATGCAAAGATGGGCACAATAAATGACAGAAATGCTAAGGATCTAGCAGAAGCAAAAGATATTAAGAAGAGGTGGCAAGAATACACAGAAGAACTATACAAAAAGATCTCGATGACCCAGATAACCATGCTGGAGTGATCACTCACCTAAGGCCAGACATCTTGGAATTAGAAATCAAGTGGCCTTAGGAAGCATCAGTACAAACAAACCTAGTGGAGGTCATGGTATTCCAGCTGAGTATTTCAAATTCTAAAAGATGATGCTGTGAAAGTACTGCACTCAATATGCCAGCAAATTTGGAAAAGTCAGAAGTAGCCACAAGACTGGAAAAGGTCAGTTTTCATTCCAATCCCAAAGAAGGACAATGCCAAAGAATTTTCAAACTACCACACAGTTGCACTCATTTCACATGCTAGTGAAGTAATGCTCAAAATTCTCCAAGCTATGCTTCAACAGTACATGAACTGAGAACTTCCAGATGTTCAAGATGAAATTAGAAAAGGCAGAGGAATCAGAGATCAAATTGCCAACATCTGCTGGATCATTGAAAAAGCAAGAGAATTCCAGAAAAACATTTAATTCTGCTTCATTGACTATACTAAAGCCCTTGACTGTGTGGATCACAACAAACTATGGACAATTCTTCAAGAGATGGGAATACCAGACCACCTTCCCTGACTCTTGAGAAACCTGTATGCAGGCCAAGAAGGAACAGTTAGAACTGGGCACAGAACAACAAACTGGTACAACATTGGCAAAGGAGTACGTAAAGGCTGTACATTGTCACCTCACTCATTTAGCTTATATGCAGAGCACATCATGAGAAATGCTGGGCTTGATGAAAATACACAAGCTGGAATCAAAATTGCAGGGAGAAATATCAATAATCTCAGATATGCAAATGATACCAACCTTATGGCAGAAAGTGAAGAGGAACTAAAGAGCCTGTTGATGAAAGTGAAAGAGGAGAGTGAACAAGCCTGGCTTAAAACTCAACATTCAGAAAACTAAGATCATGGCATCCAGTCCCATCACTTCATGGCAAATAGATGGGGAAACAATGGAAACAGCGAGACTTTACTTTGGGGGGCTCCAAAGTCTCTGCAGATGGTGACTGCAGCAGCCATGAAATTAAAAGATGCTTGCTCCTTGGAAGAAAAGCTATGACCAACCTAGGCAGCATATTAAAAAGCAGAGACATTACTTTTCCAACAAAAGTCTGTCTAGTCAAAGCTATGGCTTTTCCAGTAGTCATGTATGGATGTGAGAGTTGGACCATAAAGAAGGCTGAGCACCAAAGAATTGATACTTTGGAACTGTGGTTTTGGAGAAGACTCTTGAGAGTCCCTTGGACTGCAAGGAGATGAAACCAGTCAATCCTAAAGGAAATCAGTTCTGAATATTCATTGGAAGGACTGATGCTAAAGCTGAAGCCCCAGTACTTTGGTCACCTGATGTGAAGAGCCAACTCATTAGAACTGAAGGCAGGAGGAGAAGGGGATGTTAGATGATGAGATGGTTGGATGGCATCACCGACTCGATGGACATGAGTTAGAGCAAGCTCCGGGCGTTGGTGATGGACACGGAAGCTTAGAATGCTGTAGTCCATGGGATAACAAAGAGTCGGAAACAACCGAGTGACTCAACTGAACTGAACTGAAAGATTGAGTTTTACCATTTTGCTCTTCTAAAATAGCCTTGCAAAGCAAAATACCAAACAGCACGAGAATCAATCTTCTTGGTCAAATTGTTCACATTTGGAATTATATGTCATATCTTCCTAGTAAACAGATTAAACACACCCTTGATCTATTAACAGGAAAAGGGTAAAATTGCTGTCCTTAATTTAAAAAGAAGAGACACTAAAAATTTATGTTTTTAGCAACATATAATTTGAAATGCTTGGGTGGTAATTAAAAGTTAAATTACTAGGAATAAGACTAAAGTGTTAAGTTCATTAACTTCTGAAATAACTAAAGTAGCCTTATGTTTCAATGTCATTTAATTGTGTGACTAGAAATCACTCTGTTAATCTTGAATTTAATTCTCCAGTTGACTTTAAGCAACACATTTTATAACTCTGCACACAAAATGTATCACTTGAAATCGTCAATGTTTTTGAGCTTCTGAGTCCCCAGAGAGTTCAGTTGTCATGAAATGAGCTGTTTAATTCACTGCACATCTAATATGTGCAAGTGCAGAGGTTTTGGTTTGTCAGTTTGAAAAGATAATCAAGGACTGGTATAAAGAAGTAAAGTTTTTCAGTATCATGAATATGTCCTTAGCTTTGCTGAAACAGTATGAATCACTGATCTTCTAATTAAACTAGTAAACTAACAAATTGATGGCATGCCATTTAGAAATATGGGAAGCAGTTTTGTTACTTGAGTAGGTAATTTTCCTCTTTAGAAAAACCAATTCAAAATATGGGAGGGTGGTTTGTATTTAGAAAATGTGACAAATCAGGTGTTGCTTAGTCGCTAAGTTGGATCCAACTCTTTGCACCCCCATGGACTTCAGCACATCATGCTGAAGCCTGTTTAATATTAATGTATTAATGTGAATTCATTACTGTTAGTAAGTGCTCCATGCTAATGTACCAGGTTAATATGGGAATACTGTGTGCAGGGGTGTATGGAACTTTGTGCTATAAGTTTTTCTGTAAGTCCAACTTGGTATTGTTCATGAGGTTCTCACAGTATGAAAAGACAAAAAGATAGGATGATAGGATACTGAAAGATGAAATCCCCAGGTCAGTAGGTGCCCAATATGCTACTGGAGATCAGTGGAGAAATTACTCCAGAAAGAATGGAGAGACAGAGCCAAAGTAAAAACAACACCCAGTTGTGGATGTGACTGGTAATGGAAGTAAAGTCTGATGCTGTAAGAGCAATATTGCAAAGGAACATGGAATGTTAGGTCCAAAAACCATGGCAAATTGGAAGTGGTCAAACAGGAGATGGCAAGAGTGAACATCAACATTTTAGGAACCAGCTAACTAAAATGGACTGGAATGGGTGAATTTAACTCAGATGACCATTATATCTACTACTATGGGCAGGAATCCCTTAGAAGAAATGGAGTAGCCATAATAGTCAACAAAAGAATCCAAAATGAAGAACTTGGATGAAATCTCAAAAATGACAGAATGATCTGTTTGTTTCCAGAGAAACCATTCAATACCACAGTAATCCAAGTCTATGCCCTGAAGAGTAATGCTGAAGAAGTTGAAGTTGAATGGTTCTATGAAGACCTACAAGAACTAACACCCCAAAAAGATGTCCTTTTCATTATAGAGGACTGGAATGGCAAAGTAGAAAGTCAAGAAATACCTGGAGTAACAAGAAAATTTGGCTTTGGAGTACAGAATGAAGCAAGGCAAAGGCTAATAGTTTTGCCAAGAGAATGCACTGGTCATAGCAAATACCCTCTTCCAATAACACAACAGAAAACTCTACACATGGACATCACTGATGGTCAATACCAAAATCAGATTGATTATATTCTTTGCAGCCAAAGATGGAGAAGCTCTATACAGTTAGAAACAACAAGACTGGGAGCTGACTGTGGCTCAGATCATGAACTCCTTATTGCCAAATTCAGACTTAAACTGAAGAAAGTAGGGAAAATCACTAGACCATTCAGGTATGCCCTAAATCAAATCCCTTATGATTATACAGTGGAAGTGACAAATAGATTCAAGGGATTAGATCTGATAGACAGAGTGCTTGAAGAACTGTGGATGGATGTTCATTACATTGTACAGGAGGCAGTGATCAAGATCATCCCCATGAAAAAGAAATGCAAAAAGGCAAAATGGTTATCTGAGGAGGCCTTACAAATAGCTGTGAAAAGAAGAGAAGTGAAAGGCAAAGGAGAAAAGGAAAGATATACCCATTTGAATGCAGAGTTCCAAAGAATAGCAATGAGAGATAAGAAAGCCTTCCTCAGTTATCAATCCAAAGATATAGAGGAAAACAACAGAATGGAAACACTAGAGATCTCTTAAAAAATTAGAGATACCAATGGAACATTTCATGCAAAGATGGGCACAATAAAGGACAGAAATTATATGGAGCTAACAGAAGCAGAAGATATTAAGAAAAGGTGTCAAGAATACACAGAAGATCTATATAAAAAAGATCTTCATGACCCAGATAATCATGATGGTGTGATCACTCACCTAGAGCCAGACATCCTGGAATGCAAAGTCAAGTGCACCTTAGGAAGCATCAGTATGAACTAGTAGCGATGATGGAATTCCAGTTCAGCTATTTCAAATCCTAAAAGATGATGTTGTTAAAATGCTTCACTCAATATGCCAGCAAATTTGGAAAACTCAGAAGTAGCCACAGGACTGGAAAAGGTCAGTTTTTATTCCAATCCCAAAGAAAGGCAATGCCAAAGAATGCTCAGACTGCCACACAATTGCACTCATCTCACATGCTATCAAAGTAATGCTCAAAATTCTCCAAGTTAGGCTTCAATAGTATGTGAACTGAGAAATTCCAGATATTCAAGCTGGATTTAGAAAAGGCAGAGGAACCAACACCCATTGGATCATCAAAAAAGCGAGAGTTCCAGAAAAAATCTACTTCTGCTTTATTGACTATACCAAAGTTTTGACTGTGTGGATCACAACAAACTGTGGAAAATTCTTAAAGAAATGGGAATACCAGACCACCTGACCTGCCTCCTGAGAAATATGTAAGCAGGTCAAGAAGCAACAGTTAGAACTGGACATGGAACAACAGACTGGTTCAAAATTGGGAAAGTAGTACATCAAGGCTGTATATTGTCACCCTGCTTATTTAACTCATATGCAGAGTACATCATGAGAAATGCAGGACTGGATGAAGCACAGGCTGAAATCAAGATTGCCAGGAGAACTATCCATAACCTCAGATATGCAGATGACACCACATTTAAGGCAGAAAGTGAAGAAAAACTAAAGAGCCTCTTGATGAAAGTGAAAGAGAGAGTGAAAAAGTTGGCTTAAAACTCAACATTCAGTTTTGATCACAGCAACTGGTCCCATCACTTCATGGCAAATAGATGGGGAAACAATGGAAACAGCAAGAGACTTTATTTTCTTGGGCTCCAAAATTACTGCAGATGGTGACTGCAGCCATGAAATTAAAAGAAGCTTTCTCCTTGAAAGAAAAGCTATGACCAACCTAGACAGCATATTAAAAAGCACAGACGTTACTTTGCCAAAAAAGGCCCATCTAATCAAAGCTATTGTTTTTCCTGTAATCATGTATGGATGTCAGAGTTGGACTATAAAGAAAGCTGAGTGCTGAAGAATTGATGCTTTTGCACTGTGGTGTTGGAGAAGACTCTTGAGAGTCCCTTGGACTGCAAGGAGATCCAACCAGTCCATCCTAAAGGAGATCAGTCCTGGATGTTCACTGGAAGGACTAATGCTGAAGCTGAAACTTCAATACTTTGGCCACCTGATGTGAAGAACTGACTTATTTGAAAAGACCCTAATGCTGGGAATGATTGAAGGTGGGAGGAGAAGGGGATGACAGAGGATGAGATGGTTGGACAGCATCGCCGACTCAATGGACATGAGTTTGAGTAAACTCCGGGAGTTGGTGATGGACAGGGAAATCTGGCTTACTCCAGTCCATTGGGTCGCAAAAAGTTGTATACGACTGAGTGACTGAACTGAACTGAACTGAACTGAACACTGTACTAAAATTTCAAACTTATTAAACACATAAAAGATACACAATCAGACCCTGATGCTGTGAAAGATTGAAGGCAGAAGGAGAAGGGGATGACAGAGGATGAGATGGTTTGATGGCATCACCAACTCAACAGACATGAGTTTGAGCAAACTCCAGGAGATGGTGAAGGACAGGGAAGCATGGCATATGTGGCTGAGCAACTGAACAACAGATTATCACATCTTCATCAAGGAAACAAACTTTCTCAATTAGGAAGAGCTTGGGAAATACAGTAATTCTGTGCCCTTCTTGAAAGAAAAAAAAACTTCTTGGCAATTGAAAGCATTCAATTGATAACTGAGTTATCAAAATAAATATATCAAAAATTAAAAACTATGCTAAAAAGATAATAAAAGCTGGTGAGCACAGAATCCATATCAAAGAAGAACTAGCATCAAAGACCTTGAAACTCGTGTTTACAGAAAAAAATTAACACTGCTGCTGTTAATTAAAAGTTAATTAACACTGCTGCTGCTGCTGCTAAGTCGCTTCAGTTGTGTCCGACTCTGTGCGACCCCATAGACGGCAGCCCATCAGGCTCCCCCGTCCCTGGGATTCTCCAGGCAAGAACACTGAAGTGGGTTGCCATTTCCTTCTCCAATGCATGAAAGTGAAAAGTGAAAGTGAAGTCGCTCAGTCGTGTCCGACTCTTAGCAACCCCATGGACTGCAGCCTACCAGGCTCCTCTGTCCATGGGATTTTCCAGGCAAGAGTACTGGAGTGGGGTGCCATTGCCTTCTCCTAATTAACACTATAGAAATGCAATGTTTAAAACTTAAAAACTATATCCTTTATGCTATGCTTTCCAAGTAAATACAAGCAAACATATAACAATCATGTGGAATAAGATGGTAAAATGGTGAGTTTATCCTAGTTGACAAGTTTGGTTTACTTATTCATTTGGATAGACAAAGATTCTGGTAAAATTCATTAAGTTGGTTTTCAAAAATATTAATTAGAAATTTTACAATACTTTTCTCAGACTTATTTTCTTTTAATACCAAGAAGCAGCAATAATGTACTGAAATCTGAGCATCTTTAAAGAAGTATCCTTAATACCATCTGACTTCATTCATTTCTTTTGAGGTTTTTACTTGGCTTTTCCTCACTCTTACTAATTTTATTAAGCACTCGTGCTTCATAAGTTATTTAGGTGAAGAACCTTGATTTCCTCCATGGTTCTTACATACGAAGTAAGTTTCATGGATTGATTTGTCGCCTAAAACTTAGCTCTGAGAAACAATTTGAAAGTAGTCAACTCTCTCATGCTCCACTCATACTGCTGCTGAGTCACTTCAGTCATGTCTGACTCTGTGCAACCCCATAGACGGCAGCCCACCAGGATGCCCGGTCCCTGGGATTCTCCAGGCAAGAACACTGGAGTGGGTTGCCATTTCCTTCTCCAATGCATGAAAGTGGAAAGTGAAAGTGAAGTCTCTCAGTCGTGTCCAACTCCTAGTGACCCCATGGGCTGCAGCCCACCAGGCTCCTCCGTCCATGGGATTTTCCAGGCAGGAGTACTGGAGTGGGATGCCATTGCCTTCTCTCTATTTGTTTTCCCAGATGTATAACTATTCTGATGCAATTTTTGTTGTTGTTGTTCAGTCACCAAGTCATGCCCAACTCTTCCCAACCCCATGGACTGCAATACACCAGGCTTCCCTATCCTTCACCATCTCCTGGTGTTTGCCCAAGTTCATGACCAAATTTGATTAAGTTAGTTTTACATTTTTCCCTATTCATTTTTCTTCATTATTTTTTCTCACTGGTTCCCTTACTTCAGGTTTGAGATTATTGATAGAGTCCATTAATGTATTCCCAGAAGATTTATATAATTGAAATTATTTGACAAATAAGCAACTCATACCTGCTCTAGAATTTCGCTCTGAATCTATGTGCAAATTTTTGTATATCTGAAAGAATCCTTGTTTATTATTCACAATAAGTTCAATCAACAGGAGTTCTGAAGAGATTTCCATTCCAATTAGACAGACTCATTATAATACTTCTGGTCAGGCAGAAAGTACATTTCAAGGTCAAAGGTCAAAGACAAGGGAAGAGAAAGTAAAAAACAATAAAAGAAATCTTTGCAATTTCAGAAGTGAAGAGCTGGAAATGAGTAATTTTCAGGTAAACTGAATATAATATTCAGTTATTACACAGTTATATTTTCTTCTAAATTCTAGAGAAAGAATAATTCATAAAGTTAACTTTTGTTAGTTATATAGATGCCAAGTAGGTGTCTTTCAGGATGATCAATAAGATTAAGACAGGATAATTAATAAAACTGATAAGATTTTAAATAAAATAAATAATAAAATATAAATAAAAATAATTAATGACAATTGTATTAATCTAGATCATATTCTTGCCTAGAGAATCCTGTAGACAGAGGAGCCTGGTGGGCTGCTGTCCATAGAGTCGCACAGAGTCGGACACGACTGAAGCGACTTAGCATGCATACATGCATTGGAGAAGGAAATGGCAACCTACTCCAGTATTCTTGCCTGCAGAATCCCAGGGACGGAGGAGCCTGATGGGCTGCCGTCTATGGGGTCACACAGAGTCAGACACGACTGAAGCGACTTAGCAGCAGCAGCAGCAGATCATATTTAGGTGCCTTCCATAACAATCAATACAGGATAGTTTCACAGACATAGTTAGTATCTTCTTGGACAATAATTATATAATTCTGAAATGGGACTTGTGAAAAGTTTGTAGGATGGCCCATCCTCCTAACAAAATAAATACCTAAATAAATTACCTGTTATATGAACATAGGACCATGTTACCTAATTGCTTAACAATGTTTTCAATTCTACTTAGTAACATCTATCAGATTCATTTTCAATTTCATTCAAAATAGACTAAAATCATGTGGATCTGCCTTAATTTAGATAAAGAATCATTCATCTTCTGGTTTTTCTTGAAAAATGTATATGACTTATCATATATTTGAAATAATATATAATCCAATGTAACTACAATTTAAGGAGTTAAGAGAATGTTAAACCCTTACTGGATTTATTCCTTATATTAATATAACCTATTTTCACTTTTTCTTCTAAGGAGCCAGCATCTTTTAATTTCATGGCTACAGGCATCATCTGAAGTAATTTTGGAGCCCAAGAAAATAAAGTCTGTCATTATTTCCATTGTTTCCCCATTTGCCATGAAGTGATGTGACCAGATGCCATGATATTCATTTATGACAAATCTAGACAGCTTATTAAAAAGCAGAGACATTACTTTGCCAACAAAGGTCCGTATAGTCAAAAGTATGTCTTTTCCAGTAGTCACGTATAGATTTGAGAGTTGGACCATAAAGAAGACTGAGCACTGAAGAACTGATGCTTTTGAACTGTGGTGCTGGAGAAGAATCTTGAGAGTCCCTCGGACTGCAAGATTAAACCAGTCACAATTCCACTGCTGGGCACACACACCGAGGAAACCAGAATTGAAATAGACACGTGTACCCCAATGCTCATTGCAGCACTGTTTACAATAGCCAGGACATGGAAGTAACCTAGATGTCCATCGGCAGACTAATGGATAAGAAAGCTGTGGTACATATACACAATGGAATATTACTCATCCATTAAAAAGAATACATTTTAATAGGTTCTAATGAGGTGGATGAAACTGGAGCCTATTATACAGAGAGAAGTAAGTCAGAAAGAAAAACACCAATACAGTATAATAGCACATATATATGGAATTTAGAAAGATGGTAACGATAATCCTATATGCAAGACAGCAAAAGAGACACAGATGTATAGAACAGTCTTTTGGACTCTGTGGGAGAAGGCAAGGGTGGGATGATTTGAGAGAATAGCATTGAAACATGTATATTACCATATGTGAAACAGATAACCAGTCCAGATTTGATGCATGAGACAGGGTGCTCAGGGCTGGTGCACTGGGGTGACCCAGAGGGATGGGATGGGGAGGGAGGTGGGAGGGGGTTTCAGGATGGGGAACACATGTACATCTATGGCTGATTCATGTCAATGTATGGCAAAAACCACTACAATATTGTAAAGTAATTAGCCTCCAATTAAAACAAATAAATTTAAAAAGAAATATTAAACCAGTCAATCCTGAAGGAAATCAACCCTAAATATTCATTGGAAGGACTGATGCTGAAGCTGAAGCTCCAATACTTTGGCTACTTGATGCAAAGAGTCGACTCATAAGAAAAGACCCTGATGCTAGAAAAGATTGAAGGCAGGAAAAGGGGACAACAGAGGATGAGGTGGTTGGATGGTGTCTTTGACTCAATGGACATGAGTTTGAGTAAGCTCCACGAAGTTGTGAAGTTCAGGGAAGCCTGGCGTGCTGCAGTGCATGGGGTCGCAAAGAGTCGGACAGGACTAAGTGACTAAACAACAACATTTTCACCTTAGACATTCTATAAAAATTGTATTTCTGTGAAAGACATTTTCTAGTTTATCATAATTTGTACATCACATATATTTGAACCAAAGTTTTATTACTTTTATTCTCTCTCACTCACATTTCACCTCCAATTAATGGAGCAATGCTGAAAAATATATCCATAAACTAACCTCCTCCTCCCCCACCTTCCCTGCTCCCCTTTTATCAGGCATCATCACACTGTTCACCAGGAAGATTGTACAAGCCCCTTAACTGTTCTTCAAAATTGGGCTTCACCACCATGGAGCCAGTTCCTCTGCCCAAAAGGAAGTTGTGGAAACATTTTGGTCTGACCAGGACAACCCAGAGCTCACACTCAGTCATGGTTCCTCTCGCACCCGCCTCAGCAGCATCTTTGTAGCAGACGCCAAGTCCTTGGGTGACTCCGAGCCTTGCAGGATGCCCTCCCAGGCCTCTTCAAGTCATCTCTGACTGCTTGCCTCCTCATTTTTCATCTTGTTCCCTCTGTAGAGCCATCTGCTTCCTTGCGTGGCTCAGACACTCCAACAATGAATATACTCGAGGGCCCTGGCGTGGCTGTTCCCAGAACAGAAAATACTCTTCATCTGCATTGCTAGCTGTCACACTTTCTACACGCTTCTGTTTAAATGTGGGCTCCAGGAGACGTACACTGACCTTTGTGTTTGAAGTTGTAACCTGCATCTGTCTGCGTTCAACATTTCTCACCCTCCCAATTCTCAACTTTCAATCTTCTCCTGAGCTGGTAAAATGAGCTAACATCTTACACATCCTTTTGTATTACAGTCATAATTTGCTTTCTGTCTTTGCTGAGTATGAATTATTTTTATGTTTTAGTCACTGATGTCCCTCAGCACTTCGTGTGTGTGGCACACAGTGGGTACCATGTAGATGGTTGGGATGAAGCAATGACCGGGTAGGTATTCTTTGCAGAACTTCTCTCAGAACTTTTGTTCTTCAGAAACCATTTGAGCCATCTTGGGTTAAGTATTTGCATGAGGCTCTTTCTGTGAAAATATGTAATTATATTCTGAAAGCTGCTTTTATTTTCCTCAAAGCCCTTATCACATAACATGATTCCCTAAGAATTATTCCTTAAAAATATGCTAAACTATTCTAAACTTCAGCACACTAATCATCCTCTATATTGATGCAACTTCTATCTCACTCCAAGAAAAGTTTGACATGCTTTATTAGTTTTCATTATGGAAAATTTGAATAAACATTATCATTTTAAAAATGCATAAAATTAAAGGTTGCATAGTCTAAGTGGCACATGGTATATATATAATCACTTTAGTGGTCAAGCTCAAGGCTCTGGCCCTGGTGTCTGGGGCTGGCACGCGCGGTCCACAGAACAGGCAGTGAGAGGGGACACGGAAGGATGGCCAGGAAGAAGGAGCAAGCTGTGCCTGCTGTATGAACCAGACTCACAGGAAAGGTGGGAACACATGCCAGTTTATATCATACATGATCTTGGTGGGACGAGGACCTTGCAGAGTAGGGGCTCTTTGTCATGGAGCCAAGTATACTAACCTACCCAGGGAAACCAAGAAGCTGGAAGGGGGCCCAAGGGAATACACACAGCACTTGTGGCCTCTGCTGTGTCCATCAGCCTCCCACAGGAAGACCCCTGTGTACCCCCCAACCCAGCCAGAAACACACAGGAAGGACTGTTCTGGGCAGGGCAGTGCAGCCTTGCCTCAACCAGGCAACGTTCGAGAAAGACATTGCAGTGGGCACCTGCTTGACAAATGGAGGATATTATAACCAAGTACGAGTATTATATACCTTAACTCAAACCATGCCATGCCTCCAGATAATATTAGTCATAGGATGTTCAGAGTCAAAATGCTTAGGAAGTAAACTCCTGTACAAACAGATTCCACAGTTAAGCTTTGCTGAATCATCCTGATGAAAGAAAACTGAATTCTATCTTCATTTTTTAGCCCACAATCTAATTCTTGGAAAGCAATCTATGTAGGTATGAAATAAACCCTCAACTACAATCAGCTAACAAAAACAGCTCAAAAGCTTAGAGCTGATTAAAATGATGTCACTGCTATTCATTATCAGAAAGCCTTTCAGACTTTAACTGGATGCCAAAGGAAAATATCTGTTAGTGATTTTAAAAAGAAGTAGAGAAAAAAGCCACTATGAATTTGATATAAGCACAAAAACTTCCTGAGCTCTGGGTAAACATAAGAAATATGGTGCATTAAAATGGAAAGTTATACTGTTTATAGTTCTTTGGTAAATGTCACTATCATTATTCTTACAGTTTGTTGACATAATAATGGATCTTCAGAAAAGATTAGGGATGAAATACCCAAAGCTGACACATTTTTAGTAATATTTTCCATTTCTCACATGCTTCTGTAATCTCTTTCACTAATCGTCTTTGCAAGGACAACGTGATTCCAGTTAATCATCCAACCCCAGCACTCATTGTTGACGGGAATTCAGTGCATAGTGTCTCATGTTTCCTCTCAGAAAAATAACCAGGTTCATCTATTTCTCTGACTCTGAGTGTTTCTAAGTGTCAGTAATAGGCGGCAAGAGCATATTTAGAGAACTTGCACCATATTCCAACTACGCCCAGAGGCGGTGCAAACAGCCGAGCCGTGATAGTCTCATAACTCACAGGGCATGGCTGCGACTTTGCGTCTCCACAGAGTCTCCCCTCACCACACGCCAGGGCACAGCGGCTTTCCTTTCCACACTCTCCCTTCTCTGTGACTCACATAACCAACTAAGCCGAGCGAGTCTTCCTCACGTCTGCATGCCTTCGTGACTCAGTTCAGATGCTCACTAACCTGTTATTATGCCCCAAACACAGTGCCAAGTACTGAGCGTGAAGCCCAGAGCAGAGGACGTGCCCCCTCCCTCACTGAGCATGCGGGACGGAGAGCTCTTACATCCATCTCAACTCCCTTCTTTCACAGACCATGCAAACCCTCAGCTCCTTGGATTTCAAAAGCTTGAACACAAGACCGCTCTGCACCCAAACGCAACTGGCTTTCTGGTGGTTGATTCACAAGGTAACTGTAAAGTAACTTTTCCTTCTTCTATTTCTTGAACCTTTCTATTTTTAATCTAGGATTAGACTGAGAGCTTTGATGGTATGTGTTCTTATCAGATTGCGTGTTTTCTATCTGCCCCATTGAGACACTTACTGACTTTTAACAATCTAAGGGGCAAATGTACAATTCCTCATGTGGCATTCAATGCCTTCTAAAATCTAGCCTGGATTTTATCTGACAATGTTACCACATAGAACTCTTGATTTGAAAGAAATGGGCTGATTGGGTTTTGCCACCTTGTTTCTGTCACCCTGAACTTACTCCTGTTACTAATTTATATTTATAAAATCTTCCTGCTTTTAAAGATTGTTGTTTGTCAGTTAGTCACTAAGTTGTGTCCAACTCTTTGGGATTCCATGGTTTGTAGCCTGCCAGACTCCTCTGTCTATGGAATTCTCCAGGCAAGAATACTGGAGTGGGTTGCCATGTCCTTCTCCAGGGGATCTTCCCGACCCAGGGATCCTTCAATAGCAGGGGGATTCTTTACTGCTGAGCCACCTGAGAAGTAATCTTTAAAGATTACTGCCTGTGTTCAGTGGGCTTTTCCAAAAAGCACTGCCATCACCTGCTTCTGCTTGTGCACGTCTTTTATGTAATGGGCACTTTCTGCTGCTGCTAAGTTGCTTAAGTCGTGTCCAACTCTGTGCGACCCTATAGACGGCAGCCCACCAGGCTCCCCCGTCCCTGGGATTCTCCAGGCAAGAACACTGGAGTGGGTTGCCATTTCCTTTGCCAACGCGTGAAAGTGAAAAGTGAAAGTGAATTCACTCAGTCGTGTCCGACTCTTAGCAACCCCCTGGACTGCAGCCTACCAGGGTCCTCCATCCATGGGATTTTCCAGGCAAGAGTACTGGAGTGGGGTGCCATTTCCTTCTCCAATGCATGAAAGTGAAAAGTGAAAGGGAAGTCGCTCAGTCACGTCCGACTCTGCCCTACACCAAGATCATTTGTTGGGCATCTCATTTTCTTACTAACTCTGGAATCCTCAAAGGCAACAGCTGCATATGTATCGTTACTGTTCTTTTTTCTTGTTTCAAATTATATTTACTATATGCAAGCTATTATATATGCTAAAATACTAAAAGTCTGTACATATTTATACTGACTTACAGTACAGGGTTGTGTACATAAATCCAACTGTCCTATTCTGTGACCCTATGGGACTTCCTCAAACGTAATTCTTTCTGCATATAGATTTTGTGTGTGTGTGCTTTAAAAAACTTCATTTTGAGTAAATTATGGACTGACATGAAGTTGTGAGAATTAACACAGACAGATCCAGTGAAATCTTTACAATTTCACCCAGTGGCAGCGCCATGGGAACCAAGTACACCATGGAAACCAGAATTATGACATTGGCATAGCCCACCAACTTTGTCTAAATTTCCTCATCTCTGTTTGCATCAGTGTGTTTCTGTGTGGATTTAACTGCATTATTATTATTATGCTGGTGGTGTAGCTACAACCACAGGTGAGACAGGGCCGAGTCCAGGGTGCAAGGATTGTTCCCATTTCCCTTTACGCTCACCCCATTTCCCTCCGCCTCCTCATAACAACTGGGAGCCACAAATGTTCTCAACTTCTGTAATTCTGTCACTTCACAATGGTCTATGGAAAGAATCATACATTATGTGACCTTCTGAGATGGACTTTATTCACTCTGCATAATTCCTTTGGGGTTCTGTTCTGCTGCGTTTCAGTATCCTGTTTCTTCTCCCCACTAACTAGTACTCCACAGCTTGGATGCGCTACTGTTTTTTCAGTACTTCATCCACTAAAGGCAATCAAGGGAGTGTCCTGATTTGACTATTACAAGTAAAGAAAGCTGCTGTGACACTTATCATCAGGATTCTATGTGACCACAGCTCTCCATTTCTCTGGGATAAATGCCCAAGAGTACAATTTGGGGGTTGCATAAACATGCATTTAGTTTTGTAAGAACCTGACAAATTGTTCTCCACAATGACTGTACCCTTTATGTCTCCATCATTGACGAACACAGGATGGAGATGCTTTTCTGTATCCTCATCAGCATTTGATGTGGCCCCTGTATTTTAGCCATTCTGATAGGTGTGCGGTGACAGGTCACTGCGAGTCTGATCCTCATTTACCTGCCGACTCACGACAGCAGACATTAGGTAGGTGCTGACTTGTCATCTGTACGTCTTCTCCAGTGAAAGTTTCTTCATATCTCTTACCCATTTTAGACGTGGATTTTTTTTTAAACAACTGTTAAGTTTGAGAGTTTTAATATATTTCAGATATTTTTTTTATCCTTTGCAGATATTTGTTTCCAGCCTGCAGCTTGTCTCTTCATCTTCTTAGGTTTTTGCAAAGTAAATGTTTTGAATTTTAATGAATTCTTCCTTTTATGGATCACGCTTTTGTTGCTAGGACTAAGAATTCTTGGCCCAGTTCTAGATAGCAAAGATACTCTCTTTTAATTTTTCTTTTAAGTTTTATAGTTTTACATTTTTATGTTTGAATCTGTGATTCATTTTGAGTTAGTTTTTGTACAAGGTGTGAGGTTTAGCCCATTTTTCTTTATCCATATCTAGCTGCTCAAATAGTAGCTGATGAAAACTTTATCCTATTCCAATAAATTGTTTCCATACAGTTTTCAAAATGAGTTGGGCATAGTTTATGCATCTATTCCTGGGTTTCTACTGCACTGTGTTCCCTGATATGTGCTCCTCTCCCATCACCAGTGCCACTCTGCCTGGATCACTTTGGCTGCATATTAAGGCCTGATTTTGCACAGAGTGATGCTTTTAAATATGTCATTGGAAAACAGGCATAGTTTTTTTCTTCATTTCCAATATGTATGGCATTTATCTCCTAGTATTCTTGAATAAGGGCTTCCCTGGTGGCTCATTGGTAAAGAATCTGGCTGCAATGCAGAAGCCGCAGGAGACTTGGGTTTGATCCCTGGATTGGAAAGATCCCCTGGAGGAGGGCATGGCAACCCACTGCAGTATTCTCCTGGAGAAACCCCATGGACAGAGGAGCCTGGTGGGCTACAGTCCATAGGGGTGCAAAGAGTTGGACACAACTGAGGTGACTTAGCATGCATACACACACTGTTTCGAGTGTTGAGAAGGACAATCTTGCCTTGCTTATGATCTTCGGAAATGCGTTCATTCTATCACTGTAACTTGACCATCTGTTACAGTATCACTGTATCTTTTGCAGATGTTCTCTGTCAATTAAGTTTCCATTTATTCCTAAATTGTAGAGAGAGTTTTCATGAATGAGTGCTGGATTTTCTCAAATATATTTTCTGCACCAGTTTAATTATATTATGGTCTCCGTACAGACATTGTTGGTTGTTAGTGTTTTAAATGTCAAGGTAGATTTTTGGCTGAGGAACAAATTTTTCTTCACAGCCTCTTTCCAGTCTTCACAACTATGCAGACATAAATGTCTTTTTCTTAAGCCACCCAGTCTATAATTCTGAGTTAGGACAGCCCTAGACAATACACATGATGACAGATTAGAAAGTGCTACAATATCCTTCAGAAGTTAGTTCAAAACAGTAGTCAGTAGTAAGCTGATGTATCTATAAAATGAATTAGAGAGAAAGAAGCTCCTAGATATTAGGAAGCCAGCTAAGTGGTGAGAATAATAATCATGGCTAAAGGTAATAAATGCATCTGCTCCATTCTAAAAATAAAAATAAAAGTCTGACCTTGTAATTACAAGTGACCCTGATGAAAAAGAAAACCAGGGGTTTCTAAAGACTAATTGTGGATTCAGAGACAGCTCTGCTCTGTGATGAGCTCAGATATAACGAGGTCAGTTAAAAAGGACAGAAGGGCCACTGAACAAACCACAGCAGATAGAGCCACATAGATGAGTAACATCAGGACGGTTACCACTGAGACTGAAATGAGTTGAATGAAAATTACTAGATGGTGACAAAAATGCTTGGAGCACAATAAGTGAGAAAGAAAGAGACCACCAAGCCCAGCAGCAGAATCCCACAGAACAGAACACCTAGTCAGCCCTTGGCTTCCATTCCCATTCAGCTCTTTTCAGTCTTGACATCACTAAGAGGAAACCCAGGTCTGCAGCTGGAGAAGACATTGTGAGAAATTACCTGGGGACTTTTGAGCCATTTACAGACCAAACTTTAGAGAGAACTGTAAGACTGTCCTTCTCAACACTCAAAACAGTGTGTGCATGTGTGCTAAGTTGCCTCAGTTGCGTTCAGCTCTTTGCACCCCTATGGACTGTGGCCCACCAGGCTCCTCTGTCCGTGGGGATTCTCCAGGCAAGAATACTGCATGTCTTTGAGCGATCTTCAGTGATCTTTGCACTTCCAGGAAGGGTACAGAGAAAAAGGTGATCCCACATGGCATGGAGCCCATGGGGAGTGTATTCTTTGCTAGGAGATGCTTTGTGTTGGCTGCAAATACAGGCTTTGAGGTTCATTGCCAAATTTTCCCTTGGCACCTTCTTTTAATTACTTGATAAATCCAGGCAGGTTATTTAACTATCATGTCATATTTTTATTTTTAAAATAAAAATAGACTTTGCAAAACAATGAACACATATATAGCACAGGGCAAATACTAGACAAAATAGCTGTTGCTAATACCATACCAGCATCACCCCTATGTTCATTTCCAGTGATTCAGCTTTTCATTTTTTTTAATTGAAGGATAATTCCTTTACAGAATTTTGTTGCTTTCTGTTTAACCTCACCATGAATCAGCCATAGGTATACATATATCCTCTCTCTTTTGAATCTCCTTCCCATCTCCCTCCTCATCTCACCCTTCTAGGTTGATTCAGAGCTCTTATTTGAGTTTCCTGACCCATACAGCAAACTCCCATTGGCTATCTATTTTACATATGGTGATGTAAGTTTCCATTTTACTCTCTCCATAAATCTCACCCTCTCCTCCCCTCTCCCCATGTCCATAAGTCTATTCTATATGTCTGTTTCTCCACTGTTGCCCTGTAAACAAATTCTTTAGTATCATTTTTCTAGATTCCTTATATATGGGTTCAAATACAATATTTATCTATCTCTTTCTGACTTACATCACTCTGTATAATAGGCTCTAGGTTCATCCACCTCACTAGAAATGACTCAAATGTGTTACTTTTTATGGCTGAGTAATATTCCATTGTGTATATGTACCACACTTTTTTATCCATTCATCTGTCGATGGACATCTAGGTTGCTTCCATGTTCTAACTATTGTAAATAGTGCTGCAAGGAACAATGGGATACTTGTGTCTTTTTCAATTTTGATTTCCTCAGGGTATATTCGTAAGAGTGGGATTGCTGGGTCATATGGTAGTTTTATTCCTAGTTTTTAAGGAATCTCCATACCATCTTCCATAATGACTGAATCAATTTATATTCCCACCAACAGGGAATAAAAGACCATTGCCTTTTCTCCACACCCTCACCAGCATTTATTGTTTGTAGACTTTTTGATGATGGCCATTTTGACTGGTGTGAGGTGATATCTCATTGCAGTTTTGATCTGCATTTCTCTAATAATGAGTGACGTTGAGCATCTTTTCCTGTGTTTGTTAGCCATCTGTATGTCTTCTTTGGATAAATGTCTGTTTCGGTCTTTTTCACACTTTTAATTGGGTTGTTTGTTTTTCTGGTATTGAGTTGTAGAAGCTGCTTGTATATTTTGGAAATTAATCCTTTGTCAGTTGTTTCATTTGCTATTATTTTCTCCCATTCTGAGAGTTGTCTTTTCACCTTGCTTATAGTTTCCTTTGCTGTGCAAAAGCTTTTAAGGTTAATCACATCCCACTTGTTTACTTTTGTTTTTATTTCTGTTATTCTAGGAGGTGGGTCATAGAGGATCTTGCTTTGATTTATGCTGTCAGGTGTTCTGCCTATGGTTTCCTCTAAGAGTTTTATACTTTATGGTCTTACATTTAGGTCTTTAATCCATTTTGAGTTTGTCTTTGTGTATGGCATAAGGAAGTGTTCTAATTCCATTCTTTTGCATGTAGCTGTCCAGTTTTCCAAGCAACATTTATTGAAGAGGGTGTCTCTGCCCCATTGTGTATTCTTGCCTCCTTTGTCAAATATAAGGTACCCATAGGTGCATGGGTTTATTTCTGGGCTTTCTACCTTGTTCCATTGGTCTATATTTCTGTTTTTGTGCCACTACCATACTGTCTTGATGACTGTAGCTTTGTAGTTTAATCTGAAGTCAGTGAGGTTGATTCCTCCAGCTCCATCCTTCCTTCTCAAGACTGCTTTGGCTATTCGGGGTCCTTTTTGTTTCCATATGAATTATGAAATTTTTTGTTCTAGTTCTGTGAAAAATGCAATTGGTAATTTGATACGAATGAATCAAATTGAATCTGTAGATTGCATTTTTTAGTTTAGTCATTTTCACAATATTGATACTTCCTACCCGGGAACATGGAATATCTCTCCATCTGTTTATGTCATCTTTGATTTCTTCATCAGTATCTTATAATTTTCTGTGTACAGATCTTTTGTGTATTAGGAAAGTTTATTCCTAGATATTTTATTCTTTTTGTTGCAACGGTAAATGAGATTGGTTCCCTAGTTTCTCTTTCTGACTTTTCATTGTTAATATATAGAAATGCAAGTGACTTCTGTGTATTGGTTTTGTATCCTGCAACTTTGCTAAATTCACTGATTAGCTCTAGCAATTTTCTGATACTATCTTTAGGGTTTTCTATGCACAGTATCATCTCATCTGCAAACAGTGAAAGCTTTACGTCTTCTTTTCTGATTTGGATTTTATTTATTTCTTTTTCTCCTCTGAATGCTATAGCTAGGACTTCCAAAACTATGTTGAATAATAGTGGTGAAACCAGACACCCTTGTCTTGTTCCTGATCTTAGGGGGAATGCTTTCAGTTTTTCACCATTGAGAATAATTTTTGCTGTAGGCTTATCATATATGGCCTTTACTATGTTGAGGTAGGTTCCTACTATGCCCATTTTTGAAGACTTTTAATCATAAATGGGGCTGAATTTTGTCAAAGGCATTTTCTGCATCTATTGAGAGTATCATATGGTTTTTATCTTTCAATCTGTTAATATGAAGTATCACACTGATTGATTTGTGTTTATTCAAGAATCCTTGCATCCCTGGAATAAACCCAACTTGATCACCGTGTATGAGCTTTTTGATGTGTTGCTGAATTCTGTTTGCTAAAATTTTGTTGAGGATTTTTTGCATCTATTTCATCAGTGATGTTGGCTTGTAGTTTTCTTTTTTGTGTGTTGTGTTTGTCTGGTTTTGGTATCAGGGTGATGGTGGCCTCATAGAATGAGCTTGGAAGTATTCTTTCCTCTGCAATTTTTTGAAAGAGTTTTAGAAGGATAGGCATTAGCTCTTCTCTAAATGTTTGACAGAATCCTCCTGTGAAGCCATCTGGTCCTGGGCTTTTGTTTCTCAGGAGTACCTTTTCATTTTTCATTCTTCTTTTAACCCAAATCGAGGGCTTGCTGTGTTTCATGTGCCACATCTTGCACTAATCTGTAGAAATATCTGGATATAAATTAATAGAAAAAAAAACTATTCATTTCCTAGAGCAAAAACTCATTACAAGGAGAAATGGAGACAGAGATTCTGGAGAATTTACTGTTGTAGAGGTGGAGGCAGGAATTAGGATAAAACGTCAGAGGGGAATTGACAGTCTGACAGTGTCTGGCAGGGACAGGAGGGATTTATGAAGGTATTACCAGAGAAAAAGCTTTTGGGAAAAGGAAATCAGCGTTTGGAGATGCAGAGATACATAAGGTCATAAAAGTCCTTGAGGGAATTGGGTTTATAGTGGCAGGACTGGTGAAAAGATCTCTAGTCTTTCCCATTCTATCGTTTTCCTCTATTTCTTTGCATTGATCACCTAGGAAGGCTTTCTTATCTCTCCTTGCTATTCTTTGGAACTCTGCACTCAGACGGGTGTATCTTTCCTTTTCTCCTTTGCCTTTCACTTCTCTTTTTTTCGCAGCTATTTGTAAGGCCTACTCAGACAACCATTTTGCCTTTTTGCATTTCTTTTTCTTGGGGGTAATCTTGATCACTGCCTCCTGTACAGTGTCACAAACCTCCATGCATAGTTCTTCAGGCACTCTATCAGATCGAATCTCTTGAATCTATTTGTCACTTCCACTGTATAATCGTAAGGGATTTGATTTGGCTCATACTTGAGTGATCTTGTGGTTTTCCCTACTTTTTTCAATTTAAGTCTGAATTTGGCAATAAGGAGTTCATGATCTGAGCCACAAAAGCTCCTGATTTTGTATTTGCTGACTATATAGAGCCTCTCCATCTTTGGCTGCAAAGAATATAATCAATCAGATTTCAGTGTTAACCATCTGGTGATGTCCATGTGTAGAGTCTTCTCTTGTGTTGTTGGAAGAGGGTGTTTGTTTTGACCAGTGTGTTCTTATGGCAAAACTCTGTTAGTCTTTGCCCTACTTCATTTTTCCTCCAAGGCCAAATTTTCCTGTTATTCCAGGTATCTCTTGACTGCCTACTTTTGCATTCCAGTCCCCTATGATGAAAAGGACATCCTTTTTGGTGTGAGTTTTAGAAGGTCTTGTAGGTCTTCATAGAACCATTCAGTTTCACCTTCTTCAGCATTACTGGTTGGGGCATAGATTTGGATTACTGAAGAAAAACATCTTCTGCTTTATTGATTATGTCAAAGCCTTTGACTGTGTAGATCACAACAGACTGTGGAAAATTCTTCAAGAGATGGGAATACCAGACCACCTTACCTGCCTCCTGAGAAATTTATATGCAGATCAAGAAGCAACAGTTAGAACTGGACATGGAACAACGTACTGGTTCAAAATCAGGAAAGGAGTACGTCAAGGCTGTATATTGTCAACCTGCTTATTTAACTTATATGCAGAGTACATCATGCAAAATGCTGGGCTAGATGAAGCACAAGCTAAGATTGCCAGGAGAAATATCGATAACCTCAGATATGCAGATGACACCACCCTTAAGGCAGAAAGTGAAGAGGAACTAAAAAGCCTCTTGATGAGAGTGAAAAAGGAGAGTGAAAAAACTGGCTTAAAGCTCAACATTCAAAAAACTAAATTCATGGCATCTGGTCCCATCACTTCATGGGAAATAGATGGGGAAACAATGGAAACAGTGACAGACTTTATTTTCTTAGACTTCAAAATCACTGCAGATGGTGATTGCAGCCATGAAATTAAAAGATGCTTGCTCCTTGGAAAAAAAGGTATGACCAACGTAGATGGCATATTAAAAAGTAGAGACATTGCTTTGCCAACAAAGGTCCATCTAGTCAAAGCTATGGCTTTTCCAGTAGTCATGTAAGGATGTTGGAGTTGGACCATAAAGAAAGAATTGATGCTTTTAAACTGTGGTGTTGGAGATGACTCTTGAGAGTCCCTTGGACTACAAGGAGGTCCAACCAGTCCATCCTAAAGGAAATCAGTCCTGAATATTCATTGGAATGAGTAATGCTGAAGCTGAAACTCCAATACTTTGGCCATCTGATTTGAAGAACTGATTCCTTGGAAAAGACCCTGATGCTGGGAAAGACTGAAGGTAGGAGGAAAAGGGGACGACAGAGGATGAAATGATCTAATGGCATCACTGACTTGATGGACATGAGTTTGAGCAAGCTCCAGGAGTTGGTGATGAACAGGGAAGCCTGGTGTGCTGCAGTCCATGGGGTCACAAAGAGTCAGACAAGACTAATGACTGAACTGACAGAATGGACTGGAGAAAACCTGCAAGTTGGACCTTAACAGAGGCATTGTGGGAAGAGTGGTCAGTTTATTGGCCAGCAAATCAAGAGGGTTGTGTAGCATACAAGATAGGTTGGGTGATGTCCTCCCTAAAAGTCTTATGTTGAGGTTCTGACAACCAGTTCCTGGGAACATGACCTCATTTGGAGTCAGAGTCTTTACAAAGAGGATGAAGTTCAATGAGGTCACTAGGATGGGTCCACAAAGAGTCGGACATAACTTAGTGACTGCACAACAGCAACAACAGAATGAGTCCTGACTCACCGGCACTGATGTCACAAACAGGCATAGCTTGGATACAGAGACAGACATGAAGTTGCAGAAGGAAGACATGAGGCAGAGAGACACAGGGAGAAGGAAGTCATCTACAGGTCAAGAAGAGGCCAGGCACAGATCCCCTCACAGCCTCAGGAGGAACCCTCCGTGATTACAGGCTTCCAGTCTCCAGACTGTAAGAGGATCAGTTTCTGCTGCTGGAGCCACCCAAAGGGTAACACTTCATTACTGCAGCAGACTTTATCCTGGAAAACTAAGGCAGATAGTGAAACACAAGTATGTTACTTTCTGCTTCAGTTCAAATGATCATATAATCTCTACTAACCCAGTCTACAAAGCACCACATTTAATGCATCCAGTGTCAGATGCGTATTATTTCTGTGCATGAGCCCTCTTAATGTATTTTAATAATGCATATTTAATAGTGCTCACTCTTTCTTTAATTACTCAGTTGTTAAGGCTTTTAAAGCAGGCTATTATGTTTGCCCTGGTTTTTGAGATTACAATTACATATCACTTCTCCCAATTTGAGGATGAGTACTTTGGGAGTCATGGATGCTGTCATCCAATCAAGAAGGCATAAAGCAAAAACCTTGCTGAAAGGAGAGAGAGTGAAAGCCACTTTTTAAAAACTATCAAGAATTATTACTATAGTCTTCTTGTTTATCAGTATTAATACACAGTCTTCTTGTTCATCCTAACTTTCCAATAATAAAGAAATTTATCCTAAGTCCTTGTGAATTTCTGGATATCATTTTACAGTGGACATTTTTCATTCTACAAAGACTTAATTCTATTAAATCTAACTTTCCTCTATTTACCATCCTTATTGTTAGAAAAAAGTAAAACAGAAAGATACACACATCATTTCCTTGAGATGAAAAATATAAATTCAGAATATGAATCTCTCAAGAGTAAAAAAGAGCATTATGAAAAAATTGGTAAAATAATAAAAATTATTTATGCCTAAAATTGTTTCCAAGTTAAGCATTATGCTATAAATTATTTTACTTGTAGGTAAGGGAACAACTCAGAGACCTAAAGAAAAACTATTGCTACCACATCAGCTGAGACAAGGTTGACCACTAAACCTGATTCTGCCCCATCAGCAGCAGAAACACCTTCACTCCCCGCCCCCAGTTTTCTCCTCTCACCATGGAGGACAGTGCTCTTGGTGTGAAATATAAAATATAATGTTTTGAGGAAAGCTTAGCTTGTTAAACGAACTCACAAAGTGAAAATAAGGTAAAAGATTAATGAGAGTTCATAAAAGTTAAATTATTTCAGATATAACCAATGGAAACTCACTGGAATTTTAATTCTTTTAACTTAGTAAATCTTATTTATTCAGCAAACATTACTGAAAAAAAAGTGTGACTTGGAGTATTTGAAAAAATTCAGTTCAGGCTGTCATCTGCTGAAAATAAAAACACAAAATCAGCAGGATAAAATAAAAATGATTTGGACGACTGCTAACAAAACCAGTATGCAAAGGCATGTTTATACTTCAGAGATGTGGGTCTGTCAATACCATGGATCTGTCCCTCCTGTGGATCTGTCCACTTGCTCTCTTCAGCACGGGTACTTCTGGACACAACTGCTGTAGAGGTTAGGCAGGAGAGCATGTGACCTGTGCTTCTTTATAACCTGGTCAACACTTTCAGCTTTAACTGCTCCTTCAACTTTCTGTCCACTAGTGGAAGCCAGCAAGGTATAATTAGTGACAGATAATAATTTATAATTTCAATATATAACGGAAAGCAAAGGGTGTTCTTATATCAGAAGGAGGATTGGAGGTTTTCACCTGATGCTGTTCTAACTATTCCAAATACTATTACATTAAATGACTGAGATCAAGTCTGGCCAAGACACTGATGGATTAATACCCTTCCCCATCTTCAACCCTTTGCAAACCCCTGAAATAAAATAGCTCTGTGCAAGTAGGGCAAAACAAACAAGGAAATGAAAAAATAAATTAAAAAAAATGGACAGAATCAAGAACAATATTGACAAAGTATCCCCCAACCCCAAAATTATTTGCCAGGGAGCTTGATGGCGTAAAGCAGAGTGCCCAGTGGTGCCAGCAGCTCTGCATGAGGAGGGAGCAGAGGAACAGAAACCCTTCTGATGGCTCTGGAAGCACAAGAAATTGAATTGCCAAGTGGTCCTTGTCTGACAGCTTAGCATCCTCACTCAGTGGGAAAGTTTAGCACTTGGCAGTCAAATACGGGCTTTACAAGCTCTGGTTCATGACACAGCTCTAACCATAAAGACTATGTCTTCATTTATCAGCAAGCAGCCATGCAACATTGGAAGATATTTCTGTATTCTGTCTTAAAAACCATCTTAATAATTTTCAAAAAGCACAAATAATGTAATAACACAATTTGAATGTAGGTACAATAAATTCAATAAAATTAACACAAATGGAAAACCAAAAAGTATTATTTGACAGCTTTAGATTAAATAAAAATTCAAAATAAAATAACAGAAATACTTTAAAACAATGGTGTTGATTGTGTAATGTTTCAGACTCTGGAAAATAGCTAAAGGATTTAGAAGAAAGAAATTTATGACATAAGGAATTGAAGCCTTTGGAAATAAAAACAAAGAAATGAACTAAAAATTCTAGTGAAGAAAAACAATTAAAATAAGATGAAAACAAAGAACAGAAAAATAGTAATTATAAATCAAAAAGAGTTAAAAAACATACACCTTCAGAATTTAAAACTAATATATAAATGCAAATATTGATTCATTAATGAAATCAGTAAAATAATAAAACCCCTAACCAACCTAATGGATTAAAAAGAGAGAGAGAGAGACAAAGCACAACTAAATAAAACTGGAAACTAAGAAGAGGAATAACTATTAAGAGGAAATATCAAAAGCCTATGACACTGCTTTACAAAACTCTTCAAAAATACATTTGGAAACCTAGATGGAGTGACATTTTTCCTAAATAGAACATATCCTATTGTAATAGAGCAGAGCATTATACAGAAATTGGACAGAGTAAGCATCACAGAAGAAATGAAGAAAGAAGTAGCTGAAGGGTTTCCTGACACACGGCAGCAGTGAACCAGGATCTCTCCATATGGGAGGAAGAGGATCCGGAGGCAGCACCAAGAGTTTAAGTAATGATCCCGTGACCAGTTCAGTTCAGTTGCTCAGTCGTGTCTGACTCTTTGCAACCCCATGGACTGCAGCACTCCAGGCTTCCATGTCCACCACCAACTCCTGGAGCTTGCTCAAACTCATGTCCGATGGTGATGCCATCCACCATCTCACCCTCTGTTGTCCCCTTCTACTTCCTTCAATCTTCCCAGCATCAGGGTCTTTTCAAATAAGTCAATTCTTCACATCAGGTGGCCAAAGTATTGGAGTTTCAGCTTCAGCATCACTCCTTCCAATGAATAGTCAGGGCTGATTTCCTTTAGGACTAGACATGGAACAACAGACTGATTCCAAATTGGGAAAGGAGTACATCAAGGCTATATATTGTCATCCTACTTATTTAACTTATATGCAGAGTACATCATGAGAAACGCTGGGCTGTATGAAGCACAAACTGAAATCAAGATTGCTGGGAGAAATATCAATAGCCTCAGATATGCAGATGACACCACCCTTATGGCAGAAAGTGAAGAGGAACTAAAGAGCCTCTTGGTGACAGTGAAAGAGAGTGAAAAAGCTGACTGAAAACTCAACATTCAAAAAATGAAGATCAGAGAGGGGTTAGGGAGGAGAAACAGGCAACTCTACTCTACCCAACTCTGTGAATTTCTGTGTGTTCCAGATGGTGGAGAACACTTAGGGAACTCATTACTGGCTGGATCTGTCTCCCTCCTTTTCATTCCCCCCATTTATCCTCCTGGCCACCTCTGCCACCTTCCTCCTTCTTCTCTTCTCTGTATAACTCTGTGAACAACTCTGAGCGGTCCAGTTCTGGAGTGCACATAAGGAAGAGATTACTGGATAGCCCACTCTCTCCTCTATTGATTCCACCTCATCTCATTCGGGTCACCTCTAGCTCCCTCCTCACTCTTCTCTTCTCCATATAATGCTGTAAACCTCTCTGGGTGAAACAAATTACAGGGCAAGACATACCAAGCAACTTCTCTAGCAGCAAGGAACACAGCCCTGAGCTCCAAGATACAGGCAGCCCAAAGTCACTCCAAAACCATAGACATCCCATAACTCATTACTGGACATTTCATTGCACTCCAGAGAGAAGAAATACAGCTCCACCCACCAGAACACCGACACAAGCTTCCCTAACCAAGAAACCTTGACAAACAACCTGTACAAATCCACACAGAGCAAGGAAACGCCACAATAAAGAGAACTCCACAAACTGCCATAATACAGAAAGGACACCCCAAAATCAGCAATTTAAACAAGATGAAGAGACAGAGGAATATCCAGCAGATAAAGGAACAGGATAAATGCCCACCAAACCAAACAAAAGAGGAAGAGATAGGGAATCTACCTGATAAAGAATTCCGAATAATGATAGTGAAATTGATCCAAAATCTTGAAATCAAAATGGAATCACAGATAAATAGCTTGGAGACAAAGATTGAGAAGATGCAAGAAAGGTTTAACAAGGACCTAGAAGAAACAAAAGAGAGTCAATATAAAATGAATAATGCAATAAATGAAATTAAAAACACTCTGGAGGCAACAAATAGTAGAATAACAGAGGCAGAAGATAGGATTAGTGAATTAGAAGATAGAATGGTAGAAATAAATGAATCAGAGAGGTTAAAAGAAAAACGAATTAAAAGAAATGAGGACAATCTCAGAGACCTCCAGGACAATATTAAACGCTACAACATTTGAATCATAGGGGTCCCAGAAGAAGAAGACAAAAAGAAAGACCACGAGAAAATACTTGAAGAGATAATAGTTGAAAACTTCCCTAAAATGGGGAAGGAAATAATCACCCAAGTCCAAGAAACCCAGAGAGTCCCAAACAGGATAAACCCAAGGCGAAACACCCCAAGACACATATTAATCAAATTAACAAAGATCAAACACAAAGAACAAATATTAAAGGCAGCAAGGGAAAAACAACAAATAACACACAAGGGATTTCCCATAAGGATAACAGCTGATCTTTCAATAGAAACTCTTCAAGCCAGGAGGCAATGGCAAGACATACTTAAAGTGATGAAAGAAAATAGCCTACAGCCCAGATTATTGAACCCAGCAAGGATCTCATTCAAATATGATGGAGAAATCAAAAGCTTCTCAGACAAGCAAAAGCTGAGAGAATTCTGCACCACCAAACCAGCTCTCCAACAAATACTAAAGGATATTCTCTAGACAGGAAACACAAAAACGGTGTATAAATTTGAACAAAAAACAATAAAGTAAATGGCAATGGGATCATACTTATCAGTAATTACCTTAAACGTAAATGGGTTGAATGCCCCAACCAAAAGACAAAGACTGGTTGAATGGATACAAAAACAAGACCCCTACATATGTTGTCTACAAGAGACCCACCTCAAAACAGGGGACACATACAGACTGAAAGTGAAGGGCTGGAAAAAGATTTTCCATGCAAATAGAGACCAAAAGAAAGCAGGAGTAGCAATACTTATATCAGATAAAATAGACTTTAAAACAAAGGCTGTGAAAAGAGACAAAGATGGTCACTACGTAATGATCAAAGGATCAATCCAAGAAGAAGATATAACAATTATAAATATATATGCACCCAACACGGGAGCGCTGCAATATGTAAGACAAATGCTAACAAATATGAAAGGAGAAATTAACAATAACACAATAATAGTGGGAGACTTTAATACCCCACTCACACCTATGGATAGATTAACTAAACAGAAAATTAACAAGGAAACACAAACGTTAAACGATACAATAGACCAGTTAGACCTAATTGATATCTATAGGACATTTCATCCCAAAACAATGAATTTCACCTTTTTCTCAAGTGCACATGGAACCTTCTCCAGGATAGATCACATCCTGGGCCATAAATCTAGCCTTGGTAAATTCAAAAAAATAGAAATCATCCCAAGCATCTTTTCTGACCACAATGCAGTAAGATTAGATCTCAAACTACAGGCGAAAAACTATTAAAAATTCCAACATATGGAGGCTGAACAACACGCTGCTGAATGACCAACAAATCACAGAAGAAATCAAAAAAGAAATCAAACTTTGCATAGAAACGAATGAAAATGAAAACACAACAACCCAAAACCTGTGGGACACGGTAAAAGCAGTCCTAAGGGGAAGGTTCATAGCAATACAGGCATACCTCAAGAAACAAGAAAAAACTCAAATAAAAAACCTAACCCTACACCTAAAGCAACTAGAAAAGGAAGAAATGAACTCCAGGGTTAGAAGAAGGAAAGAAATCTTTAAAATTAGGGCAGAAATAAATGCAAAAGAAACAAAAGAGACCATAGCAAAAATCAACAAAGCCAAAAGCTGGTTCTTTGAAAGGATAAATAAAATTGATAAACCATTAGCCAGACTCATCAAGAAACAAAGGGAAAAAAATCAAATCAATGAAATCAGAAATGAAAATGGAGAGACCACAACAGACAACACAGAAATACAAAGGATCCTAAGAGACTACTATCAACAATTATATGCCAATAAAATGGACAACGTGGAAGAAATGGACAAATTCTTAGAAAAGTACAACACTCCAAAACTGGACCAGGAAGAAACAGAAAATCTTAACAGACCCATCACAAGCACGGAAATTGAAACTGTAATCAAAAATCTTCCAGCAAACAAAAGCCCAGGTCCAGACGGCTTCACAGCTGATTTCTACCAAAAATTTAGAGAAGAGCTAACACCTATCCTGCTCAAACTCTTCCAGAAAATTGCAGAGGAAGGTAAACTTCCAAACTCATTCTATGAGGCCACCATCACCCTAATACCAAAACCTGACAAAGATGCCACAAAAAAAGAAAACTACAGGCCAATATCACTGATGAACATAGATGCAAAAATCCTTAACAAAATTCTAGCAATCAGAATCCAACAACACATTAAAAAGGTCATACACCATGACCAAGTGGGCTTTATCCCAGGGATGCAAGGATTCTTCAATATCCGCAAATCAATCAATGTAATACACCGCATTAACAAATTGAAAAATAAAAACCATATGATTATCTCAATAGATGCAGAGAAAGCCTTTGACAAAATTCAACATCCATTTATGATAAAAACTCTCCAGAAAGCAGGAATAGAAGGAACATACCTCAACATAATAAAAGCTATATATGACAAACCCACAGCAAACATTATCCTCAATGGTGAAAAATTGAAAGCATTTCCTCTAAAGTCAGGAACAAGACAAGGGTGCCCACTTTCACCATTACTATTCAACATAGTTTTGGAAGTTTTGGCCACAGCAATCAGAGCAGAAAAAGAAATAAAAGGAATCCAAATTGGAAAAGAAGAAGTAAAACTCTCACTATTTGCAGATGACATGATCCTCTACATAGAAAACCCTAAAGACTCCTCCAGAAAATTACTAGAACTAATCAATAAATATAGTAAAGTTGCAGGATATAAAATCAACACACAGAAATCCCTTGCATTCCTATACACTAATAATGAGAAAACAGAAAGAGAAATTAAGGAAACAATTCCATTCACCATTGCAATGGAAAGAATAAAATACTTAGGAATATATCTAACTAAAGAAACTAAAGACCTATATATAGAAAACTATAAAACACTGGTGAAAGAAATCAAAGAGGACACTAATAGATGGAGAAATATACCATGTTCATGGATTGGAAGAATCAAT
This sequence comes from Bos indicus, assembly GCF_029378745.1. NCBI lineage: Eukaryota > Metazoa > Chordata > Mammalia > Artiodactyla > Bovidae > Bos > Bos indicus. The sequence continues at coordinate 20,817,563 of NC_091773.1, read as the reverse complement.
ATAGTGAAAATGAGTATACTACCCAAAGCAATTTATAGATCCAATGCAATCCCTATCAAGCTACCAATGGTATTCTTCACAGAGCTAAAACAAATAATTTCACAGTTTGTATGGAAATACAAAAAACCTCAAATAGCCAAAGCTATCTTGAGAAAGAAGAATGGAACTGGAGGAATCAACCTACCTGACTTCAGGCTCTACTACAAAGCCACAGTTATCAAGACAGTATGGTACTGGCACAAAGACAGAAATATTGATCAATGGAACAAAATAGAAAGCCCAGAGATAAATCCACGCACATATGGACACCTTATCTTTGACAAAGGAGGCAAGAATATACAATGGATTAAAGACAATCTCTTTAACAAGTGGTGCTGGGAAATCTGGTCAACCACTTGTAAAAGAATGAAACTAGAACACTTTCTAACACCATACACAAAAATAAACTCAAAATGGATTAAAGATCTCAACGTAAGACCAGAAACTATAAAACTCCTAGAGGAGAACATAGGCAAAACACTCTCTGACATACATCACAGCAGGATCCTCTATGACCCACCTCCCAGAATATTGGAAATAAAAGCAAAAATAAACAAATGGGACCTAATTAAACTTAAAAGCTTCTGCACAACAAAGGAAACTATTAGCAAGGTGAAAAGGCAGCCTTCAGAATGGGAGAAAATAATAGCAAATGAAGCAACTGACAAACAACTCATCTCAAAAATATACAAGCAACTCCTACAGCTCAACTCCAGAAAAATAAATGACCCAATCAAAAAATGGGCCAAAGATCTAAATAGACATTTCTCCAAAGAAGACATACAGATGGCTAACAAACACATGAAAAGATGCTCAACATCACTCATTATCAGAGAAATGCAAATCAAAACCACTATGAGGTACCATTTCACGCCAGTCAGAATGGCTGCGATCCAAGTCTATAAGCAATAAATGCTGGAGAGGGTGTGGAGAAAAGGGAACTCTCTTACACTGTTGGTGGGAATGCAAACTAGTACAGCCACTATGGAGAACAGTGTGGAGATTCCTTAAAAAACTGGAAATAGAACTGCCTTATGATCCAGCAATCCCACTGCTGGGCATACACACTGAGGAAACCAGAAGGGAAAGAGACACGTGTACCCCAATGTTCATCGCAGCACTGTTTATAATAGCCAGGACATGGAAGCAACCTAGATGCCCATCAGCAGATGAATGGATAAGGAAGCTGTGGTACATATACACAATGGAGTATTACTCAGCCATTAAAAAGAATACATTTGAATCAGTTCTAATGAGATGGATGAAACTGGAACCTATTATACAGAGTGAAGTAAGCCAGAAAGAAAAACACCAATACAGTATACTAACGCATATATATGGAATTTAGAAAGATGGTAACAATAACCCAGTGTACGAGACAGTAAAAGAGACACTGATGTATAGATCAGTCTTATGGACTCTGTGGGAGAGGGAGAGGGTGGGGAGATTTGGGAGAATGGCATTTAAACATGTATATCATGTATGAAATGAGTCGCCAGTCCAGGTTCGATGCACGATACTGGATGCTTGGGGCTGGTGCACTGGGACGACCCTTAGGGAGGGTATGGGGAGGGAGGAAGGAGGAGGGTTCAGGATGGGGAACACAGGTATACCTGTGGCAGATTCATTTCTATATTTGGCAAAACAAATACAATATTGTTAAGTTTAAAAACAAAATAAAAATTAAAAAAAAAATGAAGATCATGGCATCCCGTCCCATCACTTCATGGCAAATGGATGGGGAAACAATGGAAACAGTGACAGATTTTATTTTCTTGGGCTATAAATTCTCTGCAGATGGTGACTGCAGCCATGAAATTAAGACATTTGCTCCTTGGAAGAAAAGCTATGACCAACCTAGACAGCATATTAAAAAGCAGAGACATTACTTTGCCAACAAAGATCCATCTAGTCAAAGCCATATTTTTTTCAATAGTCATGTATGGATGTGAGAGTTGGACTATAAAGAAAACTGAGCACCAAAGAATTGATGCTTTTGAACTGTGGTATTGGAGAAAACTCTTGAGAGTCCCTTGGACTGCAAGGAGATCAAGCCAGTCAATCCTAAAAGAAATAAGTCCATGACTATTTAAGTTACCTCTTGGAAAAGCGACTCATCTTTCTACTGAAAGGCCTGGGAACCATGAGTGAGTGAGTAGCACCAAGTACCCACACTACCCAGAGTTTGGTCTCTAAATATTTTTTTTTTTTTTAAGTTTAGCTAGTTTTAGTGCAAGTAACATATAAGCCTGAGGAATCCTATTACAGTTGAAGGCAAAACATCATCAAACACTGCTGCAGATCACTGTGACCCCATGGACTTCAGCACACCAGGCTCCTCTGGCCATGGGGTTCTCCAGGCAAGAATACTGGAGAGGGTTGCCATGCCTTCCCCAGGGGATCTTCCTGACCCAGGGATGGAACCCTTGTCTCATATCTCCTGGGCTGGCAGGTTCTTTACCACTAGTGCCACCTGGGAAGCCCTGAGATATGCTAACTAAACTACTTGAAAAGGGAGTTTTATGATGTCTAGCATTTGCGTCAAAGAAGCAATAGAAGAAGGTTGTGGGAAGAAGGTAGCCAAAGAAGGTAGTGGGAAGTGGATGGGGGGCCCTGATTTGACAGCTGCTAACACTGAAGGAGACTGATATACATCTGTGTACACTTGATACTTTCAAAATTTTCCAATTAAAAAACTAAATTTTCTAGTGATGAACTATCCTTCTCCTCTATAATAAACCCATTGAGGTAAGGACCATCTAGTACAAGGTAAAAGAGCTCTGGGGTATAAAGGACAGCATGGTCGCAATAATTAGCAAAACTGTATCTGTACGTGAGAGCTGCTAGGACAGTAGATTGCAAATGTCCTCAACTACAGAAAATAGTTGTGTGCAGTAGCAAAGTGTTAATAACCTTATGTGGTAATCATTTCACTCTCTCTGTATATGTATCAAATCATCATGTTACATCTTAATCTGATACAATGTTACATTTCAATAATGTCTCAAAGCTGAAGAAGAAGATGGAAATTATTTTTTCCCATGGTAGTTAGTACATATTAAGCTCTTCTGCTGCTGGGAGATATTTAATATTTATTTCCCTTCAAAGTGTACAATTCAGTGGGTTTGGTATAGTCATGAGTTTATGTACCTATCACCAATATCTGATTACATAAGATGTGTGTTACCCCCAGAGAAAATGGTACCCTTAGCTAAGGACCTAACAGAAGCAGAAGAGATTAAGAGATACCCTTAGCAGCCATTCTTTATCCCCATTCCAGTTAATATCTCTTTGAATTCCTTAATAGTAAACTTGATTTGAATTGCCCTTAACATTGTTTCTAGGAGCTTTTTCAATTTTATATAAATTTTCAAATGTATTGGCATTAAGTGTCTGCTTCTGATAATGCCAATTGCTGAAGCCCCCGTTCACTTACTTCTGTTGACTGTTTATTGTTACTGCGATCTTCATTCACGTTTCCTTATCTCCTCCTCCTGTTGGTCATCGGTGTTGACTGCACGCATAACACTATATTTGGAAAGTGTGTTTACAGAAATAATCTAATGCCTAGGCTGATACTATCTGTCTCCAGAGAGGATGCTCATTTGCTTCCGTTTGCACCTGGAGGCACTGGCACTCCAGGGACATTTAGGCCAGTTTTCATAGTGGAGATCACGTGAGGCCAAGCGCGTTCCCTGGTGAGAAACTGTCTGCTTCAGGTTTATTCTGTTACTGTGTGGCTCTTCAAGCAACTAACATTCGGCAAGCCTTAGCTTCACATTGCTATCCCCATAGTGCCACAAAGCTGTCAACTTCCTGCCAAATTGGAAAATGCAGAGGAAAGGTGGGCCGAGTACAGAGCACACACTCTGCACTGCTGTCCATTCCCAGACCCTGCCTATCTCACGTGATTTCCCTCGCTGCAGGAGTGCATGTTCTCATAATTAGTCAGCTGTGAACGCACATTTGTGTGTGTGTGTGTGTGTGATGCAGAGGAATAGCAGCAGTAGAAGGGCTTGGAATAAATATTGCTCATAATTTTATACCAATTTTTTGTTTTTTATCTTTTCTTTTTTAACACTTCAGTGTTGTTGACCCTCTCTATTGTCTTGACTTTCCATTTTATTTAACATTTTCATAACTTCTTTCTTTACATTGCATCTTTCTTGGCATTCAAATTAATTTTCAGTCTTGCATTTTCCCCTAGTAAATGTATTAAAAAGGCTATACATAGTCTGTCTCCTACAAATTTTTGTATTTAATAATTTCTCTATTTCAATATTGTACACATTCGTATACATTTCCATTGTGTTTTCTTCTTTGAAAGATTAATTACTTAGAAGACAATTTCAATTTCCAAATGTCTTCATTCCAAATAGAGGGGTGTTTCATGACTTTCTTTTGTTGTTGTTAAATGTGCTAACTTAATTGTGCTGTAGACAGAGAACATATAGCCTATGTGATACCAATGCTGTTTTCATGAACTCAATTCTAAAGAAAGATTATTTCTCCACAAGCCCTGCCCAGCACCTTATACAATCTATTCTGCACAACTTGTGTCTCTGTAAATCAAATTCACTCATACAGGATAAATTAATAGACTACTTTGGAACAGAAGGAAAGTCGTATTTGTTCATGCATAGTGTATCCCAGGCAAGAGCAGACAGAACGATGGTAGAATTACGACCTCTGTTTGGAAGTGGGAGGGTCTTCAGTGTCACTGCTCGATTGGCAGGAGAAGCACTGCAGCATCTCCCTTGAGATGCGGGGAGCCAGCTCCATCTGAGCAACAAGATCTCAAGACTCAGCCCAGAGAGAGTGGCCTGGCTCACCCCCATCTCAGCACTGACTCCACTGCCGGCCCTCTGCAGTCACTCTGCCCCAAGCACACATGGCACCTGGGCAAATAGCTCCTCTTCAAACCAAGACCATAAAACAGCATAATTAAGGGATTCCATCTGTCCCATTCCTGCCCCCAGCAGCCAGGGTCCAGATAAAGTTGAGACATCATTTCCACTCTATTGTTCTGGCACATGTTCAGTCACCACTGTGACAGCATCTGCTCGCACGCATACATCTGCACGAGCAGTCCAAATGATCCCCTCGAGTCCCAATCACTCCTTTTTGTTTTGTGTTCTTGTTGCTACAAAACGATGTAGTTTTGTACTGTCCTCCCTAACTTGCCTTTGCTCAGAAGACATGCTGTTTTTCCTATATACTTTTGAAGACTGATATGATTTTCAAGTAATATATAATAATGTTTTAGAAAATAAATATCTCTTTGTCCTTTAGTTTTACTTTACAATTTGAGTGGTTCAAATCTTTCATACACTTACTATCAGTTTTTAAGACAAGTGTAAAAAAATCTCCCCAAAGATCTGTAGCTATGGCAATTTCCTCTTGCAGGTCTTATACTTTTGGCTTCACATATTTTGGGTTTTTGGTTTTTTTTTTCCCAGTGAAACTTTATCATTTCACTTGTGAATTCTTTTTTTTTTTTTAGTTGGAGTATAGTTGTTCTACGCTGCTGTGTCAATGAGTCAGCCATATTTATACGTACAGTCCTACTTTTTTGGATTTCCTACCCATTTATGTTGCTACAAAGCACTGAGTAGAGCTCCCTGTGCTATACAGTAGATTCTCATTAGTTATTCTACTTTATACACAGTATCAATAGTGCATAGATGTCAACACCAATCTCCCAATTTATCCCACCCTCCCTGCCCCCATTGGTATCAATATTTGTTCTCTACATCTGTGTCTTTATTTCTGCTTTACAAATAAGATCTATATCATATTTCTAGGCTCCACATAATATATGTTACTATACAATATTTGCTTTTCTCTTTCTGACTTACTTCACTCTATATGATAGGCTCTAGGTCCATCCATGACTCTGCAAATGACCCAATTTCATTTATTTTTATGGGTAATATTCCACTGTATATATGTATCACATCTTCTTTATCCATTTCTCTGTTGATGAACATTTAGGTTGCTTCCATGTCCTGGCTATTTACATATTTTAAATTTATGCTACTAGGTTCTTAAAAATTTAGAAGTGTTCGCTTCTCCTGCTGAATTGAACTTTTCCTGTTTCATGTCTAGAGAGGCTTCTGTTCAGAAGTTCTATTTTGTCTTACATTGGTGAAATTATACTAGTCTTCTCCTGTATTATCTGCTTTTCATAATCTGGCTATTTCATCTGGAAGCTTTGCCACTTCAGTCCTGGGGCTGGTGCTCCTTGCACTTGCCCTTTAGAGCTTGTAACCTCAGGTTTTATGTGATTTTGAGGATTGTGAGATTATAATCAACGGCATTTAGTGTATGGGACTTTTCAGGCTTTGATTTAAGGAGGAATCTCATTATCTATGCTGTCAGGCTCCTGGGAGGGGTCATCAACTGGGACCTTCTTAATCAAATTCCAGGCTTATGCCTTTGGAGTTCCATAGCAGTGAAGATAATGCTAGTGTAAAGTGTAGATTGCAGCCAGACTGTCGTTGGAAACTCCTCGCTAATGCTACTGCTCCTTCCTCCACAGAAAGCAGGTGTGTCTACCCTCTGTCTTAGCCATTGACTGATCTCAGCCTTACATTACCAGCCCTTTCCTTGAGAAAAGCATCTTTTAGAGCCTGTTTTGTGGAGATTCTCATGATTTTCCACCTTGTGTGGAGTGGAAGCTTTTCCTCCTTCCTTTGTCATGAACCCCATTAAGATGGAGGGAATAAGGTCATGCAGGATCAAGGCTTTTGCTGATAAAGATCTGTATAGTCAAGGCTATGGTTTTTCCATGTAGTCATGTATGGATGCGAGAGCTGCACCATAAAGAAAGCTGAGCACTGAAGAACTGATGCTTTCAAACTGTGGTGCTGGAGATGACTCTTGAGAGGACCCTGGACAGCAAGGAGATTAAACCAGTCTAAAGGAAATCAACCCTGAATATTCATTGGAAGGACTGATGCTGAAGCTGAAGCTCCAATACTTTGGCCATCTGATGCAAAGAGCTGACTCATTAGAAAAGACCCTGATGCTGTGAAAGACTGAAGGCAGGAGGAGAAGGGGATGAATGAGGATGAGAGGTTGGATGTCATCACTGATCCAGTGGACATGAATCTGAGAAAACTCTGGGAGACATTGAAGGACAGGGAAGCCTGGTGTGTTGCAGTCCATGGGGTTGCAAAGAGTCAGACCCAACTTAGTGACTGAACAAGGATCAGAATATTCTCAGAGCAGCCAGGCTTGGTGCTTCATTACGTTTCCAATCTGTTGTTTTTGTCTCTGAGGATTTCTGCCATTTTCTCACCAACTCAACTCCACACATAGAGAGCATATTTGTATTTCATTTTCAATATCATGTATTACGAAGGTTATTTAGATAGTTTGCCACATTGCTGGAATATGAATTCTGACTGTGGTTATCTCTGTTTTATTCTCCGTGCTCCTATATCTTAAAATGTCTTTATAACTAAAACATACTATTATGATAAGAAAGTATTAAGCATAATGACATTTGCTTAATTGAGACATTCTCAGTAATTCCCTCTACTGGATAGACAGCATAGTAACTATGTAATCAGTGTAGTTCATATGTTTTTATACCTTTGTAGATGAATAAGTTCTTATTTCTTAATAATATATAACCTAAGTAATTCAGTTCAGTTGCTCAGTTGTGTCCGACTCTTTGCAACCCCATGAATCACAGCACGCCAGGCCTCCCTGTCCATCACCAACTCCCAGAGTTCACTCAGACTCACGTCCATCGAGTCAATGATGCCATCCAGCCATCTCATCCTCTGTCGTCCCCTTCTCCTCCTGCCCCCAATCCCTCCCAGCATCAGAGTCTTTTCCAATGAGTAGTTACAAGCATTAAATAAATATTAATATGTGGCAACCAGTAATAAATATTCTTATATACTGGCATCTAATGTAGTCAAATATGAATGAATTCTTTTCCCTGTGAACTTAAAAAAATGTTTTTTTTCTTAAATATCTAGGCTGGTTGAAGGGTGTTTAGAAGCCAAGCACAGCATGCAATACTATACACTCTTCCATGCCTTTAATCCTGTCATTTCCTACAAGATTCCTTAAACACTTTATATGTCATAGGGATTGCTAGTAAGGATGCTTTTCCTATGGTTCAACAGAAAACACTGTTATCATTTTATAAAACAGCTTTTGTGTTAGGAGTTCAAATTTTAGCTATTATGAAGAAAAAAGAAAATCCAAAAACTCAAAAACCATTAGTTCATGATGAAATAATATCTCAGAAGTTGATTCACCAATGAAGCTCTCCTGTCTCAAAGTGTGAGGAGATGTCGTATTTCTGCTGTTTGATTTTATTCCTGGAGAAGAATTAATAACAGTGAAGTTAAGAAGAGGAATCCAAGTCCCCATGCCAAGCTGCTGCTGCCTCTGCTCTCCGAGGCTCAGAATGAATTCACTCCTGTCTCCCCTCACCTCCAGATATTCTTGCTGTTCCTCAGCTTGCTGGTGTGGGACAGCACAGAGCCTGAACTCTGAACAATTCTGCATCACTTCCCTTCACCATCAGGGTCTTCTGGAAGCCAGGTAACCCTCCTTAGCCTCAGAATGCATGGAGTTGTCATAATAAGAATATTTTTACTAAATGTGAAAACAGTGCTTTGTAGAATATAAAAAGACATTTAATGCAGTCAGTTTTAATACCACAAGTCTTCCCTAGATACTAGAATTAAATCATAAATAGTGAGTATTAGCTTTGTATGCGTTCACTCAACTTTTTCTATCAAATCTACTACTGGTCCCTTTTCATTATGTGAAATGAGATAAGACATTACTACAGAATCACCAGCTCTTATTTAGGTGCTGAATAGCAATACAAATGGGCAACTGGATTTTATTGCCAAGATGAGTACTGGTTTAAAAACTGAATCTGACAATAATAGATGTAAAATTCCTCAGCTGTCTGAACTATCTTCCTAGTAGCTAATCAGAAAGTATTGCTCTACTGATACAATTCTCATCTTAGGCTAGTATGAACTTTATTTGACTTTGCTGCTGCTACTGCTGCTAGGTCGTTTCAGTCGTGTCCGACTCTGTGCAACCCCATAGACAGCAGCCCACCAGGCTCCTCTGTCCCTGTGATTCTCCAGGGAAGAATACTGGAGTGGGTTGCCATTTCCTTCTCCAATGCATGAAAGTGAAAAGTGAAAGTGAAGTCGCTCAGTCGTGCCCGACTCTTAGCGACCCCATGGACTGCAGCCTACCAGGGTCCTCCATCCATGGGATTTTCCAGGCAAGAGTTCTGGAGTGGGGTGCCATTGCCTTATTATTTTACATCAGCAATATGAAATGAGTTACAATATGTATCATTATACTAATACTGCTTAATTTAGTAACATTTAAATATGTACACATTCACACCATAATGAAATTTTACTTTTATTAAATTAGTATCTCCAGGCCAAGTTGAATCACAGGTGTTGACAAATTTATTCCACGAATGTTTAATACTAACAAGTTTTAAAAATCTTTCAGGTGTTTATCCCTGAGCTGTTCCTCCCCAAACTTAACAAATAAGTCTCGTATTACTGTTACATACTCACAGGAGGGTATCTGGTGGGTTGACCAATCTCTGTCCCAGCAAACCTTGTAATGTGCGTGTGTGTGAAGTCACTTAGTTGTGTCTGACTCTTTGCAACCCTATGGACTGCAGCCCGTCAGGCTCCTCTGTCCATGGGATTCTCCAGACAAGAATTTTGGAGCAGGTTGCCATGCCCTCCTCCAGGGGATCTTCCCAACCCAGACAACAAACCCACATCTCTTACATCTCCTGCATTGGCAACTGGGTTCTTTACCATCTGGGAAGCCTGATGAAAGGATGAGAAAGAATAATGTCCAACCAGTCAGAGAAGCTGTCCATAGAGCAGCTAGTGGGATGACAAAGATCCACTAACCTGTCAGCAAGAGTGGGACACTTTTCAGGAGGGAAGACACACCTGAGTCATTCTGAATGAGGTAGAAGAAATCACCTGACTTTCTATTCTTAAAAAATCTTTAATTTCTCAATAAATATTAATCAATGAATTTGCCAATATATTTTTACCATAAATAAGCTATTCTAATTAAAACTGATAACTAATTTACCTTTGAAAGTAAACTGGACATTACTCTTAAGAACATCTTTGTGTTAGTTCTTATCACTCTCTGGCAAACACTAAAGGAACTATCACCCAAGAGGATATAATTTAACTTTCATCTCCTCCTGGACATTCTGCACAGCATTTGAATACCACTGGGTTCTGTGTCTCAGAAGATGAGCTTGCCCACCAGCTCTCTTGAGTGGAGAAGGCTTACACTAGACCAGTTATTTAGGCTACAATTATTTATCTGGATTAACAATGCTTATCAAATCAGTTTTAAAAACAAATCTATACTTGATCTTCTATTTTATGAATCTCAGAGATTGTTATCTTGGTCACTTTGAAAATCAATTATAAAATTTTAGGATATTAGCACAAACTTTGCCAATCATGGATGACACATTCAAACAGGAACATAGTCATAGCAATCCTAATCCTTATTTAAACAGTACGATATGATAATGAATTGCCATTTTTAGGTAAAAGTTTTTGTTCTTATTGATCATTTCATAACATGACTCACATCTACTTATCTTGCTCTAAAGTGTCAATATAGATAAAAATGAAAAATAATCAGCACCGTTCAGACTGTGATGTGTTATATAATGCCCTATATATGGTTTGAACATGGAGTTCAAGGTCAGGAGGGGTGGCCGTGAGGAGATACCCCCGTCCAAAGAAAGAGAAACCCAGGTAAGATGGTAGGTGTTGTGAGAGGGCATCAGAGGGCAGACACACCGAAACCATAATCACAGAAAACTAGCCAATCTGATCACATGGACCACAGCCTTGTCTAACTCAATGAAACTAAGCCGTGCTGTGTGGGGCCACCCAACATGGGCGGGTCATGGTGGAGAGGTCTGACAGAATGTGGTCCACTGGAGAAGGGAATAGCAAACAATTACAGTATTCTTGCCTTGAGAATCCCATGAACTGTATGAAAGGGCAAAATGATAGGATACTGAAAGAGGAATTCGCCAGGTCAGTAGGTGCCCAATACGCTATTGGAGATCAGTGGAGAAATAACTCCAGAAAGAATGAAGGGATGGAGCCAAAGCAAAAACAACACCCAGTTGTGGATGTGACTGGTGATAAAAGCAAGGTCCGATGTTGTAAACAGCAATATTGCATAGGAACCTGGAATGTTAGGTCCATGAATCAAGACAAACTGGAAGTGGTCAAACTGGAGATGGCAAGAATGAATGCCTACATTCTAGGAATCAGCGAACTAAAGTGGACTGCGATGGATGAATTTAACTCAGATGACCATTATATCTACTACTGCAGGCAGGAATCCCTTAGAAGAAATGGAGTAGCCATCATGGTCAACAAGAGAGTCCTAAATGCAGTACTTGGATGCAATTTCAAAAACGACAGAATGATCTCTGTTCATTTCCAAAGCAAACCATTCAATATTACGGTAATCCAAGTCTAAGCCCCGACCAGTAATGCTGAAGAAACTGAAGTTGAACGGTTCTGTGAAGACCTACAAGGCATTTTAGAACTAACACCCAAAAAAGATGTCCTTCTCATTATAGGGGGCTGGAATGCAAAAGTATGAAGTCAAGAAACACCTGGAGTAACAAGCAAATTTGGCCTTGGAATATGGAATGAAGCAAGGCAAAGGCTAATAGACTTTTGCCAAGAGAATGCACTGGTCATAGCAAACACCCTCTTCCAACAACACAAGAGAAGGCTCTACACATGGACATCACCAGATGGTCAAGGCTGAAATCAGATTGATTATATTCTCTGCAGCAAAAGATGGAGAAACTCTATACAGTTGGCAAAAACAAGAGCAGGAGCTGACTGTGGCTCAGATCATGAACTCCTTATTGCCATATTCAGACTTAAATTGAAGAAAGTAGGGAAAACTATTAGACCATTCAGGTATGACCTAAATCAAATCCCTTATGATTATACAGTGGAAGTGAGAAATAGATTTAAGGGCCTAGATCTGATAGACAGAGTGCCTGATGAACTATGGACGGAGGTTCATGACATTGAACAGGAGACAGGGATCAAGACCATTCCCAAGAAAAAGAAATGCAAAAAAGCAAAATGGCTGTCTGAGGAGGGCTTGCAAATAGCTGTGAAAAGAAAAGAAGCGAAAAGCAAAGGAGAAAAGGAAAGATATAAACATCTGAATGCAGAGTTCCAAAGAATAGCAAGGAGAGTTAAGAAAGCCTTCCTCAGCAATCATTGAAAAGAAATAGAGGAAAACAACAGAATGGAAAAGACTAGGGATCTCTTCAAGAACATTAGAGATACCAAGGGAACATTTCATGCAAAGATGGGCTCAATAAAGGAGAGAAATGGTATGGACCTAACAGAAGCAGAAGATATCAAGAAGAGGTGGCAAGAATACACAGAAGAACTGTATAAAAAAGATCTTCATGACCCAGATAATCATGATGGTGTGATCACTCATCAAAGCTAGACATCCTTAAATGTGAAGTCAAGTGGGCCTTAGAAAGCATCACTATGAACAAAGCTACTGGAGGTGATGGAATCCCAGTTGTGCTATTTCAAATCCTGCACTCAGAACGCCAGCAAATTTGGAAAACTCAGCAGTGGCCACAGGACTGGAAAAGGTCAGTTTTCATTCCAATCCCAAAGAAAGGCAATGCCAAATAATGCTCAAACTACTGTACAATTGCACTCATCTCACATGCTAGTAAAATAATGCTCAAAATTCTCTAAGCCAGGCTTCAGCAATACGTGAACCATGAACTTCCAGATGTTCAAGCTAGTTTCAGAAAGGCAGAGGAACCAGAGATCAAATTGCCAACATCCGCTGGATCATGGAAAAAGCAAGAGAGTTCCAGAAAAACATCCATTTCTGCTTTGTTGACTATGCCAAAGCCTTTGACTGTGTGGATCACAATAAACTGTGGGAAATTCTGAAAGAGATGGGAATACCAAGACCACCTGACCTGCCTCTTGAGAAACCTACATGCAGGTCAGGAAGCAACAGTTAGAACTGGACATGGAACAACAGACTGGTTCCAAATAGGAAAAGGAGTAGGTCAAGGCTGTATATTGTCACCCTGTTTATTTAACTTCTATGCAGAGTACATCATGAGAAATGCTGGACTGGAAGAAGCACAAGCTGGAATGAAGATTGTTGGGAGAAATATCAATAACCTCAGATATGCAGATGACACCACCCTTATGGCAGAAAGTGAAGAGGAATTAAAAAGCCTCTTGTTGAAAGTGAAAGAGGAGAGTGAAAAATTGGCTGAAAGCTCAACATTCAGAAAACTAAGATCATGGGATCCGGTCCCATCACTTCATGGCAAATAGATGGGGCAACAATGGAAACAGTGTCAGACTTTATTTTTCTGGGCTCCAAAATCACTGAAGATGGTGATTGCAGCCATGAAATTAAAAGACGCTTACTCCTTGGAAGGAAAGTTATGACCAACCTAGATAACATATTCAAAAGCAGAGACATTACTTTGCCAACAAAGGTTCGTCTAGTCAAGGCTATGGTTTTTCCAGTGGTCATGTATGGATGTGAGAGTTGGACTGCGAAGAAAGCTGAGTGCCAAAGAATTGATGCTTTTGAACTGTGGTGTTGGAGAAGACTCTTGAGAGTCCCTTGGACTGCAAGGTGATCCAACCAGTCGGTTCTGAAGGAGATCAGCCCTGGGATTTCTTTGGAAGGAATGATGCTAAAGCTGAAACTCCAGTACTTTAGCCACCTCATGCAAAGAGTTGACTCATTGGAAAAGACTCTGATGCTAGGAGGGATTGGGGGCAAGAGGAGAAGGGGACGACAGAGGATGAGATGGCTGGATGGCATCACTGACGCGATGGACATGAGTCTGGGTGAACTCCAGGAGTTGGTGATGGACAGGGAGGCCTGGTGTGCTGCAATTCATGGGGTTGCAAAGAGTCAGACACAACTGAGCGACTGAACTGAACTGATATATGGCTTATTGTTATTTATTTATAGTGGTAAATTAAAGCATATAGAGAAAAGGGAAAAAAATTCTCTCTTTGCCTTTTTCCACATTCAGCTGGTGGTCAGATCAGATCAGATCAGATCAGTCGCTCAGTCATGTCCGACCCTTTGCAACCCCATGAATCGCAGCACACCAGGCCTCCCTGTACATCACCAACTCCTGGAGCTCACTGAGACTCACGTCCACTGAGTCCGTGATGCCACCCAGCCATCAAATCCTCTGTCGTCTCCTTCTCCTCTTGCCCTCAATCCCTCCCAGCATCAGAGTCTTTTCCAATGAGTCAACTCTTTGCATGAGGTGGCTAAAGTACTGGAGTTTCAGCTTTAGCATCATTCCTTCCAAAGAAATCCCAGGGCTGATCTCCTTCAGAACCGACTGGTTGGATCACCTTGCAGTCCAAGGGACTCTCAAGAGTCTTCTCCAACACCACAGTTCAAAAGCATCAATTCTTCGGCACTCAGCCTTCTTCACAGTCCAACTCGCACATCCATACATGACCACAGGAAAAACCATAGCCTTGACTAGACGAACCTTTGTTGGCAAAGTAGTGTCTCTGCTTTTGAATATGTTATCTAGGTTGGTCATAACTTTCCTTCCAAGGAGTAAGCGTCTTTTAATTTCATGGCTGCAGTCACCATCTGAAGTGATTTTGGAGCCCAGAAAAATAAAGTCTGACACTGTTTCCACTGTTTCCCCATCTATTTCCCGTGAAGTGATGGGACCAGATGCCATGATCTTTGTTTTCTGAATGATGAGCTTTAAGCCAACTTTTTCACTCTCCACTTTCACTTTCATCAAGAGGCTTTTGAGTTCCTCTTCACTTTCTGCCATAAGGGTGGTGTCATCTGCATATCTGAGGTTATTGATATTTCTCCCGGCAATCTTGATTTCAGCTTGTGTTTCTTCCAGTTCAGCATTTCTCATGATGTACTCTGCATAGAAGTTAAATAAGCAGGTTGACAATATACAGCCTTGACGTACTCCTTTTCCTATTTGGAACCAGTCTGTTGTTCCATGTCCAGTTCTAACTGTTGCTTCCTGACCTGCATATAAATTTCTCAAGAGGCAGATCAGATGGTCTGGTATTCCCATCTCTTTCAGAATTTTCCACAGTTTATTGTGATCCACACAGTCAAAGGCTTTGACATAGACAATAAAGCAGAAATAGATGTTTTTCTGGAACTCTCTTGCTTTTTCCATGATCCAGCAGATGTTGGCAATTTGACCTCTGGTTCCTCTGCCTTTTCTAAAACCAGCTTGAACATCAGGAAGTTCACGGTTCACATATTCCTGAAGCCTGGCTTGGAGAATTTTGAGCATTACTTTACTAGCATGTGAGATGAGTACAATTGTGCAGTAGTTTGAGCATTCTTTGGCATTGCCTTTCTTTGGGATTGGAATGAAAACTGACCTTTTCCAGTCCTGTGGCCACTGCTGAGTTTTCCAAATTTGCTGGCATATTGAGTTCAGCACTTTCACAGCATCATCTTTCAGGATTTGTAGTAGCTCAACTGGAATTCTATCACCTCCACTAGCTTTGTTTCTAGTGATGCTTTCTAAGGCCCACTTGACTTCACATTCCAGGATGTCTGGCTCTAGGTCAGTGATCACACCATCGTGATTATCTGGGTCGTGAAGATCTTTTTTATACAGTTCTTCTGTGTATTCTTGCCATCTCTTCTTAATATCTTCTGCTTCTGTTAGGTCCATACCATTTCTGTCCTTTATCGAGCCCATCTTTGCATGAAATGTTCCTTTGGTATCTCTGATTTTCTTGAAGAGATCCCTAGTCTTTCCCATTCTGTTGTTTTCCTCTACTTCTTTGCATTGATTGCTGAAGAAGACTTTCTTATCTCTTCTTGCTATTCTTTGGAACTCTGCATTCAGATGTTTATATCTTTCCTTTTCTCCTTTGCTTTTTGCTTCTCTTCTTTTCACAGCTATTTGTAAGGCCTCCCCAGACAGCCATTTTGCTTTTTTGCATTTCTTTTCCATGGCGATGGTCTTGATCCCTGTCTCCTGTACAATGTCACGAACCTCATTCCATAGTTCATCAGGCACTCTATCTATCAGATCTAGGCCCTTAAATCTATTTCTCACTTCCACTGTATAATCATAAGGGATTTGATTTAGGTCATACCTGAATGGTCTAGTGGTTTTCCCTACTTTTTTCAATTTGGTATCAACTATTAAAATGTTTTCCCTTTTGGTATGTACATAAACATAGCTCGATATCTCACAGAAACATTGAAGTATCTTACAGTAAGGCCCGTTCATTATAACAAAACATTAAAATGTCAACACATTTGTAACATGAAAATATTTGAGAAGTATTAATACATAAAAGGATAAATTTTTAAAAATATATTTAGCTAAATATAGCCCAATGTGTTTGTCAAGTTCTGTATCTAACAGTATGGTCGTTAAGCAAAAAAAGTGATACAATTTTTAATTTTATATAAAAATTACACTTCAAATATCCTGCATTATATAATTTTAATTATATGTCCTGAAGAATATAATTCTCCAAAATTCTAGGCTGATTATTGTTTTTCTCTTTTGATGTGCATGCGTTGTGTCTTAGTTGAGATAAGCCTGGTTGATCCTGCCTTGAAAGAAAGATGCCACAGAAGTGGCCGCCAGCAGGTGGAGCAGGTGGAGCTGTCTGGCAGGCGGGCTTCAGACAGTGTCAGAGAAGATTCAGACAACTGCACTCTGATTGCTGGAATGGGAGACAGACCAAACGCAGGTTGGGTTCTGCTGTCTGTTTTCCCTCCAGCATCATGGTCACTGGAAGCACCACAGGTGAATCGGATAGGGTCTCCTGTGACATGCAGGTAGCTGCAGGTCGGGCAGTGACATCCCCTCACTCCTGGGGTATCCCCTTCCTACTGTTCTCAGCTTTGTCAGGAAACCACCTCACTCCTTGTTTGTCAACGCCGCAATTATCTACCTGCTTTGTGCTTCTCATTTTATATTCTAAGTGCCAAAGACTGAAGGTGGACAAATGAAAAAGCTCCCCTGGCTCCAAATCAAACTGTTATTCAGTTCAGTGGCTCAGCCGGGTCCGACTCTGTGCCCAGCATGCCAGGCTTCCCTGTCTGTCACCAACACTCGGAGCTCGCTCAAACTTATGTCCATTGAGTCGGTGATGCCATCCAACCATCTAATTCTTGGTTGTCCCTTTCTCCTCCTGCCTTCAATCTTTCCCAGCATCAAGGTCTTTTCAAATGAGTCAACTCTTCGCATCAGGTGGCCAAAGTATTGGAGTTTCAGTGTCAGTCCTTCCAATGAATATTCAGGACTGATTTCCTTTAGGATTGACTGGTTGGATCTCCTTGCAGTCCAAGGGACTTTCAAGAGTCTTCTCCAACACCACAGTTCAAAAGCATCAGCTGTTTGGCACTCAGCTTTCTTTATGATCCAACTCTCATATCCATATATGACTACTGGAAAAGCCATAACTTTGACTATATGCACTTTGGTTGCCAAAGTAGTGTCTCTGCTTTTTAATGTAATGTCTAGGTTTGTCATAGCTTTTCTTCCAAGGAGCAAGTGTCTTTCAATTTCATGGCTGCAGTCACCATCTGCAGTGATTTTGGAGCCCAAGAAAATAACTTCTCTTGCTGTTTCCATTGTTTCCCCATCTATTTGCCATGAAGTGATGGGACCAGATGCCATGACCTTAGTTTTCTGAATGTTGAGTTTTCAGTCAGCTTTTTCACTCTCCTCTTTCACTTTCATGAAGAGGCTCTTTCATGCCTCTTCATTTTCTGCCATAAGGGTGGTGTCACCTGCATATCTGAGGTTATTGACATTTTAGAGACACAGATTAATACTCAACCAGGTCAGGCTGATGTCACTGCACAATAACTCTGAGGAGCTCCTTGGGAGCAGAAAGCTGCACAGAAGACGCACTCCTGACCGCAGTCTTCCTGGCCCACAAAACGCAAAACTCGCACACGCCTCCCTCCCAAACAACCCAGTTCAAGGGATTTCAGATTTTCTGGTCTAAGTGAAAATATAGAAAAGGTAAAATCTGAGTTTTTCTAATGCTGTAACTGAAAATTAAATCCTATTTCATGCTTCCCAAAGTTCAATGGCAAAACACTTTAGATTATTTTCAGATCAACTCATAAATATTTATACTGATGCCAAAACTCATTCCTGGAATTCCCCCCAGAAAGTGGTATGTGGTGTGCCCCGGCCTACATAATTTATCAGTGATTCCATCTGTACTCCTTCCATCTCCTTTGGGTTTGTTTTGCCGCTCAATATTCAGTCATAAGAATATAATTTGGTAAAACAGGCCCATTTGAAAGAAATGCCTATACAGAATTTTTCATCGAGAAATCCCTGTTCATTTGTTAAGCTGTTTCAGCTCTTTCTCTCTCCCTCTCTCTCTTTCTGTCTCTCTTTCACACACACACACACACACACACACCATGGTATTTCCTTCTGGAAATGTCTACTAAAGGTCTTCTCTGCATGAGGAGACACTTGTTCCTGTGGCACATGTAAGGATGTTCAGGTAGTACATTCTGACAAGGAAGAGGGCTCCTGTGCATACCACAAAGACCAAGGGAATGTGTGCCGGGCCCACAAAGCCAGCACAGGCAGTTCAGAGTAAGTAAGTAGTTCGGAGTAGAATTGTCCCAGATGGTGGCCATGCAGAAGGCAGCCCTGAGAAGTTGTTCACCATCAGACAGGAGGCCAGGACCTTGTGGAGCCACATCATGTGCTCTCTGACAGGACAGTTCAGAGAACATTCCAACCAAAATCCCTATTCAGATTGGTCAGCCTGATTTGAAAACACAGCTGCTCAAAAGAGGTAAACGGAGCTTTGAATTCCAGCCGTCACACCTCCTCGTGGACCGACCACGTCTGACCAGCCCCACCCCACATCCTGTGCAGAGTCCGAATTCCTCTGCTACCCAGTGAAGAGGCAATGTGGCAAGACGTGAGTTAGCCGTCTCACACCACTGCTGCGTCTTGTGACAGAAAATGAAACACTTCCCATTTTTCTTACATGGAAGCACTAGCTCCTCTCCCTCCTGTGTCTCTCCCACCAGCCCATGACTTGCTGGCGGGGAGGGCAATGCATGTTTTCTTCCACACCACGCATCACTCATGTGCTCACAGGATGTTTGCCTAATGAATGCCCAGTGGGCATGGAGTGATTCTGTCACCGCCTCCACGTAACCCTGCCACCGAGCACCAAGTTCTCATCGCTCTGTAGAGATGCATTTCTCCTCCAAGTGAATTCCATTACTCAGGTTGGATAGAATCCCTGTCATTCATTGGGGGATATAATCTGCATATCTTTACTGATGGTTAAAATGGTCCCTTATCTGGAACCGGATGGATACAGGAAGAGAAGTGTTACCCAGGCAACGGAGCTGCTTTGTTTGAATGGCTTTCTTTATTATCACAATGGAAGTTAAAAGATACAATGTTGTGTAAATTACTGAGTTCACGTAAATAAGTGTAACGATAAAGAGAATGAGGAAAAAACTACCACTTTTAAGTGAAAGATAGAACATTTCTGGACTTATTTCACAGTTGTATGGATTGTATAATCCATTTATGTTCATTAAAAATTATTAACACCCTTGAATAAATTCAGGAGTTTATCACAGTACACATATTCAGTCTGATGTTTATTTTTTTATTTGTTCATTTTCCATGTCTCCTTTTGAAATGTGAGCATCTTGAGAGAAGCGTTGCTGATCTTGTTCACAGAGGTTAACTCCTATTCTAGGAATTCAGAAAACATAAAATAACAGGGAAATAAATTTTGAGACTGGGTGTCTGCCACTAGGTAGCATGGAGGTCCTTTTGTCTCATAAAAACAAATTTTACATTTGTAACTGCAGCATTTCATATAAAAATAAAAAACTTTTTAGAAATACTTGTCTCCTTTTTTATTTCTTTAAATTATTATTTTAATTGGAGGCTAATTACTTTACAGTATCGTGGTGGTTTTTGCCATACGCTGACATGAATCAGCCACGGGCATATATGTGTTCCCCATCCAGACCCTCCCTCCCACCTCCCTCCCCATCCCATCTCTCAGGGTCATCCCAGTGCACCAGCCCTGAGCACCCTGCCTCATGCATGAAACCTGGACTGGCGATCTATTTCAGATATGATAGTATACATGTTTTCAATGCTATTCTCTCAAATCATCCCACCCTCGTCTTCTCCAACAGAGTCCAACAATCTGTTCTTTACACCTGTGTCTCTTTCGCTGTCTCTCATATAGGGTCATCCTTACCATCTTTCTAAATTCCATATATATGCATTAATATACTGTATTGGGGTTTTTCTTTCTGACTTACTTTGCTCTGCATAGATCCTGGAGACAGAATCTCAGCACTCATTTTATTGATAATTATCTTGTTTTTGTTAGAACTGTCTTGAAAAGTATTAATGCAGAGCCGTTCTGAAATCAAACTGCTTGGCTTGGCATTCTAGCTGAGTCTGATGACTTTGTCAGCTAATTGGTGGGATGGAGTAAAAGACCACCAGCTCCACAGCGATGCTCTCGGAATGGAGAGGCAACAGAGACAGGGTGAGCGCAGAGCACGGCACAAGGTGAGTGCCCAGTGCATAATCACAGGGAGAACGTGAAATATATATGTCTTTGATAATAAAAGTCTTACAGAATCAGTTCAAATATCAGGAGCAAAAGTTTTCATTTTTATAGAGTGTGCGTATGGTACAGAGTAAAAACACATTATTTAAACATTTTCTTATAAAGTCAAACAGATTTCTTACAACCCCCCTGGTGTTATATCCTCCTTAGTTATGAAACTTATCTGAATATCATCAAGTCATAATAATTTTAAAAATCCATTGTGCATAGCTTAAGACAAAATGCTTTGTCCTGCCTGCATTACGTGTTTGGGGTCTAACTTTTTTCACACCCTATTTCTGCTCTTATGGTTAAATAACATTGATTCTAGGCTTGAAAGAAACAATCGTATATTAACAGTATCAGTGCATGGGTTACAGTCATCACAGGGTCTTTACATGACACATAGCATCTGGAAAGGTCCATGACTTGGCTAAGAGCAAAGTTAATTAGTGACTATGTACAATTAAGACCAGCTTCTAATCTGGTTCCTTCTTATCCTGCTGCTTTCAAGAACTACAGTACCATGAAACTAATCCTTGTTACACAAATGTTGACGTTAATACCTCCTTTGAGCTACTGAAGAGTCTTAAGTGCCATAAATCAAATCACATCCAAGTCTGTTTAACAATGAAAGGGGTTATCATTAACTTATTTCCTTTTGGTTTTCAGATTAATTAGATTGATTGTCAACAGATTTATTATTCTCACACTTATGTCATGCCTACATTAATATTTATAGGGATGTTATTTGCAATTTACTTGTAAGATATTTAAGACAGAAAAAAATTGACTGGCAGGGAAAAGACAGAAAAACACTGTCAGGATAGTCCACTGTGAACAGTTTATGCCCAGATCATCCTGGATTGACTTCATTCGTTCACTGCCATGTTTGCTGGACAACAGAAAGATGCCTAGTCAAGGTAGAACGGGGATAATGTGAAATAGAAAGAAATAGAAAGCTCTTCACTTGAAGAGGGTAAATCTTGCCTGTAGACACACCTCAAGGTGCACTGCGTAGCTGGCTGGACTATCAGCACCCAGACTGAAGGAAACCAGACATCCTGTTCCTGGTCTAATGCATTAGTAAATGTGTTAAATTGATGTTAAATTATGTGTCTATACACTAAAATGTATCCATTACACTCTTTTTCCAGGGAAATCATCATATATTTTTCATAACCTTATGAAACTGACGGAGAAGGTAATGGCACCCCACTCCAGTACTCTTGCCTGGAAAATCCCATGGATGGAGGAGCCTGGTAGGCTGCAGTCCATGGGGTTGCTATAGTCGGACACGATTGAGCATCTTCACTTTCACTTTTCACTTTCATGCATTGGAGAAGGAAATGGCAACCCACTCCAGTGTTCTTGCCTGGAGAATCCCAGGGACAGGGAAGCCTGGTGGGCTGCCGTCTATGGGGTCCCACAGAGTCGGACATGACTGAAGTGACTTGGCAGCAGCAGCATAAAACTGAAAGGTCTCTAAGGTTGGGATGCCCTGTACAGAGCTCATCAATAAGAACAGAATTATTAGGTTTAAATATTATATATTTGCTACAAGAATTACATTGGCATTGCCAAACTACCTTTAGTCATTCTCTATCCATTCCTTTTCTAATTTATGTTTTAAACTTGAAGCTTTAAATCATTTTTCACTACAAATATAACCAGATTTTTATCACATACATATGTGTGCTTTTTAAGATATTTCAAAATGCATGGCAAAGTAGTACAATGAAATTCTGTGTTAACCCTATAATGACCCTCTCCCTCTGGTCCCAAAAACCACTAGGAATGTTTAATCAAACAGTAGACATTTTCAATTTTTGCTGTATGACTTCCTGCACACAAAGTCAAACCATACATTAAAACAACCTAAACTTTGCTATTTTAAAAACAGACTCAATATTGTAAAGTTTAAAAATAAAATAAAATTTAAAAAATAATAAAAAAAAATTAAAAAAGGCTCCTGGTTTCAACTCTGATGAGCAAAGAGCTTGGAAGTTGTCCCTCCCACACTTTCAACAAGAAAAGTTCTGCACAAATGGAAGGTCAACCACTTTTATTGAATGCCTCAGAGAACTGAGGCCTCAGAATAAATTGCCACGGGGACATCTGGAGAGATGACACGAACAGAGAAGGAGCTGAGATCAACTTAACTGCAGGAGAGGTGGCAGGAGCCTTCACCCAGACTATGCTGGAGAAAGCCGACAGCGTGCAAGAACAGACACGTGATGTAAGCAGAGAAAAAGTCACAAAGATGCAAAAGGAAATGCTAGAACCAAAACCCTAAAACAGAAATGAAGAGGCATCAGTGTGCTCATCAAAAGCCTAGACACGCCAAAGACAGAAGTGAGCTTGAAAACTTGTCAGCAGAAACTTCCCAAACTGAAATACAAAGGAAAAGATACTAAGAACAATAAGAAGAAGAATTGAGGTCCTGCAAACCTTGCGTGAGGCCAGGAAAAAAAAAAAAAAAAGATTCAAGTCTGTTATTACATTAAAAATGGGCTACAAGGCCATTAAGGATGCTCCTCCTGTGAGTTCCCTCTTTCTTGCATTTTGAGCCATGATCCATTTCTTAACGGCGTGGCTGGAAATGAACTCAGCTAAACAGCACCCATTCTTTAGACCCTTCAAGATCAAGTAAAGCATTCAATCCAATGAGTCACAATACACATCTTAGAAAATCTACAAGAAGAAAAAACGGTAATACTGTTTTCCTCCAAATTCACAGTTGTACCAGTCATTCTAAATTCTATTCACAACTACTATCCATTTCTTTTCAATTTTCTTGGGAAAAAGAAAAAATGTAGCTACTTAATTATAGCAAAATATCACATAAATTTTTGGGAATGATACTGAAAGGAGAAAAACTTATACTCCAATATTTATTGTCTGACATTGAATTTATGCCTTTAAGGTGTATGTTACCTGTTTTAAACCTCTAGTCTCTCTCTGGAGAAGGAGTTGATATATTGTTTCCATCTTCCTTTCTTCCTGAAGTATGCTGATCAGTATAACCTCAAGGTAGTCCACTGTGTTGGAGAAAGTTCTAAGGCTTAAGATGAAAAGTCACACAGATGATGAATGAGGAAGCTGCTTATAAATGTGAGCCGTCCTCTGATTCAGGAGAAAGAATAATGTGTTACAAACCATGTCCACTGTGGTGCCACATGAAAAATAAAGTGGACATATTTACTAATACAAATGTGACCCTCTGGTACTGGGGGTTGTGGGTGTATTTTTTCCTTCATCCAATTTGCCTCAGATATCACTTACACAAAGTTTACATTTAACACTTCAGGGATCCACCTCCTTCCTTCCTAAGAGACGTGTTTGGTCTTCATTTCTCTCAAGCTTGACATTGGCTTTTATCAATTGAGTTCTTGTGCCCAATGCTTTCATTTCATATTTTAGACTTTTGACCTTCTGATGACTGCAAATGGACTTGAAACTTGAGCAGGGAATCCATGGTTTAGGGAGTATATAATTCAAAAGACCCCAGATGAAACAGGCCAGATTTTGAGAGAGAGCAGAGATCCACAGTTGTTCAGAGACTTTCTGAACAGTCTCTGCTTGCTAAGTTTCACACATTTTAACCCAAGCCTAGGGGCTGAGCCTCATGTGTTAATACTGTAAATTAAAGAACCAAGTGTTCTTCTGTGATCACTTACTTTCTCTACAAGTCAAGTCATTATGACCTTCGATTTTCCGGTACCACAGTCATGAGGCAGTTTGGATCTGTTAGCAGAGGATTAGCAGTTAGTTTAGTGGTTAAGTGAAGGGGTTTCAAAGCTAAGCTGCCTGAGTCAATGTCCATTTCCAACACTCAGTCATTGTGACCCCGGGCAAATTATTCTCATTTGTGGTGAATTAGATTTCTCACTATAAAGTGGATATATTAATGGGCCTTGTCTGACAGGGTGGCTTGAGGATTCAGCCAGTCAGGGTACTAAAGTGCCGGTCCAGCCCCTGCCAGACAGTGGGCCTCCTGAAGACCAGAAGTTTGTGCTGACTTAACCGCCACCTGCCCTGCTAACACAGCCACATGGACAGTGAGGTAGGGACTTTGTCACTCAGACCTTCAAAAGCAAGGTCATGTTATTGTGGAATGGTAAACCAAAATGCAAGAGTGGGACTGTCTCTCACCTTATTACTCACCTGATCTCTCTTGCTAAAATCTACCACAACAAAACAGATTCCCCTGATCATTTTTCTTTACCCAGGTAATTCAGTTCAGAATCAAAGGTCCCCACAAATGCAAGTGACATGAAACTGAAGTCACACTTGAGGAGTCAGAAGGTCTATGCAGCTTTGCATCCTTGCCGTAACTGTCACAGCACGCAGAAGACTTGGAATGATCCAGTCCCTGCATTCACCACAGGTCCCAGTTGGGCCTGCACACAGACTGGACAGCTGCCAGCCTGTACTCATATCCTCAGGCTGCTCGGTATCTGCAGCCACAAATAGGTTTCGTCCTCTTGGCCCAAACCTCCCAAAGGACCTCCCAAAGGCTGCTCACCCAGATCATGGGCTTTAACCTTGCTTAGTTGACTTGCTTTCTGGGAGCACATTAGAAGTTTTGTCATCTTCCATTTTGTTTCAACTGTTTTGCCTAATTAAGTAAAAACAAAAATTTTAAACACTGAAAGAGAAAAAAAAGAGTTTCTAATGAATGGTAGAAATTTTCTTCCCAAGAAAGTAAGTCCTAAACCTAAGCATGACCAAGTCTCCCAGGTTCTGACTTCACGGGTGAGCTGGCCCTAACATAATCTACAATAAATTTCTCTACTAAGTATTTCATATGAACCTTCAAAAAAAAAAAATGAAAATAATTTGCCCCCAGGGTCACAGTGATTGAGTATTGGAAATAGACATTAACTCAAGCAGTTTGGCTTTGAAATCCCCTCACTTTTCTATTACTACTATATTGTTTATTTTCTGCTAAAAGATTTAAACCTCCTCCTGATTGTGATAGCAGAAAATCCAAGGTCATACTGATTTGGGCAGTAAGGAAAACAAGTGATCACGGAAGATCACATCCATTCCTTGAATTGAAGCATCAATAGCTGTTTTTGCTATCAAAAGTTCTATGAGGCTTCACACTTTTAGTCTAAAAAAAATGACATAAAGGAAGAAATGGACGCTGTATTGTACTTTGCTGATGATGTTAATATTTCTGGCTATAATTCTATCTCCCTTTCTAGTATATGCACTTCCTTAATACCTGTCAGCTGTCACAAAAGTACACTAGCAGGGCTGGGCCTGTGCTGCACTCACCTTGGGAAACTCTGAAGCAAGAAGGATCAGGGGCTGCAGACCTGCAGGTGTGAAGCCACAGAGGGCTCTGCAGCTGCCCCCAAATTACCCTGAGGATGCAGAGGTCTCTAATGCGGTTTTACTTGTCCTGATTGTCTTGTAGAATTACTGGCCGCCCCATTCCCAGAGAAATGATCTGGAGCAGAATACTGAAAAAGTATTCTCCTCCTCAGAAAAGGAGCTGTGAGCATGTAAGGATTTCCCCTCCCCACCTGCAGAGCCGGCAGGTTAACCCTAGAGACAGCCTCCTCCCAACAGGCTCCTTCCTGATGCGATTTCCTTCTCACAGTCTACACTCTGTGACTGACGTGCCCAGCATCTCATAGCCTGCACCTGGTTGGTCACTGACTTGACTGCTGCAAAGGCTGCAAATAGGCAAGCTGACCACAGTGTGTGTGTGTGTTGGGGTGGGGGGTGTTGCCACCTGATGCAGGGCTCATTCTAAATGGAAAACAAATGTGTAGACACACTGCATAGCCAAAGAAAGAAATACAGTGGCTCTGGGAGGGCTGTGGACACCAAAAGAACACAATGGGGAGATTTCAGATGGACCAATTTATAAGTAGCAACTGAATACATAATCAGGGCTTTCCTGGTGGCTCAGTCAGCAAAGAATCTGCCTGCAGTGCAGGAGACCCAGGTTCAATCCCTGAGTCAGGAAGATCCCCTGGAAAACAGAATGGCAACCCACTCCAGTATTCTTACCTGGAGGATTCCATGGACAGAGGAGCCTGGTGGAGTTGCATGGGTCCATGGGGTTGCATAGAGTCAGACATGACTGAGTGACTAACACTTTCACCTTCAAATACATCATCAGAAAGCCACCAAAATCAATTAGAAAAATAGACTGTTTAGCAGATGTTCTACAAGTAGGGAAAAAAAAATACCTGTCCCCACATAACTCTATATTTAAAGGTTTAAAGGAGATATACTGAAAACATTAATATTGGAGAAAAAGCAACAAAGATAATACAAGATAATGAAGTAAAATTTTTTTCTCCACCATAATAGTTTGGTTCACCATTCTGGAGAGTTATCTGGCAATACAAATTCTAATTAGTTATGTGAAAATCTTAGGAAAGAGAAAATGGGATCCTGGTAAAATTCTAAAGATATTCTCATACAAGGGATAAAAATTTTTGGATTGGAGATTTTCTTTACCTTAATATAATTTATGTTACAGTTATACTGCATATAGATTATGGAAAGTAAATATATCAGTTTCCCTAAATGATAAAAGCACACTGACTTTCAATTTGAAGTAAATTAAAAGACTAGTATATGTCTCCTGCATTTTCCATGGTATTTGAAGAGTTAGAAAAGTACTTTGGTGAGACGATTTTCATTCCTCAAAAGAGAATTTCAATGACAGGTTAAATTGCAGTTAGAAAGCAAAGCTCCCTATGTCACCCATTTGCCCCTCAGGGTTCCGTTGAATAAACAGTTGTTATCTACATGCTTCCTGCAGACTTTAAATGATCACATTGCTGCTGCTAAGTCGCTTCAGTCGTGTCCGACTCTATGCGACCCCATAGATGGAAGCCCACCAGGCTGCCCCGTCCCTGGGATTCTCCAGGCAAGAACACTGGAGTGGGTTGCCATTTCCTTCTTCAATGCATGAAAGTGAAAAGTGAAAGTGAAGTCGCGCAGTCGTGTCCGACTCTTCGTGACCCCATGGACTGCAGCCTACCAGGCTCCTCCGTCCATGGGGTTTTCCAGACAAAAGTACTGGAGTGGGGTGCCATTGCCTTCTCTGAATGATCACATTATTAAACTTCAAAAATCCATACTAGAAAAGGTGTAATGAAATAATGTAAATCAGATAATAAACCAAATTATAACCAAAAGCACATGTAGAGGAACTGAATAGATCCTTCTGTTTACTAGCAAAAAACATGTTATTAAAACATTAATTTAAGAGAAGAGTGTAGTTCACTTACATCTTGATATAAAATTTTAATATTAATAATTTGGTACAGATCTTTATCCATCAAAATATATGATGGTGATTCAACTGGAGGTTATTTGAAGAGTTCCATGAGCTCAATCCAAAGATTCTCTCGTTTTCGGATGCCTTTGTCATTTCAGATGCTGCCATTGGTGGGATTTTACTAGTAAATTACTTCCATAGAGTCCTAGAGCATCTCACTCGAGTTGATCAATATCCACGAGTCTCTTGACCAAGTGTCAAAAAAAAAAAAGCATTGAGATACCTAGAAAGCCAGGATAGAAACTTGCTTTGCTGTTTTATAGCTAACAACTACCTTCATAGAATTGCTGAGGGTATGGGGTTCTTATAAAAACTGGAAGACACAGTTTAGAAAAACTAAAATGTACAAATGTTAAAAACCAAAACCATAAGTAGTACAGGTCAATCAGAACTTTCCAGAAGCAACCTTCAAGTTATCTGTTCTTCTTACCCGAGCTGCCTCTATTCTCCCCTTATGCAAGTCAGGAGGGTTGAAGAATGTAACTCTTATCTATCTTGGATTATTAGGATGAAAATGTCTTCAGATTTTTTATTCAGTGTAGAAGAGAACAAAGAGGAAAGAGAAAATTTTGGGGGGTGCTATATCTGGCAAGTAGATGTGAAAATGCTTGATTAAAAATAAAAGTAGTAGATGGAGAGAGAGAATCTCTATGCTACTAAGCATTTTCTTAAAGATTAGAAATTGACTGAAAGCTTACTTTAGCAAAAAAGCTTGTTACATATATATATACACACAATATATACGTACAACCATATATATAAACTCATTTGTATATATAAAACATATATACATATAACCACATACATACATATAACTTATCTCTCTGTCCCTATATGTATCAAGATCTCTCTCTTATCATCTATCTATTCATCAAATCTATCATCTACCTGCCTATCTACCTATTACTCAATATGCTAGGCATATTTAGTTATTGCAGATTGCAATTGCCTTGTGGAAAATCACCAACTCACAAGGGTAGACACCATAAGAAGAAAAATAGAACAACTTATACCACAAAATATTCTGAAAATAATAAAGTGGCACTAATAAGTCCTTGCACATCAATAGTCACATCACTAATGATCAGATAAATGCAAATGAAACCACATCGAGGTATCACCCCACAGTTGTTGGAATGTCTACTCTAAAAAAGGAGAGCAGTAACAAGTGTGTGAGACAGGGCAGGGGACTCTTTGTTCACTGCTGGTGGGGATGTAAATGAGAGCAGCCACTATGGAAAATAAATGAGGATTCCTCACAAAACTAAAAACGGGACTACAATATGATCCAGCAATCCCACCATTGGGTGTACATACAAATGAAATGTAAACAGGATAACAGGATACTCCGTGTTTACTGAAGCATCACTCACAACAGCCAAAATGAGGAAACCTAAGTGTCCATAAATGAATGAATAGACAAAGAAAAGCTTTTATATGCACAATAAAATATTATCAAGCCACAAGAAATACAGAAATCTTGCCATCTGCAACAATATGGGTGGTCCATTAGGTCATACTGTGCAAATCACAGTCATTAGATTATTAGGTCATTAGGTCATTAGGTTATACTGTGATATAAGAAAGGGAAAGATACATGTTGTATGTTATCACTTATAAGTAAACGTAAAAATGTCAAACTCATAGAAACAGAATAGAATGGTAATTGCCAGGGGCTGGGGGCAGAGAGAACTGAGGAGATGTTAGCCAAGTGTAGAAACTTTGTTAGAAGATGAGTAAATTCTTGAGGTCTAATTAATACATACTGTTTATAGTTAACAGTACTGTAAAATATATCTTAAACTTGCAAGACATTAGATCTTAAAAGTTCCCACTATGAAAAAAGAAATGTTAATTAAGTGATGAGATGAATGGTAGCTTACCCTACTCTGGTGATCATGCATAAATCTATCAGATCATCAGCTTGTTCACCTTAAACTTACACAATGTTATACATCAATTAGAATTTTTCCTCTAGCAAAAGAAATTAACCAGAAGAGTAAATGTTATGAATGGCACTGCATACTCAGAGGATAGCTTTGGATGGATATTCTAGAGAGAAGCCTATTCAAGTTAAAAGAGCTTTCACTCTTCAGAGCTTTCTTAGAAAAGAAAGCAACCAAGAACGAAACACAAAAGAGAAATAATGCTCTCATTGGGATGCAAGCACGTTTTCCCTCACCTCAGAGCCTGTGATTAGAGCAAGGAGAACATACCCCTGTAGGAGCTTTTTCTCAACTAGGAGAGCTCTGCTTACTCAGATGCGAATGTGGACCCAGACCCCTGGACAGTCTCTACTCCCATCTGAGAACCATATTGAAAGTGAAAATATTAGTTGCTTAGTCATGTCCCAGTCTTTGTGACCCCATGGACTGTAGCCTGCCAGGCTCCTCTGTCCGTGAGATTCTCCAGATAAAAACACTGGAGTGGGTTGCCATGCCCTCCTGCAGGGGATCTTCCTGTCCCAGGGATCAAACCCAAGTCTCCCACATTGCAGATGGGTTCTTTACCCTCTGAGCCATCAGGGACACCCTGGATTCTATTATCTATGTTCAAATAGTTCAAGGCCTTCAAAGGGAAACCATGACTCAGGGAAGCTTAAGAAAGCATAATAGCAAGTCCTTTGGTAAAGGAAACATTTAACTGCTAAGTTATTTATTTTTACAATTCTGATTTGCATCATTCTGTTAACCCATTGGACTGTTGACTATTAGAGCACACTTGAAGTTTGTACTTTCTTTGCCTTCGATCTACTTCTTTCTCATCTTCTTTATATCTGTTCTCCATCCTGATGTAGAAATAATATCATAATATAATCATGAAAATATAATATAATAAAATAGAAAAACATGACTAAATGTGACCTTTTCATAAAACATTAAGAGAGACTTTAAGTCAAAAATTTTTACAATAAAGTATGAATCTACAGATTCATTTATTTCTCCTTTCTTCCTGTTCTCAATGCTCAAGTTTCTTTCAGTATACCATTTATTTAATATAAAACATTTTCTCATGTCTGCACAGCTCAATGTGCTCAAAATATTTAATGATCAACAGTATCTCTCCTAAAGTTCATGAGTCATGAACAGGAAAAGCTACACCCTTAAACTGAGAGGGCTTCCCTGTTGGCTCAGACAGTAAAGAATCCACCTGAAATGCAGGAGACCTGGGTTCGGTCAGGAAGATTCCCTGGAGAAGGGAATGGCTACCCACTCCAGTATTCTTGCCTGGGAAATCCCATGGACTATAGGCTATAGTTCATGGGGTCACAAGAGTTGGACACAACTTAATGACTAAACCACCAATCTGAGAGCAGTTAAGTGAATTAAATGAGGGGCCATCAGACTGAGGAGGCTCTAGTGCCTCAGCAGCCTATGTAAGCAAATACAAACCTCAGGCTGAAACGTCTCAAGGTTAAGAAATCAAAACCTAAGGACAGCCTTTCCCAAATACAGCAGCGGTATACCAGCCAGGCTCAGGATTTCCTAGCTCTACTTCCTCTGTGTCTCTTCGGCTCCTGTTGGTGGCTCCGAATCACTCCAGCTGCGGTGCTGCCTGAATGGAAGTAATTTTGGGGTGATATACATTCTTGAAATATTTACTATGTCCCAGGTTATCTTTCAACACTAGGGAGTAGAAAATCCTTCCTTAACGTTGTCCAATTAGACCCTAGTTTGATTAGTGAGCTCACACTACTCATCTGCTCCTTGTCCTCTCATCTCATAAACAGTTATAAGTACAGTGGTGTGGACACACACACACACACTGGCATGAACATAGACCCACACACACACTGGCGTGGACACACGCACACTGGCGTGGACACACAGACACACACAGCAAATCAGATTTCTTGCTAGAGGAGACCCATCCCAGATCTGAATAAGGACAGGACCTGTATTACACAGAAATAGTCTTAACTTTGATGTTTGTTTGAAGTCATTTAAATGACACTCTAGGTTGCTAAAGATCAAAGAGAAAACAGAAGTCTGAAGAAGATCATAAACAATGTTAACACACTATGAGGTAGTTAACATTTTACCAAATATCTGTCAGTACTCTTAAAAAATGATTAGACTATGTCCCTGAAATAGGTAGTATTTGACCTTGTTCTGAAATAAAGTTTTTTTCGGAATTTGGAACATTCAAGAGTACGATTAGAAAAATACCTGATCTAGATCCTATGTATTCTTAATGTGCTAGTAGTAAAGAGCCCACCTACCAATGCAGGAGACATAACAGACCTAGGTTCAATCTCTGGGTCGGGAAGATCCCCTAGAGGAGGGCATGGCAACCTACTCCATTATGATCATCACAAATGATGACTGTCCTGATTAGAAACCCCCCAAAAGTCTTGCCTTTACTTTCCAGGAGTGGGTCCTCTCGTTTGATCATGAGGGACAGCCACGTAAAGGCTATGTGATAGCTTTAGACTGTGCATTTTCTGAAGACCTTGAAAATAAGTTCACCCTCTGACTAGTCTGAAATCCATTGGTCTGAGCTCCAAAATTATAAGAGCTAAATGCATTTTCAAAGTTATGCAATGGAAGAAATTCCTCCACCAATAAATGTCTGCATTATTTCTCCCACTTTGCTGTTTGCTGCAGTGCTTCTTAAGCAGCTGCTGCATCTACAGCTCACAGTAACCCCAGAGGCACCTCTGCGTCTCTCAGAACTCTTCCCGTATCATCTACCTTCACTGTGATGAATGCTATCATCCTTATTTCTGTGCTTTTAAGTGGCTTAAATTAATAGATTCCATTTTAAAATGATCTAGTGGGCTCAAGAGAGAGGTCCAGAGTGAGTAACTCAGAAACAAATTGGATCGCAAACAACATTGAGAGTTTCGGACAAGACACCACTGCTGGTTGCCTTAAGATGAAACCTCGAGAAGCCCTGCAGGGGGCCAGCTGGCTACACTCAGATTCCTGACCTGCATCACTGGAGACAATAAATACGAGTTACCAGAAGGCATTAAGTTGGTGCTAACTCAATACACAGATATTAAGTGTATAGATAACGAAAGTGATAAAGTAATAGATAGCTAAAGCAAAGTCCGAAAATGAAATTCTAGACCAATTTTGCTGCCATGACAGTAGCTGAAACTTACGAAGAGGATTATGTAAATTAATAAAGGAACTCAAATCAAAGATGCACATATACATACATTTCTTTATGTCTTGGCACGCTGAATCCATTTTTTCCCTAAAATCTAAACTAAAATTTATCCACTTTGGTACACCAGCTCTCCTAGGTATTTCTTATCAAATTGATAACTGATGCACATTTTATGAATCAAGCATATTTTAGGTTAAATTATTGTTTTTCATCACAGAAAACAAACAAGATTTTCTTTTTAATCACTGAGGACAAATAAAAGTGTTAGTCTCTCATTTGTGTCCAACCCTTCACGACCTGTGGACTGTGGCCCACCAGGCTTTGCTCTCCATGGGATTCCCCTGGCAAGAATACTGGAGTGGGTTACCATTCCCTTCTCCAAGGGATCTTCCACACTCAGAGATCAAACATAGGTCTTCTGCATTGCAGGCAGATTCTTTACCAACTGAGTCACCAGGGGAGTCCAATAATTAATAGTAATTTGTGTCACTGGTCTCATCCCCAGAATAGGTTCGTCTCATAATTCTGTATTAAAGGCATGGGGTTTTCAAAATAATATTCATTTAATTAACCAATGACAGCAAAAGTGACCTGCCAAACTCTCAAACTTCACTCTTGTGAGTGCACTGAATAATGGGAGCAACCAGAGCCAAGAACTCAACTGGATGCTTCAAAATGAACAAAGATCCACAGAGTATTGTTCTCACATGTTCTACAGTGTTGGTTCTGATGAAACAAAAGGAGAAGAAATGAGATTTTTAGAGGAAAATTTCAGTCTTCTCACCATCACCAAGCAGCTGCATATAATGCAGGTAGTTTGACATCAGAGAGGCTTTTGTTTCTTGCAAAATCACCGCCTAATATTTAAAAAAAAAAAAAAGCCAGCCTAATGTTTTTAATCAAAAAGTCCCATAAAATTGCAAGTTTAAAGAAAGAATGAGTATTTATGACTATTGCAAGACAGATGAAAACAGGAAAGTTCTGAAATGGTAAAATTTGGGGAAAAGAACAGTAATGAAAAAAATAACAAACTGCTTATCTAGAAAGCACTCAAACCCAGCATGGCTTATTGGCACAGGAAGGCAGACTGTTTGTAATGTAATTGCACCATTCTACCTAAGCCCAATTCACTCTCATTATCTTGTCACTCCACCTTTTCTTCTGCAGACTCTTTGGCTGCCTGGCCTCATAGGCTGCAGGAGGGAACAGGTGGTGGGCTCCTCACTTGGCCTGCGATGCCGCCTTACTAATAGCTCCTGCCCGAATAGACCAGCCTGCTCATCTGACATGGACAGACTCTGCTGTCTTTGTGGATAAGACAGGACGTGCTAATGTGGCTTACAATCTTCTGTAAGAGTGTGAAGATGGCTGTACTGAAACAAGACCCCTTTAAAAGATAAGTGTTACAGAAAAAAAACAAGAAGAATACTTGCAGTTACTATACTTTTCTTAGGTTTTCAAACAGAACAAAACATCCATTTGAATCAGGACATGTTCCTCAGTTACAGCCAAGTCTTATGTCTTTCCTCAAAGAGAGATAATTTAAATCAACTGGTGCCAGGCATTTCCAACAGACTGGAAGCAAGCATCCCCTAACGGATGCTACCAAAGTGATCCACGACTGAAGTGTGCATGTGCTTAATTTGACTTGCACACAACTACCACCCTTACTTTAGAAGAGAGGGTCGGTTGCTTTAGCAGCCATTTAAATTTGTGACAGAGAAAGATATCCTTTGGAGATAACTGTAAATATTAAATTGGCCAAAACATTCATTCACCTTTTTCTGTAACATCTTATGGAAAAATCCAAACAAGTGTTTTGGCTGACCCAATTTCTTTACTTTTAAAAAATTTGACACATTGAATAAAAATAAATCTGAATTGTAGTTTTAAGAGCAGAAAACATGAAACATGAGTCTTACTGCTTTTTGTTCTGAATGACCTCCTCAGTCAAAGAAGGTGATGACTATAAAGCACAGAACAGCTGAATTGTGAAGTACACACAACATCGTATACAATGAAATACAGAATGGTTCTAAGAAGAATCAGAAGCAGAAAGCATGGCTTTCCCCTGTAAAGACTCAGTTACAAACCACCAGACTTCACGGGCTCCACAGAGGCTGTGATGTGTACCTTATCCATCTTTGAGTCCTCACAGTACACAGTGGATATTCAACACATACTTGCTGAATTGATGAATGAATGTATGAAAGGTGAAAAATAACTGTGCAGGATAATTTAATTTTAAAAATACAAAATGCTCAAAACATAATCAAATGTTGCCCACTGTTCACAAAATAACCTTCACTCAAGTGTACTCAAGATGAGAATTAGCCTGGATTAGAATTTAACTCAGGAAAGAATTTAGAATTAAGATTCAACTAACCTCAGTTCAATTCTTAGATCTGCTACTGATGGTAGTTTGAAATCTTTTCTCTTTATCTTTATACTTTTTGTAAAGATATTATATTTTGTGCACGGAATATTCAAGATTCATACTAAAATTGTGTCTCTTCTGAAAGGTATGGAATGCTTGATTCTATTGTGTAAATGGCACACACAGACATAATGCAGGAATTCAGGCAGGGTTTTACAGAGAAACTGGTACCTGGAGTGTGACTGTTGTCAGTTCCCCTTACCCACAGAACACACTCAGAAATAAAACAGACAGATATCAGTGACAAGTCACAGCAGAGTCAACTTACAACTTGCTTCCCAATGTAAGTCATCCATCTTGGCCTCTGGTAGTTTTCTAAGGGTGCTCCCTGTCTCAGCAGCCCTGGAAACTCTGAGCAATGCAAATTCTCAGCTTCCAACCGACTCACTGAACTGGAAGCTCTGTGCTGGGGCCCAGAAGCCTGAGTTGGGACCAGCAGTCCAGGTGGTTCTGATGGGTGCCCTAATTTGAGAAACACTAACCTATGATATCTGTGGTGCTGGAGAAGCCTTTTGAGAGCCCCTAGGACAGCAAGGAAATCAAACCAGCCAATCCTAAAGGAAATGAAACTTGAATATTCATTGGAAGGACTGATGCTGAAGCTGAAGCTCCAATACCTTGGCCACCTGAAGCAAAGAGCTGACTTATTGGAAAAGACCCTGATGCTGGGAAAGATTGAGGGCTGGAGAAGAAGGAGGGTGAGAGAGGATGAGATGGTTGGATGGCATCACTGACTCAAAAGGACATGAATCTGAACAAACTCTGGGAGATAGTGAAGGACAGGCAAGCCTGGCACACTGCAGTTCATGGGGTCACAGAGAGTCGGACATGACTCAGTGATTGAACAACAACAGCCTATGATATCTAAGCATATTCTAGAAAGCACATTAAAGACATGGGCTAACAATGAGCAAATGTTTCCATTCTATTAATTTCACCCTTAAGCCATCTTATCTGAGGCGCGTTCAGTGCGCTCCCCCGAAGTTTCTAGCATCCGGGTATAGAAAGACTGTCAACAGCCCTCTTCACAGTAAAGGACAGGTGTTGCTTCTGGGCCCCTGTATTACTCCTGCTGGGCCCTCTCTGGGTTCCAGAATAAACACGTACCTAATGAGGGTTAAGAGCTGCTAAATTTGAGTCGGGCTCAGAAGAGCAGGCTCAGCATGAGCTCCAGGAGACCCTTCCTGCTGTGTGGTCAATGTCACGTGATGTGACAGGTCAGCCAGTGCCTGGAGCTCCAGCACAGAGGGAGATGCTGTTCAGAGCTTCATTCTCACCAATGAAACTTCACATCATTTTCTTGCCTTTAACCATTTTTATATGCTTACTAGCAACCACATTTAAAAAGACATAAGAAAGCTGTCAACTATTGTCCATTATACCAGTGCTATTTTCCTCTTTAAATCCTCAAAATGGTGACTTGTTGAAGCAGTGACTCTTATAAATACCAGTTCACCTCAATTGAATTAAACAAATAGAATGTACACTATGTCAACAGCACCTGATGAACCCGCGGAGTGCCCTCTGTTTATTTGTGGGGCTGCAGCAGGAAACTGCTTGCCAGAGGGTGGTTCCTGGGGCTTTAGTTCGGGCAAAGGCGAGGATGCTGGAATTATATCAGGACAATTAAAAGGTCCAGGGGTCACATTAATGTTAACGTCCATTATGAAAACCAAACAGAAGGGTCGAGTTCAAAGAGCCAGACGCAGTATCTGACGGATGCCGGGAGCAGAGAGGTGAGTGTGGAGACTGGGGAAAGGGGAGGGGCACATGTCTGAGACAGGTTAAGAGGCCACCTGTTCTAGGGCAGCTACTTCCGGCGGCGTCAGCCTGTAGGCTCAGTGCACACATCCAGGAACTAGGACTGGACAAAGACTACTAGAAATAAAGCAAATACTTCACACTTGGGTAGGGACAATAGACAAATCTAACTATGGAAAAAATGTACTTAATTAGGATTATGGCACCTGAGAAATCTGTGGATGGTGATCGGGTTTATGTTTGGGTCTTACATGGTAAGAAGGCTTTTCATAGAGGAAAGAGGATTCCCTGAATAATTAGTACCACACAGAGTTCACAGCATCGAGGAAAGATGTGATTTAATGATGAAGCAGAAATAGATACAGACAGCAGCAACAAAGCTATTATCAGAAAACAGGTGAAGAGACAGTAAGAGAGGATGGTTATAGACTTTATGGACAGTTAGAAGCAAGAAATGTCCAATGGTATGGTTGAACATCACAAAAAAGTCATGGTTGAACATCACAAAAAAGTCATGGTTAAACATCACAAAAAAGTCAAAGAAGATATGGAATAAACACTGACAAAGCATATGCTATGATTTGAAGAAGCTTCATATTGGATCTGTTCATTTGTGTGTTAATTTGTGTTGTTTTTAATTGCATTTTCTAATTTGTTAACCAAAAAACTTACATATTAGGCAAGCACCTCAAATGTCCTTAAGGTTCTCAGTGTGTGAGAAAGTATGTGTGAGTGAGTGTGTGTGAGTGTGGGACTTTGTGTGTGAGAATGTGCATGTAAATGTGTATGTGTGTGCGTGCATGTGTGTGGAAAGAGAGAAAAAGAGGGGAAGAGGGGGAAGGGGCAGGCATCTCCCATGGCCACTTAAACTTTCCCTCATAGGACTTGCATAAATTATAACTACTTCAATTTTCTGTTTTCAGCTTTGTGATATTAGTGTCCCCTACCAAATGTTGTTCATAACGCATATATGGCTGGGAAAGTGTTAATAAACTTTTATTTTGGAAGAAAATGTCTCTACTTACTCTGAGAGCATATTTTAAAGTGTCTTGTAAACGTTTTGGTTCGTAATTCTACAAAGATATTATAAAAGTTAAATATTAAAAATAAGCATGAAGTGTTAAAGCTGACACCACCAGCTGCTGGCAGGAACCGGAAAAGATTGACGGCTTCTTATAGAATTGTCCACATTCTCACCATGGATGCAGCTGTTGCACTACTAGGTTTTCAACCAAATGGTTCAAAAACGTATTAAGCCTGCACCTGAATGTTTATAAAAGCTTTCTTCCTAATTTCCTTCCTAGGTGAGTGAACAAACAGACGGATGAATAAACGTACATCCATAGAGTGGCATGTGATTCAGCTTTAAAAAATCATCTATCAAGCCACAAAAGGACATGATGAATCTTAAATGGGTATTGTTCAGTGAAAGAAGTCAGCTAAAAAGGCTTAAACACTGGACATTTGGGAAAAGGTAAAACTGTAGAGATGACTAAAAACCAGTGGTTTACAGAAGCGTAGCAAGAGGAGGGGAGGGCAGAGCAGGTGAAGCCCCTGGAGTGTTTCCCATGGGCATTCGTCTGTGTGATGCTGTATGGTGACTTCCTGACATGGTGCTTTTGGGAGACCCTGTGGAACTCACCACACAGAGCGGGTCCTGTACGGATTAAGCCAGTGGGGCTGCTCTCCATTCATGGTCCTGTGAATATGGGGTTTTCCCTCCCAGGAAGCCAGAACTGCCCCTGTCTCATGGTTAATGTCTGCCCAGGGAGCCTGGACCCCTTGCACTGGGCTTAGTACCAGCATCTCTGCCTCCGCTCAGGAAGCCTGGTGGTTGGACCACCTGGACGTTGATGACTCTTGCTCTGCGGGAACAGCAGGGGCTGAGCTACAGAAGGGAGCAGAAGGGAGCACTGAGGCACATCTGGAGACCGGGCACTGACCGCAGCAGAAGCTTACACCGGGGGATCAGGCTGGGCACCACCAGGACTATTCCAACCACAGGCAGGACAGGCAGCTGCGGTGCAGGAAGTGGGAGCTGAGTGGACATGGGAGGCAGGAGAGCCAGGTCCACACACACAGGACAGCACAGGGCCTCCACCAGCCTGGCCACCATGCTTCCTGCTCTTCCCCCACTTCGTCGTGCAGTGTGACACTGCTCAGCATTTAGAGTGATCACATAGGTGAGATTTTACATTAGAACTTGTGGTTATTTCTTTTATCAGTAAAGGTACCTCACAGCGATCTCAAGACTTTGTTGTGAATCTCCTTCACAACCAGATACTGATGCCAACACACAACTGTTTTAAGCCCTGAAAGGACACCATTAGTCTTCAGCGGCCAGAATTACCCAACAATCTCTTGACCATATTTTCCAAACAGGGAGAGGTGGGATTGTCAAGACCAAAGCAGGCGAGGCTACAATCTGTCCCTGAAGGACAGGATAATGTCTTTGAAATGCATGGAATGCAACTCCAGAAACAGTGCCACTAATTTATTAAAGTTTCTGAAATACTTATTGGGACCCTGTACATCTAAGCATGATGGTAGATCCTGGGCTGACAAAGAGAAACTAGTGTTTCTTCCTTCAAACTCTCATGGAAATAAACAAAAAAGAAAAAGTGAAAACTGTAACATAAGTCACATACTCATTTCTACAGCAGGGATCAATCAGCAACCCCAGACGCCAGCTCCAGGAGTCATACCTTCTGCGGGTGGCAAAGTCTTCAGACCCTCTTGTAAGCAAGGCAGTTGGAGAGCAGGTCAGAGTCAGGAAACATTAAGAAAATTGCCTGAATACAAAGTCAGTCTTGGAAGCAGGACTAAGCTTCTTGGCCTTTGATAACTGTGTCATTTTTTTTTCATGACAGACAACATAGTCAGCAAAGCTAGAAGTAGGGATGCTTCACTAGGGAAGCCAGTGGCTCTAACATCACAAATACACCTGAAAGGGCAGGAATATGAATCACAAGTCTGGAGGGAAATGGGCCAAGAAGTTGATACAGAGGCAGACCAGGAGTCCAAGCCCATGTCTCAGACATTTTCAAAGCCACAGAAAAGCAGCAATCACACTCACCAGTTCAGATGTTTAGTGTTTATATTACAGCAACCTTGCCTTGTCAATTAGAACGAAAATGCCCGGGAAGGTTGGACCTTGTTAGTTCAGGGTGCAGGGCAGTTGGCACCAGGCGGGGCAGGGCCCGTCTGGAAAGGCAGCCCGCACAGTGGCTGGCCACCCAGCGTCCTTTTGCTCATAGGGCCATTTCCCATTCAAATGGGAAGCCAGCCCCGCTTTAAATGTGGACAAGCAAGTTGGAGGCACAGGTGACATTCTACAGGTCAAGGCTGCGTGAGCAGTGCCTGCTAAGACCTGCAGGTTTAAGTACCCCATGTGAGAGCAGGAATGCCGGCAGACTGTGTTACAGACCCCGTGTAGCACTTCCCCTCCTGCTCCATCCTCTCCCCAAACAGTACCAATTCAGACACACTGCTTGAACTTCAAAGATACATTCCTAAGAAGGGAGATACATGCTTGAGATGCATCCAGGGATATTTTAATAACAA
Organism: Bos indicus; assembly: GCF_029378745.1. Classification (NCBI taxonomy): domain Eukaryota; kingdom Metazoa; phylum Chordata; class Mammalia; order Artiodactyla; family Bovidae; genus Bos; species Bos indicus. Next base: position 20,776,600 of record NC_091773.1, on the reverse strand, counting down.
AATTGTGATTCCAGAAGGTGTGCTAGGGCAAGGAACAGTCACCCTCAGCTAGTATTTATCACTCCCCTTATAGCTGCCTTTGTCCCCCTCTTCATTTAGAGTATATGACCTTTCTAGGACCGCAGTCAGAGTTTGCAGGGCACAGTACTTTGAAATCCTGCAAACTGGGCTTTGCACAACATGAAGTGAACACACACAACAGCTGATGTTGGGAAATTCTAAGTAGGTGATAAATAAGATTCTCCAACAGAGCAATAACTTTACTCACAATGACGTATCAGAAAGCAAGGGTCTTACCTGAATTTAGCTAGGGCAATGTTTTCCTTTCTCGGAGGTCACTTCTCTGGCAATCTCAACATTCTGGAGAGTGGTCTAAATGCAGAAAGCAAAAATGAAGTCCTATGAGTGTTCAGAAGAGAGAAGGAGAAAAAACTATACACAGAAACTGACTTTATCCACCACAAGAAACACATGCATCCCATTCACACTTACATCACATACAACTTTATCGCAGTTTCTTATCAGTTTCTAGGAGTAAACCAAGCCTTGTGAATTGTCAAGAGGAGAAATAAGAATACAATAAAGGAGGCAAATACACGCAATGGGAAATGACAGTCTCTTCAATAAATGGTGTAGGAAACACCGGATAGCTGTTAATACTTGTGAAATAATCAAACTGGATTACTTTTCCACACCATATACATAAATGAATTCAAAGTGGATTAAAGACTTAAACCTAAGACCTGAAACCCAAAAAATTCTAGAAGAAAACATGAGCAGTATTCTCTCTGACATCAGTCTTGGCAATATTTTTGGGGGGATACATGTCCTCAGGCAATGGAAACAAAAAGTAAAGAAAAAAAATAAAAATAAAGAAAAGGGACCACCTTATCAGACTAAAAAGTTTTTGCACAATGAAATAAGCCATCAACAAAAGGACAAGGCTGCCTACTGAATAGGGGAGATGCTTACAAATGATATATTCAGTAATGAGTTTATATGAACTGTAGCCTGCCAGGCTCCTCTGTCCATGGGGTCGCAAGAGTCAGACATGATTTAGCAACTAAACCACCAACACATTCAAAATATACAAAGAACTCTTACAACTTAATATGGGTAAAAAGCAACCAGTTTAAACAATTGGCAAAGAATCTGACTAGATATTTTTTCAAAGACATAGATAGTCAACAGGCATATGAAAAGATGCTCAATATCACTAATCACCAGGGAATGCAGATCAAAATCTCAGCGAGACACAACTTCATACTTGTCAGAATGACTTTTATCAAAAAGAAAACAAATAACAAGTGCTGGTGAGGATGTGGAGAAAAAGCTATTGGTTGGAATGTAAATTGGTGCAACTTCTTTAGAAAACAGTATGAAGTGTCCTCAAAAAATTAAAAATAGAAGAACCAAAAGATCCAGCAAATTGACTTCTGTTTTTTTTTTTTTTTTTTTGAAAGAAAATAAAAACACTAGTTAGAAAATATATATTCACTCCAGGGTTCATTAAAGCATTATTTATAATAGCCAAGATATGGAAGCAAGTCAAGTGCCCATCAGTAGATAAATGGATACAGAAGTTGTGGTATAGATATACAATGGAATACAGCTCAGCCATAAAAAAGAATTGAATCTTGCCATTTGCAACAACAGCATGGATGGACCTAGAGACCTAGGACTATTCGGCTTGCTGAAGTAGGTCAGACAGAGGAAGATACATGTTGTATACCATTTTTATATGTGGAATCTTAAAAAAACCCCAAACAAGTAAATAAACATAAAACAGAAAGTGTCATGGGTACAAAGAACACACAGGTGGTTGCCACAGGAGAGAGTAGAGGGTGAGTGAACTCGGTGAGGCAGGTGAAAGGGCACAAACTTTAAAACAAATGAGTCATGGGGATGAAATGCACTGTGTGAGGAACGCAGTCAGTACACTGTCATAGCTTTGTATGCTGACAGACGGTAACTAGACTTCTAGAGGTGATCGATTTGTAATATATAAAAATATTGAATCACTATGTCATATTCCTGAAACTAATATAATGTTGTTAAGTCAATTAAACATCAATGAAAATAATCCCAAAAAACAGACCAGAGAAAGAAGCAATAAGGTAATAAGTATATCCTGAATAGTTAATGTCATAAGATTAATTTCTGTAGAGCACATTTTAGGGAAATTGGCTTTAAAAGAATTACAAGAGTATATTGGTAACCTGACCAAAATTTTGTCTGCCAGCAGCTGGCATTTCAATGTAACTGCCAATATTGCAGCCTTTAGAGTTAGATTCCAAGTTTAAATTATTGATAATATTTAAAAGCATTCCTTGTAAGGAACAGCTTATTGATTTAATGCCAAGAGGTGATTACTATTTTAATGAGACACAGCTATTAACTCAGTTTTGTACTGTGGAAGGGGGCTGGCCTCTATAAATCAATACCTAAGCAACAATTGGATTGCTAATTCGCAAGACCAAAATCATGTTTCTGCTTGTGCCTCTTAATTTTTAATGATCCCATTTACGTTACCTGTCCTCTCATGAACTCAATTGTAGTTTTGAAAATACTGCAATACTTTAATAAACTGATGGCCAGGTGAGATGTCACACTTAATAGAGCAGTGATTTTCCAGGGAAACTCCAGGGAAGACACATCTGACTCACTAGACACATTCTGATTCTGAATTAGGTTCAGATTCCTACAGAGACCTGTAAGCACAGCTATCTAGTAAACGCCTCAGACAGAAATGACCCTTGTCAAGTCAGGAAACTGGAGTTTTAATGTATAAGCTCACAGGCTGTGGTGGGGTAATTCTGGGATGACCACCAGTTCATGCCCATGGCTGGATATTACCTTAATGACATAATAAATTGTGTGACAGTTCACTCTGACGCTGACAATGATAGTTCTCATCACAATAAAAAACAAAGCCACCAGGTTTTCTGTTACACATGAAAATCTTCAGACGTCAACTGAATTTAGAAATATGGATCCAGCTGAATGAAACTCCTGAGCTATCTGAGTTTACTCATCGCTAAGAATCACTGTGAGTCTTCCTGCAAACTGTCTCATCTCCTTACACTCCAGTGACTCACTCCTGGCTCTGTGCTTCTCCGTCTTGGCAGGGATCTGGGGAATGTGCGCAGTGGGCACATGAAAGATAATTAGCTGTTTCTGCAAATAGTACCATTGTAAAGTAAATCACCCCTCAATCCTATCAACGGAGAAGGTTCTCTCTTTTCTCCCTTGCTGAATCCTCCAAGAGCTGACTATATCATGACACAGCTAATGAATGTAGGTTTTCACTAATGGACTCTCAAGAACACTGTCTTGAGTCATTTTAGCATCTATTTGGGAATGTTAACCGAGTCAAATGTTGGCACACATGGCACAGGCATTCTGTTTTCCAGTAAGCAACACCTCGTGGCAGCCCTTCTGGGAGGGCCACTCAATGATATTTATCAAAGCCTAAATCACTGATATCCTTTAGCCTAAGTAGGATTTAAAGAGATAAGTCACATCAATAGATTTCATGCACAGGAATGCCCACAACAGTGTTATATTAAAAAAAAAAAAAACAGATTACATGTCCAAATATGAATCATTGGTTTAAAATGGCACTATGGACATTCAGGATAACACTGTGTTGCCATTTAAAACTTTTAAGCTTTTTTGATGACATCATTTCCCTATGCTCTATGTCTGCTGTGGACTGAATTATGTCCTCGCAAACCTCCCATGTTGAGTCTCTAACCCCAGCATGATTGTATTTGGAGACTAGCTACGCCCAAACCCTGGTCACTGGACGCTGGGAGACGATAGGTGCACTTAGTGGTGAGCCACGGAGTTTGTGATCACAGACTGGGCTGACAGAGGACTAACAGGACCACTGAACACCCCCTCTCTCTGGGCACACGGCTTCCTCTGACTTTCAGATCTCTCCTGTCAGCTTTCTCTTTCCTCACCAGTGATACTCGTTGGTTCTCCTGCTGGCTCTGACTCGCTGAGCCTCCAATGCACACATTTCAGAAGGCACTGAGCTCCAGAGTGCTTTTCTCTGTAAAGTCGCTTTCAAGGCGATGCTGTCTACCCTCAGAGAGTCAAAGTCCACCCAGTGCTGACGATGCCTCAGAGCAGGGCACAGACTCCTGCCCAGCCTCTTCTGAGGCCTCTTCACACAGCCCCTAGTGGCTCATGCCCCATCACTTCATCCAGGCCCCTGCAGCTATGACTTCCCACTGAGCCCTTCCTTGCAACCCCTTCAGTGTGAAGCAGCATGGAGCCACTCTATCCGCAACCCGGCTCTCTTCGTTCTCAACACCACTCACTGCCACCCAGGGTACTATCCGTTTACACATTTGCTACTCAGTGACTGCCCGCCCTCATGAGAAGATGAGCCCTTACTACAGGCTTTGCTTGCTTATCGCTATGTCTCCACACCTGTACTAACACACAGGACACAGAAACCACAGCATCAGCATCTGCTGACTGCATGAGGCAGAACCACTGCAGGCAGGGGAGCGGGGTGACACTGTGACACCAGTGCTGCAAGGTGGGGGATGCAGAGCCTGTCATGGACGCTAGACTGGAGATGAGTGGGCCAAGGGGAAACAGGGCCCTAACCTGTGCTTCCCTCTTGGCTCTTATGTCCATGCAGTCACCCTTGAACTCATCTCCTCATGCCAGCCTCACTCTGATGGCCTTCGGCTTCCACACAGCCCAGGAGAACTTTAAATACAGGACTCACAGGCTGCAGCCCGCAGGGTCCTCATGGTGACTGCTCTGCTGAAGATGAAGTTGTTCTGAAGTGGTCATCTTTCCCAAATGTGCTGTACAGAGGCTGCTCGGCATAGATCCCTCTCCTTAACCCCAAGTGCCCTGTGCCCTCTTCTTCCTGGTGAAAACCTGCTTTCATTCAACAGACCCTGCAAGCTTGTCAGCTCTAAGGATGCTCCTGACCACTTCCTCATTCACAGACACTGGCTACAGCTTCGTCGGTCTCCCCAAAGCTGTCCCCTGTGTGCACTTCTGTCAGTCACTATAGGGCTATGGGGCTTCCAAAATGTCTCAGCTCATAAAGCTTGCCTGCCAATGCAGGAGACTCAAGAGACATGGGTTCAATCCCTGGATTGGAAAGATCCCCTAGAGGAGGAAATGGCAACCCACTCCAGTATTCTTGCCCGGAGAATCCCATGGGCAGAGAAGCCTGGTGGGCTACAGTCAGTGGGGTCACAAAGAGTTAGACTGGACTGAGCATGCACATGCACACATAGAGTTACTGGTTTACAGGTCTGTTTAACATAAACGAGTTGAGCACAGGGATAAATCCCATTCATCTCTGGGCTCCTCTCAGCTAGACCTAGAATAATATTCAACAAATATAAAATCAATGCTCCAGTAAGCAATGGAAATGTGGAAGTTTAATGAGGGGCAGCAAGAAAAGGAAGTGAGGAAGAAGGTAAGGAAATGGACAGGAGGAATGGAGACAAGGAGGAACTATGTAAAGTTTATGAAGTCATCTTCACAGAAAATGTAGGTGACAAAGGAGATAAAATAACTCAAGTCCTAACCTTGGAAGAGCAGGTGAAAAAGAAGGATTTGATAAAAATAAATAAATAAATAAACAGAAAAACTTAAGAAAAATCTATCAAAGTGGTGGTATCTGTGGTTCAAGAGATTACATTATATCAAATGATTTAAAGAGAGAAACTATTCCTATATTTGAAATATTTGGAATATAAGTTACTGTATTTCACAATGAAAGATGATTACTGATTTTGAGATGGCTCTGATTTTAATTTCAACATTACATAGGAACCTGGAATGTTAGGTCTATGAATCAAGGTAAATTGGAAGTGATCACACAGGAGATGGCAAGAATGAACATCAACATTTTAGGAATCAGTGAACTAAAATGGACTGGAATCAATGAATTTAATTGAGATGACCATTATATCTACTACTGTGGGCAAGAATCCCTTAGAAGAAATGGAGTAGCCCTCAGTCAACAAAAGACTCTAAAATGCAGTACTTGGGTTCAATCTCAAAAGCGACAGAATAATCTCTGTTCATTTCCAAGGCAAACAATTCAATATCACAGTAATCCAAGTCTATGCCCCTACCACTAATGCCTTAGAAGCTGAGGTTGGATGATTCTATGAAGACTTACAAGACCCAGAATTAACACCTAAAATAGACGTCCTTTTCATTATAGGGGACTGGAATGCAAAGGTAGGAAGTCAAGAGATACCTGGAGAAACAGGCAAATTTGGCCTTGGAGAAAAAAATGAAGCAGGGCAAAGGCTAGCATAGTTTTTCCAAGAGAACTCACTGGTCATAGCAAACACCCTCTTCCAACAACACAAGAGACGATTCTATACTTGGACATCACCAGATGGTCAACACCGAAATCAGATTGATTATATTCTTTGCAGCCAAAGATGGAGACGCTCCATACAGTCAGCAAAAACAAGACCAGGAACATACTGTGGCTCAGATCATGAACTCCGTATTGCCAAATTCAGACTTAAATTGAAGAAAGTAGGAAAAACCATTAGACCATTCAGATATGCCCTAAATCAAATCCCTTAAAATTATACAGTGGAAGTGACAAATAGATTCAAGCGATTAGATCTGATAGAGTGCCTGAAGAACTATGGACAGAGGTTCGTAACACTGTACAGGATGCAGGCATCAAGACCATCCCCAAGAAAAAGAAAGGCAAAAAGGCAAAATGGTTGTCTGAGGAGGCCTTACAAATAGCTGTGAACAGAAGAGAAGCTAAAGGCAATGGAGAAAAGGAAAGATATACCCACCTGAATGCAGAGTTCTGAAGAACAGCAAGGATAGATAAGAAAGACTTCTTCAGTGATCAATGCAAAGAAATAGAGGAAAACAATAGAATGGGAAAAACTAGAGAGCACTTCAAGTAAATTAGAGATGCCAAGGGAATATCTCATGCAAAGATTGGCACAATAAAGGATAGAAATTGTATGAACCTAACAAAAGCAGAAGATATTAAGAAGAGGGGGCAAGAATACACAGGAGAACTATACAAAAATTATCTTAATGACCCAGACAACCATGATTGTGTGATCACTCACCTAGAGCCAGACATCCTGGAATGCAAAGTCAAGGGGGCCTTAGGAAGCATCACTATGAACAGAGCTAGTGAAGGTGATGGAATTCCAGCTGACCTCTTTCAAATCCTAAAAGATGATGCTGTGAAAGTGCTGCACTCAATACACCAGCTAGAAGTTCTTGATTCACATACTCTTAAAGCCTCATTTGGAGAATTTTTAGAAAAGGCAGAGGAACAAGAGACCAAATTGCCAGCATTCGTTAGATCACAGAAAAAGAATTCCAGCAAAACATCCAGTTCTGTTTTATTGACTATGTCAAAGCCTTTGACTATATAGATCACAACCAACTGTGGGAAATTCTTAAAGAGATGAGGACACCAGATCACCTTACTTGCCTCCTGAGAAATCTGTATTCAGGTCAAGAAGCACCAGTTAGAACCAGACATGAAACAATAGACTGGTACCAAATCAGGAAAGGAATAAATCAAGGCTGTATATTGTCACCCTGTTTATTTAATTTATATGCAGAGTACATCATGTGAAATGCCAGGGTGGATGAAGCACAAGCTGGAATCAAGATTGCCGGGAGAAATATCAATAATCTCACATTGCAGATGACACCACCTTATGGCAAAAAAGTGAAGAGGAATTGAAGAGCCTCTTAATGAAATTGAAAGAGGAGAGTGAAAAAGTTGGCTTAAAACTCAACATTCAAAAGACTAAGATAATGGCATCCAGTCCCATCACTCCATGGCAAATAGATGGGGCAACAATGGAAACAGTGACAAACTTTATTTTCTTAGACTCCAAAATCACTGCAGATGGTGACCGCAGCCATGAAATTAAAAGACACTTGCTCTTTGGAAGAAAAGCTCTGACCAACCTAGATAGCATATTAAAAAGCAGAGATATTACCTTGCCGACAAAGTTCCATCTAGTCAAAGCTATGGTCTTTCCAGTAGTCATGTATGGATGTGAGATTTGGACCATAAAGAAAGCTGAGCACTCAAGAATTGATGTTTTTGAACTGTGGTGTTAGAGATGACTCTTGAAAGTCCCTTAAACTGCGAGGAAATCAAACCAGTCCATCCTAAAGGAAATCAGTCCTGAATATTCATTGGAAGGACTGATACTGAAGCTGAAACTCCGATATTTTGGCCACCTGATGCGAAGAACTGACTCATTTGAAAAAACCCTGATGCTGGGAAAGACTGAAGGCAGGAGTTGAAGGGGACAACAGAGGATGAGATGGTTGTATGGCATCACTGACTCTATGGACATGAGTTTGAGCAAGCTCCAGGAGTTGGTGATGGACAGGGAAGCCTGGCATGCTGCAGTCCATGTGATGACAGAAAGTCGGACATGATTGAGCAACTGAATCAAACTGAACTGATTTTAAAGGAATGTAAAGGATCTCTTCTCCTAGTAGTCCATATATTGTTTTATATATATACATATAGACTATATATATATAGTCTAAATGGGAACACTGTAAGAGAGTCAAAGAAAATTCTGAAAGAATATGTAAAATTTAACTAATGAAAAAACACCATAAACCCAGAAACAAACATATGAAAAGCCATAGTTCCTGTTTTCTATTGATTTGTTTAATATCTGCTTCATATAATGGCAACTTTCTCCATTGGTAAACACAAACAGGACTAATGTATCAATTCAAATAATGACAAGTGCTTACAAAAATGAAAATAAACATCAAGGAAGACTACATTTCTTCAGCTGCATTCTTTCATGTGATATTTAAATTTTTGATTTATCTATTTATTTGTTACCACATGATGGAGTGCCATTTAAGAACTGCTGAGATTTTAATATAAAATAAAATTTCCTTATTAATGCATATAAGATAAAATAAAACCAGACTTCTCTCAAAAAGCTGTGAGAACAAAGTCTTGGCAAGGCGTGTGAGTAACTGTAACTATATTGCCCCTTGGAGACTGTTTCCTGTTGACTGTGGCTGCACTTTGCAGGAGACTGGCTTTTCCACTCCCACAGCAGAGTACAACTGAGTGTCAGGGAAATATTCATTTCCAGGCCGATCACCGACTGACACAATTGGACCCATGGAGTTGTTTCTCACTGAGATCACAGAAAACAACCAGTTCAAGATCAGATTTGTGCTGTGGCTTCTGCTTCTTTGATCTTTTTTTTTTTCATTGTAAAGAACATGAAAGAGGCCTGAAATTACTCTGACAACCCCTGAAAGGATATCATCAAAGCCTTTTTCTTTTTATAATGATTTTGGATAATTCCAGTCTCCCATTCAAAGTGAGTCTTTCCATCTACACTCTATCTCAACTCTTCCAAAAACCACATCCTCTGAGTTATTCATGATTCCCTCCCTTTCTGGTATCTTTCGTTTAACCTTCCAACTGGTTTTTCTCCTAAGTATACATACCTCAGTGTACTCTCTCTCATTTTTTTAAATTATAAAAAGGAATGTACTGCACCCATTCAGGCCACTTCCCACCACAAGTCCACCCGAAATTGCTCTCTACACTTGCTGATTACACTCCCCCCAGATTCCATGGAAACATCTTGCCCATAGATCACAAAGAGGCTATTTACCAAACCCAAGGGACACACATATGTCCTTCTCCTGACCAATCTCCCTGTTCACATCACGACCCACCACCTCCCTGGTCAACACTGCCATCCTCACTCCCTCTCTCCCATCCTACATACTGAGCCCTGTTAGGAAGCTCTTCTTGTATCCTTCCCACGTTGCTGGTAGCTTCTAGGATTTGTTCTCCCTCTTCTCTTATTAGCTCTGCACGTCTGATTAACCTCAGTGCTCTATTCACTTCCACTGGCTCAGCTATAACCTGTGTCTTAATAACTGCCATTCAGGTATCAGATCAGATCAGATCAGTTGCTCAGTCATGTCCGACTCTTCGCGACCCCATGAATCGCAGCATGCCAGGCCTCCCTGTCCAATACCAACTCCCAGAGTTCACTCAGACTCACGTCCATCGAGTCAGTGATGCCATCCAGCCATCTCATCCTCTGTCATCCCTTTCTCCTCCTGCCCCCAATCCCTCCCAGCATCAGAGTCTTTTCCAATGAGTCAACTCTTCGCATGAGGTGGCCAAAGTACTGGAGTTTCAGCTTTAGCAGCATTACTTCCAAAGAAACCCCAGGGCTGATCTCCTTCAGAATGGACTGGTTGGATCTCCTTGCAGTCCAAGGGACTCTCAAATCCCTTATGTTTATACAGTGGAAGTGAGAAATACATTTAAGGGGCTAGATCTGATAGACAAAGTGCCTGATTAACTATGGACGGAGGCTTGTGACACTGTAGAGGAGACAGGCATCAAGATTACCCCCAAGATTTTCTATTTCTTCCTGGTCGAGTTTTGGAAAGTTGTACTTTTCTAAGAATTTGTCCATTTCTTCCACGTTGTCCATTTTATTGGCATATAATTGTTGATAGTAGTCTCTTATGATCCTTTGTATTTCTGTGTTGTCTGTTGTGATCTCTCCATTTTCGTTTCTAATTTTGTTGATTTGATTTTTCTCCCTTTGTTTCTTGATGAGTCTGGGTAATGGTTTGTCAATTTTATTTATCCTTTCAAAGAACCAGCTTTTGGCTTTGTTGATTTTTGCTATGGTCTCTTTTGTTTCTTTTGCATTTATTTCTGCTCTAATTTTTAAGATTTCTTTCCTTCTACTAACCCTGGGGTTCTTCATTGCTTCCTTTTCTAGTTGCTTTAGGTGTAGGGTTAGGTTATTTATTTGAGTTTTTTCTTGTTTCTTGAGGTGTGCCTGTATTGCTATGAACTTTCCCCTTAGGACTGCTTTTACCATGTCCCACAGGTTTTGGGTTGTTGTGTTTTCATTTTCATTTGTTTCTATGCAAATTTTGATTTCTTTTTTTATTTCTTCTGTGGTTTGTTGGTTATTCAGCAGCGTGTTGTTCAGCCTCCATATGTTGGAATTTTTAATAGTTTTTCTCCTGTAATTGAGATCTAATCTTACTGCATTGTGGTCAGAAAAAATGCTTGGAATGATTCCTATTTTCTTGAATTTACCAAGGCTAGCTTTATGGCCCAGGATGTAATCTATCCTGGAGAAGGTTCCATGTGCGCTTGAGAAAAAGGTGAAATTCATTGTTTTGGGATGAAATGTCCTATAGATATCAATTAGGTCTAACTGGTCTATTGTATCGTTTAACAGACCTATCACAAGCACGGAAATTAAAACTGTAATAAAAAATCTTCCAGCAAACAAAAGCCCTGGTCCAGACGGCTTCACAGCTGAATTCTACCAAAAATTTAGAGAAGAGCTAACACCTATCCTGCTCAAACTCTTCCAGAAAATTGCAGAGGAAGGTAAACTTCCAAACTCATTCTATGAGGCCACCATCACCCTAATACCAAAACCTGAAAAAGATCCCACAAAAAAAGAAAACTACAGGCCAATATCACTGATGAACATAGATGACAAAATCCTTAACAAAATTCTAACAATCAGAATCCAACAACACATTAAAAAGTTCATACACCATGATCAAGTGGGCTTTATCTCAGGGATGCAAGGATTCTTCAATATCTGCAAATCAATCAATGTAATACACCACATTAACAAATTGAAAAATAAAAACCATATGATTATCTCAATAGATGCAGAGAAAGCCTTTGACAAAATTCAACATCCATTTGTGATAAAAACTCTCCAGAAAGCAGGAATAGAAGGAACATACCTCAACATAATAAAAGCTATATATGACAAACCCACAGCAAACATTATGCTCAATGGTGAAAAATTGAAAGCATTTCCTCTAAAGTCAGGAACAAGACAAGGGTGCCCACTTTCACCATTACTGTTCAACATAGTTTTGGAAGTTTTGGCCACAGCAATCAGAGCAGAAAAAGAAATAAAAGGAATCCAAATTGGAAAAGAAGAAGTAAAACTCTCACTATCTGCAGATGACATGATCCTCTACATAGAAAACCCTAAAGAGTCCACCAGAAAATTACTAGAACTAATCAATGACTATAGTAAAGTTGCAGGATATAAAATCAACACACAGAAATCCCTTGCATTCCTATACACTAATAATGAGAAAACTGAAAGAGAAATTAAGGAAACAATTCCATTCACCATTGCAACGGAAAGAATAAAATACTTAGGAATATATCTAACTAAAGAAACTAAAGACCTGTATATAGAAAACTATAAAACGCTGGTGAAAGAAATCAAAGAGGACACTAATAGATGGAGAAATATACCATGTTCATGGATTGGAAGAATCAATATAGTGAAAATGAGTATACTACCCAAAGCAATTTATAGATTCAACGCAATCCCTATCAAGCTACCAACAGTATTCTTCACAGACCTAGAACAAATAATTTCACAATTTGTATGGAAATACAAAAAACTTCGAATAGCCAAAGTGATCTTCAGAAAGAAGAATGGAACTGGAGGAATCAACCTACCTGACTTCAGGCTCTACTACAAAGCCACAGTTATCAAGACAGTATGGTACTGGCACAAAGACAGAAATATTGATCAATGGAATAAAATAGAAAGCCCAGAGATAAATCCATGCACATATGGACACCTTATCTTTGACAAAGGAGGCAAAAATATACAATGGATTAAAGACAATCTCTTTAACAAGTGGTGCTGGGAAATCTGGTCAACCACTTGTAAAAGAATGAAACTAGACCACTTTCTAACACCAAACACAAAAATAAACTCAAAATGGATTAAAGATCTCAACGTAAGACCAGAAACTATAAAACTCCTAGAGGAGAACATAGGCAAAACACTCTCTGACATACATCACAGCAGGATCCTCTATGACCCACCTCCCAGAATATTGGAAATAAAATCAAAAATAAACAAATGGGACCTAATTAACCTTAAAAGCTTCTGCACATCAAAGGAAACTATTAGCAAGGTGAAAAGGCAGCCTTCAGAATGGGAGAAAATAATAGCAAATGAAGCAACTGACAAACAACTCATCTCAAAAATATACAAGCAACTCCTACAGCTCAACTCCAGAAAAATAAACGACCCAATCAAAAAATGGGCCAAAGAACTAAATAGACATTTCTCCAAAGAAGACATACAGATGGCTAACAAACACATGAAAAGATGTTCAACATCACTCATTATCAGAGAAATGCGAATCAAGACCACTATGAGGTACCATTTCACACCAGTCAGAATGGCTGTGATCCAAAAGTCTACAAATAATAAATGCTGGAGAGGGTGTGGAGAAAAGGGAACCCTCTTACACTGTTGGTGGGAATGCAAACTAGTACAGCCACCATGGAGAACAGTGTGGAGATTCCTTTAAAAACTGGAAATAGAACTGCCTTATGATCCAGCAATCCCACTGCTGGGCATACACACTGAGGAAACCAGAAGGGAAAGAGACACGTGTACCCCAATGTTCATTGCAGCACTGTTTATAATAGCCAGGACATGGAAGCAACCTAGATGTCCATCAGCAGATGAATGGATAAGAAAGCAGTGGCACATATACACAATGGAGTATTACTCAGCCATTAAAAAGAATACATTTGAATCAGTTCTAATGAGGTGGATGAAACTGGAGCCTATTATACAGAGTGAAGTAAGCCAGAAGGAAAAACATAAATACAGTATACTAACACATATATATGGAATTTAGAAAGATGGTAACAATAACCCGGTGTACGAGACAGCAAAAGAGACACTGATGTATAGAACAGTCTTATGGACTCTGTGGGAGAGGAAGAGGGTGGAAAGATTTGGGAGAATGACATTGAAACATGTAAAATATCATGTAAGAAACGAGTTGCCAGTCCAGGTTCGATGCACGATACTGGATGCTTGGGGCTAGTGCACTGGGACGACCCAGAGGGAGGGTATGGGGAGGGAGGAGGGAGGAGGGTTCAGGATGGAGAACACATGTATACCTGTGGCAGATTCATTTTGATCTTTGACAAAACTAATACAATTATGTCAAGTTTAAAAATAAAATAAAATTTAAAAAAAAAAGATTATCCCCAAGAAAAAGAAATGCAAAAAGGCATGTATAGTCAAGGCTATGGTTTTTCTAGTAGTCATGTATGGATGTGAGAGTTGGACTATAAAGAAAGCTGAGCACCAAAGAATTGATGCTTTTGAACCGTGGTGTTGGAGAAGACTCTTGAGAGTCCCTTTGGACTGCTAGGAGGTCCAACCAGACCATCTTAAAGGAGATCAGTCCTGAATGTTCATTGGAAGGACTGATGTTGAAAATGAAACTCCATCCTGTTTGGGACTCTCTGGGTTTCTTGGACTTGGGTGATTATTTCCTTCCCCATTTTAGGAAAGTTTTCAACTATTATCTCCTCAAGTATTTTTTCATGGTCTTTCTTTTTGTCTTCTTTTTCTGGGACCCCTAGGATTCGAATATTGGGGTGCTTAACATTGTCCCAGAGGTCTCTGAGGTTGTCCTCATTTCTTTTAATTCTTTTTTATTTTTTCCTCTCTGTTTCATTTATTTCTACCGTTCTATCTTCTATCTCACTTATCCTATCTTCTGTCTCCATTATTCTACTGTTGGTTCTCTCCAGAGTGTTTTTGATCTCACTTTTTGCATTATTCATTATATATTGACTCTTTTTTATTTCTTCTAGGTCCTTGTTAAACCTTTCTTGCATCTTCTAGATCCTTGTCTCCAGGCTGTTTATCTGTAACTCCAATTTGTTTTCAAGGTTTTGGATCATTTTCACTATCATTATTCGGAATTCTTTATCAGGTAGATTCCCTATTTCTTCCTCTTTTGTTTGGTTTGGTGGGCATTTATCCTGTTCCTTTACCTGCTGGGTATTTCTCTGCCTTTTCATCTTGTTTATATTGCTGTGTTTGGGGTGGCCTTTCTGCATTCTGGCAGTTTGTGGTTCCTCTTTATTGTGGAGGTTCCTCACTGTGGGTGGGGCAAGACGGGTGGCTTGTCAAAGTTTCCTGGTTAGGGAAGCTTGTATTGGTGTTCTGGTGGGTAGAGCTGGATTTCTTCTCTCTGGAGTGCAATGAAGTGTCCAGTAATGAGTTTTGAGATGTCAATGGGTTTGATGTGACTTTGGGCAGCCTGTATATTGAAACTCAGAGCTATATTCCTGTGTTGCTGGGGAATTTGCCTGGTATGTCTTTCTCTGGAAATTGTTGGCCCTTGGGTGGTGCTTGGTTTCAGTGTAGGTATGGAGGCGTTTGATGAACTTCTTTTGATTAATGTTCCCTGGAGTCAGGAGTTCTCTTGTGTTCTCAGGATTTGCACTTAAGCCTCCTGCCTCTGGTTTTCAGTCTTATTCTTGCAGTAGCCTCAAGACTTCTCCATCTATACAGCACTGATGATAAAACATCTAGGTTAATGATGAAAAGTTTCTCCACAGTGACAGACACTCAGAGAGGTACATAGAGTTACATGGAGAAGAGAAGAGGGAGGAGGGAGATAGAGGTCACTAGGAGGAGAAGAGGGGGAATCAAAAGGGGAGAGAGCAAGCTAGCCAGTAATCACTTCCTTATGTGCTCTCCACAGTCTGGATCCCTCAGAGATGTTCACAGTGATACACAGGGAAGAGAAGAGGGGGGAAGGAGACAGAGGTGGCCAGGAGGATAAAAGTGGGAATCAAAAGGAGAGAGACAGATCCAGCCAGTAATCAGTTAGTTCCCTAAGTGTTCTCCACAGCCTGGAACACACAAAGAGATTCACTGAGTTGGGTAGAGAAGAAAAGCGGGAGGGGGGAGATAGAGGCGACTTGGTGGAGAGAAAGAGAGTCAAAAGGGGGAGAGAGCAATCAGGCCAGTGGTCTCACTACCAAATAAAAATGGGTACTGAAGATTGGGTTCTTAAAGGTACAAAATTGATAACAAATACCAAAAAGCAAAGATTAAAAATCTAGAGTAGAGGTTAAATTCTCAAAAATACAATATTAAAAAAGGTCACAAAAATTATAAAATATATATATATGTGAAGTTTGCTTTAAAAATGGGGTCTTTTTTTTGCAAGGTAACACTAGGTTATAAAAATGAAAATTAAGGGAGTAACAGGGGACTTAAAATTTTTTAATTAAAAAAATGATAATTGTAAAAATATATCTAGGACTTCCTCTGGAGCTGTTGTGAACAATGTGGGGTCAGTTCATTTTCAGATAGTTCCTTGGTCCAGCTTGTACTTCTCAAGGTCTATAGGCTCCTTCCTATGTAGTCAGTGCTAACGACAGGGTTTTAATCTATTGCACCTGTCACTTCCAAAGCAGTTCCCTCTGTTTAACTCTTTCTGTTTTCTGGTCTCTTCAGTGTCTAATTTCCACCCTGACACAAGGGTGGGGCAGTGGCAGTCACTTTTTTTAGGCTCCCTTGTTCAGTCGTGCTGTGGGGAGGGAGGAACACTGCAAACAAATATCACTGGCATGTGCTCACAGTAATGCAGCCACACTGTGTTTGTCCCCGCTCACAGTGTGTGTCCTTCCCCAGTCTACACTGCTCAGGCTCTAGGTTGATCTGCCAGAACTGTCTGATGCTGGCCCTGGGTTGTATGCACTCCCCAGGTCTAAGCCAAAGGCAAAACACCCCAAGACACATATTAATCAAATTAACAAAGATCAAACACAAAGAACAAATATTAAAAGCAGCAAGGGAAAAACAACAAATAACACACAAGGGGATTCCCATAAGGATAACAGCTGATTTTTCAATAGAAACTCTTCAGGCCAGGAGGGAATGGCAGGACATACTTAAAGTGATGAAAGAAAATAACCTATAGCCCACATTACCATACCCAGCAAGGATCTCAAATATGAAGGAGAAATCAAAAGCTTTACAGACAAGCAAAAGCTGAGAGAATTCTGCACCACCAAACCAGCTCTCCAACAAATACTAAAGGATCTTCCCTAGACAAGAAACACAGACAGGGTGCATAAACTCAAACCCAAAACAATAAAGTAAATGGCAACTGGATCATACTTATCAATAATTGCCTTAAATGTAAATGGGTTGAATGCCCCAACCAAAAGACAAAGACTGGCTGAATGGATACAAAAACAAGACCCCTATATATGTTGTCTACAAGAGACCCACCTCGAAACAAGGGACACGTACAGACTGAAAGTGAAGGGCTGGAAAAGATATTCCATGCAAATAGATACCAAAAGAAGGCAGGAGGAACAATACTCATATCAGAAAAAATAGACTTTAATACAAAGGCTGTGAAAAGAGACAAAGATGGACACTACATAATGATCAAAGGATCAATCCAAGAAGAAGATATAACAATTATAAATATATATGCACCCAACATAGGAGCACCACAATATGTAAGACAAATGCTAACAAGTATGAAAGGGGAAATTAACAATAACACAATAATAGAGGGAGACTTTAATACCCCACTCACACATAGGGATAGATCAACTAAACATAAAATTAACAAGGAAACACAAACTTTAAATGATACAATAGACCAGTTAGACCTAATTGATACCTATAGGACATTTCACCCCACAACAATGAATTTCACCTTTTTCTCAAGCACACACGGAACCTTCTCCAGGATAGATCACATCCTAGCCATAAATCTAGGCCTTGGTAAATTAAAAAAAACAAAAACAAAAAACTGAAATCATTACAAGCATCTTTTCTGACGACAACGCAGTTAGATTAGATGTCAATTACAGGAGAAAAACTATTAAAAATTCCAACATATGGAGGCTGAACAACACACTGCTGAATAACCAACAAATCACAGAAGAAATCAAAAGAGAAATTAAAATATGCATATAAATGAATGAAAATGAAAACACAACAACCCAAAACCTATGGGACACTGTAAAAGCAGTGTTAAGGGGAAGGTTCATAGCAATACAGGCTTACCTCAAGAAACAAGAAAAAAGTCAAATAAATAACCTAACTCTACACCTAAAGCAACTAGAAAAAGAAGAAATGAGGAACCCCAGGGTTAGTAGAAGTAAAGAAATCTTAAAAATTAGGGCAGAAATAAATGCAAAGAAACAAAAGAGACCATAGCAAAAATCAACAAAGCCAAAAGCTGGTTCTTTGAGAAGATAAATAAAATTGATAAACCATTACCCAGACTCATCAAGAAACAAAGGGAGAAAAATCAAATCAACATAACTAGAAATGAAAATGGAGAGATCACAACAGACAACACAGAAATACAAAGGATCATAAGAGATTATTATCAGCAACTATATGCAAATAAAATGAACAACTTGGAAGAAATGGACAAATTCTTAGAAAAACACGTTTCCAAAACTGAACCAGGAAGAAATAGAAAATCTTAACAGACCCATCACAAGCACGGAAATTGAAACTGTAATCAGAAATCTTCCAGCAAACAAAAGCCCAGGTCCAGATGGCTTCACAGTTGAATTCTACCAAAAATTTAGAGAAGAGCTAACACCTATCCTACTCAAACTCTTCCAGAAAATTGCAGAGAAAGGTAAACTTCCAAACTCATTCTATGAGGCCACCATCACCCTAATACCAAAACCTGACAAAGATCCCACAAAAAAAGAAAACTACAGGCCAATATCACTGATGAACATAGATGCAAAAATCCTTAACAAAATTCTAGCAAACATACTAACAATCCAACAACATACTAAAAAGATCATACATCATGACCAAGTGGGCTTTATCTCAGGGATGCAAGGATTCTTCAATATCTGCAAATCAATCAATGTAATACACCACATTAACAAATTGAAAAATAAAGACCATATGACTATCTCAATAAAGGCAGAGAAAGCCTTTGACAAAATTCAACATCCATTTATGATAAAAACCCTCCAGAAAGCAGGAATAGAAGGAACATACCTCAACATAATAAAAACTATATGACAAACCCACAGCAAACATTATCCTCAATGGTGAAAAATTGAAAGCATTTCCCCTAAAGTCAGGAACAAGACAAGGGTGCCCACTCTCACCACTATTATTCAACATAGTTTTGGAAGTTTTGGCCACAGCAATCAGAGCAGAAAAAGAAATAAAAGGAAGCCAGATTGGAAAAGAAGAAATAAAACTCTCACTGTTTGCAGATGACATGATCCTCTACATAGAAAACCCTGAAGACTCCACCAGAAAATTACTAGAACTAATCAACAAATATAGTAAAGTTTCAGGATATAAAATCAACACACAGAAATCCCTTGCATTCCAATACACTAACAATGAGAAAACAGAAAGAGAAATTAAGGAAACAATCCCATTCACCATTGCAATGAAAAGAATAAAATACTTAGGAATATATATACCCAAAGAAACAAAAGACCTATATATAGAAAACTTTAAAACACTGGTGAAAGAAATCAAAGATGACACAAATAGATGGAGAAATATACCGTGTTCATGGATTAGGAGAATCAATATAGTGAAAATGAGTATACTACCCAAAGCAATCTATAGATTCAATGCAATCCCTATCAAGCTACCAATGGTATTTTTCACAGAGCTAGAACAAATAATTTCACAATTTGTATGGAAATACAAAAAACCTGGAATAGCCAAAGCAATCTTGAGAAAGAAGAATGGAACTGGAGGAATCAACCTGGCAGACTTCAGGCTTTACTACAAAGCCACAGTCATCAAGACAGTATGGTACTGGCACAAAGACAGACATATAGATCAATGGAACAAAATAGAAAGCCCAGAGATAAATCCACACACCTATGGACACCTTATCTTTGACAAAGGAGGCAAGAATATACAATGGATTAAAGACAATCTCTTTAACAAGTGGTGCTGGGAAAACTGGTCAACCACTTGTAAAAGAATGAAACTAGATCACTTCCTAACACCATACACAAAAATAAACTCAAAATGGATTAAAGATCTAAATGTAAGACCAGAAACTATAAAACTCCTAGACGAAAACATAGGCAAAACACTCTCCAACATAAATCACTGCAGAATCCTCTACGACCCACCTCTCAGAATATTGGAAATAAAAGCAAAAATAAACAAATGGGACCTAATTAAAATTAAAAGCTTCTGAACAACAAAGGAAACTATAAGCAAAGTGAAAAGACAGCCTTCAGAATGTGAGAAAATAATAGGAAATGAAGCAATGGACAAAGAATTAGTCTCAAAAATATACAAGCAACTCCTGCAGCTCAATTCCAGAAAAATAAATGACCCAATCAAAAAGTAGGCCAAAGAACTAAACAGACATTTCTCCAAAGAAGACATACAGATGGCTAACAAACACATGAAAAGATGCTCAACATCACTCATTATCAGAGAAATGCAAATCAAAACCACTATGAGGTACCATTTTACTCCAGTCAGAATGGCTGCTATGCAAAAGTCTACAAGCAATAAATACTGGAGAAGGTGTGGAGAAAAGGGAACCCTCTTACACTGTTGGTGGGCATCAAACTAGTACAGCCACTATGGAGAATAGTATGGAGATTCCTTAAAAAACTGGAAATAGAAGTGCCATATGACCCAGCAATTCCACTGCTGGGCATACACACCGAGGAAACCAGAATTGAAAAAGACACATGTACCCCAGTCTTATAATAGCCAGGACATGGAAGCAACCTAGATGCCCATCAGCAGATGAATGGATAAGAAAGCTGTGGTACATATACACGATGGAGTATTACTCAGCCATTAAAAAGAATGCATTTGAATCAGTTCTAATGAGGTGGATGAAACTGGAGCCTATTATACACAGTGAAGTAAGCCAGAAAGAAAAACACCAATATACAGTATACTAACACATATATATGGAATTTAGAAAGATGGTAACGATAACCCTGTATGTGAGACAGCAAAAGAGACACAGACTTATAAAACAGTCTTTCTGACTCTGTGGGAGAGGGCAAGGGCAGGATGATATGGGAGAATGGCATTGAACCATGTAAATTATCAGATGTGAAACGAATCGCCAGTCCAGGTTTGATGCATGATATAGGGTAGGGTGCTCGGGGCTGGTTCACTGGGATGACCCAGAGGGATGGGATGGGGAGGGAGGAGGGAGGGGGGTTCAGGATGGGACACCCATGGTGGATTCATGTCAATGTATGGCAAAACCAATACAATATTGTAAAGTAAAAAATAAATAAATAAAACTGAAAAAAAAAGAAAAGAAAATGACACTCCAATACTTTGGCTACCTGATGTGAAGAGGTGACTCATTGGAAAAGACCCTGATGCTGGGAATGATTGAGGGTAGGAGGAGAAGGGAGCAATATAGGATGAGATGGTTGTATGGCATCACCAACTCAATGGACATGAATTTGGGTACAAGAGTTGGACATGACTGAGCAACTGAACTGAACTGAATAACTGCCATAAAGGCATCACATGTTCTCAGCAATTCAATGATCTCATTTTCTAGGAAAGACATGTTGATATTTACCTTCAACCAATAGCACAGGTTGAGTTTCATGCATTTTATACAACTGACTAAACTTTGGTAAAACACCCATTTTCTTTATACTGACCTTCAGTGATTGCTACTCAACAATAGACTACTTGAACAACATGTCCTCATAGATGGTCTTCCTTAACATCCAAGTATGGAACAGTCATTTCTTTTCTTGGTTCTCATAACTTCCTGATGAGGAAGGATGAACTCTTATACCCAGCGCCTCAGAGGAAGCTTGGTCCTCTTGAAATCTTGGGCTTCTAGTCTCCAAAACTTTCAGAGAATAAATCTGTGTTGTCCTAAACCACCCCATTTGTGATACTTTGTAATCAGAATCCCAGGAAATAAACACAGAGGTTGGTATTAGAGAGTGTGTTGCTGCTTTAACAAATAAATAAAATGTGCAAATGCTTTGGAATTAGGAAATGGATGGAGGGTGGGAGCCTTTTTCTTAATAGAAAAAGCCTGAATTATTTAAGAGCTGTTGTTAGATGTACAGACATTCAAGGTGCTTCTGTTGAGACTTAAGAAGGTAATAATGGCCGTATTAGTGGACAGTTGAGGAAAGGCCATCCTGGTAGTCAAGAGTCAGGGAACATGACTGGATAACACCCTACGGTTGGATGGTAGCAATGAACTTCAGCATTACCTGAGATCTGCAAGGAGAGCATGGAAGGTGCAGCCTGCTTTCTCCTAGTTGTCACAGTAAAATGTGAGAGAAAAAGAGAGAAACCGAGAGAGTGATTGTAAAGTAAAAAGGAGCTAGCCTGTGATAATTTGAAGAAGCCACATCCTGAGACAGGCCAGTATGCAGCTGGAGGACTGCAGACAGAGGTCAGGTGTGCGTCTCATGTGCCCAGTCACACGACTCCACAGAAACCAGGGTAGAGATGCCTATTCAGGAGCGACCGAGGGAGGATTCTTTCTTCTGATGGCTCAGACCCCATGAATTGTACAAAAGGTCAACAAGGTTTTTGAGAATTTTATACTTGTAGAATCACCACCAGCACAGGAAATGAGACAGGATGAAGGAAGAGCAACTCCAAGGGCAGAGCCAGGGATTGCGGGGCCTTATAGACAAGATCTCAGCCGAGAGGGCAGAGTTACCGCCCTAAAAGGCCCAGACAATGGAGCATCAAGGCTCTGAGAAAAACATCCTAAAGCCTGATGGAATTTGCTCTGCTGAGTTCTGGCCTCCTTGTGACCCAGGTCTCCCTCTTTCCCCCTGATTTCTCCCCTGATTTTCTCCATCCTAAAGCCTGATGGAATTTGCTCTGCTGAGTTCTGGCCTCCCTGTGACCCAGGTCTCTCCTCTTTCCCCCTGATTTCTCCCATGAAGATGAAAACATCTACCCTAGGGCCATCTACCATTGGATCTTGGAATGGTGAGCGTCTTGGGGTTAAATTGAAGCTTCATTTCAAAAACATTTAGGCACTTACTGACCCCTCTCATAGTCCATATCCTAACCCTCTTATTGTCTCATGTTAATATCCATCCTTTTCTCTTCCAACAATATTCAGGATTTTGAAAGCATATACTTATCTAATTTCTCACTATTAGTTATTTACTATTACCCTATTTAATCAACTTGAATCACAAGCTGGAGTCAAGACTGCTAGGAGAAATATCAACAACCTAGGATATGCAGATGATGCCATTCTCATGGCAGAAAGCAAAGAGGAACTAAAGAGCCTCTTAATGAAGGTGAAAGAGGAGTGTGAAAAGGCTGACTCAACACATTTATACCCATGGCTGATTCATGTCAATGTATGGCAAAACCACTACAATACTGTAAAGTATTTAGCCTCCAGTTAAAATAAATAAATAAATAAAAACTCAACATTCATAAAACTAAGATCATAGCATCTGGTCCCATCACTTCATGGCAAATAGATGGGGAAACAATGGAAACAGTGACAGACTTTATTTTCTTAAGCTCCCAAATCACTGAGGACAGTGACTGCAGCCATGAAATTGAAAGAGGCTTGCTCCTTGGAAGAAAAGCTATGACAAACCTAGACAGCATATTAAAAAGCAGAGACATCACTTTACCAACAAAAGTCTGTGTACTCAAAGCTATGATTTTTCCAGTAGTCATGTATGGATGTGAGAGCTGGACCATAAAGGACAGCCTCACCCCTGGGGGCATCATTCTGTCACACCAGACTGGAGCCTGGCATTGTGAGTGTACACCTGTTATCCACAGCACCGAGCACAGCACTTAGTACATAGAGTGAACTCAGTACTAAAGTATTAAGTACAACAGAGTACAGAAGCTGTCTTAATAAATAAAAAAACCTTTAGAGTTGATGTGCTTTTCACTGAAAAATCACATGTTCTAACACTACATATTTAAACTTCCTAGACATTAATTAAATATTTGAGTGATTAGTATGTGACACACATTCACAATAAGGTGGGGGATGGGCAGAGAGAAGCCCTGATGCTTATTTAAGGAAACAAAAAATAAAAGATAATGATACTGAACCAAATTAACCTTCTCCTTTAGTTTAGTTAATGATTTTTTAAAAACAATTGAGCCACTTTGAGATGGTTTTGAGAGTAGAAAAACAAAAGATGGAGATACCTATACTTAGAATTTCACAGTAATTGCTTCAAAGGAGGGTTAGATTCTTAATCAAAATTGAATTTCACAGTTAGAGGAGGAAATTGATTCCTGAGTCCCTGACATTAAAAAAGCATGTTCTCAGAAGTCCACCTCCCAGGCAAATGAGATCCCACAGGTTACTTCTCACTCGCGCGATCTCCATTAAGAGCTCTACACTTTTCAGAAATAAGCAGTCAGACTCATGCAGGGACAGCGGCCATCTGAGCACTTTCAGATGTGGCCATAGACAGATCAGCAGGTGAGTAATCATTTTATAGTATCACTTATGAGACTGAATGTCATGAAAATAGGATACCATGTATTCAATGCAAGCGACTACCTATGAGCAAGAACTTGCAATCCGGTTACAAATCCTTTGATGAAGAAAACACTTGGAAAATTGTATGAAGTATTGAATCCCACCTTTAAGAGTAAATCTCATCCTCCTACCTTTTTTAACCCAACACTATGGTTTCAGCAACAGGCATGTGGGATTTATCTTATTTTCATGTCACTCAGGAAAGCAGTTTCTTTAGGAATCTAGCAACAATTTTTTTTGTTACTATGTTAGCACAAACGCAAGGAGGGGAAGCCCCCAGAGGCAATTTGGCATGCAAATGGGATGATTTTCTGCCTTATTTACCAGTAATGTGAAGCTATATCAATAATTTATCAGTAGATGGTTAACAATAAAATTTCCTTGTCTGTTCCACTCATGTGCAGGCCACAGTGCTCTTTGGCATCTTATTTTTAGATGTCAGTTTAACTAATGCATAGCTTTCATTTTTTAAATGATTTTGTCCTATAGAAGTGTCAAATACTATTTCACACAGTGGATAAGAAATATCTAAACACTTAGCTGTTAAATCCATTCTTTAGCAGAAACACTGTCCACAAACTAAGGAGGTGTTAGGGCTGCCATAACATAGCACCACAGACAGGGCAACTTCAACAACAGAAATTCACTCTCTCACAGTTCTGAAGGTTAGATTTCTGGGATCAATCTGACCACAGGGTTGGCTTCTTCTGAGGCCTCTCTCCTTGGCTTGTAGGTGGGTGTCCTCTCCTGTAACTTAACAGGGTCTTGCCTCTGTCTGGCTGCGTCCTGACCTCCTCTTTTTATGAGGACAACAGTCCTATGGGATTAGAGTCAGGCCTATAACATCACTGCAATTTAGTTACCTCTTTAGAAACTCTATCTTCAAATACATTCACATTCTGACCTACTAGGGGTAGAAACTTCAACATATAAACTGGCAGGGAGTGCAATTCAGCCACAAACTGATTGTTTTTCCTAAGAAAAAATGAACAAACTAGCAGTGTTTCTTCCTTTGGTTCCCTTGGTGTCACTGATTCCTGGGAAGAAACAAAACAAACCAGTGCTTTGCTTAGACCTAAGAGGTAAATGTTATTCTGAAAGCAAGTTTTATATAAAAATATGAGAAGTAATCAAGAATCCCCCAATTTCTGAAAGTCTGCTTCATGCCACACTGCTTTTACAAAAGACCTACATCACTATCTGGTTTCACTAACTGAAGGAAATCCAAAGAGAAGTTTCACTTTTATGAAAAAAAGGTGAAAAGTAAAAACAGCATCCACATTTGTTTTGCAGGAGCCCTCAGAGGGCAGGGTACACCCTGAGCAGTGAGGCTGCTCCGCTAAGTGCCCTCCTGCCCAGGAACCACTCTCAGCTTCCCAGCGTCCAGCCTCCACAGCCTGGAACTGTCCATGCACACCTAGGCTCCATCTCCATTCATTTTGTGCATCCCAGGGCAGGACTGGTCTTAAGGTAAGCGCTCTTCACCTTAGCCATTTCAGCTTAGGGCTCTACCTTGAGATAGCAAGGAACCTGTCACAGGGACCCCTCGGCAAGCTGAATTTCATCACTTAGAATGGATATGGGAGAAGATTGCACTGTTGCACTCCTGTACTTTCTTAATATCAAGATATTCCTAAACCCTTAATCTCTTCATGTTTTTGGCGGTCATGAGTCAGCTACAAAAAGGCTTTAGAAGAATCTCACGGCCTCACATTCTCACTGTTTACAAATGTTCATCTGCTCATCGCGGGGATTCATGTAAGATCTGTTCAGTATCCTTGTCTCTCCCTTCAGGAACACTGAAACCAGCCAACACATTCTTTTTTCCTAAATTTGTCAGTTTTTGGACAACTTAAGTATATTTGCTTTCGAACATGTGCGCAACTGTGTCAGAGCTCTGAGCAGTACAATCATTGCCGTCAGCTGATTGTCTATTTTTCTGTAAGCCTCCTCAATGTCTAGATGAAAATGGGCACATTAGGTTTTCAGTGAGTTTCGTGATGCCTTGGAAGCACGCAGCCTGCTTGGCAAGTGAATCTGTGATTGCATACCCCAGTGGTCTCATTCTCACACGCAGTTCTGAAGACGTTATTTGACCACATGCTTCTGCAGAGTCTTTAATCCTTCCCACAAGCTGGAAGTTATGAGCTGCTAGAATCCCTGGAGCATTCATGCTCAACACATAATAGATACTCAGTAAATAAGTGTTAGACAAATGCACTGCCGTTCCCACTCTATAAGCAGAGGAATTAGTCTCCTCTCTTCCTGCAGGAGAACAAGGGGTTCAGCCTCCTCCAAGGAGATGCATCAGGCACGTCTCTGGAATCCCTCCATCTTCCTCACTGTTCTTCACTGATCACAGTGCTTCCTCAAGCAGGGCCAGTCCCCCCACCCCCCTACCCCCGACACCCTGCACCCTGCCCCAGCCTGGCAACCGCCTCCCCACCCTCCCCTTCCAGCCCCACCCCTCCATCTACTTCTTGGCTTTGTGGCCAGAATGACCTTCCTAAAATGTAATTCTAAATGTCATTTATATGTAAAATCTAAGAAAATGATATAATTGAACTTGTTTGCAAAACAGAAACAGACTCACAGACACAGAAAACAAACTTACAGCTATTAAAATTGGGGAGGGATAAATTAGGAGTTTGGGATTCACATACTCACATTGCTTCATATGTTTATATATATATATATAAACATATATATATATATATATATATATATATATTTAGAGAGAGAGAGAGAGAGAGATACAAAGACAGAGAGATAGAGAGAGAGAGCTTCCCTGGTGGCTCAGATGGTAAAAAGTCTGCCTGCAATGTGAGAGACCCGGGTTTGATCTCTGGGTCAGGAAGATCCCTGGAGAAGGCAACCCACTCCAGGAGAATCCCATGGATGGTGGAGCTTGACAGGCTACAGTCCATGGGGTCTCAAAGAGTCAGAAATGACTGAGCAACTTTCACACACACACACACACACATAAAATAGGTAGTCAACAAGGACCTACTGTAGAGCACAGGGAACTCTACTTAATATTGTGTATATTCAGTGTCTTTTCCTATAGAGGAAAAGAATTAGAAAAATTACATAAGTATAACTGAATCAGTTTGCTGTACACCTGAAGCAAACAATATTGTAAATCAACTGTACTTCAATCAAAAATAAAAATAAAACATAAATGGCATTCCCTATTCAAAAGTCTTTAAGCTCTGCAGCTTTCCTTTAGGATGAAGTCCAAACAGCTCTGTCTATAAGTCCTGGGTGCTGCCTCCTGGCAATGGCTGGGCTGCCTCCACTCCCTCCCCTTCTGATGGCAGACCCACTGCAACTCCAGAGGGCACCTGCTCCCTCCTCTCTGCCCTCCATCCCCATGCCCTCTCCACTACATGGGCACCCTGGACCTGCTGCCCACAACAGCCAGAAACATCTGCCCATCTCCCTCTTTGCTTTGCAAAATCAGTAGACATTCGTGAGAAGGGGGCACATGACTGAGCACAGGTATAGGGCCTGAATTGTTGTGGATATTTCTTATTATTTATCCAAAGGAAGTATGGATTAAAAAGTTTGAAAAACACCTGATGCACAGCCTAGAAGGTGTGTGTCTATGCGGAGGCAATCTCGGGCCCTGACAGTGGGCACCTCGATGAGCATGGAGACACAAGGCCAGCTCAGGCCTGCCTGCCATCCCCTCCTTGAGGGCCATCCCACCCAAAGGCTCAGTGGTAAAGAATCCACCTGCCAATGCAGAAGACACAGGAGACCAGGGTTCAATCCCTGGGTTGGGAAGATTCCCTGGAGGAGGAAATGGCAACCCACTTCAGTATCCTTATCTAGAAAATCCCATGGACAGAGGAGCCTGGCGGGTCTGTGGGATCACAAAGAGTCAGACACTACTGAGTGACTGAGCACACACTCAAGCACATCAACCATTCTTATTAGCTTTCCCATCCAGAAACCCCAACTTAAAATTTAGACTTAAGACAAATATGCCTACCCTCCTGACTTTGTTCTCCCTTCTCATTTGGAACAGTTACAATCTCTTGGTTCAAATCTTGGGAAAATTCAACATCTGATTATTCTAAAATACTCTGTACAATACAACTAAAGAAAGTCAATATTACTTATTTGACTGAATCACATTACTTCTCATACCTATCTGAGTATTCATTACCCTCCAAAGCACTTAAAACCTGTTAGTGGCAGACTCCTTTTAAATTATATTCATATATATATATATATATATATATATATATATAATGTTGTATATTTTGATAAACTGGTGAGCTTAACTTACCTAGAACTTCCCTAGGTGTCTGTGCACTGTGCGTAGAATGAGGAATGTAGGAACTTCAAGGAGCCTTAGAGACAATCCAGCTACAGGTTTAATTTTATACGTATAAAAACTGAGACTCAAAGGTGGAAATCCACCTAAGTTCACAAAAATAATAAATGTCAAATCCGAAGGTAAAACTGGTCACTCACCCAGTAACATGAATTCTGACTATTTGAAGATGCAGTTACTTTATTCTGAGGCACTTATGTATGGAAATTACAGCATTGAGAAATAAGTTTCTGTATATATTGTAAGTACATATTTATTGGCAATAAAACAGCAGACTTTCCAATATTCACAGATTAAGATAAAACTAATACCTAAATAGTTTCCCTTCAGTATCTACTTAGTTTGATTTGTCCACAAAGAATGGGGGAAAAGAAAATCACACTATAGGAGAAAAAGAACATCAGAGTGTTTCACATAGGTCAAATTATCTACAATATGTTCACGAGACAGTATAACAAGCTGCCTGGTGAACATGACCAGCTGTCTCCTTGAACCACGTTTATTCCACAGCTCCACAGTGTGTTCCCTTAGTACGTTATATACCGTTTCTTTACCAGATTAGTGCAGGTTAAGAACCTTATACATGCTTCTTGACTAAACAAAATAGGAGGGATAAAAATTAAAACAGGAAAAAAAAATTAAAATAGGATCTGAAAATTTTAAAGGGGTTAGTAGAAACAGTGAATTCAAAAGAAGAATATTGTTCATTATATTCATAGTGGCGGTGGTGTAATAGAAGGAATGGTACCGGCAATGGTGACATGAAGGCGATGATGGTAATAGTACTGTTAGTCATTCAGTCGCGTCCTGCTCTTTGAGACCCCGTGGACTGTAGTCCACCAGGCTCCTCTGTCCATGGGATTAGAATGGACAAGAATATTGGAGTGGGGTGCCATTCCCTTCTCCAGGGGATCTTCCCAACCCAGGAATTGAACCCAAGTCTCCTGCATTGCAGGTGGACTCTTTATCGCCTGAGCTACCAGGGAAGCCTACTAGTCAATAACAATAGGAGCAGCTATTTCCTGAGTGTTTACTGAGGGTCAAGCATATTCAGAGCCTTTACGAGCACAATTTTTCCTTGTAATAATCCTGGACCGCAGGTACTGTTACAGTTACTTTTCGATGGGAAAGAAAACAAGCACGGAGCGTTGCC
The DNA here is from genome assembly GCF_029378745.1 of Bos indicus. Taxonomy (NCBI): domain Eukaryota; kingdom Metazoa; phylum Chordata; class Mammalia; order Artiodactyla; family Bovidae; genus Bos; species Bos indicus. The sequence continues at coordinate 20,746,694 of NC_091773.1, read as the reverse complement.
ATTAAGGCCGAGCCACACATCTGCTAACTTGCACCACTGGAATCAACACCCAGACTGGGGGCTCCAGACCCCGCATGCTGCCCTCAGCCACTCCACCTCTCCAGGGGAGATGTGAACTGTCACACTCAGGAAGGCTCTGGGTAACCCTTCCTGAAGGCTGAGGTCCCTCATTCTCAGACAGACTCACAGATGAGTGTGGTGCACTCCCTATCTGAGCACGCACTCTCCTGGAAGAGCACATGTGTGTGATAAATCAACTGTGAGCTTGCATCATAAAAGGTTAACATTTTTTGAACACGTACATATTCTGGCTCCTGAATTTACCAAATACGAGCATAGAACAGTGTGTTTAACTTCCCTAGGCCTCAGTTTCTCATCTGAAAGGGGGATATTAACCATATTTGCAGCACGAACTTGTTACTTGAAGTGAATCAATATAAGAGCTTAGATAATAAATGATAGCCAGTAACTTCAGTGCTAGCACAGCATTAACTGTTTACATATCACCTCATTAATTGTCACAACATCTTTTAGGTGAATGAAACAATGTGAAAGGGATTCAATAAGAAACCCAAATCACCTGAGCAGTGACAAGCTGAACCAGGGTTTGAGTCACTCTTTAACCCTTGAATTCTGTGTTCTGGCCACCATCCCACGTTACACTGTGTTGTGGATCCCATCAGCTCTCCTGCTCTAGGTCTTGGCACTGCCCTGACCCATACATCTCCTGTAAGCACAGCAACGCCTCCAAGACAAGACACTCGCTTATCCCCAGGAGGCCACAGCAACATCGATATTTCCTTAAACAGACCAAATTGCAACTGAAGAAGGGAATAACTCTGCTCCCAGTTGTCACAGTGGTAAAATATAAAACTGGGCATATTCACTGAGTCTATTTTCCTACCACATAGAGAAAACTCACAAGAGAATAAAAAGGCTAATTTAAGAGAGAAAAAATCATGAATAATCAAAGAAAAATGATTTATAGAATTTTTTTTTTTTTTGGTCTGAGGTGTTTCTGAGGCTCACCTCTTTGGGGGTTTACCTCTCCATTTGTTTTCATGAGCTCATACATCTCACCATATTTTCCTTAGCAATTTAGAGGTAGAGTTCATCACTCAACCAGAATCCAGGGAATCTCTATTCACGACTAGAAGACAGAGGAGATAGATTCCAGTTCTTTCAAGAGACCAACTTCTGTTTTCACAATGAGCTTAGTAAGATATCTATCTCTTTAGAATAATGAAACATGACATTTTTGTCATTTGAAAAACTAGTATTTATGGAATTTAAGAACAAATTTCAATTTTGTAAACCATAAGTGGAAACTGAAAGAAAACAGCTGTTTGTTTTCAGACAATAAGCTCCTGATTTGTCTTTCAGATTTCTCAGGTGTCTCTGGAGGCCTCGTGAGCAGGTGAACTGAGCCTGCCTCTGCTTCCTTATGAATCTGGCTCTGAGATTTACCTGCTCCATTGGCCTTGAGCTAGTGGTCCATCCTGCTTGCTTCTCTTCTTTTACACACAAAGTAGAGGTAACAACAGCATCCACCCCATGTGGAAATTACAAGCATTACAAGAATCTAAATTTGCAAAAGTGTGCAAAGAAAGTACTGAGACAGCACTTGACAATTAAAAACTTAATCAACATTATTATCATTCTCCTAAATATTTATGTGTAATAAAATTTGAGGACACAGCAACCTACTCTAGTATTCTTGCCTGGAGAATCCCATGGACATAGGAGACTGGCAGGCTATGGTCCATAGGGTTGCAAAGTGTTGGACACAACTAAAGCGACTTAGCATGCACATTATGAAAAATGTAATAAAAACTGATGAAGTAAACTAAACTGTTGCTTCCTGGGGAACCATGGCTTCTCCTGTGGATGGGAACCCACTGAAAACCGGCCCTCAGTGACTCTCAACCTCAGATGCCAGGACACCAAGAAATCCCAAGACGCCAGCAAATCTAACCTTCACCCGACAGGCGTGCACCTCACCAGTTATCATCAGACTATTTTAAGCCATACATCTGAAAAGCAGAAAAGCAAGCAGGGGCTCTGGGGTAAATGTCACCTAAGAACACGTGTCCACACTCTTTTTCCTTCTCCACCGCAAGCATCCCAGCTTTACCCACAGCTGCAGCCTGCCTGTTTCCTGACTGCAAACCTGACCAGTGCTTACCAGACTGCCAGGTGACACCACATCATCACCTGACATCAGGCCTGATCGTACAAAGGGAACAGAAATGACTGAGGGAGGTGTTCTCTTCCTCCCTCCTGCGACCGTGGAGTTGGAAACCCTTCCTGCCACATTCCAGCGACAGCAGACAGATAATTAAACTCAATGACCCACACATAGCAACTGAGCTTCCCCACTGAAACTCACTGAGAGCTACAGCTGTGATGCTGAAGTGTTTGGGGAAATTATTTTTACAACAATGAATTGTAGGATTCAGACAGAAATCCAGTGATCAAGGTTTTGCTGAGAGCATGAGGGCTTGTGTTGTGCTTTACTCTCCCCCTCAGCTCTGAGACAGCGGTGCTGTCCTGCCGGTGAACCAAACCGTACACTGTATGTTCTCCACAAGGAAAAGAAGGTAAATATGTCACATACTGATGTTATGGATCATTCTTAGATGAGGAATAATCCTTCCTGTTTTATTTTTCCAAAATGTTCTGAAAATGTGAAGAATCACATATACTTTGATCATGCAGTATAAGTGAGTTTAGGCTGTACATCTTATGATAAGCTGGAATAAAATGTTGGTGGTCTAAAGTTATAATAATAAATTATATCTGTTTTTCAGTTAAATTGTTTTCATATTATAACATGCCATTATTATTTGCACACACTCTGGAAATAATGTCTTAAGAGGGATTGGAATATTTTTATGTATATGTGAAACAGTGGCAAACAAATGTTCTCATTCACCTGAGTGATTAAAAATTTGTCAAGCAGAAAGAATAGAATACATTGGTTCCAGTATTATTAAAAAGTGTTTTACAATATTAACCTTAACAATAACATTATAAAATATAATATTTTTCAGGCAATTATATGCCTCATTCTCCACTGAGAAAATGAGTCCTAAAAAAAATTCAAAATCTCTGGTCTTCTGTAAATGAATACAATTTTCCTACTTAACTTAAAATGCTGAAATATTCTACAAATCTAGCTTTCATAGTTCTGAAAATTATTCTGTTAATGGCATGATCAGGTAGAGTCACATGTAAATTCTTAGAATGAATAGATGAAACCCAAGAAATTATTGAAATATCACTTCTTTAGGAAAGAAATTAGAGCAACAACCCAACCACCACATACTCCTTAAATGCTCACAGAAAGTGAGTTTAAAATAAAACATTTTTGGCAAATAACAAACTGACACAACCGACAGGAAAAACAAATGGACCCTCAGAACAAAAAGCTCACCTGGGCTCACACCCAATGGGCAGACGAAGTGCAACTGAGGGGGTATGTTCAAATCTCTATCCACTTACAAACTCAGAAAACAAGTGGGCCATGACTGCGGATGTAGAATTGATGAGAATTTTGTCAGTGCAGACAATGTTCTTCCAATGCAAAGCCAGTGATTCTTTAAAACTTCAAGCACAGAAAACAAAAGGGCAAGTTAAGAGTCACAGAAACAAAAGACCCAAAAGTAAAGGTAAGGAAAAGGCAGAAGCAGTAGTGACTTCTCCTAAGCTGCGTGTTGGATGTAAGAAAAATCAAGAACGTTTGCTCAGATCGCTAAGTGGCCAGAATCCTGAACTAGCAAAAGGCTTGACATATGGTAGGTTTTCAGCAAAGGGTCAATGAATAGTACAAAAATACCTGAGGTACTTTACCTTCAATAAAATCACAAGATTATCTACGGAATCATATTTTTTATTTTATTTATAGATCTTAGCTTGTTTTTCCCCCCTTCATGGACTCTTTTTGAGAAATACAAAATCTTGCTTATTATCGATTATCACCTTTATAATATGGAAAAACCCCCTTTCCACCTTTCCTTCCTACTGTTGTTTTTAAAAAAAAAAACATCAAATCAATCCCAATTCCGTATAAGACCATTGCACATGTATACCTGTGGCGGATTCATTTTGATATTTGGCAAAACTAATACAATTATGTAAAGTTTAAAAATAAAATAAAATTTAAAAAAAAAGACCATTTCCAAGTATGACAAATGTATGTTGCTCAGCTTTCAGCTTTTACCTGCGCTCTGAAATACTAGAATACCACCTGTCCCGTATTTTGTACATTCCTTCAACTTTCCTGAAGCCAGCATGACTTTACCCTATTCACGTCAAATAAATGACAGTGCCTGATGTTTTCTCAAATAGAAAGGCTGTGTTTTGCCTCAGTCCCTCCCAACAGAGTTCTGTTGGTGAGCGTACGGTATCCACTTGAGGACAGAAAACTCTGCCATGCAGGGTGTATGTGGCCCATGGGAGCCACCTCACCATTATCTGGAATCTCGTCTGCTGCATATATTCAGAACAAGACCGCAAGTCGTTTGGAAGAGATCAACGAAACAGACACTGACTCACCATTTAAAGTATGGCTCTGGGAACATCGAAGGCAGTAGCAGGTACTTAGTATTTATCAAGGGAAAGTATTTATGAGGTACTAAAACTAAATATTTTATACATAGCCTCATTTGATTCCTATAACTCCTTAAAAGTTATTTTTTTCCTTGTTAAAACCATGATCCCTAATTTACTTTAGCTTATAAAATAAGCTTTGAGGTAATGTACTCTTAAATCTTAAATAAGATGAGTACATTAATTGTAGAGCTATTAAAAATAACAAACTAATAAAAGTGAAATATTTCAAAACAAATTGCATGTAAAAACTAACATTTAAATAACATCTCTGTGTGCAAATCTCTCATCAATCTATCCATCTATCATCTATTATCCACCTATCCATCCATCCATCTATATCATCTATTGAAACATCTATCATCTACTCATCTACAGCTTATCTATGTATCTAGTATCTATCATCTATTACCTATCCTTCCATCCATCTATCCACCCATCTCTATCATCTTTATCTATTCATCATCTATGTGGCTGATATTTTGTACTGAATCATCATATAATAGGGAGGGGAGTCAAGGTTTCCCTCCTCCAATATGGTCAAGTTACAATTTCTTGGGGCGTATTTTAACAGTCTTGAGAGACTTTGATATGAAGCAAAGATATTTAGAAGACTAAAGCATTCCAGGGCACTTCAGTTCAGTTCAGTCATTCAGTCGTGTGCGACTCTTTGCGACCCCATGGACTGCAGCATGCCAGGCCTCCCTGTCCATCACCAACTCCGGGAGTTTACTCAAACTCATGTCCATTGAGTCGGTGATGCCATCCAACCATCCCGTCCTCTGTCATCCCCTCTCCTCCCGCCTTCAATTTTTCCCAGCAATAGTGTCTTTTCCAACGAGTCAGTTCTTCGCATCAGGTGGGCAAAGTATTGGAGTTTCAGCTTCAGCATCAATCCTTCCAATGAATATTCAGGACTGATTTCCTTTAGGATGGACTGGTTGGATCTCCTTGCAGTCCAAGGTACTCTCAAGAGTCTTCTCCAACACCACAGTTCAAAAGCATCAATTCTTTGGCACTCAGTTTTCTTTATAGTCCAACTCTCACATCCATACACGACTACTGGAAAAACCATAGCCTTGACTAGACAGACCTTTGTTGGAAAAGTAATGTCTCTGCTTTTTAATATGCTGTCTAGGTTGGTCATAACTTACCTTCCAAGGAGTAAGCATCTTTTAACTTCATGGCTGCAGTCACCAACTGCAGTGATTTTGGAAACCAAACAATAAATAAATAAACAATGAAGTCTGTCACTGTTTGCACTGTTTCCCCATCTATTTCCCATGAAGTGATGGGACCAGATGCCATGAACTTAGTTTTCTGAATCTTGAGTTTTAAGCCAACTTTTTCACTCTCCTCTTTCACTTTCATCAAGAGGCTTTTTAACTCTTCCTCACTTTCTGCCATAAGGGTGGTGTCATCTACATATCTGTAGTTATTGATATTTCTCCCAGCAATCTTGATTCCAGCTGGTGCTTGATCCATCCCAGCATTTCTCATGAGGTACTCTGCATATAAGTTAAATAAGCAGGTTGACAATATACAGCCTTGACGTACTCCTTTTCCTCTTTGGAACCAGTCTGTTGTTCCATGTCCAGTTCTAACTGTTGCTTCCTGACCTGCATACAGGTTTCTCAAGAGGCAGGTCAGGTGCTCTGCTATTCCCATCTCTTCAAGAATTTTCCAGAGTTTGCTATGGTCCACACAGTCAAAGGCTTTGGCATAGTCAATAAAGCAGAAGTAGATGCTTTTCTGGAACTCTCCTGCTTTTTCAGACCAATTAATTTACTAGACACTCATGACACTCTTCCTAAACAATAAAGTTCAGTTCTTCAGCAGCCCTGACTTTGTTTGAAGTCTTCTGTTGGTACTGACTGACCCTGCTGCTCCATGTGTGTGTGGTCAACAAGCTACAAGGTGCCAGCCTGCTTCCCTCCTGCTGGTTCTTTTGGTTCCATTTGTCAATCAGCTGTGTCTGTCTCTAAACCTATTCATTCTAATGCAATTTGTTACTATAATTACCTAAAATAATATGGGAAAACACATGGGCTTCCCTGGTGGCTCAGATGGCAAACAATCCATCTGCAATGTGGGAGACCTGGGTTTGATGCCTGGGTTGGGAAGATTCCCTGAAGGAAGGGTATGGCAATCCACTCCAGTATTCTCGCCTGGATAATCCCCGTGGACAAAGGAGCCTGGAGGGCTACAGTCCATGGGGTCGCAAAGAGTCAGACATGACTGAGCAACTAAGCACATGTAAATTGTTGAAATATTCATGCCAAAATATAGCATGGATAAAAATCTATAAATGGTGTGGTTGATCTAGGTTAACTAGGCTGAGTTTTCTCTACCAGCAGGAAACAGCATCCAAGTTCTTTCCCTCGTGTTGTTTGTATGCTGATAACACTGGACTAGACTTGCTGTGGGCGAGGGGCAGACAGCTCCAGTGTTGAGTCTCTGCCAGCGGAGGCAGTGTCAGGTCAGGTTATGTCTGGTTTACCTCCTGGGAGGTCACTTTGTGGAGATGACCTTCTCACCAACTTTCCTTCTGCTGATGTTTTCAGGTCAGTTATGTACGGTGAACAAATTTACAAATAAACATATTCATCCAATTAATAAAAAATTATTTCTCATGTTCTGGAAGCTGAACATCTGAGCCTGGGTTTTGCCAGTATGGTCAGGCTTGGTGAGAGCTCCCCTCTGGGTCCGGACAACTTCTCACTGTGGTGAGAGCTTGCTGATTTGACAGCTTGGGTCCCTGACCTTTGTCCGTGCTCACAATGTTTCCTTTCTGTGTGCTTCAGCTTCCTTTCTATCTCTGACTCCTCATGATATGATGCTACTCCACTCTACAGCTAGGTAATCTCAAACACACCCATGATTTGGCAAATGACTGGACAAAACTCAAAAATCCTTATCTTCAAAACACCTATTGCCCAACCTCCAAAGCCCTATAAATAAATGGAATCCAAACACACAAATAAAAACCTTTTCTTTTCCTTTGTCCTTGCTCAGGTAATGGCTTTATCATCCTCTCAAATCATTGAAGCTAAAATCCTGAATTTCTTCCGAGGTTCCTATTTCTACCACATCTTTTATTTGAATTCTCATAAAGCTCTATCCATTCACTCACAATCCAATTGTGAATGGATTATTGGGGCCTTAACAAGTATTGCTTTGGTAACTGGAAAATCCCTCTGGTTGGGATGCTTACAATCATATTAAATTTTTTCAGATTGATCTTCTAGCCTTTTGCCAGAATGACCTTTCTACAGTGGCTATTAATCATGTTTCTTTGTGGTTTAACATTGTTTCATGGCTCTTCATCATCTGTAGATAAAACCCAAGCTCCTACATGGAACATGGGCTTTTTGAGGTCTGGTCATAGTTTATTTTCATCTTATTCCACTGTGTCTAAGTGTTTCATCACAAACTTTCTGGACATCTTATAGATCTAGAAAGCCTGCATTTTTTTACATCGTAGCATCTCCATCCGTGATGCCTTCTCCAGGGGTTAATAACCAAACCCAGCTGATACCTTCTCCATCTTCAAACTCATTCCCTTTTACCTCCTCTAAGCAAACTTCCTGAGCTTCTCGTGTAACCTCTTTACAGGTTTTGCCTAAATCTCAGTGAAAACTAAATGAAAGGACCTTGGGCAGGACTACTAGACTCCCATTAAGCCACGTCCGTGTGGGATTTTAGACTTTTTCAGCTGGCCTAACAGAAACTATACAAGAATGAGATGGTGAGCTGATCAGACTCTTAGCACTCTGCTATTTGATGTATGGTCTGGACATGAATTTGTTATATGATAGAGATAACTGTATAGCTCTTTGAACAAATTGAAAACCACCAAACCATACACTTCAGAGAGCAGATTGATGGTATGTAAATATATCTCAGGAAAACCATTTCTGGACATGTAAATGGTCTCAAGCCTTATCCCTGACCTACTCAGTTTTAACAAGACTTCCAGAAGCATGCTGCTGCTGCTAAGTCGCTTCAGTCGTGTCCAACTCTGTGTGACCCCATAGATGGCAGCCCACCAGGCTCCCCCATCCCTGGGATTCTCCAGGCAAGAACACTGGAGTGGGTTGCCATTTCCTTCTCTAACGCATGAAAGTGAAAAGTGAAAAGTGAAAGTGAAGTCGCTCAGTCGTGTCCGACTCCTAGCGACCCCATGGACTGCAGCCCACCAGTCCCCTCCATCCATGGGATTTTCCAGTCAAGAGTACTGAAGTGGGTTGCCATTGCCTTCTCTGCAAACCTTGTATGTAGGATGATAAACAACTGCCCACACTCAGCAGGCCCTAATAATCAGGAATGTTTGCTCCCCAACTCAGATCTTTAATTTGCATGACTATCTCCATACAGATGAGCAATCCTATTCTCTGATAGAATTCTTCAACTGTGGTGCATTTTCACTAATCACATCCTTTTCCTTCTGTGGTAAATCCATATAACAGAATTCCGAACAATTTCACTGTATTGTATTGTATAACAGAATTTCCAAACAATTGCAGTTTCACTATATTGCAATTACTCTTTCTCTCAATATAGTAAGATTTCACATGGAGCATTAACTGTCTTTCTTATCTTTACATTTCTAGGACCTATCCTGTTAACATCACCGTTCACACAGTTTGTTGAAAAATAAAATGACTCATCCGTGTAGCATGTTTTGTTAGTCCAAGTCCTCTCAGAAACACATGCCAAGACAGGATTAAACATACAAGAATTTCATTAGAAGAGATATCTGTGAAAGAAAATGAGGTGGGGCCCAGGAAGTCTGGCCCCCAGAAAACATGATATAAGGACTCTGAGTGAAGAAGAAGTCTGGGTAGATGTTCCCTGAACTGCCACCCAGGCTGAGGAGAGGTCTGGAGGGCTATCAGGGAGTCTCAAGTCCACGCCCACTCCAGAGGAACCCTGTATCTTCCAGAAATGGGCCTGCCTATGTGCATCCCTGCCACCCTCCACGGACAGCAGAGAGCAGCCACGGGACACAGTTTGGAGGAAACACAGAGACGATTCGGAGCACAGTGGATGTGTCCTCATATCAGTCGTGTGCCCCACAGTCAGTGATCTGAGAGGCGTGTTCACTGTTGTCACTGTGGTTTCCACGAACTCACGCACATTTTAACTCTTCAGATTGTCAACCACGTATTCATAACTCAATGCACCTCTTACTTTGGTCTGTGTTTCTCTTCACTGGACACCGATTCCTCAGCATGGGTGAAGTGTTTTTGTGTGAGGGGCAGAGGACTTCCCAGGTGGACAAGTCTCTGCCCTCAGAAAGCTGAGGGAATGGCAACAAGTTCATGCGTATAGTTTATTAAATACAACTTTGTTAAGCGCCACAACAAGGAATACATGCCTTGTGATATTTTCCTTAGAGTAGGAAAAGGGATTCGAAGAGTTTTATATCTAGACCAGGAGCTCCTATGTAACAGATTTTATGCTCGGTCATTGCTATTGGTCTCTTGGCTGAGTTCCTGCCATACCATATATTTTACTCAAATTGAATTTTATGTTTTAATTAAAATTATACTGAAGCTTCCAGGGGCCATTAAATAGGAGATAAATTTTAAAATTAAAGAAGAGCCAGTTATCTGTTTGCTGTCCTCCTAATAGATTACCTACAGCTTCATTCCTCATCAACCATTCTTCAGGGACCCCATCAGCCAGGGTACATTCAAGGAAAACAACAATCTCACCTTAAGTAAAATACATTCAAGAAGAAAAATATATAATCTACTGTTTCTCTAACCACAAATTAAGAAAGAAAAATGTGTCTTCTTACCAACGTTTTTGATTACCTATGCCACTGTTCTCATTAACTAAAATTTTATTTTGAAAAAATCTATCATTTGGCCCACGGTTATTCTTATGAGCACTTTCACCTCTTCAGTAGCCTTGAGCATTTTCAATACGCAAATCATTTTTAAATACAGCACGGAGAGGCACAGCTTTAGAGAGGGCCCTGCACTTGGCCTCGCCTCTGTGGAGCTTCCTTGCTACAGTCACTTCATTTGCTTTTCCTGCATTTGATGCACTTCATTACACTCTGGCTCATTGTGCTCTTGAGGTTCCAGTCTGTGCAGTGTGCACAGCAATACAATGACTCTTCCTAGCTATTTTCTGCCCCATATCTAACTCCTCTTCTTTGTCAACAGCCCTTGACTTCCTTGGAGCTCACCCCTGCTTCTGACTCTCATTCTGTATAACCTGGTGGCAACATGAGACTCAGATCACTATCTTCACCTACTCTGGGAGTAAACCTCAGAGGCAGACACCATCCAAGGTGGGGACTTCAAAGTGACTCTCAGGACTTGTAGAGGGATTTCTGAAGCTGAGTTCCTCCAAGTCTACTGCTCTTTGAGTTGTGAGGCAATAAAGCTGAAAGCCATCTCACTGATATGAGGGAAGAGCCAGTCCCACACAGGAACCAATCCAGAGGAAGAGAAGATGAGAGGGAAGAGGAATAGGACCCCAGGGACATCTTCTGAGACCTCACTGGCAGTGAGCATGGAACCAGCCCTGTATTAATACACGTTACAAACCAATCAATTCCTCTTCTGCTTAAGCTGTTCTACCACAGAAATTTTATCACTTGCAAATGAAACCATTTGAGCAATACACAAAATGAATGAAATAAAACCTGACTCAGGACCTTACGATAGTTAAGGAGAAAGAGTCCTCACACCACAAGCAAATTTGAGGTCAGGGGGCAGTGACAGAGATGCATCCATGCTGTCTACTACCAGCACACCTTCTGGGAAACTGAAAACACCCTCCCCAAGGGGGTGGCATTTGTCTGGGCTTTTAAAGTGTGGGTAAGGATTTCATCAGGCAGAAAAGTGAACATGGGCATTCTAGTATGTGGGAACATACTGTACTAAGTTTAGAGCAAGTACGACACTCTGTTCCAGTTCTTTTATTTCACAGCTTGAAGAAACTGATATCTTGAGTGGTTGTGATGATTTAGAGATATTTATGTGATGAGTTGACTATTTCCAGACTTGCTATCAGTTTCCATTCACCAGTCATGTGAAGGAAGCAGAAGAGTGGCGAAGGATGGTCACTATTTATCCAAAATTTTGTCCCTGGTTTGCCATGTTTAAGGTCTATTTATTAGACGAAGAAGCTTTACTGCCACATTGTAATATATGATCCATAGAATGGTATGAAATTCTGTCTCCTGAAATAACTTCTACACTTTTTTAGAGTATAATAAGACTTTCTATGGCTGTCTGTTGGGTAATTTGGATTTAAGTTTAACAGTGAATATTATCCTCACATATTTTGCAGTGGGGGATATTAGCAAGTTTATACTTTGATCAAAAATACTCACTGAGTTAAGTAGACTATATCGATAGACCACAGTATGGACCACCCATAGTATTGTTTGATGACATAAAGATATTCTTTCACGTGAAAGTACCTAAAATATTTCAGGAGCTAAAAAAAAAGTGAGGGAAAGGTAAGCAAGAGGAGATGGGATGTTCTGATACTATTTTGGTATCATGTAAAGATGTCTGAAATTATTGAAAAAGTCATTTATACATGACACAGGAAAATAGTGAAGTACACTGCAAAGATTTTCAGGCCCCCTAGAACCGAACAGATCCTCTATTTGAGAAATCAGAGCTCCAGGACTCTTGAGCAACAATCTTTTATGATCAAAGGCAAATCTGACCCTTTCAGAGGAAGCCAGCCCCCCAAGGAGATCGCAGTGGAGAGAAATATCATATCAACAAAAGAAGAATCCAAAAGTGAGTCAGGAATCTGAGACTTTCTAAAACATGTCTTGTTCACAAAAATTCAGTTACAGAGAACAGCTCAAAAAACTAGACATGGCAATCTCTCACTTATTTCACAAAAACTATCAGAAACATAAAGGTGTAATAGCACAACTCAAAAGTCCCCTTAACCCTGACAAGACCTCAAAGCCCATACTGTGTGGAGGAAATAAAAGAACAGTGTCCTCCCTTAAAATTGTGGAAAAGCACAGAAATAGCTTCAAAAAGAGTGTTCTACAACACTATTTTCCATTCCACTGCTGCAGTCACCTAAAACGTGGTCGTTACTGATTGTAAAACCTGTATGCTAATCCTTCATCACTTCATGCAATAGATAATAGGTTTTCTTCCCTTCCAATAGTGGCCATCACACCCATGTAACTCAATGACCTCTTGGAAACAACCCAGAAGTCCTTGTCCCTCAATGGGCCCAGAAGTCAGATTTGCTCTGTCCCCTGCTGAACATGAGATATTTAGTACAGGCTCCAACACAAACTGTCTCTGTAATGTGACAATGAACCAACCTAATGAGTTAGACACCAAGAAGAAAAGACAAGAAAATCAGGAAGAGCTGGAGGGTCTGAGGATGTAACTGGAGTGCTAATTACTCCGTGCATAAAGTCATGCCTCTGGTCTTTGGATCCTTCAGCCCTCAACTTCCCCGGAAGGATGCAATCTAAACGAGATGCAGGTCATGTCTGAGTTATCCAGCACAGCCTCTCCAGTGCTCACAGGAGTGCTGGGACCTTCTGGAGTTCAACATACAATGTGGAAGAGAGAGAAGAACAAAAATAGAGAGAAGGAAGTCAGCTCTATGCATTGTTAAAGAGAGTGCAGATTTTGCTACTGAGAAGTAAGGAGGTTTTCAGTGCCCAGTTAATTTTTCTCTAAGGAATTATTGCTCCAGATTGTGGGATTATAGATCATTTGTTTTGACTTGCATACATTCTCTGTATGGTCTTAATATTCTACAGTCTTCATGCATAATGCTAATAATGAAAGAAAAGTAATTTTTAAAAATGAACAAAAGAGGTTATATTTAATTTGCTCCATAATTAGTTTATACATGAAAATGTTGTATAATGGCTTCCTGCTATTGCATCATCTAACTTGAGAGTGTACTTTTACTAATAATATAAAAATTACTTACATGCTCATAATCAATTATAATTATGAACATGTAAGTATTATAATTACAAATGTGTCCATAATTAGAAATTTTAAGCATTATAGCCTCACATTGTTTAACTCTCACTTGCATCATAAAATAATTAAAGCTGAGATCTACAAACGACTTTTCCAAAGTCATGCAAATTTTGGTAATCCAGATTTGAGGAAAAAATCATAGTATATTTAAAGATTTTATACCTCTATATGGTATTTTGCACAGTATTTCCTTCAATATCACAGAATTTCCTCACGCAGTATCAGCAGCAGTGACTGTCTTTAAGAGGTTGAGTGTTGGGAATATATATTCAACTTAGAATGAGGAAGCACATAAAATAATTTATATGTAAGTCTATAAGAATGAAGCACTTAGACTTTAAAGAAGTTCTACATAAAAATTACATCAACATATTGAAGATGGTCAAGAAAGCATTAAATTGGTATGGTAGAGCATTTTTTCTATTCAACCCCTAGGTCACGAAGATCCCCTGGAGGAACAAATGGCAATCCAGTCTAGTATTCTTGCCTGGAGAATCCCATGGACATATGGTTCATAAGGTGGCAAACAGTTGGACACTGAAGCAACTTAGCAGTAGCAGTATTTTTTTGAGTAATTTTAGACTAAGAAAAATGTGAAATTTTGCAGAACCAAAGATTCACAATTTTGAATAATAATGAGACATTGCAAAATTACTGACTGGGTAGTCAGAAAGCTTGATGCATTGAACAAATGAAAAGCATAAGCAAATATAGTTCCATCATTTTGACAGTTATTTTTTCCCCAAGAAACAAGAATATATAACAACAGAGATATATATCTGTGTTAGGGCAACAATAAAATATTAATACACAAATCAAATGAATGTTTGAAATAGTTGTTTTTAAATAATCTTGTAGCTTAGATGCATAATACGCTACTGCTAATGGATAGAATTCTGGCAGTGAAAGAATGTGGTCCTTTATACAAAATCCACAAATTTAAGACTTGAATTTGTATGCTAATTTCCAGTTCCCTTACTGCTCCCTTCTTATAAGTCAGTGTACATGTACCGCAGAGACGAAAGGGTGCAAAGACAACCCAAACGTCCCGACAGAAGAAGCCTGTGCACTTGAGCAGAGGCGGTGTGGAAGAGTCCATTGAAAGTAACAGCACGGAAGCTTTAAGATGGACTGACATTTACAAACTCTCCAGGCCAAAAGTTGATCCAACAGCAGGGACTAGAAACTTTACTGGCTAAAGGTCTAAGTATATGCTTTTACTAATATTAAGATGAACCCTAACCTAATCAAACAGTAGTAGATAACCTAATCAGTTATCAGTAGTAATCCAGACCTAAAAATAACACAACAAAAGACAGAGAAGAGAAATAACTAGGCACACATTAGAAGGAATAGAGAATCATCAACTTGTCCTGGAAAGCTATAAAGCAAGCAAAGAAACAAAATGACAGCACTCAGTGGGAAAAGTCAGAATTCACTGTTTCTAGAATAAATGATCAAAATGCTTATTCTTAAGCAAAAACAATTTCTAAACATGAAAAGAAACAAGAAAATGTAACCAAAACATAGTCAAAAAATAGTCCATATGTATTTTTTCTGATTGCCAATAGACGTGTTACTCAGCCAAGAATTAAAGGTAGCTCTTATAAATATGGTCAAAGAGCTAACAAAGATAATACCTAAAAAATTTAGGGTGAATGACAATGACTCAGCAACAGAGAATGTGAACAAGCATATAACTTATTTTTTACAATAGACTTAATTGGAAATTATAGAGTTAAAAAGTACAATGGCTAAAATAAATGCTCTAGTAAAACTTAACAGAAAATTTGAGATGTGGGAAGAAAGAATCAGCAATTTGAAAATAAAGCAAAATAAGTTACAGTCTGAAGAACAAGTAGAAAGAAGATTAAATAAAAAGAGCTTAAAAATCTGTGGAAAAACATCAAACACTACAAACATAAAACTGAGCCACAGAAGAAAGGAGAAAAGGGGGAAGGAAATATATGAAGAAGCAATCATTCAAATTCGCAAATATCATGAAAAACTTTAATCTACAGATTCAATAAGAAAAATAAATCCCAAACAAAATAAAGACAAAAAGTAACATTTAGGCACAACAGTCAAACTGTTGAAAACCAAAGAAAAATGTGGTAGAAGCAAGAGATAAATGATCAGTCATAAACAACATGATTAATGGTTGACATAGTAAATAACAGGCAAAAAAATATTTCACTCTATTCAAATTGATGACAGAAAAGTATTGACGACTAAGAATTTTTTTTTATCCAGCAAAATTCAACTTCAAAAATGAAGCAAAGTATAGACATTCTCAGAAGTTAAGAAGGCTAAGGAAAACTGTTACTACCAGGCCTGACTTACAAGAAATAGTATTAATAATATAAATCTTTTAGACTGAAAGAAGCAGCCAGAGAGTAATTCAAACTGACAGAAAGAAATGAGTGCTGGCACAGTATTTGTATGGGTATATATAAAACACTCTATAAATATACTTTCTCTTTTCCTATTAAACTACTTGAAAAACATAAGATGGTTTAAAGCAATAATCACCACACTGCTCTCAGGGTTTATAAACATAGAGACATGATATTTACGATGTGTGTGCTTGTGGGTGCTCACTCAGTCATGTCTGACTCTTTTGATCCCGTGGACAGTAGCCCGCCAGGATCTTCTGTCCATGGGATTCTCCAGGCAAGAATACTGGAGTGGGTTGCCATTTCCTTCCTAGGGGGATCTAACCAGCATCTCCTGCATTGACAGGTGGATTCTTTACCACTGCACCACCTAGGAAGCTCCGATACATATGATTATATTAACAGAAAAGGGGTGGAGGACAAGGAGCGAATATTGTAGCTGATTTCTAATCTTAGCATGAGGAGGTTACTCTGGCTCTGAAGTAGATTATAACGAGCTAGTATACACATGTGATCCCTAAAACCTGAGGGCACAAGATGACCGGCAGAGCACACTTGTCCCACCACCTGCTTTTCACTTGCCTGTGGACCCTGGGTGCTTCCATAGTTCAGTGGCAGAGCTGCAACAAAGAACTCGTAGCTCACAGTCGAAAATATTTACGTCTGGTCCTTCACGAGAAAACGATCTGCCCACTCCACTGCAAATAAATACTAAGAGAATAATTCAAAATAATGTGGTAAAATATAAATAGATAGGTTAAAATATACTGAAATGCTTAGCACAAGAAGAGACAGTAAAGGAGCAGAGTAGCTGAAAAGGCATGAGATAATTTAAAAATAAGTACCAAACAGGAAACAAAGGTAAAACAACATAAAATACGAATGGACTAAATATCCTTTTCAAGAAGCAGATTGCCAGTCTTGATTAAAAATCTAGATGCAACTACATGTCAGCAAGAAACTCATCTTAAATTCAACAACATAGATTTAGAATGATACATGATACACCATGCAAACAGTAACCATTAGAAAACTGGACCGTCAGACAAATAGGGTTTAAAACAAGCAATATTATTAATACAAGGGAAAAGAACATTATATAATGATAGATGTCTGAATTAGCCTTAAGTGTAAATAAGCATGCATTTTTATTCTAGTTGGGTTTACAAGTGAGATAGATTTATTTATAAATCTCTGCTAGATGTTTAATGTTATAAAGTTATAAATTAAACCTAAGAACAAATGTATAAATAAAGATGCAGTGAAAAGAAAATTGTTGGGTATCCCTCACTTCTTTCATATTAGGCACAACAGTAGAACAGAGACCCATGTATTTAAACATTTTTAGGGTATTTTGCTTTTGCGATACTTTCCTAACACTCATGTGCTACAAAAATTGTTGACAGGGAAAGGCCTGAGATGACAGATAAATTTGTTTAGTATTATGTTTTGCTAAATAAGAAGATGAAATAGTTTCCAAAAAGTTACAGAAAATTCACAATTGTCTAATTCCTAGTTTTATGTGTAAACGAGACCTTACTAAGGGTTAAAAATAAAGTTCACATATAAAAATAAAACTATTAAAATAAAGAGAACAATTTCACAAGAGAAGTATGCACCAAAAGTACAATGTATCTGAAGGATACATTTTCATTAAGGAGAAAAGAGAGTAATTTTGTTTTAAAATAAAGTGACTGGATGTTTCAGAATGAGATAGAGGAAAATGAAGAGGGGGGATTGAAGCTAAATAGACATAAAAAGTTGTAGAAGGGTTGCAAAAAAAAAAAAAAAAAGGAGTTTTATGTGTTATCAGAACTGGCTAAGATTTGAATGGATTTATTTATAATTTTGATTTTTAAAGCAGTCTTTAATTTTCTGGTGCAAAACAGAATTTGCTATTTTCTCTGTTAAAATGACAAAATTTTCTGGATTATTGCTCTTCACAACAGGTTGTACAAGATTTTTACTTTTTGAGTAATCTTTCTAAGAAACCAAAATTTTATGTCTTAATCAGAATAATTTCCTAAGCTTTATGTTAACCTGTTCATGTCCTTGATTTGAGAGATGAGACTTCTCACTTTTAAAAGAGGTAAAGTTTTTTATATTTTTGACAGTTGGCTTTCCCCAAATGAAATCCTAAATAAAAACTTGTTGCTCTTAATCTAGGCTTGGCATCACTGACTAATGGACATGAATCTGAGAAAACTCTGGAAGATAGTGAAGGACAGGGAAGCCTAGTGTGCTGCAGTCCATGGGGCTTGCAGAGTCGGCCATGACTGAGCGACTGAACAACAAGAGGTTACAGTTTTATGAGTAAATACTATATAGTAACATTTACATGAATAAATGCTATTGTAGGTATTCCAGAAACTGTCTTGTAAAAGTTCTGAGAATTCTGTCAGTACCTTTCCTGCTCATGACATGGGTTTTAAAGTGTCTCTTAGTGCTGGAGTGAGGACGGCTGTGAGGAGGATGCAGACTTCCTGGTTTGCAGGCTGAATGCGGCTGGATGTGGCTCAGGTTCCAGAGTTACAGGCACAGCTGTTACCTGGAGAATGGTGGTGCATGCAGCCTTAGCCCACAGGCCTTCTCTAAACAGTCCCAATTAAGAGCTGGGCAGTTGGGTTTTAATTCTCAGAGGCACCAAGCAAAGTAGGTGAAAGAAAAACTGGGTTCAGAAACTGAGTTTCCAACCATTAACCTCTGTTATTCTTTTATTTCCACAGAACTCTCTCTCACTGAATGCCTGACTACTGGCACACCCACTCTGCATCCAAGTCCCACAGATGGTTCACTGGCCCTCAGTGAATAGGAGGCAACCGGATAAGAAAATTGACTTACACGTTCAAACAAAAGAGAAATGTTCCTTTTTTCCATGAACAAGAAGTGGGGCTGATACCGATGAAATCTCAGGCTTTTTGAAGCGCTCCACGCTGCGAGGTCCAAACCTGAGTTCCATCTCAGGCCTGTGGTGTCCAGCTCTAGTGACAGTTCTGCTACATCAGTTAGAGAACTTCTGCTCCCTCTAGAAACCCCTCAGAGCTGATGAGACTCCTCGTCCCCCACCATCCCTCGGGTGCTATCTCATCACTGTGCTCTGCTGAAGCCAGAAAGCTCTCAAGTTGGCTTGGCCAGAACCCCCTCACCCTGGATGTTGCTTCTCAGTGATTTTTCCCATCCCCATCCCCCTCCCCCCTGCAAACATGCACATACTCTTCTCCTTGGCTATAAACACCCAGTGGTCCACATTGTATTCAGAACTGAGCCCTATTGCATCATTCATGATTAAAGCCTGCCTTACTGCTTTAACTACTGTCCAGCTCTGGTTTTTATTTGACAGGGCTTAAGCATCAAGCAGAGAAAAGAGCACGTAGCATACAGCACAGAAAATCGCACCAGGGAGGCTCTGTGAGAACCACGGGAGAAGTCAGTGGGAGCTTTGAAAATAGAAGACCTTCTGATTATGAACCCGCATATTCTCACCTGGGAGAAAGCCAAAAGAACATGCACTCTCAGTCCCACTACCCAGGATAACCACTCAGCTCGGTTCAGTTGCTCAGTCATGTCTGACTCTGTGACTCCATGGACTGCAGCACTCCAGGCTTCCCTGTCCATCACCAACTCCCAGAGCTTGCTCAAACTCATGTCCATCAAGTCAGTGATGCCATCTAACCATCTCGTCCTCTGCCGTCCCCTTCTCCTCCTGCCTTCAATCTTTCACAGCACCACGGTGTTTTCCAGAGTCAGCTCTTCGCATCAGGTGGCCAAAATTTTGGAGTTTCAGGATCAGTCCTTCCAATGAATATTCAGGATTGATTTCCTTTAGGATTGACTGGTTTGATCTCCTTGCAGTCCAAAGGACTCTCAAGAGTCTTCTCCAACACCACAGTTCAAAAGCATCAATTCTTTGGCACTCATGTTTCTTTATAGTCCAACTCTCACATCCATACATGACTATTCAAAAAACCATAGCTTTGATTATATGGACCAGCAGTAAGGATAACCACTAATATCACATTAACACATTCATTTTCAATATAGTTTCAATGTACAATTTTTAGTAATAAATAGTTTTGTATAATGAGAGCTGGACCATAAAGAAGGCTGAGCACCAAAAAACTAATGCTTTTGAAGACTCTTGAGAGTCTCTTGGACTGCAAAGAGATCAAACCAATCAACCCTAAAAGAAATCAATCTTGAATATTCATTGGAAGGCCCAATCAACCCTAAAAGAAATCAATCCTGAATATTCATTGGAAGGACTAATACTGAAGCCGAAGCATCAAATATTTTGGCTACCTGATGAGAAGAGCTGACTCATAAGAAAATACCCTGATGCTGGGAAAGATTGAAGGCAGGAGAATTAGGAGGCAACAGAGGATGAGATGGTTGGGTGGCATCACCGACTCAATGGACATGAATCTGAACAAACTCCGGAGATAGTGATGCACAGAGAAGCCTAGCAGCTGCAGTCCATGGGTTGCAAAGAGCTGGACGTGACTTAACAACTGAACAACAACAAATTTTGTATAGCATTTTAATTGTATTTTTTATTGTATCATAAAATGTTCTCTAGAATATAGCTTTATGTTCATGGTATTCTCACTTTATTAGATAAGACGGTTTCTTTTAGATCAAAGTTCACAGCAAAACAGAGGAGAAGAAACAGAGATTTCATAGGGACTCTGCAGTTTCCTTCAGCATTGGCGTCTCCTACTCAAGTACATTTGCTACCCTGATGAACCCTCACTGACACACACAGACACTGCCAGCCTGAAGTCCACACCAGAGTACACTTCTGGTGGCTCACACTCTCTGCATCTGTACTAAGGTGTAAGGATGTGTATCCATCATTACAGCAGCAACAGAACATTTCCACTGTCCTAAAATTCCACTGTTGCCCTCCCATTCCACCAACCACTGGTAACTACTCATCTTCTATCTAGTTTTCTAGTCTCTCTAGTTTTGTCTTTTCTAAATAATGTCATATAGTTCAAATCACGCAGTACACAGCCTTTACAGACTGGCTTCCTTCACTTAGTAAAATGTATTTAAAGTTAATCCATATCTTTTCATGGCTCATTTCTTCTAGTGTGGAATAATATTCCATTGTCTGGATGTACTGCAGTTTATGCCTTCACTTAGTGAAGAGCATCTTGGTTTGCTGATTATGAATAAACCTACTTGCAATTATGTATCTATAAGAAAAGACATATTGGGTTGGCTAAAAAGGTCCTTCTGTTTTTTAAGTAAAAATAAAAGACACATTTTTCATTTTCTCCAAGAACTTTATTGAACAAAGATATAAGCATCTGAATGCAGAGTTCCAAAGAATAGCAAGAAGAGATAAGAAAGCCTTCCTCAGCAACAAATGAAAAGAAATAGAGGAAAACAACAGAATGGGAAAGACTAGAGATCTCTTCAAGAAAATTAGAGATACCAAGGGAACATTTCATGCAAAGATGGGCTCGATAAAGGACCAAAATTGTATGGACCTAACAGAAGCAGAAGATATTAAGAAGAGGTGGCAAGAATACACAAAAGAACTGTACAAAAAAGATCTTCACGACCCGGATAATCACGATGGTGTGATCACTCACCTAGAGCCAGATATCCTGGAATGTGAAGACAAGTGGGCCTTAGAAAGCATCACTACGAACAAAGCTAGTGGAGGTGATGGAATTCCAGTTGAGCTATTTCAAATCCTGAAAGATGATGCTGTGAAAGTGCTGCACTCAATATGCCAGCAAATTTGGAAAACTCAGCAGTGGCCACATGACTGGAAAAGTCAGTTTTCACTCCAATCCCAAAGAAAGGCAATGCCAAAAAATGCTCACACTACCGCACAATTGCACTCATCTCACATGCTAGTAAAGTAATGCTCAAAATTCTCCAAGCCAGGCTTCAGCAATACATGAACTTTCTGATGTTCAAGCTAGTTTTAGAAAAGGCAGAGGAACCAGAGATCAAATTGCCAACATCCGCTGGATCATCAAAAAAGCAAGAGAGTTCCAGAAAAACATCTATTTCTGCTTTATTGACTGTGCCAAAGCCTTTGACTGTGTGGATCACAATAAACTGTGGAAAATTCTGAAAGAGATGGGTATATCAGACCACCTGACCTGCCTCTTGAGAAATCTGTATGCAGGTCAGGAAGCAACAGTTAGAATTGGACATGGAACAACAGACTGGTTCCAAATAGGAAAAGGAATACGTCAAGGCTATATACTGTCACCCTGCTTATTTAACTTATATGCAGAGTACATCATGAGAAACGCTGGACTGGAAGAAACACAAGCTGGAATCAAGATTGCCAGGAGAAATATCAATAACCTCAGATATGCAGATGACACCACCCTTATGGCAGAAAGTGAACAGGAACTAAAAGCCTCTTGATGAAAGTGAAAGAGGAGAGTGAAAAAGTTGGCTTAAAGCTCAACATTCAGAAAACGAAGATCATGGCATCTGATCCCATCACTTCATGGGAAATAGACAGGAAACAGTGGAAACAGTGTCAGACTTTATATTTTTGGGCTCCAAAATCACTGCAGATGGTGATTGCAGCCATGAAATAAAAGATGCTTACTCCTTGGAAGGAAAGTTATGACCAACCTAGATAGCATATTCAAAAGCAGAGACATTACTTTGCCAACAAAGGTCCATCTAGTCAAGGCTATGGTTTTTCCTGTGGTCATGTATGGATGTGCGAGTTGGACTGTGAAGAAGGCTGAGTATCGAAGAATTGATGCTTTTGAACTGTGGTGTTGGAGAAGACTCTTGAGAGTCCCTTGGACTGCAAGGAGATCCAACCAGTCCATTCTGAAGGAGATCAGCCCTGGGATTTCTTTGGAGGGAATGATGCTGAAGCTGAAACTCCAGTCCTTTGGCCACCTCACGCGAAGAGTTGACTCATTGGAAAAGACTCTGATGCTGGGAGTGATTGGGGGCAGGAAGAGAAGGGGACAACAGAGGATGAGATGGCTGGATGGCATCACTGACGTGATGGATGTGAGTCTGAGTGAACTCCGGGAGTTTGTGATGGACAGGAAGTCCTGGCGTGCTGCAATTCATGGGGTCGCAAAGAGTCGGACACGACTGAGCGACTGAACTGACTGACTGACTGATACTTCTATTTTAGCCTATTCCAACCGGGTAAATCTAAGTTGACCGTGGTGTATAGTTTTTTATCCACTGTTGGACTCAATTTGCCAACATTTTGTTAAGGTTTGCCATCTTTGTATCTGAGAGATACTGGTTTGTAGCTTACTTTTCTTATAATAGCTTTTCCTGATTTTGGTATTAGGGTAACTCTGGCCTCATAGGATGACTCAGAAAGTATTTCCTCTGTTTCTATTTTCTGAAAAAGGATGTAGAGATTTCTGCCCTTAAATGCTTGGTTGAATTCACCAGTGAACCCATCTGGGCCCCACACTTTCTACTTTGGAAGGTTATTAATTATTCATTCAATGTCTTCAACAGATATAGGTCTGTGAGATTGTTTCTTTCTTCCTGTGTCACAGAGTTACTTTTGCTTCCCTGGTAGCTCAGTCAGTAAAGAATCTGCCTGCAGTGTGGGAGACCTGGGTTCAATCCCTGGGTTGGGAAGATCCCCAGGGAAGGGCATGGCAACCCACTCCAGTATTCTTGCCTGGAGAATCCCCATGGACAGAGGAGCTTGGTGGGCTACAGTCCACGGGGTTGCAAAGAGTCTGACTGGAGTGAGCAACTAAGCATAGCACAGAATTAGCATAGTTCCTTCCTTAAATGTTTGGTTGAATTCAGCAGTGAACCCATCTGGGCCCCATACTTTGTACTTTGGAAGGTTACTGATTATTCATTCAATGTCCTCAACAGATATAGGTCTGTGAGATTGTTTCTTTCTTCCTGTGTCACAGAGTTTCTTTTGCTAGTATGTTGATTAACACTGATTCAAACAGAACTGGACATGGAACAACAGACTGGTTCCAAATAGGAAAAGGAGTATATCAAGGCTGTATATTGTCACCCTGCTTATTTAACTTATATGCAGAGTACATTATGAGAAACACTGGGCTGGAAGAAACACAAGCTGGAATCAAGATTGCCAGGAGAAATAACAATAACCTCAGATATGCAGATGACACCACCCTTATGGCAGAAAGTGAACAGGAACTCAAAAGCCTCTTGATGAAAGTGAAAGTGGAGAGTGAAAAAGTTGGCTTAAAGCTCAACATTCAGAAAACTAAGATCATGGCATCTGATCCCATCACTTCATGGCAAATAGATGGGGAAACAATGGAAATAGTGTCAGACTTTATATTTTTGGCTTCCAAAATCACTTCAGATGATGATTGCAGCCATGAAATTAAAAGACGCTTACTCCTTGGAAGGAAAGTTATGACCAACCTAGACAGCATATTCAAAAGCAGAGACATTACTTTGCCAACAAAGGTCCATCTAGTCAAGGCTATGGTTTTTCCTGTGGTCATGTATGGATGTGAGAGTTGGACTGTGAAGAAGGCTGAGTGCCGAAGAATTGATGCTTTTGAACTGTGGTGTTGGAGAAGACTCTTGAGAGTCCCTTGGACTGCAAGGAGATCCAACCAGTCCATCCTAAAGGAGATCAGTCCTGGGTGTTCATTGGAAGGACTGATGCTAAAGCTGAAACTCCAGTACTTTGGCCACCTCATGCAAAGAGTTGACTCATTGGAAAAGACTCTGATGCTGGGAGTGATTGGGGGCAGGAAGAGAAGGGGACAACAGAGGATGAGATGGCTGGATGGCATCACCGACTCAATAGACATGAGTTTGGGTAAACTCCAGGAGTTGATGATGGACAGGGAGGCCTGGCGTGCTGCAATTCATGGGGTCGCAAAGAGTTGGACACGACTGAGTGACTGAACTGAACTGAACTCAAATGTTTAACAAGTAGCTTTCTGGAAAAGAAAAGCTGTAAATTGCAGACTTTAAGGTTTCTGTTATGTAAGTACTCCCAACTCTGCCCAATTTTACTGACAGTAGCTTTGGGAAGAAATGTACAGAATGGTTCTTGTGAGCTGGCACAAGTCAGCTCAAGCACATCACTGAGTTTGTTTTCAATTGCATAACTGGATCAACTTTAGTTCATTTCTTTTATTGGAGATGCTTAGTTAATTCCCATGTATTCGCCTTTGTAAATAAATTTTGTCACTCTAGCACTTAATTCCTGAAAAAAGTATACCAGATAAAATTTATAAGGGAGTAGTGACCATTATCAATGTTCTGGAAAAAACAGATGAATTTTAAATCATGGGTAAGATAAGGTTTTTCTAGCTTCTCTATTTTGCCAAGAACTGCAGTGAATAGACTACACATGATCACTTATCATTATTGTTGCTTTCTCCCTTTCATTTATTTGCTTATTACGTTTCTGGCTGCCTTTCTAGTTTGCCTTTATCTTTGTGGGTCTCCCAGTGCACATGTACATAATTAATTTTTTCCCTCCTGTTAACTTATCTTATATTCCAGGCAAGTTTTGGCTAATAACTAAGAAGGGTAGAGGAAAAATTATTCTTCCTTCCCTACAAGTTCAGTCCATGCTCACTGAGAGTTTTGGAGTGGTTGAAAGATGACCATTGCAAGAGCCCTGAGGCCTTTTTCATGCCCAGCAGCTTGGAAATACTGGGAGGCAATATTTCACTCAGGAAAGTGACTGGTATAGAATTGATTGGTATAGCTCACAACACTGATGGAGAGAAGAAGGTACAAGTCTGGTGACAAGAAAAGCTAGTTAGAGGTGATAATGCAGATGGATCCTCTGGAGGTAATTCCAGATGAATATAAAAGCAAAATTCCCAGAACCTCTCTCCTGTCACACCCACTAATCCTCTTGAGACTGTAATTAGAATTTCATCACACCTGTTACTTAAGAAGATGGGTAACATTGCTCTGTAGACAGTATATCAAGGAACATGATTGATGGTTTCCATTTCTTCCCATCTTTTTTTATCTTCCCATCTTTTGCCCTTGAGGAAAGTTCTGTACTTTACTCCATGTGAATTCCCTCAAGTTTCTTGATGAGCTTTTCTAGGTATTTGGTCTGATTTGCATTATGTGGGTGTGCTGGAACATGGTACATAGTAAAATGCTTCAAACTCCAGTGGGATTTCTGGGGAATATCTATTTTGTCTAAAACATTCTTGCAGTCATTCATGTAGCACCCACAACTGGAGGCTGCCCGGTGACAAGCCCTCTCAGGCCTAGTGCCCAAGTACTGGAGACGGAGGACGAGCCACATACAGAAGCTAGTCCAGGGTCTCCTGGAAAAGAGTGGGAGCATTCTGAAGACATCAGGCCAAAGACAAAATCAGGATGGGAATTCTCAAACTTGCACAGAAAGAGAAACTCGGCCAATGGCACCTTTTCATCCAAAGAAGATAACAAATGAGTTAAGATTATGGAAATACATTATAGAAAGTGGAAAGAAAACAAATTACTAAACTGTTAAAGGGAAGACCAAAAAGGTTTAGCAAATTTCAAGAATGAGAAGGTAGTTCAAGAAACCGAGTAATTTCACACTGAGCTAAGTAAACAAGCCCATTTGAAATGAAATTCCACATCAGAAATGGAAAGACCTGAGACAGCCATATGGCCTGCAATGCACTTCTACTAATCTTATTTTCTTAATGGCTTAAAGGTAAATTTAAAGTTAAAGTAGGTTCAGAATGCAATTGGAAATTAAATGGTGTATAAATTAATAGCTCAATTTTTAAAGTAATAGCATTAGTTTGGATTTTGAAATAAACCGGGGAGAAACAACATATGTGCAAAACAAGAATGTTTTCTACTTTGTAAAACTTCATTAAAATTGCTTACACTGAAACATAACAAGCAAACTAATGAAAATGAGAAAGCAATCATACTAAGCATAAGAAATGCAGAACTTTGCTGGTTTGGGGAGGGAGCACATTTGACACAATCAAAAGTAAGATGGATGTGGTTGACAGCAGAAGAGTTTTGGTCTTTAAAAAAGAGAAGGAAAAAGGATTGATGAAAGAAAAAGCAATCATTGATGATATTTATTGCCATGAGAAAATTGATTGTTCTGTTTCTTCCAGACATATTTTCTACATAAGCATACCACATTTTCTTTACCATGTTTTCTCCTGTTCAAGAATTTTTCAATAAATTTGTCTGTAAGTGCTAGAGACCACTTGTGACTAGGTAATTTGGCAGGTGTAAGAGTACGAAGACCACGTAGAAAGTGTTTGTCAAGATAGGCCTGCAATTAGAATATTTCCATTCCATCTTTTATTATGTTAAACACTGAAGCTAAAGCAAGTTTGTTTCTTTATATCCTTTACTAGAGGTTTACAACATAAGGAAACAGAATTACAGGCTCATATATTTGTACTTCAAATTTGCACTCATTTGTGTCTGAAAATATTTTTATTGTTATAACATAGATACAATAAACAAACAACCAAAAACAACAGAGGGGAGAGAAGGAAAGACATTCTGTTAATAATTTTCAAGTTGTCACATTGTTACTATAGATATTATTATTACTCTCACTTCTCAAAAAGGTTTTACTGAGTCAAAAAAAAAATCAAAAAAATAAACAGCCAGAATGATGTGGGGGTTATTTTAAGCTGAAACAGTAATATGACAAATGGTTATATAGACTATTACTCTGCCTGAAGCATCCTGGGACAGACATCTATGTTCTGGGTATGGTAAGAAGGCAGTGGTTCACGGTGTGTGTGTGTGTGTGTGTGTGTGTGTGTGTGTGTGTGTGTATCTGTGCATCTGTGTGTGTCTGTGTCCAGTTCATGGTATATGTCTGTGTGTGGAGGGGGAGTATTTCATGTATTCCCTCATCTGAAAGCATCTCCCAGGTTGGTTAAACAGCATGTGTACACATTTCAGGTCCCACCCTTCCAACCCTGCCCTTATATGTATCCTCCCACCCACTGGTGACCATTAGTCTGTTCTTTGTATGCGTGGGTCTGCTCCTTTTTTGTCACATTAGCTGGCTGGCTGTAGCTTTTAGGCTCCATGTGTAAGTGAGATCGCACAGTGTTTGTCTGTCTCAGACTTGTTCCACTTAGCGTGATGCCATCCAAGTCCACAGGGATGGGGTATTTTACAGGCCATAGTCAGAGCAAGCTCCCCAAGTGGGGATAAGTGAACTGAGATCAGGAGGACTATAAGGACCAGGTTGGAAATCTCTGGCCAGAGTCCTGCAGGCATGAGAAGCAGAGCCAGGACAGCCCTGAACTGGGGCAGGAGCTGGGCACGTTTGAGGACCAGAGAGAGGAGCACAGACAGAGGGCTAATAGCCCTGGGGAGCACCAGGAGGAGCAGCAGAAGACTGCCTGGCAGTCTCTGCTCTGAGGTCACTGTGGGGCTGATGCTGGGTGAGCATCTAAAGCGCCTTGTGATCTCACCCACCTTCATAAGAGGAACGAGTCTATTGTTACATGTCTATGGTTGAGTCATTCTCTCATACTTCTAATCTTAAGTTCCCTTACATTTGATGTAATTCACTGTGCAACCTGATACAATTTGGGATAAATATACATATATCACATATGCAAGCAATATAAGTAATCCATAGAATATATAGGGCTTCCCAGGTGGCATTAGTGGTAAAGAAACAGCCTGATAATGAAAAAGACATAACAGACGCAGGTTCAGTCCCTGGGTCGGGAAGATCCCCTGGAGGAGGGCATGGCAACCCACTCCAGTATTCTTGCCTGGAGAATCCCATGGACAGAGGAGCCTGGCGGGCTACAGTCCATAGTAAACAGTTGGACACAACTGAAGTGACTTACCCTGCATGCACCCACAGAATATATAAAATAAATGCAAATTTTATTCATGTTTGTGATATGCAAATTCATGAATGAAACCAATGTTGGTGGGCAAACCACCTTTCAAAGTTTTCAGAATTTAGTACTGAACAGGAACTACAAATCCTAGTTAAGATGAATCTGGTTTTGTTGACTATGAGACTCACTTCAAATTAAAAGACAGGTTGAAAGTAAAAGAATGGAAAAAAATGTAACATGTAAACATTAATAAAATAAAGCAGGAATCATAACACTAGTATCAGAGAAAATAAATTTCAGAACAAAGGAACCTGCTAAAGAATAAAAGAGACAGAATGTAATAATAAAAGTGTCAATCCAGCAGTAAGACATAACAGTTTTAAGTGTGTATGCATCAAGAAACAGAATCACAAACACAGGGAGCAAGTTGGCAGAGTGGTAAGAAAAATTAAGTAAATCCACAGCAGCCAGACATTCCTGTGTGTGTTATTCTCTGTGTTGAAGTGATGTCATGTCACCACATATCATGAGGCAGGAGCCGAAGCCCTGAGATGGGACTCTCCTGAGTCATCCATGCCGAGAAAGGGACTGAGCCAAGAGCTGCTGAGCCACCAGAACAGGTGGTCACAGCCTCAGGTCCCAAGTCCTCACAGCCCACAGACAGGGAGGAGGGGTACCCTGCTTGCACCTCATCCTGTGTACACAATGCTGTAGTCATGAGCATCTCGTACACATTTACTCCTAAAGCAACCTTGCGTAACGCAGTCTCTCCATTTTCCAGATGCTGACACAAAGGAGGTTACATAATCTGCCCAGATAAGTATTAGACCTTGCATTTGATCTTCATTCTAATTTTAGAGCCCACACACTCTCTGCTGCACTGTGGCATTTCATACAAGTTGGAGAGATTAAAAAAAGAACTGAGAGTTCAAAAAGGAGAAAAAAGGAAAAAAAACAGGCGCAACCTCAGCCAAGACACATGTCCCAACAAACCTGTCCTCCTCCAGGGTATCTTCCCGATCCAGGGATCGAACCTGCGTCTGTTATGTCTCTTGAATTAGTAGGCTGGTTTTTTACTGCTAACGCTACCTGGGAAGCCCTATATATTCTCTGTATTACTTATGCTGTTTGCATATGTGATACATGTGTATCTATCCCAAACTGTATCATTGCATGCTGAATATCATCAAATGTAAGCCAATTTCACTTTCACGCAGCCTGGCTCACGTGAGCTGAACATGTTTATGAGTTTATGTGTGTTTAGAAACATGCTTGTACTCAGCATGGTCCTGGGGACCAACATATCAAAGGGTGAATGTGCATGACAAAATGGCCCTGGCCAGGAGAGCACTACATTGTAAGGAAACAATTTCCTCCCCTAAAAATGAAAGGAAAGATACAAAGGAAGGAAGGAGGAGAGGAGAGAGGGAGGGAACGCTGGCCATGTAATCAATTTCTTAGTAACCATCACAAGCCTAAATGTTTGCTCTAAATTATGTTTTGCTGAATCACTACAGAAATGCATCATGAAATATATCTTTCTATCTCTTCTCTCATGTCAGTTGACATAAACAGGCTAAATCTCAAAATACGTAGTAGCTGACATGGTCTTGCTCTTGAAACTGAGCCTGCAGGCTTGGTGAAGGCTCATTTGCTTACTCGTTTATTTGAAATAACACATGTCTGTCCTCAACTCTGACATGTGATCCACTGCTCCACTGTTCTGGTGACCCCCCCCCCCCACACACACACACACACTTTGCTTCTGTGGGGCCATTTGCTCATGCATTTTACCAGGCATTTGTTGGAAGGTGAAATTTGATCTAATAGCTAACTTGGTGATCTTGTGCCAGACAGTGTCCTAAAGGACTTAATCTATCAAAACCGTTCAAAACCTAGACAGAAAGTACTATGATTACCTTCCTATTCGCCTGCTTGCACAGAGAGGTGCAGAAAACTGCCTTCCCTGGTGTGGAGTAGATTTGAATCCAGAGTGTTAGTCTCAAAGGCCTGCAGATCTAACCACCCAGGCCGCTTATTTTAAAGGATGGCTCCCATTTCCCAACTGAACTCTTCTCCACAGTTTTTCTGCTCATCCTATGAGCGGCCTAAAAACTGGGGGAGAAAAAAAATGAGAGACAAGTTTCCATAGTGACAGGAGGAGGCGGTGGATGTAATCTCACCAAAGGGTTGGCTCTTGTCTTTCAGAAAGAAGCTCTACAGCTGGTCTGAGGTCTAAATCTCAGTCTTGTCCTTGAGGGTTGAGCTCAGTCTCTCACGTACAGAGCGCAGTAGGACACACAGCCTTTCACAAACTGGCTCTAATGAGGCCTTTAATCTTAAGGACAAAGAACCCTAGATTAAAGGGGTACCTAGGGACCCATAAAGATTGTGAGATGGATAGAAACCCAGGCTTTATCTGAAGTGAAACAAGATGCAGCCATTTTCAGAGACAACCTGAGAGCCGAGAATGCATGTGCAGGACATGATGATTCATTCAGCACACCCCTTGCAACTGCTTCCAGAGCCGTTGAGAACAGAAAGGGTAGAAAAATGGGGTCAAAGAGAATTGCCTGACATTATCCATTGTTTTCAATAAAAAGATGATAAAACATATGTTCTAAGGAAAACAGAGACAATCAAATTTATTAAAAAGCAATTCTTAAAAAGTTACAAAATGCACTGACATGCTTGTTTCTCTACAACTTTAGAAACAGTGCAAATTTTCTTATGTGAAAGCAAAAAGGATGGGGTATATGGCTTAGACGGTAATACAGAAGACCTGAGTTTGATCCCTGGGTCAGGAAGATCCCCTGGACAAGAGAATGGCAACCCACTCTAATAATGTTACCTGGTGAATCCCATGGACAGAGGAGCCTGGAGGGCTACAGTCCATGGGGTCACAAAGAGTCAGACACAACTTAGCAACAAAACAACAGCAACAACAAATAGAAAAAGAATCTAGCAAAGAATAGATACAGGTGTATGTATAACTTAATTACTGTGCTATACATCTGAAGTTTCCTTCTCCAGGGGATCTTCCCAACCCAGGGCTCGAATCCTGGTATCCAGCATTGCAGACAGACACTTTACCATCTGAGCCACCAGGGAAGTCCATCTGAAGTTAACAGGACATTGTAAATCAACTATACTCCAATTTTAAAAAGTTTCATAGCAAAATAATATGGGCCTCCCTTCTTTCTAATGATGTGTGACAACTGTAATTGCAACAAAACGAAAGACGTGGAGTTAAATTTTCTGGGCTTTTGTGTCTGGTGCAAAAGTCTCTCCCACGAGCACTCCTGATCCCAGGGATGGTGAGACGGGATGGCCACAGCAATCACGAGGAGTACAGGCCAGCTCTGGGGCTGGCGCAGTGCTCAGCTGTCTGCCCACCTCCTGCTCCCACCTTGCCTTTCCCTTCCTGTTTTACAGGTTGCCTGAGTCCTTGACTCAAAATGACTCATCTTCATTCTCATTTCAGAAACTCAGGGTGTGCTGCCCCCGTGGACGTCTTCTTTGGGGACAAAGGGACATCTGGTCCTCACGTGTACTGTGGCTCTGTCCACGCCTCGGAGATGGCCTGCTGCGCAAGAAGCCACAAAAGACATAGGCCACTTCCACCCCCACCTCATACCTTTCAGTTAACAAAAAGCAAGTTGGTGTCTTTTGAATCATGATTTCTGAGTCGAGGATTTCAGTTTATGTCACGCATATTGAGGGCTCCCTAGGTTACTCAGTGGTAAAGACTCTGCCCGCCAGTGCAGGTGACACAGCGATGTGGGTTTTGATTTCTGGATTGGGCAGGTCCCCTGGAAGAGGAAATGGCAACCCACTCCCATATTCTTGCCTGGGAAATCCCATTGACAGAAGAACCTGACAAGCTACAGTCCATGGGGTCACAAAGAGCTGGACATGACTAAGTGACTGAGCATGCATACACACACTCACCCATATTACCAGAAAAGACACCATACAAATCTGATGATTTGCCACAAAACAAAAGAGTTCACAGCTATGACGATACTCTAGGGAACCCAACAAGAGTTACTATTTAAGGGTAACAGGGAATATCCTCAAGGACATATAAGCAAATAACTAATTTAAGGGAGAGGAGAGGAGAAGGACTAGAGGAATGGTGATGTGCTCTCACCTTAGATCTGGATAGAGGAGGGCCTCACCTGTGCCAGCACCCATTTTCTATAAGAAGTTGCCTGGTAATTAAACTGAGTTTTTATTCTGAGAGTCATGTGTCAGGTGTAATGATCACATCCAGGTGGATGCATGGATAAAGGTGGGGGCTCCAGTGGCCATTCTAAGCCAGTGACCAGAAGCCACGAGACACACCCTGGGGAGCCCAGAGCCTTCTCTGATCCCTCTGAAGCACCAGGTGCCACTGGGGAGGGGCCACGTGTGGCCCACTGGTCAGGCAGAAAGCAAACACTGGGCAGCCAAAGTTAGTCTGCAGGAGACATGGTGCCTCTTGGGCGCTGGCTGAGCAGAACGTCCAGGGCGTCTGGGGGTGACTTGTTGACGTCACAGGATGCCCCTGGGTGATCAGTCTCTATCGCCACTAGCCCTGGATGGAACCTATGCTCTCCTGCATTCTGCTCCCCCCACTACCTCCTCACTCTTCCCTTTTTTCTCAGCAGTGAGGTCTCCACAGTAGCAAAGTTTGTAATTGAGTCTCACGGCCAAGGGAGAGCAAACCACCATACCCACTGTCAGAACACTGAACAGAAGGAGACATTAAAACTGTAGGCAATGCTCATAAAGTTGCCACATCTCAAGCCAATTTTTTTTCTTTATAATTACAGCCAAATGTTAAGAGGAGAAATGGAAGGAAACAAAATATTGGAATATATAAATAATCACAGAAAGTAACTAGAATTAATGTGCAGTCACTTCAGTGTCTCCCGCCAGATCTCTAAAAAAATCTGCTGATTTTGTCTTAAATTTAGTGTCTGTTTTCTTCAGGGACTTAGTTTAAAAAAAAAAAAAAAACTAGAATTTAAATAGTGAAGAATCAAGCAGGAAATGAAAATTAACAGAGACTGGGAAACCTATAACTGAGATAATTCCCTACTAAAATAAATATGCAATAATACTTCCCAGTAAAATACTGGTTTGGAAAAAGTACCTATAAATAAAATCATTCATCACAACTCTTTTTTGATAACCATAGCTTTATGAAAATTAATTTGAGGACATTAAAGAAACACCAGTCACTGTGTGTGTCTTCAGAACTCTGCCTCCCATAGACTTTATTTCTGACCTAGATGAGGACTTCCATGCCAGGCTGATGTGTGTGTGTGAGTGTGTGTGTGTGTGTGTGTATTATCCTTTGACACAAAATTGGAGAAGCAGCAAATTTATGGATGGAAAAAATTATCCAGATGGACGGGCATGAGGCCAGCATGTTAGGGATACATTAAGCTGGGGTAACAGTAAGCAAGTCCATGGGGCCCCTAAGCTCTAAAGCCAAGGAGGACTGGAGGGGAGGGGTGACAGGGTCCCATAGGGGAAAAGGGTCTGTGGTATGCGGCCAGCTGCCATCCTGTGCCCACCTATGCTGTGGCCATAGGGGCTGAGTGAGTCTGGGCTGCACAAAGAGAACTCCTGGACTGAACAGGAGACGTGGAAGGACCCACCGCACAGCACAGACCTGGGACTTCTCCAGCCCAGAGGAGAGGCACTTAGTGCAAGGGACTCTCAAGAGTCTTTTCCAACACCACAGTTCAAAAGAGTCAATTCTTTGGTGCTCAGCTTTCTTTATAGTCCAACTCTGACACCCATACATGACTACTGGAAAAACCATAGCTTTGACTGGATGGACCTTTGTTGGCAAAGTAATGTCTCTGCTTTTTGATATGCTGCCTAGGTTTATTGTAGCTTCTCTTCCAAAGAGAAAGTGTCTTTTCATGGCTTCAGTCACCATCTGCAGTGATTTTGGAGCCCAAGAAAATAAAGTTACATAAACAGAAATAAGAAGAAGTGCTGATATTCAAACTATTCAGCTCTTATACTGTCATTACTA
This sequence comes from Bos indicus, assembly GCF_029378745.1. NCBI lineage: Eukaryota > Metazoa > Chordata > Mammalia > Artiodactyla > Bovidae > Bos > Bos indicus. Next base: position 20,711,848 of record NC_091773.1, on the reverse strand, counting down.
AACTTACTGTTAATCCCATTTGAAGTCTTATGAAGCTTGAAGAAAACAGGTAGGAACTCCTGTCTTAGGTTCTTGGATTCAGCGGCTGGCATGCAGGCCATCACAGAAAGCTGGTGAAGAACATGGGCTCTCAGACCTTCTGAGTGTGTATCTCCATCCAGCAAAATCCCAGGTTATTCATGGGAAACAAAGTCTGAGAAGTACTGGTTTATTATCCATTTATCTAAAACCTTAGATACACCTTTTGTTAAAATAATAATGTTGAAACTATCTGTAACTTAACAAACTATGTGTGGAAATACACACGGTATTGACGATTTCCTAAACTTAGAGAACAAATGTGCTGGTTGTGCATCCCAGTCAACTCAGGATCTAACGAGAAGAGGAATCAGGACATAACACTGAGAAACCAATTAGGAAACAATCATATCTCCTGTTTAAATGAAGCCATAGGTACCAGCAAACAGATGAACTTGAATAGCTGAGATGTGCACAGGTATCCACTTCTCAAAACTGCAGGTTATAGAATATTAACTCTTTTATCCTTACATAAGTTTCTGTATCTTTCATAAGTGGGTAGGAAAAAAAAAAGTGAAAAGTGAAGTCACTCAGTCGTGTCCGACTCTTTGCGACCCCATGGACTATAGCCTACCATACTCCTCCGTCCGTGGGATTCTCCAGGCAAGAATACTGGAGTGGGTTGCCATTTTCTTCTCCAGGAGATCTTCCCAACCCAGGGATTGAACTCAGGTCTCCCGCCTTGCAAGCATACGCTTTACCATCTGAGCCACTAGGGAAGCTCAAAGTGGGTAGACCCAGAAGCATCTATCTGCTAGTGAACAATAGCTATTGTTAGAAGATAATTTTAGGCAAAATAAAAGATGATATAATACATCTGAAGAAATGAAAACAAGTTATTCTAAACTTGCAGAGAATTCTTGCAATGGCTGAAGAAAAGGAGGTTGGTTTTTAGAGAGTTAAATTCACATAATAAATAACCAGTCATGCCACCCATTCATCCTACAGGGGTTAGACCTGAGGATGGTGGACTAGTAGCTGATCCAGGAGCTGGGACTTCTTAACCATGAGATGTTCCCCTTTCCAAAGTGCATTTCCAGTTTAGTGAGGAGACAGATGAGGAAACATGCTGACGGAATAGAAGTGTGATGATAGGGAAATATTTCTGAGAATAGCTCATCCCAGACAATGGAGGAGCCCTGGAGAAAATTAAACCTAGAATGGAGCTCAACAACCGAGTAAGCATGAGTCCAATAGAAGTCGGGATAAGAAGGAGGTTCTCAAGCCTAGGAAAGGGGGTGCTCAGAGTTGCGAATGACCCTGAGGGTGCACACTAAGGGAACCAAGAGACTGCAGACTGCACAGAGATAGAAAAATGGTCCTTTTCCCATCAGTACGACGGCATTTACTGACCTTGCAGGCTTTTTGAGTGCTTGAGATCATATATATGAAAGCAAAGCGTGCCTATGAAACACCACACATTTAATTCATATCATTGTGCTTTCATCTGTAACAAATCTAATCCCCTCACTACACATTCCTCACTGCTTTTATTCACCTTGTCCCATCCTGAGGGGGTCTGTTGTGAGGAGAAAGCTGAGCACAAAGAGACCACATTTTCTAAATGCTGCAATGCTAATTTTTATGACCCACCTTTGCCTGTGCCTTTTCTCACTAAATCTGATATAAACCCCAAACTGGCCTCACCAGCGTGTCCTTTAGTTAGATTATGGCAGGTGCAGGCTGTGCTAGGACATCTGTCCTGAGGATTCACCCACATCTTTCGCTAAGGAACTCCATCTGGCCCTCCTTGCTGGCAGGTTAGCATTTCTAGCCTAACGCAGATGTCCTCTTCTATTTCACTGCGCCTTAAAGGGGTTTGTCTAGAACCTGTTTAGACTGTGTATGTGGGACAGTTACCCACGAAGACCTGTGATAATGGGCAGAGGCCAAGAGTGATTTCCTTTGCCTGCATTTTGGAGTCTGGACCAACAAATGACTTTGTTGAGTTCAACATGAGGGGACATATCAGGAATTTCCTGGAGACACAGTGCTCATTTTTATACCAAGAAGTGAGAATTTTGACAACGCCCAAGATACTTGACGTGTATCTTTCTGAAAGTTTCACATTCTTATGATGTGCCACCTCTAGGAAAATGGACTTAGGGAATAAGAGTATGTGGGTCCAAACCTACAGATTCTGAAAACAGGAAAAGACCAGCAAAGTGAAGATGTAACCAGCTTCATTTCATAAGAATAAATGGAGACCGCAGGGTGGGGAGTGTTAGTGGTCCTGGGTTAGCAAAGGACACAGCAAGAGCAGTTTGACATATTCATTCAGCAAATTGAACACGCAGTATCAACTCTGTTGGAACAGCCATGTTTCCAAGGAGAAACACTGCAAACAGCCCAGTGCTCCTTAGAAGTCAACAAGGCTCCCTTGGAGGGAGGCCCTGGTAAGACTGTCCGTGTTCTGAGTGCCAGGGGAGGGGCCAGCCAGGAGGAGATCCCAAATTGGCACATCAAGGGGATAAAGAATTGCTTCTAGTAGAAGCTCCATGGGGAGGTCGCCAGTCAGAAGGCAGCCCCAGAAGGAGGAGGGTTCTACACCAGAAAGCACCATCTCAGTCCCCATTGTGGTCATCCAAGACTCACAAAGACAGCCTTCAGAAGACAACACTAATTTCTAAACATTGAGGCTGCTCGCTGCTGCTGCTGCTGTCATGTCAGTCATGTCCAACTCTGTGCGACCCCATAGACAGCAGCCCACCAGGTTCCCCCGTGCCTGGGATTCTCCAGGCAAGAACACTGGAGTGGGTTGCCATTTCCTTCTCCAATGCATGAAAGTGAAAGTGAAGTCGCTCAGTCGCGTCCGACTCTTCATGACCCTATGGACTGTAGCCTACCAGGCTCCTCCATCCATGGGATTTCCCAGGCATGAGTACTGGAGTGGGTTGCCATTGCCTTCTCCAGAGGCTGCCCACGGAGGTTCATTATTCAAATCCCACCCCATCGAGAAACCCATGCTCTTCCTACTAAAGCGATTTCAAACAGAAGAGTTGTCCTTGCTGTAAAAATTCAACCTCTCAAACTGTAGAACAGCACTTCTAGGAGCTTACTGTAAAACAGCACTTCTAGTTGACTTTCTAAATAGATGAGGTAGCAAGGCTGAGAGAAGCTGAGCCACACTGCCATGTCGTGCTTAGTCGTGTCTGACTCTTTGTGACCCCATGGACTGTATCCCACAAGGCTCCTCTGTCCATGAGATTCTCCAGGGAAGAATACTGGAGTGGATTGCCATGCCCTTCTCCAGGGGATCTTCCCAACCCAGGGATCAAACCCAGGTCTCCCGCATTGTGGGTGTATTCTATACTATCTGAGCCACCAGGGAAGACTAAGACACACTGCCTCATCTCTTATTCTTCTAATGAAGTGAACAAAGGAGTGGGTGTTTTTTTTATTACTCCTTTTGTCTGTTTTGATGCTTTCTTCTAAAGCTTTGTTAAGCGTTCTGGCAACAAGCTTGATGGTCCAGTTGCTGTAGTTATTGGAATGAGAAGGAAAAATACGAATTTCTCCCAAAATCCAGATCCCTGGGGATATTGTGCCTGATTGCTAAGATTATTATGGTAACTATTTGAACAGCCAGAAGAAAATCTTTCATCCTTACCACTCTCTAATTTTTCTTAAGCTATGACTTCCACAACCAAACAATGCAGTTAATTATCTTTTTATCACAGTCATAAGAGTGATTGCTGAAAGGTTTTTATTTTTTCCCCCTCTCACTGATCACCCTTTCCCTTTTATGATTTTTTAACAAACCATCAAAATATTACAGAATAACTTGCTTGTTCCAAATAATGTGAGTGAGACTGGATATATATTAAGTATGAGTATTGAGAAAAGTAAATGACTTTTACCGAGCACTATGCAAGACAGTTGTCAAAGAAGCTTCATCTGCACCATCTTGTTTTGTTACCTAAACTACATCCATTACTTAGGCAGATGGAAGAGTGTTGTACCCTGATTTATGAGAAATATGCATTTGGTCTTCCACCCCACTTCTGGCACAGTTGCTAATACTCTCGGAATTTCCTAAGTGTGATAAAGGTATCTTCTGTTATGTTAACAGGGTTTGCAGTTGCAGTTGGGGGCTGGTTGCCTGTGGAGTCAGCCTAGTAATTCGATGGTGGGAACTTTTAGTCCCAACCCCTACCTCTGAGAGGGGGGAAAGGCTGAAGATGAGCTCAGCCCAAGGTCAATGACTTGGACAACCATGTGAATGCAATAAATCTCCATAAGCTGCAAAAGGAGAAGGTCAGAGAACCTTAGGGTTGGAAACATTTGGAGGTGCTGGAAGAGGGCCCCTGAAGAGGTTGCGGGGGCTCCCTGCCCCTTCCCCACACCCTGCCCTGTGCCTCTCATTTGCCTGGCTGCTCCTGAGTCACATCCTTTTATAATAAACCAATAATCTAGTAAGTTAGAGTAGGAAATAGCAATCCATTCCAGTATTCTTGCCTGGAAAATTCCATGGGCAGAGGAGCCTGGAGAGCTAGTCCATCAGATCCCAGAGCTGGGGACACAACTGAGCGACAATCTGAACAATCTAGTAAGTAAAGTGAACAATCTAGTAAGTAAATGTTTCCTTTCTGCAAACTGCTCTAACATACAAATCTTAATATAGACCTTAATACCAGGCTAGTAAATGCTTGGCACCCCATTCCAGTACTCTTGCCTGGAAAATCCCATGGATGGAGGAGCCTGGTAGGCTGCAGTCCATGGGGTCATGAAGAGTCGGGCACGACTGAGTGACTTCCCTTTCCCTTTTCACTTTCATGCACTGGTGAAGGAAATGGCAACCCACTCCAGCGTTCTTGCCTGGGATGGGGGGAGCCTTGTGGGCTGCCGTCTATGGGGTCGCACAGAGTCGGACACGACTGAAGCGACGCAGCAGCAGCACTAAATGTTGACCACAATCTTTAATCAAGGGTTGGTGTCTGGGCTTTCTAGCAGAAGAACAAAATGAGAAATGCAGTATTCAAAGATTAATCAACTTTTGACATCTACTTCCTGGGGGCAAAGTACAATTAAAAACTCCAGACCCAAAAAACAAATGTGAGAAGACACTTCAAGTTGAAGTGAAGGAGGCAGATGTGCTAAGGACTTGAGAATAACTGAGATTCTGGTCCCAGCAAAGCGGGTCACCTGGAACTACTTGTGAGTGTAGACCAAAAAAAAAGCTCCAAGCAAAACTTGCTCCTCTCTAGTTACAGGGCCACAGAAGGAGCAGCCAGCAAGACAGGAAATCTGTAACCCCTGCCCACTGTACTCTAGCCAAAAACCTCACAGAAAAAACTGTGGTCCCACCCCTATTCACTCCAGCAAAAAATAAGTGGGCATTAAAGTCCCAATTCACACTTAGTCTTCTCTGACACCACCCTGGTGGGGTATGTGGCCCTCTCTACAGCCTTTCAAGGATGTGAGTTATCAAGTCTCTGTAACCAGTTTGACTAGCCAGGCAGACAAGCCCGTTACAATCAGAACAGGAAAAGTCCATTAGGTAAGTATGCACATACACACACATACCAAGTAGTCCAAGACAGTGAGGAATTCAGACAGCCAAACTTTCCAGAACAAGAAGCCTAACATAAATCACTGCCCTCTGTACATGCCCAAAGACATTTTTGTTTAAAATCTTACAAGTAAAGCAAAATAATTATTGATAAGATATACATAGACCAAAAAATAGTCTAAAAATGGGACTTTTAACAAAAGTCCATATAAATACATAAGAAGTGAAATGCATATTGATTGAAAATACACAGCAAGTGTTCAAAGAAAATCTTTACAAATAAACATTTGAACTTATTTTTGCAGTAGGAAACAATTTTAGATAATTTATGTTCTTCTGAAACTCATTTGTATTCTACTCTATATATACAGCAGCCCAAAAGGTTGAGGAAATCTGGGCCAGAGACCTAAATACAGAGCTCTGGGAGGATTTCTGGCTGGATGAAGCTCATTTATGTAACTGCTGGTTGAGCATCTTATCAATCTGAGGACAGTTATGCGCTTCCCTGGGGTCGGTGGGATGCTCTCTGCGACACATGGAACAGTGGGAGGGAAATCTGCAGTGTATTGATCAGGACATTATTTCCTAGAGCAAAGGCAGCGTGAAATCATACTTTCAGAGTGCTTCTAATGTTTTTAGCATGCCGAGATTTCCATACATTTTTCCAAAAAAGAAAAGGTTTATAAAAATACGGGATTTTCCTCAATATCTGAAATCATGAATTGGAATCAGAAGTCTTTAAAAAAATACCAATACAACTTTTTCTGACTGCAGGAGTTACGACACCCACTTCTTTTCCCACTGACCTTCCTTGAATGCTTTCATTTAGTAGTTAATCTCTTTGATTTATTGTATGTCTCAGAATATCTTTATAAAACACATTTCTTATACTTGATATCACATCATCTCATAGAACTAAACATCCTACCTTCCATTAATTTCTGGAAGGACAAATTTATCACTCTAAACTAATTAATAGTCTGATATATAGGACTGAATGTACGGTACAGTAAGTAGAGATAAAAGATACCTACTAATTAGATTTTTTGATAAATTAGTATTAAGATTAATGATAAAATAGCCTAATATAGAGGACTAAAATTAATGAACATACTCTTGTTTAATTTAAAGTGGTATTCTATTTGGTAACCAGAAAAACCCTACAATGAATGTACTTCTATATTTAAAATTTTTCATCAAAAACATGTCTTCTCTCAATTTTTCTTATCCCTCAAAGTGGTTGCTGTAAAAATATTACAAAGTATTAATATGTAAAATATTACAATTCAGCACAGAGAGCTGGTATTACCAAAGTAACATAGTATAGTGTTGAGCTTTGGAGAGAAAAGAAGGGGGAGGGTGGTGAGGTATGACTAAAAGGGAGAAAGTCATTTCCATGTGTTTAAAAGCAAGCCTTCCTGACAGACATCTAGGACTCAGGCTTTTGCAAGTTTCCTTTAAGAAGTGTCTAATGCCATCTTGCTTTGGTACTACATACTCATTTTCCTAGATCTGGATTCTGTTTGCCTAGAATAGTAGTTTTCAAACCTTATTGTACAACAAAATCACCTGGAGAGTTCATGGAAATGTAGACTCTCAGAGTTCTTGATTCAGAAGCTCTAGGGTAGAAGCAAATTTGAATTTCTAGCAAGTTCCCAGGTGGTACTGATGAAGCTGGTCCAAGCACCATGCATGGAGAACATATGGATAAAAACTGAGAATACCTGCTGTATAAAGTGTATCCAATATTACACAAGACACAGCTACACAGAGCCGGTTCAGAACTGAAGTACATTCCCTGGCTGGCCACATAAACACATCCCCACACTTAGTACGACCTGGAGACATCCTCGTTAAGTAGAGGAGGCTTGGAGCCTGAGAGCCTGTGGACTCAAACAAGACCATCCTGGTGGTCAGAAAAGAGCAGGCTTAGACATCACTAGAGTCCTCTTTTCATCTCAGTTATTTGGGTTTCACAGAAATTTATGGTTGAAAGCATTTTATTGCTATTATTCTTGCCACTCATTCTTTTAGTTTAGGAAAGATTGATTCACTGAATACACCAGGCATGAGTACAACTGCATTTCCTTTCCTCTGAGGCCCAGGAGTCCATAAAGAAAGACATGGGAGATGCTGAAAAGGACACTGGAAGAGGCTGCCAGAGAAGTTTTATGGTCCCAACAGCAGAAGATTCCTTTCTTGTTGTTCAGTCACTCATTTGTGTCCAACTCTTTGTGACCCCATGAACTGCAGCACACCAGAGTTCCCTGTCCTTCATTATCTCCCAGAGTTTGCTCAAACTCATATCCATTGAGTCAATGATGCTATCTAACCATCTCATCCTCTCTTCCTCCTGCCTTCAATTTTTTCCAGCATCAGGGTCTTTTCCAATTAGTCGACTCTTCACATCAGGTTTTCCTCTGTTTCACATTGGGTGACCAAAGTATTGGAGCTTCAGCTTCAGCATCAGGCCTTCCAATGAGTATTCAGGGTTGATTTCCTTAAGATCACGAGAGACTATTAAAATTCAGTGGATGAAATCAACTTTCTGAAACCCTCATATGCACAACTGAATAAGTTTTTTGTGATGAACATAAAGTGGACTATACACTTTGTCCTCTGAGCTTTGTGTTGGTAACCTAAGGTGTTCTGTACTTGGAAAGCAATTATTAACAAAGTAGTGCCCTCTTAAGTGTAGCTTGACTTCTTGAAATGTATAAATCTGCTATTATTTATTAGGATTTTAAAAACTGTTTCTTCCCCTCTCTCTTTTCTATTCTAATCCATGGCTATGAGTTTTCCCAAACTCAGATGATCTAACTGGAGTACAGCTCTAGGGGAAATGATGAGGTCATGGAAGGCTGGCTCATGCCAGTCCTAACTGCTAATGCCCCCGCTGTCACCCCTAAGATTCACTGCCCTGGCCCATGTCATCCATCCATCCATCCCCACAGGCTCCAGCCCAGCTGCCCTGCGAAAGCCAGTTCTGGGCTTTTCTCTACCACAACTCCTGATGAATAGCAATCAAGAGCCATTCTTCCCAAGCCAACAAAAAGCTGTCACTTTATCATCAATCCACTTTAACCACACTGATTGTCCATTATGGCCTCTTAGACTGCACCTACCATATATTTACAGAAAACATTAAGTAACTGAGTTTTTGTTTTTATTTTGTATGGTTTTGTTTTTTTGTACTGATCACATTGATTACCTACTTAACTGCCATCAGGACAAATGTAAATGTTCCTGCAAACCAAAGATGACCAACATATGTATTGTGTGAGCAAGCATCCCCTCACACACACGCACACTTCACCACATCCCCACCACCAGGAATAGGGCCCTCTAGATTTTGCCCTGTGGGAGCACGGCTGACATGCACACTGCTCTGAACTCTATGTATCCTCTGACACCACAGCACTTCCTGAAAACACAGACAGGAAGTAGCAAAAAACACCTCTCCTTTCACAGGTCAAGGAAGGCTGGAAAGCTAGAGGCGATTATTCCACTTAATTAAATCCAGTTCCATTCAGTTTAACTTGGGGTATAAGACATTGATCAAGCTGCAGGCCTCTACAGAGAAGACCCGTCAGCACGAGAGTGGACCTTCAGCTCTCATGAGTCTTTCTCATAATCTGCCTTGCTTCAGTTCCTGCGGCTTCCCAGAACTTGTCCCACACTTCCAGACTGTTGGCGTGACTTCCTACTGCAGGACTGGACTCCAGCCCTGATGCGCTGGGAAAGCTGGCGCTGGGCTTTTCTCTCTCGCAACTCAAGATGTAGCTGAGCATTCTATCCCCTTAAGCCTCAAGCACATTTCGCAAATTTCTATTAGTGTCATCAGCATCATTATCTAATTTATCTGCATAGCAGGCTCCAGGGTTGTTATGCTCTCAGTCACTGGGTTTACTTCCCTTGAGTGAGTCCTGAGAGACTGCGTCTTGCTGAACGTGACGCACAAGGAAGTGAGGGTGCTTGGTCCGTGGTCTGACCCACTTGTGTTCTTGACATTAAGGTCTTCCCGGCCATGTCTGTGAATTTCTGCATTACGCTTCTGTTCACTAGAAGGAAGTTTCTCTACAGTACCTGTACTATATTCCTCTTGTAACCGAGCACAAATGTAGTGTCTGGCATACAGAAGGTGACTAATAAGGATTCCTGATGGTCATGGGGCCATGTAACTCACCAGCACCACAACGAAGGACTTACTCCCCAGGCCTGTGAAGTTTCTGGAGTCCCTGCACTAACTGTACCTATATACAAGGTCATTTATTTTCATTAACTCAATGGGAGAAATAAATTTATCCAATTAAATGTGTCATCTAAGAAGGGCTTGAAATAATAGGTCATTGACCACATACATGATATTAGTGGGAGAGATTAAGACAAGTCTAGAATCTGAAAAGGATAACTAGACTGCACCTGTTTTGAGAAGAGATGGCAAAACAGGGGGAGAGATGACAGGATTCAAACACAGGTTGTGAGAAATGGTGACAGTGCAGACAGAATTAAGGATGCCAGTCAGAAGAGCATTATCAGACTGAAAGATTTTAGATAGAATTTACAGTCTTTCCCCTGAAAAATAAACTCTGGAATCATGGGGGTTGACCTGAGCCAGTTTCTCAAGTAGGTTTAGCTCTAGCAGAACTTCACAGAAGGCCTTCTGTCACCCTCGGGGTCTTGTGAGCACAGGTAAGACCTGGGCTGTAGTTAAGATGCAGGCACCTCCATCCCCACCAGAGACTTTCCGTGGGGAAGGGTGGCAGTTCATCACATCTGTGACTGAACCGTGCTCTGGGAGATTCTGAGTTAGTGGGCCTTAGGCCACAATTGGAGAAACTTTGGGTCTTGCCTGTATCTCTGATTTTTATCAGAATGAAGAATCCATTTATAATACAGTTAACCCCCACCAAATATTTTATCTCTACCAAATAGAGATTTTCCTCATAAAATTTCTTAAACTCTAGAAAAGTCAATTTTTCATGCTTTGCATATAGACGAGAGCTGAGTCTAAATCCCAGGTGCACTGATTATTCCAGTTATAACCAGAGAGAGGGAGGCACCTGCAGTCCCTGCCATCACAGCTCATCACAATGCAAGTCATCAGCGTGGACAGAGATACTGTGTGCAGTATGTTCACCATCTGCCTTCCAATACAAAGTCTCTTCAATAAGAAGCTGTGTGCATCAGAAAACAAAACCTCCATACAGATTCATGGTGTGCCCAAATAGACAACTATAACCAGAAAAAAAAATATTTTGCAGAAAAATACATTTCAAAGGGCATATATTTGAAAGTTAATTACATTGTACATAGTAAAGTCATTATCCATAGTAACTGATAAACTTGACACAGCTTTGCTTGCACTTCGCCCAAGGATTTAAAAGCAGGAAGAGCTGCTGTCAAGGAAGAGCAGGCTGCCAACCTGTGGGAAGTCTTCCTTCTGCATAAGCAGACCTGGTGTAAATATGCCACAAGTTACCTAAGAAAGGGAAGGTGTTCTATTCACTCTGCATTGCAAGAACTTCACACTCTCTGATGAAATGGGCGGGGAAGGAGGAGAAGACAGAGAAGGAGAATAGCTGTCCATCAAAACAAAATATTTCCTTCTGGATTTCAGGCTTGTCCAAAGCAGGAAGAGATAACAACCCCAGGGTTGTTTGATACCAAAGGAAATGAGGATGCCTGAGTAGGCAATGGGGGCACGCCCACTGAGGCCAGACTGCTCACTGATCATTTGTTCAGACTGGATCCTGCTGCCAAGCTGCTGCCTATTTTATTCTCTTACTTACATCAATTTCATCATCAACCTCAATATGACACGTGGGGTGAAATGGCATCCGTGCTTGGAGGGCGCTCTCCCCTCTCCTGGAACACACGGCACCCTGTGTCTAAGGCCCTTGTCCCAGTGGGACCTCAGGCTGGATAGAAGCCAGTCACGTGTCTCTCCATACAGACCTATCCCAGCTCCCCAGGGTTATAGGCACTTCATGATCACCTTGCTCTCTGTTCTTAATGCATCCTTGAGTATTTGGGGAGCTTTTTTGTTTGTTTGTTCATGTTTTTACTAAGTATATGAGCCACATTTTTATCAGGACTCTTCTTGGAGCAAAGCAGTTCATAAAGTGAACTGGGTGAACGCATGCATGGAAGGATAAGCGGATGGTGAAGGGATGAATGAATGACACAGATACGTTTTCCCAGATATCGAAAGTGAGTGAAACTGAGAGATTGTGCTTAGAATAAGTATAAAGTATAATAAGAGTTCTCTGGCTGTCAGTCAACAAGTAGAATTTAGATGTATAGCACATTCACTCACCTCTGCTCACTGACTTGTGCTCCACAATCACTCTTTATAGAGACTGGAGGTCTTATCAAATAAAGTAATTGTCTTCAAATCTATCAGAAAGGTAATGGAAATTTTTTCTCCATCTTTACAGAGTAATATTCACATGCCATTAAGTTTACTCATTTACAATACTCACTCCTGTCTTGATAGTATGTTCACGGAGCTGTAAAACCACCACAACAAACTAATCTTAGAACTTTCTTGGCACCCCCCCCATAAAAAACCCTATACACATAAGCATCACTCTCTTGAAGGTACTCTTTGACACGCAAGTTGTTAATTTTGATGATGTTCAGTCTGTCCATTTGTTTTCTTTCAGTACTTTTACTTCTGGTGCCATGTGAAGAAACCATGGTCATGGAGATTGACTCCTGTTTTGCTGTGGGAGTTTCACTGCTTTAGCTCCAGACCATTTTGAGCTGATTTCTGAGTATTCAAGAGGCAGAGGTTCAAATTCATCCTATGCGTGTGGATATCCAGTTGTGCCAGAACTGTTTATTAACAAGATCCTTCTCTATCCACTGAATGAACTTGACACTGCCATTATAAATCAATTCAGCATAAATGTGAAGGTTTAGTTCTGAACTCTTAACTGTATTCCGACAATCTATGTATCTATCTTTATGCCAGTATTTCAACATCTTTATTATCGTAGCTATGCAGTACATTTTGAAAGCAGGAAGGGTGACTCCTCCAACAATATCCTTTCTTAAAATTATTTTGACTGTTATGAGTCATTGGCTTTTCATATGAATTTTACGAGCAGCTTGCAGTTTCTGTAAAAACCTCGCTAGCATTTTTATGAGGTTACAATGAATCTGTAGATTAGTGCAAGGAGTATTGCAATCTTAGTAAAGTTCAGTCTTATGATTGATGAAAACTGGTTGTCTATTTATTTTAAAGTACTTTAATTTCTTTCAGTTTTGTGTTTTTCAGTATCTCCCATGTACAGGAGAAGAATATTTTTTTTTTCTGTTAAGTGTTATGTTCTATAGGTGTCTCCTAAGCCTAGTTGTTTTACAATATTGTTCAAATCTTCTATTTCCTCATTGATCATCTGTCTAGTTGTTTTATCCATTATTGAAAATCCATTCTTGAATCTCCAACTAAATTGTTGACTTATATCTCTCTTTAGTTCTGTCAGTTTTTGCTTAATGTATTTTGAGGATAAAGCTTTAGGTGCATCTGTGTTTATAAACATATATATCTCTCATTAATTAACACTCCTATCATTATAAAGTTTGGCTTTGTCTCAGTAACAACTTTGACTTAAAATTAATTTTTCTGATTTAATATTGTTCTGCCAGCCCCATAGTAATCAATTTTGTTCTGTATACTTTTCCAACATCTTATTTTTCAACTTATTTGTCTCTTTAAAATGGCAAGTGTTTCTGCTATAAACAGCATACTGTTGAATCATATTTATTTCTTATCCATTTTGCTAATCTTTGCCTTTGGATTGAGGTTTTAGTCATTCAAATTTTATATGGGTACTAAGGCAGTACTTGTATCTGTCGTTTTGCCTTTTGTTTTCCACATGTCCTTTGTCTCCTTTTTTTCACTCATCCGCTCCTGCCTTTTTCAGCTTTTCAGTAGATCTACTCTGGTATACTTTTTAAACTCCCTTGTTTCTTTCACTGTGCTCTTTTTCAGTTATATTCTTACTAGGTGCCCTGGAGATGACAATTAACATTTCAATTTAAAACAATCTAGTTCACATTAATAATAATTTAATTTAAACAATATACAAAATCTTTGCTCTAATACACCTCTGTTTCTTCCCCACTCATTTCTATTATTATTATTATCATACAAATTACATTATTATGCATTACAAGGTCATCAAACTGTTTTATACTTACTGCTTTATGCAGTTATATTTAAAACAGACAGGACAAAGAAAAATAATAACCAAAAGCACGTTTACAATGCTTTTCATAATACCAGTACACTGGGTTTTTTTTTTTAATCTCTTTTTATTTGAGGAACTATTTATTGTCCTTTCATTTCAGCCTGAAGTTTCACTTTAATATATCTTAAGAGCATGCCTGCTAGGCTCTTAGTGTTTTTTTTTTTTTCCTGCAAGTGTTTTAATTTTTCCTTTTTTATTAAAGATAAGTTTAGCTACATATAGAACTCTTAAACAATATTGTTTTTCTTCCAGCACTCTGAAAATGTTTTCTCATATCTTCTGGCTTCCATGGTTTCTGATGAGAAGTTAGCCATTGATCTTAAGTGCCCTTGTACATAAGTCATTTCTACATGTCAAGGGACAGGTCCTTTTGAGTTTATTCCACTTGGAGACGGTTGAGTATCTTAAAGGTGAAGCTAATATTTTTTTTTACCTTTGTTTTTTCCTTCTCTCTCTCTCTCTGTGTATTTACCTTTCTGTATTTTATACATGTAAGCTTCATAGTGTCCCACACGTTGCTGAAGTTCTGTTCATTTGTATTCATTGCTTTTTCTTTCTGTTTTTCAAGCTGCGTTATCTGTACTACCTATCTTTAAGTTCCTTGACTGTTTCTTCTGCTTGCTCATGTGTGATGTTGAAGCACTCCAGTAAAATTTTGATTTCAATTATTTTACTTTATAAACTGGAACTTCAGGGCTTTTTTATTTATTGATATTTTTAAGTGAGATTTGCTTTATACTTTCATTATTTACGCATGGCTTCCTTTTGTCTTTAGACATATTAGGGTTGATTTAAAGTCTCTTCCTACTAAGTCTCAAGTCTGGGAGCCTTCACAGCATTTGTTATCTCCTTTCTTCCCCTTGTGTATACATCATAATATTCTGGGTTGTTTTTTTTTCATGTCTCATAGTTTTTTTCTGTTGAAAATTGGATACTATATTATAACGTATTTAGTGTCACATTCTTCATACCCTCTCATACCACCAAGGTCTCTTGATTCTGATATTCTTGTTGTTCTTTATTTAACAAACTTCTTGGAAAAAATCTAGAATCTGTATTTCCTGAAGTTTGTGGCCACTGAACTTTTTTCTAACATTGTCTTTTAAATTCTTGTTACCACTTTAAAGTTTGGTTTCCTAGGAGGCACACCTTAGTCATTACAATTTACTGGTGAGCCAGTGACTGGTTAAATTTCCTTAAGTGCCGATATAGATCCTGCATCCCTAGGCAAGGGTGTCTGTGTGCACACATCCCAACTTCAGCCAGTTTACAAGATAGCCAGAGTGCTTACTTCCTGCTTGTACAGAGCCCTGAGGTCAGCCCAAGGTCAGTGACTGGCACCATCTCCTTTGTTAGATCTTTTCTGCACATTCATTCTTCCTTTTAGGTGCACAGGAATATGTAGAGCTTTTTTGATCCCTATCATGTTTTCCTCAGTGGAAATTGCAACCTAAGTACTTGCAGTATTATCATATGTTTTCTATTGTTTCCATAATAAAGGGGGATAGGACTTTTACTTTGCCTCCACCCCAAGATGAGCACTGAGTCAAATGAAACAGCCACTACCCTCTGAAATTTCCCAGGGAGCTGCCAATTTGGACCACCGTAGACTGTGCTCTGCAGACAGAGCTATAGTGGAGCTCTACACGTGCTCACATATCTCCACTGTTCATGGTGATCCTGGCCTTCAGCAGCTGTGTCACTGAGCTGGCATGTGTGGTGTGCAGGGAGAGTGGGAACAGCTCTAAGATAGCACAGAGCCTGCTGTCACACTGTGGTTCAATGCTTTCTCTCTGACAGAAGACCAGTTCATTCTGTAGCCTTGGTTAATTATCAACGTTCTGAAAGGGTTGATTTTGTTTTGTCATATCTGTCACTCTAGAGAAAACCTGAGTTCATTGGGGTCCTTACATTGTAATTCTGGAACTTGTTCCCAGAATAAACTTTTCAGGTGCCACATCTGCACTCCCTCAGCATGGGTACCTACAAAAACCCTGATACATCTTTGTTTTTCCTCTTTGTAATCTTTCCAGGAAAATAGGATAAATATGTTTGAATTTTCATAGGATCAGATTAAAGTAGCATTAAAAAGAAACTATATTTATACCTGATTTTTGTCCAGCACATTATATTCAGCCTCATCCTGAAGGTTAAAGCACCAAAGAATTGATGCTTTCGAACTGTGGTGCTGGAGAAGAAAGACTCTTGTGAGTCATGGTTACTGGGAATTAAGATTTCTGTCAGGATCCAGAGGATCTGCACATAATATAATTCTGCCTCTTAAAGAGGATGAAAGAGGAGAGTGAAAAAAAATGGTTTTAAACTCAACAATCAAAAACATAAGATCATGTCATCCGATCCCATCACTTCAGGGCAAATAGAAGGGGAAAAGGTAGAAGCAGTGACAGATTTTCTTCCTGGGCTGTAAAATCACTGCAGATGATGACTGCAGCCATGAAATAAGAAGCTTGCTTCCTGGAAGGAAAGCTATGACAAACCTAGACAGTGTAGTAAAAAGCAGAAATTGCACTTTCCTGACAAAGGTCCATGTATTAATGGCCAAAGTTATGGTTTTTACACTAGTCATGTATGGATGTGAGAGTTGAACCATAAAGAAGGCTGAGCACCAAAGAACTGATGCTTCCTAACTGTCGTGCTGGAGAAGATTCTTGAGAGTCCTTTGGACAGCAAGGAGATCAAACCAGTCAATCCTAAAGGAAATAAATCCTGAATATTCATTGGAAGGACTGATGCTGAAGCTGAAGCTCCAATACTTTGAGCAAACTCTGGGAGACAGTGGAGGACAGGAAAGCCTGGTGTACTGCAGTCCATGGGGTCACAAAGAATAAGACACGACCTAGCAACCAAACAACAATACAACAAGTTATTGTGGCAAAATATATCGTCTCTTACTAACCATTGTCCATACTTATCATCCTTGGAATGACTTTATTTTTATTTCTTTAACACTCATAATAACATGTAAGCCATGAGCTATATTTTCACTGTTCCCTAGTTTAGAACGTAAACTTTACTTTTATGTTTTGTGAAGTGAAAGTGAAAGTTGCTCAGTCGTGTCCAACTATTTGTGACCCCATGGGCTATACAGTCCATAGAATTCTCCAGGCCAGAATACTGGAGTGGGTAGTCTTTCCCTTCTCCAGGGGGTCTTCCTAACCCAGGGATCAGACTCAGGTCTCCCACATTGAAGGATTCTTTATCAGTTGAGCCATCAGGGAAGCCCAAGAATACTGGAATGGGTAGCCTATCCCTTTACCAGTGTATCTTCCCGACCCAGGAATTGAACCAGGGTCTCTTGCATTGCAGGCATATCTTTACCAGCTGAGTTTTCAGGGAAGCCCCTTTTATGTTTTAGAGTATGTTTAATAATTATGATTAACAGTATGAATAAATAGATTTTAGACACTTACCAGGCTATATCTTTTGGATTATTAGTATCAGAAACAATAGAAAATACATATATGACTCTAACTGGCATTTCAGCGTATTTTCTGTTGCCAGAAACAAAACAAATAACATATAACTCAGTCTGGTTCATGTAATAAAGGGGATTTGTTAGCTCAAATAAACAGAGAGTCAATGAGCAGGCAGTCTTTGTGCATGGTTTAAGTCAGCAGTGCAATAACATCATAAAGACTCCAGTTAGTTAGACTCCACTTCACTTCCTCTGCTTTGCTCCTGTGACACAGGGTTTATTCCAACACCAGCTCCACTTTAGGTCAGAACACTGAACTAAAATGATACTTGCTTTTTCATCACCTACTGCTAGGGATGGAGGATTTCTTCTGAAAGTTATTTCAGAAGACTGAGGAGTTGTTGTTCAGTCACTAAGTCATGTCCAGCTCTTGTCACTCTATGGACTGCAGCATGCCAAGCTTCCCTGTCCTTAACCATCTTCCACAGTTTGCTCAAACTCATGTCCATTGAGTCGGTGATGTCATCCAACCATCTTAACCTCTGTCAACTCCTTCTCCTCCTGCTCTCAATTTTTCTCAGCATCAGGGTCTTTTCCAATGAGTTGGCTCTTCGCATCAGGTGGCCAAAGTATTGGAGCTTCAGCATCAGACCTTCCAATGAATATTCAGGATCGATTGCCTTTAGGATTGACTGATTTGATCTCCTCACTGTCCATGGGACTCTCAAGAGTCTTCTCCAACACCACAGTTGGAAAGCATCAATCCTGACATCTCTACATATACAATATCGGACCAGATGAAGTCACGTGCCAATCACTGCAGCAGTAAGTACTGCCTGTAGATCGGATGTGGGACTGAGAGATTCATCCCTTTCTACAGTCATAAAAGAGTCAACATTACCAAAAGTAAATGGGCTGTGCTGGGGGGTGGGGAGTGAGGGAGGGCAGGGGCGGGGAGCCGAATAAGGGAAGGGCAAGCCCAGTATCCAGGAAGAATTACACTACACGCAGATCCTATGAATCCTGACAGGAATCTTAATTCCCAGTAACCATGGCTCGCCACTGTCACCCTACTGAGATTGAGGAAGCCAACAGCTTTTGTTACAAATATTTTAAGTGACTATTTCCCAAATTTACTAGGAATTCCAGAATTAAATCCTTTGGAGCTTAGTAATTTCCCAATTTATATGATGTCTGTTGACCTAACAAGATAAATCCTTGGGGCAGAAGAAAGGGTAGAATTTAAGCAGTTGTATTATCACTATTACAACCACTTATATTGTTATACTAAGGCTTTGTGTGTATCATCAAAATCATTAATGGCAAATGCACATTATTCTAATAAAACACAGAGATTCAGGTTAAAGGACATTAAATAATGTCCCTGGGACGACATGATCCCAATATACGTGCTGCTAACCACTACCATAATGCGTAGCCTTCTGTAAATGTGAAAATCAAACAGGAATAAAAGTTCTAAATAATTTTGGATCTCTGGCAATGTCTTCTACCTGGAGCAATAACCCTGGGTCAACCACAGTGAAGTTCACATCCCCCTACTCTTCTGGATCAGAACCAGACACAAGACAGGATGGAGACACCTGGACCCATGATTTAATTCTCACTGAGAGTGCCAAGTGAGCAAGCGATTTTCATTTGGGCATTTTCCAGAAAGAAAATGACCAAATCATTTTTAATCTCCCCTAGAGGTATTAGCACAGTGTTCTAATATATGCAAGGGTAGCTCCTCTTACAGGGTAAAAAGGAAAATATCAAGTAATTCAACAATAAAAACATCTCTCTTGTAAATTAAATTTTCTCTTAAAAGGAAAAAGTAAATTTTACACAATAATCTTGCTTTTTAACTAAATTAAGACAAATCTTTCCAAGGTAATTACATCAAAATTTTGAAATGTATTATTTTATCCTTGAACTTAAATTTTTATTTTAAATTAAATAAAATAGAAATTGTTTAGCACTAGTACTTAATGCAAAAATGGCAATTGCTGCTAGATTTTGAGAAGACTTTTCCAAAGCATTTGTTTTTCCCATGAGATCAATGCAATTGTTTTTGGCAGGAAGCATTAATATTTAATCTTTAGTAGTTAACAGTAATATTTTATGCAGTAAGAAGAGATAATTTCCTTTATTTTAAACAAATACAAAATGCCATGACACTTCACATAACTACCTTATTGAGATATAATTGATACACCATTAAATTCCCCTTTTAAGAGTGTGCAGTGCAGGAGTTTTAGTCTGTCTGTACATTTGTGCAACCATCACCACAGTCTAGTAGAATGCTTTCATCACCCCAAAGAAACCTTTGTACCTAGTAAGCAGTCGCTCACATCTCCACCTCCCACCAGCCCCTGGAAAACACAAGTCTACATTCTGCTTTTATAGGCTTGCCTGTTCTAGGTATCTCATACAAATGGAATGATGCAATAGGTGGTCTTGCAGAACAGCTTCCTCCGTGTAGCACAACATCAGGTTTGTTGTGTTGTAGCAGGATCAGTATACCATTCCTGCTTATGGTAGTGTCCGACTCTTTGCGACCCCATGGGCTATACAGTCCATGGAATTCTCCAGGCCAGAATACTGGAATGGGAAGACTTTCCCTTCTCCAGAGGATCTTCCCAACCCAGGGATCAAGCCCAGGTCTCCTGTATTGCAAGCAGATTCTTTACCAGCTGAGCCACAAGGAAAGCCCAAGAATACTGGAATGGGTAGCCTATCCCTTCTCCAGCGGATCTTCCCGACCCAGGAATCGAACCAGGGCATTCTGGATTGCAGGCAGAGTCTTTACAAACTGAGCTATCAAGGAAGCCCTGTGGCTGTTCAGTGTATCATCATTTATGTGAGTTTCCTTATCCCTTAGCCTGTTAATGAATGTTTGGTTTGTTCCCACCCTTTGGTCATTATAAACCTGGGTCTCCTGCATTGCTGGCAGATTCGTTACTGTCTGAGCCACCAGAGAAGTCACATTGTAAATAACGCTACTACAAATGTTTTGTACAAGATTTGTCTGAATATACATTTTCATTCCTCTTGGGTATACATGCAGTAGTGGAATTTCTAAGTCATAGGATAGTTTTTATTTTGTTATTATTACAAATAATGCTTATATCTACCAAATTTTGAGGAGGTATCATGTGTGGTCTGTTTAACAATTTTAAGAACAGAAACCTGAACAGGGTTCACAGCAAACTGAGCATCCCCCCAATACTCTTACATTTCTTTATAAAACATAGGGATATAGTATACTAAGATATTAAAATTATGTTCACGATTTTTTATTGTTGAACTTAAATGCCTGTTCATATTATAAAATATTGTATGTTTTTAGTTTAAAATATTCCAATCACCATAGTGAAAAATAGTCAATACTAAATTTTCAAAGTCATTTTTTCTATTTCTTTAACAGTTCAAAGGATTTTTAGTCAGATGTACTCTTTTCACATTTACGAAAATTTTGGCTGTTTTTACATCAATCCCCAACAGTTAAACCTCCTCAGTCAATTATATTTCAACTAACAAACATTAATATGTGTGATGAGGGCATAGAGAACCTTCAAAATAAAAATAAATTTCATCATCAATAACTTACTTTTAATCACACTATATACCAAGTATGAACCATTAGTAATATATACAAATAAAGGATGTCATCCATGTCTTCCAGAAGGTCACATTATAGTTAAAGAGACAATACAAAGAAAAAGAGGAAAAAAGAAATACAGTAGAATGTCCTGATGGCTAAACAGTAATGGCCTTGCATTCCAGTATTTATATAAGGATGAAAATATCTGAAGTCGGATCTTTTCAAAAATACCAATTTTTTTGATGCATCACTTTCCTAAATGATTTAGTCTCAGCACTTCAATTTGCCCCTCTGTTTCTTCATAGTTTCCAGAGTATTATTCAGTAACAGAATCTTTCAGTATAATAAAATGTCTAGAGTTGGAGCTGATGAACACATGATAAGCACGATAAGAAAGGAGGCACTACTGGAAGGAGCCTTGGTCCTGGAGCCCAAACCTCAATCCTTGGCCTGAACCGCGGCTTCACTGCCTGTGTCACCTCTGGCAAGCACTCAGTTCCCTGAGCTGCGTGTCCTTATCTACACAGTGGAGTTCAGGCCCCTGCTTTCTTCACATGGGAGTTATATAAATCAAATAAACTGGTATTTGTGAAATGACTTTATAAACCATAACTTTCGCTGCAAATGACTGTATAACCTTGCACAAGCACCTGCCTTGGCACCTGCATTGCCCCTGGACACAGAGAGGGACTCTACTCCATCCTCCAAAAGCTGTAATCCCTTCACAACTTAGGCCAGGAGACCTCCCCTGGGTTTGTGGCTCTCACTCACACTGTGCTCTGAATACTCACAAAGAGACCTGTCCTGTGTGCAGAGAGGAGTTAATGGTCCACAAAGCCCTAAGACTGCTGGTGCCACAGGAGTGATGGTGAGCCAGGGTATGGACTAAATTAGGTGAGAACTCTTTGCAACCCCTTGGACTATACAGTCCATGGAATTCTCCAGGCCAGAATACTGGAATGCATAGCCTTTCCCTTCTCCAGGGGCTCTTCCTAACCCAGGGATAGAACTCAGGTCTCCCCACATTGCGGGCAGATTCTTTACCAGCTGAGTCATAAGGGAAGCCCAAAATTAGGTGATAAGCTATCTAGAAAGACAACTGTGCCACTTGGCAACTACGCTCGGATGCCTTCAAAAGGCCAAAAGTTCAGACATGGTGGAATCGTTTCATTCAATCGGCTAAAATAAACACATGTGTATGCCACCAACAAGAAGGAGAACCTCTTTTCCAAATCCACAGCAGGATTGGAATCCACAGGAATGGGATGAAGTGCATTAAATGAGAAGCAGGATTGGAATCCACAGGAATGGAATGAAGTGCATTAAATGAGAAGCAGGGTGCAGTTATTTCCAACTATATTTATAAACCACAAGCTCTAGTCTTTCATGCAGTTATGCGACACAAGGGGCAGGAAAGCGTAAAAGCTTGGTGTATTGGAGCCAAGGCGAACATTTGATATTGCTTATGGGAAGTAACAGAGACTGTGATATCTGCATTATGGGCTAGTGTTTCTCAGGTCAGGCTCAACACTGAAGTTTCTTTCTTTTCACAAAAACGTTAAGTTCCCCATGATGTCACAGACAAAGAGGCTTTTGAAGGGATAAAGACGTGCAAAGCTAAAATACATCACGAGAAAGAAAAAGACATTCCAGGATAACAGGAAGGGGCAGGCATTTTCTGAGTGCACATGAACTCTTGAAACATTTCTGTTATTTAAAAACTTGGAAGAATTGGAATTGATAGACTTTTAGGAATATAGTTGATGGCACGTGGGCTTAAAATTTGAACTGGGAAAATGGCATTCAGAAAAAGGTTGAAGACTCTTTGCTGTAGATATTAAAAGCCTGGGTCGAAGCAATCAATCACTTCAACACAAATGGAAAAAGGCAAGAACAGAAGCAGATCTTGGAGCCTGAACTATGAAAAGAGGACATCTGGACAGCTTGGCACAGCACTAGCTGTTATGGTCAGCACTGAATGGAAAAAAAAAAAAAAACGTTAAATGAACGAGCAGACTTTCTCCCAGCCATATCAGGCTACGGTTTTACTTGTCTTATAGCAAACAGTGACTAGATGGAAATAGCAGCTATAATTAATTGATCAATTCAACAGCATTTATGGAGGCAGGAACTGATCTGGGCAATGGGGATACAGCAGGGAACAAATAGGAGAATAAGGCATTCTAGTTCTTTTGGAGTATGCGTTCTAGTGAGCTACTTACTGGGTTCCATCATTTGAGAAGGCTAATTATATTTTAGATGTGCCACGCATTACACATACATTGGATAAAGTATAATAAATAAAATTATTTTAGCATTGCCTAAAAATATACAATGCTGATTTCCATCTTCAAATTCAGATCAGAAAGAAACTTTTGTTAAGTCCCTACAAATATCAAAGTGCTAGATATTAAAAATTCAAGGGTTACGAGAAATATTGGTTATTAAAACTATGACTCTTCTCATAGTATTGAGTACTGAAAGCACTGCAGTAGATCAAGGGGGCAAATTTTTAAAAACATTTTGATTGCCATTAGGTCCTTTCTTCAGATAATTGTACTTTTTGAATGGTGAGTATTTTAAGAAATATTGTGGTCTATTTATTTATAGGGACTTTATTGTTCTAGAAAGTATATTCTATATTTTAAGCTGTCCCTTATTTCCAAGATTTAGAGTAACAAAATAATTCCCTCCAACACTCAAGGTGAGGCTCGTGGATAAAATTAGAACTGAGGGAACAGGAGAGGACGAGGACATGAGAAGGAAGAGCTCTTTAGAGAATGTTCCATCAAACATCGGGGAAGGAAGAGAAAATACCCGGCTTCCCTTTACAGGCTCACCTTGGTATATTTATATAAGAGTAATGAGCAGCAAGATTTTTAACACTGCAGGTAATTTGGCATTCTCTTACTCCCTTGAAAAAGCTTATCACCTGGAGGAAATAAAACAGTTGTTGTAAAATAGTAACTACATCCTTCTATTTCACTTAGTTTATGAGTAAATTTCAGGAAATAAGATGAAATCAATGAAAAGGGCTAAGTGGCTTGTTTTCTAAATTGGAAAACCAAAAAAAAATGTGAATTTGAACATTAAATTGAATGATACATATTTCCCAGTATTGGATTTCTCTTCTGAATTTCTAAGGTCTTTTTTCTCTTAAAATTTGAGCTGACACATTTTTCCTGTCAGTGTGAATACTTAAGTTTAAAGGAATGGGCGTTTATGGTAGAAAAACTAGAAAACTCTTGGTAGAAGCATCTCGATCATCAGACTTCCCAGGTGGCACTAGTGGTAAAGAACATACCTGCCGATGCGGGAGACTTAGAGACTCGTGTTCAACCCCTGGATCAGGAAGATTCCCCTGGAGGAGGAAATGGCAACCCACTCTAATATTCTGCCTGGAGAATCCCATGGATAGAGAAGCCTGGTGGGCTACAATCCGTAGGGTCACAAAGAGTCAGACCCAACGTAACAATTTAGCATGCACGCACCCACCTTGATCATAAACTAATAAGATAAATAAAAGGCCTTCTAGCAGCAGGGATAAGCGGCAGTCTGCTGTGAAACAGTGATGTCTGAGGGCACAGGACAGCCCGGGGACTTTGAGGACACAGCAGAAAGTGCTCCAGAGTCATCCTGTACTGAGCACAGATAACAGTGTCTATTTTGTCAGTATCCTGAACATTTTTGTAGCAGTATTCTTGGATACTAACCAGATAAGTGTGTCTGCGTTGCATGAGGGGGAAACTCAGCTGGATAACTGTGCAAAACCTCTCAACTGCTGGAAGCTACTAGAGAAAACCACACAGCTGCACATTCGATGCCACCATTACTTTCTGGTTTCCAAACTCAACTGAGTTCTCAACTCTGCCCACCAACCCTTCTACTTAAACACTGTCTCCAGTCCTCAGCAGACGTATTTTCCAATTTCTCCATTCTTCATAGAGTTATAACCCTGTGGCCAGATTTATTCTCAGGAAATAAACTTATATACAATTTTCCTTTAAAAAAGTCATCTAAAAATAATATTTACTCCAAATCCAACAAATACATAGAGAGCTGCATCCATTCTTTCTTTTTTTAATATAAATTCATTTATTTTAATTGGAGGCTAATTACTTTACAATATTGTATTGGTTTTGCCATACATAGACATGAATCTGCCTCATCCTGAACCCCCCTTCCACCTCCCTCCCCATCCCCTCCCTCTGGGTCTTTCTTTTTTAATTTTCTGTTTTACACTATAACTGAGTCACCTTATTTACTTCAAAATTGAACTCTTCATCAGACTCTGAGATTTTTCTACTCTTAATTTTTGAAATCTCATCAATAAATCATTTATCTTTCTCCTTTTTTCATTCATATCTCCCAATCAATTGGTATTTCTCAATCTACCGATTCTCTCATCTTAAAAGCCACACACAAACCATCTTACAATCAGACCTCAATATTCATATTTAAATATGAAGTGATATTGCTAGGCAATTACTATATTTTTCTCTAGCACTGACATTTACTGCTTAAAAGATCTACAAGGCTTTGAGGCAAATTTAAAAAAGTATCCTAAACTGTTTCTTAAGATCTGAGATGATCTACTAATTTATGAAATCAAGAAGTGTCCATTGTGATATTTAATAAACTATCTTTGATTTCTCCTCTAACCCACTCACTGTCTTACACTCCTGACATTTCCATCACAATCCCCATCATCTTTTATCTCATTGCAATGAAGCATTCTCTACATTCAGAGGGAAAAAAATTGGTATTATAATTAAAAAATGAGGGGATTAGATAAGTTTTAACAGTTTTTCGACTTTGAAATAATGTTTATTTTATTGCATTATCTTAATCCAATACACAGCTCTTTATAATATTCCTTAATAAGAAATATGATCTTGAGAATTATACTTAATATTTGATGAACAGTAGAAAAGAATTTATTTTTTCATGTCTCATTTACACCATTTAAACAAAGCATATCATGAAAAATAATGCTATGTGTATATGCATATGCTTACAGTTATGTATATGTAAATATCTATATCTCTATCCATCCACATATTCATGACAATTTAAAGCATGTATTAAGATGCAGTAAACTGCAGATAGTATAATGAGTATCCTGGGGGACTAGAAGACTTCTCACCTAGAGAGGTGAGAAGGATACAGAAGGGGAACTTCCCCTCTCACATGTATAAGCATTCACTTATTCTCAACAGCAATATGATGGTTCAGTTGACATTTCACTGATTTGTTAACCAACACTCCCTCTCTTCAACATAGAGCCCATAGAGAAGCGATTTCCAATTTCCTCACCTTAGGATGAAAAGACCTTCACGCATTCTCCTTGATCTCCATAAAAATGTAATAATGGTACATGCACACATAAAAGCATATAGCAGCTAGTGGGGATCCTGAATATTCATTGGAAGGACTGATGCTGAAGATGAAGCTCCAGTACTTTGGCCACCTGATGTAAAGAGCTGATTCATTGGAAAATACCCTGATGCTGGGAAAGATTGAAGGCGGGAAGGAGAAGGAGACAACAGAGGAAGAGATGGTTGGATGGCATCACTGAATCGATGGACATGAGTTTGAGGAAGCTCTAGGAGTTGGTGATGAACAGGTAAGCCTGTCTGAAGAGTTGGACATGACTGTGACTGAACTGATTTGAGGGATTTTGAACACGTAAAATGTAGATAAGGATAAGATATTCCTCAAAATAATACTCTGCTTTCAAGTTTCCAATGTCTGTATATACTCATGCTCTAGTAAAAAGTGCAAGTATAAAAAAATCACAATATATTAATAAATAACTACTGGTTAATCCACAAAAAGCTGATTTGAGCATTTTGGTGGACTTTTTATTTATTAAAAATAACTTTTTAGCATTACATTTTGAATTATGTCTGTAAATTAATGGTTGAGTTAATACACACAACTTAACTGTCCTCAAGAGATCCATTAAAAGGTAAAACCCACTTTCACCCAACAGGGACAGTAAAGGGTTTTAATCAGGACAGATGTACTTAGAATTCCACCTTTTTGCTGATGGCAGGCACTATCATGAAAGCCAATTTAAAGTTTCTTCCAACACTTGCCATCTGTCGGTACAAACATGTGGGAGTTTGTTTCTAGTTAGCTAGTTTTCTAAAGCTCTCTGTGTACACTTAGGACTTTTATCCATCAACTTTTACCTTATTATTAGGTACCTCAAGAATGTTAAAAGCTAACATGCTTCAAATCCATGTAGAAAATCCCATATAATAAAATGTTGGTTTTCAGACTATGTTGTTGTTTAGTCACTAAGTCATGTCTGACTCTTTGCAACCCCACAGACCACAGCACACCAGGCTCCTCTGTTCACAGGACTTCCCAGGCAAGAATACTGGAGTAGGTTGCCATTTCCTCCTTCAGGGGATCTTCCCCACCCAGAGATGGGACCCACATCTCCTGCATTTCTTTGACAGTAAATGGGTAACCTAACTGGTTTCCTGAGTTCTGTGAGCAGTTCTAGCAAATTCGCTGGACTCAAGGAGGGGTTATGAAAACCCCTGATTTGTAGCCAGTTGGTCAGAGGCACAAGTGACAACCGAGCCCTGCAGTCGGCATCTGAAGTGGGGCATCTTATGGAACTGAGCTCTCTGCCCATGGGACCTGACACTCTCAGGCTGACGGTGTCAGAACTGAGGTAAATTTGTGCGAACCTGGTCAGTGCCCGCTGAGAGTTTGAGAATTGCTGGGTGGTGCAGCTATGGCTCTGATCATGAACCGATCAGATCTGTGATCAGTGGCTCAGTGGATCTGAATCGCAGTGGATCTGAACTGTGGCTCAGATCATGAACTCTTTATTGCCAAATTCAAACTTAAATTGAAGAAAGTGGGGAAAACCACTAGACCATTCAGGTATGTGTGTGTGTGTGTGTGTGTTAGTTGCTTAGTCTTGTCCATATCTTTGCAACCCCATAGACTGTAGCCCACCAGGCCCCTCCATCCATGGGATTCTCCAGGCAAGAACACTGGAGTGGGTTGCCATTTCCTTCTCCAAAAGGAAATATAGAAAGAAAGAAAGTGAAGTTGCTCAGTCGTGTCCAACTCGTTGTGACCCCATGGACTGTAGCCTACCCGGCTCCTCCATCCATGGAATTTTCCAGGCAAGAGTACTGGAGTGGGTTGCCATTTCTTTCTCCAATTCAGTTATGACCTAAATCAAATCCCTTATGATTGTACAATGGAAGTTAGAAATAGATTTAAGGGACTAGATCTGATAGAGTGACTGATGAACTATGGACAGAGGTTCATGACATTGTACAGGAGACAGGGATCAAGACCATCCCCAAGAAAAAGAAATGCAAAAAAGCAAAATGGCTGTCTGAGGAGACCTTACAAATAGCAGTGAAAAAAAGAGAAGTAAAAAGCAAAGGAGAAAAGGAAAGATATACCCATTTGAGGGCAGCGTTCCAAAGAATAGCAAAGAGAGATAAAAAAGCCTTCCTCAGTGATCAGTGCAAAGAAATAGAGGAAAATAATAGAATGGGAAAGACTAAAGATCTCTTCAAGAAAATTAGAAATACTAAGGGAATATTTCCTGCAAAGATGGGCTCAATAAAGGACAGAAATGGTATGGACCTAACAGAAGCAGAAGGTATTAAGAAAAGTTGGCAAGAATACAAAGAAGAACTGTACAAAAAAAAGATCTTTATGACCCAGATAATCACGATGGTGTGATCACTCACCTAGAGCCAGACATCCTGCAATGTGAAGTCAAGTGACCCTTAGGAAGCATCATTACAAACAAAGCTAGTGGAGATGATGGAATTCCAGTTGAGCTATTTCAAATCCTAAAAGATGATGCTGTGAAAGTGCTGCATTCAATATGCCCGCAAATTGGGAAAACTCAGCAGTAGCCATGGGACTGGAAAAGATCAGTTTTCATTCCAGTCCCAAAGAAAGGCAATGCCAAAGAATGCTCAAACTACTGCACAGTTGCACTCATCTCACATGCTAGCAAAGTAATGCTCAAAATTCTCCAAGCCAGGCTTCAGCAATCTGTGAACCGTGAACTTCCAGATGTTCAAGCTGGTTTTAGAAAAGGCAGAGGAACCAGAGATCAAATGCCAACATCTGCTGGATCATTAAAAAAGGAGGAGAGTTCCAGAAAAACATCTATTTCTGTTTTACTATTCCAAAGCCTTTGATTGTGTGGATCACAACAAACTGTGGAAAATTCTGAAAGAGATGGGAATAACAGACCACCTGACCTGTCTCTTGAGAAATCTGTATGCAGGTCAAGAAGCAACAGTTAGAACTGGACATGGAGCAACAGACTGGTTCCAAATAGGAAAAGGAGTACGTCAAGGCTGTATATTGTCACCATGCTTATTTAACTTCTATGCAGAGTACATCATGAAAAATGCTGGGCTGGAGGAAGCACAAGCTGGAATCAAGATTGCCGGGAGATATTATCAATAACCTCAGATATGCACATGATACCACCCTTACAGCAGAAAGTGAAGAACTAAAGAGCCTCTTGATGAAAGTGAAAGAGGAGAGTGAAAAATTTGGCTTAAAGCTCAGCATTCAGAAAACTAAGATCATGGCATCTGGTCCCATCACTTCATGGGAAATAGATGGGGAAACAGTGGCTGACTTTATTTTTTGGGGCTCCAAAATCACTGCAGATGGTGACTGCAGCCATGAAATTAAAAGACACTTACTCCTTGGAAGGAAAGTTATGAGCAACCTAGATAGCATATTAAAAAGCAGAGACATTGTTTTGCCAACAAAGGTCCATCTAGTCAAGGCTGTGGTTTTTCCAGTGGTCACATATGGATGTGAAAGTTGGACTGTGAAGAAAGCTGAGTGCCGAAGAATTGATGCCTTTGAACTGTGGTGTTGGAGAAGACTCTTGAGAGTCCCTTGGACTGCAAGGAGATCCAACTAGTCCATCCTAAAGGAAATCAGTCCTGGGTGTTCATTGGAAGGACTGATGTTGAAGCTTAAATTCCAATACTTTGGCCACCTCATGTGAAGAACTGACTCATTGGAAAAGATACTGATGCTGGGAAAGATTGAGGGCAGGAGGAGAAGGGGACAACAGAGGATGAGATGGCTGGATGGCATCATCAACTCAATGGACATGGGTTTGGATAAGTTCCGGGAGTTGGTGATGAACAGGGAGGCCTGGCATGCTGGAGTTCATGGGGTCGCAAAGTCAGACACGACTGATCGACTGAACTAAACTGGGTGGTGCAGCAAAAACACACTGTAGTTAGTGTAATATGCAAAGTCACCAGCGCCGAGATGCTGCGGGGCTTTGCTGGCACTCAGTACAGGTCGCTGTTGCCCTTCCTCCTTCCCAGCTCTCCTGCCTGCTCCACCCAAGTGTCCTGATCTACACTGCAACATAACACCATTTCTGAAAATTCCCTATTTTCCTCAATTTACAGTTGAAATCTATTACCATAATGGCACTTGAGAGTTCTCCTTAAATATTTGGAAACAATACCAGGTAACTCCATGAATTGGAGAAGGAAATGGCAAACCACTCCAGTGTTCTTGTCTAGAGAATCCCAGGGACAGGGGAGCCTGGTGGGCCGCCGTCTATGGGGTCGCACAGAGTTGGACATGACTGAAGCAACTTAGCAGTAGCAGCAGCAACCCCATGAATACAAGTATTCTATATACAAGTTTTAGGTCTGTGCACATTACATTCCGGCTCAGGGACAGCATGCTGTAAAGGAGGCGTGTGTGTGTGTGTGTGTGTGTGTGTACGTGTGTGTGTGTGTGTGTGTGTGTGTATGCGTTTGTGCGTTACTTATTCAGTCATGTCTGATTCTTTGCAACCCCATTGACCGTAGTCTGCCAGTCTCTTCTGTCCATGGAATTCTCCCAAGCAAGAATACTGGAGTGGGTAGCTATTCCCTTCTCCAGGAGATTTTCACAACCCAGGGATTGAACCCATGTCTCCTGCATTGCAAGCAGATTCTTTACCATCTGAGCCACCATGTAAGCCCAAAGGAGGCATATTGCAGGGGGGAGGGTATAATACTAGAGAAGTGTAGTAGAAAAAAAATGGGGGGAATTCTTCTTTATGGCCTTCTTTATTTTTTAACAGCTCTAATGATATTAGTCACATATCATAATACTCCCCTACTTAACTTTACACATTATTTGTTTACAGTATTGAGTTGTGCAAATGTTACCACTGTCTAATTTTAGATCATTTCATGAAGCCAAAAAGAAACACAATACCCATTTGCTGTCACACCCCATCCTCCCCTCCCTTCTCCCCCGGAAACTATAATCTACTTTCTTTCTCTAAGGATTTGCCTATTCTGGATATTGCATATAAATGGAATCATAGAATATGTGTTCTTTTGTGACTACATAATTTCACTTAGCAAGTTTTCAAGGTTCATCCATTTGTAGCATGTATCATTACTTCATTAATTTTATTGTCTGATACTCTTCCATTTCCAATTACAATTGATATCAGACATAGTTTTGTTTCATTTCCACATACTTGTGCATTTTCCAGTTTTCCTTCTGATAGTGATTTCTAACTTCAACACCTGTGATCTAAGAAAATACTTTGATTTCAATGCCTTTTACTCTTTTTGAACCGTGGTGTTTAAATTAATTTTAAATTAATAACTGTGGATTTAAATTAATTTATGAGGTCACTTATTTTCAGTCTGAGTATTTTCTTTTAGTATTTTTTCTAAGGCAGCTACAGGAACAGAAGATAATGTTAGCTTTCATTTGGGAAATGCTTTTATTTTCTCTTAATTTTTCAAATAGTTTTCTGGATATAACATTCCTACCTGACAGTTTTGTTTTGCATTTTTTCCTTTCAGTACTCTTCATTTCCTTTCAGTCACCTTACTCTCTCTGGCCTTCATCATTTCTGATGGAATGTCAGCAATAACTTTTATTAGCATTCCTTTGTACATGACGAGTTAATTTTCTCTTGCTGCTTTCAAAATTGAATCTTTATCTTTGGCTTTCATTCTTTTTCTACAATGTGTCTGAGTTTGAGGATCTTTGTCTTTACGTTAACTAGACTATATTGAACTCCAAAGTCTAGTTCATTTTTTTTCAACCCATTTGCAAAATCTTCCACCATTATTTCTTCAAATACTATTTCTACTTCTCTCTCTCCACTCATTTTGGTACTCCCATTATTTGAATATTGGTTACTTCCTGAAGTTCCTTTCATTTTCCTTCATTGTGTTTTCTGTTCTTTAGGTTGCATAATCTCTATCAATCTATCTTCACGTTTGTTGATGCTGTCTTCTGCCAGCTCAAATCTACTAATGGGGCCACCTAGTGAATTTTTCATTGTGATTATTAATTATACTTTTCAACTCCAGAATTTCTATTTTTTAATAATTTTATCCACTTCCTTATATTGCATATTTGATGAGATATTGTCCTATCTTCCTTTACTTCTTTTTACATCAATTGCATTAGTTCTTTGAACACTTGAGTAAAAGCTTCTTTGGAGTCTTTTTCTGCTAAGTCTGGCATCTGAGCCTTCTCCAAAGCAGTTTCTGGGACTTTTTCATTCATTTGTTCATGTGTTTTCCCTTATGTGTGGATCACCCTTGTCTTAGGAGAGTTTTCTTTTCTAATTTTGTCTTGGCTAGACCATTTCACTGAAATATCTTTCCCGTCACTTCTTGAAAGTCACAGCCTTGAGCCTGGATGCAGCCACCCTGGGATGACCATGGTGTTCATGCAGTTCTTTTGAGTGTCTCTCTCTTCCTGATCTCTCTGTTAAGCTGTCTACATCTGTTTGTATCATACCTAGCTGTTAGTTAGCTTCCACTAATTTCAAGCTGATGGTTTTATTATATTCAAAAATGCCCTACGCACAAATTGTTCCAAAGTCTGATCTAATTAAATTTGGACTCCTTTGCAGAGGTTAACTTTGGGAATAGATTTTGAGGCTTGTTCCAATCCCAGGAAGGTTCTTCTTGGATGCATGTTTTATTTCTCTCTGTGAAACTTTCAGATGGTCCCTAGCTTAGCCTTTTGCTCTCAAGAAGCAACCAGTCTTTTTCTTTAACGACTAAATGAGAGTGTACACAGTATGGATCAAATAAAACCATCTTAGGTGAAAAAATGTCAATTTAATAAACCATACTCAAATTTGGTTGTTTTCAGCTTTGTTTTGGGTTTTAAGCTGAAAGTGTATAAAAGTGGGTATGAGTTTTTTCAATTTTTAAAGTTATGACCACCTTTGACAAGAAACTATGACACCATCGGGAATGGGAGGAAAGTGTGTTCTCTGTCAAATTATTTGAAATAGCTGATTGGACTGTCAAAACTTACATTGCTATAGACCGAATATGAGTCTTCTTTGAACTCTATTTACTGTGTGTTATATGATTATATGAAGTGTTTTGAGTCATTAACTCCCTCAACTTGTAAGTCTAAGGAAAAAATTTCTATTTTCATTTCTAAATAAAAGCCTAACCCACCCGAAGAAGATTCTCTGACAACTTAATAATGTCGATATTCTCTAGGAAGATAATAAGAATTATGACTTGGATATTTATCTTAATAGAATAAAAGCATTATGTATGCTTTCAATTTTATAACATGTACACTATATTTGAACCACCAATTTGTGCCTCTGTAAACTTAATTCTCAATTCCTGATTATGAAATTTTACTTCCCGCGTTATCTAATCCTAGAAGCCAGAAGGAAAGCTGGTTAATTAGAATTCAATCAAAAATGGCTTTTAGATAATTTTCCTTCTGGAAATTGATAAGGTAGAGGTTAAAAAAACGCATTCCAACAGGAGAACAGACTGCTTTCTGCTTCAGATGCTTAAGAACTTAACATTATCGAAGCTGCTCACCTTTCCCGAGGGTCCCCCAGCCAAAATGTCTAATGATATTTATTGTGTGGGAAGTTTGCCATTTCATTAATGAAATCAGGTAGGCAGAAATTCTTAAAACTGTACAACACTTAGTATGGTAATCTCTTCCTATTACAAAGGGTCAATTCTTCAAGTTACTCCCTTTGGAATTTAGTGATGGTTTTGAGGAAAAAAGGAGCAAAACACAGTAATTTGGCAAGGTAAGTTACGCATTAAGGTTTAAAACATTAGGAAAATTTTATACCTCAGGTCATTCACTGAATGTTATTGGAAATAATTTATAATTGACCTCCCTCCACTGCAAGAAAATTACACTGTTTAGGAATAATAATTAAAAAATAATTTAAAAAAAAGTTGGTCACAATATGAGTTATATTTTTAAACATTTATGCTTTATTCCAAATCAATTTATTTTTTTATTTTAAATCTAGACTTGGAATAAAATGCCCCCAAAGGAAACCAGTGGTGTGGAGAGTCAGAGAAAAGGTGGATTGGAAGGGAGCAGGACAGAACTGCACTGCACAAGCCCAGGGCGTGTCCCATCAGGGCCTCAGGGCAAAGGTCCGCCCCATTCGTGGTCACATCTCCTCCTGACCAAGACTGAGCTACACTGAAGTTCCAGCTCCTCAGTGGAGCAGTGTTCTCTGCACTCCTTGGTCGTGGGGTGGGGGTGGGGAAGGTTTCCTACAACACTCTCCTGCAAACCTACAAGCACCAGGACACCGAGAGCCTGTGATTGGACCTCCAAAAGCTTTCTTCCACGATGAGATTTGTGTCTCTCTCAACAGGGAAGCTGGAGGACGGGGACGAACAGTAAGTTACTGGCCGCTTAGGACCATCGTGATCCATGTTATCTCACATATACTACTTCACCTGCTTATTTAAGTTCACCTATCTCATCCATTTCTCAATAATAAAAGGCCAATAAGATTAACAATAAATGCTTAGAGGTTCAAAACAAAAGAAAGGATTCCTTAAATATATAACATGCATATCCTTTGTATCAAATGACAGAATTTTGTCTTTTTATTGAACTCAGACTAAACAATAAGTTAGGTGTTGGGACTAATATATACATTCAGGATGGGGAACACATGTATACCTGTGGCGGATTCATTTTGATATTTGGCAAAACTAATACAATTATGTAAAGTTTAAAAATAAAATAAAATTTAAAAAAACAGATAAACAACAAGGACCTATTGTAGAGCAAAGGGAAGTTTACTCAATATTTTAGGATAATCTGTGTGAGAAAAAAATCTAAAAAAAAAATGAATATATGTACAGTTAGAACTGCATCACTTTGCAGTACAACTGAAACTAACACAACATTGTAAATCAACTTCAACTAAAAAAATCAAATAGAAAATAAACTGACAACCAATTTAAAAAATAAATAAATACCATATGCATGAAATGATCTGACCTTTAATACTTGATGTGTCAACAACTATCTCTTAACAAACACTAATCAGAAGGTTGTTTTTTGTTTTTGTTTCAAATTCTCCCTTGTCACTTGGGGTTAAGTTTTCATAAAAATACAATCATCCACCCAGGACAAGTTGCCCAGCACCAATGTGACTGCTGAGTGTAGAGCAACTGGACTTTCCAGGGCCCCACACTCCTAGGTATGAATCCTGCTGTCCCCTCAGCACCTCCCAGGGGAAGTGTGGGCAGAACCAGTGTTGAATACAAATAACCATTACATCACCCTGGTTGTCTGCACACACAGGCACACACAAGCATGTGTACATGCACATACACACAGCTATACATGACCCACACCAGGGTGTGAGTGCAGAAACTGCACAGTTGTCCTACTGGACACTCAGCCCACATGCAGAGCACCCCCCACTCCAGAACCCACGTCCCCATGCAGTCTGGTCTCAATGTCCCCAGCACACACATTTCCTACCAGCAGGTCCTCGTGCAAAGCCGGAGCCAGTATCCAGCAGCAGCGGGCAATGATCAGCACATCCTGGTGTCCGACCTGCCTTCCTGTCCCTGCACTTCTCTTTGCCCACAAGACCCAGAGTGACGCTTCAAGAGGAGTGAAATCAGCCACTCTTGCTGAGAACCTGCTGGTGGCTTCAGCTGTACTTGGAATCCTGTGGGGATCCCTGTCCTTGGTGCTGCTCACTGCCCCTCTCACTGCCGGCAAACCCTCCTCATCACAGAGCTGACTTTGTTCTGCCAGTTACACCTCAGTTTAGGTCTTCCCTTCCCTTGTGGCTCAGTGGTGAAGAATCCACCTGCCAATGTAAGAGACACAGGAGATGGGGGTTTGACCCTTGGGTTGGGAGAATCCCCTGCAGTAGGAAATGGCAACCCACTCCAGTATTCTTGCCTGGAAAATCCCATGGACAGAGAAACATGGCAGGCTACAGTCCATGGGCTTGCAGAGTTAGACACAACTGAGCACATGGCACATTTGCATAAAAGCCTTACTGGACAAGCTTAAGTCACTTTTTTTCCCCCTAATACTGTAAAATTCTCTATATCACATTCTGCAGCATCACGTTTATCTTTTCATTTGCTTACTTCATGTTCCTGGTCCCTCTCGGACCCCCTTGGAGGTCAGTTTCATGAAAAGAGTCAATAGTCGTCCTTATTCAGCCTCAAGAAAACATCAGGTAGTATTTTGGGAGTAAATATACAAATGCAAAAACATGGGAGAAGGCAATGGCACCCCACTCCAGTACTCTTGCATGGAAAATCCCATGGATGGAGGAGCCTGGTAGGCTGCAGTCCATGGGGTCACAAAGAGTCGGACACAACTGAGCGACTTCACTTTCACTTTTCACTTTCATGCATTGGAGGAGGAAATGGCAACCCACTCCAGTGTTCTTGCCTGGAGAATCCCAGGGACGGCGGGGCCTGGTGGGCTGCCATCTATGGGGTTGCACAGAGTCAGACTTGACTGAAGCGACTCAGCAGCAGCAGCAGCAGGAATAAGTGAGTGCTCCCCTTGCAGCCCTTCCTGTCTGTATCAAAGTCACCTACAGAATGCTGTGTACCCTGACTTTACAAGAAGGAAGCCTTCCTTCCCACTCCTTTATGTATTCCACATAACTATTCACACTCTGAGCTTCAAAGAAGGCCTTACTTTCCCATGAAAAAGATATAAAATCCAATTAAGTCTGCACTGATTGCAAGGTACATCTGGACGGATCATTGCTCAGTGGTGAACTGGCTGCAAATCTCGAGATTAATGATAGCTGACAGACATGGCACCCGGTCCTCTTTCCAATTCTCTTTTCATCCCAATTTTTGAAATAAGAAGAATAATAACTCAAGAAACAAATTTACTCTGTAAAGAAGCTGTTAATTAAAAGGTAAATGAGGCAACGCCATGCACCCCACCACCAACAGGAACAGAAAACAAAAACGTAAAAAAGAGGAAAAAAGTGCTGAAAGGAGGCACTATAACAAATTCTTAACCTCATTAATTTGTCAGAAACAAGGACAAAATATTTTCAAATTATATATCAACAAACAGAGGCTTTTCATGTGTGAATCTGTGTCTGAGATATTTCATGGACACAGTGATTTAACCAGGATAAACCTAACCCCATACTGAAAGGAAGGGCCCCATTCCTGGGACCGCTCATGATTCAGGGCATAGAGAATGATTCTCCCAGTTACTGGTGAGCTCTTCTGGAAGACCTGGGCATGCCAGGCACACTCAGGCCAGCTCCACAGGGTTTTTAATGGTGAAAACCATAATAAGGGAAAACATCAACAGGAGTTGTAGAGGCCGTGCACCAACACAGCGACTCTGCACAGCTCTAGTGATCTGGAAGGCAAAGGTTATGTGTATTTCCTGGTGATCAGTTAAAATCTTAACCTTGGGAGAGTTCATGTAATAGGTTTATATCATAAAGTCAGCATCAGAAAGCATGATAAGGCAACAGAGTCAGGGATTCTTAGAATGAAACTCCAAGAAATGTCAGAAATGAGGAACACTGCCATAAATAAAGAAGAACTAAAGTAATCTCAACAGCTGAAGAGATTCTGAATTAAGACATTCTAAATTGTATGCCTGTGGTTATATTTGGTAAGAAACGTCTGTAAATCTCATTCCACCAAAGTCTTTAGCCACCTCAAAACCATTTTGGAAGAGACAGAGCGTGGGAGATGCAGTGGTGATGTGGGGATTGAAAACCACCTCCAAATGTCGGGCTGGGAGGGGTTTTTCCGGGACTCAACCCCTAGACAATCTTGCCTAGAAGATGCCCACAATGCCCTCCTGGCATGCTTATGAGCTCATCCCATGCATTCTCTTTCAGTCTCTGCACTCATCTGTGACAGTAACAGAGTATCCTACCACAAACAGAAGTAGGTCCAATTTGGTTCCACCCTGTATATCCCAAACCAAATTGGCCATAAAGCTTATTTTTGACATAGTGCATATTAGCGTATGTGAAACTAACATTTTCGGGATACAGTCTGGGAAACTTTCACCAATAAAATACATTATTGTAGATGTAATTTTTCTAAAACCTCTTAAAATATTTTAAATAAAATCCCCAAATGTTGTTAGCTGAAAATTATCCAGTGCAAGCCCTTTTGTAGTTGGTGAAAGAAGCCACAGGCAGGCCACAAAGAAGTCACTGACCCAGCCTGCCAGGGTTGTGCTCTCCAATTCTCAGGCCAGGCCCTTTCCCGACATCAAAATAAAGCAAAAAAAATTCCGTATGCATCATCCTGAGAAACGGTTGAAAGAGCAAGAATGTTGAAATCAAAAGGCCTGAGGCTAATTTTACTACTTTTAACTAAACATCCTTGGGAACATTGATTTCCCCTCTTAGGGGGAAAAAAAAAAACTGTTTTCATTTATCTATCTCATAGAATTATCCAGAGGCCAAATAAACTAACAAAATATAGAAATGAACTCTATCCATACGGAGGGCTAATCTCATAAATTAATGTTTTTCCAGTGGCTGTTTTAGTTTATCGACCTCCATTTGGAGGATGAAGGTGATTTTAGTAACTCATAGAATTAGTCTCTTTGCTAACGGCGTTTGGCCAGTGCTTCTATACATGCTGGGCTTCCCTTGTGACTCAGCTGGTAATGAATCCACCTGCAATGAGGGAGACCTGGGTTCGATCCCTGGGTTGGGAAGATCCCCTGGAGAAGGGCAGAGCTACCCACTCCAGCATTCTGGCCTGGAAAATTCGATGGTCTGTTTAGTCCATGGGGTCCCAAGGAGTCGGACACAACTGAGCGACTTTCACTTTCACTTTTCTATACACATAGGAACAAAAGGACAGCTGAATGATTTGAAACTGTGGAAGCTATACTCATTCACTTTAGAAGAAAGCACACTTCCTAGTGTAACTAAATAAAAACTCGAACTCGTAGATGATCTTAACATGTTCAAAGAGCAAACAGCCTCACAGTCTAACAATTGGAAACCTGGGCTTCTCCTAAAAGTTGGCATGCTTCTCTATCCCCTAAGATGGTCATGTGCTGAACACCGAGAACCCTCTCTTACTTCATCTGAATAAAAAGACCAGACCTAAAAAAGTTGTTTCAGTAATTGCAGAAATATTGTTTTTTGGAAATGAGATATATGCTACCAAAGAGAATCAGAGTGACCATTGTTGCTATCATTTTTTCCTCCAGATATTCCTTTCTCACCCTATGCATCTCTACTGTTTTTCTGAAGTCCTAAATTCAACTGATTTGACCCATGTATTGAAATATACTGAATGAATACTAAATCTATTGAAAGAATATTCTTTTGTCCCACCATATACTTCATCTGGGGCTTCTCAGGTTGTGCTAGTGGTAAAGAACCAACCTGCCAATGCAGGAGACATAAAGTGATATGTGGGTTCAATTCCTAGATCGGGAAGATCCCCTGGCATAGGAAATGGCAATTCACTCTAGTATACTTGCCTGGGAAATCCCATGAACAGAAGTGCCTGGTGGGTTACAGTCCATGGGGATCAAAAAAGAATCAGACACTTAGTGAATAAATAACTACAATAACATACTTCCTTTTACACCTTCATGTCTTGCTTGAATTATTCTTAATTTATAGAGCACATTGGTGCACATTTTATGAAACCCAGGAGTCACCAGGCTGGAGGAGTGAATTTCATCTCATCTGAAACATAGACTCCATCTTGGAGGACAACCGACATGCATTTACCACAGCCCTCCACACCCTCTGCACCTTTAAGTCACCTTGACTTAGACATGGGCACCTCCCTCACCACGACTGCCAGCAAGGAGTCCCTAGTATTGATATGACAGCTATTGGTCAGGCTCAGTAGCCCAAGGGTCTAGGGCAGCAAAAGGATGCTTCTCTAGAGCATGGTGCGTGCTCAGAACCGCATAACTGACATCTTTGACTTTCAGCTTGGGAGGAATCTTTGAACAAAAGATAAAAGAAAGCATTTGACTAGTTTGGATTCAGGTAGTAAATGCCTATTTCTCTAATGAAATAGATACTTTATTATTATCTTGGAAGCTCCAAAACAGAAACAATCAACTAAAACAAGTGGCTGTGCCCTGAGAAAGGATCACTGCTCAGGTCAGACAAGGCCACCAGCTGCCAGATGTTGGATAACTATGTTAGTGTTGTTGTTTAGTCTCTGAGTCGTGTCCGACTCTTTGCGATCCCATGGACTGCAGCACACCAGGCTTCCCTGTCCTTCTCTATCTCCCGGGGCTTGCTCAAACTCATGTCCACTGAGTTGGTGATGCCATCCAACCATCTCATCCTCTGTCACCTCCTTCTCCTTTTGCCTTCAATCTTTCCAAGCATCAGAGTATTTTCCAATGAGTCAGTTCTTCACATCAGGTGACCAAAGCATTGAAGCTTCAGTCTCAGCATTAGTCCTGCCAGTGAATATTCAAGGTTGGACGTGTGTGCACTGCAGGAAGAATGCAGCGTGTTTCAGTGCATGTCTGCAGCACTGCCTGCTGCCCACAGAAGTTACTGAAACTTTTTGCTGGGCTGACAGTTGCCTGGTGATGGCCTTGTAGAGCCTCTTCCTCACCACACAAGGAAAGACGTTTTGCAAGAAGATGAAGTAGAGATATTACTGGATTTTCAAATCACTGTAACCTTTTCCTAGTTAGATGTCAGCCTGCCTAGTACTTGCATTCTGCAACCAACCCTTGCTAATCATCCCAAGGTTGGTCTAACTATTCCCTTAAGTCACTGTGCATCATGCCATTTGA
The DNA here is from genome assembly GCF_029378745.1 of Bos indicus. Taxonomy (NCBI): domain Eukaryota; kingdom Metazoa; phylum Chordata; class Mammalia; order Artiodactyla; family Bovidae; genus Bos; species Bos indicus. Next base: position 20,670,866 of record NC_091773.1, on the reverse strand, counting down.
TTAAAATAAATAATTAGATCATGAGATGTTTTCGCCAAGATTCAGTAGTACACCATGACGAAAAAAACACACAAGCGGTCCTTAATTCCATCATCAAAACCCAGCCTGTATTGGCTGAGGAAGGGAGGAGGGAAGACACAGCTTTTCATATTCTGTAAACAGGAATTTATGAAACTGCATAATTATTGTTTTGATAAATGCAGCCATCTCTCTTTTATAACATGCCCCAATGGCATGCCACATGTCTCAAATGTAGTTTGAAAAACTAGTTGAACAAAAATAAATTTGCTACTAAGAGTTTTCCTAAATTTTACAATTCTACATAACAATTCTCCCCAAGTGATTTATGAACCCTGTGGTGAAATATATCCAAGGTTTCATTGTATTAATGTCTCTGAGTTCTCACAAATTCATAATCAATCAAAAGGAGGAAATTTAAAAAGTGGATTAATCCTCCTAAATAAATTAGTTCAACTACCTCATTAAAAAAAATAATCAGAACAGAAGACTTTAATTGAATTAAGCAGCGGGTCCCCAAGCCACCACTGATGTATTAGTCACCTCGGATCCGGATGTGCGGTCACCTGGGTTCTCTCTCACTCTTTCACTAATCCATCTTACACACTATTCTTAAATTAAAATTTCTGAAGCTCAGAAACGTTCACTCACGTCCCATTCCTCTACCAAGGGACTCTACCAAGTTTCCCTTACTTGCATTCAAGCCCCTCAATTTAGATGCCGCCTGGTTTTATTCCTCCTCCTGGATACTGGCACTTTCCCTGTTGTTGTTGTTTTTTAGTCACTAAGTCACGTCCGACTCCTTGCAACCCCATGAACTGCAGCACGTCAGTCTTCCCTGTCCTTCAGCATCTCCCAGAGTTTGCTCAAACTCATGTCCATTGAGTCAGTGATGCCATCCAACCATCTCATCCTCTGTCATCCCCTTCTCCTCCTGCCCTCAATCTTTCCCAGCCTCAGGAAAAGACTCCAATAAGTCGGCTCTTTGTATCAGGCGGCCAGAGTATGGGGCATTTTCCTTGAGTAAACACCAAACCAAGGGAATGCTCTGTTATGTCCCTAGATGTGTTCTGAATAGACCTGCCGTCCAGGGCCATTCAGTTTTCTGAAACTTGGAGCACAGTGTACACAAGCACATGTCCTTGAGCCCAGGGGACCCATGCTTCTTCTCCCCAAGTTCAAGCATCACCTTCACTATAAAGCTGCATCTGACCTCCTAGTCTTATGTGATCTCCTCAGAATGAGAAGACACCTCTGCTCATGGTAACCTGGGAATGTTATTATAAGTCTGTCCAGGACAAGGATCACGTCGGATTTAGTTTATATCCTTTAGTACCTCATGCAGTAATCTTTCCTTTTCAGATACTTGTGAAAATTCAGGGACTAAAAGATAAGCTCAAAGTCAGGTTCAGAGTCACCTTCTGCAGGAAAATGGATGTGTTCTTTACAGTCACGTCTCAAGTCACAACAAGCAAAAGTAAGAGAAAGGATCTATTTATTCATCAGATTCTCTAGATAATCAAGATATATATATATATAGATATATATATATATATATATATAGATATATATATATTTGTTGGCTTCCTTTGTGGCTCATACAGTAAAGATTCTGCCCACAATGCAAGAGACTCCTGACCCAATCCTTGGGTCAGGAAGAGCCCCTGGAGAAGAGAATGGCAACTCACTCCAGTATTCTTGCCTGGAGAATCCCATGGACAGAGGAGCCTGGAGGGCTACAGTCCATAGGATCACAATGAGTCAGACACAACTGAGTAACTAATACTTCCACTTTCTTTCTGTGAGAAATCAGCTCGCATGATTATGAAACTCTAAACATGTGTCATCTGCAAACTGGAAACACAGGAGAGCCAATGACACATTTCAGGCTGAGTCCAAAGACCTTACAACCAGGGGCCAGAGGTGAAATTCCCAATCCAGGGGCAGAAAAGATGAGACAGAATGTCCCAGCTCAACAGTGAGGGACATTCCTTCCTTCCTCCACCTTCTGTTCTGTTCAGGGCCCCTGTAGATTGGACGATACCAGGCCTCACTGGGGAGGACCTCCCACCAATTCAAATGCCAACCTCACCCAAAACACCCTCACAGACATAACAGGAGTTAGGTTTACTCCCAGCATTTTGTGACCCATCAAACTTATACAGAGAATGAACCAACATCCTTATTCTTGAGACAAAATACAGAATGACTAGGAGGGGGACAGGGTGCTGAAACCCCATAAACTAACGTCTGGGATGTGGGGCCCATTTCATATCATCAGACTCAATGATGTATGTGAGCAAATGGCTTTGGACACAGGAGAAATGGAAGAATATAAAACAAATCCATTCTTCTCTGCAAAAATCTTTGCTCCCTCTCAAAAAGTTATACATAAACAAAAATATAGATTGAACAGTTACCACTGTACTTCTTTGCAGGAAAAAAATAAAACAGAGAATGGCCACCAGAGTATAGCGGAAACATGCTTGGGTTTACAAGGTGAGGAGGGAAGTTTTTGCTGCTTGCAAAGGATTAAGGACAGGATGATCTGTGAGGAGAGAACGTGCTCACATCTGTATCTTCACATACTGATACCCACACTTCTGGGGCACAGTGAGGGAGATGCTCAAAAGACATGTTATTTTGATTATCATTATCTTGAACTATAAATGTCACTCCTAAGGCATACATGCTCATAACATCTTTGTATTTGCTTTAAAAACTTTCTGTAAAATGCCACCCTAGTAATTAATTCTGCTTAATGGATTCTTTGTTGCTTTAATCTCACTTTCAGTGATAATTAACACCTATCAGTTCTCACTAAAATGAAAAAGATAATTCAGAGAAAGGGCGGAACTCAGAAGACCCAGCACTGTCATAGTGAAGATAGATTGAAAAAAGGATAAGATTACATTTACTGAGCTTAAGAAGAAAATTATCCATATCAACCCATTAGAACTTAAACACAGTATACACATTATACTAAATATACAAAAATTGAAAAACAGAACATGGATGAAAAGTGAAGATTTTATCAGATGAAAAACTCATCACCATATATGCTCTGAGCAAATGTGTGTAGGAGAATGTAAACCGAGGCAGGAAACTTCACAGGCTCATGTCTACATAAGCAGGTTCTGGAAGAGATTAAAACACAGTAAAAGGATAGATAGAAAATTCTCCAAGGACAGGGCCTCATCATTTTGGTGGAAACAGAGAATAATCACTAAAGGCATGGAATCCAGAGCCAGCAGGCGTTGCTCGAAGCCCCGCTATGTCACTATATTAACGTGACTTTTGGCAAGCTGTTTAACCTCTCTGTGGTCAGTTTATTCATCTGCAAAATACAAATGAGAACAGGTCCAGCTTTGCGAGGTTATTATGAGGACTCCAATAAGCACTTAGAGCTTAGAGCAACGCTTGCCAGTACTGGGTGTTTAGGAAGCCTTGGCTTTTATCATTATTAACGGAACTGGCTAGCCTTGCACCCTCCAAACAGAGCATAAAAATACTTGTTGGCACTGTTCATAAAAAGATTGAAAAAAGTGTCATTGGCAAATTAATAATATGACACTAAATTTACATAAAATGTAATATAGCTGTTAGCATTGCAAGAGAATCATAAAAATGTTTATTAATCATTAATTCTGTGTTAGGCATACATAGAGTGGTACATACAAATATGCCTATAAAATAATGAAAATTATTTCACAAGTCATCATTCCCTTTGTTTATCACAAATTAACTACTGCTAGGAAAATGTGAAATAAAACTAAATCATTTTCAGAGGCAAAAATCTATGTTTTATTAAAAAGAACTGAAATAAGCAGCAGACTGTTTTAAACAAGAAAAACAATAATGGAAACTATTACATCTAAAATATTGACTACATTTCAAGTGCAAACCTACAATTAACAACTCTGTGCACTAAAATCCAAGCTGAGACGTTAAAGAAGCAACTTGACCAAAGACTCAGACCCACGAACTCAAGACTCCAAAGTCCGTTTTCACCCCCACCACTTTCCTAATATGGGCTTCCCAGGTGGCAAATGGTAAGGAACTCAACTGAAAGTGCGCTACGGGAAAGAGATGAGGGTTGTTTTGTTTTTTTTTAATTTTATTTTATTTTTAAACTTTACAATATTGTGTTAGTTTTGCCAAATATCGAAATGAATCCGCCACAGGTATACATGTGTTCCCCATCCTGGTTTGATCCCTGAGTCAGAAAGCTCCCCTGGAGAAAGAATGGCAACCCGCTTCAGAATTCTGGCTCGGAAAATTCCATGGACAGAGGAGCCAGGCAGACTACAGTCCATGGAGTCACAAAGAGTGAGACACAACCGAGCATGCAGGCATGCGTTTTCCTAACAGAGTTAAGAAAAATAGAGCACTGGAGGCTTGAATAAATAAAAATTCAATCAAATAGAAACCAAACACATTTTTGGAATGAATATTACATGCTGAAGATACTGAAAAGAAACCCACGGTCTGGAAGATTCACCAACATTTAGGTGAGCAGATGAAGCAGAAAAATGAGAAGGGCTGACAGAAGAAGCTGAAACAACAATCAACACATTGACAACCGTAGTAGTCATTAAAGGGTAAATAAAAGATGATGAATGACCTCAGGACAAAGATAGGAAAAAAAAAATCTCAGTCAATTAGTAAAAATAACATATAGGGGAAAAAAGATAAAGGGAGAGGGAAAAAACTAAAAATTTGTAATATGTTTGGTTGTAAATATCTTCAAGATGACAAAAGCCAAAGTGGTGCCTATTTGTCCTGTTTTCATTAAAAAATTCTGTTATCTGAAAATTGAATCCTTCTGGTGGAGGGAGGGAGCAATGACTAAGATCCATGACAAGGAATCCACCTCAAGGAAATAAAAGTTTCTGGTTATCTAGATTGCAAATCTCTACAGAGATCATTGTCCTGGGGTCTGGGACAAGAATGCTTGTGTGCTCCACTGACGACCTAAATGATTCAATTTGTGAATGCATTCCCCGTTTGGTGAGTAAATATGACAATCAGAGCAAGATGTTCTTGGGGAGAGAACAGACTGACTGCACAGCAAGTTGTGTTGGCAGATACACTCAGGCCTCCGAATCTCACAATACGCATACACATTCATGTACACTCATGTTCACTGCATACAAGCACATACTCAGAAAGGAGTAGGAAAAGGGGCCCTGGGATCTACCATTACCTGTTAACTGTCTTGTTAACCACCACATTAATGTCACCTGTTAACTGTCTTGCTCTCTGACAAGACGTTACACTCTGCAGTAGAAAATAACTCTCTCAGAGCTGACAGTGTGCAGCCTGTCAGCATTTACTAAATGAAAATCCATCCAGGCAAATGATGGCACTTTAGTCCATTCCGGAAAGCGGCCAAAGCCCGTGCTCTTTACGTGATGCAGGTAGTCTCAGCTCTGGTATCTCATTTACCAGGATGACAGAGACAAACACAGACCTTCAGCAAGAACTGGTGCATGGCCCTGAACTCTACTTCACAAAAGCAGTGCTGGCTTAACTGAAAACAAAGATCAGAAATTCCATGCCCTTTACTGCTCCATATGTCATTAATAATTCCCAGTTGCCCCCATGAATACTCTACAGATAAACTCTAATTTATACAAAATGCCTGGGCAACACTTCGTGTGTCACCAATGACTCCCAATTACAGAAAAAACAACACAGACACAACTTCACAATTATACTGAGCATAATTCCTTCTATTCTGCAGATTTCTGAGATAATTTTTGAAACTTCATTGCATCAAGGACATCACGAATGAATACTGATTGTCATTGACCTGGATAAATACAATTCTGGTCAAAAAGAAGAAAATATGAACACAACAAAAATTAAAAACAAAAAAAAAGAGCAGCCTAATCTTGTTTTCAACAAACATGACTGGTTCTTCCCTGTACAGGGGTTGTGCTCGGAAGTAAGATTGCAAAGGTGAGCAGGGTACACCTGGACCAGAATTTGCAACCTCATGAGAAGGAAGGAAGGAGTAAACCCACTGTCACTAAGTGAGTCAGTCAAGGTTCTCCAGAGAAATAGCACCTACAGACCAGACGGTGTGTGTGTGTGTGTGTGTGTGTGTGTGTGTGTGTGTGTGTGTGTGTCTACGCATGTGTCCACAGAGAGAGATTTATCTTAATTGGATCGCATGATCGTGGTCTGCAGGGTAAACCAGCAGGCTGGAGACCCAGGGATGAGCTGAGTCCATAGGCCATCAGCTGCAGGATGTCCTCTCACTCAGGGAGACCAGTCTTCTACTGACCAGTCAGGCACACCCGCATAGGAAGAGCACTCTGCTTTCCTCAAAGTCTACTGATTTAAATGTCAATAGCATATAAAAAAGGCTTCCCTGGTGGCTCAGTGGGTTAAGAATCTGCCTGCAATGCAGGAGACACAGGAGTTGTGGATTGGATCCTCAGGTCAGGAAGATCTCCGAAAGAAGAAATGACAACCCACTCCAGTATTCTTGCCTGGAGCATCCCATGAACTGAGGAGCCTGGGGAGCTACAATCCATAGGGTCGCAAAGAGTTGGACATGACTGAGATGACTGAGCACGCATGCACACACATCACCTAAAAATGCCTTTGCAGAAGCAACATTAAGAATAAGCTTTGACCAGTTATCTGGGTACTTCAGTCTTGACAAAATTAACAATCCCACTGAGGCCCTACTATGTATAAGCCCTGGGATGTGTGAAATAGGTATTCAAGTTAACTTGTGTTATGTTGAAAATAAGTGTCAAAAATTTAACAAATTTGACTCATACCATTTTTTTATGTTGAGTTTTAGAGATAAATTTTAAAAATCAGACATTAGTGAGGAGGTAAAGCAAAATGCTTTCTGAATTGAAAAGATTTACAAAGACATGTTTTGTCAGATCAGCTATGAAAAACAGGAGACTATGAAGTCTCAGCAAGGTCCTATTTTTAACAGGTTTCAGAACTCACTGAAATAAATTGGGAGCTATTCATAGCAGTGCTGCATGAATTTGAGCTCAGATAGTCATCCAAAGGTTTCAAAGACAGTTGCTCATAGAAAAGGAATCCCAGGCCCATAAGCACCAGACCTGAATCCTACCTGACTTACAGAATTGCAAGGAACAATGCCTGCCTGCAAGATAAAGAAGCAAGATCGTTGTTGTTCAGTCGCTCAGTCGTGTCTGACTCTGCAAGACTGCAGCACACCAGACCTCCCTGTCCTTCACCATCTCCCAGAGCTTGCTCAAACTCATGTCCATTGAGTCAGTTATGCCATCCAACCATCTTATCCTCTGTCATCCCCTTAAATGATCCTTAATTTTTCAGAAAATATAGTAAACACTAACAAAGAAACTCTGTTGTATTGAAACAGTAATTTAAGGTCCTACAAACTATGACTTTAAAAAGATAATAAACTTGTGAAATCATAGTCTATAAAGGAACATAGCAAGCCCAAGACGTAAACCAAACCAAAATCAGATCTGCCGAGATGAGAAGCAGGCAGAGTGCCAGAGGAACTATCACACCCTCCTGTCCAGTCTCCTGTCTGATTTCCAGGAGAGTCTGTAGAGAGATGCTCAGCTCGCATGTGCGACAGGCACCTATCTTGAGCCTCCTCATTGTTGTTGTTCAGCTGCTAAGTTGTGTCCTACTCTTTGTGATCCTATGCACTGTAGCCCGCCAGTATCCTCTGTCCATGAGATTCTCCAAGCAAGAATACTGGAGTGGGTTGACATTTCCTTCTTCAGGGGATCTTCTTGACCCAAGGATCGAACTTTGGTCTCCTGCATTATAGCCATATTCTTTCCTTCCTGAGTCACCGAGGAAGCCCAGTGGTTGTACAGCTCTGTATATATTCTAAAATCTTTAAGTAGGTGTACACTTTGGTATGCGGTAAACAGGTGACTCAGTTTACTTGAACCCGGGTCTCCCACATTGTAGGCAAATGCTTTACCATCTAAGCCACCAGGGAAGTCCAATATGTTTATTAGTAATTGTTAAATAACATTGCAGATGTTCTTTGACTACAAAAATTATGTTCACAAGAAACTGATCTCCAATCCACATGCCCCATTTTAGTATTTAAGAAATGTTGAACCTGACAAATTTTCCAAAGTGCTAAGTAGATGAACTGCAGTTCCCTATTGCAAGGAGGCTCATCGCGTTCACACTGACTGGAAGACCAGAAAGGAAGAGGCGGAGGCTTTGAAGCACGTTTTCAACCGTGAGATCATTTCAGGTCTGATTGAAGCTATATTTTCACTTTTATGAGGGCTGTAATCTCTGCTTTGGAGCACCAAATGGAGAAATATTTCTGTGCTAAGTGTCACCTTTCTACTCCGTGACGAGTAATGATTCACCTGTGATTATATGCTTCACTTTTTTCACCTAAAATGATCTTAATTAGGCTTCATGGCAGTAAATCCTCAGAGCAGAAAGAAAACAGTCACAAGCCAACCAGGCCTGGAGGTGCAGGTCTGTACATTGTCAGAGTCCCTCCCTAAGTGAGTGGACACCATAGGTCCCTTCTACCTTTTGGGGGCTTTGCCTTTAGTTTGGTTCCAGGATGAGTGTACAGTGTGGATCTGTGGCCCCTCAAGAAGAGCTCAGCCCTCTCACTGGATACTGTCACAGCCCTCAGCAACTGCCTTGTCCCTCATCCACCTTCCTTCCCTGGTCTCCCATGACCTCTTATTAGACCAGAGCTAAAGCCTGACTTGTGGACATTCAGCCTGAAACACAAGGCAGCAAAGATGTTTTTAAGGGCAGGGCTTCTAGCATCAAGGTCCATGGGCCCCACATCATGTTCATCATTTTAAAGCCCCTGCTTCTTCTTCCAACCAGTTCTCCAAATCCAATTACATGAAAGATGAAAGCAATGATGCATCACCTCCTTCAGACTTGGCCAATATTCCAGGTTTTATCTTCATCTGTATCCTGTGGGACAGGAACTGGGGGACTTGGTCTTCTGGAAAACGTTCTTTCCAGGCAGCATATCCTTGCCAAGAATGCCCCGGCTCCCCTGTCAGCCCCTCCTCCCTTGTCAGCACCCCCAACCCCTGTGGGGATGTCCAATTTATGAGGCTCTCACCCTCCTACACGCGGCTGAAGCAGCTCCAACTGCTCAGAAATACTTCAAAACAAAATATTAATAATTGGTAATGACAAAAAGAACAAAAAGATGACAACCACAATCAGTAATATGCACACTGAAAAATGAATGAGCTTAATACAATAAAAATGTACTATAGATGGGACAACCTTAGCTAAAATGAGCTCAGAAAATAGCATTTTGCTCATTCTGCTGTTCCCGCTCTTAGTTACAAAATATCACTGTTTCTGAGAAAGTGTGAGCATGAGGCAACTCCACTCCTGTTCACAAGCCCTATGTGAGACCTGAGTCCGGCTGCAGAAGCATTGTCTCTAATGGGTGGGGCTCCTGGAGGTCACCCTGAGGACACTGATTAAAGATCTGGAAGGGCTATCTTTAAAAGACTTGAATCTGTCATCACCTATTTAAGTCAGCATTTTATTAACCTTATTTCCTGAGTTCCCACTTTCATGGATGTGTCTGAAGATAAACTTGAGTAATGATCTCTTTAGAGTCAAGCTATGCTCCCCACTACCCAGGGAAGTACACGGATCATCACACTTTGAACCAGCTTTCATACTTGTTGTTTAGTGGCTCAGTCATATCCGGTTTTTTGCCACCCCATGGCAAAGAGGAGCCCACCAGGCTCCTCTGTCTATGGGATTTCTCAGACAAGAATACTGGAGTGGCTTGCCAATTCCTTTTCCAAGGGATCTTCCCAACCCAGAGAATGAATTTGCATTGTGGGTAGATTCTTTACCGCTGAGCCTGCATTGGCAGGTGGATCCTTTACCACTGAGCCACCAGGGAAGCCCAGCTTTCATACTGCTGCTGCTGCTGCTGCTGCTGCTAAGTCACTTCAGTCGTGTCCGACTCCGTGCGACCCCAAGGACGGCAGCCCACTAGGCTCCTCTGTCCCTGGGATTCTTCAGGCAAGAATACTGGAGTGGGTTGCCATTTCCTTCTCCAGTGCATGAAAGTGAAAGTGAAGTCGCTCAGTCGTGTCAGACTCTTAGCGACCCCATGGACTGCAGCCTACCAGGCTCCTCCGTCCATGGGATTTTCCAGGCAAGAGTACTGGAGTGGGTTGCAGCTTTCATACTACACTTGTTTTAATACAGGTTGATGAGCTGTTTTACTCACCTCTACTGAGTAATGGGACTCTACTTACAAGGTAGCAAAATGAAGTGGGAGATACACAGCTGTTTGGAAAGAGCAGGTCTTGTGATCTAGAGAATCCCACCCCTGGACAAAACAGGGGTTTTTTGTCCAAAAAAACAGTCTGAGTTTTTCGTTTTAGGTTTTGTGTTTCTTGTACAAACGGGCTTGATGGGGCTCTTCAAGTCACTAGTTGTACAATGAATTTTGCTCATAACTATGTTTTTATTACTGTCCATGTAAGAAGTAAAATTTCTGCCTGCAAAATGTAAAATCAACCAGATAAGAATTTTAAGTCTGTGTGTTGTCTGTGAAATAAATAGCAACTGATCCACGTAACACTGCAGGAGATTTCTTTGATGAGGAAATCTTTCTAGGTGGATATAAGGAAACTATGACACTGAAAAGAGACAGGCGTCAATCAAAAGAAAGCCAAAGAACACCGGTACTGAAGATGAGATGACATATAGTGTCCTTGAGTTGTTTTGCCAAGGACTTAGGAATCCAGCCAGGGACCTCCCAGAGCCCTACTGGCCTTCGAGGCAGCAAGTCTGAGAAAAAGCCCATGGATTGGTGTTTATCTCTGTGCTGATATCGAGATGCAGCTGTGGAAAATCCCTGAGCAGAGTGGGGATCACCATGTTCTTGCAGGGCCTGGGTCTCTTAGAGCAGAGACTGATTCCCATGGGAGTTAATGACATCTTAAAGCAGAAAGTCCATTCCAATCACAGGAATACTGAGTACATGGAAAAGGCACGTCACACTCATCCATTTCCCGTGACAGAGAAGGAAATGATGACAGGCGGCCGTGGGTCTTTGCCAGTTGATCTGTTACTGTAAACACGTCACCTCCCAACTGTGCACTTGAACCTGAAACAGTCCGGCTCCTGCGGGCAGGACTCGAGCTCAACTCATTGGCTGGGCATTCACCATGCCTGCCATCAAGGCCCAGCCGAGGGGTGGGTGAAGGCGCTGCTGAAAGAACGTTACTGCTGCAGACACTCTACCGAGGTCCTTTTAAGTTAAAAATTACTTTAAATAGCTGAAAGAGGAAAAGTGACTTGTCCAATTACTACTACAAGCAGCAGATTTTTTAAATAACTGAATATGCACTGAAATACATGCTCTGGATGTCAATGAAAAAAGGATGCCAAACACTGTCCCTGCAAGTGTTCACTTTTAACATTTATGGATCAAGAACCTTTAAGAAATAAGAACACAAGAGATATAATATTAAAATGATGACAGAATAGTTATTCTTTGTAAAAAAAAAAAAAAATTTCGGCTGCACCACACAGCATGCAGGATCTTAGTTCCCTGACCAAGGATTGAACCCATGCCCCCTGCATTGGGAGCATGGACTCTTAACCACTGGACAATCAGGGAAGTCCCCAAATATCCTTTTGATGTTGATGAAAACACTTGAAATATTTTCACTAATTTGGAGTCATATTACATTGCCAATTATAGAGATGCCAGTTAATAAATACTTCTGCTTAAAAGAAAGCTGGATAAATATTTGCAATAAATGCATCTTGATAACTAAAAATACTATGTTTTTCTGATCCTTTGAAGCAATCAATGACATATATATTTAACACAATATTGCATCCTAAAAAGTCAATAGGCTTTTGTCTTTTTCTAAGGAAATTGGAAAAACTACTAGTGGAAATATGTTAGTCCTTCTAAGACATACTGTAAACTTAATAGTAACTTGGTCATTTATTCTCTGGCTCTGTATTTTATGAGGAGGAGAATTACTAATTTAATTAAGGAGCTCTATCCTATAAAATACCAAGAAAATAGCAGATTTTATTAGAACCATAAATTAAAGATTAAAAGAAAGGAAAAAATAAACATTCTAATTCTTTTAAATTTTCCTTTGGCTTCATATTTCTCTGTTAAATTTTAACACAGAATTAAGGCAATAGAAACTGGGTCACCTTTCTCCCTCAAAATAGCAGGCTTTACAAGTTGGGTTTCACTCACCTTGCTCACTAGACACTGCAGCCTAAAATAACCTTTCCCAAGGAGCATGTTAGTAATTTTTCTGTCTTAAACATGGTCATATAGGAAGGACTAATGCTGAAGCTGAAGCTCCAATATTTTGGCCACCTGATTCAAAGAACGGACTCATTAGAAAAGACCTTGATGCTAGGAAAGACTGAGGGCAGGAGGAGAAGGGTACATCAGAGGATAAGATGGGCAGATGGCAACACCAACTCAATGACATGAGTTTGAGCAAGCTCCAGGGGTGGTGAAGGACAGGGAAGCCTGGTGTGCTGCAGTCACTGGGGTCGCAAAGAGTCGGACACGACTGAGCGACTGAACAACAACACAGTCTCTAACCGTGTGTGAACTGTCAGCTGACGTCTCTCTGAACGAGCTCTACTAATTTCATTACTACACATTTAAATGTACTTTCTGGCCACCTGGAATCCTCTCTCCAGCTGGGTTTCTTTTATTTATTTTTTTTTCTTGATAGGAAAATGTTTTTCTTTTTTTTCCATTTATTTAATTAGAGGCTAATTACAATATTGCAGTGGTTTTTGCTATAAATTGACATGAATCAGCCATGGGTGTACATGTGTTCCCCATCCTGTGCCCCCCTCCCACCTCCCCATCCCATCCCTCAGGGTCATCCCAGTGCACCAGCCCTGAGCACCCTGTCCCATGCATCGAACCTGGACTGGTGATCTATTTCACATATGATAATATACATTTTTCAATGCTGTTCTCTCAAATCATCCCACCCTCACCTTCTCCTACAGAGTCCAAAAGTCTGTTCTTTACATCTGTGTCTCTTTTTCTGTCTTGCATATAGAGTCATCATTACCATCTTTCTAGATTCCATATATATGCTTTAATATACTGTATTGGTGTTTTTCTTTCTGACTTACTTCACTCTGTATAATAGGCTCCAGTTTCATCCACCTCATTAGAACTGAATCAAATGTATTCTTTTTAATAGCTGAGTAATATTCCATTGTGTATATATACCACAGCTTTCTTATCCATTCATCTACCAATGGATATCTAGGTTGCTTCCATGTCCTGGCTATTGTAAACAGTGCTGCCATGAACATTGAGGTACACGTGTCTCTTTCAATTCTGGTTTCCTTGGTGTGTATGCCCAGCAGTGGGATTGCCGGGTCGTATGGCAATTCTATTTCCAGTTTTTTAAGGAATCTCCACACTGTTCTCCATAATGGTTGTACTAGTTTGCATTCCCACCAACAGTGTAAGAAAGTTCCCTTTTCTCCACACCCTCTCCCAGCTGGGTTTCTCTTAAAAATTACCCATCTAACACCAATTGTTAGCGGGGAGAAGATCAAATGAAAATAGATGTTAAATTATTGCAATTATTTCTATCAAGCCACTCTCATAGCATTTCTAATCATATTTACCTTCTACTCCCAGACTTGGACTGTAACAGAAAACACAGCAAGTGATTTCAATCCTTAAACTTCGTCACAGAAGAAATATAGTAAAAATACATATGATGCTTGCATTTCTACCTCTTTGTTAGTCACAGAAAATTTTTATTAGAAATATACCAGAAGTACCTGAGAAATAATGAAGGAGGAGAAAAAAGCAGAAAATTGTAGCTGCCACTTAAAATAATTTCAGTTTTCCTACCCAGGTGCTGTAATAGTCTTTTTTGTTCAGGGATCTGATTTTTTCAAGAAATGAACTGAGCTTCCACAAAACTGCACTCATTTCTGTGACCCAGGCCATGTTTTCCTTCCCTCAGTGGGAGACCTGGCCTCAGCGACAACAAGTACTAACCACTACGTAAGGCTTCAAATTTTCAAGGCAGTCTCCAGCATCTAAAGTAATTTAATTCTCACCACACCCTGGGGAGATAAGAAAGCAGATAACTTCCACATTTCCCCTGCACTTTATACCATTAGAGATGAGGAAAGAGCGTGCAGGCTCCATCCCCCTGATTTAAACCCCGCTGTTCTCCATGCCCTCCCTCTCCCCCGTGAGGCACTGTCCTGCCTGACCTGCCATTCACAGGCTCTGGACCTCCAGCTTCCAGCTGATTTGTTCAACAGGCATATCAAGGGAAGACAGGAGTGCCCTGTACAGCTGTGATTCCTGCCCACTGGTCTGCCATCCCCAAGGGTGAGGAGCAGTGACTCATTGACTGTTCGTCCCCCAGAGAGTAAACTCTTCCAATTTGATCCACCACATGTTGCTGTCGGGACCTTGACAGACATGGTCTCCCTGCTGGTTTCTCCTGCTAATGCTGGAGCCCTTCAGGCTCCTCCTAGACTTCTGGTTCCTTGGCACCACTGGTCGTCTCATCCATTCTCATGGGTAAAATCCCCTGATAAGCTTCTGGCCATGCACATCAAGTTCAGACTCCTCTTGGCTCCAGCCTCTTGTATCCGCCCATTCACTGACACCTCCATCTAGAAGGAAGTGATTTTATTAACAGGAATAAGCCTGACACTGAAGACTCGCTGTCCTCCCACCGCGACTCGCTGTCCTCCCACTGAACCATCCAACACGTGTTCCTAACCAAGGTATTCTTAGCAAATGGAATCAACCAGCTGGTTGGCCAAGGAAAATCCCTAAGAATTTCTCCTGATCCCTTCTTTATTCTCAGTGCTTGAATCAAGTCTGTCAAGTACTGTACTCAACACCAACAACACACTCGCCACCTGCCCATGCGTGGTTTATGATCTGAGCCCAGTCATCCTATGGTGACCTGGACCCTGCAGTGCAACTGTGCTTTACCCCACCTCTCCACCCTCCCAGGTCAGGCACCTCTTAGAGGTCACCAATCGAAACAGCAATAACAACACTGGAGGAACTACACCCCTCACCTGCCTGTCTCTCCACCTCATCCTAAACCATCACCCTCACCTCTAAGCCAAGGCCACAGCAACCTCTGGTTCGCTGGACAAGCCAAGATCCTTCCCGCCTCCCCACGTGTGGGAGTTGTTCTCCTGTGGATGTCTCGCCCACTGTTTGTGCAGGATGGGTCCTCCTCTCCCCTTCTCACTGCTAGAGGAAGTCTTCCCTCCCCTCACTTACCACAAACCCAGCATCGCCCACTGCTAGAATTTCCCCTGCTCTGGGAAGCTCTGTGGAATGAGTCTGAGTCTGCTCTGGGTTCTGTTTTATTCTTCATGGCAAGGGACAGTCTACAGTAGTTTAATGAAGACAAGCAATAGTTTGCTATAAGAAAAGTCTGTTCATGGTGATGACAAGCGTAAAGTGGTCTTGCTGGTGGGAACCTTTCTCTAGACTCTGAAGTTGTCTTGAGAGCCACTCAGTTCCAATTATTCTCTTAACACAACAAGCAAAATATTCATTCCAGGTGATGTTTTTACTGATGACTCCTGTCACCACTCCCTATGTTCACAAATGGCCTCAAGAATTCACATGGCTATTAATAAAGATCTGCACTTTCCAATGACAGCTGCTGCCACTTTCTGCTCATGTGACCATGGTCAGTGGATTTTCTCTCTGCCTGAATGTGGCCAGCAGTAAAACTAGCCAATTATACCTGCCATTAAAGTTTGGGAGAACCCATCTAGATGGTGTATTTAAAGCCTGGATATAGCAAGCATTCAGTTAATTGCACTCACTATTTTTATGTTATTATTTTATTTCTTACTTCACTGATAATTTTATTCTCATTTCACTAGTAAAATATCACATAATAGTAGGATGAACTAGATGTCAGCAACCTAATTTCTAGTCTTACTTTGACCACTAATTAGCTGTGTAAGATGGCAATTAAGACATCTTTCTTGGTCTCAATTTCACTATCCTCAAAAATGAAAGTGTCTGAGTAGATAAACTCAACATGATCTGATAACCCTAAGATTATAAGGGTTTTATGAGTAATCAAAGGGGAAAAAAGAGTTTTGGCATTGTTTAGACAGCAGATTTATATCACTTAATATTAAGAAAAAGTATGATGTGAGCTTCTCACAGCTGGAGAAATGCACAGTTTCAAAACAGTGACAATATTTTCTGGAACCCCGGGAGAGATTCACTTGCCATTGAGCTCTGAGAAATGAATGAAGCCTGGGAAGCATTTGGTAAAACCCACACTTGGCAGACAGTGAGGGTGAAAACTGACAGATTTTCTCCATGCCAAATCAAAGCCAACTGTCCATACATTTACCACATGATCAAGTTTATCATTGGAGAAAGCAAAATATATCCTTTTCATTAAAAAAACAGCATGGGGAGCTAACCTCTGGGTTTACTTACTCTCCTGATAAAGATGATGTGTCAGTGATGGTGATGGTTTTGCCAGTGTGCTGAAGTTTTCCAGGTGCTTTCACACTTTTTTTTTTTCAGTTGGTAAGTCATGTCTGATTCTTTGTGACCCCATGGACTGTAGCCTTCCAGGCTCTTGTGTCCATAGGATTTTCCTGGCAGGATTATTGTAATGGGTTGCCATTTCCTTCTCCAGGGAATCTTCCCCAATTCAGGATCAAACCCTCATCTCCTGCATTGGCAGGAGGATTCTTTATTGCTGAGCCATCAGGGAAGCCCCTTACCTCAAATTTATAGAGGCCTTGGATGGGTGTCATCAGAAACATCATTTCTAATTTACTGATTAAGAAATTGAGTGTCGGGCTTCCCTGATGGCTCAGTGGTAAAGAATCTGCCAGTCAACGCGGGAGACACAGGTTGGATCCCTGATCCAGGAAGATCCCACATGACACAAGGCAACTAAGCCTTGTGAGCTACAACCTGAGCCTGTGCTCTAGAGCCTGGGAGCCACAACCACTAAGCCCACGTGCTCTAGAGCCCGCGCTCCGCCAATAAGAGAAGCCACCGCAGTGAGAAGCCCATGCATCACAGCTAGAGAGTAGCCCCCGTAGCAACAAAGACCCAGCACAACCAAATATAAAAAAATAAATACTTTTTAAAAAAGAAGAAACTGAGTATCACAAGGACCAAATAATTGCAAAAGGGCATTCCTAGATTAAGGAGTAATGCATCGAACTTTAGGTCAAAACTTAAAAAAAAAAATCACTATATTGTTGTTATTTCTTGGTTTAATTGTTTATATGGGCTATTAAGTTTTTTAAATGAAATAATGAATTAGCTTATTTTTTCTAGTTATCATTTTAGGATTCTAAGAAGCCTTTTCATAATGTCCAAAATACTTTAAAGAGATAAAATAGATATTTGGGGAATTATTTCTTCTTGTAATTTTGTAAATATAGAATAAAATCAAATATCCCATTGCCAGTTATTTCTGTTTTTTTCATGTTCTATGAAGTATTTTAAAGGCAAATGTTGTGATCATATTTCATACATTGAAATACAAAGAGACCAAAGTAGCATAAATATTTATGCCAATTCTAGTTAAGTTATAAATCCAAGCATTACATAGTTATATTCCTATTTAGAATGACTTCTAAAGAACTTTTTAACATACATATTAGGAATATAAGGATGTACTAGAAAATATCAAACACTTGCTAATATTGTACCTTTTTGTATCAATATCCCTAGTTTTTTATTTCAGAGAACATATGAGTTATGGTGCTTATAGACGGATAAGACTCACAAAGCCTCCACAGGACAGACATTCGCATAAATGTTTAGTTCATTTGTGTCCTTTCAAATTCTAGACGTCTTATTATTATGATGATTTTTTTTTACTTCCAAGTGTGAGGACACTGTGGAGAAGGCAATGGCACCCCACTCCAGTACTCTTGCCTGGAAAATCCCATGGATGGAGGAGCCTGGTAGGCTGCAGTCCATGGGGTCGCTAAGAGTCGGACACGACTGAGCGACTTCACTTTCACTTTTCACTTTCATGCATTGGAGAAGGAAATGGCAACCCACTCCAGTGTTCTTGCCTGGAGAATCCCAGGGACGGGGGAGCCTGGTGGGCTGCCGTCTATGGGGTCGCACAGAGTCGGACACGACTGAAGTGACTTAGCAGCAGCAGCAGTGGGGACACTGAGGAAGGGCCCTGCTCTGGGGACACAGTAGTTCTGAGCCACATCCAAGCCTAGCCTCCCCTCCAGTCCTGTTTGTGCCTGTAATGCTCACTGAGGATAATTTATAGCTGTACTGAGGACAGGCTTTTAGTCTCCTGTTAATCTTGTGCAACAATCAAGGAGTACTTAATTTTAGTAAATGTGTTAAACATGTATTTTGAGTATTATGCGTTTGTGTGTTTAGTCGCTCAGTCATGTCCAACCCTTTGAACTGTAGCCCGCCAGACTCCTCTGTCCATAGAATTCTCCAGACAAGAACACCGGAGTGGGTTGTCATGCCCTTCTGCAGGGGATCTTCCCAACCCAGGGATCAAACCCGAATCTTTTGCATCTCCTGCATTAGCAGACAGGTTCTTTACCACTAGTGCCACCTGGGAAGCCCATATATTGAAGATGTTAATATAAAAAATGAAAATATGAACATTTATGGGCATGTTCATTTTAAGAAAAGATTTTAAAATGGTATGCAATTCACACAAAATTTGAATTCAATTAAAGTTTACATCTCCTAAGAATTATCTAACACAGATATAAAGTTCATCTTTTCATGGTTTAGATCCTGTCCAGATTAAAGGAGGCACTGTGTCAGGGAACAGAAGATTTTCATAAAATTGAGCAGACTCAGATTACATTTGAAGGCCCAGTCTGACTACAGAAACGCACTGTGAGACTTTATTTACTAGTAAGCCTCTCTTTCCCTTTTTCACTAAGAAATATTCTCTTTTCTATTTTATGAATAAATAAAAAGAAACCCCGAAATCTCTTCCTCTGGAATTCTATAAAGTAAAAGCTACCACCACCACTTTAAAGTGAGTATTTTTTAAACACTTTATAAAATAATTTCCCAGAACCCAAGTAAAATTCAGAAAGGACTGAAGTTCTTAGGATATATATATATATATATATATATATATATATATATATATATATTCCACAACCACACACACCTCCCAGAGTTTTCAAGATTTAATTCAAAGATTCCTATTGAAGCCTAAACTGGTCAGACATATATTGATTTATCTTATCTATAAAATTATTTTAAATATTTTGTCTAGTGGTGGTAGCAGATTTTAATGTGATTGTGAGTATGAAATAATGGTGACCACAGTGTTTAGCCGCTGGAATTCATCTGGAAAATTAAAAGATTCTGATGGTAACCGGGAGGAACACTAGCGTGTTTGGAAAAGAGAAATCTTAAGGGGAGTATGAAGTTTTCTTTCAAATTGATGTACTTATGGTCTGGATGCTGAGCCAGAGAGAAGCCATGGGAATAATGCAAAGACAGCAGCTTTGGACTCAATTAGCCTGGATGAGCCTGCTGGCCTTTCTCCTTGCTGTCACCAGGGTGGGACATTTAATCTTTCTGATTTTCAGCTACTGTATCTGCAGTGAAAGAGGAAGCTTATAATGACCCGCTTTCATGCAGAGATCAGATTTAAAAGGAATGATCTTTTGAATTATTGTTGAGGAAGTACTTAGCCTCCTGCTCCACTCACACTGGGCTGGACGGGGCTATTTGCTGGGAGTGGATGCTCGTGACCTGATGCCACAGAGGCCATGAGCGAGCCTGTGTCCTTGCCAGCCTGGCATGCTCCACTCGTCAGCATGAGAACAGGACCCAGAAGGCACAGCACACATGTGCAACAAGACCTACCCTTACCTGAGTCCAGAGCAAGGCTGAGCCCAGCACAGTGAGCTGGACATGGGTCACCTGCAGACTCAGGGACGTGAGCTAAATGCTTGCTGGAGTCAGGTCGTGTGTCACTACGTCCCCAGTGAGCATTACTGAGGGAAGAGCCGATTAACAAGACCACTGAGAGTCGGTGAAATGGATGCTCAAACATTTGGAGCAGTCCTATAACAGAATATATACCCCTGAAAATAAAACTTCTCTATTGTCTCCAGGTCCCCAGCAGAACACAGGGGCGATGCTGACCTGCCAGGGACACCTCAGAAGGGTCC
The DNA here is from genome assembly GCF_029378745.1 of Bos indicus. Classification (NCBI taxonomy): domain Eukaryota; kingdom Metazoa; phylum Chordata; class Mammalia; order Artiodactyla; family Bovidae; genus Bos; species Bos indicus. The sequence goes on along the minus strand of NC_091773.1, from coordinate 20,650,634 downwards.
TCCAGTCAGATGCGAGTCCTTAACCACAGATCCTACCAACCTATCTACCTAGGAATGTGTGTGCATTTCAGCACCAAAGTAACTTGGCAAAACTCTGACACTGCTCTGAACATTGTAAGTCCAAAGACAAAAGATGAACTGAATGGATGGTGTCTTAAGCTGAGCGCTAAATACATAATTATTAAATATACATTCAGAATATTCATCACACCATGAGAGCAAATTTCATGTCAATTAATGTTTTATTGGGGAACTTTGTGACAAACACAGTAATAAACAGTAGTGAATATTCAGATTAAAGAATTAAGAACATATATTATGAAACTGACACAAATATCTTTTCTCCAATTACTTCTTCCTAACACAAGGTCTACTGATTATAGAATAACAAGTATAAATTCCATTAATCCTTAAAACAGAATTTTAGACTCACGGCCCACAGAGAACTCTGCAAAGTCAAACCTGATACCCTGTTTAACCATTTGAGGAGATATTCTTTCCCCAGTGAGGTAGTTGTGAAATGTAATATGTGTCAGAATTGGGACCCTGCAAAGATCTGGCATTAGGTTAAATCAGACAAGAATCCAGAGATGCATGAACTATGGATAGAGTGACTGCTGAAATAATTTGGGAGGGGACATTTAGAAAGATCACTTTTTAAATTACTAAACAGTAAACACCAAAATTATAATGCATAAATTTTAGCCCATTAATAATTTCTTAACTTTACATTTACATTATAACTTTTTGATATGCTTCAGAGACCTTGTGAAATTAAATTTTCCTGCTTTAATTTTTTAAAACTTTTAAAAAAAAATAATAAATGCATTGAAAGTGAAAGTGAAGTCGCTCATTTGTGCCCGACTCTTTGTGACCCCATGGACAGTAGCCTGCACCAAGCTCCTCCGTCCATAGGATTTTCCAGGCAAGAGTACTAGAGTGGGTTGCCATTTCCTTCTCCAGGGAATCTTCCCGACCCAGGGATCGAACCCAGGTCTCCCACATTGTAGACAGACGTTTTACCGTCTGAGCCACCAGGGAAGTCCTTATAATGCATTAGCTAAATTAATATAACAAAAACTAAGCAGTTAAACTTATGTGATTGCTTTAAAAATATTTATGGAAATAAAATTCAAATGTGCTACATTGAGTGATGCAAAATTTGTCTAGGGAAAAAACTTATTTTAATAGAATAATATAGCATGCAACATAATTTGGAAAGAAACATAGAGATATTTCCATCCAAATAAGACACAGTTAATGTGGGGTTCACGGTGACATTTGAAAAACATGGGTTATGGGGTGACAGAGGCAAGGATTATAATTCTACAAGTTGGACAGAATAGTGTCCGTAAGACACACAGCAATGTTGGCTCAAGCCTTCTGAGGTAGCAAGGGGGTGGGATGGGGATGCTCCCACATTCACACCTTTTACCCTGAGAGATGGTCTATAACTCCTAGCTCTAGAAGGTAATCTTGTTCTTCAGTTTTACCATTTCAGGAAAAGCAGTAATAATAGTTCCTGGAATGCAGAGGAACATGGGGTGAAGAGCTGCCTTAGAAAGATAGGTGTTCACTCAGATATACGCCACCAAGGGGCAGTTTATTGCTGAATTCCATCTAGGTAATGTTCTAGACTCTAAATGCCCAGGGTGGTCCCAACAGTGCGTTAAATATTGGTCCATCAAAGGCGCCTGGTTTAACCAATTCAAGTTCATTAAATTGCGTCTATCAGTCCAAGATCACCGCCTCAGGAGGCTCCCTCCTGACACGTCAGATCAGGATGGTCTGGGGAGGCAGCCTGCATCTCTCCCGCACGGCCCTCATGCAGCAGGTCCTCTGAGTAGCTGCTGTCTTCCCAAACAGGCCCTGTGCTCAGAATTTCCTCTGAAACCCAACGCACTTGGCAGACTAGGAGAGCTGGGGGTGGATGGGACACAGGAAACAGCCAGAGAATAAGTTGTCAGTCCGTGTGTTTTAAAAGCCTATTGACTGACAGCTTAAAAGAGTCATTTCATGACTTGTTACCTATGGTTACTGAGCCAACTCAAAAGGCAAATGGCAGAAATTAGATGTACAGAAAATAAAATGCGGTACATTGCATTTTATTAAATGAAAATTTACTGCGTCTCTACTAAGTGGTCAGTGGCAAAGGGCTCTTAAAAGGCTGTGATTAGATGAATACTAAGGTCATTTTCATTCAGTTAAACTACTTATTAGCATCTGCCTATAAACAGACAATTTACAGATGGGATCTTAATGACTGAAAAATTTGAAAAGATTCTAGAATTTACTAGTAATAATAGAAATACAGATTTAAATATCAACTTAATAATTTTTACCCAACAGAAGAGCAAAATTAAAGACTGGCATATGCCAAAGGATGTTCAGAATGTACAAAAGTGGAAGTCCTCACACACAAGTGAAGAGAGGAGAAATTCAAACAAAAATAGTCTGGCAGTACTTAATGTAATTGAAAATGTGCAAACCTTCTGACCCAGCAAACCCATAAGTCAATAGGAGACATACAGAAAGGCTCTACCCCACTGCTGCCCACAGAATCTGGTCACTGGAAGCAATCTGGGTGTGATGCAGTAGTTCACTGTCGTTCACTGCAGACAGTTCACTAGTAGGTAAATAGGTTACTGCACTTGTTCACTAGTACATACAGGCAGGTGTAATACAGTAGTCCACTAGTAGACAGGTACGTTAATGCAGAAGTTCACTAGTAGGAATACTATGCAGCACTTGAAGTGTAAAGTGTTCATTGCTGTTATGTCCAACTCTTGGTGACCCCATGAACAGCAGCCCACCAGGTTCCACTGTTTATGGAATTTTCCAGGCAAGAATACTGGGGTAGGTTGCCATTTCCTCCTCCAGGGGATCTTCCTGACCCAGGGATCAAACCGGAGTCTCCTGCATTGCAGGTGGATTCTTTACCATTAGGAGTACTGAACTTTACAAGGACATAAACAACATAATGGTATCTTTGCATACACTGGAGAAAGTAATTCATAAGAGAACAGGATTATAGCATAAATTTAAAACACACACAAAATGTCACCTGTTTTATAGGGCTATTCCCATCTTTAAAAACTCTTTGACCTGTATTCTTCATCACTTCTGGCCACAGGAGGTGGACCTGCATAGACTATATCTCTCCTCCTCTAGTTTCTGCTTGAAGGGGCCAGCAAGAAACGGGGGCTGTGGAAAAGTGTCTGGGGGTGTTTGTTCTCAAGTCTCTGCCAGTCGAGTCCTTGGGGTGGCAAAATGCCTTCTAAAGAAAGCAGGTCATGGCGGGTGGCTCTTTCATATGGTCCCTTCTCTGGGGCCAGGTGGGATCCCTGCCCTCCATCCTTTACCTCTTTGGGCACCTCAGGAGGATGCTCGATGTGCCTGCTGTTTCCCCAAGTCTCACCCACACTTTGTAAATAACCCATTTATTAAACTCCCTTCAAATTACCTATCAATGATCACAGCTTCTGGCTGAGTCACTGACTGATAGTAAGTAGTATAATTAATTACAGTCCTACCATGAAGTCCAAGAAAATAATGGAAGAAGGGGAGAAATGGAGTGAGGAGCCCTCTAGATGTGAAGTCTGGCCGGATGGTGCAAATATAATGTGAATCATGATGGTGAATCAGGTTTCCATCCTGAGGATCTGATCTAATGAACATGCATCCTGTTTCTTCATGTATAAAGTGAAGATTACAGTTGCTACTTGCCTTACAATTTCCCTACACAGGTTAAATGAGCTATGGCCTGCAGAGTGTTCAGCATGTGCTGAGCTGATCCCATGGGACTGAACCACACCCCGGGGAAGGATCACACACGGGACTAAAGACACATGGGCAGCTTGTGAACAGCTTGGCAAATCCGGCTGAGGAGTCACTCTGTGTGCACCAGTGCAGGTAGTAAGCAAGGGCATGGGAACAGTGGGGTTTCCCGTTGAGAAAATCGACCTGAAAGTGGTATGTATTTAGAAGGAGTCTGGGGGCCAGTGAGGAGGGTGCAGGTACAGCCATGGAGGAGAGAAGCAGATTCAAATATCAATAGAAACAAGAGTGTAAGACCAATGACTTGCACAGACATGGACTTAGAGCCTGTCATACAGAGTGAAGTAAGTCAGAAAGAGAAGAGCAAATATCAGACATTAACACACACATGTGGAATCTAGAACACTAGTACAGATGAGTCTATGGACATGAGTTTGAGCAAAGTCTGGGAGATAATGGAGGACAGAGGAGCCTGGTGTGCTGCAGTCCATGGGGTCACAAAGAGCCGGGCACGACTTAGCAACTGAACAACAGTAGAGACACAGACAGAGGTAACAAACACATGGACACCAAGGGGTAAAGTGGTGTGGGATGAACTGGGACATTTGAATTGACACATATACACTATTGATACTGTGTATAAAATAGGTAACTAATGAGAACCTACTGTATAGCACAGGCAACTCTACTCAGTGCTCTGATTAATGGTCTATATGGGGAAAGAGTAAAAAAAAAGAGTGGATACATGTCTATGTATAAAATTGATTCACTTTGCTGTACACATGAAACAAACACAACACTGAGAATCAGCCATACTTCAATTTTTAAAACAAGATGGCTCCCTGGCAGGATACAAAAGGAAGCAGAGAAACAGGCTGTGGACTCGGATGGAGGATGAGAAGCAGAGGATCCAGAAAGAAGAGGGGAGGTGATGCAAAAGAGGGAGGAGGAGAGATGACAGTGTCGCCAAGAGCAGAACAACTCCAAAGAGAGATGGGAAATCCAGGTCTAATAACGTCCCTGCACTTGGTGGCTATTTTCATAAATGCTTTTAGCTATGGCTTCTCAAGTCTTCTATTTGTTGAAAAAGCCCAGGCCCTCTTCCTACGCTTTCCATCTTCTGGACATACTTCTGGACGTAGCTCCCTGGACCCTGGGGATGATGTTTCATGAACCTTTTGTTCCCACAGTTCCTGAAAGATAGAGCCCTCAGCCAGCACTCTCCAACAAGAATGTAATACAAGCCACGTCAATCATCTCAAATTTCCTAAGAGTCACCTTTCCAAACTACAAAGAAACAAATGAAATTAATTGTAACAGCCTTTGTGAGGATGACTGACATACAACAAGCTGCATGTATTTAATATCACCACAATCAAGATACTGAAAAATTCACTTCAACCAACTGGAAATTTATATTTAAATTACTAAACATGAATGATACTTCTACAATTCTCTAAAATTGCAGGTTGCATAATAATTCTTCTAAGAATATTAAGTTCACTGTAAAATTAATTCATACTAATAAATAGCCAAAGTAGTTTTGATGCTTTCAGCAACCTGAATTTTTCATGGCAAATAATTAAGAAAGCCACATATAAAAATAAAGGAAAACCTTCCTTTTGCTTAAATCAATTTTTAAATTTATTTTAAATAATTAACAATTTGGTTGACACGATTTTGGCCAACCTGCTAATGGCCCTTACCCTTGCATGAAGCCTTTCAATTTCATCCATTAGGTTGCTCTGACCTCAAGATTCTTGCATTTCATAAACAACATCAGCCACTGCCAACTTAGTTCGTACAATCCATTCCAATTAGGATAATATTCAGCTTTTAGAGAGATTTTTAATTTCAACTTCAATTGGTTTTCATTGGGTTCCTTTTCATATTATCAATTAGTTCCTTAAAACTGTGAATGCCAAAGTTCATTGTCATCCATATCCATTGAAAAATCAGGGGAACTGAAGCAGGATATTTAAAAACCTGAGATGGTACAACCATGTGTCATGGTCCAGTAGGAAAAATGAATGGAAAAATAAGACGAGGACATAAACTGTAAAGACCAGAAACTAGGGTGCCTGCCAGGCTCTGGTGCACTGCAGTGTTGAGTTTTATGTTGGCAGAGGTGTGAGGATGCTAGCTTGAGTCCACTGGGCCAGAGCTGTGGGTGGACAACAAAGAATCCTGACAGGTGCACCACAGAGAGGCCACAGTGACTGCATCCAAGCTGGGTGCTCACTCCTTGGTTCAAGGCCTTGGCCTCTGTCTCCAGTGGACTAGGAACGCAGGACTGGCACATCTTCAGACAGACCCACCTCCTCTACTGTGACGATTCCTTCTTGGCTGAGCTTCCCCTCGTCATGGGGACACATTCTCCCAGTGACCCAACATCTCCACTTGCACAACTCTACCTGCCCATGCCCAACACCAAGAAGGGAATTATGACTTCAAATGCCTTTAGTAAGGGAAATGATATGGAGGAGTCCCTGAGGGAATGCTTCTAGTTCCTCATTTCATTAGGATGCTCTTCAGACACTTCACTTCAGAAGATGACATTCGAATACCCCAGAGTTCTGTCTCTCTCTCATAAATACACATACATATAGACACATGCATGATACAGATACACACTTGTACATGAACATATGTACACACATGTAGTAGAGGCACATGTACACACATATGCACAGACCCATGTGTGTACACATACATGTACATGAACACATATACAGACATGTGTGTGAACACATATACCTGTACACTTGCACATACATGCATGTGTGTATAGGCACACATGTGTACATGCACACATTCATGCAGCACACATATGTACAGGCACGTGTGCACATTCATGAGCACATACACATGTACAGGCATGCATGTGTACAGGCATGTGTGCGTGCATGCACACTTATACATACATGTCACATATAGACGTGTGCTTGAGCACATGTGTACTTCACATGCATATACATGTACACGTACATGCGGGTGCATGCATATACATGCACATGTGCACACACACAAGGGTACACGCACTCTTTCACTCCAGAGATGAGATTCAGTTCAGTCGCTCAGTCGTGTCCGACTCTTTGTAACCCCATGAATCACAGGATTTAGCAAATCTGGAATAGGGTCTAGAAGCTGTATTTTCAAAAGTCTCAGAACTCCTTGGCCAGTTTTATTAACCATAAATCTAGACTAATTTTTGCTTCCCTCAACCTTTACAGCACTGGACTAGTCCTAAATGTGGAACATCTTTTCATATGCTTATTTGACAACTGTATATCATCCTTGGTGATGTCTCTGTTTAGATCTTTGGTCCATTTTTTTAATTGAGTTGATCATTTTGTTTATTGTTGAGCTTTAAGAGTTCTTCACATATTTTGGATCAGAGTCCTTTATCAGACATGTCTTTTGAAAATAAGTCCTCCCAATCTGTGACTTGCCTTCACAGTCTCTTGATGTTGTCTTTCACAGAGGAGAGGTCTTTAGTTTTAGAGAAGTCCAACTTCTCGATTATTTTGTCTAATGGATCGTGCCTTTGTTCATGTATCTAGAAAGTCAGCACCATACTTAGGATCACCTAGATTTTCTCCTATGTTGTCCTGTAGGAGTTTTATAGTTTTGTGTTTTACATTTAGGTCTACAGTCCATTCTGTGTTTACAAAATCAAGTAAACATGACATTAACTAAAATCTCTTCTTTAAAAATCAATAATTATGTGGGACCATTAATGAATGGTTTAAGATTCTGCATTGCCTTAGAGAAAATACTGTTTTACACCTATTACATATCAGAAACCAGTGCTCACAAAGCAAAAGTAATGAGTACAAAACTGTCATCATTTATCAGTGGAAAGCCAAGTTTTAAACAGTATTACTTGTTTCAAATCCTTTGCTTACGGCCTGCCTTCGAAATACTATTAATATATTCTGTTAGGCATTCAAGTAAACTTATATAGATATATTCAGTTTACATATTACTACATAACAAACTACTTCTATGTGGATGTTCATAACATCCATAGAAGCCCCAAATTGGAAACAATCCAAATACTCTTCACATAGTACATGGCCAAAAAGCTGGTGCAAGTGCACCATGAAATACTACTCAGAAATTAAAAGAGATAAACACCTAACATGAGCAGGGACCTGGGTAGATCTCATTATGCTGAATGGAAAAGCAAATGTCATCTCAAAAGATCACAGACTACACAATCTTATTAATATAACATTCTCAAAAAAGCCAAAATTCTAGAGCTGGAGCATGGATGAGTGTCTCTAGGGGAGTGGGGAGTGGTCACAGTGTTAAGGGTTAGGTGAGGAATTTCTGTTGCAGACATTAAAAAGACCTGTCTTGATTGTGATAATAGTGATACAAATCAACACACAGGGTATATTATATAGAACTACACACATGCAAATGAGTTCAGATGAAAATGGATGAACGAGCTATGGCTGTTGGTGTTCCCTACACACTCATCACTAGCTGCTCCTCTACCTTATCCACAGACCAGCTAATACAACATATTCTTGGAATAGAAGATCTTACTGTGGAGGGGACTGCCAATGAAGCCATGAGGTTTTATCCCTAGACCATTGACAATAAACAGTACTCAGCAGATATCAATCTGCGTGTGGGACCACACAAATTTTTCGTCACCGCAGAGACTGCAGTCTATCCAAGCATTTGTAGTTTACTTCAACAGCACACAAAAATCTGGTCTTGATAGTGTTTCCTCTTGGCTTCCACTGGCAGAATAATGGTTACCTGAGTGGTTACCTGATGATCTTGGTTTGCAACAGAGTGCCTGAAAATAGTGTAAATCGACAGAAAGCTCAAGTGGTCAAACATGGGTTTGAATTTGTAGAACTTAGTAGAAACGTTGCCTGAAGAGGATGAGTTCCAAGAACTACAGGAGTAAAGCAAACTGTTCAAGCCTCGAATGCCAATGGCTGGTAGTGGTGAAGAATGAGAGGAACCAAGGCTTTAGCATTCTAAGCTCTTCGGCTGGAGCAAATCATAGCACCAGATCAGCAGAAACTTGCCACTCAGAGCAGCCCCATCTGCCAGCAGCAGAGAGGACTGAAACACTCTTGGATCATCAAGGTGGTCCATCTAATATAAGACTGAAGGCAGGAGGAGAAGGGGGTGGCAGAGGATGAGATGGTTAGATGGCATCACCAACTCGATGGACATGAGTTTGAGCAAGCTCCAGGAGTTGGTGATGCACAGGGAAGCCTGGTGTGCTCCAGTTCATGAGATGGCAAAGAGTTGGACATGACCGAGCAACTGAACAACAAAGGAATTCCCTATATAGGCCATTGACACTGATCATATCCTGAGACTTTTGTATTAGTATTACTGTGGAGAAACTTTTATTTCTTAGAGTTTGTTACCTGAGATGGCAGAGCTGTGTTGTCACAATTCATACCCTCAAAACAAGGGGAGATTGCTCTTCTGTCTCTGAATACCAGACATCTCTGCCAAAATAGTAACACTAAGGAGCAGACTTGGTGGGAAAGCATGCAAACTCAAGGCAGCAGATGCCTCAGTACCTGTGTTACTTCCAGGGCTGGAGGGGTCAGCTCCAGGGGAACTGATCACCAAAGGGAAACTTTTCAGAGGAAGAGTGGGAAATACAGCAAATGAAACCCTTAGTTTTGCTTTTCTAGGCACTCCATAGTGCACGTCTTGAGTCTTCACTCTGCCATGGCTCTCAACTGGCTCAGGGCACATGGGCTGAGAACCGCTGCTGGCCTGGTGTGGGTATGGACTCCATAGGTCACCTATGGAAACACGGCTCAGACCCATCTGTGCAACACTGTCTAAGCACCAAAGAACCTGAGACAGAAGGAACGGACTATTGCAGTTTCCAGAGGGAAGATTTCAGTGAGTGGGACATTCAGGAAGAACCTCTCCAGGGAACACTGGAGGCTATCTTCTTTAATAACTTTTTTTTCTTAAACTATTCTGAAGGTCTTTGAGACTGTAGTTTAGCTGCATTCCAGCAGTGTCTCTTTGAGGTTGAATACTGGCCATTTACAGGGAATGTTAGGGAAATCAGCTTTGGGGTTGCAAAACAAAAGGTGGAATATGTTTTTCTTAAAACACGAAAGGTTTCAGAAAATACATTAGGTCATGTGGTTAGGGAAAACAGACTAGAAAAAGCTGTGAACTTGATCTTGTGGGTTTAACAAAGCCAGGTGATTAAAATCTGATTCATTTATTTTTTTAAAAAAATGAGCTGTAAATAAGATTCATAATCTGTTTGACAGTACTGTGGCAATATCAATGTCTGGTCATGGTGCATTACTATAATGATTTAAGATCTTTATCTTAAAGGGGAAGCTGGGGGAAGACTTCACAAGAAATATCTCTGCCATTTCCTTTGTGTCTGTAATTATTTAAAAATAAATAAGAAGTTAAAAAGGTGATTATTCAAATACAGCATCGCTATGCTAACAGCGTCTCCAATGGACATTCAATCTCACCTGCTTGAGACTTTAAGACTTACATCTTTTCTAGCTTCTCATCATCCTGGGTTGCTCATTTACTCTGAAGGATAGTTCCGGGAGGAGCCATAAACAGTATTTGATCTTCCTTTACCATCCTTGGAGCATCATCACTGATTAAACCATAATTTATGGTTCTATGTTGATTCAGCCATGAGCCAAATTTGAACCTTTTTGCAAATTTCCAGAATGTTCTGAGGGTCAGCTTCCTAAGCTGCTGATCGGTGAGTATATCTCCAGCTCTGTCTTCTAGGGACTTCATGACTCCAGGTACCCTTGCTTTGCCTCATTAGACTCCGGCCTCCTTGAGGTCAGAGACGACACTTGATCCCTAAAAGGAATCTACCTTGTATCATTCTGCATGCTCAGGTGGCCTGAAAATACTTGGGCAAACAGGAACTGGTGAGTTATGAGCTGTATGTGCATCTACTCATCAGTATTCTGAGCACTTGACATTGAAATTTAGATTTTGGCAATGCCAACCAAGCAAGCTTTGAGCACAGATTATTTCTAACAAAGTATTATTTTCTACAAAGTACATTCAACTTTCCTTATGAAAGACTCAAATATTTTAAATGATCAGAATACTGTATCTTCAACATGAATATTGTTCTACAATTCCAAATATTGCAGAAATTTAAGAAGCTTTCAGATTTTTCACTTTATCAGTTAGTTATAAATGAAAACATTTACTGGTTTATCAGAGCTAGTTGATATACTCCTCCCATTCATTAAAATGCAACCCACCTTGAACTTTCCTTCAAAATATCCTAGAAAATGACAAAACTGGTATTACATAAACATATATTGCCTTAACAATCCAATAAACAGATCTAATAATGTTCTATCATGTCCTGATTCAGTATCATTCTGCTAAGCATTTATTGCTAATTCACTTTATAACAGGCTTTATTAAAAGTCATTAAAACCTGCAGCTGCATCCCTAATTATTTCCTAAATATAAAGACTGCTTTTATAAATGATCTTCTTGTTCAAAACACTGCCATACAGCTCACAAACTCTTTGTTGGGAGCCAGAGAGCTTTTATTCTTTACGAAAAGAGATGCTAAGTAATTCATCAGATGCCAAACACTTTTTTTTTTTTTTTGTCACATTTAGGCTTTGTTCCAAGTGGTCAACTTCTATGTTCATTAAGAATAGGTATATTGATAACATAGTCTCAGATTCATGCCCAGGACTTCTACCCACTGGTGTGTCATCCAATCTCTTAATGTGTATCCTTGATAAACTTAAAAAAGCTCAGTGATTTGGCAAAGCTAAGCACATTGAAGTGTAGCTCGCATGCAAATATTCTGGAGACACACGTGGAAGGAAGAGAGGGCATTTCATTTGGAGATTGGTTAATTCTGCTCAGAAGAAAATAGCCTAGTGGGGCGAATTATATGCTTGTAAAAATAATGTAAATGATTTCTGTTGCTGTTATTCAGATGCTCAGTTGTGTCCAACCCTTGGCAACCCCATGGACTGTAACCCATTAGGTTCCTCTATCCACGGAATTCTCTAGGCAAGAATACTGGAGTGGGTACCCATTTCCTTCCCCAGGGGATCTTCCCAACCCAGGGATTGAACCAGGTCTCCCACACTGGGAGGCAGATTCTTTACCATCTGCGCCTCCTGGGAAGACCAAATTATTTCTAGGCTCCATTTAACTGATTATTTTATGATTTCCTGCTTTTATACATAACCAAAAAAAGAAAACTTCAGAAAAATTAAGTATGGATATGATTTAAAGAAATTTCATTTTCACTGGAAAAAAGACACACTGAATTCTATGTAATAGAATTGCTTATTTCTCAAAACAGTTTTATACATTCATAAGCATGACCATTGTATCAACACCCATCAATACTGTTGACAGTTGCCCGAAAAATGTAGGACACCTGTGATTTAGTGGGTAGGACAGTATGTAATTTGTATGCATATACTGCCCAGAATATGACCTAGAGGTACAAGGACAAAGGTTCCCAAAGGATATTTCAGGTGGAATAGTGACAGAACACGAGTAAACAGCTAAGTAGAATCACTGCAACTCCTAAGAAACACCAGAAGTGTTCTCACCACAGAGCTGTGTCGACCGGCCATCTACACTGAGGTCATTGAATTTTATAACTGGCAGAAAGTAATTACTCCATTAGTCAAAAAGACAAGGACAAAAATAGCCATGGTCACTACATTAATACTAGAGTAGTTGTTGCATTCAGTCACTAAGTCGTTCCCAACTCTTTGCAACACCATGAACTGCAGCCCGCCAGGCTTCCTTGTCCTTCACTATCAAGCTTCTATCCATTGTGTCGGTGATGCTATCTAACCATCTCATCCTCTGTCTCCCTTTTCTCCTCCTGCCCTCAATCTTTCCCAGCAACAAGGTCTTTTCCAGTGAGTTGGCTCTTTGTATCAGGTAGCCAAAGTATTGGAGCTTCAGCAGCAGTCCTTCCAATGAATATTCAGGGTTGATTTCCTTTAGGATTGACTGGTTTAATCTCTTTGCTGCCTGAGGGACTCTCAAGAGTCTTCTCTATCACCATGGTTCGAAAGCATCAATTCTTCCATGCTCAGCTTTCCTTATGGTCCAACTCTCACATCCATACATGACTACTGGAAAAGCCACAGTTTTGACTATATAGATCTTTGTCAGCAAAATGATGTCTCTGCTTTTTAGTACACTGTCTAGGTTTGTCATACCTTTCCTTCCAAGGAGCAAGCATCTTTTAATTTCACAGCTGCAGAGTAGCTGATTACTTCACAAAGAACACGTCTTTACAAATCTATAATCAGATAATTTCTTGTAGCCGTGAGTGACTGACTTGCCGATGGTTGCCAAGTACACAGACAATGGCACAGAGATCCCACGTAGATAGCAGTTGACAGCATAGCTGCATTTCTCAAAGGCAGGGTACCCCTTTGCAGTGCCCTGCTCCCTGTCCACATCTCCTAACCTCTGTGGGCCAGCCTTGGACAGACTCACTGACTCAACCCCCATGTTGATGCAAATGTGACTCGTTGAGTCAAAGTAGCTCCTGTGGATGTACCAAACCACGGACTGCATCAGTGATGAGGGGATAGCCCCCACCGTTTGGTGGCACATCGTCCCCTGCACATTACTGGAGGCCTTTTAGGGCTCTGCAAGGTAACTGGCTAAATGGCACACTGTTGGCTTAGAAAACTTAATTGCCCACCAGAAACCAGATAATTTATTCCTTTTATACCAAGATACAGTCAGGAAGTTATCTGGAGAATCTGAGAGGCTGGAGAAAGGAATTTGAAAATCAGACAAAAACAAATTTCTGTTTGCCTGGCCTGGCTTGAAAATTCTAGTCATTCCCATGGAAGTTATTCAGTTCATGAGAGAGAAAAAGCACTGAGGACACTTAGATTGATCTGAATAACACTGCACTTATTTTTACCATCAAAAATTTCTTTTAGCAAAATGTGGAAGTTTTACATAAGATCTAATATTAATGAGATATAAAAATTATATAATGAAAAGATATTTTATTATTATTGAAGATCAATTGCAGCCTTTCAAGTAAAATCAACAACAGGTTACATATCACCAGTGGAAGAAAGTTAATCTTCCAGTGACAAAAATGAGTAATTACTTGAATGTTTGATATATTTTACATGATCACTTAAAATGAATATATAATTTACTGGAAAAAATAAGATTTTAAATAGGTCTCTTCCCAACTATTATCTGTATTTCTTTTAGATTTATCATGTAAGATATGATATTTTGGGCTTCCCTGGTGGCTCAGACAGTAAAGAATCGGCCTGCAATTCGGGAGACCTGGGTTCAATCCCTGGCTCGGGAAGATCCCCTGGAGAAGGGAATGGCAACCCACTCCAGTATTCTTGCCTGCAGAATTTCATGGACAGAGGAGCTTGGTGGGCTATAGTCCATGCGGTCGAAAAAAACTGGACAAGACTGAGAGACTAAGGCTATATTTTCATGGCTTCAGCAATCATTTCCATTTTTCCAGCTCTGAGCTGGACATGTCAGGTTGTACCTCTTTCTGAAACCAAAGGTTCCTCCCTGCCATTTGGTCCTTCCACCTCTTCTCCACTCAGAGGACACGTCCCAAGTCAGGTCTGACACCTTTCCTTCCAAAGATGGGTGTTTTATTCCCAAGTGCATTTGTATTTATCCAGCCCATGGCAGGTACCAAGCACATGACCTAGCTTGATTCATTTCCTATGTGCCAGTCCATCACCCATCACCTTACCATCCAGTCTCAACTGACTCACTGCTCACCTTCACCTCATGAGATCAAGTTCTCATCACCTCAAACCTGAATCACTGCAGCAGAATCAACCCTGGTCCTTTCTGGCTCACCAATGCTTCTAAAATATGACATCCAACATATGAGTACAACATCTACAAACCCTCCTATTTGTACAACAGTGTGGAAGTGAAAGTGTTAGTTGCTCAGTCATGTCTGACTCTTTTCAAACCCAAGAACTGTAGCCTGCCAGGCTTCCCTGTCCATGGGATTTTTTCAGGCAAGAATACTAGAATAGGTAGCCATTCCCTCCTCCACTGAATAAGATTAAGGTCAAGATAATCTGCAAGACCTTTCAAATCCTTAAGAATCTAAACCCTTCCAGTTCCTTAGTAAAAGCAAAAGTTAGTAAAATACAATCACTCGGTTTGTTTGTTTATAATCATAATTTGAAGCAAGTGAAGCATGTAATCAATGGGACAAGAGATATTTCTTCTTTCCAAACCACCTACAAAGTATGGAAAATATGAAATATTGACACAAATCTTAATTTTGACTCAATGTATGGAGACTCATTTATGGACCTCACTGTCTCATTGGCAAAATAGGAATCAGAATGTTTGCCTCAGGCCTGCTGTGAGATTCATAGGTAAGATGCCCTAGAGAGGGAATTTCACAAAACTGCTGAAGCCACAGAAGTGCTGAGTCTCACTGAGGATGGGAACTCAAGGAGGTTAGGTCGCCTGGAATGTAGTCATATGGCCCATGAAAACCTCATATAACAGTGAAATACTCTAACTTTAGGACTTCCCAGAAATTTGCCGCCATGGAAACAAAATATGAAATGGAAAACAAAAACACATTGCTTGGGTAGATAGTAGGCCAGTTTCATTTTTCAGTAGTCACACAAAAGGATTTGTAAATAGAGAAAAAGGATGGACTTGGAAAGAAAAATGAACAGCCTGAGTGTTTGTGAATGTAGTAAATTAGATGAACTACCCTCATCTTACTTACCTGAGCTCTAAAGGTCCTGACCACATAACAGTTTGCTCATATGAGCTGTAATCAGAGGTGTATTCAGGCAATTAAATTAATCTGCTCTTAGGAGTTTTATTTCTTCAAGATTAAAATCAGAACAGAGAAACATAGGATAAATAGTTGAGCTAAACTGGTATAGGCTTACCACTTGATAAATGAGGAAATATTATATAAAACTGCAGGAAAAAATATAGAAAAAACAGCTCTCCAGCCAGAAGTACTATTACCCACATTGGTCTCTGGCTCTGTTTGTGTGTCCTCTGGATACTAGTCATTTCTGAGTAACAAACTGAAAGGACGCCCACAAAGCTGGGGTATCTTAATTACATCGAGGCCACATTATGAACATTTCATCTTGTTAATAAAACGTTCTGCAAAAACAAGCTTTTAGAGAGACAACAGCCTATGAGCCCACCTTCCTGAGCATTCTATCAATGGTAGATATAGAAACTGACCTAGAAAGCTTTGGTAAATTCTTTATGACACTGCAATGGACAGTTGCTGTTCTTTCCACCTTGTAATATAACCTCTCCCCTTTTCTTGAATACTGCATCAAAACTTGTATTGGAGGCAGCGCTGCATTTAACAGACCATAGTAACAGCTGGTTCTCTGTTTTCCTCTTGGTCTTACAGTTCCCCAAGGCTTTCATCTGGTTAGAGCTGCTATTGTGGGCTTCCCTTGTGGTTCAGCTGGTAAAGAATCTGCCTGCAATGTGGGAGACCTGGGTTTGATCCCAGGGATGGGAAGATCCCCTGGAGAAGGAAACGGCAACACACTCCAGTACTCTTACCTGGAGAATTCCATGGACGGAGGAGCAGGACAGGCTGCAGTCCATGGAATCACAAAGAGTCGGACACGACTGTGCAACTAACTTTCACTTTTCACAGCTGCTATTGCAGGTATCAGAGGACAAAGAAGGGGAAGAGTTGCCAGAAGAGACACATCATGGAACATTGTTGATCTGGCTTCATTCCTGCCTGTTCTTAGGACTTTTTTCCCACAATATTTTGACCAAAGAAATGGAGCGGTTATTTCTTCTTAGCCACTCCTCATTTTTAGAGATATATTTTCTTGTAAACTTCTAAAAGATATTAATATGAAGTTTTATTTTGCCAAGTCCTGATTCATTCTCCCACTTTTAGAAAGAGAGAGAAAGGACTGGAAAAAGACTGATGAAATATGTCAGTTTTGGTTTTTAACAAATGGTACTGAAATTGGAGTAGTCATGGTCTGCGGCTCTGTGCCGAGTCCAGCTTGCAGTCCATTTTATTCCAATTAAATCAGGTAAAAACCAAGAGATTTCACCCAAAATCTGGTTCTGGATCAAATGACATTATTCTAATGACTTTTCACCCATTGCTTTTTTCCTTTTTTTTTTTTCCTCTACTGTTTATTAACTTTTTCTTTTTTGGTAAATGATAACAAATCAAACCAAAAACTTATCATCATTGTATCACTGACTAGACAATTATATAATTTTCCATTTCCAGTTCAGTCAAATAGTTTAACCAGCAGACTATATGGAAACTGACTATGACACCAATAGTAGTTTAGATTTCTCAAGCTTACGCTTGATGTATTTTTAGTGATACTCTAGAAATCTATACAGACCAAATGCTTATCAATTACATTTTTAAAAAATCATAGCCACTTTTAAAATTCCAACTGATGAAAAAAATAAATCATGAGGTGTTACTTAACTGGAGATTTCCTGCGTTACCTATGAAAACCAAGACCACAGCATTTCCAGGGCCGCCCATGGACCAGCCCCACGCTGTCTACCCTCCACTCCATCCTTACTAGTTGGTGAAGCAAGACAAATTGCTTTCTGGATGTATTATCAGATGCTGAGTTTTTAAAGACCACTTAATCCTATGAGCTTCCTTATTGGGATAACTAATGGTAAACATTACTTCTCCTTTACAGACCAGAAAATGATGACAAAAATGCAGTGGTTGATTCATTTCAGGTCAAAATGAAAGTACAGTTGACCCTTAAACAACATGGGTTTGAACTGCATGGGTCCACTTATACCCAGATTTTTTTCAATAAATATATTTAAATTTTTTGAGATTGGTGATGATCTGAAGAAATGCATAGCCAAAAAAAAATCTAAAAAAATAAGAAAAACTTAGGCACATCATAAATACATAAAATATACACCATACAGTGTCAATGGATCGTTTATATTACTGTAAGGATTCTGGTCAAGAGTAGGCAATTAGCAGTCAATTTGTATGCACGTTGTACTCGGTCATGTCTGACATTTTTGTGACCCTATGGACTTCCAGGATCCTCTGTACATGGGATTTCCCAGGTGAGAATACAGGAATGGGTTGCCATTTCCTCCTCCAGGGAATCTTCCCAACCCAGGGATCAAACCCAGGTCTCCTGCACTGGCAGGTGGATTCTTTATCACTGAGCCACCTGGGAAAGCTATTGGGAGGAGTCAAAAGTTACATATGAATTTTTGACTACACAGAAAGTTATAGCCCCTTACCTCTGCATTGCTCAAGGGTCAAGGGTAATTAAAATGAACTTGGGTGTCACGCTGACCTCGTCTTGCCTATTTGGTTTAAAGCATGATGTCAATTTTGAATACTAATTTTAAATGAAGTCCTCCCTGCATTAAAATATTTTTTCCATTGAGAGATATAAGAAAATTGATGCTGAATTCCCAGGGAAATATTATATTCCCTACATTTAAGCTCTTAAAATGCAAGAAGCATGTTGCCATGTACTAATAGAAGGGACTTTTTTGAGGAGTCAAGGAATGATTGCTATAAGAGATGACATAATAATTCAAAGATATAGCACTTAAGTTTCCAAAATACTCTCAAGAGCACCATATTGAGACTTTCCAATATTCCAGCATATGCATCTCTTCATTTATTCCACAAATACCTAGATGTCAACAATATGTAGAGGACCGCATCTTAATTGGTAGATAAAGTACCCCGTGTTAGGTAGAAAAAGTTGAGTAGTGGGTTGAGTGGCTTGCCCAAGATCTTAAGACCAGCCTTTCAAGAATCCCCATGTCCTGACTGTCAAACAAGTCTTGTTCTGCTACATGGTGATGCATAACATACTTCATGCTGCAGAATGCGGTCTCTTTCCATGCATGCCATGCACAACTCGTTCTGCCAAGCTCAACAGGAAGAAAATACAAAATGAGAGGTCTCTCCATTTGTGTGCCAGTCTATGACTCACTGGAGGTGAGATAGCTATAGAAATAATTTCTGGCTTAGGATACACTTTTCTTCAGTGGCTTTTGCCTTCTTAATAGAACTGGGTGAATAACCAGGTTCCTTGCCTAGAATCTTTTAATCAGTATGAAAATAACAAATCAATTATCGAGGGACTTCTTAAATTCCAAAATAATCATCTCTTCTTTTACATTTTTTGTAAACATGTATATAACTTGGTTCAAACCCAAGCAAGCAATTCCAAAAGCAAACTGTGGACCTTCCAATGCAATAGGATCTGATGGTCAATAATCACACTGAAGTGAAGTGAAGTGGCTCAGTCATGTATTAATAATCAGATGGTCTAAATAATAATACTGACTGATAAGTGTTTCTATAATATTTGTATAATATAAAGGTTCAAGCCAGAAATCTCTGTCCCACTCTCATGCAGACCATTTCTTGTTAAAAGAAGAAAAGTAACTTACCAGATTTCAGAACTCATTTCAAATTATCCTATGGTCCTATATACACTTTCCATTGTCCTCATTATGCAATCTTACTTCACTTTTCTCCTCTGAGTCTCAAGTAGAAGCAACACAAAAACACTGACCCCCACCAACAGAACTCCTTCCTCTGAGAGGGGATGTTGAATACTATGTCTGATACTTCTCAAACTTCATGCATCCTTTTTTGGTAACAGACCAAAAAAACATCAGGAAAGAGAGCTATTTTAATAGGATATGGATGTCCTAGAATTAAGTCTTGATTTCTCTTTATAGACAAGGGATTCTGTGCAAAAAGCGGTATGATTGTATTAGCCCACCCACTCCTTTTGTGGAGTCAGGAAGACTGGGGGGAGTTAGAGATTATAATTTACATAGGCACTAAATTGGTTTACAAAATGCTGTCTCAATGCAATGGCATTTCACCACAGATAAGGAGAGCTTCCAGGCAGCTTGCCTGGGCTTGGAACGGTGAATCAGTTCTTTATCTCTGTGATTAAATCTCTAAAGGGATGAGCCCAGGATAACTTTTACTTTGTGCTGTTTCTGTCACACATGGAGAAAGCCTGCCCCCTCTGCCACCGAGAAGGTAACTGCGGCCACGTGCCCACAGGCCCGCTTCCATCTTATGCTCTGCTGACCAGGCAGTCTGTCTGTGCTGTTAACTGACAACCACACTCAGAGTCTAGCAACAGGCTGCAACTCTCTTAAAACATGATTAATTAGTATATGTGGCAATTTCATGTTCACATCTTCCAGATTAGGGGAAAAAAACAAACACACAAAAGCAGGTTTGTCAGGGGCACATCGCAGGTCTCCTGGTGAGGACTCCAAATCAATAGTGCATTTTTCCTCCTGAGATCACCGCTTCTGACTCACATAGGGCAACAGAGCCCCCAAGGAGCTCCATGACATGGACACCACTCTCCCTTTCTGCTAAGCAAGCAGGTTTGTGGTAAGTGGCAAGTGACAGTTAAGAACAATTTGTCCCCAGAGTGCAGTTTCTGCTCTCAGTCAACGCAAAACAAGGGCCCTTCAGCACACTGGCCAATGCCATCTTAACTGCCGTCAAGGATTTGAGTGATGAAAAACAGGGCAGTATGGATATGTATTTTATGATCGATTATAGATGCCCTGTGAAATTCAAAGGAGAACCTGAAGAACTGTGCTTTTTCAAAAGGGCCAACTCTCCCCACAGGGCTGGTCGTGCTCACAGCACCACATGTGTTCACAGGGTTGTTAGAGTCAGTCCTGCCAAGCCCTGCTCCCCACTAACTGGATGTGCTTGGTGGAACCCACCGAGCCCTTGGTGAAATGTCCCGCGTGGGCTATAAATATGCCTTTACCCTGTGAAGCCCTTTTCTTAAAGCAGAATGCTCATCAAGGTCACTGTGAAAGATTGCAGTTCTAAAGCTACAGAAGTAAGAGTCAACAGAAAATAGATTTCATAAACACTTTAAAGCTTATGGTTCGTCCAAAAACTCTTGGCACCCCCCCCCCCCACCACTTTGTGGATTTCAGTGACAAATGCATTTTCATAGGACTAAGAATGCTTTGGAAACCTGTTCTCCTAAAAAGGCACACTATAGCTTCTCATTTTCTGCCTTCTGGCAGATCTGGTTTGAGCAAGCAGTCTTTAGAAGGCTAGAAAGACAACATTGCATAAAAATGTGTGTATTTCTGTAGGTTAAGATCCACAAGTGTAGGTACACTCTGGATTGGGATAGAGAGAGGGACTGGGTGTACAGTTTGGCACATTATATTCATATAAAATATAATAGACCAGATGGTGAAACCATCACTACTAGTAACTTTTTGAGTCTTGCATACTATGTAATACAAACAGGATCACTTTAAACTACATGCATAACATCAAGAGGGAAAAAAAACTTACAAAATGCCACATTGTATTCTTTTGGGGGAAAACACAGACACATTCAAAAAGATACTAGATCATCAACAAAAATATCCAACTAAATTTCTAATATATTTATATAGGCTTACACACACACACACACACACATATCATTTTTAATATTCTTGTCACATAAAGGACTTCAGATAAGTAAAACATCCAACTACTTTACTAGGCAAGATTTTCCCCAAGATCATTACGCAGGAACAACCATTTAAAAATCAAACAGTTTATCATCTTAATCCACAAGGAAACAATAATACTGTTTCAATCTTTCCATTAAAATCTTGCGGGGGTGGGGGTCACTTGAGTTACAAACAAGCAGTAATAATAGTATTATCACTTACCGGCCAAGTAAAAGAATTAGAATCTTCCAGTTTCTCTAACGCCAGGTTGTGAGTAGTTCTAGAAGCTCCTCTCGCAAAGCTATTTCCAAAACAGGTGCAGCCCGCTCGGGAGCATCCTGTTTATTTGGAGCATCGCTGGGCCTCCTCAGAGCGCTCGGACCCAGTCTGCAGAGCCCATGGTTCTCAGAGGCCGGACAACTTCGGCCTCTCTGGGCTGCCGGTGCTCCTCTGGCCTCTGTCGACAATTTTCCTGGAAGTTGCTGCCGAGTTTAATCTGTGGATCAGGTGAGCTTCTCTGAGCCCTGCGCGGGGGTCGCAGCAGGCAGAAGAAGGTCCCTTTCGGTCTGTCACGGCCGGCCAGGGGGGTGCCGGGGCATCGGAGACGAAGCCCCTTAGCTGCTCCGAGCTGAGAGAAGGGCAGCCCTCGGCGACGACGGCGGCAGCGAGGACCGTGGCGGCGCAGTGGGGTCCCTGCGGTGGCCCGGTCCAAAGACGCTGTCCATCCCCGCTGGTGCTGAAGTGCGGGCCCGAACCCCAGGCCCGGCCCCGCGCTGCACTTTTCCCCACCGGCGAACGCGATCGGTTAGCTGTTCTTTCAGGCTTGCCTCCGCCGGCGCTTCTTACGCTGCAGGGCTAACCGGCTTTCCAAGATAACGGTCTCATGTTTGTCTGGGGACACCGCTTCCGGACAGCATCTGCCGTTGGAGGCAGAAATCCGTGGGAAATCAGTTGTGAGCCGCTCCTGACTTTTCAGTGGCCGCGAACGAGTTTCCTGATGCTAGAAATGAACGGGAGCGCACGCACACGCGCGCGCACACGCGCGCACGAGAGGAAGAGGGGGGAGAGAATAAATATAGATTATGTACCGTGGAAAATCCAGCGCTTCTGTGGGTCTCTAATTACATAAGATGGAAAGGGCTATTTCAGAAGACTCCGCAATCTCCATCATCCATGGGGGGGGGGGGGGCGTTTAGATTCTGAGAAGCGCCTTGTGAAATTCCCAGGTTAGACACAGCACCGAGACCCTCTGAGCAGAAACGACAGGTTACTGTTTAATGAAAACACAGAAAATGAAAAAAGAAAAAGGAAAAAAGAGAAGGCCCCGATACCTTGTAAAGCGTTGCTGAACTGGCTGGAAATCCTTGCCGAGCCCCTGGGAGGGGGTCGGGCGGGACTAGGACGTTTGAGCGCGAGGCTCCGAGCCGGGGAGGCAGCGATGCGCGCCGGGCGCAGGCTCCTTCCCCGAGGCCGGGTTGGCGCGCGTCCGCAGCCCCGGGCCTTGCAGGGCAGCGGGGGAGGCGGTCTCTCAAAGACCGAACGAGGGACGATAAAGTCAGCGGGAAAGATCGGCCGTCCCCGCCCTTCTAATGCCTGAATGCAGCGCAGCCCGCCGGTCCCGGCTTGGGTTTCCGCTCTTTATCCTGCTTCTGATCGCTGCCCTCAGGCCTCGCCGGCCCCTCGCCCCCGCGGCGCGCAGACCCCACCTCTGCCCGCGGCACTGGCTCTCACAGCCGCCGACCCCAGCACCAGGAGGGGCGGCGCGGGGGTCCCCGGGACGGCCACCGAGGGCTCCGCCGCCCACATTCGACACCCGGTGCGGACGCGCGTGGGGTGAGGCGGGGGACCGAAATTCACTATATTGGAACTGCTAGAGAGCTGATCAAAATTACGACCAAGGACTCACAGAAGAGGGAAAATGTAGCTGGGCGTGGGGATCGTACCACCGCGCACCTCTCCAGGCACTGAGAGTGCGAGTGTCATTTTCCGCGCCCGGAGATTGTTGGAGACCTGGGAGGGAACTCAAGAGGGAAGGACCGGGTGTGGAGTGAGGGCGCTGGAGATATACGCGAATTTCCCGAACCGGGTCCCAGGCCCTCCTCGAGGCCGGGCGTTCAGAGTCCTCGTGCCCGGATGCCTACAGCAGAGGGAGTCGTGCGCGCAGCGCGGTCCTCCACGCCGGCGCGGGGTATCCGAGCCAAGGGACTGGCGCCGCGCGTCCAGAGGGCTCCCCCAGGACCTGAGGGTAGGGGACTAAGTGGGAGGCGGCAGCCAGCGCGGCTCCGGTTGGTTCCCTCAAGGCTAAACGGGACTGGACCGGCGATCACCTGGGATGGAAATCAGACATGCTTGTTATTCACCCCGGGAAGTCCACGGTTTCCTTAGACTTTGAGCCACCTCTCCGCCGCTAAGGCTCGAGCGGGATCCCGCGGGGGGGAGGGGGGGGCGTGGGGCGGTGGGGCTGGAGACACGCAGGGGAGGCGGGTTGAGCGGGGCGAGGCGGCGGGCGAGGGTCCGACTCACTACGGGCCTCCAGTACCCGCTGAGCTGCGCTGGGGAACCTGCTCTTTCGGTGGGAAAGGGCGCGTCGCCCGCCCTCTACCGGGCCTTTGACCAGAGGCGCTGGTGACTGGGGCGCCGGTAGCAGGTGCGGAGGGAGCTCTCACACCGCGTCAGATGGAGCCATCCCGCCTTCACTAGACCCGCAAAGCTACTCAGAACTTTGTTACTTGGGGCGAATGTGGAAGCGTGTGTTTTGCTTTAGGGTCCGTGTGAAAGTAGACGGATTGCTGGGGATCTTGGTAAATGAAGTTTCTCTTTTTCTTGGATAGATGTAGACACACATGTGTCTCTAGTGTCTGCAGAGACACGTCGTGTCATCCCCACAGACAAGCTTCACAAAGTGCGGGTTTTGTGAGAGGACAAACACATCGCTTCCAGGTTTGGGGAGCTCGGACTGTGCTCGCCAGGTGGGTGAGAACGCTTTTCTCCGCAGAATTTAACCCGCTTGATGCGATTGATGGCGTCTGTTATCTTCTCCCGACAAGTAGAAACAAGGATAATAGCAGAAATTTAACACATCAGATAAAAGAACCGTATTTAAATGAGACGCAGGGCACAAAGATGTGACTAATTAAATCATATGCCGTTGATTATTCAGACCTGGAGGGAGAGATTCCCTTTATGGGGCTGGTTGACAGGGACTCAAAGTCTCTGGGTCTTTTCCCCTGCCTCTGTCTCTGCCAGGAAGAGAAAAAAGAAATTGCTGATTAATTTGAACTGTCAGTCCCAGTAAGATCAGGTTAGTTTGATGTCTTTTTTTTTTTTTTTGGAAGGAGAAGCAATATCTACTCCAAATTTTCCTCATCAAGTCGTGTAACCAGTTACGGAAATTAACATGATGAAAATTAAATGCAGTCTAACATCTGACGCTCCAAATGAATATAAATAAAGTACACAAACCAGGGGACAGATAAACTGAGATGAATATGAACTATTTAAAGAAAGTTCGCCTTTAAAGCAGTTTCTTAAGATTCATTTTAAATGTTAAAAATTTTGTTATTATTTTTATAATATAAGCATAGTAAAATGTGAATGTAAATCTTCAAAGCAATACAATCTATGAAGCATAATTTTCACAAGAACCTGCCTCTTGAGAAACCTATATGCAGGTCAGGAAGCAACAGTTAGAACTGGACATGGAACAACAGACTGGTTCCAAATAGGAAAAGGAGTACATCAAGGCTGTATATTGTCACCCTGCTTATTTAACTTATATGCAGAGTACATTATGAGAAATGCTGGGCTGGAAGAAGCACAAGCTGGAATCAAGATTGCCAGGAGAAATATCAATAACCTCAGATATGCAGATGACACCACTCTTATGGCAGAAAGTGAAGAGAAACTAAAAAGCCTCTTGATGAAAGTGAAAGAGGAGAGTGAAAAAGTTGGCTTAATGCTCAACATTCAGAAAACTAAGATGATGGCATCTGGTCTCATCACTTCATGGGAAATAGATGGGGAAACAGTGGAAACAGTGTCAGATTTTATTTTTGGAGGCTCCAAAATCACTGCAGATGGTGATTGCAGCCATGAAATTAAAAGACGCTTACTCCTTGGAAGGAAAGTTATAACCAACCTAGATAGCATATTCAAAAGCAGAGACATTACTTTGCCGACAAAGATCCGTCTAGTCAAGGCTATGGTTTTTCCAGTGGTCATGTATGGATGTGAGAGTTGGACTGTGAAGAAAGCTGAGCGCCAAAGAATTGATGCTTTTGAACTGTGGTGTTGGAGAAGACTCTTGAGAGTCCCTTGGACTGCAAGGAGATCCAACCAGTCCATTCTAAAGGACATCAGTCCTGGGTGTTCTTTGGAAGGACTGATGCTGAAGCTGAAACTCATACATACTTTGGCCACCTCATGCAAAGAGTTGACTCATTGGAAAAGACTCTGATGCTGGGAGGGATTGGGGGCAGGAGGAGAAGGGGATGACAGAGGATAAGATGGCTGGATGGCATCACCAACTCAACGGACATGAGTTTGGGTGAACTCCGGGAGTTGGTGATGGACAGGGAGGCCTGGCGTGCTGCGATTCATGGGGTTGCAAAGAGTCGGACGTGACTGAAGTGAACTAAACATCTGATGCTCCAGATGAATATAAATAAAGTACACAAACCAGGGGACAGATAAACTGAGATGAACATGAACTATTTAAAGAAAATTCACCCTTAAAGCAGTTTCTTAAGATTCATTTTAAATGTTAAATTTTGTTATTATTTTTATAATATAAGCATAGTAAAATGTGAATGTAAATTTTCAAAGCAATACAATCTATGAAGCATAATTTCCACAAGAAAATTTTGTACCCTAGTATGATTACTGTGAATCTGAAACTAGGTCCTTCGGTCTCACTGTTTACAAAACTAGAGTACAATGGCCACCCACTCAGCCCACCCTTCACAGTGTAGGAATCTTAGAACACTGTATTAGTTTGCGAAACATTTTGGAAACAGTTCTTTGGAAGAGGGAGTTTGAAATGCATATCAAAAC
This sequence comes from Bos indicus, assembly GCF_029378745.1. Taxonomy (NCBI): domain Eukaryota; kingdom Metazoa; phylum Chordata; class Mammalia; order Artiodactyla; family Bovidae; genus Bos; species Bos indicus. The sequence continues at coordinate 20,624,273 of NC_091773.1, read as the reverse complement.
CTCTATATGCTATCATATAAAGTAACAATCATTGTATATGAAACTCAGACACTGGCTGAGTTGAGCCATTTTGACTCCATAAAATGTCTGCTAATCTCACTGAATTACCATATGCAAATAATGTGTGTAAAACTTCATATATCCTAATATATTTCTGTAAAAATAGGTTTTATTATCATCTATGGAATATCCCTTGGTCGCTATTTCTACACCTCAGTTTTAAGAGTGGATAGGTACATTTAGGGTTTCTGTTTTTGGTTAACATATTTTTCTTATTTGCTTCACTTTGTGTCTCCTGTTAGAAAGATAGGGTTACATGAATTCAATACTCACATCTGAATCCTTCTCACTTCATGGTTTCAACATGTCCAGTATGATTTCAAGCTGATTTTCTTTATTGTGTTCAAATGCAGCTAAATATTAATACTTAACCATTACCAAATATTTCTGAATTGGAACAGTGATCCCATTTATTTTTCTGTGGGTTTTCTAATGAAATGTTGCTGAGGGTACATTGTTTTGCCCCTTTTCATTTAAGACCCCTCCCTCAAGACACACCTTTACTTAGCCAAGGTGTTCTAGGTTACTGAGTCATCACCGAATAAGTCTAGAGGACTTCCATGACAAACTGAAACTATGATGGAACAGTAAGATCAGACACTCAAACGTGGAGTCAGGTAGTCGTGCAGGATCTGGGCTCAGACTTGGTCCTACCTCCACTGAGAACTTGAACTTTCTCTGAACTGCTCCAGATGTAAGGACACCATCAGATGTACTCGGAACAGCAACTGACAGCTGCAGCCTATGGTCTCAAGGTGACCTCTGGCTGTGAAGCCTTTCAGACCCCAACCATCCTTGTTTGACAAGCAGCCTACTCCTCGCCAGCCCCAGTTATAACTCTTGAGAAAAAACTCATGGAACCAACAGTAACCTTGCAATTTTTTTGTTTTTCCTTTATAAGCCTCCCCCATTTTGAAGTCAGGGGAACACAATTCAAGTGCTTCTTGAATCTGTGTCTCCTGGGCTTCAGTCCTAACAAATAAACACCTTTTTATTTCAACCGGGTCTCCATTGCTCAGATCTTGGCTAACAGCTTCATGTGCATTTCCCTCTGTGATAGTTGAGCTCAGCTGTCTCCAGCTACAGGAAAAAGGTGAATGCATTAAATAACTTCAGAATTCCACTCACCTCAGATTAATTGAAGTGCAAAGATCCATTGGTTAGCTTAATGTGGTTTTTGTTTCAGTGTGTGGGGGGCGGAGGCGGGGGAGGGAATGGTGTCACAAGAGAGGTCAGAAAAACTCAGGAAATTAACTGGAACTGCCTGGGAGGGAGATTTCATTTTAGACAGTGTAGGTTGAACACTGAGCCTTTTATTTTTTATCTTTCTTTTTAGAACAGGAAGTTCAGTCTGACTTGCCTCAGAAAGAATGCTGCTACGTGGGTAAGATACTAGACTACCTGGGTAAGATACTAGACTGTTTTGAATCTACTTCATTTCAAAATGGAAATAATGCAACCTACTTAGTTGCCTTGGTAGATAGCCTGTGGCTGGGGCTCCAAGTATGGCGCATGCCCCTCCCCGCCTCTTGGACAGACAGAAACAGTACCTGGGAGGACTTTCTTGTTCATTCACATCAGCTTTATTTGAAGCACATCCGTGTAAATAGAACTGTTAGAAGGATGTAGAGATCCCAGGGCAAGTTTTCAGTGCTGTGGAAATCACCCACAGGTCATCAAGTCCTCCATGGTGGCAAGTTCCTAACTGCTGACAAAAAACAAAACCATCTTTAAAGGGCCTACTGCTGATTCAGCTTGTTTATAACGGCAAATATTTTTACACTGGCCAGTGATATACAGTCTTTCTAATAAGCACGCATACATGGAGAGCAGCCCCGCTCTCCGGGCAGTGGAGGGGGTTAGGGGTACGGGGGACTTGTGGTGGCCCAGGAGAGACTGACAAGGGAACCACTAATGGCAGAGCTGGGCTTCCCTGATGGCCCAAGTGGTGAAGGATCCGCCTGCAATGCAGGAGATGCAGAAGACACGGGTTCAGTCCCTGGGCCAGGAAGATCTAGAGAAGGAAATGGCAACCCACTCCAGTATTCCAGTCTGGGAAATCCCAGGGGCAGAGGATCCTGGCTATATAGTCCATGGAGTTGCAGAGATGGACATGACTGAGCACCCACACACACTTATGCTTTATACAAGTAATTTCCATAAAAAAAAGCTGTGTGTGTATGATGGTGCATGCCTGTGTCTGTATGTCTATATAAGTAGATAAGAATAAATCAATATGACATTGACACCTCTAGCTGGTGCCCAATCATTTACAGAAAAATGTCTTGGAAATGTTACCTGGAGAGTCTCATTTACAGCTTTTCTTCTTTCTCCTTTCCTTATACCACCTTCTTTTGGGACCCATCTGATTAGATTCCTCTGTCAAGGTCACCAATGCTTGCTTTATTTCCAATCCATCAGTCACAACGCTGCCTTCACTGTGTTCAGCTGTCTTACAAGACTGTAGAGCATGCTTCCACCCATTTGGTGAGTCTGTCCCTGAAACTCAATACCCCCAGCTGCTGTGAGGTTGTTCACACATGGGGCTGTTCTTCCTCAATCTTCCCTGCTGGTACCTTCATGCTCAAATCCCTTCACTTTGGAAATTCACGTGACTTAGTTCTTGGGTCTTGACTCTTCTGACTCTGTCATCTCTGCTTAAGTGATCTCATCCAGTCTCAAATGCCACCACTCTTAATATCATTTATATGACATTGACTCTTAAATTCATCCACCGAGTTCCAAATATACAGAGATATGAGTTGCATATTTGAGATCTCTGCTTGAATGCTTCTAGACATCTCAAACGTGACCTGCCTGAATCAGCACAGAGTCACCACCCCAGAAAAGCTGTTCTTCTGACTACGGTCTTCATGGAGTAAATGCACCCCCTACCCCCACGGACTCAGTTAAAGCTCACAGTCAACAACGCACATCTCAGTGTTTGTCCTCCCTCCCCGACATGTCCAAGCAATCAGCAAGGACTTCTGCTTTTGTTCCTAAAATATTTCCAATCCACCCTCTTCCTCTAGGATAACTTTTTTGCTCTGGCTCAAGGTCACTAGGAGTCAGACACGACTGAGCGACTTCACTTTCACTTTTCACTTTCATGCATTGGAGAGGGAAATGGCAACCCACTCTAGTGTTCTGTCCTGGAGAATCCCAGGGACGGGGGAGCCTGGTGGGCTGCCATCTCTGGGGTCGCACAGAGTTGGACACGACTGAAGTGGCTTAGCAGCAGCAGCAGCAGCAGCAAGGTGCTGTAATTTCTTATCTATCCAAAGGCCATAGTCCACTCATTGATCTCAGGGTGACCGCTGTTCCCTGGGACTCCTCTGCACAGCAGCAGGAATGAATTTTGATGACATGAATCCTTCCATGTCACGCCTGTGTTCAGATACTCCTAGGGTTCCCAGTGCCCTGGGGACAACACCCAGCTTTGGCAGCCTGATGTGGCTCTCATCAACCACTCTCTTCTCCTGGTCACCTTCATCCCAAGTCCTCGTATTGACCAAGCTCAGTCCTGCCTGAAATACACCACCCAACCTAAACTACAACTCCCCCACCCACCCCCACCCCCGCCCCAGATCTTGACAAGTCTGGTTCCTTCTTTGCCATTAAGTCTCAGCTCAGAGGTCACATGATCAAAGAGGCCTCCATTGACCAGCCAATTCAAGTTATCCCCCTAGTCTCTTTGAACATCCATCAAGGTGTTTTAAGGTCTATAACAAGTATTTCTCTGGGAACATATTAGTGTTTTTTTTCCATATTGATTCTCCTTTCCTACTATAACCTGGACAGCAGGGAAGCAAAACCTTGGTGCCTTCTGAGTCCCCGTCCTGAAAAACAATGTCCAGCCCACAGTGGGTGTTCCGTAAACAGTTAGTAACTGATTAACAGTGGAAACTCTGTGATAATTGCTAAGAGTACAAAAGTAAACAAAATGATGTCTTTGTTCTTCAGAGCTGCAAAATATTTGTTATTTACAGGAATAAGAGCTTTAACACTGTGGTTACTTTTTTTAATAACAATAGCTTTTTTTAAAAAAATATGCTCATTTATTTTTAAACTATCAAAGGTATATTTTCAAGGTTTAATAAGGATTTATTTTTAGAGAGATTTCACCTCATATGCTTCCATAATTAAAATCTTCAGCTAATTAGCTAGATGGATATTCATGTTTAAATTACAAAAATTATTCATTGTCTGGAAAAAACAAAAGTAAGGACACAGGCAGAGATTTTATTTTCAACCTTCCCCTAATTCTCTTTGCTCTGCATTTGTTACGCTTTTGTTATTTTTTGCTTCTGTATAAAGAATAGTTATGGAATTATTTTTATTTATAAATGCATCTACTATTATAACAGCAAGTATAATGACTATGGAAAAACTAGGAAAGAATGAAGAAAACAGCCTGGCACATCCTTACCAATTACATCACAGTTTTAATGTATTTTCCCCTAACCATGTTTCAATGTATCATCTCAACCCCTATTAAAGTATCACAGCTTACTTCCAATTGTTACTAATACTCAGTTAGTAAGATTTTAATATGTAATAAAATATGTAAGATTTTATTCTGTTGTTATAAGATCTTTGTCCTCACTTTTAAAGGCTACATATTATGTGGAAGTAACATAGTTGGTCATATCTTTATTTTAGGACATAGACTGCATTTTTATATTTTATATTATTTATATTAAGAGTTTCATGAATATACCTTCCCTATTATTTGCATGATTTTGTGGATGGGAGAGCCAAAGAAATATAAATACTGGTTTAGAGTAGTTGCTTGTTTTATGGTTCATAGTATATGTCGTGTATGTGTGTGTGTGTGTGTGAGAGAGAGAGAGAGAGAATGTAAGAGAGGGAGTTACCTGACTGCCCTGCCTCACTGGGGAGATCGCTGACCGTGAACCTCATGGACGTGATTTAATAAATGCTGCTTTGCTGTTTTTCTCTCCAGAACCCACTGTTTACAATGTGAGATGAAGCCTGATTTCAAGTCCTTGAGACTCTCTCTGTGGGCTTATATTTGTTTGTTTGCTTTTTCCACATCTTAATATGTGTTGTCACATTACATACCTCTTGTAATATTAAATTTTCAACCATTCACGAGGATAACCATCTGTCTTGTCAAATCTACTCCCAGTCCCCCAAAAGCGAGTTCTGTAAATGCTAGAACACACCAAAAAAAAAGTCAAATCACTCCCAAAATGCCACTTCAGTGAGGTGAAAGCACATTTCCAGCCACGCTTCTCTGGGTGATGAGCACGGAATGTCTTTGCAGTTCTCTCCCCACTTCCTCCACGGAAAGTTCACATCTATTTTAAGTAAGATCATTCCAAACATAAACTCACTCAGGTTTTCATAGCAGACAGTTTAAAAGAAAAGACAAGTAAACAAAAAGTCTATTTTTTTCTTTTCTAAAATACATATGTATTTTCTGTAATGATTGGAACCAAACACAATACCAAGGACAACATATAAAAATATAAATTTGTGATGGATTCCCATAACTATGGATTGTATATAACTATTGCTGTCTTTTCACACTGATTTGTTGCGCTGTCATAATCTCTTAAATAAAGAAACCAACGTCTGGCAGGTAGGCAAACTGAGTTGCCTGAGTTCTAATCTGTCTACCCAATAGACCACATGACAATCTTCAGTTCAGAAACACACGCATGTATAAAGCACATCCAGGCACCTTTACCTAGCAATTGGATTGATTGAACTCACAGATTTAATCAATAGCCTCTCTGTATCCATACTCTGCAGTTTCCATAAACAGTTGGGATCTGTTTATCCACCCCTTGAATCAGGGTCGTTTCAGGATTTGCTGTTATCAATAACTCCTGAAGTGATGGTGTGTTTCTGCCAGATCTGGGTATCCAGAGCCCTTGAACCCTTTGGTCTTCTTTTGAACTTTTTCCAACCAGGAAAACAAGGACAAGCTAGTTAGAGGGAAAGAAACGTTGTTTGGTAGACCTAGGTCCTCTCAGCTAACACTGACCCAGCCCGGCCATCCCCTAGCACTGCAGAACCTTATGAATAAAGGCCAAACGTGGTTATCATCTTGGAATAAAGTTTATTTTAGAGTGCGTGTGTGTAATTTAAATAGTATAGTTTCTCTATAAAAACTATACATATAAACATACAGTATATGAATACAGAGTCAGAGAAATATTTTCATGCCAAGCAAATGCATGTTCTATAAATTTTTATATCTCTATGTTTTTATTAACACTCTTAATTAGTTGAAATTTTTTTACTTCTCTTCCTCTGAGTACAGATTGTCATGTTCAAGAGGAGTCCTGATTTCTCAAAGTTGTACCAAGATTGCTGGCTGATGTTTATTTACCATCTGTAATATCCAGAAGTTTATATTTCAATCTTATTTTACTTTTGTCTTTCCTCCTTTACTTTTGCTCCCAGTGCCTTCTTCTCTTCTGCGTTTTCATAATTTTGTTGTGGCTTTTTCCTTCTTCCTCTCCTCATCCTTCTCTTCTCCCTCTTTTTAGTTTCTCTTCTATATTGAAAAATACAGAAAAAGGCAAGACAAAGATTCCACAGCCAGCAATGATGTCTGCGTACGAAGCAAAATTTGTCTGTGCCTTCTGATGTTTTCCCAAATTGTGCTAAGAGCACACTCTGCCATCTCAAGTTTCAAAGATGTTAATAATCAGGGTTTGTCTTTATAAGGAAAGTACATGTTCCTGTCAAGCTGAGTCCAGCTCTTGCAATTTAGGGGACTGTAGCCCTCAAGGCTCCTCTGTCCATAAGATTTTCCAGACAAGAATACTGAAGTGGGTTGCCATTTCCTTCTCCAAAAGATTTTCCTGACCCAGCGATCAAACCTGAGTGTGTCCTGCATTGGCAGGTGGATTCTTCACCACTGAGCCACCGGGGAAGACTCGTATAAGCAGCACCCCTATTATATTTAAACAGCCCCAGGTTCTCTTGAGATTCTAATAGTCTAGAACAGCTCCTTGTGATAGTCACTCATTGTGTCCCTTCATCTCTGTATTCAGCAGCCAGTTAGCAAATGATGCTGGGTGACTGCTCTCTGCACACCGCTTGCCAGCACTTTCCTCTTTCTAACTTTTATTGGAGATATTTGATTCACAATGTTGTTAGTTTCTGCTGTAGAGTAAAGTGAATCAGTTCAGTTCATTCACTCAGTCATGTCAAACTCTGCAACTGCATGGACTGTATCACCAAGCCTCCCTCCATCACCAACTCCCAGAGTTTACTCAAATTCATGTCCATTAAGTTGGTGATGCCATCCAACCATCTCATCCTCTGTTGTCCCCTTCTCCTCCTGCCCTCAATATTTCCCAGCATCAGGGTCTTTTCAAATGAGTCACTTCTTCACATCAGGTGGCCAAAATATTGGCGTTTCAGCTTCAGCATCAGTCCTTCCAATGAATATTCAGGACTGATTTCCTTTAGGATGGACTGGTTGGATCTCCTTGAAGTCCAAGGGACTCTCAAGAGTCTTCTCCAACACCACAGTTCAAAAGCACATCCATACATAACTACTGGGAAAACCATAGCTTTGACTAGATGGATCTTTGTTGGCAAAGTAATGTCTCTGCTTTTTAATATGCTGTCTAGGTTGGTCATAACTTTCCTTCCAAGAAGCAAGCGTCTTTTAATTTCAAGGCTGCAGTCAACAACTGCAGTGATTTTGGAGCCCCTCCAAAAAAATAAAGTCTATCACTGTTTCTACTGTTTCCCCGTCTGTTTGCCATGAAGTGATGGGATCAGATGCCATGATCTCAGTATTCTGAATGTTGAGTTTTAAGCCAACTTTTTGACTCTCCTCTTTCACTTTCATCAAGAGGCTTTTTAGTTTCTCTTCACTTTCTGCTGTAAGGGTGGTGTCATCTGCATATCTGAGGTTATTGATATTTCTTCCGGCAATCTTGATTCCAGCTTGTGCTTTATCCAGCCCGGCGTTTCTCATAATGTACTCTGCATATAAGTTAAATAAGCAGGGTGACAATATACAGTCTTGACATACTCCTTTTCCGATTTGGAACCAGTCTGTTGTTCATGTCCAGTTCTAACTATTGCTTCCTGACCTGCATACAGATTTCTCAGGAGGCAGGTCAGGTGGTCTGGTATTCCCATCTCCTTAAAGATTTTCCACAGTTTGTTGTGATCCATACAGTCAAAGGCTTTGGCATAGTCAATAAAGCAGAAATAGATGTTTTTCTGGAACTCTCTTGATTTTTTAATGATCCAACGGATGTTGGCAATTTAATCTCTGGTTCCTCTGCTTTTTCTAAGTCCAGCTTGAACATCTGCAAGTTCATGGCTGACATACTGTTGAAGCCTGGCTTGGAGAATTTTGAGTATTACTTTGCTAGCATGTGAGATGAGTACAATTGTGCAGTAGTTTGAGCATTCTTTGGCATTGCCTTTCTTTGCGGCTTCTCTTGCTGAGGCTTCTCTGAAAGTGAATCAGTTATGCATATACATATATCCCCTTTTATTTAGATTATTTTCCCATACAAGTCATTATAGAGTATTGAGTATTTCCTTATTCTATATAAAAATAGGTAACTAATAATGCTGGGCACTTCTCTGAGTGTAGAATCAGCAGCAGTGGAGGAGTGACCTGTCTGTAGTGACCACAGGGAGCGCGGCCAGCCCTGGGTTCCCAGTGAAGGACAGTGCAGGCAAGACAGCATCACACTCCTTGATATATCCCCCACAATTTCCCATCCATCCACAAAACATAGCCAGGAGTGTGTGAATAGAAAGGAATTCAAGGAAAAATAAATGGATCAATGACAATTACTCCAGTTACAGAAAGAAATTAAGACTTTAGTAATGCTATATTTCATTATTAGGAGGTTCCCTCACAAATCAAGGATCCAATAAGTAAAATAATGTAGATAATCAAGTCCATGTTGCAAAGTGAGCCCCCTACCCCCATCTCCACTTTAGGACCCTTGGCCTCATGGGTAGAAATTTTGTATAGCGTCCTAAACATTTGCTATTTTGCCTCCATGCATTCTACCTAGAGAAAAGCAAATATTTTTCAAGAATTAGTAGAAAACCCTAGAATTCATGCACAGAGAAGAGAGACACTACGTCTTACAACAACAATTACAGTTACTTTCCATCTAAAGCCTAGTTAGTACTACTCCAGTTTTGGAGACAAATATATGCTTATACACATATTTTATTTCTGAATTTTTATGCAACAAATAAGTAATGGTTTGGAATAGAAAAAAAAATGGACATGCGTGTCTGCTGTAGGCTGTCATGTTAAATTCAAAATCATTTAGAATAGAAGTCCCTTTGGATCTGAAGTGACATAGAAATATTCATGAGGACGAATTTGTGTGTTTAAAAATTATAACATAGTGACATAGTGATGGCAGAAAATGAACATTTTTCTAAGAATTGTTGTGATTCTTTCTTCCCTACCCACACCCACCTTTGGTTTAAAAGGCGAGTGTCTTTCATCCCCACTCTGAGGAAGGGAAGTAGTTGTTGGGATGGGGCGTTTCTCTGTGGAGCTGCTATGTATCTGGTGACAGCTTCTGTCCTGCCTCAGTTTTTCAAGGATGTCTGCACTGCAAATGTCTGTGGAAAGCAGAGGGGCAGAGTGCCTTCTTCCAGGTGGAAGGAAGATACTTCCTGACCAGGATAATTAAGCCAGTGTCCCCCTGAGGAGGCAGAAGTTGAGCGGGTTTGCTTGCAGCTGCTTTATGAACTATGGATCACGTGAGTTCCTCCACTGTAACACAGACCTGCCCTGTGTAAAGAGTTTGCAGCAGTCCCACCACCTGCAGCAGCCCTGTGGGCAGAAGGACAAGAGAAAAGGATGTGAACCTAAGGCTCCTTCTGTTTGCTGTGTCCTGGGTAAAAGGCCCCTGGTTTCTGGCTCCAGTCTTGAATCTTTGGCCAGCATCCTTCAAGTGCACAGGCTCACTTAGCTTCAGGGAGGACAGACGCTCAGACCCTTCAAGTTCTTGACATGAGAGGACAGAGAAAAGGCCCGCAGAAGCCCACGGTGGTGCTGGCGAGAAATCATGGCGCTAAATCAGGCAAAACGATTCATCCAGATCCTTAGCTGTTAGTTTATTTGAACTCCAGGGAGGGGAGGAAACACAAACATCTAACATAACCCCTACTGGGAAAATAAATTTAAGATTTTAAACTTAATTTATGACTTTGCCCAAATTATTAATATAAATTCAGAGGCAAGTCAACTGGTGATACACTAATTTACAGAATTTTCAACCATCTGACCTTAGCCAGTATGATTTTATCTGCAAAACCATCAAAAGCTTGGCTGAATTAATCATTACTGAACATTTTTTAAATGAAGCAGGAACATTCAAACATGAAGAAACTAAGGACTAAAACACCCTGTCTTCTGTGAATGGACTCGAAAATGGATGTGGAGTTACAGTATTGGCCACAAGATAGATAGATAAAATCAATGCATTCTGTCTGTGCTAACTTTTAAAGGGGAGAAAGCACTAGGAAAGGGGGCAAGCTGGCAGAAGGGGGCGATGCAGTTTTGTTAATTGTCTCATATTTCTAGAAAAGGACTGTATCCAACTACTGTAGAGAAAGAAAAACAAGTCTCCTCAACTTCCTTAGGTTCAGTAACTGGGCCTGCTATTCAAACTGGCAAAAGACAGAAAAAGGTTTATTCTACATGTGTGTGGGTGGCTCCACAGAACAGGAGTAGCCCCCCAAAGAAGCCCTTAGTTCTGGCAGCTGATACTCCCTCTTAACAAAGGACAATACATCATGGAGACTGCCTGGAGGAGGAAGAGGGCTGTGGTGTGGAGGGATAGTGAATCGCGGGAGGAAATTCTTGAGGATAGCTAATAGAAGGTAAGAGTTATTTTGGGAGGTTTGCTTACAGACTCAAGTCAGCGAGGCGTCCAGAGAAAAACAATGTCCTCGAATAGGAGTTATTCTGTTCTTCTGCTGTAGAGAAGGACCCCTTCACAAAGAGGAGTTTATGCCCTGCTTTTAGGGAGAAGAGATGTGAGTTTGATCTCTGGGTCAGGAAGATCCCATGGAAAAGAAAAAGGCAACCCACTCCAGTGATCTTGCCTAGAAAATCCCATGGACACAGCTGAGCACAGGGGCGGGCAGGGTTCCTCCTCTGTGACTGTTGCTCACTTGCCCTCACCTCTCAGGAATTGCCGTGCCATCCTGGCATGATTTGGGCCAGCACAGTCTGGTCCCCTTTACTGCTAAGATGCAATGGGAAACTGTATCCTTTGTGAAGGCTCAGAATGTGCTTCTCAGGCTTACTCTGACAGCGATCGCCACAAAGTACCTGATTTCAGCATCAAGAGAACAGCTGGTCAAGTCTAATTATTTAGTTCCCTGAAGCTACACTTAACCTACCTTCCATTCTAATCAACATTTACCTTTAATATGCAGACTGTCACGCGAATGTCAGTATGACTTCTAATTTGGTTAGCTTTCGTTACGATGAACAAAGGCAAGTCTATATCGGAGGGGGCTACGCATATTACATGCTACAGACAGACATCAGGTGAGTCCTTGAAATGTTTGAACACAGGGTGTCCTATGAGCCGTATAAGTTGAATGGGAGTATATACATGCATTTTTCTGATAAAAGTGTTCACAGCTCTTATCAGAGTCTCTGGCCACTGTGCATGCGTAAGTGCTCAGTCATGTCCAACTCTCAGTGATCCCACTGACTGTAGCCCACCAGACTCCTCTGCCCATGGGATTCCCTAGGCAAGAATTCTGGAGTGGGTTGCCATTTCCTTCACCAGGGTATCTTCCCGACCCAGGAATCGAACTCACATCTCTTGCATCTCCTGCACTGGCACTGTGCCACCTAGGAAGCCCACTAAAGGTATTGATATCTGTAGTTCAGCTAAGGGGAAAAGGAAGCCTGTGTGCTAAAGACTGCCCATTGAACACCACCAGTTCCTTATTCAGAACACGTGGGTCAGGCAACTATCCTAAGTGTAAGCAGGTAGGAAAATCTTGTACATGGTCATTTCTTCTTCCTTTTCTTAGCCATTTTTAAGCCAATAGCTTCTAGAAAAAAACAAATTGAAAGAATCACTGTGATCCCCCTGCACCAAGTCTTTGCTGAACAGCTTTCAGTAAATGGTAGGTTTTTGTCTTTCACACTGTTTCCCTTGTCTATAGAAACACCTCCACTAAGAAGGGCATTTCCCAGTGATCTCCAGGGGCACTTACAAGGTGAACAGTCCCAACCTGTTCTTTAGAAGTGCCTCCCATAGCTCAGGTCACAGCTTATCGCAGAAGCACCTAGCGACGCCAGCTGCATAGGCCACTCCCATCACGGGGATTCCGTGTGGCCTTGATGTGAGAACACACATGCCATATGCTCACCTGAGCACGGTGCCTGCTAGAGAACAGAGTGCCACCCTGAAGGAGACACACACGCACACACACACACACACACACCAGAAACAAGCCACAGCAGGCTCGCAGGCCTCCAAGAGCATAAGAGCGCGCCGGCTTTGTCTCTGTGCTTCCTGCTGAGATCCAAGTTAATACAGTTTAAATTACTTAAAGAAGGAGATGCGGCTTCATCCACATTACAGACTTTTAATTATCTTTTAAGCAGCACGTCTTTTGGTACAAGGTACACCGTGAAGTAATTTAGCTGACATTTAAATTCAATGACTTGTGAAAGTTTATTGCTTTTCAGATGTGTGTTTATTCTCTTTAGCATTGCACTCAGTGCCTGTGTTGGACCAACACACCGGAATTTATTCACCTTCGGAAGAAGCAGTCTTACTTTCTGATGTACAAGCATCATTTGTCAAGGCGTAGGTTACCAGGAAGTGGCCACGTTCTTAAGAAGTTCCTTAACGTGAGGCATTTTCACATCACAGCTGCCTGGACACGGAAAGGCAACCATCATGATGTTGATGAATGGCTATTGTTATTATTCTAATAGCAATAATAGCTATGTCTGCTGCTGTTTCTAAATGCCAGGCACTCCTCTGAGGTCTATCATCCTCTCTTTACTGACGCTAAAGCTGAGATTCAGCTATTTGCCCAAGCCTCTGTGACTAGCAAATGAAGAGCTATTCTCAAAGTTGAGCAACTGAAGTTCCAAGCTCAGGCTTATAGCAGAGCTAAGAGGTAAATGTAATGACAGCTCCCTTCTTATAATCCCCCTCCTATTCAGCCCTCCATAGAATAACTTTTTCCCATGGATTTATACTGTATTTATGGCAATATAGAACTATAAATTTTGACTTGCTCTACTTTTATTCTGAAGCTGGCTAGTTTATTTGACAAATATCTGAAATGCCACCTGTTGGATTGGAATTCTATAGTGTAATAAATTTATGTCAAATACATGTACACAAGGCGTTCCTTGTGGCTCAGCTGGTAAAGAATCTACCTGCAGTGTGGGAGACCTGGATTCGATCCCTAGGTTGGGAAGAAACCCTGGAGAAGGGAAAGGCTACCCACTCCAGTATTCTGGCCTAGAGAATTCCATGGACTATATAGTCCATGGGATTGCAAAGAGTCGGACACAACTCAGCAACTTTCACTCACACGTACACAAGGCAGTTGAAAAACACTAATTTTTTTGGTAAGATTGTAAGTCTGAAATTGCTAAAATCATGTACAATCTGCATGTAAACCATTTTCTTTCTGTATCTACATATCTGCAGATAACTGAATGAGATGATTTGAGCACATATTAGATATGAAAGTGTTAATCACTCGGTAGTGTCCAACTTTTGCAACCCCGCGGACTGTGTAACTCACCAGACTCCTCTGTCCATGGGATTGTCCAGGCAGTGGGTCACCATTCCCTTCTCCAAGGGATATTCCCGACCCAGGGATGGAACCCAGGTCTCCTGAACTGCAGGCAGACTCTTTACTGTCTGAATCAAGTGCTAAATTTAATTTAAAAGTACATATTTAAATGGCCCTACCTCTGTCAAAGTGCCCTCTTGATTTACGGAACCCCTGCCTCTCCCCAGGAGTGGCAGCTCCCAGGAGCTGGAAGCTGACAGTGGTTCACAGAGTAACAGAGCTCCATATTCAAGGACAGAAAGCACTCACATCCTGGAGACGGCAGCACGGTGTCTGTGCTGCCCCTGTTGATGTGGCTGCAGGGCCCAGGGAGCCGGCGGCTCTGGTTTATTCTCCTTTACAATGTCTACATCTAAATGTGGCTCCTTGCACCCTGACAAGTCAGATGCCCAGAACCTCAGCCTTTCCCTTGAGAACTGTGAGCCAACCAAGCCCAGAGTGGCTTCTAGCACCAAGGTTGTCCGGCAGGGGGGACCCTGCCCTCCACATTGTGTGGTCTGCCTGAGCCCTCTGCTGTGAGATGCGGCCCCAGTCACACCCTCCCTCCCCAGGAAGCTATCTATGATGTCCTGTGACACCAGACATGGTCATTAGAGCCACATGTGGCTTTGTTCTGATACTGGGAAGTGGCAACAGCTTCAGGTTTGTCATCTAAGGTGTGTGCTGGCATCTGTTCCCTCCAGCTTAGCCGTCTCAATTTATTTTCTCTTTTTTCCAGTGTTCATGTACATTTAGACCCTACTTTCAGACCCAGGTTTAACCTTCGACCCTCTCAGAAAGCTTAGCAAAGCAAGGATGAGGACACTCAGCATCTTGCTCTTCCCTGGAGGATAAACTTGCCAATGGGATGCAATCTGAACCTCTGTAGACTAAAAATTAGTCACAACCTAAAAATAGAGAATTATTTTATTTGGTGGGAGGGTTTATTTGGTGGGACTCCAAGCCCAGGAGACAGCATCTCAGTAGCCCTGAGAAAACTGCTCCAAGGAGGCAGGAGGTAGAGTCAGACTATATACAAGTTTGCAACAAAGGTAGCAGGCAGTCTGAACATCAAAGATCAGATATCAAGTTAAGGAATTTCACGTTCTGTGTACTGAATATGCAAGCTCACTGAATTCGTGTCATGTGCACCTCAGCTATCTGGGGCCAATCCTGTTTCCTTGTTTGCCTTGAGGAGTCACAGATGGCTGCCTCTTGCATCCCCCAGCTCCTTAGCAGTCACCATGGAGAGGGTGGCAGAATTCTCTGGGTCACAGTTTGGGGAGCGCTCATTCACATTTGAAGGCCAGGAATGGCTGATGGCTGTGATATTTCTTGTTTATCACTATGGCAGGAGATATTTGCATTTCACACCTCCAATCATCTTTCAGGACTTCACAAGTTCATTCTGGATCTAATTTCAATTTCCACAATGTATCAGAATTGACTGTGACTTTGACAGAAACAGCACAATCATTATGTGAAGGGTCCCTCTAGGTCATAATTTGCAGAAAAGTTAAAGGTGATTTTTCACTATATTAAAATCTGATGTGTTGAATGATAACAATGTTCCACCTGCATTTTAATGATTGTATCATTTTCATATAAATAAAGATTTTCATAGGCAACACATCCTTTGCTGTGGTCACCTGCTGTGAGGCCCGTAATAAAAAGTGAAGTCTCAATTATGCTGCAAGCGTTATTCTTATAATGCTCTAAAGTGGAAAATTCACACCCTGAAAAAGAATATTTTGTCAATATTTTTCTACTGTGCCTGTCAACATGAGGCTGGATGACAGCCACTGCCCTGCCTGCCTGATTTTATTTTTAATCAGGAGGTAGAAATTACAAGTAAAAGCCGCACAAAGTGGGGAAATTAATGATGATATAAAAATTTGTTTCAAAAAAGATGGATATGCATTTCTAACTCATCAAGTCAGGGAAGACTTTGGGGTTTTGGAGCAGCTCCTTAGAAAGCGGATTGCATGCTCAGGGCAATTGAAAGCTAGGGGCAAAGAGAGAGTAAATGAAGTATATGTTGATATTTTTCAGAAAACTGGAAATTTACACCAGGGCGGTATAAACAGCAGTGTTTTGTTTTGTTTTGTTTTCCTTTTATACTAGACATACTTAAAAAGATAAAATGAATGCAAAAACTAATTTCAAATGCCATAAAAAGTAGATGTGCCAGCATGTAAACTGCCAAAAACAGAGCAAGCTTTGGTGTTCTAGAATATCATTTCCCTTCAAAAAAATCTCAGTGGCAAAACAGATCAGTAGAACATATAGAGGGCCAATGAAAGTGCCTTATTAGGTTTTAGCCATCTCATTCTTGGGGTTATTACTTAAGTTTTACATCCAATATATACAATAATATACATTTCTCTTAAAACAGTGTTTGTATGAATTGCATTTCATGCTATTAGTTGGCTGTATTTAAATTACTATCATATTTCTGCATACATACTCCCAGAGGAAAAAGCCTGCCAATAAATCTGATCCTTATGGAAACAATGTGGAAGGGGAGTGGGTAAAACCATGTGTCCGGTGATGAAGAGCCCACGTCTCTTACATCTCCTGCCTTGGCAGGTGCATTCTTTACCACTAGTGCCACCTGGGAAGCCTTTGAAAAAGCCTGGGGTGGCAGTAAGACATGCTACTCAGATTGTTTTGGGTCATAACTTTCAAAATCATAACTACCAGGTGTTTGTTTTAGATACGGATACATACAGCTGTTTCAATTAATTTAATTTCATTCCACCTGTTGAAATGACTCAAAAGAGGACCTTTCCAAGGTTTAGCCTCTTTCCAGGAAGCCGAGTGGAACAGTTGGTCCTGATCACACCCAGGTTTGGAATCTGCACAGTGACCATCAGAGTCCAGAGTCCTCTCAGGACAGCAGCATGCGAGGAGAGTGCTGGAATTGTCCCCATCTCCTGCTGGGTCTCGGGAAATACATGGGTCACCTTTGAACTCAGAGTGTTGGTTGGGGCTCTGTTGATTTCTGTTCTTTGAGATGTGCTTGCAGGAACATTTCAGGACTAGACAATGCCGGGCTGAGCAACATACTGGAAATATTGAAATGTGTAAATGATAACCTTAGAGATTTCTTTGGAAATTATTACAGAAGTGTTTTTAAATGATTTGGAATATATTTAATTAAATGCATTACAAACATATTAGATCATAAGAGTAACTAATGTTTGGATAGAATTTACAATTTTGTATGGTCAAGCTCCTTAACTTTAAACAAACTCGTGACCCTGGGATGGTGTCTCAATGTGGATTCAAGGCACATCTCCAGGTTCTGATGAGATGGGGCACATTTTTATATCTTTATTTACCATCCAATTTCCCTCTATTTAAGTAATTGTTCAAGCCCCTTGATTATCTGTGTCATAAAGATATGCTCCAATATAAATTTCAGGTTTTTGATGGATCCATTTGGTCTTTGATGTGCATGAAGTGATTTTATGCATGTGGTGTGGGGTATGGGTTTTCTTTCAACCATATGGATGCCCGTTTAAAGTTCCAGACTTTCTGTGGGATTAATATTAATAAATTCTGTCTAGGCAAAAGCAGTTTTGAATGTTGATCTTAAAGATCAGAGATCTTTCCCTTAGATTTTGGTTTTATAATTTCTTACTAACTTGTTAGTTTTTGAGAAGCTTTATGAAGTATTTCAAGCTTCCTAGGTGGCTCTAGTGGTAAAGAACCCAGCTGCCAAGGCAGGGGATGTGATCGATGCAGGTTCGATCCTTGGGTCAGGAAGATCCCCTGGAGGAGGGCATGGCAGCCCACTCTGGTATTCTTGCCTGGGAAGTCCCATGGACAGAGGAGCCTGGTGGGCTACAGTCCATGGGGTGGCAAAGAGTTGGACACGACTTAGTGACTAAACAACAACATAACGCTGAAACTTAAAAACCTAATGTTTGTTGACACAGGTAATCAAGGGGCTTGAACAGTTACTTAAATAGAGGGAAATCAAATGTCCTATAATAATTGAAAAATGAAAAGATATCTAAAAATCAACTTCTTAAAAATCAGTACAAAACATGCTATGCCTTAAATTCAATAGACTATCAAAATCAAAATTATTAGGCATATCTTTAAAACATTTTATTAGAATATAATTGATTTACAATGCTGTGTTAGTTTCTGCTGTACAGTAAAGTAAAAGTGAATCAGTTATATATATATACATATATAAATATGTCCACTCTTTTTTTAGATTCTTTTCCCATATAGGTCATTACAGAGCTCTGAGCAGAGTTCCCTGTGCTCTACAGTAGATCCTTTTAGTCATCTATTTTATATATAGTAGCATGTACATGCGGAGAAGGCACTGGCGACCCACTCCAGTACTCTTGCCTGGAGAATCCCATGGACGGAGGGGCTTGGTAGGCTGCAGTCCATGGGGTTGCTAAGAGTCGGACACGACTGAGTGACTTCCCTTTCACTTTTCACGTTCATGCATTGGAGAAGGAAATGGCAACCCACTCCAGTGTTCTTGCCTGGAGAATCCCGGGGACGGGGGAGCCTGGTGGGCTGCCGTCTATGGGGTCACACAGAGTCGGACACGACTGACATGACTTAGCAGCAGCAGCAGCAGCGTGTACATGTCAATGCCAATCCATGTACTAATTCCTCCCCCCACTCCCAGCCTTACCTTTTTGTAACAAGTTTGTTTTCTACATCTGTGACTGTTTTGTAATTAATAATTTCTTATCCAGTTTTAGTATTGACCCAATATTACTGACAGTAAACAAGCTCCTAATCCTATGGCTTAAAAATGATAAGTATTTATTGTGTCCGTGTGGCTGGGGATGAGCCGTCAGGGCCTGGCTCTGAGCTGCAGGCTTGGTCAAGAGGCTTCTGTGTCTCCGCCTCCAGGGACCTACGGGACCAGGGACCAGAGAGCGTGCCATTGTCATGGCAATGGCAGCACATTCAAGCTTCTACTTGTGTCACTTCTGCCAACATCTGTTTGGCCAAAGCCAGTCTGTGGAGTAAGGAGACCACCTCCCCACACCCCAACCCAAGGTAAAAGCTGCACAGGATCCAAGCTTAGGTCTAGAGAACCAGGGCAATAACCCCACCCTCCACCTGCTCTCCATCAGCATGTGAAGACTCACTGGAAGAAACATGTCGTCCCCAGAGGGCAGATATGGTTTAAGCCCCACATGATCAGTTATCGCAGGTTGTTAAACTAGGGTAAGTCTTTCAGTTGCATCTGTAACATTTGTGGATTTTTTTGTGTGGAGAATATTGGAAGCTAGATGAGCCTGATTGCTAAATCTCTCCATGCATGATACTCTGAAAGTGTAATATAAACCTCATATATCAAATGTCATGAAAATCACACAACTACAAAGTTATTAGCCACACTGAAACCACGTCACTGGCATGGCAAGAGGTGTGTGTACATTACAGCTGTAGAAAACACACGTGTGCAAGTTTTCATGTATAATATATAGAGACATTAACCATATATTTTGATGTATATTGGCTTTCCAGATGGCTCAGTGGTAAAGAACCCACCTGTCAATACAAGAGATGCCAGAGATTCAGTTTTAATCCCTGGGCCCAGAAGATCCCCTGGAGAAAGGAATGGCAACCCACTCACGTATCCTTGATCTGAGTTACTCTTTGGAGGGTTGAATGCATTTTAGAAACCAAACACATCCCCATGAATAATGTTATATTGATATCTTTCTTACCTCTTCCCTTTTCTCTTTTCCCATCTTCCACTTGTAGGAAGGGTTGTTGGGTTGTAGGGCTGTTTCTGAATTAGAACACAGGTGCACGGAATCAAAACTTTGTTTGATTGTCAAAATCTTTGATGTTTTAACTGTTAGAACTACACATCCCAAAGCCAATGCTATTTACCAAAAAACACATCATGTTTGTTTTGCTTTTGAAGGCATTTTAAAAGCTCAGACCAAATCAGTGACAGTGGAAGTTTTCCTGACAGAATTTCGGTCAGCAAGAAGCCCCTGTGAGATGCGGCTACTTACATTATATTAAGGGCTGTGAGCGGAAAATGCATGAGATGACAGCATTAACGCTCTCACACAGAAACGAAACAGAAATTACATTAAAGTTAATGTATTGACAACACTTTCTCAATTAATTAAAGTTAAACGGTAGCTTTACGATTCTAGTAACTAGCTGCAAATCTTGTCTTACAAACACAAATTCTGGAAAAGATATGTGCCATGCAGCCCATGAGGGAGAGGGGTGACCCCCAAAGGCAGAGCAGAGAAGTAGCTGAGGGCTGGGGCATCGTGTGACAGCCGGCCTGGGCAGTGGGCAGTGCTACTGACCTGCACTCACGAGGAACTGGGTTTTTGAGCCAGGACAGGGTGATTTGGACAGGAGATGAGGCCTGTGACTTTGGAAAGGTAGAGAACTGTTATTAAATTCTTGCAGTAGACTGCCAAAAATCACTCTGGAGGGAGGAATACCAACCCCCACACCCACACTCTTACGACAAATTTTAGCTGACTTTAGGTGGCCCTCGTGGTAAAGAATCCACATGCTAATGCAGGAGACCTGGGTTCGATTCCAGGCTTGGAAGAGCCCCTTGGAGGAGGAAATGGCAACACACTCAAGTATTCTTGCCTGGAAAATCCCACGAACAGAAGAATCTGGCAGGCCCCAGTTCATGGGGTCACAGTGGGGCACGACTGAAGTGACTTAGCACGCACATCGCATTGAAACATGACAAGTGTCCTGGGCAAACAATCCCCTCGATACAGAGCCAGAGCAGAGGAAGGTTTAGCATCGTGTGGGATGTGGTCCTTGCTGCCCCCGCTCCCCACTCTCTTCCACAGTATCTGCCTAATCATTGTCCAAATTTTTATTAAATACAGTTGATTTGTAAAGTTGTGCCAGTTTCACGTGCACAGTATATTATACACATGTGTGCTAAATTGCTTCAATAGTGTCCGACTCTTTGGGACCCCATAGGCTGTAGACCAACAGACTCCTCTGTCTGTGGGATTCTCCAGGAGAGAAACTGAAGTGGGTTGCCATGCCCTCCTCCAGGGGATCTTCCCCACCCAGAGACTGAACCCATATCTCTTAATTCTCCTGCATTGACAGGTGGGTTCCTTGCCACTAGTGCCACCTGGGAAGCCCTCAGTTATGTATAAATATACACACACACACACACGGGCTTCCCTGGTGGCTCAGCTGGTGAAGAATCCACCTGCAATGCAGGATATTGCTTGCACTGCAGGAGACAAGGGTTCCCTGAGTTAGGAAGATCCCCTGGAGGACAGCATGACAACCCACTCCAGTATTCTTTCCTGGAGAATCCCATGGACAGAGGAGCTTGGTGGGCTACAGTTCGTGGAGTCAGAAGAGTTGGACACAACTTAGCGACTAAACAACCACCATGAAAGTGAAAGTCACTCAATCATGCCCAACTCCTTGTGACCCTGTGGACTATCCAGTCCGTGGAATTCTCCAGGCCAGAATACTGGAGTGGGTAACCTATCCCTTCTCCAGCGGGTCTTCCTGACCCAAAAAATCGAACCAGAGTCTCCTGCATTGAAGTGGATTTTTTACCAACTGAGCTATCAGGGAAGCCCAGAGAAAACCACCACCATAAATATACATATTCTTTTCTTTTCTTTTTTTTTTACATTGTCTTCCATTATAGGTTATTGCAAAATATTGACTACAGTTCCCTATGCAATACAGTAGGTCCTTGTTGGTTTTTAAATTCAGTTAATTGGAAAAGGTCCTTCTAGTCAAGGCTATGGTTTTTCCAGTGGTCATGTATGAATGTGAGAGTTGGACTGTGAAGAAAGCTGAGCACTGAAGAATTGATGCTTTTGAACTGTGGTGTTGGAGAAGACTCTTGAGAGTCCCTTGGACTGCAAGGAGATCCAACCAGTTCATCCTAAAGGAGATCAGCCGTGGGTGTTCTTTGTAAGGAATGATGCTAAAGCTGAAACTCCAGTACTTTGGCCACTTCATGCAAAGAGTTGACTCACTGGAAAAGACTCTGATGCTGGGAGGGATTGGGGGCAGGAGGAGAAGGGGACGCCAGAGGATGAGATGGCTGGATGGCATCACTGAGTCAGTGGATGTGAGTCTGAGTGAACTCTGGAAGTTGGTGATGGACAGGGAGGCCTGGCATGCTGCAATTCATGGGGTCGCAAAGAGTCGGACATGACTGAGTGACTGAACTGACTGAACTGAACTGAATTGGAAAAGTCTCATATATGCTCACTCCTTTAGAGGACAAGTGGCAGTTGATGCCATCTATTGGCTGGAACATCTTCCTCTGTGAGTCACCTTGAACTGCTCTCCATCACCTGGTAACTTCTCCCACCCTCTTACTGTATGGTGAAAGTCTTAGGCTGACAGGACAGAAAGCCTTAGGTTGAGAAAGCAGATTGTCCCCTGAATTCTATAATTCTGGCTTTGTTGAAGTGAACTTTTTGATTTTAGCTGCCAAGGGCTGTACTTCACAAGAAACGATCTTCAAACAGCCCTTCAGACCCTTCCATTGGCCTTCACATCCTGCCTTTGTGCCAAGCCATCTGTTCAGCGCCCTTCTATCATGTCATGTTCACGTGACATAATCTCTGCTGCAAATACTGCCCCATCCTGTGGGCAATTCTGTCTCCACTCAGGAGGCATTATTCCAGAATATTCCTTGGGGATCAGATAGCATTGACTTCCAGCAACACATCCAACCCCCAGCTTAAGTTAAGTTCAGTTAAAACAGCCCTGAATGGACATCATATTTTGGGGTGTCCACCACGGTCACCGCAGCCTCCAGATCACCTTACATCACCCTTCGGGCTGTCCTCAGAGACTGCGAGCTTCAGCTTTACCAACAGCAGGTGTTTTCCAGATTCTGTGTGTCCCCAAGATTTCCCTTGATACCCTGGAGATAGCTCTTATTTGGTTTGGGCTAAGAAGTGCTTATTGGCCTTTGAAATTCAAACACAGGAACGTGGAAGTCTTGTAGTTCTGGGAAAAAAACTGATGTTCTCTGTATTCCTACACTTCAGGGCCTTCCCTAGCAGTGCCCAGACCTGTAAGGTGTCCAATCTCCTGTGCAGAAAGCTCACACAGACCTCGCCTGGATTAGCCTCATGACCCAGTCCTGTCGATTCTTCTGGCCAGGGAGATCCCACGAGAGTCTGGCCTGGATGGCAGAGAGTTTTTACAGAAAATTGTATTTTCATGCTTCCTGTTCCTCGTATCACACTACCTCTCAAATCTCACCACTTACAGCTTCCACCAAACACAGGAGCCCCAGGCATCAGGTTTAAAAGTAAGCTATGGACTTCCCTGGCGGTCCAGTGCTTAAAACTCTGGGCTCCCAAAGCAAGGACTCGGGTTTGATCCATGATTAGGGAACTAGGATCCTGCATGCCACATAGTGCAGCCAAAATCTTTTTTAAAAAAAGGAAAAGAAGAAAAAGTTAGAGTCACAACCCTCAATTCCATCTGTCTAATACCCAAAAGAGCTTCCTAGACTGCAAGGAGATCCAACCAGTCCATCCTAAAGGAAATCAGTCCTGAATTTTCATTGGAAGGACTGATGCTGAAGCTGAAACTCCAATACTTTGGCCACCTGATGCTGACTCATTTGAAAAGACCCTGATGCTGGGAAAGATTGAGGGCAGGAGGAGAAAGGGATGACAGAGGATGAGATGGTTGGATGGCATCACCAACTCAATGGACATGGGTTTGGGTGAACTCCGGGAGTTGGTGATGGATGGGGAGGCCTGGCGTGCTGCTGTTCATGGGGTTGCAAAGAGTCAGACACGACTGAGCAACTGAACTGAACTAAACTGAACTGAGGTGGCTCAGTGGTAAAGAATCCGCCTGCCAATAGGAGACACAGGTTTGATCCCTGGGTCTGGAAGACCCTCTGGAGGAGGAAATGGCAACCCACTCCAGTATTCTTGCCTAGAGAATCCCATGGGCAGAGGAGTCTGGCGGGCTACAGTCCATGGGGTTACAAAGAGTTAGACATGAATGAGAGACAGCACGAACACAACCCCTAAATGCACTTGGAAATGTTCCCCACTTCCTCAGCTTCTTATCTTAAGAAATAACTCCTCCATTTATGGAACAAGGATTTTCCACTGACACACCTCTTTCAGGTTATACAGGTTTCAGTATAAGAGACTTGTCAGTAGTAGCTTCAAAATACAAAACACTCACTCATGTAAAGAGTAATCCAGATCATTCTCCTGCTGGAAGAAAAGTCCCTGTATGTTGATAACAATGTCATCAAAGTGGGTTTGCTATTATTCAATAAAACAGACTATAAATAAATCTAAAAGTTGCTGATACTAATTGTATCACTTTTTAAAATTGATTTAATGATCTAGCAAAACTGAACTAGGAAAGATTTGAATAACTACACATTTATTTTAAAAATGGGACATTTGGGACTGGGCCCGCCAGGCTCCTCTGGCTGTGGTGGGGGTTCCAAGCGTGCATACTGGGGCTTGGGGCCATTTCTTCCTCCAGGAGAGCTGGACTCCACAAAGAGAAACTGAAAGTGGAGCTGGGCAGCGTGGGTGCGGGGCGCTGGGGAGACAGAGGACGCAGAGATGTGAGCCTGGGCGGCGGGGGCCCGGGACCGCGGTCTAACACCCGGGAGACCCCGGGGTGACGAGATGATGGGCCAGGAATGTCTCCCCGGGGGGGCAGAGGTGGCCGTGCCCACGAGGAGGCTCCCGGGGAGTGATCCTCCAGCACGAGACTAAGGCCTGGCCTCTGCGTCTGCAGGAGCTGCGGCGCTTCTGCGTCGTCTGGGCAGCCCTGGAAGTCTCCTGGCGACGGTGGTCCTCCTCTCTATGGTGCTTGACTCCGCATGGCTCCTCACCCAGGAGCAGCAGGATCTTCCAACCGTGAAGCCAAACGCCAGCCTAAATGTGAAGTTTGACCCACAGACGACGAAGCTGACTTGGGACTGCAGGGAAAACGCTAGCTCTGGGGAATGTGTGCTGATTCACAAGGAGAAGGGGCTGATTAAGAAAAAGGTCAAAGACAGTGAGTGTCAGTGCACGTTTCAGGACTATTCTCTCCACGGGGGAGTCACGCTTACCGTTGAAGTACATGTCAACCAGAGACGGCTTTCAGAAATGCTGGTCTACACTAACCCAGGTAGGGAGGGCACGGCTGCCCAAAACTTCTCCTGTGTTATCTACGACGCGGATTTCATGAACTGCAGCTGGGCCAAGGGCCGAGCGGCTCCCGACGACGTCCAGTACTTTCTGTACATCCGATCAAAGAAAAGAATCGAGAGGGAATGTCCTCGTTACCTGAAGGACTCGGGGACCCACGTGGGATGTCACCTCCGAGACCTCTCGGGATTAACGTCGTACAGTTACTTCCTGGTTAACGGTACCAGCCAAGAAACCGGAATCCAGTTCTTCGACTCGGTTTTGCTGTTAAAGGAAATAGAGCAGTACAACCCACCTGACAACATCACCGTCCAGTGCAACGAGTCCCACTGCCTCATCAGGTGGGAAAAGCCCAGGACCCGACAGCCATGGCCCAACAGGGAGTTCCAGTACCAGCTGGACATCCAGAGACGGCGCGATACCAGCAGCAGTAGAAGTCAACTGATTGTAGTATTTGGTGACTCCGGTAATAGATACAACTTTCCGAAACCGGGATCCAAAGCGAAACATACTGTGAAGATCAGGACAGCTGACGCCCGGAAAGCCCACTGGGGAGCCTGGAGCCAGCCCGTTGAGTTCGATTCCTCAAGAGCCACAGGTTATTCCCTCCGGTTCCACAGATCAAAGATAAATTGAATGATAACCATCAAGTCGACCACGAGATGCTATGGGAGAAGTTTACACACGAAACGGGAAAAAGTGACAAGGAAGAGGTCTTAACCGTGGAGACAGTCTCAGAAGCCCCAGCGAAACTGTGACTTCCAGGCATCTCCATACCCGGGACTTTCTAGAAGCTGTTGACTTTTTTTTTTAATATATTTTTTTAACATTTCTTAAATGTTTTATTTACGGTTTTCGAATGAAGCTTTTTTAAATTGTTGTGAGTGTTTGTGTAGCTTTCTATCTTTTTGTTCTTTTAACGAGGCTTCCCAGGGAGTCAGTGGTAAAGCACTCACCTACGAATCTAAGAGACTCGGGTTCGATTCCTTGGTCGGAAAGAACCCCTGGAGAAGGAAATGTCAGCTCACTCCAGTGTTCTTGCCTGGAGAATCCCATGGACACAGGATCCTGGGATCCTCATGGGGCCATGAAGAGCCAAACATGAATGAGCAACTAAAAAACATTTTCTTTTACTCTAAAAGATAATGTCATGTTTCTCAAAGGTGCTTTTGTAGCTGGAGAGATGTTTGCATGCCTTTCAAATCTGAACAACTTAATGCACCTCTCAGCGCCTCCTGGAACCCCATCCCTTCATCACACACAGGTGTCCAGACTGCCAGCGGCTGCTGGGGCGGGAACGCCATCTCCCCTGCCTCTGCTTCTGCTGGCGGACAGAATTCATCCTCCTGTTTTGGTTTCTTTTTTTTTTCCTGTATCAGCTCCAAGCATTTTTTCTGACCACAATGCAGTAAGATTAGATCTCAATTACAGGAGAAAAACTATTAAAAATTCCAACATATGGAGGCTGAACAACACGCTGCTGAATAACCAACAAATCACAGAAGAAATCAAAAAAGAAATCAAAATTTGCATAGAAACGAATGAAAATGAAAACACAACAACCCAAAACCTGTGGGACACGGTAAAAGCAGTCCTAAGGGGAAAGTTCATAGCAATACAGGCACACCTCAAGAAACAAGAAAAAAGTCAAATAAATAACCTAACTCTACACCTAAAGCAACTAGAAAAGGAAGAAATGAAGAACCCCAGGGTTAGTAGAAGGAAAGAAATCTTAAAAATTAGAGCAGAAATAAATGCAAAAGAAACAAAAGAGACCATAGCAAAAATCAACAAAACCAAAAGCTGGTTCTTTGAAAGGATAAATAAAATTGACAAACCATTAGCCAGACTCATCAAGAAACAAAGGGAGAAAAATCAAATCAACAAAATTAGAAACGAAAATGGAGAGATCACAACAGACAACACAGAAATACAAAGGATCATAAGAGACTACTATCAACAATTATATGCCAGTAAAATGGACAACGTGGAAGAAATGGACAAATTCTTAGAAAAGTACAACTTTCCAAAACTGGACCAGGAAGAAATAGAAAATCTTAACAGACCCATCACAAGCATGGAAATTGAAACTGTAATCAAAAATCTTCCAGCAAACAAAAGCCCCGGTCCAGACGGCTTTACAGCTGAATTCTACCAAAAATTTAGAGAAGAACTAACACCTATCCTGCTCAAACTCTTCCAGAAAATTGCAGAGGAAGGTAAACTTCCAAACTCATTCTATGAGGCCACCATCACCCTAATAGCAAAACCTGACAAAGATGCCACAAAAAAAGAAAACTACAGGCCAATATCACTGATGAACATAGATGCAAAAATCCTTAACAAAATTCTAGCAATCAGAATCCAACAACACATTAAAAAGATCATACACCATGATCAAGTGGGCTTTATCCCAGGGATGCAAGGATTCTTCAATATCCGCAAATCAATCAATGTAATACACCACATTAACAAATTGAAAAATAAAAACCATATGATTATCTCAATAGATGCAGAGAAAGCCTTTGACAAGATTCAACATCCATTTATGATAAAAACTCTCCAGAAAGCAGGAATAGAAGGAACATACCTCAACATAATAAAAGCTATATATGACAAACCCACAGCAAATATTATCCTCAATGGTGAAAAATTGAAAGCATTTCCTCTAAAGTCAGGAACAAGACAAGGGTGCCCACTTTCACCATTACTATTCAACATAGTTTTGGAAGTTTTGGCCACAGCAGTCAAAGCAGAAAAAGAAATAAAAGGAATCCAAATTGGAAAAGAAGAAGTAAAACTCTCACTATTTGCAGATGACATGATCCTCTACATAGAAAACCCTAAAGATTCCACCAGAAAATTACTAGAAATAATCAATGACTATAGTAAAGTTTCAGGATATAAAATCAACATACAGAAATCCCTTGCATTCCTATACACTAATAATGAGAAAACAGAAAGAGAAATTAAGGAAACAATTCCATTCACCATTGCAACGGAAAGAATAAAATACTTAGGAATATATCTACCTAAAGAAACTAAAGACCTATATATAGAAAACTATAAAACACTGGTGAAAGAAATCAGAGGACACTAATAGATGGAGAAATATACCATGTTCATGGATTGGAAGAATCAATATAGTGAAAATGAGTATACTACCCAAAGCAATTTATAGATTCAACGCAATCCCTATCAAGCTACCAACAGTATTCTTCACAGAGCTAGAACAAATAATTTCACAATTTGTATGGAAATACAAAAAACCTCGAATAGCCAAAGCGATCTTGAGAAAGAAGAATGGAACTGGAGGAATCAACCTACCTGACTTCAGGCTCTACTACAAAGCCACAGTTATCAAGACAGTATGGTACTGGCACAAAGACAGAAATATACATCAATGGAACAAAATAGAAAGCCCAGAGATAAATCCACGCACATATGGACACCTTATCTTTGACAAAGGAGGCAAGAATATACAATGGATTAAAGACAATCTCTTTAACAAGTGGTGCTGGGAAATCTGGTCAACCACTTGTAAAAGAATGAAACTGGACCACTTTCTAACACCATACACAAAAATAAACTCAAATGGATTAAAGATCTAAACGTAAGACCAGAAACTATAAAACTCCTAGAGGAGAACATAGGCAAAACACTCTCTGACATACATCACAGCAGGATCCTCTATGACCCACCTCCCAGAATATTGGAAATAAAAGCAAAAATAAACAAATGGGACCTAATTAACCTTAAAAGCTTCTGCACATCAAAGGAAACTATTAGCAAGGTGAAAAGACAGCCTTCAGAATGGGAGAAAATAATAGCAAATGAAGCAACCGACAAACAACTAATCTCAAAAATATACAAGCAACTCCTGCAGCTCAATTCCAGAAAAATAAATGACCCAATCAAAAAATGGGCCAAAGAACTAAATAGACATTTCTCCAAAGAAGACATACAGATGGCTAACAAACACATGAAAAGATGCTCAACATCACTCATTATCAGAGAAATGCAAATGAAAACCACTATGAGGTACCATTTCATACCAGTCAGAATGGCTGCGATCCAAAAGTCTACAAATAATAAATGCTGGAGAGGGTGTGGAGAAAAGGGAACCCTCTTACACTGTTGGTGGGAATGCAAACTAGTACAGCGACTATGGAGAACAGTGTGGAGATTCCTTAAAAAACTGGAAATAGAACTGCCTTATGATCCAGCAACCCCACTGCTGGGCATACACACTGAGGAAACCAGAAGGGAAAGAGACACGTGTACCCCAATGTTCATCGCAGCACTGTTTATAATAGCCAGGACATGGAAGCAACCTAGATGTCCATCAGCAGATGAATGGATAAGAAAGCAGTGGTACATATACACAATGGAGTATTACTCAGCCATTAAAAAGAATACATTTGAATCACTTCTAATGAGGTGGATGAAACTGGAGCCTATTATACAGAGTGAAGTAAGCCAGAAGGAAAAATATAAATACAGTATACTAACGCATATATATGGAATTTGGAAAGAGGGTAACAATAACCCGGTGTACGAGACAGCAAAAGAGACACTGATGTATAGAACAGTCTTATGGACTCTGTGGGAGAGGGAGAGGGTGGGAAGATTTGGGAGAATGGCAATGAAACATGTAAAATATCATGTAGGAAACGAGTTGCCAGTCCAGGTTCGATGCACGATGCTGGATGCTTGGGGCTGTTGCACTAGGACGGCCCAGAGGGATGGTATGGGGAGGGAGGAGGGAGGAGGGTTCAGGATGGGGAACACATGTATACCTGTGGCGGATTCATTTTGATATTTGGCAAAACTAATACAATTATGTAAAGTTTAAAAATAAAATAAAAAAAATAAATAAATAAAAATGGGACATTTACTATGATATGTAGAGGATGTACCCAGAGGAACACCTGCCTTTCTGAAAAGGAATACCAGCCCTACAAAGAAAAGTCTCTGTGTGAAGCACCTCCTCTAGTTATCCCACCTCCTGCTGTGTGTCTGGAACTCTGCGATTCTCACCATGTGACCACTGAAGTGATGCAGTAAAGGCAATCGGAGTGTTTTGGACCCCCTGCAATGAACCTGTAAAAACTGCTCTAAGAGCCAAAAGACCAGGGAATTGGACTGTGAAGGAGCCATGCCACCCACCTATAGAGCAGCTAAGCTGAGAACCACGTGAGGTTTTCCCTGGATGCCTCCAAAAATGAAGACGCCTCAGTAAGCCAGCATGGGGCTACACAGAACTGAGACTTGCAACTCGCGTCACAGAGCTCAGTCTCAGCTGCTTTCCGGATCCCAGAGATCAGCAAGGCTTTGAAGTGTTTTGAAAAAGCAGTTGGCAGACCACAATAGTTCAGAAGCACAGAGAGAAAATACTTTGATATGAAATATATTTATTTAACTTCTAAACTAACTTTTTTTTTATTCTTGTTTTCACTTACCTCTGACACATTTCCTCTCATTTATTCCAAAAATATTTGGATTTAAAATCCAGGAGAAGGGGCCGGCAGAGGATGAGCTGGTTAGATAGCAACACCAGCCAAATGGACGTGAGTTTGAGCAAACTTCAGGAGATGGTGACGGACAGGGAAGCCTGAAATGCTCCAGTCCATGGGGTCGCAAAAAGTCAGACACAACTTAGCAACTGAACAACAACAAATGATACACCAAAATTAAACAAAGAGTTTAAGAGATGATCTTAAAGGGAAAATAAAGGAGAAAACTTTAAGAAGAAGGGATCAAAATAATTTCGAAAATTGGTCAT
Organism: Bos indicus; assembly: GCF_029378745.1. Taxonomy (NCBI): domain Eukaryota; kingdom Metazoa; phylum Chordata; class Mammalia; order Artiodactyla; family Bovidae; genus Bos; species Bos indicus. The sequence goes on along the minus strand of NC_091773.1, from coordinate 20,593,439 downwards.
GTGCCACATTTCTGAAAATACTGCAGTTGAGCAATATTTTGGCGTCGAACCTGTAGCTGTCAGTGCAAGAGAGGGAAAATGAACGGCAATGTGGTTTGCAGCTACCGTGAGGGAAAAAGAAGCTAACTGCTGAGAATATTGAGACTGACACTGGAGCACTCGTCCTCCTGCGAGTGAAGTTCCCTGGATAGGATGTCATCATTGTTTTTCAGTCGCCCAGGGGGCTAAGCGGTAAGGAACCCACCTGCCAATGCAGGAGACTCAAGAGACCCAGGTTCAATCTGTGGGTCAGGAAGATCTCCTGGAGAAGGAAATGGCAACATACTCCACTCTTCTTGCCTGGAGAATTCCATGGACAGAGGAGCCTAGGAGGCTGCAGTCCAAGGGGCTGCAAAGAGTTGGACCAACTTAAGAGACTAAATGACGACATAACGCTGAAACTTAAAAAGCCTAATGATTGTTGAGATTTCCTGAAACCTAGGCCCTAAGCAATCCTTTCTACATTCACATATTCTTGAAAGAGTGAAGTCTGTCAACATCATTATCAAATTGCAAATCAACTCATAGGAAGTGTTCGTTCCACTCCATGTACCTGAATCCAACTGACTCAAGGTTTAAGGATCACCATGTTAAGGGAGTAATATACATGCATTTATTTTGTTCTGGTATTACCTGATTTATCACTCAGAATCTTGATGATGAAGTAAATATGAATGAATATTATGGTTGTATTTTAAAATGGAAAAGTTAATGACATCATACATAATCAAATCCACTTACTTTGCATACACAGCTTCTCTTTGGGGCTTCTCAGGTGATGCTAGTGGTAAAGAACCCTCCTGCCAGTGCAGGAGATGTAAGAGATGTGGGTTTGATCCCTGGGTCAGGAAGATCCCATGGAGGAGGGCACAGCAAAACCTCTCCAGTATTCCTGCCTTGAGAATCCCATGGACAGAGGAGCCTGGCAGGCTACAGTCCATAGGGTCGCAAAGAGTCAGACATGACTGAAGCGACTTAGCACAAATGCTAATTAGGAAGAAGTCACATTTTAGGGGTAAGATTGGTGCCATTGGGAGGGAGGGTTAGGTCACTGGTTATCTCTAGACTTTGCTTTCTCCCGTACACAACATTTCTGTTGCGAGATTAATTGTTCCTACAACTTACCTGTGATTCTTCCTCCTGCTTCCAGGATAGGATGCTGTGTTTACAAATAGACAGGTCCTCCCTGCTCCTGTTCTCTGGCTGCAGCCTGAAGTCTCAGGGGAACCTCTACAGACCCCAGCCCCTTTTCTGTTGAGGTGTAAGGGCCAAGGTCACACTAATCCCATGTGGGTACATCCTCTTGCAAAGCCCTGTATGGTATTGGTGCCACAGACCCCAAACCTCAGGAAACTAACCTGCTTCCTGTGCTGCATGGCCTCGCTCTCTTGTGAAGTTTGACAGGTATCTGAGGTGAGGTCACCTAACCCAGGGGTCTGGCCTGATGCTCACGGGCTGAAAGCTGAGTATAAGGTGCTGCAGTGACAGGGGTGGGGGTTTCAGTCCTTGTTTGGAAATGTATGAAAAGTAGGTACTTGTGCTTAGTCATGTCCAACTCTTTGGTACTTATGCTTAGTCGTGTCCAACTCTTTGCAATCCTTTGGACTGTAGCCTGCCAGACTCCTCTGTCCATGGAATTCTCAAGGCACGGATACTGGAGTGAGTAGCCATTTTCATCCGTGTATGAAAAATATCTGCTTAATTCTGCCCCTGCTGGCTCACTTCAGTTCCAATACTTCTCTTTCATGAACACAATTTTAAAAAATCCTGTGGTCAGAAAAACTCTCTGCAAATATCAAGGGTTTCCACTCATGATCCTTGTCTTGATTAAGTAGCTGCTGCAGTTCCAAACTCATGCCACCCTCTAGTGAGGGGACTATTAGGCTCGGCCGTGTGTCTGCATAGGAGCGCCGACCTGCCGCCCCCAGCGATGGGAGTGGCCCTGCCCGGTGCCTGGCCCCTCTCCCCTCAAGTGCACGCAGCTGCCAGGGGTCTCCATCTGTATCTTTCCACCCCTGGACCAGCCTCAGGATAGTATGGTGAGCAGCACAGACTGACCTCCACAAATGGCCTCCAACTCCTTCTCATATTTGATGTCTTCAAGTTTTAAGTGAGTTGCAGTTATGGAGGCAGAACTATTTTCTCCACCATCACCATCTTTCTATTTAGAAATCAAGTGTCCTGAAAATTCAGCATGGTCCAGGAGTGTTTTTAACCTCGGCTCTTCAGCTAGTTAGCCCTTGAAAACCCCTTGGACTTCCGAGAGGCCCATCTTCATGCGTGTGTTCTCTGAGCTCCACAGCACTTCCAGTGTCCACTCTCCAGACACTGATTCCATCACCTCCCAGCCGTGGGCCTCAGTGTCTCCTCCATCAGATGGAGGCACATGTCACACTTGCACTACAGATTGATATGGCAATGAAATGACTTCTGGTATGTTGGGAACCTAAAACTGTGCTCAGCACAGAGTCAGCTTCAAACACATTTGTTTTCTATCATTACTCTTATCATTATTGTCATTATCTTTTCTGCCCCCTGAGAGGCAGTGAGCCCTGACGTGACCCTGATCCAGTCTCTCAAGTTGCAGAGAGAAACTGTGCATTTCCCATCAATTTCTCAGCCGCAAGCATTGGAAGCTCTTCTCTATTTAAACCTATCCCTGAAATCAAATCCAGGGCACCTTGAATTTGGATCATAATGAAATGCAACCATTAACCTCATTGTTCCCTGTTTCGAAATCAACACAGATCCTAACTTCCAAACATAAACTGCATTATCAGGACACCTCAGGATTCTGATTCAGGCTGTAGAGTCAATAAGGAACACCCTTGATTTCAGGAGAATAATCCCCCTGAAGTCTCCCCACCAAGGTGGACACGAGGTTGTTAGGTGTCGACCCCTCTTGATGTAACAGCAACTCTCCAGTCTTGGAGGGAGAACATTCCCACCACACCTGTTCTTCCCAGAACACGCCCACCACACCTGTACTTCCTGTTCTAATTCCCTTTCTCTCCCTGTGCACCAGGGAACAGCTGAGCTCTGAACTCTCTGCTGGAACCTCCCTGCTTCTCCCCTCAGGTTGTCTAGTCCGCTGCAGACACTGGCAATGACGCTGGCTGGGGTACAAGGACCTTCTCGCCTAACTGGTGCCATCTGACCACAGCACCCAGCACAGAGAGCGTTTCTCCAGCTGTTGTGAATAATAACCTCCAAGGTCTGTATGAGCTACTTTACTCACAATGGTTCTGTGGCACTACATATACACGGGAGTGTTTCTCACTCAGGTCTGTTCTCCAGCTCTCTGGACAACAGTTTGGTGTTCTGCAATTCAGTTCTATTACTGCTGACCCCAGAGGTTAAGGGCTCAGTCCTGTGGCACTGCCCCCACTTCAAACTCCAATCCAAAGCCTTAAGTTGCCATCTGCACTTCAGACAAATCAGCTGTCAACTAGGGGCTTCCAAACCTCCCCTTCAGGTTTGGAAACTGTCTAGAAAGACGCACACAACTTAGGAAGACACTTCACTTACATAACATGGCTGCAGATGAGCAGCCATGGGGGCGGTTCCTGTAGATGTTCAGAGCAGGAACTTCTGTCCCTGGGGGACTGGTAGGCCAGACTCCTGTCTCATGGGTGTGTTTTCCAACTGAGAACTGATCAACTCCACTGCTGAAGGATTACTATGGAGACTTCACTGTGCAGATGTGATTGTTGAAAACACTGGCCTTTACAGATTGATTTGGTCTCAGCCCCCTGTCTCCTCCCTAAAGGTCAGGGTGCTGAAACTCAACTTCTAATCAAGCCTTGACTTTCTGGTGACCTACCCCATTCTGTGGGGCAACTGGCCACCAGCCAGCTCATTAACCCACAAACTACACCCTCACCACTCTGGAAACTTCAAGAGTTACAGAAGCTGCATGTCAGGAACTGGGCACAAAGACCAATATTTTCATTACATCACATCAGGAGAGGTTGATCTGCCCTGGAGAGAGGACCAGAGTGATGGCCCCAGGAGGGTGGAGATTCCTCCGCCCTGTGCTGATGGCCATGGCCCACATCCCAGGAGGCCCAGGCCTCAGTGCTTCATCCTTCCCCACCAGATGTGTGCATGCCATATCCACATGCCCAGGCTTCAGACAATGCTAACAGTGTAAGGGGTTTACAGGGCCTCCGCCAGCTCCTCCTGCTGCTCCCAGCAAACACACCTGGTGACCAGGGTCCTGCCATCTTAGGAAATCTTTCACCCTTTACACCTGCCTCCATGGGCTTCTCATCCACCACAGCTAGTTCACAAACAGGAGTAAAACTTTAAACAGAAAAGGAACTTTTTAAAGAATCTTAGGCAGCTCAGACAATCTTCAAAAGGCCAGGGAATCAAGTTTAGAAGGTTTCCCATTGGGAGTAAGGCCTGGAACCACACTGGAGAAATGGCCTATTTGGGTCCACTGGCCTGTGGTCACCTGGCCCAGAATGAGAAACATCTAGAAACCAAGCTCTGAGCTTACAGCTAAGAGGCACATTTATCCTCCTCGAGTCCTCAGATTCTTGCTCTCTTACCAGCACTAATCACATCAATGGAGATGGACTTGGAAGTTCTTCATGTCCCCCCAAACCCAAGATGGACTAGCAGGGTACAGGCTACCAACTCTGCTCAGAACTTGTAAGGCTCCACTGCTGTGGGCAAGATACTACTGCTTCTTATCTGCTTCCTCCATAAAATCTGTTGTTCAGTCAATAAGCCATCTCTGATACTTTGCAACCCTATGAACTGAAGCATGCCAGGCTTCCCTGTCCTTCACTCTTTCCTGGAGTTTGCTCAAATTCATAACCATTGAGTCAATGATAACATCTCATCCTCTGTCACTCCCTTCTCATCCTGCCCTCAATCTTTCCCAGCATCAGATTCCAGTGAACCGGCTCTTCACATCAGGTGGCAAAAATATTGGAGCTTCTGCTTCAGCATCACTCCTTCCAATCACTCCTTAATTTCCTTTAGGATTGACTGGTTTGATCTCCTTGCTGTCCAGGGGATTCTAAGAGTCTTCTCCAGCACCACAGTTTGAAAGCATCAATTCTTGATCACTCAGCCTTCTTAATGGTCCAACTCTCACATTCGTACATGACTATTGGAAAAAAAAGTATAGTTTTGACTATACGGACTTTTGTTGGCAAAGTGATGTCTCTGCTTTTTAATATTCTGTCTAGGTTTGTCATAGTTTTTCTTCCAAGGAGCAACTGTCTTTTCATTTCATGGCTGCAGTCATTGTGCCTTATCTGATCACAACAAGAAAACTGCTTCTTATCAGCAGTGAATTAGCAGACAGCCATATGCTGTCATCAGCTCTTGTTGCTCATCCCCGGGTACCAACTTTATAGTGGAAGGTCCAGAGTTTTCCCTGCTGGCACTGGAGGAAATTTCCTCTGCTGACTGAGTTCTGAATGACCCACCTTCAAAGATGAAGGTGAAGCAGAAATACTCACCAACATATAAATATTTCAAGGCAGAGGGAAATAGAGAAACAACTGTGGTATTTGCCCAATACACAGTGGTGATGGTGTGGCCCACGGGACAGACTGATCGAAAGCATCTCACAAGGGTCACTTGGATCGGTTGTCCCCAGATGTCATGGAAACACATTCATTTAACAAGTATTAGTTACATCTTACAGATATTATACAAGAAATGTCAGGAGTAAACCTTTCAATGGAAAATGATCCTTCGTGGTATTTTTCAAGCGTTGATACTTGGTGATGAAACACAGATGTGCGGATTGACTGGAGACAGGAAGATGGCACCTTTAACAAATCACAGAGATGGGAATATGGCATTTTTAATAAATCATAGGAAGAGTTATGGCATTTGAAATGAAAATTGAAGTTCATCTAAATTACTTTATTTTCCATAAAATAGAGTAATGCCTCCCTACTTAGTTTTATAGCCATGTTATGAAGTAGGTACTTCATTATGATTTCATAAATCATGCTATGGAAATCCTTGCCACCGTGCCTTGTAAATACACTTTTGATAGACATGACTGTTCTGTGAAGGTTTCACTCTGTTAACATTGATGGTTCTGAGCTTTGTTCACATACTGGATGCTTTAGGACAAGATAAGGTTGCATATATTACATTTCTAATTATTTTCCAAAATCTTTTAATTTAAAGGGAATCCCAGAAGTTATGCAAATATCTAGTTTCTGACATTTCTCCGACATTAAACTGAAAATCCATTGAGTTAAAAATTTCCACTGTTTTTAAAAATTATTCCCTCCAGGAAGCTGAACAAATGAATTATTAAAATTTACCTCTGCCACCCATCTCCCATAAACATGGGGAAAATGAATTCACTTTACCGTGTGGTGTCCTGTGATGGTTTACTTGTTTCCTGTGTGTATACACGATGCTGTTAGGAATAGTGTCACTTATAATTCCTGTTAAATGTGTGCACATGTGTGTGCACATATGTGCAAAGAAAGCATGAAGCACTCAGTCTCACACTGTGAAATATTCAAGGGTGAGGTTAGGAATTCTTCCTTCTGGTTCAGAGAGTTGAAGCAATGGAGCTGAGGATGAGGTGAACTTCAGGGAGTCTAAGAACAGCCCCTCACTCTATGGTCATTTATTCGGCAGGATATTAATTTCAGTTTTCTGGTATCATCAATAAGATTGAGAGGAAAAGGTGATCTGTTTGAGATCTTCTGACAATTTCTTAATGAGTCAGAATTTTATGACTTTTCCTTAGCTGAGCAGGAAACCTCTGTACACCTGGAGATATCTGGATGGTTGCAGAACCCAGACAAATAGTAGGTGACCGTCTGGCCAGACTGAGAGCCCCTTATCAGGGATGAAGCTCAAGAATGTGAAAACACGTTCTACCATCATTGGTGTCTTTGGACAGGACCTCTTTCCTGAAGACTTCTAACAGCACAGTTTTATCAATAAAACACTTTCCTGAGCACTGATGTTATATGTACATCTTATAAATGGACTACCATGCCAGTACATTTTGTTGATAATAAAACATCCATGGATCTGGTAGAATAAACACATAACTATATGTATTTCCTGTTACTCGTAGTCATTTTGTGTCCCTGGGGTATTCAACCGGATTGGAAACCATCGCTGTAGGATATTTTGCAGTCTTCATCTAAGATTTATGTGACCAGTTCATAGTACAGTATATTATATTAAGCAAATAATACATTTTTTTTCTTGATTGAACACATTTTTCTCAACTCTATGCCCATCTCTTGAAAAGTAAATGTACCTAATTATCTTCAGAAGATAAGTGCTGCTGTTGAAGGGTTTACACACATCATAGGAGTCTTGGGAAAAAAGGAAATACAATCTCAAGAGTCGTTGTGCTTCACTCTAATTATTCCATTTTAAAGTCATGAGACAAGCCTGTGTAAACAAACCATAGCAGATGAGAATGGCATAAATAGGAAACACATTTTGACATATTTTCTTGATGACCATTCGATACTCACATCAGGGGTTTCTTTTGTTTGTTTGTTTTTCCAAAATCTCTTTGGAAACAAATTAGTTCAATATTTTTTTCAGTCAATTCAGAATATAAAGTTATGAAGTGCTGCCCAATTCTTTTAAAACAATGAATAAAATTATAGTAGAACTTCAAGTATGTGATATTTCAAAGGCCATTTTAACTCCTAACACCTTACTTAGATTTCAATGATTAAAAACAAGATTAAGTTTCTGAGATTTTACATCTAGGAAGGGACAGTTGATTTCTTCTCCAGAATTTGTCACTGCCCAGACTCTGCTGGTCCCGCTGTGAGCACAGCGTCCACTGCACAAGCAGGACCTCTGTCCTGCTGCGTCTCTTTCCTTGTTGTTGTTCGGTTGCTCAGTTTTATCTGACTCTTTTGCGACCCCATGGATTATAGCCCACCAGGGTCCTCTATTCACCAGATTCCCAGGCACGAATACTGGAGTGGGTTGCCATTTCCTTCTCCAGCAGATCTTCCTGACCCAGGAATCAAACCCATGTCTCCTGCATTGCAGGCAGATTCCTTACCACTGAGCCACCTTGGAAGCCCCAGTCATGACATCTGCATGGTTGTCTCATTAGAAATAGAAAAAAGAAAGTCCTGACTGATCCTTGAAGATGCAGCTTTAGGTAATGCAGAGCAGAGTGCATCTCCAGGCGTGCACAGCTCCCCAGGGCTGCATCTTCCCTCATGGCCATCCTGACCCTGGCCTCCACTGCCTGTCTTGGCAAACCCAGCCTTCTTTGTGATTTGACAGCAGGGTTATTCCCAACACCTCCAGCTCGTACACAAGATTGTGAGGTATCTTCTCTATATGGATTCAATTTTTAAAACCTCTGTCAGCTAGAAACACATATGACTAAAATGAGGGTTAAATTATTGTGGTCCTTGCTGCATCTTTGGGAGCCAAGTGCACCCCGCATCATATGCTCCCCTGAGTGATGGGTGAAAGCGACTGAGGTAGGGCTGTCTGAGCCACTGAGAGTCCCAAGGTTGGAGCTGCGTGGCGTGTGGTGATCCCCATAATTTTGCCTCCTCAGAAAGTTAGAAATGCTATAAAGCAGATTTTTAGAGTAGAAACCAAGCTTAAGATATATATATATATATATATATATTTTTATATATATATATATATTTTTTTTTTTTTCTGCTCAATATGAGGCTGGTATTCGTTTCTCCTGGGTGCTCTGACTTCTCTCTCTGCATATATTGCTAAACAAATATAGGCTCTGAATTGCATTAGGCACAAGCAAATTTGACTTAAAATCAGAGTTTAAAGGAGAGTCAAGATTTTACATTTTGTTTTTCTGAATGCTTTGGTTATCTTTCGTGCCATTTTATCGTACCATGCTACCATTTACTACATACTTGTAGATTTTGATTCGCATCTAATTTCAAAATCTTAGAAGCATTAGAGAGGCTGAGTTTTGGCAGAAAACATTCTGTAACTGATCAAATTAAATGACCCGTCATGAAAGGTCACTGTAAGAAGAACAAACATCTACCTCACCATGTTCTAGACTGTAAAGTAGACAGATTTAAGCTGATATTTCCACTGTAATATTTGAAAAATATAGTCAGTGGGGTAGGTGCATTTTGAACCAGAGGAGTTATTTTTAATATAAATACATTGTATATTAATTTTTCTAAATAGAGGAGGCTAATGTTTGCTATTAGATATATAATTGGCCTGTATTCCATTGGGTTTCCTACTTGTATCAGTAATTTTCCTCTCTGCTGTTGCTATATATACACATACATATTCTTTTAATGCTGAAACGGTATGAACATGCAAATTACAAAGAGCGAGCCTCATTTAATCATACATAATTAAACATTTCAAGCTTAGCATGGATAATCTGTCTTGCCCACAAAGGCACAAATGATTTCCCAGCTCTCCAAGCAGTGCTGACTGGTATGCAGTTGTGAGCTGTCAGTAAAACACACTGGAGCTCTAGCAGCCTCAGCATGGGGGTGTCACAGGTGACAACTGGCACCAAGCGGCCTTCCTGGTTGTCAAGGTGATGCAACAAAAGACAGTCATCATATGTCACCAGCTATGGTGACATAAACATGGAACTGCTGTGTATCAGGTGGAAAATGTCATCTTAAAACATCTGATAATTTGATTCAACCAGTATTGACTTCATAAGTGGTCTATGGGGATATGCATTTTCCATGGTTGACCTCAGAATAAAATAAAAATTTTATGTTCAAAGTTACATATAATTGTTTCAAATGTTAAAGTTAAGGTAATTGTTTCAGAATAAATTATGTTTTCAGGATAGGTAATTTAAAATTATATTTGTAGAAGCTCAAGAATGAAGTTTCGGGATCCGATGGGGACTCAATGCTGTGCACGTGGTGCACGGCTCAGAGCCACCTCGCTCTGTGAGAAGCGCAGCTGACTCTGTCTTAGCCTGCAAATGCGGTAAGGAGTCCCTCCTGGCTAGTCCTTCCTTCTAGGGAAGTGAGCACTGGGGTTTCAGAGGCAAACACTGGAGAGGATGTGGAGAAAAGGGAGACTTTGTGCACTGTTGGTGGGAATGGAAATTCTAGAAAGCAGTGTGGAGGTTCCTCAAAAACTACAAATCGAACTACCCTAGCTTCCAGCAATTCAACTCCTATTAATCCAAAGAAACAAAAACCCTAGTGAGAAAAGATACATGTACCCTTATTGTTCATGTGTGTGGTGCGGTACTATGTGTAGTCGCTCAGTTGTGTCCAACTTTTTTCGACCCCATGGACTGTACTGGAGTGGATTTTCATGCTCTCCTCCAGGGGATCTTCCCAACCCAAGGATCAAACCCAAGTATCTCACACTGCAGGCAGATTCTTTACCATCTGAGTCACCCGGGAAGCCCCTATGGCAGCATTATTTACAATAGCCAAGACATGGAAGCAAAGTATCCATCAGATGAATGGATAAAGAAGATGTAGTATTCACGCACAACGGAATATTATTCAGCTATTAAAAAAAAAAGCAATGAAATCTTTCCATTTGTGACAACATAGACCTAGAGGGTGTGACGCTAAGTGCAATAAGTCAGAGAAAGACAAATACTGTGTGATTTCCCTTACACATGGAATCTAAAAAACACACGAACAAACAGAACAAACCAGAAACAGACTCATAGACACAGAAAACAGACAGGTGGTCACCAGAAGGTAACCACCTTCAGTCAAGGTAAAGGGTGAAATAGGTGAGAGAGACTAAAAGGTACAAATTTCCAGTTACAAAATAAATGAAAGTAAATGTCACAGGAATGAAATGTAGAGCATAGGAAACAGAGTCGTAATAATGTAAAAATCTCTATGGTGAAAGACTAGACTCGTCTGGTAATCATTCTATAATGCAGAGAAACATTGGATCACTGTGTTGTGTACTTGAAATTAACATAGAATTGTAAGTCACTATACTGCTGCGTTGCTTCAGTCATGTCTGACTCTGTGCGACCCCACAGACGGCAGCCCATCAGGCTCCCCCATCCCTGGGATTCTCCAGGCAAGAACACTGGAGTGGGTTGCCATTTCCTTCTCCAATGCAGGAAAGTGAAAAGTGAAAGTGAAGTCGCTCAGTTGTGTCCGACTCTTTGTGACCCCATGGACTGCAGCCTACCAGGCTCCTCTGTCCATGGGAGTTTCCAGGCAAGAGTACTGGAGTGGGGTGCCATTGCCTTCTCTGAATAAGTAAGTAGTAAATAAAAAAATATAAATGTATGCATTGGGAGGAAATACATCAAAATGTTAAATGGTTATCTCTGGGGGGTTGCAGATTATGATTAAATTTAATATGTATTGGCTGTAAAATTAGAAAGAAAATAATAAGTGTCATTAAAAATGAAAAAAAAAAAAACCCTGAATCTCTGAAAAAGAATCCATATAGATGGTTTAAGTTCAGTGGTAAAATCAAGCAGACCTGGGCTTACATGTTATTTCCAAAATGTGACCCCCGTGTCAGCGTTGGAAATGCATTCAATTTCTAACTCTTGGTTCCTCATCAGGAAAATGGAGAATAATCATATTAAAGCATTTGTCACAGGACCTGAATCATGGTGATAATGCTATGTAAATGCTTAGTGTTTTGTTAGAAGGAAATTTTCAATGTTTTGGTCTCAATTTGATGTAAGAAAAATAGGAAGATGTGGAACGATTCTGAGAAACTATGGAGAGCATTAACTTCCACTGATTTCCCCTGAATTTGAGTCACTGAAAGAGGATCATGGGCAGACAGCACCATCATTCAAGATACCAGGGGACGTGATGACGGGAATCCAAAGGGGAAAGAAAAGATACCATGAAAACTCTGGAGGCAATTGACACAAACTAGACCAGCTTAGCAGATATTAGAACCTGTAATGCTGACTTGCACAAACAAATAAGGTTAGAGAAACCAAGTCTGACTGTCAAAGGAAAAGTAAAGCTTGATATGATTTTAGAAAATGTAAAGTTAGATACAGACTAGGAAATAGTATCAGTAAAGAAATTTTTTGGGATATTTGCACTAAAATAAGGAGACTTAGATCCGTAAGTGTTAGTCGCTCAGTCAAGTCCGACTCTTTGTGACCCCATGGACTGTAGCCTGCCAGTCTCCATCTCCACTGTCCATGGAGTTCTCCAGGCAAGAATCCTGGAGTGGGGTGCAATTCCCTCCTCCAGGGGATCTTCCCGACCCAGGGATGGAACCTGGGTCTTCAGCATTGCAGGTGGATTCTTTATCATCTGAGCCACCACAGAGTCCTTTTGTAAATACACAATGTGCACATTTAGGAATATTGATTTACTTGTTTGGCAAAACAAATTTTGAAGGCAAAAATCATACATGAAAATATGAAAGATCATACCTACTTAAGATTCTAAGACTGTTTTTGTTGCAGTGATCTTTGGTAGCTGGTCCTCAGTGGAGCTCCAGCAGAAACCCAATGAAAAGAGCAGAGGCAGGTGCAGAGACAGGGTCCCAGGTCAGAGTGCAAGCTGTTCCAGTTAGCCACTGAGAAGCCGTTTTAGTTTCCTAGGGCAGCCGGAGTGAAGTACCACAGACTGGGTGGCTTAAACAACAGAAAGTTATTTTCTCAGAGTCCTGAAGGTAAGAAGTCCAAGATCAAGGTGTCAGCAGGATAGCTGTCTCCTCACCCTCTCTCTTGGGTGTGCAAATGTCCAAAGCGCCCTTCGGTCTTCACACAGTCTTCCCTCTGTCCTTATGTCCTTATGTCCTAACGTACTTTTCTCAAAAGCACACACAGCTGCTACCAGATTAGGGCCCACTCTCATGATCTAATTTAAACTCCTGTTTCACAGGGCCTCCCAGGTGGCACTAGTGGTAAAGAATCTGCCTGCCAATGCAGGAGACAGAGATGTGAGTTCAATCCCTGGCTGGGGAAGATTCCTTGAAGCAGGAAATGGCAACCCACTGGGGTATTCTTGCCTGGAGGTAATCCCATGGACAAAGGAGCCTGGTGGGTTACAGTGCATGGGGTCACAGTTGGACGTGACTGAGCACCTGAGCACCACCACCATCTCTTTCAAGACCTTGTCTACAAGTACAGTCACATTCCAAGATACCGGGGGTCACTGCTTCAATATATGAATTTGTGGGGACACAATTCATCACATACCAGATGCTGTTTATTTTTACTTTGGGATAAAGATAAGGATGGTTACCAGGTGTGTGGCACAAAGACACTGCTGGATATAAAGGAAGCCGTCTATGCTGTGGCTTGTGACAGATGCCCCATGTAAGTGGCACCTCCGTGATTAAGGCACACTCGGCTGAGGACATGTTGTCAGCCTGGGACATGTGCTTCCACACAATTCATGTCTTCTTGACCTCAGAGGCAGCATACACATAGTCTTTTTTTGTTTGTTTGTTTTGTTTTGTTTTTATGGAATGTAGATTTCTGAAGCATTTCAAAAAGGCTTAGAAACTTCACAGCGAATCTCCTCAAAATAGTAGTTCCAGGGTGATGCAATTTGCCGAGATAACACGGGACTCAAGTGGAGGTGAATTTCACAGCAGTGGAGCTGATTTCAGTTTTGGGGAAAGAACCTGTGAAAGGTTCCTGAGACGATGAGTAACTCAACTCCTGGTAAGAAACTAGAACCACAAGGGTGCCCGGGGAAGTTGCATCTCAGTGTAACAGCTGAATTAAAAGCCCAGGACTCGATGAGAGAATGTCAACAAAGCATCTCCCCAGAAGAAAGCGAAAGAGGCTCCCCAAGGCTGCACCGGAGTGGGGAGCTCAGAACAAGGGCCATTGTAAGTACCTTAATTGTCATTTGTTATTCACACTTCTTTGAAAATAAAAATCTTTACAGTTCAACAGCAGCAAACATACTGATTGGAACTTTTCACATTGCAATTAGAGTAAAAGCCATTGAGATGTGTTCATGGGGACACTTGAAGCAGAATTTATGCAAAAGAGATCAATTTTTAAAACTAGAGTGAGTCAGGATAAAATCTGTTGGGGAGGTACTGAAATCACTCAGGGGTGCTTAGTATCATGGAGAAGGGTAGATGCAGTCTAACTCTCAGCCACTTTTCAGTTGAGCAGATATTTATAACAATCTCATGATGAATTTGCACGTTTAGTACATCTTTAAAAATTTGCATTTGTATTTGCTTTCATCTAAAACTAACATCTTAAGTGTATAATTTTGAGCAAACTGACCGCTGTGGTGATCTTCCTGTGGCAATTATTTCCTCTGGATGTCAGGCTCCAGGGTGAGTGAGAGCTGATTCTGACTCTGTTTGTACATGCACACATGCATGTACACACATGTGTGCCACACACTTATGGGCATGCATGCATGCACACACACACGGGAGCACTGAGCTTGAAATAAGTACCATTTAAATCAGACAAAAAATTAGTGACATCTGTAAAATAACAGATTAAAAGCTGATCATTCCATTCCCACTCTGTAGAAACAAAAGCTAAACCAGCCTCGCACCCTCTATGCCCTGTTCTGATCTCTCAAATACAGCCTTGGCATCTCAGGAACATGACTCTGGGTCTCATGCAGGGAAGGAGAATACATCAGAATAAATGAACCAACTCTCCAAGGGAAAATTCAATTCTGTGACCAAACAGTAGTGAATCTTATGTTTGAAAACAAAATTCTACTTTTCTATTAAAATCTGAATTGATGATTCTATCTTTCCTGAGAGTAGTTCAGGACATGTTATTGGTTCTGTAATTTCTATATCCTGCTCCAACACCCTGGATAGCCCTCCATCCTGGGTTGTCTTCACCTGAACAGGAAGCGCCACATAACCATGGAGCAGAAAGCCTCATGTTCAAATGTCAACTGTGTCTTCTGATCACATCCTATGCCATACCACACACTCCACTTTGTTACTGACAATAAATAACATCCCACATGGTATTGATTTATGTTCAGGAAAGCCGGGTTTAATGAATTTCAATCTGGAAAAGATGAGAGAAGATAAGGAAATAGATTGTTTTATTTCTCTAACCAGCAAAGTTCACTTGTAGAAGACATAAAAAACTGTGTTTGTGAGGCTTAAAATAATTTCATATTCTATTGCTTTTGAAAGCTGAGCTTTTTTTAGCTACCAAAAGGACTACGAAAATGCAATATGTCAAAACACTGGGGAAACAAAGAAACAAGGGAAAATGAGAATACAAAAGAGGTTCCCTTTGCTGCTAAGTACTTTTAATGAGAGGAAAGAGACCTTCTGAAAGAATAGCCTGGTTCATAGACTATTAAAACACTTGCTGTTTTTAAAATGTTATTTCATAGATTAAGAACAGAGATAGAAAATATTAACTGTCCTGATTAGATTTCAGAAATGACACATATGTGAAAATTATCCAGGGACTTTTACACCTCTTCAATATTTTCTTTCAAAATATTCAAAGGGACTTGAAAAATTATACATATATATGATATATGTATAATATAGAATTTTTATATTCTCTAATAGTAAATACTGATACTTCCCCATGGTTACCCATATACATTTAAATCAGATCTGTTGCTAAATAACAATTATTACCTTTTCTCTGGGTGGCATAAAAGTGTACTCATTTAAGAATAGTATCTGCACAACTGTGAAATATTTTAATATTTTAAAAATAAAAAAATCAGCACTGGAAATCAACACTGAAGAATAAAATTAAGTTGTTAGTAGTTTAAGTTTGGTGTAATCCTAGGAGAATGGGTAGTCATTGCTAAGTTGAGAAAATATTCAATTATTTACAATGAGATTCTTTTGAAAATTGAGATATAATTAACATATACTATTGTGTATGCTTAAGGTCTACAAGATGTTGATTAGATGCACTTATATACTGCAGTATGATTGCCATCTTCGTGTTAGCTAGCATTCTGTTAGGACATATAACTATTATTTCTTATACATCACAATGTATATATACATATATCAGATCAGATCAGATCAGATCAGTCACTCAGTCGTGTCCGACTCTTTGCGATCCCATGAATCGCAGCACGCCAGGCCTCCCTGTCCAACACCAACTCCCGGAGTTCACTGAGACTCACGTCCATCAAGTCAGTGATGCCATCCAGCCATCTCATCCTCTGTCGTCCCCTTCTCCTCCTGTCCCCAATCCCTCCCAGCATCAGAGTCTTTTCCAATGAGTCAACTCTTCACATGAGGTGGCCAAAGTACTGGAGTTTCAGCTTTAGCATCATTCCTTCCAAAGAAATCCCAGGGCTGATCTCCTTCAGAATGGACTGGTTGGATCTCCTTGCAGTCCAAGGGACTCTCAGGAGTCTTCTCCAACACCACAGTTCAAAAGCATCAATTCTTCGCCACTCAACCTTCTTCACAGTCCAACTCTCAGGGTTGGCATATATATATATATACACACACACTACATGTATGCTTAGTTATTTTCTATAAGATGTTATGAGAAAATTTTCAAAGGAGAAAGCAAAAGCTCCAAAAAGAACTTTCAAAAATTGGAAAACTGTGGTTGTAGATACAAACATCATTTCTTCAGTCTCTAGTGGAAATTTATTGCTTGTTTCAGTTGTCAACTGAGAATTCTACATCCGATTGAAAAGAAATGAAGGCAAAATAAAGACCTTTTCAGCTGAATAAAACCTAAGAAAAATCTTCATCAGCAAACAAGATGCACACACACACAAAAAAAAGCTAAAGGAAGTTCATCAGACTAAGAAAATGACACCAGATGGGTACTCTGATTTGCATAAAAGGCTGAAAATGAAAAGAAATGGGTAAATACAATTTTTTCATTTGCAAAGATTTCTTTAAAAGACAAATGATTAAAGCAAAAATTAGTGACTATATTGTCAGGTTAATAAGATATGTTAAAGTAAAATATATGAAAACAATAAGGAAGAGTGGAGAGACGAGTCCCTTTTCTTCAGCCCTACCCCTATCCCTGAGCTGGTGGAAGCTTACTGACCTGCTGCTTGGACAGTCAGAAGGAAAAACATTCAAGGGAGTGTCAACTACAAATGGGCACTTGCCAAGAACACTGCCAATGACTGAACAACAAAGGCATTTGCCATCTGTCTCTATGGAGATTGAACCCCATGCTGCTGTAGCTGGTGAACTTCAACAACCCCTAAGAGAGTTCACGATGGAGTGAGGCACTCTGTGCTACGGGGAATCTGGTGGGACCTGTCTTTAGATAGTTGGATGTTTTTAGGAACAGATTTTATGATCTCAATCCTTGCGTCTCCTCATATCTAGAGAAGCACTAAATCCCTTCATGGTGACACCAGATCCTCATGAATAGCAAAAAACCTTTTGTAAAGTGAGTGCTTCATGGTATTGAACTCCAGCTTCACCAAAACCTTGTATATTGATTTTGCCCCACTACCTCTTGGGAGCAGTCTTTCAGAGCTATCTGAGAAGATGCCTCCCACGTGGCAGTCCTCATTTTGCCCCAAATAAAACTTAACTCAAAATTCTCAAGTTGAGCATCATTTTTTAGTCTGCAGGAGTTATGTGAAAACTTTTTAAACTTTAAAATCCATATATTCCTTTAAAGCTACATGAGATTCTAAATAAATGTAGTATTTAGCATATAGGAACAAGGTCCTACTGTATAACACAGGCAACTATATTCAATATCCTATGACAGACTATAATGGAAAAGAATATGAAAAAGAATGTATGTATATAACTGTTGTACACCAGAAATTAACATAGCCTTATAAACCAACTATATTTCAATAAAGGGGCTTCCCTGGTGGCTCAGATGGTAAAGAATCTGCATGCGATGTGGGAGACCCAGGTTCGCTCCCTGGGTCAGGAAGATCCTCTGGAGAAGGGCATGGCAACCCACTCCAGTACTCTTGCCTGGAGAATTCCATGGACAGAGGAGCCTGGCAGGCTACAGTCCATGGGGATGCAAAGAGTCGGACACAACGGAGCAAATAACACTTCATACTTCAATCAGGGCTTCCCTGGTGGCTCAGCTGGGAAAGAATCCATCTGCAATGCAGGAAACCTGGGTTCGATCCCTGGGTTAGGAGGATCCCCTAGAGAAGGGAATAGCTACCCAGTCCAGTATTCTGGCATGGAGAATTCCATGGACTGTATAATTCATGGGGCCACAAACAGTTGGACAACACAGATGGTCAATACTGAAATTGAGATTGATTATATTCTTTGTAGCCAAGGATGGAGAAGCTCTATACAGTCAGCAAAAACAAGACCAGGAGCTGACTGTGGCTCAGATCATGAATTCCTCATTGCAAAATTCAGACTCAAATTGAAGAAAGTAGAGAAAACCATGAGACCATCCAGGTAAGACCTAAATCAAATCCCTTACAATTATACAGTGGAAGTGACAAATAGAAGTGATTAGATCTGATAGACAGAGTGCCTGAAGAACTATGGATGGAGGTTCGTGACATTGTACAGGAGACAGGGATCAAGACCATTCCCAAGAAAAAGACATGCAGAAAGGCAAAATGGTTGTCTGAGGAGGCCTTACAAATACCTGAGAAAAGAAGAAAAGCTAAAGGTACAGGAGAAAAGGAAAGATATACCCACCTGAATGCAAGTTCCAAAAAAAAAGCAAGGAGAGATAAGGAAGCGTTTCTCAGCGAGCAATGCAAAGAAATAAAGGAAAACAATAGAACGGGAAAGACTAGAGGTCTCTTCAAGAAAATTAGAGATACCAAGGGAACATTTCATGCAAAGATGGACACAATAAAGACAGAAATGGTATGGACCTAACAGAAGCAGAAGATATTAAGAAAAGATGGCAGGAATACACAGAAGTGAAGTCGCTCAGTCGTGTCCGACTCTTTGCAACCCCATGGACTGTAGCCTATCAGGCTCCTCTGTCCATGGGATTTTCCAAGCAAGAGTGCTGGAGTGGATTGCCATTTCCTTCTGCAGGAGATCTTCCTGACCCAGGTCTCCCGCATTACAGGCAGGCTCTTTACCTTCTGAGCTACCAGGGAAGCCCCGGAACTATACAAAAGAAGAACTATACAAAAAAAGATCTTCATGACCCAGATAACCATGATGGTGTGCTCACTCACCTAGAGCCAGACTGGGGTCTGAAGAGCCTCTTGATGAAAGTGAAAGAGGAGAGTGAAAAAGCTGGCTTAAAACTCAACACTCAAAAAACAAAGATCATGGCATCCAGTCCCATCCCTTCATGGCAAATAGATAGGGAAACAATGGAAAGAGTGACAGATTTTATTTTCTTGGGCTCCAAAATCACTCTGGACAGTGACTGCAGCCATGAATCTAAAAGACACTTGCTCCTTGGAAGAAAAGCTATGACCAACCTAAACAGCATATCAAAAAGCAGAGACATGACTTTGCCAAAATGAAAGTCGCTCAGTTGAGTTCGACTCTTTGCAACTCCATGCACTACACCATCCATGGAATTTTTCAGTACAGAATACTGGAGTGAGTAGCCTTTCCCTTCTCCAGGAAGGTCCATCTAGTCAAAGCTGTGGTTTTTCCAGTAGTCACGTATGGATGTGAGATTTAGACCATAAAGATGAGCACCAAAGAATGGATGCTTTTGAACTGTGGTGTTGGAGAAGACTCTTGAGAGTCCCTTGGACTGCAAGGAGGTCAAACCAGTCAATCCTAAAGGAAATCATTCCTGAATATTCATTGGAAGGACTGATGCTGAAGCTGAAAATCCAATACTTTGGCCACCTGATGTGAAGAATGACTCATTTGAAAAGACCCTGATGCTGGGGAAGATTGAAGGCAGAAAGAGAAAGGAATGACAGAGGATGAGGTGGTTGGATGGCATAACCGACTTGATGGACATGAGTTTGAGCAAGCTCCAGGACTTGGTGATGGACAGGGAAGCCTGGCATGCTGTAATCTATAAGGTCACTAAGAGTCAGACATGACTGAGCAACTGAACTGAACTTCTAGGACATCATGGGGCTTTCCTACAAAAGCCAACAGGCTGGTTGTTGTGTTAGCTGTACAACACATTCCATTGCCCAAAGCGATAAGACCTTTTAGAAAGCTAATTGCTAGTATGCAGTAATGGATATAGATTTCCTCTATATTGGCCAAGGACAATGGGAGACATTTTTTTAAACTTAATTAAATTTCCCTTTATCTCCATCCACCAGGTTGAGATGAACTCCCAGGCTTGCCCCACTACCTCTTCACCAGAGGCTGCATCTAGGAAGGATTTCAATAAGGAAAGAGACTAATTTTGCCACACACACTGGGGCAAGGAGGCTCAACGATCTAACCTAAAACTTTACTCATTTGGAGGAATAGACCTTCATTTTGTTTTCCTGTGTTACTGCATAGAAAACCGGAAATCATCTGTATCTGAATGAATTAGTTTGCTCTGAACGTTTAAGCTGCTGAAGGACTAGTTAAAAGTAGGATGAAAAAAAATGAGGAAAGAAAGGTGCATGAGAGATGTGAAAACACAGCATAATTTTGCCAAACTGGCTGCACACGGAAGCCATGCCCTGCCCCCTACTCCCTTCCTTCTTGCCCTTTCTCCTTCCCCCTCCTTTTCTTTCTCCCTCTCTCCCTCCCTCCACATTTCCTTCCTTCCTTCCTTTTTCCTTTGCAACAATACTAATTAACAGCTTCCTTGTGCCCAGCTCTGGGTCTACTGGGGAAGGACACATGACCCTTGCTGTCTAATGCCCATTTACCTGCCATTGGCACAAAAACGGTAAGCAGTAAGCAAAGGCCACTGGTACAGGTTGTACACACAGTTGTGAAGAAAGCAGAGTTGTGATGAGATACTAAACAGCTGGGATGGGGAGTAGGTGGAGTCAGGGGGCTCCCTGGAGAAAGTGGGCGGGAAAGACCTCTCCAAGGAGGTGGCTTTTGAGAGGAACCAGAGAAAGCCCTAGTAGGAGAGGATGCAAGCTGAAAAAACAGTGGCAACAGAAACAGTCCAGAGGGTGAGGAATGTGGATCAAGAAAACAGCCAGTGGAACACAGTGAGGGAGGGGACTTCGTAAGAGAAAAGCAAAACCTTAGACTCTGGACGTTCATGTTGTTGCTTTTTTTACTGAAGGCAATGAATTTGTGTTATGAAAGATAATTTCTACACTATGCCAAGACATGTTTTTACTACAAACGGACTGTTTCATGTTCATGCAATCTGTTTCAGATGACCCATGTCATTGTTCAAACTCGAGATGGATGAACAATTAGGAACATCTGTATGGCTGATCGTCATTGATCTGATTGTATATATGTGTGTATCTATGTATATAAATATGTGTATATGTATACATGTGCTTGTATGTCTGCATATTTTTACCACAGAGAATATTTATAGATTTTTCCTTGTGAAGGTTTCCTACTAACTGTGAAATATGAAATGGAAATTTCTCTGTGCCTAGACCCAAAAAATGGAGATGAGAAATTAAAAACATCTGCTTGTGCCAAGAAATAGATCAACAAAAGTCTATATGCCAGGGGCTGCCAGAACTGTCTCTTGTTAAGGAATTTATGTAAAGATAAATTATGCTTTTAAAAGCTGTTCTTGAATCTTAATCACTGACTATGGTTGTCATGAGTCGATACAGAGGTTCTCCTCCATCCTACAGTCATTCAAAGACACGTGATTTCATCAGTCAGTGAAAGCAAGTGACACACACTGAGAGGCTGAACACAACAATGGAGAAAGGCCAGCATAGTGTATGAGAGAGCCGCTCGGACCCACAACCTTTGCTGCAAGCCCACCACAGCCTTCTGAGTGGTGTGCCCACAATAGGCAGGACTTACTAGTGAGTAACTGCAAGTTTCTCTGGTTTTGCACCTCTTCCAACTCCTGAGTCAACCTGAGAAAAACAACTGAGGTCCCTGGACCAATGGTATAGGGTGTCTCCTGGTTACCACGTCTAGTTCCCCTCCCCCAGCCTCTGGTTGGGGGTCGGAGGACCTGAGCCACCCTGTGTCCTCCTGAAAGGTCCCCCCCCCTGCTGTGCTGCCTTCCAGTCTGCTTAAACGCATGAGCCGGTGGTTGACAACCTCCGCTTTTCTTGTTTGGGTAGGCTCTGTGTATCTTACGCTTCGGACTAGTCACTGACTCCCCTTTCCTTTTCCATAAAAGGATCTAGAGACACTGCTGGGAGGGGAGAGATGATTGAATTGAGAGCTACAGGCTCCCAAGTTGTGTGATGACTGTGATGGCAAAGTGTGGAGGCCAGGGGCTTGTCCACTGATGCTCGAGGATTCCAGTCTCCTCCACCTTTGCATTGAGGTTTGGTTGTGCAGACGTTTTAGGAGTGGGTACACCATTTGCTAAACCCACCCTCTCTCTGCCACAGCTCAGCTTGGGAAAGCACCTCCAGGACACCAGCAGCTGGAGGGACATGCACCCTTCACTGTGCAGCCCCAGAGGCTGTTTGATTGGCTGTTACAGCAGCATGTTCAAGACCATCCTACACTGACCATGGATGGATATACCATCATCCAATCAGAACCATAGAGTTTACAGCATGTATTGTCTTCATATGGAAAATAAACTTCCTATTTCCTTTCATATTGAAAATAAATTTCCAATCAGATAACTGTGATGTGGATCCAGCTGGTGAAACAATTAGAGGTAATCAGATTACAGGAAAAGGGTCAATTAGAGTCCTCAGAACATGCTGCTGTGTTTGAAAATGTTCATGGCAACTTACAGTGTTCTGAGTTTTTGTATGTCGCTATTCCAAAGGTTTATGTCTCTGTGTCTATTTCTTTCTTTTCTTCTTTTTTTTGCAGAGAACAGAGGGGCTGATAATAAAACTTAAAAGCTTCTGCACAACAGAAGAAACTATAAGCAAGGTGAAAAGACAGCCTTTAGAATGGGAGAAAATAATAGCAAATGAAGCAACTGACAAACAACAAATCTCAAAAATATACAAGCAACTCCTACAGCTCAATTACAGAAAAATAAATGACCCAATCAAAAAATGGGCCAAAGAACTAAATAGACAGTTCTCCAAAGAAGACATACAGATGGCTAACAAACACATTAAAAGATGCTCAACATCACTCATTATCAGAGAAATGCAAATCAAAACCACTATGAGGTACCATTTCACGCCAGTCAGAATGGGGGCGATTCAAAAGTCTACAAGCAATAAATGCTGGAGAGGGTGTGGAGAAAAGAGAACCCTCTTACACTGTTGGTGGGAATGCAAACTAGTACAGCCACTATGGAGAACAGTGTGAAGATTCCTTAAAAAACTGGAAATAGAACTGCCTTATGACCAACCTCGATAGCATATTCAAAAGCAGAGACATTACTTTGCCAACAAAGGTTCGTCTAGTCAAGGCTATGGTTTTTCCTGTGGTCATGTATGGATGTGAGTGTTGGACTGTGAAGAAGGCTGAGTGCCGAAGAATTGATGTTTTTGAACTGTGGTGTTGGAGAAGACTCTTGAGAGTCCCTTGGACTGCAAGGAGATCCAACCAGTCCATTCTGAAGGAGATCAGCCCTGGGATTTCTTTGGAAGGAATGATGCTAAAGCTGAAACTCCAGTCCTTTGGCCACCTCATGCAAAGAGTTGACTCATTGGAAAAGACTCTGATGCTGGGAGGGATTGGGGGCAGGAGGAGAAGGGGACGACAGAGGATGAGATGGCTGGATGGCATCACTGACTCGATGGACGTGAGTCTCAGTGAACTTCAGGAGTTGGTGATGGACAGGGAGGCCTGGCATGCTGCGATTCATGGGGTCACAAAGAGTCGGACACGACTGAGCGACTGATCTGATCTGATCTGATCTGATGATCCAGCAATCCCACTGCTGGGCATACACACTGAGGAAACCAGAATTGAAAGAGACACGTGTACCCCAATGTTCATCGCAGCACTGTTTATAATAGCCAGGACATGGAAGCAACCTAGATGTCCATCAGCAGATGAATGGATAAGAAAGCTGTGGTACATATACACAATGGAGTATTACTCAGCCATTAAAAAGAATACATTTGAATCGATTCTAATGAGGGGGATGAAACTGGAGCCTATTATACACAGTGAAGTAAGCCAGAAAGAAAAACACCAATACAGTATATTAACGCATATATATGGAATTTAGAAAGATGGTAACAATAACCGTGTATACGAGACAGCAAAAGAGACACTGATGTATAGAACAGTCTTTTGGACTCTGTGGGAGAGGGAGAGGGTGGGATGATTTGGGAGAATGGCATTGAAACATGTATAATATCATATATGAAACAAGTCACCAGTCCAGGTTCGATGCACGATACTGGATGCTTGGGGCTGGTGCACTGGGACAACCCAGAGGGATGGTATGGGGAGGGAGGAGGGAGGAGGGTTCAGGATGGGGAATACATGTATACCTGTGGTGGATTCATTTTGATATATGGCAAAACCAATACAATATTGTAAAGTTAAAAAAGGAAAAAAAAAAAAGAGAGAGAGAGACAAGGAAGAAAGCCCAGGTAATCTGCCTTTAAATACACACAGGTAGGTGCTCTGTGGGTCCTAGCATGTTTACACTTATGCCGTATGTGTGTGAACATTCCAGAAAGCTGAACAGATGAACAAACTATTCATGTTCAGGAAGAGACAGCCCAGGAGAGAGGCTCCCAGAGCACAGCTGGTTCAGAGTCATTTCCTGACTTCAGGGCTGCAAGGAAAAGGCTCAACAAGCAGTAACGCAACAGTTGTTCCATCAAGGTTCCAACAGGACAAAGAGCAGGGCAACCCCCACTGGCCCTCCAGGACCACTGCCCTCATCTCCCAGTGAGAATGAGAGTGGAAGCAGCTTGCCTGTAGGACACACCAGAGTGACAGACAGAACTCACGGGGCTTGGAAACAAAGCAGTGGTCCAAAGTACCCAGGTCACTGGCCAGAGCCAGGGGCGCCTGGGGGAAGGGCTGCTCAGACCTCGGGCTCTCAGAGCTCGGGGAGCCTGAGCCCCAGGCCCAGGTGCCCCTGGAGAGGCTGTGGCTGTATGAACTGGTGTTACCTGAAAACCAGAGAAAGTCTAGGGGAGTCTTGGGTGCATCTTGGGGCAAAAGTTACTTGAAATATGAATGTAATTCTACCCACAAACAGGTGAGGCTGAGTGAAGTATGTCAAATATGGTTTGTGTATCTACCTCATAAACTCATACACACGTGGAACTATGACTGTTAAGGTTGGAAATGTTGATGGAGAGGTGACAGTCAGTAAACAAGGAAGTAGGCAATAGTGAGGCATCACTGCTTCAGAAAGTTCAAATTTTACATATAAATGAGCAAAATTTGTGATACAAATGCTAATTAGTTGTATTTTCATGTAGTTGTTGTGCAAGTTGAACGATAGTATCAAAAAGGCATTATCATGTTTTAATGATTCATAACAAATAAGAGAAGCTAGTACATTTAGAGAAAAAATCTGATGGCAAGAACACCTTTGCCCAACAAATAAACTGTTCCATTACATTTTCTACTCTGTGACTGTGATTGCAATTTATATTAAATCAACTATTTATGTATGAATCAGCTATTTATATATAAATATACTGACATGTTAATATCAACTAATAACTCAGAGTAGTTATTTGCTGTAAATAAATATTTGTTGTAAAGATTTTGTGCAAAGGGACTTTTTCATTTTGTAATTTCAATGCAGTTGGAGTTATCACCATGGACTTGAAAAAAAAATTAACTTGATGTTCTGTTGATATATAAGGACATGGGCACTGGATACTTGTCTTATTAAACTGATAAGCAAGGATAGCTAAAAGGGATAAATTAGACTCTATATTGGCCCAGTTAAATGTGCATAAGGCAACATAAGTTTTAGATCACCTTACTATCTCTTTGTGGTGTGATATTAAAATCCACTCAAAGTTTTCAAAGAATTTCCTATGAATCTAAAATGCCTTGCAAGTTGAGAGGTTAGAAGAAGTGTGTATTCAGAACTGGTTTTAGCTCAATTAAGAAGAAAGCTTAGTCAGTGTTAATGTGTAGCTAACTGAGTTTAAGACTTTTTTTTTTTTTTTTTTTTTTAGTTTAAAAAAATTTTTGACCTTGCCCCAAAGCTTGCAGGATCTTAGATTGATTCAACCAAGGATTGAATCTGGGACCTGTCAGTGACAGTGTCGAGTCCTAACCCCTGGATCACCAGGGAATTTTCAACACTTATTTTGAATTCTTTGTCAGATAATTTAAAGGTTTCCATTTTTGTGGCGTCATTTTCTGGAGATTGGTCTTGTTCCTTTGATGGGACCATGTTCTCCTGTCTCTTCATATTTCTTGTTATTCTAGGGTTTGGGCATTTGAAAAATAGTCACCTCTCCTAGTCTTCAAGGATTTCTTTGTACAGGGAAGATTTTCATGAGTCAGCCTGGCTGGGAATGCTGAGGACCTTCCTGAGGACATGCCTCCTCAGCCCCTGTGTGTGCAGGCTTGTTTGTTTGCTTGTTTGTTCTGTTGGGAGCTCTGAACCAGTTGCTCCTTCTGGGGTCTGTCTGCAGTGCTTTAGCTTCTTGGAAACTGCCTCAATCTAGCAAGATCTCCTTGTTCTCAGGGCCCCTGGGCTTTCAAAACATGCTGGCTCTCAGAGCTCAGAATCAGGTGAGGCACAAACAGCCCCTGCACAAACCTCTGGATGTGCCTCCCAGTCCTGGGCCCGAGGGGAGAAGCGAGGAGATGCGTGTTTCCTCCAGACTGTGTGAACCATGCTAGCCTGGGGAGGGATGTTTGTTGTGAAATACCACACATTTCAGTACCTTTGTGACTGTCGCTGGAGCATCGCGAATTCCTAACTTATTTCTGGAGTTCTCATTAAAGCTGTAGGTTGTCATTTTTTAAAGTTTTTATTTCATATTGAAGTACTGACAGATTTTATTTTCTTGAGCTCCAAAACCACTGTGGATGGTGACTGTAACCGTGAAATTAAAAGACGCTTGCCCCTTGGAAGGAAAGCTATGACAAACCTAGATAGCATATTAAAAAGTAGAGACATTACTTTGTCAACAAAAGTCCATATGGTCAAAGCTACAGTTTTTCCAGTAGTCATGTATGTAAGAGTTGAACCATAAAGAAGGCTGAGTGCTGAAAAACTGATGCTTTTGAATTGTGGTGCTGGGGAAGACTCTTAGTCCCTTGGACAGCATGGAGATCAAACTAGTCAATCCTAAAAGAAATCACGCTGAATGTTGATTGGAAGGACTGATGCTGAAGCTGAAGCTCCAATACTCTGGCCACGTGATGTGAAGAACTGACTCTGGAAAAGACCCTGATGCTGGGAAAGATTGAAGGCAAAAGGAAAAGGGGGTGGCACAGGATGAAATGGCTGAATGGCCTCACCGACTCAGTGGATATGAATTGAGCAAACTCTGGGAGATAGTGGAGGACAGAGGAACCTGGAATGCTGCAGTCCATGGGGTTACAAAGAGTCGGATACAACTCAGCAACTGAACAACGACATGGTTGATTTATAGTGCTGTGTTTAGGTGTATAGCTAAGTGACTCAGTTATATATATATGTGTATATATATTTTTTCAGATTTTTTCCCCTTATAAGTTATTACTTATAAGGGATACTTATAAGTTATAAATACTTATAAGTTATTATAAGAATACTGAGTATAGTTTCCTTTGCTACTGCTATCCCAACAGTAGGGCCTTATTGTTTATCTATTTTAAATACAATAGTATGTATATACTAACCCCACACTCCTAATTTATTACCCCCCACCTTTCCTCTTTGGTAAGCATGTTTGTTTTCTAAATCTGTGACTGTTTCTGTTCTGTAGATAAGTTCATTTGGATGCTAGTTGTTTGTCAGGATGTCATGGGAGTCCAGGTGGGTGGCTTCCTGTTCCACCATCTTGCTCACACTGACCACTCCCAACGTCTTTCTTTTAGACAAGGAGTGACCCCGTGCTTTGTCTCTTCCTTAGGAGGACACGTCTATGGAGTGTGTCAGCCTCCAGGAGAGCAGATTAAATGGCATCTCTGAGCACAGGAAGAGCCCTAAGCGTGTGAAAGAAAGTGGGCTTTACCAGGACTGTGTTCTCGGTTCTCTTGACTCTGAAACGGGAACAGTTCTACAAGCTATTGTAGAGTTTGTACAAGCTCTACAAGCTACAAGTTCTACAACACACCTCTGAGAAGACACTAAATGTCTAACAAATGTTTACGAAGTATAACAACATTTCAAATTATTAGAGAGGCACTGCTATAAACCTAAAGTGAAAATCAGTTGTCTGTCCTCAAAGTTGTGTAGCAAGTTGATTACCAACACCTGACAGAAATCATTACCCAAAGCTTCAACAGATCGGGGAATTAATTACAGAAAAAAAACTACAGGAAGAAAAACGACAAACCCATTTCACAAATAATTTACTATAATCACCCACATCATTAAGTATAGGTGCTTACTGTGAAAATGGCTTTCCTTAATGCAGATTCAATTCAGGAAAAATATAAATTACTGACATTTATCTCAACATAAAATTTTTTAAAAACCAAATCTTCAGAATTAAGACTCTGTCATCCCAGTATTATTACGTAGGTTACTGCCAGGAGTAAAATAAAACCATTCTATGTACCATGGCAGGAAAAATATTTGTCACACACACAATTATTTTCTAACCACCAGGAAAATTACAGTCTTTCACATGGAACATTTTTATGGCATTTCAATAAGAGTCTCCACAGGGGGCTACCTGAAGCACATGAAAAAGTTTAACAGCCCCCAGTGGGCAAGGTGTTCTTTCTGTCTCTCAATTTTCAAGGAGTTTTAATAGCTCAACTTGCAAAAGTTTAACGGTCACTGTAATTGATGAGTGCACTGAGTGCAAACTTTATTACTAACCTTGTATTAAAACGTGAACAATCTAATCTTAAAGGTTTTGCAGCAATAGTGACAAAGTTTTTCACTGAACGGATGGTTAACTCAACAAAACTTTTCAAGTTGAATTTTAAATGAGTTGGCTGAATGACATTTCATCTGAAGAAAAGTCTAATGTTGGGCGATTTTGGAACGTGCATTCCTTCTTCAGAATTACAGATTCTCAATGAATCTTTGGGCTTAATAAATGACAGCCTGGTGATGATGCATAGACCCACAGTCCCAGGCACCATCTTTCGAATTTAGATCCAAGGTCTTTTGGGACATTTCCACTGGGATGGTCCTTTGGGGTCCCCAAAAGCCTTCTGTCCTATTCTTTATTCTCAGAAAAGTAGGGGACCTTCTCTCTCTCTCACTCCCTCTCAAACACACACACACACACCATCATCAGTACTGAAATCAAGCAGGACCAAGTGGGGTTTCTGGGCAAAAAAACCTTTTCAGGAAAGAGGGTGCATTCACCCCCCAAGACTTGCTCTGATTTCCAAGGAGCTGGTTCAAATGGTCACTAATTAGGGAAGGGAGGGGATGAAGAGACAAGGAGGAGCAGTCAAGAAACAATCATGCAACCTTGAGGCAACATCCTGGTTCCATCTCAAGAGAAGCACATTACAATAACTTTGAGCTGTTTTGCAGATACTGGAATCCTTACCTGGTTGTAGAAGTTAATTGCACTCTGCCCACAAGTAGCCCCTGGTCTCTGGGTCTGGAAGATCCCTGTGTTGGGAAGATCCCAAGGAGGAAGTCACAGAAACCAATTCCAGTATTCTTGCCTGGGGAATGCCATTGACAGAGGAGCCTGGCAGGCTACGACTGAGCGACTTACCATGGCACAGCACACAAGCATGTAGATACCAGACCAGTTGGAACCAGAAGGCTGATGATGCTGATTCCCAGTTACCTCCCCACCAACCCGTGACAAGAATGTCCACCACTGACCATGCCCTCCTTGAACAATTAATAGAACTTCTCACTATCTTCTCCGGGATGGGACAAAGAGTCTGAGGGCATGAGCTCACTGTGGTCACGTTTGCCTGGGAAAGCTATAAAGCTAATCTTTTCTACTTCCCCCAAAACTCTGTCCAAGATTCAATCTGGTGCCAGAGCACAAAGGCCAGATTCGGCTTCACAGGTACCTTGTCAGGAACCTTGCGTCAGTTCAGTCAATCAGTCGTGTCCGACTCTGCAACCCTATGAATCGCAGCATGCCAGGCCTCCCTGTCCATCACCAACTCCCGGAGTTCACTCAGACTCATGTCCATCGAGTCAGTGACGCCATCCAGCCATCTCATCCTCTGTCGTCCCCTTCTCCTCCTGCCCCCAATCCCTCCCAGCATCAGGGTCTTTTCCAATGAGTCAACTCTTCACATGAGGTGGCAGTGTATTGGAGTTTCAGCTTTAGCATCATCCCTTCCAAAGAAATCCCAGGGCTGATCTCCTTCTAAATGGACTGGTTGGATCTCCTTGCAGTCCAAGGGACTCTCAAGAGTCTTCTCCAACACCACAGTTCAAAAGCATCAATTCTTCGACACTCAGCTTTCTTCATAGTCCAACTCTCACATCTTTACATGACCACAGGAAAAACCATAGCCTTGACTAGACGAACCTTTGTTGGCAAAGTAATGTCTCTGCTTTTGAATATGCTATCTAGGTTGGTCATAACTTTCCTTCCAAGGAGTAAGCGTCTTTTAATTTCATGGCTGCAGTCACCATCTGCAGTGATGTTGGAGCCCAGAAAAATAAAGTCTGACACTGTTTCCACTGTTTGCCCATCTATTTCCCATGAAGTGATGAGACCAGATGCCACGATCTTCGTTTTCTGAATGTTGAGCTTTAAGCCACCTTTTTCACTCTCCTCTTTCACTTTCATCAAGAGACTTTTGAGTTCCTCTTCACTTTCTGCCATAAGGGTGGTGTCATCTGCATATCTGAGGTTATTGATGTTTCTCCTGGCAATCTTGATTCCAGCTTGTGCTTCTTCCAGCCCAGCGTTTCTCATGATGTACACTGCATAGAAGTTAAATAAGCAAGATGAAAATATACAGCCTTGACGTACTCCTTTTCCTATTTGGAACCAGTCTGTTGATCCACGTCCAGTTCTAACTGTTGCTTGCTGATCTGCATATAGGTTTCTCAAGAGGCGGGTCAGGTGGTCTGGTATTCCCATCTCTTTCAGAATTTTCCACAGTTTATTGTGATCCACACAATCAAAGGCTTTGGCACAGTCAATAAAGCAGAAATAGATGTTTTTCTGGAACTCTCTTGCTTTTTTGATGATCCAGTGGATGTTGGCAATTTGATCTCTGGTTCCTCTGCCTTTTCTAAAACCAGCTTGAACATCTGGAAGTTCATGGTTCACGTATTGCTAAAGCCTGGCTTGGAGAATTTTGAGCATTACTTTACTAGTGTGTGAGATGAGTGCAATTGTGCAGTAGTTTGAGCATTCTTTGGCATTGCCTTTCTTTGGGATTGGAATGAAAACTGACCTTTTCCAGTCCTGTGGCCACTGCTGAGTTTTCTAAATTGGCTGGCATATTGAGTGCAGCACTTTCACAGCATCATCTTTCAGGATTTGAAATAGCTCAACTGGAATTCCATCACCTCCACTAGCTTTGTTTGTAGTGATGCTTTCTAAGGCCCACTTGACTTCACGTTCCAGGATGTCTGGCTCTAGGTGAATGATCTCACCATCGTGATTATCTGGGTTGTGAAGATCTTTTTTGTACAGTTCTTCTGTGTATTCTTGCCCTCTCTTCTTAATATCTTCTGCTTCTGTTAGGTCCATACCATTTCTGTCCTTTATTGAGCCCATTTTGCATGAAATGTTCTCTTGGTATCTCTAATTTTCTTGAAGAGATCTCTAGTCTTTCCCACTCTGTTGTTTTCCTCTATTTCTTTGCATTGATCACTGAGAAAGGCTTTTTTATCTCTCCTTGCTATTCTTTGGAACTCTGCATTCAGATGCTTATATCTTTCCTTTTCTCCTTTGCTTTTTGCTTTTCTTTTCACAGCTATTTGTAAGTCCTCCCCAGACAGCCATTTTGCTTTTTTGCATTTCTTTTCCATGGGGATGGTCTTGATCCCTGTCTCCTGTACAATGTCACGAACCTCAGTCCATAGTTCATCAGGCACTCTATCTATCAGATCTAGGCCCTTAAATCTATTTTTCACTTCCACTGTATAATCATAAGGGATTTGATTTAGGTCATACCTGAATGGTCTAGTGGTTTTCCCTACTTTCTTCAATTTAAGTCTGAATTTGGCAATAAGGAGTTCATGGTCTGAGCCACAGTCAGCTCCTGGTCTTGTTTTTGTTGACTGTATAGAGCTTCTCCATCTTTGGCTGCAAAGAATATAGTCAATCTGATTTAGGTGTTGACCATCTGGTGATGTCCATGTGTAGAGTCTTCTCTTGTGTTGTTGGAAGAGGGTGTTTGCCATGACCAGTGCATTTTCTTGGCAAAACTCTATTAGTCTTTGCCCTGCTTCATTCCG
Source organism: Bos indicus (assembly GCF_029378745.1). Taxonomy (NCBI): domain Eukaryota; kingdom Metazoa; phylum Chordata; class Mammalia; order Artiodactyla; family Bovidae; genus Bos; species Bos indicus. The sequence goes on along the minus strand of NC_091773.1, from coordinate 20,561,089 downwards.
TATTCCAAGGCCAAATTTGCCTGTTACTCCAGGTGTTTCTTGACTTCCTACTTTTGCATTACAGTCCCCTATAATGGAAAGGACATCTTTTTTGTGGTGTTAGTTCTAAAAGGTCTTGTAGGTCTTCATAGAACCATTCAACTTCAGCTTCTTCAGCGTTACTGGTTGGGGCATAGACTTGGATTACTGTGACACTGAATGGTTTGCCTTGGAAACGAACAGAGATCATTCTGTTGTTTTTGAGATTGCATCCAAGTACTGCATTTCGGACTCTTTTGTTGACCATTATGGCCACCTCATTTCTTCTGAGGGATTCCTGCACGCAGTAGTAGATATAATGGTCATCTGAGTTAAATTCACCCATTCCAGGCCATTTTAGTTTGCTGATTCCTAGAATGTCGACCGTCACTCTTGCCATCTCTTGTTTGACCACTTCCAATTTGCCTTGATTCATGGACCTGTCATTCCAGGTTCCTATTCAATCTTGCTCTTCACAGCATCGGACCTTGCTTCTATCACCAGTCACATCCACAGCTGGGTATTCTTTTTGCTTTGGCTCCATCCCTTCATTCTTTCTGGAGTTATTTCTCCACCGATCTCCAGTAGTATATTGGGCACATACTGACCTGGGGAGTTCCTCTTTCAGTATCCTATCCTTTTGTCTTTTCATACTGTTCATGGGGTTCTCAAGGCAAGAATACTAAAGTGGTTTGCCATTCCCTTCTCCAGTGGACCACATTTTGTCGGACCTCTCCACCATGACCCACCCGTCTTGGGTGGCCACACGGGCATGGCTTAGTTTCATTGAGTTAGACAAGGCTGTGGTCCTAGTGTGATTAGATTGACTAATTTTCTGTGATTATGGTTTCAGTGTGTCTGCCCTCTGATGCTCTCTTGCAACACCTACTGTCTTACTTGGGTTTCTCTTACCTTGGACGTGGGGTATCTCCTCACCATTGCCCCTCCTGACCTTGAACGTGGAATAGCTCCTCTAGGCCCTCCTGCGCCTGGGCAGCCACTGCTCCTTGGATGGTCAGACTCTCCTTGTGTCAGACTTTCCCAAATCTTCCTCCCCTGACTTGTCTGGCTTCCGACCTCAGAGGAGGAGTCACCCACAGTCCTCCCCTGACCACAGCCCTTCCTGCCCATCCAGAAGACCCACCTCCACTCTCTGGGGAGGAGGGGCTGAGGGCTCATGAAACCCACTGCTTAGTGATCCTTCCAATTGATCACCTGTCTCAACCCTGAATTTCATTCTCCAGAAAGTGTTTGATAATTCAAAACTCATACTGCTTTTTTTAAAGACCATTCTTCACCCTGTGCATGTGATGTTAGGAACATTCATGGCAATTTAAACTTCAGTCTCCACCCCAGCCCCTAGCTCTGTGCCCTCACCCCACTCTTGAATGATTTTCCCAATCCTGATCAAGACCTGCCCCCACCTGCCTCCCATCGGTACAGGGGGCTTCCTTGTTGGGTTACACACCCCCACTTTGTTCTAATAGCAGCTCTTGGAATCTCTTTCATGGCCTTCTTTTATAAATTTTTTTACAATTTATTTTTAATTGGAGGACAATTGCTTTATAATGTTATGTTTGTTTCTACTGTACAACAATGTGAGTCAGTCATATGAATACATATGTTTCCTCTCTCTTGATCCTCCCTCCCAGCACCCCCCCCTTTTTATAACTTAGTGCAATTATTGGTTGATGTATGTATTTGATGTTAGTAGAAATTTAATTTTGTTTCTCTCTTTATGACTTGAGACTGTGAATGATATCTGGAGGACTTCTTGACATTTCTGAATAAACTATTATCTTTTCTTATCACTGGTTTTCAATTTAAGAAGAAATATTTTTCCTTTAAATTGCTGAACATGATAATGGAATGCACAAACATCAGCCAAGCTTAAGAAGGAAACATTTTGTAGGTATCAAGGGAAATATTCATGACACAAAATGGGCCTGGGTGATTATTAATAACATTTGGGAAGAGTAGTAAACCTAACAAGAATTTTCTAGAGTGGAGAAGAATTCGAGAAATGCTCTAATGTTCCATGGTCATGAAAGGGAATTGCAAAGGATTTTGTTTTATTGTTGTCATTGTAAATTTTTAGTGTTGTTTTCCCCAAATTGACAGAGTCGAAGGGCTGACCATAGAAAACACGTGAGGGCCTTTGAAAACCATCACCTCCTGGAATTGTTTGATGCTTTGAAATCAGCTTAAAGCTTGGTGTTTTTAACCTCTTAGGTCCAGAGGTCCAAAGTCTGCAAACTTAAGGCATGCCATGGAAAGACTTTTCTACTGAATTTGTGCTTTTTAAAAGAATATGGACTTTCAGTTCAGTCATTCAGTCATGTCCGACTCTTTGCGACCCCATGGGCTACAACACGCCAGGCTTCCCTGTCCATCACCAACTCCCAGAGGTTGCTCAAACTCACGTCCATCAAGTTGGTGATGCCATCCAACCATCTCATCCTCTGTTATCCCCTTCTCCTCCTGCCTTCAATCTTTCCCAGCATCAGGGTCTTTTTCAATCAGTCAGTTCTTTGCATCAGGTAGCCAAAGTGTTGGAGTTTCAGCTTCAGCATCAGGCCTTCCAATGAATATTCAGGACTGATTTCCTTTAGGATGGACTGATTTGATCGCTTTGCTGTCCAAGGGACTCTCAAGAGTCTTCTCCAACACCACAGTTCAAAAGCATCAATTTTTCTGTGCTCAGCTTTCTTTATAGTCCAACTCTCACATCCATACGCTTTGACTAGGAAGTTTACTTGCATTAATTTTTACTGCCTGCTCTGATAATTAAGGAGCGAGCTTCCTGTTAAAACTGACAACACATAGCTCAAAGCTAGTGGGAAGGAACAATGTATAAAATCCATTTGATAAATTGATCTGCTGAGAGAGAATGTGATGTACATAGTTTAATCTCATGTTACCCAATGCTCACTCATGAAAAGCATGTCTACTGATTATCATTAGCAGGTAAATATTAGACACCTCCAGTTTATTATGAGGGAAACATTGACTATCATACGGAATAAGCCAGAAACACAAAACACATTATGTGCCAAGGCCCTGTGATGTTTAATCTATCTCAACAGTTCCAAAACCCTTATAGAGTAAATAACTGTTAAATAAAATTTTCAGAATAAAGTAAAATCATGACTCACATAGAAATATAAAAGCAAGCATATTTTAAGGAATGTATTTATTCATATGACATGAGGGAACCTATAGCCTCGTTGAAGGAAAAGTAAAAAAACACAAAAATTCATTTGGAGCAATGTGATGCTGGGACCAATTGCAAAATGGACAAAATTGGTCTTCCTCAAGTGGAGGAATTCATAAGGGAACAAAATTTGCTACCCCAAAATGCATTTTTTTGGCCTGAGGATTAATTTAGGCTGATAATTTTCAAGACCCAAAAGACTCAGACAGAACCTTTCACCTTCCCCCAGGTCCCTGAAGAATGTAGAGGAGGACTTGACCCAGGAATGTGCTGCCACACAGTTAAGCAGGTAAGAGCAGGTGTGGAGACACGGTGGAGCCCAGCAAAGTCTGGTAGTTACAGTCCCTCTTGGGTCCCCTTGTCTCTGTCTGACCCAATAAACACTCATTTACCAAAAGTTTGCTCCTCCATTTCCTTGTCATTTGCCTTCCCCGCCGCCCTGGAGTCCCAAACAATTGCCTCCAGCATCCCTTTTGTCTTTAACCGAAGATGGTATCTAAGGTGAAGACTTCCACCATTCTGATGAGTGACTCCGTTTTCCTAGGTGTCCCCCATGTATTCATGTTATTATTAAGCTTCTGTTTGATTTTCTCCTGTTAGTCTCTTTCATGTCACTTTAATTCTTAGGCCAGCCAGAAGAACCTAGACAAGTAGAGAAAAAGTTCTTCCTACCTGACAAAGTCAATTAAAATCAGTGCTCGACAGGACAGAATGTGCACACCTGTAAATTACCTGCAATGTGCAGAGGGCTGTAAAATCACTCAAAGGCTGTAAACAAGGCTGGAATCGGATCACCCTGAGGAGTGTAAGATAAACAGCACACAGCTTTCCATTAAAAAGCAAGATGTTTCCCTTATAACTAATATAAAATCACACAGCTAATAGCTAGAGGAAAGGGGATGAAGACAGTCTAATTTTCCTCCTGTGCACAAATTATTCATCAACATGATCCACAAAATTTTAAGCAGATGCCTCAGTGATGCTAAAATATTATCATCTTTTTGTTAGTCTGTCTCCTTTTGTGACCGTATTAAGTTTTCAGATAGAATTTACAAAGTATATCTTGTGACGTATAATCATATTCTTTGTATAACTGCCATGTGTGACAACAATTCTGTGGTCCTGGCTCCTTTTGGGGAAATGTTCACTGAAAATTAAAATAGTTAAGTAAAAGAAATAGCTTACTTTCCACTTTCTATTAATGTCTGTCAACCACAAATTGGCACTTGCCATTGGCACTTGCCATCTACTTCTATAAGGATTAAATCATGTGCTACTGAAGCTGCTGACCTTCAACACCCCTGATAGGCATTCAGGTTGAGAGCAGAAATGAGGCACTCTGTGCTCTGGGCAAACTGGCAGGACAGGTCTTCAGATACTTAGGTACTTAGGTATCTTCAGATACTTAGGTATCTTCAGGAGCTGTGAGCCCAATTTTCCTATCTTCTCATATCTAGAAAAACACTAAAATCCTTCATGGTGATGCCTACTCCTTGTGACTAGCAGAAACCTTTTGGAAAAAAAAAAAAAAAAGTGTACTTGATTGCAAGTACTCAAGTACTCCCCCTTCATCAAAATCATGAATGTACTAACCTTCCTCTTACTTGTTTGGAGCAGTCTCTCAGAGCTAAATGAGGTGGTTCCCCAGGCTGCAAGCCTCATTTTGCTTCAGATAACACTTAATTCATAACTTTCATGTCATGCATTTTTTAAGTCAATATGTTTTTATTTTATAAATTGTCACTTTATCTTACTCTTTTAAAAACTTTAGGCAGACTCATTAAATAATTTCTTAATAAAATGGTTTTTTAACAATTAAGGGGAAAACACTGGATTTGAGGCTCTAGTCAAGGAATCTGCATTCAGTTGCATTTATGGTATTAACTAGTGAGTGAAAGGTAGATATACCAATTAAAATATGTCTGAGTTTATTCATCTGAAGGAAGATTAAACAAATCTCTCACGTTTCTTCTAATTGTATCATTACAAAAGTGTTTTAAAATAGGGTTACCTCTATATAATTTTACTGTTGAAGGATAATTTTAAAGGGTAAAATAATAAATCTCGAATAGATGTAAAACTAACACATGTTCAATAGCTTATTAAACTAGTTATTAACAAGAAAACTGATTAGATGTGACAACTAGTTCAAAGGAGAAACCAAAGAGGAGACATACTTCGAGATCAAAGCACTGAAATGAATTTGCAAGTAGAAAACTGGCATTTCCAGGGGTTGGGGTGGGGGAGGTAGTCAGTGAAGCTCATCCGGGCAGAATTATTTGCACAGCAAGCAGACAAGCCTCATTTCCATTTCCTTCAGTTTTCTATAATTCATGGGATTTCAAAGGCTGAAGGCAGGGAGAGGCACAGCGGCCCCAAAAATACAGACCCAAGGTCAGGTAACCCCAGAGAACAAGCGCTGGGAACCACAAAGCTCAATTTTTCTTACACATATAAATACATTTGAATTAAATATATCCTTCTTGTCATCTAAAATGAGAATGGTGATTATGATTTTTTGTGTGCTTTAATATTGAAAACCTCAATTTGTTGGCATTTGAAGTTCCTGCAACTCTAAGTTTTAAAGTCAGAATAATAACACTTCACTTTTAGAGTGTCCCTGTGTCTGTATGCGGAGAAGGCAATGGCAACCCACTCCAGTACTCTTGCCTGAAAAATCCCATGGATGGAGGAGCCTGGTAGGCTGCAGTCCATGGGGTCGCAAAGAGTCCGGCACGACTGAATGACTTCACTTTCACTTTTCACTTTCCTGCATTGGAGAAGGAAATGGCAACCCACTCCAGTGTTCTTGCCTGGAGAATCCCAGGGACGGGGGAGCCTGGTGGGCTGCCGTCTATGGGGTCGCACAGAGTCGGACACGACTGAAGTGACTTAGCAGCAGTGTCTGTATGAGCAATGTGAACACATCTTAGGTACCTTGAGAGGAGAGACTGCTGAGAAGGGGAGGAGGAGGGGAGGAAGGCGTAGGTGGACACCATGATTGAGGTTGATAGTTTAAAGAACACAAACTAAAAGTTAAAAGAGTTTGGACTGCATCCAATGGATAGAGAAGAATAAAGAAAAGAGCATAACTAAGGGCAAATACAGTTGATGGATAAAGACCAGGGTCCAGGGAGCCTGAAGTCTACAGATCAGAAACCTCCACATTTTATACTTGAAGGGAATAATTGGAAGGAAAAGTGAGGATTCCCTCAAGATGGAGTCAGCCTTTCACTGACTTACAGGCTACTGAAGTCTACTTTGACCATGTAAGTTAAAGTATGTATTATATAAAGCCTTGAATTTGTAGGGTTGACCACAGAAATCATTAGACCACACACATTTTCACTGTTGTTGTTTTTTTCTTAAACATATACTAAACATAAATAATTTCTGATTATTTTAAGCAAAAAGAAAACAAGTGACTAAATTAGCTGACCTTTTCTGTGATAAATGGAACTTAAAGGAATGCCACGCACGTAGCAATCACTGAAAATTATGACACCAAGTCAGTCCCTTCTGGGTGACGGTGACATTTTAACACTGAGAAAATTGCTGCTTTTGAGAGAAAGTTATGATATGGAGACACATCTTAATTATAGAGATTTAGAAATGTTTCCATCATTATATGATTATTTGCCTGGTAAATGATGTGTTTCACACACATAAACTCCTCACATCTTCAAAATTTTAAAACCTGTGAATGGAATTTTTTAATCTATTTAAAATTCTTCTAAATGAAGAGTTTCAGATAGTTTGAAGATATTTATTAAATCTATAAATATGTGACAGGTTTCAAAGACAACTCATTGACATCAGATATTAAGAAAATTCTCAAGCTGAATGTTAATAATAACTTGCATCCAGATACAGTGATCATAGTCAAGGGTGTATTCATTCCACATGGGTCCTTCTGTAATGAGAGAAATCTTTTTTGAGTACTAAGAACTATCAATGCATGCTCATGCTAAGTCACTTCAGTCGTGTCCGACTCTTCTTGACTCTATGGACTGTAGCCAGCCAGACTCCTCTGTCCATGGGGTTCTCCAGGTAACAACCTGAAGTGGGTTGCCATTTTCTTCTCCAGGGTATCTTCTTGATCCAGGGATTGAACCTGCATCTCTTAATGTTTCTTGCATTGACAAGTGAGTTTTTTATCACGAGCACCACCTGGAAAGCCTGAGAACCATCAATGCCAAGTACTAAAATATATTAACTTTATGATCAAAACTTCTAAAGATGGCAGTGCATGTGACAATTATATAGTACACATTAAATAAATAAAAATAGCTTTAAAAAAATAGACTGTGTGGTAAACTTTAGAGCAGGATTTTAAAAGATAATAAAACATACTAAACCAAAGAACATATCAAAAATATGACATATTTTTATTGTTGTATAACACACATGGCCTTTTAGTATAATTGTATAGACACATAGATAATTTATAAATAAATATACATATATCAGGAGACATTTTTATTTAGAGGAGTATATGGTCAGAATTGCTCAGAGACTGTAATGTAATCCAGCTTCTGAATATTAAAGGCTTTTCCAACATTATAACTTTTCTTTTTCAAGTAGATTTCTTGAAACATACTCTCAGCTTTGTTTTAGTATTCTATTCTATTGAATCTATCTTCTGGAGTTTGCTCAAATTCATGTCAACTGAGTCAGTGATGCTATCTAACCATCTCATCCTCTGCCACCCTTTTCTCCCATTTGCTTTCAATCTTTCCAAGCAAGTTACCTATTTGTCCACATCTCTAGCTTTAAAAGAGTTTAGGTTCTGATTCTGTTATTCTGTCTCTTCCTTAGGTAATCAAATATTAAATCTAGAACCTTAACTCAAAAGAGAATAGGTACACACACGCGCGCGCGAAACTAATACAATATTGTAAAGTTTAAAAATAAAATAAAATTAAAATATATATATATATATATTTTATATATATATATATATATATAATACCACCAGACTTTAACCAAAGACCTGATGGATCTTCAGCAGGTCACCAGGCCCCTTGAGCTTCAAGTAAATTTTAGTGCAAATTTCAGCAAGTAAACCAGAATATTCTTTATTCCCTTCAGACATTTTCACTGACTCCAAGAACCACCCAAACTACATCCAAAAACTTTTTCCATTTCTCTACAGTCTGCATTTATGACTGTTCCTTAAGATATCACCCCTCCATGATTATAATCATGGGGATTCTCCTTTATGCAACAGCAATTGAATAAAACATATCCTTCATTAAGGCTGGAGATATATGTATATGGGTATAATTTATCTATCCTGTTTATATTAATGTTTATGGACACTTATTTATATATAATTACATATTTATGAACATATAGCCAACTCATTGGAAAAGTCCCTGATGCTGGGAAAGATTGAGGACAGGAATAGAAGTGGGTGACAGAGGACATGATGGTTGGATGGCATCATCAACTCAATGGACATGAGTTTGAGCAAACTCCAGGAGACAGTGAAGAACAGGGGAGCCCGGTGTGCTGCAGTTCATGGAAGTGCAAAGAGTTGACTATGACTTAGTGACTCAACAACATTGTTTATATAAATGTTTATAATCTATCATTTATATATATTTATAAAGATAAATACACATAAATAAAATACACATATTATTTATAAAAATATATGTGAATAACAGATTTATGAAAATTTACCTGAACAAGATGAATCATTGTCTTTTAAAGATCGATTCCACCAGCACCACTGTATTTCACAGAGTATTAAACGTACTGTAGAAAGTTTATTTTTTCTACACAGTTGATCTGTTCTGAATTCAGCCAATATTTTCTCACTTGAGTTAAAAACAATAAAACATTGGTCATCGTCCTTGAGTCTTTGATGGTGCCCTTTCCTTAATGACTCTTTTGTGTTGTGCTATAAAATAGCTATGGTGCACTTTATCATATAAAATATGATATAAATCAAACAAAGTTTGGCTAAATATGAGTGTTAGATACTTTGGTTATAAAATAAAGATCATTAATTTTCCTGACTAGTGGAGGAGAGATTGGAAGTCTCTTTGACTTTCATATTTAATGCAGATAGAATTCAACAATCAATCAAGAGAAAACTTTTGTAGATGGAGTTTGAGTACACTGTGGACATACTGAAATGAAACATGAAGACAGGAATATGCACAATCACCAGAGCTAATAAATTGTCAAGTAGATTACATTGTATAATGATCATTAATTAAAATAAAGAAAATAAATTTGAGATCTGGATAGAATTGACACAGGAAAAACTTTCATCTCAGATACACTTTGAAAAGACTCCAAGGCAAATGTCGTGTCCTAAATTATCATGTAGATGAAGGTCAGTGCATATCTGTCTTGAGACTAGCTTCCCCATCCTCACTCATACACATATCTGCAGACACCCAGCACCTGTGATCCACACCTGAACACAACGTCCCCCTTGGAGCACGTGGACAGGTCATATTTGCACACATATAATATTTTCCAATATAAATTTACCCATCCGAGATTCTAGAAGCTTCCTAAGTTTCTAGTCCTTGAGATCGCACTTTCTGACTTCATTTTACTGAATATTCTGATAATAAAAATATCCTGGTTTTTGCTACAGATAAGACCAATAGCTCAGTTGGTAAAGAATCTGCCTGCAATGCAGGACACCCTGGTTTGATTTCTGGGTTGGGACTGCTGGGGAAGGGATAGGCTACCCACTCCAGTGTTCTTGGGCTTCCCTTGTGGCTCAGTTGGTAAAGAATCCACCTGCAATGTGGGAGACCTGGGTTTGATCCCTGGGTTTGGAAGATCCCCTGGAGGAGGCAAAGGCTGTCCACTTCAGTATTCTGACCTGGAGAATCCCATGATCTGTATAGTTCATAGGGTCGCAAGGAGTCAGACACAACTGAGCGACTTTCACTTTAAAAAGGCTAAGGAAATGTGTATACATGTGTGATTATTTCTTAAAACTGAGTTTGAGTGAATAAATGAATAAAAAGGAAAACAGTGGAAGAGGTTTGGTTTTGTACCTAATACTTCTACCTTAAGATCAATAATTTATTAAATCACTCTTGTTGACATTGTGAGTTGTATAAGAGGATAAAGGGGATGAGAGGACTTTTGCTTTCTTGTCTGGACTATTCTGTTCCCTAGTGTGAAAGCACATGAGAAATAAGATGGGCTCTAATCACTCCTTAAACTAGACACTTGATCCAAAGAATAAATTAGAATCCTTCAAACAACCTAAAAATAGATTTTTTTCTCTAAGCTTTATGAGATTAATTTAGGCCTAGAATTGAATTTTTGCTGATCACCAAAACCTGCTCTTAAACCTAAAACCCTGTGACTAACAGCAAACAATGGACTCAATATTGTGATAGTCTTAAACTGAGTATTCATTCACAGAAAAATAACATGAAAAAAAAAATCTATACCCTTATCTGAATTAATCATCAGTTTGAATAAAGTACTGACTTTTTCTTCATTGAGAAGTAAAATAACTTTTGTTGTTATTGTTTAGTGTTGTGTCTGACTCTTGTGACCCCATATACTGTAGCCCTCCAGGCTCCTCTGTCCATGGGATTCTCCAGGCAAGGTTACTGGAGGGGTTGCCATTTCTTCCTGCAGGGGATTTTCCTGACCCAGGGATCCAATCAGAGTCTCCTTCATTGGCAGGTGATTCTTTAGCATTGAGCCACCGGGAAAGCTCAAAAAGTAACTTTTACCTACGTGAAAACACAACATTTCACATTGGTGGTCTTAGAAGTATAACTAGACTGAGATATACACAACTTTTTAAAATCCTGGGTTTTTTTTTTTTTTTTTAATCTTTTATAGAAGCAAAATAGGAAGTAACACTCTTCAGCATTTTGGAAAAAATAAAAGAAACTACTGTGGAGGATTGAGGGTAAAAATAATCTTTTCCACTTATAAACATGGAGATTGCTTTCCACTTGGGTAAAGGGGACTGCATTACCTTCGTGTTCAAGCACTGAGTCCCCAGAGAGGCTGAAGCAGTTATCCACAGTCATGGGGCAGAAGTGTGGACACAAGCAGAGCTGGATGAAAACTGATGGCGAACCCAGCTCACCACCTGCACTGCCACCTCTTTGGCCCTTAAAATTGCACCAGTCTTCCCTGGTGGCACAGTAATAAAGAATCTGCCTGTAATGAAGCAGATGCAGGTTCGATCCCCATGTGGGGAAGATCCCCCAGAGAGGAAATGACAACCCACTCCAGTATCCTTGCCTGGAAAATCTACAGACAGTCTACAGGCAGCCTACAGTCCAGGGGGTCACAAAGAGTCGGACACAACTGAGCACACACCAACATGCATAAAATTGCAGCTGCACTTTGGGAGTCCACACAAAGTTGCATTCCTGACACCGTCAAATGGCATTTCCAGATCTCCAGGACTTCTGTAATCAACTGGCCAAGTCTGTTTGTTTACATGTGAGGATGGAAGCAGAAGCCTTAGGAAAATGGGTTTAGCTCTTGGGAATAAACAATATCACATGTGTTATGACTTCAATTATTAGTTTGGGGGAGTACATTAAATTTGTGAAGTTTGCAACATGGCTACTGGGGCTTTAATAATCAGAGACGCTGTAAAATCTGATTTGGAAGTATTTCATCTTATAATACATTTCCTGTTGGAGAGAAAGGATTGCAAGCAGAATACGTAAAGACTTTGCCTGGCTGGAAATGAATTTATTCGATAGACTGGTGTGTGTGGTTCTGGGTATCACTGTCTCTTTTCAAAAAGATAAAGTGATCCTATGACATTCTTCACATCTACTGAATTCCACCCAAACTGTGTTAGTCAGATGATCAAGGCTCTTTGGGATTAAGGTTGACCTGAAGCAAATTGTTCCCTAAGAAACCTCTCTCGTCTATAGTACACGTTTCAACTGTGCTTCCTGTTCTCAGGAAAAAGGTAAGTGAAATCAATAATTTGGCTCAATTCGTCTCCTGATCTTAAATCCCTGGTGGTTCAGAGGGTAAAGAATCTACCTGCAATGCAGGAGACCAGGGTTCAATCCCTGGGTCAGGAAGATCACCTGGAGAAGGATATGGTAACTCACTTCAGTATTCTTACCTGGAGAATCCCAAGGACAGAGGAGTCTGGCAGGCTACAGTCCATGGGGTTACAGAGTCACACACAACTGAATGACTTTCACTTTCACTTTTCATCACCTGACAGTGTTTGAGTCTGATTTTAAATGAAGGGTGATGGCTCAGTGTGGGGTGGACAGGTGGTGGAGAACATGCGTGCACACCCCTCCTCCACATCCTCTGGGGCAGGCCCTGCAGAGTGAGTACAGTGGAGCTCTGGCCACTCCCATGCCCAGGAGGCTGAGGTGCCACCTCACGGAGGGCCCAGGTGACAGTGATGGAGGCTGGCAGTCTAGTCCCCATGTGTCAGCCCCTCCCCACTGGAGATAAATGCCAGGGGATTTCGTGTGAAGAATGGAAAAAGAGTCAAGACATTTGGGGAAATGGAAACCAGTCACTGTCTTATAGATTTCAAAAAAAATCTCCCTAACTGATGAAATGAAAATTAGGTTTATTGGGAAGAAAGACATGGAAAAGAAAACTATCAACCATCCTGTTATTAACACGAATCAGTTCAGCTTAATTCAGTCGCTCAGTCGTGTCCAACTCCTTGTGACCCCGTGGACTGCAGCATGCCAGGCCTCCTTGTCCATCACCAACTCCCAGAGTTTACTCAAACTCATGTCCATTGAGTTGGTGATGGATGGCATCCAACCATCTCGTCCTCTGTCATCCCCTTCTCCTCCTGCCTTTAATCTTTCCCAGCATCAGGGTCTTTTCAAATGAGTCAGCTCTTCGCATCAGGTGGCCAAAGTATTGGAGTTTCAGCTTCAGCATCAGTCCTTCCAATGAAAATTCAGGACTGATTTCCTTTAGGATGGACTGGTTGGATCTCCTTGCTGTCCAAGGGACTTTTAAGAGTCTTCTCCAACACCACAGTTCAAAAGCATCAATTCTTTGGACTTAGCTTTCTTTATAGTCCAACTATCACATCCATACATGACTACTGGAAAAACCATAGTTTGACTACACAGAATATGTTGGGTTAAAAAATGAAGATGGTAGGTTTTCATACATGTGAAGACTCAAAATTCTATCAGCATTTGCATCAGTAACCATCAAACTTCCATCTTCTTACAGGTGATGAGTCTAAATCTTAAAATCAATTATTAAATTATTGAAAAGGACCAAAGGGAAAAGACAAGATAAAACAAGAGGTTTAAATAGTGTCCAATCATCATTACTAATTTGTTGTTCAGTCACTAAGTCGTGCCTGACTTTGTAAACCCATGAATTGCAGCACACCAGGCTTCCCTGGCCTTCACTATCTCTCAGGGTTTGCTCAAACTCATGTCCATTGAGTCGGTGATGCCATCAAACTATCTCACCCTCTGTCACTCCCTTATCCTCCTGCCCTCACTCTTTCCCAGCATCACAGTCTTTTCCATTGAGTCGGCTCTTTGCATCAGGGCCAAAGTATTGGAGCTTACAGCTTCAACATCAGTCCTTCCATTGAATATCCAGGGTTGATTTCCTTTAGAATTGACTGGTTTGATCTCCTTGCAGTCCAATGGACTCTCAAGAGTTTTCTCCAGCTTAATTATTACTATTAATAATTTACTTTAATAGCAAGCTTACTTCTCTTACTATAATTGTCATAACTGACATTTATTAAAGTGCTTTCTGAGTTCATAGTAAGAGCTGAAAGACCATTAGCTAAAAATATGTCTAAAAGAACAACTCATAAAAAAACAAAACAAAACAAAAAACTCAAGTCATTGTTTCTCTGCCTCTCCCACGTCCTGAGTGCCCTCCCCACTGGAGTCTCCCGTGAGCTTTCTTGGCGGACTACACTAATGGTGGACTCCTCAGAGTTCACTGCAGGAGTTGACACACGATGCTAACGATTACCTGGCAGGGGTGCTGGGAAAATTAATTAGAGCTTGTGAAATGCTCTGAAGATTTAAAAGAACTTTAGATGTAAATGCACATCATTATCATTCCCCAAGTGGACTAATTTGTTCATTAGACAGTAAGTCGATGGATATTCTGGTCTCCAAGAGCCATAGACATTTATAGATGACTTCCCTGAACCAAGGCTCTCCTATGAAGATTCAACACCCATAGCTTTATTCTCTCCTTTAAAGAGCAGTCATTCTGCAGCCAATAGTACTTAAAAGTGTGTGTGAAGCTCCTGTCAGGTGACACGCTTCATGCTCCATTCTTTGAGCTCCATGTGCTGGAGTCTGTGGCCTGGATGCCTGGGGACCCAGGAGATGACCTGACAGAACACAAGAGAAGATACTTAAAGACCTGTGCTCATGCAGCCTATGATCTAGGAGGAAGGATTTGGCACATAATTATTTATATTTCTGCCATCATTTTGGAAAGTGCTTCTCCGATGGCTCAGCAGTAAAGAATCCACCTGCCAGTGCAGGAGACAAAAGAGACTCAAGTTCTATCTTTGGGCCAAGAAGATCCTCTGGAGGAGAAAATGGCAACCCACTCCAGTATTTTTGCTGGAAATCCCATGGACAGAGAAGCCTGGCAGGCTACAGTCCATGGGGTTACAAAGTTGGACATGATTAAGCATGCATGCATCATACTGGGAACCACATCAATAGAACCAATTCAGTGCTATTGGAAGCAAGAAAAAGAGTTCATTCATTGCCAGAGACCATCCTACATAGAATCTGAGAAGGATCTGGATCAATTAGAGAGGTGGTTGTGAAGAACAGTGGATTGAATTTAAACAAAGGACCAGGAGCCCAGGGAGCCCAGACTGGGTACCAGGAAAGATGAAGAGCTTGGGTAAGCTAAATTTTCCAGGAGAGGCTTTCAGTTCAGTTAAGTCACTCAGTCAAGTCCAACTTTTTGTGACCCCATGGACTGCAGCATGCCAGGCTTCCCTGTCCATCACCAACTCTGGAACTTGCTCAAACTCATGTCCATCAAATTGGTGATGCCATCCAACCATCTCATCCTCTGTTGTCCCCTTTTTCTCCTGCCTTCAATCTTTCCCAGCTTCAGTCTTTTCTAATGAGTCAGTCCTTCACATCAGATGATCAAAGTATTGGAGATTCAGCTTCAGCCTCAGTCCTTCCAATGAATATTCAGGACTGATTTCCTTTAGGATGGACTGGTTGGATCTCCTTGCAGTCCAAGGGACTCTCAAGAGTCTTCTCCAACACCACAGTTCAAAAGCATCAATTCTTCGGCGCTCAGCTTTCTTCACAGTCCAACTCTCACATTCACACACGACTACTGGGAAAACCATAGTTTTGACTATATGGATTTTTGTAAGCAAAGTAATGTCTATGTTTTTTAATATGCTGTCTAGGTTGGTCATAGCTTTTCTTCCAAGGAGCAAGTGTCTTTTAATTTCATGGCTGCAGTCACCATCTGCAGTGATTTGGGAAGCCAAGGAAATAAAGTCTGTCACTGTTTCCATTGTTTCCCCATCTATTTGCCATGAAGGGATGGGACCAGATGCCATGATCTTAGTTTTCTGAATGTTGAGTTTTAAGCCAGCTTTTTCACTATCCTCTTTCACCTTCATCAAGAGGTTCTTTAGTTCCTCTTTACTTTCTGCCATAAGGCTGAGGTTATTGATATTTCTCCTGGCAATCTTGATTCCAGCTTGTGCTTCATCCAGTCTGGCATTTCACATGATGCACTCTGCATATAATTAAATAAGCATGGTGATGATATACAGCCTTGACATACTCCTTTTCCAATTTTGAACAATCTGTTCAAATTTCTGTTTCATGTCCAGTTCTAACTGATGCTTTTTGACCTGCATACAGGTTTCTCAGGAGGCAGGTCAGGTGGTCTGGTATTCTAATCTCTTGAAGAGTTTTCCACACTTTGTTGTGATACACGCAGTCAAAGGCTTTAGCATAGTCAATTAAGCAGAAACAGCTGTTTTTTGTTTTTTTTTTTTTTTTAATCTCTTGCTTTTCCGATGATCCAACGGATGTTGGCAATGTTATCTCTGGTTCCTCTGCCTTTTCTAAATCCAGTTTGAACATCTGGAAGTTCTCAGTTCATGTACTGTTGAAGCCTGGCTTGGAGAATTTTGAGCATTAGTTTGCTACCTTGTGAGATGAGTACAATTGTGCGGTAGTTTGAACGTTATTTGGCATTGTCTTTCTTTGAGATTGGAATGAAAACTGACCTTTTCCAGTCCTGTGGCCACTGCTGAGTTTTCCAAATTTGCTGGCATTTTGACTGTAGCACTTTCACAACATCACCTTTTAGGATTTGAAATAGCTCAACTGGAATTCCATCACCTCCACTAGCTTTTTTTCATAGTGATGCTTCCTAAGGCCCACTCGACTTCTCACTGTAGGATGTCTGGCTCTAGGAGAGTGATCACACCATCGTGGTTATCTGGGTCATTAAGATATTTTTTTTGTACAGTTCTTCTGTGTATTCTTGCCACCTCTTCTTAATATCTTCTGCTTCTATTAGGTCCACACCATTTAGAGAGGCTTTGGGTTTTGCAAAGCTGAATGTCATGACCAGTATTAGCATTAAGATAATCAATATCATTAGGAGCAGCAACAGATTTTAGAAAATTAACCAGAAGTGCTATGAAATGAATTAATTTGAGGAGACAGTGATTAGAGATGGGAAGATGGGTTAGAAAGATACTAAATCAATTATTTTTTCAATTGCTGATTCACTTCATTTCTTGAGGAAATCAATGTTTATCACTGGCCCACTGTGTCTAAAGCTTGTGAGAAGACCTGTGGATTGAGAGATAAATTAGGACAGAATACGTGCCAGAGGCGGATCCCAGGGTCCTACCCCAGGCTGTACAACAGGTATAAAAACAAGGACTGTTACAGAGTGTGAGATGGACACTTACCCTTTACAGTTAAATGTCAGTCGGGGAGGGAGACCAGTGGGCTGAGCCCATAGAGTCACTCCCAAGCTGAATGTGAGTGTAAAAGATGACAGCCCTCTGAAAGCAGGAACTTGCTAGAGGCATAGGCAGCTCTGGCGAGGGCAAGGAGGGACTTGGGAGAAGGGAGAGAAACTGTTCTCGCTTTACGAGTGTCTGCGGGGCCTCAAAGTGGGAGAGGAAGAGATCAGCTTGGAGGTGGAAACAGAGGCCAGTCCCTGGGAGTTTCCACCTGAAAGCAGTGGATTCTGAGCAAAGGAAGATGACCATGGGCAGTACTATGAGATAGGAATTTTAGAGACGTTTCCGAGGTGACAGAAAAGGGAGTGAGCAGTCAGATAAGGTGGTTTAAAATGTATTTATATGTGGGATCCAAAACATGACACAAGTGAACTTAAGTACAAAACAGAAACAGATCCACAGACATGGAAAATAGACGTGTGGTTGCCAAGGGGGCGTGAGGCTAAGGCAGGGAAGGACTGGGAATCTGGGATTAGCAGATACGAACGATCATAGAGACTGCAGCCATGAAATTAAAAGACACTCCTTAGAAGGAAAGTTATGACCAACCTAGATAGCATATTGAAAAGCAGAGAGATTGCCAACAAAGGTCCGTCTAGTCAAAGCTATGGTTTTCCCAGTGGTCATGTATGGATGTGAGAGTTGGACTGTGAAGAAAGCTGAGCATTGAACAATTGATGCTTTTGATCTGTGGTGTTGGAAAAGACTCTTGAGAGTCCCTTGGACTGCAAGGAGATCCAACCAGTCCATCCTAAAGGTGATCAGTCCTGGGTGTTCATTGGAAAGACTGATGTTGAAGCTGAAACTCCAATACTTTGGCCACCTCATGCAAAGAGTTGACTCATTGAAAAAGAGCCTGATGCTGGGAGGGATTGGGGGCAGGAGGAGAAGGGGATAACAGAGGATGAGATGGCTGGATGGCATCACCGACTCGATGAACATGGGTTTGGGTGAACTCCGGGAGTTGGTGATGGACAGGGAGGCCTGGTGTGCTGCGATTCATAGGGTCGCAAAGAGTCGGACACAACTGAGCTACTGAACTGAACTGAACTGAACGATCATGTATAGAATGTATAAACAATAAGGTTCTACTGCATAGCACAGGGAACTGTATCCAGTCTCCTGGGGTAAACCATAATGGAAAAGAATGTGTACATGTATAAAACTGAGTCACTTTGCTGTACAGCAGAGACTGGCACAACATTGTAAATCAACTATTCCTCGATAAAAATAAATAGAAATATATTTGTGTATAGTGTTTTAAATTCCGCTGAGATAGCACACTTGCACAATTGACTGCATACACCTTATGAATGATGTGTCAACTTTGACACATGTATACGAGTGTCTCCACCAACCAGACGAGCAGAGTGAACCCAGGACTCACAGCCTTGCCTCAATCCTTTCTGGTTCATGCCCTTCCCCCTAAGATCAGTATCTGCTGCTCTGCCTTCTAGTCTTCATAGGTATGAAGTGTCATGGAGTGACATGAAGTGTCATGACACTGGAGTGTCATGTATATGTAGTAACCTGTACATATTATTTTAAGCCTGTCTTCTTAGGTCTCAGTCAGCGACACTTGAGAGTTTATCTGTGCTTATAGCAGTAATTCTCTTTCCTTGTCTTATTTTAAGAGAAACCATCATTTTGTAATCTATTGTTCTGTTGAATATTTTGGTTACAGTATTTCCATTTGGGAGCTGTTGTCAATAAAGCTGCAACAAATATTTTTGGATCTATCTTCTGATGGTCAAATAAGATCATTTTTCATAGGTGTAAAACTAGGAATGAGTTTGCCAGATTATAAAATAAGCAAAGGTTCAGGTTTAAATAAATAGTTAACTAAAATAGTTCAATAAAGTTACACCTTCACCAGCCATGTGTGAAAATTCTGCATCATTGTAAACACTGGATATTGACCATTTTCTGAAGTTTATTCTAGCTCAGGGGTATTGATGCTCATCTCTCCTCTGGGCTGCAGTTTGCATCTCCCTGGTGAGTTACTGTGCTGAACACCTGTTCTTATGCTTACTGGCCGTTTGGACATCTCCTTTCTAGAGAGTCTACTCAAACCTCCGTTTGTCTTTTTCATATTGACTTTACAATCTACAGTGTGGGCACAATTGCTGGGAAAGACACTACGAATACAGTCTTTCAGGCTGTGACTTGTCTTTTTTAACTCTCTTACTAGTAGTGTTAGTCCCTCAGTCATGTCTAACTCTGTGACCCTGTGGACTGTAGCCTGCCAGACTCCTCTGTCCGTGGAATTATCCCAGCAAGAATACTGGAGTGGGTTGCTATTCCCTTGTCCAGGGGACTTTCCTTGATTCAGGGATCGAACACAGGTCTCCTGCATTGCAGGTAGATTCTTTGCCATCTAAGCCACCAGGGAAGCCCAAGATTTTATTACTATTATTATTGGCCAGACCACACAGCATGTAGGATCTCAGCTTCCTAATCAGGGGTGGAACCTGAGCTGCCTGCAGGGGAAGCCTGGAGTCTTAACCTCGGGACAGCCAGGGAAATCCCATAAATCTCTTAAGTGTCTTTTTAGGAACAGAATTTCTTAATTTTAACAGTGTCCACTATGAGTCCTTTTTTTTTGTTTTGTTTAAGATCAGAAAAGTGTAGCAGTATTTTCTTACACTGTCTTCTAGAAACAATATGGCTTTATGTTGACCATTTTAGTCTGTACTCCATCTCATTAATAACTAGTCAATTAATGTTTAACTTTCCTGTGAGGCATGGACTGAGTTTTAAGTTCTCCCGAATGGAAAACCATTTCTTCTAATGCTCATAGAAGAGCATCATTTTCCCTGTTTGGGGTATTCAACTATCTAGGAAAGAATTAATTAGAGTCTGCACTTAGCAAGTGCTCCTCAAAATGGGAAGAGTGGAGCACACTGGATCAGCGAGCGAGACTAACCGCACTACATTAGTGATTCAGCTCCAGGTTTGAGGGGGACAGACCTGGGTGGCTGTGGAGGGGATGTGTTGCCTACAAAGACGAAAAGGGCGGGGACAAGCTGGGCCAACAGGACAGCCTCTGCAACACATGAACCTGAGCTGCAGACAGGCTGTATGTTCGGATGGCTGTCTGCCAGGAGAGTTAACAATGCAGTTAAAAGCCACCCCAAATGGGCACTGACTGGGGATCAAGCCACTCAACTCACAGAACTGCAAGGAGGGCCTTGGTCTAAGGGAGACATGGCTGTCAACCCAAACAAGCTCCCTGACAGGTCAGGTGTTCAGGACCAGTAATGAGCAGCTGAATAAAGCATCACAGAGACAGTAAACAGAGACCTTTCCAAGGTCACGCAGACCTGCACTCACATAGATTACATTTTCTATGAGTGGCAGCAGCATCTAATCTGATGTGGGCAAGTCCATCATGTGGATGAAGCGATGCAGTCAAATAAACTATTAAATAAATAAACAAGAAGTTCAATCCCACTTTCACTGCTCCAATAAATACTTTTTAGTTAATCCCTGATTTTTTCAATTTTTATCTACACTTTCAAATTCCATTTACACAAAGTGTCATAATCAGAGCTGACTTACAGAGTGCTTGGCTCTATCTTTCAACAAATAATTATATACATTTTATATATCTGAATTAAACAGCACATTCCTAGGTTTTCTGTTAAGAACTGCATAGTATGCTGTCCAAAAGCTAAATATTTAAATTACTTCCATTTATTGTGCTTATAGAAATGTTTATGTATTTGAAGCTCCTTCTAGTCTAATCCATAAATGTCATAGTTTGGAAAAAGTATATCTATATTATATATTTATAGTAGAATATATACATATATATATATATATTAGAAAATGGGCCTGAAGATATTTAATTGACAGAATATGGAAAGTAAATTCTTAGTGAAAAATATAAGCTAACTCGCTGGGAGCATCAGTGACCTAACCTCTGTAGACTTGCTAGGTTAATGGGCACCTGCTCACTCAGGGCCCCACTTACTCTTGTGTGTGGAAAGTCACCAGAACTTTATCAACATTTTAATTTCTTTTTTGAATTTCCAGCTGATTCCTCCTTGGTATCAGTGTATGTTTTCCTCGAAACCAGTAAAATCCTTACTTGTTCTCAAACCTTTGATGTCGGTAAATGCTCTAAAAATTATTATTTCAATTTTGAAAGCATTTTTCTTAGTAACAGGAGCAGGGAAATGAAGCCTGCTTGGAACACATCAAAACAACAGCTAAGTTGGTGAGTGACCCTGGGCATCCGCAGAGCTGGTGATCTGTTGAGAGAGCTGTGGACTCAAACTGGCGTGTTCGTGAGGAGACAGAGAGGCGTCAACTGAAAATATGGAACACATGAGGTCCTTGATCTGGGTCTAACATTTTCCTTACGCTGGTATTTACACTTACAAGAAGAAAAGCTATGAACTGGAACAATTACCTGCAAATATTGCCTCCTTTCAGGGTTAATAAACATGTCATTTTTGCAGGCACACTGAAATAATCCATGTGTACAAACTGCGGGAAAAAACTATAATGACCTGTTTTTCCTTCACCTCAGTTGTTTCAGGGCTGATTGCATCAAATTTTCAACATTATTCTCTCCTTAAAATGCAGCTGCTTCCTACAAGTGAGCATATTTTATAGACATTTGCTTGAAATAAATTATATTCTCTTGAATTTTTTAACCTTTTTTATTTTGGCAAAATATACATAACATAAAATCCACCATTTCAACCGTTTTTAAGTGTTCCGTTCATTGGCATTAATTGCTGGGCACACACTGCTGTGCAGCCATCACCCCCATCCGTCTCCAGAACTTTTTCTGTCTTTGCAAACTGGAGCTGGGTACCCAGTAAATACTAACTGTCCACCCCTCCGGGCCCTGAGACCAGCATTCTGCTTCCTGTCTGTCTGGATCTGACTTCTCTGGAGACCTTCTGTAAGTGGAATCAGACAGTCTCTGCCTTCCTGTGAGTGCGGTATTTCACTGAGCATAATATCTTCAAGGTGCATCCATGCTGTAGCCTGTATCAGAATTTCTCTTTCATTCTAAAGCACATATTGTGAAAATAAGCGTATATAACCCAGAACAAATACAGGTAGTGGTATAGCACTGTCGGAAAGTTCTCAGAAAATACTAAAATAAAATGAATTTATACTCCCCCAAAATGCTAAGGAGAGATTTTCAAATTGAGCTTGCCAACGAGGGGTGAAAAAGTAAAGGTTTCCTTGAAACCGGTGATTTCTCAGTTATTTCTCAGCTGAGGGGAAAAATAACAATGCGAAGGATGAAGAGACCGAGGCCAAGTGTCCAGCTGTCTTCAGGAATAAAACAACTGCCTGACCAGCCCTTCCCATGGCCTTCGAGACGACCTTGAAAGCTGTGTGTTCAAAGTCCTTTCCTAGGAAGCACCAGGGTTAGGTCTAAGATGATCCCGGCCAAGGATCATTTGCAAATGAATGGAGTGAATTTATATTAAAAGAATAATAGGAGAATCATTTGCAAAGAGAAGGAGGATAATTTGAATAAAATGGTGGGTTTGGTAATCATTCTCAGCTAAGATTAAGTTTAAAAGAAAGCATCTAAGAATGGAATCTTAATGACTAGGTCCTCACTTGAGTTCTTAATATTAGTGGCTGGGGAGGAGAAGCTGTTTTAAGCTGCTATCGATTTTCCAGTGTCTCTTTGAGTTACCTTGGAAGCATCCCTGGAGATTTCAGAAATAGGGGAGTGATTTTCCCTGAACAATTTCAACCTCAAATGGGTGCACATTACCTGAGGCTCCCACAATGCTCTAATCCAGTGACTATCAAAGGTAAGCATCTACCAGGATCACCTGGACATTAGGTACACAACACGTCACGTTGCCAGCCACTTCTTGATGCAGCAGGTCGATGGTGGGAGGGGAGAACCTCCCTTTCCAAAGTCCTGAATGATGCTCATACTTCCAGACATGAGAAATGCTTCCAGAAGCTCTACTCCATCAGGTAACACTCAGTTCAGCAGAGTTAATAGTTTGAAATATGGACCCTGTCTTTCAAAAGTTAAAAATAAAAGCTAGCATATACTATTGAATGAGAGCACCAGATAGCAGTGAAAACACTTCAGTAATAGTTATGCTGAAATGTATACTGTTATATTTTTACTGGGGCTTCCCTGGTGGCTTAGATGGTAATATCCCCTAGAGAAGGAAATGGCAACCCACTCCAGTACTCTTACCTAAAGAGTCCCGTGGACAGAAGAGCCTGGCGGACTACAGTCCATGGGGTCACAAATATTTTTTACTGCACGCTTGGCATCTAGGCAAGAACCTGTAATTTTTGGATATTCTTGGCAGAATATTCTTAAAAGACTTTCATGTATTATCAAATTTAATACCATAACAAGGAATGTATCCGAAAACAGGGAACTTGGGAAACAGCTTTTAAATAATAAAGACTTACTCTCAATTATAGGTTTTGAAATCTTATTATTCAGACTATCTCATTGTCAACAGCTCAAACACTTCAACTTCAGGAATGCTAGTGACAGACACACAATGGGGAGAATTATCAATATTTTAGTCTTTATGTATTGTGAACAAATCTGTAATCTCAAAGTATCTTAAAAGTTATGAAGCCAGTGATATTTCCAAAGGTCAGCCTGTCTCTTAAAAAGGCCTTCTGGATAATAGTAAATGTTTTGTTATGTGCCCTGGTCACAGTTCATTCTCATCAGCCATCAGAAGAATATAATCTAGATGTGAAGGAAATGCATGACTGGAGTGGTAAGAAGATGGGGTTACTGAAAGAGCAGTGATTGTAGATTCAATACTAACTTTGCACAGTACCTAAGATAAAGCTCTAGAAATTCTTCATTCTGTAGCCGTTTTGGTCTTATCATGTCACACGGAATTAACCTTGCAGATATTCGGAGGCACAATATTTATCGATGGCATTTTACTCCATCCAGTTCCCCATGTTGTCATGGCAGCAGGGCAATCCCAGATGCTGGAGAGAAATGAGAAGTCAGGTTCTGGGGTCGTGAAATCTTATGATGTTTGGAGTCAAGCAGAAGGGAGGGTGCATGGATGCTCTCTCTCTCTTGACCTTATCAGGACCAGACTAAGGTCACCCAAAATAGGTTAAACACAGAAAAAATATGATTCTCCTATTATGATTTTAAATCCCTAGAGAACTATTCACAAATTTATTCCTTTTAATGAAAAAACAGCAATGTCTTGATTTTCTTTTTGATTATTCAGTGGAAAATCTAAACATATTAATATATATATGAAATAGATGCATGCATGTATCAGTCATGTCCAACTCTTTGTGACCCATGGACGTAGCCCTCAAGGCTCCTCTGTCCATGGGATTTCCCAGGCAAGAATGCTGGAGTGGGTTGCCATTTCCTCCTTCAGGGGATCTTCCCGACCCAACCTCCATCTCCTGCACTGGCAGATAGATTCTTTACTGCTGAGTCACC
This sequence comes from Bos indicus, assembly GCF_029378745.1. Taxonomy (NCBI): domain Eukaryota; kingdom Metazoa; phylum Chordata; class Mammalia; order Artiodactyla; family Bovidae; genus Bos; species Bos indicus. The sequence continues at coordinate 20,536,423 of NC_091773.1, read as the reverse complement.
TGGGAAACCCCATGAAGTATATGATATATTGGTAGAAACATATCAGAAGTTATTCTTGGCTATTATAATAGCCAGGACATGGAAGCAACCTAGATGTCCATCAGCAGATGAATGGATAAGAAAGCTGTGGTACATATACACAATGGAGTATTACTCAGCCATTAAAAAGAATACATTTGAATCAGTTCTAATGAGGTGGATGAAACTGGAGCCTATTATACAGAGTGAAGTAAGCCAGAAGGAAAAACATAAATACAGTATACTAACGCATATATATGGAATTTAGAAAGATGGTAACGATAACCCTGTATACGAGACAGCAAAAGAGACACTGATGTATAGAACAGTCTTATGGACTCTGTGGGAGAGGGTGGGAAGATTTGGGAGAATGTCATTGAAACATGTAAAATGTCATGTATGAAACGAGATGCCAGTCCAGGTTCAGTGCACGATGCTGGATGCTTGGGGCTGGTGCGCTGGGAAGGCCCAGGGGGATGGTATGGGGAGGTTGGGAGGGAGGAGGGTTCAGGATGGGAAGCATGTGAAAAAAGAAAAAAAAAAAAAAAATGTTGGCCAATCTAGTCAAGTTCCTTTTAAGTAATTTGTTTGAATAAATCAAATGGAGAAAGCTTGGCAATATCAGCCTGGTGACAAACAATAGTTAATTTCTTCAATTAATCATCTTGATGATTATTTGTGCAAAAACCTTGGTTGAGTAACAGCTGCAGAAAGCAATGAAAGATATATAAGTTTTGAGCTCAAATGTTGGTTTATAAATAATGTCATTCAGAACCTACTATGTTTTGTCTTTGTTTTATTTTTTTGGTCATAAAAACAGATCTTCTAAATATGGCATATGTGTGAAGTTTACATACTATTATTTCTCAACCCATGAAATTTTAAGAGCCCTTTTGGTGCCGGGTGGCATAGGCATTCAGGAGGCAATTGAGTTCTATTGTCAACCATTCCTGTGGGGCAGAAAGATGTTGTCCACCAAGAATAGAAGAGAAGGCTGAGAATGAGAGTCCTTGCTAAGAGCAAAAGAGACCTGACTTTCATTGATTGCTTTCCACAAGCTAAAAGAAAGCCAGTGCACAAGGTCCACAAGCCAGAGCATGGGTGAGTGTGAGTAGAGGCATGAATGGGACCGGAATGTTGAATGCAAGGATCACCATCTCCTTCTCCCCATCCTTTTAGTGTTTGCATCAAGCTTATAGTTCTGTATTCTCCAGCAGGTCACCAGCTCATTATAAGGTTATTGTCTTAACTAGAAAATTAATATCTGATACTGAAAAAAAATTAGTGCAGTGATTTTATATGAAATTCCTCTGTTGGGTCATGGCAATAAATATTGCTACCAGTATCCTACTCCAAGCTTACAAAACAATCAAAAATCACTTCCAAGTAGTGATGAAAAATTTTTTTCAAAACTGGTCAGGGATTGACTGTAATTTTGCCAATGTTTGGGTAATAATGGTTAAAAAAAAAAAAGTTATTCTTAACATCTGGGTGGTAAATGGAGCCATTACCTGTATTATTTATAACTGGAAACCTTTAGTGATGAAAAACATGGACTTATTAAAATAACTTAATCTACATTTTTAAACATTTCAAGATTTTAAAAAGTAAATACTATGAATATGGGTTTATCAGAGCAGCCATGTAATTTCCAGTGTGGTAAATGTCTCATGTGTATGTACAGTTGTCTTTACTTTGATCCGTGTAATTGAATAGTAGCTGACATTTTTTTTTTCAAATAATGTAAGAACAACCTGAAAATGTCTTGTCTTCTTTTGAAGTTCTATGCTATTAAGTTTCCTAATTTGAGCACATCAGGATTAATTTGTACATTAATAAAACATATAAACTGACTCTATTATCCAGAAGATTGTCAAAGTGGCTTACAAGCAACATGCATTGTGGGCAATAAGATGAAGTATTACTGCTGCCGCTGCCGCTAACTCGCTTCAGTCGCGTTCGACTCTGTGCGACCCCACAGACGGCAGCCCACCAGGCTCCCCCGTCCCTGGGATTCTCCAGGCAAGAACACTGGAGTGGGTTGCCAATTCCTTCTCCAATGCGTGAAAGTGAAAAGTCAAAGTGAAGTCGCTCAGTCGTGTCCGACTCTTAGCGACCCCATAGACTGCAGCCCACCAGGCTCCCCCGTCCATGGGATTTTCCAGGCAAGAGTACTGGAGTGGGGTGCCATTGCCTTCTCCAAAATGAAGTATTAGGTTGGGGGAAATATTTAAATTGAAATATTGCTTTTAAAACTCAGTATATTTTTTTAAAGGTGGATTTATTAACTATTATATAATTCTAAAAGCCAGAAGCACGCTCACTTCAGTTTTAATGTTATATATTCTTAAATCTTGACTGTGAGTCATTTTCAGTTCATAGATAGGAGTTTTCCTAGAAAAATTAGAAGAGAACGTACTGGGTTTCTTGAACATGGAGATTTGCCATAGGACAGACTCAGGTGCACAGACTAGAAAGTTCAAGTCAGCTGAGAAAGCTTCCCAAGTCCCCAAGGAGCTTTCGAAACAGACAAAGCTGATTGTGATCTTACTAGAGAAACTTTATTGTTAAGATCATTCACACCAACATACTGAAGAAGGAATTCATAGGGCCTGGACTCCATCTTAGGCCTGTTCATGCTGATCATGCTCGGCCACCTTTCCAATGGACTCTGAACTCTGTGTTTAGTGCCTAGGAAAACAACAACAGAAGGATAAGACCCCGTCCAGACAGGAGAACCTTGAAGATCCTATCTAGGTTACTCATCGCCTAAGAGAAAACATACACTAATCACCCCTTCCTCCAGACAGGCCATACATTTTTCTGTATCTGTTGGAGTGTAACCTCGGGTTTAAATTGGCTAATTGTTTGACTGTTTGAGCACATGAGCACATAGCATGTGAATGATGGGGTTATTGGGATTGTATTTTTCTTGGTTTATGTAAGTCTCAAGGAATTTGGAGTGGTGGGTTCAGACACGAACACATGGGGTATAAAAGATTTTCACAAATGCTGGTCGGGGTCCTTGGCTAAGAGGAGACTCTGCCTTGGGCCCGCCGGTGTAATAAACTGCACTCCATTGTCTGCATTGTCCTTCTGAGTGAGTTTGTTTCCCGGAACACGTGGCTACGACAATGCTAATGTACACCTGTGCATCACTTAGTTTACCAGGGTTTGTTCAGTTTATCGGGTTTGTATCACACAGCATCTTCCAGGTGCCTCTGAAGTCTGCCCCTTCTCTTCCCCTCTATCCAAACGCCATCTGCTTCCTCTCACTGTGCATTAGTTTTGCGTGTTCTGGAACTTCAGAGAGATGAAAGCATAGTCTGTGTTCTTTGGGGTCTGACGTCTTTCCCTAAGCTCTGTACTCTGAGATTCACCCATGTGTGTGTGTGTGAGTAGTTTGTTCCTCTGTGTTGCTGGGTGGTATTCTACTTTGTGACCCTTCCACGCTTTTCCTTCTGGTTCGTCTACTGTTGAACGTGTATGTTGTTTCCAGTTCTGGCTCATCTGCCTAATGCTCACTTACGAGTAGTGCCCACGTGTGTGTGTGTTTCTAAAATCTGCACACACTCAACCTGTGTGTTTTCAACACTCTCGAGTTAATAGCTCAGAGCAGAAGTTCTGGATTGCATGGTAAAATGTTTGTTCTGTTGGGAATTAATGTCAATAGATTAGGGAATTTTCCTCGTGTTTTGGGGAGTAATTTAATGTTGTATGCAGTAACTCTTCATGCTTCCGTTTTAGGAGTATCTATTTCTCCTTCTAGTGAAGCTCTTTGTGGTATTCCACTATTGCAGTCTTCGTTGTCACGGTCTGTTTTACCTCTGCCTTTTAATTGATGCTGCCTGTTATCTATGATGGATGTGTTCAGTTGCTAGGCCGTGTCCAGCTCTTTGTGACACCTTGGACTATAGCCCGCTTCTCTGTCCGTGGGATTTCCCAGGCAAGAATACTGGAATGGGTTGCCATTTCCTTCTCCAAAATGGATGTAGATACAGGTAAAATAATAAAACCAAAATCAGAGCCCAGACTTGTGCCACCTACAGCTTTCTATCATTTCTATTATTAATATGAAAAAAGTCACTTTTATTTGTAGGATACATATTGAGAAATATATAAAGGACAATGTATAGTTCTTGAAGTATTTTCACAGATACCACACTTTTTCACTAGTACCACTCTATTAATTGAATTACATCAAGTAATACCACTGGTTCCTTTCCCAACCATGTACCATAGTGTTGTTAAATGCTACACCTTTCATTAATATGATTTGACAGCAACTGTAACACTTTTAGCTCAGTGCCCCTGCTTCATCCTGTTGGACTTGAGCAGTGTGTGCTGACCTCTCCCCTTTCTGCAGAGAAGCAGTGGGTGGCCACTCTGGACAAAAGGACCATCTTGGAGATGCAGGAAGATGACTAAGTGACTGCTGAGCTATCACGGAATGGCAGCCCCAGGAGTTTGCTGCCAACCCCCACTTCCTGGCAGCTGGCTCATTTTATCCCAAAGATGCCTGATTTATCTTGGCTCCCATCTTTGACATCATATTCAAATACTTGGGATGAGAGGCAAGAAACAGAAGCTTCAGCTGCCAAAAATTTAAAAACATTTCTAAGGCAAACAGATCTTGTATGAGTTCTCAGATGAACAGAATCATTGCCCTGCTGGAGAATCAGCACGAGGTCAACTATCTCTTAACTTCCACAGATGAGCCTGATCCCTTCTCACTGCATCCTCTCCCTGGGTTTTCACCTGGACCTTCCAGCAGAAAATAAGAAAAGCTGGTTTGACTTTCTGATTTACATGTGAGCCTCTTTGCACAAAGCACACATTAAAAATGTCAAAATTTATAATGTCAAAAATATGAAATTTCAATTTTAAGATATCTTACATGGTCAGAAGGAACACTAATGGATCTGGAAAATCTGTGTTAAACAAATGTGATAAATTCATGTATATAAAATAAGATTGAGCACTATTTTCTCAGCTACAAAATAGGACTTTTCTGGGAAAATGACAAGCATCAAACTAATTTTAAGAGTGATAATGCATTTTGTTTATATACAAGCTCAGTGTTTTTACATAGTTTCCAGAGGAACAGATTTTACTTTCACAGTTCTCAACATTTTTATTAAAAATTATTCTTTTGCTTCTCAGTGACTGAATAATTGTTATTTTCTGTCATCATGTTCCAGATTTTTTCATATTGAACCAAAATGCTTTCCTTCATTAAGCCACAAAAGATCTTTCATTAAAAAAAAAAAAAAAATCCCACTCTTTCTTGACTTGTCTGAAAGAATCTTCTGCTTTAGGAGAATATCTGACATTTTAATAGCAGTTTGTCATCTTCCATGTGTCATGATTGCCAATTAATTTGTAACCTTAGGGACGGAGCAAATTAAACTGTCTTGAGAAAGGTGTTTGTTTGATAGTGTATCAGTGTCAATTCTGTCCACACTGTTGAACCACCATCACTCTAGTGGGCGGTGCTGCTTGTTAAACACAAACCCACACACTCACCCCGCCCCACCCCCACACACAGAGTTGTCAATGAAGCCTTCTTATTATACAGACACTTGAAAGTATCAGACTGTTTAAATGTCGACACATTTCACTTTGAGTACTAATTTGTTTTTCACTGCATCTACCTATTTCCCTAGCATATTTCACTTACAAGGAATCTTACAGGAAAGAATCTTAAACTTCCATGAGCTTTACCTTAGGCAAGCCAACAGCTGCTTTATAAGCTGTTCTTTTCAAGTCTTTTTGAAGGTTTGAATGTTGTAAGATACCAAGTTCATTGTTAGTCATTTCCTGTTTACAACAGAACTAAAATGTGGTTATAAAGCCTAAAGATAAACCTTCTTAAATGTAACATGAATGAAATAAAAATGCATTTTTTTCCTAAAGAGTGAAAGTACTTTCATAAGAGAAAGATGAAAATTCAAAAATTAAACTGGATAAAAGTTTCATGTATAAGAGACAGCACAGAGTAGAGGTCAAAGACACAGACTCTACAGACAGGCTAGTCTGATTCAGATCCTGTGTCTGCTGTCTGATTTCAAATCAGGGGCTGGGGAAGCTCTCTGAGACTCAGTTTTTTCACTGGGGTGTTAAACAGCATCATTTAGTTAATATTTAGAAATTATACAGCAAATTATACACCCTGACCGGCAGGGTGCTACATTACTATTGGTTAAATAGAGCAAACAAAGAAATGAAGAAAAAAATGAAGTGCACTTCATTTTTTTTTTCCATCCAAGCTCAAAAGTTCTGCTCTATTAGATTTTCCAGCTGTTTTCTAAAAGAATTATCATTAAATCGATTTTGGTTCACTTTATTCAATGGAAGTTCATTCTGACTTCAGCTTTCCACAGTTCTGTTGTGGTGGTCCTGCGTATGCAAATATATAACTGCTTTCTTTGTTACTTTTCTAAATGTATAAACCAAATGCATCTTTATTATTTGCCAAGAGTTGCACATCCTGGGTTTCAATCGAATGCTGTGAGAAGAAGAAAAATTAAGAAAGTGAGAAAAATGGATGCAAGTAATTTTTCAAGACCAGGCCCTCAAATGAGGCATATTTCTGGCACTGTGGGCTCTTCTGGGTAACTAGAAAACTCTCACAGCAGAAATAACTAAAAATTTTAGATCAAATAAAATATTCATCAGAGCTGAGCTTGAAAGATAGGAATGTGCTCAGATATTAAAAATAGAAATTCAATGAGGAGTGCAGTGTGTGATGCTGCCAGTCTGTTCTAACAGAGCTGCTGGGACCAGGCAAGTAGGGCTTCTTGTTTAACCCTGTGGCTGGAACAAGACATGTGTCTTAATATCAGGCAGGACCAGAAGTCAGAACAGATTTCTCAAATTTGGGAGAACCCCGAAAGGCCACTCCCTTATTGAAATGGTGAACTATTGTTACTTGCCTCAACAAAGACCTATCTTACAACAGAATCCTAACCAAGAAAATCAAGGCCCAGAAAAATATATGCCTTAGAGTACCATTCAACATTCAAAACCAATAGATGGTTTAGGGAAATTTATACACAGAGCAACAACATTAAGAAAAATGAGAGATTTCGTTTAAGGCTGTGCACTTTATTATAAATGCCTTTGAATTCAGTGAGTCTAGATTTGTAAAATAACCCCAATATTCTGTATCCTTCATGTTTATTTCAAAAGCATGTGCTTTATTGATTGGTTGTCTGGTTTACAATTCGGTTAAAAACACAAAACATGCAATTTCCCACATTAACCATTTTAAAGTATGGTAGTGGTGATTTAGTTGCTAGTCATGTCCAACTCTTTGTAACCCATGGACTGTAGCCCACCAGGCTCCTCTGTCTATGGGATTTCACAGGAAAGAATACTGGAGTGGGTTGCAATTTCTTTCTCCAGGGGATCTTCCTGACCCAGGAATCAAACCTGAGCTTCCTGCCTTGCAGGTAGATTCTTTACCACTGAGTCCCCAGAGATTCCCATTTTAAAGTATACCATTCAATAATACTTGTACTCACACTGTTGCACAAAATCCTCAAGAACTTTTCTATCTTGAAAAACTACTAAACCCCTTGAACAGTTTCTCTTCCTACTTACTGGCAACCACCACTCTAGGACTTTCTGTAGAGTTTCTAGGGGTTGAACTCTTAGACGCCTAGCATACATGGAATCATGCAGTATTCACTTTTTTGTGTCTAGCTTATTTCACTTAACCTAATGTCCTCCAGGTTCACCCATGTAGTAGCACATAAGAGGATTTCCTTCTTTTTAAATGCTGCATAACATTCCACCATGTGCTCATACTACATTTTATCCATTCACCTGTCAACAGACACTGAGGTTTGTCTATCCTTTGGCTATTGTGAATAATGCTACAGGTGAACACAAATCTGAAAATATCTTCTTGAGGTCCTGTTTTCATCCCTTTCGGATAAATACCTGAAAGTAGGGTTAGTGGATCCAATGGTAGTTCTACTTTTAATTGTCTACAGAATCTCCATACTTTTCTACAACAGCTGCACCCTTTTACTTTCTCATGAACAGTTTACAAGCATTCCAGTTCCTTCACATCCTTACCAACACTTGTTATTTTCTACTTTCATTGCCATTGGTGATGGTGTCAGTATTAGGGGTTATCTTGGCTGCTGCAAGGTGGTATCTCACTGAGATGTTGACTTGCATTTCGTTGATGATTCATGATGATGAATACATTTTCAAATGTTTGTTAACTATGTGTATATATATTTTGGAAAGATGTCTACTCAAGTTGTTCTTGTTCAATTGCTATGCCGTGTCCAACCCTTTGTGACCCCATGGACTGCAGCATGCCAGTCTTCCCTATCCTTCACCATCTCCTGGAGCTTGCTCAAACTCCATTGAGTCAGTGATGCTATCTAACCATCTCATCCTCTGGTGCCCCCTTCTCCTCTTGCTTCAATCTTTCTTAATCAAGGTCTTTTCTAATAAGTTGGCTCTTCTTTAAGACCTACTGCTGACTCCCTCTATGACTCTATAAAAATTTTAGATACACTTTTCAACTACAGAATTGCTATTTGGTTCTTTCTTATGATTTCTGTCTTTACTGATACTCTTGATGAACCCTGTCATCATGCCTCCCTCTGTTTCCATAAACCTGGTTTCCTTCAGTTCTTGGAACATAGTGAGGATAGCTGTGTCAAAGACCTTGAGGAGTCTGACCTTTGTACTTTTTCTACAACAGTTTTGTTCTGCTTTTTGCTGTTTTTGGAGTACATTTTCTGTTTCTTTGTGTGTCTTGCTGATGACTGAACTTTTAAGAGAACACATGATTTAAATGGTGATCTGTGCTGTTACCTGGATTCTGGGCCTCCTCCTCCAGGGCTTATTTGGTCAGTGCCACGGCTGGTGGGCTCAGTGGTGCCCACTTCCTGTACCCTGTGTGGCTTCCCTTCAGTGGACCCCATATCTTCCTGGACTGAGAATATGTACAAGACTCTCAGTCTGCCTCCTCTCCAGTTTCTCTGTTAAGCTGTCTGCCTGTTGGTATTTACCAGCTGTTACCCTCCACTAATTTTCATCTGATTGCTTTACTGTTTTCAGTAATTTTCTGGGACATACATTGTTGCACCGTCTGCAACAGTTAAGTCTGGGATTATTTGCATGAGTCATCCTTGAAGTCGCTTTCTGAGGCTTGTTTCCGCCCCAGGAGGGCTCATTGCAGCCATCTCTTTTTCTAGCTCTTTCTGCTCATTTTCTGTGTGGTTTATGATACGGCTTGTTGCTTTCATGGCACCTCTGTGCATGCCTGCATGTGTGCTAAATTGCTTCAGTCGTGTCCAACTGTTTGTGACCCCATGGACTATAGCCCACCAAGCTCCTCTGTCCATGGAATTTCCCAGGCAAGAATACTGAAGGGGGTTGCCATTTCCTTCTCCAGGGGATCTACTGATCCAAGGATCAAACCTGTGTCTCCTGCATTGCTGGTGGATTCTTTACCACTGCGCCACCAGGGAAGTAAATACATCTGCCTGGGTGGCTAACAGACTTTGTCTTCTGCTCCAACTAGACAGCTGAAAGTCCTTAGCATGTACATACCTGTTGATCAACTATGTTCTATATAAATGTGTCCATTATTATGGTTTTGTAAGTTGTTGCCCTTGGTTCAATTGACTTTTCCAAATATCATTATTAACTTTTAAAATAATAGCCAGTTATTCAGCATTTTTAGGATTATTTGCCATGTAGATTGCATGCTAGTTTCCCTGGAAGGAGATGCCCAATTGAGTTGAGGCTGGAAGGTGTCTCCTGGGCATCAAAGGCCAAGGGACTCAGGGTGGAAGGAGAAGTAGAGGTGGAGTCAGTCTGCAGGGCCACCAGACAAGAGCCCAACCAGCCCACCAGGCCACCGTGTGGTGACTGCAGCTTATCTGAATGACGTGCTGGAGCCCTGAGTCACCTGGTGTGTGCTGTTTAGGGTAACCAGAGATCAGGGAACAGCTCTCTGCACCCCAGGCTGACCCCCATGTAGCTGAGAGCAGGAGGCTGTCCCGTGAAGGTGCCGCCTGGCTGGGTGGCACTTGCTTTGCAGAGAAAAACCTGAGCAGTGGGTGTATTTCAGGGTCCACAGCATGGGTGCATGCATGTGTGCAGTGCATTCATCCAAGGACACCCCAGCAATTCTGTGATGTGATGCCACCGAGACAGGGCAGTGATCACTGGCCTGGAGAGGAAATGTTTATAGGGGCAGCATCTGCAAGCCGAGTTTGGAAGACAAATGGATTGCCACCACCTTGCAGCTCTCTCTTCTCTTGCTCCATCATTGGTTATGTCAGTGGCTTTGACAGCTCACAGATAAATCAGGTGGCTTTTAACATTATCTAATAAAATATAATTCAGAACTCACAGATTGGTTGCTGACAACCAAATCAGAACCAGCTTCATGTGTTCGACTCTGCAACTCCATGGACTATAGCCCCCCAGGCTCTTCTGTCCTTGGGATCCTCCAGCAAGAACACTGGAGTGAGTTGCCATTTCCTACTCCAGGGGATCTTCCTGATCCAGGGATTGAAGCTGCCTCTCCTATGTCTCCTGCATTACAGGCTGATGCTTTACCTGCAGAGCCACTGGGGAAGCCTCATGGTTCAGGCACATACATTAAGTTTTGATATTATGATTGTTCACAAGGAAGTTCAATTACCTGTTTTCATAATTAAAGTTACTGTTTTGAGATAGTTTAACGTTATTTTTCAAGGATTTCTCTTGTGTTCTGGGGAGAGAACAGTTTGTCATTGAGTAAAGTTACATAATTTATGGTTTTTGATTTTGTTAATTCTTTTAATTAATTCTCTTTAATTTTAATGCTTAGCCTTTAAAGAGATTTGGGAAATTATTTCCTTCTTTATAGGTGTTCTAACTTTCCACCAACACTCACAAGCATGCACAATGCTAAGTGTCTCATGCCTAAAGTTCATGGCACTTAAATATCTATGAACGATATGAAAAGGCAAAAAGATATGACACTGAAAAATGAACTCCCCAGGTCAGTATGTGCCCAATATGCTACTGGAGAAGTATGGAGAAATAACTCCGGAAAGAATGAAGAGATGGAGCCAAAGCAAAAACAACACAGTTATGGATGTGACTGATGATGGAAGTAAAGTCCAACTCTGCAAAGAACAATACTGCATAGGAACCTGGAATTTTAGGTCCGTGAATCAGGGCAAATTGGAAGTGGTCAAACAGGAGATGGCAAGAGTGAACGTCGACATTTTAGGAATCAGTGAACTAAAATGGACAGGAATCAGCAAATTTAATTCCAATGACCATTATATCTACTACTGTGGGCAAGAATCTCTTAGAAGAAATGGAGTAGCCCTCAGTCAACAAAAGAGTCCAAAATGCAGTACTTGGATGCAATCTCAAAAACGACGGAATGATTTCTGTTTGTTTCTAAGGCAAACCATTCAATATCTCGGTAATCCAAGTCTATGCTCCAACCAGTAACGCTGAAGAAGCTGAAGTCGCACGGTTCTATGAAGACCTACAAGACCTTCTAGAAATAACACCCCCAAAAGACCTTTCTCATCATAGGGGACTGGAATGCCAAAGTAGAAAGTCAAGAGATACCTGGAGTAACAGGCAAATTTGTCCTTGGAGTACAAAATGAAGCAAGGCAAAGGCTAACAGACTTTTGCCAAGAGAATGCACTGGTTATAGCAAACACCGTCTTTCAACAATAAAAGAGAAGACTCTACACATGGACATCACCAGATGGTCAACACCAAAATCAGACTGATAAATTCTTTGCAGCCAAAGATTGAGAAGCTCTATACAGTCAGCAAAAACAAGACCAGGAGCTGACTGTGGCTCAGATCATGAACTCCTTATTGACAAATTCAGGTTTAAATTGAAGAAAGGAAAACCTTTCAGGTATGACCTAAATCAAATCCCTTACAAATATAAAATGGAAGTAAAAAATCGATTCAAGGGATTAGATCCCATAGACAGAGTGCCTGAAGAATTATGGATAGAGGTTTGTGACCATCTCTGAGAAAAAGAAAGACAAAAAGGCAAAATGGTTGTCTGAGGAGGCCTTACACATAGCTGAGAAAAGAAGAGAAGATAAAGGCAAAGGAGAAAATGAAAGATATAAGCATCTGAATGCAGAGTTCCAAAGAATAGCAAGGAGAGGTAAGAAAGTCTTCCTCAGTGAGCAACGCAAAGACACAGAGGAAAACAATAGAATGGAAAAGACTAGAGAGCTCTTTAAGAAAATTAGAGATACCAAGGGAACATTTCATGCAAAAATGGGTACAGTAAAGGACAGAAATGGTATGGACCTAACAGAAGCAGAAAATATTAAGAAGAGGTGGCAAGAATACACAGAAGAACTATACAAAATAGATACGCATGACCAAGATAATCATGATGGTGTGATCACTCACTTAGAGCCAGACATCCTAGAATGCAAAATCAAGTAGGCCTGAGGAAGCATCACTATAAACAAAGCTAGTGGAGGTGATGGAATTCCAGTTGAGCTATTTCAAATCCTAAAAGTGAAAAGATGTTGTGAAAGTGCTGCACTCAATATGCCAGCAAATTTGGAAAATTCAGCAGTGCCCACAAGAATGGAAAAGGTCAGTTTTCATTCCAATCCCAAAGAAAGGCAATGCCAAAGAATGTTCAAACTACCACACAATTGCACTCATCTCACATGCTAGTAAAGTAATTTTCAAATTTCTCTAAGCCAGGCTTCAAGAGTACATGAACTGTGAACTTCCATATGTTCAATCTGGATTTAGAAAAGGCAGAGGAACCAGAGATCACATTGCCAACATCCATTGGATCATAGAAAAAGCAAGAGAATAACAGAAAAACATCTATTTCTGCTTTTTAATTATGCCAAATCCTTTCTCTGTGTGATCCCAACAAACTGTGAAAAATTCTTCAAGAGTTGGGAATACCAGACCACCTTACCTGCCTCCTGAGAAATCTGTATGCGGGTCAAGAAGCAACAGTTAGAACTGGACATGGAACTACAGACTGGTTCCAAATTGAGAAAGGCGTATGTCAAGGCTGTATATTGTCACCCTGTTTATTTAACTTATATGCAGAGAACATCATTCAAATTTTATGGACTCTGTGGGAGAGGGAGATGGTGGGAAGATTTGGGAGACTAGCATTGAAACATGTAGAATATCATGCATGAAACGAGTCGCCAGTCCAGGTTCGATGCACGATACTGGATGCTTGGGGCTGGTGCACTGGGACGACCCAGAGGGATGGTATGGGGAGGGAGGAGGGAGGAGGGTTCAGGATGGGGAACACATGTATACCTGTGGTGGATTCATTTTGATATTTGGCAAAACCAATACAATATTGTAAAGTTTAAAAATAAAATAAAATTTAAAAAATAGATAAATAAATAAAAATTCTGATAAAATTAAAAAAAAACAAACAAACAAACAAAAAATGTCAGGCTGGATGAAGCACAAGCTGGAATCAAGATTGCTAAGAGAAATATCAATAACCTCAGATATGCAGATAACACCACCCTTATGGCAGAAAGCAAAGAAGAACTAAACAGCCTCTTGATGAAAGTGAAAGAGGAGAGTGAAAAAAGCTGTCTTAAAACTCAGCATTCAAAAAACAAAGATTATAGAACCTGGTCCCATTCCTTCATGGCAAATAGATGGGGAAACTGGAAACAGTGACAGACTTTATTTCCTTGGGCTCCACAATCACTGCAGATGGTGACTGCAGCCATGAAATTAAAAGATGCTTGCTCCTTAGAAGAAAAGCTATGACCAACCTAGACAGCATATTAAAGAGCAGAGACATTACTTTGCCGACAAAGTTCTGTCTAGTCAAAGCTATCGTTTTTCTAGTAGTCATGTATGGATGTGAGAGTTGTACTATAAAGAAAACTGAGAGCCAAAGAATTAATTAATTCTTTTAGTTAATTAATTAATTAATGCTTTTGAACTATGGTGTTGGAGAAGACTCTTGAGAATCCCTTGGACTGCAAGATCAAACCAGTTAATCCTAAAGGAAATCAGTCTTGAATATTCATTGGAAGGACTGATGCTGAAGCTGAAATTCCAATCCTTTGGCCTCCTGATGCAAAGAACTGACTCATTTGAAAAGACCCTTACGCTGGAAAAGGAAGAGACGGGGGCGACAGAGGATGAGATGGTTGAATGGCATCACTGACTTGATGGACATGAGTTTGAGCAAGCTCTTGGAGTTGGTGATGGAAGGGAAGCCTGGCATGGTGCAGTCCTTGAGTTCACAAAGAGTCAGACACGACTGAGCAACTGAACTGAATTGAAATATCTATAAAAAAAATTGTGTTTTTTGGAAACAGTACATTTATCATCTCCTGGAGAGGCAAAGAAAAAGAGATTTTGCTTCTTTGTCATTACACTTAATTTCAATAGACTTGGCTGCTGACAGTTTCATGATATTTTATCGATATGTCAACCATGACACGATCAAACTGTAAACCCTTGCTCTCAGGATCAGAGAAGAGAGAGATTCCTTTTAAAAGCATGATTACTAGAGATGGAGTAAGGAACTGTACTATGAGCTGAGTGGTTATAGTGTCACACACGGACACACATCTCTAGCTTATGTAAGTTGTACTTTATTCTATGCTAAAGGCTTAATGCATAGAGATTTCAACAACAGTGTCACCCTGGTATTTTTCCTCATAGAAATGTACCCAGTGTGGATAATTAGAGGAAGCATATCCTCCTTAGTGGTGGAAATAACAAACATAATGCTTTACTTTTGGATAACAGTTCCATATTCCCCCAGGCAACTGAGTTCCGGAAGAAACAGTAAGCAGGTATCTCTGAGATGTTCATATAGCAGCTGCTGTGTTGATTTCTACTCAACTGAAATATTCGTAAGATGTTAAGCAAATTATCACAAAGAGCTTCTTGGTCAAAACCAAGCGATTAAATGATGATATCTCCGTCTTCACTTAGCTTTCAGATAGTCCACAGAGGAATAAAAGTACTTAGTTTCTGAGAGTTCTGATTCATTGAGTACAAAGTAGCTGTTTAATGAATCTAAAGCTGCTGTTTCTTAATGCAATGTCCTCAAGGAATCGCCATATCCTCCTACATCTCCTGTGATTTTTTAATGAACACTGTTGCTGCTGCTGCTGCTGCTACTAAGTCGCTTCAGTCGTGTCCAACTCTGTGCGACCCCAGAGGTGCCCACCAAGCTCCCCCGTCCCTGGGATTCTCCAGGCAAGAACACTGGAGTGGGTTGCCATTTCCTTCTCCAATGCATGAAAGTGAAAGTGAAGTCACTCAGTCATGTCCGACTCTTCGCGGCCCCATGGACTGCAGCCTACCAGGCTCCTCTGTCCATGGGATTTTCCAGGTGAGTACTGGAGTGGGGTGGGTGGATTCTAGATGAAATAATTCATTTACTGGCCACTTCTCGTCAACCCCACCCCACATCTAAAGAATGATCGAGTCATACTAATTAACTCTCAAAATCAGTCTGGAATGAGATGAGGCCTGTCTATTGTTTCAGGCCCCTGTTCTCAGCATCCGTGTCTCAATTTCCTGGCCTCCGATGTACCCCACCCCCCTTACCACTATGAGGCCACATGCTCTTAGTTTCTCATCACTTCACCGTACTTGCTTTTTCTAAATCCTTTTCCAGGCTGTTTGGAGCTGAATTGTGTCCCCTTGGCAAAGACGGTAAAGAATCTGCCTGCAATGCGGGAGACCCGGGTTTGACTCCTGGGTCGGGAGGATCCCCTGGAGAAGGAAATGGCAATCCACTCCAGCACTTTTGCCTGGAAAATCTCATGGACGGAAGAGCCTGATAGGTTACAGTCCATGGGGTCGCAAAGAGTCGGACACGACTGAGCAACTTCTCTTCAAAGTTTCACTTTCCTGCATTGGAGAAGGACACGGCAACCCACGCCAGTGTTCTTGCCTGGAGAATCCCAGGGAAGGCGGAGCCTGGTGGGCTGCCGTCTATGGGGTCGGACACAACCCCAGAGTCGGACACAACTGAAGCGACTTAGCAGCAGCAGCAGCAGCAGCAACAAAGTCTCTGTGTTGATGTAGTAACCCCAGTGCACTAGAATGTGGTGGCTTCAGAGGGAGGACACTGTTGTCATATAAAGAGACCAGGCTAGGAAATCGTGATGGCCTTTATCACGACCAGACATTTGGAATTGTCTATAGTAATCAGCTACCAATAAAACTAATAAAGCCTGAGTTCCCGAGAGTCCTTCATCGTCTCCACAGGCTGCCTCCTAAGAGTGCTGTCACTGTGGCTCATTCCTTGTCCCGTTCATGGAGGGAGGGCAGATATTTTTCTACACTCAGCCTGATGCAGTGCCAATTGGTAGTTTAGAACCACAGAGCATCTGATAAAGTCTTGCTGACAAATGTCCATTCCAAGTGCTGTGTTAGTGGGGAATACATAAGTGTGGGGACCGGATCCTGAAGACACGTCTGACCATTTCAGAGCAGCAGCTAGAATGTTCTCTTAGGTCTCATTTTAATTTAGTTTTTATTGTTAAATTTTTTACTGGGGCTATTATCTATATAAAAAGCATTTGCAGGAAATTAAGGGAGTTATTAATAAGGAACTTATGAATAATTCAACAGAAATTATAAGAAAACAAAATACATAAAATGACAAAGAGAGGGTTATTTTTTTAGATAGTTTTTAAGGTGGATTTTCATGAAGAGATTGTGTGTGTGTGCGCGTTCAGTCATGTCCGAATCTTTGCAACCCCATGGACTGTAGCCCACTAGGCTCGTCTGTCCATGGAATTTCCCTGGCAAGAATACTGGAAGGGGTTGGCATTTCCTCCTCCAGGGGATCTTCCTGCCCCAGGGATCAAACCTGCGTCTCAGAGTCTTCTGCTTTGGCAGGCAGGTTATTACCACTAGCACCACCTAGGATGAAGCAAAGAGTTCATTAACTAATATCCATATTCTATCTAAATACAAAATAAAGAATTCATTGCTTATGTTTGGACTGGCAAACATTGAATATTGTGAGACTAGTTGCCTCAGCAAACATCTCATGTACCCTAACTCAGCATGACTTTCCAGTATAGGTCGAGGGTGAAGGCTGAGACCGTGGATGTGGCTGCAGCAGATTCAGCTTCAGGCTAAGCTGCTCCTGGTCCCTTTCTAGTGGCATTTGATATCTCGGGCTCTCAAAAGGAGCTTCTAAAGTCACCTGAGACCCCAGCTGGCCAGATCTGTCATAATTGTTGAAAAGTCCTAGGACTCTGCCCTGATCAGAACCTAGGGGGACTCATGTCCTCAGAGCACCCTGGCTGAGGGGCTCCCCTCACTAGCACAGTTCCTGCATTTATGGCAGATGCACAGTAAACTTTAAAAAGCAAACACAAGGATGAAAGAACTATGCTTTTCAGTTAGCTCCTTTCACAATGAATGATAAAAAATATTCTCAAACTTTTCTCTCTACAGAGTCTCTGAATTGTCAATCATTAAATATTGAGAGGTGCCTTTGTGACTTCTGAAAAGTCATATACAATGTGATGTTTAAACATTCCCATTCGTTTTACAGTTTGAAACCTTAGACCTCGATATTAATATTCCAAATCATCAAAGGATTTCAGGCAGCGTCCTTCAGCTACCATTTTGGTTTTGATGTCAGACTGGGAATTCCTACAGACAACAGTCAACTGTCCCTCAAGGAGAAGAAATGAAAGAAATAAAATTTTTCTTTTAAGATAAATGATGAACAGAGATCTATCTGTATCTAAGGTAATTTAGTCTTCAAGAAATATGTCTCCAGGGCACTCCAGTAGTTTAGGATTGCAGTCGTGGCTGATTTAAACAATTCATGCCTCCTTGTGGATCCACGCTGGACTACTTTTCAAACTGAAAAAAGAAAATTGATCTCACTTTACAAAAGCTTTAACAACTTGAAATGTGTCAGTATCGGGACTTCCCTAGCAGTCCAGTGGTTAAGACTTCACCCTTTAGTGCAGAGGGTGTGGGTTCAATCCCTGGTCAAAGTCTCTATAAGACATAATGAGTTCTAAATAACATGCAATGAATTCTCCATGAGAGTTATTTTCTCTAGAATGTTTTCTAGACTAGGGTCTAGTCTAAGGGGCATCAGGTTTGTTGTATTTTTTTTTAAAGAGTGAGTTTAAATATTAATTTTAAATTAAATTAATGTATATATATGAATATCAAAAGAAAAACAATATGACTTAGTTGTATGTTCATATGAGGTGGTTATAAAAAAGTAGGTTTAAATAAATAGTCTTTTCAACAGTGGACACTTGTTGAAAGTCCACACTTTCAACAGTGGACACAAGTAAACTCTTGCTTAGCAAAAATGCTGTTTCCATGGCTTCTAGGGGATTTAGTATAGTTACATTTTTAAAAAGTTAAGTGATCTCTACAAGGATGCCTAGATGAAAATTAAACTTAACATTTGGTTTTTGGTCCTAAAGCAACTGTTTTTCTCTCTAGTATATTGGAAGACTGAACATATAGGTAATGAACATACATGACAAAAGAACTCTGACGTACGACCTTTGCATCAAGGTCAAGGACTGTGGCTTTATATTTTTGTAGCTCAGACGGTAAAGCATCTGCCTACAATGCGGGAGACCTGGGTTCAATCCCTGGGTTGGGAATATCCTCTGGAGAAGGAAATGGCAACCCACTCCAGTGCTCTTGCCTGGAAAATCCCATGGACGGAGGAGCCTGGTAGGCTACAGTCTATGGGGTCGCAAAGAGTCGGACACGACTGAGCGACTTCAATTTCTTTCTTTCTTTCTTTCTTTCCAGTTCTTAACCAAGGACCAGACAGAGAAAATCAAAGATGCTGCTCCCCTCCTGGTTGGCCCCTCTCCAACTTCCCCCCAACTCCCAGTGCAATTAGAACTTTAGGTATTGTAGCTTTTCCATTTTTCTTTGCAAAGCTCACGTCTCCCACTGTTCACCTTCAAGTCTCTGCCAGGACACAGGCGACCGTGGCTGATTCCCCAGCTACAGCATGCTGTGAGGTCTTTGAGTGGTATTTGAGTGGTCTTTGCTTGTTGCTTCTTATCTGTCCAACATACTCTATCAGAACTCTCTGTCTCATGTTGACATAGTATTGGATATAGTTTCAAATTGGCAATGACTCTTGTTTAATTCTATGATTCTTCATTTAATTGTCTCTTTACCAGTTAATTGGCAATGCTACTTTATTTGCATATCATTCCCTGTCAACAGAGTGAATGACTGAAAGATTGGTAAGTTCTAGAGCTTAAAAATTCTTCTGTACCGTGAAAACCAAAGACTTCTGTAACCTTGTCTACTCTATATTAATATGACTTTATTATTCCAAAAAATAGTAAATAAGTTCCTGGGAAGGAAAACATTGCAAGTAATGTTCTTGTTAACAGAACTTTTTAAAGGAACCAGCAAGTCTTCACCACGTGATTCTTCCTAGCCACACCTCACATTGGAGGGCACACCTTAAACCACACAGTAAAATCCCAATAAACACCCAGTGTGGCCCTACTCCCTTTGAAAAGCTATAGGCACTGAACTGTCCAGAAGTTGCTTTGACAATTCTAACATCATCAACTAAGAGTCTTTACTTTCTTTATCCCTTCTAATTTTTTAAATTTTGTTTATAATATTTCTCAAAGCAGAACATGTCTATTTCTCTTTGCTTTTTAAAAAAACCGTAAATTTTTCTAATATTTGCAATTATGAGCTCATTTTCATGTTAGATTCTTGGAAAAGAGAGCAAACACCCTCTCAGTGTGCCGCAGGGAGGCTGCCTTCAACAAGATAAATACTCGGCTTCCTGAGTCTCCACACAGGCAGATTCCCTCAACAACGGGCTTCATAAGTTTAAGAGGCTTTTCCTCCTGATTTTATTTTTCCTCCTTGTTTAAAATAATGACCTATTCACACACAGGCCCCTCCACCTAGGAGAACAGAAGATTCCAAGGTCTCATTATTGCTTACTATTCTTCTTTTTTTTTTTTCAAGTTAACTGCTTTTGTGAAGCACTGATTTACAAACAATAGGTCTCCCTGCAACTGTACTTTCATTGGAAAAGACCCTGCTGCTGTGAAAGATTGAGGACAGGAGGAGAAGGGGGGACAGAAGATGAGATGGTTGGATGACATCACCGAATCAATGATTTTGAGCAAACTCTGGGAGACAGTGAAGGACAGAGAAGCCTGGCATGCTGCAGTCCATGGGGTCACTAAGAGTCGGACACGACTTAGAGACAGAACAACAAAATAGAGGATTTAGTGCAAAGACAGGAGACAGTTTCCAGAATAACAAGGGTTTCCCAGTTTCTGGAGCAGTGATTTCTTCACTTTGTTTTAGTAAGGATCCTGCTGCTGCTGCTGCTA
The DNA here is from genome assembly GCF_029378745.1 of Bos indicus. Lineage (NCBI taxonomy): Eukaryota > Metazoa > Chordata > Mammalia > Artiodactyla > Bovidae > Bos > Bos indicus. Next base: position 20,516,022 of record NC_091773.1, on the reverse strand, counting down.
AGTCGCTTCAGTCGTGTCTGACTCTGTGTGACCCCATAGACGGCAGCCCGCCAGGCTCAGCCATCCCTGGGATTCTCCAGACAAGAACACTGGAGTGGGTTGCCATTTCCTTCTCCAATGCATGAAAGTGAAAGGTGAAAGTGAAGTCGCTCATTTGTGTCTGACTCTTAGCGACCCCATGAACTGCAGCCTACCAGGCTCCTCCGTCCATGGGATTTTCCAAGCAAGAGTACTGGAGTGGGGTGCCAAGTAAGGATCCTAGGGCAGCTTTTTTTTTTTTTTTTTTCAGTAGTAGGTTTCAAGGTAAGATCAGAAATCTACATTTTCTTTTCTAAGCAACTTAGGTGATTCTGATGCAATTGAAAAGTACTAACTTAACTGATACTTAAACTCCTTTAAACTATCCATCTCAAACTTTTTTATTATATATACTTAAAATATTTTGGAGTGTGTACCTCAGCCTATACCTCCCATGGATACATTTATTTAAAAAGAGTGATCTTGGGCTAAAGTTTTCACTTTTTATTATTTTTCAGTCAGAGAAACAAGAGTTGTTTTTCTTTTTTCTCAATGTAGGAATTTGGAGGGAGCTTTAAAGTCTTCCCGTTCCTTTATTCTAACAGGGTCCAGTTGTTTTTCTTTTATGACTTTTTTTTGATCGTCTTTGCCGTGACTTTCCAGGTTCTCATCAGCTCATGTTTCCATAATTTGCTTTGTTTGTCATCTGCTGTTTCCAAACTTACATTGTCTTCCACACAGCTATCAGTTACATTTTCTTTAAAAACAAAATAAAACTGAACCAAACAAGATTCTATGTGTGGAATAGATTAAGGATTTTTTTTTTAACTTTAATTGTCCTTTTCCTGATCCCAAGATCCATAGGACCATAGAGAGATGCCCTGAGTTGGTGTTTGGCAGGTAAGGTGTTTATTAAAGAGCATCCTTGGAATGGGATCCTTGAAGGGGAAGGAGGGGGAGCAGATGGGGCAGCAGGAAGCTGAGCTGCCTTGGAGCTCCTGTCAGCCTCGGCCACCCTGGAGACCACCCTGCTCCAGCTCTTAAACTAGCCTTCCACCAGTTCTCTGCATGCTGCCAGGACATTCCCATCCCCAGGCCGAGCAGACTCTGCAGCTCACACAAGCCCGTCTGCTGCCCATGCTCCCAGCGGCTCTGAAGACAGGTTCATCATGAAGAGGATCCAGACAGCCCACTTCCATGCCCACTCCCTCCTGGTTCAAATGTGATCCTCTGTTTAACTGCTGGAGCCAAGCTAACATTTATACCCCAGAGACTTTCACAGAACCTGTGAGAATCAGACTTCAGGCAATGAAGCTGCACAGCTTCATGGAGAAAAGGGTGACACTGTTGCAGAAATCAGAAATTGAGAAACCAAGCACCACACTCAGAGAGTTGGAGAACTCAGGTTTATTACACCGGTGGGCCCAGAGGAGTTAACCCTCCAAGCTCTGAGCCCTGAACAAAGGGGTTACAAAGTTTTTATAGACAGACTGTAGTGGGCAACACTAGCTGCTAATAGGCTGGTTTAAACTAGGGGTTTCACACACACGGGAACAGCAGTCAAGGTGGGGAGGGGGGTGCCTGACCTTTACATGGACAGGCATGATTAAGCAGGTTTGCAGGGGCTGGTCAATTGCAAAGAGCAGAACAAGGGTGAGTGAGATAAGCTCCAGTTCCTAGTATATTAAGTCCCCATGTTGTGAGACTACGTGACCTACGTGATCCAGACTTTGCAAGGAACAAGCTGAGTTACAGAGGCAGAACGAGCAGGAGGTTATGTAAAATTTTAACTTTTCCTCTTCAACACCTGCTAACTCATCTGCAGGCCAGGGCCATGCGTCCTGTCCACCTTCAGCTTGTAGACTGCTCTGCCCTGCTTTAGTTCATGGACTTGTTGAGAGGGCTGTCTTTATCATAAGACTGTGACCTTACTGTATTTGTCACTCTTGTACATCTAGTCTTTAACACCTAGACCATGCAAGGTGGTTCAGTAGTTCAAGCTGTGTATGTCTCAGAGTCACCTCAGGAGTCTGAAGATATAAACACCCAGAGGCCCTGGTCCTCCCGCAAACCTGGCCCTCTGATCCTGTTGCTCCTCTCAGAGATGTTGCCATGAGTCAACCTCTGAGAACCTCATGCAACGACAGGCAGTGAAATCCAGAGCTCTGCAGAATGTTCTAGAGCATCCCACCTCTCTTTTGCTTTCTCTCTCTCTGCACCGCCACCCTTCCCAACCCCTCCCCGTCTTTCTCTCCTTGAGTTATTTTCATACAGTTCTTCATGATCTGCTCTCTTGGCACATTGAGAAGATTTGTATTCTATGATGTTTCCAAGTGTCCAGGTGTTTGGCATCTTATATTTTAATATACAGATGCTTGATGGGAGCTAGGCCTTGCACACACTCCCCACCAAGGCATGCACGGACTATCTGATGCTTTCTACCGGTTTAAAGTCTCAGCAGTCCCTATTGGCATGGTAATTGTTTATAGAGATCCAGCTTGAAAGAATCCTTGTGAACAAAGTAGAGAAGAATTCTAATAAACAGGCTAGGTTTGCCCTGCTGGAATTATAGGATTGCTCTGTCTTCTAACAAAAGAGAATACTGGTGATAATAATATGAAAAGAACTATCTAATATCAATTCAGGTAGTCTGTGGTCTCTCACGATTGTGTAATTATCTGAACAGAAACAGAACATCCAAATAGGTTCTGACTTTGCCAAACACACAGCCGTTTCCTTCTCTGGATCGATAATCACAGGAGGGGAAAAGAACACCTGGAGGAACCAAATAATTGTTTTAGTTCTTCCCAAATCCCATCTACCAGATGAAATTGATGCTCAAGAGAGTGATGAACATTTGCTTCACAACACAAAAATCTCATATGGAGCACACAGTGGAGATTTATGAATTAAAAGTACAAGTTATTAGACTCATGGAGCTAAAAACATTCTGAGCAATTGGAGACATAGAGAAGAAAAGATTGTGCCAAAAACAATTTTGTGTATGATAGGTGCAAATTGTAAAATTAGGAACTAGACTTTTAAAAACCCTGAATGCATGACTAATATGCATACTGCAAATGTATTAATATAGCCACACTTTTAACAATGTTTTAATATGCAAAACTTTCTAGCTATTAAAATAAGTTATTATACCACTCTGTATATTTTAATTAACATTATAAAGATGCATACGTTGTAATAGTGAATGAATAAAAATTTATTCTGTTGAAATAGAATATTTTAAATAAAGACAATTTCAAATGAATTGATAACTGTGACTAAATAGTAAGGATTAATTTAATAAATATCAATATGTAAGCATTACCTTAAACAAATATTTCATCACAGAATAAAATGAATCATATATTCTAGGTGGTATATATTAGGCTTCTAAGTGTAAAATGTCAAATTATAACTACTTTTGGAAAATACATGCTAATTGTGTTAAATTATACATATAATATTAAATTAAGAATAAAATAAATAACAAAATAAAACCCCCAAATTTGACCTTAATAGTTATTCATTTGCCCTAAAACCAATTTCTCAATAAATTATAGAGCTTTAACTTTAAAACTAGAATTATATTTTTAGAAAAGCTTTTGGGTTTTGAAATCAATTAAAGAAGTCAAGTTGAAATTATGTTTTATTTTCCTTCTACGTTTTACCTTACATTTACGTTTGGGTACATTCCATTCGTGAATATGGAATGTGTGTGTGTATAATTTGAGATCTTCCCCTGGGGGAGGGCATGGCAACCTACTCCAGTATTCTTGACTGGAAAATCCCATGGACAGAGGAGCCTGGTGGGTCCATGGGGTTGAAAAGAGTAGTACACAACTCAGGGACTAAGCATGCACGCACATGTGTAAATTTAATAACAATATGTAATTCACATGTACACACACAACTAAAAACCAGATTACTCTTTCAGATGCCACCTTGTAAAAACAGATTGATACAAAAAGTCATTCCTAAGAAAATAATATAGGAAAAATAATTTTGTCATGAAAACATCTTATTGCTAATTGTATGTCCAGCTGAAGAGGGAGATGAAGTTCAATATTTTCTGGAGAAAATGCTCCTGTGATCCTTCTGTTTTCTCACATTTCTTACATTTAGGTTCAGGCCTTAGACCGTAGGCTGTGAGCAATGAGGTGTGTGTTTCCTTATGAATAGGCTGTTAGAGGTGGGTGTGCATCACGTGTGTTCTGCTGCAGGTCTGTGCAATGGGACCAGAACCCTCTGAGATGAAGGTTTGCAGAAAAGAAGCATCAACAGTCCCCTGCAGGGGACAACTTCTCTGACCCACCCAGACCATCGCTTGAATCAGAAGCGTGCCCTTGCTGTATTCAGCCATCGCTCTTCAGAGTTTTATCTACATCCGCACACACCCTGGTCCAATCGGATTAACACAGCAACCCACGGTGATAAAGCCGAGAATACCCCGACCTTGTTTTTTTCTTTTGAAAGTTGGAGAAAAAGAGTTTTATTGTAATTAATTCTTTTGCACATCATATTGCTATAAAATCAAGAACAAACTTTCCCTACTTCAAAGTACATTAAGCAATCCTAATTTATCTAGTTTCTGCATGGGAATCTATTTTGTTTAGCAATTCAAAAGACTCACCACTTTCTCCATAATAACAAAATATGGGGCAATGATCCTTACATGACATCAGGTGTGCCTAAAAATGCTGAAATTAATGAAAAAGTAAATTCCTAGTTCTGTGTGTGTGTGATGTTATCAAAGACCACAGCCACATGTGTTACTGCTGCATCCTATCTAGATTTTGATTCACTGTTTCTATTTGACGATTTTATTATTTGTTCGGATGTGTTTTCTCTGTTATTTAGTTTTCTTCTGGAGGGAGTGCTGGGCTGGTGTTTGATTCTGAGAACAGTCCTAGGGGTAAGGTCATGGGCGTGCAGGTGGTTTACTTCATGTACCGATTCACCTTCCAGCGATGTTTGCTTCTGTCAACTCAACAAGGGCACCTGAGGGACAGTGGGTAATTAGTCCACCTGATCTCTGCCCTGGTCCCCTAGGAACTAGTCATCAGCGCTGAGGGCTATCTCCAGAAGGTTCCAGAGTGGCTCCAGGCTGATAGACCATTTGTCAAACGTTTCCTTTATTCTGGCACAGGTGGGTACCTGGTGGTTCCTACACACGTGTGCACGCACACACACACACACACTCTCACAAAAGTTCTCAAATCTTCCACCGTGGGTCCCCTTGTTTCACCCTCCATATCTTTTCCTGTCCTAAAAGCTTATATTTGGGTAGACAGCCCATCCCCTGATGTTGGCCATCCTTTCCAGCCTCTGGTTTTGTGGAGTGCGTATTTCCTCACAATGTAGGTGAGGCAGCCCAAGCCCCTGGTCCAGCTCTTGGGCTTCTGTCCCCCAGGGAGCCTGGCCTCTGCCCTCCTTCTCAGCACATATGCAGCAGGGTACCCAGAAAGCTTGTTCATGGGTCACTGTTTTCCGACACCTCATATCTTTTCCTCTGAGACACCATTAGAAATAGATGTTTTCTTCTTTTTCTTACTTGATCTTGTTAAATCTCATTCTAATGAAAGTGAAAGTTAGTTGTTCAGTCGTGTCCGACTCTTTGCAACCCCATGGACTGTAGCCCGCCAGGCTCCTCTGTCCATGGGATTTCCCAGCCAAGAATACTAAAGTGGGTTGGCCTTTTTTCAGAGGATCTTCCTGACCCAGGGATCGAACCTGGGTGTCCTAAGTCTCCTTCATTAGCAGGTGAATTCTTTACCATCTGAGCCACCAGCACATGCCATATAGTTTGTAAAGGCCTGAATGATTACACTGAACGAATGAATGACTGAATGCTGATGTCATCTCTCTGGAAAGTCCAGGACTGTCTGTTTATTCTCCTTACACCTGAGCTGCTCTGTCCATAGGGAAGAACAGGGAAGCCTGGTGTGCTGCAGTCCATGGGGTCACGAAGAGTCAGATGAGTGAACAACAGCACCTGAGCTGCCTGGCTCCTCAGATAAGTAATTTGAACAGAGAAAAATCATGTGGAAAATGGCAAGGTAGAAAAACCACTCTCACTTAGGGTGGGTGAACCCCTGAACACATCCAGGAAACTGAGGACTCAGTTCACATTTTCCGACACAGAGTGACATTTCTGTGGGCTGTACCAGTCATTCCAGAGCATTAGCACTTCTATAACCTTTCACAAAATATATAGCCAATTCTAAATGAGTTTTAATAGTCTGCCTGTTTCTTCATACTATATAATATATAACACAAAGTTCTTTAGAATTTCAGAGGAAATTTCTTACTTGATGACCCAAGCCAGAGTCATAAAAGACATCAAAATCGGCAAATGCAAATTTGTGTCAATTCCATTTTAAAATTAAAATTAAGCCCACAGGATATCTTCAGCCTGGTTAAAATTTTACTGCAGCTTCTTACTCCAGGACCATGAGTGCCAGGCTGCCTGTCCTTCAGCAGTGAGAAGCCCCCGTGCTTTAGGAGCTTGAAGGATGATGGCCTCAAGCTGCCTTGTTTTTTCTTAGACCTTGGAACCACTGCTATCTGTGAGCTGGCTTCACCCCCACTGCGAATCCCAAAGCCCCAGCCTTTCCAGCAGGTACTCTCTTCCCGTGAACCTGAGCCCTTGCTCCTGCTCACCTGGGACCTCCATACGTCCCGCAAGCTGCAGGGGAAACTAACAGACTGGAGGAAGCATCCTGCCGGGGTCTGCTCTTGGGCTTTTCCTCTCTCTGACCAGAAAAGGAAAATAAAATGAAGCCAGTGTGTGAAATTGAGCCTGGTCCATCCTCATGATAAACCTCTTCCTTCACAGTCAAATAGTGCTTTACCACAAAACTCTGGTTCCCTGCTCTTGTTCAGTGCTTCCAGATGTCTCTCCTCCTCTTTTTAAAAAGGCAATCTGATGAGGAAGAAATCTTCTGAGAAATCATTTTGCCAAGTTGACACATAGAAACAATTTTTATACATGATATTTTCCCTTTATAACATATACACATACTTCTTCAGAATTGTGCAATAGCTGTTTAGTCACTAAGTCATGTCTGATTCTCTGTGACCCCCATGGGCTGTAGCCTGCCAGACCCCTCTGTCCATGGGATTCTCCAGGCAAGAATACTGGACTGGATTGCCATTCTCTTCTCCAGAGGATCTTCCCAACCCAGAGACCAAAGCCTAGTCTACACTGGCAGGTGGATTCTTTACCACTGAGCCACTTGGGAAGCCTGTATACACAGCACACATACACAGGTACACACTCACAGTGTGTAATAGAAAGATAGATGTGGATAATATTTTTTCTATCACCTATCTATCCATCATCATGTATCTAAAATGAAATAAGTCTGTATTGACTCACTATCAATTGAAGAATTAGAAGGGTTCTATCTACCTATGTCTTCTCCACTTCAGGTTTCATTATTTTCTTGCAAGGTACCCTGTCTTGATTTTATGTTTATCATCTCCTTGCCTTGTTCAAAAACATCTCAATCATCTATGTATATCTTCCAAAGCATACATGTTTCACTTTAGCTTGTATTTGAGCATTAAATAAATAATGTCATATTGGATGTAACTTTCTGTAGCTCTCATTTTTGTTTAAATACCATGATGCTTAATTACCTGTATGGTTATTCTGCAACTGTACTTTGTTTACTTTTCGTCTCTGCAATGTTTATTTCTCTTTACAATTCTTTTTGGCAACAGTATCGTAAATTATTTATACATTGGACTAGCAATTTATATTGACTTCTCCATTCTTCATGTTTACAAAGAATAGTCTGAGGAACATTTTTTAACATGCTGTAAAAGTAGCCCAAATTGTTATCTAAACTGGTTTTTATACTTAACACTCCTATCATACTTTCTAATTTTTGCCAAAATATTGGTCATAAAATAATGTCACACTGTTTATAACTTCACTTGCCTAGATGAAATTAAGGTCTTCATATGTTTATATGACCATGTTATTTCTTTTGCTGAAAAGTGTTTATCACCCATTTTAACAGTGGTTACTTTTCTTTGTTTTTAGGAATTGTATATATTCTGAATATTAATTGATTGCAAAATATTTCAAATATATTTTGCCATTTTGTAGCATAATATAGCCTCTTTCCCTTGAGATTATAAAGAGGATTTTATACATTTTCTTCTAACTATTTAAAGCTTTGAGTTTCAAGTTTAAGTCTCCGATTTTGTGTAAAATGTGAGACAACACATTTCCCTTGTTTTTGTGTATGGAAAATATAGCATTTGTTATGTCTCTACCCTTTTAAAAATATGTATTATACTCTAACATACTTACAGCAATGTACACACAGTATGCTTGATGAATTTTGTGTACAAATACACTTCATAATCATTACCTAGCTACACAGGTGTAATATTCTAAGATAGAAAACATTCTAGCATCACAGAGGGTTTTTCACACAACCATTACCCATCAGCAAACTTTCCTGCTCCATGGATTAATAACTCATCTCCCAAACAATCACACACGTATTCAATTTTGTCTGAGTGGGATCCTGCAGTCTGTGTCCTTATCCATTTATCCTCAGAGAAGAGTTTGTGTGATCTGATTTATTACTTTTGTTCCTTTCAAGGAATTTAATTGAGCATATTCTTCAATCATTCGTTTCCTTTATTTCAGGGGGAAGGCATCTACTAGAATTCTATGCTGATTTTCTATACCCTGTGCCATCTCTTATAATAATTTCATCTACCACCATCAGGAAAATGTGCCTTACCCACTCCTCACTCACTCCTGTTTTACTAAAAGAGGCTTTAAAATACCTGACCTTTTGGGAAGAAAAGTGTGAAGAAATACTACTGTGATGGAAATGAAAATAGAAATACATTATTGTTTACACACCCTCTGTATTCCAAATTACTATATGTGCTCGGGATTCAGCAGTTAGAACCTCATAAACAACAGTCACTTTGCTGTCTTCTCTACTGTTGGACTCTATCCCATCACTTTAGGATCTGTTCCTTCCCATGGGGGTTGTTGCTTAATCCACCTGTTACTATTCACCCCAAGTGTAATCAGGTCCCTTCCACCAAGAACATCTGCTCCTACTCCATCCCGACAGCTCTCCCTCCCTGGGCAAGATGTAGGAAAAAATAAAATGAAACAGACCAACATTATGTATTTAAACAAGTAGGGTCTGCTTAAATTTTTCTGGGTCTTTAAAAAGCTTCCCAGGTGCCACTAGTGGTAAAGAATCCATCTGCCAATGCAGGAGACATAAGAGACTCAGGTTTGAAACCTGGGTTGAGAAGATCCCTTGGAGGAGGAAATGGCAACATCACTGCAGTATTCTTGCCTGAAGAATCCCATGGACAGAGGAGCATGGAAGACTACAGTCCATAGGGTGGCAAAGAGTCTGCCTTGACTGAAGCAACTTAGCACCCATGCACCATCTACTTCAGGCCTTCTCAAAAATAATTAATAGTCTATCATTAATTAAATCTTCATTATTAAAGAGTGCCAAGTGAATGCTGACTTAAAATAAATTAGACTTATTGTTACAGTTTTCACCAAGCAGAATTTGTTGTAACCCTGACATTTTTGCCTAATGGAAGAAAACTTGTTTGTACTTCAGTTCTAATAAAGAAGTTTCTGCTGTAATAAAGCAGCGAGATTTCAGTTTGACATACACCACTAACATTCTCGACAGAGTCAGAGAGAAACAGACAGGCTGGCCATATCTAATACTTGCTGACAATGTTGACAAGTAAATAGTGTCCAATATATTAAGATGGCACACACTTGCTAATGAGCTAATTGCTAATTACTTTGCTTGCAGATGCAAATACAAGGAATTATGGGAGAAATTGGTGAGGAAAACCACAAATCCAAAAACTGAATGATATGGGGCAAAACGGGCTGGTATACATAGCCAGGATCAAATCAGTTTCTTCTTTGCTTGCATTTGTCAAAACAAACTATACACCTAGAATTCCTGAATTTCACTTACATAAACTATATTTCAGCTTTAATTATTTGAGGAAAACAAGAAAAAATTTTCCTCTCCCTCTCACATATGGAGTCCAGAGAAGACAGCACAGTAGGAGGCAGCCTCAGAGGGCAGCATTCTCACCGGGGCTCCTGAGCTCCCAATTGAAAGAACCAAGTTAGAGACCAACGAACACACTCATGCTTTGTCAAATGCTTGTGCTCATCTGGATTTAATCTGTATTGCAAAATCACATGACTAACTGAATCACAATGGCCTGTGTGATATAAAACATCTCATATGAAATTACTGAATGCTACTTAAACAGTTAACCACTAAAGCTCATGGTGCCTGCTATAAGACACAAGCGCAACTTGAGGAATGTAGTTAGAAGCTAATTTTATTTTTTGTCTTTAGTTAACCTGCTCCAGGGCGTGGCATAAATTACTTTCCTGCTCGCTCTCGAGTGGTAAAAGCCCTGTTGTAACGTTGAGGTACACGCACAGTCTCCGTAGACGCCCCTCTTCCATCCTGGGGCGTGCGGTGGGTGGGAACGCCTGACTGCTCACTCCTTCCCTTATTCTCATGCACCTCCGCCCCTAATGGACCGTTCACTTCAGGTAGAGGGCGCAGAACGTTCTGTTCTGACTGATCCTATCACTAGACAACTCCCTCCGCTCCCAGCCCGCAAACAGTAAAACTGAAGATCCCTCACGGGTACAAGAGCGGCTTTTCTGCTTTCTTCTTGAAGCTCCCTTGATGGAGCTGAATTCTATCCTCTGGAGCCACTTTCCCCTCCATCACAATTCGCATCACCCTTCTTAGCCCCTTTCCGCACCTTCACAGACTAACGCTCTCCATGGGCTCTATCCCACCCACCACTTAGCCTGTGCCCTCCTGGCCCCGGACTTCTGAATGCAAAAGGATCCCGAGTAATCCATGTCTCTGGCCTTCTATTGGAGGAAATGCTCATCTCCCATGTCTTGGATCCATCATGTGTGGGTCAGACCCCAGTCCACTGCATCCCCAAATTTAGGGCTCAGCCTCTAGTAGTCCCTCTAGATTAAAACTGAGAAAAACAGAACCCCTAATCTTGCCCTCGGGTGAATACGGAATATATTTTTCTCCCAAGAAACACTTTTGAAAAAGGACCTTCAATTTGTACTCCCACCACTGTCTATCTTCTTTTCAGATTTTATAGCCCTTGAAATGGTTCTTGTTCAGTTGTTCAGAAATTTGGGCCGACTGGTTCTAACTTTACCTTTGATCTTTCATGCTGCCTGAATTTTGGTATTTTGGTCTATACTTGCCACTAATGTCCTTGTGTAAAGCATTCTTACTGATACATTTCTCTGGAAAAACCAACTGTGTCTTCTAGCATGTTCTCACGTTTAATTTCAGAAGTCATTATTTATCATTTTATTGCAAAAGAAAGGAAGCGTTCTTTGTAACTCCTTAGTGTCAAGAAGGTCTCAGGTGGGCAGGGGGCTTACTTTATTTCAGCTTTTCATGCCTCTAACTGCTGTGACCGGAGGGAACATGCTTTGCTCATCTTGCTTTCTAGTGGCTTTTCTCACACCCTCTCCAGTGCTGTGCTTTTTCATTCTACGCAGCTTAGCAAAAACCAGAAGTGACTTTTTTTTTTTTTTTTTTAGAAAATATCTAATACCGTTAGGGTATAAATGTTAGCCCGGCATTCCAAGTGTGACTGGGACTCTGTATTTGGGGATTCTAGCAGCTAATGTATGTCGTTTTCACTTCCAGTGCTAAGTCTAGTGTTGACCACGAGTGATCTTTGCAGCATTCAGTCTGGCCTTTGTTTCAAGGAAAGCCACAGGGTACTTCCTGGTCGGTTCCCTCATCACACAGTTGCTGAGAATACAGCACCAGCGTGGTAGCAACAAGGAGCCATATTCGTTTTGTTTTTGTCCTATAAATTGAAGTCCAGTCCTTAAGCTTACAATCTCTGGGTGAAGAGAGAAAGATAAATTGCAGTGAATGTGTAGGAGCCATAACAGAGCAGCTCAACAGAAATGAAAACAGTGGAGGAACTCAGGTGACTTGTACAGAGATATCAGAATCACCTGGCTGAGGGCAGGTGAGGTCCTGCCAGTCAGAGGGGGAAAAACATTTTGATCATTTAAAATGCATTTGAAACAGAGGATGCATCCAACACACTCATTAGAGGCCGTGAATGCATTCTATTTAAAACTACGAAGCCTGTTCATGTCACAGAAAGTAATCTAGGAGCTAATACCCGGTGAGTCAACAAAGTAGTGTGCTCACAGGCCCTCTTTTCATAATGTCTTGTGAGCCTCTGGTGTCCTTGAACTATGTTGTGATTTTGTCTGTTTAAATGAAGTGCATTCTCTCATCCTGACTTTCTACCTTGCAGTTTTAAATTACCTTGTAATTTTAAATTTCTGTATTTATTTCTAAAAGTAATGAAAGACATTGGATTTGCTCTCAGTTCTGATGCATTTATCAGTGTTCCTTCCTTGATAGTTAGACATTTGCACTATCTACCCAAAAGCATCTTCCTGCTCTCAAAATGATAAAATCGGAATCATAATTTCCCCAGAAACAAATAATAAATATACATTATGAAACAATTCAACTATCACTTAAGATTAGTATAGGAAGTGACCTTAAATTTATACCAAAAAATTTGTGTGTGTGTGTATCAGTGGCCAATATTAAATTTTTTCTGTTATGAAATAATTAAATCATAAAATTTGATGGGCAAGGAAAGTTGTTCATTTGTAAAAGATTTGAGACTGATAAAAGAAAGCTACCATATTTCTAATAATAATCTTCTAATGGGCTGGAAGAATCACAAGCTGGAATCAAGATTGCCGGGAGAAATATCAATAACCTCAGATATGCAGATGACACCACCCTTATGGCAGAAAGTGAAGAGGAACTAAAAAGCCTCTTGATGAAAGTGAAAGAGAAGAGTGAAAAAGTTGGCTTAAAGCTCAACATTCAGAAAACGAAGATCATAGCATCTGGTCCCATCACTTCATGGGAAATAGATGGGGAAATAGTGGAAACAGTGTCAGACTTTATTTTTGGGGGCTCTAGAATCACTTGCAGATGGTGACTGCAGCCATGAAATTAAAAGATGCTTACTCCTTGGAAGGAGGGTTATGACCAACCTAGATAGCATATTCAAAAGCAGAGACGTTACTTTGCCAACAAAGGTCTGTCTAGTCAAGGCTGTGGTTTTTCCAGTGGTCATGTATGGATGTGAGAGTTGGACTGTGAAGAAGGCTGAGCGCTGAAGAATTGATGCTTTTGAACTGTGGTGTTGGAGAAGACTCTTGAGAGTCCCTTGGACTGCAAGGAGATCCAACCAGTCCATTCTAACATCAGTCTTGGGTGTTCTTTGGAAGGAATGATGCGAAAGCTGAAACTCCAGTACTTTGGCCACCTCATGCTAAGAGTTGACTCATTGGAAAAGACTCTGATGCTGGGAGGGATTGGTAGCAGGAGGAGAAGGGGACAACAGAGGATGAGATGGCTAGATGGCATCACCAACTCCATGGATGTCAGTTTGATTGAACTCCGGGAGTTGGTAATGGACAGGGAGGCCTGGCATGCTGCAATTCATGGGGTCGCAAAGAGTCGGACATGACTGAGCGACTGAACTGACTGAACTGAACTGAATAATACAAGAAATATTTTCCTCTTCAAAGTTAAGTGTTCTTAAGAGACAATTTGAATTCTGGTTTCATAAGGACAAACAGCAAAAATATTTAAAGTTGGAGACCATGATTGGATACATTGCATGAACTTCAGAGACCTAATAAGATTTATGGAGCATACGATTGCATATGAATGAATCACAATGTAGATAAAAGGAAGCAAAGACATCAGTCCTGGAAGATATAAAGAACATGTTCTAGCGTGAATCACCACTTCTCAGCCTTGGATTCATTGCTTTGGGTCATTTTTACATATTGTTTTACAGCAAAATGTATAAGTCATGTCAACAGCCAGGCATATTCAGTGATCATTGACTCATGTAGCCAAATTTATCAAGAAGGCTGTCTGGGTGATGGGCATAAAATGTGAGTGTACACAGCCCAGGCTGAAGCAGTGTTCTGTGTGGAGGGTCCAGATTCTCACTTCATTAAACGGGGGAATTGTCCCTGCACAGTAACGATCAAGGATGAGGGAGCACAGTTACAACCTAGAGAGAGGATTTCAACCACGTTCTCCTAGAAACGCTCTGTGAATTGTAGTGCTTCGTCACAGAAGAATGAGTTTTACAGGCTGGAAAGGTTAAGGGGGAGAGGTGAAAGTACAGCAATATGAGTAAAAACTCTCTTTTTCTTTTGTTTTTAAGGCAGTGGTAGTTCTTTTTAAGTGGAGCACAAGGTTACATGACTGAGAACTTAGAAAGTATTAGTCACTCAGTCATATCCACCTCTTTGCAATCCCATGGACTGAAGTCCACCAGGGTCATCTGTCCTTGGGATTCTTCAGATAATAATATAGGAGTGGGTTGCCACGCCCTCTTCCAGGGGATCTTCCCCCATCCAGGGATCAAACCTGAGTCTCCTGCATTGCAAGGAGATTCTTTTCTGTCTGAGCCACCAGGGAAGCCCCCAAGAACTTAGAAGAGAAACTGAAAAGGAAATTCAGGGCTGGATTATTGCGGCCTTTTCTACAATGATTGGCTTAAGAATGATAACTGAGGTCAAGGCATGAAGTTACCTCACATCTTTCTGGGGAGGTCTGGAGGGGATGGTGTGGAGGGGTGGAGGTGGGTGGGTGACCAGAGATGAGAGTACAACTTAGGAGCTGACATAGATTCTGTGGGGCTGCAGACAGTCCAGTGAGAATAAAGAAGAGGAGCCATTTGTGCAGACCACAAGCTGATCCACGGAAACTGTCAACAACAATCCTCATACGTGACCTTGAACTTAGGGTGCAAATGTTTATATATACTTGTGTTGTAACATCCCATGGACAGAGGAGCCTGGCAGGTTACATTCCATGGGGTCACAATGAGTCAGACTTTATATACACTTGTGTTGTAAAACCCTAGGGACAGAGGAGCCTGGAAGACTACAGTCTGTGGAGTCACGAGTCAGACACGACTGAGCAACTGAGCATGCACTTCCTATGTACTTAAACTCTAGTTTCAAGTTTCCTTATGGATTGGAAATCACTGGCTCACTTTCCACTCTAAACCGTAATGGAAAAGAATATTAAAAAGAATGTGTATATGTGTGTATATATATACACACATATATAACTGAATGACTTCGCTATACAGCAGAAATTAACACAGCATTGTAATCAACTGTGCTTCAATTTAAAATGACTGGAAAAAATAAGATAAAATCAATATTTACCTGACGTTTGTTTCCGAGAATGGTTGTGCTTGAGTGAGGGGGGTCTCAGGGCTGCCCACCTGCCAACAGTGGGGATGTTTTATCAGGTGGAGCACAAGTGGGAGATTTACCACCTGTGATCACATGTGCTGTTATGTGGATATTCCAAACTTACAGAGGATTTTTCCCATTCAACTGTTCAAAGTAATTTATTATTTGTGACTTTCTTATGTTCTACACAGAACAAAGACATCAGCGAAAGGTCAGCCAGTGAGTGTTGGTCCTACAAATGGAAGCGGGGACAATTGTAGGGATGAGGGGAGTAAGGGACTTTAACCTTCCATCTCTCCATCCACACAAACAGCAGTTTCCTTGAAGTCTGTCAGTGCTCGTGTCCTGGAGCTGGAGCAGACCAAGGAGCGGCAAGGGCTCACCAGATGGTTAGCAACTTGGAGCTGTTGGTTGTGGGAGAATTTACACTTTGGAAATCTGCTCACATTACACACTAAGGCTTTTTTAAAGGAAACCATTGACCGGCTCACCTCTGTCTAGTTCATCAGCTGCTACATAAACACAGTCATGAAGTCATACTGCAACAACAGACACCCTTTTATTTCTTTTTAAGTAACTGTGGACGTTTCTACTAGTCATGAAGACAATTTTAATAGAAAGAAAATTATGGAAACAATTAGAGATTGGTGACTAATGGCAAGACCTTCTTTTGTTGTTTGTCTTTTTCTCTTTAGTAAAATTTTGGTTAAAAACCTATTGAAACAGATATTGCAAATTTAATTTTTATGTGAGTGGTGGGAGAAATATAGGCTTTGTGGCTTATGCGATTTGGAGGGCATGAATGTTTTGTTGATCCCATGAAAAGTTTTACAAGTTCCAATTAAAGCTCTTACAGACAGACCAATAATAGCCTTAATTTTATAGAATTATTGTCTGTCCTGAATTATGGTTTATACATTAACATTTTATTTCATTATCTGGAAGTTTCATAATTATACGACTAATTCCCTAAGCCTATTTGAAATACTAGGTTCAAATTTTCTCCATCAAGTTCAATTTTATTTCCTACTTACAAAGTCCTGGAGAATTAATCTGAGAGTGGAGAAGTATGCTATATTTAAGGAAAATCAATACCAAGCTCTTTCATATTCTATAACTATAAATATAAATTAAATACACTGGTGAAGAATAGGAAAATTTTGCCTGATAATTTAATTGTTAATTATCACAAAGCTAATACTTCTATTTCACTACCTCAAAGAATAGCTATGAGATTTAAATATATATATTGGTTGTCCAAAACATTCCTTTGGGTTTTTCTATAACATCTTATGGAAAAACCCAATTTTTTTTGCTAACCCAATAGGATGGATAGGAATTTACATAAACATAAACAGAGAGGCAAAGAGTGAAGTCCCTGGAGTCAAATTGCCTTGGAAGAAATACTTAGATACCACTTTTTTATCATGTGTGAGCTAGAGAAAATTCACTTAAGTTCTGTTTACCTAAGTTTTGTCATTTTGTTTGAAAAATGGAGAAAATAATATTAAATAACTGTAAAACATATAAAACACAAAACATTGCTCTATTGAGAGTAAATATGAAATAACTATTCTCTTATTATTTTGACATCAGGAAGAAAATAAGTTAAAAGGTAATAATTTATTTCTGTCTGTGAAGAATAAATGTTTTGACTTGCCATCTCACAAAAGTAGAAAATTAGATTAGTTACATGCAATTACTGTTTTGGGATATTGAGACCACATACACTGCAGAGCTCTGCTTCCAAAGAAAAAGGAATTAACAATCCCAAGGACAGATTTCTGTCTAGACAGAATTACAGACAGAGATTTAAGAAGGGGACATTCTTTTTGAGCGAAGGAGTAAAAATGAAATTCTGTGGAGCCTGAGGTGTTCAGATTTTGTGAGATAAAGTCATGGGCAGAAGGAAGGTCTTCAGAGAAAACTCCAGAAGCCCCCACGGCATCCCCACAAGTCCCTGGCTGAACCCCAGTCTGGAAATGTGGAGAGGGAAACTACAAGTCCAGGCAAGAGAAAATCTGTTAAGAAAAGAAACATAACCAAGCTTCTAGTAGATGAACAATTTTCAGAGCTCACAAAAGGCTGAAAAAAATTTCAGTTCGCAACAGCCAGTGTGGATAAACCTCCCTGAAAACAAGGACCCTTTAGCAAGAACCAGAAGGTGCGTGCTTAGCAGTAGTGCTTAGCCAGGTCTAAAGACTATTTCAGATTTTCCTTTGAGGAAAAAAAAAAAAGCTTAATAGCTTGCCTGAAAACATTCAGCTGATATACAAGTAACTTAACAACAGGTCAGAGCGAGTCAAACACTTTGTAAATGAATACAACACCAAAAAAAAGGACTCAAACTTAAAAAAAAAAAAAGTCCCATGTCCTGTCAAAAACAACTAGACATACCAAGCAGCAGAAACCATGGCCCAGAAGCGGGAGAAAAAGAAGTTAATAGAAACAAAAAATAAATAACTAATGTTATTTAAATGCTCAAATCTTTAAAGGAAATTATGAACAAAATGAGAAGAGAAACTGAAGATTTAAATAAAACTTTCAGAGATTTAAAAAACACAATATTTGAAGTAAAAAATGAATTTTAAGGGCTTAACAACAAATTGTGTGTGTGCTCAGTTGTGTCTGACTCTGCGACCCACAGACTTCTAGCCTGCCAGGCTCCTCGGCCCATGGAATTCTCCAGGCAAGAATACTGGAGTCGGTTGCCATTGCTTTCTCCAGGAGATCTTCCCAACCCAGGTATCAAACCCTAATCTCCTGTGGCTCCTGCATTGGCGGGCGAGTTCTTTACCACTGGCACCACCTGGCAAGTCCTAACAACAGATTAGATACCCAAAAGAAAAGTCTAGAGGATCGGCAGGTTTAAAAATGAACAGGGACAAGTGGAACTGGAGTCTCAGGGGAGCAGGAAGTGCTGAAAAAATGTGGAGATAAAATGGTGGAAAATTGTCCAAATTCAATGCAAACTATGAAATCACAGCTTATCAAAATTTAAAAGACAGAAAAAGAAAACATAGAAAGACATGCTATAGTTAATTTTCAGAAAACCAGTAATAAAGAGAAAAAAATTAAAGACAGCTAGAAGAAAAATATCCATCACGTGTAGAAGGACAAAGGTAACAATATTTATAAAGTTACTATCAGAAACAATAGAAGCCTGATGGCAGTGAAAGAGCAGCTCTAAAGTACTACGAGGAAAAAACCTGTCATTGAAATCTCTGCCATGTGAAAATACCTTTGAAGAACAGAAAAAGAAAAAAATTTTTCAGAAAACAAAGTTGAGGGAATTTGTCACCAAGAGACTGGCACTACAGAACAGCCTTCAAGTAGAAGAAAATGCTTTTGTATAAAACCTGGAATATGTTGAAACAGAAACAACACAAAAAAAGAATGAAAAGGACTGAAAATGTTAATTAAATATGAAGAATTTTTTTTAATTTTTCAATCTTTAAATGTCAAATATTTTAGGCAAAAGTAAATGAAATGCATTGTGGACTTTATATTCACTGAAAAGTAAAGTGTATGGCAGCAGTAGCACAAAAAACAAGAGTAAGAAATCAAAATATGCTATTTTTTAAAGTTCTTATCCCATACATAAGATCATAAGATCATGAAATATTAGATGAAGACAAGCATAATAAATTAAAGAACCTGTTGTAAAACGTAGGGCTACCCCAGAGAACACACTGCAGAGAGGTTTAGGTAACATCTCAACAGTGGAAATAAAACGTATTATTCCAAAGAGAAAAATGGAAGCAAAGTGCACCTGGAACAAATAAACACCAAGATGGTTGCTATGAAGCCAATGACAACAATAACTTTTAAATGCACACAGTCTAGACACCACGACGAAAGGCAAGATTGTCAGGATGGATAACAGTGTGCCATAAAACATGTCATTCTACATATAAAGACAAAGATATGTGGGAAGATTTTTAAATGGGTAAAAGGGTATACATGTAAAATGTTAGCTGCTCAGCTGTATCCAACTCCTTGCAACTCCACGTACTATAGCCCATCAGGCTCCTCTGTCCATGAAATGCTCCCAGCAAAAATAACACTAATGATGAAAAAGGTAAAGCAGCAACATCAGTTACGTAGAAACACAGCGGTACACACACAGACAAGACTCACACAGGCAGACACGTGCACCGCAGCGGAATCAGAGATGCAGGCACACTAGGCTTCACCCTGCTGGCTTTGCCCTCTGAGGGGCTCATGTTCAGGAAGGCGATGGCTGATGAATGAGACATCGCCACTGTAAGCAGGGAGAAATCTGCCGGGAAACAAAGAGGAAACTCAGCCCAGTGGGGTCACTGGTTAGCGGTTCAAAATCTGTTAACAGTCAGCACGTGGGCAGCTAACCTCCCTCACCCCAGTGGTGGCAGTTAGATGCAGACACAATCTGAGTTTGAAAACAGCATTTTGGAGAATTCTGGTGTGGACGAGCACAGCCGCACAGGAGTCCTCAGTGACAGTGTGAGAGACAGTGTGTTCTCGCTGTGTTCCTTGTCCGTTCCCGCCAATCACGGCAGACCCCACCTCTCAGGACACACAGGTGTATCACGTAGAGCTCTCCCGGGTCAGGAGTCTGGGTGGGGCTTCACTGGGTGGGACTCCTCAGCATCTGCCCCGAAACCAAGTTGTCTGTGGAGTGGTGACCTCATCCATCCTGGGGTCTCCTCTGGTTCCCGGGTGTTGATGGAACCCACTGCCCCCTAGTTATGTCCTTATCTTCAGGTGACTGCCACCCAGGAAGCCCTGACATCTCCCGGGACTGCCCTCAGCTCTTGCCACAGGCCCCCTCTACTCACAACTCGGCTATCCACACCAGCAAGAGAGTCTATCTCACTTCACATTGCTCATCCTCCTTTAAGGCTTCTGTGAGCAGTTCAGACCCAATCCAGGATCATCTCACTTTGAGTAATTCAAATAGTAATCAAATTAACTATTTGATTAACTCAGCCTTGATCACACCTGCAGAATCCCTCTTGCCAAATGATGGGACAGAACAGCAGGTGTGGGATCCATATTATGTATGGACCCTGCTTGCACACGTCATTAGATTAACAGGGCATGCACACTAGGGCACAGTCACTTTAGGAATGTGTTAGAATTCTGCCTCCACTGCAGGGATGGAGGGACAAGGCTCTCGCAACTCTGAGGATGGCATTGACGAGGCCCAGTGTATGAACACCGCAGGGCCAGGATTTTCCAGGACTGCTAGCATCTTTCTCATGTTAAGGCACTTGACTGTGAGGACACAGCATCTCTCAAATCCACTGATATGGGCAGACAAGTGTTTGGTGCCCTCAAGTCAACCAGTCTCCACCCAGAGCTCAGTCTGGGAATAAAACCCGTGAACGTGTTACTGACTTAGTTTAGCATTTGTTCTTCTTTTGGAATGTGTTTGTTTCCTTATTGGTTCCTCTTATGACAGGTTACTCATTAAAAAATTAAAAATCATGAAAGAACAAGAATCTGAAGCTCAAAGGGTTTTATAACCCATCAAAGTAGGATGAAGGGCTTCCCTGGTGGCATAGTGGTAAAGAATCTGCCTGTAAGTGAAGGAGGCTCGGGTTTGATCCCTGGGTGAGGAAGATCCCCTGGAGGAGGAAATGACAACCCACTCCAGTATTCATGTCTGGGAAATCCCATGGACAGAGGAACCTGGTGTGCTGCAGTCCATGGGGCTGCAAAGAGTCAGACACAACTTAGCAACTGAACAACAAAGAATCCTATTTAACTTTGCTTCCTCCAGCATTTCCCAAAATTATTGATCAAAGGACCCATTTTTGGTTTTCACATAATGCCTCCTACTCTATTTATCAACTTGTAAATTTTATTTTTTACTCAATTGTGCAAAAATGCTACCCCCTTGTGGTGAACCAAACAATACAAAATGTCATAGCAATTCCAAATGTCATTCATTATGTAAGTGTATTTATAAAATTGGATGAGACATTTATTTTGAATCATGTATGGTCTGACAATTGCAGTAATATATTGACAAAAAAGGCTTTTATTAATATACTTGGAAGATATTGGGAATGTAATTTTAGCTACTAGGGAAACCTTGGGTGTAAAAGTCAAAGTTTAATCTGAAATTTCCCTGTAGCTCATATAGTAAAGAATCTGCTTGCAATGCAGGAGACCCAGGTTCCATCCCTAGGTGGGAAGATCCTCTGGAGAAGGGAATGGCTACCCACTCCAGTATTCTTGCCTGAGAATCCCATGGACAGAAGAGCCTGGTGAGCTACAGTCCATGGGTTCACAAAGAGTAGGATACAACTGAGTGACGAAGCCCACACATCCGAAGAGGGCATCTTTAGAATGAGAGAGAAAGAAGTGAGACAGAGATGGGGAAGGAATCTAAAAGTTTCTGCTAATAAAAAGTAGAATGTAGGGAATTTGGAGGGTGGAGAGAAACCCCCAAATTATTTCTTGTATTTCAAAGAGGAAAAGAGTTTTGGTTCATATTCAAAAAATTCTAAGAAATTACAAAAAGATACATGTATACATGTAAAGTTTGAGTAATACATATTTTTAAAATGTGAAAATTTAGAATTACAGCAAGTACTTATATAAACCATTGGAGACAAGCTCAAGGCTGTAAAATCTAGACTGTATTATCAACAATGGTAATAAACACTGAGAAACCACCAAGAAGACAGAATCAGACACCATAACTCCTACTTGTCTCTAATGAAAAATGTTAACAATGTAAACTTCCTACTAGCAAAGAGTTAGAAAACCTAATTCTTAAATATTCATACACAAAGCAATATCGTTCTTAGGTTGAAAGCTTGGAAGGAAATGAGACGTGACTTCAATAAATCAAAGGATTAAAAAACTGTGGCTATCTCAACAGCTTCTGAAAAAATTTAATGGAAGTTGAAACTCACATTGATTTTTATGAAAGCATTACTACTAAGAATAAAGTGATATGTCCTCAAACTGATACTTAAAAGCCTTTCCTGGACAGAGAGGAAACAGGCGCTGTGGGGGTCGGGGTGGAGGCCGCTCCGTCCCACACCCGGTGCGGGTGGAGCAGGGGCGGGGCCAAGGGGGAGGAGTCTCCAGGCCTGCGCACAGAGTACCACGTGCCCCAGAGCTGGTGGGGCCTGACTTAGGTATATGCCTGTACCTTTTGTAATCCTGGCTTCATTTTCTCAGTAAAAATATAGTATCGTGGGCTTTGCTGATGGCTCCGTGGTGAAGAGATGTGCCCAAGGGCAGCAAATGTGAGAGTCGAAGCACACGTGAAAGCCAGTGTGGCAGGTACCCCTCATCCCCTGCACAGGCATGCCCCTTGCCTCTGCAGTTCCCATTCTCCCTTCCAATCAGGGATTGGGGGCGTGTGGCAATCCAGAGAAGTAGGAGAGAAGTTTTGTGGTCCTGACATGCCTCAGCACTAAAACTAGGACCTTAGAAGGTGAATACTGATATCCATGACGTGGTCAGTGATGGCACATATTTCTTCAAAACTAATATCTTTAACAAGAAGAACCAAATGATTATGACTAAAATTAAGATTTTTGACATTCCTCACAACCAGAAGGTAATTGGTTACATGACAGAGATTTAAATGGAAATACGAATGAATAAAAAAAGCAGAGGCATTTATTTTACAAGTCTACTATTTGATTGCATTTTCAATAAAATATGTTTTTCATACATAAATTAGTCACTATAAACTTTCCCATTTTGTTTGACAAGCAAATCTTTATGAAACCATATAGAAACTAGTGTCAGAATGATGACTTGACTCTTTCAATACTCGAAAATGATGTATATTTTGTCATGTCAAAAGGGCCTTAAGTTCCTTGTGGTTTGATTCTCATTGGTGTATACACATGTGTGTGAGTGAAATATTACCCACTTACATTTAGCACTACATTCAATCCTAGCAGTTATACAGAATATTCTTGTCTTATTAATTGAGAGCATGATTTATTACCATCTATAGCATAATAGACGGAGAAGGCAATGACACCCCACTCCAGTACTCTTGCTTGGAAAATCCCATGGACAGAGGACCCTGGTAGGCTGCAGTCCATGGGGTCGCTAAGAGTCAGACACGACTGAGCGACTTCACTTTCACCTTTCACTTTCATGCATTGGAGAAGGAAATGGCAACCCACTCCAGTGTTCTTGCCTGGAGAATCCCAGGGATGGCGGAGCCTGGTGGGCTGCCGTCTATGGGGTCGCAGAGTCGGACACGACTGAAGCGACTTAGCAGCAGCAGCAGCATAATAGACTACTGAACAGAACCAAAATTCACCATATTACTCATAACTATATCAGGCAACTAAATGGTGTTTGTGAGATTTTAATTTGAATTAAGGAGATAGACTTTTTCTCTTGCACAGTCATAATCCAAGTTTTCGGATAATAATGTCTTGAGTGGTTATCAAACTATCAAAATTAAGGGTCAGTGATGGTATGCAATGTGTCAGATAGAAAGATTTTTGTGTGTCTATTAATTGGTGGAAAAGACAATCACAGGTATACCTTATATGAGTAGCAATGTCCCATTCCAATTTTGAACCTGGCACATTCATATCTTTTTATTTAATTTTGTAAAGGGTATAATATTGACTTAAGGAGATTTTTCATCAAAGAAAGTAATAGCTTTTTTTTTTCTATTTAACTGGTACATATAAATTACCTGCAGTTAAGTAATGACTCTGCCATTGTTAAACCATCAAATATTGTATCTGTCTTTAACTATTGACATTGGTAAAACTGGAGAAAATTAGCCTGATGTCCATTCCTATTATCATGCACTGTTTGTTTGATTCTTGCTCATTTGTCGAGCTTATGTGTTGAGGCTCCAAGCCTTTGAATCATTAGACTGAAGGGTAAGTTAAGAGAGTTTCAATTTCCTTTTCCCCACGTGGTCATCTGGGGGTTCTCTGGCATGTAGGAGCATTTGATCTGCAGCAGGAAGGCAGTGCTTTCTTCCACAAGCATCTGCATCCATTACACAAGAGTACTGTCCTAGGACCCAGGGCACTCAGGGTCCTGCTAGGAGATGGAGAATCTTTCTTCAGCAGCTTCCTTTTCTATCTTGAGAAGGTTTTCAGGTGCAACACCAGCTCTGATCCAACCAGCCAATGTCAGACTGAGCATTCAAGTTCCATTCTCGTATTCTCTAGCTTTTTCTTCTAATTAGCGTTCATCATTTTCCTCAGTTCTTTTTTACTTTTTTTTTTCAAATAATTTATTTTTTTTATTTTATTTTATTTTTAAACTTTACATAATTGTATTAGTTTTGCCAAATATCAAAATGAATCCACCACAGGTATACATGTGTTCCCCATCCTGAACCCTCCTCCCTCCTCCCTCCCCATACCTGCAAAGGATCTTAGTTGGGACATGAAGTTTCTAGTTCCTCAACCAGGGATCAAACCTGGGCCCCTTACATTGGGAGCACTGAGTTCTAGCCACTGGACCACCAGGGAGGTCCCCCTACTCAGTTGTTTTTCATAAATTTCATTCACAACTTAGCATGATTATGCCATTTTTATTTAGTCCAAATACTCCCAGTGCTTCTCTGGATGACCTAGGTGTGAAGTAAGTTCCTTAAATGTAGGAGTCATCATTAAGTCAGTCTGTCCATTGCAAAGGTGAGAGGTCAATAAAGGAGATACAAGAAATCCTGTGACTTCATAAAGGTCCTTGATGAAAAGGGACTCATGAATGAATGTGACGCATAAGAACAGCACTATGATTTATTTTCACTGCCAGTAAGCTTACTTTTTCCCTTGGATACTCAGAGATCATGACTTTTGTGGGATCCTGGTTTTTTTTACAAGGCTGATGACCTGGTGCTGGTTATTCCTCTTTAGTGATGACAACAAGAACAACCAGAAAACCAGCATGATCAAGTCTCTGCCAGGACCTTCTCAGTCTCTGTGTGTGTTCCCTTATTTGACCTGTGAGCTCACCTGGACAGAGAGGAAACAGGTGTGTGGGGTCCAGGGTGAGGGACTGCTACATCCCACATCTGGAGTAAGTAGAGCAGGCATGGGGCCAGGGGGCAAGTCACCAGGGGCTATATGCAGAAACCCCAGGCACCCCAGTGATGGTGAGACCTGATTTAGTTCCATACCCTGGTAGGCTGCAGTCCAATGGGGTCGCCAAGAGTCTGACACAACTGAGCGACTTCACTTTCACTTTTCACTTTCATGCATTGGAGAAGGAAATGGCAACCCACTCCAGTGTTCTTGCCTGGAAAATCCCAGGGACAGCGGAGCCTGGTGGACTGCCGTCTATGGGGTCGCATAGAGTCGGACACGACTGAAGCGACTTAGCAGCAGCAGCACATTATGCATTCCTGGCTTCATTTTCTCAATAAAAAAATATAACATCTTTATTATGTTCCCTTTGATATTTTATTAACAAGAGCTTGTATGCACCAGGACCCAGGAGAAAGGAGAAGTGACCCCACAAGAGACTGACCCAGACTTGCCCATGAGTGTCCAGGAGTCTCCAGTGGAGGCTTAGGTCAGCAGTGGCTTGCTGCAGGGTCAGGGGCACTGAGTGAAGCAGTGCGTGCATGGGACCTTTTGAAGGAGGTCGCCATTATCTTCATTACCTCCACCATAGTTTGGCCTCAAGTCAAACAACAGAGAGAGAACACAGCTCTGCCCATCAACAGAAAATTGGATGAAGTATTTACTGAGCATGGCCCTGCCCATCAGAACAAGAACCAGTTTTCCCCTCAGTCACTCTCTCCCATCAGGAAGCTTCCCCTATGCCTCTTAACCTTATCCATCAGAAGGCAGACAGAATGAAAACCACAGTCACAGAAAACTAACCAAACAGATCACATGGACCACAGCCTTGTCTAACTCAATGAAAGTATGAACCATGCCTTGAAGGGACACCCAACACAGATAGGTCATGGTGGAGAGTTCTGACAAAATTTGGTCCACGGGAGAAGGGAATGGCAAATCACTTCATTATTCCTGCCTTGAGAACCCCATGAACAGTACGAAAAGGCAAAAAGATAGGATACTGAAAGATGAACTCCCCAGGTCAGTTGGTGCCCAATATGCTACTGAAGATCAGTGGAGAAATAACTCCAGAAAGAATGAAGAGATGGAGCCAAAGCAAAAACAACACCCAGTTGTGGATGTGACTGGTGATGGAGGTAAAGTCTGATGCTGTAAAGTGCAATATTGCATAGGAACCTGGAAAGTTAGGTCCATGATTGGAAGCTGGAAGTGGCAATTTGGAAGTGGTTAAACAGGAGATGGCAAGAGTGAACATTGACATTTTAGGAATCAGTGAACTAAAATGGACTGGAATGGGTGAATTTAACTCAGATGACCATTATATTTACTACTTGAGCAAGAAACCCTTAGAAGAAATGGAGTAGCCATCATAGTCAACAAAAGAGTCCAAAATGCAGTGCTTGGGTGCGGTCTCAAAAATGAAAGAATGATCTCTGTTCATTTCAAAGGCAAGCCATTCAATAACACAGTAATCCAAGTCTATGCCCCAACCAGTAATGCTGAAGAAGCTGAAGTTGAATGGTTCTATGAAGACCTACAAGACCTTCTAGAACTAGCACTGTACTTTTCATCACAGGAGACTAGAATGCAAAAGTGGGAAGTCAAAAGATATCTGGAGTAATAGGCAAATTTGGCCTTGGAGTACAGAATGAAGCAGGGCAAGGCTAGCAGACTTTTGCCAAGAGACTGTACTGGTCATAGCAAACACCCTCTTCCAACAACACAAGAGAAGACTCTACATATGGCCATCATCAGATGGTCAATACCAAAATCAGACTGATTATATTCTTTGCAGTCAAAGATAGAGAAGCTCTATACAGTCAGCAAAAACAAGACTGGGAGCTGACTGTGGCTCACATCATGAACTCCTTATTGCCAAATTCATACTTAAATTGAAGAAAGTAGGGAAAACCAGTAGGCAATTCAGGTATGACCTGAATCAAATCCCTTACGTTTATACAGTGACAAATAGATTTAAGGGATTAGATATCATAGACAGAGTGCCTGAAGACCTATGGACAAGGGTTTGTGACATTATACACCAGGCAGGCATCAAGACCATCGCCCAAAAAAAGAAATGGTAAAAATGCAAAATGACTGTCTGAGGAGGCCTTACAAATAGCTCAGAAAAGAAGAGAAGTGAAAGGCAAAGGAGAAAAGGAAAGATAACCCATTTGAATGCAGAGTTCCAAAGAATAGCAAGGAGAGATAGGAAGGTCGTCCTTAGTGAGCAATGCAAAGAAACAGAGGAAAACAATAGAAAGGGAAAGAATAGAGATCTCTTTATGAAAATTAGAGATACCAAGGGAACATTTCATGCAAAGATGGGCACAGAAAGGACAGAAATGACAAGGACCTAACAGAAGCAGAAGATCTTAAGAAGAGGTGGCAAGAATACACAGAAGAACTATATAGAAAAGACCTTAATGTCCCAGATAACCACGATGGTGTGATCACTCACCTAGAGTCAGACACTCTGGAATAAGAAGTCAAGTGGGCCTTACAAAGCATCAATACGAACAAAGCTAGTGGAAGTGATGGAATTCCAGTTAAGCTATTTCAAATCCTTAAAGATAATGCTGTAAAAGTGCTGCACTCAATATGCCAGCAAATTTGGAAAACTCAGCAGTGACCACAGAACTGGAAAAGGGAAGTTTTCATTCCAATCCCAAAGAAAAACAATGCCAAAGAATGTTCAAACTACTGCACAATTGCACTCTTCTCACATGGTAGCAAAATAATGCTCAAAGTTCTGCAAGCCAGGCTTCAACAGTACTTGAACCATAAACTTCTAGATGTTCAAGCTGGTTTTAGAAAAGGCAGATGAACCAGAGGTCAAATTGCCAGCATCCATTGGATCATATAAAAGGCAAGAGAGTTCCAGAAAAAAATTTTACTTCTGCTTCATTGACTACCAAAGTCTTTGTCTGTGTGGATCACAACAAACTGTGGAAAATTCTTAAAGAGATGGGAATACCAGACCACCTGACCTATCTCCTGAGAAATCTGTATGCAGGTCAAGAAGCAACAGTTAGAACTGGACATGAAACAACGGACTGGTTCCAAATTGGGAAAGGAGTATGTCAAGGCTGTATACTGTCACCCTGCTTATTTAACATATATGCACAGTACATCTTGCGAAATGCCGGGCTGGATGAAACACAAGCTGGAATCAAGATTGCCGGGAGAAAGATCAATAACCTCAGATATGCGGATGACACCACCCTTACGGCAGAAATCAAAGAACTAAAGAGCTTCTCGATGAAAGTGAAAGAGGAGAGTGAAAAAGTTGGCTTAAAACTCAACATTCAGAAAACTAAGATCATGGCATCCTGTCTCATCACTTCATGACAAATAGATGGGAAAACAATGGAAATGATGACAGACTTTATTTTCTTGGGCTCCACAATCACTGCAGATGGTGACTGCAGCCATGAAATTAAAAGACGCTTGCTCCTTGGAAGAAAAGCTATGACCAACCTAGACAGCATATTAAAAAGCAGAGACATTACTTTGCCTACAAAGCTCCGTCTAGTCAAAGCTATGGTTTTTCCAGTAATCATGAATGGATGTGAGAGTTGGACTATAAAGAAAGCTGAGCACTGAAAAATTGATACTTTTAAAAAAAATTTTATTATTTTTAAACTTTACAATATTGTATTGGTTTTGCCAAATATTGAAATGAATCTGCCACAGGTATACATGTGTTCCCCATCCTGAACCCTCCTCCCTCCTCCCTCCCCATACCATCCCTCTGGGTCGTCCCAGTGCACCAGCCCCAAGCATCCAGTATCGTGCATCGAACCTGGACTGGCGACTCATTGTATAAACATGATATTATACATGTTTTGATGTCATTCTCCCAAATCTTCCCACCCTTCCCACCCTCTCCCTCTCCCACAGAGTCCATAAGACTGTTCTATACATCAGTGTCTCTTTAGCTGTCTCGTATACAGGGTTATTGTTACCATCTTTCTAAATTCCATATATATGCGTTAGTATACTGTATTGGTGTTTTTTCTTCTGGCTTACTTCACTCTGTATAATAGGCTCCAGTTTCACCCACCTCATTAGAACTGATTCAAATGTATTCTTTTTAATGGCTGAGTAATACTCCATTGTGTATATGTACCATAGCTTTCTTATCCATTCATCTGCTGATGGACATCTAGGTTGCTTCCATGTTCTGGCTATTATAAACAGTGCTGCTATGAACATTGGGATACATGTGTCTCTTTCCCTTCTGGTTTCCTCAGTGTGTATGCCCAGCAGTGGGCTTAAAAAAAAAAAAAAAAAGAATTGATACTTTTGAACTGTGTTGTTGGAGAAGACTTTTGAGAGTCACTTGGACTGCAAGGAGACCCAACCAGTCAATCTTAGTGGAAATCAGTCCTGAATATTCATTGGAAGGACTGATGCTAAAACTGAAACTCCAATACTTAGGCCACCTGATGTGAAGAACTGACTCATTTGAAAAGACCCTGATGCTGGGAAAGATTGAAGGCATGAGGAGAATGGGACGACAGGGGATGAGATGTTTGGATGGCATCACTGCCTTAATGGACATGAGTTTGAGCAACCTCTGGGAGTTGCTGATGGACAGGAAAGCCTAGCATGTTGCAGTCCATGGGGTTGCAGAGTCAGACACAATTAAGCAACTGAACTGTTGTTTTATTGAAAAAAATGATAGCCCCAAACTTATTGTTTAATAACAATCTCATTAAAATCATGTCTTAAATAACCACATACAGCAGTCTCAAATTTTAAAAGACATACTACATATGGGTTTTCATATGAAAAATATTTTCTATCAAATAAATTTTACTCTGTATTTAACATTATTTTACAATATTACTTTTTCTTTTACTGTATGCATTTTCTGAAAACAGTTTTAAATTTTTAATTCCATTTGATGTAAACTAACTCTGTGCAGCCTTGTTAGCTTCTTCATAGTTAAATGGTTCGCACTGGCTTTATTAAAGCAACCAGTATAGACAGGCTGTCTGTTTAAGTCTATACCAGGGGTCTTAGGATGTGTATATCAATGGTTTCTCTCCTGATCTGTGAAATAAAAACACATGAGACAGGGCTGGTGAATATATAACCTGGCAGAATAGAACATAATAAGCATCAGTGCTTTGAATCTATGATCCCACTTGTTATAAAGCCCAACTTATTTCAAAGAAAGAAAAAGGAAAGAAAGAAACCAGATAGGATGCCTCCTGCAAAGGTGGTGAGTGTCTTACAGTGTGTAATAAACGTTCCTTACTAGTTGACTCACTGGACAAGACCCTGATGCTGGGAGGGATTGGGGGCAGGAGGAGAAGGGGACAACAGAGGATGAGATGGCTGGATGGCATCACCAACTCGATGGACATGAGTTTGAGTGAACTCTGAGAGTTGGTGATGGACAGGGAGGCCTGGCGTGCTGTGATTCATGGGGTCGCAAAGAGTCGGACACTACTGAGTGACTGAACTGAACTGAACTGAACTGAAAGTTTCCGTAATTTTCAAGATGTGAAGGTATTTTTTGCTGTATTTGATTTGCTGTAACATTTGTCCACAAAAATTTACCTACTTTATTACTCAACACAAACTATCTTAACAGCCTGGTCTCACAATGCACCATTTACCAAAAAGACAGTATTATACAGTTGAGTTTGTAAAGAGTTATTTTTGTTAGCCTTTGCTTCAGAGAATACAGAGTTTCATTATGTATAATTAGTGAAGAGATAATTTTTGGTGAGTTCAGCGAAAAGGTCTATTTCTTGAATAAAAGCAGAGCTTTCTTGTAAAGCAACCTCACAGGAGGCTGGACATAACCTAGCTACCTTCTTCACTTCACTGATGAGGTGAGCAGGGCTGAGTTCACAGGGGCTGGGGTGAGTATTTGAATACCAAGTGTTTCAAATATGAGAACACTTCCTACTCTTAGCAATTAAGTTTCCTTTGGGAAGAGCCAGAGAGTGAGTTGGAACCAAGGCTTTCAGAGACAAAATGGGCAACCTACGCTTGGTTGGCTGCCCCAAAGGCAGAGGTCAGACTATCCTGGCCAATCCAAACATGTCTCAGAGGAAACGTGTTAAATCATTAAACAGAGGGGTCAAGAGAAATGTCACTTGACTCTGAACAGTCTTTTTTCACATGGATATGTGGTCACATGGGTATGTGGTCATGTGGATATGTGGTCGCATGGATATGTGGTCAAATTTAAATTAGTTGTTTCAGGTAGTAGGTCAAAATAGATCATGTATATTTCACATGGGTTTTTGCCTGAAACGTTGCTTAAAAGAGTAAAGATACATCCTGTATATAGATACTGTTATTGTTTAATTATTAACTTGTGTCCCACTCTTTGCAATCCCATGGACTGTAGACCACCAGGTTCCTCTGTCCATAGGATCCTCCCAGCAAGAATACTGGAGTGGGTTGCCATTTCCTTCTCCAGGGGATCTTCCCAACCTAGGGATAGAACCGGCGTCTCCTGCATTGGCAAGTGGATTCTTTACCACTGAGCCTCCTGGGAAGCTGAATCTAGATATATTTTCAAATAATTATTTCTTAGGATTATTCATAACTTTTACTTTCTAAAAGGAATTTGGAGTGATTTAGAAAATAGAGATGTAAGGATGATTATGAATCCTTTGGAAGCAAGTAAAATGTAAAAATCACAATCTCAGTTAATTTTTCTTAAATTGCATTTGCTGTGTTGATTACAACTGAATAAATCGAATACATTTTATTGAAAACATCTTCATTATCTGTCTTCTAAGGTATTAATTTTTTTTCTGCTGCATCCATTCTGCTGTGAAATCCATCCTTTGAGTCCCTCGTCATTACATTACATTTTAATTTATTATGTTAACCACAGCTATATGTAAGTTTGTTCTCAATATTTCTGACAACTGGGCCATAATGATTTTTTTTTTACATTTTATCCAACTTTTCTAGTTACTTTTAGTGGAATCACTTTGCTTCAAGTAATTCCAACAGAGCAAGAGACGTGTGTCCTTGCTCATCAGCATTCCAGAGAGCATCCTGGTTTTGATGAGACTCTTATGACAGTGTTATATGAGACTCTAATGTTCCCTCTAGAATTCAGATTCTGTGAAAAGCAAGTGTCTTCAGTTAATTTTAGATACTTTCAATACCTGAAGGATTCCAGATCAACAAACGTATCTTCTTCTCAACATTTTCATGCAATAAATCCTATATAAAACCCCACAATTTCTCTATCAGTTCAGTTCAGTTCAGTCACTTAGTCATGTCTGACTCTTTGCGACCCCATGGACTGAAGCATGCCAGGCCTCCCTGTCCATCACCAACTCCCGGAGCTTGCTCAAACTCATGTCCATCGAGACAATTTCTCTATACAGAAACTTTATTTTTCCCCCTTGAAATAAATCTCCGTGAGCAGACACTTCAACCGGAGAAGGCAATGGCACCCAACTCCAGTACTCTTGCCTGGAAAATCCCATGGACGGAGGAGCCTGGTAAGCTGCAGTCCATGGGGTCGCTAAGGTCGGACACGACTGAGCAACTTCACTTTCACTTTTCACTTTCATGCATTGGAGAAGGAATTGGCAACCTGCTCCAGTGTTCTTGCCTGGAAAATCCCAGGGACGGTGGAGCCTGATGGGCTGCCGTCTATGGGGTCGCACAGAGTTGGACACGACTGAAGCGACTTAGTAGCAGCAGCAGCAGCAGACATTTTAACACATGATGTGTGAATTCCACTTTTTTCATCCATCGGCGCACAGGCCCTATACTCTATAGCTTTCTTAAGTCTTGAATCAACACAAGATCATGTTGGATTTGTCAGATGTTTACAGGTTGGACTTTCTAGTCTAAAATCTTCCATGTGAAACAGCTTAGTATATTGTAAAACTGAAGTTGTGTCTCAGGCAAAATCTGTGAGATTATAACCAGAAGTAATAAGAAAAGCATGCTATGACACTGTCCTCGTGGTAAACTAAGGACCCTATTTTATTTCCACTTTGCTGGGCCTCCGAGGCTCCATTTCCCTCCTGCTTACATGTAATATCTTAATACTAACAGTCAGCATTTTGGCCTCCTGTTCTTCTGTGTTTCATAC
Organism: Bos indicus; assembly: GCF_029378745.1. Lineage (NCBI taxonomy): Eukaryota > Metazoa > Chordata > Mammalia > Artiodactyla > Bovidae > Bos > Bos indicus. The sequence continues at coordinate 20,482,502 of NC_091773.1, read as the reverse complement.
CTGCCAGCATGCTCGCTTTGATCCATCTGTGTGTACCTTCTCTCTTCCTTGAGCTGAGCTGCTGAGGGCAATGACATCAGCCCACAGGTAGACCTTCATTTTGATGGATTCTGCAGGTTTATGGGCTGTGATTTCAACTCCATCCTCAGCGCAGTTTGGAAAATCACTCCAGATTGTTTTTAAGAGCTTTTTTTTTTTTTTCCTTTGCAATAGTCTTTTCTTTTAAAGCAACTTACTTTTCTTATGAAAGAATTTATGATTCTACAGCAAAGGTTGTGATCTAAGAGAATCAATAGCAGTGCTAAATAGGTATTCCCAGGAGTCACAACTGGGCTGAAATGAGCTACAAATTGGGATAAATCTATGCAACTTGAGACCCTCCACTGAGTATTTGTGACCAGTACAGCAAATGGTCCTGGGGAAAAGCAAGGCAAGGACCTTACCTTGGACCTCACCTCTCAAGGGGAGTCCTGGTCGTTGCCTGGGTTCTTGGCCATTTAGCATTGCTGGCTTCAGGAGATCTTGGATGTTTACACAAATATTAGTGTGCATTTTATTCTGTTTTTTCAGTTATTGTTGGCAAGAGGGTAGGGGCTCCACAAGCTTCTTCTTCCCAGCCCATTCAAAGCCCCTGGTGTACGTACGTGAGAGGAAAGTCAACTGCAGTGTGGACTGACGATGTCACATGTAGTTCACACTTCAGGTGAGAGTGTTTACACATAACCCCATCCACCTTCCCTTGACACCCTTCTCTGTTTCCTGGTAGAAGAGCATGGATTCCAGTGACAATAAATGAGTACTAAATTTATTTTATTTCCCAACCTCGTAAGTCAAAGAATGAGAGTAAAATTATCAACACCACCTCTAACAATAAGATTAGCTTAAAGAATTATTATTACTACTATTATCATGATTATTATGCAGTTCTAATCTTTTAGCACTGATCACACTAGGATTATGGGCTTCCCAAGTGTCTCAGTGGTAAAGAATCTACCTGCCAATGCCAGAGACACAGGAGACACAGGTTCAATCACTGGGTCTAGAAGATCCCCTGGAGAAAGAAATGGCAACCCGTCCCAATATTCTTGCCTGGGAAATCCCACGGACAGAGGAGTTTTGGTGGGCCGCAGTCCATGGGGTCGCAAAGAATCGGACACCACTTAGTGACTAAGAACACACGCACGCACACACACGGATTATGCAGCCATTCTGGATAAGCTGAATTCAAAGTTGGTGAGTGATTTAACAACCCCATCTGCTGCAGCAGGAATTAGAATATATTCAAAGAAACAGAATCTTCAATAAATCACTTGAGAACAATTGAATTCTGTATATGTAGAACTACCTTGAAAAGGGTTAATGTATCATATACAAACACATTAAATATAGTAAGCATACTCTACACACAAAAACATGCATTGAAGACACATTAATAAGACAAAACAGTGACACAAACACTTCAAACTAATCATAAACCTCTCTTACAGCATTTCAAGTTAATTAGAAGCAATCAAATAAAAATAAGTTGAGAATTGGACAAGTGTTGTGAAGAGGCAGTTCAAAGAGAATGGATCTCAAATGACTGATACAATAGTAAAAAGTTGCTCAATTCATTAGACACAAGAATATTAGACATTAAAAATGTAATGAGCTAACATTTTCTATTGTTGACATAAATCAACCCCCTACAATATTGTGTTGGTGATGGAGTAGATGGAGAAAATGTGTGTTTCTGCCTGTAATGTAAGTTGGAACATCACTGTGAAGGATAATTTGGAAGAAGGGTAAAACTGAAACTAGACATATCCTATAAACTCACAGCTACAATCCTAACCTTAGATCCACCCTGGAGAGGAATGAGGGTGCACAGGATTCTAGAGGCTATTTGTTGGAGCAAACAAACAAAAAGTAAGTGATTGACTAGTAAAGAGTTGGCAAATGGATAAATAAAGCATGGTACATTGATACACTGGAACATTAAATGTGTTGTAGAGAAAAACAAGCCACATGCACGCACACACACACACATACATACACACACACACACACACACACACACACCTCTGTTTTCTGAGGAAAAATAAACAGCATAAGAGTTTAGCTAAAGGCATAATTGATTGACATTTTTTGTTTGGTTTGTTGGACCTTATTTTGCATCCATCAATTAGTCAAAAAAGTATTTTACTGTGTGTGTGCCAAGTCACTTCAGTCATATCTGACTCTTTGTGACCCAATGGACTGTAGCTCACCAGGCTCCTCTGTCCTTGGGATTCTCCAGACAAGACTACTGGAGTGAATTGCCATGCCCCCTCTCAGACAATCTTCCATACCCAGGGACTGAACCTGTGCCTCTTATGTCTCCTGCATTGGCAGGCATGTTCTTTACTACTAGTACCTGCGAAGTCCATTGTACTGTATGCCTTTTAAAATAGAATATAAATATATGGTTTTGGTAGTAAAATGTAAATAAATATAGTGTCTCTCCATTAGTTCCATTATCTCTGCTCAAAGTAAAATTTTTATATATATAAGGCAAGGACAGTTTCCTAAAGAAAAAAAAATATTTCTTAGAAAATATCTTTAAACTCATCCCTGATGGATGACAAGACTATATCACATGGGAAGATGGCAGATATGTGTTGGCTGCAGTGTAAATATGAGGGGCTGGCTTCAGGAGGGTTCAGTGGATACCAAAGACCAGAAGCAACATGTGCATCCACACAGTGTGGAAACACCAAGTGACTTGAGGCTGAAAGAACCAGAGCAAAGCCACACACCTGCTGCGACCATATATCTGCAGCCGGGAAACGTAGCTGGAAGGACTGAGAGCCCTCATGTATGTGGCAAACACTGGCCACGTCTGAAAACACACAACAAAGAGAAATGAACTCTGACAAGGGCCGGGTAGCTTTCACAGAGAGACGGAGAAGAGTGAGGAGAATACAAGGTGCAGGACCAGCTGCAGCCCGGGGTCCAGGCTGAAAGAAGTACGTCTGGAAAGATCTGTCAGTGACGCAAGCCCAGGTCCCAGTAAGTAAAGCCAGTCTTTGCCAGGAAAGTAAGACAAACACATTTCTGCACTGACTGTGCTTGTGTTCTCGTGGGAGAGGAAGATGGAGTCAAGCAAGCAGGTTAATACACGTATCAGTGAGTCATCTTAAATGGTAGCAGCCTGGGCATCCTTGGAGAACTCCTTTAGATACCTCTGAGATGACACAACAGCATCTGAATTGAAAACGGGGCCATACATGCAACAAGATAAGAGACTCCAGCTTCCCAGGAAGAAAGACAACTGGGTGCGAAGGGAAAAGGGCCGTGGGGACCTGAGAGACGTGGGGGAGAAGGGTCATGGGTCACATCGCAGGGGGCCCTGGCCCCCAGGAGCTGCACCTCATGAGGCAGAAAGAGCAGGACGTCCCCCATGGGGCAGAGCAATCCTGAGACCTCCGGGAGACACCCAGACATGGTCTCAGAGACCTAACCATTCACAACACAGTTGGCACTCTCCAAACTTATTTTTTAATTGACATCGACATTACTTATACCTGGAACTTTGTTATGACCATTTCACAGGGACTCATGGCAAAAGAGATCATTTTAAATATTTAAACATTTTAAAATTTTTCTTTTATACTGGAGTATAGTTGATTTACAATCTTACATTAGTTTCAGATATGCAGTCAAGTGAATCAGTTCTAGGTATACGTGTATCCTTTTTCAGATTCTTTTTCCTCTTAGGTTATTATAGAATATTGAATAGAGTTCCCTGTGCTAACCAGCAGTAGTCCTTTATTACCTGGGGGCAGGGGGTGGGTGAGCTCCCTGACTGGTGACAGCTTCCTCATCCTCAGAGACCCGGCCAGACATTTCCGTTGTGGGGTCACAGGTAATGCCAGGTCATCCTCTAGAGACAGACGCTTCTCTTCCCCGGCTGGCACTCTTAACACCACCTCCCCACTGTGATGGTGACTGGGCTGCTGTTTTTTATCATAGTCCACAATTCCAGCTACACATAATCTATCCTACTCTAAAGATATATTTACAATTTTTCAAGGAAAATAAAAAGTAAGCGGTTTAACTTCTACAGGGACACTTTTCAGCACCTCGAGTTGTTTACAATTGCACTTACCTTCTAGTCATAATTATCAGAGTGGTGTGTACACAGCCATCATAAATAATAAATGGACAGGGGGATAATGGGTACCCTTTGGAAACTGTAAGTGATATACTTTCAGAGGCATAAGTTTATTTTATAACAGCTTTTTAGATCAATGCAATGAATACACAATACTAGAATGTCAAATATTTATCACAGTTGCTCTCACTGTTTTTTCACGTGACCCACCACATCCAGGACAATGCTGGGCTGACTGTGTCGGGACATGGAGTGGTGGAGTGAGTCCTGTGTACTGAATGAGATAACAGCAATTAGACGTAAAGACACACAGACGCAGGACAGTAAACAATGGTGGGGAAAAAAACATTACATTCTGACTTGGCAGTGGCTTAAAGGGCTTAATTGTTTTATTCATTACAATTTTGCAAAATTGAAAGCATGGTGCCTAATATTTAGGATTTTCATGGAGCTATTCATCTAACAAAGGGAAATTACATGAAGACAGTTGAATATGTTTGGAGAAATCAACAATATCCAGTTGAGGGGGAAAATGCTCTTCTCTAAATGTCTTCTAAGCCTCTCAAAGTAATCTAAATCCTGAAAAATAGATTATATTCTTCCCTGTTATTTATTTATTTTTTGCTGTGAGGGGAAGTCCTTGAAATTTGGAGGACAGTTTTCCAATGAGAAGAATATACAATCCTGATCCAGTACAGTGTTCAATGCTTTAAACAGTATTTACTATGAAGCACTGGTGGCTCAGAGTAAAGAATCTGCCTGCAATGCAGGAGACCCGGATGCGACTCCTGAGTTGGGAAGATCCTTGGAGGAGGGTATGGCCACCCTCTCCAGTATTCTTGCCTGGAGAATTCTATGGACAGAGGAGCCTGGCAGGCTACAGTCCATAGTGTCACAGAGCTGGACACGACCGAAGTGATTTAACATGCACATCTGTTTAGGAAATATTCGCTGAGGGAATTTGGGCAAATCACTGACTGGCTCAGGAGTAGGGCTGTATTTGTGTTCAGAATTGTCAGATGTGGGGTCATCAAGACCCCTGACCTTCTCCACTTGGCTGCCATGGAGTCAGAGAGGGTAAACTGTGCAGCTCCCAGAAACCTGAACACTTTAATGGATCAACACTGTCTTGTTGCAGAGTACAAGGAATTATTTTTCCAGTCTTCTCTATAAAAATTAAATATTTACATAAATTTCTGAGCAGTTCAGAATGAAGGATTCAAAAGCCCCAACAGTGTGTTTTGGGGTTTTGTTAAGCAGAAAGTGTAAAAGCTAAGAAAGGAAACAGTCACACTTACCCTGAATATATATTGACTGAACAATGTGACTAGTTGAAAAGTTGAAACTTTTATTAAACCAAATTATTCTTTAAAGAGCACTAAAAATACAAACTCTAAACACAGGAGTCTCCACGCCCCCCCTCAAAAAGAAACTTTACTTGACTCTCTGATAACGTCTTTCTTATATCAGCACTGGTCCAAAGAATGAGAAAAGCCTCAGAACTCAGAGAAATAGGGCAAAAGACCTCAGATTGTAATCCTACTGGACTTTATATGGACATGGTGAATATATATGGATTATAATGAAAGAGAACATGTGGAAGGTGATGAAACACTGGAGATCAAAGCAGTGAATTAAGACCTAAATGTGGGAAGTTCAGTGAGAGAAGAGGGGTCATCAAGTGAGTCCAGGCCGCGGGCGAGGAACAGAGTCACCCAGGGGACCTGCATGGGTCAGTGTGTCAGGAACCAGTGAAGTGAGTAGTGTACAAGAGCCCCAGGTGTGCGGCAGGGTGTCTGTACCAAGAGCACGCCCTGGCACATGTCCTAGTCCAGGGGCATCTCCACACGCGGGCCTGGTGACCAGGCATATGGAAGTCACGGGTCTGTAGGTCTAAGTTAAAAGGGAACCTAGCTGGGTGAATTAAGATGTCCTATATCATGAAGAACCAAATTTAAGGATGAGTGGGTTTAATATACTCTGAAATAAATTCAAGGTAGATTGGCATGAAAAAACATGAATATAGAGTAATAATACAGGAATACACTTGGGAACAAAAACCACCCCCTCCCACACTCAGCCTGCACACAGCATGCTTTGTACTGGCGTGGCTTTGCTGTTTAGACTGTCTTTGACAGCTCTGCTTTTCAGAATCAGTAGCTGGAATGAGTGGTTCAATTGTTCATTCCGGGAACTTGAGGCGAGACCCATAACACTCTCCAAGGGAAGCATCAATAGACAGTGTGTTCCTTTGAAGTCTCTGAATCTCTCACCCCAGACTCCTGGCTTTTCTGGCTCCACCGATCCTTGACTGTGGTGTCATGACCCTTCCTCACTCTGACCAAGCAGTCACTGTGAAAGGCACACCTTAAATCAGACTTTCAGCCCTCAATAAGTTCTGCACTTGCCTTCCTGTTCTGAGGCCCTCACCACATTCTGCTGGGTAGTGTCCTCCTTTACAGCAGGAAATAGTAACCTCAGCTTTGTCTCATCTTCAGGTCATGCTGGCGATGCTTAAGGACCAGGTTTGATAAGTGTTTGGAGGTCACACAGAAGCCTCAATATAAGACTTTGTCACAGAATGACATTTATGGCATCTAATTTCACAACACTCATTTTATTTCCTCTTCTGAAAGTAAGGAATTTTATTTGCTAAAACAAGAATTTTGTTGGTTTATTTGCTTATATTGGTAGAAAGATATTTGGTAAATCTTTTATTGAATCAAAACCTTGTTATAAGAAAACATCAGCCTTCTCACACATTAAGTTCCTGGAAGTGAAAATGTTAGCAGTCAAGAACTAAAGGAAATATGAAACCTACTTATGGATAGCTGCAAAACTGGAATTTGGCTTTAAAATATTCATCATTAAGAGAGTCTGAGTTATTTGACACCGTACATTTGACAAAGCAATTTTGGCATGTATGGTACCAGATTCTTCCTAGACCACTGAAAGCTTTAAAACAATAAAAATTTATTTTAGTATGATTCTTATCATCAGAATCAGGGTAGAGATAGATATGTATGTGTTTATGAACTAAATCATATGTGGCCTGTCTTAAACACATATTCACCTAAATATATAGCCTCAAAATATATCAAGCACCAATTAAAAGAAATATAGGAGGAAATCGGTAAATAAAAAAAATTCATGGTGATGTTAACACATCCTTACAAGAAAGACATCAGGTGGGCAAACAGCAAGTAGAGCTATTGGAGAGTAAGATGAATATTATATTTAAGCTATTAGATTTTGGAGAACACATATTCTTTTTGAGAACAATGAACTATTTACAAAAATATCCCCATGTCTGTTATAGAATAAGATCTCTCAACAGATTCCAAGGAATCAGTGTTCAGAGTCATAATGTTTATATGTGAAACCTAAAAAAAAAAAAAAAAACTGAACTCAGAAACAAAAAATTAATTTTTTATTGTCAAAGGTGGTGGGTGAGGGAAATGAATGAAGGTGATCAAAAGATTTTAAAATGCAATAAAATTTTAAAGTAATAATAAGCAAAACTGAACAAATTCAAGAGGTTTGAACGTAAATAGCATTTTGTTAATCCACCTTGAGTTAATAGAATCAAGAAGAATATTTTAAATATAATCACAGAATAATAATGAAAATTCTACAAGTTAAAATGTCACTTAGAACAAAATTAATACTTTTGAATATAAGGATTAGGAAACTTAAAAATTATTGTACTGTCTTTGAGGGCTTAATATGCCACAAAGAAAATCCTGAATTACTTACAGTTGATTTTTAATTCTTGAATGAATATTTGAAAATATATGGTTGAGACAAAAAAGAGAAAAATAATTGCAGGTGTTGGCATTGAGGAACTCATGCACATCACTGATTTAATTCTTTTTGCAGCAAAATCAAGGGCAAAAACTTAACCTGAAATCCACTTTTATAATACATGTTAGTAACGAGGACTACTGAATTTGTAAGAATATCTCTCTCTATATATATTTCTATTAATATCTATGTACCACTCATATATTTCTAAGATCTAATATTTATTTCTCAAACTACCTATCAACTTTCTCTCTATCTAGATAAAGAATATCTATGCATTCTCTACTTGTGTAGCTTGTGTGACTTATTGGACAATTCAAAATGATTTTATCCAAACGCTAGATAAAAGTTTCAGCTTTTATTCTGGATTGAGTTTCAGCTGCACCACCAATTTCCTGCATGAGTTTTCACTAATTGCTGATCCTTCCAATTCAGATTTCCCATTTGCATTTCAAATGGAGATTTCCGCTTAACTCATTTACCAAGATGTTAGGAGTGATAACTGAGGCACAAGGCTGCACTTCCCTTTCGTTAAAAACAGTCCCCATATCAATGTCAGAGGTCACCAGGAACCTCACTATTTGTCTTCTTCACACACCAAAAGGCCAAAGATCATTTACTTTTACCTCAGTTAGAGAAAGAACTGTAGGGTTTGTGGGAAAAACCATAAAACATAGAAGGCGTTTAAGTAAAACCTTGACGTGTACAAAAAGCGCACAAAAACTACAAAATGGAGAGGAATCCGTACAGTGAGTTGACAGGCTCCCCAGGTGGCCCTAGTGGTAAAAGTCTGTCTGCAAAGCAGGAGACACGGGTTTGATCCCTGGGTCAGGAAGATTCCCCGGAGAAGGGCATGGCAACCCAATCCAGTATTCTTGCCTGGAGAATCTCATGGACAGAGGAGCCTGGTGGGCTACAGTCCATGGGGGCGCAAAGAGTCGGACACGACTGAAGCGACTTAGCACACGCAGGTCATTAGGAGAACACATCCAAGTTTTGCTGGCAGGAAAGGGTGCAATTCATCCTGACACAAAGAACTGTCAGACTTAAAACAGATGTGTTTAGAGCAGATGTATTTCATGATAGTATCTATGTTTGGCAACCACACATCTATCCATCCTGCACAGTAGTTACACTTTCAAAAGGTCATGGGGATGGGGGTTGAACACAGACCCAGGCCCAGGTTTCCAGCAGGTGCAGAGAAGGTATTGCTGGTCCCCAAGCTCTGCCAGAGACCAGAGGTCAGGACCCCCGCAGACTGCTCCAGTCTGATCCTCTGCCCATGGCACTGGGCTGTTTTTTCCTTCTGGCCAAAGACACATCCTCTGGTTCAAAACATCTCCAGTTTTCCTGTATGTTTCTCTGTTCACTCCCTTTTCTTCTCTACTTTTTTGGGGGTTGGTCAGAGCCATCATAATCCAAGACAGACAAGCCAGCAGAACTCCCCGGTATTTATAGCCCAGAATGCTGAAGCATGCAGAAAAAAGCACCTACACACAGGATATTCTTGGCAGCATTGCTGTACTGGGGGTTTATTCAAAGCAGCATCAATGCTCATCAATCAAGAACTAATTAAATAAATTATGTTACAATCCATATAATGCTGCTTAAAAAGAATGAGGCAATTCTGTTTATAATAATAAGGAAAGATACACGAGATACATTGACAGGCACATAACCAAAGGAGAACGCAGAGTTTCCAGTAGGTGACCAACTGCGTGAGGAATCACAGGAGAAAGGAACCAGTGATTAGGGAGCAGGGAACAGCAAGAGCCTTATTTTCAGCTCATTGCGTCTCTTGAATATCACATAATACCCACAGGGTAATGCATACACATGCGCAAAACACATCCATTTCCTTTTTAAAGTAGTGAATTAAACAACTAAACATCACCAAAAACAAGTAATTCTATAAAAATAATACCATTGAAATGGCATGAAATCGATGAAGTCTAAATTTCTGACTACTAAAATAAATGATGTGTGTGTAATTGCTAAGTTGCTTCAGTCACGTCCGACTGTTTGCAACCTTATGGACTATAGCCCGCCCCCTCCTCTGTCCATGGGATTCACCAAGCTAGAATACTGGAGTGGGTTGCCAAGCCTTCCTCCAGGGGCTCTTTCTGACCCAGGGATCGAATCCAGGTCTCCTCTGTCTCCTGCATTGGCAGGTGGATACCTTACCACTGAGCCACCTGGGAAGCCCCCAAATAAATGATATCAGATGATAAAATAATAAGTCAAGATCCTAGAAAGTCTAGTCCTGCAGTCTTAGATGGTGCATTAATCATTTTGGTTTTCTGCAGCACAAATAAGTAGGTTGGTTGACCAACACAATGAACAAGACATTTATAACTTATAGGAGTGAATAATTTCCAAGCTGCCTTGCTAGCTGACACTGGGAGTGCCAGGCACTGCACGAACTGGTTCAATACATTCATTTTCTACTCATAGACACATTTCAGATTCAGTTAATGTTGAAAATGTGCATTGAATTTAGGTGCTAAGAAGCTTTTTTAAAACACAAAGAGTTATTGAGATTTGCTTTAGAATTAATAAATATCCAAGAAAATTAGCATTTATATGACATTTTATGCCATTAAGGAGATTTGCAAATATCAACCTCTTAATCTTTTCAAAACATCTTTCTAATCCCAATTGCAGGCAGTATTAGTAAGATGAGTTTATAAAAACAGAAAAATAAATAAGAATTGTGTAATCATATATATATGTATACACACACACACACACATATATATACCACTATACTTAAGCAAGGATAATTCTTGAAGGTTATTCATACAAGAGTTGCTTTCCTCCTTAACTCTGTCCCTTTTTTGTTTCCTACAATATAGGATAGATTAGTTTTATATATTTATAAATATTTTATTCAGTTACATACTGATTAATATCAGGATTTTAGTTCTTTGAAAAAGTATAATAGCAAACTGAGGGATCTTTTCTTTTCCATCATAAATACTCTTTACAACTACTCCTCAGAGGATAAGCAGAATCCTAACAACAATACAAACATTTCTGAAGCATCTTGCTTTCTGCATTTCTTTATCAGTGTCCCTGCATTTGTTCTAACTAAACTTCAGTGGTCTGTAACTTTTTTATTCCCTACAATAGAAATCAGAGATAAGCTAGGACTTCCCCAATGGTTCAGCAGGTAAAGAATCCGCCTGCAATGCAGGAGACACAGGAGACGCGGGTTTGATCCCTGGATCAGAAACACTCCCTGGAGAAGGAAATGGCTACCCACTCCAGTACTCTTGCCTGGAGAATCCCATGGACAGAGGAGAATGGCAGGAGTCCAAAGGGTTGCAAAGAGTCAGACATAAATGAGTGACTAAGCACACACAAGCTAGGCAGGAATAAACATTTAATGACTTCGTGGGAGGACGTCAAAGATTCCTGCACCCAAAACTGGGACATTGCGCTCCAACGAAGTCAATGTACCAATTTACTTTAAAAAAATTCAATTTAAAACTATGAATTATTATCACATCCAGGACACATACCTCACTATTATTCTCCCTGTTTTCATCTGTAATTTATTCACAAAACTAGATATTATATTTTGAGATTTCTAAAATATCTGTAAACAACTCTACTTTGATATTTTGACATGTGGTAAACTGGACAATTCTCTAAATTTTGACATAAGTAAACACTGTGAATTCATCATCACCATCAAGATGATGAACATGCCTGTCACCCCCCCCTAAATTTCTCACTGTAATAATGACTTTCAACAAAGCCGCTTTGAACGTCCATGTACAAGACCTTCCTGGACATGGACTTTCTGCTTCTCTTGAGAAAACACTAAGGAGCAGGTGGCTGCCTCACGTGCACTTTCTTAGCACAGCTGTCACAAATCCCCAGAGAGTAAGAGCCTTAAAACAATAAAAATGCGTTTTCTCACAGTTCTCAGGATGGAAGTCCAAAGTCAAGGTGTTTCAGAGGCTCTGGGCAGGATTCTTCTGGCTCCTCCCACTCCTGGTGTCCCTCAGCATTCCCTGACCCTGGTCCACATCCCCAGTCTCTGCCTCCATGGTCCCATCACCTCCTCCTCTCTGCTTCCATCTTATAAAGATGCTAACTTCAGCTAAGACCCTCCTGGGTTACCCAGGATGAACTCTGTTTTCTAGAGTCCTCAATAACCTCAGTTATGCAGATGACACCACTCTTACGGCAGAAAGTGAAGAAGAACTAAAGAACCTCTTGATGAAAGTGAAAGAAGAGAGTGAAAAGTTGGCTTAAAGCTCAACATTCAGAAAACTAAGATCATGGCATCTGGTCCCATCACTTCATGGCAAATAGATGGAGAAACAGTGGAAACAGTGGCTGACTTTATTTTTCTGAGCTCCAAAATCACTGCAGATGGTGACTGCAGCCATGAAATTAAAAGAAGCTTATTCCTTGGAAGGAAAGTTTGACCAACCTAAACAGCATATTCAAAAGCAGAGACATTACTTTGCCAACAAAGGTCCATCTAGTCAAGGCTATGGTTTTTCCTGTGGTCATGTATGGATGTGCGAGTTGGACTATAAAGAAAGCTGAGTGCTGAAGAATTGATGCTTTTGAACTATGGTGTTGGAGAAGACTCTTGAGAGTCCCTTGGACTGCAAGGAGATCCAACCAGTCCATCCTAAAGGAGATCAGTCCTAGGTGTTCATTGATAGGACTGATACTGAAGCTGAAACACCAATATTTTGGCCACCTGAAGTGAAGAGCTGACTCATTGGAAAAGACCCTGATGCTGGGAAAGACTGAGGGCAGGAGGAGAATGGGATGACAGAGGATGAAATGGTTGGATGGCATCACTGACTCAATGGACATGGGTTTGGGTGAACTCCGGGAGTTGGTGACGGACAGGGAGGCCTGGCGTGCTGCAGTTCATGGGGTCACAAAGAGTCGGACATGACTGAGTGACTGAACTGAACTGAACTAATAACTTTCATTCCTTGAGATCCTGAGCATTTTGCCTTATGAGTTGATATTCACAGCTTCGGAGTTAGGATGTGGACATATGTTTACCCGCTACAACAGGTGTATGTTCAACATTTTAAGAAATTGCTAAACCGCTTTCCAATACAATTGTATTGTTTTTATTTCCCAACAGGCATAATGAGAATCTCCGTGGCCACTCATCCTCCCTGATATGGGAAGTCATGTTAATTTTAACCTGGTCTGTATGGTGTGCAGTGACATCTCAATGCCATTTTAATTCATATTTCCCTAATGGCTAATAATATTCAGCATCTCCTCATGTGCTTATGTATCATTCAAATATCTTTACCAAGTACCTTCTCAAATCTTCTGCCCATTTTTTTAAAAAAATGGATTATTTTCTTAGTATTGAGTTTTGAGAGATTTTTATCTATATTGAATACAAGTTAGTTAACATACAGATAATTTGGAAACATTTTTCTGTCTGTGGCTTGTGTTTCCCTTACCAGTGCATTTTGAACAGTAGACGTTTATAACTTTGAAGAAATTTACTGTATTTTTCTTATATGGATTGTGTTTCAATGCCAAAATGAAATTATTTTTCAGTTCAAGTTCACAAAGGTTGTCTTCTGTGTTTTCTCATAGGTTTTACATTTAACCTATTATATAATTGACAATTTTTGAGGGTGATGCAATATACAAATTAAAGTTCATAATGTTTGCACAGGGATAGATGTTGATTCTAACACATTTGTAGAGAATTGTGCTCAAATTGCAATGGTCTTCATAGCCTTTTTGAAAATTAACTGAACACATGTGGTGTTTATTTTTGGACTCTCTATTGTGTTTTATTGAATTATTAGTCTATCTTAATTCTTACCACACTGTCTTAATTATTGTGGATTTGGACTAACCCTTGAAATCCTGCAATTAGTATAATTTCTCCAATTCTTTTTCTTTTTTAGGCAAAGCTGTTATGGCCATTCTAGATCCTCTGCATTTCTATACGAATTTTAGGATCAGCTGCTACAAAACATGCCTGTTGATATTTTGACTCAGTGGCATTAACTAACACCATCTTGGGGAGAAGACATCTTAACAATATTGAATCTTCTCATTTGTCTACAAAGGGAATCTCCCATTTATTTAAGTCTCTTTACCATCTCTTAGCATTTTCAAGAAAATTTGTCCATCAACAGGTCTTGTACTCCTGTCAAATATAGTCTAAATGTTTAATATTTTTGAGACAATATTTAATATTTTTGAGCTGAGGCTGCTACTGGCTGTCATCCTCTCCCCTTTTGCTCTCAAGTCCCCCCAGGTTCATCTATGATCTGGGCATGTCTCAGAAGCTGACCCCGTGATAGCTCCACCTGTCTGAGTGCAAGCTAGGTGGAAATGTCAGTTCTCGGTTAAAATGGGTCAAGAGACCACCAGGCAGTGCCCCACACACTTCTCTCTGCCCCAGACTGCGAGAGTAGCTCTGTACCCTTTAATGGAGCAACTGGGCTGAAACCAACTTTTTATCTCAGACCCCTCCTAGTTCTATCCATTTTCTCTAAAGGTTTTAGTTTCTTTGAGACAAGAAGCAGAAGGGATTAAACACACAGCAGGGAAATGATGGGAAATGTCATAAAATGGTTGGGAGCTGGAAGGGAGTGAGAGAGTAATCAGGACAGAATGAAAAGGGATGGAAGGTTGAGGTGGTGAGTTTTTAGGCATCCCCGAGTCTCCTAGCAACAGGTATCCCATAGCAATCAGCCAGCTCAGCTGCAAGGTGACTGGTTGGAAGAGCCCATAGGACCGGCCTAGTGCACACCATCAATGGGCCTCACATGCGGTCCTGGGGTCCTCAGTCCACTGCCCCACCTGCCCTCAGAGGCCTGGAGAGCATAGTCTTATGAACTCATCCATTCTGACAGGGTTTGTATAAATTGCTAATTATTTTTCTGAGAACATTTGATTGCATTCAGTGTGTCAGGACCTAGAGTTTTTGTGGGAAGTTTTTAAATTACAAGTTCATTTTATTTACTAGACAAAGGGCTATAAATATTTCCCATTTTAAAAACTATTAATATATAAATATTCTAATATTTCCTTATTATTCTTCTAGCTTGTCTAGGAATTTTGGGGATCTCCCTGTTTCATTCTGGATTTTGTAATATTTGTGTTTTATTTCTTTGTGTTTGCATTATTCTTGCCAGGTGTTCATTAATTTGATCAATATTTTCAAATGATAAGTGTTTTGTTTTCTCAATTCAGAGTTTTATTGATTTCTGCTCTTTTTAAATTATTTTATTGTGATATTATCATGATTGTATAGGAAAGAGAATACAGAATATGAAAGCATGCTATGTAAACATGGTCTATTTATTTTCAACAAAGGTGCAAAGGGAATTAGTTGTTGAAATTGTATTATTTTCAACAAGCATTGAAATAATTGGATACTCATATGCAAAGAATGTATTCTTCCCACCAATTAAAAATTAACTCAATATGGCTTATAGACCTAAAGGGAAAACCCAAAAAGATAAAATACTTGAAGGAAACATAGGAGAAACAGACTTTAGGGGAACAAGGACAGCTGAGAGAGAGGAAATGCATGGGTTACAGAGAAACATTAGAGATGGCTGTGCTCATTATTTTTATTAAAGGATTTTACTGGTATACACATATGTTAAAATATCAAACCGTAAACTTTAAATATGGACAGTTTAATGTATGTCAATTATACTGAGTAAGATGGCTGAAAAAGGTATCAGAAAAACTATTTCAGCAGTTTAAAGTTTACAGTTTTACTGCTAAGTATTTTATTTCTCTTGGTGAATGTTCTACTTCCAGTGAATGTATATACAAAGCTGATGGTTAAAGTGCTTTATAAATATAAATCAGGTCAAGGTGATTGATAGAGTTCTTCAACTCTGCCATAACTTCAGTTATATCTCAGGTACTTTTCCCAACAACACTTGCTGATGGAAGTTTGTTAAAATCTTTAAGAGTGAATAACTTATTTTCTTTTTTTTACCTTTTTTTTTTTTTTTTCATTTCTAAACATCTTTTTCCTAGAAAAAAGATACAATTAAGTCTTAAAAGCAGGCCACATTTCAATACTTTAATCCTCAGACTCCAGGTTCTTTCACAAGCTCCACTGCATCATTTGTACGTGGTATAATGGGTTCAAGAATAGGCAAACTAAGTTGAAGTAGTTACACCAGCAAATTCACTCAACACTGATAAAAAGGACACAAAATAAAATTCTGCAGGCACCACGTGGCCATTACCATCATGGAGCTTTGGAAAGCCCTCAGGATCGGTCACATAAGATCTTAAGTTACTCTCGCTTTTCTGCCCTAAGCAACGTGAAGTGACAAACGGCTCCCATGGCCTTTCACTCAACGTTTAAAGTGATTCCTAAGGGTGATTCTTTCCCTCACGTAGACAGAGGTGAAAACACCTGGATTTCTGTTCTGAGCTTTCAGTTAACCCTGAAATATCACATTCTTATCACCAGGCTTCATCAGACAGCACCCCAGAATTAGACTAGGGGTGGGTGGGGGGGACTCTTGCACTTAAATCTATTGTCTAAGCAACTCTCTGGGAAGCGTCAGTGGGTGCAGCTCTGCACATCCTGTAGGCAGGATGTAACACAAATCAACATGGGAGACGTCCACACTGGCGATCAGCGTGGGAGATGTCCACGCTGGCAGACTTCCAGCCATACAGGAGGCAGCGGGGGCTACAGGCATCCGGCTCACAAGCACTGCTCTCCTCGTTGGGTGACTTGCACCCCTGAACCAAGGCTTAGTGCTGGCATCAGCGTGTTTTTACCATTTTAACTAGAAAGTGGCACAGATGCTGTGTCAAAGTCACCATCAGTTTTTTTAGTTGGATTCTGACTTGGAATCTTGGATACTGATCCAGTCTTGGATTCTGAATTCTGTGTAAATTCCTGTGTCTCTATGACTGTCCAGTGGCTCAAGAGAATCCATTTTTGCAACTCCAACAATTAGATGTTTCACACTCTTCATGGAATCCAGAAGGGCCCTCTCAGAGGTCAGCTTTGTCCTGGAGAGACTGGCTTTAAATTTACCAACACCAGCAGTAGCAATGACTGTGAGACACACAGTAAATGTGAGTGTGCCTGTAATTACGCTTGTGATAACATCTCTGTGCCCCAAGCCATCCATTATGGAAAACAAATACTTTCTGCCCTGAATGCCCATGGCAGGGAGTGATGCACCATGTTGATACCTTGCTCACTCTCAGCTGTCAGCTGACCAGAGACGCAGGCGTCTTCTGAGAGAACTCTTTCGTCTCAGCAGCATCTGTATATAATCGATCCTGCATCATAGATCAGACAGTGAGCAGTAGCTGCTCTGGAGAGAGGCCAGCTGCAACAACGTGCGTGCATGCTGTGTGCTCAGTCACTTCAGTCATGTCCAACTCTTGTGACCCCATGAACCCTACCAGGCTCCTCCGTCCACAGGATTTCCCGAGCAAAATTACTGGAGTGGGTTACCATTTCCTCCTGCAGGGAATCTTCCCAACCCAGGGATCGAACCACCTCTCTTGCATCTCCTGCATTGGTAGTCTTTACCACCATGCCACCTGGGAAGCCACTTACTATTGTATTCCACACATTAACTGTGGAAGGGCTCCACAGGGTAAGTTTGAAAATGTTGCCTAAAATATTTGTTTTTGTGTTTTAGTTTCCTATCTCCATGGGCAATAATGGTGGTACCTGGTTCCACACCAGGTTCAGTCACTGCTTGGAGGAAACAAGTGAGAACATCCCACTCCAGAGAGGACTCTCCTCCTTCCTGCTCAGCAGTTGTTTTGGTACAAAAGCAGTTTAGGCAGTTCAGGATGGGGAACACGTGTACATCCCTGGTGGATTCATGTTGATGTATGGCAAAACCAAACAATATTGAAAAGTAATTAGCCTCCAATTAAAATAAATAAATTTAAATTAAAAAAAAAGCAAGTTTAGAGCAGACTTTATTTGTGTGTAAATAGATTAGATGATGGGTTAATAGAGCCACAGGCGACCATCATTAACCTAACAACTTCAAAAGAATTTTAGATATTAACTCAAATTGTCTTACTCCTTCAGCTAATAGATTTTAAGGTGATAAGAAATGATTTTTACATTTTTTTTAGTAATTGTTAAAAAATTCGAGCCAACATTAATTAGTTCAAGAGAACTTTAAGTTGATTGACGATATGAGTTAAATCTTAAATTTTGTGTCGTCAGGGTATTTTTCTAATAAGGCAGTTTAATTGATGTGGATGACAGTATTGAAATGTAATTTGCCTTTTTATCTCAGGATCTTGAGTATCTAACATCACTTTTGCCTTAGTTGCTTCCAGGCAGCTGGAGGGACTCTAAGAGGAGAAATTCATCACTAATCACACTCCAAAGGACTTTCATCCTGGATCATCAAGGAGTCTCCTTGTGAATCAGAGAAGATAAGAAATACACGCCTTTGGGGGGGTGCCAAATTTATTCATAAAGCATTTTCACTGCTTCATCCTTTTCCACCAAAATTCTTTCATCTATCTGATTACAAGAAACTCATCCACCACAATCAAAAACCATGCCATGCAAGGGCCCCTGAGAGGACCAGACACAAGAGGACCATTTTCAAGACATCCATGGAGTCTTGAAAATTGCAAAAACAATTGTATTTTCCTATAACAGTGTACCTCCAAATACAAAAACACTCCAGGCCACTATTTTGTTTACCACCTCACTAGTGCAAGGCCCCCAAATTGTCCTTCTTCCTCTTGCTTCTGCTTTTTTTCTCATCAATAATCTAGCATAAAATACAACAATCGGTTTTATAAACTTGTTCTCCTATTAGCACTCAAGTAGTTGATTTCCTTTGATAATTAAAAAGAGAAGTAATTATAGATTTATAAAGTTTTGTCAGTCACGCCACTTACACAAAAAGTCATGTGATTGTCACAACCTTTGAAATATATAAGAAAATCAAGAGAATAAATTTAAGATATAATTTCGCAAATCATGTTTAATTCCCAGCTAAAAAGTTGTTATCTATCATGTTATTGTTTAGTCACTCAGTCTTGTCCAGCTCTTTTGTGACCCCATGGACTATAGCCCACCAGGCTCCTCTGTCTATGGGATTTCCTAGGCAAGAATCCTGGAGTGGGCTGCCATTTCCTCCTCCATGGGATCTTCCTGACCTAAGGATCGAACCCATACCTCCTGCACTGGCAGGCAGATTCTTTACAGTCTGAGCCACCAGAGAAGCCCTGTATCAATTATATCTTACATTATATCATGCAAAATACATAGATAAGGGGTCATCCTTCTATCTATATTTCCACTCTGTACATTGACTACAATGTATATTTTATTACCTAGTTAGGTATAGATTATGATATAAGTAACCTCAGTACTTCTGATGAAGCAATTGTCTAAAACACATTAATTAATTGTAATAAAGATTTATGAAAAGAGGAGAGAAAATAATTCTATAAAAAGGTTTAAATGATTCTTATAAATCTTTTATAACATACTTGGTTGTATTTCTCTAAAGGCTCTCTTCTTTCCTGGTTGCTATATTTAGACAGAATATCGATAGGACACTTTTCCGTGAGAATGTCCTATTTCAAAAATAAAATTGCAAGAGAGAGATTGGTTCTTTAAGGCTTCTGAAGGTTTCTGCCTGGAGGTGTCAGAACACAAAGGAAGTTCTCTCTTGATGAGCTTGCATTGTGTGGAAAATTACCTTATTTTAAGAAACAAATATCAGTGGTTTTCTTATAACCTAAAGATAGAAAATGTGAATGCAATGTTTCTATTTAGACTTTAAATCTTTCTTAATTGTTCCATAAAATTGTTCTCCATTGACTGCTTATAAAAAGTTTAAGTACTCCAATAAATATTTCCTCATATATCTGCGAATTAATATATATCCAATAGTTATATATATATATATATATATCTTAATATATCCAGTAGTTAATTGGATAGTGATCCAAAGTTTAACATTTTCAAAAATACTTGATCACATTAGACAATGAAACTCTACTGCATGAATGTACCAATACAACTGAATATCACACTCGAGATGAAGAAATTCCAGAGCAGAGGAACAGAAGAACACTGTGAAAGAGCTGAATAAATTGCCAAAATATAACTGCTAGTTCAGTTCAGTTCAGTCACTCAGTCGTGTCCGACTCTTTGTGACTCCTTGAATCACAGCACGCCAGGCCTCCCTGTCCATCACCAACTCCTGGAGTTCACCCAAACCCATGTCCATTGAGTAAGTGATGCCATCCAAACATCTCATCCTCTTTTGTCCCCTTCTCCTTCCCTCAATCTTTCCCAGCATCAGGGTCATTTCCAGTTAGTCAGGTCTTCGCATCAGGTGGCCAAAGTATTGGAGTTTCAGCTTTAACATGAGTCATACCAATGAACACCCAGGACTGATCTCCTTTAGGATAAACTGGTTGGATCTCCTTGCAGTCCAAGGGACTCTCAAGAGTCTTCTCCAACACCACAGTTCAAAGGCATCAATTCTTCAGCTCTCAGCTTTCTTTATAGTCCAACTCTCACATCTGTACATGACCTCTGGAAAAACCATAGCCTTGACTAGGCGGACCTTTGTTGGCAAAGCAATGTCTCTGCTTTTTAATATGCTGTCTAGGTTGGTCATAACTTTCCTTCCAAGGAGTAAGCGTCTTTTAATTTCATGGCTGCAGTCACCATCTGCAGTGATTTTAGAGCCCAGAAAAATAAAGTCTGACACTGTTTCCACTGTTTCCCCATCTATTTCCCATGAAGTGCTGGGACCGGATGCCATGATCTTAGTTTTCTGAATGTTGAGCTTTAAGCCAACTTTTTCACTCTCCTCTTTCACTTTCATCAAGAGGCTCTTTAGTTCTTTTTCACTTTCTGCCACAAGGGTGGTGTCATCTGCATATCTGAGGTTATTGATGTTTCTCCCAGCAATCTTGATTCCAGCTTGTGCTTCTTCCAGTCCAGCGTTTCTCATGATGTACTCTGCATAGAAGTTAAATAAAGCAGGGTGGCAATATACAGCCTTGACGTACTCCTTTTCCTGTTTGGAACCAGTCTGTTGTTCCATGTCGAGTTCTAACTGTTGCTTCCTGACCTGCATACAGGTTTCTCAAGAGGCAGGTCAGGTGGTCTGGTATTCCCATCTCTTTCAGAATTTTCCGCAGTTTATTGTGATCCACTCAGTCAAAGGCTTTGGCATAGTCAATAAAGCAGAAATGGATGTTTTTCTGGAACTCTCTTGCTTTTTCCATGATCCAGCGTATGTTGGCAATTTGATCTCTGGTTCCTCTGCCTTTTCTAAAACCAGCTTGAACATCAGGAAGTTCACGGTTCACGTATTGCTGAAGCCTGGCTTGGAGAATTTTGAGCATTACTTTACTAGCGTGTGAGATGAATGCAATTGTGTGGTAGTTTGAGTATTCTTCGGCATTGCCTTTCTTTGGGATTGGAATGAAAACTGACCTTTTCCAGTCCTGTGGCCACTGCTGAGTTTTCCAAATTTGCTGGCGTTCTGAGTGCAGCACTTTCACAGCATCATCTTTCAGGATTTGAAATAGCTCAACTGGAATTCCATTACCTCCACTAGCTTTGTTCGTAGTGATGTTTCCTAAGGCCCACTTGACTTCACATTCCAGGATGTCTGGCTCTAGGTGAGTGATCATACCATCATGATTATCTGGGTCGTGAAGATCGTTTTTGTATAGTTCTTCTCTGCTAGACGCAGAGTGATTTTAAGCTGGCTAATTTTAAGAAAGGACACAGGAGAAACTCTGAAAACAGAGTAGAAATTCCCCCTTGTAAGGGAAATCTATAAAGTAAATTAAATTAGAAAAGGGTTAAGTACCAAGAGGTGAGCATCATAGAGGTAGCTTTTTCACCTGAGCTGCTTTGTCTACACGTGGGGCACTTCTGTCTGGCTAACATCTCTTCTCCCCTGCTGCCTCCCCAGGAATTGTCTCCTGCCCTGAAGCCCCAGACTCCACCCCTTTCCTTAGATTGTGTGTGTGTGTGTGTGTGTGTGTGTGTGTGTGTGTGTTGTGTGCTCAGTCGCTCAGTTGTATCCAACTCTTTGCCACCTCATAGACTGTAGCCTGCCAGGCTCCCCTGTCCATGGAATTTTCCAGGCAAGAATACTGGCATGGGTTGACATTTCCTCCTCCAGGATATCTTCTCAACCCAGGGATCAAACCACATCTCTTGCATCTCCTGCATTAAGAAGAGGGTTCTTTACCACTAGGGATGTTACCTAAGTCTCAGCCAACTGCCTATCTTCTGAGTTTCATATCTTTCTGTGACTCTCATACATACATAATTAATTAATTTTTTCCTCCTCTTTACAGGAACACTTCAGTCAAGAACTCAAAAGCATAGTGGAAGGATTATTTACACTATAAACGTCCTAAATCAGTTGTCAGCATGAATGTTTAAATGAATGAGGGTTCCCATTTCTCTTCCACGAAGAGAAGTATCTGGGTTGTCATTTCTTATGATGGTAAGCATCTCTCCAGCATATACTGCTCTCAAAGAAAGACTGTGGAACTGTTCTGAAAGCAGGTTCTATAAAAATACCTTTCTATCTTAAAAATAGAGAACACTTTATATAAACTAAGTATCTTGCATATGTTGATGTTTGAATTTTACAAAATTATGAAAATATTTGTAAACATGCAAAGATCATATTAGACTTCCAAAAGTAAAGTGAATAAAAAGGTATGAATATTATAATTAGCAAAACAGTGCTACAGATTTATAATATAGGAATTTCAATTTCATTTCAGACTTTTAAAAATGTATAAGACTATGTTTCCATCTATGGTTACAAAAGGTCCAGTTAAAACTTGAAATGATTTTCATTTGTCTGGTAGAAGACAACCTTAAATTGAAAGACACGTTTCTAACCACTAGCTCAGCAAGTCTGGAGCAGTAATGAACACACGGGGCAAGGTTCTGGAAAACACTGAATCTTACTTCTTCCATGCTGCTAATTAATTTCTTCCCCTACCAGCTCCATAAAGAACTGTAGAAATTTGCTCCCTTATCTTTTAATAATACCAAATTTTTTAATGCTACCGAAATCAGACTGATTATATTCTTTGCAGCCAAAGATGGAGAAGCTCATTACAGTCAGCAAAAACAAGACCAGGAACATACTGTGGCTCAGATCATGAACTCCTTATTGTAAAATTCAGACTTAAATTGAAGAAAGTAGGCAAAACCACTAGACCATTCAGGTAGGACCTAAATCAAATCCCTTAAGATTATACAGTGGAAGTGACAAATAGATTCAAGCGATTAGATGTCATAGACAGAGTGTCTGAAGAACTATGGACAGAGGTTCGTGACATTGTACAGGAGGCAGGGATCAAGGCCATCCCCAAGAAAAAGAAATGAAAAAAGGCAAAACAATTGTCTGAGGGGGCCTTACAAATAGCTGAGAAAAGAAGAGAAGCTAAAGGCAAAGAAGAAAAGGAAAGATATATCCATCTGAATGCAGAGTTCCAAAGAATAGCAAGGAGAGAGAAGAAAGCCTTCCTCAGTGATCAATGAAAAGAAATAGAGGAAAGCAATAGAATGGAAAAGACTAGAGATGGCCTCAAGAAAATTAGAGATACCAAGGGAACATTTCATGCAAAGATGAGCACAGCAAAGGACAGAAATAGTATGGACCTAACAGAAGCAGAAGATACTAAGAAGAGGTGTCAAGAATACACAGAAGAACTATACACAAAAGATTCTTAATGACCCAGATAACAACAATGTTGTGATCACTCACCTAGAGCCATACATCCTGAATGCAAAGTCAAGTGGATCTTAGGAAGCATCACTACGAACAAAGCTAGTGGAAGTGATGGAATTCCAATTGAACTATTTCAAATTCTAAAAGATGATGCTGTGAAAGTGCTGCACTCAATATGCCAGCAAATCTTGAAAACTCAGGAGTGGCCACAGGACTGGAAAAGGTCAGTTTTCATTCCAATCCCAAAGAAGGGCAATGCCAAAGAATGTTAAATTGCACACAATTGTACTCATCTCACATGATGGCAAAGTAATGCTCAAGATTCTCCAAGCTAGGCTTCAACAGTACATGAACTGTAAACTTCCAGATGTTCAAGCTGGTTTTAGAAAAGGCAGAGGAACCAGAGGTCAAATTGCCAATATCCACTTGATCACTGAAGAATCAAGAAAGTTCCAGAAAACATCTACTTTTGCTTTATTGACTATGCCAAAGCCTTTGACTGTGTGGATCACAACAAACTGTGGAAAATTCTTAAAGAGATGGGAATACCAGACCACCTGACCTGTCTCCTGAGAAATCTGTATGCAGGTCAAGAAGCAACAGTTAGAACTGGACATGGAACAACAGACTGGTTCCAAACAGGAAAAGGAGTACGTCAAGGCTGTATATTGCCACCCTGCTTATTTAACTTCTATGCAGAGTACATCATGCAAAATGCCAGACTGGATGAAGCACAAGCTGGAATCAAGATTGATGGGAGAAATATCAGTAACCTCAGATATGCAGATGATACCACTCTTATGGCAGAAAATGAAGAACTAAAGAACTTCTTGATGAAAGTGAAAGTGGAGAGTGAAAAAGTTGGCTTAAAGCTCAACATCCAGAAAACTAAGATCATGGCATCTGTTCCCATCACTCCATGGCAAATAGATGGGGAAACAATGGAAACAGTGACAGATTTTATTTTCTTGGGCTCCAAAATCACTGCAGATGGTAACTGCACCCATGAAATTAAAAGATGCTTGCTCCTTGGAAGAAAGCTATGACAAACCTAGACAGCATAATAAAAAGCAGAGACATTACTTTACCAACAAAGGTCCATCTAGTTAAAGCTATGGTTTTTCCAGTAGCCATGTATGGATGTGACAGTTGTACTATAAAGAAAGCTGAGTTTTGGAAAGTTGTACTTTTCTAAGAATTTGTCCATTTCTTCCACGTTGTCCATTTTATTGGCATATAATTGTTGATAGTAGTCTCTTATGATCCTTTGTATTTCCGTGTTGTCTGTTGTGATCTCTCCATTTTCATTTCTAATTTTATTGATTTGATTTTTCTCCCTTTGTTTCTTGATGAGTCTGGCTAATGGTTTGTCAATTTTATTTATCCTTTCAAAGAACCAGCTTTTGGTTTTGTTGATTTTTGCTATGGTCTCTTTTGTTTCTTTTGCATTTATTTCTGCTCTAATTTTTAAGATTTCTTTCCTTCTACTAACCCTGGGGTTCTTCATTTCTTCCTTTTCTAGTTGCTTTAGGTGTAGAGTTAGGTTATTTATTTGACTTTTTTCTTGTTTCTTAGAAAAGTACAACTTTCCAAAACTCGACCAGGAAGAAATAGAAAATCTTAACAGACCCATCACAAGCACAGAAATTGAAACTGTAATCAAAAATCTTCCAGTAAACAAAAGCCCAGGTCCAGATGGCTTCACAGCTGAATTCTACCAAAAATTTAGAGAAGAGCTAACACCTATCCTGCTCAAACTCTTCCAGAAAATTGCAGAGGAAGGTAAACTTCCAAACTCATTCTATGAGGCCACCATCACCCTAATACCAAAACCTGACAAAGATCCCACAAAAAAAGAAAACTACAGGCCAATATCACTGATGAACATAGATGCAAAAATCCTCAACAAAATTCTAGCAATCAGAATCCAACAACACATTAAAAAGATCATACACAATGACCAAGTGGGCTTTATCCCAGGGATGCAAGGATTCTTCAATATCTGCAAATCAATCAATGTAATACACCACATTAACAAACTGAAAAATAAAAACCATGTGATTATCTCAATAGATGCAGTGAAAGCCTTTGACAAAATTCAACATCCATTTATGATAAAAACTCTCCAGAAAGCAGGAATAGAAGGAACATACCTCAACATAATAAAAGCTATATATGACAAACCCACAGCAAACATTATCCTCAATGGTGAAAAATTGAAAGCATTTCCTCTAAAGTCAGGAACAAGACAAGGGTGCCCACTTTCACCATTACTATTCAACATAGTTTTGGAAGTTTTGGCCACAGCAATCAGAGCAGAAAAAGAAATAAAAGGAATCCAAATTGGAAAAGAAGAAGTAAAACTCTCACTATTTGCAGATGACATGATCCTCTACATAGAAAACCCTAAAGAGTCCACCAGAAAATTATTAGAACTAATCAATGACTATAGTAAAGTTGCAGGATATAAAATCAACACACAGAAATCCCTTGCATTCCTATACACTAATAATGAGAAAACAGAAAGAGAAATTAAGGAAACAATTCCATTCACCATTGCAACGGAAAGAATAAAATACTTAGGAATATATCTACCTAAAGAAACTAAAGACCTATATATAGAAAACTATAAAACACTGGTGAAAGAAATCAAAGAGGACACTAATAGATGGATAAATATACCATTTCATGGATTGGAAGAATCAATATAGTGAAAATGAGTATACTACCCAAAGCAATTTATAGGTTCAATGCAATCCCTATCAAGCTACCAACGGTATTCTTCACAGAGCTAGAATAAATAATTTCACAATTTGTATGGAAATACAAAAAACCTCGAATAGCCAAAGCGATCTTGAGAAAGAAGAATGGAACTGGAGGAATCAACCTACCTGACTTCAGGCTCTACTACAAAGCCACAGTTATCAAGACAGTATGGTACTGGCACAAAGACAGACATATAGATCAATGGAACAAAATAGAAAGCCCAGAGATAAATCCACACACATATGGACACCTTATCTTTGACAAAGGAGGCAAGAATATACAATGGATTAAAGACAATCTCTTTAACAAGTGGTGCTGGGAAAACTGGTCAACCACTTGTAAAAGAATGAAACTAGAACACTTTCTAACACCATACACAAAAATAAACTCAAAATGGATTAAAGATGTAAACATAAGACCAGAAACTATAAAACTCCTAGAGGAGAACATAGGCAAAACACTCTCTGACATACATCACAGCAGGATCCTCTATGACCCACCTCCCAGAATATTGGAAATAAAAGCAAAAATAAACAAATGGGACCTAATTAACCTTAAAAGCTTCTGTACATCAAAGGAAACTATCAGCAAGGTGAAAAGACAGCCTTCAGAATGGGAGAAAATAATAGCAAATGAAGCAACTGACAAACAACTCATCTCAAAAATATACAAGCAACTCCTACAGCTCAACTCCAGAAAAATAAACGACCCAATCAAAAAATGGGCCAAAGAACTAAATAGACATTTCTCCAAAGAAGACATACAGATGGCTAACAAACACATGAAAAGATGCTCAACATCACTCATTATCAGAGAAATGCAAATCAAGACCACTATGAGGTACCATTTCACACCAGTCAGAATGGCTGCGATCCAAAAGTCTACAAATAATAAATGTTGAAGAGGGTGTGGAGAAAAGGGAACCCTCTTACACTGTTGGTGGGAATGCAAGCTAGTACAGCCACTATGGAGAACAATGTGGAGATTCCTTTAAAAACTGGAAATAGAACTGCCTTATGATCCAGCAATCCCACTGCTGGGCATACACACTGAGGAAACCAGAAGGGAAAGAGACACGTGTACCCCAATGTTCATTGCAGCACTGTTTATAATAGCCAGGACATGGAAGCAACCTAGATGTCCATCAGCAGATGAATGGATAAGAAAGCAGTGGTACATATATACAATGGAGTATTACTCAGCCATTAAAAAGAATTCATTTGAATCAGTTCTAATGAGGTGGATGAAACTGGAGCCTATTATACAGAGTGAAGTAAGCCAGAAGGAAAAACACCAATACAGTATACTAATGCATATATATGGAATTTAGAAAGATGATAACAATAACCCTGTGTACGAGACAGCAAAAGAAACACTGATGTATGGAACAATCTTATGGACTCTGTGGAAGAGGGAGAGGGTGGGAAGATTTGGGAGAATGGCATTGAAACATGTAAAATATCATGTATGAAACGAGATACCAGTCCAGGTTCAATGCACGATACTGGATGCTTGGGGCTAGTGCACTGGGATGACCTAGAGGGATGGTATGGGGAGGGAGGAGGGAGGAGGGTTCAGGATGGGGAGCACATGTATACCTGTGATGGATTCATTTTGATATTTGGCAAAACTAATACAATTATGTAAAGTTTAAAAATAAAATAAAATTAAAAAAATATAAAAAATAAAATTAAAAAAAAAAAAAGAAAGCTGAGAGCTGAAGAATTGATGCTTTTGAAGTGTGGTGTTGGAGAAGACTCTTGAGATTCCCTTGGTCTGCAAAGAGATCCAACCAGTCAGTCCTAGGGGAAATCAGTCCTGAATGTTCATTGAAAGAACTGATGCTGAAGCTGAATCTCCAATACTTTGGCCTTCTGATGCAAAGAACTGACTCATTTGAAAAGACCCTGATTCTGGGAAAGATTGAAGGCAGTAGTAGAAGGGGACAACAGAGGGTGAGATGGTTAGATGGCCTCACCGACTCAGTGGAGGAGAGTTTGAGTAGGCTTTGCGAGTTGGTGATGGACAGGGAAGCGTGGTATGCTACAGTCCATGTGGTCGCAAAGAGTTAGACGTGACTGAGCTACTGAACTGACTGATATTTTAATAAGGTACTCAGAAATTCACTCTTTCTACTCTTTAATTTCTGGTACCTGTGGTGATAATGTGAAATTATAGAAAAAAGCATTTAGAAAAACATGGTTCTATGTTAGATAAGATGCTTAGATTAGGTGTTAGATTCTATCCTAGATAATCTAGATAATCTAATTATGTTAGATTCTATGCTTAGATAAGATGAAAAACAAAGCTTTGTATCTGAAGTCCAGTTTATCTCAGAGAAGTGAACATGGTCAATCCACTCAAAGGCCTGATGACTGTGTGGATGTCAAGTCCCTTCGGCCATGCTTGGACCACCCTTTGTACGGATATGATAGTTGGACCATAAGGAAGGCTGAACGCCAAAAATTGATGCTTCTGAACTGTGGTGCTGGAGAAGACTCTTGAGAGTCTCTTGGACAGAAAGGTGATCAAACCAGTTAGCCCTAAAGGAAATCAACCCTGAATATTCATTGGAAGGACTGATGCTGAAGCTGAAGCTCCAATACTTTGGCCCCCTGATGCAAAGCCAACTCATTGTAAAATACCCTGATGCTGGTAAAGACTGAGGGCAGGAGGAGAAGGCGGCAACAGAAGATGAGATGGTTGGATGGCATGACCGATTCAATGAACATGAGTTTTAGCAAACTCTGGGAGATAATGAAAGACAGGAAAGCCTTGCATGCTGCAGTCTATGGGGTCACAAACAGTCAGACACAACTGAGTGACTGAACAACAACAACAAAAGAAATAGAAAAATATTAAGAAAAAGGTATGTCATGAATACATAAAATGCATGTAAACACGAGTCTATCATTTGTTACCATAGAATATACACAAATCTATTATAAAAAGTTAAAATGTCTTAAAACTCACACACATACACACACATACAGACCTTTGTGATGGAAAGAATGACTTGCAATGGAAAGAGATGTAAACCGAGATAGAGATAGAGTTTTAAGGCATAACTGCAGGCATTTAACTGTAGTTCTTCCTGGGATGCTGTCATAATTCTGTAGCCCCTTGTGTTGCTACTGCAGTGAGCTCAGGTGTGCACATATCGGCTTAAACCAGGTGAGCAGCTGTCTCTCTAGTAAATTACATGTCATAGTAAAAGGTGATCTCTCTCAGTTCTTACATATTTTCTATCATGCTTAGTGCAACACCAAGAATCTTGAATAACACCATGGAAACCACAAAAATTGCCAATAATGACACTGGAAGAGCTCCCAAGAAACAGAAAAATGTCAGGGCATGACAAGAAAAAGTTAAATTGCTTGAGAAGCGCAGTAGTTTGAGGTCTGCAGCTGCAGTTGCCACCTCTTCAAGATTAATGAATCCAGTGTAAGGACCATTGTCAAAAAGGAAAGGAAATTGGAGGAGCTCTCACTGCAGCTAGGCCAGCAGGCTTAAAATCCTCACACTTTTTGAGAAATGCCTTTTTCATCTCATATTGAACATGGAGCTCTTCTGCAAGTGCAGGACTGCTGTAAGGAAGGCTTACTTGTGGACTCTTACATGATTCCAAAAATGTGAAGTCATCATACAACTTAAATCAAAAGGGAGGTGAAGGAGCGAAACTTGGAGAACATAAAGCCAGCAAAGGATGGTTGATGATTTAAGAAACAAGCTTCTCTTAAAAGAAGTCAAGACAGCAGGAGAAATAGCTTCTGTCCACAAGAGGCAGCAGCCAAGCTCCTGGATGCCATTAAGAAAGGACACCTGCCTGAGTAGGATTTTAGTGAAGATGTAAGTACACTTTCTTGGGGGAAAGTCACAAAGGGCATTTGCTAGTAAGGAAGAGAAGTGACTGCCAGGACTTAGGGCTGGAAGGGACAGGTTAAATCTACTGTTCTGTGCAAATGCTGTTTAGTTTATATATTAAAAAGTTATTTAAAGGTTTCATTATGTATTGAAAATTGCACAAAAAGAATGCTACTTAATCTAGTGAGAAGGAGACTGCTTGAAAATTATTAAGACTGAATATAGACTTACTGGATAAATTGTCTAGTGTGATGAGTATCTGTTAGCATAGTCCCTATAGTATCCTTTTATATACATTGCCTTGTTCTTTCCATTTCCAAGATAACCAGAATGAATTGTGACTGTTTATTTTTGGAGAAGTTTTCTGATACAGTGCTCTGTTTTTTTAGAGATTGATCTCTAAAATTATTCATTTATATAGTGATACAAAAGAAATCAAACAGCTTTGATTAAATGTTGCCTCTCTTATCATATTTCTAAGTTGATGATATCCATTTTATTTTATTTCTTATCTAATTTCATGTGTGATAAGCCATTGATCTCTCTAGAAAAATCAGATTATATAACTTGTGGGGAATTGACACTTACAGGTCATTGTTTCCATTAAGTTCACATTTCCTGAATTTTAAATTCAGTATTAATTACATAATTTATACATGGTTTGAAGTCAGATGCTCAATTAGTGTTGTTATCAGAAAGAGCACATATCTACTCCAGAGATTCTTTTACCTCTGTATATCATGTATTTATTAATGGCAAAAATAAATAACTTTCTAAAGGAACATTTCACTAAGCATCCTCTTCCTTGATTTATAAGTTAGGCTGGAGTCTATAATGTATAACCTCCATGATGTATTGTCCAAATCTGAATGGTTTCCAAAGGCAGCTATGGAGTTAAGGATCTAAAAAATCTGTTTATTAATAATTCACTCTGCTCTAAACAAGGCATTTGATTGTAAGCATTTGAGGTTGATACAGAAAGAACATGAGTATCACTGCATATATGCTTATTCATGTGTTTGGTTTTATCTAAATGAATTTGTAAGCCCCTTGCTGAAATCTGGCAGAAATGAACGAATTATAAGCTTCGGATGTAAAATGTAGATGCTGTATGTCTCTAAGGCTCCTCACTGCGGTGCTCTGTCACTGGCATTTAGCATCCTGTCATTTTCTGAAATCATCAACATCCCATCTGCAGCTGACAGTTGCTATCAGATCAGGCTGCAAACAGCTGCTTCCGGATCATCGTCTATGCTAAGTAGTTTATTGGGGCAGTAAAACCTGACTGCTCTGATGGAACGCAGCAGCCAAGGAGAGTGTGACCAAGTGTTTCCTAAAGAGCTTCATCCACATGGGAAGCGTCTGCAGGTCCTGGGTGTGCTTGCATATTCTTCTAAATGTTAAGTAGGCATAACCAGGTTATGAAGCTTCTATTCATGAATTTTAGTTTCACTAGAAATGCATGATCTCTAAGCAACATTTCAAACAAATTTCCCTTTCTGGATTGTTCACTGTTGGGAGAATACATTTGCAAAACTTGTTCCTGCTGAAGGTCTGGCATTGAGAATATGTAAAAAGCTATCAATGCTCAACAATAAAAGACTGAAAACAAAGAATAAATGGCTAAATAGTTTAGCAGACATGATACGTACCATATGATCCATCCATTCAACAATTTTGAATATTTATCCAATTTTGGCATTTACCCAAAAGAAAATCCACTGAGTGAAAAAAGCTAATTTTAAAAGATCACTTAACGTTTGATTCCATTTCCTTTACTTTCTTTAGACTATAAAGTTGAAGGACAGTAGTAATGGTTTGCAGTGGTGAGGAATAGTCAGGGAAACCTGGCTGTAAAGGAAGAGCATGAAGGAGACCTTTGGAGTGACGCTCTGTATCCTGACTGTGGTCTTGACTATGCAAGACTCCACATGTGACAAGAATCCACAGGACTGAGCACATGTGTGCACACACACACACAGAGAAGTAAAATGAAAAAGCTGCAGATCAGTGGATTGTATTACAGTCAATAAACTGATAGTAACAGCATTTTGTAAGATGTTACCGTTAGTGGCAACTAAATAGATGATACACAGAGCTTCTGCCATATTTCTTACAACGTATGGGAAACTCCAATAATTTGAATAAAAGTGTTCATTGTAATGTCATGAGATTATACAGGTTTAATATGCACAGTGTTTGTATGTTGATTATATCTTAATAAAGCTGGAACTATTGGGTGTGCATTTGAAAAAAAAAATACTCCTGGCCTGCATCTCCTACCACATAAACAAGTTAGTTAAGGCTGGGCCTTCAGCAAAAATATTGAAGCTTCAACAAAGAACAAAATAGAAAGATATTTGTGTTACCTTTGAGTAGATAGAGTGAAAAGGTTGGCTTAAAGCTCAACATTCAGAAAACAAAGATCATGGTATCTGGTCCCATCACTTCATGGGAAGTAGAAGGGGAAACAGTGGAAGCAGAGACAGACTTTATTTTTCTGGGCTCCAAAATCACTGCAGATGGTGATTGCAGCCATGAAATTAAAAGATGCTTACTCATTGGAAGGAAAGTTAT
Source organism: Bos indicus (assembly GCF_029378745.1). Classification (NCBI taxonomy): domain Eukaryota; kingdom Metazoa; phylum Chordata; class Mammalia; order Artiodactyla; family Bovidae; genus Bos; species Bos indicus. The sequence continues at coordinate 20,449,613 of NC_091773.1, read as the reverse complement.
GACCAACCTAGATAGCATATTAAAAAGCAGAGACATTGCTTTGCCAACAAAGGTCTGTCTAGTCAAGGCTGTGGTTTTTCTAGTGGTCATATATGGATGTGAGAATTGAACTACAAAGAAAGCTGAGTGCTAGAAAATGGATGCTTTGAATTGTGGTGTTTGAGAAGACTTTTGAGACTCCCTTGGACTGCAAGGAGATCAAGCCAGTCAATCATAAAGGAAATCAGTCCTGGGTGTTGGAAGGACTGATGCTGAAGCTGAAACTCCAGTACTTTGGCCACCTCATGCGAAGAGTTGACTCATTGGAAAAGAGCCTGATGCTGGGAGGGATTGCAGGCAGGAGGAGAAGGGGACAACAGAGGATGAGATGGCTGGATGGCATCACTGACTGGACATGAGTCTGAGTGAACTCCGGGAGCTGGTGATGGACAGGGAGGCCTGGAGTGCTGCGATTCATGGGGTCGCAGAGTCGGACACGACTGAGTGACTGAACTGAACTGAACTGAACTGAGGTGATAAGACACAGTATTCAAGAGCAATGAAAAATAATAGGTACATGCACCTAGAAATGGGTACACAAGAATTCATCACACTTGAAACTTCGGGTCTCCAAATGACACTTTAATTTTTTAAAAGACAACAAACCAAACGTTGTCATAAGACTTATATTGGACATACAACCTGTATCCAAACTCCAGATTTTCAATGCTAGTATTTATAAAGCAGGTTAAATTTTAAAGGAGTAAGTTCAGTTCAGTTCAGTTGCTTAGTCATGTCTGACTCTTTGCGACCCCAAGGACTGCAGCAAGCCAGGCTTCCCTATCCATCACCTACTCCCAGAGCTTGCTCAAACTCATGTCCATTGAGTCGGTGATGTGATTCAACAATTGCATCCTCTGTCGTCCCCTTCTCCTCCTGCCTTCAATTTTTCCCAGATCTGGGTCTTTTCAAATGAGTCAGTTCTTTGCATCAGGTGACCAAAGTATTGGAGCTTCAGCTTCAGCATCAGTCCTTCCAGTGAATATTTGGGACTGATTTCCTTTACGATTGACCGGCTTGATCTCCTTGCACTCCAAGGGACTCTCAAAAGTCTTCTCAAACACCACAATTCAAAACATCCATTTTCCAGCACTCAGCTTTCTTGATAGTCCAACTCTCACATCCATACATGACCACTAGAAAAACCATAGCTTTGACTGGATGGAAATTTGTTGGTAAAGTACTGTCTCTGCTTTTTAATATGCTGCCTAGGTTGGTCATAGCTTTTCTTCCAAGGAACAAGCTCTTTTAGTTTCATGGCTGCAGCCACCATCTACAGTAATTTTGGAGCCCCCCAAAATAAAGTCTCTCGCTGTTTCCATTATTTCCCAATCTATTTGTCATGAAGTGATGGGACCAGATGCCATGATTTTAGTTTTTTGAATGTTTAGCTTTAAGCCAGCTTTCTGACTCTCCTCTTTCACTTTCATCAAGAGGTTCTTTAGTTCCTCTTTGCTTTCTGCCTTAAGGGTGGTATCATCTGCATATCTGAGGTTACTGATATTTCTCCCTGCAGTCATGATTCCAGCTTTGTGCTTCATTCAATCTTGCATTTCACATGATATATACTGCACATAAGTTAAATAAGCAAGGTAACAATATTCAGCCTTGATGTGTTCTTTTCCCAATTTGTTACCTGGCCATTGTTCCATGTCCGGTTCTAACTGTTGCTTCTTGACTTGCATACAGATTTCTCAAGAGGCAAGTAAGTGGTCTGGTATTCCATCTCTTGAAGAATTTTCCACAGTTTGTTGTGATCCACACAGTCAAACGCTTTAGCACAGTCCATGAAGGAGAAGTAGATATTTTTCCAGAATTCTCTTGCTTTTTCTATGATCCAGTGTATGTTGGCAGTTTGATCTCTGGTTCCCCTGCCTTTTCTAAATCCAGCTTGAACATCTGGAAGTTTCCAAGTCTTGCTTGGAAAAAATTTGAGCATTACTTTGCTAGTGTGTGAGATGAGTGCAATTGTGTGGTAGTTTGAACAGTCTTTGGCATTGCCTTTATTTCTAACTGGAATGAAAAGTGACTTTTCCAGTCCTGTGGCCACTGCTGAGTTTTCCAAATTTGCTGGCATATTGAGTGCAGCACTTTCAGAGCATCGTGCTGCTGCTGCTGCCAAGTCGCTTCAGTCGTGTCCAACTCTGTGCGACCCCATAGATGGCAGCCCACCAGGTTCCCCCATCCCTGGAATTCTCCAGGCAAGAATACTGGAGTGGGTTGCCATTTCCTTCTCCAATGCATGAAAGTAAAAAGTGAAGCCGCTCAGTTGTGTCTGACTCTTAGCGACCCCATGGACTGCATCCTACCAGGCTCCTCTGTCCATGGGATTTTCCAGGCAAGAGTACTGGAGTGGGGTGCCATTGCCTTCTCTGTCACAGCATCATAGTTTAGGATTTGAAATAGCTCACTGGAATTCCTTCACCTCCACTAACTCTGCTCATAGTGATGCTTCCTAAGGCCCACTTGACTTTGCATTCCAGGATGTCTGGCTCTAGATGAATGATCACACCATTATGGTTTTCTGGGTCGTGAAGATCTTTTGTTTATAGTTCTTCTGTGTATTCTTGCCACCTCTTCTTAATATCTTCTGCTTCTGTTAGGTCCATACTGATTCTTTCCTTTATTGTGTCAATCTTTGCATAAAATATTCCCTTGGTATCTCTAATTTTCTTGAAGAGATCTGTAGTCTTTCCCGTTCTATTGTTTTCCTCTATTTCTTTGCATTGATCACTGAGGAAGGCTTTCTTCTCTCTCCTTGCTATTCTTTGGAACTCTACATTCAGATGGGTATATCTTTCCTTTTCTTCTTTGCCTTTAGCTTCTCTTCTTTTCTCAGCTATTTGTAAGGCCTCCTCAGACAACCATTTTGCCTTTTTGCATTTCTTGTTCCTGGGTATAGTTTTTATCACTACCTCCTGTACAGTGTTACAAACCTCTGTCCATAGTTCTTCAGGCACTGTATCAGATTTAATTGCTGGAATCTATTTGTCACTTCCACTGTATAATCATAAAGGATTTGATTTAGGTCATACCTGAATGGTCTAGTGGTTTTCCCTATTGTGTTCAACTTAAGTCTGAATTTTAAAATAGTAAAAACCATGCCAATTAAAATGTTCAAAAATATGCAAAGAAGTCTCATAGAACAAGATTTATGAACAGCTAAAACACACAGAAAAACAAGCTCATCTTCCTTTGAGATCAGAAAAATGCAAAGTAAAAATAAATTTGACACTACGTCTCTTTTACTACTTCTACTACTGTGACTACATTTAAAATCTGGATAATGAAAAGTGTTTTTTAGGCATTTGAACAACCAGCTCTAAGAAAACTGTTGATGTGAGTGTAAAATGATACAATCACTGTGGAAAGGAATTTGCTGGGGCTCTCATAATCATCAGCATACACTAAAGGAACAACAATTCTGCTTCTTATCTATATCAAAAAGCAATGGCATATGTGTCCTCAAAAACATTATATGAGATCATCCACAGCATTTTGTTCAGAATCACTCCAGTATGGAATCTACCTAGTGTTGGTCAGTATGTGTGATGGTGACTGCAGCTGTGAAATTAAAAGATGCTTGCTCCTTGGAAGAAAAGCTGTGACAAACCTAGACAGTGTATTAAAAAGCAGAGACATTACTTTGCCAACAAAGGTTCATCTGGTTAAAGCTATGGCTTTTCCAGTAGTCATGTATGGATGTGAGATTTGGACCATAAAGAAGGCTAAGTGCCAAAGAATTAATGCCTTCAAACTGGTGCTGGAGAAGACTCTTGAGAGTCCCTTGAACTGCAAGGAGATCAAACCAGTTAATCCTAAAGGAAATCAACTCTGAATATTCATTGGAAGGACTGATGCTGAAGCAGATGCTCCAATATTTTTGCCACCTGATCTGAAGAGCCGATTCATTGGACAAGACTCTGATGCTGGGAAAGATTTAGGGCAGGAGGAGAAGGTGACGACAGAGGATGAGTTGGTTGGATGGCATCACCGACACAGTGGACATGAGTTTGAGCAATCTCCAGGAGATGATGAAGGACAGGGAAGCCTGGCATGCTGTAGTCCATGGAGTTGCACATAGTCAAACGTGAATGAGTGACTGAACAACAACAGCAGTATGTGTGGTTGACTGAGTCATGTCTCCAAAATTTCTATATTGCAGCCCTAACCCCCTATGTGACTGTATTTGGAGATGGGGCTGACAGAGAGACAAATAAGATTACAGAAGTCATAAGGGTGGGGCCCTGATTCAATACGATTAGTGTCTTTGTGAGAAGAGGCTCCAGAGACCTCATGCCCTCCTCCAGCCATGAGATATCACAGGGGAAGGCAGCCATCGGCCAGTGAGAACCTCACAGAACTGACTGTACACTCTGATATTGGATGTGCAGCTCCCTGAGCTCTGAGAAAATTAATCCCTGCTGCTGAAGCCACCCAGACTGTGCGACCAGTTGCAGCAGCATGAGCAATCTGATATGAATGAGTAAAGAGGGCTAAAATTCTCATAGAAATGCATCTATTGCTAACGTGTGCATCTGCGTAGGCTAAAGTCCATGACATTATAGTGAGTAAAGTGAACCAGACATAAGAGAGCATGTACAACACAATTTCACTTCCATGAAGCTCTAGAACAGACAATACTGATCTATAGAAACAGAGAGATCGGCACTGGATAGGAATAGGGTGGAGATTGACCCTTTGTCTGCAGTATTGAAATTCCTCTCTTAACTGGACTTTGGTAACATGGACCATCTTTTTGGCAGATTTCAGTTTCTACAAAATCACACAATTTTCATGGATCAAAGAGACAGAATCCTAAATGTTAGAGCTGAAGAGGGCTTCAAACATCATCTCGCCAATCTCCCTATTTTAGTTAATCAAATCATCCCCCTTGTCATATACTGACTGAAACAGGACAATAACTGAATTGTCTTGATTGCAGGAGAGCATTCTTTCTTTCTTTTTTAACTTTTATTTGCTATTTATTTTTCTTGATTGTCTTTAACAAGACACTGCATTTAAAGTGTTTTTTAATAGTACCTCCAACACCATAAATAAAATAGTAAAATTTCTGCTTAATAGAAAGTCTGAAAACAAGACAACCATTTCATTTCCTGTGGGCAGCCAGCCCCACATTTCAGAACACTCTCAAGCCTTGACCGTCTAGATGAGCTGGAGCAGCTGTGCCATTTCTCAGTGACTCTTTTATTTCTTTTATTTACTTTTTAAATGGTTCTAATTTATGAAATGAGAAGAAAAAGATACCTACATCATGGGTTGATATTGAAAGTAACATGAAATAAAAACATTTCAGCATATCAGTGATTCTGGACATACTAGAAGCACTTAATAAATAACAGATAACCATGAAATAAATAAATATGTATTTTGAGTTCTTGTGCCGATTATAATTTTTTAATTCTTTAAATCACATGAAAAGTATTAATGAATAGAAAATCCTTCCACAGATTTAAAAAAACTAAAAAAAAATAATTTAGAGTTGTGAAGAGTATTTTCTTTGGAGTAAAGAAAACTGTTAAAATTCTGGTTATGTTTGCCAATTTATCTAATTTTTCTTAAACTGCTCTTCCATGTATAAATGCAGTCTACTGAATTCTAGGGCAACTCAATTATTAAATGAGAAAATACTTTGAAATGCCAAAAATATTAGTCAACCCTTAAACAGTAAGTTCCTTCTCATTCTTTTTGAATTTTTCAACCTCAAGAAAATGAAAGATACTACTTCAATAGTAATATAAATATGGCATCAGCAATATGAGTGAAAAAATGTCACTAGAATTACAAACAAAGTACCTCTAAAATAGAGTTCCTATGTTGTGTCTTAAAGGACCAGTGAGTGAAGAAGGGATGCTGTGCCTCCCCGTTCTCACCCCAGTTCTCTCTCTCTCACAGGGAGAATGATCTATACCTGCAACATTTAATCCATCAAAAATGCAGTCAGTGGATAAGAGAAGAAAGGTTCCGAAAGGAGAGGAAAAACTGAGAGGTCAAAACATTTGCATCAATAATTTAAGATACTAATTTTGGTATAATATAAAAGCATTAATTTCTAAGTTATCTTAAGATTTGTTTAGATGTAAACATAACTGATATTTTTTGAGTGTCTCACAACAAAAATGGAAAGTTAGTATTTATAGATGAAGATGCTCAAGTCCAGAAAAACTGAGCCAATTGCTGCAAATTTCACACCTGGTATTTACAAAACCAGGGCTAGAATTCCGATTTCCTAACATGAAAAATAGTGATAGATAACCACAGTCAGTAAAATGCAGGTGCATAAACAAACATTATAACATCATGCAAATATGTAAATTCAATAAATCACACACATACATGCACGTGGAGTCAATTTCACTTGCTATAATAAGAGACTGAATCTTATCTGATTTAGTCACTGTTGATGACTCCTTACTCTTTTTCTTGATAATGGGTTTTTATTTTGTGTAATTATTGCTGAAAACTGGAGTTTATTTTTATTTTTATTTAAAGCTACAATCAACAGACCCTTCAGAAGAGCTTTACAATTAGGCCATAGCAAAGTTGTTTTGTCTGGAGAATTCCATGGACATAGCTGAAGTGTTGTTGCCTGGAGAATTCCATGGGCAGAGGAGCCTGGCGATCTACAGTCCACAGGGTCTCAAAAAGTCAGACATGACTGAGTGACTAGCATTTTCACTTTAAAATTGTTCTGAAGAAATAAAACTTCTTTCATCATATGCAAAGATGGCAAATGAATCAAATAATCTAAAGACTTAGAGATGATATATTTGCTTGGTCACCTGAAAAACAGCTCCCATCAGGTAAGGTATTTACTGACAACTGTTCATTTGAATGAGAAGCCAGCCGTGGAGACGGAAGACAAGGCCATTTTTTATTTATTGCAGGTGGTAGTGATAGACCAGCAGGCACATTTGTGACTTATTCTCCAGAGTGCACGTGTACACACCCTAGAGTTCCAGCTCTTGTCCTGCTGGTGGGACAGGGAGAGGACCCGCTTTCACTTTGGAGGATGGACCACAGATTGGCCAATGTGGAGCGTGTTAGGGAGGTCTTCACAGACTGGGGAAAGATGCTTCACTATGGACAGTGGTCACCTGAAGTGACAGCGGCCAAGTCCTGGGGATGTGATTACAGCCACATGAGTTGTAGTGATCCAGAGGTAAAAGAGATTGTCTCTTATTCATTTTTATTTATTGTAGTTGGCAGCTATGTGGATTGTGTTGTCAGTAACTGAGATGAAAAAACAAATTGCAGGAGAAAATACAATATTCTGTTTTAATTTATAAGGCTGTTGTTGTTGTTCAGTGACTCAGTCGCATCTGATTCTCTGACCCATGCCAGGGTTCCCTGTCCTTCACTATCTCCCAGAGTTTGCTCAAACTCATGTCCATTGAGTCAATGATGCCATCAAACCATCTCATCCTCTGCTGCCCTCTTCTCCTCTATCCTCAATCTTTCTCAGCATCAGAATCTTTTCCAATGAGTCAGCTCTTCGCATCAGGTAGCCAAAGTATTGGAGTTTCAGCCTCAGCAACAGTCCTTCCAATGAATATCCAGTTGATTTTCTTTAGGATTGACTGGTTTCATGTCCTTGCTGTCCAAGGGACTCTCCAGAGTCTTCTCCAGCATCACAGTTTGAAAGCATCAATTCTTTGGTGTTCAGCCTTCTTATGTCCTACTCTCAAATCCAAAGAAGACTAATGGAAAAACCATAGCTTTGACTATACGGACCTTTATTAGCAAAGGGCTTCCCTGGTGGCTCAAATGGTAAAGAATCTGCCTGCAGTTCCAGATACCCAGGTTTAATCCCTGGATCAGGATGATCCCCTGGAGAAGGGATTGGCTACCCACTCAGTATTTTTACCTGGAGAATTCCATGGACAGAGGAGCCTGATAGGCTACAGTCCATGGGGTGGCAAAGAGTCGGACACAACTTAGTGACTAACACTTTCTGCAGTTTACAAGAAGATAAAGCCTGAATGAAACAATATGCAGAAGAAGAAAGCATGCTGACTATTGGGATTACAGACCCGGGAATAGGCTGGGAAGGACTGTTAGACGCTCCAGGTGCCGCTGTGAACGGACACCAGTGCTGAGGCTCAGCCTTGAAGGAGAGCAGGAGGCAAGAGTGTTTCGATATTCTGCAGAGAGCAGAATTCAGGAGTGCATGTATTCCTACGAAGCATAGCCTGCTGCTTCCAAAGGCTGCTCAGCCCCCAGACCCACCGGCAACTCAGCAGACAGACAATTAGTTTGCGACTGAAAATCTGTCTAGAGATGTGGCTCAGAATAAGTCATGAAGACAGTCTAATTTTCTTTTTTATTGGGAAATTCAGTATGCCCACATCTTCCCTCCCCCAGGGGGCTGTTGTGAAGCTCACAGACTTACATATTTATCATTATTACACTGTAGTTCCACCAAAAGCTATGCAAGAACTTCATATTATATGCAGTCTGTAGGAAACCCACTATTGCTTATTCCTCACACCTCCTCCTCCACTTTACTTTCAGTCTTGATTAAAAGTACTAGTTGCTCAAATGAAAAAATATCGTAGTCCTCATGTTAATTCAGTCCCTGAGCCCCATCCACTCTGCTCCTGGGCTTCCTGGAGGCTTGTCTCTGCCTCTGTCTCCCTTGTCAACATCCGTCTTCTTAACCGGAGCAATCACTGGTGCTTCCATTTAGCATCCAATTATCAAAGGGTCATCAGAATTATTTTTCTCATTCAAGTAAATCTCCTGCCTTAAAATACTAAGGTTTAAAAAAATCATTTGCAATATGAAGTCTAACTTTCTCAAAATTAAAAAAAAAAAAGACCATGGACTCACCCTAGCATAGTAAGGAGAGGACCAGGTCATGAAACTGCACTCCAGCCATAGTAAAACATTCTGAGAGACACATGCAAGGTGGTTTTGTCACCATGATGACCTGCTACCTGAAATGGTCCATGTAGCCCTCCTCCCATCCTTCTCTCATTACAATCTTGCACAAGTGCTCTGTGAGACCTCCTTCAAATGGGCCTTCCTCTGTGCGGATGGCCCTCACCCTAGTCCACACACTTAGACCAATGCTGCATTCTCCTATTCAGAGCAAACAAGTTTGTTTGGCCTCTGATCCAATGAGCTTATGATCCGGCCCTGCCTCCCTAAGGCGCCCTCCATGGAGGAGAAGGTTCCTGTAGGTCACTGTGGCCCCAAGCATGTGCAGTGTTTTACACAACAGACTCTCAATACTTGTTTTTGTGTTTTAGTGTTTAAATTCCTATAACTTTATTCATGTAGTATACCAGGATTACACTTCTTTTATTTTATACTTAATGTATTTAACTTATAGTTTAAAAATGATTTTGGTGACTTTCAGTTCAATAGCTCAGTAGGGTTTGACATTTTGTGACCCATGGACTGCATTACGCCAGGCTTCCCTGTCCATCACTAACTCCCAGAACTTGCTCAAACTCATGTCCACCGAGTTGGTGATGCCGTCCAACCATCTCATCCTCCGTTGTCCCCTTCTCCTCCTGCCTTCAATCTTTCTCAGCATCAGGGTCTTTTCCAGTGAGTCAGTTCTTCACATCAGGTAACCAAAGTATTGGAGCTTCGGCTTCAGCATCAGTCCTTCCAATGAACACCCAGGACTGATTTCCTTTAGGATTCACTGTTTTGAGCTCTTGCAGTCCAAAGGGCTCTCAAGGGTCTTCTCTGACACCACAGTTCAAAAGCATCAGTTCTTCAGCTCTCAGCTTTCTTTATAGTCCAACTCTCACATCCATACATGACTATTGGAAAAATCATAGCTTTGACTAGATGGACCTTTGTCAGCAAAGTGATATCTCTGCTTTTTAATATGCTGTCTAGGTTGTCTAACTTTTCTTCCAAGGAGTAAGCGTCTTTTAATTTCACGGCTGCAGTTACCATCTGCAGTGATTTTGGAGCCCCCCAAAAATAAAGTCTGTCAGTGTTTCCATTGTTTCCCCATCTATTTGCCATGAAGTGATGGGACTGGATGCCGTGACTTTCATTTTTTTTTTTAATTTTTTTTTTGAATTTTATTTTATTTTTAAACTTTACATAATTGTATTAGTTTTGCCAAATATCAAAATGAATCCGCCACAGGTATACATGTGTTCCCCATCCTGAACCCTCCTCCCTCCCCATACCCTCCCTCTGGGTCGTCCCAGTGCACTAGCCCCAAGCATCCAGTATCGTGCATCGAACCTGGACTGGCAACTCTTTTCTTACATGATATTTTACATGTTTCAATGTCATTCTCCCAAATCTTTCCACCCTCTCCCTCTCCCACAGAGTCCATAAGACTGTTCTATACATCAGTGTCTCTTTTGCTGTCTCGTACACAGGGCTATTGTTACCATCTTTCTAAATTCCATATATATGCGTTAGTATACTGTATTTATGTTTTTCCTTCTGGCTTACTTCACTCTGTATAATAGGCTCCAGTTTCATCCACCTCATTAGAACTGATTCAAATGTATTCTTTTTAATGGCTGAGTAATACTCCATTGTGTATATGTACCACTGCTTTCTTATCCATTCATCTGCTGATGGACATCTAGGTTGCTTCCATGTCCTGGCTATTATAAACAGTGCTGCGATGAACATTGGGGTACACATGTCTCTTTCCCTTCTGGTTTCCTCAGTGTGTATACCCAGCAGTGGGATTGCTGGATCATAAGGCAGTTCTATTTCCAGTTTTTTAAGGAATCTCCACACTGTTCTCCATAGTGGCTGTAAATTGAAAAATAAAAACCATATGATTATCTCAATAGATGCAGAGAAAGCCTTTGACAAAATTCAACATCCATTTATGATAAAAACTCTCCAGAAAGCAGGAATAGAAGGAACATACCTCAACATAATAAAAGCTATATATGACAAACCCACAGCAAACATTATCCTCAATGGTGAAAAATTGAAAGCATTTCCTCTAAAGTCAGGAACAAGACAAGGGTGCCCACTTTCACCATTACTATTCAACATAGTTTTGGAAGTTTTGGCCACAGCAATCAGAGCAGAAAAAGAAATAAAAGGAATCCAAATTGGAAAAGAAGAAGTAAAACTCTCACTATTTGCAGATGACATGATCCTCTACATAGAAAACCCTAAAGAGTCCACCAGAAAATTACTAGAAATAATCAATGACTATAGTAAAGTTGCAGGACTTTCATTTTTTGAATGTTGATTTCTAAGACATTTTTTCACTCTCCTCTTTCACTCATCAAGAGACTCTTTAGTTCTTCTTTGCTTTCTGCCATAAGGGTGGTATCATCTGTATATCTGAAGTTACTGATATTTCTCCCACCAATCTTGATTCCAGCTTGTGCTTCATTCAGCCCTGCATTCCATATGATGGTGTTGGAGAAAATTCTTGAGAGTCCCTTGGACTGCAAGGAGATCAAGCCAGTTAATCCTAAAAGAAATCAGTCCTGAATATTCATTGGAAGAACTGATGCTGAAGCTGAAACTCTAATACTTTGACCACCTAATACAAAGAACTGATTCATTGGAAAAGACCCTGATGCTGGAAAAGATTGAAGGCAGGAGATGAAGGGGATGACAGAGGATAAGATGGTTGGATGGTATCACTGACTCGATGGACATGAATTTGAGCAAGCTCTGGGAGTCAGTAATGGACAGAGAAGCCTGGGGTGCTGCAGTCCATGGGGTCACAAAGAGTCAGACATGGCTGGGTGACTGGACTGAACTGAACTGACTCTGCATATAAGTTAAATAAGCAAGGCGACAATATATTGCCTTGATGTACTCCTTTCCCAGTTTGGAACCAGTCTGTTGTTCCATGTCCAGTTCTATGTCCAGTTCCAGTAACTGTTGCTTCTTGACCTGCATATAGATTTCTCAGAAGGCAGGTTAAGGTGGCCTGGTATTCCCATGTCTTGAAGAATTTTCCAAAGTTTGTTGTGATCCACACAGTCAAAGGTTTTGGTGTAGTCAATAAAGTAGAAGTAGATGTTTTTCTGGAAAAGTACAGCACTTTAATAGTACCATCTTTCAGGATTTGAAGTAGCTCAACTGGAATTCCATCACCTCCACTAGCTTTGTTTGTAGTGATGCTTCCTAAGGCCCACTTGACTTCACATTCCAGGATGTCTGGCTCTAGGTGAATGATCACACTATCGTGTTTATCTGGGTCATGAATATCTTTTTGTATAGCTCTTCTGTATATTCTTGTCACCTCTTCTTAATATCTTCTGCTTCTGTTAAGTCCATATCATTTCTGTCCTTTATTGTGCCCATCTTTGCATGAAATGTTCCCTTGGTATCTCTAATAATCCTGTAGACATCTCTAGTCTTTCTCATTCTATTGTTTTCCTTTATTGCTTTACATTGATTACTGAGGAAGGCTTTTGGTGACTTATTTGTTGCTGTTTTTAACTTTTATTATATATTGAATAGTCGATTAACGGTGCTGTTAGTTTCAGGGGAACAGCAAAGTGCTTTAGTTATACATATGTACTTACCTATTCTTTTTCAAATTCTTTTCCAAGGTTATTACAGAATATTAAGCAGATTCCTTGTGCTATACAGCAGGTCCTTGTTGATTACTGCAAATTATAGTTTTATTTTAAATAAATCTACACTACATGAATGAATGAGAGGTGGTTAGTGAACTTTAAAAAACTAAGTAGACTGAGCATATTACTCATCAAAATTTTCATTTAAAGATAAGGTCATTTTGACCCCCAAATAGCCAAAACCAAGAAAGAAGAATGGAGCTGGAGGAATCAACCATCCTGACTTCAGATTTTACTACAAAGCTATAGTCATCAAGACAGTATGGTACTGGCGCAAAGACAGAAATATAGACCAATGGAACAAGGTAGAAAGCCCAGAAATAAACCCATGTGCCTATGGGTACCTTATTTTTGACAAAGGAGGCAAGAATATACATTGGGGCAAAGACATACTCTTAAAATAAATGGTGCTGGGAAAACTGGACAGCTACATGCAAAAGAATGAAATTAGAACACTTCCTAATGCCATACACAGAGATAAACTCAAAATGGATTAAAGACCTAAATGTGAGACCAGAAACTATAAAACTTAGAAGAAAACATAGGCAGAACATTTGATGACATAAGTCAAAGCAAGATCCTCTATGACCCACCTCCTAGAGTAACAGAAATAAAAACAAAAGCAAACAAGTGGGACTTGATTAAACTTAAAAGCTTTTGCACAGCAAAGGAAACTATAAGCAAGGTGAAAAGACAACCCTCAGAATGGGAGAAAATAATAGCAAATGAAACAACTGGCAAAGGATTAATTTTCAAAATATATAAGCAGCTCATACAACTCAATGCCAGAAAACAAGCAACCCAATTAAAAAGTGGGAAAAAGACCTAAACAGACATTTCCCCAAAGAAGACATAGAGATGGCTAACAAACACAAGAAAAGGTGCTCAACATTGCTTATTATTCAGTTCAGTTCAGTTCAGTCGCTCAGTCGTGTCCGACTCTTTGCGACCCCATGAATCACAGCACACCAGGCCTCTCTGTCCATCACCAACTCCCAGAGTTCACTCAAACTCACATCCATCGAGTCGGTGATGCCATCCAGCCATCTCATCCTCTGTCGTCCCCTTCTCCTCCTGTCCCCAATCCCTCCCAGCATCAGAGTCTTTTCCAATGAGTCAACTCTTCGCATGAGGTGGCCAAAGTACTGGAGTTTCAGCTTTAGCATCATTCCTTCCAAAGAAATCCCAGGGCTGATCTCCTTCAGAATAGATTGATTGGATCTCCTTGCAGTCCAAGGGACTCTCAAGAGTCTTTTCCAACACCACAGTTCAAAAGCATCAATTCTTCAGCATTCATTATTAGAGAAGTGCAAATCAAAATTACAACGAGATATCACCTCACACCGGTCAGATGGCCATCATCAAAAAGTCTGCAAACAATAAATGCTGGAGAAAAGAAAATGTTCTTGCACTTTTGGTGGAAATGTAAATTGATACAGCTACTATGGAAGATGGTATGGAGATTCCTTTAAAAACTAGGAATAAAACCACCTTATGACCCAGGAATCCCACTCCTAGGCATATACCCCGAGAAAATAAAAATTGAAAAAGACACATGTATCCCATTGTTCATTGCAGCATTATTTACAATAGCTAGAACATGGAAGCAACCCAGATGACCATCGACAGATAAATGGATAAAGAAGTTGTGGTACACAGACACAATGGAATATTACTCAGCCATAAAAAGGAATGCATTTGAGTCAGTTCTGATGAGGTGGATGAACCTAGAACCAGAGTGAAGTGAGTCAGAAAGAGAAAGATAAATATCGTATTCTAACACATATATATGGAATCTAGAAAAATGGTATGGAAGAATTTATTTACAGAGCATCAGTGGAGAAACAGACATAGAGAGTAGATTTATGAACACGAGGAGAGGGGAGGAGAGGGTGAGATGTATAGAAAGAGTAACATGGAAACTTACATTACCATATGTAAAATAGATAGCCAAAGGAATTTGCTATATGGCTCAGGAAACTCAAGCAGGGGCTCTGTATCAATATAGAGGGATGGGATGGGGCAGGATATGGGAAGTGAAGTGAAGTGAAGTCACCCAGTCATATCTGACACTTTACGACCCCATGGACTGTAGCCTACCAGGCTTCTCAGTCCGTGGGATTTTCCAGGCAAGAGTACTGGAGTGGGTTGCCATTTCCTTCTCCAGAGGATTTTCCCCATCCAGGGATTGAAACCGAGTCTCCCACAGTGTAGGCAGATGCTTTACCATCTGAGCCACCAGGGAAATCCCAAGAGATGGGAGGGAGTTTCAAAAGGAAGGGGGTATATATATATATACCTATGGCTAATTCATGTTGAGATTTAACAGGAAACAACAAAGTTCTGTAAAGCAATTATCCTTCAATAAAAAAAATTTTTTTTTAAGATAAGGTCATTTTGAGTATTCATTTCCTCTAAAAGCTGAAAGCTCATAATAATATTTTTTTAATTCCTTCAAAGTTTCTGAAAATAATTTCTTCCATTAGATGATTTACAGAGATATTGCCAAGCTCATAATGCCTATTATTTTAAAAGTCCACTGAACTTTAAGGAAATATCATTAATACCCTGTGAACCCCCATGTAGACTCATTGTAGACTCAAGACTAGTTACAGGGCAGGGGTGCTGCATTCAGAGTTTATAAAATTATAATTGAAAGAAATATTACAGAAGCAGCTTTATCCCAAACCACCTGGTTCTGATAGCTGGTGGGTCTTGCATTCAGGAAGATTCTGACAGGACTTTGGCAAACAAAGGAGTGTTTCTCCCCTGCTCCCCCAGAGCCAATACAAGGCAGACAAGCGCCCACCCCCAGTTCTTCTGCAAGGAGACAGTTTGCATACTGTGGACACTGCTGCCTCAGGGTTGGGCTTCTAGTTCATCATGTCCCCCAGAGCTAGGGTGGCCTCTGCCTCTAGCCCCCTGTGTTACAGGTCACAGAAGAAGAAGGTGGGGAGAAAGGGTAGGAAGCTTGTTAAAGAGATAGTGGTAGAAAAATGTTCTGACTTATGAAGCTATCTTATTATTCTCTGTTTCTAGCAGTTTGACTCTTTTAAATTCTGCATATAACTCATCTCACTTGACATAACATCCTCAAGGTCCATCCACCTTATTGCAAATACAGGATTTCCTTCTTTCTTATGGCCGGATAATACTCCACAAATATTCTATTTGCCACAAGCATCTTTGTTTTCTGCTCAGGGACAAGCGAGGTTGTAACATTTAATGCAATATGGAGAAGGCCAAAGATTGTGTTAGGAAAACAGTGCCTTCTGGAGGTTATGAAGACAATGGTTTAGTTAAAATAGCAGAGTGTGCTGTGGGGTCTCTCAGATAAGATGGTTGGGTAAACTGAGCATGGTTTTGAAAAAAATCATGAAAACCATGGGACATGACAGGAAAACATCACAGAGGGAAAAAGAAGCTCAGATATGTAGTTCAACAAATGAAAGCACTTGTTTCTGCCACATGATCATTTCTGCTGTAGGCACAGCAGTGAATACAAAAATGAGCAAGAAGTAGCTTCTAAATGAGATTGTTAAGACAACCTATAGCTCCAAAGATCTACAATAAAATTATTTTCATCGGAAAATTGCTCTGCAGGCAAATGTTGGGAAGATTAGAGATGAAAAGATGGGAAGTAGACGTGACAAGTGAAAATGCACACAAATGAGATGATGAAGCATGGTGAGCAGCATGTGACAGAAATAAAGGATGTTTAGGAAGAAGACAATTTAACTTTCCACACAATTAACTTACACTTTATAGCTTGGACATGAGTTTCTTCTCATGTGCATATCTTTTATTTTTCTCTCTAGATTACAAGGCTACAAGATCACAAGTGGAAGATGGACCTTGTATTTTAAACACCATATCCTTTACAATGCCGGCTACAGGATCTTATAAACCATAGGCATTGAAAAGCGTTGCTTGATTAATTTTAAAAATGTTTTAGTGTTTTGAATTGGTCAGTTTGGAATAAATGTAGACTCTGACAGAAATGGGGATTGCTATAAGGAGAAATATTTGTCTATTTGATGGGATTTCAGAAAGTTTTCATTTATTGAAAAAGGAAACAGAAAGATAGAAAAAAGATTACTGTAAAATATTATATTTAATATATAAGGTTGATACATTAAAATTTGATAATATAACCAATAGAAGAATAGAACTTCTTTCTTTATTACTGGTCATTTTATTTGATAAACTGTGTTTGAAAGAAAGACCAAATTCTTTCCACATAAAATCCTGAAAACTGTTAGCATTCAAATGCTAAATGACAAGAATAATTCATCTAGTGTATTTCAAAATACACATCACTAAAACAACATATTAACAGTTAAGGCCATTTATCATTTATCTAGGACAGAAAGATGCATGGCATTTCCTCAGTACATTTACACAGATCACACTCTGTGGCTTTGGTCTTCAGCTCCTTTCTCTTTCCTGGAGGTCGGGTTGCGCGGGGGACTTGGAGAAGCCCTGCTAGCCCTGTAAGTCATAAGTCAGTCATATATGGTACAAATCTATGGACAGAAGACGATGCTGTGTACATGGGTTTAAGGGAAAGTGTTGACCAGGTCAGAGTGTGAGAGTTTTACATATAAACAGACACACAGAGAATGAGGGCCATAAATCTGTCATGTCATCCTGTTCATATTTCATCTTGCACAGATACTGATACATACACATTGTACTGATAAAAATGTATAGCTCTCTCTTCAGCTCTTGAGAGAGGGCTATTTCCCCTTTCAGATATTGATAAATAGCTTTGGTCATAGTGAGACTAAACAGAGATAGTAGATGGGAAACTAATGGGAAATCCACCTGTTACAGCAACTTCCCTCTTCTGTGACCAGTGCTACAGTTCTTTCCAAACAGGTCGTCTTTATAAGGAACAAAATTCATTCTAGAGTGGACGTGCCAAAATCAGAACAAATAAATATGGCTTCTATGCAGGGCTTCCCTGGAGGCTCAGCAGAAAAGAACCCACCTGCCAATACAGGAGATGCAGGTTTGATCCCTGGGTAGGAAGATTTCCTGGAGGAGGAAATTGCAACCCAGTCCAGTTTTCCTTGTAGCTCAGCTGGTAAAGAATCTGCCTGCAATGTGGGAGACCTGGGTTCAATCCCTGGGTTGCAAAGATCCCCTGGAGAAGGGAAAGGCTATCCACTCCAGTATTCTGGCCTGGAGAATTCCATGGACTGTCCATGGGATCGCAAAAAGTCAGACATGACTGAGCGACTTTCACTTCACTTCACTTCTCTTCCAGTATTCTTGCCTGGGAAATCTCATGGACAGAGGAGCCTAGTGGGCTACAGTCCATTAGGTCACAAAGAGTTGGACGTGACTGAGAAACTAAACAACAACAACAAAATGACTTCTATAGGCTAGCTAACAAGTTTGAGGATAAAATAAGTTTTCAGCTCCTTAGGCATTCAGGTGACTGAATCTGACCAAGGGTATAAGGGCAAACTCCTCATCTTACACTGACTTTTCTAAGTCGCTTCAGTCGTGTCCGACTCTGTGTGACCCCATAGACGGCAGCCCACCAGGCTCCCCGTCCCTGGGATTCTCCAGGCAAGAACACTGGAGTGGGTTGCCATTTCCTTCTCCAATGCATGAAAGTGAACAGTGAAAGTGAAGTCGCTCAGTCGTGTCTGACTCGTAGCGACCCCATGGACTGCAGCCCACCAGGCTCCTCCGTCCATGGGATTTTCCAGGCAAGGGTACTGGAGTGGGGTGCCATTGCCTTCTCCTACACTGACTTTAGTGAGGATCTTAAATGTATGCAGGATGGAAATATGGATGTGAGATTTTTCCAAAAGTACATAGAGAAAGTTCTATTTATGTTCTCTCTCTTTCAATGGGATAAGGTGATTAATTATCCTTGACAGGATCCAAACCTTCAATGGTATGCAAGTTCATCCCGTCCTCCACCCCTACATAGGAACCTTCTGCTAAAATCAGGGAGGTTACCTCTTATTATTATGAAGACCAGATTTTAAATTCTTTTTACCATAGCAGTCCCCCAAATATGTTTAAGTCCTCATCTATCACTCTAGAAGATTGCAGCAATTGTTGACTGGTGGGTAAAGCTGTGTCCAGGATCAGACACATCAAAATTCAGATATCTGCTTGGCAGCATTCAGACTCAAGGTTGATGAGCTCTGAGGAGTCACTTAACTTCTTTGTGCTTTCATTTCCTTATATTTAAATTTTAATAATGAGAAGAATACATTTTCAGGAGTGTTAAATAAATAATACAGCTGATACTCCCAAAAGTAATATGGTTATTATTATCCAATGGCTCACACATTTGTATTACTATGGAGTCTTTCTAAAAATGTATAATACACCATATGACTTTTTTTATACTTTAAAAAATGGAAGTCAGCTGCCTTTATACTGTGACTTGAACAATCCTTGGAAGGTTACAAGCTGCCAAAGTTACACAAGGACTTTTCCTTACAAATAAAATATATGGGGGATGGGTAGCATTTCATTATTTACCCTTTTATGTTATGCCCCCATAAAAATAAGTTATTACTGTACCTTGAGGGGAATTCATTATATGAACTCTTTTTTTCTGCTGTAAGAATGGCCATGTGGTAGGAGTGACCTGGAAGGAGCTATGATGAGAGGATGTGGATAAAAGAAGTGAGAAAAAGAGGGAAGAAGTTGGAAATAGACTGAACAGAGGTTCTCTGGTATCCTCTTGTGTCCCCTCCAGAGTATCCTGATGACCCCGGAGCCCCCAAGTTTCTCTTTGAGTCCAGGATTATTTGGAGAGGAAAGTTTAATACGCTTTTCTTTCCAGTTGGATCCAGAGTCAATGCAATCCTCCAGCAGACAATATAATTTCAAGTTTATATGAGAAGAAACGTGGTTCAGGAAAAAGAAAGACTCTCGTTCAGTTCAGTTCGGTTCAGTCTCTCAGTTTTGTCCGACTCTTTACGACCCCATGAATCGCAGCACGCCAGGCCTCCCTGTCCATCACCAACTCCCAGAGTTCACTCAGACTCATGTGCATCGAGTCAGTGATGCCATCCAGCCATCTCATCCTCTGTCGTCCCCTTCTCCTCCTGCCCCCAATCCCTCCCAGCATCAGGGTCTTTTCCAATGAGTCAGCTCTTTGCACAAGATGGCCAAAGTACTGCTCTTTGCTCTTACCAAATTAACCCATATAACGGATTGAAATGACATAAAGTTATTAACTCACAGTTCTGAGTAAAATGTCCTAAAACCAAGGTGTCACCGGCCCCACACTCCTGGAAGCTCCAGGACAGGATTTATTCCCTCCCTTTTTCTCCAGTTTCTAGAGGCTGCCCTTGCTCTTCACTCATGGTCCCATTACTCCAGGACTGCCTTTTATCATCACCTCTCCTTCCTGACCTGATTTTTCTGTCTTCCTATAAACGGACTCTTGTGATGACATCAGCCAGCTCACATAACTGAGGAAAATCTCCCTTTTTAAGAATGCTTGATTTAATCACATCTGGAAGTTCCCTTTTCCTATGTAAAAATAATGTAGTTATAGGTTATGGGAATTAGGATGTGGACATATTTGGGAGAGACCATTATTTTTGTCTACACCCATGTTAATAAGAGTAAGAACGAATTAAGAGAGTTAGTTTTCTACATATCAAACTTTTATTATAAATTTTAGAATTCTAGCCTGTAAGGAATTGATGTAAGAATTTGTAAAATACAGAACAATGAGACTGAACAGCACGTCCAACAGACACATGCACACATTTGAACACTTAATTTGTGACAAATCTAGCCATTCAGAGCAGTGTGGCATGGCTGCCTTTCATAAAGGAGTATAGTACCAGTAGATTATCTTTATGAAAAGAAAATAAACACAACTTCACAGAACAGAATCAAATACTGATTATCTAATTTTGAAATATAGAATCTTAATTTCCAAAAGATAATATAATGATCTTCATGGTCTTAGGATACAATAAGTTTCCTTAGCATGGGCATAAAAGAACTATCAATAAAAGGAAATATTTATTAATTAATATTAAGAACTTTAATTCTCAATCTCTTTAGTAATCATGTCAATTAAAACCACAAAGAGATAGCATGCTGCATTATCAAAACTGATCACTTAAACTGTAAGAGTAGGAATGGGTGTTCATTAATTAGGAATGTTCATGCACTACTAGTGGGAGTGTAAATCAATCAGACCATCTAGAATATGTCCTAAATTTGAATACATGGACAGCAATGACCCAATAATCCCTCTCTTAGTTTTATATCCAAGAAAAATGCATAAATAAGTTCGCCAACTGACACAGGTAAGAGAGTCTATCAGAAGTTTTTTATTAAAACTGAGAATTATTCAAATATCCATCACTTGTACAAAGGCTAAATAAACTGTGATCAAAATTTATTGTGGAGTATTATACAACAAGGAAAAATAACAAATTTCATATATGCATACATGTGTATGAATCTCAAGACATACGCTATTGACTAATATAAAACACAAACAAAAGAATCCAAATTATGTGATCCCCTTTGTTTAAATTTCAAAACTTGTAGAATAGAGGTTCATGATGTACACTAGTAGATACTTTCAGGGAGCAAAAAAGTATGTAATTAAGATGATGATTTCTTGGCTTCTATTATATCCAATTTCTTGGGCAGAATGCTGGTTTCCTTGGGTTATGATAATTCATTAATCTGTGGATTTATGTTTTGTGCCCCTTTCTGGTACATGTTATACATGTTAGTCAAAAATATCTAAAAATGATTTTTAAAATGGTGAAATCACAATTTCTTTTCATTTTCCATGTTTTGAAATAGCTGTTTGGTTTGAGTGTGTGTGCGTGCTCAGTCATGCCTGACTCTTTGCAACCCCATGGACTGTAGCCCGCTAGGTTCCTCTGTCTATGGGATTCTCCAGGCGAGAATACTGGAGTGGGTTGCCAGACCTTCCTCCAGGAGATCTTCTCAAGCCAGGGATTGGACCTGTGTCTCTTATGTCTCCTATGTTGGCAGGCAGATTCTTCACTGCTGTGCCACCTGGGAAGCAAATATTATTTGTGTAATTAACTGAATTTAGAGAAACATGAATACCATTGACACTAACACATACCCAACTTTGTGCACATAATACTCAATAAATATGATAATATTTCCAATGAAAAGGAACTGTAGCACGGCAGGGATCTAGACAACTATCTCTCATTTGTGAAAGGTCATGTATAGGCAAACACAACAGTTTCCATAATTATATTGTTCCCCAAGAAATGAGACGAGGAAAACACTGTTTATATAAAACATAACAGCAATTTTAATACTAAGACAAGAACTCTTATATCCAAGTGAGGTTCATGTTCCTGATGAAATATAATGGAAATGAAGTATTTTGATCAAGATGATTCTAATCTGGTTTATTGAATTTATTACAATATACTCATAATAACAATCTATTCATACTAACAGTCTATCACTTATTATTATAAATTAATATGGTTCCATTCAGAAAAACAGACTACTGAGTAATTGCTTGGCAAACAAGTGAGAAGAAGACTAAATAAAATAAGGGCAAAGATGTAAGGTTTTTGTCATTAAAAAGTCCATGTGAGGGCAAAATGCAAACAGGATTACTCTAGCATAGTTTAGAGAAGACAGTAAAATAGCATTAAATAGAAACATTTCAAATACTGAAAGAGATATGATAATTACTAAAAAGCTAATATAAATTGCATTTCACTTCACTTGAGTTTTTTATATCCTATAAAGCATTTCTGGAAAGAAAAAGTTGGTAAGTCTTGGTGTCTTGGCTCTGGAAAAATAGAATAAATCAAAATGCTTCTAAAAAGTTCCTCCCATATTCAATTTTAACAGTAATGAAAGTTCTAATCTTAAATCAATGAAAAGAGTATGTTGACTTTCAGAAGGATACAGTGTCAGGTTTTCTCTTTTTCCATCATTTCTCCTAAATACAGAGAAACACAAGTTCCTTTTAATGCATCAGTTCATTTCAGTTCAGTCGCTCAGTCGTGTCTGATTCTTTGCGACCCCATGAACCACAGCATGCCAGGCCTCCCTGTCCATCACCAACTGCCAGAGTTCACCCAAACCCATGTCCATTGAGTTGGTGATACCATCCAACCATCTCATCCTCTGTTGTCCCCTTCTCCTCCTTCCCTCAATCTTTCCCAGCAGCAGGGTCTTTTCAAATGAGTCAGCTCTTTGCATCAGGTGGCCAAAGTATTGGAGTTTCAGCTTCAACATCAGTCCTTCCGATGAACACCCAGGACTGATCTGCTTTAGGATGGACTGGTTGGATCTCCTTGCCGTCCAAGGGACTCTCAAGAGCCTTCTCCAACACCACAGTTCAAAAGCATCAATTCTTCAGCACTCAGCTTTCTTTATAGTCCAACTCTCACATCCATACATGACCACTGGAAAAAGCATAGCCTTGACTAGACGGACCTTTGTTGGCAAAGTAATGTCTCTGCTTTTGAATATGCTATCTAGGTTAGTCATAACTTTCCTTCCAAGGAGTAAGCATCTTTTAATTTCATGGCTGTAATCACAATCTGCAGTGATTTTGGAGCCCAGAAAAAATAAATTCAGCCACTGTTTTCATGATTTCCCCATCTATTTGCCATGAAGTGATGGGAACAGATGCCATGATCTTAGTTTTCTGAATGTTGAGCTTTAAGCCAACTTTTTCACTCTCTTCTTTCATTTTCATCAAGAGGCTCTTTAGTTCTTCTTCACTTTCTGCCACAAGGGTGGTGTCATCTGCATATCTGAGGTTATTGATATTTCTCCTGGCAATCTTGATTCCAGCTTGTGCTTCTTCCAGCCCAGGGATTCTCATGATGTACTCTGCATATAAGCTAAATAAGTAGAGTGACAATATACAGCCTTGACATATTCCTTTTCCTATTTGGAACCAGTCTCTTGTTCCATGTCCAGTTCTAACTGTTGCTTCCTGACTTGCATACAGATTTCTCAAGAGGCAGGTCAGGTGGTCTGGTATTCCCATCTCTTTCAGAATTTTCCACAGTTTGCTGTGATCCACACAGTCAAAGGCTTTGGCATAGTCAATAAAGCAGAAATAGATGTTTTTCTGGAACTCTCTTGCTTTATTGATGATCCAGCAGATGTTGGCAATTTGATCTCTGGTTCCTCTGCCTTTTCTAAAACCAACTTGAACATCTGGAAGTTCACGGTTCATGTACTGCTGAAGCCTGGCTTGGAGAATTTTAAGTATTACTTTACTAGCATATGAGATGAGTGCAATTGTGTGGTAGTTTGAGCATTCTTTGGCATTGCGTTTCTTTAGGATTGGAATGAAAACTGACCTTTTCCAGTCCTGTGGCCACTGCTGAGTTTTCCAAATTTGCTGGCATTCTGAGTGCAGCACTTTCACAGCATCATCTTTTAGGATTTGAAATAGCTCAACTGGAATTCCATCACCTCCACTAGCTTTGTTCGTAGTGATGCTTTCTAAGGCCCACTTGACTTCACATTCCAGGATGTCTGTCTCTAGGTGAATGATCATACCATCGTGATTATCTGGGTCATGAAGATCTTTTTTGTACAGTTCTTCTTTGTATTCTTGCCACCTCTTCTTAATATCTTCTGCTTCTGTTAGGTCCCTACCATTTCTGTCCTTTATTGAGCCCATCTTTGCATAAAACGTTCCCTTGGTATCTCTAATTTTCTTGAAGAGATCTGTAATCTTTCCCATTCTATTGTTTTCCTTTATTTCTTTGCAAGGAGGCATTAAAAGTTATTTTATTCCATGTAATTCCTAAATTCCATTTTTACAAGTAATATTTTTCTACTCATTTTTAATTTTATTTATTTTAATCGGAGGCTAATTACTTTACAATATTGTAGTGGTTTTTGCCATACATTGACATGAATCAGCCATGGATGTACACTGGGACAACCCTTAGGGATGGGATGGGAGGGAGGTGGGAAGGGAGTTCAGGATGAGGGACACATGTACAAGTAATATTTCTTGAAATATTATTCATTTCTTGAAATGAATATTCATTCATTTGAATGAATATTTCAATATTTCAATACTCTTGAAATGAATATTCAAAAATATTCATTTCTTGAAATGAAATAATCATTGTTAAAGAAATTCAAATACATGCCATAGTGATAGAGTTGTTTTAAGGTCAGCGATTATTTCCAGATAAGTGAAATAAACTCCATAAGCTTCCTAAAGCATCTCATGTCCAGATTACACCCTCAGCTTCTACAATGGATGAGCTCAGTCTCCTCGAGTCTGCTCTGGTATAAGAAAATTTAACATTTACTGATAACTAGCTGGAGTATGTCAGAACATATCTGGATTTGCTTCTTTCATCTCGATGGCACACCTGTGCAAAGTGGGGTTTACTAAATACAGACCAGGAGTGAACCAGATTGAATCCAACCCCAGCCAGGCTCACACAGCTCACAGGACTGGGGGTCTACATCTGTCCTATGTAGAAGGCCCAAACTCTTAGTTAGGAAACTCAGATGTGAGAAGCTGAATATTTTCCTCTGTAACTATTTTGGGAAAGAACTGATTTACCATGTTTTCATTCACGGATGCTGTGGAGGCAAGGACGTGCCCCACATTGAAGCAGAGATGGGGGAGGAGGACATGGAGTAACAGAGAACCAATCGGAATTCAAGTCCTTATTCTATCATGTATTGTCTGCTCAGAACACTTATCCTTTACAGGCTTAAGAACCATCATCTATAAAATCTGAATAAAAAATATCAGCCTTGAAGAATTTACACGACTATCAAAGGAAATAATATAGGTAAAACAGTCAGCTCAGGGCTCAGCAGAGGTCAAGGGCATGATGAGTATTAGTTATTTTTGTTGTTTCTGGAACAGGGATTGCAAAACTGATAAGAGTTTATTTTGAGGCAGTGTTGGAAAGTGGCTCAGAAACTATATACATAGAATTTCTATATTTACAGAAAATTCCTGTATTATTGTGAAAGTAGACAAGCCTCATCCTTATCTTTCCTGAGAAGATTTAATTTTTTTCCTGGTGCTTGAGGTGAATTAAGTTTGAGTTCTAAAAATGAATGCTGTGATAATTTTCCTCAACCCTGTGCCAAATGATCTCAATTCTCTGAGAACTGACTTACAGCTTTGCAAAGAAAAGAAATTTGTTCTTATTTGAAAAATATCAGTAAATGGACTAAAATAACTCAGGTTGAAGCCAGATGATATAATGCTAGTCATTTTCTTTCTGCCTTGAGAATTTGTTCCGATAACACGTTGTCATCCTTCCTATCAGAGCAACTATGCTATCGACTGCAATTCCTCTCGGTTTGGGATGTTGAATGAAAAGACCAACGTGTGGTGATCATTTCACTGCATAGTGGGAAAAAGATTCTAGATTTCCAAACTCCAGCATTTGCTGCTGTGTTTGATTATTACTACTTTGCCTTATACTCACAATCTAACCAAAACATTAAGTCAAAGCCCCTTCTCGCTAGACAGTCTCCAGAGTCCTGACAAGGCTGGACCCGCAGGAGCACTGTGGGTGCATTTCTTGTGGGGGCTCTCCGCGCATGCCCCTTGTCCCGGGAGCCTCAGGGTGTCTGCACTGCTGACTTCACTCTCCATCCTCATCTAGTCAGAAATACTCGTGATGGACACAGTGTCAGCTCAGCCAAGTCACGTGTGCACCACTGACACTTAGTGCTCACAGGGGCACTGCTTCCAGTGTCTAGATTATTCAAAAGTAAGAGATACCAGTGATACCAGTAGAATGAGCAAAGTAGAGCCTCCAGTACTCCCCTCCTACATAAAGGCAAAGAACACTGGAAAAAGTAGTCCATATCATTTTTTTAGAACTCTGACAATTAAACAATAAAAGATGAAATTCAAATAAAAATGCAAGGTGGGTTTTCACAGTTACTGAAAGATTTACAAATGGCAGATGAGGAAAGCTCAACATCGTTAGTCATCAGAAAATTGAGATGATGATTTCAATACAAAAATGACATACACTTTGTACCAACTAGGAGAGATATAATGTTTTAAAGTATAGTCAATTAAGTCTGAGGAATAATTAGAACACACTTACATGATGGTGAGAGTGTAAGTGACAAAGTTGCCTTGAAAAACAATGTTTTAGTTTTTCAAAATGTTAAACACAGGGTTATGATGCAACCCAAAAGTTCTGCTCCTGGGTATATACCTGAGAGAATGAACACACAGGCCCACTTAAACACTTGTTCATGAATATTCACAGCAGCATTGCTCAGGACAGGCCCAAAGCAGAAGCAACTCAGATGTTCATGAGCTGATGAACAGATCAATAACATATGATCCATCCATACAATGGAGTATGTTTCAGTCATAAACAGGGATTCAATACTGATACATGCACCATCATGGATGAATCTTGACAGCATCATGGCAGGTGAAAGAAGCCGCTGCAGAGGCCATGTGCTGTGTGATTTTGTGGTAGGAAAAGTCTAGACTAGAAACACTGAAGGTGAATGAGCGGTTGACTGGTTGGCATGTTCACTTGTCATCTCCTTTGTTTTAACATGTGGTTTATCAATTCAACCTCCTAATACCAGATTAACAATATTTACTAATCCTGAAACAGCACAGAGAATGCCAGGGACTTTTAAACCATGCTGGGTATGGTAGTATGGATTATTCCTAACACAAGGACTAGCCTTGAATCTTCTAGTCTTTATCTTCTACCCCAAAGTATCTATATTTTCTCAGTCTTACAGATAACTGTCAAACTTGTCATTTGGTATGTGAGTGTAAAATTGTTGTAGCTATTTTTATACTGTGCATGTCAATTTTGAAACCAGTAAATATCATAAAATTGCTTCTGATGTAGAAAAACCTGAGCCACCCAAATATTCAACAGGTTGTTCTCTCATGAGCAGGAGATCATGTTAATCAAACACTTGATTACAATATCTCTTCCTAAATGACTATAAAATTTTCTATCTTTACCCATTCTTTCTGCAAGACTTGACTCATTTCTACCCTTCTCTCCATCCATTGTCCAAACTTCAGATTTGGTCTCATTTCTTTCTTTGCTATGTAGTTTATTTTCTGTTACACTGTCATATTTCTAGAGGTGTTTAGGCCATTACAGACTTTATTTTTTTATTTAAAAGTCCATCTAGTCAAAGCTGTGGTTTTTCCAGTAGTCCTGTATGGGTGTGAGAGTTGGACTATAAAGAAAGCTGAGAGCCGAAGAATTGATGCTTTTGAACTGTGGTGTTGGAGAAGACTTTTGAGAGTCCCTTGGACTGCAAGGAGATCCAACAAGTCAATCCTAAAGGAAATCAGTCCTGAATACTCATTGGAAGGACTGATACTGAAGCTGAAATTCCAATACTTTGGCCACCTGATGCAAAGAATGAGCTCATTGGAAAAGACCCTGATGCTGGGAAAGATTGAAGCCAAGGAAAGAAGGGTATAGAGGATGAGATGGTTAGATGGCATCACCAAATCGGTGGACATGAGTTTGAGCAAGCTCTGGGAGTTGGTGATGAACAGGGAAGTCTGGCATACTGCAGTTCATGGGGTCGCAAAGAGTCAGACATGACTAAGTGGCTGAACTGAACTGAAATAAAGACATTTATGACTTTATTTCCATCACAGTTTAATCAGGAGTCCAAAAACTGTTATGTACATTGAGAACTCATGATGGTTAGTTTTACGTGTAAACTTGGCTATGCTACAGCTCCCAAGTACTTAATCAAATACTAACCTAGGTGTTGATATGGGGGTGTGTTGTCATTATGAATAATACTTATAGTCAATTGAGAGGAAATAAAAGAGGTTTCAGAGAAGGCAATGGCAAGCCACTCCAGTACTCTTACCTAGAAAATCCCATGGACGGAGGGGCCTGGTAGGCTGCAGTCCATGCGGTCGCTAGGAGTCGGACATGACTAAGCGACTTCACTTTCACTTTTCACTTTATGCATTGGAGAAGGAAATGGCAACCCACTCCAGTGTTCTTGCCTGGAGCATCCCAGGGACAGGGGAGCCTGGTGGGCTGCCGTCTATGGGGTTGCACAGAGTCGGACACGACTAAAGCGATGCAGCAGCAGCATCCTCAATAAGGAGAGTGGGCCTCATTCAATCAGTTGAAAGGCCTTGCAGGCAAACTCTGAGGTTTCCTAGAGACAAAGATGATCTATGTGATGAATGCTCTCCTGTGCTCACCTGAGTTTTCCACCTGACCTGTGGGTTTCAAACTCTTCAGCTCCCACAATCACATGAGACCATGCAAGCCCATTCTTTATTGTGAATCTCTCTCATGTATGTATATCGATTATAGCTTCTATTGGTGAGTTTCTCCAGTGAGCCCTGATTGATACAGTCATCTTTTGTTTCACTTTATTTCTTACTACACATTTTTGAAATGAGAATATTTTCATTTTTCCAACTCTTGGTGAACACATGCCCAAATCATCTTTCTGAGGGGTCCACCCTTTTAACTTACCTTTATAATAGCTCAGTCTTGGAAACAAGCATTCATGCTTGTAAAATATTCTGGGTGACACCTTAGCCAATGGGAACTTCACTACAGCTCTTAAAACACTTTGGTTTCCATCTTCTGGGCTTCCCCAGTGGCTCAGCAGTAAAGAATCTGCCCGCATTGCAAGAGCTTCAGGAGATGAGAGTTTGATCCCTGGGTTAGGAAAAACCCCTGGAGGGCATGGCAACCCACTCTAGTATTCTGGCCTGGAGAATTCCATGGACAGAGGAATGCAGGACAGTCTCTAGCAGGCTGCATAAGGTGGCAAAGAGTCCTTAAGTTTTCAAAGAGTCAGACCCAACTGAAGCAACTTACCATGCATACACAGTAAACTACGATCAAACACGGCTGCTGTTAGCATGTGGATGCTTTTGGTTGTCTGTCTCTAGACCATCCATTGCTGTAAACTCCAATTTTATCACTTTAGACCAGTTTCTTACATAATGGTAACAACATTTTAATGTTTACTGTAAGTCTGGTTTTATTGTTACTTTTCACTTCAGATGATCACAGCCATTATTTATTTTATTTAGAAAATTCAAAGAATGGTGTATATGTTGAGAGCATTTAATATAAACTCAAGGTATCTTGTTTCAAGTGGATATGCGGCTTATCTACTTCCTGGGTTGTAACTTCTGAGACTCTCTGGACCTTCATTTTCTTATGTGCAGAGTAGGGAGAAAATAACTTATCCCATCGGGTTGTTGTTGTTCAGTCTCTGAGTCGCGTCTGACTCTGCGATCCCAGGGACTGCAGCACACCACACTTCCCTGTCCTTCACTGTCTCCCAGAGTTTGCTCAAACTCATGTCCATTGAGTTGGTTATGCCATCCAACCATTTCATCCTCTATTGCTCCCTTCTCCTCCTGCCCTCAATCTTTCCCAGCATCAGGGCCTTTTCCAATGAGTTGGCTGGCTCTTCACATGAGGTGGCCAAAGTATTGGAGCTTTAGCATCAGTCCTTCCAATGAATATTCAGGGTTGATTTCCTTTAGGATTGACTGGTTTGATCTCCTTGCCATCCAATGGACTTTCACTGTAAGAACACCTGTAATTACACGAAACCCATATGGACAGTCCTGGGAAGATCTGTCCATCCTATTCAGCAATAGGACTGGACGCACTTCTCAATCTCCCCTTCCTTTGTCAGCTGACCAGCATGCCTAGCTGCCTCCTCCCGGCCCTCACGCTCTGCTGCTTCATTCCTTGAGACTATTTCCAGACTTTACTAAATGTGAACTTATTTTTATGTCTTCCCTTTCTCACCGGCTTTATTGGGTCCATTAATTCTTCACTGCTCCGGTCTGCTGGTAGCCCTCCTCCTAGTTTTAAAGTGGTGAAATAAATTAAATTTTATTTTTATGTGTAGTCATTTATTCCAATAGAACATTGAGGGAGCAAGGTACTAAAAATGTGTGTGTCATAAACCATGTTGAGTAAGAAGATAGTATATTTGATATTAAAAAATGGGTTTTATTTTAAAAGTTTCTCAATTATTTTGAATACAACTTTGAAAAGATTTCAAACTAGGTAAAAGCTTTATTTCAGAATTGTGGAAGGATTGACCTGTTTTTAAGGTGTAAGTATTCCTGAAAATCAATCCTCTGCTAGATAATACGCACAACTTTAGAGCTTATAATTTAATAGGCAACTTTAAAGGAATACATGGATTTTCATAAACATTTGTTGTTTGTGAATTGGAAATTAACATATAAAGAACAATTATTCCTTAGGGATAGATTGCTGCAATCTCTGATGACTGAGCACCACACACATGCACGCACACATCTTTCAGAAAGCTCTACCATTTATCTATGGCTTCATGGGTGATCTTTTACCTTTATTGCCTATAGAATTCAATATCCCTAAATGAAGTCTATTACTCTACATGGCATGGCATGGCTTATCTCTATAAAGCATCTTGTAAGTCTGTTAATTTGAACAACTGCCATAGACAGACAAGAACCATTTCTCAAGAACCCTCTTCATTGCTTCATGTTTTTCTCATCAGGTCTCAAAATAGTAAAATCACTAATAAACAAAGGAAGACACAACACAGTACCAATACCTTTACAACATTTTTATATAATGTTGTACTATGTCCTACTCTAAGAATCCGTATATAGCCTACTTTATCATAACACTGAAGTGTGAGAAATAGAGTATCTCTCATGTGCATCAATTCATACTGTTTTTCTTCTTCATTTTTTGGATAGCATAATACATGTTTGTTATTGAAAACCATTTCCACTAGGTTTACATGAAAATAGCCTCATTTTCCATCATCTTAGGGAAAGACATACAGTCCAGTTCTGGCCAGCCAAGGGACCGTAGTGCTGGGCTCAGCACTTGCTGTGCTATTTATTAGATAACCTAGGAAGGAAAATTGATGGAAGCACTCAGGACTTCTGTGGGATAATAAAAGAAGTGTGACTGCAAAGGCTATGTAAGCCTATAGGATCAATCGCCCTCACTCTGGCTCATAGTATGAGCTTCCTGAGAACAAATCTAGCAGCAAATAATGCAAATGGAAGAGATAAAGAGACCCAGATTCCTGGTTGCATCATTTGACCCCCTAAATCCATCTCTCCTGAAAATTCACAGCTTGAACTTCCTGACATAACCATTCAATAAACTTCCCTTTCGGAGCTGGTTTGATGATGAATCCCTCTGCATCTGAAATAGAATTGTCTAACAGAATCAATCGGAGGTGTGGTGGTAACAAGATTGTTACTAAAATTTAGAGTTAACTGGACTGAGACATGAGGGGGCAGGGAGAGCTCCTCACGCTGGCTGAGAGTCAACCCTGACCTTTAGGTGATGGCCAAGCAGTCTGTTAGACTGTCGCCCAGTGAATCTTGGAACTGAGATTCTGTGTATCTATGATTCAATTCTAGATTTAGATTCTAGACTGATTTCACATTCAAGCTAAATCTATCCTGGGGTAAAGGCAAATTAGCCCTCATAACTTGTGAAGCAGAACAGATACCATCAGCCTGGAAACAAAGAAGAATATGCATCCCGGTGCCATAGAGGAGAGTGTGTTGCTGGAGTGGCCCCTCAGGTCTGAATCGAGGCCATCTTTGCCTATCAGGCAGTTCAGTATCAGGGAAATTGTTTCCCATAAGAAATCCAGGGATAAAGCAAAGGACCCAGCAACAATCCTGTTTTACTCAAACTTCAAGTCAATTCCATCCCTCAGGTTTCCCCAGTTCAAGTAATTTTCCAATAGTCGCTACAATGAATGTGGACATTTTGAGCTCTCATTTACTGTTCTCTATTTCTTGGGTCTTAGTTATAAAAATTAATCAAATATAAGGGTCGCTGTGAAAATTGCATGAGGTATACTCTTAACTTTTAAATAATAGAATCTCTCTCTTTCCTTAAGAATCAAATGAACCACATTCACATCTGAGATAATTTCTGCCTCTGAAGTAAGATCAGGTCTTTATTTTATCCAAAATTCTCTCTTCAAAGGGATTATTCGACAAAATGCTTCCAAATTACAAAATTCTTTAATATTAACTTCATGAGACATTAGAAGAGAATTTTCAGACAGACACAGAATATCTAAAATGTGGAAATGCAAGTTTATCTTGGGATCTGACTTATCCTGTGACCTCTTCTCCCCTGTTTCCTTTCTGTCTCTGTCTCTTTCTGTGTGTCTCTGTCTGTCTGTCTCTCTGCTAAATAGAGACATAAGAACAAAGATCTGGAGACAGCAACCTCATACACACCTAATGGTTTTGGGAGCCTGTGGAGAGTCAAACTTTTTCAGTAAATTAAAAATGAAGGGTGCTTGAAAGGGCCCACTGGTTATGGAAATGTGTACTAACTGGTGGAGACCTACAGCTGGATGTACCAGGCGATGGCATTCTCTGTGCGAACATGACACTCACTCTGCTGAAGGAGCTTGGGACCAGCCAGGGACCTGCTCCACGTTTAGGATTCAGTCTTTGTCTCTGGTGTCAGAATTAGATGTTTAGAGAGCAGAAAATTCAAGAAGGGCAAAGGGCCATGAAAAAATATTCATTCTTAATTGTGCATGCAAAAATTCATGTTTAATATTCCAAGCAACTACAGTGCTTAAAATCATCCTAATGAATAATGTTTCTGTTTTCTATCCTGAGGCAACACTCTCTTTTGAGACATGAAGTTAGTTTTGCCTTTTATTCTCATTCACTGCACAAGAATCTGATCAAAGATATTATGGCAACTGTTTTTGGCAGAGCTGTTGTTGCTGTTCATTCGCTCAGTCGTGTCTGAGTCTTTGCAACCCCATGGACTACAGCATCCCAGGCTTCCCTGTATTTCACTATCATCCGGAGTTTGCTCAAGTTTATGCCCATCAGCAGAGCTGAATGTGGGAAACGGTGATTGGAGACGTGAGTGATGAATCATGGAAATGTTCAGTGAGGAACCTTCCTGCTTCACCTAATCCTAAATACTCTCATACTTTTCTGAACTTGCAGTCCCTTTGGGTTATAGTAAAGGTGGAACTTACCTTCCTTGCTCAGAGGGTGTGGTCCTAGACTCAGGTTCTGAGATGACCTGCCCTCCCTGGCACTCAGGAGGTTGCTTCATTTATTTTCAATAGTAGCTGAAAGATGCATATTTATAAAATTAAATTAAAGTTCATAACATGAGAAGGCTGTTATTTGAGCAATAGCTAAAGAGAGGCTCTGGATATATAATCTAACTGGAGGTTTACAGGGCAAAATCGAGAACCAGCAAACAATTGCAACATGTGGTCTAAGGTTCATAAACTCTGGACATGATGAGAAACACTGGGGGTCACCGTCATTAACCTAAAACTGCTGCTGATGAACATGGGCTACAAGATGCACAAAGGTCTGGACTCCAAGGGTCTGGAGACACTCATGAGGATGGAATGGTGAATTCTGCTAGGCCCACCCTTCCTCCTCTGCTGCAGAAGCTTCCAGAACCCCAAACAGAAGCTAGGCTGGCCAAAAAAAAAGCATGGGAAAATAGCTCAACCAGCATCTCCAATCCATCAACTCAACTCACTAAAAAGTTTATTGCCTGTTGTATCCCAAGACGATTTAGAATAAACACAGCATTTCAGAAAGTAAAGTCCCACTGTTAATATCTTGGGCTCTTAGAAATCTATGCAAATTTGGTGTTTCATGTACTTAAAGACTTTAACAGAAATCAGCTTCCTAGAAAAAGAAATCAGATATTAGAATCAAATTTAGAATATATATTTCAAAACTTGACTAAGGCTTGTGATTTTAAATTGAAACCTTACAAAGGTTATAAACAACTTAACCATATAGTTGGACTTCCCTGGTGGATTAAAAGGTAAAGAATCTGCCTGCAGTACAAGAGACCTGGGTTGGATCCCTGGGTTGGGAAGATCCAAAGTTTGTCATTTCAGAGAACTTAAATTTTACCAAATATAAAGATTTTGGTTAATTTCTAAAACTTGTTCAAGTCCTAAGGAAATTCAGTCAGAAAATTGATACACTTAAAGAGAGAGCTAAATATATTATATAAATGCAGTTAAAATGGTAATTGCTAATTGGTAAAATGGTAATTAAGTTTATAAGTAGAATTAAAGCCCTGATTACTACAATTATTGAAAATTCCTAGATTCATACTTAGAATAATACATCTAAGTGAACCTAAAAGTTTAAAGAACTGAGTTTCTAAATTGTGACTTTAATAAATTGAATAGTAATTTTTACAAACCAAAGCAAGCATGTCTTTGCTATTGAAAAGGACTTTGAGTGCTGGAAAAGTTTAATTTTGATAGTTTTTATTTCCAGCACAGAAAGAGTCCATAGTGGTTTCTCCTCCATTCTTGACTGTAGGGAGAACCTGTTCTCACCAAGGGGACCAGGTGATTCAGTACATACTGAATGGTGAAAGACCCATTCCCATCATTGATTCTAAATAATACATCCGGATCTTACCTTCTTACATTAATTAGTCTAACTGCCTACATTTGATCATAAAGGAGGCATTCACGCTTACCTTCCTGTCAAACTCAGTTCCAGAGCCTGGCATAAATGCCTCATTTACTCTCTGCCACACGGGGGTGGCCCTGGCCCAGCCCCACATGAATGGCCTGCTGCCACCGCAAGACAGAAACATATGCCTTATGAACCTGTATGAACTGCTTTTGAAATTTTTCAGTGTGGAGATGATTCCCATGGCATTTTCCAACTGTATTTTGATTTATACTCCCTGAACAATATGTAATTTAATGTGAAGAATTGTTTTTCTTTTTATTAAATGAAAACTTCCACCTCTGCATCTTGTAGTCTGACTAGAGCAGGGTTAGAATCTGTGTGTCTGTCAAAGGGCAGATGGTCAGCTCGGTCAGGATGTTCTCTGAGACTTCAAGACATCTATCAGTGTCTGGATCATTCACAAAAGCCATCATCACCATTCAGCAAAGTGAGGAAGTGAATCATGTTTCCCTGCTGAAAAGTTAAAGAAGAGAAACGAAAATTTAAATAACTTTTCAAAAAAGTAAAAAAGCTAAACTATAATAGAAAATTGCCCTGCGTGCATGGTCAGGGCACCAAGTAAAAGGCAAGGATAACTCCATCCTTTGGTTGGCCTCTCATCCAGAAGAGGTCAGTACCACTTGAAGCTTCACATCCTGACCTAGATGGCTCTCACCTGTCCTGCCTCCCCATCTCTGCTCTTCATACATCTTCCCCACAGAGCTGAGTCTCAAAAACCCAGGACAGCTTTTGGAGAAAATCCTTCTGTGGCCACTGACACTGGTAATGCACCAAAGAGTGTGTCTTTATTCATGGAATATATTTGGAAATGCAGTGACAAAGTCCAAACAACACACACATTTTGGAAGTGCTCTATAATTAATAAGTCATACACACAAAGAATTTCATATGTAACTGTAATTGTCTTACTTTATTCTAAGCCAATGGAGGGGTTTAAGTGTATACGTGTAACCTATTCATAGTAAATGCAGCAACTGTATAGCCACAGAGACAAAAGGGCTTTTGTGTTATGCTCTGAATTGCTAGATATGGAAAATGAAGTTAATAGGTGTTATCTTATAACTACCAGAATGAAGTGATTACTGTCCTTAAGAAATTTAAAGATAATTCCATACTATATACCATTCAGATTATATGGACTGCAAAGCATCTTCTTACTCAGTAGCACCAGTGAGCACAGTCTGACAAACGGTGACTTTCCCTGCACACCCTGATGGTTGTATCCCGTGGTTCTCAGAGGCACCGTGCTCCTGAGTCCCCACCTGCAGGCAACACCCATCAGTCTGTTTATCTGGTGACCACACAGCCCAGAGAGCCCATCCTAAGTGTGTAGCCCAGTGGATGTGGGGCACAGGGTCGGCAGGTGCTCATGAACTCGGCCTTTAGGAGTCATCACCATCAAGGAGCCTAAAGTGAAAGTGAACAGACAAACTGAATGTGTTAGTTGTTCAGTTGCGTCCAGCTCTTTGTGACCCCATGGACTACAGGAGCCACCAGGCTCCTCTGTCCATGGGGATTCTCCAGGCAAGAATACTGGAGGGGATTGCCATTTCCTCCTTCAGGGGATCTTCCTGACACAGGGATCGACCCACATGTCCTGCACTGCAGGCAGATTCTTTACTGTCTGAGCCACCATGAGCCTATGAAGGGTTTAAAGTGGGTCCACCAGAATGTGGAGGATGTGGACAAATAGGAATTAGGAAGACAGACCTTCGAGTGACAGATTCTCCTTGAATAAAATCAGGGACAGCTCTCCCCCTGCACTGTCTTGGGAACTGCTTCTTTTCAGCTTGACACTGAGGCAGCTTCTGTAAATGAGGGGATGAGTGGCTTCACCCTACAGACATAAATGCCAGGATGTGAGAGCAGAAATAACAACACATTAAGAATCAACACTGAATATTCATTGGAATGGAAACCACAATTATAGAAAACTAACCAAACTGATCACTTGCATCACAACCTTGTCTAACTCAAAGAAACTATGAGCCATGTCGTGTAGGGCCACCCAAGTGAGACGGGTCATGGTGGAGAGTGCTGACAAAATGCAGTCCACAGGAGAAGGGAATGGAAAACCACTTCACTATTCTTGCCTTGAGAAACCCATGAACAGTATGAAAAGGGAAAAAAGATATGACACTGAAAGATGAACTCCCCAGGTTGTAGGTGCCCAATTTGCTACTGGAGCAGAGTAGAGAAATAGCTCCAGAAAGAATGAAGAGGCTGAGCCAAAGCTAAAACAACACCCTGTTGTGGATGTGACTGGTGATGGAAGTAAAGTCCAATGTTGTAAAGAACAATATTGCATAAGAACCTAGAATGTTAGGTCCATGAATCAAGGTAAGTTGGAAGTGGTCAAATGGGAGATGGCAAGAGTAAACGTTGACATTTTAGGAATCAGTCAACTAAAATGGACTGGAATTAGCTAATTTAGATGACCATTATATCTACTACTGTGGGCAAGAATCCTTTAGAAGAAATGGAGTTGCACTCATAGTCAACAAAAGAGTCCAAAATGAAGTACTTGGGTGCAATCTCAAAAATGACAGAATGATCTCTCTTTGTTTCCAAGGCAAACCATTCAATATCACAGTAATCCAAGTCTATGCCCCAAGCACTAATAACAAAGAAGATGAAGTTGAATGATTCTATGATGACCTATAAGAACTTCTAGAACTAACACCCAAAAAAGATATTTTTTTCATCATAGGGGACTAGAATGCAGAAGTAGGAGGTCAAAAGATACCTGGAGTAACAGGCAAATTTGGCCTTGGAGTACAAAATGAAGCAGGGCAAAGGCTAACAGAGTTTTGCCAAGAGAATGCACTGGTCATAGCAAACACCCTCTTCCAACAACACAAGAGAAGACTGTACACATGGACATCATCAGATGGTCAATACCAAACAGACTGATTATATTCATTGCAGCTGAAGATGGAGAAGCCCTATACAGTCAGTAAAAACAAGACTGGGAGCTGACTGTGGCTCAGATCATGAACTCCTCATTGCCAAATTCAGACTTAAACTGAAAAAAGTAGGGAAAACCACTAGTCCATTCAGGTATGACCTAAACCAGATCCCTTACAATTATACCGTGGAAGTGACAAATAGATTCAAGAAATTAGATCTGATAGAGTGTCTGAAGAACTATGGATGGAGGTTTGTGACTTTGTACAGGAGGTGGTGATCAAAACCATCCCCAAGAAGAAAAAATGCAAAAAAGCAGAACAGTTGTCTGAGGAGGCCTTACAAATAGCTGAGGAAAGAAGAGAAGCAAAAAGCAAAGGACGAAAGGAAAGACATATCCATCTGAATGCAGAGTTCCGAAGAATAGCAAGGAGAGAGAAGAAAGCCTTCCTCAGTGATCAGTGCAAAGAAATAGAGGAAAACAATAGAATGGGAAAGGCTAGAAATATCTTCAAGAAAATGAGAGATACCAAGGGAACATTTCATGCAAAGATGGGCAAAATAAAGGAAAGAAATGGTATGGACCTAACAGAAGCAGAAGATATTAAAAGGTGGCAAGAATACACAGAAGAACTATACACAACAGATCTTAATGACCCAGATAACCATGATGGTGTGATCACTCACCTAGAGCCAGATATCCTGGAATGAGAAATCAAGTGGGCCTTAGGAAGCATCGCTACGAACAAAGCTAGTAGAGGTGATGGAATTCCAGTTCAGCTATTTCAGATCCTAAAAGATGATGCTGTGAAAGTGCTGCACTCAATATGCCAGAAAATTTGGAAAATTCAGCAGTGGCCACAGGACTGGAAAAGGTCAGTTTTCATTCCAATCCCAAGGAAAGTCAATGCCAAAGAATGTTCAAAGTACTGCACGATTGCACTCATCTCACATGCTAGTAAAGCAAAACTCAAAATTCTCCAAACTGGGCTTCAATATTATGTGAACTGAGAACTTCCAGATGTTCAGACTGGATTTAGAAAAGGCAAAGGAACCAGTGATCAAAGTACCAACATCCATTGGATCATAGAAAAAGCAAAAGATTTCCAAAAAAACATCTATTTCTGCTTTTTTGATTATGCTAAAGCCTTTGACTGCATGGATCACAAGAGACTATGGAAAATTCTGAAAAAATGGGAATACCAGACCACCTTACCTGTCTCCTGAGAAATCTGTATGCAGGTCAGGAAGCAACAGTTAGAACTGGACATGGAACAACAGACTGGTTCCAAATTGGGCAAGGAGAATATCAAGGCTGTATATTATCACCATGCTTATATAACTTACATGCAAAATACATCATGTAAAATGCCAGGCTGGATGTAGCACAAGTTGGAATCAAGACTGCAGGGAGAAATATCAATAACCTCAGATATGCAGATGACATCACCCTTATGGCAGAAAGCAAAGAAGTGCTAAAGAGCCTCTTGATGAAAGTGAAAGAGGAGACTGAAAAAGCTGGCTTAAAACTCAATATTCAAAAAATTAAGATCATGGCATCTGATCCCATCACTTCATGGCAAATAGATGGGGAAACAATGGAAAAAGTGAGAGACTATTTCCTTGGGCTCCAAAATCACTGCAGATGGTGACTGCAGCCATGAAATTAAGACACTTACTCCTTAGAAGAAAAGCTATGAGAAACCTAGATAGCATATTAAAAAGAAGACACATTTCTTTGCCAACAAAGGTCTATCTAGTCAAAGCTATGGTTTTTCCAGTAGTCATGTATGAAAGTGAGAGTTGAACCATAAAGCTAACTGAGCACTGAAGAACTGATGGTTTGGTGTTGGAGAAGATTCCTGAGAGTCCCTTGAACAGCAAGGAGATCAAACCAGTCAATCCTGAAGGAAACCAGTCCTGAATATTTACTGGAAGGACTGATGCTGAAGCTGAAGCTCCGATCCTTTGGCCAACCTGATACAAAGGGTTGACTCATTGGAAAAGACCCTGACACTGGGAAAGATTGAAGGCAGGAGGAAAAAGGCAAAACTGAGGATGAGATGGTTGGATGGCATCACCAACTCGATGGACATGAGTTTGAGCATGCTCCAGGAGTTGGTGATGGACAGGGAAGCATGGCGTGCTGCAGTCCATGAGGTTGCAAATAGTCTTACATGACTGAGTGACTGAACTGAACTGAACAATGAACCCTGAATATTCTTTGGAAAGACTGATGCTGAAGCTGATGCTCCAATACTGTGGCCCCCTAATGGGAAAAATTCACTGATTAGAGAAGACCCTGACGCTGGGGAAAATTGAAGGCAGGAGGAGAAGTGGACGGCAAAAGATGAGATGCTCTGTTAACATCACCAACTTCCTGGACAAGTTAGAGCAAGCTCCAAGAGATGGTAACAGACAGGGAAGCCTGGTATGCTGAAGTCCATGGGGTTGCAGAGAGTCAGACATGACTGAGTAAGTGAACAATGAGAAGAAGCTTTGTCTGGGGTTTGACTACTGAGGATTTTCACCAGCAAAGCTAGCTCCCAAGGCAAAGCCCAGTTTATGAGGACCCAAGGCTGCAGAGTCCTGGGTCCCAAACCCCTCTGGCTGAGCAGGCAGTGAGGTGGCAATGCTGGGACAGTTATGAGATCTTAGTTAAAGTTAACATTCTATTTCCTGGTCAGGTGTCTGATCATTTAGCTTCCTGGCCAATGTTTCAAAGACCCATGTTTTGGATTCATGACTCTTCAGCAAATAAACACAGGATATTTGAATCTCTGACTCATGCATGTGGTTGAATAGCTGGTTTCTCCTTTACTTCTTGTGTACAAACTTTTGCCTTAAATATGGTGCTTTATTTTTCCTTTTGATTGATATTAAATGTCATGAATTTCATCAATCACAAAGTTATTAATGCATTGTCAATGGTGAGGGATTTTAAGTGAAACCTAGAAGATCAAATAGCAAAGATCAAATAGCATAAGCCACAGAACAGTTCTTTGGGTCTTTTATTCTGATTTGTGTTCTTCCCTGATAATGTCAGTTATGTTTTTTTTCCTATTCTCACTTGGTAATCTACTCAATGATTCAAACAAAGATGAAATTCTCCTCAAACTTCTGAATAGTGTTTGATGTTCCATTTATATATTTTAGGCTTCAAGGGATAAGCAAATCTCCATATTTTGTGTGACAGCAATTTTCTAAGAGCAAGGAGGCTGGAGGTTTGAGAGGAAGATTTTGGAAAGTCTGGTGAGGGTAGCACTGTTCGCACTGAGAGACTGTAAAGAAAATGATCAGTTTTCACTTTGTGTTCTTTTACCCTATTTTCCCACAGATGAGTATGATCAAAGCTAAAAGCATAAATCAAGTCTTAGATGGCAGGTTTTATGACTCAGTCAGCGTACGTTAGTCTGCCCATTTGTAACGACCACAGAGATACTCACCTTCAACCCCCAACCAAGCACCTGTCATAAGGTACAGTTAGTGTGTCGCTGCTGGACTGGGCAAGAGCTCAATTTCTGACTGGTTGTTATTGTTCAGTCGTTAAGTCACGTCCAACTCTGTGTGACCTCATGGACTGCAGCATGCCAGCTTTCCCTGGCCTTTGCTATCTCTCAGAGCTTGCTCAAATTCATGTCCACTGAGTCAGTGATGCCATCCAATCATCTTATCCTCTGTCACCCCCTTCTCCTCATGCACTCAACATATCCCAGCATCAGGGTCTTTTCCAATGAGTCTACTCTTCGCGTCAAGTAGCCAAAGTATTGGAGCATCGGCTTCAGCAACAGTCCTTCCAATGAACATTCAGGGTTGATTCCTTTAGGATTGACTGGTTTGATCTCTTGCAGTCCAAGGGATCATGAATGGATACATTTGAAAAAATAAAAACCCTAACTGGAAATAATGTAGGCTCATTGTTATAATTGCATTATAATAAACACCACAGTAAACTTCTGAGCAACCACAAACATACAGACTTACAAGACAGAGTAAAACTGTGATTCACTGCTCTGCAGACAGAAGCAGAACCAGATGCACTGGGCAAGAAGCTCATAATTAAGAGCCCAGAATGTAATTACCTTCTTCTATTGTGAGGGGAGAAGAATAATTAAAAAGCCACATCAAAGCAGGTGCTCACAAAGGGCTTTGATTGTGCGGGAGTCAT
Source organism: Bos indicus (assembly GCF_029378745.1). NCBI lineage: Eukaryota > Metazoa > Chordata > Mammalia > Artiodactyla > Bovidae > Bos > Bos indicus. Next base: position 20,407,405 of record NC_091773.1, on the reverse strand, counting down.
GGAGGAATCTGTACTTGACAATATCAGGGACTTTTTCTTCTCCCTAAAGTGTTCCATGTTTTGTGAAATAATTGCTTCAGGTCTAAGGCAATCGTGTTGGTGCATTTCAAAAATCAGAGCAGCAGACATTTATGATATGGGTACCATACACAGGTGTGTGTGAAGATTTGATGCCTGTCCTCATGGAGCTCACAGTCTACTGTGAGCTAATAATCCTGGAGCCAGGACACAATTTACAGCACTTACTTAACTGCAGATTTCTCTTTTTACCCCTCAGACTGGAGGAGTTTTTACTCCTAGAAAAATAGGTCTAGGTCATGTAGAGATTTCAGGAGACCACTTATCTGGGCCTGGAATGAGGTGACCAGTCAGTGACAACCACGGAGGGAGAGCATTCTAGCCATGGAGCAGCAGGATCAGAAACAACTGGCCAGAAATGCTCGGCCTTAGGGGAGAGTGACAAGAAGATCAGCGTGGCAGAAGACAGTGTGCTTGGGTGGAAGTCAAGTCGACAGACACTGCAGGTGATGGGTGGGGAGATCATAACAAGTCCTTTGCAAAATGGGCAAGATCAGCTCCCTCTCTGTGCTCAAGCCACCTTCCCAGCATCTCTTCTCCAGACGTGGAGTCTGCTCCTGCCCCTTGAATCTGCTCTGTCTTTGGGAGAAGCATCGAGAGGGAGACTGTTACTAGTGCTTATATGTGGAATCTAGAAAGACTGTACTGATGAACCTATTTGCAGGCAGAAATGGAGGCGCAGACATAGAGAACAGGCTTGTGGACACAGTAGGGGAGGGAGAGGGTGGGACGAATAGAGAGAGTAGTGTGGGAACATGTACATTACCATATATAAAATAGCCAGTGATAGTTTGCTGTATAACACAGGGAGTTCAAACGTGGTGCTCTGTGATAACCTAGAGGGTGGGAGGGAGGTTCAAGAGGGAGGGGACGTATATATATCCCTGTGGCTGATTCATGTTGACAAATGGCAGAAACCATCACAGTGTTGTACAGCAATTATCGTCCAATTAAAAATAAATAATTATTTTTTAAAAGAAGGGGCATATTGTACCATTTCAAGCCTCCAATGCAAGAGACTCAGCTTCAATCCCTGGGTTGGGAAGATCTCCTGGAGTAGGAAATGGCAACCCACTCCAGTGTTCTTGCCTGGAGAATCCCATGGACAGAGGAGCCTGGTGGGCTACAGTCCACAGGGTCGCAAAGAGTCCATCATGACTTAGCACATAATAAAGCACAGTCATGTGGTTTGTGAAAAGTGGTTCATCAATCCAGTTGACTTCTAAGCTCAAGAAGATTTGCTTGTATTTCTAAGCATTCACAACATGATTGGTTTTTTATAAATTGTGTGGAAGATGTAGTGATGATTTTAATGCAGAAAAACTGACCAACTCTAAAGCTGTGAGTTACATGGGATCCTATCTATTGTTTATTCTTTTATAAATATTTTAAAAATGAGTGCTGCACATGCATAGGGCTCCTCCTTGGACTTAGGTGACTGTATCTCATCAACCCTTACACTTTGCATCCTTAATCTACTACCTGAATGATATTCTATCTTTAAGGGACGAATCATGATCCTTCAAAAACTCTGTGAGCAATTAATTAATTGATTACTCATTCATATTTTTAAAATTTGTTAAGTCTTTAATCAATTTGTTATATTATTGCTTCTGTTTATTTGTTTTTTTTTAACGTTATGGCTTTTTTGGCCAAAAGGCATGTGAGATCCTAAATCCCTGACCAGGTATCAGACCCACATTCCCTACATTGGAAGGTGAAATGTTAACCACTGGACCACCAGGAAGTCCTAAATATATATATATATATTTTTTTTTTTAATAACATAACTTTTAGTACTTAATTTTTATGGGCAAGAGGAATCTAAATATGATCAGCCTTGAAATACATCATGAAAAAAAGTGGTGAGGGTAAAAAAGGGATTTAAAGGACCATAAGTGGAAGAAGAAATTAAAGCTTAAAAATGGAAACATGAGTGTAATGGAATGTTTTCATAGTTTTGGTTTCTTGTTATTTCATCACTTCTCTATCTTTTATCTTGTAAGGGTCTTTCTACACACACAGGAGTGACATATATCCCTACCTTGAGGTCAAAGCTGCATCTTTATTGTCTAGCACATTGCTCTGCAGCACTCAGGAAATGTTCATTAACCAAGGCTATTTCTACATTAGCAAGTTTTCTATGGTCATTTTCACACACACACATACAAAAAAAAAGATGCTTAAAAAAATATAAAGAGTATTTGAACAAGACTTTCTTTTAATTTGTTGTTGTTTAGTTACTCAGTCGTGTCCAACTCTTTGTGACCCCGTGGACTATAGCCCACCAGCCTCCTCTGTCCATGGGATTCTCCAGACAAGAATACTGGAGTGGGTTGCCATTTCCTCCTCCAGGAGATCTTCCTGACCCAGGAATCAAACTCGTGTCTCCTGCATTCGTAGGCAGATTCTTTAACACCGAGCCACCAAGGAAGCCCTTCTTTTACATGTGTTTATTTAACTGAAAGCATTTGTTTCAAGACAGTCATACTCTTCATTATGTTTGTTCTTGGGAAAAAAACTCGGTTCCTCACTCATATTATCTCTCACTTCAGACAGCGATTAAAGATCTCAATGGAAGTAAGAAATGTAACATGTAAACTAGAAACATCATCTTGAACAAATGGACACTTTATGACTCTTACTTTAGCTTCTTTTATCTGTCAGTCACACAAAAATAAAGCAAACTAATGATTAGAAGTCAGGGTATAGATTAAAAGAGGAAGATGGAGGAGGAGTAAAATGGGAGATCGCCAGCCTCCCCACAAATACATCAAAAACTCCTCAAGATATGGAACAACTCCTACAAAGCAACCTCTAGGCAACAGCAGAAGACCCCAGGCCTCTAGGAGGACAGGCTAAGCTCCCTGGAATGAGGTAAGAGAGAAGATGGAGCCAGAAAAAGGGAAAAGATGAAGAATTTCTGGACAGAAGCTTGTACCCTGAGGGAGGGAGGGAGTCCTGAAACAGGAGGAGATCCCATTCACAGGGAAGTTCCCTTGCAAGCGGGCCCAAGGTGGGGCTGCAGAGTCTTGGAAAACTGGGCAAAGCAGGGACTTAGAGGGTAGAAAACAGAAAGCTGCACTTCTCAGCCCATTAACAGCTCACAGACAAAGTTCCCAAACAGAGGGCAGGCTGGGGCAACCGAGAGTTGGTAGGCATACAAACCTCTGCAGCACACACAACCCTCGTGGCACAGAGGACAGGTCTGGGGAGCCAAAAGAAGAACACTTAAGCCCCATGACGAAGAGGATGGGCCTGGGGAACTGAGACAGGTGAGCACAAACCCCACGATACACAGGGCATGCCTAGGGATCTGAGACAAGGGCACACACAACCTGTGAATGTGAGGGCAGGCTCAGGGGCTGAGGGAAGCCCACACTCATCTCTTGGTGCAGAGGGCATGGTCAGGGAGCTGAGAGAAGATCCACACAGGCCCCTACCTAGCAGGTGTCAGCAGTGCAGGGTGGGATAGTGGAACAGAAGCACCAGCAATGATCCCAGGAACAAGTAGGAGCTGACGGCAGTGAAGATATGCTGAGAGTTGAAGTACCTGCAGAAAGAGATGTGTCTAACACTGCCAAAACCAGAAGGACTGACCAAAGACATACTCAACCCATGTTGGTTTAGTCACTAAGTCATGTTGTGTCCAACTCTTGTGACCCCATGAACTGTAGCCTCCCAGGCTCCTCTGTCCATGGGATTCTCCAGGCAAGAATACTGGAGTGGGTTGCCATTTCCTCTTCCAACTGAACCCATAGACACCACAAAACCTGCTACTGGACACTGCACTGCCCTTCAGAGAGACAAGATCCATCTCCATCAACCAGAACACAGACACAAGCTCCCTAACAAGGAAGACATGACAGGGCACTAATCCAACCCCATCAATGGGGGCAGACTCTACAACCAAGAAGAGCTACGACCTTGAGAACCTTTTCTTTTTTCTTATAAATTACACTGTTTATTCCCCCTTCATATTCCACCTTCACATTAACCTTTTGCAGTGCTGTGGAGTTTCCTTCTTTGTTTTTATAGTTTTTTTAAAAAGCTTTTTGATTTTGTTTTTGATGTATTAAACTGCTTTTTCTATAGTTCTTTACTGGCTGTAGCTATTCCTGAATATATATAAAACTTTTACACATATATCTATTTATCTTTTCTCTTCTATTTTTTCTTTTATCCTTTTTTTAAATTACCCTCTTTTCCAAAAAGGTAATAAAATTACCCTTTTATTATCTTATTTTCCCTCTTTTTCTCTTTTCCCTCTTTTTTTCTTTTCCTTCCCTTCTCCTCTTTTTTTTCTCTCCTTTTTTTTCTTCACTCTTTCCTTTTTCACCAAGTAAATTAAATTCTTGTTCTCTTTTTTTATATTACACAGTTGACACCATGCACATACTCAGTTTTCCAGATTGAGCATTAGCTAGCTCTGCTTTTACTTGATCAATATCACTTTTGATTTCCCTTGTTCACCAAGTCAATCTTAGGTATTCTTTTCTTTAGAATACTTTGGTTATAACTGTATGTGTGGAACTGTGTGTATATGTCCCATTATTTTTGTAATTACCTGCTTAATCTGCTTGATCTTCTCCCACTAGAATACAGGCACAAGTCACCCCTAACAAGAAATCAACACAAACTACTCAAACAAACTTTCCCTCCAAGGGCAAAAACCAAAAGGAAGAAGGAATATAACCCTGAAGCCTGGGGAAAAGGAGACGTCAAGTGGAGCAAGTTAGAAAAAAATGATGAAAAGGCAGAGAAATAACAGACCCATCACAAGCATGGAAATTGAAACTGTAATCAAAAATCTTCCAGCAAACAAAAGCCCAGGTCCAGACGGCTTCACAGCTGAATTCTACCAAAAATTTAGAGAAGAGCTAACACCTATCCTGCTCAAACTCTTCCAGAAAATTGCAAAGGAAGGTAAACTTCCAAACTCATTCTATGAGGCCACCATCACCCTAATACCAAAACCTGACAAAGATCCCACAAAAAAAGAAAACTACAGGCCAATATCACTGATGAACATAGATGCAAAAATCCTTAACAAAATTCTAGCAATCAGAATCCAACAACACATTAAAAAGATCATACACCATGACCAAGTGGGCTTTATCCCAGGGATGCAAGGATTCTTCAATATCTGCAAATCAATCAATGTAATACACCACATTAACAAATTGAAAAATAAAAACCATGTGATTATCTCAATAGATGCAGAGAAAGCCTTTGACAAAATTCAACATCCATTTATGGTAAAAACTCTCCAGAAAGCAGGAATAGAAGGAACATACCTCAACATAATAAAAGCTATATATGACAAACCCACAGCAAACATTATCCTCAATGGTGAAAAATTGAAAGCATTTCCTCTAAAGTCAGGAACAAGACAAGGGTGCCCACTTTCACCATTACTGTTCAACATAGTTTTGGAAGTTTTGGCCACAGCAATCAGAGCAGAAAAAGAAATAAAAGGAATCCAAATTGGAAAAGAAGAAGTAAAACTCTCACTATTTGCAGATGACATGATCCTCTACATAGAAAACCCTAAAGACTCCACCAGAAAATTACTAGAACTAATCAATGACTATAGTAAAGTTGCAGGATATAAAATCAACACACAGAAATCCCTTGCATTCCTATACACTAATAATGAGAAAACAGAAAGAGAAATTAAGGAAACAATTCCATTCACCATTGCAATGGAAAGAATAAAATACTTAGGAATATATCTACCTAAGGAAACTAAAGACCTATATATAGAAAACTATAAAACACTGGTGAAAGAAATCAAAGAGGACACTAATAGATGGAGAAATATACCATGTTCATGGACTGGAAGAATCAATATAGTGAAAATGAGTATACTACCCAAAGCAATTTATAGATTCAGTGCAATCCCTACCAACAGTATTCTTCACAGAGCTAGAGCAAATAATTTCACAATTTGTATGGAAATACAAAAAACCTCGAATAGCCAAAGCGATCCTGAGAAAGAAGAATGGAACTGGAGGAATCAACCTACCTGACTTCAGGCTCTACTACAAAGCCACAGTTATCAAGACAGTATGATACTGGCACAAAGACAGACATATAGATCAATGGAACAAAATAGAAAGCCCAGAGATAAATCCACGCACATATGGACACCTTATCTTTGACAAAGGAAGCAAGAATATACAATGGATTAAAGACAATCTCTTTAACAAGTGGTGCTGGGAAATCTGGTCAACCACTTGTAAAAGAATGAAACTAGAACACTTTCTAACACCATACACAAAAATAAACTCAAAACAGATTAAAGATGTAAACCTAAGACCAGAAACTATAAAACTCCTAGAGGAGAACATAGGCAAAACACTCTCTGACATACATCACAGCAGGATCCTCTATGACCCACCTCCCAGAATATTGGAAATAAAAGCAAAAATAAACAAATGGGACCTAATTAACCTTAAAAGCTTCTGCACATCAAAGGAAACTATCAGCAAGGTGAAAAGACAGCCTTCAGAATGGGAGAAAATAATAGCAAATGAAGCAACTGACAAACAACTCATCTCAAAAATATACAAGCAACTCCTACAGCTCAACTCCAGAAAAATAAATGACCCAATCAAAAAATGAGCCAAAGAACTAAATAGACATTTCTCCAAAGAAGACATACAGATGGCTAACAAACACATGAAAAGATGCTCAACATCACTCATTATCAGAGAAATGCAAATCAAGACCACTATGAGGTACCATTTCACACCAGTCAGAATGGCTGCATTCCAAAAGTCTACAAATAATAAATGCTGGAGAGGGTGTGGAGAAAAGGGAACCCTCTTACACTGTTGGTGGGAATGCAAACTAGTACAGCGACTATGGAGAACAGTGTGGAGATTCCTTAAAAAACTGGAAATAGAACTGCCTTATGATCCAGCAATCCCACTGCTGGGCATACACACTGAGGAAACCAGAAGGGAAAGAGACACGTGTACCCCAAAGTTCATTGCAGCACTGTTTATAATAGCCAGGACATGGAAGCAACCTAGATGCCCATCAGCAGATGAATGGATAAGAAAGCTGTGGTACATATACACAATGGAGTATTACTCAGCCATTAAAAAGAAAACATTTGAATCAGTTCTAATGAGATGGATGAAACTGGAGCCTATTATACAGAGTGAAGTAAGCCAGAAGGAAAAACACCAATACAGTATACTAACACATATATATGGAATTCAGAAAGATGGTAACAATAACCCTGTGTACGAGACAGCAAAAGAGACACTGATGTATAGAACAGTCTTATGGACTCTGTGGGAGAGGGAGAGGGTGGGAAGATTTGGGAGAATGGCATTGAAACATGTAAAATATCATGTATGAAACGAGTTGCCAGTCCAGGTTCGATGCACAATACTGGATGCTTGGGGCTAGTGCACTGGGACGACCCAGAGGGATGGTATGGGGAGGGAGGAGGGAGGAGGGTTCAGGATGGGGAACACATGTATACCTGTGGTGGATTCATTTTGATATTTGGCAAAACTAATACAATTATGTAAAGTTTAAAAATAAAATAAAATTAAAAAAAAAAAAAGAAAAGGCAGAGAAACATAGCACAAATGAAAGAGCAAGGTAGAAACTCACAAGACCAAATAAATGTAGAGGAAATAAGCAATCTACCTGAAAGAGAATTCAGAATAATGATAGTAAAGATGCTCTGAAGACTAGAAAATAGAATGGAGAAAATGCAAGAAACATTTAACACAGTTTATACAGTCACCAAGGACATAGAAGAAGTAAAGAATAAGCAAACAGAGATGAATAACACACTTACTTTAATTAAAATTGTTAAAATTAATTAAAATTTAATTTAAAATACTCTAGAAGGTTCAGTAGCAGAATAATTGAGGCAGAGGAATGAATAAGTAAGCAGGAAGATAGAATGGTGGAAACAACTGCTGAAGAGCAGAATAAAGGGAAAAGAATGAAAAGAATTGAGGATACCTTCAGAGATCTTTGGGACAATATTAAACACATCACCATTTGAGTTTTAAGGGTCCCAGAGGAAGAAGAGGAAAAGAAAGACACTGAGAAAATTTTTGAAGAAATTATAGTTGAAAACTTCCACAACATGGGAAATGAAATAGTCAATCAAGTCCAAGAAGTGCTGAGAATCCCTTATAGGATACACCCAAGGAGAAACACATTGAGACACATATTAATCAAGCTTATAGAGATTAAACACAAAGAATAAATAATAAAAGCAGCAAGGGAAAAACAAGTAACATGCAAGGGAAAACCCATAAGATTAACAGCGGATCTTTCAGCAGAAACTTTGCAGGCCAGAAGGGAATCACAGGATAATTTAAAGTACTGAAAGAGAAAAATCTATGACCAAGATTACTATATGCAACAAAAAGCTCATTCAAAATTGATGGAGAAATCAAAAGCTTTACAGATAAGCAGAAGGTAAGAGAATTTAGCACCACCAAACCAGCCATGCAACAAATACTAAAGGGGCTTACATAGCCAGTAAACACAAGAGAAAGGAAAGACCTACAAAAACAAACCCAAAACAATCAAGAAAATGCCAGTAGGAATACATGTATCAATAATTACCTAAATGTAAATGGATTGAATGCACCAACCAAAAGATAAAGCAAGAACCATATATATACACTGCCTACAAGAGACCCACTTCAGACCTAGAGACACATACAGACTGAAAGTAAGAGGATGGAAAAAGGTATTCCATGCAAATGGAAACCAAAAGAAAGCCAGAGTGGCAATCCTTATTTCAGACTAAATAAATTTTAAAATAAAGAATATTTTAAGAGACAGAGAAGGACACTACCTAGTGATCAGGGGATCAATCCAAGAAGAAGGCATAACAATTGTAATTGTTTATGCACCCAACATAGGAGCATCTCAATACATAAGGCAAACACTAATAGGCGTAAGAGGGGAAATGGACAGTAGCACAATAATGGTCAGGGACTTTGACACCCACTTACACCAATGCATAAATCATCAAAACAGAACCAAGAATAAAACACAACCCTTAAATGAAACAATAGACCAAATGGACCTGATTGATGTCTTCAAGACATTTCATCCAAATGCAGAAGAATACACTTTCCTCTCAAGTGCACATGGATCATCCTCCAGGATAGACCACATCTTGGGCCACAAATCAAGCCTCAGTAAATTTAAGAAAATTGAAATTGTATCAAGTGTCTTCTCTGACCACAACACTATGAGACTAGATATCAACTACAGGGGAAAAAAAAAAACTGCAAAAAACACAAACTTATGGATTTTGTGTTACTAAAATGCACTAGTAAATAATGAAGAGGTTACTGAAGAAATGAGAAGGGAAATCAAAAGATTCCTAGAAATAAATGACAATGAAAACTCAACGAGCCAAAATCTATGGGGTTCAGCAAAAGCAGTCCTAAGAGGACAGTTTATAGCAATAAAATCATACCTCATGAAACAAGAATAGACAACCTAACTCTACATCTAAAGCAGCTGGAAAAAGAAGAACCAAAAGACCCCAAAGTCTGCAGAAGGAAAGAATCATAAAGATCAGGGCAGAAATAAATGAAAAAGAAATGAAGGAAGCAATAGCAAAGATTAATAAAGTTAAAGCTGGTTCTCTGAGAAAATAAACAAAATTAACAAACCACTAGCCAGACTCATCAAGAAAAAATGGGAGAAAAGTCAAATCAACAAAACTAAAAATGAAAAAGGAGAGGTTACAACAGACTACACAGAAATACATAAGATCAGAAGAGAATATTATGAGCAACTATATGCTAATAAAATGGACAACCTAGAGGAAATGGACAGATTCTTAGAAAAGTTCAACCTTCCAAGCCTGAACCAGAAAGAAATAGAAAATGTGAACAACCCAATTACAAAAACTGAAATCAAAACAGTGATCAAAAATCTTCCCCCAAACAAAAGCCCAGGACCAGATGGCATCACAGGGGAATTCTATCAAACATTTATAGAAGGGCTAATGTCTATTTTTCTGAAACTCTTCCAAGAAATTGCAGAGGAAGGAACACTTCCAAACTCATTCTACATGGCCACAATCATGCTGATACCAAAACCAGGCAAAGACAACACACAAAAAGGAAAATTATAGGCTAATATCACTGATGAGCATAGATGCAAAAGTCATTAACAAAAATCTAGCAAACAGAATTCAACAACACATTAAAAAGCTCATACACCATGATCAAATCCGGTTTATTCCAGCGATGCAGTCAGTCAATTCAGTTGCTCAGTTGTGTCTGACTCTTTGAGACCACATGGACTGCAGCACACCAGGCTTCCCTGTCCATCACCAACTCTCAGAGCTTGCACAAACTCATGTCCATCATGTCAGTTATGCCATCCAACCATCTCCTCTGTCATCCCTTTCTCCTCCCACCTTCAGTATTTCCCAGCATCAGGGTCTTTTCCATTGAGTTAGTTCTTCGCATCAGGTGGACAAAGTACTGGAGCTTCAGCTTCAGCATCAGTCCTTCTAAGGAATATTCTGGACTGATTTCCTTAGGATGGATAGTTTGATCTCCTTGCTGTCTGAGGAACTCTCAAGAGTCTTCTGCAACATCACAGTTCAAAACCATCAATAGTCCAACTTTCACATCCACACATGATTATGGAAAAACCATAGCTTAGACTAGATAGATCTTTGTAGGCAAAGTAATGTCTCTGTTCTTTGATATGCTGTCTAGGTTTCTCATATCTTTTCTTCTAAGAATCAAGCATCCTTTAATTACATAGCTGCAGTCACCATTTGCAGTGATTCTGGAGTCCAAGAAAATAAAGTCTGTCACTCTTTCCATTGTTCCCCCATCTATTTGCCATGAAGTGATGGGACCGGATGCCATGATCTTTGTTTTCTGAATGTTGAGTTTTAATCCAACTTTTTCACTCCCCACCTTTCACTTTCATCAAAAGGCTCGTTGGTTCTTTGCTTTCTGCCATAATGGTGGTGTCATCTGCATATATGAGGTTATTGATATTTCTCCCAGCAATCTTGATTATAGCTTGTGCTTCATCCAGCCCAGCATTTCACATGATGTATTCTGCATATAAGTTAAATCAGCAGGGTGACAATATACAGCCTTGACATACTCCTTTCCCAATTTGGATCCAGTCTGCTGTTTCATGTCCAGTACTTACTGTTGCTTCTTGACCTGCATACAGATTTCTCAGGAGGCAGGTCAGGTGGTCTGGTATTGTCATGTCTTGAAGAATTTTCCACAGTTTGTTGTGAACCACACAGTCAAAGGCTTTGGCATAGTCAATAAAGCAGAAGTAGATGTTTTTCTGGAACTCTCTTGCTTTTTTGATGATCCAGTAGATGTTGGCAATTTGATCTCCTTTTCATTATTGGAACTGGAATGCAAAAGTAGGAAGTCAAGAGATACCTGGAGTAACAGGCAAAGTCAGCCTTGGAGTACAAAATGAAGCAAGGTGAAGGCTAACAGACTTTTGCCAAGAGAATGCACTAGTCATAGCAAACACCCTCTTCCAACAAAAAGAGAAGACACATGGACATCACCAGATGGTCACTACCAAAATCAGATTGATTATATTCTTTGCAGCCAAATATAGAGAAGCTTTATACAGTTAGCGAAAATAAGACAAGAGGTTGACTGTGGCTCAGATCATGAACTCCTGATAGCAAGATTCAGACTTAAATTGGAGAAAGTAGGGAAAACCACTAGACCATTCAGGTATGACCTAAATCAAATACCTTATAATTATACAGTGGAAGTGACAAATAGATTCAAGGGATTAAATCTGATAGAGTGCCTGAAGAACTATTAATGGAGGTTTGTGACATTGTACAGGAGGCAGGGATCAGATCATCCCCAAGAAAAAGAAATGCAAAACAGCAAAATGGTTGTCTGAGGAGGCCTTTCAAAAACCTGAGAAAGAAGAGAAGCTAAAGGCAAAGGAGAAAAGGAAAGATATATCCATTTGAATGGAGAGTTCCAAAGAATAGCAAGGAGAGGTAACAAAACCTTCCTCAGTGATCAATGCAAAGAAATAGAGGAAAACAATAGAATGGGAAAGACTAGAGATCTCTTCAAGAAAAGGAGATATACCAAGGGAACATTTCATGCAAAGATGGGCTCGATAAAGGACAGAAATGGTATGGACCTAACAGAAGATTAAGATGTTAAGAAGAGGTGGCAAGAATACAAAGAAGAACTGTACAAAAAAGATCTTCATGATGCAGATAATCACAATGGTGTGATCACTCACCTAGAGCCAGACATCCTGGAATGTGAAGTCAAGTGGGCCTTAGAAAGCATCACTACGAACAAAGCTAGTGAAAGTGATGGAATTCCAGTTGAGCTATTTCAAATCCTGAAAGATGATGCTGTGAAAGGGCTGCCCTCAATATGCCAGCAAATTTGGAAAACTCAGCAGTGGCCACAGGACTGGAAAAGGTCAGTTTTCATTCCAATCCCAAAGAAAGGCAATGCCAAAGAATGCTCAAACTACCACACAATTGCACTCATCTCACATGCTAGTAAAGTAATGCTCAAAATTCTGCAAGCCAGGTTTCAGCAGTTCAAACTATCTCACAATTCCAGGTATGCAAGGATTCTTCAATATATGTAAATCAATCAATGTAATGCACCATATTAACAAAATTGAAAGATTAGAAACAATATGATCATCTTAGTAGATGCAGAAAAAGCCTTCAGCAAAATTCAGCACCCTTTTATGATAAAAATGCTTCAAAAAATGGGCATGGAAGGAACCTCCCTCAACATAGTAAAGGCCATCTATGATAAGCCTACAGAAAACATAATTCTCAATGGTGAAAAACTAAAAGCATTCCTTCTAGGATCAGGAGCAAGACAAGGGTGTCCACTCTCACCACTGTTTTTTAACCTAGTTTTGGAAGCATTAGCTACACAATTAGAGAAGAAAAAGAAATAAAAATAATCCAGATCAGAAAAGAAGTAAAACTCTCACTATTTGCAGATTATATGATCCTATACATAGAAAATCCAAAAGAAACTATCAGAAAATTACTAGAGCTAATCAGTGAATTCAGCAAAGTTACAGGATACAAGTTCAATACACAGAAATCACTTGCATTCCTATATCCTAAAAATGAAAAATCAGAATTAAGGAATCAATCCCGTTCAGCATTACAACAAAAAGAATAAAGTATCTAGTAATAAATCCACCTAAGGAGACAAAAGACCTGTAAATGGAAAATCATAAGACACTGATGAAAGAAATCAAAGATGACATAAACAAATGGAGAGATATTCCATGTTCCTGGGTAGGAAGAATCAATATTATGAAAATGAATATACTACCAAATGCAATCTACAGATTCAATGTGATCCCTATCAAATTACCAATGGCATTTTTCACAGAACTAGAACAAAAAATTTCACAATTCATATGGAAACACAAAGGACCCCAAATAGCCAAAGCAGTCTTGAGAAAAAAGAATGGAGCTGGAGGAATCAAACTTCATGACTTCAGACTATACTACAAAGCTACAGTCATCAAGACAGTATGATACTGGCACAAAAACAGAAATATAGACCAATGGAACAAGATGAAGAACCCAGAGATAAACCCAGGCACTTAACTTGTTTTTGACAAAGGAGGCAAGAATATACAATGGGGCAAAAATAGCCTCTTCAAGAAGTGATGCTGGGAAAACTGGACATCTACATGCAAAAGAGTGAAATTAGAACACTTCCTAATGCCACATTGGGCTTCCCTGGTGGCTCACTCAGTAAAGAATCTGCCTGCAATGCTGGAGACCTGAGTCCTATTCCTGGGTTGGGAAGATCCCCTGGAGAAGGGCATGGCAATCCACTCCAGTATTCTTGCCTGGAGAATCCCATGAACAGAGGAGCCTGGCAGGCTGCAGTCCATGGGGTCGCAAAGCGTCGTACATGACTGAGCAACTAAGAACATTTCCTAATGCCACACACAAAGATAAACTCAAAATGTATTAAAGACCTAAATGTAAGACCAGAAACTATAAAAGTCTTAGAGAAAAACATAGAACATTCAACATAAATCAAAGCAAGATCTTCTCTGACCTATCTCCTAGAGTAATGGAAATAAAAACAAAAATAAACAAGTGGGACCTAATTAAACTTAAAAACTTTTGCACAGCAAAGAAAACTACAAACAAGGTAAAACAACAACAACAACAACAACAACAACCACCCTCAGAATGGGAGAAAATAGTAGCAAATGAAACAACTGACAAAGAATTAATTTCCAAAATATACAAGCAGCTCATACAACTCAATACCAGAAAAACCCAATCAAAAAGGGTGGGGAAAAAAAACCTAAAAAGAAATATCTCCAACGAAGACATATAGATGGCTAATAAACACATGGAAAGATGCTGAACATCACTCATTATCAGAGAAATGCAAATCAAAACTACAATGAGATACCACCTCACACTGGTCAGAATGTCCATCATCAAAATGTCTACAAACAATAAAAGGTGAAGAGGGTGTGGAGAAAACAGAATGCTCTTGCATTGCTAATGGGAATGTAAACTGTGGAAGATGGTATCTAGTTTCCTTAAAATACTAGAAATAAAACCACCATATGACACAGCAATCCCACTCCTAGGCATATACCCTGAGGAAATCAAAATTGAAAAATACACATGTATCCCATTGCTCATTGCTGCACTATTTACTATAGCTAGAACATGGAAGTAACCTAGATATCCATCAACAGATGAAAGGATAAAGAATCTGTGGTACATCTATGCAATGCAATACTACTCAGCCATAAAAAAGAATGCATTTGAGTCGGTTCTAATGAGGTGGACGAACCTAGAGCCTATTATACAGAGTGACATAAGTCAGAAAGAAATACAAATATTGTATACTGATGCATATATATGGAATCTAAAAAGACGGTACTGATGAATTTATTTTCAGGGCAGCAATGGAGAAACAGACATAGAGAACAGACCTATGGACATGGGGGAGGGGAGGAGGGAGAAGGTGAGATTTATGGAGAGAGTAACATGGAAATTTACAATGCCATATGTAAAATAGATAGCCAGTGGGAATTTCCTGTGTGACTCAGAAAACTCAAACAGGGGCTCTGTGACAGTCTAGAAGGGTGGGCTGAGGAGGGAAATGGGAAGGAGAGTCAGGATAGAGGGGACATGGATGTACCTATGGCTGATTCTTGGTGACATATGACAGAAAATCACAAAATTCGGTAATTATCCTTCAATTAAAAATTTTTAAAAGATAAAATATGTAAAAAATAAGTCAGGATATAAAAAGGAGAACAGATCACAGAAAAGCCAGAGCATCAATTTGCAAAAATTCCTCCCCAGAAGGTAAGACTGCCTGCCTCCAAAACAGTGCAAAGGGCCACACACACACCACACCCCCAACACTAGATGCAGCAGTCCATTGAAAAATTAGCAGCCACCTTCAAGTTAAGCATCA
Organism: Bos indicus; assembly: GCF_029378745.1. Lineage (NCBI taxonomy): Eukaryota > Metazoa > Chordata > Mammalia > Artiodactyla > Bovidae > Bos > Bos indicus. The sequence continues at coordinate 20,391,833 of NC_091773.1, read as the reverse complement.
GATTCATTCTTTTTCCAATGCTATAGATCATACTATTGTGAAGTTTTTTGGTTTCTGATGTGACCCGAAATGTTTTAATTGACTATATATTAATTTTGTAATTTGAAAGCAATGAAAGTATCTTCATTATGAAAAATGTAATATGAACACTTAGAAAGCTCACTGAAATATTTAAATTAATTCTTTTGATTAAAAATATGGTACTACCATCAAACCAGTCGATCCTAAAGGAAATCAACCCTAAATATTCATTGTAAGAACTGATTATGAGGCTGAAGCTCCAATACTTTGGCCATCTGATACAAAGAGCCACGCAACTCATTGGAAAAGACCCTGATGTTGGAAAGATTGAGAGCAGAAAGAGAAGGGGAAACAGAGGATGAGATAGTTGGATGGCATCACCGACTCAACGGACATGAGTTTGAGCAAACTCTGGGAGATAGTGAAGGCCAGGGAAGCCTGGCATGCTACATTCCATGTGGTTGCAAAGAGTCAGACATGACTGAGCAACTGAACCACAGCAGTGGTGCTAGCAATGTGCAGAGAAGATTTACTAATATTTATAAAATCTGACATTTCAGTCACATCTTCAGCTGTTTTTTTTTTCCAATGGATGTATTCCAAAGATAATTAAATATACTATGCATTTACAAAAGTACAGAAATGGAAACGAAATTCTAGAAGAATACTATCTTATGTAGTTGCAACAGTGGTGACTAAAGTTTAATTAGTTAAATATTACTTATTCATAGCAATCTCTTATTTTTATTTTAGAATTTCCACACTTTGCCCTTAGCAACAACCATTAATGCAAAACCTCTACCTAAAACTGTTCTCAAGCAGGCTCATTTCTTATTTTTTTTGAGTCATAAACAACAGAATCACAGAAATATTAATGACTTGTTTACAGTCAAAGATTCCATGCATTTTCTGTTTCGCCTACTTGATTTGTTTGATCCAACTAAATTTGTAATTTTTGTTTTTCTGAGAGATGTAATTGATTCACAGGAGGAAGTAAAATACGAGCAATGAAACACTTTGTAAGAGAAATATTTGACTTATGAAATCATAACAGATAGAAACAGTAAAGCAAGCAGATATGTTCCCACCACCTACAAGAAACTAATTTACAGACATCATTGACAGAACAAAACCTCTGTCCAGCCCTAGCCACCAAGTCTTGTTAATCAGTACTGAGAGCTAATTGTTGTCTCCTTCTTTCTGCTGCCTTTACAGGTAGTTCAAACATGCCTTCTCTAGTTATTTTTCTTGAATGTTTATTTAGTAGAAAAATCCAGAGTACCTGCTTATAACTATGTGTGTGACAAGACTGTAAAATATAGCATTTTGCTTCCAATATAATGGAGAACTTATCAGAAAACTTCAACTGTGTATGTGCCTGTATTTTTCTTCCCATGTTGTCCCCACAATTGTTATTACTTCTTCACCTAAGGGAAAAACAGAAGGGTACATAGAAAGGAAAATGTACATTTGAGGTTTTAGTTACTGACCATAAATCTGCCCATTGTTTTAGTACTGGCACAATAGAAATACTTGGAGAAAAGCATCTTTATCATCATTTTATTTTATTTTATTTTATTTACAATATTGTATTGGTTTTGCCATACATCAATATGCATCAAAAGCAAACTATATTAGAGTTACCTGCATTTGCACTGCAAATTTGGGAATCCTTCTATGCTTAGAGACATGTGTGTTTAATTACTCTGGTAAGCAGAGTAATTATGCAGAAGACATAAGAGACATGGGTTCAATCTCTGGATCAGGAAGATCCCCTGGAGGAGGGCACAGCATCCCACTCCAGTTTTCATGCCTGGAGAATCTCATGGACAGAAGAGCCTGTCAGGCTGCTGTCCTTGGGATCACAAAGAGTCGGACATGACTGAAGCGACTTAGCATGCACGCCAATCACAATCGAAAACCATCCCACAGCTCAGTTGTCCCAAAGCTGTGGTTTATTCTTTCCACACAATGTGTGTGCTGGGTGTTGGCGGATCCAGGCAGGGCTGGACATGGTTCATCCCCAGAGGGAGGGTCCCTCCATTGTCTCATGTGCCTTGGACAGGGGGCTGCCTGACTATGGTCTTCCCAGGCTGAGGGCAAGTTAAAACCAAACTTTCCCTCCTACCAGGTCTGCTAAAGTCCACTGGATAAAGATGGACTTGGACATCAATGAGGCTGGGATATTGTCTCAACTTTATGTGGGAGGAACTGCCAAGTCATGTGGACACCTGGAGTGACTAAGGCTTTGTGAAGGGAATGCATCGACTACAGCCCTGTCACATGTGACATAGTTTTATGTGGTACACAGTTATAGTAACATTCATACAAATTCATAAGAAAGGTATTTGGCACATTTCCTGCAACCATGATGAATCACAATTTTAGAGCATTTAAATAAACAGATGTCCACGTGGCATGTTTTCTGGTCCAGGAGTCAGCAGTCAGCATGTACATGTTAAGTGGATCACGGCGCCCTTAGGTGACATGTCTGTAAGGTGTCTGTAAGGTGACAGACATCCACTGACTGCTCTGCTCTGTGACTTCATCTGACTGGCTCTCCTACCCGCCATCATCCAAATCAAGGTCCAGAAAGAAAATTTTTAATCCTATCAGATTTAATGATTACGTGAAGGGGGAATCTTCTGAGTTTGAAGACATTGTTTTTGCTCCAACAGCTCAGACATCCTTCACATCAGCTACATGAGGCTCCTGTTTGCAGTATCTATGTTACAACTTCAACTGCAGAACATCTGTGATGACTAGATATCTGTAAGTGACAATCATTTGAATATCCTGGAAGCATTTTAGATATTTTAATGCTAAATGCATCTAGTCAATTCTCTTATTGGAACTAGATCTATTTAAATAGTACAAATTTAAAACAACTATTTTAATTATCTTTTTTGTCTTTCAAAAATTACTTTCCTTGAAACAAAAATGAAACCATTTCATTTAGAATTCTCTGACAATCTGTCTCACATTAAATGTACAGATCTCATGGGAGAACACTTTATAAAACTATATGATGTTAAAAAGTGAATACTTTTTTCTAATGTGACTCATTATTATAAAATAGACTTATTATTTCTGATACCAGAATCTTAAAATTTTCTATTTTTAAAGATATATAGGAAAAATGTGATTTCCAGAACTCAAGGACTAAAAACACACACAAACACATTTATAGAAAGAGAGTTTATAGAAGATATAGACTCATTTTAATAGCTGATAAAACACAAGATGCAATTATTCTTTAATTCTATGAGTAATTTGAATAATTAATTAAATCAACATTTACTGAATGCATGTCACCTATCCAAAGTTCTGGATATAAAATATGGGTAAAAAACACACCTCTTTAACTTTCAGAAATCTGATCATTGAGGGGTTTGGTGCTGAGGAAACAGATAGAACACTGCACAACCTAGAAAGTAGGATCACTATCGTATAGAAATAGGAAGTTGCTCAGTCATGTCCGACTCTTTGCGACCGCATAGACTATACAGTCCATGGAATTCTCCAGGCCAGAATACTGGATTGGGTAGCCTTTCCCTTCTCCAGGGGATCTTCCCAACCCAGGGATCGAACCCAGGTCTCCCACATTGCAGGCAGACTCTAAACCAGCTGAGCCACAAGGGAAAAACGATGCCAAAAGTGCTTCCATAAAATACTCTTCCCATCCCCTAGCACTGGAGCCAAAGTTGCTCTCAGTGCAGAGGGAAACCGCAAAGTATTCATGTCACCTATGCGCTCTTGTTGGTGATGGACAGGGGAGCCTGGCGTGCTCCAGTCCATGGGGTCACAAAGCGTCAGACATGACTGAGTGACTGAACTGACTGACTGACCAGGTCGAGGGCCACAGCCCCTCCTCAGCCTTCCAGTGTATTATCAGCTGTAATTTTCCACCCAATTCTTTTCTTTAAAGTCTAGGGAAATCCCCCCAGTAAGTTCATGGTGCTAGTTTTTCTGTAGTGCATTTTTCAACGAAAGTCTACATTCTGAGCCTTTTAAAATAATTTTTTTTATTTTTATTTTTTTTTACTTTACAATATTGTACTGGTTTTGCCATACATCAACATGCATCTGCCACGGGTGTACACGTGTTCCCCATCCTGAACCCCCCTTCCACCTCCCTCCCCATACCATTCCTCTGGGTCATCCCAGTGCACCAGCCCCAAGCTTCCTGTATCCTGTGTCAAACCTGGACTGGCGATTTGTTTCTTATATGATATTATACATGTTTTAATGTCATTCTCCCAAATCATCTCCCCCTCCACAGAGTCCAAAAGACTTCTATACATCTGTGTCTCTTTTGCTGTCTCGCATACAGGGTTGTCATTACCATCTTTCTAAATTCCATATATATGTGTTAATATACTGTATTGGTGTTTTTCTTTCTGGCTTACTTCACTCTGTATAATAGGCTCCAGTTTCATCCACCTCATTAGAACTGATTCAAATGTATTATTTTTAATGGCTGCGTAAAAGTCCATTGTGTATATGTACCACAGCTTTCTTATCCATTCATCTGCTGATGGACATCTAGGTTGCTTCCATGTCCTGGCTATTATAAACAGTGCTGCGATGAACATTGGGGTACATGTGTCTCTTTCCCTTCTGGTTTCCTCAGTGTGTATGCCCAGCAGTGGGATTGCTGGGTCATAATGCAGTTCTATTTCCAGTTTTTTAAGGAATCTCCACACTGTTCTCCATAGTGGCTGTACTAGTTTGCATTCCCACCAACAGTGTAAGAGGGTTCCCTTTTCTCCACACCCTCTCAAGCATTTATTGCTTGTGGACTTTTGGAATAATTTTAAAATAATCTACTTCTCTGTATTTATAGTCATAACAAAGATTAAATGTCTTATTGCATGAAAGATAAAAATTAAATGACCAAATATTTATTGACACAAATACATTATCTAAGAGTTGGCAAGCAGTGTTTCCATGCATTTACATCATTTTAAATTCAAATTACCACTGGTACTTGTGGGCAACAAACTTAAAGTTGAACTCCAGTCACACCCACCTCTTGGACTCACAGCCCTCTATGCATGAAGGACATCCACACCTTCATGTAAGTCTGTCCACACCCCTGCCTGTGGGCAAAAGTGGGACTTGTTTATTTTCTAACCAATCAAATATGGTGCAAGTGCTGAGTCATCACCTCCATGATTGGCTGTGTTACTTAATCTTCTGTCTCAGCAATGAGTTGTTCTTTTCTGCTTCAGTTGGTGATTCACATGCAGCGTGGTGAGGGGCTTCTAACTTTCAGCAAAGGCTCCAGCCTTCATCGAGTTACTACAATTAAACAGACCCCATCAACCACCCCCTGCCCTTGGAGGCGGGCTCTTCTAGCCCAGCCTCTGGGAGAGGAGGCAGCCCAAAAGCCAAGTGACAGACTCTGAGCAGAGGCACCACCTGAGCCCACACTCCTGACCCCGGAAATGGTGCTGCGTCAAGTGCTGTTGTGGTAATTGAGGTGCAATAGAAAATTCAGGGAAACTGAATCGAAAACCCAAGTGACGTGCGGAGTGCCATGTCCACTGAGCCTTCTCCGTCGCTTCTTAGCAGGTGTGTCAAAGCCAATTATTCTCTTTAGGTGTACGGAAAGTATGCAAATATTATGGATAACAATATTCTTTACTTTAATCAATTACCATCTGTACCAGTGAAGCATCATGTGGCGCTATTACACCCTTCTCTACAGCCAAGAAAAATGATTATTTTGATTCCGGCAGATCCACTTATAGTATCAACAGATTTTTCAAGCATTCGAGTTTATCACAAATTACCATTGTATGCCAATAGTGTCTTTGAAAGAAAACCTGGCATAGGAGTCAATAAACTTTTGTTCAAGGCTGATTTCTGTTGGTTGTAATCCTGTGACAACAAACACATTTCCTTTACTTTCCAAGCTTCTGCTTCCTCATTCTGGTTCCCACCACCTATGACACTACTGTGAGTGGCTATCTGTTGAATAACTGTTTCATCTCAGTGGTGTATGGAGATGACACAGCATTCTTTTCAGTCCTTAAAATAACCTCACAAAGAGGGTGTTATTATCTCCATTTTACGGATGAGGAAACAACTCAGTTATCAGGTAAGGTGTCCACCTGTTCAATAAAATCACAGGCATTTGAATCCAAGTTTCTCTGGTCCCAAAACTAGAGGTCTTTTCTCCTTAGGGTTCAGTATTTTTGTAATTCATACCTATTAACAATGAGTAAATGGGCTTCCCAGGTGGCACTAGTGGTAAAGAACCCACCTGCAATGCAGGAGGCTTAAGAGACATGGGTTGGATCCTTGGGTCGGGAAGATCCCCTGGAGGAGGGCACAGCAACCCACTCCTGTTCTTACCTGGGAAAATCACATGGACAGAGAAGCCTGGTGGGCTACAGTTCATGGGGTCACAAAGAGTGGGACATGGCTGGAGTGACTTAGCACACACTCAACAAATAAGTACTGGCATTTGGGCCCAGTTCTTACTCCTTAATGATAAAAGGTTGTATTTCCTGATGGACCACGTAATAGTTATTTCAGAACCCAAGCATAAATAACACAAAAATCACCACACGCTTATTAGAAATAATCTGTCTACTAATAGATTTCTCGGGCCTGACTTGTCAGAAGGGTAATAATGACCAATGTTTCCATGCTCTAAATTTGAACAGTGTTAAATTGCAGCATTCAATATCCTTATTATTTGTCTTTCGATTTACATTTCTCATTCTTGGTCGCTTCATTCTCAAATTCCCACATAAAAAGAATAAAGAAGGGCTTTACAAGATAAACCTGTATCTTATTCTGGATTAATTTACTAATTCCAAGGGATCTTCATTTTTCCATTAGTGACTAATAAAGGCTAGCAGTTTCTCCTTAAGGTTGTTTTTAATGACTTTCATCTGCAATACTAATTTAACATAGATTATGTGATGGCAAAATAACTGAATTAGCATTTCCTACTTTGTAATCCAGACATAATGTACTAATTTAGTAAAGGTTACCATTTCCCCCAAACACCTACATGTATCTATGTACCTTTTCCATCGCAATTTAGAAATCCTGGCGGTCCCCACCCTTGACAAGGATGGCTGGAGCAGCTCTGAGCTCCTCCAGACAGCTGGTCATTCACTTTCCTCCCCTGCCTCTCGCTCAGTGACATCACAAGACAGCATGGAGTCCATGCGGTGGGGAGCACTTATACCCCAAAAATGAACAGTAAAGGCTACAGCTCTGGGCTTTATATTTTAGGCAAATCATTCACCAGCCCATGACAGATTTCCCTCTATGGAAAAATCACAATGATAAAAACTACCTTTCACTTAGAAGGAAATTTAGAAATTGCTAACTATATAAAACCCTTGATAAATAGATTAAAATATGTATCAATTTGTGGGTGCCTGCGAAGTTGCTTCAGTTGTGTCTGAAGCAACAGATCCTATGAACTACAGGCCACCAGATTCCCCTGTCCGTTGGGTTTCCTAGGCAAGAATACTGGAGTGGGTTGCTGTGCCCTCTTCCAGGGGATCTTCCTGACTCAGGGATCAAACCTGCATCTCTCATGTCTCCTGCATTGGCAGTCGGGTTCTTTACCAGTAGCACCACCTAGAAAGCTCCTATATCAATTTAGCATATTTTAAATGAATAAGCCAAGGCTTTCTGAGCCAGTGTGATGAGAAAATTATGGAAAAATCTAAGCCTGAATATCAGTCATTTGGTAGAGAATCTGTCATGATGTTTACTAGACAAAAGGATTAGTAAGGCAGTAAATGTGAGTTTTGCTTTACACAAAGTTCTCATAACTTATTTTAAAAGGTTAACTGTTAGCCTGTCTGGTTGTCCCTGTTCCCTCGGTCATCATTAGTATAAGAGGACAAAGGGGCCAAACCAAGAGGAAATATGGCCTCATCCTCACAAACTCACTCAGTGCCAATTTCCACAGGTAAATTTCCATCCTGAAAAGTGAGAGTATCTACCACAAAGCAGAAACCCTGGTAGAGGAGCTGAGACGCATGAAAAGGTATTTTTACGCAGAATATAAAATAAGTGAAACTCTTTTGAATTGCAATTGAGTGTAAGCCTTATTTGTGCCAAGAATAGTTTAGTGTGGCTTTTCTACTCAGCACAAAAAGAACATTTTTTCAGGTGCAATAGGATGCATCATCCAAGAAGACTGCCATGGAGTTACTTGGACGGCGAGCTATGAGCCTGGAAAGAGTCTGTCAGCAAGATAAGCTGCAGAGCTGAGCTCAGTGTGGGACTCCTACACCTGACCAGTCTCATCCTTTAATAGCAGTGGGTCTTCTCACTTCTGACATGGACACGTGGCAGGACTCTTACCTCAACAGCATCCAGCCTGGGGCGGGAAGTGCAGGTACACACACCTGCATGGTCTTGAACTCAGGAAGCTTCTCAGTTCTGCCTCTTCTGGAGTATTTTATTACCTCGGTGCTCAGTTGCTCAGTCGTGTCCAACTCTTTGGGATCCCATGGACTATAGCACACCAGGCTCCTCTGTCCATAGGATTCCCCAGGCAAGAATACCAGAACAGGTTGCTATTTCCTTCTCCAGACGATCTTCCTGACCCAGGGATGGAACCTGCGTCTCCTGCATTGCCAGGACATTCTTTACCACTGAGCCACCAGGGGAAGCCCTAACCGATGATGTAGAATTCTTAAACTTCCCTATTAAAATGAAGCCAAGATTGAGCAGGAGTTGGAGTCTTGTACTCAGATTTCTGTCTGACCCCTGCCCAGGTTGCAATCAGAGGTCACTTGATTTCCCTGGGATCTGGAACACAAGTGTCTAATCCTGACATGTAGGAAGGGCCCAGAAAATGGGAGACATTATTTTGTATATTTAGAGATGACAGAGAACAGGTAGAGAAACCTAAAAAATGTTATACTCAGGGAATTGGTCTATTGTAATCTGCATTTCAAAACTATTTGTTGCTGAAAAACTAATTTTTATATTTTCTTTCCTCTTTAACATGTCACTTATTGTAGTAACATCTTAATCCCACCAACGTTTGCCAGGATAACTTTGAAGGTACAAAGCCCCACACAACTAAAAATACCCTCCCCTGTGAGCTGTGCCACGGGGCTTGGTGGTTACAAAGAAGGGATGAAAGGGCTTAAAGAAGTAAATTCATCTCAAAACAGTTTTACTGTTTTGAAAAATGCCAGATTTATTAATATTAAAATCCTCTAAAGTTAAAAAAATAGATTTATGAAATAAGCTGATATTTGTAATCACTATCACTCCAAAGAGAAAACACTATCTTACGTTTTAAAGACAATAATGTCCTGATTATTTTCCAATCTGACTGGGCTACAGTGAGCCCCTTGATGACATAGCTAAATGTAACTGAGTTCATTTGAGGGGAAAATATACTCTATTCTAATAAATTAGCATTTGCTTCAGGGGTTTTAAATAAAATGGAAAAAAAATTATAACGTTTTTCTTCTTTACCTTGTACAACTGAGCAATTTTCTTTCAAACTTTGTGAATAACTCAGTCTGTTGATGTAATGATATTCTTAGTACATTTGCAGAGCAAAAAAAAAAAAAAATGCTGCTAATCACTTACTGAACAACTTCACACAATGAAATCATGAAGCAGCTTGTTTTTGTCTTTCCTTGTTCATTCAAATATATTCTCTGGAACTAGTTCTTCCCTTGCCCCTGATGAAACTTAGAGCACGTCCCATTACTCCTGATTTTTTTTTTTTAATGAGTAATACAAGTTTCTCCAGATGGTAATAACTATAGCTAGTCAAAGTTGATACAACTCAAAACTTCGTTCAAAGTCACAGCTCTGCCCACGTCCTGTGGAAAGAAAGCCCCTAAAAGCATAAGAAAGATGTGATTGGAGAAGAAATATATCTACTCATGCTGTTTTCTTGATAAAACAGATTAACCACTTTGACACTGAGTTCCCTAGCAGACACTGGGGCACCACTCATGGCAGCAGAGCCTGGTCCTTGAGTCTGGAGCAGGGAGACAGCAATGCTGAAGCACAGGATCCTGAGCGACCAGCCTGGCAGCCAAACCACAGTCTCTTCCAGACCCAGCAGATGCCAGTACCCTAGGGCTAGACCTCAGCTTGCAGAATCTTACCTGAAAACTCAGAGGGAGAGAGGCCTTTGGGGAATGAAGCCTTCATGGGGTCAAGCAGCAGAATCAGCCAGGAATGCAGAAAAGCAAAGGAAGCGCCTTCAGATTGGGAATCCCAGGAACTATGGGGGATGCTGGAGGAAAGTGATGGTTTGACTACAAATCTTTGTCCCTGAGGCCTGAGAAAGAGGACATTGTACAAAGAAATGTATTTACAAATATTTCTTAACTCACTTATAATCTGAGACAAAACTCCAGAAAGAATTCAAAAGTATTCCCCACACAGAGGTTTCCACCCTTCTCCCCACCCCAGAGCTCCCAAATGATTCCAGTTCCCTCTTTATGTCTTGGAGACACAAGTCCAAGTCTTTATGAGTAGCAAAGAAGCAAAAGAGAAGTAAACAGCAAGATTGTGAGAATTGTTTTCATGTTGCACAAAATTCCTTCTAATTGATGCCGCAGAGTAGCCGGAGGCCGTATCCTTGCAGGACTGAGCACCACTGCTCCGTCCATCACCTCCTCAGTGGTAACTGGGCGAGGAATGCAGACTTTCTGTAAATTCACATTGTCAGAGATACTCAGAGCACAGCAGGAGCCCCCGCTCCAAGTTCCAAAGGTGATCTGAACCAGAGACCCAAACTGTCTGATCTCTCCAGTGGAAACGCCCATCTTGAGCTCCTACACCATCCCCTCATCCTTCCTGTTCAGTTTCTAGCACATTGATTTTGGCTCCTGCAGAGACACAGAGGTGCTGGTCCGAAGGCTGGGCGTTGTCTGTTCAAAAGAAAGCTATGGCCAGGGGAAGGGAAATCAGAGATCACGTCATGTTTTCTAAAACAGTTTCCTTCGATATTAGCTTCTCTGATGCATGGTTTAATGTTTAAAAAAAAAAAAAAAAGGCGCTGGACGTGTAAAGCATACTCACTCATCCTTCTGAAAATGTTTCCTTTTCGCAAACACGGGACAATTTTATTTTTTAGGCTAATGATGCCGGGAAAGATTGAAGGCAGGAGGACAAGGGGGCGACAGAAGATGAGATGGTAGGACAGCATCACCAACTCAATGGACGTGAGTCTGAGCAAGCTCCGGGAGATAGTAAAGGACAGGGAAGCCTGGCGTGCTGCAGTCCATGATGTCAGTCCATGGGGTCGCAACGAGTCTGTCAGGACTGAACAACTGAACAGTAACAACAAAATGACACGTTTCAGGATCCGCAGGGAACAAGCACCCTGCCTGGACTCAGCCACCATGCTCTGCTACCGTGTTTCTACAAATCTGGAAAATAAGTTTTCTCAGGGATTATACAATTCTTTCCCCAGAAACACTGAAATTTAAACTGTAAAGAGAGAAAAAATAAATTTATCTTAATACATATCAAATAAACAGTGCCAAGCTTTATAAACCTGTGTTTCAAAACAATTCAACTGTTTCAACCACATAATAGGCCCAGAACATTCTTTTGTGCCATGTCAAAAGCAGAATCATGCTTAGTTAAGATGGAAAAGGCTTTACGTCTGTACGAGAAAATTTTGAGAGAGGGAGAGGCCACATTCACATAACTTTATTCAGTATGTTCTCATCGTTCTATTTTATTACTAGTTACTGTTAACCTTTTGCTGTGGAGTGAGTGGGAATAGAACACTCAACAAGGCTGTGAAGCTTGTTTTCTTACCAAGGTCCTTTGTTTTTTCTTGAGTAAATTCCCTTTGCATTACTTCATACCTTTTGTTAATCTCAAGATTTCTGGAAATGTTATTAGTAAAATTTATTAATGATAGAAGTTATTAATAAGTTTCTCAGTACTTTTCTGTAGGGAAGCTCTGGAAGGTCTTTGTGTTTTCAGACCTTTTGTTCCCCCTCCTTCATCCCCTCAACCTCCACACCTCACTCTCCACTAGAGGTAACTGTCTATCCCTGGATAAATGTGTAGAGAGGAGAGCGGAGTGGACAGCTCTACCCATCAGCCTGACTGTACCAGACCTGACTTCTCCATTCTCCTGCTATAAGAGGAAAGGGTTTTTCCTTCTCCTTGACCAATACAAATTCCTTCCTTTCTGTGTGCATCTTCTCATTATTCTCATCTTGCAGGAAAAGAAACTTCAAGTTGGAATATTTAAGTAATTTTTAAAAAGATCACAAAGCTGAGCGGAGTTAAAACCTACTGGTTTTGCCCTACTCTTCTGGTCTGTCTAGCATTATCACATTGTCTCATATTATTAACAAATCATCAGAGATTTTGCAAATACAGTTATTACTATTGTTCTCACAATCTTTAAAAATATCTCTCATTTCTGTGATACACTCAATTTTGAAATTACCCATTTTTATTTAGTCTTTAGGCTTTCCCAGGTTCCCAGTCATAAAGAACCTGCCTGCCAATGCAGGAGACATAGAGTGACATGGGTTTAATCCCTGGGTCAGGGAGATCCCCTGGAGGAGGGTATGGCTACCCACTCCAATATTCTTGCCTAGAGAATCCCCTGGACAGAGGAACCTGGCGGGCTACAGTCCATGGAATCACAAAGAGCTGGACACGACTGAAGTGATTTAGCACTCACAAATTTATCCTTTAGTTTTTCACATCTAGCCATGCTTTAATTCAAACAATTCAAAACTTACAAACTCTAAACTCTATAGTGGCTGTTGGTCATACTGGTTTATATTTATTCATAGTCATGTCTGACTCTTTGCAATACCATGGACTCTAGCCCATCCAGTTCCTCTGTCCAGGGGATTCTCCATGCAAGAAAACTGGAGTGGGTAGCCATTCCTTTCTTCAGGGTATCTTCCCAAATCAGGGATCAAACTCAGGTCACCTTCATTGCAGGCAGATTCTTTACTGTCTGAACCACTAGGGAAGCCCATTTATTCATAAGAGAAGTTCATTTCTCACTCACTACAACATGGATGTGCTGGATTGGCAAAAGCTCCTTCACGACTTGGTTCAGGGGCCAGATCCCATCCACCTTCAGGCTTGACCATCCTTCCAAAACACCTTCTGAGGTAATGTATTTGTATGGAGTCAACAGAAGAGGAAATTATATATGTGCCAGGAGTGAATGTGATCCACAGAACAGAATTGTGTAGTTGGGTGACACAGTTCAATGTCACTTGGAAAAGTAACTTTGCTTCGTGGACACTTAACCAGTTTCAGACACGATGTAGTATCATTATTAGAACTCATATGATTTGAAAAAAAAGGAAAAATATGTATTTCATTTAAGTTTTATGCTAATATTTCTCAAGTTTTGCTCTAAAGTTTTAGGAATACACTTGTAGTAAAATTCTACTTGAGTTTTATTTCTATTTCTCTTGTAATTATATTAGTCTCTTGAAGTTTGTTGACAAGCAGAGTGAGTTAAGTGGTATTGTCTTATTTTCTCATTATCTCTACTATGAAATTTGGTCTAGGAAATTTATAAAGTTAGATGGATTTTAACCCTGAACATTTTCATTCAAATGCTGAAAAAAGAGATTCTGTCAGTCTCTCTAGTGATTCCTTTTCTCTGGTTAACAATAGGCAAGAATATATAGGAAATGAAAACCCTGCTCACCCTTCTGAGAAAAGGCTATCATGACTTACCAAGTGACTGTTCCAGTTCAGTTCAGTTCAGTCACTCAGTCGTGTCCAACTCTTTGTGACCCCATGAACCGCAGCACACCAGGCCTCCCTGTCCATCACCAGCTCCTGGAGTGACTGTTTAAATCCTCTTAAATCTGGACAGAGAGAGTATGGAAGATTTACCCAATGCCTGTAACAGCCATTTACAATTAAAGTTCATTCTTATAATAAACTAAGAATGTAATTCTGCTACTAAAACTGTCCCCAGAGGAATTTTCTTATAATGTTCACAAGAAATTCCAATAAAGTTCTTTAAATTATGGTGCTAACTTGAAGACTTTAAATACAACACTTAACATTTAGCTTTAGATCTGAGTCTTATAACAGGATATGAACATCAATGTCTTAGGAATGAGAGTGTTTCCAACTCCCCTGAGATAAGCACTAAAGTATGACCTAACTCACTGCCCCCAAAATGGTTATGATTGAGCAAAAAAAGAAAACACCATAAATCCAAGTGTTTGTGTTTGAATTCAAACTAAAAGAACACACACAGACATATAGGATTTAGAAAGATTAGTTTTAAAATCCTGATTAACCGATAGTCTGAATAGATCATCAGGTTATATCTATACATAAAAATTGTTTTGTTTTGTAAAAACCAGTTTGTATTGAGGATATAGTCGAACTCAGGTCAATAATGCTAAGTTCATCATGTACACAGTATGATCTCAAGGGTTTATTAAAATTCACACCAAATGTTAAATTCTTTACATAGAGATATTTAACTGAGTGCACTTAGAATACACAGGTGATTCTTGAACAACATGGGTCAATCTGAGCATAAGTTATAGTCAGCTTGTATGTCCCAGTTTTGTCCATCTAGGGAGTCAGCTAACCATGGACCTTGTCTCATGTTTACTATTGAAAACTGCTTGCCTGTGAGTGGATTGGTGCAGTTCAGACTTAAGTTGTTCAAGGTCAATTGTATATTTTTTTCATTTTAACCCATACTGGGAATTCAAGGCATAATGTATTCAGATCTGACCACACTGAGGGCAGCATTTATTGTTGAGGTTGTTGCTTAGTCACTAAGCTGCATCCGACTCTGTGATCCCTTGGACTGTAGCTCGCCAGGTCCCTCTGTCCATGGAATTCTCCCAAGCAAGACTACTGGAGTGAGTTGCCATTTTCTTCTTCAGGGGATCCTCCTGACCCAGGGACCAAACCTCCATCTCCTTCATTGACAGGTGGATTCTTTACCACTGAGCCACCTAGGAAGCCCTGTTATTGAGGGGGTGGGGTTTTTTCAACCAGGACCTTGACAGGTTGTTATCATCTAGCTATCTCTTATCAGCTATTTTTATTTTTTATTGCTTCTGCAAAAGACTATATTTTTCTACTCTTCTAACTCCGCAAAATGATTCCTATTCTTTTCAGGCAGTTGCGATGTTAGGAATTGTTATAGATACAAAAGGTCACTCATGTTTTGGGCAGGTAATTTGTTAATGTCCTTAACAGTGAATGTTGCTACCAAGGAAATGACCTAAAATTTCTCTTCCTAATAAAAAAAATAGGTGAAAGTTATATTTGCTCAATTCCAGGCTCCTCTGGCCATCGAATTCTCCAGGCAGGAATACTGGAGTGAGTAACTATTTCCTTCCCCAGGGTATCTTCTCAACCCAGGGATCAAACTCTGGTCTCCTGCATTACAAGCAGATTCTTTATCAGCTGAGCAATCAGGGAAGCCATTTTTAATGCCAAGGAAATGAACTAAAATTTCTCTTTCTAATAGAAAAATAGAAGAAACTCATTTATATTTGCTCAATTTTACTATCTAGGTTAAAATATGTCCCCCTTTTAATTTGAATTCATATATACAATATGAAAATAACATGCATTTAAAATTCATTAATGGCAAAAACCGAACCAAGCAACAAGCAAAGAAAAATTGACCATTTTGCTCAGTGTTTAACAAAACAAAAATGAAGCACACTGTAGATTATTGTCTATCAGTAAAGTACAACTGCCCTGAACTTGCTTCTTTGCTTCCACAGTGTTTCATTTCTGCTTGGAAGACACAACCTTCTTTGCTGCAAAAAAATTTTTTTTCAGAAGGGAAGGCATTTTATTTTATTTTCTTCTTTTTTTAAATTTTAATTGGATGCTAATTACTTTACAATATTGTATTGATTTTGCCATACATTGACATGAATCCACCACGGGTGCACACGTGTTCCCCATCCTGAACCCCCCTCCCCAGCTCCCTCCCCATACCATCCTTCTGGGTCATCCCAATGCACCAGCCCCGAGCACCCTGTATCATGTATCGAACCTGGACTGGCGATTTGTTCCACATATGATAATATACATGTTTCAGTGCCATTCTCCCAAATCATCCCCCCTTCCCTCTCCCACAGAGACCAAAAGACTGTTCTATACATCTATGTCTCTTTTGCTGTCTCGCATACAGGGTTATCATTACCATCTTTATAAATTCCATATATATGCATTAGTATACAGTATTGGTGTTTTTCTTTCTGGCTGACTTCACTATGTAAAATAGGGTCCAGTTTCATCCACTTCATTAGAACTGACTCAAATGTATTCTTTTTAATGGCTGGGTAATACTCCATTGTATATATATCACCGCTTTCTTTTTTTTTTTTTTTTATCACCGCTTTCTTATCCATTCGTCTGCTGATGGACATCTAGGTTGCTTCCATGTCCTGGCTATTATAAACAGTGCTTCAATGAACATTGGGGTACACTTGTCTCTTTCAATTCTGGTTTCCTCGGTGTGTATGCCCAGCAGTGGGATTGCTGGGTCATATGACAGTTCTATTTCCAGTTTTTTAAGAAATCTCCACACTGTTCTCCATGTGACTGTACTAGCTTGCATTCCCACCAACAGTGTAAGAGGGTTCCCTTTGTCCATACCCTCTCCAGCATTTATTGCTTGTAGGCTTTTGGATAGCAGCCATTCTGACTAGTATGAAATGGTACCTCATTATGGTTTTGATTTGCTGCAAATTTTTTTCAAGCTCTTGAGATTATATTTTCTTCTTCAAGAATCAAAACCAAATAAAAAAGCATTTAATTTTTTCCCTAAATTCATTTTATGGGATTTTTTTCTAATAAAAAGCAAATTCTGATTTGATAATTATCTAGTTTTTTTCCCCTTCATGAAAGTATCATGTAATTAAGTGTACCAAATATACATCAACTTTGCAATAAATAAATTTGAAATATTTAACCCTTTATACAAACCTAAATGTACTTTGGAATAAATCTATTTATTTAGAATAAATCTCTTTATGAAAAGAGAAATAATGCTGGATTGACTGGTAAGAGTTTTTTCTAGTTTGAGTTAACTACAAACCATATATTTTAGATCACTTTTCTAGCATTACATATCAGAACATCTCTTCAAACTTCATTTTATGATTAAAAAATACTGTTAACAGTTTTGAAAGTTTTACAAGTATGCCTGGAAAACATTTTTAGCAAAAGTATTGGAAAACAGAGAAAGACTAGTCTCTTTCACAATGACATTCATACTACAAAATAGACAGTAATTAAACCTGGGCTGGCATCAGGTCCCACCACTTCATGGGAAATAGATGGGAAAACAGTGGAAATGGTGTCAGACTTTATTTTTTTGGGCTCCAAAATCACTGCAGATGGTGACTGCAGCCATGAAATTAAAAGACACTTACTCCTTGGAAGAAAAGTTATGACCAACCTAGATAGCATCATATTGAAAAGCAGAGACATTACTTTGCCAACAAAGGTCCGTCTAGTCAAGGCTATGGTTTTTCCAGTGGTCATGTATGGATGTGAGAGTTGGACTGTGAAGAAAACTGAGCACCGAAGAATTGATGCTTTTGAACTCTGGTGTTGGAGAAGACTCTTGAGAGTCCCTTGGACTGCAAGGAGGTCCAACCAGTCCATTCTGAAGGAGATCAGCCCTGGGATTTCTTTGGAAGGAATGATGCTAAAGCTGAAACTCCAGTACTTTGGCCACCTCATGCGGAGAGTTGACTCTTTGGAAAAGACCCTGATGCTGGGAGGGATTGGGGGCAGGAGGAGAAGGGGACGACAGAGGATGAGATGGCTGGATGGCATCACTGACTCAATGGACGTGAGTCTGGGTGAACTCCGGGAGTTGGTGATGGACAGGGAGGCCTGGCGTGCTGCGATTCATGGGGTCGCAGAGAGTCGGACACGAATGAACGATTGAACTGAACTGAATAGTCATCACCCGTAAAGAGTCTGATGTAAGATCTTGTGAGAGGAAACAATGCAAAGAGGGAAGTGGATGTACCAATGAATTGAATGCAAAACCACTGACCCTCAGAGCTGATGTCATCTAACTCAGGGCTGGACACTAGCTTGACCAAAGAGGTCTCCGAACAAATGTCTAGGAAACATCCTTTTGTCTGCTTGATTTTCACGTTAATTCCATCTTAGGTCAATTACTCTAAGCAACTTAAATTTCTTGGAGCTACTACACATGGGTTCATGTGCATCACATATACGGGCACCTCACCAGCTTGGGATGAATAATGGGGGTGTGTTTCATTTAAATGTTCTGATTCATGTCTCCTTTCCCGGAGCCAGTCTGCAACATTATAAAAATATTACACATATTCACACTATTATATATAAGATAGGTAACCAACAAGGGTCCACCATATAGCAAAGGGAACTCCACTCAATATTTTGTAATAACCCATAAGAAAAGAGAATCTGAGGAACGTGTGTGTGTGTGTGTGTGTGTGTGTGTGTGCGCGCGCGTGTGCATGAACGCACTCATTTGCTGAGTCATATCCAACTCTTGCAGCCCGAAGGACTGTAGACCACCAGGCTCCTCTCTCCATGAAATTGTCCAGGTAAGAATATTGGAGTGGGTTGCCATTCTTTCTCCAGGGAATCTTCCCAACCCAGGGATTGGACACGTGTCTCCTGCATTGGCAAGCAAATTCCTCACCATGGTACCACCTGGAAGCCTATGCATGTGTGTATATATATATACATAAACACACACATACATGAATCACTTTGCTGTATACCTGAAACTAACATGATATTGTAAATCAAATATACTCCAATAAAAAATAAAGCAAAAGACAAACTTAAACAATTAAAAATATCAGAAAACCCACTCAAGCGCAGGGTTGGTCCCGGTGCCCTGTACCTTGTCCTTGAAGCCAGACCTAAGTCCACCCCGGCACCCCCACCCCAAGGCTAAAGAAGCCATGTGGGCTCTGGCACTAAGATTCCAGGAAAGCCTGTCTGACCATTTTCACCACCAGCTCAGGAGGCGAGTCAGGGGCAAATGAAAGCTGGACAATCCCCACGGGATCCCTCACAGTTCTAGATGCTGTCAGGGCAAAACTGACCTGGATTTATCATAACGCTGTTCTATTAGGATTTGGCTCTTTCTCTCTTTCACAAACACCCAGCAACACACAGACAGAGCCGTCCCCTCCTGTACACCCATCAGGGGCTTCTGAGGCAGCCGCATACCACACCCCAGGAGCAAGATGGAGAAGAAAAAATTCATGGTGTGTTTCCCTTTAAGGTAAAGAGTCACTCAGGTGCCCAGCGATTTCTGTTCAGCTGCGTGAATCAAAGGATTCCTTCTCACCAGGTTGGACCTGCCAGCAGGAGGAATGAGAGCTTGGTTCTCTCACTGGAGATGCTTCAGCTCCTGAGAAAATATTCCCACCACTTTCCACAAACATTGAAAGCCAGGGTTCTGGAGAAGGGTGGCCTTTGCCAATATTAGCAAATGTTTCGTTATCCTAGGAACAACTTGCTGACTTTTAAATGAAAACATTTTATTCTAAAAATATACTTCAAATGTAACCTCTCAGCTCCCTGTCACACCAATCCTATTGATCCCTCTCTCACTGACCGTTAAGTGATCTGATTTTGTAGCTATTGCTGAATTAGTGGTTTGGGAGTTTCTATGGGGTGTGCTGGGACTGTGGACCCTCCTAAGATAGCACAACATCCAGTCCCCCGTTTGCCAGGACATTTAGTCAATTTGCTCCTCATCGATTTCTAACTGAATGTTGTTTATGTAGCTCTGATTGGAGATTCTAAAGCATCTCAAATGATCATTTTGGACTGTAAAGAAATTCATCATGTGAATTCAATGAGTTCCTTCTTAATTGACATATATTTCCATACTTGGGCTTTGATAAATTTATCTTATAGGCCTTCAAGTTAAATTAACTGGTAATTGATTAGTCATAAAAGAAGAGCTGACACTTTGCTGACAAAGGTCCATATAAGTCAAAACTATGGTTTTCCAGTAGTCATGTATAGATGAGAGAGTTGGACCGTAAAGAAGACTGAGCACCAAAGAACTGATGATTTCAAATTGTAGTGCTAGAGGTTTTTGAGAGTCCTTTGGAGAGCAAAGAGATCAAACCAGTCAGTCCTAAAGGAAATCAACCTTGAATATTCATTAGAAGGACTGTGGCCTTCCGATACTTTGGCCACCTGATACAAAGAGCCAACTCATTGGAAAAGACCCTGTTACTGCAGGAGAAGAAGGGGGTAACAGAGAATGAGATGGTTGGATGGCATCACCGACTCAATGGACATGAGTTTGAGCAAGCTCCAGGAGATAGTAGAGGACAGAGAAGCCTGGCGTGCTGCAATCAATGGGGTCACAAAGAGTCAGACACAACTTAGTGACTGAACAATACAACAAGAAAGAGCACATTTGTAATCAAAGGGAAACCTTTTCTTCAATAAAATCACTTTCATCATTGGTGCGAATAACAGGAACACCCAGCCTGTGATTCTGTCTTGGTATAAGGTTCTAGGAACCCAGCAGATCCTCTACTGACTGAGCTGGTTCCCCTCCCCTGTAGGCAGCACTGATGTGTGGTGAAATCTGAACATGGGATGATGTAACTTTCACTCTCTTCCATGAAAATGTTCCGGTTTTACTACCTCACCATGACCTTTCACTTCCTGGGCCTCATTGATTTCTCAATTAGGCAGGTGATGGCTCCTAGTTTTGTAGATAATCCACGTTTACAGTCTTTCTTTTTCTCTTTTCCCCTCTTCCCTTCAGATGTTGATGCTTAGCATCTTGTCTCCATGTCTTGTAAGGAGGAGGGTAATTATGGGTGAAAAGAAGAGAAATATAGAGCTTGACCTAAATTCTAAAAATATTCCCACCACTAAAACTCTGTCATTTTAGCCAATTTATTGAAATGCTCTGGGCTTTGATTGACAACGAGAATAAAAAAACAGTTCTACAACTCAACGTGCTAAACATTGTCCTGGGAGCTGTCACGTCTACTTTTCATCTGCGGTAATTCCACTTTCAGTGGATGCTGACCCTTGGTGTGAGACTTAGCACATGCACTGCCATTATATGTTGGCAAAACCAGAACAGTATGTATTTAAAAGACACAAGGCAATAGTGTGAAGCAAGAGTGGTAAATAATTTCTAAAAGGGGAATTCCTGAATACATAACTTTCCAAGCTCCTTGTCACTCCTGATTTTCAGTGCCATGGACAAGATCATGTAATGAAAATGCAGCATCAGCTCACCTTTTTGACAACTGGATTAAATACTAGTGGACTGCTGTTGCTAAGTCGCTTCAGTCGCGTCCGACTCTGTGCGACCCCAGAGATGGCAGCCCACCAGGCTCCCCCATCCCTGGGATTCTCCAGGCAAGAACACTGGAGTGGGTTGCCATTTCCTTCTCCAATGCATGAAAGTGAAAAGTGAAAGTGAAGTTGCTAAGTTGTATCCAACTCTTAGTTGACCCCATGGACTGCAGCCTTCCAGGCTCCTCCGCCCATGGGATTTCCCAGGCAAGAGTACTGGAGTGGGGTGCCATTGCCTTCTCTGACTAGTGGACTAGTATTAGTAAATACTAATGTCAAATTGGAATTGGACATTCCAATTACAGAACAATGGTTGACTCCAGGGGAGATGTTCACATGCCTGGGGTAAAACTTGTACATTTTTAAAAATCCATTTCTGAGTCATTTACCCCCTCAATCCACACCTAGCTCAGGATCTTCTCCCCTGATGAGACTGCTCTGTGTCTGCAGCATAGCATGCAGACGTTCAGCCTCCTAACAGGAAACTTTCCCCACCACCCCTGGCTTCTAGGAGAAACCCAAGAGGAACTTGCTTGCAGAGACTGAGGCACAAAAGAAAGTAATTACTGTCTGTGGGAAATTTTTTAAAATAATAACTAGTACACATAAGTGTTAATCACTCAGTCATGTCTGACTCTGCAACCCCATGGACTGTAGCCCACCAGGCTCCTCTGTCCATGGAATTCTCCAGGCAAGAATACTAGAGTGGGTTGCCATTCCCTTCTCCAGGGCACCTTCCCGACCAAGGGATCAAACTTGGGTCACCTGCATTGCAGGCAGATTCTTTACCGTCTGAGCCAGCTAGGAAGCCCAGTAAACATAATGGGAGAATCATCATATGTTTTCCTTCTCCATCAATGTCAAAGATGTAAACTATCATGTTTTGAGCTCTCCCAACCTTCTGTGGAACAGGGAGCTGGTGAATCTGATGTTTTCGAGGGTCCGTGGTAAGTGTACACTTCAGTTTACCAAGACTCGCAGCTGCTAAAGAATGTTCAGTCTCCCAGTTTTTCAGTTTCACTATATCCTTATTTAGTAACACATGCAGAAAACAACCATGAACTCCAATAGTGCAGGCATCAGAATGCTGCTTCCCAACTGGTACATAATTAAACCATCCTGACTATTATCAGGATGCAATATCCAAATCACATTTAATACAACCACATTTTCAAAAATTTTATGTCAGTGCTGTTAAAACTGACTAATTATTCATGTTTCTGTTTGTATTTAATTCCTCTGGGGACACACAGAACTGAACTTCTTTCAGTATGATTTCATTTCAAGTCACTGTTTTCCCATTTAAAAAAGTCTCGAGAAATTGGTACAGGAATAGACCTCATAGTCCCTAAGAAGAATATTTTTTTAACTTTGCTGAGACCAGGCAAATGGTGTTTTCCATCCCTCAGTAATGTCACTTACACTCTACCTTCAGGCTTTTTCCTGGTGTTTTCTTCCATGAGAATTCTGTCTCTAACAACAGTATTTATAAGTCTGCTAACTCAGAGGCCCTTGCTATTTCTTCCAGTTACAGGTTTTGGTGGTTGTAAATTATCACCATCAAGGGTTTACAAGAAAGAAAAACAAGAAAACACTAAAAAAAAAAAAAAAAAAAAGCCCGTGTACTTCTGAATATGCATTATGCAATGAAATTTACATTTAGATTTTCAAAAGCAATCTTCATTCTTATTTAAACTCATGTATATATAAGTACCTATACTTATATATGCATGAATACCCACACATAAAACTCAAAATGTTCACTTAAAACAAAACAACGCATGCTTTGAAATGTGTTTCTAGCATTAAAAGCTTTAAGGAAATGGATATGCTTTTAAAACAACAGTATTAATCCAAACTACAGGTTTAAAAATAAAAGAATGCCACCCAAACTAGCAAATATTTTTTGTATAGGCCTTCTTATTTAAATATTTACAGAAGCAATGGGAATTAATACATATGACTTGCTTTTTTTTTTAGTATGTGCATAGCAGAAAGTCCCTGCAAAGTGAACACAGAGTACATTCTTTTTACAGGGAGAATACTGAATTTTCTCTGTTGCATACAGTGACCTTGATAAAGTACTTTTTGGAGGATCAGAACATCAACCACATTTTCATTTGTCTGGAAAAAACACAGATGCAAAATAAGTGTTCCACTGACTCAGGAAAATAATAACTGTGAAGTTAACATTTCAATAAGCCAGTAGATCCTATTATAACTAGTATTAATGCCCTACTCATAGCTTCACTATTTGTGTTAAACTTTCTCTTGCCCCTAAGAGTGGAACTAATTTCACTGACTCTTAAACAAGGAAACATCATTCATTTAAATAAATACTATGTTTTAAACATTCATTTTCCAGATTAGAAGAAGAAGCTTATGCCAAAAAGTGTTATCCACCATTTGAATATCCTGCTCCCATATTTTTCTATATTTAGATTTTGTGTTTTCACATTTCACAGTTAAATTGCAACTGCAGATTACTGGCTTATGTCTTCAAATTTACAGACACTGATTTTTTAAATAATTAAGTAAAAATATTTTATTTAGAAAGGAAATTTTGAATTTAAACCCAAAAACCTAGTTATGAGTAGGTTATGTTCTCTAGCTGTTTTAAACCATACTATGATTTTTATCAACTTTAAAAGGTCTAGGCTCCTTTTTTTCAATATCCACCTGTCTTTAGCTTTCTCAGCCACAATTATGAACAGATGAACAGAAGAAAAGTACCTGTAATTTAGCAAAAGCCTAGAAGTGATTTTTTTTTTAGCCAGATAGTTAAGGAACAGAATGTGTGGACTTTTCCAGAATAAACACAGTTCCTCAGCACAGCTTTGCTTCAAGTGTGCTTTTAGCTGCCATGTCTAATCCACCGAAGAAATTCACATTATTGTGCTTCTGTGGGTTTTCATGAATTAAACTGGCACTTTCTGTTATAACCTTCTATTTGGGGGGGTTATAGTAATTTCACTGGAAAATGTAATTTGATACAGAACTACACGAAATTGCGGCTAGAGGACATCTAGAATAAATTAAAAGGGAAGGAAAGTCCTTTTGGCGGTTTTAATTTATAGAAGTTCAAAGACAAAATAGAAAATGTGCTGGACCTGTGACTCTCTTAGAGTGATGTCTATGGTGGGAGCAATTTGCATACCATCAAAGTACCATGGATGCATCTGACTCCCCGGCACCCAGGTCCTTCATCGGACCCCATGAGGCTCTTTCTCACAGGCTTATTTGGAATAAAAGTTGTCTGGGCAAAGTGTCTTCACTAATGCACTTCACTTAGCACTCATTCTTTCAACTAAAAATGCCCTTTCAACAAAGCAGAATTATCCTTATGTCTGGAACATCCCCTGATGCAAAGGCCTGAGAACTTCTTGTCCACAAAGCTAGCATCAGCTTTGATCTTCTTCTTTAAGACCTGGACATTCCCACCAAGGTTGGAGAGAAGAAAGTATGGTTTTGAAGATCAGTTGGTATCAGAGCCAGCAGAAGCCACCATCAGATATAGCAGAACACCTGTTACCTAGAAGACACACAATAAGCATTTAATTGAATTGATAGATTATGTAAAAATAACTACAAATGGGGGGATAAATACAGATTCATAAAAAGAATGTTTTTGTACTAGGAAAGTAACAAAAGTGGTGAGGCAAGTTTAAACCGAGCCATATGCAGCACAGATGAAGGAAGCGGGAATGTTTTGCCAAGAGATTTCATTCAGTGAAATGATGACATAATAGCTTTTATATACATGAATAATTTCCATGTGGAAAGGAGATTATATTTATTTAGGAGGCATAGACAAAAGTTGCAGCATGAGATGAATAGTCATTTTGAGAAGCAGAATTTCAGCTCAATTTGAAACACAAATTTCAAGCTTTGGAAAATCCAGGAAACACTGCCTTGTGCTAGGCGGTGCTCTCTCGCAGTGATGTGCTGAGAACCAGGATCCATGCACCTTTGTTCTGGTGCTCTTAGGAGACAGGATCACAATAAAACTTTCCCAAAATGGTCCATCAAAATCGCTTCTTTGGAATGTTCATAAGAATGGTGTAGAAAAAAAAAAGTTTCAAGGCCAAATAAGTTTAAGAAACCCTAGGATATCATTCATAAGAACTATGAACATCCAGAGGACGGACATGTGGGACCCACCTCACCTGTTGGTCCATGTTTGGTGTTACTGCAGAGGATCCCACAAGTGCCCTGGGAGAAGGGAAAACATGAGAGATGCTTCTGGGGACTGAGAGGCAAGATTGGACAGCGGGTACCTTGTTTGGTTTTGTTTCCCATCTCTTACATGCTGCGGTGCAAACACATGTGAGATTGACCAGGTGGGAAATGAGAGACAGGAAGAAAAAGGAGAGAGATGGAAGGACAAAGGGAAGGGAAGAGAGAAGGAAGGAAAGAATGGAGGTTAGAAATTAAAGATAAAAATGGAGAACAGGAGGAGAGACTGGAGGGAGGAGGTGAATTCAACGGCACAGTTGTGGCTACAACACATTATTCTTCCCAGATTTTATTATGCAATAAAATATGTATCCCCAAAACATACAAAAGAAAACAAAAATGCACAGCTCTAAAAAGCTTGAAGCCTCTCTGAGCCAATCTGTGTTATAACCCCCTTGGGATCACCAGAGTAGTGGACATGACAACAACCACCCTGAGGCCCCACTCCCCAAGCTCAGCCAGGTCTCCAGCACAGGAGAATGCTCTCCTGAAGGAATGATTCTGAGTCCTATTCACAGCCTGGGGTGAAAGCAAGGTGCTTCTCAGGGTGATTCAGGGAAGCAGCACTTTAACAAAGCACTTAAGAATGGGCTCTATTGCAATACGACACACTTCATGGTTACTTAAGGAAAAAAATCAGTGTTGGAGAAAAACACGCTTGGTTAGGCAGTTACTTTTTCAGCAACCAGTATAATGAGTATCACAAAAGGTTAGAAGTACTGACACCCCAAAACCATTAGATTTCTACACAGATGAAGGATTTGCATAAAACCCATTTGGAGCTAAGTAAGCAGCAGAGTGTTGATGCTGCTCCCTGAGCACAGAGAGGCTGCAGATGAATTGCTTCACTTCACGCAGGCAAAACCATCAGGGGACCTGCTTGCGGTTAAAGATGACTTTGAAGAATGAGCAGAATCAACAGTCCTGAATACAGGAGTCAGCGAGCAGGCCAGACCTGCAGTGGGTGACTTCGCTTTCATTCTCAAATGAGTGCAGTCAGAAGCAGTCCCCATGATGGGTTTATGCACACACTGCCTTGGGGTTTCAGGCAAAGGCATTATTTCAAAGGTAAAGATCAATTATAAAAGTAAAGGTAAAGATCGATTATAAAGGTAAAGATCAATTATATGCTAATTTGCCAGCTGCTGCCACTTCCTCCAAGGGAGAGAGGCACACTCTGTGCACAGGGGGCAGGAAAGGTGGTCAGCATCTACATCTCCACCTCTTTCTTTCTAACAAAAAGGCCGCCTCATCTTGATGTGTGTCTTTACAACAGCTGTGCTTTAAACAAAGAACTCTGTTTCAGTTGTGTGTCTGGGGCACCAGATGCTCACACATTATCACTTTATTATCCTAGGCTTTCTCACTGGACCTCAGGTGAGCGAGCCTTTGCAGATTTTGCATATTAACAGTCTACTTGAAGTGTAATCTCTATACCGCCTAACATTCTAGGTCACAAGATTGCAGGCGGCTTGAGGAGAAAGAAGGAAGAATGGGGGGAAGGTTTCCCACGTTACCTCCAGCGCTGGGCGTGACAGTGAACTCAGGAAACGCTGCTTTCACGTCTTTATTATGAAGGAAATGAGCTGAAAGACAACAGCCTCATGTTTGATGTAGGCTAGACATGTAAAATTAATTCTTCTTTTAACATAAAGGCGCTAAAGTCTATATTTTCATCTCAGAGGTGTTGAGAGCAGTGCATCAAGATGCCAATTATCTAGAAAATTAGTGTGGAATTCCACTCTTCAACTGCACTATATCTTTGGATGTCCACACAATTTCAGGGCTTCCCCCGTGGCTCAGATGGTAAAGAATCTGCCTGAAATGCAGGAGACTCGGGTTTGATCCCTGGGTCAGGAAGATCCCCTGGTGAACAGAATGGCAACCCACTCCAGTATTCTTGCCTGGAGAATTCCATGGACAGAGGAGTCTGACAAGCTTCAGTCCCTGGGGTCGCAAAGAGTCAGACATGACTTAGAGACTGTTACAGTAGCAAAAGTTTAGTAGATGTGTGAAAACACCCTTTGTCTTGATAATGCTGATAACCGGTGTTGGTACAGGGAGTTCTCCCCCTCTCCCCCACCCCCTGCTGTCTCTGCTTGCCGGCTGCCATCCTCTGACCCTTCCCCCATCTGTGACACCTGCTGCCCGTGACTCAGTGTGCAGGAAATGACCAGAGAGTTTAATTCCCACAAAAATTATTTCTCATTACCATAGTTTAACTTTCTGCCTCCACAGGAAAGTGGACAGAGGAAAATATGTGTGGCACCAATAGACCTAATAACGGCTTCCCTGGGAAAGTGAAATCCAACCACAACATGATGATATTTACAGAGGCTGCTTTAAACAGAGCAAAACAAACAGCTGAGGCTTTATATTTAAATAACCCTTAGATAACTTCAAAAGATAAGCACAAACTTCTAATTTCAGTGTTGTCACTAA
Organism: Bos indicus; assembly: GCF_029378745.1. Lineage (NCBI taxonomy): Eukaryota > Metazoa > Chordata > Mammalia > Artiodactyla > Bovidae > Bos > Bos indicus. The sequence goes on along the minus strand of NC_091773.1, from coordinate 20,363,807 downwards.
TTTTTAAAAACAAATACTTGGTAACAAAAAACATAGATGACAGTCATGTACGGATGTGAGAGTTGGACTATAAAGAAAGCTGAGTGCCAAAGAATTGATGCTTTTGAACTCTGGTGTTGGAGAAGACTCTTGAGTCCTCTGGACTGCAATGAAATCCAACCAGTCCATCCTAAAGGAGATCAGTCCTGGGTGTTCATTGGACTGATCTTGAAGCTGAAACTCCAATACTTTGGCCACCTGATGCGAAGAGCTGAGACTTTGGAAAAGACCCTAATGCTGGGAAAAATTGAGGGCAAGAGGAGAAGGGGATGACAGAGGATGAGATGGCTGGATGGTATCATCGACTCGATGGACATGGGTTTGGGTGGACTCTGGGAGTTGGTGATGGACAGGGAGGCCTGGCGTGCTACGATTCATGGGGTCACAAAGAGTTGGACACGACTGAGCGACTGAACTGAACTGAACTGAGACAGTCAGATCACATGTAAAGTGCCTGTGAGGATGGGGTTTGAAGCCGGAAGACGTTGGGGCTGACTAAGTGTCAATAGTGGAATTCTCCTAGTACCTATAATTCTGAACTGGAAAATGGTAATAATAACATCATTGCTCAAAGCAGAAGATGTGCATGAATTATTACTTTAAACAATATCTTGAAAGGCAATTTATAAATTGCTAGTTCAAAATAAATACTTTAAAATGCACTATTTAAAAATGTGTTATTTTTTAAAGTGATACAAATGGGCTTAAAAGAGTTTATAAAAAAATAAACGAATGTACACTCTGATTACTTCCTGGATCTCCAAAAACATTTTCTTGTCCATTTCTCTGCGAGAGAAGCACTTGCAGGTCACCCCGCTCTGCTCTTTTTCTTCCTGATTGTACACTCGTGGTCCATCTCTGCCCATCACATCTCACACGGCTTCCCGCGGAAATGACACCACTTCTGCCGCTGGAATTCCCGTCACAGATGAACCACAGGCAGGAGGATAAGCAGTAATGAGAGTGCACCAGGGAGATGTCCCCGGACCTGAGGGGCGGCCAAGACGCCTTCAGGAAGGAGTTACTGCCCGACAACACTGAAGGAGCCCAAGAGTCCCTTCTGTCACCCAGACACCCTCATCTCAACATAGAGCGTCCACACGACAGGCGTCTCCCATCTGAACCTGTCAGGTCCACCTGCCCTTCCATCCTGCTGCCCTGAACTCCTTCCTGAGCCCCTGCCTCCACCCGACCATCACCACCAGGCTCCAGACACAAAACGCCAGCCCATCAAGTCACTTCGTCGCTGAAATCTGTGCATCTGATTCCAGTTTCTCAGGATGAAACTTGAACTCATGATCACAGAACCCAAGACCCTCAGAGATTTAGTCTTGGTCCTGTCTCTGCCCTGGGGTCTCTGCCTTCTAGAAGTTCTCCCCGCCTCACTTGGACAACTCTCCTAACCATTTTTAAATGTTGCCATGTCTTAACTGAAATACCATTTCCAAACCCTACAATTAGCCCATTTTTCATGTGCTCACAGAGCCATGTGGGCATCTAAAGGGTTGACTTTAGAATATTCTCATCACTGGGAAAGAAACGCTAAGCCTCTCACTCTAGTTCCCATCCCCTGCCCCGTCTCACTATCCTCCTCTCCCCCAGGCCATAAACAACCCAGAACCTGCTTCTGTCATCATGGATCTGACTGTCCTGTGCATTCCATCAGAATCGCAGATTATGTGGACTTTTGCTTCCGGATGTTTCATTCAAAATAGCATCACTATCAGCCACACAGTGTCACACTGGTATCAGCCTGCATTCCTGCTCACAGCTGAATGACATTCCATTACATGAAAGCATCAGTTTGTTCATCAGTAGAAGGACATTTGGACAGTTTCCACCTTTTTGGCTATGATGGGAAATATCGCTGCTCTAAACACATACACTCACATTTTTGTGTGAACATATGTTTCCACATCTGGGTCATATGGTAACTTCATGATTAATCATTTGAGGAACTGTCAGACTGTTTTTTAAGGACTAGGTATCATTCTAAACTCCCACTTTCAGTGTATGAAGGTGCAGAGATGACTCGTGAAGACTGACCTTTATTCTGAGGGTCAGCCGTAAGCTTTGTTTGACGCTATCCCAACAGAAAGCACAATTTTGAATACAAGGTAATGCTGAAATATAGACAAACCCATTCAATTACTGACTGCAGGAATATTACAGGTAAAACCTGGAAGACTCAGACATAAAAGACCAGGAGAAACAGCAGCAAAAGGGAAAACACAAAGGTGCTAAATAAAAAGAACTTTATGACAGGAGACAAAGTTTTTGTTTTTTACTGCACATGTGTTTTTTTCTGAGAAATAAATCAATTGGAAATGCTCTAAAATAAATGTTTGGGAAGATATTTGCGTGCCCAACACCTAACCGAGCCTGACAGGAGGGTGAGTTTCCACTGTGGTGTCATGAGAATCACTTTGCTCTCTGGCAGAACGTTGGGAAGAGGTGAGAGCATGGTCTTCTCATTTGTTCCCATCTGGGATGCTCTGCGAGTCACACAGCAAGTTCGTATTTGTGTTTCATATCTTAATCTTCTTTTTGCCCCTTTGACACTGTCATTTACCGAGTTATGTCTCAACACCAACGTTTCTTGAAGTGTGTGCTGGTTATAAAAACTCCCCATGTAGCAATAACGGAGGCCTGAGCAGAGGGTCTGCCGCTCAGGGTCCCAGGGTCCAATCAGGGGACAACAGGACCCAGCCTCAAGAAACCCCGGACCCTCAGCCTCCACTTCACTGCAGGGAAGCTGCAGTCTCTCTGGTGATCCATTGCTGATTTTCAATGTATGAAGAGATTACAGCTGCTCATTCAGAGAACGTCTCTCTTGTTCCAAACCCCACATATTAGTCTGACTTTCTAAGTGTGACCCCACCCTTGCTCCACACCGGTGGAAAGGCATCACACCAGTGTGGTCTGACAGTGAGGTGGTCCCAGCACAGTGGGCACCTGGACAGGAGGGCACCTTCTGAACCTCACCTGCCTGTCCTCAGCCCCTCTGGGTGCCTGTCCTCAGCCCCTCTGGGTGGACCTTGCCTTGTTTGACTACAGTGAACGTGGGAAAGACAGGCACGGCAGCTGTGGCTCAGACCAGCTTACAAACTAGACATTCACTAAACTGACATTTAATGAGTGAGTCTTGAGAGCCTCTTATATCCCAGCATTGTTATGGGTGCTGAGGATACAGAAGTCACAGAACACGAGACGTCTCGTCTTCCATGACAGCAAGTAAAGAGGACACCAGATATCCACAGACATAAACAAGTGGAAAAAAGCTGTGTCATTGGCTGTGCCATGCAGAGGACTGGACAGTGCATGACAGACTCCTGCCTCAGTCCCAGAGACGCCCAGGAGTACGGAAGCTCCGACTGAGACCGAACGTGCCAGTTCTAGCAGAGGGGATGTCGATGCTGGTGTTAACCAGGCATGCCTGGGTTAGCTGTAGCTTCTCTAGCTTGAGTCTCCTCATCTGTGAAAGTTAGGCGGGGGGTGTGTGTGTGTTGGTCACTCAGTCATGTCAGACTCTTTGCAACCCCATGGACTGCAGTCCACCAGGCTCCTCTGTCCATGGGATTCTCCAGGCAAGAATACTGGAGTGGGGTGCCATTTTCAGGAGATCTTCCCAACCCACGGATGAGTGTCCTCATCTGTGAAGGTGAGATAATAACAGCCTTAGCTCATGGGGTTCTCATGAGGAAAAAAGTTATTACAAAATGAGTCTGCCACAGTAGCACCCATAAGAGGAGGCATCACTGGAATTAACCATCGCTGTTTTGCAGTGGTTGTTACTATGAGCTTTCACGTTCAATTCCAAGAAGGAAGACACCAAGAAGAAAAGTTAGTGATGTGGGTTCACAAATACAGACTCAATTCACACAGATTTTAACCACAGGAGTGAGGAAGATTGTGTGGTGATTCAAAGTAACCTGGGCAGTTAATATACGTGTCCGTCTCCTTAGAGTCTCAGAATTACTCACCACATAAAACCTTCCCATAGACATTACTGAGGCCAGCAGAGGGGGCTGTTGTAGTTGAGGTCAAGTGCGGAAGAGGGTAGCTGGAAGTGCTTATCCCAGGAAAGCAAAAAAGTGTTCCACAGGGCTCCCCGTGCACCACCCCCCCCCGCAATGTCTATGGGCCAGCTGCCTCAGCGCAGGGTGCCCTTCCCAGGGGAGGGGGAGGGGCAGAGTTAGCCCTGCTGAACTGTCCTAACTGTGAAGCTCTACACAGAAGACCTCCCCTCCTTGTCTTTCTGCCCTACTAGTCTTCTAGAAAGAGTATCTCAGCTACTCCATCCACCCCACAGCAGGATACCCATATCCCCTAGCAGGCCCCACTGCCCCACCCCACACACTCCAGCCTCTCAGCGTCTTCTTCTTTTCAAAAAATATTTATTTATTTATTTATTTGGCTGCACTGGGTCTTAGTCACACCCAGTGGAATCTTCAATCTTCATTGCAGCACGTGAACTCAGTTGCTTGGCATATGGGATCTTGCGCTGGTACGTACAGTTTTCATTATATAATGGCTGAAACCAGAAAGCAGCCCAAACTATCACAAATTGGACTTAATTTAAATTCGCTGACTTAGTAAACATTGTACCTTGATCTTAGAGAATAATTACAACCTTCAAAAAATCACCCAGTTATACTCTATAAAGCCTTGAACAAAACATGAACTTTGATCTGTTAAGACATCTTCTTCTCAGATGCAGCCGACGTCCATTACCTTCAGTTTTATGCAATATTCTCCATCCTGGTGCTTCAAAACCCAATTTTCTTAATTCTTTAAAAAAAAAAAAACCACCCTCTTCAATTTTGCACTTTCACCCCCTTATCAACACTTCCCCATCCGGTCTTGTTTAGACAGTACTTCTTGGTATAAATACTCTTTTTTTTTTTTTTTTAAATACTCTTCAGTTCAAGAATTCTAGAGCACCACTGCTGTTTAGGATCCCCCTGGTTCAGACATCTAAATAAAAGCACTTTGAGATAATATTTTTAAACTTGAGGATTAAAAAAAAAAGAAATCAATTTTTAGCAATAATTGAATCCACAGTGTGATAAAAAAATCATATTAAAATAATTAAACTCATATTTATAGATATGTACAATGGCATTCTCCTTACTAGAACACTGCTAAGGACATCGAGCCTAACTCAAATCTCACTTGCCTGACTGCACACTGTGAAGTGAACAGCAGTGATGATTCGTTTCAGACAGAATAATCATGAAGTAATCCTAGACCTACCCGTGCTCTGGAGGATGGAGCAGCTGATTGGACTTGACACAAATTGAAGGCCTTCCCTTGGGAGTTGAAATTAAAGTGAAGAGATTCCAGACACAGCTTGAACTGCAGTCTTAACAGAGATGTGACAAACGGGAGTGGTGACAGGACCAAGCGCTGCCTGGTCAACCATGAGGCAGACAGAACAGCAGCCGAGGACATGGACAGGGGACCCTGGACAGCACAGGGGTCATAGCCACTGTCCTGTAGCGACTTGTGATGGAGCGTAATCTGCAGAAATGCTGAGTCACTGTGCGGCACACCTGAAACTAATAAACATTGTAAATCAACCATACTTCAATAAATAAAACTAAAACACATTTTATTGCTGAAAATTCCAGCCAAGAAAAAAAAAAAAAGTGGAGAAATGGAGAGAACACACCTGGGCCCTTGACTCATAATTTCCAATTCTAGCTCTTTCCTACAACCTGGCTGCATTTTCTCAGACATCCAGTATTTCTCTAACTAAATCCCTGGTTTTGATTTTTTTCAACTCAGTTTTTGTTTCTTATTTCGAGAGGGTTCAAATCAAGACATTTAGCCAGACTAAGATTAATTCTGCTAAAAAGAATGGCTTAGGATTAAAACTTGGGTAACATTTGACAGTGTGATTGGAGACTGTGGACTGAGATAGAGAACAATATTCTCAGGTGAGAATAGAGGATAAAAAAGGCAGAGATGGGAGAAACTAGGTGTTTGGGGAGCAGTGACCATCTTGAGATGAAAGGTATATTGTGTGGAATGGGACAGAATGAGAGAAAAGTCAGACGAAGATGAGGTCAAATAACACAAGACCTTAAATGCATTAGTAAAATGTTAAACTTCTATTCTGTTATCCGTGGGTGTTCAACGACTTTTATGATTACGGCTAGGGAAAGCGTTCCCTTCCAAAATTCTGCACAAATTATTTACTTTTATATTCCGCCCCCTTTCCCCACCCGCTGTACTTTTTAAAAATTCCATTTCCATGATGTGGATCGTGGCGACTGGAACATAACTGAGAACTACTCTAGGATGTGTCTCTTACAGCCGTAATCTCACCTTCATTTTTCTGTGTGATACAAGGGATCCATTTAATAACGACAGGATTCTTCCAGGCATTCTCCTTTCTTTATTTACCCTATTTTACAGCGACAAACTGCCTCTCAGAATATAGCAGTGATTGTTCAAGACCTCTCGGCAGAGAGGTTTAGGGCCTAGAGACAAAGTCGAGCATAGCCCTCATCGGTGGTTAATGGACAGGCTCCTTAGAGGAGCAAGGACTTGATTTCAGCCCAGAAGAAAGAGATGGTTAAAGGCTCTGAGAGGAGGAGGAGGCGGGGCTGAAGTGGACAGGCAGTCCTGAGCCTCACCGTCCAGTCGTCACAGCTGGGGGCTCATCGTCCAGTCATCACAGCTGGGTGGGGGGAGTCTGTCTGAGTCTGGGGCCCTCACCATTTAGGGGACTCTCTTCTCTCGTCCACCTGGTGGAGCGCTTGAAGGGGTAAAGGACGCAGTGAAAGGAAAGCATCCATGACCCAAATCTGCACTGCAGGATAACCCGATCAAGTACACTGGGCAGTGGAATCTGCTTGTTGTGGAGAAGCCTGGGCCGTCCCTGGGGCATGAGGACAGGGAGAGTGACCCAGGGAGGCCCTGCCAGCACCTGCTAGGGGGCTCCCTGTACTGAGCCCCACTTGCTTTTTACAAGGTGACTCCTCGCCCATAACTGTCCTCCAGTGACTTCATTTGTGCTTTTTAGGTCTTCTCCTAAGTCAGATGGTCATGAGCCCTTAGATCCTGCTCAAGTGTGTCCACTACCGTCCTGAGTGGGAAGCAAAGTAGCCTGAGCTTGGTTCTGGAGTCCCAGATGCTAACAGGTAGGAGACCAGTGGGCACGTGGCCCTTGGAATCTGAATCCTGGCATCACGACCATCCACACTCGCTTGTTCAGTGGTCTGGCTAAGTATTCTGTGAAGACTAAAGGTGCATGGTCAGAAAGCAATCAGTCCCCAGGTGATTTCTGAGCACATTCTGTAAGGTCGTCACGTGCCCTGTAGTCTCACTGCACAGGGGTGTGTGTGCTCTGCAAAGACGAGATCGGAACGCCCAGTGCCACTTAGCTTGGCTGGAAAATTCCCATATATCTTCCACTTGCAAAGAAAAAACAACACCCTGCCACTCACAGTCCTTCAGTTTTCTCCTAATGTTCTAGAAACAGCTTTGATTCTTCCCCTAACTCCATCCCCTCTCCAGGGTATAGGTTAGTACAGAAGCCGTGAGGCTCCTTCACTCATCTCAGGCCCATTTCTAACACAAACAATACCTGTTTATTGTTCTCACAGGTTCTTATCAGGATCAACATTTGCAGTATTTCCTCTACTAGATATTCTCTGGAACTGAAACTGCAGCTGCTGTCTGTGCTACACTTTCACACACTGTGGTCTGAGCACAGGACATGTTGTTTTATTTCTGTTCTACTTTGTCTCCAAAATAGCCTTGATACAAATGCTCTATGCCACTCCTCTGAGCTGCACTAACTCCTGGGATGTGAAGAGCATCTGATGAACTCTCAAAGCAAGACTGTAACTTTCTGCCAAAGGGTATAAAGAACACAAACGTTTGTCCACCAATAGGAAATATACTGTCAAGAAGCCCCAGCAAATGACTTAATACAGTAGCACAGATTTTTTTATAAGCTTGTTAAGCAATTAGATTTTGCTATCATAGTCTGTAGGGATTCCCTGGTGGCTCAGACAGTAAAGCGTCTGCCTGCAATGCAGGAGACCCGGGTTCGATGAGATACACAATTCATCTTTAGAGGTGAATATGCTCTAAAAGATGTAAAATCAAGAAATCAGCCTCAGTGATATTATCTTTTGGTTTTATTCTGCCCCTTTTATCTTATCTACTGCTGGGTTAAAATATTAGTCTGGTATGTTTTAAGGTCTCACCCCAGATGCTTAATGAATTGTTTACCATTTTCTCATCAGAAAACACTGCAAAATACGAGGTAGTTTGTACTAGGGATGGAAGGCTGCGGGTGGCAGTACAGATGCAGTGCATCTTGGTCCACTGCAGTTCAGCCGCTGGACGTCCGGCTTTTCTGGAGTAAGTTACCCTGGCGACCAAGGTCACTTGGTGATGAGCTCACTTCATGCCCTTCCTTCCGCCATGAGGACGGTGGCCAGGCACCACAGTTCATGAGAAAGCAGAGGGGCCTGGGCTTCTGGTATCTCTGGGTCCTCCCGGCCTGCTTTGACGGGCAAGTACAGTAACCCAGCCTGGAAAGTGTGCTTTCCCCGGAGGGATGAGGGTCCAGCTCAGCAGGAAGGAAAATCCTGGGGTGGAGGCAGGGGCTGCCCCAGGCTGGAAGGAAGGAAGCTCCTGGCCTCTCTGACCAGAAATCCTGGGCAGGCTCCCGCAATTCCGCCCCACCCTGGAGAGAGTGAACCTAACATGAGAAGCAGGTAGACCCGAGAGCCTGGAGGAGAGACCAAAACAGAGCTGCCAGGGTCTGTCCATCTCCTGGCTGTGCCTGCAAGCCCACTGCCTCTGATCCTACACAGCCTTCCCTGGAGAATCAGCCCCTGCTAGAGGAGCCCACCCACCCCAAAACCTGGGCATGTACATCAGACCCCCCACACCCCAGGTTCCACCACTGGTGATGCTGGGGGGCCAAGTCTGACCCACTCTCCTCAAGGCGGAATCATCGTGTTACTCACATCACATCATGTATAGTATTCACCCAACTCCCCCCGACTTGGTCAACTGGATCCAGAAAAGGTGGGCTCTGCTGAAGACACGTCGCACTGGGGCCATCGCTCTTCTCCATCCTGTGTCCAATCCCCCTGACACATCCTGCGTCTAGACAGCTCGACGTCAATATTGGCTCTGAGGGAATTTAGTTTGATCATTTTTACTCCTACAGAGAATCCTATAAGATGTATTTATGTGTCACTGAGGGTGCTTTCAGGATTATGGGCCTAGTTTGGGGAGTGGACAAGTCTAGATCACATGCCCAGTAAATTCATTTTAGGTATAATCTGTGATGACTAGGAAAGCATTCAGCATTGAAGAGGATAATGAGAAATGTTTGATGACTGAGGCAATTATTTGGTTTTTTAAAGTTGATTTTTATAGAGGATATGTTAGCTCAGCTATAACATATTTAGTTAACCTTTACATTTTTTACATTTTTCTCTTTTTATAACTGTTTTTTCTGACCTCCCCACTAATCACACATCCTCCACGCAGAACCATGAATGAATCTTCAAATGGGACCCTTTTCCGTCTATGCTGAGAGCTTTGAAGGCACTTTATTGGCAACTAGCTCCATCCATTTCTTATGTGTTTTAGGTACTGAAATAAATTGCCTTCTTTGGCTATCGGGCGACCCACCATTGAACAGCAGAACCCGGCCTGCAGCTTTCTTGGAATTCTTCCCAGAATCTAACCAGAGTGTCCTCAATCATAACTGATTGGAGGTTGGAAAAGGGCAGGTGGAATTCACATACTGACAGTGTGTTATCAGAAGATGCAGCCACCTTTAAAAACTACATGAAGGCCCAGATTATTTTGTGAGTTTACTTGATTGCAAGTGGCCAAATGTGATTGCCTATGAGGGCCGATGGGTGGGAGACGGAGGAAAAGGGAAAGGTGAAAGAGCTACCCAGACACTGGCCATACACTCAGCTCACACAGCCTGAACACTTCATCTTCACAACACTTCATAGATGAGAATTATTTATTCCATTTTACAGAGTGGGAATCTAATTCAGAACTATTGATACAGAGTAATTTGGATGTGGTTACCTAGTAGCTGAGCCAGAACTCAGGAGGAGAGTTGAAACATCTGCTCTTTCCATTAAACCCTTGCCTCTTTTGAGATCCAAGTAATCTGAAATTCTGTAATTTTACCACCATTTAATGTGACGTTTACTCCTTAAGATAAGCTTCCTTGATTAAAGCATTGCTTGTGCACTTACATAAACAGTGAGCACTTATAATGCCTGGGATTCTGGGAAATATGCTGAGAAACATATGAACAATGAATCTTAAATTGGAACTCCCCTTCTCAAATTTCAGCGTCTTCCAAACTAAAAGAGGGAAGGCCTTTGCCTGGGGAATGGACAAAAGGCATGACTGTTGTCCCTCGGGGTTTGTGGGACATTGATTCCAGGACTCCAACAGACCAGGAACCACAGACACTCAAAGGGAAGGGGAAGTCACTCAGTCGTGTCCGACTCTTCACGACCCCATGGACTGCAGCCTACCAGGCTCCTCCGTCCGTGGGATTTTCCAGGCAAGAGTACTGGAGTGGGGTGCCATCACCTCAAGCCCCTTAAAACGGCAGAGTCAAGTGGATACACCACCCTTGGTGCCCAAAGGGCTCTGCATCCACGGATACAGCGAACCTTAGACAGGAGCTCCAAAGAGGACTGACTGAGCTGTTACCCCAGCGCTGGATGTTCACTTGACATATGCAAAAATGTGTTACTTCCAAGTTCAGCAGACTTTTACATACCATAGTGTTTACAAGATTTCAAATGTGAAAGCCATGATTTAAATCCCAGGCTGACCTGTGACAGCTACCTATGAGGTTTTGCCCAGTTTTAGTTCTCGAAACCGCCATCTATTCACCAGCAAAGTGAGCTCTTTCTTTACTTTGTTGTGGATCTTCAATGAGGTCCGAATAAAATAAAATACTTGAGGAGACCATCGGCACATAACTGTTCAATAAATAATCATGCGGTGGATATTTAGTATCTCAATAAGATACTAGTCCCTTCTGATATAGAAATAGCAGAAAGAACTGAAAAATGTGTATTGTGTCCTTTCATTGGCCCTCTTCTCCCCTCTCCCAACCAAGGGTGAGGAGAGATGTCAGGAAAATAGGCTTTGAAATGCAAATTCTGCAACTTCCCTTCCACACCCACTTCAAAGTGAAGAATTCCTGTTCCGGAAAGAATTGAATTGTCCTAAAGGTAAGACGTTTAGAATTAGAGGGAAAAGAGGGAGCAGGGTGTGTAGCTAGTTGAGACAACTTCTTCAAATAATGGGAAGTGATGAAAGCTGACATTTTCATCCCAGAGTCTACTTGCTGCACACTTTGTGAATGCACAGCAGATGCAATACCTTCATAAGGGACTTCCTGTGGGTTAATTTCAAACACTCGGGAACCTGGGCTGTGCCCTAGAAAACACCTTCTGCCCAAAGTTGGCCCAGGAGCAGACAGCCACCGCCTCCAAGACTATACCATCCATGTTGACCACCCCTGGACCAAAGCTTCTGAATGTTTAGAGGAGGTCCGGTCCTTTTCAGATGACCCTGAGGAGCTGAGCAAGAAGGCGGCATTCCAAATTAAATGATGACACAGAATTCCCGACCAGATCGGCAGTATAGGGAGCTCAGAGCACATTGTATTAGAGAGAGAGAGATTAAAGGTGAAACTAAAGCTCGTGTGGGCTGGAGCAGTTTTTTCCTTGCTATCTCCACCCCTACCCCCCCACCTTCAGGCCCCCAGGGACCTCGTGCAACCTCAATTATAAGAACAAATTCGTTCCCATTAAGTGGTACCCGACTCTAAAGAGATCATTCTATGCTGTCTTGCAAACTGCATTTTACTATATTTTAAAATGAAAAATAGAAACAAATGGGCCCTTTTTACATGGCTCTTGCAAACATGAGACTCTACAGTTGGCAGACTCGTGCAGTTTTTAGCAACGAAGCCAAGTCTTTGCAAATAAATTCGATGATTTGAGGTAGAAAAGGGAAGTTAGCAGACCATGTAAAGATAGTTTCCAGGAAAACTCCTGGTGAGAAGAAGGTGATGAGGCAGAACCCACAGACGCTGCCTGCCAGCTTAGGGGAGGCTTGGACTGCTTTCTCAGCCTTGAGGACAAACTTGGGGGCCGGTGCAGCCCCAGGTCTGGAGGGTCAGTACCATGAGTGCCAATGGATGCAAAATGTAATCGCTTTCTTTAAGGAGCTGACATCAGCTGGAGTAGATACAAATAGAACATGTGTGTGTGTGTGTGTGTGTGCACAGTTGCTCAGTCATATCTGACTCTTTGCCACCCCATGGACTGGAGCCCACCAGACTCCTCTGTCCATGAAATTTCTAAGGCAGAATACTGGAGTGGGGTGCCATTTCCTTCTCCAGGGGATCTTCCTAACCCAGGGATCAAATCTGAGTCTCCTGCATTGGCAGGCGGATGCTTACCACTGAGCCACCTAGGAAGCCCTACAAAGAGAACAAAATAATCTCAAAAAAAAGATGTGCAGATGAAGTCGGCACATTGGGAGTATCCCTGGTGTCTGTCCTAGACAAGACGCCTGCAGGTTTAAGGATGACTAGGTCTTACCCTGTGGAGAAGGCAATGGCACCCCACTCCAGTACTCTTGCCTGGAAAATCCCACAGATGGAGGAGCCTGGTAGGCTGCAGTCCATGGGGTCGCTAAGAGTCGGACACGACTGAGCGACTTCCCTTTCACTTTTTACTTCATGCATTGGAGGAGGAAATGGCAACCCACTCCAGTGTTCTTGCCTGGAGAATCCCAGGGACGGTGGAGCCTGGTGGGCTGCCATCTATGGGGTGGCACAGAGTCGGACACTTGGCTTAGCAGCAGCAGCAGCAGCAGGTCTTACCCTGAGAGTGTGTGTGGGTGTGTGTGGCGGGGCTGTGGTGGGAGCAAGCCAGCCAGGAGACACTGACATTGTAACAATCCCTTGTTAAAGTAACAGATGGCATTGCAGAACGTCTGCTGTTTGCCCGGTGTGGCCTTAAGTTCTGTCCTTTAACTATGAATAACAGTGTTTAGAGTGACAGCACCATGTATCACCCATTTGAGAGGAAAGGAGATGCTATTTCATAATTATGCTGAAACAACAGGTACCAGCCGTGACTTTCAAGGAAAAATAGAGTAAACATTTATCATTTTTAATGGATTTTTAAAAATGAGATACAGAAGATTGTCACTTGCCCAAGGGGGAGATTTTAGGAGGGCAGCGCTAGGGCCAGGTAACTGGGGAGAAGGGCAAGACTGTACAAGAAAGGTAGAGAACAGGTGAGAGGCAGCTTAGAAGTAAAATGTGCAGATGTGGTGACTGGCTGAGTGTCACAGGTAAAGAAGTCCAGTGAATTCTGGCCTTGACAGACAGTGGACAGGGACCCACTGGTCCAGGTGGGACCACCGAGAAAGAATAGCTCCAATGAGAAATGCTGAGTTCCAGGCAGCCTTGGTCAGACGAGTCTGCAGTGAAAAAAAAAAAAAGGAAAATATGGCCAGCAGTGTTCATATTCAGTGGAGAAATTAAGAACATTATCAATTCAGTGGAGAAATTAAGAACATGAGGAGAAATTAAGAGATGAGGGGAAAAAATCTAGACGTATATTGGAGCTGGTTGAATCAAGTAAAAATGCCATATTGTTTAAGCACCCAGAAAAGAGAAACAAAATGGTTCGCCTTGTGCATCACCCGGATTAATCCCCGAGCTCCACAGAGTTTACTCTCTTCATAAATTAAAAGCTCTACCTTTTAACTGGATTCGAAAAAAATATTTTTAGGACATGATTTGGGACATTGTTTATGCAAGACGTAATTGGAAACAAGCGATAAAAGTACTGATTCCCAATTACCTGTTAATACTAGCTTTAACTTTTGCACTCAAAAAGAGCCTGGATTTGAAAAATCGATGTTCAACATTTCACCTTTGCGGTGTTTCTTCCTTCCTGGCAAAAGTCCAAATAAGCGTGTCTTCCATTCATTGCTTCTAAACTTCGACACTTACCTGAATTTTATTACAAAGACAGCCGTTTTCCTTTCTCAGCTCTTTTATAGACATCGTGTGAATTTTCTCAGTTTTCAGTAGAGCCAGCAAAGTAACAACCACAAACAAAGAAGCATCTGCAGACGCTTCTTACTCAAGGGTTTTTTTTTCTTTGTCCAAAGGATTTTAAGAGTAATGTATTATTTTCTCCTCACAGCTATTTCCTGTGGTCCTGTCCCCGAATTGACTGTTAATTTCATTTTCAGATTGTTCATTACCTATGTGTAAAAATACAGTTGATAGTTGCATGACGTTGTGGTTATGATTTGAAAGTACCGAATACATCAGAAGAAACGGCACTGGATCCACATGGTCCTGGTACCTGTGTTCCTAATCTTCATGCAGTGGCTTATCCATGCACTCACTCGTGCTGACTGATCACTGGATCTGATAATATCTTGTTCGTGGCGGACAGCTCTAACTGTGCTTCCCCTGGGTCCACCCCAGTCATGTCTGTCTCTACTCATCTCAGAAACGTTGTGGCAGCAGCTACTTTTAACAAAGCTTAGTTGTGACTGCTCCAGAATGCCAGTTGATTGTTCTATAGGAGATTTATGAAGCACTGTTGTCCATCACAGATGAGTTTCTAGATTTACCTTATCAAGTTTAAGAGAATAACATCATTTTGATCTATGAGACTTTGTCAAAGGATATAAAAATATGATTTTAATTTTGCTTTTCTTTTGTCAAATCATTCTCCATTGTAGCTTATTTAGACAATGTTAACATCTTTTAAAGATGTACAGAGACTATTACAGAGCTGTGATATATATACAGTAGTGAAAGTATGTCATTAAATACTAAGGATCAAGATGATAACCATGGTAACACTTCAGTGTGCATGCTAAGTTGCTTCAGTCATGTCCGACTCTCTGTGACCCCAGGGACTGTAGCCCACCAGGCTCCACTGTCCATGGGATTCTCCAGGCAAGAATCCTGGAGTAGTTTGCCATGCCCTTCTCCAGGGGATCTTCCTGACCCAGGGACTGAACCCCTGTCTCTTCTGTCTGCTGCATAAGCAGTCAGGTTCTTTACCACTGGTGCCACCTGGGAATCTCAACACTTGAGCAGCTGAAGTCAAAAGACATTTCACAACAGTCAGCTTTGCTGGTTCCTTCAGTTTTCTCTCTCTAAACTCAACATATAACATTAAGTGATATCATATAAAGGATTCCTGAATCTAACCCTGAGTCTGCTGAATCCAAGTCTCTGTTCTGGGATCCAGAAATATCCTCTATTAATACGCAGTCTTCGTGATTCTTAGATACTTTAAAATTTACATGCTCAGTCTCTGACTTTGCATCTAAAGTCACGACAAGGTAGTTATTCAAGGGCTCAACTCCAATTCAAATCTACTCTAGAATTAACTTGAAACTTAGGTTGATTCCTTCATATCTCTTCTTATTTAATTCCTACCTTAGGAAGGATTTCACTTACTGGGTCCCTTCTTTCCCTATACCTTCTGCCCCACGCGTGGTCAATGCTTTGACTCCTAACACGTCCACTCCTTTGGGGCTACGATCCTTCTTCCCAGCCCCTTTCTTCATCCTAACTCTCCTCAGAGATAGGGTCCCCCATGTTTCACCTCCCATGTACCACTCAAGGTACCTTCACACAGCACCCCAACCCTGAGCCACCTACAACCCCAAAGGAAGCTAAGAATGAAAGAGACATTGGAGATTCTAAAGTCAGCTCTGGCTTTTACCACCTGGTGAAAGTGGACCAGAGAAGTCCATGGACTGGTGCGCCATCTCACTGAAAGATACTAGAACCAGCTCCAGCCACATGCTCTAGCCCTTACATCCATTATAAAACACTTGTATTACACAGTCTTGTGCCATCAACTGTACTTAACAATTCACGTGCATTTGGTGGCTTCGCCTTTTCAGCACTTCTCCAACCTAGATGGTCGAGTCTGCTATTATTTTTGGCAATAAAAACTCTAGATATCAAAGCAGCTTTTGGCTTGAGCTTATTCTGCAATTTTTAAAATACTGAAAAACAGCTGAAGGAGGGCACTTGATCAATGCTTTCATGAAATATTTGGAATTTTAGCTCACCAACAAGTCTGAGTAAACAGCAAAACTGAAATAAAACTCCAAAGACTGTTAAGTGTTAGTGCCAAACAAATGCCCCCAGGAACGGTGCCAGTGGTATGTGTTTATGTTTTAAATAAACAATTTTAACTACAGGATTATGTTTAAATAAATTATGCAAATATAATAACATGTGAAAGCTCCAGGAAGCCACCTTCATATTACACCCTAAGTAAGTGGTGCACCGCTGTGCGTAATGGGTGATAGTGAAGAAATATATAATTAATTTGAGATTTATTACCAAAGAAAAAGTGTTTATTTGTAAACTGTCTGGAAAAGTTCAGACAAGCCAGTTAACGCAAAATGTTTCCATCACAGTAAAATAAAGAAAGTCACCATCTCAGCGCCTCCTCTGGCTCGATTCTGGAGGCTGAATCTGGGCGTGGATCTTTAGCCCTTTTGTCTTCCAGGCACGGGGTGGGGGAGGGGGCAGGCGGGAGGATGACTAGAGATGGGAAGAAATGAAAATGACAGAGAAGGTGGGCTGGCTCCTGCCTCAGGGCAGATTCTGAACTCTTTTAGCTTCTACTGGGTCTCTGTGACATTACAGATGCTCCCCAAGCAGAGGTGCTTTAATTAGTTGACAAAGCAAACCTTTAGGTCTTGCTTCTCATTCAGTCCAGTGGTTTGGGCCCTTGTCTGGAAACAAGAAAAGAGTAGCAAGAGCTGAACCAAATGATAATATTTTTCATATTTTTTTAGGTGGAAGAAGAACTGCTTTATAAAGCTGTGTGAGTTTCAGGTGTACAGCAGATTTACAGATTTACAGGTGTACAGATTTTTCAGATTGTTTTCCATTATAGGTTATTACAAGAAATGGAATACAGTTCCCTGTGTTGTAAGTAGATCTCTGCTGTTTATTTTACATATAGTGTTGTGTATGTGTTGATCCCAAACTCCTGATTTATCCCCCTACCTGCCATTTTGAGTCCAAAGGCTTGAGAACAAGGGGCAGCAGTAGTAGTTCTACAGTCGAGCAGGAAAGGCCGGGTTCCCGCTGCTTCTGCCTTTTTGTTCCGTTCAGGCCTTCACCCACATTGGGAGGGCAACATTACGGTGTGCAGCAATTCAAATGCCAGTTTCATCCAGTAACACCCTCTCGGATTCTCTCAGAAATAGCTGCGTGCTCTGAACACCATCTCACGTAGAGAAGCTAATGATGGTCTTAGACTTTTCCAAGGCTCCTGGAAGCATCTGCTTGCTACCTGGCGTCCTGAACGCTCAGCACTGAAAGGTCCTCAACTCTGACCATGTTTAATCACTGGGAAATGCAGACCAGAGAAGGAGGCACATAGAAGCACAGCTGGTAGATTTGCCTGGATTGACAGTTTGGGGAAGGGGTGGGGAACTTTGCAGGATGCTACATTTATAGGGTCTTGACAAGCCATCCAGATCTCAGTGGGAGATGCTTATTACAGTAAGGTTAACCATGCCACAGAAGACTCTGCCCTAAATGACAACCCTTTTCCCAGAACCACCCTCCTCTTATTCTTTTCTGTGTAGTAGTTATTCCTGAAAAGTGTTTCAAGGGAATGATCACTTCCAATTGTCTTTAAACTCACTTTAAAATCACTTGCTAAATCTGGACGACTGGACTTTGAAATGAGAGGGGTGACCCCACCGCAGATTCCCAAGCGTGTGAGGAGGTTTAGAGCTTGGCTGCTCGGAGGAAAATAAGTGAGAGTTTCCCAAAAGCCCGGGAAGCAGTGGGCATACCTGCTGTTGGGCAGGAAATGCCCTGATCTTGCTCCTAGACCATGTCCTGATGTCGTGTGTCTTCACCGTTGAGCTCTGTGGTGGGCAGAATAATGCCCCCCAAAGATGCTCACAACATGCTCCTCCCTGGACCCACAGATAGGGTCCTTCAGTGGCAGAGACTTGACAGGCGTGCTTCAGTTAAACACCTGCAGGTGCCCTATTATCCTGGATTATTGGTGTGCCCCTAATGTGATCACAAGGGTCCTGCCATCTTGAAGTGAAAGGAAGAAGAGGAACCGCAGGATGGCACCTGGTGAGTCCTCAGCACTGTGCCGCTGTGCTTGGATGTGGGGTGGGGGAGGATGGCCAAGGTGGGCACTCTGAGAGCTGAGACGGCAAGGAGACCGCCTTCCCAGCAGCCTCCGGGAGGAACACGGTCTTGCCAGACTCTTCACTCTGGACTCCTGCCCCCTAGAACTGTAAATGGATACGTTTGTGCTGTGTTATAGCTCCTGTTTGCAGTAATTACTTAGGGCAGCCCTGGCACATGATCTCAGAAACCCCCTCCTTCTTCCCCACCCCCACACAGAAGTAACCAACAACCATTCTGAGGTGACACCCACCCTGCCAACCTCACACTCGCCATCTACGGAGAAGCCCCTGGGCTTCTGCCTCATCCACTAAGTCGTGACCTGAGTGACCCTTGACCCCTACACACAAGTGCATTAAGTCCACAGCATTCACGACACCACCCAGCTTTGGATGCTCCCATGAGACAGTGAAGGCCTTCCAGGAAGCTCTCAGGCCCTGTTACCTATAACATTCAAGAAATACTGAAGTCCTCTTAACTTCCCTGACGCTATCCATTTAACCTTAGATTACTCCCTTGTCTTAAGGTCAGTAAAGAAAATAACCCCTTTGCCATGGAACCATAGCCAACACAAAATGCAGAGAAGTAAGGGGAAGTAATTGATAATTTTCTTAGTCTCCAGAACAGTGTTTGGGATGAGATGGTCTTGTTAACGCTGTGCAAGTGTCAAGTAACCAGCTGATGGTCTCACAGCTACTAATGGACAAAGTCAGGTCTGGGTGCCTGCCTCCAAAGTAAGAACGTTCTCTGCTTCATCATGCTGACTCCAACCTCAGGAGGATGTCGATAAAGCTGCATCAGCACATGCTGTCTAACTATGTAGAGAAATGGAGAAATATATCAGTATTCCTACTACTTCTCTTCCCATCTCATCCATGCACCTTGTCAGGTTGCTATGGAGATCAATGGATATATAGGCAATGCCTCTGCAAGAAATAAAGCACTACTGCCTTCCTTCAAATATTCAGATTATTTTATGACATTTAGAAAATTGTTTCCACTTAAAAAACAGAGAACTCTATACCTAAAAATCTCCTTAGCTAATTAACATGCTCTTAGCTAATAAGAGGATGCTTGATTAGAACATGCTCTTATTACCTTAGCATGCACACACGTGCACATACTGAAGTAGCTAACTATAAATCAGCTAATTCCCATGAAGTGTTTGTTATATGCCGGGCTCTGTGTGGGAAGCTTTAGAAGCATTTTTTTACCTCATTACAGTAAACCCAAGTGATGGTTTGGCAGTTTGTTTTTAATTATTCCAGCCTAGAGATTAGAGAAATGAAATTTAAAGTTCAGAAAATTCTTCCAAGTCACACAGATTGTGCTAAAGGTGAGAATTTGACACTTGCAGTTTGAAATTTTCAGTTTGTAAATCCAAAGCTGAATTGTGATATAGGCTTAGATTTGTAAATTTTATCTTCATGTAAACCACTTAGTGTTTAATTGCAACCTAAGTTCTATCCCAGAAAAGATATTGTGTATATAATTATCATTGGTTCCAAGGGACCTGGTAAGATATTTTTAAGCAGATAATTCCAATTAATTAATCCTGGGGTGAATCACATTCAAAGCACGTATTCTAGTGTGATGGCATTGCACATGTTTATTGCAAACACTAAAGTTAATTATCCTCATCCTGGTTGTAATGTATGAAGTTAAGATGAGCTAGGACCGGAAATTGGAGAAGGAAATGGCATCCCACTCCAGTATTCTTGCCTAGAGAATCCTATGGACAGAGGAGCCTGGTGGGCTGCTGTCCATAGGGTCCACAGAGTCGGACTTGACTGAAGCAACTTAACATGCATGCATGCACTGGAGATGGAAATGGCAACACACTCCAGTATTCTTGCCTGGAGAATCCCAGGGACGGGGGAGCCTGATGGGCTGCCGTCTATGGGGTCGCACAGAGTCGGACACGACTGAAGCAACTTAACAGCAGCAGCAGCAGGACCAGAAATGCCAGCTTTAATATGGCAGCGTGAAGTAGTCCTCCTGGAATTTGTCTAAGGTAAGCAAGACAGAGAAAAACAGAAATGAATAATCAATCTTCAGCAAAAATTGAGACTTTTTAACACGGGGACCACAAATATGAGGAAAGAAAGATAAAAAGTAAAAACTAGTGAAGATGAAATAAAAGACACTCAGAGAAGTGCTGGGAATTTAAAAGTCACGGGTTCATCCCTGTGTCTGGGAAATGGTGTGGCCTGGGGTCTGAGACCCGCAAACCTTAACTCTGTTAATAACTCATAGATGCAGGGCTGACAAGGTTCCGGTCCCTGATCTTTAGTGCAGAGTCTCAGCGAGCAGAGGAGACAGACAAATGAGCGATTGCACAGAAGAGCCATGATTTGAAAGAACAACATGCTGGTAGAATGCGGGTGGAGGAGAGGAGCTTTGTGTCACAAACAGAGCTGCGGGGGCAATTTTACATTGTATTTGGAGAATGTGGCTTTGAGGGCTCACTCAGACACAGACACACATGCACACACACAAAACCCAGTGAATAAAGGAGAATTCCTGTTTGTTCAGAACACGCAGCTCCGACTCGTTCCACTTGTGAAGCTCTTGCCAAGAAAAAAAAAAAAATAATAATTTTAAGCCACTTGTTTAGAAGTAACTTTCTTTGTTCAAAAGTGATTACGGGTATAAAAAGGAACAAGCACAGAACATCTGAAATATTCTACAAGAAATAAAGGCATATTATAAACAAACTGAGTACACCACAACAACAAAAATGTTACTAAGGTTGCCGATGAAAATTTTGACCAAATATATTGACATGAATAAAAATAGAAAGCAAGGAAAGAAGGAAGAAAAGAAAAGAAAATATAGCCTCCATGAAACAGGATCAAATGATATTTGGCAAAACTAATACAATTATGTAAAGTTTAAAAATAAAATAAAATTTAAAAAAAGAAAAAAAAAAGCAGAAGTAAAAAAACCAAGAGAGCTATAGAGATTTAACAAGAGAGATAAAACACACACAAGTGAAAGAGAAAAATTAAAAGTATTATGACAATCAAGATCAAATTACTTACAGTAAACAGGAGAGTAAAAATCACAAAAACAGCAAGAAACATGGAGGGGAAGAAAGAGAGAAGCAGGCAAATGAAATGGAAACGAGTTACACAGAACAGGAAGTTAGGCCAGTGAAAATGGCAGCTTAGGGGGTTCCAGAACTACCTGGTCTCATGAAAGCAATGAGAACAATCATAAAAATGGTCAAATCAGCTCCTTCAGAACTTTGGAAATGAACCAACAGTTTGCAACAGTCCAGAACATTTCTTTAAAAAAAATAAAAAGGAATGAATATTGGTAAGAATGTGAACACTAGCGGTTTATTCCCACATTCCTCTCCCCAGTTCTGTTCAAGCCATGAAAGCCCCAGCCCCCGTGGTGAAAACTAGCAGCCTTCTTCAGCACCACATACATTCTTCAAGGCTAGACCACCTCAGAGCAGAGCCCACACAGTCCTCAGGGAAAGGAATATAGTCCAAGAATTTCAGGCACAGCCAAACAACCATGCAAGCGCAGAGGAGGAATTAAAGACAAACATGCTGGAGTGCGGGTGTCCAGGGAGCATTGTTCCTACAAGTTATTCTTCAGCAAACTATCAGAGAATGAACCTCAGCCAACCAATTAGTGAATTAAATTATTATGGCAAAATTCCAGCATTGAGAATTGAGTATGTGAATTGTTTGACAGAAGTCTGAAATACATGTGTTAATTATGGTTACAGGAAAAAAATGTAAAAGTCTTGGCAATGTAGAAATGATATTAAATTGCTAAAATTGGAAAGAGAAAGACTGTAGAAGTTTCTGTACAGCTCTGATTTTCTCAATTTTTAAAAATAGCTGATTGACAGAGATCGTTAAATACTGCTAAGCCATATGGTGGAAATATAAGTATATTTGAAGTTACATAGATAAATAAAAGAAAAATAGCATAATCAGTTAAATACATTTGGTGGAGAAGAAAGAAGAAAATACTGTACAAAGGTCTACAATCCTCTTTCTGAAATTTGTAACTCCTGATTTTCAAGATACTAATTTATTTAGACAATTGTTCAACTCCAAACCTGATTTGAATAGGAGGCTTTCTATAATCTCCTTTTTTCTGCCCTCTGTGATCATATAATATTGACATTCTTAGTTCTGTTTGTTGGTATGTAATGCATGGGTAGCACTTACACCTTCACTCTAAAATTCTAAAAATTTGAATTCTGAGAATGTGCCCCGAGGATTTTGTCAAAGGAGGATTTATATGAATTCTATTGTTGTATAGAGTAGAAAACAAACAGGTATTATCTGGAGTTCTAACAGCGTCTTTAAAAGTTGTGGTCACCTTGCTAACCATTAGAGCAAGGAGTAATACAGAGTAGAATTTTAAAGAAGGAAATTCAGTGAGTCAAACAGATGTAAAATTTATTTTAAAATCTATGAAAATAAAAGCCACAGCACAATGTGTGAGCTAAGAAATAATATCAAACATGTCTATTGTATATACATAAATATAAATGGGCTAAACTCATATGCTAAAATAAAAAATAAAACATTAGAATTTAAAGTAAATCTAACTTTAAGTGGTAGGTAAGCAATATCTATAAAGCAAAGAAATTGAAAAAGTTTGTGCAAAAAACATTCAAAACATTCCAGACAAATGAAAGTAAACAAAACTACATATACTGTAATCTTAAAAAAAAAGAAAGTGACAGAATTCAGGATTGTAAATAAGTAAATAAATATCTGTCACAATGGGCACTTTACAGTGATAACGAGCTCCTTTTATTTTTATGTCTGACAAGTGAATGCAGGTAAAGTCTTGCCGCAAATGCTCTGCAGCTGGAGGCTCCCGTGGGTACCATCCAGGTATGTACTCCCCAGTGAAGGAGTCTGAGTCTGGGATGCTGTGAGAGACAGTGACCAGAACATCAGCCAAATGTGTAAGAGCAAAACATCTCCCCCTGCTGACCCACTGGGGTCAGTAGTTCAACAACGCTGTGTTTGAGGTGAAAGGAAAATGTGTACCCTTAAATACTCATAAGCTTTAAAATTTTCATATGGAATGGAAATAAATAAGCTCCAACTGAAGAACTGAAAAATATAACAAAAAATAAATGCAGGGAAAACAAAATGGTAGATAATGCAAATGCAAATATTTTTTAAGATCATTATAGTAAGGGTAAGACTAAAAATACTAATGCTAACTAGTTATTTGTGATAAACAATGAAATATACAAACATTTACCACCCAGTAGAGAAAAAGGCAGAGAAGGCAATGGCACCCCACTCCAGTACTCTCACCTGGAAAATCCCATGGACGGAGGAGCCTGGTAGGCTGCAGTCCATGGGGTCACTAAGAGTCAGACACTACTGAGCGACTTAACTTTCACTTTTCACTTTCATGCATTGGAAAAGGAAATGGCAACCCACTCCGGGGTTCTTGCCTGGAGAATCCCAGGGATAGGGGAGCCTGGTGGGCTGCTGTCTATGGGGTCGCACAGAGTCGGACATGACTGAAGCAATTTAGCAGCAGCAGGAGCAGAGAAAAAAGGATAAAATATTTTAAAATAAGAAATATTCTGATGGGGAGAGTATAAAACCCTTCAAATTAGAAGAATTCCAAGAGGTTATTTTGATCACTTTTATGCAAATAAATGTGACAGCCTGTATGAACTGGGTAAGACTGATGAAGCGAGGGCAGAGATGCAGCTATTCAGAGAGCTGCCCACCGCCCTTTCCCCCAGCAACCTCACGCTGTTTCTAAAAGGCTGCACTTTCCAGTGGCTTTACTGGATAATTACACCAAATCATTAGGGAACAGATGATGCCAATGCTTTTAACCTCTTCCAGAACTTAGAAAAAGAAAGAAATATTGCAAATTCTTTTCAGGACATAAAGCCAACATTAAAACAAACTCCAAAATGGTATCACAAGGGAAGAAAATTATAGATCAATTTTATAATTAAATGAACTGAGTCATAGGCTCATAGATTAAAATGAACTCCATAGACTTTGAAATGCACTTAAAACATCATCATCCATTCTTCTTTTGAAAAAGTTCTTAAATAGATGCATTCCTTAAAGTTTGCAAGATGCTGAGTGAAAAAGCCACAGCAAGACAAGGTTCCTGATCGGCACCCCAAGAGTCCTTGTGCTGTAGGTCAGGGTGTTTTCAGGGACACAATGTCCTCTCCCCAGCTTGCTTAGTTCAGCTGTGAAGGTCATTTACCTGAAACTGATATGGGTATACCAGACTACACATCTGGACATGAGGCAGAAATGGCATATAAAAACCAAGAAACAGAAGGTAAAGTGATGGTTTGTTTGCAGATTTTATGACTGTTTATTGTTAATTTAAAAATCAACTGAAAAACTATTATAATTCATAATATGCCTAAACAGAAAATTAATATACAGAAATCATTAGCCTGCAATAGACAAACCCAAGCAGTTAGGAGATGGAAGAAAGCACATAAAATATCTAGGAACACAATCAGCTCCCAAAATACATATCAATGTGAGGGAAATTTTAAAATGGAGCTGAGATGCAAATGAAGCCTTGAGCAATAGAAAACCATGCTTAATCTTGGGGGAAATAATTAATTCAACAAGAGTGAACATCCTCCCTAAATTAATCTTGAAAGTTAATGCAGTCACAATACAATAGCAACAATATTTTGGGAGGAAATAAAGGGGGTGGGTAAAAGGCAAAGTTTAAAATAGTACAGAAAGAAAGACTCCACTTCTTGGGAATGTGGAGGAGGTGTATTCCTCCTGTATTCGTGCTTAGTCGCTCAGTCATGTCCGACTCTTTGTGATCCCATGAACTGTAGCCCGCCAGGCTCCTCTGTCCTTGGGATTCTCCAGGCAAGAATACTGGAGTGGGTTGCCATGCCCTCCTCTGGGAGATCTTCCTAACATAGGTCTCCCACATTGCAGGTGGATTCTTTACTGTCTGGGCCACCAAGGAAGCACATTCCTCCTGTAAGTAAAACTAAAACCCCTGATGTTATATATAAAACAAGCACAGACGTCTCAGAGAGGGGAATGGCCATGTTCTCACAGCCAAGGAAGGACATGGGGGAGTTCCCTGGGCTTCATTTCTCCCTAATGTATCCTAAGGTCTACCCTGGTGGTTCAGTGGTAAAGAATCCACCTACCAATGCAGATGCAGGTTCAATTCCTGGGTCAGGAAGATCCCTTGGAGTAGGAAATGGCAACCCATTCCAGTATTCTTTTCTGGGAAAACCCATTGACAGAGGAGCCTAGAGGGCTATGGTCCATGGGGTTGCACAGAGTTGGAAACGACTTAGTGACTAAAGAACAACAGTGTATTTCTTTTTCTTTTTTTTCTAATTTTATTTTATTTTTAAACTTTACATAATTGTATTAGTTTTGCCAAATATCAAAATGAATCCACCACAGGTATACATTTGTTCCCCATCCCGAACCCTCCTCCCTCCTCCCTCCCCATACCATCCCTCTGGGCTGTCCCAGTGCACCAGCCCCAAGCATCCAGCATCGTGTATTTCTAACTGAATACTGTAGGAGACAGCAACCAGGAAACACCAATGAGGGAAACAAACAAAAAGCTATAGTGAGCCTGCTCCGTCAGGTCAGAGGCCCAGGGAAAGGGCCTGCTGGCCAGACCCACAGTTTTGCAATAATCTCTGTCCTGCAGCCAAACAGCACAGAGAATCTTTAGCCGCACCCACCTGGCCAGCAGAGGCGAGTGGGGCCCCATCCCAGACTTCAGGCTCAGGGGCCGACCACCCCACCACAGAGTCTCAGTCCACAATGACTTCACTCAAGTACTCCAAGTTTTGAAAATTAAGTGATTTTATAGACTGCCTTTCTAATATTTATTTTGTCAGCCATAGAGCTGTCACAGACTCACAGAAAAAAACTGTTATCAAAGATGCATAACATGCATTTTATATGACGGGTGTGTGATGGAGATAAATCAAGAAAAATGATTGTTTCCTTAAACTGCATTTATCTCTAACATGGATCATGGGTGAATTAGGGGCTGGAAAACAAGAAGTGCATTTTAATTTAAAATGAGCAGTTATTGGTAATCATTACCATTTGAGGATGGAGAAGAAAACTGTCTCCCCGAGGGGAAAATCCTTCCAAACTCCAACTCTCCTTGCAGAGGCTGAAGTCCGCTGGTTGTGCATGTTCAGCTCCTAACCCCTTCTTATTTGAAATAATTTCTCCATGTTACATGATCTTGTGTGTAGTTGTCCAAGGCGCTCTCCCAGACCATTGAGTTCTTAATGCTAAAATGACAACCACAGCTAAATATAGCACTAATAGTAGTGCATAGTAACAAAGTAGTTTGTTTCCTGGGTTTGGGGAAAGGGGTGGTTGCAGTTTATGTCAGTCTAAGAAAGTGCTACTTTTTTTAAATATAAATTTATTTATTTTAATTGGAGGCTAATTACTTTACAATATTGTATTGGTTTAGCCATACATTGACATGAATCTGCCACGGGTGTACACGTGTTCCCCATCCTGAACCCCCCTCCCACCTCCCTCCCCATCCCATCCTTCTGGGTCATCCCAGTGCACCAGCCCCGAGCATCCTGTCTCATGCATCGAACCTGGACTGGCAATTCTTTCACATATGATAATATACATGTTTCAATGCCATTCTCCCAAACTATCCCACCCTCGCCCTCTCCCACAGAGTCCAAAAGCCTGTTCTATACATCTGTGTCTCTTTTGCTGTCTCTCATACAGGGTTATGGTTACCATCTTTCTAAATTCCATATATATGCATTAGTATACAGTATTGGTGTTTTTCTTTCTGGCTTACTTCACTCTGTATAATAGGCTCCAGTTTCATCCACCTCATTAGAACTGATTCAAATGCATTCTTTTTAATGGCTAAGTAATATTCCATTGTGTATATGTACCACAGCGGAAAGCGCTACTTTTCACATCAGTTACAAGTCACCAGGAGCCTCAGCAGAGAATAAATCCCCAGGCTGCAGCTCAGGGCTCTTGATTTCAGATTCCTGGAGATGGAGCTCTGTGTGTGCATTTTATCAGGCTCCTCACACAGTTCTTAGATACACCAGACTTTGAGAATTGCAGGGTTGCAGTTTTGCTAAAATAAATTGCTTCTTGTTTAAGCAACATCCAAGGGTTTTATGAGGTTTTTATACTTTTGTAATATATGTCCAGCCTATCTCTCTGTCACCTGTCCTTTTAATCATTTAGCATCAGAGAAGCTGCTGCTTCCATTTGAAGAAACCCAGTGCTTCAAGGAAACACTGCAAAGAATGACTTATAATAACTAGCAGGAGAGACTCAATATTTGAAATTTAATACTTTCTAAAATATTGAAATTTAATATTTTTAGAATTCTAAAGGGAGGAGGATTCTGGAATCCTATAAAAGGTGGTTTCAAAAGGAAAATACTTGAATTGAAATTAGTTGACCTGTTACAGATTAGTTAAACTTTTTAAATATATTTAAGAAAAATTTATTAACCCCATAGACCCCCAAATCCCTCTTCCTCTTCTACAGTGCTGCTGGGAATGAAGTCTAATTTGCTGTCAGTTTTGGATCCAGCTCCCACGTATTCCTGAATTCAGTCTTCTTTCAGCTCTTTGATTCACCATCAGATAGACTCAGACGAGTTCCCACCTCAGGGACCGCCCCGAGTGGAGCCAACCTGACGCAGCTCGGAGGCAGGACCCTCCATGTATAAGAGGGAATGTGGCCTCCTCCAGGATGCTCAGCGGCATCAGTGAGAGCAGAAGATGGATGAGCATTGGAATCCATCAAGGAGGACATAGGACAACGTAACGTGATACATCTACTTGGTGGCCTTCCTCTGTATTCCCTTTTCATGACATTGAAACATGTAAAATATCATGTAAGAAACGAGTTGCCAGTCCAGGGTCGATGCACGATAATTGATGCTTGGGGCTAGTGCACTGGGACGACCCAGAGGGATGATATGGGGAGGGAGGAGGGAGGAGGGTTCAGGATGGGGAACACATGTATACCTGTGGCGGATTCATTTTGATATTTGGCAAAACTAATACAATTATGTAAAGTTTAAAAATAAAATAAAATTAAAAAAAAAAAGAAATTTAGCTTGAAATCTGAAGACAGATAGCTCCCTCAAAAAGTTGTTTTAAGACTGCACAAATACTTTCAAAGGTAGTTTATTTGAAAATAGAATGTTTGTCTCTTTCCTTGCAAAGGAATTTCAACATCCTAACCTTTGCTTGAGTTGCTATCCAAAACGTAGTTCCAGTAACCGTTCATTTATTAATTCAAAACCCTCTGCTAAGCACGTTAAAAAGAATAGAATATTTATGAAACTCACACTCTGTGGCTCTTAGTCAAATAATTACTATAGTGAAAAGGATTTCATATATTTTGTGTTTACAACCTGGAGGCAAATAAGTCTCAGTATATCCAATTAAAATATGTTGAAGCAAAACTTTTACATTCCACTGATGCTAGATAAAGGGCTTCCTTATTGGCTCAGATGGTCACTAATCTGCCTGCAATGCAGAAGACATGGTTTCAGTCCCCGGGTTGGGAAGATCCCCTGGAGGAGGGCATGGCAACCCACTCCAGTATTCTTGCCTGGAGAGTCCCATGGACAGAGGAACCTGGGGGGCTACAGTCTCAAAGAGTCCAATACGATTGAAGTGACTTAGCATGCATTCATGCCTCCCTTCCTCCATCAACATCTTGAGAAACAAATAAGAAACATGAAAAAAATTTTCAGGTGCCAAACCTAAAATACGTTCTTTCTAAACTATTGAGAAAGGAGAGTAACTGTGTAGTAGTCTGTTTTTCTAGGTAATATAAGACAGTTCTATATTTTGAACAGAAAGTAGCAAAAAACAAATAAGAGTAGTACTTGGTATGAGAGGTGGGAAGACAATGACTTCTGAGACTGGAGACCCTGGTGAGGAGGGCCTTTGGGTGATCTGACTTCATACCGTTACTGCACAGCATGCCTTTGGACAATTCACTAGATCACAGATTTCTTAAGAAGGAAGCACAGAACCCCAGGCCCCACCATTTCTCATCCTGAGCTCAGCTGGAAACAACGCTGTAGACAATGTGACCTCCACAAGGAGAACACCAAACTCACCCAAAGCTTCTGTCCCCTGACGACAGTGTCACAAGGTACTGGAAACAGGTGGACAGCGTGGTCAGTCAGTCTGGTGTCCGCGAGAGTGCCTTGCTCAAAGGTGGCCACTTCCCCCCTCAGGGTCCGGTCCCTGGCCACCTTCCCTATGAGTCCTCTCCTAACCAAACCAATCAAAGCCTCTCTGCCTCCACCTCTGTCCTGGCCTAGTCGCACTTCGACATAACACCTTGTTTTATCTCCTTTACAGCACTTACCACTGCGGGAAACCATATTCCATGTTGATTTAGTGTTTACTCTCCTCTGCTAAAATGTGACGCTTCTTGGGAACAGCCCAGCTCTAGCCAAAGAAGCAGTGTCGTTCATCTGACCAATATTTATTGTTATGTCACAAGCTGGGGATAAAATGTCAAGGAGAGCAGACGTGATCCTTGTCCTCATGTGGTTTATGGTGCAGTGGGGGAGACGTATATTATGGTGCCGTGGAGAAAAGACATAACATGACACATGTAAAATTATCACTGTGGTGAGTGCCGAGAAGGAGAGAAACACAGGCTATCAGCGCCTATGATAGAACATCTAATTTAGTTAAGTAGATCGGAGGTTTCTCTGGGGAAGAGGCTTTTGAGCTAAGATTTAAGATGCATAGACATGAATTAAGGGAATAGAGTGGGGGCTGGGGATGCCCCATGGCAGGAAGGAAGATGGTGCCAGAAGGATGGACAGAGGATGATTGATGGGGCTGGACCACTGGGCACTGGGGGCATGAGAGACAGGAGTGGGTGGGAAGGATCTATGTGGCAAGAATATGCGGCAGGACGGGGCAGGGTGTGACTTTATCCTGAGAGTAATGGAACCATCAAATGTTGTGGAGGTGTGAGTATGCCTGTTCTTGTGTTCACAGGAGAAAATTAGCAGATTTGAATTTTGTGAAGATGACTGTGATTTATCTATAGAAGAGATTTAGAAAGGACAGAAGTGGACCACTGGAAGCATGTCCTGGCAGTGCCCTCAGGAGACATGATTGCAACTTGGATTCAGTTAGTAACGGTGGGAAAGGAAATGAGTAGGTAGATCCTAGAAACACACAGAATGAAATTTAAAGGGCTTGGTGTTGGATTGGTCATAAGGGAACCTCATCTCCCTAATCATCTGGGCTGATGAGTGAAGCTGCCAGTCTCAACTATAGGGGACAGTGTGGGCCTCAGAGAATGCTGTTGGGTGGGGGGGTGGATTAATTATGACTGTCTCCACTTCTTGAATGTCTATGAGTTAGAAGTTTAGCTCTATGCTATTCAACCCAGACAATTGTTTATATCCGCACTCTCTAGTAGCCCAGTGGAATTCTGCAATTTTGTTTCCCACAACCCTTGTTGTTGTTGTTCAGTCACTAAGTCATGCCCAACTCTTTGTGACCCCATGAACTGCAGTATTCCAGGCCTCTCTGTCCTTCACTATCTCCCAGAGTTTGCCCAAGTTCATATCCATTAAATCGGTGATGCCTTCCAACCATCTCATCCTCTGCTGCCCTCTTCTCCATTTGTCTGCAATCGTTCCCAGCATCAGGGTCTTTTCCAATAAGTCAGCTGTTTGCATCAGATGGCCAAAGTATTGGCCTAACAACCCTAACTTCTACAAAATGTATGAAGCATCAAATAGGCCTGAACTCCAGCAGGAGGACTTCAGAGAGAATTGGACTGGCTGTTGGCGGCTTTATCTGTAATGAATATGGGGCCAATAATATCCAACCTGCCATCAAAACCACTTCACCAAAAGGTTAGTGGAATCTCAGCATAAAATGTCACAGAAACTGAGGGCAAATTATCAAAGCTTTGTTTGATTTGATACCAACATCCAGGGCCAGTCAAATAGCATTTTATACATCACACTAGAATGATCATAGCATGTTTCAGATCACATGGACACCCCTCTGACATAACTACCTTTACTATTTATTATCTCCTCAGTAGGCAGCAAAGCCAGGAGATGTTTTAACTAAAGCAACAGTTATGCTGAGACCTACATCTGAGGTACTTTTTAAAGTACAGCCCCAAAGTGTCTAAATGGTAGGAAAATTGCATTAGAATCAATTATCTAGAATTTACCTAGAAGACATTTTGTTGTCACTATTTCTGTCATCATAAGTCTGTAGAAACTCTGGAATAGCACAAAGCAAGCCTTTCAGTTTTTAATCATTATATGTGGTATAGTCGCAAAGTCATGTTCGATTCTTTGCAACCCCATGGACTTCAGCCACCAAGCTCCTCTGTATGGGCTTCTTCAGGCAAGAATACTGGACTGGGTTGCCATTTCCTTCTCAAGGGGATCCTCCTGACCCAGGGATTGAACTTGGGCATCCTGCATTGCAGGCAGATTCCTTACTGACAGAGCCACCAGGGAAGCCAATCATTATATGAGTTCACTATGACATTATTTTTTGGAAAGATTCCTAATATTTTTCAGGGGATCTATAGCTATACATCTATCTATCTGGCAACTACAAATCCGCAAAGATAGATGTAGTGTGTGTGTGTATATACGTATACAGTACTCTAAAGTGCTTAATAACTATAGATGTTCATGATAATATGTTGGATTTAAAACCTTATGTAAAATTTAATTATCTTAAACAATAGTAACGGTCAGTAACAGCACTAAACACATTAAAAATACTGCAAACACAAAGGCAAAATTGTAACTTAACAAACAGTATCTTTCTAAGTAGACAAAGTAAATACCAACTTGATAGCTTATTTGGGGAAGTTTATCCAATAAACTAAACAAGCCATCTGTTCACACAAATCCCAAGTGATTACAAAAAAAGGAATTTGTTAATAATCTCAAATAAAAAACAAAACCCCCCACAATTTACCATTTTGTTTCATTGTGTTTTTCTCTCACTTTGGAAAAATTCAGTCTTCAATCATGCTAATTTGATTTTAGAGTAAAGGCAAATGAAATGTAGAGCTCAAAGGTTTAATGAGCCTCCACAAATGCATAAAAAATGTAAAGGCAAGTAACCAGTAGAAGAGCAGTAATATGTCAGCAATGAAGTACTCCTGGGCCACAGGGATGTTTGAATCCCTTCACTGACAGCGAAGTGATGAAGGAACGTGACTTAGAAGGAGGACACATCCCATCTGGAGGGACCAGTGAAGGCTGGTGAGGTGTCCATCACTGAGGAAGCCATCCTGCCATAGCTGTGTGGTCCTGTGGTTGGCAGAAAGACAGTGCTCCCTTCAGGTGTTTAGTGCATCATCGGCCACACCAGCATCGTAGCATCCCTAACTGCTAAGACTGGCATCGTACGTTGAAAGATATTTGCAAGCAGTATCAGAAAATCTTCAGCTGAAACTCCTTTAGCATTATCTACCAAACATGAAGGAAAGTAGGAAATACTCTGTCCGATGTCAGGAATATTCACATTCAGAAAGTGTATTCCAGCCCTCCTCTATGTGTTCCAAATTATACACAAAAACATGCTCATATTAGTCAATTTGTAAAGGTACAGAAAAATACAAAGAAGTAAATGAAAACCACCCAAACTCCCATCTCTAAAAATAACCATTGTTACCATTTTGATATATTTCCTTCCTGTCTACTCTTAAGCATATATACCTTTTAAATACAACAAAGTCCACACCATATACAGATTATCCTGCTTTTTTTCATCTAACTTGGTATCATCATGGTTTTCCATGTTGTTGAAAATAATTTACAATGATGAATTTTAAAGTCTGCATAACCAATTATGTACAGTAATGCATTCAACAGATAATGTATTTATGGGTATGTTTTCTATTTCCAATGTTCATGATTAAAAATACAATTTCTGCAACTTTTTTTTTACACTTCTGAATCCAGGGCTCTAAAACAATTATGTTAGGCATGAATGCTTCAGTTTTCAGGCATAATAAAACAATTAACAGATGTAATGAGAGTTTAACAAATTTTTTGAAAATTAACACACAATTTTTGATTTTTAAAAAATTTGAAAAAGTATAAGGTAATGAAAAGGCTATTTCACATGAATCTCTATATTTGAAGGTCACATGTTTTCAAAGTCTTTTCCAGTGTTTTCCATGTAGCTGACACCGTGGCAAGAATACTCTCAACATTGAAGCAAATGCCTAAACTTTTGCCGTCTGTGTGGCTGCAGTGGTCTTGTCTTGTGAGATATCCAGAAGATTTTCATCTTCCTATAGAGGAGATCACCAGGAGTAGCTCAGGTGCTAAAGGATCCGGGGGTCACACCTGCAGGGCCTCAGCGGGTGGCTATTACATAGAGTTGCAAACAACGGTAATACTTTACATAGTGTAGTAACTGTTACAACACTGCCCTCCAAACCGCAAAGCAAAGATCATCAGCTGAGAAATGCTCATTTGTAAGCTAGGTTGTCTTCACAGTCCAGGTAAACTGGAAAAATATTGCTGAAATAGTCCCAGACGTGCCCAATTCATTCCTGTGTCATTTTGATATATCCCCATCATTGGGGGGAATTTGTATCTTTGGGGGCACCATGAAATGGTCTGGGCTTGTCTTTTACTGTTTGACTGTTCCGGAATCCGTTTACTGTTCCAGAATCAGCCATTTCTCCAAGGAGCTGTGATTCCTCTTGTTGGAGTAGAGAGTGGTTATTTGTTCCTGAAGGTACCTTGCTTCTGCTTCCTGGTCCATTCCCCCTAAACCATAATAATAACGGCATATAAGTTTTCCATTTCTCTTTGGAGATAGAATGCTCAGATCTGACTAATGATTAACTAAAAGAAACTGTGTCCCCACCTCTGCCCTCAAGTACAGGTTACATAAAAGACTTCACCTTCCAGAGAGGACCGTGTTTTATCCCTGCCGGTTGATGTGATAATTGTGACACGCACTGCTTTCATCTGAAAAGGAAATATTCTTATCGGAAAAAAACTAAAACTTACCCACAAGCAGACTGGTCTTCACCTTTCACATTTGAAAGCACAGGTACAGATTGAAAAAAGGATTTAAACCACCAGGTGGATTCTGCCACTTTGGGTAATCCTATCAAATAAAATTCACATTTGTTGTTCAGTCGCTCAGTTGTGTCTGACTCTTTGTGACCCCAAGGACTGCAGCACGCCAGGCTTCCCTGTCCTTCACCCATCTCCCAGAGTCCGCTCCAACTCCAGTCCATGTGTCGGTGATGCCATCCAATCACCTCATCCTGTCTCCCCCTTCTCCCCCTGCCGTCAACCTTTTCCAGCATCAGGGTCTTATCAAACACAATTGAGAGACGAAAAACAAAGGGAAATAGGCAGGGTGGTGCTGATAAGAAATGAACTACATACCTAGCTGGGTTTTGTCATCACCTACGAAGTTGGCAGAATCAGGGCCAGTTAAAGAGGGGCCTGAAGAAACACTGGCCTCTGTAGGAAAGAAACAATAATAAACAAGCAACTAAATAATAAGCCAACACAGATTTTTACATATAAATTCTCAAGTAGCATGGTCTGAAATCATTTAATCCTGGATTAGGAACTGAAAATTTGGTTATATTACCAGCCCATTAGAAGTCTCCAGAATAATGCATATTACATTTTTATTAATAAAGTATATTCCTTTCCATGGTGAACAACTGTCACACAGATATTAAGTAGAATTTAAAATATATAATAAATGTTATCAAATTCAAAATCTTAAAAAGTACAAAATCAAGAATGAATATTATTGTACTATATTAAATATATTACTTGTACACAAGTCATATATAATGTATTATATTTAAATATCCTACAGAAGTTATCAAATTTAGAAATAAAAGAATCATTTTAAAAGAAAAACATCTAATTTGTCATATCATACTTCTATTTTAAATCTAAGTGTTGTAAAAGATAAGAATAGAAAAATAACTTTTAAGAATGTAATAACTCTAAGAATATGGGCATAGGTTAACTTTGGGTGGGGGAAAATAAATTAGTAGATGTTTCCATCTCTTGTCTACAAATAACCTTTGAAATAAGACTTTTCTACAAGCTGGTATGACTTAAAAAATGATAGCTTGGTTCTGAAATGATTGTTTCATTTTATGAAATTTCTGAATTTTCTTCGAGAAGCTATACTTTTCCATTTAGCTATAAATTTACACAGATGGAGAGATAAATAAAAATAAAACTGGCCAGGTAGAAGCTGACCTACTAACCACAGGAGAAAATGGAAATGAGAGAATCTCTGAAACACATTTGTGCTACTTCTCTTTTCTCAGAAATGAATATTTTATTTATGTAAAATTATCAGGTTTTAGTGTATCCTATTAAAGGCAAGGCACATGAAAGTAAAACCCACAGGAATGAGTTGCCATTTCCTCCTCCGGGGGATCTTCCTAACCCAGGGATGAAACCCTCAAATCCTGCATTGGCAAGAGTATTCTTTGCCATTAGCGCCACCGGGGAAGCACCCGCCCTCCCCCCAACCCCACCAAAATTGTGAAATATAAGCTTATTTTTACTTATTTATGTGTTAATGGTTTTATGGCTATAACAAAACATAGTTAAAGCAAAGTGATGAGGTTTGACAGTTTTTACTGATTCGGGCAGTCTCTGATAAGCTCTATTCCTATTTTTTTCACTGTCACAAAGAATTGTCATATTCTCCCTTTAGTTCTGACAGGACATGATACGTAGGTTAATTATACCCCACAAACATCACCTGAGATCATATTCTCTAGGGCCACCCTCTAGAGTTGTTACGACTCACTTCGATAATACTGATTTCTGGCCAGAAGACAACCAGCGGAAGGCACGGATGCCATTGTCCCCTGAGCAGGAGCCAGTGAGTTGGTGACCGGCAGCCTGCAAAACGGGCGATAAGAGGCTAAAGTTAATCATATTAGGTTCCTGTTCCTTTTCCCATGAGTATTTTTTGTAAAGCAACATAGCTGACCATGTAATAAATATCCCATAAAGAATTAAAGAGTTCACACAAAGTTGTGATCAAATTCATTGCCATAAACAAAAAATGCAATTCATTAGGTGAAAACACAAGAAAAAATATATATCCAAGTATAACCATGTCCACAGCTGGCTCCAGAAGTGTAAACACAGCCCTGACCATCACTCACCTGCCTGCTTTCTTCAGCCTGCTCTTCCAGTGAACGTGGGTCTACAGGTTCTTCAGAAAATGCAGACTTGGGAAGGGCTGATTGATGGTGATCCGGGACAGACCTGCCATGGGGCAGGGGGTGAGCCGTCTGTGAGCACAGCACCCCTCGGTCTGGAAGGCAGAAACCTGAGCTGGGAGTGGACTCAGGTGGGCACTGGGCCACCACAGGCGGAGCCAGAGGCACCCTGCCTGCCTGTGTGCCCTTGACTGGGTCAGCCTGCCAGCGGGGGCTGTGGGCCAGGCAGGTCTTGGCCCGGACGTAGTGTTGTCCTGGCCCTCTGGACAGTCCTGGTTCAGGACTGCTGGCTTGACAGGGAGGGAGGTAACAGCCACTCTGGGGACAGAGACACAAACTTGGTCAGTCACGCAGCTGGGGACAGCACCACGCTGGGCTCTGAGGGGGACACCACGGACAGGCTGCAGACCAGCGGGAGGACTGGATGTCATCACAGCCACGGGGATGCAGTGCAGAGGCACAGGGTCTTGGGGGACAGGAAAGAGGCAGGCCAGCAGGAGGACTGGATGTCATCACAGCCACGGGGATGCAGTGCAGAGGCACAGGGTCTTGGGGGACAGGAAAGAGGTCAGGGAAGCATGGGAGCCTTCCAGAGGAGGGCCGTTCACTGCACCCCCAGTGGACAGCAGGTTAGAGAGTCCAGCAAGTACAATCCAAGACACATGGGAATCATGGGGACTGAGGAAACAGGAGCTTGATAGCCTTCTAGCAACACTGCTGATTGAAGCAAAAGCTGAATTTCTGTTCTGCTTTTAGCAATGGTCCTTACTTGAACTGCTTTGCCATTTCCTAGACTCAGTTTGCCAAGAGGTCCAGCTGTGGATCCCTGGATGTTAGGAAGAAGATGCTGTCAACTGGTGATTCAGTTCATTTGGCGGCTGTTGGTTTCACCGGCTTAAAGCAATTTTGGCAACGTGTACAGAATTGCTCATCACCTATGTTCAAATTTACTCAAAATATTTGTCTTAGTTTGCCATCATGGTTCTTTTTAAATACCTACTCTACCTGGTTATGACCCCTTTCTGTTGCCAGTATTATTCATTTCTGCCTTTTCTCCTTTTGTCTTGATTAATTTTGCTGGCGGTTTCTCTATTAAATCTTTCTTCCAAAGAACTACCTCTCTTGTTTTTAGGTTTTATATTTTATTTCCTGTCTTCTTTTATTCTTCTTCCTTCTATTTACTTTAAGGTTATTCTTGTTATCTATTTCAAAATATTTTTTACTGCTGTTATGACATTTCTTGAATATTTGAATTATTTAGTGATGCTTTTCTAGACATATACTTTCTCTGGTAGCCTAGAGGGTAAAGCATCTGTCTGCAATGCAGGAGATCCTGGTTCGAACCCTGGGTAGGGAAGATCCCCTGGAGAAGGAAATGGCAACGCACTCCAGTACTCTTGCCTAGAAAATCCCATGGACGTTGAAGCCTGGTAGGCTACAGTCCATGGGGTCACAAAGAGTCAGACACGACTGAGTGACTTCACTTTCACCTCCTAGACATATAAATGTTCTCAATTATCTTTTAATTGATGATTCCTAAATACCCTATGTTGTCAAAAGAGTCTTCTCCTTTTTATTCATTCTTTCAAATAATTTTGGAAGTGGCTTTCTGTGTATTGATAATAGTACATATTCTTCCATTGCACAGTCATGATTTTGTATCTATTTGATTGTGTTACTTAATTATGTTAAACAAACGATTTACGTACTTACTGATGTCTTACCATCTGCCCTCCCAGTCTGTAGTGCGATCGCATCAGTTGGGTCTGTCCATTTTGGCCTCATGTGTTTTGCAGCCGTGTGGGCAAGTGTGCACAGAATCCTGATGTCATAGCTTCTTGGTGGATCTTGGATTTTGCTTTCCTTTATCAGCACTAATGGTTTAACTTCTGCCCTAGATTCTCATTGGTCTAATGCTAATTTTGTGGCACCTGCTTTTTTCTATGCAATCAGAAATTGTCTCCTTTCATCTCTTTATTTTCTATCTGTTCTGTTTCCTTTTAAAAATAACCTATCAGCTCCCTTTAGCTACATTATTTTCTCCTAGTTTTACATATGCACTTTCTGTCACAGTTGTTGAACTGTTGGCTGAGTTGCTTAGCACCAAATTTCTTCACAAATTTTGGGATGTGGATTTGCAGGTTCCTTCTAAGTGGTAGGTAACTTCCATTGCTCTGTCCAGCTGTGCACCACCCCTGGCCACTATACCACACCTCTCTCCTATCTGGTGGTATCAAGATTTGACCCATGGTTTTAGTTTTTGAAGGATTCAAAAGTGAGTCTCTCAAAGACAGGGGGTTCAGTTCCATTCAGTCACTCAGTTGTATCCGACTCTTTGCAACCCCATGTACTGCAGCATGCAAGGCTTCCCTGTCCATCGCCAACTCCCAGAGCTTGTTCAAACTCATGTCCATTGAGTTCATGATGCCATCCAACCATCTTAACCTCTGTCATCCCCTTCTCCTCCTGCCTTCAATCTTTCCCAGCATCAGGGTCTTTTCTAATGAGTCAGTTCTTCGTATCAGGTGGCCAAAGTATTGGAGTTTCAGCTTCGACAGTCTTTTCAATATTCAGGACTGATTTCCTTTAGGATGGACTGGTTGGATCTCCTTGCAGTCCAAGGGACTCTCAGGAGTCTTCTCCAACACCACAGTTCAAAAGCATCAATTTTTCAGTGCTCAGTTTTCTTTATAGCCCAACTCTCACATCCATATATGACTACTGGAAAAACCATAATTTTGACTAGACAGACCTTTGTTGGAAAAGTAATGTCTCTGCTTTTTAATATGCTGTCTAGGTTGGTCATAGCTTTTCTTCCAAGGAGCAAGCATCTTTTAATTTCATGGCTGCAGTCACCATCTGCTGTGATTTTGGAGCCCAAGAAAATAAATTCTGTCACTGTTTCCATTGTTCCCCCATCTATTTCCCATGGAGTGATGGGACCGAATGCCATGATCTTCATTTTTGAAGGTTGAGTTTTTAGCCAGCTTTTTCACTCTCCTCTTTCACTTTCATTAAGAAGCTCTTCAGTTCCTCTTCGCTTTCTGCCATAAGGGTGGTGTCATGTGCGTATCTGAGGTTATTGATATTTTTCCTGGCAATCTTGATTCCAGCTTGTGCTTCATCCAGCCCAACATTTTGCATGATGTACTCTGCATATAAGCTAAATAAACAGGATGACAATATACAGCCTTGACGTATTCCTTTTCCAATTTGGAACCAGTCTGTTGTTTCATGTCAAGTTCTAACTGTTGCCTCCTGAACTACATACAGATTTCTCAGGAGACAGGTAAGGTGGTCTGGTATTCCCATCTCTTGAAGAACTTTCCATAGCTTGTTGTGATCTACACAGTCAAAGGCTTTAGCATAGTCAGTGAAGCAGACGTTTTTCTGGAATTCTCTTGCTTTTTCTATGATCCAACGGATGTTGGCAATTTGATCTCTGGTTCCTCTGCCTTTTCTAAATCCAGCTTCAACATCTAGAAGTTCTCAGTTCATGTATTGTTGAAGTCTTGCTTGGAGAATTTTGAGAATTACTTTGCTAGCATGTGAGATGGGTACCCTATATATTTTTGCTTTAGCGACACCCAGTACAAAATCCAACACATACCATAGTTCCTATTCTGAAAATCTGACAAAACCAATGTAGTCTTCCTCCTGTGTGTGGTAATGAGGGTTATATCCTTGGCTAATGATTAAAATGTTATAATAGGGCTCTGATCTCCACACCATAACCATGACATAAGGCAGGCTAATTTCTCCCCGATTGTTAGCTGACTCACGTTATTTTCCAATATCTCACTATTAAAATTAGATCCATCCACATTTCACTGAGTCTTTTATCCTAAAATTAAGTTATGCAAACATTTCTCTTTGATTATAACACACACTTCAAACTTAATGGACATCCCATTAAAGGAAGAGAAAGGCATATTTAAGAAAGACTATGGGGTCGCACAGAGTCAGACACTACTGAAGCGACTTAGCAGCAGCAGCATTGCTAGTCACAGTCCACCATAGTCTCTCTGAGGGGTGACCAGTTTATTATGTGTGAGACACTATTACTCTTT
The DNA here is from genome assembly GCF_029378745.1 of Bos indicus. Taxonomy (NCBI): domain Eukaryota; kingdom Metazoa; phylum Chordata; class Mammalia; order Artiodactyla; family Bovidae; genus Bos; species Bos indicus. The sequence continues at coordinate 20,323,152 of NC_091773.1, read as the reverse complement.
CTGGGTTTATTGATGATGGATGAAGTTGGAGACAGATATCCGATCGTTGTTTTGTAGAGCATGGAAATTCATGGCAGAAAGATGGTTGTGCTTATAGAAAATTCACTACCACCCTGTGCTGTTAGACCACTGACGAGGGGAAATCAGAGTCTGGGTGACTTCACTGCCTCTGCCTCATTCCAACTCCAGTCTGAGATGTCTATGTGTGCACACAACACACTGGGGGTCTTTAACATGCAGTGACATTGGAATCAGTGAACATGCCCCATTAAACATAAACACTCTGTTGTTGTTATCCACTCAGTGTTATCCGACTTTTTGAGACCTCATGGACTGTAGCCCTCCAGGCTCCTCTCTCCACAGGATTTCCCAGGCAAGAATACTGGAGTGGGTTGCCATTTCCTCCTCCAGGGGATCTTCCCGACCCAGGGATCGAACCTGCATCTCCTGCATTGGAAGGCAGATTCTTTACCACTGAGCCACCAGGGAAGCCCAAAAACATACACAAGGCCTCTATAATACCCAAAGCTTCAAATGAACACTGTTCAGTTCAGTTCAGTCACTCAGTCGTGTCCGACTCTTTGTGACCCCATGGACTGCAGCACGCCAGGCCTCCCTGTCCATGACCAACTCCCAGAGTTTAGTCAAACTCATGTCCATTGAGTCCGTGATGCCATCCAAATATCTGTGGCCGGTGCTTTATAGCTGAATCACCCTTCACCCCTCACCTTCCTCCTGTACCTGCCTGAGTCACCAAGGATGAACTTACAGTTCACAGTGTCAGATTCAAGTGGTGCCAGGGGACAGCTGTGGACCTGGGACCACGAGGGTCCCACCTTGCTCACACAGCTCAGGATTCTGTCCCTGAGGCTGACTATTGGTCCCCCTGCCTTACAGCTGCCAGAGGTGATAAATCCTTCACCTGCAGACTCTTACCATCCACCTACACTGGTTAATACTCTCTCTCCTTTCACAGATTTTTCCAGTGTGTGGATGCCATCCCACTACATCCAGCTCATCCCGATGTCCAGTGATAGCTGCTTCTCTGACCATCACACCCCTGAGCAGCTATGGATGCTGGACCAGCCCCTGCCACAGTGCCCCCCACCCCTCCACACCCAAATCACCACTGGTAGAGGCTGTAATAGCCACCCTGGTCTGCCGGGGCTTCTGTAACAAAGCAGCAGAGATGAGGTGGCTTAAACCACTGAAATTTGTATTTTCTCTTCTCCCAGTTCTGGGGCAGCATTGGGCTCTTCTGAGGCCCTGTCTTTGGTTTGTAGCCTGTTCTGTGTCTTCACAGGGTTGTCTTCTGTGTGCCCGTGTCCTAGTCTCCTCTCTTAACGGGCACTCAGTCACATTGGACCAATGTCCCATCCTAACAATGACATTTGAACTTAGTCACCTCTTTAAAGACCTTATCTCCAAATATAGTCACATCCTGAGGTCCTGGGGGCTAGGACTTGACCACGTGCCTCAGCCTGGAATGGCCTGCTGGAGTTTCCCATGGGCTGTGGCGCTTCACCCATCACCAACCACAGGGGCCACACAGCTGCCAACCAGGTGAAAGGTGCTCCAACTCTGAAACCCCAGCCCCAGGGCGCCCTGTCCTTGGCCGGATTCCCTGGAGAGCAGAAAGTGAGACGCACATGGCGACACTTGTGGGACAGAAAGAGGCCTTGGGCGCTACCTGTTCAATCCATCAATCTCATCAACACGTCACGAGATCACTCAGACAGCTTGCCAGGTAAAGCAAGATTTCAAACACAAAGTGTATGCTGAGCACAAAAGCTTTCATTTCAGACATGAATTGATTGAATATCCTGAATTATATCCATTTTGATGTATCTTTATCCATAAATCTGGGCACTGCTATCACTGGAACATGATGTACATAGTTTCTGACAAAAAATTTCATATGCTGTGGTCATGTTTTCACTGATCCTTTGACTAAGCTTACAAGAAATAGTTTCTTATTTAGAATTAAAACCAGAGAAGCCATGAACTTTAGAGGCAGAAACATGAGATTCATTTTTAATCGACTCATAGTAATTATCAAAGAGCACAAATCAACCCAACATGTTGAAAACATTAGATTGTGCATTCTTCCCTCGAAATAAATATTTTAAGTCTGAGATTTACACATAAAATGAAAGAATATTTTTCACAGTGATATTTATTTTACTGTACTTTTCACTCCTTGTGCCTGATGGAGAGTAGAGTTTTTAAATGTGACATTTTTCACTTCCTATCTGCTTTTTTTTTTCTCTTACAAAAATAACTCTGCTCAACTTTCAGATGAAGTATCAACTTTTATCAGATGATCCAAAACACAAGTGGATTTTGATCTTCAGCCCAGGGAAGGAAGACTGTCTCTATGAATTTCATCAGCAGAGAGGAAGGGGAGGAAAAAAGGACTTCTGGCAGAACTTTCCCAAACTGTTGCCAGGAGCCATAGAAAGCTCACTTGTATTGCAAACCCATTATAACATTATAAAATAGTTTTACGTATTCAAGGTAATTTATGAATGGTTAACTACAGAAAGGCAGAAGCAATCAAGGTTACGTGAGTCACAGGGTGTTTTAATAAAGTGTTAGATTCTAGTGGTGTCAGATCTACGTGTATGTAAATACAGGCCCTCAATCACAAAAACATGCCTAGATGTGAAATTTTAGCTGCTTGTATAGTAAATGTTTGTAAAACTAGTTTTACCTGAAATCCAGAGAAAATACTGGTGAAATATTTGCTGAAAATTTAATTGCTTCAATCAGTGGCACAACTTTCTGTGTATACATCTATAGATGTATCTCTATGTAAAGATAAAATAAAGATTTTATCTTTATCCCAAAGATAAAATCTAGGATCCTTTCATGAATCCAGGCTCATTTCAGATTAGGGTGGATTTTCACAGGGGTTTTGATGTTTAATAACTCTTCGCCAAGGCTGCATCACCTTCCCCAAATCATCCCTCAGAACCACCCTACCTTACTAATGTTTAGTCGCTTCAGTTGTGTCCGACTCTTCAGCTGTGACCCAATGAACTGTAGCCTCCAGGGCCCTCTGTCCATGGAATTCCCCAGGCAAGAATATTGGAGTGGGCTGCCATGCCCTCCTCCAGGGGATCTTGCCAACCCAGGGATCAAACCCACGTAAACCAGAACAAATTTCCTTGTATTGACTTCCCATTATGGATAGTTTCCTCTTGTGTCTACTGGGAAAGAAAGCTAATGAAATTCAGAACCCAGTCCATTTAGGTCTGGATTTTGTGTAAAAGTGCTGGGTAAGCAAGATGGCATCCATCTCCCTACATCTTTATTTCTTTTTGCAAGAACAGGACTATTAAAGTTTAAATATACTTCAAAATATTGCACCTAAGGATCTTTAAGTTGGTGTATGCTCTGAAAAACATGATACAAGATGCCTCTTATTAGCAATTCAATCCAATTCATGTTCTCCTTTTACTTTAAAATTAATCTCTAATTGTACATTAGATATCTGTGAAAAATCATGAACTATTGTAGCCTCTTTTAGCAAATCTCCAAGGGAATATGTCTACTGGAGTTGGGCTATAGAGTAAATAATCATATTAGAGGCCAAGGGCTTCCTTCAGTGAACTCTGTAGAACTAACTTTCCTTGATCATTAAAAACAGTCCGCCTTTGTAGCAATTTTATATCCTTGGTGAACGTAGCCCTTTTATGAAGCATCTCCATGGAAGTATCTTTGATTTGATATTTTATTGAGAATTGAACAGAATTAATACATGTTTTCTGTAGGGCTTATGCTACAATATACCCAATGACTGCAAATTCACTGATTTCATTTTATCAAACATAACCAGTAATGAGTTTAGACTAAACAAAACAGAAGCCACTCTTTCATGTCTAGTGGGAATACTCTTGGGTTTGTTTTAACTTTTAATTAATTAAGATGTCCATACAAGGGATCAAGTGTTTATGATTTTTCAATGAATATTTATGAAAGCTCATTGTCCAAAATTCACAAGCATTCATTCAGACTCATTAAAAACGTTCATGAATATTTCACCCAAAACAGAGATCATAAACTGAAGCACTTTGTCATCCTTTCAAGAGCCACGTAAAGAATATCCATGAACATAAACCACGCATATGTTGGTGAGCATCAGTGTTTCTTCCTTTGGAACATATGACCTCTTTACTTGGGATCAGCAGTGTTTTAGACCCCATCTGTCATGTTAGCAAGAGGTGTTCAATAACTCTCAAAAAGTTGGGGGGCAGGAAAGACAAAGTTCTAATACTGAGTTTGAGGCAACAATTACCAAATCCTGAAACACTGACGAATTAATTTTACAATCTAGAAGTCAGAAGTCAAACGTCATCATCAAATGACAGACTAAGATGAGAATGAATTTTCCAGCAAGTAGATCCATGTCACAGCTGTTTACACAGTGGTTGCTATGTGTCAGGCACCAGGCTACTATTTTTACTTTTGAGAATCCTGTGGACTGAGTGAAGACTCCTGAGGATTAACAGAGTGTCACATCTCTGTCTACAACAGAATGGAAAGTAGGAGTTGAAATCACAATGGCATTTTCAACAGACATCTGGTGTTTATCACTCATGGACACTAGTCTTTCACGGATATAGTTCTACAAGGAGGTGAAACTCAATATTGTGAATCCTTAGCACCCACTGAAACTCAGGTTTGCTTACTGTTCACTCCTCCTAAGATGTTCTTTAAGCAAGTACTATGTAGCGGGTATCTCACCATGCTAACACATATGGTAGCCAAGACAATATCCTTGATCTCATGGATGCTAGGAAGTAAACTAATATAATTCCTACCAGGGAAGCCTACTTCAAGTAAGAAACAGATAACTATGCAGGAAGAATGTTCCCTGGTGACTCAGATGGTAAAGAATTCACCTGCAATGCAGGAGACCCAGGTTCAGTCCCTGGGTCAGGAAGATCCCTTGCAGAAGGAAATGGCAACCCACTCCAGGATTCTTGCTTGGAGAATTCCATGGACAGAGGAGCCTGGCGGGCCAGAGTCCATGGGGTCACAAGAAGAGGGCACAACTGAGCGACTAACACTTTCACTTTTTCACAAGCGGGCAGCGTTGGGAGCTGATTTAGGTGAGAACAGCCTCTCTGAGGGGGTGAACCGGGCAGAGTCTCAGTGAAGGAGATGACTCGTGCCTGGTGTCAGGGTGAGGGCAATCTCAGACAAGCTCAGCAAGGGGGCGGCCATAGTCGGGGATAAGGGTCAGGACGAGACGTTTCCCAAACAGAAAACGCAAAGAGATCATCTCATTTTAGGAAAATTCGATGACTTCAGTCTTACACGTATTTGTTTATTCTTTTCTTTATTACTCTGTGTTCTTTTTTCTTGCCAAGTAGCATTCCGACATGTGACTTTACCACGATGTGTGTGTCCGTTCTCCTGTTGACAGACATTTGGGGGTTTCTAGTGTGGGATCATTGTAAGCAAAGTTGCTAAGAACACATGTCTCCAAGTCTTTTTGTAGACAAGTGTTTTCATTTCTCTTGGGTAAATACTTAAGGGGTGGAACTGCCAGGTCATGGAATAGGTACGTGTTTAACTTTTATAAGAAGCTGCCAAACAGGTTTCTAAAAATGGCTGTAAATTTTCACTCTCTTGCCAACAATGTGTGAGAACTTAGCCCAGGGATGGCTGTGCTCACGGTGTGTGTCTTTGTCGGGGCTCACCATCACCCGTCCTGCTGGGGTGAAATGGTGTCTAACGATGCTTCTCTTCTGTATTTTTTGATAATTGATGATGTCGAGGATCCCTCCCTCTGCTTCCTGACAACGTATTTTCTTTTCTGAAAAGAAAGCATCAGTTCAAGTTTGTTTGTGTTGCATTTGGGTTGTTGGCCCTTGGTTAATGACTTGTAGGAGCAAGCTTTTATTCTGAACACATCTTCTCTCCTTTGTGAATATTTCCTTTCGTTCTGTGTGCTGTCTTACAGTTTTTCTTACTCATGTCTTTTGGTAGGCTGAAGTTTTTAATTTTGTTGAAGACCAGTTAATCACTTTTAAAAAGCAGGTTTTGTGCTTTTTTGTATTCTGACTAAGAAATCTCTGTGTAGCCCAAGGTGGTAAAGATATTTTTCTATTTAGGTGTTGTATACCTTTATATTTCGGGTTTAGATGTAAGGTCCATCTAAAATCATTTTTATTAAACATTTATTTTAAATGATGTACTTTCATATTTTCTGGATTCTCTTATTTGGTTAAATTTTTCAATGTCTGATGATAAGATGACATTTATGACTAAGTGTTGCAGGTTTGGGCCCTAAAATATGATACCCCTTCTATACAAACACATTTCTAATCAATACCAAGTGACTGGTTGTTTTGTAAACTGAGATGTGACTGAATTAGAAAATATTTCACTCTGTACCTTTGAAATTTAAAAAAAGAAAACTTTTGTCTCACATTAGTACTTCTCGAAACTTTGTTGTTGCTGATGATAATCATTCTTTGTTATGGAGGGATCCAAACCTGCCCTTCACCTACCATTTTCTTTCTTGTTCCCTTCTTCTACCCTGTGTGTTTCCGTTCGGTGCTTAGAGTTTTTGAGCTACCTGCTTCATGAACATGCTAGTTACTTCATGTATGGATGCTTCTGGGAACTCTCAAGGCTCCGAGGCTGAATTAGGAGAGCAAAAAGTGTAACTGTTGTTTCTGAGTCACTCAGATGTGTCTGACTCTCTATGACCCCACGGACTACAGCAGCCAGGCTCCCCTGTTCTTCACTATCTTCCAAAGTTTGCTCAAACTGATGTCCATCGAGTCGGTGATGCCATTCAACCATCTCATCCTCTGTCGCCCCCTTCTCCTCCTGCCTTCAATCTTTCCCAACATCAGGAGCTTTTCCAATGAGTTGGCTCTTCACATCAGGTGGCCAAAGTATTGGAGCTTCTTCCAATGAATATTCAGGATTGATTTCCTTTAGGATTTACTGGTTTAATCTCCTTGCTATCCAAGGGCCCTCAAGAGTCTTCCTCCCAACTGAGGAGCCACCAAGGCATGAACCTCTGACCCTGATCTAGCAACAGAAGGGAGCTCAGGGAGGCTGGCCTCTTTCTGTCTGAGGTCCTGGTGACAAAGTCAGGCAGAACTCAGTGACCTGGGTCTCCTCTCCCCACTGAGGCTGACACCCTCCTCTGCCTCCTACATAGGGGACAGATCCAGGAGCCGCTCTGTCTCTGTGTCCCCACTGCAGTCCCTGAGCCAGGTGGCAGGACAAGAGAAAGGAATAGAGTTCTTCCTTAGTTCCTGTTGCTCCATTAGGGATGAAAAGTCAGTTCCTAAATGATGCTAGGATAACTGGTAGAAAAGCTGGACTCAACCCCAGGCATCAGAAGATCAAAATGGGAAGTTAAATCAATAATTCAGAGAGGTCCCTGGGTGGATGCAAGCCAAGATGCACAGAAAAATAGATGTGAAGGGTGGAAGCTGCCGGCTCCCACAAGAGTGAAGTGAGAGCCAAGTCTATGCAGGGTAGATGTGGAGATGGGGCTGTACCCAGGGGACTGGACAAGGAAATTGTACCCTATGGAGACTAGGTTGTATTGGTCTCTCCAGACCAGGCCCCTTGACATGACAATGAAGGGTTTGCCGAGAAACTAGACATGAGGATGGTCAGTCGGGTGAGGGGGGAGGGCTGTGGCTGACAGTGGACAGTGGAAAGGACGGTTACAGTGGGTTCTGACCCCCAACAAGGGGACCCTGGAGGGGAGCTTGCAGTTCAATTCCTCAGGAATCTCTAGAAAGAATAGAACAAGGACATGAGATGTGGGTCTGAAAACATGGGAGTTAATCACTGTTCATGGAGAAGCCACACGTCCCCATAACAACCTACCACCACCATACCAGATGCAAAGGGCTGGTGGAGCAGCCTTGACCCAAACCAGCTGTGTTCCTCGAGCAGCAGCCAGGTTAGCTCAGGGGGTCTGACACCCAAAATGGCCCACCCACATGGTGGTGACTAGGGCCCCCCACTGCCCCTAAGTGAGTCTACTCTGACACGGCACCCAGTGGTCCACTCAGCCCCATCCATCCAGGCAGCACCAGAAGACACCTCTGCTCTTGAAACTAGCCTAGGAGGCAGGTGTTGCTGGCATCTCAACACATAAGTCGGGCTGTAGGCATCCTTGACTGAGCGACTAACACATCCTTGAGAACTACTCTTTACCTTGCATGGATGGGAAGCCTGAGTTCCACTGGCATCTTTCAGGGTCTGGATGAGGGATGAGCTGCCCGTGGTTTGCCCGTGTGTGATTTTTCTGAGCGAGTTCTATTCTTAAGAGAGAGATTAGCAAGTCTGGAAATTATATATAATTATAATAAATGAATGTAAATATTAATATTGTTATATAAGCATCCTTATTATACAAAAATGAGAGTAAAATATATATATACTAAAAGAAATCTTTTTCCCAGAAAATGTTGCACTACTAATTATACAACTTCAGACTTTGAGCTGCTGCTGCCATTTGAAGGAGGGAGCCATGAGCTGTGGAGTCTCAGGGTCACAGGTGGCCCTGCAGCAGCTCCAGGCAGCTCTCACGTGTGGGCTGTGAGACACTCACGACGGTCCAGGCACGAGGAAGGTAGATTTACTTGGTTTCTAAAGTTCCACTAGACGGAGAGCAGGGCAAGAAAGTGAGTGGGGAGAGCTTGGAGACTGTGTTCATGGACATTGTGTGTATGTGCATGTGTGTATATGTGTATGTGCGTGTTTGCCTGACTCGTGTGTGTATATTTGTGTCTGTGCACTCATGCATGTGCTTTCTTTGCATGGAACATATCTAGAATTCACACAAACAGAAGTACTGAAAAGAAGAGAAATTGCTTTACTCTTCTTGTCAGTATAATATCTGTGAGAAGCAGAATGAAAAAGAAACAGACCCAGCTGCTCCCATGAGTTCTTTGTGCCAGAGATGAACCAGGCGGACCTTCCTGGTGAGCAGAGGGTCAGGGACACAGTGGGAACTGGCTGGACGGAGGGTGATTTCCAGACCACACATGTGGTCACCACTGTCAGGACAGAGCCCTCATGTCAAGATGGGAGGTCGCCCCGCGACCTGCCTGTGGTGTCTCATGGCTCCCCTCTGCCCGGTCTCAGGGTCCACACTTCTCCATACTGAATAACTGCCCTCCTCACCTCGGGAGCTCCTGGGGCCTCAGAGAGACTATAGCTCACAGCTCAAGACTCCATGGTGACAATGCCACTTCCTCCAGGAAGCTTTCCCTGACTTCCTGCCCCCAGAGCTGAGGAGGCTCTGTTCGTCCACTGTCTTGATAGCCATTAACATCGACTGCAAGCGTCAGGCTGTCAGGGGCAGACCTTTCTGCTTCCCAGGACACCCACGGCCAGCACACCTGTCCCCACAGGGCAGAGTGAATGAGTGAAAGTCTCTCAGTGGTGTTGACTCTTTGTGACACCATGGACTGTACAGTCCATGGAATTCTCCAGGCCAGAATACTGGAGTGGGTAGCCGTTCCCTTCTCCAGGGGATCTTCCCAACTGAGGGATTGAACCCAGGTCTCCTCATTGCGGGTGGATTCTTTACCAGCTGAACCACCAGGGAAGTCCAAGAATACTGGAGTGGATAGCCTATCCCTTCTCCAGAGGATCTTCCTGACCCAAGAATCAAACCAAGATCTCCTGCACTGCAGGTGGATTCTTTACCAGCTGGGCTACCAGGGAAACCCAAGCCCCAGGGCATGAATATCAGCAAAACAAGGAGACAGAAGCCCAGGAAACAGAGATCAACCAAGGGGACAGGGTGGCAGGGGAGAGGGAAGGGGTGCCTGGATGGTTGCCACAGAGACGAAGCAGGTTTCAGGGTCTGAGCATCACAGGGCAGAGGTTCAGTCACCCTGCTGTGTCCTGTCCATGGGCTGGGGAGCTTCTGGGCCAGGTGGCCAGCAACAGTCCCTTTCATGTTTACAAAAAATATTCAACCACCGTACTTTGTCATAATAGTTAAGCAAATATCACAGGCCCACCTATATATAATACAAATATTTTTAAAGATTTCACCTACTACAGAATAGTTTTTGGATCAAGTTAGAATATTTTCCCTTTTTAATAATTCCAGGCCAACTGTAAACCCATACCGCCCTCTGCTGGTCATTGTGTGCCTAATATAAAAATGGATGTGGACCTGGTCTGTGGAGAAGTATGAACAACCTCAGATACCTGGATGACACCACCCTTAAGGCGGAAGGTGAAGAGCCTCTTGATGAAAGTGAAAGAGGAGAATGGGAAAGTTGGCTTAAAACTCAACCTTCAGAAAATTAAGATCACGGCATCCGGTTCCATCACTTCATGGCAAATAGATGGGGAAGCAATGGAAACCATGACAGATTTTATTTTCTTAGGCTCCACAATCACAGCAGATGGTGACTGCAGCCATGAAATTAAAAGACACTTGCTCCTTGAAAGAAAAGCTATGACCAACCTAGACAGCATATTAAAAAGCAGAGACATTTACTTTGAGACAAGGGTCCATCTAGTCAAAACTATGATTTTTCCAGTAATCATGTATGGATGTGAGAGTTGGACTATAAAGAAAGCTGAGCGCCAAAGAATTGATGCTTCTGAACTGTGGTATTGGAGAAGACTCTTGAGAGTCCCTTGGACTGCAAGGAACACCTGAGTTCTGTTCTTGACTTCACTGCTAGCCGATGGCCTCTGACAATGTAAACGAATCTGATAAACAAACCAGTCAATCCTAAAGGAAATCAGTCTTGAATATTCATTGAAAGGATTGATGCTGAAGCTGAAAATCCAATACTTTGGCCACCTGATACAAAGAACTGACTCATTGGAAAACACTGTGATGCTGGGAAAGTTTGAAGGCAGGAGGAGAAGGGGGTGACAGAGTATGAGATGGTTGGATGACATCACGGACTCGATAGACTTGAGTCTGAGCAAATTCCAGGAGTTGGTGATGGACAGGAAAGCCTGGCACGCTGCAGTCTATGGGGTCTCAAAGAGTCAGACAAGAATGAGCAACTGAACTGAACTGAACTGAGTCTGTGAAGAACCCAGCATTCCCCAGAAAACAAACTATTTTTCCTGAAGTGAATGAGTTTTTTTCTGAAACTTATTTTCCAACAAACAAAACTTTCAAATTTTTATCTTTTTTTTCTTTAATTTTTAAGCAGAGCTAGTTACTTAAAAGCAATCTTAGAATATTTTAGACTATTTATCTTAGAGTATTTTTATCTTTTATCTTTTTATAATCTTAGAATCTTTCTTAAAATATTTTTTTATCAAAATGTCACTGATAAAAAGTTAATAAAATATGTGCAATAGAACTTCTCTCAAATTACACATATTTTAAAGACACTTTTTTATTTCATGCTTTTTATGTTCCATTTAATATATTTTCATATATGAACATAATTCTAAGATAAGGCTATAACCAAGACGTGCCATACATTTCACTAATTCTCTAGATAGATCGCATCTTCCAAAATGGATGGATTTAATTCACTAATTTATTTTTTCTTTCTTTTTCATTTTTTAAATTACGAAAATATTTACATGTTAGAGTTTGATAAAGGCATCACAGACAACTGAAATAGAAAGTAACAAGCAGCCGGAATTTGAAAGTCATAGATCAGCTTGCTTTCTAAGAATGTGACCTCAGGCAGATACTTACTGTAACTCAGCCTCAGCTTCCTCATCCTCAGACCACAGGTAGCACGGGATCACTGCATCGTTATTATGAATAATAACACGTGTTTCACAGAGTGTGACGCTGCCTGCAGTCACCCAGCCTCTTCCTGTGCAGAGCTGGGGCTGAGGAGCTGCCGTCTTCCTTGTCTGAGCAACAGTTCTCGTGGGTGTACCTTCCAACGCAGGCACATACTAGGCTCTCAATAATACTGCTGGTGAGTGGATATTTTTAGCAAATGATGGCTGCAAGTGGAGAGATTTTAGCATATTCTGGGGTCTGTGGCCAGCCCAAATGCTTTTCTCATTCAACACATTAAAGGAGTTCTAATGGAAACAAAACATGAAACTATGGATTTATGGCATTGTTCCCGAAAGCAGTGGAATACATAGTGCATCCTTTCTTAGTCTTTGTTTGGTTTCCATGGAAACAGCTGTGGCAGGTGAGATTGCTATGTATTTATCACAGACAGTTACCTCTATTACTTCTATCTCCTTGATGTAGAAATAAGAGAACAGTTCAGAGGACAGGGATGTGGAGAAGAATATCCGTACCTACAGGTGACGAGTGCCTCACGCACCTCACGATGTCCACTCATCACCTGTGGGCCCGCACCCAGGTCTGCTCCATCTCCCCTCTCCACTAAGTGCTCTGCCTCCGAGGGCAGGTGACTGTCTCAGCTGACTGCGTCCTCACGGGGTTTCGGCACAAGGAGACTTTGTATGTAGGGCAGCCGAGTCCGAGCTCGCCAGGGAAGGGTCAGTAAACGCTGGCTCCATTACACAGTTAATTTGAATGCTTAAAAAAGATCAGTGAAAGCAAAGAGCTCTTAATCTTCTTTGAAACAAATAGAAAAAAAAACTGAAAATACAAATATTCATGCGAGTGGGCTACACACAGAAATAATCAACAATGGCACGGTCTGAGGGATTTCAGGCCCTGCATCTGCCCTAAAGCCCCACACGTATCACCTCGTGCATCTTATCACATCCTGTAGAGGTTTATTATCTCAATTTCATCCACAAGGCTAGCAATGATCATAGAAGAAATATGGCGTGTTTTTTAATAAAATAAGCTTTGTGATCAGAAACACCTGGGTTCTCTTCTTGACTTCACTGCTAGCTGATGGCCTCACACAACTTAAATGAATCTGATAAACCAAGACTTAAATCGTAATATCCGTTTTCTCTTGCACTAAAGACGCATCAGCTGTAAAACAGCAGTGTGCCATGTGGATGGCAGTGTGGCTGTGGGAACTCGCCCGCAAACCGCCTCTGAACACAAATGGCTTGGGTGTGATAGCTGGAAGCTTGGCATTTGTATCAGGAGCCATGAACGCATTTGTACCCCTTGGCCTAATGATTTTATTTCTAGAACTGTTTTCTATGTCATCAAACATATTTATTGTAGCAGCATTTGTAACACTGAACATCCAGAAACAAACAATGTCCACAAACAGAAGATTTGTTGGACTAAAACGCCTAAGGATCTGTCCATGTGTTGGAATATTGTGTGTGTGTGTGTTATTTGCTCAGTCATGTCCGACTCTTTGCAACCATGGAATATTGTGTAGCTATTTATCATTACAATCCTGAGGAAGATTTAATAACAGGAAAATCCTTAGGGTGCAATGCTAAATACAAGAGCAGAACACAGTTCTGCTAGACATTATTATTTCACAACATATGCAATGTGTATAGAAAGAAGTTTGAAAATTAATACAACAAAGTGTTACCAAAGGCTCTGTTAGAGTGCTGATAGCAATATAACAAATTTTTCTCCATTTCCCACATCTTTAAAAAACTGTATATTCTTTTTAACAGTATAACACGATTTATTTTTTATGAATATAATAGACAGTAGCCTTTTTTTCTTTTTCAAGGATCCCCAGTAACACTATTACCTTTAGGGGAAAACATACTTGATCAATTTAAAAGCTGGTATTTTTTAACCTTTAACAAAACCTCCAAGAAATAAACAAAAAACAATACATCCAGAAAATATGATATCACTGGGCTGCTTCACATGGATATCAAATAGTTTAGGATGTCTTAATACATCAAAAGATTACAGTAAAATAAAAGAATAAAGAAACCAAAATGTAAGAGAAAAAAATGTTACTTTTAAAGTGTTACAGTTCTCCAGTCTTCAGAAGGACAGATGACTTCATATTAGACAGCTGGGACAGCCTTCATCAAAGCTGTGACTTACAGTTGGAACCTACCGAGTAGTGTGTTCATTTGCTTAAAAGGCAAACAGAGAAACTTCAGGGCCCGCGGTTCTGCTAAGCCTGCTGTGCGTCCAGCTGATAAGCTGAAAATAAATTGCACAGTGTTTGGGGAGCCCATTCCTTCCAAGCATCTCGCATTCATCCTAGGGGGATGAACACACAAGGATTTCATCATTCTTTCAGTCTTCCTTGAACAGCCCTCAAAGCCGGCCATGAACCGGGATTAGACTCAACACTTGAAAGGCTATGATTACAATCCAGCCGAACCTGAGTGGTTTGTGGTTCCTGGACGCCAGCTCCACAGCTCCTGTCTGGGTGTGATACTCGTGATATCTGTGTTTGTTTAACACAGACTTGTTCCTTTAAGAAGACTTTTTTTTAAGCTCAAAATAAAATAAACAATAACAAAACATATTTTATCTGTGGAAGGAAAGCAGATTGAAATTGATTCCTTTGGTGGCGTCCAGTGGCTGAAGGACCCGTGGACGGTTGGACCATGAGGGACGGCTTCCTGCCCTGGTCACACGGGCATCATGGGGTGAATCACAGAAACCCACGATGAAGCCTCCTCTCTCAGGACATAATCTAAACCCCAACAGAATTTAGTAGATTGTGAATAGTTTACAGTAAGATCAACAGGGGGCTCAGTTGTGAGGTTGAGAAATACTACTCTTTTCTCTCCTTACGAGGTCACCACATGAAGGTCTTTGCGTCCGTTGCGTCCAGATGCTGAGCAAATGGGTTTCCAGGCCCTGCATCCTTGCTGTCTCATCGGGAAGCCATGAGCCATCTGCCATGAACCATCGGATCTGCCGGCAGCTGGGGTCCCCATCCAGGGGACCAGCACTTCTCTGGACAGACGTCCCTCTCACCTGGACTTCCCTCTGGCCCGGTCTCACCTCTGTTTCTATCCTAGTAACATGCTGGATTTTCTCAAGCACTTTTTCCAGTATCAATTAAGATTTCCATTTGTTTCTAAATCTATTCATATATTAAGAAAAAAGAATTCAGACTTTTATTCTCTGAGACAGAATAACATCCCTAATCTTGGCTTCTATTTTATTCTGGGAAGTGCAGAGAATGAGAGAAGAGAGAAATTGCAGATCATATTCCTCATTCTTATTTTGAGTTTCCTGTATTTTTCAGATTTTCAACAGCATTTTAAATAAGATAAGCATGTTCCCACCCTGAGTTTTTAACCCTGTATATAAATATTCAATGATTCTTTTACTTATACATAACACTTCAATACTAAAAAATGTTTAATTTACAGTGATCTTGTTTCATAATATAGACAAAATACATAGTAATGTTTGGGAGATGTAATTCCTATATTATACAGTTCAGCTAAGCAAAGTGTATAGCTTCTTGATTATTTCCTTCTCCATTTCCTTTGCCAGGGGATCTTCCTGACCCAGGGATGGAACCCAGGTCTCCCGCACTGCAGGTAGACGCTTTAACCTCTGAGCCACCAGGGAAGCCTCATGATTATTAGTATTGCTAAATCTGCAGGACTGTGCAGCCACCACCATGGTCCACTTTACAACATTACCCTCATCCATCTATCCTCATATCCTCATCAGCATTCATTTCCAGTTCTGTCCCACCCCCAAGCCCTTCAGCCCTGTGCATCCATGAGTGTATTTTCTGCCTCTAAATATGTGCTTGGACATATCAGACAAATAGATGTTTCTTTTCATTGTTTCACAATGAAATGCCTATCCATTTATTGCAGGATTTTCTTTTTTTTTTTTTAACAATGTTTTGTAATTGTCAGAGTAAAAGTCTTCTACATCTTTTGCTAAATCTGTCCTCAAGTGTTTTATTCATTTTGGTGCTACTGGGAAGCTGCTAACTTCCTTCTCAAGCAGTTCGCAGACCACTGATACTTGTATGCTGATCTTGCATCCTGCTTCCTCGCTGGGCAGGTTTACTAGTTCTAATCACGTTGCGGTAGACTCCATAGGATTCTTTATGAGCGAGATTGTGTCATCTGAAAATAGAGAAAGTTTTAGCTCTCCCTTTCTAATCTAATCTAATGCCTTGTTCTTGCCTGACTTCCTGGCTGGAACCTCCATACAATGTTGAGCAGAAGTGAGGAGGCTGGACATCCTTGAGCTGCTCCTGATCTTAGAGGGAACATTCATCCTTCATCATTAAGTATGTGAGCTGTGTTGTTTTCTTTTCATCAATCTCCTTTGTCATGTTGAGAAAAATCCCTTCCATGTCTAGTCAAAGGCTTGTCTTTATCACACACACAAAAAAAAATGTTGGATTTTATCAAGTGTTTCTACTTCATCTGTAAAGGCTCTGCTGGTAGGTGTATTTAAGTTGCAATTCCTATAACTTCTGAATGGGTTGACAACTTCTATAATAAAATTTCCTTTTATCTCTAGTAACACCTGAGTCTCTTGTGTGATAGTCATGTAGCCACTCTAGTTTTTTATGGGTGTTGTTTGCATCGTGCATTTTTTTTTCATCTCCTTCATTTCAAACTATATGAATGCTTGAATGACATGGAGATCCCCCCCCCAAAAAAGCACTAACTCAAATTTCCCCTCTCTGATTATAACCCTTAATCACCTCAACTTGTTACCCTCGATTCCCTAGACTTCTTAAATCTCAAAAGACTTCAGTGTATGGAGTCCTCTTGTTTTCTTTCCATCAGCCTTGTCTTTTCATTACTCATCTTTTTAATAAATTGGTTTATTGTATCAATAATATATTTGCTGTTAGTTTATAGTATAGTAGATTTAGCTTGATGTATTAAAAGTAAAAACAACACCATAGATGTCTATTTCTAACTAGTAAAAAAAAAAAAAAAAAGACAGCTGTGAGTTACTTAAAAAAAGAAAACTGTCAACATGGAATTTGTTGAATAAGTACAGAACTAATATATATATAGTCACATTTCCTAAAGCCCCACACACCTCCTCACATAGAATGTATAAACTCCAGCTTTGAGAATAAGAGCAAAGCAGAAATTAAATCTATCTCCCTAATTTATTGCAGTGTAACAAACTCTATCCCAGCAATACTCAGGGCTGTAACACCTTCATACTTACAACTCCAGTCCCAAGAAATAGGACCAATACTTGTATCACAGACTCACCGTCTTCATCGAGACTTTGGCAGCCATCCTTGTTATGTTTGGAAGACTCTGCCTGACCGGCAATATACCCAGATCTGTGGATGAGTCATGTCGTAACAAGGATCCACTGTGCTGCTCAGGTTTGGTAGGGGAATGGCAGAGGTCTCAATAGCTTACTTTGGCTCAGCTCCACTGCCTTCTTGGGCAGCAGTGAAAACACCAACCTGAGGACCCAGGGCAGTAAGGGTGGAGACAGGACCTTATTTCAAAGAAGCCCCAGAGTTGCTTCTACCCCGGACTGTCAGAAGATGCTTCAAAACAAAACAAAAAGTAACCGAGGGTCACCTGGCACCAAGAATCCTGGCACCGAAAGGCCAACAATTGCTTTCCTAAAGCAAAACTGCTGCTGGATTTGCCAAGGGTCAGCATGAAAGTCACAGTGTCAGTCACTCAGTCGTGTCTGACTCAGTGCGACCCCATGCATTGTAACCCGCCAGGCTCCTCTGTCCCTAGAATTCTCTGGGCAAGAATATTGAAGTGGGTTGCCATTCCCTTCTCCAGGGATTCTTCCCAACCCAGGGATCAAACCTGGATCTCCCGCACTGCAGGCAGATCTTTCACAGTCTGAACCACCCCAGAGCTCCTATTAAAAATGTTTTTATAACAACAACAACAACAAAAAAAAGATGTCATTTTCAGGGTGTTGTATTATGGAACTCTAACAATAATAGCTGTCATTCATTCAACTTCTCATCAGTAGGTCTTACTGTCAGAGAAGCACAGGGCATAACATCTGTGTTCAGACTAACTGGACTCGAGTCTTGTCCACAGGACTGATGGGTGTAACTTGGGCAACTTGTGTGCAAAATGAGTTTTATTCCAACTAACTCAGGACTAGATTAAAGGGATGAGGAGAGGACTCAACAATATCTAGCACAAGGTCAGCACGGAATAAAGGATCGCTCTTAATACTCTGCTCTGTGCTGAGCAGTATAGTTAGCACCTTACACACAACATCTCAAGTCCTTCCAACAGCTCTGAGAGATAATCGTCAATATTCTCATTTCACTAAAGAGTAAACGAGAATTAAATAATTAGCCTGAGGTCACTCAGCTACTATGTGACACTAGTCATTACTCAAATCCAGACCTATTGAACTTCAAAGTCTGCAAACATTTTTAACTTGAAAACTGCATAATTTAATGGGCACTCAGGCTGGGTCATATTATTCTTTATTGTACCCTTAACCAAACACAATTACCCCAGTCTGCATAAGGGCTGCTATTGTCTGATTTCCAAATACTCAGAGGTCAATAAATGGTCGATCTGCTAATATTCAGTGTAAAAGCCAGTAGACTTAGTGTTAGAACAACTGCCATGTGTATGAAGTCTAGTTCTCAGTCTCACCAGCTGTGAAATAATAAATTATACCTGTCCTAGAGAGTTGTTATGAGATGGAAATAAGATTCATAAATATAGTTAGTGCAATTCTTGGCTAAAGGTAGGCGCTCAGTTAGTGTTTATTTTAAAAAAAGAATATATATATATATATATATATATGCATGTTCTTCTAAGGATATAAAATCCATAAGAAAGAGGGAAGAAAAGAGAAAGAAAGAGAGCAAGGGAGGGAAGGAGGGAGATGGGAGGGAAGGAACCCAGCTCTGCTCATCCCGACCCTCGACCTCCAGGAGGCACCAGCCCGGAGAGATGCCTCCAGGTGTCTGTTTGCACCAAGGATCAGAAGCCTCCAGGGGAAAAACAACCAAAGGGTCAAATCCAAAGGCTGCTGGTTCAAGTCTGCAGCAGAGAGGCCCTTTGGCCTCGAGCACTGCGTTTGTCAGGGGCTTGTCATCTGATCAGGCCCCACGTCCTCACATCTCTGTTCTGGGTCCCAGGGTGGGAGGTGAAGTCAAGTGTATGGGAAAGGCAAGGCTGCGGGAGCCCCAGGGCCAGGGATTGCTGCTCTGTCCTGTCCTCCGTGTCATCCAGGACGTGGAGACCAAGGCAAGCCCGGGTGAGGTCCCAGTTCCTGGGGCTGGACACCATCTAACAGGACACACCTGACATGGATGGACAGGAGCTGAGGGGGGGGCTCGGGGGGTTCAGGAAGGGCTTCCGCAGCCTATGGGTCAGCCACCTTGGTGGTCAGAGATGGAAACACAGCCACCAAGATGGAGAAGCACCATGACACCCAGGACTCCAGGCAGGAGCTGGGGCCCCTGAGAGGAAGCCTGTGTATGCAGCTGGTGGGACAAAGCAGGAGAACCGCTCTGCAAGTGCTTCTATTCAAACCCCTTTTTATCCCCAGGCTGACAGAGCTTGAGAAAATGTAAGTCCCCTAGAAACAAAGGCTTTAAAATGGATCATCTTTAATTGTCCTTTCCAAGTCAAAAACTGCCTTTTCCTCACCTGAATGTACCAGCAATCATGTTGAGGCTTTGTTTGAGTGGTTGGTCTACCTGGACTGATTGTAGGTGTATCTGGTGAAATATCTTGAAAATACACAAATTTCCAGGTTGTTATGGAAAAATGATGAAGATGATGAAGATAATGGTAAGCACAACACTTCCTGTGATTTCCAGATTACAATTTGTTAAGCTCACTTTGGAATCCATTTGACTCACTGCTAGTGGAAATAGCTAACATCTCTATTCCAAGTATTTGAGGAGATGCCCCACGTCTAAAAACAAAGGAGAAGCCTCAGCAAGATGGTAGGAGGGGCGAAATCGCATTTAGAATCAAACCCATACCCTCCAGAAACACTCAGAGGGCTCAAAATTGTGTGCACTAGGACCCGGAGACCCCACAGAGACCGAGACAAAACTGTGTTTGAGTGCCTCCTGTGGAGGTACGGGTCAGCAGTGGACTGCCACAGGGGCAGGGGCTCTGGGTGCAGCAGACCTGGGTATAGCATATGCCCTCTTGGAGGAGGTTACCATTAACCCCACCATAGAGCCACCAGAACTTACACAGGACTGGAAAACAAACTTTTGGTGGGCACAGACAGAACTTTGTGTGCATCAGGACCCAGGAGAAAGGAGCAATGACCCCACAAGAGACTGACCAAGACTTGCCCATAAGTGTTCAGGAGTCTCTGGCAGAGGCATGGGTCAGCAGTGGCCTGCTGCAGGGATAGGGGCACTGAATGTAGCAGTGCATGCATGAGGCCTTTTGAAGGAGGTCACCATTATCTTCATTACCTTCACCATACTTTGGCACCAGGCAAATAACACGTACAGAATGTAGTCCACTGGAGAAGGGAATGGCAAACCACTTCAGTATTCTTGCCTTGAGAACCCCATGAACAGTATGAAAAGACAAAAGGATAGGATACTGAAAGAGGAACTCCCCAGGTCAGTAGGTGCCCAATATGCTACTGGAGATCAGTAGAGAAATAACTCCAGAAAGAATGAAGGAATGGAGCCAAAGCAAAAACAATACCCAGCTGTGGATGTGACTGGTGATAGAAGCAAGGTTCAATGCTGTAAACAGCAATATTGCATAGGAACCTGGAATGTCAGCTCCATGAATCAAGGCAAATTGGAAGTGGTCAAACAGGAGATGGCAAGAGTGAATGTCAACATTCCAGGAATCAGCTAACTAAAATGGACTGGAATGGGTGAATTTAACTCAGATGACCATTATATCTACTACTGTGGGCAGGAATCCCTTAGAAGAAATGGAGTAGCTATCACGGTCAACATAAGAGTCTGAAATGCAGTACTTGGATGCAATCTCAAAAACAACAGAATGCTCTCTGTTCATTTCCAAAGTGAACCATTCAATATCACGGTAATCCCAGCCTATGCCTCAACAAGTAACGCTGAAGAAGCTTAAGTTGAAAGGTTCTATGAAGACCTACAAGACCTTTTAGAACTAACATCCCAAAAAAGATGTCCTTTCCATTATAGGGGACTGGAATGCAAAAGTAGGAAGTCAAGAAACACCTGGAGTAACAGGCAAATTTGGCCTTGGAGTACAGAATGAAGCAGGGCAAAGGCTAATAGAGTTTTGCCAAGAGAATGCACTGGTCATAGCAAACACCCTCTTCCGACAACACAAGAGAAGACTCTACACATGGGCATCACCAGATGGTCAACACCGAAATCAGATTGATTATGTTCTTTGCAGCCAAAGATGGAGATGCTCTCTACAGTCAGCAAAAACAAGACCAGGAGCTGACTGTGGCTCAGATCATGAACTGCTTATTGCCAAATTTAGACTTATATTGAAGAAAGTAGGGAAAACCACTAGACCATTCAGGTATGACCTAAATCAAACCCCTTATGATTATACAGTGGAAGTGAGAAATAGATTTAAGGGCCTAGATCTGATAGACAGACTGCCTGATGAACTATGGACAGAGGTTTGTGACTTTGTACAGGAGACAGGGATCAAGACCATCCCCATGGAAAAGAAATGCAAAAAAGCAGAATGGCTGTCTGAGGAGGCTTACAGATAGCTATGAAAAGAAGAGACGTGAATAGCAAAGGAGAAAAGGAAAGATATAAGCATCTAAATGTAGATTTTCAAAGAATAGGAAGGAGAGATAAGAAAGCCTTCTTCAGCAATCAATGCAAAGAAATAGGGGGAAACAACAGAATGGGGAAGACTAGAGATCTCTTCAAGAAAATTAGAGATACCAAGGGAATATTTCATGCAAAGATGGGCTCGATAAAGGACAGAAATGGTATGGACCTAACAGAAGCAGAAGATATTAAGAAGAGGTGGCAAGAATACACAGAAGAACTGTACAAAAAAGATCTTCATGACCAAGATAATCATGATGGTGTGATCATTCACCTAGAGCCAGACATCCTGGAATGTGAAGTCAAGTGGGCCTTAGAAAGCATCACTATGAACAAAGCTAGGGGAGGTGATGAAATACCAGTTGAGCTATTTCAAATCCTGAAAGATGATGCTGTGAAAGTGCTGCACTCAATATGCCAGCAAATTTGGAAAACTCAGCAGTGGCCACAGGACTGGAAAAGGTCAATTTTCATTCCAATCCCAAAGAAAGGCAATGCCAAAGAATGCTCAAACTACCACACAATTACACTCATCTCACATGCTAGTAAAGTAATGCTCAAAATTCTCCAAGCCAGGCTTCAGCAATAAGTGAACCGTGAACTTCCTCATGTTCAAGCTGGTTTTAGAAAAGGCAGAGGAACCAGAGATCAAATTGCCAACAACCACTGGACCATGGAAAAAGCAAGAGAGTTCCAGAAAAACATCTATTTCTGCTTTATTGACTATGCCAAAGCCTTTGACTGTGTGGATCACAATAAACTGTGGAAAATTCTGAAAGGGATGGGAATACCAGACCACCTGATCTGCCTCTTGAGAAACCTATATGCAGGTTAGGAAGCAACAGTTAAAACTGGACATGTAACAACAGACTGGTTCCAAATAGGAAAAGGAGTTCGTCAAGGCTGCATATTGTCACCCTGCTTATTTAACTTATATGCAGAGTACATCATGAGAAACGCTGGGCTGGAAGGAGCACAAGCTGGAATCAAGATTACCGGGAGAAATATCAATAACCTCAGATATGCAGATGACACCACCCTTATGGCAGAAAGTGAAGAGGAACCAAAAAGCCTCTTGGTGAAAGTGAAAGAGGAGAGTGAAAAAGTTGGGTTAAAGCTCAACATTCAGAAAACTAAGATCATGGCATCTGGTCCCATCACTTCATGGGAAATAGATGGAGAAACAGTGGAAATACTGTCAGACTTTATTTTGGGGGGCTCCAAAATCACTGCAGATGGTAACTGCAGCCATGACATTAAAAGACGCTTACTCCTTGGAAGGAAAGTTATGACCAATCTAGATAGCATATTAAAAAGCAAAGACATTACTTTGCCAACAGAGGTCCGTCTAGTCAAGGCTATGGTTTTTCCAGTGGTCATGTATGGATGTGAGATTTGGACTGTGAAGAAAGCTGAGCACCAAAGAATTGATGCTTTTGAACTGTGGTGTTGGAGAAGACTCTTGAGAGTCCCTTGGACTGCAAGGAGGTCCAACCAGTCCATTCTAAAGGAGATCAGTCCTGGGTGTTCATTGGAAGGACTGATGCTGAAGCTGAAACTCCAATACTTTGGCCACCTCACATGAAGAGTTGACTCATTGGAAAAGACCCTGATGCTGGGAGGGATTGGGGGCAGGAGGAGAAGGGGACGACAGAGGATGAGATGGCTGGATGGCATCACTGACTCGATGGACATGCGTTTGGTAAACTCCAGGAGTTGGTGATGGACAGGGAGGCCTGGCGTGCTGCAATACATGGGGTTGCAAAGAGTCGGACAGGACTGAGCGACTGAACTCAACTGAACTGAAATAACAGGAAGGGAACACAGCTCCACCCATGAACAGAAAATTGGATTAAGATTTACTGAACATGGTCCCGCCCATCAGAACAAGGCCCAATTTCCCCCTCAGTCAGTCTCTCCCATCAGGAAGCTTCCATAAGCCTCTTACCCTTTTCCATCAGAGGGCAGACAGACTGAAAATCACAATCACAGAAAACTAACAAATCTGATCACATGGACCACAGCCTTGTCTAACTCAATGAAAGTATGAGCCATGGTGTGGGGCCACCCAAGATGGAAGGGTCATGGTGGAGAGTTCTGACAAAACGTGGTCGACTGGAGAAGGGAATGGCAAACCACTTCAGTATTCTTGCCTTGAGAACCCCATGAACAGTATGAAAAGGCAAAATGATAGGATACTGAAAGAGGAAGTCCCCAGGTCGGTAAGTGCCCAATATGCTACTGGAGATCAGTGGAGAAATAACTCCAGAAAGAATGAAGGAATGGAGCCAAAGCAAAAACAATACCCAGTTGTGGATGTGACTAGTGATGGAAGTAAAATCCGATGCTATAAAGAGAAATATTGCATAGAAACTTGGAATGTTAGGTCTATGAATCAAGGCAGATTGGAAGTGGTCAAACAGGAGTTGGCAAGAGTGAACATCAATATTTTAGGAATCAGAGAACTAAAATGGACTGGAATGGGTGAATTTAACTCAGATGACCATTATATCTACTACTGTGGGTAAGAATCCCTTAGAAGAAATGGAGTAGCCATCATACTCAACGAAAGAGTCTGAAATGCAGTACTTGGATGCAATCTCAAAAATGACAGAATGATCTCTGTTTGTTTCCAAGGAAAACCATTCAATATCACAGTAATTCAAGTCTATGCCCCAACCAGTAATGCTGAAGAAGCTGAAGTTGAACAGTTCTATGAAGACCTACAAGACCTTCTATAACTGACACCCAAAAAGGATGTCCTTTTCAATATAGGGGACTGGAATGCAAAAGTAAGAAGTGAAGAAATACCTGGAATAACAGACAAATTTGGCCTTGGAGTACAGAATGAAGCAGGGCAAAGGCTAATAGTGTTTTGCCAAGAGAATGCACTGGTCATAGCAAACATCCTCTTCCAACAACACAAGAGAAGATTCTACATGTGGACATCACCAGATAGTCAATACTGAAACCATACTGATTATATTCTTTGCTGCCAAAGATGGAGAAGTTCTATACAGTCAGCAAAAATAAGACTGGGAGCTGATTGTGGCTCAGATCATGAACTCCTTATTGCCAAATTCAGACTTAAATTGAAGAAAGTAAGGAAAACCACTAAACCATTCAGGTATAAACTAAATCAAATCCCTTACAATATATAGTAGAAGTGACAAATGCCAAATTCAGACTTAAATTGAAGAAAGTAGGGAAAACCATTAGACCATTCAGGTATGAGCTAAATCAAATCCCTTACAATATATAGTAGAAGTGACAAATAGTTTCAAGGGATTAGATCTGATAGACAGAGTGCCTGAAGAACTATGAATAGAGGTTCATGACACTGTACAGGAGGCAGGGATCAAGACCATCCCCAAGAAAAAGAAATGGAAAAATGCAAAATGGCTATCTGAGGAGGCCTTACAAATAACTGTGAAAAGAAGAGAAGCGAAAAGCAAAGGAGAAAAGGATATATATATATATACCCATTTGAATGCAGAGTTCCAAAGAATAGCAAAGAGAGAAAAGAAAGCCTTCCTCAGTGATTAGTGCAAAGAAATAGAGGGAAACAACAGAATGGGGAAGACTAGAGATCTCTTCAAGAAAATTAGAGATACCAAGGGAACATTTCATGCAAAGATGGGCTCAATAAAGGACAGAAATGGTATGGACCTAACAGAAGCAGAAGATATTAAGAAGAGGTGGCAAGAATATACAGAAGAACTATTCAAAAAAGATCTTCATGACCCAGATAACCACGATGTTGTGATCAAGACATCCTGGAACGTGAAGTCAAGTGGGCCTTAGAAAGCATCACTACGAACAAAGATAGTGGAGGTGATGGAATTCCAGTCGAGCTATTTCAAATCCTATAAGATGATGCTGTGAAAGTGCTGCACTCAATATGCCAGCAAATTTGGAAAACAGCAGTGGCCACAGGACTGGAAAACGTCAGTTTTCATTCCAACCCCAAAGAAAGGCAATGCCAAAGAATGCTCAGACTACTGCACAATTGCACCATCTCACACACTAGTAAAGTAATGCTCAAAATTCTCCAAGCCAGGCTTCAACAGTATGTGAACCATGAAATTCCAGATGTTCAAATTGGTTTTAGAAAAGGCAGAGGAACCAGAGAGCAAATGGCCAACATCTGCTGGATCAACAAAAAAGCAAGAGAGTTCCAAAAAAACATCTGCTTTATTGACTATGCCAAAGCCTTTGACTGTGTGGACCACAACAAACTCTGAAAATACTTAAAGAGATGGGAATAGCAGACCACCTGACTTGCCTCTTGAGAAATCTGTATGCAGGTCAGAAAGCAACAGTTAGAACTGGACATGGAACAACAGACTGGTTCCAAATAGGGAAAGGAGTACGTCAAGGCTGGATATTGTCACCCTGCTTATTTAACTTATATGCAGAGTACATCATGAGAAATGCTGGGCTGGATGAAGCACAAGATGGAATCAAGATTGCTGGGAGAAATATCAATAACCTCAGATACGCAGAAGACACCACCCTTGTGGCAGAAAGCAAAGAAAAACTAAAGAGCCTTTTGTTGAAAATGAAAGAGGACAGTGAAAAAGTTAACTTAAAACTCAACATTAAGAAAACTCAGATCATGGCATCTGGTCCCATCACTTCATGGCAAATAGATGGGGAAACAGTGGAAACAATAACAGACTTTATTTTTGGGGGCTCAAAAATCACTGCAGATGGTGACTGCAGCCATAAAATTAAAAGATGCTTGCTCCTTGGAAGAAAAGTTATGACCAACCTAGACAGCATATTAAAAAGCAGAGACATTACTTTGCCAACAAAGGTCCATCTCGTCAAAGCTATGGTTTTTCCAGTAGTCATGTAAGAGTTGGACTATAAAGAAAGCTGAGTGCCAAAGAATTGATGCTTTTGAACTTGGTGTTGGAAAAGACTCTTGAGAGTCCCTTGGACTGCAAGGAGATCCAACCAGTCCATCCTAAAGGAAATCAGTCCTGAATATTCATTGGAAGGACTGATGCTGAAGCTGAAACTCCAATACTTTGGCCACCTGATGCAAAGAACTGACTTATTGGAAAAGACCCTGATGCTGGGAAAGATTGAAGGTGGGTGGAGAAGGGGACGACAGAGGATAAGACGGTTGGATGGCATCACCAACTCAATGATATGAGTTTGAGTAAACTCCAGGAGTTGGTGATGGACAGGAAGGCCTGGCATGCTGCAGTCCATGGGGTCACAATGAGTCGGACACAATGGAGCAACTGAACTGAACTGAACTGATTCCAAGTACAAAGGGAAAAAAGCAGCACAATCCTATCCTTAAAAAAGAATAAACAGCACATAGGTTGTTGTTCAGTCATTCGGTCGTGTCCGACTTTTTGCAGCCGCATGGACGGCAGAATGCCAGGTTTCCCTGTGCCTTACCATCTCCTGGAGTTTGTTCAAACTCATGTTCATTGAGTCAGTGATGCCATCCACCCATCTCGTCCTCTGCACATAGGACTGGCTTCCGAACTGGTTGGAATCAAGTGGGCAGTGCACTAAACTTTCTGTAGGGCCCTGCAGTCACTGGGCTTCCACCCCTGTGTGGAGGGGTTCAGCTCTGCCTCCTCCCAGTAGGTTTCTCTAGGGAGGGGCCCCCAGTGGTCTGCATTTGGGGAGCCTTCCTCACAGGGCACCTACCCACTTTCCTCCGTTGCTTAATCCTGGGGCATCATCCATGTTGACTTTAAACATTGTAGTGTCAAGTTGGGGCTTCCCTGGGGCTCAGGGGTGACACTTGCCAGCACGGAGTCTCCATTCTGACACAGCACGGCTTTGATCCATGTCATGGAGACAACAGGGACAGCCGACTCTGAGCCCTCCAGAATCAGGGACCTGGCCTCAGTCTACATGTTTAAAGGTCATGGCTACCAGGAACCCGTTTCCTTTCTCTTCCTTAGTGTAACTGGACAAATATACATCATCATCTTCTTAAGAACTGCAGGATGTTTATCTTGTACCAGGGGGTCAGCACGGTTGTAGGTGCCCGCAGGAGGGACTGAGTGGGGCTGGGGGGCCTGCCACACCCACGTGGCCAGTCCCATGAGAACACAGGTTTGTCCCGTGATTTGGCAGGTGTCAGGGCAGAGGGACTATGTCCCCACCTCGGAGACAGCCCCATCCTCACGTGTCATGATATCCATGAGCATAACCTAATCATGAGCCAGATCAGGCTGTTTGAAGTGCTTCCCCAAAACAGCTCAGTGTCCAGGGGCGTCTCCCTGCCAGTGATCATAAAGAGCAAACCAAAAACTGGAGTCTGGGAAGACCAGACTGAGCTGTGCTCCTTGTCCTGTAAGCTGCCCCTTACACAGAGGCTGTTCCGCTGGGGTGTGTGGGGTCCAAGTCCTCCTTCACACTCAGAACCCAAGTCCCTCTGCCCTCTCCTTCCACAAGTGAGGGTCTCTCCTGGGTGGAGGCACGACTGCCATCTCAGCGGCACCTGCTGTTTCCTGCAATCTCTGCATAGCGCCGGGACATCTGATGTGCAGGAGGAGAGGAGGTAACCGAAATTAACCATGCAGGTGGCATCCTCACAGAGGCATTGGGCTGGACCCCCCTCCTGGGCGAGGGAGGACAGAGGAGGACAGGATGCTAAATGCACAGGAGTTCTGAAGTTGAGGATCATTCTTTCTATTGTGATGCCTTTAAATGCTTTGGAGGAGGGTCTGCAGATGAATCACATCCCAGCATAAGGTGGCCTGGCTCCTGGCACCGTGGAGACCCCTGTGCGTGCCTTATCTGGAGACCAGCAGCGTCAGATCTAATCCCAGTGAGGCTGAGAAGGTGCACACCTGGGCTGGGCCACACCTCACCTTCTTGGCCAAGGGCCAAGGGGAAGTCCTGCCTCGGACCCCCAGTTCCCGTGCTTCAGCCCCTCCCACACTCAGTTCCCAGTCCCACTGCGAGGTTTCCTCATGATAGCCCAGATCAACCACAATCACCCTGCTCACCAACATGTAAGGGATATAACGCATCTGTAAACACCACCTGTGTTTCTACAAACCAAGTAAGCCATCGTTAATTCAGAATAGAGTTTTTTAAAAAGTCAGAGTTTAAATAACAGTCTCTTGAAATTGGGGCAATTACAAAATGAGGTCAAGTTCCTGTCCTGGGTGTGCAGACTGTTGGCCCACCATCAGGAGGTGACAGGCTTTGCTAGAGTCTAAAAAGGAAAGCAGACACTCACCAGCAGGGGTCGCTGTGCACCCACAGATCCCGGAGCCGCGGAGCGGAGGACACACACCCTCTCTGCAGTCTTTCCTGTTCCTCTAACTGCAGAGTCCACAAGTACAAAGAGGACACCGGGGGCCCGGATGTCTGACCTTGAATGACACAGTAACCGCGGGGCAGCCGCCAGAGGCAAGACGGACTCGAAAACCGTATCTGGAAATGAGGCTCAGAATCCAACGGATTCAACACAAAATGCATCTCACGCTGCCCCCACGCTCAGCAAGATTTTCTGTTTGGTATCAGATGTACAGCATTTGTGGTATCTCCTGACCACATCAGAGCCAGATGGACACACACAGAACCTGTGGCTGGGACACTGGCATTGGAGGCCCCGGACACCCAGGAAGGACGAACACCGACATACCACACAGGACAGAGTTCCCAGACAGCATGCTTCCCCATGGTTCCTTACCCCGGCTCTCCCTTGCACGCGCACACACACACAGGCTCACGCTGACGTCCCTGAGCAGACACACATGTGTACCTGAGTTCCATCCACGTCCCTGGAGGAAAGGGACCCTGCTTGTCACGAAGCTCAGAACATCTTAGCAGAACCCGACACACACTCTGATTGTCTCCCTTCTGCCTTGGGAAACATTTGTCCCCACATCACCATAAAAGAAATAAAGGAAGAGTACCGAACATAATTTACAGACAGAGACACCCAGGAACCCAAGGGAACGTTTACTTCTCTTTCAGGCGCTGGTTGACTTTACCTGAAGCTGAGTTCCATCATGAGTTAGAACACATACACATACATCTGTGTACAAACACAGACACACACAACACCATGAGGCCGCTCACGTTTGTCATTCAAACTTCAAAGTTCAGTATCACGACCACTTTGTTACTGTCTAAATAGTTAAGAAGTTAGCTGCACGCTCTAATATTCTCTGGATATCACAGTCAAACCAGTGACATTCCGTGACTGCATGTTTTTCAACAGAGGTAATCCCGCCCCCACCCACACCAGGGTAATGGCCCAAACTGAAGTCAGAAAAGACGCCATGGTCTCAGGAGCTGGTTCTCTGCCTTGGCTGAGCTGTGGCTTCTTCTGGAGCTGGAATCACTCCGTTTCCTTAGCTCAGTATCTGTACTGCTGCTCCCATACCTGAGGACCTACCTGCGCACAAATCTTCCCGCAAAGTACACAAACCTGAGATGCACTCCCAAACTTCATGCATTTACTTTATTCCCCGAGTTGGCAAGGCGAGAATATGTCTTTCACAGAAAAGCCTGGGTCTGGGAGAAACCCCAGTGGTACAGGGAGCCGTGGGGAAGGGGGGGACCCCCACGAGGTCACAGAGTTGTCTACAAGTCTTCTCCATCAGCTTCTTCAGAAAACAGAGCAAAGGAGAGACTGCCTGCTAGGCCACATCAGGTCCTGCCTGATAAACTTCGTGCTGAGTAAGGACCCAGGTGATGTGGGCCTCCCCACAGGTCACAGGTAAGGCGAGGCACTCCTGCCAGTGGGACTCAGCCACAGGGCGGGTATTGTTAGAGCCCCACTTCCCCCAGGAGAACAGAGATTCTCTGGGGAGTTGGGGCCAGGGAGCCCTGACACTGCCCTCGGACCATCCACCCGGCCCTCACGTCTCTGCCCCACAGTGGGCTGAGCCTTGTCCCCACTTTGTCCCTTGTCAGGAGGGCACACCTGTGCCCCCAGCTACTCCCTGGCTGGGCTGCGAGTCAGTAACATCTCAGGACAAGTGTCCTTCCTCACTGTTCCTGGCCACCTGAGCCATCAGCCCAGGACTGGTTTCTTGCAGAACAGGACCCAGGTTGGGAGTGTGCTGCCCCAATGACACGTGTAAGCCAGGGGTCCTTGCCTCCATGCAGGGCTCTGTGCTGGGCAGTGACCGCCCCAGTATCATGTGTAAGCCAGGGGTCCGTGCCTCCATGCAGGGCTCTGTCCTGGGCAGTCACTGCCCCCACGTGGAAGCCAGGGGTCCATGCCTCCATGCAGGGCTCTGTCCTGGGCAGTGACTGGGCCAGTTTCTGGCCCACAGGAGAGGAACTTCCACAGGTCTGAGCAGAATCCCTGAAGTGGGTCTTCTTGCAGGGGGGGGTGTCCCAATGGTCCCCTCCATCCTGCCATCCTCACCAGCCCCAGGGTGTTTCAGCGGGGCACCTGTGCCCTGACTCACCTGGGGCTGGCCCTTCCTGCAGCAGAGCGGACCTCACACGGGCCTGGCAGACCTGTGCGAGAACAAGCCTCAGACAGGCTCCTGACACCCTTGCCGCCCGGCAGGCGCGGGAACACGTCCCGACTCTGCCCGATATCCACGTGATGAGGCATCTGTAACCCAGATTCAAGGGTTTTCCCTTGAGTGAAATACTGTACAACTCTTAGAGCAGATTGTTCACATACACACTTAAGCAGGTCATCCTGTGCCGTAATTATCAACCAACAAACAAACACCAGAATGCCTCCAGCCCCCTCACTGTGCTGAGCAGACTCTGGGTGGAGCTCAAGGAGGAAGTCAGTGCATTGGCATCTGGGTTTTCTCAAGGGGGTCGCGTCCCTGAGAAAGTGCCTCCTGCAGGAAACGGGCTGGGAGGGGCGAGAAGAGCTCCTTTCCCAATAAACTGGCCAATCTGAAATCAAAGTGCTAGTCTCTCAGTCGAGTCCAACTCTTTGAAACCCACCCCATGGATTGTAGCCTGCCAGGCTCCTCTGTGCATGGAATTCTCCAGGCAAGAATACTGGAGTGAGTAGCCACTCCCTCACAAAACAGAAGTTCGGAAAGTTGCTCTGGGTTTATCCTGCAGTTCACAGTTTGTGGAGGACTCTGATGCATATTCATATTTTCCTGGCACCCATGAAAACTGCTTCTTTCAACATAAAGGTTCATCTAAATTCCTTTCTCTGGTGTTTGAACCAGTGACTGTTGGGAGGAAGGTAAAGGGATCCTCCACAATAGCGAGGCAGCTGGGGCCCCGCCCTCCCTGCCGCCTCACCGCAAGATTAAGAAGTTATGTGCCAGACATGCGCCTTCCTCTTGCAAGTCTTGACTTCAACTGTTATTTTTCCACTTGTTTTTTTTTTTTTTTTTTCTCCTAGCACCTGTTCGAATCAAGGGTAGAGTGGTCTGATTGCAAATTTGTTCTTTCCTTAATTTTTAAGCAAGAGGTGGAAAGGAGAAGAGATGCTTGAAAACATGGTTGAAATGTCGTTTTTACAACCAGCCACTCTAGTGTATTTTTAGACTCAATACCGTACACAAAATCAAGGTGTTTCTGCTAGTTGCCCGGCTAGTATAGAAACTTAACCAAGCGCTACAGAGGAGGCACCCTTTCCTTAAAAACGCCACACAGGAGAGTGGCAGAGAGATGATGCGGTGACTTTATACTGAAAAAGGCACCACAGAAAGCAAATAAATGTTTGAAACTATTATCCCTAAGGGCCCATTCACGCTTTTTTCCATTAAAAAAAAAAAAAACAAACCACCTAGTGATGCATGATAAGATAGAAGCGCTTCTCAGAGGCCTCTGGGAGAGCGTTCCAGATTCCCACGACAGGGACCTTAGTTCATCCTTCCCTCTCATCCTGGGGTCCCGCTTCTCCCTGGACGTGGGTCCTTCGGGGGCCACAAAGCGCTTCTTTCAAGCCCCGATGTTAACAAGTGACACGACCGCTTTATTTCCCGAGGAAGCGCCCTCCTACCCCCAGCCGCCGGGACACGAAGCGCATCCCCAGCGCGCGAAGCGGACGGGTCTCGACCCGGGCTGCCCCCTTGCAGGCCCGCGGCTCACTCACTGGGGCTTTGTCCTCGCCGCTACCTTCCTTTTTCAAAAGCCAGGAGTGAATTGCTCTGTCCCTGTGCGCGCCAAAGCTCTCCAAAGCCGCGAGGCTCCGGGAGCCCAGAGCCCAGCCTTCCCAGCCGGCGCGGAACCCGCACCTGAAAGCCAGGCCCGGCGGCGGACCCAGCGCGCCCGGAGCAAGGACGCCCGGCTCTGCGCTCAGGAAGGAAAACGACCTCTCCCGAAAAGACTGAAGCACTTTTTTCCTCTCCACTGAAAGCCCGGGGCACAGCCCATTTTGAACCAGAATAATTTAGTCTGACAACAGATTCCTCCTCTGCTCACAGCTGGCCCAGAGGGAGGAGCTGAAATCTGAACCTCTCGGCTGTGATTGGACCCTTCTCGCGAAAGAGAGGAAAAAAAGGCCTCCCCGCCGCCACCGCGGGCTCAGTCCGCGAGGAGCCCGCGACCTGGCGGCGCCGCGCGCGCACCTGCGGGGCAGAGATGCTGTAGGACCGCGCGCCCCGCGCCCAGCGCTCCGCGCCCCGCGCCGCCGCCAGGATGCCGCGCTCCTTCCTGGTCAAGAAGCATTTCAACGCCTCCAAGAAGCCCAACTACAGCGAGCTGGACACACACACAGGTAAGGGAAGGCCAGATGTCCGCATCTCAGTCTGTAAATAGGTAACGACAGGGGTGTGCCGCCGCTCGACTTTGATACTAAAGAGCAGGACACCCAGGCTGTCTGCTCCCGAAAGAGCGGTCCTTCCTCAGATCGTTCGGGCTCGGGTTTAATTCAAAACTTCCACACTCTGAGCTGGCG
Source organism: Bos indicus (assembly GCF_029378745.1). NCBI lineage: Eukaryota > Metazoa > Chordata > Mammalia > Artiodactyla > Bovidae > Bos > Bos indicus. The sequence continues at coordinate 20,289,762 of NC_091773.1, read as the reverse complement.
AGGAGAACTTCCCTGGGCTCTTGCGACGTCACGTTCCGCAGCGTGTACATACTTGCATAATGAGGACGTGGAAGCTGGGTGAGGCAGTGCGTGAACGTTGAATTATTGCCTTTTTCATGTAATAAGGCTCCTTTCCTCCAGAAAGAGGCTTGATTTACGCCAATCCTTGTACTTACCGGCGTGAGCCAAGCAAGCAGCCCACGCATAAGATGGAAGAGAACTTTTCTGTATCTTTAGAAAGTGGGTAGGTTTCCCTCTGCGCTCGCTGGTCGCAGGGCTGGGCAGCCCCCCACACTCGCTCGTATGCGGGGCCAGGGATTGGGGGGTGCACAAATGAGCCTTAAGCGCAGTGACCGCGAGCAGCAGCGGCGGAAAACTTATGTCCTCCCAGCGCCTGACTGCTCCTGGGGAGTCTGTCTCCTCGTTCCCTGCGCGTGCAGCCTGGCTCTTCTCTGCGCTTTCACGGTGCCCTCTGTCTCACGCCCCGCTCCTCTCCTCTCTCCGCAGTGATTATCTCCCCGTGTCTCTACGAGGGCTACCCCGTGCCTGTCATCCCACAGCCGGAGGTCCTCAGGTCGGGAGCCTACAGCCCCATCGCCGTGTGGACCACCGCCTCTCCCTTCCACGCCCCGCTGCCCGCTGGCCTCTCCCCTCTGTCCGGATACCCCGCATCCTTGGGGCGCGTGAGTCCCCCTCCTCCGTCCGACACCTCATCCAAGGACCACAGCGGCTCCGAGAGCCCCATTAGCGACGAAGAAGAAAGGCTACAGTCCAAGCTTTCAGACCCCCACGCCATCGAAGCTGAAAAATTTCAGTGCAATTTATGCAATAAAACCTATTCGACCTTCTCAGGGCTGGGCAAACACAAGCAGCTGCACTGTGACGCCCAGTCCAGGAAATCCTTCAGCTGTAAGTACTGTGACAAGGAATACGTGAGCCTGGGCGCCCTCAAGATGCACATTCGGACGCACACCTTACCTTGTGTCTGCAAGATCTGCGGCAAGGCGTTCTCCAGACCCTGGTTACTGCAAGGACACATCAGAACTCACACTGGTAAGAGAAACACATAGTCAGGGTGTCGCCGTCCAGCAGAAGGAAGCTCTGGGCTGGCTGTCCGATTTGCCTTAAGTGGTGACACAGTACTTTTGATGATGTATGTTCGGTTTTAGCTACTTCCTGACGGCTCAAAAAGTCGTCAGAGCACAAAGGACTCTACTGCTTGCTAACAGCCTCTGCTCCCGAGACTGCAAACAGCATTTAGACTTTGGAAAGTTAGATTCAGGAGGTTTGGTCTCAAAGATCAGTTAGCAAATCAGGAGAGATGTGCTTGGACGTGTGTTCAGTTAAATGTCTCCCAATGATTAGCAAATACGGATGTTGTTCTCCCAATCAATTGATTAGGCAGACAGACCGATGAAATTTTTGGTTCTTGGGTTTTTGTTAGCTACTTTCTTGCCGGGCTGTCTCTCACCCACAGCAAGTTGGATAGTGAGAGCTGAATTTGCTTTCCGTTGTTTGCTTTTGTTTTGTTTTTGCTGCTGAGTTTTCTATTCCTAGCACAAAATCACCCTGCCAGGAGCGGGGGCACTCACCCAGGCTTAGTCATAATACAGAAGGAGGGAAAAGGGGAACTGTTGGGAAACCTGGGGAGGAGCTGGCCGTTAGCTGCACCTGCCGAAGAAGAGAGCTTGAACAAGCCAAGTCCTAGGACAACAGGAATTATTTCTGCAGGACTGGCAGCAGCAATTATATATTTTTTTAATTTTTTAAATTGTATTTTTTTTTAAGTGCAACTTTCACATTTGTCTTAAAGGGCCAGACATTGAAACAAATATCGATTAAGGGGGATTTGAATCAAGTTTTGCTCCTTCTCATGCTTTTGGCAAAGTGTGAAGATTGCTCGTAAGCCTCTTCTGGATCTGCATTTCCTCTGAAAACACTGACCATCTTTCTTTCTCCCCACCCCGCCCCACCCCCCAGGGGAGAAGCCTTTTTCCTGCTCTCACTGCAGCAGGGCCTTCGCAGACAGGTCCAACCTGAGGGCTCACCTGCAGACGCACTCGGACGTCAAGAAATACCAGTGCAAGAGTTGCTCCAAAACCTTCTCGCGGATGTCCCTCCTGCACAAGCACGAGGAGTCTGGCTGCTGTGCGGCGCACTAGTGACACAGCCCCTGTTTACTCGTGCAGACGCCTTTCTTGTTCACTTGTCACGCATTTTACTTGTCCCTCCACCTCTGAGCGACAAGTAAAAGTCCTAAGGCATTTTGTCTTGTGCTGACAAACCCGAATAATATGTATAGACACACACACACACACACACAGCTGCCAGGGCAGGGGATTCCATGTGCATCAGATTAATCCTTTCCATGTGAAATTTAAAATGACCGTGTATTTACTGACCGTTAGATGGAGAGGATAAAAGACAAGAATCTTGCTCTTCTGAGATGAAGCAAAAAGCACATTGCATCTTTCCTTACTAAGAAAGAATGCAAAGATTTACTTTGCTGCCAAAGCATTTCAACTGAAAAGAACAGTGTTGCCTTGTACGGGATTTGTAATAGATTTTCCTATAGGACAAGAATCTGCCAGACACTATCTCAGGTGCCTTATAAAGTATTCCAAGTTCACTTTATTACATGTGTCATGTCTGGTCACCATCCTTGAACTGAAGCCTACTTTGTTACCTGTCGTACTTTAAACTTTGTTTTTGAGGGAGAGAGGGAGAAGGAAATAGAGAAAGAACAAGAAGGAAAAACACAAGAGAATGTATTAAAAGTGTTTTTTTCTTCTTTTTTGGCCAATAAATAGTATGTGCCTTTGGGAGTCGGGAAAGACTATTTTGAACATTCCTGGTGCATACTCCATGTCTTATGTTTTAAAAGATTTTTAATGATTTTCTAAAATCAACTAAAGATGGGAATAAGTGCAACAAAGGATTTTTAGAAACTCTGTGATGTACTTAAACAACTTTAAATGCATACAACAAATGCAATCCACAACTGCACCCCTTCTAGCTGTCTTTTTAGTTAACTGTATAGTTGATGAGTCCATGTAAATTTGTGTTTATTTTTATATGATTGAATGAGTTTTGTATGAAAGTGAAAAGTTGTCTATAGCCAATGCCTATAAACAACCTGAAGACTTGTGAAATTTACATTTCTTTAAAAAAAAAAAAACAGTTTTCAAGGTTCTTTTTTACAATAAACATTTTTGATTTAAAATCTATTGTTTGTATGCTCTCAGAAACTTTACTTACTTCATAATTAGTTCAAACAACTATATAAAGAGCTGCTTCTTTTGTTAATAAGAGATAAAGTGAATGGTGTTCATTATGAATATCAACTGTTAGTTTATGTGTTCGATTATAGTAAAGCCAGTAATTTTTTTTTTACTCTTAAGATAATACTGTTACATTCAGAAAGATAACATCTTACTGGGAGTTTGTTAGCATGCCTCTTTAACAAAAATCACACCTTCTGAGTGCTAAGAATATTCACCTTACTGATAGTCAAGAATATCTTTCAAAACTTTTTATTTTTGATGACTTTGATTGTGTTGGCTTTATGAAATCAAATTACAGTCACTGGTTGTAATTAATGTCTGCCACCAGAACAGTTTAAGGACTTTAAAAGAAATGTCATTAATGATATATAAGAAGAAAAATAGAGCATCTGCATGAAAAGATCAGGAAAAAGATTTATTTATAGTAGTAGACTTATAAATTACACAGGTTGGAAAATTATGTCATTCAAAGAAAGCCCCACATCTAGTGGGTTAAGACAATCAGCAGTCTGACAGGTGCATGGCTAAGAAAGAGAAGAGCGGGGTTTCTTTTTATGGTATTTTGAAGAGGCCCCCACTCAAACCCACCTACAAGCACATGCTTACCAAACACAGTGGACTGGCTCACAATCAGGATGCTAAACCACCGTCACAGGCGCTGTGACAGTCACCACCCCATGTATTTAAATCCAGACTCAAACCCATGTTGAGCAGGGTTCCTGCCACCATTAATCACGTCTCTCTGGTTTGCTCAGAACTCAAAGAATTATTTTTCCTTCTAATGTCCTTGTGATACAAACAAAAGCCAGAACCAGTATCTCAAAGATATTAGCAATACCAACATATCCCCTAGATGTTCAGATACATCCCAATGTATGTTACATTTAAGATTTAGCCGACATATAAAAAGAGAGTGTGTTGACCAAAAAACCCCTCAATTTCATATTGTTTAATTTTTTCTTATCTCAGGACATAGCTCTCAAAAGCAAAATTATTTGAAGAGCAATTTATAAATGTAACAGCGATGGCTGCTGTCTTATCTGGGGCATTCTAAAGTCAAGAAAAGACTGCTTTAGTTTGTGTATGTGGTGTATAAACGATGCCCAGAAGCTTGCAGGCCAGGTAATAAGTAGAAATGTCTCACAAGGACACGTGTAAGTGAGGCAGGCAGCATCATTGTGGCCTTCTCGTTGGTCCTCCCAGAACCACATGACTCGCTTTCCTTTCCTGTCTGTAGATCTGCTGGCATCTCCTTTCCTGGTGTACAAAACACAAACATTATTTTCTAAGGGGAAAAGCTATTCTTTCGTTTAATTTCCTAGTGAAGAATTACTGGTATAATATGTTTGCAATATTATATACTTTTTGCAGTACATATAAAATGTGTATTTCTGCTTTGTCCTCACAATTTTCATTCCATTCATGATTTAAATATTCTACTTTCATTAATGTCATGAGTTTGAAGTATAGTACATCAATTAGATATTGAGATTTTCTATAGGCATAACTCAGTAATTTTTTAGAATTTTCAGCTTTTCTATGAGGTCTTTGCACATCCTGTAATACATAAGACCTGGTTTGGATGTCACATACTTTGAATACTTCCCCAAATTCGATCTTTCTGAAAGAGTTGTATCATTTACAATGTGGTGCTAATCTCCCTGAAGGGCGGTTTCTCGAAACCTTTTTCCCTCACTAGACAGAGCACCTTAAAATAAACTCACAGCAGCCAGTACATTGTCTAGAACACAGACATTAATGCATGTTTGTTGAATGAATAAGTGAATTAAAATAATAGAAATTGGTGAAAATGGCCTGCAGACCTAAAATACATTTAACATATTTCCCTTTACTGCAAAAAGTCTTGATAATCTTTGAGAGATCCTCTAGGCAAATGTGCTGGTGAGTCTCCTAACTTAGTGATGCCAGCCTCCCGCCAACAGGGCAGATGCTTCAAACAGGGGATAAGGGGCAAGTGCACCTAGACCAGGTTTGATGGACTTTCTGAGAACCTGAGCTTTGAAAACTATGGTTTCAATAAACAGGATGTGTTCTAAGGAGCCTACTCAGGATCCATCCTTGTTCCCTATAGTACGAGACAGAGTGGCACAGTAGGAGGAGTCCCAGCTTTTATTTTCAGTTTATATGTTTATATTATTGGTTTTATGTCCTTCTGCAACCTAACCCCTCGGCACCCCGTTTCCTGAAGTTTCAAGGAGGATGAGACCCGCGGGGTCACAACCGCGGCCCGACAGTCTCGGGCACGGTGTCCGCAGTGCTCCCACTCCACACACAGCCAAACCTGCTCCCTGCTCAGATGTCCCTCACCCGGTCACCTCCAGTGGCCACAGTGTCTCTGTGCAGCTGGTCTTTTACGGCTACAAAGATTAAACTCCGAGTTTGGAAAACGGAGCCAGGGCAGCAGAGGTCACGAGCTGCAGAACTGAAATCCAAACCCGAATTCTGCAGCTTTCCAGACCTGCTTCTTCCGCTGCCCTTGGGAGGAAGGGCCTCTGGAGCACCCGGGTCGTGGGCACCCGTGTCGCAGGCACACGGCAGGCAGAGGCCTCTGGAAGCCCAAGAGGACGTGCTACTAGATCACACAGCACAGGGCTGAGCTCAGGAACCATCGTAACTCGGGGATTACACAATCACGTCCAACAATCTCCAGAGGCATTTCCCAACTCGGCTGGAGAAGCCCTGTTGGCCCCACTTCCTGCAGGGCCGCCTGGCAGGGCCCGCTCCCCACGGCTCCCCTGCGCCCTCCTGGGGCCACGAGCCATTTCCTCCCCCCACCCCCACCCTGGCAAGCTGGAAGGCAGCTGGTCTCCATCCTCGGCCGTTAACACTTCATCTTCTGAAGGCCACTACGGCTCCCTCTCACACCCACACTCCTCACCCGGCTTTTATCTCCAGAGACAACAAGGCTTCCAAGGCAAACATCCTTTCTTTCACCACTAAAATGTGGACACTCCAGGGTAATGAGGCAATTATAATTGTGAAAAGTCGAAGGCTTCCCTGGCTGACATCCACTTCCAAGGAGTTGCTCCTAGTTTAGATACGGGAAGTGTTCTGAGCAAAACTCACTTAAGAATGAGTGTCCTGTCATCACGGGGAGCAAGGATTCTCGAGTAAGACGGCTTTTCTCTCCTTCTTGTCTTCCCACCGGGGGCAGATGGAGAGCAGAAAGACTCCCCTCACCTGAGACAGACACACACAGAGGGGAAAATCCTCTCGTTTCATTTGCATTGGTAGAAGTACATGTCCACAACCACAGGGCCTGAGCTCTGGGCTAAGTGAGGGCCAGCCCCTCAGGCCTCCAGGAAGTAATCATTACCCTGTGGACGGCGTGCACGGAAAAAGCAGCGAGCCTGGCAGGACTTCCGCCCTGGCCCCCAGCCAGACCCCAGACAATGAGCGATCAGCAGAGGAAACGGCCCCGCATCCCTGGCCTGGGACCCCAGAGAGGCCGGCAGGGTATTTATAGCCGTGAGTGGGAAGGCTGCTGCCCACAGGAGCCGGTGCACTGGTACAGCCTATGCACTCGCTCACTGAGGTAGGCTCCTCTGCTTAAGATCCACTCAGCCAGTTGTTTGGGAGATGATCTGTGAGTTATCACTAACTAGTTTTCTTAGACAACGTCGGGGTACGGTCAGGATGGGGAGAAGGATGGATGACCTTCTCCCAGGGTTTGTTCTGGGCTGGAACTTGACCCACCCCTCCCAGGGAAGAACTTCTGCTTCTGCAGAATCAGCAGGTAGCAAGAGCTGGTTGTAGAAAGTGGGAAGAAAGACTCAGGCAAAGTGAAATAGTGAGACATTCTTCTAACAAAGACAATGAATGAGCATCATATTTCTCCTGAGTTCCAGCTTCTGCCTGTAGACGCTCAGATGAGCAGAGTCGGAGCTCTCCTGTGATGCATGAGTTTTTTATTCAGACTTGGCAGAAAGAATGGTGAAAGAGGCTAAGGTCCTCACAGCCCCCACCTCTCAGATCTCTGTGAGCTGTGGTCATCCTGGGGTCTGGGGTGGGGCAGGACCTGGGAGTCTGCATTTCTAGCTGGCTCCCAGGTGTTAGGCTGACCCTTGAACATCACCCCACAGTGTCAGGCTGTGACCACACTCAGCTCCCAGGCCCACCAAGATGAGGGTGGTAAAAACAGGACTACACAGATGTCTAGTGAAGCGGCTCCTCTCCTCCAGGCCACCTGATGCAAAGCACCAACTCATTGTAAAAGACCCTGATGCTGGGAAAGATAGAAGGCAGGAGGAGAAAGGGGTAACAGAGGATGAGATGGTTGGATGGCATCACCAACTCAATAGACTTGAGTTTGAGCAAACTTCAGCAGATAGTGAAGGACAAGGAAGCCTGGCATGTCCATGGGTTGCAAAGAGTCAGACAGACTTAATGACTGAATAGCAAAACACACACCAGCTGCTTCCACTCCCACTCCAAGACTGGGCCTTGCTATCTGCAGAGAAGCTTAAATGTGATTTTAGCCCAAAGGGAGAAAACCACCCACACTGGCAAGGCTGATGGGGCAGGTCCAGCCTGGACTGCTCCCCTGGCCCTCAGGTAGGCTCCTACCTGAGTACCATGGAACTCCTCTAGGAATGCTCACAGCCAGCTTGGGGAGCAACTGCACAGGCTTCTCCTGCCCAATTACCTTGTATCTTTTACAGACATTTGACATCCTGCCAAGTGGAAATTAGTTGATGTATTTTTTCTCTAGTTCCTAGGTTACTTTTACTATGTTGTTTTAATTTAATTACATATTACTTACTAATACTTACATAAAATTTCAAATAGGCACTCTTAGGAGAAAATGATTTTTTATAAACTGATAGCAAATAATTCTTTTCTCTGTTAATTTTTTTCCCCCATAATAGCCAAACTCATCCAAAATACAATAAAAGGATGACTGACAATTAAACTGAGGATCATTTTACTCTCTGTCTATCATTGAATAAGGAATATATAATAATAATCAGTTGATCCTTGAACAACACAGGTTTGAATTGCATGGGTCCATTTATAAATGCGGAGAAGGCAATGGCACCCCACTCCAGCACTCTTGCCTGGAAAATCCCATGGATGGAGGAGCCTGGTGGGCTACAGTCCATGGGGTCGAGAAGAGTCGGACACGACTGAGCGACTTCACTTTCACTTTTCACTTTCATGCATTGGAGAAGGAAATGGCAACCCACTCCAGTATTCTTGCCTGGAGGATCTCAGGGATGGCGGAGCCTGGTGGGCTGCCGTCTATGGGGTCTCACAGAGTCGGACACGACTGAAGCGACTTAGCATAGCATTTATAAATGGATTGTTTTCACTACACACTGTGGCTCCTCACAGTCCATGACTGGTTGAATCCACAGACTCTGGGGTCACCTGTAAAATTATACACAGATTTTCATCTGTGGACAGTTTGGCACCCCTCACCCCTACCTGTGTTGTTCAAGGGTCAGCTGTGTGTATAATGAAGGATTCCTTATTTCTTTTTTTTTTAAACTTTGAAGAGATTTTTTTAATTCAGTTCAGTTCAGTTCAGTCGCTCAGTCGTGTCCAACTCTTTGCGACCCCATGAATCCCAGCACTCCAGGCCTCCCTGTCCATCAACATCTCCCGGAGTTCACTCAAACCCACGTCTATCGAGTCGGTGATGCCATCCAGCCATCTCATCCTCTGTCGTCCCCTTTTCCTCCTGCCCCAAATCCCTCCCAGCATCAGAGTCTTTTCCAATGAGTCAGCTCTTTGCATGAGGTGGCCAAAGTACTGGAGTTTCAGCTTTAGCATCATTCCTTCCAAAGAACACCCAGGGCTGATCTCCTTTAGAATGGACTGGTTGGATCTCCTTGCAGTCCAAGGGACTCTCAAGAGTCTTCTCCAACACCACAGTTCAGAAGATTCAATTCTTCGGCGCTCAGCTTTCTTCACAGTCCAACTCTCACATCCATACATGACCACTAGAAAAACCATAGCCTTGACTAGACAGACCTTTGTTGGCAAAGTAATGTCTCTGCTTTTCAATATGCTGTCTAGGTTGGTCATAACTTTTCTTCCAAGGAGTAAGCGTCTTTTAATCTCATGGCTGCAGTCACCATCTGCAGTGATTTTGGAGCCCAAAATTAAAGTCTGACACTATTTCCACTGTTTCCCCATCTATTTCCCATGAAGTGATGGGACCAGTTGCCATGATCTTCGTTTTCTGGATGTTGAGCTTTAACCCAACTTTTTCACTCTCCTCTTTCAATTTCATCAAGAGGCTTTTTAGTTCCTCTTTACTTTCTGCCATAAGGGTGGTGTCATCTGCATATCTGAGGTTATTGATATTTCTTCCACAGTCTTGATTCCAGCTTGAGCTTCTTCCAGCCCAGCATTTCTCATGATGTACTCTGCATATGAGTTAAATAAGCAGGGTGACAATATACAGCCTTGACATCCTCCTTTTCCTATTTGGAACCAGTCTGTTGTTCCATGTAGAACACGGAATCAGAATGGCTTTAGACATTTCAACAATACTGGACATTTGAAGATAAAGGAACAGTGATTTCAAAATCAAAAGAAAACTCTCTCCAATCTAGAATTTTACACCCAGCCAAACAATCACAAATGAAGGAGCTATGAAGAGCATCTTCCATATGCAAGGGCTCAGAACATTATTCCATACACCCTTTCACAGGAAGCAGTAATCTTTTGTGCCTATTTCTTACATTAAGTACCATTTGGAGGATAAACTTCACATTATTGACCATATATCGATCACTTTGTGTTCTCTTATTTTATGGAGTAAATTTATTTTAAAACCATGTTTGTCAAAACAAAAGAGAATACAGATCACCACGTCTTAAGCCTATAGGTCTAAAGGAAGTAAAGGAGTGAATTATAATGGGGCAAATTCAGCAGAAATTACCTGAAAGTAAGAACCAGTGTCAGATTTGGGGAATGACACAGAGAAGAAAATGGTTACCCACTCCAGCGTTCTTGCCTCAGGAATTCCACAGATAGAGGAGCCTAGCAGGCTATAGGACGTGGAGTTGCGCACAACCATATGACTTACACACACACATGCACACAATACAAAATGCCATAAAGCATCACAAGGTGCTGCACTGGCCTACGGCAGGCATCTTTGTCAGGGTGGCCATTGACCAGGTGCAGTTAGTCCCGTCTTGCTTAACTCGAGCTTTGGGTGGTCACTGGGAGGTCTACCTGCCACCCCTGACAGGGGAATAGATGCTGTGGTCTGACCCAGGTCAAGGCACTGAGAGCACTTGGGTGTCTGTGTGCCTGTGGAGCTTTGAGGTCCTGCCCTCCTCCTGGCTGTGCTTCAGGGCTTGCTCAGCTCTGGGCATCACCACAGGTTATATGTGCTATAGATAAAAGCAATCTTCTGAGTCCAGGCCCAAAATGCACACCTGGTCCCCTCTGAAGCACACTAACCACAGTCCCCCTTCCTGTCTCCTGTGGAAAGAGAGGATGATGGCTGGACCTGCAGCATCCCTGGGGGGACCAGAGGCCCTTCCAACCTCCATGTGTCCTGAAGACAGACACACAGACAGGTGAGAGGCCCAGTAAGAGTATCTCCAGCATTGGGGGTAAGATGGATGGAGAAGAAGGGGTCCCAGGGCCATGGAGAGCACTGCTGGTTATTGGCTGCTTAGTGGCTCTCGGATTTGAAAGAGCATTGGAATCATGGGAAGATCCCCTGGAGGAGTAAATGGCAACCCACTCCAGTATTCTGAACTGAACTGGCTCTGAACAGAAGAGCCTGGCAGGCTATAGTCCATGGGGTCACCAAGAGTCAGATACGACTTAGCGACTAAGCACGGAATCAGCAAAAGACTGGTGGAAACACGCATTGTCCCCCGAACTTGGAATTAGAAGGTTGGCAGGGGACCGAAGGTCCTGCATGTCTCCCAAGCTCCAAAATAAGGCTGGTACAGCTGGTCAGGGTCCTGAGCCCCTGCAGTTCGTGATGGGATTAGAGTTAGGACTTGTGCACAAGTTCAGGATCATTATCTTGCTCACTCCAGTTCATCGCATCCCACTGCTTGCTGAGCAAGCCGGGTCCTAGACTCTCAATGGAAGGGACTGTTAGAGCAGACCATCCCCCCAGTGAAAGAATGGAAAGGAAACAGCACACACTTGTTCTGAATGATTCCAAATTCTTTACAAATTTCTTTCTAGCACAGCAGCTTTCAGAAAGTTTGAAATTCAGCTGAAAAGTACATTATATATATATATATATAGTATTTAAGTATATTATATATTAATATATTATATATCATATGGTATAATAGATATTAAGCTGAAATTAAGCTGATATCATATAAAATTCAGGTTGTAGGGGTGGAGCTTCTTAGCACAATAAAAACAACTTTACAGGACAAAAGAGAAAGAAAATGATAGAGGCCTTAGCTACAAAGATTTCTTTATAATGCATAATAAATGAAACTGAGTGAGAATCCAGGCGTTTGGCTCATATGCCACAATTTTAAAGTCATTTTCTTGCATTTGTAAGCTAGCCTGAATGGGCCTGTCTGCCGTAATCAGGCTTCCACTGTGGGACGAATGCTGATCAGAGAAGGATTTCCCTCCACGAACCCAGCCAGACATGCCCTTCTTGGATTCTGTGCTTTCAACCAAAGACATAAAAGGGTCTTTGTATTACTGCTTTCCTGAGGCAATAAAAAGGCAATAAAAAAGAATTAGGAGAAAAGACGATTTTGAAATGTAACTTTTAGTTTTTTTACCATTTAGGAAAATCTGGAGGCCTTCAGGATGGAGCCGCTGCCAGGGTGCCGGCTGGACCCAGGAAGGGAGCGTCCTCACCGGGGCGCCAGCCTGGTCCTCTACTCCTGCCAACATGAAAGAGCCCGGGTACCTTTCCGGGGAGGCGTCCTGATCGACCTTAAAGGCAGCCACTCTCTTTTTTCAACTTTGATCTTAAACAAGGAAGGGGCATCATTTTCATTTATCCTGCAAAACTGCCATCCTGCAACACATCAGTGACATGACTTTTTAAAGGAACCGATGGCTGCAGCTCTGTTGTAACCTAGGCAGTTCTGGTTTGTGGTCCTAGCACAGAGGCGGGGGTAGGTGTGCAGGGCTCTGTGGCCCTGGCTGACCAGGCTCGACGCCCAACCCAAGCCGGTCTAGTGCTCCCCCTCCCTCAGCCGCCGTGAGAACGGTTCTTGACCCTGGGTGGGTGAGGAGTGCAGGCCATAGTGTCTCACACAGCAGGGCTCAGCACACTTTTTTCCTTCAGATTGAACCTGGTTTTCAATCTATAGACACCAGTTCTCAGGAGAAAGCTGAAAACAATTTTTCTCCAATGAGAAAGTGATTCTATCCTTGTCTATTAGAAAGAGATGCTCCCTCCCCTTCAGCAGCCTTCCTTTCCTGCTCTGGGCAGTTAACAAGACTACCTGAGATGGGTGTGATGTGGGCCTTCACCATGTGGTCATCACAGGTCAGAATCTGCCCCCAGCAGCCCACGAGCTGTCTCACCCAGAACAATGCAAGAAGCTGAGAAGTCAGAAGGATATATCTCAGACTCACAAACCATAAAAACATACAAAAAACTCTCCATCCAATGAGTTTGTCAAGAACTTTGAAAAGTTTTCACTTTCTGTATAATGAGTTTATATAAAGTGCACACTTAAATGAGAGTATCTCACTTCTGAAATCAGAAAAGAAACACTTTGAAAAGTCCAGAACAGATGCTTCATATCCCATGCTGTGACCAGGTTTCCTTTCTGTGTTCTATACCTGTTATCTGGGTCTATATCAAAGATAAAGTGATTTCTAAAACCAAAGTCAATTTCATTCCATCAGAAGGATTAAAATGATGTGCAGCAGAGAAGTGTCTTGAAGCAAAGTTGAGAAAGGAAGTTTAGATGTCTCACTTATCTTTTTCATGAATGTGTGAATTCCACTCTTATACACCCCCAACTGGGTGTTGCACAAGGGCAGCGAGTGAGCAGGACACCCCGACCCTTCAGTTGGAAGTGAAGCCAATGTGTGGCTGTCACAACACCAGTGATGACCCCACAAGATCAGAAAGTCGCCAGCAAACCCACTCCAGAAGTCAGGGATGGGGGCTGGTCCCCTGCTTTCCTGGGATGGACGACAGGTCCCCCACAGGCCCCGGGCTTTACCCCAAGCTTCTCTTCTGCCCTTCAACAGTGCAGCTGAGCTGAATGAAGGAAGCAAAGCCATGTGGGGTTGATGGATGATCCTCCTTGTTGTCCTTTTTGGCTTTTTCCTAGAAGCTAACCCAGTTAATCCAGTGAAATGCCAACCACCAATCCTTATTGCTCACAAAAGACGGACAACATGACTCACACCTGTTTGGGTCTCTGTTTTACTCTCTTTCCCGTAAAAAGCTAAAAATAAAGAAAATAATATGAAATATATATACATATATGGAATCACTTTGCTGCACAGTAGAAATTAAAGCAATATTGTAAATTGACTATTTAAAGTTGAAACTGTTAGCTGCTTAGTCTTGTCCAACTCTTTGTGACCCCATGGACTCTTCTGTCCACAGAAATCTCCAAGCAAGAAAACTGGGTGGGTAGCCATTCACTTCTCCAGAGATCTTCTGGACCCAAGGATCAAAACTTGGCTTTCTGCATTGGCAGGTGGATTCTTTACCATCTGAGCCACCAGGAAAGCTCAGATCAACTATGCTGTGCTAAGTCACTTCAGTCGTGTCCCACCCTGTGTGACCCCATAGACGGTAGCCTACCAGGCTCCCCCGTCCCTGGGATTCTCCAGGCAAGAACACTGGAGTGGGTTGCCATTTCCTTCTCCAATGCATGAAAGTGAAAGTGAAGTCGCTCAGTCGTGTTCGACTCTTAGCGACCCCATGGAGTGCAGCCTACCAGCTCCTCCATCCATGGGATTTCCAGGCAAGAGTACTGGAGTGGGGTGCCATTGCCTTCTCCGCAAATCAACTATACTTCAATAAAATAAATTTGTAAAAAAAAAAAAAAAGTAAAAACTAAAATGAAACCATTCCTGGCTTTGAGATTGAGATTGCCAATGCTCAACATGATCAGTTGTTGTTGTTGTCATTGTTTAGTCACTAATTCAAGTCTCTTTGTGACCCCACGGACTGCAGCACGCCTGGCTTCCCTGACCTTTACTATCTCCTAGAGTTTGCTCAAACTCATATCCATTTAGTCAATGATGGTATCCAACCACCTCATCCTCTGTTGCCTTCTTCTCCTCCCGCCCTCAATCTTTCCCAGCAATTGTGAATCCCACCAAGCACAACTCAGTGGAATTCAAACCTCAGCTGAATCCATAGAAGACATCAGATGAAAGAAAAACTCAGTAACCATATCAGCAAATCAGTACTGTTTCTTGTTGGCCAAATGGGCTTTTCATATACAGTAACCACAGGACCATATTTCATCAAGGAATAAGTAAGCAGAAGACTCTGAAGCTGTGAGGAACTGCTGTTGAATTCATTTTCCATCACTTGTAACTTTTACTAAATGAAAGGATCCAGAAAACTGACATTTCTTCCACAAAACACCATGGCCAATCCATCAATTGTATTGGATAATGCTTCCTGATGGGCTGTTTATGTTCTGATTGGTGGACTCAGGTGGTAAAGAATCCTGTTGCAATTCAGGTAAACTAGGGTTCAATTCCTGGGTCAGGAAGATCCCCTGGAGAAGGGTATGGCAATTCTCAAGTATTCTTACCTGAGAATCCCATCAACAGAGGAGCCTGGCAGGCTACAGTCCAAGGGCCACAAAGAGTTGGACAAGATTTAGTGACTAACACAGGGAGAAAGGTTAGCAGACCCTGTGCCCTAACATCAATGAGTCTTAGAAAATCCAGAAAATGTCTGCATTGGGGGTTGTGTAGGGACGTTCAAATAATTCTGACCCAAATGTAGATGTCTCTACGTGGGAATACCTTATATGGCTGTGGCTTTAGGCTCCAGTCTGATGAACCAGGAAAATGAGTATGAGAGCAGTGCCAACCCACTGGCCCGACTCCAGGGACAAACGAGTCTACTGGGTGAGGAGAGACTGAGTCTTTGCTGTGCTTCCATGGACATAGCCCACCCTCCCCACAGTTGGGTGAAGGGCGGCAGAGAGCTTTCCCGTCTTCCTCTGATAAAGCAAAGCATAGTCATGAACTCGAACGTGTTTTCTCAACGCAGCACACCAAAGGCGACCTCTGAACGAGCTGAGACCCAAACCCATAGACTTTTATTGATTCTCAGTAAATACGTAATTGAGTTTATCTTTGTGTGCACTCCAGAAATGTTGAACAGCTGGTAGTTTCCTAAACAACCTAAACTGCAGGACGTCGCACCCCGCCCACCTCTGGCACCCCTTCTCCCCTGGGTCTGTCTGGCTGACTCCTACAGGATCTTGGAACCTCAGTTCAAGTCCTGCCTCCTGCAAGGAGCTCCCTCCCACTCTCCCAGACCTGCCCCTTGGTTCTTACCCACGCACAGAGCACACCGTTCACGTGACAGCTGTTGCCTCTGTGCCCATGTCCTCTCTGGATGGTGAATTCTTTAAGGGTCGACACTGGAATCACATTTTTATCTCCCAGCAGGCTGGGCCTAAGAGATGAGCAGAACGGTTTTACTGAATGAAGGATTTTATCCCAAGGTAGACGTCATCTGGTGACTGTGGGAATAGCTTATCATAAGCCCTGAACGGTACTCTGAGACACCTTGCAGCTGAAACAGCACAGACATGCGTCAATGTATAATCAACAGCCGTCTCCCCGTGCGGCAGTGAAGCCAGCTGTCGAGACGGGTGCATTTTCTGAACCCTCATGCTCTGGCCACCATTTCCACATCTCCCCCCACCGATGAATTCATCACGATTAAACAACAGCAAGTGACTCTCACAGAAGTTATGTTTCCTCCACTGTGCGCCTGCCCTGTCTCTCTGTCCGTCTGCTCTCTCTCTCTCCCATGGATGCTGCAGGCTGCAGCCATATATGGTTTTTCCTATGATGTGAGCTCTCGACATCTCCCCAGGTCGCCTCCCTGGCTTTGTGGTCTGGGAAACCAGCTCTGGGGATGATTCACCCACCACTAGATGGTCTGGATTGTTTAAGGCTCTTTCATGCACTTCATGGTTCTTCAAAGAAGGCAGCTGCTCAGTGTCTAGTCTGACTACATCCAGGAAGAAACAGAGTGTCTCCCCTCAAATCATCTTTACTTGCGCACAGACTAAGTCACTATCTGCACTTCTGGGTGTGTGTGTGTGCATGAGAGTGTGAGTTTGTGTGTGTTACAGAAGCATGGTCACTGTGAGAAGTCTCTCAGGCTGGAGGCCTCAATGCAATACTTGTCTTTGAAAATCCCCATTTGGAACATTAGAAACATCTGGAGAAACCACATTTCCATGTTGAAATAAAGATAAGTTGTCATTCCTGCTGCTCATTTTGAATGTACCCCACAGCCTGATGAGAGCATTTGCCCAGAGCAAGTTATAGAGTAAGAAAGTAAAAAAGAAAAAAAAATAAGGAAAAGTAAAGAAAAAGATGGCTCAGATGGTAAAGAATCTGCCTGCAATGCAGGAGACCCAGGTTCGATCCCTGGGTCGGGAAGATTCCCCAGAGAAGGGAATGGCAACCCACTTCGGTATTCTTGCTTGGAGAATCCCATGGCTAGAGGGACCTGGCAGGCTACAGTCCATGGGGTCACACCCAGTCAGACGGGACTGAGCAACCAGCACAAAGAAAAAGAACGGATCTTTTTAGCATGAGTTTTCCAACTACCAAGCCCAGGGAGTGGGCTTCTGGGGGCATTCAGGCCAGGAGGACAGTCAGGACCGGGGCAGGCAGAGGTCCTGGGGAGGCACACTGACCAGACATTGTTGGTTTTCCTTGTGCTAAATTCAACTAATAGTTTAGATCTATGCCTACGATGGGCTTCCTTGGTGGCTCAGACAGTAAAGAGTCTGCCTGTAATGCAGGAGACCTGGGTTCAATCCTTGAGCCTGGAAGATCCCCTGGAGAAGGAAATGGCAATCCACTCCAATATTCTTGCTGGAAAATCCCACAGATGGAGGAGCCTGGCAGGCCACAGTCCAAAGAGTTGGACATGACTGAGAGACTAACACACACACATGCCTAATGCATGTATTTGGTCTGGAAATTTAGCATAATGTAATATTAACACAAGGTTTCAGGCTGATGTTCTAATTTCACACTTGATTGCCTTCTCAGGCTTGTGATTAAATGTCACCATGTTCCATATGCCCTCCTTGTTGGGAGACAGAGATGCATTTGTGCACAAGTGCATCTGCCTGGAGCAGGCATTGGCCCATGGCTCCCATGCCTGCAGGTGGAGCATTCCCATTCCTTTGCAGGGAATCACGCACCCTGGGCTCTGCCCAGGACGGACCGGTGCCCAGCTAATGACCTCCCCAGAGCACTGACCCCCAATCACCAGAGCTACCTTCATCTCCTCACATTCTGTCCCATTGCCTCGGTGATCTGCTAAGAGGGGGTCCTTTCATTCCCTGTGGTTCTAACGCACTTGTGGGAAAAAATATCAGACGATGTTGGCTTTGGGATTTCATACTGGAGTCTGAATCTGTGGTTTCATTCCAAAAATACCATAAGAAAGTCTGAGGAGCAGCAAAGCCGGGGGAAAAAATAGCTGACATTGAGATTCAGTCCTGAGCATCCGCAAATATTTCTAGAATTTTTTTTTTTTTTTTTTGGTCAAGCAAACCTTTCTTCAAAGAAAAGCTTAGTCATTGAGGATCCAGCTGTGTGAAAAGCTGAGAAAGGCTCTCCTTGAAGCAGGACAGATCCTGCCTGGTCTTCTTTCCAGGCTCCTCCGCTGCCCCGGGCCGCCCCAGAGCTCACTAGGCAAGACTGACACCAGCTTCTGGTCCCCAAACTGTGCTCCAAGAAGTAGGCCCCTTCAGATGCTTCTCAAAGACTCCTCTGGTCCCGGGCCCATCGATGCTGTAGATCTTCTCACAGTGTCTTTGTGGTGTTGGACAGCAGTTCTCACACTGGAGAACAGGACATGCCAGGGCCTCTCTGGGTCATGGTCACTCCCAGATGAGCTGTCCTGCAGTCTGCGGGCCACCATGCTCCCCAGGGAAAGCCCTCAGGGAGAACAACCCCCAACTATCTGACCATTGCCTGCGTGAAGACAGGCACTGGGAAAGAGGGTGTGAGGGGGAGTAACCCGGGATCCAGTGAGGCAGGGGAGGGTGAGGAGCCCGTGTACATTTACGTTGGGTCGTTTCCAGTGATGAGGTCAGTCAGAGTAAATGTGGTACCTGCGCTCTCTGCCAACCAGAAATCCAGCGCAAAAGCTCCGCTGACATCCTGCCATCACCTCCCGCATCCCTCGGCAGAGCGACGGAGCACAGCAATGGCAAGGCAGGCGTCTCCTCCTCACTGGGAAAAAAATACCTTTCAAATGAATCTGAATATTCACCCCCAGTCTATTTCTAGCTCTGTAATGGCTTCCACTTCTGTGCAAACATGTGCACTTTAATGGTTTCTGAAAACAGACAGAACAAGGAATGGGAAGAAAACACGAGACTGTGTCGCACGGCTCACACAGGTTGTCCTAAATCTATGGATGATGTGATATCCAGGCCATCGAATAGATCAACTGTTCTTTGTTTTTTGTGTGAGTGCTCCATTTTTTTCGTTTTCTGAAGGAATGGGTGAAATGCTTTGGGTAAACAGGTAAACCAAGAGATGATTCTGAGCCCAGACCTCAGCCATCCACTGCCCCGATCCTGATGGGTTTCGACCCTCCTGAAATTTTCCATTCGACTTGGGTGGCTGGCTTCACATGTTTCCTGAACCACCTCTGCACCCCGTGGGGTTTGGGACACCACCAAAGACAGGAGTGAGCGGCCACCTGCCTGCGGTCTCCAGGCTCCTGCCTGCCTGGCCACACGAAGCTGAAGGGAGGGAGCGGAGGCCAGGCTGGAGGAGGGAGAGACCTGCACTGGGAAACAGTCAAAGGAAAAGTAATTTCACACCAAGGCTGGTCCTCAGGTATAGATGGAGAATCCTTACTGAACCTCTGCTTTTCATACTAGGCTTTCATTTGCTAGAAGGTGAAAGACAAAGAAATAATTTCAATATATCTAAGAAGTTTGACAGACTTTTAGAACTAGAAATAGACTGGTGGGGATTCAGATTCACTTGAGAAATATTTCTTTACCCTCTAAAAAGACCCAAGTCAGAAATAAACCTGCTAAAATCCTAGTTGTAAAAGCAAATAAGAGGTTCATGCGGGACCTTTATGATCACAGCCACAGACCTAATTGTAAAAGGAAGTGTCCACCCCTTCTGGGGGGCTTCCCAGGTGGCACTAGTGGTAAAGAACCTGCTTCCCAATGCAGAAGATATAAGAGATGTGGTTTCAGTCCCTGGGTTGGGAAGATTCCCTGGAGGAAGGCATGGCAACCCACTCCAGTACCCTTGCCTGGAGGATCCCATGGGCAGAGGAGCCTGGCAGGCTACAGTCCATGGGGTGACAAAGAGTCGGACATGACTGAAACAGCTTAGCACACACACATGCACCCCTTCTGGGAGGTGATTTTCCAAACCTAAATGATTTCTTGAGAAAAGTGCTCAGAAGTGAATGAGTGCTACCATGCAGCTAGCGCAGTTACGACTCTGAGAAATTTAAAATTTGTTTTCCAAAGATTCTAGTTGTCATCAGCATTTTTGCAGGATCTCTGTTCTTCCATACTAACAAGGGTCTTCTAGGAAACGGTGAGTCATGGAATCACACTGGACAGCTGGCCATGATCCCTGTTCGTGGGACATGGGAGGACAGCTCCTTTGTGACCTCACTCTGAAAGGTGCCTGGACAAGGCTGAGGCTGTCTAAGGAGGCGCCCTGGATCACAAGAATGCCCAGGAGGGCAGAACTCAACTTCAGGGGTGAATCCCCGCTCCTGTCCACATTCTAACTCTGAGAAAACACTTCAGGAGCTTCTCAAAACTTTCAAGTAGCACGATTTTCACCAGCCGTGGAGGCTCTGAGGCCACCATGCGTTTCATGTATCACCTTCAGAGCAAGCTCTGCAAGGGACACGCATGATTGGACACTGCACCAGCACCTCAGAAGCCTTCTTGCACAGCTCAGTGTCCACATGGAGTCCCGTGTGACATGGGATAACTCACAAACTCCACAAAGCCACAGCACCTCAGAGTGCAATGCCGTGACAACAGAATTTGTCTCTGTGAATGGTTACCTTCATTTTCCACAGAAATAGACCATGTGTCCATCCTTACATTTTTGCCCTGAATTTAGCATGCCGTTTATCTGTGGAAAGATTTTTCCAGCACATATCTGCTTTTATTCTTTATACTGTGCATTTTTCAGTGTAAATGGTTGCAAATCACTATCTAGTAATGCTGTTCCTTTGTTTGCAGAGCCCAGAAACTAGTGGGCCTGTCCTTATACTTTTTTTCTCATCTGATGTTGAATTACACATCTCAGGGAACCTGTCCACTGACCACAAGCAAGAACAAGGTGCTGGGATGAGGCGAGGCCAGTGCCTTTGCACACGGGACATGACCGTCCTCAGGATGCACCTTCGCAGGGGTACAGCTGATGATGGATCCACAACCTCAGAGACCCCTGACCCTGGTCCCATTCCCGTGTGAACCTGCTGTGTGCGCTGGGGCTCATGTCCTCCTGTCCCGAATGCTTACTCAACACATACATGTCAAGTGGTTACATCATAATAAAGAATCAATAAGTGTGCTGATTGTCAAAATATTCAAGTAATTTAACAATGTCACTTGCTTTATCCTCATGAAATCTTCAGACAGGAAGTTGTGATTCTTCCCATTATTCAGGGGTGGGGAACAGCACAGACCAAATTACCTTCATGTCACAGAGCAGGACCCTGGCTCCACGCATGACCCCAGGCTGCTCCCAAGGCAGTAGAGCCTGGAGATACAGCTGGGAAACTTGAGTGCACACCCCCCACTTGCTACCTGGAGCCCCAAGAAGCATGGAGGCCATCCAGGGTCAAGGTCTACCCTGATCTCCCTCTTTAAATCCTGGCCACATCTGGGGACCTCCTTCAACTGGGTTTGCATGCTTAATTTGGAAAGAACATGATAAATCTGCCAATACATACTAATGATATGCATTTCTCTTAAAAAGTGAAAGTGTTAGTCGCTCAGTTATGTCCAACTCTTTGTGACCCCATGGGCTATAGTCTGCCAGGCTTCTCTGTCCATGGGATTCTCCAGGCAAGATTACTGGGTTCTCCCTACCCAGGGATCGAACCTAGGTCTCCTGCATTGCAGGCAGATTCTTTACCATCTGAGCCACCAGGGAAGCCCTGGTTTAAGTTTCTCTTAAATGAGCCACCAAAAGAAAGGCCTCTGGCCGGGTCCGAAGACAGGACGCATGTCCTGAGCTTCTGGGGAAGTCAGACATGCAGAAGAGGCCATGAAGAAGCCGGCCCCTCCACTGCTGCCCATAGCCCTGCGCCAGACTGATCTGGATCTGACCATCCCCAAGGCTGGGCAGGGCAGCACCATCAGGCTGCTGGGAGACATCTTTCTCTGCTGAGAACATCCCCACAATCCCTGCAAGGGGCCACCAAGCTCTCCTGCCACTCATTAGCTGCTCTGACAGGGTAGAGAAAAGTGCAGGACACCTTCCCAGCCAGCAGGTGCCTGATGCCCACTTCCTCCCCTCTGCCCTGTCTGAGGGCTCTGGTCACAGGCGCTGACCACAACCAGACTGGTCCACCTCTCGCCGCCCACTTTCCCCTCCCCTCCACAACTCAGCTGGGGCATCACCACTTGGCATTGTCCTCCACTGGCCCCTGGCCCCCAGGACAGGGCACTTTGCTATGTTATCCATCTGAACAAGAGTTTACTTGAGAAGAAGGTCAGGTTCAAGGTGGAGAGAAAGATCAATCTGTGATGAGTTATCAGTTTGCTCATCCAGTGTCTCACAAAGTGTGCTTGGCTGGTCTAGGGAATTGGGCTCTAGGACTCTACAATTATAATCTAGAAACTTGTGGTTATCGTCTAAAAACATATGGTATCAGTTATAAAAACGTCTTTGTCATAGCGAAACTTTGACTTGAAAGATATATTCATACGGTAAAAATTTACTTTCTAAAGTAAGTTACTCTCAAATTAATTTTTAAGTAATTAGGGTTAGATCCTGAGGGGCGGGGGTCTGCACATCATGTGTTGCTCACATTTTTTCTTTAAAAGAAAAAACTTGGATATTATCCAAGTTTCAAAAAATATTAGAACATGAAGTCTGATCTTAACGAAGTAAACTGCATTCACAGAAAAAAACTGAAGGAAAATACAGTAAAGAGTGAACACTGGATATTTCCAAAGGGAGCCATGGATAATTTGTTATTTCCATGCTGCAAAATCTGCAGGCTTCACCTTTATCCTAGAAAGAAAAGAGTAACTTTTAAAAATATATCAACTGTGTATAAACACAATTACAAACAGCATTCAGAATTTAGCAATCAAGTTACCAAACAAAAATCTAAAAAGACTTTCTATTAATGGGAAAAAATTTAAGAAACCATAATTTGGGAGGTTTCTAAAGCTCCTTGATTTATATTTTCCTGCAAATGTGTGTAGGTCTGACATTGTTCATGTTGGAGAATTTTCTCAGAATACATATTGGATTACTCAGGAGATGATGCAGAAAAAAACATAGTACGGAGTGCATTGTATGCTGTAGCTGACAAACGATGTTCCCGAGCTCAGGGACAATGACCAGGGCTGGAAAAGAGGGGGACGAGCAGGTGGGGACACACAGAAAATAAAGTGGGCTGTGTGCTGAAAATCCTTGAAGCTACATGATGGGGAAATTGGGTTCATGATACTGCTTACTCTAGTATATGATCAAAATTGTCCATAATAAATGTTTAAAAAATAAAGCACAAAGCTAGTCACTCAGTGAGATGTTATTCCCCACCTCTCAAAATGGCTATCAAAAGATCAACAACACCAACAGTAGTCCAGACCTGGAGCCCTGAGAATGCTTGAACAAAACAAATCTGATTAGGAGAAAAAGGCTCTTAAGAGTGAAGCCTGCATTTTCATACATGGATTGGGTAGAAACTTTAGGAGTTTATTATCTATGCCACAGCCTAAATCTTTTCCTGCCTGGACAAACATGTATGTTTAAATCATGTGTACGTATATTTGGAGATGATACTCATGTGTGTCTGTGAGTGTGTGTGCTTATGTAAAATTGACAACACAAAATTCGCATCTTCCCATCCTTTCTAGATGGGATTAACTTGCTTAGATCACAAGCAATATCAGACTAGCCCAAAACGTGCAATGAGCACGCAACTGTGATGTCTTAATAATTATGACCTAAAGAACACAAACCCTTGTTACCACAGTGTACACATCATAGATGTTCATGTATACATGTATCCACTGTATACACTGGAAAGTGTTAGTCCCTCAGTCATGTCTGACTCTTTGTGACTCCAGGGACTGTAGCCCACCAGGCTCCTCTGTCCATGGAATTCTCCAGGCAAGAATACTGGAGTGGGTTGCCATTTCCTTCTCCAGGGGATCTTCCCCACCCAGGGATCAAACGTGGGTCTCCCGCATTGCAGGCAGACTCTTTATCAACTGAGCCACCAGGGAAAATGGAGATCTCTGTTTTAACTTGTCACTTAGTACCTGCATACATAGAAAGAGCCCATATGACCCAATGCTGAGCATTGCATGTTTCCAATTTTTTTTAGTTCGTTTACTTAACGTGTAATAGAGTCACCAGCACTGTACTGAATGTGTTTTCTATTTAAAAAATAGAAAGAGATATTTAAGAGATAAAGGAGAAGGAGTCCAAGGCTGAATTATGATAATTCTAAAGTTCTGGTATAATTATGGTGCATTATGACAGAAAACGAAGATCATGGCATCTGGTCCCATCACTTCGTGGGAAATAGATGGGGAAAGAGTGTCAGACTTTATTTTTGGGGGCTCCAAAATCACTGCAGATGGTGACTTCAGCCATGAGATTAAAAGACGCTTACTCCTTGGAAGGAAAGTTATGACCAACCTAGATACCATATTCAAAAGCAGAGACATTACTTCGCCAACAAAAGTCCGTCTAGTCAAGGCTATGGTTTTTCCTGTGGTCATGTATGGATGTGAGAGTTGGACTGTGAAGAAGGCTGAGCGCTGAAGAATTGATGCTTTTGAACTGTGGTGTTGGAGAAGACTCTTGAGAATCCCTTGGACTGCAAGGCGACCCAACCACTCCATTCTGAAGGAGATCAGCCCTGGGATTTCTTTGGAAGGAATGATGCTGAAGCTGAAACCCCAGTATTTTAGCCACCTCATGCGAAGAGTTGACTCATTAGAAAAGACTGTGATGCTGGGAGGGATTGGGGGCAGGAGGAGAAGGGGATGACAGAGGATGAGATGGCTGGATGGCATCACTGACTCGATGGACGTGACTCTGAGTGAACTCGGGGAGTTGGTGATGGACAGGGAGGCCTGGCGTGCTGCGATTCATGGGGTTGCAGAGTCAGATACGACTGAGCGACTGAACTGAATTGAACTGAACTGATGACAAGTACTCTTGCCTGGCAAATCCCATGGATGGAGGAGCCTGGTAGGCCGAGGTCTATGGGGTCGCTAGGAGTCGGACACAACTGAACGACTTCACTTTCACTTTTCACTTTTCACTTTCATGCATTGGAGAAGGAAACGGCAACCCACTCCAGTGTTCTTACCTGAAGAATCCCAGGACCAGGGAGCCTGGTGGGCTGCTGTCTCTGGGGTTGCACAGAGTTGGACACGACCGAAGTGACTTAGCAGCAGCAGCAACAGCATGACCATTCAGACTTGACAATTTATACTGAACTATCATGATATAATAAAGTATTCTTTGAGCTCAGTAATTATGACCTTTTTTCTAATTTTCCAACATTTTATATACAGGTTTTGTTTTCATAATTTTATAAATGTGCGTATAAGCACTAGGATATTGTCTTTAAAACACAAGTTGAAGTAAAGCACAGAAGAGTGAAAACGTAGGCATGGATATGGATACAGATGGAAATGTAGAAACAGAGATAGATCGGGATGTAGACAAAATGTGGTTACGGATGCAGATGTAGATGTGAGTATGGGGTGGGGATGAGGACGGAGGGAGACCCAGAGGGAGACGGAGTCAGGGAAGGACAGACGGGCAGCCCAGGTGACCACTGCCTAGGTCCAGCCCCTTGCAGAGCGGAGAGCCCAGAAACTCCTGCAATTTTTCCCATCATGACAACCCCCCTTCTCCCCAAAAGGAGCCGCAGTGCGGGTTTGTGCCACCAGTCTGTTTGCCTGGCTTGTTACTGTGTGTAAACAGAACCGCGCTGTATATGTTCTCTGGTGTGCACTGCCTTCCTTGTTTCAACATTCAGTCTGTGATTCACCCCGCTGCTGAACGGAGCTATTGTTCACTCCAGGTCCGGGCCTGCAGATCTCACAAGAAACAAACCCATTTTGCTGAAACGGACATTTGAGTTATTTCCGATCAAGAGCTACTATTATTACAGATGCCACTGCCATGAACATTCTTGAAGGAATTTCTCACTGCTGTGTGTACACATGTCTGTGGGGTGTACACGTGAAGGAAAGAATTTTTTGTAGGGAATACCAAGCTTCCCCCAAAGTGGTCCCTGTTAAAAGAAAGACACTGAGACCTAGGGTTTGTGGACCCCAGAGAACCACGACTCTCATTTGAGAATTTATTTTAAAAACTAATTTGATAATTACTTAAGAAAAAAATTCTACTTTGTGAGTATTTTTCCCACTGAAATGTATCACTATGAAAGAGAAGTCCTTGTACTGTCTCAGTGTGGACAAGACTGAATTCTCTGTTACACTCTGAGCCCCTGGAGTTTTCTAACAGGGTGAACGATGCCTTCGGGCAAGCTTTCCTTTCTAGAGGCTCAGAGAAATACAGAAAACCACGTGAGATGGTGCCGTGGCTGCGGTAATGAGATTGCATTTACGTCTGCACATCCTTTAAACTGGCAGTTTGGGGAAACTTGGGCACTGACAAGAAGAGGAGACCCTTGATTAAACGAGGAGGGTGCCTTCTCCCCAGGGAGGCTGGGAAGGTCCCACAGCCCCCCTCAGCCTCCCTGCCCTCACACCATCCTCTAAACACAGAGCTAACCCAAGACTCCCCTGGAGGAAACCCCCTGTGGCTTCCCTTTCATAAGATCTGAGTCTGAGTACCTGTCCCCAGCCTGCAAGACCTCCGCAACTCATGTCCAGACTGTGCGGCCAAGGCTGTTTCAACCCAAGCTCTCTGCATGAAATGCCCCCTGCCTGGCACACTCCCAAGTGAGTTACAAATACGAACTCACTTATCCTCATATCAGCCTAGCAGGTGGGCACCGTCGTTCACACACCCACCTTATAAATGAGGAAACTGAAGGACGAGGAGGGAGACGCCTCTGGTCGCAGGTGAGGGAGGTGCCCCAGCCAGTCCAACTTGGGGCAGGCTTGACCCACTGTCCGTGCCCCACCACCGCCCCCACCTCCCAGCTTCCCCAGCCCTCTTCATCCTGAGAGGCCAGGTGTTTCCCCCATCATCCTCACACCCTCTATGTTCCACCTGTGATTCTCTTTGGGCCACCTCTGAACTTTATCCCTTTTAAAACTTGGATATTTTAATTAAATTATTGTTTTTCATGTGTGTCCTCTACTAGAGTGAGAATTTATTGAGAGATAAAGTCCGCGCATGGTGGGGCTGAGCTATGTCGTCTAGAACACGGCCTTGTTTTTCCTGCCTCCTTAGAAAGGGCTTCCCAGGTGTCTCAGATGGTAAAGAAATCACCTGCACTGCAGGAGACATTGAGTTTGATCCCCAGGTCAGGAAGATCCCCTGGAGGAGGAAATGACAACCCACTTCAGTATTCTTGCCTGAGGAAATCCCATGGACAGAGGAGTCTGCAGGTTACAGTCCATGGGGTTGTGAAGAGTCAGTCGGTCCTGACTGAGCATTCACCCCTCCTTGGAAAAGGAGAGAGACCTTGCTTTCCTAAGAAACTCCCCGCCCATAAAACACATGCCTCCTCGTGATCCACAGTGTCATGTCTGAGAATCCACGAGCCTCGTTAGCATCATCGCTCTAACAACCCCTATTTGGCAGCAAACAAGGGCAGCGAAACGCTCGTCAGCTCGGGATGCTTTCCCACTGCCATTGTACATCCGGAGTAAACGCAGGGCAGCCTCCCCACAGCTCGATTAGTACTGCTCCTGCTTCCATCTGTGGAGACAAGGGTCTGCAGGAAGAGCCTGGTCAGACTCATGCATGTAGGTCCCGCCGCCTCCCTGGAGGGGAAACCACTTGACGAGCAGGTGGCCTTGAGTCCTCCTGCAGCAGCTCCTTTCCCAGCTTTGAAACCAGAGGATCTCAGCAAGTGTACATGACAACTGCTGCGAGGTTCACCACGAAAACCCCTGCAGGAATTCTGAGTGATTCTCAAGCATTGGCTGTAGGAGCAGCGTGGCGATTTTCTAGACAGCCTGTTATTTTAGAGCATAAGTGCTTCTGGGATTATGATTACCAAATAAAGTTCCATTTTTCCAGGGACTTTCAAAATGACAATTTTGCACCCGTGATGACTAAACACAGGAGTTTATTCAGAAACAGCTACTTTCTGAGCTGTTGTGACCAAATCCACATAAGTGTGATCTGGAGGAGTTGAAGGGAAAAGAAGGGGCAGAAAAGCAGATGAGGCCAGTCAGGCCGAGTGAGTCATGGTGCCCCCAGAGATCAGGGGCGGGAACCCCAGGGGACGCAGCGATGACCCCAACCGGAGCAAACTCAGATGACGTGAGGAGCCCACGGCCACAGCAGTCAAGCCGTGGGACCAGAGAGTCTGTGGGAGGATGGGGACAGAAGGGTTGTTGTCATGCAGGAGATGTACCACCCCACCCCGTAACCAGAGGCCAGAGGGGACAGACAGCGTGCGGGCAGCTTGGTGGACATGGGGTGGCAGCAAGCGGATATCGTCTCTTCTCAGGGAGCAAGATAACAGAGCTTCCACGGAGAATGAGGGACTGACAATTTGAAGAAAGAGGAAAAGGTGTAGAACACTATCTGGAGAACTGCAATCTGATCTGTCGTTAGTATGAATCCCCTAAAGGGGGGGAACAGCCTCACCCCAGGGAGTGACAGTAGAAGGAGGTAGCACCAGGGTTAAGGATGCGAGCTCTCCTGTCTGGTTATTCCACTTTGTTCCAAGAGCATCCACATGTCATTAGCAGATGGTCCTGTGTACATGCCTCTCTGTTCCTGAGTCCTAGAGGGCTTGGAGCCACTTTTCTCAGTGACACAGACCTGGTACTGAAGGGCAGAGTGAATTCTCCTTTTATTCATCTCAGCCACACGTGGTTTAATCACTAAGTCATGTCCTACTCTTTGCAACCCTATGGACTGGAGCCCGCAGGGCTTCTCTGTCCATGGGATTTCCCAGGCAAGAATACTGGAATGGGTTGCCATTCCCTTATCCAGGGGATCTTCCTGACCCAGGAATTGAACTGAGGTCTCCTGCATTGCAGGCAGATTCTTTACCAACTGAGCTATGAGGGGATCCTGACCACCAGCCACACGTGGTCGTCCCCACACCTCAAGTGACGCACAAGCCCAAAGCCCCTCTTCATCTCATCTTCCTCCTGATTCACATTTTGCAAACCTGCAGTGGTCATCACACTGCAGCTTGATGTTGTCTGAGCACTTGGTGAGCCATGGTTGGAGCTCCGTTCCCTTGGTTACTGAGATCCCCTTGGCCAGAAAGACCTCTGGACCAAAGGCTCCTCCACCCCTGACTCAGTTGCACACCTTCGGTTTTGAGCATGTCACCTCGTTTACCTGATCGAAAGGCATCTCAAAGGACATCAGGGTAGCTGATTATCAAAGCGAAACAGGACACAGGAATATCAGCGATTCTGAGAAGAAGCTCTGTTCCTACCAGCTCCCCATCTCCCCAGGTAAAAACCAGCCACAGCACAGAACACAAGCCTCTGAGATGTGAGAGGTGAGAGGAAGGAGGATTTCGGCCAGGAGCTCAGGATGGGAGGGCAACACACAGGGAGGCTCCTGGGTTCCTCACTGCACCCAGGACTCTGAGAAAGGGCACCCCTGAGGCCTCCAACCCAGAACCAAGCAGCACAGAAAGAATTCTGGGAAAGGCCAATCTTTCTTGGCCAAGAATCAGGAAGAGGGTGGCCAGATCATGGAAAACCATTCTGGAAACTTGTGTCCAGGTGGGCAAACACCAACAGAGAGCCCACTGCTGTCTCCCCCTCTGCGGGTTTCTAGTCGCCAAAAAGAGATTTGAACTTGCTCATCCCATCCTGCCTGTGGGGCTTGGAGCAACCCCCAGGCTGATCAGGAGCCAAGCTTTCTCCCCCACCCCCTAGGCAGTGTCCCCCGGGCCCAGCAGCAGCAGAGCTGTACCCCTCCCAGCCCGAAGGAGACAGGCAGACGTGAGGTGGACACTGGCCCTGTATCCCCCATGCCCTGGTATTGTCCTGAGACTCCCTCCCGCCCAGAGGCCCCAAGTTCTGGCCTGGGGGCTCCCTTTGCACCCCAGCATTGAGATCAGGGGTGTACCAGTCGCCCCAGACAAACCAACCAGGCCAAACTAAGGCCACAAGAAATCTGAACTTAAACTCTCGTTGGAGCTGCAGCCACAAAATTACCCAGGACATGATCAAATGCAGCTTGAATAGGACCCAGAAGCTCCTGACACCATAGACAAAATCTAGGGGACACTCCAAAGCCACCTGCCACACAAGAACCAAGAAATATCACAAACTGAGGGAGAAAAGACCACCCACAGACACGGACATTGATCAGATGTCAGGATGAGCTGAGAGGAGTCTGAACGTTGTCATCATTGAAGTGCTTCAAGTACAATTTCAAAGCCTTTTGAAATTGATGGAAAGTAGACTTGGAAATCCTACAGACAAAGAGTAAGTTAGAAGTGGACATTCTAAAGCTGACAGTTATAACCAGGAAAGTAAAACCACTGTTGCTGAATGGGCTGAGTAGCAGCATGGAGACGACAGAGGGTAGAACCACTGGACTTAGTGACAGATCAATAGTATTTGCCCATCTGCTCAAAGGAGAGAAAACAAATGGGAAAAAAATGGAGAGAGTGTCGGGAGAGAAAACAGCAGAAGGAGCAACACCCATGCTGCCAGGGTCCCAGAGGTGAGGAGGGGAGTGGGGCTGGAAGCCTCTCAAAGCAATAACAGTGCAAACTTCCCAAATGTGGAAATTGAGAGACGGAAACCTACATCTTCAAAAAGCTGAGAAAACCGGAAATGGGAGGGATGCATGGGAACCCATGCCAAGGAGAGATCACATTATCAGCTTACAACACGGTGACCTGCTAAAAACTAAAAGCAAAGAAAAAAGTCACCAGAGGGGAAACCAATTTGCAGGAGGACAGATTTTTGATCTGAAGACCTGGAGGCAGAGGGAAGCACCCAGGCTTCTGCAAGCACCCAGAGAAACTCTGGAAGCTGCCATTTCTGTAATTTCGAGGAATGAAGGGAGACGGAAAGAAAACTCAGAGCATGTGTTGCCAGCAAACCAGCCCCTGGAGAATGGACCCCGAAGTCCCCCAGCCAGAGAGAAATGGTTGTGAGGGTCACTTGGAGCTTCAGAAGGAGGAACAGATCCTAGAATGCTTAAAAATGGGGCAAATGATGCAGCTAAATCATACATAATGATCGAGGCAAATTTTATAAAATTAAATTATCTGCTGTGTTGAAGTCACACCTACGAGACTTGCACTGACAGAGTAAGAGAGTCCAGGGACCTGAGCGGACATGTGGCCTCCCCACATCCCTGGGATTGGTGAGCCCTTGCTGCTGGCCAGCAGAGAGTCCTTCAGGCTGTGAGACATAGAGCAACTACTGGGAAAGACACACAGGGCAATGTCCTCAAGATCACTCTAAAGAAATCAAGTTCAGTTCAGTTCAGTCGCTCAGTCATGTCCAACACTTTGCGACCCATGAACCACAGCTCACCAGGCCTCCCTGTCCATCACCAACTCCCGGAGCTCACCCAAACCCATGTCCATCAAGTCAGTGATGCCATCCAACCACCTCATCCTCTGTCATCCCCTTCTCCTCCTGCCCTCAATCTTTCCCAGCATCAGAGTGTTTTCAAATGAGTCAGCTCTTCACATCAGGTGGCCAAAGTATTGGAGTTTCAGCTTCAATATCAGTCCTTCCAATGAACACCCAGGACTGATCTCCTTTAGGTTGGACTGGCTGGATCTCCTTGCAGTCCCAGGGACTCTCAAGAGTCTTTTCCAACACCACAGTTCAAAAGCATCAATTCTTCAGCACTCAGCTTTCTTTATAGCCCAACTCTTACATCCATACATGACTACTGGAAAAACCATAGCCTTGACTAGACGGACTTTTGTTGGCAAAGTAATGTCTCTGCTTTTTAATATGCTGCCTAGGTTGGTCATAACTTTCCTTCCAAGGAGTAAGCATCTTTTAATTTCATGGCTGCAAGAGGAATTGATAAATTAGGCTTCATCAAAGCTAAGAACTTTCCTCTGTCAAAGACACTGTAAAAAGCAAGAAAAGATAGGATAACAATTTGGGGAAAATGTTTGCTACAAAAGATAAGTATCATGCATAGATGGAGAACTCACAAAGCTCAACAGTAAGACGTAACTAATTCAATTAGACAATTGGTAGAAGATATGAAAAACGTGATTCAATGTGGAGAACAAACAGATGGCTAAGATGCACGTGACAGCTGGAATAAACAAAGTGACCACACCCACGCTGGTGAGGATGTGGTGGGAAAGCCCAGTGGTGCCGTCCCTCTAGAAACCGTGTGGCAGCTTTTCATATCACTACACGCACGAGTCCCAGGCAGCCCAGCAATGGAGAAAGGGAGACCTACGGCTGCACAAAATCTGAACATTTGTAGTGACTTTACTTGCAAGAGCCCAAAACAGGAACAACCCAGATGTCCTTCAGTTGGTGAATGACTGGACACACCACACCAGGGCCCATCTATACCATGGAGTTCTACTCAGCCACAGAGGAGAATGAGCCACTGGGACCCAGAGCAGCCTGGATGAAGCCCCAGGAATTGTGCCAAGTGAAAAGGGCTAATCCCAGTGGATTACACATGGTGTGACTCTGTTCCTAAAACACTCCTGAAATGGCAAATGTGTGGAGACTGACAACAGGTTGGTGATGGCAGTGGGCCAGGGATGGAACTGGCAGTGGGGGGCATGGGGTATGGGGGTGGTTGGTGGCTGCAGTGATGGGACATCTGTGTCTCCACGTACTGATGTCAGAGCCCTGGTCCTAACACAGGATCACTGTTGGAAGAAACCAAGCAAAGTGTCCATGGGAAATATCTGTATTATTTTTACAACTGCCTGTGAATCTACAATTATGTAAAATATTTAAGAGGAAAGCTAGACCCAAACTTAATCCCAACTTAACAAAATTAATGGACCAAAAGTTTCTAACACCAGCAAACATCTGGCCAATATTTACATCTTCTGTTAAAATTTGAATGCTTAAATTAATTTTCAAGCTGGTAGTGTATAGCAACTCATTAAGACTCGATTTCTGTTTGGAAAACTACAATTTGTTTATAGTTTTTTATGCTAATACCTCATCCTCTTGGGCAACATTCCACGTGAAAATTATACCTACAAGACCACACTTAGAACAAGAAAGGAAATAGTTTAATATATCAAACTATGCTCAGGGTCAGAATAAAAACTGAATTTTGAATTTCTTTTTTACTTGAGAAACACTTTAAATAACATAGGAAATTTCAACTAATTTAATTTGTAAAAGAAAATTTGGAAGAGAAGCTATGACCAACCTAGACAGCATATTAAAAAACAGAGACATTACTTTGCCAACAAAAGTCCGTCTAGTCAAAGCTATGGTTTTTCCAGTAGTCATGTATGGATGTGAGAGTTGGACTATAAAGAAAGCTGAGTGCTGAAGAATTGATGCTTTTGAACTGTGGTGTTGGAAAAGACTCTTGAGAGTCCCTGGGACTGCAAGGAGATCCAACCAGTCCATTCTAAAGGAGATCAGTCCTGGGTGTTCATTGGAAGGACTGATGCTAAAGCTGAAACTCCAATACTTTGGCCACCTGATGCAAAGAACTGACTCACTGGAAAAGACCCTGATTCTGGTAAAGATTGAAGGTGGGAGGAGAATGGGATGACAGAGGATGAGATGGTTGGATGACATCACTGACTCAATGGACATGAGTTTGAGCAAGTTCCAGGAGTTGGTGATGGAAAGGGAAGCCTGGCATGCTACAGTCCTTGGGGTCACAGAGAGTCGGACATGACTGAGCAACTGAACTGAACTGAATTTTGAAAATACGTATCTTTTCTGTAATATCCATGCTGTTTAGAGCAAGAGTAAGGTTTCATTTGATTTCCCTGTACGGGCCATTGCCCATAACATTTTTGGGCTTCCCCAGTGGCTCAGTGGGTAAAGAATTAGCCTGCAAGAGACACAGGAGATATGGGTTCAATTCCTGGGTGGGAATGATCCCCTGGAGTAGGAAATGGCAACCCAGATGAGTGTTCTTGCCTGAAAAATCTCATCCACAGAGGAGCCTGGCAGGCTACTATTCAAAGGTTGGCAATGAGTCAGACACCACTGAGTGACTAAACACACATTTCATTTGAAGGATTTTTTTGTTTTGTCCTAAGACATTTAATTGAAAACACGATACACAGGACATGGCAACCTCAATACCAGATGTGCTATTTCTTTAAGCAGCATGCACACGGGAGAAGGATGTGTCTAGATGACAGTAAACTGGGGTGACAGTCAGTACCCTTGTTTATAGACTAAAACAGCAAACTTAAAATAACAGTTGGAATGATGGAGTTTAAGTAGCACCTGAGGCTAAAGCTCAGCTCTAGTCTCTCTCTGAACCTCATTGGTCAAGAGTGGTTGTACCCAGGGTCTCACCATCCTCAGGCCCAGTGGTCAGCATACAGAGGCTCACCCTCAAGTGCCCAGCATACCCAAGCTCATGAAAACAACATGTGCCACACACACACACGCGCGCGCGCGTCTTCACTGACCCTCCCCATCATCCACTTGAAGATCACGGCTTGTTCTTACACTGATTTAAAAGAACAGACATGATGTATCAGCTCAATGGATTCTTATTCTACACTGAACAGTTAGCACATCATTCCAACCTCTTGTGTTGGCCGCTCAGTCATGTCTGACTGCTTGTCGTTCCAACCTCTTATAGGTAAAAAGAAAAAGGTCTCAGCGTCACCGTTACATTGACTCTTATTCTTGCTGTGTTTGCCCAGAAGGGATCAAACACTCAAGCAGAGAAGTCCCTAATAAAGTTATCAGATCAGATCAGTCGCTCAGTCGTGTCCAACTCTTTGCAACCCCATGAATTGCAGCAGGCCAGGCTCCCTGTCCATCACCAACTCCCGGAGTTCACTCAGAGTCACGTCCATCGAGTCAGTGATGCCATCCAGCCATCTCATCCTCTGTCGTCCCCTTCTCCTCCTGCCCCCAGTCCCTCGCAGCATCAGAGTCTTTTCCAGTGAGTCAACTCTTCGCATGAGATGGCCAAAGTACTGGAGTTTCAGCTTTACCATCATTCCTTCCAAAGAAATCCCAGGGCGATCTCCTTCAGAATGGACTGGTTGGATCTCCTTGCAGTCCAAGGGACTCTCAAGAGTCTTCTCCAACACCACAGTTCAAAAGCATCAATTCTTCGATGCTCAGCCTTCTTCACAGTCCAACTCTCACATCCCATACATGATCACTGGAAAAACCATAGCCTTGACTAGACAGACCTTTGTTGGCAAAGTAATGTCTCTGCTTTTGAATATGCTATCTAGGTTGGTCATAACTTTCCTTCCAAGGAGAAAGGTCTTTTAATTTCATGGCTGCAGTCACCATCTGTAGTGATTTTGGAGCCCAGAAAAATAAAGTTTGTCACTGTTTCCACTGTTTCCCCATCTATTTCCCATGAAGTGATGGGATCGGATGCCATGATCTTCGTTTTGTGAATGTTGAGCTTTAAGCCAACTTTTTCACTCTCCACTTTCACTTTCATCAAGAGGCTTTTGAGTTCCTCTTCACTTTCTGCCATAAGGGTGGTGTCATCTGCATATCTCAGGTTATTGATATTTCTCCCAGCAATTTTTACTCCAGCTTGTGTTTCATCCAGTCCAGAGTTTCTCATGATGTACTCTGCATATAAGTTAAATAAACAGGGTGACAATATACAGCCTTGACGAACTCCTTTTCCTATTTGGAACCAGTCTGTTGGTCCATGTCCAGTTCTAACTGTTGCTTCCTGACCTGCATCCAAATTTCTCAAGAGGCAGATCAGGTGGTCTGGTATTCCCATCTCTTTCAGAATTTTCCACAGTTTATTGTGATCCACACAGTCAAAGGCTTTGGCATAGTCAATAAAGCAGAAATAGATGTTTTTCTGGAACTCTCTTGCTTTTTCTATGATCCAGCGGATGTTGGCAATTTGATCTCTGGTTCCTCTGCCTTTTCTAAAACCAGCTTGAACATCAGGAAGTTCACAGTTCATATATTGCTGAAGCTTGGCTTGGAGAATTTTGAGCATTACTTTACTAGCGTATGAGATGAGTGCAATTGTGTGGTAGTTTGAGCATTCTTTGGCATTGCCTTTCTTTGGGATTGGAATGAAAACTGACCTTTTCCAGTCCTGTGGCCACTGCTGAGTTTTCCAAATTTGCTGGCATATTGAGTGCAGCACTTTCACAGCATCATCTTTCAGGATTTGGAATAGCTCAACTGGAATTCCATCACCTCCACTAGCTTTGTTCATAGTGATACTTCCTAAGGCCCACTTGACTTCACATTCCAGGATGTCTGGCTCTAGGTCAGTGATCACACCATCGTGATTATCTGGGTCGTGAAGATCCTTTTTGTACAGTTCTTCTGTGTATTCTTGCCATCTCTTCTTAATATCTTCTGCTTCTGTTAGGTCCATACCATTTCTGTCCTTTATCGAGCTCATCTTTGCATGAAATGCTCCTTTGGTATCTCTGATTTTCTTGAAGAGATCCCTAGTCTTTCCCATGCTGTTGTTTTCCTCTATTTCTTTGCATTGATTGCTGAAGAAGGCTTTCTTATCTCTTCTTGCTATTCTTTGGAACTCTGCATTCAGATGTTTATATCTTTCCTTTTCTCCTTTGCTTTTTGCTTCTCTTCTTTTCACAGCTATTTGTAAGGCCTCCCCAGACAGTAATTTTGCTTTTTTGCATTTCTTTTCTATGGAAATGGTCTTGATCCCTGTCTCCTGTACAATGTCACGAACCTCATTCCATAGTTCATCAGGCACTCTATCTATCAGATCTAGGCCCTTAAATCTATTTCTCACTTCCACTGTATAATCATAAGGGATTTGATTTAGGTCATACCTGAATGGTCTAGTGTTTTTCCCTACTTTCTTCAATTTAAGTCTGAATTTGGCAATAAGGGGTTCATGGTCTGAGCCACAGTCAGCTCCTGGTCTTGTTTTTGCTGACTGTATAGGGCTTCTCCATCTTTGGCTGCAAAGAATATAATCAATCTGATTTCAGTGTTGACCATCTGGTGATGTCCATGTATAGAGTCTTCTCTTGTGTTGTTGGAAGAGGGTGTTTGTTATGACCAGTGCATTTTCTTGGCAAAACGCTATTAGTCTTTGCCCTGCTTCATTCCGTATTCCAAGGCCAAATTTGCCTGTTACTCCAGGTGTTTCTTGACTTCCTACTTTTGCATTCCAGTCCCCTATAATGAAAAGGACATCTTTTTTGGGTGTTAGTTCTAAAAGGTCTTGTAGGTCTTCATAGAACCGTTCAACTTCAGCTTCTTCAGTGTTACTGGTTGGGGCATCGACTTGGATTACTGTGATATTGAATGGTTTGCCTTGGAAACGAACAGAGATCATTCTGTTGTTTTTGAGATTGCATCCAAGTACTGCATTTCGGACTCTTTTGTTGACCATGATGGCCACTCCATTTCTTCTGAGGGATTCCTGCCCGCAGTAGTAGATATAATGGTCATCTGAGTTAAATTCACCCATTCCAGTCCATTTCAGTTCGCTGATTCCTAGAATGTCGACATTCACTCTTGCCATCTCTTGTTTGACCACTTCCAATTTGCCTTGATTCATGGACCTGACATTCCAGGTTCCTATGCAATATTGCTGTTTACAGCATCGGACCTTGCTTCTATCACTAGTCACATCCACAGCTGGGTATTGTTTTTGCTTTGGCTCCATCCCTTCATTCTTTCTGGAGTTATTTCTCCACTGATCTCCAGTAGCATATTGGGCACCTACTGACCTGGGGAGTTCCTCTTTCAGTATCCTATCATTTTGCCTTTTCATACTGTTCATGGGGTTCTCAAGGCAAGAATACTGAAGTGGTTTGCCATTCCCTTCTCCAGTGGACCACATTCTGTCAGATCTCTCCACCATGACCTGCCCGTCTTGGGTTGCCCCACAGGCATGGCTTAGTTCCATTGAGTTAGACAAGGCTGTGGTCCTAGTGTGATTAGATTGACTAGTTTTCTGTGAGTATGGTTTCAGTGTGTTTGCTCTCTGATGCCCTCTTGCAACACCTACCATCTTACTTGGGTTTCTTTTACCTTGGGCGTGGGGTATCTCTTCACGGCTGCTCCAGCAAAGCACAGCCATTGCTCCTTACCTTGGACAAGGGGTATCTCCTCACCGCCGCCCTTCCTGATCTTCAATAATAAGTTATACCTGTTAATAAATCCAGGCAGTGAGTCTTGCTGATTAACCAGGACATCAGCAAGGAAGCGTCCTCACCTTACCAGGCAATATTTAAAAAGGAAAAAAAAGATACATACAGAGCACAAATGCTTGCAACATAGTATATTACCTTAAAAGTAGTTTAGAATTTACCTCTTTATCTCCACTCCCAAATGGATTAACTTTGAAGCAAAATCAATAACCTTCAAAAGGGATACATAAATAAAAATAATAGTAATTGGGGTGATCGTAAACATATGCATCCGAAGGATATTTTTCCTGAGTTTTTAGTGTTCACTGACTTTGAAACAAAGGAGAAGGGCATTTT
Organism: Bos indicus; assembly: GCF_029378745.1. Classification (NCBI taxonomy): domain Eukaryota; kingdom Metazoa; phylum Chordata; class Mammalia; order Artiodactyla; family Bovidae; genus Bos; species Bos indicus. The sequence continues at coordinate 20,251,317 of NC_091773.1, read as the reverse complement.
CACATTTAGAATCATTTTATCTATTGGCTTTTCTATCCAGGATTTGTTCTTAATGTTATTTTTTAAGAAGTAATTTAATCTGAAAGATAAAGAACATTTGTGACCATTTTGGGCCCCTCTGTGAGTTGTAGTCCCTGTCCCTCTCCTGCCCCACTATTTCGGGTTGTTACATGAGGTGGAATAAGTACAGTAACTGGTAAAGGTCTGGGCATCCTCCTCCAGCCCATTACATCATCACAGAGCTCAGAGCCTGCTCAGATCAAGCTGAGCGCCAGAGGCCAAGGGGCTTTGTCGGGGATCCCTGGAGACTCTCCCTGTTTGGAAAGCAGCCTGGGCTTTGAACCTGTAGATCAATAACTGGAAACAAACACAGTCCCAAGACCATCTGTGATATTTGTCATCGAGCGCACCATTATTGTACAGGTAAAGTATCCACCTTGCACCCAGGCTCTGGGGTCTAAGAGCCCACGGCCTGTGCCCCCACCACGCGTCTGCAGCGTGTGTGGCAAGACCTCAGAGAGCAGGCATCCCACGCCTGGGGCCTCAAGAGGATGGAAAAGTGGTGAAAATTCCCACAGGTCACGAGGAACGCTCCTTTTCCTTTGAGTCTTCCTACCTATTCTTCAAAGTGAGACACTGGTGGTGACCCCACCAGCAATGATGCTGAGGCCTCAGGTGTCCCCAGGGCCAGGCAGGCACCAGGTGCCAGTGACCGAGGCTGGCCTGACACTCCAGGAGGGCCAGGGCCTCTCTGAAAGCACTTTCAGCGATATTTTTTTTTTAAGACTGCAGAGTCCAAACAAACCGTGACTCCTAATAAGATTTAATATTTGGCCTTTAAACACCAAACTGTAATCCTTATTTTAAAAAAAAAAACAGAGAGAGAACCATGTCACCCCCTTCCTTACTCTCCCCACGAGGCAGCCCTGTGTCAGCACCTGCACTGTTCCATTTAATCCCAACAAAGTCTGAGCATGAAATATCACAGTCCCCTCTGCAGATGGGGACACCAAGGCTGGGAGTTAAGTGGGTGGACTGGGTCACACAGCGAGGAAGAAAGAGCCCTGCCCACACAGCCTCCACACTCTGGACTCTCAACACTCTGCCCCTAGCTCCACGAGCAGAAGTCTCAGTGCCGATGGCTTGGCCACAGCCAGCGCAGGACACAGAGGCCCATGAGTAGTGAGTGACCTTTTGCCTTTAAGGAGGGTCATCTCAGTAAGGTGGGGAGGATAAGCCCTGAACTGGAACCATGGGGCACTGGGCTCATACCCCCAGCCCCGCCGTGGGGAAGCCAGCCACATATTCGTCCCACAGCATCTCACGAACAGGTGAGACCCTGGACATCCTATGAGGGTGGCCCCTGGGGCCACTGCCACCTGGCCATGACCAGGGTCAGCTTCGCAGGAAGCTTGCTCCGTACTTTATCTGGTCAAGACTTAGTGCCAGAGTCCCGGAGACCTAGGTAGGAGAACCCCTGAGGGCTGGCATCCATGTGTAGGTCTCCATGTGCCATTCCATCTGTTTGTCTGTCTCCTCTTTCTCAGTCCTTGGTTTGCCTTTTCTTGACTTTTGGGGAGTCCCAAGAACCCTTCTAGGATTCCACTCATGCATTCACAGTGCTTCTGAGTGCCTCCCATCTTGGGTACCTAAGCCACTCCTTAGGTATCACTGTGCACACAAGGGCGTCTGTCTCCTGGCCTATCTTTCATGACTGAAAGTGACATGTAGACTCTGCTCTTCCATGTGGGTCTGTCTGCTACCCTTCATACTTTCAACAAACAGTTGTCTCCAGTGTTTCCTCCATATTCGTACCTGGCACTGTATCAGAGGGTGCTATCAAATAAGATTCAGGAAATTCATCATAAGGAGTATTATCTTAACCCCCACTTTTACTCATTCCAGTGGTTCTCTTTCCTGTCTGATGTTCTGAGCATCTGGCACTTCTATGCTGTTTAGAGACAATTCTCTCTACCTGCTCTGCAAGGGCTGGTTTGCAAGCAGTCATCTGTGTTAGAGGAGACCTAAGTTGTTTACCCCTTGATCCTGAAGAATATTTTCACTGGACACTGGATTCGTGGTTGACGTTTATCTTTGTCCCATACTGAAAATGGCACCAATACCAGTTCCTTCTAGTCCTATGGTTCTGGACAAGGAGTCACTGTCACAGCAACAGTGATGCTCTGCAGACACTGGTCCCTCCTCTGCCTGCATCGACATTGTTTATCCCCCCTAGTTTTCAGCAGTTTAACGTGATCTGTCCTGGCATGGGTTTCCAGGCATTCCTCCGATTTCAGGTTTTCTCAGCTTTTTGAAGATGTAGGTTTATGTCTCTTATTTTCCACATTTGGGAAGTTTGCACTGTTATTGCTTTGAGAGGCCTCCAGCCCCACTCCCCTCCTCACCTCTGGGACCCTGGCAGCATGGGTGTTGCTTCTTCTGCTGTTTTCTCTCTCCCGACACTCTCTCCATTTTTTTTCCATTTGTTTTCTCTCCTTTGAGCAGATGGGCAAATACTATTGATCTGTCACTAAGTCCAGTGGTTCTACCCTCTGTCGTCTCCATGCTGCTACTCAGCCCATTCAGTAACAGTGGTTTTTCTTTCCTGGTTATACCTGTCAGCTTTAGAATGTCCACTTCTAACTTCTCTTTGTCTGTAGGATTTCCGTGTCTACCTTCCTTCAGTTTCAAAAGGCTTTGAAATTGTATTTGAAGCACTTCTATGATGACAACATTAAAGCTCTTCTCAGCTGATCCCCATGTCAGACTCAGCTCTGTGTTGGCATCTGTTGGTCATCCTGGCCAGTCCACACGCACAGGGGAGTCTGACCAAAGGTGGTCCCATCTCAGTGCCCCTTGTCCTGCATGGGGCTCAGAGAGCTGCTTGGAAACCTCCACACCTGAGATGTTCTCCACTCTCACCTGGAAGAGCCAGGGCAGCCCTTGCAGAGAAGGGGCATTGAAGAACGTACAGAGCATCACGTCCACCCAGGGGACCAGGCCACACCTGGCTCTTCACTGGGTCTCTAACAAATCAGAGTGAGACAAGGAATAATCGTTGTAGAATCTGTATAGCTACTGTTTTAAGATATACTTCTCATCTACACTGGGTACAGATTTTTGTCTTAACTTTCTAGCAAATAACTCATTTCCATCTTTTCTTTCTCTTTCTTCATCTTTGTTTTTTGGGGGATGTGTGATTCCAGGATCCACACCCCACCCCTTCACCTCCCACTTCAGAAGAGTGCTCTGAGGGTATGGGGACAAAGGGAAGGGGAGATGGGGGGGATGCTGGGGAGGGGAGGCAGGGGAGGGGCAGGAAGGAGCAGAGAGGGGTTCAGAGATGCTGCCGCTTCTCCCAGGAGCCCGGGACATGGCCACGGCCGCCCCGCCACAGGTGCTTGCTCCACAGAGGGAACCACTCAGGTGAGACACACCCCAAATCAGTGCCCAGGATCTGCTCTGGGGGCAGTCGGAGGGGGCCTGACTCAGGACTGCCCCTCCCCACCCCTTGCCTGCTGCTGGCCTGGTGCGAGGCAGAGGGCGGGCTCCCTAGAAGCCCAGTTCCACTCCCCGAAGGTTATGCGGGGTCCCCCGATTTGAGCTACTGCTGATGACATCGTTTCCACAAGAAGATGAACTTTGACCTTCAAACAACCCACTCATGAATCAAACTTGAGATCACAATGCATTTATCAGCTACAAAACCCCTGCGGTTAAAATTCAGTGATTCTGTTCAGCAAAGCTGCCGCTCATCATACAGCACCAGATAAAGCGAGGACCCGTTCTGTTGGAGCAGGTGTCCAGGGGGTGCTTTCTTCTCTGTTTCTCACAAGTTTGGGCTGTTTTCCTGTGAAACCAGGCCCCATGCCTCTGTTTCCCTCCTCTCTTGGACTATCTGCAAACACCAAATGGAGCCAATTATTTACTGACAGCGGAGCCTAAACATACTGGGCAGGAATAGAGAAGACGAGCTTTAGTGTTTCTGGAAACACTAAGTCTGCGGGCTGGTAAGTTTAAAAAGAAGGGAAGAAAGGCTGGACTTGAAGCATCATGTGAAGCTCTTGCCCTGCAAACCCTACAAATTACCATCCATTAAGTAACCACATGTGACATCACCCGAGTCTGCTGGTCCTCACGGGGCCTGCGGAACCACAGAGTACAGCGGCTGCGGGGCCGCTGTGTGGAAGGTACAGTTGACCTCATATCCTGGGCATTTCTGCTCAGCAGCCTGTCTGTCCCACAGGACCCAGGGTGGGTGGTAGCTTTCTGCAGACAGACGGGGTGGGAGTCCGCTGCTTTGGGCACATTCGACCAGCCTCCTGGTACAAGCAGCAAATCCAGCACAGAGCCTGAGGAAACTAATCCTAATTAAGAAAAAAAAAAAAAAAAATACGAAAAATGACCCAATCTCCTAACTCTAGAGACATCAAATGTGAAGAGAACGCCGGCTAGTTTTCAGAAATGTATCGGCTTTCCCTCTGCCATCAGACTGGCACTATGGTCAGTGGGAGTACCTGACCCCCTGCCCTGTGCCAACCACCGTGATCTCCTGCCTTTGAGGGGCCGCTGGCATCAAGGCCACAGCAGCCTCCTCTCCACCTCACGGCTCTTGAGAATCAAAGGCTGCTCTGCCTGGAGTAAACCCCTGGTGCTCATTCCTCTGTGGATTTCTTTCTAACGTGAAGTTTAATTTCAGTGTCACTACTTGGAAAATAATTTTTAAGCAACATGTGGACACAGCTGTTTCTGCTTGGTATAGTTTTGAACTTGCAGTGAATTACATCTTCCTTTAAAAGAGGGGCCGCTTTCTGCTTCTCTGTGAAAGCAGAAGTCAAATAATTACAAATTGATAATAAACACGTCTGAACTTTCCTCTCCGACCCCCAAGCCCAGGAATCCGTCCGTGGCCTCTGTTCTTATTTGGTCTCCCATGTTTTAGCAGAGAAGTTTCATCTGTTCCGAAGCATGAACTTCGTGCATAAACACCGTTTAGGTTTTAACACTCTTCGTTTAGTTTGATAAACAAGAAAAAGAAAGAAAATGCTACCCAAACTGAATGATCACTCTCTAGCCAGAAAAATGTTGCTGTCAGACAATCCATTATTCTTTACCAGCTGAGCCACAAGGAAAGTCCAATCCATTGACTATGTGACATTAAAAAGGAAAGTGAGTGTGTTAAAACGCGTTGTCCAGGGCAGTGAGTGAGGAAATTTGATCGGTCTTCCACCTTTAAAAGGTCCTGATATATAGTGACCTTTAAATATTTGGCAAGCTGCCCCAAAGAAGAGTCTGCAGTGATGGGAATCAAATAGCCATCTATGGTAAGTGGCCACCACACTGGAGACTTCATCTAAAGTGTAATGGACAACAGAAGGGACTGTAGTCTTGATGGCCCAAGTAACAAAACGGCATGTTGGAGAAAAAAGCCAGCAGGAGGTGAGGATGGTCGGGGGTTAGGGGGACAACAGAGGAAAGTCAACTTCCAGACCTTCTGACTCTCAGCCCAGATGGCAGCTGGCTCAAGTGATGCTGTTCTAACCCCCGCCAGGCTTAATCAGTAAACCAGGGTGAGGGCCACGAGCTCACAGACAAGGTGACAGTTTACGAAACTGAGCAGTTCGGTGGAAAGGAGACAGGATCTGGAGTTGAAGAAAATCCCATAGTATGGAGACACGTCATTACACACTTGTCCACACCATGGAGCATGCACCGCCAAGAGCAAGCCCTTGTGTGACCCACCGTAGACGTGGGTGATGACCTGTCATCGTCTCTCCGTGGATGTATCACATGCACCATCGGGTAGGGGGTGCTGACAGCGGGGCATAAGGTGCGGGGTGGGGTGGGTGCAGGAGGCGGGAGGTACCTGGGAAGTTCGTGCATCTTCCTCTCAGTTTTGATGTGAACCTAAAATTGCTCTAAATAAGAAAGTCTACTAAGAAAACATCTCAGGATTAAGAGGAAGGTGACCAAGATGCGGTGGGAGACAGCAGAACAGAGCAGAGGGAGCCCAGGCGTGCTTGCAAAGCATTCAGGGAGGTGAGAGGCTGTGCTGGAATGGGGGCCAGGTAGGGTGGCAGGCAGGGCTGGACGCCACGCCCGGTCGTATCTCTCAGAGTTGTTTGAAAGGCTGGGGCCCTGCAGCCCTCCCTTTCCTACCATGGCCTTTGCATCTGTGTGACCACGGTGCTATCTGGGTGCAGAGATAAGCAAGGCCCCTCAGCCCTGGGGCAGTGTGGACAGTGTCTCGTCTTGGACCAAGTGTTTGGAGACACAGCACCCCAGGATGAGGACCTCAGAAACCACCCCCCGGGAAAGATGAGCAGCCGTCGACCCACGCCCCGGAGCTCAGAGCCGTCGGGGGTCCCACTGTGCACACAGCGCCCCAGCTGCTCCCACACGCTGGACACGGTAGGGGCTGCCAGCTCACGGAGGCCCCGGGGGCCCGACTTCCTCTGAGGCACATGCAGACCCCCAACCCTCACACAGGTTTCCCTGAGACGTCACTGGCACTTTATGCTAATGTCACCGGAAACCTTAAAGAGCTTCGTCAGAAGGCATGGGGCAGACCTTGGTCCATCTCAGAGCTCACCCAAACCTCCGGGTCTTCACAACTGAGTCCGCCTGGCGGGGCAGGAGGCCGTAGGGCGGGCCTGAGGCTGACTCAGCCCAGACGAAGCAGGGCGGCCACCCCACCCAACCTGGAGGTGACGCTGCACTAAGGAATGCAGGCACCTGTGAGGGCAAGAGCAGGAGAGCAGTCACCTGTCACCTGATCCGCCAGGTGGAAATGGGGTGTGGTCGTGGCTGGGCCTTGGCTCTGAGCACCCCCTCCCCTCCAGCCGCCGGCTCCTCCCACCACAGTCCTCCCCACACCCAGCCCTCCCTCCCGGGACCCTCCTTCCCACCGCCCACGTTGCTCCAGGACTACAATCCCCTGTTGTCTGTGAATGTTGGTGCCCCGTTGCCTGTTAGGAAGCCCTGCTCTGTTACCAACGAGGAATCTGTGCCTTCAGGCCCCATCTTTCCTCCAGGAAAAGCTTCCAGAGTGGAAGCAGCTGAGACATGATGGGAGGTGCAGCCACGGGGCTCCCACAGCCTTGGCCCCCATGTCCTGCTAGAGCCATCTGTCTTGGGAACAGCACGTGGGCCAGAAATGCACACCGGTATGCACGCACAGAGACATGGGCACACACAAGTACATGCACACGTGCATGAACACACAGACAAGCCCTTCTGTCCTCAGGACCACACTGGAAGCAGGCTTGACGGTGGCTGAGGCCAGCAGGCCTGGCCTGAGTGCCCTGAGGCTTTGGGGAAGGTGGGGGTTGTCTGGGTGTCTGCAGGTGTTAGTGGGAGAAATCAGCCACTATCCGTGGTCCAGTGATCCCAGCCCAGAGCCCTGCTAGCCACATGTTTTCCCTGGGCTTCAAGGTTTGCAGTGATCACTGGGCCCCACAGTTTCTGCAGGGAGGCTCCCACAGGCAGGCGGAAAGCTCTCATTCCCTCTCCAACAGTTGCAAGTGCGAAACCAGGGCTCCTCTGCGTGGCTGTGGGCAGTGGGCAGTGCAGGGGAAGGTAGCCTGTGCTAACATCATGCCATGTGGGACAGAAGGACTCACAGGGGAACTGGCCATCACCATGCTCACATCCAGGGGCCCTGCTCCTCACTGTGTCTGAACCCACTGCCCCCACTGACCACATCTGCTCCCCATCCTGCTGCCAGAACAAAGGACTAGGTACCAGGGCTTCAAAACAGCAGATGCTTTATCTGCAGCCCTGGAGGCAAGGAGGGATGAGCCTCACTGGGCCAAGTCCAGGGTAGCTGGTCACTTTTGGAGTCTCCGGCTCCTGCCACCCCCGTGTCTACTCTCCCCGAATGCCTTGGCTCACGGCCCCTTCCTCCGTCTTCAAAGTCAGTCAGTATTGCCCTTTCATGATTCACATGCTTCCTGCCTGTTTGTGTCTTCCTGTCTATCTCTCTGGCCGCAGCTGGGGAAGCCCCTCTGCTCTTCAAGGCTGTGATTGGACCAGGTTCCCCAGGACAACCCAGCAGGATCTCTCCATCTCAAGACACTCACATTTCCCAAGGCCCTTGTCATGCAGGGATCAGGCTCCCGGCATCAGGAGATGGGCACTTTCAGAGCAGCCATGCTGCCTGTCACAGTCTGTTCTATCCCCTTGTTATCAGATGTGTCCTGGCACAGCTGTCCTCCAGAGTCCCTGATGTTTCCTCAGTTCCACAGAAGTCACTCAGCAGATCACGGATGGACAGATGGATGGATGGAAGCAACTGCTAAAGAAGATCAGCACTGGGTGTTCTTTGGAAGGACTGATGCTAAAGCTGAAACTCCAGTACTTTGGCTACCTCATGTGAAGAGTTGACTCATTGGAAAAGATTCTGATGCTGGTAGAGATTGGGGGCAGGAGGAGAAGGGGACGACAGAGGATGAGATGGCTGGATGGCATCACCGACTCGATGGACATGAGTGTGAGTGAACTCCGGGAGTTGGTGATGGGACAGGGAGGCCTGGCGTGCTGCAATTCATGGGGTTACAGAGAGTCGGACACGACTGACCGACTGAACTGAACTGAACTGATACGTTAACTAGAATTTTGATGTCCTCCCTGTACATTAGGACTTCCCTGGTGGCTCAGTGGCAAAGAACCCGCCTGTCAATACAGGAGATAAGGGTTTGATCCATTGGTAAGGAAGATCCCCTGGAGAAGTAAATGGCAACCCACTCCAGTGTTCTTTCCTGCGAAATCCCATGGACAGAGGAGCCTGGTGGGCTACAGTCCATATGGTCACAAAGAGTCAGACATGACTGAGGAACTAATTAACACAACAACATGTATGTTTCATTTCTTTGGAAAGCCAGGTCTTATCCTCCATTTCCACAGATGAGGAAGTGAAGGCTCAGTGTTAAGTTGCTGGGGTCACACAGCGGACTTCTGACAGGGGTGGGGCTTTGTGTATACGACCCGAAATCCAGGTGTGCCTCCCCTTTCCCCAGTGCACAGCTCACTTTTTCTTTTTTCACCCTAGACTATCAGAAATCACTGGAAAGTAGCTCAGATTTTCTGGCTGGAGTTCAACACCACTAGGGATAAAGGGAGCAGTGAGGGTGTGATGGTGAACTAGCCCTGGAGACAAAGGAGCATCGTGACGATGATGACAATGCTGGTGATGATAGAGCATCATCATGGAGATGCAGGCTGTCCCTGAAACAGCAGGAAAGTAGGACATGTTTTGTTGTCATTATCTTATGCTTATTGAGGCTTATGATGTGCCAGCATCCGTGCTCAACCATTTATAGGTATTAGCTCATTTAATTTCCTAAAATCCGGCAAGATAAAACCTCTCATCATCCTATTTCAGAATGGAGGTGACTCGCCCACATTCTCACAAGACATATAAGCAGTTGCTCCAGGAATCGATAGGTCACCTGATGCCAAGAGCCGAATCCCTGGAAAAGACCCTGATGCTAGGAAAGATCAAAGGCAAGAGGAGAAGGGGGCAACAGAGGATGAGATGGACATGAGTTTGTGCAAACTCCTGGAGATAGTGAAGGACAGGGAAGCCTGGTGTGCTGCAGTCCATGGGATCACAGAGTCAGACAGGACTGAGTGACTAACAACAACAAGCAGGAACTGAGCTCAGATCCGTGAAGACCTGCAGCCTGTGCCTTTACCAATGGCATCACATCAGAAGAAAATCCTAATAAACATTGTACTTTACCCAAACTAGCCAGTGTTATGAAAACCATAGTGAGTTCTCTTTAGATAGTATTATGCTATCAACTGGACCGTCAAAACAAATATGGATGTTCTCTGCTGGTGACACCAATCTATCCTTTTGGAGCTGCTATCCAAACATTAATGCGAAATTATTTTAAAAGATGTGGGAAAAGACAGCTGGCCCTGAGGGGGACGGGGAGATGGGAACATGTGTGGCCGGGGACCCCCCATCTTCACCTCAGCAGCAACTTAGGATCGGAAGAGGAATTGAGGGAATTTCCACTTAGAGGAAACTGCTCTGTATTCAAAATTCTCTGAGAGCAGAGGGTGACGGGGGGCAGCCTGGAAGTGGGTATGCAGAGGAAACCTCTGCGGCCTTCTTGTCACCAGGGTGTCCACCCGGGCAGCGGGTCAGCACTGATGTGTCCCCGGGCTGGAAATCCCCCGCAGCGGTCATATTCTCCACTGGGAGGACATGGCCCCAAAGCTCTGCTCTGAGTCTCTGTGGTGATATTTTCTGCTGTTTTTCAGGCAGAGATAACATTAGCGCTTATTACTTCCCAACACAAGATACACTCTATCTCACCACCATCTCCGTGACAGAAAGTCAGAGGAAAGGAAACAGCAGGAAAAGATCACCTTTTAACCTAATGTCTTCTCTATCCCACAATCGGGAGGATATCAAACAGAGTCCATCGTCGCCTATCAGATTTGAATACACAGTTAAAGACTGAGGAATTGGGCTTTTCTGAAATCTACCTTGTATATGCCATGCTGATTTTATCCCCACAGTAGATTTTTTTCATTATAAGAATCAGTGTAGGAATTTACAACATCAGACCCTTGTACGAGCCAGAACCCACAAGAAGAAATAAGCCTGCAACCTAATTCCTCTGAATTCACACCCTCTTATGTGAACTGTTGTTGTTTCACTTCATGGTGACCATCTAAACATAAGCACACACACACAAGTTAACAGTCGGGAGACGGTGGTCTAGAAAGCCATGGTTTCCATGATGACAGCCGGGCTAGTGTGCAGGACTCTTACCTGTGGATGGTTTCCTCCCCCACACCTGCGTCCACAGGGTCTATGCACCTGCTGGCTTGAAGCCCTGGGCTCTGCCCAGCTGGAGGAGATCATGGGCTGCTCTGCACACCCTCCCCACCTGCCATGTGGGGAAGTGCACTGAGATCCTGTTTGTAGGCGGCCCGTCTGCACCTCCCACACTGCCATCATCTCCTTGGTTCCTCTTCCCACCTCTGCCTTCCATGAGCTGTGGTCTCAGGGACACAGAAGCAGTACCCTCTCTACTGCTTCAACCCATGTTCCCTCAGCATCTTCGTCTGCTCTGTGGGGTGTGCACTTAACATCCCTCCAGGAGTTAAGACTGTTTCTGTATACAGAAGTCAATCCAGAGCTTTCAGGACTCTGGAAGGAGAAAGAAAAAGAAGAAAAGGTAATTTCTAGTGTCCAAGTATTCATATTAACCATCTTTTAACTCTCCAGTTAAGTTGAATATAAATACAGTTAATATCAATGGAGTATGAACCATACCTGTGTAGTTAGTTCCAACTAGTAGAGCTTATCTTTCAACTCAGTTAAATTTTAGATTTCTTTATGCACAAATCTCTCAGAATTTCCTATGTATTAACCTTCCAGATGGATAGAATGTACAATTTATATATATATTTATACATAGTTTTTAAGTCTATTAAATCAAGCAGAATAATCTAATAATTTGAAAGCTATTATATGTTGTCTCATATGAAGTATTTTAAAAAATATAATGCACATTTGAACTTAAATCATATCATAAGATCTAAAGATCAACAGTGCAGAGCAAGTTTTGGAGACTGCTGTAATTAACTGCACAGATGCTACTTGACTAAGGATGAGGTTACGTCTTGATCAACCCATTGAAGGCTGAAAGGGTCGTAAGTCAAAAATGAATCTAACACCCCTGATCCCCTGGACATCACAGCTCAGCTCAGCCTGAGTGAAGCGTGCTTAGAGGGCTCAGAAGCAACCTCAGACCACCTGGGAGCATCTCAGAGAGTGTCCTCCGAACATCACTAACGCTGGAAAAGATCAAGAATCAAAGTACAGTTTCTACTCAATGTCTATCAGTTTCACACCATCATCAAGTCCCAAAGTCCTAAGACACATCATTGTAAGTCGGGGATTGTCTGTATTTACTCGAGTTTACTGAATGAATTTGCAGCCAGGGATCAGTCATCACACGACACTGCTCCCTAGAATAATGATGTAAATAATAACATTTTGGTTGCTATTTATTCACTAAGTTGTGTTCGACTCTTTGTGACTCCATACACTGTAGCCCACCAGGTTCCTCTGTCCATGGGATTCTCCAAGGAAGACTACTGGAGTGGGTTGTCATTTCCTTCTCCAGGGGATGTTCTTGACCCAGGACTTGAACCCATATCTCCTGTCTCCTGCATTGGCTGGCGGGTTCCTTACCACTGAGCCACCCTGGAAGCCCAAATAATAGCATAACCAGCCTTCATTCTACTGTTCTTCCTGTACTAGCCACTGGATGTTCTCATCTCACCCATTTTCCAGATAAGGACACAGAGGCATGGTTGAGGTATAAATATTGTTTAAATTCCACAGCAAGGAAAGGGGGCAGCTGCTTGTCACCTCCAGCACCTGAGGCTTAAACTTTGGGAGAGGGACCCCGGTCATTCCTGCCCAGGAAGAGGCCAAGTCAGGGGACTAGGCAGGGGGCCAGGCCCCCGGTACCCCAGCTCCCTCCCAAGCACCTGGAAGGAGGCCCCAGATGCAGCCCTCCAGCTGCCATCCACATGCACGTGCTTGGCCGTCCATCTTCCCTTGAGAGGAGGATGATGCTGAAATACACTCTGGCTCAGTCTGGGCTCACCCCAGTCCGTTACCACTTTCTCATGAGGTCCCAGAGTCAATAACATCACCTGCCAAACACTAAAAGACATTTTGGAAGGGGATGTTTGGGAGCAAGACACTCTACCCTGAAATGAATACTTTATAACCGCCCATGGCAGAAATGCAGGATCTGCACAGAGCGCTCCATCAGGTCCCAGAAACTCATCTAGGCAGATCTGGCAGCTCCAACGCCAGATCTCAGGGCCTCTTTTGGACAGGGCGTTGGTGGTACCCCCATCCCGGGCCTCCAGGGGCCAGGAGACGAGTCCTGTGCAGGGTGTCCTCCCACCCAGACCCACATAGTAAATAGCCTGGAAGGAAAAGTCCAGACGTAACTCCTACAGGACAGAACATGAACTACCCAGGCCCGACCTACAGCACAAGCAACAGGAAGGCACCACTTTGAGAAAGAAGGTAATTGCTTAGATCAAGCAATTCTAGCTAGTTAGCATGGTAACAGAAAGTGCTAGAAAAAATCTAACTCTCCCAAGGCCGTCATGCAACCTCAGATCCTACGAACCACGCACACACATGGTGATTTAAACACCAAATAAACACGCGACAACACACTTTGGGCCTTATAACACGTCCTCGTGTGATTCGGGCTTATTTCCATTCCAGGTGTAGCTGTGCTGCTGCTATGTGCACAGCCCAGGAGCCCGGCCTTGCAAACACTCACGGTTCTTAGAGGGTGAGCTCTGCAGCTCCCCCCGCTACCCCAGGTGACCCACAGCCTGTTCTTTGCACCAAACTCAACAAGACGCATCATGCCCGCCCGGTGGACAGCGTGCGTCCAGATTTGCGTAACACCTGCTCAGAACAAATGTCTATTCTTCCCCTTTGTGTCTCTTGGTTCACTTAATTACACTTCTTGGCATGTTGTCTAGCTCAGCACCGAAAAAGGAATCAAGTGATTTTATTAAAAAGTCAACGTGTTTCTTTTCCTTAGAACAGTGACACTTTCTTACTCTCCTTTAAAAGGAAAAATGTACAAGAATAAGACTTCTAGGGCTCTTACACATCTTGCTCATGTCCAACTGATACAGTAAATCATATCCTGTTCCTCAGATGAATGATGTAGATGCTTCCAGTGACTCCACATTATCAACACACACTACCTCTCGAGAGGCTGGAGAGGAAAACATGTTCTGTGACATGACCCTCTTGGTAACAGGTGCCCGACAATTTCAGCCGGTTTTGCAGACCCCCAAGTCCCCCTCACATTCCCGCCCCTTGAGGAGTGCACCTCTGACACTCTCTCGGGTGGATGAGACCTTGTCGTTGTTTCGTCCTCTGAGTCACCAGTCCCAGCCAAATACATAATGAAGACAAGACAAGCCAGGGTTCTGCCCCCGGGGACCATGGCTGACAACTCTCAGGACTCTGCTGGATCATGCCCCAAGTGCAGATATGCCTGGACACGAGGCCAGTCTGAGAACAAGCTGCCTCTTCCCAACTGTGACCTGGGCCAGCCACTGTCCCATACCCTACACCCCTGGCCTGGGGACAGCCACTGGCTCCCCTTCTAGACTTCTGCCCCCACTTGCAAGGCCCAAATTGCATCCTGTCAGCCCAAAATTCACTACAACTCATGCATCATTTGATCTGCCTCCCCATCCTAAAACAGGAGGGCACCACACGTGGGCACAGACACATGTGCACATGGACACACAGACATGCAGACACACACAGGCACATGGACATGCAGACACGCACCCTGACAGTGGAAGGGGCTGTTTCCTCCCTGCAAGGTCTACGCAGGCCCCAAACTGTCCCCTTTGCAGGACCCCCCTCCCCTTCTCTGGTCCGGGGACGAATTGCAGGGTGACCGCCCCTCCAAGTTGACTTACTAGTGGGTCAGAAAATAAGACAGAACAAAATCAAACAGACAACATAAATCAAACCAGCTGAGCCCTGAAAACTACATCGCATCATCTTCCCCGCAATTTGAGTAAAACAAAGCGTTTCATACATGTGATGCTCAGTAAACGCTCTGTGAGCAGACAATCAACCAAGTGAACAGCGGTCTCCTCACTGCCTTGCAGCCCCCCACCCCCCTCCAGCATACACTTTCTGGAACAGCCCCTCTCAGGCTGCATCACAGCTAGCTGGTGAACATGCGCTGTTTGAAGGGAAATCTGGCGGCCAGGGGGGCTTTGATTTCACAGATCTTACACTATGTAGAGTAAAGTATAAGCTTTTCCCAAAGTAACCAAAGAGACCTCTTTCTGTGCAGCAAATTCCTCTGCAGACTGCATTTGTAGATATAGTTTACAAGTTGTTGAAAACAAGCCATTTGGAAATTTCTCAGCTGTTATTTGTTTAAAGATGGAGCACTCCAACTGAAATCAAGTCTGAGCTCAATCTAAACATCCCTTAACAACCAGGGCTTCACCCAGGCTGGTTGCCTGTACTCGGGTGGTCAAGGAATGGAGAGGAGGAAACCCACACGGGGCACCCTGTCCCCAGTCCAAGGTGGCCCTGCCCTGACCAGATGCACAGCGTACCAGGGTCCCCCGGAAGCAGACCCCGAGATGAAAGGTGTGTGGTTGGCTTGACATGTAATGATGTAGGAAATCAACACAGAAAAAAAGAGGAAAGTCACAAAAGAGGGAGCATTGCTGGTCCTGTGGTCCATACACAGGGACTCCGGGGGACAGCTCAGCCTGTGAGGGCCCAGGAGGCTGGATGTGTCCCCACGGGCCCCTTTCTAGGCAGGAGGGGATGGTGCCAGCTTCAGGAACCTGGCAGAATGATGAAGATGCAGCTCAACCCCAGCAGGAGGCCATCAGTACCCTCACCTGCTAGCTCCCAAGGGCCCCTTGTCTCCATCGGAGGACACGTTCACCTTCCAAGATTCTGAGTTCGCTTTCTGACTCTGCCATCTACTCAACTCTCTCCCTCAAGTAAAGCAGTCAGGACCTCACAGAGGCTTATGACATATTTCCGAGGAACTCTGCAACCTTACACAGGCAACATAAGGCAAGGGGGACTTGTTATCTCCACAGCGAGTGTAAACATAAACCAAGTAGGTATAAAACCTACTTTACAGATGTGGAGACAGAAGGGCACAGACATTAGGCCAGTTTCTTCAGTGCAAAGAACCAGGTCACGCCTGGATTGAAGCTGCGTGATTTTTCCACCTCCAGTAGTTTCTTCCAAATGTTTTAGGAGAAATGACATTAATCTTTACACAAACTTTCTCAAAGAAGAGAAAACAGAGACTGGTGGTCAACTCATCTTATGAGACCAGCATAAATCTCATACCCAAACCTACCAAATAGGGATTTCCCTGGTGGTCCAGTGGTTGAGACTCTGCGCTTCCACTGCAGGGGGCACAGGTTCGACCCTTGCTGGGGGAACCAAGATCCCACATGCCACACGTCATAGCCAAAAAAAAAGCCCAACAAACACATCATAATTTTCAGACCAATCTCTCCCATGGACAGATGTAAAGATTTTAAACAATATATTAGCAAGTAAATCCAGTGTTACCAAAAGCATAATACCTGTGTTTCCTTTAAAAATGCTTTTTCACTCTGCAGTGTCAGGGTTGGATTTATTACATTAATGAACCACTGAGAGGTTAACAAATTGCTTCCTAGGTCAGAGGAAGCAGACTATCAGGACCATCAGCGAGATCCCTACACCTAATTTTTTGATGTATTTAAAATATCACAATCCCCATCTCCTTTCTTTCGATTTCCCCTGAATACCCCACAACACATCTTGGATTAAAGGCACAGTTTGACGGAAATCTCGTCTTGGCCACACACCAGTCAGTTCTCACAACAAGCTGGACCTACGAGAGGTGTTAAGTCTCACCCAGGAAGTGAATACAGGACCCCAGCCCCCCACTTTTAATGAGTAAACTCCTGACCCTGTTTCAGTTTCTTTTTTTTTTTGGACAGTGCAATGTGTGGCAAATGAATTTTTCCCCAGGTCCACTTCAAATCTCTCAATGTTTTCAATTCTAATTCAAGTCTCTGTTCTGTCTTCTCTGTTTGATGAAGACCTCAGTCTCCTGTCTATCTCCTTGGGCCATGCCCAAGCTCCATCATGCCTGTCCCTCCAACCAGCTGGGCCCCACAACCAACCAGATCACATGCTATGGAGACTGCAGAGCAAACGTGTCCAAAACCAGACACCTGCCCCTTTCTGCTTCACTCACAGCTCCTGCTACTCAACTGGGGCAATGCTCCTCCTCTGAAGCCAAAACCAAGGAGCTGGCCTCTTGTTAACAGGAGCAAAGTGGCAGGTTGTTTTAGCTATGTTACAACAGCTGAGGGGTCACTGAAGCTTTGATTCCATTTTAATTTCATTAATGTGTTTGAGGTGTTATGAAAATACTGCATAAATAAGAGATGAATTCACATTCAACGGTGGCTCAGTCATAAAGAATCTACCTACCAATGCAGAAGACACAAGAGACTCAGGTTTGATCTCTGGGTGGAGAAGATCCCCTGGAGAAGAAAACGGCAACCCACGCCATTATTCTTGCCTGGGAAATCCCATGTACAGAGGAGCCTGGTGGGCTACAGTCTATGGGGTCACAAAAAGTGAGAAAAGACTGAGCAACTAAACAACAATGAAAACCATCTTACAGTCAGCAGTCCCATGGTGAACTCACTCTGCAGTTCATAAAATAACTTTTGTGTAAAAGTTATGTTTTCAAAACTTTCACTTCACTTTAGAAATTACTTATTTAGGTCTTTCCCATACCTTGGCTGTTGTGAATAATGATGCAAACAGTGTATGGGTACAGACATCTCTTCAAGAGAGTGTTTTCATTTCTTTGGATGAATACCCAGGAGTGGAATTCTAGATTATATGGTAGTTCTAGTTTTGTATTTTGAGGATGCTCCACAGTGGTTGCACCAATTTACATTCCTACCACCAGTGCACAAGCGTTCTCCTTTCTCCATATCCTCACCAGCACTTGTTATTTGTGGACTTTTTGATCACAGCCATTCTGACAGGTGTGCAGTGATGTCTCATGGTGGTTTTGATTGCATTTCCCTGGTGATTAGTGATGTGGAGCATCTTTTCATGGGCCTGTTGGCTATCTGTGTGTCTTCTTTGAGAAAGAGTCTATTCTGGTTCTCTGGGTTCGAAGTTTGAAGACTGTGAGATCTAGGTTAAATTAGCTAGCAAGTATCAATATTTAAGGGGCTTCCCAGGTGGTGCTAGTGATAAAGAACCTACCTGCCATTGCAGGAGACATAAGAGATGCCGGTTCAACTCCTGGATCAAGAAGATCTCCTGGAGTAGAGCATGCAGCCCACTCCAGTATTCTTGCCTAGAGAATCCCATGGACAGAGGAGCCTGGAAGCCTGCAGTCCATAGGGTCACACAGAGTCAGACACACAACTAAAGAGACTTAGCACTTGAGCACATCAATATTTAAGGATCAGACTTCAGCATTTTCCCTTTCTGCAGTGTGTGAGCGCTGCTGGTCACTGAAGACACCCAACCCCTCCTGGGTGGGTGGAGGACACAGGGGAGGTTCCAGCCCAGTCCTGCCACGTGGTCCCTGCAAGGCCTTCGGGGAATGGAGGAGGGAAAGTCTCAACCTGCCTGGAACGGGGAGGGAAGCCTATTTCAGGAAAATGAAAGCCTTCAAGAGCAGATGGGGAACGCATGCCAGAGAGCACAGGATGTGAACGGAACATGGAAGCTGCGAGTGCCCCTGCACCTCTGCCCAAGCCTCGGGGGTTTCGGGGCCGGGCTGCCTGTCTCCTCCTCCTGGCCGGTGAAAACAGCCGATGGCCAACACAAAACCGTCGTCCGTGGAGTCCCCTTCTAATTGCTCTTTATTCTTTAAAAGCAAGAGGATGACATATGCTCAATCCCGCTAAACGCTTTAGAAAATACTTCTCAGCTGTCTTACAACCATTGGTCAGGGAAGCCGCGGAGCAGATCCTGACGGGGCAGGTGAGTTCCTGAAGGGAGGTGCACGTGGGCACCTGCTGCCCGAGACCAGGGAGTCCGGGACCCTGCCCACCGTCTGTCTTGGACCCTCCAGGTGCTTACAGTCAAGCGGCAGGAGGCTCGCCCTGCCCGAGGCCAGACACTTCACTCACCCAGGAAGTGGGAACTCAATGGATTTTGCAACTCAGTGTGGACTGCTGTCTTCAAACCCCTGCGCAGTTCGTCACTCACACTGCTCTTTAAATTACATGAATCGGATCTCTTGGCTGCATTCCAGCCTGGGAGCCCTGTGTCGGGGCAGCATTCACAAGCCCGTGTTAGGACAGGTGCCACGGCCCCAGACATGCCTGGCGGTTGGCTCAGGCCCTTTCTTGCTGTGTTTGGAGGTTAATTGCCCAGAGGAGTTGCGGGGGGAGGGGCAGGTGGATTGACGGCTTCTCTCCAAGGACGCCTCCGGGGGACAGGTGAGGCGGCCCAGCCAGGAAAACACTTGGCAGGATAGGGGGCTGGGAAACTGGACACAGACCCCTGGAAAGATGGCGGTGACGACAAACACCGCACTGTGTCCACAGGACCCCGATCCATGGTGGGGGAGTAGCACTGTGGAGGGAGTTCTCTCCCCAGTAGCAGAATGCAAACCATCCAGAGCTAGAAAGTTGGTAGGAATTCCCTCTAGGTGGAAAAATCTGAAAGGTACCATAAGCGGTGCCGAATTCCTGTGTCATTAATGGACTCTTACGTGTCCTGGGTCAGCACAGCTCCAGGCTTGTTAAGATAGGCTCACCTGCTTCTTGCCGTTTTGAATTACGTTTGCAAAGCGCTTCCAACTGCAGAACCGAGAGACCAGCTGCCCACGCTCCAGTTCGCCGGGGTCTCTAAGCATCTATAGACATGGAGCGTGAGTGTGATTCAGAACCTTCCACAGTCATGTAGGGGGTAGGGCGGGCGTGGGATCCTCACATGAAGAACATGAACCACCCCATCGATAACCCCTCATCCTGGAGAGCCTGCCTCTGTCAACATTCAGGACCTCCACAGAGTGAGATCATGACACCAGCTGGTGGGTGGGAGGACACAGCTCAGGGAACTGTGGGAGGCCCATGGCCCCAGAATGAAGCCCCGGATTCTGGGTCTATGTACCATCCGCCCGATGTCAGCTTCCAGCCTCCCCAACCCGATACCGCGGGACATCAGGGGGCCAGAGAGGGACACGCCCGAGCTGGTGGTGACAGCCCTGAGTTCTTGGCATGACCCTTTCCCGTAGGTCACCCTTAGGTTCTTCACTGAGGCAGCACAGACCATCCTCAGGGGCCCTGCACAATTGCCTGTGGTCATTTTCCAGAGTGTTTCCAAAGATAAAGGGAATATTTAGGTGACATGAGAGGAAATTCAAATTATTGTTCCTAGACCTTCCTGGGGTGAGGGGGGAACAGCCTAAGGAAAAGCATGGTGAAGATGTCAACTATCCCTAAAGTTGTACATAAAAATAAACAAATGCATGTCAATGTTATTTATATATTACTTATATGCTAATATATAACAATTACATAAACATAAATGCATACACATATGTATAGGGTAAATGTAGTTCCGAGTAATTCCTATCAAGATTCCAGCATGGATTTTTGTAGACACAGACAAGCTTATTCTAAAATCTATGTAGCAAGGCTCAGGCTATAGACCAGATGAAACAGTCTTGACACTGAAGGACAAAGTGAGAGGACTCACTTTACCAGCAGTAAGTCTTATTATGCAGCTCCAGTAATCAAGACAGTGTGGGACTGGCAGAGGGACAAAGACACAGGCCAACGGAACTGAGCAGTAAACCCAAATACAGACCCACACAGATATGCTGAATTTATTTCTGACAAAGATGCGAAAAGAACTCTGTGGCAGAAAGTATTTTCAACAAATGGTGCTGGGGTCACTCGACACCCATATGCAAAAATTATAAATCTTGACCTAAAGCATACACCTCACACAAAAATTAATGAATACCGGGATTAAATGTTAAATGTAAAGTACAAAACTCTTAGGAAAAGAAAGACAAACTCTTCGAGGTCTAGGCTAGTCAAGAAGAATTAGGTTGACACACCAGCCTTACCTATAAAGAAAAAAAAAGCTGATAAATTGGACAACGTCAAAATCAAAAGCTTTTGTGAAAGTCCATCTGAGAAGTACAAAATGTCTACCCATAACCCGCAAAGGATTGTACCCAGACTATATTAAAAAAAAAAAAAACTTTCAAAACTAAATGTTAAAGCAAACAACCCAAATTTTTTGGATGAAAGACGTGAACAGGCATTTCACTGAAGACGATCCACAGATGGTAAAAAGGACACGGCCAGCCCTCAGGGAAATGCACATGGAAACCGCGGTAAGAGGTCACCTACCAGAGCAGCTAAAATAAAGAACAGCGACAACACTGCTGTCCCTGGTGAGGGTGTTCCCTCATGCTTGGCTAGTGGCCCATCAGGTGAGGCAGGCACGCAGGACTTCTCATACAACCAGACACTCACCTGTCTCCCAGCCCAAGAGGCCAAGGCATTTAGACTTTCCACTTTCACAGCACTTAAACATGCTGGAAATGGAGGCGACAGGTGGGAATTGCAGGAGGGGTGGGTATCCCGTGGGCTCTGCAACAGGAGGGGACGTGTGGGTCTGTGACCTCGGTGGGGGTGAAACAGTGCAACCAGTGAGGCTGTGTGGATCCGAGTGTGCACAGGCGAAGCTGAGAATCAGACCGTGATGGGCAACTGCATTCATGCCATGAGTTACCGTAGCCAACAACACGGGGCTTACAGATGACACACGTAAAACCTTGAGAGGGATTATTCGAGAGCGGGAGGAACCACGGAGAGGAACGCGTGCAGTCTCTGATGGGCGATCTGGGTGACAGCGATTAAAATCACAGGCAGAGGTACCGTCCTCAGAGGTCTTACTATTCTGCGACAGAATTGGCCCAGGCTCCCCAGTGGCTTCTGGCCTGGTGAGAAAGAGAGAGGGGTCAGCCTTGCCCCAAGTTATTAAGGGCCTTTCTGGGCAGCAACTGCTTATTGCTTTTCAGAGAAACAACCAGAGCTAAGAGTTCTCAGGCTTCTGGAACCTTGTAAGGGGTCCTCATGTGGTCCGTGTAATGTGCTACGGACCAGGCGAGGATGCTGGTTAGGAGAGAGATCGCACAGACCTCTGTCAAGGGAGAGTGTCGAGCTGAGCAAGTTCCAGGTCTCTTGCTCAGAAACCTCCCACCTTTAGCCTTCCAGTTAAAAACGATCAGTGAGGAACAGAGCTCAGGCACAGAGCTGGTGCCATCTATACTTAAATTTTTCTACAAACACAGATTCTGATGAAAATTGAGAAAAAACACATGGATAAATCTAAGTTTAACCACACATAGATATTTTCTAACATAGGTAATATTAAGAAAATATTTCAAGCCAACCAAAAAAAAACAAAAAACACCAGGCAATGAGGGTATTTCCTGCCAACCACCGTTTTCCTTTTCCTATCATTAGTCACTGTTCACAAAGATAGCTTCAAAACTCCCCAAAACTTTCTTTTCATAATGTGCTTGGTCTACACAAATTTGAAGGTGTCTCATTCAGCAGATTTTATCAAAGTTTAAGGTCTGCACAGAACTGAGCTGAAATCTGGTGGAAGCCAGTCTCCAGTTTAGGGTTGTTTTTACTGTACAGTCACTCAGTCATGTCTGACTCTTTGTAACCACATGGACTGCAGCACGCCGGGCTTCCCTGTCCTTCACTATCTCCTGGAGCTTGCTCAAACTCATGTCCATTGAGTCGGTGTTGCCATCCAACCATCTCATCCTCTGTCGTCCCCTCTCCAGCATCAGGGTCTTTTCCAATTTAGGGCCTTACTGTTAAAAGTCCCTCCTCAGTTGCGTGTTTATTGTTTCCTCTCTCCCCCAGTTCAACCCCACTGACAAGTGCAATGGAAAGTCATTTATTATAACTTAGAATCTCCGTTACTGAGGAAAATGGCAGCGTTTCAGCAGAGTTCTCATTCTGCTCAACAGCCAAAGTGTGCATTTCCAGCCATTCTGAGGCTTTATTTTCCCGGCTGAGGAGGCCAGCCAGCACAATGGGTGGGGAGGGGGACTGATGGGGGGCCGATGGCTGACTGTGCCAACCTCCCACCTGAGATTCTGGTTTACTCCTATCCATCCACCTCCAGGCCAGCACACTCTTCTGGGCTGAGTTGGACAGGGGCTCAGCCCGCTGGGTGCCTGTGGTCCTCCCCAGGCCTGAGCCCACTGAACCCACCTTCCTCCAATGGGAGAAATTATGCCCCTTTTCTTTGCATCTGTCCACCATCACCCCAAATTCCTGCACTGGGATTGTACATAAAAAGTCTGCTCTCAGAATCTCACTTCTTATGCAATTCTTTGAGCATAAAGTTTAACTGAGTCTCTTAGAAAACTATTCCAGCGTTATTGCAGTCTATTGTAATTATGGCTATTAAATGAAGGCCTCTCTGAAGAATTTCCTTGATCCAGCGATCACGTGGGTCTGACAGGTTGAGAGTCAGAGAGTGCTTGTCCGCCACTCTGATGCCCTGTGGGCTCACGCGGACACGCTGAGAGTTCAGAGCAGTTCATGGAAGAAGTCCATCTGCAGCATCTCAGAGACTGATGACATGCTCCACTTCTCCACACTGAGAAGCACTGGTTTGCTTTCAACTTTGAAAAAAAAAATTTTTTTAAACAATAGATATAAATCGTGTGAGAGGTAATATTTTTGTATAAAAAAATGTTAGTCAAATATTTGTCCTGAGTGCCCTGAGATAGGCATGTTATTTTCTTTCTGGGGATTTTAAACAATTCCTCCTCTTCTTGCTCCTGTTCAGAGCCCCCACACTGCCCATCTGGCCTGTTACCAGATGCTGTCCAGTGCTGCTTAGGGTGACAGTTCTTTTCAAACCCAAGGTAACAAGTAAAACTATTTAAAGAACGTGTCATCTCAAGTCCTTTAAAATTCTTTTTTCCATATAAAAAGGAGATAGAGACAGAGAAGGAGGGAGGAAGACAGATAGAGGGAAGGAAGAAGGGAGACAGAGGCAGAGAGGCATAAATCTCCGAAAAGTGGTTTTCCTCCAGGACTTGGAACCCCAGGCTGTGATGAGATAGGGCTCGGCACTGAGTCACCACGAACGTCCCCGCTTCTTGCACCCTGAGTCCTTTGCCCTCCTCTCTTGTGTCTCTGAGACACTATCCTTCGGAGTCTAATTATTTTTGGTATCTGTTACAATTTGGATGACATCTACAATTACAACTAACTTGGGGGTTTTGGCCAACCTGAATATAAAAATCTCATTTCTATGAGAAAGAGTATTATTGTTTTATGACAGTGAGCAGCATGGTGAGAATTCTTAGGAAATGAAAAGGGAAAGAATCATAAAATCCTGGGAAAAAAAATTCTAGTATTTTTCTCTGTGTGATTCATTCAGATTCACCACAATTGAGCTGTTTTCATCACTTGATTTCTCTTGATCTTGGAGGCGATTTGTCTGACATTTTGAAACTTGGAGAGAGGGAGTGGGGTGCCTAGAGCCCAGAGGGGCCCAGAGTGTTGGGTTTATCTTGACCCAACAGGAAAACCCCAGTGGAAAATGACTTTAGCTGAATTCGAGCTAATAGCACAGAGATGCAAATGGCTTCAGGAGGGATGGGGTAGGACAGTTACTAAATTGTTTCCTTCCATTTCGGATGGTAAGAGTGCTGTGCCCACAGCAAAGCAGAGAACACAGTGAAGAACAAGAAAGTACAAACATGAACAGAGGCAACCAACAAGTGCACACGTCCTGGGTGTGTGCTGACATCTGCAGAATCACATGGAGCGCTGGAGGCTGCGGGTTTGTCTCAGAGACGCCCTGGGTCTTCGCCAAGAGCCTCTCCCAGGCCCCGCGTGCCCATCACAGCATCGCTCCAAAAAGAAATAGAAATGGAAGAATCTTGTCATGTACATGTTTTAACCTTTAAGCGACAGAAAGGAGTGAAGTCGGCTCAGCCTCACCCCCATGGCTGCCCAAGGCTTCCGAGGACACCACCACCACCTGAGTTATATCCGGTTTGGGAGAAAGAGTTTTATTGTTTTATGAGAGTGAGCAGCATGATGAGAATTCTTAGGAAATGAAAAGGGAAAGAATCATAAAATCCTGAAAAAAAAAATTCTAGTATTTTTCTCTGTGTGATTCATTCAGATTCACCAAAATGTTTCCTTTACTGGGCCTGCCGTAGGGGCAGCTAGGAGAGACCCCACTCAGGATGTTCACAAGATCCCCGTCTTTCCCTTGCATTTTCCAGGGTGGACCCTAAACAGAGCTTGAGCTTCAGAGGAAGACACGCATTCCGTTCAGGTGCATCTAGTGGGCGGGGAGGGGGTTCCCACTGCCCCTAAGTGGACATGGGGCACCTACGGGGTGGGAACATGGAGGGCCCAGAGGAGGTCGCCCAGTGGTTTGAAGAAAAGTGAGGTCCGTGTGGTCAGGAGCTGCAGCGAGGCCTGCAGGAGGCCCCCCCTCCCTCCCCGTCTCCCAGACGTGATTGAGGTCCAAGTGCCCATCTCCCCTCCACAGGGCTCAGCAGCAACCTTGTCTCAGGTCAGGCTGATTTCCTCAGGTCCAACGCTGCTGGCCTTTGGGGCAGGTGATACTTCGAGGGGCTTTCCTGCATTTCGCGGTGGTCAACAGTCTCCTCAGACTCTGTCCTCAACACCCAGCCCCCACCAGCGCGACAGCCCCAGACATCTCCAGACACGGCCGAGTATGCCCAGGGCTGACCCTCCCTGGTCCAGGCCAGAAGGCGCAGGGCCATCCCTCTGCAGCAACCACCCCGAGGGCACCTAAGTCAGGTGACTTGGCAAGGCTGGGGGCGGAGGTGGGTGTTGTCTGATGACCCTCCCATCCCCCTAAAGAGAAGAAAAAGCTGCAGCCGCATTGGAGCCAATCTGGGACTCAGAACCAATGTGTGTTCTGACCCGGGGACAGATGCCAAAGACAGCAGGGTGAGCAGCTCAGGCCTGGAGCCCAGCCTTGCGGGAACTCATGCTGAAGGCAGTTTTCAGAGGGACATCTGAAATGATCCCATCTGTACACGCAAGGAGGGGCCTGCTATCCACAGGGCTGTGTGACTGGATGGATGTTTAGACAGAATTCTCCAAACTTCTGATCAACACGCAGCCTCCTCCACCCGAGCGGGCATGTCGCAGGCAGCCCGCCCCTGCCCGTCCCCACCCGCACGGCCTTAGACCTGCCTGGCTGCTCCAGCCCTGACCCCTCCCTCTCACAGTTGGGAACCTCCATCCTCACCACTAGCATTTGTCCAGAGTCTGTCCCCATCCACCAGCCTTCACTGCTTCCACTCCAGTCAAGCCAGGAGTCTTGATATGAATTCTTGAACCTCATCACCAGTCTCCCTGCATACACGCAGCTCCCCTTCATGCTCTCAGGACAGTCTGAGCCATCCTGAGGGGCATGCATGTCACTGACCATCCTGGGGGACACACGTGTCACTGGCCTGTCCAAACAGCACCTGCCTCCAGCACCTGTCTCCCCAGTTCCTTCACAGCAGGCCTCACTACCTGACACACTCCGTGTTTCCTGCTTTGCTGTGGGCACTGACCATCACCCACCAGAGGGGCACCTCCTGAGGGCACACCAGTGTGTGTCCTCACTTATTCCAGAATCCAGAATGGAGCCTGCACTTAGAGCCACATTCCATGGATGGAGGAAGGAAGGAGGAACATGTGCTCAGCGCTGTGAACTGCACTTGTTATCACACTTCCAGTCCCCCACTCAATGCACATCCAGAGATTTTGGGAAAGAGGGGCATCCCCTCGCAAGGACCAGGAAATGGACCCACCGCAGGAATTCACGTAAAAACCCTCCCGGGCCTCCCAGCTTCTGATTCCCACGCAAAGACCTTGAAAGTCACTGCTCCGTCTTTACAGGAAGTGACAACCCAACAGACCGAAGGATGGTGGCACCATTGGGTCCCCAGTGGGGGCACAGTGATCACCCTTCCAGAGCAGGGTCACAGGAGCAGACCCAGCCGTGGACCCGGGGTAGGACCCAGACAGCAGTGAGAGGATCGTGGGGTGGGTCTCAGGGTTCACTGTTCAGGGGGACCTGGCCACAGGCCCCACAGAGTGGTAGGGTTTACCTCTATGAGCCCGACCAGTTCCCACGGTAAAAACCAGAGACAAGTCCCCCCAGGCTTCGGGCAGGGGGAGGAGAAAGCTCTGAAGAACACCAGAGCACTCTGTTCTTCTTAACAAGGCCTGGTTGCAGGGAAAACTAGCTAACCAGTGTCTAACCAGCTGGGCTTTA
The DNA here is from genome assembly GCF_029378745.1 of Bos indicus. Lineage (NCBI taxonomy): Eukaryota > Metazoa > Chordata > Mammalia > Artiodactyla > Bovidae > Bos > Bos indicus. The sequence goes on along the minus strand of NC_091773.1, from coordinate 20,224,379 downwards.
TCAGAGCTGAATGGACTGGGGGAGGGGAAAGACCCAAGTCCAGCCAGCTCCAGCCAGCCTGACCTAGAGGGGTCAGGGGAAATAAATCCAGATGGAAGGAAGGAATAAAACTGCTTGGTCCACAGTTGACATGATTGTCTATGTGGAAAATAAAAATGAATAAACTTAAAAAGCTATATATATTTATAGTTGTATATATATAAAATCTTCTTCCAACACAGGCTAAACTTGCATACAAAGATCAATCAGCTGGATTCTCCTCTTTTTTCTTTCTCAACATATTCATCTCTAAGATAAAAATGCCAGCTCTGAGATGCAAACATAAAGGGTGTCTGGGCACCCAGCAAGAATTTGGGAATAAAGTACTCCCATATGGACTCTGTGGCTCAGAAAGAAATTTGATCTGACTCCTTTAAAAGTATAAAAACCATAAAACTGATCTACAGGTCTGGAAGCTGCAGACAGAACCTTGAATCAATCACAGCCCCGGATGAACCCTGTAAAGTGACCAGTGTCCTGAGAACAGACACTCGTGTACAGTCTGCCCACCCTCATTCATATCCACCCGTGGCTCCCGGAACCCTATGGCCCTCTCCTCTGCTGGGCTGACGGCAAGGTCCTCACTGATGCTCAGTCCATCTTTGGGCCCCTCAGTCCTTTACCAAACCACTCAGATTCTCTACAGCCTTTCGTTCGCTGCAAATGGTCCAAGGTCTCAGGCTGACGGAGCTGGCGTCAACACCTGTCACATGACGTAAAGAATGCTTTTTCTGCTCCTCTCACATCTTGTTCACATTCTATTTATCTTCCTCTTCTCCTCCCTTGCCTGCATTTACACCAAGCATCACCTTTCATTCATATCACCCTTTGATATTCTTAAATATTGGTGGAAATAGGACAAAAAGATGGTAGACACTTAGCTAAGAGGTATATAAGTGCCATAACCACATTGAAATTCTGGAAGTAAAACCCCGTTTTAGCAAGTTCAGTGTTAAAAACTCATCAGATTAGAGATAAAATGATGACCTGGGCTACAGGACATCACAGAAGAATGCCACATATAAGGACTGGTTATATCGTCTGGACCAGGTCCTTTAAAGAAGCATACGGTGGTCTTCTCTTAAACAGAAAGGAAGTTAGGAGACAAGACAAAGGGGTGTCTCGACTCCGTCACCTCAAGTCTCCAAGCTACATATCTGTATGTCGCTAGTTCATACCATTTCCAGCGTGAATGACTAGGGGGTTGGGGCTGGGCAGCTGTGAAATTGGGGTCCCCCTCCCCCCATGGAACTGAGCCTTCAGGAAGAAGGCCCTCCTCAGCCCTCTCGTCCCAAGAAATCCAGACAGTTTGACCCATTTCATTCTGCTTATTTGACTCACACCCTCAAGAGAATGTAGAATTTCATGATTTTCAGATGAGTAAACGAAACAGTAATTTTTCAAAAGATTTAGACAATTAATCCAAGATTCAACTTCCAGTATTTCTGGTTGTTGAAAAAACTCCACTTCCCTTGAGGTCTGTCTCTTGTTCAGATTCCCCCTCATGTACCCTGAGAACCCCTTGTTATGAGTAAAGGACAACAGCAAGCCATTACTAGAGGTACAAACATATTTACATTTATTTACTGTCATGCTATAAAACACATAGCCAATAGCATTCTTCAGTGCTACATACCTTTAAGAAGGCAGTGATGAGATGATATCCTGTAAAAACACCTTTTAAAACCAAATCCTGGATGGCAAGTCAGCAGGACTGAGGACAAACGCATAGGAGGTTGGGGCACATTACTGGCCCAGCTGCGTGGCTGGGCACTGGCCAGTCCACACCTGTGACTCTGGAGAGGGTGTGGTGTTTTCCCAGAATGGGCTTTGATGGAGCCACTGTCCCTACCTTCCTGGCCACTCCTCTGCAGTCTGGAGAAGGCAAAGTCAACCCCACCATGTTTCTGCAGCCTCTTTCCACTCACAGCTTCTGTCTCCTAATTTTCCCTGACATGCACCCTGCCCAACTTGCAGTAAATGCATGACTCTGCCTGACCCCTGTCCTTCCAGCGACCTGGAGTGGTCAGGGGGCCAGTGAACTCTCAGAGTAAAGTCAGGACATCCCACTAGTGTCCCCACAGAATCTGATGGCTCCTTCAGTGGCAGCAGGCTCAGGAGAGAAATGGTCACACGCCCCTGAAGGGGGTTATCTTGCCAGAACTGTCCAGCTGCCCCTCCTTCTTTGGAAAACTGACCTCTTTCTGGCTGCAGCATCTGTTGGACCCTTCGGAGAGCAAAGCCCAAAGCTGGAGCTCTCCCTGCCCCACGCTGTGTCCAGGTTGTACCATTGGAGAACACAGACCCCACATGTCAAAGACAGAACATACCTGTGGCAGATAGATGTGTGTGCCCCAGTCCCATCCCTTCCTGCAGCCCCCTTCTCCTCCTGACCCCGGGACCAGCTCTCCACCCTCCTCACCCACTGTTCCTGATGCTTCAACAAGGGATGCAGAGCACCCGGGACCAACTCCTCCCAGGGGGGTTGTGGGGGGACACACGCTGAAGCAGACAGAACTCAAGGGCGAGGGAGGAGCCCCAGCCTGGGACCCCGACATCGGAGGGTGGGTGGTGTCAGCATCTGGAAAGGACATCTTTCCAGTAACCCCAGCCAGTCTTCTGGCCCAGCCTTGGTGCAGAGATGCAGTCAGTCCCCCAAGGTGGCTCTCACTACAGATCATAAGCTCCAACAAATGCCGGGACTCGCATGGAGACCAACCACACCCAGAGTCAGGGGTGCATGGCCCCAGAGTCTCCAGGGGTGCAGCAAGGGCACTGCTCAGGCTGTGCACCCCAAAGTCCTGACCCAGCCGCACCCCCAGCACTAGGTAGGACCTGCCCCCTCAGGCCAGGTGGCACCCCCTCCCGAGAGAGGGCCCGGCACCCCCAGCCTCATGCAGCCTCCTTGCCCCCGAGCAGGTGTGGACCCAGCCCGGGTGCTCATCTGAGCTCCAGCCCAGGCAGGCTGATCCGCCACCTCCCACCCCCACCCCCCTGCAGCCACAGCACCTGCGCTCAGCGCTCACCCCAGCCGCCATCCAGGCCGCCCTTCCCACACACTTCTGCTGTCATTCTTTGCAATAACTCAATCTTCTGAGCTTCCCCTTGGCGTTTTGGAAATCACACCAAGAAGCCCTAAACTATTAAAGTGAATATTGTTCATGGCCCAAGCCATTTTCTTTAAAAACAGATCAATAACCTAAAACAACAAAGATGCACTTTGGCCCCACTGGCCTTCACTGGCCAGGACACTGGGCACCTGTGGTCAGCATTGGGAGGAAAGCCTGTGTGTCTCCCACCAGCCGAGGTCCGGTGCATGCTCATCACCCCACGCTGCTGGGGTCCCACCCATCTGCCAGTCCCCCCAGCTGGGGTCCCATCCACCTTGTCCATCCCCCCCACTAGGGATTCACCCATCTGCCCATCCTTCTACCCCCATCCCCCACACTGGGGTCCTGCCCACCTGCCCATGTCCATATTCCTCCTCCATCTGCCTGGCCACCTGCTGTGAGTCCCTGACCCTTCCTGCAGGCCTGCCCACCTGTTGCTCCTGACTGTCCCTTCTGTTCTCTGCTTTCCCCATGGGTCATGGCCGGATTATTTCCGGGGCTGACTCATCGGCTTGGCTGTCTGGCAGCCATCCGCCCTGGCCAGGCTCCACTGGGGAGCGGCTCCCAGGCATGGACTCAGCCGCCTGGTCCGGCCCAGCCCGCAGCCATCACTGCGCTTGTGACCGGGCTCCCTGCGTCTACAGCATCAGCCACCTGCTTCAGGCCAGGGCTCCCGGGTCAGCTGTTGCCACACCTGCTCAGAATCTGTGTGTTCACAGCGGAATTCCCGCCCTCTGTCACAGCCTGTAGTCCCTCAGCTGTGGCTCAGACCCAAGTTCACAGCCACGTGCTGTTCCATGCTCCCATGCTCTGTGAGAGTGAGAGAAGATGCCCAGCGCCCAGAGAGTCAGGATGTGAGCCCACCCCTGTGCATCCTCAGATGGGCTGGGTCTCCCAGTCACTCAGGGCCTGGGTGTGTGTTCACCTGGCGGGTGGAGAAGGGGGTCTGATGATCTGAAGAGAGGAAGGGGCAGCGGGTGCAGAGAGTAGTAGTGAAGGGAAGGAAGGGAAGGGCTAGAGGTGGCGGTAGGACAGATTTCGTTTTTCACTTCTTCCACTTTTACTGAGGAATCACTGACGTGCCATGCCATGTATGCTTGTACAACATGATGGCTTGGCTTACATATAATGTGAAATGATCATCACAGTGAGTTTAGTGAGCATCTATCATCTCACACAGGCACACAAAAAAGAAAAAAATATATATTTTTCCTTGAGATGAGAGCTCAGGGTCTACTTTCTTAACAACTCTCCTGTATACCATTGGAGAGCATAACATTGTACAAGACTTCCCTTTTTACCACTTCTTCGCCAACACTTGTTATCTCTTGTCTTTTTGATGATAACCATCCTGACAGGCATGAGGTGGTATCTCATCGTGGTCTTGATTTGCATTTCCCTGATGGTTAAGGATGTCGAGCATCTTTGCCGGTACCTGCAGGCGTCTGTATGTCTTCTTTGGAAAAATGTCTATTCAGATCCCCTGCTCATTTTTAAATTGGATTATTTGTTCTGTTGCTATTTAGATGTACGCGTTCTTCACATATTTTAAATAATAACACTTCTCAGATACATGGTTTGCAAATATTTTCCCCATTTCACAGGCTTTTTTACTTTGTGGTTTCCCTTTGCTGTGCAGAAGTTTGTTTGTTTTGTTTCTTTTTTCAGTCCCAGTTGTCTATTTTTTATTTCATTGCTTGTGATTTACAGGGGATTTCCAAGAAAATATTACAAGAACCAATGTCAAGGAGATTTTTTTTTCCTGTATTTTCTTCTGAGTTTCATGCTGTCAGGACATACATTTTAGTCTTTAATCCATTTTGAGTTAATTTTTGTGTAAGATGGAGTCATTCTTCTACACGTAAATATCCAGCTTTCCCAGTACTGCTTATGAGCTCCCCTTGTGGCTCAGTCGGTAAAGAATCGGTAAAGAGATTTGGGTTCGATCCTTGGGTTGGGAAGATCCCCTGGAGGAGGGCATGGCAACCCACTCCAGTATTCTAGCCTGGAGAATCCCCATGGACAGAGGAGCCTGGTGGGCTACAGTTATGGGGTCACAAAGAGTGGGACACAGCTGAAGAAACCAAGCACAGAGTTTAAGGAAGAGACTGTGTTTTTTCAGTATTCTTGACTCCTTTGTCAGATATTAATTGTCTATACATGCTTGGGTTTAGTTCTGGGCTCTTGATTCTGTCTCAGGAGTGTTTTAAAGTAAAATGCATAAATTTCAGGAAATTCTGTGTTTCCAACAAAATTTAGAACAGTGATGTAAGAAAACTTTTAATTAGCTAATATAATGATGCTAAATGATACTTCCATATAGCAATTAAAAATATTCAGTGAGTAACTATACTCTTTGGTCTCTTCCAATAAAGTGTAAACATATAATTTCATCTTATTTCCATGCTTCCCCGAAGGCCCTTGCTTATGGGGGAATAGATGACTCACCATAGTCCCCACGTGTGTTTGGTGCTCCCAGGTCCCCTTCTCTGTAGCCAGGCCCAGACACAGTGTCACAGCATCACAGGACAGCCGTTCCCAGCAGGTGACTGAGCAGAAATTCTCAGGGGTGAAGCACCTGCAGGGGCAGTTCACGTCTGCACTGAAACCAGAGTTGCCCCATTGCCTCCCTTTTTATGGGCCCACAAAAGCCAGATTTAATCAATCACAAGAACAAAATGAACGGGATGGTTTCGTCACCCCATGCAGGGAGTGCTGACATTCACCCACCATGATGGTGTCACCCACCCCAGCCGCACATGGACACAGCTGACCCCTGGCTCCATCGTCACTTCTGTGCATGGGCAGGAGGTACCCAGTCAGGGTGAGGGGGTGGAGGGACGAAAGAATGCTTTTGAATGTAAGCAGCAGTCACAGCTGGAAAAGTCATTGAAATATAATATCAGCCCCCAATTGGTCATAAGTTATTTTTTGAGACTTATGAATGGTTAAAGAAATGGGATCCACCTTCGGGAAATAATGTTTCTTTATGTCTCATCCTCTCCCGTTATTCCCCAAAGATGGAACCAATGTGGGATGTTGTAAATCACAGTGTGGCCCTTGAACGGCTGTGCAGGCCCCCTGCCCATGGAGCCAAGGGTGCAGACAGCGTGCCCAGCCGTGGGGGCGTCAGCAAGGACGCGGGAAGGGGGGTTCACAGGGTGCAAGGTCAGTACGTGAGACCCAGCACAGGTCTGGCATGGGGTGGGGAGCCTCCCACTTCCTCCACTGCAGCCTGAAGCTCCCTGCCCCGTGCTCTCCCGGCCCCACTGTGGCCAGAGCCCCATCCCCACCCCAGGCTGCCAGCCTCTCATGAGGTCAGCTGCCCCGTGTGGGCAGGCGAAGAATTTCAGAGTGGCTTGTGAAGACCCCATCCGAGACAAGCCTGGAAACAAGAGCATACCAAGGCCAGAGAGGCTGGCAGGGCCACCTGGCACGGCTGGGCAGGGCTCTGCACACCTCATGTTGTCTAGATGGGGCATCATACAGCAAAATGGAGGGCAGTGGGTGTACCTGGCCGTGGCCTCACTGAAGATGTGAGACTTTAAAAACTGAAGATCTCATACTATTCATGTTGTATCACCTTTCTTTTCTTTTTTTAAAAAAGATGTTTTTTTAATGTGGAACATTCTTATAGGTCAATTCTCAAAATTACTGTATTTATTTTTGGCTGTGCTGGGTCTTTGTTGCTGTACAAATTTTCTCTAGCTGCGGCAAGCAGGGGCTACTCTCTAGCTTCAACGCACAGGCTTCTTGCTGCAGCAGCTTCTCTTGCCATGGAGCATGGCCTCTAGGACGCACGGGGTTCCGTAGTTGCGGCTCCTGGGCTGAGTTGCTCTGTAGTATGTGGAATCTTCCCGCTCCAGGAGTCTAACTCCCATCCCTTGCGCTATAGCCAGTCACTCTCCGCTCACTCAGCCCTTCCAAAGGGAGGACCACTGGTCAGGGCTTTTCCAGGAGCTGTCTCTACAAGAGAAGTTCCTCCTACAACCCAGATGAAGAAGTGGGAATAAGACACCACATTTCCTGCGCCCCCATAGAATGAAGGTAAAGGGACCCATAAACCACACTCCTGCCGGAGCTACCCACCTCATTCCTGTCTGGGCACGGGGGACCTGAGGCCCTCACCACTTTTTCCTCTTCACCACAAATAGCAAGTTTAAATCCACCCCAGGGTGAATGTGTGTTGTTACCCCCTGTGAAATCATACTCAGCTATAAAGCAGAGGGTGTCAGTCCTCAGGCCCACCCTCCCTCCCCACTGATGGCCTGATGGATGTTCCCAAACACCCTCGAGTCTATCTCCACTTGGGAACGTTCGCAAAGAGCAATGGATGGCTCAACGTGCCCGCACGAGAGGACACTGGAAACCGCCTGAGTGGAAGCACATTTTCCTTTTTAATAGTCTATAAAGTGGAAGTGTTACATGTCTTGAGAAAATATGGTATTATATCAGAGTAATGCAGTAGAAAGTCCGTCTCTAAACTGTTTGGCCAATCCACTTTACTATTCCCTGGCCGATCATTCTGTCTCCAAGAAGACAGCAATTAAATGCAAGATGAAGCCAGAATGGTCAAGAGCCTATGAACATACTGGGAATGAAAATTGCAAGTCTGTAGAAACTGGAATAAAATCAGGAATACATGGTGAAAAATCAAGGTCAGAAATGTCAAAAGAAAAGCGTAAAACAGGGGGCTTTGCTGCTACGGTTGCCTAGGTAGAAATAGGTGAGAGAAGGACCAGTTTTTGTGCCTCAAAGTGGTGATGATGCTGGTGACTAGGGCTGCCAGGACCCTCAGGGCTCATAGCTGTCCTGTCCACCTTCTCAGCACATCACTGTCACCTCCAGGGTCAGGTGCCTGCACAAGGTCACACAGGATGGCGGGAGGCAGTCCTTGAGGCCAACACCAATTCTGTGCTGTCCTGCAGGTTACTGTCATCTTTCTCTTCAAAAGATGAAACACTCCTTCCAGTTTAGTTTCTCCTCATATTTTAAAAATGATAACAAGTGTCAATAATGAGTACAATATATATTTCCATTTGTACCATCTTCAATTTCTTTCATCCCTGTCTCCTATCTTTCCAAGTATGAGAGATACTATCTTTACCTCCTTATTTTGATTTATTCCTGGGTATTTTATTCTCGTTGATGAAACTTTAAATGGGATTGTTTTCTTAATTTCTCTTTCTGATAGTTCATTAGTGTACAATGTATTGCTGTTGTTGTTTAGTCGCCAAGTCGTGCCTGACTCTTTACAACTCCATTGACTGTAGCCCACCAGGCTCTTCTGTCCATGGGACTTCCCAAGCAAGAATACTGGAGTGGGTTGCCATTTCCTTATCCAGGGGATCTTCCCGACACAGTGATTGAACCCATGTCTCCTGCATTGACAGGTGGATTCTTTACAATCTGAGCCAGCAGGGAAGCACTTGCCTTTTTCAGATTCTACATATAAGTGATATCACACAGTATCTTTGTTTCTCTGTTGGGCTTATTTCATTCAGTGTAATGTCCTCAAGGTACTTCCTTTCATGTCATTGCAAACGGTGGAATTTCCTTCTTTCTCACAGCTCGTGTTCTATTGTACATACACCACATCTTCTTTATCCGTCCATCCATTGGCTGCCCTGGAGTTGTTTCCACATCTTGCCTATTGTGAATAAAGCTGAAATGAACATGAGAACACAAATACCTCTTTGAAACAGTGTTTTCATTTCCTTTGGGTTTATACCAACAAGTGGGATTTCTGGGTCTTAAGGTAGTTCTATTTTTAAATTTTTGAAGAACCTCCAGACTGTTTTCCATAGTGGTTGCGCCTCTGTGTTTTGGAAACATATTCCTCTAGCTTTTACTTCTTCCAAATATGTCTTGATATGATATGTCTGAACATGTGCTTTCATTCTTGAAGAATAGTTTTGGTAGATATAGAGTTTGCAGATGACAATTCTTTTCTTTCAGCCCTTGAAAAAGGCCGTGCCAAATACAATTCCAAACAAAATTCCAACAAGTTATTTTGTGGACATTCACAGATTGCTTCTGAAGTTTATATGAAAAGACAAAAAATCTGAAATAATAAACTCAAGACAGAAAGAGAGCAAAGTCTGGGAATGGACATACCTGACTTCAAGATTTACTCTGAAGCTCCAGGAATCAAGACAGTGTGGTGTTGGAGAAAGGATGGGCAGATGGGTGAACTGGAACAGAATAGACAGGCTGAAAACAGACCCAGAGAAACATACAGTAGGCCCCCTACTTATGAACCTTTAAGTTGCAAACTTTCAAAGATTCAAGCTTGTTCAGTCACATATATTAGTTCATGTGTCTGGCGTACATTGTCACATGCTCTATACGTGGTTGTGCTTTTGTGTACTTTTTATAGCGGGCTTCCCTGGTAACTCAGATGGTAAAGAATCTGCCTGCAATGAGAGAAACCTGAGTTCAATCCCTGGGTTGGGAAGATCCCTGAAGAAGGACCTGGAAACCCACTCCAGTATTCTAGCCTGGAGAATCCCCATGGACAGAGGAGCCAAGGCGGGCTTCAATCCATGGGGTCGCAAAGAGTCGGATACAACTGAACGAATAAGCACACACACATAGAGTACAGTAGTATGATATCTTTATTTCAAGCCCACGATGTCCAGAAGCAAGTGTAAAAGTAGTGATGTAGCTGGTACTGCTAAGAAGCGCCAAGCGCTAATGATGAAAACAAAAGTGAATATGGAGAAAATACAGCAAGAAGAAGAAGTAAGTGAAGAACAGAAGAGATTCACGATGCAGGAAATGGCAAGGGGGTTTTCTTTATTTGAAGAGGTTCTGTTAGTCTTTGAGACTCAGGACCCAAATGCAGAATGGTGCACCAAGTTTGCAGCAGCTGTTCAGAACGCAATCCAGTGCACCGTGTCATCTAAGATGAGAGAAAAAGAGCTACTACCCAGACATCACTGGACGGTTTTTACAAGAGGGTGGATAGAACTGAATCCAATAAGGAACCAGAACTGATGCCATCAACAACAGGCGTGAGTCAAGTTCAGCTTGCCCTCTGTCTCCTATTGTTAACGATCGTTTGGCTCTACCATCTCCTACCTCCTCTCCCTCCTCCAGTCAATACCTTTTCTTGCCTGTTCACCTGATGCCAGCCCCTGTACGCCAACTGTTGTTCTGTGGTATTGTGCTTTTCACAGTACTGTATTGTAAGGTTTAAAAATATTTTCTTAATTTTTTGTGTTTGTTAGCTTTTTATGTGTTATTTGTGTGAAGGATATTATAAACCTACGATAGTACAGTACTATATAGCTGATTGTGTTAGTTGGGTACCCAGGCTAACTTTATTGGGCTTAAGAACAAATCAGACTTACGAAAGCATTCACTGCCTGGAAGGGAACCAGACAAAGACATAGTTTTCAACCTCCTTTTCTAAGTTGTTTACTGTAGTCAGCTGATCCCTGAGAAAGGGGCAAAGACAATTCAGTGAGAAAAGATAGTCCTTTCAACAAATGATCCTAGAACAACTGTACATCCATGTGCAAAAAATGACTCTAGACACAGACTTTATCCCCACTACAAAAATTAACTTAAAATGATTCACAATAACCAAGACATGGAAGCACCTTAAGTGTCCATCAGCAGATGAATGAATAAACAATTCAGTTCAGTTCCGTCGCTCAGACATGTCCAACCTTTGTGACCCCATGGACTGCAGCTCGCCAGGCTTCCCTATCCATCACCAACTCCTGGAGCTTGCTCAAACTCATGTCCATTGAGTTGGTGATAATATCCAACCAACTCATCCTCTGTTGTCCCCTTCTCCTCCTGCCTTCAATCTTTCCCAGCATTAGCGTCTTTTCCAGTGAGTGAGTTCTTCGCTTCAGGTGGCCAAAGTATTGGAGCTTCAGCTTCAGCATCAGTCCTTCCAGTGAATATTCAGGGCTGATTTCCTTTATGACTGACTGGTTTGATCTCCTTGCAGTCCAAGGGACTCTCAAGTCTTCTCCAACACCACAATTCAAAAGCATCAATTCTTCAGCATTCAGCTTTCCTTATGGTCCACTCTCAAATCCATACATGACCACTGGAAAACCTGTAGCTTTGACTAGACAGACCTTTGTTGGCAAAATAATATCTCTGCTTTTTAGTATGCTGTCTAGGATGGTCATAGCTTTTCTTCCAAGGAGCAAGCGTCTTTTAATTTCATGGCTGCAGTCACCATCTGCAGTGATTTTGTAGCCTAAGAAAATAACATCTGTCATGGTTTCCACTATTTCTCCATTTGCCATGAAATGATAGGACTGGATGCCATGATCTTCATTTTTTGAACATTGAGTTTTAAGCCAGCTTGTGACATATATGTGTGTGTGCATTCTGTGTGTGCGTGTGTATGTGTGTCAGAGTATTATTTAGCCATACAAAAGAAGGAAATACTGCCATTTGTGACAACACAGATGGACCTTGAGGACTTTATGCTAAGTGAAATGTCAGACACAGAAAGACAAATACTGTATAATCTCATTTATATGTGCAATCTTTAAAAAGGAAGAAAAGAAAAAAAAACAAATCATAGAAAAAGAGATCAAAATCTCAGATGTGTGGTTATTAGAGGGGATTGAATAACAGCGACTAGAGAAACAACTGGGAAATTTCCGAGCTCTGATCTGAGAATTGTTCAGTGCTGCCAACACTGGGCCACCTCGAGGGAGAGGGCAGGATGTGAAACCCATCGTGGGCTTCCCACCAGGGGCAAATTCAGGTCTCCTGTGTTGGGAGATGGATGGTGGACAACAGGCCACCAGTCTGCCAGAGCTAGGCCACCTGACCTCAGGTCCTGCCGGGCACTGCCAGCAGCATAGGCCTCGGCCCTAGGGTGACCAGGCACCTCAGGGCCCCCACTCATGGCACGGGGAGGAGCAGAGACCTCAGACCCTGGAGGGACCATCTGCAGACGCTGAACTCCACCCTCTCCCCCACTCAGTCCCCCCAGACGCAGGTTTGTGCCATGAGAAAGTTCAGATCGTTCACTGAGAAAGCCGAGCTGCCCCCGGAGGCCCCGAGCTTCCGCTGCGCTTGCTCCAGGGTCTGGCCTTTTCCCTTTTCTGCTCCTGCAGCCGCGGGGCCTCAGCACCTGCTCCCATCACACGATCCAGGTGCAGACGCACCCGGGGAGCAGATCGAATCTCCCCACCTGGCCGGGCATATGTCTGTCCTGCTGCGGCAGGAACGTGACGCCAGGTTGACAAAATGCATGCATCCAGGGGCCTTTGTTCCACTCAGCGCCCCTGCTGCCAGGTCTCCCCAGAGTTCAGGGGTCCAGACTTCTAACACAAATGGCGGATACCAGATCCCAGTGGGCGACACTCAGCTGGATATGTGTATCCCCCACTCAGGGTTCCTCCCTGTGTGCATCTCAGAGCCAGCGAGGAGTCTGGGGTCCATGTGCACACGTGTATGTGTCTGTGTGTCTGTGTCTGTGTGTGTACGCACACACCCCACCTCTGGCCAGGAAACCACGTTCCACCATCTCCACCCTCTGCCATATGCCTGGAGGCTCATTCTGCCTCTGAGATGCCTTCTCGCCGCTAAATCTGGTCTTTCCTTGGGGTGGGTCCTCGAGGATGCTGCCACCCCAGGGGTACCTGGATGCTAGAGATGGAGCTCTTCCCACGTTCCGTCTGCAGGGGAGGCGGGAACTACATGAGGCGGGGTCCATGGGAAGGCGGGGTCTATCAGGGCAGGGCCTACGGGGGCAGGGTCTTTGAAGAGGTGGGGTCCATGAGGAGGCGGGGTCTATGGACAGGTGGGCTCTATGGGAGGCGGGGTCATAGAGAGGCGGGGTCTACGGGGGTGGGGTCTGTAGGGAGGCAGGGTCTGTGGGGAGGCAGGGTCCATGGGGAGGCGGGGTCTATGTGGGCGGAGTCTACAGGGGCAGGGTCTGTGGGGAGGTGGGATCTGTGGAGAGGCGGGGTCTATGAGGAGGTGGGGTCTATAGATGTGAGGTCTATAGAGAGGCAGGGTCTATGAGGGTGGGGTCTGTAGGGAGGCGGGGTCTGTAGGGAGGCGGGGTCTGTGGGAGGCGGGGTTTACGGGGAGGCGGGGTTTACGGGGAGGCGGGGTTTATGATGAGGCGAGGTTTATGGGGGAGGCGGGGACTTGGGGCCTCACCTAACAGAACTCCGGGTGCTGTATGGGCACCAGGATGGCCACCCTGGGCACCACAGGGAGCAGATATGAGATCACGGTGCCCTAAGCGACCTCAACAGTTGCTGAAGTATATGGCCTCTGAAAAGGGGTTAGATTCCAGTACCCGGGAAAGGACAGAGGGCAGGGACAATAGGAGAGAAAGTCAGGTTCAAAGGATGCGGGGACAGGGCAGGAGGTGAGGAAGAGTCGTCCCCAGGTGTCTGTGCCCCAGGCCTTCCCACCTGGGAGCCCCCGCCTCCCCAGCACTCAGCCCTCCTCACGCTCAGCACACAACCCCCTGAAGACCCTGGAAACTGGAGGAACCCCAGGACCTACAGAATGTCATCGCGGGGTTAGAAGGGTGGGGAGAGAGGAGAAGAGGGGAGGACCCCAGCCTGAACGCTTTGTTCCCTGTCTCCGACTCCGGGCGCATCCTGAGTGACTTGGAGGACAAAGCCGGGGGCTAAGAGCATGAACAAGCTCCCCCCTCAGCATCAACAGCTTCCTGGGGAAACCCAGGAGCCCGTGAACAGGCCAAACTCTGGGGCACAGGCAGCGGCTCCTAGATCCAGGGATTAGTCACATCCTCTCCGGGGCTGGGCTTTGGTCCTGCTCCCCGAGGAGGCTGGGTCTGGAAGAGCTGCCTCAGGCCGAGCCAGGGCCAGGCCCATCCAGGCTCCTCCAGGCTCCGCGGGAAGGCCCGCCCGCGCCTGGCACACCCACCCGAGCCTGGGACCCACAAAGAGCCCTCTGTGCTCCGGCCCCGCACATTCCTGTCTGCAGCGCCTTGTACAAATAGCAATTTCAGTTTTGACCAGTGTCTGTGGGCTCAAAACTGAGGGGAACAGAATAAAAGAAGGGCGGTTGGAAGCAACAACAGAAACTCAAAGCCAAATTCTTGGTAAGTATATGCTTTTCAGAACCATGAGAAAAAGGAAAAGGCTTCAGAGATTCCTGTGGTTGAGCCCACCGACCACTGCTCTTAGGGACATCTCACGTTTCTGATGACAGAGCACAGCCCGCACCCAGGCACAGGGACACTAAAGGGTCCTCTCACAAAGCCTGGGGGACAAGCTTCTGAGTTTTTAAGTCGAGAGAAAAACCCAGATGGAAAGGGGAGCGTTCCTACCTGCAATTGGCCTGCTGGGCCACCCCAGCCACACTGGATGGCTGAGCCCCCATGCCTGGAAAACTGAGCCCCTGGGCCTAGACGGCTGAGCCCAGGGGACTGGAAGGCCGACCGCTGAGGAAGGGGCTCCTGCTGACTGCTCCCCTCGCACAGAACAGTGTCCCACCCAAGAACCTGGAGCCTGGAGGCACGAAAGGCTGAGAAAGCAAAGCAGAGCATGATTCACTCTGAGATGAAAAGTGACTCAAAAAGGAAATTGCCGGGTGCACTGGGACAGCACGGTTCACAGTAACCCACCATGAGCAGGCCCCGCGTCAGGAGCCCTCGGGGAACACGCCAGGCACACCCCAGCCTCGACACCACCCGGAGACCAGGACAGTTCCTGGCTGGTCTGGCACTCCTGGCTGCTCCTGCCAACACTGTTCGAGACCCCCTGAGACTCCAGGAACCGAGTCAGAAGTGAAGACAGGATGGTGGGACCCAGGAGGGTGGCAGAAAAGCAGGGAACCCACCTGCTCCCCGATCCCTGGAGCCTGCGCTTGAACTTCCCGCCCCAGCTCGGAGTTCCCTGCAAGCCACACACAGGGAAAAGACATGAGCTCACTTGTGTGCTGACACGTGACTCTTTCCTAGTCTCTTCCTTTCTCTCTTTCTCCTTTCTCTCTTTCTAAGGTAAAGCAGCTTTTCTTAAGCCTTAAAACAGCTCAGTATTCCATGAGTTCGTTCACCCCTGAAAAGTAAAGATTAGGGTAAACTAAAAAAGTAAAGATTAGGGTAAACTAACATAATATTATAGATCAACTCTACTTCAATCAATAAATAAGTTACAATCAATAAGTGCACTTATAAATAAGTTTAAAAATAAAGATTAGGGTAAAGTATATGAAATTACTGCTTCGGTAAGTCAAAACTGGGGCAAATATCCTCATAATTAATCTAACAGATTATACTGGGCAGAAGCCAAAGCTGCTTCAAAAGTTGCCCTTTTTTTTTTCAGACGACTTCATTGGTGTCTCGGGAGATGTTAGCACCTGTCACTCTTCCTCACCTGGTGGTCCTTACCACGGGTCCTCAAGCACCCTGGGAGGCAGTCATCTTCCCTCACCCCAGTCGTGACAAGCCGAGTCCACCTGGCATTGACCTCTGGGCAAATTCACACCACGCCAGGCTCAGGGGTTACCAAAGAACAGCATGGACCTGGCCAAGGCCGAAACCAGACTGACAGAACAGACTTTCTCAAGGGGAGAAAGCAGCCTCCTTCCCCTTCGAGCTCGGGACCACTGTGTCCCATGACCCGGGCAGAGTGAACCAACTCGGCGGGTGGGGGATGGCCACCTGGTCCATGACTGTGGGTGTGCTGGTGGCACGCTATCCTCCACGCGCCATCGCCACCCAGCGCGGGGCTCCAGGACGTCTCCACCGGGCAACTCGGCAGCTTCCATGGAGCAGTCTGCCTGCCTGCGTTCCTGCCGCCCTTCTTTCCTTCAGCGAAAACTTAAGTGTTCATACAACACCAGGCACTTCCCAAAGAAGAATCATCAGTGTCTCAGACTGTTCCCAGAAGGCAGGGACTGTGCCCCAGCCAGGCCTGTGACGTCGCAAAGGGGTGTGTGTGGTGAAGATGGACTAGACCGCAGGGGACCAGCGAGCGTGTGGGGGCGTTACTGGGGAAGGAGCCACCCATCCCCTCCTGGGTGGCCACCCCCGCTCCAGGTGCTGGGGGCAGAGCAGTATAGGCACCTCTGACATCCGCCTGCCTCTGGATCACGTGGGCTTGACAGACAGGGGGTCTGGAGTTTAGAAAAAAATATGCAGTTCTTTAAAAGAAAGCAGGATAAATAAAGTTGTATTTAGAAAAATATATACACTTTTTTAAAAAACAGGAATCAGGAACGTAAGGATTTTCACAAAAGGAGCAGCTTTCGGTCATGGAAGCACATGGAACACAGTCCAGACAGGAAAACTATAGAAACAAAACTTTTCAGAATCTACAGCACAGGGAGCTACACTCAATATTTTGTAATAACTAACCTGTAAGGGGAAAGAATATGAAAAAATTACACACACACACACACACACACTCAGTCACTTCAGTCGTGTCCAACTCTGTGAGTCCATGGACTATAGCCTGCCAGGCTCCTCTGTCCACGGGATTCTCCAGGCAAGAATACTAGAGTGGGTTGTCATCCCTCCTCCCGGGAATCTTCCCTACCCAGGGATTGAACCCCTGTCTCCTGTGTCTCCTGCATTGGCAGGCAGGTTCTTCACCATTGAGCCGTCAGGGAAGCCCATATATATACACATGTATAACTGAATCACTTTGCTGTACACCTGAAACTATGCACTGTAAGTCAATTATACTTCAATAAAAAATGAATAAAAAAACTTTCAGAATCGGATGAATTCTAGAAAAAGGAGAACAGTAACACATCCTGGACTCTGCCTCTGACCCCCTCAGACGGGTGACCCGCACCCCCAGATCTGCCCTAGTCATCGATACAGATGGAAAGCGTAATGGAAACAAGTCTGACGTTTCCACTTGCCTCCAACCCAGACCTCCTGAGCATTCTGCTTGGAGGCAGGGTGGACTGGGTGGAAAGGAAGAAAATGGCCCAGCTCCACAGAAGACCACTTCCCAACACTGATTTTCCACATTGAGCATTCTCAACGTCTGTCAGCTTCAGCTGGTGTATACAGGTGGATCCATTTCTGAATTCTCTCTTCTCTTCCATGAAGCTGTTTGTCTGTAAGCCAACAGCACACCACTATCAGATCAACACAGATCTGTAGGAAAAATCCCATTAGACAGTGTCAGTCTTCCAGTGGTTTTCATTTCTCAGCTTTGTTTTTGTTTTCTTGGGTACTTTGGTTTTCCAAATATGTTTTAGAATCAGTTAGTTTATTTCTTTTGAAAAGTGCACCCTGATATTTTGATTGCAACTGTATGAACAATAGATCGATTTTAGGAAAATTAACATTTTAGGAATGTCCTCCAATCGGTGAGCAGGAGCATCTTATTCCATTGACTTAGGCTTCTGTCAAGCAGTGGTCTTGTGTGTGTCTTTTCCTTCTTAAGTATTGTATTTTGTGTGTTGCTATTGTACACAGGATATTCGTGTCCTGTCTTCCAGTTCTTTGCTACTGGTATGTAATGTAACTGATTTTTTAAAACCGACCATCATCCTGTGACCTTGCTGAATGCACCTTGGGTTCCAGAGAAGTTTTAGCAGATCTATGTAAACCACTGTCACCTGCTAAAGAAATAATTTTACTTCTTCCTTTCCAATCATATGCTTTTTGTTTACATTTCTTACTGCACTGGCTACAATCTCCAGTATATGCTGAGTATAAGTAATGTAAGTAGTTACCCTCACATGAGTCTCAGACTCTGGGGGAAGACATTTAATGTTTCACCAACTAAGGAGGATGAACTGCAGTTTGTTTTCAATCAAGATCTTTTTACAGACTCAGGGGCTAGGACCCATAAGCTGAGGCAGTTCTGTTGGAGCCCGAGGAAGTGAGAGCCATGGCCAGTGTGACTAATCCTAATATTATGATGATTTCATTCATTCATTCATTTTTAAATATGTATGGAGCACGATCTATGCAGCCCAGCTCTGTGCCAAGTGCTAGAGATAGAGCAGAGAGCAAGTCACCCTGCCTTCAAGAAGCTTACACTCTAGTAAAATGGCATGATTCAAACAACATTTGAGGATCATTGCAAAGTGTGCTCTGTAGGAATCATACAGCCACTCCCCACCACGCTGAGTAATGGGTGGCGAGGAAGCTGCTGGCGGAACTGGAAGGTGGCAGAGGATTCAAGGATGCAGGCTCCCAGGGAGCCTGGCTCGGATGGGGGAGTTTGGGGTGGTGTCCTCACAGCAGGACAGAGAGTGGAAGGAATGAAAGTTGTTTCTTCCTTCCATCCCTCAGGAAATATCTCATTCACGCTTGAAGGCACTAAGCTGTATATCAGACACACCTCCACGTCAACCTTTTCATTCATGCTTTAGATTCCTTTTCATGCAAAAACTTGAGATTCCAACAGAAGTAGCACATTTAAACCAAGTGCACCAGGAAGGAAGGCAGTAAAATTGCATCTTTCTAATTTTTGTCACATGCAGTCAAGCTCAGCGGACGTGCTCCAGAGGAAGTGCATGGAAACAGCTCCTTAAGTAACAGGTGGCGTTTTGCTTTCCATCTGCCTGCTTTTCGGCTTTCTTTTGTTACAAGTGTTTTTTGCTTTATTTTGTTTTAATGTCAGAAAGAAGCTCTTCAGCAAACGCATAACTTAGAGCCTCCAGGTGTCTTTCTCGAGTAACAGTCTCTACATTTTCTATCCTGTGAGATTCTAGACCCTTGGAAATCATTTAATAAGTAGAATGCTTTTTCTTCCTTCAAATATACCCTCTTAAGTGTTTATTTTAGCATAAAAGCTTTCCTATGTCACCAAATAAACACCGTAGAATAATTTCAATTGAGAACAGAAATGCTTGTGCCTCCTCTCATCCCCACCGGTGACTGTATTTATTCATTTCATAAATACTTCTAAAGTGGTTCCCATATTGTGAGCCAGACACTGATAACTTAGCTAAACAACTTTCTTTTACTGCCTTCAATTTATAAATGCGGTTAGAAGACTTTTCTTCCTTGAAACTACAGGCATGCAGATATTAACTCTCTCTATATATGAACATATGTGCAACTATGAAGTTATAGAAGATTACTGTAGATTCTTAAAAAGTAATTAATTATTATACTGCAGAGGGGTTTCACTGAGTCTAGATAAGAGATGTAAGAGCTTTAGCAAGAAAAAGAACATATTATCTATTTCACATGTTGAACAATAAATTATCTCATGAAACTTTTACAAGTGTTCCCCTGAACAAAATCCACAATGTGAAAAGAAGAAAAAATCCAGGGGGAAAAAAGCAAAATCAGTGTCATGCTTTTCTCTCAGTCCGAGTTCCATGGTCCCATGTCCGGGAGACAGTGGCCGCTCAGAGGCTGACTCAGTCCTGTTTCCACTGTAGGCGCTGCTGGGCCGGACCTGGTTTCTCAGCGATGTCATCTTATGTTTGTGCCACTTTTGTGGCTTCAGCCAAGAGCCCACCCCAGTTAAGTCTGAGAAGCTATCGTCAGTGTGCCAGGCACAAGCTGCCAGCCCATCGGGCCCCTTTGCCCACTCTGCGAGGGGCTGCCTGTCCCCGTCAGCCCCCTCTGGAACCAGATGGAATAATAAGATGAACAGAGTGGTGCTGCCACACAAGTGGGGGATAGGTAGAGAGTGAGCACCTGGGATGAATCTGCTTCCCAGCCAAGTCCCCTTAAAACTGGAGCCCTCGATCGGCGCCAAGTAAACCCCGAGATGGTCTCCAAGCCAGAGGTCTTTCCGGCAGCTCCCTCCATGGCTATTAGAGCGATTTTCTTGTCTTGAGAAGTTATGAGGAGCTTTGAACAAAGTCTGCCTTCACTGACTCAAAGAAACGATTCTCTCAAAAAGGTATCAAGAGCTTTGAGAGGCTCTTTATCAAAATATTTTTATGGAGGCTCTTTCTTAAATGTTTGACCTCCAAGTTTCCCAGACCTGAAGCTTTTCAGGTTTTCTCTCCAGACGAGAAAGAGAAGACGCTCCAGGGCTAACAAGCGCACATGGAGCAGAAACGGGACCCGGCAACAGTGAGCGAGCTACATTTGCGCATGCTCCTTTCTTCTAATACTGTTTATTTGAAAAATGCTAGAAATAGCAGAGAAACAAAAGAGTAAGACTGCAGAATGTTCATAAAATTTGAATTAGGCAGGAAATCACAACGTATTGCATTTGACAGTGAATAACTGCACCACAGGCCACAGAGCTGGAGAAAGGCCGCACACCACCAGCAGAATGCAATCATCTTTGCCTGGCTCACTCTGGAGGCGCCTGTGGGAGAAAGGAAACACGACCCTGGAAATGAGGTGACACCGAGGGATTTTCTTACAGTACCTGTGAGCAGCCGAACTTCCACAAAATTAGGGGATGATTGTCAATAATTTTAAGAAAAAAAGAGAGTTTTAATGGCTCAGGTAGCAAAAAGACCAGAACGGGATCTTCCAGTTCCATTCATTCGATCTCTGTTGATTCTTCTGGGTCCTAATTCCACACATCACCTGTTGGCAGTGTCTTCCTGGGACAATGAGAGAAACTTTGCCCATTTTAAGGCTCCATCAAGAAGACAACTCAGGTAGTAGCATTTACGAGTGAGAAGGTCTGTGTGCACCTGTCCCTGGATACAGGCTGCTGCCGCACTGGCCGAGAGCCTGAATCCACACTTGCAACGTGCAGGTCATACTTTCAGTCCAGGGCTCCCGGCTTCTGTCTAGGTTGTGGTCATGATGTGCACACTGTCTTCCTCTTGACAATCAAGATCAGCTGCTTTCTCCTTTGCACATGTTCTTTGACTTTCAAACTTTCAAGCACGTGTGTCTGAGGAGGATGTTGCTTTAAGACTAGCAGGGCAATTATGAGGCAGGATGGATGGTCCACACACAAGGGCTTGGAAGAGAGCCCTGGCATGGAAGCAACATGGGGTCATGCTTATGATGTGCACACAGCTGCCAGGTCCCTGATGGCTGCAGAGCCTGAGTATGTGCCTATAACTGGGGCATTGAGCAAAAACTTCATTGATGTCTCCTGCATCTTCCTGAAGACCAACAGTCTATGATCAGGGCAGAAAAATGCAGTATTTCCCAAGATTTTCTGGCCCTTTGGGCAAAAGAATAGTCTTTTTGTAAGTGGGAGTTTGTCAAATGAGAAATTTGGAGAGAACGTGTAAGTCAGCACGTGATTGTATGCACAGCTTCACTCCAGGCGCCGGCACACTAGGAAAGTATGACCACGATTACATCAGGCCACTGTGAACAGCTCTATGGACAGTAAAAGAAGAAATCCTGAGCACGGAATAGATGTGCTTCCCAGCATAAGCGAGAGCTCACCAGGCAAACCTCTAGCGCACATTTTCTTCCTAGTTACGATACTCGTCCCCCAGGGCTGGTGGATCCCTTCAGCCCCTGTCTCCGAGGAGCAGAGCTACATCCAGTCAGGCCCGCATGCCCTTTGCTGTTTAGCCTTCAGAGGACAGACATCATGGCTCAGGAAAAGCTCTAGTTAACTTCAGTCCACAGCTGCACTCGTTTATCAGGCTCCTGTACCCCCTGCCCCACTTTCCCTGGCAGCTGGGGTGGGGGCACAGGGAGGCGCGTGGCTTAGAGACAAAGCCCCTGAGGACACCAGTTTTCTCGTCTGTCTTCAGACTCATCTTATGGACTCCTGCCCTTTCTCCCCACCCTCAGGGAGGGGCAGCCTCCTTCCACCCTCTGCAGTTAGAACTCAGCCCTCACAGACTCCAGCACCTCCTCCTCCCCACCCCCAACAAACTGCCAAACTCCAAGTGCCTGGAGTCTCCCATCGATCACCTTGAAAGCCCAGACTACACTGAGAGCCGCCTATCACCTCAGCAGATCTGATCTCAGGAGGAGAGCTGTTATCTTGTTATTCCAAGCGGGGATGTTCAAAATTGAAGACCAGCAGACCAGCTTACCTAGAACACTACCTGCTCAGGTGGTCTGGGCGTAGCCCTTAGCATCCTGCATGTGTCTCGAGGGCAGGTCCGCAGAGCCATAGGACCCCGGGATGCCTGCCAGAGCGTGAGCTGGGGAAGCCATGCCAGCTCAGAGCTGGGGCACGCCTGGAGGGAGCGGACAAGCTGCGCCAGGATAGTGATGGGGCTAGCCAGATGCAGAGGTGGCAGAGCCAGGTGTGGGGTGTGGCCCTGGGGAGCTTACTGATTTGGAAAAAGCAGCGGCTGTGAGGACTGTGGCTCACAAGACACCCCCCACCACCACCACCAGATTCATTCCAGGATTGAGGAAACACAGGAGAAACTGTTCTGGGGGTGGTGGTGGAGACCACAGGGGCCAGGGTCCCCACCATGGCAGGATGGGGCAGATGCCAAACGTGCATGGATGCACAGAAACTGGGACAGTTTGTTGAGAGCCCAGGGTCGCGCAGCAGAGACCCTCTCCCCAGCAGACGGGGAAATAGCCCTGAAGTGAAGATTTGGAGCAGGAGTAAACAGTGGCCGCATTTGACAGAATGGCTCAGAATTCTCACTGAACTGATTGTATTACACAAAACAGACACATCAGCTTGGTGGCTACACGCCACAGCCCTTACTTTCTGTCTCCCTCGCAGAGACAGGGTTCTGACCCAGCAAACAGACCGTAATGAAACAGCGATCCACACCCTTTGTGGCTGAACAAGAGGAACAGCTAGACACAGTTTCCATTCCGTAGTCCCCCAAAACTAGATGTGAATTTTCCAGTATTTCTGCTGCTGTGGAGTAGAAGACATATATCTGAGGACCCAGACATTAAACACAGCCACAGGGGCCTGCTTTGCCCAGTCCACACCATCACAGTATCTGAAAGCCAAATATCCATTTCCTTCAGAGTCCCCATAGCACGCACCACCTAGATGCACTACATTTTGAAAAATCGATCTATTAATTTAAATTACATAAATTCAATTCTATTAACTTCACCCTAAAGTTTTAACGTAACAACAAAGTAGATCATCTTTGAGGGTTTCTTTAAATGAAAGATGCAAAGTAACATAACTGTGTTCTTTCTGCAGTTCCCTACACTCCTGTTCCTGAATCCAGGACACGGAGGTCAACAGCAGAAGAAGTTCAAAAGGTAACGAATTGTGGGAGCCTGTTGAACTGGAGAAGCAAGAACACAGGATTTAATTTACCTCAGTGCTTGAAGAAGAAGGGAGAGAGGACGGCAGAGGTGAAAGATCCGACATTCCCGTGAATCCTGGGAGCCAGCCGCGTCCGGCTTTCCCAGCTCTGGTCTGGTCTCTGGTGCCTGTTTCCTCGGCTCGGTCCAGAGGACAGAACTTTTAAAAGAAAGAGCAAATACAACAGAGAAGATTATTTTTACATCAGTTCTTTGAAGAAGTCTCAATACTGCTCATTTCTCTTCTGATCTTTAAACTTGAGTCTTTTTTTTTTAATTTCGGCTTCACTGAGGTACAATTGACACAGCTATAAGATATGGAAAGTGTACACTGCGGTGATCTGATACACGTGTGCACCATGAAAAGATTTCCCGCACATGGTTAACCAACATCCGTCTCCTCACGTTTATCTTCATGTGTGAGGACATTTAAGTTCTTCTCTCTTAGCAAATTTCAGTGATACAAACAGTGATCAACAGTTGTCACCACATTTTATATTCAATCCTCAGAAATTATCCTGCCTGTAAGCTGGAAATTTATACCCTCTACCAGCCTCTCCCTGTTCCCCTGGTCCCTGGCAACCGCCACTCTAGCTCTGTTTCTAGGATAAACTCAAGTCTAAGATGGAAAGGAAATAACCCACAAAATGTAAACAACTTAAATGCTCGTCTTAAGACAAAGTATCTACAAGAAGCAGTTATATTGAGACTTTGTTATTAATAAAATAGAAAATTCTCTCTATTAATAATACACTAATCCAACTTTATGTGTTTTTTTCATAAGCAGCCTTTATTTGATACTCCAACCCCTGTAAATTTGGGATGGGCTGGTAAATGCAATCCATCAACTAAAACTGAATTTTAATAATGTCAACATCTCATTGTGTTTAGAAGTGGTAGAAGCAGAATTTGAACCTGGATCTCATCCCCCAGCCTCTCCTGATTCCAACAGAACCAGTTGTCTTTCTTAGTTGACATGTTGAAACAAATTGATATACTCAAGTTACAGCATTTAAACTATGCATTTCCTTGGTGCACTGCCCTGAGATACTGGTGGGTTACCCTGGGGACCCTGGTAGGTTACCCGGGGACCCTGTTGGTCCCTGGTCCCTGCCCAGCTCAGCCCCACCAAGCACCTGCCCACCAGGCACAGAGAGTCCAGGCAGCAAGTCCTCACCCTGCTGCTCTCAGAGTGAAATTTTCTCCAGGCACGTTCTTACCTCCCAGCGGTCTGTGTAAAGACCTACTGGCACACAACCTTCTAAAGGAAATCAAGATCAACTGAAAGGCACGTTTAATGCTTATTGTCAGCTTTACATTTTGCCAATACTGTATATGAAATATATTGTAAAAAATTAAAAATAGCACTACCATATGATCCAGCAATCCCACTCCTGGGCATATAATTGGAGAAAACCATTATTCAAGAATATACAGGCACTCCATTGCTCAGTGCAGCACTATTTACAATAGCCAAGACATGGAAACAACCTAAATCTCCACTGACAGATGGATAAAGAAGATGTGGTGCATACATACAACAGAATACCACTCAACCATAAAAAGGAAATAATTTCATTTGCAGCAACATGGATGGACCTAGAGATAATCATACTAAGTGAAGTAAGTCAGACAGAGAAAGGCAAATATCATATGACATCACTTACATGTAGAATCCAAAAAAAGGTACAAGTGACCTTATTTACAAAACAAATCTAGTCGTAGTTGTAGAAAACAAGCTTAGGGTTACCAAAGTGGGGAAGGGATAAGTTGGGAGACTGGGATTGACATAAACACACTACTGTATATAAAATACATGACTCAGTTCAGTTCAGTTCAGTCGGTCAGTCGTGTCCGACTCTTTGCAACCCCATGAATCGCAGCATGCCAGGCCTCCCTGCCCATCACAAACTCCCGGAGTTCACCCAGACTCACGTCCATCAAGTCAGTGATGCCATCCAGCCATCTCATCCTCTGTCATCCCCTTCTCCTCCTGCCCCCAATCCCTCCCAGGATCAGGGTCTTTTCCAATGAGTCAACTCTTCGAATGAGGTGGCCAAAGTACTGGAGTTTCAGCTTTAGCATCATTCCTTCCAAAGAAATCCCAGGGCTGATCTCCTTCAGAATGGACTGGTTGGATCTCCTTGCAGTCCAAGGGACTCTCAAGAGTCTTCTCCAACACCACAGTTCAAAAGCATCAATTCTCAGCTTTCTTCACAGTCCAACTCTCACATCCATACATGACCACAGGAAAAACCATAGCCTTGACTAGATGGACCTTTGTTGGCAAAGTAATGTCTCTAATAAGGGCCTACTGTATAGCACAGAGAACACTATTCAATATTCTGTAATAATTCATACGGGGAAAGAATCTAAAAGAGTGAACTCTGTACATGTATAACTGATTCACTTTGCTGTACAGCAGAAACTAACACAACACTGTATATCAACTATATGCCAATAAATAGATAATACAAACATACATAAATACTCATTTACCAGCAAGAAAAAAAAACAAACGTGTTGAAAATTTGGGGTGCAAATGAGCAATAATCACTGTACAAATGGACATGAGGCTACTGATTGGCTTAATATGAAATTAGCTGTATTAAATTAACTAAATTAAAATGTTCACTGCTGTGGACACGGTGACAGTATGTGAAATGACAGGATGGATGCTGACTTTCCAGCCAAGTCAATGGCAAGAAATGATGGCAAAACTTTCCCAAAAGTGAGAGGAAAAACGCCTCATCCTCAAGGCAATTTGTTCAAGTTTGCAAAAATAGTTCCAGGGTATCTGCCTGGGGTGTACCTGAAATAGAAAATACCAGAACGTGTACAGTTTTCAAAACACTTTTTTATGTGCAAAGAATTCATGGCTTAATATTATTGAAAATATATACAAAATTCAAACCTCATCAAAATGAGTTTGTAGGATTGTTCAAATTGCTGCATAGCCCTAAAGAAAGAAATGAATCAGGTTATAAAGCGCTCACTAAAGCTTCTACCAGGGTACTGCAATAAGCAGATGGATCAGACAGCTGACACACAGTCAGAGTTGCGAATAACCCCAAAGTCATAATACCTGGAGTGAGTTTGAGGTTCACGGCCATGCAACATCTTTACAATTCAAAAGGGCACACACACACTTACACATGTCTCCTTCCTTGCATTTTTATACAAATTCACACACAATCCTGAATATGCATTATTTTTCTAACCTTCTGACAGATATAGAAGAGAAGAAACAGTTTTAAGAATTTATGAAACTTTTTAAAACATCATCTATAAGCTGATTAAAAGGTTATAGCTGAAGCCACATCAGGAAAAAACTGTAGTTACGGGGCCTATTAAAACCTCTACTAAACTTGGCCTCTCTGTATGTAGAAAGATATTTTTAAACACAGCTCAAGTGATGGCAGAATTATTGAATAATGACGTACAAATTGTCATTTTTATTAGCTGTGGCCTTTCAGTTTCATACTTTCCACATTGTTTTTGTTTGGCAATAAAGAGAATCCTGACACTGATAAGTCTGAAAACGTTTAGAACTTGAATTGCATTATCTCTGGAATGGAATGTCACCTCCTGAGGACATTTCTTTGCCAGGTGAGCAGACAGCCTCTGGGTGTGATGGGCTACGTGTGTCAGTCACGTGCTGGGCCCCGGGCCCTGTGCTGGTCACTGCACCTCTCCAGCCCCGCAGCCGAGGAAGCTTCCGCCGCGGCCCCGCCTTCCCGAGACAGAAGATCCTTCACGGCCCCGAGCGTCTCTGCAGAGGAGCGGACCGAACACACACAGCGGGAACCGCTGGCCGCGCAGAGCCTCACGCACTGGATGGACGTGAGGAGGCCGCCCGTGGACCGAGGCAAGAACCCAGGCTGAGGGGGAGTCTGAAGTCCAGACTCCTCTCTGGGTGAATGTAAGCCTTTTACAATACACGCCCCAAGGGTAGAACTGACGACTGTTAGAACAAAAACAAGGAGTCAGTATTCTACACAGCGGGTAGCGACCTGAGGGAGTCAGGATCCGGCAGGTCACGTGTGCACAGTCCAGAAGAGGCCGCCCCGCAGGCTACACCATGGCACGCGCTCACACCCGCTGTTTGTAAAATGGATACACTGCCATTTTCTAGAGTTATTAAAAATTATTTTTAAATCTTAAAAAATCCATATGTCTTTGAAAACATATATACATATTTTTCTATCCTTTGAGTAGAAACGTTTGTGTAAAATTAGTTTTAGGCCTTGATTCTGACGTGTTTATTTCTTTCCTTGGTTTGCATCAGGAATTACCCCCTGACAAGTCCCTTTCTGATAACACTGCTGGTTCTCATCTAAATAACTAATTTAAATAAAATAATGATAAATAACTGGTTCTCATTTAAATAACTAAGAAGTGACCAAGCCAAAGGCCAGCACACATGATGAAGAGAGACGAGGGACTCCTCTGTCACATTGCCTGACCTGTGGCCTCAAAATGAGAAACAAGTTTTGAGGTAAGAATCTTCCCAGAAGGGTGCAAATACTATTCAACGCCCATCAACAACATACACACTTCACAGAATCCCCCATTTATTGAGAATTTTCTCCCACCCTGAACTAAACCTCAGAGAAACACACTGGGCCTTCTTAGGAATAAGCCCAAAGCCTGAGGTCCCAGGAGCTATGAAATTAAAAGCAAATAAATAAAATTGAATAAATACATAATATGTTGAGCAACCTGGCTGAGCCTTAAACAACTTTTCCTTGTATGAAAACTTTCAGAAAGAAACTGCTCTGAAGTCGATAGGAGTGCATGCCCTAAGGGTTGTGCTGTGATATTTTAACCAAGATACAGGGAATGGTGACTGCAGCCACTGACAAGGTCTCCGGGCTGTCCCTTCTACTCGGGCACACACACACACAAATGCACACGCATACATGCTCATGCACACACCCACACATAAATGCATGCACATAATGCAGGCACACACATGCACGCACACACATGTACACTCATTGTATTTATTTTTTTAATGTATTTAGACATTGATGAGAATTTAGGAGCATCTCTCCTGCTCCTCTTGTTTTTGAAACTCTGATGCACATTTTAAATCTACAATAGGCACTATTTAGTCTCAGCAGGCAGGGACCCACAGGGACTGGGGGCCCTGCCTGCAGACCTAAGACAGGGAGGAATGACAGATAAAATACAACTTCATCCAAACCCTTCCCCAGAACAGATGCTGAAAGCCAAACCAGAACTGCTTTGAAGAGCATAAGAAGAGAAAACTGGGTTAACTCTGGGTTTTGCTGCTTTTAAATGAGGGTTAGTCTGCAGAGTCTGCACTTCTGAGCCCCTATAATAACTAGATGCTGCAAGAGAAATGCCAGGCCCACCCCCAAGCTGCCCAGCACACATTAATTGAGTGCCTACTGCATACCAGGGACAAGTCAACCAACCAGCACTTTCTCGGGGATCAGTAAGATGGGCAATGCTCAGAATACAGGTGGGATAAAGTGTAGTATTCTGCTTAGAATGCAGAGTCAGGCAATAGTCTTCACGTTTCCCACGCTTTCCAGTTTTCTCTCTGCCAGAAAGGCATCCTACAGCTTGGCATTCTTCTCGGAGAAATCTGTGACCACACTTATAAACAAGTAGCTATTTGTCATGAAGGAGCTTCTGTGTGGGGATACATGGACAGTCAGTGCACTGTCCACAAACCTCGAAGACCATGAGGGAAACGGAGATCCTGCAGGGCTGGGAGCTCCGGCCAGGTCCTACACCCATGCCCACGCTGCCTGGCTACTAGTGGGCCAGAGGACAAGCCTATATTTGGAACAGCTGAGTGTCCCAGGACCTGGCCAGGCATCTGAAGGCCATTCCAATATGGAGAGCAAGTTGTCCCACTGACCAAAAGCCTTCCCCTTCTGTCAAATGATAATTAACCAACAAATTAAATAATGTAACAAAAAAAAACCTACCTGGACAGTGCAGATCCACAAAATAACCACTGTCTACAGTGGGGCTTCTGAAAGTGAAGACAGTTCTGTTTTTAAATGCTCTTCAGACCCCAGGCCTGCACTCACTGGCCTCATGAGGCTGTTAATTAACAACTGTGACACTCACTCAATTGCCTAAACTGAGCTGTCAACCTGCTCACCCAAGAAGCTGCTACAGGACCAAACGTAAGGCATGACCTCGACTGAGAACAGTCCCTTTGACATCAATCCCTCCTGGTCCTCCTCGTCTCAGGTGACACTTCAGACTCCACCATCCTTCACATGGCCACCACTTAGTCCAGAAACAGCTCACCACCCCACGCTGGCCACTGAGTGCAGGTGGGGGTAGCTCCTAGAAACAGGAGTTTGTCTCCTAAGAGAAGGACACATAACCCCTCGACTCCCTCTGAACCTGCCAACTCAGCACGAATGTTGTCACATGGATGCTGAGAAAGATCAGAGAGAAGGAGGCAGCCTGATGTTGATACACCTGCAGTATCGGAGGAACTGACCTCTGAAATTCTCACTGTATGATGGTCGAATCAAGGGTTCGCTTGCAGGCAAGAGCTCCCTAGTGACTCAGAAAACATAGTATTCCTTCTGCCATGGTCCCTACAGATGAGTCTGAGAGTCCTCCAAAAAGCAGAGATTGAAAGACTGGCAACAGTCAGAGTACCATATTTTAGCTAAATGCAAATATTTGTTTTGAAATAAGTGTCGATTCACATGGCTCAGAAAGTAAAGAATCTGCCTGAAATGCAGGAGGCCTGGGTTCAATCCCTGGGTCAGGAACATCCCCTGGAGAAGGAAATGGCAACTCACTCCAGTATTCTTGCCTGGGAAACCCCATGGACAGAGGAGCCAGGTGGGATGACAAAAAGTTGGACACGACTGAGTGACTAACACTTTCACTTTTTCATAGGTCATTTAAACTTGATTTTAGAATTCCAATGGAAATATACTCCTTGGTATACCCCTCCAGGGGTAGGTGCATAGAGATCCCTGCTGTCACCAGGACTGGTGTCACGTGTAGAAAGCTTGCATCACTTTATACCCCCTTTTCTTCCATCACTCAAAAAAATTATTGGCTTAAATATTTCTTCTCACGTATAATGCTATATCCAGAAGTTTCATAAGTTTTGCTTAGACTGTCAGACACCATTTGGAGAACTCAACAAGAGAAGGCAAACACACTGTATTCTCACATTTTCTCTCTTTCCGCTCATCCTGCCCTGCTCCCCAGTCTCCTGGGGCTCGGATGACTCAGCACTGGCCCCTACAGCTGGCTCCCTCTGGGCCATTTGCTGGTGTGGGTGGGTTTGGGCAGGATCAGGTTGTCGTCTAAAAGCTTCCTGTCCTACGAGGCTCCCTTCCCTGGTCCTCAACCATGTCTTAGCTTCTGGATTATTCGGGCCCAGGTCTGGGGCACGAGGCGGAGAGAAACCAGGGACCCCTGCCCCACTCTGTGTTGTTCTCAGGGGCCTCTTGGTTCCTGTCCACCTGCCTGCCTCCACCGTCAGACTCTCACTTCATGTATTAGACTTTTGACGCCCACTGATTTCAGTTGTGCTTCGTGGAGGAACAGGAAAAGTGCGTCTAATTCATCCTCCTGAAAGAGGAAACGCCTCCGTCTCTGTCCGGTCACTGCGGAGGGGAAGGGGGGTTGCTTTTGCTTTTTGATTGTTTGGTTTAGTTGTTTTGCAAGCAAGAATCATGGCATTTTTGCGACATAAAGACAATATTTTCTCAGTTTCAGACTGAATTCACAGTTTTCTGAATGAAGCAGAGAGGCATCATAATAACAAGCTATCAGAATTCAACTGAACGATGGGAACCAGGCCGAGGCCCAGAGCCCCATGCAGACCCCGGGTGAACCAGGACACACAGGCCTCCAGGCCCCCCGGGGAGGAAGAGGAGTGTGGACAGTCCTCCCAGCCACCTCCCTCGCTTTGGGTTCCACTTCCACAGGCCTCTGATTCAGGAGAACGGCCAGCAACCAGGCCAGCTGCTCTGCGCCCGCTGCCCGGAGAGCCGTTGGGGACGCATAGGCCCAGAGGCCAGGCTATGAGTCCACTCAGGGAAGGAGCGACAGCGCCTGTCTTCCCTGCTCTGGGTTCATCCCACTCCGGGCTCCCGAGCCTGCAGCTCAGCTCCCAGCCGAGCAGGAGGGGCCTGGCGGCAGGCCGCGGCAGCAGGAACTCCTCTTGCAGACAGCCAGTCTGCGGCCGGTGGCCCACAGAAGGCCACTCTGTTCCCGGCCACCGGCAGCATCCCCACTGCACAGGCCTCGAAGGGGGAGGCTCTGAAAGGACTGTTTTTTTTCCCTAGAAAACACAGCACTCTTATTTCCTTGGGGGTGCAGCAAAAAA
Organism: Bos indicus; assembly: GCF_029378745.1. Taxonomy (NCBI): domain Eukaryota; kingdom Metazoa; phylum Chordata; class Mammalia; order Artiodactyla; family Bovidae; genus Bos; species Bos indicus. The sequence goes on along the minus strand of NC_091773.1, from coordinate 20,192,800 downwards.
AAACGGGCCAGGACCAGATCGGCAAATGCTGGGGAGTCAGCAAGGACATTTATCTCCAACGCTGGGGCACGGGACAGGTCGCTGGGAGGCACTTGGAATGCTTCAGTAAATCATCGTGAAACATGAAAATAAGAAAGCATTTGCTAAACACGTCTGGGAGGAGGCTTTCATGCCTCTGCTTTTTTCTACCAACTGCTGCTCCTGGGAGAGTCGACGGGGCTGCTGGAATCCAACAGAAATTGGGTATTTGTTTGAGATGGGAGGGGGGAGAAAGCAGTCCATGCCTAGAGTCTTGATTTACACAGGTTTCTGAGGTCAAAGAAAATTCAGCTGGTAAACCCATGTGCGTATGTTATAGGAAGTGTAAAAAAAAAAAACAACAATAAAAAAAACCAAGCAGGAATATATCTCCTGGATGTGTGCATTCTTAACAAAAGGTCTATTGAAAAGTACCATATCATTTGCTTTCCCTTTCATTAAAATATAAGAATTGGTTTCCTTAAAAATCTGTGAAAAGAAGCCACATTCTTTTATGAAGCAGGCTCGTGAGCAATGTTGCACTAGTGTGGACGCTGGAAGCCCAAGACCATCAGGAGACACACACTGGGGCTCAGCTCCCTTCTTGGCAGGCAAAGCCCTGGTTTGTTCTGAGCAGGAGGTGGAACCACATGAAAGCAGGAACCCCTTCCAGCCTAGAATCCGTCCCTTCGTGATGCTGGCCCATCCTTCCTTGAGGCCCTAACCCAGCCTGACAGCCACTTTCTCCAGGAGCCTGTCTGCAGCCCAGACTATGGGCTACCCCATGCTGTCTGTGCCCCCGGTTTCCATCAGGGACTGAATCGAGTCCCCCACACACTTGGGGCTGAAGTCCTGACCCCAGGACCTCAGTGGGGGATACACTTGGAGAGAGGCCTTTAAAGAGGTGGTTGAAGGTCCTGTCTAAATGGTGTCCTCATAAGAAGAAGAGCTTCAGACCCAGACACATAGAGGGTGATGGTGAGACAACAAAGGAGATGGTCACAGGAGAAACCTGCCCTCCAACCCTTTATCTCCAACTCCCAACTTGAGGACCATGAGAAGCTGCACGTCTGTGACACTTGTTACAGTCATCCTGGCAAAGAAACAGCCTCTCACACTCCGTGACATCCAGCTCCCAGCCTCGGGCAAAGGAAGACGCAAAGCTGGCTTGTTGGTGACCCAGTTTGCTGTTATATAATACATAATAACGTAAATATATGTAATGACATATGTAGTATATACAATACATATAGATTAGATAAATTAATACAGTGATGTCTCGTGTGACATAATTGATGTATAATTCTATGTAATGTATATAATGTTATATTTGTGTAATACAGAATAATACATTATGTAATATAACACTATGCATCACATAGCATGATATACACAGAAGAAATATAAGGGTGAAAAAGAGAGCTGCAATTTTCTGAAAACTAAAAAAATGTACTGAGTTCTAAAAACATTCTGTAAGTAAGATGCTTATAAAATATTTAAAAGAAAAACTAAAAATCTAGCAGCCTTCCATCGGACTTTTGCTCCCAGGAAGATGTCATAAACAAGTTTTTCCCTTTCTTCCTGTTAAGCACAAATAAAAGCAATAAACAGCATATCTAACACAAACACAGAGGCAGGAGAAGGCTGGTAGCTAGAGAACAAAGTCACAGGGCCTGTAGGTGGATGTAAAAAAGAAAAGTCCCTGAAAGAAAGGAGGAAGAAAGTGTATGGAAAACTATTCAATGAAATAATGACTCAAAAATCTTCAAATTTGGCAAAGGACATAATCCTACAGATTTAAGAAGCTGAGAAAATCCCAAACAGGATAAACCCTAAAACATCCTTTCCAAGAAACATGCTAGTCACATTACTAACATGTGAGGGCAAAGGGAAAAATCTGGAAAATAGGAGAGGAAAAGAACATGCTTTCTCTAGGGGAAAAACAATTTGAATGAGAGTGAAGTTCTCTCCAGAAATTAGAGTCCACAATGTTTTTTAAGATATAATAGAAAAGAACTATCAATCCAGAATCCTATACTGATAAAACACCCTTCAAGAATGAAGAGAATTCAAGACTTTCTCAGATAAAGAAAACATCGCTGCTTGCAGAACTGACTCAACAGCGGGCTAAGTGAAGTTCTCTAGACAGAAAAGCATGTCTGACAGGAGACTTGGAGCAGCAGGAAATGAGAACAATGGAAAGAGTAAAAATATGTATCTAGACAATGCATGTCCTTCTCCTACGGAGTTTTCCAACTTACTCTTGATGATTAAAACAAAAATTATAACACTTTCTGGCGTGACTCTAAAAATACATAAAGAAAATACATAAGACAATTGTATTTTAAACAAGGTTATAAACGGGATGTAAAACAAGGTAGTCTCCAAACTTCATTCAAACTGGAAAATACTGACATCAGTAGTCTGTGACTAAAACAACAATAATAACAACTAGAAAGAGAGAAAGAGTTACATTTAAAGACACTAAGATAAATCTAAATGAAACTCAAAAGACGTGTTCAACTAACCCAGAGAAAGCCAGGGAGAAAAGACACAAAGAAAAAAAAAAACAATAAATAAATAAATAGAAAAGAAAAATGAAAGGGTAGGTTTAAGCCATAGCAATTAATAATTATATTAAGTGAGAGGTCATCACTTAAAAGACAAAAGTTGGCCCAGGGGATTGAAAATTATGACACAATTATAAATTATGACAAGCTATATAGTAAAGATGCATCATGCAAACATTAACCCAAGGAAAGGAGCTATCAACATCCATATTCCTATCAGGTAATGGAGACTTCAGAGCAAAGAGAAACACAGCGGCAGAGAGGAACAGTGCATTATGGTGAAAGGTCTGGCCGCCAAGAAGACATAACCGTCACGAATGTGTATGCACCCAACCACAGGGTTGTGTAAGTTATCAAACAAACCATGATAGAGCCGAGAGGGGAGACAGCAAGCCCACAACTCCATGTGGAGATGCCACGACCCCTCTCTCTGCACTTGATGGACAGTGACTCAGAAAACCACCAGCTACGTGGAAGGACTCAGTGGCACCATCAGCCAACAGGATCCAGTCAACACATCAAGAGACACCATATGCTGGTCGGAAAACAAAACCAACAAGTTTAACAGCATTAAAATCATACAGAATGCTTCCTGCCCATAACAGAGTCAACATAGAAACCAAAAATGGGAAGATACTTCTTTCTGTGGTGGATTCATTTCGATGTTTGGCAAAACTAATACAATATTGTAAAGTTTAAAAATAAAATAAAATTTAAAGAAAAATAAATAAATAAATAAATAGTCCATGGGTCAAAAAGGAAGTCTTGGGAGAAAGAAAGTGTGCATTGAACTGAATGAAAATGAAAATGGTCCATATTAAAATGTGTGGTGTGTGGCTAAAGCAGTGCCAGGAGGGCCATTCATAGCACTAAATGTTTATATCAGAAAAGAGGGAAATCCCCACATCGGGGATCTAGGCTTCCCACTCAAGCACCTAGAAAAGTAAACACGAAACAGAAGGAGGGAAAAGCCCAGAAACCACTGAAATTAGAAGCACAAAAACAGTAAAGAAAACCCATGAAACAAGAAGCTTTTTCTTTGAAAAGATCAACAACACTGACAAACCTCTAAAAAGACTTACAGGAAACAAAGAGAGAGGGTACGAGTTTCCACTCGTGGGGATGTTACAGTCATCCCCAGTCCTGCAGTCGTCAAAATGGTAATAAGAAAGTGACATGGGCAAGTCTGCACACAAGAATGTGACAGCTTAGATGAGTGGACCAATTCCTTGAAAAGCACAGACTACCACAACTTACCCATTATGACACATGGAATTTGAATAGCCTTTTAACTATTTGGGAAATCCAATTTGTTACTAAAAACATTCCCCAAAGGTAATCTCTAGGCACAGAGCGTTTCCCTGAAGAATGCTACCAAAACCTTGTAGAAAAATTAACATTAACTGTTTAAACTCTATTCTGGAAAATAGAAGAACTAAGTTACACCCCAGGCAGAATGAACAGCCGTGTCTGAGCTCCTGCCAGGGGCCAAGAAGACACAGGCTTTCTGAGCCACAGCTTCGGGCAGGGCTATGCTAGGTAGGCCTTTCAAGTAGCTGACAGAATCACAGGGTTTATGAGAAAGCAGATGCAGAAGAAAATAGTTAATATAAAATCTGCTAAGCATTCCAAAGTGAGTATAGAAAGGATGCCGATGGGAACAGGGGCGGAGGTAAGATGTAAAATAGAAACATTTTGGATTATAATAAACTTTAAAGTGCTTTGTTGTCAGATCTTTTGAGGAATTGCACATGTATTTAATAACAATCTGAACCATTAGAAGGTTGGAGGATATTAATGAAAGACCAAGTCTGTGTTGTAATTAGCACACTGATTTGCATGTAAAGCATAGCTGAGCACAGAAACGTGTCTATGTAGCCACAAGCCCTGGGTGTGTTATCAATTTATCAATTTTAAGCAAATAATTCGCCATGTGTTTAGAAATTTAAATTGTAACTTCATAGGATGTATGACATGGGACAGCCTGAGTGCACGAGGTTTTGCTATAAACACTAGTGAATTTTTGGTCTGCTTGAAAACAGAAGATTCCTTCCAACGAAGTGAGGTCAAGTGTAAAACATCAGATACAATGTGATAAAGAGCACAAAGTAATCAAGTTGCTCATGTAACCTCACAAATAGATGTTTACTTTTCAGATTCTGGTCTTCACCTTAAACTTCTCTGGCAGGAAGAAGTCTGCTTGACAAGGCATATAATAACATAAACTGAATCTGCACTCAGCTGAAGCGTCGAGGCCTGTGCAGAGCAGCCTCGCCGTTCCCGGGCTCCCCTCGCAGCATCCATGTCTGCTGGGAACTCTCGGCCGAGGGGCCTGCGGGGGCTGCGTTCTCCGCCCAGAGAGCACTGTCCACATCCATCTTCCAGGGGAAATAGCTGTCCAGGGGCCGCAGGCCGATAAGAAGTGGCAAGTGACAGATGAGGCACCAGCACCGGCGGACAAATGGCCCCTGGGGACAGGAGAGCCTATGAAACGGCAACTGCAGTTCAGCCGGCCACTGCAGGCCCGCCAGAAACATCACACGAGTGTGCACTGTGCACACACACGAGCGCAGACATAGAAACAACCACCAGAGCGCTAGGAAAGCACATTCTGAAGTGGCGCTCGCCCTTCGCTCCAGCGTGAAAATGGCAACTGACCCTCTCTGACCCTCAGGTCCCTCCAGCACAGCTCTGAGAGGAGAAAGGGGCCTGCCTCCCTGGGCCCACCTGGGCTCAGACGCTTCAGGACAGGCAGCATGCCGAGAGTGGCGTCCGGCACGTGGTCAGTCCTCAGTGACTGCAGCTGATCTTAAAGCAAGATGAGGTGCCCCATTGCCACCTTTCGGGTGCCTACCCTCCATCTCCAGCTTTCTACCTGTCACAACACGCTTCCCCGATTATAAATGCTGCCAAACTCCAATCAGCCAAGCTCACAATTTGTTCTGAGGACAAATCTTTATCCTTAACTGGCCTATCCGGCCCTCAGCTGTGTTTCCAGATGCTCGACACCCTGGATTCCACCTCCAGGTGAGGGAGGGGGACTCCCTTCCCGCTGGTCTCTGTCGCGGCCCTGGGCACCCACATCTGGGCCACATAGGGAAGGATCCAGCAGCCGGGCCAGGAGCAAAGCTCAAGGGCTGCAGGGCCCGCTCACCACCTCGGCTCCTCCTGGAAAAGCACCAGCTATTTTTGAAACAAAGTACTTCCTTGAGCCCGAGAAAGTCCATATTAGTAAAAGCACGGGGACTGCCTCCCGGCCCTTCCTCTGGCTCTCTCTCCCGGTTATTTTTAGCAGTTCCTTTCTCCACACCGGCCATGGAGAGAGAGGAAGCAAGCGTGTCCCTAGGGCGACGCTGTGACCTCATGGCTCCCCGGCCATGGGGTCCCCACGAGGCTCAGGCTCCAAGACGTGTGTGCCACCCCGGGAGTCACTGGACTGCTCAAGCCTCAGTCCTCTGCCCACAGAGCAGTTCTGCACAGAGAAGGGACCTCAGCCCAGTGCCTGGGAGTTCTGGACACAGCCCTGGAGTGAGAGGCAGCCTCAGCTCGGCATACCCCATTATATAAGAGTCTCCCAGAGATCCATCTCCAACCATCCTCGGAGGTTTCCTGATACTCTTGGCCAAGACCCCCAGAAGCGCATCCCTCAGAGCCGCTGGAGGCCACAGGCTGCCTCCTGCCTCCCCCTGTCCCACAGAGCCATGTCCCCCAGAAAGAGATGCCACTTCTCTTTCCCTGAGTCCACGCTGCTGTGGACCTGCTGTGACAGGGGATTGGGGCTGGAGGAGGGGCAGCCTCGAAGCAGTGTCCACCCCAGCTCTTCCCACAGGATGAGGCTGAGCCCCCTTTCCGGAGGGCTCAGAGAGGGGGCCACTCTGAGTGAGAGGGGGAGAAGAGTTCACCTCCCCTGGAGGCAGTGCTGGCCAAGAGCAGGGCCACCTCGCACCCTCAGGGCCACCATCGTCACTTCCCAGGAGACGCACAGAGAATGTTGAACCAAGCTGAGCCCAGATCACCAAGCACAGACCTGGGAAAAGACAGCTGGCCGTGGTTCTCAGCCACAGAGACTGGTCTAGGTGTCCATAGACACAGCTGATTCAGCCTGGCTGCAGCCCAGGCCTCCAGGCAGCTTCCCCCATGTACCCGGCCTCAGGCTGGTACATGAATCCCGAGCTGCCCCTCGCAACGCCAAAGGAGATCTGACTTCCCTGAGGAGACACAAGCGGGTCGCCCTGGTCAACACGCAACTCGAGAGGAACCCTAAGCTTCCCGACACTACTCCACGCAACCCACGAAATTCTCCCCTGCACGCTTGAGGTGCATGCTGCTCCCCTCCCTGAGGTGCCCCCACATGCCTTCACCTGGTCCTGGGAGGCCTCTCCCCTGACCCTGGCCCTGTGACGCCCTTCAGGCCATACATGTGGCCCTCTGACTCATGGCTGGTGTCCAGCAGGTCCTAGAATACCACCTGCCCACTGCATGGGCAGAGACCAGTAACACCTGCTGGGTTCAGACTGACATGGTTGCTTCCCTCGGAGCCGGGATGGGCTCCCAGCCATGCACGGCTCCACTCCACGGGACCCCTCAGACCTGAGCCCCCATCATGTGATTTCCCTTCACCCAGAACTGGTCTGGGGCAGGAAGCCTGTCCACCCCAGCTCCTGGAAAAGGACATGTGACTCCAAGGGTATCTTATGTCACAGTCCCTGAGGTGGCACAAACCCACCCACAAGGGAGACCAAGGCCAAGGTCTGGCAAAAGCAGCCCCATGCCTGGCTTCAAGCCTGTCACCATGGGGAGGTGACGAAAAGAATGGACCCCAGGAGGGAGCCTCCTAAGAGATGGGCAGATTTCCCAGGAACAGTTCTTGAGGAACTTGAATCAAAAAAAGAAAAAAGAAACTGATGTCGTAGAGAACAGACTTAGGGACACAGGTTGGAGAAGAGGAAGGAGAGGGCGAGATGATTGGAGGGAGAAGCATGGATGCATGTGTACCACCGTATGTAAAACAGATAAACAATGGAAATTTGCCGCATGACCCAGGGAACGCAAGCTGGGGCTCTGTAACCACCTAGAGGAGTGGGAAAGGGTAGGAGGTGGTTCAAAAGGGAGGGGAAATATGTACACCTATGGCTAATTCATGTTGACGTATTACAGAAATGAAAGCAACATTGTAAAGCAATTATCCTTCAATTAAAAATAAATGTATTAAAAAAAAAAAACTGATGTCCAAACTAACAGTACAAAGGAGAGAAGAGTGTGTGCATGCAGAGCTTTATGGGATGTCCCCTGGGCTCAGCTGAGCCATGAAGGAGTCAGTCCACACCACACAGGGCCAGCTGAGGTCAGCAGAGGGGTCCAAGCCTCCGATCTTGCGTCCAGCGGGAGAGAGCAGGGGAGAATGTAACGGATGCGAGCAGTCCTGGTTCAGGTCCAGCCTGGCCTCTGATTGGCTGGTTGGTTCATCCTCCTGGTCATGGGCTTCTTCCCTGAGAAGATCAGGAAATGCCCCGAGGCCATTGCCTAGGATGAAATGAAATAACGACAGAGAGGTCAAGTGAGCCCAGCTCAGGCACTCAGGAACCTGTGCTTCTCTGAGTGAGCCAAGGAGAAAACTACATGTAGGCATTTTGTGACCATTGTAGAGACAACATTTGGACTGTTTCACAGCCCCCTTCTTTCCAACACTGCTGCAAATGTAAACACTTCTATCTGACACCCTCACACAGACCAGAAAGCTCTGAAGGCTGCGGCCTCGGGGAGAAAGGATCAGGGCCCCATCCAAGCAGCTCATTGGGTCCCAAAGGTGGCCCAGCAATCAGGACAGCAGGGGTCGGGGACCAGCCAGGCTCAGCACACCGCCCACATGGGAGGGAAGCCAGGTCCCCCATAAGAGTGAGACAGTGGGGGAGCCACAGCTGGCAGAGAGGATGCCCCTTCACGAGATGCCCCCTGACATCCTCATCAAAGAGGATCTTTTCAGCAAGCGTTGAATCACTTGAAAATGCTTCAAAGTATATATGTCTATATGGAACTCACAGTCCTCCTACTAGAGCAGGACTCAGCTCACACCAGACCTTCTGCAGAGTCGGGCCCTGGACCACACTCCAGGTGTCACCAAGGGCATCTCCATGTCCCCTTCTGGCATGGTATTTCTCCACCTCCCAGAGCTTTGCTCATGACCCAGAATCAGGGAAATGAACCATTTTTAAATATAAATAGGGACTGACTTATTTATATTTCCCATCAATTAATTACATCAATTCCCAGGTTATGTGGACACACACACACACAATGAGAAACATCCATGGTTCAAACAAGACTTTGAAGCAGAGACATTTAAGAACTTGGTTTCCAGAATAAGAAGAAACACGTTGGAACCGAATCAAAGCTCTGCAACCAGGCTCGATTTTTGTATAAATGCAAGGTTCGCAGAGCACTGAGGAGAAGCCATACCTAAGTTCTCAGACTTAATGAGAAATGGCAGGATCCCCAGTGAATGCAGCCAACCCCTGAGAACTCCATACCAACCATCCTTCCATCAACCCCAAGGAGACTTAACCTGGCTCCCTCTCTTTTGACTGAGATTTCTATCTCCTCTCGTCTCCTGAGTTCCTGCTGGTCCCACCCCATCCCTAACCCAGCAGAAGCCACACTCCCAGCCACAAAGTCAGCTTCTCAAATGAGGCGTTGCCTTCTGCAGAAAACCAACGCATCAGCCCATGGAGATTATAAAACAAGGCTGCTTAGCCGATGATCTAGGCTGTCTCTCCCAAGTCATCAAGAGCGGTCATCTTGTTAACCGCATCCTCTAAGATCAGGGTTAGTCACACTTTGCTTCATAGGTTCCCAGGTCTGAACTGAATGGACGTGCTTCAGGGGACTCCAAAGAAGCACTAGAGTCATGAAGTTTCATTGACAGGAATTCCCCTGGTTGGAGACTCGGGGGAAAAATAAGTAGAAGCAACAGTGGGCAGGGTCCCTGAACCCCTTGTGTACAATGAGTCCTGAACAGTCACTTGAGCTTCAGTAAGAGATGTGTAGATCTGCCAGGTTTAGAACCTGACCTCCATCAGGAAATGATTTCACCAGGGATGAACCAAAAAGAAGGAGGTATCTGATTCTTTCTAAGCTCTCCTTGAAGGAAATACATTCAAATGTGTAAAATCAATATCTTATTAAAGGAAAGAATCCATTGACTCTGACCTTCCAAATGTGAGCAAACTGTGCTGTTTCTACTCGGTATAAAACCCAGGGTGGGATGTAAAAGAGAAAGTGAAGGTTCTGCTGATCTTGAGGCTGAAATCCACCGAGTCCTAAAACATGATGATGAACAGCAGGAAAATTGTAGGAAGCTAATTATCTACAAACTCGAACCCGACACGGACATGTCGAGTGATGTCATCATAACTGAAGCACTGGCAGGACTCTTCATTGTTTAACTGGGTCTCTCCTCAGCACAGGACATGACATCACCTCACGGAACACAATACGGGTTCAAGGTAGGCAGATGCTCAGAAACAATAGGGGAGGAAAAAAAACAGAAAGCCTGCTTTCAAAGCTCCAAGGATGTCACTGCAAGGGACACGTGGATTTAAGCTAAAAAAAAAAAAGTGAAGGGAATGTGATGTGCTTTTCGGAAACGTTATGGAGAGTATCCTTCTTCCCTGGGGAGAAAACACTTCCTCCGGCTAACACAGGAAGGAAGGGTAGGCGGACGCCCTGGCAGCCGTGGGGAAGAGGTGACAATTCAGAAGGTTCCCTCAGGACCACCTCTGTTTTCTGTTTGAAGGAGGTGGTGAGGCTGCATGCTCAGGTGTGACACCCTCAGAGTGCCCAGAGGAACAAAGGAAAACAGCAACGGCTCTCCCACATCACCCGGACGACCAACTTCCCCACCCCGAGTTGTTATATTAGAATGAGCTTTTGTTGTTGTTTAGGTGATGACGTGTGTTCCAAGGCAGGCTCTTAAAACCATGTGCTCTCCTTTTTGTAGAACAGTCACATGTGTGTCCCAAGACCAGTGTTCAGAGAAGCAGGGGAATACACAGGACCCCTTCATTCATTTATCTGTTGTATGCATTTATCTGCTTTCAGAACATCACGGGCATTGCCCTTAACATGGATTAAATTATCTGGTTTTGACTGAACTAACTGTGAAAAAAAGGGACAAGTAGGTTAAAGTCATTTCTTCACAGAAACACTGATTTGAGGGTAATGGTAACAGGAAAGGCATAAGCCCATGAGAAGAGCACAGCGCCGCTTCAGCCCCTGCCCACGGGGCTCTGCCATTGAGAGAAGGATGGCAGGATGATCTCGTCAGATCTGCAGAAAGATGGCCACCAACGAATGTATTCTCTGATCTATGAGATTACAAATGAATCACTGAAGAGGAAGCTGCGACTAAGAGAGCACTGCAGTTGAAAACACGAACTAATGACAGCACGGGCAGTAAGACAATTAAAAATAAGCATGTAGAACAGGGAGAGTAAATTGTAAAAAGCTTTACAATTTTTAAGGTATTTAAGGCTGGGTATACTCAACGTAGTACTTTACAAACTTTTTTTTAACTTGAGAAATATTTATAAATCTTGCTTGGGCTCTCTCGCTTCATAGGAAGAGAAAAAAAAAATAGCCAAACAGTTGGGGAAACTCTTGCTCTTCCTGGAGACAACATATCAAGATTATAAGCCATTCATTCTTCAGCATGCACAACTGGAAGATGCACATGAACAATTATGTATGGAGCATATCCCCTTCCTATCAGGGATCGGCTGCACCATTTTGCTGGACAGTATGTATTGTTCAGGGTTGCTGCTGCTGCTGCTAAGTCGCTTCAGTCATGTCCGACTCTGTGCGACTCCATAGACGACAGCCCACCAGGCTCCCCCGTCCCTGGGATTCTCCAGGCAAGAACACTGGAGTGGGTTGCCATTTTCTTCTCCAATGCATGAAAGGGAAAAGTGAAAGGGAAGTCGCTCAGTCATGTCCAACTCTTCGCGACCCCATGGACTGCAGCCTATCAGGCTCCTCCATCCATGGGATTTTTCCAGGCAAGAGTACTAGAGTGGGGTGCCATTGCCTTCTCCGTTGTTCAGGGTAGGTGATCTGTAACACAAGACCTCAAGTTTCAGGGTGGAAGAGCATGGAAGACCTTCTTACTCAGTGTCCACAGAAGGTGTCTGTCCTCCAAAGATCAACCTCAAACCCCCAGGCTCCCGACACATGTTCCCCCCCACCCATCCAGGGCAGCACACGTCCTCTGCCTCCAGGGTCAGGAGGGATGCGCTGTGGCCAGGCTGGGCAGCCCCTCCCACTTCTGCCCACGTCCCTCTGACCAAGGCCTGGCGATGTGGTCCCATCTTGATGCAAAGCCCTGAGAAGGGTGGTCCCCCCACAGAAGCAGGAGGGACACTAAGGGTGTGCTCCGAACCATCACAATGCATCTCAGCACATCTAAGCTTACACGTTTGATTAACTGTATTTCAAGAACAAAATGCTGTGAGTCTCTCAGTAACAAAAATGGCAGAGAAGTATGTTCTCACATAAAAGGAAGTAGTAATTAAAAAGAATATCACATTAAAGATAAAATGCGAAGCTGTGAAACTTTGACCACAGTGAAAAAACAAAACAAATCTCCCTGAGTAATGCTCTGGAGACAACAGCAGGCCATTAAGTGGGTCATTTGTGGTCAAAGTACTTCAGTGACGAAGTTAATTCAAGGAGAACAAAGTCTGTAATGTAGTCAATTTTATAAAGCGGTGACTTACAGTGCTGCTGCTGCTGCTGCTAAGTCACTTCAGTCATGTCCGACTCTGTGCGACCCCATAGACAGCAGCCCACCAGGCTCCCCCGTCCCTGGGATTCTCCAGGCAAGAACACTGGAGTGGGTTGCCATTTCCTTCTCCAATGCATGAAAGTGAAAAGTCAAAGTGAAGTCGCTCAGTCGTGTCCAACCCTCAGCGACCCCATGGACTGCAGCCCACCAGGCTCCTCCATCCATGGGATTTTCCAGGCAAGAGTACTATTTGATAGTAACTCACAAGGAGGAGGGTGGGGGATGAAGGTGGACCTTCTGTGCATCAGTGATGCTCACTGTTCAGAGCACTTTGGAGAAGACAAATGCTGTGAGCATCCAGGATGAGCACGATCACTTAGTTTCCTCAAAGACGGGCATTCTGGATTTGCTGGCATTTTCTGTCATGTGCGGCTCATCCAACATGTGCTTTTGACCCTGCCGGCGAGGGAGGGGTGGATGAGCAGTACAAGCTCAACAACCCACAGATGACAAACACACTCAGGAAATTTGGAATAGATAACTTCCTACCCTGACGTAGGCCATCTGTGAGAAACCTACAGCAAAGAGCACATGTGATGTGAGACAATGGCACCTTTCCTCCAACAAGAGAGGCAGAGCAGGGGTCACTCTCACCACTGCCCTTCACAGCACACCGGAAGGGCGGGAGCAGGCATGCCTGCTGCCCCCTGTGCTGGAGGCATGTGCCCAGTGTTGATTTTAAAAGGCATACAGACTGGAAAACAAGAAGTAAAAATGCCCCTATTTATAGACAGCATGATCATCAATGCAGAAAAACTTAAATAATCTACAAAAAAATCTAGTAGAAGAATATATGAGTCCAGCATGGTTACAGCATACAAGGTCTGTATATAATTATCAGGTATATTTTACGTACTATCAAAGAACAACTGCAATATTAAATATTGCATTTATATTAGCATCAAAAATACTTACGAATACATGTAACAATAGGTGCTCAGATGTGTGCACATAACACCTCAGAACAATGCTAAGAGAAACTAATGAAGACCTAAATAGAAAGACCTACCATGTCTGTGAGGGACTGGGGGCAGGAGGAGAAGGGGACGACAGAAGATAAGATGGCTGGATGGCATCACCGACTTGATGGACATGAGTTTGGGTAAGCTCCAGGAGTTGGTGATGGACAGGGAGGCCTGGCGTGCTGCGATTCATGGGGTCACAAAGAGTCAGACACAACTGAGCGACTGAACTGAACTGAACCATGTCCCTGGACCAGAAAAACCGATACTGTTAAGACATCAATTCAGTTCAGTTCAGTTGCTCAGTTGTGTCCGACTCTTTGCCACCCCATGAATTGCAGCACGCCAGGCCTCCCTGTCCATCACCAACTCCCAGAGTTCACTCAAACTCACATCCATCGAATCGGTGATGCCATCCAGCCATCTCATCCTCTGTTGTCCCCTTCTCCTCCTGCCCTCAATCCCTCCCAGCATCAGAGTCTTTTCCAATGAGTCAACTCTTCACATGAGGTGGCCAAAGTACTGGAGTTTCAGCTTTAGCATCATTCCTTCCAAAGAAACCCCAGGGCTGATCTTTAGAATGTACTGGTTGGATCTCCTTGCAGTCCAAGGGACTCTCAAGAGTCTTCTCCAACACCACAGTTCAGAAGATTCAATTCTTCGGCGCTCAGCTTTCTTCACAGTCCAACTCTCACATCCATACATGACCACTGGAAAAACCTCAGCCTTGACTAGACGGACCTTTGTTGGCAAAGTAATGTCTCTCCTTTTTAATATGCTATCCAGGTTGGTCGTAACTTTCCTTCCAAGGAGTAAGCGTCTTTTAATTTCATGGCTGCAATCACCATCTGCAGTGATTTTGGAGCCCCAAAAAATAAAGTCTGACACTGTTTCCACATCTATTTCCCATGAAGTGATGGGAACAGATGCCATGATCTTAGTTTTCTGAATGTTGAGCTTTAAGCCAACTTTTTCACTCTCCTCTTTCAGTTGCATCAAAAGGCTTTTTAGTTCCTCTTCACTTTCTGCCATAAGGGTGGTGTCATCTGCATATCTGAGGTTATTGATATTTCTCCCAGCAATCTTGATTCCAGCTTGTGCTTCTTCTAGCCCAGCATTTCTCATGATGTACTCTGCAAAATTGCTATATAGATCTGATGTAATCACAATCTTAGCAGGATTTTGCGGGGCGGGGGGCAACTAACAAGCTGATTTTAAGGCATGCCACCCTCATGGCACAAGGTGGATGTGTATGGCACAATTTTAAGGCACGAGTGTGGATGTGAGAGTTGGACTGTAAAGAAAGCTGAGTGCTGAAGAATTGATGCTTTTGAACTGTGGTGTTGAAGAAGACTCTTGAGAGTCCCTTGGACTGAAAGGAGCTCAAACTAGTCAATCCCAAAGGAAGTTAGTCCTAAATATTATCCAAAATCACTGCAGATGGTAATTGCAGCCATGAAATTAAAAGATGCTTACTCCTTGGAAGGAAAGTTATGACCAACCTAGATAGCATATTCAAAAGCAGAGATATTACTTTGCCAACAAAGGTCTGTCTAGCCAAGGCTATGGTTTTTCCAGTGGTCATGTATGGATATGAGAGTTGGACTATGAAGAAAGCTGAGCACCAAAGAATTGATGCTTTTGAACTGTGGTGTTGGAGAAGACTCTTGAGAGTCCCTTGGACTGCAAGGAGATCCAACCAGTCCATTCTAAAGGATATCAGTCCTGGGTGTTCATTGGAAGGACTGATGCTGAGGCTGAAACTCCAATACTTTGGCCACCTCATGCAGAAAGTTGACTCATTGGAAAAGACCCTGATGCTGGGAGGGATTGGGGGCAGGAGGAAAAGGGGATGACAGAGGATGAGATGGCTGGATGGCATCACTGACTCGATGGACGTGAGTCTGAGTGAACTCTGGGAGTTGGTGATGGACAGGGAGGCCTGGCGTGCTGTGATTCATGGGGTCGCAAAGAATTGGACAGGACTGAGCGACTGAACTGAACTGATTTATTGGAAGGACTGATTCTGAAGCTGAAATTCCAATACTTTGGTCACCTGATGCGAAGAACTGACTCACTGGCAAAGACCCTGATGCTGGGAAAGATTGAAAGCAGGAGAAGGGGACGACAGAGGATGAGATGGTTGGATGCTATCACCGACTCGATGGACATGAGTTTGAGCAAGCTCCGGGAGTTGATGATGGACAGGGAGGACTGGAATGCTCCAGTCCATGGGGTCACAAAGAGTCGGACACGACTGAGCGACTGAACTGAACTGATGCCACCCTCAGTAAACCTCGGGCATTTGGCTTCCCCACCACTCACTTGCTTAAGGTTCCAAAAAATTACCAGAAATGTGTTAATAGCAGTGAGTGTTGAGTATGTATTTCAGGAAAATATCTTCCTCACTCTCCAGCCCTTTAATGTCCCTTCTTTGCATTCACAGGGCTCTCCAGGACAGGCGCTGCAGAGGAAGGGCTCCAGGCTCCACCTGCTCAGGAACTCCCAGCTACCTCTCCCTAAGTGTGGACCACGGAGCATGGGCTGTGCTGCGAACTGCAGAAGGGTGACAGCGGACAGACACAGGGATTCAGAGATAAAACAGACACAAATATGGGGGGAAAGCAGGATCATGTGATTCACAGTCCAGCGGGGAGACATATCAGAGAGCCATCACTCACTGTGGGAAGCGCTGGGACAGAATGGTCTCCAGGCAGATAACGATTTACTCACGTCTCTGAAGAGCTGTCCTAGGGGACTGAGGGAAGGACAGGCGGGAGTCCTGGAGTGGGGAGACAGCTCCGTGCTGTCGGAGGGGCTGTGGGGAGCAGAAGAGGGGAGAGAAAGTGGTGAGAGATGGTCGCCTGTCTGAAAGGTTGGCTACAGTCCCCCCAGAACTTCTCAGTACTCTCCTACAACCTAAAACTGGTGTAGCTGGATATAAATCATGTAGATAAGTAACCTCTATATTTTCCTTTCATTAAAGTAATTTCACAGTAGATTTGTAATGTACCTGGAAATCAATTCTGTGATGTCATCTCCCACAGTTTCCAAATGCCTCCATTATAAAAGGTCCACATTAACTGAAATACTGTCATCAGTTTGACATCCAAGCTCTTTATCATAGCAAAACTTCAATTAATTGTGAGTCTAAGAGGAGGCTGTTTTGCAAACAAAATTAAAGGAAACACTCATAATCACTTTAATACACCGTTGTATCCACAAAAGTACCCATCCCAAAGCTGCTCGAACTCTGGACAGTTCTATGGCTATTTCTTACACAGCACAGAGTGAGCCCAGTTTTTGATTATTCTATTACTGATTGATTTGATATGAGGTAATTGTTCAGGCTTAATTTCTTCACTCGGAAAAAGCCCTTGGGACGCAGTCCTGCATCTCTTCCACACAAGCAACTAAACCTAAGAACAGAAATTACAACCAGTCTCAAAATACAGTCAGCAGACTCCATCAGGCCCACAGCTTGTTCTAAGGTATAAAAATATTAAGTTCAAAAAGGTACAAGAATGTAGAGAATGCTCTGAAGCTGGCCAACATGTGGACAAAACACACCCCTGATAAATACCTGCTTTCCCTGAGAAAGGTTTGCAAGACTGTATGGATGTGAGGCCAGTTCCACAACCCACTCTCTGAGATACTAGGGCGATGCTATGATGCGCTTGTAAAGTTCTGGCTAGGGAAATAACACAGAAGAAAGACCCGGGAGCGAGGGTGGGAGCAGGACGCCTCACCATGGTTTCTTGGCAGGTTCGGGATTTCAGCTGGTGGGACAGCTCTGACTCCTAATCAGGCTTCTGTCATACTGCCTTCCAGTGGCTTTTCCACTTTGAGGGAACATGGATGGCGGGACTCAGGCCTGAAGCCTATGAAGGAAGAACTGATCTGCTCCCCAAAGGTGCTTAGGAAGCTTCCGGCACATGAAGTCTGCAGAGATGCGTGGACACACAGATGTGCCAGCCGGGTGTCTGTTCAGCACACCTGGTAGACACGAGAGGGGCCAGCGGCTTCCCCTATTAACCACAAACAACCATTCTTTCAGCTGCTTGTCTCTATGATGAGCACCCCAACAATCTCTATGGACTAAATATTTGCCATAGCTCTGATATCTGACAAGTCCCTAAGGTCTCACAGTGAATGTATCCGAATACATCCATCCCCATTTGTTCCCTACAATCCTATTAGAAATGCCACACCTGCCCGACAAGACTACGCATAAGAATACCAGTTAGCCATTAACTGGCAAACTCACAATCACTATCACTTCATATTAGTTACTGTTCTCAAGGAATCTGCTTCAGGATAACACAGTGCCTGCCTTCCTCAAGCATGAATCCTTGACTCTGGATTCAAATAACATCCCAGTCTTCCATTCCATAACAAATGAAATAAGGAAACAGAATCAGAGACCTGATTTGGAATTGTTACTCATGGTCAGTAGAATTTTTCTGCTTTCCATTTTACAATGATAGTACACACACTATAAAATAATTTGTATTAAAAAGAATTACTGCTTCTGAAGTGAAACAAGTGACATGTTGGAGAATATTGTAGGACTTTTTCCTCCTGGCTGAGCTAACCCATGTTACTGTCTTAATTCAAACAGGGTGTCTCATCTGTGTTAAAAGCAAAAACTTCTCTCAGAGTAAAGATGTAAGAACTAGCCTTTGTTTGCAGTCAAAGAACTTGTCTTTCAAATAAGTAAAAGATTCATTTTGTTGGGATATTCTTCCAGAAAAGCAAGGTCAGGTTGTACCCCAGAGCCACTGTCCTTTGTCAGCGTGTCTTTATTTAAAAGGTTGACTCTTTATCCAGCTTAAAAAATTGCTAGGGGTTTTCCCCATATTCGACTGACAGCCTCCACCCCCACCTCAAGAATGAAAGGGGAAGGGAAAAATAAATAATTATTACAAGTTCCTCTTGCTCTCAGTAACAGCATCAAAACCTTGAAGATATCTTGCTGCAGACTCCCTCCTGGCATCAGAGCAAAAGGACTGGCAACCTGAGAGCAAGCCCCTCACCCTCCCTTCCTGCACAGCTGTCTTCCGGATCCACACCTGCTCATTCCTGCATGCCCCAGGTTCCCAGACCTCCCTGAGGACCTGGCGTCACGCTCACCACCCAAGACATCCCTGCACGGCGCGCACAACAAAATTCAGACCTTGACTCACGGTGCAGCACAGCAAAGGGGTTGTGAATCCGAGCCAGACACACCTGGATGGTCACTCGCCGATGTCACAGTCGGAAAGCGGTCGGAGGGCGCCTGGCCTGCTGCCCAGTGAGAGAGAGCAGACCCAGCAACCAATCAGCGGCCGCCCGAGGGTTGCCATGGCCACGCCGCCTGTTAGGACCGCGCCCTCTCCTGCCCAGCAGCCAATCGGCGGCCGCCTAGCCGTTGCCCCGGCCACGCCGCGTGTTAGGACCGCGTACACACACAGGGGAGACCTGCCTGCAGCCAAAGACCCAGGGCTCGCAACCGTCCTGGCAGCCGCCGCTAGACACCGGCCGCTTCCCGGTTTCCTGAGCTCCCAGCATGAACCGCAAGAAGCTGCAGAAGCTGACGGACTCCTTAACTAAAAATTGCAAGCATTGTAAGTAAGAATCAAGGGCTGGGCGGGCAGAGACTCCCAGGCCAGGCCCTATCTTGCGGGTGCTAGAGTCCGGTCTGCAGAGCCCCTCCGCGCCTGACCCTAAAGAGAAGTCTGGAAGGGAACACTAGCATCAGCTATTTTGGGTGGACACCCACAGAGCCCAGGATCTTAAGGAGCATTTCCAGGTGTCCAGGCACCAAATTCTACACCCATGCATGCACGTACTTGCTTTTCAAACTTTCTCTTAACTTCCCCTTACCTTATAAGAAATGCAATTTAATTACCCTGAAGACATATGTTGCCCTAGCCTCAGATTTAGGTGGAAAACAAGCACTAAAAACCACTGGAATCAAGAGAAGTAGCACAACAAAAAGCTCTTCTTAGAGCAAATCAACTGGCAAGGTCCAAGTTCTGGAAATTACTAAGCAAACCTTATGGGAAAGTGGTTATCAGTGGTTGAACATCCTTAGGAAAGGTGGGTTAAAGTGGTACAGAAACCTGTATCTCAGGGCAAGGAAATGTGCCTGGAAACAAAGGAGCTCAAAAAAGTTAATCACACGATAGAGTATCTGTTCCCATCTCTGGGGCCCCATTTTCCTGCAAAGTGAAGGAGACTTGGCAGGTGGCAAGATGAACACCTTTTAAAGATGTTAATGTCAATAACCTCCCTGCTCCCATCTCACACATATTCTGAAAAGTGGTCCTAGAGTTTCACAGGTAACTTTATAATTATATTCAGACTCAAAAACAGAACTGTGCTTGGGCAAGGAAGCTATGGATATGGTATAAATATTTGATGATCCAGCTTATAAGTTATGTGCTTATCACAAAACTACTCATCTCTTAAAAAGTAGAAGAAACCATAATCCCAAGACTATTCCCATAGTGCAAAGAAAGAAGAGCAAACATGTTTTGATGTAGTTCTAAAGATTATGGAATCTAGTGCCTTCTAATCAGAGTTAGTATCTTATCCAATGAGAGGTAAGAAAGTCTGTCAGGATAGTGGTGCAAATAAAAGTTATGGTATGTATAAGCATCTTAAACTCCAAAAATAAAAGTTGTCCTATAATCTATTATTATGAGTACTATAATCTGAGAGTTTTGTCCTGTTGTTTTTCTTAAAATATTTTCATTTGTTGGAAAAGACCAGATTTTCTTAAAACATCTAGTAACATATTGAATAAACAATGCAATAACTACTATACACAACAAACTCTGAATTTTATTTAGTTCCTTTTCCAGTGTGTTTACAAATGTATTGCAGACATTCTGTGAATATATTAAAAGATAAGTGAAAATGGGACAAGAAAACCAGTCAACAGTTTTGATTTTTGTCCTTCACATAAAATTTTTAAAGTAAATCTTAAGAACCTTGATGATTAAATTCTGTGGAAACAGTGACTAATCATAGACATTGTAATAATTTTGAATCTTTACACAGAAGACCTTTCTTCTAAAGTCAGATTTCCTTTTAGTTGCCAGGTGATGTTCCCAGCAGGATGAAGTGAGTAGATTTTGCAGAATCAGAGAAGAAAGTATCTTAAGTGGTGGTCTAGTTAATCCACCACCTGGCAGATCTGATGTGCAGAGCAGACTTACAGCAATCTGAAAAGATAAATCCCTTCTCTGGTGTCCCTAATTTCATTTAGTATTGTATTCTTGAATTTAAGAAACATTTCAGCAAGAGAATTTTTCCTGTGGAAAAATTACTCAGCTTTGATACTTTGGGTAATAAGCTAATATTCTTTCATTTTTATTCAGCTGAGATGGGAAAATGGCTAATCAACACCCCCTCAGCTAGCATTTCATATACATGAACAGATCACATCATCTTTCATGCAAGTCTCTCTTTCCCAACCATTAACATCTCTTTTTATTTTTAGAGTTTTTATTGTGGTTAAATACACACAATGTATTACACAAATACACAAAATGTATCACTTTAATTATTTGAAGTGCACAGTTCAGTGGCATTAAGTACATTCACATTGTTGGGCAGCCATGCCCCCTATCATCTCCAGAACTTTCTCATCTTCCCAAACTGAACCTCTGGTCCCTTCCTCCTCCCCTAGCCCCTGGCACCCACCACCTACTTTTTTGTCTCTGTGAATTTGACTACTCTGGGTACATCATATAAGTACAATCATAAAATATTTGTCATCTTTGTTGGCTTATTTCACTCTGCTACTGCTAAGTCACTTCAGTTGTGTCCGACTCTGCTCGACCCCACAGACGGCAGCCCACCAGGCTCCCCCGTTCCTGGGATTCTCCAGGCAAGAACACTGGAGTGGGTTGCCATTTCCTTCTCCAATGCAGGAAAGTGAAAAGTGAAAGTGAAGTCGCTCAGTCGTGTCCGACCCTCTAGCATGTTGTACTCAAGAGTCATGATATGGTAGCGTGATTCACCATTTCCCTCCTTTTTGAAGCTGAATCACAGTCCATTGTATGGATGGACACCCATCTACTCATCCTTCCATGGACACCTGGGTTACGTCCACCTTTTGTGAATACTCCTGCTATGAACACTGGTGCACAGGTATCAGAGTCCATGCTTTCAATCCTTTGGGGAAAATACCCAGAAGTGAAATCACTGGATTGTGTAGTATTTCAATGTTTAAATTTTTTGAGGAAGTGACATACTATTCATACCATTTTCTGTGGCAACTAACAGCTCTTTTAAAAAGTACAACCACTGTATCATTGTCTCCTATTTATCAATCTATTTACTAAATCATTTATTTTCTGAAGTTTTCAATGTTCCTCTTAAATTGTGGTGCCCCAAACCAGAAATCAGCCTCAAACCTGTCCTGGCCTGAAAGACGAGATGGGATTTACCCGCTTCTCTGTGCCGTTTCCTTGTACATGGACACATCTTCTTTGTTTTTAAAAATGCTCAACCACAATTTTGCCTTGTTTTGAAATAGAATCTTCCCCACCTTCCCCACCTGTAGTTCATATTTAAACTCCTTTTTATGTTCTTAATGCCAGACACTAATCCTTCCAGCTAGGCACCTCAGACGGTGATCAGGACACAATCAGCTCTGTGTTTACTGCGCCACCCTCTCCACAGTCATGTGTACTGAAAGCAGACGCATGTGTGCACACGCTTTAGACAAAAGTGTTCTTCCTCCAAGGTGCTGCTGCATGGTTGCCTGTTCATTTTCACATCACCCACAACCCACACTTCCTGTGTGCTAGAATATGCTTAAATCCTTCTTTATTGGAAAATAGGTGATTCTGATTTCCAAAATCTGACTCATGGCTCCACAAAAGCTAATGTGAGATGAAGTTGGTGCCTAGTTTGGGGGAGATCGGTATCTATCTCCAGGGGAACGCTAAACTGTAAATCTCATGAATGCCTGTAATCAAAATGCTGCCGAGGGCTTCCCTGGTGGTCCAGTGGTTAAGAATCTGCCTGCCAATGCAGGGGACACAGGTTTGATCCCTGGTCTGGGAGGATCCCACAGCCATGGAGCAACTTAGCCTGGGCGCCACAACTATTGAGCCTGTGCTCTAGAGCCGGGAGCTACAACTACCCAAGCCCTTGTGCCCTAGAGCCTATTCTCTGCAAAAGGAGAAGCCGCGGCAATGAGAAGCCCATGCACTGCCACAGAGAGTAGTCCCTGCTTGCCACAACTAGAGAAAGCCTGGGCGTGGCAGTGAAGATCCAGCACAGCCAAAAATAAATAAATAAAGTTATTTTTTTTAATGCTGGGGAAAATTACCATTCTTCACATCACCATGCTCACCTCTGCTGCCTTGCTCAGGTTATAATCAGACCCCACAGTTGCCTTTCAGATGACCTGGCTGATATTATCCTTTTTTTTTTTTTTCCTAAATATGAGAGCCTCAGTCTGTGGGAGGGATGGCTGTTGTTTCTACTGTGGCGAGACTCTGGGGTGATGGGGTCCTCTGTTAGCATGGGGGTCATGAGTCTCAAAGCAGGGTCGTCTCCTGTCGACAGCTGGCTGTGGACGGCTCCAGTGTAGTTTGTTTGCAGACTCATTCATGCAGAGTTGAAGCTGGACTTTAAAGGTTAAAATGCCTTTTGTTATGTCTTAATTGTATTCTTTCCCAGTTAGTAAATTTGAAGTGAAATGCCTTATCAACCTCTTCTATAACCTGGTGGGAGAAGTGACGGAGCGGCAGAGCGTGATCATCGGGCTGGACCGCAACGCCTTTCGGAACATCCTGCATATGACGTTTGGGATGACGGATGACATGATCATGGACAGGGGTGAGCAGATGCCAGCATCCTGACGGGCCAGATCCAGCCATAACTGAGGAAAACGGTTTGGAGTTCAGGCAAACTCTGGGAGGAACGCTTCATGTTCTGTGATCCCAATTCCACTTGAACATACAAATTTAATTTTCATATTTGTAGGGAAGAAGATAGCGACCACTCTTTTTGTGTATTTAAGAAGAGGACAAAGTCAGCCTGAATAACTAGGTTTCCTTTACCTTATATCAGAAAACCCCAAACATTTCTATTTCTACTTAGTAAATAGAATAATATTAAAAATATAGTTTTAAAAGGACATTCAAATTTCCTTATACCATTGAGAGTATTTCAGTAAAAATTAAGATATAGCCTGTCACGTAGTAGCATTACTTTCATTGAGTAACAAAAATACAAAATTATATATTTCATGTTAACATACCGACATCTAATATACCAACCTGTTTATGTGTTAATTGTTGATTCATGTCTTTAGATATTCAGTGTGCTTGTTCTCACAAAGTATAAAGGGAGAATGTAAAAGCTTAGGTGAAAGAGTTTTCCAGTGCTATGATGTCTCAGTTTCCTGTTTTGTCAAATAAGAACATGGGGCCACATGGTCCTGAAGTTTTGCTTAAACATTAAGAGTGAGCCGTGTGGCACAGGCCTTCGCTTAGAATGCAAGCCCAGCACGAGCGTCATGTTGTATGTCTCTCTCTTTTTTTAGTTTTCCGAGGGTTTGATAAAGACAACGATGGTTGCATAAGTGTAACAGAGTGGGTTTATGGACTATCAGTGTTTCTTCGAGGAACTTTGGAAGAAAAAATGAAATGTAAGATTTCACTCATCCTACTGGTTTGTACTTTATGATAAGCAGGTGCAAAGAATGTGAATTAGAGTGGTGGGTGTCTGTTGTTTGCTTCATTTGAACTCCCATTGACCTCATGTAGGGAGCAAATTCAAGTCAATAATAAGAGTGGAAAAAAAGTAATAAACAGACAAATCAGGACACTCTAAGGAGGAATCATGCCAAGCAAGACCACACAGGCATGTAGCACACATGATAACCATATATGCATGCCTTTAGGTATGAAAGGATTGAGTATTTTACATACTTTGTTACTTGAATTATAATCGTAAAAGTCAAAAACATTGATTCAAGTTTCTGATTCTTAGTTAATTCCTAATTCACCCCCAGTGAGCTCTGTTTAAGAGGCACATTTCAATCAGTTTTCCAAGGTTTCCAAGATGAAATTGTCAACTTGTTGTTCCTTGGCCTGCTTTTTGTAGGTAAGTGTAAGAAACCTTTCTAGGACTGTTGAGTATATTCAGTAAGTGGATGTTGAGCATCTATTATGGGAATTGATTGCTTTGAGTCCTGGGCCTTGATAAGAGCATCACCCTAGAGGCCTGGGCCTTGAAAACCATCAGAGCAAACTCTACTTTGCTAATGGCAGCACTTTTGTATTGGTTGTTTTTTTAAGATTGCTTTGAAGTGTTTGACTTAAACGGGGACAGCTTCATCTCCAAGGAGGAGATGTTCCACATGCTGAAGAACAGCCTCCTGAAGCAGCCGTCTGAGGAAGACCCTGATGAAGGCATCAAGGACTTGGTGGAGATCACACTGAAGAAAATGGTGAGATGGATCATTCAGACTTTTCTACTGAAATTCACTTCCCAGGTGGCACTAGTGGTAAAGAACCTGCCTGCCAGTGCAGGACACATAAGAGACATGGGTTCAGTCCCTGGGTGGGGAAGACCCACTGGAGAAGAGAATGGCAACCCATTCCAGTATTCTTGCCTGCAGAATCCCATGGACAGAGTAGCCTGGAGGGCTATAGTCCATAGGGCTGCAAAGAGTCAAACACAACTGAGTGATTTAGCGTGCACTGAAATTCACAGGCCAGAGATGGGCTAGAAATAAGAATTCAAATTACGGAAACTCTTTTCCTGGGCTTCTCTGATGGTTCAGTGGTAAAGAATCCACCTGCCAATGCAGGAGATCCAGGTTCAATCCCTGAATCAAGAAGATCCCCTGGAGAAGGAAATGGCAACCCACTCCAGTATTCTTGCCTGGGAAATCCCATGGACACAGGAGCCTGGCGAGTTATAGTCCATGGGGTCACAAAGAGTCTGACGCAACTTAGCAACTAAACAAGAATCAGTCTTATGCCTGGTGAAAGAAAGCGCCAGCTTGTTCTCTTTCACTGTAGTATTAAAGGATCTTTTCCATTTCAGCACTTAGTCTTTTACTTTTCTAACATCTTTCTTTGAACCATGGACCACGAGAAGATAGTGTGTGTCTGTGATCAGTGTTTCCATGTTAACTGCCGCTTGGCGGTTGCCCCCAGGACCATGATCACGATGGGAAGCTGTCTTTCGCGGACTATGAACAGGCCGTGAGGGAGGAGACCCTTCTACTGGAAGCATTTGGGCCATGTCTCCCTGACCCAAAGGTAACAGCATGTGTTCACAGAACAGAGACCAAAACATCCTATAGGAGCAGCAGCCCAGGACTCCCTGGTTTGGCAAGTGATCAGATGAGTCACATTCACCCACAGAGGACAGCTTCTAAAAGAGAAAGGCAGCCGAGAAATAGGGCTGGTCCATGTCTTTGAACTCGTGTAGTCCGCTGTGACTTTTTCTTTCACTAACTTGTTTGTTCCTGTAAGAAACTGTTACTGAAGCATAATGTGGACCAGAAACCCAGATGAAAAACTCCAGGGCTGCACTCCAGAGCAGGGAAAAAAACCAACATGAAAATGATTACATGATAATAATAATCATTATACCAGCATTGCAGTAATGCTAATCAGTACCATGAGTGGTGCTGGCAGCCCCGTGTGGCCTCACTTGTCCTCTGACAACCCTGTGAAGTTGGCAATATCACTGTCCTCATTTTATGGATGAGGAAACCTAGGCTCAGAGAGTGTAGGCCACTTGCCGGGGTTCACTGATCACGGGTTACAGAGTCCCCGGGACCCAGGTGCTGGGGCTCAGAGGGGCATGTGTGGTCAAGAGGGGACGTGGAAGACTGCTGCAGGGAGTTGGGTGGACAGCTGGAGGGACAAGGCAGGCTCACGGGTCCTGTGGACCCAGTGGTCAACCAGATGCCGGGGGGCAGCAGGGCCCACACAGAGGGAGTGTCCTGTGTGAGAGGGAAAGGGGGACAGTATCAGAAGAGCATCTGGAGTCGTGAGACTGACGATGAGCCTGGAGGGCACGGAAGGGCCCAGTGCATGGAGCTCGGAGCTTGGCCTTTGTCTTGAAGGTCATGAGGATCTGTTGAAAGGTGTTAGGCAGGTGGAGTGATGTGATACATGAATATTGCCATACTCCCACCCCAGTGTCTCATCTGTATCTCCAGCTGGGCTCGTGTCTTATTTGACCTTGTCCCTTCCCCACCCCCAGGTCTCCCTCCAGCATCTCTGCTGCCACCACAGCCTGGCTGTGCCATGATGAGCCCTCTGGGATCCCCAGGGTGCCCGCCCTCCTGCAGCCCCGCTGCGGTGAGCTGAGCCCCTGGTTCTGGCCTGTGAAGCAACCCCTGGTTCTGGCCCTAAGCCTGTGGGCAGGGGCCCCTGGGAGCCAGGTCTCGCCCTCCTGGTGGTCCCTGAACCAGCACTGGGCTGGAGCAGAGTCAGCACCTGAGAATGAGCACACAGCCCATCTCAGGCCCCCACCTCATGCTCCTCATCGCTGCCAGGCTCTTCGGACGTCAGGCAGACACACAGAACGCTTTTTGTTAGTCTGTACTAATTTGAGCACCTTCATTTTACAGAGCCAGAGTGAATTTGAAGCCCAAGTATTCAAAGATCCAAATGAATTCAATGAGGTGTGAATTCCTAAATGTCATCTCAAGTGAGTAAAAAGGAAGGCTCACCCATACTGCGTGTTCTTCCTGCTTAGCCTGGACGGTGCGGGCGAATTTGGTGAATTGTGTGTTTGAGGGGGAAAGGGTCAGGGTTGACTAATGTACATCGTCACCTTTGGTATAAGATCAAGTAAGACACAGACACAGATTTCCTTATTAGCTGTGGTTGGGTTTGGCCCGATGGGTTATCACTGCAGAGAGGAGTTATCACCTAGAGCATCTGTTGACACAAACTATCATAAAATATCTCCATGAATGAAACGAATAGAGAGAGAATGTAATCGTGAGTTGTTTTTTTCATGATGGAAAGATGGTGGGCACCCATCTGAATATCACTAAACCTACTGAATTCCCTTTGGAGCAACCAGTAACCAAGATGGCTTCCAAAGAATGATGATTCTGGTGTTCAGTGTTGAGACACCTTCCTGCTGTGCCCTGGGTGACAGTCAGAGACACAGGGTCTGTTTTCATATGCTCTGTGTCACTGTCTGAAGTGCCTGAGGGCTCAGCCTGCTGCCCAGAGGGGCCCCAAGCAAACACCAGGGACAGACAGCACCATGAGGCTGACCCATCTGTGGGTGGGCAGGGGCGGGGCATGCTCCTCCCTGGGTCTGGGGTGAGGTCTGGGTGTGAGTCAGCTCGGACATCCCCCTTCTGGTCAGATGCAAAGCCCCCACTCTGTTCTGCCCTTGGGATCTCCCCCTGGACCCCACTGTTAGTCCACATCACCCCACCTGGGACACCCCTTGTGCAGCCCCTCATCCGGGGCCACGTCACATGTGCCCACCGGCTGGGTATCCCCAAAGCTGGCCTTGCCTTCCCTTGCCCCAGTTTCCAGTGGGTGCTAAGGGCATCGGACGCAGCTCGAGAAAGACGGGCCTCATTCTGCTCAAGAAAGACGAGCCACGTCTGCCTCCTGCGAACTCCAGGGCAGCCGCGGGACGTCAAGTGGGAACCCCAGGTCCACGTGCAGACACGTAAAGGCCACACGGCCTATCAAATTCCTCTTGTTACTGCATATGCTTTATTGCATTTTAGCAAAAGAATACCTAGTGTTAAAAATGAAGTGCTATAAATAAGTGGAATATCCAGTTTCATGAAATAGAAGACATTTTACTGTCCAAGTGTTTTCTTAAAGTTTTGGATTCTCATACAGATGGACTTTGATACAATTTTTCTGTCTTGAGTTGGCATATAAAAAATGCAACACAATATACTTATAATTTTTATTGTATTTTTCCAATTACAAATAATAATCACTGAAAAATATTTCAGAAGTTTAAGAAATTTTAAGATGAAACTAAAACATTAATATTCTGGTATAGACTCTCTAGGCTTCCTTAAGGCCTCTGTGAGGACACCTATGTTTTCACACAGTCGTCCATATTTTTAGGGGATACCACTGAACCTCCTCTTCTAAGCTGCATTTTTATGAACCACTGTGTCAGGAACATTCCCTCAGGTCAGGAAATCCTCGTCCAGAGCCGTCCTGGGAGGCTCTTTCCCTGCCCTTCACAATTTGAATGTCCCCACGTTTGCTGTTACGAATAATTCTCCAAATGAACTGTCCTCGGAGATAAATCTCCTCACAAGCTTCATCACTTCCTTACCTGGGGTGACTTTGTGAGTGGGAGTGCTGGCTTCCAGGCCTGCATCTCTGGAGATTTCCGGCACGTGTGACTACACGGTCCTGGGAAGGCCAGCAGGGCGGGCGCGTGAGGACCAACCCTGCCCTGCACTGCACTATTTACTTCTTTGCCAGCATGTGGGCCATAATCGACTGTGATTTTAATGGATCATGCAAAGCCCTGATTTTATACATCTGTTCCTGAACCTTTCCCTGTAGGTCAACCTCCATGTGAATAACCCTGTTTTACTACTTGACTTCATTTAAAACTAAAAAAGCCTTTAAAACACTTGTGGTGGGACTTGAGGGTGGGGCACCCAAGGGAAGCGGCTGGAGCCTCCCCACAGCCCAGGACACGCTGGGTCCCACGCCTCTGCCCTGTTCTTCCCTCCGGTGACTTTCTGTAGATGTCTAGATTCTCTGTGGCAGCTTGTGAATGACTTTATCCCCGAGGGTTCACTCAACTTCACAGCAGGTCCTCTGAGCACACGAGTCCCCCCTGAGGACCAGCCTCTCCTCCTGCTCCGCTTGGGCCCCGGTGCCTCCCCGCCTCCTCCTTCCAGGCTCAGCGGGGCTCAGCACTGCGTCTGCCCCGGGGTGGCCGGGTTGGGGCTGCGGGGAACAGTTGTAACCCGGAGCCTCCCTCCCACTGGCTCCTCAACACGCTCCCCCCTCCACGCCCTGGGAGGCCCCTCTGGGAGGGCTGCACAGCCCCTGAGCAGCACAGAGAGACTCTGTTTGGGAAACAAGTAACTTTTTTTTTTTCAGCCACAGGATTTAAAAGCTACCACTGAAAACTGGTAGTCCTGCATTCTTAACCTGCAAATATCTTTGGGAACAAGATTGCACTTGTGAGAAGCCAAGCCTGCAATTGCCTGCATCATAAAATCATCCAAAACATTCATGAGTCCCACCTCGGGCTAAGCTGGCAGGGGCGGGGGAGGTGGGTAACCCAGCCTAAATCAGTCCCCTGCCCGGTCCGCGGTGTAGACGAAGGCTCTGCACCCTGCGACACCCCTGTGACACCCCTGCTGTCCCCCTCTGCTGGAGCCCCTCCTCCCCTCCCCCAGCAAGAGTCCTGTTGTGGAGATGGTTCAAGGGAATTCCCATCACACAGGCTCAGAAACTGTACCAATAGCCCCTCTAGAGAAGGTTCTGAGCAGCGCTTCTCAGCATCCCTGACCTCCCAGTCGTCGGGGTTCACATGCAGCTACCGGGGAAAGGAACAGACATGCACCCCAGATCATGTGTTGGTCATGATATACTAACTGTGCAACTACCTGGCGATACCCAGAAAGTGCAGAAGTCATGTGTGTCCTCCTCCTGGGGGACCACCCCTCCCTCTGGTTGGAGCACACGACCTCCTGAAGTGGCTCCAGTCTGGTCACCAGTGAAGGAGGAGCCAACCCTGAACACACCCCGGAACCAGAATCGGCCCCTAGACGCCAGATTTCCGGCAGAGAAAAGGGCAGCTATGGTGGGGCCAGCCCAGGAGACTCTCTCCCCATCCCAGCCCCATGGGGATACACCACTCCAGGTCCCATCATCCTAAGGGTAGCTTCCTGAGGCCCAAGCCTCCCACCATATCCGCCAGGAAAACACTCCTCCCCAAGACCCACATCTTGTCTGCCTATACCTCCTGCTGCCCTGCCTGCCCATCTGGCCCTGGGATGGACCCACCGGCCCTGGCATCTCCACGGGAGAGACAGTCCACCTGGAGGTGTCTGCAGAAACCAGGTGAGGTCCCAGCTGTCCTGCCCTTGGCCTGTGTGCACCGTCTCCTGTCCCCACCCCAGGTCTCAACATGGACAATGCTCGGGGTCTCAGAGCCGGGACAGAAAGCCAGGTTTGGAGCAGGGCCCCAGGAAGGCCGGGAGTGGGCACGTCTTCCCTGCAGTGGTGTTTTGAGTGGAGCCACTGCCTCCTGGTGGGAGCGATTAGCCCAGAGCTCAGGACACAGCTGGGCCCCGCCCTGCCACAAGGAGGCCGTGAGGAACAGTCATGGGGGCATGTTGGAAGTCCTTCCCAGAGAGGACGAGCTGGACCCTCACACAGAGGATAGAGCGGTGCCAGACACAGACTTCCGTGTGCAGAAGGAGAAGCAGAGGCCACATGATCCCGCAGCACACACACAAGTGACCGTGTGGCCCTTACAGAGGCAGGGAGGGACCCAGCCCAAGGACCCCAGCATGGGGCGGGGGCATGGATTTGCACCAGGCCCTCCCACCTCGGTCCAGCTCTGACTGCCTGACACAGGCCACGTGGACTTGAAAGTCCAACATAAGTGAAAGGTGATTTGTGAGCTGGTGGGGACTGGAATACTCACCGTCCATCAGGGCTGCACGGAGAAGTTGTGGTCACAGTGGGACAGTCACGTATTCTCAGTCCATAACATTGTTATTGAATTGCTAAGTCTTGTCTGAATCTTTGGAACCCCAGGGGCTTTAGCCCACCAGACTCCTCTTTCCATGGAATTCTCCAGGCCAGAATACTGGAGTGGATATTCATTCCCTTCTCCCGGGGATCTTCCTGACCCAGGGAACCAAACCCACGTCTCCTGCATTGGCAGGCAGATTCTTTACCAAAGAGCCCCCTAGGAAGTCCCATAGGCTATAAACACTCTCCAAAGTGTGTTTCATATAAAATGTGAAAACACCTCCACTCTCTGCCTCCTCTCACAGGGACTTTGAGAATGAGTGAGAATAAGTTTATGATGCCATTTTGTAAACTGTGAAGTGTGACAAAAATCTGAGATAAATAAGGCTACACCGTAGACGTGAGGGTCTAGGGCAGGCAGGGTCCTCACCAGGATCTCGTAGCTGATGAAAAAATAAGAACACAGTGGACTCGACTTGAAGATCTGGCTCTGGGTCCTCCCCTTGACAAGTGTGGAGCGTCGTCTGAGTGGCGGAGCCGAAGTCTTGTGAGGGGTTCCCTAGAACTCCTTTAGTCGTCTAGTGTATTTAGAGAAACGGAGCTCATGAAACCAGCATAAAGCTCCAAAGAAAGTGTCACTAGGATTTTCACAAATGTGACACTCTTGGGGTATGTCTTTGTGAAGTTCCCCCCTGTTAATCCACTAATGCATCCTCCCCACAAACTCACAGAAACACACAGTATTTTATTCTGTTTATGAGACACACTCGAGTCCCCTGAAACCCCATGAACAATATGAAAAGGCAAAAAGATATGACAGTGAAAGATGAGCCCCCCAGGTTGTAGGTGTCCAATATGCTACTGGAAAAGAATGGAGAAATAGCTCCAAAAGGAATGAAGAGGCTGAGCCGAAGCGGATACAATGCCCAGTTGTGGATGTGTCTGGTGGTGAAAGTACAGTCCAATGCTGTAAAGAACAATATTGCATAGGAACCTGGAACGTCAGGTCTATGAATCAAGGACATGGCCAAACAGGAGATGGCAAGAGTGAACATCAACATTTTAGTACTCAGTGAACCAAAATGGACCATAATGGGCAAATTTAATTCAGACGACCGTTATATCTCACTCGTCATGACCCTGCTAATCCCGAAGCCATTGGTGCTGTCCCGCTAACGTCTGTCTTCCTGTCAACCCCACTCGAGGCTCCAGTGCTTGTGGCACTGGCTCGTGGGTGCGGAAATAGAAATCAGTAGGATACAGGGTTTGTGTGGAAGCACAGACGTCTGAAGGCTACTGAGCAAACAGGAGCTGCATCCAGTTTATGTGAGCTCCAACAAGCCCAGTCCACCTTTGGGTGTGCCTGCCATGTTCCTGAATGGGACACTGTGCATTTGACTAAGTGGAGAACAAGCTTCTTGCCTCTTTGAATTTCTAAATAATTATCTTCTGCTGATTTTGAGGCGTGTAAATGCAGAAGAGCACAGCGACCTCAGGAAACCAGGGTCAGTTGACGGCCAGGAAGGGTGGACACCTCCTTCTTGCCAAGGGCACCATCCTGTCTGGGTCTGTGCACAGAGGCTCCGGTGTGCAGAGTCTGCAGAGCACAGGCCAGGGCACTGGAACTCCAGGCAGTGCCCACCTGCAGGAGTACACGGTAGGGGGAGGGGAGAACCGTGAGGACGGGGGAGGGCGATGGGATGACGGGGTAGCAAGAAAGAGATGTTCTGACTGGCGGCATGGTTTTTAAATCATGAATTTTTTTTTTTAAGATAACAGGTAAGATGGAGAGTTAAGAGCGGCATTCGCCCCTGCCCGCGTCAGGTAGGAAATCCTGGCCGTGCAGTCTGGCCTCCGCGGGCACAGCAGGATGTGAGCAGGCTGGGGCCTGCAGCACAGCGCCAGGTATGCGGCCCGAGGAGGGCGCGCCCACGGCAGGTGCAGCTCGGCCAGCGCCCGCGGCCCCGGGACAGGAGCCCTGCAGGTACGGTCGGGACACGCCCGAGTCTGCAGAGCCACGCGGCGCCCTCCGCCTGCAGGTCCCGAGGTGCAGTGGGGCGGGGCCCGGGGGCTGCAGGGGAGGGTCATGGACCTGGCGGCTCGGGTGACGCCCACGGGCAGCTCCGGGAGGGGGTGTGGGCAGAGGGGGTTCCTGGGGAATCCTCTCTGCAGAGGCCTTGCCGGACACTCAGAGCGGCCCCACCCCTGCATTCTTGGCACCCACAGCCCCCCTTGCCCCGGGGCAGCCGCTCCGACCGTGCGCCCTGCCCGGACCTGCTGCTGCGGGGGAGGAAGGCCGGCGGTCACGTCCCTCAGGTGCTGCCGGGCGAGCAGTCACAGAAAGTCAGAGTCAGGATATTCTGGGACTCAGGCCCCCGAGGTTGTGATCCGAGACTAGGCTCCTGCAGCTCGCGGAACCTCAGGCGGTGCCGGCCCGGTCTAGGGGCGGGGGAAGGGGCGGGTGCCGCTCAGCCCCGCCTCTGAGCTGCCCCCACCCCCTCGCCCAGCCCCACCCTGCCTCCCCAGGGTCAGCAGGCTTGCTTCGGGTCCGGCCCCTCTGCACGCCCCGCCGCCGGGCACCCACAGGAAGGTGGGCTCAGCCAGGCGCCCAGGGTCCTTTGGGCCTCACACCGCGTGCCCAGTGAGGGCGACCCAGATGCCCACCCGCAGCGTGTGGAGACACAGGAAGGGGCAGATGGGGAAAGGGGTACCTGGAGGGCACCCGGCTCAGCCCCAGACTCAGTCGTCCAGACGTCCAGACGGCCTCCAGTGAAGACCTGGTGCTCTGGCCACGTGTCAAAGATCCAGACCGAAGGTGCTCCGATGGCAGTGAGGCAGGGCTCCCTGGCTCCCTCAGCAGGCAGACTCCCTCACAGGGCCTCGAGGGACAGAGTGTCTGGGGGGGGGTCACTGAAGGCGCTAGAGTGTCGTGTCCTTGGACTCAAGGGAAAACAGCACAGCTTGTAGTGACACGGGGACACTATGGTGACACGGGGCACAGTGACACAAGGATGCTATGATCACACGGGGATACTATGGTGAGTCAAGACACAGGGGGCACGCTCTCTTGCCCAGGCTCCTTCCTCAGCACCACCAAGTCCCAGGAGCTCACAGGTGACAGGTGAGGCCCAGGGACAACATCCTGCACCTGCTGCTGACCTCTGACGCTGTCACTGCTGTGTGGTCAGAACGCTGTCTCTGATGCCACTGTGGGCTCTGGTTGTGTCTGTGTGTAGATGCATCTGTGCTCACACACACGCTCACACATAATACACACTCACACAGACACACTCTCACACAGTCACACATACTGTCACACTCACACAACTCACACTCACATACACAACTCAAACACACACTCTCACACATACACACTCACACAACTCACACTCTCACACAACACATACACTCACAGTCTCATACACACTGTCATATACACAGTCACACACTCTCATACTCACACTCTCACACATAACTCACATTCTCACCCTCACACTGTCACACACAGTCACACACATACACTCACACACTCTCAGCCTCACACACATATACTCACTCTCACACATATACACTCTCACACACACACACTGTCACACACCCTCACACACAGACACACGGGCTGCCTCCCTCTGCCTCAGGTGCCTTGCCGTCAGCTCCCCCTGCACTGCCCTCCCCTGCTGTTCTTCGGTGGCACAGGTGTCCCCCTCTCAAGAGAGGGTGAGGGCAAGAGGCACACAGCCTTGGGGCCTGGGGGCACCCCACAGCCATGGCTTGCTTCCCTGGGATGGAGGCGGCCAAGCCTCAGAGCACCTGGGGCTGCAGGCTGAGAGCATGGAAGAGCCAGCCTGGCTCAGGAAACACAGGGTCACCCCAGGAGGTCCTGTAATCCCTTCTACCTGGAAGGATCTGCAGCCCAGAAAGGTGTGAAGGGGTGGGGGCACAGCCCGATGTGGGTTTTTCAGCACCCTCTCCCGGTCACTCTGAACAAGCCTGTTCCTGCAGCTGCCTCTCAGAGCTTGAAAAATTACTACAGTGTTCAAAGTCCAGGAGCAAACAGCACTTGATTTTACAGAAAGCTTGACATTGGCTCTGATAGGAACACATGACTAGCGACCTCCTCCAAGGAGCCTTCCAGCCTCACCAAAGCCCAGTTTTCCTGATGACCATTGTCCCCTCCTCCAAGGTCACCCCTGGGATCTGCACAGTTACAACCCACAGGCGTCGTGGTCAGTTTGCTCCTGAGAAACCCTGATAAGCAGAGGAGCCGACGGCAGCAGAGGGACGAGGGTGAGGTCACCTGGGCCACGCAGGAGGGGGAGGTGGGGAGCCCGCCTCGTCCCGTCAGGTAGGAAATCCTGGCCGTGCATTCTCGCCTCCGCCGGTACAGCAGGATGTGAGCAGGCCGGGGCCTGCAGCCCAGCGCCAGGTATGCGGCCCCAGGAGGGCGCGCCCACGGCAGGTGCAGCTCGGCCAGCACCCGCGGCCCCGGGACAGGAGCCCTGCAGGTGCAGTCAGGGCACGCCCGAGTCTGCAGAGCCAAGTGGCGCCCCAGTCTCTGAGCACCCTCCGTCTGCAGGTCCCAGGGTACAGTGGGGGCGGGGTCCAGGAGGCCCAGGATTGGACAGCTAGGGTGACGCCCATGGGCACCTCTGGGAGCGGGTGTGGGTCAAGGGGGTTCCCAGGGAACCATCTCTGTAGAGGCTTCGCCGGACACTCAGTGCTGCCCCTCTGCCCCTACACCGGCACCCTGTCTGTCCACCCTTGGCCATCCCTAGGCACGTGGCTCTCTGAGTCTCCAGCTGCCGCCTGAGTCTCCTTGGCAGGTTCACACCCACCATGGGGAGGGGACTCCCAGTTCTTTGCTGAAGGACTGCTCCACCCCCTGGGAAGGCTCCCCCTCCCTAATGTGACCTCAGAAACCAGACAGGGTCCCCAGGTCCTAACACACCTTCTCCCTCTGCTTCCTCCAAAGACCTGGATCCTCAGACTGGTTTCACTGTTTCTATCAGTTGCATTGTGAGATAGGAGACGTGGTGCTAAGCTAAGGGTTGGAGTCCTGGAGGACAGCATTTCATTAGCCATCCCATCACTGCAGCCACACTAAGACTAACCCTCCTCACCCCAAGGGAAGCGGGCTTAGCACAGCCTCCATCACCCTGCTGCCAGCCTCTGCTTTGTTCTCAGTTTCTATTTACTTGTCTTATGGTTTTTTTCATTCTACACAAACGTAGGTCCATAAACACATAGGTCTGGCCACTTTTACTCACTCCTGTTCTCCTGCCTTTGCATATACTTGGCACTTAATAAATGTTTGCTAGGTGAGTTGATGACTGAATCCCAAGGCTGGGTCGTGGGAAAACCCCTTTTTGTTTTAGTCTGTGCACCCAGGGCAATGATGACTCCTGAGAAAGTTGTCAGGCCACAGCACGTGCCCAACAAAGTGGGAGGATCAGCTCCCCAAGGCCCTGACTACCTGCAACTCACCAGGAGACCAGGAGCCTGGCCAGCAGTCCACCCACCCATCATTTCAGGGGCATCAGTGTTGGCCTTTTATGTTGGTCACCAAACAAAATTAAAAATGTCCCTCTGAGACAAAGAACAGTGAACCAGGGCTACTTGGGTATCTGGAAAGTCATTGACATGAGTGGGTCTCTGCCCACGGCTGATTCAGCATCTTTACTTGATGTTCACAGAGTAAATTTGTCACATCAAATATGTCTTCAAAAAGGGAGCAAATGTAAACAGACTCCTTTTGAAGCATGGAGTAAGTATGGTTGGAGTTCAATACACAGTGTCCTGCTGATGAGGCTAGATCAAGCCAAGAGTCTTCTAAGAAACTGACATCCTTGTGAAACCTAAACATCAGATATTTTCTGATTCCTGAGTTGAGTCCCTGCAGGTGGACATTGCAGGATTCCACCCAGTCCAGGGTGAAATTATAAGACTGAGGGTTTCAAAACTCACGTGTATTCAGCACATGGCTAGCCACCAAGATCTTAACTTTTAAAGGCTGAGAATGTGCAGGTCAACAAGGTAAAAAGCTACCTGGGGAAGTCACGATCCTGAGAAGTCTCTCTTCCCCCACAGCTATGTGTTACAGGCTCAGCAACGGGCACCGTCTGGGCCTGTTAGAAAGTGTTCTGGCAACGTGATGCTTCCAAGAGGCTGCTGGCTGCCTGGCTCAACGTTACCAGGACGAGGGGCCCTGGAGATGACATCCCTGCTGTCTGCACGGCCTCACACCTCCTCCCCTTCCCTTCCCGATGGTCCACCACCTGCAGACCTCCCCGGTCTCTGCTGAGAGTTCAGCCCCGACCCCTGCCCTGCCCCCTCCTCAGCCAATTCCCCTGGGCCCGGGGCCCATAATTCACTGCAGTGCCCCGTCTGGAAGGTGACTATCCCCAGTCAGGTGATGGATGCGTGACGACTGTTCTCAGACCAGACTCGCAGACTCCAAGGGGGACTCTGGTGATTCCCCAAAGATCCCAGAATTTAGATCTCCTGCCCTGTGAATGACAGATGTCCATCTCTGTCAGCCTCTCACGCCCTCCGGGAGCAGCTACACCACAGCCTGGCCACTGCGGGACCCCCTCCTCCAGAACCTTCCATTTGACGGCTCTACCCTCCAGACACAGCCTTCTGAGTGGCTGCCTCTCAAGCCCATCCCACTGCACTTGACCTTCCACGCCATGCACACCTCTGCAGCTCACCCCAGGCCCCTGCAACCTCGCGTTTCAGCGTCGACAGGCACCTGCCCTCCAGGAACCAGGTGTCCCATGGATGCTGGCAATGAGAGAGCACTGACTGCTAGTCTGAGGATGCCGAAGCCCCCTGAGCACAGCCCCATCACTCCTGACACAGGCCCCCCAGGCCACCAGGACTCAGAGCCCGTTCCCCGAAGTGTTCAGCGAGGAGCCACACGCTGAGTCACAGTTGGCGGGCTGGCTCCCTGGTGTCCGTGCCCTGACCCTGTGCCTGCGGGGTTTTTATTATTTGAGTGGCACTTTTATACTTTGCAAATCACTTTTATACCCATGACTTCATGAAATCTTACAGCCGTCCCGGAAGTGGACGGGCAGACAGGGTGATTAATGGTGAGCAAACCGAGGCAGGGAGAGGTCAGACCTCAGCTGCAAGGTGCTCACCGGGCGGTGCCATGGACAGGGTCCCAGCGCCAGCCCGAAGTCACCCCAGCTTCGCAGGATCAACAGAATCCACAGGCGGCATGTGTCAGAGCACGGACAGCGCCAAGAGAGGCCTGGCTCAAGCGCAGAAGACACAGAGCCTCCCCAGCAAGGCAGCTTTGGGGGTGAAAGCGGCTTTGAAACATGCACTGAGTCATTGTGCTTGTTCTCACAGCATGCTGTGTGCTCTGGTGCAAAGGCCTAATTACCCTAACTCGGCCTTTAGCTCCCACCTGGCAAAGGCAATGCCCAATGTTACAAAGTCGCATCTCTGGCCACGGGCCCATTGGGCCTGGTCACAGCCCTAACACAGGTCAAACGCAGCAGCAGCTCCTGCCAGGGGCATCCCCCTCATGTCCAAGGACATCGGAGCCAAGGTGACCTGAGACATCTCGAGGGCAGGGCAGTGGGGCAGAGAGCCCCCCTTCCGGGGGGTGGCCAGCTCCCAGGGGACCAGACAGAGCAGAAAGGTGAACTGCCAGCCTCACACAGACGTCAGCTCCCCTGCGGACTCGGAGCCCGTGGCGGGAAGTCGCTGCAAACCTACCCAGCTGAAAGGAAATCATTCATTTGCCTGGAGAACAAGATGTACCCAGAAACTCGTCCAACTTCTCGCTGCCACCACCAGGAAAAACACACAGCGAGAAGCTGGACGACGCGGCTAACCATTGCTCAAACCTGCGGCCGGAGCAGGCACCAGCCTGCCCAAATTCCTCCCACCCACCCGCCCGCCAGGAGCGGCCAGGAAAACACAAAGGGATGTGGAGAGTTCAAAGGCTGAAGAGCTGGCTGCGTCGTTATCACCAGCACGGATGCTGAGGGCTGCAAGCGTCCACCAGAGAGCTGACCTGAGGCTCCTTTCCCTCTGCATCAGCCACAGCGGGTGAGGAGACTTCCTGGAGGTGGGGCCCCAAAGCTCAGTGTGTGTCCTGCACACGTGCACACTCATACAGTACACACACGCATGCCTGTGCAGGTGCACACACACGCACACACACACACCTGTCTAATAAGCAACCTGCTGGAAGGAGAGGCCGTGAGGACAAGCCTTCTCTGTGGAAACCATCCTGACGAAGACTCTGCTCCCCATTCTGTCAGCTTCCGCGGTCCTCTTCTCACGTCCACCTCCTCAGAAGGAGCACCCTCACAAAACTTCATCGAGACACAGTGCCCAGAGTCTTTTAAGTGAAAAACAAGCCTGCCATAATCGAGGGGGAGTGGACACAGACCCTGTCTGAATAAAGTTGAGACCCCCACCCCAGGCCACGTGGGCCTGGGAGTGGATGGAGGGTGTCCCCCACCACCCAGGGCTCCCAGGAGTGGACGGAGGGGTCCCCTACAGCAGCATGTCATGGAGAACCCCACTTGGTGAGGGGCTCCGAGCTTCTGTGCTTCGCTCTTCCTTTCTGTGTGGAGATGGAAGAGAAACTTCAGCAGCCGTGGAATCCAAGGACCTGGTTCTTAGCTGAGGAACTTGAGAAAATCTGCAGAACTCAAAAAGGCTCTGAAAGTACAACAATAAAAAAAAAAAAAAAACCACGCACAGCAAAAAATTTAAATAACAGTCCAAATATTAACAACAAGCACATTGGCAGGGCCAGCTTTTGTCACGGCCCCTTCCTGCAGCCTGGAGGGTGACACACCCGGAAAGGGTCTCGAGCAGTGCTTCCACACGTGTCACGGTCACTAAGACGTTGCCAGCTGTCGTCTGCGGTTAGGAGAGCAGGGCCTAGCTTCACACTACTGATGCCCACGGGCCTGATGGGAAAGAGACAGGTCCCGTCATCACCTGTTTCTGCAGGTAAGGAGCCTGAGGTCAGATCCAGCAGATAAACATCACAGCAGGACAACCCCCCCTCAGTCCCCTGAAACAGCTTGTGGTCTGACCCAGCCCAGCACCTGTACCAAGCAACCCCAGGATAGTGGCCTCGGTCTGGACACAGTTAGAAGACGGGCTGCTGGCTGAGTCTTGGGTCTATACCTGTCACACCTCCCACAGAGTGACCCCATCAGTCACCCCAGGCTTGGCCCCTCCCCAGCAGCACGCAGCACCCAGGGGCAGGGTGTGGGTGAGGGATCCTGCCGTCCTGGGAGAGGGGAAGGCAGGGGGGATACTTCCGTGCAGAGAACAGCCTGCCTTAGCCCCACCTGCAGGGCCAGCCCTGGGCTCCTCCTGCATCTTCTGAACAAACCCCAAGCAGATGTGACAGCTTCCGCAGCAGGACAGCCACAGTGGGACCTGGAGGAGGACAGACTGAAAGTCTCCCCCACCCCCATCCCACTCTGGGGCCCCAGCCATGGTCGTGTTGTGGACCCGACGTCAGCTCTCCTGTGTGGACACCCACAGGGGCAGCCGGGTGAAGAGGTGACAGGTGCTGATTGTGGAAGCAGCCTCTCACCCGTCAGCAGAGAGAAGCATGGCTCACTCATACAGTGTATGTAATCCAGCCTTCAAGAGGGCCGCACGCACAAGCCGGTCTGCAGCCTGGGAAGACGAGCCTGAGCTGCCAGGATTGTTCTGAGGGAAGAGTCAGTGATGCCCTGGTTTGTGTGCCCGTAGCACAGTGCCCGCATTAGCTCTTGTCTGCATCACCACTGATGTTATCAGCATACCGTGTCCTGATGCGTTTTCTCTGCTCTTTCAGCTCCTTACATGCTGTTCCTATACCTTTATGCTGTTTTCATGGGGAGGCTGTTAATTCTATGTTTGGCCCGAGTTTAAGTCATCAAACCTTCTCTTTATTAGTCCCACTGAAAAACCACAGTCATCAAATGAAGTGTGTTAAAACGTGGCCATCGCCCAGCTAGATGACTCTGCAGGGCTGCAGGGACCTGCGTGTGCCGGGGCCTGAGCTTGGGGGCCAGTATTTTGCTGTGTGGGCTTTGTCACAGTCTGGGAGGCGCAGGCTCCAGGTCAGGACCCCAGTCCCGCCGAGGCACCGTGTTTCCTTCCCGTGACCATCACTGGACTGTGTGCTGTATGCACATGCAGGCCCAGGCGGGGAGGGGAGCTGCTACCCTTAGTAGAGGGATGGGGACCCCTGGAAGCTTGGGCTTCTCAGTGATGGAGCTGCAGGTGGATGGCACCAGGGGTTCATCAACTGTCCCCTGTGTCACCTTGGTGGCAGAGCCTTGTTCCTCGGGTTCAAAGAGGCAGCTCCCAGTCCCAGGTCTTCCAAGAGACCCCCTAGCCCAGAGAAAGCCTGCCCAGTGCTTCCCACGCCACAGATAGAGATGAAATCCACTTTTATAAATATAAGATCGTGTGGGGAAAAACAGGTTTGAGTTAGGGAGAAAGTTCTTTATCTTTGCTTAAACAGTCAGATGGATATTAAGTCCCACTGGGCAGGACGCGGGTGGCTAGGTGACGAGGCAACAACACTCCAGCCAGCTGCCGAGGGCACAGACCCCACCAAGCCCTGGAAGGAGTCTGTGAGGGGCCTGGCCAGGACTGCTGGGAGTCTCTGCCCCACTCACGGGGTTTCCCTTTGTCTCTTTTCCAGCCACACCTCCTGAGGTTCACCTGCTCTGTATGCTTTATTTATGACTTCCTGTCTTCTGGAAAGTCACACAGACGTGTGCTAACCAGCAGGGCTACACACAGGGCATTCGCACCAGGGCACACGTCGTCCTGATTCAGCATCAGGCAGCAAAGATCTGTGTGGCGGCAGAACAAAGGCAGAGGTTGAAAGAATTATTTTGTGTTGGTTTCACTTGAATAGAAAATCCCCTAGAAGGTTTGAGCAGTGACCCGGAGACCCAAAGATTTCACACTAATGACATATTCTGTGCTGCCTTCATATCTAGATTCACCCAGGTATTGGTATTTATGCAGTAATTGCTGTGTGGGTCCAAGTTCTTCCTTATATATTAACCTCAAGATTGGTATTACCTTTGTTACATGGTATAAATCTGGGCAACACATTATCCTAGTGATAGACTCTAATAATTTCAGATACAAATGATCAGAATAATACTTGCTGCTGCTGCTGCTGCTGCTAAGTCACTTCAGTCGTGTCCGCCTCTGTGTGACCCCATAGACGGCAGCCCACCAGGCTCCCCCATCCCTGGGATTCTCCAGGCAAGAACACTGGAGTGGGTTGCCATTTCCTTCTCCAATGCATGAAAAGGAAAAGTGAAAGTGAAGTCACTCAGTTGTGTCCAACTGTTCAGGACCCTGTGGTCTGCAGCCTACCAGGCTCCTCCGTCCATGGGCTTTTTCCAGGCAAGAGTACTGGAGTGGGGTGCCATTGCTACTATATAAGAATTTTGAGGGGCCCAGTCCACACTCATGGATTTAGAGTCCATGTTTTGAGTAATGCCATGCTCACTGTCAATATGCAATTCCCAATATCTAATATTAGGTCAATTTACTGGCTCACTATTGTAATATGTATCCTGTTTTGATCTCTTTCAATTAAGTCACCACATACATCATGAGTTTCAAAGGTGATTCCATGAAAGGAGTGTAAGGGACTGATCTGCTCAGGAGCCACTGCAAAAAGAGTATTTCTATTCTAAAAGGTTTTTCTAGACTTATGCATGTGTGCATGCTAAGTAGGTTCAGTAGTGTCTGACTCTTTGCCACTCCATGGACTGTAGCCCTCTGTCCAAGGGATTCTCCAGGCAAGAATACTGGAGTGGCTGCCGTTTCCTCCTCCAGGGGATCTTCCTGACCCAGGGATCGAACCCTCATCTCTTACGTCTCCTGCATTGGCAGGCAGGCTCCTTACCACTAGCGCCATCTGGGAGGCCTTTTAAACTTATATTTAACTTTAACTGTTGAGCCAGTCACCAGACTCAGCTGGGTGGTTAGCTGTATCTGTGGAGATCACACATTTTTGCCAGGAGCAGAGGTGGTCTCGCATAAGCTCAGGGAGACTCCAAAGAAACTCCCATGTTAGATCTTCAGGAATGTTTTAGCTGTTTGTTAAATTTCAAATGATTGAATATTAAATTATATAAACTTGCACCTGAATAAGTTATATTCAGTGTAAAAATGGTAAGA
The DNA here is from genome assembly GCF_029378745.1 of Bos indicus. Lineage (NCBI taxonomy): Eukaryota > Metazoa > Chordata > Mammalia > Artiodactyla > Bovidae > Bos > Bos indicus. The sequence continues at coordinate 20,149,518 of NC_091773.1, read as the reverse complement.
ACTCAAAACTCATCACTTCCTAAATATTCACTGTTTCGCTGTGTCTGGCATCCCTAAGGCCACGTGTGGATCACAGCAGGTGGCAAGTCAGAGGCTCCTGGCTGTGGAGTCCTGCCTGAGCTCATTCACATCTCGTAGGTGAATGAGCTGGTCCGAGCTGGGGTGCTGACACCATAGACATCAGCAAACGTCACAGATCAGAGCTTGAGTCCCAAGTGAAGAAAAGAAGAAGAAAACATTTATGTTGCAAATGAGACCTGAAGGTGTGCATTTCTGTGGCCGTCACACCATGATGCAGCAAGACACGTGGGGGCCCACTGCCCCCAGCCCCCCTGCCAATCCATCTGGAGAGAAGCCATGTCCCATCCAAGGACAAATGAAGTCTGGCTCCACCCCGTATCTCCCCTCTGCCTCCATGCTGCATCACTAGGAAAACACCAGCCCACCATCACTTCTGTCCACAGCTGCGAGCTCCCAGCAGAGCCAGCAAAGGCATCCTTTGAGAGTCAGTGGGTTTGTATCCGGAGTGTTGCCTGTCACTGTCGGGCAAAGAGCTCCCAGCCTGAAAGGCAGGCGAGAGAGGCCCCTGTGATGCCACCACGGCTCCCGGGACAGCACAGTGAGGCCAGGGCCACCCGACACGGGGGAGCTGTCCCACCCTGCCCCTGCTCACAAGAGAAGTTCTGAGCAGAGCGTTTCCATTCCCTTCTCCTGTTTAGCGCCATCTGAGTGCATTTTTCTAAATTAATAAAACTCTCAATAAGGAACAGAGATCTGGACGAGATAGCTCTGTGATGTTTGCCTTGCGCATACGTGGGCTTACCACAGGGTGACCCCCCCACAGCAGGAATCCAACAGTAAAATGGTGCCCAGGGCCCTCCATCCAGTTTAATGATGCATTTGATGAGAATGACTTCACGTGTCTCATAAACCGATTAGTTACGTTGTTCTACTTCTAAACCATGGTGGGGCTGGGGCTTCAACAGCAGAGGCCAGAGGATCAACTGGACAAAAAATGAAAAATCCATTTTTCTTTAAGGATGAAAGATACAGTGTCAGGATGAATTCAACTAAACACACCACTAAACATCTATCGATACAATAAAATATAAAGAATGTAATGAACAAGCATCAGGGAAAAACATTTGCCTGTTCCAGAGATGTAGGAGGAGTTGATGAGGTTTGTCCACATAAAATATGACCCTCTGAGTCTGCCAAGGTCAGCGAGACCCAGGGCGGCCAACTTGGTCTGAACTGGGTTTGTTCGTCCTGCTCGTCTGCGCTGGTTCCTCCCTTCTTATATCTCTGCTGCTCTCTTTTACTTCCCCATCGTCCCTGCCTCTCCACCCCCGAGGGGCGCATACCACCCACGGCGAGGGCAGCGTGGTCAGGGTTGAGCGCTGAGTTCCGGTCTCCTAATTGGACCCGCTATCTCCATCTCCTTGTGGCCCGATTCTTCGGGGCGGTGGGAGGACAGATGCAAGTTGCTCAGATCATCAGAATCACTTTGTTACAAATCGGTCAGAGGGTGGCTCACTGTTGCTCATCTTTCCAAATTCCTATTTCCTTCCCAGGTTTTTACAAGCTGGCATCTCTTCACAGATGAGATGCTGATCAAGTGCGTTGGCAGGTTATAGAGGATAAGATTTTGCCTACAGCGTAAAATTATATGTAGGATGGGGAAAATAAAATCTAAGGCTTTTAGTGAATTATCATATTTAAAAGTCTAACGGCAAATATTAAGGTAGGTTAAGCCTCAAATCATCTCCCGAAATAATAATTTCTTCTGAAGTAAAAGTGTTAGTCGCTCAGTTGTGTCTGGTTCTTTGTGACCCCATGGACTGTAGCCTGCCAGGCCCCTCTGTCCATGGGATTCTCCAGGCAAGAATACCGGAGTGGGTTGCCATTCCCTTCTCCAGGGGGTCTTCGTGACCCAGGGATCAAACCTGGGTCTCCTGCACTAAAGGCTGATTCTTTACCATCTGAGCCACCAAGGAAGCCCAATTTCTTCCTAGGTGTGCTATTGAAAACACTCTACAACTTCTAGAAATACTGTGGTTGTTTGTTTGTTTTTTAAGAAATCTTATGTAGTCATGGAAACAGGAATATGGTGAAAAGGAAGAGATCCTTTTTAAGTCTTTTAGTACAAAGTAAAGCAGAGTGTCAAGCCAGAAACAAATGAACACAGAGTAGCGTCTGATGAGGAAAATCACAAAAGGAAAAACTGCGAAAGGACACATCCTCGCTATCACCTTGCTGCTGGGAAGAAACAGTTAAAGCCGCATAAATATTTCCTCCCTAAATCCCATTTATCTCATTTTTCTTTATGTACAGTTTTCTGAAAAACAAAGCATTTTCCCTGAAAACTTCCCATGCTAGGATTTTCTCTTTCTCCAGGGGTCACTTATTCACACGTTGGGAAAATCTGAGCAACATCTGTTCAAGGGTTCTGGCTTTCCGGTAGGATGAAGTGGAGGAAGCACAAGATAATACGCCTGCCCCTGAAAACTATTGGCTCATTTAATTTCAGACCCCTAATCAGTAAAGAAAAATAGCCATTTCTTCACATGCCTCAACAAGAAAGGCAGTTGTGTAGAGTATTACTAATTGAGCCTCAATAGAGACATGCGAGTTTTTCTCCAGACATGCTACACTCTTTGGAAATCACTCCTCAGACCCACGTGCCAGCTGCTCGATCTTGTCCCCATTCCTTTAGTCGGAGGTGGTCTGTGCATCCTCGGGGACAGATGCTGAGGACTGGCTGTGTGGCCTCCATCAGCCTTAGTCCACCTTGGGTCTGGGTGGCTCTCCGTCCCCCAAGGACTCCGTATTCATTCCCGCTCCATCACGGCCCTGACGCCTGGGAAAATCTAGCGACACCTGAGCTTGGAGGATGGCCGCCCGGCCAGCCCAGGACACCAAGGAGGAGCAGGACATAATACGGCCCAGGCTAGCGGCTCTCCTATCCTGGCTCTTCCATATCCATGTCCATAGGACGTCTACACAATTTTTCTCCAACATTGAGCTATTTTATTATCTTCTTGTCTTCAGAACTTTGTCTCTGACATTAAAGTTTCTTTTAAAAAAAAAAAGGAAAATGTTAAGGAATGTTGAAATTGTGGATGATCTCTGTATATTTTTTAAAGAGTTGTTGTGGATCATTTTTGAAGTCTTCAATGAATTTGTTACAATTTGCTTCTGTTGTTTATGTTCTGCTTGTTTGGCCACAAGGCATGTGAGATCTTAACTCCCAATCCAGGTATTGAACCCTCAACCTCTTCACTGAAAAGCAAAGTCTTAACCACTCGATCGCCAAGGAAGTCCCTAATTTCTGTATATTTTAAGGTAGGTGTTCCGTTTTAAATTTTGTTATCAATTTTTTAAATGTGACGGAAACAAGAACTTACTTTTGTGACACCCCTGGGACAGACCCGGAGCGTCTCAGACTGCCCAGCTTGCTCACCAGAGCGTCTCGGACATACCCTAGTCAGGGCTGACGTCTGAGCAGGGCCAGGCAGGAGGTGTTTACACAGACCATGTCCTGTGTTGCTGTGCGTCGCCAGGGCCGCCTTCTGGCCACTGGCCATCACTGATGAAGAGAAATCAACAAACAGAGCCTCATCCCAGTTCCTGCGCTGGTCTTGATGACGAGTGTGGCCGCCCAGCAGCCCAGGGGCCGCAGTGGAAAGCGTCTCTCTTTCTGCAGGAAACGCACGAGGGCAGGAAGTGAGCCCCGAGGTTAGCTTTCCTCCCCAGCTAACAGGTACCTGGCAGTTTTCCAGCTTTTATGACTTCTGTAAGAAAAGAGTACTTTTCCATTGTTATTACTACAATGGTTTTGTCTTCCAGTGACAGGATTCTTATCATCTCCTGTGACCCTCGAGTAAGAAAACTGCTCTTCTGTGACACCCACAAGTCCCCTCCCGTCAGCAGCGGGATGTCCCACCCACCCCCTCCTCACCCTCCCAAGTCTTGGGTGAAAACTGTGGAATCTTACCCAAGCCCAAAGTCAGCGGGTTCTCCCCACCCCATCCCCATCACCCACTTGGAGAGAAGTAATTACTCCTGACTGTACAACGGCTAAAAATTTACACACTGATGAAACTAACCCCTCATGCCCAGCTTGGCGACTTGGCAAGAAAAAACGTACTAAAAACTGTCCTGAGTGGATCCTCCTACTGTGGACGGCCTGAGGCCCTGGCACTTCAGGATCCAGTGAAGAAGCTTAATCAGCAACGTCAGTAAGAGGAGAAGTCAGTGTGGGCTTGTTTGAAAGCTGTGTTGACCTCCGCTCACAGGAGGACTCTGTGTATTCTTGGGTGCTGTGCTGAGTAACTTGCGTGTCCTGTTTAATTTGGGAGAAAAGAATTAATGGCTGCAAGGAGCCAACATAAGTCTGTGAGACTTCAAAATGAAGTAAAAGATTTCAAGTGTGCCTCCTGAAGAGAATTCATTCAGAACGAGCAATAAGCTTCTCAACCGAGTGTTAATTATAAAGGAAGTGCAGCGATGCTGTGTTTCCATCCGTGGCTCCAAGTCAGTGAAGGGTCTTCAAACTCTTGAGGCTCTTCCAGTCCCAGGCCCCCGACACCATGGGAGGAAGCAGTACAGACTGTAAAGTGCCCGGCCCGCGTGCAGCCCGGGAGGGCAGGCATCTCCTTGTTTATTGGCTTGTTGTTTCACTTGAAAGTAATCGTTAATGTGTGTTTACAGGTCTCGCTGGCTTCCCAGGTAGCTCAGCTGATTAAAAAAGTCTGCTTGCAATGCAGGAGAACCCAGTTCGATTCCTGGGTCAGGAAGTTCCCCTGGAGAAGGGAAAGGCTACCCATTCCAGTATTCTTGGACTTCCCTGGTGGCTCACATGGCAAAGAATCTGTCTGCAATGCAGGAGACCTGGGTTTGATCCCTGGGTTGGGAAGATCCCCTGGAGGAGGGCATAGCAACCCATTCTAGTATTCTTGCCTGGAGAATCCCCATAGACAAAGGAGCCTATAGTCCACGGGGTTGCAGAGTCAGACATGACTGAGCAACTGAGCACATACACATGTATATGGGTCTCGCTGCCTGTGGTCCCTATGGGATGATGGGGGGCCGCAAAGCAGAGTGGGCGAGGAAGAAGCCCCCTTGCAGGAGGTGCCATAGAAAGGAGGGTCCGGCAAGCCCCCAGGTTCCCCCTTGTGTGTCCACTTGTCTCCTAAACAAAACTAAGCAGACACTCCACTGCTCAAGGGCCCAGCCTCTTGCCACTCACTGTGAGTGACAACATCTCACTGCTCCAGAAAGCCTTGTGCCAGATGAGATAACGAGGGTGTTTCAGGGCACTTGATTTTCTTTTCAAGTATTCTGATCCACCCAAACATCACGCCCTGGCTGGGAAGGGAACTGTAATTTCACTGCTGACATTTCGAACCTCCCCTGGTTTATGGGCTCCCACCCATGGCTCTAGGAGGAAGGTAACTGTGCATTAAAACAGAGTCTCCAGTCCTCAGTCCCCAGGATCCACACTGGCCAGGGCCATGGAGAGGACACTCGCCTTGGGTTGCTTACTTTCTGAGGCTCTGGCCTCAGCTGAGACTGAAGGGTTAGTTTTCCCAGTGACCTTCCTTAGGGAGTTCAGTCAGTCTCCTATGCATCCATCAAGCCCTGCTCCTGACAACATTGAATTAGTGGTGACTGCAAAGCCATCTTTCCTTTGATGATATTGACCAGTGTAGAAATGACAGTGACTCTGAGGTGACACTAGCCACAGCCCAACACAACCCATGTCTGAGGACTGAAGGCCATTCCTTAATCTTGGGACTCACCCTTGACCATGCACGGTGACAGCTGGATGCGTGAAAGGAGTCCAGAGCATCCATCCCCAGGCACAACCTTCAGCTCATTGTGGTCTGTCTTTCTCATTTTAAATGTTCTCAGCCCTGAGGCCTCTTAAACACTTCTCAGGCTCAGTTAAGCTTCCTGGCCTATTATCTGAAGCATCTTTCTTCTCCCTTAACTACTTGGATATCTCTGGTGACAGGCTGTTACTCCAGGGACAGATGTCATGTGTAGCTGGTCAGGAATGCAACAGAATCGGGGAGGATTTAATGACAAAAGAGCAGAAGTCATTGGGACCAGAGGAGCTAACATCACAGGGGAAGGTGGGTCACACCTCACACAGCCCTGGGGGGTCCCAGTGGGTCACCTGCAGGCCCACCCCTAGAGAGGGCCAGCCCTGGCAACAGGCTGAAGCTTTACTAACCATCAACTTTGTCCTCAGTTTAGGCTGAGACCCATCAAAGACAGCCCATCCATTAAACTGCCCACTTGGTGCTATTAATAAATGAGAGGAAAGCATTTCCGTCCAAAGTGGCTTTGTTAGCCTACAATTGTTTGCAGATTAATTCTGAAAACTCTCTGCTTGTATTTCAATTATCTTCCTGTAACCCCCAGCCGAATTTGCTGATCACTTTTGTTTTGACCGGTCACTTTCTGGATCAAAGAGAAACCTCGAGCTTTCCTCATTGAACGTAGTCTCTTGGGATGGCATCCTTGCTGGTGACGGGCTTGAAGTCACTGGCCTGACAGCACATCCGCTCTCAGACACCAGCCTTAATGCTCAGTGCACTTTCCTACCTGCTTCCCTGTCCAGCGGTGTCTGGACTTGCTCTCTGGATCCCAGGCTTCACTTACACCAGCTGAGGAAGCGTTATATGCAGACCAAGCTGCACGCCCTGTACAGGACTGTTGACTGGACTCCCCTTCCCCAGGGATCAGAGCCTCGTCCCTGCCCTGGGGTTCTGCTGGGTCCCCTGGCCTCCCGGCTCCCCAGGGATGCAGATAGTATCTGGCAGAGCAGACGTGCGGCCGTAAGAACCCGGAGGAGACAGCTTTGCTCCCAGTACACCCCGATGCTGAGCTCTATCCTGGAGTCTTCACAGCAGATTTTAAACCCCTGACAACAAATTTATAATGGAAAAACTGCCAGACCACAGAGACGCCGCTGTGATATTTATAAGCACCTTTCTCTCTCCTAACACCCGTGCTCATTGCATGGGCCTCCCTTCTCTGTGTAAACACAGCAGACGGCCTGCTTCTCTCCCAGATGGTGGTTGCCCTCCTCCATCTGCAGAAGAAAGCAGGCCCCAGGAGGCAGTGGGCTCCCTGCACCACCCCCCAGCTCCGGCCCAGACGGCACAGCCTTCTTCCCTTCTGGCTGTGAGGTCAGCCAACCTGCACATCCCTGAGTGTTTCCTTAATTATTTCTTTCAAGGATGCACCTGAGGGGGTGGGGGTGACCAGGGACTGCAGACAACCTGTGAACCACGGGGTCTGACAGAATCTGACCATCGGGCTGGGCTTAAATAAACAGGGGAGAGGCCATGCACATCAGTGAAAGGACCCTCGGAGGCTGACAGCTTATCTGGCCCAACACAAGTGTGTTTCCGAGGAGATGGACCACATAATAGAGATGAGGAGTGACAAGGATTTCCTGAGTCTTCCTGCCTGGCCACCAAATCCCCCGGAGCTGGGACCTGGGAGGTGGCAGGGCAGTCTGCAGGTGAGAAGCAGACGGAGGAAAGGAAATGCCTCCTCCTCCGGGCAGGCGTCCAAGGAACCAGCTCCTCCTCCTGACTCAAGTCACAGGGGGTCACATCTGCAGGGTTGGAGCAGGCAGGCTGAGTCAGGAGCAGCCATGGCCTGGCAGCCCCCCTAACATGGGGTCAGCTTATGCCCAGCCTCTTGGTCTGAGATTTTCATCCAGAAATGGGCCAGGGGTCAGAAGCAAAGACTTGGATGGTCAAGGAAGGAGGGGGGACATTCCTGTCCAGGTGAGACAGTCAGCTACCGCGTCAGAGCCAGAGACACAGCCCCGGGGAGGTCACAGCGGGACCCACAGTCCAGCAACTGCATTCATGCAGGAGCCGGGTCACTTGACCAGACCAGTCCTGTCCCTGGGCCCTGAATCGGCTAATGCAAGCGCGTGTTTTGCAGCTGGTCTATATCCGAGGACTTGATTTCAGATAACCCTGCAAAACAGGAAGCAAAGGCTATAATTTTATAGAACTATTTGGCCATCAACCCATGAAGAATAACAATCCTAAGATTTTTAAGTGGAAGGAAAAAGACTCAGAATTTAATGTTAGAAGTTTTACGTATCTTTTCCCTGTAGTTCATCAGTCTTCACTGGGGCAGACATGAGGGAAGAGGAAAGATCAAAAGTTGCCCAAGCAAATAAGTAACTAAAAAACCCCTCAGACCCCCACCCCCAAGACAAAGGTGACATGGTGAGAAGTCAGTTTACTTCCCTCTGTAACACATCTTCCTTGAAGGAAAACAGAAAGGCTCATTTGGCAAAGTCAAAGTGAAAGCTAGTATAATCGTTGAACATGAAAGAAAAAATTAGAATAGTGGAGGGAAGGTTGGTCCTTTCCCACAGCATCTGGGGCCAAGGGCAGAAGTGCCACGTGACAGGCTGCACCCTCTACACGTGGGGAGGTGGGCTCGGAGGCAGGACCACCCATCCAGCCTGCAGGCCCAGCTCCCCTTCCCTGACACTGCCCAGCCCCCCGAAGATAGCCAAGAACACTGCACATAAAATCCCCCTTATTTCAACACAAACTGAATCTGAACACGTCTCAGCAGCTCTGTCTGTCCTGGAGCAAAACCAGCCATCCAGGGAGCGCCTGACCCCACCCGAGCTCGTGGACGTCGGCTGAGGCCCCCGGAGCCGCCGGCTGTCCTGTCCAGCCACTAAGACGTGCTCTTGGGCCTGGCATGAAGGTGTTGCACGAGAGAAAGAGCCAGAAAACAGCCCTCATAGACAGATGGCTCAGCACGCCGACTGTACTCTGCACCCCTCCAATTTCTGCCATCATTAATCACCTTCGAAGGTTGTTTCTGAGAGCAGATAGGGGCAGGGTGGGGGGCGGGCATAACCCCTGGCCCTGACAGTCCTGACCCTCAGAAAACTCCCTCTTCTGTCAAAAGGTTAGAGGTCAAAGGTCAGAGATAGTTGAGATGGACGCCGACTGTGAGCCCAGCCCCGGCAGTCACTCCCACATCCTGAGACGGAACCTGGGCTGGGTCTCGGCAGAAACCCAGGGAGGGCGTCTGGAAGTGCATCTTCTGTGTATCCACAACCTTCGTTTAAGAAGAAACACACCAGGACCACGTGTGGCCCTCCATGCTATGTTGTAGACATGACCATGGACTCGGGGGCACAGCGATGAGGTCCCAGCAGCCCTTGGCCCCCCACCTGCCATATCTGCACCCCAGGGGCCCAAAGACTGGACAGGCAAGATGTCCCCACAACACAACCCCCAACCTCCCCCCTGCTATATGTCACTGCTTCCTTTTCTCAGAACTTCACATTCCCCTCAGTCCCAAATAACTCCATCACCATTTTCACATTTTCAGCTGAAATGTTTCACTCTGGAGAAGTCTAAGTGTGAGGCCGGGGGTCACCAGGAGCTGGGCAGGCACCCCATGTGCTCCATGTGTCCTGTTTGTGACACGGGAACGTCCCTCATTCACGGCACAGTGGGCTGCTCTCCTGTCTTCTTGTCCTTAGAAAAACCATCCTTCTGGCCATCAGGGGACAGTGTCTGATGAAGAAACCAGGGGCTCTTCTCATCTGATGGGCAGCCAGCCCGGGACAGTAGGCCGGTCCCCTCTTCCCAGAACCTGACCCACTGTCAGGCAAGGAGCAAGAAAGTGGTTTAAATGTGCCCCACACTAAGGCTTCCGCCCTCCCCCCAGCATAGAACAGCCCCCGAACCAGGTGGGTCTCTACCACTGGACCCCTGTGCCCCCAAACAAAAGAGCAATGGGAAGTCACTGTGCTGATAATGTCCGCATCTAAGTTTTCTCCTTCAAAACACTGCGCATCTCCCAGGACAGTCTGTAGGGGACACTGTGACAGAGAAGCCGACACAAGTGACCTGGACACCGCGTGCAAAGGGGAAGGTCATGGTCACTGTTAAGTGGTGAAAGTTCATGGAAGCAGCAAGCCCCCCCCACCAACTCCTGGACTCAGGGCCTCCCAAAGCATGTGTTAGCTTTAACCAGAAAAGTTGTAATCTTCTAATGCAACTTGAAATCACTTTGTATAATGTTCTAGTATGGTTTTCCTCACACAGAACTGAAACCCCACGCGACCCTTGTAACAGCCAAGGACACGCCCCACAAGCCCATTATCAAAGGACAGCCATCCTCCCAGAGAACCTCATTTGGGTTTGGCGGTGCCTTTGATGTGAATGAAATGCAAACCCTAGGGCCCAGCTGTTGGGTGTTGCACAGACACCCCGGGGTCACCGGCTCCATGTAATCTCCTGCTGGAGTCTCGAGGATGTGAGTCAGCCCTTCTCTCTGATGTCACTTCCACGGCCATCAGCAGCAGCTAGAATGCAGATAAAGTTCTGTAAGCACAAACCTGGCAATGAGACACACTTTCAATTTTGCACGAAAAGACTCAGCTGTCAGACACAGCTGAAACCTCAAGATCAAAATTAAGCAACAACCTGTAGAATGCAAAGGAGCTTCTGTAGTGGTGCAGGTGGTAAAGAATCTGCCTGCCAGGCAGGAGACCCAGGTTTCATCCCTAGGTTGCGAAGATCCCTTGGAAAAGCGAATGGCTACCCACTCCAGTATTCTTGCCTGGAGAATCCCAAGGACAGAGGAGCCTGGCAGGCTACAGTCCATGGGGTCGCAAAGAGTCGGACACAACTCAAGCGACTCAGCACGTAGGATGCAAAAGAGAAAGGGACAATTGAACAAGATGTGGGGAAAGAGGAGGAACAGGGTGCATTAGACGAAGTGAGTCCAACTTGCTTAGGGAGTCACACGGCACTCTGTTTCTAAGTGTGTGTTGAAAAGTACCCTACTTTTCAGTACCCTACTTGAGACATGATCACTTTGTAGCTTTAAAATGTCTCTCTGAAACAGAACTTGCTAAAACATTCTGGACTAGCATTTGAAATTCAACTTCAGCCTTAACTACAGTAAATCTTATTGCAAAAAAATAATAATGACACTAGGTCAATGGGTTTTTTGGTTACTTAAATAGACTCCAAGTTTTAAACTGTTCACCAAATGTGATAAGAATTACCTTATCACCAAATGTGATAAAGTAAAGTGTAACAGGTTTATGAAATCCTTTCTAATCATACAACAAATGATTAGGTTCCAAATGTTCTTTTTTTTCAGTAGTTTGTCTACATGTCAGCCTGATTAGGTAGGGAAGCTCCCCACACGCTGACTCTTGTTTAATAGAAGTGGTTGGTGGGTCCCTGCTGGAGATGGATCACAGCAGTCCTGCGCATTCTGTGGGTGTGGAGGGAGCGTTGTGTCTGAGTGTAAACATGAGAAGTTTCTGCAGGGAAGGGCATGTGCCGGTCTCCAGAGGTGCCCTGACTGAAGGAAGACTGAGAGCCCCTCGACCCTTGCAATGCCAGCACCTCAGTGCATCCTGGCTTATTCTGTCTATGTGCGTATTTATCCTTCAGCTAATGTTTGTTGAGTGTCTGTGTGGGATCCAGTGATGCGCCCCCATCCTCAGAGCTCTTGGGCTAATTTGGAGACAGGGCTGGCAAGAGAGGCCGGAAAAGAAGTTCAGCCACCAAGCCAGCAGGTAGGACTTTCTGTCACAGCCCAGGTGTCGGGAGGAGGTGGGGGCCATACCCGATCTGCTCCGATCTGTCACAGTTACTGTCCCGAGCTGCTCACAAGCCACCATCTTCGGGCTGGCCCAGCCCCAGACACAGTTCCAGGGTACTTTCTGTCCTTGACTTTCTTAGTGATGAGATGGGCCATTCCTGCCCCAGACCAGGAGTCAGCCAAAGTCCCAGGAAGCTCTGGTCTCCTGTCAGGTAACAGTGTTTACAGATCACAGACAGGATGCCAGGGATTCAAAATTCAGTATTTTTAAAGTGATAAAAGAGACTCCAGTTTTACATGGGATGTTTAGTTTCCATAAGCACACTTATGGAACCACTTATCGATAACACCACTCATCGATAAAGGTGGTGTTCCTCGGGACAGCCAAGGTGACAGGCAGAAGACGCTCAACTCTGCACCGCACCCGAGCCCAGCAGCCTCACCCAGCCACCCGCGGCTTCTCTCCAGTCCAGGCAGAGCGAGCACATGCTCCTCCAGATGAAGCAGGGAGACGCTCCTGGTGCTCCCTGCGCACTGCACCATGACTCACTGAGCTGAACAGGATCTCAAGGAGCCCTGGTGATCATGTGGAGCAACAAGACAGTCCTCACAAATGGAGAAGCTTCCTAGAAAATCATCAGTTCATAAATACACAGAGCTGTGGGCTTCCCTGGAGGCTCCATGGTAAAGAATCTGCCTGCCAGTGGAGGAGACACAGGTTCTACTCCACAGGTTCTACTCCTGGTCCAGGAAGATCCCACATGCTGCTGGGCAACTAAGCCCATGAACCACAACTACTGAGCCTGTGCTCGAGAGCCCAGAACCACAACTACTGAAGCCCACACACCCTAGAGCGCATACTCCACAAGAGAAGCTACCGCGATGAGAAGCCCACAACAGACGGTAGCCCCCACTCTCTGCAACTAGAGAAAAGCCCCCACAGCATCAAAGACCCAGCCAAATAAATAAATAAAAATTATATGTATAAAAGACCACAGAACCATTTCAAGCACCATATATTTTGATGCAACAGCTTCACATACAAGAATCCATTCTGGGTAAGTAAGAAATAAAAAAGCTGTGAGTGTGTTTGTTTCAGCAAAAAAAAACATCAGAAACAGACAGGGGTTTGGAGAAGGGAGAACAAACGAGGCCCATGCAATGCGGTAGACTGAGTGTGGTCCCCTGACTCCGTCACCGTGGCCGGCAGCATCCAGGGCTTGATCTGAGCCTCTCATGCCATCCACACTGCATCTTCACAACCACCGAGGACAAGCCCCCACATCACAAGGACGGTGGGACACGGAGCAGCTGGGGGCAGGGTGGGGCCGCAAAGCAGAGTCCTGACCTGCCGGCTTCTTACCCCCCACCACGGATGGGATCCGGTGATCCAGGTGACTCTGTGCCAGGATGTGGTGGAGAAAGCACGTCTCCTATTCTGTGACTAGACACACACACACTTGTTCACACTTGGGCACGGCACTCGTGAAATACTCTTATATGCATGACCACAGTCAAAACTCCCCAGTGTAAATAATGTGCATTTTTCTCAAAATCATTAATGGAATTTGCACTTATTTTTGATGGTTCTTTCCTTAACCTTTCAGTAGTATATGTTACTTTCACAGTCAAAAAAATAGCCATCACCAAAAACTGCTACACAAAGGAAGAGAAGTTGATCCATGATTTAATCTTGGTTTCTGGACCCAAGTCTGTCTCTGTATTAAAGATTTTTAACTTTTAAGCAGAATGCAAATATTAGCGATTTTATTACTCGCTTTATGCTTTGATTTTAGGGGGTCTACTTGGCCATGGATGTTGTGAAAAGCTTCCTGACCCTCTTTTCTCTCTGGAGGACCTTGTTTCCTGCCTTTGGATATATTTTAAAAGTAGGTACGGAAACCATACATTATTTCAAAACAATGAATTTATTGTTGGGATCCCTGTATACTTATTTCTTTCTGAGCAAAGTTGGTTTATAAAACCAGTTGTTACAGGACTGCTTTATGGCAGCTCTTCTAAAATTCCCAATCATTTTTCCCTTTTAGTAATTTGGCACCAAATCTCAGCTGTTTGGAAGTTGTCTTGTTCCCTCAAACATATTTTGGAATGTGCAAACAGTCCAGATAATAAAATTGTGCCGATAACTTGAGCCACTAAAAAATAGAGCCCTTCATGACTGTCCCAGGTGTCAGCTCCATCATACACCTTTCTGGCGAAGCCTCCACACCTGAGCTTGGCTGAGCCACCAGCCCACTCCAAGGCTGGTCTGGACCCAACCTTCTCCCCAGCAGTGAGTGTGTCCGCAGGGTCTCCGTGACACTCAGCTCTCCTGAATCCGTGGCTGAATCCAGTGTTCAGGGCACCACCCTAGTATGGGCTGCAGTTGTGTCCCTATCGAGGTCTGACCTGCCTAGAGGTCAGCAGGCGACAGCAGGACTTGGAGAGCTGACGGCAGGAGGAAAGGACCCCAGAGAGCATGGGCCCACTCCCCTCAATGCCCCGCTTCCTCTGCTCTAGGTAGCCTGCCGCAGCCACTGTAGACACCAGGTCCTTCATCATCCTGTCCCCCCGGCCCCCTCAAGATGATCAGAGTAAACATTTTCTGACCCAGTTTCCAGAGCTGTTTGAAAGGTGGGGAGTGGGCAGGCACGCGTGCACACACCCATGCACACACATGCACACACGTGCACACAGACCCCACATCTCCTCCCACTGCAAACACCGAATCGCAGGGCTTGGACTCCGTCCGGCTCCTTTCCTTTAACACAACTCAGACTGTTGAGAGAGGGGAAATTTGAGTCAAAACAAATCAAACAGTTGTGCTGCAGGTCATGAGGCTGTGTGATGAAGTCGGCAGCAAACAGCATGCGGGGACCGGCCGTCAGAGGGCATGGAGCAAACCCGCTTGTCTTTGAAAGTTTCCTTTAAAAAGAAATATTTGGGTTCCAGTATCGACCGGGAAGCGGCCACCTGCTGACCTTGACTCAGGAAGCCGATAACGCCCCACCACCTGCAGCCCCGGGCCTCCCACTCTGGCCAGCCCGCCTGCCAGTCTCCCGGCTCCATCCGTCCACACAAACTGCAGACTCCCCTACACCCTCTACCCCGAGGACACAGAGCAGCTCTCCTCCCTGCCTTAGCAGTCTACATGGCATGCTCGACTCTGCATAAGAGCACAGCAGCACAGCACCCCCTGCTTCCCGGGGTCTGTTCTTGACCTCCCGGCCCCACCCTGCACCCGCACCACCGCCGCTCAAGCAAATGTGAGGAGCAACTCAAACACAGAGGAACAGCTCTAGGCTCCTCTTGGCTCCAAGGCTGTGCCATTGTTTCTGGGAAGCGCCTCCCAGCTTGAACAACTGTCAGTGTAAGTCAGGATTACCCCGTAAGCATCCTTCTTGCGTGACTTTAAACTTTTCATGAATCCTGAAGGCTGAAAGAGCCCTGGAACTGCACTCCTTGCCCACAGTCTTACCGTGACCAGCCTGCCATGAAGTGGGCAGTGGGCCTCACAGCTTCTCTTCCTGGCATTTCTGAAGAACTTTAGGTCTGCTTTGACCCCCCGAAACCATCAAGAAAGAGAGGAAGCTGAAAAGAGAGGGACATGAGCTTAGAGTCAATGTGATACCAGCATCTTGTCGGGACAGGAGGAGACCTGCTGTGCTGCTTCCTCAGGACCATGGCTCATGGGTCCCTCTGTCCCCAACCCCGTCTGGAGAACCCACCACCTCCCCTGAGAACGCACCTCCTGACAGCCGCGCTGTGGTAGAGGGTCCCGCAAACATGACATCACCTTCTAAATATAATAACAGATGCGAGAGCCACATGCCTACGACATCAGAAAAGCAATTCAAATGCAAAACCGAAGGCTTGCCTTCCAAGTCTTTGTGCGGATTCTCTGTAAATGTGCTCCACATGTCGGCTGTTTACAGAGGAGAGGTCCCTGCTCTCAGGATCACACATGTGGCGGACACGCCAGCCCCACGAGGGAAAGCTGGGGAGCACTCACCCGGCGGGGCCCGGGTTCCCGCACAAGCTGCCCAGCGGGTCAGAGCAGGAGAGGCGGGGAACCGACTGAGCCCGAGGCTCCAGGGCCCACGGTCCCACCCGGGCAAGGGGCATCTGCGCCCAGTGATCACCTTCCCAGAGCCAGAGGACAGTGCAGGAGTCAGAACAGATGTGCAAACTCGCCGGCTTTGAGACTTTCCCATGTTCCCGTGTCGTCACCTCGTGTATACACACCTTCGTGTACACACACATGTCTACACATACATACACAGGCCTGTGCGCACACACACACACCACGGCCCGGGTGTGGTCCTAAGGATGACAGGCTGTCATCAAAGCTCTTGGGGTCTCTTTGTGTGGGAATTCATGGTGGGTCACGGGGCAGGGGATTGGGGAAGGGACACCTGGGATGACTGGCACCTGCCCACCTTGCTCTTCCCACCTCCCCGAGGAAGAGGTGCCAGCTTGCCCCTCCCCCACCACTTCCTACCTGCCCCAAGGTCCCCCACACTCCACCCCGGCTGCCTCATACCCCAACCATGCCGTGCTTTCCTCCCTGTCTTAGGCCCATCGGTCACTTGGCCTGGGCTCACTTCTTCTAGGACTGCTGGTCACCTTCCCCTCCTATCTACCCCTGTCAGGATAAGCAGTGGCCAGTCACTGTTTCTGGAGAAGGCAATGGCACCCCACTCCAGTACTCTTGCCTGGAAAATCCCATGGATGGAGGAGCCTGGTAGGCTGCAGTCCATGGGGTCACTAAGAGTCAGACACGACTGAGCAACTTCACTCTCACTTTTCTCTTTCATGCATTGGAGAAGGAAATGGCAACCCACTCCAGTGTTCTTGCCTGGAGAATCCCAGGGACGGGGGAGCCTGGTGGGCTGCCGTCTATGGGGTCGCACAGAGTCAGACACGACTGAAGCGACTTAGCAGCAGCAGCAGCAGCAGCAGCAGCAGTCACTGTTTCAAGAGTTGGAGGCTCAGAGCTGCCCTCCCCAAGCTTGGGGCCCAGACAGAGGGTACCTGCCTGACGGGCAGAGGCTGTCATCACTGCCTGTGGGTCTGGGTGCGGTAAGCGCTGAAAGAACTGCTGAATCACCAGCCCAGAAGGTGTCTGCGGCTCTGTGTCCTGTGCTCCTAACCCATGTTTCTCTTTGAATCCTGCTTTTCATCTGTAAAATAAGATTAAAACTACCTACATTATACAGCCCCCATAAGAATTAAGTGAACAACATGTGGAAGTATTCTATAAGGTGAAAATTGTATTTTGCAAACATTATGATCATGACCAGGAGTGAAGTGAGGATGCAGAAGCAATCTGTTGGAAAAAACAAAGAAAAGAAAACCCAGGAGGAACCCAGTATTAAAGTGTAGCAGCAGCCTGCTCTCTGTGGGGTTCCTCTGAGCCACCCTCAGCCCCCAGCCACATCCACCCTCTGATCACTCATTAAAATCAAGGCTTGTTCCTCGGATTTCTCACACTGAAGGTCACTCACCTGAATCAGGTAGAAGAGCTCTCGTCCATTCTCCCCCAAGCTGCTTTCTGTCTCAGAAACCAGGGGCCCAGATGTCAGGAGCATACCCTTACTCTCTACTGACCCATCTGAAGAATCTCAAAACTCTGTAATTTTATTCTCACTTTAGTTCTAGACTTTTATTATGAAGTTTGAATGAATTCAGAGCTTGAGCAAATATATTTTCTGTCCCAGCAGTTGCATTTTAAGAAAAAGCTGAAAACAGAATCCGATAAGGTGAGTTAACTTTAGCATGAAGTGTATAGTAAGGCAGGGGCTTCCCAGATGGTGCTATAAGAACCCACCTGCCAATTCAGGAGACACAAGAGACGCGGATCAGGCCCTGGGTCGGGAAGATCCCCTGGAGGAGGGCATGGCAACCCACTCCAGTATTCTTGCCTGGAGAATCCCCATGGACAGAGAAGCCTGGTGGGTAGTAAGGTAACTTGTGTCCTACACAGAAATACACACGACTGCGCCACCCCAGGGGGCTCCTGCCCAGCTACCCTGTGCTCTCTGCACACATTCCCAAAGGGGAGGAAGATGTACTCCCGTCTGGAAAGTGAGAGATGCTCTAGAAAATGCAACACTGCAGACCCGGGGGGAAGTGACCAATGTTGCCTTCTGCTCCTTCTGAAAGCAGCATCTATCCTTTCCCCTCCCACCCACCCCCCACCTTCTTTCTGCCTATCAGGAAATGTTCCTAAAGCCTCATGTGCGTAGCAGGCTGGCCCTGCAGCCGGGAGCTGAGTCCAGTGTGCCTGCCAGGGGCCCACCTCAGGGACGTGGGATAAGGAGGTCACAGGAGGCCCCTGCCACGTTATGCAGGTCCAGGCCCAGGGCTGCATGGTGCTGCCATGGCCCCTCAGGGCTGGCGCTCCGGGCCTCTGGGATTAACAACAGAGCCTGCAGTGCTGAACATTATGCCCCATGCCTGGTGGATGGTGAGGGATCCCAGAGCCCAGAGAAACCGAGCTGACGTTTCCCAGGGAGATAAGCAGAGGACAGGCTCCGCAGAGCCTTCAGGGAGTAATGCCAGGCACACACTCCAGAAGGTCCCCAGCCACTCCAAAGATAAAGACATGAAACCCTTGAAGATCTGAATTCCTGCCTAACTTTATCAAGACGGAGGACTTAAGACAAAGAGGCCGTTCAGCAACTCTGGGAAGGAGACTGCGGTTTCTCAAACTGAGTGGCTCCCGGGGTTTCTTTCAAGAAGGGGTCGGAGCATCCCCTCTCTGCAGCTGCATGGCTGTGCTCTTCCATGCACGGGCCTGTGGACTCCCCCATGGAAGCCCTGTGAGGCAGTGCTGGGTTACCCCTTGTTTACAGATGGGGAAACTGAGTTTCAGAGGTGAGGAGACTGCCCGAGTTTGCAAGCCTGAGGCTTGACTGCTCTGCTGTCTGCCTGTTGCCGTGTCTCTGTGTTTAAAGCAGACAGAAACCCACTCAAACCAGCAGAAACAGCCAGGACCATGCTGTGGAGGCCCCAGGCTGACCCTCAGAGTCTGCGGCGCCACCTCGGGCCACACTCGGGCCCTGTGCCTGTCCCTGAACTGAACATCATAATGGGAGCGGGGGGTGGCCTGTGGTGCTTGGAAGGTCTGAAGTCGGGTCCCTCCAAGAGGAGGAGGCGGGGGAAGCCGGCCTCCCCACCTGAAAGCTCAGTGCGTCTGAAGGTCAGGCAGGGAGGTCGGGTTTGGGAGAAGCACAGACTCACCCCCAAGACCAGAGCACAGGAGGCCAACCTTGAGCAGACCTCACAGGCCGGGGCTTTCAGCTAGAAGACACCAGCTTGTATTTTTAAATATTTTTCATACTTTTGCACCTTTACCTTATCAAGAATTCCAAATTTTATTACATGATTATTACCTAATGGCAACCAAGCTTTACATAAAAATGGAATTAACATTATCTGAGGGAATAATCCACCCTCACAATCAACTGGAGCTCTAAGTAGAAGGATGTCAAAGTCGGGCAGCGCGCATGTGCAGTGTGGACTCTGGACAAACGCAAGCGCCCGGCTTACTTGTTGAATAAACAATCTGCACCTTAGTCTCTTCACTAGCTCATCAATTCATACCGATTTCTCATGAGTCAGTGCGAACTTACTTACACGTTAGAGATAATATGATTGCAGAGGCCTGTTACATCCGTGTTTAACTTTTACGACCCTCCAAGTGATATCGGTCTGCCCGCTTCCCACGTAAGACGGGCTTTGCTCTGCGGCTCAGTGCAGCATCACGTATCGCCTGCCTGTCAGGGACATACAGCAGGCATTAGGGATAAACCTAAGTAAAATAACACCCATTCTTGTTCTCACAAGAAGAAAGACACATTGTGTGCTGTGATGAAGGGAAGCTCATAGTCTCTGGAAACTCAAACAGAGGTTCTTAACTCTTGAAAGGGGAGAAATTTAGGCCCCAAAAAGGCAAAAAATAAAGGATTGGAGTGAGTTTCAAGCAGAGGGGGCACAGAATGGGAGTGTGGGCAGAGAAGGCGGCTGACATTCCTGGCCTGATGGAGGCAGCCCCATCTAGCAAATTCTCACATGAGTCACAATATAGGCCATGGTGTGACCTAAGCTTTCCAGTAGCCACCCTAAGAGACTAAGAAGAAAAATAGGTGAAACCAGTTTAAAATGCTTTCACCCCATTTTTCTAAAATATTACCAACTCTACACATAACTGATACAAAATTTACTTTGTTGTTCAGTAGCTCAGTCGTGTGGGACTCTTTGTAACCCCATGGACTGCAGCACACCAGGCTTCCCTGTCCTTCACCATCTCCTATAGTTTGCTCAAATTCACGTCCATTGACTCAGTAATGACATCCAACCATCTCTCGTCTTTCATTACCCCCTTTCCCTCCTGCCTTCAGTCTTTCTCAGCTTCAGGGTATTTTCCAATACTCTTCGCACCAGATGGCCAAAGTATCAGAGCTTCAGCTTCAGCATCAGTCCTTCCAATGAATATTCAGGGTTGATTTCCTTTAGGATTGACTGGTTTGATCTCCTTGCTGTCCAAGGGACAGGGACAAAAATTACTAATGAGGCCCATCTTTACACCCAAGGAGCAACTCTGCTTGGATTGGCCAGGGTCTGCCCTGGATGTAGAGCCCAGGGTCACAGGCTCAGGGCCCGGGAAGGGGAGGATCAGATAAGCTGGAGAAGTGAATAGTCCCATGAACGAGTCACTGGAAGTGGGGGGAACACAGGCGGAGAGAGGGGCTTGCAGGGTCAGTGCAATCTGAAGGAGGATGACACTGGGCCCAGGAGAAGGAGGCAGAGCTGGAAAGGCAAGACCCTGAGGCTGAAGGGTGGGTGGAGTCTGGTGGATCCGTGTGGGGAGCTCAGCCAGGGAGCCCAGCCGCAGACAGACAGTAGGAACCCAGTCCTTGGTGCAGAGCCGGAGGCTGCAGAAGGCTGGCAAGAGCTCCTGCTGTGCTCAGCACAGTGCAGCTGGTCACACACAAGACGCCCGCGTGTCACACAGACAAGTGCATGTCCCTGTGTCACCATACAGCCCTCTCCCTGCTCTGAGTGTGGAAGGGGTAGAAGCAGAGCCACCAGTTTCAAACTCAGGGCCACACTGTCAGCACTTGGCTGCCTTGGGGAAAAAGCTCCAGGGGCAAGTCCCAGCTCTCAAAGAAGATGGGCCGGGGGGATTCTCCTGGGCTCCCTGGACCCCACCATCTGCTTAGGGGACGGAGCAGGCAGACACCACCTGCTCCCCACCTAGACCCACTGCTGGCAGTTTGGACCCTGCGGCTCACACCAGCCACACACCGTGGGAAGGAACCACCACCCGCAGCTGTGGGCCCTCCCTGAGGAGTGGCATCTGGTCCTGGGAGCCCAGAGCTGGTTCCTCAGAAGCCTTGGGCTCCGGCCGGCTGTCCCCGAGGAGATGCCAACTGCGGCTGCCCCTCCTGCTGGTCATTTGGTGAGTAGGTGGGCATAGGCCTCCAGCAGGTGTTCACTGTTCCTTCTAGAAAGGCCAGGTGCTGTCCATGGCTGGGTTTGTCGTGGATACCACCTGTCTGCTTGCGTGTGAAGATGCTCTTGAAGGGAATAGAGAGTAACAGAGGGGATGGGCGAGAACCTGCCTGACCTGGCGGGCAGAGCGTGGACAGGCGTCCCAAGGCTTCAAGTGGTGCCCTCAGGAGGCAGCTTCCGGGCTGTGTAGAGCTGCACAGAGCCATGCAGGTGCGTCCTGAGCAGAGCAGGGCACTGGGGCCAAGGAGGAGACAGCTGATGTTTGGGAAAAGGAAGCGGTCTTATGCTTGGGAGGGAGGTCGGGGCTGCCCACAGCTTGGAAAGCCCAGACAGAGGGGACCAGGATGCCGAGAGTTGTCAGGAAACGTGAGCCAGCTGCAGGTCTGTGATTCGGGAAGGCTTTTGGAGGGGCTGTCTGCAGGGTGTGGACATGAGGCTGTGGCCGGCTGGAGGGAAGCAGGGAGACCTGGCGGAGTGGGGTGGGGGGCGGGCATAGGCCATGTGGGGTGAACCGAAGGACAGCAGTGGGAAGGGAGGTGAGGACCCCCAGGGGGGCCGCAGAGAGAGGAAACGGGCAGGAAAAACAGCTGGGCATGCAGGCAGGGGGTGGACGGAAGTGTTCACGCGGCCCCCATTGTCTCACTCAGTGGACAGAGTGGGCAGCAGTCTCATTTCCTGAAATGGGATTTCTGCAGGGGAGGCATAGCCATGCTGCCTCTGAAATTCCCGGCAGGTGTCCTGGAGGGCAGGTGGCCATGAAGCTGGGGCTCTGAGGACAGGCCTACAGCAAATTGGGGCTTCTGAGTGACATGGACCAGATCTGGACAGGACCCTCCACGTGGGGGCAGGTAAGCCAGGCTGGGGAAGCAGGGTGAGCAGGCGGCAGGGTGATGAGGTTGAGATGCTGACTCCAGGCTCTGGGGAGCCGGCCCCGCACCTGGATGGGGGAGATCGACGGTAGGTGGGTGGACCCCTGAGAGCCAGGTCAGCCCATCAGACTCTGGCATCTTCCTGTACCTAGACAAGCACTAAAATCGCTAATGGGCGGTATCTGTTTTCAGTGATCTGCAGACATCTCTTGGGGTTAACTGGATTGTTTTCTCAGCCAGGAGCTCCCATATGTCCTGGCTCCTTTCTGACCTTTTCAGGATGGTCCCTTGAGCTACTGAGAGGCCACCTCTGGACTCTGTAGAGTCCCTGGATGAAACACAAATCACACATTTATGTTGTGCATTCTCATCTGTCCAAACCCGGGAAGCAAACGCTTGTCCACAGTGGTCCAGACCCCTCTCCTCCACTGAAGGGGGCAGGTGACAACTGGATGTTCCTGTGAGAGTCCCTGAAGCTGGGGGGTGTGACAGGGCAGCAGACCTACCAGGTCTACCAGTTGACCAGACACCAGCCCCAGCAGCTGAGCACAGGCAGCAGGTGGACTCCAGTTTCTCATGCCCACGAGTGGGGCTACAGACAAGAACTCCCCGTGCCAGAAGAGGAGACTGATGTGGTTTCTGTCTCCCAGGAGAATGATGACAACTATGTGAGGACGGATTGGGTTGGGGCAGCAAGAGCAGTGAAGTCTCACACTGCTCGTTCCCTCACTGTGAAAACCTCATCTTCTGTTTTCTTCTAAAGAGCATTATCCCAAAGGTTAGATTGATTCAGGCTAAACTGTCTCCTAAAAAGTTTGATTATGGAAAAGTCTGGTGACCACTGTCCTCTCCCTCTGAGCCGTTCCCCTCCCCCCAGCCCCGAGGTTACTCTTCAATACAGAAACACCCTCCTCAGTGCTTCGGGATGTCCTCCCCCTCCAGCTTGTCCAAGCCCATGGCCAGGCTCATTCCTGTTCTCAGCAGAGGGGACGGGTGCCTCTGCCAGACTTCCTGCAGCTGCCTTCTCTCAGAGCCTGTGCTCCAGTTTCCCAACTTGAAAGGTGTCCCAGAAAGGCTTGCCTCATCCCATTACCCGGGGGAGCCTAGCATCCCCAGGGACAACAGGCAACAGCTGGTCCAGGCGCAGGCATCCAAGCTTCTGAGGCCACGACCAGCAGACCGCGAGGATCGACCCGGGGAAGGCGGACTGGCCTTCCCCAGCCACCAAGCAGGGCTGGGCGGACGGCAGAGCTGTGGCTGGGACCCTGGATCCTGGTCCTGTCCAGAACATGGGCCATCCTGTGCCAGCTCCCGTGACGTCCTAATCATTTCCATCTTGGTAACGGCTGCCATATCACACAGCTATGACTTCACAGGAGGCTGGGCCAGATGAGAAGCAGAGCTGCGAGCAAAGAATGCTTGTTAAAGCAGAGCTACTTTCGGTCATGGAAAGAGGAGTTTGAGAAACTCATCTGGCCAAGAGCTTCCTTCTTCATGTTCTCAAAATTAGAGCCATGTCCAGCCCCTGTGCTGACAACACCCAGGACAGTCAGGATAAACGAGCCTCCCAGAAACCTCGTGAACAGCAGCCTGGGGGGTCAGCAGCCACCTGTCCTCTGGGACAGGGTCCTAAATTCCCCAGTCCACAAGCCTTCCTCCACACAGGAGGGACCCACTCTCTTATGATTTGGAAATAAAGAATGTTTATTCTCCTGAGGCCACATCTTGGGGTGCAAAGTGACTGATTTCTAGAGACACTGACAAACCATTTCCTCAACCTGAGCAGAAATCCAGGCTGAATGTCCAGTGTGAAGGGCTGGAGGCAGGACATGGGTGAGTGGCATGAAGAGGCTGTGTGGGTGTACTCTGCAGCCCCCAAACCCCTCCGACCACAAGATGAAAAGAGGGGGGTCCTGGCAGCATGTCTCCGGGCCTGGGGGCAGGAGGGGCCTTCATGAGCACTGGTGTGTAGCTGTCCATGGCCACATGGGTCAGGCAGCCAAAAACCACATCCCAGCTTTCAGAACCCCCCTTGCCTCCTCTCACTGCAGCAGAGCAAGAGGGAAGAGAGAATTGTGGCTGAGACCATTTCCGAGCAGAGCGGTCACTGCAGGGGGTGGAGACTCCCCACCAGAGGAGGACGCGGTGGGCAACCAGGTGGCCGCGGAGATGCTGCGGGCCGTGGTGGGGGTGAGGGGGGTCGCACAGGAAGCACCTCCTGTGAGTGAGAAGGAAAGTGTGCGGTCAGCACGGGGGTGGGCAGCTAGAGGAAGCAACCCTGAACCGTGTCCTGAAACACAATGTGTCCGTGCTGACCAACCGAGAGCTGCAGGAAAAGTGTTTTGACTTGTATATCCTTTCCGCAGACAAAGAGCTCTGTGTATCAGTATCTATTTAATCGGCTGTGCTTTCAGGACAGCTGCTGAGAGATGACCCCGGTCCTCAATCAGGACGGGGCTGATGCTAACAGCGGATAAACACAAACCACCTGGCAGCATCTACACAGAGAACCCCACCGTCGGATCCAAGAGGCAAGTCTCTGCTGGCATCACACAGACCCCTCAGACGACCGACAGCTCGGGAGGCTGTTCTGGACTCTTCCTCAAGCCGCCTGGGTCCACTCACCTTCACCTGCCCCAGTTCCGAGACCTTCAGAAGCTGACTCCACCTCACCTGTGAAATGAGAATGGTGCTAATACTCACCTGGTGGTCTGAGAAGCAAAGAGGACCATCTTGTTTGCACAACATCATCAGGAAAGAGAAGGACGCTTTGTTTCAGGTATGACTATGAAATAATCATAAAATAATACTACCTTTCTATTACAAGCACAGCAGAATCCCAAGTCTACATCCCCAATCTTTGCAAAGTAACCAGCTAAAATTTTGAAAGTGATACATTTGAAAATACTGAGCCACAGGAAAGATATGAACGATCTGCTTAGGTGATAATTTGATTCTGTTACACTGAAGGTGTTCTGAAGACAGCGTCTGCTCAGGGCCATCAGAAATAAGCTCTTCTTCGACCGGCGGCCGCCAACCAGGATGGAGCAGGAATGTGAATGCTTTTGGAAGCATTATTTGTAATAGCCAAAAACAAGGGCCAACTCAGGTGTCTTTCAGCCATGAGTGGTTACAGGAAAGGTGTTCTTTCCAGACTGTGGAAGATGCTCAGATGGAAAGGAGTCAGAGACCGGACAAAGAGGACAGGCCTCAAGGAATGACGCTCAGTGAGGACACCTCCCACACACACTGGACAACACACGAAGGCGGAAAAGAGACCGTGCTCATCAGGGGTAGGGGTGGGGGTGACCCCCGAGGGAAGCACAGGGACCCTGGTGATGGGGATAAATAAACAGATAAACAGACTCTCACCATAGGCAAGTCTGCAGCTGCACAAACTCAGCTTTAGCTTGTGACATGGAGGTGTTGGTCTATAGGCTCATGCGGCGTTACCTAGGGAGACAGGGTGAATGGTCATGGGTGTCTCTGCATCATATCTCACAACTGCACTGATTCTTCATCTCACATAAGAAGTTTAAAGGCATATACACACTACTCTGTGTATGTAGATAACTAACAAGGACCTACTGTATAGCACAGGGAATTCCACTCAATAATGACCTATGAGGGAAAAGAATCTTAAAAAGAGTGGACATATATACATATATATATATATGTCTAACTGAATTCTTTTGCTGTACAGCAGAAACTATTACATCATTGTAAATCAACTATACTACAATACATTTTTTACAAAACATATTCTTTGAGGGAAAATTTGTGACCCAGAACTCAGGTGCACAGCTTCCCACAGAGCTTCCTACAGAGCTGGCTGGCCCCTCCTTTTTGGAGAGAATCGCCTACTGACTTTTATCAGTAAAGAGCCTCCAAGCGCAGGTCAAAGACCCAGGCTGGCCCTGCTCCCCTGGTGCCAGTCACCCTGAGGCAGTGCTCTGAGGCCAGGCCCTCACTCATCCTGGATGTGGCTCCCAGGCCTGAGAGGACACCTCTGTGACTGCAGTGCAAACAGACGGGTCCTCCTCCCTCCCTCCCTGTAGCCCCCGTTCCTGCTGTGCTTCCCAGGCTCTGTCGCCTGTAGCCACTGGGGGTGGGGGGTCCACGTGCCTCTCTGCAGGACCAAGGCCCCAGACAGGCTGAGAAGCCTGCTGCAGACCTAAAGCCCGGACTCAAGCACAGAAGAACGGTGAATGGCCATGGGCCCTGCCCGACACGTGTGTGTGAAAGCGTGTGGCCGGCTCTGTGTCCAGCACAGGACTCAGCCTGTCTCGGGTCCTGGCCGCAGTGATGATGGGCTTGCACCGTGGTGATCACACTGACCCAGGTGGTAGAAGGGACAGGCTCTCCAGAGAGGGCGTCCATGTCTCAAGTTCCCTTCTTGTGACTCTGCCCTGTGCTCTCGCTGGGATCATATATGCAGACGGGTGGCCAGTGAGGTGGGGCCCAGGCCACTGACTGACAGGGCCGTGGGCAGCCCGAGGGCTGGCCACGCTTCCTCCCCTCTCTGCAGACAGCAGTCAGGCCTCCTCCAGATCCCGTGGGTAGACGGGCACCTCCTGGCCTTCCCTCATGCTCTGTGATATAAAACAGGAGGAAAATGGCTGAATCTGAGCTGCCTCTGAACAGGATGCATGGGGGTGTCGCCCGAGTGGAGTGGAAGGATGGAGCAGGGTCACGACCCTCCCTTGGGAGGTGGGTGTCATTCGGGGGTGGCCCTTCCTGCTGATGCTCGGCTTCCCAAGCCCTCTGCTGTCTGTGACGCACACAGTCATGTTAACACAGAGACACACAAGAGGAATTCAGGTGTAAAAACCAATGACTAGACACCAGCATTCATGTCTGCAGTCACGGGGGTGTTTACTCTGCATGCAGTCACTTCCACCTCCCACCCTGCATCTTCCTGCCACCACCACCGGCCCCCCTGCCCACTGTGAGAAGTGGTCCCCAGAGGAGGCTGAAATACCCACAGGGGCTGGGGGGCTATAGAGGCCGGACTCTATGCACAGAACCCTCCTGAGGGTCAGTGCTGGCTCAGGGGTCACAGCCCATGTGGGCCAGGCACTGGAAGGAAGCCAGCAGGGGGACAGAGGCACTCAAGAGGTTCCTAGAGCCCCCGCACCTCATGCCTGATGGTTCCCCTGGGGATTCTATGGTAATAAGATGGAGACGCAGGACGCCCTAGGTCAGCCTCCTCTGATCTCATCGTCACCGGTGAGGACATGACCCCCTCCAACATGGGAATCCCCGGACGTTCACTGCAGGATCAGAGATCAGTCCAGCAGTGTCCACGCAGGACAGGCTCGAACAGGAAAGCAGGTGCCTGAGCAGGTCCCTTACAGAGTGTGACCCTCTGGGCATGTGTCACCACCAGGCTGATCAGGCTGAGAGAGCAGGGGTCCATCTCCATGCCCAGGAGCATAAGGGATGGGGATGGGGGCCTCCCGGCAAAGAAACCCACTCCTGCTTGCAGACACGGAGTCGGGCCCCAGAGGGGCTGTGTGACCTCCAGTAGAATGCCTGACTCCCCTGAGCGAGCCTGCGGTGGAGAGCAGCCCCATAATAAAGAGCAGATGCCAGCACTCCCCTCCATCTGCAGGAGGGACCCAGACACCGGCATTCCTGCCCTCTGTTTCCTCTGCTTCCACTGAGATGTTTTGGGAACCTCTCCGCTGGCCACAAGTTTATATAACCTCTCATCTGCCAATTCTCGGAGAGAAAAATGCTTGAGGTTTTACAGAGCAGTTACATTCACATAAAAACAACATCAAATCCTGCACTGTAATATGCGAAATAAATCCAATTTTCATCACTAATGATAATAGAAGGAAACACCATTGGAAAGAAGGCTGTTTCGTGCCTATAACTGTAAAGAGCCTGGTAACCGTCAGAGTCTCTTGATGCAAGTGAAAGAGGAGAGTGAAAGAGCTGGCTTAAAATTCAACATTCAAAAAACAAAGATCATGGCCTCTGGTCCCATCATGGCAAATAGATGGGGAAACAATGGAAACAGTGACAAACTTTATTTTATTGGGCTCTAAAATCACTGCAGATGGTGACTGCAGCCATGAAGTTAAAAGACATGTGCTCCTTGGAAGAAAAGCTATGACCAACCTAGACAGCATATTAAAAAGCAGAGACATTACTTTGTGGACAAAAGTCCATCTAGTCAAAGCTATTGTTTTTCCAGCAGTCATGTATGGATGTGAGAGTTAGACCATAAAGAAAGCTGAGTGCTGGAAAATTGATGCTTTTGAACTGTAGTGTTGGAGAAAACTCTTGAGAGTCCCTTGGACTGCAAGGAGATCAAACCAGTCAATCCTAAAGGAGATCAATCCTGAATGTTCATTGGAAGGACTGATACTGAAGCTGAAGCTCCAATACTTTGGCCACCTGATGTAAAAAACTGACTCTGATGCTGGGAAAGATTGGAGGTGGGAGGAGAAGTGGACAACAGAGGATGAGATGTTTGGATGGCATCACCAACTCAATTGCTTTGAGTTTGAGCAAGCTGCAGGAGTTGGTGATGGACAGGGAAGCCTGGTGTGCTGCAGTCCATGGGGTCTCAAAGAGTCAAACATGACTGAGTGATTGAACTGAACTGAACCGTCAAAGAACCTCCAGGGAGGACCAAGTAAGATTCTCTTTCCAGTTGCCTTCCCATTAACTACGGTGTTGAACACAAGTTTGACCCTGGACCTCATGCACTCCTGTTCCCTGGGCACCCAGTCCTAGCATGGCTCACATGACTGCAGAGCCAGCGCCCACATGTACAGGTGGACAGGGTGAGCACAAGACTGATGCAGCTGAAGCTTGGGGTCAGCTGGTGAAAGCCTGAGGCAGTGACAGTGGGAAGTCTCCTGATGGGGCAAACACAGGAGCCCATGGGCTGCTGGTCACCCAACCTCAGTACCCAGGCTTCTTGAAGCGGGTGAGGGACCCGACCTGAAGTGGTGGGAAGAGTGTTTCAGGCAGAGGCAAATATTAATGCATACATGCCTGTGTGCACGTGCATGCTCAGTCACGTCCAACTCTGTGATCCCATGGACGGTAGCCCACCAGGTTCCTCTGTCCATGGGATCTTCCAGGCAAGAACACTGGAGTGGGTTGCGATTGCCTCCTCCAGGAGATCTTCCTGACCCCTGCATCTCTTGCATTGGTAGATGGATAATTTACCACTAGCATCACCTGGGAAGGCCCAAGAAATGTGAGCACAAAGCATTGGCTGGGAATTGAACCCAGGTCTCCCAAGTAGGAGGCAAGATTTCTACCACTGAACCACCAATGCCACTCATTTCAAGCAGACGGAGCAGCAAACATAAACCCTCAGAGTGAGGAGAGCATTAGTGGAAATGCACGGTGACCGGGGGCCATGGTGGCTGGAGAGGCGGGCAGTCAGGAGGCACACAACAGCCTCTGGACCCTATCTTCTTGAGAGCAATGGTATCCCATCGACATGTGGCTGAACTACAGCGTGCAGGGTCCAGGAAACAAGGCAGGCAAGGGTCAGCGCCTCCCAAGGCCACCGGAGGTCAGGCAGCAAAGTGAGGGGCTCCGGCCACTCGACAGACGCCGGCGGAGTCACTGGACACGGTCAGGCAGCATCCTGCTCACCCCGCGCCTGTGCAGGCGCCCAGAAGCAGCTGCCCTTGCCGTGGTTCTTGAGGAGGAGGGGGCTTGGTGTTCCTCATGACAAGCAGTTTTAAGATGCCTTCGAATTGCTGGGTTTGGAGAAGATTCTGCACAAGGGGGGCTGCAGTGGAGGGGGTGACGGCCGCTGGCCAGGCTTCCAGGCTGGGTGACCAGCTCTCAGGCTGAGAAGCCACATTTATTTCTCTCAAGAGAAAGCAAAATGATTTACAGAAATGTCACTGGTGTTCAAAATCCACCATGAGGGGGTGGAGGGAACAGAAGGAAGCCCCGTGTTGGCTGAGGGCAGCCCACCTCCTCGGGTCTCTGGAAGAAGTTTCTCCCCCAGCATGTGCGGGCGTCACAAAGGACTTACAGGGGTCCTGGGTGAAGTCCGTTAGATCTGGCTTGGTGGGGATTTTATTGTTGCTTTTGTTTGGGGGGTTTTAATCAAGTTGAACAAATAGAAGCACTTAGAGTATAAGTGTATTATTTTAGGAAGAATTGTAACCAAGTCACTTTACATTGCTACAATCCCCAGGTCAGAAGATTGTAAAGATGGGAGATGATTTCCGAAGGACAAAACCAGTAAAATTTCCAATTTATATTGTCTAACTTAAAGATGATGATTATGCTGCATGTTGCAGAGAGGGTCGGGGGGAGGGATAGAAGTGCTTGTGTTTTTTTAATCTAGGTAAAGTTTCAAAAACTAATGTAGATTAAGTGGGTCTGAGTGCAATTAAATTTATGAATACAGAGAAAAATATGAAGTTTTATTAACTGTGGAAGGAATGTGGGTCCTTAGCTGCCCAACCAGTTCATGAAGACCAAGGAGATCAGCTTACAGGGGTTAAATAAACACACTACTTTTTATTATAGCTCAAATGAATCCTCTTGCAGCAAAGCACCGAGTCCACAGTTGGCTTACGAGGTTTTCATCTTCAGGAGCTCTGGATCTGCCCAGAGAGCAGGACCCACTCTGTTTGGGGCCTCAGGCTGGATTTTTCACATCCCTGGATGGTACTTGTCCTATGTCCTAAAAGGAAACCAGTGCATAAGAAGCAGGGAGTATAAAGGACACATGTATGCAAAGAAGAAAGGCGCAGGGGGTGGATGGTGGGACCAGGCTGGGCCTCGAAGTTCTGTGCTCAGAGAGTAGAGAGTGCCTGGATGTGAGCTGACACATGACGTATGATCGTGGCTGGAGCAACTTTCAGAAATCTTAGCAAACACACTCGGGCTGATCCTGGAGACCAGGCAGAGTGGGACCAAGGCTGGGGGGAGGCCACCTTCCCAGTGGCTCAGCTGACCCCCAACCCCGGGACCTCCCTTCCTCAAGGCTATGTGGCCAACCAGGAGCTTGTTAATTGTGCCAATGATTGGTTTGCCAGCAGCTCTTACAGATTAATATTTCAGGAGTTAGAGACCCAGCTGAGCGTGAAAAGAGCATCCACTCCAGGTTGGGAATCACATTTCAACTCTGCGGAGAAAGAGAAAAAAGTGTTTCTTGAGTGAAGAGGACGAGACTCATTCACCTCCTGCGGCTGCAGACTCTGGCTTAAATTGGCTCCGGAGCTCAGAGCGGGGCACTCATCTGTCTGCCAGGGCCCAGCGCCACGGGGTCCAACCCCACAGGGCCCAGCACCGGGCCGCCAGGGTTGCCCTGTTTAGAGAACTGCCCCCTGCACTTCAAGTATCTCTTAGTTTTTCTGCGGGAAAATGGCACATTGCTTAAACTTCCTGTGGTTAAAAAGTGCTTTTCAAGAATGTGTTTCCGAAACTAAAAAAAATGAGCTGAGACTGTGTGATGTTTTTCTTACAGGGACCAGAAAGGCCTGGATTCTCTGTGTCCATGATGGACTGGTCCTGAGCTCACAGTGAGGGCAGGCTGGGGGCCAGGGTGGGGGTGCCGCTGGGGGCTGCAAACACCCTACCCAGGGTCCCATCCAGACCTCCCTGGAGTCCAGGCCTCCCAAGGTCTCCCCAACCCTC
The DNA here is from genome assembly GCF_029378745.1 of Bos indicus. Taxonomy (NCBI): domain Eukaryota; kingdom Metazoa; phylum Chordata; class Mammalia; order Artiodactyla; family Bovidae; genus Bos; species Bos indicus. The sequence goes on along the minus strand of NC_091773.1, from coordinate 20,117,857 downwards.
GTTTCTCCCCATACCCCACTCCCCCACCAGATCTCTGGCCCCCTCACCCACCCTGGTTCCCTACCCCTTCCCCGGGCGCCCTTCCCCTACCCCCCTCCCTCCCAGACCCCAGCTCCTCACACCCGAGGACGGTTCCCGCACCCCCCGTGGGCTCCCCCGGGCACCCCTCCCCTGCAGGCTCCTCCTCCCTGGAGCGTTCTCGGGCCTGCCTATCATCTTCTCTAATTGTTTCCAGATTCGTGTGGGAGGTCAGGCCGCGAGCGCTGCTCCATGCCAAGTTTATAAACAGAGCAGTGTTTCCAGATGTCCGCTGGCTCCAGCCTGGCGAGCAGGTTGATTGGGACCAGAGCAGCAACAGGTGGAGCGCAGACAATGAATTCCTTGACACTTACTTACTCCCTCAACTCTCCTCCCCCCGCCCTCAGCCCCATCTGCCACTGTCCCCACAGATCCCCAAAGGCTCACATGAACGGCAGAGCCTGGAATGCAAGGAAAACAGTCATTTCCCTAATGAGGGCGGGGGTTGGGGAAGGGGGGCAGCGTCCCCATGGACATCAGAGCCTGGCTGGGCCTGCAGGAGGAGGGGTTCGGCGGGCTGCCTGGCCCCTCTCTCGCCCAGGCCTCCCCAGCTCTGTCCCCAGCTCATGGCCGCCCAAGTGGGGCAGCTCCTCACAGCAAGTGCTCTGGGAAATGCCTGGGCTTCTCAGGAAGAGGACAGACAACAGGGTCCAGGCCCGCTGCATGCTCAGGGATCCAAAGGGACAGGGTAGGCTGCAGTCTGGACCTTCGAACTGGACAAGGTGCACCCTGGGGACCCTGGGACCACAGCACAGTGTCCTGTCCACGGTGAAGTGGCTGGGCCAGGGGCTCAGTGAAGGCAGCACGTCAGACGCCTCTACCCAGAGGGCCTAGCTCACAGGCCCTGCAGCGGCTCCCATGAGGGCTGGGCTCCAAGCTGAGGGTCCGGGCCGCGGACCCTGAGGCCAAGAGACTAAGCCTGTGACCGGATGGAATCCAGGCTGGCTCAAGCGGGAACCCTCCCAGGTTTAAGTCCCGACCTATAGAAAGTGCTGTGAAAATACAGCACATAAATATCAAAAGCACGTCTGTGAGTGTCTCTGAGTTAAGATTAGGTTATCTTCTGCCAGTCTTTGAATCTGACTTTCTTCTTATAAAACGTAACCTGACCCTGGGCTTTGAAGAGCCGGGATCTGGGACTGGGTAGTTCATCTGAACTGACAGGACACCGGTGCGGGGGTCCATCCACCCACCCAGGCCCAGCCCAGACCCAACACTCTGAAGGCCCTGCAGCGCCACCGCTAACATCCCACGTCACAGCCGAGCACACAGATCTAGAGCAGGGCCTGCAGGACTCAGTCTCCAAAGGAAAGAGCACACACTCGTGTGTCTAATTACCTTTGCTCCATTTCCACAGGGCGGCTCTGACTGGTGCTTTATCCACAAAGCTCCAAGTACTATAGAAGGAATTCCTAAGGAAACAAATCATGCCTGAAATGAAAGAGCAAGAAAATGAGTTAGAGAGAATAAACTCCTGAATGGGAGGGTGAGGAGAAGAGGAGGGGGAGGGGAGGAAAGTGGGGGCAGGAGGGGAGGGGAGAGGAGGAGAAGAGGGAAGAGGGAGGGGAGGGGAGGGAGAGGAATATCAGAAGGAACTGGATTTGTCACAACAATCCTGCATGGCACCACCTGCCCACCAGGGAGCAGGTTCTACTCCAAACTCGAAGCACCAGTGGCTGAAGAGGACCCCCAACACGGCCGGGTTCACCCCAGCACCTTGTCCCCAGGGACTACCCCCATGACGGGGAGAACGTCTTCACCTGTGCTCTGAGACCAGGTATGGAGCTGTGTTCCCACCACCAAGCACAGAGCCCATGGCCATGGCACCCCCTGAGCCCATCAGAACAGGGCACACAGCACTTCTTCTGACTGCAAGAACCTGGCTAAACCAAGAGCAACTTCTACAGCTTAAAATCTCAACATCCTCTCTAGGTGGTTAGTGGAGACTGGAACTTGTCCTGTCTACTCGATTATAAATATGCAGCAAAAAAAAAAAAAAGTGAGCTAGTGAGAACATTAGAAAGTGTCACGGCATTTCCTAATTTCACTGATGAATGAAAACCCCTAATGTATCAGATGCAGAGTGCCACACCACGTGGGCAAACTGGCTCTCCACGTGCCCACATGACTGAGCCTCTCTTGAGGCCAAAGTGCAGAACCTACAGGAAAAGAAGCATCTTAGAGAACTTGAGTTTTCAAACTGGAATGTATTACACCTTTTCAAACATAGACCAGGATATTCCAGCAAACACAATGTGTTTGTGATTTTTATAAACTGGTGGTTCTCAGGAGGAACAATGAGCCTACGTGTGCGGAGGGCCCTTAAAGCAGGGTGTTTACTAGGGGTGCAGTCCTGGGGAGCGAGCTTAAATGCTTCCTGAGACGAAACCCAGGCAGAACTGAGCCAGTTAACCAGCCAAGTGCCTCTTTATGTAACGTTTGAAACACTTCTAACCAGAATTAAGGGATTTTTTTTTCCCCCTTCAACTTGGCAAGCAACTGAAAAGACCAGTGTGGAGGAGGTGAGAAACGCCATTTCCAAGCTGAAGCCGAGTCAGCTGCCTGGGTGACTTAACCCCATCCTGGCACAATGGGCTGTTTGTCAGCTCCCAGCTCAGACGCACGGATGCAGTCCATACTGCAAGGGGGGCTGACAAGCACATCCTTCCTTCCTGTTTGGTCCTGAGCGCCTGCCGGCCACGCACTCCTCTCTCTGCTCTGTCCAGAGCCCGAATGGTGCAGTCACACCCGTTGCTGTGTCCTCCCAGACAGAAGTCCCGGCCGCACCCGCCTGGCCGTCCTCCGGTTTCCAGGTGCCAGCCCCGCCCAGAGAGCCACTGGCCACCAACGGGGGACAGCGCTTAGGGCAGCCAGGTTGGCCTCTCTTGGGCTTTCTTCCCCTGTGCAGGGCAAGGCCCAGGAAGTTCAGCCTGTGGTCCCCAGGGTGGGTGGGGGACAGGGGTGCCTCTCGAAGGGAAGAGATCACAGCAGATCCCAGCACCCAGCATTGTCAGACCTCCAACTTCACACTTTTGTGGCTCAGTTGGTTAAGAATCTGCCTGTAATACAGGAGACCTGGGTTCGATCCCTGGGTTGGGAAGATCCCCTGGAGAAGAGAAAGGCAACCCACTCCAGTATTCTGGCCTGGAGAATTCCATGGACTGTAAAGTCCATGGGGTCGCAGAGTCAGACACAACTGAGAGACTTTCACTTTCACTGCCAAGACTGCTCAGTCTCGCTGCGTCTGACCCCACATGTGTGCTGATGAACCAACGCTGCTGAAAGAGCCCCTCTGATCCAACGTGTCCACTGATGAACCAGACTCTCCTCTCAGTAGGGCATCTGGGGTGTGAGAGTCATGTTAAGTCCATTAAAATTTGCTGGGATGACCACACACTTGGCGGTTAGTGCAAAGGCCCTGTTGTTCAAGATTTCTAGCCAAGGATTTGGCCAGACACCAAATCTAATCTCCCGGGGGTGGGAGGAAAGCAGACAGGCCTCTGACCCCACCCCAAAGGGGTGACCCCTGGGCACAGCAGGCCTGGGGGTTCTGCATCCTCCAACCCGGCTACGTAACTCAAGGTAGAAAGAATGTGCTTGTGAGGACAAGGGGCTTCCCAGGAGGCTCAGTGGTAAAGAGCCCACCTGCCAATGCAGGAGGTACAAGAGGCGTGGGTTCAATCCCTGGGTGGGGAAGTTCCCCTGGAGTAGGAAATGGCAGCCCATTCCAGTATGCTTTCCTGGAGAATCCCATGAGTAGTAGATTCTTTAAAAGTCTATCAAATGCTGTTTTGTTCTGTAAGAAGGAAACTAGAACTCCTGGATCTGAAATGAAAATTCTTAGAAATTCTGAAATTCTACAGAAATCAAAGCGATGATACCATGACCTGGAAGAAGGGGATCCAGAGAAAACCACTAATTTTAAAATATAAAGTTAATTCCATCACAAAGAACAACCTGAACCAAAATGTTTAGATGGTATCATGCAAGACGTTATTTGGAAGAAATATATTTCAATTTAAGATTTTTAAAGAATTTTTATTCTCTTTCAGTGTCGCGGGGTTTCTATAACTTAGGATGTTCCCAAAACAGAGATTTGTTTTCGCTGGGTGGACGCACCCTCTGTGATATAAGGTCACACCTGGTTTACTCACATGGCCCCAAATCACACCCCCTGGAGCCCAGGGAGGACCACTGGGGGCACCCCATCCCCAAACTCCTGACTCTGCCACCCAGGTAAATAACACAATGAAAGCTTGTCCTGATACTGGAATAAATACTTGCTACACCTGGACAAAGTTATTTTATTTAGAAAAGACCAAAAGTTACCAGTGCCCACTTGCTTCTGATGAAGATTCTTAAATATCCAGAAGGATTAAGAAAGCAGTACTTAGCAGTAATAACTTATTCCCAATAAAAGTGATCTCTGGCCAAGGCCCAGCGAAAAGTTATGTGACCCAGATGAGGCTCTGGACGGGTGAGAAGGGCCTGCTTTCCTAAGACTCAGATGTCCTTGAGCAGAGCTCCTGATAACTGCCTCCAGGGCACATGGCTCCAGAAGTGCGGAGACAGAGATGAACGGGGAGACAGAGACAGAGAGAGAACAGCAAGACAGAGAGAGGCAGCCAGAGACAAAGCAGAGAAAGACAGTCAGAGAGACAGAGAGGCAGGAAGCGCACGTGGATGCCTTCATGGTTGTAAGAAAGGCCACTTGAGCGGGAGCTGAATGCGTTTCCCAAAACCAGGTCACCTCAGGCGGACACCCAGGATCCCAGTCCCCCCTCCCCGGGGCACCCAGAGGAACCAGCAGAGGTTCTCTGGCACCAAAATGCAGTGTTTCTCTGAGAGAAGCCACAAGGAGAAGGACTGGACGACCTCGCTGAGGACCTCCTGAGGGAAACTTCCTGACTCCAGGCAGGGGACACGGGACACCTGCACACCCTGCCCGAGGCCACTGGCCCGAGAAGGGGCTGCAGCCACGGAGCTTCCTGAGAAAGCCTCGCGAAGCCTGAGAACACTGGCAAAGAGGAGACGGTGCCCTCCCTCCCTTCGGGGGCTGAGGCTCACAGCCTCTCACCGCCACCAGGAAGATGGGGTGCCAGCAAGGGGGCCGTTGGAGGCCAGGAGAGGAGACCCCGACCGGCCCATAGAGCTTCTGACTGCCCAGGGCTGGCAGCCCACGGCCCCTGGAGACCCGGGCCCAGGACGTGTCTGTGGAGGAGGCAAAGGAGACGGGAGGGCTGGCCCGTCCTGTCCAGGGAGGCCTTTGTCCAGAGGGCAGGGTCTCCAGGTGCGACTGAAGACAACACCCCGTCAGGGGCTGTGAGGACTACAGACCATGAGGGATTCATCCATCAGTGGCCAGTCAACGGCTAGAGGCTACTTCTTAAAAAACAGAATAGGTGTATGTTGAACTTTGAAAAAAATGCCGCACTTAATTTAGAAGGAGCTCAAGAAGCTGAAATATTTTCAAATATATAAATCTTAATCCAGAACTGCAACAATAGTTTAAGATGTAAAATGCAAAATCCAGACGTTTTTCAAATTCTAGATCTTGCAACTTCTCTGAACCATCCAGCATGTGGAGAGGACATCAAACCTGCTCCAAATGCCACAGACTCAACCAGCTGACAGGCCAGAGCTGAGGTTGGGGGAGCAGGGCCGGTGAGGACCCTGACTGCACAGCCCAGAGAACCAGAATTTTCAGTGAGCGATGCTTGACTCTCGGTGTGAGTGTGGATGCGTCCACAGAAGTACCCGGGAAGAACAGTCAGGCCATTTGCTTGAGCAAGACATTCCTGGAAAAATAAAACCATGCTCTGCAATCAGGAGGAGCACAAAGTCGTGCCGGTTCCAGCTCTGTGTCTCGGCAGAGCGCAGGCAGGGGTTCTCAAGGAAGAACTGGTTGTTAGTAATTTACAAATAATATGATAGGTGAGATGGCTGGATGGCATCACCGATGCAATGGACATGAACTTGAGCAAACTCCAGGAGAGAGTAGGGGACAGGGAAGTCTGGCATGCTGCAGTCCACGGGATTGCAGAGTTGGACACAACTGGGCAACTGGACAATACAACAGATAAAGATGATAAACGTCCTATTTATTAGGAATTCAGAACTGAATTTCTAGAAGAACTCACATCAACACTGGGCATTGGCAAAGTCAAAAAAATTAATTCACTTCCATTGGGCACTTGCTCAGTGCCAGATAATTTCACAAATTTCCCCCCTAATTCCTTGTTTCGGTGGGGTCAGGCAGTGAGGGGCTCGGTCCACACCCAGGACTCGCATGCTCACCGGGCTCGGTTCACTGTCTCAGCTGTTGTTGTTGTTGCTCAGTCACAAAGTCATGTCCAACCCTTTTCAACCCCATGGACTGCAGCATGCTAGGCTCCTCTCTCCTCCACTGTCTCTTAGAGTTTGTTCAAATTCATGTTCATTGAATTAGTGATGCTATCTAAACATCTCATGCTCTGCCACCCGCTTCTCCTTTTGCCTTCAATCTTTCCCAATGTCAATCCCCTCCACACACAAGGAAACCACAGAGAGAATGGCCAAGCATGCAGGGCAGGGTTCACTAGAAAGGACACTCAAGCAGGTGGCCACAGCTGGACCTTGGTCCCTGAGTTTAAATCCAGGGTTGCCTCGCTGGGACAGCCCTCCTTCCGGATAGACACGGGGCTCTGCCTGCCCCGCCAGCCCAGGCACCCCTACTCTCCCATCAGCCCTCAGCCCAAGGCCACCAGGTCCAGAAACCACGGCTGTGTGTCCTTCACACCAGGAGCAGCATCTCTGACCACAGGCTGGGCTGCAGCCCAAAGGGGAGAAGCACTTCCTCCTCAGGTTTGGCCCCAAGCCTTGGGGGTACACATGGAAGGAAAGAGGGGTGTTGCCAGCTCCCCAGGGACACACCAAGGACCAGCTGCCCTTCTGCCTCCCCCCGAGCTCGCTGAGCCAGGCCTGGATGAGCAGGAGGCTTGTTCTCAGCCGCCCGGGGCTTCTCCGTGCTTGGCCACGAGACTCTACCCTGAGTCCTATGGATGCGGGGAAGCCAGGGTTGCCCCAGTCACCTTTCCACCAGCCTGCAGGCCCTGAATGTTTGGCTCAGTCTCCTTCAGAAGAGTCTGAAATGAAACCGACATGTCATCTCATCGTGACAACAGGGAGGCTCCAGGAGTCACACGTTCCCCCATCTCTCGGGCTGCAGGAGTGTTTACAAGGCTTCGGTCATCAACAGGCGGGCCACATCTTCCTCCAGTAAATGGTCCCGAACAGACCCCCAAGGGCCCTTCCCCGTCCCCTGCTCAGGTGCAGCGGGGCACCCACGGGAGGGGTGGGATGAGCATCCTCTCTCCTCCCGGCCGCAGGCCCTGTGGGAAGCTGCTGAGTCACCAGTAACAACAGTAACCAGGAGGCCCTGACATCATCTACCGGGCATCTCATGTCCAAGCTTTACATCTGTGGCCTTGTTCAGTTTTCACTGGTGCTTAGGAAAGACATTCTGAATCCTCACCAGAGGGCCAGAACACGCCCCCTTTCAGACATGACCCGTCTGACCTGCCTTTAGCAAGCCGCCAGTTGCCCAGACTCGTGGCTTGTTGGCAGCAAAGCCAGGGTGTGAAGTCCCTTCCTCCACTGTGGGCGTCTACCTCCCCCACCGTCCACAGGGGCCAGCGGGACGCGGTTCTGAGACGAGATAGGAAGACTCTGCAATCAGAAGGCGAGTGAAAAGATGCTGCAGTCCATACTCTTCTTCTGCAGGATGTGACGTTGTGACTCTTATCTATTTCTGTTACTGTATTTTCAGTTCAGTCCCTCACTTTCTTTTATCTACTTCTTTGTTACTTTCTGATTGGTGGATTCTATCTTCCTGCACCAGGCAGGATTCATTCAGTAACTCACTGGGCTTGAAAGAGTCTCGCTGGCAGAGCAATAAAATGGCATAACTGAGAACGGAATGCCCACTCCACTGTAACTCACATTCCAAAGTAATATGTATATTCACTTGTTTGGTTTGTTCCCAGGGAGCAGAAGGATTGTTTTGTGCTCCCTTCTCTGGTTCAATTCACTTTTTTTTGGGGGGGGGGGGGGCGGTGGTGATGAGTGTAGAGCAGCAGAATAAACCCAGACACGAGAGGAAAAAATGTTCTTTGATGACAACGCTGCAAGTCCACAGCACACTCCTCCAAACAGCCTGACTTTTCACCTGGCTTGCTGTCAGCCAGCTATTTTACATCTCTTCAAAAACTGCGGAGAAGGATGGGTATGCAAACTGCAGCTGTCCTGTGGAATTTCAGTAGAGTTCACTGTTCCTGCAGAAAAAATCAGTTTTGCCTACACAAACTTACTCCAAATAAACTTGGGCTTTTCACCTTTCCTTTGGACCATTTTTAACGCCTGCTTGGTTTCCTCAGTGGTCAAAGAGTAAGACAAAATCTTCAACACGGGTTGATGTTTACACCACTACGAGAATCTCGCTTTCACCTTTTCATGAAAAATATCTTTTGACAGAGATACACCCAGAAATTGACCCATGGGACCGCTTCCTCATTGTCTGGGGCCTCAAGGCCAAGTTAATATGCATCTTCCGTCTCTAATCTGACCTCGGGCCTCTTGTCTGGCCGGCTAAGCCTCTCACAACAGCCGCCGTCCATATCATTAGACAGCCAGCTCTAAATCACTTCTCTTGGTTCTCCTGCGTCCCTCTGAAATTCACGGCGGTGCGTCGGCACCACTGCGATGGAATGTCCAGGTTATGGGCGTGTCCCACCTGGACAAAAGAACCACGAGTGCACTTTTTTTGTGCCTCGAAGGAGATGCTATGTTTTTTCCAAATTGAAGATTTACAGCCACTCTGTACTGTCAGCTCATGGTGAGCATTTTTTACCAAGAAGGTATGTTTAAATTAAGCTACACACATTGTTCTTTCAGATGTACTAGTGTTGCACACTTAATAGACTACAATATAGAATAAACAACTTTTATGTTCACTGGGAAACCAAAACACGTGAGTGTCTCATTGTATCGTGGTATTTGCTTCATTGGGATGCCTAGAACCAAACCCATGAGATCTCTGAGGTGTCTCTCTGTAGGATCAATGGCCTTGATTTTTCTAGTAGGAAAAAAAGGCAGGTAAAGAAATATTGTAAAATATTTTGAGTTATTTGGGAAGTTATCTAGATCACTAATACAGTTCCAGCATTAGTTTTCCAAGAAATGCCTTACTCTGAATTTTCTTTCAGTAACAACATGGAAACAACTCCATAAGTGAAAAAGTCTCCAGCTTTTTTAAAATAAAACACATTTATAGAAACACTGTCTGGAGTCTTGTGCACGCGAGCAGGACATCACATGGTGGATACCAGTTGAGGGTTTTAAGGCAGGTTCCATTCATATGAGTAAAAAGCAACATTCATTTACAGCAACTTTAAGTCTGATAGTTCAGAGAAAAACTAACTGGTTTAAATAGCCTTCTCAGAATAGGCAGAAATGTTACTGAAGTAACTGAAGATTCAGAGACAAATTACTTAACAGGTCACTGACCCATGAATTGCTTAACCAAAAGCATCATCTGCTTCAAGACTCTTGTATAACTGAAAATTAATACTAAAGTAAAAACTGGGGAGGCAAAATGAATTCTATCCTAACAGCTGTTCAGTAGACACCGCAACGGGTAATTCTTAACACAATGCACTAATTTTTCTTCAGGTCTTTCCCTGAATGGCAAAGAGGAGTTTCATCAGTGACTTTTTAAAAGCAATTTGCTGTAAACATGAATGCCTTTTGAAACAACAGATTGAAACTCACAGCAAATTTCCAGTTAATCTTCTCTGAACATCGACATTGTTGGGAAGTGCAGGTAACACAACCATCATAGCCCCGGGGTGTCAGGCCATTAAATTAAAACAGAGCTATAATATGAAAGTGAAGGCACCCGCCCAGAAGCATGTTTTTGCCTCTATGAAAAAAGCCTGGATGCTAAACAGGCAAGCACGGTACCAAGTTCAAACAAACTTCGCAGAAAGGGAAACATTCATGAATCAGTTAATAGTAGTCCAGGGGGTCGAAAACAGTCAGACCTGACTTAGCAACTGAACAACAGGCCTACCCTTACAGATCTACTAAACAAGCTCCTTCAAGCAGACAGGGAATGATAGAAGGAAGAACTGGGAAGGAAGAAGGAGCAACAGAAAGATTAGAAATGCGCACACACAACAGACTATCCTGCTCTCAAGTTTTATCAGTTACATTCAATGATAAACCAGAAATCATAACACGTTCTAATTCATAAGAGCAAATTATTTAAAAGCAAGGAAGGAAAAAGCAACTAAATGAATGTGAAGTTTTCACTCCTGAAAATAGTAAAATATTGATACCAGTTAAGTGTTACAAGTCACATATGTATATCTGGGTACCCAGAGCAGCCACTACAAAACCTTTAGACACACACTAAAATAATGATAAATCACTTTGGGAATCCTAAAATAGTGCTAATGTACCAGGAAAAATGCAAAGAAATACAGGATCAAGAGCTGGAGAAAACAAATAATAAAACAGTCCTTTTAAGCACTAATATACCTGGAAACCACCTTAAATGCAAATTGTCCAAATACACTAATCAAAAGATACAGATTAACAGACTGGAAAAATAAACATGCTCCAAATGTACATTGCTTTTACCAAAACAATCTCTCTTCTTATGTAATGACACAGGCATGTTGAAAGCAAAAAATACGGAAATAAATATATAAACATTATTTTTTTTAAAAATAAGGAGTAATAACTCTATTAATAGCTAATAATGTAGACTTCAGATCAAAGAAAATTACAAGAGAAAAGTTTAAAACTAATCTTATATAATCTCTTCCAGATAATGAAAAAGGAAGAAACACTTCCAACTCATTTTCTGATGTCAGTACTATCTTGAAACCAAAACTAGACAAAGACAGTGATACAAGTCTATCAATCAATATAACTAATGAACCTAGACACAAAATCCTCAGAAAATATCAGCAAATTAAATCCAATAGTGTATAGAAAGAACAATACAAAGTGACCAACTGGGATTATTCCAAATATGCAAGGCTAGTCAGTATTTGAAAATCAATCAATATATTCTACCATCAGTTCAGTTCAGTTCAGTCACTCAGTCATGTCCGACTCTTTGCAACCCCATGAATTGCAGCACGCCAGGCCTCCCTGTCCATCACCAACTCCCGGAGTTCACCCAGACTCATGTCCATCGAGTCGGTGATGCCATCCAGCCATCTCATCCTCTGTCGTCCCCTTCTCCTACCACCCCCAATTCCTCCCAGCATCAGACTCTTTTCCAATGAGTCAACTCTTCGCATCAGGTGGCCAAAGGACTGGAGTTTCAGCTTTAGCATCATTCCTTCCAAAGAAATCCCAGGGCTGATCTCCTTCAGAATGGACTGGTTGGATCTCCTTGCAGTCCAAGGGACTCAAAAGAGTTGTCTCCAACACCACAGTTCAAAAGCATCAATTCTTCGGCACTCAGCTTTCTTCACAGTCCAACTCTCACATCCATACATGACCACTGGAAAAACCATAGCCTTGACTAGATGGACCTTTGTTGGCAAAGCAATGTCTCTGCTTTTGAACATGCTGTCTAGGTTGGTCATAACTTTCCTTCCAAGGAGTAAGCGTCTTTTACTTTCATGGCTGAAATCACCATCTGCAGTGATTTTGGAGCCCAAAAAAATAAAGTCTGACACTGTTTCCACTGTTTCCTCATCTATTTCCCATGAAGTGATGGGACCAGATGCCATGATCTTAGTTTTCTGAATGTTGAGCTTTAAGCCAACTTTTTCACTCTCCTCTTTCACTTTCATGAAGAGGCTTTTTAGTTCCTCTATATCAAAAAGCAAAAGAAAACAAACCTATTATTTGATGCAGAGAAAGCATTTGATAAAACATTACACTCATTTAGGGCTTCCCTGGTGGCTCAGATGGTAAAAAATCTGCCTGCAATGCAGGAGACCCACTTTTGATCCCTGGCTCAGGAAGATCCCCTGGAGAAGGGAATGACAACCCACTCCAGTATCTTTGCCTGGAGAATCCCATGGACAGAGGAGTTTGGTACGCTACAGTCTGTGGCATCACAAAGAGCTAGACACAACAGAGCAACTAACACACTACACTCATTTATGATAAAAAAAATAATAATAATAAAGGGAAATCAGCAAGAGAGGGAAATGATCTCAACTTGACAAAGAGCATCTAGCATCTACAGCTACGATCATTCTTCATGGTGAAAGGATGTGTGCTTTCCCACTAAAATCAAGAACAAGGCAAGGCTCTACCTCTGTCATTCAATATGGCACTGGAAGTTCTGCCACTGCAGTGGCAAGAAAAATAAAAGATATTAGGAAGAAGTTAAACTATATTTGTAGATGACATGATTGTCTGTTGTAAAAGTCCAAAAGAATCTACAAAAAAAGATCCTAGAAGCAAAAAGTAAGTATAGCAAGGTCACAAGATACAAGATCAGCTCACAAAAATCAGTAACATTTCTACATACTAACAATGAACATTAAATTACTAAATTCAAAACAAATAACCATTTGTAATAACTACAAAGAAAACATAATACTTTTATATACATGTAACAAAACATGTACAGAAAGTGTACGCTAAAAATTACAACGTGTATGCTAATGAAACAAAGTGCTAATGAAAGAAGACAAACAAACATTGAGGCATACCACATTCATGGACTGGAAAATTCAACATCATAAAAATGTAAAGTCCCAAAGGAATCTATAGGTTTAACTCAATTCCTATCCAAATTTAGCAACACTTTTTGTAGATATACAAGTTAATTCTAAACTTGTTATGGAAAGGCACAAACGTAAAATCACTTGAAAAAGAAGAGTAAGGTGGGAGGAAACAGTTAATCTGACGTCAAGTCATATAACACAGCTACAGTAATCACAAAGAGTCCTATTGGGAGACAGTGAGACAGATACATGGATCTAAGGAACAGAAGAGCCCAGAAACACAGCCAGATAAATATTCTCAGCTGAGGTTTGACAAAGGTGCAGAAGTGACTCAGAGAAGGAAAGCAAGCCTTCTCAAGAAGTGGTTCTGATGAAACTGGACAGGAGGGGAGGGAACTCACCCCACACGTCTTATATATAAGTTAATTCAAACTAGGTCATAGACTTGAGTGTAAAATGTACAACTACAAACCTTTCATAAAAAGGACGCAGAAGAAATCCTCAGTCTCTAAGGTTAAACAACGAGTTCTTAGACTTGACACCAAAAGCACTCCCATACAAGGAAAATCCGATACATTGGACCCCATCAAAATTAAAACCTTTTGCTCTGTGAAAGTCTACGTGAAGAGAATGAAAAGATGAGCTACAGATGGAGAAGAGGTGTTGGCAAATCCAGCATGTGACAAAGGACCAGTATCTAGAATATGGAAAGAACTTTCAAAACTTAACAGTAAAAAAAATAACAATGCGATCGGAAAATGAGCATGAAGCATAGTGATATTTCACTGAAGAACATACATACACAGCAAACAAGCATGAGGGAAAAATAGTCAACATCATTGAGCATTAAGGAAATGAACATTTAAGCCTCAACGAGGCCACTATACACTTACGAGAACACTCAACGGTTGGCCAGGATGTGGAGAAACTGGGTCATTCATACATCGCTGGCTGGAAGGTAAAATGGCACAGTCTTGAGGACAATTCGGCAGTTTCTTTGAAACTAAGCATTAAACTACCATAAAAATCATCAGTGGTCCTTCTGAACATTTATAGCAGAGAAATGAAAACTAACATTCACACAGAAACCTGTACACAAATAATATGTCAGGTTTACTTGTAATAGCCTAAAACTAGAATCAGCCCAGATGTCATTCAGCAGGTGAATGGATAAAAACTGCAGAAAAGTCATACCACAGAATACTTTTCAGCAATAAAAAGGAACAAACTACTAATACGTGTAACAATTTGGATGAATCTCCAAAGAATTATGCTAAGCAAGAAAAACAGTCCCCAAAGGACCATGCAGAGGGTAGAATTTTAGAAACAGAGGACAGATTGGTGGTTGCCAAGAACTGGGACGGGAGGAGGGGGGCATGTGGCCACAAAAGGCCACAGAGGGACCCTGTGTTGGTGGAACTGTTTTAGTGTCTGGACTGCGGTGGTGTCCACACGACCCACACATGGATACAGCTATGTGTGGAACACATAGGCACACACGGAGTGCAAGTCACCAGATTGAGGTGAGTGAGCTGTGTCAATATCAATGTCCTGGCTGAGCATCCTTCTGCGGCTTTGCAAACTGTTACCATTGGGGGAATCTGGTAAAGAGTACACAGCCCTCTCAACCACATGTGAATCTGCAGCCTCCTTAATAAAAGTTTCAATTAAAGTAAAACAGCTGTGATAGGACCAGTGTTGAGCACACACACACGTGCACACACACACACACAGGTTCCTGCTGGTCCCTGAGCACAACAGGAAAATGTGGTGTGCTCCTGATTTCAAATGCTTTGTTCCATCATTAAATCAAGGAGCTCCTGGAAAACACAAGGTGAGTGTGTGGAATGGAGGACGTAAGGTCAGAAAGTCTTCCCAAGTCTTCGTGTCTATAATAGATAGGAACTAACAAAAATTCAGAACCACTAAACCCAACTGCAACATAAAAGCCTTTCTTACAAACCCCTGTGTAGTAACCCTGGTTAACAGGCAGTGACCTCACACGCATCACCTACCATAACACCCGCTAACCTGGAGAAGGAGATTTCCTTATCCGTTAGAGATGAGCAAACTGAGGCTGGAATAAGTAAGCAAGAGAGGGGCCACGCTGGTCTCTTCTCTCTGGAACCTCCTGCCTGTCCCCTGAAACTTCGGTAAAAATCTAATGTGTGAAAAGGGACAAGCAACTGTTTTATGAATAAACTGAGAAGTCCCGCACTCGCAGCCAGACCTCTGAAAGGCCGGACCCCTCCATCACAGGAAGCCACTGCAGAATCCTGCCATCAACGTTTCAACAGGTAAAGAGAGCACAGGGTGGGGCGAATCAGACGAACCTTGAACCTTACGTCTGCCTTTGGCGGCTCTAAAGGAACCTCATTCTCACTCTGGGTTTTGGCTCCATCTTCTTAACCAAACCACCAAGCAGAGCCACTAACAGCCAACTCGCCAAATTGGACCTCGGTCTTCTCTGTGAGTCTTGGCCCAATTTCTGGCAAATTCATCAAGATACAGTCTGTGGGAGGAAACAGTGCCCTGGTAGCCTATTCAAAGCACTGTGATGCATCCGAGGCTCCTCAACATTCCAGCGCCCTGACGTCCAGCCACCGCCTGGGCCCATTGACCTCAAACGTTTAGACAAAATTCCCCCGGAAGCTGCTCCGCGGAAACGCTACCGGCCCTAGTCAGCCTGCCCCATCCCCACCGCCAAGCCTGCCCTGAGACAAGCGCAGCTCCTTCTCAGTTCCACTTAAGGACTTAAAAAAAAAAAAAAGTCCCGGCTTCGGGGCCAGGGAACCCTGGCCAGGACAACGCCCCCGGCCAGATCTCCAGACCCGGCGGTGAAACAGTTTGGGACTGAGGTGGAAACCGCCTACACTTCGTGTTACTTGTTGGTGAAGACAACACAAGCTCCGCCATCATTTTCTATTTTCCTTCTTTACCATCTTTTCAAAATGACTTTGTCATGGTTTATAGCTGGCTGGTTTCTAGCTAATGAATATTCAGAACCCCAAATCCTTAAGCCCTTATTCCCTGCCAGAGGAGAGAAGGAACCACCAGCTCCAGGCAAAGACGAGGGACAGCCAGGCACCCGGGCGCAGACCACGGGGCCAGAACCGGCCAAGGAAGCACGTCCACCCGCCGAGCGGGGTCGGAAGTCTACCCTCCAGCCCCGGCCTGGGCCCTTCTGGGAACCCAGGAAGGAAAGGCGCTCCTGGCCGGCGCTCCGTGACAGAGAGCGATGCGGCCCTCTCAGAAACAGGGCAGGAGGCTTCCGGCTGCGAGAATCAGCGTCACAACGCGCTTTGAGAGCGGCGGGGGCGGCTGGGGGCGGCGGGGTGGAAGGTTCTACCCACTGCACAGAAAGTCATACAGGCCTTCAGCACCATTAGCAGAAACAGCATCTTGTTTCCAATTCGGCTGTAGATAATGAAATTAGCCCCCAAATTACCATAAAGTGGAACAAGTAGGCACAAAAGCGGGAGGTGGGTCTGGAGGCCTTCGCCCTCCCCCCTGCAGACCAGTCTCGGCTCTGGCTCTTAGCTGTTTAAATTCAAAGCAACGCTTCTGTTTTTCTAAGTCGCCGTCTTGACCCCAAGCAGATAAAGAGCGCCGCGTGACACATTCAGCAGAGTTGCTGTGTTCTTGCTCTGTTTACATCAGGAAATCCAGCGGGTGGGGACTGGCTGGGCGCCGGCCCGGGCGCTGGGCCTGACTCCATCCAGATGTGCGCCGGCTCCAGAGTGGCTGCCGCGCGCAGTAAACGGGCACCGAGGCGGCCCCGCGGGCGCACAGAGGCGGCGAGAGGAGGAGGGACCGCGGCGCGCGGAGGAGGGACCGCGGGGGCGCACGGGGAGGGGGCGCGCGGGGAGGGGTCGCAGGGAGGGGGCGCTAGGAGGTGGTTGCATGGGGAAGGAGTGCGCGCGGGGAGGGGCCATGTGGGGAGAGGTCTCCGGAGAGGGGGTGAGCGGAAAGGGGGAGCTGGGGGAGGCGAAGGGAGGGGCTGTGAGGGGAGGGGGCGCACCCACAGGGCGTAGAGCAGGGACCTCGAGCGCAACGCCAGCGACCCTGGGAGTGGGCCCCCGCGCCGTGTGCATTTCCCTGTAAATGTGCTACACTTTAAAGAACAGGGAGCGCAGTATATCACTGGGAATGTTGGCTGTCTATTGGTCCCTGTGGATACTGCTGGGTTAGTACGACTTGTAACCAGAGCAAGAGAAACATAAAAAAAGCCGGGAAACACTGCCAATTAGTCATTACAAGGAGATTGTAAAAACAAGAGAAAGAAAGAGGGGAAGCAGAAGGAATAAAAGAATAAAATGCCCCAGGAAAAAAAAAAGAAACTAGATGCGCTTTTGTTCTGGAATACAGTGAACAGGCAGCAAGAGAGGCTGCTGGCTAACCAGGGGTCCTGCAAACCAACAGGTTCCCAGGACAGCCCTGGAGGGACCCCATAGCCATCTCCGGTCGGCACCCCTCTGCTGTGCTTGCAGGACTCGGGCTAGCCAGTGGGCAGGCAGTGTGCTGTGGCGCAGGGCCCAACTGTGCAAAATCCAAGTTAGACATTTATTTCTGATCGCCGGCAGCCTACATGGTCCTCACTGCTGAGTTATAAGAAAAAGAAAACAGGAATCAGTTTCTTTTTCTCACAAGTTGCTACCAGCCACCGACTTCAAGCACACTGTGGCCATACTTTCTGAACATTGTTTTTAACCTGATGGTGATTCTGATTAAAATATCTTCCCCCACCCCGACTTTTGCTGGATTCACGGCTCCAAGAACGTGGGACATAACAAGCTGAGATGGGTCTGCGGGCGCCTCCTTGGCCTCCGTCAGTCCCTTTGTCCCTTTTCCAGATTGAAGCCCCAGTGTTTTCTGCAGCAGAAGCCCAGGGTAGACAGCGCTTCTTCCAGGAAACAGCCTTCAAGCAACGGGGCAGGAGGAGGGGGGCCGCTGGAGAGGAAGCTGGGCCCCCTCCCCGGGGACTAGGGACACATGTTGCCAGCCAGAGAGGAACTGCTTATCTCAGCAGCGGAGAGTCGGCACCCCGCCAGCCCCTCCGCCCACAAGCGTCGAGTCCCACCTCCTCTGAGTCATGAGGATGGCCACATGGCCTGAAATCCAGGCCCTGGCAAGGGTGCAACTTTGCTCATCAGCTGGGGTCCTTCTTGATACCTGGCCACAAGTCAGCAGATACACAGCTCAGCTTCACCAGCACAAAATGTCTTGCATAAGATCTGTTTCAAAAACAATTACATGAGCAAATTATCTTGGCTCGTAGCAGCAGATTTTTTAAATCTGGTAGCAAGATCTCAAGAAAAAGAATGATTAAACCACAAGCACTATTTTAAAATAACATTAAACTAGACAAGAAATGAAGAATTCTCATAGAATCATGAAGAACATGTTCTTCCCCCGCTCAGTTCAGAGCATCTCCCATGTGTGTGTCTCCGGGCACCCAGACAGAGACTTCCCCAGAAGTTAAAGTAAGAAACTTGCTTCTATCTGTGCCTTGATGGAAACCAAAGGAGTAAAGATCCTTCATTCAGCAGGACTTTCCCTTCCTATCTCAGAGCTCTGACATCCATCAGCGGGAAGGTTACAGGAGAGCCTGTGGGAGAATCCGTGAGCTGGGCTCCACCTGCCCTGCCAGCTCGGCTGGCTTTGCCCACAGCCTGTGGTCCCCAAGGGATGACTGCGTCCCTTTTGATCTCAGGACTCAAACGTGACACCCACTGTGGCTGGAAGCCCGTGCCAGCTCCTATTGTGTCTCCCTGTGTGTGTCTGTGTGTGGAACTCACTGTCACCCCACCTTTGTCTCCACCCCACACCCCTTCCCGGAGGGCTCAGACCTTCATTTAAAGTATTGCGCTCCCCTCTTTGCGGATGTCGGTGAGACGGAGTCTGCAACCTTGGCCTCTGCCCCCTCACGCTGTCCTATTCCACGTCATCATGTGTAACGGCTCACACTGAAGATTTTAAACATGAAGCTGTGCTCTTGACGTTTCTTCCGGCCCACGTGCTTTATTCCAGCTGCAGAGACATGCTCATCATCATGGAAACGCAGGGCCTCGACAGCCCTCTCCCTGGACTCAGGCCCGAGGCTCAGAGCCACTCGCCTCCCTCCTGTTCTCAGGGGTCTGCCCTGACTTCCAGCACAGACCTCTGGGCGGCAGCCCTGCCCACACTTGAGACACGGCCACCGCAGCCCCAAAACCATGCTGACCCGCAGCCTGATGCCCCTCCAGGGGAGTCTCTGTCAGGGGGCAACGGGGGGCTGTGTGCCCTAGGAGGGACTCTGTGTCCTGGGGGACTCTGGGTTCTGGGAAGACTCTGTGTCCTGGGCGGACTCTGTGTCCTGGGTGGGAACTGTGTCCTGGGGGACTCTGAGTCCTGGTGGGGGGACTCTGTGATCTGGGAGAAGGACTCTGTGATCTCGGGGGACTCTGTGTCCTGGGGGTGGACTCTGTGATCTAGAGGGGAACTCCGTGGGGGACTCTGTGTCCTGGGGGAGGGGACTCTGTGATCTGGGAGAAGGACTGTGTGATCTGGGGGGACTATGTGTCCTGAGGGTGGACTCTGTGATCTAGGCAGGAACTCTGTGGGGGCCTCTGTGTCCTGGGGGTGGACTCTGACATCTGGGGGGGGACCTCTGTGTCGTGGGGGAGGACTCCTGTGTACTGGGGAGGGGGGGAGTCTTGTGTCCTGGGTGGTGGGGGGGGACTCTGTATCCTGGGGTAGGGGGAAGGGGATTCTGTCCTGGGGGGCGTAATCTGTGTCCTGGGGGGGAATCTGTGTCCTGGGGGAGTCTCTGTGTCCTGGGGGGGTAGTCTCTGTGTCCTGGGGGGGAGGACTCTATGTCCTGTGGGGGTGGGAATCTGTGTCCTGGTCGGGGGAGGGGGGGAAGTCTGTGTCCTGGGGGTGGAATCTGTGTCTTGGGGGAGTCTCTGTGTCCTGGGGGAGTCTCTGTGTCCTGGGGGGGAGGACCTGTGTCCTGTGGGGGCAGGAATTTGTGTCCTGTGGGGAAATCTGTGTTCTGGCAGCGGGGGACTCTGTGTCCTGGGGGGGACTCTATCCCCTGAGGTGGGAGGACTCTGTGCTCTGGGGACAGCCTCTCTGAGGTTTATCCTGCATGGTGATCCTTCTATGGATGCTGACTCCCAGATGGAAGCTTAAGCTCCTCCTTGGTCTCTGGTGGATAAATTCTAGGCAAGCCTTAAAAATCCAAGCAAATCTATTACTCTTCCCAGGGACCCCTGCCCCCACCGCCAGCCTCTCCAGGGACGCCTAGCTTCCAGAGACCGCTAGCCTCCCTAGAGGTCCCCAGCCCACTCCCAGTCATTGGTGAGCAGCTGGTCTTCATTCCAAGGACCCCAGCCTCATCCTGCTGCCGGGGCTCTTGTGTCTTGGGGACTCTGCATACTCCAAACCTGCCCTCAGGCTCTCTGCCCTTGTCTCTCCCATCACTTTTGGTCTCTTCTCAGCCTAGTGAAACCCATGGACATGCCTGCAGACTCTTCTCCTTCCCCTCCCACCTCCTCTGCCTCCAGGGTCACCAGGGCAGGACCACACCAGCCAGTGTGCATCTCCAGGATGGTCACCCCACTTCCCTGAACAGAGTGTGTTCCGAAGGCATCCCCCCGCAACTCCCAGAGCCGGGCCTTGTCTTCCCACTGGCAGGGGAGCTGCAGATGAGGGTCATCTGCCTCTACTCCCCTGGCCCCCATCATTGCTTGCTGCTCTCACAACAGGCCCAACCCTGCAAATAGCCCTTGCTGGACGCTACTTGGCCTCCTAGATGGAGAGAGAGGGCTTTCTGCTTGGAAAACAAACGGACAGGTTCCCAGAGCCCTGGGTCTTGGCACTGTGTGTCCTCAGGGCTGTGACTACCAACTCCTGGCCTGGGGGCAGCTGACGCCGGCATCAGATATGTGAGGGGCCACACAATGTCAGGCGTGGGCTAGTCCACACATGACTTTGTCACAGACTACACGGTATTCAGGGAGGGCCTCTCAGGGAACGTGGTGTGCTCCTTACAGGAGCCCGGCAGCTGTCCCTTAAACAAAGCTGAGCTCTCGGCAGGCTGAGCGTCATCTCTTCTGCTGGATGAGGCTGGAAAACAGGAATGGTGAAGAAAGAGGAGACAGAGGATGCGCTCCAATTGGATTACGTGCTGTCATCCGGAGTGTGGTCTTGTGTTTTGAAGTCCTCCGCACCCCACCCCAGGTGCACCATGCCCGGGACTCTGGCCAGTCTCAATGGCTCTTCAAACAGACAATCAGGACGGCTGTCTCTCCGGAGGGACTCATCCTCGTTTGTTTCTTCACTCTCTTCTCAACAGAACTTCACAAGCACATCTTCCAGTCCATCATCAGTCTTGAGAACTGTGTGTGGAGGCACAGCCCAGGGAGTCAGCCGTCCAGTTGGTCGTGGGGAGGGGAGGACGTGACAGGACCTCGTAGCGCAGACGGCCGGCGCTGGAGCAGGAGCTCAGAAACAGCGACGACCTGGGATGTCTGGCCAGGGGTCCAGGCAGCAAGGCCCAGTGGGCGCAGCTGGGCCTCCTGGGAACTCAGCTCACTGGTGTCTACTCTGAGGCCCAGGTGAAGTGGGTCCAACTCCTAAGTCACTTCTCTGTTGCTGCTTTAATGGGATCATGAGTTTCTACCCAGGGGTCTGGTGGTTGAGCTCACACACCCACATGAGAGGTTTCACCCACAAGCCTGGTGGTTTGAGTTCACACACACACACACACACGTCGGTGTCCTTTAGAGTCACACCAGGGAAGGCAGGTCCAGGTTTTCTCTAGACAGGAAATACTGGACATCAGCTATGCCCCCAGTCCTGAGGCAAGCCTGAGACAGGGTGACCTGTCTGCAGAGGGCAGAGTGGACTCAGATGGAGTTGCACACTCGGGGGTACGGGGTGCACACCCTCCCATCCCCAGGGTTCAACATGCCCTTCCTGTAGCAAAACAGCCTGAGACCCAGAGGACCCCCCAGACAAACTTCCCTTACATCCTTGCTTTAGCCGCCTCCGATGCCGATGCTGGGCCACTAAAATCAAGCCCCATCCGTGGTGATGGGAAGAGGCCTGTCATCCGTGGAGGGGACCAGGCTGGGACGGGGGTGGGAGGAGGCTCTCACAGTTGACAGAGACCTTCTGCACCCTACCCCCGCCACATCCCCGTGGGCTAAGAAAGCCTTTAGAACCATAGCAATGAGCCAGGTCATCAGGTTCCTGCTCTACCCGCACCACCCCCCACCACTGCCCCCAGACAACGTGGGTGTGTCTGCAATCGGAAGGAGACATTCCCTTTTTAGTGTGAAAATAAATTTGTGTTATCAGTGTGAGAAGCAGTCATGAAGGGCTGCCTTGGGTGCAAGGGCTGCTAAATAAAGAAGAACTGTCCAGGGAGTTGAAGCTCAATGCAGAGCCCCAGCCCAGGCCGAGAGCAGAGCCAGGAAGCTGGTGGGAGGGGTTTCCTGGAGCCAGAAGTGCGTCTGGCAGAAAGCGTACCCACAGCCCTTTTTTGGTTTCAATTCGCATGACATCACAATCTATGAATTTGCTGTGATTGGATTTGAATGAACTTGTAGATTCAAAACAACCCATTTGAAATGAGCTTCACAAAGCAGCTCCATCTCTCTCCAGCGGCCGTTACATTATGTGTGGTTCCCTAATGCTCTTCTCTGTTCTGAATCCAGAGCACCTGGGAGGGCCCACCCAGGACCAACACAACCAAGTCCAAACCATGCACACGCATATACACACATGGACACACATGGACACAAACACACAGAACCACAGACACACATGGACACACAGATACATGCAACCACACACACACACACGGACACACAGACACACACATGGACACAGGCACACAGAACCTTGTACACACACATGGACACACAGACGCATGGAACCACACACACACATGGGGACACAGACACACAGAACCATAGACACACACATGGACACACTCATGGACACGAACACACAGAACCACAGACACACGGAACCACAGACACACACATGGACACACAGACACACACATGGACACAGACACACAGAACCATGTACACACACATGAGCACACAGACACACGGAGCCACAGACACACACGGACACACAGACACACAGGGACACGGACACACAGAACCGTGGACACACAGACACATAGAACCACAGACACGCACACGGACACAGACACACACATGGACACAGACACACGGAATCACAGACACACACGTGGACACACAGGCATATGCATGGATGCGTCATCCTCCTCTTTCTTTCTGGGGGTTGGGGGCGACTCAGGAAAGGGTTTACCCACGTTTGTACACATCAGGGAAAACAGCGTCCCGCAGGCCTGTGTGAAGCACGGGGTTAGCTGTCTTCCAGACGTGGACAGCTGTGCAGTCAGCACAGGGCCACGGGTCCTGTTTATGATAAAATACAGGCCTGCGCCCTCCCCACCCCTGCACACCCAAACCAGCCCCCACACCAAACCTGGAGAGGCCGAGGACCCCAGACTCTGGACACAAGCTCTCGAATGTGGGTGACTTGGCCCTGGGCATGTTAGCAAAGTGTGGGGATGTCTGTGGTCCCACCAGGGCTGGGGTGCGGCCAGCACCTGGCAGGCCGAGACCAGGGTGCCCCCAGCACAGGAACGGGCCGCCCCTCCCGCTGACCTTCCCTGGCCTCATAGCTCCTGGAGCGGGACCAGCGTGGTGGCCAAGACTGCGAGGCCCAGAAGCAGCTGCCGGGCCGGCTGACCGAGACGGAAGCCTGGTGCACCCTCGGTAGGGGGCTAGGCCCTCCAGACAGGAGCCCAGGAAACTGTGAACTCACCTCCAGACCACGGTCACCTCTGCCAGTGCTCACTGAGAGTTACAGGCGTGTGATTTTCATAGATGTGTTTTATCTTGATGGGGGGTGTGGTTTATGTGGGGGAGGAAAGGAAGTGTGTCTTCTGTCACCGCGTCCATCTGTGT
Organism: Bos indicus; assembly: GCF_029378745.1. Taxonomy (NCBI): domain Eukaryota; kingdom Metazoa; phylum Chordata; class Mammalia; order Artiodactyla; family Bovidae; genus Bos; species Bos indicus. The sequence continues at coordinate 20,094,042 of NC_091773.1, read as the reverse complement.
CTGCACCTGCACTTGTAGGGCGAGGTCAGGGGGCCCAGGGCTGCGTCTGCCTCTGAGCTCAAGGTTACAGACCAGAGCGCAGCCCCCAAGCCCTTCGGGCACCAAGAAGGAAAGCTGGACCATCCTCCTCCCCACTCCAACCCCCAATCCTGGGCCCCCTTTGGCTCCCAGGGAGGGTCCCAGCTCTGCTGTCAGCATTGACCGCACAGCCATGCTCTCCCCAAGCAGAGCCTCCACATGGGTCTCAGGTCCATGGCTGGCCTTGCAGGGTTAGCGAGGAGATCAGTGCTGGAAGGGCCACTGGGGGGCCACAGTGGCCCAGCCCTGCTGGACTTTGATCTCTCCCAAAGCTGAGACCCTCACCAAGCATGGTCAGACCCCAACCCCCACCATCTGGCCTCCTCTACAGGACTCCCACCCAACCTGCCCAGTCCTCGGGTCACGCAGCAGCCTCTCTGAGGCCGGGGTTGCCCCCTCCCATCATCTCTAACCCTCCTTCTGCTCACAAGGGGATGAAGGCTGGGACCAGAGCAGGGTGGGCCAGCACCCCCTGGGACACGAGGGCTCCTGAGCCAGCCCTTGGGCAGAAGCACGTGTGCCCTGCCCAGCCCCTCCCCCACTGTGTCCATGATGCCCGATCCTCCAGGGTCCCCCGCGGACACACTGCTGTCACCCACGTCATTGGACAGCCTCTCAGCATGAACCATGGGCATGGAGGTGTGGACGTCCATGCCTCGCTATAAGCTGGCCCTGATCCTCTGAGCCAGGCAGAGTGACCAGTCCTGGCCACGCCCCAGTACGTGCAGAGCAGCCTCACAGGATCGGAATCAGCCTTCTGGTCACCAATACTTTCTATCTGCTGACCGCTGTGTTGTTTGGCAGGAAAAACACAGAAACTCAAAACTGAGAGGAACATTCTAAAGGTTGTATTTATAGATGAAACTTCCTCTGTACATATCGTGTGTGTGCTCGGGGGTTGGGGCTCCCCTTGGGATTGAAGTATGTGAGATGAAGCAGGAAATTCTAGTGCAAAGCTCCTGCTATGTGACTTCAGGAACATTCTTTAGCCTTTCCCTGACTCACTGCCCCATTTATAATAGTTTCAGAGGAATGCAGTTTGCTACCCACACTTCAGGGGGCTTGAGATGGTCAGTTGGAATGAGGTTGCATCACATATAAAAACCTTTCAAAGAAACAATATTGTTGGTTTTTTTTTCTTTTGGTTCAACATAGCACTTCTGAGCACTTTACAATCGTGGTAAATAAGACAGCTCAGTGAATTCCTGGGAGCAATGCTTTAATTGCCACCCTTCGAGAGAAAGAAGTCATACTTTTTACATTGTTTACAAGCAGCTTGACAGAGAATCAAATCCCTTCATTGTTGATTGAGAACATATCTGTTGAATTTGAGGCCTGGAATTATATTAAAACATACTTCATTTTCAAGGACCACGAAATGAAAATATTGAACATGGAAGAAATTGCTTCACGAGCTGTGAATGAAGGCTGTGCCAGGTAGGGCTCAGGCATCAGATGGCCTCAGCCATGAATGGGGGTCCCCAGTTTCCCCCAGTCTCTGCAGAGACGAGGGCTGGTGTCCGGCCAAGATAAATATGGGAGGAAGCAGGCTCAGAACTCTCATGAACTGGGCTGTTTTCCTGCAATGGGACTTGGGAACAGGGTTTGTGCTAGAAACTCCTCTTCATTTTCCTTTCATCTCAGCCTCTCCCAGCCCCATGTCAACCATGCTCATCCCATGAAGCCTGCACTCTGTACCTCCCAAGAGTTGAGGAACTGAGGGTGCAAGTCATTTTCACTGAAATGTAGTTGATGTACAATATTATGCAAGTTACAGGTGGACAAGATGGTGATTCACAGTGTTTAATGATTTTACTCCATTTATAGTTATTATAAAATACTGGCTATATTCCCCACGTTGTACATGTCCGTGTAGCTTGTTTATGGTATTCACAGTTGTTTGTACTTCTTAATCCCCCACCCCTAGATCACCCACCCCCAAACTCCCTGCTGAGAACCACGAGTTTATTCCCTGCATCTGAGAGTCTGCTTGTTTTGTTATGTTCTCTTGTTTGCTGTATGTTTTAGATTCCACATACACGTGAGATCACACAGTGCCTGTTTTTCTCTGATTGACTTTTCACGTGCAGAGTCAGCGCTCACGGCCAGCAGGGATCTCAGGGCTGTCATCCATGGGAGGGGGACCTTAGCAGAGACGCCCCTTGGTTTTCCAGGAACTCATGAGAGTTCTAAGCATCACCATCTCACATATGTGATGGATCCACAGGGACGAGGGGAGTGAGAAGGATTCAGGACTCAGCTATTTTCTGAATCTGGAAGCTTCCTCCCTACGTTCTCCCTTTCTTTTTCTTCTTCTTCCTCTCTCTCTCTCTCTGACTCTAAGATGCTCCCCCATCTGCACAATACAAAGCAGCGAGGATGCACGCTGAGTGACCTAGAGATCCTTCTGGTGAAGGAAACCAGAGTGAGTAACAACAACCCAAGAGGGCACCAGGGAACAGCTGCTTTGTTTTTAAGTCATTCAGGACAGAAAGATAAATTCTGTAGATATTATGTGTAAACACTAAAAGAAAAAGATTGTGTACCTCCTTTCTGTTAAAAAAAAAATAGAAAGAAAGAAAGAAACTGAGCAGATGTCCAGGATGAAGGTGGGTGGGGGCTAAGGAAGCCGAGGTGGGGGGAGCAGCCGGGTGTCACCCCCGCAAAGGGCGCTGTGACAGTCAAGGCCCCTCCTGGGCCCCCCAGTCCTCCGCCTGCAGGAGTCCTAGTCAGGTCGACCCAGTGTGTGTTCACACCAACAGGTGCCTCGGACTCGGGGACAGTCAGAGGGCAGAGGCAGGGACCATCAGGGACCGTCTTGGCCTCAGAGGGACAGGGGAGTCACAGGGAAGGAACATTGCTCGTTTTAATTCTGGGTGTAAATCCTTACTTGTGCTTCCCTGAGGCGTCTTCCTGCCTGAGACGCTGCCAGAGACGGTTCAGGGACCTGGTCCCAAGTTTAGGGTCCAAACAAGCGGGTGTCCTGGCGTCCTTGGGTTTGCACCTTCTTGTTCCTTGTCGTTGCTTTGTTCCCCAGAACACCCCTACTGGATCCACGTTCTCAGACATGTTCTCTCCCAGAGAACTTCCCAGCGTCTATGCCCCAGTCGACTCAGTTACTCACAGGCCGCAGGTGGGTGGGAGACCACGAGGGGAGGGGGTACTCCCAAACAGGGGCCAAAATGAGCTGCAAGCCCGCCCGGTCCCACACTACGGCTTGAGCTCTGGTTGTTCCTCAAGACCTCGTGACAGGCCCCTTGTGGCCTGGAGTCCACACGTCCAGGAACCCGAGGTCTGGAGAGGCATAAGGCAGACACGAGGGACTCTCCATCATCCTTCCAGCAGATACCTGACTCGGTCACCCTACAGCCGTCTGTCTGTCTCCAGGTGTTTCTCTAAGAATCAGATCATAAAGTCAGAATACCAACCACAGGGGGGACGTCAGGCCTGAGGGGGTCTCTCCATGATTGCTAAGCTAGAAATCTTTGACAACTAACATGATTTCAGTTCACAGATTTAGTCCGGGGAGAAATAGTTGTCATTGACACCGTCTAGCAGTTGGATCAAATACACACCTGAAAAAATGAAGCCTATGCCATCTGTGAACTTCAGAGACCACTCCTCTTGAAACTATTCTTCTTCCCCCCATCCTCTCAAACTCGCCCAGGTGCACTGATGGAGGTAAATGAGAACAAGCCAGAGTCAGAGGCTCTCTCACCCAGCCCCTCCTCCTGGGAGGTGGGCACCATGGAGACCCACTTTCCTGCATTATTTAAAGCAAACAAACTCATTTACCAGCAATCATAGAATATTCAAAATCCCTCCTTGTTTCTCAAAGACTATTCTTTTTCTCCCTCTTCTATTTTAAAACATGAAGTCATCACCTCACTCTTCTCAGTTCTTTGCTTTGGTCTGGCCATCTCCAAAAGTGATAGGAGAGTCCTGTGGGTTTTTCTGACCCTTGTCAAGTGCCCCTCCCCTAAAACCCAGGCTGACTCCAGCCACTGTGAGAGCTGAGTCATCCTCAGTCCAGGCCCTCATCCCCAGATTAGACAGTTCGAATCCTTTGATTCATTGGAGAGTCTGTATCTTTCGAGATAGGCTGGGCCTGACATGCTACTCTCAGCAAAAGAAACCCTCCCTGCAGCCCAGCCTGGATGGGAGCCCCAGCCAGCAAGCTAACCCTCCTGGTCACATTCCGTTCCCAGGCTGCTGATGAGGTGGTCTGGGAAGCCTGGCTGGGCGAGCTCACATTGCTCAGCGGGACTGAAAAGGAATGTGGTTTCCGGAAGATTTCCAGCAAGGACATGGGAACGGGCTCTGAAGCCGGGCTGGAAGCACTTCCCTTCTGAGAAGCACTTCCAATCCCCCATGGAGCCCCGTGTAATAACAGGCTGACGTTTCCATCACAGAAGACGAATTGGTCACTCAGACGTGGCTGTCACTGGGGTGTTAATAAGCCACACCCACTTTGCAACCTTGAAGCTGCGTGGTTTAAAACAGGGAGCCCCCCGGGAAAGAGGGGTCTCCGCCAAAGCCACAGGCGATTTCTGCTCAGTCTCTCCAAGGGTCAGGAACAGCTAGAGATTCATTAAGTGAATTGAGACGCTTCTTAAAAATTGGCCTCTCTCTCCCTATGTTCAATCTCTATCCTCAAAGATTTAACAAAATTTTCCCCCTTTGACCACAAGACAGAGTTCCAGACGTGGGCAAAGGACTCTCGTAATAGGAGCTCAGAGTTCGGGGGAATTTAATACAATAATCGTGTGTTCAGGAAAATTTTCTGCCATTGCAGCTCATTTTTTCCCCTGAGTGAATCTGCTTTATTTAGAACGGCCGGCGGTTCCAAAAGCCTGGGGCCTCCCCCAGCCCGAGTGCCCAGCTCCATGTGGACCCACTTCCCAGCAGTCCTGCAGTTCCCAAGCAGGGACAAGATGATTGCTTTCTAATTGTGGTGAAACACACATCACATCAGATATACACTTTCTAAGTGCACAGTTCGGTGGCATCAGGCATATTCACACTGGTGCAGCCATCCCTGCCATCCTTGGCAGAACTTCCTCAGCTTCCCAAACTGAAGCTCCTTCCCCATTAAACACAAGCTCCCCGCTTCCTTCTCTAGCCTCGGCCACTCACCCTCCACTTTCTCTTTGTGAGTTTGTCTTTCCTACATATCTCCTGTGTGTGTGTGTGTGTATGTGTGTGTGTGTGTGTATGTTAGTCGTGTCCAACTCTTGTGAGCCCATGGACTGTAGCCTGCCAGGCTTCTCTGTCCATGGAATTCTCCAAGCAAGAATACTGGAGTGGGTTTTCATTCCCTCCTCACATATCTCCTATAAATGAAGTCATATAATACTTGTGCTTTCGTACAAATATCAGCTTATTTCATCCAGCAAAATGTCTTCAAGCTTCATCTATGCCGTAGTACATGTCAGGATTTCATTCTTTTTATGGCTGTATAATAGTTCAGCAAATATATAAACCACATTTTGTTTCTTCATTCTGCAAAGTTATTAAGAGTTTGAAGAGATTGCATTACATAGTTTGGATAGAATAGACATATTTTATTCAACTTGTTAATAATAAATTGCTACTGTAATAATATTGTCTCCTGATTCATGAACATAGAATCTTTCCATTTATTTCCAACTCCTTTAACTTCTACCAGCAGTATTTTGTAGTTTTCAGTGGACAAGTCTTTCATCCCCTTGGTTAAGGTTTTCCATAGGTAATTGTATTCTTGCTGATGCTTTTATACATGGAACTTTCTTAATTTCGTTTGCAAATTGTTTATTGTTAGTGTACAGAGACACAGTTGAATTTTGTGTGATGGGAATGCTTTTTAGCATGTGTTGAGAGGTTAGGAAATACCCATAAAAAGAGAGGGTTACAAAGCCTTGTTATATTCATCTTTTTTGCAGTTTTAGGACTGATAAGCAACACTCAATTAACTAAGGTTAAGGTACACAGTGTAATGACATGAGGAACATATATTATGAAACAATTAACAATTGTTTAATATCTGTCATTTCATACAGATACAAAGAGAAAGAAGAAATACTTTCTCCTTGGGAGGAGCACCCCCAGGATGTACTCTTACCTTTCCTGTAAACCCCAGAGCAGCGTTAACTGCAGTCTCTAGATCACATGCCTAGTCCTTATTCTTCCTGTAACTGGAAGCTTGTACATTTTGACCACTTTCCTCCACCTTCCCCCACCCCCGCCCCCGCCACCATCTCTGATAACCACAAATCTCAGCTCTTTTTCCATTAGCTTGGTTTTTTGGGTTTTTTATTTATTTAGGGGCGGTTGGGGTTTGTTTTTGGTTTCTTTTAGATTCCATATGTAAGTGAGGTCATAGCATAATGCCTTCCTAGTTCAACCATGTTGTTGCAAATGGCAAGATTTCACAATTTTTTGTGGCTGAGTACTATTCCACTGCTCACATAACCACGTTTTCTGCAGTGACACATCACCGACGACACATCTACGATACTTAGGTTGTTTCCCGGTCTTGACTTTTAAACGATGCTACAATGGCCATGGAGGTACTGATACATTTTCAAGTGAGTGTTTTCATTTCCTTTGGGTAAATACTCAGGAGTGGAATTGCTGGGTCGCATGGTAGCTCTAGTTTTAGTTTTGGAGGACCCTCCACAGTCTCCACAGGGACTGTAACTTGCATCCTTACCAGCTGTGCACAGGGCTCCCCTCCCATGCATCCTCTCCAGCTCACTGACTCTTATCTCTGAGATAACAGCACTCTGACTCCTGGGCTCCCCTTCTTTGCTGGTGAACTGAGATCAAAGGCCTACTAAAAGCCAAAGAAAGAAGAGAAAAAGACTGTCCTACATAGGAAGCTAATCTCTAGGGGAAAAGCCTGGGGTTTCGGTTTTTTTAAAAAAAAGCAAAAAACAGAGGCTTTGGTCTCTGGTTTAGAGGAATTGCTGTTGCAGATAATTCATTTAATTGTGGACACTTCGTAAATAAGTACCGGGCACTGCCTACAGACTGGGGATAGAGCAGTGAACAGGACAAGAATCCTACCCTTGGATGGCAACACATGCTGTGAAACTGAGGAAGCAAAGAGAGGAAGGAGGAGACCCCAGAGGGTAGGGGTGCAGTCAGAGCCTGCCGGGGACAGGTGACCTTGTGGGGCCAGAGCCCAGGAGGGGCCTAGCACAGCACAGCCACTGCGGGTGACCCAGAGGGCCCATGGCTGCAGAGCGTTGTAAAACAGCAGACTGAGTAACGTCAGAGTCTGTAGGCATAAGCACTAAGCACCTCCGGGTTCCTTGTGCCCAAAGCACAGCCTTTAGCACACCCTCCTCAGGGCCAAATTTGAGTCTGAAATGTTAATGAAATAAGACAAAGAGGAAATTGCCTCCAATTTAGTTTCATAGCTCAGAAAATGTTCACTTTGTGTGGGCAGGGTAACCAAAAGCAGCATGGTTAAATTAAATCACGACTTTTGCTAAGTTGCTGACTCAGAGAGACACCCCGTGTTTCCAGAGAACATGTGACTTCCAGGGGAAGCAGCCTGCTTCTGACAAGGAAGACTCTGCTGGTCCCAACAAATGCACCTCTACGCCCATCACAGTGCTTTTCCACAAAGTCCAGGGTTCTGTGAATGGCCAGCAAGTTTCAGAAGACCTGGGGTGAAAGTTCTCCAGGAGAAAATAATTCATGGCCTCATATTCCTCAGGGGCCCTTCCGCTTTCAAATTCCAGTTACACATTCAAATAGCTGTTACCCGAGATCAGGGGCCAGACATGCTGAGGGCCTGCCCACGTGGGCATAGCCAGCCTGTCCTAACCAGGGCCCCGCGGTGTGGGGCGAACACACAGGGGCTCAGCAGAGATCTCGTCACCACGTCCCAGGAATTTTCTCAGCCCCCAGATGCAGGAGGTGAGGTCAAGAATCCAGAATTGGACATCGAGCTAGTCATCTTATCATTCAATAAGGAAAATTCCCCATAAACAAAGAAGACATAGAATAAGTGGCTCATGTTAAGGACAATTATTTATATGTTATGAAATGTCTGAACTCCGTCCCCTGAGAACAAACTATCTTGATGTATTTCTTCAGCTTCGCTGAGAAAAATTCCACAATAATAAACATGAGATGTCGGCCCTTTTTATTCTCCAGCAAAAAAGAAATGAGACTCTGCTCTGGCTGCCTCAGCACAGACCCATGTGTGAAACTAAACAAAAGGCTTCAGAAAGCGAGGGGGTTTGGGCAGTGCCATCCCAACCCAGCCACCCCCAACCCGTGGACCCCAGCAACATGGGAAAGACAAGCAAGTCCAGGCTCACCCATTTAACCACAGACTCAAAATGAGACAGGCCGTAAGTCCACACCAACAAGACTCAGATGTCGTTACTCTAACAGTTATCGATCAACACCTATAGAGGGCCATCCCTGGTGCCTCAACAGGAAAGAATCCGCCTACCAAGGCAGGAGACTCAGGTTCGATCCCTAGGTCGGGAAGATCCCCTGGAGAAGGAAATGGCAATCCACTCCAGTATTCTGGCCTGGACAATCCCATGGACAGAGGAGCCTGGCGGGGCTACAGTCCATGGGGTCACAGAGACGGACACAAGGGAGCCACTAAACAACAAGAACCAAACCACCACCTCCAGTGTGCCACAGTCCTGGCTCCAGACGTTGTGAGCTGTCCTCAGGTAGGAAATGCTTCTCAGATCCACTGTCTATTCACAGCCAGGAACCCAGGACTGTGGGAAAGGCAGTGTCCCCCAGGAGGCAGTGAAGACCCTTGTCTCTGGTCCCCCCCAGGACCCCCACATGCCGGGGGGAGGTGCCACCTGCCCTCCGCGGCAGCGCCATGCCTTCTACAGGGCCAGCAGGCCCCTCCGCAGACGCCTGAGAAGGACTGGACCAGGCAGGGAAGACTCCAGGGAAATCTTTCCAAATTGCTTTATTCGATGCTGTATTCGAGTGAGTAATACAAAGGCAGCTCCGAGGACACCCAGGAAACGGCCAGAGGGCCTGCTGACCAATTCTTGTCGACCTTGAAAATCAGGGGAAGGTGAGGACAGGAAACAGGCAGGTACCACCCCAGGCCGTAGAGCACACTCATGGCAGAGAAAGCAGGACATGGGCCAGTTCACCCGGAGCCCTGCCCGCCTCGGGTCTCAGGGGCAGGAGGCCGAGCCCAGTGGAGCTGCTCTTCCTGGGGTCACTCGCTCCCCTTCTGTAATCCCCAGTCCCGTGCATGGAACCAGGATCTGGGACAGGGCCCCGGGCAGTGCTGGTTGGGCCTGCACTCAGTGGCCAGATGCTCTGTCCTCTCTAGCTGTCCAGAGGTGCTGGGCCTCCAGGAAATCTACCTGGTTCCCGAGCCAGCCCCGTCACCCCTCACCTCCTAGAGAAGGGCCCCCAGCACCAATCTGGGGGCCACAACCAGCCAGCGCTTTCCCTTTCTCAGAATGAAAATAATCACTCGGAGGTAGGAAGCAAAGGCACCCCCCATACCAGCCAAGCCAGGATCTTCAGGCCTGAGCTCCGACTTCCTCTCCAGAGCACCCCAGCTTCTGCAGGGAGTACAGCCTCAGGACATAAGACAATAGAAAGTGAGCTTCGAGACTTTTGCATCTTGGGCTCAGACTTGGAAACGCTAATCTGCACTGACTCTTCCAGGAAGCGCCGAAAGCCTCCGGAGACAGGGAGCTGCTCAAGATTCCCTGCCCAACCTAACAGGCTGTTTGAGACGTTTTAGGCAGGTTTCAACCAAAGAGGCAAACGTGTGGGTGCTTATCTGAACCGAACCCAAACCTTTGGAATTTTACACCTCACTCTGGAAACCCTCGCTGCGTGCTGTGACCTGCAGGTCCCGGGCGGGTGCTGTCTGCTGGGAGGCGGAGCCACCTTTACATACACCTGTTCGCTCAGCGCGTCAGGCAGCCGACACAGCCAGGCAGCCCTCCTCCGACTTGGCCTATGATCCTCTGAGCCCCTCTGTATGGTCTGTGCAACCACCAAGCTTAAAGGCAAGGCCCGTGGAATGCCTCGCAGTTGGAGAATCACAGGACGGCTTTATCCTAAATCCACCTGGAGCGACTCAGAACAGGTATCAGCTAGAAGGACAATTAGGGGGCGTGTGATGCCAGGAACTTCTGCCAGTTTTTACCTGTTGGAGCTGTTGGGAAATAGACCTGTCTCTGCTGAAAACTGCACTTGTACCTGCACGCAGGATGTGGGAGGGCGAGCAGGTGTTTGTAAGCCTAGTTATGCTCCTGACAATGCTCCTGTCTCACTCACAAAGAATGCTTGCTGCTCAGACGCTTCCCGCGGGGGACACACCCGGGGCTCGGAAGCCTGAGGAGTGATCCGTCATGGGGGACGGGGACAGTGCCCACTCGTAAGCGTGGATTTCCACAGACGACGTGATCTGAATTCTCTTCATTAGGAAGCAAGCAGTTTTGGGTTTTCACGCCTAACTGCTCTGTGCTGTCAAACAGTAGAAAAGGAAGTGGACCTGGGAGCCAAACTCAGGGACCCCCTCACCACCTTCTCCTCCTCCAGGGGCTGGCGTCTCCGCCCTTCCCAGGGCAGCATTCTCAATGCTGGGAAAGGACCACCCCGCAACAGGAGCAGAGGCTGCTGAGAAGTGAGGCCCGTCTCCAATGAACCTGACGGCTCAGAGCCTCCAGTCAGTGCTCCCAGGTCTCAGGGCAGGAGCGCTCTGGTTCTGCTGCGCTTGAGGGCGCCCTTCTCCAGGTGTGCCAGGCACGCAGCAGACACTGGCAGGCAGCAGGGCACAGCTCCTGTGTCGTGACAAAGGAACAATCACTGGAGGTTTCTTTACATGCACCCAGGCTGCCTCCTTCTTCACTGGGATGGGAGCTGCACAGTGTGGGTGAGAAAGGATTAGTAGCTCAGTTGTATCCAATTCTTTGCCACCCCCGTGGTCTGCAGCCCGCCAGGCTCCTCTGTCCACGGGATTTCCCAGGCAAGAATACTGGATTGGGTAGCCATTCCCTCTTCCAGGAAATCTTCCCAACCCAAGGGTCGAATGAGTTGGGTCGAATGAGACCCAATGAGTCTCCTGCATTGACAGGTGGATTCTTTACCATCTGAGCCATCAGGTGGGTGAGAAGAGGCCCTGGAATCTTCCTTCCTGCTGTGTGTGCAGAAATCTGAAACCCAGGTGTCAGCAAGTGTCCTGTGCAGGCTGAGGCCTGGGCGGATCCAGTCCTCTGTCTACAGCTGCCCCCTGCTTGGCCCCAGCAGTCAAACCACCCTGTCAGGAAGTGGTCAGCGCTCTATTCTCAGTCTGCGGTCCGCGGCCGCGGGTGCGATCAGTGCTGTGGTTTCCCCGGAGGTTCAGTTCACAAAGTGCCAGAACAGTGCCAGTGCCACCTACTCCCTCTACCCGCCATCCAAAAGACCTTTCCAGACCCCTGAGAAGACTTGTAAAGACCTTTCTGGACCCCTGAGAAGACTCATAAACACAGAGCAGCCAACTTTCCCTCTGAAACTGGAACACAGAGGCCCAAAGCCCACTTCCTGCAAAGAAAGGAGTGAAAATGTTGGAACTAAGTCAGGTGCAGGAAGGTCTCCCTTGCCCTTCCCAAGGATGCTCAGGGTTGTAGGAGCAAGTGGCAGGAAGATGGGAGGTCAAGAGCCTGAGACAGACCGGGCTCACAGAGCACCTGGGGAAGCACAGGTGTGGGCGCTGTGTGCGTGGACACATGTTCCCCCGCCACAGGACTTCTGCCGCCTGCCTGCAGTCCCCAGTGCTGTGAGCTGCTCCACGGAGCCTCCCTCACATCCTCCGCCCTCGTGGATGGACCCTGTGAGTAGGTGAGGGGTGGAGGTTTGAAGCCAAGAAACCAAGTCTGAACCAAGACTGGGTTTACCTGCAGACAGCACTTTATCCCAGAGCTGCAGGGTCAGATGCGTTACCCTTAATTAGGGCCTTGAGATGGTGACAGCACTGGGACTGGGAGATGGGTGCGCAGGGATTCTAGCCCCCCACCCCCAGCAGCCACGCCACCTGCCACAGGGGCACAGGGCCAGGCAAGCAAGAACATCAGTTTCACTGTTCCCAGGCCTCCCCTCCACGCCCCTACCCACTGCCAGTTGCAGATACCCCGCTCCCAGAGACTGCTGTTCATGGTCCTCAGGGACCCCCATGGGCGGGCTTGCTCTCCACGAGCAGTGAGCAGATGTGGCCCCGGGGTGGGGCTTCCATCAGCATCTCTAACCGACCAAGTGGCACCCAGGCAGTGATGCTCCACCTTCCTCATGGTCCTCTGCTGTGTTTCAGGACACATCCCCAGTCCTGAGCCCTCCAAGGCATCCCCAGTAGGCCATTTGCAAGAGGCCTTGACCCATCAGTGGGTCTTAAATGGCCTCAAGGTGCCCTGGGTGGGTGGGTAGGTCCACTCCCTCCCCTCGGCTGGGCCGAGCTGCTCCAGGACCACAGCCCGCTGGCACATCACTGGTACCTGTGGCTGGATTCATGGTGTCTAGGGTGGTTTGTGGGCATCACCTTCTTAAGCCCATAGGGACCTTATGGAGCAGAGGACACTGTCACTCCCGACATCAGGTGAGGACAGAGCATCGAAGTCATGCACAGGTCACACAGAAAGGAAATGGCCGATCTGATGGCCAGGTCAGCAGGGGCAAAGACAGCAGGGCCTGAAAGTGTGAGGCTCCTTTCTGTCACTGCATCGGCAGCCCTGCCTGGCAGGCCTCACAGGGACATCAGGCACTAGATCAGTGCAGACCATCCCAAGTGGTCGCAGGACAATTAGAAAGTGCAAGTTGCCATGGAAGCGTGACGGGATGGTGGCACCTGGCGACCCAAGTGACCTCCATACACAGGACACACACAGACCCTCCTCCCATCTGGACCATGACCCCTGACCAGAACACATTACATTTTCAATGAGGAGCTGAACAAATACATCTAACACCTAAAATGTTTCATTGTCAATTTGCTCTCATCTAAAACCTAAGAAAATGCTCACACAAAATTTCGATCTTTTGAGAAATTCTGCAAGTGACCATCATTTAAAAATTTTTCCAAGACAGTATACATTTCTATGAGTTAGGGAAAAAAAATTTTTGCCCAGGATTTAGAAACTAGAGTGGAAATGAATAAATACTGCTTCTGTGTCCTGTGTACATTTTTCATTAGAACTTGACTTGCAGAGGAAACTGAGCTTTCAGCAAATATTTTCTGTCCTATGAAGTGGGGCTAGAGTGAGGAGGTGTCGATGGCGAAGCAGAAGAGGGCACTTGGCTCATTTGCTCTTTTACAGTGATTTTTTAAAATGATTTAGCGAAGCTACTGATCACACTGAAGTACTTTAATTCTTCTGTGAGTTTCACTTCCTGAGCTTTGCTCATCGTTACATCAGCATGTACACCCGTGTGCTGAACCGGGTTACGTGATAGTTGGGTATTTGCCATTGTGACCGCTTCCAGGAACCTGGGCCTGAGTCTTCATGATGATGCTGCATCCAGGGAGATCCCACTGGTGTTACCTTGCATGCCGAGGGGCCTAGTGGATGTCGTCCTCTGATTGGCAGCTCGACATCTGGATCTTGCCCCAGTTCTGGGATAAGTCCCACGTCCCCTGACACACGCCGGCACCAGGTGTCCTCCACCCCAGCCAGGCCATGGGGTCCACTTCCCTGATTCTGGTCCCCCGGCCCCATTTAGACCTGCTGCCTGGCAAGCATGTCCCCTTCTCTGCAGCCAGAGGCCAGTCTGCGGCGTCTGCTGTCCAGAGCTGTAGCTCACACTTGCATCCTCTCATTTCATCCTCAGGGCCACTGTCACCGCTGCTCGCGCCAACGGCGAGTTTTGGATGCTTCACAGCTGTTCAAATGTGCCTTGATGGGAGCCGGCTGCCCTTCACCCAAGACACCAGCAGCCCCCGCAAGACCCGGGATTGCGAGTGGGGGGGCTACACCCACAGCCCCGGACACCAGAGTCCATTGTTCATGCATACAAGCTGCTGACTCTGTGAGAAAATCCCGTTTTTACTTTACTGACAGTGGAATTGCTTGCGTTTGGGAGAAACAGAAGATATTAACTCCTGTGGGAATAGGTTTATATGGAAAACTGAGTTAGGGAATGGGCTTTGAGAGAGTAAACTGTTGAGTAAATTTATAGGACCGATTTCCTTCAAACTGCTCAGAATACTCAAAGGCCCTGTCTCCGTTAACGGATGGCCTAGAAGAATCTCCATTTTGAGGACAAAGGCATTTCTGAGCCACAGGGATTTCAAACAGCCTGTCCGGCTTTCCCATACTTTGGTTTGAGTTGTTACCCATGTAAGATTTAATAGCAAAAGTGAAATCCGAACGAGAAAGTTCTCACAGGATTTCAGTTGAGTCTCCAACGTTAAGGACTGAATGGGCGTCCCTCCCCGAAGTCCACTGTTGAAGCCTCCCACGGTGTGCTGCGTCTGGAGGGACCATCTGCAGGGGGTAGTTATGTCCACACACCATCGCCTGGGAGTTAGGGTTTGAATGTGTGTGTTTGGCGCAGGGCGGGTAGGGGAAGGGGCAGGTGGAACACCGGGGGGCTTCACAGTTCTGCCCCTGCAGCACCCCAGAACAATGCTGCTGCACCCACTCCTGGGAGAACCAATCTGAGGCTTCAGGAGCAGCTGCAGGGGGGCAGGGCTCTTTTCCCTCCAGGAACTAGCCTCCTCAATCAGGGCCCCAGGAAGAAATAAAGATCAATACAAAGGGGAACAAAATGTGCATCAAATACATCCAAAATGTACTTGTTGGAAATTTGTTTTATTTAATAGAGAAGGAGGCACCAGTCAGACAAGTCACCCCTTGGCTGCCTGCAGGCCCCCCTGCCCCGTTTACTGCCTGGCCCAGGCTCAGCACGCGGAGCCCAGCCAGACGCGGTTCAGCCCCGACGAGCCGGCTCTGCGGCCTCGGGCCATCCCATCCCTCAGCATTGGTTTCTTCATCTGCAGAACAGTGAAATTAAAAAGTACTTATTCCAGGGGTTTCCTTACGAGATTTTAACAAGATAATTTGTTTAATGGCACTTTGTAGAAGTCCAGGATCTCAGTAAGTATCAGCCTTTCTCACAAGAGCACAGCCATTAAAACCAGAACACAGCGTAACCAAAACAAAACAGGACAAGGCCCCAAGCCCCAGAATGCTTAGTTTGTTTGAGGCGGAGCACCATTCCGGCTATTTTTCCACTAGCTTGTTGGGACTCAGTCAGCTCACACAGATATTGAAGGCATCACAGGTAATCAGGGAACCAAGGAATTCACATGCTACAAACCAAAAGAGCTTCAGCCCATGTTAACCTGAAAAGGCATCACATTGTCTCACTTGGGTCCTTTTCCCAAATCCAGTTCAAACATAATAACCAAATGCACCAGCACCTGAGTTCCGGCATCCCGCAGGGCCCAGTAAGGTCCCTCCATCCCCCCCTACAACCCTTAGCCCAGGGCCCCCACATGGCCGAGGTCCAGTGTGCCCGGGATGGGACATTCTGGCTGATGCTGGTGTTACTGTCTTTCTCAGAGACATCCCAAAGCCCCAAAATTGTGGATTCTTGAGGCAAAGTCGTGTCCTCCCCAACACGTCAGCTCAGAGGGCCCCACAACTCAGAGCTGACCCATCGTCCCAGCGACACGAGTTTGGAAGAGAGGAAAAGCATTCCCCCAAATGGGCATTTTGCAAACACGCCTCTGCATTTTGACAACGGATGCTCCACAGGGCACATGCACAGCTGGGATCACCTGGGCCGGGGTGGGGGAGTCTCATCTCAGCCTTGCTCCGTCCTCCACATAATGGCCTCGGAAGGTATGAAACACGCTGCTCAGATCTGCGAGTTTATTAAACAGTCACGTGGCACAGAGCCTCCATGGCATCCAATTCCAGGTCAAGAGGTCCCGGCCTCCCCGGTGATGGCACAGCCCTCGGGAAGCGAGAGTTCACAGCTTGGCAGGTGCAGGAGCCAAATTCAACTCTGTGAAATAGTTATCCACCTGCACAGACTGGCCAGCCTCCTGGGAAACGCACGGTCCACACCTGCTCACAGGCTCACCCGATGAACAGGTTCCCCCACCTCTGGAGCCGCCGTCCAGGTGACGTGCACAGGGCAGGTGATGCTCCTGCCCGCCCGACACCCTGCGAGATGTTCTCACGCTGTCAACAGGCTGGAAGCTGGCATAGCCTCGCGCTCTGAGTCTGTCCTGGGAAATGACATTTATTGGGGTTCCTGCCTGATTAATTGTAGTGCATAAAAGCAATACACGTTTAATACTCTTTTGTAAAACGAAAAAAATACGTAGAAGCACAAGAAAAAACTTGACGTTGAGACCATTCTATTTTCTTTAGAACTTTTTTGTCTTTTTGAAAAGTAGGAACTTAGGAGCAGGGGCCTAAGCCTTGATATGTTTCTGAAGTAGCCAAGTCATATGCTTAGATCTTTTAATGAGCCTCAACTGCAGAGTCCATGGCCTGAAAGAAGCAGGTCGTGGCCACTGGGACCACCTGACTTCTCTTGTACCCCTCGCGGGGGGCTTTTCCAGGAGGAGATATGTCAATATGAAGTATTATTTCATTACATACATTTTATATACATACACATATATGTATATGCTATTTAAAGAGAAAGAAACTAAGGTTGGCTTGCTTAGTGCCTTGAAATCCTCCCCTAGTGCAGCGCCCAGGGGTAGGGGTGGAGGGGGCTGAGGACAGAGACCACCGAGGCCTGAGCACCCCCCACCCCTGCCTGCTCCCTAAGCCTCTTTTCCCAAATTTTCCAACTTCTTCATCAGCTGACTGATGACAGAATGAAGTCATCACATGTTACATCTAGTCATTCTACAAATATCTCTGGGTGCCTGCTGGGAAGTGGGAGTGCTGGTTGGGGGGTGGACAATGGGGGAGCCAAGTAGGAGCCCTGAGTCCACACATTCCACAAAACTTTAGCATAGAAAATACTCTGTGCTTTAAATATACATGAAGAGTGTGTCTGTGTGTGTGTGTGTGTGTGTGTGTGTGTTAGTTGCTCAGTCATGTCCAGCTCTTTTCGACCCCATGGACTGAAGCTGTCCAGGCTCCTTTTTCCATGGGATTTCCCAGACAAGAATACTGGAGTGAGTTGCCATTCCTTTCTCCAGGGGATTTTCCTGACCCAGGGATTGAACCCACATCTCCTGCATTGCAGGCAGATTCTTTACCATCTGAGCCACCAGGGAAGAATCTGTTGCCACAAAGAAGATGTAAACAGACCTGGACATGAATTGGAATATTCATCCTTGGAACCAGGCTGAGACAAGACAAGATGGGAGATTCTGTGGCCACTTTGACACGTCAGTTCCACTGGGACGGGCCCACCAGTCAGTGTTATTTATGGGGTGTCAGCAAGTTGGATTCAGAACAGTAGACAGAGGAAAAATTTTAGATATTTCCTACATACCTCACCATCAAACTTAATTTGAAACAAAAGACAGCCGCACACGAAAGATCCAAGAGGTGATCTCCACTGACGATGAAGTATTATTATTTAAGTGCAGAGGACTTTAAGTCACATTTTAATATCATTCTAAGCCTTTTAGAGGAAAGCAAAATGAGTTTAACTTCTTTTATAAAAATTAATCAACATCTATTATTTCTGCCAACACATGTATTACAACCAAATCATCCCAAATCTGAAACTAGGTACTCACAAAATCATCTTTATTCAAAGAACTACCATCTAGGTTTCCAAATTTCACATTAAAGACTAAATAGTTAAAATTTAAACTTAAACATATTTTTAAGTATAAAAGTGGGTAATACAAAAGAAGACAAATTTCCAACACCGTCAGTTTTCTGGCACGTGCTGATGGCCAATTTAGAAACTTATTTTTAAAGCACACATGCATGGGTGCATACTAAGTTCCTTTAGTCGTTTCTGACTCTTTGTGACCACGTGGACTGTAGCCCTCGAGGCTCCTCTGTCCATGGGATTCGCCAGGCAAGAATACTGGAGTGGGTTGCCATGCCATCCTCCAGGGGATCATCCCAACCCAGGTTCAAACCCATGTCTCTTACTCTTCTGCATTGGCAGGTTGATTCTTTACCACTAATGTCACCAGGGAAGCCCTTTAAAGTGTTTGGTTGTCTCTAAGAGATGAACTGCCGCAAAGCTCTCAAAGCCCATCCGTTTGTCTGTCTTAAAACATATTGAAGGTGTGATAAAAAACTGGACACACCCAGACTGGCCAGCCCCACCTTTCTGATGATAAACTTGAGGACTGCAGAGGGTGGGTCTGGCCTCTTACTCTCCCCACCAGCCCCACGCCTACACTTTCCCATGCGGCTTGGGAGTCCCACGGGAACCAGCCTGTGGGATCCTTTTTTATGAATCATTCTCGCATCTCACCTCTGCCACACCCCGAGATACTGGATGTCAGCATAGTGTTACTGCAAGAAAAAGAGGGGCAGGCATGCCAGCCCCCACCCGCCCCACCGCCATCACTAGGCTGATTCGGTCCAAACAAGGCCCAGGAACACCTGTGTTTGACAAAGTCCTCCAACTTTGATCGAGCCTTCAAGAAGGGAGCAGATTAAATTGCTCCACCAAAGGCACATTTTCAGCTTTCTAACAATGATGACTAACTTCTGATTTAAGGTCTTATCCGAATGACATCTTTACCCAGTATGGTAATTATTTATATTTTATTCTATCTTGTTCTCTGGTACTAAAAATGATTTTGGGAATTAAAACCAAGTGAGGAGGGGAAAACGTCATTTCAGAACATAAAGGATACAAGCCTGGCCCAGGTCAGGCAGGGTGTTGCCCCATCAGTGGTGGCACCTCACAGCTGCCAGTGCTCTGGCAACAAGCCTGCCTCTGGGTTGGGGCGGGGTGGGGGCGAGGGTGCCCCCCATGCCCTGTGCACCCAATCAGGTCAGGATGCAGCCTGCGAGGGACCCCAAGACTGCCCTGGAGCAGGTGGGGGACAGTCCCCCGACCCCATCTCTCCAGCCAACCTTCAAAGAGTCAGTGCAGACCTTGAATCAACACATTGGAGTTAACGTTTGTTTTCTTTGCAAATTTATCAGCTTGGCAGCTTCCTTCAAATTCTACTTTAAGCCTCTTCTCTTCAAAACATAAACCAGAAGGAGTCTTCCTGGGTCTGGATGAAACAGTGGGCAGCATCCGGGTCTGAGGATGGACTGTGGCCCTCACTATGGCCCAGCCTCCTGGCCCGCAGCCCCATCCATGTAATGTGAGTGTCAGGTGAGGCCACAGGCTTCTGGCTCCTCCCTGGGTGGCTCCGGACCGCCTGGGACACAAGCCTGGGACACTTGCTCAAAGATGAATCCCAGAGCATCTCAGCAGATGGTGGGGTCTGGGACCATGTTTCCAACGAGGCTCCCTGTGGGTCTTGTGCACTGATGTCTGGGGACAGAGGAGGGTCCCTTAAGCCCTTCCCACACCCCAGGTGTTGGCTCTGCTCTTCAGAAGAACTAAGGTTCCCCACCCACACACACATCCCAGAACGTCCTCGTCCTGAGTCAGGGACTCGCCCTCTGACTGCAGTCTGCCTTGGTGTCAGTAACTCTACAGGGTGTTAGAACTAGGGGTAGGTCACCTCTTGCACCGTCTTTATCCTCAATTGCTGTGAAATGATTGGGGTGGTGGTTGGAATAGGGAAACCAAAGTCCTTGTGTTTGAGGTCAGAGGTCACAGGAGAGGGGTGATTTTCTTCCTTCCCAGTGTCACCCTTCCCCTATGACCTCTGACCCCAAAGACATGGACAAGAGGAGCCTGGCAGGCTACAGTCCATGGGGTTACAAAGAGTCAGACACGACTGAGCATGCACACAGGCACATACTCAGAAATCCACCCAGATATTATCACCTGAACAGAATGGCTAGATGTATAGATACCATAACTGATGTCACATTATTTCTATGCACTTATATATTACTTTTTCTAGCAGAAACTCGGAGAAGGCAATGGCAACCCACTCCAGTACTCTTGCCTGGAAAATCGCATAGACAGAGGAGCCTGGTAGGTTGCAGTCCATGGGATCGCGAAGAGTCGGACACAACTGAGCAAATTCACTTTCACTTTTCACTTTCATGCATTGGAAAAGGAAATGGCAACCCACTTCAGTGTTCTTGCCTGGAGAATCCTAGGGACGGGGCAGCCTGGTGGGCTGTTGTCTATGGGGTCTCACAGAGTCGGACACGACTGAAGCCACTTAGCAGCAGCAGCAGAAACTAGTTTTCATGGTTGGATTTTTGCCCAAAACCTCATCCAACAGGGAAAGGAAGCCGAGCTTTACATGTATTATCCCACTGCTCCTAAGAGACAAGGATAGCTTTCCTTTGAGAACAGTGAAGCAAGCCTCAGAGATGTTACACTATGATGCCCCAAGGTCACACAGCTAGTGATCAGAAATGGAATTTAAATATGTCTGAGGGTGAAACTGGTAGATCACAATGTCACAATCCTGTATTTCTCACACTCACAGACATCTGCTTCCAGGATGGACAGTGCCTTTAGCCTTCCTGCCCAAGATCCCTTCCCAGCGGGTTCTCCACCGCACCATGGACTCTGCCCTGGTCCTTATGGAGCTGTGTTAAGCCACCACTAAGTACAGAACTTAAAACCAGAGAGCTGACTCTGAAACCGCGGGATGGACCATGTGACAACCTCTGTGGACCCATATGACCTCTGTGGATGCATCAGCTCTAACATTCCACATGTGCCCCTGTTCACTCGAGAACTTCATAGAATGTGACCATTGCTTCTGACATCTTGGGTTGTTATTTTTCTCATGTTATCATCTTGCCTCTTCAAGTCAGATCAATATTCTTCACCCTCCCACGTCCTAGTTTAGTCTCAGGGCATAGATGACAGCAGCTCCCAGGGACAACCTGCTTGTGTGCGTGTTCCATACCTGGAACCAGTTATTAGCATCTCTGCTCAGAACAACACGATGACTCAGGGTGAGCAAGCACAGCCCCCACAGAGGAGGTATCCATCCTGCAATTTGCTAACAGATCTCATTTGTAGTTATAAGAACTGGGTGAGAAGATGGTGCAGGAGAACAGAGCAGAGTTTTCAGATTTGTTTATTTTCAATACGTAAAAAACTTCTGCAACAAAATTTAAATGGAAGCCCAGTTCATTAAACAGATAAAAACCGGATTGCTTTAAGTCAAACGCTTTGGATGAAGGCCTGGAGGCTTCCTTGGCCATCCTATCTCCTGAAAGAAAAGTCCTTTGTAAACTTCCTGCAGACCTCCCAGCCCTTCAGCAAACCCCAGTTAAACTGTCGTCCTGGTGGAAGCAACCCTAGAAAGGCAGGCAGGAATCTCCCAGACTCGCTTTTTCATAAAATCCACAGGAACACTGGTGGAAAGTGCAAACTAAGCCTTTTCAGAACTCTGAAGGTTGTCCAGAGGATCCAGCAACCCCAGGCCTGTTTATTTAAGAAAGACGGCTGAATTTTAGGGTCAACAGTGAGCTCTGTGGCGTTCTACCTTGGCCCGTTCCAGTCTCCCGTGTATCAGTTTCTTATTGCTGCTGTAACACGTTACCATATACCTGGTGCCTTAAAACTGCACAGATTTATCGTCTTGTGTTTCTGCAGGTCAGAGATCTGACATGGATCTCACCGGCTGACATCCAGATGGTGGCAGAGCTGAATGCACTTGTCTCTAGATCTGGGACCACCTGTGTCCTCCCTGCTGAAGCCTCTGCAGGCTGTCCTCCTCCTCCACTCACAGCCCCTCACCCTCACAGGCAGCAAGCAGTGTAGGGCTGGGTCCTTCCTACATCACATCACACAACCTTCTCCTTAGCCCTCATCCACCTTTAAGGAGCCCTCTGACTACACGAGGCCCACACAGACATTCCTGGGTCAGGAAGATCCCCTGGAGATGGGGATGGCTACCAATCCCCGTATTCTGGCCTGGAGAATTCCACGGACAGAGCTGCCTAGCAGGCTACAGCCCATGGGGCAGCAAAGAGTTAGACACGTCTGAGCAACTAACACACAGAGACAATTCGTAACAATACTTTATAAGATCAGCTAACTGGCAATTCCACCTGCAAAACTATTCTTCAAAAATGAAAGAGAAATTAAGACATGCCCAGATAAACGATAACTGAGAGAATTTGGCACTAGGAGTCATGCCTTACAAGAAATACTGGGAGAGGTGTTTCAAGCTGAAATGATAAGACATGAGACTGTAAGTCAAAGGCATGTTAGGAAAAGAGAGCACATTAAAACTCAACTACAATGGTAAATATGAAAGACAGTATAACTATATGTTCGTTTGTAACTCATTCCTTCACCAGATGATTTAAAAGATATTGTACACATTACTAAAATATGTTGATGGGCTCATAATGTATAAAAATGTAACTTACATGACAGTAATAGCACAAAGCAGAGTGGAAGATATACAGCTATACTGGAATATTGGAGCAAAGATTTTGCAGTCTATTGAATATAAGTTGGTATATTTCTGGACTACACAGTTTTAAATTATGTTAATAATTAAAACTAGCAGAATAAAAAGAACAGAAAGCACACAACACAGAAAGAAAATAAATAGGAAAATGGAAGCTATCAGTTCAGTTCAGTTCAGTCGCTCAGTCATGTCTGACTCTTTGCAACCCCATGAATCACAGCACACCAGGCCTCCCTGTCCATCACCAACTCCCAGCGTTCACTCAAACTCATGTCCATCAAGTTGGTGATGCCATCCAGCCATCTCATCCTCTGTCGTCCCCTTCTCCTCCTGCCCCCAATCCCTCCCAGCATCAGGATCTTTTCCAATGAGTCAACTCTTCGCATGAGGTGGCCAAAGTATTGGAGTTTCAGCTTTAGCATCAGTCCTTCCAATGAACACCCAGGACTGATCTCCTTTAGGATGGACTGGTTGGATCTCCTTGCAGTCCAAGGGACTCCCAAGAGTCCTCTCCAACACCACAGTTCAAAAGCATCAATTCTTTGGCGCTCAGCTTTCTTCACAGCCCAACTCTCACATCCATACATGACCACAGGAAAAACCATAGCCTTGACTAGACAGACCTTTGTTGGCAAAGTAATGTCTCTGCTTTTCAATATGCTATCTAGGTTGATCATAACTTTCCTTCCAAGGAGTAAGCATCTTTTAATTTCATGGCTGCAATCACCATCTGCAGTGATTTTGGAGCCCCAAAAAATAAAGTCTGACCCTGTTTCCACTGTTTCCCCATCTATTTCCCATGAAGTGATGGGACCAGATACCATGATCTTTGTTTTCTGAATGTTGAGCTTTAAGCCAACTTTTTCACTCTCCTCTTTCACTTTGATCAAGAGGCTTTTTAGTTCCTCTTCACATTCTGCCATAAAGGTGGTGTCATCTGCATATCTGAGGTGATTGATATTTCTCCCAGCAATCTTGATTCCAGCTTGTGCTTCTTCCAGCCCAGTGTTTCTCATGATGTACTCTGCATATAAGTTAAATAAGCAGGGTGACAATATACAGCCTTGACGTACTCCTTTTCCTATTTGGAACCAGTCTGTTGTTCCCTGTCCAGTTCTAACTGTTGCTTCCTGACCTGCATATAGGTTTCTCAAGAGGCAGGTCAGGTGGTCTGGTATTCCCATCTCTTTCAGAATTTTCCACAGTTTATTGTGATCCACACAGTCAAAGGCTTTGGCATAGTCAATAAAGCAGAAATAGATGTTTTTCTGGAACTCTCTTGCCTTTTCCATGGAAGCTATAAAGCCTACCTTATTACTAACTGTATTAAATGCAAATAGGTTAAACACCCCAATCATAAGAAAAACATTGGTAGAGTGAATTAAAAGATGAAAACATGATCCAATAACATACTGTCTACAAGAAGACACACTTTAGATTCAAAAGTACCAATCAATTTAAAGTAAAATGATAGACTTCCTGCTACACTTAACAAACTCCCAGCTTGATTTTTGAAGAAATTGACAAGTTCACCATAAAACGTATATGTCAATGCTGGGAACCCAGTGTAGCCAAAATAGTGTGAAACAACTATAGAACTTACTGCAAAGCTGCAGTCATGAAGCAAGTATGATACGGGCAGAGCAGACACAAAGAACAATGGGATGGAACTGAGAATGCAGAATTTAGCTTCCACATCTACAATCTGTGGGTTTCTGACGCACTGCCGAGACAATTAAATGGGGGAATAAATAGTGTTTCTGACAACTGCTGCTGGGACTGAATACACACAAGAAATACATGCATCACAGCCCACAGAAACCATCTCAGAAAGGACCACAGACGAGAGCTAATGCTGCAAATAGAATAAAATACAGGAGCTGGGGGACACCCTGGTGGTCCAGGGGTTACAACTCCGAGCTCCCACCGCAGAGGGTCCAAGTTTCACCCCTGGTTGGAGAACTAGATCCCAAATGCTGTGAATAAAAAGATCCCTTGACACACAGACATCTCAGGAGAAGAGGCACAGCAGACAGGAGCTTCCAGTTCACCCCCAGGTCCGCTGCTGGGAACACAAGACACACAGCCCTGGTCTCGAGCTCCCGGGTTCACCCCATGGGGCATGTGCACCCTCAGGGGCCACAGGCAGCTGGGGTACATGTAGGTAATGCAGGGGAATGAGGGGATGAAGGGCATGAGGGGCATTTTAAAGCAGCCCCTCCCTTCATCACAAGCCAGATCCCCAGGTTCCCTGCTGTTCTCCACCTTCACATAAAGACAAAAACTCTCATCTTGTCTAGACCCTGGTTTTTTGGGAAATAGCATCAGCATGGAATGGAGTGGAACAGGCTGTAATGGGTGTGCCCCCCCGCAACAGCTGGATGCTTTGAGCACTCAGACGCTAGGCATGTTTTATGGATTCAGCAAGCCTGTGTATTAGACATCATAATTATCCCCATTTCATAGAGAAAAAACCTAAAGCATCAGAGGTTAAGAGGTGAACTTGCCCAGGGCAAAGCTGCTAAAGGAGCTTTGGGGTGTTTGATTGAAGCCAATGACAGTCCATCCAGGCAGCCAGGTGATGGCCCAAGACAGCCTGAAGTCCAGCTTCTCTCCCGAACCCCCTGCCATGCTGCCTAATTTAGTTTAGTTCCAGAGAGTCAATACATTTATTATTTTAAAGGAAAATGAAAACATTCCAGAAGAACATTGGAGTATAATTCCAAGCTCAAAAGAACACAAAGATCACTTTACAAAGAAGTGCTCTAATGAATGAACTCTTCGTGGGGGGTGGGGAGCAGGAGGAAAAATAAAGCTGGATTTCCTTGGGATCAACTCAGCCCTTTAATTCTGACTCTCGGTTACTAACAAAACACTCTCCTGTGCAGAGTTTCACCCCATGGCTTTATCAAACAGGAAACTGTGGGAACCTTCACCAAAATTGATTCATACATTCTTCCAATAAATCATCAGCTTTGCCATTGTCCTTTCAATAAATTTTTAGGAAAGAAAGGAAACTACCATAAATTCTCCAGAATTCAGGACCTGCTGACGGATGCTGCTGTCTCTCCTGCCTTCCTCTGTAAAGGACTCCAGAAGAATCAAAGTAAAGATGTACTTTTTAAAGAAAGAAAAAGAGGGGGAAAAAATTTAAATGAAGAATCTAAATGTATTCACAAGGAAAGAAGAATTGTCAGCTGACCCCTGTGACAGTGGAGGTCGTGGCTGTCCTCAGGCTGGCCGCTGCTCCCAGCCTCCCCCCTTGGTGGGGTCTCCTTCCTGTCCTGGCCTGGGAAGCACCACACGGCTTCATTTATCTTCACACGGATGAGACCCACGTTGGAATCTGCAGCCCGAGCTCCACTCTCAGGTTTCGGCCCAGGAGTTCAGACCGTCTGCCTGGCAGCTCCAAGGGCACCTCTCAGGGACGGCCACCCAGGAGTTCCCAACCTGGACCCTGTTCCCCCTCCTGCCCTGGCAGCTCTGCACCACAGTCCAGTTACAGTCCAGCTCCCGCACAACCCTGAGACCCTCCCTGGCAGCCGCGCCCATGCCCCCTCCCAGGCCCACCTCCACAGCGTCACTGCCCCAGGTCCCGTCAGTGCTGCTCTTTCAGCCTGGCTAATGCCCAACCCCACCACCTTCCCTGCAGTCAGGATGCTGGAGGTCAGCCTCAAGCCCCATGAAGGCTCCTCTGCACCGTGCCAGAGGCAGATGCACCCAGGGGGCCCTGCAGCCTCTCTCGGGGGCAGGAGTGGGGGGCCTGGGCACCACAGGCTGGTCTGACCACTCGGACACACCAGGAGGGGTGGGCAGGGAGGCAGGAGGCGGTGTGCCCAGTCTGCACGCGTGGGAGGGGCAGCCAGGCCATGAGCACAGTTCCCTAAATGCTATCTGCATCCAGTTCTGAAGTCAGCCTGCCCCCAGTTATGTCCACTCCCGATTCCTCCTCTAATGGGCTCTGGCACTCTGGGCCACTCCACTGCCCGTCTCCCCCCGCCCAGGTCCTAGACCCAGACCCCACTGGAATCATCATCCTTGCCAGCCCTGAGCCTGCTTCTCTGCCTGGCAAGGTCCTTCCCACAGAACCACCATGCAGGCCCTCCTCTGACCTGTCCCTGTCCTCCCCCCACCCCTGCCAAGGCCTCTGGTAAAGACAAATGGGCCTCCCCACCCCCAAGGCCTCGGGTGAAGACAGGGCAGACGCCTAGGGTCTGCAGAATCAGCATCAGGATGACCGCCCCTCGCACCAGCCACCCCCATCACAGGCTGGCCAGGCAACCTCACCTCTTGGGAGTAAGCGAACTGCCCTTGGTCTAAATAAACATACGCCACCCCTGCTTCTCTGCCCTGGCGTAACAGCTGCCATCTGGCCCACTCACTGGGAAAGGCAGTGTTCTCTTCCTTCATCATTTCAAACTATCATTTAAATCGTCAGTTACAGTGTCCCATTTCCAGCCTCAGAGGTCTTCCTCACTGAGGCGAAGCTGCAGCCTAAAGCCGATGCTGGGCCGGGGACCTCCAGCCTGGCCTCTCCAAGCCCTCGGGCTCTGCATCTTCACTTCCACCACGGAAACAATGCCAGCCCCACAGGGCCGTCTGGACCGCACAAGCCCTTCAGGGAGGCCACCAGGGTGGAGCTGGCCGGGGGGCTGCCCACACCCCACCACGGCCACTTGTACCTCTGGTGGTGGCCTCTAGTTGAGGGCACTTACTGCCCTCACCCTCCCCCCTCACTGGAACTTGAGTGTCAGTGGATGAGAAAGTATGTTGAATAATTTCAGTGCTGCTCAGGGGTCAGACGGTTCACAAATGCTTTCCCTTTCTAAACCTAGAATCCGCCCTCGTATCGTCCTTTCCCAGAATTCATCCTTCCACGACTCGCTCTGTGAGTTCCTCTAATGTAAAAATATTTGGCAGCTTTTTTCCCCAAAAAAAAAGTTCAGCTGCCTAAAATCAAGAGTTTCTATAATATAATCTGGTTATGAAATCCCTTCAGGAAAAATAATGATGAAAAGCTTTCTGGTAGGGAAGTTATATTGTGGAAAAATGACTTTGCTGCTTATGAAGTCAGGTTTACTTCTGAATTACTAAATGTATGCCCAGAGATTTAAATATTCTGGGATGTGGTTTTCTTCTGAAGCTCTCTGAGCTGTGCTGCCTGTGGGTTCTGTGGGGTCTCTTTGGGGTGATGCAAAGCAGACCAGACTTTTGTTCCCAAGAGAAGGGCTGCCTCCAAATCTACCATGGAATTAGGGTCCTTTCTCTCGATGCAACAACTTTCTCAATAAAGGAAAATGTTGTTTCAACAGAGAAACTATGGCTCCAGATTCAGGAGATATTTTTCCAAGTTCTATTTCTATTCTCACATAAGAGAATTAATCACAAGAAGTTCATAGCATTGCAAAGAATTCAAGGGTCAGTGAAAAAAATATGTTGAGTCCTGACTTATCGAGGAGACAATGTCTGTTTTAACAAGTCTTCCTTGTCTGAAAGAACGTGACCATGCCTATGTGTGCGCAAAAGTCGCTTCAGTCATGTCCGACTCTTTGTGACCCCATGGGCTGTAGCCCACCAGGTTCCTCTGTCCATGGGATTTTCCAGGCAAGAATATTGGAGTGGGTTGACATTTCCTCCTCCAGGGGATTTTCCCGACCCAGGGATTGAACCTGCAGCTCCTGAGGCTCCTGCATTGCCAGCGGATTCTTTACTGCTGAGCCACCATGGAAGCCCAAGAATGACCATGCGAGGCGTTACTTCCTGAAGGCACCTGAGCAATCCCTCCCTATTTCGTGTTCCAGGACACAGATCCAGGGATCCACAGTGGAATCCCATGTCCTAATTGGAGCCACCTCACCTCCTTCCTTCCCAGGGGACTCAGCTAGACTCACTGCCCCCCCAGACCAGAGCACACATGCCCATCTACCTCCACGAACACCCACCTTCCACCTCCTCCCTGCTGCCCCAGTCCAACTGAAATCACCCCCTCATGGTCCAGAGACCCTGCCCCCGAGTTTCAGTACCTCAATCTTGATCTAAACTCTTATGTCACAGAGCCCCCACCACCCCCAAGTAACGGGCTTCAGGGCTCTTTGTGTCCACTTTCCTTGAAGTAAAAACCTAGCTAATAAAAAAAATAAAAATACACCCTCAGTTCAGTTCAGCCACTCAGTCGTGTCCGACTCTTTGCAACCCCATGGACTGCAGCACTCCAGGCTTCCCTGTCCATCACCAACTCCCAGAGTTTGCTCAGACTCATGTCTATCGAGTCGGTGATGCCATCCAACCACCTCATCTTCTGTCATCCTCTTCTCCTCCTGCCCTCAATCTTTCCCAGAATCAGGGTCTTTTCAAATGAGTCAGCTCTTTGCATCAGAAGGCCGAAGTATTGAAGTTGCAGCTTCAGCATCAGTCCTTCCAATGAATATTCAGGACTGATTTCCTTTAGAATGGACTGGTTGGATCTCCTTGCAGTCCAAGGGACTCTTGAGAGTCTTCTCTAACACCACAGTTCAAAAGCATCAATTTTCCAGCACTTAGCTTTCTTTATGGTCCAACTCTCATATCCATACATGACTACTGGAAAAACCATAGCTTTGACTAGACAGACCTTTGTCCACAAAGGAATGTCTCTGCTTTTTAATATGCTGTCTAGGTTGGTCATAGCTTTTCTTCCAAGGAGCAAGCGTCTTTTAATTTCATGGCTGCAGTCACCATCTGCAGTGATTTGGGAGCCCAAGAAAATAAAGTCTGTCACTGTTTCCATTGTTTCCCCATCTATTTCCCATGAAGTGATGGGGCCAGATGCCATGATCTTAGTTTTCTGAATATTGAGTTTTAAGCCAGCTTTTTCACTCTCCTCTTTCACTTTCATCAAGAGGCTCTTTAGTTCCTCTTCACTTTCTGCCATAAAGGTGGTATCATCTGCATATCTGAGGTTATTGATATTTCTCCTGGCAATCTTGATCCCAGCTTGTGCTTCATCCAGCCCGGCATTTCTCATGATGTACTCTGCATATAAGTTAAATAAGCAGAGTGACAATAGACAGCCCTGATGTACTCCTTTCCCAATTTGAAACCAGTCTATTATTCCATGTCCAGTTCTAACTGTTGCTTCTTGACCTGCATACAGATTTCTCAGGAGGCAGGTCAGGTGGTCTGGTATTCTCATCTCTTGAAGAACTTTCCACAGTTTGTTGTGATCTACACAGTCAAAGGCTTTGACATAGTCAATAAAGCAGAAGTAGATGTTTTCCTGGAATTCTCTTGCCTTTTGTATGATCCTAGGGATGTTGGCAATTTGATCTCTGGTTCCTCTGCCTTTTCTAAATCCAGCTTGAATATCTGGATGTTCATGGTTCACATACTATTGAAGCCTCACTTGGAGAATTTTGAGCATTACTTTGCTAGTGTGGGAGATGAGTACAATTGTATAGTAGTTTGAGCATTCTTTGGCATTGCTTTTCTTTGGGATTGGAATGAAAACTGACCTTTTCCAGTCCTGTGGCCACTGCTGAGTTTTCCAAATTTGCTGGCATATTGAGTGCAGCACTTTCACAGCATCATCTTTTAGGATTTGAAATAGTTCAGAAAATTAACAAGAAAACACAAACTTTAAATGATACAATAGACCAGTTAGACCTAATTGATATCTATAGGACATTTCATCCCAAAACAATGAATTTCACCTTTTTCTCAAGCGCACATGGAACCTTCTCCAGGATAGATCACATCCTGGGCCATAAATCTAGCCTTGGTAAATTCAAAAAAATAGAAATCATTCCAAGCATCTTTTCTGACCACAATGCAGTAAGATTAGATCTCAATTACAGGAGAAAAACTATTAAAAATTCCAACATATGGAGGCTGAACAACACGCTGCTGAATAACCAACAAATCACAGATGAAATCAAAATTTGTATAGAAATGAATGAAAATGAAAACACAACAACCCAAAACCTGTGGGACACTGTAAAAGCAGTCCTAAGGGGAAAGTTCATAGCAATACAGGCATACCTCAAGAAACAAGAAAAAAGTCAAATAAATAACCTAACTCTACACCTAAAGCAACTAGAAAAGGAAGAAATGAAGAACCCAGGGTTAGTAGAAGGAAAGAAATCTTAAAAATTAGAGCAGAAATAAATGCAAAAGAAACAAAAGAGACCATAGCAAAAATCAACAAAGCCAAAAGCTGGTTCTTTGAAAGGATAAATAAAATTGACAAACCACTAGCCAGACTCATCAAGAAACAAAGGGAGAAAAATCAAATCAATAAAATTAGAAATGAAAATGGAGAGATCACAACAGACAACACAGAAATACAAAGGATCATAAGAGACTACTATCAACAATTATATGCCAATAAAATGGACAACGAGGAAGAAATGGACAAATTCTTAGAAAAGTACAACTTCCCAAAACTGGACCAGGAAGAAATAGAAAATCTTAACAGACCCATCACAAGCATGGAAATTGAAACTGTAATCAAAAATCTTCCAGCAAACAAAAGCCCAGGTCCAGACGGCTTCACAGCTGAATTCTACCAAAAATTTAGCAAAGAGCTAACACCTATCCTACTCAAACTCTTCCAGAAAATTGCAGAGGAAGGTAAACTTCCAAACTCATTCTATGAGGCCACCATCACCCTAATACCAAAACCTGACAAAGATCCCACAAAAAAAGAAAACTACAGGCCAATATCACTGATGAACATAGATGCAAAAATCTTTAATAAAATTCTAGCAATCAGAATCCAACAACACATTAAAAAGATCATACACCATGACCAAGTGGGCTTTATCCCAGGGATGCAAGGATTCTTCAATATCCGCAAATCAATCAATGTAATACACCACATTAACAAATTGAAAAATAAAAACCATATGATTATCTCAATAGATGCAGAGAAAGCCTTTGACAAAATTCAACATCCATTTATGATAAAAACTCTCAAGAAAGCAGAAATAGAAGGAACATACCTCAACATAATAAAAGCTATATATGACAAACCCACAGCAAACATTATCCTCAATGGAGAAAAATTGAAAGCATTTCCTCTAAAGTCAGGAACAAGACAAGGGTGTCCACTTTCACCATCACTATTCAACATAGTTTTGGAAGTTTTGGCCACAGCAATCAGAGCAGAAAAAGAAATAAAAGGAAGCCAAATTGGAAAAGAAGAAGTAAAACTCTCACTATTTGCAGATGACATGATCCTCTACATAGAAAACCCTAAAGACTCCACCAGAAAATTACTAGAACTAATCAATGATTATAGTAAAGTTGTAGGATATAAAATCAACATATAGAAATTCCTTGCATTCCTATACACTAATAATGAGAAAACAGAAAGAGAAATTAAGGAAACAATTCCATTCACCATTGCAACGGAGAGAATAAAATACTTAGGAATATATCTACCTAAAGAAACTAAAGACCTATATATAGAAAACTATAAAACACTGGTGAAAGAAATCAAAGAGGACACTAATAGATGGAGAAATATACCATGTTCATGGACTGGAAGAATCAACATAGTGAAAATGAGTATACTACCCAAAGCAATTTATAGATTCAATGCAATCCCTATCAAGCTACTAACGGTATTCTTCACAGACCTAGAACAAATAATTTCACAATTTGTATGGAAATACAAAAAACCTCGAATAGCCAAAGCGATCTTGAGAAAGAAGAATGGAACTGGAGGAATCAACCTGCCTGACTTCAGGCTCTACTACAAAGCCACAGTTATCAAGACAGTATGGTACTGGCACAAAGACAGAAATATAGATCAATGGAACAAAATAGAAAGCCAAGAGATAAATCCACGCACATATGGACACCTTATCTTTGACAAAGGAGGCAAGAATATACAATGGATTAAAGACAATCTCTTTAACAAGTGGTGCTGGGAAAACTGGTCAACCACTTGTAAAAGAATGAAACTAGAACACTTTCTAACACCATACACAAAAATAAACTCAAAACGGATTAAACATCTAAATGTAAGACCAGAAACTATAAAACTCCTAGAGTAGAACATAGGCAAAACACTCTCCGACATACATCACAGCAGGATCCTCTATGATCCACCTCCCAGAATATTGTAAATAAAAGCAAAAATAAACAAATGGGACCTAATTAAACTTAAAAGCTTCTGCACATCAAAGGAAATTATTAGCAAGGTGAAAAGGCAGCCTTCAGAATGGGAGAAAATAATAGCAATGAAGCAACTGACAAACAACTAATCTCAAAAATATACAAGCAACTCCTACAGTTCAACTCCAGAAAAATAAATGACCCAATCAAAAAATGGGCCAAAGAACTAAATAGACATTTATCCAAAGAAGACATACAGATGGCTAACAAACACATGAAAAGATGCTCAACATCACTCATTATCAGAAAAATGCAAATCATAACCACTATGAGGTACCATTTCACGCCAGTCAGAATGGCTGCGATCCAAAAATCTACAAGCAATAAATGCTGGAGAGGGTGTGGAGAAAAGGGAACCCTCTTACACTGTTGGTGGGAATGCAAACTAGTACAGCCACTATGGAGAACAGTGTGGAGATTCCTCAAAAAACTGGAAATAGAACTGCCTTATGATCCAGCAATCCCACTGCTGGGCATACACACTGAGGAAACCAGAAGGGAAAGAGACACGTGTACCCCAATGTTCATCACAGCACTGTTTATAATAGCCAGGACATGGAAGCAACCTAGATGTCCATCAGCAAATGAATGGATAAGAAAGCTGTGGTACATATACACAATGGAGTATTACTCAGCCATTAAAAAGAATACATTTGAATCAGTTCTAATGAGGTGGATGAAACTGGAGCCTATTATACAGAGTGAAGTAAGCCAGAAAGAGAAACACCAATACAGTATACTAACGCATATATATGGAATTTAGAAAGATGGTAACAATAACCCTGTGTACGAGACAGCAAAAGAGACACTGATGTATAGATCAGTCTTATGGACTCTGTTGGAGAGGGAGAGGGTGGGAAGATTTGGGAGAATGGCATTGAAACATGTATAATATCATGTATGAAATGAGTTGCCAGTCCAGGTTCGATGCACGATACTGGATGCTTGGGGCTTGTGCACTGGGACCACCCAGAGGGATGGTATGGGGAGGGAGAAGGGAGGAGGGTTCAGGATGGGGAACACATGTATACCTGTGGCGGATTCATTTCGATATTTGGCAAAACTAATACAATATTGTAAAGTTTAAAAATAAAATAAAATTTAAAAAAATAAATAAAATAAAATAATATTACTTAAAAGGGGAAAAATGGTTATCACTTTTTCTATATGTTAAAAAAATAAAAATTTTTTAAAAATAAAAAAATAAATAAAATAAAATAGTTCAACTGGAATTCCATCACTTCCACTAGCTTTGTTTGTAGTGATGCTTCCTAAGGCCCACTTGACTTTGCATTCCAGGATGTCTTGCTACACTCTGGTGGTCAGCTATTTTGGCAAGAAACACCAATTAATGAGTCATGAGACTTTAAATAGTCTCAAGGGCACCTTCACAACACTTACGGATATAGAGACAAGCTGAAGGGGCTTCATGGTGGAAGAAGCAGGCACAGAACTTCTTAATCATGTGGTCAAATTCAGTAACAAGAAAAGTCAACATCGATTGCCACCTGATAAGATCATTGCTTTGATATTCTGGCCAAAACATGTACAAACCAGGTCTAATCATGAGCAAACTGTGGATCATCTCAAATGGAGTAGTATTCTGGAAAATTACTAGCATTGGTTTTTTCTTAATGTTTACAGTCACAAAAGTCAAGGAAACACAGAGATGCTGTTCTAGATGGAAGGCGGGTGAGGAGCTGGGAGAAGGGTGCAGTGGGCCTTGGTCCTGATGAAGGCTCTTGTTGCAACACTTGGACACGTTTGAATGGGGCCTTGGTGCAACCCTGGCAAGTTTCCTGTAAGTTCCAAATCGTTCTTAAAAAGTTTACTTTAAAATGTCTTTTGCTCTTTCTCATTTTTGCCTGTGACTGGTGACATAGTTTGGTTGTATTTAAATGGATGAAAATTATACTTTACAAACATGTTTGAGTGTGTCTGTGAGACAAATGGACAAACACACAGATATGGTCTTAGATTTCAGTTAAGTGCATACGCACATGACATCACAAAACTGTGGACACAAATACAAATGCTTCCATACTTAAACACACACCAACTTAAATCTTTGTCTCCAAGCTCTACCATGGAGAAGAAATTAGAAATGCAAACCCACCAGCGTTTCAAGAAGCCCTGAGTCACCATCTCTGGGGAAGCAGGGCCTCCGTGAGAGGCAACAGGCTCTGTATGGATCTGAACAGCATCTGAAAGGATGCTCTCTAATTCTAAAGCATGGACCAGAAAATCTTCCATTGTCTCTCTAACTTCATTTCAAAGACAGAACCCCCAGCTGCTAATGTCGCCAGCCCAGTGGGCTCTGACTCCAGGGCCCTCCTCTGAGGGTGAAGGGGCCAGAAGGTCTCCTCTTCCACCACATCCCACTTGAGGCTAGGCTGCTGCCAGGCCACTACGGCCCCCTCCCCACCCAACCCCCATCCCAGCCCTGGGAGCAGCACAGGACACAGATCTACAGGGGAAGGGTGGGGGGTGCCGCCGTCCACAGAGACTCAGGAGGGGTCGGCACCTGCAAGGGGTCCCTGGGTGGAGCACGCATGAGCTGTACCTGGGATGACAGACACATTTTATGGGCCCTTTCCAGAACCATTTCTTTCCCACCCGTCACTTTTGACAAAGTCATTCCTCGGACACTGATGCCAACCAAGTCCTCGGAACAGAACTTGTTCTTACGATTAAATCCCAAGCAAACACAATCACTCTACCCGAGATGCTGAAATCCTCACTTTTCCTCTTTCTGCTGCCCAGTCCTGGAACTTCTGCTCCTAATCTCTAAGACTTGCCCAAACTCTGAGAATCTGTGAGTCTTGGTCTCTAGCATCTGCCCAGCAAAGCATTTCAACCAGCAGTGTCTTAGAGGGTCTCTGGAAACCCCTGGTGGGCTGGACACACCAGTCCAGACCACACAGTCCAGAGAGGACTGTGGTCATGGGTGGGTAGATGGCCGACACCCCTAGCCCTCAGGACAAGCTGGAGGGCAGCCGCGTCACCTCCACCCAATGACTACCGAAACCTGCCTCTCTAGGACTATTACAATCCGTGCTTCTCATCCTTCCCCAGACATCTTGTTCTGAACTCTGGACGTTGATGTGGACTGAGGATGAATCGAAGCCAGTGGGCAGGCTGGCGGAGGGCGAGGGCCCCGTAATGTCCAGGGTTTTGTTTACTGGACTCTCTTAGCGACGCTGCCGACTCGGGGGTTTTGCAATCTTGTCCTGAAAGGCTTCAATGAAGCCTTTATATGGAACTCAGTCATCTCAGGGCTGGGCTGGCCCGTGGGCCTGGATATTTATTTACACTTGTTGACCTGAGCTTAGCTCATTCCGTGGCTGTAACTGTGATCTGGCCCTTGGGGCTGCCTCTGTGCCACGGAGCACACCCTGGATGTAGACACACATTCACAGGAAAACCGAAGCAGCTTCTTACACAGCGCCTTTACACAGAATCCTTGCCCCATCGTCTTAGCAAAAGGCAGCTTGTTTCCTTGCACTCGGTGATGAGCAGGAGGGCTTCCAAGGAGGGCTGCCGGCCGGGTCGGTCAAGCGGCGGAAGGTTCGGGGTCTGGCTCCAGGCCCTGCCACGTGGGCAGTGCCCCTCCCTTGGAGGAGGACGGGCGGGGAAGAGAGTCTGGCTCACAGAGGAGTCGCTACAGAGGCTGAACCTAGCCAGGTCGCCTTCTCTCTCTTTGCTTGTTTTCAGTCCACCTGGGCGTTCACTGCCAGACCTTGTTTTCTTCTGTTTTTTTCCTGGTTCTCAGTTTTAAGGCAGATTTAAAGGGCACAGACGCTGTGCAGACAGGAGGTTCTGCCTGTCAAACCCCAACGGGCTCTCTGGCTGGGTTGTTTGGTTCAGAGGAAGTTACCCCATGTGGAGATGTCCCTTCAGTGGGTCTGCGGGAGCAGGGGCGTTCAGGATGCTCCGTGCTGTCACTGTGGTCTAGCCCCTAAAGTCCTCATACTAAACAGGGGGACTTCTTTCAAGGGGCTCACCTGCAAAGCTGACGCCTGTGGAGGCTGTCTGCTCCCTGGGTCCCCCGGGGCACAGTATATGTGGAATGATTCCTTGCGTGTTTTACTGCAGGGCTTTTCCTTCTGCATTTTGGAGTATTCGTGGATAAACGTTGTTATTTCAATAACATGAGTAGCCAAGAAAGAAGTGCTGCAGCTGAGAAGCAGCTGAAGGAAACTTGCAAAGTGGATCAAATGGCCAGTTCTCTCTCATACTTTCTCAAGCTCAGTAATGAATGAAAGATAAACAAAGAGTGTGCAAACAGTGAAAACCAAATTAGATTTGAGGTTCCTGCCCCCTCTGATTTAATAATAAATAATCCAAACAGTTATCGTTTGGGGGAGTAAGGAAGTGATGCTACAAAAATAAACGCTCTCTCTGCCAGAGCCCTTCAGCCCCAAGCCACCACGGTGAGAGCAGGGCTGTGACCCCACAAGCCCCTAGCAGGGAAGGAAGTCCTTTCAGCCCCACATGCCACCCACACCCTGCCCCCGCTCCGTGAGGATAAGAAACCCAGGAAGCATTAGATGTTCCATGTTCCTAGGGGCTGGGAGTCTGTGTCTTTTTTTTTTTTTTTTAGGTCTTTTAAAAGTGAAAGATAGATTTGGTTTTAATTTTCACTTATTAATATTTTTGTCTATGAAAGTAACTTTCTGAATGAAGAAAGATTCTGTGTTAAGCATGCAGAGTCAGGAGTCAAATTTCACATCATTGCCTGTGGTCAGCATAACCTACAAGATTCAGGCCACTCTGGAACAGGACAAAGCCGCTGGACCCAGGCTTGCTTGCTCCTCCCCAGGTCCCACTCCAGACTCAGCATCCAGGCCAGGAAACTGCCGATGGCGCCATAGGAAGCCCAGGGGATTCGGCTGAGCCTCCAGCCCCAGACTCCAGCCCGGAGAGCAGAGCCCAGGAGGAACCCCGCTGTCTGGAGGGGTAACTGCCCGTGTGGAGGAAAGAGCAGAAGAGTAGGCCAGCCCATCGGGGGATGGGTCCCCATGGCAGAGGTCACTCCTGCTCAGCATGGGGAGCCAGGCCCCGGGCACCTCTGATGTGAATGTGACTTAGCCTGATTTTCTCCCAAGAGCTGCTTCTCTCTGGTGGGGGCAGGCGAGGGCTCTCCAAGAAGGCGGCCACCTGGCAGGGGGCCTATCTCCGGATGAACCTGAAGGTGTGATGAACCAGGCGCCAGGGAGGAGACATGAGTCCCTGTGAGCTCAGCAGGGGACCCCCACCCATTCCCCAGATGCTCATCCAGGCGGCTCCCAGACAGACAGTCCCCCCCCGCCCCCGGGAGGAGCATGTGGAGGGGCACCCGCCCAGCACACGGGAGCGGGGACTGAACCATCCTCTGGCAGGAAGACGTTCAAAGGGAACTTTTCCTACAATTGTAACAGGGAGCTGCTAAAAATGAGGCCCGGCTTGACGGGGAATCTACTGGAAACAGGCTATTAATAGGTTTCGGTAGGACGGCTGCCCAGCGGGCAGCCTGCTGGGCAGGGTGGGGAGGGAGCCCTCCTCCAACTGGCCTCGTGGGGGGACACAGGGGAGCCTACAGTCCTGTCTCTGCCCACCCGTGACCGCACCGGAACAGACAGCCAGCAGAACACTCAGGGCGAGCCAAGACAAGAGGTCCCCTGCCTGTCAGAGATGGTCCAGGGTCACAGTCAAAGGGCCACAGGACACACACACACCCCTGCATCTTAAACTTTGGGAAACGGTTCACTTCACTAGTGACTGGGAACCAGCCAACATTGCCCTCGAAGGACCCTGACCCCACCTCCGTTCAGCTCACGCCATGGAGCAGGGCATGGGTCCTTCCAGCCCGGTTCTGCCATCACACGTCTGTTGGGGGTGGAGCCCATGGTCCCCTCCGCAGTGCTGCCTGACCTTGCCATGCAGGGCCGGCAGGAGCTGCGTCACCGGGCAGTGTCAGGAGGACAGAGAAAAGTCACACGGTATGCGTGAGTAGGTGAAAACAACCTGATCCTCTCACAAGCAAAGCCCTGAACTCTTGCGCATGCTGTGGCTCCCCAGTGGGCGTTCTGGAGAACTCTGGAGCCATCGGCACAAAGTACAGAGAATCCCACCCACTCCCACTCTCAGGTGACCTCAAGAAGCTGGCCTGACCTTTTTGAGCCTCGGTTCCCTTAATTACCTGGTGGCTCAGTCAGTAAAGAATCTGCCTGCAATGCAAGAGACCTACGTTTGATCCCTGGGTCGGCAAGATTCCCTGGAGGAGGGCACAGTAACCCATTCCAGTATTCTTGCCTGGAAAATCCCATGGACAGAGAAGTCTGGCAGGCTACAGTCCATGGACTCACAAAAAGTCAGACACGACTGAGCGACTAACACTTCCCTTAATTCCAGTGCTAACAAGGAGTACCAAGGGTGTCAGCCTAAGGAGCTCCCAGCTGGGACCCCAGACCCACATTTTTCAGGCAGGCGGCAGCCCCCCATATGGAAGGCACAGCAGCCTCTGTCCCAGCAGGTCGTCCTCTGTGCTGACGCGGCCGTGCAGAAATCCTCAGCAGGATCTGCGTATCTTGCAAATGAACAGAAATTGCCTTTTAATCTCGTAGGTTTGTCGCATCCTCTCCATCTAGTAAGGACCCCGAGCCAGTGGGGAGGGGGGCCTTGGGTGACAAGACCAGGAAACCCCTCAAGGTGGCAGATCTCCTGCTGCTTCTCCGCTTCAATTGCATGACCCGCCAAACCAGGAGCTCCTTGCCAGAGCAGCC
Source organism: Bos indicus (assembly GCF_029378745.1). NCBI lineage: Eukaryota > Metazoa > Chordata > Mammalia > Artiodactyla > Bovidae > Bos > Bos indicus. Next base: position 20,054,595 of record NC_091773.1, on the reverse strand, counting down.
CTGCGCCTGGGTCAGCCTCTGGGCGGTGGTGGTTTAGTCGCTCATTTGTGTCCGACTCTTGCGCCCCAGGGACTGTAGCCCACCAGGCTCCTCTGTTCATGGGATTCAGCCTCTGGGAAGAGGATTCAAGTCTCTCGTAAAACCCACCAGCTCTCAAATCCGCTGAGCAAGCAGCAGAGGCCCGAATCGGCTCCTCTTGTCGGGAGGAAGTGAGTGGACGGCTGCCTGCTTTGACCTTGATGCCCAACGTTTGCCCGTTCCACCATGTCCGGCATCCAGCCCACAGTCACGGCCCCTCCTCAGCCCAGCAGCTGTGGGAACAGGCGGAAGCGGGTCCTGAATGCAGCGTGAGGGGGTGCGTTCTGGGGGGCCTCCTCCCTGCAGACACGTGAGCTCAGGAATTTCCTGACCCGAGGATCCGGCTCAGTTAGTGGTTGTATCTGTTTGTCTTCCAAGCAACTTTGCATAATATTGACAAAAGGAAAGAAGATGGACGGGGTTTTGAGCCTTCTGCTCACAGGGTGCCTGCAGGACAGATGCTGGTGGAGGGCGGGTCTATGGTCCTAGCCAGGCTGTGGTGCAGCAGGCTGTCTGAGGCGGGGCAGGGAACTGTGCATCCTCCAGTCCAGGGCACTCCCCGGGCCTGGTCCACTTCTGGTGCTGGGCTGGATGAGGGGGGCCATCCTCTTCCAGCCTGGTGCTCCTCTGAACTTACCAGAAAACTGATCCTCAGTTTAACCCAGTTTAAACTCAGTTTAGCCTAGACTGGCAATTCTCCCATGGAACTCTGAGAACTGAAATCTCAGGTGACGAAGGTCAGGTCATCAGATTTGTTCCCAATACTTTTCAGAAAAAGAGGCTTCTTTTCTATCCCTTTTAGATAATTACAGTGTATCCCCTTGAGACACACTCTGGGCAGCGTGACTTAGGTGGGGCCATGGGCCTCTGCATCCAGCAGGTGCAGCGGCTCCCCTGCCTGACCCACAGTCCATACATACTGGGTGACAAAACCTCCTGGAACCTGGGTCCAGTGGGTCAATCGCTAGTGTCTGTCCCTCGAACTCCCCACCAAGGATTGTGCACCCTGGTCCCTCTGAGGTCTCCACCCAGACCCTGCCCTGGCACCACATGTAGTGACCTCTCACTGATACAGGTTCATTTCCATCTTCTCAGACATTAGAAATGGTTTTTACTTCACTTTAAGAAATGCTCCTCATGTCTATCACTTTACTGCACTGTCTCATCAAGCCTTTTCCTTCCTCCCTCCCTCCCTCCCCCATGCCTTCCAGCCCTCAGAGGACAGGTGGCCTGGAGGCCTTCTGGGGCTCGGAGCCCAGTGCTGCAAGGCCCTTGCAGGGTGGCCCCTCTCCCACCAACCAAGTGCAGCAGAGTGTCTGAGCTGCACCACCATCCTCCAGTGTGCTCACAGACCACCGTCCACCGTGGCCCTCCACCTGGCCCCTGCGTTCACCTGGGAAAGTGAATGGCCATCTGGGTGATGGCTGAGGAAACAGGACAGAGTCCGGGGAGTGGGCAGAGACTGCATCCATAAGACTCACATGGGAAAGAGTCAAAAATGCCCCGGGATCTGGGGCTGAGCCTCCCTCCGAGCATCTCCTGCCTTCCCAAAGCTGGTGGAAATGCTCTGAACATATTAATAGGACGCAGATGTTAGGCAAGGCGCTTAGAATTCTGCTGCACAAATGAACGGACTGGGAGGTCGCCGGGTCCCCAGAGACATTCCACAGCGGCCCAGCTGATGGCCCCGCAGTGAAATGGAACGTTAAAGACATTCCAGCCGGAAGAGAGTGCAACTGGGCTCCTCTGACCGCATATAAATCACAAGGCAAAGGGCACCCCCCACCCGGCCACCCACCCCCCAAGGAAAACACGGTGAGGACGGGCTGCCAAGCCAAGTCAAGCCGCCCAGGCGCCAGCCGCCCCGCAGCACAGATGGCGCCCCGGACGCCTGGTCTTGGGGCTGCAGCCAGTGTTTTCACTTCGCTGCAATTTGTTCCTGATTTTCAGTCAAATCCCTACAAGGCCGGGGTCCCCCAGGGAGTTTATACTCTGACCTTGTGACAGTCAACATCGAGGCTGGAGGAAGATCGATACGAGGGCAAGTCTGTCCGTGAGAGGTGGGCGGTGGGGGCCGGGTGGGTTCTCGGGGCTAAAGTAAAAGTGCTATTTGTGAAGTTATTTCCCGTCCAATAAAAAGAGCACAGTGTCTTTAAAGAGACAAGTTGCCAAGAAGGAAAGAAAGTCTTCTTTCAAAAACTGCCAGGACTGGCGATTCTCCGTTACCGTGTGTGTTGAGAAAAGGACACAAAGTAGACGAGGCTGAAGCCCTTCTGCGGCTCAAGGGCCCCGCACTCCTGCTCTGGCTGCAGGGACGAGGGCCCCGAGCTGCGGCCGGTGCGGGGTCCCCGGCCACCCGGGCTGCAGCAGGTGACAGGAGGAGCAGCGGGGCGAGCGGCATTTGTTCTCATCTCTCAGACCTGGCGCAGAGTCTCCGGGGTGGAGGGCACAGGCCGTGCGCCCCCCAGAAGATGGGGACCGCAACCCCCAGGTCCTTCAACACAGCCTGGTGTGTCCCCGGGTTCACCCAGAGGTGCATACAAGGTAACAGGGACCCCAGGCAGCCCAGTGGGTGCCCAACCTGGAGGCGAGGATGTCACAGCAGAGCCCCTCCTATGCAGGCAGGCACAGCCTCGCCCCAGCCCCGCCGGGCGCATGCGGGCAAAGGCAGGCAGGGACAGGACTCCTGCTGATGGAAACTTGGCTTCTTATTAGCTTTCTGTGTGCTCCTCCAGGACAGTCCCTGGGGACCGGGGGCGGGGAGAGGGGGGTGGCCCTGATGTGTAGGGGAAGGAGGAGGAGGCAGATGGGGTGCCCACAGGTCCACGGGGAACACAGCCGCCTTTCCTGGATACTTCTGCGGAGGAGGCCCCAGAGGGCTGCGGACTGCACTCTACAAACCCCCCGGCCGGGGAGCCCAGCACAGAACATGACAGATGTAAAATGGACCCACCCACACGGAGCAGCAAGGCCAAACAGAGGCCAGTTTTCCAAAGAAATTCCAAGTTGAAAAAAAAAAACAGCCAAAATTATTTCTTTTCCCCTGAGAATTTACCAGAAAGCAAGATAATTATCATCCTAAGCAGCTTGCTCAGAAAATAGAACATCCCTCTGATGGAGGAGGCCTGCTGGCTGCCTACAGGGAGCGGGGGGAAGTGGGGTGGTGGGGGGAGCAGAGGGGGCAGGGGGTGGCTTTGGGGTGTCGGCCCGGGTGGCGTTTGCGTGGTCCCCAGTGAGGGAAGAGGGTGGGGGTCTGCAGGGGCACAGCATGCCCTCGGGGCGGTGGCGGTGGGGAGGGGTCTGCAGGAGCCATGACCACATGCCGTCACCAGAGCAGTGAAGCTTGTTGGGGATAGGCTTTTTCAGTCAAGATCTTTAGAGTGGTCACACACAGAGGACAGGGAATTGACCGTTTTTGCCGAGCTAAGTGCACAGTTCCATAGGGTTAAGGACATGATGTGCCGCCATCACACCATCATCTCCAGAACTTTCTCATCTTCCCAAAGTGAGGCTCTGCGCCTCGTAACACCTCCACCCCCCCCCCATGCCCGTCCCCTCCCGGCCCTGGGCTTGGACTCCAGGAACCTCCTGTAAGCGGAATCCCACAGTAATGTTTCTCGGGGTCCGGCGTATTCACACACGCATCCCCAGGGCACATCCATGGTGCAGCACGGGTCAGAACCCTTCCTTTCCAGCCAGGATCCTACTCCCTTGCTCGTGGTGACCACATCCTGCTCATCCATTTGTCCTCCTCCTCCCATCCCTCAGCTCCTGTAAACAGTGTTGCAGTGGACACGGCAGGACTGGGGAGTTGCAAGCCTCTGTGCTAGACCAGCCTTCAGTTCTTCAGGGCAAACTCTCGGGAGTGGGGTGGCTGGATCCACAGAAACGATGGCTCTGCTTTAATTTTGAGCAGCCTCCGCATTGTTCTCCACAGCAGCTGCATCGTTTTACACTCCCACCGACAGTGCGCCAGGGTTCCAGCTTCACACCCTCACCAGCACCTGCTGTAAGGATTACATTCCCAGGAGAAAAGCCTCGGAGGATTTTTCCAGGAGCCACTGCAGAGGGTAGAGCCGGTCGTGTTCCTGTTCTTGGCACACTGGGGCCCTGGGTCCACACAAGGCCTGTGGCTGGAATTACTCAATCCCAGTGTATCCCTTGCCCACTGCCAGCCCCTTCCCTCCAAAGGCCGTGTCTCTGAAACAAATCTCTTCTTACTTGAATGTGTTCTTACAAAGTGCATTTTGTTATGCACATTTATTCTTTTTTAAAGACTATGCCTTCTTTTTTTAATTTTTTATATTTATTTATTTGGCTACACTGGGTCTTCATTGCTAAATAGGCTTTTCTCTAATTGCAGTGCACAGGCTTCTCACTGCAGTGGCTTCTCTTGGTGCAGAGCACAGGCTCTGGGACCCAGCGGCACCAGTAGGTGCAATTTGAGGGCACAGTAGTTGCAGCTCCTGGGCTCTACAGGCTTAGCTGCCCTGTGGCATGTGGCATCTTCCTGGACCAGGGATTGAACCTGTGTCTCTTGCATCGGCAGTCAGATTCTTCACCACTGAGCCACCAGAGAAGCCCTGCACATCTATTCTCGATTTAGATACGTGGATTTGGGATGTATCTCATTGCACTTCCTGTTTTCTAAGCAAGTACTGTGTTTCCAGTGGTCCCTGTCACCACACACAGTCCCCACCCCTTCCGGGTGGCTCCAATCCCTGCCTCCTCCCCACACACCTGCAGACCAACACCTCAGGGATCCGACTGGGAACCCCATAGAGCCCATCGCTGGTTGGGGCAGCCTTCACTTGAACTGGCAGGAGGGCACCCTGCCCGACTAGAACGCAAGTGCAGGAGGTTTCCCAGGTGGAGGAAGGTGCAGGGAGAGATGGTGCCCGAGAGCTGAGCCTTCGAACAGGTCAGACCTCAGTGTGGAAGGGTGGAGCCCAAGGGAAGCCATCCCACCTATCGGGTCTAAACACCACGTGGTTTGTCAGGGAACATTTAACAGGAGGATTCCAGCATGCTGTTTTCTATTTCTCAAGGATTCTCTGTTCCTTATCAGTTCCTATTCCGAGAATGAGTAGAGCTGCACGCAATTCTCAGGACTGAGATCATAGGATGAGACATGCAGTGACTCTTTTCAGCGTCAGCGACCTTGTATGTATTGACTATCCATATTATGGCTATTGATAAAATTTCATCCTGTGTAATAGCTGAATAATCATCTTACTAAAGATATATAAACCTACATTTCTGCTAATAAAGCACCCTTGCTCCATCAGAGCTTGGTCCCCATGTCTGTCTGTCTTTCTTTCTTTCTCTCTCTCTCTCTTTCACTTTCTTACCGTTGACTCCAAACCGCCAGGTTCTAGTCCATTAAAGGACAGCAACAGTGGCCAATGCCTATCTCCTGTCATTCTCCTACCCCAGGAGCCAAGGCACCTGAGACTGACCCCAGACTCTATGTCAGATGCAATTTTCTCATAAGAAACCATAGTAGACGTGAGGATCAGGGGTTTTGGTCACACGAGTCCGCTGTCTCAGTCTGTTATGGTCACTGCCTGTAGGATGATGGGGGTCGGGTGAGAGCAGGAGTGGAGGCAGGAAGTCTGGAAGGCACGAATCTCCTGAGTAGAGGCTGAGCCACCTCAGAACAGAAGGTCGGGGTCGGCCTCCCAGGACCCCCTCCTCCCCACCATCCCTGCCTCCGTGGATAAACAGCAGGCACCTGACCTGGTATCCCCAGGTGGCCTCGAGCCTCCCTGCTCTCCACAGCCACTTTTGGCTTTCTGTCTCAGAAATGGCACACCCACTGGGTGGGCAGGCCAGGCCCCGCTCATCCTGACGCTGCTGCACCCCCGCCCGCATCTCAAGGACTTGATGGTGAGAACCGCCTGATCTGCACAGCTACCCCACCCCCCAAACGCTGGCCCTCCAGCCCCTAGCCAGCCAGTGCACAGCCAACAGGGAGGCTCCGAGGACACGTGTGCTTGCCCGTCTGTGCCTGAGACACTGCACCATTTCCAGGACCGAGACAAAAGTCTAGGTCCTCTCAGGACCTGCCCCAAATCCCTTCATCTGTCCAAGATGCTCTCTCCTCCTTCTTTTCCTACCTTCTTCCCATCACCCAGATGTGACCTCAAAGCATCGGATTCCCCTCCATGTGCTCAGACTGCACACGCATCCTGCTTCTTTCAGTCTCGCATGTGTTGTTCTAACTGGGTCTTTAAACCACCACCCTACAGTCTAAACCCACCTGCCATCACCTTTGTAAGGACAGTTTCACTGGACAGGGCTGGCTGTCCTGAGTGTTGTGCAGGTGTCCACACTGGCCCCAGGCAGTCTGGGCATGAAACCACAAAGCCCTGGATGGAGGACTGGGCCAGTCTTGTTTTCTGTTAGATCCTCAAGCTCTGGTCTGACATGGGCAGGAACAAGGTCAGTGTCGGTCAGACACTGACCATCAGCATACGCCTCCCCCGGCCCTGGGTGGAGCCCTGTGGGCACCGTGTCTGTCTTCTGAATTCGTGAACTGGGACTGCTGAGCAGGGTCCTCCAGGGACCCAGTGCAGCCACCCCACCTCTTCTCGGTGCCAGGTGTGTGATGGACAAGCCATCGCGCAGACCCAACGCACCTGCCTGCACCGGTCACAGTACTACATCACCCCCACTGCTCTAATGGCCGCCCGAGGATATTCAGTGGATGAAGCTGGAGACCTATACAGATGCCTGACTACTCAGTCTTCCCTGGCCGCCTGCTCGGTGCTCAGCCTCATTCGAGGCCTGACCCAGGAGTTCCACCATGAATGCCACGTCCCAATCTCTAACAGGTCGATGGTTTTCTGGAAAATTGGGAGACAGCTCATAAAGCAGACCCAGTATTGGGGCACCCCATCCAAGTATACACCCCACAGCCAGGCTAGAGCAGCCCGCGGTATTCACAGGGCACCAGGGGCTGTGGGGCAGTGGCAAGGCCAGAGGGGCTATCCAGGCATGGATGATGGAAGGTCTGGGGTTAACCAGGGGTCCCAACTTTGGCCTGTGGGTAAAGGAAGCCATGGATGAGTTTTAAGACTTTTGTTCCCAAGTTGATTAGATTTCGTTTAGGATGAAGATTCAGTCTGGAGAAAGCACCATGAAGGAAAAATTCTCTCTTTATTTGAAGACACTGAAATGAAGCTGCAGTTCCTAAAGTAATATTCTTGACTTCCAACCAGGCATCGCCCTGAGATTAGATGGAGCTCGCAGCCCCTGGCAGGTGACACTGCAGTCCTAGCGAGACTCTGGGGCACCACCTCCTCGAACTCCCTGAACCTGCGCCCGCCGGCAGGGCCAAGGGCAAGAATGAAAGGAGCACCCTGCCCCCCACCCTGGCCCCGCGCCCATCTCCCCTCTGCAGGCACAGAGCACGTGCGGCCGTGCCCCAGCCACCGAGGCCCCGCGCCGGCCGCCTGTCCCACTGGCCGCAGGAAGCAGGACAAAGCCGGGAAGGAAGAGGAGGGAATCCTCACCCTTGGGCGGAGCCAGGCCGTGGGCCGGGGACCCTGGACAGCTTGGGACGAAAACATTCTTGGAAGTTGACGAGGCCACAAGTGAAAACAAAAGATTCTATCTGGTAGGAAATCAGACAAAATGGAGAGAAATTTGTTTGGTTTGGGGAGATAAAATAAGCAACAGGACAGTGAACTCGGGTCAGGAGGGCAAAGCAGCCTTCCCCAGGGCTGAGCGTGCAAGAGAACACCATCCTCAGCCCGGCGTGGCTCCTTTCTGCAGGGAGGGGTGCTATGTGCGAGCAGAGGAGCCAGATCCAGGTAAATGCGCCCAGGGGACCAAGCCTGCCCACCCCAGATCCAGGTGAACATGCCCAAGAGACATGGGCCTTCCCACCCAAGTGTCAGCAGAGGGGGAGCTGTCCGATGTTTCCTACCGATTCCTGCCTGAAGCCAGACCCTGGCCGGGTCCCCAGAGGGGAACCCCCTTCCTCTCGCCACCAACACCCAAGTCAGTCAGGTACTGAGTTCCCATCTGGTCCTGTGCCCTGTGGACCAAGGTCTGGAGGCCAAAGTCCAGACCAGAGTGACCTTGCATGCAAAAGGGGATGCCCAGAAGACCTAGGAACCCCAGCCTCACAGAGCGTGTGCTTGAAAAGGACAGGCGTTGGGCCATTTGCCACGTGCTTTGGAGTCCCTGTTTACACGGGAGCATCCTGCCTGCAGTGATTCACTGACAGCACACTGAGTGACTGCACTTAGCAATGACGGACAGAGCTGACACACACTCAGGGCCAGAAGGCCAGGCCTCCCGCATCTGGTGGCCAGGAGCACGGTGGCCCCTCACAGGCCCGCCTCACTCCCGGCCCCCATCTGAGCTCATCAGGGACCCTTTCTGAGTCCAGACACGCAGACCCCCAGGCCCCACTCCACGCCAGCTCTACATCAACCCCACGTCTCCTGCCCACAGGACAAGTGTCCACACAGTAAGTGGAAGCCTGGCTATCACTAGTATTCTGGAACTTTGCATCAGGGATCTAAGCAGGGGGACATCAGATTCTTTAAGAGGGAAGAAGAGCCAGAGTTTAGAGAACAATGGACGGCCAAGCCCTCCTCTGTTCTCCAGAGAGATGACTCTGCCTCCCAGGTGCAGTCATTGTCCCCAGCTAGAACTTCGGAAGGGGTCCAAACCCACACACAGGCCCCAGACACAGGGAGGCAGCGGGGTGCCGAGAGCCATCTCAGAAGAGGCTCGGAGTGTCAGCTCCCAGGGGTGCGGGCGCCCTCAGACGAGCCCGCAGGCATGGAAACAGTCTGCATGTGTGCTTCCACACTTAACAGAAATTATCGTGCAAAAACATAAGCCTGCCAAGTATGTCATGACAGCAGCCAGGCGTCTGCTGTGACAGCAAGCAGATTTCCTAACCCCGCTGCACACAGGAAAGCGCTGTAAATCTTCACTTAGACCAGTGCCCCGGTGGAGTGACCAGTGGCCAGAAATAGCTCCTTTCCTGCAGACGACCGGAGATTGCAGCCGAGATAGGCCTGAGCAGGGGGCGCGGGTGGAGGGGGAGGCCCGGCCTGCGAGCCCTTGGAAGGGTCTCTCGTATGGGGGGGCCGCGGCGCCCGCGGGAAGCAGAGGCAGCTCTGGCACACGTGGCCGCGGTGCTAAATTAACTGTTAACACAAATAATCAAAGTGCAAGACCTATCAGCGGCTGGCGCCAGCGGAGCGCGGAGGCAGTGGTCAGGGTCGGCGGGAGGCAGGTGGAGGGAGGCCGGTGGAGGGAGGCCGGCGGGTGGGACCGGATGGGGGCCGGTCGCCCGAGGATCCGGACCTGCGCAGGGGGATGGGCCGGGGAGGGGGGCGGGGACTCACTCAGGACCCAGGGGCGGGGTTACCGCAGACCCGAAGGCGGTGGGGGAGGGGAGGCTCGCACCTGGACCCTCGCACGGGTGAACTTAAGGTGCGCAGCCGCACTGGAAGCCCCGAGCCTGGAGGCACAGGTGTGGGGCTTAAGAGGCCGCATCCCGGATGGGCCGCTGTTGGGAAGCTGTGGTGACGCAGGGAGCCATGCCTTACCGTTGGCCCCAGTAGAAAGGGCGGTCTCTGCAGCCCGGCTCTGTGAGCTGCCTACAGACTCCATCGCCTCAGCTTGCAGATCGTCTCAAGGCTGAATGCACACTGGCATACCTGAGCTTTTGTAAGTTTTTAAAAACTGATTTCATGTGTGTCATGTGTGGATGTGAGAGTTGGACCATAAAGAAAGCTGAGCCCCGAAGAATTGATGCTTTTGAACTGTTGTGTTGGAGAAGACTCTTGAGAGTCCCTTGGACTGCAAGGAAATCAAACCAGTCAATCATAAAGGAACTCAGTCCTGAATATTCATTGGAAGGACTGGTGCTGAAGCTGAAACTCCAATACTTTGGCCACCTGATGTGAAAAACTGACTCACTGGAAAAGACTCTGATGATGGGAAAGATTGAAGACAGGAAGAGAAGGGGACCACGGAGAATAAGATTGTTGGATGGCATCACCAGCTCGATGGACATGAGTTTGAACAAGCTCCAGGAGTTGGTGATGGACAGGGAAGCCTGGAATGTTGTGATCCATGGGTCGCAAAGAGTCAGACACGACTGAGCGACTGAACTGAACTGAAAACTGATTTAACTGACTTTAGTGCATTTACGGGGGCTTCTCAGGTGGCTCCGTGGTAAAGAATCTGCCTACCAGTGCAGGAGATAAAGAGACACGGGTTCGATCCCTGGGTCAGAAAGATCCCCTGGAGAAGGAAGTGGCTACCCACTCTAGTATTCTTGTCTGGGAAATCCTATACACAGAGGAGCTTGGTGAGGTACATGGCAAAAAAGACAACTTGAGCATGCACGCATGCATGTGTTTATACAGACACAGCCACTGAAAAACAAAATTTCTCCCTTTGAAAAAGGCATTAGAATCATGACATAGTGACTAAGAAAACTATAATGTGCCTGTTAGATTCCTGGACCATGTTTGAACAAGAGAGGAGAATCATGTGAATGGTAGGATGGCTGTGGCCACGAGCCTCCACCTCACATCAGGGGCCCAGGCCTGAGGCCAGGCAGCCAGAGCCTGGGTCATGAGCTCAAGGCTGGAACATGGAGGATGGTCCAGAAGGGCAGCAGCAATGAGTTTTCCCTACATATTCATCCTTCACCAAATGTTGGGGTGGCCGTAATTTCATTCCGGTTTTCTGTAGCAAAATCAAGACTAAACTCACAGGCAGGACCTGTGTCTCGTCCACCATCTGTGCCCACAGACACACAATCGGCACCGATGAAGAGGTGACGGGATGAATGATCAGCAACTGACCACTGACAAGATGAGGAAAGAGAAAAAGTCAAAGTGCGGTTAGAAGATAAGAAGCTTGTGTCGGGTTTGGGTTTTGATGAGAATGGTGGTGGATGTGGGCAGCTAGAGCAAATATAAACGAAGTCCTGCCTACCCGCCTTTTGGAGCTGAAGCCGAACCAAGAGCTGTGGGCTTGGGCACAATCTTTTAAAAGACCCCTCGGCATCCTCCCTGCAGGCCATGCAGCCACACCCAACAGAGCTCTCCCTCCAGGCCCGACTCTGTTCAGGAGGAGAGTCTGGGGTCAGCCGAATTTGACATCTCTTGTGAGGTTCAAAAACTAATGGAATTTAAGGCAAAAGGATTTTTTTTAAGAAACATACCCAGGTGGTCCTCATAGATGTCCTTTTACAGGAGAAAGAGCGAGGCAGACAGAGGTGGAAGAGGCAATCAGGGTATGAGGCTTTACAATAAATACGGGTTTGCTGCTAGTCACAGCTGCTTGTTTGCACTATTGGAGAAAATATGTTAACTTTTTTATTAAAGGAAGTTTTTTACATATAAGAATGTTTTTGTATGAAAAACAGCACAGCCAGAGAGTGTCTGCTCTAAAAGACATGTTGTTGATCCCAGTGTTATAGCAGGTTCCAGGAGCCCTCAGCCCTGGAGCTGTTTCTGTACGCATCCGCCTGCCCTACTCTGAGGTTTTTCCCCAGGTTTGGGGCTGAGCACCCAGGACTCAGTCCCTTAGCTCCAGGAATTCCCTTGAAGCTTGTACAATTTGGGAAAAGCTAGGGGAGGAGGGGAGAAGGCAATGGCACCCCACTCCAGTACTCTTGCCTGGAAAATCCCATGGGCAGAGGAGCCTGGTAGGCTGCAGTCAATGGGGTCACGAAGAGTCGGACACGACTGAGCGACTTCCCTTTCACTTTTCACTTTCATGCGTTGGAGAAGGAAATGGCAACCCACTCCAGTGTTCTTGCCTGGAGAATCCCAGGGATGGGGGAGCCTGGTGGGCTGCCATCTATGTGGTCGCACAGAGTCGAACACAACTGAAGTGACTTAGCAGCAGCAGCAGGGGAGGAGGAGGTAGGAGGATGGAGACCCGAACCACCCCTCCCCAGCTGGGCACTCTGTCCACAGGCTCCCGGCCCGTGAGGATCAAATGGCACCTCAGCCTTTTGCTGCCGACCGGTTTTTTCCTGTCTAGAAACTAAGGGTTTTCCACTTTATTCTCCAAGAAGCAAAAAGTATTGCACATTTACTGTAATAAGCCCAAAGAAAATAATATCACAAACCAAATAAAATCAGAAAATATAATTGTGAAAAATAATAAAATAAGACAATCAGTCACCAAACTTTTACATTTGAAAAAAAAAGATGCCCTGTGTCCCACCTGCCTTCCGTGTGTTTTTCATCCTGACTTCATTGTCAGCCAAGTAGCTGCCTTTACCAAGGAGCTGATTTGAACAATAGAATGAAATCTACCCAATGTTTCAGTGTTGTCTAAAAGAGCCCCCTAAAGTCTTGTGGTGTGTCTGCGTCTTGCCTTTGCTGGCGGGAGAGCCTAGATTTCCACTGAAATTACTCAAGTCTTTGAAGAGCTCAGGAGCCTAATGTACTCAAGATCCAAGTAATTTATTTCCACTTCGTTCTACACGACTGATTAGGTTCAAACCCTCCGAACCTCAGACATACACTCCCCGTTGCCAACCATGGCTGCAGGATCATTTGTCACTAGGGGAAAGGAAATGCAGGGGCTTCTAGAAGACTGTGTCTTCCCACAGCGTGCATCAAGGATCTTCACAAGTTCTGCACATTTGTAGATTTGACGACCCTCACAGTGACAAAGCCCTGCTCAAAGCAATGACTCTTATCTTACAAATTACTTCTCTCACTTAAAAAAGTCATACATCCGCGTCACAGCCTTCTGGGCACGAATGTGTGTCTCCAGGTTTTGCGAGGGTGGCCCGGCCACCCTGGCCCTGGCAGGGGGACACTGGTCCTCAAGGCGGAGAGGCAGCAATGACTGTTTCCAGGGCTTTGGCGCGCCATGCCCTGTTTTTGTGGAGGTTCACTGCTGCTGGGCTCTTTCCTCTATCTTCTGTTTGATGGTAGGAAGAGGGTGTTGAGGGTGTGGTTAAGAAAGAGACTTAATGCCTGGAGTCCACAACCTGATCTTTGTTCTGATCACTGCTGGCTCCCCGGACCCTGTCACCTGTGTGGAAGTCCAGCTGGTGAGCGAGCATGCATTCCGCAGTGGAGATGGCCAGCCCGGGCCTTCATCTCTGAGGAAAGGACGGTTCTGGTCCCCGGGCTGTGGCGGGAAGTGAACCAGAGAGTGAGATTCCACCACCACCCCTTCCTCCCTCCCCGCGTGTGCTCTGTGCCGTGTATTCATCTCCCGTATTCTGCTCAGAAGCACCAAGTTCCTCTCCTTCTCTCCACTCTGCAGCCAGGCCTTGACCTGCACGCAGAGAGGGGCCTGGGGTTGATGAGGCCTTCGGGTCCCTCCCCCGACCTGCTGCACCCGCAGATCCAGGGAGCACGGAAGTCAGCTGGAATCAAATCCGCCTGCAGATGATGCATCAGAAAGCTTACTTGTCACCTACTGGGAACACTCCTTACAAGCCAACAGAGGGAAGCATATTTTGCAAGAAAATGGGAAGAGTGCCCAGTGCTTACCACATCCTTAAGCCTCATGCATGGCCCCCCTCATGGAAGCATTCACACTGTCCTAGAAGAGCTCTGAAGCCCCCGCTTTGTGTCTAAAATAGGAGCTGATTTCAATTTGTGGTTTCTTTGTTTTTTAATTTACTGAGGAAGGAAAAAAAATCTTATCTTTATTCTGGCCCATTCAGCAAATTTTTCACTAGCATCTGTAAAACCAAATGCATAAACTGATTTATTTAAAGAGAGACACCTGAGAATCTTGTTTCTAGTATCCAAGAGTATTATTTTTCCAGTTTTATTGAGAAATAATTGACATCCATCACTGTATATGTTTAAGCTGTACAGCACGCTGGCCTGATTTATATATATTGTGAAATGATTACAGTTCCGTCAGCTAAAATGCATCATCCTGAATAGATACAATAAAGAGGGGGAAAAAATATCTCCTCGTGATGAGAACTGTTAGGATTTACTCCAACAACCTCCCTGTGAACCACAGAGCAGTGTTGACTATAGCCCCTGTGCTGTGCATCACAGCTCTTCTCCTTATTCATCTTAGAATGGTATTACAATGCTATTATGTTACTGGTAATACAATGGTATCACATCTTACAATGGTATTACATTTTGACCACCTTCCTCAGAGTGGAAACTACCAATCGGATCTCTTTTTCTATCAGTTTGGTGGGTTAGGGCTTGTTGTGGTTTTAATATGTAAGAAACATCATGCAGTAGTCCTCTTCCAGTATTTGACCTGCCTCAGTCACAATCAAGCCCCACCAATCCTGACAGGTGTGAGGTGATGTCTCTTCGTGGTCTTGATTTGCATTTCGCTGATGGTTAGTGGTGTTGAGCATCTTTGCAGGTACCTGCAGGTATGTGTGTGTCTTCTTTGGAAAAAAATGTCTATTCAGATCCTCTGCCTCTCTTTTAATTGGATTATTTCATTTGATGCTATCGAGATGTATGAATTCTTTATATATTCTGGATAAATTAACCCTTACCAGATACATGGTGTGCAATTATTTTTTCTATTTTGTAGGCTGTCCTTTTACTTTATTGATGTTTTCCTTTGCTGTGCAGAAGATTTTTAGTTTGATGTAGTCCCACTTTTTTATTTTTCATTTTATTGCTTGTGGTTGTAGTGTGATTTCCAAGAAATCATTCCAAGACCTATGGCAAGGAGACTTTTTTCCCCTAGATTTTCTTCCAGGAATATCATGGTTTCGAGTCATTGTCATGTGCTAAGTTGCTTCTGTCATGTCCGATTCTTTGTGACCCCATGGACTGTAGCCCGCCAGGCTCCTCTGTCCATGTGGATTCTCCAGGCAAGAATACTGGAGAGGGTTGCCATTTCCTCCTCCAGGGGATCATCCCAACCCACGGATTGAACCCATGTCTCTTATGTCTCTTGCATTAGCAGGTGAGTTCTTTACCGCTAATTTGTCTATAATTCACTCCAAGTAAATTTTTTTGAGTGGTATAAAACAGAAGTCTAATTTTATTCTTTTATGTGCAATTATCCAATTTTACCAGTACCATTTATCAAAGAAACTATATTTTCTCCATTGAGTATTCTTGGCTCTCTTGTCAAATATCTGTTGACTTTATACAATTGAGTTTATTTCTGGGCTCTCAATTCTGTCCCATTGATCTGTGTGTCTGTTTTTATACCAGTGCCATACTGTGTTGATTACTGTAGCTTTACAGTATAGCTTGAAATCAGGAAGCGTGATGCCTCCTGCTTTGAGGAGCTGATTTTTGTATGACCTAATTTTGAGACCTTGGTCAATCCTCAGCCTCCTTGAGTGTATGTCTGTTAATGATTAAAATATGGTGTTTGAACTATTTGTTGCTATGGTTCATTCCAGGTCAAAAATACCATTTTCACCAAATTTTAAATCAACTTTACCAGGGGCCAAAGCACCTTAAAAGAAAATGGCAAGTCCCAAGTGAAGAGAGACACACCTCTGAAGGGTGGCTTGGAATTGTGCTCCTCGAGAAGGGACCTATTTGGGATTAAACAGAAGAAAAATGAAGCTTTGTCATTTTCAAAACTTGACACGTTCAGTGGCTTAATTGTTACAATAGCTGATGTTAACTAATACGCTGCTGGGCTTTAGTTCCATCACTTAAAAGAATGAAAGCAATAGTTCACCACTAGGAAAGTTTTTGTGTGGTTTGCATTGAACAACCTGTGTGAAGGGCCCATCGCCACCCCAGGAGCCTCCTCTGCACCCCCAGTGTCCCCCCACTCCCCCCGAAGTGCTTCCCCTTTGGAGTTCAGCTGCTGCCCTCATCCTGGAGGCCATGATGTGCCCTGGAATCACTCGTCTCCAGATTCCCGAGTCCTGTGTCTTCGATGGGGCAGGGCCAGCACACACTGACCTGGGCCCTCCTGCTGCAACCATGGCGACACCTCTATCACCACCACCACCACAAGGGACCACTCACCCCACTGGGGGAAACCTGTGGATACCCCCGTGAGTGGAGACAGGCAGGAGGAAGACACCATCCCCGGCAATGGCGCCCCTGTCCCAGGGCCACCGCAGGCACAGGGAACTCTCCCACTGAGGTCGTCACGCAGGAAGTGTGAGCACAGGAAAGATGACCTCCCAGCACAGCCTGAGCCATGGCAGTGACAGCAGCTCACACACCATGGACTTGCCCTGTTTTCCTCACATCTTGGCCTTGACAGCCCCAGGGTCCCTGAGATTCTGTCTTCCTATCTCATCTCTTGCTGTTTTCCTCAAAACAGTTCTCCCTGTTCTTTTTCTCTAGAAATGCTTTGAAGATTCTGAGTCTCCACCACCCAGGAGGAATACCCCCCAGGGGCCTGTGACTCCAGAACACCCAGGACCCCTGTTCCCCTAGGCAGCAAAGGAGCCAGAAGGCTGTGCCTTAAGTGGGGCTGGGGGGAGGTGAGCCTGCAGAGAGCCCTGGTCCCCAGGCTTGGCCGGGAAGTGCCCCCCCTCAGGAGCTGGGACAGCGGCCACATCGGCAGCAGCCTCCCTGAGTGTGGGGGACATTTTGCCCCTGTGCTCTGTGCTCTGCCCCGCTGCAGTCCCTTGCACTGGCCTGGCCAGTGTCCCCCATGACTCAGCGCTCATTCTCACGCTGCATCCTCTGCCCTGCCCCAGTTACTCAGTGCGGCGGGCCCCCAGTGAGGTCAGACCCTCCCTTTCCGCCTCCAGTCACTTCCTAAATCCACCCTCTCTCCAAGGAAAACCCCTCAAGTGTGTTCACACTTCCGTTTTCTCTTTCAGTGCTTCTTAATCTTTTCTTTAGGACCGTTCTGAGACCCTGAAAGAAGCCGTGGATGCTGCCCTAGAGGAAGGCCAGCCTCGGGGCTCCAGGTCTCTGCAACACCCCCTGTTTGGAGTATGAGGACAGGGCAGCACAGTGGCCGGTGCCCAGCCACACGCCCCCTGAGCGCCTCTATGTGGTGGGAGCCTCGGCTGCCCCTCCTAGTCGCCTCCCTCCTCACGGCCCCGAGCCCAGGACAAACCTCCAGGAGAGCTGCAGGCAAGGGGAGAGGGCGGGATTAGAAACTGTAATTCAAGCTAATATTTGAGGCTTGGCAAGTGCACCTCTGGGACTTCTTGAAAACCCCCGAATCTTTCTCGTTTCAGAGCAATTAAGCTAACCCCAGCGTCCTGGCTCCAGGAAGCCGCGAGGCTCCGAGTTTACTGCCGTTTCCTTTCCCTGGGCTGCTCCAGCTCCATCCTGGCCGATCGGTGCCACCGAGGGGCTCCTGCGAGCCAGCGTGGGCTGAGGCGGGGGCACCAGCGGCCTCGGGTACATGTGGCTTCCAGGCCGCGGGCCGAGGCACTGATGTGTGGTATAATCGAAAACATCCCGCAGTAATTTAATAGTTCCCACCAAGCACAGACACGAAGTCTAGCAGCCCTTCCCTCCACACGCTGAGCCCTGGGAGGCGGGGGGAGGGGGGACGCCAGCAGAAACGGGAAATCCATCTGCAGGGCTGCTGCCCAGGGACTTTCGTGCTTCTCTTTGGGTTTGGCTCTGATGTTACAGAGCAAGATGTGCACTCGGGAAACACGCAGGAAGCAGGGGTTTACATTAAATGTCTTGTCCAGCCCTGGTGGGGGTCGGGGATGGTGGGGTGCGAGGACCCTCACACACTGGGCAGGCTGGGACACCGCTGAAAGAACAGAAAGCAACACTGGTCAACACGGTGACCAGTGGGTGCCCTTTGTGAAGAGAGCTTGAATCCCACGTGGAGGGGACGCCCAGGGAGGGAGCTGACTGAAGACACTCTGAGTCCACGTCTCCCCGACCCCCCACCCTGAGAACCATCAGTGGGGAGATCCCTGGGCACCCCCTCCTGCGAGTGGATTTGTGACCAGGCAGGTAACAAAAGTGGAAGCACGAGCTTGGGAAGAAATCTGTCTTCCAGTCAGAAGTTTTCTTTTTCAATCACAATAAATTTTCCTGAAATTAGTCACGAGCCATTGCCTAAACTTCCTGTATTTGATGAGATCAGTGGCGGCCCACAGCTGTGGTTCGTGGTCTCATCTGCAGCCGCAGACTCATCTGAGGCTCTGCTGTCGAGGCCAGCAGACTGGGATGTCTGCACACGTGCATGAAGGCCTACTGTGTGCCCAGGACCATCCTGCAGGGAACACTGCTCCCCTCTGGCTCTACCCAAAGCCCGGAAGGAATGTTGACGAGATTCCCTGATGCACTAAGTGGGGCTCTGAGCAATAGTGCCAGAAGTCTTCACCTGCAGAGTCTCCAGGGTCACCTCGCCTCGTAGCCCAGGAGCCACTGGCATTCCTGGGCAGCTTGCCCCCGATGTGAGCTCAGGAGACGGGCTGGCCCAGTGCCCACCTGGTTTCGTGGCTCTGACTCTCGGAGGGGCCTCCCTGGGCTCCACGCCCTCATCTGCAAAGGAGGCTGATGAGGGCGTCATCCTGCTCAGGCCTGTGCACAAGGAGCCAGTTAATGTTGGAAAAGCACTTGGAACAGAAAGTGATGCTGTGGTGCCGGGTGGGGTTCATCATGGCTTTGCTGTGAGATGAGAGTTGGATGACACAGCTCTGACCGCAGTGGCTGAGAAAACCCATGGCATTGAGAGAGCAGACGGGGCAGGGGCGGGGGTCCTGAGAGAGCTTAGTGAGGCCCTGGGCTCCCCTGGGAAGGAGATCCTTAGCAGCAGACAGGACTGATTAGCAGACAGACCCAGATGACAGGAAAGAATTAAGAGCAGACCCAACAGCAGTCCTAATGGTGGGTCATCCCTAAGCTCTGGTGTCAGCCTTCCCACCAGGCCCCACCCTGGGCAGAGTAACAGGGATGGGACACGGCCTCTCAGGGATCACACGCCCACCCACCCCTGGGGTCTGACATCCCAAACCCCCGAGTAGCCTGTTTTCCTTCCCCCACCCAGAAGGGAGCCATGACCTCAGCCTGGACCAGGGGTGGGGCAGTCCTCCTCTCCAGACCAGGGTCCTGGTGTGGACACCACTTGCCACCCACTCTCTGATGAGAAAGTTCTCCATTGGGCATAAAATATTTGATACACATTTACACAGTACACTGCGGATATGGCATTTGTTCATTTACATCTTTGATAAATACATACAACTTTATGAGAAACACATGTCACTCTGGTGGAAGAAGTCGGGTCAGATGAGAACCTGGACCTCTGCTGTGAAATGAATCCTGAATGACAGCATCCCACTGTCCCGAATAAGATCAGCCTCCCAGCAGAAGTCCCAGAAACCGAAACAACCCCAAGCAGAGAATACACTGCGTCAGGCTCATCTGGGCCTACTTCTCCACTTTCTTTGATGTTAAACGTTATCGGAGAAAAACGTGATTCAGCATGAGCTCTGTGTGCTGGTTTATCTTGGGCGTGCTGCCGCCCACAGCCACCAGCCAGGTCCTGAAGTCAGTGGTCCTGATGTGCCGAGAGGGCTCTGGGCAGCCGGGGTCTGTGTTTGTTTCCCTGGTCTCCTTAGAAACTACCAGCAAGGCCTCACCCTCCACATCCCCCATGTCAGGGGCAGGGGGGCAGGGCGGCCCTGCTGGGTCAGGCGTTCCTACAGCCCCTCCCCAGGGATGCAGGCTGTGGTGCCCCCACACCTCCTCCCCACGCCCCCCCTGCCGCAAGGCTATGCATCCCTGCACCAGCTCCCTCTCCCTGGAAGCCCCCGGCCACCTCAACAGCCTCGTCCCAGCAAGAACTGCTCCACTTGGGTGGCTGAGGCCCATAGGCCCCCAACTCTGCTCCAGCAGGCAGTGCCCACATGTCCAGTGCCCCCCTGCACCTGACCTCACTCTGTTAAAGCCCCTCAACATTTTCCTAAGAATCACCTTTCCCAGAGCCTTCCTGTGGCAGAGGTCAGACCTGAGGTGACCCCAGGCCTGACCTGACCCCAGACCTGAGGTGACCTGAGGCAACCCCAGCCCCAAGGTGACCCCAGCCCTGAGGTGGCCCCAAGCCCAAGGTAACCCTAGGCCCGAGGTACTCCTGGCCCAAGATGACCCCAGACACAAGGTGGCCCTAGACCCAAGGTGGCCCCAGACCCAAGGTGACCCCAGCCCTGAGGTGGCCCAGACCCAAGGTAGCCCCAGACCCAAGGTGACTTCAGACCCAAGCTGGCCCTGGATCCGAGGTGCCCCAGCCCCGAGGAGGCTACAGACCCAAGGTGGCCCCAGACCGGAGGTGACCCCAGGCCTGACCTGATCCCAGACCTGAGGTGGCCAGAGGCAACCCCAGCCCCGAAGTGGCCCCAAGCCCAAGGTGACCCCAGGCCCGAGGTACCCCTGGCCCAAGATGACCCCAGACACAAGGTGGCCCTAGACCCAAAGTGGCCCCAGACCCGAGGTGACCCCAAGCCCGAGATGACCGCAGGCCCAAGGTGATCCCAGGCTCAAGATGACCCCAGACACAAGGTGGCCCCAGACTCAAGGTGATCCCAAACCCAAGGTGTCCTCAGACCTGATTTGGCCCCAGGCCTGAGGTGACCCCAGGCCAAAGATGAACCAAGATGACCCCAGACCCAAGGTGCCCCAGACCCAAGGTGACCACAGGCCCAAGGTGACCCCAGCCCCGAGGTGGCCCCAGACCTGAGGTGGCCCCAGGTCAGAGGTGCCCCAGACCCGAGGTGCCCCAGACCCAAGGTGCCCCAGACCCAAGGTGACCACAGGCCCAAGGTGACCCCAGCCCCGAGGTGGCCCCAGACCTGATGTGACCCCAGACCTGAGGTGACCTCAGACCTGAGGTGGCCCCAGGCCCAAGGTGACCCGAGATAACCCCAGACACAAGGTACCCCAGCCCCGAGGTGGCCCCAGACCTGAGGTGCCCCTGCCCCAAGGTGGTCCCAGACCTGAGGTGACCCAGACTTAAGGTGACCCTACTTCCAAGGTGAACCCAGTCCCAAGGAGGCCCAGTGTCACACAGAGGTAGCCCTCCATCCCTCTGGCCTGGAGCAAATTAGAAGAGCAGGGGATGGGCAGAAACAGGCACTGACCACAGCCGGATCTCACCACCCTCCTGCCCTCTCCTGTCCCCGAGGGCCTCCTGCTCCCTAACTCCTTTCTGAAATTGAAATGACACATTTATCCTGGAACTCAAACCCCTTAAAGCCACCGCAGTAATTCTCCAAGCATTTGCATTTTCACTTCCAATTATTAAATGGAAGCTCCGTGTCTTGTTAAAGGAATGCCTGGTTGTGGGGAGGATTTCCGGGTGAAGCCTCCCTGCACCTAAAACCCCATCGAAGTTCCACGTGGCGGGTATGACAGGGCTGTGGGTGGTTCCATGTGGCAAGTCTGGAGGCTGTGTGCCCACACGTCGCTCAGCCTGGCCCCCAGCCTCCCTCCCAGACCTCCCAGACCCCTCCCTCAGGCAGCCCCCACCAGGACCACACGCCCGAGGGGGCTACTCTGACAACCCCAAACTCTTCCTGATCTTAGCATGGGGCGTGAAAGTGCCTTGACGGGATGAGGGGACAAAGGTGGGGAGGTGAGAGGGGAGCCAGAGGGGCTGGGTGTCTAGGAAACCTCTGCCTTCACCCCTAGGGAGCAGCAGACCCCCAGGAAAGCTGGAGGGACCCCAGGTCTGAAGGCCAAAGTCCCCAGAAGACGAGAGGAAGCATGTAGAAGCCATGTGTGCCATTGTGCTGGACACAGTCACCGTTGGTGGAGAGGGCCAGGAGGGGACAGAAAACAAGAGGTTTGAAGACATGGTTCATAGCAGGCATGCTCCAGAGCACCGCCCCCCGCATCGGCCCCTGTTCACAGGCAGGGATGGGGCACATGCTGCTGACTGAGAGACTCTGATTTTCAAAGAAGCAGATTATTTATCACTTTGATATATTCACACATGCCACCACAAAAGACATTTAAAGCAAGACTTGCCATTTTTTCAGGATCCAAACCAGGCTGCTATCTCTGCAAATGGGATGAAGAAACAGTGCTTCATCTGCGGTCCTATCCACCATGCGGGGCGCAGGGCTCATCCTTCCAAAAGTAAATATTTGCGGAGAAAGGAAAGAGTGGGATTGGTTAAGCTGGTTTTTCAGGCCTAGTGCAGAAAAGTAAAAATCTGATTTATTTCTTCCCCTGTTCTGTTCTATTAAAATGAAGTCGTGCAGAAAGCGGCTTTCCCATGCATGTGTGTGTTTTACGAAGGGGAGTTTCACCCTGAGTGAACAGCCTCCAATGTACGACGATGCCCATGGCAGCTGTTCAACGTGGGTGGCACGGAAGCCGGGTTTCCTGGGAGGGTCTTGGTCAACAGTTTGCTGGGGCCAGCTCGCCCCGCCCACCTAGGAAGCCCATTCTGCCCACCCCTTCACGTCCCTGCTGAGTGACAGCATGCTGGGGGCTTAGATCAGCCACGTGGGGGCAGTGCCCAGCCCTGAAACCAGCACACCTTACACCCAGCTCTGGTCCCCAGAGACCCATCAACCCTTCAGCAGCTCCACCAGGAAATCGAGGTGGTGGAACAAAAACCAACAAACCAAGGCCTCTGCCTGACACAGGACTCCAGCTACGAAGGGCTCCCGAGCTCCTTCCTGGTCGGAAGAACCACCTGCAAACCCTGTTATCAAACACTGAACTGCCTTGAAAACTAGCTCTTGCTGCAGATTTCATAATGTTTCTTAAGAAATTCAACCTAAAGACAAATACCAGAATCCCTATGGACAGAGGAGCCTGGAGGGCTTCAGTCCATGGGGTCACAAAGAGTTGGACACTACTGAGTGACTAAGCACACACACACACAACGCATATATACGGAATCCAGAAAGATGGTACCGACGATCCTACGGGTAGGGCAGCAAAGGAGACACAGATGTAAAGAACAGACTTTTGGACTCAGTGGGAGAAGGTGAGGCTGATTTGAGAGAATGACATTGAAACATACACATTACCATATGTAAAACAGATGACCAGTGCTAGTCTGATGTGTGACCCAGGGCACCCAAAGCCACTGCTCTGTGACATCCGGAAAGGACAGGGTTGGGAGGGAAGAGTGGAGGGGACACCTGTATACCTATGGCTGATTCATGCTGATGTATGGCAAAAACCATCACAATATTGTAAACTAATTATTCTCCAATTAAAATAAATAACTAAAGTTTAAAAAAAGGAGAAATTCAATCTAGTCATTGCATCAACAGCTAATATTGTCTCAACTACAAGTAGTAACAAGATGCTTTATACACTTCCTGTTAAAATTTAAAATGAGATGATCTCCATACCAACACAAATGGCCTTGAAAATGCATCGTTTCAGCTCAAACCACAGCCATGGCAGCTATTCTTGACCTCTGTTGCAAACGCAGAGGAAATTTCTGTATTTCAAATTCCACTTAAACTTTCTGGGTCTGTATTAGGATGGGGTAAGCTCACTTTTCTCTGATGTGTCCTCTATATACAAGTAGATAACCCCAGAAATTATAAAGAGGATGATAAAAGGACCCTAAAGCCTAGATAGAAAGAAGGGCTGACTGGAGATGTGGAGGTTTGGAGAAAAGCACTGTGGTTCCTTAGGCTCCTTTGGCCTAGAACTAAGGGCAGGAGAAGCCCACAACACAGAGCCACCAAGAGACAGGGATGACATTTCTTTCTCTCTGTAGCCAGAGCACAGGGGTAGAGGACACCAGGTTCCTCTCCCCCAGCCACGTAGCTGGCAGGTAGGCAGGCCCCCTGCAGGGCCAGCCTCGCCCTCCCCCAACTGTCCTGGGAGCCTCGGTCCAGCCCCTGGCCTCCGCCAACAGCACAGGGAGTGTTGATGCAGCAGCTCCTGAGCTCCAGTCCCACAATACAAGGCAACCCAGAGGGGTTCACAGATTTAAGATGAGAGAAACCTAACTATAGTAAACCCAAAGAAATTCACACCAGCACATCAACGTGGAACGTCTGAAAATTAAAGATGAAGAAAAATATCTTAAAAACTGACAGAGAGAAATGACACATTACTTACTAAAGAACAAGAGTTTATAACAGGAGATTTGTGATCTGAAACCTAGCAGACCAGAAAGAAGCATCATGACCACATTCAAGTGCTGAGAGGAAAGAACCATCAACCAGAATTTCATGTTTGCACAGACCACACTTATCACAACAAACTGGAAAATTCTTAAAGAGATGGGAGTACCAGACCACCTGACCTGCCTCTTGAGAAATCTGTATACAGGTCAGGAAGCAACAGTTAGAACTGGACATGGAAAAACAGACTGGTTCCAAATAGGGAAAGGAGTACGTCAAGGTTGTATATTGTCACCCTGCTTATTTAACTTCTATGCAGAGTACATCATGAGGAATGCTGGGCTGGAAGAAGCACAAGCTGGAATCAAGATTGCTGGGAGAAATATCAATAACGTCAGATATGCAGATGACACCACCCTTATGGCAGAAAGTAAAGAGGAACTAAAAAGCCTCTTGATGAAAGTGAAAGAGGAGAGTGAAAAAGTTGGCTTAAAGCTCAACATTCAGAAAACGAAGATCATGGCATCTGGTCCCATCACTTCATGGCAAATAGATACGGAAACAGTGGAAAACAGTGACAACTTTATTTTGGGGGGCTCCAAAATCACTGCAAATGGTGACTGCAGCCATGAAATTAAAAGATGCTTGCTCCTTGGAAGAAAAGCTATTGTGAACCTAGACAGCATATTAAAAAGCAGAGGCATTACTTTACTGACAAAGGTCCATCTAGTCAAAGCTATGTTTTTTCCAGTAGTCATGTATGAACATGAGAGTTGGACTATAAAGAAAGCTGAGTGGTGAAGAATTAATGCTTTTGAACTGTGGTATTGGAGAAGACTCTTGAGAGTCCCTTGGACTGCAAGGAGATCCAACCAGTCCATCCTAAAGGAAATCAGTCCCGAATATTCATTGGAAGGACTGATGCTGACGCTGAAACTCCAATACTCTGGCCACCTGATGCGAAGAACTGACTCATTGGAAAAGACCCTGATGCTGGGAAAGATTGAAGGCAGGAGGATAAGGCGATGACAGAAGATGAGATGGTTGGATGGCATCACCGACTCAGTAGACATGAGTTTGAGTAAACTCCGGGAGTTGGTGATGGACAGGGAGGCCTGGCGTGCTGCCATCCATGGGGTTGCAAACAGTCGGACATGACTGAGTGACTGAACTGAACTGAACTGAACTGAAGCCATACTTGCAGAAGGAAGAGGAAATACAAAATTCTTAGCCAAAGGAAAACTGAGATATTAACAGTTTCTAACTAGCAGACCTGTTCTCAAAGACTGGCTAAATGAAACTCTATATTTCAGCTAGACGAAGTTTCTATGTTTTTCAAACTCCACACAGGTTTCAGAGCCAAGAGAAAAAAAAACAGGTAGTTTCTCATAGTGTCGTGCGGTCAAGGGTCTTTCTGTGGACTGAGGTTCGTGCCCGTTGTCCCCATGCCTGGCCCCTGACCACGAACCAGGCTGACCTCCTCTCCTGCCTCCACTGCCTTGTCCCCAAGGTCAGAACCCAGAACCAGGCCTGAATTAAGGGAAGTCACCCAAGCTGCTACAAACCAGAATGTGGCTGATGAAAACTATTGTGTGCTAAAACAGGAACCCATTCCTGAACCCCACACCCTGGTCACTGCTCTGAGCCTCCTGACCACCCTCTGAGCTCCCCCGGCCTGAGGTCAGGATCAGAGAGAGCAACCCTACGCTGAGGCCACACAGACAAGTGCAGAGTGGAGGCTCAAACTCTGCCCAGCCAGATCAGACCATTGCCAACACGTTTGAAGTGCTCTTTCTGCTGTTTCCTTTGCTGCTCATCTCCCCAGGCTCCCCACCCCATCAGCCCTGCTCTAGGAAGACCTGATCCAGCCGTTTTTGTTCCATGGACTCTTGGTCAACACCGGGCACTGTTTCTCTGACTGTGCAGAGGTGGTCAGGACGTCAGGGCGTGGTGGGTCTACGCCAGGATCTAGACAGTCGCCTCCTCGCAGAAGTGTGGTCTCAGGTCCAGAAAGATGATGACAACACGCTCAGGTCACACAGCTAGATACACATGTCTCTTAGAAAAGACTCTTTCTTCATTCTTAAAAGTCATACACTTCCTGGAACAAAATTAGCAATTGTTTTGTACTTTTAGGGTGAGAATAAAACCTTTACAGTAACACTCAAAACCCTGAGGGAGGGTCCAGATGCAATAGCAAATGGCTCATAAATTACCAGAGGAAGGACGAGGCCTCCAGAAGGGACTCCTCGGAAAGAATTCCTCCCCAGTCCAGTGAAATCCCAGCCACGGCAAGCAGGTGGTGGCGGGCGGGGGCGGGGGTGCGGAACTGGCCGTCATCCTCCCCACATTGTCCAAGGCCTAGCCGCTGGGCTGCACAGAGAAGACACAGAGCCCTGCCCAGAGGAGCAGGCCCAGGCCAGGCCCAGGGCAAGACCCCCCACGCACCCGGGAAGGGGGCTACCTTCGACCTGGGCAACCCGTGGCTCCACGCCACCGGGGGAACCCCAAGGCAGTCTGGGGCTCACATGCGTCCGTGCAGCTGGCCTTCCTGTAGCCATGCCGAGTGTTCTCACTCACACAGGCTTTGGCCGTGGCTGGGACAGGCTCCCAGGGGAGAGGCCACCCACAGAGACCTGCGTAATCAATAGCCTCCCCAGCAGGTGCTGACAGAGGGAGCTGGAGTTGGTGTGGGCTCCCTGGGAGCCTGTGGAATGCGACCCCGCCTGGGGCTGGCAGAGGGCCCGGACCCCAGCCTCAGGAGCCCCCCATCTCAGCCGCCTGGGCCTCGGTTAGGGGTGCGTGGCCACACCACAATCCCCGTTTCCCCATCTGCTGGAAAAAAGTCAAGCCAGTCCCTGAGTGGAGGTTCCTCGAAGAGCCAGGCATCTTCCTTGGGTGAACAGCAACGAGGCAGAGATCTTGTCCTAAAAGCGCCGGAGGACTGGTGTGTCAAGTGCGTGTGTGCAGATGGGAGCTTGGTATGAAAACGCCACTTCCACACATGAAGTTTAACATTTTCCTAAATTGCCACTAACTGCCTTCGTTCCCTAATGGACGGAAATCAGCTGGAAAGGGCTTCATGTGAGAGAAGCAGCCTGGCTGTGGAAGTCTGGAATCAGAGGTGGGCAAGCAGCCCCAGGAAAGACTGGGCCTCCGGGCTTGCAGGCCCTCCTCCCCCTCTGGAGGTCCCTCCCCATGGTTGCCTATAACCCCCCCAGCCCCCAGCTAGGCCCCAGCGCCAGCACCAGGGGGAGCACACCTCCACACCTGCCCACAGGCCCCCCCCACTAACCTCTCCCAAACAGGCCTCCACCCCTGCCTGCGTGTCCATCCAGACCTGGGACTAAAGCCTGACTCTCTAGTTGCTGTCCAGCCCTGCGGCTGGGTCTGCTAGGGCCCCATTTCTCCCCAACCCCAGCTCTGCCAGCACACGGTCAAGGTGTTCCCCAAACCGAGGGGAGTGACCTGAGCCCTGTACTGGAGGCTGCAGCTGCAGGAATTTCACGACAGTGGGACTTCAAGGCAATTAGATTAAAGTATTTATGTGAACTTGTAAAGGTTTAGAAAGAAGCCGACCATGTAATTGGTGATTTATGTAAATGTAAGATTTCATTAATTCCCCTGCAAACAAATCCTTCCCAGGCCACACATAAACCCAGCTCTCTCACCTACACAGAAAGAAATGCATTTTGCTGGGATATAGAAGTGTTCCATTCCAAATGCTATATATGTATTATATACATTCATAAATCTCTGTGTGTATTCGTATACCACATTCAACATTTCTGGCATGGACATCCAGATTCGAGGGGCGAGGCTCTTCTGCACACAAGGCCCGATCTGTACTGATCTGTTGTTGCCCCAGGAACAGAGAAAAGGGCCCTGGCCCAGCGCCTTCTCATGACACAGACACCGGCCAGAGGGCCGCAGGCCACCTCGCCGGCGCTGTCCACCACGCACAGAACAAAATGTGCAGCTATGCTTCCATCCGGCGTCTCTCCTCTTGGCAAGAGTTGTTCCCACCCACAAGGCCCAGTTCCCGGACAAGCAGGGGGAAAGGAGGAGGCGGGGCAGGGAGGGGCTCAGGCTCAGAGTAAGCACCTCCTCCAGGCAGTCTCTGGGCACCACTCCCCACAGCGCGCCCAGACCTGGCCCAGCCTCCTCTGACCTCTGTGCCACCCCTCCCTAGATAAACACCAGCCTCCCAAGGGCGCTGTGGCTCACAGCTTCTTCTGTCTACATTTTCTCCACTATTAGATTTCTGACTCACTCCCCTTCCTGAGCTCCACCAGGGACCCTGCTCAGTTTCATCTAACCCAGGCTTCCATGCGGGGGGAAGACATGTAGCTCCCAAACCTGCCCTCCATCACCAACACCCTCTCTAAGAAGCACCCACCCCTGGACTGAACAAGCACCTCACACCTGCTACAGGTGCAGGGCCCCACGCTGCAGGCAGTCGCCACCTCACTCAGGAGGACCCTTCAAACACTGGACGCTCGGCATCGCTTCACCTGTTTCACCCACCTGCTCCCACTTGGAGTCACCCTCTCAACTGGCATCACTTTGGGAAGGAGAACTTTTAAACATAATTTTAGTATTTAACTCTGCTCTTATACTAAATTTGATTCTGCAACTATTCTAAGAATTGCTGTGTGACTCTAAATTCACGTACCTGGAAAAGCACTGAGTGTGACCAAGTGTTGAACGTGCTCAAGAAATATTTGTTCAAAGATGGATGGAGGGCGGCGCCCCGGTTCGCTTCGGCGTCCACCGCCGCCGCTTCTTCTTCCTCCTTCGCCACCGCCGCCGCCGCCGCCCGCAGCCCCGCAGCCGCTCCCGCCATGGCCGCCGCCGGCGCCTGGCGCAGCCCCGGCCCCAGCTCGGGGCTCCGGGGGCGGTTGAGGCAAAATGTAAAAAAAAAAAAAAAACAAAACAAAGATGGATGGAGGGATGGAGGGATGAGTGAATAGATGAATAGATGGTTAAATGGATGGTTGTTGTTCAGTTGCTAAGTCGTGTCCGACTCTTTGCTACCTCATGGACTGCAGCACACCAGACCTCCTTGCCCCTCACCGTCTCCTGGAGTTCGCCCACGTTCATGTCCATTGAATTGGCAATGCCGATTCAATGGATGGATGGGATGATGAGTGGATGGATAGATGGATGAATTGAATGCTGAGCACTGCCAGGAATGCCAGCGTCTCCTCACTTTGGGTTACAGTTCCAGGGAGGGGAGTAAGAGCCGAGGGGTATGTGGCTGCTCCTGACCCAGAGGGGCACCCTCTCCCCTTGAGGTCTCCCGTCATTTCCAGAGGGTCTGTGTGTAGAGCTTCACAACACAGCCAGGAGCCACAGGGGCTTGAGCTGACTGGAACTTACTAAAGCAGTCATCTCAATAAAAAATAACACTGCGGTGCACCAGCCACTCGCCCAGTGCTCAGTGGCCACCATGCTGGAACACTGTTTTTACAGGAGACTTACTGGTCAGTGCAGAAACAGAAGTTATGTTCTGCAGGAAGAAAACGTGAAGAGACACTAACAGCCCCCAGGACCCCTCCCCTGGCAGGGACCAGCTCACCTAGAGCTCTGGCCTCGTTCCATGGTGACCAGCACTGGGCAAGGGAAGCAGCCTTCGTGTGGGTGTATAATAGGAAACACATATCTGGCGCCCTTCTAGGCTCCCGGCACAGCACTCTGAGAACCCTTGGAATTTCCTGAGCAACAGAAGTGTCTCTCGTGCTCACAACAGGGCCCTTCTGAGCAAACCCAAATTTGTGCTAATGAGGGGACTCTTGTGTGGCCCCAGGCAGCTTCAGGCCAGGCCAGGCCAGAAAAACCAAATCTGCAGTTGTCCAGGCAGAAATGAGGGGGTCTGGTGTGTGAGTCCCTACCCGCAGAGCCTGCTCTCACTTTAGGAGCTGGCATCAGAACTGAGTTGTCAGCCCAGCCAGTGTCAGAGAATCAGAAAACTGATGGCTTGTGAGGAAAATCCCCCGCTGTTAGAAATGGGGGGAAAATCAGTCCTCTATTTCCTCTCTGAACTCAGAGACTGGGGGTGGAGTTCCGGTCACACGGAGCCTGTGAGATGCTGTCCTTGAGTGGGGACTGGGGTAGGGGTGGGAATCCTGTGAGAAGCTGCCCTGGTGGGAGGTGGGGATGGTGGAACTGTGAGATGCTGCCCTGTTAGGAGGTGGGGGTGGCGGTCCTGTGAGATGCTGCCCTGGTGGGAGGTGGTCAACGAAGGTCCTGTGAGATGCTGTCCTTGGTGGGAGGGTCGGAGGGGGGGTCCTGTGAGAAGCTGCCCTTGGTGGGACGTGTGGGGGGTCCTGTGAGAGGTGGGGGTCCTGTGAGAAGCTGCCCATGGCGGGAGGTGTGGGGGGTCCTATGAGAGGTGGGGGTCCTGTGAGAAGCTGCCCTTGGTGGGAGGTGTGGGGGGGGGTCCTGTGAGAGGTGGGGGTCCTGTGAGAAGCTGCCCTTGGTGGGAGGTGGGGGTGGGGGTCCTGTGAGAAGCTGCCCATGGTGGGAGGTGTGGGGGGGGGTCCTGTGAGAGGTGGGGGTCCTGTGAGAAGCTGCCCTTGGTGGGAGGTGTGGGGGGGGTCCTGTGAGAGGTGGGGGTCCTGTGAGAAGCTGCCCTTGGTGGGAGGTGGGGGTGGGGGTCCTGTGAGAAGCTGCCCATGGTGGGAGGGGACATCCTATGAGATGCTGCCCTTGGTGGGAGGTTGGGGGGGGTCTTGGAGGGTCTTGGGCAGGGGCATGGGGTGTCCTCTGTGTTCCCTGGCTGCAGGCTGCACAGAAGGCTCTGCATTCCTGCCAGAGGCCAGTGGCTCCAGGTGACCTTTCCCGCAGTGGTGTCCACCCTGACTAGCTGAGCTTGACTCAGTAGATGATGGACTGGGTGGAACCAGCATGGTTTCACAGGGAGGATGTATGTTCTGACCTGAGAATTGTGAAAGCTATTTTCAGTTTGAGAGAGGAGGACATTTTAAATGCTTCTGCCAAAAACAGTAGATTTATACCCTCTTTTCTTTAAATACAGGTAGAATGAAACCAAATAGCATTAATACAAAATGTTTTTCTAGGATCTTGCTTTCTGGATTTTCTCTCAGGGCTGAGTCTCCACTCAAAGAAGCTAGGAACTCCTGTTCGAGAACACTGGGGCTGCTGTCCACCCCACGGAGGGCCAGAGCCCCAACCACGGGCAGAGCCGTCCACACCACGGAGGGCCAGACCCCCGACCACAGGCAGAGCTGTCCACACCACGGAGGGCCAGACCCCTGACCATAGGCAGAGCTGTCCACCCCACGGAGGGTCAGACCCCTGACCACGGGCAGAGCTGTCCACCCCATGGCTCTACCCACCTGGACGTGCTCCCCTGAGAGGCCCCAGCATCAGCAGTGCAGGAATCGCACCAGCCCCCACCCCACCCATCTCACCAAGAGGAACCTTGACCTTCTGTCCCACGTCCACTCAGACATCAAGGGGCTGGGCCTTGGGAGTGTGTGTGCAGCTGTCAGGGTGGTGGTGAGCAGCTTGACCACAACCACCCAGAGATCCAGGCACAGCCCCTCACACCGCCCCCGCCCCCCACTGAGAGCCGGGTGGAGGCTCCAGGGCTCCTGCGGTCCTGTCCCTCTCAGGGTCGTCACCACCCCAGTGCACAGATTCCAGGTCAGTGTGCTCCACCAGGCCCGGCCCTGGCCAAGCGAGAAGCAGGCGGGAGCCCCCTGCCGCCCCCACCCTCTCACCAGGTACCCTGGCATCAAGTGGGCATGTCTCCACTCTCCCCCACCCACCCTTTAATGAAAGGAGCTCTGCCCCGCAGAATCAGAAAAATCAAGACCTTCCCAAACGCTCCCCAAGGGACCAGGACCAGCAGCCCGGGCCCGGCAGGCCCACAGCAGCCCATCCCCACAGAATCCTCAGACAGCGTTTCAGTCCAAGAGAGTGAGTCAAGGCCAGACGGGGATGGCGCCTGGACTCCGGCTCCTGGCCTGGCCGCCTCCCTGCAGATCTGCACCTCAACACTCCCGCCCGGCTGGGACAACCCCCCGCCGGCCAGGGCTGTCGGCGCCAGACCGCGGAGTAGGTGAAAGTCCTGGACCCTTCACAGAAAAGTCAGTCCTTGTAAAACGTCCAGGGTGTTTTCGTTAGCCCCACAGGGAGGCCGCAGCTCTGCCCCTGCGAACGGGCAGCGGGACTTTCCTGAATGCTGAAGCAAGCTGCCCATATAGCCCAAGGGGAGGTTAGCCTCACAGCCCACAGAAATACAGATCGCGAGCTGACAACCAGATGCATCAGAAGGAAGACAGTGCAAAGCCACTCCTGCTGGGCCATGCCAGGCCCTGGACAGTAATCTCCAAAACGCCAGGGGGCAGAGCATCTGATCTGCTGGTGTCCTCTGAGGACAGAGTCGGATGGATGGAAGGACGAGAGGCCACTGAGAACGTGCGGGGAGGGGTATGTTTGTAGAGACGCCCTGTGGGCAGCCACACCTGGCTCCCCTGAGGGAGGAAATATGGTCTGGTTCTAGCTCTCACTCATGAAGACGGCACATGTGCCTGACCAGGGCTGGACTTCATCCCAGACACAAAAGGGATGGGATCCCCCTGCATGGGAAGCGTGGTTATCCTGTGAAGGACTACCTTCATCCCCTGAGCCCCCCAGTCTGTGTGCTCCTCAACCTCGCCCCTCTGGTCACTGCAGTCCTGGGTGGCCACCCAGCCCGTCCTCTGATCCCACGATGGGCGAGGAGCCCGTCGGTCAAGAGGAAAGAGTCTGGATTTGTGGATTTGTTCATTTCTGTGGTGTAAATGCTCCCACCATGGACCAATTCAAACCACCGGTGCTCAACCTCTGGGGACAGAGCTCGTGGGTCTCTGACAACCCACCCTCTCAAGTTGGTTCTGCCAGGCCCAGCCCACAGCTGTCTCCTGCCACATTCAGTCCCCATCTGGCTGGATAATGACCATCACCACACCTCAGCACCACCCCACCTTCCGGTTGGACCATCTCACACCCAGGCTGTCGCCACAGCCTCCTTGTCAGCCTCCACAGTCTCCCTGTAGGCGTCCACAGCCTCTGTCTCCTTGTCTGTTTTCAATATGACTTTAACGTTTTAAAGCTGGAACAAGAACATCACAGGCCTTGGCTGAAGCCCATCTCACCATGGTCACAGCCAGCAAGCCTCTGCCACAGCAAGCTCATGGCCACCAGGGCAGCTTTCCCGCCTCCTCCTGTGGTCCCCCAGGGACACCAGTGTGCTCCTGCCTCCGCGTCTGGGCCACATGGTCCCAAGGCCACCTCCATGACGAACTCCCTCACATCCCACAGGAAAACTGTCCCTGACCGGTGCCCCACACTGGCCCCCTTCCCGGTTCATCTCTCCCCAGCTTTTCTCACCATCATTACCTGCATGGCTTAAGGGTCTCTTCCCACAGAAGGCAGAGTCCACGGAGGCCCACCACTTGGTCTGCTTCGGGCACCAGAGGTCTGCAGCCTCAGGTGCCATCTGGTGAGTGGCTACCACCCCACACTCACTCACCCCTGAGCCCCGCTCCTGCGGCTCCCCCGTGTGGGGAGCCACTCCCGGAGCCTTCCCAGGGCCACCTTTCCTTGGGGCACTCTCTCTGCCCTGGCCACTTAGACCATCATATCACAGCCCAGACACTGGTCGTCCTGTGATAGGCCCAACTCCTTCAAGCAAGAAAGGAAAATAGGGAGTCTGCCCACATGTGCCCCTGGGAGAAAGAACCCTCGTGAGCCCAAGGGCCAGCTGCTCCCAGCTGGGCAGGCAGGAGAAAAGGGTCACCTTCCTTTCAGCAAAGGCCTCTTCACAAAGCAAAAAGCCACACCAGCCAAGCCATGCTGACAGGCTTCCTCGCCACTGTCGGGGCCTGGACACAGGGAGCGTGCATGGGTGGACATGCAGACCTGCTGCTTTACCATCATCGCCATCTCTGGCCACCCCAGCAGCTCCAAGCCTTCTAACACGGCTGGACGAACATGAATGTTATCTCTCCCACACAAACAACTGCTTCCAGTAGTAACTGCAGGTGTTCCTGTGTACACAACAAGAACAAATACTAAAACTGTGTAACACTACAGAAAGGTGTAACACTCAAGAAATACTTCTAAAAATTATCAGAAAAATTAATTCAAGCCCCGGCCCATGCCACCCCTGCAACCAGCCAGGGAAACCGCAATCTTCCCTGAACACCCCACCTCTGTCTCAAAGGAACGTGTTTCCAAAAGACATTTCTTCCAAGGTTTCCCTTGGGGCAGGTGCCTTCCGCAGTTGTGTGACGTCAGTTGTGTGACGTCAGTTGTGGCTTCTCAGCCTCCCCTTTCACTGCATCCACCCCAGGACGGGTCCACGACCCCGCGGGGGCACCGAGCACTCGGCCTCCCGGGTCGGGAGGAAGAGCCAGCCCCGTCGTTTCCTAACTCTGTCCCTGCGTTTCCTTCCCGCAAAGCGGAAACTGGAGGCGGGACTCCAATGCGCAGGTGTGGCCTCAGGGCGCAAGGGGCAGGTGAGGTGCGGTGCGCTGCAGCTGCAGGTGCAGAAGCGCGGGCAGGTGAGGGGCGGGCAGGGGCGGGGCGCGGGCAAGTGCGGGGGCACGCAGGGCGCGTGAGCCCAACACTCGGTCCCCTGGCACATCCATTCGTGGAGCCGCGCGGGAAGCGCTCTAGCCCCGCCCCGCTAGCTCCTCGCCGGCCCGCGGCCCGCAGCGCAGCCGCTAGACTCAGGGACATCTGGCGGCCCCGGGCGGTACCCACTCTGATTGACAAACGTTTTCTGTACGAGGAGCAGGAAAGAAATCGCGGAAACGCTGCATGCAGCCTAGCAAACCCCCCGATTGCTGGAAAAGGGGCTGCGGGCGGTCCGTGCTCTGAGTCTCGAGCTGCTGGGCGGGTTTGGCTTTTAGTCCAACTCCTGTTTGCAGAACAGCTTCGCGGCCACGAGCCGGGAATGCAGCGGGTGGGCGGGCAGGTGCGCTGGGCTCAGGGCGGGCGATTGGGGGCGGGAAAGGCGGCCCTCAGGCGCGTGGAGGAAGGGTCAGCTCCACAGTCCGCAGGTCTGCGCGCTGAGTTCCTCCCCCACCCCCGCTCAGCGCGACGTCCATCGCAAGGACCAGCATATCTACATGCAGCTGCGATGTGAGCCAAGGACCGCGCCTCTTCCGCCAGGACAGAGTCACAGCACTGAGCGAAGACGCGGAAGTAAATCCGAGCCTTAGGACACGCTTCACGCCGTTTACATTTGCAAAGACATTTATTACTTAGGGTAGCAGGAAGTTTAAGTGCATGTGCCCAGTTACCACAGAGGGTGTTCTTGATATTAATACTTCTCCATATGGATAAGAATATTAATCACATAGTCACAATTCAAACATAGAAAATCAAGAAATGTAGAAATCTCATTTTTTAGAAAATAAAATATTTTAGAAGTTTTTTTTTTTTTTTTTTTTAAGGAAACTTGCTTATGTGACTTATGGATACTTGGAGCAGTATACGGTGAAATTCCTGTGTTCATATACCACAGAGTGATGTCCCAGGAAAGTGCCAGTCTGCAACTGTGAACTGACCTGCTTGTGCTTGAATCTAAATAGTGTCCTGGAGTCTGAGTTTCCCTGATCTCAAGAGCTGCTGCTGCTGCCAAGTCGCTTCAGTCGTGTCTGACTCTGTGCGACCCCATAGACGGCAGCCCACCAGGCTCCCCTGTCCCTGGGATTCTCCAGGCAAGAACACTGGAGTGGGTTGCCATTTCCTTCTCCAATGCATGAAAGTGAAAAGTGAAAGTGAAGTCGCTTAGTCGTGCCCGACTCTTAGTGACCCCATGGACTGTAGCCCACCAGGCTCCTCCATCAATGGGATTTTCCAGGCAAGAGTTCTGGAGTGGAGTGCCATTGCCTTCTCCCAAGGGCTTCTAGTCTTTAGGAAAGAGAGTCCCTGGGAAGTATAACTACCATCCCACGTACACCTGTGATCTGCAGCGTCCAGCTTCCAGAGTCCCTGGACCATTTTTCAAATCACTCTGAGAACTACTACTGCTGTGTGTCCTAGTTACATGCCTGCCAGTAATGAGCGCATCATACTATTACATAACAAGACATCAAGAAAATGTCCTTATTTAAGGGAGAAAAAAGACAGGAATAGGACTTCCCTGGGGGTACAGTAGATAAGAATTTACCTGCCAATGCAGGGGATACGGATTTGATCCCTGGTCTGAGAAGATCCCACATGCCACGGGACAACTAAGATGTGTGCCACAACTCCTGAGCTGGCATGCCCTAGAGCCGGTGCTCCACGATAAGAGAAACCGCTGCAATGAGAAGCTCATGCACCACAACTGGAGAGTCGCCCCCACTCGCCACAACCCGAGAAAGCCTGCGCAGCAGCGAAGACCCAGCGCAACCAAAAGTAAAATAAAAGTAAATAAATGATTTTTAAAGCAAAGAAATTTTAAAGACAAAAAGAACTAAGGAAAACCCGGCTGACTGAAGGCAGGACCAGTAAAAAGTTTTCACCTCAGTCCTTCCCCTGAGATGACCAGTGAGTCAAGGAGACAGGTTACCCCACGCCCCCTGACCAGCGTCTTTGAGATGGAGACCAGCCGTGCCCACTCCTTCTATCGCCCTGGGGCAGAGAGGCCGCTGGGTGTGCGTTTGTTTCCCCACAGGGCAAAGTTGGCCAGCGTCATCTCAGGACACCGTGTCCAAGAGAGCCTGCAGAGGAGGCAGGCAGCCAGACTCCTCTTCCAGCGGGAATCAAGTGGGCAGAAGGAAAGCCCCACAGCCCAACCCACAGTAGGGGCATCATCCACCAGGCCCTCTGAGGAGGAGAGGGGCCCGTCCCCTGCTTTTCCCGGTCCTCTGACAGCCCATGCCATGTCCTGGAACACTGACTCAGGAATGACTCAGAGAAGATTTCCCACTGAGTGAATCAGCGGCCTCAGGCCCTGCCTGTGCACCCTGGGTACTCCTGGGAGGTCTTCCTTACATTCCTGGCCAGGCCTGGTCCTGCTTCGCTCATGAGATCACAGCCCAGGGCGTGGGCCTGTCTCCCCACCTATCCCACCGAGGAGACCCAGAGCCTGCCTGCTGCACATCCATGTGCGCGTGGGTTCCTGTCTCCTCCTGCCGATCAGGCAGCCAGGAGACCCTCCCCTTCTCTCCCCAGTGACCATGCCCCTGCCCCAGGACCCTCCTGCCCCTGCAAGGCCCATATGCTTACAGTGTGCTCCACTTGTTCACCCTGTGGCCCAAGGGTCTGGGGTTCTCGGAGGCAGGCTGGACGCTGGGCTGTGTGGCCCTGACTCCAACTGGGGGAGAGTTTCAAACAGAGCAGATCAGGGAGCCATGTGCCCAGCCTGTCCTCACTCCCATCCCTCCTGAAGGAAAAGGTCAGAGAGGCTGTTGCAGCCCCCGTCCCACCCCGCCCCCGCTCCCCAGCCCAGCAAACATCAGCCCCTCCTGGCGGAACAGG
This sequence comes from Bos indicus, assembly GCF_029378745.1. NCBI lineage: Eukaryota > Metazoa > Chordata > Mammalia > Artiodactyla > Bovidae > Bos > Bos indicus. Next base: position 20,017,064 of record NC_091773.1, on the reverse strand, counting down.
AACAGGAGAGCTTCAACCTCTCGAAGCCTCACAACAAAACGCCCTGAACTATGCAGCAGCCTTTCTGAGACAAAGTCGATTTTCTTCAACAACGCGTCCCTGGACCAGGGCGTGAGCGGCCTAAACAGAAGTGGGCGGGTGGGGCGGGCAGCTCACAGGGCACTCCAGGATCCCTCCTGACTTGACGTGTTATGTAAATCCAGGTGCATTATCATTAATCTCAGTGTAGATTCATCTTTCTCTTCAGCCACCAGGTTAGTTTAATGATGCAGCTGCTGTGAGACATGGAGAGACACTGAGCGCAGGCCCCAGAGGAGGAGAAGGGCTCCCCAGGTGGCCTGGGGCTACTCACGTCCTGAGCCAAGACCAGCCTTCACTCTGGGAACAGATAAATATAGGCTGTGTAACTGTCTGGAGCCCTGAAATTTTCTAGAGTGCAGCATGGGTGGTTAGGTGATGGCCAGCATTATTCTCTTACCACTCTCTGACTTTCTGGGTTTGTTTAAAACTTTATCTATGCATGACTTTAATTGCTCAAGTTCTAACTAGCATCAAACATCTCAAGCATTTTGTTGTCCAGCACCTCATTCCCACCACAGCCACCTGCTTCAATTGCTCTGTACATGTCCACACACACACACGTGTATACACACATGCACATGTTCACACACAGGCATACGCACATGCACACGTGTGCATTTACACAAGCACACACATATGCAGACGTTCACACACAGGCACACACGGGTATAAGCACACAAACACACAGGCAGTCATGTACACGTTCACACATAGACACGCACACCTGCTCACACACAGGGAAATGTATCTTTTGGGTTACAAAAATAAGAGGAGTGGGAAACGTCAGAAACTGTTGAAGCAAAGAGGTTCAGAGAAAAAAACCTCCTGTCAAATCACGGTGGCTCGCCAGGTAGTGGCGGCCTGCCTGGTGCATGGGATGGGCACAGCCACATGTGGGTTCAGAGCCCCAAGGGCAGCCCTGAGTCCCCGAGTATCTCACTGGGAGGACCCAGTGCAGCACTGCCTGCGTGGGACGCCTTCTCCTCCTCCTCGCCTGCAGTCAGGAATTTCCCAGAAGATTCTCCACCCAGGAGAGGGACCTCCCTGTCTCCTTGACCCTCCACATCTGTGTAGCCCGATTCCCTCTGGGTGTCCATATAAAACCAACATCAGCCTCCTCGGACCCTCCAGCAACTCACTCACTAGCTGAGCTGCCCAGGACTCAAGGCACCTCATGGCCCTCCCTGGCAGCCACACCACCCACAGCTTGGCTGAACTACCAGCCCCACCAGGGTCTCCTGGAGTTCCTGGTTGAGACCAGGAACCTCTCAGAGTGCTGCTCTCACCTGCACAAATCAGACAGCAGTGGGCAGCATGCAGCCAGCGCTGAACTGCCCCTGCTGACTGACCCGCAGGTGCCTCCAAGCGTCATGGCTTCTGAACGTACAGGGAGTCTAAGTATTCCTTCAAGTTTTAGACATAAGCCCTCTTCTAGGGAAATAACCCTTTACTCATAACACTGTGTGGGAAAATCAGAAGTGATGGCATCACTTCCTCTGACACATCTTCTTCCAAGAAGAGCAGAGCTGCCTTGCGGACAAGTGGCACTCTCTCATCCGTCTTCCTCTTGGACTGTCTGAGTCCTGTGGGGTGCTTTCAGGCAGGACGGTGGTAATGGCAATCGAGAGGGAGAGGGTGGGGATTAGAGCAATGATGAAATGGAAAGGCACATGGACAAAGAGACCCCTGTGTTACACCCACCAGGTCCCGCTGCTGTCCCAGAACAGAAGTAAAAAGCCAGATTTGGAGGCTGAGTAACCTCAATGCACAATGCACACGACCCTCAGCTTCAGAAGAAATTCCAAGTGACAAGAGACGTTGAAATTATCATCACCACCCTTATCATTAGTAATCTTCCACTCAGTTTCCCTCCACTCAGCAATTTTTTATACTTTTTATTGGAATATAATTGCTTTACAGTGTTGCATTGGTTTCTGCCGTACAACGACGTGAATCAGCCATATGTATACACATATCCCCTGCCTCTTGAACCTCCCTCCCACCCCATCCCAACCCTCTAGATCATCACAGAGCACCGAGCTGAGCCCTCCTGCTATAGAGCATCTTCCTACTAGCTAGCTATTTTAAACATGGTAATGTATATATATCTTGGGGGTGGAAAAATTGAGAGGTAGCATACGGCAATGTTTAAATGAAACTCTGAACTGCAATTTTTCTGTTTCAAAGAACGTATTTCTGTTGTGTTTCCACGTAGAGAAGCTTTATTATATAAGCAAATCGAAGGTTCTGAGATTGTCACAGGCTGATGTTGAGACTTGTTCCTGGGAAACTGGTCCAGCCTCGGGTGGACGGTCAGCTCTGGACACTCCAGTCACCTGAAGAGCTGACGGGCGACAGGGAGCTGACGGGAGCCATCAGAGCAGCGTGCCCGAACCCGCTTGCGCTTCCCTTTGAAGTTTTAGACATAGTACATGTCAGAGATTTCCCAGGTAGGACCTCATTTCTTAACAGCATGCAGGGTAGTCACAGGAGAGAAAGTTTCAGAGTTTCAAAGATAGACATGCTATTGCATGCAGGTCCTCTCCTTTCATGAGTTGGGGGCTATCAACTTCAGAATTATCTTTTATTGACACAAGGCCACTCTCAGCGGCTCCTGGTTGGTCGCACACACTCCCCGGCTCCCCCTTCCAGGGAGGTCCCCTTGGAAAATGTGACGCTCTTACCTTCATGCCTGAAGCCCCCTCAATGAGGCCAGTGTTTCACACCCGGCTCCCTCAGCAGGATAACGGTGCAAGGTGTGAGGCTCAGCCAGCACCACCAGGGACGCTCATCCATCACGGGGCTCCCTCTGCTGGTGACCGACGCCAGGAGCCCACAGTCGCCGACAAAGCACAAGGAATTTTTCATGGAAATCAACCAAACACAATGTCTCCGAAACCGTCAAAACTTGGAGAGTTGGGGACCCGCTTTCTCCTCCTTAGACATCTTCATCCGGCGGATGCTGAGAAGACCTGCATTCTGGGGTTAGAGACGCCGGCTCCAACAGTTGGGGCCCAGTGTGGCCCTAGAGTCCCCAGGACCACATGAGATGTAGAGGGAAGGATGTCCACACGCCGTGGGTTGTGTGGTGGCTGAGACCCCGGAGTGTGGGCGCCCACCTGCTGCAGTCCCCCTCTGTCCTGGAAGGAGACCCCACCCCATCACTGAGGTTACTCACAGGGACCCTGCACAGAGAAGTGGCACAGCTGGAGCCCAGTCCTTCGTGTCCCAGCCAGACCCGCAGAAGCTCAAAACCCATGGAGAGCATCTTCCCCAGATCAGAGGGGTTGCTACTCTCATCACTAAAGTTCCAGTTTCACTAAAGTCCCTGCCAAATCTCTTCTTGTGTTTTATAGGTGGTTTCCTTTTTTACACTATTTGTTAAACTATGTAGTTCTCCTTAAATACTTTATTTAACACTTCTCTTTATTTCTCTTGAAATAAATACTTCACTCCTTTTTGTCAAGTACTATCTGGTCCATTTGGTTGATGGTGAGTGAGGACTAACGTTTTACAAAGTGTGAAAACTGAAAACACAAGATAAAATGACCAGCACTGAGGTTCCTTGTCTATACATGAGTACTTTTCAGAGTATCTTTTGAAATACTCAGGGCTATAGAATTTTTAAAAGGGCTACAGTATGAGGCACTGAGAAGCAGAGGTCAGGCGATGGATAGAGGTCGGGCCAGGAAGCTGGGCTGCGTCTGCACCAAGCCGCTCCCACAGCCACTTTGCCCCACGCTCCATCCACAGAGGCGCTGCCAGAAACACAAAGCCTTACTCAGACTTACTTAAGTGGCAAGGAATTTACAGGCTCTCTGACCAAGCAGCCCAGGGAAGGTCAGTTCAGTGTGGCCTGGAGAAGGCCCCCTCTGCTTCCTGCCTCGATACAGTAAAGCGCCCACGACCCCCACATGCCCATCGCCCCCCGCCCAGCCACCAAGGAACATTCCTGAGCCCACCCTGCAGACCAACCACACGGAGCTCTTCCGCCAGGCTTCACAGCACAGAGCGGACCGGTGTCCACTCATAGGCACTCTGGAGAATGCACACCACTCCGCACTCACCCCTCAGGGAGCTTGTCCACCTCCAGGCAGGGAGTAAGGCCCAGATTTGACCCCACAACCTTCCATCCACAAGTGCTGTGGCTGTGCACCTTTCATGGACGAGGAAACCAGGGCTCAGATCAAAGAACCTGTCTGAAGCCACCCCACTTGGAAGACGGACACCCTTGACTTAAGCAGATGGGCTGACCCAGTGCCCACACACCCATCCCTGACCCGAGGCCGCATCCCATGTCCCCTCCCAGGAAGGCACAACCACCTGAAGGCAGGAGCATCTGCAGAAAAGGCACCACCCTGCTTAACCGGATATGTTTCAAACTCACGTTGCCCCCAGGCTCTGTTTTCTGGCAGCTTTGAGGTTTGCTACAGGGTCCACTTTTCTGACTTCCGTGATCAACTTTGTCACAGGATGTCACAGTGAAATTCACGCTGGTGAAGTTCCTTTCCTCAGAGAAGCTTCGTTTTCATCTCTAGCTTCACTTCGGCTGCAAGTTCCCTGAGGCCCAGAGTCTCCCGGTCCATTTACACTGGCCCAGCTCCCTACAGACTGTGGTCAGGGGTGCACTCACCTGTCCTAGCACCTCTCCTGCTGAAGACGTGGTGCTGCTAAGACAAAAATAGCAGTGCTAACCCTTCAGTCCCCAATCTTCTTAGGAAATGCATAGGAGTTCTCACTGAGTGCTTGGTAAATAAAGAGCCTTGTGCCCACAGATGGACCCGAGGGAGAGGACATGTCCCTGCAGCATCAGGCAGCTAGGGCCTGGCTAGGAAGGTGTGCAGCGCATCCCGGCCCTGGGGTTAGTTTCCACAAGGGGATCACACTCCCCATGACCAAGCCCTCCATCCCCAACCCCCACCCCCACGCCCATCTTGGGTGAGACTGAACCAGTTCCTCATGCTTTTGAACATGTCTCATTCACAGGCTCAGCTGGCAGCCCACCACTGCCTCCCAGGTCATCTACAGCCCTGGGATGACTCTCCAGGGGCCTGGCCATCAGCTGGTGAACTGCTAGACATCTGTGTGGAGCCCTCCTGGACCAGCTGATCTCAGACACACAAGTAAGCTCTGCCAAGACCAGCCTAGCTGGACCCCCACCCAGAAGATGGTGATCAGTGATGAACGGTGCTTGGTTTAAGCCAGTACATCTGGAGGCTGTTTGCACAGTTGTATGTATAAAGCTTTAAATTAATAGATTTTCAGCATTCAATAATATTAGCAGTAATTTTTCCCATCATAGCAATTTAAAAATATAGATTCTTATCTAACATGCAAATCTGAAATCTACAAAAGCACAATGGCCTTGTCTTTGCATGCCTTATTGCTATAAGGGACCATATTATTTGATTTAAATAGCCAACAAGCACTTTCCATTTAGCTGTGGCAGACCTCCTGGGCCATCCCGTTTCATGCTGAAGGCTGGAAGCCATGGGGGATGAAAGGGGACAAGAGAGCTAGTGAGCACAGCAGGTATTTTCGTCACAGAGGAACGTGGGATGGGATTGGACGGTACCAGCAGGACTAAGTGATTTGCGATGGACCATGGGACCACTTACAGACACCTCCCTCCTTTGGGGCTCCCTCAGCCTGGAGTCAGAGACCCCAAGCATCATCAGGGACATGCTCCCCAGTCCCTCCTCCTGCCTCTGCTCGCATGAGCCGGGCCATGGTGTCGAGTGTGGTAGGTCCTGTTTCTCTCAGAATACATGTCCCCAGGACCTCTCTCTCTCTCGGCCTGATGTTGACATACAGCTGTGCAAACAAGCTCCTGTTCCCGTCTTGGCTGATCAGAAAGGCACATTCAGAGATGTCCCACCGAGGCCCACACAGCAGGACCTAAGAAACCACAAGAAAGGATCCAGCGCCGAGTGCACACAGCAGGCAGCGCAGACCGTCCACCTAAGGGCCTTCTCTTGTTTTTTACCCACATAATTCCATTTCTCCAGGGGCAGCAACACACCTCGTGCCCAGCTGCAAACCCTCGGTGCCCCCAGCCACTAACCCTCGGTGCCCCCAGCCGCTCTCAGAGCAGAGACACAAGCCCTCTGTGTGGTCGTCTGTGAGACCAGGTGGCGCCCCCATCCCCGGCAGAACCCAATTCTAACTGACACACAACAAGGACTGCTACCTCCACACACACCACTCAACCTCAACCATAAGGCACATGATAAAAGAAGATGCTGGAACATGACTTAGCACAGTCTCTCATGTGCCATGGCAAACAGTGATGCACACAGAGCAGCCGAGAACGGAGCACTAGGTCTGCACACTGGCTTGTCCATGGTCTAATAGTCTTCTAAGACCAAGCCATAACGTCCCATAACGCAAGGTCATTTCCAAACTCAGATCTTATTTGCAAAGGAAACCTAGAATCTTGAACTTGAATAAACATCTTTGCTCATCTGAAGGCCAACCCAACTTCAAGAGCCAAATGTAAACAGACTCCAACCTTCGTATTGATTTAGGGGTGTGGAGCAAAGGTGCCCAGTGCAGCCAACTCACTCCATAAACACAACTGAGCACCTATTCTGGGCCAGACCATGGCCAGGCTCTGGAACATCAGAGGAATTTGTGGCTCCAGAAAGCCTTATTCCATGTCACCGGCAAGCAGAGCCAGCTTGGACGGGGACCTTCAGACGTCTACCTGCCAAGGGCAAGTCTTCTGGCTGGGGAAGCGTCCCAGTGGAGGAGGTGGTAGTTTGAAGCCGTGTTTGTCGTGGGGATTTGTGACTTTTAAAATAATCTGTGTTTCTAACGTTATTCTAACCAGCTTTTAGTCTTCCTTTTATGAATCTGAACTCCGAAATCTGTCCAGGGTTTGGATCCAAAAATAGTTTCCATTTCTATCCCTCATCAGAAACAACACACGGATGGAAAAGTTGGGTCCGAGGGCCCATTACGTGAGGCGTCAGTAGGTGCCCTGTCTTCACACCACTTCCTGTCTCTCGGGAAATCTGGCGACACTTCATCACACGCGGGCGCTCACTCCCCGTTTTCCTCTGTGTACTTTACAGCAGCATCTGTCTCTATGGTGATCCCGCCCGCCTGCCTGCCAGGACCCGCGCGCCTTTGAGAGGCTCGAGTTCACTCTCCTTACGAGGTGGCGCAGGAAATCCACTAATGCGTCTCTTCCAGCAACAGCCACTTAAGCCCATCTCTGCTTGATGATGTGAACTGTGAAATCGCTGTGCTCAGAAGACAGGCCCTGCCCTTCCTGGAGTCTGTCGGCCTGGGCTCCCTGCTCCAGAAAGTCACCACCCTGTGCAGCAGCTTTTATGTTCACTTTTGTCCACCGTGGCTGTCCTGATGAAATTCAATGCAAGGGACCCAGAATAACCCAACATAAATCAAGTCTGTGCAAACTAAGTGCCTCCAGCAAGAGGCTCTTGGCACCGCAGGCAGCCGGAAGGGATTCCGGTCCTCTCTGGAGGTGACCTCGTTAGGCCCTGGTGGCAAATTTGCGTACAAAGGCCCGGACTCTCTGCCTTACACTTGCAATTTATACTATTTGGCAAAGACACTTAAATGCTAATAACACGTCCCTTGCTTCTGGGAAGACAGCGTTGGTGTACTTTCCTCTCCTGCCCCCATGAAGTACGACAGAAACACTGGGCATGAAACCCTGAGAGGTGAGAAGAGAGGCCAGACTGGCCGGCGACCTCGGGACCTGAGGGAGCACCACGCCTCATCCCTGGGTTTCTTTCTGCCTCCAATGTCACAGACTTGGAGCTGAAGAACCCGGTAACCTGGAAATGCTGACTGGCACGGATAAAGAAGCCCCTGCAGAAGCTGCTCTTTCTGGGCAAAGGACCAGGCAAAGGGCAGCCCATCCAGAAAGAGAACTCTTAGGAAACAGCCACTGTGCTCCGGCCAAGCACCACAGGCAAAGCCAGGGTCCCTCCCCAGCACTGTGTCAGGGAAGGCCGAGACAGGAGCCTACACACCCCCACCCAGGTCCCAGGCCCCCAGGGTGGTGTCAGTGGAGATTACATGGGAGCCTAGATGGCCACCCCAGTGTGGACTGTAGCCCCAGGGACCTCCCTCTATCGTCTGGGTGGTGCCAGGGGAGGCCGAGGGGACAAGAGGACTTTCACCACAGCCCAGCCAGTAATGCCCTGCCATGGCATCAGTGAAGGGCAGAGGGGGCAGTCGCACCCCTCACAGCCAGGGATGTGCCCATGGAGGCCCAGGGGAGTTGGGCCTCTCCCAGAGCAACAAGGGATGCCCCTTGGTGTCAAGGGAGACCGAGTGGGGATCCAGGACTTCACCCCACCTGGCAGTGATGAGAAAGCACCCTCCTGGCCCCACTGGACCAGTGTTAGAGGAAACACACACAAACCAAAGGGCTCAGAACATAATAACCAGTGTTCAGGCTCCTGTCGAAATTCATTCATCACGTCAAGAACCAGGAGGATCTCAGATTGACTGAAGAAAGTCAGTCTACAGATGCCAACACTGAGATGACCCATGTGAGAATGATCTGACAAAGACTTTAAAGCAGCCAATGCAGAAATACGTCAGTGAGCAAATAAAAACATGCTTGAAACAATGAAAAATAGAGCCTTAGCAAAGAGAGAAAGTCGCTAAAAGGAATAGAAGAAACAAGAACCAAATGGAAATTTTAGAACTGAAAAATATAACTGAAATTAAGCTTAATGAACGTGCTCAATGTAGGATGGAAGGGACAGAGGAGAGAATCAGTGAACCAGAGGACAGAGAAAGAGAACTCATCCAACCCGAGCAACAGAGAAGACAGGCTGAAACACGGCAACACCCAGAGCCTTCAGTTCAGTTCAGTTGCTCAGTCGTGTCCGACTCTTTGCGACCCCATGGACAGCAGCACGCCAGGCTTCTCTGTCCATCACCAACTCCCGGAGCTTGCTCAAACTCATGTCCATTGAGTCGGTGATGCCATCCAACCATCTCATCCTCTGTCGTCCCCTTCTCCTCCTGCCTTCAGTCTTTCCCAGCATCAGGGTCTTTTCCAATGAGTCAGCTCTTCACATCAGGCGGCCAAAGTATTGGAGCTTCAGATTCAGTATCAGTCCTTTCAATGAATATTGAGGACTGGTTTCCTTTAGGATTGAATGGTTCGATCTCCCTGCAGTCCAAGGGACTCTCAAAAGTCTTCTCCAACACCATAGTTCAAAGCATCAGTTCTTCAGTGCTCAGACTGTAGCAAAAAATTTCACATTTGTGTCACAGGAATCTCAGAAGCAGAGAAGAAAGTTGAGGGGAGGGCACTGAAAATACCCAAAGGAAATAGCTGAAAACATCTTAAATTTTGCAGAAGACATAGATTCGAGAATTAAGGGAATCCCGATCCATGGGTCAGGAAGATCTCCTGGAGGAGGGCATGGCAACCCAGGCCAGTGTTCTTGCCTGGAGAATCCCATGGACAGAGGAGCCTGGCAGGCTACAGTTCACGGGGTCACTAAGAGTCAGACACGACTGAAGTGACTAAACACACACACAAACAAGATTAACCCAAAGAAATCAACACCAAGACATCTCATAATTAAACTTCTGAAATCTAAGTCCAAGGAAACCCTTGAAAGAATCCAGGGCAAAAAAAAAAGCTCTCACCTATAATGGGAAGGAACCCAAATGATAATGATTTCTCCTCAGAAACCAAGAGAAAAGAAGTGGCTCAACACAATTCAAGATCTGAAAGAAAAAAGAACAAATGGAATTCATCATCTGTTGAAACGTCCTTAAGGAATGAAAGGGAAACCAAAAGACCCTCAGATGAAGGAAAACCAAGCAAGGTACCGTCCGAAGACCTGCCCTGAAAGACTGGCTACAGGAATTCCTCTGAACAGAAAGGAAACAATAAAAGAAGGAATCTTGGGATATCAGGAAGAAACAAAGAACACAGTAAGCACAAATGTGGGAACACACACCAAACTTTTCTTCTCTTGAGTGTATTATATTATATTATACTATGCAGTTCAAGCAAAAATTACAGCGGTCTGGTGCGGTTCTAAATGTATGCAGAGGAAATGTTTAAGATAATTGTGTTATAAAAATGGGAAGATGAAGGGACTGGAAGTAAACTCCTACAAGTCATTCCACTGGCAGAGCAACAGGGGGCCCCTTGACTGGGTGGTCTGCCGCCGCCAGGGGCCGCCAGCTTGGAGCCCCCAGGCCCCGAGGCACCCACAGCTCATCCCAAGGGCTCCTGCTCTGTGCCCAATTGTTCATTTAAGGGCAAAGGTGCAATTATCCACGCTGCTCATCTCTGGGACCCACAGTACAGAGACTCACTCTCCATATCCAAGCGGACCACACAGTACCTCATGATGAAGGGTGAACCCTGCTGCTCCTTCTGGTCTGTTTCAAAAGACCCAACAGCAGGATGTGCCAACATCCTTTAGAAGTTACTCCCATGGGTGCCTGAAGTAAAGCACGAAAAACTGATCAAATCCTATCTACTATCTGCAACCACAGCTCCTGGACTATCACATCTGACTCTCAGAACCATATCAGCAGGAACTTACAAAAATTCACTGTTCAGCCCATTGCTACCAGACTACCTCCTCTGCCCGTGGCCCTGCCTGGCCTGGAGGAAGAAGACGGAAGGCATCCCAGGCAGTTGGGGCATGACTGAGGCTGCCCCACAGCAGCCACGAAGGACGTGCGGATAAGTCACTAAACAGGTGAGGCTGGTTCACTTACAGATACGCTGCGCTCACCCTAGGCGTTTACAGCCTGGGAGCTGCAAAAGTTTGCGTCAGGCTTGCCTTATGGTCTCTAGGAGCCAAACATGACATTGAAATGATCCATTCCACTAATATCGTAACATTTTGTCAATCTGGAACGCATTTTCATCGAAAGCCCCCTCAAAACGGTCTCCTTTGTTGTATTTTCTTGTTGGCTCATTCCATCAACATCTGCTCTGTTTAGACAATAAGAGTTAGAGCTGCGGATGCTGTCGGTACTCAGCTGCTCTTGGGGGTGGGGGAGCCCACCCCAGCCTGGCAGTGTTTATGTAAATCAGTGTGGCTGACACAGCCTTCATAAACACACAGGGGAATGTAACAAACACGCGGTTCACACAGGAAATGCTTGCCTGAGAGCTGGCTTTGGTCTCAGCAGACTGATGAGGAGCCGCTGACATGGCAGATCTGGGTTCCCCGTGCCCAGGGCTCCACCCGCAGCCACGTGGGACCGGAGGGGCCTGGCCCACCGAGGGGCCCTGAAGTTCTCCGGGTGGGACGTGGCCCTGCGTGCCGGGCCCTGGGCCCCTCTCTAGCTCTGGGACCCCACCAGCTCCCATCACCTCGGCTGGAGAGGTTGTGGGAAGGCCCTTCTGACCCCAACCCTTCATGTTTATTCAGGAAACGGGGTGGAAGGAACCATCACAGGCACATACAGACACATGGAGACCAGGCTGTTCATATAGGCAGACGGGGCACCAGGAGGGGCCTGGTTCACCAGCTCGGGCAGCCGAGAGAGAGCAGGAGGCTGGGGACACTGTGCTGCTCTGTGCGCTGTTGTGATGTGAAACACATGCTGTGCTCTCTGTGTGTGCAGTGCTCTGCTGTCCTGACCAGCAATGTACACTATGCGGCCCTGTGCTGCGCAGTGTCCTGGACTCTACACTGCACTCTGCACACTGCACTCTCTACTGTAACACCACACAGCTGCAGGGCACAGCACTGTGCAGGGCAGGACACCACAGTGCAGCAGAGCGCGGCAATGCAGTGTGGTGCGGCAGCAGGGCAGCATGTGCAGTGTGTCCTAGCACTACTGCAGTGTGTGCAGTGTGGTCTAGCACCAGTGCAGTGTGTGCAGTGTGGTCTAGCACTGTGTGTGTGTGTGTGTGCAGTATGATCTAGTACCAGTGCAGTGTGTGCAGTGTGTTCTAACACTAGTGCAGTGTGTGCAGTGTGGTCTAGCACCAGTGCAGTGTGTGCAGTGTGGTCTAGCACCAGTGCAGTGTGTGCAGTGTGGTCTAGCACCAGTGCAGTGTGTGCAGTGTGGTCTAGCACCAGTGCAGTGTGTTCAGTGTGTTCTAACACCAGTGCAGTGTGTGCAGTGTGTTCTAACACTAGTGCAGTGTGTGCAGTGTGGTCTAGCACCAGTGCAGTGTGTGCAGTGTGTTCTAACACTAGTGCAGTGTGTGCAGTGTGTTCTAACACTAGTGCAGCCTGTGCAGTGTGGTCTAGCACTAGTGTAGTGTGTGCAGTGTGTGCAGTGTGGTCTAGCACCAGTGCAGTGTGTGCAGTGTGGTCTAGCACTGTGTGTGTGTGTGCAGTATGATCTAGTACCAGTGCGGTGTGTGCAGTGTGGTCTAGCACCAGTGCAGTGTGTGCAGTGTGTTCTAACACTAGTGCAGTGTGTGCAGTGTGTTCTAACACTAGTGCAGCGTGTGCAGTGCGTTCTAGCACTACTGCAGCATGTGCAGTGTGGCCTAGCACCAGTGTAGTGTATGCAGTGTGTGCAGTGTGTTCTAGCACTAGTGCAGTGTGTGCGGTGTGTGCAGTGTGGTCGAGCACCAGTGCAGTGTGTGCAGAGCACCACACAGCACAGCCTTGGATAACACAGTGGACTGCAGTGAAGTGCAGTGTGCAGTGTCCCAGGGGCAGCACTGCAGCAGAGTACATGCATGTGGTCCTCTCACACACCACAGCACCACATGCAACTGCCCCGCACTGCCCCGTCCTCTGGCGTGGGCTGTACCCTGGTCTCCTGCACAGCCCTTCTGCCTGCGCTGCGGGACCCTGTGCTCTGCTTGCTCTAGGTTCTCCGGTTCCTCCCAGCACTTCTAAAGGAAGGTCAGAGGCTGCCCTACTTGGGACACAACTTGATGAGACCTCAAAAGTCAGTCTACTGAGCTAACTCTGAAGGAAAGAGATACCCAGACACCCTTGGGCACAGGTGGGGGCCCAGCTCACCTACAGGACCATGAAGTGGATACCCTGGCCTCAACCCCCTCTGGCCAGGTCAAGTCACTGACTCACACCTCCTGGTGCTCAGTCTAATTATGTCATCTTGATTCCAGAAAATTCCCTGGGCTGATGACAGCATAGAAGGAATGTCCAACAACTTATTCCTTTTTTGCAGATAATACAGACTGAGCAAAAAGCTTCCAGAACATGGCACTGAATCAGACACAGAGACTTGCAGCTAGAAGTAAACCCAGAAAACACTTTAAGGCCCTCACTTCACAAAAGAGGGGACAGACTCAAAGCAGTTCATCCACCCCCATCACAAGCCATTGAATGTTCAGGCAAGGTTGAGTCCCTGTGCCCTGGGTGCCGCCCCTGACCCCACACACCTGCTTGTCTGGGACCACAACATACAAGTCACCTGGCACCACAGACTTGTCTGGTCCCATGGGATCACAGAGGGCACCCCAATCACTGCCCCCCAGGCCAGACACAGAGGGGCAGGCAGAGGGCCGTGCCAGGAGGATCCACCAGCACAGAATTTCCTCCCACTCAGAGGCCGAGATTCATGTCTTCTTAGTAAGAAAATCAGACTCCATCACTTCACAATCAAGATTAGCCGCAGCCCCAGAGGACGAATTACTCACCAGATTGCCATCTGGGAAACGTCCACCGCTCTATCTCTTCCTGGGTGAGGAGTCCCAGATGTCCAGATGTGGGGGCCGCTGGCTACCATGGCGACCAGACCAACACAGAGCAGCCTCTCCACACTGTGCTCCAGGGAGGCGGCCTAACCCAAATTCTCTCTCCCGCTACCAGAGCCAGACTTCCCACTCAAGTGGAAGCAGGTCCCTAAGAGGGTCTCAAATGCCCCTTGTCTGTTGTCCGCCAAAGCCCAGATAGGGGTCCAACGGAATACCACACAGACCAGAAGCTTCCGGAAGACGGAGGGCAGACTCTTCCACCCTGGATCACTGTCCTGACGGAAGGTGAGGGGCTTAAGCGCAAGCCAGGAGCAGCTGCTCACAGGCACCATCTTCCTTATGGGAAGTGTGTGATCCTACATAAATTCAGGGTGATCTTGCGCTGAGTGGAGCCCTGGTGCAGGGCCCCTGACGGCTGGGTCCGGCTTGCTGCCTGGTCAGGCTCCTCAGCTTCAGGAGCTCCAGAAGTCTTGTGAAGACAGAGCGGGAGGGAGAGAAGACCTTTCACTACAGCTGGGCTTATTTCTTGGCCCTAAGTAAAAATTTCAGAAAATATTTTTAACCTTATTTAAACAGAAAATGAACACTAAAAACACCTCCGTGCCCCCCGCCAATTCTTGCAAAGAAGGAGCTGCTTGGATAACACTGAGTCGTTATAAAATATTTATCTAAAACAGTTTACTTATAATTACATTAGACTCTGTGATATATTTCTGATCACAGGCTGCCCAGCGCAAACCGACCAGACGGTTCTCGGAAGCCAGCACTTCTCAGAGGTGGGCCTGGAAAGGGCCTGCGTCAGCTGGTTCCTGTCTAACAAGAGTCCATACAGTAACCAGCTGCCCTGCTCCCCAGCCCGGCAGCGAACCTCTGGACCTGTTTTCTGATCTGTGGTCTGAGAAGCTGAGCCACTGGAGAGGCTGAGCCACAGGCAAGGCCACCTCTTCCAACACTGGTAGCCATGAACACCCAGTCCCTCAGCCCAGGGGCCAAGGTCGTTCCCGCAAACAAACTCGGGCCCCCCTGGGGTCCCCACAGGCACGTGCACTGTGGCCACTGCCCTTGGCCTGGGTGCTGGGAAGTGCCAGGGACGCTGCCTCTTCATCTTCTTTCTTATCCTGAGCAAACGCATCTCCAGAGCAGAGGGCCACCTGGCAAGGCTCAGGAGCTTTGCCTGAGCTTGTGCGCCTCCAGCAGCACACGGGGATGGCTCCCCAGCCTATGACCCGGAGCCCGATGCCAGACCGGACCCCGTGGAGTCCGAGAGGCACCGGCAGCACCCACAGGTGGCCCTTGCCAAACTTCACGTGCAGGGCCTCAGGTTCTGTGGGGTCAGAATCTTGGGCAGGTGGGGGTCCTTCGTTGGGAAGAAAAGCGTACAATCACAAGTACAAAATGACACTGAGACTTGACCAGGATGAAGAAACCAAACCACACAAATTCAGCGAGCTCCGGGGACTCAGACCCTTTCTTCCGAAAGCCTTTTGCCAGAAATGCTTACATAAAAGGGCCTCCTCTCCACCCAGAGCCACGCCCATGTCCCACCCACCCAGGCAGGGGGTCCCTGAGCACAGACCCTCCCTGGCTGCCGGGGGAGGGAGAAAGCTTCTCAGCTGGGCTGTCCCTCCCGCCTCCCACGCCTGCTCTGGCCTCTGTGATCCGAGCTGCTTCACTGTTTGAGTGTCTTTTCCACCCACAGGAAACCCAGGGACACAGCAAGGGTCAACGGCAGGGTCCCAAGCTCCACATGTGGCACCGACGTCAGCCTGAAACATACACTGAATGGAAACAGATGTGTGAAAACGGGCTCTCAGAACACGTGTCCCACACCTGTCACCTGAGTCCCGGCCCCACAGCGCTGCCCGGGGCATCCCCGAGTCCCGCCCTCCGTTCAGACTCGGAGGACTCCAAGCCATAAGCGGCCGTGGAAACGTATACATACATCCTCGTCTCAGCGGCTGTCTTCTAAGGGCTATTTCTGTGTGATCCAGCTTTAGGTTTTCAACTCTTGTCATATTTTCTAAACTCCGGTCTCTTGCATTTACTTTAGGTCTGCGGCACCGCCCTCCCCAGAGGGAAAGCTAAACAGTGCGGTCAGGACTTGGTGTTCCCACGCAGCCCATGAAAACCCCTGTCCTCACTGTTAACTGTGGCGCTAACAGCTGTGCTGCCCCCACCCCACGAGGTCTATACCCCCCCACTGCCCAATGGATGGGCGGGCAGGTGGGTCCATGTCCACGCACATCAGGACCAGGTGTGTGGGAACTGGTCCACGCAGCAAGCAGCTCGGCTCCCAACCAGCAGAAAAAAACCATGCAGAGCGGGTTCACTGGAGGCCCATGCCACATCGCTGAACGAAAAGCTGGGAAGCAAGACCTAATACAATATGGCCTTATTTATGTACATATCTATCTGCCTGTATTTGCATGTTTCATACACACACATGAAGATTCTAGAATAGTGTTCAGTCAGCAAGTCAGCAGACTGATTATTTCTGAACAGTGGGATCTTGTCTAACTCTGAATCTCTTATCTGACCCTCTCTCCAGATAAACACAAAAAATAGGCACAACGTGCAAAATATAAGTTTTACAATGAACAGTGACTATTTTTCAAAAGGAGTAAAGCATTTAAAGATGAAGGTGGCAGGCCTGGGGGCTCAGAGGGAAGCATGCGGAGGAGCCCTCGGGGTGGCGGGGGCGGGGGAGGACAGGCACCCAGACCAGAGGGATGCACACGAGTTGGGGCAGGGAGCAGCCTCAAATTCAAGTTACAAACGCCCTGTTTTTGCTGTTTTCTCTCTCAGCATTGCTCCAAACTCCCAGTCCCACAGGGTTCAGCGGAGATGGAGGACAAGAGGGGCTGGTTACAGCGGGA
Organism: Bos indicus; assembly: GCF_029378745.1. Lineage (NCBI taxonomy): Eukaryota > Metazoa > Chordata > Mammalia > Artiodactyla > Bovidae > Bos > Bos indicus. Next base: position 20,000,447 of record NC_091773.1, on the reverse strand, counting down.
GGCACCTGGGATCAACGTGGGGCCTGAGTTTAGAATCCAAAGACCTGGGTTCAGACCTGGTCTGGCTGCTGAGTGATGACAACGACAGAGTCAAGGGCACTTTCCAAACCTCTGTCTGCTTGTCAGTTGCATCTTTACCAGGAAACCCGCAACGTCACACATTTAGCAATGTCATCTCCATCTCTAGGTTGTGCTAAACAGAAAACCAAATAATTTTACGACTGTATTTTGTATTTTCAGAGGCTCAGGAATAGCGGTCTTGGAAGTCGTGCCCACCTCCCCTCTGGACCTGCCTGCACATCTGAGAGCCCCGCCCCCTGCCCCGTGGAGCCCCCACACGGGTCCACCAAGGTTGGCAAAGATTTTTAGTCACTAGAACTTATTAGGGGCTTTCCAGGTGGTGCTAGTGGTAAAAAATCTGCCTGCCAACACGGGAGACATAGGAGACGTGGGTTGGATCCCTGGGTTGGGAAGATCCCCTGGAGAAGGAGATGGCAACCCACTCCAATAACTCCTGCCTGGAGAATCCCATGGATGGAGGAGCCTGATGGGCTACAGTCCATGGGGTTGAAAAGAGTCAGACACAACTGAAACGACTGAGCACAGGATCCCCGCCCATCTCCTCTGGCCCCTCACCTCGCTAGAGATGGCACGTCCCTTGTCACAGCAGCCGCCTCCTCCCTGGTGGGAGCCTCGCAGAGCAGCTCAGTCCATGGTGACTGTCCAGGTAACCGTCCGTGGTGACCATCCATGCCACACAGAGGGCTGGGGGCTTCTGAGACCCATGTTTCTCCTCTTCAGGGAATCAACAGCCAACTCCTTGGGTCAGAAGGTACTTGTGGCCAAAATCACTGGCTGTCAAAAAAGTTCAGGAAGTTATCTTCCACAAATCACGAAGACCAGATGTGTAACCAGTGGGAGAGATTTTTTCCAAGGGGTTGATCACTAAAAAGTAAATGATCCAGCCCGCTGTGGGCATGCCCACTGCCCCGGCCGCTGCCCCTCCCCTAGGGCTGCTGTCCCTGTGGTCACAGACACCTCAGTATCTCTCCCCTGCTTCCTCCTTTCATCTCGTGTTTCATGGTCCATGAGCTGGACTAGGTCACAGGCCTGTTCTGTGTTTGAAGATCAGTAAGAATAAGAAGTTGTGCTGGGCATAAGATGCAGTCCCTCGGTTTTACCACCAAACCAGGAACAAACTCCCAGTGGGGCCGGTGACATTGGGATGGAGTGGTTGCAGTCCCCAGCACCTGCTCCACCCTGGGACCAGCGGCAACCTGATCTCTGCTGGGGGAGCCACACACACACCCGGGGCACACCAGCTCCTGTTTGGGTTCCTGACCCAAACAGCACCTCAGGCTCAGCACCTCCTGGATGAAGCACAGTGCTTCTCTGTGAAACTGGCTGTGTGCGTTTAATTCGCAGTAATTCCTTCAGCTCCTCTGTCTCTCCTCCACCGCCAGCTTCCTTCCCACCCAGAAGTCTATTTTATCTGAAAGAAGGACAGTTGCCTTGCTTTTTTTTTGGTTTCCACTCACATGGAATATCTCCTGCCAGACATCACTTCCAGCCAACATGTATCTTTAAGCTGAAATGCATCTCCTGTTGGCAGATACAGTTGGGTCTTCATTTTTCATCCCTCCAGCCATTCCACGCCTTTTGATTTCTGGGTTTGATCCATTTACATTTAGAGTGATTATTAATGTGTCAGGATTTTCACCTGCCTTCTTATTGTTTGTCTTCTGGTCATTTGTATTTCTTTTTTTTTTCCCCTCTGATTCTGTCTACCTTTGTATTAGGTTGGTACACACATAATTAGGATTTTGGATCATGAATTTTATTAATAGGTTAGTTTCTTTTTTCACTGGTTGCCTTTAAGATTCTTTATCATTGATTCTTTGACAGTTTCATTAGAATGTGTCTTAGAGAAAGTCTTTCTGAATTGAGATAACAAGAACTTCTATCAGCTTAATGGATCTACATCTAATTTCTTCCCAGATTTGGGAAGTTCTCAGCTATTACTCCTTTAAATAATCTCTGTCTCCTCCCCTTCTCTTCTCCTCTGGTGCACATTTATTATTATATCTGTCTTTCTGAGCAAACCTGATAGCTCGCATAAGGTTTTTTCACTAAGTCCACATTCTCTATTCTAATGGAATTATTTCTTCAATCCTATCCTTCAAGTCACTTAGTCTTTCTTTTATCTGGTTTGCTCTGTTACGAATACTCTCTATTGCTTCTTCATCTCATTCACTGGATTCTTCAGCTCCAGAATTTCTGGGTTTTGTGGGTTTTTTTTTTTTTTAATAATTTCAGGATCTGATAAAGAAATCCTCTGTTAATTTTATCCCTGAGTTCATCAAATTGCCTTCTGAGATTTCTTACGACTCATTGAATTGCTTTATAATGGCTATTTTTAAAATTCTTTATCAGCTACATTGCAATATTCTGTGTCCTTGAGTTCAGTTGCTGAAGAATTTTCTTTTCCTGATTCCATCTTTTCTTGATTTTTCATAGTGTCTGACAACCTGTGTTTCTACTTTCACACCTGAGTGAACAGACAGCTTCCTTAGTTGAGAATTTATTCTAACAATTCAACAAAGGTCTGTCTAGTCGCTATGGTTTGTCCAGTAGTCATATATGGATGTGAGAGTTGGACTGTAAAGAAAGCTGAGTGCCGAAGAATTGACGCCTTTGAACTGTGGTATTGGAGAAGACTCTTGAGAGTCCCTTGGACGGCAAGGAGATCCAACCAGTCCATCCTAAATGAAATCAGTCCTGAATATTCTTTGGAAGGACTGATGCTGAAGCTAAAACTCCGATATTTTGGCCACCTGCCGCGAAGAACTGACTCATTTGAAAAGACCTTGATGCTGGGAAAGATTGAAGGCAGGAGGGGAAGGGGACGACAGAGGATGAGATGGTTGGATGGCATCACTGACTCGATGGGCATGAGTTTGAGCAAGCTCTGGGAGTTGATGATCCTGTCCTTCCCACACCAGCACAGGGAAGCCTGGCGTGCTGCAGTCCATGGGGTCTCAAAGAGTCGGACACGACTGAGCGACTGAACTGAACTGAACTGAACCATTCAACAGGCTGGCAATTAGAAACCTTTCTCCTGTGTCCCAGAAGGTGGCGCTACAGCCCAGTCTTGCGGCCTCTCCTGAAGGCGTTCGGGCGGGTCCACCGAGGCTTGTGCACCTAAGCTGCCTGAGAGGGGCCTGGCCTTGGCACGGGGCCTTGGGGGTCCCCGCGAAAGCAGTAAGGTGACCCTCCGGTAGTGCTCCCGGAGGTCCCGGGGGAGGACTCCAGGGCAGCAGAGGGAGACACGATCCTTCAGAGAGTGTTCCCTCTGCCCCAACCAACCCCCAACCCACCCCCCACCCCCGTCCTGCCACCTCCCACCGCCCCCCCAACACCCCGCCTTCCGGTTTCCCCTCGCCCCCTCGCCTCTCCCCCATCTCCACCCCCGGTCATCCATCCGGCCTGAGGAGTCCAGGTGCCGCTGGACTGAAACGGGTTCGTGCTGCCACAATCCCACTGCTGGGTCAACTGGATGGTCATTTGCAACATCCCACCTTCTCGGCCAAAGCGATCCCCTTGGGGAGGGGAGCTGACTGTGTGAGGCCCTCCACCGCCCGTCCCTCAAAACCCACTGCCAGGTTCCCCGTGGGCAGGCGGGACTGCCACCGATGCTCGGCCATTGGCAGACATCTGCCCAGTTTTCACCCGAGGCTGCCTTCCCCATCACGGCTCGTGGGGGTGGGGCAGGCTCTGTGACCCCCTTGGACCTTCTAAGGCCTGTCTGCTGACTGTCGGTGCACAGGTGGTTAAACCTCCCTGGTTAGAGTCAGTCACAGGTGTCCAGCTAGTGGTACGTCAAAGGGGAGAGAAGAAAGGAGCGACTCAAGCTGCCATGATGGTGACTCCACTCCCCCTGCTTCACATTCACCTGACCTGTGGCCTTGGAGCCAAAGTGGGTCTCTGGCTTGGAGCATGTAGTTGGATCATGCTTCTGGTTTTCTGTTTTTTTAATCCCTTCTGCCAATCTCTGTCTTTTGGTTGGAGAGTTTAATCCATTTAAATTTAAAGCAATTGCTCATAAGGAAAGACTTATTTCTGCCACTTTGCCATTTGTTTCTGTATATCTTATATAATTTCTTACCCATGTTTCCTTCCATTATTGCCTTTTATGTTAGGTGATTCTTTGTAATGATGTTTTGATTCTTTTTTTAATTCACCTTGTGTATATTTTATAGATATTTTCTTTGTGGTTGCTGTGGGGGTTACATATAATACCCTAAAATTATGATGATCAAATCTGAAATGATATCAACTTCAATCACATATAATAACTACTCCTACACAATTCCACATTATCATTGTCACAAATTACATTTTTATACATCACCTGCCAAATTAGATTGGCACACGATGTACACAGATTTTTAATTATTTTATGTATTTATCATTTAAATCCTGTAGAAAATAAAAAGTAGTTATAAACCAAAATTACAGTAGTACTGGTATTCACATTTGCCATGTATTTATCTGCACCAGAGAGAGATCTTTACAGCTTCTGTGACTACTATTTACATCAAACACGCTTGCACTCCACTGTCAGCAGTCCCTCCAGCATTGCTTATAGGGAAGGTCTAGTAGTAATGGGCTCTCGTCTATGGGGTCGCACAGAGTCGGACACGACTGAAGTGACTTAGCAGCAGCAGCAGCAGCAGTAGTGATGAGTCTCCTCAGCTTTTGTTTACCTGGGCATGTCTTAGTTTCTCCCTCATTGGGAAGGGCAGATGGAGAATTCTTGGTTGACAGTTCACTCTATCACCCTACTGCTGACAATCTTATGGAGGACACCTTGTATGTAAGGAGTCACTTTTTATATGTTTTATTTCATCTTATCTCATTTATTTACTTCTGGCTGCACTGGGTCTTCCTTGCTGTGCCCAGGTTTTCCCTAGTTTTGCTGAGTAGGGGCTACTCTCTAGTTGTGGTACACGGGCTCCTCATTGCACCGAGATGTCTGCCATTTCTGAACTCTAGGCTCGATAGTTGGGACACATGGGTTTAGCTGCCGCTTGGCACATGCAGTCTTCCCTGACCAGGGTTGACACTGGTACCCTTTGCACTGACAGGCAGAATCTTGACCACTGGACCACCAAGGAAGTCCTGGGTTACTTTTCTCTTGCTGCTTTCAAGATTCTCTTTTTGCCTTGCCTTTTGACAGTCTGATTATAATGTATCTCCATTTGGGTCTCTTTGAAATTATCTTACCTGGAATTATTGAACTCTTACTTGTAGATTCACATCTTTCATTAAATTGGGGGTTTTGGCCATTCTTCTTCACATAATCTCTCTCTCACTCTCATGTTTGGGGACTCCCATAATGCAAACATGTATCTGCTTGTTCAGATCAGATCAGATCAGTTGCTCAGTCGTGTCTGACTCTTTGCGACCCCATGAATCACAGCACGCCAGGCCTCCCTGTCCATCACCAAATCCCGGAGTTCACTCAGACTCACGTCCATCGAGTCGGTGACGCCACCCAGCCATCTCATCCTCTGTCGTCCCCTTCTCCTCTTGCCCCCAATCCCTCCCAGCATCAGAGTCTTTTCCAATGAGTCAACTCTTCGCATGAGGTGGCCAAAGTACTGGAGTTTCAGCTTTAGCATCATTCCTTCCAAAGAAATCCCACGGCTGATCTCCTTCAGAATGGACTGGTTGGATCTCCTTGCAGTCCAAGGGACTCTCAAGAGTCTTCTCCAACACCACAGTTCAAAAGCATCAATTCTTCGGCACTCAGCCTTCTTCACAGTCCAACTCTCACATCCATACATGACCACTGGAAAAACCATAGCCTTGACTAGACAGACCTTTGTTGGCAAAGTAACATCTCTGCTTTTGAATATGCTATCTAGGTTGGTCATAACTTTCCTTCCAAGGAGTAAGCGTCTTTTAATTTCATGGCTGCAGTCACCATCTGCAGTGATTTTGGAGCCCAAAAAAATAAAGCCTGACACTGTTTCCACTGTTTCCCCATCTATTTGCCATGAAGTGATGGGACCGGATGCCATGATCTTTGTTTTCTGAATGTTGAGCTTTAAGCCAACTTTTTCACTAGTTTCCCATAAATCCCTTCAACTCTGTTCACTTGAAACCTGCCCCGGCTGCAGGCAGGAGAGGGGTGAGATAGGGAGGAACACCACAGGACTCTCCGACCACTCTGAACACGGTGTGTTCTTGACTGGACGTTGGCTTGGCGACTGTAAACTGCCGGTTTTCCCGAGCCCCAGTTGAGGTGGTTGAGATAGTTTGTTTCCTTCAATGCTTCTGTCAGGGAGCAAGAATTATAAGCTTCTCAGACCACCATTCTGCTCATATTAACCCCTCTCCCAGTTCTCATTCTTATTTTACCACTTTCACTACATTTCTTGAACTTCTAGTGTAGTGACATTCTGAAACAAAGTATACAAATTTACCAGTTTACTTGCAAGACTTTGGCTTGCTGGACCTTCATCACACTACCTTTCAGGTAATCGTGTCCAGCGTGATCTTCGTCTCCACCAGCTTCCTGTCATCCACAATTCTCTATTCAGAGTTTTAGAAAAACAGCATGCTTAGTCGCCATGTTCTCCTAGTCTTCTGCCCTGTCTCACCAGCATCTGTCCCATAATCAGAACCCTGCATTAGAGCTACTTTGGTTTTTACTGAATCACAAACTAAGGCTCCCAAGCCATGAAATCTCCCCAGGGAAAACAGTCAACAGGTGTCAAGAGCCTTGTAGATGTCAGAAGCACTAAGAGTCAAAAGGTGATAATTACAGATAGTCTCATTAGTGTATGCTTAGTCGCTAAGTTACGTCCGACTCTTTGTGACCCCGTGGACTGTAGCCCCCCAGGCTCCTCTGTCCATGGAATTTCCCAGGCAAGAACACTGGAGTGGGTAGCCATTTCCTCCTCCAGGATAGAGACTCATCCATTCTTAAAATTCCATGATAAGAAATAATGTTGGTCCCCATTTAAAATTAAGTAGAATTTTATTTGCAGCAGTGAAAACCAGGAAGTAGGTAGTTTATCACAAAAACAAAGGCTTTGAAATCAAACAGACCAATATTCAAATATGGATATTGGCACATACTGATAGCAAATTACTTAATTTCTATAAAACTCTGTTTCTCATCTGAAAAGTAAAATGGAAAAAACAACTGTCTGGCAGGGATAACATGAAAATGAAATAAAATAGCAGATTCAAAGTTGTAATATTGAATTTCATGTTCCCTTTGCTAGTAAAAAAAATGAAAATTTCCCCAAAGCTATGAATTCTAACTTTATTAAAGAGATACTACTTGGACACCAGTCTTGGTTTATATACTTTTTCATTTGCACATGCTGTAACAGTGTGTAAATGTGATGCAGTGTATCAGGAGGTTCCAGGGTGAAAGTCTAGGGTATTTCTGGAAGACAGATGGAGTGGCCTGCCAGCGGGATATTTTGCACGAGGGGTCAAGATTCCTAGGAAATGTTTCTTATAAAAGAGGAAAGAGTCAAAGTCACAGATATGCCCCTAAGCTGGTTGAGTACAAGTCAAGGTGAGGTTTTCCTGAGTGTTGCTAGCATAGTGATGTCTAACATCACTGTGTAACTCAGCACACCCTCCACCTGCTCCCAGCTCAGGACTGACTCCCAGGGACAGAGGAACAAAACGCAGACCAAGGAGAAATGAGAGCTATTTCCTCGATCTCCTCGGGACATGGGGGCACTCATCCACTCTGGTTTACAAACAAATGAAACAGGAGTCCAGGAGAGAACTGCCTCCAACATTGGCACAGCTTCAGACTTCAGACTGACAGGCAGAAGCCAGACCAGGCAAGAGGGGACCTGCCCCAACTCTGCTCGTCGTAAATACACACAGCAAACTGAAGGAGCGTGCAGTGCCTGGGGGGCACAGCCTTCACGGGAGGTCCGGCCTGGCGCTTTCCCCGGGACACGGCCCCGCCAGGCCCCACCACCACCTCCCCGCCTCCAGCCCACTCTCCTTAGCGAGGGCGGCCATGTCCAGATGTGGTGCCGGTCTGTGGGTTGAACCACTGCCCTCAGCCGGGACCAACGCTGCCCTTGCACACGGGGGGACATGTGGGTGTGAAAACGGATGTGCGAGTTACACTTGTGTGGAAAGTTAACCTACCTTCTCAATCTCCCTCACCATAAGCACAGCAGACCTTGCACGATGAAGCAGGACCCAGGGCGCCGAAAGCACTTCTCTCACTCTCTGGTGGTTCTGCCCATGGGTCCTGAGGGGTCCGCTCAGCAGCCAGGACTCACTGCTAAGCCGAGAACCAAGGGCACCTGAGAAACCGCGTGCCATCTCTAACTGCTCAGGATACTCATGAACCTGTGTGTGTCAGCCTGGACACAACATGCACAGAGCGTGATGCCAGTGCTTTACATCAGGACGAGATGGACATTTAATGCTAGAAACACAGATTGCTTTATATTGATAAAACACAAATAATACAAATTACATAAGGTATCATCAGACTTTTTAAAATTAAATTTCAGCTTCATTTCAATCATTTTGATTGAAAATTAATATCCATTTTTGTAAATTTGCATTTTAATGTTAATGTTGTAAAATAAAAATAATTTTTGAAAAATATTACTTTCTGTAATTTTCACTTGTTTTAATTTATATTTTTAAAGACATTTTCATCTTAACCGTTTAGAGCACTACTGTCAATTGAACACAAATTATGTAAAAATCATTGTTATATCTATAATTTGTGATTTAGCTGAAATAAGGCAAGAGAAAATAAATTTTATATGATATCTATTAATTGTATAATTACGTATATTTTATTTTATTATTTATTCAAACATTCACAGAACACCCATATATATGGAATAATAATTAAAATCATCTTTGATACTTTGCTCTTAGTCATACAAAACTTGTAGCTTTACTTATATTTTTGTCATCATAAAGACATTTATCAGGATAAAACAACAGAACATGTACACTGGTACCTGTCTACTGGTCTGAGTTACAAGCTTAATATTATATGTGGCACGTGGGGCCAACAGGATGGAGGGGCCCAGAGACACCCCAGGCCCAAGCCCCAGGGCCCCCACAGCCCAGAAGCCCTGGGAGGAGCCCCTAAACCCGAGTGGCAAGCTGGAAATAACAGCCCAGCAGGTCCGGGCACCAGCACCCCCACCCCAATACTCCCAAGAAACAGCCAGAACTGGGGGTAAACTGGAGGCCAGTGTGATTGTACTGAGAACAGAGAACACCTCTGAGCTTCTGCCCTGTGGACCACTTCTACCCCAAGACCATGTGGCCTTAAAAACATTAAATCACATAAAGAAGCAGAAAAGTCCCTCTCCTACCAAGCCTACCAGAAAAATGTGCTCTGCAAACGTCTAGACTGATCTTAATTCTGCTGTAATAAGCAATTTAGGACTTCCCTGACAGCTCAGTGCAAAAGAATCTGCCTGAAGTGCAGGAGACTTGGGTTCAATCTCTGGGTCAGGAAGATCCCCTGGAGGGGGAAATGGCAACCCACTCCAGTATTCTTGACTCGGAAATCCCATGGACAGAGGAGCCTGGAGGGCTACAGTCCATGAGGTCACACAGAGTTGGACACGACTAAGCAAATGAACAACAACTGAGTCACCATGGAGTGAAGCAGGGTCCGGAGCTGAGCTGAGCTCTAGGAGAGGCAAGTGGTGCCTGACCCTCTCAGTGCCCAGGGTCCTGCATAAACACATCCTCTCCAGCCAGGGCGGCCCCCGAGGAGTGGTCAGTGTTCACAAACACCAGCCTGCAGCCCTGCTGTCTGGGGTGGAGAGGTTAGTCTCAGCTTCCTTGGCGTCAAGTGGGGGTGACAATCTTCAGAGGCCCCCACACGTGGGAGAGAACACACCTGTCCCCAAGGTAAGTCAGGTTCCTCTGGGACAGGAAGGATGAAGGGGAAAGCAGGGAGGCTCCATCTTCACGTAGACCGTGCCCGCCCAAGGGGTAGCCTGGACAGTCTGGAGACCTGTCCAGGACGCGCCACTTGGTAGAGTCCCTGAACCCCAGGACTACAGGAGGCTCCCCTTACTCTCTCTGTATCTTGCTGTCATCAGAGCATCAGTCACTGTCTGGAACTGTGTGGTTTATCTCTTGACATAATTCTCTCTCTCCCTCTCTAGAAGGTAAGTTCCAAGAAGGCCAGGCCTTACCTGTGCCACTCTGACGTGGTGAGGACTCAATAGACACACAGAAGAAAGTGGGGAGGGGAGAGAGGAGCTAAAGCTGAGACCACCCCTCATATTCCCCCAAACGGAGACAAAGATGAGGCCATGTCGTAACCACACCTGAGCTCGCCCCCAAAGGTGGTCCCCGTAAACAGCTCCTGGCCAGCGTCCAGGCACAGCCCTGGTGCCATGTTTTTAATGGTTCAATTTTTATCTAGTAAAAAGGAATTGGCATCAAACTGATAATTAAAACATTAAAAAGACTGCTGAGTGTTTTATTTAAATTTTTCTAAGCCTATTTTCTTAAGGAAATGTGCCTTTCAGCCAGTGATCTTGGTCAAGCTTTAATGACTTATTTATGGATCACATTCTAGATCCCCATTCTGCTGATTGAAAACAGCACTGTCTTTGGAGGGAGACTCCAGGGTGAGATAACTTCCTGAGGCTGGTGAACATTCACCCGATGCCTCACTCAGAAGGAACTGTTACCTGACTTGGATTCGCTTCAGCCCGTGTCCCCAGTTTCAACTCTATTAAGCTGCGTATTTATACACTATTTACAGTAAAGCCTCCAGACTTGATCACCAACTTTTTGAAGTCTGAACAGTCACGGTTGTGCCCTTCCAGCCCCTCTGAACCACGTCCTTTCGGCCCTCTCAGTTGTCCCATCCGCTCCTTCATGAAAATGACAGCTCCTGGTCCCTCGTCCACCGTGAACCTCCTCTGTCCTGGGCAGGCACTTCCATCCTTAGAGCCATCATCCCATGACAGACAGGGTCTATGTCCTTCCTGAGTGTCCTGAGCGTGGTGGCGTGGGCAACCTCACCGTGGACAGCTTGCCCAGAGGAGGTAGTGCAAGAGTGAGGTGATCATGTGACCACATGACATGAGGACTCCCCGGGTTGAAGGCCGCCAGCTGAGGGCACAGACAGCAGGATCCGAGCACCCTGCCTTACAGCTTCAGTGAGGACCGCAGGGCAGCAGACACCTTGTTCCAGCCCAGGAACACCCTGGCTGGCTTCTGATGTACAGAAACGTGAGAGAAACCACGGTGTTTGAAACCACTATATTCGTGGCACTCTGTTACGGCAGCAATGGGAAACCAATATGCCATGGAGTAAAAATAAACTCTTTTGGAGAAAAATAAACACTTTGAGAAGTATTTTTTAAATAAATTTTCAAATTCTGTCCTGGTTTTCCTGATTATTAATAAAACTTCTCAATAGGATAAGTTGCAAGAATATGGTAGCTGTTATTTTTAATTTTTCCCCTTCCCCTCCCTCTAGCCATCTCTTGCTCCAGTTTCCATGCTATTCTAAGCTGTAATTTAAGGTGAAGCTGAAAGACCACAAAATGGAAAGCTGTCATAAGTGGTTCTCTCAAGTTGCTTGGACCCTGGGACCAGAACCTTGCTGGTGGCTTTTTTGGTTTGACCCAGTTAATTCTCTGTACACTGAATTCTTTATTATGAACATAAAATGTAATGACCACTTTTTATTTTTAAAATTGCTAATAGATCTTTGCATCAAAGCAAAAAAGCAAACTCTTATGCATTAAAACTTCTCTTAAAATGAGAAGAATTTTTCAAGCCTGCTTTTTTTTCTTTTACATAAAACTCAAGTTTTACTTTATATTTTTCTAAATTTCATTTTTTGTTGCATTGGGTCTTCATTGCTGCAAGTGGGCTTTCTCTAGCTGTGGCAAGCAAGGGTTACTCTCCATTGAGGTGCGTGGGCTTCTCATTGTGGTGGCTTCTCTTCTTGCAGAGCATGGGCTCTAGGGCGCTTGGGCTTCAGCAGTTGTGGCGCATGAGCCTAGCTGCTCGGAGGCACATGGAATCTTCCCAAACCCAGGATCAAAAGGGTGTCCCCTGCTTTGCATGGCAGCACCACCAGGGAGGTCTGATTTAATTTAACTTTTATTGGTGTCTAGTTGATTTATAATGCTGTGTTGGCTTCTTCTGTACAGCACAGTGAACTGTACATCACAGTTCCCTACGATCCTTCTCGGGGCCATTGATCGTTCTGCAAGAGGAGGAGCTGGGTGGCTTCAGTAATGGCACCTGCCCCGCCTCTGGCCTCTGCCCTCAGGGAGCCCAGGGCCCTGCAGCATCAGGTGCCTCATTCAGCTGGAGACCTGCAGCCCAGGGCCAGCAGGAGGCCAAGCCTCAGCTGCCGGCGACCTTGGGCCCTGACCTCAGTCCTTTGCATCTCCCACAGGACATGCACAGCATGCTTAGGTCTGTGGGTCACAGCAGGAAGTGGCTACGGTAACCCTAGTAGTGCTGTGAGGTCCCCGCTCTTCTGCATCTGACAAGAGCCTCCCAGATGGTTCCTACTCTGATGCCTCTCGAGAAGCGCGAGCTTGGCACTAAGCTGGGGTGCCAGAAACAAGAAGGGGCAGGGTCATCCTGCAGGGCCCTGGGGACCCTGACTCACTCTCACAGTCAAAGTCCAGACAAGAGGAATGTGGCAGGTGCTGAAGTTGAACCAGAGCTGCTAACAAGGTTCTGTGACTCAAGGAAGAGGCCAGCAGTAGCATGAAAACTCAAAAGAATGATCTTCCTTGTCCTCTGTATTTGATGCCTTCAAGAAATAAATATGCTAGCCTGAACTAAAAGATGTGTAACGTAGTAGTAATAGTAGTATGAGTCACTCAGTCATGTTCGACTATTTGTGACCCATGGACTGTAGCCCACCAGGCTCCTCTGTCCATGGGATTTCCCAGGCAAAAATACTGGAGTGGGTAGCCATGCCCTTCTCCAGGATGTATAACATAACAGAAATAAAAATGCTATATAATTTACCATCGTGTATGTGTCTGATACTATCCTGAGAGACTTACAGACATTTTAATTTTCACAACAGCCCTATAAGACAGGCACTATTATTACTCTTACTGATGAGAAAACCCAGGCTCAGAGAGATGGTAACTCATGCATGATCACACAGCTTGGAAGTCACAGTTAAAAGCATGATGGAGGGCGGAGGGCACCTCCCGGCCATTCCCCAGACCTACCCTGGTCCTTGCAGCCCATTCGAAAAGGCAACCTCATTCATCACCAACTATATCAGCCTGGAGTCCCCACCCCAGCAAGGGGTACAGAAGACTGAAGGATGGACACACATGGACGTGTCTGGTGCTTGGACACCTGCTCCTTTTCCTCTGCCCAACGGCTGTGTTTGTGCAGGTCCACACACCCAGCCTCGCGGAGAGCACACCCACATGGACCCCAGCCAGAGGGCAGCAGCCCTGACCTGGTCCTGCTCACACCACTGGGGCACTGGTGCTGCGGTCCCACGGCCATCTAACTACCTTCTTCAGTGTAATTTCAGAACCTGGTATTTCATGAGCACGGGCGCTGCTATTACAGTCTAGTCGCCAGGAACCTCTGTTTCCGTGATGTGGAGCCTGGACAGGGACAGTCAGGCGCAGAGACCCCGAGCTTCGGCCCAGAGGGAACTTTCTTCCTGTGAAACTGGGGGCAAGCTACTTGGCTGTTTAAAAGCTAAAAATAAATACAACTTACTGGTTCCAAACAGTGTTTGCAGTAGTTCAGCTCCAAGATCACGAGTTGTTTGTCAAACAATTAGGCCACAAGGTTATAACTGCTTTTTCTATTTTAAATAATAAAAAACAAAGTATTCTGATTAAAAAAATGGACAGCTGTACAGTAAATTTTCACTCATTTTCCCGAGGATATCAGGAACCTAGAGGCAGGGCCCTGTGATGATCCTTTCAGCAGAGAAACTTTCTCCACCAACCACAGCATTCCACCCAACATCGCAGAAATCCACAGGCTCACTCACTCAGGATAAAAATTAGGCTGCACCCTCCACAAGCCCTCTATTCATGCCGTAGGACTGAACAAATGGTTTCTGTCTGTTTCTAGCTCCTCATGAGAAAGAAGGAGATTTAGAATGCGGATTAGCAAATGTAAATTCAATGGTTAGGCAACGGGAAGTTTAAGTGTGTTTTGATAACGTGGCCTCTAAGCTGAGCTCCGGCCTCCTCGACCCAAACGCACAACCTGGGCTGGGCCACCCGCCTCCCCTCCACTCCTTCCCTCAGTCCCGCAACCCTGTGACCGACTGGGAGCTGCCACCTCAGGCCTGTCCTCGCTGCCCCCCACTCCCCACATCCTTCCTCACCGGACTCCAGGTGGGGTGAGTGACAGAGGCAGTCACAGGGAACCAGCTCCTCCCTGGGGTGGGGGTGCTCCCTGGAGCCTCCTTCCTGAACGGCAGAGACCTGGGCGTCTCCCCTGGGCCTCTCTGTGCTCGGAGAGAGCGTGGCCCCGCACGGTAGTGAGCGATGCGGCAAGAGTCACCGCAGCTTCCTGCTGGGGCCACCACGGCCCAAGTGGCTGAGGCCTGCGTGCCCTCAGCGGAGACCCTTCTGGGAGCAAACCCAGGTACCTGAGCCCCAAGGTCTCAGAGCTCAGTGAGGGACACGATCACGTCCCCCACCAACACCACACACACACACCACATACCACACACACACAGATACACACACACACACACACCACACAGATACACACACACCACACACAGATACACACACACCCAACACAGATACACACATACCACACACAGATACACACACACCACACACAGATACACACACACCACACAAAGACAGACACCACACAAAGACAGACAGCTCACATACACACAGATACACAGACACACGCACCACACAACCACATCACACACAGATACACATACACCATACACACAAACATACAAACACAGATACTACACACAGACATACAAAGGCATACACCAGACAGCTCACATATACACACACCACATACCACACACACAGATACACACACACCACACACAGACATACAAACACAGACACCACAGAAAGACATACAAAGGCATACACCACACACACAGATACACACACACAACACACACACAGATACACACACAACACACACAGACATATAAACACAGACACCACACACAGACATACAAAGACATACACTACACACACAGATACACACACACACACACACAACACACAGAGACAGACACCACACACACAGACAGCTCACACAGACACACAGACACACATACTACACAACCACATCACACACAGATACACACAGACACACACACCACACAACCACATCACACACAGATACATACACCACACATACAAACATACAAACACAGATACTACACACAGACATACAAAGGCATACACCAGACAGCTCACATATACACACACCACATACCACACACACAGATACACACACACCACACACAGACATACAAACACAGACACCACAGGAAGACATACAAAGGCATACATCACACACACAGATACACACACACAACACACACACAGACACACACACAACACACACAGACATATAAACACAGACACCACACAAAGACATACAAAGACATACACTACACACACAGATACACACACACAGATACGCACACAACACACAGAGACAGACACCACACACACAGACAGCTCACACAGACACACAGACACACACACTACACAACCACATCACACACAGATACACACACACCACTCACAGACACACACATACACATAGCTCACATACACACAGATACACACACACAGACACATATACCACACACAGATATACACACACCACACAACCACATCACACACAGATACACACACACCACATACATACACACACACATCACACACATAGACATACAAACACACACACCACACACACAGCTCACATACACACATATACATGCACACAGACACACCACACACACACAGGTACACACACTCACCACACACACACACCACACACAGATATACAGACACACATTACACACACACATCACACCATGCCAACACCACATACACATACACACACAGACACAGACACCCAACCTCCCCTGCCTTACCTCATCCAGCTCAACACCTCCTGCCAGCCCTGAATTCTGCAATCAGCCGGAGGTTCCTGCAGGCTGGCTCTGAACCCGCAGCCCCACCGCACACACTCGCAGCGCTCCCTGCAGGCTCCACGGAGAAGACACACGACCGCACCCAGGAGCCCTCTTCTGGCACCTGCTCAGCGAAATTGAAGGATCAGATCCCATTTCCCCCAAATGATGAGAAAGTGAACACGTCTAAATTTGAGAATCTGAGCGTGCCCTCTAACTGGTATGCTTCTGGACACACTCTAAAAATAAATCAGGGAAAAGGAAACACAAGATGTGGACTGGGGTCCGATACTGCACGCTGACTGCGCACATGACGCCCATAGTTTATACAGCGCTTTCACACGTGTCATCTTATTTGACCCTCACAACCACTACGTACACAGAACAAGCATTTAATTTCCATTTCTCAGAGTCAAGTGTAGGCTTGGTGTGCAGGGGACAAGAATTCAGCAGCCTCAGATCAAGGTTGGTCCCACTGTTTAACTTTATATCTTTCCTGTTGCACTTTCTGTGAAACATGCAGGAAAAATTCCAAAACAGCACAAGGCTGAGGTCTCTGCTTATCCAATTTACAGTAAATGTGGATTTCCCCCCTTTTCAAAAGTGATGGCTTGAATGAGAATTGCATGAGTAATCAAGTTATCTTCTTAATTAAACCACCAGAGAGAGCTGGTTATAAAAGTGCTTCAGCGTGAGGAAGGGGTGGCCCTGAAGGGTCCTCATTCCCCCAGCCACCAGCCCCTAGTAGGCTCAGGAGACCCTGGGGTGGCTTTGTGAGGATACTTCGGGTGTGGCTGTCAAGATGGCAACATCCATCTGGGTCCTTTGTGTGGGACCACTGTTTCTCCACATTCCTTGCCTCTCTTGGTATCTGGACATTAGAAACAACAGCCCCCTCTCCTGGCCACCATGACCTGACCGCTTCAGAATACAGAGAGGACCCCTACCCAGCCTAGCCAGAGACTCCAGAGGCTTCTTGGATCTCCGTGCTAAACCAAACCACTGCCTGCTTCTTACTGGCACCCTGGAAGCTGGAGCAAGCTGGGCCCGTTGACACCCCCAGGCCAGCAGGACAGAGGTTGGCTGTGTTCCCACCCTCCCCTGCAGGAAGCACCCAGGACCTGGGGGTCCCCTCCTCCTGCAACCCTGGGTTGGGGAGGGATTACACCTGGAGGAGGTCTCAGACTTTACTACCAGCTTGGACAGGCATGTGTACCTACCAGTGCGGGGCACTGATGGGCACGAAACAGCACCTGCTTCACAGCCAGCCCTCGGCACAGAGGGCCCACCCACGGCCTTGGGTACCAGGGGGCCTCACTCCCCTTTTCTGGAGGTCAGCAAACTTCCTTCAGATCGTCACCCTCAGCCCCCATGGGGCCACACGTGCTGAAAGCCCACCAGGCCTCTCCCCCTTCACTCTGCAGCCATGTCCTGGTGGCTCTGAACTGCTCTGCTGGGTGTGACCCTGAGTCACACCTACGGGCTCCTCTCCACACCCCCAGACCAGCCAGAGCCAGAGCGTAGCCCAGGCATCCAAGTGGCCCCAACCAGGAGGGACAGCCCCCAGGTGGGACAGAGGCGGCAGGAACCAGGCACCATCTGCAGAGGTACTCGCCCTGGAGCCAGACTGCAGCCAGTATTCTGGAGCCAGGACACTGGCTGGTGAGGAGAGGCCTGGGTGGGCGAGGCCAAGGGCGGAACCAGCCTCTCCAGCCTTTTCCAGTGAAAAGAACTGGGTTTGGTTCTCAAGACCCGACGTGCGGAAGCAGGAGCTGTGGCCAGGGAAGCGGGCAGCTTGGCAGCCCCTGTGCTGGTTTCTCAGAATTGCTGTGTCTTCTTCCAGACCAACCTCAGGAGAGCCACAATTTAAAGCTGACTTCATCTGGGAGAGTCAAGTCATGCTGGCAGTTCTCTGCAAGGAGGAAGAAAGACAACTAACCGCTTCCCAACTCCCTCCTGTGGACAAGAAGCAAAGTCACAACACAGGCTTCTGGGAGCTGGAGGCAGAAACACGGGGAGACCCGCTGAGCTGCACGTGTGTGAGTTTGGAGAAGCAGTGCTGAGGCAAAGCATCCAGAGACTCTGCTGAAGCGGCTCTTTGTCTTTGGCCGGCCAGGCCTGCACCTCAGGGTCACAGGAGAGGCCTCTGTGTCCTTTACAAATCAGGAAACTGGGCCAGTGGAGCAGGACCTTCAGACACCTGGGCCAGGAGGGCGGGGCCTTCGGGCACCTGGGCCAGGATGGTGGGGCCTTTGGGCACCTGGGCCAGGAGGGCAGGGCCTTCGGGCACCTGGGCCTAGGCTTCAGGAGCCTGAGGGCATGCCTCTGCACACTGCCGGGAGAGGGTCCAGTCCGAGGCCTTCATTGAGGAGACACACTCGCATTGTTAATGTACAAGATGCACGTCTGACACATGGCTCCACAATGCACCCAAGACAAAATCTCAGGCTCGCCCAGCATCTCCAGGCATTCGTCCCTCTGGTGCCCACTCTGTTCTCAGAGAAAGGCCAGTACAGTGGGAAGCAGCCCAGGGGCCCAGTTAGAATGAGGGTGGGGGTGGTTGTGGGGTGGGGGGTGCAGCTTCTACTGGAGAACCATTTGGAGAAATGATGTTCTGTTGTTCAGTCACTAAATCGTGTCCGAATCTTTGTGACCCCA
The DNA here is from genome assembly GCF_029378745.1 of Bos indicus. Taxonomy (NCBI): domain Eukaryota; kingdom Metazoa; phylum Chordata; class Mammalia; order Artiodactyla; family Bovidae; genus Bos; species Bos indicus. The sequence continues at coordinate 19,981,579 of NC_091773.1, read as the reverse complement.
TGGACTGGAGCACTCCAGGCTTCCCTGTCCATCACCAACTCCCGGAATTTGCTCAAACTCACATTCATTGAGTCAGTGATGTCATCCAACCATCTCATCCTCTGTCACTTCCTTCTCTTCCTGCCTTCTGTCTTTCCTAGCATCAGGGTCTTTTCCAATGAGTCAGCTCTTCACATCAGGTGGCCAAAGGACTGGAACTTCAGCTTCAGCATCAGTCCTTTCAATGAATATTCAGGACTGAGCTCCTTTAGGATTGACTGGTTTGATCTCCTTGCAGTCCAAGGGACTCTCAAGAGTCTTCTCCAACACTACCGTTCAAAAGTATCAATTCTTCAGTGCTCACCCTTCTTTGTGGTCCAACTCTCACATCTGTACTTGACTACTGAAAAAAACTGCAGCTTTAACTACATGGAACATTGTTGGCAAAGTGATGTCTCTGCTTTTTAATATGCTGTCTAAGTTTGTCATAGCTTTACTTCCAAAGAGAAAGCATCTCCTAATTTCATGGCTGCAGTCACCGTCTGCAGTGATTTTGGAGCCCCCAAAAATAAAATTTCTCACTGCTTCTACTTTTTCCCCATATATTTGTCATGAAGTAATTGAAGGCAGGAGGAGAAGGGAATGACAGAGGATGAAATGGTTGGATGGCATCACCAACTCAATGGACATGAGTTTGAGCAAGCTCCAGGAGTTGGTGAAGGATAGGGAAGCCTGGCGTGCTGCAGTCCATGAGGTTGCAAAAAGTCAGACACGACTGAGTGACTGAACTGAACTGAATGGGACCAGATGCCATAATCTTAGTTTTTGAATGCTGATGATGACAGAGCACAAATGATCAACCCGTGTAACATCACAAAGGGTGGAAGCCCCTGACAGGAGCCTCAAACTCCCTGGGATGAGGGGTGCCCTATGAACTTCAGGGGTTATTCAGCTTTAGTGGAGGGAGCAGGGAGTGCAGACACACAGCCTATTAAGTTGTGGGCCCCCCAGGCAGGCAAACTGCAGGGAGTGGCGGGCCCCCTCAAGCCCACCTGGGGTCCTTCCCTCTCCTCGCCCCTCCCCCACATCAGCACATCCCACCCGCTACCTCCTCTCACATCCTGACACCAACCTAGGGGTTCCCTCAGAACTGCAGCCCCTCCCTGCAACAGTAAGAGTCCAACCATCCCTTCAGGCTTCCAAAGGCTCCCACGCAGGCACCAAGACACTGACGCCCGTGGGCAGCTGGCCTGGTCCTGCCACACCGGGAGCCCCCAGCTCCAGCCCCTACCCCAGCCCGGGCCCACGGGACTGCACACTCAGTCCCCAGCACTGTGACCATGGAGGACTTGCCTGTTCACAGCCCTAGGGGCCCCACAGTCAAGGTCAGAGCCACATTCAGACCTGCTGTTGGCTCCCCATAGCGGTGTGCGGATGGGAGAGGGAGCCAGGGTCTCACTCACGAGAACACTGCTCAGGAACTTGGTCCACTACTTGCAGCATGGGGATGAGAGCTGTCACCTAGCAACTGTTCCACAAGCATCTTTGGAGGAACGAACATGGCCTGAGAGCATGGCCTGTCCAGAAGGCACGGTGTTTGTGTGAGCGGGAGGAGTAACAAGCAACAGAGAGCACAGGGGGATGAAAGGTAGAAGCCCAGTGGGGTGACACGTGTTTTTCATTCTGAAACCAGTAAAAAGCTACCAATAGAGCTTCATCCACTGCTGCAAATGGCAACAAATGGTTCCCGAGACACCAGAGTAAAGGCAGAGGAAGGGTTAGAAGACTGTTCCACCATCCAGGCCAAGAACGTGGCCCAAACCAAGAGGGTGGCTTTGGGATTGGACAGCACAGACTAGGGTGGTTTGTGAGCCATTAGTGATGAAAACTCGGCTAGGGTTCATCTTCCACTGGATGCCACATGGAGAAGGGACAAGCCCAGGGCGAATTAAAGGTTTCTGAACGGACAGAGGGGCAGGGAGCTGAGAAGGAAATCCTGGTCCAGGTTTGGGGAAAATGAGTCTGATTCTGAAAATGCTGAATCTGACATCACACACCCACGTGACGGCGGCTGGTCGCAGTTGGAGGCCCAGGCTTGGCGCTCGGAACAGTTTGAGCTGGAAGCACGGCACGTAGGTTGGATTTAAGCCACGAGAGTGGATGGGCTCGTGCAGGACAGCTGTAGAGAACACGGAAAGTAAGGGAAGTCTGAACACAAATCCTAATGAAAACTACACCGAGGGTGCAGGTAGGGAGCCACAGGAACAGGAAAGCGGCGGAGAGAGAAAGACTAGGGTGTGGGGTCTCATGGGCATCTGGAGAAGGGTTCCAGGGGACAGAGGCAGACGGCAGTCCAGGGACTTGGAAGTCACAGTCCAGTGACTGGGCAGTCGTCTAGAATCCTAGCAACATGACTTCAGGGGATGGTGGAAGCGGGGGAAGGAGGGTGGAAGAGGAGAGGAGACTGCACAGCATCCTTGAGCCAGCCTTCCAGCCTCCAAGTGTGTTCCCATCCACCAGTATAGGAAGTACTGCTGATCGGAGAGTGCTGGCACCACTGCCCTAAAAGCCACCAGAAAGGTGACTTAACCTTGCCACATTGACACAGCCATCTTTACTATGAAGTCACTTCATTTGGGAGGATGCAACTTTTTAAATTTCTAAACTTTTTTATTTATATTTCTGGTCATACCACAAGGGGATCTTAGTTCCCCAACCAGGGACTGAACATGGGCCCTGGCAGTGAAAGTGCCGAGTCCTAATCTCTGGACTGCCAGGGAATTCCCAGGACACAACTTTAAAAAAAGACTGATCACGATATAAAAATAGGAACCACAGAAGTGCGTGTGTGAGGTGTCAGTGGAGAATATGCCATGGAGAACTTTCTGTGTTTGTGTCTATATTTTGCAAAGCCCCACAATATTTCATAAGCTACATACTTGCGCTAGAAAACGCTCACTGTTCTCTAACAGACATGAAGGTGGATTCCAGGATTCGCTATGCAGCACTGCAGGGGATATTTAATTTTTATTCATCTTGTGTCCATATGCAAGTATTCATGCAAGTTGTATGCCAAATATGGAATGGCTGGGTCAAAAACGTGCATTTAAAATTTTTTTAGATTCTGCCAAATTGTGACGGGTATTGCCAAAAGCCATCATGATGACCACAACAATATGCACCTCAGGACCTGACCCCACCAACCCCAGGACAATTTCTATCTACTTAGCTTCCACAGGGCTAACCAGTGAAATATGGCATCATGCTGAGTTTTTAATTTGCAGTCCCCTAATTATTAGGGACATCAAGCAGAAAGGAGAAAGGGGGCATTTCAAGAGAACAGCTCCTCCTCCCAGGGACTGCCAGGGAAGGTAGAAGAGACTAGCCAAATCCTGGTGCTCTGGGGGTGATGCGGCTTCCATTACTTCTTCAAAGGAAAAGATACACTTTATCCTGAATACTGCTTTCATATACCTCACCAGTGTGTGTGGCTCACCTCTGGTGACCGTTCCAAGGCAACTGCCACTCAGCCCAATTCCCACTTATGGCCAGCAGCCCAGACGCGCGTCCACATCTCACGGACACAGTGACACAGTCACACTTCTGATTGTTTTCACTGTAATTTTTAATTCCTCACAGGCCTGGGCCATGTGTGAGGCCTGTGTGTGTGTACCAGACCGTCTTCCAAGGACCTGCCACCAATCAGACAACAGACACGAATCCGAACAAATGACCCCCCTCCTCCAGACCTCTGACACAGTGCAGCTTCCAAAACAGCCACAGGCACAGACAGCTCAGATCTCTGTTGAGCCGGAAGAGGTAGGGACACTGAGTTTCAGAGTCCAACACTGCCCCCCCACCCCCCGCCAGCCTGAGAAACTCTCTGCAGGAGGGTCGTCAGTCTCCTCACTTTGGGGTCCACTGAACCACGTACCAGCAGAGTGCATGGGTGAGGCCTGTCACAGGCACAGGTTCGGGGAGCAGGTGGATGCTGGGGCCAGGCCAGGCAGGTCAGGGATTCTGCCCCCATGGCTGCAGACACTGCCCTCACGCGGGCACGCTAGGTGGCCTCTGGTATGTCATTACCTTCCCAAATGGGCAGTTTCCTTTCCTGAGAATTTGGGATAATGACCGTTTTGGGAGACTCAGAACACCATGGGAATGATTGCAAATTCCAGGCAAATATTACTTGTGACTATTTCATTGCTGCAGTGAACATCCGCAGAGGTATAATCTACACACAGAGATGATGCTGTCAATGCTGCAGCCCTGCCCTGAAAGGGGTGATGCCCTGAATGTCCGTCCCAGGAGTGAGGGTGGCCAGGTCTTGCTCCCATGACTCCACCTGCCCCAAGGGTATGAGTAAGGGCTCAGGGATGAAGGGAGAGCTTTGTGAAGAGATGAAGTGAAGAAAATGAGAAGTTGTGACCAGACACATAACAGCAATAGGCCATTTCCTTGGGGTCTGGAGCCAAGGGGAGGGCGCAGTGACCAGGTCACCAGGGTCTTAGGGAGAGTGACACAGGCATCTTCAGGCTTGGCCAGCCAGCAGGGAGCAGGGATACACACCCTGAGCTTGCACCTCTGCTCTCCAGCATCCCACTGGTCCTCCCATCGACTGAACCCCCAGAGATGAGAAGGAAGCAAACCTGGGGCCTGCAGTCGACAGCAATCAGGAGTCCATTCCCAGAGCGTGGCAGGAACACTGGAAACACAGTGACCTGGACACTCAGAAAAAAGGAGATGTCATTCATAAATAGACATCAGTCAGTTCAGTTCAGTTCAGTCGCTCAGTCATGTCCAACTCTTTGCAACCCCATGAATCACAGCATGCCAGGCCTCCCTCCTGTCCACCAAATTCTGGAGTTCACTCAGACTCACGTCCAGCAAGTCAGTGATGCCATCCAGCCATCTCATCCTCTGTCATCCCTTTCTCCTCCTGCCCCCAATCCCTCCCAGCATCAGAGTCTTTTCCAATGAGTCAACTCTGCATGAGGTGGCCAAAGTACTGGAGTTTCAGCTTTAGCATCATTCCTTCCAAGGAAATCCCAGGGCTGATCTCCTTCAGAATGGACTGGTTGGATCTCCTTGCAGTCCAAGGGACTCTCAAGAGTCTTCTCCAACACCACAGTTCAAAAGCATCAATTCTTCGGCACTCAGCCTTCTTCACAGTCCAACTCTCACATCCATACATGACCACTGGAAAAACCATAGCCTTGACTAGACGAACCTTTGTTGGCAAAGTAATGTCTCTGCTTTTCAATATGCTATCTAGGTTGGACATAACTTTCCTTCCAAAGAGTAAGCATCTTTTAATTTCATGGCTGCAGTCACCATCTGCAGTGATTTTGGAGCCCCCCAAAATAAAGTCTGAAACTGCTTCCACTGTTTCCCCATCTATTTCCCATAAAATGATGGGACCTGATGCCATGATCTTTGTTTTCTGAATGTTGAGCTTTAAGCCAACTTTTTCACTCTCCACTTTCACTTTCATCAAGAGGCTTTTTGGTTCCTCTTCACTTTCTGCCATAAGGGTGGTGTCATCTGCATATCTGAGGTTATTGATATTTCTCCCAGCAATCTTGATTCCAGCTTGTGCTTCTTCCAGTCCAGTGTTTCTCATGATGTACTCTGGATATGTTAAATAAGCAGGGTGACAATATACAGCCTTGACGTACTCCTTTTCCTATTTGGAACCAGTCTGTTGTTCCATGTCCAGTTCTAACTGTTGCTTCCTGACCTGCATACAGATTTATCAAGAGGCAGGTCAGGTGGTCTGGTATTCCCATCTCTTGAAGAATTTTCCACAGTTTATTGTGATCCACACAAAGGCTTTGGCATAGTCAATAAAGCAGAAATAGATGTTTTTCTGGAACTCTCTTGCTTTTTCCAAGATCCAGCAGATGTTGGCAATTTGATCTCTGGTTCCTCTGCCTTTTCTAAAACCAGCTTGAACATCAGGAAGTTCACGGTTCACATGTTGCTGAAGCCTGGCTTGGAAAATTTACAGCTCCAAATCCTAGGGGCTTTTGGTAATGGCCATGCATCTGTCTAGGGATGAACCAGTGCAGGGTCCTCCACACCATCATCCCTGAGGCCAGCAGACCCTGATCACCAGTAGGGCCCAGGTGGAGGCAGTCGGGTGGCCCTGGGTCATGGCCTATCAGAGTCACCCTGTAGTTTCTGAAGTCGAGAAGACAGGACACATAACTTAGCAGACACGCACACTGCTGAGATCCCTCTGTGCTTCCTTCATGGTTATATTCAGATTAACAGCGACGCCTCCACCCCTGCAGAGCTGAGGTCACATTCAGCGAGGAGACGCCCACACTGCAGGGGAGACAGCAGCACCTGCCTGCATCCGAGGCATCTGGGTCCCTGTGGACAGGGATCCTTCCCTGGGGAACAGCGTCCTCCGTTCTTTATGAGGGTGGGTACTGCCCTCTGCTGATGACTCAGAGTTGGGGGAGGACAACTGCCTGGTGCAGGCAGAGCAGGCATCTCCCTCACACCCTCCCTCATCTGTCCCCTCCCTGCTGGTGGGGGAAGGGGACAGGCAGGCAGACCCCCACAGCCATGTCCAGCCCGATGCCACCCACTCATCACTGAGGCCGCGCCCATCACAGATTGGACCTTGGTCCCCGAAGAGCTCAGGATCACCAGGGAGACCCCTGAGCACAGACGTGTCAGGGACCTAGGCTCCTCAAAGGGGACAGGAGTCCAGGGGAAACCCTCCTAGAAGTCACGGCCACATACAGGGTCCCTCTGCTTGGTGCCGATGCTAGGAGTGAAGACTGCCCCTCACAGAGAAGCTGGTCACCGGGGACAGAGTGCCCTCCCCAACATGGCCGTGCGAATGCACGTGTGTCGACCTCATGAGGCTCAGAGCGATGCCACCCATGGCCCCTTCCAGAACAGGGTGCCCCCTTACAGGCTGACACAGAAAGTCGAATAACACACATTAGGTTTTCAAATACACGTGTGGTGTTTAAAAGTAGGAAACATAGTAAGAAAGGATCTTCTCCAAGTCTCTAAGGAGCCTATGCTGCTTTTGTCTAAGTATAGAGAAACCATGTCCTAATATTTAATGGGGCTTCCCAGGTGGTTCAGTTGGTAAAGAACCCACCTGCTAATGCGGGACACTCAAGAGACGGGGGTTCAGTCCCTTGGTTGGGAAGACTCCTTGGAGGAAGAAATGGCAACCTGCTCCAGTGTCCTTGCCTGGAGAATCCCATGGACAGAGGAGCCTGGTGGGCTACAGTCCATGGGGTCGCAGAGTCGGACACAACTGAAAGAATAGAAGTGGATTTGTTAAAATGAGTCTGATTTTGGGGTTAAAATTAAGATTTCAGAATATGATTTAAATCACTACAAATTCTTTCCTTGGGAGAATACTTAAAAAAAAACTTATTTCTTGAGATCCCCTTAGGCCATGAAATTAATACATTCAACAATGCTTGTTCTGCATTTAATTATCCACATCCTCCTTATTCCCACACCCAGAAGTATTCTCTTCACTTCATCCCTATTGGGAAGAAACTTCTTGGCAGGCAACCTGAACGAATAGCATCTAGGGAAGCAGCTCAGACCCGTGGGTCACAGGAGCCTCAAGAACACCCTGCAGAGGCGGCGGCCTGAGTCATGACACGGCACTTCCTCTGGGTCCTGGGCTCAGCTGCATGGGCTCAGTCAAACCTCCGGTCACGTACTGGGCAGGGGGCCACTGTCACCGCCGCTCTTCCGGAGCATCAGCTGGGCCTGGACCCAACTCAGGCCTCCCTCCCACCTGGGGCCGCACCGACGCACAACCCCCAAGCTGGAGACATGGCAGGAAATGCCCAGGGGCCTCGGCCCACCCCTCACTCAGGCGCCACAGCACCGTCTGCATACACAGCAGCCCCAGGAACACCTGTTGAATGCCTGTGCCTCAGGGGCTCGGCATGGTACTGGCGACTCCTCCGCCTCAGTCTCCCAAGCCCTGCAGTGACCGCTCAGGTGATTTTCAACAACAGGTAACACTAGTCTCATAGAATGAGTGCGAAGTGTTCTCTCTTTTTGGAAGTGTGTCTGAATTCTCCTTAAATGTTGGGTGCAATCCATCAGTGAAACCTTCTGAGCCTGGGCTTTCCTTCATGGGAAGTTGTTTTTATTACTAATTCAGTCTCTCTCTTGTTCTAAGCCTGTTCAGACTTTCTCTTGGTCTGTAACTGATAGTTCACAGCTTTCTAGGAATTGGTCTCAGTTAGCTAATGCGTCCCCTGGATCCCCTCTCAGCCCTTTTACTGGGGGCAGCGGGGGGTCTGAGAAGATTCCCCCAGGAGTATGGACACAGCGTCCCCATACAACATGGAGAAAGACCCCAGCCTGGAAAGGTTCTCTATGCAGCCGATCAGCTGCGGGAAACGGCCAGGCCTGCGGGAGAGGCCCCGGAGCCCCGGACCAAGCTCTGAGCCGGGCTGGGCAGGCGCCCCTGGCTGAGGGGCGGGAGGAGCCAGGCGCAATCCCTCCATTCTGACCCTCTCAGTTGCAGGGCCCCCTCGCCCAGGCAGCTGCACCTGTTTGTTGCCCAGCTAGGTCCCACCCCTTACCTGGAGCTCTTCTTACCTGAGGGCCTGGGCTCTGGGGACACAGTGCGCCTCCATTGGCTCGGGCCGTTGGGAGTTCCCCTGGACATGCGCACACACACCTGTGCGCTCCATATGTCCCAGCACCCACGTCCAGGATGCTAAGGCCACAACGGGCACGGCAGGGACAGTCAGTGGCTCTGGGAACATTCAGCCTCCAGCTCTGCCACAAGGCTCAGACCCAGAGAAGCCCCCGGTGCACTGAAGGGCCAGAGGACAGAAGGAGCCAGGCACCCCACAACGAAGCCCCTCAGAACCAGGCCTGTCCTATTTGCAACTTATTCTTCACCCGTATTTCTCCTCCAGTAAATTTAGATTTCAAATTAGATTGTAAACATTTGGAGAGAAGCAGAGGCCACACTTCCACCCACACTGCAACTAGCAGACTGAAATACTCACCTGGTGGTGGGAATTAAGTAAATTCTTAATTGCGTGAAGTCGTTGGAGGCTTTCTCAAAAAGCCTTTTCTATTGCGAAACATCACAAACACAGCCAGCATCACAGCTGACCAAATTATCCCCTCAGTTCTCAGGACCCTCTTGACAAAACAACAGGATCCATGCTCTAGTTTTACCACAAAAGTCTAAACAGTATAGCTCAGGTTCAGTTACACACACACACTTTCCCATTATAGGTTATTAAAAGATACTGAATAGTGGGGCTGAGTCCCTTAGCTGTTCACCTCCAACTACCACAACATTGTTAATTGGCTCTCCTCCAATACAAAATATAAAGTTTAACATTTGAAAGATAACTGAATATATTTCCCTGGGCTATACAGTAAATCCTTTTAATCTATTGTATATATTGTACTGTGTATGCATTAATCTCAAACTAATTTATCCCTCCCCCGCCTTCCCTTTTGGTAACCAATATGTTTTCTGCATGAGTCTGTTTGGTAAATAAATTAATTTGTTTTTTTTTTTTTTTAGATTCCACATAGAAGTGGTATCATGCCTTCTCTTATTTCACTTAGTATGATAATCTCTAGGTTCCTCCATGTTGCTGCAAATGGCAATAATTATTTTTTTAAGACTCAGTTATATTCTATTTATATGGCACATCTTCTTCATCCATTCATCTGTCAACAGACACATTGCTTCCATGTCTTGGCTAAAGAGTGCTGCTATGAACATTGGCCATTTTTGTCTTTTCCAGAATGTATGCCCAGGAGTGAGACTGCTGGATCAGATGGTCATTCTATTTTTGGCTTAAGGAAACTTCATGAAGTTTTCCATAGTGGGTGTACAACTTACATTCCCACAAACAGTGCAGGAAGGTTCCCTTTTCTCCACATCCAGCCTTTATTATTTCTAGACTTTTTGATGATGGCCAGCTTTTTCCTTTTCTTAATGGTATCTTGGTTCTATCATACATTTCTTATTTATTGATCTTTAGTATTATCTTTATTTCCTCCTGTCTACTTTCCTTAAGTTTAATTTTGCTTTCTCTGACCTCTTGAGAGGAATGTTTAGATAATCAACTTTTAGCCTTTCACAATTTTAAATATGTATGTTTTGTGTTTATACACTTTCTTCTACACAATATTTTTGCTTCATCTCACAGGTTTTAGCATGTAGATTTTTGTCATCACTCAATTTAAGACATTTCCAGTTTCCACTGTGACTTTTCCACTGACCCACTGGTTACCGACACAACAGAATCCCTAGTGTCTCATCTCATCACTTTCTGGTCTTCATTTTAATTTCCTCAATGCTTGGAGAGCACACTCAGTGGCAAAGATGTGCTTCCAAGGAGTGTTCACTCTGCAGTTGGCGGGTTTATTTTTCTACACTCGCCCTTTAGTTCAAGTCTGCTAATCACATTCAGGTCTTCCGTAAACTTAATGGTCTGTGCTGTATCTTACACAGAGAGACATATGTTAGTGTGCAAGTGTGGTTTTCTTAAAGATGTCTGATTTCCTATCAATTTTTCCCGTGCCTATTTCAAGACTATGTTTCGTGGGTATGAACATAGGATGCAGATGTTTCCTAGTGACCAGCCTGCTTTATCTTCAGCAAGTTGTCTTTGTCTAGTGTTTGTATTGTTACCTTCCTGCATTCTTTTATTTTCAATCTTTCTGTATCCTTATTTTTTAACAGCTTTGAGGTAGAATACAATTAAATAGCAAGTTTAAACTGCACAATTTGATAAATTTCATGTTTATGTAAATAAAACCACCCCCACAATCAAGACAATATTATCCATTATCCCCAAGTTCTTTCACACTCGTTTATGACTTCTCCCCTCCCAACGTCCTGTTACGAGGCAACCATCAAGCTGTAGACGTGATGGATTAGTACATTTTCTAGAACCTCATAAAATAAAGTCACATAGTATGAACTCTTTGTCATCTTTCACTTATTTTGAAATTTCATTTTATTGCTGAATAGCATTCCATTTATGGATATATCACACAGTTTATCCATTCACTTGATGATAGACATTTGATTATTACATGATAGGTTCTGACTACTGCAAATATTCTGAGTATTCATTTCTTTGCATGGACATATGCTTGTCACTGTCTTTTGAGGGCATACCTGGGGATGGAAATGCTATATCAGATAGTAGATGTTACTTTCAGAAGTCATACCATTTTACAGACCCATCAGCAACATATGAGAACTCGTTTACCTACACCTGCCCCAACATTTGGTATGGTCAAACCTTTTTAATTCAGACATTCATAGGTGTGTAATGTTATCTCATTATAGCTTCTATTTGCATTTCCCTAATGATGAATGATATTAACCATCTTCTTATGTGCTTGCCACCTGTATACTTTTGTTACTCAAGTGTCTGTTCAGTTTGTGCCTATTTTTTTACTGGGTTGTTTTCTATTGGGGAGTTTTGAGAGTTCTATATGTTTTCTTATACCAGTGTATCAGTTTTCAATTTGTCATCAAAACAACCAACCACAAACTTAAGTGCTTTAAACAAATGTATTACCTTTTAGTTCTGCAGGTTAGAAGGCTGAAATGTCTCACTGTTTGGCTAAGATGAAGTTGTGGTTCCCTGCAGGCTTGAAGTGTGTGTCCTCTTCCTTTCTCCAACTTCTAGAGGCTGCTCGCCCTCCTTGCATTGGGGCCCAGCTCCATACTCACAGCCAGCTTTGCCTGTCACACCACCCTGACCCTGACCCTCGTCCACAGTCAAATGTCCCTGTGATCACCCCGGACTCACATAGACAGCCTCTTCTCAAGGTCAGCTGATGAGCAACCTTGATCCTGTCTGCAACCTGACCCCCTTCTGCCTTGTGATGTAACATTTTCACAGATTTGCAGGATGGGGACATAGATGTCTTCGGAAGACAATTACATGTGTGAGTCACAATATTTTCTTCCAGTCATGGCTGGTAGTTTTCTTCTCTAACAGAGTCTTTCAAAGAACACAAGTTACTCATTTTAGTGAAGTTCAGGTTCTGAACTTTTGTTCTGCAAATCCTGCTTGCTGTGGTTTGTTATCTAAGAAATCTTTGCCAAGTTGCCCCCAAAGTTAACATTTTTCTATTTTTTTCCTCTAGAAGTTTGAGGAAAATGTAAACACTTTACATTTCTATGATCCATTCTGAATTAACTTTTTTATGTGGTGTGAGGTATGGCTTTAGTTTTGCATAGTGATCCCAATGGTTCCAGAATCATTTGTGGAAAAAGATTATGGGAAGTGACAAAGGGTTCCGCTGGTCAGCAATGAGCGTGGCAGGAGCGCAGCTGGGAGGTCACAGACACAGGGGTCGGAGAGGCAAGCAGATGGTCCTCTGGGAGTTGGCACATAGCATGAAGACCACTGATCACATGTCAATGCTCATTAAGAACATCACCTGAACATCCAAGCAGACAGAACAGTCAGCTCGCCTGCTATCACGACCTTGGTGTGGGCAATGGGTACGTGAAGAGAGTGTCCATGGTGGTGGGTGGGGGCCACAGGTGGGCTTCTGCTCAGCAAGGCCTGTCTCCAGCTGCAACACCACCCTAGATGGTCAGTCAGACACTTTGGGGCAAGGATGAGTCCACGGGACCTGGTCCACCTTGCGGAAGGTTGGCTTCCTCCTCCACGATCCCCATGCTCCCCTGCCAAAGCCACCTGAGATGTCCCACCAGGCAACTCAGAGCTGGAGGGGAGGGGAGCAGCTCCTGGTGCCCGACTAGTACTAGTGCTCCTTCAGACTCAAAACAGAAGCACACCTGAGCGCTCTCAGGACCCGGAGCTGGCCTCTCACTAGTCTTTCAGGAGCAACCTGTTTCTCACACACACTTGATTCACCCAGTTGGGCTCCCTTCACTGATTCCTACCACGCAACATGACAATCGCAGTTCAACGTGTCTGCACATTGTCACATCTGCCAAGTTCTCGATACCAAACAAGTCTGCTGCCTGCACATTTTCAGCATTTATTTAACTAAACCCACAGCATAACAAATAAACAAATGCCCTATTTCGCTGAGAAACCTGCCTCCTCTGGTCAAGTACACCAATTTTTGCTCCCAGACGGCCTAGATGGCCTCCATGCGTGTGAAGAGCAGAGCGGCATTCCTGAAAAGTGACGCATGAGGATGGGTTGTGTCAAGCTGCTTTCTCACTGCGGGCCTTGCATCTTCTCCAGTCAGCGTGGTCCTGCCAGCCACTGTAATCTCCACCAGGACAGAGGAAACAAGATTTCTGTAAGTGGTCCTTCATCCTGAGCGCTGCCAGTTCACACCACTGCCCACTGAGGTTATAGTTTTTCTGGAAACCATCCAGGCTGTCACCCAACGCAAAGGAATATAAAGCACTGTCTTCTTCAGGCTTTCTCGCTGTCTGGCCACTTCCAATGCCAGAACCCTATTAGCTCTGGTTTCAGCGACAACCTCACACAGTCCTCTGCATCCTGCTATCCAAGTGGCCGCCTCTTCTGGGCCTCCTGACTTGGGCACAAGGGGACACACAGATGGGGCTGTGGAGGACCGCTCACCAGTGCCTGGTTGCAGCCTCAGACTGTGCAAACCTGACTGCCTCCCTGCTGAGGAACTGCTGGGGTGGCCAAGGACGCAGATCCGCTCCTCTCTGTGATTTGGGAAAACCCACATCTTCACACAATACTAACAGACCCACAAAGAACATTTATCCCTACCACTGCTGATGTCACCTGCCAAGTTTCAGCTCTCCTGGACTTCAATCTCACTTGTACGACAAGGATCTCAAAAAAATTGCTTCCTTAAAGTTATTGCTTACTCTAATAAACTCTTTTTTTCCTCTCCTCTAATTTTAGGACATTTTTATGTACAGAGAATATCTGTGTACTCCCGCCCCCTGCTGCTTCTCCTATTACTAGCATCAAGCCTTAGTTACTGTGGTACCTTTGCCACAACTGACGAAACAACCCTAATTATTACTAACTCAAGTTCATAATTACTATGAGGGCTCACTCTCCATGCTGTACACTCTATGGGCTGGGACATGTCTCCACCATTACGAACAGTGTCACTGTCCTAAGATCTCCACCAGTCATCCCTCTTCCTCCCCATCCCTCCCCGAAACCTGGGCAACCACATTATCTTTTCATTGTTTGTCTTTACCAGAAAGTCACATAATTGGGATCATACAAAATACAGCCTTTTCAGATTGACTGGACTTCTAGAACAACTTGTTCTCCACAGTTTATTAGCTCCAAGTTCATGCAAAGTTAGCACACACTGCTCGGAGAAGGCAATGGCACCCCACTCCAGTACTCTTGCCTGGAAAATCCCATGGACAGAGGAGCCTGGTAGGCTGCAGTCCATAGGGTCGCTAGGAGTTGGGCACGACTGAGCGACTTCACTTTCACTTTTCACTTTCATGCAATGGAGAAGGAAATGGCAACCCACTCCAGTGTTCTTGCCTGGAGAATCCCAGGGACAGGGGAGCCTAGTGGGCTGCCGTCTATGGGGTCGCACAGAGTCAGACACGACTGAAGCGACTTAGCAGCAGCAGCACACACTGCTGGAAAGCACAGTGACCGAAGAAACACAATCCCATGGACCAGTTGTACAACACAGAGCATTTCAAGACTATACTCCCTTGGATTAAAACATAAACACAAACTAAGCCTTTTATCCAATTCATAATGAATGTTACTGCTAGAAATATCTAGATCTCCAAAACAAAAAAAGTTCTTAATTAAGGAAAGGAAGAAAAAATGAGCTAGGAAATGAATTAGAAATTATGACTGCAAAAGATAGCAGAAAAGCAATTAGGTTAAAAAAAAGAAGAAGAAACGAAAGACATTCAGAGTGGAAAATAAGGATGACTATCTTTATTTGCAGATGATACAAACCTACATACAGAAAACCGTTAAAAATTTACAGCAAAAGCCTACCCACACTAGTAAGTTCAGTAAGATGGCAAACACAGGACCCCAAGCAAAGTGGGTACAAAGAGGATATACCTCAGCTGGTGAAGGCCACAAAGTGCAAGCCCACAGCTAACACCTCACTCCGCGGTGAAAAGCTGAATCATCTCCTCCAGGACAGTAAGACAAGGCTGTCTACTTCTACCACTTTGATTCAACATAGCACTGACAGTTCTAGCCAAAACAATAAGGCAAGAAAAAGAAGGGGAAGGGATGCAAGTGAGAAAGGAGGACGCACAACCGTACTTGTGGACAACGTGCTATTACGCTCAGGAAACCTTAAAGATCCCACCAAAAACACGTGTGAACTCATCAACAAATTCAGTCAAGTTGCAGGATGCAAAATCAATATATAGAAATCAGCTTCATTTCTATACACAAATAATTAGCTCTCAAAAAAAAGAAATTAAGATAATTTTCATTGAAAATTACATCAAAAACTAAAATACCTAGGAATAAATTTAAACAACATGAAAGAATTGTACATTTGAAAATGTACAGGACCCAGAATAACCAAAACAATCTTGAAAAAGAACATAATTGGAGGACTCCTAGTTCTTGATCCCAAAACTAACTATAAAACTATACTAACTACCTGTGCTTCTGGCATTAAGGCTAGATACATAAATCAATGGAACAGAATTGAGAGTCCAAAAATAAACCCATACAGACATATGGTCAAATGATTTTCAACAAAGGTGAACCACTCAATAAATGGTGCTAAAAATGAATGGGTATGTACATGCAAAAGAATGAATTTAGACCCCTCTCTCACACCATATGCAAAAATTAACTCAAAACAGACCAAAAGCCTAAATGTAAAAGCTACAAGTATAAATTCTTAGAAAACATAGATGTAAATTTCTGTTACTGTATCGGTTAGAACACAACATTACAGATAAATGGTAGACAGATAAAGAAAAGAGAGACAGACAGGCATAGAGATAGATTTATTTTAAGGAACTGGCCTAAGTGACTGTGGGGACAGGCTGGCAATTCAGGCAGCACTCGACACTACAATCCTGAAGCAGAACTTCTCCTGCAGGAAAACTGTTTTTGCTTGAGGCCTTCAGGAGACCAGAGGTGGGGTTCATCACGTTGTTAAGGACAACATGCTCTACAAAACATCTCCAAAGGACCCAGATTAGTGTTTGATTTAGTCACTGGTTACTACAACTTAGCAAAGTTGACACAAAACTAACCATCACAATGACTTTGGACTAGGCAATAATTTCTTAGACACAGTATTAAAATGACAAATGACCAAAGGAAAAATAGAAAAATTATACTGCATGAAAATTTCAGAATCTGCACATCAAAGAAATAGTATCAAAAACAGTGAAAAGATAGCCTAGAGAACAGGAAAAATATCTGCAAACCATGGATCTAATTAGCTCTAATATCCAGACTATCTAAGATATCCTGCGTGCATGCTAGTTTGCTTCAGTCGTGTCCAACTCTTTGTGACCCCATGGACTGTAGCCCACCAGGCTGCTCTTCCACAGGAGTCTCCAGGCAAGAATACTGGAGTGGGCTGCCATGTCCTCCTCCGGGGGATCTTCCTGACCCAGGGATCAAACCTGTGTCTGTCTTCCTGCATTGGCAGGTGGGTTCTTTACCACTAGCACCACCTGGGTATCCAGAATATCAAAGACCTCTTACAGTTCAACAATAAAACAACAAATAAGCCAGTTTTTCATATAGACAAAGGACATGAGTAGACATTCTCTAAAGAAAATATGCAAAAAAAAAAAGAAAATATGCAAATAGCCAGTGATCTTGTACAAAGACATTCAGCATCATTAGTGACTAGGAAAACCTGCAACGAAAACTACTTTACACCTACTAGGATGGTGAGAATCAAAGACAGTAACAGTGTCGGTGCGGAAGTGGAGATGTATGGCTTAGCCGCTTTAGAAGACAGCCAAGCAGTTCCCCAAATGCCTGAACATGGGGTTACCTTATGACTCAGCAATTCCACCTCTAGGTATCCACCCAAGAGAAATGAAAACAGGTCCTCACAAACATTTGTACACACGTCTGTAACAGCGTAACTTATCACAGCCAAAATACATAAATAGCCCAATATCCATCATTTTGGAGTGTTCTACAATTAGACAGTGGTGATGTTTGCAGTCTTGTGGATATGGTAAGTCACTGAGCTGAACAGTTTAAAAAGTGAATTTTATGATATGTAATTTACATCTCGACTTTGCAAGAAACAGGAATAATAAATATGACCCAACCTCCTCTCCCGGCTCTCCTGGCCTTGGGCCTGCACTTCCAGGTGGGGTGGAGCCCCGTGCAGTGGGGCTTCAGCTCCAGGGAGCCCCCTCCCCAGATGGGGGATCCTGGATCCCCCTGAGGATCCGACTGAGATGTCGGTCACTAACCCTCCAGTAAGGAGCCTACTAGGCAGCATTTTACACCAAGTTAGCTCAAATGGCTTAGTCCCTTTTGTCCAGGGCTTCCTCTATACGCCCTGAGCAAAAAGGATGGTCCAGCCTCTGCAGGCCTGCTCTAAGTTCCAGGTCAGGGTCTGTGCTTCTGGTGGGCCAGCGAGGTGTGTGTCCCCACGGCGTGAGATGAATGCATGGATGAACCACACCAACTCCCCTCCAGGTCCACTTGTAACTTGTATTGGTCAGAACAATAATGACAACAATCATAAATGCACTAATAATGGACATGACATGGGAGGGCAGGAGTGGTGTGCCCCCAGGGGTGGACCCACCAGGGTGACTATACCCAGGGGGTTGGGGGAGGGGTGCCAGGCATGCCAGGTCTCCCTGGCACCCAGAACACCATCTGTCAGTCTTCAACCATGAGCAGAAATTAACTTCAGAAAGCATGAGTGGTTTAATGAAGCCTACAGAACCTCATATAACCTCTTGGAAAGTCAGCCTACCCCTTACACACGAGGACAGACCTGATGTAAATGCATATCTTAACATGATTTAAGTGAACGTTCTTAGATTAAGTAACATTTTTTAATACTACCATTTATTGATAAATCATTCTGCATCTGATTGTGATTAAGAGCATTTCTACTATTTCATGAAACCATAACTCTACAGGGTAAGCATAACCTCCTCTCAGGAGAAACTGAAGGACACAGGGCTAACTGGCCCAAAGCCATGGGGAAAACTGCCCTAGGACTTGCACCAGCTCAGCTTAGAACCTCATGGTTGACAGCGCTAGGGCTAGGGTTAGGGCTAGGGCTAGCCTAGGGCTGTCAGTGAGGAGCTCCAGGGGAGGCCCACAGGCCTCATCACTCACTCCATCACCAGGGCTGACTATAACTGGCAGAGGCCTGTAACATCCATAGCACCGTCTACCTTTATGTCTTCACCAGGACTCAACACAGGGAGGGCTGGAAAACACACCCCAGCCTGTCTGCTGAACAAAACTCAGTAAAATCTGCATCACATAAAAAGTAACCTAGTTTCTGGCAGATATGTCAATAATTTTTAATCTAAATAAATAATTCCAACATTTCTTTGTAGCCAAGTACATTGGTTTCAAAAATGTATTTCTAATAATCTTAAATATCTCAAATAAGAAAACACGTTTTGATTTATAGTTTCAAAAAATATACTTTGGAGATTTTTTAATTCAAATAATATTAAATTATTAGAATACATTTATAAATATTATTAAAATCTTATTACTATGATGGGCGACTTAGAACTCTCAGAAGCAAATAAAGCAAACACATCACACACAAGGATTCAGCTCAGGGGAGGGCCTGTGCTTCTGGTGGGCCAGTGAGGTGTGTGCCCCCACGTAAGAGACGAATACATGCCCTCCCATGTTGTGTGTCAAACAGGACAAGAGTGACAGGGAGAAGACCTGCAGACCAAGGTGGCAGCGAAGGTGCGAGAGGACCCAGGTAATGAGGGGAAGGGGTAAACAAAGGGCACAGGCAAGAAGGAGCCACGCACAGCAGATGGTGTGAGCTCCGACTCTTTGGGACCCCATGGACAGCCTGCCAGGCTCCTCCGTCCATGGGATCTCCCAGGCAAAAATACTGGAGTGGGTTGCCATTTCCTTCTCCAGGGATCAAACCCCGGTCTCCTGCATTGCAGGTGGATTCTTTACCATCGGAGCCACCAAGGAAGCCCCATCACGAGTCTTCTTTAAGTCTGTGCTGAGAGATGACGTGCAGAGAGCACATCCAGGATGATCCGAGGAGCAGCTGAGAGAACGGATCCACCTTACATGACGGAGCACAGGAACGGGCTGACGAGAGGGAGACACAGAGACCACAGGTGAGGGGGACTACCAGAGAGCCACTGATGACAGACTCACAGAGGGAGGGGCCATGTTCACCTGCAGTTTGCTTTCTAAACCAATAAACGCATTCAGCACCTCGCAGCACTAAGCATGGGGAATCGCAGCACTTAGCTCTAACATACAAGGGATTAAACCGTTATCACCCAGATTTAAAACAATGTTACTAATAGATCAACTTATAGACCATCACCAATCACAGATTATGTTTATGTCTACAGAGGGCCATGAACACAGCAGAGTGAGTGTCACGGTCATTCTTGAGAACCAGGGTTTAAAACAACTATGGTCTCAAAGTGGAAGCCAAAAAGTCAGGAGTTCTAGTTTTCTGGTAAAGAACAGCAGAGGGGGACTTAATGCAGAAGTGTGTGTGTATCAAATGAAGGTCAGACAACAGAAAAAAGGTTTTTTTGTACCAGTATGGCAAGAGAAAAATAGATAAAGAGAAACAAAAAAAAACTAAGGTCCAGCAGCACATAGTATAGACATGACAACAACAGAAAGCCAAGGAGAGACAATATTTACATTTCAAGTAGAGATTAATTCAATAAAACATTTTCAGTATTAAAGTCTTTTACATTTTAATTACTGTGTAACTTTTATAATTTTATTGGGCTTTATAATTTTATAGGACTAAGAAGTATATACATTTGCATTAACACAGTTTTATGCATTAAACAATATTTTAACAAAAATAATTCAAGACAATATTGAGTCCAAAAGAATTATTTTTTTCCTTAAGGAAGTCCACATGTTACTCAAGGTAAAGAAACCCAGGCAATTAGATACTGCACTTTTCTTGTGAACTCAATTTTTTCACTTGGGTATTCAGATGATTTTTTCAATTATAGCAGTAAAAAGATAATCTATGTTAGTGGATATAATCTGAACGTCTGTCAATCACTACTTATCTGGGCAACCTGGCTTAAGAAGCAGTCAGACATTTCTCTTTATCAATTATCAACTGTGGAGAGAATCTACTCTTCTCTCATGTTAAGGACAAACCACACAGGCCATAAGACTCCGCCCTGTGTAATACAGCGTTCACAATGACCAGGTTTGTTGACTGAAAGACAGTGAGTCTTCAGACCCAAAAACATGACCGTAAGTACTGTACCAACTTTACATTCTAATGCAGGTGTCATGTCAAAACCTCACTTTACGTTAGATGGTTAATCTTCAGATTACTTGGTAAAGTTATCTACTGTTAAGTGCCTGTTAAAAAAAAAAAAACTATTAGATACAGGAAAACTATTCCACTTAGTAGTTAGCAGTGTTTCCCCATAACTTCTGAACAATATTTAATTACTCAAGTGCAGTGAACAAACAACGCAAAGTTTCACTCTCAACGTATCCAACAGTCAGCTTCTTTACTGCCCACAGGTTTCTGACTTCAGCTGGCTCCTCAGTGTCAATAATTAGCCCTCCTTTGAAGGTGGAATATTAACTTCACTTTATAATGTTTTGGCTGCCAAAATCTCAGACGTCAGCAGCTGTTCTTATGGAACAAAGACAAGATGAAGGGATTCACAGGAAGTCTACATCTGGAGCAGAGGGGTCAGTGCCCAGTCCTGACACACTACCTGGTCAGTCACCATTGGAGGGAGGACAATTCCTGGACTCTAAGAAGTGAAATCCATCTGGCTTTAATCACCGACTTCACAAATGAACTTGAAGATAAAATCTTGTACAGATCTTCAGACTGCATGTGAAAATGAGATGGAGCAGATCTTTAGGGAATCTTTAGTGAGACTGTCCTATTAAAGATGTAAACTCCAAAAAAAAAAAAAAAAAAAAGATGTAAACTCCATGGGCAATCTCTTCAGATCCAGTGATTTTTTTTTTTTAATGACATACTCACTCCATGAGTTCCTCAAACTCCCTTACTTCACAGGATGATGATTTTGACTTGTCATTTATTTTCTGTCATCAAATACCTTCAATACTTTTGTCTTCAGAAAATACTTGTAGTGTACCTTTTCTTTTCTGTTCTCTTACTATACTTATAAAATAACCAACATTTTCAGTATGACCCATAACAACATTTCCATCTACAGTTTAATAACCTCAGAGGCATATTAATTTAGCATAAAAGACATTCTATTTCCATATACTTCCTGCTTTTCAATAAAAACAGTACTGGAAAGGAATTAACTGCTAATGCTACCAATCCTGTAACATACTGTATCCACTGCTTTTCATGTTTCTATTTTTATATACAAAATATATACACTTCCCAAAATCTCAGGAGCTGGACTCTTTTTGTGACTATAACCAAAAGCCAACCAAGTTGTTACTGGAAAATCATACTGGTACTTCATAGTTTTCTGGTAGAAAAGTGAAATCAGTACCTTTTAGATCCTTCCCAGCAATTAATTATACTATAATGCTACACATATGCATCTAAAAAATATAAAAGGAAATCTGGGGGGAAAAAACCTGTTAAGTAACTCGCCAATCCTGTAACTCATGACACCAGACTGCAGCACACATACTTCTGATATGAGAGCATGGCCGTGTGCCCATCAGAAAGAACACAACTTTGACCAAAGCCAACAATTCACAAGGCTCCTTCCAGAGCCGCCCACTCCACCACGCCCACGTCACCACACACCACATCTAGAATGGAAAACACATTGATATTTTCCAACTGTGTCCTCTAAAATTTCAAAACAACTGAATTTCATGTGTATTTATCAATAACAATATATACTTAGTGGAAACTAAGTCAATGAATCAGTATTAAGTAATCCAGACTATAAACTATATGCAAGTCAAACCAATTCTCCACACACTTACTCAAATTTGAAGTGTAAATTCCTTTAAAGAGATTTAAAATAATTTTTTTCTATTTTATACTCAAAAGATCAAACACCACTGACTACCTGTAACAAAAGTTTATGTTCCAAAATCCTGAAAAGTCACACATAAACCTGCAACAACAAATGCCTTTAAAGTACTAGAAGAAATATTTTTTAAATAAGGGATTCTGAAAATTAGTAATTAAAACCATTCAAGAATAACACTGACCTAACAGGACAAACACTTTACTTTTGCAATTTTTATTAATATATGATCATCCCCGAGGGTCTTACCTGCTAGCCTTTCAAAGGCAATGCACACCTTGGGGGGGAAGAGGAGGGGAGGCCTTCACAACACTGGATGTGGGGAAATGAGAGAAGACAAGAGGTCAAGGTGCCCAGGTGATCAGCCCACTTATGTGGAAACAACAAACAGCATTCAGGTGGTTATTGGCGACCACGTGGGATAGGACACACTCTCCCTATGAAAGGGGCCACTACACACCAATCCAGACCATCAGGAACCACCACTCTCACACAGGATGTCAGTGGGATTCCACTTAATCTCAACCAGTTAAAATTTTTAAAGAATGTATGCCAAGGTAACAGTCCATTTCAAACCCATTTTAACAAAGTACACACGCACTAGTACGTATGTATACATTCTCTACGTGTCACTTTAAACATCTTTGCTATTTCAAGTCATACTGAGATTAGTAAATTTAGATACAGTGCTGCTAACTTTAATGTATTCTGGCCAAGAAAAGGTAGCTCAGAGTTTTAACTCTGAATGCACTTGATAAAAACACGCCAGTGGTTGTTTGAGAAATAAGTTCTTATTACACGACCACCTGTCTATTTTCTTCAGAAAACACAACTCTTAAGAAGGAAGGAGTTTCAACAAAGTAGTACACCCAAGTGCTAGGAGATGAAAAATAGCGACCCAAAGCCTCAAGTCACTGTGGTCAAAGCAGAGCAAAAGTGAACTTTCAATTCAGAATTACACAGCTGCCAGAGTTAAGGGTAAGTGGACAAAATTAATCCCAGTCAGTACTAAGAGCACTGGGAGCAGATACTATGAAGAAAACTAGAATGTATATTTGGATAATCTGTAATCTAAATTTTATAAAAACTGCTAGAACTCAGACATCTCTTTTAATAATATTTCTAGTGAAATCAAGTTGAAAACATAATACCTGGGATTATTCTTCCTAACAAGAAATTAAAGCCTAATAGGAAATCTGTACTCTGAAATACTCTGCAAATTCCAATTTGCAAGAAGTATACCATACGGGATAAATAATGAGAGATGTGTATAGATGAACAGCTACAAGAATTCCAATTTTTGCAATCTCAGCAAGTTACTGTACACACACATCAATATAACAGAAATGGCACCGTTTCTGAAGACACATTCCACATTTTATTTACAATTTAAGACTAACTTTAATCTCCAAATCACATATCCATACACCTAATTCCTTTTTGATTTCATTTAAACGTAAATGCATGGTCTGTCCAACAAAGACTGTAAACAAATATTTACCACATCTGTTACATGGAACACACAGGAACAGCTTGTAACAGAAATTCATCCACCTCCCCCACAACATTTTTTATTATAAATACAGGTATCAAAACAATCCTGAACATATTTTTGATACTACTAGTAGTCAGCACCCATACCGCTTCAAAAATGAACACACTTTGTGACAATATTCATTGTACCTGCTACTTTAGACAATTTCAACTGAAGCTCTTTCTCTAAGCAAGATGATGGAGCACACCACTCGAGTTTCCTTCTCGGCTTTCTCGTCAGAAACACACCTGCCTGCACAGCCAGCCGACACTTCTTGCTGTGCTCTCACCTGCAAACCTGAGCTCCAGTGAGGACTCCAGGTGCGTGCTTAAGTGGTGGTGCCTTAACAAGAAAAGACTGCTGAATTTTCTTCCTGTTACCTGAAAACATAATGGGTGTACATATATTAAATATATTCTTACAAACGTCCAGGTCATGTTTACCAGCTGGAA
This sequence comes from Bos indicus, assembly GCF_029378745.1. NCBI lineage: Eukaryota > Metazoa > Chordata > Mammalia > Artiodactyla > Bovidae > Bos > Bos indicus. Next base: position 19,957,482 of record NC_091773.1, on the reverse strand, counting down.
TTATCTTACTTTAATGTGTGGGTATTTTGCATTGTGATATTTAATCAAGACATTAACATGAGTAGAAGGTTGCTGATTTAAGACAAGTTTGAGATCCACTAAAATTAATTGTTGTATGTTTGTCCTTCTGGTGGCTGTGGAAGCTTCATATTTTCTTTGGACATCATTAGACGTCTTAGCTCTTGAAGTACAACTTTAATGCTATATGAATTTTGCCATTTTGCTAACACTGGTATGCTTCGTGCATCCACCTGAAAGGAGGGGAAAAAGTACAATTAACTGCGAAGTTTAAAGTACTTGGGCACCAATTTACTAGATGTAGTTTAATAAGAAGGGCTTTAAAAATCCAGTCAGGCACTATTTTCACAAAAGCAAACATTATAAAACCACAGGTCCACACAATACTTAGGGCCACAATCCAAGGCCTGAGCAGTTACTCACACCAGGGATCAGCAGACAGCGGTAACCCTGACTTCTGCTTTCAGATCCCACTCCAGCGTGCTCTTTGCACTGTGCTGAACTCATCTTCCACTGGGGGAGATGGACAGGCTGGGGCTACCGCCCCTTCGAAGCCTCAGCCACAGGTACCTGCTGTCGCCTGGCCTATCTGGCAGCTCCCTGGAAACTTGCCCACTGAGGACCACCTATTCCCTGACCACCTCCTCTCCACCCTGGTACCTGTCAAAAATAACCAGTGTCCAATGTGTAACACCAGAGACACAGACTACTATGTAGAAAATAGAGGCACCACGGATGTGTGGTACAGCACAGGGAAAAGATAATCATGATTTTGCAATAACTTTAAATGGAGTATAACTTATAAAACTACTGAATCACTATATTGTACATATGAAATAAATATAATATTGTAAATCAACTATACTTCAATAAAAAATACAATTTTTTAAAAATTAAAGAAAAAACTGTTTTAATAGTTCTACTGCCTGAAGCGGCAGCAAGAGGGCAAGCAGGAAGGGGACCAAAGATGCCACAGGAAATGCTGGGAGAGGAGATGTCCAGTGAGGCTACAAAGTCCCATACACACCCGAGGGTCCAGGAGACACACACGTGTGCAAGGCTGCACACAGGCTTCAAAGCCTGAGAAAGCAGTAAACTCTCACCTATGGCTGACCCTGATCAACATACAGACATTTTGATTATGCACCATAACCAAGCAGAATTTATCTAGGAAGTGCAAGGTTGGCTCAACATACAAAAATCAATGTAACACCCCATATTAACAGACACAAAACAGCTTCTGACAAAATCCAACACCTTTCATAATAAAAATACTCAACTAATTAGGATTATCAACCCAATAAACAGCTTCCACATGCTTCTCTGTTTTTTAATGTTCTCCTGACTATAAACTTATAAGTTGTGTAAAAATAAAATAACTACTTTAACTTACCATTCCACTGGAATTATTTATTCCATTCATATTAATTTTGGTTACAAATCTAACTGATGGAGGAGCTTCTGGGTATTTAGGTCCACATTCTACTTTCAGGCTATATATTCTGTTTTCGTAATTTGTCTGGAAGGCAGAAATAATAACAACAATTTTCAAGTGCTAATAAATCGGAAAAGCACAAGATAAATGTACTTAATATTGCCACGTGTGTGACTAAGAATTTACTTTTCAACAAATTTATTTGATCTATATGCTTAGCAAAAATACAGTTAGTATGCAATTAAAACAAGAAAATAAAACATAAATGAAAGTGACAAATTTAATACCTGTTGATTCTTGTATAAATCTGTAAAAAAAGAAGCTGACCATCTATGGATCTCAGTCACCCCAACGGATCCACGGCTTTCTCTCTCATAGTAAGAGATCTCCCAGTGGAGGTGGATCTCGGGTGTTAATAACCATGGTTTAAAAGGTATACAACAATCTTGTACATATATTAATAAATGTTTCATTATTTTTAAAAAGTAAACAGCTATATAAAACTCATCTAAGTTTAACAGCAAGCATATATTAACAGTATGCCCAGGACCCAGAAAGGCTTAAAAAGAACTAAAAAGGTCAAGGAGACACCTATCTGTTGCTCTCCACTCACACGCATACCAGCCTCTCTAGAACTTGCAGTAAAAGTATAATAATTAGATAACCAACAAGGACCCCACTGTACAGCACAGCGAACTATACTCAGTATTTTGTGATAATCTTTAAGGGAAAATAATCTGAAATAAAAATAGACACATATGTAGATAAAACTGAATCACTCTGCTGTACACCTGAAACTAAGACAACACTGTAAATCAACTACAAGAAAAAGAAAACAAAAAAAGGCCCTGAAAAATCTCATACTCTTAAAAATACTCAAAGTACATGGAAACAATCAGAATTCTCATACTTTGCTAGGAATAGGGAATGGTATAACTACTGTGGAAAAAATATGGCATTTTTTCCTATGCATTTCACTAGACACATTCAACTCTCCTTCCTTAACTCCCCTGCTGCTGCTGCTGCTAAGTCGCTTCAGTCGTGTCCGACTCTGTGCAACCCCATAGAGGGCAGCCCACCAGGCTCCCCCGTCCCTGGGATTCTCCAGGCAAGAACACTGGAGTGGGTTGCCATTTCCTTCTCTGATGCATCAAAGTAAAAAGTGAAAGTGAAGTAGCTCAGTCATGTCCAACTCTTAGCGACCCCACGAACTGCAGCCTACCAGGCTCCTCTGTCCATGGGATTTTCCAGGCAAGAGTACTGGAGTGGGGTACCATTGCCTTCTCCGCCTAACTCCCCTACTACGCAGCAATTCCAACCCTAGGCATTTTTGATCCAAGAGAAATGGAAACAAACCTATGTTCACAAGATGACGTATAATCACAGCAGCTTTATTTGCAATAACCAGAGAGAACCATGATCAGGGGAAGTGACAAGCACACTGTGGCATATCCCCACCATAATAAAAAGAAACAAACCACTACGCAGCGCACGGATGAAACAACGTAGGTGAACCTGAGGCACACCCAGTCAAAAGGAGCAGACCTCTCGGTACATACGCTACACGATTCCACTTACACCAAGTTCTCCGACGGGCAAAATACTCTAGGGCGTCAGAAGTAGTGACCGGGTCAGCTCTGGGGTGGAGGAGGGGCAAGGGACTCTCTAGGGTGATAGAAACGGTCTGTATCTCGACACAGGTGCAGGTAACAAGATACACCTTTTGAAAGTCATGGTAAGACCTATGCAAATTATAAAAGTTTTTCAGTTAAAAACAAACAAACAAACTCTAAACTAGCCTACAATGCTTAAAATTAAATATCCTAACTTTTGATACCCTGGATTAATTTCATCATCACTGGATTTTAAATTAAAAGCCAAGCCTTTCTGTTACCTAACAAAAGAGTAAAGAAGAGAATAGTAAGTAAAAGGAACTACTATTCAAGAACTATATACTAGAGTCAGATACTCTCCTATTGCCTAATTATTAATTCATTTAATTCTCAAAACTTCTAAAGTGATATGGTACTTCACTTACATAAAAGTAAACTTTGAAAAATTACTAAATCTCTAATGCTAAAAATTTAACAAACATGGAAAAACAAAACTGCTAATTATATAAATCCAAATAAATACTGGAATAATATAAAGCAACCAGGGATCTTAATAACATAAAAAAACAAGCAACAACTAACCAAGTAATAGAATGTTAAGGTAGCAATTTTCACATTACCCTAAAGCTGGGACAAAACTGTTCTAAATCTGGTACCCTACAAAGAAAAAACAACCAAGATGAGATGCCAACTCCTGCAAGTTTAATTAAAAGGCAGCTGAACGAATGCTGGAACCACAAGCCCTCATCCAGCCCCCCAGCTCAGCGAGGGGGCTGAAGCCTGGCTGGAGGACAGGGTCCACTCAGGCTGCGCCCTCCTGCACCACAAGAGGGGGAGGGGCTCCAAGTCGACCACCACAGAAAGCGGCAGGAGGCACACCTGTCTCTGAAACCCTGCCAGCTGGCCCACCCCCATGTTACCCTACAACAGCCAGGCCCCCAGTGGGCACAGCCGGACACAGGGGCTTCCTGTGGCTCAATGACACCAGGGAACAGCCAGTGTGGGGGTCCTGTGGATGACCGGAACTGGGAGAGAGATATCTGCAAACTAGGTTATGGGGCTGAGGGTCTTACTTTACATAAACTCCAACACTCTTCAAGTTCCCTCAGAGGAACAAATGGGATAAAACTCAAATCTAAGTAATTTCAGGACTTCCTGGTGGCTCAGTGGTAAAGAATCTGCCTGCCAATGCATAAGACGTGGGTTTGAGCCCTGATACGGGAAGATCCCACATGCCGCGGAGCAATTAAGTTCGCGTGCCGCAACTATTGAGCCTACTCGCTGCAACCACTGAGTCCTAGAGCTGTGCTCCAAAGAGAAGCCACTGCAATGGGAAGCCCGAGCACCAGAGCTAGAAAGTAGCCACCACTCACCACAACCAGAAAAGCCGATGCAGCTGTGAAGATGCAGCACAGCCAAAAATAAATAATTAAAAAAGAAAAAATCTAAGTAATTCTGAAAGCATACTCCACTCAGTTCAGACTGTCCAATCTTCAAGTCATTCATTAAGTAAGAATGCTCAAAAGTTATAAGCACTTACTTTTACCAAACAGACCATGGTGATACTGTTCACAGGTAGTGAAAAAATCAAGGTTTTCATTACAAAAACTGAGTTACAAAACGACAAGAATTTTAACCATCAGCATTTTATTTCCTTCCTTACATGTCTAATGGAAAAATCAGAGCAGTGGAGGAAGAGAGAACTTGTTAGTTTAGGAGAGTGCATGAATTCTACAAAGGAATACTAGAAAACGGTAAACAAACATTTGTCTGAAGTTATCAATGCTAATTACCTGACCATTTTTCTTTTATAAAAATAAAAAAATCTAAATTCTACCCAACAGCAAAATAGTTGAAATAGTCCCATTACAGGTAGCAAACAGTACACAAAACCAAAGACTAAAAAGAAACTTAAAATTTGTGTTCTTTCTAACAAAGTCAAAGGTCATACAAAACCTATTTAAAAGACTTGCTGCAGGGGCATGCAGCAAATGCGGCCTTTGAGTGAGGAATGCAAGGTACAAAAAAATTTCCCAATCTAAAATAGATTTTGAGTAAAAATAAAAAGTCACGAACTTGAGAAAGACCTAAAATTAAAACAATAGGTCTGTGGCCAACACTAGGAAACATGCAAGAATCAGCCTTTCTGACATACTTTATAGATGAAGACATTGAAGCCAGAACATTTCCAAGGCCAATCAACCGTCACTGGCCAACAGCAATGTGCAGTCAACACAAACCAGTTTGGGAACCCTGTTGATACACACGGGCGGTTAGCAGCATGTTACCTCACGGCACGCTGTTCGCTCTTCCCAAATACCCCTCCGCTCCACGCCTCATCTTTTCCACTCTCTACCTGGAATGCTGTCCATCCCCATCTCACCTTCTGAAATCCTACCAGCCAGTCCTTTAGGCACTCCAAAGGCAACTTCCTCCACTGTCCAGCCTTCCTCAATTATTCCAGCTAGAAGAGACATATTCCACAGTCCCACCGTGGGCTCGCTCTGCCACATTCAGTCTGTCGTCTGCATTCATGCCTTCTCCTCTACTGAATCGCAAACACTTTGACAGCAATGATCACACCAGTCTTCCCGCCCTCCAACTCCTCCAGAAAATCCAGCATCAACAAATGTACAAAAAATAAGTAAAAAGTCACGAACTGTTTCACTTAAAGTTATCTTAACTATTTACTTTAATATTAATAACATAAAATAAAATGCATACTTGAAAGTTACAGTAAATATTCATAGGAAATAAATGTAATGTATGCACTGACCCGTGGTGGCCCAATGATCATGCCTGTCCACCTTGTGAGTGTCATGTCTTCATCATCTTCCAGGCCCCAGCTGACCGTACCGTCGCCCACTCCTTTCTGTCCTTCTTCAAGTTCTTCCAACAAACGAAAATTACGAGGAACTTTAACACCTATACAAAAGGAAGCCAATGTAAGTAGCTCATAATTATAAGGGCTACACACAATCAAATTCAGCTTTTCCCAAATTAACCGTTAAAAATTATTTACCAAAAAGACAAAATTCTCTAAAAAGTCTTCTGCCCCAGGAAATGCTCAATCTAATAATAATAACTCTTCAAAATGAAAAAGCTACAGACAGCATTGTTCCAAACATAACAGCAGCACAGAACATGTATAACAACACCTAACCAGTTTTACAGTGATGTACATCAATCATAAGGGAATCATTACAAGTGATTATTTTCCCATAATTGAGATTTCTGCCAAGAACAATGTATCAGGTAAACAGGCATGACCAGAAAGTCCATAAAAGTGTCACTGCATTAGCACATATTCTCCAGTGATCTGTAAAAAAGAGAACTACGTTCCATTTGTAAAAATGCACTAAAAGGCACTACTTTCTAGAATGCTGACCCCACCCTTGGTCCTCAACCAGTCTGCTGGCTGCCTAATAACCACAGCGTCCTGCCTCCACTGTGAGCAGGTCCGCTGCTGGAGAGCCAGTCTCCTGGTGGGTAATTCCCTATGACATATCTGTCCCACCCTGGCCCAACCCAGCAACACTTTCATAGCCCTTCTCACACGTCCACTTCTGAACCCTTTAGACCTCATCACTCTATTTCTCAAATCTTAATAAAAAATCTTCCCCTCTGCCCAGAACCCCAGCCTTTCACAGTCCCCACCCCCTCATTCTCACTGAACCTAGTTTTGCCACCATCACCATCCTGACCTCCAACCCCTGGAACCAGCAGGGCTGGTGATACAGCATGTGACTTGATCACAGCCTCTCTCAGGATCACTGGCCTGGCCTCTCCAGAGGATGGACCCTGTGGTCTTGCGAGCTCTCAACAGCATCCAGCCTGAAAACTCCCCAGCCCCACTGCGCAAGTTCTGAGAAAAACCAAGACCCCTCTGCTGGCTCTGGAGCACTGCCTCCCTCCCTCCCTTCCCACTCTCAGAAGCAAGCACACACAATTACGAGACAGGAAAAAACAGTGACATCTCTTTTAAGGCAACTGTCATTCTGCATAACTTATCTCTCCTGCCGAAACTAAAACATCTCTTTCAGGGTTTCCCTGGTGGCTCAGTGGTAAAGAATCCTCCTGCCAATGCAAGAGACACGGGTTCAATCCCTGGTCCAGGAAGATCCCACATGCCGCAGAGCAACTAAAACATCTCTTTCAGTTACTGATTCATAGTAGTCCTTCTGGACAAATAATGAAAAGCCAATAAATATTGTAACTTAGAAATAGTAGCCACTTTATGTACTGTGCTTCATAAAAAGTGCTTTAAAATTCTGGGCCACAGAAACATGGATATGTCAGAAACCACAAAACAAGAGTAAGCATTATTACAACTATAATAACTATTAATAACCATTTGCTTAGTGTACCCTCTGCACTAAATAAACTATCCCATTGGATCCTAAAAGCACCCATTTTACAGTTGTGGAAACTGCAGTTTGAAGGAGTTAAATGACCTACTCAAGGTCACATAGTTTTAAATGGCAACTGTTGCTGCTGTTGTACTAAGTTATGTCAGCCCCAGTATTAACGCCCAGTTTCCAGACCGAAGTCACTCTCAAGCATTAGGTTCTCCAGGCAGCACCGTGGGCGCAGACCCGACCTCCAACCGGCCCAGCCGGCTCCCAGTGCTGCTGCCTCTCGGGCAGGGCCTCTTGCAGGTTCCTCATCTGTGAAAGGGAAGCCACCGTGGTTTCCACTTCACAGAGCCTCTGTAAGGTGATCGGTCTCAAACAGGATAAACTGACTCTCATCATTTTAGTGTTCATATTAAGAAAAATTACATAAATCTTCCACTCACCTTGACCTATGTTTTGTGAGAATTCAAGCTCTCTGCAGTCCAAAAGAATGACCCAGAAGGGGTCCCTGAGCCGAGAGTGTCTATAAACACACACTGTGCTCGCACCCTGAAACAACAGCCACTCTGTCAGAATCTCCACCATCTGTCGCTCCTGAGCTGCTCTTTAAAGGAATATGAAAGGAGCCTGATCACCCTCACCATCTAAGAAATCATTACCCAAGAAAAATTCTAAATTTGTGTGTAATTTCCTTTCCTCCCTTTCAAAAACAATTCAGTCAGGAGAGCTTTATAAGCATCCAAAACTACAAAGTAAAAAATGTAAAAATGTTTCTTTATGTAAGTGCCATAAAAGCAATAAACCGAGGGACTGCTAAACTTCTCACCATTTCTCAAAGCAGCATTTTGAGAAAATAATTCTAAGATTACCGGCAATGGTAACATTTAAAGGGTTACAGCAGCTAAGGTTGTTCTGTTTTTTTTTTTTTTTAAAGTTTAAGACTCAAACAAATATCAGTAAGCTCTATTTTCAAACTGAGGCCTGGTGTACTCTGGCTTCGTTTCTCCCCACCACTAATGTCTGTAAAGAGAACGCACCACAAGGTGGGGCTGTGCGGCTGTGAATGCTGCAGGATGTGCGTCAGCTGCCCTCTGATGGCTGGCCATCTCGGAGCCCTTTCCTGACTTCCACTTGCCTTTATCCTGTGTGTGTCTATGTGTGCGTGGTGGTGGTACTATCCTTATTTAATAGTTTTAAATATTTTAAGTCCTTAGTCTGAGATCTTCATTAAAGGAAAAAACAAAACGGCCCATATACATGATATGAGTTCCAAAGGCCAACCTCTTAGCCACAACTCTCACTGCCTGGGAAAACAAGAATTAAACCCTAAAGACCATCCGCCAGACTGACAAACAAATGTTAACTCTGGCAACACCTGGTTTGACAAAGATATGGAGATGAAGGCTCTTCCACTGCTGAAGGTGGAATAAACTGGCACAACTACTTCAAGAGGAAACTGGTAACATTTACAGAGATGCTGGCACCAGGCTAGAGAAAGGCAGGAACGCTCATGTACTGTGATTTCTAACCGTGAAAATTTAGAAACAATCCAGACATAACATAGCATAACCCATGACACAATGATATTGCAATTAAAATGAAAGAATCAGAGCTACAAGTATCAATTAATGCTAAAATTTTAAAACACTGTTTAATGAGTGCACAGTTTCAGTTTTATGGCTGCACAACAAAGTGAATATGCAATATTGCTGAACTGTACAGAGGAAGTTAGGACAGTACACTGTATATTACATACACTTCACCATAATCACAAAGAGAAATAAACAGAAAAGCCATATAACAACAGACCTTTATACTGTTCTGAGTACATACATATCTAGCAAGAGTATAAAAATACTTGTGGAACAGACTCCAAAGTCAGAATACTGATCACCTCTGGGCCAAGAAGAAGTGGCCTAGTACTTGGGAGGATGCAGGTAACGTCTTAGTTTCTCAAAAAAAACAAAACAATCTGAAGCAAGAAAAACTTAGCACCATTTGGGAGAGCTGGGCGAGGGTGGGAGGGGGTGTAACATGTGTACTTACCCATTTTCTTGTGTTTTAAATCTTTTGTCTCAACAGAAAAGGAAAAACAGTATCCAAAAAAGGAGAGAGGGAACTGCAGGCAATGTTTGGGGACAGCAGCTGAGGATAAATGAGCAAAGAGCCAGAAACTGTCAGGAGGGACAGGTGTGCTTGCAAATTCAGACTTAACCTTTGGTGACAAGGACCCAGGGCGGGATTGAAACCCAGACTTTAAGGATGGGGAGGCAGGGTACAGTATCAGCTGTGATGAAAGAGGAATCAGGCACATGCCTCCACTAAGGAAAACGTGGTACATTTTATTGTAATTCTGTGATTTTGTCATCTGACAACCAAAGCTAAACATCGAGTACGAGCTAGGGACTGTGCGAGGCCGCCCTGCCCTCATGGAGCACACAGCATACCAGGGCAGCAAGACAAGGAAAACAAGGCACAGGAGAAGCACCGAGACAACCAAGGCAACGAGCACGTTCCATAAGGCAGGGGATCTGCTCTTACCACAAAAGCAGAGAGCTGCATACTCTGACGTCAAATATGGAGCTAAAACTCACAGGCGATGACGTCCAAGCTTTGCCCGCTTCACCCCAGCTCAATGACCAATATGTGCAAGCCTCCTTCTGGAGGGAGTCCACTGGACTGGGCAGAAAGGAGAACTCCTGTCCCCAGTCTCTGCCCCTCACCTCTATCCCCAGGTTCAGAATCCCTGCAGAACCACAGTATTCCCAAAGCTCCTCCCAGGTTTAGGACCCTGGAATTCTATCTGAAGGAGTTTCAGAACAAGAGACATGACTTGAAGAAGTTTACAAAACACAAATGCAAAGGGGAAAAAGTAACAAAAATAAGGTGAAAGTCGCTCAGTTGTGTCCAACTCTTTGCGACCCCATGGACTATACAGTTCATGGAATTCTCTAGGCCAGAATACTGGAGTGGGTGGCCTTTCTATTCTACAGGGGATCTTTCCAACCCAGGGATCAAACGAACCCAGGCCTCTTGCATTGCAGATGGACTTTTTTACCAGCTGAGCCATAAGGGAAGGCCAAGAATACTGGAGTGGGTAGCCTACCCCTTCTCCAGCGGATCATCCAGACCCAGGAAGTGAACCGGGGTCTCTGTATTGCGGATTCCTTACAAACTGAGCTATAAGGGAAAATTTTTAAGTTGATTTTTAAACAACTAAAACCCTATGTCAATAACCAGCTGCACTTAAGTAGTAATTGGATAATATATTTCACAGGTGTGAAATACAAATGATAATTGAACAACAAAAATATGCAGATAAAAAAATCATATTATTATTAGACCCCCATCAAAAAATAAAATTAACACCATGGTAAACACAATGCCGGCAAGACAGTGGAAAAACTCATTTATCCACCTCAACACATCACTGAAAACTGAATACACCTTGCTGAAGGGGTAAACTGACAAACCATCGCAAGAATTCTTAAATATTCATGCACACTGACTTAAAATCCCACTGAGTGAAATTCGCCCCCAAGAACAAAGCACGAGGAGGCAGGCAGCCTCCAGCACAGAGTCAGCTGTGAACAGCTTCTCCAGGCTCCAGGCTGGGCCCCTCCCGGCCCCCCGGAATCTGGGCTGGCCTTGCCACTTGTTCTGGTAGAACACGACGCTAGTGCGGTTCTGGGACCATCCTTGTTAGAGCCCTGGTACCCTCTGTTTGGTCTTTCAAAAGCCAACTCCCATTTAAGTTCTGACTCCCAGACACTACTGGGATGCAAGTAAGTCCAAACACGACGCCTAGACTGCCCACATGGACAAGAAACAAGGCCCTGGGCAAAGGCCAAGCCCGTCTTCAGGCGAAGGGAGACAACCAGGCCCAGCCAGTCAACCCCCAAATCATAAGAAGAAACCCCTGTCTGAAGCCATTATCCATTTAAGATATTAAAATCTGTCTTAGAATTGATGAACTATAGTAAATAAAAATAAATCTGAAAAAATTTCAACTCAACGGTGTACCTGTGAAGCATCTGAATTTACCTTCAATCACCAGGAAGACAGACCTCTGCATTACAGGGTTTGTGAAGAACCTGGAACCAAGGTGTGGAGGCTGCACTACATACAGCAGAGGGTGAATCACGCTACTGGTACAGGTTACAGCCAAAACCACTCTGCCCCCAGCCACTGCCCAAATTCTGGAACTCTTCTCACATCCCACATGCGATATACTAACTCAGGGAAGGAAGAAAACAAGCAGCTTCATGTGTTTATTTAATGAATGCACCCAAACACAAAATATCCTTAGTACTGTTTCATTTCAGAAAAGTAAGCTCAAAACAAAATTTATGAGTAAAACATTATAATACACTAAGGAGGAAAGCTGGATTTTACTTGTGCCGTTTGTCTTTTCATCATTAAAATCACTTACACAGAAACTGGACCATAAGTAATGCCGAGTGCCAGAGGCGCTCAATAAACCCGGGGTGCGTTTCCGGCAGATGCTTACTGTCCACCTCTCTGTCCACACTTAAGGGCCTGTCCTGTAAGAAGTGCTGCTGGTGGAGGACACAGACTCCTTTGCCTAGCATCTTGGCAGAGATGGCAAGCGAGGACAACCACGGAAGCAGACGCATTCAAATGCAGTAAGCTGTCCCAAAAGATTTGCTTGAACACACTATTGGTATCTCCGTGGAACAGACAAGCCAGTGAGAACAGAGTGACTCAATGTTCTCCAGGAGAGCTGCCAGCACTGTTTACTTCAGAGCTAAGGAGGAATGCCTCCCTCAGAAGAAACGGGGGTGGAGGGCGGTCAGGCCGCCTCTGGTCCCTCCCTAGCAGAGACTTCTAAGGGGATCGAGGGCTGGCACACTCTCCCCTGACAGAGACCACTTCCAGGAACACAACTGCTCGCCTGGGACTCCCGGGAGCTGCAGCTAGAAACAAAGGAGCGATCCTGCCAAGTCGCTGCCGGTAGGTAAACACTTCAGAAAATTAAAAACTTCTCAATAACTTAAGTATATCCTCTCAGGAAACAACCACTTCTATCAATACTGGTTAGTCAACCGTAACTGATAACTGAGGGAGCAGGTGACACTACCATGAAAAACAAACAGTAAACCAAGCTATGCGCTCTTGGTCCTTTTCAACAGCATTCCAGACACTAGGCTGAAAAAATCTTTGCATGATTATATACCTACAAAGAATAAACTGCTTGGAGCATTGCCTGTTACCTGGCTGTATTTCTCTTTGCTGCTGCTGCTAAGTCGCTTCAGTCGTGTCCGACTCTGTGCGACCCCATAGACGGCAGCCTATCAGGCTCTCCCGTCCCTGGGATTCTCCAGGCAAGAACACTGGAGTGGGTTGCCATTTCCTTCTCCAATGCATGAAAGTGAAAAGTGAAAGTGAAGTCGCTCAGTCGTGTCCGACTCCCAGTGACCCCAGGGACTGCAGCCTACCAGGCTCCTCCGTCCATGGGATTTGCCAAGAAAGAGTACTGGAGTGGGGTGCCATTGCCTTCTCTCTCTAATGTAACCTTAAACCTCACACCTGGCAAGGCAGGGTTTAGACTCCTGCCCTCTGTCAGATGGTAATCATGTGCAGTAATCACAACCAGACCATCACTGAGAACTCACATATACCAACATGATGTTTTTAAAACAGAGTCAAACAATGAAGCACATATCAAAAGCCAGACTTCCCATCTTAATAAAGTAGAAAAAATAAATTGGACTTTATAAAAATTTACAACTCTGAGGTTTCAAAGGACGCCATCAAGAAGGTAAAAGAAAATACAAACACATAGCTAACGAACTCGTATCCAGAATATAGAAAGAACTCTTACTACTCAACAATAAAAAGACAGTCAACACAATTTTTTAAACATGGATAAGCCTATGAGAAGGCAATGGCACCCCCACTCCAGTCCTCTTGCCTGGAAAATCCCATGGATGGAGGAGCCTGGTAGGCTGCAGTCCATGGGGTCGCTAAGAGTCGGACACGACTGAGCGACTTCACTTTCACTTTTCACTTTCATACATTGGAGAAGGAAATGGCAACCCACTCCAGTGTTCTTGCCTGGAGAATCCCAGGGATGGGGGAGCCTGGTGGGCTGCCGTCTATGGGGATGCACAGAGTCGGACACGACTGAAGCGACTTAGCAGCTTAGCAAGCCAGAAATGAGCCCACACTTACATGAGCAGTTAATCTACAATGGAGACAAGAATATACAAAGGAGCAAAGACAGTGACTTCAATAAATGGTGCTGAAGAACTGGACAGCAATATGGCCTTGAATCATACTAGACTACTCCCTTATACCATCTAAAGAAATACACTCAAAACTGATCAGACTTAAATGTAAGACCTGATGCCTTAAAACTCCTAGAAGACACAGGGAGCACGCTCTCTGACATCAGTTTTAGCAATGATTTTCTGGATCTGTCTACTCAGGCAAGGGGGAAAAAAAGCAAAAATAAACAAAATGAGACTACATCAACTAACAGCTTCAGCACAGCAAAGGAAATTATCAACAAAAGAAAAAGGAAGCTTATGGAATGGAAGAAGACATTTGCAAACACTGAATCTGACAAGCAGTTAATACCCAAAATATACAAAGAACTCATACAATTCAACATTAAAAACAAACAAACAAGCAAACTGGATTTTAAAAAGTGGGCAGAGGATTTGAACAGGACATTTTCCCAAAGAAGACACACAGATGGCCAACAAGCGCATGAAAAGATGATGCTCAACGTCACTAATCATCTGGGAAATGCAAATGAAAACCACAATGAGATACCACCTCACACCCGTCAGAATGGCTGTCATCACAAAGACAACAAACAACAAGTCAGCAAGAATGTGAAGAAAAGGGAACCCTTGTGCACTGCTCATGGGAATGTAAATTGGTGCAGCCACCATGTAAAACAGTATACAGCTTCCTCAAAAAGTTAAAAATAGAACTACCATACAATTTAGCAATTCTACTCCTGGGTATTTAATGGAAGAGAACAAAAACACTATTTTAAAATGATACACACGCCCTCATGTTTATTGCAGCATCATGTACAATAGCCAAGATGTGGAAGCAACCTAGGTTCCCATCAATACATGAATGACTGAAGAAAATGTGGCAGGCATGCACACACACCGCAACACTACTCAGCCATAAAAAAGAGTGAAATAAAATGTTGCCATTGCAACATGGATGGACCTAGATAGTATTATGCCATGTGAAATCAGCTTCTCCAAGCGAGGCTTCAACAGTATAATTAGAACCGGACATGGAACAACACACTGGTTCCAAATTGGGAAAGGAGTATGTTAAGGCTGTATGTTGTCACCCTGCTTATTTAACTTAAATGCAGAGTACATAATGCAAAATGCCGGGCTGGATGGAGCACAAGCTGGAATCAAGATTGCCAGGAGAAATATCAATAACCTCAGATATGCAGATGATACCACCCTTATGGCAGAAAGTGAAGAAGAACTAAAGAGCCTCTTGATGAAAGTGAAAGAGGAGTGTGAAAAGTTGGCTTAAAATTCAACATTCAGAAAACGAAGATCATGGCGTCTGGTCCCATCGTTTCATGGCAAATAGATGGGGAAACAGTGGAAAACAGTGACAGACTTTATTTTGGGGGCTCCAAAATCATTGCAGATGGTGACTGCAGCCATGAAATTAAGACACTCGCTCCTTGGAAGAAAACTATGACCAACCTAGACAGCATACTAAAATGCAGAGACATTACGTTGCCAACAAAGGTCCATCTAGTCAAAGCTATGGTTTTTCCAGTGGTCATGTGTGGATGTGAGAGTTGGACTACAAAGAAAGCTGAGTGCAGAAGAATTGATGCTTTTGAACTGTGGTGTTGGAGAAAACTCTTGAGAGTCCCTTGGACTGCAAGGAGATCAAATGAGTCAATCCTATAGGAAATCAGTCCTGAATATTCATTGGAAGGACTGATTCTGAAACTGAAGCTCCAATCTTTGGCCACCTGATGTGAAGAACTAACTCACTGGAAAAGACCCTGATCCTGGGAAAGACTGAAGGCAGGACAGGGGACAAAAGAAGATGAGATGGTTGGATGGCATCACCAACTTGATGGACAGGAGTTTGAGCAAGCTCCAGGAGTTGGTGATGGACAGGGAAGCCTGGTGTGCTGCAGTCCACGGGGCCGCAAAGAGTCAGACATGACTGAGCAACTGAACTGACTGACGTGAAATAAGCCACACAGAAAAAGACAGATGCTGTATGATTTCATTTATAGGCAGCAACCAAGTTTACAGAATACAGTGTGATACAGAAGAGGCACCAAAGAAGCTGAAATCAAGAAACTAGTTTGGAATCAACATCGAGCTAAATAATCTTGGGAAACTCACTTTATATCTATATATTCACTGTTCATCTATAAAATGAACTTGGCTAGAGCCTAGATGATTCATAATGTACTTTCTATGAGAACTATTATTCCAGTGTATGTAAGCACCTATACAAAGCCCTAAGAATTTCTTCCCTTCTGTGGTCTGAAATTTTGCTGAGTTACAACTTAAACTGAAAATAACATCCAGTTTAACACAAGTCAGCAGAGACCTTGTAAACAAGAACACACTCCTGAATCCAGTCTTGCAGTGCCATCTCATAGTATCTCAAAGATCTTATAAATATATTGGCTCTTTACAAACAGTCAACTACTTTTAAAACAAACTTTTAAATGCCGGGTTTCATTTCATTTATTCTGTTATATCAATTTTGAAGCTTGGTGTCAAAAAGCTCCCTAAATACTTGCTAAGTAGATGTCTCCACATATGGGCAATCTCTGCTTTTCATGGTTTCCATGTGTGACTTTCAGTTACCATGATTTAAACGCCAATCCCCCAACAAGAGGGTTTAGACTCTAGTCTCCAGGGCACACACACTAGGAATAAGCACAGAGTACACATGACTGCTACTCTTCTGTCCACAAGACCAACAAGAGAACTCGGACTCCAGGCTCCAGGGCACACACACTATGAGTAAACGCAGAGAGTTCACAAGTCACTATGTGAGTAACTGCCGAGCAATCCCGACCAGCGGCCACATGCCACATCTCTCAGTCTGCAGGTGATGGTTCACCACACAGCTTACTCAATTCACAGACAACAAAGCCTGTAGTAGAGCTTCCTCCTTGCGATTAAATTTTTGAATCACACATACTAAATATACTAACAAATTTCTATTCTGTAGAGTTGTGCCCTATGAAATTATCTTGATTCCCAGAGATGACTGTCTCTTGGGAAAGGGAAACCTAGCCAGTGGAGTCTCCACCACAGTCCTACTTCCATCCATGAGAAACACTTGACAGTCTGAGACAAGGAACCTGCAGAGAGAAGAGAAGTATGAAAGCCACTCTCAAGTCTCAAAGGAAGTAAGAGTCTTCATTTCAGGACTACTCCAAATTCACAATTCCAGACTAAGCAAGACACCTGAATTCTGATCTGGACTCTAGTGCTAACCAACTATGTAAAAGCTTATACTTCCTTAGGCCTCAGTCTTCTCAACTGCAAAACAAGAGAACCAAGTGGTATGGCTAAGTATTTTCCAGCTTAGAGGTCTCAGTCTAATTAGTACTAAGTCGCTTCAGTCATGTCTGACTGTGTGTGATCCTATGAATTGTAGCCTGCCAGGCTCCTTTGTCCATGGGATTCTCCAGGCAAGAATACCAGAATGGGTTGCCATGCCCTCCTCCACGGATTCTTCCAGACCCAGGGATCGAACTGAGTCTCTTATGTCTCCTGCATTGACAGGCAGAGTCTCTACCACTAGCGGCCCCCTAGGAAGTCCCAAGTCTAATTAAAATTCTTCCCAATTCTTCTTCTTAGTAACAGCAAGTGTAAAAGTATATGACTTAAATAATACATGTTAAAATAAAATGCTTTAAATAAGATTTTAAAAAATCTGTCAGTGTTTTTTCTTTTTGGATGGTCAAACAGTTATTCTTACATTAATTTGGCTTAAATAAAAAACACGTACAGTTTTTTTCCATCTAGTTCATCTATTTTAAATTTCAAACTTTATCATATTTATTTCACAAACAGGTACTGTTTCCCTCCCTTGCTACCAAGAAGCAAGCAATACTAAAGTATAACTAAGCGAAAATGTAATTTAAAAATAGTTATTTACAAAACATAGTCTAAAACTGCTTCTGCACTCCTCTCTCCCCATGCTGGATGATACTGTCAAGGTTACAAAACACAGAAGAGGAATAATCTGATATTGACCAAGGCAATCTTCAGCAACAGTGTCAAAACAAGTTTCAGGGTCTAAGAAAACATCAATTAATAGTCTAACAGTTATTCTTCCTAATTATGCTAAGATTTCAAAACTCATAAACATAAAATTAGTGTGAATGTAACAACTGGAATGCTGAAATATAAACTATAAAACTCAAGCTTCAGATGTACAACAAAATATACTAATAATCTCTCAGCAACTTCTTTATAATTCCTTCCAAAAATGACTTAAATGTTACCAAGAAGTTTCTGTCATTAATATAACCTAATCATTGGTTTTTTCAAAATATTTCCACACTCTTTCATATGTAAAATGGTACAGGGGAGAAAAACTGTATTTAAAAAATGAAATCTACAAAATGAAAACTATCAAGTTAAAATACACCATTTTATTACTAATTTTTCAAGAACCTAAAGATAGGATGCACAAGTCTTAAAAAAGACATGGCCCCATTCATGAGCACACTCGATTTCAAATAGCAAGGACAACAGCAGAGTCTCAACTCTAAAACGTCACTTTTCAAATCACCTATGTTTTACCTCTTAGCTCTGAGCCTAAGCTTGAAATAGTTCCGCAATGCTAAAATCGTTAAACAGCTTATCCTGACACCTGCACGGAACAGAGACACAAAAGACGCAATTTTCCATTAAAAGGTAGCTAGAAAGGTACTACCTTCAAAGTACCAATCGCAACACACAATAAAGTATTCCACTTAACGAAAATTCGTGCAATGATGGCAAGAAATACAAAACCACACTGTTCTCTAGTCTGGTTTCAATAACGATCAGAAAAACGAAAGACCACACGTACTAAGGTTTTAGATTAATACAGCTTTCAACATTTTTAACATTTTTAAATAGTCAGATTTCTAAAACCTCAGTGTTAACATTTAATTTCAAAATCTGTGCTTACAAGAAACCAAAATTGTATTCAGTAGGAGAGAGGAGTTGAAAAGCTAATATAAGAAGTCGTTTTTTCTTCAATGAGCGTTCACCTCGCTCGTTGCTTTTACTTAGTCGGCACCGCAGTTATGCATTCACGGGAAGGACAGAAAACACGCATTCAGTCAGGTAAGAATGGGCCCTCCGCCCACGTTAGGGCGAGCCGGAGGATCCGACTCGCTCCATCCACGACCCCCACACGAGCCATCGCGCGCCGAGGTGGACAGCGGGCCGCCCCAGACTCTTCTCCTCGCTCCCGCATCACCCGCGAGACCCCGCCAGCCGAATCCTGCACCGTCTGCCGGACCCCCAGCGAGCCCGGCCCAGCCCAGCCCCCCGGCGCGCAGCCGACGCGGGGCACGACCGCCGCCCCGACGGTCGCCAGGACCCTCCCTGCTCCGCCTGCGCTACGCAGGAAGTCTGGCGGTCGAGGGGCCGTACTGTGGCTTCTCTCACACAACCAGGCCGGTCGCCAGATGCAAGATGAGACGCCGCGCGGGTCGGGGTGGAAAAGCAGGTAGCCGGGCAAGGAACCGACCTGTGGAGACCGCCATCTTCTCCTGCAGCCCGACGCACCGCTCAGACGCACGCGACGTCCGCGCCACTTCCGGGAGCGCCACCGCCCGCCCCGCGGCTTCCGGCTCCCGGCTCCCTCTCCTCGGCTTCCGGTGTGTCACAGCGGGCCCGCCCCGCGGCTTCCGACTTCCTGAGACGCAGCCGCTAACTCTGAGGGAAGGGTTGAAGGCTAAGATCATGGAACAGACTTGAGTCAGTCAACAAGAAAAAGCAAGAGCGTGAGGCGAGAATGCTCTGTGAGGGTCTAGTGCTCCGGGAGCTCCCGCCGGCGCCAACATCACAGGCGTGCCTCGAAGCAGGCGCGCGGGCGCCCCCCAGAGGGCTGTCCTCTGTCTGGGAGAGGGTGGCGTCTGTGTTGAGGTACACCAAGTGTTTGTAGAAATGAGGCCCTGACCGGGGCGTTGACGGTTCTGCAGAAAATGATTCAAGGAGTGACAGAATGTTTAAAGAGACCTTAGAATTAAGCCGCCGTATTCATATTTTCTTTTGAGATAGGCCTCCTGGAGAAACATGATTAAAGTCTCTGTGACTCTAGAAAGTTCTTTCCGTTTCTGAGTGATTAGGGAGCATGACTCCGTCCGGCGGGCTGAGGTGCCCACGGGGCTTGGGCGGCCACTGGCACGGGGCGGTTCCCGGCCGTGACAGCCAGGACGACCCCCGAGGATACGACTTTCCTGGGGCACGCCGATCTCTCCCTCCCCGCGGCCCGAGCTCCAGCCCCAGTGGAACTTGTTCTGCGCAGGGCGGTGGTCCCTGCTGGGTGGACCTCTTCTTTCCATCCTGTGCACTCATTTACCCATGCCTTAGCACGACCGAGGCTTGGGGAGAAGACAGGCTCTAGTCTTAGTTCTGAACGTTTAGTGTCAGCTGCTGCTTCTTCCCAATTGGTCCCAGCTACCCCCCTAATGTGAAGTGACACTGCTGGGCGCTCTGTTACTTTTCACTCTGGTGGAAAACTATCGTGGCTCCCCGCTTGGCTTTCCTGTCTTGTTCTTTATAATCCTCTCGCCTTGTGTGTGCGCTGTTTACTGACCAGCTTCCATCGAATAAAATAACAGAAGCGTGGGGAGGTGGGGTGGCGGAGGTAATCACTTCGGAGATTTTGTTTTAGAAGACTAGATGGCCGGGAATTCCCTGCAGTCTAGTGGTTAGTACTCAGCTCTTTCACTGCCAGGGGCCCTTGGTTGGAACCTTGGTAAGGGAACTAAGAGAACTAAGATCCCACAGCCCTGGTCTGGGCCAAAAAAAATTAGATTGCATGCATTGCTGTCCCTTGCTCCAGTCCTCCCTTTGAGGGAAGCCAGCTGTCAGTTACGACAGCTACCTTATAGAGAAGCCCGCATGGCAAGGAATTGAGATCAGTCTCTGGTTAATAAACTTGACGATGTGAGGAGCTCAGTTCAACAGCCTGAGGAGCTGAATCTTGTCAACAAACACGGCTTGAGCTTTAAAGCAGATCCTCCCCAGTCAGGTCTTCAGCCTGCCCCAACATCTTGATGGCTACTCTGCTAGAGACCTTGAGACAGAGGAACCCATCTGGTCACCCCATTCCTGACCCTTAAAAATTGAGATAACAAATGTTTAGTGTTTTGAGCAAGGACATTTTGTGATAATATGCAGCAATAGGAAACTAATACACTCTTAATAGTAGCCAAGATATGGAAGCAGCCTAAGTGTCCATCAACAGATGAATGGATAAAAATGCAGAATATGTGTGCACTGGAATATTACTCACCCTTTTAAAAGAATGACATTATGGGACTTTCCTGGTGGGCCAGTGGTTAAGAATCCACCTTCTAATTCAGGAGATGCAGTTCAATCTCTGGTGAGGGAACTAAGATCTTACATGTCGACGGGCAACTAAGCCTTGAGCTGCAAGTACTGAGCTCACGTGCTCTAGAGCCCCTGTGCCACAACTAAGACCTGCTGCTGCTGCTGAGTCAGGTCAGTCATGTCTGACTCTGTGCAACCCCATAGACGACAGCCCACCAGACTCCCATCCCTGGGATTCTCCAGGCAAGAACACTGGAGTGGGTTGCCGTTTCCTTCTCCAATGCGTGAAAGTGAAAAGTGAAAGTGAAGTTGCTTAGTTGTGTTGGACCCTCAGCGACCCGATGGACTGGAGCCTACCAGGCTCCTCCGTCCATAGGATTTTCCAGGCGGGAGTACTGGAGTGGGGCTTCTCTCTGGATCCTGACAAATCCACCTCTTATCGCTTTGTCTCTCAATGAATTTTTGCAATGAGACATCAGAGCCTGAGTTTCATTAGTTTTGGCCGGGCTTGAGTCCCGGGAGAGAGCTGAAGGACAGGAGGAAAAAGCAGTGGGGAAAACGTGCCAAGGAATCCCCTTCATTGCCTGCTGGAAAATTTGCTAAATATCTGACCGGTGCTCACAGTTTCATTGGTCTGATCCTTGGCACAGAGAATAGAAAGGACAGAAGAACCCCCACAATTGTGCGGTAGTTTGAGCATTCTTTGGCATTGCCTTTCTTTGGGATTGGAATGAAAACTGACCTTTTCCAGTCCTGTGGTCACTGCTGAGTTTTCCAAATTTGCTGGCATACTGAGTGCAGCACTTTCACACCATCATCTTTCAGGATTTGAAATAGCTCCACTGGAATTCCATCACCTCCACTAGCTTTGTTCGTAGTGATGCTTTCTAAGGTCCGCTTGATCTCACATTCCAGGATGTCTGGCTCTAGGTGAGTGATCACACCATCATGATTATCTTAGTCATGAAGATCTTTTTTGTACAGTTTTTCTGTGTATCCCTGCCACCTCTTCTTAATATCTTCTGCTTCTGTTAGGTCCATACCATTTCTGTCCTTTATCGAGCCCAGCTTTGCATGAAATGTTCCCTTAGTATCTCTAATTTTCTTGAAGAGATCTCTAGTCTTTCCCATTCTGTTGTTTTCCTCTATTTCTTTGCATTGGTCGCTGAGGAAGGCTTTCTTATCTCTTCTTGCTATTCTTTGGAACTCTGCATTCAGGTGCTTATATCTTTCCTTTTCTCCTTTGCTTTTCGCTTCTCTTCTTTTTATAGCTATTTGTAAGGCCTCCAGTGGAATCTAAAAAATGAAACAAGGAAATAGATATAACAAAACAGAAACAAACTCCCAGATGTAGAGAATAAGCTAGTAGTTACCAGTGGTGAGAAGGAAGGAGGAGGGGCAAGATAGGGGGAATGGATTAAGAGGTACAAACTACTATGTAGAAAATAAACTACAAGGACAGGACAGGAAATATAGCCAATGTTTTATAATAACTCTAAATGGAGTATAACATAAAAATTTAGAATCACAATGTTGTACACCTGAAACTAGTAAATCAACTCTGCCTGAATTTAAAATAAATTTGTAAATTTCTCTTGAGATTTTTTTGTCTTTGCCTCTGCTGTTATTTAGAAGTGTGCTATTCTGTCTCCATATATTTTGGGAGTCAGTGAACTTTTTTGATGTATGGTAATGGTTACTCAGTATTATAAGATAAGCTAATGTACAATAACAATAAGCAGTTATATTCTTGCCTTCTCTGTTGTAGATTAATTGACCCTAAGTGCGTGGGTTTATTACTGGCTCTTCATTCTGTCCCTTTGATCTATGTGCCTGTGTTTGTGCCCATTTCATACTGTTTATGGGGTTTTTTTGGGGGGGGGTGGTGGCTGGGATGCTTGTCAAAAAGTTTATTTGAACTAACTGTTTTGGCAGAAGCATCTGTACATCAGCCTCCTGGTAAGCCAGTGGTGTTTGTTAGTGCTTTTACCCTGTGCACCCTAGGTTGGGGCGGAGGAGGAAGCAGACAGTCCAGGAGAAAGGGAATGCACTGGTGTGTCCCACACAGCTCATCTAATGGGAGTTGTTAGACCTGTTCTAGCTCTGTCTTCAGCATTATCTGACTGTTCGGGCCTCTGTAGATCTCAGCTGCCTCATCAGCAGCTGAGGGGTGAGGACTGATTGATGCTATCATACTGTTTTGATTAATGTAGTTCTGTAGTGTAGTCTGAAGGCTGGAAGCATGCTGCCTCCAGCTCTGTTCTTCTTTCTCAAGATTGCTTTAACTATTCAGGGTCTTTATTGTTTCTCTACAAATTTTAGAATTATTCTAGTTCTGTGAAAAACACCATTGGTGTTTTGATAGGGATTGTGAGAAAGCGTTTTTTTTTTTTTCTTTGCCACACTGTGAGGCTTGTGGGATCATAGTTCCCCAACTAGGAATTGAATCCAGACCCTGGCAATGAAAGCGCTGAATCTTGACCACTGAACTGCCAGGGAATTCTTGGGATTGCTGTAAAGCTTTTTAAATAAATGAAAACACAACTTACCAAAATTTGTGAGATACAGTGAAAGCCATACTTAAAGGGAAATTTAACACCAGGCTCCTCTGTCCATGGAATTCTCCAGGCAAGAATACTGGAGTGGGTAGCCATTCCCTTCTCCAGGGGATCTTCCCAACCCAGGGGTTGAACTTGGGTCTCCTGTATTTCAGGCAGATTCTTTACCATCTCAGCCACCAGGGAAACCCTAATAAAAGAATAGTATGAACAAATCTATGCCCCACTTTTGACAACCCAGATGAAATGGATTAATTCCTTGAAAGGTATAGTCTGCCAAAGCTGACAGACAGAACAGATTGTATGAATAGGTCTGTGTATATTGAAGAAGATAATTAATCACCTTTCAGAACAAAGCACCAGCCGCAGATGTGTTCACTGGTAAATTCTGTCAAACATTTAAGGGAAAAATTACACCAATTCTCTACAGTCTGTTTCAGAGAAAACAAACTGAATATGTTCTACCTCATTTTATGAGGTCAACATTACCCTACTACCAAAATCAAAGACATAAGAAAACTGTGATCTGTCTCTTCAACATAGATAGAAAATCTTCAACAAAATATTTGCAAATAGATTCAGTAATATATAAAAAGAATTACACATTGCAACCAAGTAGGATTTATCTCACGGATACAAAGCTATTTCAACATTCAAAATCAATTAATATAGTTCATGATATCAGCGGGTTAAAACAAAAAACACATGATCATATCAATAGATACAGAAAAGCATATGATGAAATTCAAGATTCATTCATGACAAAAACTGTGAGTAAACTAGGAATAGAGGAAGGGCCTTCCCTGGTGATCCAGTGGTTAAGAACCTGCCTTGCAGTGCAAGGGACACCATTTCAATCCTTGATCCTTTTCAACATGGTACTGGAAACCAAAGAAATAAACTATTTGTTTGCCAATGACATGATTTTCTGTGTAAAAAAATCTGAAAAAAATCAAAAAATTTCTGGAACTATAATCAATTATAGCCAGGTTGCAGGATACAAAGTTATCATACAAAAGTCTATCAGTTTCTCATATATCAGCAATGATCAACTGCTGCTAAGTCACTTCAGTTGTGTCCGACTCTGTGCGACCCCACAAACGGCAGCCCACCAGGCTCTGCCGTCCCTTGGATTCTCCAGGCAAGAACACTGAAGTGGGTTGCCATTTCCTTCTCCAATGCATGAAAGTGAAAAGTGAAAGTGAAGTCGCTCAGTTTGTCCGACTCTTAGCAACCCCATGGACTGCAGTCTACCAGGCTCCTCCATCCATGGGATTTTCCAGGCAAGAGTACTGGAGTGGGTTGCCATTGCCTTCTCCGATCAACTGCAACTTGAAGTTAAAAACATAATACTAACATAAGTACCCCCCAAATTAAACACTTAGGTACAAACCTAACAAATAACATATAATATCTGAGTAAAGTTGCAAAAACTGATAAACAAAATCAAAGAAGAACTAAATAAGTGGAGAGATATCTCATGTTCATGGATTAGAAGTCAGTATTGTCAAGATGTCAGTTCTTTCCAAATTAATCTGTAGTTTCAATGTGATCCCCATCAAAATCCTGGTAAGTTAGTTTGTGAATGTGGACAAGCTGATTCTAAAGTTTAGAGAGGCAAAGATCTAGGGTAGCCAACACAATATTAGGGAAGAACAAAATTGGTGGACTGATACTGCTCAAATTCAAGATTTACTGTGAAGATGCAGTATTCAAGATAAAATCATTTTGGTGAAAGAACTGATCATTGGAACAGAATAGCGATCCCATAAATGCTGCTGCTGCTGCTAAGTCACTTCAGTCGTGTCCGACTCTGTGTGACCGCATAGACGGCAGCCCACCAGGCTCCCCAATCCCTGGGATTCTCCAGGCAAGAACACTAGAGTGGGTTGCCATTTCCTTCTCCAAAGCATGAAAGTGAAAACTGAAGGTGAAGTCGATCAATCGTGTCCGACTCTTGGTGACCCCATGGACTTCAGCCTACCAGGCCCCTCCATCCATGGTATTTTCCAGGCAAAAGTACTGGAGTGGGGTGCCATTGCCTTCTCTGGATCCCATAAATAGACCTCTATAAATAGAGTCAGCTGATCTTTGACAGACAACAGAGGCAGTACAATGGAGGAAAGAGTCTTTTCAACAAATGGTACTTGGACAACTGAACATTCAGATGCAAAAAAAAAAAATCTAGACACAGACTTTATGTCCTTCACAAAAATGAACTTGAAATGGATCACAGACTGAAGTATATAATGCAATACTATAAAATTCCTGAAGTTAACATGGGAAAAGCTTAGATGGCAATGGGTTTGGCAATGACTTTTTAGATAGGACCCTGAGGGCACCATCCATAAAAGAACTGATAAGCTGGACTTAAGTAAAATTAAAATTTTTCTTCTTTGCAAAAAACACTGTCAAAAGAATGTAAAAACAAGCCACAGGCAGGAGAAATATTTAAAGAAGACCCATGTGATAAAGAACTATTATCCAAAATATAAGAACTTTTAAAATTCAACAAGAAAACAAACAACCTAGTTAAAAAAAATGAGCTGGAGATCCTAGAAGACCCCTCAACAAAGAAGAAATACTAATAGCAAGTAAGCACATGAGAAGATGCTCCACGTCATGTGTCATCAGGGAGAGGCAAACTAAAAGAGCAGTGAGATGTTGCTACACACCTTTTAGAATGGCCAGAACCCAGAGCCCTGACAGCACCAAATGCCACTGAGGATGTAGAGCAATGGGACTTCTCATTCTTTGCTGGTGGCAATAAAAAAAGGTGCAGCCACTTTGGAAGAAGTTTGGCAGTTTCTTACAAAACTGAACATATTCTTCATATATAATCCAGCAGTTTTGCTTCTTGATACTTACCCTGCTGCTGCTAAGTCACTTCAGTCGTGTCCAACTCTGTGCGACCCCATAGACGGCAGCCCACCGGGCTCCTCCGTCCCTGGGATTCTCCAGGCAGGAACAATGGAGTGGGTTGCCGTTTCCTTCTCCAGTGCGTGAAAGTGAAAAGTGAAAGTGAAGTCGCTCAGTCGTGTCCGACTCTTAGCGACCCCATGGACTGCAGCCTACCAGGCTCCTCCATCTGTGTGATTTTCCAGGCAAGAGTACTGGAGTGGGGTGCCATTGCCTACTCTGTGATACTTACCCAAAGGAGCTGAAAACTTATGTTCACTTGAAACCTACATGTTAATATAGTAGCTTTCTTCATGATTGCCAAAACTTGGAAGCAACCAATGTTACTAGGTGCATGGATACATAAACTGTGATGTTTGTAGACAATGGAATACTATTCAGTGCTTTAAAAAAAATGAGCTATGAAATCTTGGAAGAAACTTAAATGCATATTACTGCATATTAGGTGAAAGAAGGTACTCTGAAAAAGGTTACATACGGTTTGACTTTATGAAAGTCAAAACTGTGGAGTCCATAAAAAGATGGGTGGTTGCTCAAAGTAATGGGAGAGGTAGGGATAAATAAACAGAGGACTTTAGGGCAGTGAGATTACTCTATGATTCTGTAGTGGTGGATTTGTGTCATACACTCATCCAACCTATGGAATAACAACACCAAGAGTGAACCCTAATATAAACTGTGGACTTGGGTGATTATGATGTTTCAGTGTACATTTATTAATTATGACAAGGTTACCATCTTGTCAAGGGTGTTGATAACGGAGGCAGGCGGTGGGACTATGCAGGGTTGGGGCAGGGAGGTATATGGAAAATCACTCAGTTGTATTACAAACCTAGACTGTGCTTTAAAAAAAAAAAAAAAAAGATTTTGTAAAAACCCTACCAGTGGCTTTCCTTGTCCTCAGCTAAGGTTCCTGCAGTTGACTAGAAGGTTCCACATGGTCTGTTCCCATGCCTGCTTCCTTATCTCCCATGCTCGCCTCTAGGTCTCCTCTCCTCTGTGCTCTTTCACGTATGGTCCATGTGCTTACCCACTGTCTGTTCAACAGTGTAGATTCAGAGTCAGTTCTGGGTCTGTGCCCTGGCCATTGCTCCTACGTGGACCCCTTTCCTCCCAGTACATTGCAGCTGAGCGTCCTCCCTGCTGGCTCCTTGCAGTGTGTTGCCAGTGCATCCTGATGCTCACCTGTCCTCAGTCAGGCTGATGAGAGCCCATCACCTGTGATTTGGATTACCACTGGCTGTGCTCTGCTGAGAGCAGCCCCCCAGGGGGAGGTCTGCATGTTTCTGCTGCCCATTCCAACCAGCCCTGGGTTGGAGCATCCTTTCTGGAGTGTCCAAGCAGGCAGAGCTGTGGGGTGAGAGTAGATTCATCCTTCACCATCTACTGTGAGCTGACTGTTCAGGCCCCAAGCTCCACAAGTAAGCACTTGCACCCTAGTGGTGGGCACTCTCAGGTCACCTCTGGTTTAGAACAGTGATTGGTGTCATGGTGTTAAGTTCAAATTCACTGGGTCCATTCTCCCTCCTCTCATTCAGCAACTGGAGTATTCTTAAATCTAAATAAATAGGAGATAATGAAAACTTAAGATAATACAGATGGAATTTGTTCTTACTCCAGTGTGTTATTTTCTCACTATGAAGGAGATTCTTAGGAACATTGATAACATTTGAAGTTTCATGTCCCTAACTGGAAAGAATGGACAACAACTGAAATAACATGAACTATGCATGCTAAAAGTGGAGAGAGGACTCAGGGTTACAAAGAACTCTGAAAGAGAGGATCTGACATAAAGTCATAAACTTCTTAGATATCTAAATTCCTTCTTTTTAAAAAGATAAAATATTTTGTTAATAATAATTCTACTATAATTTACTCATGACTATTACTTTGAAAGTGAAAGTGCTAATCACTCAATCATGTCTGACTCTTTGGGACCCCACAGGCTGTAGCCCGCCAGGCTTCTCTGTCAAAGGGATTCTCCAGGCAGGAATACTGGAATGGGTTGCCATTCCCTTCTTCAGGGGATCTTCCTGACCCAGGGATCAAACTTGGGTCTCCTGCATTGCAGGCAAATTCTTTACTATCTGAGACACCAGGGAAGCTAACACATCTATTTTTAGTTTCTTATACACCTTTCACATAAACATACTTTTTAATCACTGCCCTTCCATCCTACATATTATTTACTACTTTCAGTAAAACATTTTTTTCCAGTTTTCAGAAGTACAATTTTAAAGGCTTTAAAATATTAATATTTATCATATTATCAAGACATTTTCTTCTCTGGTCATTTATCACTGCTTCCAAGACTCTTCTAGAATAAGATCTTCTGTCCACATCCTTAAGCAGTTAGGGGAAAGGTCAGAGGTTCTTCCTGAGTCTTTGGGGCCTTAAACATAATCAGCCTAAATTAATCCTCATGCTGCCAAGCCAAACTCAGGTTTGCTCACCTGATGAGCGCCAAAGCCAGTCTACCTGGTTGTGGTGAAGAAAAGTACAGAGTTTAGTCATAGGCGCCAAGCAAGGAGAACAAGCAGCTGGTGCTGGAAAGACTTGAACACCCCAAGGACTTTCAGGGAACTTTTTAAGGCAACAACTGGTGTGAGGGTCTCAGGGTGTGGGACCAGCTCAGGTACATTCTTCTGACTGGTGGTGAGGTCACAGGGTGATGTTTCAGGAATATTAATCATCAGTCTTCTGGTTCCAACTGAAACCACACAGCTGTCTCACTCAGCTTAATGAAGCTTAGGTTCTTTATGTCTCAACACAGTAGGAATTCGGTCAGAGACAGAGTGAGAGGTAAGAAGTGGATTTGTTAGTATAGGATTCTTGTGAAGGATACGAGCAGGCAGGCAGAAGAGCTCCACCCCAAGAACTTACTGGGCTACACTTTTATAACCAGAGGAAAAGTGGGGCAGAAGAGAAGGCCAGCTTCCCCCTCATTCTTTGAATAAACTCCAAGCTTACATCACTAGCTCCTCCTTCGAGTCTTAAAAGCAGAAATAAGCAGTTCTGCATAACAGTTGGAGTCTTTGGCACCCCACTTCTGATAATGGAGACAACCATGAAGCAGAAGACTGGGAAAGAAATTGAGGACCAAGACATAATATGGACAACTTGGACAACTTGGACTCAGCAACAGTATCACCCACGGTTTTCTCAAGTGCACATGGAACAGTCTCCAGGATGAGCATCTGTCACAAAACAAGTTTTAAAATAAATTTTAAAAGATAAGAACCATAAAAAGTATCTTTTCTTATCACAAATGAAACTTAAATCATTAACAGAAAAAAATCTGGATAATTCACAAGCATGTAGAAGTTAATCAATACACTCTTAACCAGTGAGTGTGTCAAAAGAGAAATCACAAGGGAAGTTTTCTAATTTCCCAAGAATACAATTTACCGAAACTTATGGGATGCAGTGACAGCAGTGTAAACAGGGAAATGTATAGCTGTAAATATATACATTAAAAAAGAAAAAGATCTCAAATTAATTACCTAATCTTATAGCATAAGGAACGAGGCAAGGAAGCACAAACTAAACCCAAAGCTAGTAGAAAGAAACAATGAAGATTAGAGTGGAGAAAAACAGAGAATAAGAAAACAATCAAGAAAATCAATGTAATCAAATGATGGTTCTTTGAGAGGATCAATGAAACTGACAAACCCTTAGCTACATTGACTAAGAAAAAGACTACTTTTTTTTTTCATGATTAAAATCAGAAATAAAAGTGGGTATGTAACGAACTACACAGAAATAAGTATTATAAGAGACTGTCATGAACAATTGTATACTAAAAAAGTGATGTAACCTAGATGAAAGGGACAGATTCCTAGAAACACAATCTTCTGAAACTGAATTATGAAGAAATAGAAAATCTGAATAGACCTATAACCAGTAAGATTGAATCAGTAATTAAAAAAAAAATCTCCCAACAAAGAAAAGCCCCAGATCTAGATGGCTTCACTGGTGAATTTTACCAAGGATTTAGGGAAGAATTAATGCCAGTCCTCTCAAATTTTCCCCAAAAATTAAAGATGAGGGAACACTTTCTAATGGATGTTATGAAGTCGGCATTACACGATATCAAAGCCTGACAAAGACCGTGCAAGAAGAGGAAACTGCAGACCAACATCCCTCATGAATATTGAAGCAAAAAATCTCAACAAAATACCAGAAAGCTAAAATCAGCTGCATAGTGAGAGGATTGTACACCATGACCAAGTGGGACATATTCCAGGAATGCAAAGTATGGTCACATGATACCCACATTAATAGGATGAAGAAAACATTACATTGTAATCTCAATTGGTGCAGTAAAAGCCTTAGACAAATTCACCACCCTTTCATGATTAAAAAACACTCAAAAAAACTAGGAATAAAAGGAAACTTCCTCAATATCATAAAGTCCACGTCTGAAAACCCTACATCTAACATCATTCTCAGTAGTGAAAGACTGAAAGCTTTTCCCATAAGATCAGCAGTAAGATAAGGATGCCCACTTTGTCACTTCCATTTAATGCATTATTGGAAGTTTTAGAAGAATTAGGCAAGATAAGGGGATCAAAGTTACCCAAATTGGAAAGGAAGAAATAAAATTTATCTCTGTTCACTGGTGACCTGACCTTATATGTAGAAAATCCTAAAAAATGCCAAAAAACAACTTTTAGAACTAAGAACCTAATGCAGCAAAGGGGCAGGATACAATCATCACACAAAAGTCAGAAGCATTTCTATACACTAACAATGAAGAATTTTTAATGGAAATTATGAAAACCATTTCATTTGCAATAGCATAAAAATAAAAGACTGAACAATATTGAAAACATCGCTGAAAGAAACTAAAAAAGACATACCTAAATGGAAAGACAGCCCATATTCACAGATTGGAAGACCTAACCTTGTTAAGATGAGAGTATACTGACGTGGCTGCAGATAAGCACGCAGGCAACAACGTAAGCAGATGGGCCAGGATCTGAAGGCAAGGAGGTGCCTCTGCCGCAGGGCTGTGCTCACACCTGCTCCCAAAGGAGATACCTGCCTCCTCCCCACAGGTGAGCCAGCACTCTGCACCTGGGAAGGGGTGCAGCTGCAGACGGAGTGGCTGCTCCTTTACTGCCCCTGGGTCTCCGGCTGACCACTCCTGTGGCCAGCCCAGCCCAGACAGCCCAGGGAAGGAACTGCACAAAACATAGCTTCAGGGCTTCCCTGGTGGCTCAGTGGTCAAGAATCTGTCTGCCACTGCAGGAGACAGGGGTTTGATCCCTAATCTGGGAATATCCTACATCCCACTAAGCCGATGCACCACAACTTTTGAGCCTGTGTTCTAGAGCCTGGGAACGGCAGCTACTGAGCCTGCACCACAGCTGCTGAAGCCAACATGCCCTAGAGCCTGTGCTCCACAACAAGAGAAGTCAACGAGCTGAGAAGCCCAGGCACCGCAACTAGAGAGTAGCCCCCGCTCTCTGCAACTAGAGAAAGCCTGCAAGGAAGACCCAGCACAGCCAAAAATAATAAATAAAATTATATTAAAAAAAATAGTTCCAGCTTAACCAAGTGGACAGGGAACACAGCCACCACACACATGGAATATTTATAACCCAAGAAAGAAAGTCTGTTGACAAGTGAGGAGGCTGCAAATGCTTCATGTAAAGCCATTGGACTGTGTTCTAGCTTTGATTGTAACTGACATCTCCTTCCAGTTGTCTAAGAAATTCAACATGCAGAGTTGAGGACACTCATCATGTTGGTTTGCACAGAGCTTCTTTTTACCCATTCAAACTGTAATTTTATGCCTGAAGAGACATCAGAAAGATTTATGAAATATATTTTAGATTACTTCCAAATTCATAAAATTTTTTGATAGTGCTAACTTGTATGCATATGTATCTGATTATTTTAGATACATCTGAACTTACAGTGAATTCACTTTTTCCTTTTTTTTTCCACCTTAATCTAGAATAGCTTTTTTCACATACTGCTTTCAAAACTAAATGTATCAGGCTTCCCTGATGATCCAGGGGTTAAAAATCTACCTGCCAATGTAGGGGACATGGGTTTAATCCCTGGTACAGGACCCGCATGCCCAGGGGCAAGTAGGCCGGTGCACCACAACTATTGAGCCTGTACACCCTAGAGCCCCTGCTTTGCAATGAGAGAAGCCACCGCAGTGAGAAACCACAACAGCTACACAGTAGCGCCTGCTCACTGCAACTAGACAAAGTCTGTGCACAACAACGAGGGCTTAGCACAGCCAAAATAAACATAAATAAGTAAAATTGTAAAAAAAAAAAAAATGCATCTTCTGATGGTTGAAATAGGTGTTTCAATTGCCATCTCCCTGCTGTTGCCATTTATAAAACACTTGAAAGTTTTTTTTGACATTTTTGACAGTTTCAAACTTAAAGCAGTAAAAGGAAAAATTGTAAAACAAAAAAAAAACAAAAACAAAAAACTATGAAATGGACTGAGAAGCTCACTGGGTATATGCGATGGAAACATGTCTGGGTAACCTGATTCTGCAGGTTCTCTGCTCCTTTTGCTGTCTTTATGCTATTTTACAACTCATTAATTTGTAAAAAAACAAAAAACTGGTAATGATCCATGATTTTTGTCCACAGAAATACAAATCAATTGTGTCCAGTAGTTTGCTATGGATTATTCCCTGTGGTGGGATTCCCAGGTGACTCAGTGGTAGAGAATCTGCCTGCGCAGGCAGGAGACACAGGAGACATGGGTTCAATCCCTGGGTAGGGAAGATTCCCTGGAGAAGGAAATGGTAACCCACTCCAGTATTCTTGCCTGGGAAATCCCATGGATGGAGGAGCATCTACAGTCCACGGGGTCTCAAATAGTTGTATATGACTGAGCACACACATGTGCATTCCCTGGGTGTAGTTCCATTTTGCTTCAATTTATAAATTAATGCCAATATTCTTCCAGTTTTCATTTGAGCCAACTGTAATTTCTTTTTGATTCTTTGATTAATAAGTTAAAATCTTTGACAATCATTTTATCTTTCTCCATGTGTTGATTGTATCTTTTTTAAAAGTCACCTTTTACCAACAGAGAGAGTGAACCAAGAACTTCCAGATGTCCAAGCTGGGTTTAGAAAAGAAAGAGGAACTAGAGATCAAATTGCCAACACTTGCTGGATTATAGAGAAAGCAAGGGAGTTTCAAAAAATCATCTATCTCTGTTTCATTGACTACACTAAAGCCTTAGACTGTGTGGATCAGGAGATGGGAATACCAGGCCATCTTACTTGTCTCCTGAGAAACCTGTATGCAGGTCAAGAAGCAACAGTTAGAACCCTGTGTGGAACAATTGATTGGTTCAAGAGGGGGAAAGGAGTACAACAGGGCTGTCTGCTGTCACCCTGTTTGTTTAACCTATGTGCTGAGCACATCATGAAAAATGCTGGTCTAGATGAGTTACAAGCTGGAATCAAGATAGGTGAGAGAAGCAACAAGCACCTCAGATATGCGGATGATACCACTCTAATGGCAGAAAATGAAGAGGAACTAAAGAGCCTTGATGAGGGTGAAGGAGGAGAGTGAAAGAGCCGACTTAAGACTAAATATTAAAAAAACTAAGATCATGGCATCCAGCCCCCATACTTCATGGCAAATAGAAGGAGAAAAGGTGGAAGTAGTGACAGATTTTCTCTTCTTGGGCTCCAAAATCACTGCAGATGGTGACTGCAGCCATGAAATCAGATGATTGCTTCTTGGCAGGAAAGTGATGACAAACATAGACAGTGTGTTGAAAAGTGGAGATATCACTCTGCTGACAAAGGTCCACATAGTCAAGGCTGTGGTCTTCCCAGTGAGAGCTGGACTGTAAAGAAGCCAGAACACCAAAGAATTGATGCCTTTGAACTGTGGTGCTGGAGAAGACTCCTGAAAGTCCCTTGGACAGCAAGGAGATCAAACTAGTCAATCTTAAGGGAGATCAACCCTGAATATTCACTGGAAAGACTGATGCTGAAGCTGAAGCTCCAGTATTTTGGTCATCTGATGTGCACAGATGACTTATTGGAAAAGTCCCTGATGCTGGGAAAGGTCAAGGGCAGAAGGAGAAGAGGGCGTAAGAGGATGAGACGGCTGGATGGCATCACCGATTCAATGGACATGAACTTGGGCAAACTCCAGTAGATGGTGAGGTACAGGGAGACCTGGCCTGCTGCAGTCCATGAAGTTGCAAATTGGTGGACATGACTGGGCAAACTGAGCAACAGCAAAGAGTGAGTGATAGTCACTGTCGCGTCCAGCTGTTTGTGACCCCATGGACTCTAGGCTGCCAGGCTCCTTCCTATGTGCATGGAATTCTGCAGGCAAGAATACTGAATTGGGTTGGCATTTCTTTCTCCAGGGGATCTTCCCAACCCAGGGATTGACACACAGGTCTGCATTGCAGGCAGATTCTTTACCATCTGAGCCACCAGGAAGCCTACTAAGAGACATTCTAAGTATAAAAGACAGATCAACTAAAAAAGTATCAGCAGATACATGCTTGACTTTATCTTATAATCTATAGACAATATATTAGAATATGTAATGAATCCATACACTTTTTCCAAAGGAATACCCAAGATAGAAGTAGCAATAAAGTTATAACTGACAGTCACCACAGATTAAATAATTTAGATGAAACTTACCTCTCTCGATGAGATGGACTCTGGGCAAGTGGTTAGGAAGGAAATAACAGTGTGCTTTTAACTTTGTATGAAAAACAATGTTCAGTCCCATGTTGCCGAACACAGTTGTTTTTGCCAAATAAATCCTTTTCTTCAAATTTCTGTCGGAATGCTTTATTAAAACTCTGCTTCTGGCCTTTGTTTTGGAATCTGTTACTTTTGTTGCCACCTCCTGATTGCTGTCCTCTGAAGCTTTTACTTCTTTCCCACTGTCCCCTGACACCTCGGCTGTTCTCGCGCTGTCCCCTGAAGCCTCAATTGCCTTCCCCCTGTTGTGACATCGCTCTCATGGTCCTTCTAGCTCTGGTTGCTCTGTGGCCACAGAAAGGTTCCAATCGCCATGAATCATTCCACTTTTCCTGTTCTTCTGTTACTGATACAGTAGGGATATCAAAGCAAACACTCTGCTTTCCTTTGAGAAAGACCATTCCCTTCACTTTGGAATCAATATCCTCACCCAGTTGCTCTTTAAGTTCTTTCCAAGCATAACTAATGTTTGGCGTTTCAGTTGAGCATCACAGATCATGGTCACAAAGCCCGCATTTGAGTTGATCAAGGAGCGCTGATCTATTGATGTGGCACTGGAGAATTGGGCCAGGGCTGCTGCCAAAGCTTCCACAGCTCCCTTCTCCTCAATCAGCTTCTCAGCTGACTGCTTTAAGTGACCAATTGCAGTGGGAGGCACAGAGTCCAAGAGCCTGATGGCACCTTTGCTAGAAGCTTTTTTATTATCTCTGCTGCAGAAGGAATACCTATTCGCTTAAATTTAACTCTCACTTTTTGCTCCACTTGGGCTAACTCCATTTCTTCTGAGGGATTCCTGCCCGCAGTAGTAGATATAATGGTCATCTGAGTTAAATTCACCCATTCCAGTCCAATTTAGTTCACTGATTCCTAGAATGTCGACATTCACTCTTGCCATCTCTTGTTTGACTACTTCCAGTTTGCCTTGATTCATGGACCTGACATTCCAGGTTCCTATGCAATATTGCTCTTTACAGCATCGGACCTTGCTTCAATCACCAGTCACATCCACAGCTGGGTATTGTTTTTGCTTTGGCTCCATCCCTTCATTCTTTCTGGAGTTATTTCTCCACTGATCTCCAGTAGCATATTGGGCACCTACTGACCTAGGGAGTTCCTCTTTCAGTATCCTATCATTTTGCCTTTTCATACTGTTCATGGGGTTCTCAAGGCAAGAATACTGAATTGGTTTGCCATTCCCTTCTCCAGTGGACCACATTCTGTCAGATCTCTCCACCATGACCCGCCCGAATCCCTCAGAAGAAATGGAGTAGCCAT
This sequence comes from Bos indicus, assembly GCF_029378745.1. Taxonomy (NCBI): domain Eukaryota; kingdom Metazoa; phylum Chordata; class Mammalia; order Artiodactyla; family Bovidae; genus Bos; species Bos indicus. The sequence goes on along the minus strand of NC_091773.1, from coordinate 19,921,013 downwards.
GATGGTCAACAAAAGAGTCTGAAATGCAATACTTGGATGCAATCTCAAAAACAACAGAATGATCTCTGTTCGTATCCAAGGCAAACCATTCAATATCACAGTAATCCAAGTCTATGCCCCAACCAGTAATGCTGAAGAAGCTGAAGTTGAACGGTTCTGTGAAGACCTACAAGACCTTTTAGAACTAACACCCAAAAAAAGATGTCCTTTTCATTATAGGGGACTGGAATGCAAAAGTAGGAAGTCAAGAAACACCTGGAGTAACAGGCAAATTTGGCCTTGTAATATGCAACGAAGCAGGGCAAAGACTAATAGAGTTTTGCCAAGAAAATGCAGTGGTCATAACAAACACCCTCTTCCAACAACACAAGAGAAGACTCTATACATGGACATCACCAGATGGTCAACACCGAGATCAGATTGATTATATTCTTTGCAGCCAAAGATGGAGATGCTCTATACAGTCAGCAAAAACAAGACCAGGAGCTGACTGTGGCTCAGACCATGAACTCCTTATTGCCAAATTCAGACTGAAATTGAAGAAAGTAGGGAAAACCACTAGACCATTCAGGTATGACCTAAATCAAATCCCTTATCATTATACAGTGGAAGTGAGAAATAGATTTAAGGGCCTAGATCTGATAGATAGAGTGCCTGAAGAACTATGGACTGAGGTTCATGACATTGTACAGGAGACAGGGATCAAGACCATCCCCATGGAAAAGAAATGCAAAAAAGCAAAATGGCTGTCTGGGGAGGCCTTACAAATAGCTGTGAAAAGAAGAGAAGCGAAAAGCAAAGGAGAAAAGGAAAGATATAAGCATCTGAATGCAGAGTTCCAAAGAATAGCAAGAAGAGATAAGAAAGACTTCTTCAGCGATCAATGCAAAGAAATAGAGGAAAACAACAGAATGCGAAAGACTAGAGATCTCTTCCAGAAAATTAGAGATACCAAGGGAACATTTCATGCAAAGCTGGGCTCGATAAAGGACAGAAATGGTATGGACCTAACAGAAGCAGAAGATATTAAGAAGAGATGGCAAGAATACACAGAAGAACTGTACAAAAAAGATCTTCATGACCCAGATAATCACGATGGTGTGATCACTGACCTAGAGCCAGACATCCTGGAATGTGAAGTCAAGTGGGCCTTAGAAAGCATCACTATGAACAAAGCTAGTGGAGGTGATGGAATTCCAGTTGAGCTATTTCAAATCCTGAAAGATGATGGTGTGAAAATGCTGCACTCAATATGCCAGCAAATTTGGAAAACTCAGCAGTGGCCACAGGACTGGAAAAGGTCAGTTTTCATTCCAATCCCAAAGAAAGGCAATGCCAAAGAATGTTCAAACTACCACACAATTGCACTCATCTCACACCCTAGTAAAGTAATGCTCAAAATTCTCCAAGCCAGGCTTCAGCAATATGTGAACCGTGAACTTCCTGATGTTCAAGCTGGTTTTAGAAAAGGCAGAGGAACCAGAGATCAAATTGCCAACATCCGCTGGATCATGGAGAAAGCAAGAGAGTTCTAGAAAAACATCTATTTCTGCTTTATTGACTATGCCAAAGCCTTTGACTGTGTGGATCACAATAAACTGTGGAAAATTCTGAAAGAGATGGGAATATCAGACCACCTGATCTGCCTCTTGAGAAATTTGTATGCAGGCCAGGAAGCAACAGTTAGAACTGGACATGGAACAACAGACTGGTTCCAAATAGGAAAAGGAGTATGTCAAGGCTGTATATTGTCACCCTGATTATTTAACTTCTATGCAGAGTATATCATGAGAAACGCTGGGCTGGAAGAAGCACAAGCTGGAATCAAGATTGCCGGGAGAAATATCAATAACCTCAGATATGCAGATGACACCACCCTTATGGCAGAAAGTGAAGAGGAACTAAAAAGCCTCTTGATGAAAGTGAAAGTGGAGAGTGAAAAAGTTGGCTTAAAGCTCAACATTCAGAAAACGAAGATCATGGCATCCGGTCCCATCACTTCATGGCAAATAGATGGGGAAACAGTGGAAACAGTGTCAGACTTTATTTTTTGGGGCTCCAAAATCACTACAGATGGTGACTGCAGCCATGAAATTAAAAGACGCTTACTCCTTGGAAGGAAAGTTATGACCAACCTAGATAGCATATTCAAAAGCAGAGACATTACTTTGCCAACAAAGGTTCGTCTAGTCAAGGCTATGGTTTTTCCTGTGGTCATGTATGGATGTGAGAGTTGGACTGTGAAGAAGGCTGAGTGCCGAAGAATCGATGCTTTTGAACTGTGGTGTTGGAGAAGACTCTTGAGAGTCCCTTGGACTGCAAGGAGATCCAACCAGTCCATTCTGAAGGAGATCAGCCCTGGGATTTCTTTGGAAGGAATGATGCTAAAGCTGAAACTCCAGTCCTTTGGTCACCTCATGAGAAGAGTTGACTCATTGGAAAAGACTCCAATGCTGGGACAGATTGGGGGCAGGAGGAGAAGGGGACAACAGAGGATGAGATGGCTGGATGGCATCACTGACTTGATGGGCGTGAGTCTGAGTGAACTCCGGGAGTTGGTGATGGACAGGGAGGCCTGGCGTGCTGTGATTCATGGGGTCGCAAAGAGTCGGACACGAATGAGCGACTAAACTGAACTGAACTGAACTGGGCTAACTGGTATTCTTCCTTGTGCTGATAAAAGCAGATGCAAACTCTGGTCTTTCCAGCTCTGTTCACCCAGAATGGTGAATGTAGGACTCCACGTCCTTTGGTGGAGAACTTGGAACAACCAGATCAACCTCAGGGATGTCTAACCTATGTGCAGCAATATTGGTTGCAACCAGAACTCCAACATCATCGTTTCTAAAACCTTTCAGGGTGATTTCGCCTTCCTTCTATGGAATGTCTCCATGTAAAGACTGGGCATCCTGCTTTATGGCCACATTCTGTGACAACTGGGTTTCTTCCTTCGTTTCACAAAATGTGATAGTGCACCCTTAATAACCACTGTACACTCAGCTCACGTCCCCAGTAACTGCTGCCCTCTCAGTCCAGTGGCACTTGATAGCCAGAGGCTCTACAGTTATTGCTCTTTTCTGTGTCTTTTTACCAATCGGGACTGCCTATTCATTTGTAGGTTTCATGTATTTCTTAGCAACATTATACACCCAATGAGGACAAGTTGCAGAAAAGACCAATGTTTGGGGATTTCTTCTGAATCTTTCTTGTATGCTACATATAAAATCTCTTCCACTTGATCAGCAAAGCCCATGTCCAACATCTGGTCAACTTCAGGACATCATGCCTAAGTGTGTTGAGAAGCTTTGCTTATATTCCAAATGGTGAATTTCAGCAAGAGCTCGTGGGACTACAAGTGCACCCCAGTTGTACTTATGTATTTCTTCCACTCCCACAGAGCACTCAGGCCCTGTGCTGGGCCCCGAGGAGGAGGGAGGAGACCCACGACAGTAGGTACAGAAAGCACTGCACTGCAGAACAGAGATCCCAGAGAGGTGGGTGCAGGGCAGCGGGAGGACCTGGGGACATCACAGATCTTGGAGAACAGGTAGGACTTGGTCAGAGAAAGCATTTGTGTAGAAGCACCAAGTGGGGGAGCATAACACATCCAGGGGTGAATGGGGGGCAGTGGAAGGAAGGTTGGTGTCTTCCCCTCATGGGCTGCTGTAAAAAAAAGGAAATACCAGAGACTGGGTGGCAACAAAAATGTATTTCTCACATTTTTAAGGCCTGGGAAGTCCAGGGTCATGGCACCAGCAGATTCAGGGTCTGGTGGGGGCCCTTTGCCGGGTTGCAGAAGGCCTATTGTGTGCTCATGGCATGGTCTCTGGGGCCTCTGTTACAAAACAGTGCTGCTTTTATCGCAAGGCTCTGCAGTCACCCCGCAAATGCTACCCACTAATACTATCACCTTGGGTATGAGGTTTCAACACAGGAATTTTAGGGGGACTGGACATTCAGCCCACAACAGTTGGGGATCTGGATAGGCCCCCCTGCCAGCCTGAATGAAGTCCTCGTTGAAGGACGGCACATGGCAGGTCCTGCCAACAGGAGGCTGTTTTTCTTCAGGAAGATGCTGCCCTGTCTTTAGGGGTGGGGTAGGAGAGTGCCTCACTGCCCGCATGGCTCAGCTGCTGCCTCTGTGTATACTGTGTTACCCAGAATCCAGGGACAAAGGGCTCTGCCTCTCAGGGCCAGTGGAGCTGGACAAAGTGGAAAAAAATTCTCATTTGCTCCTTCTTGATGCATCATCTTCAGTTTATCCGGGACATTTTTCCAAAGAAGACACACAGATGGCCAACAGGCACATGAAAAGAGGCCCAGTATTTCTAATCATGAGGGAAATGCAAATCAAAACCACAATGAGATACCACCTCACACCTGTCAGAATGGTTGTCATTAAAAAAATAATAATAACGAATGCCAAGTGTTGGTGAGGATGTGGAGAAAAGAGAACCCTTGTGTACCGGTGGTAGGAATGTAAACCCATGCGGCCACTATGGAAAACAATATGGAGGATCCTCAAAAAGCTAAACAGAGCTACTGTTTGGTCTAGCAATTCCACTCCTGGGCATGTATCCCAAAAGGAACCAAAACAGTAATTGGGAAAAAAAAAACACACACCCCAGTATTCATTGTAGCACTGCTTATAACAGCTCAGACATGGAAGCAACCTAAGTGTCCATCAGCAGATGAATGGATAAGGACAATGTGGTGTGTATATACGATTGATATTGCTGCTGCTGCTGCTAAGTCACTTCAGTCGTGTCTGACTCTATGTGACCCCGTAGACGGCAGCCCACCAGGCTCCCCTGTCCCTAGGATTCTCCAGGCAAGAACACTGGAGTGGGTTGCCATTTCCTTCTCCAATGCATGAAAGTGAAAAGTGAAAGTGAAGTCGCTCAGTTTGTCCGACTCTTAGCAACCCCATGGACTGCAGTCTACCAGGCTCCTCCATCCATGGGATTTTCCAGGCAAGAGTACTGGAGTGGGGTGCCATTGCCTTCTCCAACCATTGATATTACTCAGCTATAAAAGAATTGAATTTTGCCATTTGCAATAACATGGATGGACTTGGAGGGTATTATGCTAAGTGAAATAAGTCAGAGAAAGACATTTAAATGACGCTAAAAAATAAAACAAACTAGTGAATATAACAAGAAACAGACTCACAGATATAGAGAACAAAACTGTGGTTACCAGTGGGAACCGGAGTGATGGAGGGGCAACGTAGGGAGAATGGAGGAGTACAAGGCGTGAACTACTAGGTATACAATAAACCAGCTAAAAGTTCCCTGACCCAGGAATATAGCCAGTACTTTATAGTAACTATGAATAGAGCATAACCTCGTAACAACTGTGAATCACTATGCTATACGCCTGAAACTGATATAATATGGTAAATCAACTGTGCCTTCCCCAAAAGTTGATATACCTACGGCACCTTCATATCTAGTTATTAATATGTAGAGGGCACAAGATGTAAAAGTAAAATATTATTACTAAACAGGCTTATCAACAACATGAATTAATCTTTCCTTGGTGGATAAATGTCTAATTTCTTTAATAACAGTTACTAATTAAGCAACCCAATAGTTTGATGTGACATTAACTTTGTTCTGGTCTTCCCTCATTGCTCAGTTGGTAAAGAATCCACCTGCAATGCAGGAGACTCCAGTTCAATTCCTGGGTCGGGAAGATCTGCTGGAGAAAGGATAGGCTACCCACTCCAGTATTCTTGGGCTTCCCTTGTGGCTCAGCTGGTAAAGAATCTGCCTGCAATGCTGGAGACCTGGGTTCAATCCCTGGGTTGGCAAGATCCCTTGGAGAAGGGAAAGGCCACCTACTCCAGTATTCTGGCCTGGAGAATTCCATAGACTGTATAGTCCATGGGGTCGCAAAGAGTTGGACTTTCACTTTTTTTCTAACCTTGTTCTAAAAGAATCATTAAGGTGTAAAGTTAATAGTTTAGAAAGCACCTGGACCCCACAGTCAAAGCCTGTTTCATGGAACTGTCTGTCCTTTATCCATAAGAAGTTGAGTTTATGTAGGATCATCCACAGCCTGGAAATCTGATGTTGAGAACAAGTGAGCAGAGTGTTTCTTGAAAATTCTCCAATCTGGCATTTTTTCTTCTCACTGACAAATTCATTCTGAGCAAAAATTCACATTTGGCAGTGTTTTGATGTGGAAATCCTTCCAGATATTTTGCATTTTGACAGCAAGCTCCAGAGTTGAACTGCGGCTAGGCTGATTGGGCAAATTTAGGTCCTGAGACGGAGCCGCCGAAAGGGTCTGCTCAGGTCCCACAGAGCCATTGTTATAAATGTGCAGAGACAGTTACTCAGTGAGTCACCGAGGACAGGCTGTACCTGGTTCTGAAGCTTTCTTCTCTGTGACTGTCTGTAATTTTTACTTCTTTGCCTGCCTTTACTGTATCCTTTTTTAATTTTCAGGAGTCTTGTAAGAAACAGTCATTGAACTTTATTCCTGAGTCAAATGTGGCTTTGCTGTAATGATGCCAAAAGTCTTAAGGAGCAACATGAAGTCAACTGAATCATTATTCCCCAGTGCTTCAGCCCTTTTCAAGGTTCAGAGGGAAGAGACTTCATCCATTTAACATACATGTTGCTGAGCTTGAGTTTGGCCCTCTGGTTGTGCAAAAATTCAGAATGTATCTGATACAGTAGAAATAGGTTTCAGGGATCTTTTACTGTAAGCCCTTTTTGAAATAATCACAGCAGATAGCTTATAGAAATCGTTAGCACAGATGCTATATGTTCCATAATATTACAATATAATCTTCCAACTAAGGGAAGACTGTTTTCATTTTTGTGAGATTATGTGTTCAGGGTTCACAGCAATTCAGGCCAGCAGATCACACTCTGCCTGTGAAATCCCACTGAAGACACAGTGGCCGTGCCAGAAGCACAGCCCTCGGAGGAACAGACAGGAAGTTGGAGACTCTGAATTTTATGAGCCGGAAATGTCACTGAATTGTATGTTTCCAGTAAAGACTGATATTCTGTTGGGTAGAGCAGGGCCCCTGCTTAGCTGCTCCCAAGTGGTTCTGGAGCAAACACTGCGGAAGGCTGTCCATTCCTCAAAGACAGCTCTCCACCCTTGCAGGAATCGGCCCTGCATTTCAGCCCCCATGCCAGGAGACCCCACAAAGGTAAGGCAGCTGGATCAGCTGCTTGTCTTTCATGAGGGAAGGAGCTGGACCAGTGTCCTTCTCCAGCCCTCCCATGTCCGGGGCTACAGAGACGTGCCTGTGAAACGGGACCAGCACTGCCTTGCGGAGCTCTTGAGAGGGGAGAACACTGCACATGGGCCGAGTGGTGTGTGTTTGTGAAATAAAACATGGAATTCATTGCTTGGTCTCGGCAGAGCCTGATAAAGCCTTGGGAAACAGAAAACAGTGAAAGTGTTATTTTGCTCAGTTGTGTCCAACTCTTTGCAACCACCTGGACAGTAGCCTTCTAGGCTCCTCTGTCCATGGATTTCTCCAGGCAAACATACTGGAGTGGGTTGCCATTCTCTTCTCCAGATCTTCCCTACCCAGAGATCGAACCCAGGTCTCCCACATCATGGGCACATTCTTTACCCTCTGAGCCACCAGGGAAGCTTGAAAAACATAGAAGCAGATCTTAAATCCAACTTTCCATTTACAAAAGTAGACAGAGAGCAGTGAGAGAAAAGAATCCAAAGAATAAACACCTCTGAGGTTTTACGTTGTTTTGTTTTAGACTCCACGTAAAAGAGATTGTACAGTATTTTTGTCTTTCTCTGACTTATTTCCCTTGGCATAATGCCCTCTAGTCCATCCATGTTGTCACAAAGGGCAGGATTTCCTTCTTTTTTTTATGGATGAATGATATTCCATTGTGTGTATATGTACATACGTGTATGTATAATTACATATATATATTTATATAGAATTTCACATCTTGTTTATCCACTCATCCACCAATGGACACAGGTCGTTTCCATGTGTTGGCTGTTGTGAATAATGCTGCAATGATCATGAGGCCCATGAGGTTTTATAAATTGCTCTTTTAATCTGGAAAATTTATAGTTGCCTTGGAAAAAGTCCCTGCCTTCATGGAGCTTACGTGCTAATGGAAGTAGACAAATAGCAGACTTAAACAATACATACATGAGACACTTTCCCATCATGATAAGTACTGAAAAGCAAACGGGGCAACAGAAGAGCAACAGAGTTGGCCCCGTTCTTTAGGGCGGGCAGTGAGGGAAGGGCCCTTTCAGAGGAGGGTTGCAGCTCAGACCATGGGGCAGAGGTCCTGTGAAGCCTGGAGAGAGCCCAGGCAGAGGCCGGGGGCTGAAAGAGGAGGGCCTGGGGCCTGGGGAATGGGCCTCTGAGAGGGAAGCCCTGGTATCTGTCACTGGCCTTAGTAATGGGCTTATTTGGCCACCAGAGGAAATCCAGTGTGACTGAAAGTGTTGTTTTAGTGTTGTGTCCCTGAGGTCCCAGAGACAGCTAGAGCCAGATCCTGCAGTGTTTTACTTACGAATGACAAGGAGTTTCTGTTTTAATTAGAATAGGCAAACTTGGAAAGGTTTTTAAGAACAGGATATGTAGTGTGAAATCGTGTGGCATTGCCAGATTGCAGTAATGTGATTTGTTTTAAAATGATCAGTGCTGATATTTAAGGGTTGTTGTTATCAGTCGCTAAGTCCTGTCCAATTCTTTGCTACCCCATCAATGCACGCCAGGCTCCTCTGTCCTCCACAGGACAAATTCATGTCCATTGAGTCAGTGATGCTATCTAATCATCTCATCCTGTTACCCCCGTCTCCTTCCTGCCCTCAATCTTTCCCAGTATCAGGGACTTTTCCAGTGAGTTGGCTCTTTGCATCAGGTGGCCAAAGTATTGGAGCTTCAGCATCAGTCCTTCCAATGAATATTCAGGACTGATTTCCTTTCAGATTGACTAGTTTGATCTCCTTAGTCCTAGGGACTCTCACGAGTCTTCTCTAGCACCACAGTTTGAATGCATCAATTCTTTGGTGCTCAGACTTCCTTATGGTCCAGCTCTTACATCCATACATGATTACTGGAAAAACCATAGCTTTGACTACATAGACTTTTGTCAGCAAAGTGATGTCTCTTTTAATACATTGTCTAGGTTTGTCATAGCTTTTCTTCCAGGAAGCAAGCGTCTGTTAATTTCATGGCTGTAGTCACCGTACTGTCAGAAGTGGTTTTGGAGCCCAAGAAAATAAAATCTGTCATTGTTTCCACTTTTCCCCCATCTGTTTGCCATGAAGTGATGGGACCAGAGGCCATGATCTTAGTTTTTTAAAGTTGAGTTTCAAGCCAGCTTTCCCTGTCCTCTTTCATCCTCATCAAGAGGCATTTTAGTTCCTCTTCACTTTCTGCCATTAGAGTGGTATCACCTGCATATCTGAGGTAATTTGTCCTGGAAATCTTGATTCCAGCTTGTGATTCATTCAGCCCTCCTTATCACATTATGCACTCTGCATATAAGTTTAAATAAGCAGGGTGACAAATATACAGCCTTAATGAACTCCTTTCCCAATTCTGAACCAGTCAGTTGTTCCATGTAAGGTTCTGTTGCTTCTTGAACTGCACACAGATTTCTCAGAAAATAGGTAAGGGGATGTGGTATTTCCATCTTTTTAAGAATTTTCCAGTTTGTTGTGATCCACAGTCAAAGGCTTTAGTGTAGTCAATGAAGCAGATGTTTTTCTGAAATTCCTTTCCTTTTTCTGTGATCAGATGTTGGCAATTTGATCTCTGGTTCCTCTGTCTTTTCTATCCAGCTTGAATATCTGAAAGTTCTCGGTTCATAGACTGTCGAAGCCTGGCTTGGAGAATTTTGAGCATTACTTTATTAGTGTGTGAGATGTATGCAATTGTGCAGTAGTTTGAACATTCTTTGGCATTGCCTTTCTTTGGGATTGGAATGAAAACTGACCTTTTCCAGTCCCGTGGCCACTGCTGAGTTTTCCAAATTTGGTGGCATATTGAGTGCAGCACTTTCACAGCATCATCTTTTAGGATTTGAAATAGCTCAGTTGGAATTCCATCACCTCCACTAACTTTGTTCACAGTAATGCTTCCTAAGACCCACTTGACTTCACACTTCAGGATGTCTAGCTCTAGGTTAAGTCACCACACTACTGTAGTTATCCAGATCAATAAAATCTTCGGGGTTCAAACATACTCTCAAAATCTGACAAGAAACAGAAATATTTACATCACCCCAGATTGTCTTCTCAAAAGATACTTCTAATTTAAAAAGAAAAAAAACCCAAACAATTTACAATGAAGAAATGAGGAGAACACCACCTTACTCAGGTGATAAAGTTCAACCTCAGCAGTAAAGGTCAGGTTCATGACCCCCTGGTGTGATGCGCTGAGGACACAGCCTCACCTGTGCTGCTGCTGCCAAAGAGTACTCAGAATCCAACCACAAAGATGTCAGACAGACATAAGTTGAGAGACATCTCCAAAAGCAGTGGCCTGCACTCCTTAAAAATGTCAGTCACAAAAAGATGAGAAAAGACTGAGGAATGCTCAAGACTGAAGAGGAGAGACATGAAAACTAAATGCAACTTGTGATCCTAAAGCAGAAACATGAATTTCTTAGTTTTACTATGAGCATTATTGAGACATTTGATGAATTATGAATGTCTGTAGATTAGGTAATGAATAACTTAAAAAAAAAATTAATTTTGGCGGTGCTACTGCATGGCAGTGAGATCTTAACTCCCCAACTAGGGACTGAACCCATGCCCCCTGCAGGGGAAGCACTCATTAACCGCTGGACCACCAGGAAAGTCCCTGAATTTTTATGAGTAATTCTCTGGTTTTATATGAAAGCTACTGGATTTAGGACATAAATGGTATTAAGGACATACTTATAAGTAAAGGGGCATCCTGTCTAAGTGTCTTAAATAATTAAAATTTTATAGAGAATGTTAAAAGCAGATTTGAGAAAGCCTAACAAAGGAATTTGAGTGAAGGGTCAATGAGAATTATACTAATCTAACAACTTTTTTGGGAGAAGGCAATGGCACCCCACTCCAGTACTCTTGCCTGGAAAATCCCATGGATGGAGGAGCCTGGTAGGCGGCAGTCCATGGGGTCGCTAAGAGTCAGACACGACTGAGCGACTTCACTCTCACTTTCCACTTTCATGTATTGGAGAAGGAAATGGCAACCCACTCCAGTGTTCTTGCCTGGAGAATCCCATGGACAGAGAAGCCTGGTGGGCTGCAGTCCATGGGATGGCACAGAGTCGGACACGACTGAAGCGACTTAGCAGCAGCAGCAGCAACAACTTTTTTTAAGTCTGAAACTTCAAAGTTTTAAAAGTTGAGTTGCAGAGTTATTTAAGAAATTACCTCAGACTTAATAATTAACAGCACTTTCTTAAACTAAACATTTCCTAACTTCATTCTAAGAGAGTTACATTTTGAGCATCTTCAGTCTTGCTGATCTTTGATTCCTTGGGTGGAGGTGGTTATATTTATAACAGATGCTAGGAGTATCTGTGTCTGTGTCTAAATCCAGTAAGGATGCTCCAACTAGTAAGTCTGGGTGAAAATTAGAGAGAAAAATTCAAATTCAATTACATTATTTTATAGCATTTGAAACATGTACTTGTAGGAATTAAGCTGAATTGTACCGTCCTAACAAGAAAAATTCTTCGTTTGCAGGGACACTTGGGCAGGGACCACGTGCCAGCCCGGTGCATGGATCAGGAAGAAGAGGAACCAGGACCCTGGCCTGGGCCGCCCATACCTATGCTCAACAAACCACATTCCACAGCTGGGAAGGTGCCATCCTTCCTGCCCCAGCACTTGGGGGTGAGTCCGCACGCTCACCCTCCAGCTCCAGCTCTTGGAACTGGGTCTGGCAGAGCTCTCCAGGGAGACGCACTCTTCCTCCTCCGTCTCACTGCCTGTAGACCTTTCTGTCCCGGCTCTGCCAAAAGGACAAACCCCCTACCCCCCCCCGGCTCTTGGGGACCCCCCCCCAGACCAAAAGGGACCAGAAACGTGCCCTAATAAACTGGGATCCTGCACAACAGAACCCTCATTGGGTTCATTCGACTCAAATTCCCTTAAAATCGAACTTCATCTGCAGCCTTCAGTTCTATGTTGTTACTGAATTAGAGTTCAGAAAAACATTATTAATGTATTACTTCAGGGGAAGTCAAAGGTGACACTGCTCGGGTGACCTCAAATTCCACCCCCCACTCCCAATGTAATGCTGTTTAAGCACTCAATTCGGTCCGGACACTTTCCCAATGAATAGTGACTCTAAGTTGTAAAAAGGCCAAACTCACAGAGTGACACATTTCAGGGATTACTTGTTACAGTCGTATTTCTGCCTGAGATTGCAGCCAATAGTGGTTTTATGAGAATGACTGCTAAAACCGAAGTAATTTTTAAATATGATGAAACTTATTAGTGACTTATAGAAAGTAATTAGCATCATGAATTTCCATAAAAGCAGTGTTTATTAAAGCTTTTTTCTTAGTGAAAAATGCCAGATAACCAAGTATTACTTACTCTATCACTTATTGAGGAAGAAGCTTTACACATTAGAGCAAAGCAATACAAGTTAACATGGAACCCCATTGTTACCAGTCTCTTGTAGGCAAGAAAACAAGCCTGGAGGACTCAGCGGGGCCCGTCGCCTCCTCACAGGGAGGGATGGGAACACCTGCGTGTCTCCAGTACCTGACAGAGTCCAGCACAGACCAGGACCGAGACTGCAGTCTGCAGAGAAGAGCGTGTCCTGCTGTCTGTAGGGACACGCTACTCAGCCCTGGTGCTCCAGGAACAGTATCTGCCACACACTCACAGACAGCCCAGGATACTTCACTCAGCATCAACAGATGAATACCCAGGCTTCCCAGGAAAACTGAAGCCACGTGAGCAAATTCTCATGGTGCCAAGCAATGACCTTGAAGCCCTTCCTCCTGCTAGTGGTAGGGCCAGGAGCATGCTGCTCCTGGGCCTTCAGAGCAGACGCACAGTCTTCCCAGTTACTGTCAAGAAGTCGTCATCCGCCAGGGCGCGCAGCGCTTCTTCAAACATGTCCTTGGTGATTGCCTTCGGGTAAGAATAAAGAGTTTACATTTGGAGCTGCCCTCCCCAGACACACAAGGAGCCCAAGTTCAGAAACCACTGGAGTCTCCTGCCTTCTGGGTGGCTGGACACACATTTCATGCTCCAACTCTTCCCCCAAAGGGCCCGATGCTAAGCACCACAGGCCTGGGGCCCCTGGTCTGTGTGCACCACTCAGCAGTCATGTGGGGCCAAGAAAGGGGTGTCAGGAAAGCAGGCAAGGGCTGGTCCCAACCAGCAGAGCCCCTGCCATGAACCTGGCTTTCCTAATAACAGCCAAAAATTGCAAACACTCTAAATGCCCACCAGCAGTCAAGTACATGATGGGGAAGGCATGAGACAGAGCAAACATGTTGTAGTGGCTTCAGTGTCACAGAGAGAGCTAAGACTGTCACTGATTAAAAAAGAAACCACTGACTCCGCTCAAAACCACTCATCTACACCCACACAGAAGACTGAAAAAATTCTCACTGTGATCACTCCCAGATGGTGGATGGGGACCTTACTTCTCTTCTTTATCTGTATCTACATTTATTACTCAAGCAGTAAATGAAGGGGGAAAGCTAGGGGAAAAAAACTTTAAAGCAGCATCAAGGGAAAAGAAAACTATTAAACAAACAAAATGTCCGTGTAAACACTTACTATGTCAGACTGTCCCCGAATATCTTCAAAGAGCTGCTGGTATTTCAGGGCTGGCGTCTTGCCCTTTGATAAAATAAGCTTTCTCAATGCTTCCGCTAACTCTTCTTTCCGCTTCCGAGAGGTGGCACTCATTCCTGAGTTAAGAGAAAGCAATGAAGATGTTTCTCCCATAAGGAAGGGAACACCTTTCAAATCTCTAGAAGTATTTCTTCAGCCATAAATCAACTTTAGTCTAAAATAATCTTTAGTCTTGTCACCAGACAAGGTAGGGGATGGTGGCTGAATGCCAGAACACACAAAGTCAGAGTGAGGTCTGAATCCTGTCCCCAATTTTATAAAAGCTCAGAGCCGCTACTTGCCACTAAGACACAGCCCAGCAGTCCACACAGGAGCAGAGCCCCCCTCGTGGGGGCCTGAATCACTCCGTGCCTGGACAGCTGGGTGGGACAGAGCTAGGCCGAGTGCGCCAGCATCTGTCTCCGTCCAGCCCATCGCGTGGTCATGAGGGCCTCTGACCCGAGACAGGGCAGCACCCACGTCGGGGGAAGGCCGACCTGTGGTGAGGATGGAGATGTCCACGATGCCCGTCCGCGGGTCGGTGGCCGACTGCTTCAGCGCCTCCCGGTGCAGGCGCTTGGCCTCCTCCACGTCGATGGCCTCCACCTTGTTTGAAAACCGCACTTTCGCGTGGGCTTCTGCCAAGCGGATCAGCGACTCCAGCTGCCGGGGATATGCAGACACCATCCCTCGGCTGCTGCCAACCTTCCTCATGTCCACGTAGGCCTGCAAGACAGGAGACAGGCTAACTCCTCACATGGTGACTGCAGGGAGGGAAGTCCTGAGGGGAGCAAGAGCTGGTCTAGCCTTAGGCCTCCACCCTCATCCGGGGGAGGGGTGGCACCTGTGGGGGGATCGCGGTGCTGGGGAGGGAGCGGAGGACTTGGCCTGTTCACACCCTGGGAGGATTGAATAGCAGCAGGCCAAGGGGCGTTGACACAGAGCACACAAAAGGTAAACTGTGGCGTGTGGATGACCTAATTCTCTCAAGATGATGACCCAGAGGGAAAACTACGAATCACTTGTAACAGTCACTTGAGCATCTTCAGGGCTGTCAGGATGGAAAACCCACCGAAGCACCAGGAACCTTCGTAGTGTCACAACGTCCATGCGTGTGTCACCAGGCACTGCTGCCCACTTAAAAGGTACTGAGAAGTGAACGTAAAATACTTCCAGTTCTTTAGAAATGAGCAAACGCAGCTCAGAGACCAGAACTACAAAGTCACTAAGTATTAGCAGCCTCACCGATATTTCAACTCAGGCATCCTGGTCTTAAATACACTGTGCTTACAAGAACTTAAATATAAAAAGAGCGCACAACTTGTAGAAATCAATCCTTTTTCCTCTTCCACACTTGGAAAAGTCAATTTTGCAACACAGGAAGGAAAACAGTTGTAGAAGACAGTGTTGTTCTCGACTAAAGACCGTTTCAGAGCCGAGCAGGGCCCAGCAGCACTTCGGGCCGCAGGTACCTCGATGAGGGCCTGGCTGGCGTCCTGGCTGAGCCTCGGCATCACGGTGCTGTGTGCGTAGGCGATGTAGTCCCTGAGCACCGCCATGTCCATGCCCTCCTCCTGTGCCTCCTCCTCACTCTGGTAGTACAGGGACACCAGGTGGTGAGCCAGGCGCCGGTCGTACGCCTCATCCTGGGGGTCCAGCATGAGGAAGATCAAGTCAAACCTGAGGAGACACGGTGACGGTTCCCAGTCAGAACACCCAAGCACCTGAGGCCTCCGTGTGAGGGCGCAGGCGTGCCCGGCCCAGGTGGCCTGAGGAGCCCAGGCCCCCGGGTCTCCTGCCCTGGCCCTCAGTCTGCCTGGGAACAAGTGTTGGGCGCTGAAGGTGAGTCAGAAGCAGGAGGCCCCCGAGGGAAACACTGCTGTGATTCTGAAGACTGGAGGAGGTGAGTGAAACACATTTAGCTGTGCTGGGGAAAAGCAACTATTTGTGTAAGAAGTGAAGGAACCAAATTCTAAAACCCATTTATGAAATATCCATCCTTGAGGGGAAGCCTGCGTCACGTCTCCCCTCCCACAAATGCCGCTCTCAGACCCTTGTCTACTGCAGGAAGCTGCTCTCTGCGCTCTGCTGATTGTCTACAGCGGCTATAGGACCGAGCGCAGCAAGAGGTGGGCTTCTGACAGAATGGAGCACACAGGCCCCAACTGCTCCAAGAAACGAGCATGCACCAAGGTGAGCAAACGCGTGGTCCTCACTTCAGGACCCATGACTGAGCAGACATGCAGAACACACCGCCATGAAGAGATGACGATTGGCTGTGTTAATCCTGGTTATTTCCTTCTCACCCTCACCCTGAACCTTCCACAGATGAGTAAAATAAAACCATCTGTTTGATGAACATGTGCTATCATACCTTGATAAGAGTGTGTGGGGCAGCTGGATGTTTTCAATGGTGGTTTTTTTTGGATTCCACTGAGACTCGATCGGGTTTGCTGCTGCCAGGATGGACGTGCGGGCGTTGAGCTGACAGATGATCCCAGCCTGCCGGAGGGACAGATAGTGCAGTTAGCAGCCTCACAGTGAGGCCGGCAGGAGCTGAGAGCCCCTGCCTTGGGTGGCCTTTGCCAGGGACTCCTGGCACCACAAGCCTGGTACCTGCAGCATCCACCGGGGAAGCCTAAACTGGGTTTCACACCAAGGATGGAGGGGGGTAACATTTGCCGTGGCTATATCCTTCTCAAAAACCAAACCCCTGGCGTGAGACTTAGGACAAACTCAAGTTCTGAGCGCCAGGCGTTAGAGGTTAGTACTGCACAGAGCACACAGGTCCCATAGAGTCCACTCAGATGGGCTGGGACCTGACAGCAGAGTGTTGGCCAGCCCCCGGAGCTGCAAGTCCAGAGGCTGTGGTTCAGGCCCCACTCCCCACCCCCACGCAGACCTCAGAGCGGGTGGGTGGCTGACCTTGGCGATGGACAGTGTCTGCTGCTCCATGACCTCGTGTAGTACGGAGCGCGTGCTTTCATTCATCTTGTCGAACTCGTCGATGCAGCAGACGCCGTTGTCGCTCAGCACCAGGGCGCCGGTCTGCAGCACCAGCTGCCGTGTCTCAGGGTCCTTCATGACGTAGGCAGTGAGGCCCACGGCACTGGAGCCCTTCCCGGACGTGTACTGGCCCCGTGGGACCAGGTTGTGCACGTACTGCAGCAGCTGGGACTTGCTGGTCCCTGGGTCCCCGCACAGCAGGATGTTGATCTCCGCGCGGAACTTGCCCCTCCCCGTGTGGCTGAAATCCTTTCTAGTCCCGCCGAAGAGCTGAAGCAAGATTCCCTGGACAGACGGACAGACAGGTCTCAGCACTCACCTGAGGTGGGCGGTGGAGAGGCAGGGGGCTGAGCATGGATGGTGAAGAGATCAGAGAACGAGAGCATGTCAGAAGCCATGCGGGCCCTGCCTGGAAATGGGTGAGCCGCGAGTGGAGATGAGGGTGCGGCCTCTGTTCCACCCGAGGCTCAGCCTTTCCGGTGTTCACACCATCTGACCCTGAGCTTTCAGGCCTGGCCATAAGCAAGAAGCCTTTCCAGGTCAGTTACCTTCTTTATATCTTCATGCTCATAGATGCTTGGTGCCAGGGCAGATGCAAGCCTCTCATAGATGTCTGGCTTCCTGGAAAGCTCCTTGAGCAACTCCACACGTTTCTCAGAGAAAAGTTTCTGCTCTGCTTCTTCGTCAAGGCCATGCAGACGCTTTGAGTCGGTCTTCCGGTAGTGAATGACATCAATGTGGGTTTTGTAGACAGACTTCACATTGCTCACTCTGGGGTTGATGCGAATGGGGACGGCTCGATAGATGCCTGAGGGCACAAAGGACACCTCTCACCCGCCTGCTCTCAGCCCAAAGCGCGGGGAGCAGGGCTCTGAGCACAGCCGAAAGGCTGACTGGGGACCCCCACCTCCGCACGGCGCCTGCTTGCTGCTGTGTTCAGTGTGAGACAGAATCCTCATTTCTCTTTAAGTGAATGTACACTTATTAATAATTTGACTAAAAATTCTAAAATCCTGTTCCAAAAGCCTAAAAAGAAAGGAAATCCAAAAGGCTAATATATTTAAAGTCGCTCACTAGTTATTTCGGACAACAGCAGGAAGACAAACTGCTGTCTGGGAAGGCACCACATTGGAGGTCAGAGGCAGGCACTGAAAACAGCAGCCCCAGGTCATGCGCCCCCGACCAGGTCAGAGGCCTTAAGGTGGAGCCCCTCACCTGTGACGTGCACTCTGTCCCCAGGCTGGACCTTGTCCACGAGGTCATTGTGAGCAAAGAGGACGACCGTGTGCGGCGTCTGCCCCGCGGGCATGTCTTCAGGGGACTCCTGGAGCTTGATCTGGAAGGATGGGGAATGGACATCTCAGGACATCCAGATACCTGGCACCTCCACTGCCCCAGGGACGTTGTTCTGGAAGATGGCTATGCTCACCACAACACACTAGTCTCCAGCAACTCAGTCTCACCTCCATTACGAGAGCATTGTTGAGTAATGCTCCCCTATGTGGGGTGGCCACATCAGGGTGGCAGTGGGTGAGCCTGCATCACCCCCTGCCTGCTTTTCCAATTCATTCTGGACGGTACTCCCTTCCAGGTCAACCCAGTCAGGAAGCGCAGTTTTAGGGTTACACGAGTGGGCAGGTTACAATGGGCTTCAGAGGGCCCGGCAAGGGCAGAACAAGGACAGGGCACGTGGAGGGGGCACGCACCATCTGCTTGTCGGAAAACACAGAGCGGTTGTGGATGAGGGCCATGCTGTGGCTGGTGTGGCAGCGCTCGCACACGCAGGGCTCGGCAATGCGGCCACGGTCTATCTCCACGCGGGCCGTGTGGGCACATACTTGGCACTGGAAGAAGGCCTCCTGCATCTCTGGAATCAGCTGGGATGTCCTGATCACCATGCCACTGATGGCGATGAGCTGATCAATGTCTGTAAGGCGGAGAGAAGGTGGCTCGTCCCAGCTGGGTGTGGGCCTCCCCAAGGGTCTGGGTCTGCTGTCCAGCCCTGGAGGACCTCACTGCAGGCTGCATGGGGGTGCTGGAGTCACAGGAGACGCTGTGGCCAGAGCACCGACACCTCACTGGGCACCCTCAGCTCTGGCCTGGGATGCCCCTCCTGTGTCCAGCCAGATTCCTCTCAATCCCTCAAGTCCACTGACCTGCACTGAGCTCAGCTGGCCCAAGGCTGCCTGGGGACGACCGGACTTATGAAGCAGCTGCAAGAGCCCATGTGCTTGTGATAATATTCTTTATAGCCACACCCACCACCCACTATACATGTGGGGTTCACCTGTCCCACTAATAACTGGGGCCCTGATATAGCATTTCCCCAAATAAAGAACAGAAGCTTCAGGTCTGCTTTCCAAACCTTCCGATCAGGGCCCAGAGTGCGCCGTCTCCTGGACTGAGACCCCTACACTGTTCTTCTGCCTCTTCTCCTTCTTCCCAAACCAGACTTTCTCCTATGTATCAGGGAAGGGACCATATTTTATAGATCTGTTTTCTATACTGATTCAGAGAAAGTGCATACTTAGTAAAGTAACTAAAACTATTATCATTGGGTAAGTTTACCTTAAGATAGAAAACTGTCAAAAGTTATATCTTTTATATAATTTCACTTGTCACTAATAAAAAAAGGTATGGTGGACTCCAAGCATACGGCACAACAGAGCCTGGTTTCTGCTCCTGGTTTCTGTCAACTCACAGTCCACCACCGTCACTGTTAGCAACTCCTTTAAGGTTCCCTGGTGAACTGACTCTCACATAAGGTATTTTCCTGCTGTTAAAAACATTACCTTCTATATGTCAACAGTATCTCAATAAAACTGGGGGAAAGACAGTACCTTCTGGATTCAGGTTCCTCATATTCTTAGTCTTCAAGGCGTTGAATGGTCTCACTTGAATCTGATGCTCTAAGATTGAGTCAGGGTAGCGGTCAAAGAAGATCTCATTGACTGCCATGTCAAAAGTTGGGATGACTTCCTAAAAAACCAAACGTAGGATGCCAAGCTATGCTTGTATTTTTAGCTTAGGATTAAATATAATAAAGCAACTGACATTAACAAGGGATAAAAACAAAGAACATGGTATAATCCAGAAGCATTACCCTAGAAATCACACATGTGCAGTTCACAAACCCTTGGGCATGCTGCAATCTCATACATCAGCACTTTCTCACTTGACTTAAAGAGGCGAGTCTACAGTAGTTTCTTCAGGCCGTGCTGGCATGACTGTAGGCTTTTAACTAGTAACACAAGCCCATACTTTCATGTCTTTTCCTCCATATCAAAATGATAGCAAAGTAGGTTAAACCATAATTCTTACTCAAATTTGTTAACACCTGTTCTCCGTTCTGTAGATGAGGAAATGGCTGCTCGGAAGCTGAGAAACTGAGCCAAGGTTACACAGCAATTCAGCAAAATCAAGACTTAATACCAAGTCTGCTTGCCTCCAAAGCCTACAGCTATTAATAGGATCAGTACAGCTGATGCTTTGTTGATAAAGCCTGGCCTTAAGCCCAGAGAAGACTGTAGTATGGTTAACACATCCTGTTAAGACATGGAAGGCGTGTGACCATTTTCATTCAAAATATTTCACATCAGCAAACCCAACGCACTATTGTGAGTCACCCATTACCTTATGCACATACTAAGAAACACTGCCAATCAAACTACGACATGCCAGCAAAAGTAACACAGATCTTGATTTCAACGTTAATATGTACAAAAAAGTGTTCAACTTAAAAAAGAAAGAACATGGTTTAGGAGTTTGGGGGTAAATTCCCTGGCGGTCCAGTCATTTGGACTCCAAATCTCACATGCCATGAGGCATAGGCCAAAGAAAAAAAGAGAAAAAGGAAAAAAGGCTCTTTGAGGCATATTCTATTTATTACAAAAATTTTTTTTTAAAGTCTCATTGACTTTTTTATTGGGATATTGTAGATCAGCATGCAGGTGTAAAAAATATAAAGATCTGAGTCTGCCCAGTTTCCATTAATGATAACATTTTGCAAACAGTCTAATATCACAAGCAGATATTAACTTGGTACAGCTCACCTATATTCAGATTTCCCAGTTTTACGTGTATTCACTCTTGTATGTATATGCGTGTGTATCAAGTTCTATCAATTCTATCACCTGCATAGGTTCATGATCTGTCACCATAGTTAAGGTACTGAATAGTCCTTCAAAGCCAGCAAGATCCCTATGTTGTCCCTTTGTCACCATACCAAGCTCCCCCTCCCCTATTCCTTCTCTGTAACCCCAAGCAACTACTCATATGTCCATCTCTAAAATTCTGTCATCTCAAATGTTATGTAAGTGGAACTGTATATTACCTTTTATTTTTTTTTTTTTTTTTTTTTTCAGTGTTACAGCTCCATTTTATTTAGAAGATAGCAGGAGAATCCAAGACTCAAAGAGAAGAGAGTGGAGGAGTGCGTGGGGAGTGAGAGAGAGAGAGAGTAAGAGAGAGAGAGCGAGCGCACACGCACACGGGAGAGAGAGTCCGTGAGAAAATGCTTTGGCTCCTCCTTTTATATGTTTTTTTCCCTCCACCTGGGCCTGCCCTATGTATATTACCTTTTAGATGTGTATGTAACCTTTTGCTCCCGTGGGATCCATTCAAGTCCCAGTAAGTTTTACCTCTGAGGCATGTTCCAGACTGGCCATACCACAGCTGTTTGCCCACAACTGACCTGAAGGCCGTCGGGGCTGATTCCAGCTATGAACATCTGTGTACAGGTTTTTATGTGAACATAAGCTTTTGTTCCTCTGGGATAAATTTCCAGACATGCAATTGCTGTGTCATAGGATGGTTATATGTTCACTTATTTTTTTCTAATTGGAGTATACTTACTTTACAGTATTCTATTAGTTTCTACTGTACTACATGAATCAGCCCTAAGTGTACACACACACCTTCCTCACTACTATGCTGTCACAATTTGTCCCATCCTCTCATCCCCTGTAGTGCCCCCCCACACACGGGCACTCTGCAGGCATATTCTGTTACTGAGAAGACTGCTATCCAGAAACCCTGCAGGTGTTCTAGATGTTTACTGTAGTATGCTAAGGTCAAAGCCAAATTCTTACCTGTGGGTAGCAGATGAGCTGTCTGTAGAGATTTGTATCAAATGATTTTATGTGTTCACAGTTTACGTTTAAAAACGGCTCTCCAGTAACATTAATCTATAGAATAGAACAAACAAATTATATTCTAATTGTTTTTACAACAGTTAACCTGAATTTTTAGGTAAGCACATTTCATTACCTCTTCAAGTCGCTGCATGTACAGAGGTTCAGTAATGTCTATGCCAACATTTTCTTCTTCTTTAGCCAGAGGATCAATGAAACGCTGAAGAAATCTCTAAACGTAGAGAATAGATTAAGCAGCTACTCAAGTTATGGGCACTAGGGTTCATGTATCTTTTCAAGTGCCCATCAATAAACAATTGGCTAAAGATGTGATGGGACTTCCCTGGTGCTCCAGTGGTTAAGAATTAACCTGCCAATGCAGAGAGTATGAGATCCACCCTTGGGAAGAGCCCACATGCCTCGAGGCAACTAAGCCCCACAACTACTGAAGCTCACACAACCTAGGGCCCATGTTCTGCAACAAGAAAAGCCACAGTAGTGAGAAGGCCACGTACCACAACTAGACACAGCTCCTGCTCACTGCAACGAAAAGCCCCGGCGTGGCAACAAAAACCAGGCAAACGCAAACACAGTGACATATGTGTGTTTATATAAAATGGAATACAACTCAGCCATAAAAAATCGGCCACTTGCAGCAACACAGACAGGTGCAGACAATATTATACTTAATGAAGTAAATTAGAGAAAATCAAGTACTATGTATCACTATCACTTACCTATATAACCTAAAAGATAACACAAATGAGTCTACGTACAAAACAAAGACTCACACAGAAAAGAAATGTGTGGTTACCAAAGAGAAGGGGGAGAGGGGAAGGGAGGGATGTATTAGTAGTATGGGGTTAACAAACACAAACTACTTTATGTAAAATAGAAAAGCAACAAGGATCTACTATATAGCACAAGAAACTATGTTCAATATCTTATTAGTTACCTAAAATGAAATCAAATCAGAAAGAAAATGTATCACTGTAACTCTTTGCTATTGTAAGCCAACTCGACTACACAAAAATAATAGTAGGAATAGTGTCAGAATTTGAAAACAAACACATTTTTTCTTCCTGAAAACTACATCTATGATTCTGACCCACATAAGCATCTGTGCCTAAACACTGGGGCACTTGGACATAGGTCACATACACTTGCTCTCACATTTTCGAAGCCTGGAGAAATGGTATCTCACCTGAAAGTTTTCTTTGCACGTCGCCACGTTTACATCTGTTCCCCAAATCACGAGTTTTTGGCCCAAAGACTGCTCGCTCGCCACTGTATCTTCTGCGGCCGGCTGCACAGGAAAAGCCGACGGGAGCGGGTTCGGGGGACCGCCCGCATCGCGCACCCCACCGCGCCCCGACCGGCCCTGGACTCACCCCGTCCGAGTGCAGATCCACCTGCAGCCCCTTCCGGGCCGAGCCCAGGTCGGGTCTCTGCCGCACGGGAGTGCCGCGCACGCCGCTCCTCGGGGTGCCCTCCACCCGCGAGCTGGGGGTGCCGTAGGTCAGGGGCGAGCTCATGTCCAGGTCCAGGGGGACCGCTGGGGATCGCATCCACACGGGTGAGCCGGGGCGGAGGGGGAAGGAGCCCAGTGGGGCGTCAACCCCCCGCCCCGGGTCCCACCCCCGACAGCGCACCTGCGGGCGGCGCGCGGGACGGGGTGCGGGGCTCGGCGCTAGGCGACGAGGGCAGCGGCTGCGGCTCTCCGGACGACAAGGGGTCCTGTCCTGTGGGGGTGGAGGGCACCGCGGCGTCGGCGCGGGCGGCACCGGGCCTGCACGGGGGCTGACCCGGCACCGCCCGCCCTCCCCGGGGACCCCATGGGGCACAGCAGGGACCAGACACTCACGTGGCTGAGCTGGGGCCGCCCGCCGGGAGCCGCGGCGGCTCGGGGTAGATGCAGGAGACGACATGGCGGGCTGCGCAACAGGGACGCGGGTTCGCGTGAACGCTCCCTACAGACCCCCGCCCCTCTTCCCTCGCTCCTGTCTTCGCTCCTCTCAATTCTTACACCCCCTCGCCCCCGTGGCCGACCACAACCAAACCCCCCCGGCCCCGCCCGGGCCCACCTAAAGTGCGCGTTTCACCTCCGCTTCAGCAGTACGCAGATTTCCCGCCGGCGGCACCGTTGGCTCCGCCCCCAGCGGCGGCCCACCAATCGCGACAGCGTCCTCGCGCGTCCCCGACCCCGGAAGGCACCACTGTGCAGCGATAGGGGGAACTGGACGGCCTCAGCCCGCGCCCCGCAGGACACCTACGCACAACTGGCTCGGCGCTCCCCCTCTAGAATGGTCTTTACCGCAACCGGAACGCGATTTCGCGGGAAATCTGTGGAGGCTGCGTTCCGGGCCTTCCTCCAAGGCGGGGCGGGGCGGGACGCGGGGGGCGGGGGGGGGGAGCGGTTTTGTCCCTGTGTCCCTTGGGATTCCAAACGACCGCCCCCAACCCGATCCCCGTTACCAAGGACTAGCGGTGGCCCCTGACCCTAGCCCTAGCCTGTCTCTTTCTGCCTCGGGCAGTTGGTCACCTCCAACTTGCCACCTGTCCTCCGCATCTATTTCCGGAAGTCGAGCTGATGGGTTCCTGACTCTCCCTAAGTTTGACTGCATTGTGCTCTGTGTATCTTAACTTAGGATGTCTAAGCCGCCGGTCCTACAAGGCAGGCCACCTCCTCGAAGATCTCCAGCAGGGACCCCTCGCCCGCGTCCAAGTCCGGAGCACTACAGGGCCGAGGCTGGATGTGCTCAGGGATCATGGATCCCCCTCCCCGGCCCACTAAGGCCCCATTCGGCCCAGCACCTCGCCCCCAAGTCCTAGGGGCAGGTTCGGGCCCAGGCAGCTGTGCGCACGCGCTGGAAAATCCGCCCATCCTCGCCCTTTCCCGCCCCTTCCCGCCCAGCGGCACTTCCGGTCCCGGCAGCGAGAGTGGTGTTCGCGGCTGGAGGATATGGCCGATTCGGGGTCCGGCGTGCGGGGCTCCTTACTGCAGCTACAAGAGTCCCTGTCCGCTGCCGATCGCTGCAGCGCGGCGGTGGCCAGTGGTCAGCTGCTGCGGGGCCTGGGGCAGGAGTGCGTGCTGAGCTCTGGCCCCGCGCTGCTGGGTGGGTACGGCTCGGGGCTCCGGACGGCCGGTGCCCGGCCGCCCGCTCGAGTCCGAGTGGGCACCCGGGGTGGTGCTTGAACGGGCCCGTGGGAATTTGTGATCTGTGTAAAACTTTGTCAACTTCCTCTGTTCTTAACACCAGAGGAAAGGTATTTCAAAGCCTGAGTTGTGGAAATGCTCTGAATTTGGCATCACTGCTAACCACGGTGGGGAGCGGCGATGAGAGGGAAGTTTTATGTTCTTCCACCTCATTGTTGCCTCAACCCACCAGCACCTTTTCCAAACTCCAGTTTTGCTGTTCCTTTTGAGAAACAAGTCATGCTCTTATCTTGACTTATGCCTGGGTAAGAACTTGACCCTTTGCAGCTGAAGTGCCTCTTAGCATTTTTAATGTGTCATTGTGTGAAAACTTGGTTACATTCCCTTTTAAAAACCCAAACATGCAGAGTCTTAATTAGAGGATGAGATTTTCTTCTGAAAACGTCATTGTTAATAAAGAGGAGAAATAAAGCCTTAAAGAGATTGCTGTGTAGTACCTACAGACTGTCAGGGTGTGTTCATGAGGAGCATCACTGTGTAAATGCTTTCCAGTCTGTTCTAAGAGTTCAGTTTTGTTCTTTAGTAACCTTGTCGTAAAGCAGTTCGAGGTTCACTCTATCCAGGATGTGTCCTTTCACTTGAGGCATTGTAGGACTGTGTACTAATTTCCTATTGGTCCTGAAACACACCACCAACTTGGTGTTTACTACAGCACAGGCTTGTCGGTTATCCGTCTGTGGTTGGAAGCCAGCAGGGATCTCATCAAGCTAACACCGAGGCAGCAGGCAGGGCCACTCCTTTTTTGAAGCCCCTGGGGGAGAGTTAATTTCCTTTTCATTCAGGTTGTTAGCAGAATTCAGTTCTTTGCAGTTGTAGCACTGAGGTTCCTTTCTTCTGGCATTCCTTGTTTCCAGAAGACACCTGCATTTCTTGGATCATGCTGTCCCTCTCCCCGCTTCCTCAAAGCCAGCAGCAGAGGGTTAAGTAAGACACCTGGAACCTGTCCTGCTTGCCTGTCTTCCATCTCCTTTTCCCCCTTCCACTTGTGAGGGCCCTTGTGACTGCATTGGGCCCGCTTGATAACCTGGAAGTGAAGTGAAGTGAAGGTTTCTCAGTTGTAACCAACTCCTTGAGACCCCATGGGCTATACAGTCCATGGAATTCTCCAGGCCAAAATACTGGAATGGATAGCCTTTCCCTTCTCCAGGGGATCTTCCCAACCTGCGGATGGAACCCAGGTCTCCCGCATTGCAGGCAGATTGTTTACCAGCTGAGCCACAAGGGAAGCCCTGATAACCCAGGGCACTCCCCAGTTTAAAGTCAGATGATTGGCAGCCTTAATTCCATTTGCAACCTAATTTTCATTTGCTGTGTAAAGTTAGCGCATTCACAGGTGTGATGCTAGGCATCAGGGTTCTGGCCATTATTCTGACCTTATCACTGTGGAACATTGTCTAGAGTTTCCCATTTTCCTTTGTCAGTTATGAGGCTGAATTGAGAAACAAGCATCACCTTTAGTGTGCGTTAATGGAGAAACTTGGCAGCTCGCTTACCTGTTTTTTTTTTTTTTCCAGCATTACACACTTCCTTAGTTTTTTCCAAAGATTTTGGTTTGCTTGTATTTGTTCGGAAATCACTTAGCATTGATGAAGTAAGTTGACCATTTTCATTTTGCTCTTCTAGTGTATGTCTCTTCATGTTGAGGTGACTTTTTTT
Organism: Bos indicus; assembly: GCF_029378745.1. NCBI lineage: Eukaryota > Metazoa > Chordata > Mammalia > Artiodactyla > Bovidae > Bos > Bos indicus. Next base: position 19,894,175 of record NC_091773.1, on the reverse strand, counting down.
TAGCCCACTTTTCCGTAATGTTTATTTCTTTTATTATAGTTTCGTGATTGTAGAGAAGAAGCCCTAAAGTTTTTATGTGTTTTCTTAGAAAAAATTGGCCAGAAGATCATACCTTATTCTCTAGATATTAAGGTAAGAAGAAAAAACTTACCTCTTTGTATATCAGCATCTCTTAACTTACATGGAAAGTTACATGGTAACTTACGTCATAACATGGTTAAGCTTAATTTTATTTCTCTTTCTTGTTGGGGAGTTTACTTATTTTTGCTTGATTGTATTAGAAATTAAGTGGCTAATTTTTAAAAAATTTAATGAGCTGAGGCCCTTGTAGAAAACTATTAAAGTGTAGTATGTCAAGTATTGGTATTTCTTCTCCCAGGTGTAGATTTAGCTATTAAGTCTTAGTTATAAGAAGTAAGATCTTATTGATGATTTTGATATCTCTTTTTAAATCCTAGAATATTTGTACCAGTGTTTACACAAAAGATAAAGCTGCTAAATGTAGAATTCCAGCCCTAGAACTTCTTATTAAGGTAATTTAAAAAAATATGTCTAAGTGCATGTAGTTTGTGGCGCACATATAACTTGAACTGAAAATGAGAGTTGTGGGTGAGACGCTGAGGACTCCCGTTGGTGTGAGAAGGTGCCCGTTTCCAGCCATCACCAGCAGCACTTGGTGTTCTGCCCTCACACCACTCTGGGGAGCAGAGGAAGAATCTGGGCTATGAGGGGCAAGAAGTGCAAAGTGAAAGTCGCTCAGTCGTGGCGGACTCTGCGACCCAATAGACTATAGTCCGTGGAATTCTCCAGGCCAGAATACCGGAGTGGGTAGTCTTTCCCTTCTCCAGGTGATCTTCCCAACCCAGGGATCAAACCCAGGTCTCCCATATTACAGGCGGATTCTTTACCAACTGAGCTTTAAGGGAAGCCCTTACTCTGAAAACCTAATGCTGCTGAGACTTGCCCAGATGCACCTCTTTGTGTCCTTGAATGTTTTCTTGAAACCTTACACTCACACCGCGAAGGGTCTGTGTGTTGTGTGTGTGTGGTCGTTGGGCTCGCTCTCACCTGGATCTCTGCTCAGATGCAAATCTTTTTTTTGCATCTCTGTTGTAGAATTTCTTTGGGTCTTGTTGGTTCTTAAGTGCCTCTGAGAGAATGGGTCTAGTCATAGAATAATTTTCTTGGGAAGGTGAAATTAAGTCTACATCCCTTTCCACTTGGTCTCCCCTGTTTCTCCACCACCCACCTCAGCCCCTCATTCCCCATAACCTAGCTTGACACCTATCGTGAGTGCCTGGAGATCATGGCTGTGGAACATGGCTGTGTGCGAACAGGTGCAATAGATGGAAGCCTTCCATTGCTTCCTCCTAGACTCTGCTAACTCGTGTTCTCTTAGTTACTTCAGACTTTGAGAAGTTCTAGACTCATGGATGAATTAAGAGTTGGAGAGTTATTTACCAAATTTTATGGAGAACTTGCATTGAAAGCAAAAATACCAGATACAGGTAAGATGTATTTAAATGTGTCTTTAAAATGCTTTAACAAATTTAACAAGTTTTTAGTGTAAAACTTGGATTTTTTTCTGCCAAGGTATTTATATTTTACAGATGAACTTTTTTTTAAAACTTTTGTTGGAGCATTGTTGCTTTACGACATTGTGTTTCTACTGCACAAAAAAATGAATCAGTTCTCTCTTTTTTTGGATTTCCTCCCCATTTAATACAGATGAACTCTTTTTGCTGAAAAGAAACCAAAATGGAAACAGAAATAGTGTGTTAAATCTGCTTATAAAAATTTTAATCTATACAAAATGATTTCTTCAAATAGAAAACTCACACGTCAAATGTAATTTAGCTTATAATAATACATTCACATAAAACATATCAGGAAAGATTCAGTACATAAAACTAGATAGTTTGTGTGGCTTATTGTTAAATTATTTTGAAGTAAAATCCTCTCCTTTTATTTGTGGATTTTTGCTTAATATATTTAATTTTAGGCCTTAATTTGTCTAAAATTTATTTTTCAGTTTTAGAAAAAATATATGAGCTCCTAGGAGTATTAGGTGAAGTTCATCCTAGCGAGATGATAAACAATTCGGATAAACTCTTCCGGGCTTTTCTGGGTGAACTTAAGACCCAGGTATGATAAACTTTATGATCTTCTTTTCTGCTTCCTTGTATCTGGTGGGCTATTCTCTCTTTATGGTACCTTGTTAAACTCTCCTTTCAGATGACATCGACAGTGAGAGAACCCAAACTTGCGGTGCTGGCGGGGTGTCTGAAGGGACTGGCGTCACTTATGTGTAACTTCACCAAGTCCATGGAGGAAGGTATCGCTTGATGGCACTTGAGTTTCTTTCTTTATTGAAGAACTACTACTAGTCTGATGAATTCCTGTGTGATTTTTAAATTGTATACCAGTTGTGGATTCACATGGAGTCGTGAGAGGCAATGCAGAGATGCACGTGTGGCCTTCCCCTGGCACCTCCCGGTGATGCCTGTCGTGACGTAGTGCTGCCTGATGAACCTTCGGGTCTTCTCGGTTCCAGTTGCTTCCCATGCACCGACTTGGGTGTTGAATTTAGTTCTGTGCCGCTTTATTGCATGTGGGCTAGTGTGTGCCCATGACAGTCGAGGCCCTGGCAGCCTGCCGCGGGAGCAGCCTCCTTCCTGTCCTTCTGTAGCCACATCCCCGCCCCCGCCCCCCACCCCCCCAACAGCCACTGCTCAGTCTCCCACCTTGAGCTTTGTCCTTTCACATTTATGTAAATAGACTCATAGCAGGTAACTTTGTGGCTGCCTTATTTCACTGTGCATGAGAATCCCAGGGACGGCGGAGCCTGCTGGGCTGCCGTCTACAGGGTCGCACAGAGTCGCACAGAGTCGGACACGACTGAAGTGACTTAGCAGCTTAGCAGCAAGGTCTTCGAGGTTCACCCCTGTTGTAACAGAATCCCGCTGTATGAATACAGTACACGTATGTCCATTGGGCCATCAGTGAGTACTTGGGTTGCTTCTGCTTTTTTGACTGTTGTGAATGATGGTGCTGGAAATGGGTGTGCGAACACCTGGAGTCCCCCGTTCCCTTAGAGCATCCCCAGAAGTGGGCTTGCCGGCCCACGTGGTGGTTCTGTAGTTTCCAGGGGCTGCACTAATTCCCGTTCCCACCATCAGGGCAGTCTCTTCACGCCCTCAGAGTACTTGCTTCCTGTTGTGTGACGTAGCCTTCCTAGTGAGCGTGAGGTGGTTTCTCACTGCATTTCCCCAGTGGCTGTTGGTGTTGAGTGTATTCACAAGTGCCTCTTGCCCACTTGGGTGTCGTCTTGGTTGAAGTGTCTATTCAGGTTCTCTGCCCATTTGAAAAATCAGGTCATTTGACATTTTGTTAGTTGTATGAGTTATTTACGTATTCTGCATATCAGTTCCTTATGGGATCATAATTTGCAAATATTTTCTCCCATTCCATGGGTTGTCTTTTCACTCTGTTGATCGTGCCATTTGATGTGCAAAAGTTCTTCATTTTGATGAAGTTCAGTTTATTTTTTCTTTGGTTGCCTGTGATTTTCGTGCCACATCCATGAAATCATCACCAAATCACTGAATCGTCGTGTCTTTGTAGAAAGCCAGCTGGGCATTAGCTGATTGGCTCATCACTTGTGGGGGTGGATCCTGGTTCTCTGTTCCCCTGCCCACACCACACTGTCTTTATGATATAATTATATAGCAAGCTTTAAATGTCCAGTATAGTTCTCACATTTTATTCTTTAAAAATCATTTGGGTATTATAAGGTCTGTGCCTTTCCGTGTAAATCTTAGAACGAATTGGTCTGTGTCGACGAAGTCTTCCTTGGATATTTGTGGTCTTTGTGCTAAACCTGTGGATCAGTTGGAGGAGAGTTGATGCCTTAACCATGTTGAGTTTTCCAGCCCATGAGCACAGTGCACCTCTCCATTTAGTTGAGTTGGGTCCTCTTTGATTTCTTTCATTAGCGTTTTGTAATTCTTGTGCTGCAGATCTTTGCCTTTTGGTTTTAAACTGTTTAATACAGTTTTCTTTGTAACTGTCAGTAGTGTTCTTCTATAGTATCTCAAATTTAAGCTTAGAGGATAATCTAGCTATGAGAGCTTTATAATGAATTCATTTGTTTTTAAAGGACAAATAAAACTTTTTTAATCCCAGGAAATTCTTTAAAAGAAGAACTTGTTTGCTGTTCCTTACCATTTTTGTTCAGATAATTGCCAGATTTTTCTACCTCCTGCATGTGTTTGCTTTTATTGAATTGCAACTTAAGAAAATTCCAGATCTGATCATTTCAACCTGAGGAAGCAGCAGTTTCTAACGTTTCCACCGGGTGTTCCCAGTCTTTGCTGCCTCTGAGTAGGAAAGCTGGCCCAGCTGCTCCTGTTTCCCCTCCTCGGTCTCCTCTCTCCGGCTCCCTGTCCGTGGAGCATCCTGCCCTCTCAGCTTCCTGCTCGGGGATCTCCTGTTGTCTGAAGCCTCTGTGCTTCCTTGTGTGAGCTGCTTCCTTGGGCTTCTGTAGTCCTCTCTGTTACAGCACTTTCTGCGACATGTTTTTCATCTCCTAGACTGTCTATTTTGTCACTTGACCTCGGTGGCAGGTGACGTTGCTTATTTTTGTTTGTTTTTGCTTGGCGTGTTAATTGACATTTGGTGAACAAGAAAATTAATAGTACTTATTGCTCATTAACCATGTGCTAAGGATTATCGTGTTCATGTTGCAAGGGAAATTCCTGTAACAATTCACTAAAGCAGGTGATAATGTTTGTTTCCTGGATTAGAACACTGGACTGAGGTGGACAGAATAACGGCTTCCAGAGATGTGCCATGCTGATCCTAGCCCCTCGACTGTTAGGTCTGAGGCAGAGGGGAATCATTTGTGGATGGGACGTTGAGACGAGGCTGTCCAGGTGAACCCAGTGTGATCACAGGGACATTTGACTGTGGACGAGGGTCAGGGTCAGGGTGCTGTGACGGGAGAAGCTGGCTATAAGGATGGAACTGGGGCCCCAAGGCAAGGGGGTGAGCAGCTTCTAGAAACTGAAGGCAGCCCTCAAGCCTCTAGAGAGGAGCACACCCAGGTGACTCCTTGCTTTGTGTTATTTTAATGGTTTATTCATTTATATTTCTGGCCGTCCTTTGCAGCTTGTGGGATCTTAGTTCCCTGACCAGGAATTGAATTTGGACCCTGTCGGTGAACGCACCAAGTTGTAAGCCAGGAAATTCCCTATTTTATTTTTTAACTGAAGCGTAGTTGCAGTCCAGGATTGCGTTACTTCAGGTGTACAGCATAGTGATCTGACAATGAAACACCTTAGGAAATGACCATGACGAGTCTCATAGTGTCCGTCAGCAGAGTTGTGACAGTGCTGACTGCGCTCCTCAAGCTGTGTGTCACGTCCTGATCTTCACCTGTGTCTCTCATGCTCCCGGCTCGCTTCCCTCTGGCAACAAGCAGTTTGCTCTCCGTATCTGTTTCTGTTTTTCTGTGTTTCTTTGTTCTTTTAGGTTCCACTTTTAGGTGAGATCACGTGTAACGTGTCTTTCCGTGACTCTGCTTCACTTAGCATAATGCTCTCTAGGTCCATCTGTGTAGCAGCAGATGACAAGACTTCATTCCTTGCAGCTGAATAGATTCCTACAAATACATATACCTGCACATTCACCACATTTTCTTTATCCATTCTTCTGTCTATGGGCACTTAAAGGTTGCTTCCATGTTTTGGCCATTGTCAATAATGCTGTTGTGAATACTGGAGTGTGTATATCTTTTCTAATTACTGTTTCCATTTTCTTTGGATAAGTACCCAGAAGTAGAATGCTGGATCATGTGGTAACTGTAGTTTTTTGAGGAACCTCCGCTCAGTTTTCTGCAGTGGCTGCACCAGTTTTCATTCCCATCAGCGGTGCATGAGGTTCCCTTTTCTCCATCTCCTCATCAACACTCTTTATTTGTTGTCTTTTTGATGATAGCCATTCTGACAAGTGTGAGGTGAGATACTGTGGTTTTGATTTGCATTCCCCTGTTTAGTGATGTTGAGCATCTTGTGCCTGTTGGCCATCTGTGTGTTTTTGGAAAAATGTCTATTCAGATCCTCTTCTCATTTTTTATTTTTATATTTTTTCTGTTTTAAATGTATTTGTGTTTAATTGGAAGATTATTGCTTTACAATATTATGTCGGTTTCTGCCAAATATCAGCATGCATCAGCCATCTGTGTACATACATCTTCTCCTTCTTGAACTTACTTCCCACTTCTCACCCCATCCTGCATCTCTGTATTGTCACAGTCTGCTCATTTTTTTTTTTTACTGAGTTGGTTTTTTTTTTTATATTGAGTTGTTAAGTTCAGTTGTTCTTTGGACGTTAACCCCTTATTAGACCTATCATTTACAAATATCTTCTCTCATTCAGCAGGATGCTTTTCTGTTTTGTTGGCGGTTTTCTTTGCCATGCAGAAGCCTTTTAGCTTGATGTAGTCCTGCATGTGTCTGCTTTTGTCATCCTCTAGTGAGGTAACTCCAGGTGGCACCGGTGGTAAAGAACTTGCCTGCCCGTGTAGGAAATGCAAGAAAGAGATGCAGGTCCGATCCCTGGGTCGAGAGGATCCCCTGGAGTAGAAATGGCAACCCACTCCAGTGTTCTTGCCTGGGTAATCCCATGGACAGAGGAGCCTGGTAGGCTATAGGTCATGGGATTGCAGAAGAGTCAGACATGACTGAACACACACATATGCACTCATGAAGTAACAGATCAAAAAAAGCACTAAGACTGATGTCAAAGAGTGCCATGTATGTTTCTTCTAGGAGTTTTGTGGTTTCAGATTATAGGTTTAGGTCTTTAATCCACTGAGTTTATTTTTGTGTGTGGTGTAAAAAAGGGTCAGGTTTCATTCTTTTGCATGTAGCTGTCCAGTGTTCCCACCACTATTTGATGAAGAGGCTATCTTTTCTCCATTGTATATTCTTGCCTCCTTGTCATACATTAATTAACCATATGTGTGTGGGTTTTTTTCTGGGCTTCCTACTCTGTTTCTTTGATCTATGTTTCTGTTTTATTGTGCCAGAACCATAATGGTTTGATTACTGTAGTGTAGTTTGAAATCAGGGCACACGATGCCTCCAGCTTTGCTTTTCTTTCTCAGAGACTGTTTTGACTATTTAGAGTCGTTTGTGTTTCCATTCAAATATTTTGCTTAACTGTTACAGTTCTGTGAAAAATGCCGTGGATACTTTGATAGGGATTGCATTAAATTTGTCAACTGCTTTGAGGAGTGTGGACATTTTATCAAAATTAGTTCTCTCTGCCTGTGAGCACAGTATACGTATGTATATTGTATATATGCATATACATATGTATTTTTGTATGTATTTTTGTATGTATGCATATACGTATGTATATTTGTACGTATTTTTGTATGTATATTATGTATTGTCTTCAGTTTCTTTCATTAATATCTTAGAGTCTTCAGGGTATAGATCTTTTACCTTCTTGGTTTAATTTATTCCAAAGTATTTTACTCTTTTAGATGCAACTAATGGCACCCCACTCCAGTACTCTTGCCTGGAAAATCACATGGATGGAAGGGCCTGGTGGGCTTGCGGTCCATGGGGTCGCTAGGAGTCAGACATGACTGAACAACTTCACTTTCACTTTTCACTTTCATGCATTGGAGAAGGAAATGGCAACCCACTCCAGTGTTCTTGCCTGGAGAATCCCAGGGACGGGGGAGCCTGGTGGGCTGCCGTCTGTGGGGTCACACAGAGTCGGATGCGACTGAAGTGACTTAGCAGTAGCAGCAGTAGCATGAATAGGATTGTTCAATTTTTCTTTATGATAGTTTATTATTAATGTATAGGAACACTATAGATTTCTGTATATTAATTTTACACTCTGCACCTTTACTGAATTCGTTTATTCTAATTGCTTTTTGGTGCAGTCTTTAGGATTTTCTGTATATAGTGTGTCATCTGCAAATAGTGACAGTTTTACTTCTTCCTTTCCACTTTGGATTCCTTTTATTTCTTGTCTGATTGCTCTCACTAGGACTTCCAATACTATGTTGAATAAAAGTAATGAGAGTGGTCATCCTTGTGTTGTTCCTGATCTTGGAAGAAATGCTTTCAGCTTCTTGCCATTGAGTATGACGTTGGCCCTGGGTTTGGCATGTATGACCTTTACTGTGTTGACGTACATTCCTTTTTTACCTACTTCATTAAAAGTTGTTATCATAAATGGGTGTCAGTTTTGTCAGAAACTTTTTTCTTAATCTATTGAGATGGTAATATGATTTTTAGTTCTTTGTTGAAGTTCTTACTGTATTCTTTTATTCTTCTCCCGAGTTCATTGAGCATTTTTATGACCATTACTTCAAAATTTTTTTCTGGGAAGTTACTTAACCTCTGTTTTACTCAGTTCTTTTTTTGAGAATTTGTCTTCTTTCTTGTAACATGACCTTTGGCCCTGTTTTGTCAGAAACTTTTTTCTTAATCTATTGAGATGGTAATATGATATGATTTTTAGTTCTTTGTTGAAGTTCTTACTGTGTTCTTTTCTTCTTCTCCTGAGTTCATTGAGCATTTTTATGACCATTACTTTGAAATTTTTTTCTGGGAAGTTACTTACCTCTGTTTTACTCAGTTCTTTTTTTGAGATTTTGTCTTCTTTCTTGTAACATGACCTTTGGCCCCTTGTCCTGCCTAACTCTCTATTTGTTTGTGTTTGGTAGCTCAGTTACGTTTCTTGGTCTTTGTGTAGGAAGGTGTCCTGTGGGGTCCAGGAGTGTAGCTCTCCCCCTCCCCTTGACTGCCCTGGAGCCAGGCACTCCAGGAGCATCCCCTGTGGTAGGTGGGCCAACCTGGCCTCCTAGGGGCCACTGTGCTGCGGTTTCTAAGGCCTGTTACCGCTGTGGCTGGTGCTCTGGCATGTGGGGGCAGCCTGGGGGAGGGAGCCACTTTGGGGGATGCTGGTGCTGGCTGAGGTGTTGGCACAGCAGGGGTCACTTTGGAGGGGTCTTGGTGCTGGCCAAGGGCCTGCATAAAGGGCTGGTGGGGGAGCAGCTTGGAGGAACACCAGCTGTGTCGGGCCTGCAGATGAAATTGGGTGGGGTGGGTGGTGCTGCTGGCTTAGATGGAGAGTCAGACCCTGCACCTCGTCTTCTGGGTGCAGGGTCTCCAGCTGGGGGGCTGAGGTGGAGTCCAGACCCTGGGATCCCAGTCCTCGGGATGGGGCTGACAGCACCGGCCCCCTCCAGGGGCCGCTCCTTCTGTCTCCAGTTGTGGAAGGTCTGTCCTGCTGTCTTCAGGTCATTCTCGGGGTTTTCTGCTTGTGTCTGTGATGATGGTTCCAGATTGCTCACCTCCAGAGCTGGGTGGTAGTGGGTTTGTGCTGTTTTAAGGCACAAAGTTGGTGATAATTGATGACAGTGGTGACGGGAAACTAACGTAACCAGTGCACGCAGGACTGGGACTGCCCCCTTGGTCTGAGGCTAAAATTCAGGTTCTGGTCACGTTGTGATTATGTGACTCCAGGCAGTAGTACTGGGTACTAGCACGTTCACTAATGGAGGAAGAGCTCCTACTGTCTCCAGCAGAGCGGTGGGTCGTGAGTCTCATGAGCTTTGTCAGACACACCTTGTGATCTGTGACAGCGGCTGCTTTCTGTCTTTCCTCAGATCCCCAGACTTCAAGAGAGATTTTTGATTTTGCATTAAAAGCAATCCGTCCTCAGGTAGGATTTAGTATTCTAATTCTTTCACAACTGAGCCTTGTGATTGTCAAACATTGACGGTAGGTTTTTTTTTTTTTTAATAGATTGATCTGAAGAGATACGCCGTGCCTCTGGGTAAGATTCTGCATTTAAGGAGGTTATTAGGTTGGTGTCTGAGTGAGCGTTTGCTTAAACTGTGAGTGAAGGTGGTACTGTGACCCCTGTGATGCTCCCACGTGGTCACTGATGGCAGCTCTTGGTGCTGTTCAAGATGGTCACACTAAGATTGTACCATTTCAGAAGAAATTACTTTAGAGCAATCCGGATCTTTTGACTCTGTCTGTATTTAAATAAACCCTGATCCTACTTCTGACCTTTGTTTTGGGGGTCACTGGCCGGATTGTGGGCCTCTTGATTCAAATGGAGGATGGAGGCATTAGGTGTGAGGGGACCCTGGGCCCCTGAAGTAAGGATTCGAGGGCTTTGTGAGCACGGTTTTGGTTTGATGTGTGCCTGAAGCTTCCTAAGTTCTTTGTCTTGCCCTTTGTCATCCTGTTTTCAATACGGTGTGTTCTGTGTTTGCAGCTGGCCTGTCCTTATTCACCCTGCACGCATCTCAGTTTAGCACCTGCCTTCTGGACAACTACGCTTCTTTATTTGAAGTCCTATCGAAGTGGTGCAGCCACATGAATGTGGAATTGAAGAAAGCTGCACACTCAGCCCTGGAGTCTTTTCTGAAACAGGTACTGTGTAAAATTCTTTCTATGCGAAGACATAAATTCCAGTCTTGTGCATGAACATTTGAAAAAAAAAATACAAGTTGGTCCATTAGCTTCTGTAGTACCGAGTGACTTCACTTTCACTTCTCACTTTCATGCATTGGAGAAGGAAATGGCAACCCACTCCAGTGTTCTTGCCTGGAGAATCCCAGGGACGGGGGAGCCTGGCAGGCTGCTGTCTATGGGGTTGCATAGAGTCGGACACGACTGAATTGACTTAGCAGCAGCAGTACTTAAAGAGAAAAGTTGGTTATCCCTCTGCCACAGGAGTGGCAGCAGGTTTGAAAGAAAAAAAACTTGAAAGACATCAAGTCTGATCAGGTTCTCAGAGCCAAGGCCAGACAAGAGAGTAAGGAGGTGGGACGGAGGGAAGGTTGGCAGTCAGGGCTCCCTAGGGGTGGTGCCTGGGTCAGGATGGGAGTAGGAAGGGGTGAGGGAGGGCTGGAGGTCAGGGCTCCCTGGAGGCGGTGGCTGGGTCAGGGTGGGAGGAGGGAGGGGAGGGGGAGGTTGGCGGGATCTGCTGTCCTGTTAGACTGGATGCTTGTATCTCTGTGGCTTCTCGGCCGAGGCGAGCCCTCCTGCCCCTTCTGCCCCAGGGTGTTTCCGTCTAGGTTGGGTATGGGTGCAGGGAGCCTGTAGGCGGCCTGCCGTCTCCGGGTGCTGAGACCTGAGGCCTTCCTACGGGTCGGCGCGGGCTGCAGGTCGGCAATGTGGATGTCTTCTTTCTCCCTTTGGTGATTGTCTGGCTTATTCCCATCCTTGTCTTAGACGGTTGTGGGCAGGTGGCAAGAGCTTCCTGATGCCCTTGCTGGTCTCCAGTTCTGGCAGGTGTCACCGTGTATGGTGGATTGTCATCTGCTTGCTTCTCAGAGTACTTGCTTTGGCTCACGTAATTATTGTAGCTTATTGTTTTGAGAAATGAGACACCTTTTTTTTTTTCCCCTGGTTGTTTGTTTTGAATCCTCTCTGTGTTCCCTCCTGGGGGTCCTGTCTGTGGGTGACTCTGAGCTCGCCAGCTGCTGGGCCTGCCCAGCTCTGTGTCACCTTGAGTCAAAGATGAGTCTAAGGAAGCTTTCTGCTTCATCAGGGAGCTTTAGTCCAGAGCCTGTGTTTTGTGCATATGTCTTCCTGTATCTACTTGGTTTCTCTCTCAGTCCCTTTCCCTAGGAAGAATGCATCACGTGTAATAAAGGCTTTTTCTGAACCTGATGGAGACTAAGTGGATTGAACAGATGGTTCTTTACAAGTAATAGCTGCCGTGGACCTGTAGTAGCTCACTGATGTTGTCCCCTTCGGCCGTTCCAGCCTTTTCGCGTTTGGAGGGATGCCTCTAAAGTGAACGTTGTGTGATGCAGGTTTCCTTGTTGGTGGCGCACGATGCCGAGGCACACAGGGGCCCCCTGCGCTTCTTCATGGAGCAGTTCTACAGCATCATCAGGAACGTGGACGCCAACAGCAAGGACCTGTCCATCGCCATCCGCGGATACGGGCTCTTCGCAGGGGTATGTCTCACTCACTGACCCCTTTTAGTTTCATTTGATGAAACTGTAGTATATTTTGATATATATCACTTTAGTATATTTTGAATAGCGTCTCACACTTTTGAAAATATTATTCTTATTTGTTTTGTTGTTAATGCGTTTTTTCAGTGCTTCCTGTGTATTATCTCAAATATTCATAACTCTCCTCTAAGCTTTTAGGAATATTATTCCACTTTACAGTTGAGGAAACTGAGGCCAGAGGAGTTAGAGGACTCGTGTAAGGGTTCAGCCAGCAATAGACAGAACCGAGACATGGCTGCAGCCTGGAGACGAGGAACACCATGTTCTCCTGGCTGCGCCTGGCCACCCATCACTGATGAACCCCTGAGCTCACTCTGGCATGAGCCCCTGAGCCCGGGTGAGGTCTGCTGGAGATGCTGGGAGTCGGCATGGCTGCATCCTCCTGGAGGGGTCTATGGCTCCCACTGGCGGATTACATCTCCTGCTGTTTCTCTGTATAGATCCCCATTAGGGCTACTCCCCTGTTTTTGGGATGGAGAGTCTCTTCCAGCCCTCTGCTCACTCCTCCATCCTGATGCCTCCTCATTTGCTTCTTCCCAACACTCCTTTCTCCTTAAAGTCTTCATCTCCACATGTTTCCGTGGCTTGTTTATACAAACTTAGGGCAGAGGAAATGTGTGTGAGGAGGCTCAGAGGTGACCAAGGGCACGGACTTTGTATCCTCAGACGCTGAGGTCTGGCAGCAGGGACCTGTTTACTGTAATGAGCTGGTGTAGACAGAGTATGGTGGAACGAGGGAGAGGACACGGATCAGGCGCTGGTCCAGGCTCGTGAGAAGGTGGGACTGGGGCCGACGTCTGAGGAGCCTTTGGGAAACGTGCAGCTGGACTGTCTCCGAGTTAGGAGGGTGTGGCTGTGGGAGCCGCTGCTGTGTGGTGGGGGGATCAGGCCTGTCCCTCCTCTGGGTGTCAGGCCTCTGCAGGGATGGCACCCAATTGTCTGCCGTCTGCCCCTGCCAGAAACACAGGTGACAATAAGTGTTTTGTGTGTTAGTAACTGTTTAGAATGTATTTACAGGTTTTTTGGAAAGCATCTTTCCGATGTACAGTGCATTCTATGTCTGTATTTCTTCTCCACTGATAAGCTTGTTAACATTCAGTTATAATAACATGGCCTAATGAGACACCTTAGGTGCCATCACCCGGAGGTGGATAAGGCTGATGGAGACTGGTTTTACCGCTCTCCAGCCGTGCAAGGCAGTGAATGCCCGAGACGTGGACTTGATGTTCGTGGAGCTCATCCAGCGGTGCCGGCAGCTGTTCCTCATGGAGGCGGACGCTGCCGAGGACCATGTGTACCAGCTGCCCAGCTTCCTGCAGTCTGTGGCCAGTGTCCTGCTGCACCTTGATGCCGTGAGTGAGGGGGTGGCCCGCCGAACATGGGCTTGGCGAGTTTAGCTCAGGTCTTCAGCTGGTTTGATGCAGTGGGAGTTACATACAGTCAGTTCAGGCACCAGTATGACCAAGGTGACCTCTTTAGCTAGTACCTTGTACAGTTTTTTGGTATAGTTTTTGTCATGAAACTTGATGATTTGTTTCCAAAACAGAAAAGCTATCTGTTACTCTTTTCATATTTCTAAAAGATTAGGATTGCTGCTTGAGATAGAATCGTAGCTAACATGTCATGCAGACAGTTTTACTCCGCTGTGTTCAGGCGGTCCCAGCGAGGAGTTAGTCCCCTAGGTAACAAGCCGCTTCTTCATGGTTCCGCCCCCCTGTGTCTGCTGTGCCTGTTGCCGCAGCCCTGACCCGCGTGTGCTCTCGTCCCTGCAGGTTCCTGAGGTGCACTCGCCTGTCCTGGAACACCTCGTGGTCATGCAGATGGACAGTTTCCCCCAGTACAGCCCCAAGATGCAGATGGTGTGCTGCAGGGCCATTGTGCGCTTGTTCCTGGCCCTGGCGGAGAAGGGGCCCATCCTCTGGAGCTGCATTGGTGCTATGGGTGAGTTTGGAGTTTACTCCTGAGATGATGCATGAAGAATCTTACCGTGTTATTTGAGATAAAGAACATCCAGTTGCCAAATTCTTTTTTGTCTTTTGATGCCTCTTGTAGAACTGCTAATATTTTGGTGAACCAAAATCTTTTTTTCTCTAGTGTTTTGAATTTCTTCATCTTTTCCTTTTGAATCTTAATAGTCTAAAATTTGAAATTAAACATTAAAAAAAAGAAAAAAAAATTAAAGGTGTTAGCAAACTTAGAGAAAAAACCAAGAGGTACTGTATATTCAAATGGCTGTCAGTTTGTTGAGAGTTTAGTATTTTTCAGTGTAATTTTTCATTTTTGTTTTTATTTTCTTTTTTTAGTGCATCAAAGTTTAATCAGAATATGTTCTAAGCCAGTGATCCTTCAAAAGGTAAATTCTGAATATATGCTTTGAAAATTAGTCTTTTGTCACCTTGCAAGTTAGAGATGTTGCTGGAACTTTTAGTCTGTAAATATACAAAAGGGGCCTTTTTGATTGCCTGAAAGATTTTTTTTAATGAAGTTGACCAATAGGATGGTTGTCACTTAAAAGAATTACCATTACTTTCTATAGTAGGTGATAGCTGCTTTCCCAAATGCAATGTTAATATTATATTCAGGTGTTTGAAATTGCAGACAAATGTGTAAATTACTTGCAATGATTGGTAATTCTTTTGGGGGGGAAAAAATGGCCTTTCTGTTATTAGAAATGCCTTAGATTTTGATAAGTGTAGGATGTAATACCTAACTATTTTTTCAGATAAATAAAATTCTGGGTGTGAAACATCCTTAAACATAACCTTATTACTGTACCTACATTTTTACAAAAGGATATTTTCCCCTTGAAAGTCTAGGACAAAATACTTAGTATATAATGGGAGGCTTGTCTTAAGTTTACTTCAGTTAGAGAAAATAGGATGAGATGAGAGATCTGTATGAGGAGTTGAATTATTGGGTATTGTTTTGAAGCTTAGTTCGTGCATCATTATTTTGGTCCTAGAGAATGGTGACTTTTTCCCAGCTTTTTAATTGTGCTTTCATAACGTGCTATCTTCCTCAACCAAGTTGCATTCTTCAGCCCGGAGCTCCCTTAGCTCCAAGAATGCACATCGGGAGGCACAGCAGTGCCTCTCTTCTCCGTCCCTCCTCAGCGTGGCTGTCTGTCTGTTTTCCCGCCAGGGAGCCGAGCCCGAGTCTGAGGACCCTGGAGCGTTGGGGGAAGCCAGGACCGGCAAGTGGAGAGTGCCCACCTACAGAGACTATGTGGACCTGTTCAGGAGCCTGCTGAGCTGTGACCAGACGATGGTAAACACTGCAGCTGAAAGCCACAGAAGCGCTTTGGCTCCTCTACAGTTTCCATAGTTCACACTGGAGACTTAATTATTTCAGAAACGTATTTTACTTTCGGTCTTTTTTTTTTTTTTTTTTTTTAAAGTACTTCAAGTAATGTAAATAAGGATAAAGTGAGACTTGAAAAAAATCAAATTAGGGGAGCGAAGTCATAGAACTCATTTGAAACTAATGAGTAGTTGTAGCCAAGTCCTCATTTTAGCTTAAGAAACTGCGTACAAGGTATCAGAAATGTGGCAGCGTTATCATGGTGGGAGAGCTGTGCTCTCTGTATTCCTTAAGGGTGATGTGATAGGATGGAGACGGTGCACAGTTCTGTCACCATTTGAACCACCCCTCCTGCTTCCTGTGTTGCTGGCAGGTGTTTCTGCAGTATCTGCTCCAAGCCAGGTTGGTCACCATTTCACATAGTCTCCGACAGAGCATGGGTATCCTAGGAAAAGCAGTTTTTGTCAGTAGATGGTTCCTGTCCTGTGGACAACCTCAGGAGTTTTTCTTATCAAGGTATTAGTAAAGTAGTACAGGAGTATTACTAAAATGTTTTTTTTTAATATGTGATATTAGGTATATTTTGAGGTTAAGTTCCATAGACTGTTTTGAGTGAAGACAGCATAACTGGTCTATGTTTTGGGATGGTAGAATATTTCACTTTGAAAGAAATAATAGATTATAGTGCTTTTCAGTCCCTTCTGAGTATGCATGTGTATGTGAGTACATGTGTGTTTACAAGTGCACATGTATATACGTACATGCATGTGCATTTGCATATAGACATACAGAACGTGTGTATATAGCATATAGATGTGTGTATACACACACTGCTTGTGTATATTCTCAGTCCCTCAGTCGTGTCCAGCTCTTTGCAACTCAGTGGACTGTAACCTACCAGGCTCCTCTGTCCATGGGATTCTCTAGGCAAGAACACTGGAGTGGGTTGCCATGCCCTCCTCCAGGGGATCTTCCCAACCCAGGGACCGAAACCACATCTCTGACATCCCCCGCATTGGTAGGTGGATTCTTTACCACTGAGCCACCAAGGAAGCGTCTCTCTCTCTCTCTCTCTCTCACACATACACTCTCACACACACACACACACACACACACACTCAATAATGGAGTAAATACTTAGACGAGGTTGGCCTAAACCTTCTCACTACTGTTTATGTGTATTGCGTGACTGTGTAAGTCATGTCAGACTCAAATGGTGTTGTCTTAATAATTCGAAAGTTGTCTGTATTTTACGGCTTGAAAACTTAGAGGTAAGTCTGCTCTAGTTTACACAAGTGTTTCCATAAAACCTAATTACACGTGTATGTCATGCTGATTTAATACTCGTACTGACACTGTTTTGTGCAGCATTTTAAAATTTATTTTCTTTACTTTCAGGATTCTCTCTTAGCAGATGAAGCATTTGTCTTTGTGAATTCCTCCCTTCAAAGTCTGAATCGTTTGCTATATGATGAATTTGTAAAATCAGTTTTGAAGATCGTTGAAAAACTGGATCTTACACTGGAAAAGCAGAGTGTTGGGGAACAAGAGGTTAGAAGATGTTGTCAGTAGCAATTTTGCATCATTTTTGTACCAGCTCTATCTGCATGCTGCAGTATTCAGGAGCAAATCTTACATTTGTAGAGGATGGCAGGAAATTGGTTTATCAGCATTAATATGTGTCATTGATACTTTTCTATTGATATTTGAATTGCCCAGTGTGCAGAATATATTCTGTATTAGATTGTTCAAGAAGTAATTTATATGTTTAATAAGTTAAAGCAACTTTTTGGAAAAAGTTTTTGGGAGGATTAGAACTCTTGACTTAGCAACAGCAGAGACTAGTCTGATTTTGTGTAGAGGTGGCTTTTTGCAGAGGGTCTGGGCACCCTGGTGCTCCTCTGATTTATAGCCAGGGGGACTCTAGGCTCTGGAGACAGTAGAAGGGAGGGCAGGAAAGGCCACGCCTCCCGCGTTTCTGCACCGTTTTTCTGGCTGGGCTCAAAGATCAGACTGGGTATGAGGTTGCTAGCTTGGAGCTGCTGTCCCTCTGAGGAGACAGGACACTCAGGTAGTGAGACTGTCATCTAAGGTAGTTTGTTTCTGAGTCCAGTGGTTCCTAGAATCAAGTTTGCACGTTGGCTTCCATGGCTGAGGCCGTGTGGTCAGGGGGCCTACAGGGGCAGAGCCCTGGCCTTGGCTGCACTCGTCAAGGGCCAAGTTTTTGCGCTGGTTGTCGGGGCCATTGAGGGGTCGCCTGCCACTCTTCAGGCTTTTTATTTATTCACGTCTAAAGTAATTTCACGAGCAGACGTGCTCACTACCTGAGGTGATTGGCCACATGTCTGCGTGCAGAGCGCCCGTCCTAGTCTCTGTGTCTCTGCTCCCCCGCAGCCACCGCCCGGTCACCGTCGTCTCTGTTGGTGTTTCCCGGGACATGCCTGGTCTCCAGCCTTGCTCTTCTTCCTGCCTGTTTGACATTTCCACCTGGGTCTGAAACACAAATTGAACGTGTTTATATTTGTGTTTTACCTAACAGTAGCCACTGGTCCTCTGTCTCTCGTTTTGAAGTCTTGGCAGTACTGGTAACTGTCTGTTTTGAGATCCTGCCTCTGTCTGGGCGCTGTGGCTCCTGTGCGCAGTTCTGCCCCGCCCCGCCCCCCGCTCTTTCTGTGTTTGCACTTTTCTTCCTCCTCACTGCATCCCTTGTGGCCTCCGGTGTAGCATGTTCTAAGGGTTCTGTCATTTTTATCTGACTGTTAGCTTTGGGCCCATCTCTTCCTCCTCACTGCTGCATTCCTTGCTCAAAGCCTCACCCATGTCTGTGGTTCACTTGCTGAGTCATTTGTTGAATGACTGAACGGTACCGTGTTTTTGGTGCAACTGATTTTTAAGGATGAAAACAAAGCTGCTGGCATTTGGGTGATCCCGACCTCAGATCCAGCTGCTAACCTGCATCCTGCGAAACCCAAAGACTTCTCCGCTTTCATCAACCTGGTGGAGTTCTGCAGGTATTCATAAAGTTTTGTATACTTAAGAGTAGATACTATCAATTGTTGGCTGTGACATAGGAGAACCACTTATGTAGATACAAGAAATAGTAGGACTTAAAATCTAAAATAGCTTATATGAAATTTTAAAATAGATCTAATAGCTGTTGAAAAAAATTTTTTTAAATTGTATTTAAAAGAGCCTCAGGTAAGGACAATAAGGGGGCATCCCTGGTGGCTCAGACAGTAAAGAATCTGTCTGTCTATGCGGGAGACACAGGTTCAATCCCTGGGTTGGGAAGATCCCCTGGGAAGGAAATGGCAGCCTACTCCAGTATTCTTGTCTGGAGAATCCCGTGGACAGAGGAGCCTCACGGGCTACAGTCCATGGGGTTGCAAAGAACTGGACATGAGTGAGCGACTGAGCACAGAACACAGCACAGCAAAGAAAGAGTACAGATACACCCGAAAATGGTGTATAATGGAACCACAGATGATGACTTTGTTTTGATTATGTCACTTACAATTTCAAAGCGGAGTAAAAATAGTATATGATGAGGATTTCTGTGTTACGCTTTAAATTTGTTTTTACAGGGAGATTCTTCCTGAGAAACATGTAGAATTTTTTGGGCCATGGGTACATTCCTTCTCATACCAGTTAATTCTGCAGTCTACACGGTTGCCACTCATTAGTGGTTTCTACAAACTGCTTTCTCTTGCTGTGAGAAATGCCAAGAAGATAAAGTATTTTGAGGTAAGTGTTTTTGAGGGCATTGAACATGCTTGTGTATTTTGGATTACATGAGTGTGTATAAGTACATTCTAAAATATGATACTGTGCAGCATATTGCAGTTTTAAAGTCCACTACTTTTATTATTTGTATTTTGAAAAACTGATGTGAGTGGCAGTTGGATGACACGGTTTAAAAGTTTAAACGTTGAACGTTTTCCCCATTTTCTGATCTGACTGGCGAGCATCTGACTGGTGCTGTGAGCTCTTCAGCACCCACCTGCAGCATCACTGGCGCCCTTTCCAGACTCAAGTCCTCAGAGCCTCTGGGCCACACCTCAGCAGCACAGCTGCTGCCTGGGGATCTGGTGGCTCCTAAGGTTGGAGAGTGGCCGCGTCAGTGTCCAGGGGCACTAGTTGAGAGCAGCTGTCTCAGCTCACAGGCGTGCACGTCAGATGACTGGCACGGGGAGTGGACTTGGGCCCGGACTCCTGGCCAGCGGTCCCCCTCCCACCTCACACGTGCTTCCTCATGGGCCTCTGCCTGAAGTGTCTTCCTCTCTGCATGAGGCCTCAGCAGAATGAGAATGGGTCCCCTCACAAGGACCAGTGGGAACCGCCAGATTAGAACATGGGACTATCTGGTTATCATTCCCTGAGCTCATTGCCTGTTTTATCTGACAGGGCGTTGGTCCAAAGAGTCAGAAACCGTCTCCCGAGGATCCAGAGAAGCATTCCTGCTTTGCTTTGTTTGCAAAATTTGGTAAAGAGGTAACTTTCAAAAGCTTTATCCAGTCTTATCATATATTATTTAAAGATGAAATGGGTTGCTTAATCCACATGGGGGTGGAGGGGTTGAAAACACTGGCAGAGAGTCACTGCACTTCCAAAGTCCCCTGAGGTTTCTCACGATAATTTTAGTGATGATGACTCAGGGTCCATAGATTCTTTAGCTTTTCCACATGATGGGAACTAAGTACTCAACACATGAACTTTTGCTGGAGATAAGTACTTAATTTTTAAATGAACATGATCGTGTCAAAGGCCACGTGATCATTTTTTGTATTTGCAAATCAGATGTTCCGTAGTTGATGATGGAGCTGAAGGCTCTGTTCAGGTGCATAGCACTAACCTTGTCTTCCCTGCCGAGGTGTCAGTTAAGATGAAGCAGTACAAAGATGAACTCCTGGCCTCCTGTTTGACCTTTGTCCTATCCTTGCCACATGACATCATCGCACTTGACATCAGAGCCTACGTCCCCGCGTTGCAGGTGGGCACATCACTCGTGGGGGTCGTGGTTCCTGAGAAACATGGCAGTCACAGCGCCACTCACATGTCAGAACCCCCATCCCCACCCGCTGCCCACATCCTGCGTGGGCGGGCCTTCCTGAGGGGGCTTCAGTGCCCCTTCTCTCCAGCCTGCATAGGTCTGACAGAGGAAAACTTGTCATTTAAGAAGCCATCTCTCAATACTAAATTCCTGGTGTTCATTATCTCATTTGTTCTCATGTACAGATGGCTTTTAAACTGGGCCTGAGCTATGCCCCACTGGCAGAAGCCGGCCTGAATGCCCTGGAAGAATGGTCAGTTTATATCTGCAAACATGTAATTCAACCCTATTATAAGGATATTCTGCCTAGCCTTGATGGATATCTGAAAACTTCAGCCTTATCAGGTAAGTATAGAAGAGTTTTGATGTGTATCTTAAAATGGTAATGTAATACATGTGTTGGTATTTCTACATATTATGCATTCAAAATACATTTGGTTGATATTTTTGTAATCTTTCCAATTCATTTCAGTATAATTGGACATAAGTATAACTGAGGTATTAAAACTACTTATATGTTACTTACTCATGTATAATCCTAGCAAAATTTATAAAATCTTCAAGGGGAAGAACTCTTAAACATCTTGAACTTCTTATAAATTCTAATCTATTGTCTTGCAAAGAAAACCTTATTTAATCAAACAGGGATTAAAACTATAAGAAAATCCAATAGTAAAGTTATATTTTGACCTAATTTTACCTGATTTTTATTGGTTTTTCAAATAGGACTGATTTAGTACTGCATTGGGAGTGCAGAGTCCTAGCCACTGAACCACCAGGGAAGTCCCTCCAAGAAACTGTTTCTTTTAATTGGTAGTGGTGTTTAAAACTGAGACCACTGTTAATATTTTTGTTCTAGAAATTTCATTTTTAATCATACTTTAAATTAGCATTTTAATGTCTCTGTATGGTAGTCTAGTGTCTTTCCCCTTGTGTTTATTAACTAAACAAATGAGTGCTGTTTAAAATTGACTTCTGTTTACCATTGACAGATGAGACCCGGAGTAACTGGGAAGTGTCAGCGCTTTCTCGGGCTGTCCAGAAAGGATTTACTAAAGACGTGTTAAAGCATCTGAAACGGACAAAAAACATTTCATCTGTAAGAGACCCTTAAATTTTCTTTAGCTTAAATAGTGGAGAGATCAGATTCTGATGCTCATGAGTAGTAAAAAATCTTCATTTAAAATATCATTGTTACATATAAATTTGTGTACAGTATGAAAATAATTTCAGTATATGTTTAGTGATAAAAATGTAAACCGTGTTAACATGTAAACCGTGTTATTGTCTTGATCTTGTTTGTTTTGTTTGAAATAAGCAGTTGCCACACTGATATTGATGTATAAGATTGCCTCATTTACTGATTAAATCTGAAATAGGTTGTTTTGTCGAATTTAGTTCATGGCAGTTTTTATGTTTTTTTCCCAGTGATAATTTCTTAAGACCGGTTTTTTTTAGATGTGGCACATAATGTAAGAGATAAAAATGATGTAAATAGAGAAAATTGAGTTAGTGTAACTTAACATCTCGGAGAAGGCAATGGCACCCCACTCCAGTACTCTTGCCTGGAAAATCCCATGGACGGAGGAGCCTGGTAGGCTGCAGTCCATGGGGTCTCTAAGAGTCGGACACGACTGAGCAACTTCACTTTCACTTTTCACTTTCATGCAATGGAGAAGGAAATGGCAACCCACTCCAGTGTTCTTGCCTGGAGAATCCCAGGGACTGGGGGCCTGGTGGGCTGCCGTCTATGGGGTCGCACAGAGTTGAACATGACTGAAGCGACTTAGCAGCAGCAGCAGCAACTTAATATCTAGAACTGGTATTGCAAGCTTTCAGGAAGTTTCCTCTGATCTCATTATTTTTGACAGTTTTTGTTATAGGATCAGAAATTCATTTATTTCTTTTTTAAATTTTTACTTATTTTTCGCTGTGCTGGGTCTTTGTTGCTGCAAGGGCTTTTCTCTACTTGTGGCAAGTGGGGGCTACTCTCTTGACAGCTTTTGATTGGGCGACTTGAATGAAACTAGAAGTGGTGTCTAATGATTTTAAATTATTTTATCACATTTAGGTAAAAGAAGATAAAGTTTCTTGAGAATATCTCTAGTTTTGCATATTTCTTTACAGGCATAGGGCCCAGGGGCCCCAAAGTGCGAGGCCAGAACTGTTTTCACTCGTGACTATTTGCACTGTGCAGTGGTGGGTGGGGCTGTTAGTTCCTTTAAGCTTCACGAAGCCTCGACCCTTGAGCACACACCGTGTACCATCCCGTGTGCTGGGGCAGGAGGCGCTGGCGGTTGTCCTCAGGGAGCATCGAGCAGCCACCTCCCCCATGAGCACCACTGTTACTGGAAGCATGGCAATGGACTCCTGGCTGCTCAGTGTCTGGCTGACGTTTTCTCTGAAATAGAGAGCGGGCCTGTCACTTCAGGAGCACATCTGAGAATCTTTGCTGCCAGTGAACCACTATCTCCAGATGAGCAGTGCATTGTATTCCTAAACCGAGTGTAAGATAAAGCAAGCGGATTGTACTGTAATAGACTACATAAACTTCCCTCATGTGGGCTCACATGCCACATTGTAACTAACCTTTAAGAATCTACTGCTTCAGTTTTGAAGTAGTATCAAAGAAAACCCTGCTGCTGCTGCTGCTAAGTCGCTTCAGTTGTGTCTGACTCTGTGCAGCCCCATAGACGGCAGCCCACCAGGCTCCCCCGTCCCTGGGATTCTCCAGGCAAGAACACTGGAGTGGGTTGCCGTTTCCTTCTCCAGTGCATGAAAGTGAAAAGTCAAAGTGAAGTTGCTCAGTCGTGTCCGACTCTTAGCGACCTCATGGACTGCAGCCTACCAGGTTCCTCCATCCATGGGATTTTCCAGGCAAGAGTACTGGAGTGGGGTGCCATTGCCTTCTCCAAAGAAAACCCTAGTTTCCTAGAAAAACTATGAAGTCCTCCTCCCTTTTCTAGTCGCAGCCCAGAAGTCTGTCACAGACGCAAAATGTGAACAGCACCACTTGCCTGAGGTTGTTTATTTGGAATATATCCTTAGTTTTCCTAAAAGTATGTCATTTGTTAACATGTCATGGGTTCAGTGTTTTTAAATAAAATGATAAGTATTTAAATAATGGAAAGTAAAAGTGTTAGTCGATCAGTTGTGCTGACTTTTTGCAACCCCATGGACTGTAGCCCGGCCAGCTACTCTGTCCAGGGGATTTTCCAAGCAAGAATACTGGAGTGGGTTGCCATGCCCTCTACCAGAGGATCTTCCCGACCCAGGGATTGAACCTGCGTCTCCCTCATTGCAGGCAGATTCTTTACTGTCTGAGCCACCAGGGAAGCTAAGTTTTAACAAGATAAATACTGGTAAATACGACCCACATTAACAGAAGCTCTGTGGGAATCCTCAGTACTTTTTAAGGGTATCAGGACTCCGGAAACAGGAACTGCTGACCTAGAAAATGGACATTGGCTGCAAAAGTGGGAGAATTGTGGCTTCTTTTCATGTTTTTGCAGTAAAATGACGGCAGTGCTGTGGAGGATTATAAGGAGACATTGAGGGCATCAGTGGAAGAGAGGGTCTTTCTTTGAGCTCAAGGTTGTTTCTCATTGTCACCACATTTGCAGAATGAAGCGCTGTCCTTAGAAGAAACACGGGTTCGAGTAGTGCAAGTACTTGGCCGTCTCGGGGGACAGATCAACAAAAACCTGCTAACAGGTGACGTTTCCTGAAAGTAACTCAACCCCTGAGACATGCGGGCCCCTCAGCTGAATGCACACCGGTCACGGTGTCTTCTGAGAGTGAATGCTTCTGCCATGCCCTGAAGCCTGTGGGTTCCTATCTTCAGGGTCTGGCATTTGTTCATTTTTTAAGCAGAGTCTAGCTGGATAGGCCTTTATGTTAAACATCGTGTCAGGAATTCAGAGTTACCTTTTTGAATACTAATATTGTTAATGTTTGGATATTTTTAGGTTGTTTTTGATCAGAATTAGTGTTTTTTGATGAGTAAAAATTTGTATTTTTAGTTTTAAAATTTCATCCTAAATGTACTGGTGAGTTTGGCATTTCAGCGGTTAGAATGTGTATTAGAAAAATATGTGTTTTAAAGAGGAACTATTTAATGAAAGTATTGTTCATTTACCATTTTTTCACAGAAGAATAACTTAACTAAAATTGAAAATTAAACGTTCCAGACTATTAGACTTGTTTAAAAATAATCTGACTTTCAGTCAGATTAGAAACAGCGTGTGGTGGTTTCTGATGTTGCTGCTGTGTGTGTGTGATAAACAGAGCAGGAGAGGGTGGGCCAGGGCCGTCCTGGTGAGGGGAGGAGGGCTGACCGGCATCTCCCCTACAGCGGCGTCCCCTGAGGAGCGGGCCAGGGGCTGTGTGGCTTGGGACCGAGAGAGGAGGCTCAGCTTCGCAGTGCCCTTTGTGGACATGAAGCCCGTCATTCACCTGGACCTGTTCCTGCCGCGTGTCACAGAGCTGGCACTCTCTGCGGGTGACAGACACACCAAGGTACTCACTCGTCACTCGCCGCGGTCAGCTGCGTGCTCCTTAGGAGACATGTGTTGTGTTTCATGGGCTTTGTGTTTTCTCTAGCTTAGTGATGGGGAAACTGCTCAGTTATCAGAAGTCGGTACCCTTGGAAAATGGAAATTAACCCTAAAGAGTCTGAATAGATGATAAAGCATTAACGCACTAGAATTCTTCATCGTAGAGAACACAGGGCACAGGGTGTTGGGAAGGGATTTTTTAGTCTGTGCTCGATTCTCTATTCAGGTTGGGAGATTCAAAACAGATGATCTCAAGGTTTTCTATTTGTACCTTTCCACATTTTGTTCATTAAAAATCGATTTTCAGGAAGTAACAGTTAAAGCGTGCTCACAACTGGAGCTGTGTTCTGTGATACGGCACCGTGGGACTGTGTCTCTTATGAATGTGTTCGTCCCAGTGCCTGGATCTTTTACGTCTCAGTTCTCAGCTCTTGGCTCCAGAGCAGAGTGAACAGAAGCATTAATCTTATACGACAGGAAGTGTTGCTTAATGTTAGTTCGTATATGGGTGGGGTAGTTACCTGCTGCACAGGTTTACCTTTTCAAAGGGCTGCGTTCTGTAGCGTTTCAAACTGCTCTTGACCTTTGTTGGACCCCTGGTCTGTTTCAGGTTGCGGCCTGTGAACTTCTGCACAGCGTGGTTATGTTTATGCTGGGAAAAGCCACTCAGATGCCTGACGGTGGCCAGGGCCCCCCACCCATGTACCAGCTCTATAAGCGCACGTTTCCTGTGCTGCTTCGACTGGCGTGTGACGTAGACCAGGTCAGTGCATGATCGTGAATCTGAAACAGTTATAGAATTTGGAAAAATGTCGCATCGGGTCCAGTGATCATCTCACCTTGTTGCATGTTGGGATGACTCTTAGCATCCTTGAAACCTGGTGCCCGGCGCTGCCCTCCCACCTCTAGATAGGACCTGGGACTCAGGACTTCTCAAAGCGCCCGCAGTCCCTAAACATGTGCCACAGGGTTTGGAAAGAGTCCCTGCTGTGGCATCTGAGGCTGTGTGTGCCATTGGCCCTGTGACGTCAGCGCTCATGGTCTCGCACGGAGGGGAGGTGGGGGAAGCCGTGGCCAGCAGTCAGGGGGCTCAGAGATACTGGCAGGGTGCTCTTTCCTTGTGGCTTTGTGGATAGAGACACAGCCTTTGGTGCTGGGACACAGAAAACATTCAAGTTCTCACTTTATTTTGTGAAGCAATAGAGGGTTCACACATAAAATAGAAAATGAAAAACCCACTTATAAACATGGATGGAAAGTCCCTTGGAATATGTGAACCAGTACAGTCCAGCAGTGCAGTGGGATGCACTGTGATTAAATAGAATTTGGGGGTAAAACTAGAAATTTACCACAGTAGATTTCTTTAGTGGTGATTCTCTCCATATAGGCCAGAAAAATATTTGTGTTGGCAACCCAGGAGTAGTTTACTTTTGCCTTTAAAATGTCATTTACCTGAATGACACAGTTGGGTCGCCCCCAGCCTTGAAGCACTGTGCTGCCTCTGTTTGGGCCTAGGTTGAGATGTGGTGAGACGTGACTCTACACCCAGAGCAGGACCTGTGGGCAGCCTGTTCTCAGAACGGCTTCATGTGTGTCTAGGAATTTATTTGTGGGGGTTGCTGTCTGTGTCTCTCATCAGGCCACGTGGTCCCTGAGGGCATGGATGTCAGAGAAAGGAAGAAAGAAGTTACTTTTTTGAATACAGTTTGTAAAAACTCTGGAAGGTTCAGATGTCAACCCATAAGTCTAAGAATCAATGAAGGTGAAAGCTGATGAATTACAAAATAGGACTCTCATATATCAGTGTTTTAATATAGCTCGTATTTTAGTATTGACCCCTTGGGAAATGTGTCTACAGTATGCCGTTCATAACAGCATCAAAGAATATAGTGCAGCATCTGGGGGAGTTCCCTGGTGGTCTAGTGGACAGATTCCGGACTTTCAGTGCTATGATGCAGGTCAGTCCCTGGCCTGTAGACAACGTGGTGCAGCCATAATAAATACAGAAAGCATCTAGCAATAGACTTTAACATGCCAGGCACTCGTGTATTTTATGAATATAAAATGAATGTGATGTGTGCCTGAAGAACCAGTACTGAGGGAATTTCCAGGTGGTCTAGCGCTTAGGGCCTGGCATTTCCACTGGTGGAGCCCGGGTTTGACACCTGGTCAGGGAACTAGGGTCCCGCATACTGCATGACTTGGCAAGAAGAAAGGATCAATACTGAAAAAAGGCTGAATCTTCCTCAAATCCTTCAGTAAGTTTGGTATCCTTCGAGCAAAAATCCTGAAAGTATTTCATTTTGAACATGAAAAGCAGTCTGAAAGAATAATTGCTTGAACCTAACCCCCAAAACTTGTGGGCGGGTCAAGTCCTGGAGGGAGTCCTGCCCTCGCAGACATCAGGAGGATGACACTCTGAGTACAGCGGTTGGACTACTGCACAGGTGTCAGTGGGGCTCTCTGGCAGTGGACATGTGGGCCCCTGTGTGCACATAAAGTATGTGTGGTGCATGGGGTTTTCTGGGTCAGTGAGAAATGGACCGTTTAGTATATTCTTTTAGAGTTATTAACATATGAAAGGTTAATTTCAGATTTAAAAGATACAGAAGGAAAAACAAACTGGAGATATGAGAGAGAAATGTAATGAATTATAGCCTGTGTGAATCTTTGGATAGGGATGGTCTTTTTCACTGGTAAAATATATTAATATGGAAACATAGGTTGCTAAAAGTAAACTCCCCACCGTCACCCCGCGCCCCCCATCACTCCCCAGGAAAAGGCATGTCATCCTCTGCAGAAAACCTGGGAAGCTTCCCTGAGATCTTAGTAAAACACATTCTTACAAACATATGTATAAATTTTGTTTTATAGAAAAAGTAGGGTCACAGTGTTCAGAAATTCTTTTATTTAAAATGAAGTTCTGCTACTCTTGTGGACTTTATCATTACATTGTAGGTGTCTTTCTGTAAAGTTTGTGTAGAAAGGGAGATTTTCATACAAGATTTGAAGGCAGATATGTGGAAGAAAATTATTAGTATATTGACTTGATCAGTGTTTAAAACTGCTGAATGACACAAACCCCACAATTTTGATATATATGTATTTAATGTGGGAGAGTCTCTTGGACAGCAAGGAGATCCAACCAGTCCATCCTAAAGGAAATCAGTCCTGAATATTCATTGGAAGGATTGATGCTGAAGCTGAAGCTCCAATACTTTGGCCACCTGATGTGAAGAACTGACTCATTTGAAAAGATCCTGATCCTGGGAAAGATTGAAGGCGGGAGGAGAAGGGGATGACAGAGGATGAGATGGTTGGATAGCATCACCAACTCGATGGACATGTGTTTGAGCAAGCTCAGGGAGTTGGTAATGGACAGGGAAGGCTGGCTTGTTACAGTCCATGGCGTAGCAAAGAGTTGGCCATGACTGAGCGGCTGAACTGAACTGAACTGAGTGTTGCCAGGCCAGTAGGGAAGAGGTCTGTCGTCCTGGCAGGAGGGAGTGCGGATGCCATGCTAGTCCAGAGAGGCATTCAGAGCGTGTGCACGTGGCTGTCACGCTTGTGAACCACCTGTGTTTCTAGCAATAGGTCCTGCTGCGTCCATACAGGAGATGCTGGGCCTCTAGGAACATACAGATACAGCCCATGTATTTATGTGAAAGGTATTCAGACAAGAGGAAAAAAAGGTGGTTACAAAAGTGTATTTTTACAGTCGTGTATATTCATATATTTAAGTGTAGAAGTGTATCGTGTTAACAGTGATTTTGAATGTTAACAGTGGTTACGTTCAAGCCCTACATTGGATGTAGGGTTATAGACGGATGGTTTTCTACATTTTCTATAAGGAATATGTATGTACATATATATAATTTATGTACTAGGAATGCAAAATAATTTTTTTGGAAACAAAAAAGTAACCCTTTAAGACCAGGTTAATTTCCAAACTGAAAGGTAAGACTCTTTTACTTTGATTTAGTCTAAAATTGTTTCAAGTTTAGGAAGATAATTTTCGGAGAAATATCTGGGTACAAGAGGACCTGTTTAGCCTGAGCCCCAAGACATGCACGTGAGTTTTGATGTGGTGTGCGTACCAAGTGCTTCCTTCTCGAGCACCGTATCACTGGGGAAGTAAAAGTCCCTGGACTGCGTGGGGCACCTTTGCGGCCAGCCTGTAAGACACAGAGGAGAGAGATCTGAACACGGAGGATGTTCGCCTTCACTTGGACTGTGAGCATTTACTCCTCATAGAGAAAGGGGACTAGCCACATAACCACGTGTCTCAGGAGATTGCTCTGATCCAAAAGGACACTGCAGCTTCTCCCCAGGCCTGGAACTGTGAAACCCAGAGGCCAGCAGGCTGTCTGGGTCCTGGAGAGACTGTGTCTACATTTGAGCCGCTTAGGGTAAGAAACTGGGATGCCATACAGTGAAGACTTGCCTCCCTTCTTCTAGCCGGGGATGGGGGAGTGCCTCTTCTGTGATGCGTGTGGAAGCGTGTCCGCGGAGGACGTGGGAACGGACCGCCTCCTGTGCACGCTCAGGGCCAGGTTAATAGGATAGTTGTGGGAAGCTATCACTGTCAACCCTGATTGCCCTGCTTAGAAGAGGAACAATGACTCCTGGGACACATGATTTTTTTTTGCAGGCCTCTTAGAAGGGGAGAAGTTAGATCATGTTCGTCACAGAATTTAGCTGGAGAAGGACACTGGTATAACCACAGTAGTGGTATTGCTTAATTTTGCTTCTGTCGTAGAAATGGAACTTTCTCTGCTATAAGATCAGCATGAAGGAAGTGAATTGTGATGGTCTTGCTCTTCCAGGTGACAAGGCAGCTATATGAACCTCTGGTCATGCAGCTGATTCACTGGTTCACCAACAACAAGAAGTTTGAGAGTCAGGACACGGTTGCCCTGCTGGAGGCAATACTGGTGAGTGTGATCCCCTCCTGCCATTCTTGTTGACTGGCTTGTGTGGTCAGTGTTCAGGATCTTAAGCTGCCCATCGGGGTGTCAGAATGTAGCATCTCGCTAGATCCATCATCTTTTTCTTTTGTTTTACATAATCGGTGAGATGCCATTTAATGAATGTGGTGCCATATTTATTATCTTAAGTGATACTTTTAAATAGCTGCATGCAAACAGATTTTTTTGCTTTGTTTTGGGAGGATAACTATAAACGTGACAAACTTCATCTACTTTGAGGGACTGTGTGTGTGTATGTGTGTTTGGAGGGTGGAAAGGGTGAACAGGAATGTCCCTGGACTTTTATCAGAGTTGCAGTATCCTCTTGTTTTTAAAAACATGTCTCTGGTATAATAGTTAAAAGTAAAAGGAATTATTTGAGCTTGTCCCATTTTCTCCCGCATTCAGATTCAGTTCCTCAAAACCCCTAAAAATCTCAGCTCAGCGTTTACATACAAGTGTCCTGAGCTACTGGAGGTGGCATTGTTGGGCTGTGGTCTCTCGCTCACGGAGGCAGAAGGCAGTGGTCAGCTAAAGCCTTACTGTCTTTCCACACTTATTTTATTTTCATTTTCTGAACTTGTACAAATACATGTGATTTCTTTAAATGTCATATTAAGTGATTTTTACCTATTATATCAACCCATACTTTTATTTTCTCATATGCTGACTTTGAAGTCAAAATCCCCAGTTGAACTCATAGCACATTTGTCTAAACGAAAATCCTGTAGTTCTATGTTTTTGAAAACTGATTTCTTTGAATCTCTGTGTCACTCTCTGTTGAGTGAGTAGCGTCCTCACTTGGAGGACTGCCATCCGTCCCTGCTGGCCCAGGTCAGTCCTGGCGTCCTGTCAAGTGTGTCGTTACTCGCAGAGGCCCCCGACTAGAGGTCACGTGTGGGTGGTGGGCGTTAGTGAACACTTGTAGTTAGGATGGTGGCGTCAGTACAGCTGTGGTGTACTTCCAGCAGGGCCTGGTGGTGGAGCTGCCTGTGACAGATCCAGTTAATTCAGTTTCACTTGTGGATATTTCAAGCAGACGGATTTATTCTGCTGTTTCTAAAGTCGCTATCTTAGCTGATCACTGAAGGCAGTTTAAGTCAGGGTGAGAATGGAAATGTAATGTGAGCCGGTTGTGGAGGTGAGAGCTGGTTGTGGAGGTGAGAGCTGGTGCAGGCTCCAGCACCCACGTGTCTCTCCCGTCCGCGCCTCTGCCATTTCTGCTGTGTGTGACCATCACCTCCTTGACTCTGGTTGGGACTGTGATCAGAGATTTTGTGTATGGCAGGGAACCAGTTGTGTTAGAATCCTCTTATTTCATTTTCTGAGTACTTTCTCAAGTTAAACTTCTCCTTCGTGGATCGAAGAGGGAAACAAACACTCAAGTTTCCTAGGCAGTTTTTTCTAGGTGTTCAGAGACCATGGGCTTCGGTGGTGACTCAGCTGGTAAAGAATCTGCCTGCAACATGAGAGACCTGGGTTCAGTCCTTGGGTTGGGAAGATCCCCTGGAGAAGGGAATGGCTACCTACTCTGTTATTCTGGCCTGCAGAATTCCATGGACTGTATAGTCCATGGGGTCGCAAAGAGTCGGACACGACTGAGCAACTTTCACTTCTCTTTCAGAGACCATACCATTGTGGAGCATGCTCCGACAGAAAGTTATATTTTCAGAACCGCATCTGTCAGATTTTTCTTTGTGTAGCATTTCAGTTTCCTTGAGACTTGCAAGGTCTTTTCTTCATCCTCAATAGATAAGCATCCCAGGTGCTGTTACAGGTAGAATCAGCAGCAGAAGGTTTCAGGATGCAGCCATTGTGTTTATTCAGGGAACGAGAGACTGCTTTGTTGATATATAATTAAAGTATTCTCTCTCTTCTTACAAATGTTTCAGCTTCTTAGTCAGTGTAAAAGACAGTTTCATTTTGTCGAAGAAATTTGTTATTAGAGTCTAGATGCTTCCTGCGAAGCCCCTTGACTAGTGTCTATTTGTTCCTGAATTGAGCTCTAACTTCATTCCCATAATGTACTCCAGTTATGTTCAGGGTACTCAGCTGTCACTTTATGCTTTGTTTCAGGATGGAATTGTGGACCCTGTGGACAGCACTTTAAGAGATTTTTGTGGTCGGTGTATTCGGGAATTCCTCAAATGGTCCATTAAGCAGACAACGCCGCAGCAGCAGGAGAACAGTCCAGTAAACACCAAGTCACTCTTCAAGCGACTGTACAGCTTTGCACTTCACCCCAATGCTTTCAAAAGACTGGGAGCATCGCTTGCTTTTAATAATATCTACAGGGAGTTCAGGTGCGTGAGTTCCCTGTCTGGGGTACCGGGGCGGGGGAGCGGCACAGGGAGAGTAATACTATTTACAGGGAGTTCAGGAGTCCCATGCTTGGAAGAGTGTAAAGATTCTTACGTTTCCAGTAGTGATTTTGTGAAGTACTGTTTATGCATCCATGTAATCATGTATCAAGCACGTAGTGAAAACTTATATTCTGGACACTGTGCTGTTTTCTGGGGATTAAATAATGAATTAAAATGCTGTTTGCATTCAAGAAGAGGCTCAGAAAGTGTTGAGAACTACATTCACGCTTAATATACACAGTCTGGAAAGTGCAACAAAAGACGTCATAAGAGACTTGTGAAGCACGTAAAGGAGTCTGACACAGGGTGAGTAGGTTACACTGAGAGTGAGACTGGAGCCGTGTGGAAAGGCCCAGGCCCAGGTCAGAGAGACAGGCAGAGAGAAGAGATGGACGGGGGTCTGAGGAGACACATTTTCTCTTCCTTGCTGTGGGGGTTGAGGTGCTGATGCGAGTGAAGTGAGGCTGGCCCTGGGCCTCTCTGTAGAGCTAAGATCTGAAGGCCACAGCCAGGCCCGGAGTCATGGGAGCAGGGAACACGGTTGGACTTGTCCTGAAGCTCACCTGCCAGCAGCTGTGTGGGGAGTGGTCTGAGTGCCGGGACACCGGGGAAGAGGCTGTTTCATGGTCCGTGGAAAAGATAGTCCCTGACCTAAGGTCATGGCGATGCTGGCTTGTTCCTTCATCGAGCACTGGTTGCTAAGTTAGACTGCGTGTGCCAGGCTCCATGCCAGATGTGGGAGGTACAAAGATGCCGTGCTTCATGACGGTTGCATTTAAAAAAGCGAGGCAGGTGATAGTCACTTAGATAAAGGTAAAATTTGTAGCTGAAATCAGTGCTTTTAGTAGTAGTATAAGGGATTCCCTGGTGGCCCAATGGTTAGGACTCCATGCTTCCATTGCTGAGGGCTCAGGTTTGACCCCTGGTTGGGAAACCAAGGTCCCATGAGCTATGGTGTGCAGAGGAAAAAGAAGAAAAATTAAGTAGTGGTACATGATTACTAAAGGATCTTATAACAAATAATCAGACCTCATTTAGTCAGAAGAGCTTCTCTCAGGAAATGGCACTTGGATAATGACGAGGGAGCAGTTGTTAAAATAAGAGAGATGATGGGTGGATGGGGGAGGTAGGTGGGTGGTGAGTAGATAGATTGTAGATGGATGGATGGTAGATGGAGATATGACGGACGGGTGGACTGATGGATGTCTGTATCTGCATGTGGGGGCATGTTCACGTTTGTATGAGAATTGACTGGAGTTTGAAGTCATTGTTAATTTTTTAGTTGAGGTGGAGTTGATGTAAAATGTTAGGTGTACAGTGTGATTCAGTTTTTAAAGTTTATGCTTCATTTATAGTTACAATAAAATATTGGCTATATTCCTGTATTGTGCATTGCTTATCTGTGTTGTACATAGCATTGTGTGTCTTGAATTCCTCTACCCTGTTTTGCCCCTCCTCCTTCCCTCTGGTAGTCACTGGTTTGTTCTTTATATCTGAGAGTCTGTTTCTGTTTTGTTATGTATATACGTTTGTTTTATTTTTTAAAGTCCCCATATAAGTGATATTATGCGATATTTGTCTTTGATCTGCTTCCCTAAGCATAAAACTCTCCAGGTCCAGCCATACAGCTGTGAATAGCATTATTTCATTCTTTTTTATGCTGTGTAATAATAGTCCATTGTCTATATACGCATCTTGCTCATCCTTTTATCTGTCAGTGGAAACTTAGGCTGTCTCTGTCTTGGCTGTTGTGATTCGTGCTGCTGTGAGCATTGGGGTGCCTTTATCTTACCGAATTACAGTTTTCTCAGGTATATGCCCAGGAGCGGAGGTGCTGGGTGGCATGGTAGTTGTAGTTTTAATGTTTCGAGGAACCTCCGTGCTGTTTCCATGGTGGCTGCGCTAGTCTACATTCCCACCAGCAGTGCCCAAGGGCCCCCTTTTTCCACATCCTCAGCAGTACTCGTTATTTCTGGTCTTTTTGGTGATAGTTATCTGACAGGTGTGAGGTGATATGTCATTGTGGTTTTGATTGAATTTCCCAGATGCCTAATGATGTTGATCGTCTTTTCATGTTCCTGTTGGTCGTCTGTGTGTCTCCTTTGGTGAAGTGTCTGTTCAGGTCTTCTGCCTATTTTTAAAGGGGCTGCTTTTTGATCCTGAGGTGTCTGTGTATTTTGTATACTAATCCATATTTATCATATCACTTGCAGATGTTTTCTCCTGTTGCGTAGGTTGTCATTTTGTCTTGTTGATGGCTTCCTTTGCTGTGCAGAAGCTTAAGTTTAATTAGGCCCCATTTGTTTCTTTTTGCTTTTGTTTCCTTTGCTTTAGGAGACAGATCCAAGAAAATATTGCTACAATTTATGTCAACGAGTATTCTGCCTGTATTTTCTTCTGGGAGTTTTATGTTTTGCAGTCTTACATATGACTGCATATACAGTCACATATACAGTCTTTAAAGTCTGTTAAAGATCTTACATATAGGTATTTAATTCATTTTTTTTTAATATGTTGTTAGAGAATGAATGTTCTGATTTCATTTTTTGTATGTAGCTGTCCAGTTTGCCCAACAGCATTTATTGAAGACCCTGTCTTTTCTGCATGTTATATTCTTGCCTCTTTTATCATAGAGTGACTGACCATAACTGGATGGTTTTATTTCTGGGCTCTCTGCTGTGTTCTGTTTATCTATCCGTCTGTTTTTGTGCCAGTCTCAGACCATTCTGATTACAGTATAGTCTGAACTCAGAGAGTGTGATTCCTACAGCTCTGTTACTCTTTCTCAAGATTGTCTCAGCTATTTGGGGTCTTTTATATTTCCATACAAAATTTAAAATTATTTGTTCTAGTTCTGTGAAAAATGCCTTTGGTATTTTGACTTTTTTTTTTTTTTTTTTTAGCTTTTTAAGTTGTGAAACCTATCTGTACATAAGAATGTTTAAAACAGATGGCCACACCCCACGGTGTGTGGGATATTAGTTCTGCAGTCAGGGATCAGACCTGCACCTCTTGCAGTGGAACCTCGGATTCTGAACCACTGGACTACCAGGGAAGTCCACAGATGACATGATAGTTTGCATAGAGAACCCTAAAGACTCCACCAATAAAACTGTTAGAACTGATAAACTCAGTAAAGTTGCAGAATACAAAACCAGTACAGAAAAATCTGTTGCCTTTCTGTGTACTCATAACGAACAATCAGAAAGTAAAATTAAGAAAGCAGTCTCATTTACAGTTGTATCAAAAGGAATAAAATACCTCAGAATAAATTTAACCAAGGAGTGAAAGACCTGCACACTGACAACTGTAAGACACTGACGACAGAAACTGAAGAAGACGCCAGAGACAGGAGGCTGTTCTGTGCTCACGGATTGAAGTATTAATGTTGTTAAAATTTCCATACCTCCCATACAAGTCGCGAGATGCAGTGCTGTCTCTATCTAAACCCTGATGGCTGTTTGCACAGAAATAGGACCAGCGATCCTAATACGTGTGGGGAGCCACAAAGACCCGAATAGCTGAAGCAGTCCTGGAGGAGAGCCAGGCTGGAAGCATCCCCTGGGTCTCAAGACTCATCCAGCCCTTCTGTCCGCCCTGTCTGACTTGCCTCTGGCCCTGTGTGCTCCCCTCTCCCTGTCTGCGACTCTCCCCTCCCCTTCCGCTCCTCCCCTCCCTGTTCTGGTGAGACCTTGTTTCCTTTACCCTGTTGCTGTCTTCCTCGAATACCTGGGTTTGCTGGGCCGCATTCCAAGTGGCTCTGAGAGAAGATGCCGAGGGAGCTGGGTTGGGGGTGTTGTGTGTTGGACTATATGAGTACAGGCTTGGACACTTCCTTCCCGCATGCTCCAGGGCCGTTCTGGAAATCTTTCTTTGGGGAGCACAGTTTTAGAGATCATTTGTCTTGTCATTTCTCTTCTCACTACCTTAAATGGATTTGGTTTTTGTCTTACTGTCCTTTGTTTAAGATAAAACTACTGTAGTCACCCTGGCCCTCTGAGATTGACTCCAGCTCTGGAGTTTGACCACACGATGCTTTTCAGGGGAATCTCTTCTTCCCGCTCTGACACCCATGTTCCATCCTGCCTCACGCCTTTGCCCACAGCCTGTATTTTCAGTGTCAAATCTGGGTGTGTGACAGGCTGTGCATGTGGAAGATGAGGAGCCTGTGGAAACATAAGAGGCTTCTGGGATCCCCTTCTGGGATTCAAATTGAAAAAAAAAAATTAGGGTAATATTCCTGCCAAACCAGACAGCAATGTGCAGTCTTGTCCTGATGCCCCCTTCCTCTAGCCCCGCTGGTCCCTACTCTGGCCCTCACTCTGGTCCTTCACTCTGGTCCTCACTCTTGACCTCACTCTCGTCCTCACTGTGGTCTTCACTCTCGTCCTCACTCTGGTCCCTCACTCTGGTCCTCACTCTTGACCTCACTCTCGTCCTCACTGTGGTCTTCACTCTCATCCTCACTCTGGTCCCTCACTCTGGTCCTCACTCTTGACCTCACTCTGGTCCTCATTTCTGGTCTTCAATCTCATCCTCACTCTGGTCCTCACTCTTGACCTTACTCTCGTCCTCACTCTGGTTCTTCACCCTGGTCCTCACTGTGGTTCCGGGAAAACACCCCTTCCCAGAGAGGGGAGCGGTGCCTGTGTACTTGGTCACAAGCTGGAACACCCATGAGACTGCGAGCCTCTGCCTGGCAGTGTGTACACAATCACTCCCTGTCCTGTGTCAGAGGAACAGATTTTCCAGGGGCAGGCTGACCTGTGCCCAGGCCCCCCGGAAGTCAGCTGTTAGTGGATCTTCCAGAGATGGTAGTGGTCCGTGTAACTGTTACATGTGGTGGGTATGCCTGTGAAAGGCCCAGAGTTGACTTGTTTTGGGCTGGGTAGAGAGCTTTTGAAGTTGCTTTAAAAGGATGAATGTAGGACCGGATCTTCTTTTCTGCTACATGTAATGTTGCAGAGGTGCGTGGATTGTGGTCAGAACAGTGGTTCAAGGTCCTGTGCTGTGAGCAGGTCCACAGGTGGAGGAGGGTGCTTGTCATGAAAGGCCATGTCTCTTGGGTCTGTTCTTGGCCAAGTTTTCTTCTTTGAGATGTTTTAGGTTGTTTTCTGTTTTAAAGTATTTGAGCCGTTTCTAAAGACAGATTCAGTTCAAGTGTGTTCTGTCTGGCAGCACTGCTGTGTCCCTGTGTCGTGGCTGTTTTCCGATTCTCAGATGACACTCATGTTCTCTGTTGCAGAGAGGAGGAGGCTCTGGTGGAACAGTTTGTGTTTGAAGCCCTGGTCACGTACATGGAAAGCCTGGCCTTAGCGCACACAGACGAGCGGTCTTTGGGTAGGTCCATTCGGGCTTTCTGTGCACGCTGGCCTGCACAGCTCGCCAGCTTGTCCACGCGGGGTGGGGCCAAGGCCACTCCCTTGTGAGGCGCTGTCTTCTTTCGTCTCCTGTTTAGGGTGATGAGTGAAGCAAGGACGGGCCCCTCACAGCCTCTAACCCAGTTTATACAAGAGGTGTCTGTATCCCTACCACTAAGACTCACCATGTCCCCCTGGTGGCCACTCAGGTTGACCCTGGTCATGCGGGGTCCTGCCCAGGGCTGGCGGGCCAGTTTTACGGTGAAGCCCCAGTGAAGCCAGTCAGCTGCCGTGGTGACTCAGCTGGTGGAAACTCACAGCTGGTGCAGGGCAGACAGTGGACCTGATAGGCTCAGAGAGGAGGACAGTGTCTCTGAACTCACTAACTGTGGTCTACAAGGTAGGAAATAGCTTTCCCAACAAGACTGTGATAAAGCTGTTGTGACAATAATGAAGAAAGTTTTAAAATACTGGGCCAGACATAGGCTACATTCTGTCCGGAGCTGTCAGAATCATCCTCAGTTTTCTAAGACTTCTTGGCGATCCCCTACTCGGTCTGCCTGGAGTCTGGCCCAGGGTTCTGACGTGGCTCTCAAGTGTGGAGACCCCCGCCCTCACCAGGGAGGTGCCTGTTATTAACAGACACATGGAGCCCTGTTGTCCTCCATGTTGATAGCCCTACTAATGAGTAAAAGCATCTAAACTTCAGTCCTGCCAGCATTACATTAAAATTGCTTCATCTTGACATCATATACAGGTGACTTTTCTCAACAGGAGAAATTTGACTCTTAAAAATCACTGTCAGGTAAAAAGTGTAGAGAGAAAATGCTTTCTTGGTAACAGGTGAGGGAGGCCTCTTTCCTAACCACCCTAGATGTCTGTGGATGATTTCACCGTTTTACTTCTGTTCTCCTGCAGTGCTGTATTATCAACTATAACAGAGTTTAACCTAAAGCAGAGAAGGAGGGTCAGGGAGCTCCCCCGAGATGACAGCCTGCAGTGGGGGTGCGTGGCTCTGGCCAGCTTGGTGGGTCCTGCGTCCCACCTGAAACTGAGGCTGCCTCTGGCTGGCGGGGCTGTGGTGTTGGTCTGTGTGAGTGCGCACCATGCTGACCTGCGTTTCTTGAACACGGGTTTTGGTTGTGGACGTGCAGTGTTGTATTTTATAAAATCACCTGTTTGATTACAAAGCTCGGCCAGTAAGCCTAGTACTGCTGTGTTGATGACTGTCAGCTGTGAATCTCCGTGGCGATGTCTGTGTGTTGAGAGCAGGTACGGTTCAGCAGTGCTGCGATGCTGTCGACCACCTGGGGCGCATCATCGAGAAGAAGCACGTTTCCTTAAACAAAGCTAAAAAGCGACGCTGTCCCCGGTAGGTGATGTTGCTTCCTTTCTCTTTCTTTTTTTTCCCCCCAACATAAAACCAATTCTCAGTCAACACATGGGAATCTGGGAGGAGTCAGTTTTGCAAAGTCATTTAAAAGCTGTATGTTTAAAAGTGCTTCATTTAAGGTGTAATCTTGGTTGGGGTGGTAGATGCATTTTTAGAGTCGTTGTTGGAGCTGAGATATGTTTGCACTAAATACAGCTCTGATGTGG
This sequence comes from Bos indicus, assembly GCF_029378745.1. Lineage (NCBI taxonomy): Eukaryota > Metazoa > Chordata > Mammalia > Artiodactyla > Bovidae > Bos > Bos indicus. Next base: position 19,854,907 of record NC_091773.1, on the reverse strand, counting down.
AATTGCTTGACATGCTATGGAGTAGGTTTGGAATGCAAGAACCAAAATACTAGAACAGTAGGATTTTGAGAGACATGAAGTTACAGGATTTTGAAATGAAGTCCTTCAAAACCAAGGCTGGCTCATCGCCCAGTGGTTTCCTGTCTTTACTCCCATTTCCATTCTGCTGGGTCCCATTCTCAGACGGGGTCAGGGTGTGCCATGTCCCCTCTCCCCTGGGTCTGTGCAGGGGCCTGAGGAGCCCTGGCATATGCTAACACTCTGCAGAGGCATAGCCTGTGGACTGGACATTGATTCTTACTCTGTGGTTTTAAAATCGATTCTCCCCGACCCTAGGCGTGGCATCCCTCCAGGTTGCTATGCTCACTCTTGAGCAGCAGGATTACTTTGAGGTCTGGTGACAGCGTGGGTCACTGGGCCCTGCCCTGGAATTGGCCTTTGTAGGTTTACAGGGGGCTGAGAATTTGCCTTTCTGCCGAGTTTACAGATGACACTGATGAAGCTGGTCCAGGGAGCACAACTTGAGAAGCTCTGCTTCGGATCCTTGACCCCTTTTGTTTTAAACTGCACTTAACAGAAAACATGAAAATATGTGGTGCTGTTCTTTTAGAAATGCTTTTTAATTTTTCCCTCAATTAAAAAAAAAGGCAATGAGCATTTAGGATCTATTTCACCTGTGACATTTTGATTGTATTCCAATGATAATACATTAAAAATAAATCAAATACCTTTTAATGAGTTTTCCACATGTATTAAGGAAGCAAAATTAAATTTATGGTTTATGGTTGGCTAAATGCTGAATGTTGGGGCAAATACTGAATGCAGTGTGTTCTCCATACAGAGGCTTCCCACCTATGGCGTCCTTGTGCCTGTCGGACGTGGTCCAGTGGCTTTTCACCAACTGCGGGAGGCCCCAGACGGAATGTCGACACAAGTCCATAGAACTCTTCTATAAGCTTGTTCCTTTGCTGCCAGGTATGGCGATCATTGTGCCCTATAAGTGTCTTTTACCAGTAGTCTAGAGATGTACTTATATAAAATGTGATCTTTCCATTTAGACTAATGTAACATGCCTCTAACAAACAAAAAGTAAGTTATGTTCAATAGTCATTTCAGGTCATTTGTATGACAGCTGATAATTTATGGCTACAGAGTTCTCAAAGATTTGAGAACTTTAGAAGGAAAAATCCTGTTTTGATGTTAGATGAAACAGAGGAAGTAAATTTAGGATTTCTTAGTATCTTTTTTTTTCTTCTACAACATTTTTGATTTTCTATTCCACTTAAAAGAAGGAAGAGTTGGATGACCATGGTAGTTGTTAACGTGATATTCAATTAAAATTTAGAAATCTTATTAACGGTTAATGAAGAAATGTAGTTGTTTTATTTTGACATGTAAATTAATAAGGGATTCCGGACTCCCAAGTCTGGATGCTGTCAGATCTCTGTGACATTAAAGGAAAGCAGTGGACCTGTGCTTTTTAGTAGTCACTGTGCTGGATCTCTAAACTGTGCTTAGAGACGTGAGATCATGTCTCAGTGTCTCAGGAGTGAGCGTCTTGTCTCTCCAGTTAGTCCGTCCCCAGGTTTGGTGGCTGGGGCGTGGGGATGCTGGGCTTCACGTGCACCGGGCACGAGTCCGGAACCAAGTGGTGCTGTGCCACGTGCATCCGGGTGCGGCGGCGCCCTGCACCATGGCTCCTCAGCCTGTTTAGCAGGTGGCGTGGAGGACCACTGTGGGGGACAAGAGGCGAGATGCCTTCCTGTCATTCTGGGAGTTAGAAGGATTGTGCATTTTGTTATACTGTGGAATATAGTACAAGTCGCTTAGTCGTGCCCCACTCTTTGTGACCCCATGGGCTGTAGGCTCCTATGTCCATGGGATTTTCCAGGCAAGAATACTGGAGTGGGTTGCCATTTCCTTCTCCAGGGTACTATGAAATACGTGATGTTAAATACTATATAATTTACATACTATATATCATGATTGTATTCATGCTGTATATTTACATATACTATGTAAACATATAGTATGTATTTATCCACTGTACTATAATTTAACATATGTGATAGAGATGTATGTTTGTGCTTTTAATTTTTAGGGAATTCTTTAAAAAGCATTAGTATTTTATATATGCTTTTAGTCAGCAAAGTTTGTTTCACATGTTTCCATTCTCACAAGGAAGTCAGTGCAGAGTGGATGGACGGGGTGGAGGGCGGAGCAGAGGTGGGACTGCTTCCTGCAGGCCCCATGCCTGCAGCTGGCATTGGCGCGGCCGCTCTTCCTCCCAGCTGCCTGCTGCAGGCCCTCCTCCCAGCTGCCTGCTGCAGGCCCTCCTCCCAGCTGCCTGCTGCAGGCCCTCCTCCCAGCTGCCTGCTGCAGGCCCTCCTATACTTTGGTGAAATATCAGGGCTCTACCTCTCAGAATGATCTGTGTTGAGCACCGGACGCTGGGTTCGCCATCTGACTCGTCCTCCTGTGTCCTCTAGGGGGCCTCTGCCCACTTCAGGGATATTTAAGGTCCTGCGTCCTGCAGAGGTGCCCTGTGCACCAGGGCCAGGCGCGTGGACACCCAGATGCATGGGACGTGATGAACAGTGCAGGTTTGTTCCCCACCAGGGGATGGTGGTGGAAAGGCCCCGCCTCACGGGGAGTGGGAGCGAGAGACAACCTCCCCACCCTCCCCGACTCATCTTGTTTCCCTCTAGGCCTTTCTTCCTGGGCCCTTCATTTCTGCATGTTCTCCACCGCCACTCTCAGCTAGCACTTGATGTAGAATTTACATATCTTCTTATTCTTTACTCACTGTTACAGTTTTCTTTGTCTCTTAGTGAAAATAATGAACTGGTAATTTTTCTTTCTAAAACTCTGAAAACATGGTTCTAATCTTTTCTTACGTGGCTTGTGATACGTATTTTCTGAGACAATAAAAAAACATTCCTTCTTTTGCATCAGAAATACCTTACTGTTTCAGTTTCTAACTTCATTAGAATGACTTGACGTGTTTAAAGGCACTGATTTCAGAGCCTACAAAATACGCTTTAACATTCTTTGTTTAATTTAGAAAATAATTAATATCTATTAGAAAAATATCTTTTAAAAAGGAGATCATTTAATTCTCTTATTTAATGAACACTGGACTTTGCCACGTGGTAGATGCTCTTCCGAGCACTGTTTCAGATATTAGCTGCTTTGGTTCACGTAATCTTGGCGACAGCCCCGGAGGCGGATGTTGTGTGAGTCACTGGACAAGGACACAGGCCAGGGGGCCGCTCCCCATGGCGCCGGCTGGCCAGGCAGGACCTTCAGAGGGCCTCACTACTCCTGTGCTTGTTCCTGCGAAAAAGCAATAATGGTTCTCAAGATAGAGGGCAGGAGGAAGAGTCTGAAGTTTATAGATAGTGAAAAGGTATCCAGTTAGGTTGCTAATGGTTAAAGACACTGAGGAGAATGACTTCTGGTGAAATTACCTTCTTGTCTGTGGGCACAGGGAGTGAGCTGTGAGTGCCACAGTTAGAAAAACACTATCCTGGATCATTTTGGAATTTCATTGCATTGGTAGGTTTGTTTGTGTGAGTCTTTTATGGGGGGCTGTATTTGAAATATTGTGATATTGCCCGTTTTGTTATGGTCTGATGACATTTTAACCTACCAGACCTTTTTTTGTTCTTTATTGGTAGGAGAAGCTATTTTTTATTTTCGTATAGCGATTACCAAATGATTTTAATCACCCGAGAGTGACTGATGTGTGTGTTTGAATCCTGTTTCTCTTTTAAGGCAACAGGTCCCCTTCCTCATGGCTGAGAGACCTGGTCCAGAAGGAAGGCGTCCCCTTCCTCGTGAGCACCTTCGAGGGCGGAGGAGCCCGGGACCGGCCGGCCGGCCTGCTGGCCCAGCCCACCCTCCGCCACCTGCAGGGCCCTTTCAGCCTGCGCGCCGCCCTGCAGTGGATGGATGCACTGCTGGCTGCGCTGGAGTGCTACAACACCTTCCTGGATGCGGGCACCCTCAGCGCCGCCGAGGTCCTGGGTGGGTAGAGCCTGTCGGCTCAGCTCCACGGCTCTGCCCGGAGCCAGGCTGGGGAAGAGATGGGGCATGTGACTGGACGGGATCATGGGTGTCATTCTCGGCTCTGCCTGCTCCCTGCGCTCACAGTCAGGGTGCGAGGCCCCCTGTCTCACCGCCCTGGGATCCACACCACTCTCTCGCCCTGCTCCCTGGTTTTCCACCCCCGTGCCCCCTCATCTTCTGAGCTCCTGGGGGGGTGTCTGTAGTTTTCTTAGCTCTTCCTGTTCCTGGAGCATTTCTGTTCTAGGCAGTAGTGACGGCGCTTGCGGAGGACAGCGGGCGGTGGGATGTGTGTGCTGAGCGGGCCCTGTCCCCTGGGGACCTGCATGGCCCACGTGGGCAGGTGCCACTCTGGGAGGGGAGTCCCTAGGGAGGAGTGCGTGCAGCTGGCCGGTGGCTGCCAAGTGCGCTCTGCTGTGAGGCTCAGAGCAGCTGCATTTAGTGTCTGGGATTTCTCCGGGGTCCTCGCTTGCGTGGGCCTAACTGCAGACTTTCCCACAGAACAGGTTGGGCTGTTCAAATGATTGAACTGGGGGCATCTGCTCCAGCTGTGGTGACAGCTGACTGAGGGGACTGGGTCCTCCCCCAGTCCTGTCAGAGGTGACAGGGTTAGAAGGACTCAGGTGGTCCCTGGTCTGCTGCACTCAGGGCAACTCAGGTTTGAGAATGTGACTCTGACCAAATGTACTCTCAGTTACTTGAATACATAATGACCTGTCCAAAATTACTCAAGTGACCCGTCAGGTGGCAATTTGATTAACTTTCCTTAAATCTAATGACACAGAGAACTGGACACCCCACCCGAGAGGGTCTCACCCAGCCTCCACCTTTGCTCATCTCTCGACTTAGGCACCACTGGGGTCACTTGTCCCCGTCTTTATGCCCAGATGGTGAGCTGCACTCCGATTGCAGAGTGGAGAGCTTATGTCTGTCCTTCTGTGGCAGACGGGGTGGGCCAGGGGAGTGTATCTCAGACTCATGAGTTTTGTGGGAAACCCATCTGGGAGTTGGCCTGAAATTGACTCCATGAAACAGCCAGTCAGAGCCCCCTGTTTAAGGCCAGGATGTGTCTCCCCCGCTGCCCCTTTGGGGAACATTTATGTGGTTTCTTCTTATTTTAAATTGAAAACATTGCTAGAATGAACATCCTCAAAGCGCATGTTTGCAGTTCCACTGTTATTTCATGAAGATAAAATCTCAGTTCTGGATCAAAGGATATGAACTTTTAAACCTTTGATAGAAATTGGTGTGCACGTTATTTTAAAGCTTTTAGTATGATTGAGCAAATAGCCCTTCAAAAAGTTTGTGTGAATTTATGGTCCCGTGGGTAGTGTTTGAGAAGCAGGATCTAACCCTGCATAGGTGTGTTCTTACTGTGTGGGTCTACAGCTGAATTCTAGGTGGGTTGTGTTTTGAAATGAGAAGAAATAACTGCCCGTTTTATTCAGCTTTTATTGAACCTTTAAAAATTTGACTGAAAGTATATATATCACGCCCATACTTAAAGAAGGAATTTTACATTAATCTTAGTGATTTTTGAAGGAGGTGTATGCTGATATTTTACTATAACTTTTTCTAGGTGCTGAAACGCAGTCTTCGCTTTGGGAAGCAGTGGCTTTCTTCTTAGAGAGCATCGCCCTGCACGACATCGCGGCAGCACAAAAGTGCTTTGGCGTGGGGACCACGGGTGACAGGCCCAGCCCGCAGGAGGGCGACAGGTACAGCTACAGCAAGTGCACGGTGGTCGTCCGGGTCCTGGAGTTCTCCACGACGCTGCTGGGCACCTGCCCCGACGGCTGGAAGGTGGGCCTGCCCTCCCACCGGCTCTGCTTTCCCAGAGCTGTCCCTGTGTGGGAACAGTCTGTTCTTGAAAATACCGGACTTCAGGTTCTCACGTGGGAACAGAAGACAATTTTCTAAATGTCTTATTGGCTCTTGGGTTTTATGCTGTGACCGAGTACCTGCCTGAGGAAATGCACATCAGCCAAAGTTTGTAAATGTGTCTGTTTGGCCGAGGCCCACAGCCCACCCATTGGCATCTACTGTGTGCCTACTGTGCACCTGGCCTGCCCCTCCCAGGGCTGGGGGCCCAGGCTGCCCCATGAGGGTGCCATGGGAGCACCTCCAGGCCCACCTTTCCCAGGACTGGGGGCCTGAGCTGCCCCATGAGGATGCCATGGGGGCACCTCCAGGCCCACCTCTCCCAGGGCTGGGGGCCCAGGCTGCCCCATGAGGGTTTCACGGGGGCACTTCCAGATCCTACTCTCTGGTGGCTGAGGGCTCAGACCACCCCATAAGGGTGTCATGGGGGGCACCTTCAGGCCCGCCTCTCCCAGGGCTGGGGGCCCAGGCCTCCCTGTGAGAGTGTCATGGGGGGCACCTCCAGGCCCGCCTCTCCTGGGGCTGAGGGCTCAGACGACCCCATAAGGGTGTCATGAGGGCACCTCCAGATCTGCCTCTACCAGGACTAGGGGCCCAGGCCTCCCTGTGAGAGTGTCATGGGGGCACCTCCAGGCCTGCCTCTCCCGGGGCAAAGATGGAGAGCGGGTGCCAGCCCTTCCCCAAGGCAGACGGACTCCCATGTGCCTGGCCGTCCAGGGCACTGGGAGTCCCACTGCTGCCATTACGTCTGTCCAGCTCCTTGGGAAAGACTCGTGCAGCGCAGACCTCATGAGGCTCCTGGTGAGGACATTGTGTGCACCCTCAAGTGTGGGCTTCAACGTTGGAGATGTGCGGGTGATGGAGCAGCTCCCTGACGTGTGTGTGGCCCTGCTGAGGGCCCTGAAGACGTCTCCACACCAGGACATGCTGGAGGCCCGCCTCCGGGAAGAGGTCACGGCAGAAAGGTGGGGCTCCGGATGGGCTCAGCACGGGGGCGGCGTCAGCCAGGGCCTGCTCGGCCCCAGGACAGCGGCCATGGCTGGGGCCCTGCAAGCTTGTAAATGCATTCCAGCAGGACTCATGATTGTCAGAGTCTTTACAGTAAGGAGGCCAGCACTCACCTGGTTTTTCTTTGTTTTCCTTGCCTGGCCAGCATTGGGGAGCTGTGTGCTGTTGACCTGTATGGCCCGGACGCTCACATGAAGAGGGCCAGACTGGCTTCTCTCGTGTTGGCTTGTAAGCAGCTGCACAAGGCTGGCTTTCTGCATGTCATAATGCCGTCTCAGGTAACTGTGCTGCGTTGTTTTACATTTGTCTTAGCTTATTATGCCAGTTAGTCTATTTGTGTGTAGTCTTTTTTAAGACATTGTTATGTACAGAGCTTGCTGAGATGGGAATTAGAGAAATACTTGATCCAGACACGTCAGTGTTGCCTGCAACAGTGAATGCTAAAGGTCGTGAATGTAAACTGGAAATCCAGTGAAGGACTTGTGAATGTTTTCAGCAGCCTTCTGAGACCTTTAGGCACTAACTGCTGTCCTCCCTTTGTGGCAGGAAGCAGAGGTGAGTGAAGTTGCCCCTGAGAGTCGGAAGGCAGTGGTCAGTGTTAGTGAACGTGGCTTTTTATGAATGAAAGCGGTGAGGTTGTGTTTTCCTCTCAAATGTCTCATTGCTGGGTATCTCAGTGTTGCTTCACTTCAGTCTGCAGATGAGCAGCATTCTCTCGGCATGAAGCTTCTTTCCTTGGTTTATAAAAGCATTGCCCCTGGACATGAGGGGCTGAGTCTGTCCTCCCTGGACCCCAGCTGCCGGCGGTTCGCACGTGAGCTTCTGGAGCTGGCCTTTGCGTGCGGAGGACTGGTAGGAGACGCGCCCGCGTGCTCATGTGCCTTCTGGTGACCTTGGGCAGCGTTCACAGCGTCCCTGGAGACGGGAGTTTAGTTGGGGACCCTCTCAGCTGTGGCTACCCACTGCTGTATTCTGACCTGGAGAATTCCATGGACTGTATAGTCCATAGAGTTGCAGAGAGTCTGACACAACTGAGCAACTTTGACTTTCACGCCACTTTTCTGAGCTGCACAAGGACTTTAATAACTGATTTACGTGAGATGACTTTTTCTCCCATAAGAAAAGAGTTTCCCTTTTTTTTATAAAAGGAGTAGAATGATGTTCTTCTTGAACTGAGGTTTGGTTTTTCTCAGGCAGAGCACATTCTGTGGGTGCAGAGCCACCCTGTGCTGACGCAGTGGCTCTTCCTCCCCCGTCCTTGGTGACTCGAGAGGCTGGTGTGGGAGGCGCGTCCAGACGCCCCAAGTGCTCATGGCCTCGGGCTCTGCCGGGCGGCCTCGGATGATCTCGCTGGCCGAGGGTCCCCGTCCACCGCCCCCCTTCTCCTGCCTGCCCCCATACCCCCTCAGCACAGACAGACTACTGTCTAACGTCCTCACCTGAGGGTCCCCACCCACCGCCCCCCTTCTCCTGTCCCCTTGTCCCCTCGGAACAGGCAGACGACTGTCTAACAACCGCACCTATCCCAGATGCTCCCCTCAAAGCAGGATTTGGGGGAGCCCTGGGAGACACGGGAGTAGGGAAGAGTTCTGACCCCAAATGGAACCTGGGAAATGGAGCCTGGGGAGGGTCTTCAGTGCACACCAGCCCGACCTCCCAGGCCAGGCCCCTATGCTTTACATGTCAGAGTTCTCTGTCGCCCAGAGAATCCTGACCACTGCCGTCCCCTCTCCTCCTTGCAGTGTGAGCGCCTGGTGGGTCTCCTCCTGGACACAGCTGTGGTATCCACGCCATCCTCAGGAGGCACCCAGAGGAACGTTGTCAGCTTCTCTCATGGACAGTATTTCTACAACCTGTTCTCAGAAACAGTCAACACTGAACTGTTGAGAAATCTGGATCTTGCCGTATCAGAGCTCATGAAGTCATCTATGGGTAATCCCAAAATGGTAATGGGTTTTTCCTCTTAGGAAAGTGTGTTTTCTTTAGTAATAAAGGGGTTGCTGTACTGCTGAGAAAATGCATCATTAAAACAAAATACAATCTCTGCCTGGAAGGTCTAAAACTCCTGCCCAAAGCCTCTCCTCTGTGAGCAGTTAGTGACGTAGTGGATATGAGACTTTGACCCTTGTTCTCATCTCGCAGGGCCCGAACGACACGGCTCAGCTGTGGGAGCGACCGGCCTTAGTCTCCCCCGGCTACGGCTGTGCCAACGCCGCAGTCCCCGCCACAATGCTGCGTCCTCGCTTCCCACACATTCATGTTCTGGCCCCTCTGCCCCTCACACTGAACCTTTGCAGGTCAATATTTAATATGTAGTTGACTTTGGTCTGCTAAACTTAATTTTGAACTTTAAGTTGGTTGGTAGACCATCAAAAATTGTTAACTGTTGCAATGGCCATTGTAAGGCAGAGGCATAATTTCCTGCTGAGTTAATGAGCTGTTATTGCAAGGAGACTTTACAGCTGGGGCCCGAGTCAGCAGGTTGTTAACTATGTGAGAGTTAAGAGCAGGTGTTTCCGATGCGCCTGGTCTCCACGGGGTCTGTGTCTGTCCCGTGCGCCTCTCTGGGAAAGCTGCTGGGGCAAGTTCTGCACCAAAATGGTGTTGCAGTGGGGACTGAGGAGGACATAGATCTGGGAAGTGGGCAGTCTCCCGGGGAGGGCGCTGACCCCCACGCAAGCCCCGGGAGGCGCCCCCCCACCCCCCCGATGATGCACAGCCTCCCCCCTTCCCACCCCCGCCCTGATGCGTTTGATGACAGCAGTGATGGTCATGAGAAAAGCTCAGGAGGGGGACACACTGGGGCGCTGTCCCTCTGCCCAGCGAGAATCCACGTACAGCCTCTGTGTGTGCGAATCCCTCCCACGGACGGCGGTGCTAGAGTGCATTTCCTCGTCAAGGGTACCTGCGCCATTCAAACCATGTTGTTCACAAGTCAAGTATTAGGTTCATGGCCGACAGTGTTGCCAAGGAAGGAGACATATGCTAGCCTGGCTCATCTGTGAGTGGCGTCATGGCAGCGGGGACGTTGATTCGTGGATCTCAGTGGACTTAGAAGAGCGCTGTTGGGAAGGCGGTTGGACAGGAATACATGCACGTGTGTCCCTGTGTGTGTGCACGTGTGTGCCTGTGTCCCTGTGTGCATGTTCCTGTGTGTGCATGTGCCTACGTATGTGTGTGCTCTGTGGCTGTATCTCTGTGTGCCTGTGTCCCTGTGTGTGTGCACGTGAACATGGTGGTAATGGTGACCACGGAGAGCTGACTTCCCCTCCCATGGAGGATGCCCCCACTAAGAAGACAGTAGTGGTGTAAGCCTGATTTAGTCAAGGGGCTGGAGACCACTGTGGGCCTTTGTAAGAAAACTCACATGTTAAGTTACATGTGAACTTCAGATTTGAGGAGCTGTGAGGTAAGAGGCTTTTCTGGAAATAGCGTCTTCATTTTCCGCGAAGAGCTTTGAATGACAGTAAATTCTGTTGTCCGTCTGTCGGCCTGGATGGTAAGTTTCCCTTTCTTTGCCCGCACTGTTCCAGGTGAGCACCGTTCTGAACGGCCTGTTGGATCAGAGCTACCGGGACCGAGCTAGCCAGAAGCACCAAGGCCTGAAACTGGTCAGCACCATCCTGCAGAGTTGGGGGTGCTGCAGCACGTGGTGGGCCGGGGACGCCACCCCTGACAGCAAAACTGCGGTGCTCACCTTACTGGCAAAAATTCTGCAGGTATTTTCAGAGAGCTTGAAAATGTAATTGTGTCCATTGCTTGTGTCTTTGAAAGTTTGGTGGAGGTTTCTTGAAAAGCTCATTAGTTTGACTAATTTCCTATTCACTTACATCTTATGTTTTTCTGTTTTTTTACTTTATTGTCCTTTATCTTCATTGTTTCTTCTTATACTTTATCTTCTCAGTGTGCCTTTATGTGCATTGTTTTAGAGGATAGTTTTAAAATATTTCAGAACAGAAATTGTTGACATCCTTTTGAAGCCCAAAAACAAATTTATAGATCATTTATGAAATTTGAAAAGTAGAAAATGTAGTATAGGAAATTGGAGGCACAGTGTAGAGATCTGAGTTTATTTTCCCTCTGTTAGATCGATTCATCGGTATCCTTTAATACAAGTCACAGTGCCTTCCCGGAAGTTTTTACAACATTTGTGAGTCTACTTGGTGATCCAAAATTGGATCTACATTTAAAGGTAAGAGATTAACAAGATTTTTTTCAGATTATGGTCTCCATTTGTTTCCTGTTTTATATTTTTGTGTATTTGTGATATTTTCTGTTTTTTAAAAAAATTTTATTTTATGGAAAATTTCAGGCATTCTCAAAAGCAGAGGGAGCAGCACAGAGAACCGCTGGATCCCTGTCACTGGTTTTTGTAGCCATCAGTCATCTTTCTACTAATTAAGAATCTAAAACTTCTCAGTAACTTGGGTCCAGAACTTCATAGACTGTAATTTTAGAGTCCTGTAACAGTTAGATTTTACTCCAGTAAAGTGTAGCCTCATGAAAGTGTCTTGCTCCTGGATCACAAGGATTTTTCTTTGGGATTTTCTGCTTCATGTGCTTAGTCAGGTTTCACATTTCTCAGCACAAGGGGCTCTGGGAACTGATGTCCCACCCAGGGAGGAAGGCCCTGCCTGGGATCTCCGGGGCCCTGGTGGAGGAGAGTCAGCTCTGTATTCACCCTGTAGGCTGTCCACAATGGTCTTTCCTCAAGGACTTGGGCAGCAGGTTCCTAGTAGTGGTTCTGCTTGTAGGAGGAGAAATCACGCAGACTCATGCTGCCCTGTCCCATGCTCTCGGGTGGCCCTGACTTGGCCACCGAGACGAGAGTGGAAGCCTGGATGCGGGCACATCCCACCGTGGGCTTGGTGTCCTGCAGTGGTCATTGAACCCCCTGGCTCCATCTGTAGAGAGCAGTCATTGCCCTTGTCCATGGGGCCTGCAGCTAGTCTCACCCTTGTGCTTGCTCCACAGGGCCAGGCCGTGGCACTGCTCCCCTTCTTCTCCAGCCTCACGGGGGACCGTCTGCAGGAGCTCAGACACATTCTTGAGAAGCTCATCGTCTCTCATTTCCCCATGAGGTCTGGAGAGTTTCCCCCGGGGACTCTGCGCTACAGTAACTACGTGGATTGTATGAAAAAGGTTAGTTTTCAGTAGTAGCAAACAAAGGTAAAACACTGTTTGTTTCCTGTTAACATTTCTTGGGGAGAAGTAACTGAAATATTGAGAGAATGTTCTCATTTTAAGGATTCTGTTGAATTCATTTTGAAAGCTGGGTGTCTGTGGAGGCAGAAGCGTTATTTAAATCCTTTGTAACTAATTGTTCCTCAGACTTCCCTGGTGGCTCATACAGTAAAAGCATCTGCCTATAATGCGAGAGATCTGGGTTTGATCCTGGGTTGGGAAGATCCCCTGGAGAAGGAAATGGCGACCCACTCCAGTAATCTTGCCTTGAAAATCCCATGGACGGAGGAGCCTGGTAGGCTACAGTCCGTGGGGTCACAAAGAGTCGGACACGACTAAACGACTTCTCTTTCTTTTCCAATATAAAAATTGTGAGGTATTTTATGCATATAAATTTGTGCAGTATTTTATGCATGATGTGTAACTTTTGAAGAATAATACCCAGACGCAGGAAAGTTCACACTGCTCTCAGACCCTGTGTTCTGTAGTCTGTGGTCACACTTCTGATGTCCTTGTGTTTGGCTGGATGTTTCAAATCAGGGTCTAATTAACAGTTGCTTTAAATTGTCATGTCTCTCTGGTGTCTTTACATCTGTAACTGCTTCCCCTTCATCCCTTTTGTTTCTCTGTGATGTTGGGTTTTGGAAGAAAGCAGAGCCTGTTCTTTGAGGCTGACCCCCTTTGTCTGATTGGTTCCTTGAGGTGCTCTTTTGTTTCCCTCTCCCTCTGCATTTTCTCTAAACTAGAATTCAGGCTGCAGGCATGGCCATGATATTCAGGCTCACCTTTCTGGCAACAGCACCCTCCCCCAGTAGGCCTTGTGAGCGACCTCACGTCTGCTGGCTGGTCACAGTGGTTGCCGCCTCACTTCTCTGTTGGATGGTGTATTCTTTCTGCAAATTGGAAGTCATCAGTGGGCAGCAGCACCACTGCACCAGTACCATCTGAATTTCCTGCTCCCTCACAACCTGCCAGCAACTTGTTGTTGAGTCCACAAAGGTTCTGAGTAGATCTATAGTACCTTTCTCTTACTGTAAGTGCAAGTGCAAATAATCATGGAACGTTTGAAGAAAGCTTCTGGCCTAAAAAAGATGTAAAACAACAGGAACTGAGAGGGAACAGAGTCAACAAGTCAAGATAACATCAAAGAGACTGTTCAGAGTAACTTCAGAGACTAGAGATGGTGTCATGTTGAGAAAGAACAAGTGAGGGCTCTTGGAAATTAATTACACGAGGGCAGAATTAAAAAGCCTTCACCAAACGGCAGATGAGATTGCAGCTGTCTCCTGAAGTGTAGAGAGAGCAGAGGGACATGGAGGTGGAAGGTGGGACGTGAGGTGAGAACACTGCACCCACAGCCTGGAGTGTGTGCGGTGTGGCGAGGCTGGTGTGAGGTGACACTCGCACCCTGGGGGCTGGAGCCCAGGAGCGGCCTCGTGGAGGGGAAGAGAGGACCCAAAACGTGGTCAGAGGAAAACTATCTGTGAAACTCTGAGGGAATCAAAGCTCAAGTATTTTGTGAACATTATGGGCCAGGCATTAACTGTAGCCCCCAAAATGACCTATATTGGCATTTGTTAATCTTTGTGAAACTGTTACAATTTTCTCTTTTTTATTTGAACTGTCGAAAACCAGTCCAACGATTATCACCACCATTGGTGTGTGTTTCTTTCCTAGTTTCTGGATGCATTGGAGTTATCCCAGAGTCCTATGTTGATGGAGTTGATGACAGAAGTTCTGTGTCGGGAACAGCAGCATGTTCTGGAAGAATTATTTCAGTCTACTTTCAGGAAGATTGCCAGAAAGTAAGTCACTCCTAGTTTGTGATCCCAGGAACCATAAATGTTTTATTTCTGTGGGAGATTATTATCGCTGTGCAGAAAACAGTGAGTGCCTTATAACAGTAGATGCAGTTAAATTTTTGACAAAATCCAACACTCATTTACTCATTTATGATAAGAGTGGCAAAAGGTCATCTAAGAAAAACCAACAGCCAACAAAATATAGTGAAAGGCTGAGTGTTTTCTTCCTGAGTTTGAGAACAAGTTAAGGATGTATATTCTTTTCTACTCAATATAGTACTGGAGGTTCCAGCCATTGTAATCAGGCAGGCAAAAGAAATAAAAGACACTCAAGGTGGAAAGAAAGAAATAGAACTGTATTTACTCACAGATGGCCCAAGGTAGAAAATCCTGAAGATCGCAAGAAACTATTAGAACAAATAGACAATTATAGAAAATTTATTACGTACAGGATCAGTATTCACAAACCAACGATATTTCTATATATGAAGAGAGAACATTTGACACTATAATTACAAATGTAATTCCATTGATAATAGCATAGAAAAGAATAAAACAGGTGGGAATAAATCTAACAAAAGAAGTTCAAGACTAGTACACCAAAAAGTACAATCTATTGGTTAAGGAAATTAAAAAATGAAAGATCTAAATAAGTGGAGTGATATTCCATGTGCATGAATTACAAGATACAATATTGTTAGCATGGTTATTTCTATCTGCATTGGTAGCTTTCGTGCAGTCCATATCAGAATTCCAACAAGTCTTATTTTTTTGTATATAGGAATTGTCTAGGGGTTTCTAATATTTTATGGAAGTGCAAAATACCCCTTAACAGCCAAAATAATTTTGAAAAAGAGGGATAAAATTGGAGGATTTTTCACACCCCAGTTTTAAAACTTACTCCAATGCTACAATTGTCTCTATGTAATTTTTTTCATTTTTAGAGCTTTTTAAGACAAAACAGAGGTAAATGTCAGTCCATTGCCATCACTTTTCTTTCTGATGTTCCTGCTGTCCCATCTGTGGCCAGTGGGTCCCTGGTAGCTAGTTCCTCAGTGCTTGGGCAGCTCTCCACTGGTGTCCGATTGTCTTTCAGATGCTCTCTGGCTCTGCAAATTGTCTCAGGCTCCTGAATCACACCATTTCTCCAGAGGGTCCGTGAAATGGTGTTTAGAGACCACAGTCTGGGTCCGAGGTGAACTTGGTGCTGCTGGGTTGCAGTGTTACTTTCAGTTCACACAACTAAGGAAGAGTTTGTTAAGGAAAAGAAAAATACTCTGATCTTTCTCTTTCAATCTTAACATTATGAGTTCTTTATTGTTTAACTTCTTTTATTATTTTTTCCTTTACATTGTAGATCTTTATTTTTTCTGTTGAGTATTGATTTAAATAACATTCCATGTTACTAATTGTTTTATCCTATAATACACAGAAAGTATCTTCAAAAATAACTAAGAATAATCATAGCTGGATGAAGTTAACATTTAAAATTTTATTTATAATTTACTTAGAGTGTATTCTCTGAGGATATAGTCACACTTTATGTTCACTTGAGTGTTTTTCAGTGTGTGGTTATTACACCACTTCATTAGGTACACTTTAATTAATTTTCAGATCTTAGAAGTTATTTTCTTTTTAATTTAATTTTGTTTTTGAACGTGTGAAATACATACATGCATTGAACACGTTGAAAGTAAGTAATGTGCTGTGTTCCGGAACCTCCTTCCATCTTGGTCCCTCTTCTGTCATCTTATGCTCCTTTACCTTTTTTTCTACTTATTATATTCTACAGACACTCCAAATCAGCTATAGAGATCTCTGCTTTCCTTTTTTTAAAAAAAGCAATTGTGTAATTATTCACTGTGTGGAAGTGTTGCAGTGTGTGGACACAGTCCCTGCTGCTGGGCTCTGTGTCAGCCTTTTGCTGTTGAAAGTAGTAGCTCAGTGACTAGAGTAATGGCTCAGTGACTAGAGTAATGGCTCAGTGACTAGAGTAATGGCACAGTAACTAAATAGCTCAGTGAGTAGGGGAATAGCCAGTGACTGGAGTAATAGCTCAGTGACTAGAGGAGAAATAGCCCAGTGACCAGAGGAGTAATAGCCCAGTGACCAGAGGAGTAATAGCCCAGTGACCAGAGCAGTAATAGCCCAGTGACCAGAGGAGTAATAGCCCAGTGACCAGAGGAGTAATAGCCCAGTGACCAGAGGAGTAATAGTGCAACGACCAGAGGAGCAATAGCTCAATGACTAGAGTAGTAGCTCAGTGACTAGAGCAATAGCTCAGTGACTGGAGTAATAGCTCAGTGACTAGAGGAGTAGCTCAGTGACTAGAGTAATGGCTCAGTGACTAGAGTAATGGCACAGTGACTATAAATAGCTCAGTGACTAGAGTAATAGCTCAATGACTAGAGTAATAGC
Organism: Bos indicus; assembly: GCF_029378745.1. NCBI lineage: Eukaryota > Metazoa > Chordata > Mammalia > Artiodactyla > Bovidae > Bos > Bos indicus. Next base: position 19,838,546 of record NC_091773.1, on the reverse strand, counting down.
ACAGTGACTGGAGTAATAGCTCAGTGACTAGAGGAGTAATAGCACAGTGACCAGAGGAGTAATAGCCCAGTGACTAGAGCAATAGCTCAGTGACTATAAATAGCTCAGTGACTAGAGTAATAGCTCAATGACTAGAGTAATAGCACAGTGACTGGAGTAATAGCTCAGTGACTAGAGGAGTAATAGCACAGTGACCAGAGGAGTAATAGCCCAGTGACTAGAGCAATAGCTCAGTGACTATAAATAGCTCAGTGACTAGAGTAATAGCTCAATGACTAGAGCAATAGCTCAGTGACTGGAGTAATAGCTCAATGACTAGAGTAATAGCACAGTGACCAGAGGAGTAATAGTGCAACGACCAGAGGAGCAATAGCTCAGTGACTAGAGCAATAGCTCAGTGACTATAAATAGCTCAATGACTAGAGTAATAGCGCAGTGACCAGAGGAGTAATAGTGCAACAACCAGAGGAGCAATAGCTCAGTGACTAGAGTAGTAGCTCAGTGACTAGAGTAATGGCACAGTGACTATAAATAGCTCAGTGACTAGAGTAATAGCACAGTGACCAGAGGAGTAATAGCTCAGTGACCAGAGGAGTAATAGTGCAACGACCAGAGGAGCAATAGCTCAGTGACTAGAGTAGTAGCTCAGTGACTAGAGTAATGGCACAGTGACTAGAGTAATAGCTCAGTGACTAGAGTAGTAGCTCAGTGACTAGAGTAATGGCACAGTGACTAAATATCTCAGTGACTAGAGTAATAGCTCAGTGACTAGAGTAATGGCTCAGTGACTAAATAGCTCAGTGACTAGAGTAATAGCTCAGTGACTAGAGTAATGGCTCAGTGACTAGAGTAATGGCTCAGTGACTAGAGTAGTGGCTCAGTGACTAGAGTAATGGCTCAGCGACCAGAGGAGCCGTAGCCCAGTGACTCGCCCTGGGCCTGGCCTGTTGTGTGTTGCCAGTGCAGCTTTGCAGTGGATCCCTAAGTGTGAGAGCAAAGGTAAACGCATCTTTAATTGTGCTAGAAAGCATCACATCCCCTCTGGGGGATGTGTTATTTGTATTCCTTTCGGCAATGTGTGTAAGTGTGTATTTCATCACAGTCTTGTCAATGGAGTATACTGACAAACGTGGATTTTTTCCGGTGATAACAGGTGAGAAAGAATGTCTCAGTGTCACTCTAATGTGTTTCTTCTGTTATGAGTGACGTGGAACACGTGTTCATAGTGAATGCTCATCTGCACTGACTTTTCAGTAAACTGTGTGGTGGCCATTCTTGCTCTTTTCCCTTTCCTCCTTCTTCCTTTAGCAGGATGGTCCTGGAGAATTTAGGTCTGGGACAGAGTCTGGACTCACATTGCAGAGCTCTTGTAGGTCCAATCGTGTCCTGAAACCTCAATTTTTTGTGACTGAATTACCCTCAAATTCAGTATTTTTTCTCATATCTAACTTGTGAACATCAAGATTTTAGAACTGGGAAAGATTTTAATGGCCATTCAGTCATAACCTCTTATTTTTTTTTTGTAACCTCTTATTTTTATAGGCAGGGAAACAGTCTATCCTTTAACTTCAAGATTCATAGACTGAATTGTGTAGGCAATCATTCATAGACCGTGTTTCCCCGATGGCTGAGTCTCTACCTGGAAAGTACAATGGTGGGTCCTTGGTTCATGAGTTTCAGGGTCCGGGACACATGCTGGAGTTCAGCCTGGGGCTCTTCGAAGCCTTGCAGGTGTCCTCTGAACCGGACCAAACTTGAAAATAAATGAAAATATCCTTTTTCCTAGGCCTAAAAAGGCATGAAGGTTTCTGGGGATGAGTAAGATCACATGGCTTATGTGCATATTCTTCTTGTATTTCATGGTTTTATATACATAATCATTGGTTTTCTAATTCATAATCATTAGCATTTACTTGTAGCATAGTGGGCCCTCGTGGAGTATTCGTTTAAAGCCGGCATGTGCATGTAATTTTCCTTTGTTCTTAGGAGTTCATGTGCCACGCAGTTGGGCCTTCTGGAAAGCGTGTACCGGAAGTTCAGCAGGGACGATCTGCTTCCCAGTGCCACCCGCCAGGCGGTAGTGGGCCGGGCCCTTCTCACTCTGCTGCGGCACTGTGGTCTGGGGGCTCTGAGGGACTTCTTCAGCAGAACTGTGGTGGAGGCTATCGATGTGTTGAAGTCCAGGTTTACAAAGGTATCAAAGTCTGTTACTAAGTTGGATGTTAGTAAGAGACGACAGCCCTCCTTGGTCAGGGTCACTAGAAACTGCCGTGTATTCAGCCAGGGTGTCAGCAACTCAAGAAGCGTCCCCTCCGTGCTCTGATCTCAGCCTTTGGGCACATGGCGTCTGCATTAGTCTCCGGAGACGTCTGTAACAAATGACTGGGACTGTGGCTTAGACCCACAGGGCTTTCTGTCTCATGGTTCTGAGATCAGAAGTCAGAAATCTGCTTCCTGGGGCTGTACTTGCTCTGGAGGCTCCAAGGAGAACACATTTCTCTCCACCAGCCCCTGGGCCCAGCATCCCTCACTCATGGCCCCGGTGCTCCTCCCTCGGCTCATGGCCCCGGTGCTCCTCCCTCCGAGTCTTGGTCACTTGACCCCCCCCTTCTCCTCTTCCTCTTCTTCTTTTTTAAAAAAATCCACTATTTTTCTTTTTTTAAATTGATATATAGTTGATTTACAATGTTGTGTTCATTTCAGGTATACAGCAAAGTGTGTGTTATATTAAGTTGGTGCAAACGTAATTGTAGTTTTGGGCTGTGAATTTTAAAACATTATAACTAGGCTCAAACACATCTTTATTAATCAAAGTAGGAACCATTACAGTCATTCACTGTTGTCGCATAGAATAAGAGAAGATGACTCTTCAAAACAACCAAGCTTTTTCACCTTTCCAGTTTGCTTCACATACTGAACAACCATAGAGTGGTTGACAATGAGTTCTTTGACAACTTCTCTTCTAGTTTTAAGAGGATCAGCTTCAGTGATGGCTCTCAATTGGTCGTTGTCAACATCCGAAGTCTGGGTACTTCACTCCTTATCTGCAAGGCTCTCATCTCCTTTGCAAAACTTCTTGAACCACCACCGCACTGTACATTCATTAGCAGTTTCTGGGCCAAATGCGTTGTTGATGTTGTAAGTTGTCTCCTCTGCTTTATGACTCATTTTGAACTTGAATAAGAAAAATCGCTCAAATTTGCTTTTTGTCTAGCTTCATTTCCATAGTCTATCATTACACATATCATTACATTACATTACAGACCATATCATTACACAGCTATAAGTCATTAGCAAAAATCTTAGTGAGAAATGTGCATTAAAATGATGTAATGATATATAACATAACCAAATTAAGAATGTATTCCAATATCAAACAGCAGAGTTCAACAGTACAAAACCCCAATTACTTTTGCACCAACCTAATACATATATCGGAGAAGGCAATGGCACCCCACTCCAGTACTTTTGCCTAGAAAATCCCATGGATGGAGGAGCCTGGTAGGCTGCAGTCCATGGGGTCGCTAGCGACTTCACTTTCTCTTTTCACTTTCATGCATTGGAGAAGGAAATGGCAGCCCACTCCAGTGTTCTTGCCTGGAGAATCCCAGGGATGGGGAAGCCTGGTGGGCTGCCGTCTATGGGGTTGCACAGAGTCAGACACGACTGAAGTGACTTAGCAGCAGCAGTAGCAGCAGCAATACATATATGTGTGTCTATTTTTTACTTGATTCTTTCCCATTAGAGGTTATTACAAGACACTGAGTATAGTTCCTGTGCTATACAATGGGTCTTTGTCTGTTTTATGTATAGTTACGTGTATGTTAATTCTAGACTCCTAATTTATCTGCTTCCCCTCCTCACCCTTTAGTAACCAGAAGTCTGTTCTCTGTCTTTGAATCTATTTCTGTTTTCTAAGTTGACTGTCTCATAGTTTAGATTCCACTTATAAATGATACCATATGATATTTGTCTTTGTGTGACTTACTTCTCTTAGTATGATAATCTGTAGGTCCGTCCATGTTGCTGCAAATGGCATTATTTCATTCTTTTTTATGGCTAAGTAATATTCTCTCATGTTGATGTATATACCACCTCTTTATCCATTCCACTGTCAGTGAACACTTGAGTTGCTTCTGGCCTCCTCAGTTCTGTGTACTGTCTCTCTCTGCCTCTCTCCTGTAAACAGGAGTGCGTTTAGGACCCTCTTGGATAATCTCAGAATTCTTTGTTTCATTTCATCTGTCTCGTCCCTTCTCTCATGCAAGGTGACAGACCCAGGTTCCAGGATTGGAGTGTGGGTGTCCTTTCAGGTCTTTAATTCAGCCTCACAGCCCACCTGTGCCAAGTGTTTCTACTTGCAAAATACAGTTACCTCATTCCAGGTCTAAACCCATTACAACATCAACTTCTGTGTCCAAAAGCTCACCTAAAAATTGTTAGCACCAAGTCCCAGACCTCATCATCTAAATCGGTATGGGTGGGCTTCTCAGAATGGTGCATTCTGAGCCCACATCCTCTCCATTTGTGGACCTGTGAAGCTAGAAAACACGTTATTTGCTTCCAAAATACAGTGGTGGGACAGGCATAGGATGATCATTATAGACATTCCTATTCCAAACAGGAGACAATGGAAGGAAGGAGTTTGTTCTCCAAAGCAGTTTGAAAATTCAGCCGGGCAGATCCATTAGGCTTCAAGACCTGAGAATAGTGCTCTGTGGCCTGATGTTTATGCTCTGGGCCAAAGACTCTGTCCTTGGAGTCATCTCCTTTTTCCTTGAAGGTTAGCATTTGTTTTCAGCTGAGCAGTTTTGTCTGTTTCTTGCCTGTAGCATTTGGGGAATATAGCATCCTTTTTTTAAATTTCATCTTGTCTCCTTCCCTTTCAGTTCAAACTGGTCTGAGCTTCTCAGAAACTTTCTGTCTGTCTCCTGCCCATCTTGGAGATTCCTGCCACGGCCCCTCCCTGGTCCTGGGTCTTACGGGGGTTGGGGGGAGTGCAGGCTGAGGCAGCAGTGAGCACAGGCTTCTTTCCCTGGCTGCCCCTGTGGTCTTCTCCAATCGACTTCCCTCACCATGGATCTCCTCGTGGCAGCGTCTTCTACAAGCTGGATGGGCTGAGAATTTCCCACATCATCAAGTTCTGGTTCTTTTTGTTTAATAGTTCTGTCTAATTTCTCATACCCACATTTTATTATGAGCAGCAAAGAAGAAGCCAGGCTTATCTCCAACAAATTTACTTAGAAATCCTTTCAGCTCCATATTCAAGGGCACAGCCTACATTCTCTGCTTCCTGCACAACCTCTGAACATTCTTCAGCTAAGCTTTCTCCCACCATAGGGCATGGATCCTCTTTCCTCCAGTTTCTAAAAACTGTTACCTACTTCATTCTGAGACCTCACCACCAATTACTTTTAACGTCCGTATTTCTACCAAAAATAGGTTTGTGACAATGCCATTCCGAGACAGCATTCATTGCTTTTGCTGCCACTCCTTGCCCTCCACTTCCTTCTGAGCGCTCACCATCAGTGCCTTCAATGTTGACATTTCTAACAACAGTCTCTACAAGGCAATATAGACATTTTCTGTCATGTATGGTGAAATTTTTTTCCTCCTCTCTTCCCTGTTCAATTCCAAAGCCACTTATGTATTTTTTTCATTTTGAAGTAGCCCCCCCACTCTTGGTACCCAAATATATATTAGTTTCCTTAACCCCCTGTAATAAATTACTGTAAGCTCGGTGGCCCCACAGAAGTCTGTTGTTGTTTTGGAGGCCAGAAGTCCAAAATGAGTTTCACTGAGCTGAAGTATTTGCTGCCACACATCAGTACTTACGTTCATGTTTTAGCCCCTGGGCTGTTTCTTACTGAAGTGGTTTAACATCTTTGTTAAAATTATTTTCAATTTAAAGGGCATTGAGTATTGACAGACAGCAATTCACTCAGTCCTGTCCGACTCTTTGTGACCCCACAGACTGTGTAGCCCGCCAGTCTCCTCTGTCTATGGAATTCTCCAGGCAAGAATACTAGAGTGGGTTGCCATTGCCTTCTGCAGGGAAGATTCCCGACCCAGGGATTGAACCTGGGTCTCCTGCATCACAGGCAGATTCTTTACTGTCTGGGCCACCAGGAAACATTGAGTATTAAAGTTGATTTATTCAATAAAATATTTTCCATGTTTGATAGGACCAAAGATAATCATTTTTTATATGTTTTTAGCTGAATGAATCTGCCTTTGACACTCAAATCACCAAGAAGATGGGATATTACAAGATGCTAGAGGTGATGTACTCTCGTCTTCCAAAAGATGATGTCCACTCCAAGGAATCTAAAATTAACCAGGTGTTCCACGGCTCGAGCGTCACAGAAGGAAATGAACTTACAAAGACATTGATTAAGTAAGGTTTTCCTTAACTTTAGATTGTAGTTAATTTTTTTGGTGCATGTATTTTTACTTATGTATATAATATGAATACATGCCTAAACACTGAATCTTAGTAGTTTTCCTGTGTACAGACTATGTGGTGGTGGTGGTGCCTCTGTCCGTGGGATTCTCCAGGCAGGAACACTGGAGTGGAGTGCTGTTTCTTTCTCCAGGGGATCTTCCCAACCCAGGGATCAAACTTAGGTCTCCTGCATGGCATGGCAGGCAGATTCTTTCCCACTGAGCCACCAGGGAAGCCCCTACAGAGTACTTGGATGGAGTTAATTCAACATGTCATTGAGCAGCATGTTTTATCCAATACACATCATCCATAAAGAGTACAGCTTTTTCCCTTACTGTTTTTCTACCATTTTTTCTCCCTCAACAGCTCAGTATGTTTTCAGTGTATGATTTACAGGAAGGCAGGATTGAGTGTATTTTATTTCTCTCTCATTTGAAACTGAAGGAGTGTTTAGCATTTCTAAGCAGTGGTTCTGTAAGGCACAGAATAGTCAGACGTGTCATCTCTGAAGCCAGCTTTCTGTGCAGCTCCTGTCTTAGTGCTGAACACAGATGTGTAGGGTCTCGCTCTGCAGAGTCCCCTCCACCCCTGTGAAGCCTCTTTATGTGTGCGCCTTGGGGGTGATGTCACCCCCAGGCATTGGCATCGATGAAGGTCTTGAGGGCCATGTTTTTCCTTCTGAATCCAACCTCTGAGCACAGCCCCCAGGGCTGGTGGGTTTGTGTTGCTAGTCTCCTGGAGCTAGTGGCAGGGAAATGTTGGGCTTGCCAGGTGGAGCTGCATAGGCCTCCTGGTGACAAGTCTCGCTGCCCTGTGGTCACAGCTACCATCCGTGTATTACCGGAACCTGATCGATTGCTCCTCGGCCTGCAACTCTGCAGAGGGACCCCGTCCCATAGCTGGGGGGTCCCATGGCTGGGGGTTTCCTGTAACTGGAGGGGGCCTGGCAGGGTAGGGGATGTGGTCCCCTGGCTGGGGCTGGTACACTTCTCCCGTCAAGGGCTGGCCGGTGATCCCTTCCAACTGCAGGCTGTGCGGAGCAGCTGGGAGCAGCGTAGACGGAGGGGCAGCTGTGTTCTGATGGCAGTGTGCTCACAGGGGCTGGCCGCTGTGGGCAGGGCCAAGACCAGGCTCCTGGGTGTGCTGGGCACCTCTGTCACCGCTGCCACCCACCTTCCATGCCCTCGCACAGACCTTGGACTGTCATTTCAGACCCGGCATCTTGGAGCACCCCCTCCTCCTCAGGCTGGGCCCCCCACCCCAGCTTCCTGTGCAGTACAGCCTAGGTGTGGGCGCGGGTGTGCAGAGCAGGTCCCGTGCTGTGGACTGGAGCCGGTCGCCCCTGGAGGGACTGACCGCCACCCGGTCGCCCACAGGCTGTGCCACGATGCCTTCTCGGAGAACATGGCTGGGGAGGCCCAGCTGCTGGAGCGCCGGCGGCTGTACCACTGTGCTGCCTACACCTGTGCCATTGCTCTCGTCCGCTGCGTCTTCACGGAGCTCAGGTTTTACCAGGGCTTCCTGTTCAGTGAGAAACCAGAGAAGGTAGGCCCCTCCAGACCGCTGGCTGTGCTGCCTGGGTCCCGCGGGGTGGGGTTGGGGTTGCTGCTGGGTCCCACAGGGCAGGGTGGGGAGGGGTGGGGGGGTCTCCCGGAGCTGGGTGCGGATGCGGACGGCAGGTGCTGCAGTGACATGAGCACCAGGTCTCTCTGCTGCTGGGGCATCGTCACAGGACTCTTTGCATTTACAGAACTTGCTCATTTTTGAAAATCTGATAGACCTGAAGCGCTGCTACACGTTTCCCATAGAAGTGGAGGTAAGTGAGGCTGGTCATGGTGTTTCCAAAGTAAAAACACTTACCAAGGCTTGAAGGGAAAAAGGTACATGGTGCTAAACACTAAATGCCCTCTACTCAAGTCCGCTGTGAACTGTAAACACAGGCGGTTTCTTACAGTTCAACCTCAGGTATAATCTCAGGCAGCTGTAAAAGATTGGCCCTGACTCATGTTTCCCCTTAACTTGTAAAGGAGAGAAAATGCCAGTAAAAGGAGCTGTTAGCACACATCCCCCTAGTGGTCTCCTGAGTAAGCTCCTGTGGTCAGTGAGTTGAGGTCTGCCCCGTGCAGTGTTGGGCCCTGGTGGAGGCTCACCCAGTCCTGGGCGCCGGGAACAGGAGTAGGGTGATGGGGAGGACACTGTGACCAGAACTGAGCTCAGCGGGTGCTGGGGGTGCTGCAGCCTTTCACAGCCCAGGGTGGTGGACGGGCAGAGCAAGTGTGAGGGGAGGCTGGCATTCTGTCCCGCGCCACTGACCTCCGCCCTGTCCTAGTGTGGCTCGGTGGCTCAAAGTTCAGGTAAGTGGTTGCTCCTGCCCTTGTGCCCTGTGCCCTTTTGGAATAAAGCTAGGACTGTTTTCTAGGCCTATGTTCAAGAACTAAGACATCACATAATCACACTAGTCTTTGGGGCACTCAAATACCCTGTGTGTTACCTGTGAGTGTCTGGGAGCAGCTGGGAGCTCTGTGGTCTGTTGCAGCTGTGCAGTTGAGGGCCTGAAGCTCCTGACCAGGCCTGAGGCTGGAGGAGCACCACCCGCTGAGTCCCAGAGCCAAAGGAACACCAGCTCCCGGGCTCTTGGGGTCTGTCTCTGTGGGTGTTAGTTTTGCTTAAAATGAGTAACAGTGATTTTTGTCAGATTGCTGTAAAAATAGAAAATATGTGACCCTGAGTCTAAAAAGTTTTAAATTGTCTGTTTTTGCCTAATAGGTTCCTATGGAAAGAAAGAAAAAGTACATTGAAATTAGGAGAGAAGCCAGGGAGGCGGCAAATGAAGATTCAGGTAGGACATTTTCAAAATGATGAGGAAGATTCTAGTATATAGATAGTATTTTAAATACCTCAACTTTGAATTGGATTTAGAAATTTTTATTTTCAAGTGGTAAATAGAATTGTACTTTGAAAGAAATGCAGTTAGTTAAAGCAGCACAGAAGCATCTCAGGGTAGCCAGAGGAGTTCAGATCTGGTTCACTTTCTTAAGCAAGATTGGTGAGCTGTTTGCTTTTGGATTCTGTTTGTGTGTTACTTAGACTCGTCTCCCCACGTTTGCTGCAGTGTCCCTGAAGGGGGTCTTGGTCCTCGAGGTCAGCGTGGCCCGCGATCCTTTGTGTAACGCCAGTCTCTGAAGAGAGCTCTCCTAGCCTCTGTATTCACTACTTACATGCCTGCATCAAGCCTTGGTTGTGACGCTCAGGCTTGGTTGCTCCGTGGCACGTGGAATCTGTTTCGTAACTAAGAATTGAATGCGAGTCCCCTGCCTTGGAACGCAGACTCTTAACCACTGCACCCCCAGGGACGTCCCTAGCCTCTCTATTTAGAATCAACCCTCTGTCCTTCCACGTGGTCCTGGTTTCAATTTTTGGCTTAATTTTTCTTCATGGCTTTCCCCTCCTCTGATTCAAGGGTAAAATTTGGACCAGTTTTGTAACCTTACATACTTTGGATTAGTTATTTATCAGTAATACCTCTAGCCACATTTATGTTAGGGTTTGTGAGCAGAATGTGCATCATCAAAATTTTAAATTCAAGAAGTTCTGTTAGCATCACGTCCAAAAACTGGATCTAGTTTGACTTAATGTCTTTGTTTTTGCTAAAGAGTAACTGCTCAGGGATTCCAGATCACCTGGATGGTGGGTGAGGAGTACGGATTTAATGAAAGTATCCTAAATGCAGGAGTCACTTGAGCTTCGAGACACACGTGTCTTACTGACTTGAGTGATGGTAGCTCATCCTCTTTTTCCTTCAGGTGGCCCCCAATACATGTCTTCACTATCGTATCTGGCAGACAGCAGCCTGAGCGAGGAAATGAGTCAGTTCGATTTTTCAACTGGAGTCCAGAGCTACTCGTATGGGTCCCAAGACCCTCAGTCCAGTGCTGGTCATTTCCGGAGACGGGTGATTAAAGAGTGTTGTTGGTGTTGGGAAGGAAGGGGCGCCTCAGGATAGAGGGGCCCGAGCCTCTAGTCCAGGCTCAGGGTCTAACGCTGCCAGCACAGGGAGGAGGCAGTAGGGGGATGGTCACATTCCCGGCTCCTCCCGGGCTCAGAGTTGATGTCAGAACTGTGTGTCTGCCATCAGTGCTCCTGGCCCAAGCAGAGCCTCCCCCTTGGAGGGCGGGCCTCCAGGGAAAGCGTGTCTGGCAGCAGGGGCAGGCTGGGACCTTCACTTGTCCAATATGTCCTCTCGGGGTTTCCTGGAAGTGGTCTGTGCTGGGACACGCCCACATCAGTTACTCCTCCCCGTGTGTGTGACACCTCAGTTCAGCATCCCGTGTGTAAAATGATTATCCCTGCTCTTTCTTTCTTAAAAAGGATCAGGAATTTTAAAAATTCTATTACTGATTAAAATTTTCAGGCAGATTAAGTTCACAGAAGTCCTCAGTACTTTTCAAAGTACTGACAACACGATAGGAAACCATGTACCCTGTGATTATCGTTCAGTCGCTCTACTTTCTACATAAAGTGGCAGCTGAGACTCGTGGGGACTGTTGCTCTCGACGTGGAGTGTTCTGGGGCCACCAGGACACGTCTGAAGAGATGTGTGTGTAGAGAGCAGCAGCTCTTCAGTGATGCCCTGACTTCGGTGTGGCCCCAGAGAGAGCTGGGCAGACGGGGGGAGGGGACACTTCCTGAGAACATGAGGAAGATGTGAGGTCAGACTGTGTGCACTGTGTGGCGGAGCAGGCAGTCGGGTGCTCAACCCCGACTCTCTCTCCCCAGGAGCGTCAGGACCCTGACGGCCCAGGCGACGTGCTGGACCTGGACGTGGATGAGCTCAGCCAGCATGAGTGCATGGCCCCCCTGGTGGCCCTGGTCCAGCACATGCAAAGACTTGAGGCTGCGCTGCCTGGAGAGGAGGTCTCTCTGCTCTTTTTGGTCTCATTCACCACGTCCTGTTGAACGAACATTTGACATCGAAGACTAAGCTGAATTCCATCTCTAACACTCGTGATGTCTTGTCACTCATGTCCTGCTTTGTCACTGTTGTGTCATAATGCCACTTTCTCACTAAGTAATATTGAGTGTGTTATTTCAGGGTTCAGTGCCAAGAAATCTTCCTCCTTGGATGAAATTTCTTCATGACAAACTGGGAAATCCATCAGTGTCATTAAATATCCGTCTTTTCTTAGCCAAGCTGGTTGTTAATACAGAAGAAGTAAGTTATTTATTTCTTTAAAAACTCTTTTCAATTACATGCATCTCCTTAGAGAAGGAAATGGCAGCCCACTCCAATATTCCTGCCTAGGAAATCCCATGAACAGAGGAGCCTGGTGGGCTACAGTCCATGGGGCCTCAAAGAGTTGTACATGACTTAGCGACTAAGCACAAAAGCGCATATGAATCTACTTTTAAAAAACCCATAATAAAGGAAGACGTTAAGGGTCACAGCATGGCTTTATTCTCTGAATAAATTAGCCAGCCTGGATTACTTATTCAGCATCATTTTTCTTTCATTTTCTTGTAAAACACGTAAATTAACTTCTGAGTTAGAAGTGGCCTTTGTTATGAAGTATGTGGGTCGGCAGGTTTCTTACAGCTGCTAGCCTTCTTGGTTTAGAGTGACAGAGAACGTGGTGAAGAGATTCCTGGTAACTGTGTGAAGAGTAGCCAACGTGTTTGCTTCATGGCTCTGTTTATCTGTCCGTCACACGTGGCCCTGTCAGGAGGGGCACTCAGACGGGTTTATGAGTGATCCTAGGCTGACCTGGGAGGGGCAAGGGATTCACATGCAGCTCAGGAGGAGCAAGTGTCAAGAGGGGGCCTCTGGGCAGCAACTCGTGAGGCCTTAAGGCCATCAAGTAGTGAGGGCCCTTCCTCAGAGTCATACTTGACTTCTAGCTCCTGTGGCTCAGACAGCAGAAATGACCCTTTTGGTTCTGGAGCTGGAATCCCGAGACTTGGATGTCAGCCACTTGGCCCCGATGATGCATGACCAGCTGCTGTGCACCTTGGCTGTTTCTTGGCCTGTGGACGGTCTTCTCTCGGCATCTATCTCACGTGTAAAAATTTCCCTTTTAATCCTTTTATCAGATAAAGACAGTGTCACTGGTTAAGTTCCCCGCTAATGACTCTTAACCTTCCAAGACCCTGTTTCTGAATCAGGTCACATTTACAGGTCCTGTGAGTTGGACCTCAGTGTCCTCTTGGGGTTCACAGGTCAGCCATAGTACTTGGGATCATGTGACTTCCAGCTTGTGTTCCTGTAGTGCTGGCTTGATGGCTGGAGGAGAGGAGCTGGCATCTAGTGTTTAGGTCAACAAGGGGGCTGCTGAGCTGTGTGCACTCGTGTGGCATGAGGGGCCTGCAGTATTGCACACGTCCTGAGCTCAGGAACCTTCAGGGCCCATTGTCTTAATGGAAGAAAAACATAGAAGTTGTATTACAATTCTTTTTAAAGTTTGAACTTTTATCCTTTTTTATAGTTTAATAATACAGTAAAGAAGTTTATATTTAGAATTTATAAACAAACCAGTAGACATATATGGAAAGTGTAAACATTATTTACCTCTGGGGTACTTGATCAAAAAGATTTGAGACAACACAGATTTAATTGTGAGCATAGATTTGAAATCCCTGAGAAAACATTTGGAGAAAGAAGAGGGTGGCAGAGGGGAAGGAGGCCGAGAGTCTTGGGTTACACTCGGTCTGAGTTACTGAAGTAAATTCAGTGGAATTTAGTACATCGAGGTGCTCTGGATTTCAGAGACCTTGGGTGTGTGAAAAAATTCGCCACATGCACCTCACTTCTATATCCTCCTTTTCCACTTCCCCTTGCTTCTATATCCAGTAAGAGTAGGATCCTACAGCTGTATGCTGTGTGGAGGGTGGGATTGGCGTAGAACGTTGTTACTACTCTAAGCATAGTTGGAGCTGCTGCTGCTGCTAAGTCACTTCAGTCCGACTCTGTGCGACCCCATAGACGGCAGCCCATCAGGCTCCCTGTCCCTGGGGTTCTCCAGGCCAAGCATACTGGAGTGGGTAGCCATTTCCTTCTCCAATGCATGAAAGTGAAAAGTGAAAGTGAAGTCGCTCAGTCGTGCCTGACTCTTAGCGACCCCATGGACTGCAGCCCACCAGGCTCCTCTGTCCATGGGATTTTCCAGGCAAGAGTACTGGGGTGGGTTGCCATTGTCTTCTCCGATAGTTGGAGCAGATCTATGCAAAGAGCAGATCAGTTTGAATCCGTCTCCACTGAGCTGTGGTTTCAGGGCCCACAAAGAAGACTTGAACTGAGAATCTAATTGAATCAAGCAGCATAGTTGTTGACATTCATGTCTGTTTTGAATTTAGGGAGAGTTGTGATACAGAAGGATGTTCCTGAACTCCCATCTTGGTTACTCAGCAGTTCTGACATCTGACCTTTGAACTCTCGCCTAGGTCTTCCGGCCTCATGCGAGGCACTGGCTGGGCCCCTTGCTGCAGCTGGTGGTCTCTGAGAACAACGGTGGGGACGGGATCCACTATCTAGTGGTTGAGATCGTGGCCACGGTCCTTTCGTGGACGGGAATAGCCACCCCTGTGGTAAGAGCAGCTGTGCCTCTGGTGCCCTCTCCCCGCGCAGCACCCGGGACCCAACCCCGAGTGTCCTCAGCGTCTCCAGCCCAGATCCTGCCCATCTGTGCTGCTGCAGAAGGCCCCAATCTACTCCTTCACTTCTGTCTGCTTTGCTTTGCTTTTGATAATTCCTCTGGCTTTGCTTTTGTTTTTAAGGTGTTGGATGTTTGTTCTGATTTCTTACTGCTTTAGCTTGCTAGGAGGACTGACCCTGATAATTGGTTTATTAAAAGTACATGTGAAGTATCCAACCAGGCTCCTCTGTCCGTACGTTTCTGTAGGCAAGATTACTAGCATGGGTAGCCATTCCTTTCTCCAGGGGATCTTCCTGACCCAGGGATCGAATCCAGGTCTCCTAGCATTGCAGGCAGATTCTTTACTGTCTGAGCCACCAGGGAAAAATATTTTATTAAAAGTACATGTAAAATAGATGTTGGCAGACCTTGAATGTGAGGCTGAGGTCATGGTCTCTGGCATCCGTCTTGTCAGCCTCCCTGCTCCTGGTGACCTGGTGTGACTTGGTGACCTCTAGTGTGATGGTGACGCTCAGTGCCCGCACTGTCCTGATGCAGGCCGTGGCGTCCCCCAGCTCTCTGGCTCTCTGGAGCTCTCTCTGCTCTCCCATCTGCTTACTGATGTCGGCCCCAGTGGTGTGCAGAGTTCCCCTAGAAGGATGGCCTGGCATGTGCTTACTGAACAGAATATGCGCCCATGGAGCTGTCACATGTGTTTGTGTTGGAATGTGGCTATCCCATTTCACAGCAAGCCGAGTTTAACTGAGGAACCTCTGCAAGAGGTTGACTCCCGTGTCAGGCATTCAGCTGGGCTAGGAGAGCTGCAACAGCCAGGTTGAAGGCCATAATGAACTTTCACCACTCATTGCAATAGTTTGAGCAAGAGGCTGAAAGCAGAGGGAGGGTGTCCCTGCCCCGTTCCTTGTACCCCATGGAGCAGTGTCTTGGCAGTGGGTCAGGTGACCGGCACAGACCTGGGGTCACTTCGCCACTGAGGGGTGGGAAGGCGCCAGCAGTTGGTGGAATCCTGGGTTTGGAAGGAGGCCGGGGCAAGGCTGGGTGCCCAGTCAGAGCAGGGAAGATGTCTTCAGGGACCCCATAGGGACGTCTCAGCAGAGGCCCCCAGGGGCTGCAGGACCCTGTACAGACCTGTAGGAGCACAGCCACCCTGGTGTCAGGGCTGCCCTTGAGGATTCTGGGGGAGACCCTCCAGGGGAGACCTTTGTGTTACAGTCATGTGTCGTCTGAACAATCATGGGAGCCAGAGTCCTCAGTACAATGCCAGTTTTCTTTTATAAACAGACTTCTGAGTTAAGAAATGTTTTCCCAGAAGGGAATGCTACGTATTTACATGAAATTTCTCTGCATTTTTCAGGGGGTCCCTAAAGATGAAGTGTTAGCGAATCGATTGCTCCATTTCCTAATGAAACATGTTTTTCATCAAAAAAGAGCTGTGTTTCGACATAACCTTGAAATCATAAAGACCCTCGTTGAGTGCTGGAAGGATTGTCTGTCCGTCCCTTACAGGTATTGGTTTAATGGGATTTGCAGTGTCCTTTAACTCGTCACACATTGCGCAGGGTTAATTACCATGAGATTTAATGACTTCAAGGCTTCCCTGGTGGCTCTGCCTGCAATGCGTGAGACCTGGGTTCAATCCCCAGGTCAGGAAGATTCCCTCGAGAAGGGAATGGTTACCCACTCCACTCTAGTCTTCTAGCCTGGAGAATCCCATGAACAGAGGAGCCTGGTGGGCTGCAGTTCATGGGGTTGCAGAGTCAGATACAACTGAGCGACTAGCATACTAATGGACTTGAAGTGCTGGAAGGAAGGATGGTTCCTGGAGTGGAATCTGTTGGTAGGGCATGATGTCACTCATGATCAGCCCTCAGCATTTGTCGCTAGAAGCATCGGACTGCACCGCCCTCAAGTAGCCTTCCCTCTCTCTGGGCCTGCAGCATGTGCTCTGCCCACAGGGCTGATTCCTGTCAGCATAGCCTGGGGCAAACCAGCATTTCCCAAAGGTTCTCTATCAACCATGGGCTTCCCTGGTGGTTCAGATGGTAAAGCATCTGCCTGTAATGGAAGAGACCTGGGTTCAATCCCTGGGTTGGGAAGATCCCCTAGAGAAGGAAATGGCAACCCACTCCAGTACTCTTGCCTAGAAAATTCCATGGACAGAGGAGCCTGGTAGGCTGGTCCATGGGGTTGCAAAGAGTCAGACATGAGTGAGCAACTGCACTTTTCTTTCTTTTCTCACCATCAACCGAGGGAGAATTAGGGCAGATAACTAGATTGTGGGAGATGCAGAGCTCCCTGTGTCCCAGAGGCAGAGTAACCGGGTGTAAACAAAGTAATGGGAAGCAAGGGGTTTCTTACCTGACAGTCAGCTATGGAAGATCTTATGTCTGTCTTCCTGCTCCTTACATCTGACAACTTACACTGTTTCTTCACACTCACATTTCAGGTTAATATTTGACAAGTTTTCCAGTAAAGACCCTAATTCTAAAGACAATTCTGTAGGAATTCAGTTATTGGGTATTGTAATGGCCAACAACTTGCCTCCCTACGACCCAAAGTGTGGCGTGGAAAGTGTCCGGTAAGTGTCATGTTTTTTTGCTTTGTTTCTTTTTTGGGTAAAGTGTCCCTGATTCTGATTGGAGACTGGAATATGGTTTAATTTTGATAAATTTAAGGACTAGAACCCATATTAGTATTTCCACCTAAATTAAGTAGTTGGGTTTAGAGATCATTTGGGAGAAGAAATATGTTAGTAGAGTGAATGAGAAAAGTGAGACCGTATGGTTTTTTCCATGCAATTTTGGCAGACAAGGTGTTAGCTATTTCTGTTATTTTCTAAGCTGCCATTTTCAGCATCCGCTTCAGAAAGCAGCCTGAGGTCTGGAGACCCTTCACCACAGGGTGTGGCCACGAGGGGGCGCTGCAGCTCTGCCGCAGGTGCAGCCTACCGGCTCCTCATCACCTGGGGTAGGGGAGGGTCCACGTGGCCGGGCCTTAGCAGGACAGCCCGAAACTTCACAGAGAGGGGCTGGATCCCTGCAGAGGCGGTCACTCGGTCCAGTTCACTGTCTCTCTGGAAGTGTTCACTGTCCAGTTGGTCCTCCTGGGTCAGCCTCCCAGGCACCAGGGGCTTTGGCCGCCTGGTGCCATGGACTATGTGCAGCTCAGCACAGCATCAGCGGGAAGTGGTTAACTTTCGAACAAGTGGCTTTCCTGATCCCCAGTCCTGCTGTCATGAGGCCAGGGTGCACCGCCCCCCACCCCCACCCCCACCCCACCCCTGTGTGACTGTGTGTCCTCCTCCTGTCGTATAGACAGCTTTAGAGGGGTCAGAGGTCAGGCCATTGCTGATTTCACCACTGTCAGTGTCTATATCTGGAGCTGTGTGGGTGGGCGGGGCCTGCCCAGGGGTCATTCGTCTGGGTGGGTGGGGAGGACTGTTGTGATACACTTCTGTCTGACAGCAGCTTTGCTGGTGGCTCAGCTGGTAAAGAATCTCCCTGCAATGCGGGCGACCTGGGTTCAGTCGCTGGGTTGAGAAGATCCCCTGGAGGAGGAAACGGCAACCCACTCCACTATTCTGGCCTACATAATTCTATGGACTGTATAGTCTATGGGGTCGCAGAGTCGGACACGACTGAGCAACTTCCACTTTCTTTCGGATAGCAGGACGGGTTGCCCTGTGCTCACTGGCTTTCTGTGTTTCTTGCAGGTACTTTGAAGCTCTGGTCAGTAACATGTCCTTTGTCAGATATAAAGAGGTGTATGCAGCGTCAGCGGAGGTCCTGGGGCTTGTTCTCCGGTATCTCAGTGGGAGAGAGAAGGTGAGTGTGCACACACGGCATGAACGCCTCTTCTTCACTGTTGGCTCAGCCTCGGTACTGCGTCCTCTGTACTAGGAGCTAGAGTGGGCAGTTTTTTTAATGCCTGGAAACTTGGCAAGCGTTAAGGTTGTTAACCTGCTTCTTATTGTAAAGTTGGGATGTAAGCATTGGAGCAGCTTTCATTCCTCTGACCTGGCATCAGGGCACTTTGGAGAAACTGCCCTGATGGAGCCTTGCTTTTGTTTGGGGGAGGGTAAACACTCTTCCAGTTTCTGGCATAGTGCAGCTGAAAAGCAGGGGCAGCCTCTGACTTGGGCGCCTGGTGTGTGCTCTGCCCCTCCCGCACCCCTAAGCACGGTCTCCGCATTGGCCCGTGTATGGAAATCACAGGTTATAACTTGCTGCTACTTGGCTGACCCCCATGGGTTACTGCAGGGACTTCACGCCAGCCTCTGCAGAGCCTGTCGCCCACGCTGACAGGACGCGGGTGCAGACTGTCCAGGACGGTCTGTGCTGGTGCCTGCAGAGTCCGTCACCCGTGAGGACCAGACGCAGGTGCACTGTCTAGAATGCCACAATGGACCAGTCCTTGGCCCTCTGTCACTGCTCAGAGGACACTCTCTCTCCCTCACTGGGGTGTCATCCCGCCGGCCTCCCCCACAACTTGGAGTGTGGGCCCCTAGCCGGTTACCTAGTCTCATGGCTTGAGAACTCCTCAGGCTCCTGATTCCCAAATTCGTGTCTCCAGTCCCCTCTCCTCCTACAACGAGACAGGATGAGGAGAGGCTGGGGAAGTTGGGGGATCCTTAGGGCAGAACCGTCCTCCCACAACATGTTGGAGCCCGGCCTATTTCACCAATTAGGCCTTTATTTGGATTTAGAGGAAAATTAAACTGAGAGGAAATAGGAACCCCCTCCCCTGAGAAAATCAAACTTATAATTTATTTTAGGGATTGCCAGCTATTTTTATAAAATAAAAACATGTTTCAAATTCAGGATAACGTTGTGATGACATGATTCTAATGCCCTTGAGTGGTGGGTTTCAATTCACATAATGTGCTCAGTTATCACCACGGGTGGAGCACACAACAGCAGATCGAAAGGTTAATCTCTCATGACTTAAGTCTCAACTTAATACAAATGATATCCCCTTTGGTTTGACATAGCTCTTTTCTGAGTGTAAAATGGCTGATTTAGCTTGGAAGATGGGGGAGCAGTGTGGGACACAGAAGTGGGGGTCACTTGTGTTCTGACCACTGACCAGCGCGGCTCCAGACCATGGTCTCTGGTCCCAAGGGCCCCTCGTGCTCCTCATTTCTCCCGTGGGGTCAGAGCCCCCTGTTCTGTGGGTGGATGCTCCCTGGGGGTACGGGTTTCGGGGAGCAGTCAGGAGAGGCCAGGCCTGGAAGGTGGGCATAGGGAGATGGGCAGGCTGCCTGCAGATGGAGCTCCCTGAAATCCTGGTTTGTGTGAGTCTTTGCCCAGATACGTGCACACTGACATAATAAAATGCATCTTTTTTTCCTTAAGATTTTTTGATGTGGACCATTTTTAAAGTCTATTGAATTTGTTGCAATATTGCTTCTGAGGCTTGGGAGTTCTTAGCTCCCCGACCAGAGATTAAACTTGCACCCCCTGCATTGGAAGGCATCCCAACCACTGGACCTCCAGGAAAGTCCCTCAAATGCGTCCTAAACAGCGTTCAGTCCCTGGTCTTTGTTCAGCTGCTCAGATGACTCGCTGGCAGAGTTTTGGTGTCAGAAAGAAGTTTAGTCTTGATCATTCTTTCACCCGCTGTGTGGCCGAGGCCTGGGTCACCTGAACCCGTTGCCGCCGAGCCTCTGGTGGTGCCCAGTGGTCAGGGCCCCCACGGCCTCCTCGAGATGGTGCTCTGGGTGGTCACCTCAGTCCTCTCAGTTCCTCCGAGTTCCCACTTGTGTGTATTTGAAAGGAAACTTGGTCTTCTAGATGCTAGAGGAGTCTGTGCATGAACTGGTGGTGAAGCAGCTGAAGCGGCATCAGAACACACTGGAGGACAAGTTCATCGTGTGCCTGAGCAGAGCCACGAAGAACTTCCCTCCTCTGGCTGACAGGTGGGGGTGGCGTCTGCCTGCCTGCTGGGGAGGGTCATGCGCGGGGTGGGTGGTTGTGTCCGTCTGCCTGCCCCTGCCTGCGGAGAGGGTCGTGGGGCGTTGTCAGCACCTGCCTGCCGGGGACAGTCCTGGTGGGGGTCAGTGCCCCTCCGCTCACTGGCCCTGCCCGCTGCCCAGGTTCATGAACAGCGTGCTCTTCCTGCTGCCGAGGTTCCACGGTGTGATGAAGACACTGTGTCTGGAGGTGGTGCTGTGTCGTGTGGAGGAGACCCCTGACCTGTACCTGCAGCTGAAGAGCAAGGATTTCGTTCAGGTCATGAGGCACAGGTGAGTGGCCGCCGCCTGTGTCCTTGGATGCAGCTGTTTGTTCCGCTGTCCCCTCAACTCAAGGGGACTTGTGAGTCTTCATGACAGGAGTGTTTGTTCACTTTGACACCTGACACTTGAGAGGCCCCGTCTTGGGTTGTCCAGGGCTGTTTTCAAATTCAAAATGTGTGGTTTTGAGTTCCGTACCTGTTCTGTCAGCTAACAGGCTTCCATTATTTGTTAAATTTGTTTATTTTCAAAATGGTAACACGCGATTACGGTAAATGTTAACAGAGGGCTGCTGATGGCACCCCGTGTGTTCCTCCCTCTGCTGTTTTCCTCCCGCCTGTGTGCACACTTTTACACGGTGATAAACTGTCTTTGTGTTGGTTTCCTCCAGTCAGCCTGGCTCAGTGTCTACTGTGTGTGGAGCCTTCAGCTGGTGCTTATTTAAGGAGGACATGGGGGTGCACCACATTGGGCCCTGACTGCACTTAACCCCTGGTGCCTGACCAGCCCTGGAAACCATTTTTTAAAGTCATGAAATCCTTTATAGTTAGCTTATTTTGTTTGACTTTTGTCAGGTTTTTTTAAAAATGAACTTTTTATTTTGGAATAATTTGATTTTTACAGAAAAGTTAGAAGTACACAGAATTCGCACACACCTTTCACCTAGCTTCCCCATCTTACATCATCAGGGTGTTTCTCTAAACCAAGAAGTTAACATTAGTGCACTTCTGTCTATTTGAAATCACCAGTTTCCTCATCCTCTTCCTAGGATCCAGGCAGGACACTACAGTATTAATTTCCTTTTCATAATCTAGGCCATGATAATTATTTTCAAGAGTTTAATTTTTATATAAATGTAGTATTAGCTATAATAATAAAATCTGAAATACAGAACAGCACAGAGAAGAAAATGTTACCTGTCATATCTAAAGGTATAGTAATAGCAGTTAAGTCTGTGTTTTTGAAAATTCCTGTTTTTATAGAGATGATGAGAGACAGAAAGTGTGTTTGGACATAATTTCCAAGATGATGGCACGGCTGAGACCGGCAGAGCTCCGGGAGCTCCTGAGCGCCGTGGTGGAGTTCCTGGCTCACCCTGCAGTGCTGTGCCGTGAGCGGATGTACGCCATCCTCATGTGGGTCCATGACAACTACAGGTGAGCGCCTCGCCTGTCCCCGCCAGACGCTCGTGTCCCGTCTCTTAGGGAGCGTCTGGGTGCCTCCAGCAGTCTGGAATGACTATAATAAATGATAAGACATTTAAAAATGTGTGGTTAACAACTGCAACAAGTTTGGTATGTTGAGATATATTCTCATCTTACTGCATTTCGTGAACCCGTGGGAAATGTTCAGAGCGCGGTGTTGCTGATTGAGCTGAAAGTGTACTTTGTTTCCCTTACAGTCTGACAAGGTTTAGGAAGGAGCTCCTGGGATGTTTCCTCCTTGGGGACTGTGGTCCTGCTCGCCAGCTGGCCACCAGGGCCCGGGTCAGGGTGCAGGCCCCGTGGGGGGGGTGGAAGTTGGGGAAGAGGCAGGTTTCGTTACTTTCATCCTAGACAACATTGTTGGGTTGACCTAGAGCAGCAGAAGGAGCAGTAACAGTTTTATTGTCTTGTGACTGCTCTCAGAGACCCAGAGAGTCAGGCAGATGAAGACTCGCGTGAAGTATTCAAGCTGGCGAAAGATGTGTTGATCCAAGGGCTGACCGACGAGAACCCTGGGCTTCAGTAAGTGCCCCTCCCGGAGCAGCGTGGGTGGGTGGGCACATTCAGGGCTCTTTCTAGGCCAATGTGGGGTCTCTCTGAGGTGTAAAAGGGCCTTTGCTGTATTAGCCTTTTCTCTGCCTCTTGCTGGCATAAGAAAAATGTATTTTAAATCACATTAGAACCTGAAAGTCCTGGCATGTTACTTTAATATACAAGTCTTGAAAAACTGGTGTGGGTAACGCTGTCTTAACTGTGCTGTGAGTTACAGCATCTCAGGATGAGAAACCTGTAATGAAAAGTGGGTTGTCATTCCCCATTTAACCCCAAGTGAGCTCCCACCCTGCACATCAGTGTCAGACTGCGTGCTGGAGGCCTTGGAAACCAGAGGGCGCTGCAGCGCCATCACAGATGCCCACACGCTCGCCACGCGCTCGTTATGTTATAGCAGGCAGGGCGGAAACCCTGACGATTCTGTGTGTCAGCTAACTTGGAGCGTACTGCAATTTTTAATTCATTGAGCTTTTAAAAATTGTATTTGGACTCCTCAAACATTCACAAATTATAAAGCCGGATCTGGTTTTTAATTTCTTTAATAGTTTGACTATTTTCTGTTCACATTATGTTTTGAATATTTTGTGGCACTAATGTGTAGAGTGAATTGTCTTAGTAAGACAATGAAGGACTATATATATAGTTCTCTTGGTGTTTTCTCAGTTTCAGAGTATGTCATGTAAAATTCTCATCTTTGCAAACTTCTGGGTAATAGAAATGAGAATAGAATGATCCAGCTTCTCACCTCCTGTTAAGTATGCCAGCATTCTGGAATATTTCCCCTTCAGCACGTGCCTCATCTGTCAGGCAGCTTACCTGTGGATGGAGGTCTGCACGTGGATGGAGTCCCAGGGCTGATCTCCGGTGGAAGAAGAGATCTTCCCCGTGGGGCACACGTAGAGACCTCCTCTTCTTCTTTCTTCTCTGCCTTCCAGATTAACTATTCGGAACTTCTGGAGCCATGAAACTAGGTTGCCTTCAAATACCTTGGACCGATTGCTGGCCCTAAATTCCTTATATTCTCCTAAGATAGAAGTGCACTTCTTGAGTTTAGCGACAGATTTCCTGCTTGAAATGACCAGCCTGAGCCCCGACTTCCGGACTTCCCTGTTTGAGCACCCTCTGTCAGAGTGTGAGTTTCAGGTGAGCTCTGGCCCTGTGAGCTGACTATCCCGCCTGTTGGTCAGCAGACTTTGTCCACTGGTGTTAAATCCTTGCTTTTTTCTTTAATTAAGGTATAATTAGGATAGTATTTGTTTTCAGTGCACAAGGTAGTGATTTGATATTTGTATATATTACAGAATTATCACCACAATAAATCTAGTTAACATCCATCACTGCCCATAGTTAGAGGTTTTTTATCTTGCGATGAGAACTTTCAAGATATACTCTCTTACAAAACTTCACGTATACGAATGGTGTTACTGACTGTAGTCGCCATGCGCACATCGCCCCCCAGATCTTACTTACAGCTGTGAGTCCGTGCCCTTCGACCCCCTTCACCCGTCTCCACCACCCCTCACCTCTGACAACCACCAATCTGTTCTCTGTTTCTATGAGCTTTTTTGGTTTGGTTTTGTTAGGTTTTTGTTTTAGATTTTACGTATGAATAAGATCACGCAGTATTTGTGTTTCTCTCTGACTTATTTCATGTAGCATAATATCTTCAGGGTCCATCCATGTTGTTGCAAATGGCAGGATTTCGTTGTGTTTCAAAGCTGAGAGCTGAGTAGTAGCCCATCATTGTGTGTGGTGTGAGTGCGTGCGCGCTCACCACACGTCTTCTTTCTCCTTTTGTCTGCTGACGGACACTTAGGTTGTCTCCATATCCTGGCTGTTGTCAGCAGTGCTGTTATGAACACTGGGGTGCCTGTGTCTTTTCCCATTAGTGTTTTTGTTCTCTTCTGATAAACACCCAGCTGTGGGGTTGCTGGATCCTCTGGTGGTTCTATTTATAATTTCCTGAGGAACCTGCACTCTGCTGTCCACATGGCAGCAGCAGGTTACACGCCCACCCAGTGCACAGGGTGCCCTTCCCCCCTCAGCTGCAGGTGCCACCTCTCTCTCCTGGTCACAGCCACACGGCAGGCGTCTGGTGATGCCTCACTGTGGTTCGATTGGCGTTTCCCTGATGACTCGTGCTGGCTTCCTGAGTTTACTTGGAATCCACACACATTCTTCCCGAGATGCCCACCTGCACCTCACCCCGCTCGCCCCCTGTCCTGCACACAGCTCACCCTTGTCCCTTCGGCCTCCATGGAGGCATTTCCTTCCCCCGCTCCCCCTCCACGCCCCGTAGGTGCTTGTTTGCACCTCTACCTGGCAGCACCGCTGATGAGCCACATGATGACTCACAGCCCTGACGCAGAGCCCCCGCCCCATCCCCCCATGTCCCCAGCATCTCCCATTCTGGATACTTGGCAGGGGCAGTGGGGTCAGAGGAGCCGAGTCATTCCCTGAGCGTGGCAGTGAGCCTCTGAATGCAGGATGTTAGGAGGAGAAAAGCAGTTTTTCTCCCCAGCACTGATTGGTTTTATTTGTTGACAGATAATTGTTCTGTTAAAAATTTTAAATTTGAGAAAGTTGTTCTTCAGCGACTTCTTGCAGAGCTACATGGAGTGTAGTACTGTTTGTGGAGAGGACTGTGGAGTTTTAAATAAAGCATTTGCATGTTCTGAGAAGGGCCGTGACCTCACCTGACCCTCTCTCCTGGCAGGAGTATACCATTGACCCTGACTGGCGCTTCCGGAGTACGGTCCTCACACCAATGTTTGTTGAGACTCAGGCGTCTCAGAGCACGCTCCAGGCCCGGACCCAGGAAGGGTCCATCTCGGCTCACAGGGCGATGGCTGGGCAGGTCCGGGCCACCCAGCAGCAGCTCGACTTCACGCCCACACAGAGCGCAGGTACTGCCTCCGCTGTGGGTATGCATGCCGAGGGCACCGTGAAGGCCTTGATGGCAGGAGGGAGGATGGGCTGGGTCCCTGGGTTGTAGATTCGGGGGTGGGGTGGCCTCGAGGGGCCCTGGGGACAGAGGTGGGGAGGGCTGTGCAACCAGCAAACGTGCTGGGCTCTTTAGAGTGCGTGATGCCATCCATTGGACTGTCTGTGTTTTTACCACAATTTTAAAAAGGGGGAGAAAAACATTATTTCTGACTGGAGAAAACAAGAAAGATTTCAGTACATGTAAGTTTTAGTTTGATTTTTGTCCGGAAACATCTGTCCATTGCATCCCATTTAAAAACGCTTGTCTCAGAAGCAAAGCAGAGCTAAACCAGATTCACTTACTGTGTTCGTAGTTGATTAAACTGCTCTTTCTCAAACGGTTCAGCTGTTTCCTTTGATCATCAGAGTATCAGTTGTAGAGTAAAATCCCCAAGTCGTTTTTATGGAAATACTTCAGTGTTTTTCCCTTATGTAATTTTTTCATACTCTGTTGTGGAAATAGGACTAACTTGGCCAATTACCGTGGGACCTTTAGAAACTGATGTTAGAAATCACAGACCTTAGTGGCATGTAGATGCTGTGTCATCCTGACGAGCATGTGGTGGTCTCCCTCGTGCCCACAAGGACAGGAGGTCCGGCTGCCGGGCCTCCTTGGGACATGGCCCACCCTGGTAACTGTGGGCTGCCCTGCTCTCGAGCAGCAGGTCCTGGCCGAGGTGCTGGCCGAGCGGCGCTGCTGTGACCCGCGCATCGTTTGTGTTTGCAGGGGGAAGAGTGCTCTCCCACTGGCTGACGGCGGGCAGCCCCGACCCTCTGGGTGGCAGCCTGGCCCCCACCGCCGAGGCCTCGTCTGCGTCCCTGCTGTTTGCCCACAAGAGGCCCGAGAGGCCCCGGGGGACGCCCCTGAAGCCCGTGGGGCCTGAATTTGGGAAGAAAAGGCTAGGACTCCTTGAGGATGAGGTGGACGACGGAGCACAAGGTAAAAGTGTTGAAACGCCTGCCTCCACAAACTCATGACTGTTCCTGAGTCCGGGTGGCCTGCGTGGAGCCCAGCACCACGTGGGAGCCTGGTTTGGAGTCCAGAAAGCGGTTGCCTGAACTGGCTTGGCCCCTCACTCAGGGCTCCCAGGGGTCTAGAGGCCATGGTACTAGCAGGATGGGGAAGCTGAGTCAGAGAGAGTTTAGGTTCGGGGGCTGGGAGGGTCAGGGCAGGCCTGAGGGCAGGAATGGGGATGCAGACATTCGGCTCACCGGGGTTGGGGGTGTGCTCCGGGAGGAGCCCCGGCCAGATGCCCCCCAGACTCGAGAGAAGCCCCCAGCCCCATCCCCGGGCCCCCTTCCCCAGCCAGCCTCATCTTCACATCCAGCTCGTCAGTGTTGCTTCCACAGCTCCAGTTGGCGTTACTGTGGCCCCCTTTCTTTGGGGTCTTGGTCACTTTCTCCCTTGCCCACCCCCTCTCTCCACACTGTCACCGACGTCCTGAACAGGTCTTGCTGCGGCTTGGCTCACGTCGGGCTTCTCCTTTCTCGTGTGGTCACTGTTCATGGGCATTAATGGCCTCCGTTTCCTTTTTGGTTGCAGTAGAGTTGTGTTGATTTCTCCTGTGTGGCACAGTGATCCACCTGCATGTATGTACATATATACGTGTTCTTTCTCATTAGGAAACGGCTTCCCTTTTCTCCCGTGGGTGATTTTGCTGATAATTTCCAAACGTCAGTTTTCTCTTGTAGGAATTCCACCTTGACTGTCAGACCCGAGGGATTACCCTTCCAATTTTCCCTTCTTACCATCTCTGCTTGGCTCTGGGCACAGCGATACCTTCTGACTGTGCGTGTGCGTGACGATGTCCAGTCTCTAGTTCCCACGAGCTTCTGTGCTCTTGGAAAGTCCCTTCCATGCCCTGTTACAGGACCTATTTTTGCTCTTGTGATAAAGGGTCATTTAACAAATTTTTTTCCTAGATGGTCTGCTTTCAACATTTTCTCCCCCCTGTTGCTTTGGTTCCTATTTTTCTTACTTGAAGCTTTGCTCAAACGTCAGCTGATTTTCAGCTTTTGCTGTGTCCAGGCAGGCAGTAACTGGCGTTGGGAGTGGTGGCTGCACACTGGGTGTGCTGACTGGCCTCACCAGACGTGGAGGCCCCCGTTTTGTACTGGGTGGTCCCCCTCCAAGGCCAGGTCTCCCCGCTCCCGCCTGCACGTCCAGGCCTGGTGCTGGGGCAGCGCTGGGTTCCCCAGTGGTCCCCGCTGCGGGGGCTCTGCTCCAGCCATGTGGCCCCGCACCTCCAGCCTCAGCCTCGCATTTCTAAGCCCTCTCTTTCTCCAAGATGTCCGAGCCCTGCCTGCTTCCTCCATGCAGCCTCAGTTCTCCAGCTTCCAAAACTGCGCTTCACAGGCTTAGGTTGTTTTGGAAATAGAGCGGCGGGGAGTAGGAGATGGAGACGAGCAGATGCCTCATTTCATGTCAGCAATTCTGGGGAGGAGGGGACGACATCAGCCGCGCATAACCAACCTGCTGTCTGTTCTTCAGCTCCAGATAATCGTGCAGAAATACTGCGATTACGCAGACGATTTCTAAAGGACCAAGAAAAGCTGAGTTTGATTTATGCCAGGAAAGGTGTTGTGGAGCAAAAGCGAGAAAAGGTTTGTACCCATTTCTGGAATTTGGTCGGAAATAGGTATTTCTGTCACAGGATGTGTGCCCAGGAGATGTCTTCTGGCTGGCCTAGGCCAGATCGCAGAGATGGCCCATGCGATCCCACCTCCAGGTGTCCCCTGAGCCCCACTGCTCTGCTGGGGAGTGGGAGGTGCTGTTCTCTCTGGACAGACAGGCTTTCTGCATGAGGTGGAGACCAGACCCCCCCCGCCCCCAGTGCCCTGGGGTCACGTCTCCCAGCTGCAGTCCCCGCAGCCTTGAGGCCAGAGCCCTGACGCCGTGGCTGAGGGCAAACAAACCGAGGGGCTGTGCTCCTGGAGGCTGGTGGGGAGCTGGGTGAGGAGCGTGGCCAGTCCCGAGCTGCCTACTGCAGACACACGTGTGGCATGAATGGATGGTTGAACGTTTCTCCCAATGTGGAAGTAACAGCAGAAGTTGTTCAGCCCTAGAGTCAGTGTGAGATACAGATCAGAGATGTTGACAGGCTGTTCTAGGATTAGACTGTGGGTGAGAATCCTGTTTCCATTGTGACTCAGTTTAAATCCTCAGGCACTTCACTTCCAAGTCTGCGTGTGAAATGGTCAAAAGGTTCCACTGTCTTCTGTGGAAAGATTGGACTTCCCTATATCTCTGTAACCACAGCACTGCAGGCCGAGGGCCGGCCCCACCCAGCCTAGGGTCCTTCGCTCCAGCCTCCTCATTAAGCCTGAGTCCTGCCTGGGCTTCTTGAGGGGACAGGGCGGGGGTGGGATAGAGGCACTCGGCTGATCGCTGAGGGTCTCAGGGAATGGATGGAGTGTGGCCCGGGACCTGGGGTGGCCTTGCTGGGTGTCGTCACCACTCTCAGCAGAGGCGTTTGGGGGTCCCCTCTGCTCTTGCAGCTGCAGAGCAGCATGTAGCAGATGGAGAAGCTGGGCCGCCTCAGGGGTTAGCCAGGATGTACGCGTGTGAGGGAGTGCCCTGTGAGGGGAACAGGGCCCGCAGGGGGAACCTGGCCCCACAGAGGGAACGGCCCCTTGGCATTGGAACTGGTACCCGCTGGGGGAATGGGGCCCGAAGGGGGAACAGCTGCAGAGAGCAGGGCCAGCTGGGGCCAGTGGGCTCTGTAGCCAAGGTTTGTCTTGAGAGTGACAAAGAAATACAGTCTTCTCATTTGTGGGTTGAAAAAGTTTTAAATCAAGTTCTCTAATTTCAGAGAAACTCGGATTTCTTTGTAACAGATCTTTAAATAATCTTCCCATTGCACATCTGACACTGGTTTTGGGCTCACTGTCTGCCACCTTGATCAAGTGTAGTGACTAGAGCATCTTGGATAGAATTGACCTTGATTCACTTTTGTCAGTGGTGGGTGAGGATGCTTTCATCACCCAAGCACTACTCTTTAGATGAAAGTTGTAACCTTCCTGTATTGCTGATGATCGTAGGAGATCAAGAGTGAGTTGAAAATGAAGCACGAGGCTCAGGTCGTCTTGTACAGAAGTTACCGCCGTGGAGACCTTCCTGACATCCAGATTCCGCACAGCAGCCTGATCACCCCGCTGCAGGCTGTGGCCCAGGTCAGTGCGGGGCTGGCACATGCTCTGGGGCCGTTGCCTCATGTGGGAGCAGGGGTGACCTGTCCCCAACACGGGCCTCAGTGCTGAGCCTCATCCCAAGTCCTGGCTCCCGGGGACCCCGCCATGGGGTCCCATCCAGCACTTTGCTCTGGGCCCAGTGTCTCTGTGTGCTAGTCACACCGCACTCTTTTTCTCACCAGTGATGTTGGTGGGAATGAAATAGTATGTAAGTAGCTTCACCACTTAAATCATTGATTATACAAAACCCTCTTGTGGGGGTGATAGGGAAGGTCAGTGGTATCAGCATCCTCCTCCAAAATTCCCATGCACCGAGGACTGAAATACTCCTCTGCGTCGTTAGGGTGACCACGAGCTTCAGGAGTGAGTGAGGTTCTGTAGCTGAGTGCTCTGAGATAAACGGGATATTTATCCCTCAAAAGTCTGGTTAAGATTCCTTTGACTTTAATGAAGTAATTTTAAAAATCTTCATACTGTGTCATATAGTACATAATTAGGTACTGAAACTTGATGCCTCATATTTTTACTGTACTTAAGCTTGCAGTACTAATATTGATCATAAGTGATAAGTGAAAGTCGCTCAGTTGTGTCTGACTCCTTGTGACCCCATGGACTATACAGTCCATGGAATTCTCCAAGCCAGAATACTGGAGTGGGTAGCCTTTCCCTTTTCCAGGGAATCTTCCCAACCCAGGGCTTGAACCCAGGTCTCCTGCATCGCAGGCACTTTCTTTACCAGCTGAACTATTGGGAAAGCCCAATATTGATCATAATAATAGGTTACGTCTGTGTAGCGCATTACTGCTTTATAAGCTTTTTACTAATCTAACTATTTATAAAGTGATAGGAATTTGCAAAATAGCGTACAGCCCCACATCCCTTCCCAGCTTTATTGGTGGGCACAGTCCTCCAGTGACGTTGCCCAGCGTGGCGACCGGCGGCAGCGCTTGATGTTTCAGGCCGGGCTCTGACGCATGGGCAAGTCAGTGCACCTGTCCCACTCGGGAATGTCTTACAGAGAGACCCGCTCGTCGCGAGGCAGCTCTTCGGCAGCCTGTGCTCGGGGATCCTGAGGGAGTCGGGCGAGCGCAGGACAGTGGCTGAGGGGCGGGGCGCCGCCCAGAAGCTCCTGCAGGATTTCACGTGCTTTCTGGACACCAGCTTCTCCTTCTTCCCGCCCTTCGTGTCTTGCATCCAGGTGAGGCTGTCGGCACGCCCGTGTCCCAGTGGCTCTGCTGGTTTCCCAGTTGCAGTATGGGTTTAACACAGCAGCTGGACTCTGGTGGGGCCACCTCCTCCCAGGTGACTCAGGGCAGCTTACTTATTCTTTTTGGCTGTGCTGGGTCTTCCTTGCTGTGTGGGCTCTTCTCTAGTTGTGTTGGCGGGGGGTGCGGGGCCTACTCTTTGTTGTGGTGCACGGGCTTCTCATTGCCATGGCTTCTCTTGTTGTGTAGCTCAGGTTCTAGGACACGGGCTTCAGTAGTCCTGGGTCCCGGGCTCTGGAGCACAGACTTGGTAGTTTGGCACCTGGGCTTAGTTTCTCCATGCGATGTGGAATTTTCCAGAGCAGGGATTGAACCTGTGTCTCCTGCCTTGATAGGCAGATTCTTTACCATTAAGCCACCAGGGAAGCCCCAACTAATTTGTATTTTTTTTTTAATTTATATATGACAGAATAATCTGAGATCCAACTTAATACAAAGTTGCTCTGACTGTGTCAGCTTGTCCCTGCAGGGTTCTGGTCACACCTGCATGTCACGTGGCACCCAGCCCTGCTGTCACCTTTGGGGACATTGACGGAGTACGTGCCTACCTGTGCACTGGGTGGGGACCAGGCAAAGGGGACACAGAACTACACTCGGTGGGGGCAGGCGGGGGGCAGGCAGAGGTGGAAGGTCACGAGGGCATGGCACATGATGCAGAAGTGGGTGGGGTGCAGGGCCTGATGGGCAGATCAGCGGGCCACACCTTGCTGGGGGGTGGGGGGTGCTGTGCACCATTGCAGACACGGGGGACACAGGTGTCAGAGAAGGTTTCCATAGCAATGCAGTTCGAACAGAGGACTAGTGTAGATGTACTTCTGTAACCACTAAGCATACTTATTAGGGGATTAAGAAATACTTTCTTTATACTCGAAACATGGATAATTACAAAGCCCCTAATAGAAAATCATCTGGATTCATGTCAGTATTTTTGTAATTAGTAACGTCCTTGGAGTAGTTTAAAAATTTTGTTCTTTAATGCTGTTTATCAGTAGCTGTGGTTTGCAAACTGGGTAATAATTCCTTGAGTTGAAGTATTTATTATGCCTACTTTGTTCTTTTCCATGCAGCATGAAACTGTTAATACAGTTTCTTTTTATGTACTCTACTTTTTATTGGTTTATAATTTACATGTAGAATTCTTTCATTGATTTTCTCCTGGCAATACCAAAGACAAGGCTTGAGAAATTATATTGCATCAGCCAGTGTTTCAGAGTAAGTTTCTCTTCACGTTGTATCCTACAGTGATTTTTTTATATCTGAATTTCTAGTTTTGCAGTTTTGTCCACTGCTGTGTAAGGAGGTTTCCATAGGTAACATATCACCCTGCAGCTTGCCTTCGGGCCCAGAACTGGGGGAGCCGCACGGGAGGGATCCAGGTGCAGACTTGGTCTGAGACTGTGTGTGAAGTGCTCCATGTCTCTCTCCCGTGACTGCTAACGCCAGAACTTAGTGTTTTTGGTAAAACGAGGTGCTCCTGGTTGGAGACCCTCTCACTGAAGGACTGCGTATCTGTGTCTTGCCAGGAGATCAGCTGCCAACACGCTGACCTGCTGAGCCTCAACCCGGCTCTGGTCAGTGGGGCCGGCCTGGCGGGCCTGCAGCAGCCCGGGGCCATCTGCCTGCTGGAGGAGGCGCTGTTGCGACTGGCACCCCAGGAGCCGCCCGCCAAGCGTGCGCGGGGGAGGCCTGGCCTGCCCCCCGACGTCGGCAGGTGGATGGAACTTGCCAAGTAAGCTCTGGGCCCCGACCCTGCTGTGGCCAAAGCGATGCGTCTAATACAGTTACTTTATGTGGGCAACACACAATCCTGTTTGAGTCTTCTCTTACCTGAGGTTTATCATGAGAAACCCAGTGCCTAATTCTCAGGCACTGGATTCTGAGGGCACTGGATTAGGGTGAGACTGGATTTGCACTTTTCCTGAAGCACTGGTTTTAAGATATTCCAGGTTCTGGGAAAAGCATAAAAGAGTGTCACTGTTGTGTAGTCACTCCTGTCCCTGTACCAGCGAGAAGTGAGCAGTAGGAGCTGTGTCGCTGCTGAGGAGCCTCACAGTCCGGGTGTGACCCATCCCCTGGGGGACGACGTGCTGGGGCTGCTGCTCTGCCCACAGGCTGTTCCCACCCCGTCGTGTCCTCTGTGGGCATGGATGGTCGTGACACCTTGTGTGGAGACACTGAAGACAGGAAGAAGTCTCCAGGGAGGAGGGAATGGACTTTTAGACACCTGAGCCTGTCTTCAAGCGGGAGGCTTGGCTGATGGGCCCACAAATTTGTGTTGACATCACAGTTGAAACGCTCAGTAACATCGAGACAGCCGTTGAATGTGGAGTACATGGCATCTGTAGGACCAGAACTAGTTTACCTACTTCTGGGTTTTGGACCACATTCCAGATTCCAGAAAGGTCCCCACAGATAAGTGTTTCAGTGATGGCGTGACATAGAACAGTCTCATTTAATGAGTCAACTTGTGCATTGTAAAGCTAGGATATTTTCAGCTTTTACATTGAGTGCACTTTAGAATGGGCTTCCCAAGGGGATGCTCTTGGCAAAGTGCCACTAGTGGTTAGTGGCAAAGAAGCCGCCTACCAATGCAGGAGACATGAGAGAAGGCATAGATTCCTGGGCCGGGAAGGTCCCCTGGAGGGGAGGGCGTGGCAGCCCACTCCAGTATTCGTGCCTGGAGAATCCCATGGACAGAGAAGCCTGGCAGGCTACAGTCCACGGGGTCACAAGAAGTCAGACCAGCTGAGGTGACTGAGCACACATGCATGCACTTTAGAATAATTTCTGCCTTCTCTATGGCTCAAGTAATAAAACTTAAAGGTAATTTCAAAATTCTTAAGATTTTATGTTTTAACAAAACAATATGACATCTTTTTTAGTTATTATAATTGTGGCATCTTGATTTAATATCATTTCAAGAAAGACTTGAAAAATATTAGGGCATTCACTGATTTGTCCTCTTTTTTTTTTTGATCTGTTTCATAGACTGTACAGGTCGATCGGGGAGTATGACATCCTCCGTGGTATTTTCAGCAGTGAGATTGGAACAAAGCAGATCACTCAGGACGCGCTGTTAGCAGAAGCAAGAAGTGACTATTCTGAAGCTGCCAGGCTATATAACGAGGTAGAGCTGATCTCCAGCGAGTGTGTCAGTTGCTTTACCACTTCTGTTCTCTGGATGGAAACACTGTCAGCTTTAGAATTTAGACCTTCAGATATTCAGCTGTATTCCTTAACTTTTGCACAAAGATTACTACCAGAAAATGGTTTCATAATAACTGAACGTGAACTAGTTACTGTTCTGATTCTTACTCTTTTTAAGAAAATACTGAATCAAAGAGAAAGTGTTTTTTACCAAGTTAGTATGAAATTGTAAGATGTCATTTCAGTATCTGGTATTGTAATATAGTTTCTGTTTGAGTCGATTGTTTCCACTCTGGGAGTAAAACTTATAAAAAGGTGGGTGAGGGCTGGTTTGGAGAAGTCCAGTTTTGCACGTCTTGTGTTGGAGTTGCCCGTGGCTGAGTGTGGGTGTGTGGCAGGTACACACTGCAGTTGAGGGCCTTTGGCCTGTGCGAGACGTCTACATGGTGAAACCCTCTGCAGTCTTCTATAAATGTCCTGTTTTCTAATTTTCATTCTAAGAACTTTCCAAGTAGTGAAGAATCTACAGTATTTACATCAAATTAGGGGCCGTTTTCAGTTTTCAGCTTATTAATTGACTTTATAGTTAAGTTCCCCAAAGAAGTGGTTCTGTCCTAGCTGGGATTTTTAATATTCATTTGACTGTTAGGTTCCCTCAAGTTAACTCTCTTTTCCCTTTTTTCTCTACTTGTCATAAATCTGACAGTGATTATTCTTAGTGTGAACGTTACCTGTATCCAGTTTGGTAAAATAATCTTCACAGGCCCTCAACACACAAGAGTGGGCAGATGGCGAGCCCACGGAAGCTGAGAAGGACTTCTGGGAACTCGCGTCCCTTGACTGCTACAACCAGCTGGCCGAGTGGACGTCGCTGGAGTACTGCTCCACGGCTAGCGCTGATGGCGAGGGCACCCTGGACCTGAGCAAGATGTGGAGCGAGCCCTTCTATCAGGTGCGGGGCCATCTGTGAGGTCATCCAGGTAGATGTCCTCGATGGTCAAGTGCTCTCTCATTAATGAAGGTGTTTAAAACTTTTCAGAAACAGGAAAGTGGTTGTAAAGCATTAGAGTGTTTATAGAACTTGACTCCCCCAAACTCCATAATATGGTTAAACCACTGTGCTTCCCTCATAGCTCAGTTGGTAAAGAAGCTGCCTGCAATGCAGGAGACCTGGGTTGGATCCCTGGGCTGGGAAGATTCCCTGGAGAAGGGAAAGGCTACCTACTCCAGTATTCTAGCCTGGAGAATTCCATGGACTGTATAGTCCATGGGGTCGTAAAGAGTCGGACATGACTGAGCGATTTTAACTCACTCACTGTGCTCTTAGCTAATGCTTTCAAAACAAGCAGATGCCTTTACAGAGGAATGTTAGCCTCCCTGGTGTGACCATAGGGAGAGTGCTTCCTGTTGTGTCTGCACCGCACAGAGGCCTCACTGGGCTGGCCTGGCACCCATCTGCACCGCTGCCCTCGCCCGGCCTTCAGGTCCTCACTTGGTACTGCACGTCCGGTTCTCTTTCAGCTACAAGTAGTTCCCGTTTTCCATAGAACGTGTCCCTGTATGTTTTGTGGTTATAAAATAAGCAATTGTAGATGAACTTGCTTTAAAGATCATGGCCTTAGGTTTGAAACATTAAGCGCCATCATTTGAACCTGTGAAGTGACACCACAGATGCGTGGCGGCGCCATCTCGGCATGTCACATCCATTCTTGCTCTGCAGGAGACCTGCCTGCCATACATGGTGCGCAGCAAGCTGAAGCTGCTGCTGCGCGGGGAGGGCGACCAGGCACTGCTGACCTTTGTGGACGAGGCACTGACCTCCGAGCTGCGGAAGGCCCTGCTCGAGCTCCGCTACAGCCAGGAGCTGAGTCTCCTCTACCTCCTGCAGGACGACATTGACAGGGCCAAGTATTACATCCAGAACTGCATCCAGATGTTCATGCAGGTAACCTGGGCGCGCCCGCCGGCGGTGCGCTATTCCTGTGAGCTTGGGTCGACGTGGGCAGCTCGCTGGCCACTTCCCTCGGATTCCCTGCACACCAGCCAATGGCCTGGGGCCTTTTAGTGGCTGTTTCTGATTTAGAAAGTTCCTTTTGTTTTCCCTTGGGGTTTTCTTTCTCTCCCTGGACGAGTACCTGGGAGCAGGCCCCACCCCCAGGCATCTGGGTGGGAGGTGGTCGTGCAGGAGGGTCGTGCGGCCCCGCCAGCCAGGGTCTGTCCTGCCTCTGAGGTTGGCCGTTACGTTGTTAAAGATGCATCTTGTGTAGAGTCCCTGAATGTTTGTTGTTGCCGAACATAGACATTCACTGTCTTTATTCTAGTTTTTAAACATGTTTGAGGTTGAGTAGCAGTCCACTCGAGGAAGTTTATGGAAGGAGACATGTTGGCTTCTATAGCTGGCAGTTCTGTATTATAGGATATTGTGACTTTTAAGAATTGGTGGGGAATGGAGGCAGCAGCCCCTGATTGTATTGCTCTTATTGATTTTGTTGAACCAAAATGTAATTGAAAACCAAAATTTAAAAATAAATTAGACCATTTAATTGCTCCTGTGACCACTCAGACATCCCGTGTAACTGATCTGTTTATAGGGTGGTTGCTGTTTCATGTTTAGACTGTGTTAAAATCTGAAGCAGTACAGTGACCTGTAACCAATGCTAAATAACTTTTCCAGAACTATTCCAGTATTGATGTCCTCTTACACAGAAGTAGACTCACCAAATTGCAGTCTGTACAGACATTCATAGAAATTCAGGAGTTCATCAGCTTTATTAGCAAACAAGGTAATTTTTTATTTATATGTATCTTTTGTCCTTTCATAATTAGGAAGAGTTTTGGCATCTGAGTTTGTTTGGTGATAGTACATGTTTCTTAATGTATGGGTTAGAAACTGTCTTGAGTTTACTCCATGAATGTGTGTTTTGAGATTGTTGAAATAAGTGTTTAAAATAGTCCAGTGCTCTTCCGGGCATTTAAGAAGCTTCCAGGGAGCAGACGCTGTGGTCCCCACAGAGCAGAGCAGTCCAGGAGCCCCATGAAAAATTGGGGTGATAGAATCTGCAGGTAGGGCTTGAGTTGGGTATGGTCGGAAGAGAGGGGTTCTCAGAAGGCCAGCCTGAGCCTGGGGTACTGGTGTGACTGTCCCAGGTACCAGGTGGTGAGGTGAGGCCCGGGTGGCTGTGCCCAGACCGAAGGCCTTTCTGCTGCTGCTGAGTGGGCTTAATCCTGGTGCCGATGGAAGGTCCCCCAGAGTCAGAAGTAATGTCTTGTTAATTTCATTTCTATTTCTAAAAATAACTATGAAAGACTTCTTAGAGTACCGATAAAAGTTGGTATTCAGAACCATCTACCTGACTGTTCTCTGTTTTAAATTTGGAGAATGGTTTTTCAAGTATGTATTATTAGTGGCGTATCATTCTAGGAGCTGTGTTAGGCGTATCATTCTAGGAGCTGTATTTTACCCAGTTTTATAACAGCCTATGAGATGTAGGCTCAAAAACTAATATATATCATGGCATCTGATGACCGATGCTGAAGCTGGAATACTTTGGCCAGGTGACACGAAGAACTTACTCATTAGAAAAGACCCTGATGCTGGGAAAGACTGAAGGCAGGAGAAGAAGGGGACGACAGAGGATGAGATGGTTGGATGGCATTACTGACTTGATGCGCATGAGTCTGAGCAAACTCTGGGAGTCGGTGATGGACAGGGAAGCCTTGTGTGCTGCAGTCCATAGGGTTGCAAAGAGTGGGACATGACTGAATAACTAAACTGAACTAAACTGATCAGGTTTTGTATTTATTATGTCAGCAAATCTGGAAGACCCAGATGGGGTAGTACTAAAGAATGCTCTAACCATCAGACAATTGTACTCATCTTCCATGCTAGTAAGATCATGCTTATAATCTTGCATGCTAGGCTTCAGCATTATTCAAACCAAGAACTTCCAGGTATCTAAGCTGGGTTTAGAGAAGGAAGAAGAACTAGAGATCAGATTGCCAACATTCACTGGATTATAGAGAAAAATATCTATCTCTGTCTCATTGACAATGCTAAAGTCTCTCACTGTGTGGATCATACAAACTGTTGAAAGCTCTTAGATGGGAACACCAGACCATGTTACCTGTCTCCTGAGAAACCTGTATGCGTGTCAAGAAGAAACAGAACCTTGCATGGGACAACTGATTCATTCAAGACCGAGAAAGCAGTGTGACAGGGCTGTC
This sequence comes from Bos indicus, assembly GCF_029378745.1. Classification (NCBI taxonomy): domain Eukaryota; kingdom Metazoa; phylum Chordata; class Mammalia; order Artiodactyla; family Bovidae; genus Bos; species Bos indicus. The sequence continues at coordinate 19,800,654 of NC_091773.1, read as the reverse complement.
TGCTGTCACCCTGCTTGTTTAACCTATACACTGAGCACATCATGCGAAATGCCAGCCTGGATGAGTTACCAGCTGGAATCAAGATAGGTGGGAGAAACAACAACCACCTCAGATACGCAGATGATACCACTCTAACGGCAGAAAGCGAAGCGGGAACTAAAGAACCTCTTGATGAGGGTGAAGGAGGAAGGTGAAAGAGCTGGCTTAAAACTGTCAAGAAAACTAAAATCATGGCATCTGGCCCCATTACTGCATGGCACATAGAAGGGGAAGAGGTGGAAGTAGTGACAGATTTCCTCTTCTTGGGCTCCAAAATCACTGTGGATGGTGACTGCAGCCATGAAATCAGAAGATGCTTGCTTCTTGGCAGGAAAGCAATGACAAACGTAGATGGTGTGTTGAAAAGCAGAGACGAAAGTCCACTGTGGTTTTCCCAGTGGTCATGTACGGTTGTGAGAGCTGGACTGTTAAAGAAGGCAGAATGTCAGAGAATTCATGCCTTTGAACTGTGGTGCTAGAGAAGACTTCTGAGAGTCCCTTGGACAGCAAGGAGATCAAACCAGTCAATTTTAAGGGAGATCAACTCCGAACTGGAAGAACTGATGCTCGAACTGAAGCCCCAGTATTTTGGTCATCGGATGTGCACAGACGATTCATTGGACAAGTCCCTGATGCTGGGAAAGATTGAGGGTAGCAGGAGAAGAGGGTGTCAGAGGATGAAATGGCTGGACAGCATCACTGAAGCGATGAACATGAACCTGGGTAGACTCCGAGAGATACTGAGGGACTGAACAACAACAAATGAGACGTAGATTCTTTTTCCTCATTTATAGGGCATCAGAGATTGAGTAACTTACCTGAACAAGGTAAGCATGCTTTCTCACCATAGAAAGAAAACAAAAGCTTAAAACGTTGCTATTATTGTTCAGTCGCCCAGTTGTGTCTGACTCTTTGTGACCCCACGGCCTGCAGCACACCAAGACTACGTGTCCTTCACCACCTCCTGGAGTTGCGCAAACTCATGACCATTGAGTCAGTGATGCCATCCAACCATCTCATCCTCTGTCGTCCCCTTCTCCTCCTGCCTTCAATCTTTCCTAGCATCAGGGTCTCTTCTTATAAGGTAGCTCTTCCTATCAGGTGGCCAAAGTATTGAAGCCTCAGCATCAGTCCTTTCAATGAATATTCAGGACTGATTTCCTTTAGGATGGACTGGTTGGATCTCCTTGCAGTCCAAGGGCCTCTCAAGAGTCTTCTCCAACACCACAGTTCAAAAGCATCAATTCTTCAGCACTCAGTCTTCTTTATGGCCCAACTCTCACATCCATATATAACTACTGGAAAAACCATAGCTTTGACTAGAAGGACCTTTGTTAGTAATGTCTCTGCTTTTTAATATGCTGTCTAGGTTTGTCATAGCTTTTCTTCCAAGGAGCAAGCATCTTTTAATTTCATGGCTGCAGTCACCATCTGCAGTGATTTTGGAGCCTGAGAAAATAAGGTCTGTCACTATTTCCACTGTTTCCCCATCTACTTGCAATGAAATGATGGGACCAGATGCCATGATCTTTATTTTTTGAATGTTGAATTTTCAAACCTTGATGGCATCATCCTTTAGGGATTTGAATGGTTCTGCTGGAATTTCATTAACAGCAGCTTTATTAAGAGCAGTGCTTCTTAAGGCCAGCTTGACTTCGCAGTCCAGAATGTCTGGCTCTGGATGATTAACCACACCATCACAGTAATCTGGTTCATTAAGATCTTTTTTATACAGTTCTTCCATGTATTCATTCCATCTCTTCTTGATCTCTTCAGCATCTACTAGGTCTCTACCATTTTTATCCTTTATTGTGCCCATTTTTGGGCGGAATATTCCCTTAATGTTTCCAGTTTTCTTGAAGAGATCACTAGTCTTCCCCCTTTTGTTGTTTCTTCGATTATTAAGCACTGTTCATTGAAGACGGCCTTCTTGACTGTTGCAGCTGTATTTTGGAACTCTGCATTTAATTGGATGTACTTTTCCGTCTCTCCCTTGCTTTTCACTTCTCTTCGTTCTTCTGCTATTTGTAAAGCCTCCTCAGATAACCACTTTGCCTTCTTGCTTTTCTTTTTCTTTATAGTGGTTTTGTTTGTCACCTCCTGTACTGTGCTTAGTTCTTTAGGCATACTGTTAACTCGATCTAGTCCCTTGAATCTGTTCATTACCTCTGTTGCGAATTCATATGGGATTTAAGTCATACCTGGTTGTCCTATTGTTTTTCCAGTGGTTTTTTTTTTTTTTTTTTTTTTAGTTTAAGCCTGAATTTTGCTATGAGAAGTTGATGATCTGAGCTACAGTCAGCTGCTGGTCTTGTTTTTGCTGACAGTATACAGCTTCTCCATCTTTGGCTACAAAGAATGTAATCACTTTGATTTCAGTATTGACCATTTGGTGATGTCCACGTGTAAAGTCATCTCTTATATTGTTGAAAAAGGTTATTTGCTATGACTAGTGCATTCTCTTTAAATATTAGTGTTGTGGAATTTAGAAGCCCTTGAGCCAGGTTGTTTGGGGACTTTTGTCATGGTGACCTCACGTGCACACCAGATCTGGGTTGGTGGCCAATCCTCCATCAACGGACGAGTCTCCCCCTCCTCTGGGCACTCCCACGAGTGGCACGAGCAGGTTCGGTTGTCCCGCAACGATTCATATTAGATTTTGTAAACAAGAAAATTGGTTGCAACCCCATGAATAGCTTGTCAGTTTTCAGTGCTTTTTAGATTTTCGGATTGTGAGTGAGTGGAGCATTGTGATTGTGGACCTGTGGTGAGTGTAAAAACTGTGCATGTTTATGTCCTCCTCTTTCCTTGATGGCCTGAAGACATTAAGTTTTCATGCCAGAATATATTAAACATGGTAACTTTGTGCTCCTGTTGTGAACAATAGGGCCAAGTGTTGTAATTTGGACCAGGAATCTGAACTAAGTTTCTGTTTACTGATGGCAGCTCACTTTGTAAGGTGGTCTGATCATTGGGCTGTTGGCCACACTCATACCATAATGTCATTTTAGGTAATTTATCATCTCACGTTCCCCTGAAGAGACTTGTGAAAACCTGGACAAATCGATACCCTGATGCTAAAATGGACCCGATGAACGTCTGGGATGACATCATCACGAATCGGTGAGATGTGATCCCCCAAGTTGATATGATCTCTTTTCTGAAGTTTCCAGAATTGTTTTTCTCCCAAACTGTGGTTGAGCAGTGTGGAGTCTGAGCCTTGCGTGCGCCCGTTTCCACTGAGGTTGTCCATCAGCAGTCTCCCTGCCTGTGTGCGATCATGTCCCCTGTCCGTCCTGTGCTGGGTGGTGAGCTGTGGATGCGCTCGGAGGTGAGAGAAGGCGGGGCGGCCCCTCTGCTCCTGTCTCAGGGCTGCATGACGGGGAGCGACACCCCAACTTCTCAGCCCTGTTATGCACCATATGCCTCACTTCACCAGGTCTGAGGCTCTCTGCCTCCCTTGTAACAGCCCTGGGTGGTCCACAGGCAGATTCTTGCCACACGTATCCATGGGAGGAGCAGGGCCAGAGAGGCTGTGAGCTGTTTTGTGCAGAAACACAGTCAGCGGGACTGAAGGACTGTGACCCCACAGTTCCTCTTCCTGCCATTGGACCCTGTTTCCTCTGGTACTACAGCTTTTCAAAGATTCTCTTTTAATACTTTTTGTTTTTCAAACTTTTTTACTTTTTATTTTGAGACAATTCTGTAAAAAAAAATAACAAGAAAAGTGGCACTCTCCTGTATGCCTTTTTCTCAGATTCATGGTTTTTTTAAACATTTTAAATAGATGGCTGTATTAGCCTTTTTTTCTTTCTCTCTACATATATGTACTTATTTTTGGAACCATTTGAGGATAAGCTACACACATCTGCTTCTTTACCTCTTTGTTTATCAGTGTACCTTTCCTAAGAAAAAGAGTATTTTCTTAGAATCACAGTACAATAGTAACTTCTCTGTTTTCACTTTAATGTACAGCCTCAATTTCAGTTTTGTCATTTCTCCATTAATGTCCTGTAAAGCATTCTGGCCTTTAAGACAGGACGCAGCAGCATCGTATATGCATTTATTTAGCTGATATGTCTTCTTGATCTCCTTGAATCTGGGACAGTTCTTCAACTATCTTTCAGGACACTGATGCTCTGGAGGTGTTTTCTGTAGTTTGGGTTTAGCTGTATGTTGTCACGACTGTCCAGGTGAGATGCCCATGGTGGGAATGCGGCTGAAGCAGTGTGTGCGTCCTGCGGCATCCCTCCTAGAAACACAGAGTGTCCCCTGCCCTTCCTTTCCTGGGGGCAGTGGTGTTGGCTGTCTGGTTAAAGCAGTGTCCGGCCTTCCCGGGTGTCAGGCCTGTTTTCTCCTCTGCACCTAACGGATGACAGAGGAGGTGCTCTGCGACACGCTGGTCCTGCTCGATGAGGCCGCCGCCTCCACACTGGGTCTGGATGACCTTGGACAAAGCAGCCTTGGCAGTGCTGTCCAGTGACCATCGTCTCCCCCTGCCAAAGTGCCCGTGTTTGTCTGCACCTTGTAGGAAGCCCTCCTTCTCCCCCACCTGTTTATCTACTCATTTACTTAAATTTTAATTATTAGTATATAATCATGGAATCAAATTTTATTTATGGAATATAATCCATTCCTGTTCTTCTTTATTTCATGTTCAGAATGTCTCAGGTTTAGTTACTGGGAGACCTTTCGATCTGGTATTCCAGGCTCATCTTGCAAAATTATCCTCCTGTATTTTCTTCTAGAAATGTTATGGTTTCATTTTCTATGTCTAGGCCTGTGATCCAGTGAAAGATGATCCTGTAGATGGTGTGAGGCAGGGGTACAAGTGCACTTTTTCCATGTGGATATCTGATTGTGTAGTCCCATTTGTTCAAAAGTCTTAACTTTTTTTTCATTGGATTGCCTTGGCACCTTTTGTGAAAATCAGTGGCCATTATATTTGTGGGTCTTTTTTTGAATTCTCTGTCCTGTTTCTCGATTTTTATGCTTATCTTTTTACAATATCAAACTGTATTCATTACTGATGCTTTATGCTGCTGCTGCTGCTAAGTTGCTTCAGTCGTGTCCGACTCTATGTGACCCCATAGCAGCCAACCAAGCTCCCCCGTCCCTGGGATTCTCCAGGCAAGAACACTGGAGTGGGTTGCCATTTCCTTCTCCAATGCATGAAAGTGAAAAGTGAAAGGGAAGTCGCTCCGTTGTGTCCAGCTCTTAGCGACCCCATGGACTGCAGCCTACCAGGCTCCTCCGTCCATGGGATTTTCCAGGCAAGAGTACTGGAGGGGGGTGCCATCGCCTTCTCCGGATGCTTTATAGTAAGTCTTGAATCAGATAGGGTGAGTCCTCCAACTTTGTTTCCCTTAATGAAAATTGCTTTGTTTCTGTTAGGATACTTATATTTATATATACTCTTGAATCAGATAGGGTGAGTCCTCCAACTTTGTTTTCCCTAATGAAAATTGCTTTGTTTCTGTTAGGATACTTATATTTATATATACATTTTAGAATCTGTTTATCAATTTCTACCAAAAAAAGAAAAACAGAGTTTGGTTGGACTTTTGTTGACTATAGATCAGCTTGGGGAATTGCTGTCTTAACAGCATAGAGTTCTCTAGTTCAGGAATGTGGTATGTCTCTCGGTTTACTTAGGTCTTATTTAATTTCAAAGATTTGTATTTTTTCAGTATGGAAATCTTAGATGTCTTTTGTTAGATTTGTTTCTAAGTATGTGTTGTTTTTTCAGCACTGTTGTAAATGGATTTTTTTTTTCATTGTATTGGTATTTTCCAATTATTTGCTGCTCATCTACTGATTTTCTGAAAGTTTTTTTTTGTAATGAAGAAATATTGAATTTTGTCATATGCCTTTTCTTTGCATCGTTTAATTGAACGTGTTTTTCTCTTTTTTTCATGTATGTGTCTGTTAGGTCAGTATTGTCTATAGTATTGTTCAAATCTGCTATTTCTTTACTGATTTTCTGTCTGGATGATCTATCCATTGTTGGTGGTGGAGTATTAAAGTCCTAACAATAGTTGGATTGCTGTTTATTTCTCCTTTTAGTTCTATTACTGTTTGCTTTGTAGGTGTTTCGATGTTGGGTGCGTAAATATTTGTAATCGTTATATTTTCTTGACAGATTGGTAGTTGGCCCCTTTATCCTCGTGTAATGACCTTCCTTGTATCTTTTTACTGTTGTTAGCTTAGTTTGCTCTGATAGAGTAGAGCTATGCCTGCTCTTTGGGGTTACCATTTACTTGAAATATCTTTCCCTTTACTCTGTCAGTGTGTCTCAGAGCAAAGGTGAGTCTGTAGTAGACATCATATCGTTGGATCTTTTTTGTCTTCTGACTGTGTCATGTGGCTTGTGGGATCCTAGTTCCCTGTCCAGAGATGGACCTTGGGCCAGGACAATGCAGGCGCCAGATCCTAACCACTAGACCTCGAGAGTTCTCCCTGGATCTTGTTTTTATCCATTCAGACATTCTGTGTCTTTTGCTTGAAGACTCTAACCTGTTTACATTTGAAACAGTTATTGATGGGTAAGGACTTACTGTTCCCATTTTGTTACTTGCCCTCTGACAGTTTTGTGGGTTCATTACCCCTTTTTGCTTTCCCTGTTCTTTCTTGTGTGATTTGATGACTTTTTGTCTACTGAGTTTTGACTTCTTTATCACATCTTTTGTGTGGCTACTACAGGCTTTCCTTTGTGTCTAGCATGTGGCTTACATAAACTATCTTGTAAAAGGATTCTCTGTGCTGCCTGGATTCTCTGATCAGGCTTCCTGGGTTGTTGGAACAGGGTCCTGTGCTCAGCAATAAGGTAGGGTACTGTTGAGGGGAGGGGACAACTTACCATTTGGGGACCCAGATCAGGTGGGACTGCACACCAATTCCCTGGCCAGACAGGGCCACCAGTTCCCTCTGAAGACAGGACGGGAGAGACACTGGCCAAGCTGTCTGCTGCAGCAGTGCTGTGTGCTGGGCTGCTCCACAGCCCACATGTTCTTGTGCGGCTCCCTGGGTAGCTGAGCTGAAGGCTCTTCCACAGGTCAGTTCCCGGCCCATGTGGGGACACCCCGTAGGCCCCTCAGCTGGCAGGACTCTTGTTTGGGAACCAGATGCAGCAGAACCATGCGCCAAGCTACATGGCTCTGTGGCCAAACCACTGACCTGGCTCTGTCCACGCCACTGTCCTGGCTCTGTCCACAGGCAGGGCCTCCTGCTGGGCTGTCCCATGCTGCTGTGAGCAGGGTCGCAGGGTGGGCTCTGCAGGCGCCCGAGCTCCAGTTAGGCTTCCCAGTACGGTGGCTGGGGCTGTGAATTACCTTCTCTGCCCCTGCAGAGGACAGAACACACTCCAGGACTGGCGACACTCATTGTTTGGGTCCTGAATCAGGCAAACCTGCACCCTGCCCAGCTCCCTGGTCAGACTGGGCCAGCATCTTGGCTCAGGTACATAAAGCCACTGGTTAGGATTTCTGTTCAGGCACCACTGGGAGCAGGGCCCTGCCTCCCTGGATCCATTGGTGGTTGCTGTAATCCCCTCAGCTTTTCTGTCATGGTCTGAGCCCTGAGACCCCTAGGAGGTGAGAACCACAGCCCTGAGAGCGGGCATCCCCTCAGTCTCTGGGGGTACAGGCTTATTTACAACTCACCGTTGTGTTGGGGGATTTTCCCAGGAGTGTCTTGTCCGTGAATGTTGTTTGGTTTTCCTGTGAGGGGACCAAGGTCAAGAATGACCTGTGTCACCATCTGGATAATGTAGCTCATCTTTGCTGTGTTTTTGGTGTAATATGTTGCTTTTGATTCTGAAGTAGATGGTGCATTTGAAGGTAAACCTGTGTGGTTATGGTGATCTCTTTTCCAATCTCTTTTCCATATTCTTGGTTTGCTAACATTTTGTTAAGAATTTTTTCTGTCTGTATTCAAGTGGGAACTAGTCTGTAATGTCTCCCTTTTTTGTAATGTCTTTGTTAGGTTTTGATGTTAGGGTTATGCTGGCCTCATAAAATGAGTTAGGACAAGCACCCTTCTCTCTTTTTTGAAAACAGTTTGTGTAAGATACTTCTTATTTCCTAAATATTTGATATAGTTCATCAGTGAAACTGTATATACCTGGAGGTTTCCTATGGGGCAGCTTTTTGATAGTATATGTCATTACTTAAGTAATATAGAGCTGGGACCTCCCTGGTGGCCCAGCAGCAAGGGCTCCATGCTCCCGGGGCAGGGGGCCAGGTTCATTCCCTGATGGGGGAAGTAGGTACCACCTGGTGCAACTAAGACCCAGCATGGCGAAATAAATAAATACTGGGGAAAAAACACCTTTCTGAAGACAGATATATAGGACTATTTAAATTTAAATTTTCTATTTCTTTCCATATCAATTTTATTAAATTGTATTTTTCCATTTCATGTCAAATTGTTGGCATAAAGTTACTCATATTATACTCTAATGTTATTATTTGTGGTATCTGTAGTGGGAGATCCTTATTCAGTCCTGATATTGATGATTTGTGTTTCTTTTTTTTCTTCATCAGTTTCTCAATTTTAGGTGTCTGTCAATTCTGCTGATTTTCTCAAAGGATCTGCTTTGCTGATTTTATCATCAATCTGTTTTCTGTTTCGTTTATTTCTGGTTTCATCTTTAGTATTTTCTTTCTGTGTACTTTAGACTTAGCTTTTCCTTTTTCAGTTTCTTAAGGTGTAAACTTTGATCATTGATTTTATGCTTTTTTCTTCAGTATATTTAAAGTTATAATGTTCCTCTAAGCACTGCTTCAGCTGCACACTGCAGATTTTAGTATGTTGGTTTTATATTTTTATATTTTATATTATCTTATAGTTCAAAATATTTTCTCATTCTTCTGTGATTTCCTTTTTGATCCATAAAATAGTTATAAGTGAGTGTCTGTGTCTTACTGAATTAATTCCTCGTGGTTATAAACATACTGTATGGTTTCGGTCTCTTTAAATTTATTGAGTCTTGATCCATGGCCAGGCATATGGTCTATTTTAGTAAATATACCATGTGTACTTGAAAACCCAATGTACTCTGCAGTTCTTGGACATAATGTGTATAATTTTCAATTAGATCAAGGTGGTCAATTGTGTTTTTCAGATCTTCCATGTCTTTAGTGATTTTTTGGTGTGCCAGCGTTACTGAAAATTAAAACACTGCAATACAATCACAGGAACCAAATCAGATATGTATAAAATTGGCCATATGTGTAACACAGCCACTGAGAACAGTGGTTATAACCTGCCTACCACTTGACACTGTCTGACTTTGGGAGGAGGACCTTAGATCTGGAGACAGAAGAGAAAAATGGTTTTGACCCAACACCGATGTGCTGTCCCTTCATTAAGAAGGCAGGTTATGAGTGTAAATACTGTACTTTGTGGAGGTGGAGGCAATAGATGATATCTGAAAAGTTAAAATATCCTCGGTGATCTTCAGAGGATCCTCAGAGTTGGTTAATAAAAATGGAGATTAAGTCCAGTTCCGAGAGTGTAACATTAACCGTCTAAAAAATGAGCAAAATTTCAGTAAGTGTAGAATTTCTGTCTAAAGGCTATCCAGTAGCTTCCTGTATGTCAGAGATTCCTTTCACAAGTCCGGCATTAACTCTTACTTTTCTTTGTTTCATGTAGATGTTTCTTTCTCAGCAAAATAGAGGAGAAGCTCTGTCTCCTTCCAGACAGTGAAGGTGCGAGTGAGGACGGGGCCGAGATGGACTCACAGGCTCAGGAAGAAGACGCACGGGCCCTGATCACGAGCTGCAGCTTCTCCATGAGGATGCAGATGGCTGAGAGCGCGAGGAAGCAGGTGGGCACCAGGGCCACAGACTCGAGCTGGCGGTCTCTAAGCCCAGCTCCTCTTAAAAAGCTGATGCTTAGAGGTGATGGAGTTGTTCGTATTTCTTAAGAAAGTAAGCTTGAAGAAAAATTAAAGTTTTCCAGAAAGCCTCTAAAGTTTATTATTCACTTGTCAGTCATTTCAAAAGGATTATTTTCTGTAACTTACAAAGAAAATAGGCCTAACATCAGGTTTTCTCTTCTTTAACAAAGTGAGTGCTTGCCAGTTTGTTACAAATTGTATTGTATTGTATTTAAGTTTCAAATTGTATTTTGTGAAAAATATGTCCTTTGATAAGATCCTTAATTTATACAAGTGTGCTTTATTTAAAAGTGGCATATTAACATTTTAAGTATTAAAATTTTCATGTAATCATATTTAAATGTACTAGGGGAACTTTCTGTTTTAATGACCCTATGTTGATTGCTGTTATAAAGCAAAGAATATTATGCCAATAATAATTAGTATTTCTGTTTTGTGGGTTTTAATGCTCTTGTATAATGTTTTTCTTTGAGGTAAGTATTATATGAGGAATTTTTATATTTTCAATAAGAAAAAGCCCAGCCTGGAACAGCCTGAGTGAACAAAGGAGCTGTATCAACCCCTAAATTGTGTTTTAGAGGAGCACGATTTCAGATGCTCTCAAATTCGCCACCGAGGAGGATCTGTCTCCTGTCCCAGTCTCCCCTGCCACACACAGACGAATCTTGTTCTTTGTGACTCTGGTAGCTCCAGGCTTCCCTTGGAGTTGGAAATGCTCTTGATGTTTTGTGTATTGCTTTCCCACTGCGTCTTTCTGAGATTAGGTAGTCTCTCCATGACTATTTCCTGCAGAAAAGAAAGAAGATTCTCTTTTTCCAGAAGGTCCTGGCCATTTCTCCTTCTGTCTCCTTAGCTCTGGGTGCAGCAGTAGTGGCTGTGGTCCAGGGCATGCAGCTGAGGTGATGCACGTGGCTTCTCAGCAGGAAGCGGGGCACAGCGGGTGCTTTCCACTGCTGGGGGGGCACAGGGTTGTGGGGGAGAAAGGCTCCAGGGAGAGGAGGCACCTGGGAATGGTAGGAAAGAAAGGTGCTGAGATACATTTTTAGATAATATCCCAAAGATGAGAAACTGGGAACTGAAGAGCCTGCTGTGAGGGGAAGGCTATCCCGTGATGCTGGTTTGAAGTGGACCGTGAGGCTTGTGGCCCCAAATTAGGTACTGGAGACTCCAGGAGGTCCTGGAAGGTCTTGAACATGCTGGTGGGAACAAAAACTGTGTTCAAGAAGACCAGAGATGACAGGAGTGATGAGGGCGACCTGGACTTCTGGTCTGAGTGGTTGGAAGGGTCGTAACACACTCTAATGTCAGTGTCCTTGAAGCTTTGGCAGAGAATTAGATTTAAGAGATGTCCATAAAACAACCAGATAAAAAGTAGAGAAATTGTACATTAAAAGCTTCTGTACCTCAAGCAACACACTAAAGAAAGTGAAGAGACAACCCACACAATGGGAGACAATATTTGGAAATTGTTTATCTGATAAGCGTCCTCTTATCCAGAATACATAAATAACTCTTTACGACTGAACAACAGAAAGTCAAACAATCTAGTGATAAAATGGGCAAAGGATCTGAATGGATGCTTCTCCCAGGAAGACACTCAAGTGGCTAGTACACACATGAAGAACGCAGCACCACGCGTCGTGGGAGGAGGCGGGTCAGACCACAGCAAGGGCCCACCCACCACCACCCTCGGGACGGCTGGAGTAGAGGTGCACCCTGCGGTCACCGGTCTGGCAGCTCCTGCAAATGCCATGTGACTGTAGTTCCCTCCTCGGAATATACCCACAGGAAAGCAGAGCTTAGGTCCACACGGAAATTTGTATCTAGGGGCTTTCAGTTCAGTTACTCAGTCATGTCCAACTCTTTGCGATCCTGTGGACTACAGCATGCCAGGCTTCCCTGTCCATCACCCATTCCCAGAGCTTACTCAAACTCATGTCCCTCGAATTGGTGATGCCATCCAACCATCTCATCCTCTGTCGTCCCCTTCTCCTCCTGCCTTCAGTCTTTCCCAGCATCAGGGTCTTTTCAAATGAGTCAGTTCTTCGCATCAGGTAGCTAACGTATTGGAGTTTCAGCTTCAGCATCAGTCCTTCCAATGAATATTCAGGACTGATTTCCTTTAGGGTTGGCTGGTTTGATCTCTTTGCAGTCCAACGGACTCTCAAGAGTCTTCAACACCACAGTTCAAAAGCATCAATTCTTTGGCACTCAGCTTTCTTTATAGTCCAACTCTCACATCCATACATGACTACTGGAAAAACCATAGCTTTGCTAGACGGAATTTTGTTGGCAACATAATGTCTCTGCTTTTTAATATGCTGTCTAGGTTAGTCATAGCTTTTCTTCCAAGGATCATATGTCTTTTAATTTCATGGCTACAGTCACCATCTGCAGTGATTTTGGAACCCCAAAAAATAAAGTCTCTCACTGTCCATTGTTTCTGCATCTATTTGCCATGAAGTGATGGGACCAGATGCCATGATCTTAGTTTTCTGAATGTTGAGTTTTAAGCCAACTTTTTCACTCTCCTCTTTTACTTTCATCAAGAGGCTCTTTAGTTCTTTGCTTTCTACCATAAGGGTGGTATCATCTGCATATCTGAGGTTATTGATATTTCTCCCAGCACTTTTGATTCCAGCTTGTGCTTCATCCAGCCTGGCATGTCGCATGGTGTACTCTGCGTAGAAGTTAAATAAGCAGGGTGACAATATACAGCCTTGATGTATTCCTTTTCCAGTTTGGAACCAGTCTGTTGTTCCATGTCCAGTTCTAACTGTTGCTTCTTGACCTGCATACACATTTCTCAGGAGGCAGGTCAGGTGGTCTGATATTCCCATCTCTTTAAGAATTTTCCAGTTTGTTGTGATCCATACAGTCAAAAGCTTTGGCATAGTCAATAAAGCAGAATTAGATGTTTTTCTGGAATTCTCTTGCTTTTTCGATGATCCAATAGATGTTGACAATTTGATCTCTGGTTCCTCTGCCTTTTTTAAATCCAGCTTGAACATCTGGAAGTTCTTTGTTCACATACTGTTGAAGCCTGGCTTGGAGAATTTTGAGCATTACTTTGCTAGCATGTGAGATGAGTGCAATTGTACAGTATTTGAACATTCTTTGGCATTGCCTTTCTTTGGGACTGGAATGAAAACTGACCTTTTCCAGTCCTGTGGCCACTACTGAGTTTTCCAAATTTGCTGGCATATTGAGTGCAGCACTTTCACAGCATCATCTTTTAGGAATTGAAATAGTTCAGCTGGAACTCCACCACCACTAGCTTTGTTCATAGTGATGCTTCTTAAGGCCCACTTGACTTCACATTCCAGGATGTCTGACTCAGCGTGAGTGATCACACCATCGTGGTTATCTGGGTCATGAAGATCTTTTTTGTTTATTTCTTCCATGTATTCTTGCCATCTCTTCTTAATATCTTCTGCTTCTGTTAGGTCCATGCCATTTCTGTCCTTTATTGAGCCCATCTTTGTATGAAATGTTCCGTTGGTATCTCTGATTTTCTTGATGAGATCTCTGCTGCTGCTGCTAAGTCATTTCAGTTGTGTCCGACTCTGTGCGACCCCATAGATGGCAGCCCACCAGGCTCCCCCATCCCTGGGATTCTCCGGGCAATAATACTAGAGTGGGTTGCCATTTCTTTCTCTAATTCTATTCCCATTCTATCGTTTTCCTCTATCTCTTTGCATTGATCACTGAGGAAGGCTTTCTTGTCTCTCCTTGCTATTCTTTGGAACTCTGCATTCAGATGGGTATATCTTTCCTTTTCTCCTTTGCCTTTAGCTTCTCCAGGGGCTTTATTTCCATTCAGATTAGCAAAGAACATTATTTGAAATAGCCGAAAGGTGGCAACAACAAAGCTGGAATGTGTATCAGGAGGAGGTGGGTGATAAACTGTGGTTCACCCTGCGAGAGAGCATTGTTCAGCTGTAGGGAAGAGTGGGATTGTGAGTCAAGTCGAAAGTTGTCTGCTGATTTGACTATACCAAGGGTCCAGAAGAGGCAGATCCAGAAGCAAAAGGCCATGGTCGCCAGCAGCTGGGGAGGGGAAACCCCTTTGGACAGGGCTTTCGTGGTTGAGGAATGTGTTGTGAACTTGGTGGCAGTGACGCTCTCCCAGCCTCCCTGGAGTGCATGTTGTGGCTGCGACTGTCCCTACGGTAAACACAGGGACACCCCGTGGTTTCAGCTCAGGTGATGGGTCTCTGCTTCCTGCTGGATTGTGTGCTGCGGGCCCCATCTCATCTCTCTGCTTCCTCTCTCTCTCTCTCGCAGAACAATTTCTCACTCGCCTTGAAGCTGCTGAAGGAGCTGCACAGAGAGTCGAAAGCCCGGGAGGACTGGCTGGTGATGTGGGTGCAGGCCTACTGCCGGCTCAGCCACAGCCGGGCCCGGGCCCAGCGCCGGCCCGAGCAGCTGTGCACGGCGCTCAGGACTGCGTCCCTGCTGGGTGCGAGCTGCTTTCTGGGCGGCGCACGTTCTGCATCCTGTCTTCTCACCTCTTCTTTGTGCTGCTCTATCTGACATTTGGGAACTCAATTTTATAAAAATGTTTTAAAAGATAATTTTATTTGTTTTTGGCTGTGCTGGGTCTTCAGTACCACACGAGCTTTTTTCTAGCTGCAGAGGATGGGCTCTGGAGCACTCGGGCTTCAGTCACTGTGACATACGGGCTCAGTAACTGGCTCCCTGGCTCTGGAGCACACGTTCAGTAGTTGTGGCCATGGGCTTAGCTGCTTCTTGGCATGTGGAATCTTCTTGGCTCAGGGATGGGACCTGTGTCTCCTACATTGGCAGGCAAATTCTTTACCACTGAGCCACCAGGGAAGCCCTGTAAAATTTTTCTTAAATGTTTATTAGGTATTTGGAGCCAAGGTACTTTGTATCCTAATAATACTATTAAGTATGACTTTTGGAGCTTTTATTTCTTTAAAGTTTAAGTTTAAAATGTTCTTTTTAACACTTAGCTAAGTTTTGGGTGTAATAGTTTAATTATGACTATATTCTCTTTAATTTGTGTTTTTACTCACTTCTAAAAAATTTGTGTGTGTGTGTGTAATCCAATAGCTGAGAACACATTGAGCACAAGCACCCTGGCTTCCCGTGACCATCACGTCCTCCTGGGTACGACCTACCGGATCCTAGCCGATGCTCTCTGTGACGAGCCCACCTGCCTTGCTGAGATTGGGGAGAGTAAGGCCAGGAGTGTCGTGGAGCTGTCTGGGTCCAGCTCGGAGGATGCAGACAAGGTAGTGAGGCTGGGGACCTGAGCTCCTTGTGTCGTGTGTTTGTCCTGCCCGTGACGGTTCTGCTGCATGAAAGCAGCATCAGGTCTTGCTGTGTGCTTTTAACACGTAGCTGGCAGTTACACGCAACTGAGTTTGCCACTGGGCTGGTGACACGCTCCATGTGCTTCCTGTTCATTCGGATAACAGCCTTCCTTTAGTGTCAAGAATGAGGAGTCTGTGTTGATCCCTGCGGACAGTTTTTCCATGCACTTTGCTGTAATCTTGCCACCCATCGTTATCCAGACACCCCACTAGCTTGTGGGGAAAACCAGCTTTTCTGCTTTTTTGTGTAGCAGCTGCTCTGTTGGCTTTTTTCAGGTGATTCTGTATTATCAGTAATTCCCATGTGCTCCTCATGTCTCTTGTGTCCCCAGCCCTTCCTCAGCCCACTCTGGGGCCTGGGGGCCCACCTCGTGTTGTCTTTCAGGTCCTGAGGTTGTATGAGGCTCGTGTCTCTCCTGGTCTGGCACTAACAGCTTTGTGTTCCCTGGTGGCCCATGGGGCCCAGGTAGGGAGGAAGGTCCTCAGGAAGCTCTGGGCCCACTCACAGCTGTCGGGGTCTCTGAATTCCAGGTCATGGCAGGTTTATACCAGAGAGCGTTCCACCACCTTTCTGAGGCCGTGCGGGCAGCAGAGGAGGAGGCCGGGCCCTTGGCACGGGGCCAGGGCCCTACAGCCGGCGTGACCGTGGCTTACCTGACACTCGCCGAGTTCTGTGACCAGCAGCTCCACAGGCAGGAGGAGGGCATGTCCGGTGAGCCTCATGTTGTGTCAGCGTGCAGTTTGTTTGAGCGGCAGTGACACGGACACACCCTGTGGCCTGCCTGTGACCGGTGGCAGGCTGTCTCTGTCCCTCCGTCTGCTTACCTGACGCGAGTATGACCGGCTCCTGTGGCCGCCCTCCTGTTGCAGCCCAGGACTCAGATGGCTTCACCCAGGAGTAGGGGTCAGCCCCTGAGCGAAGCCCTCACACGTGGCCCAGGACCGCCTGCTCTGCTGCAGTAGTTGCTGCAGAGGGAACATGATAATTACAACATGCAAGCCCCGGGAAGTGAGCGTCAGAGTCGGTCACTGTGTCTGCCTGGGGGTAGTGACCACATCTCCCCTCTTCTGTCCCACTAGTCCTTGGGTCTGCAGAGCTGCTCACGTATCCAGCCCTTGTGGTGGACAAGATGCTGAAGGCATTGAAGTTTCACTCGAGCGAGGCCCGGCTGAAGTTCCCCCGGCTCCTGCAAATTGTCACACAGTATCCAGAGGAGACGCTGGGCCTGATGACCAGAGAGGTCAGTGTGTTCATTCCAGCAGCCGGAACTTGATAGAACTTATGTCCAGACACGCACCATGTGTGGGGCATGGGTGATGGCTTTTCCTAACCACCGCTTTCTGCTCCATCCCAGAACATGTGTCAGTGAAACGCTGAGAGTGAGCTCCCAGGCCCTGCTTTCCTCTGGGGGTGTTGGTGTGAAGACTCCGTCTGCAGGGGGACCCGAGGGGCAGAGAAGGGGCGAGGCTGGCACATGACCCCCTCTCCCTTCAGGGCCGAGCCTCGTCTGTCGCATCCCGGGCCTTATGCTCAGCTCACTGTTTGGCAGTGCCACATTTTGGCAGGGGACGTTTTGGGAACCAGCCCACCACACCCTGCATCTCAGCGACCCTGAGGGCTCCTGCGAACATCCCACTCCCCTGCTCATGTCCTGTGCTGGCCTCTCTGCTGGGGCTGCGCTGGGGCAAAAGGGCGGCAGGGTCCTCAGAGAGGCTCCTTAGTGACTTCTGTGGTGCTGTAACTGGAAAACTAGGCCAGGCTTTGAATTGACAATGTTCAGAAAGGGTGACACAGCACTGTTAGCTGGGCACAGCAGGCTTGTAGATGGTGCTGTCACCGAGCTCAGAGTCAGTGCTCTGCGCACTTGGATGGGTGAGCATTTCAGTAGGTGCAACACAGGAAATTAAGGTCAATTTAGTATGCAACACACAGGCGTTTTTCTTAAAGATAAGTAAAGAAATTTCAATAAGTTATTTCATTTTTCCCCAAATCATATTTATATATAATAAAAATAACATCTTGAGTTTGTGTGGAAACAGAGCGGTGGGTCTATATCAAGACCCTTGAGAGGGGCAACTGGCCTCGCGCTGCGGGTTTCCTAAGCTGCCCGCCCTCCCTCGCTTTACACCAGTGTTTCAGGTGCGTCAGACTTTATCCTGAAACAAACGGCTGGAAAAGCTTTGGAGGAAAACCTGAGCGAAATTTTAAAATGATCTTGAAGTTGAGAGACAACAACCAGGGGCTATAAAGGAAAATAATTTGATGCTCCTAGCATTTAAAAAACAACAACAACAACTGTATACAAAGTTTAAAAGAAAACTCAGAGAAAGATATTCGCAACACATAGTGGAGATGGAGAGCAGTTGTCCCCGGTCTCCAAAGTAACAGACTAATAGAAAACAGCAGATGCTCGCGTGGTTAAAGTATGTGAGGCCAAGACGCGCAGGCTTCTAAAAATGAAACATGCAAATTACAATCAGATGCTTTTTCATTTCTCAGATTGACAATAAATTTTAAAAGTTGATTGTCCTCAGTGTTGGAAAGGATTTTGGAAAAGACTTAGAGGTGAACATTGGAAAAATCTTCTTGGAGGAAAATCAGTGATTTTTACTGTTAACATTAAAAGTAAGCAGAGAGTTAGGAATTTCTCCTGTGGGCGTATAGCACAGGTACAAAGAGATAAACATGCAGGGATGAGCCCTGTAGTATTGTCTGGAAAGCAAGACATGCGGGCACCCTAAAAGTTGCTGATGGAGCACAAGTGAGATGACGTGGGATACAGTACAGCTGGCGGAAGGAATGACGTAAATCCAAGGAGAATCAGCGACAGCGGTTCTGTCTGCTTCCCTTCTTATGAAGAAAGGGGCCGTGTGAGTGCCCAGAGAAGGCTCGTGGCGGGTCAGAACCGAAAGGGCAGGAGAAGGCCAACCTCCATCAATGCGTCTGTCTGCTTTTACGCTGACAATCGCAAATGCAGCTGTGCTTTGTTGTTGGACACACAGCCCCTGTGTAGGGAAAGAACATTAAATGCCCTGCTCTGTGTTGCAGATCTCTTCTGTCCCTTGCTGGGAGTTCATCGGCTGGATTGGCCACATGCTGCCCTTGCTGGACAAGGAGGAGGCGGTTGCCATCCAGCGCACCGTGGAGGACATTGCTGACCACTACCCGCAGGCCATCGTCTACCCGTTCATGATAAGTAGCGAAAGCTACTGCTTCAGAGACACTTCTGCTGGTCATAAAAACAAGGAGTTTGTGGCCAGGTGACAGAAAAATTAGGTCGCTCAAACACTGAAAGATTGTAAAAATGACTGTGGGCCAAGCAGACACACGGACGCTTATGTTTGTCCTCAGATGAGTTAGCGCCGCCCTGGGGCGGGAGGCCTGGGCATCTGCAGGCTGGGTGCATCCACCTGGAGTGTTACTTGTTGTAGAATTTCTTTCCTTTTGTAAGCACAATTCATCTCACAGTGTTGGTCAGGAGAGGGTTGCGCTAAATGCTAGTGATCCCTTGGTTGAGACAGACTCAAGATGCATTCTGAAATCAGTTCCTGAAGTTGTTCTGAAATTGAAAGTCTCTGGGAAGCCCCTCTTAATTAGGACTTGCAAAATAGCCCAGATGTTATCCTTTTGGCTCCTTCAGTTGATTGGTGAGTGAGCACACAGGCAGTGGTGTTTCGCTTTAGAAAGAGGACTTTGGTAGACACCAGTGTCGTAGCCGGCCTTCTGTGTCAGGAGCTGATGTGCCTAGTTATTTAGAGTGGTGAGCTTCTGAGTGGCAGTGTGGGGGAGTGCAGTGCCCTGATGGGCTGGCCACGCACCCACCGCCCCATGACGCCCACCACCCTGTGGCACCCACCTCTGTCTCAGCAGAGGCAGCTGTAGCGTGATCAGTTCCTTAGAAAGAGAACAGTTGCAAGTTTGTTGAGAAAGGGACCTTTTAACCACAGAAACTGTATGTGTCAGTTTGTGTGCATCAGAATGTGGAGGATTTGCTTTCTTTTTTTTAATAAGTATCTTTTTTTTTTTTTTTAAAGTTCATTTACTTATTTGGCTGCACTGGGTCTCAATTGCAGCATGTGGGATCTTTAGTTTTAGTTGCAGCACGTGAGATCACGTTTCCCGACCAGGGATTGAACCCCAGACCCCTCGCATTGGGAGCATAGCATCTTAGCCCCTTGTCCCACCATGGAAGTCCCTGTTTTAATTTTTAAATTGCTCCTTCCCTGGACTAGGTAGCTGGTTAAATATTTTCTTATATATAAATATAGTTATATACACATAAAAATTGTTGGCCTTGATCTTTGGAAGACGTTTGAGCACCTAAACTTTAATTTTTGTAACAGGATTAAAGCTAAGCTGGATCGAGAAGGCGTGGTTCAGGATTTCATTAATGCCCTGGAGCAGCTCTCCAACCCTGAGATGCTTTTTAAGGTGAGGTGACAGCTCCTGGCGTAACTCACGGAACTCAGTGCGACTTGCCTGTGGTCCCGCTTGACGTGTCTTTCTCTGCGCAGGACTGGATGGAGGACGTTAAGGTTGAACTAGGGAAAACACCTGTGGATAAAAAGAACATTCAGAGAATGTATGAGAGGATGCATGCAGCCCTGGGAGACCCACAGGCTCCTGGCCTTGGGAGTTTTCGAAGGAGGTTTATCCAGGTACGTGGATGGCAGGCTCCTCGAGATTACAGAGTCGTGTGGAGACCAGGGCTTATATTTGCTGGTTCGTTGATAATTCTGGTTTTAAAATGTCTGTTGCGCTTGTAAACTTTCATTAGATCTGTGACTTTCTGGTAGATATTGATGGCATGTTTGTAGGTCAGATAGTGGCACATTTATTACATTCTGTTCTTCATGGCTAGATTCTTAGATGTACAGGTTAAGTGTGGTTTAATCTTCTTGGTTCTCAGAGTGATCCTGGATACCACACATGTCTGCACCATCACCACTCAGAATCCCAGATGGCAGGTGGATGGACCGCAAGGCTGGCAGGGTTCAGCAGAATTTGGGTGTGAGGTCAGGCAGGGGCTGGCCCAGGGTCGACCAGAGAGGGCAGCAGAGTAGGTGCTGCAAGCGGTCACAGAGCAGCCTTCTGAGGAGAGGAGGGGCCCACCCGCTCCTCCTGTGGAGGGCTCCTGCGGGGTCATACCCAGGTCAAGCCCGTTGTCACTCTGCACACTGGGTTTCCTTTCCCTCCTGCTGAGCCCATCAGCTCTGACCCAGAAACTCTGGCCTGACTGGGTCGAGTATAGCCTGCTGCCCGCCTGGGCAGAGCCCCTATAGAAAGAAACCTTGCTGCAGCTGCAGCCACGGTTTGTCCTGAGGTTGGTTTCTATTACCTGGGACCATCCATCTAGAACTTTCTACTTCATCACAAATCAACACATAATTTACATCAATTAAAAGGTTAATCCACCAGAACAGAGTTGAAACATTCAAGGAAAGTGAAACTGTTGATTAAAGGCACAGGAAAAAAGCAATGTAACTGAGTACCTATTTGTTATAAAGATTTATAAACCTAGAACCTTTCCAGGCGTCAACTTCACATTATTATTAAAGATAAATTAGATGGACGTGTGTATACTACTGTGTATACCATAGGTGACTGACGAGAACCAACGGTATGGCACAGGAAACTCTCCCCAGTGCTCTGTGGTGACAGCAGAGACTAACACTGTGAAGCAACTGTACCCCAATAAAAAAATTTTTTTTTTAATTTAAGGTAAGTTTATTATTACTTTCAGGCTTTTGGAAAGGAATTTGATAAGCACTTTGGGAGAGGAGGCTCTAAACTCCCAGGCATGAAGCTCCAGGACTTCTACACCATCGCTGGCTCGCTACTGGAGGGGATGCTCAGGGCCTCAAATGCGCCGGGGAACCTGAGGGAATGTTCTCCCTGGATGAGCAACTTCAGGGTGGAATTCCTGAGAGCGGAGCTGGAGGTCCCTGGTGAGTTCACCTGTGTGTGGACAGCATGGCGCTGGGGAGAGTCGTGCCAGAGCAAGAGCCTCTGTCTCTAAGAGGGTGAAATCAGAATCATGACAGTTTTCTTTCTTTTTTTGAAAAGATTTTAAATTCCACATGTTTTTCATCATGAAAATCTGTAGTTTCTATGGTCAGTACACTTAAGCACATTACAAGTCCCGTCCCATTCCTGAGGACGAGTGCTCAGCTGGCCCCCTGCTGTCATGGTAGCTAGTAATGTCCTCAGAACCTGCCCACGCTTTGCCCTGCAGAACTTTTCTTCAGAAATAAAATTCAGGCAACCCCCCGAGATGCTGTGTGTTTTATTCCAGCCCCTGCAGCAGAGCACATCAAAGCAGGTGGCTGCCCAGTGACGCATTGTAAGTGCTGTGTTTATACCACACTGTGCAGTGGCCTCCTGTCTACAAAACAGAGTACATACGAAAGTTGAAACACACTGTTTCTGAAAAACGCCATCTCCTGGCAACTCAGGGCCGTCACCAAGCCTCCATTTGTAAAAACGGCAGTGTCTGCAGAGCAGTGAGATGCAGTGTGCCTGCACCCTGCTTCTCTGGAGACGTGCTGGTCCCACCTGAAGTGAGGGGGGTGATGGCACCTGACATGCCTTCAGGAGGGGCTGGGGACTCTGCAAGCAGGCGGCAGCAGGCTGGCCAGATGTGGGCACTGTGATCCCCACATCCCTTCTTCCCCCTGGAATTTGCCAGACAAAAAATGTTATAGTACAGTGACTTGTATCCTTACTCCAGTGGGGGGAAAAAAGATTTGGAGAAACACTTCTCTTTGTTATTATTAACAGCTATGCATCCCAGACTGTGAGTTTCAGGAAGAACGTTGAAGCATAGCCTCCTGATACACAACGTGACTAGAATCGGGGCTGAGGTGGGGGTGGGGGGCTCGCCCAAGGCCCTGTCTCCCCATTTGCTTCTGCTCCACCAAATAGGAAGCAACATCCATTAGTCAAACGAGAAATAACAGCATTTTTAAAAAATACATCCACTGAAAATTTTGAGTAACATTTTTCTCCTATTAGACTGGGGGAGGGGGATGAAGTGGGGTGTGAAGAGCATGTGCTGTCCCTGCGGCCTCTGAGGCGGCTCTGTGTCCATCCCAGGTCAGTACGATGGCAGAAGCAAACCAATGCCCGAGCACCACGCGCGGATCGCAGGCTTCGACGAGCGGGTAGGTGCCGGTTCCACCAGCTCCAGGGCCAGGGTCAGCCCCTCGGTTCACTCCTCACATTGGTCTCGGGCGCATGGAGTTCTGTGAGAGTTGTGTTATGAGTTTTCTGATGGAATTTACTGGCCTTAATATAATGTTTCACTTTCAACTTCAGTCATGTGTAAGGGTCTAGTAGACTTGAGGCATCAGCTCTGTGTGTGTCCATTATAGACGTAACGCAAGTGGACGTGTCGTGTGGCTTGTTCACGAGCACGCGTGTTTGTCAGTGTAACTCGTAATCAGGGCAACCAGGGGCCCCACAACCTGTCACCCACCTGCGTCCCTCTGGGGACGAGACCACCCGGTCTCTCAGCTGCACCTGAGGATGCTGTTCAATCTCTAAAGGTCAAAGTGATGGCCTCGATCAGGAAACCCAAGCGCATCGTGATTCGCGGCCACGATGAACGGGAGTATCCCTTCCTGGTGAAGGGCGGCGAGGATCTGCGCCAAGACCACCGCATCCAGCAGCTGCTCCAGGTCATGAACAGCGTCCTGGCCCACGATGCCGCCTGCGGCCAGAGGGGCCTGCAAATGACCACCTACCACGTGGTGCCCATGACCTCCAGGTGCGGCTGCCCCTCTGTGGGGGTGGGGGGCTGCCCTCTGTGGGCGGGGGCAAGGGACAGTTCGGGTTTCAGGTGTCACAGGACAGAGAGCAGCAGCACAGACTGCTCTGCTGTGAGGCTCCTCCTCGTGGAGGAAGCGAGAGCAGAGCTGTTGTATAGAGAAGGCCGAGCAGCGGGGGCTCATGACTGTCCCTTCCTTTCAGGCTGGGGCTAATCGAATGGATTGAAAACACCTGCACGTTGAAGGAACTTCTTCTGAGCAGCATGTCGCGGGAGGAGAAGAAAGCCTACACCAGGTGACCCGAGGCCCAGGGCCCATCTCCCACTCCACCTGGCCGCCCCAGCCCACTGCCCCCCTCCCTGGGCAGGACTCCTTCACCCCGTGCCTGCAGGGATATTTTCAGGCCCTTTTCATTGCTGCCCTGCCCAGCCTGTTTCAGTCTGCCTCTAGGTGGGTAAAGATGACCTGGAGTCAAGGTTTCTAAGCAGTCATTCACTCACTCATGTCCAGTTGTTCAGTCATACCCGGCTGTTTGCAACCCCATGGACTGCAGCACTCCGGGCTTGCTTGTCCATCACTATCTCCCGGAGTTTGCTTAGACTCATGTCCATTGAGTTGGTGGTGCCATCTAACCATCTCATCCTCTGCCTCCCGCTTCTCCTCCTAAGTAGTAGCTGCATATATTTTATCACAATCTTTAAAAAAGAATTAACCTTGAACAAAAAGAAGAGTGTTTGAAGAAGATAAAGCAAATAATAAAATTTCAGCTAACATTTAGTTACATGTTTTCTGTGGCACCATTCTCAGTTTTTACTGTGTATGAAGTTATTTTTTACCAAAACTTAACATGGTGAGTACTACTGTCCCCTCTGTGCAGACAAAGCAGCTGAGGCTGGAGAGGTGAGGTGTCCCTGGTGTGTAAGGGGTGCAGGTCAAAGACTGCTGGGCACGGGTGGGTGACTGGTGGGTGTAGGTTAGTGCATGTGAGTGACTCATGGGTGTAGGTCAGTGCAGGAGGGTGTAGGTCAGAGTATGTGAGTGACTGGTGGGTGTAGGTGGGTGACCGGTGGGTGTAGGTTAGCGCAGGGGGGTGACTGGTGGGTATAGGTTAGTACACGTGGGTGACTGGTAGGCGTAGATTAGTGTGTGACTGGCTGGTGCAGGTGGGTACAGGTTAGAGTAGGTAGGGGACTGGTGCTGAGTTCCAGGTCAAGATACAACTTTATACTTTCCTTTATCCTTTTTTATTTTCCAAGTTTTCTATATGTACTTTTGTAATCAGTAATTAAAAAAAAATTGTTCCTTGTTTCTGTAAAGAAAGGAAAGAACAGTGTGGCTTACAGCCATTTTGAAGCGGGAGTCAGCATGTTTGGGGACCAGCAGGAGGATGGTGGGGAGGAGACAATCATAAAAGGCTTCAGGCCTCTCCTTCTTCTCAAAGCATTTGCGTAGGAGCAGCGCTCTTACCCAGGGATGGGAGCCTGGTGGGCTGCCGTCTAGGGGGTCGCACAGAGTCGGACACGACTGGAGCGACTTAGCAGCAGCAGCAGCGCTCTCACCGCCTCTTACTTAACGTAGGAGCACTGCTCTCTTCAGACTCTCACGCCTGGGTAGTAGTTGCTACAGAGTGTTTACCCACTTTAAATTCCAATCACTGGAGTCCTTTGCCTGAAATGACTCCTGCTGTCCCTGGAGGACTGCGCCCGGGGTCAGGAATCTGCTCTAGGATCTACTAACACGCAGTGAGCCCAACTGGCCCCACAGCCCCACTTGTAAGGTGAGAAAGTGTGAAAAGCACACTGTACACAGATGTCCATGGAGTGTGAAGTGCTTTTCAAATTGGGCTTCCCTGGTGGCTCAGCTGGTAAAGAATCCGCCTGCAATGTGAGAGACCTGGGTTCGATCCCTGGGTTGGGAAGATCCCCTGGAGAAGGGAAGAGCTACCCACTCTAGTGCTCTGGCCTGGAGAATTCTATAGACTGTATAGTCCGTGGGGTCGCAAAGAGTCAGACATGACTGAGTGACTTTCACTTTCAAATAGGAATCATATAAATTGGAGAAGGCAATGGCACCCCACTCCAGTACTCTTGCCTGGAAAATCCCATGGACAGAGGAGCCTGGTGGGCTGCAGTCCATGGGGTCGCTAAGAGTCAGACACGACTAAGCGACTTCACTTTCACTTTCCACTTTGATGCATTGGAGAAGGAAATGGCAACCCATTCCAGTGTTCTTGCCTGGAGAATCCCAGGGACGGGGGAGCCTGGTGGGCTGCCGTCTGTGGGGTCGCACAGAGTCGGACACGACTGAAGCGACTTAGCAGCAGCAGCAGCACCTTTTTAAAACAGCCCCCTATTCCTAAAATCCTTGCCATTTTTTCCCTTAATTTGTACATTGCAATTTTCCTGCCTACACATTTTTGTCCAGTTGTAACTGAAAGAGAATTTAGTTTGAAATCATCTCTTCCTGAAATTAACTTAGTAGCAGCTCAGAAAAGCTTCAGGGAAGTGATTTGATTACTAAGTAGTACATGTAACCCTGTTTCATCTTCAGCTTTTGATACAAACCCCAAAGTGGCTCTACAAGCACCAGCTGTTTCCACCTGTCCAGACACTGCCTTTTGTCTGTGAAGCATCACTGAAAGCAGCTTTTCAAATTGAGCTCACCTCCATCGTCATTTAAGAAAATGCTTTTTTGCACTTACTCTGGATTTTGTCTGTATTTCCTTATTGGAAATGTTTTAAGAAAACGTGTGGCAATGTTTAAATAATGACAGAAGCAGACAGTCTGCCATCAACAAGTAATTTGTGGCTGTGTAGTTTGTTAGTGACTGGCCTGCTGTGAACAGGTTGTGTGTGGTGCTGCCGTCCTGCTGGGAGGGGTCCCCCCTCCCCGGGGCCTTCGGAACCATATGCCTGCATCATCAGCTCATTTTCTTCCTCTGTGTGAAACGGGATGTCACTTGTATCTGGTGGTCTATCCCTGCATTTTTGCACAGGAAGTAGCCATGGGTTTTGAGGAGTGATTCAGAATGAATAGTGTTATGTTGTTCTTGGCCCAGGGTGGCAGGAATGCAGTGTCAATATTAAATATGATTTAAGTCGTATTTGTTTTTCCTGCCTCTTCACTATTTTGCAGTGAGTCCCTGGTGGTGGGGCCTCTGAAGTCAGCTGCCCTCGATACCTTCCTAACATTGGTTCTCTTTCTCCTGCATGTTAGTGACCCCCGGGCGCCTGCATCTGAGTACAGAGAATGGCTGACCATGATGGTGGGAAAGTGTGACCCTGGGGCCTATGCCCGCATGTTCAGGTACGTGGTGTTCTCATCCCCTCGTTCCAACTAGTTCATTCTTCTCAAAGTTGTACATTCACTTTGTTTCTGAGAAAATTTTGCCTTGGAGTGTCAGTTTAACAAAAAATTTTAAATTTTAAATCATGGGAAGTTTGTTCTAATCAGACATTTCCTATGATTAAATCATAGAGTAGCTAATCGCACTGAAGCAGTCACATCTTTTAGGAAAAGAGAAAGTAGAGTGCCTGCAGATCTCTTAAAGTAAGTGCCTTTCTGACTTTACACCTGTGGGGGAGGGGCAGGGTTGGGGCAGAGGCCACATGACCGTCCCCTGTCCCCTGTAGGCGGGCCTTCCTGAAGATGAGCACTGGCCCCGAGGCCTTCTTAGCCCTTCGCAACCACTTCACCACCTCCCACGCACTCCTGTGCGTCGGCCACTGGGTTCTGGGCATTGGAGACCGGCATCTGAACAACTTCATGGTGAGCCTGGAGACGGGCGGCGTGATCGGGATTGACTTCGGACATGCGTTCGGCTCTGCCACCCAGGTGAGCTTGCCCGGCTCTGTGCTGGGGTGGACCTGTCGTCAGCTTTGTGAGCCCTCTATGGACAGTTGGCCTGCTGTGATCATTAAAGTGGCCATTCTTGCAAAATGGGAGAGTCTCAGCTTTGTATCAGCCTCATTCAGGTGATTGTAGACGGTGTGCTGATAGATTAATTACATCACTTGCTCCTGTAAAAAGGTAGGAGGCTCATCAGAACGTCTTGTGTGGATGAGATACACACCTTTCCTGATGTCAGACTACAGCTCTCCTTCTCTTGGCCGTGTGGTTGCTCCGGGGTACGGTGACCTCACACGCATGTGGCCAGTTCCAAGAAGAAGGGAGCAGATGTGCTCTGCACGCATGAGCGACAGCTGCAGGCGGCCTCACTCATCCGCCTCCTGCATCTCATTTGCTGTTTAGGTCCTGCGGGTCCCTGAGCTAATGCCTTTCCGGCTGACTCGCCAGTTCATCAACCTGATGTCACCACTGAAGGAGACGGGGCTCGTGAGCAGCGTCATGGTGTGTGCGCTGAGGGCCTTCCGCTCGCGCGCCGACCTGCTCACCACCACCATGGACGTGTTCGTGAAGGAGCCGTCCTTTGACTGGAAGGTCGGTGGTTCTCCCCGCTTCGCAGCTTTGTTCCAGCGTGCTCATGACTGACCGCCTTTCCTGTCTCCTGGTGGGGATGTGTTTACCAAAGTACTTACCTGGTTCTGTACAGCTCTCAAAGTTAACATTTGGGATCATTTAGCTTGAAAATCAGACAAGAGACCTGCCTTTTATTTGGAGGACACTGTTAGACTTGAGAGTATTTGTAGTCCTTTGGTGATGGGGATTGGTTTCTTTTAGACAAGTTTTAGTTTTGAGTCTGTTCCACACAAGGTCAGCATCCTTCTCAGCTCAGCCCCCAGGAGGAAGCGCAGCAGTGACACGTCCTCAGGGAGGGCCGCGGTAAGCCCAAGTGTAGACCCTGGTGGTCACCATCACTGTCACGTGTGCTGCAGGGAGGGTGTGTGCAAAAAGCTGCAGAGCCCTTCCTGGCTGGAGACTTGCTTTATTTTGAGATCACTACCTGTTGGGTCTGTTTGAACGTGACCGTATGTACCATTAAGCAGAGAAAATCATGTTCCTTTCCCTCAGAATTTTGAACAGACAATGCTGAGAAAAGGAGGATCGTGGATTAAAGAAATAAATGTAACTGAACAAAATTGGTATCCACGGCAGAAGATTCATTATGCTAAGAGAAAGCTAGCAGGTGCCAATCCAGCAGTTATTACTTGGTAAGCATTTATTTGTGGAAAAACACACACACACCAACATGCCGCTGTTCCCAAGAGAATCACTAAACGTATTTGTGTGTGTGTATGTCCTCAGCCTGTGTCATCAGCCCGTCACCCCCACTGACAATGCCTCTCACTGCCCGGCCAGGTCCTGACTCTAAAATACACACACACACACGCCCCACACCCCGGTCAGCCTGGCAAGGTCCTAACTCTGAAACCCACACTCACACCACACATACACAGGCACACACCGGTCAGCCCAGCAAGGTCCTGACTCTTAAACACACACAACACATACCATACTCCCCCAACACAACACCACCCCCCGTCAGCCCAGTGAGGTTCTAACTCGGAAATCCACATTCACACCACACACACACACGCACACCCCACACCCCACACCCCAGTCAGCCCTGAAACACACATAGACTCATAGACACAGACACATACACCCGAGTCAGACCAGGCCCCCTCACCACACCCCCGGGCCAAGACACACACACCCCCCCCAATCAACCTGGATGCGCTCATGCATGTACACACACACACACACCGATCAGCCTGGGCACGTGCGCACACACGCACATACACACACACGCACCAATCAGCCTGGACTCCCTCACCACAGTCCTGGACTGTCTCATGAACATGTCTACCTGCATGAGCAAATGTTGTTTTTAAATTTGCTTCTGTCTTTTCTCGGGACAAATGTGGCCCTGGTGGCAGAGCCCTTGGTGCACAGAGCATAGTGGAGGCTCATTAATGCATATGCAGATCAGGTTACCTTTAACCTAGCTTTCATGTTTTTCTGGTTGAGGTCTACAACAAATACAGATTTGCAGAAATGATTCACAAGAAGGAAAAAAGTTGGATTTTCCCATTAATAGTAAATGGTGACCATGGTCAGTTCTTTTTTGACAAAGATGCCAAGACCATTCAGTGGTCTTTCCAGCAAAGATCACTGAGAGGAATGAAGGTGGAACTCCCACCCCAAACGACATACAGAGTTAATTCAAAGAGGATCAAGACCTACCTGTGAGAGCTAAAACTATAACGTCCTTAGAAGCAAACATAGGGGTAAATCTTTTGGACCTTGGATTTGGCAATGATATTTGACCTTCTTAAGTCTAAAACCAAAAGCACAAACAAGAAAAGGATAAAGAAAAGCATAAATTCATCAAAATTAAAAACTTTTGTGCCTCAAAGGATACCATCAGGAAAGTAAAAATATAGTCCACAGAATGGGGTAAGACATTTGAAAGTCATATAGCTAATAAGGAATTTGAGTATAGAATCCATTAAAAAATTCTTACAGCTGAATAATTAAAAGACCACCCAATGAAAAAAATGACCAAAGGACTTGAACAGACATTTCTATAAAAGAATGTAGACAAATGGCCAATAAACAAATGGAAAGATGCTTAAAATTGTTAGTCATCAGATAAATGCAAGTGAGACTCCTCTCCCACTAGGATTGCTATTAATATAATCAGAAACTGGAATATAACAAGTTGTTGGTGAGGATCACACACACACACACACACACACACACACACACGGAGTCTTGACTTTAAGGACAATGAGCAGCAGAGAGTATGCTGTGTGACCAGGTGGAGCGTCTGGTTTGGACTGGAGAAATAACCTGCAGTTTGTGTCTTTGTGTTGCTTGATCTTTTCTCCAGTAATGAGCTTCTCCTGGGCCATGAGAAGGAGTCTGCCTTCAGAGACTACGTCGCTGTGGCACAAGGAAGCCGAGAGCACAGCGTTCGTGCCCAGGAGCCTGAGAGTGGACTTTCAGAAGAGGCCCAAGTGAGGTGCCTGATTGACCAGGCAACTGACCCTAACATCCTCGGCAGAACTTGGGAAGGGTGGGAGCCCTGGATGTGAGATCCCCCGGAGGCAGCAGACAGGGCCCCTGTGTGTGTGTTTAAAGACCGTCCTGAACTCTGATCCAAGCCACCAGTGACTTCATCTTCCCAAAGCCCCAGAGAGCAGGTGTCTGTGTGTGACTTCCTCTTGTATCACAGTTTAATCCAGCTCATGATGAAGTGAATGCTGACCCGGGTGAGGGACTAGGCCATGGTCAAGGATGAGCTTAGGATCACAGTGGACATAGAAGGGCGGGTGTATCCAGGCTCGTGCAAGTGCCGAATCATGGCACAGCAAACAGGCGCTATGGCCGGATGAACAGCTGTCAGCGTTAGTGGTGTGTGTGAGCATCCCACGTGCCTTGGAAATTACGCCCAGAAGACTGTCCCGCAGACTTTGTGAGAGTAACTGATGGGATGTTAGGTTGTATCAGCAGCGCAAGAATATGAACAGCTCAGGGTGTGGTTATGGCTTATATTTACACATGGTTGTGTAATGTGTGAACAGAAAGGATCTCTTTATTGTTGTCTGGAATTGTGGCACCATCTGTTACCCGGTGGCTTTTAGAAAATTGATAAATAAACAAACACAAGAGAGTCAGAAATGAAGTTACCTGAATGCTATGAGAACTTTATAGATGTTTATCCCCAAATTTTTCCTTGATTGTGATTTGACATGATTGTGTTTGACATTTTAGGATATTTTTGTAGGTTTTCTCTTTCACATTTTTCTCCTCTAGCTTTGAGAGTTTATGATAGAATTGTCCTCTAGAAGGTAAAGTGTTGAGGAGAGAGAAAGTTTTGGTCTTAGCTTTGCTACCTTTGCTACTCTGATCACAGCTGGAAGGTGGATACAGGAGCTTTGCATCCCAGACTCGGGAAGTCTGAGTAGGCCTGGCACTTGACATTCCTGTTCTAGGAACATGAAGAAAACCCCTGCTTGAAATGAGTCCTCCTTGGAGATAAAGCATGATTCTGGGGCCACAGGTCAGGTTATGAAATGCAGGATGGAAACAGTTTCCTGTCCACTCACCAAGCCTTGGTCCCCACACCTCCCCAGCTGGAGCCTGTTTCAGGCTGACTTGAGCTTTGTGTTAGAGCTTTCCAAACATTTCTAATCACAGACTCTTCAATGTTTGGGGAAATGGTGAATCTTAGTGCCCTGACCAGGGATCAGATCCACATCCCCTGCATTGCAAGGCGGATTCTTTTTTGGTGGGAGAGTTTGGAAGACCATTTGTCCTTCAGTTTTATTTTCACTTTAATTATTGTGAAATAATATTTAAGTATGGACCATATTCTCCAATTCTAGCTAAAGAGATAAGCATGTTTATATATGTGTGGACAAGCTTGTAGATTTCTGTTGTCTCAACA
Source organism: Bos indicus (assembly GCF_029378745.1). Taxonomy (NCBI): domain Eukaryota; kingdom Metazoa; phylum Chordata; class Mammalia; order Artiodactyla; family Bovidae; genus Bos; species Bos indicus. The sequence continues at coordinate 19,769,243 of NC_091773.1, read as the reverse complement.
CTTTAAATCATAACATTTTAAAATCATAGGTCCCTCCTTGGAGAGGTTAAGGGTTGTTCCTATTGCTGTTGGCAAGTGTAATCATGGACTGACAGTGTAGATGAACAAAAACGATCTCTTTATTGTTGTCTGGAGTTGTGGCACCATCTGTTACCCAGTGGCTTTCAGAAAATTGATAAACAAACACAAGGGAATCAGAAGTAATGTTCCCTCAATGCTATGAGAACTTCTTTACAGTTGTTTATCTCCAAATTTTCTCCTTGTAAAACATTAGTTATAGAAAAACACACATTTATACCATGTTCAGTTGTGAGGTTTTTGAGCTCTACCCTATATAATTCAGAATCAGTCTCTCTTTGGTTGTAATAAAATGTAGGCAAGTTGCCCTTTAAACTTTGGCATTGTGAATTTGAAAACAGACTGCTGTTGTCCACCTGCACCTCTTGAAATGGAGTTCAGATCAGTGGTGTGCCAGAGCCCTCTTGTTCCCACCCACACGAGCAACATTCAGAACACCAGGAATTTTGCCAGCGAATTGTTACGCTCACTCAGAAAGTCAGCAAGTGCTACGAATCCGGGTTTCTGTTTATCAGAGTCTGTGCTCCAATGGACAGCTGGCGTCCACGGTTAGGGCGCCGTCAGTCCAGGCTGGGTCCATCCAGCATGACGCCCGCAAGCTCCTGGATGCCAGTGTGTGGCGGTCACGTCCCAAGTGTCTCCCACTATGTCCCCTCTTGTCCTGTACCTCTCCCTGGATCCTGTCTTTATGGTCTTTGCCCAAGATCACTGCCACTGCCTCCCAGCAGACTCTCTACCACTGGAGGGACTTCCCTGATGGTCCAGGAGCCAAGACTCTGTGTGCCCAGTGCAGGGGGCACAGGTTCAAGCCCTGGTTCAGGGAACTAAGATTCCCACAGGCTGCACGGTGTAGCCAAATAAATAAATAAGTAAATCTAGTACTAGAATACAATTTAAGAAAGAACCCTGCTATCCTGGAATTGAAGAAAAGGTAGTTATCTCCAACTATTGGGGGAAATTGCTATATAAATAGGGCGCTTTTGATTGACTGTAAAGTAGGTGTGGTTTTTGTGTAGTAGTACCCAAAAAAATTGTTCTACAGACTGAATCTATGACTGTAGAATTTATTTTCAAAACAGTTGGCCAGCGCTAGGTTACAGCCCATAACTATGTGACAGTGATAGTAATACAGTCACAGTGCTGCTGACCCCGTGAGTTCTGACCTCATGATTGTCTTGTTCTAGCCAGCTGATCAGGAGCAGTTTGTGGATGAAAACATCCCCCAGAGGGACTGCTCCCCTGGGGCATGGTCACACCCATCTCTATCTTACTCTGCTCGAGCCTGGGCTGGGGGAGACCCTCCAAGCTGCCTCAGCTCCAGTGTGGTATCACCTAGCCTGCTGCAGGCATGTCCATAATTAACACTGGTTGTTGTCATTTTAATTGCTAAATCGTGTCCAATCCTTTTGCAACCCCATAGCTCTTCAGGCTCCTCTGTCCATGGGATTTTCCAGGCAAGAATACTGGGGTGGGTTGCCATTTCCTTTTCCAGGGGATCTTCCCCACCCAGGGATCAAACCTGCCTTTCTTGTGTCTCCTGCATTGGCAGGCAGATTCCTTTCTAAGAAACCGAGCTAATTAACAATGTTAGATGTGCAGAAATACAAGAATGCTGTGTTTTCTTCTTTATTTTTTTTCCATTTTCACCATTTTTAAAAATTTTTTATTGTTTAAGTGAAGCATAATTGCTTTACAGAATTGTGTTGGTTTCTGCCAAACATCAACATGATAGCCACATGGCCTCATTAAGAAAGTAAAATGTTTGTGAGTCTCCTGCAGAATTTTTCTTCTCCGGATTGTAGGATCTCTCTGTCAGCACAGCACTCTGAGCCTGGAGAGTTCAGAGAATCACTTCAGTAATGTGACAGCCTCGTCCATTTAAAATGGAATTCAGTGCCAGCTTCCCTCAGAGGCATTCACTGAAACTCCGTGCATGAGCTATTCCTGTTGTCACTTAATAATGTCTCTCATGTTTGCCAGCCATGACAGCATTGCTCAAGTTCATTAGGCTGGACTGGGCTTCCCTGGGATGTGTGAAGCCTCCCACAGTTCATTCTGCATCTTGTTTGGAGCAAGGAGCAGCAGCCCGTGCCATGCTGTTAGGGGCATGAGCAAAGGTGATTGGGGTCTGGGGCTGACCCCTGTAAGGTGGATTCTTAACCAAGTGGTTTGATATTTAACAATAGTAAATCTTCCAATCCACGAACATGGTGTCTTTCTTTTTATTTAACTTCTTTCAGCAGTGTTTTGTAATTTTTACTAGTTTTTGTTTCTCATCTTGAATTCCATTTTTTGAGACAAAGGATAGTATATGAAAATGACATACCGATATTTTCTATAAAGTTCATGAAAGATATGTAGCCCAGGTAAGCACGTACAAAGGAAAGCGTGTCACCCTGACCCCTTACAGAGCTGGGAAAGAACATTGTTGTTTTAAGTTACACTGCTAGCATCAGAAGGAAAAGAAACACTGATCTTGATGGCTGAGCAGGCACTTCACCTTGAAGGAGCTGTAGTTAATGTGTGATCAGACACACCCTACATCCCTCTATACACTAAAGGGACGGCAGGGAGGGAGGAGGCCTGAACAAAGAAATTTTTAATTTTTCTTGTCCTGCCTTCAAATAGAAATTTTTATTTCATCACATTTTAGCGCCTATATTAGAAAAGAAAGATTGCAAAAAGTAACCTAATGCTACACGTTTAGGAGACTAAGAAAAAGAACAAACTTAAACTTGGTGCCAGTAAAAAGAGCACAAAAAGAAGCAGCAAGCAAAACATTGATTCTTTGAACAGCTCATTGATAAACCTAGACTGATTCAGAAAAAAAAAAAAAAAAAAAGCAAATATCTAATATCAGAAACTAAAGTGGAGCGCAGAACGGTTTGGTTGTTCGTTGGAAGGAGTTCTTCTGTTCGTTGGAAGGAGTTTTTCCCGTAGCTGAGCTATTGCGGCTCTTTGGGCAGCAGCGGCGGCGAGGTGGTCGAAGAGGCCTAAAGCTTAGGCGTTGGGTAAAAGAAAATGGCTCGAACCAAGCAGACTGCTCGGAAGTCAACGGGTGGGAAAGCGCCCCGCAAGCAGCTGGTCACAAAAGCAGCCAGGAAAAGCGCCCCCTCTACCGGCGGGATGAAGAAACCTCATCGCTACAGGCCCGGGACTGTTGCGCTTCGAGAAATCCGTCGTCACCAGAAATCCACCGAGCTTCTGATCCGGAAACTGCCTTTCCAGAGGCTGGTGAGGGAGATCGCCCAGGATTTCAAAACCGACTTGCGGTTCCAGAGTGCCGCCATCGGTGCGCTGCAGGAGGCTAGCGAAGCGTACCTGGTGGGCTTGTTTGAAGATACTAATCTGTGTGCCATCCACGCTAAGAGAGTAACCGTCATGCCCAGAGACATCCAGTTGGCTCGCCGGATACGGGGAGAGAGAGCTTAAGTGAGGGCGGTTTTTATGGTGTTTTGCAGTACATTTTTGTAAAATACTTTGGTTTAATTTGTGACTTTTTTTGGTAAGAAATTGTTTATAATATGTTGCATTTGTACTTAAGTTATTCCATCTTTCACTCAGGATGAAGGCGAAAAGTGACTGTTCACAGACCTGAGAGATGTGAGCGCTGTTGCTGAGGAGTGACAAGTTGCTAATATGCAGAAGGGATGGGTGATATTTCTTGCTTCTCATGATGGATGTTTCTGTATGTTAATGATTTGTTGGGTAGCTATTAAGGTACTAGAATTGATAAATGTGTACAGGGTCCTTTTGCAATAAAACTGGTTATGACTTCATCCAAGTGTTTAACAATTGGGACTGTAAGTCTGACCATACATCACTGTGATGGAATGTGGGCTTTTTCAGGAGTGAAGATACAAGTCTTAACCACAGTGTAACTTACAGTTTCCTTAAAAAAAAAGTCAACCTGGCAGCTATAGAATACACTATGTGCATTTATAATAGCTATTTTATATATTGTAGTGTCAACATTTTTCAATTAAATGTTTTACATTGACATGTGCTGGAGACTGTTGTCTTTAAGGTGTGTGTAATTCAGAGGCCAATAGGTTTTCTCCTGAGTAGACTGCACTTGTTTATGCAGTAAAATGCTTTGTGCGTTATGCCTTGCGTAAGTCCTCGTTCTACCACATGTTAAACTAACCCTCTAGCTGATAATGCAAACACTAACGGGGAGGGGGATTTATTTATAAGGGCTCTAGACTATAATACTGGAGAAGGCCATGGCACCCCACTCCAGTACTCTTGCCTGGAGAGTCCCATGGATGGAGGAGCCTGGTGGGTTGCAGTCCATGGGGTCGCGAAGAGTTGGACAGGACTGAGCGACTTCACTTTCACTTTTCACTTCCATGCATTGGAGAAGGAAATGGCAACCCACTCCAGTGTTTTGCCTGGAGAATCCCAGGGACGGGGGAGCCTGGTGGGCTGCCGTCTATGGGGTTGCACGGAGTCAGACACGACTGAAGTGACTTAGCAGCAGCAGACTATAATACAAGTTATTCACAGCAGCAGCATCTGTTACTAATATAGTAGTTAGTGCAGCTTTTCTTTGTGTTGTGATTGGTCTGATAACTAGGTTGAACTTTTCTCTACCGAGGAGGAACAATACCGAACTTTTTTTCCTGGTGGGGTTTGTATTATAACCGTTAGGGTAAACTTGCTGTGGGGGAGGGACACAGCTTCAGCTTATGGAACCTCTGCCAGTTAAAATGGTGTTCATGTGGCATAGGTTCTAGGAAAATCACTTCATAGAGATGGCTTTCCAAGTGGTTTAAAATTTATCCTTCATTGAAGTTTTTAGGTCAATTATGTAAGTTGACTAAATTTACAAATAAACTTGTTTATTCAAAAAAAAAAAAATGAAAGTGGAGACATCAGCCTTACAGAAATAAAAATTCCTAGAAATATAAATTGCCAGAACTGACTCAAGAAATAGAAAATCTGAACAGATCTGCAATGAGACTTAATTAGTAATTAAAAACGAACCCCCGCCCCCCACCCACCCGCCAAAAGAAACAGACAGTATACTGGTGAATTCTACCAAACACTGAAAAAGGAGTTAACACCAATCCTCAAATGCTTCCAAAAAATATCAGAAAGGGAAAAGCTCCCTAACTGATCCCAGGAACCCAGCATTACCCTGATATCAAAGCCGGAGACTCTATAAGAAAACAGTAGACCAATATCCCTTATGGACACTGATGCAGAAATCCTCGATAGAACACTCCGAAATGGAGTCCAGCAGCACGAAGGATTACTCACTGGCACGTGGTGCCATCCCAGCGTGGCAGGGTTGCTTCAGCATCTAAAACCCATTGTTGTGATGCATAACATTAATACACAAAGGAAAAAACAGGTTCATCTCAATGCAAAAAAGTATTTGACAGATTCAATACAGTTTCCCGATAAAAATCACACAGCAAACCAAGACTAGAAGGAAACTTAATCAACCTGACAAAGAACATCTATGAAAATCCACAGGTAACATTCTACTCATTGGTGAAAGAGAAAACGTTCCCCCGAGGTCAGGATCAAGAGAAGGATGCCCACTTTCACCACTGCTGTTCAACACTGCTGGATGTTCTAGTCAGAGCAGTCAGACAAGAAAAAAAGATTCAAATTAGGAAAAAAGAAATAAAACTATCAGACAACTAACAGACAACATGATCATATATACAAAAAAAAACCCAAAGATGCACAAAGTACTAGAGATGGTAAATTAATCCAACAGTAATTAACTGTTCTTACCCTCTTCAATACATCTGTTCTCAGATTTTTTGCTCCAGAGAAGTGATGGAACTTCACTGCTGGAATCAGGACTCCAAAAGAAGTACCCTTATCAGTGGGTGATTGTCCAAATACTTATTCTTTGGAAGGATAACAACAGAAAACTTATTCCACCATCTTGCTGTGATACCACTCTCCTACATAGCTCTCTTGAAAAGAAGGTTTCAACACAGTTTCATAGGTATATAAGCAAAACCAGTAACACATGTAGCTTATAGTGTTTCAGCATATTTCAGTTATAAAAATTGTACATACGTAGATACAGTAAAAGGATGAATGTGCAAACATACAGCTAAAAACAATTTTTAATTCCAAAAAATAGTATACACCTAGGTTGCTTAACGGAGAAGGCAATGGCACCCCACTCCAGTACTCTTGCCTGGAAAATCCCATGGATGGAGGAGCCCGGTAGGCTGCAGTCCATGGGGTCGTTCAGAGTCAAACACGACTGAGCGACTTCACTTTCACTTTTCACCTTCATGCATTGGAGAAGGAAATGGCAACCCACTCCAGTATTCTTGCCTGGAGAATCCCAGGGACAGGGGAGCCTGATAGGCTGCTGTCTACGGGGTCGCACAGAGTCGGACATGACTGAAGCGATTTAGCAGCAGCAGTAGGTTGCTTAAACACAGAGGTTAGTACACATCAGTAAAGTAGGAAGTAACTCACCCTATTGAATACATTAATTATGTGCAGTTTTTTGTATACCTGTATCTCAATAAAGCTGGAGGGAAACAAAGTATGTTTCACACATATACTTCTATCCATAGTAAGGCACCCACCAGTTTTAAATACACTGAATTATGATATACCATTTAATAAGGGGGCAGCCATGCCATGCACATGTAAACACAATGTTTCTAACATCTCAATACTGATGAACACTCGCCTATCACTGTTAAACACACTGTTTCAACAAACACCATTCAAAGGTCAGAGTAAGACTTAGGCGCAGAGTCCAGTTTAGAGTCAGACTGAAGGTCAAGGTCAAAATTGGATTTAGGGTACTTGGAGTGTGTGGTCCAAGGTCAGCTTCAGGGTTATTATGGGGGTAAAAGGTCAGGGACAATGGGGAAGAATCAAGCAGCAGATGAGATTCAAGCTCATACAGTCAGGACAGGTTCAGGATTTTGGTGAGGAGGTGAGGACAAGGGTCAGAGCTGACAAGATGTTCATTGTGAGGTATATGATCATCAGGATCTCCATGGTTAGGGTCAAGGTCATGGAAATAGGGTCAAGGTCATGGCAGTAGTAAATGGCAGAATTAGTGTCAAGGGTAAGTTTAGGATGAGGATCTAGATCAGGGTCAATGTCAAAGTTATGAGGAACGTTCTATTCAGTATCGCGGTGATTATCAGGGTTAGGAAGATGTAGCCCGAAGTGAGTGTAAAGGTCATAGGGTCAGGGTAAAGGTCAAGTTCTGGTCTGTATGAGAATTGAAATCAGTTTCATGTTAGGGGTGGGTATAAGGGTGATGGCATCATTGACCCAATGGACATGAGGAGGACAGGGAGGCCTGGCATGCTGCAGTCCATGGGGTGGCAACAAGTAGGACACGACTGACCAACTGAACCACAACAATAAGGGAGAAGGCTCGGTCATGGTAAATGTTAGATTCACTTATGGTGAATGAGGGTGTTTATTAGTTCTTAGGTCTGTGTAACAAATTGACACAAACTAGTTAGCTTAAACCAAAAGAAGTGTATTCTCCCACAGTTGTGGATGTCAGAAGTCTGGAATCTAGGTGTGGGCGGGGCCATACCCTCTCCAGGGGAGGAGCCTCCTTGGTCTCTTGCAGTTTCTGGTCCCCCTGCAGTTCCTGGGCTTGTGATGGCATCACTGCAGTCTCTGCCTCTGTCTTCATGTGCACTTCCTCCATACCTGTGCTTTCTCCTTTTCTGTGTTTCAACATATATCACTAAACAAACTAGTACATGCGCCACCCACAATGCAACGGTGTTCAGCGTATCTCATCTAGAGGTCCTTAATTCTGCAAAGGCCCTATTTCCAAGTAAGGTTAGATTCACAGGTACTGGTATTAGAACTTAGATACATGTTTTGGGGACTACTATTCAAGCCGGCATAGGGTCAAGGCATTTCGAATGATGTACTCTGCATGTAAGTTAAATAACAGGGTAACAAACTATAGCCTTGATGTACTCCTGAACATTAGGATTACAATAAGGCCAAGGGTTAGGTTCAGGACTAGGGCTGGGTGACATGAGGGTCCAGTTTAGGTGTGGGTCAGTGCTGGAGTGAGGGTGGGGTGACTTGAGGGTCAGGGTAATCATGGTCAGTGTTGGGTGTTAGGGAGAGAGTCATACTGATGGCTGCAGTTACTGTCTTAGGAGGGTCAGGATCACAGGTCAAGGTCGGGTTAAGTTTCAGTGTCAGGTTCAGGGTCAGTGTCAAGCTCTGGGTAAAGAGTGAGTATTGTGATCAGTTCAGGGCTATGGTAAGTGTGGGTCAGGGTGAGATTCAGGATATGTGTTAGGGTCAGCATTAGAGTGAGGGTTAATATCAGTGATGTTTAGGTTCAGGGTTGGTTAAGACTCAGGAAAAGCGTTAGAGTCCAGGGGAGTTTGAGTATCAGGGTTAATGTCTGTTGGTTCAATTGTAAATTCCTCATAATTACACTGCGTTATGAATGGCATAATGTAGAGAACACAGACCTAGGTGTCACACTCGAGTCTAATTCTAAACATTACTAGCTCTGTACCCTTAGGCAAGTTTACTTACTAATTATTAGTTCATTTATTCATTCATATCTAGTATTTATTTGAGTGCTTTATATGTGGAAGAAACTGTGAAGTGCTATGGATGTAAAGGTCAAGAAGACAGAAATGGCACTGCTTTATATAGGTGGAGCCAGATGATAATTATTTAGGTTATGAATATTGTAACATCATCAAAGGAGCATAGGGTTTGTGAAAATGAAGAACAGGGAGGTTCAGCCTCCTAGGAGTTCAAGGAAACTGAGAACAGGTTCAAGTTCACTCTGTCTTGTTTTTTTAAATCTCAATTGAAATTAAAAAAATTATTTTCATATATTTCATTTATTATTATATAAAAACATATATCAAGGAATATTATAGTGAACCTCCATGTGCTGACCTCCCAGCTTCAGCACTTTTCAGGAGCTGTATATAAACTGGCTTGGCAGAGACCAGAGCCTTTCAGGAAACGGAGTAGTGAATGTGCAGACTCTGAAGCACCATGCACATTCAGTAACTGCAGGTAAGGCTCCCATGAAGAGCACACACATCCCTGGGTATCTGTGTGGAGAATGGATTGTGTGTGCTTATATGTGCACGGACGAGGGCAAGAGCGGACCAGGGACACTGCTTATGAGGCCACTGAGTAGACGGGGCAAAATAAATCAGGGGCCTGAAATACATCCATGGAGGAGTCGGGTGGGTGGAGAGATCAGCACAGGACAGACAGGGCTTTGACAGGAGAGCCAGACGTGCTCATGATAGTTCTCAGGTTTTGTTACTGATCCCCAGCGGGTTGGTTCTAGAAGATCTTGCAGGTCTTCATAGAATTGGTCAACTTCAGCTTCTTTGGTATTAGTGGATGGGGTATAGACTTGGATTACTGTGATGTTGAATGGTTTGCCTTGGAAATGAACCAAGCTCATCCTCAGTTTATCCCAAGATCTACAACACCTTCTAGCACTAACACCAAAAAAAGATGTCCTTTTCTTCATAGAGGATTGGAATGCAAAAGTAGGAAGTCAAGAGATACTTGGAGTAACAGGCAAGTTCGGCCTTTGAGTCCAAAATGAAGGAGGGTAAAGGCTAACAGGGTTTTGTCAAGAGAACACCCTGGTCATAGCAACCTCGTCCAACAACACAAGTGATGACTCTACACATGGACATCATGAGATGGGAAATAGTGAAATCAGATTGATTATATTCTTTCTAGTTGAAGATGGACAACCTCTATTCAGTCAGCAAAAACAAGACCTGGAGTTGACTGTGGCTCAAATCATGAGCTCCTTATTGCAACAAATGAAAGTCATTCAGTCATGTCTGACTCTTTGCGACCCCATGGACTATACAGTCCATGGCATTCTCCAGACCAGAATACTGGAGTTGGTAGCCTTTCCCTTCTCCAGGGGATCTTCCCAACCCATGGATTAAACCCAGATCTCCTGCATTGCAGGTGGATTCTTTACCAACTGAGGTATCAGGGAAATTGCAACATTCAGGCTTAAATTGAAGAAAGTAGGGAAAATCACTAGACCATTCAGATATGACCTAAATCAACCTCTTATGATTATACAGTGGAGGTGATGAATAGATTCAAGATATTAGACCTGGTAGACAGAGTGCCTATAGAACTATGGACAGAGGTTTGTAACATTGCACAGGAGGTGGTGATCAAAACCATTCCCAAGAAAAAGAAATGCAAGAAGGCAAAGTGGTTGTCTGAGGAGGCTTTGCAAATAGCTGAGAAAAGAAGAGACACAAAAGGCAAGGGAGAAAGGGAAAGATACACCCAACTGAATGCAGAGATCCAGGAAATGGCAAGGAGAGATAAGAAAGCCTTCCTAAGTGAACAATGCAAAGAAAAACAGGAAAACAATAGAATGGGAAAGACTAGAGATCTCGTCAAGAAAATTAGAGATATCAAGGGAATATTTCATGCAAGGATGGGCATGATAACAGACAGAAATGGTAAGGACTTAACAGAAGCAGAAGAGATTAACGAGAAACAGCAAGAATACACAAAACTATACCAAAAAAGTCTTAATGACCACGATAACCACAATGGTGGTGTCACTCAGCTAGAGCCAGACATCCCAGAATGCGAAATCAAGTGGGCCTTAGGAAGCATTACTATGAACAAAACTGGTGGAGGTGATGGAATTCCAGCTGAATTATTTCAAATCCTAAAAGATGTTGCTGTGAAAGTGTGGCACTCACTATGCTAGCAAATTTGGAAAACTCAGCAGTGGCCCCAGGACTGGAAAAGATGAGTTTTCATTCCAACCCCAAAGAAGGGCAATGCCAAAGAATGTTCAAATTACCATACAATTCCACTCATTTCACATGCTAGCAAAGTTATGCTCAAAATCATTCAAACTAGGCTTCAACAATATGTGAACCAAGAACTTCCAGATGTTCAAGCTGGATTTAGAAAAGGCAGAGGAACCAGAGATCAAATTGCCAACATCCACTGGATCATAGATAAAGCAAGGTAATTCCAGAAAAACATCTACTTCTGCTTCATTGACTATGCTAAAGTCTTTGTGTGGATCACAACAAACTGTGGAAAATTCTTAAAAAGATTGGAATAACAGACCATGTGACCTGTCTCCTCAGAAACCTGTATGCAGGTCAAGAAGCAATAGATCTGGACATGGAACAACAGATTGGTTCAAAGTTGGAAAAGGATTTTTATAAGGCTATATATTGTCACCCTGCTTATTTAACTTCTATGCAGAGTACATCATGCAAAATGCCAGACTGGGTGAATCACACGCTGGAAACAAGATCGCCAGGAGAAATATCAACACCTCAAATATGCAGATGATACAACTCTAACAGCAGAAAGTGAAGAGGAACTAAAGAGCCTCTTGATGAAGGTGAAAAGAGGAGACCGAAAAGCTGGCTTGAAACTCAACATTCAAAAAATGGACATCATGGTATCCAGTCCCATCACTGCATGGCAAATAGATGGGGAAAAAGTTGAAACAGACAAATTTTATTTATTAGGATCCAAAATCACTGTAGACGGTGACTGCAGCCATGAAATTAAAAGATGCTAGCTCCTTGAAAAGCTATGACAAACCTAGACAGCATAAGTTATATCGTTATAACTTTAACCATATAGTTAAAGCTAATGTTTTTCCAGTAGTCATGTATGAATGTGAGAGTTGGACCGTAAAGAAGGCTGAGTGCCAAAGAATTGATGTTTTGAACTGTGGTGTTGGAGAAGACTCTTGAGAATCCCTTGGAGAGCAAAGAGATAAAATGAGTCCATCTTGAAGGGAATCAGTCCTGAATATTCATTGGAAGGACTTATGCTGAGGCTGAAACTCCAATACTTTGGGCATCTGATGTAAAGAATTGACTCATTTGAAAAGACTCTGATGCTGGAGGGAGAAGAGGATGACAGAGGATGAGATGGTTGGATGGCATATCTGACTCAATGGACATGAGTTTGAGTAAACTCAGGGAGTTGGTGATGGACAGGGAGGTCTGGTGTGCTGCAGTCCAAGGGGTCACAGAGTCAGACATGACTGAGCGACTGAACTGAACTGAAGAGAAGTTTAAGGGGTAGGAGGCAGACTTGTTAGTGGGGTTCTAGGAATGGCTTCCCTCATAGCTCAGTTGGTAAAGAATCTGCCTGCGATGCAGGAGACCCAGGTTTGATTCCTGGGTCGGGACAATCCCCCGTAGAAGGAAACGGCAACCCTGTCCAGTATTCTTGCCTGGAGGATCCCATGGACAGAGAAGCCTGGCAAGCTACTGTCCATGAGGTTGCAAGAGTCAGACATGACTTAGCGACTAAACCACCAACCAGGAAGGGGATGGAGATTTCCGAGGGCAGCCAGGTTCGGGGCGGTGGTGGTGTGTGGAGCAGCCAGGGCTTGCACGCAGCATGAACTGTGCCTGCTGCTGCTGCTGCTAAGTCACTTCAGTCGTGTTTGACTCTGTGCGACCCCATAGACGGCAGCCCACCAGGCTCCCCCGTCCCTGGGATTCTCCAGGCAAGAACACTGGAGTGGGTTGCCATTTCCTTCTCCAATGCATGAAAGTGAAAAGTGAAAGTGAAGTCACTCAGTCATGTCTGACTCTTAGCGACCCCATGTAGTGCAGCCTACCAGACTCCTCTGCTCATGGGATTTTCCAGGCAAGAGTACTGGAGTGGGTTGCCATTGTCTTCTCCGGTGAACTGTGCCTAGCAGAGTACAAGTCTCCACCCCCGTCCTTGGATGGAGATCTTAACATAGTAATGAAGCAGTGGTAACTTCTGGAGACCTCCAAGTCTCATCTGCAGAGGTGCATTCCTGTGGTCAAGTCAGAGCCAGTTTGGAGCAGTTGATCACTACATACCTCTGAAAGTACAGCTGCAAAGCATCTGTCAAACATCAGATGCTTCCGAAACATAGAGGTGAATGGAGGCAATGATCGTTTAACTGTCAGAGGCTGGTATGGGTGACAGTTTCAGTATGAGCTACTGGCTGGATGTCAGTGCCACCACTGAGATGGAGATTTCTGAAAAGGAAGCTATTTTGGGAAGAGAAGAATTTAGGTTAAAGAGTCTCTCAGACATTCAAGTGACAATGACCAGAAGTTAGTGCAATGGGACTTTAGTTCAAGCATCAGGAAGCGATCTGTTTGCAACTTACAAGTTGAGAGCCAAGAAAGACACAGTGAGATGGCTGAGCTGTGTCATTGGGCCTAACTGAGGCAACCATTTGTGCGGTGTCCCAGTCAGAGGCCCAATATTCTAAACCCTAAACTAGCTACATTTAGAGTCCAGTTTATCTTAGGCTAAGTGTTGACAATAATAGAATTAGCAATATCTGTGTGTGTGTGTGTGTGTGTGTGCGTGCTCTTTGTGACCTCATGGACTGTAGCCTACCAGGCTGCTCTGTTCATGGAATTTTCCAGGCAAGAATTCTGGAGTGGGTTAATATTTCCTACTCCAGGTGATCTTCCCAACCCAGGGGTCAAAACTGTGTCTCTTGGCTCTCCTGCGTTGCAGGCGAATTCTTTCCGCTGAGCCACCAGGGAAGTCCCAGTAGAAATGTCTACCTAGAGCTAATATGTTTCTTTCTTTGTTTTTCAAAAATCGCAGTGTGGACATCTTTATACAAAGTATTTGTGCTTTAGTGAGTGAAACTCAAATGCAATATGTTGAAAGAATAGGGACTAGGCAGGAAAGATGGAAAATGGATCAAGTGCAAAATATTGGTATTCTTACAGAGGCATGAGAAAGTGCTTTTAGAGCAAAAAACTCCACTTCCGCCAAGTTATGAGGGTACAAATCGGAATCCTTTCCTCCTTCCCAGGCTGACGCTTTTCAAATCACTATTGTCGGTTTTTTCTACAATAGACACCTTTATTTAGACGACAGCCTGCCTGGTGAGTTTGTAACCTAATTATGGCTCTCCTCAGCCCCAACCCCCCTTCCCATTACATTTCCTTTAAAATCTCTGCCTCCAAGTGTTGGAACACTTAAGCAAACTCACGTGCAGGGTCTAAGGAAGGGCTCTGCCTGCGGTTCTCAAAATGACGCGGGATGGCAGCAATGTCACCTGAGAACCTGTTAGAAATGCAAGTTCTCCGGCCCCAGTCCGGACCTTCCGAGTCCGAGACCCAGTCACGGGCTGTAGCGGGTCCCCGGGGATTCTGGCGTCTCTGAACTTGAAAACTGCTCTGGATACTGCTGCTGCTGCTGCTGCTAAGTCGCTTCAGTCCTATCCGACTCTGTGCAACCCCTTAGACGGCAGCCGACCAGGCTCCCCTGTCCCTGGGATTCTCCAGGCAAGAACACTGGAGTGGGTTACCATTTCCTTCTCCAATGCATGAAAGTGAAAAGTGAAGTGAAAAGTGAACTCGCTCAGTCGTGTCCGAGCCTCAGCGACCCTATGGACTGCAGCCTTCCAGGCTCCTCCGTCCATGGGATTTTCCAGGCAAGAGTACTGGAGTGGGGTGCCATTGCCTTCTCCAGCTCTGGATACTAAGCCCCCCCAACCACACCCCTGCCTCCGCCTCAGCAGATGGGGCAATAAGACCCCTATCTCCGGGTACCCACGGCTACAACCATTTCCTAAGCACCGCTTGCTGAATTCATAGCCCACTTGGGGTTATCATTTATTTTTAATTTCGGTCCTTATTATTAATGTCGGTCCTTGCCTGACAAAGTACACCCCGGACGAGCTTTATTTGGAAAACCCCGCGCAGGCTTTTCAGCAGCTCCCCGGCCAGGAGCCGACCGCGACGCTGCGCGTGCTCCGTTAATCCGGGTCCAGCCACAGGTTGGGGCCACAGCGCAGAAAATCCGTCCCCGGATCTGTTGCCCGTGCCGGTTCCCAGACGCCACGGTTCAGGTCAGCGCCAGGGGGCGCGAGTAGCAGGAAAACCACGCCCCCCCGCCGACCATCAGTTCAGTTCAGTTCAGTCGCTCAGTCGTGTCCGACTCTTTACGACCCCATGAATCGCAGCACGCCAGGCCTCCCTGTCCATCACCAACTCCCGGAGTTCACTCAGACTCACGTCCATCGAGTCGGTGATGCCATCCAGCCATCTCATCCTCTGTCGTCCCCTTTTCCTCCTGCCCCCAATCCCTCCCAGCATCAGAGTCTTTTCCAAAGAGTCAACTCTTCGCATGAGGTAGCCAAAGTACTGGAGTTTCAGCTTTAGCATCATTCCTTACAAAGAAATCCCAGGGCTGATCTCCTTCAGAATGGATTGGTTGGATCTCCTTGCAGTCCAAGGGACTCTCAAGAGTCTTCTCCAACACCACAGTTCAAAAGCATCAATTCTTCAGCGCTCAGCTTTCTTCACAGTCCAACTCTCACATCCATACATGACCACTGGAAAAACCATAGCCTTGACTAGACGGACCTTAGTTTGCAAAGTAATGTCTCTGCTTTTCAATATGCTATCTAGGTTGGTCATAACTTTCCTTCCAAGGAGTAAGCGTCTTTTAATTTCATGGCTGCAGTCACCATCTGCAGTGAGTTTGGAGCCCCAAAAAATAAAGTCTGACACTGCTTCCACTGTTTCCCCATCTATTTGCCATGAAGTGATGGGACCAGATGCCATGATCTTAGTTTTCTGAATGTAGAGCTTTAAGCCAACTTTTTCATTTTCCACTTTCACTTTCACCAAGAGGCTTTTTAGTTCCTCTTCACTTTCTGCCATAAGGGTGGTGTCATCTGCATATCTGAGGTTATTGGTATTTCTCCTGGCAATCTTGATTCCAGCTTGTGCTTCTTCCAGCCCAGCGTTTCTCATGATGTACTCTGCGTAGAAGTTAAATAAGCAGGGTGACAATATACTGCCTTGACATACTCCTTTTCCTAGTTGGAACCAGTCTGTTGTTCCATGTCCAGTTCTAACTGTTGCTTCCTGACCTGCATATAGGTTTCTCAAGAGGCAGGTCCGGTGGTCTGGTATTCCCATCTGTTTCAGAATTTTCCACAGTTTGTTGTGATCCACACAGTCAAAGGCTTTGGCATAGTCAATAAAGCAGAAATAGATGTTTTTCTGGAACTCTCTTGCTTTTTCCATGATCCAGCAGATGTTGGCAATTTGATCTCTGGTTCCTCTGCCTTTTCTAAAACCAGCTTGAACATCAGGAAGTTCACAGTTCACGTATTGCTGAAGCCTGGCTTAGAGAATTTGGAGCATTACTTTACTAGCGTGTGAGATGAGTGCAATCGTGTGGTAGTTTGAGCATTCTTTGGCATTGCCTTTCTTCGGGATTGGAATGAAAACCGACCTTTTCCAGTCCTGTGGCCACTGCTGAGTTTTCCAAATTTGCTGGCATAGTGAGTGCAGCACTTTCATAGCATCATCTTTCAGGATTTGAAATAGCTCAACTGGAATTCCATCACCTCCACTAGCTTTGTTCGTAGTGATCCTTTCTAAGGCCCACTTGACTTCACATTCCAGAATGTCTGGCTCTAGGTGAGTGATCACACCATTGTGATTATCTTGTAGTGAAGATCCTTTTTGTACAGGTCTTCTATGTATTCCTGCCACCTCTTCTTAATATCTTCTGCTTCTGTTAGGTCCATACCATTTCTGTCCTTTATTGAGCCCATCTTTGCATGAAATGTTCCCTTGGTATCTCTAGTTTTCTGGAAGAGATCTCTAGTCTTTCCCATTCTGTTGTTTTCCTCTATTTCTTTGCATTGATCACTGAGGAAGGCTTTCTTATCTCTTCTTGCTATTCTTTGGAACTCTGCATGCAGATGCTTATATCTTTCCTTTTCTCCTTTGCTTTTTGCTTCTCTTCTTTTCACAGCTATTTCTAAGGCCTCCTCAGACAGCCATTTTGCTTTTTTGCATTTCTTTTCCATGGGGATGGTCTTGATCCCTGTCTCCTGTACAATGTCACGAACCTCCGTCCATAGTTCATCAGGCACTCTATCTATCAGATCTAGTTCCTTAAATCTATTTCTCACTTTCACTGTATAATCATCAGGGATTTGATTTAGGTCATACCTGAATGGTCTAGTGGTTTTCCCTACTTTCTTCAATTTCAGTCTGAATTTGGCAATAAGGAGTTCATGATCTGAGCCACAGTCAGCTCCTGGTCTTGTTTTTGCTGACTGTATAGAGCTTCTCCATTTTTGGCTGCAAAGAATATAATCAATTTGATTTCAGTGTTGACCATCTGGTGATGTCCAAGTGTAGAGTCTTCTCTTGTGTTGTTGGAAAAGGGTGTTTGCTATGACCAGTGCATTTTCTTGGTAAAACTCTATTAGTCTTTGCACTGCTTCATTCCGTATTCCAAGGCCAAATTTGCTGTTACTCCAGGTGTTTCTTTACTTCCTACTTTCGCATTCCAGTCCAGGAGCATCCAAATGCAGGGCAAGGCGGGGCGCCGGGAGGTGGTGGGGCCGTGCGCCGGAGAAGCCCCGCCCCCAGCCGGAGCATCTGCCAATCGCAACGCTCGCGCCGGTAGGGCGGTGCGTCCGAGGAAGCCCCGCCCCCTACCCGAAAGTTCGCCAATCGCAGCACGCTGTGCGGCCCGGCGCGCCGAGTTGGTTCTGCGACTCACGGCCTTCCGGTGCCTTCAGAGGGCGGTGCACCCTTGAGGAGGTGGAAGCGCCTGGAGATGCCCGGTGGGGGTCAGTCTCGAGGCCCCAAGGTAGGCTGTGGGCTTGTGGGCGCAGTCTCCCTGGTCTCCATATGTTGGAGGACCCGCGGGGCGCGTATGGCGGGCTCTGGGCTGGTGGAAGTTTGTGGAATGGACGCCGCCTGCGTCTGGCCGCCTTCCTGGAGAGCGAGGGTCGCTGCCTTGGGGCAACGATAATGCATGAGCCTCGCTGGTGTTCAGGGTTTCTGCCTAGTCGAACCATGACAGCGGTGTCGGGGGTCTGGGAGACCTTCGTCCCTGCTGCGATGCCTCTCCTGCCCCGTTGCAGAGAAGCCAATTCTTACTCCATGTTGAAATTGTTTCTGTGACTTGCTTTTTGTTGCTTTTGTTATTATAATCATACTTAATACCTTACCTCAGAGAATCCTGCCCCTCTACCTGACTGTTAACTAAAATGCCTTTGTTCAGAACCCTGTCTACCTGTAGATGGCAGGGAGGAAGAAATTAACACATCCCCTGCTTTTCTAGGAGATGTGTGCAAGATTAATGGCCTTTTTACTTTGCTTCCTCACCTCTGCCCATCTCTGATCTATAAAAGAACCTGGCATCTAGACCCCGAGAAAATGGTTATTTTGAGGTGCTAGCCTGCGATCGTCTCCTCAGCTGCTTTCCGAATAAAGTGTGTTTCCTTTCCTCAACACCTCCTCTCTCGAATTCATCAACCTGTTAGGAGAGCAGAGAGAGCTAGGATTCAGTAACAGTTTGGCAAGCCAGCCGGGAGCCTAGCTGCTTGGGGCTAGCTGGCCCTGGTCAGGGAACACTAGGGCAAGACCCTAGCAGCTGCTAGAACTGTCCTGAGGTTCTTTCCTTCAAGATTCCCTGAAGTGGCACCAGCTGCCCCCAGCTCTTGGCAGTTGAGACAAGGAACTGACAAACTTCTAGAGTTGACGGACTCGATTT
Organism: Bos indicus; assembly: GCF_029378745.1. Classification (NCBI taxonomy): domain Eukaryota; kingdom Metazoa; phylum Chordata; class Mammalia; order Artiodactyla; family Bovidae; genus Bos; species Bos indicus. The sequence goes on along the minus strand of NC_091773.1, from coordinate 19,750,622 downwards.
TGTTTATAGTGTGAATGAGTGATAGTTGCTCAGTCATGCCTGACTCTTTGCAACCCCATGGACTGTAGCCTGCCAGGCTCCCCTGTTCATGGAATTCTCCAGGCAAGATTACTGGAGTGGGTTGCCATTTCCTTCTCCAAGTGATCTTCCTGACCCAGGGATCCTGCATTGCAGGAGAGTCTTTACCATCTGAGCCACCAGGAAAGCTTACTATTAAGAGACATTTCTACATATAAAGACAGGTCACTTTAAAAAGTATTAGCAGATACATGGAGAAGGCAATGTCACCCCACTCCAGTACTTTTGGACAGAGGAGCCTGGTAGGCTGCAGTCCATGGGGTCGCTTTTCACTTTTCACTTTCATGCATTGGAGAAGGAAATGGCAACCCACTCCAGTGTTCTTGGCTTGAGAATCCCAGGGACAGGGGAGCCTGGTGGGCTGCCGTCTATGGGGTCACACAGAGTCGAACACGACTGAAGCGACTTAGCAGCAGCAGTAGCAGCAGCAGATACATGCTTGACTTTATCTTATAATCTATAAACAATACATTAGAATATGTAATGAATCCATACACCTTTTCCAAAAGAATACCCAAGACGAAAGTAGCAATAAAGTTATAAATGACAGTCATCAATCAGATGAAATAATTTAGATGAAGCTTTTCTCTCTTGAAAAGATGGGGACTGGGCAAGTGGTCAGGAAGGAAATACAATGTGCTTTTAACTTTGTATGAAAAATAATGTTCAATTCCACATTGCTGAACATAGTTCTGTTTTTGCCAAATAAATCCTCTACTTCGAGTTACTGTCCAACTGCGTTATTAAAACTCCACTTCTGGCCTTTGTTTTGGAATCTGTTACTTTTGTTGCCACCTCCTGATCGCTGTCCTCTGAAGCTTCTACTTCTTTCCCGCTGTCCGCTGACACCTCGGTTACCCTTGTGCTGTCCACTGAAGCCTTGATTGCCTTCCCTCTGTAAGTCTACCCAATTCGGTAGCGGGTGCAGTTGGTCCACTTGTTTTATGTGTTCTTTTTTGTTAAGAGTGATGGGCTCGATTTTGGAGGATAAGTCGCTCCAGTGTCCGGGAACATATTTTCCTCTCAAGTTGGGCTTTTCCTTCATGGGACAAGCCAATTTGGTTGGGGTACCCTGTTGGAGAAGGGAAGTGTTGGACGCTACCCTGAACCAGTTCACTGGGGAACTAGTTCTTGTGGGGCAAGCCCACCCTAGTTTGAATTAGCTTATTTGTTGATTAGGGTAAATTTCTTTATCTGATTTGGGAATTGGTTCAGTTGGAACTGGTTCATTGGAGAGCTAGGTCTTTTAGGGGTGGGTAGCCTAGTTAATGGAGAAGGCAATGGCACCCCACTCCAGTACTCTTGCCTGGAAAATCCCATGGATGGAGGAGCCTGGTAGGCTGAAGTCCATGGGGTCGCTAGAGTTGGACATGACTGAGTGATGTCACTTTCACTTTTCACTTTCATGCATTGGAGAAGGAAATGGCAACCCACTCCAGTGTTCTTGCCTGGAGAATCCCAGGGACGGGGGAGCCTGGTGGGTTGCCGTCTATGGGGTCGCACAGAGTCGGACACGGCTAAAGCGACACAGTAGCAGCAGCAGCAGCAGCAGCAGCAGCCTAGTTGAAATTAGTTCATTTGTTTTGTAAGTTAAATTTATTTACCTGATTTGGGAATTGATTGATCTGTATGCATCGATGCTAGAATCTGTTCATACCATTTTTGTTGGAATTTGTGTGCGTCTTTTGTGTTTTGATGTTATAAAACTTATAAAAATGGGAAATATTTCATCTGTCACAAAGGAAAGATCTTTGGGGCATATATTAGATATGTTAAGATCAGAAGAACAATGGCCCCCGAATGGCTCACAGTTAAACAATCTGGTAAGCAGAAGGAGAAGAACACTGATAATAAACAGGCCCAGGGGCTCCCCTGAACTTGAGGCATCCCTTTCTAATTTCCCCTACAGTAGCCTCCGGTAATTGTGACAGTAGGGAACAAGTTGATTGACTTTCTAATAGACACAACTCTCCTTTGTAAATTAAGTGCTCAAATAACTATTTCCCCAGAACAGCCTTATATGAGAGTCCCTGCCGGGGCCTTTTTGACCTTGTCCAGCCTGGGGAGCTGTGGCTCCAATTTAGGGTGTTCTCCCTGTGAAGGGAAACTGTTTATAAGGTGCTTTGGAGAAAGGCCACTAGTCTAATGGGACTGGGAAGGCATGTTCAATGTGGCTTTCCAGCTGTTAGGTTTTGGTTTTTTCTGGTTACTTTGGTAATGCACAGACATCTGGTACTAACTGCTTCCTCTAAGGCTTCTTCTACAGTTTTCTCATTTCTTTCTTCTTGAACCCTGTGCACACAGGTGAGTGGCTGTGGAAACAGTTGAAGAACTCTGGCCAGGGTTACTCTGGTGTGTTCCAAAGGCCTCCCCTACCCCATCCCATCCCCTCCAGGTTCGTGGCTAAACCAACCATTCTAATTATGACCTCAGGATGCACTTCAGCAGAAACCATCAGGGGACTCTGAGAAACAAGATTCATTGCTCACAGATCCTGAAGGGTACGTGGTACACCCAGGGGCTGCACAGTGAGGTCAGAGGCAGAGAGACACAGAGGGAGAGAGGGAGGTGCACCTGGGTCTGCCTTTATTAGGATCTGAGGGCTAGGTGTCTAGAGTTTCGTGTGCTCACTCTTCATTGGCTAGTTTAAAGCAATAGCAGGGATCAGGGTGCAGGAATGGAGAAGGAGGGTCACTCAGACGGTCATTTATGTAGGTTTCCAGGGCTTTTTGAAATCGGGACCTCCATGTGTGGAGGCAGGCTAGTCCTTGCCTTGTTGTTTTGGAGTACAGCTGACCAGGAGCAGACCGTGCCCCTGTGGCCAGTCCTGCGGGATACTTTTATTCAGGTTGGACTTCTGAAGTGGATGCCACTTGGCAGTCAAATGATTAATGTTGGGCAATTACACTACATCTTCACTTAGAAATATTCGTGTTTTTGACCTAATACTCACTTTTTCCCCTAGTCATTCTATTAGTTTTCGAGACCTTATCATTTTTTTTAAATTGTATTAGTTAACTATTGTTGATATAACAGATTTGACTCAAAACCAAAGCAGCTTAAAAAATGTTTGTTTTCTGATACAGTTTCTGAAGGTCAGGGATTGGGAATGGTTCAGCTGTGTGGTTCTAGTTCAGGGTGTCATCAAGTTGGAGTCAAGGGTCATCACAGCTGGAGAATCTGTTTCTAAGCTCATGCGTGTACTTCTTGGCAAGTGTCAGTTCCTTGCCACTTCCATAAGGCAGCTCATGACATGGTAACTGGCTTTCTTTCTAAGAGACCCTGGTGTCTTTAATAACATAATTTCTGAAGTGACATACCATATTTTCTATTAATCACATAGATCAAACTGATAGTGTGAGAGGGAACTGTAGAGGTTGTGAACACCAAGTGGGGGATCATAGGATGCTATCTTAGAGACTGGCTATCAGGATAGTTTTGCTCCAGGATTTTTTCTTTTTTTTTTTTCATTTCTTCCTAGATTGGGTACAGAGTAAATACTTTATGCATGGAGTGTTTGTGTGTAACAGGTAGCGTACTCCCATTCCATCTTCTGAGATCCTTTCCCATAGGAACCACTTTAATTATGTGTAATTAAATATGTATAATTCCTGTGTTTCCCACGTGGCACTAGTGGTAAAGAATCTCCCTGCCAATGTGGGGGACCGAAGAGATGCAGGGTCAGTCCCTGGATCATGAAGATCCTCTGGAGAAGGAAATGGCAACCCTTCTAGTATTCTTGCTTGGAGAATCCCATGGACAGAGGAGCCTGGTAGGCTACAGTCCATGAGGTGGCAAAGAGTCGGACACGAGTGAGCACACACACACATTCCTTTGCTTAAGCATCATTTTACTTCTTATTGACTGCATAATAGTTTTATTTTGGGCTGCAGTCAGTCAGTTCAGGAGCTCAGTTGTATCTGACTCTTTGTGACCCCATGGACTGCAACACGCCAGGCTTCCCTGTCCATCACCAACTCCCAGAGCTTACTCAAACTCATGTCCATCGTGTCAGTGATGCCATTCAACCATCTCATCCTCTGTCATCCCTTTATCCTCCTGCCTTCAATCTTTCCCAGCATCAGGGTCTTTTCCAATGAGTCAGTTCTTCACATCAGGTGGCCAAAGTATTGGAATTTCAGCTTCAGCATCAGTCCTTCCAATGAATATTCAGGACTGGTTTCCTTTAGGATGGACTGGTTGGATCTCCTTGCTTTCCAAGGAACTCTTAAGAGTCTTCTCCAACACCACAGTTCAAAAGCATCAATTCTTCGGCGCTCAGCTTTCTTCATAGTCCAACTCTCACATCCATACATGACTACTGGGAAAACCATAGCTTTGACTAGACAGGCCTTTGTTGGTAAAGTAATGTCTCTGCTTTTTAATATGCTATCTAGGTTGGTCTATGTCCAGTTCTAACTGTTGCTTCTTGACTTGCATACAGATTTCTCAAGAGGCAGGTCAGGTGGTCTGGTATTCCCATCTCTTGAAGAATTTTCTACAGTTTGTTGTGATCCACACAGTCAAAGGCTTTAGCATAGTCAATAAGGCAAAAGTAAATGTTTTTCTGGAACTCTCTTGCTTTTTTGATGATCCAGTGGACCTTGGCAATATGATCTCTGTTTCCTCTGCCTTTTCTAAATCCAGCTTGAACATCTCGAAGTTCACGGTTCACATACTGTTGAAGCCTCGCTTGGAGAATTTTGAGCATTACTTTGCTAGCATGGAAGATGAGTGCAGTTGTGCGGTAGTTTGAGCATTCTTTGTTTGGCATTGCCTTTCTTTGGGATTGGAATGAAAAGTGACCTTTTTCTAGTCTTGTGGCCACTACTGAGTTTTCCAGATTTGCTGGCATATTGAGTGAAGTGCTTTCACAGCATCTTCTTTTAGGATTTGAAATTTCAATTTGAAATCTGAAATTTGAAAACCTGTAATTCTATCACCTCCACTAGCTTTGTTCGTAGTGATGCTTTCTAAGGTCCACTTGACTTCGCATTCCAGGATGTCTGGTTCTAGGTGAGTGATCACACCATCATGGTTATCTGGGTCATGAGATATGCAAATATTGCAGATTGGGGAAATAATCTGGTCAGAAGACTTCGGTACCAGCCTCAGCTCTCCAACTAACTAATTATATGATTTTTAGCAAGATATATAAATCTTTCTGGACTCTTAAAAGGAAAGTTGATATGGGCCTGAACTAACATGGTAAAATTGGAAATAGTATTGGGAAAGGACTGAGTAGATAGATTTAAAAAAAGGAAGATGAGATTTAAGCACCTGAAATCTCTTGAAAGATGAAGAGGGAGGAATCAGAGTTGACTCAAAAGTTGAACCTGTGAAAAATGGGAAGCTTGAGGAGAGTTAGTTGTTTCTTAACCTGATGTTAGGATACACAGATACATGAAACTTAGGGCCCAGGGAGAGCTTAGGGCAGTCAGTTGCAGAGTATTTTACTTCTTCCTTCTCTCTTGCCTTAGCCACTCTTACTGTTCTTTCAAGTACTATGACTCTTATTCCCTTTATGCTTTGTCTTCTTTCCTTGCTAAGTAGCCATGAATGACCACAAACCCTTTATCAGTTGCTTGCCCCCTGAGAACCCCTGATCCTACCCTCACTCTCACAGTTCCTTTTGCCCCCTCAGACTCAATCCTGGGTGTCCCACTTCTGTTTCTCACTGAAAGAAAACCTGTATCTTGGTAAGATCATGAAAGAGATCTTTCTGATAATACCCTGCTTCTCTAATCCTTTGGGTCCTCATTACAAAACCTTATTTCTGGTGCTTCTTGTATAATGTCAAAGACATAGTGATTATTAATTAAATGAAGTGTACTCATCATTTCAGAGAGTTTTTCCTTTTTTAAGAAAGAGAAACATGGCTTCTTTGAAGCAGGAGGGGAGGAGCCAAGGGGAAAGTAAGGACCTGGCTTCTGTTGTATTACTGAAAGGAGTCAGCTTTGGGTAACAGGAGCATTTTTCCTCTGGGACTGCTGGGGAGAAGGAGAGCTCGGTAGATGAGAGGTCTGCTGAGTTTCGTGGTGGCTCATTTTACCCTTTGGGAAGATGAGACGATCAGAGCTATGATGGTGACATGGAGAGGTAAAGGCAAGCCTGAGTGTGGAACTTGTGTATATGTAAGTGTGTGTGTGTAAGAGTAGAGGAGTAGAGAGTGGAAACTGTTTACCAGGATTGATCAAGGACAAGTAATAAGAAAATTTGAAGAGGGTCGCTCTCTTTTCGGGTCTTTTTATGCTAGCCCTGTGGGTTGGTGACTGGTAAAGTGAACTGGTAGAAGGGTAGGAGTCCTAACCCTTGAAAGGCCACCCTGAAGTCGTTGGCCATGAGTGCAGAGTGGCAGAAGAGCCTTCATGACTAGGGAGGCTGGTGATGACAGTGTGATTGGGCTTGAGACTCAGAAGTCCCAGTGAATTCCCAGGTATTCAACCCAGTCAGAAGCCCAGATGCCGGTATGTACCTTTATGAGGGACAGTTTTGTTAAAGTGAGATAATGTGGAGTGGCTAGAGTCTTTATTTCTGGGAATTAGACATACATGGGAGAAAATCCTGACATATTGCTTACTAGCTCTCTGACCAGCACAATATACCCAGCATTTCTAAGTTGTAGCTTCTTTGTCTATAAAATGGGGATAATACCTGCCTTGCAAGGTTGGTATGAGGGTTAAATGATGAGAATGCATGAAATGATATACTGAGCATATAAGTGTTCAATTACTGTCAGTGATAATGAAAGCAATTAATAAAACACTATGATAATGAAAGTATCTTTTAGATACTATTGTGAATCCTCTACTGTTTTGCCTTTGACTTTCCCTGGGATTGTTGACTCAACTTGTTGAACAAGGAATAGGAAGAGGGCTTAGTTTTAATCTCTGTTCAGTGATGGTGAGAGATTCTCTTATAGTTATCTTTGGGTGTGTACCTTATGGTTCCAATTTTAGCTCTTGGTAATGCCACTGGATGACTTAGTAGTAATTCTGCTTAGAATTAGGCTGCTTAGTCCTAATTTCTTGGTCTGGAGGTTGTCTTATCCTTAACATGGAAGAAAAGTTAAAATTAAGTCGCTCAGTCGTGTCTGACTCTTTGCGGCCCCATGGACTGTAGCCCACCAGACTCCTCCGTCCTTGGGATTCTCCAGGCAAGAATACTGGAGTGGGTTGCCATTTCCTTCTCCAGGGGATCTGCCCGACCCAGGGATCGAATCCAGGTCTCCTGCATTAGAGGCAGATGCTTTAACCTCTGAGCCACCAGGGAAGCCCCTAAAATCCATTGAAGACTTTTCATATGACAGGTACTTCACATACATCCCTGTGTAAAGGAAGAATATTTTCTTTTAAGTCAAGCATACATAGATAAGATAAAGTAGTATGAAAAAATTTCTCTTGAAAACTAGAAATCATTGCCCTGGTCTTTTCTCCACTTAGTCCTGACCCTGAAGGCAGTCTGTCTTTAAAACTGCGATATTTGTAGAAGCACATACAGTTGTAAAGAATAACAGAGATCTCATTTATTCTTTATCCAGTTTGTCCCATTGGTGACACTGTGCAAAACTGTAGTACAGTATCACCACCAATATATTGACCTGAATACAATCCGACTGCCTTATTCAAATCTCCCTAGATGTGTGTCTGTGTATGTATCGTGTGTGTGTTTAGTTGTGTACAATTCTGGGACATGTGTAGGCTCGTGTATCGACTACCACAGTCAAGATACTGAACAGTTGCACCAGCACAAATATTCCTTTTCTAATACACCCACTGCTTTCCAATAACTCCCACCCCAACTCCTGACAATCATTAATCTACATTTTTTGTCATTTCAAAAATGTTACAGGGAAAGAGTCATTTAATTTATAACCTCTTGACATTATTTTTGTTATTTTTTTCCCACTCAGTATAAGAGTCTTATCCAAGTTGTGTATATCAGTGGTTTGGGCAATTTTATTGCTGAGTAGTAATCCTTCCAATGGACATATAGCAGTTTACTTAGCATTTTACTGTTGAAACATGACTGGTCTGTTTACAGTTTCTGGCTGTTAGAATGGAGCTGCTGTCAACACTTGTGTATGGATTTTTGTGGGAACATAGGGTTTTATTTCTCTAAGATAAATGCCCAGGAGTGTAATTGCTGGTTCATGTCATAATTGGGTGTTTAATTTTATAAGAAATCAGCAAACTTCTAGAGTGGCTGTACGATACTACACTTAAATGTATGAGTGATTGTATCAATTTCATAGGTAATACATTCGTGTTTTGAAAGTATGTAATTTAGTGGGTTTTTTTTTTTTTTTTACTATATTCACAGAGTTGTGTATATATTTTTAACTATAGAATATTTTTATCACTCTAAAAAGAAACTCCACAGCTGTTAGCAGTCATTCCACATTCTCTCCTTCCCCATCCCCTGGCAACCACTAAGCAAACTTCCATCTGTATGGATTTACCTACTCTGGAAGTTTCGTATAAATGGAGTAACACTTGGTCTCTTGAGATCAACTTCTTATGCTTAGCCTACTGTTTTCAAGATTCATCCATTGTTGCAGAATGTATCAGTACTTCATTCCCCTTTGTGATTTAATATTTTTTCATTGGAAGGTATACAACATTAAATCCATTCATTTGATGGATATTGCAGTATTTACACATTTTGGTGGTTAGGAATAATGCTACTGTGATCATTTGCGTACCAATTTTTGTGAAGATGAAAGTTTTCATTTACCTTGTGTATAAACTTACCAAGAAGCTAAAGGCAAAGGAGAATAGGAAAGATGTATCCATCTGAATGCAAAGTTTCAAAGAATAGCAAGGAGAGATAAGTGATCAATGCAAATAAATAGAAGGAAACAATAGAATGGGAAAGACTAGAGATCTTTTTAAGAAACTTAAAGACATCAAGGGAACATTTCATGCAAAGATGGGCACAATAAAGGACAGAAATGGTATGGACCTAACAGAAGAAGATATTAAGAAAAGGTGGCAAGAATACACAGAAGAACTATAAAAAAAGCTCTTAAATAACCACGATGGTGTGATCACTCACCTAGAGCCAGACATTCTGGAGTCCGAAGTCAGGTAGGCCTTAGGAAGCATCACTATGAACAAAGCCAGTGGAGATGATGGAATTCCAGCTGAGCCATTTCAAATCCTGAAAGATGATGCTTGAGAATGCTGCACTCAATATGCCAGCAAATTTGGAAAACTCAGCAGTGGTCACAGACTGGAAAAGGTCAGTTTTCATTCCAATCCCAAAGAAAGGCAATGCCAGAGAATGTTCAAACTACTGCACAACTGCACTCATCTCACACACTAGCAAAGTAATGCTCAAAATTCTCTGAGCCAGGCTTAAACAGTACATGAATTGAGAACTTCCAGATGTTCAAGCTGGATTTAGAAAAGGCAGAGCAATCAGAGATCAAATTGCCAACATCCACTGGATCATAGAAAAAGCAAGAGAGTTCCAGAAAAACATCTGCTTCATTGATTATGCTAACGTCTGGACTGTGTGGATCACAACAAACTGTGGAAAATTCCTAAAGAGATGGGAATACCAGACTACCTGACCTGTCTCCTGAGAAATCTGTATGCAGGTCAAGAAGCAACAGTCAGAACTGGACATGGAACAGTGGACTGGTTCTAAATTGGGAAAGGAGTATGTGAAGGCTATATATTGTCACCCTGCTTATTTAGCTTCTATGTTAAATTCCAGCTCAGCTGGAATTCCACCACCTCCACTAGCTTTGTTCATAGTGATGCTTCCTAAGGTCCACCTGACTTTGTATTCCATGATGTCTGGCTCTATGTGAACACCATCGTGGTTATCTGGGTCATTAAGATCTTTTTATATAGCTTTTCTGTGTATTCTTGCCATCTCTTCTTAGTATCTTCTGCTTCTCTTAGGTCCATACTGTTTCTGTCCTTTATTATGCTAATCTTAGCATGAAATGTTCCCATGGTATTTTATATTTTCTTGAAGAGATCTCTAGTCCTTCCCATTCTATTGTTTTCCTCTATTTTTTTGTATTGATCACTGAGGAAGGCTTTCATATCTCTCCTTGCTATTCTTTGGAACTATGTATTCAGATGGGTATATCTTTCCTTTTCTCCTTTGCCTTTAGCTTCTTCTCTCAGCTACTTGTACAGCCTCCTCCAACAACCATTTTGCCTTTCTTTTTCTTGGGGATGGTTTTGATCACTGTCTTCAGTACAAATATCATGAACCTCCACCCATAGTTCTTCAGGGACTCTGTCTATCAGATCTAATCAGTTCAGTTCAGTTCAGTTGCTCAGTCCTGTCCAACTTTTTGCGACCCCATGGACTGCAGCATGCCAGGCTTCCCTGTCCATCACTAACTCCTGGAGTTTACTCAAACTAATACCTTGAGTCTATTTGTCACTTCTACTGTATAGTCATACGGGTTTTGATTTAGGTCATACCTGGACCGTCTAGTGGTTTTCCCTAGTTTCTTCAGTTTAAGTCTGAATTTGGCAATGAGTTCATGATCTGAGCCAGTCAGCTCCTGGTCTTGTTTTGCTGAATGTATAGGGGTTCTCCATTTTCGTCTGCAAAGAATATAGTCAATCTGATTTTGGTATTGACTATCTGGTGATGTCCATGTGTAGAGTTGTCTCGTGTGTTGTTGGAAGAGGGTGTTTGCTATGACCAGTGTGTTTGCTTGGCAAAACTCTGTCAACCTTCGCACTCCTTCATTTTGTACTCCCAGGCCAAATTTGCCTGTTACTCCAAGTATCTCTTGACTTCCTACTTTTGCATTCCAGTCCCCTATCATGAAAAGCACATCTTTTTTGCTGTTATTTCTAGAAGGTCTTGTAGGTCTTCATTGGACTGTTCAACTTCATGTTCTTCAGCATTAGTGGTTGGGGCATAGACTTGGATTACTGTGATATTGAATGGTTTGCTTTGGAAACAGAGATCATTCTGTTGTTTTTGAGATTGTAGCCAAGCACTGCATTACAGACTCTTTTGTTGACTATGAGGGCTACTTTATTTCTTCTAAAGGATTCATGCCCTTCAGATATAATGGTTATCTGAATTAAATTTGCCCATTTCGGTCCATTTTAGCTCACTGATTCCTGAAATGTCAATGTTCACTCTTGCTGCCTCCTGTTTGGCCACTTCCAATTTACCTTAATTCATGGACCTGACATTCCAGCTTCCTATGCAATATTGTTCTTTATAGCATTGGGTTTTACTTCCATCACCAGTCACATCCACAGCTGGGCTCTGTTTTCACTTTGGTGCAGCCTCTTTGTTCTTCCTGGGGCTATTTCTCCACTCATCTCCAATAGCATATTGGGCACCTACCGGCCTGGGGCATTCATCTTTCAGTGTCCTGTGTTTTTGCCTTTTCATGCTGTTCATGGGGTTCTCAAGGCAAGAATACTGAAGTGGTTTGCCATTCCCTTCTCCAGTGGACCATGTTTTGTCAGTTCACATGTTTTATAGTCTCACCAGCACGGAATGAGGATTCTAATTTTTCCCATGCTTGTCAGTACTTGTCACTGCCTTCTTTTGACTTTAGTGTGCTCAGTCATGTTTGACTCTTTCCAACCCACCAGGTTCTTTTGTCCATGGGATTTTCCAAGCAAGAATACTGGAGTGGGTTGCCATTTCCTCCTCCAGGGGATCTTCCCAACTTAGGGCTCGAACCCTCTTCTCTTGCATCTCCTGCATTAGCAGATGGATTCTTTATCAGTGTACCACTTGGGAAGCCCCAGGGATGACTATATTATCTCTGAATATTCAGAGGTAGTTTTACTTCTTCCTTTCCAATTTGAATGTCTTTTATTTCTTCTCCTTCCCTAATTGCCATGACCAGAACCTCTAGTACAATCTTGAATGTAAGTGGTGAGGGCTGGCATCCTTTTCTTGATCCTTATCCTAAGGAGAAAGCATTCAGTATTTTATTATTGTGTTATTGTGTATGATGCTCTCTGAGTTCTATTTAGAATGCTAATATCGTGGAAGGATGTTGGCTTTTGTAAGTTGTTTTCCTGTTGATCCTGTTTTTTTTTTTCCCCTTGATTATATTGATACAGTATATTGATTGGTTTTTGGATGTGGCATAAATCTTGCATTGCTAAGGGGAAGATCCCTATTGGTCACTGTGTATATTCCTTTGTATATGCTGCTGGATTCAGTATGTTAGTATCTTGTTGAGGATTTTTGCATCTGTATTCATAAGTAATAATGGCCCGTAGTTTTTTGTGATGTCTTTGGTTTTGTTATAAGGATATTGGATTTCATAGTATGAATTAGGAGTTTATGAAGCATTGCTATTAATGGGTTTTTACATGTTTGGTATAAATTATCAGCATAGCCATGTGAGCCTTGCTTTTCTTTGTGGTAAGCTTCTAAATTACTCATTCAATCCATTTGTTATGTCTGTTCAGTTTTTTATTTTTCCTTGAGTCAGTTTTGCTAGTTGTGTCTTTCTAGGAGTTTGTCTGCTGTATGGTAGTTATCCATATTTTCAGCATGTGGCTTTTTCATGTTTCTCTCTTGTCAGTCAGTCTCTCAGTTGTATCCAACTCTTTGCAACCCCATGGACTGCAGCACGCCAGGCTTCCCTGTCCATCACCAACTCCTGGAGCTTGCTCAAACTCATGTCCATCGAGTCGGTGATGCCATCCAACCATCTCATCTTCTGTTGTCTTCTTCTCCTGCCTTCAGTCTTTCTCAGCCTCAGGGTCTTTTCTAAAGAGTCAGTTCTTCGCATCAGGTGGCCAAAGGATTGTAGTTTCAGCTTCAGCCTCAGTCCTTCCAATGAATATTCAGGACTGATTTCCTTTAGGATTGATTGGTTGGATCTCCTTGCTGTCCAAGGGACTCTCAAGAGTCTTCTCCAACACCGCAGTTCAAAAGCATCAGTTCTTTGCTGCTCAGGTTTCTCTATGGTCCAACTCTCACATCCATACATGACCACTGGAAAAACCATAGCTTTGACTAGATGGACCTTTGTTGGCAAAGTAATGTCTCTGCTTTTTAATATGCTGTCTAGGTAGGTCATAGCTTTTCTTCCAAGGAGTAGGCATCTTTTAATTTCATAGCTTCAGTCACCATCTGCAGTGATTTTGGATAATCTTATAGTGTTTTATATAATCCTTAGTTTGGTAGTGCTTCTCTTCTTTCATTTCTTATTTTTGCAATTTGAATCTTCTCTCTGTCCCTATTTTTTCTTGTCAGTTTAGCTAAAGTTTTGTCAGTTTTTAAAAATGTTTTTCATATTGATTTTTGTTTATTTATTTGGCTGTAAGGAATCTTTAGTTGAGACATGCAGGATCTAATTCTTTGACCAGGGATTGAACTTGGGTCCCCTGCATTGGGAGCACAGAGTCTTAGCCACAGGACCACCAGGGAAGTCTCAAGACCTGTCAGTTTGGTCTTTTCAAGGAATCAACTTTTGGTTATATTCTTTGTTGTTCTGTTTTCTATTTTATTTCTGCCTAATTGTTCTCATTTCCTTCTTTCAGCTTGCTTTGTATTACTTGCTCTTTTTTTCTAGTTTTCTAAGATGAAAGGTTAAGCTGTTACTTTAAGGCCTTCTTTTTAAAAATAGGTATTTAGGGCTATAAATTTCTCTGTAAATGCTGCTTTTTCTACATCCACAAGTTTTATCTATTTTATTTTTTCATTTTTCTCATAGTGTCTTCTAATTTTTCTTGTGATTCTGTCTTTGATCCAATGGGTATTTAGGAGTCTTTTGTTTAATTTCCACATTTTTGTGATCTTTGCAGTTTTATTTCTGTTGTTAATTTAATTGTATTGTTGTCTTCAGTTCAGTCCAGTCGCTCAGTCATGTCCGACTCTTTGCGACCCCATGAACCATAGCATGCCAGGCCTCCCTGTCCGTCACCAACTCCTGGAGTTCACCCAAACTCATGTACTTTGAGTCAGTGATGCCATCCAGCCATCTCATCCTCTGTCGTCCCCTTCTCCTCCTGCCCCCAATCCCTCCCAGCATCAGAGTCTTTTCCAATGAGCCAACCCTTCGCATGAGGTGGCCAAAGTACTGGAGTTTCAGCTTTAACATCAGTCCTTCCAATGAACACCCAGGACTGATCTCCTTTAGGATGGACTGGTTGGATCTCCTTGCAGTCCAAGGGACTCTCAAGAGTCTTCTCCAACACCACAGTTCAAAAGCATCAATTAGTTGGTGCTCAGCTTTCTTCACAGTCCAACTCTCACATCCACACATGACTACACATGAGAAAACCATAGCCTTGACTAGATGGACCTTTGTTGACAAAGTAATGTCTCTGCTTTTTAATATGCTGTCTAGGTTGGTCATAACTTTCCTTCCAAGGAGTAAGCATCTTTTAATTTCATGGCTGCAGTTATCATCTGTAGTGATTTTGGAGCCCAGAAAAATAAAGTCAGCCACTGTTTCCACTGTTTCTGCATCTATTTGCCATGAAGTGATGGGACCAGATGTCATGATCTTAGTTTTCTGAATGTTTAGCTTTAAGCCAACTTTTTCACTCTCCTCTTTCACTTTCATCAAGAGGCTCTTTAGTTCTTCTTCACTTTCTGCCATTATTGTCTTACGAATAGTAATAATATGATCTCACTCCTTTACAGTGTATGGAGGCTTGTTCTGTCTAGGAGAAGTTTTCCTCTGTGTGTGAGAAGAATGTATTCTGCTGCTGTTTGTTTGAAGGGTCTTCATGATTTCTTGTGGACAGTTAGCTGTTAATCTTACTAAGGGTCCTTTTACACGGTGAGTCGTTTTTCTCTTGTGCTTTTATGATTTCTCTTTGTCTTTCAGTTGACACGATGTGTTTATAGTTGGTCTCTTTGAGTTTATCCTCAAGAGTTTTTTGAGTTTCTTGGGTATATATTTAATAGCTCATCAAATTTGGGAAGATTTTGGTCTGTATTTCTTGAAATACTGTTTCTACTGCTTTCATTTTCTTACCTGATGGTATCCCACAGGTCTCTGAGGTTCTGTTGATTTTTCTTCATTCTATTTTCTTTCTGTTCTTCACCTCGGATATGCTCAATTTTCCTATCTTAAAGGTTGATGACTTCTTTTTTCTGCTAGCACAAATCTGCTATAGAGCCCAACTTGAGATCTTATTTCAGTTATTGTACTATTTAAATCTTGAATTTCTGTTTTATTGTTGTGTTTTTTTTTCCCTTTTTTTCTAAAGAATAATTGTTATGGCTTTATATTCTCTGTTTGCTGAGGTGTTTTCTTTTAGCGTTTTAAGACAATTTCCTTTTTTTTTTTTCCTTTGAGCATATTTACAGAACTATTTTAAAGTTTTTGTCTAGTGCATCCAACTTCTGGCCTCCGTCAGGTACAATTTTTTTTGACTGCATCCTATTTCTTCATGTGTCTCACAATTTTTTGTTGAAAACCAGACATTTAAAATATAATGTGACCACTCTGAACATTGAGTTCTCCCACTCCCTTTCCAGAGGATATTTTTGGTTTGTTATTGCTATTTATTTTGTTTAGGGATTCCCAGGTGGCACTAGTGGAAAAGAACCAGCCTGCCAATGCTTGAGATGACCCTCCTAGTCTGGTTTTGTGATGTTCATATTTCCCCCAGGAAAAGGGGTACCTCCAGCTTTTCCTGCTGGGTCCATTAAGGGGCAAGGAGAAGATTGCCATCGCCTTGAGCTGGAGGTAAAGGAGCCTTGCAGTCCCAACCCGTGTCCTGTGAACCCGGACCCACAGACTGCATAAAATGTGGTATTAGTGGCTGTTTGAGGTAAATGCCAAAAATCTGAGGAAAATTTTCTGTCATGTGTAGCTGCTGAAGACACTCCATTGTTAGTTTACTTGTCTATGAGTTATTGGACAGAGATTTCTTTAAATGCTCTGAGCCAATGAGTCCATCAGTCTTACTGAGGAACTCACTGTATGTTGATACATGCCTTCTGTACTCTGGCAATTTATAACCGACTATCCCCTGGAGGAGAAAATGGCAACCCACTCCAGTATCCTTAGGGCTCACGGTGGTTAACGTTAAAGAATCTGCCTGCAATGCAGGAGACTCGAGGTTGATTCTTGGGTCAGGGAAGATCCCCTGGAGAAGGAAATGATAACCCACTCCAGTATTCTTGCCTGGAGAATACTGTGGACAGAGAAGCCTGGCAGGCTACTGTCCATGGGTCACAAGAGTACGACATGACTTAGTGACTAAACCACCACCATTGTGAATGACTATTCAAACCTCTTGCCTATTTTAATGAAACTTATCTTTCCTATGGGGCTTCTCTGGTGGCTCAGACTGTAAAGAATCTGGCTGCAGTGCAGGAGACATGAGTTAGATCCCTGGGTCAGGAAGATCCCTTGGAGAAGGGAATGGCTACCTACTCCAGCATTCTTGCATGGAGAATTCCATGGACAGAGGGCCAGGCGGGCCACCCTCCTTGGGGTCACAAAGAGTCGAACATGACTGAGTGACTAACACTTTGACTTTCCAGTGTTCTTGCCTGGAAAATTCCATGGACAGAGAAGCCAGGTGGGCTACAATCCATGAGATTGCAAAGAGTTATACATAATTGAGCACGCACACACACTCACACGCTTGGCATGTAACTCTGTGCAGGGCCTCAATCCTGAGGTACTAGGGTCTTCTCAGGGTTTCCTGGGCATACACACAGCCCTTCAAACACAAATAGCGTTCCAGATCCCCTGAAGGTGTCAGCTCTTCAGTGCTGCCTATGGACATCTCATTCTTCAGATATTCCTTTAGTATTTTTTGTCAGTGTGATTTCTTAATCCACTGTTTCTGTCTCAGGCAGCTATAATATTAATTAATTGCTGTCAATTGTTTTAGACAAATGCTCTGATGGTAGGGCTTTCCCACTGAGTGAGCTCTGAGTTAGAGCAAATTACGGTAATTTCTGTGAGTAGTTTTTTTTTTTTCTCCACTAGCTGTCGGGCAGTTCAGGTAGGGATAGTACTCTGAGGAAGCAGCCTTTTTGACAGCTGCAAGCCCAGTTTGCTCTCTCCTATGGCTGCTGGGCTATCAGTCTACACAGCTACCCGGGCTGTGAGGCTGCTGTTTTTCAAGGCTGCCATGGAGCTAAAGAGGGGGTATGAGATGAGGGCAAGTTAAAACACCAAAAGTTCAGTGTTCTTGCTGATATTAAGCTGTTTTTTTGAGTGAATGCTGTTCAGATTATGAGCCTGTGGTTAATTTCCAAAGTTTTGAAAAATTAAATTAATTTGAAAAAGATTAGTTAATTAATTAATTAATTAGATTATTTTTTGCCACTATTATTATTCCTCTTATGGAGGAATGGTTTTTTAGAGGTTGTTATTCTCTTATTCTGGAAGTTTGTCCATCACAATTTTATTTTAGCTATTTTTATAGGTGTGTGCAGATAACTCATTGTGACTTGACTTTGTATTGCCATGATGGCTAGTAATGTTGAATGTGTTTTTATGTGCTTATTTACCATCTGTCTATCTTCTTTGCAAAATATCTGTTCATGTCTTTTGCTGTTGCTTAGAAGCGAAGTCGTGTCTTTGTGACTCCATGGACCTTAGCCTGCCAGGCTCCTCTTTCCATGGGATTTCCCAGGCAAGAATACTGGAATGGACTGCCATTTCAGTCTCAAATGGACCACGTTTTGTCTTTTACCCATTTTTAAATCAATTTTTTTTTTTTTGGATATTGCTGAATTTTGAGTGTTTTATAAATATTCTAGATATTAGTCCCTTGTTGGACATGTTGTTACCAAATATCTTCTGTCAGCGCAACATTTTAAAATTTTTACAATGTCCATTTGCTAGTTTGTGCTTTTGCTATCAAATTTATATAAACTCTTTGCCTAGCCATAGAACCTAAAGATTTTTTTTTTTTTCACAAACAGCTTTGCCATTTAATAGTTTATATTTAAGTTTGTGACATATTAGATTGGCCAAAAAGTTTACATGGTTTTCCCATAAAGTCTAGGTTAATTTTCATATAAGGTGAGCAGTTTAGGGTTGTTTTTTTTTAATTTTAATTTTTTGGTCTATGGTTGTTCTGTTGTCCAGTACCATTTACTGAAAGTCTATTCCTTTCTCCACTGAATTGCTTTTGTGTGTTTGTCAGAAACCAATTGCACTTTGGTTTTTACTTCTGGGTTTCTGAAGCAGTCTAGTCATCTACATGTCTGTCTCTTTGCCAAATGTATTGTCTTGATTATTGGAGTTACGTAATAAGCCTTGACATCTGATAGAGTGACTTTCTACTTCATTCTTCTTCAAATAGTTTTAGCTTTTCTAGGGCCCGTGGCTTTCACTGAAAGTTTCAGAATAGTCTGGCAATATCTATAAAGTACTTTCTGGAATTTTGACAGGAAATGAACTAAAACTATAGGTCAGTCTGGACCAGAGAGACGCCTGTGAGTCTCCTAGTTCATGTTTCTCTGTTTATTAATCTTTCTTTAGGTTCTTTCATCAGCATTTTGAATTTTTTAGCCTGTAGATTCTGTACATATTTTGGTAAGTTTATGCTTAATATTTCATTTCCTTTGGTGTGATTATAAATTGTATTCTGTTTTTAATTTCAGTTTGTATATGTTTATTGTTAGTATTTAAAAATGGATTGGTTTTCGTGCATTGATGTTATATCCTGTAGCCTCACTCCACTCACTTATTAGTACAGGTCATTGTGGGGGGTAGATTTCGTGGGATTTTCTACATAGACTATAATGTCTCTGTTGTTTTTCTTTTTTCTTTTTCAAGCTGTATGTTCTAAAAGCCATCCTTCACCGCCTGCCTCCCACCCCATCTCCTGGTCTTATTGCAGCAGCTTTAGCTTCCAGTTGTGGCTCAGCTGGTAAAGAATCTGCCTGCGGGAGACCTGGGTTCAATCCCTGGGTTGGGGAGATCCCCTGGAGAAGGGAAAGGCTACCCACTCCAGTATTCTGGCCTGGAGAATTCCAAGGACTATATAGTCCATGGGGTTGCAAAAGAGTTGGACATGATTGAGCGACTTTCACTTTCACTTCACTATAGCTTCCGGTACCATGTTGAAGAAGTGATGAGAGTGGACATCCTTACTTGTTACTGATCTGAGGGGGAAAGCATTCATTCTTTCCTGGTTGAGTATGGTGTGAGCTGAAGGTTTGTGGTAGTTGCTCTTCGGTTGAGGAAGTTTATCTCTACTTGTAGTTTGTTTATAGTTTTTCTTGAATTGGTATTGGATTTTGCCATACGCTTTGTTTTTGTATCAGATGGTGCAGTTTTTTTAACTCGTTGATATGGTAGATTACATTGGCTGACTTTTGCATGTTGAATCAGCCATGGACACCTGAAATAAATTCCCCTTGACCTTGATGTGTAATTCTTTGTAAACATTCAGTCAGCTCAGTCACTCAGTCATGTCCGACTCTGCGACCCCATAAACCGCAGCACGCCAGGCCTCCCTGTCCATCACCAACTCCCTGAGTTCACCCAAACCCTTGTCCATTGAGTCGGTGATCCCGTCCAACCATCTTATCCTCTGTCATCCCCTTCTCCTCCTGCCCTCAATCTTCCCAGCATCATGGTCTTTTCCAGTGAGTCAGGTCTTCTCATCAGGTGGCCAAAATATTGGAGTTTCAGCTTTAAATCAGTCCTTCCAATGAATACTCAGGACTAATCTCCTTTAGGATGGACTGGTTGGATCTCCTTGCAGTCCAAGGGACTCTCAAGAGTCTTCTCCAACATCACAGTTCAAAAGCATCAATTCTTTGGTGCTCAGCTTTCTTTATAGTCCAACTCTCACATCCATACATGGCACTGAAAAAACCATAGCCTTGACTAGACGGACCTTTGTTGGCAAAGCAATGTCTCTGCTTTTTAATATGCTGTCTGCTGCTACTGCTGCTGCTAAGTCACTTCAGTCATGTCTGACTCTGTGTGACCCCATAGACAGCAGCCCACCAGGCTCCCCCGTCCCTGGGATTCTCCAGGCAAGAACACTGGAGTGGGTTGCCATTTCCTTCTCCAAGGCATGAAAGTGAAAAGTAAAAGGGAAGTCGCTCAGTTGTGTCCGAGTCTTCGCGACCCCATGGACTGCAGCCCATCAGGCTCCTCCGTCCATAGGGTTTGCCAGGCAAGAGTACTGGATTGGGGTGCCATCGCCTTCTCATGGTCATAACTTTCCTTCCAAGGAGTAAGTGTCTTTTAATTTCATGGCTGCAGTCACCATCTGCAACAATCTTGGAGCCCAAAAAAATAGTCAGCCACTGTTTCCCCATCTATTTGCCATGATGTGATGAGACCAGATGCCATGATCTTAGTTTTCTGAATGTTGAGCTTTAAGCCAACTTTTTCACTCTCCACTTTCACTTTCATCAAGAGGCTTTTTAGTTCTTCTTCACTTTCTGCCATAAGGGTGGTGTCATCTGCATATCTGAGATTTTTGATATTTCTCCCGGCAATCTTGATTCCAGCTTGTGCTTCCTCCAGCCCAGCGTTTCTCCTGATGTACTCTGCATATAAGTTGGATTCCTTTTGCTAATATTTTGTTGAGTCTTTTTTTTTTTTGCACTTAAATTCATAAGAGACATTTGGTCTGCAGTTTTCTTTTTTATACTGTTTTTACTTGACTCTATCAGGGTAACATTTGTTTTCTAAAATGAGTTTGGAAGTGTTCTCTCTTATTTTCCTGAAGTTATTATATAATATTGACATTAATTCTTGTGTTAAAGGTTAGTTAGAACCCTATAATGAAATCACTTGGGCCTAGTGGTTTGTTTTCAGGGACTTTTAAACTTCAGATTCAATTTCATGGACTTTTAAACTTCAGATTCAATTTATTTGATGGTTATGAGGTTTGTTCACATTATCCTTGATTGAGTTGTAGTTTTTGAGGAATTGGTTGGTTTCCTCTAAGTTACTGAATTTTGGGTGCAAAGTTTGTAGTGTTCTTTTATCTTGTTAATGACTGTTGAATTTGTAGTAATATCCCCTATTTTAAACTCATATTGGTCATTTGTGTCTTCTCTGTTCTTGTGTTTTGTCAGTCATGCTAAAAGTGTATCAATTGTCATTATCTTTGAAGAATCAGCCCTTGGTTTCATTGCTTTAAGAAGTAATTGTTTTCCTCTTTTCAGTTGAATTGATTCCTACTGTTTATTCTCTTCCTTTTGCTTGCTTTATTTTTTGTTCCTTTAGTTTCTTGAGATTGGAATTTTGTTATTGATTTGAGATTTCCTTTATTTCCAGTGACAGTAAGTTGACCCTTGAACAGTGCAGGGTTTAGGAGGCTGATCTCTTGTGCAGTTGAAAATCCATGGTTAACTTATAATTAGCTCTCTGTATCCACGGTTCCACATCCATGGGTTCTGGCAACTGTGGATCATGTGCTCCTGGAGTAGATATTTATTGAAAAAAAAAATCCATGTGTAAGTGGACTCATGCAGTTCAAACCTGTGTTGTTCAAGGGTCAACTGTATTTAGTATTATGAATTTCCCTCAGTTTTGCTCTAGCTACATCCCATATATTTTGATGTTTTCTTTTTCATTTAATTTTGTATATTTTAAAAATTCTCTTAAAGTCTGTATGTTTGATTTGTTATTTTTTAGTCATGTGTTTAGCATTTATTTTCATTCCTGATTTCTAACTTAATTTGTTTATGATCAAGCCACACATTCTGTATGATTTCAGTCGTTTAAATTTACTCTGAATCTGCTTTATTTGGGTAAATATTCCTTTTTGTTTGGTGAAATAATATGTATTTTGTTTTTGACAGGTGGGCTGTTCTCTCTGTGTCAGGCATTAGGTTTGTTTTTGTGTGTGTGTAAGGTCTTGTATCATTTAGCTTGTTTTCTCCCAACTAGTTCTGTCAGCTGCTGAGCACGGTGGGCAGGTGTTGAAATCCCCAGTATTACATTGGTGGATTTCACTGTTTATTCTTTCAGTTCTATCAGTTCTATTTTATGCATTTTGAGGCTCTGTTGTTGGGTGTTTATAAAATTAGTATTATATCTTGCTGAATTTATCCTTTTATCATTGTGTAATATCTGTCTTTGACCTGAGTCTACTTTACCAGATACTAATATTGCAGCCCCTGTTCTTGTCAGTGTTTACTTGGCATATCTTTCTATTCGTTTACTTTCAATGTCACTGTAATATTGAACTTGAGTTTCTTCCAAACAGCATGTAATTGGTTCATGTTTTCAGTTTATTCTGCCAGGCTCTGTGTTTTGATGGATGTCCTTAGGTCATTTACATGTAAGAGATAATTATTGATATATTAGTGCCATCTTGTTATTTGTTTTTTGTGACTTTCTTTCTGTTGTTTTTTTCCTTTCTCTCTTCTTGACTTTTTACAGCTACTTAAACATTATTAGGTTTCCAGTTTGACTTACTTATAATTATTCCTAGCTTATCCTGTTTTATTGTGTTCTCGATGGTTTTTCTAGGTATACAATAATACGTATGTAACTTACCACAGTCTACATGTGCAGCATTTTACCACTTCTGGTAAAATATAGGAGCTTCACTTTTATCTTTAATGTCAGCTAGTGTTGTAACTTGTTTCATATTTCATATTTATTGAATGTGATTTGTACAGTTCTTGAGAAGGATTGTCTTTAGTATTTATCCATATATCTGTAATTTCTGTTTTTCCTTTTTCATCACTGATGACAAGATTTTTAAAAAATCATTTTCTTCTGTTTGAGGACTTCTTTTTACCAATCTTTATACATCTGTTGATTTCTAAGTATTATATATTTTTTTGGTCTAAAAATGTCATTATTTTCTCTTTACTAATGAGGATATTTATTGTTTATTGTTTTGACTATTATTGTTTATTGACTGTTTATTGGATATCAAGTCGTGAGTTACAGTTATTTTCTTTAAGAATTGAAAAATAATTACTCCAGTTCATTCTGGCCTCTAAGGTTTCAGGTAAGAATTTTGCCACTAGAATTGGTATTTCTATATAGGCAATATGTTATCATGACCCTTTTCCAAACTTTTTTTTGTCTTTGGATTTTAAAAGTTTAATTTTGATGTCTCACCATTGGTTTCTTTAGGTTTATCCTGCTTTGGGTTTATTTAGCTTATTAAATCTGTAGAAGTATTGTACCTTTGGCCAAGTATAGAAGGCAATGGCATCCCACTCCAGTACTCTTGCCTGGAAAATCCCATGGATGGAGGAGCCTGGTAGGCTGCAGTCCATGGGGTCGCTAGGAGTTGGACACAACTGAGCGACTTCACTTTCACTTTTCACTTTCATGCATTGGAGAAGGAAATGGCAACCCACTCTGGTGTTCTTGCATTGAGAATCCCAGGGACGGGGGAGCCTGGTGGGCTGCCATCTATGGGGTCGCACAGAGTCGGACACGACTGAAGCTACTTAGCAGCATTAGCAGTAGCAGGAAATTTTAAGCTGATATATTTTAACATAGTTTTCCAATCTCCTTTCTTTTTCTTTACCTCTCGGGGCACTGATGGTATGAATGATGAATCTTGTTACTGTCTCACAGGCTCTGGGGCTCTAGTCAGGTTTTTTTAAAAGATATTCTCTTAATCTGTTATTCAGATTAGGTGAATTCTATCGATTGGCCTACAAATTACTGATTTTATCTTCTGTAATTATTTTACTACTGAGTCCATACAGTAGTGGTTTTTTTTTTTGGTAATTTATTATTATTTTTTAATTTGATAATTGTACTTTTCAGTTCTATAATTTCCATTTGGTCTTTTTAAAATAATTCTTTTTTTACTAGTTTGTCATTGTTTCAAGAGAACTTGACATTGATGGTTGAAACATTTTTATGACAGCTATTTAAAAATTCTTGTTAGGTATTTCCAGCACAAGATTCATTTAATTGTTGGCATCAGTTAACTTTTTTCTTACTTGTTTTTTGATAGTATTGATTCTTAGTGAAGAGCAATTTTTCAGTTGTACTCTGGACATTTTGTCCATTTAGGAGATGCTGGGTTCCATTTAAGTGTTTTATCTTAGTAGTATGCTGCTACGATCAAGCACTCAGGTCCTGACCTACTTTTGTGGACTGTGGTTTCAGTGATAGTTTAATTTTTAGAATCTTTGTGATGGTGTTGGTCTGCCTGGCATATCTAGTGCCAGGAACCTGAGGGAACAGAGGATGGTTCCCCAGGCTGCCCTGCTGCGTGTCTCTCGGTGAGGGAGCAGACAGTCTCGGGGCACAGAGTGACCAAGAAGCTTCCCTCGTCAGGTTCATGCTATGTTCCTGCCCCCATGCCTCTGACATCAGTGAATCTTCTGTTGTGGTGGAGATTTGTCTTACTGACACTCATGTCTTCTCTACCTTTCTCCTCTCTCTTCCTTGTCCTGAAACCTCTAATGGAGAAGGAGGTCTGAGTGCATTGGGATTCCCTTGATCACTTATCTGTAGGGCTCGTGATTGCTCTCGTTGGTGGTGCTCGGCTTACTTGATATTGTCAGAGAGACTCCTGCTTGATCAAGTGGAGGAATGAGGTAGATTGCAGGTGGGGAGACATGGGATCTGGGTGATCTTCTGTTGGATGCTGGGACATAAGGCACTTTGTTGCTCTGTTATTCCTTCAGTCTTGGGCTCTTCAACCAGCTTGCCATCTTCTTGCCACCTTCGAGAATTCTCACCAGTCTCTGTGGTACTTCTAGGGATGATAGTTGTTCTTGCTTGGCAGAAGCTGGGAGAAACAAATCTGTACCATTTTGTTTAGGTTAGAAGTTTGCAAATCACTAATTCTTTTAGCTATTTTTTGTGGAGTTTATTTTCTTATTTTAAAAAACACGTTTTGGCTCAGCTGGAAAAGAATCTACCTGCAATGTGGGAGACCTGGATTCCATCCCTGGATTAGGAAAATCCCCTGGAGAAGGGAACAGCTACCCACTCCAGTATTCTGGCCTGAAGAATTCCATGGACTGTGTAGCCCATAGGGTTGCAAAGATTCAGACATGACTGAGTGACTTTCACTTTCACTTTCTTTAAATCTGTTGATTACCTACTATGGAAAATCAGGACATAGCTCCTGTGAGCATTCCATATCTCTGTTAACCTTTCTTGTATAGTTATGTTACAGTTTTTTTGCTAAACCAGAAGTGAATATTAATACCACGGTCACATAAATATGGTCCATTGAAAACTCAAGTTGTATATACTGTTTCCTTTCTGTGCAGCCATTATTTTAATATAGGAAATAATCACTGCATATTTTTCTTTACATCATTTTTTACTTAATTATAGGTAATTAAAGTTTTTATGCCTGTCTCTAGTCAGGTATATGGCTTATTTCCTCCTTTTACTGTGATATATCCTCCAGTATCTTCCTAATAAAGAGTTTTTTTGAGTTCTGCATGTCTGAAAATTTCTTTATTTTGTTTGCACTGTTGATTAATAATTTGGCTGAGTATATAAGTCTAGATTGAAAACCAGTTTTCCTCAGAATTTTAAAGACATTGTTCCAGTGTCTCCTAATGTCCATTTTGTCTTAAATGACTTAATTAAAATATAAGTGCAGATGGAGTTGGGCTTTCCTCGTGACTCTGAGGTAAAGAATCTGTCTGCAGTGCAAGAAACACAGGAGGGGCAGGTTCGATCCCTGGGTCGGGAACATACCCTGGAAAAGGGAATGGCTACCCACTCCAGTATTCTTGCCTGGAGAATCCCATTGACAGGGGAGCCTGCTGGGTTGCAGTCCATGGAGCAAAAAGAGCTGGACACAGCTGATGTGACTGAGCACGTAATCAAGGCCCGTGTATATATTTAGGAAAAGAAAGTTAAAAATTCAGTACTCTTAATACTTTGCTTCATAATTTGGATTTTGATCAGCAAAGCTAATGGATTCAGATGTATGGAGAAAAAAGTTTGAAGGTATGGAAGACATTGAAGGAGGTAGCTAAAGAAACTTAGGAAAGAAAAGCTTTAGAGTGGTTAAGTTGTTTCCTGATATCTTGTTAACTTGCTCTGAAGTTCATAGTTCAGGTATCATTGTCTTTTGATATGATTTGATTTAAGAAATCTTTGCCTTCTAACCATTGCTCTTACTTTTGGGGAATTGTTTAAATAACCAGCAGGGGGAGTACTTAGGTTCCTTTTGGAACAGAGACTCAAGCTGGAAAGATACTTGGGATTTTAGTGTGTACAGTTTAGAACAGTTAAATTTTTTTTTTGTCTTTTCTGATAATAATACACACCTATTATAAAATTGCTATAAAATAATACACTAGAGAATATCACCTGTCAATCTGCAGTCAGGTGACACAGGCACTTTCATGCGTTTCCTGCAAATATTTTTTTCTATCAATGCTTGTATCTACATCAAAATTGATGTTACTCTTTTAAAACTTACAGTCATTAGTGTTAATAGATATATACTTGAAAATAAATTCTGAATATTCTTTTCCATCCGGATACAATCAGAAACAGAACATTGATTCTTGTGTATAAATGGTTTCCATTGGCTTCTCATAAACTCATAGGTTTGATTTCTCTTCTTTTAAGGGGTAGGACTTTTGTAGAGCATCAGAAAATTCTCATTGAGCAAAGAAAAACAGCAGAATACAACATTATCTGTTTTAAGGATACAGCTAAAATGTGTGTAATCAGAAGACACGAATCGGGCAGCAGTGTATTAAAACAGGTGTGTCAGTGGCTAGCCTGCTCCCTGGTACACAATTTTGTACTCAGTTTTTGTAATAGACAAATAGTGGAATAGAGTGATTCTTTAAAAAAAGTTATTGTAATGTCAAGACACAAAAAGGAATACTTCTATAAAGATTGAAACACACAAGAACAATTTCTGTAAAAGTTATTTGTAAGAAAACCTGTCCAGTTTGTGTAACTCTAGGTTATCTCCTCCTAAAAACTATGACAGAGAAAAACAGTGTATTTTATATACCCAATAACTAATTTATTTACAGAAAGAAGAGAAGCATACTTAGTGCCTGAGTTCTTGGCCACAGTTTTATGAAGATCTCAAAAAATTTTCCCTTTGAACATTCTGTATAAGTCTTTCCTTATTTTGAACCAGTTTATTGAATTCACCTGGGCTTCCTAGGGGGCTCTGGTAAAGAAACTGCCTGCCAGTGCAGGAGACTCAGGAGACGCCAGTCCTATCCCTGGGTCAGGAAGATCCCCTGGAGAAGGAAATGGCTACCCTGTCCAGTATTCTTGCCTGGAGAATCTCATGGACAGAGGAGCCTGGTGGGCTACAGTCTGTGGGGTTGCAAAGAATTGGACATGACACATTGAATTCTTTTTTCAGTTCTTGTCATTTATTTATGAAAATAATGATACCTGTACATTTATGAGTGTGAAGCAATACATTCATCAAAGGGAAAACAGTTTTGAGGAGAGGTTAGTGAAGAAATGAAGTTGCAGTAGTCTCTATGTAAGTGTGCTAGGGAAGAGAAGGAGCAAGGGATAACTAGATGGGGTCATGGTAAGAGAGAGATTAAAAAAAAAAAAAAAGCAGAGAGAAACTTGTGCATGGTTGAATGACGGCTTGAGGAGTGGAACTGTCTATGGTAGGAGAGTTTGGAGCCTGAATATAGTGTCTTGGGACTTGCATCCTGGTCTTTGAAGATTTCCTTCTTACAGCCTCCAGCCCCTGGGATGTAAAGCTTCATAGGTTTCTCCCTTGGCCTTTTCAAAAGCTCAGCAGAGCCAATGGTATTTTTACTTGTTTTACCCAACAGTGTGTACTTGACAGCTATAGAAAATTCCAAGTATGGGAGAGACGCTTGTGTGTTTAGTTTCCCCTTACAATGCGGATTTTAACCCAGTGTGCTGTGTGGCAGTTCTCAAACTGTAATAGTGGAAGACTCAGCAAGATGGTTGCTGAAATGCAAATTCCTGAGCCTCTCCTCACTCAGGGTTCTCATTTGAGGTTTGAGGATCTCCTGTCTCCAGAAGCATACCTGATGATTTTGATGTGCATTGCCCTTGATAGCAATTTTTAAACTTGTGGTAAAATAATGTAGTTTACTGTTTTAACGATTTTAAGTGTATGGTGTGTGACACTAAGTACTTTCCTGTTGTTTTGGAACTGTCACCACCTTCCATCTCTAGAATTTTTTGTCATCCCAAACCGAAACCCTTTACCCATTTAAACAACAGCTCCTCATTTTTCCCTCCCCCAGCCCCTGGCCACCATAGTTCTACTTTATGTCTCTGTGAATTTGATGACTCTGAGGACCTCATGTGAGTGGAATCATACGGTGTTTGCCTTTTGGGTCTCTTTTATTTGACTTAGCTTAATGTCTTCAAGGTTTTTCCATGTTGTATCTTGTGTCAGAATTTTTTTCTTTCTTTAAGGCTGAATAATGTTCCATTGTGTGTGTATACACTGGCTTTTTCCAACGAGTCATTTAATTCCTTTCTGCTCCTTAAACTCTCTGAGAGACTGTAGGGTGCTAATCAGTAAACTTCATTTTTTTTTTTTGAGTTTTGAAATATTAAAGCTGGTCATTAGATTGAAACAGTATTTTTGTGAATCCTAGTAAACATCTTTATTAAAAATGTCTAAAGTACATTCTCATATTAACTCTCCTGAATATTAACCAACTCTTCTTCTTCCTTCTGTTATGGTGGTATATGGTACTATCATCTCACAGTATCGTTTTTAAGTACAGATTTTGTCTTGGTGGTGGTCTTGAGATACGTGCATCTATTATCCATATTTTACTGACACAGAAACTGGGTCTTGAGAATTGTAAATGTAGCCAACTGGTAGCACAGCTGTGACTCAGGCCAGACCAGTGTGACAGCACAGCCTGAAGATGAGGGTGAAAGGATTTGTGTTCTGCTTGTGAAATTTCCTGGGTATTTCTGTGCTTAAGGAGGATCATAGCTCACGACATTGACTAGCCTGGACAACCCAGGATCTACAGGTAGCCGTCACCAAAGTATATTTCTTCCTTTGTTCAAGTCAGAGTGAGCTTTCTCCAGGAAACATTCACTCATGAACCTGTTTCTGAGCTCATCAGCCCAATGTTGGTCTATTTCTTCCTCCACTCTAATTATGTCGTTAGAGCCCAAGGTCATTGAAGGTGAAAATGGGTTTTGGCTGTGTACCTTCAGAGGGCTCAGTGAGTCACTTCAGCTCAGTATAGATATTTACTGAATACTGTGGCTCAGCTCTTTTAGTATCTGGCGGTTGAAGGCCAATTTAAATTGGATAGAGGCTTGGAAGATTGCTGCGTTGGCCTGCAGCTCACAGCATCTGGGCACCTGGGCTGCTTGGGGACCTGCCCTCTAGCCTGGAGCATGGCTTGTTCCTCTTCTGACTTTCTCAGGTTTCTTCCCATTGTATGGGATAAGGTGGCTGGCTGCTTTGGGGACACACCCTTGACCAAGTTGAGAAGAGAATCTTCTCCAGTGGTCCCACTGAGCGGGTCTCTGACCGCCTCAGCTTGGGTCCCGTGGCATTACTGGACCAGTCACTGTGGACAGGCCGATGTCCTATGATTAACCTTGACCATGCTGGGTGCCCAAAACTGTGGTTGGGGAGTGTGTGTGTTTTTTGTGGGAAAAAAAAAAAAAGGTGGATGAACGAGAAGGTTGGGTAGTGAAGTTGCCCTGTAAGCACCTGCTTGTGGCAGAGTGAACACTGTGGAGAGAGAAGTATCCATGCTGTCTAGCCATGTAGAGAGGGATGCTGGAGGTATTGTTTTTGACCATAGGTGGATAAAATGGAAATGAAGTGGGCTGCATTTCCCCATAGGCTTATACTTACTGACTGACTTACCTTGGATATTTAAAAATTTTGTGACAGATCTGGTGTAATAGTCACAGAATTTGCCTGTTTGTTCAGTAGTTATGTAAAGAGGACCTCAGGGGGGCTGCTGTGCAGCGGGGATGAGGTGCAGAGGCATGGGACTCCTGCCCTCAGGAGCTTTTACTCCAGGGCAAGGGGTAAGTTGGGCAAGAAACCGGATGGGGTCCCTGAGGGAGGGCGTTGATGGAGACTTTGAAGGATATTTCATGGAAAAGATGAGCATGATCTGTGGAGGAATCTGTTAGAGAGAGCAGAGGAGGAGAGGAGACGTCTGGCAAAGCGTGCGTGGATGCAGGTGTGGTGTTGGAAATGCCCCGCCTGGCAGTAGCACGGGAAACGAGACTGGCTGGGGCAGTCGGAGGGACCGCCGAAGAGGGCTGTGGAGGGCCGGGCTGGGAGCTGCCCGAACTGGGGCTCAGACCCTTTTGTCCTTGCACTTGTGGGAGGGTCTGTGTCACTCCTGCCTGAGCTGCTGGAGGGTGGGGTCCTTCTTGCTCATTTTGTGTCCCGGGGCCTGCAGAGTGTCTGCATTGGCTGACTGGAAAGCAGGACCTTAGAATTCTGTCCTTTATGTTAAGTTACAGGGTTCTAGTCCCTGAAGAATCTTGAGTGTGGATGAAATCCAGAGAAGCAGAGGACGGGTCAGATGTAACCAAAGTAGTGAGTGACAAGCCTGAGAGATGTTCTATTGTCAGAGCAGAGGAAGGGTCTCTGAAAAAAACACGCACTCAGTAAACCTCACAGGACAGGCTCTGAGCACCACAGTGTGGGCATACTCGCTGATGTAGTTAAAACTTCACATCTGTTCCTCATTCTCTCTCCTTAATGTAGATCAATTCCTGGGTGAAAAGTGTTGACATCCATTGAGTATGTGGCTAGAGCCACTGAGATTTTTTCAGATA
This sequence comes from Bos indicus, assembly GCF_029378745.1. Taxonomy (NCBI): domain Eukaryota; kingdom Metazoa; phylum Chordata; class Mammalia; order Artiodactyla; family Bovidae; genus Bos; species Bos indicus. The sequence continues at coordinate 19,719,910 of NC_091773.1, read as the reverse complement.
CCCAAGTAAACTTTGTATTGGTAGACATTTGATTTGTTCTCCAAATTTATTACATGATATCCAAAGCAATATTTAGAAATTTTCACTTCTTTCCAAAGGGAGTATCCCACAGATGTATAGTGGCATGCATTTGGTATCAAAGGAATAAAGTTTCAAAATGAGTAAATACATACACCTGATGTGAAAGAAGTGAAAATTTGAGCAGAGAGGTGAGAGGAAGGAAAAGTGGTCTGTGAGGGGCTGATGTGGATAGTAAAGCAGAATTTAACGTTTTTGGGTTTTAACTAGTTGCTTCTTTCTAAGTATGCTCCGTTCAAAGTACAGTCAATTCTCATTTTTCAAAGACTGTATATTTATGAAATTGCCTCCTTGCTCAACTTTATTTGTAATCCCTGAATCGCTGCTCATGGTGCTTTTATAGTCTCTTGCAGGCATGTAGAGCAGGGAAAATTCCGAGTCACCTGACATGCATGTTCCCAGCGGAGGTTCATGGCCCCACTCTGTCTGCTTGTTCCAGTTCTCAGATCCGCTCAGTTCAGTCGCACAGTCGCGTCTGACTCTTTGTGACCCCATGAACTGCAGCACGCCAGGCCTCCCTGTCCATCACCAACTCATGTCCGTGTTCTCAGATCAGTTGCCTAATAATGGTCTGTTTTCCTGGTTCAGGATCCAGTCCAGGATCACATGCTGTATTTTCTCTCCATGCCTCTGCAGCCTTACGTTGATCTGGGTTAGCTCCTCAGGTTCTCTCCGTGTTTCTTGGCCGGGTCCTTGTTGAGGCGGGCAGTCCAGTTGTTTTAGGTTTGTCTGATGTTTTCAGTGTTGAGATTGAGGTTATGTGTTTTGGTAGTAATATTGTGGAGGTTGACTTATATTCTGCTCGGTGCCTCATATCAAGAAGCACTTGTTGATGGTTTGCATCAACATTCATGACTTGATTAAGATGGTGTCTGAAAGATTGCTCCACTGTAAAGTTACTGTTTTTCCCTTTGGAATTAATAAGTCACTTGTGGGGAGATGTTCTGTGACCACGTATATATTCTCTTCACCCTCAAACTTCACCTACTAGTTTCATTGATGATATTCTAAATCTGTCATTTGTTTGTTTATGTCGTTGTAGACTTACGTTCTTATTTTGTTCAGTTGGTTATAATCCTTTACTATCATTACTTCCTTGATGCTGGAATGTCCCACATTTGGCCACGAGGGCCCCTTCATGCAGGCCCCTATGTCTTTTTTGCATGCCCTCATTATTCCTTGAGCAGTTTCTTACTCTCTGGCTCAGGATATTTCAGGCTCATGCTGTCCTTCCCTGTCCCATTCCTGGTATCACCCACTTTACTGAGGAGCCGACCTGGACCGATTTATTGTATTAGAGAGATATTCGGGAGTTAAAAATATATGTATATATATGGACCAAGAACTGAATAGACCAAATGATGTTTCCCAGTTTCCTTACTGTTCTAGGTAACTCAGTGAACCTCTTCAGATAGCTGCACTGTGGTGGAGGTGGCACCTTCCTGAGGTCGATGCCTCTTTGCTTGCAGTTCTCCCCACCACGGGAATTTCTACATAAGAGGAAACAAGCTTAGACCTCTTAAGTATTAAAATGCCATCTATGTTATGGCTGAATTTATGTTTATGAATTTGTTCCCTTCCTCATTAAGGAAGTTTTAATGGTGTATTTTAATCTTAATTTATTTTTTAAAACTGCAGTGTCATTGGTTGGGGGGTTTTATTTCTGATAAAGTGATAAGCTTCTAGTAGGTTACCTTAATTTAATTCCCAATGCAAATCTAAAATTTTCTTTAAAATAAAATGCAAATTAAAGAACTTATAAGGTGAGTGTTTGTTTGTCACATATTGTGTTAGTCACTCAGTCATGTCCAACTCTTTGTGACCCCATGGACTGTAGCCCGTCAGGCTCCTCTGTCCGTGGACTTCTCCAGGCAAGAATACCCGAGTGGGTTGCCATTTCCTTCTCCATTGTTTGTCGTAGATGTTAAAAAAAAACTAAATAAAATAGCTTGAGAGAAAACAATCAGTGTTGTCACCGTTTTTGGTCGTAAGCTCCTTGGTTCCTTTGGGTCTCGGGTGGAGCCCCTGCCCTCCCATTTCTGGTGCATTCTCAGCTGCTGCTCTCCTGCCTGCTGCACACCAGCTGCCTCTGTGCTCGGCCCTCCTCTGCTTTCTTGCTTCTCTTGGCTCTTTCCTGTCAGATGGGATACCATGCAGGACTTTGGAGGGTTCATGGTTTGTCCTCATCCACTTGTATTTTAGAGTTGGTTGTCTAGTTGTGTTGTTCAAGCCCTTTTAGTTTTGCTGTCTTCTGACTCTTCTTTCTGTGGAGGTTCAGAGACAATTTGCAAACTCTGCCAGTTCTCTCTTGCCTCCTTGCTTCCATTTCCAAAATGACCACGGAAGGAAAAAACGATGGTCGTGTCTAGGAAGGGCCGAGGCCACGTGCAGCCTGTTCATGCACCAGCTGTGCCCAGTGTGTGCCCAAGGACAAGGCCATTAAGAAGTTCCTCATTTGGAACAAAGTAGAGGCTGAAGCCATCAGACATTGCTGAAGCGAGTGTTTCCAATGCCTGTGTGCTTCACGAGCTGTGTGTGAAACTACCTTACTGTATGAGCCGTGTCACTGACAGCCAGGGGGTCAGGAGTCATTCCCAGGAAGCCCAGAAGGACCTTCCCCCTGAAGCAGACCTGCAGCTGTTGCCCCACGGCCTCCACCGAAGCCCATGGAAGGAGCTAAGTCCTTAAAGACTGGAGAAATACTGTTCTCTAAAAAGACACTAAAATGGAAATTCTACATGAAAATGAAATAAAAACTGGGTCCTCACTGATGCCATTGCTGGGCTTGCTCCCCAATGCCATTTGTTAGTGTATATTTAATGAAATTGATTTCCTTATTTTTTTTCTTTGAAAACTGTTTCTACAGAGAAAAAGAAATCGGGATGCAGAGTACCCGTCCTTTCCAGGAGAGAGTCCCCTACCATGCAGACGAGCAGGGCTCAGGACCGTGGGGACTGTGGCTTCCCTGTCTGAAGCATGGCTCAGGTGTGGAGAAGGATTTCTGAAGAGTCCTGGCACTCCGGTAAAGTCATGATGCTGTCTTCCCCGAACGCTGAGCGATAAATCCTAGCTTCCTGAGAGTTCACGCCACTATACTTACATTTCTTTGGAATTCCCTTCCTTATTTTCTTTCAGAACACTGTAATTGATGTGTTCCTTGTTTTTCTCATCCTTGAATTCCCTACAATCGTGGCATAGTAGTATTCACCTCTTTCTGTCATGTAGGACTTTGCACTTTGTAAGTAGGGATGCATACTGGAAATATTCTCAGAAGATGACACTGTTGAGCATCCTACCTTTAAAAGAAGTCTATTTAATGAAATGCTTATGTATCAGGACCTGATGACACTGGGGGATTCTGGTTGATTTTGGTTTATGTGGTAACTTTGAAGTACTCACCGTAAGAAGGAGTGCTCACCACTGTTATCAACTCTAAAAAGACAGTCCTCTGTTTAGATTCTGGAAAAATATAAAAATGCAATTATAAATATGTGCTTTGGGAATACTTGTTGATAAATAAAGGAAAATAGACGAATATGTTAAAGGGGTGTAGTGTAAGTTCTTGAATATTTTATGTAATGTTGGTTTTTAGCTTTTGTCACATGAATTACTACATCATTATTAATTATTATTATTATTGTTACCATTATCTGCTTGAAGTCATTAACAGATGAAAAGAAGACTACTACAGAAAAACACCTTGAATTATCCTGTCGACCCAAGAAAGGTAATATTGTTGATTTCTTGGCAGGAAAGATAAAAGCCTAATATATCCTCCTTTGATTTATTTGTTTTCTTTTAAAAAGTCATTTATATCGTTTGGAAAAACTATATATTCATGGTTAGAAAAAACACCCAAACAATGTAAAAAGGTGTTTTTTGCATCTCTCTCATCTTTTTTCACCATTTGTCCCATTTTTTATGCTTCCTATAGATAATTATTAAATTTTTTTGTTTCTTTATTGAATTCACTGTTATCAACAGAACCCAGTAGGTAAGCTCAGATTCATGGCTGCAGGGTTTTAAAAGGAATCTGATTTGAGAAATAAAGTTATGACCGGTAATATAAGGACTATACTACTTAGTCAGTGATGGTTAGGGAAGACTTGGAGTTATGGATCGTAGGAAAGTGTATTGAAGTGTTTGAAGGGATGGGTTGAATTTATCTCCTGCAACAAGAAGGTCAGGGGGCTGGACTCATTTTGAGTTCTGCTGTCTGTTTTTGTAGTCATGAGGTAGAAGCTGAATTCTGCAGGCCCAGTTCTCAGGAAAAGTGTAGACTTGGGAGGATTTTCTCCAAATGAACTTTCCTCTGAGAAGGAGTACTCTCCCTCGGACCTCTGCCTTTAGCCAGAATCTGTTCCACAGTGTCACCTCCACCAAAAGAGACATCAGTGAAATTAGGGATTTTTAAACATATGTGTTTCTGCTCCAATAAAACTGGGATTTTGTTGGTAAGGAGGAAGGGGTGTGACTATCAGGGAGGCCGCAGGTTCTGCTGCTACACTCGCTCACCCTCAGGCTGGGCAGGAGGGGTTGTGACTCCAGACTTCAGGGGTCTCATTTGATTGTGCCATGTCCCGACTGTGTTTTGACTGTGGTATCTTGAGAAAGCAAGCTAAGCATGCTTTGCTTCAGTTTCTGCATCTGGAAAATCAAACTTGTGTATCTCACTGGGTTGTTGTGAATTAAAAAAAAAGATCCCTGTTCAAAGGTTAACACTTAGTAGGAGATCACATCAGTCAGTCCTAAAGGAAATCAACCCTGAATATTCATTGGAAGAACTGATGCCGAAGCTGAAGCTCCAGTAATGTGGTCACTTCATGAGAAGAGCTGATTCATTGGAAATGGGACTGATGCTGGGAAAGATTGAGGGCAGGAGGAGAAAGGGATGGCAGAGGATGAGATGGTTGGATGGCATCACCAAGTCAATGGACATGAGTTTGAGCAAGCTCCAGGAGATGGTAGAGGGCAGAGGAATCTGGCGTGCCGCTGTCCGTGGGGTTGCAGAGAGTTGGACATGACTTAGGGACTTAGATGGTAACAACTGCAGCAATTGCTGTTCTGTTTGATGGCAGAGAGGTGAGCGCCTGCTCAGTGTCCTGCTGAGTGAAAAACTTTCTGTGAATAAGAGATTTAACACTTTAAGCTGTATTATTATTTTAAGGGGATTCCTTTTATGCAATTGAAAAATAAAATTCTCCTAATTTTTTTGATTCTTAAAATACTGTATAGTAAAATAATACCGTAATCTTCTGATGGTGCTACAGAATTTAAATTTTACTATTATTAATGCCAAATGTTGTAATTTTCAAAGATCAATTTAATTCTAATTTCTAAGCTGTCATAATATGAAGTATGGAGAAAATAAATAGTACAGTTGTCCCTTGAATGACTGGCATGGGGGGCTGGGGTGCTGACCCTACACACAGTCAGAAATTCGCCTGGAGCTAACTTCACAATCAGCCCTATCTGCAATTCTGCATCAGCAGATTCAACCTACTGTGGGTTGTATAGGACTGTAGTAGTACATACAAAAAAATTTCTGTGTAAATAGACCTGTGCAGTTCACGCCTGGGTTGTTCAAGAATAAACTCTTTCTTTCTTTTACACGATGTGGGTTATACCTTTTTCTGCAGATTTGAAGGTATAATCAAATTTAACTTGGACAGAGAAAGAAATATTAAATAAGCTGCTACCTTGTGTTTAATTTCAAAAGCATCTTTTGAGTTGGTTTTCCATGCCAATGTATATTCAACCTAAAACCTACTCTGCTATACTATCTTTTCTGTGCAATGACCAGTATGTTCTGATAGACTGGAAAAGCATATATCCATGTATAGTTAATTTGTTTACAGCATAAGCAGCTTGTTAAGAGAACAAAGTGTTATTAATAATTTACCAAAAACTCACAAATAGAAACTGATAGAAAAGGGGACTCAAGGCATTCCCTGAAACTGGTTTATTTTAAAAATAGTAACTTTTAAAGTGTTAGTTTAAGATAGGCTGTTAACAAAATTTCTAGAATGTGGAAGTAGTATTTTTTTGAGAACAGGGAAGCAAAAGTGGGGGAACATACTTTGGCAAAGTGTGCAAAAAACGGGGAGACTCCATTTCCTTATCTCCATGTCTGTTTCCTTACCTGTAAGGTACTGAGAACCAGACAAGGAAGGGGGAGGAGATGGAGGAGAAGAGAAGGGGTGAGAGAGGTGATCCTTTGCTTGCTGGCAAAGGATCTTGCCGGAAGGTTTGTAGCAGGTGGAAGAAGAGAAAACTGAAATAAAAATAGGCTGGAACCTTTGTAAATAGTGATTTTCTTTAAAAGGAAGAACTTTTTAAAAAATGTGAAAATGTGTTTCCTAAGCAAATGAAACCATGTAATAAAAAAAATAGTGTGTTTTATTTTATTTTTCTTGAAATATTCTGCAGAATATATTCTCAGAGGCTGTTTTTTGTTGAGGTCAGAAATCTCCTTGAAAGGCATCAGTAAATTTTTAAATTGTTATTTTTTGATGTGTCTTTCTCCCTGTTGAACCATAGGTTTTTTTCAGGGCAGACCCTCCTCTGTTGCTCATCTTTCTCTCCAAAGTGACTTGGGTTAGCATATGGCTAAGGCTGCCATAATGAAGTGCTACAGACAGGATATTTTAAACAACAGAAACTTTATCTCTCACAGTTCTGGAGGCTAGAATTCCAAAGTGAGATATTGGCAGGATTGGTTCCTTCCAGGAAATGTGCTCCTGACTTGTTTCCTTGACTTGTAGGTGGCTGTTTCTTTTCCAAGTATCTCTTTCCTAGGTCTTCCCTCTCTGCATGTGTGGTTAGGTGTCGAGATTTCTCCTTTATGTAAGGAGAGCTGTCGTAATAGATGGGGGCCCACACTAACTTCTCACTTTAATTTGATTACCTAAAGACCCAGTCTCCAAATACGATTACATTCTGAGATGCTGGGGTTAGAACTTAACATATCAGTGGATTTGTTGTTCATTCGCTGAGTCGTGACCAGTTCTTTGCGACCCCATGGACGGCAGCACGCCAGGCTTCCTTGTCCTTCATTATCTCCCAGAGTTTGCTCAAAGTCATGTCCATTGAGTCGGTGATGCCGTCCAACCATCTCAACCTCTATTGCCCCCTTAACCGTCTGCCCTCAATCTTTCCCAGCATCAGGGTCTTTTCCAATGATTGGCTCTTCTCATCACGTAGCCAAAATATTGGAGCTTCACCTTCAGTCCTTCCAAGGAATTTCAGGGTTGATTTCTTATAGGATCGACTGGTTTGATGTCTTTGCAGCCCACGGGACTCTCAAGAGTCTTCTCCAGAACCACAATTCAAAACCATTAATTCTTCAGCGCTCAGCCTTCTTTATGGTTCAACTCTCATGTCTGTATCTGACTCCTGGAAAACCATAGCTTTGACTATACTGACCTCTGTCGGCAAAGTGTTATCTCTGCTTTTTAGTACGCTGTCTAGGTTTGTCATAGCTTTCCTTCTGAGGAGTAAGTGTCTTTTAATTTCATGACTGCAGTCACTGTTATCAGTGATTTGGAGCCCAAGAAAATAAAATCTGTCACTGCTTCCACTTTTCCCCCTTCTGTTTGCCAGGAAGTGATGGGACCAGATGCCGTGATCTTAGTTTTTTGAGTGTTCAGTTTTAAACCAGCTTTTTCACTCTGCTCTTTCACCTTCATCAAGAGGCTCTTTAGTTCCTCTTCACTTCACCTTGTGCTAATTGCCTTCCTGAGGGCTTCACCATTATGACCTGATTACCTCCTGAAGAGGCCATCACAGAGGATTAGGCTGCAATGTGTGAGTTTTGGGGGACTCACACATTCAGTGTATAGAGCATTCCACTTTTCCCTTTTGATTACTTTTCCAGATGCATAATAATGAAAAAGATTGATAATGTCTTTTGTAAGTAAGTTCACAGCTTAGTTTTATTAGCTCTTTAAATCAATATGGGTTCTTTGTTTATTCTGAATAGTTTACATTTAATTTTATATTTTGATGGATAGACAACTTTAGTAATTCTAGATGTTCATAACACAAAGTAAGTGTTCAGTAAATGTTTACTATTATTTCATGTTCTTGTGCCTTTGTAAGTGTTGATTTTCTAGACACCATTTTGTCAGTGAATCTTCCTTTCCTGATTAGTATAAAGTGGAGCATTCACTTTTTTGTGTGATCCTCAATATTCTGTGACATATCTCAAATAAAGTATTTGATTTTTCTTTTCATAGTTAATTAATGTTGCATTCCTCGAGGGCAGGAATTTTCTTCTTTTTTTTGTTTTCCTCAAGGTTTTACTGTATCGAAGATGTTATATAAATATGTATTTAATGAAGCCATTTAGCTTCTGATACTGTTTCCTCTTCTGTAAAACTTGAGTTGTAATATCTAATCTCTTATAGTGTATTGAAATGTGGTTAAGGGTTTTTTCCTTGGTTTTAGCATTATAACTCAATTATCCACTCAATGTGAATAGGAAAATTGATTTTTATTAGATATCTAATCTGTTCTGATTAATATCAGTAAGATTTTCTGTTAAACTTCGGTTCCACTGCAGTGGAGATGCTCCATTCCTGCTAGATTTCCTGTCTGTAGAATGGACAACATAAAAATAGTGAGCACACCACGTGCTGATGATACGGAGAAACTGTATCACCCTCACAGTGCTGTGGGACTGTAGAATGGCACGGCCACTCTGGAACACAGCTGGGCAGTTCTTTATAAGGCTTCACATGCAATTACCATACAGTCCAACAGTCATACCCTTAGACATCCTGGAGAATGAAATTGCAGTCACATGAAATCCCGTACACAGTGTTCGTAGTGGCTTCATTCGTCATAGCCCCAAACTGAAAACAATCCAAATGTCCTTCAAGGGGTAACTGATTAAACGTGTTGTGCTTCATTCACACCACAGAACAGCGCTCAGTAATTTAAAAAAAAAAAAAAAAAAGGAAGTGACTGTTGGTACATACAACAGCCTGGTGAACGTCCAGGTAATTATGCTAAGCTCAAAAAGCCAGTGATAAAAGGGGATGTAGGTGATATCATTTGTATGTTATTCTTGAAATGACAAAATTAGAGAAGTGAAAAATTGCTTTGTGATTGCTAGGAAATAGGAATTGAGGTGGGGAGGCGAGCTCTGTTACTGGCTTTGAAAAGGCAGTGCAAGATATCCCCACAGTGATGGAGTTGTTCTCTGTTTTGACAGCATCACTGTCGGCATTCTGGCTGTGATGTTGTTCTGTAGTTTGCAGAATGTTACCCCTGGAGCAGCTGCTTGAAGCATACCAGGGCTCTCTTGTTATTTCTGACAATTGTATGTGAACCAACTATAATCTGAAAATAAGGTTAATTAAATTTAAAAGTTCGCTGTTAAGCATTTTAAGCAAACTGCTGTTACCAGGGCTCCTAGTATAGTAAAGGAAGCACACAGAAGCATTCCTTTTGTAGATAATTATTGATTTTTTGTTTTTTGGGGAACTTTTTTACCCTTAAGGCTTGATGAAATATTCTATAACAAAGTTATAGTTTTATAGTTATTTCAGGGTTATTTTTTGACTTTTCATTTGTGCTCCAGTCATTTTCCTTGTCTTTTATAACTTTGATTTTATTTTTTTTCTTCTTGTAGTTTGGATTTAATTTAGCCAGGTTGCTCATAGACCTTTAGTTGGAAAGATTTGAAATAAGACATTGTTTTCACTATCAACAGAACTTTGTATATTTGTGCCTTTGGCAAAGTAGCATGTATTAAACCTCATATTGATCAATAACCATAATCAATTGGCCATTAAGATTTTTTTTTCTTTTGCAGAACCTACCACCTCTAAGAGTACCAGTGGGCTTGCAGCTATAACGTGGAGTTCTAGTGGAAGTGATCTGTCAGATGAAGATAAAACAGCTTTTAAATCACAAAGAGATAATGGATATCATTCTAGAACAGGCAGGTGTTGTAACAGCAACATTTTATGTCCAGAAGATGGGGCCAGTGAAGGTAAATTGATAATTTTTTAAAGAAATTTAGTTTCTATTATATATTGTGTTTTAATAATACAAATAACTTATACTTCTCTTCTAATACTTAGCATTGATTTTGATATTACTGAGTCCCAACCTTTTAGAAACATTTTCTCATAATATTTCTCACAATAACTCCCTCAGAGGTAGGTATTACCAGGATTATTTTTACAGTTGACAATTTAGGCTTGAACATGTTAAAATTGATCAAAGCCAGTTCTCTAAAGTACAATATAAAATAATATATAAAGTATAAATAATATAATATAAAGCATAAAGTACCTGGAGGTATTTGGGTTTGGCTCCAGACCAGCACAGTAAAGTAAAGTGAATGTTGCAGTAAACAAGTTACCTGAATGTTTTGGTTTCCCAGCACATACAAGTCATGTGTTTATACTACTGTAGTCTAGTAAGTGTGTGTGCACTAGTATTATGTCTAAACAAATGATAGACACACCCTAATTTAAAAACACTTTATTGCTTAAAACTTCTATGTACCATCTGAGCCTTCATTTAGTAAGTCTTACATTTTTGCTGCTGGAGGGTCTTACTTCAGTGTTGATGGCTACTCAAGTGAAGCTTGGGGTTGGTGTGGCAGTTTCTTAAAGCCACAGTGAGGTTTGCAACATCGATGGAGTGTTCCTTTCATAAACATTTTCCCTGAAGCATGCAGTGCTGCTCAGTAACATTTTACCCACAGAACTTCTTTCAGAATTGGAGTCAGTCCTCTCAGACCTTGCTGCTGCTTTATCAGCTAGGTTTATGTCATATTCTACATCCTTTGTTGCCATTTCAACAGTCTTCACAGCCTCTTCACCAGGAGTCAATTCCATCTCAAGAAACCACTTTCTAGGAGCACCTCCTCACCAGTTAGAATTTTATCCTGAGATTTGAGCAATTCAGTCATATCTACAGGCTCCACTTCTAGTTCTCTTGCTGTTTCTACCACACCTGCAGCCCCTTGCTCCCATGAAGTTTTGAACCCCTCACAGTCATCTGTGAGGCTCCAAACCACTTCTTCCTCACTCCTATCACTGTGGGTATTTTGACCTCTTCCTTTGCACGAATCATGAATGTTTTTAATGGCATCTAGAATGCTGACTCCCCTCCAGAAAATTTTCAGTGGACTTTGCCCAGATCCATCAGAGAATCACTGTCGATGGCAGCTGTAGCCTTGTGGAGTGAACTTCTTAAATCATAAGGCCTGAAGGTTGAAATTATTCCTCGATCCATGGGCTGCAGAGTGGATGTTGTGTTATCAAGCATGAAAACAACATTCATTCTGTTGTACATCTTCATCAGAACTCTTGGCTGACCAGGGACATTGTCAGTGAACATTAGTATTTTGAGGGGAATCTTTCTGAGGAGCAGGTCTCAGCAGTAGGCTCACAGTGCTCAGCAAACTGCCTGATAGCAGATGTGCTGTCACACGGACTCTGTTGTGCTGTCACTGGAGCACAGGCAGAGTAGACTTAGCTTTGATGCTTAAGCACCCTAGGATTTTCAGAACGGTGGGGAACACTGGCTCAACCTCAGCCCACCAGCTACATTAGCCCCTGACGAGGCGGTCAGCCTGTCCTTTGTAGCTTTGCAGCCAAGCACTGATTTCTGCTCATCTATGAAAGATCAAATTGCAAACATCTGTTGGATCATCAAAAAAGCAAGAAAGTTCCAGAAAAACATCTACTTCTGTTTTATTGACTATGCCAAAGCCTTTGACTGTGTGGATCACAACAAACTGTGGAAAATTCTTCAAGAGATGGGAATACCACACCACCTGACCTGCCTCCTGAGAAACCTATATGCAGGTCAGGAAGCAACAGTTAGAACTGGACATGGAAAAACAGACTAGTTCCAAATTGGGAAAGGAGTATCTCAAGGCTGTATATTGTCACCCTGCTTATTTAACTTCTATGCAGAGTACATCGTGTGAAATGCTGGACTGGATGAAGCACAAGCTGGAATCAAGATTGCAGGGAGAAAGATCAATAACCTCAGATATGCAGATGACACCATCCTTATGGCAGAAAGTGAAGAACTAAAGAGTCTCTTGATGAAAGTAAAAGAGGAGAGTGAAAAAGTTGGCTTAAAGCTCAACATTTAGAAAACTAAGATCATGGCATCTGGTCCCATCACTTCATGGGAAATAGATGGGGAAACAGTGGAAACAGTGACAGACTATTTTTTTGGGCTCCAAAATCACTGCAGATGGTGACTGCAGTCATGAAATTCAAAAACACTTGCTCCTTGGAAGAAAAGTTATGACCAACCTAGACAGCATATTAAAAAGCAGAGACAGTACTTTGCCAACAAAGGTCCGTCTCTAGTCAAGCCTATGGTTTTTCCAGTGGTCATGTATGGATGTGAGAGTTGGACTATAATGAAAGCTGAGCGCCAATGAATTGATGCTTTTGAACTGTAGTGTTAGAGAAGAGTCTTGAGAGTCCCTTGGAGTGTAAGGAGATCCAACCAGTCCATCCTAAAGGAAATCAGTCCTGAATATTCATTGGAAGGACTAATGCTGAAGCTGAAACTTCAATACTTTGGCCACCTGATGCAGAGCTAACTCAGTTGAAAAGACCCTGATGCTGGGAAAGATTGAAGGCAGGAGGAAAAGGGGACTACAGAGGATGAGGTGGCTGGATGGCATCACCGACTCAATGGACATAAGTTTGAGTAAACTCCAGGAGCTGGTGATGGACAGGGAAGCCTGGTATGCTGCAGTCCAAGGGGTCACAGAGTCTGACACTACTGAGCATCTGAACTGAACTGATGAAAATCCTAGGTGGCCTCTTTTCCAGTAGCAGGCTGTTTCACCTGATTTGCTAATCTGTTGTTTAGTGTAACCACCATCATGAATTCTCTTTGCCTGATCACTGGATGACTGGGTGAGGCATTTACATCTGCACTCACTGTTTCACTTTGCACTTTTCTGTCACGGAAGTGACTTCTTTCCTTAAGCCTTGCAAACCAGTCTCTGCCAGCTTTAAACTTTTCTTCTGTAGCTTCCGCACCTGTCTCAGTCTTCACAGAACTGAGGAGAGTTAGGGCCTTGCTCTGGGTTAGGCTTTGGTGTCAGGGAATGTTGTTTCTGGTTTGATCTTCTATCGAGATACTAAAACTTTCTCCATATCAACAGTAATGCTGAAGAAACTCCAGACGAACAGAAAAGCAACTAATAGAAGTTGAGAATTGAGGTGGTAGTCAGAGGTGGGAGAAATGAGATGCTTATAGATAAAAGTAGAAATATACTTTCTTCTGCCTTTTAATATATTTTTAAATTGTTGAACAACATGGGTCTTTTAAAAATCCTGAGGACACACAGATTTAATACAATTTAAGAATATTTTAAAATTGTATTTTTAGATGACCTGCAGGTTATTGACTGGGAGATTGACAGTGAGAGGGAAGATGCTTGTGAATGTGATGAATTTGAAGAGCGTGAAAGTGTGGAGATATCTGACTGTGCTTCCGGCGCAAGCAGTCGTTCTTTGACACCAGCAGAGACGCCACCTGAGCTTCCTAAGGTGAGGACGAACTGTTTCCAACTTTCCATTCTGTTCATGGCATGTCTTAGTCACAGCCTTTGGTGTTTTGTTTGCAACTCCTCTAAACAGTATGCTGGTAATGTGCTTTTAAACATGGATAAATACTGAGTTCTCTTCTCACCTGCTCTCCCCTCTGGTACACATGGGTCTTTCCCAGGATCCTTCTGTTCCATCCGGACAGGTGTCTCGTGGTCTAGTCAGATTAGATTCAGCAATGTGCAATTCTGAATAATAATATTCATAGCAATACAACTACTAATTGTGATTTTCCTTTACAGCTTTCATTTTTTTATGGAGTTAATTATTTGGGTTTATGCTGCTTTGTTTTACTTATGAATAAAACTCTTAAGTTTTCACTGTTCAGTTCTCTCATTAAGATTTTCAGACATAGCAGGCATTCTATTAAGTTTTTAGAAAATTAAAAAAATATTTTATTGAAGTATAGTTGATTTTCAATGTTGTGTTAATTTCTACTCTACAGCAAAGTGATTCAATTTTATATATATGTATGTGTGTATATATGTATTCTTTTTTCATATTCTTTTCCATTATGGTTTATCGCAGGATATTGAATATAGTTCCCTGTGCTATACAGTAGGACATTGTTATTTATCCATTCTAAATATACTAGTTTACATCTGCTAATCCCAAACTCCCAATCCATCCCTCCCCTGTTCCCCTCCCCTGGGCAGCCACAGGACTGTTGTCTGTGTCTGTGAGTCTGTTTATGTTTGGTATATTTGTTCATATGTGTCATTTCAGATTCCACAAAGAAGTGGTACCATATGATATTTGCTTCTGTCTGACTTACTTTACGTAGTATGATTAGGTCTGTCTATGTTCCTGCAAATGGCATTACTTCATTTTTTATGACTAAGTAATATTCCATTGTGATTATATACTGCTGCTGCTGCTGCTAAGTCGCTTTAGTCGTGTCCGACTCTGTGCGACCCCAGAGACGGCAGCCCACCAGGCTGAGTGGCAAGGTTTACAAAGCAGAGAGGACTCTCAGGTGACATCAGAGAGGCTAGGAGTTTGTGAGAAATAGTTCTCCACAAAAACAAAACTAATCAAATGCTGAATGAATAAATAATGAATGAATGAATAAATATTCAGCATTTGATTAGTTTTGTTTTTGTGGAGAACTATTTCTCACAAACTCCTAGCCTCTCTGATGTCACCTGAGAGTCCTCTCTGCTTTGTGAACCTTGCCACTCTTCACCCTCTTTCGGGGAATTCCCTTCACCTTGTTCCTGCTTGGAGTAACTTTATCCTGGATTCCATGTCTTTTTCTTTCTTGGTTTTTACTCTCATTTTGATTGAGCACTTCTTCCAATAGCTTCCAAGGAAGGATTTATGGAAGATAATTTTGTGGAATTTGTCATGTCAGAAAATGCAGTCATTACACTTTGACCTGGGGTTGAAACTTTATATAGAATTTTGGTTGGAAATCATTTTTCTTGAGAATTTTGAAGGCAATGCTTCCTTTTCTTTTAGTTCCAGAGTTGCTATCAAGAAACCAGCAGTTATTCTTACTCTTGATGTTTTAAGATTTCTCTTCCCTGTTTTAAACTGTTTTGGTTGTGATGTGCTTAGATGTAGTTTTCTGTTCGGAGTTTGCCAAGTTTTTGGATCTGTGGTTGGTCTGGGATCCCCAAGTTCCCGTCTAGGTTCGGTGATTTGCCAGGAAGACATGCAGAACTTAGCATACAAAAGCAAAATCATCACTCTTCCAAGAGTCTTTCTCAGCGGAGTCACACAGGGTATGCTTTATTGCTCCAGCAGTGAGTTTTGACAACATATGTGCACTTGTGTCTACCAGTGGGGCTCCCTCATCAGTGACTCTGAGCCCAGGATTTTTACTGAGGGGTGCTGTCTGCCTAGCATTGCCAGAATTTCAGATTTCAGGAAGAAAAACGGGTATTCAACATAAGCCGCATTGTTGGCACAGTTGAGGCGCAGGGAGCCACTGTTATCATTTAGGGCATGGTGGGCTCATCCTGACATCTTTTAGGGCATGGTGGGCCCATCCTGACATCCAGGTTAGTTCCCAGAGGTTGGCAAGGACCAGCCTTGCAAACAAGGAGCTCGCGGGACACCTGTCTCAGGTCTGCTGAGTTAACTCTCTTCCTCACAAGTGGGCACAAAGCTTTCATCAAATTTGAAGAGTTTTTTGCCTTTATTCAGCACTTTTTTTTTCCTTTCTGATTTCCCTTTCCCTTCTCTTCTGTGACTGTAATTATCTGTGTATTAATTGGGTTGCTTGATTTTATGTCATGGTTTATTGATGTTGTGCCCATTTTTTCTCGCATTTCATTTTGAGCGGTTTTTATTGTTATATCAAGTTTAACCGTTTTTCCTGTCATTCTAGTCTGCTGTTTGCCACCTCTAAAAGTTTGATATGAGTCATTTTACATTGTCCATGTCTCTCCTTAACACAATCATACATTTATCTGTATTTTCAGCATAAATAGTCTATTTATAATAGCTGTTTTAATGGCTTTTTCTGTAAATCTATCATCTGTGTCATTTCTATGTCTCTTTCTATTGATTGATACTTCTTTTCATTTGAAGTTGTATTTTTCTCCTTCTTTACCTGCCTGGAAATTTTTGAGTGTATATCAAATATTTTGAATTTTATGTTGTTGGGTACTAGATTTTTAAAAAATTTCTTTGAATACTCTGAGGCTTTGCTCTGTGGTACAGTTACTGGAAACAGTTTCATCCTTTTTAATGTTGCTTCATGGTTTTTTCTCTGCGTCTGGAGGAGTACTCAGTCTTAGGTCTTAGTGCTGAAGCAGGACCTTCCCGAGTGTTCTCTGTAATGCCCTGAATTACAGTTTTCCACCAGGTTAGCAGGAACAGCCAGTTTCCTGACCCTGTATGAACTCTAGGCGCTGGTCTTCTCTGCTCCCGAGGGACTCTTTCCCTGATGTAGAGTTTCTTTATGTGCACATGCTGATCAGTACTCTGCCGAATACTTGAGGGGGATGTTTGGGTTTCTCTGTGCAGCTCTGGCTTTTCTGGTGCTCTGGCCTATGAACTTGAGCTCCTTCTGTCTCCATGGACTCTCGGCCCTGTCCCTTCAACTCAGGGAGCCCTGAGTCTCCACCTCAGTTCCCCCTCCTCACTGTGTAGTTTGGAAATTTCTGGAAAGTAAGCTGAGTCAATTGTAGGGCTCAGTTCTTTGTTTCCCATCTTTAAGGAGTTAGTATTCTTCTTGCCTGATGTCCCATGTCTTGAAAGCCATTGTTTCAAGTATTTTGTCTCATTTCTTTCCTTTTGGTTATTTCAAGCAAGAGGATAAATCCATTTCCTATTATACCATCATGGCCATATTCTGGATTCTTTCCAGGCAACCTGGAACATGAAAAGATGTTCCTAATTGTTAGTCATTAGCTGATCAAAACCATAATGAGATATTACTATATACCCATTAGGATAGCTGTTACCCATAAATGGGAAAATAAATGTTGAGGATGTGGAGAAATTGGAACCCCTGGGTACGATTGGTGGGAATTTCAAATGATGCAGCCACTCTGGAAGGCAGTTTGTTGGTTTCTCAAAAGTTAAAGTAGAATTACCATATGACCTAGTGATTTTGCCTCTGGACATAGACCCCAAAGATTTGACAGCAGGGTCTCAACAGAAATTGTACCTTAATGTTCATAGTGGCACTATTCACAGTGTCCTAATGGTGGAAGCAACCCAAATATCTATCATCAGGTGAAGGAATAAACAAAATGTGTGGGTATGTGTATTGTCTGGGCTTCCCTGGTAAAGAATCCGACTGCCAGTGGAAGTAGATGCGGGTAGATCCCTGGGTCAGGAAGATTCCCTGGAAAAGGAAATGGCAACCCATTCCTCAGTTTTACCCGGGAAATCCCATGGACAGAGGAGTCTGGTGGGCTAAGTCCATGGGGTTGCAGAAGAGTTGGACACGACTTCGTGAGTGAACAACAACAAATGTATATTGTGTACTAAAAAAAATATTCACAACCTAAAAGATGAGAGTTATGTTTTATTTGGTGGGAATTTTTAGGACTTAAGGCCTGGAAGGCAGCATCACAAGTAACCCCGAGATAAACTGCTGTAATGAGCTGAGTGGGGAGGGGTAGTCAGAATATATAGGCGTTATGCAACAAAGGGTAGGTAGTCTGAACATCAAAAGGTTATTGTTAATTAAAGAAAACCTGGTATCTCAAGTTAAGGAATTTAGTGCTTTTCTGTGTTTGGGAAGATACCAGAGTCTGAATTCCCTTAAATCATTCCTTAGATACACATCTTAACTGTCTAGGGCCAGTATCCTGTGTTTTCTCATCCCAAGTTTCCTCAGGGCTCAGTGTGGGGGGTGACTGCAGTCTGATGGCTGCTAGACAGCAGGTACTTCCTTCCTGCGTTCCCTCAGGGCTCACCAGCTCATCTTCTGTGGTGGCTGCAATCGGTAATGACTGTGCCAGCCCTTGTTTACTGATGTGGCAGGAAATATACCATTTCTCAATGTGTGTGTACGTATATGTGTGTTTTTGTATATAGATATAGATATGTGTGTGTGTGTGTGTGTGTGTGTGTGTGTGTGTGTGTGTTACGGAATTAAACTTGGGTCTGCCTGCTCTGGTGTAGTAAAGCCAGTCTGTTGACACTGGGTTGTGGTGAGGGCAAGTGCAGCCTTTGTTGCATGGCACTCCCACTGTTTGGGGCTGAGCGTGGAGGCATGAGTTTGGGTCCCAGGGACCCAAACTCCGCCATGGCTTTCAGGGCAAAACTTTTAGTGACAGGGCTGCAGGGTGACTGATCAGTTGTGGACATTTTTCTGCTTGGCTGGTGCTGAAGTAGTCAGGAGTCACCATTATCCCACTTCTGGCAACATCCAGCCTGTGGCTTGTGTGCTTGTGGTCAGCATGCAGCTAATTTATTCCACCTGGTGAGGTTTCAGTGTCAGCAGAACGACTCAAGGACAGTGCTCAGGATAATACCTCTGTCCCCTGCGGAAGAACTGAAGGTCCTTGACTGTGTTCAGTAGCTGAACTGTTACTGTTTTATGTTGCTTGACAGCTTTCCTTTGTTCCTCCATTTTCTTACTTGTCTAATTAAATTTGTTCTTTGGAACTTGGGAAGGTCCTAGCAGGTGAAGCTTTTCTACAAACGAGAGGCAGGATCCTATTCTGTTTCATACACAGTGGTTATTATTCAGCATTCAAAAGGATTGAAATTCCGATACGTGGTACAAGGTGGATGAAACTTGATAACATTATGCTGTGTAAATTTTTTTCTTGGCTTTTTTGGGGGGAAATACTCTTGTTAATTACGGTTATATTTATCACTTGAAAGTTGTGTAAATAACCACGTCTGTTAGAACTGTAATGGTGCGTGGTGGAGATGCAGTTGGCTGACTGGGGTTTACTAACTCAGCTAATTGAGAAACTCGTGCACACAGGTCTTGTAGTGCTTGCAATTCAAATTCACACCTTGTTAAAATTACAAATTACAGTACAACACAGACTTTTCAGGCTAGCTCTTGAAGAAGTGGGCTTCTGTGGTGGCTCAGATGGTAAAGCGTCTGCCTGCAATCCGGGAGACCCAGGTTCAATCCCTGGGTCGGGAAGATCCCCTGGAGAAGGAAATGGCAACCCACTCCAGTACTCTTGCCTGGAAAATTCCATGGACTGAGGAGCCTGGTAGGCTACAGTCCATGGGGTCGCAAAGAGTCGGACACAACTGAGCAATTTCACTTTTCACTTGAATAAGTATAGTTTATGAGAAGTGTGTGTCTATGGGTGGTAGAATTATTGGAGAAGTTTATTTCCTTCTTTGCTATATATATATATATTTCATAATAATAATAATAAAAGACAGAAAAGTCATTGGCTTTTCCCTCAAGGAAGAGGAAGAATCAGATCATGTATATTGACCATCTACTGGGCCTTATATTGTACTAATTGCTTTATGTATTAGTCTGTTTGAGTTGCTGTAACAAAAATATTATAGACTAAGTGGCTTATAAAACAGAAATTCTGACAGTTTTGGAGGCTGAAGTTCTGCTATCTAGGAGCCAGCAGATATGGCGTCTGTTGAGGGCTTGCTTCCTGGTTCTTAGATAGCTGTCGTCTCATGTGTCCTCAGTGATGGAGGGGGTTAGGGGGTCTCCCTGGGACCTTCCAGGAAGGGCATTAATCCCATTCATGAGGGCTACACAGCATGGCTTCACTCCCAGGTGCCATCACACTGGGGATTAGGTTTCAGCATGGAGTTTGTAGCAGTACATTTTTCATTTGAGCCTTAGAACAAGCTTGTGAAGTCAATGGTGTTATGCCCTATTTTCAGACAGGAAAGTGTATTATTAAAGGTATGTGACTGTGACCAGGTTATTTCTATAATCATCAAGGCCGCTCTGAAACCTTGCAACGAAAGTATTGGGTGGTGGTTGAATGCCTCAGGATCCACGTTGATTGCTTTCTTATATCAGAAGCAGCGTGCACACGCACGTGAGAACTTTGAAAGTTATGGTGATAGAAAAGGGAAGTCCGTGGCTCGCTCTTTATCTAAAAAATTCAGTATTTCTCTATGTAGTTTCTCATCAAGTGCACTTGTTTTTTTTTAGTAGTTAATATGTTAAAATATGACATATTATGTTGTTATTAAAAAGTGACTCAAAAAATGGATTGCTCCAAGCAGGCCCTGGGAGGCGTTCCTGTGATGGGGAAACTGTGGTCTGCCTAGTCATAGCCGTGTTCTCTGTGGCCTTAACTCCTGCCTTCTTTTCCTCCTTTCTCTTCCTGGTATAGGAACAAAGACTCAATTATTATCCTTATTATCTTCAAGCTGCTCATTGTTAAGTCTTTTTCTGACCCCCTTGCCATCCTGAATTCCATGTGGGTTTTCAACTGCCTGATGACATCTTTGTGTGGATGTCCTAAACATACCGCGAGTCTCAGAGTTCCAAGTCCTGTCCCTCTTCCTTCTAATCCAGGCTCATGTTCTCCATGTGTTTTGGTCCTAGTTCTTTTTTTTTTTTTTGCACTGCCTTAATCTACTCATTATCAGGTCATGCAGATTTGGCCTCAAAATCACAGCATCCCTACCACTTCTTCCCTATATTGGGCCCCTTCCCCTGTTGTCTGTCTTGTTTCCTTGCTTCATAACTGATTTCTTAGCTTATGTCTTTTTGTTAGATTCATCTTAATAAGCATTATCACCTCATCATTTACTTATTTATACTTTCAGTGGCTCCCCACACAGCCTGAGAATCAAGGTCCATGTAATTCGACCATTACAGTTTAGCCTCAGGTCCTTAAAATGAATGAGGCAGAATATATACTGTATAATTCTATTTATGTAAAATTCTAAAAAGTGCAAATGATTTTAGTGAGAGAGCAGGCCAGTGGTTTATTGGGAATGAGGGTGGAGATGGATGGATTACAGTGGGACAAAGAGCACAGTTCTGGGGCTGATTGGGAAGGTTTATCTTGATTGTGGTGATACTTTCATATGTCAGTGGAATTGATAAAACATTTTCTCAAGTATAAGAAGGATATAAGTCTGTGTGCTTATGAAATATTCAAAATAGTTTGTTAAATGACAAAAACATAGACTAATTGTGTAGAAAAATGGAAAGAATGTACATCTGTATGGACTGTCTCTGCATTGAGGAATCTCTGCGTTGAGGCAACTTTTTTCTATGCTATTTTGAATTTTGAACCATGTACGTGCATTACTTGTATTAAAAAAATTTTTAAAGGACACTTTACACTTCTATCCAGAATATAGTGAGAACTTCTGCAGAATAGTAAAGAAAAGATAAATAGCTCACAGCTGTGGTCCTGTCCATTTTGTTATAGTGCCAATAATAGTAATAGCAATGATACCATTAATAACAATACAGTAACTCTGAGTTATTGCTATATGCCACACACTTTGGTAAGTGCTGATCATGTTATGTAGATGTTGTTATTAGCCCCATTTTGCAGATTAGGGGATTGAGACATAGCTGGTAAATGCAGAATGAGGTTCTAACTAGTGTAGCATGATCCCCTGCAGTGTAGCACAGTTATGCAACTTGGAGGAAAAGCATGATGAAAATCAAAAGATCATAGCTTCAGTTCATAATGTCACCTTTTAGGACATGTGATTAATTGATTCTTGCTGTGACTTCCTATTCAGTATTGTTATCTGGGTTTTCCATTTATTTTATGTGTCTTCCAAGAACCCTTCCTATAGAGGGCAGCAGAGATACAGCAGTGAGTTTTCTACTAACCTACATTTTTCAGGAAGCACAAAGAAAATTGGCTTTAAGTGAGCTTTGTTATGTAATTCTCTTGTACTTTATATAGTGATTCCTATGCAAATACAGGCTTGTAGCTTAATAAATATCAGATAACCTGAGTGAGAGTTGGAGTTTTGTTGAAGGTGCGCAACATAAGCTGGATGACAAACAAGATCTGAAAGTTGTAGTTTTAAAGAGAAAGCAAATGTGATTTTCAAATTTCAAATATGGATTCATTGTTACAAAACAGATGTTGTCTGTGTATTTTTAACAGTAAGAGCAGAACAAATGATTCAGTATCTCACAGAATATGGAATAGGGAAAAATTTAATAAAAGTAGACTAGCAAAATTTTATATTTCTTGAGAGGATATTTAGAAAGTAATCTGGCAGACTTTGAAAGTATTTCTAAGTTTAATGAGCATGTTTGTAATTCTTTGTTTATATTATATGAAAAATTGAAAGTAACACATGTAATTTAACATTTAATCATTTTAAATGATGAATCAGAATAAATTGATGTAACTAAATATGTACTAATTGTTAATGTCTGAGAACTCCCCAATTTATCCATGTAGATTTGACGGAATTTGATTATGATGATCAAAAGCACACATTTTAGAAATCCTCTCTAAAATGTAATTATGTTTATATAAAATGAAAATTTCATGCTTGTAAAAGGGAAAATATAGGGAGTATTTAGCCATGATTTCATTTGATTATATTTTGAAGATTTCAGTATAGAAACATTACATTTAAGAAACAAAGTCAAGGCTTTCCTGGTGGTCCAGTGGTTAAGAATCCACCTGCTGATGCACAGGATGCTGGTTCCATCCCTGGTCCTGGAAGATCCCACGTGTCACAGGGCAACTAAGCCTGTGCTGCTGCTCCTACTGTGTGCTCTAAAGCCTGTGCTTTAGAGTCTGGGGGCTGCAGCTACTGAAACCCATGCACCTAGGCCTGTGCTCCACAGCAAGAGAAAGCACCGTGATACGCCCACGCACTGCAGGTAGGCAGCAGCTCGCACTCGCTGCAGTGGGAGAACCCTCACAAAGCAACAAAGACCAGCACAGCCAAAAACACATAACTAAACACAGGGCTTTTTAAAAGAGAGGCAGATTTGTACTCCAGTGTATTCTTATGTTAAAAAGGAGGACTCTTAGGAGTAGTACTGAGGAATAGGTACTTTTTGTTGTTGTTTTACATTAGTTTTGTGTGCATATATCTGTGAACACTATCTGTTCTTGATCTGATAGCGCTATAGCATATTTTGGCTTTTATTCTCTTTAGGAAAGTGAGTATGTGCCAATATCATTTGTAGCATTTGTTTCAGAACTTAACATCCTTATTCTTCCACATCTCCCTTGTTAATTGGCTAAACCTTAGCTTATGACATATCAGGTCTGAGACTTTGTCATTTTTTGTTTCAGTGTAAATCTTCCTCCTTTTTCACTGTCACCCTGTCATTTCTTATACCTTCAGTTTTGTTTTTCCTTCTGTTTCTTTTATTCCTAAATTCATCTGTTTTCTGGTATGAGAATGGTAGAATAGAAAAGAGTGTTGTAGGAATTATCATTGCTGCTGGTGCTGCTGCTAATTCACTTCAGTCATGTCCAACTCTGTCCAACCCCATAGACGGCAGCTCACCAGGCTCCCCATCCCTGGGATTCTCCAGGCAAGAACACTGGAGTGGGTTGCCATTTCCTTCTCCAATGCATGAAAGTGAAAGTGAAGTCGCTCAGTCGTGTCCGACTCCTAGCGACCCCATGGACTGCAGCCCACCAGGCTCCTCCATCCATGGGATTTTCCAGGCAAGAGTACTGGAGTGGGGTGCCATTGTCTTCTCTGAGGAATTATCATTACATGTATATAAATTAAAAAGTCATAATATGAGTCATTACAGTGTGACTTTAGTCCTCTGCTACTGCTGCTAAGTCACTTCAGTCGTGTCTGACTCTGTGCGACCCCAGAGATGGCAGCCTACCAGGCTCTTCTGTCCCTGGGATTCTCCAGGCAAGAACACTGGAGTGGGTTGCCATTTCCCTCTCCAAAGCATGAGAATGAAAAGTGAAAATGAAGTCGCTCAGTCGTGTCTGACTCTTCAGGACCCCACGGACTGCAGCCTACCAGGCTCCTCCATCCATGGGATTTTCCAAGCAAGAGTACTGGAGTGGGGTGCCATTGCCTTCTCCTCTAGTTTTCTAATTTAAAAAAATCCTTAGGAGTTCCACTTGCAGTAAGGACAGAGCATCATGTGTCAGATTACCTTTCTTACAAATAGCAATGACAAATTTTGGACATATAAAGTATATTAAATATATTTTAAAAATAAGTTTATATAAAAATATAAAGAGTATAAAAATACTTGAAGACAGTAGATAAAAGGAGAAGACAGTAGATAGAAGGAGAAGACAGCTGGCAGAGACTTGCAGGGGTTGGCATTTTAAAGAAGAAAATGGCACAAGCAAGGAGGGATTTTCATTTATCACCACTTTTTACCCAAAGGCAGGCCCCTGTCTGTGTTGGTCAGGGTGACTAAACTTGGATAGAAATCATAACACAGAGTTGGGGGTATAGGAGGTTAAAGGTGAAAGTAGAACCTCCCAGGGAGAACCCCACATTATGCATATAGATCTTACAGGCCATAAGAACTACACAGATTTCAGCTGCTCTTCACTACACAGGAGAAAGCAGTGTACTTTCTGTACTCACAGGGGAGTGAGTATGCCAAATTAACTACTGTTTAAGCAGAAAAGTAAATACTCCTCAGAAGAGCGTAACAGAATCCAGAGTCTACATCCCTGATAATGACCAGGATACACTTCACATTTGTTAGACATAGACACATATACACGTAAACCCAGGAATGTGATGCATGTTTAAAGGAAAAGGCAGATAATTGAGATAGACCCTGATATATTAGAATATACTAGATAATATTAGAATATTAGAACTCAAATATTAGAATTACCAGATCTTGTAACTCTGTTCCAGCACAGAAAGGAAAATATGCAAATAATGAATGCACCGATCAAAAACTCAACAGAAAAATAGAAATTGAAGAGAACTTTCTAATTAAATGTAGAGTTGTCTTTCTGTCACTAAGTCGTGTCCTTGTGACCCCATGAACTGCAGCATGCCAGGCTTCCCTGTCCTTCACTATCCCTAGGAGTTGTCTCAAACTCATGTCCATCCAGTGATGCTACTTAACCATCTCATCCTCGGTCGCCCCCTTCTCTTTCTGCACTCAAACTTTCTCAGCTTGAGTCTTTTCCATTGAGTTGGCTCTTTGCATCAGGTGTCCAAAGGATTGGAGCTTCAGTTTCAACATCAGTCCTTCCAGTGAATGTTCAGGGTTGATTTCTTTGGCATTGACTGGCTTGATTCCTTTGCTGTCCAAGGGACTAAGTCTTTTTCGGGCACCACAGTTCGAAAACATCAGTTTTTCGGTGCTCTGCCTTCCTTATGGTCCAACTCTCACATCCACACGTAACTGCTGGAAAAACCATAGTTTTGATTAGTTAGACCTTTGTTGGCAAAGTGATGTCTCTGTTTTTAAGTATGCTATCTAGGTTTGTCATTGCTTTTCTGCAAAGGAGCAAGCATCTTTTAATTTTGTGGCTGCAGTCACCACCCACAGTGTTTTTGGAGCCCAAGAAAATAAACTTTGTCACTGTTTCCACTTTTTTCCCATGTATTTGCCGTGAAGTGATGGGATCAAGCACCTAATTGGTATTTGTAGAATATTTCATGCAATACAAATACAATAGGATGCACATTCTATTCATGTGCACACGATATACATACCACAATAAATCATATGTTGTGTCATAAAATGTCTCAAAAAACTTCAAAAGATTGTAACTCTGAACATGATATTCTGCAACCATGATAGAATTTAAAGTAGAAATCAGTAATAATAAGATATCCAGGAGAAATTCATATTTAAAAAAATTAAAGAACATAATTTTCTCTAGTTGATATGTAGATTTAATGCAGTTGAAATCATGAACATTTTTAAAGGCATCTACAGTAGATACAAAAGTTAGTCACTCAGTCCTGCCTGACTCTTTGCAACCCCATGGACTGTGGCCCACCAGGCTCCTCTGTCCATGGAATTCTCCAGGCAAGAATACTGGAGTGGGTTGCTATTTCCTTCTCCAGGGGATCTTCCTGACCCAGGGATTGAAACTGCATCTCTTACATCTCCTGTATTGATAGGTGGCTACTTACCACTGGCCACCTGGGAAGCCCTATAGTTATGGTTATAGTTTTATTATAAAGGGTATAACTCAGGAACAGCCAAATAAAAGGAAGAGACGTATAGGAAAAGTTGTTATGGGGGTGGAGGTACGGCAAGGGGTAGGGAGTCTCTTGGTCTGCTATTCTCCTAGCTCACGGTTGTGTTCACCAAATTGGAAAGTCTTGCATACCTCACCATTCTGAATTGTGTTTTTATTTAATTTAAATTTTAAAGTTTTTATACAGTTTAACAATTTTTGATGTACAGTTATTACAAAATATTGGCTGTATCCCTGGTGTTGTACAGTATATCACTGAGCCTGTCGTATACCCAGCAGTTTGTACCTCTTACTCTCCAACCCCTATATTACCTCTCCCCGCACCTACTTACTGGTAACCTGTAGTTTTTTCTCTACATCTGTGAGTCTGCTTCTTTTCTGTTGTATTCATTGGTTTGTTGTAGTCTTTAGATTCCACATATAAGTGAAATATCATACAGTATTTATCTTTCTCTAACTTATCTCACTTATCATACTTACTAGGCTTATCATCTGTGTTACTGCAAATGGTAAAAAATTTCATTCCTTTTTTATAGCTGAATAGTATTCTGTTTTGTGTGTGTATGTACCACATCTTCTTTACTCATTCATCTGTTGTTGAACACAGGTTGTTTCCATGTCTTGGCAATTGTAAATAATGCTGCTATGAATATTGGGGTGCATGCCTCTTTTTAAATTAGTGGGGCTTTTGGATATATACCCAGAAGTGGAATTACTGAGTCCTCTGATAGTTCTAGTTTTAGATTTTTGAGAAACCTCGATATTGTTTTCCACAGTGCTGCACCAATTTACATTCCTACCAACAGTGTACAAGGGTTCCCTTTTCTCTGCATCCTCAGCAACGTTTGTTATTTGTAGACTTTTTCATGATGGCCATCCGCACAGGTGTGAGGTGGTTCTCATTTTGGTTTTGATGTGCATCTCCCTGATGACTAAGTGATGTAGAGCATGTTGTCATGTGTCTGTCGGCCCTCCGCATCACCTTGTAATGAGAACTTTTTGTGGTATCTCATTTTGGTTTTTATTTGCTCTTTAATAGCTAAATGGCTTTGAACATTGTTTCATGTGCTTATTGGGTATTTGTGTATACTTTTATAATTTCTCTCTTCAGTTTCTTTATTCTCTCTTTCACATGGAATTTCTGTTCAGATCTTTTACCTATTTATCACTTGGCTTATTTGGGTTTTTACTGTTGAGATAAAAGAGTTCTGTATATAGTGTATATATGTGTTATCTGATACATGACTTGGTAATATTTTCTCCCATGTATGAGTTGTCTTTTCACTTTCTTGATATTGCCCTTGGTTGCAAAAGGTTTTTATTTTGCAGAAGTCCAGTTTATTTATTTTTTTCTTTGATTCCTTGTGCTTTTCTTGTGTCATATATAAAAAACTATATAATATATGGTCATGCAGATTTAAACCTATGCTTTCTTCTTAGATTTTCTGTAGTTTTACCTTTTAAATACTGATGTATGATCCTTTTTGAATTAATATTTTACCTGGTTTTAGGCAGGGTGAAATTCGTTCTTTTTCATGAGTTTGTCCAATTGTCCCAGCACCATGTGTTGAAAACCTGTTCTTTCTCCATTTAAAGGTCATGGTATCCGTGTCAAAAATCAGCTGACTATATGTGGATGGGTTTATGTCTGGAATCTAAATCATTTTCCACTGATCTGTATGCCTCCTCTTTTGCCAATTCCATCCTCTCTTGATTAGTGTAGTTTTGTAGTAGATTTTGAAACTGAAAAGTTAGCATTCCCTAACTCTGTTTTTCTTTTTCAAGATTGTTTTGGCTATTTTGGGTCTGTTGCATTTACATATGTATTTTAAAATGAGTTTCCTATTTTTGTCCTCTTCTGCCCCACCCGTCCATGGCTGGGAGGACCTGTTTCCTTCTCCTGGTGTTGGTGTGTGGGAGCATGAGGAATGCAGAGGAGCATTCTGCAGGAAAGAGACCACATTCTAGAAATGACCTAGTAGTGGTCAGGGCCTGAAGATTTCAGGAGAGGCATGGTTGGAAGAGTGCTGTTCTACTTTTATGCTGTAAAATTCCTAACTGTAAATGTAACATGACCAGAAAGCCTAATTATTCACACATTCCTGGTTAAGACTTGAGGTCTTCAAACAAAATCTAACAACCTTTGAGAGAATCATTGGAAGTTAGTGATTAGGTGATACAATGGAAGAAGAGTGTCATTAGTAGAGATAGAACCAACATTGACTAAATGGCATCGAGGAACCGGAGCACATGTGTACTGTTTCAATACCAACATGTCCTAGGAGCACTGTGAGTGATAACCGTAGTCACCTTTTTCTTGACTGGGAGTTATGAAATTAGTTTTTCACTGTGGCAGTAAAAACCGCAGATATGATGTCTATACTACACTACAAAGAATATTTATGTGCATGATTGCACAGTAGATAGACACTGAGTGTCTATTTTTCTAGTCCATATTTGAAAACTTCATTGATAAATCACGTAGCTCTCATGAGCCCATGAGAATTTTGTAAAATCAATTATTTATTCAGACAGTTGCTTTACAAAAACCATATGCTCAGGACTGCCACATAGCCTAGGGGTTTACATCAGTGAACAGAATCCAAGTTGTTGGTGGGATGTCAGCCTTGCCGTTCTTTTATACTAATTGATAGGATCCCTGAGAACAGGGAATGTTTTCATGAGTTAAGGGTAGAGTGAGTAGTATCAGTTGAGCTTGCGTTGTTTTACTTTAAACAAAGGTGTTATTTATAGTGTCTCTTCATGGGTGAATGCACACTGAGGAGTATGAGTAAAACATTTCTTTAACTAGATGTGTGAACTTTGTGTTCTTAGGACTGCCTCTGAGGGGCCTGGGCTGGGTGGAGAACAGGAACTACAGCGTTCAGGTGTTCATAATTACAGCCTTCAATCCACAGTAGAATTGACTTTTTAATTATAACAAAATCTGAAGCCTAGGCCTACTTCTAGGTGCAGTTTTGGTCCATGTAACCTTAGTTGTCAGTTGATGTCAAGATATTTAGATTAGTTTTAACATTCATCTGAGTAAATCATATTTGATTGAAAACAGAAGCTTTTATCAGAAGGTAAACCATATATATTTCCAGTTTTTTTTCCTTTGACTTCCTATGCTAGTATTATTTATAACTTACTTTAAACATAATTTGAAATAATTATGAATAAATAATTATGTCATAGTTTTGAAAGAGTAAGGTTTAAAGTATGTGATAATTTTAAAAGAATAAATGTTCAAGATTTTTTAACCTTTTACTATGTTGAGGAAAATCATTTGACTACGTGATTCTGTCAGAGTTAAAGATGTGATAGGCCTGTTTGCTTTGATCTTAAGACATAGTTTGTGTTGTTGTAAGACGAGAGACCTATGAAACTATTTAGTAAAAATTAAGGCTGAAAACTAAAGGGTGAACAAACATCTGTGATTTCATCGTGGCCTTCTACCAGCGTAGACTGCCGAGTGTTTGTGGTTTGAGTCTTGTCTCTGTGAGTACTGTAGGACTCCTGTGGGTTTCCCCGGATCAGGAGCTGGTTGTGAACTGCTACAGTTCATGAGGATGAACTGTCGTAATGTTACACCAAGGATGGCGTTTTTGGAGTAGGAGAAAAAGCAGATGACAGAAACTAGAGGAAAAGAGACGCATTTTTTTCTGAAAGTATGTAGACTGCCTGCAGATTGTGTGTTCCTTGCCTCCTCATTTGCATCTCACCCTTGTGGACGAGTTAACGTAACCTGTGTGGGAATGACATAACTTTCCTATCTCTCACTTAATTCTGACTGCATCGTGTGAGGGGACTGCACGGTGGCCCACATTTTTCTCCAGGGCTTTCTGCGGAAGTGAGTCAATACGTTGTTTCTGGCTTTACTTGCTGGCCCTCCCTCCCATGCCAGCGCTGGGTGCATTGGAATTTTCCAGGTATATCATTAGAGGAGGCAGCACAGAAGGGCCGGAGCAAGATTCACAGTGCCTGGGGAAGTCCCAGGGATTGTTCCAGGAAGTACTGAAAGTGAGCCAGATGGAGTAGGGGTAAAAAAATGACCTGAATTAAAAATGGACAGAACACGGAACAGCCTTCATCATATTTAACTTTTATTATCATATTTAAAAACTGATTTAAAGTGTAAGCTGAGATTTCTTTTTAGCGTGGATTTCAACACCTTTTTTTCTGCTTGTGCCAAGAACACAGTGTTCTGTTAAGTCATTCAGTGACGAAGACTGCTGGCTTGCTGCCAACCAGGGTCAAGTTCATTCAGATAAGCTTCAGTGTAGATAGTAAACTGAGTGAGGAACATTCCTCTGTCTTGGCATGTTAGGTGGGTTTGGAGGATCAGTTGTTTTCGAAGATTGTTGTGCTAATGTCACATTCTTGTCTGTTTGTTGACTCTGAGTCTGACTTAGTGAAATAGCGCTGCTCTCCTAACCATTCCAGACGACTACCTCGCAGGCCCTGGATGAGCTCTGCTCTGTCATGTGAACTGTGCTTTACACCACTGAAGGGAACACGCAGGATTCAAGAAGTGCTCTTTTCAGTCACATATGCACATCAAAGCTGGAAAAGGTGGATTAGAAGCAAGAAAAATGCTATTAAATACCCATCTTTAAGGATTTTATTCATCCTTTCACTCATTGGAATGGTTCTTTCTTAGTTCCTTGGTTTAATTTCTCAGTTACCATCTTTGTTTTCCAGTTTCAGAAATTCATTGACTCTGTTATATTAAAAATTACTAAGTACACAGAAATATAACGACTAGAGCTATTTTGCCTGAAAATTACATTTAAACAGTTTTTTTCTGAAAGTATTTAATTTGTCAGTGTGTGATTGAGCAAACACATCTTGGCTTATAAGTGGCTTACTAGATCCTAGAAGATTACTTTTTTCCTGTTCATTGTAGTATTTACCCAAGGATAATTTGGAGTTGGTGTTGCTACTGATAAAGTTTAAAGAACGCGTGCATTACTTACTGTCTGCTGGAATATGTGGTTTGGGGGGCCAGTGTCTGGTGATGGCCCTCTTTCTGTGATTGGTCACGGTGTCACATAATAGTTCTCTTCCTGTGACTGATCACCGTCTTACTCATTAATGCCTGTCTGGACTCGAGCAGGATGCCTTGTCCTCATCGGCTCACCGGGTACCAACAGTTGGCCAGTTAATGGATACCAGTCACGCCACGGGTCAGACGTGTGATGATGGAGCATTTAGGTCTGGGAACATATTTTATATCATAAAAAATAATCCCATGAAGCAAATAAATCATAAGCATATGCCTTTACAGACTTATTTAAAAGCAAACATGTTATCAAAAGCTGTAACATAAGTATTTGTTTGGCTAATTTTTCTGCCTGGGTTACTTTGGGCTTCTAGTAAAGCTTGAGCAGAAGAAACTTCTTCCATCAAATCTTCATGTAGCAAGCATACTAATTTACCACTCTTCCAAGGACCTTTGAACAGTATTAAATATTGTTAATGCAGATAGAATATGCACGAATTTCTCAGAAAGCCTTAGAATGTTAAGTGCTGGAAGGAATATAGCATTCCTCCCTTCCTCAAGAGGCACTCTGTAGTGTTGGTAGAGAGTTAGGGTTGGGTATTATATCGCCATGGCACTCCTTTTGCTTCCATTGTGCCCTTTATCATAGCTCCCAGCAAACATTGCCTTTCTCCCCAGCTAGACTGAAGTTTCTTGAAGTCCAGGGTCTACCTGAGTGAGGGAATGAATGAATGAGTGAAACAGAGGCAAGACATGCAGATGGACAGTGACAGGGACTTTGTAAAAACACTGCTGGCAACACTCATATATTCTCAAGTTAAATACCTATATCTGTGGTGAAAGCTGAACTAAATACAACTATTTAAATGTTCATTCTTATGGAAATTGAATAGCTGATATTCTATTTTTTGTCTATTTATTCTCCTTCATTTCTCTACTTTTATCAGAAAGCTTTATGCCTGCAGTGAGGGTGACAGGACAGAGTAATGGGGTCGGAGTGCTGTCATGGGAGCATGATTTCTCATCCAGTCACTGTGCCTGTCAGTACCCAAACTTCCAGATTGTAGTTGAGGGTACTTAACAAAGTATGTGTCCTGATATCATCAAAATTTTCAGCTGTGAGAAAAGCTAAGTGGAGAAAGATTCTGTACCTAATTAGGAAAAAGTTAAACAAATGACTTTGTAATAAGCATGCATGATCACATGGCTTAGCCACTTGAAAACGTTTTACCAGAATTTTGTATGATACCTACATTCCAAGTAGAGAGCTCATTAACAAAGCACACGGGTCTCAGAGATTGAATGTGTGCTAATGGTCTATATCACTTATATTTCTAGGAGGAATTGTAGTGGAAACACTCTTCAGTACACAGCACGTTTGTGGTGTGGGAGCAGGGGATACCTGCTTGTAGTCTACTCAGTTTAGTTGAGTGTTCATATAAAAGGGAGCACATGTATATCTGTGATGGATTCATTTTTATATTTGGCAAAACTAATACAATTATGTAAAGTTTAAAAATAAAATTAAAAAAAAAAAGGTTTTGATTCTTAAATAAGTAGGAGTTTAAGGAGTAGGGGAAAGTGTGAATTTATCTACAGGGATTATAAGGGAAACATGTTAAATTTTCCATACTCCCGTGCTTCTTGTTCATCTTTTACTGAGTCTTCCATCCAAATTGCTGGACCTTTGACATACTTGCTGTTTGGATCTGAGGGAGGGAACATCATCCCGCCACGTTTCCACATCGCAGCAGCCGTTGCCTCCACGTCCCGACACCCACTCCTAGCCACAAGTCAGAACTTGTGCCTGTCTTGCTTGTGTTAAGGTATCAGCGCACTGCTCTGCTCCGTGTGTATCTTACAGGTTTTAAAGATGTCCTGCTAGGTACTAGGATTTCTGCCTGAAAAAAGCACTGAGTGGAGGGGTTTAGGAAGGCCAAGGGAAAGAGGACATTTGCTTAAGTCAAGCTTCTTTCTTTTATCTTATCCATCCTTTCTCTTTGGCTATGAGTTACATTCTTTGTGTGGTATGATGGAGCAAGATAGCACTTATTTTCCCCACTGTATGATTTCTGCTTCTTTTATTGAGCTGAACTTCTAAGAAAGAAAGCTCAAAGGGCCTTATTTCCTTAAATATGTGCCTTTGTTTTGTTTATTTACAAGAAAGAAATTTGAAATCTCAAATTTGGAGTTGTGAAAAAAAAAACAAGAAGAAAATGAGAAAAAAAGGAAAGGAGATTTCTTATGTGTTGAGGATGTAGTGTTTTAAAGCTGCATTAAGGTCAGTAAATCCTATTAGAAAGTATTAAATGTAAATATGCTTATTTGTGATTCAGTAGATGTGTGAGTGTTTCCTCACTAAAATGTGGCTTGCACATATTTTATTCTGACAGATTTTGCTCTCCACCCTGGTAAAAATTGCCATCCGTATTTATAAAATCTGTTAACAAGTAAACTGGGCTCTAGGCATAACATTTTATTTATTTAATTTAAAAATATTGAATGATTATCTTATTTTTCCCCCAAATAACTGCACATCCAAAATGATAGATTTACACTGTATGGTTCACTCCTGAGTTTGGCACATTTTCCTGTGGTGGCAGGAAGACAGAACCAGAAACAGATTTTCTTAAGATTCAGATTTAAGGCTAAGATATCCTTCTGCCCATTGCACAGCAGTCTTGTGACGTGAAGACAATTAAATATATTCACGTCTGCTCTTTCTGTAGTTGTCTCTAATACGGAATGGCATTGGCTCAAACTGTCTCATAAGAATTTCTCAATTCAAGAGCACTTTCTCACCTTTATATTACTTCAGTGGGAAACTTCAAAGGTTCTATTTTCATGTAATCTTTCTTTTCTATGGGTTTTAGTCCTGCCCAAAGTTATTTATATTTAAGAAGTTAGGATGTAGGATACACATGTGAACACATACACCCTCTTTTGAGTTTTGTCTTCATTATTAATTCATATTCCAGTAATTTTTCTATAGTCTGTCTAGCTGGAGGTAATTAGAATCAGCACTTTTATATAATTTATTTTCATTTTAAGATGTGAACTCTGTGTGACTGGGATTTCATGGACATCTGGTAATAAGAATGAAGCATAGTGTCTCCGACCCTTTTACTTGTATAAGTTTTTAGTCGAGTTCTATTTTTATATTATTATCCGTGGCACATTAGATGAAGAATTCATACCACGTCAGAGCACTGTTAGTCCCAAATGTTGACAGCATCACTCCTTTAAAAGTACCACAGACAAGGCCTCTGCTTGTTTGGGAGTCTCTGGTCCCAGGTCTGTGCGTCAGAGCACATGAAGAGCCTGAGATGGCCTTCCCTTTCGGCTGAACCCACAGGGGCAGAATTGAAAAGAGAGTTTAGGAATGCAGGAATGCAGGATAGTGATTTTATGTCTCAGCCTGTTCTGCAGGGATGAAGGTGGGGAATGAATATTTGAATTCTTTTTCTCATTTTCCTTGAAAATCAGCTAACCGTTGCAGACAAGCTTGAGATTTGATCACTCGACTTAGCGCCTTGTACGGTTTATCGGTGTCTTCCAGTTTAAGGTAGGCAGCACCCCATCTCTCTGGAGAGTGCAGTCTTTTGTGGATGTGTGTGTTTCAGGTACTTTGTGTGTGTCAAGAATACATCACGAACGGTAGTTCTCATTTTGAAATTTACCACTAGCTTTCTCCTTCCAGGTATTCTTCCTGCTTCAACAAGTGAATCCTCAGTAGCAACAAACCACAGCAGTGTAATCAGGGTTGACTTTCAGACTGAACAATGCATATGTATGTATGTAAAACTGCTTGAAAGAGTCTGGGACACTCTTTATAGAAATGGAGAGAAACTGGCTTTTCCAGAAAGCAGACAATAAGAATCATTGCTGTGTGGCTGGTTATTTCTCATTAGTTCTTAAGCAGCCAGAGGACATCGCTCTCAAGTGGTGATTCCGTTTACTGTGCTCACCTTGAAGCCTGGGGAGTTTCCTCTGCTCACCTGTCTCTGTCATTGATTCTACCTGTGGATCAATGGTCCACAGGTAGGAGGCCTGTGGGCTGGGGGAGTGGTTCAGAGCGTCAGGCCTCTGAGGGGTTGCCGGGCACAGGACCTGTAAGCTGTTAGGAGGCTCCCACAGGTGCTGCTTTACTGGAATGTGGCTCCCACATCAGATCCTCTCAGTTTCCAGGAAGCTCTCCAGATCTATCTGTAAAAATCTCCCCATTTCTACATGTAGGCAGCTCATGCAAAGAAAATCAAAACGAAAAGTGAAACACTCCATAGGGTGAAAAGCAAACACGGAAACTTCTCAGCTACTGCCAGTCTGAGGCAGTGTTGATGCTTCACGGTGCCCATCACCTTGTTCTTGGAACATTGCTTTGGTGCTGTTTGTATTCATGGGCGGGTAGGACTCTGATTCAGCATTTATTTTGTGTTATGGTGAGCATTCACCTATGTCTTTCACACCTTGCTTAGATTCTGTTGTGCTTTTTAATATTGAAAATAAGTGATAAGTGATGCTGATGAAACTGTAAAAAAAAAAAAATTACAGCTGATAAATGGATTAAATGACCACAGTTACGCAAAAGGAGGCGTCTAAAGTGCTAGTGCGTGGCCTTGAGTAGGTTCAAAACTGCTCTGACTTCACTTTTAGCCCTGAAATGCAGACAGTGATATCTGCTATTAGAACTTGTTGTCAGGTTCCAGTGAGCCCACATAAGAGGATGAAGGATTTGTAAATGGTAAAGCATTATATGAATTTGTCATCATAATAAATCATTTTTGTTAATAATTGAGTTCCTTATATGCTGAGTGCCTTCTAGCCATCCGACCCTTAGTAAGGAGACAGGCTGGAAGTACACTGACCCTGGTCTATAGGTCAGTGACACACTGTGGCCCCCAGGAAGGGCCTGAGTGGGGGCTGCCAACCCCCATGCCTAGTTAGGGAGTTCACTGCCCCTGGGGAGACTACAGGCTTGGACTCAGTAAGGCTGCATTAAGTGGACAGGAGTTAAAACCAAATATTCAGATGTGAGGCCTGTGTAGAGACGTCATCTCCAACCAGCAGCAGAGCACCACCTAAGAGCTTGTTAGAAATACAGATTCTCGGGCAAGCCACAGACCACTGAATCAGTCAGGGGTGAGGCCCAGCTGTCCTTAATGAGCTCTGCAGGCGTTCTGTGACTTGAACGTTGCCAAGACGGAGAGGCATTCGGAGATATGTGTCGTAGAGTAGTCTTGGAACTGGCGTGTGTGGGGATCCGGAACTCAGGGCTCCGGGAGTGCAGGAGTGCTCGCTTAGTTTGGCTCAGTTGGGTCTGGAAGAGCAGGCCCTCGGTGATGGGTGTCAGGAACACAGGGCTCGTCAGCTGTCAGGTCACGGCCAGCGCTTCTGGGCTGCCTTTGCGGTGGTCATCCAGTCCAGAGGCTCTGCATGCTTCATGTCTTCTGACCTGAGTCTAGGTTTTGGAGTAGCCAGAGGGGCCCCGGGAAGGCAGAGTGGTTAGTGTGAGCCTAATCGCAGTGTGGTGGAGGGCTGTGGGGCAGTGGGGCTGTGTGTAGGGTGTGTGTGCGCGCAGCGTAGCAGGTGCGGTGGAGGGTATGTGTGTGTGTGCATGGATGTGTGCAACATGGCAGGTGCAGTGGAGCACTGTGGGGCAGTGTGGAGGGTGTGTGTGTTTGCATATGCACATGCTTTCGTGGATGTGTGCAGCACAGCAGGTGCAGTGGAGGGCTCTGGGGCAGCTTGGAGGGGGTGTGTGTGCATGGATGCGAGCAGCACGGCAGGTGACATGCGCGCTTCCTGAGGTTGGTGGGGAAGAGGCCTGCTGTGCTGCCCCAGAAACAAGAGGCTGCGAGGGCCTGTCTTGCGTGCTGCTGACAGAACACTTGCCTCGTGTTTACAGACGCACAGTAGCTGTGATGTGTGGTGGGGTCAGAAGCCCCCATCAAGACTGTTGCAGAGCTGTCGTGGGACTGGCCTGGGGGGCCTTCCTCCGGGCCCCGTGTCTGCAGGCCGCCAGGCACAGGTCACCTCTTGCAGGTGTGTCTCCGAGTCCTACCTTGAGCCTTTTCTCCCATCACTCTTGGCCCACACACCTTTACACATCACCACATCTGATTTCTGCCATTTCTAGAATATGTGCGTTGTGTTTTTTGGCCTGTTTTTTTAAAAATAAAATAGGTATACAAAAATAGAGAAAAAATCATGAGCACCCATGAATCTGCACAGCCTGGGAAATAACACATTACAGGGAGAATTTAGGCACCCTCCTCCCTTCTTACCCATGTTCCTGTTTGGGGGGCCACCATCACCTCCACTTGATCAAAGCCTTACCTATCCAGTCTTGTCCCGCCGCTGCCTGGTGAGCCAACAATGCGGTGTGTTTTGTCAGAGGTTGCGTTACAGTAAGCTCCAGGGGAGACTCATGGGCTAATTCATGTTGCAAAAGTGTCTCCCGGGGAATTAAAAGACATGGAAATTAGAGCTATTTAAAGGAATGTTATTTAGGTAGGAAAATATTTCGAACTCTTCAGTTTCTGGGTTCCCCTCTGTCCTTGCCCCCAACCCTGCCTCTGGCATTGACCTCTCAGAAGGGAGGCTTGTTGGATGGCCCCTTTCCATGCCTGTGTTTGGAAGCATCACAGAGTTCTGCATGTTATTAAAATGACTCTTTTAAAAAAAGCATTCGCTTTCTGATTTTGCTCTTCAGAAGAGCAGAAACATGCTTTGTGTTGCAGTTCAGTTTGGGGGCCGCTGAGCTCATGTTTGGTCGGGAGAGTGCGGTGGCCCGCTGCCAGTGTGCTCCCTCCCCCTCCCCCTCCCTGCTTCTCTCCCTCCCTCTCTCCTTTCCTCCATCTCTAGGAGTTAAGGAAAATCACTCTCTTCTAGCAGAGTTCTAGCTGTTTTGGGGGCTTAAAGCGAGGTGGCTGAAGTGCCTGTAGAGTACTAAAATCAAAGGTAGACATCTGTTTTAAATATACATGGGTCACTGTTTCAAAGGAGAACATGGAGAAGGGGCAATATGCTCTCTGTGTTTAGTGGTTGCTCCTATAAAGCATTATTCTTCTGTTAATATGAAATAAAACATTTGGTTCATTGTGAAAGCGTACTGCCCAGGAGAGTAAACAATCACATTTAATCCTACAGATAAAGAGTTCCTCCCTGAACTCTTTCATGGCTCCTGCCCTGTTGGCCATCAAGCCAAGGTTCCTCTGTGCTGGGTGTTCACTCCCAAGTCCTTGACTCTGGAGTTTGGGCCTCACTTTGAAGAGCCGTGGTTGTCTTGTTGGCCTAATCTGGGCCAGAAGCTGCCACAGGAACCCCCGCTTGGTTTCAAGCTGTGTTCTGGTTCTTTGTTTATTTTTCTGTTTCTTAAGTTGCCATGTAATTGGCATATAAGGTTGTAGCAGTTTCAGGTGTACAGCATGATGATGCTGTATGTCTTTTGTGTGTGTCACAGGATGATCACCAGAAGTCTAGTTCAAATCCCTAAGCAGTGTTTTTGATCCTGTAACTTCAAAGCAGGTTTTGTTTTTGTAGAGCCTAGTCCTAGATGAGGTACCAGCTCCACTAGCTGGCTAGGTCTGCTCAGTTGTTTAATTATCAGTCGCAGGCCCCACATAGAATTGTCATTTGGAAGATACCCAGTGTTCATTTGATTTCTTTCAGTGGTAACAAATCTTACAGACTTTTTTGAGAATACCAGGTTTCTCATGAAGTCTTCTCAGGGGTGTTTCTGGTAAAGCAGCCTTCATATTCCAAAAATGTTTACTGAAAAGTGTCTCCATCTCTAGTAGTTAGGTTTTTCCTTTGAGCTTATGGTCAGACCTTGTCTTGGGTCCACAGCTGCTGCCCAGTCTCGGGTGAGTTTCCAGCCTTTCCCTGCATGCACTGGGGCAGGTAGCAGATGGATTGGCTTTATTTTTTCTTTATTTTTAACTTATAATTGATTCAGTTTTTAACTGAAATAGTTTGGACAGATACCACCTGTAAATTTAAGGTGTACAGCCTGTTAATTTGATACAGTTGTATATTGCAACATGATTGCCCTTGTGGGGATAATTAGCACCTCTGTTATGTTACATAATTATCATTTCTTCTTAATTTTTGCAATTGTTAGGTGTCAGTCTCCAAGCCAGTTTGATGATGAGAACACTTATTGCTATCTGTATTCCCTGCTGTGTATTAGATTTCTGGGGCTTATTTCCTGTTGGCTGCAGGTCTGTCCCCGTCACAGCATCTGTCCCACCCCTCCACCCCCAGCCCCTGGTAACCATTGTGTTGCTCTCTGCCTCTACCAGTTTGGCTTGTTTGTTTAGATTCCACGTATAGATGATACCATGTAGGACTTGTCTTTCTCTCCCTGACTTGCTTCACTTAGCGTAATGGCCTTGAGTTCCATTCATGTAGTCACACATGGCACATCTGATGGTCTCTATGGCAGGGTGGGCGGGTGCCACCTGACCACCCTCACCACAGGCTGTGGGTCTTCTCCGATGTGTCTGTGCTGCGGGCAGCCCAGCACCTGCCGCAGAAGTGGGGTCCACAGGTGTTAGGATGTGTGACCTCTGCAACTTCCCCTGCCAGAGAAGGTCAGGTAAAGACATAGGTGGGTTTCTGCAAGTAGGAGGCTTCTTCTGGGGCCCTGAGCTTGGTAACAAGCTGTGGGCCAGTCTGTCCTGCTCCTGCATTCGCAGAGCAGCTCCGCCAGGCCTCTTTTGGAACCAGGTTCCTGCAGTCACCATACTACACGCAGGGTGGCAGCTGCCTCTCTCCCAGAGTCCCCTTCCCCAGCAGGCAACCACTATGACTAAGTTTTCCCAGAGACATTAGTGTGTGACGCTCTGTCCCCTGACCTCTGTACACGAATGCCAGCATGCCTGACACACAGCGCTGCACGTGGAGTGCACAGGCAGTGTGCCCGGGTCCTTCCGTACCTGACACACAGCGCTGCACGTGGAGTGCACAGGCAGTGTGCCTGGGTCCTCCCATATGTGACACACAGCGCTGCACGCGGGGTGCACAGGCAGAGTGCCCGGGTCCGTCCGTACCTGACACACAGCGCTGCACGTGCAGTACACAGGCAATGTGCCCGGGTCCTTCTGTACCTGACACACAGCATTGAACGCGGAGTGCACAGGCAGTGTGCCCGGGTCCTTCCGTACCTGACACACAGCGCTGCACATGGGGTGCACAGGCAGAGTGCCCGGGTCCTTCCGTACCTGACACACAGCGTTGCACGTGGGGTGCACAGGCAGAGTGCCCGGGTCCTCCCATACCTGACACACAGTGCTGCACACAGAGTGCGCAGGCCGTGTGCCTGGGTCCTTCCGTACCTGACACACAGTGCTGCACGTGGAGTGCACAGGCAATGTGCCCGGGTCCTTCCGTACCTGACACACAGCACTGCACATGGGGTGCACAGGCAGAGTGCCTGGGTCCTTCCGTACCTGACACACAGCGCTGCACGCAGGGTGCACAGGCAGAGTGCCCGGGTCCTCCCATACCTCACACACAGTGCTGCACGTGGAGTGCACAGGCAGTGTGCCTGGGTCCTTCTGTACCTGACACACAGCGCTGCATGTGGAGTGCACAGGCAGTGTGCCTGGGTCCTTCCATACCTGACACACAGCACTGCACATGGGGTGCACAGGCAGTGTGCCCGGGTCCTTCCGTACCTGACACACAGCGCTGCACGCGGGGTGCACAGGCAGTGTGCCCGGGTCGTTCCCTGGGAACGCAGGAGGTCCCCTTCACTGCCCAGTGTGGTGCGGGGCCCACACAGGGCAGGACCCCCTTCTCTCGCGCCGTTCCCCTGTGTGTGGACATTCAAGTTGTTTCCCATCTTTTACTTGGGAAACAAAGCAGCCCCCATGCATAGCAGTTTTGCATATGAAAATGTAGATTTTCCAAGTTATGTTTCTCTCCCTACTTTAAAGCTTTTACTATGTGTCCTTGATTTCTAGAAGAAGTAGTTTATTTTCCTAGAATCTCTTTTCCATTATTTAATGTAGACATTAAGTAAATTGACTTATCTGTAACTCTGGATTGTTAGTTATGCTATTACCTCATTCCTATAGAGAGGAGGAGAATGGATCACTTACTGTATTAGCCTCTATTCTGAACATGTTGTTCTTTCCAGCAGGAAGAAATAAAGGGATTCTAAAAACAGATGAAAAATTAGGACTGGAGATATCAATAAATTGGATAGTGGGGAAAAATGACAAATTCCCTAACTTCTTAGGTGTGCTGCACAAGGTCTGAGGGATCTAGAAAACAATGTGTGTGTGTGTGTGTATGTATACTGAACACACACATACTCACACAGATCTGGACAAGGTAGAGAACCACAGTGCCCTTATTAAACGTGTGTGTGTGTATGTATACCTAACACATACACCCACAGATCTAGACAAGGTGGAGAAGCACAGTGCCCCTATTAAACATATATGTGTGTGTGTGTGTGTGTGTGTGTATGTATACTGAACATGCACACACACAGATCTGGACAAGGTAGAGAAGCACAGTGCCCCTATTAAATATATGTGTGTGTGTATATATGTATATTGAGTGCACACACACACACACACACACACACACACAGATCTGGACAAGGTAGAGAAGCACAGTGCCCCTATTAAAGTGACAGGTGCCAAAGCCAGATGAGGCTCATGCTGGGCAGTGTGGGTACAGAGTGTCTGAGACAGGTGGGGGCTATAACCAGAAAAGCCTCCGTGGAGCAGGCTCAGGAGCCTCTAGGGCTAAGGCATGTGTGCTCTGAACCTGAGGTGTGGGCCTCGTGGGGAGGAGTCCCTGAGGCCGACTCTGGTGTGAAGTGGGATTGAGGGCCTTGAAGTATGAGGTTGGGGCTCAGGGAATGCTAAGTGTTGGCCTTGGGTGCTGGCCTGAGGAGCTCCCTGTGACTGGAGCAAGGGGGCCACGCTGATTCCCAAGTGGAGGAGACTGAGTGGGCTGCTGAGGACTTCACTGGCATGGGTGGAGCGGGGCCAGTCTGTTCATGGACAGGAGAAAGAAGGAAAGTCCCAGGGAGGGGAGGTCAGGTTGGGTTTCTAATGACCCTGTTCCAGACGGAGTGTGCGTGGGAATGGAGAGAGGAAGGAGTATTAAGACCTATGAATGAATTAGTTTCAGTTTGGCTTGTTGTCACAGAGAACATAGAGCAAAAGATAAAGTCATCATGCTGAGGCAGGTAGCCTGGAACACTGGCTGCCTGCGGGTGTAACAAAAATCTAAGAAGGGGGAAGGCTATAAATTTGCTTGTATTATGTAAGGTTGAGAGAGATATTCAAATATAAATGTCTCAGGTATTTGTAAAGATGAGTGATTTAAGGATAAAAAAGCAGGAGGCATAGATTTGACTGTTGTCTGTAATTTTTTGGTTTTTGCAATCTCAAGTTTGAAAAATAAAATCCTTACATAGAAAGAAACTTGTACTCTATTTCTCATCGGTACCATAAATTCTTCCTTGATGACAAGTATTTTGATGCCAGC
The DNA here is from genome assembly GCF_029378745.1 of Bos indicus. Classification (NCBI taxonomy): domain Eukaryota; kingdom Metazoa; phylum Chordata; class Mammalia; order Artiodactyla; family Bovidae; genus Bos; species Bos indicus. Next base: position 19,677,179 of record NC_091773.1, on the reverse strand, counting down.
TTTTTGTGGTTTTTGCGTTTTCTTTATAAATTGTGGTAGAGTTCTGAAATGACCCTGATACCCCACTTCTGCTGAATCCTGCACGGCCCCTGAAACTGTGACTTGGGTGCATTTACTCCCTGATTAAACTTTGTATTTAGCTCAGTGGACTTGAGGACAAGAGTTGATCCTCTGGGCCTGGCCTCATCCCACAAACCCTTTCCATCTGGGTCTAGAGGTCAGAGATGGGGGAGTCAGAATTGGAGGCAGAAAAGGGATTTATGTAATATTGCTGGTTCACAGTTGGAAGAGGCCACAGGGCAAGGAGTGTGGGAGCATCTAGGAGCTCAGGGTGGACCCTGACCCCCAGCCAGCCAGGAAGTGGAGACCTCAGTCTTAAAGTCAGAAGGACCTGAATTCTACCAACAAGAAGACTGAACTTAGAATTGGATTTTTCTCCAGAGTCTGGGGGAGAACTAAGCCCAGCCATGCCTTGATGTCACCTTTGTGATACCCTGAGCAGAATACTCAGTTAAAATGAGCAAGGGACTTCCCTGGCAATCCAGTGGTTAAGACTCCCTGCTTCCAGTGTAGGGGGTGCATGGGTTCAATCCCTGGTGGGGGAATTAAGATCCCATATGCCACCTGACACGGCCACAAAAACACAAGGGAAAAACAAGCAAGACTTGTGGCCTGCAGAACTGCTAGGTAATAAGCCAATGTGACTGCAGTCCCCTGAGTTTGTGGAACCCTGTTGCATAGGGTAGAAAGAAAACAAATGCAGAGCTTGTGGACAGCATTCTAAGGGCACAGGCAGTGCATGTTGTTAAGCACATGTTTAAGACAGTGGAAATATGCGAACATGATGAAGTTAAACAGCTGGCCAGAAACTCCACTGCCGGCGGCCTAGGACATTCACAGGGCCAGCCTCTCCCGGGAGCCCTCCCTGTACCCACCCCGGGTAGGCTCATGCCCTGCTCCCCACCTCATAGCGCTTTGTCCTTCCTCCTGCCATGGCACGTGGTGTGCTCGGTGGTACAGGTTACTCCCTGCCCACGCCTCGCCCACATCTACCTCAGTGTTTGTGCAGCAGCAGTGAGCAGAGCGCCTGGCGCTCAGGGGTGTTTGGTCCGTGAATGAAAGTGAGACAGGGAGATGTCGATCTAAGAACACAGGGATTCAGAAGCCAGATGAGAAGTGTAGGATGATGATTTCAGTGACTGTTGAGATATCAAAAATGTGGTTTTTCAAGGGAGATCTCACTGTTGAGTGCAGGTCATTTAGAGTAAAATAGTGATTACCAGAACTCCTCATAGATAGTGAACGAAGACATGATTTGACTTCTCTAGGTGAAAACGTGAGGCATTCTGATTTTGACAATCAGAATAAAAAGCAGGTTCTGGTGCCTCACATTACTCACAGAAGTAAACATGCTGAGAGTCGGGCTAGAGAGAAATCGACACGGTCACACTTACTTTCCAGACTTGGGAAAGAAAGTCACATGTGGTCTTGTATGAAACCTGTGAATAGTCTTGTTAATGCCACTACTCATATTTATAAAGCCTGTTATTGACTAAAAACATATATGCAATGCTATTTCTTGCTTAATGGTGAAAAGGTGTGTTCTGTGAATATTTATAAGCATCCTATCCTATCAATCCTGAGATATGAAGTTTCTGTTCAGTTTCTGTTGTCTGTAGCTTCCCCTGTAGCTCAGTGGTAAAGAATCCACCTGCAGTGCAGGATTCCATCCCTGGGTTGGGAAGATCCTCTGTGGGAGGGCATGGCAACTCACTCTAGTATTCTTGCCTGGAGAATCCCATGGACAGAAGAGCCTGGCAAGCTTACAGTCCATAGGGTCGCAGAGAGTTGGATATGACTGAAGTGACTTAGCACACGTGCATGCACAGATGAAGGGGACAGAAACAACTTCTACCGGAGAGTCCTTAGGTCTCACTGTGAAAGTTGTTCTGAACTCAAAATGATCATTTGTGCTCTTTCATTTATTGCCAAGGAGCTGACTAGTAGTATGTTCTTTGTGACTACGACAATCTTACTGGCAAATGGAAATACACTTTCAGAGAATCTACCATTTTTTATGGAGACTGAAAGCTCCTGTGGGAGCATTTGTATGTGAGAAGGAGGGTGCAGGGCATGGTTATCATGAAGAGGAGTATGACCAGGATTCTCATTGTAGGAGCAGACGGGTGAGAGTGGTCTTCCTCTGTCCCTTTAGTCAGTGTCATCATAGACATTCTTACAGAAGAGCTCCCTGCAAGGAATAGAGGCAGACAGCAGCTCCTCACAGACAGTTAACGAAGACAGGATTTGACTTCTGTAGGTGAAAACGTGAGGCATATATGTGCGTGCTCAGTTGTGTCTGACTCTTTGTGGTCCCATGGACTGTAGCCCTCCAGGCTCCTCTGTCCATAGGATTTCCCAGGCAAGAATACTGGAGTAGGTTGCCATTTTCCACTCCAGGAGATCTTACTGACCCAGGAATTGAACCTGCGTCGTAAGGCGGATTGTTTACCATTGAGCCATCCGGAAATCCCCACTGTGGGTAAACTTTACCCTGAACTGCATTGGCAAAGTTTCAAATTTATAATTAATGATAACCTGAATATGCTGCATAAGGTTTTAAGTATGTGTGAGACCACAAGTAGTTTCTTCAGTATTTTCTCAAGTTCTTAAGACACTTAATTCTCCCTCTTGACTTCCTCTTCATCTTAGAACCTGCAATTTCCTTTGTACGAACAACTTCCTGCTGGGCTCCACTGTCTTCGGCCACTTCTGCCTTGGATGCCCTGCGTTTTCACCCAAGCCATAACTGCATTGCAACACCAGGCCGTTTCATCACCCTCTGAGTTGAGAAAGTCTAGCAGGAAATCACCAGTTGACTGTCCCCAGAACAAGCTTCGTGTTTCTTGGTTGCTGTGTCATGATAGGCAGTTATGAGGGGGATGCTTTGTAGAAAAAATTTGTTTTCTATGGTACATTTAAGAGTCTTGTCATCTGGGGAACAAATACTTGTAGAAAGAGAAATATTTTCACCCTAGTCTGAAAAAGATCCTATTGTTAGTGACTGTTTTCCTACGGTCACTTCAGGTCTGTTGCTTTCTGTTAATCCCATCTTCTCTCACAGGACCTGATTTCACATTTCTCTCCTGAAGAGGTAGTTTCCTGGATGTAAAAATAGGTCAGAGCCGAGGTGGTTACCCTCTCATATGAGTAGTATCTGTAAGTTTGGTTGTGGTCTCCCCGAGGGTCTTTTTTTTGTGTGTGTGTTACGTAACATAGACAGAATCTGCGCTCCTCCCAAAGCAGAAGGAGCCTGTTTAGCTTCCTTCTCTACCAGCTGCAGAAGTGGTGCAAAACTCATTTCCCCATTGCTGCTGTTCAGATGGAACTGTTGTGCCTAGCACATAAGGGAAGGGTATATAGTGTAAAAAATGGATTTCTGCTGTTGTTATTTAGAGATCAGATAAAGAGAAGTTTTCAGTGAGTGATGTGGTCAGAACCTACTTGTTTCATATTCTCTCTCACAGGAACTTTCTCTGTGCCAGTCTAAACTCTTGAAGCCGTGCATACAGAAACCAGGTTAGGCTTTTAAGCTCACAGTCTCAAAGGACGGACATGTACACAAATAACATATAGAAATTCAGTAATAGAAGTGGGTACACTATGTAGTGTTGGCAAGAGAAAAGCCTTTGTGGGTTAGGAGGAGCTCTGTAGTAGATACATGCTAAGCAAAGTGTGGGAGTAGCCATGGGGTATCCTCAGTGGTGGATGTGTGGGTGTTCACTCATAATAGAAGGTTGGGGTAGAGAGGACTTTGTAGATGATGGATGGATTAACAAAGTCTTCAGCATTAAATAAGAATTTGCCTGGTAGAAGAGAAAGAGGCAGGGCATTTCACGGGCTTCCAAGGTGGTGCTCGTAGTAAAGAATCCACCTACCAATGCAAGAGATGTGAGAGACAAGGGTTTGATCCCTGGGTGGGGAAGATCCCCTGGAGGAGGAAGTGGCAATCCGTCCCAGTATTCTTGCCTGGAAAATTCCGTGGATAAAGGAGCCTGGTGGGCTACAGTCCGTAGAGTCGAAAAGAGTCAGACATGATTGAGCATAACAACAAGAAAATGGCTCTAATTGGTTTATGGTCTCAAGTTGTTAGAAATTTCTTGTTTTGTTCTTTTGTGTTAGTTATCATTAAGGCAGCAAGTTGTGGAGATGAAGGAAGGAATTTATATAGATTTGGGGCACTTAACAGGTATGATTAAGAACCTCGCATGATAAGCATGTTTGTTTGACCTCATTCAAAGTCATGTAGTCCTTGAATGCTTAAGGTTCACGTCAGTGCTGGTCCAGTGTCTCAGAAGCTTGGGTTAAATGTTCTTAAGGTCGGACCATTTCTATAAAAAAGCTCATTTCAAAACCTCTCAATGATTTTTCAGGGCTTTGATTTTGTTAGGCACACTTTGCGATATTCATTGAGCAATGCTGAATCCAGTTATTGTCTAAATTAAATGTTTAGACTTTGACTGTAGGAACAAGTTGCAGGAGATTATGTGAGGATTCCACAGGAACAGGACTGTTTGTTGCTGGATCTGAAGATGGGGCGGCCATGTGGAAAGTAATGTTGGGTAGGAGCAGCCCCCAGCTGACGGGCAGCAGGAACCTCAGTCCAGAGGCTGTGAGGAGCTCACTCTTCTGTTGTGGGGACTGGGAAGAGGACCCTGTGCCCAAATGAGAAGCAGCCCGCCAGCACCTTGACTGACCTTTAGGGACTCTGTGTAGAGACTTTAGCCTGGACTCTCTTGCCCTGAATAAAGGCTTGAACACCAGAACTGTGAGCTAATAAATGGATGTTGCCTTAAGCCTCTGACTTAGTGGTGATTTGTTATGAAGCAATAGAAAACCCAGGCTAGAGTTTCCCAGTGCCAGAGAGCCAGGAAGTTACCCCTGGCTTGCCTTTTCGTGACTTTTGGTATTATTCTGAGTTCATAGAAGGTATCAGCAGATCCTAAGTTGATTTTTAAAATTTATGATTTAGGTCATTTGAGTTTTATTATAGCAACATTGAGTGATGAAGAAAGAATTTTGGTATTCTCCTTTGTTTACTTTTTGTTTTATTATATTTTTAATATGTGGTTTTCTTTACCTAGGAAAGAAATTGAAAAAATCATTTGTTCTGGAATGAGGTTGGCAAACTGTAGCTTGCATGCTACATCACGCCCCTTACCTGTCTTTGCAAATAAAGTTTTATTGAAATGCAGCCATGCATACTGGTTTCTGCACTGTCTGTTATGGTGCTCATGCTGCAGTGACACAGTTCAGTATTTGTGAAAGACACTGTGTGGCCCTCAAAGCCTAAAGTACTTACCATCTGGTCCTTTACCAAAAAAACCCAAAAAAACAAAACTGCCATCCCGTGTTCTAGATGGTGATCTGATTTAAAACCGTATTTATCTAACTATAAATGGTTTCCATGAATGGAGATTGATATTTCTCTAAGTCATGTAACTTATGTTATTAGAAGAGCTGTATCTGATTACCAGGATTGTATAGACTAGTTTTTACCTCTTATTCTACTCAAATGATGGAAAGTGTATTAAAATTATGAACTCTGTGTGTCTGGAGTCCCTAAGACCCTCTCCAGATTTAGCGATTTGTCAGGAGGAATCATTGAACTTGGAAGTCATTATACTTGAGGCTGTGATTTATTACAACAAATGATACTAAGCACAGTCCACAGGGGAAAGTGTGTCAGAAGTTGGGTGACCAGGCACAAGCTTCAAAGAGTCCTCGCCCAGGGGTAGCGGAGGACATGCTTCATCTCAACCTGCAGCAGCTCTTGCAGGGTGTAGTAAGCTCATTGGTTCCGCACACTTTTGGTTGTCCCTGTAACAGTGCCTGGTGACTGGGCAGTGACCAAACCCAGTTCCAGAAGGAAAGCAGATGCTTACCATGAATCACATTATTTGCACAGACCACCTAGACAGAACAGTACAGTGTGGCCAAGGTACTGAGTGTGCAAAATGTTTCTATCAGTTTGAATATTCCAAGAGGTCAGTTCTCTAGTGCCAGTCAAGAGGCAGTGAGTAAAGCAACCCTTCTGAGCACACGTGGTTGGTTCAGCTTGTGCGTTAATGCTCTTGAGCACTCCATGGTACGTGTTCAGAAACACACACAGAGTTTTTGTTGGTTGTAAATGTTCTGCTATACAGTCTTTATGTATGTAGTTTCAGGTACATATAGAATGTTCTTCTAGTTACAACTGTATTTCAAGTATGTTCTTTTAGTGAATTATTTTTAGTCAGCATTATCTTTATTTTTCAAGTAAGAAAATCTGCATTGCTTCATGTATCAAGCCCAACATAACTTTACAGAATCATGGGTCTTTAAAACTTCACAAAGATAAACATTGTTTTGTTTGAATTTATAGTTTAAATTGGAGAGGGCAATGTCAACCCACTCCAGTACTCTTGCCTGGAAAATCCCATGGACGGAGGAGCCTGGTGGGCTGCAGTCCATGGGGTCGATAGGAGTCGGACTCAACTGAAGCGACTTAGCAGCAGCAGCAGCATAGTTTAAATCAAGTATCTTCTTAAGGGTGGACTACTTTGCTGTTTCTGGCTTTGTAGGGACTAAAACAGCCTGGTACTTCTTTTCATAGTTCATGTTCCTGCATGAATGTTAAAGAGTAATCATTTTCAGAGTTGACTTACCTCCATGATATTGTTTTGGCTCATTGTAGCCAATAAAATTCCTAACTGTATTAAACATTATCTTTTAGTTATTGAAATAATGATGAAATGAGCTTTACGAAACATTACACCTTTTAAATACCTTAATATAAAGTGCTTGCTGTATCACCTTTATCAACCCTCATGTTATGGAAAAATATACAGGACAGATTTCTTCTATGGACAGAATTCTTATAAGTTTTGCCTTCCTGTACTTCTGTAACTATCAAAGTTAAATATGTATACATATGTGTGTATGTGTGTGTGTGTGTGTGTGTGTGTGTGTGTGTGTGTATATATGTATAAGTTTTCCTCTATTCCTTCGCCCGGCGTTGTTTTCTTTTTCTTGACAGAGGCTGATACAGTGTGTTTAGGATTCTGTGTGGATAGTGAGGATTCCTGAGATTATTCCCTTATCTTGTGTGACTGCACAACTATGTTTAAGTCATCTTCTGTATTTCAGTTTACCTAATTTGTCCTCTTTCATCTCAAAGGAATTTTGTGAGGATTATTTTGACGAGGTTTGATTATTTTGAAGAAGCATCTATTTATATATAAGATACGGTCAGGTGCTACCTGCCTGACGTCCAGTTGGGACCCTTTCAGCTAACCTTGGGTCTGGAGCGAGGCCTAGGTCCTCTGACATACTTGCTGTTAGATTTGCTTTACAGTGAGTGTTTTGGCTTCACTCGGTTATAAGCAAGTAGCCAGATAGAGGTGTCTAAAGAGCAGAGTATATATTTTTTAGTCTTCTGTTGTCCAGCACTGAGCCTTGCTATTTCCTGGTTTCAAACCCAGAGCAAGCAAGGAGCCTGTGACTTTGATAGTCAGAAATGCAGCAGGGGCGGGCTTGAGCATCGCAGGTTTGAGGCCCACCAGCAGTCTTGCAAATGGTGGGAAAGGAAGCCTATCTGGTACGTGCAGAACTGCACACCTCAACATCCTAAGTAATGTTTCTCTATGAGAACAGCTGTCAAGAAAATGTTAAACTACATTCAGTCTACGATATTTAAACAGACAGAAGTTATGGAAAACTACAGCCCTCCCTTAGAGATCACAGATGGAAGGACGTAGTAAAGGCTCCTGAGAAAGCTCAGCATTTAATTTCATTCATCCGCGTTTATTCACACTGCCTTGACTGTGGAGCTCCCTCTGCCTTCATCTTCATGCCTGTTAATGCCTCCTGGCGCCCTACTTGGATTTGTTTACCACCTTGTTCCTTAGGGCACTTCCCTGGCTTGTTTCCTTGGAAGCTTTCTGCCTTCTCCAGACTCCTCCCTCCATTCTGACTTCCCACCCCCACCCCATTCGGCACTGTGTAGGATTTTATTTTGCTTCAGTTTAGTTCTTTTAAATTGAAGTGTGGTTGCTGTACAGTATTATATAGTTACAGGTATACAATGTAGTGATTCAGAATTTTTAAATGTTATACTGCATTTATAGTTATAAAATATTGACCATGTTCCCCGTGTTGTATCGTATACCCTTGTAGCTTTGGTTGCTTGCTTAGTTTGTTGTGTCCAGCTCTTTGCGACCTCATGGACTATAGCCCACCAGGCTCCTCTGTCCATGGAATTTCCCAGGCAAGAATATTGGAGTGGGTTGCCATTTCCTCCTGCAGGGGTTCTTGCCAACACAGGGATAGAACCTGCCTTTCTTGTGCCTCTTGCCTTGCATGCGGATATTTTACCCACTGAGCCATAGGGGAATGCCCATGGTCTTATTTTGTACCTAATAGTTTGTGTACGATTTTAATTCTTTGCCTTGAAAAAAAGCAAAGTCTGGCTCATAACCAGCAACAGCCTGTGTCTTGCCTCTGATTCTGTTTGCAAATGAATAGATTAATTTTTTGAGTGTGCGGTCATTTTGCCTTTCTGTTAGTTTTGAGGCTCCAGTTTTGAGCGTGCTCTGAGTTGGATGTTCCTTAGCCTCCAGCTGACCAGGGAAAGGTATGCCACCCCTGCCTATCTGCCAGAAGACCTGTGTCTTCAGGGAAAGACAGGCTGTGTCTTTCCCTGAAAATGTCTGAAACAGAGAGAGAGGCAGCCAGGTTGTGTCACAGACTGCGTCTGTACTCCAGTCGAGCCCTGTCTTCCTGGGAGGAGGCGTGCTTTCACTTCCTGACCTGTAGTCACTCTCTGGGCTGGGGGATCCTGATTCTGGGTGGATCTCTGCTGCGAGGCCCTGCTGGCCCCGGGCCATTAGGCACTTCTGTGCTCTCGGCTGCTGCTCAGTGAACTTTGACCCACAGCTTCCTTTTTGAGTGCTGCAGTCGCTGTCTTGCTGTCTCTAATGATGAGCCTCTCCCCTGCTGATCGTTGTTTTCCCCTTGGGCTCCTCAGAGCAGGCACTTTGGTTGTAAAGATGAGGTGGAACGGTGCTTCTGTGAACCCACAGAACGTCGGTAGGACTTGAGTTCTGTTGTTCTCATCGGGCTGGAATTTGAGGTTGGAAACATTTTGTTTGGGGAAGGCAAGCCAAGTGGTTTACAGAGGTGTAACTCTGGGTGTAGCTTGTTAAACCTGTTTACCTCAGAAAAAAAATTTTTTTTTTCTTGAATGTGTGAGAAAATCTGTCGCTTTTGTTTTCCCTCTCACTAGTTGGCAATGATTTTCATGGATAAAGTTTCAGTCACAAAAAGCACGAAAGTAAACAGTGAAAGTGTATCACCTGTGATTAGTTTAAGGCTGTATTATCTAGAATTATGTTGCTTTTACTGATTTTTAATCCCAATAGAAAATAAAATTCTGTTAGGATCTGGAAGTCTGATACACTCCTGGTCTCAATGGTTTTGCTGTCCTTTTCTACACATCCAGTGTTGTTCTTGATAGAGAACAGCCCACGTTAATGAAGGAGTGAGTGTGTATATGTGTGTGTGTATGTGTGCGTATGATGATTCCACCAGAATTTAAAGACCATAGAGGTTCGGATTCTGGTATCGGCTCCCCCCATCACCACCACTAGATCCATTGTACCCAGAATGATTTCTGATGCACAGCAGCATTGAGCTGATTTGTTAAAGGAATGAATTCCATTTTAGAGTTTTGAGTGGAAATGGAAGTGTCTGATAACTAAATTTGTTGGTTTATCAGCTGCCAGTATTCCTCATTCCCATTAATTTTTAAGAGCTGTATTGGTTTTGGTGGTTTCACTCATCACAGCTGCCAGGGCATATCTTCTTTAGCATTTTAGCTGTTGCCTGCACCTTTTAACCTACATAAACATGTTTAGTGGTTGTTATTAGATTCAAAAGCTCCTAAACAGGCAGAACCTTATACTTCTCTTCTAATGTCCTTAAAATTCCCGTGACTGTTGTCATTTGTAGTGTGAGTTGAAGAAAGGGAGGCTGAATCAGGATAAACGTGAACTTGGCGTGGCCTGGGCCTCGCTGATCTTCCCGGGCAGGTCTGGGCCAGCCAGTAATTGGGTGGGAGCCTCAGAGAGCAGAAACCAGTGCTTCGAGACACGGGCCTGCCGGTTAGGGTGCAGCCGACAGCTGCCTCCACAGCAGGGCCCCGGCCGCACAGGGTGCTTCACTGACCCTGCAGGGCTGAGACCAGAGCGTAAGGCTTTTGTTTTTGCATAAAATACAGTAAAGTGAGCTGTTTTTGTCCTGTAATCGGTTATCTCAAGAAGTGATTTTAGTTTAGTTACCTTTCGTTTGTTTTGCCAGCTGGGTAAGTAATTTAGCTTACAAAGGTGTCATTTAGAATGGAAGAGGTCGTCATTTGTTACTGATATTCCACTGTTGCTGTTGGTGCAACCTGCCTATACATTTTAGAATTGAAAGCTGTAATTTCTGAAAGTTAGAGAGTGTTGTTTCATCTGGCTGATTGGTTTCACTTGTTTTATGGCAGTGTGTCTTTGTCTTGCAGGTAGACGCTTGACTTCCTGACTTTGTTAGTGGACGCTGTTTGTATCCAGGACGACCCTGCACATGTAGACATGGATTTAGATTTAGATTTGATGTGGGAACTAGGATGCTTAGGTTCAGGGCTAGTTCTTTAATTATGAGACTCTTTCCTGAACATTTCATGCAGAAATTAGTGGATAGGATTACAGGGGGTAACTTCAGCTTAAAGAATATCAGATGAATTACATGGAATATTGTGTGAATTAATTTTTTAAATTAAAATTTTGTGATACTTATTTAAAAATCTATTTTAAATAAAACGTGTTGAATATCTACCTATTTGGAGAATTGAAGAATTTTTTTATTCCTGATTTTTCCAGTGATTATAGCTCACATAAGTGTGTGTGTATGCTTCCCATATTTTCCTTGCTCTCATCACCCAGATGTATGCACTGCCAGATAACTGGCAGATTTTAAGGGAGAGACAGTGGAGTCTTTTTTATCATCTTAGGTGCACAGTATTACAGATTATCAAAGTAAGATGGAGTCGTTGTGATTCGTGATATAGTCTGTAGGAGGTTGGTTGTTTATGGTGAGGCTGAAGTAATAAATGCACCTGGACTCGGTCCACGGAGCCCAGAAATCAGAGTGCTGCAGCCAGCTTGTCTTCACTCGTGTCCTCCATGAGGAGTCTTACGGGTTGGTGTCGTTGGTGTCTTGAATCATTTCTTCTCCAGTGGCATCTTTGTCAAGGAGCTGAATTTCCAGTCTCCTGCTAGGTGGTTCTGTGTGTCTGTGCTCATCCTGTGATCATTTAAAACTCCATGTGTTCCAAAGAACAGCTTCTCTTTCCATTCTTTGCTCTTGAATGTGTCCTCTGTTTCAGTCAAGACAGCACCACTGTCTTGACTGAAGTTTGGCCTTTTGTAGTGCATTACTTGAACCGACTATCTGCAGTATTTTCATTAGTGCTATTTGGTTACCAAACAGTTTTAGAATAATAATTATTAAAGTAGTAGGCTGTGAATGCATTTACACTTGCCAGTGTGCTGAATTTCCACACATTAAAATACTATAGTAACTTAAGTTGCTGGACTTACCAGGTGACTCAGTGGTAAAGAATCCACCTGTTGATGTAGGAGATGCAAGAGACATGTGTTCAAGCCCTGGGTTGGGAAAATCCCCTGGAGAAGGAAATGGCCACCCACACCAGTATTCTTTCCTGGGAAATCCCATGGACAGAGGAGCCTGGTGGGCTACAGACCGTGGGGTCGCAAAGAGTCAGATGTGATTTAGCAACTAAACAACAACAAACTTAATTTGCTAGAGCATGTCTTCAGTGGGTTTGGGAATGGAAAGAAATCTGAAGGCATGGACCTTATCACTGACCCAGAGCAGTCCCTGGTACCAAGAAGGCACACGGAAAGTATGTGAGTGAATTTGCCATCAAATTTATCATCATTCCAAGAAATAAATTTAGAACCTACTTCCCACTGCTGATGGCTTGCTTGATTTGTCTTTATGTGAGAGGACGTTTGTGCTCTCTACACCCCTGAGTCTGTCGGTTACATTGTTATCTCTTGCCTCCCAGTGGGAACTCCACACTTTGATTTGTCAAGACTTGTCCCTGTATCTTGAATATCCTGGTCCTTCCCTGCCTCATGTGCTTTCTTTCATCTTTTCTCATCTTTAAAATGCTAAGGATTCTTCGGTCCTTTGAGACGCAGTGTAGGTTTTGTCTCTTCCAGCGCATCTGCTGGTTTCTGATCAGCCAGAAACAGGGGCTCTATTCTGTGCTCATTTGGAACATCTCATGTGAGCCGTGCTTACACTATCTCCTTTATTTGATTTCAGGTTCGTTATGGAACTGTATCTCATTAAATTTTGTTTCTTATATAACACCTTACACATAGTATATCCTTAATAAGGCTGCTATTTCTTTAATGGAACACTTTTTGTACCTTGAGATATTTAACAGATAGTTAATTTTTAGTTGCAAGTAACAAAAAGCAAATATAGTTGAACAGGAGTAAAGGTTTTAGAACCATGCTAGTATATCCTGAGGTTGCTCTGGATATATTATTTCTGTAACTGGACTATAGACCTGAAGAAAGTAATTATATGTGAAAGTTTTCGGAGGGCTCCATTTGGTCAGCTTTCACAAGGAACCTGCTGGAAGTCAGTCTCTCCATCTCCCTGTGTCTCTCGTCTTTTGCTCTGGCAGCCTAAGCAGACTCATCCAGAGGTTGGTGCTGAGAAGTGTGGTGCTGCTATAGCAAACACCTTAAAGTGCAGAAGTGGCTTCAGAATTGGATGTGGGGAAAGGCTGGGAGAATTTCGAGGTACAGAGACACAAAAACAGACGGGGGTGAAGGGACTGCTCAAGGTGATTCCGGTGAGACCTGAGAAAGAAGTGATACTGTTTTTTATATATTTGGTTAAATAACGTTGTTATATTAATTTCATCTGTTTCTTTTTATTTCTCAATATGGCTACTAGAAAGTTTTAAATTATATATCTTTTATTGGGCAGCACTGAAATAGAGCTACATGTATGAACATGAATAAATGTTTTAAAAAAGATAATGTTGGTGGAAAAAATAGGTCATTCAGAGCTGTGTTCAGAGGATACCATTTAAAAATTTTATATAAAGTTTGAAAGCTCACAAAATAATACACTATAGTATTTGTGTGTGTGGTAAAGAATAAAGAGAGAATAATATTCTTTTATAAGAATACAAAGAGGATGTTGATGAAATGCCAAATTCAGGAGGGAGTTACCTCTAGGGTGGAGGAAAACTAGAACATGAAGAGAGATGCAGGAATTTTCAACTGCCTTTTAAAAAAAAAAAAACTGAAGAAAAATTTGTATTGTGTTAATATTTGATGAAGAGTGATTAGGTAATGAGCACAGGTATTTTTTATTTCTTGCACTTTTCCATGTGCTTAAATCATTTCATAATAAGTAGTCATTATCCCTCATTCTTAAAATGCTTCTGGAAGAATTTTTCCATTTAGCTAAGGAATGACAGAGCCAGCAAAGTGACTTGTGCAACTACGAAACAGGGGACCTGTGATTGAAAACCAAGTCTTTTTTTGTTCCAAAACTCATAGCCCTCCATTCTCATTAATCAGCTTCTACAATAAAGATAAAAGTCACCTGGAGCTTCTGAACCTGCAGACTCCTGTGAGCGGTCTTTGATTCCTTCCTTCTCCTCCTATCCCATGCACTTGCACCTCTGCATGCATGTACAGGGACACACAGTGCGTGTGCACTCATGGACTCAGCATGCTTTGTGAAAGAATGAGTTCCTTACTGTCAGGCTGGGACTAAGACAGCTGGGGTCTCGTGAGCGGCCATTTCTCCCTGTGTCCATGTGAGGAGAGCTCGTCCACACTCATCAGGATTTCAGCCTTTGGGGAGCAGTTCTAAAGGAAAATGTGCTGAAGTGCTGCTGCTTGCCATCTTTCCCCAAAGATGTTTGTTATGGCTTTTGTTTCCTCTTAAAAATTGGACGTGCCTACATCAAGAATCAGATCAGATCAGTCGCTCAGTCGTGTCCAACTCTTTGCGACCCCATGAATTGCAGCACGCCAGGCCTCCCTGTCCATCACCAACACCCGGAGTTCACTCAGACTCACATCCATCGACTCAGTGATGCCATCCAGGCATCTCATCCTCTGTCGTCCCCTTCCCCTCCTGCCCCCAATCCCTCCCAGCATCAGAGTCTTTTCCAATGAGTCAACTCTTCGCATGAGGTGGCCAAAGTACTGGAGTATCAGCTTTAGCATCATTCCTTCCAAAGAAATCCCAGGGCTGATCTCCTTCAGAATGGACTGGTTGGATCTCCTTGCAGTCCAAGGGACTCTCAAGAGTCTTCTCCAACACCACAGTTCAAAAGCATCAATTCCTTGGCGCTCAGCCTTCTTCACAGTCCAACTCTCACATCCATACATGACCACAGGAAAAACCATAGCCTTGCCTAGACGGACCTTTGTTGGCAAAGTAATGTCTCTGCTTTTGAATATGCTATCTAGGTTGGTCATAACTTTCCTTCCAAGGAGTAAGCGTCTTTTAATTTCATGGCTGCAGTCACCATCTGCAGTGATTTTGGAGCCCAGAAAAATAAAGTCTGACACTGTTTCCACTGTTTCCCCATCTATTTCCCATGAAGTGATGGGACCAGATGCCATGATCTTCGTTTTCTGAATGTTGAGCTTTAAGCCAACTTTTTCACTCTCCACTTTCACTTTCATCAAGAGGCTTTTTAGTTCCTCTTCACTTTCTGCCATAAGGGTGTTATCATCTGCATATCTGAGGTTATTGATATTTCTCCTGGCAATCTTGATTCCAGCTTGTGCTTCTTCCAGTCCAGCGTTTCTCATGATGTACTCTGCATATAAGTTAAATAAACAGGGTGACAATATACAGCCTTGACGTACTCCTTTTCCTATTTGGAACCAGTCTGTTGTTCCATGTCCAGTTCTAACTGTTGCTTCCTGACCTGCATACAAATTTCTCAAGAGGCAGATCAGGTGGTCTGGTATTCCCATCTCTTTCAGAATTTTCCACAGTTTATTGTGATCCACACAGTCAAAGGCTTTGGCATAGTCAATAAAGCAGAAATAGATGTTTTCTGAAACTCTCTTGCTTTTTCCATGATCTAGTGGATGTTGGCAATTTGATCTCTGGTTCCTCTGCCTTTTCTAAAACCAGCTTGAACATCAGGAAGTTCACGGTTCACATATTGCTGAAGCCTGGCTTGGAGAATTTTGAGCATTACTTTACTAGCGTGTGAGATGAGTGCAATTGTGCCGTAGTTTGAGCATTCTTTGGCATTGCCTTTCTTTGGGATTGGAATGAAAACTGACCTTTTCCAGTCCTGTGGCCACTGCTGAGTTTTCCAAATTTGCTGGCATATTGAGTGCAGCACTTTCACAGCATCATCTTTCAGGATTTGGAATAGCTTCACTGGAATTCCATCACCTCCATTAGCTTTGTTCATGGTGATGCTTTCTAAGGCCCACTTGACTTCACATTCCAGGATGTCTGGCTCTAGGTGAGTGATCACACCATCGTGATTATCTGGGTCGTGAAGATCTTTTTTGTACAGTTCTGTGTCTTCTTGCCATCTCTTCTTAATATCTTCTGCTTCTGTTAGGTTCCTACCATTTCTGTCCTTTATCGAGCCCATCTTTGCATGAAATTTTCCTTTGGTATCTCTGATTTTCTTGAAGAGATCTCTAGTCTTTCCCATTCTGTTGTTTTCCTCTATTTCTTTGCATTGATCGCTGAAGAAGGCTTTCTTATCTCTTCTTGCTATTCTTTGGAACTCTCCATGCAGATGTTTATATCTTTCCTTTTCTCCTTTGCTTTTTGCTTCTCTTCTTTTCACAGCTATTTGTAAGGCCTTTCCAGACAGCCATTTTGCTTTTTTGCATTTCTTTTCCATGGGGATGGTCTTAATCCCTGTCTCCTGTACAATGTCACGAACCTCAGTCCATAGTTCATCAGGCACTCTATCTATCAGATCTAGTCCCTTAAATCTGTTTCTCACTTCCCCTGTATAATCATAAGGGATTTGATTTAGGTCATACCTGAATGGTCTAGTGGTTTTCCCTACTTTCTTCAATTTCAGTCTGAATTTGGCAATAAGGAGTTCGTGGTCTGAGCCACAGTCAGCTCCTGGTCTTGTTTTTGCTGACTGTATAGGGCTTCTCCATCTTTGGCTGCAAAGAATATAATCAATCTGATTTCGGTGTTGACCATCTGGTGATGTCCATGTATAGAGTCTTCTCTTGTGTTGTTGGAAGAGGATGTTTGTTATGACCAGTGCATTTTCTTGGCAAAACTCTATCAGTCTTTGCCCTGCTTTACTGCGTATTCCAAGGCCAAATTTGCCTCTTACTCCAGGTATTTCTTGACTTTCTACTTTTGCATTCCAGTCCCCTATAATGAAAAGGACATCTTTTTTGGGTGTTAGTTCTAAAAGGTCTTGTAGGTCTTCATAGAACCGTTCAACTTCAGCTTCTTCAGCATTACTGGTTGGGGCATAGACTTGGATTACTGTGATATTGAATGGTTTGCCTTGGAAACGAACAGAGATCATTCTGTCGTTTTTGAGATTGCATCCAGGTACTGCATTTCAGACTCTTTTGTTGACCATGATGGCTACTCCATTTCTTCTGAGGGATTCCTGCCTGCAGTAGTAGATATAATGGTCATCTGAATTAAATTCACCCATTCCAGTCCATTTCAGTTTGCTGATTCCTAGAATGTCGACATTCACTCTTGTCATCTCTTGTTTGAGCACTTCCAATTTGCCTTGATTCATGGAGCTGACATTCCAGGTTCCTATGCAATATTGCTCTTTACAACATCGGACCTTGCTTCTATCACCAGTCACATCCACAGCTGGGTATTCTTTTTGCTTTGGCTCCATCCCTTCATTCTTTCTAGAGTTATTTCTCCACGGGTCTCCAGTAGCATATTGGGCACCTACTGACCTGGGGAGTTTCTCTTTCAGTATCCTATCATTTTGCCTTTTCATACTGTTCATGGGGTTCTCAAGGCAAGAATACTGAAGTGGTTTGCCATTCCCTTCTCCATGGTTTGTTTTGCTGGCTAAGGCATTGTTCGTGTTTGATCGGCTGCTGAAGACATTATTTGCTCTGTTCCTCATTGTCATTTACAGAGATCCTCTTAGGGATTAAGAAAAATCTTAAAAAAGAAAATAAATATAAAATTTAATACATTTATTAAATGCTTAAAACCTCAGTTGCAAAGAATCTGTCTGCAGTGCAAGAGACACGAGTTCAATTCCTGGGTCGGGAAGATCCCCTGAAGAAGGAAGTGGCTACCATTCCAGTATTCTTGCCTGGAGAATCCCATGGACAGAGGAGCCTGGTGGGCAATAATCATGGGGTTGCAAGAGTTAGACACGACTTAGTGACTAAATGACGATGAAATGCTTAATGTGTTAGATGTTACTGTGTCTCCAAATTGAAGATGAAGAAACAGGCATCAGATCAGATCAGATCAGTCGCTCAGTCGTGTCCGACTCTTTGCGACCCCATGAATCGCAGCACGCCAGGCCTCCCTGTCCATCACCAACTCCTGGAGTTCACTGAGACTCACGTCCATCGAGTCAGTGATACCATCCAGCCATCTCATCCTCTGTCATCCCCTTCTCCTCCTGCCCCCAATCCCTCCCAGCATCAGAGTCTTTTCCAATGAGTCAACTCTTCGCATGAGGTGGCCAAAGTACTGGAGTTTCAGCTTTAGCATCATTCCTTCCAAAGAAATCCCAGGACTGATTTCCTTCAGAAAACAGGCATAGGAAAGTTAAATAAATTGCTTAAGATAACCTGCGATTGAGGGCAGGGCTGAGCTTGAGATGGTGTTGGGTTCGTATCTGTGCAATCTCTTCCTTCTCAAGTGAGTTCACTTTTCTGTCTCTTCTCACCTGAATACAGCTTAAATGTTGATGATATTCCCAAAGTTCCAGCCTGGAGCTTCTCTTCGGTTACATGGTTTCTGTGGACCGTCTTTCCCATGAGCCCTCAACTTGAGCGCACAGTTTCTGTCCCTATGGTTCCTGCACTTGAATCTCCATGTCGAATCTCTTTGTTTAAGCTCCAGGCCTGTTAAGCCGTGGCTGCCTCTTGGTCATTGTTACCTCAGCTATTTCATAGACGTTACAATATTAACATACCAAAACCAAATTCAGTATTGGGAACAATCCTGTTCCAGATATATTTCTGGAATTCCCTTTCTTGATAAATGGACCTCTCTTGTTGCCCAGACCAGGTGCTTGGGGTCTCCTTTCACTCTGCCTTCACTTTCATTTCTGACATCTGGGAGTCCTCAAGTATTGTTACATTTTCTTTGTTATTTTCTCTCCAGTCTGCTTCTGTATCCTCCTGCCACCTCTCACATCTTCATCTCTTGCTTTGATTATGGAGGAGACTTCTTGCTAGCTGCTGCCTCTTCCTTTCAACAGTAGAGTCTGTTCTTCAGAATGTTGTCTGGGTGATCTCTCCACACCAGCATGAGCCTTGGCTTGCCCCTGGTAAAACTGCCCGTGGCTCGCAAGGGCCTCAGAGTGCAGCAGCATGCCCTGCTGTGGTCTGCTCGGCCTTCAATGCCCCTTTCCTCTGCTTCTTGTAGATTACCCTGGTGCGCTCTGTTCTTTCTGGCCTCCTATTTGTGGTCGTGCTATTTCAGTCCCCGAATGCACTTCCTTTTCTCTCTGCCTAATAACCTGCAGTTCGCATTCAACTTTAGGTGGCAAGTCCTGATTCTAGTGGCATCTGTTTCCTTCTTCCCCTCTCCCTGTGCCCCAGCTGGCTTTGTTCTCTTACCTGTTCCTGTGCAGCCTGAACAACACTTCTATTGCAGTACTTCCACCAGTTTGTTCTGTGACTATTTCATTTTGACCTCCTCAGTTTTTCATGTGAGTCCCTGGCACAGGCCACGTGTAGCTGGTTATTTGTTGACTTTTTTCTAGGACAGTAGTTCTCGATCGGGGGATGCCTGGAGACTTTTGATCATTCTGCTAGTGGGTAGTGGCCAGGATGCTGCTAACCACCCTGCGGTGCACAGGACCGCCCCCACGTTATCCTGGGTGAAATGGCAGCGGTGCTGACGCTGAGCAGCCCTGCTCTAGTGGGAAGTGCACAACTTTCGAGTACTGAAGAAAAAGACATTCCATAGCAAAACCATGAAATTAAACTGGGAGTTCTCAAGTAATATCCGAAAATTTCATGTTGAGAAACTTAGTTTTCAGTGTCCGCTACTGTGGTTCTTTTGTGGCCTGTTCTTAATGTTTACTCGGAAGCTGTGTCTGGCAGGGCAGGGTTGAGGGGAACAGGTGCCCCTGACGAGCAGTGTGTAGTACTGAATACTTCTGCTACTGCTGAGTCACTTCGGTTGTGTCCGACTCTTATCGACCCCATGGATTGCAGCCTACCAGGCTCCTCCGTCCATGGGATTTTCCAGGCAAGAGTACTGGAGTGGGGTGCCATTGCCTTCTCCTACTGAATACTTCAGTAACACAGTAAAGTGGGCACACAGTTGAGCCTGTGGAGAGGATTGTGGGATGAAGCTCTTCTTTTGACAGTTTTTTCATGTACTTTTTCATATTTTAAATGGCACCTGATAACAGGTGACCACCCAAACTTTTGAGATGTGGGAATAGGTGAGGTCCTTTTTAAGCTCTTAAAAAGATTTTAACGATAAGATTCTTAAAAGGCCAAATGTGATCAATTTTTTGCCTTGTGTGTAGATTAGTAAATGATTAAAATTGTAATGCTAACCTACACACACACACACACTCACACACACACACACACACATACCCCCAGTGCACATGCGCACACACACACCCACAAGTGATAACCTCGTTCTCATGTGTCCATGTGCCTGCTACAGTGCCAGTGACACAGTCCAAGCTGACCATCAATAGGAAGTGCTCCTTGTGAGGGTCCCTGTAGCTGCAGTATGAATCAATGGGGTATAGAACCCAATCAACTAAATGTACAGTTTACATTTAATGAGTTAAAAATTTAGACACTGTCCAAGCTGACTATCAATAGGAAGTGCTCCTTGTGAGGGTCCCTGTAGCTGCAGTATGAATCAATGGGGTATAGAACCCAATCAACTAAATGTACAGTTTACATTTAAGGAGTTAAAAATTTAGTGTAGCTATTAAATTAGGAGCAGCTACTAATATACTGGAAAATTAGAATGTTGAGGGATAAATTGTTGCTGACATTAAAACAATGAGAGTGACTTGCAAAATCAAGTAATAGGAAAATATCTACCATATTTAAACATTTTAGCATGTTTCTGGGCAAAGACAGAAGATATTACAGAAGAATGTTCTGATTTTTCTCTCCAGGATTTGCAGTTTATTTACTTACTTATTTATTTATTGGCTGTACTGGGTTTTCAGTGCTGCACGAGCTTTTCTCTAGTTGCAGCAGGGGAGTCTACTTTCTAGTTGAGATTCTCGGGCTTCTCACTGCGGTGGCTTCTCTTCAGAGCATGGGCTCTAGGGTGTGTGGCCTTAAGTTGTTGCAGCTGCCAGGCTGTAGAGCACAGGCTCAGTAGTTGTGGTGCATGACTTAGTTGCTCTGAGGCATGTGGGATCTTCCTGGACCAGGGATCAACCCATGTCTCCTGCATTGGAAGGTGGATTCATTACTACTAAGCCACCAGGGAAGCCCTAGTTTTGGCTCTTAATGTGAAGTCCTGTTTTATAATCTGGTGTTCAAAGCAAAAATTCTTATTTGGTACTTCAGAAATTTGAGTAGAAGGAAGTATAGGAAATGTTAGGAAAAAGACTCAGTGACTCATTCTAACATAGTTCCTGTTTGTTTGTTTTTTAATTCCAAAGGTAAATATTTGTTATGCTCTCAAGCATATTATTATTATATTATAATTATATTATATTGCATAACAGTTCTATCCACCATGCCATGATATTTCCCTCAATTATCAAGATAGCACAAAAACACAAATTAATAGAACATTCTGAAAAACAAGACATTAAAAGGGGAAAAAGTGCATAGGACTAGTTTCTTTTTTTTTTTGATGTGCAGTGAAAAGAGGATTTTATTTTATTGCCTTTATTTTTAATTAATTAATATATTTTAATTGGAGAATAATTACTTTATAGTATTGTGATGGTTTTTGCCATACAATCACATGAGTCAGTCACAGGTATACATGTGTCCTCCCCAATCCTGAACCCACCTCCTTCCCCACCCCATCCCTCTGGGTTGTCCCAGAGTACCAGTTTTTGGTGCCCTGCTTCATGCATCAAACTTTCACTAGCCATCTGTTTTACATATGGTAATACGTATGTTTCAATGCTATTCTCTCAAATCATCCCACCCTCGCTTTCTCCCGCTGAGTCCAAAAGTCTGTTCTTTACATCTGTGTCTCCTTTGCTGCCCTGAATATATGATCATCAGTACCATCTAAATTCCGTATATATCCGTTAATATACATTATTTGTCTTTCTGTTTCTGACTTATGTCAGTCTGTATATTAGGCTCTAGGTTCATCTACCTCATCAGAACTGACTCAAATGCATTCCTTTTTATAGCTGAGTAATAGTCCATTGTGTATATGTATCACAGCTTCCTTATCCATTTGTCTCCTGATGAAGATCTAGGTTGCTTCCATGTCCTGGCTATTGTACAGTGCTGCAGTGAACATTGGGGTACATGTGTCTCTCTCAATTCTGGTTTCCTCGGGGTGTATGCCCAGCAGTGGGATTGGTGGGTCGTATGGCAGTTCTATTTCCAGTTTTTTTAAGGAATCTCCACACTGTTCTCCACAGTGTCTGTACCAGTTTGCCTTCCACCCAACAGTGTAAGAGGTTTCCCTTTTCTGCACACCCTCTTCAGCATTTATTGTTTGTAGACTTTTTGATCATAGCCATTCTGACCAACATGAGGTGATACCTCATTGTGGTTTTGGTTTGCATTTCTCTAATAATGAGTGATATTGAGCACTTTTCATGTGTTTATTAGCCATCTATGTGTCTTCTTTAGAGAAACGTCTGTTTTGGTCTTTTGCCCAACTTTTTGATTGGGTTGTTCATTTTTCTGGTATTGAGCTGCATGGGCTACTTGTATATTTTGGAGATTAATTCTTTTTCAGTTGTTTCGTTTGCTATTATTTTCTCCCATTCTGAGAGTTGTCATTTCACCTTACTTACAGTTGCCTTTGTTGTGTAAAAGCTTTTAAGTTTAATTAGGTCCCATTTGTTTATTTTTGTTTTTATTTCCATTACTCTGGGAGGTGGATCATGGAGGATCTTGCTGTGATTTATGTTCGAGAGTGTTCTGCCTGTTTTCCTCTAAGAGTTTTTATAGTATCTGGTCTTAGATTTAGGTCTTTAATCCATTTTGAGTTTATTTTTGTGTGTGGTATTATGAAGTGTTCTAGTTTCATTCTTTTACACGTAGTTGACTGGTTTTCCCACGGTTGAAGAGACTGTTTTTTCTCCATTGTATATTTTTGCCTTCTTTTTCAAAGATAAGGTGTCCATAGGTATATGGATTTATCTCTGGATTTCCTATTTTGTTCCAGTGATATATATTTTTGTCTTTGTGCCAGAACCATACTATCGTGATGACTGTAGCAGGTGATGGCACCCCACTTCAGTACTCTTGCCTGGAAAATCCCATGGACGGAGGAGCCTGGTGGGCTGCAGTCCATGGGGTCGCTACAAGTCAGACACGACTGAGCGACTTCACTTTTACTTTTCACTTTCATGCACTGGAGGAGGAAATGGCAACCCACTCCAGAATTCTTGCCTGGAGAATCCCAGGGATGGGGGAGCCTGGTGGGCTGCTGGCTATGGGGTCACACAGAGTCGGACATGACTGAAGCGACTTAGCAGCAGCAGCAGTATAGCCTAAAGTCAGGAAGATTGATTCCACCAGTTCCGTTCCTCTTTCTCAATATTGCTTTGGCTATTTGGGGCCTTTTGTATTTCCATAAAAATTCTGAAATTATTTGTTCTAGTTATGTGAAAAATACCATTGGTAGTTTGATAGGGATTGCACTGAATCTATAGATTGCTTTAGGTAGTATACTCATTTTTACTATGTTGATTCTTCCAATTGAAGAACATGGTATATTTCTCCATCTATTTGTGTCATCTTTGATTTCTTTCATCAGTGTTTTATTCTGTATACTTGGTCTTTTGTTTCTTTAGGTAAATTTATTCTTGAGTATTTTATTCTTTTCATTGCAATAGTGAGTGGGATTGTTTCCTTAATTTCTCTGAGTTTTCATTGTTAGTATATAAGAATGCAAGCGATTTCTGTGTATTAATTTTATTAGCAGTTTCAAACTGGCCTCTGGAAAATATTTCATTGGAATTATATGGGAAAACTCAATTTTTCATCTTTATCCTTAGAGACTTCTTTGGTCAATTAAGTGGGTTACATCTGAAGAGGCAGTTTTAGAGAAAATTTGAGTTTTAACAAATAGTAAATTATTATTATACCCCACATTAAAATTCAGAATCAAAAGATTACTTTTTCCCCAGTAGGTGTTAAATGACTGATGGCATTCAGGTTCATGCTATTAATTCAGTTTTTGAGACTGACAAATGTGTGGCACATTTCTTTTAGTTTATTGAAGGAAGATTGAAATGTTTGTACTGGATTTGGTGGATTCTGTGAGATAGTGTCTGGCTTACAATTGGTTTAATCTCTTCTTTGGGTATATGGCTTGCTTAGTTTGGATTTTGTATCAAGAAAGAAGTTTAAGATACAGATATTATGTCTGCAAAGTTATTTCAATGAGTATAATCATAGGGGAGTAGAATAATAGGCGTGGTATAAATATGGATTTGAATAAACAATTCTCTAAAGTTAATTGAATTTCTCTTAATTTTTTTTGTTTTCAGACAAATCCTACAGAGATTTTAGAGTATTCATCAGATAGTGAAGAAGATGACGGCTCTGAGAACGTCTTGCTCATTGATTCAGAATCCTCTCACAAATACCACATGGATTTTGGATCAGATGGAAGACAGGTCACAGAGAGACAAAAAAACCTGCGGGTAGAATCTACAGAGACCATTTTGCAGACACCCAAGAAACAGACAAAACTTCCCAAGACTCCGGAGACCATTTTGCAGACACCCAAGAAACAGACAAAACTTCCCAAGACTCCAGAAAGTTCAGCAAAAAGGAAGAAGCTTTTAAGGTTAAATACTTTATAAAACAGTTTTTCTTTTTCTAAAAAAATCCAAATACCTAAAATGTTAATTTAAAAATATCTATTTATTAAAAAAAAAAATCTATTTATGTGGGAAGGAAGATTTATAGAATAGAATTGTAGTTCTGATGAGCAGTTATAGGGTCCTAATTTCTGGAGATGACTTATGGATTTGTTTATATAAGTTGAACATCCACTGTTTCAATCATAACCAGCTTATGTAACTGTTTTCCTTAATGGAGACTGGTTGGTTGGGTTTATCAAATTTTATTTAGTAACCATGTTCCAAGTGCTGTGTTTGACAGTTAATACAAGTAAATGACTGTTCTTGTTTTTGAGTGAGTTATATCTAAAGAGGGAAATAGAAATAAAGAGTATTGAGATTGCTTTTGTGATTGTAGTTGGCGAGAGCAAGGATTCACAGGCCTGATACTGGCTGGTGTGTGTGTGAAGAACCATAGAAGCTAGGCTACAGAGGGCCAGCAGAATGTGTGCAGGAGCACAGTAGAGTGTGTAAATGCACTAATGAAGAATACGGTTTGGGATCTGTTGAGGCTGTGTACTTCACGGAGGGCAAGTACAGCACACACCAAGGAGAGCCCAGTGATGGTGTTAGTGTTGGGTCAGTGGGGGAGGAGGCAAGGAGCTTGAGTTCTGGAAAGCAGTGTCACCTCTGCTAGAAGCTGCAGTTCAAAGCAGGAAAGGGGCAGGCACACGTTTGATCAGGCTTGATTGGGATCCAGTGTCTAAAAGAGATCCCAGAGGAAAAATGTGAGATGAGTTAGAAAATAATAGAGAAGACCCAGTGGAGACAGAGGTTAGGAATAATCGCTGTCCATATCCAGGGATGCAAATGGGAGAAGGAGACCTGTTTTGAATAAAGGAGCAGAGGGGAGACTAGAAGAATGTGACTGATCCAGTGCGATGGATATAGTCTGGTGATATGTCGATGCCTGTTCACTGTTGTTGTTTTTGACATAAAGTAAGACAGAATGCCTCATGCCCAGAGTGAAGAAGTTATTAAATACCCTTAAATGAGAATGATGTCGTAGTCTATTGAGAAAACAGGAAAGGAATCTAATTAAAGGGATTCAAATATCCTTTGCTCATGACTGAAGCAACTCCAGCAATATGCAAATAGTTGATTTCTTCTTGTGATTTCTAAGTGATAACTGAGAGATGTCTGTTTTGTGGTTATTCTTTCAGAGTTACTGTGTTGAAATACTAAGAGTGTGATTGGTGTGATTAGGGCTGTCTGTCTCAGGCATCAGACTGGAAGACTCTCTGTTGACACTAGGAGGAGCTTTACTGAACTTCCTGAAGGCCCATGGTTGCTGCCCGGAGCAGGTTTGCTGACCTGGTTCAGAAGCAGGGGAAAGGTCACATGTTCGGCTCATAGGCTGTTCTGTTTAGAGCATCATGTTTTCAGTTGAGAAAATCTCTTAACTAGTTGTCTAGTAATGATGAAAGAAAGACTTGTTGAAGTGAACTTTTATGAAAATGCTGTGGATACAGACATCTTGATAATCTTCACAGGGAAGGGTCACAAGCCATTGTCACAGAAGTTCAGCTGGGGATGGGGTGGGGGGCAGTCTGTGGAAAATGAAACTGCAGTGAGGAAAAAGGTGGGTGTAGCACAAATGTAGCACAAATAAAATATTTATAAATGCGATTAAAAGGATTTTTTTCTTTTTTTTAAACCTCATAAGGACTAGCTAGCAAGGATCCAGTTAAGTAGTTGGCATTTCAAGGCTGGAGAACATTGGCCCTCTCTCTTGTGATTTGTCCGACAGGGAAATGTTAATTCAGCGTCTTTGGGCCTTCTTCCTTGTTTGTTTATTTTTTAAAAGTTATTTATGTATTTATTCATGGTGGTACCGGGTCCTGTTGCTCCATGTGGGCTCTCTCTACTTGCGTGGAGTGCGGGCTACTCTTTGTCGTGGTGCACAGGCTTCTTGTTGCAGTGGCTTCTCTTGTCGTGGAGCACGGGCTCTAGGAGCACTGTCCTCGGTAGTTGCGGCCTGTGGGCCCTGGAGGGTGGGTACAGTAGCTGTGGCACACAGACTCAGTTGTTCCTTGGCATGTGGAATCTTCCCGGACCAGGGATCAAACCCATGTCCCCTATGTTGGGAAGTGGGCTCTTATCCACTGAGCCACAAGGGAAGTCCTGTTTTTATTTTTGTTGATGCATGGCACTGTTTAAGGCATAACTAATGAAAGGCAATCTAGCACTGCTTTGATATTTTAGTTAGGTTGTCAATAATAAGGCCATATTTCACCAGTCTTACGGTCAGGTGTTTTTGTTTTTTTTTTTTGCAGTGCTTGCTATATTTGACAGAAAGCAAAACTTGAAGATATTATATAGTATGTTTATTTAAATTATTTTCTCTTTACCTGATTTCTTCACCTGGTAGAGTGTATTAAAAGTATGTGGTGATTCTTTTTCTGGAAATTAGTTAGAATGCTTTTGAATCTTTCTCTTTTTCATTTCACATTTTGTATAAGTGTTTAGCCTTGTTGAATTGATGCCAATCTATTTTTGGTACCAATTATTGGTACCAATTATTTTACATAAAAGGTAATTGGACTGTCTTAACTTGCCTGTGAAATCCCATGGATGGAGGAGCCTGGTGTGCTACAGTCCACGGGGTCGCAAAGAGTTGGACACGTCTGAGTGACTTCACTTTCACTTGAAAACTTTCATGCATTGGAGAAGGAAATGGCAACCCACTCCAGTGTTCTTGCCTGGAGCATTCCAGGGACGGGGGAGCCTGATGGACTGCCATCTATGGGGTTGCACAGAGTTGGACACCACTGATTTGACTTAGCAGCAGCAACTTGCTTAGTGAATTTATGAGATCCTCACCATAGACCCCACCCTGGCTCAGCAACATGCAGTTTGCATGTTGGAGCAGAGAATTTGGATCCAGTATTTAGCACTTCAACTTCTAAAACTTTCACTGGAAGGACTAGCCCCCCACACACCTGGCTCTAAAAGCCAAAAGGGCTTGTGTCTATGAGACCCACCAGATTCTCAGTTCAGTCGCTCAGTTGTGTTCAATGCTTTGCAACCCCATGGACTGCAGCATGCCAGGCTTCCCTGTCCATCACCAACTCCCGGAGCCTACTCAAACTCATGTACATCCAGTTGGTCCTGCCACCAGACTTTAGCAGAGATATAGTTCTTAATGAACTTACCAAGACTCCCTGTGGCTATTCCTCTAGGGCTCAGCCCACAGTGAGCTGACAAAAACATCTCCCATTCTTTCTCCCAAAGAGGCCTATTTGCATATGATAAAAGCTGTTGCCTGAGGGTCAGTTCAGTTCAGTTGCTCAGTGTCCAACTCTTTGTGACCCCGTGGACTGCAGCACACCAGGCTTCCCTGTCCATCACCAGCTCCTAGAGCTTGTTCAAACTCATGTCCATCGAATTGGTCATGCCATCCGATCATCTCATCCTCTGTCGTCCCCTTCTCCTCCTGCCTTCAATCTTTCCCAGCATCAGGGTCTTTCCCAATGAGTCAGTTCTTCACATCAGGTGGCCAAAGTATTGGAGTTTCAGCTTCAGCATCAGTCCTTCCAATGAATATTCAGGACTGATTTCCTTTAGGATGGACTGGTTGGATCTCCTTGCAGTCAAAGGGGCTCTCAAGACTCTTCTCCAGCACCACAGTTCAAAAGCATCAATTCTTCTGTTTTCAGCTTTCTTTATAGTCCAGCTCTCACATCTATACATGACTACTGGAAAAACCATAACTTTGAGTAGACAGACCTTTGTTGGCAAAGTAAGGTCTCTACTTTTTAATATGCTGTC
This sequence comes from Bos indicus, assembly GCF_029378745.1. Taxonomy (NCBI): domain Eukaryota; kingdom Metazoa; phylum Chordata; class Mammalia; order Artiodactyla; family Bovidae; genus Bos; species Bos indicus. Next base: position 19,649,038 of record NC_091773.1, on the reverse strand, counting down.
TACCTACAAGACCTTCTAGACCTAACACCCCCCAAAAAATGTCCTTTTCATCATAGGGGACTGGAATGCAAAAGTAGGAAGTCAAGAAATACCTGGAGTAACAGGCAAATTTGGCCTTGGAGTACAAAACGAAGTAGGGCAAAAGCTAACAGAGTTTTGCCAAGAGAATGCACTGACCATAGCAAACACCTTCTTCCAACAACACAAGAGAAGACGCTACACATGGACATCACCAGATGGTCAACACCAAAATCAGATTGATTATATTCTTTGCAGCCAAAGATGGAGAAGCTCTATACAGTCAGCAAAAACAAGACCAGGAGCTGACTGTGGCTTAGATCATGTACTCCTTATTGCCAAATTCAGACTTGAAGAAAGTAGGGAAAACCACTAGACCATTCAGGTGTGACCTAAATCAAATCCCTTATGATTATACAGTGGAAGTGACAAATAGATTCAAGGGATTAGATCTGATAGACTGAGTGTCTGAAGAACTATGGATGGAGGTTTGTGACATTGTACAGGAGGCAGTGATCAAGAGCATCCCCAAGAAAAATAAATGCAAAAAGGCAAAATCGTTGTCTGAGGACGCCTTGCAAATAGCTGAGAAAAGAAGAGAAGTGAAAGGCAAAGGAGAAAAGGAAAGATATACCCATTTGAATGCAGAGTTACAGAGAATAGCAAGGAGAGATAAGAAAGCCTTCCTCAATGACCAATACAAAGAAATAGAGAAAACCAATAAAATGGGAAAGACTAGAGATCTCTTCAAGAAAATTAGACATACCAAGGGAACATTTCATGCAAAGATGGGCACCATAAAGGACAGAAATGGTATGGACCTAACAGAAGCAGAAGATATGGAGGTGGCAAGAATAAACAGAAGAGCTATACAAAAAACAGCTTTATGACCCAGATAGCCACGATGGTGTGATCACTCACCTAGAGCCAGACATACTGTAATGCAAATCAAGTAGGCCTTAGGAAGCATCACTATGGACAAAGCTGGTGGAAGTGATGGAATTCCAGTTGAACTATTTCAAATCCTAAAAGATGATGCTGTGAAAGTGCTGTACTCAATATGCCAGCAAATTTGAAAAACTCACCAGTGGCCACAGGACTGGAAAAGGTCAGTTTTCATTCCAATCCCTAAGAAAGTGAAGTCATTCAGTCATGTCTGACTCTTTGCAATCCCATAAACTGTAGCCTACCAGGCTCCTCTGTCCATGGGATTTTCCAGGCAATAGTACTGAAGTGGATTGCCATTTCCTTCTCCAGGGGATCTTTCCAACCCAGGGCTCCAACCCTGGTCTCCCGCTTTGCCAAAGAATGCTCAAACTACTGCACAATTACCTGAGGATCAGGTTCTAATTTATCACACATCTTGGCTGCTGACTGCCATTCTCCTTGGATACATGGGAGGCCAGCAGGTGCCGTCTTCTCATTCTCTCTCCACATCGCTGTGGGTTGATGATGTCTCCTAGAAGAGGCTTGTGCACATGTCTGGCATTTTAGCTTTTGTGACTGCCACCCAGAGGACATACCTTGATTGCCTATGTCTGATGGCCAGCAGGACTGGCGTTTGCGGATTGAGCAGGACAGTAGCAAATAAAGAAGCAGTTCTTATCTGGCTATCCCCAAAGGGCTCAACACAGAGGGAGTGCACGGAATTGCCCAGCTCCCTGTATTTCCCTGCAGAAGTTTACTTGTGTTCTTTAAAAGGTGTTGACTGAGATTCTGCCTTTGGGACACTGATGGGTCTTGGCACACTCTCAACTTCCAGGACACTGAGAACAAAGAAGACATCTTGGATGTTCACAAAAGTTTGCGGGAACCAAGAACTCAGGCCTGGCTGAACAATAAGGTTGTTCTCCTAAACACATAGAGTCAAACAAAATGAAAAAATAAGAGAAATACATTAAAAAAAAGAAAACAATAGAAAACTCTGGAAACAGACAGAGGCATAAATGATTTGCCTGAAAAGAGTTCAAAAATAATAGTCCTAAGGATGCTCACTGAGGTCAAGAGAATAATGCAATAGCAAAGTGAAAATTTTAAGAGATAGAAGATATAAGAAAGTACCAAATAGAAGCCACAAAGCTGAAGAATGCAATAATTTCATTGAAAAACTGAGTGGAGGGTTTCAACGGCAGTGTAGATCCAGTGGAAGAATGAATCTGTGAACTCAAAAACAGGGCAGGAGAGTTCATCCAAACAGAGAACCAGAAAGAGAGAGGAATGAAAAAGACTGAAGATATCTTCAGGGACTTGAGATACCATTAAGTGGGCCAGTATTTCATTGTAGGGGTCTCAGAAGGAGAAGAGAGAAGCAGGCAGAAAGTTCATTCAAAGAAATAATGCCTGAAACTTACCTATGATGGGTAAAGAAACAAACATCTAGATCCAGGAAGTCTAGAAAATTCTTAGTAAGTTGAATCCAAACAGACCCATGTCAAAACATATAATGAAATTATCAAAAGTTAAGGTAAATCATTGTAAAAACAGCAAGGGAACATCAGTGTCTTATGTACCAGGAAACCAAAGTAAAACTATGAGTAGATTTTTAGCACAGCATTGGCAAACAAGAAGTGTGTGGCATGATATATCTAGTGTACTGAAGGGGAAAAAATGCCAACGTAGAATACTGTACCCAGCAAAATTGTCCTTCAGAGTTGAACAAGAGATGAAGCAAAAAAATTGAAGAAGTACATCTATTACACTAATCTAGCCTTACAGTAGGAGAAGGCAATGGCAACCCACTCCAGTACTGGGAAATCTGATGGACGGAGCAGCCTGGTAGGCTACAGTCCATAGGGTCACGAAGAGTCAGACACAACTGAGCAACTTCACTTTCACTTTTCACTTTCATGAACTGGAGAAGGAAATGGCAACCCACTCCAGTGTTCTCGCCTGGAGAATCCCAGGGATGGGAGCCTCGTGGGCCGCCGTCTATGGGGTCTCAGAGAGTCGGACGCGACTGACGTGACTTAGCAGCAGCAGCAGCCTTACAGTAAGTGCTAAGGGAGTTCCTCAAACTGAAAAGAGGGATGTTAAAAGTAATGGGAAACATGTCAGAATAAATCTCACTGGTAAATGTAAATATATCGTTATATTCACAATATTCTAATTCTGTTATAGTGGTGAGTAAATCACCTCTAAATATAGTATGAAAAAAAATTAAAGACAAAAATATTTAAAATTACTGTAACTACAGTGCTTTGTTTGGAGAAGGTGATGGCACCCCACTCTAGTACTCTTGCCTGGAAAATCCCATGGACGGAGAAGCCTGGAAGGCTGCAGTTCATGGGGTCGCTGAGGGTCGGACACGACTGAGCGACTTCACTTTCACTTTTCACTTTCATGCATTGGAGAAGGAAATGGCAACCCACTCCAGTATTCTTGCCTGGAGAATTCCAGGGACAGGGGAGCCTGATGGGCTGCCGTCTATGGGGTCACACAGAGTTGGACGAGACTGAAGCGACTTAGCAGCAGTAGCAGCAGCACAGTGCTTTGTTAATGGATACATAAGATAAAAGCATGTAAATTGTACCATCAAAAACATAAAATGTCAGAGTGGGATAAAGTAAATGTATAGAATTCTGGTAAGCATTTGAAACTAAGTTGTTATCAGCTTCAAGTAGACTGCTTTAAATACCAGACATATTATATAGCCTCATGGTAACCACAGAGTGAAAAACCTATAATAGATAACAAAGTTAAAGAGAAAGGAATCAAAACATACCATAGAGAAAAATCAACAAATTGAAATGAAAGGGACAAAGAGAAGACAAAAGGAACAAAGGGTTACAGAAAACCAGAAAGCAATGAACAAAATGGTGACAATAAATCCGTATTTATCAGTAATTACTTTTGGTGTAAATGGACTAAATTCTCCAATCAAAAGACAAAGAGTAGCTGAATGGATTTTTTAAAGAAAAGTCCAACCAAATGCCGCTTGTAAGAAACTTCACCTTTAAGTAGAGAGAAAGAGACTGAATGTGAAGGGATGGAAAAAAATATTCCATGAAAATGGAAACCTAAAGAAAGAGGGGTAGCTCTACTTGTACCATACTGTATAGGCTTTGAACCCAGAACTATAACAAGAGGCAAGGGAAATCATTTCATAATGATGAAGTCAGCAGTGCACGAACAACCTAACTGCACTTCAAAGAATCATATTAAGAAGAACAACTAGGCCCAAAGTTAGTAGAAGAAATAGTAAAAATCAGTAGGGAAATATATGATATAGATTGAAAAGACAATTGAAAAGATTTGTAGAAATGATTAATGTTTTGAAAAGCTAAACAAAATAGACACACACTTACCTAGATACAAGAAAAAAGGAGAAAAGTCTCGAAACTGGAACTAAAAAGGGAGTCATTATAAGTAATACCATATAAATAGAAAAAATTATGATAGGTACTATAAACAATTATATACCAACGAATTGGACAACCTAGAAGAAATGGATAAATCCTAGAAACATTGACCTACCAAGACTGAATCAAGATAAAATTAAGAATTTGAATGGAGGAACTACTAGTGAGATTGAAAGAAAGTGAGTTGCTCGGTCCTATCTGACTCTTTTCAACCCCACCGTCCTTAGCCCACCAGGCTCCTCTGTCCATGGAATTTCCCAGGCAATACTGGAGTGGGTTGCTCTTCCCTTCTCCAGGGGATCTTCCCTCCCTGGGGATGAAGTCTGGGTCTCCTGCACTGCAGTCAGATTCTTTACCATCAGTAATCAAAAACCTCACAACAAAGAAAAATCCAGGAACAGATGGCTTCACTATTTAATTCTGTCTCATAGTCAATAAAGAATTAATGCCAATGTTTTTCAAACTCTTTCCAAGGACAGAAAAGGAGGGAACAACTGCAAACTCATTTTACATGGCCCTGATATGGAAATCAGACAAGGACACCTGAAGAAAAGAAAATTATAGATCAATATCCCTAATGAACATGGACACAGAAATCCTTAATAAAAGTATTGGCAAATCAGGTTCAACAATATATTAAAAGGATTATGTACCATGATCAATTGGGATTGATTCTAGAGATTCAAGGATTGTTCACACTTCACAAATCAGTCAACATGATATATCACATTAATAAGATAGACAAAAAAATCATATCATTTCAATAGACGCAGAAAATGTTTTTATAGATATCAACATCCGTTTATGAAAAAAACTTCCAACAAACTGAGTGTTAAGGAACATACCTTAACGTTGTAAAAACCACAAAGTGCAAACCCACAGCAGACATCATACTTGACAGCGAAAAGGTCAAAGCTTTTCCTCTAATATCAAGAACAACAAGGATGTTCATTCATTCTTGTCACTTTTATTTAACACAGTACTAAAAGTCCTAGCCCCAGTAATTAGGCAAGAAAGAGAAATAAAAGACATCTAAATATCAGAAGAGTTAGAGCTTGTCTTATTTACAGATGGCATGATACTATACAGGAAAACCCAAAGACTCACTAAAAAAACTGTGAGAAGTAGTAAATAAATTCAGTAAAGGATACAAAATCAATATAGGCCTACTTCTTTTTTTGTGTGCTTTGCTTCATTGTATTTTGCAAGTATTGTGTGTTTTTGTTTTACAGATTGAAAGTTTGTGGCAACCCTGTGTTTTTCTGCCATTTTTAGTAGCATTTTAAAATTAAGATATATACATTTTTAAGACATAATGCTGTTGTACATTTAATAGAGTACTGTGTAGTGTAAACTTAATTTTTACATGTATAAGGAAACCAAAAAGTTTATTGTGATCTGCTTTATTATGATAATAAATTCACTGTGTTGTTCTGGAACCAAGTCCCTAGTATCTCTGTGTACAAAAATCCGTTGCATTTCTCTATGCTAACCACAAACCTATCCAAAATAAAAATTAAGAAAGAAATCCTATTTTACAGTTCCATCAAAAAGAATAAAATACTTGGGAATAAATTTAACCAAGGAGGTAAAAAAAAAAAAAAAAAAACACTTAAAATTATGACATTGGTGAATGAAATTGAGGAAGACAAAAATAAATGGAAAGTTATTCTGTTCTCATGGATTGAAAGAATTAATATGGTTAAAATGTCCATACTACCCAGAGCTATCTACAGAGCCAGTGCAACCCCTATCAAAATTCCAATCCTAAACTTTATGTGGATCCACAAAGACCCCAAATAGCTAAAGCAATCTTGAGAAAGATGAGCAAAGTTAGAGGCATCACACTTCCAGATTTCAGGCCGCATTACAAAGTGGTAGTGGAGCATGATAGAGTCCAGGAGTAAACCTGTGCACATATGGTGAGTTAACTCATAACTGTGGAGCCACAATATACTATGGATAGAGGGTAGTCTTTTCAGTAATGTTGGGAAAATTCGACAGCCACATACAAAAGAATGAAACTGAACCCCTGTCTTACACCACTCATTAAAGCAACTCAGGTGTTAGACTTCAGTGGAAGACCTGAAAACGTAGAAGTCCTAAATGAAAACATAGGTGGTAATCTCCTTCACCTTGGTCCTGGTGATGGATTTTGGGGATTTGACACCAAAACAAAATCTAAAAAAGCAAAAATAAGCAAGTGGAATTTTTCAAAATAGAAAGCTTCTGCAGAATAAAGGAAACCAGAAGCAAATGAAAAAGGCAACCTACAGAATGGAAAAAAATACTTGTAAATTATTTCTGATAAAGGTTAATATCCAAAACACATCATTAACTCATGCAACTCAATAGCAAAAATATCAAACCATCAGCTTTTAAAAATGAGCAGAAGAATTGAATAGACATTTTCCAAAGAAGACATTCAAATGACCAAAGATGTGAGAAAAGGTGTTCAACATCAGTCGTCATCAGGGAAATGCAAGTCCAAGTTCACTGAGATGCCACCTAACACCTGTCAGAATGACTGTCATTAAAAAGACAAGCAATGACAAGTGCTGGCCAGGATGCAGAGAAACGGGAACACTCGTGGGCTGTTGGTGCGAGTGTAAATGGTGCAGCCACTAAGGAAAACAGTATGGAGGTTCTGAGGAAACTGAGTAGATTCTTCCATACTATCCAGCAGTCCCACTTCTGGGAATGCATTCATGCGAAAAGAGTGCAAACTTATAGTCATAAAGTGAGTAAGTTATGAGGATCTGATGTAAACATGGTGACCGTTATTCAGAACACTACATTGTACAACTGAAATTTGTCAAGAGTGGAATTTAAATGTTTACATCAAAAAAGATAAAATATAAACATGTGATCTATCAGCTGAGTAAATGGGGGAGGATCCTTTCACAGGTATACATATATCAAGTCACCACTGTATATTCCGTATGTACTTTACAAATTCATTTGTCAAATATGTCTCAATAAAACTGAAAAAGAAAAAAATTATTTTGCATATATTATAGCAGAGCCTTATTGAATCTTTTTTTTTTTTTTAAAATATACAAGAGATTTTTTACTGGAATTGTGATTGTTGACTAGAGATCATGGTGTTTCCATTCCTGAGTTCTGGTCTACCTGCTCAGAATTCCCTGCAGGAATTCTTGGAACAGAGGAATCCTGTGACCAAAGCCTGGGAGGGAATGTAGGTTCTCTCTTAGGCTTCAGATGCTCCCACATGTGACAGAGGACAGTTTTGCATTCATTCATTTTCACTCCTGATTTTTACCTTTCAATCCTAAGTTCACTTGTAAGATAATGCTTTCAGACTGTATGTTCTTTTTTTTTTCCTTCTCCCTTAAAGTCATAAGTTTGCAAACAAACATTTGGTAAATAATTAGGTCGTTGTGCAGAGAACACGGTCTTCTGCTTTTCTATGTATTCTTAGTATCTTTAAGTAGCAGGTATTCCTGAAGAGGCAGTAGGTGTGTCACTGAGTCTTGAGCTTGTGATCTCTGGAGCCAGACCGCCTGGTGTTCACCAGCTGCGCCCCTCAGCAGATGTCTCACCTTGCACAGTGTTGCACTCTCAGTGCTTCTGTTTGTCCTGTGTCATGTGAGGATGCCAGTAGTGCCTGCTTAGTCACTTCATGTGAACAGAATGATCTGAAGAAAGGCTTACGTATATATAAAGTAGAGATGCTTTGGCATATATATGATTGTGAGAATTTTTAAAAATTTCCTGTAATATATACTGCTCTCTCACACACATATTCAGAAATAATAAGTGCCTGTAGAAAAAAACCCTACCTAATAGGAAAATGAAGTAATTTGTAGTGATAATATATATAATGTTTATTAAAATGAGGTCTTTTAGTCATTGTGGAAAGAGTGTAGGGTGCAAGTAAAAATCTAACAGAGTCAGTAATGGCAGTGACAACCATTTCTTGAAGATTGACTAAATGCCAGACACAGCATCCTTTCTGTTTCCTCATCTGGCTGGTTATACAATATTGGAGAATTTTCCTGATCTCTCTTTAAGCTCTGACTTTTTTCATGTATGAGGTGGGTATTGATATCTGTTGTTTCTACATCAAAGGAATATTATTAGAATAAAATGAAATAATGAGAAATGATCAGTGAACATAATTTTATGAGATAATAAATAATTGATGACTTACATAGTCAAATGGTGATTAACAGCTGATCATGGTTTCTCTTGTGGTCAGAGATATGTTAGGAATTGCTGACTCTTCTGAATGTAGGTAGTTCATGGAAAAACCCAAATGAGCTTTATAATTTATCTGTATGTCTATTTATTCATTGATAGATCGGGTCTCTTGTGAAGTGCCTGTGTATCCTTTATTATTAGTCATCTTCCTGCCATTCATGGAAGTTTTTTCCTTTGTATAATGTTGGCTGTATTTACAGTTAATACTCACTTATCTCTAGGTCAAGTAATGAGCTCATACCCAGATCCTCTTATGTGAGTGTTCTGCCTGTCAACTGGGTGCAGGTTTTATTCTTGATTACAACTCTGAACCCATTTTACACTTATCTTTTTGCCCATCTGTGGATTAGACTATAAGGTCCACCGTGGTGTGGCTTGTTGCCTTCTTCACATCCTTGGCACCTGTGCTTGGCTCGGCATAGCAGGAAACACATAATCGGTATATATGTATGGAGTAAGTTAACTAAGAAAGAGTAGTCAGAAAGTCAGACTCATCTCAGAGGAGCTCACATTTCTAAGAATCAGAAAACTGATCATCCAAGAAGTCTTAAAAAAGGAGATCACTAACGTAGAAGGATTTGACCTGTAGGAAGAGAATGTAATGCCAAATGAGTTAAAACTTGCATGCCCTGATTGGAGGGTATAAAGTATAAATGTTCCAACTGTTCTGAAGCTTTTCTTTTCACTAAACTTAATACATTATAATTTGTTGAACAGAGGCGGGCTAGCAGAAAGACTAAATGGACTGCAGAATCGAGAGAGATCCACCATTTCTTTGTGGAGACATCAGGGTCTTTCTTACCAAAAGACACTTTCAGGTAAGGCTTGCACTGGTATATGTGAGTAAAGAATATGCCAGGTAAAAGTATTTTTACATTAAAATATATACATTACTATTTTTACCCCTTTTTCTCTAGGTGCCAAAGATCTGAGTTGGAGGGTTCTATATTATATCTGTTTCTGCTTTATCTGTTTCAGTAGCTTTCTGATTGTTGTGACTGTGACCCATAGTAAGCAGTACATCTTACTGCATCTCATAATACACACACCTGAAATAGACATTCAGTAAACACTAACCTAACATTTACACATAATAACTCATACACAGACACACACCCGAAACATTCACACATATCATTCACACACACACACACACCTGAAACAGATGTTCAATAAACACTAACTTCAATAGTATCCCAAGTCCTTGTCTCACTAAATTGATGTAGAACCCTTCTAATGAGGTGTAGTATGCAGCTTAAAAGTTGCTACTTCAACTTCTCATTAAAGTGAATTAACCAGATGGTCAAGCATAGAGCTGAGAAAGTACGTTCTGGAGGTTGGACAAGAAAAATACCAGGTAAAACAAGTATGACTGGGTGCTGAGACTGAAGGGAACAGATGAGCTTTTGTTTGGCTCATCAACACCAGATAGCTTATTTGGAATCTTCCTTTTGTTTTCTTTTCTTTCATTTGAGAATAGAGGGTACTTACTGATATGATGAGTGAAAGAGAAAAGCAAAATAAAAAAACAGGCAAAAATTGTCTATTAATTGAAAACATGAATAAGACCAACTCCAATAGATTGTTCTTTTAGAAGTCTTTGTATTTAAGAATTTGGATTTTGTTTTTCTCTTTGATGAATTTCTTATTTTTCAGACCTATGAATCCTCTCCTTGATATTTGTAAGAAGTTGTGTCTTTTTCTTTACTTTTGGTACACCTCACTGTAGGTGTATATTAGGAAGAACGTCTCACTGTTTGGTGTTTTGTTTCCTTTGTGGGCTGGCAGAAGACTTTTTTTCCTTTCAATATAAAAAAGTATTTTCTCACTTCTGTATGTTTATAGCAACTGGTAAATAAGAGAAAAACTTGTAAATATTAAATAGAGGTAATTCCCTTTCTCCCCAATCCCAGGAACTGCCATGTAGTGAACAGCTGAAATTCAGGGATGGACTCATGGGGTATCTCTGTGACGAAACCCTCTGAGCCTAGAGCCTATTATACAGAGTGAAGTAAGTCGGAGAAAAACAAATATTTTTTATTAACACACATATGTGGAATCTAGAAAAATGGTACTGATGAACCTATTTGCAGGGAAGAACTGGATACGCAGAGAATGTACTTGTGGACATATTGTGGGGAAGGAAAGGGAAGTATGAATTGAGAAAGTAGCATTGACATATATACACTTGGTGAAGGCAATGGCACCCCACTCAAGTACTCATGCCTGGAAAATCCCATGGACGGAGGAGCCTGGAAGGCTGAAGTCCATGGGGTCGCTGAGGGTCGGACACGACTGAGTGACTTCACTTTCCGCATTGGAGAAGGAAATGGCAACCCACTCCAGTATTCTTGCCTGGAGAATCCCAGGGACAGGGGAGCCTGGTGGCTGACGTCTATGGGGTCGCACAGAGTTGGACACGACTGAAGCGACTTAGCAGCATATACACTAGCACGTGTAAAACAGAGAGCTAGTGGGAAGCTGCTGAATAACACAGGAAGCCCAGCCTGGTGCTCTGTGATGACCTAGAAGGGTGGGATAGGGGGAGAGAGGGAGAGGCTCAAGAGGGAGAGGAGATATATACATATATAATTATGGCTTATTTGCGTTGTTGTACGGCAGAAACTATCACAACATTCTAAAGCAATTATCCTCCAATTAAAAAATATTTTTAAAACTGAGGTTGATTTTCCCAGTGAGGCAGTTGTTACAACGCTGAGTAACAAGATGCTCCTTGTCCTTGAGCATCATTAGCTGTGAGCACTCAGAAGTTTCATCTCCAGGGGCAGAGTGGGTCCCCTGGGCACTGCTCCTGGAGCCCTCCTCTCCCTTTGCTGTGCCCCTGAGGCACAGGAAGCGTCCAGAGTAGTGGCTCCTGTGGAGTGGGTCTCCCTCGGCCCTGCTGGAGCAAGAAGCCAGAAATCTGGCCCCTGCCTCTTTCTCACTGCTTCCCAGGGACCCCTCTAAGACTCAGGAGGCCCCTGAAACAGGGTCGTGTTCAAGACTCCCCACTTGAGTGGTCAGGACAGGAAGAAGAAATGACAGGGCCAGCATTTTCTACACAGTGATGGTGGTGTGAGCCCGAAGACCAGGGATTTTGTGTAGATGTGTGTTGTCTCCTGTGTTGTGCTGTGCTTAGTCGCTCAGTAGGGTCCGACTCCTGACCCCATAGACTGCAGTCTGCCAGGCTCCTCTGTCCTTGAGGCTTCTCCAGGCAAGAATACTGGAATAGGTTGCCATGTCCGTCTTAATTTCTTCATTGCAGTATTTTCTCATAAATAAAAAGTGTCTTGGTGTTAGTAAATGGTTGATTATTTCTGCCAAACCTAGTTAGTTGGTAAACTAAGATCCTTCAATTACTTGAAAAAAATACTTGATAGAAAATACATATGACTTGGTCTAAGTATTCTAATATTGAGAGCTTAAAGCTAGGAAAGAGAGGCATGTGGTTGGCTGTTTATTTAATTTGTCTGATTTTTGGCAGTATTGTGCCTGTTAAATTTTGGTTTCTGTGAAGATGTGGGGTTTTTGACATAATATGACAAGTTTAAAAACAATACATGTTTGTTCAGATTTATGGAATGATAATGACATGGCCTGAAACAGGTTGCAGTTTCCTAGTTCCAAGTCTTAAACTCATTTAAAATGTTTTCTTCAACTCCTTGGTCTATCTTAGTTATTTACCCTTTGCTTCAAGTGAAGGGACCCTGCCTGTGACCTGCTCAGTGTGGGTCAGCTCCAGGATGCTGAGGAGGTCTAGCTGCAGTTCTTTTTCCTAACTTCCGCTTTCCTCTGGGGTCAAGGGAGCTGCCTCTGGAGTATTTCTAGCTTCCCTCTGACCAATAAAACCAGAAAGCCGATTAGTGTCTAAGCTTTATTTTTTCCACTTTTTATATCCAAACCCACATTTAGGTACGGCAGTGGTATTTAATATTGCTCTTTGTAGTCATGGGCAAGAGGAACTCACATTAATTCTCTTTGAGTTATTTAAGTCAGGAAACAAACAATGATACCAGTTTACCCACTGTTAGAACTGTGACTTCATGTCCCAAATGACTGTAATTTCCAGTGATCATTTTAAGTGTAAGTTAGTAGAAAAGAGTTCATATGATCAAGTTATTTCATAATTATGTTAAAGTATTGATGGGACCTGAGAGAGAGAGGAAAGGATACTGACACCAAACCCAACTCTCTAGCTACTGTGTGTCAGTCCTTAGCTGTTTCTGCTTCATCTATTTTTCATCTCTTGTGAGTTTTTCTACCTAAAAACCCATGTAATGAGATTTGGTGGCACAGCAGAATTAAATGATGCTTTCAGATTCCCTGCAAGTTTATTTAATCTGTGCTTTCTCCATTTCTTTTTACACGAAAAGAAAAACAGTAATTCTACAGATTCTTTTCTCATAGATCTGAGGTTTAAAAGAATCTTTATTTCTGTTTTCTTTTGTAAATTATCCAAAAACAAGACTGCAAAGTTAGCCCATTCTAAATGAATTATATAGTGCGTAATACACATTTGCTGTTGAATTCCACATGTGGCTCAATGAATAAAAATTCATTCATAGAGTTAAATTGGGACCTCATTAATGACAAAAATTATCTGTATGTTCAAAATGCTAGTTGTGACCTTTAGAAAAGCGTTGATCTTGGCAAGGCAGCACTCCCTTTGGCTTGCTCAGGCAATTGTCGTTTTACCCTCCAGCCTAGTTCAGTATCGTGTCGGCCTTCGTCCTGATGTGAAATCTTGAGTGTGTCATCGTAACCTTTTCACCAGTCTATCTTTCCAAACTCTGTGAGCTCATTTTTACTTTCAGGGAGGTTGTAATTTCCACTTGGGACCTTGGTGCCTGAAGGAGTCTGCTTGAAAGTAGGAGTCCAGGCTTGACTGCCTGTGTCTCCCCGGAAGATGGTGAGGAAGGGGAGTGAGCCAGCCGACTTGGCGGCTCATAAGTGTTGTTGCAGGATGGTGGTCTTAGAGTGTGCGGCTGCTTATCACACAATGCTCCTAAGCTTTCCGAACACATTCTGTTACAAAATAGGAAACTTTTCAACATGCGTGCAGAATAAGTAAGTTCTTGGATTAGTAAAATGCCTTACAAAGTTTGGAAACTGCCTTTGTACTGTGACAGCGATTTACGAGGGTAGCAACTTGAGCACACCCGCTTCCATCCCCTGTGACGCTGCTCCATCTCCACCAGTATGCGGAAGTGGTCATTCCTCGGCGCTGTGTTCATGCAGCCTCACACAGCTGGTCGCCCTTCCTTCAGGGACACGCTCCTTCCTGGTCTGCCTCCTCCTGTGTACACTTTCCTCCTGTGTGACTCCTCCTCTGTGTGCAGCTTCAGCAGGTGTTTGTCAGGCTTCTGCCTTGACCTCTTCTGTTCTGTGTCCCCTTCCTGGATAATCTGGGATCTCCATTCCAACCACCCCCCCCCCCACTCCCAGGACTGCTGGGCAGTCTGGAAACTGCCCTGGCCCAGCACCATCACCACCGGCACCTCAGTGCCTGCACACCCAGCGGACCAGTGTGCCTGCCACCTGCTACCCCGGCCCATACACCAAGTGTCTTCCATGGGCTCTCTTTTTTTTTCCCCATGGTCTGTCTTGCACATGTTTTCAAGCCATCAAGTCCCTCAGTGCTGGTGATTCTTCCTCACAACTCTCTCAGGTCAGACCTCTTCAGCGATCCCATCTGCCACGAGCTCAGGCCCCTGTCCCCTTGTGCCTGGATTGCTGCGTCACTCCCGCCTGGTCTCCCTGTCCCTGCCTGTCTTCATTTTCAGCTTGTTGGGGTCATTATCCTAAGAGGCAAATCTGCTGTCACTTATCTGCTTTAAAACATGTCCATTGACTGCCTCTTGTGTTGGAGTAAGTGTCCATCACCGTCGGAGCCTGTGGTGTGAGCTTTCTTGGTCTGGGTCTTGGCCCACCCAACTAGTTATTTCTCACATACATACCACCCTGAGCCTGTCACAGCTGCCCTGCACCTGCCGTGTCTTTCATGATAGCCACTTGACCACCAGGCCCAGTACACTTTTCTCTGTTGGTAGTTACACTGCTGGCGTCCTGTTGTTCGGTAGGTATACCAAGTAAAGGTAAATCCTAGCTCTGCAAAGTGCCACAAGGATGTGCAGGGCTGACCCCAACCCTGAGCTGTGCCCGAGGACTCAGTAGGTGTTTATGAAGTAAATAAATGATGTCGGTGGTTTAAATTAAAAATTTTTCCATGACACCAGAGTACAGAAATGGTCCTAGCTCTGCTGAAGGAGCTGAAGGCCCTTGCAGGTCACTTGATCTGTGCGTCTTTCTTTCCTGAGAAAATTTGTCTTAGCCAAACCTTTGGTGATTTCTTCTTGAGATCCTGTGTTGCCATTGTCCACTGTTCTGGCATGAAGGCATCCTCCGAGTGCTCCCCCTCAGGCTCTCTGGTGATTGTATTCCCTGGTCTCTCCATGCATGCCCTTGGAGAGACGATAAACTTTTCTATATCATCTCATTTTAATCCTTCAGCTGATTGCTCTCCTTTGCCTCTCCTCCCTCTTAGGGTCAATTACAGTGTCCTTGGAAAGGGAATGGCACCCAAGACCGAAATACCTGCTCTTCTTTAGCAGTTGTGAATTCACTGTAATTCCTGCTGGAACGTACACTGCTCTAAGTATTGATACTGCCTGTGTGTGTGCTCAGTCATGTCCAACTCTTTTGTGACCCTATGAACTGTTGTCCATCAGGCTCTTGTCTATGGACTTTGCCAGGCAGGAATACTGGAGTGGGTTGCCATTTCCTCCTCTAGGGGATCTTCCCGACCCAGGGTTAGGGTTATGGATTGCCAGGCAGATTCTTTACCACTACACCACCTGGGAAGCTTGCCTATTTTGACCCAATTTAAAGTGGCTTAACTAAAAAAATAAAAAATAAAATGATAAAGTGGCTTAACTGATGGATTAGAAGTTCTTCACTAGAATATCCTTTATGAATAGTTCTCAGAGACTGGGAGGGGATTAGGGTTGCTATTGGAGTGAGTATCAAGAGTAACAGGGCCTTAGGGACACCCTGGATCTGTCCATACGTCAGTACACGTGTCTTTAGTTCTTTTGGCTGCAGGATTTTCAGTATGTTGGACTGCCAGTGAGTGTGCACTTTGCACAGATGCACACGCACTCTAGCCTCCCTCAGGATGGCTTAGAGAAGGTGGATATGAGCCCTGATTTCTAGAGGACTCTGCTAGTTAATAACTATCCAGAAGTAGTAATTGGCTGTTTTGTAGTTGGGTTCCTAAAATTTTTCTCAAGACATTTGTTTGCTTTATAGCTGATGTTAAATATATAAAAAATAGAGATATTTAACAGCCCTATGACCTTTTAAAAGTTGTTTTCAGTGTGATTTTTAAAATTTTTTATTTTGAGGAAATTGCTTTACAGTGTTGGGATAGTTTCTGCTGTATAATAGTGCAAATCAGTCATGATTGTACACCTATCCCTTCCTTCCTGCACCCGCCTCCTCTTCCCTCATCTGGCCCTCTAGGTCGTTGCGGAGCGCCGGCTGAGCTCCCTGCGTCATGCAGCAGCCTCTCACCGGCTGTCTGCTTTTCACAGGGCAGCGTGTATGTGTCAGTGCTGCCCCCTCAATCCGTCCCACTTTCTCCTTTCCCTACTGTGTCCACAAGTCTGTTCTATACATCTGCGTCTCCATTCCTTCCCTGCAAATAGGTTCATCAGTACTGTTTTTCTAGATTCCATCTATATGCTAACACATATATACATATAAGCAATGTTTGTTTTTCTCTTTCTGACTTCACTCCGTATCACAGGCTCTAGCTTCATCCCCCTCACTACAACTGACTCAAATTCATACTTTTTTTATGGCTGAGTAATATTCCATAGTATATATGTACCATATCTTCTTTATCCATTCACCTGTCAGTGGACATCTAGGTTGCTTCCGTGTCCTGGCTGTTGTAACTAGTGCTGCAGTAAACACTGGGATACATATGTCTTTTTGAACTGTGGTTTTCTCAGGATATATGACCAGTAGTGGGATTGCTGGGTCATATGGTAGTTTTATTCCTAGTTTTTTTTTTTTTTAAGGAATCTCCATACTGCTATCCATAGTGTCTGTATAAATTTACATTTCCACCAGCAGTGAAGGAGGGTCCCCTTTTTCCACACCCTCTCCAGTATTTATTGCTTGTGGATTTTTTGATGATAGCCATTCTGACTGCTATGAGGTGATACCTCTTTGCAGTTTTGATTTTCATTTCTCTAATAATGAATAATATTGAGTATCTTTTGAGCATCTTTTCATGAATTTATTGGCCATTTGTATGTCTTTTTTGGAGAAATGTCTAGTTAGGTCTTCTGCCCATTTTTTGAGTGGGCTGTTTGTTTTTCTGATATTGAGCTGTATGAGCTGCTTATATATTTTGGAGATTAATCTTTTGTCAGTTGTTTCATTTGCAATTATTTTCTCCCATTCTGAGAGTTGTCTTTTCATCTTGTTTATAGTTTCCTTTGCTGTGCAAAAGCTTTTAAGTTTCATTAGGTCCCATTTGTTTATTTTTGTTTTTATTTCCACTACTCTAGGAGGTGGGCAATATGATTTTTGAACACCATTTTAAAACACTGTTAGAACACTGTTTAGAACACTGTTTTCTGAGCCAAAAATACTACCTACAATACTATGAAGGAAAGTTTTTAAACAAGGAAGTTTTTCAATAAAGAAGACCTTGCTTTGGGTGTACTCAGAGTGGAAGGGTCAGTTTGCACATCAGGTGGTCCCACACACAGCTCCTTTGGAAATCTAACCCGTACTAGACCCTGTGTCAGCTCGGGCAGCCATAACTTAGTACCATAGACTGGGTGACTTGGCTAGCAGATGTTGTTGCTCAGAGCTCTTTAGGTGAAGTTCTGAAGTCAGGGTGCTGGCAAGACCTAGTTCTAGCGAGGCTCTCTTCCTGGCTTTTAGGCAGTTGCCATCTGGCTGCGTGCTTATGCAGAGAGAGAGAGATCTGGTTCTTTAGTTTCTCTTCTTATTTTAAGGGCACTTGGGCCATCTGATGCGAAGAGCCGACTCATTGGGAAAGGCCCTGATGCTGGGAACGGTTGAAGGCAAAAGGATAAGGGGATGACAGAGGGTGAGATGGTTGGGTGGCATTACCAACTCAAAGGGCATGACTTTGAGCAGGCTCAAATAGTGAAGGACAGGGAAGCTGGTGTGCTGCTGTCCATGGGGTTGCAAAGAGTCAGACACGACTTAGAAACTGAACAGCAACAAAGGACACTAATCCTTTAGAATTGGTGCCCCAATCCTTATGACCTCATTTAAGTTAGACCCTTCCTTAGAGGCCCCGTCTCTAACTATATCCACACTGGGAGGCGAGGGGGCTTCAGTGTATGAATTTTGAGGGACCAAAGCATTCAGTCTCAAATATCCTGCCCTAGCCTTCAACAGTTCATGTTCTTCTCACATTCAAAATGCATTCATTCTATCCCAACAGCCCCCAAACCCTTAAGCCTTTCCAGCATCGGCTCTATAGTCCAGAGTTTCGTCTAGATGTCTGAATCAGATGTAGGTGAGACTTGAGGTTCGATTCCAGCCTGAGACAGAATTCCTCAATAGCTGTGAGACCATAGTCATGTGCTTCTGGATACAGTGTGGTCAGGTATAGGACAGACATTGTCTTTCCACAGGAAGAAACAGGAAGGAAGAATGCAGTGATAAGTCCCAAGCAAGCCCAGAAACTACCAAGGGTCATTCTATTAATTTTAAAGGTCAAGGAAAATCCTCTTTGGTTCAGTGTTCTGCCACCCAGGCCCCCTGGAGGACGGTGTCACCCCCACGGCTCTGTTGGGCCTCTCACCGAAGGCTCTCTGTAGAGACACCACCCCTGGGGCGGAGAAGGGCATCTTCTCCCCACAAACCCAAGATGCAGCCCTGCCCTTGGAAGCACAGAAGGGAATACCAGCCCTGCCCTGGCCTTGTGGTGAGAGTGGCAGCCCTTAGGATCTCTGGGTGGCCTTTAGGGTCATCATTCCCTTTTTTGAAGGGTGACACATATTTGCAGGCTAGCTTTTCTGTCCTGGGAAGAAGCCTCACAGCCTTCCTTCATTTCCCGTGGTCTTTGTCTCCTCTGATGCAGACTGGTAGTGTCTGTGCTCACAGAATCTCTTTACTGAGTGATCGTTTAGCTACATCGTTGGGATCCTTGTCCCAGTATGCTTTTTCATTGTTTGGCAATATGGACAGGCTGAGAATTTTACAGATCTTCAAGTTTTGCTTCTTTCTGCCTTCTGCTGTGTGCTCACAGGCGAGGAGGGAGAGCCTCGCTGTGTCTCTTCTTATAAGGGTTCTGACCCTATTCTTGAGGGCTCTGTCTTGGCATAATCACCTCCCAAAGCTGCACCTCCAGGCACCATCACGTTAGGGACCTCAATATAAAGATTTTGTGGGGACAGAAACATTCGGTCCATAGCAGTCCCCTGTCCTCCGCTGTCCATGACTTGTTCCTTACGTCTGCTTGATACCTCACCAGAATCTCCTTTAACATCTGTATTCCTAATATGTACCTCATACTTCTCCAGTATCTGCCCACTGTCCAGTTACAAAGCTGCACCCACATTTTCAGATACTTGCTATAGCAGAAGCCTACTTCATGGTACCGAAATCTGTCTTACTCGGCTTTGGCTGCTGTACAAAATGCCGCAGACTGCAGGACTTAAACAGCAGACGTTTATTTTCTCACTGTTCTAGAGGCTGGAAGTTCAGGATTGAGGTGCCACCGTGGTCAGTTTCTAGAGAGAGCTGTCTTCGTGGCTTGGAGACGGCGGCCATCTGGGCATGTGCTCACAGGGCCTTTCCTCTCTGCTTGGCAAAGAGATACAGGAAGCTGTGGCTCTGTTCGCCCAAGGACCCTCACTAATCCTGTCACATCAGCCCCTCCCATGACCTCTTTCAACCTTAATTACTGTCTTGGAGGTCTGTCTCCAAATACAGCCACAGCGTGGGGTTAGGGCTTGCATACGTGGGTTTAGGGGGACACAGGCATGCTCTCCAGAGTGCTCCCTCTTCTCTGGTTTTGTATGGACTTTGCTGAGGGGTCTGTTGCTTTCCTGGAATTTCTGTATGCTTTTTCCTTACTTGAATTTCTTAAAAAATGAGACCTTCCATTGCTCATTTACCCTCTCCAGAACAGTGCAGGCTACCCCAGAGAACAGACCCTCTGACACAGCTGGTGGCCGCTCTGTGTCTCTGTGATCCCAGGGGCTGACGTGCTCTCTCCATTGTTCACATTGCTGGGGACTGTGATGGGCATCACAGCCTCTCAGGCCATGTTGTCTTGTCTGGTTCTTTTTTTTTTTTTTTCTTTTTAAGACTTGGGTTTCAGATTTCTGTTTCATGCTTAGAATTATTGTGGCTTTTGGAAGAGAATATTTTAAACTGGGTGAAAAGGCCAAAACAAAAAAAAAAATGTAGAATCAAGAAGTGAAAGCATAATTGTTTACAGTTCAGTAAGCAGTTGTGGTTAAGAAATGTGTCTGTTCATCATTGCCAGATGACTTAAAATTTTAAGGGGGAGCATAAGTTTTACAAAGAATAATTGTGCTTTTACAGGATTAAGATGTAAATTTCCTCAGAATTCAGTTTTTAGGTATTGTAATCTAGAACTCCTAGTTAGAGCTTTATGAATTTTATTGTGAAATTATCTGTGAAATGAATCTGATGGCAGCTTACAACATTTACTCAGAAACTAAAATTTTGATGTACCAAGCATTAGTAATAATATAATAATGCACTTGGGCATACCAGACCACCTTACCTGTCTCCTGAGAAACCTGTATGCAGGTAAAGAAGCAACAGTTAGAACTGGACATGGAACAAGAGACAGGTTCAAAATTGGGAAAGCAGTATGTCAAGGTTGTTTATTGTGACCCTGCAGAGTAACGTTTCTTAACTTAAATACAGAGTACATCATGAAAAATGTGGGGCTGGATGAATCACAGGTTGAAATCAAGATTGCCTGGAGAAATATCAACAGCCTCAGGTATGCAGATGATACCACTCTAATGGCAGAAGGTAAAGAGGAACTAAAGAGCCTCTTGATAAGGGTAAAAGAGGAGAGTGAAAAGGCTGGCTTGAAACTCAATGTTAAAAAAAGTTAGGATCCTGGCATCCGGTTCCAACACTTCATGGCGAACAGAAGAGGAAAAAGTGGAAGCAGTGACAGATTTTATTTTCTTGGGATCCCAAATCTTGAGGACGGTGAGTGTAGCCACGAAATTAAAAGACACTTGCTCCTTGGAAGAAAAACTAAATCTAGGCAGCAGCAGACATTACTTTGCTGACGAAGGTCCATCTAGTCAAAGCTGTCATTTTTCCAGTAGTCATGTACGGATGTGAGTTGGACCATAAAGAAGGCTTTCTAGTTGTTGTGCTGAAGATGGATCTTGAGAGACCCTTGAACTGCAAGGAGATCAAACCAGTCAATCCTAAAGGGAATCAACACTGAATATTCATTGGAAAAACTGATGCTAAAGCTGAAGCTCCAATTCTTTGGCCACCTAATGGTAAGAGCCAACTCATTGGAAAAGACCCTGATTCTGGGAAAGATTGAAGGCAAAAGGAGAAGGGGGCAACAGTAGATGAGATGGCTGGATGGCGTCACTAACTCAATGGACATGAAATTGAACAAACTCCGGGAGATAGTGAAAGACAGAGGAGCCTGGAGTGCTGCAGCCCATGGGATTGCAGAGTCAGACACGGCTTAATGACTGAACTGCAACAACAACAGTGCAGTTAAAGACTCAGTAACTGAACACTCACAGGCCTATACTGTTGCTGGGTGTTTGAGATCATTGGTAGAATCAGGCATTGTTGTAACATCTCAAAAGAAAAGATAGTACAGTTGTGTACAAATAAATACAATTCAACTTTCAGTATATATTAATGAAAATAAGCAGTGGTACAATAGAGTGAATAGATCAAATACCACTTGGATTTGATTTTTTGGACTGTAGTGTTTATTGCAGTTTATTTTGCGTCCCTTGGGTACACATCACTTCCAGTTGAGGGGAGGGAGGTCACAACCATCTTGGTCGGCAGTGAAATCAAGAACAGAAGAGAGGTCCCAAATTTCTTTACACCGATTTGTGTTGTTGGAATTCATTCAGCTCATACGTATTTCATTGGTATTTATCTAAGTACAGTGCAAAGTTAATGATTTAGTAGACAAAATTATTCATTTAATGTGTTAAAATCTTGGTAAGTAAGAGCTACAGTGATGACATAATGGAGATAAACTACTGAACGGGAAACAACTGTGGTCAGAGCATTCACCTGGGAGATGGTGATGAAGTGCTTTCTTAAACTGAGAGTATGGCAATAATTTAAAGCTTCTTGAGAGCTGTGGAACTTGAGGGCAGAGCAGGGAGAAGTAACTGGTTACAAAAGCATTTCTAAACAGTGGACCGTTGTTTGGGTTACTCAGTGGTTGGCCCCTGAAGCGTTCAAGAACAGGAATGGCTGTCATCAAATTTACGCGGAAAGAGACAGCTCTGGAAGGCCTTGGGATCGGGCCGAGCAGTCTGGTACCAGACTGAGGAGGTCAGTTGGGGCCAGGCTGTTGTAATAACTAAGAGACATCTCAGTCTTACTAAGCCTAACACTGATATCTTGATATCACTGTTGTCCCCTGTCCCTTGCCCATCACACACACGCCTGCTCCTCTGTCTGCACAGGAAGCCCCGATTTGCTCTACTGTCTTGCCCTCCCACCCCAGCCTGTGTGTGCACATGTGTGTTTTCATGTGTGCATGTGTAAACACATGTGTGTACATGAGGAGTGAGGACCGAGGGAAACATGATGGGCACCTGCTGATGATTTGGCCTGATGAAGAGAAAAAGTGCCAGTTTCAGAGAATAGTAGACATGTATTTTAAAGCCAGACTCTTTATAGGTTAGCCTGTTGGAATATCTGTGAAGACAAAGAGTAATAATATGGGGAAAATCCCAAATTACTCTGTGGTCAACATTTGGATAAGTAAATGGAACAAGTTAAAGTTAATGCAACCATTATGAAAGGTATTTCATAATAAAAAATTACAGATGTTTCTGTCTCAATAGGAGGATGATTTCAATATTTCTCCCCACATAGCAATTTGGCTCACTTGCTACTTTCTTTTATAATTTTTGTTAGTTTTTTGCATAGTATTTTTATGTAGGTATTCATGAAAGTTGTCCTCACAATATATATATTAATTCATCAATGTAACCCACTGAGAAAGATTGGAATTAACATGTATTGTAAATGGACTCTAGCCACCTGTATATTGCAGATAAATCAATTCAAGTATCAAATATCAAATTATATTATTTGCTTGATTGTTTTTAGACCTCTTGTTTATTTAAAAGCAAAGACTTTTTTTAGAGCAGTTAGGTGATAAAAATAAGTCTCTTATTGATGCATTCATTCAGCAGATGTTTGCCTGGAAGGCGCCTGTTTTCCCTTGTAGCGCGGAGCGTTTTGTCTGCTCAGCCCTGGTGGCGTATTTCCTGTGAGTGGTCTTCCCCAAGCCTTCCCCGCTCTGGTGCTGTGTTGCTGTCCGTACCCTCCATTTGGTCTTCGAGCTCTTCTTCCTCGGAGTTTGGTTTCTGTCAGATTACACTCTTCCTTACCAGTGTTGAAATCCTGACTGTGTCCTGCCAGTGAGAAGCCTCACTGGAGTCCATTTCTCAACCTGGTGTACCTAAAAAAAAAAAAATTGTTTTAAACAAGTCCAATGTTTTAGTATAATAAAACAGGGGTAAAAGCATCCTCAGTTTCCTGTCTTTCACTGGCATTTACCCTCAAGACACTGCTTCCAGGACTCATGAGAACACTGTTTTCTCACCTAACCCTAACCCCTGAGTCCTGCCAGTGATCCTCTCTGCCCTGAAGAAGTCATGTGAGCAGCTAACTTGTTCAGTTTTCTTACTGGTCAAAACGGGAGATTAGTATATTCCTTACCTATTTCATAGAGTTATTGTGGATCAGGTGCGAGAATATCAATAGATGTAGAAATGCCTTGGAAAGTCAGTGTTGTGACAGCGCTGTGATGACAGTGGCCGCCTCTGTTGCGCGGGTAGCAAACCAGGCCCTGCACTGTATGCTCTCCGTGTCTCTCGGTGTTTGCAGTGTTCTAGACAATAGCTGATACCATCTCCATTCTAAAAGGAGGGTTCTCATGAGAAAGATAAGTGTAGATAAGGCAGTTGAGGGTTTCTGAGGGAAGGAACACTGCCTGTGGCTGGGATTCAGGAAACACTTCCTTGACAACATAGATAGAAGCTTCGACCGAGTCTCAACAGGGCTTATGAAAAACTGTTGTCCCACCATCACAGAATAGCCTTTTTGTATTCCCCTCCATCTAATTGCAAAATTGGTCATTTGTAAAACCAGTATCTGCTGTGCTCGGATTGAAACTTGGATCGAATGCATAATTGGTCTTGGATTGTCCAGGCTCTGTCTCCCGCCGAGGAAGGGGAGGTTACCCTGTTTCCTTTCTCCAGAGAAAGCCGACTTCGGCTTCCCCGCTGGCCTGTGGGAGGAGCTTCACACCCCCCCACCTAGCCCCCGAGCCCCACTTGCAGCCAAGACCTGTTAGTCAGGAAGCGTCCAGTGGTAATGGTCGGATCAGGGTTCATATTTATTAGGTATTGTCAGGAGTTCTCATAAAAATCTTCAGAGAAACTGCAGTCAGTAGCAGTGTGACTCAGAATTACAGGTATTTCTACTGTCATACTATTTACATGTCTCTGTAGTGTCTGGCCTTCTGTAAAATCTGTCAGGGACTGTAGAGTTGGAGGCAGACCATTGAAAACCTAAGTCACTTTGTGATCAGCCGCACGTAACAGTGACTGGTAACCGGAGGAAGAACAGTGCTGCCTGGACAGGCGCTGGCCCTTGAACTCCAGCGGGGCAGTGGGTACTGGGGAGCACAGGCCTCAGAGCCCTGGGCAGCAGCCGCTGCCAGTGGCGGAGGATAGTGTTGGGGGTGAGCCCTGAGTGCGCATACAAGTTTTAATAATTCCTGAAATATGTCCAGAAATGTTCCTGTGGCTAGCCCTAACCCTAGGGCTTTTCTTTTTGCTGCCGGTGAACTTGACTCCGCCCACTGCTCTGCTGCCCAGTGCAGGCAAAAAATGTGTGCACCACAGTGACCCCGCATATGCTGACTTCTCTTCCTGTTCGCTTGCTGAGGGTGCACTGCCTTTTACTTGGAGACGCCTGTAGTGGCAGAGCCGAGTCCGTCTTCCCTTCCTAGGCAGTGCTGTTCTTATGGTGTGTTTTTACTCCCTGCAGGGACCAGTGCAGCCTAGCATTGTGCTTGTTCATGTACCTCCCCCTCCTCAGGGTAGACGCATGCCTTAGAAACGCTTGTTCCCGGTTGTGCTCTGGGGAGGTGCTGTGACCTTACTTCATACGTGAAGTGCTGTTGGCACTCAGAGAGAGGAGAGTATGGAACAATTTGGGGAAGAGGGGAAAATGATGGAGAAAAGTGAAAGGGTTTTTTTTTTTTTTTTTTTTAGAAATGGAAACGAGATTAAACTGTATATCCACAGCCTTGGCTCCGTTAAAGCCTTTCATTAACCGGTTAGCTAAAGTGGCAATGAAACTTGTATTAGTATCTGTTATTAACAAGACACGTGCCAGACACTTAGGTTTTATCTCATTTAATGCATTTACTTTTTAATTAAAAAGCAGAGAGTAATAAAAGTAATAAGTAGTCACTAACTAGGATTAACAGCACATTAATCTTCTGTGTCTTCCGCTTCACGTATTTTTATAACAGTATAGCAGATAAGTTTGAAGTCTCTTGGCTTCCCATCCTGAGGCACACTCCTTTCTCTTATGATGCAGTGGTTATCACAAGTTTTCTGTGTGTTTTACTAGTCCATATTTCTGTAACTGTCTGACATTTGTGTCTGTAATGATATTTTATTGGTCTTTGTGTTTGAGAGAAATAGCATTAGGGTGTTAGGCTGCCCACGGCTTGTTTACCCCTTTTATTTACTGAGATCTCTCCCAGCTGATACACACAGATCAGGTCCACTCATGTAGCTGCCGTGGAGTCTCCTCTGTCCACCCCCTCAGCCCACCCACTGGCCACCGATTGATGCTGGGTTGGTTTCCGGCTCTTACAACACTGAGTTGTATGGCCTTGTCTCGATCTCCGGGAGCATGTGACAGAGGCCTTGGATGCATTTCTGCTATATGGTTACAGGCTATGCACACTGTCAACTTTATTTATCTTACTTAATTCTTAAAAATATTAATCAAAGCAGGTGGCATGATCCCCATGTTACATATGAGAAAAATGAAGTGTTGAAATGCTGTGTAACTGGGCCAACTTAATAAGAGAGCCGGTGATTGAATCCAGATCAAATTCCATCCACTTCAGTCTCGAGCCCTAACTCCCATTATTCCACAGAAATCCACAACTTTTAATCTGTATGATTGTTATAGTATTTGCAGCTGGTCAGTCATACTGCATCGTTTACAAGTAGGCAATCAGAGCAGGTAATGAAGTGGAGGAGCGTGTGAGACAGGGGGACCCCGGTCATGCTCCCTTTGTTGTTGTTTTTGAAAGGGTTCAAGTTTTAGAGTAAAAACATGCTTTATGAAATGATGGGTTTGCCTTTGTTCATCTCCTTCCAGGTATAAAATCTGGTGTCTTAACTGTGAAGATTCTAGAGCTGCATGAGGAGTGCAGTGTCCACGTCGCCACGTGTAGGCAGCTGTCAGAGCTACAGGCTGACAGCCCTTCTCAGGGTGGGGCTGTGGGGGCCAGCCTGAAGGTTCTCTTCACCAAGGAGACTGCCCACTGTCTCAGGGGGCGTCCACAGGATGTTGTCCACATCTATCCTCCCTGGTGAGTGCAGTCACCAACTGTGAGTGTGTCTCAAAAGACTTTGTTATCAGGAACATTTTTATGACTTTATTATATGGTGATGCCAGGGGAAGGGAGCCAGGATTCAACATGGGTTTTATGTAACAGAAGCTCTGAACTGCCTCTCATGGCTTGTTTGTACTTCTGGCAACAAAGTTTCGATAATTTGGTGGGGGTGGAGGTCCACATCAAAATTTCTGCTTAAGGGCCATGTTTTTATAAAATCTGGCTGTTTCTGTTTTTATTTTTCTTAGAAATGTAATTTTAGTAATGGTGATTATTTTGTCGGAGGGGTAAAAATCATAAAGTAAGATGAAATAGGGGTTTAATCTTCCGGGGCATAAGTGGTCACTAGTGGATCAGAAATTATTTTTGAGGATACCATGTTTGTTTTCTTCTGCATAGGATATTAATTTTTACCACAATAAAAAGAGGGAAAGTTTGCACAGACTTGTTTTAAGGGTTACTAAGTTAACTACCTGTTCATCTGGCTGCTCCAGGTTTTGGCTGTGGCAGGACCCTCAGTCTTCACTGTGTCACACGGGGTCTTAAGTGTTGGCATGTGGTGTCTAGTTCCCCGACCAAGGATCAAACACGAGCACCCTGCACTGGGAGCGTGGAGTCTTTACAACTGGACTGACCACCAGCGAAGTCCCTCAGGGATATTGATTTTATTGGCAGTTTTTTTTTTTTTAAATTATTTATCTGTTTATTTTTGACTGTGCTGAGTCTTCATTGCTTTGTGTGGGCTTTCTCCAGTTGCAGAGAGTGCGGGCTACTCTCTGCTTGTGGTTCATGGACTCACTGCGGTGGCTTCTCCTGTGCGTGGCTCCAGAGCACATGGGCTTCAGCACCTGTGGCGCACAGGTTCAGTTACTCAGCAGCCTGTGGGATCTGCCTGGACCAGGGGTTGAACTGGTATCCCCTGCATTTCAGGGTGCATTCCTAACCACTTGACCACCAGGAAAGCACCCCTACTGGCATTTTTTAAATTTCATTCATCAATAAATTCTTAGATTTGAATTCAGCTGGCTCAGATGGTAAAGAATCTGCCTGCAATGCCGGAGACCCAGGTTCGATCCCTGGGTGGGGAAGACCCCCTTGAGAAGGGAAAGGCAACCCACTCCAATATTCTTGCCTGGAGAATTCCATGGACAGAGGAACCTTGTGGGCTACAGTCCATGGGGTCACAAAGAGTCAGACACAACTGAGTGACTAACATTGTCATTGTCATTGTAAAGATCTTTAAGTTTAACTTCTTCCCCAGAGGAGGGATCTTTTCATTTTGTCTATAGTGAGTGAGCATTAGTCTCTAATTCAATTCTTCCAAATAGGCTGAGGATATCACAGGCAACTTGAATTGCTTTATTTAAATTTTTAATACGTTTTAAAATTGACCAATATAATACACATATAGAATCATACACAGGTTACAAGTTTATATTTCATTAAGTTATCATGAGGTAAATACATAATTGTTGATTCGCATGGCGGGGATACGCTGCTGTGCTTTTCCATAAGGTGACTGAAGAT
This sequence comes from Bos indicus, assembly GCF_029378745.1. Lineage (NCBI taxonomy): Eukaryota > Metazoa > Chordata > Mammalia > Artiodactyla > Bovidae > Bos > Bos indicus. The sequence goes on along the minus strand of NC_091773.1, from coordinate 19,620,985 downwards.
AAATGATAATAAATACTCCATTTTGAACCAGACTATTTCTACATGTTTTTCTCTGTGACATAAAACATAATTATAACTGTGTGGTTCAGGGGCTTCGACTTCACACAGTAATTTTGAAAATTCTGTGAAGAATTAGGAAGTAATCTTGGTGAGTATTTTAGGTAACAGAGCATTGAGTTCAACACTGCTTACTGAGGTGACACATTTAGGGTAAGCTAAGTGAAGTCCTAGGGATAAAGTGTTCTGTGGATTTGTTCTGAAAGAGGAAGACTTACTGAGGTCAGCAGATACTGCCCTTTTTCTGTCTTGAGCAAGGTTGATTTCTTTCAGAGAAACTACACATCAGTCATTTTGATCCAGCAACACAGGCAGCTCCTGGCACAGGCACAAGTGCTGTGAAGGCCTGTTAGAAACATTATGGTTCCAGCACTAAGCTTTTGGTTAAATATTATACATTAATGAATGAATGGAATGCTTCATGTCTAATGTGGCCTCCCAGTTGGCCCACGTGTACTCTTTATCATAAAAATAAAGATTGGAAAAGCAAAAAAGTTTCCTTGTTTTAAAAATGTGTCTGCTTTCTGGCCGTGGTCTTCCAGAGGTGGGCTGTTAGCGCAAAGCACAGCCCCGGAGCTCCTGGGTGGAGAAAGTGCAGCCAGTGTCGCTGCCCGGCTCTCCTGGTGTGTCTCCCTCTTGGAACACTCCGTGTAGCACACGAGTTCTGTCAGATAAACAGACACATCGTGACCTGTCAGATTAAAGCACATCCACGAACCCAGGAAATATCTCATAATTCAGTATAGATTTATTCTTAGTTGAAAGGTCTTGGAAACAATCCTGCTTTCTGCCTTCTGGGAGTTCAGATCATGGAAGCATAACATGCCTTATCCGTACATGTCCTAGCTAGAATGATGAAGTTTCTCCTAATTTTTCAAAGTTGTTTTTTCTTTTATTATTTTTAACATAATGATAATCTGTGAAACAAAGACAAAAGCCAGAATAGATAGTGGGTGACTTTTGCATGGTCTTGTTCTTCAGTGGCTTATTGTGGTCACTGAGAGTCCACACACACACCCCACCCCTCTGCCTCTGTAGGTATGGTTCTTTCTTACTAGAGGGTTTTTCATGACCCCAGGTCCACGTGACAAAACTTATGCCTCTCCTGCCCCTTTTCTGTATGCTTTCCTTGCCTCTTCTTCCCAATTCAAGACGCTCTTGGTTGCTCTGCTTACATGCCACATTGTGCCTTCCACACGCCGCTATTATAAGACATCTGATAGAAAATCATTTCAGTCACACTTCTGTCTGACCCTCCATGGTGAGCTTCTTGAGGGCAGGGCACATGTGATTGGTGCTTTGCAAGACCATATGACCATAGCGAAGTGAAGGTGTTAGCTGCTCAGACATGTCTGACTCTGCAACCCCATGGACTGTTGCCCGCCAGACTCCAGACTCTGTCCATGGATCCATGTTTTCTCAGAAAATCTTGAGATTAGATAACCAGCTCATTTTTGAGGAATTGAAATGGTAGTGGGAATATGTGTACCAGTATTTGTATCTGTGAAAGCACTCAGTTATTAGATCTTCCTAGCCTAGCTAACATGAAAATGCTTGGAAGTTTTCCTTCTCTCTCCACAAGCTTACAGGACAGGTAGTGTTCACTTAACAGCAGTGCTGTCCTCATCAGTCAGCACCAAGCAGTCAGGAACAGTGCTTCTGCACAAGCAGGATCCTTGGGTCTCCAGCTGTTTTCACAGGAGCCATACTCTCGCTCAGCCCAGCATGGCGACACTGTAGGGACTCCATCACCATCCTTTAATGGCTGGAGAAAAATCACTAGGCGGAAAAAAATCAGAGTAGTCTGGTTGATGATTGGGAAGTAGATATATGTTTGACCACAAATCTTAAGCATATTTTTTTAATAGTATCAGGCTTTTTTTTTTCAAAACCGTGTGGAACATTCATGGATATTTTGAGGAAGTTTGAAAATAATGTTGAAAATGAATATATGTTAATTAATAGCTTACTCAGTAATTATGCTCAGTAAAAATGCCATCCTTAGCTGTTTTAGGAATGTAATCTTGAAAGAATAATCCAAAGACTACTGTAGTGGGAACACTAATATGTAAGGGATTTCTCTAACCCCAGTCACAGCATCAGTCTCTCAGTGGTTCTGAACCCTGGACCACTTTCTCATTGGGCTGAAGGTCAGCTCTTACCTTCTACAATGTCTATGAACAGATCAGCTTATCATTTTGCATACTCTTCTCCTTCAGAGAAGACAGTAATGTAAAAAGAGTTCTGACTCCGTTTCCTTTCCAAAGTTGGTCTCAGACCCTTTTCTTTTTTCTGGTAACAGAAAATAGAAATGCCTGTTTGATTTTACCTGCATCTAGAATCCTAAGGATTTTAGAAATAATTGATTTAAGAACTATGACTCCAGTCCAATACAGAATTAACTTGTTACCTGCTCTCTTTTGTGGGATGTAGAATTTGTCATTTCCATACTATAGATGAGGGAACAGAATTAATACAGTTTAAGTGTAGCTGTTTGATGCAGGCAGTTGGGTCATAACATTCAAAATTCTTGACTGTCACATCTGCTTGCATTGTGTCTATCACCATTTTTACTAACAGTGTCATGGACACGTAGTTATTTAAGTTACTTTGGATCTGTGAGGAAGCAACTTCATGTTCTAGCAGTAGATGCTTCATAGATTCTCTTCAGGTCCTGGGGAGGTTGCCATGGAGAGTGGGAGACTGTTGGAGACTGCTGGGAAGCCATGGCATGATTCTCCTGTGATGCTGCCCTGTGTATAAAGGCAGCTGGATTGGCGTTGTCTTTACCTGAAGCCCCTGCGTTAGGGAAAGCTGTTGAGGAAGGCAGGCTGGTGGTCCAGCAGAGGCATACGGGTGCAGTTTGCTGTCCTCCTCATGCCCTGCCAAGTATTCCGGAAACATATTCTGAGTAGAATGTACTCATGCAGGGTAGTATATTTTGTTATCTCACTTTGTTTTGATTTTTACTCTTTTCCTGCCTTTCATGTAGAAATCAAACCAGCTTTCAAGGAATAGATTTGTGCTTATTAGATGGCTATTTCATGATTCTTCTTGTTGTTCAGTTGCTAAGTTGTGTGCGACTCTTTGTGACCCCATGAACTGCAGCACGCCAGGTTTCCCTGTCCTTCACTGTCTTCCAGAGTTTGCTCAAATTCCTGCTGTTGTGTTGATGATGCCATCTAATCATCTTATCCTTCTCCTCCTGCCCTCAGTCTTTCCCAGCATCAGGGTTTTTTTTCCCAGATCAGCATCATCTTTTCCAATGAGTTGGCTAACACGCTTATTTCCAGCCACTGCCCTCTGTCACGTCAGCCCATCTGAAAACCAGACCTGACTTTTTCTCTTCAGATTACTTGTCATGCACTTTCCTATGAGGCCGTAAGTGTGGGCTGAGGGAAGGATGGCCGGTGTCACAGGAGTAGGTAAAGCAAGAGTACAAGCCTCCTGTTTGTGGAACTTAGTTTCAGATGCTCTTCACCCTTAGTATGCTACATACACCACTTTCACTTGCAGACATGGTATTCCTGGATGTATCCTTCCCTAATACTAGTTGAATCAGATAGTGCCCAGTTCATGATAAGTCCATGGCCATCTCATGTCCCTTGTCAAGGCTGCATGATTATCTAATATAGTCAGGTGTCCTGTCACCACTGGGAGCCAGCAGCAAGCCAGGATTTCCTGTCAAAAGGAAAACAGTTATTTATTGACTAAAGCATGTCTTAGCCCCCAGACCTTTGGTCCTTCTGCTCTTCTGTTTTGGCTCCAAGTATCTCAATCAGCTGTAGGCATTTCCATTAGTTACTGAGACCAGAACAGAGATCCTTGTTGTATCCTGGCCCACATGGAGTGCGTTCTCTCACCTCGCTGAATGCTGAGCCTTTTAGGTCACTCAGGAGATAGAGAAGAACACAGGTGGGTGGAATGAGAGATACTGACATTCGTGCCTCTTTTTTGGTGGTAGCAGATGAAGAGCACAACAGTTTTTCTCTTTGGAGGAAATACCTTAACATGCTTCCACATCATAGCACCTTTGGAAACTTTGCGCAGGGCACAAAATTTACTCTGAATTCTTTTAGCATTTATCTTCTGTCCATTGGTACAGGCTTGTATTGCCAGGGTGTCTGAGGCTACCTTTTGTTTCCTGTTAACACATTCTATCTGTATGACGCCCTCTTGTCCTGTGAAACAGTGAGATGATGAGGTTCCTGTAGGCTGAGCTGCAGTGAGAACTGGAGTTTATATCGCGTAATGTCAGCAAGATGGAAGTAGCCTGCTGTCGGCCAGGTGAAAGCAGGTAGCTTTCTGTTTTCTCTGCTGTTTGGGACAGAGAAACACACCTGCACATACACATTGAGCTCTGAGATCAGTAGCTGCCAACCAGGGCAGGCAATGTGCTGATTCTCTCCAGTAGAACTCACAGCTCGATCTGCAGCTGCAGCAGGGGCTGCTCCTGGTAAAATCTGTGGTAACTGCTGTCATCCTCAAAGCCGTCTGTGTTCTATGGAGGCCTGATGCCAAACAGGAGGGGAGAGAGGAGTCAGCAGCATGCCTGTCTCAGTCTCTGAGATGATCCCTCAGAAGATGTGGTATCTCTTTCATTGTTGTTTGCAGTGCAGAGAAACTTTGGATTTCTTTTCAGCTCATCTCATCACAGCAGTTCTCATTATATGAATCAAGGTGCAAATGTGGGAGTTCTTCCTGTTTCTGAGTATATGTTCCATCCACAAACTCAAGATCTGGGCAGATAATCATAAGACAGACTTCATTTGTGTTTGTCACTCATGAAACCTTCAACTTGGCCAGTAGAGCACAGGGGTATTGAGTCCTCGGGGATCAACATTACATCAGGACAGGGACCCGTAAGTCCCGAAAGGTCTAGCTTTCTCTTTCTCCAGTGCACTGCTGCTGCTGCTGCTGCTAAGTCGCTTCAGTCGTGTCCAACTCTGTGCGACCCCATAGACGGCAGCCCACCAGGCTCCGCCATCCCTGGGATTCTCCAGGCAAGAATACTGGAGTGGGTTGCCATTTCCTTCTCCAATGCATGAAAGTGAAAAGTGAAAGTGAAGTCGCTTAGTTGTGCCCGACTCTTAGTGACCCCGTGGACTGCATCCTACCAGGCTTCTCCCTCCAGTGCACAGTTGTCCCCAAAAGTAACGCTTTGGGAAGAAGGACGAATTAACTGACAGGATTAGGATGTCAGTGAAGGGTTCTTTCCTGAAGGACCAGCTGCTCTCTGAATCAGGGGCTCTGGGACTGCCTCTGACTCAGGCTGGGACCCAGAGGATACTCCTGGACCTTATGGTGCTTGATCAGGCAGGGCCTCTGTTACCCTAGAGGTTATATGGGAGTTTCTTTAGATTCTCAGCTCTTCCACAAATCTCTCAGTAGCCATCCTCCACCAAATATTCCTGTACCTCAGGGCGTATTAATAACTTAGGTCCTCTGGGTCCTTATGTGTGCTCTGCCTGACTGCTTCTGGGCACTTGGCTCCACTTTTCCTTACCTCGTGGAAATCTGGGAGCCTATTTCAAGGGCAGCCTCTGCCATACTGACCTTCTCTGTGGCTCCCCGAGGGGTCAAGTTAAGAGGTGGGTGACCATGACACATGACAGATGTCTCTCAGTCTTCATATTTCTGTCTCTGTCTTTTACTGTCACATTGCTAGCATCCAGATATTCTGATTTCTGTTCTGGGCTATGCAGAAGGCAGAAAGTTTGAGTTGGGCTTTTATAGGATAGTTCTAATTAAAGACAAACACTTTGGCCACTGTGATGAATTCCCAGTTTCATCCCTGAAATGCGTTTTGTAGTGATATATTACAATACCTAACAGACAGAAGCTAATCAAGGAACTTCTCGGAGTACTTTCATGTCTGTTTTCTTATTTCCTCTTCAGATAACCTTGTGGTATAAATAGAACTAGATTCTTACAGATGAGGAAACAGGTTCAGAAAAGGTAATTACTTTTCTGGAGGCAGAACTAGGACTGGAACCTGAATCCCTTGACTCCTTACCTTGTGCTGTCTCTTCAACACACGCCTAGTGGCTCACATAGGGTGGCATACGTGTCTCTATCCGGAAACCACAGTTCACAGTTGTGTTAGATGCTGGTTGCCCCTAATTACAGCTTATATTTAAGAATATATTTGCAAGTAAGTTAACAAACACACTTGACAGAAACCTAGGAAGTTACAAATGAAAATTGTAGGTAAAAAGAGTATGTGCATGTTTGTATTTTCTCTGTAATATTCACACCTTCAGTTTCTATCTCTATGCAATAATTCTCTCCAGAGGAAATACATCTGCTACTTTCTAAATGCATCCACTGCTTGCTTTAGAAGTCCCTGAATGGGACTTCCATCTCTTCCTCCTGTAAGAGGATTTGGAGACAGGTTGAGGGGTTGTTTAATTGAGGAAGTTCTGCAGGTTGAAACCCAGCCTATTTTGTTGTCCATCTTACCTGATCTGCATAGTAATGGCTAAGCCTAAGATCAGTCTGTTGATCATTGTTGCTAAATCATTTTCTGTATTTTTTTCTCCCAAGAAACATAAAATTTTTGAAGATTAGTGTTACATGTACTTTATAAGTTCGCTCAGTGCCCTGCCATCTTAACTATTCATGTTTAGAGCATCACATGAAGGCGTTCTTAATGAGATTTAGTGCAGGCCTCTGCTGTTATCTCACTGGAGGGTTTGCTGGAGGCTGGCTTTCCCGACAGCCCTGACCACAGAGTGTTGGAATGCGGGGCTGACGTCACAGCCGCTCCTGGGAATGTTCTGCATTCCTCTTCCTGGCAGTGGTCAGGTGGCTTCCAGCAAGAATGAAGGATAACAGCTTCCAAAGAAGAAAAAGAAAGAGGAGGAAGAGAACAGTTTATAATCAAACTATTGTGGGGGAGGCACTTTTATTCTGAGCCAAAATTGAAATTAGAACCAGATGTCTAACATTCTGATGCTGCACGAATGTTAAATGCATTTATTAATGACTGTAATAGCTGAGTTATTTGGCTTCTTATTGAACTTAAGTTTTGAAACTCTCTTTAAGAATTCTGGAAAAACAACTTCTTGTAGTTGATATTTTATCTGCAGGCACCTTTTTGAGTGTAAAGGGGGGTGGGGAATGGCGCACTGAGGCCCAGGTGCTGTGGTTAATGAACAGGCTGTGTAAAATCTGATAATCTTCGGAAACATGACTTCTGAAACATGAAGTCTCTGTAATGTGTTAATGTAGTAACTTCAATCCATTAATTAGGGGAGAGGTATATTCTATTAAGATATATGCTACAGAAGTTTTTTTCCTGAAAATATTCGCATTAACGTTGTTGTTTCTGAATATTATGTTACTGGCCAAGCCAGGTATTCAAAACAAAACATAGCAGACTCTTAATATAATAAACACAGATTTCCCAGAAGTCATTCAACTCTGCAGTAGTGTGTGCAACAGAAAATTGGACAGTAACTGAGTTAAGTTTAAACTTAATTTGTGTTTTCCTGTCTTCTAGGCACTGAAGTACTTTGTTCACAGTGATTGTACTGGCTTAGCATATCATAATTTGTGTGTGTTAAAGTAAAAAAGTTTTTTCTTTTTTTTTTTAAACAGTGCCTTTCAGTAGATTCTCTTATTTCTGTATCATAGCAGTTACATTAAAACAGTTCTCCAGTTTAGGTGAACTATGTTTGAATACTTCCTGTTACATATTGAAATGGAAAGTTGGCCTCCTGTTGTAGGTCATGTCGCTGGTAAGGAATTTCCAGAAATGTGGAGAAGTGCTGACTCATGGTGTACAGTGGACTGATCCCACTGCAGTAAGTCATGAGGGGGTTTTCTGAGTTCCTCGTTGAAGCAAGCAAAATATGCCTGGGTAATGTGCTACTTTATTTTTAGATGTAGCTGTGGGGGTGGAAGAGAGGCTGTTGGTTGGACTATTAGTCTTGCTAATAGCTTTAAAAGTTCTAGGGTTAGGTATGTGTGTAAATGTGTTTTTCTACAGGCTATTATTAGAATTTGGAAACCAGATTGTTTTTGTTGTAGTCACCTACTGTTGTTCTGTCTGAATCTTGCCCCCCACAGGAACCCCATGCCCTCAGGCTGGGATGGTGTCTGGCTGTGGGCTCTATGAAATGTCAGGGATGGTGGTGCTTGCGTTTAGGGGGGTTGGTCCAGAAAGAGGTGTTGAATTCTTTGTATCTATAATTGGAAGTTTCTGAAACTAATAGTAATGATTTACAACTTTAAATATTAGCGGGCAGAAGTTAGCAGAAAAACTAAGATTTGTTGCGTTTAATGTACCTGGCTTTGTCCTGAATATTTTACGTATGTTAAATTGTCTAAATCTGAAGTTACCGGTTGAAATTTATTTTTCATTCATTTGGTATGGAGATGTCTGCTAAATTTGAGGGAGAGGAGCTATCTATAACAAAAATTCACTTCTAAATGCATATCTAATCTCATCTAATGCAAAGTGTACCCATCCATCAATTCCACAAACACTCGCCGAGTAACTGTTCTGTTCCAGGCCAGTGCTGCTGGGTGCTGGGCGCTAGGCGATGAGTGCTGGGTGATAGGTGCTGTGGAAGATGTGCCCTTAGTTCCCTCTCTGAGGGCAGCGGTGCTGCATGTAGGACCAGAGCAGGAAGCACACGTTCATGGTTTGTGCAGCATTCTGTTATGGCTATCGTGGTAGAATTCTATAGGTACAGTGGGGCACAAAGAAGGGATATACTTAGATCTATGCTAGATTCTGTCAGATTGTGCTGTGCTTAGTCGCTCTTTGCAACCCCATGAAATGTAGCCCACCAGGCTTCTCCTCTGTTCCTTGGATTTTCCAGGCAAGAATCCTGGAGTGGGTTGCCTCTTTTAATATGATTCTGAGGATGTCAAACTTGATGACTGAAAGTAATTTGAGTAGGCAGTGCTGAAAAAAACAAGCTTATAAGGGAGATGAGGGAAGTACTCCAGTATATGTGACAGTTACTCAGGACTGCTTAAGAGGAAATTTAAGAAATTTAAATATTTCCTTACGTCAAGTCATTTCCTTCCATACACACGTACATCTCACAAAACAGCATGACAGTCGCCTTGTGTGTCTGAGTCTACCCTTCTCACACACTCCTAAAGAGATTGAGTGGCTCTTTGTTAACACTCACCATGGAATCATAGAGCATGTTCTAAAACTGTTTCCTGTTATGTGAAGGTTGACAGAAGGAAGAGTAGGTGTCCTTCTGGTGAGTAGAGCCGCTGCCATTGGGGAGGCACATGGAACTCTGCAGGTGGCCTGCAGGCGGAAGCCCCGCTGAGCAGCTGTTCAGGGAGCTCTTGTCCTGTCTCCTGACCACCTCTATTGTCACCTTCTGCTGAGCTATACCAAGGGAGTCATTGACCTGTTTTGAGAGGTGATCATAAGGAATTATTAACAGAACGATGCTCATATTTCAGAATGCAGGAATAGTTCTCTTCCTTTTCCAAATGTGTGTTCGCTAATTACATTGCAGAGAAAATCCTTGCCGACCTCTGGTAGGTGTTTTGCTTGAGAATGGGATAAGCACCGGCAGGGCATAGCCAATAGCCCTGAGGCTGGAGGTGATGCAGAGGCACCTAGGGCCTGTCACGCCATCCACATGGGATCCTCCAGTAATCTACAAAGCCCAGGAGTGTCTAGAAATTTAACATATTTGTTGACTGAGTAAGTGATGTTTCTATACTTTGAGACAAAACTACATTCTTTACTTTGTAAACTCTCGTATATGTATACACATAATTCATCAATGCTTAAAAAAAAACAGTGGCAAATACACATCACATAACATAAAACCATTTTAATATTTTTATACATATTCAGTGGTATTAAGTACATTTGTAACGTGTTGCAAGCATCACCAGTGTACAGAGCTTTTTCATCATCTCAGACAGAAACTGTACCCATTTAATAATAATTCCCCACCTCTTTCCCCAGCCGCCCCCCACAGCTCCTGGTAACCTCCGTTATACCTTCATCTCTATAGACTTGCTTATTCTAGGTAACTCGTATAAGTGGAGTTACACAGTATTTGTCCTTTTGTGTCTGACTTCTCTCACCTAGCTTAATGTCCTCAAAGTCCATGCCACTCTATGGATGGATCACATCTTATTTATTCATTCATTTGTTAACAGACACTAGAGTTGTTTCTACCTTTCATTTATTGTGGAAAATGCTGCTGTGAACATCGATTTACAAATACCTGTTTTAGTTACTGCTTTCAGTTCTTTTGAGCATATATCTAGGAGTGAAAATAGTAGAGCATATGTTCATTCTGTGTTTAACTTTTTGAGGAACTCTTGTAGTTTTCCACAGTGGCCCAGCCATTGCCCATTCCCACCAGCAGTGGGTTCTAGTTTCTCGATGTCCTCACCAATGCTTGATATTTTCCTTTTAAAAAAATAGCGATTCTAATGGGTGTGGGGTGGTATTTCATCCTGGTTTTGGTTTGAGTTTCCATCATGACTAGCGATGTTGAGCACATAATACACTTTGAAATTCCAAAATAACCCAGAAAACAATTAAAAGTCTCTAAGAAGATGAAGAGTTCCTCATCAGACCATTTTCACTGCAACTGTGGCCTCTCCAGCCCACAAACACAGTTTCTTCAACATTTGCATCTGTGACTGAAGGCTGGGACCACTGTTCTCAGGGCTCAGAAAAATAGAAAAAGTTCTTTTCAAGTCAGGTAACCGTTCAACATGGAGAAGGCAATGGCACCCCACTCCAGTACTCTTGCCTGGAAAATCCCATGGATGGAGGAGCCTGGTAGGCTGCAGTCCATGGGGTCGCTAAGAGTTGGACACAACTGAGCGACTTCACTTTCACTTTTCACTTTCACGCATTGGAGAAGGAAATGGCAACCCACTCCAGTGTTCTTGCCTGGAGAATCCTAGGGACAGGGGAGCCTGGTGGGGTGCTGTCTATGGGGTCGCACAGAGTCGGACACGACTGAAGCGACTTAGCAGCAGCAGCAGCAACCCTTCCACAACATGTTCTTTTGCTGTGTTTGTATCAGATTCATTAAGTATGAAAAATGATTATGTTCACTTACACTTACTAATTTTCTTAAACAAACCAAGCTTTTAATCTAAAACTATGTGCGTGTGTGTGCTCAGCTGTGTCTGTGACCACATGGATTGTAGCCCGCCAGGCTCCTCTGTCCATGAGATTTCCCAGCAAGAACGTTGGAGTGGCCATTTCCTCCTTCAGGAGAACCTTTTGACCCAGGGATCGAACCTACATCCCTTGGTTTCCTGGATTGGCAGGTGGATTCTTTACCAGCTGCGCCACCTGGGAAGTCAGTCTAAAGCTATATGTAGGCATTAGGTAATTGGAAAAGAAAGGGTCTATACCGTGAGGGCATGTGAAAATGATGAAATCAATTAAATGTTTAATTCTGTACTAGTAATTTCATGATTTCATTATTTACATTTATTGCCTTAATATGTTTATATTTAATGCTTTAATATATTTTGGTGTATAATATGAGATAGGGATCAATTTTAATGTTTTCCAAATAATTTTATCAGCCTCACTTTCTAAATAATTTTCCATCACTGACTCTAAATATTTCTCTTATTGCTTATTATATTCCTGTATCCTAGGATTTATTTCTTTGCTCTATATTCTGTTTTGTTGTGTTGATAGACAGTAAACCTTGATATAAATCAATGCCTTGCTTCTGTGTATGTATGAATAATTTATAGATAAATACACTTGATCGGGGGGCAAAATCATTAAAAATTTTAAAACAAAGTGCATGATCGGTTTCAAAAATAACAGCCTACCAGTCCATGAACACAACATCTGGCGGGTTTTGTAATTCTTCTCTTGCCCTTGGGTTTGACCGTTGTTCATTCAGTCAGCACAGCTTCATCCCACCTTCAGGCAGGGTTGTTACTTCAGGACGACCCGACTTCACTACAGATGCACAGCCCACGCTTGGGATCTCAGCAATGAAGGGTACTTTGCTTGACTCACTTTTCTTTGTTGCTCAGTTTTCTTGAGAAACTCTACAAAGGAATTTTAGAGCAATATGCTTATTATAACAGAGGGAGTTTTTTTTTTTTTTTTAAGTACTTTATTGATCAGCGGAGAAGGGAATGGCAAGCCACTCCTGTACTCTTGCCTAGAAAATCCCATGGATGGAGGAGCCTGGTAGGCTGCAGTCCATGGGGTCGCTACAAGTCGGACGCGACTGAGCGACTTCACTTTCACTTTTCACTTTCACACAATGGAGAAGGCAATGGTGGCCCACTCCAGTGTTCTTGCCTGGAGAATCCCAGGGACGGCAGAGCCTGGTGGGCTGCCGTCTATGGGGTCGCACAGAGTCGGACACGACTGAAGTGACTTAGCAGCAGCAGGTCTTTAAGGATCCCCTAAGTTCCTTGGATTGCAAGAAGATCAAACCAGCCAATCCTAAAAGAAATCAGGGTTGAATATTTATTGTAAGGACTGATGCTGAATCTGAAGCTCCATTATTTTGGCCACCTGATACAAAGAGCCAGCTCATTGGAAAAGACCCTAATGCTGGGAAAGATTGAAGGCAGGTGGAGAAGGGGACAACAGAGGGCGAGATGGTTGGATGGCATCACTGACTCAACAGACATGAATTTGAGCAAATGCTGGGAGGTGGTGAAGGACAGGAAAGACAGGAAAGACTGGCGTGCTGCAGTCCATGGGGTTGCAAAGACCTGGACATGACTGAGTAACTGAACAACGACATAGCTTGCTAGTGATCAGTTTAACATTGGCCCCAAGGAGGTCACCTGTTCTGGTCACCTTTTTACTTCATGTTAAAATTGGCACAGCTTTAAAAAAAGTTTTTATTGAAGTGTAGTTAGGAATAAAACATAGCCATCCTATATTTTATTTGGTAAATCGGACAACTGTTTACCTTAAGCTGAATTATACATAATATATTTAAAATGTTGTGTTACTTTCTGCTGTAGAGCAAAATGAGTCATTTATACATATATATGTACCACCTGACCTGCCTGTTGAGAAATCTGTATGCAGGTCAGGAAGCAACAGTTAGAACTGGACATGGAACAACAGACTGGTTCCAAATAGGAAAAGGAGTACGTCAAGGCTGTATATTGTCACCCTGTTTATTTAACTTATATGCAGAGTACATCATGAGAAACGCTGCACTGGAGGAAACACAAGCTGGAATCAAGATTGCCGGGAGAAATATTAATAACCTCAGATATGCAGATGACACCACCTTTATGGCAGAAAGTGAAGAGGAACTAAAAAGCCTCTTGATGAAAGTGAAAGTGGAGAGTGAAAAAGTTGGCTTAAAGCTCAACATTCAGAAAACGAAGATCATGGCATCTGGTCCCGTCACTTCATGGGAAATAGATGGGGAAACAGTGGAAACAGTGTCAGACTTTATTTCGGGGGGCTCCAAAATCACTGCAGATGGTGACTGCAGCCATGAAATTAAAAGATGCTTACTCCTTGGAAGGAAAGTTATGACTAATCTAGATAGCATATTCAAAAGCAGAGACATTACTTTGCCAACAAAAGTCCGTCTAGTCAAGGCTGTGGTTTTTCCTGTGGTCATGTATGGATGTGAGAGTTAGACTGTGAAGAAGGCTGAGCACTGAAGAATTGATGCTTTTGTACTGTGGTGCTGGAGAAGACTCTTGTATTGCAAGGAGATCCAACCAGTCCATTCTGAAGGAGATCAGCCCTGGGATTTCTTTGGAAGGAATGATGCTACTGAAAACTCCAGTATTTGGAGCTGAAACTCCAGTACTTTGGCCACCTCATGCGAAGAGTTGACTCATTGGAAAAGACTCTGATGCTGGGAGGGATTAGGGGCAGGAGGAGAAGGGGACGACAGAGGATGAGATGGCTGGATGGCATCACTGACTCGATGGACGTGAGTCTGAGTGAACTCCGGGAGTTGGTAATGGACAGGGAGGCCTAGCGTGCTGCGATTCACGGGGTCGCAAAGAGTCAGACACGACTGAGTGACTGAACTGAACTGAACTGATGTATATATATATCTAGTCTTTTTTTAGATTCTTTTCCCGTGTAGGTCATTACGGAGTACTGAGTAGAGTTCCCTGTGCTACACAGTAGGTCCTTGTTAGTTATGTCTTTGACATATAGTAGTGTGTTTGTGTCAATCCCAGTCTCCTAATTTATCCCTCCCCCGCTTCCCCTTTGTTAACCGTAAGTTTGAAACTGGCACACATTCTGAGTGTTTGTTTGATATGAATGAAACAAAACTTAAATTGTTGAGTTTTGTGCTTGTATCAAGCAAACTGAAGAGTGGTTTGTTCATTTTAGAGTTTGACTTCAGAATCTTTGTCCCTGAATTTTCTCCTCTCAGTCCCCGGGGTGATTCCTGCCTCTCCTGGTCTGCCTTGTGACCACGCAAGACAACACGCAGCTGATGGCATGAACGTTCTTGTTCTTTGGAGAAGAAGCTCACTGGATATAATGTTTCATGGATGTTACTTCTTTTCATCCTTAACACAAATATAAGAGAAGCATAACTGTCTGAAATTTTCAGATGGGGAGACTGAAGTCAGGGAGATGAGATCATTCGCTGCATGTCCACCACTCTTGAGGCTGGCAGAGCCATGTGCAGGGCAGGTCGGCACCTAGAAGGAGTTCTGGTTACCTGGCTTCAGAAAGGAGCCCCATCTTTGTCTTAGACTTGCTGTAGTATGGAGCACATGGAGAGCAAGGGATGTCAAGTTTTCCTGAGCTTTTGGTAGTCTGTTGAAATGACCTTGAGAAAATTTAAAGCAACTGGCTGAGGCTCTCAAGAGTTTTGTAGGGACCTTTTCCTGATGTGCTCTGCGACTTTCATATTACTGTGGTCATGGCCTTTCCCAGACTTTGCTCTTTCAGAGAAAAGGGTATGGGTAGCATTTGAGATTGCCTCTTGGATCCCAGTCCTCCCCCAGCAGAGAGTCTCTTCAGAGTGGGCGTCAGGTCAGAGGCAGAGTGGGTGGGACCCAGCAGAGGGCCCCAGGTGCATGTTGAGGGTGACCTCATTCACTTTTACTGTGGATGTTTGATTAAGTTGCTTTGATGAATAAATAGTAGTAACTATCTTCCTTTCCTTACTACTTTCTCCTCAAGAGCAAATGATTAAAGCCAGAAATTTCTGTCTTGGGTATTATGGAATGTATGTTGGTATAAATGAAGGAAATATGGAAATGGCGAGGAGGATTTTAGAAGAAATACCTAGATGTTTTTGTTGTCCTAATAGAGAGTAGATCCATTTTGTATTTGAAAGCATTTCAGGTGGGTTTTATAGATGCATTTCAGTTAGTTTTAGGGTAGCGTTTCACATTAATGAAGGATGCTGCTAGATCTTAGAAGTGTGTGAGCAGTAGAGAAATGATTTTAGCCCTGAGAGGATCATGCTGTCCCACCTGCTCGTTGCTTCAGTAAGCATGTGGCTTTGACTGGCTGTGCGGCACTGTGACACATCACTGCATGTACCCACACACGTTCCCTCGCATTATCTCTTTCTCCAAACTTGTGAGGAAAATAACCATTGTAAAATTCATTTATTTTCCCTGTTTGGTTGTCAGTGGCAGAAAAAGCTGATGAAGGCTTGGTCAGAGCCAGCGTGGAAAGGCAAGGGCCTGTGAGCTCAGAGGCCTGGCTCAGAGGTTGCCGGCTTCCAGAGTAGCCTTGGCCTGACTGGTCTCCTCTCCAAGTTTGCAGGACTGACTGGGCTACAGGTGTGTTCATGTCAGAAATCACAAATCACTGTGTTGTGTGCACCATATTCTATTGTTTTCCTTTTTTGAAAAGACCATTGTAGGTAGAAATTATTTGTAGAATTTTAAAACATGGTTTTAAAATCCAAGTTTATATTATTATTTTTTAATCCTAAAAAATATTTTATTTTCTGGATATCTTTGTTTTTGGATAGTTTTTTTTTTTTTTTTTCTTCTTCTTCTTCTTCCAGGTAGTAATATTCTGTTTCTGGGAAAGCTCTTTATTATGTATTATTTGTGAAATCTACAGTAATCTAATAATGTTTCTGCCACATTGTTTTAAAAGCAACATTTAAGATAAGGAATTTTTTTAAGTTTTAAGGCAATTTTTTCTTTCACAAGTTGAACCTGGCTACTAGTTTGGTGTATTTTCGCCTAAGTTCTATTTTATGAGCTTCCTGGTGCTTTATTGAACTCCTGTTTCACTGACCCTGACCGAATCAGTAAGGTGGAGGCATTGCACACAGATGGACTTTGGTGGGATTGTGACCTCAAATGGTAACTTCGTGGCCTGAAAATCTGGCTTGGGAGTCTGGAGCTTTGATGACTGTGCTTTAGGGGAGACCCCTACTATGTGACACAGAGACTTGGAGCTGTGGCTGTGACACTTGAGCTGTTTCTCCCCTTAGTTGAGCCACCAGCCTCAGGGTTGTCAGTTCAGCGCTGTTGTCCTTGACCTTCCGCTCACTCCTGAACCTGTCATGTCTGACTCTTTATGACCCCATGGACTGTAGCACGCCAGGCTTCCCTGTCCTTCACCATCTCCCAGAGCTTGCTCAGACTCATGTCCTGTGAGTTGGTGATGCTGTCTGGCCATCTCATCCTTTCTCCTGCCCTCAGTCTTTCCCAGCAGGACCCCCAGTGTACAGCAGATTGCACCCAGCTTTGCCACTCTTTGCTCTTTATTGCTCCTTGCTGTATATCCTAAAGAAGCCTCTCAGTTTTTCTTCCAATAGTAATAGCACCTCTTGAATTCATTAAAATAATGTCCTTGTGGGGTTAAGAAACATTTCCCCCCTTCTTACTCCTCATCTAAACCTTGAAGTCAGGGAAGCCTGTACTTTACTTCATGTTAACCCCTCTACACTCCGCTCCCGTATGCCCAAATGGAAATCTCTGTGAGGGGCGCTTGGCCCCTTGTGTTTCACGTGTCTGGCTCCTGGAGTCACTGTCATTTAGGTCAGGGCCAGCCGTGCTGTGGCAGCAGGGCAAGTTCCTGTCTCTCCTGACCCCTCCCTCCTGAAACCACTGGCCCAGCACTCCAATTTGTCCCTCCAGCCAGAGGCAAGGGAGACGGGCATGTAAAACCCCCGGTGTGTTTCTGGGGGTGTGGAGGTCTTCCCTCCCTCCAGCTCTGAGACCCCTGTGAAGTTATTCAGGTGACCCAGGGGACAAGAGCGGGCTGATACAGTGTCAGAGAGGGTTGCGGAGTGGAAGGGGTTGGCAGAACTAGATAACTTTACTGCCTTCCAAGACTGATAATCGGTATCCAGAGGGGGTGGAGCAGAGCTCCCAGCCGCTCCAGGGCCTGGCTGTGGGCATTCAGAGGTCCTGCACAGTATTTCTAGATCATCTGAGTGAAACGGCATCTCTTGTATGGGCCTTTAACACCTGGAAGCTCTTATTTCCAAAGGCTGTCAGTCAAGGTGTCAAGGCCCTGCTGTGAATTAAGGTGACACGCCCTGTTTGAATTGGATTTCCTGCTCGTTCTGATGGCAGGCATTATTCCCGGACAGGGTGAATTCAGTTCCAGTGTTTGCTTGTAAAACTGAATCCAGTCATTGTATTTGTCGTTTGGCTTTTTGCCTGCTGTTAAAGCACAGAGCAAACTTCTGCTAGTTCGTCCCTATGGTTCTGAGTCCTCCGCAAAGAACAGGGACGGGAAAGGGGAAAACCCAGAGGGTGACTGAGTTCATTTACATACGGTGCCAGAGGGCAGCTGTGTGCTGCCTGGCCGTCACATGACCCTGTGCAGAATCCCAGTGTTCCACTTACTGGAATAGGAGACAGCCTGAAAACCCCAGCACACAGGAACTGCTTAAGATCTCTTTATGGTTCTCAGCTTAGTGTTGGCAGCTGAATACCGCAATTCTACTGTGTAAAAAACATAGGTGAAAAATAGGCTTCATGTTTCTCCCTCTTTTCAAAGTTTTGTTCAAGAAAGAACTTCTCTAAAGGAGCAGACTCACGGGGCCCTGCTGGTTGGCTCAGCCCGACTGGACTCTGCCCACTGAGTCGTCCTGAGGGCCCAGATCAGCAGGCTGCTGTTGGGATTTGTGAGTGAGGTTTGCAAGGCCACACCCTCTACCTGGACTAATAGAAGATGTGATTCAGTCCACTCAGTATGACTCCAGGTGGTCCACACATGGCTGAGTGCAGTAGACACGTTGCAGAGTGTGCATTAAGAAGGATTATTTTTCCCATTAAATGTGAAGGGCATCCAGAAGGATCCAGCAGCGCAGCCACCCCAGGTACCATAGGGGTACAGTACTTAGAGTCGTTCCCCTGGGTTAAACTCTGAGCCCTCCTAACCTGGGGAAAGGATAAGGTGGGGGGGTGGGCTGATCAGCTGCTGCTGCAAATCTGTTCCCTCTCTGAGGCAGCCCCGCCTGAAGTGAAATGAGGGGTGTGGTGGTGATGCCCCGGGGTGGATTCCCATCCTGCCCTGGTGACCTTACAGCCTCTGTGTCCCTTGCTGCCCCTATTTTATTTAATTCTGGTCTGGCCCGTTGGGTTAGAGCTAGATCACTTTTTCCTCAGACTTAGTTTATATAAATGGAAGAAATTTGAGTGTTTAATTGAGTAAATATCAATAAGTTTTGAGTTTTTTATTAGTGAGGAGCAGAGAGCCCTGCTGCCTTGCTGCTGCTTTGCTCAGTACTAAGAGAATATCCAAACATCTGAGAAACAGGTTTTGGCCACAGGGAGCCCATGGTCTTCTTTTGGGTAGAATACCTAAGCCCAGCCAACTGTCATCTCAGAGCAGAGTGTGAACAGAAAGAAAGACCCAGGTTCCCACGTGGATGTTTTGTAGACTGGACAGTAATCAGATGTGGGAAAAAAAGAGCTGGTGGGTGGTAAGCTTCCCAGAGCCTGCCGCGGGAATGGTGCAAACAAGGAGGGCCCAAGGAGAGCAATAGGAAGAGTTAAAGGCCCAAATGAAGCCATCAGAACAGGAGTTCTGATTTCGTTTCTGGTCTGACATACAAGGAACTTGGAAGGCACTTCTATTTTCACAACAAGAAAAAAGCCAAAGAAACAAAATCAGCAGCTCCTTTAGGTCCGACAGAGAATTGAAGTCCTAGGGCGCATCCCTGCCCCACAATAGAGAGAGATGGGCGAGCAGATGTAGCAACTTGTAGAGGCTTCACTGGGACCAGAACTGGGGTGGAAGGGCTTTGAAAGTGCAAGTGTTGGTCGCTCAGTCATGCCCAACTCTTGGCAATTTCATGGATGGCACCCCACCAGGCTCCTCTGTCCTTGAGATTTTCCAGGCAAGGATACTGGAGTGGTTTGCCATTTCCTTCTCCAGGGGATCTTCCTGACCTAGGGATCAAACCCAGGTCCCCTGCACTGCACTGCTCAGTCTTTAGCGACTGAGCCATCAGGGAAGCCGGAAGGGCCTTAACAGTAGTGGAAGAACTACTGGGGCTCAGTGCGGACAAGCCAGAGAGTTAAAAATCCCAGGGGCCCCACCTTGGGGGTGAGGGTACAGTTTTGTGAGACTACTTCTCAGAGCCCTACCAGATTCTCACAGAAAAGATCAGAGAAAATTCCCCCCAGGCACCTGGCTTGGAGAGGGAACAGGAACCATTTTGAAAGACACCAGGGCACTCTTTACTTCTTAACAGGTCCTGGCCTCGGGGAACTATCTAACCAGGTCTTATCAGAGCCTCTTGGCTCAGCCCTAAAGAATCCGCCTGCAGTACAGGAGACACAGGAGATGCAGGAGACATGGGTTGGATCCCCTGGAGGAGGAAATGGAAACCCACTCCATTATTCTTGCCTGGAGAATGCCATGGACAGAGGAGCCTGGTGGGCTACAGTCCGTGGGGTCTCAAAAAGACAGGACTGAACACGACTGTTAGAGCCCAACAGACCTGGTGGGGAGGGAAGAGAGCCCATGCCAGATTCCTCCATCTTCCTGTCTCACCTGAGGGGGTCATAGTCCAGAGGCTTAGGCTCAGGAAGCCCTGAGACCTGATCGTAGGCTCTAGGACATTTGCTTCACCCCTCAGGTCCTGCCTCACCTCCACACCAGGTCTCCTTGTACTGTCACGGGAGTAAAACTGAAAGGGCCACACGTCTCAGACCTCCTTTAAGAAGCCTCTTGGGAAAGGCAGACACAAAGGGCAGACAAAACAGTGACCACAGAGAAAGTTTTTGGCTATGACGACTACAGCTACGCACGCAGCAAAGACAGTGTGAATCCTCATGAGGCAGACGTAAAGCCTCATGCTAAGGGCCTGCACACCTCAGTTCCTTGGACCCAGGACATCATATCTGGCTTTCAACAGTAAGTTGCAACACATTCTAAAAGGCAAAAATCATAATTTGAAGAACAGATCAAGCATTAGGACTGGACATAGATGTGGCAGAGATGTTGGAATCACTCAGATTAGGAACGGAAAACAGTTGTGTTAGTATCCTGGGGGGCTGTAAAGGAAAAAGTGGACAACCAGGCAAGAACAGATGGGTAGTGCAAGCAGAGGGAGAGAAGCCCTAAGAAAGAAGCAAAAGAAAATGATAGAAATCAAAGGCACGGTGACGTGAAGTGTGCCTTTGGTGGGCTCATCAGCAGACTGAACATGCCCAGGGAAAGAATCCACGAGCTGGAAGAATGGTCAGTAGAACTTTCAAAACTGAAGTGTAGAGGGAGAGAAAAAGAGTAATGAAAAGGGAACATAGTATCCAAGAACTGTGGGACAGTGGCAGAAGATAAAAGGTACAGAGGATGAGAGGGCCTTCCCAGCTGACTCAGTGGTAGAGAACCCGCCTGCCAGTGCCGGAGACTTACAGGAAATGCGGTTTGACACCCAGGTCAGGAAGATCCCCTGGAGAAGGAAATGGCAACGCACTCCAGTATTCTTACCGGGGAGATCCCATGGACAGAGGAGCCTAGTGGACTATAGTCCATGGGGTCGCAAAAGGGACAGATCAGTCATAGAGTGACTGATCTCTATGGAAACAGCATGGAAGGTCTGCAAAAAATTAAAAATAGAACTACCACATGGTCCAGCAATCCTACTCCCAAAGAAAACGAAAACGCTAATTTGGAAAGGTATATGCACCCCAGTGTTCACTGAAGCATGATTTATAGTAGTTAAGACAGGGAAGCAACGTAAGTGTCCATCGATGGATGAATGGGTAAAGAAAATGTGGTGTGTGTGTTCCACACACAAGGGAATAATATTCAGGCATTAAAAATGAAGGCAGTCTAGCCATTTGTGAATATAATGCACTGTGCTAAATTTAAGTCAGGAAAAGAAAGATAAGTACCATTTGACTTCACTTATATGTCGAATTTAAAAAGAACAGCAACAAAACAAGCTTATAGAGAGAGCAGATTGGTGGTTACCAGAGACAAGAGATGAGAATGGGAGAAGGTGGCAGAAAGGGTGAAAATGTACAAACTTGTAGTTATGCAGTTAATGAATCCTGGAGATGTAATGTACCCAGGATGGCTATAGTTAATAACACCATACGCACATTTGAAAATTGCTGCACGAGTAGCTCCTAAAGTTCTTGTCATAAGAAAAAAAAATCTTGTAACTGTGTATGGTGATGGATGTCAACTAGATTACTGTGGTGATGATTTTGCATTGTCTGTAAATATCATGTTGCACACCTGAAACTGACATAATATAATGTCAGTTATATCTGAATGTTCAAAAATGTAAATGGATGCAAAGAGCTAACAAGATTCAAAAGGAAGCTGCAGTAGCCATGTTAATTCCAGCCAGAGCTGATTCCAGCATGAGGACGATGATCAGATATAGACAGGAGCATCACATAATTATAAAGAGATCAGTTCTCTAAGAGGACATAGCAGTTCTTAAACTGTATGTGCTTAATAACTGACCAGCAACATATGCAAGGCAAAAACTGATGGAGCTGCACGGGGGAAGAGAGGAATCCAGAACCTTGGGTGGGATGGAGCGTGGGCCCGTGATGGGTGAGAAAGCCCATGCTGGCAGTGAGCAGCTTTGGCAGCAGCTTGACGGATGAGCTCGGGCTGGGCTGAGGCTGTTGGGAGGGACGGCTTGGGGCTGGTATTTAAAGTGACAGGACTCCATCAGGACAGTTTGGAGGAGGAAGAGGGACAGGTCTGAGACCATTCCCGGATTCTGACATTGACAGTTGCATGTTAGTGGGACGTTTAGGCAAGATAAATAATACTGAGGCCAGGGAAAGCTTCCCGTTCCATTTTTGACAGATTTTCATTTGAAATCCAACGTGGTCTAGTCGGTCGTTAGAGTCAAATACACGTGGAGAAGCAGGTCAGCAGGTTGGAGCCAGAGCTGAGGAGCCCATGGGGTAGCCATCCTGTGGGGTGACACTTGTGGGAAAAGAGAGGGGAGAGGAAGGAATGACCTTCAGACGGGCCACAGTGGGTGATGGCCATCCAGTAGCCTTGGGAAAGACAGTGGTCAACAGAAGAAATAAGACGAGGAAGTGCCCCTTTCCTTAGGGGTTGTGGTGACTAGGGGTGTTGCAGTGGATGCCAGTACTACTAAAGGTTGAGCAAACAGTGATTCTTTCAAGGAGCTTGGCTAAGAAGAGGCCTTAGAAATGGATGGTGGCTAACAGAAATGGCAGTAAAGGGCTTTTTTCTTTCCTTTAACTGGGAAAACCATGGACATTTTTCACCTGGTGGCAAGAAAACTTTGGATAGGAAGGGATTGAAGACGGAGATGAGGCAGAGTTACGAGAGAAGGTTGGAGAGAGCCAGAATGAGGGATTTAACCTTGGACAAGTGTGCGGTCTCTTTTCCAGGTCAGAGGAAGGGAGGATAGGAGGGCTGGACCTTCTGAGAACATATGTTCTTGGGCCTCTTAGTAGTGCCGGCTGGAGCAGACGCCCCTCTTGTCAGAAAGGGGCAGTGCCAGTTTCTGACTTCCAGGGCTATTGTGAGACTAAATGAGGTCATTCATGCGAAGAATTCAGTACAAAGAGAGGTTCGTAGTACTTACTTTAAACAGTGTTAATTTAAATGTTAAGTGTTAATTTAAATGTTAAGTGTTACTTTTGTTTCATCAGAATTAATTTCCATTACTCATTAATACACCTAATAACTACTTCATGAATACCTACTGTTTCCCTGGGGTGCAGTGGGATGAGATACCACAAAGGGTGGCAGGTAGGTGAAGAAGGACTTCACAGCCTGCTCCGGGGCCAGGTCTCTCTCCCATCTTGCTGCTCCAGGAGCACTCCTGTTTCTTTAGGGGCCACACCTACTTTCCTTTTACCCCACCCTACTCCTTAACCACATATTAAAAAGCAGAGACATTACTTTGCCTACAAAGGTAATTTTCTAAAGGTAATCAACACTGAATATTCATTGAAAGGACTGATGCTGAAGCTGAAGTACTTTGGCCACCTGATGTGAAGAGCTGATTCATTGGAAAACATCCTGATGCTGGGAAAGATTGAAGGCAGGAGAAGGGGATGACAGAGGACGAGATGGTTGGACGGCATCACCTACTCAATGGACATGAGTTTAATCAAGCTCGGGGAGATGCTAAAGGACAGGGAAGCCTGGCGTGCTGCAGTCCACGGGTGGGTCACAAAAAGTAGGACACAATTGAGTGACTGAACAACAACCGCCTTAATCACTGACAATCGTTTATCTGTTTCCTGTTGTTGCTATTTGGTATATCAGCAGCATTTCCTAAATGGAATTGTATGGTACATAATGTGTTGAAGTAGGCTTTTCTCACTCGGGATGATTCTCTGGAGGTGTGTCTAGCTTGTCACCTGTGTCAGTAGCTCTTTCCTTTTCACTGCTGGGTAGTCTTCCCTTGTGAGGAGCAATGTAGTAGTTTATCCTGTTGAGGGTTTTGTGAATAAAGCTGCTGTGGACATTGATATACCAGTTTTTGTGTAAACATATGCTTTCGTCTCTCTTGGGTAAATACACTATACCAGAGTGTAGTTATGGGATCTTATAAATAGTTACATGTTCGGTTTTTTAACAAACTGCAAACTTTTTCAGACTGGCTATGCCACTGTACATTCCCACCAGCAGTGTGGGCATGATCCTGGTTCTCCACATGCTCACCAGTGAGTGTATCTTGTTTTCACTTTTTATTTTAGCCACGTGTGTAGTGATTGCCAGTGTGGTTTAAATGCCTTTCACAGATGACATTAAATATCTTTCGATGTGCTTGTTTGCCATCTGTGTGTCCTCTTGGTGAAATGTGTGTTTGTATCTTTTACCCATGTTCCAATTGGAATGTTTTCTATTTACTGTTAAGACTTGAAGCTTCATAAATGTATTCTAGGACTTCAAGTTCTAATCTCAGTTTCTAGTTTATCTTTTCAGCCTTCTTAAGAGTCTTTTCACAGAACAACATTTTTCTCAAATCAACGAAGTCCAACTTAACAGTTTTCCCTTTTCTGAGTTATGTGTTTCTTGTCAAGTTTAAGAACTTTGTGCTTAGCCCTAGTATCCAAATATTTTCTCCTGTGTTGTTTTATAGTTAGTTCCACAATGTGCTTGGAATCATTTTTTATATAAGGTGTGACACTTGTTTGGAGGTCCTTTGTTTGTGCCTGTGGATACCTGGTTCCTTTAGAACCGTTTGCTGAAAGCCTATCTTTCTCTAAATTATTTTTGCCCCTTTGTCCAAAATAAGTTGAACATACGTGTGTGGTTTTATTGCTGGATTCTTTGTTCTGTTTGTTGAGTTACATGTGTGTCCCTCTGCCAGTACCATACACTCTTAATTGTAGAAGCTCTTTAATGTCTTGGAATTAGGTAGATCAGTTTTTACCCCCACATTCTTCTTTTTCAAAACTGTTTCAACTGTTCTAGACAAACATTGCCTTTCCACATAAATTTTAGAATAATTTTTGTTTAAACCTTGCTGAGATTTCAATAGGAATTATGTCAAACACGTTTATGAGTTTGAGAATTGACATCATTCCTTTATGTAGTCTTTTAATCAGTGAACATAGTATTTCTCTGCATTTGTTTAATACTTCTTTGATTTCTTTCCTCATTTTTAAAAATGTATTTATTTTTTAACTGAAGAATATTTGCTTTACAGAATTTTGTTGTTTTCTGTCAAACATCAACAGGAATCAGCCATAAGTGTACATATGTCCCCTCCCTCTCCTTCTTCCCATCTCCCTCCCCATCCAGAATCTTGTAGTTTCAGCATGTAAGTCTTATATACATGTTTTGTTAGATTTACAGTGAAATATTCCTCTTTTTAAAAGCAGTTGTAAAAAAAATAAATAAATAAAAGCAGTTGTAAAGAGTATTTTTAATTTTGGTGTTCATTGCTAGTACATATGAACACAGTTAATTTCTGTGTGTTGATTTTGTGTCCTGCATTGATAAGTGAACTCATTTATCAGTCCTAGAATTTTTCTGTAAAATCCTTGGGAATTTATATGTAGGCAGCATGTCATCTGCAGGTAGGACAGTTTGCGTCTCCCTTTCTGGTCTGTGCACCTTTTCCCCGCTCTGGCCACAGCCAGTCATCCTGTGTTGAAGAAGAGCAGTGAGAGCACGTGTTCCTGATCTTGAGGGAAAACTCGTAGACTTTCCCCATTAAGTGTAAGGGTACCTGTGCGTCTGTTGTGGATGCTCTTTATCAAGGTGAGGGAGTTTCCCTTTATTTCTACTTTTCTGACTTTTTAAAAATCATGAATGAGTGTTGAATCTTACCAAACAGTTTTTCTTTATTGATGTATATGATTGTATGATTTTTTTCTTAGCATTTAATGTAGTAAATTATAATGCTTGATTTTCGAGTATTAAACCAGCTTTGCATCCCTGCACTAACCTCTACTTGCTCATAGGATGTGTTTGTGTGTGTGTATGAATTTTTTGTTACATGTTGCTGAATTCTGTTTACTGTTATTTTGTGAAGAATTTTTAGAGCTACATTTATAAATCACACTGGCCTGTAGATTTCTTTTGTGTGTGTGCTGTCTTTGTTTTGTTTTTAGTATCGGGGTGATTCTAGCTTCCTGAAATGATAGACAAATGTTCCCACTTCTCTTTTCTGAAAGAGATCGTGTAGTATAGTTACAAATGTTAATGTGTCTTCATATGTTTGGTAGAATTCTCCAGTGAAATTGCCCAGATTTAGAGAGATATTTCGGGGGGTTCTAAAATTACATTTTTAATTTTCGTACTGACTCTTAAGTCTAGTCAAATATTTTGTGTTGTGTGAGTTGTGGTGGTGTGTGTTCTCTCAAGGAATTGGTTCGTCTCATTGAATACGTCACGTTTATGTGTGTAGAGCTGTGTGTAGTATTTCCTTCCTTTCCTTTGTCTGCAGAGTTGTGTGAGATCCCTTGCTCCATTTCTGATACTGGTTGGTAGATTTTGTCCATGAACCAGTTCTCTGTTATATTGGTTTTCTCTTTTTTAAAAATTTCAACATCAGTGATTTCTGTTCTTCTCCTTGCTTGGGTTTATTTTCATTTTCTTTTTGTAAGTCACTGAGGAGAGTGTTTAGATTATTGATTTAAAACTTTTCTTATGTCTGTGGCTCATTTGCTCAGTCGTGTCTGACTCTTCATGGCCGCATGGACTGTAGCCTGGGAATTTTCCAAGCAAGAATACTGGAATGGGTTGCCATTTCCTACTCTAGGGGATCTTCCTGACCCAGGGATTGAACTTGCATCTCCTGTGGCTCCTGCATCACAGGCAGATTCTTTAGCGCTGAGCCACAGGGATGCTGTGAGATTCCCTCTCAGCGCTGCTTTAGCTGCATCTTACCTGTTTTGTTGTGTAGTATTTTCATTTTTGTTCAGTGGAGCATATTTTTCAGTCTCCTTTAAGACTTCCTGTGTAACTCGTGGACTTTTTAGAAGTATGTTATTTAGTTTCCAAATGTTTGGTGATCTTCCTATAATTTTTCTATTATTAATGAGAAGACAGGAAAAAGTGGCTTTTGCCTTAAATTAAAATCCAGTAATGAATATGATACAGTACTGATGCATGACACATGAAGTATACAGATTATATAAAATTGATAATCAAATATAGCTTAGATCTGCTATGTACATTAACACAAAGAGTAGAAGCTGCCGCTGCTGCTGCTAAGTCGCTTCAGTCGTGTCCGACTCTGTGCGACCCCATAGACGCAGCCCACCAGGCTCCCCCGTCCCTGGGATTCTCCAGGCAAGAACACTGGAGTGGGTTGCTATTTCCTTCTCCAATGCATAAAAGTGAAAAGTGAAAGTGAAGTCACTCAGCCGTGTCCGACTCTTCGTGACCCCATGGACTGCAGCCTACCAGGCTCCTCCATCCATGGGATTTTCCAGGCAAGAGTACTGGAGTGGGGTGCCATCGCCTTCTCCAAAAGAGTAGAAGAACATAGCCTAAAACGTCAACTTTTTACATAATTCTACCTGTTTTAACAAAAATGATAAAAGGACTGATTAAAATTATTTTAAGAAGCAAGAGGAAATACTCCATCCTGTGTATTTGACTATCTTAACAGTTCTTTGTATTGAAATGTATATTGTCTAGGTTAAATATCAAATGCATGCATCCCATAATTTTGATTACTTAGAAATATCAAGTTCCTGTCTTCCAGTCCTTGGTCTAGAAACTTTAGACGGTCATGAGTTAATCTAGAGAACTTGTAGGTAAATGAATGGTATAAACAGTTCCCTTTTTATTATCTTTTCTCTGTGCTTTGCTTTGACTTTCTCCCACTTTTCGTGGGATCATTTTATTGTCCTAAAGCACAGATTTCAAAGACATTATATGTATTTCTTAAGGAACAAAACTAGAAAATGAATTCATCTATAGTAATCCATTAGGTGAAATAACCATCCTGGGATAGGAAGGACTTGCTGAAGAAACCGAGAAACATTCATTCCAACATATATCTGGTGACGCCTGCTGTGTGCCCAGCACTTACTGCATTCCACATGAGGTGGAAAAATAGGAGCTGTCATCCAGTCCCTAAGATCTCATGGGGTACGTCCTCTGGAAGGTCCTGGGAGACAGGTGCTCGCTCACCTGTAATGATGTGGTCTGGTAATTGGTTTGTTTTCATTGCTGCACGCTGGCTTCCTCTAGTTGCAGCGAGCAGGGGCTGTACTCTTCGTTGCTGAGTGTGGGCTTCTCATTGTGATGGCTTCTCTTATTTTGGAGCATGGGCTCTAGGCGCTCAGACTTCAGTAGCTGTGGCTGTGGGCTACTAGCTGTGATGTGTGGGCCCAGTAGTTGCATCTCCAAGCCCTAGAGTGCAGGCTCAGTTGTCCTGCAGCATGCAGAATGTTGCTGGACCAGGGATCGAACCCATGTTCCCTGCATTGGCAGGCGGCCTTCTAACCACTGGACCACCAGGGCAGTCCTTGGCACCGTTCTTAACCTATCAAATAAGAACAGCACCCTCTCCACCTTGGCAGGGTTATTTTTTTTTTTTTTTTTTTTAGTACCAGGAATTTAATGGCAGGGTTATTAAGAGGACCGAATAGAGGACTGGAATCACCAGTCTTAGACAAATAGAGATGCCCTACGCGTGTCCTTGAGTTTCTTGTACACAGATGCCCACGTCCTGAAGTTCCCTGAAGGCCACGCTCCCTCCTGCTACATCATCTGTTGTTAGCTGGGCATTGCTTTTAGTCTCTGCTAGGCCAGACGGACCAGTAATGAAAACAAACCGTGGGCCTTGTGACCTTAGACGGAGAGCCATGCTGTGGTCTGGAGGCAGGCTGGCCGCAGGTGGGTTCCCAGGGGGCTGCACAGGGGTGTGTCTCTGAGTTGGCTTCATCCTGTGTGATGCCTGTCCCACGTGGATTCTCAGCCTGCCTGCACCGCTCTGTCCCACTGGTTCCCGTCCCGGGGAAAAACTAGGTACAGTCTCACACTCTGACTGCAGATGAGCAGCCTCCCAAACCAGAACTGTCATCTGGGACCTAGATATTTGGGCTGAAAAATTCCTGGCTTTTGTTTTCTGGAGCACCAGTATGTTACATAACATATCTAGCCTTCACATTAATTGATGAATGAAGTCTTCTGATTCGACATAAACAGATAATGCCTACACTACGTGTTGTAATTGAAACCTGTAGGTGAGTATTTAGGACTAGAAATCACAGGTTACTATAGTGGTAGGAATAAAACTTGTTAAGTTTAAATCAGAGTGTTTGCTTGTCCCCAACCTTGCTACCTGTTAGTATCTGGACCCAAAGTACACACCCTAAAGTATGAATGGGTTGTCTCCCAAGGGTTCCTTTCTTAGAACTTGGACTGCATTTGCCCAAAGAACAGTAGTAGAAGAATGGCTTCATTCCCAGGCCAGCTCCAAAAAGTCTCTTTCACTTTAATGCATTCTAACATTTTACTGACAGTGGAACTTGAGCTGCCTTATCCCACATTTATAACATTATTTCTCTAAGAAAAATTTGAGGCCAAGCTCAGACGTTAAGGGCGTTAAGTGCATGGGAGTGGGGAGAGAGAGAAGGGAAGAGAGAATCTGTTATCTGGAGGCTGGCATGTCTTAATACGTGGAGAAGCCATCCTGAGCACTGACAGGTCTGTATGCCTTCTCTGAGAGGATACCTGTGCAGGCCAGACTGCTCTGTTCTGAACTGGCCCAGAAGGGTTGTTGCCGGAAGACGGCACAGGGGAAATGCTGAGGAGTGCTGTCTAAATACTGTCTGTGCGTGTGTTTGGTTATTTCCTAAGTTGGAGGCAGCTCAGAAACTGGTTGTACAATGTTTGATGTGTATGTTTCTCATTTTTAAAGCATGTTAATTGCATCATTGTCAATTTGTAAGCGATGGTGGACAAAAGATGCATTGGCTGAACACTTCCCATGTAGCCTGAAGCCCACACTACCTAACTGTCTTTCAGACTCTTAGTTTAGTTCGTCGGCCAGCGTTGTGTACAGGTCTACTTATTTGAGGATATGAGCCTTTGGTGTGGTCCTTGAGACACCTAAGGTCTTTTTAGATGTACACCAGATTTTCGAATTCTGTAAATGGTTTAAAGAAGCCTGCTTTATATGCTGATGCTTCTGTTGCTATGATGGTACATTTTTAATATTCTTAAAAAATGGAGCTTTTTGAGTTTGATACAAATATTCATATTATGCAAATGTAAAAATTTTGTTTTGAACCTTTATATAGCTCCAGCTGAACACAAATTATATACTCCCAAAGAGAAAAAGCCCCATAATGTCTTTATTCCAGAAGATACTAATAGATAATGAGCAAATTATGGTTACTTTCAGAACATGGGGATTATTGTCGTCTTTACAAACCCAGTTCCAGGTAAATACAAGCTCTCCTGTTTTTAAACCCAAGGAAGGCTTGAATTCCACATTAACCTTGTAACAAGCCAGTGAAATATGCACTGGTGTATCTTGTGCAGCATGTGACCTTATCTGTAGATTTTAATATCCTTTGTGGTTGCTGGTGACGTGGTTTGTTTTAGGCTCCGAGGAATGTTTGCTCTTGTTTCTTTCTCTAGTCTGGCGCTAGTTACTCTGGAGCATTCCTTGAAGTGATTACTGTATAATATAAAAGGAAAAATAAAAGCAGTTTTGGACACAGAGGTGAAAAAAGTCACCTGCAGGAAGAGTGGACATTTTAAAATTACACAGGTTTTTGGAATAATAACAGTTCTGTTCTGAAAAACATGTTGCATTTAACTGCCTGTGCCTGTATTCTAGTGTGTCATCTGACTAAAACTGCATATTCTTTTTTAAAAATCGGTTTTACTCTGCCTAGACTTGACTGTCTAACCAGCGTGGCTGTACGTATTTTGTTGGAAGCAGTTTCTTTGAGCAGCCCAGTTGACCTGAGCCCATGCTCTTTCCTGAGCTCTGGGACCGCCATGAGCCACCACCTGTTGTCTGGTGTGTCTGCTTCCCCATCCATAAAGTGTCTAGTGGCATGAAGACAGCCGTGGTCAGGCAGGGGTGATCTGACTGCTGGTGAGATTTCCTCTTCTCTGTGTGGCTACTGAGCAGACAGGGGTCAAGTGTGGGTGACACAGACACAGCCCTGGGCTTGTTTGCAGTGGGTTTCAAGGCGAGGCTGGGTGGCAGCAGTACATAGTGCTGTGTTTGTGGGACCTTACTCATTTATGAAGAAGTAAATTAGGAAAGAAATCTTCATAGCAAAAGCTGTATGGTTGTATCTTATATCTTCCAGAAAAGAAAGATAGCACTAAGTTGTGTCCGACTCTTGCAACCCTAAAGACTGTAGCCTCCCAGGCTGCCCTGCCCATGGGATTCTCCAGGCAAGAATACTGGAGTCTTCCATCTGGGACCCAAATCCAAGTTTTCTCCTTCAGATCAGGTTGACTTTACCAAGCACCAGCAGAAACTGTGGTTCCTGATTTTGTTTTATGTAACCAGCTTCTGAAGACTAACATGTAATATGATGCTACTTGTTTGAAGTGAAATGCTTATTCTCTTTGGGGAAAATAAGCAGATATAACTCTCAGAATGATAAAATTTCCTTGCTTATGTTATGTTGATGTGCCACACCTGAGAAAGTTGCAGACGATCTTATCAAAAGTGGTTGTTGTTGTTGGCTGCATTAAAGAGCATTTCCCAATTTCTCCTGTATTCACACTCTTCCTGGGATTCTGACGTACACATGTCTGTGAAACTTGACATCTGTTCCACTCTCTTGTTAGGAACTGTCGCTCTGTTACAGTCTCAGCTGGCATTTCCAAATCTGTTTCTCCACATCTCGTCCTGGTAAGCCAAGGGGACAACCTGTCCACTGGTGTTCAGATTCTTGGCGCCAGCGTCTTTCCTAGACGTCTTCAGGTAGCCACTCACAGTTCCATTTCTGTGTCTTCAGGGGTCAAGCATCCACACTTACTGTTTTTCTCATCGACACTTGCAGCTTTTCTTGCATCTAGTAGTTCGCTTAGAATTTTCTCTTCCATGAAAAGCCTTCCAGTTTCAAACAAGGGGTTCAGATTACATAATCATTTTGCCAAAACTCTGGGTTTGTTTAGGGACAGATGTTCAAGAAGCCCAGTGTAATTGCTTTTACATATTCCACCAGAATTACAGAGATATACCAGCATATTCAAATGCCTGTCTGCTTGTTAATTATTCTTTCTTTTTTGTACTTTTCTGATTTTCCCAAGTTGTCTGTAATGACTGTTTATGGTTTTCGTAATCAGAACAACTGTTTTTCTTCCTGTTCTCCTGTCCCCTTTATGCATACCTTGGGGAAATCTATCTATTCTTAAGTCTACAACAGATCCCACATTTTACTACTTGAAGAGTTAGTATCTATGTGGGTTTTCTTCAGAAAAAGTAAGCATTTCACCTGAAACAACCCCTTTGGACTGTTTTGTAAAATGAAACTGACGATTCCTTTGTTTCTGGGGATGTCCTTTCTAGGTCTTATCCACGTAAGATAACGTTAGTTCACACCTAGTTTTTCTGTTCCTGGCTTTGTGATCTTGGTATGTTAACCTGTTTCCACATTGGTTTCTTCACCTGTATTTGTGATGTCAACAGCACCTCCTTTGGAGAGCGGGCCTAACAGCTCATCCAGGTGAAACATGCAGCGTGCCTGGCTCAGAACAGGTGTTTCATAAAACCTTCGCACTTGGAGGCTTGAACTGTTCATGCATTCAGATCCTATTTGAGGTGGCTCCAGGCTGCCCGATTAGGGCCTGTCAAGTATACCTGTGTGGCTGCATATCAAATAAAAGTGCTTCTCAATTCAAATATATTTCTTTTGTAATTTTCACAGGGAGCTTCCAAACAGAATTACTTTCTCACATCTTGACCTGTGTCCCAACTTTGCTGTTTTGACTTTTACACTAGCTTTAAAATTGGTTACTCTACCACTCTGTTTAATTTGGTATCTGTGATACAATAAAGAAGAGTGATTCTCATAAATATTTAGAAAGGCACCTAATTAAATCCCACTATTATAATAAACTATTTAGATTTTTTTCATTTTCATGTAGTATTTACTCATTTGTATCTTTTTTTTAACTGTTGCAGTTATTTTAACCATGTCGTATTACATATTTTTACTTAATATTTCAATAAACATTTAATGTATGACTCTATAGTCTTTGAAATGAAAACCAGATACCAAAAAGGTACCTGTACTCCCATGTGTATTGCAGCATTATTTGCAGTACCAAGATATGGAAACAACTTGAGTATCCATGAATAAATGAATAAATAAAGAAGATGTGACTTATATATACACAGTGAAATATTACTCAGCCATGAGAAAAAGAAAATTTTTTCTGCCCTTTGTGACATGGATGGACCCTGAGGACATTATACTTAGTAAAATAAGCCCACAGTTCATTTCAGTTCAGTTCAGTCGCTCAGTCATGTCCGACTCTTTGCGACCCTATGAATTGGAGCACGCCAGGCCTCCCTGTCCATCACCAACTCCCTGAGTTCACCCAAACTCACATCAATCGAGTCAGTGATACCATCCAGCCATCTCATCCTCTGTCATCCCCTTCTCCTGCCTCCAATCCCTCCCAGCATCAGAGTCTTTTCCAATGAGTCAACTCTTCGTATGAGGTGGCCAAAGTACTGGAGTTTCAGCTTTAGCATCATTCCTTCCAAAGAACACCCAGGACTCATCTCCTTTAGAATGAACTTCTTGGATCTCCTTGCAGTCCAAGGGACTCTCAAGAGTCTTCTCCAACACCACAGTTCAAAAGCATCAATTCTTTGGCACTCAGCTTTCTTCACAGTAGTCTTCATAGTCTTTATATAGTTTTAATACTTGCATTGTATTAAATATAATATAAATATATATGCTAGTCCATAAATTACTATTTAACCTGTTTATTAAGATTTAAGTATTAAATATTACTAAAAGAATAAAAATAAAATTTCAAATGGGAAATTATTTTTTTCTTTTTGGCTGAAAATTATGTAAACAGTATATACCAGAATATTATTGATAAGGATCTGATGTTTGTATTCAGATTTTTTCTTTCTTGAACTACTTTCTTCCTCTAATCTAAAGTGATGTCCTCCCCCGAGTTTTCATATCCAGCCACAGGTACACATCTACTTTCTTTTCTTCCCTGACAGATAGTATGCAATTTTAAGTGGATTATCATAGAACTGTAGGACTGGGAAGGACTGGTAGAGTCCAGCTTCTGTCTCCAGATGGGGTGACAGTTGCTTGAGGCAGATGACTGTCTCTTTTTTATCTTGAAAATCTCCTGGGAAAAAGATTTCAAAGCTCTCTGGAGCCACTGTTAGATATTTTGAATCATTTTTCTGCTTTTCACATTTATCTTAGATCATGTTCACTATAGTTTAAGCCACTGTCACTTAGTACATACAAGACGTAGTATTATATGCTGAGACATATATAAATTAAAATTTCATCCCTGAAGGCTCTGCAGGCCGTTTTTAGAAGTTGAAAGTGAATGTGTAGTCGCTCAGTCGTGTCCAGCTCTTTGCAATTAGCCTGCCAGGCTTTTCCGTCCACGGGATTTTCCAGGCAAGAATACTGGAGTGGGTTATGGTTTCCTTCTCCAGGGGATCTTCTGGACCCAGGCATTGAACTCAGGCCTCCTGCATTGCGGGCAGACTCTACCATCTGAGCCACCAGGGACTTCCTAAAAGTCTGTTCCCATCCAGTTTTGAACCAGGGACCTTTCATGTGTCAGGCGGATGTGATAACCACTACGCTACAGAGACGAATGGGCTCAAATATCACACTAAGGATTCTATTCTGTATATGGAGCCATCAGGGATATCTTAGCATAGACGTGATGCAATGGCTGTCATATTTTAAGTAGATTTAATCTGTGTTTCTGGGCAAAAAGCTTTCATTTATCACTCACTAAGCACATATTTGTTTTAGACCTAATTTTATTTATATATCCATGTGACAGATAAAGAGAAAACACAATTTCTTTTCTCTTTCAAAGACTTTTAAATACATGACTACATAAATAATTGTAATGTAAGGCAGTGAATTCCATGTAGGTAGTACAGACAGAATGGAGACTGCATTTACTGGACTCATGATGGTAGGCTTTCTGGAGATACTGGAGATTAACCTGGTTTTGGAAGATAGGCCATATGTCTGAAGAATGTGAATTCTGGACTCTGCCATTGTTTCTGAAGATACTTCTACTGAGGCAGAGATTTTGCTGCAAATTCCAAATGCCTTGGTGCTCAGAGAAGTGAGGATATATGGTAGAGAAGGGCTGGGAATTAGTAGACTAAGTGATAATCATCACTTTGGATTTATAGACTCTTTGTGTGACCTTTGGACAATTCACTAACTTTATTGAACTTTTGTTTTCTTATTTACAAAATGAGTGACCCAAACCTGATGATTTTTAAGGTATTTTCTAGCTCTACTGAAGTTCTTTGTGCAAAGTGTAGTGGTTAGGAGAACAAATCTGATGCTAAACTGCCTTGTGGCCCAGATCCACTATTTTGCGTCTCTTTGATTAGACTTGTTGCTTTGTCTCTGATCCCTCACTTGTAAGATGGGAAGCCTCCTAATACACTCTCACAGTGGGAAGATATGAGGGTGGAGACTGTTCAGCATAGTACTTGGCACAAAGTAAGTTCTTAGTAAGTATGAGCTATTTTTGGAACCAAGTCAAGGAAGATGGCAGAACAGGAAGTTCCAGGAACATGTCCCTCCACCAAAACAACAACTGAACTTTCAAAAATGTCTCAGGCAACTGTTTGGAACTTTGGATCTAATAGGACACTTGCAGTGTTCGGGGAGAACTTGATGAAGACAATGGTAAATTTCAGTAAATCTTGGTTGAATTCAATGTTCACGCTGCTGTGGCTGCCATCGGCCACCTCCAGCCTTGTGGCAGGAATCTGTCAGGCGCTAAAGCATTCCTCATGCAGCTTGCTGGTGCCACGGTGGGCAATGAGGATTTTGTCCTCCAGCAATGAGGGTTGCGAGTTTTGATTGCTGGTTGCTGCTTTTGATTACTGTGGGCATGACAGAGAGGTCAGCCATTGTTTCACTCCACTATGGGCTGAAGTTGCTTTCCAGATATTGGGGGATTTAAGAGACAAAACTCTCCCTTCCCCCACTCTTGGGAGTCAGACTTTTGAAGAATCCTTTGGTTAGGTCTGTGGCTGTCATCAGAGACAAATGAAGAGAAAGTTTAGTTTCTCACATACAGTAAGAATACACAGTTTGCAGAACAGCTTTGGAAGAGTCACAGAAGGATAGCTCCAGCTCTCAGCAAACAAAAATTGTTCCCGAGGAGTGGGGAAATTAGATTTCTAGAATTACCACAACATAATATTCACAATACCCAGTTCTAAAGAAAAAACATACAAAGGAACAGGAAAAGTATTTCTCTTTCACAGGAAATAAGAATTTGACAGAAACCATCCTAGAGGAAGCACACACATTGGAATTATTAGTCAGACTCTGCAAATCGATGTCTTTAAACTGTCCTGTAACAGATGCTAAAGTGACTTCTTCAGGCTAATATGAAAGGATACTAAACAGCCTCTTGAATCCATAAGAAAAAAATGAACACCAGTAAAGGTAACTACATAGGTAAACTATAAAAGCTGGTATTATTGTATTTTAGATATTTGTAATTTCTCACTTTTTCCTATATACACCAATGGTTATAAATCTCTGTGAACATCTAATGGATATATAATACATAAAGTTGTTATCTGTGTCAATAACCATATAAAGGGGAAGAGATGGAGATGTGCAGGAGCAGAGTGTTTATATGATATTGAAACTACTTTGAGATTATTCAAACCAGGCTGTTACATCTTTGAGGATGCTAATTATAATTTCCAAAGTAACTACTAAGAAAATTTAAAAATACAGAATAGGAAAGAAGAGAATTTAAATGATACACTCCCCAAAAATCAGCTAAATATTTAAAGAGCAGTAATGAAGGAACTAAATAAAGAACAACAACCAAAAGACACATACCTAAAAAGAATAAAAACCACATACATAAAAAGAGTTAAAAAACACTAGGAAACCAATTTATAAATGCCAAAAGCAAATCTGCCTTTATCATTAATCACATTAAATGTAACTGATTGAAACTCAGCTATTAAAAGGTAGAGATTGGAGGACTGAGTTTCCCTCTCACAAAGGATCCATCTGTATACTGTCTACCAGAGATTGACCTTAGGTGTAAGAACGCAAAGAGATGGAAAGTAAAGGGATGGAGTAAGATATTCCATGCCGATAGTAATCAGATGATTGTGAGACAGTGTCCACTTTAACTCAGATTATAAGAGATAAGGAAAGGCATTTATGTTGATAAACGTTTCAGTACATCAAGAAGAGAGAACAATTATAAACATATGTGCACCTAAAAATGTTCATGGATTGGACAACTAATAATATTAAGATGTCAGTACCACCCAAAGCTATCCACAGAATCAATACAATCTTTATCAAAGGATTTGAATTTAGGGGGTAGTTTTTCTATTTTTGTTTGTTATACAGAAAACCTCATCTTAAAATTCATATGGGGCTTTCCTGGTGGCTCAGTGGTAAAGAATCCACCTACCAGTGCAAGATACTCATGTTCCGTCCCTGATGTGGGAAGATCCCACCTGCTGTAGAGCAACTAAACCCACACACCACAACTATTTAAATAAATAAAAGTTTTAAAAAATTCTTTTGGTATCTCAGGAGACCCTGAATAGCCAAAATAATCCTGAAAAAAAGACTAAAGCTAGAAGACTCACATTTCTTCATTTCAAAATTACTGCAAAGCTATAATAATCAGTAATATGATAGTGACATAAAGGTAGACATATAGACAGTGAGTTGAACAGAATACCCAAGATAAACCCTTACACATATGGTCAATGGAATGCTGACACAGGTGCCAAAGCCATTCATGTGGAAAGGATAGTCTTTTCAGCAAATGGTGGCTGGGAAAATCAGATATCCATATGCAAAAGAATGAGGTTAAAGTAGACAAGGAATATGAATAAACATTTCTTCAGAGAAGACACACAAATGCCAGTAAGAATAATGGTTGTCCAGACAGACTGCCTCTACTCAGATGTTGGCCTCCCACTTGCTAGCTATGTACTCTTATTGCACTTTTCTGTACTTCAGGGGGTCTCCTTTGAGGTTGAAGGCGTTCATGAGTGGAGGGTGTCTGGCACCTAAGAAGCATGAGGAAATGCTGGCTCTCTTGGTTGTCGTCATGTGCTTGGCCACATCCAGGCGCCGGTGCAGGCATCTGCACCCTGGTTCCTGCCCTGCTTTTCACTCATCTTCCAAGCAGACCACAGGCTTCACCTCTAAAATGCAGATGATTCTGTGTGCCCTACTTTCCTCTCAGGGCAGTTACAAGAATCAAGTGAGATAATTTAAGGGAAAATAATTTATAAAGTGTTCATTTAATTAGTGCATGAAACATAAACATAACAATAAACATTATTATAATTATTAAGCATTACTATAATTAACATAACAATGTATGTTATTTTTATGCTTTCCCTCTCCTAATAGACTAAGCTTCTTATTGTGTTAATCCTATTCTTCTTTGTATCATTTGGTTTACTGAGTAATATCTTGTGTATAATAAGTGCTCAGTAAATGTACTAGAGGAGAATTTAATTGGTATGGTATAAACTTTTTATTTTTAAAAATGTATTTATTTTTGGCTCTGCTGGGCCTTGGTTGCTCCATATGGTCTCTTCTCTAGATGCGACGAGTGAGGGCTGCTTTCTTCGTCGTGGTGCACATTCCCACTGCGGTGGCTTCTCTTGTTGCTGAGCGCCGTGGGTTCCTGGGTGTGCGGGCTTTAGTAGTCGCGGCACGCTGGCTTTAGAGCACAAGCTTGGTACTTGTGGCATGCAGGCTTAGTTGCCCCACAGCCTGTAGAATCTGTCTGGACAAGGAGTTGAACCCATGTCTCCTGTATTTGCAGGTGAATTCGTGGCTGAAATAGTATAAAATTTGTAATTATATGAAATACTTGAGTGTTGTTTTATTTTCTGAGAGGGTGCAGCGGGCTATTTTGAATTAATGTCAATGGCTTTTTTGGTCTGTTTTGACAAAAATGACAAAAAGATCATCTCTACCATTGTATGCTTCCCTGGTAGCTCAAATGGTAAAGAATCTGCCTGCAATGCAGGAGACCTGGGCTTGATCCCTGGGTCAGAAAGATCCCCTGGAGAAGGGCATGGCTACCTACTCCAGTATTCTTGCTTGGAGAATTTCATGGACAGAGGAATCTGGCAGGCCACAGTCCATGGGATTGCAAACAGTCTGACACACTGAATGATTAATACTTTCAGAGTGATAATTTACAACCATAAGTATAGATATCTCTAACTATACATTTTAAGGAACCAAGAATTCAGTTGATAGGTATTGTATTTAGTTCATAGATAGTAATAAACTCATAAAAGAAGATAGAAACACTTGTAGAATTGTTTCCTTTGAAGATTCACTTTGCAAATTATAACCGTTTTAAAGACAAAAATGAAATATGAAAAAGGCTTCCATTTGTGTAAGTCCGTTCCCTCTTGCAGCCTCACACACACGGACTCAGTGTCTCTCTGGGAACTGGGGCTCTGCCCTGCCTGTCCCCAGGAGCCCACTCAATGGAGTCCAGGAAGAGGAGAGCATTAAACAGTACCCAGTGGATGGAAGGAAACAATCCCATCATTGAGGAAAACAAATCCTTATGTGCTTGTCTTTGTATTAAGAAACAAGAATGATTTAAGTTTGTTAAGTAGAAAGTCATTTATATTAATTTTTCAAATAGTATGTTGAATACAGGTGAGCCTGATTCTATTTAAACGTATCTAAATTGCAGAGCGGAGCTTCTGCACGGTGAGCTTACACACTGCTTGTCTCGATCAGGGCACTGGGCAAGCTCGTACCTGAGGAGACTTGGGAATGTGGGTAGGCGTTTGTAGCTTAAAGGTATGTTTCAAGCTGTGTTACTAACCTTCCACGGTAAGGAGTTGAAAGGGTAATGGCATACTAACTGCTCCATGGTCATACAGTCACTTTCAGGTCAGGCAGGCTCAGGAGGCCTCAGTGATGTTGGGACCACCCTCAGATTCTGCTCTGCAGTTGTGTTTGTGGGGGTGTGGCACCCAAGACCAGGGCTAGGCAGCTCTCAGGGGGACACACTGTCAGGTGGACCCACGTGGCGGAAGGTTTCGGGAGAAACTAAGTACAGAAGCTTTCATCCCCTCCCCTGGATTAATGCGCAGGACTGCAGCCTCGGCTAGCTGTGGCGTCTCAAGGGAGGTTTTTCTTTTGTGCGGCACACTCTCACTGTTTAAAGGCCCAAACTTGTATTTTGTGTGTCTGGCTCTAGTTACTTTAGTGTTTCTCCTGGGTGGGTGAAGCGCACATAGAGATACTGGTTTTGATTCTGGCGTATGACACGCCCTGCTATGGTTTTGCTCTGCCCTGGTTGCTATGTTACATTCTGAGGTTTCTGCCATTCTTGTTTGCCCTAATTTCTTTTTCATGAAGATAAGTTGTGCCATTCAAGAGAAGTTGTGCTACTGCTTCTTCTAAGAGTGTTTTGTTGTCCCAGAACATTCTTATTCCTTTTATAATTTAAAGCGTGTCCTCTAATGAGTCTTGTACATTTATCTAGTTCAGCTGATGCTCCTTCAGTTTGAAGCTAGACTAGGTTTTGTTTGTGGTAATAATTAAACCCAGGCTTTGAGATTTTTGAGGACAGTCTTAATTAACTCTCTGAATTTAGTACTGTCAACTTCAGTTCTTTTGTGATCATTGTCTTCCAAAGTTTCTTTAAATGTCATTTATTGTGAATCCTTTTGGTCTAAATTTCATAAATTTTTGTACTGAAATTTCAGTTTGGGACATTTTTTGGATTTTAGAAAAATATTTTTCAATTCATTTGATTTGTTTTTCTCCCTTTTTTTTTCTTGACACACTATTCAAATACTGTAGTCTATTCCTCATTTTTTGTGTTACCTCAACTTTTATTTTTCTTGGTGAGATCAAAAGATCAAACCATTAAAAAATTTATTTTACATGTGAATACTGTCATCTTTTGTTGAGATCTATATTATATATTATGTGACCATTATTAGAATTCCTTTTACAGAACACTATTATGTTTCTGCCTTCGTTAGTTTTTGGTGATCTGAATCTATTTGCGGATTAAATTATTTGTATGAATAGTTATGGTAACATTTCTTGATAAAAGTGGATTTTTAAATCAACTTTGTATCTCTGTTGGAAAGAGAAACCTGGACAAGATAAGCTTAGCCATTCTGACTGCTGTGGTTCTTTGGTCTGTCCTGAGCCAGGTTTTCCTTCAGAGCTCTAGTGAAGGCGAGCATAAGGAAAAACTCAGTCACTCCTCTGACTCCTGGCTTGCCTTGTGTCTTGTCGCTTCATCTTTTTGTTTCTAAGTTTCATTTTTCTTTGAAAGTGGTCTCCACATTGAGGTTTGTGGTTATAGACATCTTAGAATTGAAGTTAGCTTTGTTACCTATGTATTTGGGAAGTAATATATTTCTGATTAAAAAATCATACACCAAAAGAGTTCTCACTTTTGATAGTTTTTAAAAAAGCATCTTTTTTGTTTGTTTGTCTGTTCAACATTAAGTTGCATTGAAATTGCAGCTTTAAATTGTTTGTAATTGGAAAGATGCTGTTTGGAAGTTTTCTAGAATGGGTGAATTTTTATAATCCACGGTTGTTGAAGAATAATAACCATCATTTATATAAAGCATTTTAATGTATCAAATACTTTGGTATCCATTGTTGTCTTAAAATCGTCAAGCTTAAATGTTGTTATCCACCAGAACAAGACAAAAAGGATTCTGTTTGTTTAGGCGATGCAGTCCAGATCATCTGGCTTGTAAGTGACCAAATGGGATTTGAACCCAAATCTCTAGACTTTCACGTTCTTGTTCTACTTGCTGTACCAAACTGCTGCTCTGAATAGACAATTTTTACCTAGAAAGAAGCATGGAGTGTTATGTTGCAAGTTTCTAAAAAAAAAAAAAAAAAATGCATTTCATTGGGATGGCCAAAAAGTTCATCCAGGTTTTTTTAAGATGTAGCAAAAAAACTCAAACAAAGTTTTCGGCCAAGCCAGTACTTGCAGCCTTGTCTTCCAACTCTGTGGATGAGATGTGAGGGAGGCGCTGTTCACTCCGTCACATGAAGAAAACGCTTCATCACGTTGTGATTTTTATCTTGGAGCCATTGAGCTGTGGGCCAGAGACAAGAGGTATAATTTCTTTCTCTTTTTTTCTGCTGCATGGAGCGAGATCTTTATTGTTAATTCAAAGGTGAGAAGGCCAAGCCCTGCCAATCAGTGAGTTAAAGTCTTAGATATGTACAGGTCACCAGATGTGATGGGAGAGCAAAAGAGGAAGTGCTGCCTTTGTACAAGTCCTGGCAAAGCCAGAAGACTCCGCCAAGAAGCTTCCTGCCCTTTGTGCAGGAAGTCCTGACGGTGGAGCAGGTGTTCTGTAGCTAACAAGAGTAAACTTGAAAGGGCTGCCAGTCTCTTGAGTGAAGTTAGGAAGGTGTGATGGTTGTGTGGGTTTTTCTAGAGCAGTAATCCTCCGAGTATGGTGAGGGGACCAGCAGCGTCACCGTGGAGCCTGTAACCAACACAGATTAGGCGGCCCCTCCCCAGACTCCTGAATCAGAGGCTCAGGGTGTGGGGCCTAGCAGTGGGTGTTGTAACAAGCCTGTAGTTCTGATTCATGCTCAAGTTAAAACTTTCTGTTCTGGAGTCACATTAGGAGATAAAGTCTGTAAGTAAAGGTTTCAGATAGGCTCCGAGAGAGCGGTGTGGCAACGTGGGAATACTTGTAGGTTTGTGTTCAGGAAATGCTTATGACCTTACAGATAGAGGCCGGCCACAACTGATCCTGAGGCATCAGGTTTCTGTCTTCACTGTCCTTGTTAATGCATATATTTAGGTCTTGTCATAAAGATCGCTGTTTCTGATTTTCAAGAAACAGAACTGAATAGAGCAGGGAGAGTCCTTTACCCAGAGACCACAGCTGCAGGAAGTCCAGCCACAGCACTGTGCTGTGTAAGCTGGTGGAATATGCTTTAATGAAGCAGAGTGGCTGAAAGATGGTAGTCCACTTTCTGAGTATCTTTAAAGGTGGTACTGTCGTGCTGCAAATCTGAACTTAGAGATGGGTAGACAGACAATAGAACTGAGGTGCTGAGGAAGAGATGGGAAAGGAGCATGTGAACTCTTACCAGTTGGTCAGTTTGGACTCATTTGAGAGTTACTCACAGGAAGTGGTTGTTGTTTAGTTTATTCAAGTAATGAGGCAGTTTATTGTTAAGTAAAAGGTTGATTCAAGTGCTTATTTGTGTCTGTTAAAGAATACATTTTTACTGTAGGAAAAAAAGACAATAATATAAAGAAGAGCATTCAAACTTACTGGTATATAATCCTTTTATTTAAGGATAAGTTGCTTAGTTTTCTGGTGCAATTCATCTCAAAACTTCCTCCTTGTAAGAATGTTATATAAATAATATGTAGTCTTACTATCTGGGAATCTCATAGTTCATACGAGCCTGAATCTGTTTCTCTAATTCAACAATATAACAGTTGTCACCCACAGTGGTGTTACCCACAGGGGGCTACTCCTTGTTGCTGTGCCCTGGCTTCTCATTGCGGTCGCTGGTCTTGTTACGGAGCACAGGCTCTAGGGCTGCAGGGCTTGCAGCAGGGGGGATCAGCAGTTGCGGCTCCCGGGCTCTGGGGCACGGGCTCCTAGTTGTGGTGCACCGGCTTAGTTGCTCTGTGGCATGTGGGATCTTCCTGGACCAGGAATCGACCTGTGTCTCCTGCATTGATTGGCAGATGGATTCTTTACCACTGAGCCCCCAGGGAAGACCCCTACTTTTCTTTAATTAGGATTCTTTATGCTATCATTTGTATAGCTGTTTCATTACTTTTCTACTTTTTATTAGAAAGTTAGCTTCTTTGCTGTGTTTCACTATAATATATGAGTATGATTAATGTTTTTGTGTG
Source organism: Bos indicus (assembly GCF_029378745.1). Taxonomy (NCBI): domain Eukaryota; kingdom Metazoa; phylum Chordata; class Mammalia; order Artiodactyla; family Bovidae; genus Bos; species Bos indicus. Next base: position 19,576,971 of record NC_091773.1, on the reverse strand, counting down.
TCTTATTCCTCCACATCTCTGATTATTTCATTGGTATAAATTCTTAACAATGACTTTGTTGAATAAAAATGAATAAACATTTTTAAGGCCTTTAATTACCCAGTTGTATATAGAAGTACATATATTAGCATGAACCCAGAGGAAACTAAATTTTTTTAAGGTTTCCTGTCTTACACTGGAAATACCGTTAACCTATAGAGAGTTTTAAAATAGCCAATGTATTACGTACTATTTTAATTAGTAGCCAGTGTGTATGCCAAGCCTGGTATGTACTCGTCTCTCTCTGGTTTGTATATTGGAATGTATGCACCTAGTCTCACAGTAACAACATTAAGTAGGCATGATCCCCATTTTAGTTATGAAAAAGTTAAAGTTGAGAAAAATCTAAGTAATTTGAAGAAGATAAAATTGGCAGCATGTAGCATAGCTAGAATTTAAACCGAGGTCAGTCTGACATCAGACCATGCTTTTTCCTGCTTTCCTTCTTTCTTTCTGCATTTTCTATTATATTTTAACAGAATTTTTGTTACTGAATAAGTGTGGGATTTGTGCCTTGAAAATAAAGTTTACACCTACTGCCAGAAAAGTGGTGGTTCTTTCTGTAAACTGGAATTTCCAGTGACCTGTGCCTGAAAAAGGATATGGTCAGAAACTTATGTTAGTGTGGAGAATTAGGCTTCTGGTTTACAGAGGAAGAAACTTATGTTGGTGTGGAGAATTAGGCTTCTGGTTTATAGAGGAAGTCTGTCTTACATTTTATATTCTTCCATGAATTCATCTTTAATGTCTTTTGCTGTCCACTTTAGAATGGGAATAAACTGTCAGTGATGTCTTTATTTGGATAAAAAAGGAATTAATGTCTACTCTGGGAATTTAAAATAACACACAGTTATAACTGTGTTCTGCATCAGTGTTTTTATCAGTTTTTTAGGTAATGTGGGTGTTATTTGGATAGGAAGGTAAAAGAAACATATTTGAACCAGGTGATAAATCTTGTCAAATAAGAAGTTGAAAATAAAGGGAGTATGAACTGTAAACTTACTGTTTCTTAAATTGGTTTGATTCTTCAGTTTAGAGATTTCCTAGGATTAAGGTTTTAAATTTTTTAGAATAAATCTGATTTTTGGTGAGAGGAGGAGTGCCCATTCACTCTTTGAATAATTGAAAATGTGGGCAGGATATTTTGCTGTTTTTAAAAATTCATGAAAACACTGCTAACACTGTCTTGTTGCCAACTTGGGTTTCACGCAGGGATTCATATGCTGGTGTCTGGGGGAGGGGCCAGATGGGCCTGAGCTTGTGCAGTGGCTCAGAAGTCAAGAGGTACAATAGCCTTTTTAAATCCAGCAAGTTGATCAATGAAAAAGGGCTTACCAAGTGAATGGAATGTGGTTTATTTTCTCTCTGGAGAATGAAGTTCTCCGATAGCTGCGTGGAACTCTGTGCGGTGATCTGTGCTGCCCAGTATGGTACTGACCACATCGCAGACTGGACACGTGGCTCCTGCACCTTGGGATCTGTATTGTAGGTTTTGTTTTCTTTCATTTTATTTAAAATCTATTTGCCACTATGGCTGCCTTCCAGGCACGGGTGTAGAAAGTGGCTCTGAGGCTCTGTTGTCACCAGAGACCTTTGTGCATCTGCTTTTACGTCCCTGCGTGGCTGCTTGTCAGATGGGCCCCCCACTGTCTCACACTGTCCTGGTGGCTCCGCTGACCTGTGCACTGGCCCCTGCCTGGCAGCCGTGCCACTTCCTGTCCAGGCACTGCCCTTCCGGGAGTGGTGCGGGACCTTTCTGGCCACATTCAGTGGTGGGTCCCGTCCTCCCACCAGGAAAGAGAACAGACTGGCTTTAAAGCCGTTGGCTTGTGTTTCAGCCCTGTCGTGGACCCTTGCTGTGGACACAGTTGTTATCGTTCCTCCTCTGAAAATGCAGACAGGCCTCCTCATTGTGAAGAGGACTGAATGAGAGTGTGGCCAGTGCAGTAGCACCCAGAGCAGAATCCAGCCAGAGAGGAGGAGCGACACAGGCGTCTTCGTGCACATGAGCACATGGAGGCAGCGGGGAGTCGTATTTTCTGCTCATGGCGTAGACTTCTCACTGACCTTCAGGAGGAGAAAGAAGATGGGCCACAGGCAAATAACACTGTTACCCTAGTTTTTGCTAAACAAGAGACAGTGACTACTGTGAAGTGACTGAAGGTGTAATTCTTGGAGGAGCAGCAGTACTGGCAGCCTCCATCTATTTGTGCAAAGCTGCTCCCAGAACCCCACACCATGCTGTTACTTCATCCTCGAAGAAATCTCTGCGGTCCTTATAGCTACTGTTCATGCTCCTGTGTTATACAAACTGAGTCATCAGTTACATTTGCCCACATTCACACAGCTCAGTTCAGTTCAGTTCAGTCGCTCAGTCGTGTCCGACTCTTTGCAACCCCATGAATCGCAGCACACCAGGCCTCCCTGTCTATCACCAACTCCTGGAATTCACTCAGACTCACGTCCATCGAGTCAGTGATGCCATCCAGCCATCTCATCCTATGTCATCCCCTTCTCCTCCTGCCCCCAATCCCTCCCAGCATCACAGTCTTTTCCAGTGAGTCAGCTCTTCGCATGAGGTGGCCAAAGTACTGGAGTTTCAGCTTTAGCATCATTCCTTCCAAAGAAATCCCAGGGCTGATCTCCTTCAGAATGGACTGGTTGGATCTCCTTGCAGTCCAAGGGACTCTCAAGAGTCTTCTCCAGCACCACAGTACAAAAGCATCAATTCTTTGGTGCTCAGCTTTCTTCACAGTCCAACTCTCACATCCATACATGACCACTGGAAAAACCATAGCCTTGACTAGACAGACCTTTGTTGGCAAAGTAATGTCTCTGCTTTTGAATATGCTATCTAGGTTGGTCATAACTTTCCAAGGAGTAAGCGTCTTTTAATTTCATGGCTGCAGTCACCATCTGCAGTGATTTTGGAGCCCCCCAAAATAAAGTCTGACACTGTTTCCACTGTTTCCCCATGTAATTGCCATGAAGTGATGGGACCAGATGCCATGATCTTAGTTTTCTGAATGTTGAGCTTTAAGCCAACTTTTTCACTCTCCTCTTTCACCTTCATCAAGAGGCTTTTGAGTTCCTCTTCACTTTCTGCCATAAGGGTAGTGTCATCTGCGTATCTGAGGATATTGATATTTCTCCCGGCAATCTTGATTCCAGCTTGTGCTTCTTCCAGCCCAGCGTTTCTCATGATGTACTCTGCATAGACGTTAAATAAGCAGGGTGACAATATACAGCCTTGACGTACTCCTTTTCCTCTTTGGAACCAGTTTGTTGTTCCATGTCCAGTTCTAACTGTTGTTTCCTGATCTGCATATAAATTTCTCAAGAGGCAGGTCAGGTGGTCTGGTATTCCCATCTGTTTCAGAATTTTCCACAGTTTATTGTGATCCACACAGTCAAAGGCTTTGGCATAGTCAATAAAGCAGAAATAGATGTTTTTCTGGAACTCTCTTGCTTTTTCCATGATCCAGTGCATGTTGGCAATTTGATCTCTGGTTCCTCTGCCTTTTCTAAAACCAGCTTGAACAACTGCAAGTTCATGGTTCATGCATTGCTGAAGCCTGGCTTGGAGAATTTTGAGCATTACTTTACTAGCGTGTGAGATGAGTGCAATTGTGCGGTAGTTTGAGCGTTCTTTGGCATTGCCTTTCTTTGGGATTGGAATGAAAACTGACTTTTTCAGTAGCAAAGCCAGGATTTAAACCCAGGCTTCTTAGAATCCAAACCATGTCTTTCCCCCCGCCTCCCAAGCCATCGTGTGCTGTGCTCTGGAGCTCTGTGCCTGCACACGTCCCCTCCAACCTTCTATTCTTCCACGGCCTGATATGAAATGTGTGCCACGGCCAGATTCCTCCTCTAAAGAACATGGACACAGCTGTGTAAGTTCTGGTTTATCTGTTCAGAAGGCACGCTCATTTCTTTATAAACACATCTGATGAATAGGAATAAAGTGGTTTTGGTTGCATTAATTTAGGAAGCATTTATTGAGTCCCTTACACATGTCAGGTACTGTCTGGCACTCAGAAACAAAGATAAAGGAGAGGCAGATGATCTATTCTAGGATTTGAGGGGTTTAGTTGTAGAGGCCAGCATAAACATTTTGAAAAGCACTAGTGAGTACAGAGAGAAGAGGTGCTTTTGCCACAGACGCCAGAAAAAGGGGTAACATCCATTTGAAAAACATTTTTATCTGTATGAAATAATGATGGGTGAACCAATCAGACAAGACCTCTCACAGGGATAGCAATCTGTAGATGATTAATTACTTGGAGAGCTCCATGCTTGTCTGCCCTCAGAAGCCTGGGTTCCGGCAGCACCAGCGTTGATCTGCTTCTCTCGGGTGTTCCCTTGGTGTCTGTCCCCTTGTGGGCTGTCTTCCCCTCAGCCTGCCCCCCATGGTGGTGGGGGACGTGTACACCAGCCAGCTCTGTACTGTGGCTTCCAGTGGAGACAGAATTGTAAACAGAATTTATTACTGGTCCCAGGTATGTCATAAGTGGAAAGTAGATTAAGACTGCTGCTGCTGCTGCTAAGTCGCTTCAGTCGTATCCGACTCTGTGCGACCCCATAGACGGCAGCCCACCAGGCTCCCCGTCCCTGGGATTCTCCAGGCAAGGACACTGGAGTGGGTTGCCATTTCCTTCTCCAATGCATGAAAGTGAAAAGTGAAAGTGAAGTCGCTCAGTCGTGTCTGACTCCTAGCGACCCCATGGACTGCAGCCCACCAGGCCCCTCCATCCACGGGAATTTCATGGCAAGAGTCCTGGAGTGGGGTGCCATTGCCTTTTGTTTTTCTGACGACTACAGTTCTCAGTCTGACTCTTTAGCTAACTAGCCATTAAAATAAGAGAGAAGGAAAAAAGTAAGGGAATTCCTTCTGTTTGTCTTGTTTTCTTTAGGTCACAGCATTAATCCCAACAGTTGTCTTTGCCACCCACCAGATTAGGACACCTTCTTCCTAGACAGTAAATAAACACATTGATCTTATTTGTGATGTGAAAGAAATACTGTTTGTTCTGAGCTGCTAATAGGATATTTCACACTTTGGCAGGGTTGACAAGCACTGGAAAATGAAAAGAGATTTCACTTGGTTTTCCTTCTGTGCCCTTGGTGACATTAAAAAACAGTCTATTTTTCCCTGTTTACCTGAATTCTGTTCATAACAGACTCAGTAAAGAACAATGGAAATGGTTCTTCGTGAAAGCAGACATTCTGACAAATTACTGTTTCTATTTGAATATACAGGGTTCTCTTTCTTTTCTAAATGAGCTTCAGTAGAAACCCTGGTGCTTGGCTCCACACCCTAGGATTCTGTGTGTGTCCCCGTGTGTGACTACCTGCATGGCAGCCTGTGCCGCTGCCGCCGCTGCCTCGTCAGGGAGGTCCTGAGCGAGGACTGGAAAGTAAACACATCGCATTCCTCATATTCCTTAGCAGAAGAATCCGTGCAGGCCCAGCCTCATGTTGATGTTCATTGCTGTTGTTGGTTGTCATGTGATTTATCAAGTGAGCTTTTACAAACCTTGTTGTTCAGTCACTCAGACGTGGCTGACTCTTTGCGACCCCATGGACTGCAGCACGCCAGGCTTCCCTGTCCTTCACCATCTCCTGGAGCTTGCTCAAACCCATGTCTGTTGACTCAGCGATGCCATCCAACCATCTCATCCCCGTTGCCCCTGTTCGCCTCCTGGCGTCAGTCTTTGTGTAACAAGTGATTTTAGATGGTAACTGTGCACGTTAGGTATTATGAGATCCTGGATCTTATTTAAACCAGTTTTAGCTGGCTTTGTCTGACAGTGCTCTGGGAAGAGAAATGGGGGGATGGGGGGGTTCTCTCTACCAGGCAGAGGGAGACGTCAGGATACCCCTCGTCCCTGCCCCCCGCATGGCCCCCGCTGACCGCAGTGGACGGTGGTGGGAGACTGGGTTGTGGGGAAAGCCCTGACACTGCTGGGCCTCCTCTGACACTGCGTGGGCTGGAGGTGGGGCTTGGTTCTGGGCGTCGGGCATCACCCTGTGATGGCGGGGTGGGCGGTCCCACTGGGCTGCAGAGACTCCCCACGACAGCCTGTCAAGGGCCACGTGTGGGCTCCTCTCGCCCTTGGCTGGTGTGTGTGGCCATGGGTCACGGTTTTTCTGTGAAGTTTGCCTAAAAGGAAACAGCAAAACCCTTTCTGGCTCACTGGGCTGCCCCTTCCTTGTCCTTCAGTCGGAGAAAGTGCGCTTTTGAGGGTGTTGTCTGCTCCTCTCTCCTTTCAGCATCTTCTCATTTTGTTTCTGTGCAACATCAGGCAGTCCCTGTGTCTAGGGGGAGAAACAGGGAAAGTGTATCTCCTCCATCTCCCTGGGAGTGGAGGTTCTAAATCTCCCTGAATGTTAAGCAGCTCCCCCTGTGTGAGGAATGAGCCTGAGAGTCTGAGAGGCACCGGGAGAACCTTGTCCTGTTTCTGCTCAAATGTGAGCCACCGCAGTGACTGTAACTGTGTCCGTTTGGTAGCGAAGGTGGAGTTCCTTTGGTGTCTGACGCCTCTTCTCTGAAAGAGGCGAGCTGTCTTCTTGTAACGTTCCCTTCAGGTCTGTGCTCCTCCCCTCTGGTGGTGCCTGCCCCTGAGGGGTCCTGAGGCCACCCTGCAGCAGCTCCCACTGGCAGGGGTGTGGTCGCCTCCTCCACCTGACTCCAGAGGCAGGATCTGCTCCGAGCAGCAGAGCAGATGCACTGACGCTGCGTGAGGCCAGGGCGCTCTCCCTGGGGCTGGTTTGTGGTGTCTGTAGCCAGCACGCCATTGCCCTTCGTACTCAAGATTTAGCAAGAGAGAGGAATCCAGCATTGCAAATAAATTTTTATTTGCGTTTCTTTCCCTTTCCAGGCAAAAGCTTATTATCCCAGGTGGAAGTTGCCCTGTTATTCTGAATACTTACTTTTGTCAGAAAGTTGTTGCCAAAGAAGATTCAGAAGCATCACGTGATGGGCACGAGTGTTACACGCCCTGTCCGAGGAGGAGCAGCACTCTGGCTCAGATGTTCCAGTTTAAGAGCCTAACCGATAGCTCACCCGAAAGCAAGGTATACTCCTCAACTTAGAAATTTTCACTTTGTAATAATACTGCATTTAAAGGCCAGGTATTTATAGAAGTGTTTTCCTTTGGTCTTCTTTAAGTATTCAACACACATATATGTCATATATACTCTAATTTATTAAAATTTGAGTTTTTTTTCTGTTCTCATAACTGCCTAAGAGCTTACTTAAGCCTCTTTAATTTATTTTAAAAAATCATCTTTTTCTTTTTCATGATGTTTGTTGCCCTGGGGATAAAGAGAGTTGCGTAAACTTGAGGTTACACACTGGAGATTGCTTTTTGGAATGTTAATGACCCTGAGCCATGACTATCCATGATGATGAACTGGGGGAGCGCTAAGCCACACTTGTGGTAGGCAAGAGGACACTCCTGGGGTGCTGTGGGCTCCAAGTGTCTGACTCCAGCGCAGCTACCTCAGGGTCACCTGGCTCCCCGCGTCAGCACTGAGGGGTATGTTGAGGGTGACCACATGAGGGGAAACCAGAAAGCAAAGCAAATGGACTTTCATCCTGCTTTGTATGTGTGGAATCAAGCAGGGCCTCTCTTTGACTATCAGAACATGTGTCTGGAAGGAATTACATGAAATCTCCCTTTAATCAATTTAACAGATGTACAGTATATGGCCCAAACTACATTACTGCTTTAACATACAGTTTCAAACAAGTATGTGATGTTAAATTCATGAAATGTGTCTACGTTGCCATCTATGCCAGGGTAGCTGCCAGAGAGCTTAGTGTCGAGAGTGCGGGCTGTGGACCTCAGTGCCGAGTTCGGGTCCTGCCTCAGCCACTTCCTGCTGGCAGTCTTGGGCAGGATTCTCGGCTCCTGTCTCAGCACGCCTGTCTGTATAACAGTGGTGACGGTGCAGCCTGCCTCCTTGGGTTGTGAGGGTCACATGTTTGTTACGCAAGCACAGGATGTAGAGAACAGTGCTGGGATGCAGGGGCACAGAGTCTTCTGGAGGCACCGTCCTCTTGTGAAGGTGTTTACCGGGATTGCTGAGGCGGCTCCTGTGGTTCACTGGAGTGTGCAGAGTGCTGGCACTTCACAGTAACCCTGGTCCTTCTTTCGTTTTGTTTTGTAGTTTGTGCTTTGAGATTGTTACCTCATAGAAGAAAACTTTTAAAATTACCATGAGATATTTTAATAGGAGTCCTTTCTGCATGTTCTCAAACCCCCGAGGTGGTCTGTGTGCCTCGCTCACCATGGCTGCACAGGTGGCCCGCAGGTGGGAGCCCTGAGCTGTGGCTGTGCATTTGTCCTTGTCATTCCTTGAGTGTCCTACAGTCACGCGGGCTGCCACATTTGGTATGGTGCATGCCCTCGTGAGTCAGGCTGCAAGTGTTCCTTTTGCATGTCTCATCAGGTTCTGTGTGATAGTCACACTGCGGTGGGCACAGACCAGACCCTCCATCCTGAACAAGTGGAGCCATGCGTCCCCAGCCAAGCTCCCCTGAGGGACTCTCTGCTGGATGCAGTCGAGAGCCACGGAGCTGCCGCCTGGACGGGAGTGGGCGTGCGAGTGGTGGTGCAGAGAGTGTACTCCCTGCCCTGCAGAGGCCAGCAGGCAGACAGCGCAGACCCAACCAGGGCACGGTGAGTGACGGACATGGGTGCCGGGCCCACACTCATCTGCACAGAGGGGAAGCTCTTCTCAGAGTGGTTTCATCACCACGCACAGGGGTGGTTTTTCTTTGGTTGGTTTTCTCTTACATCAAAATTTGAAACACCTGGTATGACAGAGGATTTTGTCCACGTATAATTATCTAAATGTGCTCAGTTGCTCAGTTGTGGCCAACTCTTTGTGACCCTGTGGACTGTAGCCTGCCAGGCTTCTCTGTCCATGGAATTTTCCAGGCAAGAATACCGGAGTGGGTTGCCATTTCCTTCTCCATTTTATCTAAATAGACCTAGTAGAAAAGTTAGTCACATTTACTTTTACCTTTGATTGTTTATGTTACTGAACGTCATACAAACATGATTGGTATTGTTCTGAAAGAGCCAAGGCAAGGTTAAGAAGACCATGACAATGGCTGTCAAGTTTTATGTCTTAGAAACCAGGATAAAGAAATGGCAGCTGGTGGGTCTGTGGCTCTCAGATGGGCCTTTTGAGTTCACTTCGGTGTTACCTCAGGATCTGTGAGTGATGCGGATGTTGCTCACTGCCCTCGCCCGTGCAGCAGCCACTGACCACGCAGGCACTACGGCTGCTGGGGCGAGCAAACTACATTTATAATTTCACTGAAGTTTAATTAAGTCATTTTAGGTAGCCCCCTGTGGGTAGTGGCTGCCTTGGTGCCCTGCCTAACTCAGCAGCTGTGGGAGCAAGGGCAGACCTGTGATTCACGGTGCTTCGCTCCAACAGATAGTGGGAGCGGCAGCTTTCTACTCGCATTTCCACTCTTCCTGGTTGTGTGTTTGCAGACAGCTGTAGACACATGGTTGAGTAAGAGTTTCTTTGTCCTTGTCAGACCCTTCTGAGGTCATCTTTCTATGTTAAATTGCTCTCAAAGCAGTAACAGATTTATAGAAGAATAGAAATTAAAAGTGTAGATGCCAGTTTATCTGACAATCAGTCATTTTGTGCCTCTACTGTTAGAGAAGCACATACTGAAGCAATAATAAGTCACAGGCATCCTGTCCTTACGGTGCCTTCTGATGTTCTGAAGGAGCGGCAGCAAGCACGACTCTGTTACCTGTCAGTCGCCTTCCGGTGGACTGCAGCTTACTTTGAAGGACCATGAATTTCACAAAGTCCTTTCAGGTGCAGAGTTACAGAATATTTCTTGTGGAATTATAGAAAAGTTTATTTTTATTCTGTTTGGAAAATGTATGTGTGAAACCAATATATCCGTCTTTAGGTCTTTAGCACACTTGTAGCTGTTGACCGGTTTTGTTCTAGACTTAAAATTGTGTCCTTTTAAACAGACTTACCTGAGACAGTTACAGATCAGACAAAGGTTTTGTCTTGCTTGGCTGCTTCTGCGGTCTGTGACCATGCTGGGCTCTGAGGAGAAGATCCTAAAGCCCGCAGAGCACTGCTCCCACCTGGCACATACCAACTGAGGCTGTGCTCACAGTGGATTGAAGGCAGGGCAGGTGTAAAGCTCAGAAATAAGAAAGCAACACTGAGTTAATCAGATGTAATGAATATGCATCAGTGAGCATGGGGATTTCTTGTAGCACATGTGAGATTATAAACAGAGGCTGGAGGACGGTAACCCATTTCATAGATGAGAACACTGGGCCTCAGAGATTGACTTGCTGACAGTTATACGTGGATGAAAGAAAACCATCATGAGATATAGAATCCCCACATGACAGGGTTGTAGAGAATACTGAAGCTGAAAGAAAGGGAAGAATATTGACTTGGAAGCAGGCTCTGTTTGATGCTAGATGGCCAGGGGCCAGTCACCCTGGAAAGCCGGCATGGGACCTGAGTAGACTGTGTACCATGAGGAAGGGTGGTCCTTCTGGACAGAGGTCATAGCGTTTGGCCTGGGGTGGGAGACGAGCCTTCTGTAATGTATTTGGGGTACAGAAAGGTCTTACTGTATACTCCATTATTAGTTTTTTCTAGATTCATTTGCTGTAATAATGATCAGGTCTCCAGTTTACAAATCCAATTAATATAGAAGGAATAAGACCCTTAGCCCTCTACTGATTCTCTGCTGGTGTGTATAAGGTGTGTCCTTGAGAGTCACTCAGCAGCATGTGTCCTGGCGTGGACCTTCACACCTGCATGTGCCACACGATACGAGGGGAGACACCCTCAGAAGACGTAGGCGTGTTGCCCGGAATGCTCTTTTCTATCAGCGATTTCTGCCTGTAACTTCTTGCCTGCTGGTAATTTCGGGCAGCCGTGCAGTGCACAGAGTCAGTCTTGTCCAGAGGCCCGAGCACGGAGGACATAGCAGGGAGACTGAACAGTGAGGGCCACTCCCCTGAGTTAGCTCACCTGCTTTTTCCCAAGAACCTCTGCTCCAGCAGTGAACTGAAGTCTTCTCTGATCACCATTTGTTTCCGTAGAGCCAGAAATTGCCATGTCAGAGTAAATTGAGGCCTGTGCCTGGGCATAAACAGAAGCAAGTCTGTTTTCTGGGACTCTTGCTACAGTGATTCTCCCTTCCTGCCCAACCAGGTCAGATGCCCCCCGAGGAAACACTGTGATGACTCACGTCTAACTTGGCACCTGATCTCGTTTGTCTGTCTGCTCCCAGCACTCTACCCATGGCACTTTTATGAGATCAGTCACAGCTTAGCTTCTGATGGCATGTAGCCCAATTTTTGTCACCTTTGAAATTAAGAGAAATTTATTTGAGGCCTGCCAGTCCTGAAGAGGGTCAGATAGATTTGTCCTCTGAGCTGTGAAACATTAGCGAAAGTTTACGTTAGATTTCAGAAATGTCATATGTGAGTCTGCTGTCCATTGTTCTTCTGGATGACTTCTTTTAACTCACGCTATTAAAGAAAACATTTTTACTTGGTTTCTCAAGGTGTTATATATCAGAGTAAGCCACATGAACTTTAGTTTTATAAATCATTCAATCAAAAGTAACAGAAGCCAGACCCGAAGCACTCCCTAAACAGTAAGCAGGAAATCTGTTCAGCACCAGCACACACCTTTACCTGGACCCACTTCATGTTGGATAAGTGCTAGGTAAACGTATGACTAATCAGACCACAGGCTTTTTAGCCCAGGGGGAGCACTAGTTTCTTCTGGAGGGAACTGCAGCAGAGAGCGCAGAAGTGGGCTGCCTGCCACAACCCCCTCCTGGCAGAGTGGTGTCTAGACCACTCTACTCCCTGTCCGTGGTGATTGACTTTCTTCCTCCCTTTCTGAAACCATCACTTCCTTTTTCCTTGAGATGCTTAACTTAGGGACAGATAATTTTATCCCTCAGAGACACGTTGTTTCTAGCCTGTCACTGCAGAAACATTTATTGCTGGAGAGTTAGTCTTTCGTGAGGGCATTGAATTCATAGAACTTGTCCAGTGGTCTTGCATTTGGACGAAAGCCTGGAGGGAAAGACCCTTCATATTTAACTATTTCAGGGGATTAGATCTGATAAACATAGTGCACGAAGAACTATGGACTGAGGTTTGTTACACTGTACAGGAGGAAGGGATCAAGACCATCCCCAAGAAAAAGAAATGCAAAAAGGCAAAATGGTTGTTTGATGAGGCCTTACAAATAGCTGAGAAAAGAAGAGAAGCTAAAGGCAAAAGAGAAAAGGAAAGATATACCCATTTGAATGCAGAGTTCCAAAGAATAGCAAGAGATAAGAAAGCCTTCCTCACTGATCAGTGCAAAAAAATAGAGGAAAACAATAAAATGGGAAAGACTAGAGATCTCTTCAAGAAAATTGGAGATACCAAAGAAACATTTCATGCAAAGGTGGGCACCGTAAAGGACAGAAATGGTATGGACATAACAGAAGCAGGAGATACTAAGAAGGGGTGGCAGCAGTACACAGAAGACTGTACAAAAAGGATCTTCACGACCAGATAACCATGATGGTGTGATCACTCACCTAGAGCCAGACATCCTGGAATGTGAAGTCAAGGGGGCCTTAGGAAGCATCACTATGAACAAAGCTAGTGGAGGTGATGGAATCCCAGTTGTGTTCTTTCAAATCCTAAAAGATGATGCTGTGCAAGTACTGCAGTCAGTATGCCAGCAAATTTGGAAAACTAAGCAGTGGCCACAGGACTGGAAAAGGTCAGTTTTCATTCCAATCCCAAAGAAAGGCAATGCCAAAGAATGTTCAATTTATCACACAATTTCACTCATCTCATACGCTAGCAAAGTAATGCTCAAAATTCTCCAAGCCAGCCTTCAACATCATGGGAACCGTGAACTTCCAGATGTTCAAGCTGGATTTAGAAAAGGCAGAGGAATCAGAGATCAAATTGCCAACATCTGTTGGATCATCAAAAAAGCAAGAGAGTTCCAGAAAAACATCTACTTTTGCTTTATTGACTACGTCAAAGCCTTTGACTGTGTGGATCACAACAAACTGGAAAATTCTTAAAGAGATGGGAATACAGACCACCTGACCTGCCCCTTGAGAAATCTGTATCCAGGTCAAGAAGCAACAGTTAGAACCGAACACGGAACAACACACTGGTTCCAAATTGGGGAAGGAGTACATCAAGGCTATATATTGTCACCCTGTTTGTTTAACTTCTATGCAGAGTACATCATGTGAAATGCTGGACTGGATGAAGCACAAGCTAGAATCAAGATTGCCAGGAAAAATATCAGTAACCTCAGATATACAGGTGATACCACCCTTATGGCAGAAAGTGAAGAAGAACTAAAGAGCCTCTTGATTTGAAAGTGAAAGAGGAGAGTAAAAAAGTTGGCTTAAAACGCAGCATTCAAAAAATGAAGATCATGGCATCCAGTCCCATCACTTCATGGCAAATAGACGGGGAAACAATGAAAACAGTGACAGACTTTATTTTTGGGGACTCCAAAAATCACTGCAGATGGTGACTGCAGCCATGAAATTAAAAGACACTCCTTGGAAGAAAAGCTGTGACCAACCTAGACAGCATATTAAAAAGCAGAGACATTACTCTGCCAACAGAAGTCCATCTAGTCAAAGCTATGGTTTTTCCAGTAGTCATGTATGGGTGTGAGAGTTGGACCGTAAAGAAAGCTGAGCACAGAAGAATTGATGCTTTTGAACTGTGATGTTGGAGAAGACTCTTGAGAGTCCTTTGGACTCTAAGGAGATCAAAACAGTCAATCTTAAAGGAAGTCAGTCCTGAATAATCACTGGAAGAACTGATGCAGAAGCTGAATCTCCAATACTTTGGCTACTTCATGGGAAGAACTGACTCATTGGGAAAGACCCTGATGCTGGGAAACATTGAGGGCCGGAGAAGAAGGGGACGAAAGAGGATGAGATGGTTGGATGGCATCACTGACTCGATGGACATGAGTTTGAGCAAGCTCTGGGAGTTGGTGATGGACAGGGAAGCCTGGCATGCTGCAGTCCATGGGGTCACAAAGAGTCAGACACAATGAGTGACTGAACTGAACTAATGTTGTGTTTTGCTCAGTCGTGTCCAACTCTTTGTGACCTCAGGGACAGTAGCCCGCCAGGTTCCTCCATCCATGGGATTCTCCAGGCAAGAAGGCTGGAGTAGGTTGCCATTTCCTTCTCCATAAGCTGCATTTTAGTTTCATGGAAATTCATTGAACTGAACTCAGGAAAGAAAAACATTGTCCTTTCTCTCTACTTTGACGTTTTATTCTCTTTTCATCTTTTGACCCTTACTTAGTCTCTTGGCTTACATTTCTTCCTCTTTTCACTTCCCCTGGTCCTGGGTTGGGTTCTGGTTCTACATAGTTGACAAAACCAGGCATTGTCCTGTGCTCATGGAGCATTGTCTGGTGAGGGAGTCCCACATAAACCAATTGAAACCAAAGACATTTATGATTTTAAGTTGTAGTCAGTGCTTGGTGAGAACAAACAGGATATTCTGAGAGACAGTGAGTCGACAGTTTGGGGATCGAAGGCCCGTGTTCTGAAGCAGTGCTACTTAAGTGACACTGGAAAGCTCAGAGGATGTTGGATGAAAAAGAGATGAAAGAGAAGTATCCATGGAGGCAGGGGTGTGGGGGGCCTTCTAGAGCTCCAAACAGGAAGGAGGTGGCAGAGTGGCAAGCGAGTGTGGGCCACTGGTGTGCCTGTCCGGCAGACACGTCAGCTGTGGGACGGAAATGGTTTGGGAATGAGAGGGCGTGGAGCATGGCCTCAGTGGAAGTAGAGAGGCCCAGAGGAAGCTCCTGCCAGGCCCAGCACAGACAAGGCTCCCATCTCACACAATGCCGCAGGGAAATGGAGACACTTCTCATGTGCGTGTGACTGGATGGAGGGTTGGGGGTGGTAAGGCAGAAGGAAATAGTAAGAGTGCTTCTCAGGCAGATTCAATCTGGGGCCTGTTCAGTTTGAGATTCCTTTGAGGCATCCAGGAAAGGGTGTCAGGTGAACAGTCTGGATAAATAGATCTCACAGTTAGGGAAGACTTTAGCTTGGAGGTAAGTATTGAGGGATTTTTAGCCTCCAGCTTGCCAGTCTGTGTATTTGTTATGTGCATTCGTGTGTGGCTGATGAAGAGTACTTTTGTCCATGGTGCCAGATTCCAGAGGTCCTGGGGCCTGGAGAGAGAGCAAGATGCCCTCGGCCCTCCTCCCTTTATACCTTCAGAGCTGTTCCATCACAGGCGGAGACTGTCTAAGGCCAAGGCAGTGGATGTGAGCACACTGCGGACATAGCAGACACCAAGGAAGGAAAACATTGGCTCCAAGACTTCAGGTCCTGCAGCACTGGAGGATGGAGCCTGGAGGGGAAGGGCTGGTCGTGGCAGCACTCTGTCATGGGGCAGTGCCTCAGGTGAGAGAGGGCAGCTGATCTGATGCTGCAGAGATGCCTGACAAGGTGACAGATGACACCAGGTGAAGTTCCTGGGTGACTTACGTGCAGGAGTTACCGAGGGGGTGGGAGGAAGGTGGAAGCTAGCTCCCTGGGCACGGAAGAGGGTGTGATGCAAGGAGCATGGACAGGTTTTGATAGCAAGGTCTTATTGATGCAGACGGGGATGAGAATGCTCAGCATTCAGTGGCACAAGAGAACTACAGTGCAGGCATTCTGTTTCTTGCTCCCAAGACAGGTACCAGTTTTCTTTCTTCTTGTGTGTATCAAGACAGAGTGGCATGGAGTTCCTCCAGAATAGCGAATTATGCATGTCCGCAGGGAGAGAGCGCAAAGGGAGGACGACCGCTCCTCCTCACCAGGACACATAGGCCGCCCCACGCGCCCTTCTGTGTCCCCCACACTCCACCAGTCTGTGCAGTGATTGTATGGATCGACCTGCACAGCAACACATTTTCATAGGTTGTTATTGTTACTTGTACTTTATTTCTTCATATTGTAGAAAAATTGGAATCACTCCTTTTCAATGGTTTGAGTATTTTTATTGTGATGCAAAGATATAAGAGCAGAGCATCATTTTCTTAATGTCTCCTCATAAATGATGTCAGAGCCCATTCCTCAGGTTCTCCTTACTTACCTGTGCTCTCAGTAAATACAAGTCTTCTCTTAATCATTAGCTCTGTGTTCATGAGTCTTAAATAAAGCCTCTAATCTCAGCTTCCTAGCTCCTACCTTTTGCCTGTCTGATCTCTCAAACAGCTCTTGGTGGTCCTTGTGATATCTCAGGGTCATTCAGCCCTGATTCCTTCACAGCCTGTCTTATTACTGGTGATTCTACTAACTGACATCCAGACCTGTTTATTATGTTCTCTGCCCTTCCTTCTGTTCACATTCTGGAGTACCGTGAAGGGTAAAAACAGCATCGTGTCCTTGGAATTACAGCTCTAGGTCTTACTGTTCTTAATGCATATGAAGAGGTGTCAGCATTGGAACTATCTTACTTCTGTCTCCTCTTTTTTATATAATTCACATGCTGTAAAAATTCACCCTTTTACAGTATACAGTTCAATACTTAATGTTTGCAGAGTTGGTCAGTCATGACCACATTCTAGTATTACAACATTTTTATTGCCTCAAAAAGAAACTCCATACCAATTGGCTGCTAACTTCCCTTCTCCCAGCCATGGCAGCCATTAATCTACTTTTTGTCTCTATGGATTTGTCTGTTTTGTAATAGTGCTGCTATGAACATTTTAATCCAAGTTCTTTCTGTGGACATAATTTTTCAGTTTTCTTGAGTATATATCTGGGAGTGGAATATCTGGGTCATAGGGTAACTCTTTTTTAAATTCTCTGAGGAATTAGTGTTTTCCAAAGAAACTGTTTTGGCACAATCAATAACATAGAAAAACATTTATTTCTGCTTTATTGACTATGCCAAAGCCTTTGACTGTGTGGATTACAATAAACTGTAGAAAACTCTTCAAGAGATGGGAATACCAGACCATCTGACCTGCCTCTTGAGAAACCTATATGCAGGTCAGGAAGCAACAGTTAGAACTGGACATGGAACAACAGACTGGTTCCAAAGAGGAAAAGGAGTACGTCAAGGCTGTATATTGTCACCCTGTTTGTTTAACTTCTATGCAGAGTACATCATGAGAAACGCTGGGCTGGAAGAAGCACAAGCTAGAATCAAGATTGCCAGGAGAAATATCAATAACCTAAGATATGCAGAGGACACCACCCTTATGGCAGAAAGTGAGGAGGAACTCAAAAGCCTCATTGATGAAAGTGAAAGAGGAGAGTGAAAAAGTTGGCTTAAAGCTCAACATTCAGAAAACTAAGATCATGGCATCTGGTCCCATCACTTCATGGGAAATAGATGGGGAAACAGTGGAAACAGTGTCAGACTTTATTTTGGGGGACTCCAAAATCACTGCAGGTGGTGATTGCAGCCATGAAATTAAAAGACACTTACTCCTTGGAAGGAAAGTTATGACCAACCTAGATAGCATATTAAAAAGCAGAGATATTACTTTGCCAACAAAGGGTCCTTCTAGTCAAGGCTATGGTTTTTCCAGTGGTCACGTATGGATGTGAGAATTAGACTGTGAAGAAAGCTGAGCGCTGAAGAATTGATGCTTTTGAACTGTGGTGCTGGAGAAGACTCTTGAGAGTCCCTTGGACTGCAAGGAGATCCAACCAGTCCATCCTAAAGGAGACCAGTCCTGGGTGTTCATTGGAAGGACTGATGCTGAGGCTGAAACTCCAATACTTTGGCCACCTCATGCGAAGATTTGACTCATTGGAGAAGACCCCGATGCTGGGAAGGATTGGGGGCAGGAGGAGAAGGGGACGACAGAGGATGAGATGGCTGGATGGCATCACTGACTCGATGGACGTGAGTCTGAGTGAATTCTGGGAGTTGGTGATGGAGAGGGATGCCTGGCGTGCTGCGATTCATGGGGTCGCAGAGTCAGACACGACTGAGAGACTCAACTGAACTGAACTGAAAGAAACTGCAGCATTTTACATTCCTACCAGCACTGTGTGAGGGCTCCAGTTCCTCCACATCATGCTCAACACTTGTCATGGTCTTTTTTCTACTAGCCATCCTAGTGTTACGGAGCCGTATCTCATTGCGGGTTTTTCTTCCAGCCATCCTAGTGGGTATGAAGCTGTATCTCATTGCAGCTTTGATTTATATTTCCCTAAGGAGTAACAATGTTGAGCATCTTTTAATGCTTCTTGCTCATTTGTATACTTCGTTGGAGAAATGCTAGTTTAAATCCTTTGCCTACTTTCTTATTTGGGTTATTTGTCCTTTTTTGTTGAATTATAAGAGTTCTTTATTCTGTATATAAGTCTCGTATATATGATTCACAAATATTTTCTGCCATTATCTGGTGGGCTTTTTCCCCCACTTTTTTTATAGCTCTCTTTGAAACAGAAGTTTATAATTTTGGTGATGTCCAGTTTATCTTTTTGCTTGTTTGTTTGGTTGCTTGTGCTTTTGGTGTTGCATCTAAGGAAGTGTTGCCTAATCTAGGCTTATGAAGGTTTACTTCCGTATTTTCTTCTAAGATTTAATAGGTTTACTCTTCCATTTAGGTCTGTGATCCATTTGAATGATTTTTGTTTATGGTGTGAGGCTGGGGTCCAGCCTCACAGTCATGCTAACATGACTACTCTTTGTCTATGGAATTTTCTTGGCACCCTTGGCAAAAATCAGTTGACTGTACATGTAAGTGTTTATTTCTAAACTCTCATTTCTCGCCCTTTGTGCTGTCTGCATGTCTCTATGCTAGCACTGCAGTGATCTCAGTTACTCTATGTTTATGCTGCTGCTAAGTCACTTCAGTCCTGTCCAACTCTGTGGGACCCCATAGACAGCAGCCCACCAGGCTCCCCCATCCCTGGGATTCTCAAGGCAAGAACACTGGAATGGGTTGCCATTTCCTTCTCCAATGCATGAAAGTGAAAAGTGAAAGTGAAGTTGCTCAGTCGTGCCCGACTCTTAGCGACCCCAGGGACTGCAGCCCTGGGATTTTCCAGGCAAGAGTACTGGAGTGGGGTGCCATTACCTTCTCCCTCTATGTTTATATTATGTTTCAAAATCACGAAGTATAAGTCCTCTAACTGTATTTTTCCAAGATGATGTTCAGAATTCTGAGTCTTTTATATTTACGTATGAGTTTTAGAATCAGCTTGTTAATTGTTATTTATTTTTCAGTAAATCAACTGGGTTTTTGATAGAGATTGTGTTGAATATGTATGTCAATTTGAAGAAAATTGCTATCTTATCAGTATTTAGTCTTTGGATCCATAAACATGGGATGTCTTTCAATTAGATCTTTCATTTCTTTCAGCAGTGCTTTATAGTTTTCAGCCGTTAAATTTATACCTGAGTATTGTCTGTTTTTTTTACTATTGTAAATGCAGTTGTTCCCTTAATTTCAGATTGTTTATTGCTAATGTGTAGATATGAAGGTGATTTTTATATATTGGCCTATACTCTGAAGTCTTTTTGAATTTGCTTGTTAGCTGTCATAGTTTTTTAGTGGTTTCCTTAGGATTTTTCATACATAAAATCATGTAGTCTTTGAATAAAGACAGTTTTACTTCTTCATTTTCAATCTGGATGTATCTTATTTCTTTTTCTTTCTTAATTTCCCTGGAAGCTCTCTTAATTTTCTTGAGGCAGAAAAACCAAAATGGTTATTTAATGCTGTGGTGTTTTCACAGTAGCTCATCTCCAACTCATTTTCTCAGTCTTTTGAGGCCTGTGCAGACTTCACTATGGTTGTATGCCACTTGCCCTGCGAAGTCTCTCCTGGTTTTAGCCATGCAAATAGTCTCTTTATCAGTGTATTAGAATGAAAAAAAAAAGCAAATTTTGGAAGTAGGCAGGCGTGGGTTTGAATCTGAGCTTTGCTAACCTACTAGCTATATTTTCTTGGTTAAAGATAGGTAGGTAGATAATCTTAACTCTCTTAATTTTTTTTAACAGCCCCATGCAGTTAGTAACGTCATTGTCAGTCATGTATAATTGTTTTGAAGATTCAGTGAGATAAGATTTATAAAATGCCTGGTGCCAAGCATACACTCTTAACACTATTTGCTTTATGACAGCTGTAGTCCTTTGTATTACAGTTAGTTATAGAAGTGTCCGTCTTTACTGGAAGGTTGTCAGCTCCTTGTGGGTAAGGATTATGTGTAGGAATATTTATTATTGCCTCCTGGTACACATACTGTGCCTACTATATCTATAGTTATATATCCCTGAATATTTTTTCAGTTAGATGTATCTCTTTTGGCATTTATGATGGTTTGTGTGAGTTTCATTTCTCCTCTTCTAGATGGCACAAAATGGATCCATTTTCCTACCCTTTATCTCCTTTTTAAGCTTTTATCATTTTATTGGTCTAGTGTCAGATTACAGGTAGCTGGTTGCAATTTTAAATGTTGCAGAGTAGAATCAGAGCTATGAATAATTTGAAAGCAGTATGTTCATGTTCTTTAAACTGTGTAATACCAACCTATATCATTGATCCTGTTTATATTTACAGCATACATGTACCTTGAATGTGTGTATGTATGCTTAATGAGCTTATTGATAATATAAAATAGCAATGAAGGTTCCCTCATTCTTTTTTTATGTATTAAACCAGTGATACACTTGAAGGAAAAAATCAAAAGGAATGGCAACAGCCTAGTGATATGAGTACAGACATTTAGGAAAATAAAATGTTCATAACCTGATGAAGATAGCAAGAGTAATTTTCCAAATTAATAGCCAGACAACTGTGGTGCGTGTATCCATAGTTGAGAGTTTGCATATTAGTCTGACCTTGGTGATTTTCCAGCACCTGTTATCCATCAAGATCAAGAATGATTTCAAGGTGGCCCTATATAAAAGCCGTGGAATTTTCTGCCTGTTCCTGACCTCCTTTCTCTGGAAACTTCTGTTCTTAAAGAGGCCGGAGACCTCTGATGGTCTGCACCCCCACCCTCTCGTGCCTGCAGCTTGATCTGGAGCTGTGCTGTGGTCACGCTAGAACTTTCCTGTGAGCCAGACAGCGCTCTGGAATGTGTGCTCTGAGAGGACAGCGCAGAGCAGAGCCGTGGGAGACAAGGTGCCAGCCGGCAGCATTGGGGTGGGAGGCATGGGGAGAGGGGAGCAGATGCAAACACTCAGCCCCACGTGCCTCTGCAGCCAGATGCTCAGAGGGGCGAGATCAGAGAGACCGGACTTGACCTCCCACTCCAGCTGGGCTGCCAGGCTTGCCGCCCCCTCTCCCCCGTTCGCCTGTGTCACGTGGACCTGTTCCGCCCTGCCTCCCAGCTGCTGTTGGATCCAGAGCACTTGGGGCAGCCAGCTGGCAGTCTTGGGAGGCTTGCCCTCGTTGTGCTCATTTCTTGGCCCTGAAGTTCTAATTAGCTTGAGCCTGATGAGCGCCATGTGCCACAGAAAACTGCAGCAAACGTATCCTCCAGAACAATTCTTAGGAAGAGAGAGACACTGTGAACAAAGACTCCTGGTCTCTTCTGGATCAGCTGGCCTAGCAGTGATGAAAACGTTCTGAACCTTCATGTTTATTTGCACAGATACAAAAAGAGAGAGGGATGGATACAGGGGCATCTAGACAGTGCTTGTTGTAGAGTGAGGATAACGGCCGGGTGTTGTGCATTCACTGGCACTTGTCAGTACTTTCAAAATCAGCCCATACATGTCGTTTTTAAATTTCACTCCTCCTGTTTAACCATCTGAGGTCAAGGACTGTGACTCATTGGTTTTGGTACAGGACCACGAAGGCAGCCTGTGGGGATGGGAGAAACAGTAGTGGGAGAGGAGCTGAGGGTGCAGTGTATGGTTGGCTGTGTCACCGTCTTCACACAGGACTAACCAAGCTGTGGGCACAGCGGAGCACAGGAGCCGTCATTCCTCAAAAGAGACCTATGAGGAGGCTTAGGGTGGGTGGTTTACTGAATTGCCAGGGACACTGTGCTTCAGGAAAGACTCAGGGCCCCTACAGGGGGGTCATTCAGTATAAAGCAGCAGGCAGGGGGGCTTCTAGAGAGGAAGCAAGGAAGGAGTAAGAGCTGCTCTGGGCCCAGGGTGTTCATCAAGAGGAAAAAAAAAAACAAAACCTGTTGCAAATGACTGAAGGTTTTAAAGCATTTGTTACAATTAGTGCAGAACTAAGAAATCAAGATAAAAGCAAGCCCCCACAGGTAGAAGATGAAAGGATAAAAACATTTTAATGACACTTAGTGAGGAGGAAGGAACCCATGACTTGAATGAAAGAGAGAAGGTCTGAGTCATGCAGGGGCAGCTGGCTGGGCCAGTCTCTGGGTTTGGAGTAGCCCTTACTGTCAGCCTGCTGCTCTGTGGGGTCTTTGGCTGTGTCCTGGCCTGTCTTTCCTCTCCCCTTGGTGGAGTCTGAACACAGAGGGAGCAGAAGGACCAGGCCGGCTACACGTAGGGGAGAGGAAAGAGAAGAGCTACATTTCCCTACGTCTCACTACTTATACCAGGGGCTTCCCTGGTGGTGCAGCAGCAAAGAATCTGCCTGCCAAAACAGGAGATGCAGGAGATGTGGGTTTGATCCCTGGGTCATACTCCAGGGAAGATCCCCTGGAGAAGGAAATGGCAACCACTCCAGTATTCTTGCTGGAAAACTCCATGGACAGAGGAGCCTGGCGGACTACAGTCCCTGCGATCAGAAAGAGTTGAACATGACTTAGAAACCAAGACCATCACACCACTTACACAGTCTCTTGGAAAACTGGTGTTTATTGGAAGGAATGATGCTGAGGCTGAAACTCCAATACTTTGGTCACCTCATGCAGAGAGTTGACTCATTGGAAAAGACCCTGATGTTGGGAGGGATTGAGGGCAGGAGGAGAAGGAGACGACAGAGGATGAGATGGCTGGATGGCATCACCAACTCGATGCACATGAGTTTGGGTGAACTCTGGGAGTTGGTGATGGACAGGGAGGCCTGGCGTGCTGCGATCCATGGGGTTGCAAAGAGTCAGACACGACTGAGCAACTGAACTGGAAAACTGGGAGGTGGCCTAGGAGGCTCTGCACCACGAGTGTATGCCCAGAGAAGCCGCAGTAGGATCCTGGTGTGTCGGAGACCATAGACATTCTTCGAAGGCCTGTCTGTCTGGGAGCTGCAGAAAAGTGGAAAACTGCAGTGACAGCAAAGACACTGGAAAATTTTATCTTTAAATCTTTCGAAAGCAAGTAATTCCAGTTTTTACTCTGCTCATTAACATCTTCTCTTCAGAAAAGGCCAGAATGAGATTCCTACAGTGACATGCTTTGTACCAGGGCTACAGCATATTTGGTAGCTAGTGTCATCCAACATGGGGACAGTCTACCAGAGTCTGTTTATGTTTAAACTTGGAGTTTCTTCCAGGTGCTTCCTAAGGAAGAGTTGGTGCTCTCTTCTGGGGTGGGGGTGGGTCAATGAAAAGTGGAGCAGAGACCAAACCTGGGACTGAGGTGTGGCAGTGAAGCCCCTCTCAGGGGCTCTCAGGCCGCCTGGAAGTTTACACGAGGAGGGGCTGTTTCCATCACTGCCTGGGGAGGAATTGTCCATTGTGGGACCAGTTCCCTGAATGCCTGTTAGAACACATGGATTCTATGTGTCCATGTCACCTTTTCTTTAAAAAAAATTTTTTTTAGATTGAGGTGAAATTCACATAAAACTAACCATTTTAAAGCATGCAGCTCAATGATACTTAGTTCATCACAGTGTCGCGCAGCCACCACTTCTATTTGGTTCCAGCATATCCTGCGCCCATTATCAGTCCCTCTTATAAGCCTCCCCCACCCCCGGCCCCTGGCAACCGCAGCCCTGCTTTCTGTCTCTGCGTCTCCACCCGTCCTGGACATTTCCTGTAAATGGAGTCCTAACAGTGTGTGGACTTCTGTGCCTGCTGTCTTTTACTCAGCATCATGGTTTCAAAGTTTGTCCATGTTGGAGCCTTCTGTCCTTATGGCTGAATAATATTCCAGTGTATAGATGCATCACATTTGTATTTACCCACTCATCAGCTGATTTACATTTGGGTTGTTTCCACTTCGGGCTGTTATGGATGATGCTCAGTGAACATCTTTCTAGAAGTCTTTGGGAACAGATACTTTCATTTTTCTTGGGCATATCCCCAGGAGTAGTATTGCTGGGCTGTATGGTATTTCTGTGTTTAATTCTCTGAGGAGCCACCAGAGACGCACCATTTCATATTCCTGTATCAGGCCTGTGATTTCTCCACACCCTCCCTAACACATGTTACTGTCTTTCTTTTAATAACAACTTTTGTAACTAGTCTGAAGACTAGTTTTACGTCTTCCTTTCTAGTATATTTGTCATTTGTTTCTTATTTTTACCTAATTGCTCTGGGTGCAGTTTCCAGTACAACAGTTAAAAGGAAGTAGCAAGAAAAAGTATTTTCACTTTGTTCCTGATCTTAGGGGGAACTTTGATCTTTCACCATTGAGTCTGATGTTGGCTGTGGATTATTCATATATGTCCTACGTCAGGTTGAGGAAGTTCCCTTCTGTTCCTAGTTTGTTGAATATCTTTATCATGAAAGAGTGTTGGATCTTGTCAGATGCTTTTTTGCACAGCCTAATCCAACTTTTTTGGGATTATACATTTTAAGGTTAGGAATCTGAGAAGTTATTAACGTCGTGTTTCTTAGTAGAGAAGGTATTGTAACCAGATTATTAAAATAATTGCTTTGAGTCACCAGGTTATGGAACTGCTTCTATTCTACTTGATCCTTCTCTGCAATAATATTCTCTGTAATGGGAGTTTACAAGCATGCACTTAGCTTTGCTTTTCTTAAAATTGATTTTAATACAGTTTTTCTTTTAAAATAGTTTTAGATTTGCAAAGAGAGGTCCCACGTATCCCATACACAGCTTCCTCTATTTTTTTTTAAATTGAACTATAGTTGATTTACAATTTTATAAAAGTTTATATAAGTTTCAGGCTATTTTTAATATCATACTATTATCATGCAATCTCATTGTTATTGAACCAATAGTGATTCTGTTATTATTAACTGAAACTTATACTTTACTAGATTTCCTCAGATTTTCCCTAATGTCCTTTTTCTGGTCTAGGATTCCATCCACAGACCATACTACATTTAGCTGATATGTCTTCTTAGGCTACTCCAGACTGTCAGTGTCATAGATCTGCTTTCTTATGATAACCTTGCTAGTTGTGAGGATTACTGGCTAGGTGTTTTGTAGAATATCCCTTGTTTTGTGTCCTCTTGATGTTTAGGCCAGTATGGGTTTGGGGAGGAAGAGCCATGCTGAACACATCATGTCAGGGTGCATGCACCCTGTCAGTAATTTTTAAAAATTAGCTTTATGTTTTAATTCCTGTTGGATAATGACAAAGCTAGAGCATTCACTGTTTCCTCCATTGGTATTGGAGGGAGTCTGGACCAAGAGCGCTTGTGACTTTTATAGGCTCAGAGCAAAGTGATATGTGAGTCAGATTTCTGAGTTGGTTATCTTTGACGTCATTTATTATTCATGTTCATTTCTGTGTGGGAAGTACAGAGTTAGGATTCTTTCCCCACAAACATGCTTGTATGCTGAGAAGGCGTTACTCTGGCCATCAGAAGACCCTCTGTCTTCCTTTAGAAGATCGGGGGGATGACGGACTCATGGTGCAGAGGGGTGGTCAGTTAGCAGAAGGTCAGGGGGATGATGGACTCGTGCTGCAGAGGAGTGGTCAGTTAGCAGAAGGTCAGGGGGATGATGGACCCATGGTGCAGAGGAGTGGTCAGTTAGCAGAAGGTCAGGGGGAAGATGGACCCGTGCTGCAGAGAAGTGGTCAGTTATCAGAAGGTCAGGGGGATGATGGACCTGTGCTGCAGAGGAGTGGCCAGTTAGCAGAAGGTCAGGGGGAAGATGGACCCATGCTGCAGAGGAGTGGTCAGTTAGCAGAGGGTCAGGGGGATGATGGACCCATGGTGTAGAGGAGTGGTCAGTTAGCAGATCTTCATGAGCCTCTTGTGGTGCAATACCCTGCAGTGCAAAAAATGGCATTAACAGAAAAGAAGCTTGCACAAGTCACCTCTGTGCCCAGATTCGCCCTGGATGGGCATTGATCCCATGTGGGTGTTGGAGACTCTAAGGTGAGAATGTCCTGTGTGTGTCGGGGCACCTATGTACACACTTGGTGCCAGGAGGCTGTGTGCTTGAAGTAGGCAGCGCCATGCATGGTCCACGGGGCAGCTAAGCATCTGCAGTGTGTGCAAGTCCTCAGAAGACTCCTTGAGGCTTCAGTGGGCCTTCCTGTCACAAGCAAGTCCTAACGTGGAGAGTGCCAGGTGACGGAGTTACACACTTTTATATCTGTGATTTGTGTTTGAATCAGAATTCCTCCCATGTGTCATTTCCAGTTGATTGGTTCAGCTGGGTTTTTTAAATTAGTAAGATATCTTCCTTTTATCTTCTACAGCTGAGATCTATCTATCCATGACATCTTTTCTTATCATCCAGTTCAACTAAAACAATTTAATTGCTTTATTTAGTCTTGAAGGAAACCTAAACTGAATTTATTTGAAATCTGAATCACTTGAATTACTGGTTTTTCCCTTTGGGTGCATACATTAACACAAACTGTAATAGAATACCACCAAGGATGATAGGCTGTGCAGTGAACATTTCTGAAGTTTAACAGGTGTTAATTTCTCTTTATGAAGCTATATTTTTTCATAATTTAATTTTGTGAATATAAACTTTCAAAACACACTAGTACTTATTATGCAAAAAGAATATAAATAAATGTGTTGCCTTTTTATAATTACTTGAGAAGCAATTTATTACTCTACATGAGGTATTATTTTTAAAATACATGAAAGCTGGCTTAAAACCCAACATTCAAAAAACTAAGATCATGGTATCCAGTCCCATCACTTCATAGCAAATAGTTGGAGGAAAAATGAAAACAGTGACAGATTTTATTTTCTTGGACTCCAAAATCACTGTGGATGGTGATTGCAGCCACAAAATTAAGACACTTGCTCCTTGGAAGAAAAGCTATGACCAACCTAGACAGCAGAGATATCAGAGTCACAGCTGTGGTTTTTCCAGTAGACATGTATGGATATCAGAGTTGGACCATAAAGAAGCCTGAGCACTGAAAAATTGATGCTTTCAAACTGTGGTTCTGGAGAAGACTTGAGAGTCCCTTGGACATCAAGATCAAACCAGTCAATCCTACAGAAAATCAACCCTGAATATTCAATGAAAGGACTGATTCTGAAGCTGAAACTCCAATACTTTCGCCCTGATGCGAAGAGCCGACTCATTGGAAAAGACCCTGATGCTGGGAAAGACTGAGGCCAGAAAAAGAAGGGAGCAACAGAGGATGAGATGGTTAGTCGCTCAATAGTGTCTGACTCTTTGCAACCCAGTGGTCTGTGGTTGCCAGGCTCCTCTGTCCATGGAATTCTCCAGGCAAGAATACTGGAGTGGGCCGCCATTTCCTTCTGCAGGGGATCTCCCCAACCCAGGGATCGAACAATTGTCTCTTACATCTTCTGCATTGGTAGACAGGTTCTTTACCAGCTGAGCCATGAGGCTCAGAATATCTGATAAGGCATTAATTTATCCCAGATTTAATGATCAATTTTTCATAACATAAACCTAAGTACTCAAAGTGTGTATGTGTGCTTAAAAAATTGCTCAGAGTACTCTGGCTCTGCTTTTGAAGGTTTTCTCTGCCCCCTGTATGTTATAGAACTAAATCTGGGATCAGGCGGAATGTTGGCCCCATGTGCTAATGGATCTTGTGGTTCCTCCCCTCCCCACCTCTGCTCAGTGGTTCCTGCACACACTGTTCAGTAAACAACTGGGAGAACCAAGCTCAGCCGCTTCATTCACAGAGTGTTTGGAAAGGGCTGAGCAGCCTTGACACACTGGCTCAAGTGGGGTGAGAGGCAGTGTTCATGTTTTCGTTAGTTCTTTTTATAGCCTCCAGTCAGCTGTAGCTGGTTAACTGAAGCCGGGGCTGCTATTAGTGCACAGGTCTCTTACGCAGGATAAAGGGCCTCTGGTGGAAAGAGATTTTGTTACTCATGATGCCACGACCGTGTTTACATGAGCTCACCCTGTCGTCTGTCATGGGATGTGATTTAGAGTGGTTCCGTGAAAACACAGGAAGTCCCTGGGAGCTGTTCAAATCACCCTTGAAAACAGAAAATACAGATAGCTCTCCTGTGAAGCCAGCCGTCCTTCATAGATCATGCTCTCTGGGCTGACGCCTGTGAGGAGAGCGCAGACATTTCCCATTGGTGTTAGAGAAACTGGGTGGAGAGAGTGGTTTTCCCTCTTCCCACAGCAAGGAATCATCATCTTATTGGGGTAGAGAGTTATTTACCCAGTCATTTCTGGATAAGTTCAACACATCTGTTTGTATCGCTGTAGCTTTTCATGGGCCGAACTCTGACTGAAGGCGGAGTTTAACTTGTTAGAGATCATTAATAGCTAGATGGAAATAAATGTGGGCTGAATTCATCCTGCCACCTCTTTGTAAATAAAGTTTTATTGGGACCAGCCTATCTGTTCTGTTCTCTGGCATTCTTGTCCAGAGGTGCTTTCACACCTCAAAGGCTGAGGTGAATAATGGCAAGAGCCTGAAATACCATCCTCACTGACTCTGCTCCACAAGTGAGAACACAGCGAAGCCCCACTGTAAGCAGGTTCCTCACCTCTGCTACCTCGTTTAATCCCCTGAACAACCCAGTGAGGCGAATGACAGTCCAGCCCCTGGCACCACCCTGACAATGGTGGTGGTAGTTTCATTCACTAAGTCATGTCCGACTCTTGTGACCCCATGGACTGTAGCCTGCCAGGCTCCTTTGTCCATGGCATTCTCCAGGCAAGAATACTGGAGTAGGTTGCCATTTCCTTCCCTAGGGGATCTTCCCAACCCAGGGATCGAACCTAGGTCTCCTGCATTGCAGGCAGATTCTTTACCAACTGAGCTACAAGGGAAGCCCCACCCTGACCAGTGTAGCTACCAGGTCTCTGACCCTGTCAGAGTCTGCTCTGGGCAAGAGAGGCACATGAGGAGGAGCCAAGGACAAGTCTGGATTGTGAGAGGGGCCTGCATCTCCTCCAGCAGCTGCTGCCCCTGTCAGAGGAGAAACCTCAGCCCCTGTGTTTTCAAGACGTCATCATTTCACATGCTGAAGAAGCTCACTTCTGCTGATAAATCAGGTTTGAAAGAACGTACTTTCTCGCCTCTAGTGAGACCGATCCATCAAGGAGCTGAGCCCCACAGATTTTTGGCAACTTTGGAATGCTAGCTAAATTGGCTTATCCGTTAATCCCCCAAAACAAGCAGCACAAGAATTCAATGCTGCTGCTGCTGCTAAGTTGCTTCAGTCATGTCTGACTCAGCGACCCAGGGTCCAGTGTCCATGGGGATTCTCTAGGCAAGAATACTGGAGTGGGTTGCCATTTCCTTCTCCAATAAACACTCTCCATTCAAAATGCTTTTTATTTCCCATTTCCAGTTCTCTACATAGAATTGAATATATATAGACATTTATTTCCATCTAGCTATTAGTGATCTGTAAAAATTATGCAATGGTTAACATTTCTTGTCACAATAACAGTTGAAGACATAAGTATATGCTTTGAACTACATACAAAAAAATATGTGAAATTAAAGTGTGTAATGGTTAATATATTAATTTTCAGATACAATAGCTCCTGTCACATGCTAAATGACCTGACTTTAGGAATGTTGGGATCTCTGTGTACTTGGCCTTCAGATGTGATGAATTACAGAGTGATAGAGGTAGTATAGCAAACTTGTGAGCCAAAGTAAGTAAAAACATGAAACCTTTATACCAGGATTTATGATTTACAAGTGAGAGAATGAACACAGGAGAATAGTAAGCACTAGGAAAACATGTTAATCAAATTATGGGTGAAAGCTTTGTTAATGTGAATTCTGAGTGAAGCAGTGGGGAGTGGGAAGCAGGGTGTGATTCCAGTCTCACCTTCAGCAGCCGGCCCTGGCGCTCCCTTGGCCTCAGCCCTGGGCAAGCAGTGGGGGTGGAGGCTTCACGTTGTCCTGTGGGTGCTGAGGTGCATCACGAGCTTCCGGGTCCACCCGGCCGAGCGCGAGAGCGCAGCCTCACCTAATCATAGCGGTCCGAGCAGCCTCCCAGGGCTGGGGGAAACGATGCACAGACTCACCTGGTCCACTCTCGGTCTGGGCCTCAGGTCCACCAGCCATGCCCTCGTCCAGCCTCACGCACCAGTGCGGAGTCGGGTGCGGAGTCATGTGGAGTGGTGGCAGTTTGTGCTCTCTACATCCTCCTTGTCGGTCACAAACCTGCGCCCCTGAGCCCAGGTGAACCTGCAGCCAGTCTGACACGACTCGTCCTTATAGGGGTGTAGCCCAGACCTACTGACTTTCCTGTGGGCTCAAAAGCAACAAAGCAGGAAGTCAGGTGCCTCCTTCAGGGCTGGGCAGAGGTTAGAGCAAGGATCCAACCAACCCCGTGGTGGGGTGGTGGGTGGCTGAGGCAGGGGAGGTGGGCCCTCCCCCTCCAAGTCTGCTATTCCCTGCAGCCTCTGCTGGCCTTGAAACAGTGGGGACTTCAGGCTGCAAACTTGTCATTACAGTAGATTTTAGGGAAAATCAGTATTGCACTTGTACAAACAGAAGTAAGAATTTAGGCTTTTGTCCATAATCACATGGGTCTTACTTCCTCATAATTACATATTTCATGTATTAATGGATTTAATAACTTCACAAATATTAATGTATACTGTAAAACTGAAAAGTAGCCCAGAAGCACTGGATTCAGGAGTCATCACATTAGACATATCAGGGCAAATGGTGAAAGAGGAAATTTGTATCTCAAAAACAAGTTTAGATTTATCTATTCCTAACATTTGAAAAAGGATTGAAGGGCAGATGAAGAATTCTTATTAGATTTTTCAGAGTTCACAACTCATGTAAAATTCAGAGAATCAACATACGGTTTTCATTTATAATTGTCCTTTGCTTTCTGGAAGGCCAGTAAAATACAGCTCCTTGATTTATGTGAAATTTACCCCCTGACAAACTTAAGTCTTTCAGTGAGACCAGCATCCAGGATTCAGCCGTTACCTCCGGATGATCTGAGAAAACTGAAGAGCCAAATGTTTCATTGCTTTAGATTAGTTAAGTGATGATAACCATGAGCATTTATAATATTATTTTTAAATTGTCCCTGTGAGGTTTTAAGACACAGAACTGAATGTACTGCCAGATATTTTTGCAGGAGTCACAGATGTAAAAGAGAATTCTGCACACACATCCCGCGCCCCAACACCCAAACAGAACATATTTTGCGTTAAACCCTTTGGAATGGACTATTTTTAGAAAAATGACAGGGGAGTTAGGAAATGTTTTTTCACAACTTTTTGCATTACAGCCCATAAAAAATGATTATGTTTTAATTTAATTATGACATGTCCTGTACTGTGATTGATTCTGCTGATAGTGAAGTACCGAATCGAAAGACCATCCTATCTTTATGTCAAACAGATAGCAGCGTTCTACCTGCTCTGAACTTGGGGAGGTCACACGTGGTGCCCAGGCGTGGGCCAGGCTTGGCAGGACTGCTCTGGGAGCAGCGTTGCTCAACATTGCACACTGCATTGCTTGTGCTCACAGCCCATCTTGTGCATGAAGTAACATAACCATGGAAGGAATAGCCTGGTCCATTAATATTTTTTGTGTACTTTTAAACCATAAAAGCAACATGGTGACATCTATAGAAAATTTCCAGCAATAGAAAAATTATTCTAATTCTGTTCACCGTGTAATCATTTTGTATATTCTCTGTTTTTATGGTACTTCTTTCAAGCTGAAATCATAAAACACTTGTTTTCTTAGCCCAAAGAATGTCGGCACACTGTTATTATTGTTGCTTCCTTTGTGCAACATTTCACTTTCACTCTGTACTCAAGGAGGAAAGAGGGAACTTGGTTGAGGACCTACAGTATGCCGAGTGCTTCTGTTTTTGTGTGATTGTTTGAGGGGCTAATTGTGTGCATGTGTTAGTTACTCAGTCATGTCCAACTCTTTGTGACCCATGGACTCTAGCCCACCAGGCTCCTCTGTCCATGGAATTCTCCAGGCAAGAATACTGGAATGGGTTGCCATTTTCTTCTCCAGGGGATCTTCCCAACCTAGAGACTGAACCCAGGTCTCCTGCATTGCAGGCAGACTCTTTACCAGTTGAGCCACAGAGTTGGTAAGGAATCCACCTGCAATGCAGGAGATCCAAGTTCAATTCTTGGGTCAGGAAGATCAGCTGAAGAAGGGATAGGCTACCCACTCCAGTATTCTTGGGCTTCCTTTGTGACTCAGCTGGAGAATTCCATGGACTGTATAGTGCATGGGGTCACAAAGAGTCGGACACAACTGAGCAACTTTCACTTCACTTGAGGGCCTAATTAAGCACATAAAATATCCATGCAGTACCTGCCAGTAGCCCTGTGCACAGCAGCAATGGAAAAGGCCAGTACCTGGGAGAGGTGGGTGTGAGTTTTCCCATTGCTCAGAGGAGGCCACCGACTGGGAAGGAGGCTAAGCTTGTCTCAGGCCGAGCTTGAACTCAGAATCAAGTCCTTGTGGCTCTGAGCCATTTGCCATTTTAAGTGTAGCAGCCAAGGTATGCCCCATTCCAGAGTTCAGTAGAACACTGTCCATTTGAAACCACTGGGTCCTTGTAAGCACTCTCACTCACTCTGGTGCAGCCTGCACTGGCACTGATACTAGAAAAGCTACTAGTGGCGTTTGTAGTTGAGTGTGAGCAGTTACTGCCTGCACAGTAACTGCAAAGAACACACCTGTCCAAACAGCTGGCTGTAATCTGGTGTTTGGAATATTAACATTGATAACATTATTTCTTGGCATCTAAAAGATTTTTAAACAAAAAGTCAGTCATGTATCCAGTGGTAAATTGCCTAAGCTGTTTGATAAAGAGAGAAAGTAAAGGTCCCTGAGCCCCTCGGTGTTACCTCCTGCTGCTGCCGGCCCTGTGGGCAGCGCTGCTTTTCAGAAAATGCCTCTGAGCCTGTAAGGGAGTAGGAGGTGTGCTGCAGACCGGCATCCTGGGCGTGGAAACTGGGCGCACACACGTGCTGGCTGGCTGTGCAGGCTCAGGCAGCACAGCCCATCCACACAGCGAACCATGTCCCTCTGTGAACAGAAATTCAGTCCGGAAAGCTTTCTAAGTAGTTCATGAATGCTTGACCAAGAAATGAGATTAAATCTAAACCTGTAGCAATTTAGAAACACAAACCAGTAACAAAGTAGTTCAGTAGTCTCACTAGTCAAGAAAAATATTATCCCATTATGCTGTATCAGTGCAGTTCAGTTGCTCAGTCATGTCTGACTCTTTGCAACCCCATGAACTGCAGCAGGCCAGACCTCCCTGTCCATTACCAACTCCCAGAATTTACTCAAGTTCATGTCCTTTGAGTCAGTGATGCCATCCAACCATCTCATCCTCTGTCATTCCCCTTCTTCTCCCACATTCAATCTTTCCCAGCATCCTGGTCTTTTCCAATGATTCAGTTCTTCCCGTCAGGTGGCCAAAGTCTTGGAGCTTCAGCTTCAGCATCAGTCCTTCCAATGAATATTCAGGACTGATTCCTTGATTGACTGGTTGGATCTCCTTGCAGTCCAAGGGACTCTCAAGAGTCTTCTCCAACACCACAGTTCAAAAACATCAATTTTCGGCAGTCAGCTTTCTTTATAGGCTAACTCTCACGTCCGTACATGACTACTGGGAAAACAGTGCTGTATGTCAGTTGTATCTCAGTAAAACTGGAAAAAATAAAATATAATAGAGCATTATTGTTCCTTCCCTGCGTAGTGCTGAGCACAGAGCTGCCCTGAAGGCTTCAGCTTAGGGTGAGGGGTCCTGGGATCCACATGGACACTCACCATCATCTGCATGGACTGAAGTGTCTGCCACAGAATGGACTACTTCCTGAAAGTATATAGAGGTTTTTTGGTTTTGTTTTTTAGCTTTATTTTTGACTGTGCTGGGTCTTTGTTGCTGTGTGGGCTTTTCACTAGTGAGGCACACGCTTTAGGGCACGTAGGCGTCAATAGTTTCAGCAGATGGACTCAATAGTTGTGGCTCCCGGGCTCTGGAGCACAGGCTCAATAGTTGTAGTACACAGGCTTAGAGGCAAGTGGGATCTTCCTTCAGGGATCGAAGCCATGTCTCCTGCATTGGCAGGCAGGTTCTTTTACCAATGAGCCACCAGGGAAGCCCCAGAGGGTTTTTTTTTTTTAATTAACTGAAGTCCCTAATTTATTCAGTTTCCCTAGACTTAATGTTTTTATTCTGTCCCCCACCCCCACCCCGACCCTATCCAGGGAGCCCATCACATTTAATAGTCCTGTGTCTTTATGGTCCTCTGGGCTGTGACTGCTTCTAAGGCTTTGCCAGTTTCTGATGACAGTTTTCAGGGCGACTGGGTAGGGCGGGTACTCTGTGGAATCCTCTTAACTGGAAGTGGTCTGATGACTCAGGATTAGACCGGGGTTGTGGGGTTGCAGTGGCACGTGTGTGAGGGCTCACACATCCTGCTGCTGCTGCTGTTGGCCTAACTGCTGGCTGACGGGTTCTCCATGTCTCCTGGGACCCCACTACCCACCCCACCCCCACTCCCCGGAGTCTTTGGGAAGAAGTTGGTCTGCACATCCCCAGCCCAAGGCATGGGTTCCAATGGCATCCGTGTCCGCGGAGTCCTGACTTGGAGTTCCTCATGTATTTATTCACTTATTTAGATCAGCATGGACTCATTTTTTTTAATACTTGGATTATAATCCAGTACTGTTTTGCTTATTTTGTTGCTCAGATTGTTCCAGCTTCGGCCCCTGAAGCTCTTTGTGCTGACTCCTTGTCTCTCTGATGTACTCCCATCATTGTGGGTTTTCAGTTTGGTTGTGCTTTGTCTTCAGCATTTTCTTACTTCCTGGCACTGCATAGTGTTTATTGCCCCTATGCTAGAATCAGCCATTTCAACAAGGAGTTTCTTTTGTTGGAAAATGGTTTGGAGATACCAGAAAACACAATTTTAAGAAAATACAAGTTCAGGATGTCTCTGGTGACACAGTGGGTTAGAATCCACCTGCCATGGGTTTGACCCCTGGTACAGGAAGATTCCACATGCCTTGGGGCAACCAAGGCCATGCGCCACAACTACAGAAGCCCGCACGCCTGGAGCCCACGCTCAGCAAAAGGGGAGCTGGCACATGAGAAACCGTGCAGCTGGAGTAGCCCCCACTCACCACAATGGAAAAAGCAACAAACCCCAGCACGGACAGAGTAAACAATTCATTTAAAAAGGAGAATGCAGGCTCCGCTTAAAGCATCATAGGGTTGCTGCCAGCTTCAGTAGTCAGGGTCAGATAGAGGCTCTAGAAAGAGGAGTGCCTGGTTCTGGAGTGTTTGTTGTGTAGCCCTGACCTTGGGCAGGGGTTGTCTGTAGTCCGAGGAAGATGGCCTGTCTCAGCATTGTTCTGTACACAGAACTCTCTTTAGCTCTTGCGCTCACTTGTCTCTTAGACGGTTTTCACGATCATGCTCGACCATCTTTCCAGAGATGATGTTTGTCTTGCGCTCACTTGTCTCTCAGACGGCTTTCACAGTCATGCTCGCCATCTTTCCAGAGATGCCGTTCGTCATCCAGCGTTGTCTGCAGTGTTTTTGGGCGAGTGCACTGTCAGCCTCGGTATCTATGCCGCCCTCCTGGGACTGCCTCCCCTCCTCCACCTGCCCCGCTGGGCCTCTCAGCCACGTGCCTGCGCCCTGGTGTCCTCTGAACCATTTCAGGATATTTCTGCACAAAAAGGCTCCTCTAAATGATTTACTGTTTGTTTTATGCGTCTCTGGTGCTAGATGCTATGGTTTCTATGATCTGTGACTATGGTATTAAAAGAATGTGCCTTCTCAAATACTTCTTAAAATAAATTGTGTGGCCAGATAACACCTAGGTATTTTAACCACTGGTTTCCAAACAGTAAGGCCCCTTTTTTTTTAAGCACCAGAAATACTGTTTTTTAGAAAAATTTGGTATTATTAGCTGAGATGTATTTTACTGGTGGTTGCCTTATGAAAATCATACTAAGCAATAGAAGGAAAGAAAAACTCTGGGTACACCCTCTTTTTATTGTGGGTCACTCATTTTCTCAGGATGTGCTACCATGTAGTTGCTCTATAGTTGTTGACACATAAGTAATATTTCTTACAGATTTTCTCCTCTGTCGTCCAGCAATTATGTAGAAAAACCCCAGGTTCAAAAGCTTCGTGGGGTCCCTGCTCAGGGGACTCTGGGCATAGATATGTGAACTGGTGTGTTTCTGATCTCATTCATCTTTCAGAGACTTAAAATTATCTGTGGAAGTTAACACAAGTCTTTGTTCATGAGTTTGTTTTTGCCTTTTTGGTTGTTGTCGATTATTGAGGAAAAAGCATATAAAAGCATATAGCATTCTCTTCCCTCACAATCTACTTCCTGTGAGAATCTTCATGTTGAAGAAGTTAGGCTCAGTGACAGGGATATCTACTCCATTTAACCTAAACAGAAAAAGATTCATCAAAGAGTTCAGAAGGCTTAAAGAGTTTCTGGAAAAAGTGAGGAAACAGACTTCAGGACAGACTCTCCGAGTGGCACTGAAGAGCCAGGGTGCCGTGAGGACCTCCCCACTCCAGCCCTTCATAGCTCCAAAGCCTCTTCTCGTGATGCCTCATGTCTGCCTTTTAGCCTTCACAGTGATTGGCCAGGCCCTGAGATCTCTGTTAATGTCGTGCTTGGCAGCAGCAGGACAGAATCAGACCCTCCGCCTTTGATCCGCAGGAGGAACTCTGCTGCAGGGAGCATTATAAGTGCAGTTTGCTCGCAGCCTCTGGGGTCTAGGAAGGCCCAGAGAAGGCATTTGGAATCTTCTTACCCACCAGAACAGTTAGAAAAATTGAAAAGAGAGAAGTAGAAATGTTTGAAAGAAATACAGGCCCGCCTCGAAGACATGGAAGGTTCAATTCCAGACTGCCACAATAAAGTGAATATCCCAATAAAGTGAGTCACACAAATGTTTTGGTTTCCCCATGTGTATAAAATTTATGTTTACACTATACTCTTGTTTATTAAGTGTGCAGCATTATTTCCAAAAAAACAATGTATATACCCTAATTAAAAAATACTTTATTGCAAAAAAAAAAAAAACATCACCTGAGCCTTTGGCAAGTCTTCTGTTTCTGCTGGTGGAGGATCTTTTCTCAGTGTTGAGAGCTGCTCTCTGATCAAGGTGGTGGTTGCTGAAGCTTGGGGTTGGTGTGGCAGTTTCTTAAAATAAGGCCACAGTGAGGTTTGCAACATCGATGGAGTGTTCCTTTCATAAACATTTTCCCTAAAGCATGCATTGCCGCTCAGTAACATTTTACCCACAGAACTTCTTTCAGAATTGGAGTCAGTCCTCTCAGACCTTACTGTTGCTTTATCAGCTAGGTTTATGTCATATTCTACATCCTTTGTTGCCATTTCAACAGTCTTCACAACCTTATCACCAGGAGTCAATTCCATCTCAAGAAACCATTTCTTTGCTCATGTGTAAGAAGCAGCTCCTCACCTGTTAGAGTTTTAGCATGAGATTTGAGCAATTTAGACACATCTACAGGCTCCACTTCTAATTCTCTTGCTGTTTTTACCACACCTGCAGCCCCTTGCTCCCATGAAGTCTTGAACCCTCACAGTCGTCCGTGAGGCTCCAAATCCACTTCTTCCTCACTCCTATCACTGTGGGTATTTTGACCTCTTCCTTTGCACGA
Source organism: Bos indicus (assembly GCF_029378745.1). NCBI lineage: Eukaryota > Metazoa > Chordata > Mammalia > Artiodactyla > Bovidae > Bos > Bos indicus. Next base: position 19,538,981 of record NC_091773.1, on the reverse strand, counting down.
ATCATGAATGTTCTTAATGGCATCTAGAATGCTGACTCCCCTCCAGAAAATTTTCAGTGAACTTTGCCCAGATCCATCAGAGAATCACTGTCGATGACAGCTGTAGCCTTGTGGAATTCTTAAATCATAAGGCCTGAAGGTTGAAATTATTCCTCGATCCATGGGCTGCAGAGTGGATGTTGTGTTATCAGGCATGAAAACAACATTCATTCTGTTGTTCAACGTCTTCATCAGAACTCTTGGCTGACCAGGGACATTGTTAGTGAATATTAGTATTTTGAGGGGAATCTTTCTGAGGAGCAGGTCTCAGCAGTCGGTTCACAATGCTCAGCAAACTGCGTCGTAACAGATGTGCTGTCACACGGACTCTGTTGTGCTGTCACTGGAGCACAGGCAGAGTAGACTTAGCTTCGATGCTTAAGCACCCTAGGATTTTCAGAATGGTAGGGGAACACTGGCTCAACCTCAGCCCACCAGCTACATTAGCCCCTAGCGAGGCAGTCAGCCTATCCTTTGTAGCTTTGCAGCCAAGCACTGATTTCTGCTCATCTATGAAAGTCCTGGGTGGCATCTTCTTCCAGTAGCAGGCTGTTTCACCTGAGTTAAAAATCTGTTGTTTAGTATAACCACAATCATGAATTTTCTTTGCTTGATCCCTGGATGACTGGGTGAGGCTTCTGCATCTGCACTCACTGCTTCACCTTGTATTTTCCTGTCATGGAAGTGACTTCTTTCCTTAAGCTTCATGAACCAGCCTCTGGCAGCTTTAAACTTGTCTTCTGCAGCTTCTGCATCTGTCTCAGCCTTCACAGAACTGAGGAGAGTTAAATCTGCAATAAGTCCATTTTGCTTTCTTATCATTTGTGTATTCACTGAAGTAGCACTTCTAATTTCCTCAAGAACTTTTCTTTACATTTGCAGCTTGGCTAACTGTTTGGCTCAAGAGACCTAGCTTTTGACCCATCTCTGAACTTGCCTTCTTCATTAAGCATAATCATTTCTAACTTTTGACTTAAAGTGAGAGATGTGCAACTGTCCTTTCACCTGAACATTTAGAGGCCATTAGTATGGTTATTAACTGGCCTAATTTCATTATTGTTGTGTCTTAGGAAAAGGGAGGCATAAAGAGGGGGAGAGAGGCGAGGGAATGGTCAGTTTGTGGAGTGGTCAGAAAACACAACATTTGTTGATTGATCCGTCTCCTATGGACGCAGTTCATGGCACCCGAAAACAATTATAGTAGTATTAGTAATACTGATGATGATTGATCATAGATCACCGTAAACTAATACAATAGTAAATGAAGCTACCAAAAAGTGATGCAGAGACACAAAGTAAGCAAATGCTGTTTGAAAAATAGCACTGATAGACTTGCTTGACACTGAGTTGCCACAAACCTTCAATTTATTTAAAACACACACACACACACACACACACAGTATCTGCAAAGCACAATCAAGTGAAGTACAATAAAGAAGATCTCCCTGTGGAGGAGAACTGCAAAGACCCACAGTCCTAAAATTTCATTTTAGAATGCCATTAGCTATGGAATGCTATTGTTCAGTTGCTCAGTCATGTCCGACTCTTTTGTGACCCCATGGACTGTAGCCTGCCAGGCGCCTCTGTCCACGCGATTTCCCAGACAAGAATACTGGAGTGGGTTGCCACTTTCTTCTCCAGGGGATCTTCCCGACCCAGGAGACTCGGTTTGAACACAGTGGGTGCACATGTAGCTGAGGGCTGTGTTCAGTGCTCAGACTCTGGGGGACAGAGACTGACTCTGGAGAGGGGACACTGAAGTGGAGCTCAGCCCCACACATGCTGGAGCTGGGTGAGAAGTTGATGGATTCCTAGACAGCTTCTTACTCAGTGATGAACAGAAAGGGAACGCCTGCCTGCACTTTGGAGAGACTGAATCTGACCTGGCTGTGGTCTTTGGGGCCTGAGAGCAGTGGCAGGTCTGCGTGGCAGTGACAGGCCTGGTGTGGAGTTGTGGCCTCAGTCACGCTGGCATACACGGATCGGTGTGCGAGGGGACCCGAGGCCTGCTCTGGTGTGATGAGCAGTGACCGAGGACAGGGGCCAGGCCCCTGCTCCACTGCACCCAACACCTCCTATCAGGGCAACGCTGTCGCTTCCACATGGTACCCTAGTAAAATGATAGTGCTTTTCTCATCTTAAAAGGTCATTAATAAGAGGGGAAATTCAGCAAAGGTTGAAAAAGCAGTCGTGAGTATGAGTCTGTTCATGGAAAATTCTCAAGAAAAAAATGTAATTTGGTGGAAGGCAAGATGTACGAATATTTCCAGTCTTTGTAACTTGGGAAATTATAAAGGTCTTGGAATGTGTCTTATTCATACATGAGGGTTCTGGCATATGAATCCAGAGCACTCTCATTTATTCTACTTTGTCCTCCTGCCATGAAATCAGTGCCACCGTGTTTGTCTTCTCAGCGTCTAACCCAGAGAGAGCTGTCAAGGTCTACAGAGGCTTGAGAACATGAGCATGAACACGTCTTCCACACAAACTGGAGGACACAAAACTCCGTGCGTAAACTGGAGGACCCTAGCTCTGTACACAAACTGTAGGGAACTTCTGAGCAGAACGTATTTTAAGTCAAATTCAGCCCATGTCTATGTATTTGTGGTGGAAAGTACTAATATTCAGATAATTAATGGATGCAGTGTCCTCTGTTTTCTCTTCTGCATTATGTAACTTTCTCCATGCTGTAACTGTGATCATCTATTTCAGAGAAAACTGCAGCCGAGTAGTTGAAATATTTTTAGTGTGTTATATATGAACAAAGCATTTGCCATGAAAAAACTTTGAATTGTGTATTCAAAAACATCTTGAAGAGTGGTATTTGAAATGGGAAGACTTTGCTTCCTGTCCGAAATGGAATAGTCGTTCAGCTCTGTGCTGTCATGGCCTTGTAGAGCAATACTTAAAACATGCTTTCAGTTTATTAAAGGTTGGTTTTTTCCATGATATGTTTTATTCAACTGTGTAAACTTTTGAGGCCCTTCATCATAGTTAGTGACATGCACATGCTTGTTAATCACACTGTTTAAACGCCAAGCACAGTGTCCCCAGAGCTCACATTTCTGGAACCCGTAGGCTCCATATTCTGTCCTCACTAGCCCTCGGCAGTGACTCTTGCTATCAGCAAAGCTGAGTCATGGCCAAGCCAGTGCCGAGGGGTCATCAAGGAGGCAGGACCCTGGGGGCCATAGCCGCCACTGCTGGCCTCCTCGGCCACCTCCTGGCAAGAGGGTAAATCTGAATGAAGGCTGAGGTTGCCTCCCTCCTCCTCGTAATTGAGGGCTCAAAACTGTTTGCTCTTCTTATGGGAAGTGATACCATGGTGTGTATGGAGGAGCTTGGGTCGGGTGTTAGGGTTACCTGGAGTGACTGAGACGGAAGGCTGGCAAGAGCCCTTTGAAGAAAGACCTGAATGCAAAGGTGGATCCAGCCTGGAAAGCTCCAGGAGACGCACTTTCTAGAAAGACCATCGCTTGCAAAGAAGGATGAACTTTGTGTTTCAGGAAGCAGGGAACTGGCTTGACTGGGGCGCCACGACCCCAGGCCTGACACACAGGGGCCAGGGGAGGCAGGCAGCTTCCTCCTGTGTGCTGAGAGGCCCCAGGGGCTCAGGCCTGGGCTGCTCTGATCTGTGCCTCGACAAGAATGCTCCTGCTGTGCTGGATCACATGGAATGTGGAGGAGCAGGAACCCAAGGAGAGGGCCGAGGCTGTCTCGGGAGTCCAGATGGGAGGCGGGTGATCTGGGTGAGCTTGCTGTGCTTAACTGGAGGAAAGGAGAGAGACTCGCACTCTGTTAAAGGTGCCAGTGGCTGGATGTGGGGTGATGGAAGGAGGGGTCAGGGATGACTGTGTGCTGTTGGCTTGAGGGCAGCTCAAGTTACTGAGGGGAAGTGACCCGGGAGGCACTGAGTGGAAGTTGAGAGGTCCAGTACGTCCTTGAGATGGAGGTGCCCGTGAGAGACTAGACTAGAGAAGCCCGCCTGCACGTGAACTTGCAGTGGAGGAGAGAGGCGAAGCCCTGAGAACCAGGTGCCGTGCCCAGGACAGAGGGAAACACCATGAGCTGGGTCATATCTAGCTGTTAGAATTTAATGGAAGGCAGAGTTTTCCCCCTTAGTGTAATAGATAAACCAATGGAACAAGAGAGAAGATCCCAAATATATATAGGAATTTCATAAATAATATGCGTATTTCAAAACAATGGGGAAAGATTAGCCATTCGATAAGTGGTGTGAGGACAACAGATAAGCCATCTGGGAAGAAAGAAGCTGGATCTGGCTTATCTCAGCCTGCACTGGAGAAGGAAGTGCTGGGTCCACACAGGACAAGCCGAAAACCCGCGCTTAAACATGCACCCCCAGCCCCTCTCCCCCAGAGTGACAGCTCGTCCTCCCCACCAGACTCCTCGTGGAACTTACCTGCAGATGCACAGAACTGTGCTCTTCAACAGCGTAAATGGTCAGCATTAGAGGGTTAAACTAAATCACACCCAGTGGGGTACTTACTACACAGCTGTCTGTCTATGCTGTTGTATAAAAAGAATGAGGAAGCACTCTGTGATCTGATACCCAAACATCGATGTATTGGTTAAATACAGAAAGCAAGGAGCAGGGCAGTCTTTAAAATGTGCTGTGCTCCTTGGAAATTTATAAACAGAAACTCTGGAAAGACACGTAAAAAGCAACAGTGATAATCTGTGAAGGGCATATGATTACTAGGGGACAGAGGACAAGAATGGGAGGGAATCTTTGTCACATAACTCTGTATAATTTAATTTTTTTAATTATATATTATTTAGGAAAACAAAGGACTTTTATAGACAGTCGTTGCTCTTGGGAATTTTTAACCATTACCCATGGTTTTGGAAAGCAGTACATAGAGCAATGAAGATACACTCTTTGACCCTAAAATTCTTAGAAATTTAATTCATAAGAAACATAAAAAAATCACAAGAGTGCACACTATTCTTAATGGTAGCAATGCCTATAATAATGGAAAAATAGAAGCAATCCCAGTATTCAGTATAAGGAAGATTATTTAACACTGACAAACCTCACGATATAATATTGAGCTGCTGCATAATATACTGAAGAAGACCAGTGGAGACATTCATATAGCACGCACCTTTGTGCCACCTCCGTCACTCGTTGTTCTGGGTGTTAGGGATACAGCAATAAATAAGACCAAAAAAGGCAAAGTCTGTGCGCTAATGGAACCAACATTAGATTGGGGAACACTGGCAGCAGGCAAACACATACTGTATGAGAAAGTAATGTTGGTTCTGACTTCAAATAAACCTGGATGACCCAGTGGTTGCTGCTTTCACATAAGAATCGAGGCGAGCCTTGTGGATTACATAGTATCTGAGTGAAAGAGTGGAAGGAAACACACACCCTACCATAGTAAGATAGGTAGCCAGTGGGGATTTGCTGTATGACACAGGGTGCTCAAACTCAGTGCTCTGTGACCACCTAGAGGGGTAGGTTAGGGTGGAAGGTGGGAGGGAGCTTCAAGAGGGAGGGGACATACGTCTACCTATGGCTGACTTGTGTTGACGTATGGCAGAAACTAATACAATATTGTAAAGCAATTATCTGCCATTGGGAAAAAAAAATCCCAAAGGTGAGAAGCCATGAGGCATTTGGAGAGAGTGTCCCGGGGGCAGGGTGGACAGGGGTCTGTCATAAGAAGGTCAGGAAGCTGTGGCTGGACTGTTGACTCTATGCTCTGTGCAACTCAAAGCTTCTGGGAGGTTTTGTCAGAAGAGGATGTATCATAAATGCCATGTGAGAAGCACGGGGAATGGTGGATAAAGAGGTGGTGCACCCTGAAGACAAGGAAAAGGCAGGACTGCATGAAGTGTTGGATGTGGGGAGTGGAGTAAAGGGAGGAACCGAGAAGGATTCAGTGGTTTGGGCCACAAGATGAATGGTGGGTACCATAAGGGAGATAGGAAATTGAAGCGCTAACAGATGTGGAAAGAAGAAGGAAAGGGGTGGGTTTTGTTGTAGATGTGTTGAGTTTGAGGTACCTGTGAGTTACAGATGTAGAAAGAGAGAACTAAAATGAACTGTGTGATGAGTAAACTTACAGTTTTCGTGATGGGCACACGGGTGAGTAAACAGAGGTGGACGTGTGCTGGTATGTGGGAGGGTGTGTGTCTTCTGTGAGGTCCTGGGCCTGTGACACTCCAGGAGCACTGAGCACATTTAGCACCTGGGTATTAGCTTTTAAATATCTGAAAGAAACCAGGGCTTCTTGGTGAAATGGGTGATTCCAGGGTGGGGTGGGAGAAAATAGGATATGCATCTTGAACATTTTATGTGGAAAAGAAGGAATGTTCTTAAAGAATGATGGAAACATATCTGGAGGACACAGGAGCCAGCTTGAAAAAAGCCCACAACCAGCTGATTCTGGGATAAGTTGAGCATCACAATGATAGTTTGGGGTACAATCCATTGTCTGAGAATTCATGAATCCACAGTTTTTAAAAATTAATGATTCAAAAATTCGACAAGGACTAGGATAGTTACATAGCCTGACAGTATTTGCCACACAGTTTTTTTTTTTTTTTAAATTTCAGAAGGAAAAAGTAACTTAGAGTTGAGAAGCCTGATAGACATCACCTCAATTAAGTAATAAAACTGATCATCGTCGCAAATGGTCATTACTGAAATAGCATGCCCACTGTTAGCACACAGCAGCAATACATGAGCTGATCTCATCGTGAGAACATATCAGAGAAATCTAAAGTGAGAGTTTGTGTACCACAAAACTGCGTCCTTGGAGAATGTCAAGGTCATGAAAGTCAAGGAGGACTAGGATCCGACAGCAGCACGCAGCTCCGCGTTGTCTCCTGCTGCAGAGTGTGGGACGGACAGAGTGGGGAAACACGGAGCATGTGAGGGCAGACAGTGTTCCTTTCCTCACTTCTGTGGTCGTCAGTAGTGATTTTCACAGGAGAAGGTCCTTGTTTATAGGGATGACCCTCATTTGAGAGTGACTGGGCAGTAAGTGAGAGAAACAAGACGACAGTGCCGCCAGGGCTACTCAACTGATTTTGAGTAAAAACTTTCTTAGCTAAGATCTGTCCTTCCTTCATTTATCTTGTTCTATTTACAACTTCACTAGGACACTAGTGATTCAGGGTTGGGGGCGGGGAGGGAGAGGAGGGAATGCTTTGTACTGTATTTAGAAGTTTTAGAAAATTCGAAACTGTGAGACCTGTAGTTTCTCGAAGACGACAGAAGAGAGGGCTGCAGGGCTCCTGCTGGGAGGAGAGCATTGCTCTTACAGGGACTCACCGTGCTGGTCCACACACAGAGCTGGCCTGTGGCGACAGAGCGGGACAGGGGCTGCTCACAGGGCTGGGGGTGGGCGACCAGCTGGGAGAGCTGGGGCTGGAGGCCGGGTGTGGCCACTGTCCTGCCCTGACGTGGATTCATACCTGAGGACCTTCCTTCTCTCTGCAGTCGAGTCGTCTTCTGAAAGTGATCCCTCATCTGCTCTCTTGAGTATGATAAACTGAGTATGGTTTATTCTTTGAAGTTGAAATTATGTCATTATCAAACTCCCTAAAACAATTTACTATTGCTTAGTGATAGTGTCCCTAGAACAGGTGTTCTTAGGATTACAGAAGAACTTACAAACTCAATATTGATGTTTAAAAAAGAAGACAGCCTTGCATGCATGCCTCTTGCTGAGGTGGTTTGTGTTTTGTTTGGTAAGGTCAGAGCAGGTAGAACATGTACCTCTGCTTCACAAACACCGGTGATTTACACGCTGCTTGTTGGACAGGACCGGTTTCCAGGCCGGTTAGTCAGCTTCTAGTGTGAAACCCTGACTCAGAAGCCGGTCGTCTGGGATGAGTCACCCTGCTCCTGCTGCGTCACGAGGTCCAGCGCAGCCTGGTTGCTCTCAACTGGCGCCCTTCCTGGAACCACAGACCCTGAGGATATTCAGGACTCTTCTCTCCCAAGACTGCATGTAACCAGTGCCCCCACGATGCTCGGGAAGGTCGGAGCTGTCGCATTCAGTGCGGCCTTAGTGTGTCAGGGCTTCAGGCTTCACAGAGAACTCTGAGCGAGAGAGGCAGTGAGGACTCTGGGTTTGGCCGCCAAGCCACGTGGTGATCCAGGGAGCATCATGGAATGTGTGACCTCCCTCGGCAATACAGAAGCACTCAATGTCTTCTTCCTTCTTTGCACTCAGGCACAGGCCCCCGGCCTTTCAGGTTCAGCAGTGAGAGGCCATGGAAAGGTGGGAATACCAAATGACCCTCGTTTGAGAGTGACTGGGGGATGAATGAGGGAAAACAAGACCACAGCCCCCAGGGCTGCTCAGTGGATTTGGCACATTTTGAGTAAAAACTTTCTTAACTAAGATCCCTTCTTCCCTTCATCTGTCTTACTCTGATTTAGAACTTCACTAGGCCACTAATACTCCTACCCGTTGTAGCAGTGAAAAAGTCTCAGCTTGTGAACTAGCTGTATAAGGCATTTTAACACTGATTCTCGTCCACAAGTATTGAAACTTCTTCTTACACCTTCTGTCCCTACAAAGCCAGAATAAATGCCTGTCAGTTAATTCAGCTTGGTACATCAAGCACATATTGATCATCTGTAATACACAGCTAAGGGCTGCGATGGGCACGTGGAGAATACAAAGTATGTTCCCATCCCCAAGAATGTGCAGTCAAAAAGAAGAGAGAAAAGATCTACTCAGGTTTTTGAGTAGAATGTGATAAAAGCTAAAAGGCAAAAAATAAATCATTTTGCATACAAAGAAAAAGGAAGAATTGGGAACTTACATGGTTGTCCAGTGGCTAGGACTCCATGCTCTCAATACAGGGGTCCTGGGTTCAATCCCTGGTCAATAAACTGTGACACGCATGCCATAACTAAATATCCTGCATGCCACACCTAAGACCTGGTGCCACCAAATAAATAAATAAAATACTAAAGAAAGGAAAAAAGAAAATTGTTTACACTATAGAATGAGAAACATTGAGAAAGAAGTGGAATGAGTTTGTCTTTGAAAAATGAGCATCTTTAGACAGGTATGGTGGTGGGAACATGAAGTTTGTGTAGAGGAACTAATGGGAGCCCAGTGGAAACAGTGTCAGACTTTATTTTGGGGGGCTCCAAAATCACTGCAGATGGTGATTGCAGCCATGAAATTAAAAGACACTTACTCCTTGGAAGGAAAGTTATGACCAACCTAGATAGCATATTCAAAAGCAGAGATATTATTGATATGTTGCCAACAAAGGTCCGTCTAGTCAAGGCTATGGTTTTTCCAGTCGTCATATGGATGTGAGAGTTGGAACGTAAAGAAAGCTGAGCGCCAAAGAATTGATGCTTTTGAACTATGGTATTGGAAGACTCTTGAGAGTCCCTTGGACTTCAAGGAAATCCAACCAGTCCATCCTAAAGGAGATCAGTCCTGGATGTTCATTGGAAGGACTGATGCTGAAGCTGAAACTCCAATACTTGGGCCACTTCATGCGAAGAGTTGACTCATTGGAAAAGACCCTGATGCTGGGAGGGATTAGGGGCAGGAGGAGAAGGGGACAACAAAGGATGAGATGGCTGGATGGCATCACCGACTTGATGCACATGAGTTTGAGTGAACTCCAGGAGTTGGTGATGGACAGGGAGGCCTGGCATGCTGCGATTCATGGGGTTGCAAAGAGTCAGACATGACTGAGCAACTGAACTGAACCGAACTGAACTGAATGGGAGCCAAGACTCAGTTGGGGGTGAGGCTGCAGTAACTTGGTCTTAGACTCACACATGCATCAATCAGGAGACCTGCAGGAGTCATGAGCATGCCCTGGAACTTCCATAACTAGTTCAGTGATATGACTAACTGTCCCTTAGGAAAGAGTGTTTTAGAGCAACCTACAGGAGTGGTGAGAGGGAAGGACCAGGTTAGGAGATCAGTTAGGAGACATATCCCTAGTCCACGTAACATGCAAAGCAAGAAGCAAAACAGGAATGAGAAGGAAGGATGATGTTAAAAAAGATAAACATGGGGCAAATGGATTGACTGCAGCAACTGGATATGGAAAAGGAAATAAAGGTCACTTGCAGATTTTGGAACAGAGTGACCAAGAAATGGTGGGGCTGTGGCTGTGTTACACAAAGAGGGAACACACAGGAAGAACCTCAAGTCTGGGCCACAAGACACAGGACACTGGGAGTCCTCTGATGATAAAGTCATAGAACTGGATTAAATGAGATCCTGGTCAGTTACCTGTGCTCACGTTTCCCTGGACCTAAATAAACAACAGCAACAACTTTAGTCTGTATATCCTGGGAAGGATAGATGCATTTATACATCTCTGTGCTAATGATAGGCAAAAAATCTAATTAAATCCTCTCCTTTGGTGGGTTCAGACTATTTCTTTGAAGACCTACACTCATATACTTCATTTTTGAAAAGATATCACTGGCATGATATATATGTTCTTTTAAAATTATAAATACCTTTCATCTGTGATCTGAGCTTCTCTGGTGGCTTAGCTGGTAAAGAATCCACCTGCAATGCAGGAGACCTGGGTTCAATCCCTGGGTTGGGAAGATCTCCTGGAGAAGGGAAAGGCTACCCACTCCAGTATTCTGGCCTGGAGAATTCCATGGACCATATAGTCCATGGGGTCACAAAAAGTTGGACACAACTGAGCGACTTTCACTTCATCTGTGTTCAACTGATTTTTTGACAGGGGAGCTGACATTTTAACTGGGAAAGAATAGTAATTCCCACAAGTAGCCCTGAGAGAAATGGATATGCACATGCAAAAGAGTCAAGTTGACCCCTGCCTCAAATCATAAATAGGAATTATTTCAAAATAGATCATGGGCCTAAATATAAGAACTAAAACTATCATACTCAAAAGAAAAAATAGGAATATGTCTTCATAACCATATATACTGGGCAGTTGTTCCTTACATATGACACCAAAAGTATATACACACCCCAAAAATAAATAAATAAAGGGGACTTCATAAACACAGAAATTTCTTTGCTTCACAGGACATTCAGGAAAGTAACAGACAACCTAGAGAACTGGAGAAACTTTTTGCAAATCACGTATCTGGTAGGGGATTTGTAACCAAATAAATATAAAAGCTAATGCAAAAAGTTGCATCATTATAAAAAAAAGATAACCCAAATGAAAAACAGAGGATTTGATTAGACACTTCACCAAAGAAGTTGGCCAAGAATCGCATGATATCATCATTAGCCATCAGGGAAATGCAAATCAAAGCCACAGTGTGATATATAACCTCCCACCCACTGGGGTGGCTGTAATAAAATAGACAGCCAATAATATGTGTCTACAAGGATGTGGATAAAGGACCGAAATGGTATGGACCTAAGAGAAGCAGAAGATATTAAGAAGAGGTGGCAAGAATACACAGAAGAACTACACAAAAAAGATCTTCATGACCCAGATAATCATGATGGTGTGATCACTCACCTAGAGCCAGACATCCTGGAATGCAAAGTCAAATGGGCTTTAGGAAGTATCACTATGGACAAAAAGCTAGTGGAAGTGATGAAATACCATTTGAGCTATTTTAAATCCTAAAAGATGATGCTGTGAAAGCGCTGCACTGAATATGCCAGCAAATTTGGAAAACTCAGCAGTGGCCACAGGACTGGAAATGGTCAGTTTTCATTCTAATCCCAAAGAAAGGCAATGCTAAAGAATGTTCAAACTACCGCACAATTGCACTCATCTCACATGCTAGCAAAGTAATGCTTAAAATTCTTCAAGCCAGGCTTCAACAGTATGTGAACCATGAACTTCCAGATATTCAAGCTGGATTTAGAAAAGGCACTCTTAGAGTACATCATGAGAAATGCCAGGCTGGATGACGCACAAGCTGGAATCAAGATTGCCGGGAGAAATATCAATAACCTCAGATATGCAGATAACACCACCCTTATGGCAGAAAGTGAAGAGAAACTGAAGAGCCTCTTGATGAAAGTGAAAGAGGAGAGTGAAAAAGTTGGCTTCAAGCTCAGTATTCAAAAAATGAAGATCATGGCATCTGGTCCCATCACTTTATGGCAAATAGATGGGGAAACAATGGAAACAGTAACAAACTTTATTTTGGGGGGCTCCAAAATCACTGCAGATGGTGACTGCAGCCATGAAATTAAAAGACACTTGCTCCTTGGAAGAAAAGCTATGACCAATCTAGACAGTATATTAAAAAGCAGAGACATTACTTTGCCAACAAAGGTATGTCTAGTTAAAGCTCTGGTTTTTCCAGTGGTCATATATGGATGTGAGAGCTGGACTATAAAGAAAGCTGAGCGCCAAAGAATTGATGGTTTTGAACTGTGGTGTTGGAGAAGACTCTTGAGAGTCCCTTGAACTGCAAGGAGATCAAACCAGTCAATCCTAAAGGAAATCAATCCCGAATATTCATTGGAAGGACTGATGCTGAAGCTCAAGCTCCAATACTTTGACCACCTGATGCAAAGAACTGACTCATCGGGAAAGACCCTGATGCTGGGAAAGATTGAAGGCAGGAGGAGAAGGGGACAACAGAGGATGAGATGGCTGGATGGCATTACTGACTCGATGGACACGAGTTTGAGCAAGCTCTGGGAGTTGGTGACGGACAGGGAAGCCTGGTGTACTGCAATCCATGTAGTCACAAAGAGTCGGACATGACTGAGCAACTGAACTGAACTGAACAAAGATGTGGAGAAACTGGAGCCCTCATAATGGCTGGTAAAATGGTGCAGCCACTTTGGAAAACAGTCTGGCAGTTCCTCAAGAATCTAAACTTCGCATTACCATATGATCCAGCAAAGGTACTCCTCGGTATAAACCCAAAAGAATTGAAAACATATATCTATGTAACTTGTACACTGACATTCATAGCAGTATTACTTGTAAATGCAAGAATGTGGAAACAACGCAAATGGCCAACAGTGGTGGATGGATAAATAAAATGTTACATATGCATATAATGGAATACTATTCAGCAATAAACAGGAGTTCAGTACTGGCACTTCCTATTAATATAGCTTGGATGCGACTTGAAAATGTTATGCTGTGTGAAATAAGCCAGTCTCAGAAGGCCACAGCTTCCGTGATTTCATTCCTGTGAAATGTTCAGAGCAGACAGATCCATAGAGAGGAAGTAGATCAGTGTGTTTGGGGGAGGGGAGAGCAGGGAGGCCCTGTGACAGCTTGGGGCTTTTGGACTAATGTTCAGGGACTAGACAGTGCTGGTGGTTGGAGAACACGTGTATGTACGTAATGCCACTAAATTGTACACTTTAGAATGGTGGAATTGTATGTTTTATGTGTGTTTTGCCACAATATTTTTATTTGGGTGAATTTTATGGCATGTAAATTAGGTCTCAGTAAAGCTGTTATAAAAATACAAAGCATATCAGCCTGATTGTTTTCAGGGCATTGTGCTGAGGCGAAAGGTTCAATCCAAAGATCCTATAGTAGATGACTCCATTTTTATAACATTTCAAAGTGGCCAAATCTTAGAAACCGAGGACAGATCAGCAGTTTGTAAATGTTGGGGATGGAGGGGAGGGAAGGGAGGTGGGTGATAAAAGACAGCCAAGGCGTCCCTGTGGAGGACCCTGGGAGGTCCTTGTGGAGGTGGGTGCAGGACGTCCACAGTGGTGAACTTCACAGCACCAGGCACACGGCACACAGATACCATCGGGATGGGTGAGACGTGAGCCCAGGTGCGTGGCAGCCACGAGTGTCTGGTGTGATGTCTGACTGTTGTCGGCCTGGGACAGTGTGCCACTGGGGGAAGGGGCAGAACTGACACCTCTGTCCATGGGAATTTCACTTCAAAATGTGTAAGAGGAGCTGTGTCTCTTTGAAAACTTGTTCTGGAGGCGGACTTCTGTGGCTGTGAGATGTCCTCTTCCGACATGCCTCGGCCCAGTCTAGTCTCATCTCCAGGGGCGGTGACTGCGGTCCAAGTCCAGGACTCCAGTTATGTCCTGGTTACTTGTGTCCTCCTTCAGACCAAGCTTGCAGCAGGATTTATTGTTTGGTTAATTTCACCAATGCAGTATTTTCCGAAAATAAAGAGGAAGTGAAAGTGTGGAAAAGGCCTTTCTCGGGACTTTTGCCATGCTTTAGTTACGTTTAGCAGGGGAAAAAAAAGGTTGTTATTCTTTCCTATTCACTGATATTAGAAAGTTTCCATGTCACACTTTTATTTTAGCAAAGAGAAAATATGATTTTTCTGATGAATAAAACCACATTTCCGTGCAGTAGAGATCATCCTGCTAACATCTCATGTTGAAAAGATAAACAGCAGGATTAACTGTTTACTTTAGGAGCGCGGTCTGCTTGTTTTTCAGGAGGACACAGTGTCCTGCTGTATCTGGTTTCCCGTCTGCTTGCGGCTTGGAGCTGGGAAAGGCCCTGCCCCTCGTGCTACGCACCCCCTCCAACCCTGCCCCCCCACCTCACACCGCACCCCCACCCGCCCCCGCCCCGGGCTGGGTCCAAATTCCCCTCCCAACCTCTCCTCCCCTTTCTGTCTTTCCTGCTTTTTTTCTCACTTTATCCTGGAATTTCTTCTGTTTATTTCTTAGATTGGGTTTAGTAAGGGATCATAACGTGGCGAGAAGGACCGTTGTTGATCAGAGACTGCTTCGGTTGACTCTGACCTAGAATAGAGCAGCCGGACCTGACTCTGATTCCGGGAATTCTTAGTGAAGTGCTCAGAACTGCTTCCACGACTCATGTAAACATCCACATGTCACTTCATCTGCTTCTCCCTTGGAACACAAGCATCCGCAGACACACGTGTGCACACACGCTCACTGGTTCTCTCCCACTCTGCTTCTGTGTCTGTGATGCAGAGCCAGTGAACGAAAGGAGGGAAAAATAAATATTTTTGAAAAGTTGGGAAGGGGCATTTGAAGCTTCAGAAATTAAATTATAGGCTCTCTGAAACCCCCTCTGTGAATCAACAGTTTTGTTTTTCTTCTTCCTTATGCTTGTTTTGTTGCTTTCACAGATTAACAGTACATGCACATTCAGAATTTTTTAAATGTTCTTTAGTTAGCATGATGAGATGATGAGACATTCAGCCCATAAGAGAAGGAAAGAAAGAAGCATTCTTAAAGACAAACATTAACTCCATGGTGGACTTTATACTTCCATGGTGATACGGCTGAGGTTGAACCCTGCACCTCTTATCTGTTATTTTGTTGCTGGGCAGGTGCTGTGCAGCGCAGCAGTTTTACTCCCTTCCTCCAGCCTCACCCTCCTGGCTCATGAATGCAAGAAAGTCAAGGCACTGCAGCCAAGGGCTCTGGGACCAGGCGAGCGGCGGCCGAGGGTTTGTCATTGATTTCGACTGCTCAAGCAGAGAGGCGCTTTCCTTACAACAGACCCGGGTGGTGTGGTCGGCACCTGAGGCACCTCCTGAGCTGGCTTCAGGGAGGACGGCGTTGTTTCTGAGCCCTTTCCACTGCCTCAGTCACTGTCCTATGGGCCCTTCACGCAGGAGATCGGCCTTTTACAAAGGGGCTCACACCTCTTACCACTCAGGAGAGCTGATACCTGACCAGAGAATGCCACCTTCCTGTCAATCAGCTTTGTCTGGTAGCAAATTGGATTTGCCTGGTGGGTGAAGGAAACTGAGATGCTTAGGTGCAGAGTAGGGGCAGGCTCTTCACCAGGGGCTAAACAGATTGGAGTTACCTGGATTGTGAGGGTCAGAGCGGAGCTCCGAGCAGCCGGGCAGGTCTCCAGCGGTAGAGGAGCCCCTCCCCCACAGCCAGGCACCACATGCTGACAGCCATGAGAGGGGGGGAGGGGTTTACTTGGTGAAGGTCAGTCTTTTAGGCTTGGGTGGAACCTTGAGCTGAGATAAGTGGCATTCTCTTGCCAGACTCTTGGAGAGTTTTGAATGGCAGACTGACAGGCTCTTTAACCCTTCCTCCCTGGAGACATCTTCTCTGTGCTGTTTCAGCGTTTATCAACGTTTATCCAAGTGGACCACATCTGAAAGCAGCAGTTTACCTCCCATGCAAGGCTTGGGATCCCAGCATCAGTGCTCAGCATGCATGAAAGTCACCTGCAGCCTGGGGCATGGTGTCACTGGGTGTCCTGGGCGTCCTGGCTGGGGCTCCGAACATTCTCTGTTAAAACAACTACCTCCCGTGCCAGCGGCCGTGTTTCTACAACAGCATCCCCCTTACTCCCCAGTGGTAGGAGGTGGGCATGCTGGCTGTCCTGGGCCAGTGACTGACCCACCTGGCCCTGGACCCAAACCCTCCACCCCACACAGGCTGCTCGCTGCGGCTCCACACCGCCCCCAGAGCTGCCAACCAGGGTGACATCTCTACCTCCATCCCTGTTTCCATAAACATAACTGATTTTAAATTAAGAATAATGCATGGGAATACCCGAATAGTAAGTAGTCTTTCCCCTTATGACCACTTTCCCTCTATCTTTGTTCTTGCATAGTATTTTCCGGCCTTCTCTCAACTTCTCAAACATGGGAAAACTCCCATGTTGCTGTCCCAGTTTTTGAGTGTGCCTTGCGCCCTGCTCTTAAGTGTGTTCCTGTCAACCCTGTGCAGGACAGGCTTCAAGACCAGCCCTGGAAGAAGCCTTCCCCGACCACCTGGCCAGGCCCTTCCACCCCAGCACTTTGCCGCAGGCTCCAGCAGTCCCGCGCCTGTGCTCGTGTGTGTGCTTGGGCCAGGCCTTGCCCTGGGGAGGAGCTGAGGGCCCTGCCCAGGCCTGGGACCGCCGCAGTCCCGCTGTTCTTAGCACACAAGAAACCTCTCGAGGCTGGGGCACTGTTCGGGGCACGGGGATGAGCATGTTCGTGCCACTGTTACTGACTCTTCACCCCTCAAGGCCTCTCTACGTCAAGCACTCCTGCGTCTGACCCAGTAATTTTGCATTTGGCTCATTTCTTGTGTTCACACAAGTCAAGGTGTCTTTTAAGGAAAAAAGAACAAGTCACACTTAAGTCTGTGAACTCAGAGAGTTTCCAAATACTCTTATAACTCACAAATAATGGCTGAAGAGCCTGGCACATGCTGGCTGTCCAGAGGGTCTTTGTTTGGCGAGGATGTGAGTTGCAGAGTCAGATAAGAACCAGCTTCTGGAGTAGCAGTGAGTGCACGGTGGACTCTTCCCTCACAAACTAGCATTGTAGCTGCAGAAACTGAACAACAATCATTTGAGCTTTTGGAAATTGTCCTAAGGGCACACAGCAGATGGAGGACATTCCATCTGTAGAATCATGGAAACCTACTATGTCTCAGTAAGAACAGTGAGTCTGTGGCTCTTGAGCCTTGACCCACTTCCTGCCAGCTGCTCCTGCTCTAGGCTCTGCTCCAGGGCCACAGACAGTGCCCAGTCCAGCACTCGGTCTCCTTCTAGGAGGGCTGTCCACCACATCCCTCATCCCCAGGCCTCTGTTGAGAGGCTCCACCCCAAGTGTGGGGGGCCAAGAGTACCTCCCCTAGCTCACCCTCAGGGTGAGAGGCTCGCCCAGAAGACCCACGCCCACCAGCACCCATGCTGGGGCAGAGGCATCCGTGCAGGCAGAGGGGCACTGCCCAGAGGGAGGTGGTACCCGAGAGTGAAGGGAACGGGATCTGGGAGAGCAGTTCACAGAGTGCTTCAGGCAGATGACAGAGCCATGAGCAGGTAACAGAGAGCATCAGGGAAAGAGCCAAGGGCTGCCCAGGAATCGCTGTCGGACTTGAGAGACAGGAGGGGTGCGCTCAGGAGCAGTCGGCACACCCACGGGGAGAGGTGGATACAAAGCTCACTGCCCTGCAGGCCTCCACACCGCCTCCGTCCCCACACTGGACAGTCAGCTGCTTGACCCATGGACAACTCTTAGAGCCAGTATCAATGTCTTATAGCCACAGCATATTAAAAAAATGTCACATGTGTGGAAATTTAACACTAGTATCTTTAAGATAGATAGGGCATTCTTCTGGTTTCCACCTGCCAAATAACCACTCCCGAACAGACTGAAACCATAGTGCATCAGGTGAGCGGACAGGGGTTTCCTGGTGTTCTTGGGTATAAAATACTATATTGCAAGGAAAATTGAACACAGTAATAATTATATATGATTTTGATGTATTTTTACCTCTGTAGATCTGACAAAGTAAATTTTAGAAAAATTATCGCTAGCAACATTTTGGTGATGATTTTCAAGGAATACCTATTAATATATTTGAATATTAATGTTTGGTAAAACATAATTTGATTGCTAAGTAATGTCTGACTCTTTGCGACCCCATGAACTGCAGCATGCCAGACTCCCCTGTCCTTCAGTGTCTTCTGGAGTTTGCTCAAACTCATGTCCATTAAGTCAGTGTTGCCATCCAACCGTCTCATCCTCTGTTGCCTCTTCCTCCTCCTGCCCTCAATCTTTCCAAGCATCAGGGTCTTTTCCAATGAGTCAGCTCTTTGCATCAGGTACAGAAAGTATTGGAACTTCAGCATCAGTCCTTCCAGTGAATATTCAGTATTGATTTCCTTTAGGATTGACTGGTTTGATCTCCTGGCTGTCTAAGGGACTGTCAAGAGTCTTCTCCAGCACCACAGTTTGAAAGCATCAATTCTTCGATGCTCAGCTTTCTTTATGATCCAACTCTCACATCTGTATGTAAAGGTTGATTAGCTGATTATTAAGTATAATATTTATAGTTTTTCGGATACTCTAATTGTTATGCCTTTAGACTGTGCTGCCATATGTAGCTGTTTACATTTAAACTAATTACAGTTAGGTAAAACTTAAAATTCAGCTCCTCGCCCACGTTAGCCGCATTTGAAGTCTCAGCAGCCTGCGTGGCTGCCGCAGCGGGTGCAGAGCCACGCATCAGCACGGTTTTTGAGCCCACACGCTGCTGCGGGCTGCCGTTCTCTGCTTTGCTCCTCACTCCCACTGTGTGTTCATCGGGTTTACCTGTCTTGACATAAGGAGTTTAGCTTCATTTCTGGCTAATTTCTTAGCCTGGTAATTTCCCAGTTTTGTACATTTAAAAAGAGATTTATGTTAAATATGTTTATATGTTCATTTTATCTTATTGTTAAGAGTTCTCTTATGTAACATTATGTGGTCTTGGGCAAGACCCGAAAACCTTCTGATCTTCAGTTCTCTGTATGCTGAGTGAGGGTGAGAATAATCACACCCTCAGAGGCCATCTAAGGATAAAATGATGCCCATGGAACAGGGCCTGGCACCCACCACCCACTGTCAAGATGATGCATTTCTAACCCATGCCCACTCAAAAAAATTAATGTTTGTTATTTTAAGCTTCTAACTTGTAGAATGACTTGCTGTGTAGCAATAGGTAGCTAATCGAATAACTAGTCAGTGAGGCAGACAAAAAAAGTTAGTGAAGGAACACAAGACTTGAAAAATACACTTAAGTAACTTGACTTACAAATCTCATACAAAACCATCTTTAACAACTAGAGCATGTCCATTCTTCTTGGTTGATATTGTCTTAAAAAGTGATTGTGTGCTAGGCCATACAGCAGATCCTACAAATGTAAGAGAACCATTATCAGAGAGCATATTCTTTCACTGTAGTACAATTAAATTAGAGTTAATGACAAAAATATGTGCATTTTCAATCCTTACAGAAAAAAATTTTAAATACTTCCAAATAATTCCTGGATCAAAGAAGAAATAATAATGGAAATTTAAAAATACCTAGAACTGATGAATAATCGTAAAAATACTAAATATCAAATTTTATGTGATATCATTAGTTTGATACTTAGAAGAAATGTTATAGTCTAAGCTCACTTTAGAAAGAAGGGAGGTTCAAAATTAAATAAGCCAAGGCTCTAACATAAAAAGCAATTTAAAAATAATAGGATAAATACCAAGAAAATAGAAGGAAGGAGATTATAAGCATAAGGGTAGAAATTAATGACATGAACTGAGTAAACAAAGCCAAGAGTTGGTTCTTTGAAATGATTAATAATAATTCAATGAAAAACTCATAAAGAGAGGAGAGAAGATGTAAATAAGCACAACTGAAAAGGGAAGATATGAGGATCAGCCCCATCAGTTAGAGATGCAGTGAGAGGGTATTATTCTATCTTTATGCTAATAAACTTGAAAATGTAAACAAAATGGATAAACCCCTAGAAAAATATAACTTACCAGAAAATCCCCCAAAGTTCAACTGTTATTCAAGAAATTGAGAGTTAAAGTCTTCCCAGGTAAAGAAAGCATGGTAGCGAAGTCATTTTATTACTAAATCCTTTCAAAGTCATGTGTCGAAAAACATATGACTCAAGTCTTATATGAAGTCTTCACATGAAAAAGGAATTCCTATCAGCTCATTATATGAAGCTGATATAAAGAATCCTGATACCAAATCTAAGAGAGAAAATTAAAGGTCCATATCACTCATGGGTATAGATAACAAGTCTGAATACACAGCAGAATCCTTGCTCTTTCTTGGGAGTAAAAAATTGGTTTCATACTTGGTAAACTGTCATTGTCATTTAACCACATTAGTAAAGGAGATGAAAACATACAGTCTTTTCATTGACTACAAAAAATGCATTTTATAAGCTCTAATACCCATTCATGATTTTTAAACTTTCTCAGTAAACTAGGAATCTTTAACCTGATGAAGAATATCTACAACCAAAAAAAAAAAAAATTGAGGATACAAACTTTCTTTAAAATCAAGAACACAATGAGGATGCCATGTCACTGCCTCTGTTCACTGTGGCACTGAAGACATTCAAGGGCAGTCAGAGAAGATGATGCAAAAAGAGCATCGGGGCTGGGAGGTGGACGCTTTCCTTATGCACAGACCAGATGGTAACTTGTACCTCCTTAGAAGTGTTGTGAATAGTAAACTCCATTAGGATTGATGAATTACAGGAGCTGATTGTACTTTTTCCATCCTTTGGCCACAAAGAAAAACACCATCTAAAACAGCAAGCACAGTCATGCGCAGTCTAGTCACAGACCGACGGAGGTGGAGCATGGGCTGTACAGAGAACCTTGTTCTAAAAACTGCCCTGAGCGCCCCTCCCTCCCCCCAAGGCAGGACGGACTCCTGGTGCCGTCCCTGTGCCAGCCCGAGCGCCCTTCCTGCTCACAGCCCCAGAGCTCACTCCCCACCATCTCCTTACAGTGAGAACATTCCAGCTACTGCAGTCACCCCCAGGGTACTACCTCCCTGCGAAGGCATTCGTGTTCCCTGAATGTGATGTAATTTATGGGAAACACCTCTTGATTCAGGAAAAACAAGTTGATCGAGGGCCTTTTCTGTGCAGACCTGCAGTGGTTTTTGAAGATTGCTGGTCAGGAGCAGGAAACAAGTGTAGTGCTTGGGGCTCCTGTGTGCTCCTCAGCCCGCTCCCACTGGGAGTGTGCTGACCGCCCGGCTCCCGTCCCGTGGGCCAGAGGGACAAAGCTGCCTGTGAGAGCAGAGCAAGGCGGGAGGGTGTGTGTGCTGGGTGTGAACACGGTGAGGAGAGTAGTAGGGGGGCCTGAGTGCCTCCCTCCCCCCCAAGTCAGGACGGACTCCAGGCAGAAGAATAAACAGGAGCACCCTTCCTGGGTCATCTGCGACATGGGCAAACGTCAGAGCAGGTTTAAGGCAAGGGTAGGATCCAGTTCCCCACCTCCCCCTTCTCAACACAAGCAGTCAGAAATTCTCTCTAGTTTCAGGTAGGATTGAAATATATACATTACCATATGCAGAGTAGATAGCTAGTCGGAAGTTGCTGTGAGCCTTGAGGAGATCAACCCAGTGCTCTGTGATGACCTAGTGGGGTGGGGTAGGGTGGGGTGGGGAGGGAGGTTCCAGAGGGAAGGGATATATAAACACTTATGGCTGATTCCCATTGTTGCATGGCAGAAACAAATACAACATTGTGAAGCAAGTATCCTCCAATTAAGAAAAAAATTCTAGTCTTAAAAAGCAGATCCTTTTGGACTCTGTGGGAGAAGACCAGGGTGGGATGATTTGAGAGAAGCATTGGAACACGTATATCATCATAAATGTGAAACAGATCGCCAGTCCAGGTTCGATGCATGAGACAGGCACTCAGGGCCGGTGCACTGGGATGACCCTGAGGGGTGGGATGGGGAGGGAGGTGGGAGGGGAGTTCAGGATGGGGAACACATGTACACCCATGGCTGATTCATGTCAGTGTATGGCAAAAACCACTACAATAATTGTAAAGTAATTAGCCTCCAATTAAATAAATTTAAAAACAGATCCATGGAGGTTTTTGTATACATCTTGACTTCATATATGTTAACAGTAATACAGAGCAGTGTGAAATGCTCCAGGGGTCGGTGAGGCGACCGAGGGCATGAGAGTGGGTGTAGCACCCCCTGCCCTGCCCTCTCACAGCTGGCAGATGGAGCCTGGTCACCTGCCCCTGCCTCAGCCTGAGTTAGACTAGGAGCAGAGGAGCAAGTCAGGGCAAACCGAAGGGCTTCCCTCCTAGAGGCTCTGCATTGCGGAATGGTCAGGGGACAAAACCACAGGATAGGTGTAACATGGAAGTGCGTGCTGTCTTCATCCCTGCCTTCACTCGGCAGGCTGCTCCAAACAGGACAGGATCATGAGAGACCGTGGCTCAGTGTTGAGCATCCATACGAAACATAAATGTTTCTGTTACGGCAGACAGGGTAAACAAGGGAAAGGGGCTACTCTGTGTCTGGCAGTGGTAAAATACTTGATTTGAAAGGTGGTCTCAGTGTGCTCTTGTAAAGCACATTGGGGTTAGGGCGTAGTTATCTTCCTGAAGAGAATTCTGTCTCCTACTGTTTTCTGTGGGTGGTGGTCCACGCACCTGCTTGTACAAATCTAAGAAGTGCATGTTTTAGTTCAATATTGTTCATTTATCCTGGTTCACCTATTTGGGAAGATGCCTACAGTGGATTTCTGTTGAAGGAGAAGGAAATTCTGGTCTCTGTACCGAATCAAAACCTGTTTCCTAAAGAGCACATGTGGATGCTTTTTTGTAGAGTCTGCCTTCTTGTGCAAGACGCCCTTGGACTCTTCAGTGAGGTGCACTTGGAGGGCGGCATCCTGAAAGACAGGCGGCTGGAGGGGAAGTGCTGCAGGCTGTCAGGCATGAAGGTTCTGCAGAAGGTCACCAGAGCAAGGTGAGACATCTGTACTTTTATTTTTAGGCCTGAAAGTTTGCCTCTAAAACAAGGCTGGGAGTTGGGTTAAGCTCATAAAGTATTTCTGAGAGAAACAGTATAAGTGACAACAGAAATAATGTTGCAAGTTTAGTGATTCACAGTTTTATTAAGATTAGGATTAAAAATGCTATACATGTGTCTTTTCATTCTAAAGTTTTTTCTATATACTATCTATACTAATAAGGTAGCTTCGCATGAGTCAGTTTATATAAATGAAAATACAACTTTGTGAAAAGGCATTTCAGAACTCTTTATTTTGCCGTGTTTTTTGCTTTCCATGGCAAGAAAGCATATTTTCTGTCGAGCTGCATGGCACCTCACCCTCGATGTTGTTTTGGGTAGAAATAGTACATGGATCTGGCCCAGCAGTTCATTGTTCCATTCAAGTAATCATCTTAGTCTTGAATTAGGGGAAAGAAGAACATTTTTAATGGAACTATCCAGTCATGTAGAGAATTGTAAACAGTGAATTTGGGGATTTCTCATTGGAGCCTCTTTCCTCAAACAGCATGTCATTGTAGGTCTTGATGTCCGTGTTTTGCTGGAGTAACGTCTCAGCTTGTCACACTGTCTGCGGGAGGGCAAGCCCATCATGTGCACATGCGGTCTGACTTGGAGCAGGTTGGAAGCCGGTGGTTTGCACCGCAGCCGTCTGCTGTGGTCTTCCTAAACTTGGAGCATTGCCGAGCATTCCTCCACCTGACCTCCATCCACAGTCCGCTCTCCCCATCCCGGCTCTGTGCCTAATCTGTCTTTCACGTGGCACCAGGCAGGTGAGCAGTGGCTCCACCCAGGACCCTGCTTTCCTGAAGGACAGATCCCTTGTGAGCCCTGCGTTGATCCATGCATGTTTGTCTTGTAACAGATTCTTCCTCCTGTTTGTGGAAAGGTGGCTGTATTATAATGTAATTGCCTTATACGTTAGGCACAGCACTGCCCAGATATTTGGAAAGCCCAACTGGGCCGCATGAACCTTGTCCTTATGAAGTTGAACCCCATTTAGCCCTTGGTTTCAGAATCACAAGCATCTGGAAAGACCGTGTGTAGTTGTGGTAAGCGAGGTGTTGCCCTGACATTAGCCTGGCGGCAGTAACTCCACTGGCCCTGTGTAGACCTCCCAGAGGTGCACTCAGCACGGTTCCCCCCGTCGCCACCACACACCAGGTACGTGGGGCTCTGCGTCACGTGCATCTCAATGGAGCCCCTCCAGCTGGCAGATCTCCTGGAGTGCTGCAGGCCAAGGGGCTGCTTCTGGGGACACACTTCCTGCTGGTGAAGGCGGGACTCACCTCCAGGGCCGTGCTCCTGGGGACTGACAGAGCCTGGGGCCCAGGGGCTCTGGCTCCATAAAGCACCTGCTCTTTACCGTGAGGCCACAGAACCGTCTGTGTACCTGACATTTAACCGGGTTCTTGTGAGTTGTACTGGAGGTATACTATTGTCTACAACATTGCCATAGGACATATTTTTTCTGTAGGAAATGCACTGAGTAATCTAAATAATTTGTTTACAGACAAACTTTTGGAACCCACTCCATTTTTAAGTTGAACTAAAATTTGACTAAATGTCATTTAGTTGCTAAGTCATGTCCTACTCTTTGCCACCACATGGACTATAGCCCCCCAGGCTCCTTTGTCCGTGAGATTTTCCAGGCAAGAATAATGGGGTGGGTTTGCTATTGAAATAGTTGATACTTCTTTTTAGGTTGGAATTAATTTCTTTATCTTATGTATTTAACTTTACTTTGACATGTAACCATCCAAATAGATTGTCTTTTTGTTCTTTTGGAAGCTATATTTCTTCAAAACAAATTATTTAATAGTTTTGGAATGCTGAATGTTATAATTGCCTATTAGTGACATCACCCACTGCCAGTCATCCATCCATGGCCCAGTAAACAAAAATTGTCTCTTTTTTCCCCTAAATTATTGTGTTTCGTAGCAACTCATAAACCTTAACAAAATATATTTCTCATAAATCTTAACAAAATAGACTTACTTCCCAGAACTCAAGCTAAAATGATTAATTGTAATTATATAACTCCAATGTCTAATATAGAAAGCTGCTTCTTTGTCAGTTTGAAGGTAGTTTTTGTTTGGGCTAAGTCATGGAGTCGTTTAAATTTTAGCTCCTGATGGTCCACTGTCCTAGTGGCAGCTCTAGGTGGACTGATGGCCTCGGGGCTGGGCCCCTGTGCAGGGCACCCCACCCTGTTCACCTTCCCCCCTTGGAATGGTTGAACAAAAACAGCCGTCTTTTGTGTTTCTCTGACACATTTTTGGTGTTTTGTGTCCCTACTGACCAGTTAAAGTGAGAAGAGTCAGGAAAATAGCCTGGATGTAATGGCAAAGACCCTTTCAAATAGCACTGCTGAGCCCACCCCTGCCCTGCTCGCTTCTTCCCCAGGACTCAGGCTGTTTGTCCAGGGACAGGCGTGTCCCCTGACCTTTGTTCTCCCAGGTGGCCTCTGCAACGGTGTAGAGGTCAGATAGGCTGAAAACTCACTTTACTTTGATGTCCTAATTCTGGGTATGAGCTTTATCTTTTTATTGCTGATTAGTAGGTGATCTTATTTTTATGTGATATATCAATACTGAGGGAAAATTTGTTTAGATTTTTTTCAGTGGCACTTTGAGAGTAATGTACTGAAGACTGTTGTTTAGTCAGCCTTCACTGTATACAGACGAGTCTGCCTGAGTGCTGACCATGATGAGGAAGCAACTTACATGGTCTTTGACCTTGAATTGCCTCCTTTGAACTGAAGACTAGACCTGCCCAAGGACTTGGGCGGTTGTTGCTTTAAGTGATGAGGTCTTAAATATCTGATCTCAGAAGATTTCCTGAAAGCAGTGAGTGAGAATGTACAGACATCTTGATCTTGCAAATAGAAAATTTCTCCTCAAATTGGTAAGATGTTATCTGTGAAGACATAAAAGTAGGGTTAGGAGAAAGTATAATTCATTTACTCTTTAAATATTTGGTGCCTGTTTGTGCTATGTGTCTGGCTAGTTACTGCTCTGCTAGATTTGGGGGATTTATCCTAAATCAGAAAGTACTGAAATAAAAAGTCAGTCAGATGAAGCCTCAAATCCTGTTAACTAGGAATTCTGCAGTGACCCAGGGAAAATTAGGGCCCCTAGGAGTTTTTGAGAGAAGAAACGAAGAGGTAACAAAATTGAAAATGGAGTAGAGCTGATTCTGGTCTTGTATTTTTAATATATTTGAAACAGAGGGAGTGATTGGGGCAGCGGTGCAGACCTGGGGATCTCTGCAGCCGCTGGGGGCAGAAGCAGGGACCTGGCACCGTGGATTTGTAACTTCCGGTCACTCCGGGGTGGGAGTGGGGAGATTCTCCAGGGAGCCAGGACTGATGCCAGGAGGGTAGATTAGCCCTTTCCTGCCCGAGCTCACAGACCAGCAGGAGAGCCAGGAGGAGGTCCTGAAACACACCCGACAGTGAGTACCAGACACAGCAGCCATTTTGTGGGGCTCAGAGGGCAGGTTCAGATCTGGGGACCCTGGAGAGAACTGCAGGAGTCGGGGGCTGAGGACTCAGGTGAGGGCGGGAGGACCCACCCCCCTGGTTGAGACATCCACTCCCCTGCCTGGGGCAGAGACTGGTAAGCTTTGAGGATAGAGTGAGGGGTTGGGGACGCTGAGGGGGGTGTATTTCAGAAAATGGTCCAATTAATAGTTAGTGTTTACATGCCAGCTTTTGTTTTAAAGGTAACAGATTTAAGTACCAATAATCTTTAAGTTCAAAACCAAGCTTAGTTAGCTTGCTCACAAACTAACCCACGGCCAGGAGGTCAGAAGCCCCCATCCCACCCCCAGCCCACAGTACTTCCTGTCCAGAGCAGTCACCCTTTGTCCCAGGTACCAGTCCTTCCTGCCCTCATATCTGGGCTCTCTAAGGCCCTCTGTCTCCTGCAGCAGCTCCCTTGGCCCAGTGCTCAGGGCTATGTGGGTTTCTCATGACCTGTGTCCCACCAGAGGGGTGTATTCTAATGTAAATTTGAGTGACATCTTAGTGATAATATGCAATTATCAACACCTGTCTGAGGAGCCCTGGAATGGCTCCCCTAGCTTGCCTGTGTCAGGTACAGGCTGCCCAGCTCAGAGTCCCAGTGGCTTACTGACATACAGACTGGTTCTCAACCCAGTCACTCCCCTCTGCATGGTGTAGACCTTTGTGGATTAGCATACCTGGTGGCCAGTGTCCACGCTGGCCTGCCCATCGCCAGGCTCTGTGAGTGCAGGCTCTGTTTCTCACTCACCATTGTATTTCCTGTGCACGGTTCAATCCCTGGCACCTGAGAGGCTCATAAGAAGTGTTTGTGGAATGGACATTAGTTGTTTGCTTGGATTCATCTTAGATTTTCCTCAACAAGCCTTGAACTTGTGCTTTCTTGGCAGTAATCACTGGTGCACAGTTTTAGAGGGAAGATTGGAGGCTGAGTTGTCCAAAGACCAAGTGCAGATGGGAAACACATCCTCTGTGTGCCCCAGGCTGGGACCCTGGCTCCTCCCCACTATGCCCAGGGGGACGCGCTTGAGGGTGATGGGAAAGCACTTTGTCAGGGATGGAATCCCAGCTTATGGAGGAGGGCCTGGAACAGGTGAGGGTGGCTAGCCCAGGTCAGGCTCTGCGTGACTCTGGGCCCTGGGGCGTCGGTCTCCTGGAGGCCCTTGTGTGGCCAGGTGTGTGGAGGGGCAGCACAGGAAGCTTTTAGGAACCGTCCAGCACGAGTGGACGGGGCTTGGGGGCCGTTGTTGAGGCATCATCTCAGATGCTGTTTCAGCAGAAAGCGAGTCTGGTGAATGTGCTCCTGGGAACAGAAGCCTCAATGACTTCCTCCTTTGATTCCCCTCTTCAAACAGCTGCCTCTTAAAGAGACACACTTCCCTTGGGGTTTGCTCATTGCTGTGGTTGGAATCCTCTTTCAAGAGACATACTCAAGAAATCTTTCATCATTTTGAAAAATTGTTCCTGGTGGGTTCACCACCCAGTTAATGGCAGGAGAATAAAGTGTC
The DNA here is from genome assembly GCF_029378745.1 of Bos indicus. NCBI lineage: Eukaryota > Metazoa > Chordata > Mammalia > Artiodactyla > Bovidae > Bos > Bos indicus. Next base: position 19,510,699 of record NC_091773.1, on the reverse strand, counting down.
ACTGAAAGAGAATGTACTAAATCCTAAAACCAAGGATGCTCAAAAAACTGGCCAAAAGGCACAAAGCACTGACTCATGTAGAACACGATGCTGAGTGAAGGGAGTCCACGCAGAAGGCTGCATGCATGCTGTGGGGTCCCGCTTGCATGAAACAGAGGAGACAAACCCATGGCGACAGAGTGCGGGTTGGTGCTCGCCAGACGGGAGGAGAGCAGGGGGTGACTGCTGGCGGGCACCGTGTCTTGCTGGGACGATGACTGTATTCCAGGACTGGACGACATTGTGAATGTGCTCACTGCCAGTGAACTGTGCTGTGTGACACAGTTAATCCTGCGTCATGTGAATTTCACCTCAGCCTTTTAAAGGGACATAAATGAATTCATTGCCCCAAAAGTACACTGTGTTATGAAAACAGCTACAAATGTTTCATAAGTCCAGTTGGAGAAGAATAGTTTCTAAATGGAATGTCTAGGCATAATTTCACATCATTCAAAAAGACCTAAGTCGGGAGTTAGGGGCTCAGAAGGAAATGTCGAGTATTGAACTTGAACCGTAAAGATTATTTCTGGGAAACTAGGACAGATTTCTTTTCGGACATGACTGAAGCGACTTAGCAGCAGCAGCAGCAGCAGGACAGATTTCTTTAGTAAACTGGGCACTTCTAAACCATTCCTTACCTTTATCATTCAATGAACAACCCTTAAGAAGAGAAAACTCTTGTATATCTCTCTGTGTAACCAGTGATGAATATATAGACAAAGGGGAAAACCGGCAGATTACAGAGAGGCTCATACGCCCACCAGGTTGATCACAGGAAGAGGAGGAGAAGAGAACCACAAACCACCTGAAAGAGGCGTTTGAACTGTGTAGGCCAAGCATTAACCACTGTCAGGATTACTGCCCTAGTAGTGCTTCAGAAAACCATCCAATAAAAAGAAATTCACCCTGTCGGCAGTTAGATACAGAAGTTCTGCCCTGAGGGTCCTCTGCATGTCTGTCCCTGTCAGTGGTTCATGAACACGGTGGCTGAGTGTGGATGCAGGGCTGAAGTCAGTCCAGTCAGCAGGAAGCTGACCTGCCTGCGGGGCTGTACTGACAGTCGGAGGAGGTTTTTGCTGGAGCGGGTGGGGCTTTACCCAGAGGCTTTCAGGGTGTGGCTTGTTCCAGTTCATGGCAGACACCCATGGGAGGGCACGTCCCCACCCATAAGTTCATTCCTGTTATCTCTTGACCAAAAATAGACTGTCTTGCTGGAGCCAAGTGTTACTTATCCTCATGTCCTCTGTAGCAATCAATAGAGCGTGCAGTGAAAACCTGACTAAAATGATGAGGTCTGAACCACAGCAGACTGTCACAGTAGTTCTTGGCCATTTGAAAAAGGAATTGTTAGTAGCAATCTCCGAAGTGGCTCAGACACCCACCCCCTTTCCTAAGTCGAACCCAGTTCACTGGGGTGATTTTGGCAGTGTCGGCCTGACTGGTGCAGGGGGCTTGCTTAGCAAAATCAAAGCTTCAGGAGCAACGCTGGTCACTGAGTAGAGGCAGTGGAGGGGAGAGCAGGGCTCTGCACCACCGTCTGTGTGTCTCATCTCAGGCGTCGGTCTGTGCGCTGGGGGCTGACCCCTCAGGCGTCAGGCAGGACAGGTAGCACTTGCCTTCCCAGGCGGTTGTGACTTCGTGAGTTCACACACAAGTGGTTCTGCACACCTGAGAACACCATGGTAGTGGTTCTGCCCTTGCTCCTCCCACTTTTTTCTCTTTTCCATTTAACTAAAAAGTAGAGCTCTGGTCAGCATTAATCTAACTCTTTCTTGTTTTTACAAACAAAATGGGAAGAGTACGATGAGTAATTTAGAAGAATGATAACTAGAGGTTGGAAGTGTTTTTATTTTTTTCCAAGATAGAACAGAAATCAAGTTGGCCTTGTTAATTATAACAGTGGGCAAGAAGGGGTAATGAAGCCAGTGGAGTTAAAAGTACAGAGAGATTTTAGCTAAAACAGGAATCCAAGAGACCAGAAGGAAGATCAGCTGATACAGGAACACAAAAACATCTGCTGCCTAACTCTGGTTAGTAATTTATCCAGTAAATTTACCTGCAGCACAGTAAGTCTAGAATTCAGCCAGTGGACAGGATTTTTTTTTTGCTTTTTCATTCATTCCTTCTCTTACAAATCTCAGTACTCCCCTTCTCCCCACACTCATCTCACAAAAATCAAAATGATCTACCTGCAGGGGACCAGCAGTTTTAAAGCTTTCAAACTTTTAAAAAATAGAAGTCCAGACAGCAAGCTCTGTGTTAATAATAAATCTGCATAGAGCTCTTCTGTTTAGAACTGGGAGGTGGTGGGTTGGGCCACCATGGCCCCCACCCAGCTCCTAGGGCTGCGTGATTGGGAAGTGATCACTGAGGACTGGCTTTTGTTCTGGACATTTCACATATCCACACGGTTCTTTCTTGAGACTTCCCTGGTGGTCCAGTGGTTAAGACTCCTAAGGCAAGGGGCCTGGATTCCATCTCTGGTCAGGGAACTAGATCCTGCATGCTGCAGCTAAGATTTGGCACAGCCAAATAAATAAACAAAACTAAGTATAAAAATATATGTATATGGTTTTTCCTCTTCCTCTCTCAGCATAATAGCCTGGGGCAGCAGGCCTTATCGTGGGGCACTGGGCCATGTGATTCAGAAGCTTGGTGGGATGTTCCTTGTTCATCTCAAATATGAAACACAAATGCTTGATTTTGCTTTTGTTAAGTGCCTTCTCAAATTTGGAGAATCTTACGTATGATAATTTTAGGTAGAAGCTACTTAAATCTTTTTGTTTGCAGTAAAATGCCTGTCCGTTCATATAGGACGTAGAAGTGGGAAGAGAAGTGTCACTGCCACTGTGGTCCTTCTTTCTTTCCCTTCAACTCTCCAGCCTGCTGGCAAATTAGGTCATGTTACTGTGTTTTTAAGTAAAGACCCGGAAGCTCCTGAGACAAGTAATAACTTGGCTGCAGGTCAAGGGTGGGCCTGGAGCCTGGTCCTCCAGAGGCCATCGGCTGCATCCCTGGTGCTCTGGCCTACATGTAGTTACTTCCAGTTCCAGGGGAATTCACTTCTGTTAAATTTCTCATTTGCTTTATAGTTGTAATCCCTGGCCCTCAGATCAGAAGTCTGACCATTTCTTGTCAGGAGTGATGTAAATTTAGATTCTTGGTGTTTTCCACTGTTTTTGTTAAACAGCAGCAGTGAGCCATCTCTGCTGCAATTATCTTGAATGACAGGAGGAGCATCAGATCCATACTAATTGCACTGAATGCCTCAGGTTTAGTTCAACATTTTTTTTTTCCTGTTTACTTAGACACTTACGAATGAAAATATGACATTTAAGAACTGGACATTTTCGTTACTATTTTTCATTATAGTATAGTCATTTTCATTACTATTCTTTTTAAACCAAAGACTTTGCTCCTCTGCCTGGAATCACTGACAGTGGAGAGAGTGGTCCCAAGGGTGCCCTGGGGCTGGACCACAACATGTTGGAGAAGCATCAGACCAGGCCTCCAGGATTATCTGTGGGAGCTCATAGTACAGCTGCCGCCGTCACTGGTTGTTAATATATGGGGAAAAGGAAATTTAAACATCTCCTTTCCGCTGGGCATTTACTGCATGTCTTTCTCCACGAATGCAAACTTGTTTATAAACAAAGGAGAATGGTTGCTTTTCTCTTTGTTGTTTCCAACGGTGTCCTTTCCAGTTTCTGCCACCGCTAGTAACGGACACGTGTGTGCGCCCTGTGTCTCCTTTACTGATCTTTTCACTCACTTAGCCTTGTTTATGGGGAAACGTGACAGACATGAGAGCTGTTCCTCAGTGCAGAGTAGAGTGAACAACTGTAGGGCTACCCAGGATGCCACCACCAGATTCAAAGGACAAAACATGCTGGGCGTCCAGGCGCCACCCCACGCCCCAGGACCTCTGCAGCCCTGATTTCCCCCGCTGTCTTCTTTGTAGTTTTACCATTTTATGTTGCCTCAGAGCCCAGTCACTGGCGGAGGGTTGTGTTGGTTTGTTGCTTGTGCCCATGTAGACCATCCCCACAGGAGAGCAGAGGGTCTTCCGGGGAGTCTGTGCAGGGCAGCTACGTGGTATGTGAATTTGTGGTGATGGAGTAGATTGTGAAGAGGCTAGCTTGTTTCAAATATGAGAGCGCACCGGTAGTGTTGGATAAAAAGTGTATGTATCTATCAGAAAATCTGGGCTGACAGATTTTGTGTGGAGCGTGAGTGTTCCTGTCTCCACACTGGTAAGTAGGTCACGTCACACTGTTGAAGTGATAAAGACCTCCTGGGCCCTGAGACCAGCCTAAGAACTGTCTGCAGTTCTGGACAGCAGCAGCTTGCAGCAAGAATTCCTTATTTCCCCTCTCTGAGTGTGTGTGTGTGTGTGTGTGTGTGTGTGTGGCAGTTCCTGCCCAGGTAGAACAGAAATGCACAAAGTACTTGTTTTATATGAACTTGAGCTCAGTTCAGTTCCCTTCATTTGCTCAGTCGTGACCGACTCTTTGTGATCCCATGGATTGCAGCACACCAGGCTTCCCTGCCCATCACCAACTCCTGGAGCTTACTCAAACTCATGTCCTTTGAGTCGGTGATGCCATCCAACCATCTCATCCTCTGTCTTCCCCTTCTCCTCCTGCCTGCAATCTTTCCCAGCATCAGGGTCTTTCCCACTGAGTCAGTTCTTACCATCAGGTGGCCAAAGTATTGGAGTTTCAGCTTCAGCATCAGTCCTTCCAATGAATATTCAGGATTGATTTCCTTTAGGATTCACTGGTTGAATCTCCTTGCTGTCCAAGGGACTCTCAAGAGTCTTCTCCAACACCACAGTTCAAAGTATCAATTTTTCGGTCCTCAGTTTTCTTTGTAGTCCAACTCCCATACCCATACATGACTACTGGAAAAACCAGAGGTTTGACTATACAGACCTTTGTTGGCAAACTAATGTCTGCTTTTTAATATTGCTGTGTTAAAAAAAAAAAAAAATATATATATATATATATATATATATATTGCTGTGTAGGTTGGTCATAACTTTTCTTCCAAGGAACAAGCGTCTTTTAATTTCATGGCTGCAGTCACCATCTGCAGTGATTTTGGAGCCCCCCAAAATAAAGTCTGTCACCGTTTCCATTGTTTCCCCATCTACTTGCCATGAAGTGATGGGACCGGATGCCATGATCTTCGTTTTCTGAATGTTGAGTTTTAAGCCAACTTTTTCACTCTCCTCTTTCACTTTCATCAAGGGGCTCTTTAGTTCTTCACTTTCTGCCATAAGGGTGGTATAATCTGCATATCTGAGGTTACTGATACTTCTCCCAGCAATCTTGATTCCAGCTTGTGCTTCATTCAGCCCAGCATTTTTCATGATGTACTCTGTATATAAGTTAAATAAGTAGGGTGACAATGTACAGCCTTGACATACTCCTTTCCTAATTTGGAACCAGTCCGTTGTTCCATGTCCTGTTCTGACTGTTGTTTTTTGACCTGCATAGAGATTTCTCAGGAGGCAGGTTAGGTGGTCTGGTATTCCCATCTCTTGAAGAATTTTCCACAGTTTATTGTGATCCACATGCTCAAAGGCTTTGGTATAGTCAATAAAGCAGAAGTAGATGTTTTTCTGGAACTCTCTTGATTTTTCGATGATCCAGTGGATGTTGGCAATTTGATCTCTGGTTCCTCTGCCTTTTCTAAATCCAGCTTGAACATCTGGAGGTTCACGTACTGTTGAAGCTTGACTTGGAGAATTTTGAGCATTACTTTGCTAGCGTGTGAGATGAGTGCAATTGTGTGGTACTTTGAACGTTCTTTGGCATTGCCTTTCTTTGGGATTGGAATGAAAACTGACCTTTTCAGTCCTGTGGCCACTGCTGAGTTTTCCTAATTTGCTGGCATATTGACTCCAGCACTTTCACAGACTTTCTTATCTCTCCTTGCTATTCTTTGGAACTCTGCATTCAAATGGGTATATCTTTCCTTTTCTCCTTTGCCTTTCACTTCTCTTCTTTTCTCAGCTATTTTTAAGGTTTCCTCAGACAACCATTTTGCCTTTTTGCATTTCTTTTTCTTGGGGATGGTCTTGATCCCCAAGAATGTCACAAACCTGCGTCCATAGTTCTTCAGGCACTCAGTCTATCAGATCTAGTCCCTTAAATCTATTTCTCACTTCCACTATATAATCGTAAGGGATTTGATTTAGGTCATACCTAAATGGTCTAGTGGTTTTCCCTACTTTCTTCAATTTCAGTCTGAATTTGGCAATAAAGAGTTCATGATCTGAGCCACTGTCAGCTCCGGGTCTTGTTTTTGCTGACTGTATAGAGCTTCTTCATCTTTGGCTGCAAAGAATATAATCAATCTGATTTTGGTGTTGACCATCTGTGATGTCCATGTGTAGAGTCTTCTCTTATGTTGTTGGAAGAGGGTGTTTGCTATGACCAGTGCATTCTCTTGGCAAAACTCTTTTAGCCTTTGTCCTGCTTCATTTTGTACTCCAAGGTGAAATTTGCCTGTTACTCTAGATATCTCTCGACTTCCTACTTTGGCATTCCAGTCTCCTATAATGAAAAGGACATCGTTTTTGGGTGTTAGTTCTAGAAGGTCTTGTAGGTCTTCATAGAACCGTTCAACTTCAGCTTCTTTAGCATTACTGGTCAGGGCATAGACTTGGATTACTCTGATATTGGATGGTTTGCCTTGGAGACAAACAGAGATCATTCTGTCATTTTTGAGTCTGCATCCAAGTACTGCATTTCGGACTCTTTTGTTTACTATGATGGCTACTCCATTTCTTCTAAGAAATTCCTGCCCACAGTAGTAGATACAGTGGTCATCTGAGTTAAATTCACCCATTCCAGTCTGTTTTAGTTCACCGATTCCCAAAATGTCAGTGTTCACTCTTGCCGTCTTCTGTTTGACCACTTCCAATTTGCCTTGATTCATGGACCTAACATTCCAGGTTCCTATGCAATATTGCTCTTTATAGCATCGGACTTTACTTCAATCACCAAAGTTGTGTTAGTTATTTATTTACTTAGTGTTTCGGCTGTCCTAGGCCTTTGCTGCTGCGTGGGGCTTTCCCTAGTTACAGCGAGTGGGGACTGCTCGTCATTGTGGCGCCCAAACTTCTCATTACCGTGACTTCTCTTGTTGTGACATAACGGGTGCTGGAGGGCATGGGCGCAGTTGTGCACATGGGCTTAGTTGCTCCGTGGCCTGTGGGGTCCTCCCGGACCAGGGCTGGAATCTGTGTCCCCTGCATTGCAATGTGGATTCTTTTTTTTTTTTTTTTAATCAGTAATTATAGCTTTGTTTATGAAAATAAACTCATGTTTAGCATTTGTTCACCAGTTTGAATGCTACAATTCCAACTTAAAAATATAAAAGTGAGCATGTAAATTTCACTCTGTTCCTTTGTAAATGCCACCAACGTATCAATACTTTTTTTTTAATGAATGCTTATCAACAGAGAAAATACTGAACTAATTTTGATACACACATCATGGAATATCATGTAGCCTTTATAAAGAATTAAAACTATAACAAATGAGTTGGAAGAGATTTAGCAAGGTGGATTCTTAACCACTGGATCACCAGGGAAGCTCTAGTTAATATTTTTATATCCTAAATCTTGAAGAAAGAATTAAGATTAGGAAGGACATTTTAAAAATGTAACTACCAGATATCCTGCAAAATGTGAGGTATTCCAAAATTATAAATTTATCTTACATGGTTATATAATAAATTTAAGTGATGGTACAAAGAAATAGTAAAAAAGGCTTAAATTCAGATGTGTATGCATTTATTTTTCTTTTTTTTTAACGTAAAAAATTTTACTGGGTTATAATTAACATACAATATTATATTAGTTTCAAGTGTACAACATAGTGATTTGATATTTTTATACATCATGAAATGGTCACCGCTGTGTGACCAGTTACCACGGTCACCATAAGTTCTGTTCTGTTGCCACATCTCCACCTCTGTATTGAGATCGTGTCCCCTGATTCTTTCCCAGCTTTGCTGGGTTTCTCTTCCTTTCACTAGCTTCTGAGGAAACCAGCTCCTCTGTCTTACAGCTCCGCTGTCTTGTCTGGAGTGTCTGTTTGTGGCTTTGTTTAACCTTGTCAGTTTACCCTCTGAGCACTTAATTTTTTCAGTATCTCTATCTACAATTTGAAAAATATCATCCTGAAATGCACTGGATTAACCTTGCAACGTGTTTAGTAATCCCCACACTTGTGGGGTGTTCTTAGCAGAGCATGGTCTCTGAAGTCAGAGTGCCCGACTTGATGCCATCACTGTCTAATTAAGGAACAGCTGATTTCTAATACAGTTGATTTCTAATTCAGGAATCTCTCCCAAAGAGGCACATCCCCATGAGCCGCCGCTCCCTCCCCGGCCCCCACCACTGTCAGCAGCCCCTGGCAGCTGTTCATCTGCTGTCTGTCTGTGAGTTTGTGCGTACTGAACATGTGATAGTGAGGAACCATGGATAGTGAGGAACCATGGATAGTGAGGTCCATCCGTGTTGGATCATGTGTCAGTGCTTCAGCCCTTTTCATGGCGGCCTGATGCTCTGTTACATGGATATAGCAGTCAGTAGTATTGTACCACTCTTTTTACTCACCAAGATGGCCAGTCCAGTTGGTAAAACCAGGGCTTTAGCTTCAGACAGACATGCACAGAATGGCAAGGGGCGTGTGTGCTTTTCTTCCACAAGTTCGCCTGGGTTTGTAGTTTTTGTTGTCCTTGCCCAGCCTTTCTTTGAGTAGTTTCATTATGTAGTGGGGGCAGGGAGAAAGTGGAAAGGAATGAGAGAACTTGTCTGCGGTTGAGGGAATAGGGTAGTGACTTTGCCCTTCATCCAGCTTCGTGAGTGTCCCGTTGCTGACATCACACCCCCCCACTCTCCATGTGCTCCTGGTCATGTTCTCTGTCCTTGATGTCCTCTCAGGGTTTTTTCATATCAGAGTGTTTGAAAGTGGAAGTTAAACGTTAGATTATATATATAGATAGATTTTATATATATATAATATATATATATATGTGGAAGTTAAATGTTAGATTCTGATAGAGTGCTTTCAAAGTACTAAACAGACTGACTAGCACAGTGAAGCAAGGCAAAACAAAAGAATCAGAAAGGAAGAAATAAAACTGTGAGATGACATGATGGTCTAGGTCAGAAATCCCAAGGAATCTGCAAAAGACAAAAAGGTTCCTAAAATGAGTAAGTCAGTTTAGCAGAGTCCCAGCATACAAGATTAACATTCAAAATCGGTCACATTTCCAGTGAACCCTTCGAACCCAAAATTTAAAACACAGTATTTTCAGTTGCTGAAAAAGGACTATTTAGGCATAACCCTAATGAAATATGTCAGGAGTTGTATGCTGCAAACTCCAAAACACTGATTAAAGGAATCAGTCGACATCTAAATAAACATGTGCCACATCATGGATTGGAAGACTCAACATCGTGAAGATGCTACTTCTCCCCAGAAGAGTGGATCGGCTTGACACAATGCCCATTAAAGTTCCAACAAAAAAAAATGTGTAGATATGTCTAGGCCTATTCCAAACTTTATTGGGAAATGCAGAGGAACCAGAATAGATAAAACCACTTTGAAAAGGGATAGAGTGGGAGGAATGGTACCCAATTTCAGAACTTATTAAATGGCTACAAGAAACTGCTGCATTGGTGGAGGCATGACTAGTCAGTGGAGAGAACTTAGGAAGGGCTGTGGGATTACAGCCACGTGACTCCTGACCAAGTGCAAACAAAGCCACTCAGTGGAGGAAGGATGGTCTCAGCTCACTGCCCGTGGATGGGCAAAAAATTAATCTCAACCTCAATCTCATACCTCACGAAATATTTTAGGTTTAAATATAACATAAAACTATAAAGTTTTTAGTAGAAAACCATTGGGACCTACTAAGAAAAGAGTTCTGAGATAGACACCAAAAGTGTGTTCCACAAAAGGAAAAAAAATCAGTAAGTTGGACTTTATCAAAATAAAAATCTTTTGCTCTGCAAAAGATTGTATTAAGAGAATGAAAAAGATAAGCTACAGACCATGGGAAAATATTTGTAAATCTTATATCTTAGACTATATAATGAAATCTAAAGACTCAGCAGTAAACATACACACACTCAGTCCGGTTAGAAATGGGCAAAGGACATGAAGAGACATTTCCAAAGAGGACATCGCATGGCAGATAAACGCCTGGAAAGATGTTTGACGTCACTGTCCTCAGGTAGAAGCACAGCATGACTGAGGTGAATATTACCACACTCCTGTCAGAACAACTGAAATGAGAAGCAGTGGCAGCCTTGGATGCTAGTGAGGATGTGAAGAAACGGTCTCTCATGTTGCTGGTACGGCTGTAGGGTGGTGTGGTTCCCTGCAGGAACAGAATTGGCAGTCCCTTTAAAACCTGAACATACTTAGCCAAGCAGCTGCACCCCTGGGCATTTATCTGGAGAAAAGAACATCAGCATTCCCATAAAATTCTGTGCCAAGTGTTTTTAATAGCCCCAAGCTGGAAAGAACCCCCATGTCCCTCAGAGGTGAATGGTAAACAAGCTGTGTCACGTGCACACCGTGGACAGCGCTCAGCAGTACAAGCAGCGAGTGCTGGTGCCGCTGCAGCCTGGGTGGACCTCAAGGCCACTGTGCTGAGTGACGGAAGCCGAACTGAACACACCAGGCACCACATGACTCTGTTTATGCGGGGTTCTTCTCTGAGGTTGTGTCAGTGCACATGAGACTGTGTGAATGCTGGTTACTCCCTCACAGGGTCTCCAAGCCTCGACTGGGCTAGCACTTTGGTGCCCATCCCTCAGGGAGCTGTATGGAAGGAGGAGGGGCAGAAGTGGGCAGACAGGCACAGTGGGCCCACCAGCCCCCAGCTTCCAGGGGACCCCCGGCATCCAGTGGCCGCCTCTCAACCTCAGCTGGCCCTGGTCAGTCACCCAGCTCTGTCCGGTCACCTACACAAACAGCTGCTGCCAGGAGAAGGGGAGAGTGACTTTTCACCAGCGTGTCCCCATTTACTTGCCGCTTTTGTTCTTGATTTGGACCCAGAGTCTTGGTGTTGGCTGCAGACCCTGCCCTGTGCACCACGCTTCTGCTGTGATCCATGCGAGGGGCCAGAAGACAGCAGGGAAGCTTTGAGTCTCCTTTTCTGTGATGCCAAGGCTCTCAACTCTGAGTTTAACTGCTGGATCCTAAGCATTTAAAATAGTACATTTCTCAACATTAAATGTGGAAAAAAATAAAAATGTGTAATATTAATTGTCAAGGCCACAAGCTTTTAATAACGTAAACAACATTATTATCTATTAACACTGTTGAAAATTAGGGCAAAATCTAAGAAGCCTTTGAGATATATAGTTTTTTTTTTCAACTAAAACGGCATTTTTAAAACTGATAAAATCCACATAATATAAAAGTTTCCATCTTACAGTTTTTAGGTAGCAGGAAGTACATTCACAGTGCTCTGCAGCCATCATACCAGCATGTCCCAGAACCTGTCACCCTCGTGAAGTGAAGCTCTATGCCCTGAACCAGGGCTCCCTGGCCCCTGACAGCCACCCCCTACCTTCTGTCTGTGAATTGCTCTGGTTGGGGACAGAATGTGGTCTACTGAAGAAGGGAATGGCAAACCACTTCAGTATTCTTGCCTTGAGAACCCCATGAACAGTATGAAAAGGCAAAATGATAGGATACTGAAAGAGAAACTCCCCAGGTCAGTAGGTGCCCAATATGCTACTGGAGATCCGTGGAGAAATAACTCCAGAAAGAATGAAGGGATGGAGCCAAAGCAAAAACAATACCCAGCTGTGGATGTGACTGGTGATAGAAGCAAGGTCTGATGCTGTAAAGAGCAGTATTGCATAGGAACCTGGAATGTCAGCTCCATGAATCAAGGCAAATTGGAAGTGCTCAAACAAGAGATGGCAAGAGTGAATGTTGACATTCTAGGAATCAGCGAACTGAAATGGACTGGAATGGGTGAATTTAACTCAGATGACCATTATATCTACTACTGCGGGCAGGAATCCCTCAGAAGAAATGGAGTAGCCATCATGGTCAACAAAAGAGTCCGAAATGCAGTACTTGGATGCAATCTCAAAAATGACAGAATGATCTCTGTTCATTTGCAAGGCAAACCATTCAATATCACAGTAATCCAAGTCTATATGCCCCAACCGGTAATGCTGAATAAGCTGAAGTTGAACAGTTCTATGAAGACCTACAAGACCTTTTAGAACTAACACCCAAAAAAGATGTCCTTTTCATTATAGGGAACTGGAATGCAAAAGTAGGAAGTCAAGAAACACCTGGAGTAACAGGCAAATTTAGCCTTGGAATACAGAATGAAGCAGGGCAAAGACTGATAGAGTTTGGCCAAGAAAATGCACTGGTCATAACAAACATCCTCTTCCAACAACACAAGAGAAGACTCTATACATGGACATCACCAGATGGTCAACACCGAAATCAGATTGATTATATTCTTTGCAGCCAAAGATGGAGAAGCTCTATACAGTCAGCAAAAACAAGACCAGGAGCTGACTGTGGCTCAGACCATGAACTCCTTATTGCCAAATTCAGACTGAAATTGAAGAAAGTAGGGAAAACCACTAGACCATTCAGGTATGACCTAAATCAAATCCCTTATGATTATACAGTGGAAGTGAGAAATAGATTTAAGGGCCTAGATCTGATAGATAGAGTACCTGATGAACTATGGAATGAGGTTCGTGACATTGTACAGGAGACAGGGATCAAGACCATCCCCATGAAAAAGAAATGCAAAAAAAGCAAAATGGCTGTCTGGAAAGGCCTTACAAATAGCTGTGAAAAGAAGAGAAGCAAAAAGCCAAGGAGAAAAGGAAAGATATAAACATCTGCATGCAGAGTTCCAAAGAATAGCAAGAAGAGGTAAGAAAGCCTTCTTCAGCAATCAATGCAAAGAAATAGAGGAAAACAACAGAATGGGAAAGACTGGAGATCTCTTCAAGAAAATCAGAGATACCAAAGGAACATTTCGTACAAAGATGGGCTCGATAAAGGACAGAAATGGTAGGGATCTAACAGAAGCAGAAAATATTAAGAAGAGATGGCAAGAATACACAGAAGAACTGTACAAAAAGATCTTCACGACCCAAATAATCATGATTGTGTGATCACTGACCTAGAGCCAGACATCCTGGAATGTGAAGTCAAGTGGGCCTTAGAAAGCATCACTACGAACAAAGCTAGTGGAGGTGATAGAATTCCAGTTGAGCTATTCCAAATCCTGAAAGATGATGCTGTGAAAGTGCTACACTCAATATGCCAGCAAATTTGGAAAACTCAGCAGTGGCCACAGGACTGGAAAAGGTCAATTTTCATTCCAATCCCAAAGAAAGGCAATACCAAAGAATGCTCAAACTACTGCACAATTGCACTCATCTCACACGCTAGTGAAGTAATGCTGAAAATTCTCCAAGCCAGGCTTCAGCAATATGTGAACCGTGAACTTCCTGATGTTCAAACTGGTTTTAGAAAAGGCAGAGGAACCAGAGATCAAATTGCCAACATCCACTGGATCATGGAAAAAGCAAGAGAGTTCCAGAAAAACATCTATTTCTGCTTTATTGACTATGCCAAAGCCTTGGACTGTGTGGATCACAATAAACTGGAAAATTCTGAAAGAGATGGGAATACCAGACCACCTGATCTGCCTCTTGAGAAATTTGTATGCAGGTCAGGAAGCAACAGTTAGAACTGGACATGGAACAACAGACTGGTTCCAAATAGGAAAAGAAGTATGTCAAGGCTGTATATTGTCACCCTGTTTATTTAACTTATATGCAGAGTACATCATGAGAAACGCTGGACTGGAAGAAACACAAGCTGGAATCAAGATTGCCAGGAGAAATATCAATAACCTCAGATATGCAGATGACACCACCCTTATGGCAGAAAGTGAAGAGGAACTCAAAAGCCTCTTGATGAAAGTGAAAGTAGAGAGTGAAAAAGTTGGCTTAAAACTCAACACTCAGAAAACGAAGATCATGGCATCCAGTCCCATCACTTCATGGGAAATAGATGGGGAAACAGTGGAAACAGTGTCAGACTTTATTTTGGGGGACTCCAAAATCACTGCAGATGGTGACTGCAGCCATGAAATTAAAAGACACTTAGTCCTTGGAAGGAAAGTTATGATCAACCTAGATAGCATATTCAAAAGCAGAGACATTACTTTGCCAACAAAGGTCTGTCTAGTCAAGGCTATGGTTTTTCCTGTGGTCATGTATGGATGTGAAAGTTGGACTGTGAAGAAGGCTGAGCACCGAAGAATTGATGCTTTTGAACTGTGGTATTGGAGAAGACTCTTGAGAGTCCCTTGGACTGCAAGGAGATCCAACCAGTCCATTCTGAAGGAGTTCGGCCCTGGGATTTCTTTGGAAGGAATGATGCTAAAGCTGAAACTCCAGTCCTTTGGCCACCTCATGTGAAGAGTTGACTCATTGGAAAGGACTCTGATGCTGGGAGGGATTGGGGGCAGGAGGAGAAGGGGAGGACAGAGGATGAGATGGCTGGATGGCATCACCAACTCGATGGACATGAGTCTGAGTGAACTCTGGGAGTTGGTGATGGACAGGGAGGCCTGGTGTGCTGCGATTCATGGGGTCGCAAAGAGTCAGACACGACTGAGCGACTGATCTGATCTGATCTGGGGATCTCATATAAATAGAATCACACACTACTTGTCTTTTTGTGTCTGACTATATTCTCTATTTTAGATAATATTGGTAATTTTTCTTGTTCTGTGAGTAAAACGTATCTGTTTTTGAAAAATACAGGAAAGACTTAAACCAAAGGAAGAAAATAAATGTCACCTTTAAGTTCTACTCGGATAACCACTAAAAACATTTTTTTTACTCTTTCAGAGAGAGACGTTATAATTTGTTGTCTGCTTTTCACTTAGCAAGGTATCATGAATATCTTTCCATGTCCATAAATAGTTTCTGTGTAAACATTTCAAAAGCTGTATCATATTTCATTGTGCAGATGCATCATAATTTTGTGTATTTTTTTATTGAAGTGTAGTTGATTTACATGGTTTCAGATGGATAGCAAAGTGATTCAGTTATACATACATGCATATATATTCTTTTTCAGTTTCTTTTCCATTATCGATTATTACAATTTATTGCATATATTTTTCTATCCTATACAGTAGGTTCTTACTGTTTATCTGTTTTATGTATAGTGGTGTGTATCTGTTAATCCCAAAGCCCTAATATATCCCAGCCCCACTGCCTTTCCAGTCTGGTAACCATCAGTTTGTTGCTTACATCTGTGAGTCTATTTCCATTCTGTAAATACGTTCATTTGTATCATTTTCTTAAGATTCCACATATAAGTGATATCACATGATATTTGTCTTTCTGTTTCTGACTTCCTTCACTTAGTATAATTTCTGGATCCATCCATGTTGCTGCAAATGGTATTACTTCACTCTTTTTTGTGGCTGAGTAGTATTCTGTTGTCAGAGAAGGCAATGGCACCCCACTCCAGTACTCTTGCCTGGAAAATCCCATGGACGGAGGAGCCTGGAAGGCTGCAGTCCATGGGGTCACGAAGAGTCAGACACGACTGAGCGACTTCACTTTCACTTTTCACTTTCATGCATTGGAGAAGGAAATGGCAACCCACTCCAGTGTTCTTGCCTGGAGAATCCCAGGGACAGGGGAGCCTGGTGGGCTGCTGTCTGTGGGGTTGCACGGAGTCGGACACGACTGAAGCGACTTAGCAGCAGCAGCAGCAGTATTCCATTGTATATATGCACCACATTTTCTTTATCCAGTCCTCTGTCGATGGACATTTAGGTCGCTTCCATGTCCTGGCTACTGTGAATAGTGCTGCTATGAGAGTTGGGGTGCATGTGTCTTTTTGAATTAGAGTTTTCTCTAGACATATCAAATGCATGATAATTTAGTGAACAGTCTCTTTCCTGAGCTTACACATTCCAGGTTGCAAGGTCTGTCTGTCTGTGTGTGTGCCCCTGACTTCATCACGTATTCTGAATGTTGGCTTCTTGGTGTTCAGCCTGCATCTGACCGGCTCACTGATCAGCATCTCTTCTTTCTTCAGGATGGCTGAGCTTTTTAGTTTGATTGACACCATGTGGCCTCCACGGGCAGCTCTGAAAGCAACAGGCCCTGGCACGGCCTTCGAGGTAAGCCTGGCATTGAAGCACTGCCCTGTCACAACAGTGCACCTCCTGAGAAACCCTGTGAGGTTAGCCTGGCGTTGAGGCACCCCTACACATAGCGCACCTCCCAAGAAGCCCTGTGAGTTAGCCTGGCTTTGAGGCACCCCCCACCCCCCTACACACACAGTGCACACCCCCTGAGAAGCCTGGATCCAGTGAGTGTGAGCCAGGACAGAGGTCACACTGCTGCCTCACTTATAGGCTGGAGTCTGGCTACCTTCTCCACCATGTCGCATGCGTGCTTCCGGAGGTTCCTTTATGGTGACCTCTCTCCACCCCCATTGTCATGGGCCACTGCACGCTGAGGGTCTCAGCCTTGCACCCAACAAGAAGCATGTGGTTTCCCTGCCTCCTTCCAGTCAGTAGTAGAACCACCACTGAGTACCAGTTAGAGCAGAGACTCAGTGCACGGAATCTGTGGGCATCGGTCCAACTGCTAGCTCATCTCAGCTCGGGGTCTCCCTCTCCTTCTTCCTCACTCTGTGTATGGTAGCTAGTTGCCCACAGGTAGCAAAATTGGGAAGAGTATCTGTCCTTCCTGCTCTGAACCCTGTCCAGCAGGCTGGCAGCTACTGCTTCAGGCCTTGGCTCCCCAGGCTGAGAGCTGGCCCCTTGCTTGTGTGGTTCTGACTCCTGGCACAGGCGGACACAGTAGCTCTGTCCAGAGCTGGAGCAGCGGCCCAGTCAGAAATGCCATTTCTAGATGCCTCACAGGGAAGAACTTTGTGAATGGAGTCTTCAGTAAATCTGGAGATTGAATTTCTAGAATGACATCTTGAATTGGTGATAAATTCAGGAGCACAGAAACTCTCATGCTGGGTCCAGAGAGAAACAACCCCATCTGTAAAGAACCTTGCAGAGAGTCAGTCTGCATCTGTGAGCAGAGATGGCTCTGTTGAAGAGTCAATTTATGTTAATAGCGCATTTGAGTCTTTTGGCAGTGCATTCACGTTCTACTTTTGTCTTCATTTTAAACAGGAGAAAACTCATCTGCCTCCTCCTAGCTTCTGTTACATCCTCAGCGCTCATCCAGACGTGGGGCAGATTGATGTAATTGAAGATGACCCTGTTGCAGAACTTTACCAGCCACCGACTCCCCGCTTCTTAAAAGAAATTCTGCAGGTGGTGCCTTTCTGTGTGCCAGGCCTCTGTTCCTTTGCTGTGTGTGTGGGCTTGGGGAGACTTACACACTGTTTTCAATACATTCCAGACGGATGGCCTCTGTACCCATTGCAGCTTCTGTGCCAGAGTGATTTACCGGAGACCACAGGTGATCCATTTCTCTTTCTCCTCACATGTCGTACAGCTTACCAAAGGATAATCTCCCTCAGAAATGGGTGGAGTCCCCAAACAGAAAAGCATTGTTAAATGCCAGTTGCGTGATCTGCACTGACATGGTGGTAAGTGCACTGCTTGTGCAGGTGGGGCTGTGGCCTCTCATGAAGTCCTGGGTGTGAAGCCTGAGTGTGCTCTCAGGACGCGAGCAGCAGCCTCGTGGCTGTCGCTCACTGGCTCCTGCCCACAGCCCTGCAGCTGGGCCAGAGGTGGAGGGGCAAGGAGTGTTCAGATGCACTGCCACCTTCGGCTGGTCTGTGGAAATCCTTACCCTTCCTGAGAAACTGACCATTTGCTAAGATGAACTCCTCCGTCCAGTGTAAGGCCATGTGCAGGACCTTGGGGTCCTGTCCCTTCTGTCTCCTTCAGATGGAATGTTTTTTCATCTTTCTTTTCTTTTATGACCTTGTCATTTTTGAAGAAGAGGTTGATTACTTAACAGAATGCCCCTCCATTTAGATTTGCCTGATCACAAAGAGATTTGTGATCTACGCCACATAAAAATGCTGTGTTCATACCAGGAGCACACAGTTGAGCTGTCCCAGTGCTGTGACATGATACCAGTTGATTAAGATTTCTCTACTCTAAAGTTAACTAATAAATATTCCATACTTATTGCTTAATAACTGTGTAACAAATGTTTTGTAGGAAGATAGCTTAAGACTATTTTAATATCCTGTTTCTTATCAAACTTCTACCCATTCATTGTAACATCTATATGAATCTTACTTGAATTATTACTCTGATAGTGGCTAAATGATAATTTTCTAATTTCAGCATTTTTCTACATTTATTAGTTGGCATTGGCTATACTTAGGAACTTTTATTTCCATGATTTATTTATGAATTAAGTCATTTATCTCAGCTTGAACTAGTAGATTGAATTTTTATTCAATGGGTTGTTATCTGTAACTGTCACTTATTCCAATGCTTACGTCTCCCCAGATTCAGGACAGCTCCCGTGTCCTTTGGACATGTCCCCATCACTCCTCAAGGGCTGCCTTACTTTCTGCAATAATAAGATGCTTCAGACTCTTCTTGTGTTTCCTCTGCTCTGAAGTCAGCTGTCTGCTAAGGAGCCCTGGTTGATTTTAGTGAAGAATGGCATTTAGAAGCCAAGATTTGGGTCCTTGGTGGGCTCATTGCTGCTGGGCCATCTCAGCAGATGGAACAAGGAAGTATGTGTGTGTCCTCATGCACGTGTACCTACCGCTCCACATCTATTCTTTCTTTACATCTGTGTCTACCTAAAACTCATCATCTTATACCAGTACTTCCAACTCGAGGCCATAACCATGGAACTGACTCTAGATTTCCTCACTTCCGTATTAATAACTCCCTCATCCAGCTCTGAGAAACCCGGCTCTCACTTTCCTCAGTATAAACTTCTTTAATTTCTTATATGTAATCAACCTCCCAACCATGTGAACCACCTCTTCCACTCAGCTCACAGCCCCTGACTTCACCAGTCACCTTCTTTGCCCAGTCATGTCCACTAGCCACGTGGGATCATCAGCCTGACCACCATCCATCCCAGCAACACCCTCATGCCAACCAGCTTCTCATAGCCTGGCCCTGCTGATCCCAGGGGTAATTCCAGTCAGATCCTGTCCCCATGTGCATCTACTGAGTCCTAATGGCAGAAGACTGTGATGTAGTTGTGTCCTAGCCACCTCCCGAAGGCCCTGTGTCCATGACCGTCACACTGGAGTGTAGGATTCACCATGTGCATCCGTGGGGCCAGGGGTGTGAGCATTTCGTTCATAACACTTCCTCATCCTTGGGACACTTACATCTCGCAGGAGAGAAGAGTGTGTGTGCTTCGTGGAAGCCACTATGATGACTCACATCCTCACCCTGTGGACGTGGGATTGGGAGGAAGTGCGTGGCTTCTTCCTCTTTGGTCAGAGGACTTGGAGAGAGGAGCCAGGGAGGGACAGGCCTCCCCCGAGCCATGGAGCCCTTAGAACAGCGACAGGGCTGGAGCTTACTGGGCTTGGCCATGTCCGGGGTGCTGATGACCACATATGCAAAGGCCGTTGCATCTGTGGAAATACTTATTGAAATGATATCAGAAATATTAGTGTTAATAATAATCATCTAAGATTATTGCCTTTAAAAATAATTTTGGATTTAAGAAGAGCTACCAGGTTAATGGCAATCCACTCCAGTACTATTGCCTGGAAAATCCCATGGACAGAGGAGCCTAGTAGACTACAGTCCATGGGGTCGCAAAGAGTCGGACACGACTGAGCGACTTCACTTTCACTTTCACCAGGTTAATAGCCTTGACTGTGACTTTGAATTCTAGGCAAACAGTTTGTTTCTGGAGCCAAGGGAGATGTGGCTGGTGGTGACCGACATTACTCTGCAGACGCTGGACAAGGACTCAGGCCTCCCCAGAACCATGCCTGTGCGTGTTGCTGCCTCCTGCCTACTGGACCAGGAGGTCCGGGATGCTCTCTGCAAGACCACCTCCCAAAGCTTCCTCTTCCGGGACGCTCTCCGAGACCAGGGTACGCCTTCCTCTTACTGAAAGCACTGGTCTTTCCCCGGCCCAGAGTTCCCTGCAGACCAGGCCCCTGTGACAGCTGCCTAGACAGAATAGAGCCCCGCCTGTGGTGCTGGCATGCAGGGGTGATGCTGGGGTCACTGGGGAGGGTCTGTTGGGGTCATGCTTTATGGGTACAGAAGTAACAAAGCTGCTGCCTAGAGCACCACTTTGTAAAACAAACAGAGAGCTCAAGCATTAATGTCCATCCTTCAGTGTCCACCCTCTGCAGCACCAAGTCTCCGTCTAGAGAAAGGTGGTGTTCGCATGTGACCTACATACATGTTCTTACCAGGTAAACCCTGTAAAACATGTACCTCGTGCCATGTCAGGCTGTGTAAATACTGGTTGATGTGCAGCAAATCCACATTTGGCTTTTTGGAACTTTCCCTAAGTGTTTTCCACCCACGGTAGTCTGCGTCCGTTCTGGCTGGAGTCTGCAGATATGGGGCCTGTAGGTACGGAGACCTGACTCTCTGCTTATAACCCGTCAGCACTCTTTCCAGGAACCACAGTAGGACCCTGCCTGGACAGCATATTTTCAGTGTTGAAGCTGCGTGACACGAAATTGATCTTTCTGCATCGAATGTGAACCTGTGTTTGTGTGTGTTTACAGCTCTGGCTCCCTTTCTGCATAGGCTGTGTCCCTGGACACACAGGGGCCCCACACCAGTGCCCCTGGCCACCCCTTCTGCCACTAACTGCCAGGAGGCTGGCAAAGGATGAGTCTTTCCTGGCAGGAGAACTTGCTAGTTTCAAACCTAGAACTGCAGTAATCCAAAGCATCTCTGTTGGCAGGTCAGATTGTCTGTGTTGGCCGAACTGTCCTCCTGCCTCTGAAACCCCGTGAGGGTGTGACCCTGGGTGCCTGGGAGCTGACGGGCCCCCTGCGTCTGGATGAGCTGGGCCCTGCCACTCGGGTCAACTCCATTTGCAGCATCCAAGGTGTGTATCGATCTTGATGGAAGAGAGATTTGTATTTTCTTAAATACCCCACTCACTTTGTGTTCGTTATTTATTCAGTGAGTGTTTGTTGAGTACCTGACATAG
Organism: Bos indicus; assembly: GCF_029378745.1. Lineage (NCBI taxonomy): Eukaryota > Metazoa > Chordata > Mammalia > Artiodactyla > Bovidae > Bos > Bos indicus. The sequence goes on along the minus strand of NC_091773.1, from coordinate 19,489,446 downwards.
GGTACATGAGGAACAAAATGAAAAGACGCCGGCCTTTCAGACACAAGCAGAGCCAGGTTGGCAGCCTCTGGGGCTCCGAGTGCCTGTCCTGGGCCCTCCCTGTGGGCACAGACAGGAGCCCTGAGCCGAGGGGGAGGGGAGGGTGAGCCTGTCAGATGAGGGGCGGGGCGGGGCGGGGGTGGGGGGCGAGCACACCTGCCCAGGCTGCTGACAGGGGTGGGTGAGCTCCGAAGTGGGAGGAGGTGGCAGAGGTGTGTGTGGCGGGGGTGGCAGTCGGGGGTAGGGGGATTCAGGGCGGAGGTGTATGTGAGGGAGAGTTCGGTCAGGAGACCGGACACGTGGGGGAACAGTGATCTGGGACAGCACCGTGCTAGTCAGTTTCCAGAAGGTACAGAGGTTCCACACGTACGTCGCGGGCCTGTGTCCTCCACCCCAGGGCCACTCGACCCCCAAACCCCGTGTGCTTTTTATGAACAGCAAAGGCTGTGACCCCACTGCTGCTTGAGCCCAAGTCCCCTGTGTGATTGTGAGGCTGAGCACGTGTCCGCTGTGTTTCCTTCGGTGCATTCCCTTTACCCTAGTGTTCCCACCAAGATGTAGCTCCTCAGGCTCATGGACTTGAAGAAGGCAGGCTCCAGCCGTCAGCTGGGTCTGTTCCTGCCCCCGCTCTCTCATCTCTGCTCCAAGGATGGCAGGACTGACCTCAGAGACTGGTTAAGGAGTCCGTGGGCTGACGGGGAAGCCAAAGTTCTGTGCTCCGACTGCCACAGGCGGGCGGCTGGCTGGGGGCTCGGGGGCTGGAGCCAGCGACAGCAGGGATGGGGCCCAGACTGCCACCCCTGCCCAGGCAGAGTTGGTGCAGGCCTTTCAGAAAGGTGGGAGGGCACGTGGGAAACCCAGGACAGCTGCACAAGCTCCATGTGCTGGAGGAGAGGGGCCAAGGTGGCCAGCTGGCCCTGTCCTGTTCTGCTGTCCCAGCTGTGCTAACGGAGTGGAACAGTCAGGTTTTTGTCTTGATGAAGCCCTGTTTTCAGCACCACGGGTCGACTCTGGAGTAAAATGGGGGCTGGCTGTTGGCTATTGGGAGGAGCACAGGAGAGGTTGGCTGAGAGTCTGGAGGCTGGGCAGGCCGGTGGACAGGCGTGAAGGCCGGACTCTGCAGAGCCGCACAGACTTTCCGCGGCCTATGCTCTCCAGGCTCCCATCCCCTCGGGTCTCCCAGGGTGGGTCATCCAGGCTCAGAGCCCCTGGAAGGAGGAGGAAGTGACTCCGGGTGACAGTTCCCACCCCCAAACCCCTCCCGCATTTTATGAGAAAATGTACCTGAAGAGCTGGCTTCCTGAGAAGGGTTTGGAGCCAGACCGCTCTTACCTGCAGCCAGGGAGTAAGAAGCATAGAGATGCAGGCCAGGAGCGTGCAGACAGTGGTGAGACAGAGACTTGCCTTTCCTAAAGAACCTCACATTTTAAAGAAATAATAATTTACAGTGAGATTTACAAAATACAAAATTTAACCATTTGAACAAGAAATTCGGTGGCAGTCCATTTACAGTACTGTGCAACCCTCTCCTAGTTTACATTTTGGCCTTTGTCGTCTCACTGGCTTTGAAAATAGAGTGGCAGCCTAGTTTTCAATCACAGTGTCATTGAGCAGAAATTCACCCTTTTAAAGTGTGCAACTCATTGTAGTGTATTCATACAGTTGTGCAAGCATGGCCACTAAGCTCCAGAGAGAAACCCTGTGTCCGTCAGCACTCACATCTCATCCCCTCCCAGCCCCTGGCTCCTGCTCCTCTGCCCTCTACCTCATGGACACTCATGTGAATGAATCATACGCTGTGTGCTCCTTGGTTTCTGGCTGCTTGCACTCAGCAGGACATTTTCAAGGCGTTTCTCAGGCTTTGTTCCTTTCTGGGGCTGAATAGTCCATCATATGGATAGAGCCTGTTTTATTTATCCATTCATCAGTGGATGCACACTTGTTTGATCCTATAACTCATGCTGCTCTGAATTTTCATGTAAGGTCCTTGGGTGGACATCTACTTCCTGTTCTTTGGGTGTATGCCTGATGTCTGACATAGTTTTCATGTGGGCCACAGTCACAAATAGCAGCAGCAGCAGAAGTTGTGCTCCCTCCTCACGTGATGGGGGAGGCATCTGTAGGAAGTGGCCCTTGAGAGGGCAGAACGTGAGGCTGAGACTGAACACCCCATGTCCAGACGTGGTGACCAAAGGGAGTGTCGGGAGGCACAGCCCAAGATGAGGGAGATCAGGTATCCTCTGTGACCGGTCTGGAGAGGGGCAGTGTTGGTGGAGGGTCTCTGGCCAGCGGTGCCTGTGGAGTGACCCTGGGCCGACACAGGCTGCCTCGCGCTCCTGGAGCAGAGCTGTGACATGTGACATCCCCCTGCTCCGTCCTCCCAGCACTGGGTATTCTCAGGTTGTAGATCGTCAGTCATTCTCTCAGGTGTGTGCTAGTGTCAGGTTGCTGATTCAGTTTGCGTTTTCCTGACAGCATGTGCTATGGAACGTCATTCCTGTGTTTATTTGACATCTGTATATCTTCTGTGGTGAGGTGTCTGCCAAGGGCTTTGTCCGTTTTTATTTGGGTTACTCACTTTCTTATTGAGTTTTTTGAGTTTTTCATATATTTTGGATAGCAGTCCTGTCCTAGATAGGTATTTTGCAAATATCTTTTCCCATCTATGGCATCTCATCTCTTAACAGTGTCTTTTGTGGACTAATTTTAATTTTAATGAAGTCCAACATAGACTTATTTTTCCCTATGAATTGTGGTTTTGATGTTGTATTTAAAAACTCATTGCCGGACTAAGGTCACCCAGATTTTTTTCCTGTTTTCTTCTAGGAATTTTATAGTTTTGCATTTTACACTTCAGTATACAATCTGTTTTGAGTTAAATTTTGTAAAAGAGGTAAGGTCTTTTTCTAGATTCCTGTTTTTCCAGGGTGTTTGTCAGTTGCTGTAACACTATTGGAAACACTGTCTTTTCCTCTATTGAAATGTCAGGTCAGTTGACTGTGTTCGTGTGGGTGTGTTTCTGGGCTCTCTGGTCTGTTGCGTTGGTTTTTTCTTTCGAGGGCAGGATGCTGTCTTGATGACGGTGGCTCTGTTGTGTGTCTGTCCTCAGCTCCATTCTTCTCCAGTATTGTCCTGCCTACTCTAGGCCTTTCTGCCTCCCGTGTAAACTTGAAACTTGGCTTATGGTATCCACAAAGTGACTTGCTGTGCTTTTGATGAGAATTGTGTTGAATCTGCAGTGCACCTTAGAAAAAGTGTACATCTTAACAGTGTTGTCTTCCTGTACGTGAACATGGACTATCTCTCTCATAATTTTGATCTTTGATGTATTTCAGCAGTGTTACAGTTTTTCTCATACAGATCTGTATGTATTTTGCTACACTTATACCTAAGTATTTCATTTATTTTAGCTAATATAAATGGTATTGTATGTTTTTAATTTAAAATTTCACTTGTTCATTGTTAGTGTATAGGAAAGCAATTGAGTTTTGTATTTTACCTTTGTATCCTACAACCTAGCTACAATCATTTTGTAGCGCTAGATTTTTTTCTTGTTGATTCTTTGAGATAGTCTATATAGGAAACTGTCACTTGTGAACAAGGACAAGTTTTTCTTCACTCCCAGTCTCTATCCATTTTATTTCTTTTTCTGGCCTTCTCACCTTAGCTGGATTCCCAGCACCAGATTGAAGAGAAGTGATGAGAGAGACCTCCTTGCCCTGTTGCTGATCTCAAGGAGAAAGCACCACCTTTCCCACCATTAGTCAGTGATGTCAGCTGTCAGGTTTTGAGTGTTTGTTGTTTTTTCAGCTAAAGATAATATCTCTTTATTCCACATATTGAAGGGAAAGAATGTACCGGTCTCTTACTTCCCCTCCAGTCAGTTCTGATTATTAAGATCGATAATGTTCCGTTCTGTAGCTGTAAAGCTTTGCCCTTTGTTGCAGGTTGATCCTCATAGATGAAAAACAGTAAATGGTATTTTATTATAATGATTATATAAATATTTTTCGCTGAACAGGAAACTAGTACATACTGTATTTCCTTTCTTGTATGATTCTTTTCATGGAGTTTTGTGTTGAATTTTGTTTTACTTACACTGCCTGCTCTATATTCTTAATTATTTTCCAAATCCTCAAAAATGGTGACAGATCTTTGGAGCCATCCTTTTCCTATGTAATTTCTCTCCTGGAGCCTTCTGTCCCTCTGAACCTTCCTTGACTGATTGCTCTGCTGTCAGCTGTCATCTAGGCCTCCTCTGTATTAATCCTTTAGGGTCATCCTTTCCTAAATCACAGAACTTCTTTATTGGTTTATTCCAACTGTAGGCTTTTAATAAATGTTCTTTACCAAGGTGAGGAAACTTCCTCTATTCGTTGATTAATGAGAGTTTTTATCATCAGTGGGTATTGGATTTTGTCAAGTGGCTTTTCTACATCTATTGATACGATCATATGATTTTTCTTCTTTATTCTGTTGATATGATAGACTGTTGTTATTTAGTCGGTAAGTCATGTCTGATTCTTTATGACCCCATGGACTGTAGCCCACCAGGCTCCTCTGTCCATGGAACTTCCTTGTAAGAATACTGGAGTGGGTTTCCATTTCCTTCTCCAGGGGATCTTCCCGACCCAGGGATTGAACCCGTGTCTCCTGCACTGGCGTATATTCTTTAGTGCTGAGCCTCCAGGGAAGCCCGGTGATAAATTACACCCGGTGATAAATTAGTTGATTTTTTAAAATATTGAATTGGCCTATAAACCTAGAATAAGTCCCATTTGGTCATGGTGTAATCCTTTTTTATATATAGTTGGATTAGATTGCTGATATCTTGCTAAGGACATTTGCAGCTCTGTTCATGACAGACCCTGGTCTGTAGTTGTCTTTTCAGGTAGTGTCTGTATCTGGGTTTGGAATTAGGTGCATGCTGTTGTTAGGGGATGAGCTGAGAAGTACTCCCTCCCTCTGCTACTGTCTTCTGGAGGGAACTGCATAGGATTGGTATAATTTCTTTCTTAAATGTTTGCTCCAATTGATCAGTGAACTCCTCTGGGCCTGGTGCTTTGTTTTGGAAAGTTATGAATTATTGATTCCGATTCTTTAATACAGGCTTACTTCGTTTTATAGTGCTTGGTGGATACTATGCTTTTTACACATTGAAGGTTTGTAGCAGCTGTGTGTCAAGCAAGTCTCTCCCTGCTGTTTCTTCAGTAGCTCACTTAGTGTTTTGGTGTCACATTTTGGTAATTCACGCAGTATTTCAATTTTTTTCCTTATGGTTATATTTGTCATGGTGATCTGTGATCAGTGATCTTCGATGCTACTATTACAAAAAGATTGCAACTTGCTGAAGGCTTAGATGACAGTTAACGTAATTTAGCAATTAAGTATTCTTTAATTAAGGTGTTCGTTTTTTAGACATTATGCATTTGTTGCACATTTAATAAGCCATAGTATAGTGTGGACGTAACTTTTATGCACACTGGGAGCCAGGGATCAAACCCAGATCCAGCCATTGCCTGGCTTGCCAGAAGGGGGTTGCCAGTGGTATGAAGACCCCAGACAAAATGTATTTCCTCAGCTCGAGTCGTGTTCTGTAATTGGAAGGAAATTGCTTAATCCCATGTAATTGTAAATATTGTTAGCGCTCACGGATACCGTAGGATAAAAGGAACTGTGGTTTGTACCAGTCTTCTTTTTCTTAATTCATTTAGCAGACTCGCCATAACTGTGTGATTGAGTCTCTGTGCTGGGAGCCCTCCCCTCAGCTTGGACTCTGCCCTCTGTGAAGACAAGCCTTCTGGCTGTGCTTTTACTGGCTTAACTTTGACTCAATCTTGATTAGATTTGTAAGAACAATGAAATTAGCTAGGCAGTCTTTTTTAAATCAGGATGTATTATTTTCCTTTTCAAAAAGTCATTCAAGGATGCATTGCAGGAATGCATTTTAATAAACCAAGCCTACTTAGTTCTCATTATTTTATCCTCTACAGATAAATTTTCTCCTAATGTTTGTTCTAGTGGAAAATTAAATTCTTTGCTCCAAGAGTGGGAAGGATGACTCTCCTGTTTTTCTGGAAACTTAGTTCACATCTTACTTTTTCTCACATGTCTCATTTCACCACTCTTCAACAAGGATGGTCTGAGATTTGCAGTGTATCTTGATGGTATGTACAGTGCTTCACATTCCAAGAAAATTAGACCAACTCAATCTCCTGTTTAAAATTCCTTCCTGGCTTCTCATCCCTTCCAAGATCAAGTCTAGAATCCCAAGGAGACTTGGAAGGTGCTGGCCCGAACAGTTCTCTGCTGTCTCACCTGCCTTTTTCTCTGCCTCAGGGTAAAGGGTGGGCCTGTGCCCCTCCCTACCAGCAGCCCCACCTCAGCTCCATTCTTTCAGGAAGCCTCCCCTGACACTTAGGCCAGCCTAGAGGGCCTCTCTTAGGCCCCTCTAAGGGGTCTTTTCCATTTCTCAATTTAGCATGTATTTTATGTTCTACTTTTTTTTTTCCTTCAAGACACTATTTTTTAGAGCAGTTTTAGCAAAATTGAGCAGAAGGTTCAGAGATTTTGCACATTCTCTCTACCCCCACACATGCACAACCTCCCCCACCGTCAGCACCCCCACCAGATGGTGCGTTTGTTGTAACTGATGAACCTGTACCGACTCTCATCACCCAGAGTCATAGCTATAGCTGGGGTCACTCTTGGTGACTACATTGTGTGGATTTAGACAAACTTATGACATGCAGCCATCATTACAGTGCTGTACCGAGTGGTTTTCCTGACCTAAAACGTCTGTGCTCCACCTCTTCAGCCCTCCCCCTTAATACCTGGCAGCCACTGATCTTTTCACAATCTGTATAGTTTTGCTTTTGCCACAATGTCCTATAGTTGGAATCATACAGTCTGTAGCCTTTTGAGATTGGCTTCTTTCGGTTAGTAATATGCATTTAAGGTTCCTTCATGTCTTTTCATGACCAGAGAGCTCATTTATTAAAAATTACTGAACAGTGTTGCACTTTCTAGATAAGCCAGACTTTATGTATCCATTCACCTACTGAAGGACTTCTTGGTTGCTTCCATGTTTTGGTAATTAAGAGTAAATAGCCACATGCCAATGTGGAGAAGGCAATGGCACCCCACTCCAGTGCTCTTGCCTGGAGAATCCCATGGACGGAGGAGCCTGGTGGGCTGCAGTCCATGGGGTCGCTGAGGGTCAGACACAACTGAGCAACTTCACTTTCACTTTTCACTTTCACGCATTGGAGAAGGAAATGGCAACCCACTCCAGTGTTCTTGCCTGGAGAATCCCAGGGACAGGGGAGCCTGGTGGGCTGCCGTCTATGGGGTCGCACAGTCGGACACGACTGACGCGACTTAGCAGCAGCAGCAGCAGCAGCAATGTGTATGTGGACCTGTGTTTTCAACTCCTTTGTGAAAATACCAAGGAGTGTGATTGGTTCATTGTACCATAGGACAGTGTTTAATTGTGTAAGAAATTGCCAAACTGTCCACAGTGGCCATACCATGTTTTATTACCACCAGCAGTGACTGCAAGCTCCTGTTGCTCCACATCCTCAGAAGCATTTGGTGCATCAGTGCTCAGGACTTGGCTGTCCCTGTAGGTGAGCAGCAGGGTCTCACTGCTGTGTTCATAGGTGTGCAGGGGTGTCTCATTGCTGTGTTCATAGGTGTGCAGGGGTGTCTCATTGCTGTGTTCATAGGTGTGCAGCGGTGTCTGATTTCTGTGTTCATAGGTGTGCAGGGGTGTCTCACTTCTGTGTTCATGGGTGTGCAGCGGTGTCTCACTTCTGTGTTCATTTGCATTTCCCTCATGACATGACACTGGACATCTTCTTGTGTGCTTCTTTGCCGTCTGTGTATCTTCTCTGGTTAGGTGTCTGTTGAAGTTTTTGGCCCATTTTTTAATCAGGTTATTCTGGTTCTTATTATTGAGTTTTAACGGTTATTTGTATATTTTGGATAGCAATTCTTTATCAGAGTGTCTTTTGCGGATATTTTCTCCCATATTTCATGATATTTTTACTCATTTGTTTATCTGCTTTCCCAGTCAGACTGTGGAGTCCATTGTAATTGTGGCATTTATTCTTATGTTCACAGTGCTACATTTATATCCCACAGTAAAAAACATTGTATACATATTTGTTTGTTGAATAAATAAATCACAAATGTTGGAGTAAAGAGAAATAGGGAAACCACATAAGAGGAGATACTAACAAACCAGTAAGAATCTTTCCTTATCAAGAAAGTGGAAACCAAGATGTGGGATTCCATTCCACCATCCAGGAGGCAGATGCTTACTGTAAATGTCCAGGCAGTGGGCGAATGTGAACAGTGTGAGCCAGAGGTCCTGTGGGATGCACCTCTGAGGGTTTTTCCATCTCTGGGCTCACACTTTTGGACACAGTGACTCCGTCCACCCCATGAGTCCATTCCAGGGGAAGAGCCCTTCACGGAAAGGGCCCAGTAGACAGATGCCTGCTGCCTTGTCCTAGAGCAGTTTGGACGCCTAGTGTCCAGTCTGGAGAGTGGTCAGGGGAACCCTGACGTAAATCTTCAGTCATGCAGAGCCTCAGGGCAGGACGTGACGGCGCAGGCATGCGTTCTTGTCACGTACTCATAACACGCATGCTGGGAGAACGCAAAGACAAAAATACTCGGGTAGGTGGTAATAGGCTTACGCTTTAAAACTTGTCCTTTGCTGTAACTTAGTGCAATAAATGGGAATTATAATAAGTTTGAAAGTGAAAGTGAAGTTATTCAGTCGTGTCAACTCTTTGCAACCCCATGGACTATAGCCTACCAGGTTCCTCCATCCATGGGATTTTCCAGGCAAGAATACTGGAGTGGGTTGCCATTTCCTTCTTCAGGAGATCTTCCCAACCCAGGGATTGAACTTGGGTCTCCCGCATTGTAGGCAGATGCTTTACCATCTGAGCCACCAGGGAAGTAATAATAATAAGTTTAGGAGCATTTATATAAACTCACAAATTGAGGAAACAAACCTGGGCACCTCCTGTTACCATCTGTGACCTGAGGGGCACAGAGAGGCTGGGGGACAGAGCCGCCTCTGAGCCCAGCTCCCCTTCCCTGATCCCAGGCACCGTGGTTGCTGTGGACGAGAGCACCGCCTGCTCGTGGCCTGTGTGTGATCTGTGTGGCAGCGAGAGACTGGAACGGAGCCTGGCAGACAGGTAGGGGGCAGCCGCCAGGAACCCCACGGCCTGGGGCTAAGGGGGCACATGGGGCAGCCGAGCTGCCAAAGGAGGCTGGGCGCGTTTTCTCCCCAAGTCACCACTGCGCTCCTGCTGCTCCCCTGAGGCTCCTCTGGTCCTAGAAGAGAAAAGAGCGGGCTTCCTCAGCTCCTCTGTTGTCAAGTGGGAGAGAAAGAACTTAGGGCAAACATAAATGTGTGGCATGCTGGTGACCGCACGGGCGACCCTCCGCAAGCTGACATACCTTCCTGCCCAGCATTACTGCCCCCTGTCCCCCACACACCCTGGACCCACCCTCCGAGCCAGTCCTCTGGCCCCACTGGCCGTTAGAGGCACCCAGGGCGCCCTCACTTTCCTGCTGCTGGACACCTGCTGGGTGGTGGCCTCGGGCCCAGACCAGACAGTGCAGGCCAGGACTTGGAGACGACGGGAGCGTGGAGCTAGGTTCCTGGGAGGCAGGAAGGAGCAGGGACGCAGGTGACCAGAGCAGGTCTGCCTGGCCCCGCCCCTTGTTGGCCAGGCACTCAGCCGGGTGAGCTCCCTGCCAGGTCTCTCCCTCCTCCGGCCACTCCACAAGTGGCCAGATCTCTGCGCCCAGGCTGCTTCGGGCCTGTGTCAAGACCTGGGTTTCTGAACGTGACGCCCAGACCCAGGGTGCAGCAATTGTCTGTCCCCACCAGGCTCCCACTCTCTGTCCTCTTGTCTCCAACAGCAGCGGCACCTTCTCCTGTGGGGACTGCTCCCACGTGGTCACCTTGCCCATCCTCAGGAGGCACCTGCAGGTCTTCCTGGACTCCCCCTCGCAACCCCGGTGCACAGTCAGGGTCAAGGTAGGAGCCGGCAGGGGCTGGCGCATCTGTGTCCACCTCCAGGGCCCCTTCACCTGCGGCCAGGAGGGGGCTGCCTCTCCTGGTCTCTTCCCGGGGAGGGAAGGCTCAGTCTCTGCAGTGGGGCTGGTGGCCTCGAGCCACACGGCAGTCCCCGGGAGGGGTGTTTCCGGTGAGTGGGGTTGGGTGTTGACGCAGCCCCCTTGGTGGTTCTTGCAGCTGCTACAAGACAGCATCTCTTCGCTCCTGAAGTTTGCTGCCTGCGAGGATGGGGTAAGTGGAGGCCCAGCCCCTGGGTGTGTGCTTCTCCCCTCTGCCTGTTCCTCGTGTGCTGGGCACCAATAGAGGTCAGACTCTGGAGGCTCAGCTCGGTCCCTGCTTCCTCCTCTGACTCACGCCTTTCCCTTTCGGAACTGAGGTTACTTCTCATCAGTCCTGCAGGAGATATGGGGCTCTGTCCCCTGGCTTCCACTGTGATAGGATGGTCTCAAGGTTTCAAGTTAGACCTAATAGAACAGCTATCTGAGACATACATTTTTTAAATTGCTGGGTGAGTCTGAGTGCATGGAAACCTCTCAGAGCTACCCTGACTGAATGGTGGTGGCTTTGTGAAGAGGTGTGAGGCATGCTCCTGAAAGAGACTGCCACCTGAGCATACACACCTCACCTTACACGCTGACATTACCTTACACATCCATCTCACCTTACACACCCACCTTACCTTACACACCCACCTTACCTCACACACGTTACCTTACACACCCACCTCAACTTACAGACTGGCATTCCCTTACACATCCACCTCACCTTACACACCTGCATTCCCTCACACACCCACCTCACCTTACACACCCACCTTACCTTGCACACCTGTGTTCCCTTACACATCCACCCTACCTCACACACCTACCTCACCTTACACAACCACCTCACCTACATGCCTACCTTATCTTGCACACCAGTCTCACACATCTACCTCCTTACACATCCATATCACCTTACACACCCACTTTACCTTACACACCCACCTTACCTCACATACCTGTTACCTTACACAACTGTTACCTTATACTACCACCTCAACTTACACAGTGGCATTCCCTTACACATCCACCTCACCTTACACACCTGCATTCCTTTATACACCCACCTCACCTTACACACCTAACCTTACACACCTACCTCACCTACAGGCCTACCTTACCTTGCACACCCATCTCACCTTGCATACCCATCTCACTTTACACATCCACCTCATCTTACACACTGGTATTACCTTACACACCTCTCACACACTCACTTTACCTTACACACTTGAATTCCCTTACACACCTAATTGCACACACCTGCCTTGCCTCACACCCTTATGGAGCAGATAGCTCTGTCCATGTCAGAGCCATGCAGAAGCTTGTGAGGGGCTTGCGTGTCTGCTCTCAGTGTTTGAAACCCAGGTGGCAGACGTGCACAGCTCCTGCAGTTGCTGGCAAAGAGGATGCTCACATCGGCAGAGCTAAGGGTTCCCACAGCCACAGGCCCACTCTGCATCCAGCCTGAATTTGGAGGCTCCATGCAGCCCTCCTAGCTGCTTGCCAGCCCCTCCTGGGCTTAGGGGTGGGGGGAGAAGTGGCACTTATTACAGTCTTTACTTTACACCAGATGTCAGAGTTTTGAGTAAATCGGAATGTCCGTGCACAGAATCTGTAAGGAGCCCTGGTCTGGCTGCAGTTCCAACTCGAATCCCCAGCCTCATGCACCTCTTTAGAGCAACTTGTTGACCCCCTGCCCCCTCCCCCCAACAAACCTTCATCCAAGGGGCTGCTGTGCGGTGGGGACCAATGTCTCGAGGAGGGCTTGTGGACAGGTGTCCCTGATCGTGTTCAAGTGTGATGGGAATCAGCAGTTAGAGCAGCCAGCCCCCATGCTCCCTGCTGTCCTCAAGATGGGCAGAGGCCACACTGACTGGAGAGGCCACAGGGACAGGGCTCCTGTCAGATGCAAAGAGACCCGCAGAGGGAAGGTCACTGCAGTCTTCACAAGCGACAGCTAGAGGGTAGCCAGCCTGGGTGGGGACGACAGGGACCCTGCGTGTGTTCTCTTCAGATGGAAGTCCTGTGTTTCACAGGTGGTGAGCCTGTGGTTCGGTGACTGTTGGTCCTTGGGTAAGGCTCATGGATTGGAGAGTTCCAAGGTAGGGGGCTTTAAACAGACACTAAATATGGCAGGTCCATCTCACCTCATGCCCTCAGGGAGGAGAGCTCTGTCTGTGTCAGAGCCATTTGGAATTTGTTACCGTGGAGGATAGGATGCTGGGGGAGTTCTTCTCAAGGAGAACACAGCAGAACAAATCGAAGCCCATGGCTGAGTGCTTAGGGATGGCACCCAGAGCATCCATGGGCCCTGCAGTAACCCGGGTGCCTTTCCTGGGCCCCAGGCTCCCTGGACAGTGGCCCTCGACCTCCTGCTCTCTTCAGGGGCCTGGAGTCTGAGAGGCCTGGTAGGAACCCACTCATTCACTTATTCCCTTTTAATGGAGGCAGGCTGTACCTCCCACACATTCGACTTCTCGACTGCTTGCATCCTAGAGAGCTTGTGTATGCTTGTGTGTATGTGATCCATGTGTGTGGGGCATGTGCACCAGTGCCCTGGCTGAGAGGCCCAGTGGCGAGCACCTCAGTGTCCCCTTTGTGCTGCTCTGCCAGCAGAGGCGAGGCCAGTAGGACTGGGGAGGTGCCAAGCTCGTCACCCCCAACCCCGCCTCTGCACTCAGTGGATTCTCAGGCTTTATGTCTACCTGGAAGGAAGTGGACACGGGTGTGGGTGAGAGGGGGGCATTGGCCACGAAGACCACCTGAACTCTGTCAGTTTAGGGTGCGGATGTACATTCACAAATTGCAAAGAATCAGATGACTCTCCATGAGAACCATGACTGCATTCCCAGAACAAACTGTGCCATTTCTGGTAGGACCCAGGAGTGTTGGGTCTCAGGCCTCCACTTAACAAGGTCCAGCTTCAGATGTGAAGGCAGTGGTCACACCCACCACTCTACCTGAGTGACATCACAGAAGCAAGAGTCAAAGAAAATACACTGTACCTTTTAAAAACAGAGGCACGTTTTATACTCACACACAAATACATGTATTCATGTAAACGAGCACGTGTGAGTTTGGTACTGTGATTGTTTTTAACTTCTTCATGTTAATTTCCCCCCAATATAGGTATAATTAAATCTCTATTTATAAATGATAGAGTTATTATTGAAAACTATAGCTGCCAAACCTGGCGTTTTAAAAAGAGGGTATTTTTCAGACTTTTTTTTCCAAGTCAGAGTTTAGTGCTTGTATCCAGGGGACCTGGGCCCCCCATGGATACACACCGGGGAAGCCCTTGTAGACGACACAGCGGCATACAGCATCACCTTGTCCCTCTCAGCCCTGAGTGGGAACCTCCTGCCCCCTTCTCCAGCATCTCTGCCGCCTTCCTGCCACTGCGCCTGTGCGAGGCCCCTCATGAGCACAGAAGCCCTGGGAGTGACCGAGGGGGTGTGACCTTGATGTCTTGGCCACAGGAGCCCGGCGGGAGGCCTCCACACTGTCCAGTCTCATCCTCTCATTTCCCCCCTTCACCTGCGTGGACCTCAGCTCTCTCCCTCGCTTTACCTGAACGTGCTACCAGGGAGGTCGGACCTCCCTGTGAACCACGGTAGGGAAACAGGGCATTTGGTGCTGTGCCTGTCTTGTAGGTGGGAGACGGGGATTGCAGTGAGCTGGCTTCACAGCGTCCACATCCCAGACCAATCTGGACATTTACTGCTGCAGAAGGAGCCATCTCAGGCCTCAGTGTGTCTATGCTGTGCACACAGACCCACTGTCTGGACATGGCTCTGCTGGGCAGCAGTCACAAGGCTAGACTGTGGTCACAGATGTCCCCCAGTCCCTGGCTGGCCCTTATGCTCCTGTCGGCTGGGACCTCGCTGGGCCCTGAGCCAGAAACCCACGTGGTCTGGACCCCCTCATGGCATGCGTCTGGTCCTGAGCAGGGATGGGGCACACTCCATGCCCCTCCCACCACACCATGCTCACAAGAAGCCAGACACGGGGTGAGGGCAGTGAGGTGCCCATCAGGAACACAGACGTGCCAACCCTGGCCATGCTGCTGACCGCCCAGCCTGGGTCTCCCTGCCAGGACACGTTAATGATGGAAGGGGCAAGTTAGCACTGAACTCAGTGATCACAGACATCCATCAGGTGTCTGGCACAGAGCAGGGCTGGGAGGAGCCCCAGCACTGCGCCTCAGGTCCTGTGGAGAAACTTCCCAAAGAACACGTGACCTGAGGCTTCAGTCTTCCTGAAGACCAATAAGCCTCTCTTTTTGTTCAGCCCTATTCCCCCAAAGAAAGTGTCCTGAGGTCTGATACCTGGAGACCAGGAGGGCACAACATACTGCCCAACTTGGTCACCGGGCCCCGTCGCCTGGAGCTCTGCATTCCCAAGTGGACATGATGCTTGCCCAGGGCTAACCTGTTCCCTGAGACTGTCATCAGACAGTGAGATGGAAGGCCTTTCTACAGCATGGGGAGAGGCGCTCAGCTCAGGGCAGCTCTGGGAGAGATACCTTGTTGAGGCAGGCAGAGCAAGTCCTTGACCAGAAGTGCTGGTCGACTGCGGAAGTGGGAGTCAGCAGCAGGCGCGATAGAACTCCCGCTGGGACCCCAGGCACGGCTTCCCGTGTGCTTCCCCCCCAGCTTCTGTCCTAGAGCGGCCAGCTGAGAGGTGTGCGCCTTGTATCCACTGACAGACATCGATAAGAGACATTCTTGATGTTCTTGTGTAAAAACAAACTCAGCTACCAGAAAAAAGCAGTTCCTTTGCTTGTATCACAGCCTATTCTCACCTCCAGAGAGGGTCACGGGCCAGGGAAGGGCCTCCTGCTCTGGCTGTGGTGTGCCAAGTCGGCGGGGAGCAGGGTGTCCAGGGCTGTTTGCTCTAACCAGCCTGCCTCTCCTCCCTGCAGAGTTACGAAGTGAGGAGTGTCCTTGGAAAGGAGGTGGGGCCGTTAACCTGTTTTGTCCGGTGCATCACCACCCACCCGACCAGCAGCGTGGGATTGGAGGAGGTTGAGCTCCTGAGCGAGGGGAGAGCCTCTTGAGAACACTGGCAACGGCCACAGGATCTGTGAACTTTACCAAGTGGCTGAGAGGTGGTGGTGGTTTGGGTAATTTCTTAACCCTGGGCAAAGTGAATGTACTTTATGATCTTGAAATAGAACTTCATGTTAGTAAAATGGCTTTGTAAACTATAAATCAAAATACTTTTTTCTATGATTATGTATTTTTTATTACCTTTCTGCATGTTAAAGCTTAAATAAGCTTCAGGCCTTCGTATTTATTTTAGATAATACAGTAGAAAAAATTATTTTGTCCTACTGTAATTTTAAAGTGTTCTGTTCAAATTTTACCATGATTCAACAGGTTTTTTTCCCCATTTCTTTTAACATTTCCTCAAAGAATACCCAGCAAAGGGCCAACCTTTGTCCTCTCGTCTATTACTGCCCTGCACAGTCAGTGTCCAACCTAAGTACTTTGCAGTTCATTATTATTGTTTGGAAAATGTTCTGGGGGCACTATGTCAGAGGTCAAACTGTTATGAGTAAAGTATAGATAAAGTGAGAGAACAACAGGTCTGGTTAGCACTGGGTGCAGAGACAAGGCCACCCCGCCACAGGAGAGCTGGGTCATCGTTCACCTTGTTGGCAGAGTATCTGAGTTAAAAGTAAAACCCCGGACTAATTATCTCTGGACACTAAAGATTTTGTTTCCTCCCTATGACAATATAATCATGACAGGCCACGGTTAATAAATTACATAATATAGAGGTAGCAGCCAAGACAAAGAAAGGCTGCCCAATACCCACTCTCATGGGGGAAAGGCAACGACTTTATTTATTCGTCCAGGTTAATCTTTGAAATATTACAAGTACTGGCAAGGTAGCCAGTTTTAAGTAGCTTTGTGACTGTCCTTTCCATCTCCTACATGACTTGTACTTCACGCACTTGGAAAATCTACTTGAAGCTGACTACAGAAGTGAGGAAAGTGAAAGCAAATCCCATGAAAGCCAAGATGAGTCGGGCTGGTTTTCGGGTAACCGAGCCCTCTTCTCCTTGCCCCTAGACCCCCACTCGAAGTGGGACGCACTCCAACGGGTTTCCAACACGTTCCCGGGGCGCGGGCACCTTCCACCCGAACGGATCTCGGCAAGTTAACCAGCACGTCCGCAGGTGGAGTTCGGCCTGTTTGAGAAGCAAAGCAACCCGGGATGACCGGCCCCGGGGTGCAAGTCAGCCAGATGCGCGCCCTCCCCTGCGGGTTCGGAGGGCCGCGAGCGCAGGAATCAAAGTGGGTCTAACGCGTCTTTATTCTTACAAATACTGTAAAAATCAGTATAAAAAAGTGAGCATGCTCAGTCTTTCCCTCGTATCTACAGTACAAAGGCTTGTCGGAAAAGTCTCTTTTACGAAAGTACCTTAGCTGCATCCTAGGCGTAGGATGTAGAGAAGCTGCCGTCACAGTAACTTAGGGTCCACGCGGCAGCTGTCCGAGTCCCGGCCAAGCGCGGGAGTCCGGCCCGGCGGCTCCAGGCAGTGCGGCCGCAGCCCGCGCGGCCCCCGCGTCACCGCGCGTCCGCCGCCCCCGCGCCGGGCAGGAAGGGCGCGCCGGGCAGCTGCTTGAAGAACCGCCGCAGTCCGGCCAGGTCCCGCGTGAGCTGCTCCACGCGCTGCTGCAGCTTCTCGTTCTCGGCCGAAAGCTCCACCAGCTTCTGCTGCATCTCCTGGTTGCGTCGCTTGGCCTTGTCGCGGCTCTTGCGCACAGCGATGTTGTTGCGCTCGCGTCGCTGCCGGTACTCGGGGCTGCCGCGGTCCGGGCCCCGCTTGCCTGCCGCCTTGTCTCGCGCGGGCCCGGGCGCTGGGGGCGCGGGGCTCCGGCGCGGCGGCTCTGGCGACGCGGGCGGTGTGGGTTGCGCAGCGGCCGCGAGGCTCACCACCGTCTGCGCGCACGCGGCCACCTGCGCGGGCAGCAGGGAGCCGGGCGCGTCGCCGTCGCCCCAGTCGGGCTCGCGCTTGAGGGGTCGCGGCGCCGGGCCAGGGCCCCCGAGGCGCGCGGGGCCCCCGGGCAGTAGCTCCAGGGCGCCCGCTTTGTGGTTGCTGTTGAAGAGGTCGGCGAAGAGCTCATCGTGGCACAGCTCCAGGGTGGGCACGGCGGCCATGGAGTCGATGTAGGCGCTGAAGTCGATGGCGCTCTCGTCGTCGTACATGGCGGACGCGGCGGGCTCGGCTCCCCGACCCGGTTTCCCCGCGCGGCCGGGCTCGTAGAAGGCAGCGGGTTCCGCCGTCCAGGGCGCGCCGCGCGCTGGGCCGTCCAGGCTGAAGAGCGCGGCGCTCATGGCGGCGTCGGGCCGGCGGCGAGCGCGGTCCCCGGGCGGGCCGGGCGCTGCCTTTTCTAGCCCGGCTGACGCGCACGCCCCGCCCCGGCCGCGAACCGCGGGACCCCCGCCCGCGCGCCTCCCCCGCGCTTCCTGCCCGCCGGCCCGGCCCGCGCGGCGCTGCCGGGAACGACCCTCCCTTGGCCGCGCCTCCTTCTTCCTCCTGGTGGGTCGGCGCCTCCGGGGCGGAACCAGAACGGGGCACCGGACCGGCTCGCGAACTAGGGCACCGGGGCGCTGCCCCGCAGCTTCAGGGAGTTCGGGCCGCGGTGCTTCCCTATCGCGGGGATCGGGAGGTCGGGACGCTGCCCCATCGAGGCTCGGCCATGTCTGGGGAGCGCGCCTGGGGCCAAGGAGAGCCTCGAACCCCGCGCGCCCATGAACCCCAAGAGCGCCCGAGAACTCCGAGCTCAGCTCCTGTGAGCCCCGCGCCCCGGACCCTGCTTCCAGGTCCACAGAGCAGTCCCATTTTGCGGTGGTGTCTTACTTCGGTCCTATCTATACTTCCAGACTTTTTTTTTTTTTTTCCCCTTCTGTTCAGTGTTCCAAAAAGAAGCGCCTTTGGATCCAAAGCAGTGGGGTAGTTCCCCTTTAAGAAAAAGATAATATTTAGACTAGTAGCTCTGAGAAGGTATTAACTTGCTAGCTTTTCACTTTATAAAACTCAGGAGAAGACTGTCAATTGGCTTTGTTGGTAAACATTTGCTACAATTTGGGTCAGGCATTTCGGGTTAGTTCTATTTTTCACATCACAGTCCGTTTTCAGACCGGGCCTCAGTCCACATCCTTTTTCATTTTGCTACTTCCCAACACCAGGCAATCCACAAGCCCCACAACCTTCCACAGTATTCCAAAAGTAACTTCTAATGTGTGGTTCATGCACACTCTCAGAAAAGACATTTATTTTGGAAGACAAAAAAACGCTACTAAAGCCCTCCCTAGTCAGGGAATGCAAAATAAATACTTGCAGGGAAAACCGTATTCTCCTGAAAATAATTCGGTGACATGATTAGTAGATTCGGATGTCATTGGGATTGAGCTTGAGAGATACTACGCCCATATTTTTTAGATGAAGTAACTAGTAATTAATGATAACTTTTCGATAAGAATTTTCTTCCCTTTTCCAAAAATGAGAAAGGAAAGATCATAGACCAACAAAGTAGGAATTTGTTATGACTTTTAAAGGCAATAGAAATACAATAATACGATTTAAAGTTTAGCTTTTGTGTTAGTAGTTCACACTCATTTCTTAAATGTCTCCACCTACTGTCTTTTCCTATTAATTTATGCAAGGTAAATATAAAGTTGTTCATGATTTCTCATAGTTAGGAATCTTGAGTTTTCTGATTCTGAGTGATTTTGTGTGGTTTTCTGAGTAGGACTGTCCAAAGGAAGCAGTCACATAAGAAAGCGTTTTCTTGAAAATGTTGGAGCCTTGGATTCCCCCGTGTTTATTTACCCCGTTTTTTAACCGGAGTAAAGTTATGTCCTCTCCCCTCTCCACCCACCCCCCACCCCCAGTCCCGTAGAATGTTGCTATGGAAATTTTTCAGATGCTGTGCTTCAGGTGGACTTTCCAGATATGTCTGTCCTCTAGAAATTCTGGGGACTGGGCATGCCTGAACACACTCCAGCTAAGAGGCACTGTCAGGGTTAGAAAGTGGGACTGGCTTGTTCCTAACACTGAGGAGTCACATGTCAGTCCTCACAAGGGATCATTTTTGGGTGCTTCATAACGTGTAAGATACAGGCAAGAAGAGTTCTCCAAATTGAAGTCTGAAACAAAGTTTCTGAGAAGTGCCAGCATCAAAAGGACAGAAAGTGTGACTTTAGTGCCCTCTTCAGGGGATGATTCTCCTGTTCTGTGAGAGACAGTAGTGAAGTTACAAGGACAGGCTTTTTAGATAAACCTCTTTCTCAGATTTTTTTGTGTAAGGACTATAAGAATGAAGCCACTGGGTATTGGGGTCACACATCCATGGCACTGCTAAAGCCTGTGTATTTCCTTAAAAACCTACTGTAATGAGTCAAACATTCTGCATTCACTTCAGCCTCTGGAATTTAGGAGACAGAGCCCCCAGACGACAAAGCATCCAGAGCGGAGAACAGATTTATTCTGTGAGTCAGGTGTCCACCTGCCACAGATTGGCTTATGTTCCCAGTGGTACAAAAGAAGGAGACGCACTTGACCTTCCCAGCCCCGCCTGTCAGCACTGCCACAGGCCATCAGTGTGCGTTGAATTGGCACACGGTCTTGCATAGTATGGTCCTTTTAACAACGTTGATTCTTTCAGTCTGAGAACAAGGCATATCTTTCCATTTGTTTACATCATCTTCAGTTTCTTTCATCAGTGTCTTTTAGTTTTCAGATTATAGATTTTTTGCTTCCTTTTTAAAGTTGCTCAGTCGTGTCTGACTCTTTGCGACCCCATTGACTATGCAGTCCATGGAATTCACCAGGCCAGAATACTGGAGTGGGTAGCTGTTCCCTTCTCCAGGGGATTTTCCAACCCAGGGATCAAACGCAGGTCTCCCACACTACAGGCAGATTCTTTACTAGCTGAGCCACTAGGGAAGCCCAGGAATACTGGAGTTTGTAAGCCTATCCCTTCTCTAGTGGATCTTCCTGACCCAGGATTTGAACCAGGATCTCCTGCATTGCAGGTGGATTCTTCACTGGCTGAGCTACCAAGGAAGCCCTTTACCTTCTTGGGTAAGTTTCTTTCTGTGTGTTTTATTCTGTCTCTTCAGTTCAGTTCACTCACTTGTGTCCGACTCTTTGTGACCCCATGGACTGCAGCATGCCAGGCCTTCCTGTCCATCACCAACCCCCGGAGCTTGCTCAGACTCATGTCCATTGAGTTGATGATGCCATCCAACCATCTCATCCTCTGTTGTCCCCTTCTCCTCCTGTCTTCAATCTTTCCCAGCATCAGGATCTTTTCCAACGAGTCAGTTCTCCGCATTACGTGGGCAAAGTATTGGAATTTCAGCTTCAGCATCGGTCCTTCCAACGAATATTCAAGATTGATTTCCTTTAGGATTGACTGGTATGATCTCCTTGCAGTCCAAGGGACTCTCAAGAGTCTTTTAGAGCACCACAGTTCAAAAGCATCAATTCTTTGCCTCTCAGCTTTATGGTCCAACTCTCACATCCATACATGACCACTGGAGAAACCATACTTTTGACAAGATGGACTTTTATCGGCAGACTAATGTCTCTGTTTTTTAATATGCTGTCTAGGTTGGTCATGGTTTTTCTTCCAAGGGGCAAGCGTCTTTTAATTCCATGGCTGTAGTCACCATCTGCAGTGATTTTGGAGCCCAAGAAGATAAAATCTGTCACTGTTTCCATTGTTTCCCCATCTACTTGCCATGAAGTGATGGGACCAGATGCCATGATCTTAGTTTTTTGAATGTTGAGTTTTAAGTTAGCTTTTTCACTCTTCTCTTTCACTTTAATCAAGAGGCTCTTAGTCCTCTTGGCTTTCTGCCATAAGGGTGGTGTCATCTGCATATCTGAGGTTATTGATATTTCTCCTGGCAATCTTGATTCCAGCTTGTGCTTCATCCGGCCCAGCATTTTGCATGCTGTACTCTGCACAATTGCACTTATCTCACACGCTAGCAAAATAATGCTCAAAATTTTCTAAGCCAGGCTTCAACAGTATGTGAACCGTGAACTTCCAGATGTTCAAGCTGGATTTAGAAAAGGCAGAGGAACCAGAGATCAAATTGCCAACATCCTCTGCATCATAAAAAAAGCAAGAGAGTTCCAGAGAAAAATCTACTTCTGCATTATTGACTACACCAAAGTCTTTGGCGGTGTGGGTCACAACAAACTGGAAAATTCTTCAAGAGATAGGAATACCAGACCACTTGACCTGTCTCCTGAGAAATCTGTATGCAGGTCAAGAAGCAACAGTTAGAACCAGACATGGAATAACACACTGGTTCCAAATTGGCAAAGGAGTACATCAAGGCTGTATATTGTCATTCTGCTTATTTAACTTACATGCAGAGTACATTATGCGAAATGCCAGGCTGGATGAAGCACAAGCTGGAATTAAGAGTGCCAGGAGAAGTATCAACAACCTCAGATACACAGATGACCCCATCCTTACAGCAGAAAGCAAAGAAGAACTAAAGAGCCTCTTGCTGAAAGTAAAAGAGGAGAGTGAAAAAGTTAGCTTAAAACTCAACATTCAAAAAACTAAGATCATGGCATCTGGTCCCATCCCTTCATGGCAATTACATGGGGAAACAGTGAAAGACTTTATCTTTTGGGGCTCCAAAATCACTGCAGATGGTGACTGCATCATGAAATTGAAAGACGCTTGCTCCTTGGAAGAAAAGCTATGACCATCCTAGACAGCATATTGAAAAGTAGAGACATTACTTTCACTACTTTGCCAATGAAGATCCATCTAGTCAAAGCTATGGTTTTTCCAGTAGTCATGTATGGATGTAAGAGTTGCACTATAAAGAAGGCTGAGTGTCAAAAATTTGATGCTTTTGAACTGTGGTGTTGGAGAAAACTCTTGAGGTCCCTTGGACTGCAAGGAGATCAAACCAGTCAATCCTAAAGGAAATCAGTCCTGAATATTCATTGGGAGGACTGATGCTGAAGCTGAAGCTCAAATACTTTGGTTTCCTGATGGGAAGAACTGACTCATTAAGACCCTGATGCTGGGAAAGATTGAAGACAGGAGAAGGGGACGACAGAGGATGAGATGGTTGGATGGTATCACCGACTCAATGGACATGAGTTTGAGTAAACTCCGGGAGTTGGTGATGAACAGGGAAGCCTGGCATGCTGCAGTCCATGGGGTTGCAAAGAGGTGGACATGACTGAGTAACTGAACTGACTGACTCTACATATAAGTTAAATAAACAGGGTGACAGTATACAGCCTTTACATACTCCTTTCCCAATTTGGAATCAGTCTGTTGTTCCATGTCTGGTTCTAACTGTTGCTTCTTGACCTGCATACTGGTTTCTCAGGAGACAGGTAAGGTGGTCTGGTATTCTCATCTCTTGAAGAATTTTCTATAGTTTGTTGTGATCCACACAGTCCAAGGCTTTGGCATAGTCAAAAAAACAGAAGTAGATGTTTTTCTGGAACTCTCTTGCATTTTCTAGGATCCAAGGAATGCTGGCAATTTGATCTCTGATGCTCTGCTTGAACATCTTGCTTGAATCCAGCTTGAACATCTTGGTTCTTGGTTCACGGACTGTTGAAGCCTGGCTTGGAGAATTTTGAGCATTACTTTCCTAGTGTGTGAGATGAGTGCAATTGTGCGGTAGTTTGAACATTATTTGGCATTGCCTTTGGGATTGGAATGAAAACTGACCTTTTCCAGTCCTGTGGCCATTGCTGAGTTTTCCTAATTTGCTGGCATATTGAGTGCAGCACTTCACAGCATCATCTTTTAGGATTTGAAACAGCTCATCTGAAATTCCATCACCTCCACTAGCTTTGTTCATAGTTATGCTTCCCAAGGCCCACTTGACTTCGCATTCCAGGATGTCTGGCTCTAGGTGAGTGATCACACCATCGTTGTTATCTAGGTCATTAAGATCTTTTTTGTATAGTTCTTCTGTGTATTCTTGCCACCTCTTCTGCTTTTGTTAGGTCCGTACTGTTTCTGTCCTTTATTGTGTCCATCTTTACATGAAATGTTCCCTTGGTATGTCTAATTTTCTTGAAGAGATCTCTAGTCTTTCCCATTCTATTGTTTTCCTCTGTTTCTTTGCATTGATCACTGAGGAAGGCTTTCTTATCTCTTCTTACTATTCTTTGGAACTTTAATTTCAAATGGGTATGTCTTTCTTTTTCTCTTTTGCCTTTAGCTTCTCTTCTCTTCTCAGCTATTTGTAAGGCCTTGTCAGACAAGCATTTTGCCTTTTTGCATTTCTTTTTCTTGGGGATGGTCTTGATCACTGCCTCATGTACAATATCTCAAACCTCCATCCATAGTTCTTCGGGCACTTGGTCTATCAGATCTAATCACTTGAATCTATTTGTCACTTCCACTGTATAACCACTGTATTGATTTATGTCATATCCGAATGGTCTAGTGGTTTTCCGTACTTTCTTCAATCTAAGTCTGAATTTTGCAATAAGGAGTTCATAATATGAACCACAGTCAGCTCCTAGTCTTGTTTTCGGTGACTCTGTAGAGCTGCTTCATCTTGCGGCTGCAAAGAATATAATCAATCTGATTTGGTATTGACCATTATCCTGTCTGATGTGATGGTAAATGGGATTGTTTCTTTCATTTCTTTTTCTGATATTTCGTTGTTAGTGTATAGAACTGCAATAGATTTCTGTATATTAATTTTGTATACAACCTGCAACTTTACCAAAGTCTGTGATTTCTGCTGGCATCTTTAGGGTTTTCTATGTGTAGTATCATGTCGTTAGCAGACAGTTACAGTGTTACCTCTTCCTTTCCTATTTGGATTTCTTTTATGTCTTTTTCTTTTCTGATTGCTGTGGCTAGGACTTCTAAAACTATAGTGAATAGAAGTGGTAAGGGTGAGCATTCTCGTCTTGTTCCTGATATTAGAGAAAATGCTTTCATCTTTTCATAGTTGAGAATAATGTTGACTGAGTTTGTCATATACGGTCTTTATTAGGCAGAAATAAATTGTGGATCATGAGTTTACCTCTTAGTGGAGGAAGTTCATCATTTTCATTCAAAAGATGCTGATAGAAAGTTAAGTATAAAATTTAAACCCTCTTTGTATTTTTAACAAAGTATATTTGATTTGCAATATTTTGTTAGTTTCAGGTGTATAGAATAGTGATTGTTTTGGCACATTATACTCCATTACAGGTTACTGCAAAACAATGGCTGTAATTATCTGTGCTATACACTGTATCTTTGTTGATTATTTGTTTTCTACATAGTACTTTGTATCAATTCCATGTTCTTAATTTGTCCTTTCCCCCTTCCCTTTCCCCTTTGGTAACCATGCATTTATTTTTTAGATCAGTGAATTAGTGAGTCTGTTTATGTTTTGCATGTTAGTTCATTTGTGTTTGGGCTTCCCTTGTGGCTCAGCTGGTAAAGAATCCACCTGCAATGTGGGAGACCTGGGTTTGATCCCTGGGTTAGGAAGATCCCCTGGAGAAGCGAAAGGCTGCTGCTGCTGCTAAGTTGCTTCAGTCGTGTCCGACTCTGTGCGACCCCATGGACTGCAGCCTACCAGGCTCCCCCGTCCCTGGGATTCTCCAGGCAAAAACACTGGAGTGGGTTTCCCTTTCCTTCTCCAGTGGGATTTTCCAGGCAAGAGGGAAAGGCTATCCACTCCATATTCTGGCCTGGAGAATTCCATGGACTGTATGGTCCATGGAGTCGCAAAGAGTCGGACATGACTGAGTACCTTTCACTTCATTTGTATTATTTTTTGGAGTCTACATATAAATGATATTATACAGTATTTGTCTTTCTCTGACTTATTTCACTTAGCATAATATTCTGTAGTTCCATCCACATTACTGCAAATGACAAAATTCATTGTTTTTTTATGGCTGAGTAATTTTTTCATTATATATATATACATATATATATATGTATATGTATATCATGTCTTAATCCAGTTGCCTGTTGACAGATACTTGGGATGCTTCCATGTCTTGGCTATTGTAAATAATACTGCTGCATACCTTGGTGTGCATTTATCTTTTTGAATTAGTGTTTTCATAACCCATGACTGGCAGTGCTGGGTCACATGGTAGTCCTAGTTTTAGTTTTTTGAGGAACCTCCATGTTCGTTTCCATAGTGACTGTACCAATTTACATTCCCATTCACATTATACATTATGAGTTCCCTTTTCTCCATCTCCTCTCCAATATTTGTAAATTTTTAGACTTTTCAATGATAGCCATTCTGCCTGGTATGAGGTAATATCTCATTATTGTTTTGATCTGCATGTCTGTAGTAACTCGTGATGTTGAACACCTTTTCATGTGCCCATTAGCCATCTGTATTTCTTCTTTGGAAGAATATCTGTTCAGGTATTTTGCCCATCTTTTGATTTTTTTATACTGAGTTGTATGATCTCCTTGTATATTTTGGAGGTTAACACCTTGTCCGTCATATCATTTGCAAATATTTTCTCACACTCGGTAGGTTATCTTTTCATTTTGTCAGTGGTTGCCTTTGCTGTGCAAAAGCTCTGAGGTTTAATTAGGTCCCACTTGTTTGTTTTTGCTTTTATTTCTCTTGCCTTAGGAGACTGACCCAAAACAAATAGTGCTACTGTTTATGTCAGAGAGTGTTCTGTGTGTATTCTCTTTTAGTAGTTTTTTGGTGTCCCTCCTTCCTTCTAGTGACTTTGAGCTTTGTTTATGCTGCTGCTTCTAATTCCTTTAGGTGGTTGATTAGGTTGTTCATTGAAGATTTTTCTTATTTTTTGAGGAAATCCTGTATTGCTAAAAACTTCCCTCTTAGAACTGCTTTGCTGCATACCATAGATTTTGGAAAGTTGTATTTCCATTTTCATTTGTCTTGAGGTATTTTCTGATTTCATCCTTGATTTTATCAGTGACCAATTGTTTTTCTTTTTTGTATCATGTTATTTAATCTCCACGTATTTATCCATTTTCCTTCTGCAATTGATTTTTAGTTTCATACTATTGCAGTTGGAAAAAAAATGATTGATATAATTTCTCCCCTCTTAAATTTGTTGAGGCTTATTTTATGACCCATACCAAGACACATTACAATTAAAATGTCAAAAATTAAAAACAAGACTATTAAAAGCAACATGGGAATCCTCATGAAACTATTAGCAGATTTTTCAGCAGAAATCTATAGGCCAAGAGGGGAGTGGCTGAAATATATACAAAATGATTTTTTAAAAATCTTCTAACCAGAAATAGTCTATCTGTAAAAGTTATAATTCAGAACTGAAGGGAAGCTAAGGAATTTTAAGACAAGGAAAAGCTAAAGGAGTTGATCGTCACTAAAATGGCTTTAAAGAAATGGTAAAATAACTTCTTTATCTTGAGAAAAGAGTACTAAATACAAGAAAACATAAAGGTATACATCTCATAGGTAAAGGTAAATAGACAGTAAAATTTAGAATAACCTAATGTTGTAAAGCCTTTGACTGTGTGGATCACAATATACTGTGGAAAATTCTCTAAGAGATGGGAATACCAGACCACCTGACCTGCCTCTTGAGAAATCTGTATGCAGGTCAGGAAGCAACAGTTAGAACTGGACGTGGAACAACAGACTGGTTCCAAATAGGAAAACGAGTACGTCAAGGCTGTATATTGTCACCCTGCTTATTTAACTTATATGCAGAGTACATCATGAGACATGCCGGGCTGGAAGAAGCACAAGCTGGAATCAAGATTGCTGGGAGAAATATCAATAACCTCAGGTATGTACATGACACCACTCTTATGGCAGAAAGCGAGGAAGAACTAAAGAGCCTCTTGATGAAAGTAAAAGAGGAGAGTGGAAAAGTTGGCTTAAAACTCAACATTCATAAAACAAAGATCATGGCATCTGGTCCCATCACTTCATGGCAAATAGATGGGGAAATAGTGGAAACTGAGGCTTTGTTTTTTGAGCTCCAGAATCACTGCAAATGGTGACTGCATCATGAAATTAAAAGATGCTTACCCTTTG
Organism: Bos indicus; assembly: GCF_029378745.1. Classification (NCBI taxonomy): domain Eukaryota; kingdom Metazoa; phylum Chordata; class Mammalia; order Artiodactyla; family Bovidae; genus Bos; species Bos indicus. The sequence continues at coordinate 19,462,212 of NC_091773.1, read as the reverse complement.
GAGGGAAAGTTATGACCAACCTAGACAGCATATTAAAAAGCATAGACATTACTTTGCCAACAAAGGTCCATCTAGTCAAGGCTATGGTTTTTCCAGTAGTCATGTATGGATGTGAGAGTTGGACTGTAAAAAAAGCTGAGTGCTGAAGAATTGATGCTTTTGAACTGTGATGTTGGAGAAGACTCTTGAGAGTCCCTTGGACTGCAAGGAGATCCAACCAGTCCATCCTAAAGGAGATCAGTCCTGGGTGTTCACTGGAAGGACTGATGTTGAAGCTGAAACTTCAATACTTTGGCCGCCTGATGTGAAGAGCTGACTCTTTGGAAAAGACCCTGATGCTGGGAGGGATTGGGGGCAGGAGGAGAAGGGGATGACAGAGGATGAGATGGTTGGATGGCATCACCAACTCAATGAACAAGAGTTTGGGTAAACTCTGGGAGTTGGTGATGGACAGGGAGGCCTGGCGTGCTGCAGTTCATGTGGTCGCAAAGAGTCGGACACGACTGAGTGACTGAACTGAACTGACTGAATGTTGTAAAGGTGGTAGGTTAATCACTTATAAAGCTAGTATAGAGATTAAAAGATAAAAATAGTAAAAAAATATATAACCATAAAATTCATTATAAAATAATTAGTGGTTATACAGGATAAAAAGATGTACAATATCTTTTATAGCAATAGATATTGATACAAAATACCACAAACACAAAATGTTGGTGGGAAATAAATATGTAGAACTTTAAAATAGGTTCGAACTCAAGTTATTATCATCATAAAGTAGACCATTATAAATATAAATTGTTATATGTAAGTCTCATGGTACCCACAGAGCAAAAACCTATAGTTGCTATCCAAAAGATAAAAAAAAGAGCATTTAAGTATGACCAAAAAAAGGTCAACAAATCACAAAGGAAGAGAAACAAGAAAAATAACAGAGAAATGTGAAACAATCAGAAAATAATATAGCAATAAGTGCATACCTATCACTAATTACTTTCAATACAAATGAACTAAACAGTCTAGTCAGAAGATATAGAGTAGGTCTTAACAGGTAAAAAGCAAGACCCATCTATATATTACCTACAAGAGACTTATTTCAGATTTAAGGACATTCACAGATTAAAAGTGAAAGAATATATAGATATTGTATACTATACTTTAATAAAAAAGTAAAGATTTATAGACAATAATTTACATAATTGGGGGAAAAAGAAAAGGGATGGCAAAAGATATTCCATGAAAATGGAAATGAAAGCTTGGTTAGCTATATACTTATATCAGACAAAATAGACTTAAAAACAAAAATTGTAATAAGAGGGCATTACATTATGATATAGGGATCAATCAAAAGGATATAACATAAATATTTATACATCCAACAAGAGTACATACAGACACATACACACACATATGTAACCTATAAGACTGAATAATGAAGAAACAATATCTGAATATTCTTATATACACACACACACAAAGATTAAGTTAGTAATGGATACCCTTCCAAAAAACAAAAATTTTGGACCACGTGGCTTCATTGGTGGATTCTACCAAATATTCAAAGAATTAATACCAATATTTCTCAAATCCTTCCAAAATACAGAAGAGGGATTCCTCCAAACGTATTTCACAAAGCCATTAACCTGATAAAGTTCCCCGGTGGCTAAGCAAGAAAAGAATCTGCCTGCAATGCAGGTGACGTAAGAGAAATGGGTTGGGTCCCTGGATCAGGAAGATCCCCTGGAGAAGGAAATGGCAACCCACTCCAGTATTGTCGCCTGAAAAATCCCATGGACAGAGTAGCCTGGCAGGCTACAGCCCAGGGCTAACCTGATAACAAAAACAGGCAGGGTATCACGTGGAAAGAAAAATTCAAACCAGTAATTCTGAAGAACATCAATTTCAAAATCCTCATCAAAGTATTAGCAAAGCAAATTCAAAAATATATTAAAAGGATCATCAGATCAGATCAGATCAGTCGCTCAGTTGTGTCCGACTCTTTGTGACCCCATGAATCACAGCACGCCAGGACTCCCTGTCCATCACCAACTCCCACAGTTCACTGAGACTCACGTCCATCGAGTCAGTGATGCCATTCAGCCATCTCATCCTCTGTTGTCCCCTTCTCTTGCCCCCAATCCCTCCCAGCATCAGAGTCTTTTCCAATGAGTCAACTCTTCGCATGAGGTGGCCAAAGTACTGGAGTTTCAGCTTTAGCATCATTCCATCCAAAGAAATCCCAGGGCTGATCTCCTTCAGAATGGACTGGTTGGATCTCCTTGTAGTCCAAGGGACTCTCAAGAGTCTTCTCCAACACCACAGTTCAAAACCATCAATTCTTCGGCGCTCAGCCTTCTTCACAGTCCAACTCTTACATCCATACATGACCACAGGAAAAACCATAGCTTTGACTAGACGAACCTTTGTTGGCAAAGTAATGTCTCTGCTTTTCAATATGCTATCTAGGTTGGTCATAACTTTCCTTCCAAGGAGTAAGCGTCTTTTAATTTCATGGCTGCAGTCACCATCTGTAGTGATTTTGACCATAACAAAATGAGATTTATTCTAGGGCAAGAATGGTTCAACATTTGCAAACCAGTCAATGTGATATACCACATAACAAAATGAACCATAAAAATTATATGATTATTTCAACAGATGAAGAAAAAGTGTTCTACAAAATTCAACGTATATTTATGATTAAAACTCTAAACAAAGTGGGTATAGAGAGGGAGTTACCTTATGGTCCAGTGGTTAGGACCCAGCACTTTCACTGTTGCGCCCCGTGTGCAGTACTTGATCAGGGAACCAGGATCCTGCAACCTGTACAGCACAGCCAATAGAATAAAATAAAACTCAAGAAAAAGTGGGTGTAGAGGAAACATATCTCAATATAATAAAAGCCGTATGTGACAAGCTCACAGCTAATATTATACTCAATGGTAAGAATTTGAAAGCTGTTGTCTAAAATCAGAAACAAGATAAGAATGACCACTGTCACCACTTTCTTTCAGCATAGTACTGGAAGTCCTAGGCATAGCAATCAAACAAGAAAAATGAATACATTGGGAAAGGAAGAAGTAAAAATCTTAGCACTTGCAGGTAACAGGATATTACATTAGAAAATCCTTAAGACTCCACTCAAAAAACATATTAAAATAGTAATTTATATAATAAAAAATAATTGATTCAGACTAGAGAAGATATTGTCTAAGGCTATAAAATACGTTTTTATAGCTACTTTACCTGGAGAATTAGATGGAATTTTTTTTAAATGTGAGTTCTGGTTGAAAACTTGCAATATCCGTTATATTTATATGACTTTTCTCCCATGTGAATTGTCTGAGACTTGTAATGTGTGACCTCTGACTGACAGCTTTTGCACAGGCATGGCATTTTACAGTGTTCTCTTGACTGAATTCTCTGATATACTGTAAGGTGTGAGCTCTGACTGAAGGTTTTTCCAATCTGTTCCACTTAGAGTTCTTCTCTGGAATGAAATGCTTGCTGTGCTTCTTCAGAAGCGTTTTGCACACCAGTTACCTTGGTGGTTTCTCTCCAGGGTGACCTCTGGGATGTGTTGCAAGGTAGGAGCTCTGGCCGAAAGTTTTGTCACAGTCATTGCACCTGTGGGGTTTCTCTCCTGTGTGTCCCCTGATGACCAATAAGTGGGAATCCTGACTAAATGCCTTCTCACTCTCACTGTTTATGTAGGGACTGGGTTTCTCTCCACTGTGCTTTTTGATATTCACTGAGAGCCGAGTGTCCCTGAAAGGTCTTCCCACATTCAAAACATACATGCGATTCCTCTTCCGTGTGAATGGACTGCTGCTGATTGTGTGCTGTGAGGTCACTGAAGCCTTATCCACCCCTACCACACTTTTAGAGCTTCCCTGCACTGTGAATTCTCTGGTGCTCAGTGAAGGATGAAGCTTTGGCTGAAAGCTTTCCTACATTTACCACATTCATAGGCTTTCTCCCCAGTGTGAATTCCCTGATGTTGAGTAAGGGAATTTTTAAAAACGTGTTTATTTAATTTTGGCAGTGCTGGGTCTTCACTGCTGCGTGCAGGCTTTCTCTCATGGTGAGGAAAGGCCATTCTGAGTTGCGGTGTGTGGGCTTCTCGTTGCGGTGGCTCCTCTTGTTGCAGAGCAAGGGCTCCAGGGCATGCGGGCTTCAGTGGTTGTGGCTCGCAGGCACAGTGGTTGTGGCTCATGGGCTATAGAGTGCAGGTTCAGTAGTTGTGGCTTGCGGGCTTAGTTGCTTGGTTGTGGAATCTTTCTGGACCAGGGTTCGAACCTCTGTCCCCTCCATTGGTCCACCAGGGAAGTCCTTGAGTAAGGAATTGTTCTGAAGTCATTCTCTGAGTTTGCTACATTTCTATGTGGTCTCTCTAATGAATTAACTGGTGCTGAATGAAAGATGTGGTGAGGCTGAAGAGTTTTCCACACTCATTACACTGAAAAGATTTGCCCCCAGAATGGCTTCTCAGGTGCTGAGTACGGTGTACTCTGCAGATGAGGCCTTGTCATGTTCTGTGCATTTGGATTTCCCTCCCACATGAATTATGTGGTGTTGAGTTACTGATTAACTTTTACTGCTGAATGCTTTCCCATATTCTTTGCAATCACAAAAATTCTCTCTGGTACCAAGTGTCTGCATCTGAATAGAGCATCCTCTGATCAGGGCTTCTTCTGCATCCAAGGACCCTTGTGAGCGTGAATTATCTGTGTTTCAAAAGAAACATGCTGCTCTGGCTGACGGCTTTTTAATATTCACTGAAGACAGCTTCTTTCCAGCACGAGCTCTGTTGTGTCCAAAAGTCTGGGAAGACCATCAATTTGTTGCCACATTTCTAGCACTCTGGAGTTTCTTCCCTGAGCTGACTGAGCATCCCATTTCAGAACCTTTTTCTGGTAGGGATGCTGGGCTGTCTACACAGAACTGACAACGCTGGTAGCCCCTCTTTCCATCAGTAATAGCCAAGTGGTGTTTGTGACTTGCTCCAGAGTTGTGCTGAGTTGCCTCTGCCCCTCAGCCTTGACCTCCAGCTGCCTTGGCACTTCCAGGCCTCATATATTCTGGTTTCTGGAAGATGGTTCTTGGTGAGGAAAGATGATCTCTCATCCCAAGTGTCTTTGTGAAGCCTTCAGTCTGAGAGATACAATCAATTAAAAGTTCTTTTGAGTACTGTGGTGGGAATTAGATTATATGGCAATAATGAGACTGGGATAACAGGACAGAATTTAATGCCTGGTGACATTAATTACCATGTTATTAAAATCCACAATTTAAAAAGTTTCCCTTAAGGGCAGATGTATGTTGATGTATGGCAAAACCAATACAATATTGTAAAGTAAAAAAATATATAATAATAATAAAAAGTTTCCCTTAATTAAATGCTTTTTATGGTCCAGACATATTTTATAGCACCTTTTGTATAATTAATACATTTAATTCACACCACTACCTTACCTCTGAAGTAGGTCCCATTATTATCTCCATTTTATAGATGATGAAACTGAAGAAGTTGCCAAAGGCTATATAACAAAATACAAACAAAAGCAATCTGGCTCCACAGATATTGCTTTAAACGACTTCATTTCTCAGAGGAAAACAGGAAACAACTCAAATGTTCAATGGTTACAATATTACATTCCATAGAAATTTTGGAAAATAATGTGGCCTGGGTAGATGTCAGTTTTTATGTTAGATTAATGTAGCAGAACACAATTTACATATAAGTACACTTTTAAAAGTTATATTAAAAGCCTTTTGTAAAAATGAAACTACCTCCTACTTTGGGTGTGGTGAGGGATTACAGGTGACTTTTTCATTTTAAAAATTAATTGTAATCAATTTGTCTTCTTTTTCTGGGAATCTGGCAAGCTAGGTTATTCAGACCAATCATCGTCCCTCCCAAGAAAATGAAGTGTATGTGATATTGTGACTTAGAAGAAATATGTATTCGATTATTCATAGGTCCCAATGTATTTCTCATGTAAATGGCTTCCGTCTTCACCTTCTGGCTCCAACTCCCAAACCGCTAGAATAGTCCAGGTGTTGAGAGTGACCAGTTATCTTTTGTTATGCGACTGAGGTGACTTTTTGGAAGCACTTTAGAATGGGGCTGGCTGCCAGGGGAAGCAGCCTGTGAACAGAGGGTTGGGCTTTTCAGGACCACCCCGATTTCTGGGAAGGGGAGGGTAGCTGGGGGGTCTGTCAGTCACCCGTGGATAATGATGTAGTCAATCTTGACTATGTGAAAAAGCCTCCATAAAAACCCTAAAGTCAGCTTTCTGGCCCCTTTGCAGAAAGCTTTAAAAGCAGGGAACCCACATGCTCCCACCCATCTCCATGTGGGGCCTCAGGCCTCAGAGGACAGATACTCCTGGCTGTTGAGTCATATCTTTTAATATCCTTTAATGATAAATCAGTGATCTAAAGAGTCATTGGGATAGTAAGCAAGAAGTAATAAGCAGGAGGAATGAACAAAATATTAAAAAATTTATAGTAGGTTAACAAAGTCAACACTTGGTTCTTTGAAGAAACAAAGTTCACAAATGCCTATTGAAGCCAGTCAAGAAAAAGAAACACCAAGAGTCAACATCTCAGATGGAAACATGCTGCACATATAAAAAGATGAGGGTGTAATTTTGCCCATGATTCAGTGCTGTAGTTTCTGTGAGACAGAAACTTAATTTAGGGATCAGAGGATGTGTCCCTCAGGAAGTGGCCTGTATGATGAGAAGTGTGTGTGTCCGTGTCTGTGTGTGTGTGTCTGTTGTCTGTGTGTGTCTATCTGTATTTGTGTTGTGTGTGTGCCTGTGTTGTCTGTGTCTGTGTGTTGTGTGTGTGTCTGTGTGTCTGTGTCTGTTGTCTGTGTGTGTTTATCTGTATCTGTGTTGTGTGTGTGCCTGTGTTGTCTGTGTCTGTGTGTTGTGTGTGTGTCTGTGTGTCTGTTGTCTGTGTGTGTCTATCTGTATCTGTGTTGTGTGTGTGCCTGTGTTGTCTGTGTCTGTGTGTTGTGTGTGTGTCTGTGTGTCTGTTGTCTGTGTGTGTCTATCTGTATCTGTGTTGTGTGTGTGCCTGTGTTGTCTGTGTCTGTGTGTTGTGTGTGTGTCTGTGTGTCTGTGTCTGTTGTCTGTGTGTGTCTATCTGTATTTGTGTTGTGTGTGTGCCTGTGTTGTCTGTGTCTGTGTGTTGTGTGTGTGTCTGTGTGTCTGTGTCTGTTTGTGTGTGTCTATCTGTATCTGTGTTGTGTGTGTGCCTGTGTCTGTGTGTTGTGTGTGTGTCTGTGTGTCTGTGTCTGTTGTCTGTGTGTGTCTATCTGTATCTGTGTTGTGTGTGTGCCTGTGTTGTCTGTGTCTGTGTGTCTATCTGTGTCTGTGTTTTGTGTTGTCTGTCTGTATTGTGTCTGTGTGTGTGTGGTGGTAACAGCACAAAGGCCCAAGTGCTCTGGTAGAAGGGCAGGAATGGCAGTGGGCTGGAGCGGGGGATCTTGGTGGGCTGATGGGGTACAGCTGTGGGTGGGGAGGCTCCTGAGAAGGCCCATCAGAGGCGGTGGTGCTGGGATGACGAGGGAGGGAGGTGAGCCACCGAGTTTCCAGAGTGGTTGCTGCATCTCCACACTCTGGCCAGGCCAGGCTCAGGACTCCTTCCCCAGGCTGCCCATCTGCTCCCAAGATGACCCAAGGCTTCCTCTAGGCTCCGGGCTACAGCCTCTCTCTCAGCACTTTGTCCAGGGAAAGGTTCCCAAGGGACTGGGAAGGCACTGGCTGGGCCAGTCTCTGACCTGAGGGGCTGCTTGGCATCCTCTCCTCTCCTTGGATGGGGAAGAAGGAACAGCCACGATCCCGGCGCCTACTTCCTTTCCCTTCATCTCCTGCCCACTGAACGGACATGCAACTCCTCCCCCTTCAGGGTGTGGGCATAGCAGGGAGGTCCCGTTCACACACGCACCCCCACCAGATCACCAGCTCACTTCACAGAAGGTGCAAATCTAAGAAGCAAAGGCACAGCTAAGAAAACTTCATGAAGCAAAGGAACCGTAGCTGGGGGGTGAAGGCGTGGTTAGAAGTCATCAAGGCTGTGTCAGGATCATGCAGGCTGGAAGATGTTTGCAAACCCCTGACGTCCTGTATACAGGGATGAGACTGGAGGGGAAGGGACTAGGACTGCCAGGACTGGAAACAGCACCCACCCCTGGCTGGGAGCGCTGGTGCACAGCTGGGGACCATCCGTGGGTCACCTTGAACTTAACAGAGGGACATCCCTGTTAGAAGGGACAACAATGAACCCATGTGGGAGACTGGCTGGGGGAGTCCCTGTTCCCCACTGAGCAATACTCCCCTCCCCGCAGTTGACATAAACCTCCCCCTGTAGCCCCAGGAGCTGGAAGACCTTCCCTTCGGCAGTGCATGCTGCTCGTTAGGCCTCCTGCTTAATCACGGGTAACCGCTGCTGTACTCACACCTGGGACACACGTGCATACCTCCCTGGAGATACCCAGACTCCCTGTTCAGGGTCAGTGCAGGTGACACAGTGACAGCTGCTCTGGGACCAGACTTGCAAAGCCCATGCCTATATCAGTGGCCGCAGACGCCCCCTGCACATCCTGCTGGTCACTCCCTACCCAGAGGCCCAGCAGCGCAGGTGAGTCTGAGTGTCCTCGGGTTGCTCAGGTCAGGGCTGGGCTGCTAGTGGGCTCGTGCTTCCTGGCGGGGGTGCTTGGGGCGCAGATCTGAGCCCACAAGAGCCTGGCCTCCAGTCTCAGGTGGCACCCAGTCTTGCCTGGGCCCCGTTTCAGCAGGACTGTGTGGGCTGCGGCAGCTTGTGGTGGGGACTCTGACTCCCCAGAAGTGTGGGGGCTAAAGCTGTCCTAAAGGCTCCATGCGTGCTGAATTCCAGCCTGCCTCTGACTCTCTTTACTTTTCTGCCTTCTCAGTGAAGAAAGAGAAAGATAACCATTTTTAGTTATCATGCTATCCCCCTGGCTTTCTCCTTGCTGGTCTCCTTTTCATTCTAAAACTAAATTCAGATATCCTGGAGTCTGGACAACCTTCACATATTCCTTGATGTTACTTCCTCCAGACATTTGCACATTTCTTATTCTGATAATTTAAATTTAATTGTTAAATGTGTTTATGAGTTTGTTCCTCTAAAATCAGAAATGAAGACTTCACCAATCATTGAGTTGGGAATAAGCAGGGGTTCGATAGAGTAGAAGAAAGAGAAGGCCTGACCTGGGTGAGCATAAGCTGTCCCTCTGTGTGCTCTGCTCACGGTGACCGGAGGTACTAACCATTGGCCATCCCAGTGAGCCCATTGATTTCTTTGGTTGATGAACTCTCTCAGGCCTTCAGAGTCCCTTCTCTCTCAGTGCAGATGGTGAGGGCCAGGGTCCCTGTGATCCCTTCTCCATCAGTGCAGATGGTGAGGGCCAGGGTCCCTGTGATCCCTTCTCCATCAGTGCAGATGGCGAGGGCCAGGGTCCCTGTGATCCCTTCTCTCTCAGTGCAGATGGCGAGGGCCAGGGTCCCTGTGATCCCTTCTCTCTCAGTGCAGATGGTGAGGGCCAGGGTCCCTGTGATCCCTTCTCTCAGTGCAGATGGTGAGGGCGAGGGTCCCTGTGATTCCTTCTCTCTCAGTGCAAATGGTGAGGGCCAGGGTCCCTGTGATTCCTGGGCTTACCATGCTATTTTGTTATGTTCCAGGAGGCCACCTGGTTCCCCAGCCACACGCCGGCACAGACATAGCACAGGTGACTACTGATGCCATGGTCCTGAAGGCTGTCTTCCCCTTCCAGGCGGGAGCTGGCATTCTGGGAAACTCCTTCCTCCTGTCCACCTATAGCTCCTCCTTTCTCACTGCACACAGGCTAAAGCCCACAGACGTGGTTCTGTCCAGCTTGGCTGTGGCCAACTCCTTGGTTCTCGTCTCCAAGGGGACACCTCATGTGGTGGGTGTGCTGGGACTCCCGGGTCCCCTGGGGACCGCTGGGTGCAGAGTCACCTACTACTTGGACAGGGTGTCCCGGGATCGTTCTCTCTGCACCACCTGCCTGCTGAGCTGCCTGCAAGCCACCACCATTAGCCCCAGGAGTGCGGCATGGGCAGCCTGAAGGGCTGGGCGTCAAAGAACATGGGCTCCTCCTGCCTGTTCTGCTGGACCCTGAATCTGGCAATCAACTCCTTCTCTCCCATGCAGGTAAGTGTCTCCTGGGACAATAACAGTGTTTCCAGAACAGAGAACCTCCTCTTTTGCCAGTACAAGTTCTCCCTGTCTGGACTATCTGTAATCCCAGTCTCCTTTGTGGGTGCCATGTTAATAGTCCTTATGATCTTGGCCAGCGTCCACATGGTGTGTCTCCTGCATAGTCCCCACCGGAGAGTGCATTACATCCACCACTCCAGCCTCGCCCGTAGGACGTCTCCTGAGAAAGGGGCCGCTGACACCATCCTGCTCGTGGTGGCTAACTTGATTCCCTTTTACTTTCTCAATTCCGTGTATATATTTTATGACACAAAGTCTTTTAGTTCCTACTTGTGGCTGTAGCACACGCTAAAGCTTCTTGCTGTATGCTTTCCCTCCCTCAGCCCCTTAGTGCTGTTGCTTCAGAACTCCAGAGTCCTGGGGTCTTGCTTTTAGACCCTGGGAGTGTCAGCCAGTCTCTCCTCTCTTTTGCCTGCCTGCATAGCTTCCTTCCTTTCTTCCACAGGCTTTTCATGAAACTCCTGCAAAGTGCTTGTTATTAATACAAATAGATCCAGAACACTCTTACCAATCTTTGCAGGACCTCACAGCCTATCAAAGAGACAAAGTGTAACATTAATAAATCCAGTACAACACAATGTGGTTTTAACTTAAGATATTTAGAGGAAAAATAATTTATCTCGCACATATCAATATTAATGTTTTTCTTTCTCTTCCATGTGTATGGGAAGAAAGGTAGGTATAATCTGGGAGAACTCTATCGGGACTTTAATAAGTTTCTTTGCTGTTATAGGAAATTGAGTAAAATAAAGCAAGTAAGAGCATAGCATTAGCATTTATCAGATATAGTTTTCATCTGGACCATACCACTTCTTCAGGGCTATGTGATTTTATACTATTTAGCCATTTTGAGTTTCAGTATATTTTATGTCATAGAATTATAATGAAGGTAACTGTGACTTTGTGACACTAAGTATCAGTATCTAATGCTGCATGTCTTTTTAGTTACTATAATTAGCAAAATATGTTATTAACTGATAATTGATAGATACATGACACTTATGGAAAATTTAAGAATATTGGAACACAATTCACATTAAGGTAATACTGATTTCATTAGTTTTAACAAACTCCATGAGTTATGTTTCATCACATATTCTAAGTTAGATATACTGTATACATTGTTATTATTAGTATAACTCTCTAACACACATGATATAATTATTGTCCTTTTCCATGTGGATTGTATGACTCCTGTATCATTTCCAAGGTTGCACAGCAAAGAAGTATATTTTTAAACAGGTTATTCGCCAACACTTAGATTCTTTATATAATTTAATATTTCACAAACAGATACTTAATAAAGAGCAGTAAACTATGAGTTTTAAGAAAAAAAGAAGGGGAGAAGATTTCCATTGGCTTACTTAAGAACAAGGGCTTCCCTTGTAGCTCATCTGGTAATGAATCCACCTACAATGCAGGAGACCCCAGTTTAATTCCTAGGTCTGGAAGATCCCCTAGAAAAGACATAGTCTACCCACTCCAGTATTCTTGGACTTCCCTGGTGGCTCAGATGGTAAAGAATCCACTTGCAATGCAGGAGGCCTGGGTTCAATCCCTGGTTTGGGAAGATCCCACTCCAGTATTCTGGCCTGGAGAATTCCGTGGACTGTATAGTCATGGAATCGCAAAGAGCTGGACACTTTGACTTTCACTTTCACTTAAAAAGGAAGTAATCATAAGTTAAATCCTGTGACCTGCCTTGATTGATTATGCTCACTTTACTTGTTGCTGCAGAAGACTGGTATGTCCTTCAAATGTAATCGAAACAATGTTTGCTCAAGTTGTTTTTGTTGAAGGAACTTGGAGTCAGATGGTGCAGTTTGAACTGAGCTACTAAAGGTGGGCTAAGACCACTGACCCTCCAGCTAGGCACGTGCAAGTTTCCACTCACTCACCTTCTGACTTCAGAGGGCTAAGAGCAACCCCCTGGGAACACCCTGGCGTTGCCACTTCCTGAGTATGTGTTCTAAAGCGTGCAGCTTAGGTGTGCCTGTGCTGGACAATTACCTCACCTTCTTCTCATTGCCCGTTACATTTCCCTACACTTGCCACATCTCAGCTTTACCCACACAGATCACAAGCCCTTCACCTTCTGGGGGGCTGGGGACCAGACTTGTTCTGTCTCCACACTTGGCTGCCTCATGGATAAGCTCCCTCTCAGCTGCATGGCTTGGCTTCTCAGCATTTGGCTTGCTGCAGATGGCTCAGTGGTAAAGAATCTGCCTGTTGATGCAGAATGCAGGATATGCTAGAGACGTGGGGTCAACCCTGGGTCAGGAAGATTCCCTGGAGGAGGGCATGGCAACCCGCTCCAGTATTCTTCCTGGGAAATCCATGGACAGAGGAGCCTGTTGGACTACAGTCTGCAGGGTCACAAAGAGTCGAACATACCTGAGCACACATGCAATTTGGGGAAATCAAACCTGGTTCGGTAACTTATATAACCCAGAGAATTGAAAGTTGCAGTATCTGTGAATTCCTTATACCCAGCCTAGTGTGTGTTAAATGCAGAGAAAGTGCTCCCATTTGTCACTCAACTCGGGGGAGCTCATTGAAGCGTTTTGCTGCCCACACCAAGGGACAATTCAGATGCTCACCTTGGTGTGTAAATAAATAAAGCTCAGATGAATCCATGTTAAATGTTACAGCATAAAGGTATTCACATTTATTATTTATTTTGTGGTTCCAGTAACTATTTGCTCCAGGAAAAGCATAAACAGTTCTGAATAATAAACATTGGGTTTCTGATTAGCTATAACTTTTCCAAAACCACGGATCCTCTGATGGCTCCATGTGGCTTCTGAAGGGAGTAAATAGTGAGCCCACAAAGAACAACTTTGAACCACATCCTAGTAAACAGACAAAGCTAGTGAAAAGTAAAAGAAAAAACAGACCATCGCAGGTCCTGGAAATTGACGTAGGAGCAAGCCAAAATGAAGACACAATCACTCTGAAAAGTCAACTGCGTCTTTGAAGAACAGAGAGGTCGGTGGCACATAACCCTGACCCACACCCTCTTTTCCCTGACACACCCCCTCTCTCCTGCTGAAAACTCGGGCTGCCAAGGATTTACTCCATCGGGTGTGACGAGGAGGATGGGGATTCCTCCTCCTCCATCTCCAGGCAGGAGACTGGAAGGAATCTCCCTGAAAGAGTCAGGCTGCCAATACTTCTCATATCCCCAGCATCATGTGAAAAGGGCACAATTCAAGGGTTAAGGTTAAGGGTTCCATCTCCTGTCAGTCTCCTTGGAAGCAGGAATCAATCTCTCCTGTGAAAGGTACACCACCTGAGACCTGAGGCCTGAGGCTGCAGGGCTGGAGGCCTGCTGGCTTCTGCACGTTAGTTCCTTCTGGAAGCCTTCTGTCATGACTGCTGAGGTGCCATTACTTTTGTGACAACCGAGGCCAACTCCTCTCTCGGCCTATTTCTGAGAAAAGCTGAGCCTGAGCCTCTGCAGATTCTCTGCATTTCTTGGCACAGAGACTGACCCGCACCCTCCCATCCTGCCAGACCCCTTGTACAAACACCTCCCCTTTAAGAGTTCTTTTTCCTCATCCAGATAATAACACCCAAGTCAGCAAACCAGCCGACAGATCTCCAGCTGGTCCCTTTCTACCTCAGCCACTTCAGAGTCACTATCTCAGAAGTACTTTAGCTCAATGACTTACTGCTGTGTCCCTTTCTCTGGCACAGTGCCATCCCTGGTGAGCCCCATCTCATGTCGCTATGACGGCCTTGCTCAGGTGAGCTGGACACAGTGCCCCAAAGTGGCCCGATGGAAGCACCATACCTTCAAAACGACCAACACCCCAAATCCACCATCAACATGGTGGTCCAGAGACTGGGGATGTGTGTGTGCCTCCCACAAAACCGTTGCTCAGGAGACCCCAGCATCTATCAACAATCTTCTCCATGTTCTCCTGACCCATTTCCTTCCTCTTTTCTGCTGATACCTTGCTAGATTGTTCACGGAGAGATTAGATACCATCCAGCAAGAGCAGACTCATCTCTCCAACACATGAGAAAAGAACAGACACTGGCCTGCAGCCACTTTATCCTCCTCAGTCTGCCTGGCCCATCATGGCAGCAAAAGGCGTCCCTTCTCCCATGAGAAGCAAACCCCAGGTAAAAGACTTAGATGTGAGGGAAACCAGATTACTGTCTTGAGCTTCAGACACTTCAGGGCTTCCCAGGTAGCTCAGATGGTAAAGAATCTGCCTGCGATGCAGGAGACTGGGGTTTGATCTCTGGATCAGGAAGATCCCCTGGAGAAGGGGCTGGCAACCCCCTCCAGTATTCTTGCCTGGAGAATTCCATGAACAGAGAAGCCTGGGGTCCATGGGGTTGCAAAGAGTCAGGCATGACTGAGCGACTAACACATACATATACATACAGACAGACACTTTAAAAAACAAAAACAAAGCAACACCCTCAAAACAGCAAGTGCAAAAAGGGTGTGCTGAGCCTTCCCCTCTTTCTTCCTGGAAGCAGGAGAGAAAATATCCACCCCTACCCCCACAGAATATGTCCTTCATCTGCTGGAAGGTGAATGACATTGTTATTGTCAAGGGCAGAAAGTTGAGAACAAGGGAATTCTGTACAAACAGACCTTTTCCACCTTAGCCTCCGCACATGGTGTACTTCCTTTTTCACAATCACCTCTCTTTGTTCAACAGAAAAGCATTTAGGTTTTGCCACTTCTGCGGGTCTTTCTTCATTTCCTTGGGAGGGTGCCCTGGGTCACATAAAACTCATGGGAAATAAATGTAGATGCTTCTCTCCTGTGCATCAGTCTTGTGTCCACTTTGTTCTCAGGATCAGCTGTCAACCCTCCGAGGGTGGAAGTGTGGTTTTGTCTTGGCGACATCTTTCTTGCTGGGATCACTGAATTCTACCTTGTTCCTTGGCTTAGTTCCTCAGTATGCTAACATGCTGTCAGCTACCATCTTCAGAAATTCTGAAAATGAAACACATTCTCACCGTATGATCCAGCCATTGAACTGTTTGTTTCCATGGACCCAAGTGAGTCGAATGCTTACATCTAATGCTTATATAAGTCTATATAGGACTTTAATGGCAGCTTTATTCATAACTGGCAGAACGTGGAAGCAACCAAGATGTCCCTCAGGAGGTGAATGGACACATAGACTGGGCTTCATCCATGCAACAGGATGTTCTTCAGTGCTGAACAGTTGTGAGAGTGATGGAGTCATGGGGAGACAGGTGGGGAAACTTCAGTGCATATTATTCATTGAAAGAAGCCAATTTGGAAAAGCGGCAAAGCTCAGGATACCAACTACCTAGGACCTTCCCGAAAAGGCAAACCATGAAAAGGGTGAAAAGATCAGTGTGTAGCCAGGACTTTGTGGCAGTGTTGAGGGGTGGGGGGTGGTAAGCAAGTCAAGCACAGAGGATTTTTAAGACAGGAAATTATACAGTGAGATAAGAGTCGTCAAAACCCATAGAATGTACAACACGAGGAGTGATGCCTAATGTCGATGCTGGACTCTGGTGACCATGATGTTTTCATGTAGATTCATCCATAGTAACGGGCACACAGAATGCTGATAGGGTAGTTGGGGAGCAGGAGGCTTTGAGCACCTGGGTGGGGGGCTGGGACTAGCAGAGCAGGGAGCTTAAGGCACCTCCCTGTACCCTTAATTTTGCTGTGAACTCAAAACTTCCTTAAAAAAACGATAAAGCCTGTTTAAACAAACAAACATTCCAGTAGCATGCCATCACTGTTCCTCTTCAGTTCCTCAATTTGTCTGATCCGCTTGAGAGTCAAACTTCAGCAGATGTTTTCCTTTCAACCTGCATCCTTTCTAAGTTTCATGTGACATCTGCTTTTTACTCTCACTATACTCTTTTACTTTTTAAAGAGTATTTTTCTTCTTTTAAAATTTATTTATTTATTTAATTTTTGTTTTACATGATCTTGGTTCCCCAACTAGGGATTGAAGCCAGGCTCTCCCAGTGAAAACACTGAGTTCTAACAACTGGACCACAAGATAATTCCCTTTTTAAAAAATTGATATATAAATGACAATAAAAAATTGATATATAAATGTATTGAGTTGGCCAAAAATTTCTTTTGGTGTTTAAGTAAAAATAAAAGACACAGTTTTGATTTTCACCAAGAGCTTTACTGAACAATGTATTCACCATTTCGTTTCACTGCCTTCTGCCATTTTCCAGGTATCTTTTTAATTCTAGGTACCTGTCCTCCAAAAACTTTTTATCTTTTTGCACAAAGAACTGTTCCAGGTGCCTTTTACAGTTGTCTATGGAATTGAAATTTTTTCCATTAAGATAATTTTGTAAAGACTGAAATAAATGGGAATCTGAAGCTGAAATGTCTGCTGAATATGGTGACTAAATCAGAACTTCTTAGCCAAGCTGTAATAATTTTTGCCTGATCATCAAAGAAATATGTGGTTTTACATTATCCTGTTGGAAGATTGTGCATTTTCTGTTGTCTAATTCAGGACAATGCGAGTGCTGCTTTCAGTTGGTCTAACTGAATGTACTTGTTGGAATTAATCATTTGGTTTTCTGGAAAGAGGTCATAAGAGAGGACTCCTTTCCAGTTCCACCATATACACAACATCACCTTCTTTGGATGAAGATTGGCCTTTGGTGTGGTTGGTGATGGTTCATATCACTTACCCCACATTCTCTTCCACTCCATATTTTTGCACAGTATCCATTTTTCATTGTCCATCAAAATTTGTTTTAAAAACGGGATGTTTTGTTATGTTTCAGTAGAGAATTGCATGTAGAAATATGGTCAAGAAGCTTTTTTTTCACGTATGTGGAACCCAAACATCAAAGTGATTAACAAAGTTAACGCAAATAATTTTAAACGCTTGATTTGGATATTTTGAGTATGTCCTCTATCTTCTGTGTGGTATAATGTTGATTGTTCTCAATTAATGTCTCTATTTGATCAGAGTCAACTTCAACAGGTCTACCTGACTGTGGAGCATCGTCCAGTGAGACATCTGCAGCATAAAACTTTACAAACCACTTTGGACATGGTGAAACAGTTACAACAGTTTCTCCATACACTGCACAAATCTTTTTTTTTGCATTTCAGTTGACTTTTTACATTTCTTGAAATAATAAAGTATAATATGCCAAAATATTACTTTTTCTACCATCTTCAATATTAAAATTGCTATATAAAAATTCACAAATTTGGTAAGTTTTTAAAGTTTTCATTTACTTTAATTGGAGGGTAAGTACTTTACAGTATTGTGATGGTTTTTGCTGTACATCACTATGAATTGGCCATGGGCATACCTGTGTCCCTTCCCTCCTGAACTCCCCTCCCACCTCCCTCCCCACCCCATCCCTCCAGGTTGTCACAGAGCCCCGGCTTTTGGTACCCTGCATCATAAATCAAACTCCGACTGGCTATCTGTTTGTATATGTTTCAGTGCTATTCTTTCAAGTCATCTCACCCTCTCCTCCCACTGAGTCCAAAAGTCTGTTCTTTTTGTCGGTGTCTCTTTTGCTGCCTTGTATGTAGGATCATCAGTATCATCTTTCTAGATCCCACATATTTGCATTAATAAATGGTATTTGTCTTTCTCTTTCTGACTTACTTCATTCTGTATAATAGCCTCTAGGTTCATCCACCTTATTAGAACTGACTCAAATGCATTCCTTTTTATACCTGAGTAATATTCCTTTGGGTATATGTACCACAACTTCCTTATCCATTCATCTGCTGCTGGCTATCTAAGTTGCTTCCATGTCCCAGCTATTGTAAATAGTGCTGCAATGAACATTGGGGTGCATGTGTCTTTTTCAACTATGGTTTTCTCAAGGCATATGCCCAGTAGTGGGATTGCTGGGTTGTATGATAGTTTTATTCCCAGTTTTTTAAGGAATCTACTACTGTTCTCCATAGTGGTTGTATCAGTTTGCCTTCCCACCAACAGTATAAGATAGTTCCCTTTTGCCACACCCTCTCCAGCATTTATTGTTCATAGACTCTTTGATGATGGCCTTTCTGACCAGTGTGAGATGATACCTCATTGTAGTTTTGATTTGCTTTTCTCTAATAGTGAGCAATGTTCAGCATCTCTTCATGTGTTTGTTAGCCATCTCTATGTATTCTTTGGAAAAATGTCTGTTTAGGTGTTCTGCCCACTTTTTGATTGGGTTGTTTGTTTTTCTCATATTGAACTACATGAGCTGCTTGTGTATTTTGGAGATTAGCTTTTTGTCAGTTTTGTTATTATTTTCTCTCATTCTGAGGGTTGTCTTTTCACCTTGTGTATAACTTCCTTCGTTATGCAAAGCTTTTAAGTCTAATCAGGTCCTATTTGTTTATTGTGTTTTTATTTCCATTACTCTAGTGGGTGGGTCACAGAGGGTCTTGCTGTGATTTGGGTCAGAGGGTGAGTTTTTTTGGGGGGGGCTTTATTGTGATATAAAACACAGCTTCAATCACTCATCAAAGTGTACAATTCAATGGTTTTTAGTACATTCACTGTTGTTTAGTCACTAAGTTGTGTCCAGCTCTTTTGCAACTCCATGGACTGTAGCCCGCCAGGCTCCTCTGTCCATGGGATTTCCCAGGTAAGAATACTGTTGCTGCTGCTGCTGCTAAGTCGCTTCAGTTGTGTCCAACTCTGTGCAACCCCATAGACAGCAGCCCACCAGGCTCCCCCATCCCTGGGATTCTCCAGCCAAGAACACTGGAGTGGGTTGCCATTTCCTTCTCCAATGCATGAAAGTGGAAAGTGAGAGTGAAGTCGCTCAGTCGTGTCTGACTCTTCATGACCCCATGGACTGCAGCCCACCAGGCTCCTCCATCCATGGGATTTTCCAGGCAAGACTGTTAGGCAGCTATTAATAATAGAACATCTTCATAACTTCAGAATGGAAACCCATACTCATTAGAAGTCATTTCTCATTCTCTACCTCACACTCTCCCACACCCCAGACTTAGACAACCACTAATCTACTCTCTATTATGCCTATTCTGGACATTTTATATAAATGGAATCATACAATATTGGTCTTCTATGACTGGCTTCTTTCACATAGTATGTTTCAAGGTCCATCCACGTTGCATGTTTCAATATTTCATTTCTTTTTATGGCTGAGTAATATTCCATTGTATAGATATACTACATTTTATTAATCTATAACTTGCTGAGAATTTGGATTGTTTCCACTTTTGGGCTTTAATGAAAAATGATCCTGTGAACATTTGTGTACAAGTTGTTGTGTGGATATATATTTTCATTTCTTATGGACATATACTTGAGAGTGAAATTTCTGCATTGTAGGGTAGCTCTATGTTTAATATTTTAAATTACCAAACTGTTTTTTAATTTTATTGATATAATCTCACCAGCAATATATGAGCATTTCAATTTCTCCATATCCTCATGAATGCTTGTTATTGCCTGTCTTTTGATTTTAACCATGTAGGTGGGTATGAAATAACATCTCATTGTGGGTTTTTTTTTATTTTATTTTTTAAATTTATTTTTTATTGAAGGATAATTTCCTTACAGAATTTTTTTGTTTTCTGTAAAACCTCAACATGAATCAAACGTAGGTATACATATATCCCCTCCCTTTTGAACTTCCCTCCCATCACCCTCCCCATCCCACCCCTCTAGGTTGATACAGAGCCCCTGTTTGAGTTTCCTAAGCCATACAGCAAATTTCAATTGGCTTTCTCTTTTACATATTGTAATGTAAGTTTCCACGTTATTCTTTCCATACATCTCACCCTCTCCTCCCCTCTCCCCATGTCCATAAGTCTATTCTCTATGTCTGTTTCTCCATTGCTGCCCTGTAAATAATTCTTCAGAATCATTTTTCTAGATTCCGTATATGTGCATTAGAATATGACATTTTTCTTTCTCTTTCTGACTCACTTCACTCTGTATAATAGGTTCTAGGTCCATCCATTTAATTAGAACTGACTTAAATGCATTCCTTTTTATGGCTAGGTAATATTCCATTGTGTATATATACCACAACTTCTTTATCCATTCATCTGTTGATTGGCATCTAGGTTGCTTCCATGTTCTAGATTTGTAAATAGTGCTGAAATGAACAATGGGATACATGTGTCTTTTTCAACCCTGGTTTCCTCAGGGTATATGCCTAGGAGTGGGATTGCTGGGTCATATGGTGGTTTTATTCCTAGTTTTTTAAGGAATCTCCATACTGTCTTCCATAGTGGCTGTATCAATCTACATTGCCACCAACAGTGCAAGAGTGTTCCCTCTTCTCCACATTCTCTCCAGCATCATTTATTGTTTGTAGACTTTTGACGATGGCGATTCTGGCCGGTGTGAGGTACTATCTCATTGTGGTTTTAATTTGCATTTCTCTAATAGTGAGCGATGTTGAGCATCTTTTCACGTGTTTGTCAGCCACCTGTACTTCTTATTTGGAGAAATGTCTGTTTCAGTCTTTTCCCCACTTTTTGATTGCGCTGCTTGTTTTTCTTGTATTTAATTGTATGAGCTGCTTGTATATCTTGGAAATTAATCCATTGTCAGTTGTTTCATTTGCTATTATTTTCTCCCATTCTGAGGGTTGTCTTTTTACCTTGCTTGTAGTTTCCTTTGCTGTGCAAAAGCTTTTAAGTTTAATCAGGTCCCACTTGTTTACTTTTGTTTTTCTTTCCGTTACTCTAGGAGGTGGGTCATAGAGGATCTTGCTTTGATTTATGTCATTGAGTGTTCTACTCATGTTTTCCTTTAAGCGTTTTATAGTTTCTGGTCTTATATTTAGGTCTTTAATCCATTTTGAGTTTATCTTTATGTATCGTGTTAGGAAGTGTTCTAATTTAATTCTATTACATGTAGCTGTCCAGTTTTCCCAGTACCATTGATTGAAGAGGCTGTCTTTGCCCCATTATATATTCTTGCCTCCTTTGTCAAGAATAAGGTGCCCATAGGTGCATGGGTTTATTTCTGGGCTTTCTATCTTGTTCCATTGGTCTATATTTCTGTTTTTGTGCTAGTACCATACTGTCTTGATGACTATAGCTTTGTAGTATAATCAGAAGTCAGGAAGGTTGATTCCTCTGGTTCCATTCTTCTTTCTTAAGACTGCTTTGGCTATTTGGGGCCTTTTGTGTTTCCATATGAATTGTGAAATTTTTTGTTCTAGTTCTGTGAAAAATGCCATTGGTAATTTGATAGGGATCACAATGAATGTATAGATTGTGTTTGGTAGTATAGTCATTTTCACAATATTGATTCTTCCTACTGAACAACATGGAATATCTCTCCATCTGTTTATGTTGCCTTTGATTTCTTTCATCAGTGTTTTACAGTTTTCTGTGTACAGTTATTTTGTCTCCTTAGGTAGGTTATTCCTAGATATTTTTTTCTTTTTGTTGCAATGGTGAATGGGATTGATTCCTTCATTTCTCTTTCTGATTTTTCATTGTTAGTATATAGAAATGCAAGTGATTTCTGTGTATTGATTTTGTATCCTGCAACTTTGCTAAATTCACTGATTAGCCCTAGTAATTTTCTGATACTATCTTTAGGGTTTTCTATATACAGTATAATGTCATCTGCAAACAGTGAGAGCTTTACTTCTTCTTTTCCAATATGGATTACTTTTATTTCTTTTTCTTCTCTGATTGCTGTAGCTAGGACTTCCAGAACTATGTTGAATAATAGTGGTGAAACTGGACACACTTGTCTGTTCCTGATCTTAGAGGGAATGCTCTCAGTTTCTCACCATTGAGAATAAAGTTTGCTGTAGGCTTGTCATATATGGCCTTTACTATGTTGAGGTAGGTTCCTTCTATGCCCATTTTTTTTGAAGAGTGGAAGTGAGAAACAGATTTAAGGGACTAGATCTGATAAACAGAGTTCCTGATGAACTATGGATGGAGGTTCGTGACATTGTACAGGAGACAGGAATCAAGACCATCCCCAAGAAAAAGAAATGCACAAAAGCAAAATGGCTGTCTGAGGAGGCCTTATAAATTGCTGTGAAAAGAAGAGAAGTGAAAAACAAAGGAGAAAAGGAAAGATATACCCATATGAATGCAGAGTTCCAAAGAATAGCAAGGAGAGATAAGAAAGCCTTCCTCAGTGATCAGTGCAAAGAAATAGAGGAAAACAATAGAATAGGAAAGACTAGAGATCTCTTCAAGAAAATTAGAGATACCAAGGGAATATTTAATGCAAAGATGGGCTCAATAAAGGACAGAAATGGTAGGGACATAACAGAAGCAGAAGATATTAAGAGGTGGCAAGAATACACAGAAGAACTGTACAGAAAAGATCTTCACGACCCAGATATTCACAATGGTGTGATCACTCACCTAGAGCCAGACATCCTGGAATGTGAAGTGAAGTTGGCCTTAGGAAGCATCACTACAAACCAAGCTAGTGGAGGTGATGGAATTCCAGTGGAGCTATTTCAAATCCTGAAAGACAATGCTGTGAAAGTGCTGCACTCAATATGCCAGCAAATTTGGAAAACTCAGCAGTGGCCACAGGACTGGAAAAGGTCAGTCTTCATTTCAGTCCCAAAGAAAGGCAATGCCAAAGAATGCTCAAACTACCACACAATTGCACTCATCTCACACACTAGTAAAGTAATGCTCAAAATTTTCCAAGCCAGGCTTCAGCAATACATGAACCGTGAACTTCCAGATGTTCAAGCTGGTTTTAGAAAAGGCAGAGGAACCAGAGATCAAATTGCCAACATCCACTGGATCATGGAAAAAGCAAGAGAGTTCCCGAAAAACATCTATTTCTGCTTTATTGACTATGCCAAAGCCTTTGACTGTGTGGATCACAATAACTGTGGAAAATTCTGAAAGAGATGGGAATACCAGACCACCTGACCTGCCTCTTGAGAAACCTGTATGCAGGTCAGGAAGCAACAGTTAGAACTGGACATGGAACAACAGACTGGTTCCAAATAGGAAAAGGAGTACGTCAAGGCTGCATATTGTCACCCTGCTTATTTAACTTCTATGCAGAGTACATCATGAGAAACGCTGGGCTGGAAGAATCACAAGCTGGAATCAAGATTGCCAGGAGAAATATCAGTAACCTCAGATATGCAGATGACACCACCCTTATGGCAGAAAGTGAAGAAGAACTAAAGAGCCTCTTGATGAAAGTGAAAGAGGAGTGTGAAAAAGTTGGCTTAAAGCTCAACATATAGAAAAATAAGATCATGGCATCCGGTCCCATCACTTCATGGCAAATAGATGGGGAAACAGTAGAAACAGTGTCAGACTTTATTTTTGGGGCTCCCAAATCACTGCAGATGGTGATTTCAGCCATGAAATTAAAAGACGTGTACTCCTTGGAGGGAAAGTTATGACCAACCTAGACAGCATATTCAAAAGCAGAGACATTACTTTGCCAACAAAGGTCCATCTACTCAAGGCTATGGTTTTTCCAGTGGTAATGTATGGATGTGAGAGCTGGACTATAAAGAAAGCTGAGTGCAGAAGAATTGATGCTTTTGCACTGTGGTGTTGGAGAAGACTCTTGAGAGTCCCTTGGACTATTAGGAGATCCAACCAGTCCATCCTAAAGGAGATCAGTCCTGGGTATTCACTGGAAGGACTGATGTTGAAGCTGAAACTCTGATACTTTGGCCACCTGATGCGAAGAGCTGACTCATTGGAAAAGACCCTGAAGCTGGGAAAGAATGAGGGCAGGAGGAGAAGGGGACGACAGAGGATAAGATGGTTGGATGGTATCACTGACTCAATGGATATGGGTTTGGGTGGACTCCGGGAGTTGGTGATAGACAGGGAGGCCTGGCGTGCTGCAGTTCATGGGTCTGCAAAGAGTTGGACACGACTGAGTGACTGAACTGAACTGAATCATAAATGGGTGGCTTAATTTTGTCAAAGGGTTTTTTTTGCATCTGTTGAAATGATCATATGGTTTTTATCTTTCAACTTGTTAATATGGTGTATCACCTTGATTGATTTACATGTATGGAAGAATCCTTGCATCTGTGGAATAAACCCAACTTGATCATGGTGTATGAGCTTTTTGATGTGTTGCTGAAGTCTGTTTGCTAAAATTTTGTTGAGGATTTTTGCATCTATGTTCATCTGTAATATTGGTCTGTAGTTTTCTTTTTTTGTGTTCCCTTTGTCTGGTTTTGGTATCAGGGTGATGGTTGCCTTGTAGAATGAATTTGGAAGTGTTCCTTCCTCTGCAATTTTTTGAGAGTTTTAGAAGGATAGACATTAGCTCTTCTCTAAATGTTTGATAGAATTTTCCTGTGAAGCCATCTGGTCCTGGGCTTTTGTTTTTTTGGGAAAATTTTGATCGCAGCTTCAATTTCAGTGCTTATAATTGGGTTGTTCATAATTTCTATTTCTTCCTGGTTCAGTCTTGGAAGACTGAACTTTTCTAAGAATCTGTCCATTTCTTCCATGTTATCCATTTTATTGCAATATAGTTGTTCATAATAGTCTCTTATAACCCTTTGTATTTATGCATTGTCTGTTGTAACCTCTGCTTTTTCATTACTCATTTTGTTCACTTGAGTCTTCTCTCTTTTTTTTTCTTAATGAGTCTGGCTAAAAGTTTATCAATTTTGTTTATCTTCTCAAAGAATCATATTTTAGTTTTATTAAGCTTTACTATTGTTTCTTTCATCTCTTTTTCATTTATTTTTGCTTGGATCTTTAGGATTTCTTTCCTTCTACTAATTTTGGGGGTTTTTGTTCTTCTTTTTCCAGTTGTTTTAGGTGTAAAGTTGGACTGTCTATTCGATCCATTTCTTGTTTCTTAAGGTAGTATTGTATTGCTATAAACTTCCCTCTTAGGGCTGCTTTTGCTGCATCCCATAGGTTTTGAGTTGTCGTGTTTTCATTGTCATTTGTTTCTAGAATTTTTTTATTTCCCTTTTGATTTCTTCAGTAACCTGTTGGTTATTTAGAAATGTGTTGTTTAATCTCCATGTGTTTGTGTTTCTTACAGTTTTTTTCTTGTAATTGATATCTAGTCTAATAGCATTGTGGTCGGAGGAGATGCTTGATATGATTTCAGTTTTCTTATTTACTGAGGTTTGATTTGTGACCCAAGATGTGGTTTGTCCTGGAGAAAGTTCCATGTGCACTTGAGAAGAAGGTATATTCTTCTGCATTGAATGGAATGTCCTGAAGATATCAAAGAGATCGATCTCATCTAATGTATCATTTAAGACTTGTGTTTCCTTTTTAATTTTCTATTTTGATAAACTGTCCATTGGTGTGAGTGGGGTGTTAAAGTCTCCTACTATTATTGTGTTACTGTCAATTTCTCCTTTTATGTCTGTTAGTGTCTGTCTTACGTATTGAGGTGCTCCTATGTTGGATGCACAGATATTTACAATTGTTATGTCTTCCTCTTGGATTGATCCCTTGATCATTTTGTAGTGTCCTTCCTTATCTCTTGTAATCTTCTTTATTATAAGGTCTATTTTGTCTGATATGAGGATTGCTACTCCAGCTTTCTTTTGCTTCCCATTTTCATGGAATATATTTTTCCATTCTCTCCCTTTCAGTTTATATGTGTCTTTAGGTCTGAAGTGGGTTTCTTGTAGACAGCATATATATGGGTCTTGTTACTGTATCTATTCAGCCAGTCTGTGTCTTTTGTTTAGAGCATTTAATGCATTTACATTTAAAGTAATTATTGATATATGTGTTCCTATTGCCATTTTCTTAATTGTTTGGGGTTGATTTTGTAGATCTTTTTTCTTCTCTTGTATTTCTTGACTATATAAGTCTGTTTAACATTTGTTGTAGAGCTGGTTTGGTGGTACTGAATTCTCTTGACTTTTGCTTGTCTAAAAAGCTTTTTATTTCTCCATCAGTTTGGAATGAGATCCTTGCCAGGTACAGTAATCTTAGTTGTAGATTTTTCCCTTTCAGAACTTTAAACATATCCTGCCATTCCCTTCTGGCCTGCAGAGTTTCTGCTGAAAGATCAGCTGTGAAGCATATGGGGTTTCCCTTGTATGTTTTTGTTGCTTCTTCCTTCCTGCTTTTAATATTCTTTCTTTGGGTTTAGTACTTGTTAGTTTGATTAGTATGTGTCTTGGCATGTTTCTCCTTGGGTTTATCCTGTATGGGACTCTTTGTGCCTCTTGGACTTGATTAACTATTTCCTTTTCCATGTTGGGGAAATTTTCAACTATAATTTCTTCAAAAATTTTCTCATACCCTTTATTTTTCTCTCCTTCTTCTGAAACCCCTATTATTTGAATGTTGGTGTGTTTGATATTGTCCATGAGGTCTCTGAGACTGTCCTCAGTCTTTTCACACTTGTTACTTTTTTCTGCTCTTCAGAAGTTATTTCCACCATTTTATCTTCCAGCTCACTGATTCATTATTCTGCTTCATATATTCTGCTATTGATTCCTTCTAGAGTATTTTTAATTTCAATAATTGTGTTGTTTGTCTCTGTTTATTCTTTAATTCTTCTAGATCTTTGTTAATTGATTCTTGCATTTTCCCCATTTTGCTTTCAAGGTTTTGATCATCTTTACTATTTTATTCTGAATTCTTTTTCAGGTAATTTGCCCATTTCCTCATGATTTATTTGGACTTCTGTGTTTCTAGTTTGTTCCTTCATTTGTGTAGTATTTCTCTGCCTTTTCATTGTTATTTTAAAAAATTTATTGTGTTTGAGCATTTGAGTTCTCGTTTTCCCAGACTTCAAGTTTGAATTCTTTCTTCCTTTTGGTTCTGCCCTCTAAGGTTGGTCCAGTGGTTTGTGTAAGCTTCTTATAAGGTAAGATTTGTGCTGAGTTTTTGTTTGTTTGTTTTTCCTCTGAGGGGCAAGGCTGAGTGAGGTGGTAATCCTGTGTGCTGATGATTGGGTTTGTATTTTAGTTTTGTTTGTTGTTTAGATGTCCTGCACAGGGTGCTATTAGTGATTGGGTGATGCCGGGTCTTGTATTACAGTGGTTTCCTTTGTTTGAGTTCTCACTATTTAATACCCCCTAAGGTTAGTTCTCTGGTATTCTAGGGTCTTGGAGTCAGTGCTCCCACTCCATAGTCTCAGGACTTGATCTCTGGTCAGGAATGAAGATTCCACAAGTGGTTTGTTATGGCATTAAGTGAGATTAAAACAAATATTCAAAAACGAAAAACCAAAGATGAACTCCAGACAAATGGCAGTTACAAAATCAGGCAAATAATAATCAAAATAATGGAATATACACATATACATCCATGAGAAAGTCAAAACAGTCCAACAAAAATAAAGTACAATAGATTGACCTGGCAAACAAAGGAAATAAAAAATTTTATTTACCAGTTAAGAGCAAAGCTAACTAAAGCATGAACTGGAAAACAAAACTAAAGCAAGGTGCCAAGGGGGGAATAAAGCAATGAAAGTAAAACTAACAAATATGTTGAGAGGAAAATAAAGAAAGAAAAAAAAGAAAGAATAGATATGCAAAGTTAAATAGAGGTAGATGAAGAAGATTTATATATATTAAAGATTAACTGCAAGGGGAAAAGAACAGTAGGAAGGGCAAACAAAGGAATACATGTAGAAAAATATAATAGGTTTAAAAAAATAAAAAGTTAAAATTATAAAAAAAGAGAAAAGATTTAAAAAATGGAAGAAGAAAGAAAAAAAAAGAGAAAGGAAAACTCCACAGAACTGCAAAAGCCCAACGTAGAAGCAGAGGTTTATAACAATAATAAAAAGTGTGACTGAATACACACACACACACACACACATACATCCATAAGCAAAATCAAAACAGTTCAACAAAAATAAAGTACAACCTGGAGAACAAAGGAAGCCTAAAATTATATCTACCAGAACAAAACTAACTAAAGTACAAACTGGAAAACAAAACTAAAGCAAGCTGCCAATTGGGGAATAGAGCAATGGAAATAAAACTAACAAATATGTTGAGAGGAAAGGAAAGAAAGAAAGTATAGCTATGCAAAGTTAAATAGAGGTAGATGAAGATTTATATACATTGAAGATTAACTGCAAGTGGAAAAGAACAGTAGGAAAGGCAAACAGAGGAATAAATATAGAAAAAATACAATAAGTTTAAGAAAATTAAAAATTAAAATTATAAAATAGAGAAGAAAAAAATATGGAAGAAGAACAAAACTAACTAAAGCACAAACTGGAAAACAAAACTAAAGCAAGGTATGAATTGGGGTATAGAGCAATGAAAATAAAACTAACAAATATGTTGAGGCTAAAGGAAAGAAAGAAAAGAAAGAATAGATATGCAAAGTTAAATAGAGGTAGATGAAGATTTATATAAAAAATTAACTGAAAGGGGGAAAAGAACAGTAGGAAAAGCAAACAAAGGAATAAATGTAGAAAAAAATAATAATAGATTTAAAAGATTAAAAAACAACAACAACGAATCCTCCCCCAAACTGCAAAAGCCCAATACAGAGGCAGAGATTTATAACAACAATAAAAAATGTGACTGAGAAAAGAAAAAAGCTCAAAAGCTTAGTTAGATTTCATAGTGCCAATAAAATTGACAACTACAACAAAGGGGGGGAAAAGAAAAAAGGATCTACAGAACAAGTCAAAACATAAGAATATTAAATGTTTTTCTTGAGTCACTGCTGTCAGAGTCCTTTCCCTCGTTGGGAGTCACAGTCCACTTCACCTCCCTAGGATGCCCTCTAACACTGTGCTGATCTCTGGACATGCTTTGAGGGCAGCTCAGATTCTAATCTGCTCCTATGCCTCTGTGTTCTTGCCTCCAATGTCCACAGCTGTCAGAACTAGTGTGTCTTCTTTTGTGGGAGCTCTCAATTAACTTTTATCTATTTCACAGATGCAGAGTCTGCCTAGTTGATTGTGTGGATTTAATCTGCAGCTTGTACAGCTGATGGAAGGGTTTCAGGTCTTCTTCCTTAGTCACACTGCCCCTGGGTTTCAATTGTGGTTTTATTTCCACCTCTGGATATGGGTCGTCCGCTGGGGTTTGCTCCTGAGGCTGCCCTGGAGAAATTGGGTTTGCCCCTGTGAGGGCCAGATGTGGAGGCGATGCAGCTGCTTGGGTCGCAGGGGTTCTGGCAGCACCAGGTACTCAGGGGAGTTGGCAGCTAGGGCAGCAGGAAATATAGTGCTCTAGAAGGGTAGGGCAACCAGTATTGGCCAATATGCTCCAGTATTCTTGCCTGGTGAACCCCTCTCTCTGACAGAGAAGCCTGGCAGTCCACAGTCCACAGGGTTGCAAAGAGTCAGACATTACCGAAGTGATCCTGCACGCCTAGGCGAAGGCTGCCTGTGGCAGCTCTGCCCCAGTGAGAGTTGAGCATGAAGGTAGCACAGTTGCTTGGCTTGCAGGGACCCTGGCGGTGCCAAGTGTACAGGGACATGGACTGCCTCTGCTGTAGGAGTTATGGCCCTATCAGAGTCTTTTTTCAAGCCTCTTGTAGCTGGCAATCAGAAGGCCTCTTTGACCAGTCTTTCTCCATAGCTCCACCCTTTCAGGCACTTAGAGGTCTGTTTCATTACCTGGGGTCCTTCTCTGTTGTTCGGTGCCAGGGTCCTACTCTATAGATTGGCGCATCAGGCACTTAAAGGGGCACCCGGGCTGGGGTCCTACTCTGTAGTTCAGTGTGTCAGGCATTTGATGGGCCAGGCTCTCTATTGTTCAGCTGCCAATGCTGGCGTGTCGGGGGAGAGGCTGTGGTGATGACTCCACCCCCTACGCGTGACTCAGCAGTATTGCCTAGTTTCCATGGCTGCCTGGCTTTCCTCTACAGGCATTTCCCCCCACAATCTCCTCCCTCACATCCCCTCAATCCATCTCTCCACAGTCAACAGCAGCCCTTGCCCTGGGATTGCTCCACAATCCCTAAACTCCAACTCCCAGCCACTAGACTGTGACAAGGTCTGTCTGATTCTCATTCCATTTAGGCTGCCACAGATCAGCTGTTTCCCTTTCAGTCTTAAATGTTTCTCCTCTGACTCAGACAATTGCCCCGATGTCGGGGTCGGACCCCTGCTTCAGTTCCCTCACCCACCGAGGGCAGGCCCAGTCCTACCTACTAACACTCCCGTTTCCCCCCTACTTCCTTCATCCTACCGAGTTTTGTGTGGCTCTATATAGTCTTTTCCGCTGGTCAGGTACTCCTGTCCGCTCTCAGCTGGTGTTCGGCATGCACTTCTGTGTCTGAAGGTGTGTTCCTGATGTATCCGTGGAGAGAGATGTGTTCCATGTCCACCTACTCCTCCGCCATCTTGTCGATCAGAGGGTGAATTTTTAACAGATACATTCTGACAGCTGTCAAAATACAATTTAAAAAATTGTTTCTAATGAAGTTAAAGACAACTAAGCCCTACCAGAGCCCACTCCAGTATTCTTGCCTGGAGAATCCCCATGGACAGAGGAACTTGGTGGACTTCAGTCCATGGGGTCTCAAAGAGTCAGACACGACTGAGTGACTAAGCACAAACAGAGAGTCACCTCACTGAAAAAATGAACAAAGCGTTTGGCCAGCCCAGTGTTAATTTTCTGGTATACAACGTAGTGATTTTATGTTTTTATACATTACACAATGATGACCAAGATACGTCTAGTTACCATTCATCACCATACAATGTTAGTGCAGTATCATGGACGCTATTCCCTAGTCTGTATGTTGCATCCCCATGACATTTGTTCCACAAGTGGAATTCAGTACTTCTCAGTCTCTCTCACCCTTTGCACTCATGCCCCTACCCCTCTGCCCTCTGTCAACAACCAGCACATTCTTGGGAATCTATGAATTCATTTCTGTTATGTACTTGTTCGCTTGTTTTATTTTCTAGTTTCTGCATGTAAGTGACATTATAAGGTGTTTCTGTTTCTCTGTCATATCTCACTTTCTCTGTCATTTCTCCCTCTAGGTCCATTCATGTTGTTGTAAGGTATCATTTTTTTTTGTGGCTTAGTCATATACCAGTGGGGCTTCCCTGGTGGCTCAGATGGTAAAGTGTCTGCCTGCAATGCAGGAGACCCAGGTTCAATCCCTGGGTTAGGAAGATGCCCTGGAGAAGGAAATGGCAACCTATTCCAGTACTCTTGCCTGAAAAATTCCATGGATGGAGGAGCCTGGTGGGCTACAGTCTACGGGGCTGCAAAGAGTTGGACACAGCTGAGCGACTTCACTTCACATATAGCATTGTGTGTGTATGTATATATATGAAAACTTCTTTATCTATCAGTTGATGGACATTTTGTGGCTTACGTGTCTTGGCTATTATGAACAAAGTGCCATGAATATAGGGGTGTGTATATCATTTTGGATCGTGGTATTGTTTCATCGGAAAGATACTCCCAAGTGTAATTCCTGCATCACATGGTAGTTCTAGTCTTAATTTCTTGAGGACCTGTATACTATTTTCTGTAGCTGTACCAGTGAACATTCCCAACAAAATGCATGAGGGTTCTCCACATTCTCGCTGATACTTCTTATTTATTGTGTTTTGGATGGTAGTCTTTTTATTTTAGGTGTGAGGTGATAACCTAAATTCCTTGTTCTGTTGATGTGCATTTCCCAGATGAAAGGCGATATCGATGATAGTTGCATGTGTCTCTTTGCCATCTGTACTACTCCTTGGAAAAACGTTCAGTCCCAATTTTTAATTGGGTATTTGGAGGTTCACTTGTGTCAATTCTTCATCCGTTTTGGATATGAACCCCTTTTCAGGTGATATTGTTCGCAAATATTTTCTCACATTCAGGTTGCCTTTCATTTTGTGAATGGTTTCCTTTACCCTTGGAAAGCTTTTCAGTTGGATGGAGTCTCATTTGTTCTGCTTTTGTTTCTCTTGCCTGGGGGGACAGATCCAGAAAATGTTTCTAGGACTGATGTCAAAGAGTGTACTGCCTGTGTTTTCTTCTAGCAGTTTTATGGCTTCAGGTTTTGCATTGAAGTGTTTGATTCATTGTGAGGTTGCTTTTGAGGATAGCATGGAAAGGATTCCAGTGTGATTCTTGTGCATGTGTGTGCAGTTTTCCCATCACTACTCACCGAAGAGACTCTCTTTTCCTCCTTGTGTAGTCTCACCTCCTTTGTCATAGATGAACGGACTGTATCACTTCACTCACTTCAGTCGCTCAGTCGTGTCTGACTGTTTGTGACCCCATGAACTGCAGCACACCAGGCCTCCCTGTCCATCACCAGCTTTCCCGGAGTCCACCCAAACCCATGTCCGTTGAGTCAGTGATGCCATCCAACCATCTCATCCTCTGTCGTCCCCTTCTCCTCCTGCCCTCAATCTTTCCCAGCATCAGGGTCTTTTCAAATGAGTCAGCTCTCTCTCTATATGCTTATTTCTGGGCTCTCAATTCTGTCCCATGGGTCTGTGTGTATATCTTTTGTTCTCATACCATACCATCTTGAGTATTATTATTGTAGTATATTTTGAAATCAAGGAGGGCTTCCCTGGTGGCTCAGATGGTGAAGAATCTGCCTGAAATGCAGGAGACTTGGGTTCAATCCCTGGGTTGGGGAGATCCCCTGGAGAAAGTAATGGCAACCCACTCCAGTATTCTTGCTGCTAGACCATGCTGAATGGAAGTGGTGAGAATGGTCAGGTTAGTTAGGTATAAGCTCAACTGGCTCTCGTCCCCTTGCTCCCTCTCTATCTCTCTGAGGCTTCCAGGAGGGACAGGACTAGTCCATGGTCACACATGGCTCAAGGAGTAAACTGGACCATTATTTTTCTACTCCCCAGTCCTGGGCACAGTTTTGTGAACTGTGTACCTTCTTTGACCCAGTGTCCATTTAGAGCTTTCCTAATTTTAATGGGGTTGTGTTAGAGTTCTTTGTATATTTTGAGATAAAACCTTTATTAAATATGTGTTTGCAAATATTTTTTTCCCAGTTGTGTTGTTTTTTGATTTTTTGAATGAGGTTTTCACAACAGTAGCAATCTTTAATTTTATAACATCCATGGAATCTCTTGCTTTTCTTTCTGGAATGGTGTGTTTTGTGTTGTGTGTTACAACTACAAAGCTTGTGATCTACATGACCAAACCCAAGCTCATGTCAATTTTGTTTTGTGTTTTCTTCTATAATTTTGAATAGTTTTGCATTTAAAATTTGTGAGAAGGTAACAGGAAGGCCAGAGGCCCCCAAGCAGCAGGGGGAACTGCAAGTGGCAGACGTTTTTTGTTTTCTTTTGTTTTCCCCTTCTCTGTTGATCAAACAGGTTCTGCCTAAGACTAACTTTTTTTTTCTTTTCTCAAACCTTGGGCTAATAATGGCTCAACAAGGCAGTATTCATGGCAATTGTTTTATGGCCAGGAATGATACAACTTGTGCCATCCTATCTCAAAAATGCATATTGTGAGAGGGGGGGCCTGGTGAAACTCCCCTCACCCTTGAGGTGTTTCTTTTATCTGATTAGAAGCTCGCTAACAGACATAAAATGCCTTGCTAAAAACTAGCACGTGGGCATTCTATCTGCCCCTTCTGATGTCCATGTCCGAAGCTTTCTCTATCTCCCTTATACTTGAATAAAATTCTGTTACACAAAAAGCCCCAGTGGTCAAGCCTCGTCTCTGGCCCCGGATCAAATTCTTCTCCTCTGGAGGCAGCAAATCTCAGCATAGCACGTGGACAGTAGCAGCAACCTTTCAAGTTGTCTATAAATAATTTTGAGTGAATTTTGTGTACCTCGTAAAGTTTGCGTCTACATTTATTTCATTCTATGTGGTTTTCAATTCTTTGTTCTTTACGTATTTTTTAAAAGTTATGGGATATTGTCTTCAAAAGACCCAGCATCAGGGTCTTTTCCAATGAGTCAGTTCTTTGCATCAATACTTTGGCCACAAAGTATCGGAGCTTCAGCTTCAACATCTGTCCATCCAACGAATATTCAATTTGAGTTTGAATTTCCAGTTTAATGGGTTTCCCTAGTGGCTCAGCTGGTAAAGAATCCGGCTGCAATGCGGGAGACTTGGGTTCGATCCTTGGGTTGGGAACATCCCCTGGAGAAGGGAAAGGCAACCCACTCTAGTATTCTGGCCAAGAGAATTCCATGGACTGTATAGTCCATGGGGTCTCAAAGAGTCCGGCTCGACTGAGCGACTTTCGCTTTCCAGTTTAACAGACTCAGCAGTTCTGCCAGCAGCGGCCGCTGTGCCCCGTGACCTGTGAGTGAGGCGTGGCCGGCACTTTCCTTATTGACCACAGGGTGGCGCTGAGCCCGCGTGACTGACTCACAGCGCATGCGTGTTCCCTGCAGCTCCGACTTAGCGTAGCTGAGGGGAGTTTGTCCGCTCAGGTACGGCAGGGCTTCGTCTGGGACTCCCAGGTGAGCGCTCAATCGCCTTGGAAGTCGCTGGGGTGTCGGCTTCAGGACAACACGGGGCGGCGTCCACACTGATGGGAGCTGGGATTCCTGACGACTCAGGCGACGTCGAGAAGAAAAGGTGGGGAAAATTCAGGAGAAGTTTGGTGAAGTTTCCTGTGTGCGAATGACTACTGTTTTCAGGCGACCCAGGAGGCCGTGATGGAAAGCGGGGGTTTTAGTCAGTTGTAGACGGTGTAGACGGTGTCCGGGGCCCGTCTTTGGATGTGGTGTCTAGTTTTCCCAGCTCTGTTTATTGTGGGGACTGTCCTTCCCCTTGGTGAGTCCTCGGCCCCTTTGCCATGGATAACGGACCATCCATGTGGGCAGAATTCTGAGCCCTCTATCCTGTACCTCTGGCCGTGTGCCTGTTTTTTTGTGCCAATTCCGCACAGTTTTGTAGCTTCACCAGATTTAGTGTGGAGTCAGGGAGGGAGATGCCTACAGACGGTTCTTTCTTGGGGTCACCTTGGCTATTGGGGGTCCTTTGTGATTCACACAAATGTTAGGAGGATTTGCACTTTCTGTGAAAAATATCATTGGAAATTTAGGAAGGATTGCATTCACTGTGTGCTTTGAGTAGAATGGACATTTTAACAACCGTATTTGTTCTGTTCATGAACACAAGTTGTTCCGTCACTCAGTCCTGTCCGACTCTTTGCAACCCCATAGATTGCAGCGCGCCAGGCTTCCCTGTCCGTCATCAACTCCCGGAGCTTGCTCAGACTCATGTCCATCCAGGCAGTGAGGCCATCCAACCATCTCATCCTCTGTCACTCCCTTCTCCTCCTGCCCTCAGTCTTTCCCAGCATCAGGGTCTTTTCCAATGAGTCAGTTCTTTGCATCAATACTTTGGCCACAAAGTATCGGAGCTTCAGCTTCAACATCTGTCCATCCAACGAATATTCAGGCTATCAATGAATATTCATGGTGAGCAGAAGTATCTTTAACTAATTCTTCTGTTCCATGAGCACAGGTATCTTTCCAGTGATTTGTATCTTCTTTGGTTTATTCATCATTGTCTTAAAGTTTTCAGTGTACGGGTCTTTGACGTCCTTTGTTAAATTTATTCCTTGATATTTAGTTCTTTTTGATGCAATTGTAAATAGAGTTTTTTCACTTTTGGATGGTTCATTATTATTGTTTAGGAATGCAGTTGATTTCTGTGTATTTATTTTGCATCTTTACTGAATTCATTTATTATTTCTAGTAGTTTTTTGGTGGAATGATGTAGAAAATTGGAATTTTAAATCCCAGTTTCTGCCACATCCAGGTTGTCCACAACAGGGAGGAAAGGGAAGTCCTTTATGTTGTTGTTGTTGTTGAGTTGCTCAGTTGTGTCCGACTCTTTGTGACCCCATAGACTGCAGCACACCAGGCTTCCCTGTCCTTTGCCATCTCTAGGAGCTTGCTCAAACTTGTGTCCATTGAGTTGGTAATGCCATCCAACCATCTCGTCCTCTATCGTACCCTTCTCCTCTGCCTTCACTCTTCCCCAGCATCATGGTCAGGCTTCCCTGGTGGCCCAGATGGTAAAGAATCTGCCCACAATGCAGAAGGCCTGGGTTCAATCCCTGGGTTGGAAAGATCCCCTGGAGAAGGAAATGGCAACCCACACCAGTGTTCTTGCCTGAGAAATCCCATGGACAGAGGGTCCTGGAAGGCTATAGTCCATGGGGTTGCAAAGAGCCTCTATAGGGAAGCCCTAATATAGTCTTCCCACAGTGGCTTCTGAATTCCATGTGGATTTTGAGTGAACTGGATCTGGATAAGGCTTGGCCTCTATATGGAAGTTTAATATTTTCTTTGCTTTTCTGGCATGGTTTTGACATGGTACTTTGAAAAGTATTTTATTTTCCAGTAATTTCAGATGTATAGACAACTTTATGTACATGAGAGCAAGTTTTGTGTCTTGATTAGATATATCCCTAAATATTAATGTTAACATTTAAATGGAATTATTTTTATAAGCTCATTTTCAGATTATTTATTGCTAGTGTATATGTACAAGATAGGTTTTTGTAAAGTGATATTTTGTCCTATGACTTTGCTGAATTAGTTGACTAGTCAAATAATTTTTCGTTGTTATAGGAAGTTTTGCATATAAGATAGTGTGATCTGTGTTCTGTGAGCAGACACAGTTTTAATTTTTCTGTTCATGTATGAATGCCTTTTATTTCTTTCCTCAGACCTCTGGGTAGAACTTCCAGTACCCTACTGAGTAACAGTGGTGAAGGCCGGCTTCCTGTCCTTGTTCCCAATTTCAGGAGTAAATCTTCCACTGTTTTTCACTGAGCATGAAGCTTGATGTGGCTTTGTATGCTACTCTCACATTGAACAAATTTCCTTTTATTCCTACTTTCTTGAGTGTTTGCATCATGAGATAGCACTGGACTTTGATTATAGCTTCCTCTGCAGTAATTGAAATGATCATGTGTTTCTGCTTCACAGTTTATAGTGGTTCAATACACTGCTTAGTTTTAATATGTGGAACAACCTGACATTTCTGGTGTAGAGATATTGCTTATGGCACCGTCCATTCAATGTTCTGATGGTTTCATGTTGCTGTAATTTTGTGGAGAATTCTTGCTTTCATGTTTATACGGTATACTGGTGTAGTTTTCTTATTATTACGTACTGTTTGATTTGATTAGCTTTGGCTTGGTGTTGGTGGCTTGAAGGGATAGCCTTAGGGCTGAGACTGGTGTGCGGGCTGGGTTATGGGTTATGGTTGCTGAAAAGTGATGCTCATGTTGCAGACCAGGCCACCTGCCTCTGACATCCCCATCCCGCCAGCTCCTGCCTGGCCCTCTAGAGACTGCTCAGTGCCCAGAGGGCAGGGGTGGTCCCCTAGTTGGCCTCCCTCCTGCCTCTGCCTGTCCATCTGTCCTGCCTGAGTCAGGGCACTGCTTCCTCCATGAGGCTTCTGGATTCTGGCCTTGGAACCCCACCCCCCCTACACACACATCCCCACAAGCTGTGTTGACCACCAGGATTTGTCACCTCAAGAGGCCCAGGAACTTGGACTCCCCAGGACCTCAGAATGGGACTTTGTGTGCAGATGGGCCACTGCAGAGCTGCCCAGGTTGAGATGAGGTCACTGACCTCTATGTGAGGGGGGAGCAGTCCTCATGGGGGAGAAGGAAGGTGAAAGCAGAGACAGAAATGGGCAAAGAGAGACCTGGAACCAGCTGACCACAGAGCCTGCAGGAGGAGCAGGCCCCCAGCACCTGGACCTAGGGCTCCAGGCCTGAGGGTAAGTGTCCCCTATTACACCCCTCACACCTCCCCCCACACACCTGGTGTTCTGTGTTGGGGCCACAGGAATCCCAAACCTGGCCTGTGGAGGCTGGGGCGTCGTGCTTGTTGAAACCCAGGGCAGTCACTAGCTGCCTCCCTCTGGACGTAACCCCGCCCTTTCCCGGAGGAGGGACCCAAGGTCCAGGAAGACCCACTCTTCCCTGTGGTATGGCTGCCTGCCCCCTGTCCACTGGGCATCTCAGGCCCGAGAAAGAAGCCACAGTGGTGTAGTGACCATGGTGAGTGCCTGCAGGTCGCCCATACCCACCTCCTGCCCTGAGTGTGGCCATCTTAGAAGGGGCCCTCTAGACCCCGATGCAGGTGCCTCGTTTCACAGGGTAGGCCCTTGCGCCTTGTTCTCGGAGGAGGGTGTCGAGAGCCGTGGTGACCGACGCCTGTGAGTCTGTGGGCCAGAGAGGTCTTGCCCAAGAGCCCAGGCACAGCTGGGCCAGGACGGATCCACCCCTCCCCTCCCGTGTATCCCATGGAGTGAGGATCAATTCCCATTAACCCCCAGGAAGAGACAAAACCCCCAGAGGACTAGACCGTCCACAGATCGGGGACTGAGTGTGCGCCTCATTCCCTCAGAGAGAGCAATGTCTTCACCAGGGCCTCCAGATTGGCCCATGTCCCCGCCAACATCCAGCCTCGGGGACCATCCAGACAGAAATCCCCTTCCAGGAGCAGGGGCCCCTGTGCTTATAGACCCCGCCTTTGGGAAAGGGGGCCGGCCCGAGGGACGATGGGCGTGCCCCAGTGCCCCACGCTCACTGACCATCGTCCCCACCCCCCTGCCCCCTCCTGCTCCCTGTGGCCTCACCCCCTCATTTGGAGACCCTCCTCTCTAGGCTCCAG
Source organism: Bos indicus (assembly GCF_029378745.1). Lineage (NCBI taxonomy): Eukaryota > Metazoa > Chordata > Mammalia > Artiodactyla > Bovidae > Bos > Bos indicus. Next base: position 19,423,453 of record NC_091773.1, on the reverse strand, counting down.
GCACCCACGCTTCCCACCTCATCCCCATTTCTCTCCAGTTCAGTTTGCCCTTTTCCACACCGGGTGAAGAGGAGAGTGAACACCTCATGCCGGTGTTTGCAGCTGTGTCGATGGATGCAGCTGTGTCGATGTCCAGCTAGACCTGGCTGCGGTCTAGCTGGACACCGGGTGGTTTCCAGGGGTACAGGGCTCGGCGTCGCCCAGCAGGGAGCAGCTCTGACACTCGTGCCCCACACCCCTCGTCCAGCCTCAGGGGTGACCCAGGACCCTCCCTGGGCTTCCCCGACCCTTGGTCGGTGTCCTCCATCATGCGCTGACAGGCGAGGGTTCCCTCCAAATGCTCCTAAACGCTTCACCCCAACACCCTTCCCGCAGTCGGCCCCTTGTCCTGTGGGGATGCCCCACCCTCACCAGGTCTCGACTGCATGGCAAGGGCAGACATCAGGCCCGTTGTATGCACTGCTGTGCATCCTGCTGTGTACACAGGTATGACCCTGCCCCAGGACTGGGAAATGCAGCCCTACAGGGGATGTGGGGAGACGTGACTGACCACAGGGTGGACGTCAGCTCTCAGCTCACGGGCGAGGGCAGCCGGCTTCTCGCTCCTGGGACCCTTTCTCACCCAGCCTGACCATGACCTGGCTTTGTTCCACCCTGTTGTCCCTCTGTTGGCCTTGCTCTGTGAGCATAACAGGCCAGTGTGGCCAGTGGCCACAGACTGAGGCACATGGACACTAGCTGACCCCGTGCGCCCTTGCTGGCCACTCGGGACAGGCGCTGCCCTGGGGCCTGTGCGCTGGGGGCTCAGCTGTGCACAGAGAGCCCAGGCCTCTGCTTCTGGCTCTGGAGTCACCTTGAGTCTGCCGGGGGTGTCTCTGCTCCCTGGGCCTCTTTTCCAGGCTGGTCTGTTATGATGGCATGGTGCGTGGTGGGGCTTCCCGAGTCCCCGGGGGGCTGGAGGCTGAGGTCAGGCACATCCTGGCCCCATGTTGATGTGACAGACCCCAGTAAACCCTGCACCTCAGGACTCAGGTGGGCTTCCTGGGCTGCTACAGCCAAGGAGGCTGGACTCTGCTCCACACATGTCCTTGCTGAGTTTAACTGCATCCTTCATCATAACTAACCCTGAGTATAACAGCTTCAGGGACTTCTGGGAGGCGGTCTCTGGATCCCTGACTCTGCAATCAGGGTCAAAAATGGTGGAGGGTCATGGGGCCCTGGAATCGAAGGGCCCTCTACCAGGGGGGTGGGTAGGAGACCCCAGGTGGTAGTTAGCTGAGTCCAAGGCCCTCCCAGGTATGAGGCATCCTAGCCCCTGTGCATCACAAAGAAGCCTGGTCCCTGCTTCTGAGAAATTCCCTAGGGTGGGTCCTGGTGCCAGAGGTGCCCCTATGCTGTGGCTCCTGAGTTTCCAGGGAGGACAGAGGAGTGAGGAGAGACTTGTCCACAGAAAGAGAGATTCTGTCAGAACAGAGCCTAGGGCTGCCACACCCCAACCTCCACCACCAGCCCAGGTGCACTGCGGCATGGCCGTGAGAGCAAGGCTCCTTCCCCCACAAGACACGCAGGACACGTGGGGCACTGGCCACTGGACCCCCAACTCAGTGTTAAAACCTCCCACTCAGGCCTGTTGAGTGAGAGACACCATTTGAAGACTATTAATGGGGTGGGGTGGGTGGGAGTGAATGCCCAGGGGGGTGAAGCTGGGGTGGGGCAACTTGGAAAGTCACCCAAGGCCAGGCTCTCCCTGCAGCAACCCCCCATGTGAACCCAGGTGGAGGTGGACCCCTCGAGTCAGAGCCCCAACGGTTCAGACACTACATTCTGGGCCTTTGGGGCACCAGTGCCCAAGCAGCCCCCGTTCTTGTCTATACCTGCTGCAGTCAGGGCTGGCCCTGTCTTCGTCTTCTTACTAGTATTTTATTTGTATTTTTGGAGAAGATTTTTTCACAAGAAACACGGATTTTTTTTTTTTTTTTCAAACAAAAGGTTTACACATTAAGAATCTATTGTTTTGGAAGAATAGAAAAAGTCTCTTCGGCTAGCAAGGCATAATTCAGATCGGAGGAACTAGTGAAGCAAGTTATATCCTGGAAGTTCTGATTGATCCAGTTTTAGGAATAAGATTGACTGTCTTCTTATCTAGTTGTGTAAGGCTCCTAATGTGCTGTCTCAGCTCGAGACTGGTAACACTCACAATCGAGCCTCCATGGTCCCATCTGGTGTGGACACGGCTGGCTCACTCTCCAGGAGGCTGCATCTGTTCACAGAGGCCACCAAGCTGCTCCCCAGGTGCCCCAGTCCTGTTGTTACTATTGAGGGCACAGACCTCTGCTCTCTGCCTGTTCCCACTCCTGCTGGGCTGACTTCTGTCTGGCCTTCTCCACTCTACTGACAGGCTCTTTAACTCTGGGTTTTTCTTTACATGCAGGTGGATCCATGGCTTGGCTTCTGCAGACTTCTTCACCAGCGTTGACCTGGATGGCACAGAAGAAGGTTGATCCCTGGGTCCAGAGTCCAGCCCCGCCACTGCCCTGTCTTCTTCATGGCCAAGTTCTCACCCGTCCCAGCAGGCCTCTTGGGGGCCACTGGGATGGGGTGTCCATGGCAGGAGCAGGGGTCCACGACGGGATGGGGGTGTCCACACCAGGACTGGAGGGTCTTTGGGGGGCTGGAGGCCACGGGGCAGGCAGGAAGGCTCCCAGCATTCAGGCGGGTCCACACATCATGGTCGTAGGCCCGCCCACAGTGCACCAGGCTGTCGATGTGGTAGAAGGTGCAGTGGTCCGGGGACCACCAGTCCAGCCTGCGCAGGTGCCTGACCACCAACTGGTCAGTGTAGAGTATGCACAGGGAGCCCTGGCCATGCTCCCGCACTTCGGGAGGACACTCAGCATGGTCCCTGGGATCACCAGGAGGTCAACCAGCAGGGTCCCCCCAGGCAACCTCACTAAGTTACAGTAAGAAACAAAAGACACCTCCATGCAGGAAGACGGAAAGTCACCAGCCTGAATGCTGTCCTGAGGAAGGCAGGCTGGCATCTGGGAACTGGGTGCTGTATGGAGTGAATGAGTGGCTCCCAGATGCTATGTCCATGTCATGACTTCAGAATTTGAAAATGGAACCTTCTTTGGAAGTAGGTCTTTTGCAGGTGTAATTGGTTACAAATCTGGAGAGGAGGTCATCCTGGATTGGGGTGGCCCTAAATCATTGAGAGCGTCCTTCTAAGAGACACAAACACAGAGGAGATACCAGGTGAAGATGGAGCCAGAGGTGGGAGGGAGGGGGCCACAAGCCCAGGAACACCTGGAGCCCAAAAAACTGGAAGAGGCAGGAAGGACCCTGTGCTGGAGCCTCTGGAGGGACCGCAGCACTGGGACACCCTGACCACAGACGGCTGGTCTCCAGCCTGAGAGGGGACAGGCTTCCGGTGTTCAGAGCCTCCGTGTGTGGTCATTTGTCACCGCTGCCCCAGGAAGCTCATGCAGCTGGTGGGAAGCTCCCTGCCCTGTTCTAAAGCCTCCCTCCCATTAGGGGCAGGCCCCTGCACCGGTGCTGTTTGCACTAACCATGAGGTTCATGCTGAGCCTGGCTCCCCTTCTGGGCACTGGTATTCTGGAGGGAGAGGGCAGATACCACCACATGACCAGCCCCCAGCTGGGTGCCAAGTCTCCAGTGAGCTTCCCTGGGGAGTTGGGGTGGGGGTGACTGTCAGGGCTTTGCCCTTTGTCATGGGGGAAGAGACACCCCAGACACCCTCGAGGAGGGAGAGGCACGATGGGTGAGTGACCGGCTCAGGGCCCCCACTGGTGCCTCCCCACTGCGCCCTGAGGCCCGTCAGAGCTGTGAGCACCCCAGCCGGTGCTGAGCCCTGGAGCCCCCCAGCAGGCCCCGCCCCTTCCTCCACTTCTAGTAGGTGGGACACCCCTTCCCCTTGTCACTTCAAGAGCACTGCAGGCCCTGCCCGCTTTGTCCTCTTCTAGTTGGTGCAACACCCCTTCTTGTCATTCCAGGAGCACTGCAGACCTCGCCCTCTTCCTCAATGTCTAGTAGGTGTCACACCCCTTCTCCTTGTCACTGTAGGAGCACAGCAGACCCCGCCCCCTTCCTCCACATCTAGTAGGTGGGACACCCCTTTTTGTCATTCCAAGAGCACAGGAGACCCTGTGTCTTCTTCCATGTCTAGTAGGTGGGACACCCCTTCTCCTTGTCACTCCAGGAACAGTTCTGGAGCCAATGTGTGACTGGTTCTGGGGTTTGCAGGCTGAGCCCCTGATTCTGTGCCCCCTTCACCACATGAGCACTAAGAGCAAGCTATCTACCCTGCTGCCTGAATGCCCTCACCCCCACTCAGTATTCTCAGGGAAGGATTAGAGGCTTCTGTAGCAGCATCTGAACCCTCCTTTAATAGGGGTATCCTTGTTCACAACCCTTTAACCCCAACCTTTAGCTGCTGCTGCTAAGTCGCTTCAGTCATGTCCGACCCTGTGCGACCCCATAGACGGCAGTCCACCAGGCTCTGCAGCCCCTGGGATTCTCCAGGCAAGAACACTGGAGTGGGTTGCCATTTCCTTCTCCAGTGCATCAAAGTGAAAAGTGAAAGGGAAGTCGCTCAGTCATGTCTGACTCTTAGCGACCCCAGGGGCTTCTGTAGCAGCATATGAACCCTCCTTTAATAGGGGTGTCCTTGTTCACAACCCTTTAACCCCAACCTTTAGCAGGAGGTAACAAAAGTCTCTAAGGTAAAGGTTCCAGAGAAGAATGGTAGCTACAAGCAAAACTAGATGGAACCAGCTGGGACCAAGCTGGCAATGAATCTGACTTCCAACAGACATTGTGTGTTGATTTTTCTGTATTATTGATGTTGGAGATAAATGGGCTCTAGATTAGACATAACTGGCCTCCTGTTTGCATTTCACGGGACACAAATAAGTGTACTTTATTTCATGGTGGATACTTACAACTGTTAGCATTTCTGAAGGAAGAGTTAGATGGGCTAGGTATTTTCAGTCAGCCTCCTGTTTGCCCTCTGAAATGGAAATAACAACAGAGAGTAAATAGCCAGTGTTTGTCTCTTGCAAACACCTTAAGGTAACAGTCACGGCAAGGACAAAGAAGGGGGCGCAAAATCCTGTATGAGTAAAAAGTTAAGGGATCTCTGCCCACCACTCTTTTGGGACAAGGGAGACACTACGTGTGCACAGAAGGTCTTCTTATGGGTCAAAACTCAAGAGATAATGCCAGGAGCAATGAGTCTTGCTTTTCCCAGAAGACTTCACTTCAAGATCCATCCTGGCTGAAGAGTGAGTGTGCACCCAAGGGGAGGGTCCCAGGGTAGGTCAGGTGTGGGAAAAGAAACCGGATAATCAGCCTGAAGGAAAACAACGACCCGGAAGAACTGCCCCATATAAGTGACTTAACCATCTCTTTACTCACTTAACCCTCTTCCTCACTCGGGGGGACGCCCACACCCTTTCTCTGCTGTGCTTCTATCTTAACAAGCCGTTTCTCCCTGTGCTTCCCCATTTGTTGTTATTCTATGTCTCTAAAAAATTTATACCTGAATTTAGTTTCTGTCTCTGTGATAAATACACTTTTCACCGTGGGTAAAGATCCAGGGAAAAATGGCTTCTAGCTTCTAGCCCTTGCCGATCTGGTGGCTAGGATTCGTGGTTCTCATCCAGGTTCCCCAGGTTCAATTCCTGGGCAGGGAATTAAGATCTCCTTTCATGTCACCACTGGCTGCTAACTTGATCATTATATTAAGTGACACACCTACTGGTGGCCATACACAACGTGAAGAACCAAAAAAAGGTAAAAATGAGGTGGCCCCCTGCTAATTCGGAAAAGCCCTGCCCTTCCCCTAAACGTACCTGCCTCCCCAGCATTAGCCTCACTCCTCCTCCCAGTGTCTTTACTGTTTAAAATCAAACCACTTTCCCCAGGTGGGCGAGAAGTTGAGCTGTGAACTTAGTTCCTGCTTCTCTGTTCTTTGGCGTCTGAGTAAAGCCTGTGCTGTGTTGCTCTTGGCTTTGATTTCATAATTGTCCTCTTGAGCCCAAGTGGAAAAAGGAAGCCTTCCCTGTTGAGGCAGAGAGCCTTGACCAGGCTAGGGCCTGAGCAGAGTCCATAGGACAACTTGGTGACAATCTGTGAGGGGATGGTGGTCTCTGCCTGTGGGGTGGTGGAGGGCACACCTACAGCTACAGTACTGGCTCCAAGGATGAGCATCAGGACGCAGAGATGATGTGAGCCAGATGATGCTCTTGTGAGGGCAAGAGTCAGGCTCTAGTGAGGACCACATTCAGGCTGTCTTGATGACCAGAGACAGGGCCCAGTGAGGGCCAGAGCCAGGCCCTAGAAAGGATGAGATTCAGGCCCTAATGAGGATGAGTGTCAGTGCCTAGTGAGGACCTGAGTAAGGCTGTAGTGAGGACCAGACGGGGCCGAGTGAGACCCAGAGTCACGTTCCAGTGAGGCAGAGTCAGGCCACAGTGAGGCACAGTTTCAGGCCGTATAGGAAAGAGTCAAGCCTCACTAAGTGAGGAGGAGAGTCAGGTTCTAGTTAGGACCAGAGTCAAGCCACAGTGTGGACCAGAGTTAAAACCCCATGATGACCAGATTCAGGGTCTAGTGAGGAAGAGTGTCCAGCCCTACTGAGGGCAAGAGTCATGCCATGGTGAGGATCAGAGCCAGGCCATAGTGAGGACCAGATTCAGGGCCCAGTGTGGAACAGTGTCAAGCTCCAGTAAGGACAAGAGTCAGGCCCCCATGAGGTAAACAGTCAAGCTGTAAGTAGGCAAGATTCGGGCCATGGAGGACAGAGTCGACATAGTGAGGATGAGAGTCTGACCATGGTGAGGATGAAAGTCAGGACAAAGAGAGGACCAATGTCAAACTGTAGTGAGGACCAAAGTTAGAGCCCAGTGAGGACCAGACTCAGGGCACCGTGAGGACCAGAGTCAGCATCTAGTGAGGACAAGTGTCAGGACATAGGGAGGACAAGTGTTAGGCCCTAGTGAGGACGAGAGTCAGGATATTGTGAGGACCAGAGTCAGACTGTAGGGAGGATCAGACTTGGGCCCATTGAGAACCACAGTCATGGCCTATTGGGTACCAGAGTCAGGCCCCAGTGAGGCAAAGAGTCAGGTCATAGAGAGGCAAAGAGTCAAGTTGTAGAGAGGACAAGTAATGTCATAGTGAAGACCAGAGTTGGACCATAGTGAGAACCAGAGTGAGGGCCCAGTGAGGAACAAACTCTGAAGTCAGTGAGGACCAATCTCAGGGTGCAGTGAGAACCAGAATCAGCATCTTGTGAGGACAAGAGTCAGGCCCAGTGAGGACGACAGTCAAGCCCTAGTGAGGACCACAGTCAGGTCCCAGTGAGGCAAAGAGTCGGGTAGTAGAGAGGACAGAATAAAGTCAAAGAGAAGACCAGAGTCAGGCCATAGTGACAAAGACAGTCAGGCCACAGAGAGGACCATAGTCACAGCATATTGAGAAGCAATGTCAGATAATAGAAAAAATGTGAGGATGCTGTGAGGACCAGAGTCAGGCCCAGTGAGGATGACAGTCAGGCCCTAGTGAGGACTCAGGCAAAGAGTCAGGCAGTAGAGAGTAAAGAATCAAACCTTGGTGAGGTGAATCAGGCCATGGTGAGGAGCAGAGTCACATCCCAGTGAGGCAAAGAGTCAGTAGAGAGGACAGAATAAAGTCGAAGAGAAGACCAGAGTCAGGCCATAGTGACAAAGACAGGCCACAGAGAAGACCATAGTCACAGCACATTGAGAAGCAGTGTCAGATAACAGAATAAGTTTGAGGATGCTGTGAGGACCAGAGTGAGGCCATACTGAGGATGAGTCAGGCCCTAGTGAGGCCAAGAATTGGTCCCTAGTAGCATACGAGTCAGTGCCTTGAGAGGATGAGATTCATGCCATAGTGGGGCAGAGTCAGGCATAGTGAGGACCAAAATAGGGCCAGGTGAAGAATCATCTCAGGTTCCAGTGAGGACAAGAGTCAGGCCCCAGTGAGTCAAAAGTCAGACTCAAGTGAGACAAAGAGTCAGGTAGTTGAGAGGACAGTGTCAAGCCATAGAGAGGACCAGAGTCTGGCCACAGTGAGGACCAGACAGGCTGTATAAAGTACTAGAGCCAGGGCCCAGTGAGGACCTGAGTCAGGGCCCAATGAGGACTAGAGTCAGGCCCAGTGAGGCAAAGCATCAGGCCATAGAGAGGACCAGAGTCAGGCCATAGGGAGGGCAAGAGCAGGCCGTAGAATGGACGAGAGTCGGGCAGTAAAGAAGATCAGTAACAGGGCCCAGGGAGGAACAAAGTCTGGGCCCAGTGAGGACCGGAGACAGGCCCTAGTGAGTATGAGAGTCAGGCCCTGGTGAGGATTTGAGTCATGCCATAATTAGAACTAGAGTCAGGCCACAGGGAGGACCAGACTCATGGCCCAGTGAGCAGCAGTGTAAGGCTCCGATGAGGACAAGAAACAGGCCCCAGTGAGGCAGAAAGGAGAGAGGAAAGAGTCAGGTCATAGGACAAAAGCCAGGCCATGATGAGGAGGAGAGTCATGTCAGGGTGAGGATGAGAGTCAGGCTAAAGTGAAGACGAGTCAGGCTTTAGTGAGAACCACAATCAGGACAGAGTTAGGCCCCAGTGAGGCAAAGAGTCAGGCAGTTGAGAGGACTGAGTCAAGCCGCAGAAAGGACAAGAGTCAGGTCACAGTGAGGACCAGGCAGGCTGTAGAGAGGACCAGACTCAGGCCCTTGTGAAGACGAGAGTAAGGCCCTAGTGATGACCAGAGTCAGGTCATAGTGAGGCAAAGAATCAGGTCGTAATTAAGACCAGATTCAGTTGTAGACAGCAGCAGGGTCAGGCCATAGAGGAAGAGAATCATGCCACAGAGAGGACCAGTGTCCTGAAATAATCAGGACCAGACTCAAGGCCCATGAGGACCAGAGTCAGGGCCTAGTCATAAGCAGTGTCAGGTAATAGGAAAAGGATGTAGTGAGGACCAGAGTGAAGCTGTAGTGAGGACCATGCTGCTGCTGCTGCTGCTAAGTCGCTTCAGTCGTGTCCGACTCTGTGTGACCCCATGGACGGCAGCCCACCAGGCTCCGCTGTCCCTGGGATTCTCCAGGCAAGAACACTGGAGTGGGTTGCCATTTCCTTCTCCAATGCACGAAAGTGAAAAGTGAAAGGGAAGTCGCTCAGTTGTGTCCGACTCTTCGAGACCCTATGGACTGCAGCCCACCAGGCTCCTCCGTCCATGGGATTTTCCAGGCAAGAGTACTGGAGTGGGGTGCCATTGCCTTCTCCGGTGAGGACCATAGTGATGTGGTAATGAGGATCAGAGTTTGGCTATAGTGAGGAGTAGAGCAAGGCCCTAGTATGGACGAGAGCCAGGCCCTAGTGAGGACCAGAGTCAGGACCCAGTGAGCCAAATACCCAGGCCTCAGTGTGGCAAAGAGTCAGACCATAGTGATGCAAAGAGTCAGGTTTCAGTGAGGATAGCATCGGGCCATAGATAGGACATGGTCAGGACCTAGAGAGGACCAGAGTCAGGCTGTAGGAAGTACCAGGGTTAGGCCATCGTGAATAACTAGGGTCAGGTCATAGTGAAGACCAGAGTCAGGGCTAGTGGCAAAAAAGTCAGGTCCCAGTGAGGGCCTGACTGAGCCTGACAGCAGAGTCAAGCTGTTGTGAGGCAGAGATTCAGGCTGAGGGAGGCAAAAGTCAGGCCACAGTGAGGCATAGAGTCAGGCTGCAGTGAGGACCAGAGTGAGGCCATAGTGAGGACAAGGATTAGGATGTAGTGAGGACCTGGGTGAGGCTTCAGTGAGGACCAGAGTCAGGCCATCGAGAGGAGCAGGGTCAGACTGTAGTTAGGACCCTTTGGAGGACCAGAGTCAGGCCATAAGGATGACCAGAGTCAGGGCCCAGTGAGGACTGGAGTCAGGCACCTGTGACAAAATAGGCCCAAGTGAGGGAGAGTCAGGCTGAATGAGACAGAGTCAGGCCACAAAGTCAGCTGCAGTGAGGACCAGAGCCATGGCCCGGTGAGGACCAGAGTCAGGCCCAGTGAGGATAAGAGTCAGCTCAAGTGAGGACAAGGTTAGGACAAACTGAGGACCAGAGTAGGGCACAGTGAGGACCAGAGTCAGGCCATAGAGGACAGAGACAGGCCATAGTGAGGACTTTGTCAGGCCCTGGTGAGAATGAGAGTCAGGCCCTAGTGAGGCCCAGACTCAGACTTTAGTGAGGACGAGCCTAGGGAGCAGTGAGGATGAGTGTCAGCACTAGTGGGGACAAGAGTCAGGCTCTAGTGAGGATGAGAGGAGCAGAGTCAGGTCCCAGTGAGGCAAAGGGTCAGGCCATAGAGAGTACAGAGCAGAGCCACAGAGAGAGCCAGAGTCAGGTCCGCATGAGGAAGAGAGTCACCAGAGATTGAGGACCAGAGTCTGGCCATAGTGAGGACAAGACTCAAATCACTGAGTCAGCCATAGAGAGAAGAGGAGTCAGGCTGTAGAGAGACAGTCATGCCATAGAGAGGACCAGTGTCTGGGCCCAGTAAGGAGAAGACTCAGGGCTCAGTGAGGACAAGAGTCAGGGCCTAGTGATAGATAGTGTCAGGTAATAGGAAAAGAGAGGGCATACAGTGAGGGCCAGAGCAAGGCTGTAATGAGGACCAGAGTGAGGCCTTAGTGAGGGGCATGGTGAGGCCCTAGTGTGTACGAGAGTCAGGCATTAGTGAGGATGAGAGTCTGAGACCAGTGAGCCAAACAGTCAGGTCCCTTTGTGGCAAAGAGTCAGGCCACAGTGTGACAAAGTGTCAGACCACAGTGATGCAAAAAGACAGGTTGTAGTGAGGCAAAGTGTCTGACTTCGCGACTCCATGGACTGTAGCCTGCCAGACTCCTCCATCCAGGCAAGAATACTGAAATGGGTTGCCATTTCCTTCTCTAGGGGATCTTCCCAACCCAGGGCTTGAACCTGGGAGTCTGCACTGCAGGCAGACTCTTTACCATCTGAGCCACCAGGGAAGACCAGAGCCATTATAAGAGCTATGCAATTGGATATTTGAACAATTTATCTCTAATATGAAAATAAAAGTGTAATTTCTCAGTTGTCTCAGACTCTTTGTGACTCCATAGACTGTAGCCTACCAGGCTCATCCATCCATGGGATTTCCCAGGCAAGAGTACTGGATTAGGTTGTCATTTCCATCTCCAGGTGATCTTCCCAACCCAGGGATTGAACCTGGTCTCCCGCATTGCAGGCAGATGCTTTACCATCTGAGCCACCAAGGAAGCCCATATCTCCAATATAGAGGTTGTTAATGCTGTACTGTAAACCTCTTGCACTTGTCACCATCTTTGTTTAGTTCAGTAATATCTTGTGGTTTAGCTTCTGTCTTCTGTGTATAGTAAGCTAATCACTGATTGAAAATATGTATAACTTTGCTTTATGCTATTTTATATTTCACAGCAATATCCCTGTTAACATCTGTCAAAGAACTTGCTATGGAAACTGAACCATAACATACCATATTATACATGCAGATTTAACATTTTGTTTCATATCCTTTCTGGTGGAAATTTTGTCCATATGTTCAATTTTATATTACTCTGTATTTCAGTGTTTTAATTTTCTTTTCAATAAAAGTAGAAGTTATTTGATATGCTAATACTACACTGTCATACATAGGGAATTTCTTTTTAGCCTTTAAAACTAAACTATTTTTGCTGTATGATTTTAGAAAATAGAGTATATGGGAAAAGACAGCTAAAACAAATTATGCTTTAGAACTTTCCCATACCTAGAAATTAGAAAACTTTAAATATTGAAAATTAATAATTATATAGAAAATATTTGAATTATTAAGAAGATTATGTTATTATTTAACCTTCATAAGTAAAATAAAAGTATTGTATCTAAAATATGGTAATACAGGAATCAGGTATTGATTCCTTTGATATTTTATTGGAGTATAGAGGCTTTAAAATGTTGTGTTAGTTTCTGCTAAATAGCAAAGTGAATCAGTTATACCTATACATATATCTACTCTTTTTTAGATTTCCTTCCCGTTCAGTTGAGCACAGAGCATTGAGTACAGTTCCCTGTGCTGTACAGCAAGTCATTATTAGTTACCTATTTTATATAGTGTTACTGTTGTTTAGTCCTTACGTCATGTCTGACCCTATTACAACCCCATGGACTGTAGCCCACCAGGCTCCTCTGTCCATGGGATTTCCAGCAAGAATATTGGAGTTGGTTGCGATTTCCTTCTCCAGGGCATCTTCTCAACCTCAGGGATCAAACCCATGTCTCTTGAGATGGCAGGTGAATTCTCTACCACTGAGCCACCAGGAAAGCCCATTTTATATATAGTAGTATATATTAATAAATGTCAATCCCAATCTCTCAATTCACTTTAAAATAAAAAAAAAATGCAGGTGGGAAAGAAGAAGTAAATTAGACTTATAAAACAATCATTTAAAATTATTTAACTGGGTATGTTGAGTTGTTTCACTCAAGATATTTACTGATTACTGAGTTGATTTCTTAGTGGATTAGTGTTAACATTGCACTTTGCAGCATAGGTCAAAATTATGGCCTTTTAGGCCATTTCAACCAATTTTAGGTCTTTGTGGAGGACAGGAAATTGAAGATGGGGAGATGGTCTGAATTGAATTACCCATTTGGTGTATCACAAAGCATTCCACATTAACATTTATTGTATCATTGAGCAGTTTACTTGTAATAAATAACATTGCAATTTTGCTTCAAAAATAATAAAACAACTGTTTAAATGCTAACTCCCATTTTAAGAAAAAGAAAATCTATCCTATTACATTTTAGCTAAATTCTACTTTAAACTGCTTGATGCCCTTGTTTATTATTCCTGAGTTGTTTCATATCTATTTTCATTAAGTACTCAATTCCTAATCTTCAGATCAGAAACTTCTCTTCTATGCATTCCTCTGATACACAATAGGTCTTGCTTTTGACACTGTATTAAAAATCTCTCTGTAACCATCGTGTGGTAGGCAGAATCTGGATGGCCCCCTAATTCCCTCCTTGTTGATGCACAAGACCTGCACAACCTGGAGAATGGAGAAGACCTATGAATATGAGGGTTATTGTTCTCTTGTGTGGAGGTACGTTTTCCTACTGGCTTTAAAGAAGCTGCCATATTGTGACAGGGCCAAGGTGACTAGGGTCTGAGGGTTGTCTCTAGAATCTGAGATCAGTCCCTGGGGACCTCAGTCCTACAGCTGCAAGAGACCGAGTTCTGCCAACAACTTGAATGAGCTTGGAAGAGGACTCTGAGCCCCAGATGGGAATGCAACCTAGGCCAAAATCTTGGTTACATCCGTGTTACACACCAGCAGAGATTCCATCTCCATTGGGCCTGGACTTCTGACCTACAGATACTGTGAGACAGTAAGTGGATGTTGTCTTAAGTCTTTAAGTTTGTGGTAATTTGTTTATAGCAATAGAAAACTAACACAATCTGAGTTCCTTTTCTATACTCTTTTTCACTTCTTTTCTGCCATAGATTAACTAGTAGCAAGTGGGCCCTACATGATTAATCTCAAAATGGGCAATTAAGATAACAATTGTAATGGAAACTTGGCTAATCAAAGCTGGTTTACCTTGTGTTAATGCAGAAGAAAATGGCAACTCACTCCAGTACTCTTGCCTGGAGAATCCCATGGACAGAGGAGGCTGGCAGGCTACATACAGTCCATGGCATTGCAAGAGTCTGACATGACTTAGCGACTAAACCATCACTGCCAAGGCAACATTCTGTAAGTGCTCTTACCTGAGCCACTTCTATTTTGTACTTGTGTGTTTTCTGAATTCAGATATAATATTCTTAAAAATCCCTTGTTGTTGTTCATACTGTTAATGCTGTTTATGGGGTTCTCAAGGAAAGAATATTGAAGTGGTTTGCCATTCCCTTCTCCAGTGGACCACATTTTGTCAGAATTCTCCACCATGACCCATCCATCTTGGGTGGCCCTACATGGCATGGCTCATAGTTTCACTGAGTTAGACAAGGCTGTGGTCCATGTGATCAGATTGGTTAGTTTTCTGTGACTGTGGTTTTCAGTCTGTCTGCCCTCTGATGGAGAAGGATAAGAGGCTTATGGAAGCTTCCTGATAGGAGAGACTGACTGAGGGGAAACGGTCTTATTCTGATGGGTGGGGCCATACTCAGTAAATCTTTAATCCAATTTTATGTTTTTGGGTGGAGCTATGTTCCCTCCCTGTTGTTTGACCTGAAACCAAATTATGGTAGAAGGCCTTCCCTGGTGGCTCAGAGGTTAAAGCCTCTGCCTGGAATGCAGGAGACCAGGGTTCGATCCCTGGGTCGGGAAGATCCCCTGGAGAAGGAAATGGCAACCCACTCCAGTACTCTTGCCTGAAGAATCCCATGGGGTCACAAAGAGTCGGACACGATTGAGCAACTTGACTTCACTAGTGAAGATAATGGTGACCTCCTTCAAAAGGTCTGGTGTACGCACTGCCACACTCCCAACCCTACAGCAGGCCACTGCCAACCCATGCCTCCTCTGGGGACTCCTGGACACTCACAGGCAAGTCTGAGTCAGTCTCTTGTAGGATAAGTGCTTCTTTCTCCTGGGTCCTGGTGCACACAAGGTTTTGTTTGTGCCCTTCAAGAGTCTGTTTCCCCAGTCCTGTATAAGAACATTTCATTCAAAGATGGGCATAATAAAGGACAGAAAAGATATAGACTTAACAGAAGCAGAAGATATTAAGAAGAGGTGGCAATAATACATAGAAGAACTGTACAAAAAAGATCTTCATGACCCAGATAACCATGATAGTGTGATCACTTACCTAGAGCCAGACATTCTGGAGTCCAAAGTCATGTGGGCCTTAGGAAGCATCACTATGAACAAAGCTGGTGGAGGTTATGGAATTCCAGTTGAGCTATTACAAGTCCTAAAACATGAAGCTGTTAAAGTGTTCCACTCAATATGCCAGCAAATTTGGAAAACTTAGCAGTGGCCACAGGCCTGGAAAAGGTCAGTTTTCATTCCAATCCCAAAGAAAGGCAATGCCAAAGAATGTTCAGTTTATCACACAATTGTACTCATCTCACACGCTAGCAAAGTAATGCTCAAAATTCTCCAAGCCAGGCTTCAAGAGTACGTGAACTGTGAACTTCCAGATGTTCAAGCTGGATTTAGAAAAGGGAGAGGAAGCAGAGATCAAATTCCAACATCTGTTGGATCATCAAAAAATCAAGAGAGTTCCAGAAAAACATCTACTTCTGCTTTATTGAGTACACCAAAGCCTTTGACTGTGTGGATCACACAAACTGTGGAAAATTCTTCAAGAGATGGGAATAGTAGATTACCTTACCTGCCTCCTGTATTACCTTACCTGACCTGTATGCAGGTCAAGAAGCAACAGTTAGAACCAGACATGGAACAATGGACTGGTTCAAAATTGGGAGAGGAGTATGACAAGGCTGTATATTGTCACCCTGCTTATTTAACTTCTTTGCAGAGTACATCATTCAAAACGCCAGGCTGGATGAATTGCAAGCTGAAATCAAGATTGCCAGGGGAAATACTAACAACCTCAGATACGCAGATGACACTACCCTAAAGGCAGAAAGCAAAGAGAAACTAAAAAGCCTCTTGATGAAAGTGAAAGAGAAAAGTGAAAAAGCTGGCTTAAAACTCAACATTCAAAAAACCAAGATTGTGGCATCTTGTTCCTTTACTTAATGGCAAATAGATGGGTAAAAGTGGAAACAGTGATTTCTTGGGCTCTAAAATCACTATGGACAGTGACTGCAGCCATGGAATTAAGAGATGCTTGCTCCTTGGAAGAAAAGCTTTGACTAACCTAGACAGTGTATTAAACAGCAGAGACATCACTTTGCTGACAAAGATCCTATGGTTTTTCCAGTAGTCATGTGTGGATGTGAGAGATGGACCAAAAAGAAGTCTGATGCTTTAAAACAGTCATGCTGGAGAAGACTCTTGAGAGTCGTTTGGACAGCAAGGAGATCAAACCAGTTAATAATAAAGGAAATCTACCCTGAATATTTAGTGGAAAGACTGTTGCTGAAGCTGAATCTCCAATACTTTGAATACCTTATGCGAAGAACCAACTCATTTTAATGAGTCTTTTAGACCCTGATGCTGGGAAAGATTGAGGGCAGGAGGAGAAGAGGGTGACAGAGGATGAGATGGTTCATGGCATCTTTGATTCAGCGAACATGAGTTTGAGCAAATTCCAGGAAACAGTGAAGGACAGGAAAGCCTGGCATGATGCAGCCCATGGGGTCACAAAGACTCAGACATGCCTTAGTGACAGAACCAGAGAATTTCAAAGCCCATGAGAGACATCTTAAAGAAAGAGGGGAAAGGAAAACATTTTACTCATCTGTTCTCTTTAATTTATGGAGAAAAGTTTACAAATGATGGCCATATACCAGGCACTAGATAGATGCTGGGCCTGTGACAGGGCAAGTCATGTCTCTCCAATGAGCTGAGTAAGCCAACTATTCAATACTTGGCCCAATGTATGTCTAAAAGGCTACTGAGAATGGGTAAGAAAGATGTGCAGCTTGGGAGATGAAACTTGAACTATACCTGAAAGAATGGACTAGGGAGCAGAAAAAGACAGGTAGGTGGGACATCTGCAAAATCAGGAAAAGATGAAAGGACAAAGCCACAACCATGCTGGGAGCAGAGGGCAGGTGGCTTCTCAGGGACAGTGCTTGTGTACCATGATGGGACTAGTGGACTTCTCTGGAGGCCATAAAGAGTAATAAAAGGAACTTCAGCAGAAAACTGAAAGATGGCTACAAAGCTCCTACCAAGACCACCAGAGACTGATCACATGAAACTATTCAACTTTCTGAGTAAAAGTGAGCATCACCTCCAGGAAATCTTGATAACATCTCAAAGCGAGAGTGAGGGCAGGGTGCTGAAAGGTTTCAGATGGTTCTGGGGAAGGTTTGGGCAGCAAGGACCCGCCAGAATTTGTAAACCAAGGGAGTTGCTGGCACAGTCTCATTTTTGGAATCCTTGAGTCTTTGTGGAACCCCTGAACTAAGGGCTTATCTTGGAATATACAGACCTGAAATAGCTTGTGTTAAGCCAATTTGAGCTTGAGGTAGTTTTTCTTGTCATGTCGTAGTTTGAGACAGTTTATCAGTTTTGAGATTCACACTGTTAGTTTTATAAATTGTGGTTTCTGTTTCATTTCTCATTATTTTGCATTTTAAAAAGATCATCAAGAAGTAGTATGAGGAAGGGATCATATGGGGATAGACAAGAGGCAAGGAGACTTTGAGACTGTAGAGTAACACACAACACCTAAAGGACAAGGTGGAACCATGGAGCAGTGAGCAGGTGACGGAGTAATACAGAGCAACTGTAGCAAGTTGTGGAAACCAAATAATTTGCGGGAGAGGAATAGGGCAGGATGAGAGAGAGGGAAAATTTGGGAGTGATACCCGCCTGCCAGCTTCGATGGATGGGGAGGGAAAAAAAGCTTGGAAAAATATAAATAAGTTCAAGGTGGAACTGTTGCCTGTGGACATCTGGGTGCTGCTCCGAGGACACTCACTTATTTTCCAACAATCATTTCTTGAGAACTCTCATGTGCCTGGTTCACTTCTAGTTACTGGGATAGATTAGTGCTTTGTCTCCTGCAAAACACCCAGATCTCTGTTCATGTGTAGCTTATATTTTAATAAGAGGAGATGAACAATAAACACAACCAGTGAATTATATGGTGTGTTAGAAGGTGACGAATGTTGTAACGAAGAGAGTAAGAAAGGTAAAGGAATTTGGGTGTGGTAGGGAAAGACCCAGAGAAGGCAGTGGCACCCCACTCCAGTACTCTTGCCTGGAAAATCCCATGGGCGGAGGAGCCTGGTAGGCTGCAGTCCATGGGGTTTCAAAGAGTCGGACACGACTGAGCGACTTCACTTTCACTTTTCACTTTCCTGCATTGGAAAAGGAAATGGCAACCCACTCCAGTGTTCTTGCCTGAAGAATCCCAGGGACGGGGGAGCCTGGTGGGCTGCCATCTATGGGGTCACACAGAGTCGGACACGACTGAAGCGACTTAGCAACTTAGTAGTAGCAGGGAAAGACCTGGGTGGTAATTTTAAATGGGTACTGAGGGTGGGCCTCTGGGAAGGAGACCTTTCTGAGAAAAGACCTGATAGAAGTTAGGAGCACTCCACGAAGTGCTGGCAGGCAAAATATAGGATACCCAGTCACAGTTGAATTTCAAATAAGTAGGGAGTAATTTTTTCATGTCAGTATGTCCCATGCAATATTTGGGACATAGTTAAATAAATTATTTGTTTATCTGAAATGAAAATTTAACTGGGCATCTTGTATTTTTATTTGCTAAGTCAGGCAGCATGATTCCAGGCAGAGAGAATATTCCATGCAAAGCCTCTAAGAAAGGAGTGTGTCAAGGAAAGTCAAAGGCCTGTGTGGCCAGTTCCATGTGGGTAGGGATGGGGTGGGTACGTGAGCTGAAAGGGCCACTATGGGGTCATGGCTTTAAAAGGGATGAAATGGGCAGCTGCTGCAGGGCTGAATGCAGAGGGGTCAGAACTGCCCTGCTTGTTAACAGGATCACTCTGGCTGTTGAGTGAGACTAAACTGTAAGGGAGAAAGGAGGGAAGCAGGGTAACCCCTGGGTGACCTCTGGAAAGGGACTGTGTGTGCAGAAAGGTGGGTGGTCAAGATTCCTTAGCTTTTCTGTACTTCAGAAGAATATTTTAAATTTAAGAAAAAGGAAAGGAAGAGACTAGGTTTGTTTGTGATTTCATGGGCATTTGTCTTGCTGTCTCAAAATAAATAAATAAATAGACACAGACCAAAATCTCCTCTCCAAGAGTCTGCAAACACTTTTTATAAAGAGCTAGATGGTAAATCTCTTTTAGGTTTTACAGGCCAAGTTGCAAAATTGAAGGTATTAAGGCTATATCTACATGACAAGAGAGAAACAAATTTCCATAAGATTTCATAAACAAAAGCTAAGCATGATGTTTTACAATACAGGAGCGCTAATGGAAAGAATGGTAGTATTTGGGGGATGACATTTTGCTTAGTTGGGGTTAAAAGTTACTGTTTCCTGTCATCAAAATTGATTCCAAGTGTTCATCTATTACCACCGACCTATAATAAGATTTCACATATTTTACCTTTGAAAAATTTTTTTTCATGCAAGTGAATACTAGCAAATACTGACCTCTAAAGATATGGTATTAATTGAGAGTATTTACCATTTGGGAGACTTTTATAGAATTCTGCTATATTCTCCTCTTGATGTCTGCCTTTTAGCATGTCATTACAATGCAGATTATCACTTCCAATCAAAAGTTAGGTGGAAGCCCATCAATTTCTCAGGTAAATGGATTTTGCAATAAGGACATTTTCTTTACACTTTTGTTGCAGTCCAAAAAAATATTGTTACAACTGTAGTTTCAGTTCAGAATGTATACTTACACAAATTTGTATGGGAATAGAGTTTGCACCTGTTTTTCTTTTTTTGGTTTTTAGAATTTATCTATCTTTAATTGAAGGATAATTGCTTTACAGAATTTTGTTGGTTTCTGCCAAACGTCAACATGAATCAGCCATAGGTATACATATGTCCCTTCCCTCTTGAACCTCCCTCCTACGTCCCTTCCCATCCCACCCCTCTAGGTTGTTACAGAGCCCCTGTTTGAATTCTCTGAGTCATACAGCAAATTCGCATTGGTTATTTATTTTACATACAGTAATGTAAGTTTCTATGTTACTCTCTCTATACATCTCACCCTCTCCTTCCTCCCCCCAAACCTTGACTGTGTCCATAATTTTTGATAGCACAGGAGTTACATAAAGCAACTTGCCTTTACTTGTGATTTAAACATTAGCTGTTGTCTAATTTGCTTTACTACAGTATAAATTTTACACACAAGCTCTATATTTCCTTAGAGTTTTAGGTCGATTTCACTAAGAAACATTATCAAATCTGTAACCAAAGCTAACTTTCAAATTCAACCCATGGTTAATAATAGTGATTATCTTAGAAAAAAATTCAATTCAGCCCTGAGCTCAAAAAAAAAAAAAAACCAAAAAACCAAAACATTAACACTTTATAATTGCTAACCTATTGAATTGCTATGTGGTTGAGAAAGTTAGGATATTCAGTTTTTCTCCTGACAAAAATTCACGAAAGTAATAAAGGTTAAGTCCAAATGAGGGTCACTGCTGACTCTACTGGTTCAATAATACATGATAGATTCCAATGTTTTTTGCAAAGTCCCTGCTGTTGAATAACAAAACGACTGACCATTCACATCAAAGGGTTTGTATTTTCAGAAGTTTTGCAAATTTGTCCAACTAAGCCTTTTTTTGCTCCACAAATGTTTTTACCATCATCTACTGTAAAGCAGCTTAACAATTTGCATTCAGGTTGTACTGAATTTGTGTTTTCTGAACCTTTTTGAAAATGTCCCTGCTCCACACACACACTAGTTACAGTGTAACTCAGGTGCTTCAAACTCAGTACTGGTTTCTCAAATAAGCAACACCTATCAAGCAACCCCATTAGGCTTATCAAAGGCCAAAGAGTATCACTTGAAAACATTTGCCCTATTTTAATTAGCCATTAATGTTGCTCACAATGTCCTCAGCCCTTCAAGAAAGTTATAGTTGAATGACCAATAGTCTTAAACTAGTTTATTTTCAGGTACTGCAGTAAATCAATCTAATTAACTCACCATTAGTAACTTGTTTGTCCAACACTTGGAGACTTACTTTAGTTGCAGCCTCATTTTTATTTTTGTGAAGAAATTGTGCTCTGATGAGCCATTTCATTTTAAAATTTCTAATTTTTTTTCTGACTCGTCTTCCTGTAAGTTGGGAATGCTGTGGTGAGTGCTTAGTCTCATAAGGTCAACACTTTATTCTTTTTAGCCCAGTTGCTGTTGTATAATAAACACAATGCTTTGCCATCTAATTGGATAACAAAATAATTGACACTTCAATGTGCTTTAAAAAAAAAACATGAAGTCCACTCTTCTTTCTTTCTTTTAATGTGATGGGTATGTACCAATAATAAAAGCAAATATAATGTCACAGTACATGGCACTGGGACAAATGTCTAGTTGCAACTGAGTTGGTTACATTTTGAGTGCACCAGGCAGCTTTCCAAAGTGGGTAACTGAGACATTATGGCTCTGTCTCAATTACCCAACTCTGTGTATTTTTCAATTCTATTGTGTTGAACTTGTGGCTTTTTTTTCATATTGAGAAGATGACATTGCCCCAAGAGCCAAATATAAATGGGAACTGAAAAGAAAAAATAAATAAACAAATAAAATTTTCCTTTAGTTCTTCTTTATCCTCTATTTCTTTGCTGGAGATTTTCCTTTTTTTTTTTTTTTTTTAATGTATGTTGATCATGTTGATGACTGGTCCTTGAAATATTTTTAGGATGACTCCTTTAATATCCTTGTCATCTTGGTATTGGCATCTATTGTCTTTTCTAATTCAGGTTGAGATTTCCCCATTTTTTGGAAAGAGGAGTGATTTTCAACTGAAATCTGGACATTCTGGGTATTATGTTATGAGACTGAGTCTTTTAAAAGAATTTTATTTATTTAGTAATTTTTGGCTACTCTGGGTTTTCATTGCTGCTCAGGAGTTTTCTCTAGTTGCAGTGAGCAGGGGTTACTTTCTAGGTGTGGAACACAGGTACTAGAGCACATGGGCTCAGCAGTTTCAGTTCTCAGGCTCCAGAGTGTGGGCTCAGTAGTTCTGGTGCTTGGGCTTCATTGCTGTGCAGTATGTGAGATCTTCCTGGATTGAACCAGCATCCCCTGCATGCAAGGAAGACTCTTAACCACTGGACCACCAGGGAAGACTGAGACTGTCTTTTTACATCTTGCATTTTAATTGGCCTCCTGACACCACTCCAGTAGTGCCATCTCCTTCAGTCAGTTCAGTCGCTCAGTCGTGTCCGACTCTTTGCAGCCCCATGAATCGCAGCACGCCAGGCCTCCCTGTCCGTCACCAACTCCTGGAGTTCACTCAAACTCATATCCATTGAGTCGGTGATGCCATCCAGCCATCCTCTGTCATCCCCTTCTCCTCCTGCCCCTAATCCCTCCCAGCATCAGAGTCTTTTCCAATGAGTCAACTCTTCGCATGAGGTGGCCAAAGTATTGGAGTTTTAGCTTTAGCATCAGTCCTTCCAATGAACACCCAGGACTGATCTCCTTTAGAATGCACTGGGTGGATCTCCTTGCAGTCCAAGGGACTCTCAGGAGTTTTCTCCAACACCACAGTTCAAAAGCATCAGTTCTTCGACGTTCAGCTTTCTTCACAGTCCAACTCTCACATCCATACATGACCACTGGAAAAACCATAGCTTTGACTAGACATACCTTTGTTGGCAAAGCAATGTCTCTGCTTTTTAATATGCTGTCTAGGTTGGTCATAACTTTCCTTCCAAGGAGTAAGCGTCTTTTAATTTCATGGCTGCAGTCACCATCTGCAGTGATTTTGGAGCCCAGAAAAATAAAGTCTGACACTGTTTCCACTGTTTCCCCATCTATTTCCCATGAAGTGATGGGACCAGATGCCATGATCTTCGTTTTCTGAATGTTGAGCTTTAAGCCAATCTTTTCCCTCTCCTCTTTCACTTTCATCAAGAGGCTTTTTAGTTCCTCTTCACTTTCTGCCATAAGGGTGGTGTCATCTGCATATCTGAGGTGATTGATATTTCTCCTGGCAATCTTGATTCCAGCTTGTGATTCTTCCAGCCCAGCGTTTCTCATGATGTACTCTGCGTAGATGTTAAATAAGCAGGGTGACAATATACAGCCTTGACGTACTCCTTTTCCTATTTGGAACCAGTCTGTTGTTCCATGTCCAGTTCTAACTGTTGCTTCCTGACCTGCATATAGGTTTCTCAAGAGGCCAGTCAGGTGGTCTGGTATTCCCATCTCTTGAAGAATTTTCCACAGTTTATTGTGATCCACACAGTCAAAGGCTTTGGCATAGTCAATAAAGCAGAAATAGATGTTTTTCTGGAACTCTCTTGCTTTTTCGATGATCCAGCAGATGTTGGCGATTTGATCTCTGGTTCCTCTGCCTTTTCTAAAACCAGTTTGAACATCTGGAAGTTCACGGTTCATGTATTGCTGAAGCCTGGCTTGGAGAATTTTGAGCATTACTTTACTAGCGTGTGAGATGAGTGCAATTGTGCAGTAGTTTGAGCATTCTTTGGCATTGCCTTTCTTTGGCATTGGAATGAAAACTGACCTTTCCAGTCCTGTGGCCACTGCTGTTTTCCAAATTTGCTGGCATATTGAGTGCAGCACTTTCACAGCATCATTTTTCAGGATTTGAAATAGCTCAACTGGAATTCCATCACCTCCACTAGCTTTGTTTGTAGTGATGCTTTCTAAGGCCCACTTGACTTCACATTCCAGGATGTCTGGCTCTAAGTGAGCAATCACGCCATCGTGATTATCTGGGTCATGAAGATCTTTTTTGTACAGTTCTTCTGTGTATTCTTGCCACCTCTTCTTAATATCTTCTGCTTCTGTTATGTCCCTACCATTTCTGTCCTCTATCTAGCCCATCTTTGCACGAAATGTTCCCTTGGTATCTCTAATTTTCTTGAAGAGATCGCTAATCTTTCCCATTCTGTTGTTTTCCTCTACTTCTTTGCATTGATCACTGAGGAAGGCTTTCTTATCTCCCCTTGCTATTTTTTGGAACTCTGCATTCAGATGCTTATATCTTTCCTTTTCTCCTTTGCTTTTCACTTCTCTTCTTTTCACAGCTATTTGTAAGGCCTCCCTAGACAGCCGTTTTGCTTAGTGCTAGGTGATGAGGCAGGATGTGTGAAGTCTATGTTCCCACTGACTTCCTGCTGATGTTAAGACCCAAATAAAATTCACGTTCACTGTTATTTCTTTAATTTCTGAATATTGATCTGTGGATAAGGGAAATAATATAATTTTCAAGAGTAATAGGCTAGTTGTACTGGAGTTATTCAAAGCTTTCACAGTGGATTTATCAGAAGTCTTTCCAAGCTTTGTGGAAATTTCAGAAAACTAATTGTGCTGCCAGGAACCACAGTGGACCCACTGTAGACAGGCGGGGCACACTGACCTTGGGATGAGTCAGAATCATCTTTCTGAAGCAAAGGACGGTTTCTAAAGCAACAGGAGAGAGAAACAAGAACTGACATTTTAATTCTTTCAAGAGACATGAAAGTTAGGACTTCAATATGGTATAAATTTGTTAAAAGCACATAAACTTGGACCTAGATGCAAGTATATCCAACTGCATGAAACAAAACAAAAAAACTTGCAATGTAAACCAAAACATAAAATGTACTTAATGGTGTTACTACCAGTGCTCGTCTCTGTAGGAAGGCATATCTGTCCTTTGACTATTCTCCTCCAACTGTGTTGTAAGGTGCATGGGTATTTTTAAAAAGAAAAAGATACAGTAATTTGTACATTTAAAATCCACACACAGTGTGTAGTTTGTGTAAAGAAATGCTCAGGTCTCACAGAAAGTGAGAGAGAAGAGATGAGGAGGCTTGATATGAGGTATACTGGTCCCATTGGTAACAGACAGGCCTGGGTAGCAGACAGTGCATTATACTCCTCCACATCATTGCACTATTTAAAAGTCTTATTTTTAAATTAAAATGCTATGTGTTCATTTTTTACATTTACACAATAAAACTGAGTAAAGTTGGGGAGCCCAGCCTGGAACTCTGTGACAACCTAGAGGGGTGAGATGGGAGAGGAGAGGGAAGTTCAAGAGGGAGGGGTATATATTATGTGTGTGTGTGTGTATATATATATATATATATATATATATATATGTATATATATGTATTATGTATATATACACATATATATATGTCTTATGGGAGGGGTATATATATATTATGACTGATTTGCATTGTTTTATGGCAGAAACCAATGTAACATTGTGTATCAATTATCCTCCAACTAAAGAAAAGTGTGTAAAGTAGTGAAATTTTGCTTCTCATGCACACAATCCATTGTTCCCCTTTTAACCCATGGAATAGTCTAAAATAGGGCTTCCCTTGTGGCTCACCTTGCAAAGAATCTACTGGCAACGTGGGAGACCTGGGTTCAATCCCTGGGTTGGGAAGATCCCCTGGAGAAGGGAAAGGCTACCCACTCCAGTATTCTGGCCTGGAGAATTCCATGGACTGTATAGTCCAGGGGGTTTCAAAGACTCAGACACTACTGAGTGAGTTTCACTTACTTTAGTCTAAAATAAACATTTTAAAATCTTTTAGCAAGATAGCCATTTTTAGCAAGTAAAAATTTAAGTTGACCACTCAACATGTAAAAGATAAATTGGGGAGATCTAATGACCCCTCCGGAGAAGGCAATGGCAACCCATCCCAGTACTCTTGCCCGGAAAATCTCATGGGCAGAGGAGCCTGGTGGGCTGCAGTCCATGGAGTCACGAAGAGTCGGACACGACTGAGCGACTTCACTTTCACTTTTCACTTTCCTGCATTGGAGAAGGAAATGGCAACCCACTCCAGTGTTTTTGCCTGGAGAATCCCAGGGACAGCAGAGCCTGGTGGGCTGCCGTCTGTGGGGTCGCACAGAGTCAGACACAACTGAAGCGACTTAGCAGCGGTCGCAGCAGCAATGACCCCTCCACCCTTCCCACGTAGTGCTAGTGGTAAAAGAATCTGCCTGCCAATGCAGGGAACATAAGAGATGTGGGTTTGATCCCTGGGGGAAGATCCCCTAGAGGAAGGCATGGTAACCCACTCCAGTATTCTTGCCTGGAGGATCCCCATGGACAGAGGCACCTGGCAGGCTACAGTCCGTAGGGTCACAAAGAGTCAGATACAACTGAAGTGATTTAGCACGCACTGTGACCCCTCCACTCCCTCTGGATAGTGTCAGAAAGACCTTGGGGAACATAGTGCTCATTCATCCAATTAGTATGAATTAATTACAGGCTCTGTGCTATGTGATACAGATACACAGAGAACATTGTGTACAGTATCTTCTAGCAGAGAGACACATAAACAGCTACATGCATATATTTCAGCTGGTGAAAACACTCAGGGCAAAAATAAACTTGGGTGAATGAGACAGGGTGAGATGGTCTGGGCAGTGGCAGCACATGGGGAGCTTCTTCAGGGAGGGCCTCTCTTGCAGTGATGTTTGAGCAAAGACTGAGAGGGATGGGACAGCAATTCCATGGACATCTGGGGAGAAGTGTCTCAGGTGGAAAACACAAGTGCAGAAGCTCTGGTGAGAAAGTTCTCTGCATTTAAGGGACAGCAAAAGGACAGGCCTGGTGAAGGCGAATTCTGAGAGGAAGCCCAGGCACATGGTGGTGGGCATGAAGGCCACTTGAGGCCTTTAGCCTCTATTCCTACAGAGTTGGGGGCCAGAGGAGAGCTTTGAGTTGAAGAGAAATATAATGCCTCTTACATCCTGAGTGAACCATCTGGCCACTGTGTAGGGATCAATATATGGGTTGAAGTCAGGCTGAGAAAATGAGCCTGTGGAGGGCTAGTGCACTACTCAAGTGATGGAAGGTGCTACTGCCTCACCCAGGCCAAGGGAGCAGTGGAGGAGGCACTGAAAAGGGGGTAGATTCCATAGTATGTGCCACCAGACTGGATGTGAGAGTAACAAGAAAGAGAAGAGTCTGGGATGACTCCAAGGTTTGGGTGTTTCCAAAGTGCTGGTAATGAGAAGAGCTGGCTGGTGCACAGTTCACAAGAGCAGGCCCCACCACTGAAGACACACACACACACACACACACACACACACACACCACCTTCTATATGTTTGTCACTAACTCTCACTCTCTGATTAATACAAAATGCTTAACAGAAAAGACACATGCCACAAGTAAGTCAACAAGTGAACAGTAGTGATTGTTTTGTTATTTTTATATATGATACTGTTGACCTTGTTACTTTCTGTACTCAGTTGATGCATTAGCCTTTATTCCTAATCAAGAGAACTAAGTTTGAACTACACAGTTTTCTCTAATTTTCATTAAATCAGAGAAAAAGAATAGAACTCTAGCTCAATGTCTATCTCACTGAGATAAATTTAAATGGGAAAAACTACTAAATAATAGAACACTCCACTTGAAGTAGCTTAAACAGTAAGGGCACATGATATTTCTCATTACAAGGAATTTGGGAACAGACAATTACAGGAGGGTTCATCATTGGCTTGACCTTGTTACCAGACCAAACTTGGATCTGCTTGCATGTGTATAATAAAGCCAATCTACAAATATGGGTTGTGGTAAAGGAAAGAACAGCAATTATTGCAAGGCACCCAAAATGGGGCCAAGCAAGGAGAATGGGCAGCTCACCCACAAAAGACCCAAGATCCTCAAAGTCTTTCAGGGAAAGGTTTCTAAAGGTAAGGTAAGGGAGAGGTCAAGGGGTATGTGGATTTTGGCTTTCTTCTGATAGGTTGGTGGTGTGGTGACAAGGAGGTATTTTGGAAGTTAACATAATCAGTTTTCTGATTCCAAGCCATCTGGGGTCTATGTGCTTGTATTCAGCATACAGCTAACTCCTTCTATCTCATGGAGGTTTTAGTATCTGCAAAACAACTCAAGAATATGACTCATAAGGTTATCAGCTGATTTTTCAGTAGAAGTTATGTACTTCAAAAGTGAGTTGCAGGATATACTTAAAGTGATGAAGGGAAAATTTACAACCAAGAATACTATACCAGCAAGGCTCTCATTCAGATTCAACAGAGAAATCAAAAGTTTTTCAGACAAGCAAAAACAGAGAATTCAGGACCACCAAGCCAGGTTTACAACAAATGCTAAAGGAACTTCTCTAAGTGGGAAACACAAGAGAAAGGAACTAAAGAGGAAGGGAAGAAACAAGGCCTACAAAGCAAACTCAAAGCAATTAACAAAATGGCAATAGGAATATACATATTGATAACTGCCTTATATGCAAATGGATTAAATTCTCCAACAAAAATATGTAGGCTGGCTGAATGGATATATAAACAGGAACCATATATATGCTGTCTACATGAGATCCACTTCATATCTGAGGACATATACAGACTGAAAATGAGGGAATGGAGAAAGATATTCCATAGAAATGGAAATCAAAACAAAGTTGGAGTGCTTGCATGTGTGCTCAGTTGTGTCCAATTTATTGCAACCCATGGACTGTAGCCTGCCAGGCTCATCTGTCCATGGAATTTTCCAGGCAAGAATACTGGAGTGGTTTGTCATTTCCTTCTCCAGGAGATCTTCCCAACTCAGGGATTGAACCCACATTTTCTGTGTCTCCTGCATTGGCGGGCAGATTCTTCACCATTGCACCACCTGCAATACTCATATCAGACAAAATAGGGGTGGGATGGGGTGGGAGATGGGAGGGAAGTTCAAAAGGGAGAGGATATATATATATACCTATAGCTGATTCATGTTGAGGTTTGACAAAATTCTGTAAAGCAATTATCCTTCAATTAAAAAATAAATTAAAAAAAAAACAAAAAACAGACTTCAAAGTAAAGACCATTCAAAGGTACTACATACATTCATCAAGGGATGAATCCAAGAAGACATAACAATTATAAATATATATGAACCCAAAATAGGAGCCCCTCAATATATAAGGCAAATGCTAACAGCTGATGCGAAGAACTGACTCATTTGAAAAGACCCTGATGCTGGGAAAGATTGAGGGCAGGAGAAGAAGGGGGATGACAGAGGATGAGATGGTTGGATGGCATCACTGACTCAATGGACATGAGTTTGGGTAAACTCCAGGAGTTGGTGATGGACAGGGAGGACTGGCATGGTGCAATCCATGGGGTTGCAAAGAGTCAGACACGACTGAGCGACTGAACTAAACTGAACAGCTATAAAAGGGGAAACTGACAGTAATACAATAATAATGGGGGACTGTAATACTTCACCTTCTGGTGGCTCAGTGGTAAAGAATCTGCCTAGAGACTGAAGAACAACCAAAATCTAAGGTTAGTGGAAGGAAATAAATCCTAAAGTTCAGAGCAGAAAAAATAAAATGGAGACAAAGGAAACAATAGCAAAGATCAGTGAAACTAAAAGCTGGTTCTTTGAGAAGATAAATCTTTAGCCAGATTCATCAAGAAAAAAAAAAGTGGAAGAGGAATCAAATCAATAAAATTAGAAATGAAAAAGGAGAAGTCACATTTGATACCATGGAAATACAAAGGATCATAGACTATTATAAGCAAATATATGCCAATAAAATGGACAACCTAGAAGAAAAGGACACATTCTTAGAAAGGTACAACCCTCTAAGACTGAACCAGGAAGAAGTTGAAAATATGAACAGACCAATCACAAGTAGTGAAATTGAAACTGTGATCTGAAATCTTTCAAAAAGCAAAAGCCCAGGACCAGATGGCTTCACATGAATTCTGTCAAACATTTAGAGAATTAACACCTACCCTTCTCAAACTCTTCCTAAAAATTGCAGAGGAAGGAACACCCCCAAACTCATTCTATGAGGTCATCATTATTACCCTGATACAAAAACCAGACAAAGATATCACACAAAAAAAGAAAATAACAAGCCAGTATCACTGATGAACATAGATGCAAAAATCCTCAACAAAATACTAGCAAACTGAATCCAAAAGCACATTAAAAGGATCATACACCATGCTGAGGTGGGAGTTACTGCAAAGAAATCAATGTGATACACCATACTAACAAATTAAAGAATAAAAACCATATGATCATCTCAATAGATGCAGAAAAAGCCTCTGACAAAATTCAACAAAAATTTATGATTAAAAAAACCTCTCCAGAAAGTAGGCATAGAGGGAATCTACCTCAACATAATAAAGGTCATATACAACAGATCCACAGTAAATCTCATTCTCAAAGATGAAAAACTGAAAGCACTTCCTCTAAGATCAGGAATTAGACAAGGATGTTGACCCTCTCCACTTTCATTCAGGATAGTTTGGAAATTCTAGCAATGGAGTAAGAGAAGAAAAAGAAATAAAAGGAATAGAAACTGGAAAAGAAGAAATAAAAGGAATAGAAACTGGAAAAGAAGAAATAAAATTTCACTGTTTGCAGATTAGTTGATACTATACATAGAAAATTCTAAAGATGCCATCAGAAAACATCAGAAAATCAATGAATTTGGTAAAGTTGCCAGATACAAAATTAATACACAGAAATCTCTTGCATTTTTATACACTAACAAAAAAATTCAGGAAAAAAGGAAACAATCCCATTTACCATCTGATTAAAAGGAATAAAATGCCTAGGAATAAAATGCCTAGGAATAAATCTAGCTAAGGAGGTAAAACAGCTATACTCAGAAAACTGTCAGACACTGATGAAAGAAATTGAAGATAACACAAACAGATGGAAAGATGTGCTGTGTTCTTAGACTGGAAGAAACAATATGTTAAAGTGACCATACTACCTAAGACAATCTGCAGATTCAATTCAATCCCTATCAAATTACCAATGGAATTTTTCACAGAACTAGAAGGGGAAAAAAATTGTATGGAAATACAAAGACCTTGAATAGTCAAAGCAATCTGAAAAAGAAAAACAGTGCTCGAGAAGTCTGGCTCCCAGACTTGGACTATACTACACATCTACAGATATCAAAACAGCATGGTTCTGGCCCAAAAGAGAAAAACCAGAAATATAGATCAATGAAACAGGATAGAAAGCCCAGAAATACACCCATGTGCATTTGGTCAATTAATTGATGACAAATGAGGCAAGAATATACAATGGAGTAAAGACAGTCTCTTCAATATGTGGGAAATTCTGGTAAATACTGTGAAAACTAGAAAGTTCCATGTAAAAGAATGAAATTTGAACAGTGTCTCACACCATGTATACAAATAAACTCAAAATGAATTAAAGACCCAATTGTACAACTGGACACCCTGCAACTCCTAGAAGAAAACATATGTCCTTTGAAATAAGTCTTAGTAAACTTTTTTGGATCTGTCTCCTCAGGCAAGGGAAAGAAAAGCCAAAATAAACAAGTGTGACCTAATTAAACTGAAAAGCTTTTGCACAACTATGGAAACCCTCAAGAAAACAAACAAACAAACCCAAAGGGCAACATATAGAATGGGAGAAGATATATATATATATAAAAATATAAATTTATTTTAATTGGAGGCTAATTACAATATTGTAGTGGTTTGCCATACATTGACATGAATCCACCACGGGTGTACATTTGTTCCCCATACTGAACCCCCCTCCCACCTCCCTCCCCATCGCATCCTTCTGGCTCATCCCAGTGCACCAGCCTTGAGCACCCTGTCTCTTGCATCAAACCTGGACTGGCGATTCATCTCACATATGATAATATTCATGTTTCAATGCCATTCTCCCAAATCATCCCACTCTCACCCTCTCCCACAGAGTCCAAAAGACTGTTCTATACATCTGTATCTCTTTTGCTGTCTTGCATATAGGGTTGTCATTACCATCTTTCTAAATTCCATATATATGCATTAGTATTCTGTATTGGTGTTTCTCTTTCTGGCTTACTTGACTCTGTATAATAGGCTCCAGTTTCATCTACCTCATTAGAACTGATTCAAATGTATTGTTTTTAATGGCTGAGTAATATTCCATTGTGTATATATACTACAGCTTTCTTATCCATTTGTCTGCTGATGGACATCTAGGTTGCTTCCATGTCCTGGCTATTGTAAACAGTGCTGTGATGAACATTGGGGTACACATGTCTTTTTCAATTCTGGTTTCCTCGGTGTGTATACCCAGCAGTGGGATTGCTGGGTCATATGGCAGTTCTATTTCCAGTTTTTTAAGGAACCTCCACACTGTTCTACATAGTGGCTGTACTAGTTTGCATTCCCACCAACAGTGTAAGAGGGTTCCCTTTTCTCCACACCCTTTTCAGCAGTTATTTTTTGTAGACGTTTGGATAGCAGCCATTCTGACTGGCGTGAGATGGTACCTCATTGTGGTTTTGATTTGCATTTCTCTGATAATGAGTGACGTTGAGCATCTTTTCATGTGTTTGTTAGCCATCTGTATATCTTCTTTGGAGAAATGTCTGTTTAGTTCTTTGGCCCATTTTTTGATTGGGCTGTTTATTTTTCTGGAATTGAGCTGCAGGAGTTGCTTGCATATTTTTGAGATTAATTCTTTGTCAGTTGCTTCGTTTGCTATTATTTCAGAATGGGAGAAGATATTTGCAAATGATATGTTTGATAAGGGATTAATAGTCTCTCTCTGTATATATAAATGTATAACTCAGATTAAAAAAACAAATAATCTAATTAAGAAATGAGCATAAGATCTGAATAGTTTCCCAAAGAAGACATACAAATGGTTAATAGGCACATGAAAATATGCTTAACATCAAAAATCGTCATGGAAATGCAAATCAAAACACTAAGAAATTACTTCACACTTGTCAGAATGGCTACCATAAAAAAAGTCTGCAAGTAGCAAATACTGATGAGGATGTGGAGAAATAGGAACCTTTATTCACTGTTGGTGGTAATGTTAGTGCAGCCACTATGGAAAACAGTATGGAGGTTACTTAAAAAAAAAAAAAAAAAAGGCTCAGTGGTAACAAATCCACCTGCTAATGTAGGAGACTCAGGAGATGTGGGTTCAGTCCCTGGATCAGGAAGATCTCCTGGAGGAAGAAATAGCAACTCACTCCAGTATTCTTGCCAGGAAAATCCCATGGAGAGAGGAGCCTGGTGGTCTACAGTCCATGGGTTGCAAAGAATCAGACATCACTTAGCAACTGAGCATGTATGCATGCATGATAGACCATAATGGAAAAGAATATAGAAAAAGAAGAATGTATACAATGAATCACTTTGCTTTCAGAAGTAATTAACACAACACTGTAAACCAACTATACCTCAATTAAAAAAAAAAAAAAACAGAATAAAAATAGAGTTTACCATATGATCCAACAATCCCACCTCTGGGCACATATATGGAGAAAACTCCAATTTGAAAAGATATATTCATACTGATATTCATAGCAGCACTGTTTACAATAGCCAAGACACAAAAGTAACCTAAATGTTCATTATAGATGAATGAATAAAGAAGTTGTTGTAAATATATGCAATGGAGTATTACCTAGCTATTGAAAAAAGAATGAAATAATGTCACTTGCAACAATGTGGATGGATGCAGAGATTATCATATTAAATCATACAGAGAAAGACAAATATATTACTTATATGTGTAATGTAAAAAAAATGTGATAAAAATGAACTTTTTTCAAAACAGAAATAGACTCATAGAGACAGAAAGCAAACCTTATGGTTACCAAAGGGGATAGAGGGGATGAGGGAGAGACACAAATTAGGAGTTTGGCATTAACATATACATACTGCTATATATAAAATAGGTAAATAACAAAAACCTACTGTATAACACAGGGAACTCAATGTCTTGTAATATCCTATAATGGAAAGGAATCTGAAAAATATGTGTGTGTGTGTGTGTGTGTGTGTGTGTGTGTGTGTGTATGAGTCACTTTGCATTGTACTTGGAACTAACATGACATATAAAAAGGAAGATATTAGAAGAATTTATTAAAATTTAAAAAAACATTGTCTACCTGTGAAACACTCACTATAGATACAAAGACAAAATAAGTTGAAATTTAAAGCATGGAAAAAGATATTCCACACAGACAGTAACCAAAGAGAGCAAGAGTGACTGTTTTATCAGACAATATACATTTTAAGAAAAAAAGGTGCAAGAGACAAGAAGGATACTATATATTGATCAAATTTTAAATACATGAAGAAGATACTACAATTCATAAACATATGAACAAGTTCCATGAAGTGAAATTAACAGAACTGAAGGGTGAAATAGACAATTCTACAGTAATAGTTGGAGAATGTGATATCCTATTTTCAATAATGGATAGAACCACCAGGCAAAGTAAGGAAATAGAAGACTTGAACAACTACTAACTAATTAGACCTAAAAGATATATACAGAACATTCTATTAAACAGCAGCAGAATATACATTTTTCTCAAGTATACATGGGCCATTCTCCAAGGTAGACCATACATTAGTCCACAAAAATTCTAACTGCATTTTAAAGACTGAAATTGTACAAAGTGCCTTTCCAATCATAATGGAATGAAACTAAAAATCACCAATAAAGGGAAAACTGAGAAATTCACAAATATGTGGGAAGTAAACAACAAACTCTTAAACAACTAGTGGGTGAAAGGAGAAGTCACAAAGGAATTTTGAAAATATCTTGAGACAAAAATAGAAACAATTGTGCCAAAACACAGAATGTATCAAAAACAGTACTAAGAGGGAAATTTATAGGTGCAAATATTTACTTTGATAAAGAAGAAAATCATTAATCTTTCTAAACTATCCCTAAATATTTAAGAGAAGGAACATGTCTTAATTCATCCTATAGATTAACTGTTACCCTAATACAAGGCCAGAAAAAAACACTAAAAGAAGAGAAAAACTACAGACCAATATCCCTCATGAATTTTAATGCAGAATATTCAATAAAATACTTGCAAACTGAATTCAACAGCTAGCATCTTGTTTAATATAATAAAAGAATACTGTACCATAACCACATGGGAGTTATTCCTATAGTGAAAGGATATTTTAGTGTACAAAAAAATCAATGTAGTATGCCCTGTTAAAAGAATGAAAGGAAACAAACTACATGATCATCTCAATTGATGAAGAAAAAGCATTTGACAAAATTCAACACATTTTCATATTAAAACAAACAAACACAACTCACCAAACTAGGAATAGAAAGAAACTATCTCAATATATAAAGCCCAAACATGAAATATGCACAATTAACATCATAACCAATGGTGAGAAAAAAGATTTTCTCCTAAGATCAGGAGCAAAACAAGGATGCCCACTTTTACCACTTCTATTCAACATAGTACTGGAAATTCTCATCAGAGCAGTTGCATAAGAAAAAGAAATTAATTGAAGAGGAAGAAGCAGAACTATTTTTGTTTGTTGCATGATATTATAACATAAAAAACTCCAAAGGTTCAACAACAAAAAAAGCATTTATAGCAAGTGATAAATTCAACAAAGTTGCAAGATACAAAAATCAACACTCAAAAAATTAGTTTTGTTTCTACTGATGAAAGAAATCAAAGATGACACAAAGAGATGGATCAGAAGAATCAATATAGTGAAAATGAGTTTACTACTCAAAGCAATCTACAGATTCAATGCAATCTACAGATTCAATGCAATCCCTATCAAGCTGCCAATGGCATTTTTCACAGAACTAGAACAAATAATTTTCACAACTTTTATGGAAATACAAAAACCCTCAAATAGCTAAAGCAACCTTGAGAAAGAAGAAGGGGACTGGAGGAATCAACCTGCCTCACTTCAGACTATACTACAAAGCTACAGTCATCAAGACAGTATGGTAGTGGCACAAAGACAGAAATATAGATCAGTGGAACAAAACAGAAAGCCCAGAGATAAATCCACACACCTGTGGACACCTTATCTTTGACAAAGGAGGCAAAAATACACAATGGAGAAGAGACAATCTCTTTAACAAGTGGTGCTGGGAAAACTGGTCAACCACCTGTAAAAAAATGAAACTAGAACACTTTCTAACACCATACACAAAAATAAACTCAAAATGGACTAAAGATCTAAATGTAAGACCAGAAACTATAAAACTAGTAGAGGAAAACATAGACAAAACACTCTGATAAATCACAGCAAGATCCTCTATGACCCACCTCCCAGAGTAATGGAAATAAAACCAAAAATAAACAAATGGGACCTAATTAAACTTAAAAGCTTTTGCACAATGAAGAAAACTATAAGCAAGGTGAAAAGACAGCCTTCAGAATGGGAGAAAATAATAGCAAATGAAGCAACTGACAAAGAATTAATCTCAAAAATATGCAAGCAGCTCCTGCAGCTCAATACCAGAAAAATAAACAGCCCAATCAAAAAATGGGCCAAAGAACTAAACAGACATTTCTCCAAAGAAGACATAGAGATGAAAACACATGAAAAGATGCTCAACATCACTCATTATCAGAGAAATGCAAGTCAAAACCACAAAGATGTACCATCTCACGCCAGTCAGAATGGCTGCTATCCAAACGTCTACAAAAAATAACATGCTGGAGAGGGTGTGGAGTAAAGGGAACCCTCTTACACTGTTGGTGGGAATGCAAACTAGTACAGCCACTATGGAGAACAGTGTGGAGATTCCTTAAAAAACTGGAAATAGAACTGCCATATGACCCAGCAATCCCACTGCTGGGTATACACACCGAGGAAACCAGAATTGAAAGAGACACATTCATCGCAGCACTGTTTACAATAGCTAGGACATGGAAGCAACCTAGATGCCCATCAGCAGACGAATGGATAAGAAAGCTGTGGTACATATACACAATGGAATATTCAGTTCAGTTCAGTTCAGTTCAGTCGCTCAGTCATTTCTGACTCTTTGCGACCCCATGAATGGCAGCATGCCAGGCCTCCCTGTCCATCACCAACTCCCGGAGTTCACTCAAACTCACGTCCATGGAGTCAGTGATGCCATCCAGCCATCTCATCCTCTGTCGTCCCCTTTTCCTCCTGCCCCCAATATCTCCCAGCATCAAAGTCTTTTCCAATGAGTCAACTCTTTGCACGAGACGGCCAAAGTACTGGAGTTTCAGCTTTAGCATCATTCCTTCCAAAGAAATCCCAGGGCTGATCTCCTTCAGAATGGACTGGTTGGATCTCCCTGCAGTCCAAGGGACTCTCAAGAGTCTTCTCCAACACCACAGTTCAAAAGTGTCAGTTCTTCGGCACTCAGCTTTCTTCACAGTCCAACTCTCACATCCATACATGACCACAGGAAAAACCATAGCCTTGACTAGATGGACCTTTGTTGGCAAAGTAATGTCTCTGCTTTTCAATATGCTATCTAGGTTGATCATAATTTTCCTTCCAAGGAGTAAGCGTCTTTTAATTTCATGGCTGCAGTCACCATCTGCAGTGATTTTGGAGCCCAGAAAAATAAAGTCTGACACTGTTTCCATTGTTTCCCCATCTATTTCCCATGAAGTGATGGGACCAGATGCCATGATCTTCGTTTTCCAAATGTTGAGCTTTAAGCCAACCTTTTCACTCTCCTATTTCACTTTCATTAAGAGGCTTTTTAGTTCCTCTTCACCTTCTGCCATAAGGGTGGTGTCATCTGCATATCTGAGGTTATTGATATTTCTCCCGGCAATCTTGATTCCAGCTTGTGTTTCTTCCAGTCCAGCATTTCTCATGATGTACTCTGCATATAAGTTAAATAAGCAGGGTGACAGTATACAGCCTTGACATACTCCTTTTCCTATTTGGAACCAGTCTGTTGTTCCATGTCCAGTTCTAACTGTTGCTTCCTGACCTGCATATAGGTTTCTCAAGAGGCTTACTCAGCTATTAAGAACAACACATTTGAATCAGTTCTAGTGAGGTGGATGAAACTGGAGCCTATTATACAGAATGAAGTAAGTCAGAAAGAAAAACACCAATACAGTATATTAACACTTATATATGGAATTCAGAAAGATGGTAACAAAGACCCTATATGTGAGACAGCAAAAGAGACACAGATATAAAGAACAGACTTTGGATTCTGTGGGAGAAGGCAAGGGTGGGATGATTTGAGAGAATAACACTGAAACATGTATATTATTACCATATGTGAAATAGATGACCAGTCCAAGTTCAATGCATGAAACAGGGCACTTAAAGCCGGTGCCCTGGGACAACCCAGAAGGATGGGATGGGGAGGGAGGTGGGAGGGGGGTTCAAGATGTGGGACACATGTGCACCCGTGCTGATTCATGTCAATGTATGGCAAAAATCACCACAATATTGTAAGTAATATTGTATTACTTGTAAAGTAATTATCCTCCAATTAAAATAAATAAATTTAAAAAATCAGTTAGTTTCTATACTCTAGCAATGAATGATCCAAGAAGAAAATTAAGAAAGCCATCTCATTTACAGTAGTGCCAAAAAGAGGTAAATTTATCTAAGAAAGTAAGTCTTGTCTACTGAAAACTATAAAACATAGCTGAAAGAAATTTTTAAAAACTTAAATAAATGGAAAGACATTAATGTTTATGCATTAAAGACTAAATATCATTAAGATGACAATATTACTCAAAGTGATATTCAGATTCAAAGCAATTCATATCAAAATTCTAGTAGTGTTTCTTGCAGAAATAGTAAAACCCATTTTGAAATTAAAGGGAATCAAATAACGAAAACAATCTTAAAAAAAAAAAAGGACAAAATTGGAAGACTCACACTTTTCAATTTCATCTCAATACTATGCTAGAGTAATCAAGATATATGGTACTGGCCTAAGACTAGATAGACCAGTGGTATAGAATTGAAACCCCATAAATAAACCCTCTAATCTATGGTCAATTGATTTTTAATTAGGATGCCAAAACCATTCAAAGAGAATAGTCTCTTCAACAAATGGTCCTAAGAAAACTGGATATCCACATGTAAAAGAAAAAACAGTTGGGCCCTTACCTTATACCACATACAATATTAACCAAGTGAATCAAAGATACAAAGTTAAGAGCTAAATCTACAAATCTTTAGAAAAAAGCATAGTAAATCTTCATGGCTTTGGGTTTGACAATGGCTTTTTAAGTATGACCCCAAAAGGAAAGGGAACAAAATTAAAAAAAAAATTACATAAATTAGACTTCAAAATTTAAAACTTTTGTTCATCAAAGTACATTAAAATGAAAAGATAATCTACAAGATAGGAGAAAATATTTGCAAATCATATTTCGTGTAAGAGACTTATAGCCAGAATATGGAAAAACTCCTGTAAGTCAACAGAAAGAAAAACAACTCAAATTTAAAAATAGGGAAAACTTTAATAGACATTTACCTGAAGAATGTATATAAATGCCAATAAGTACTTGAAAAGATGGTCAACTTCACTAGCTATTAAGGAACTGCAAATCAAAACCATAATGACTAATCACTTCAAATCCATTAGAATGGTTATTATCATAAAGAAGAAAATAACAAATGTTGGTAAATATGTACAGAAATTAGAACATTGCTGGTTGGTATGTAAAATAGTGCAGCTACTGTGGAAAATAGTTTGGCAATTCCTCAAAAAGTTAAATATAGAATTACCATATGTCTCAACAATTCTTCTCCTAGGAATATACTCAAAAAATTAAAAACAAGGTCTCAAACAGGTATTTTTACACCGATGTTCATTAAAGTGGGCTTCCCAGGTGGTGCTAGTGGTAAAGAACCCGCTTGTCAATGCAGGAGACATAAGAGATGTAGGCTCATTAAAGAATTATTCCCAATAGTTAAAAGGTGGAACCAAACCAAGTGTCCATAAACAGAAGACTGGATAGGAAATTCCCTGGCAGTCCAGTGGTCAGAACTCAGTGCTTTCACTGCCAGAGCCTTGGATTCCATTCTTGGTTGGGGAACTAAGATTCTGCAAGCCACAGGAAGCAGCCAAAACCAGCAACAATAACAACAGCAACAACAACAAAAACCCAGAACAATGGATAAGTAAAATGTGGTATATGTGTGTGTGTATAAATGTATATCTATATATACATATATGTATAACAGTGAAATATTAGCCATCAAAAGGAATAAAGTTCTGATACATGCTACAACATGGTTGAATCTGACTATATTATGCTAAGTGAAATGAGCCAGAAGAATAAGGACAAATAATGGATGATTCTACTCATATGAAATACCTAGAATTAGCATTATTCATAGAGACAGAAAGTAGATTAGAGGTTACCTGTGGCCAGGTAGGCAGGCAATGGTGAATTATTGCTACACGGGTACAGTTTCTTTTGGGGTAATGAAAATGTTTTTAATTAGTGGTGATGGCTGCACAATATTATGATTGTAATATA
Organism: Bos indicus; assembly: GCF_029378745.1. Taxonomy (NCBI): domain Eukaryota; kingdom Metazoa; phylum Chordata; class Mammalia; order Artiodactyla; family Bovidae; genus Bos; species Bos indicus. Next base: position 19,383,395 of record NC_091773.1, on the reverse strand, counting down.
TATGGTAGAATGGCAAACTTTTCTATGGACTGAATTATACTATGTGTGTGTGCTTAGTCGCTCATCTAACTCTTTGTGACCCCATGGACTGTAGCTCGCCAGGCTCCTCTGTTCATAGGGATTCTCCAGGCGAGAATACTGGAGTAGGTTGCCATGCCCTCCTCCAGGGGTCGAACCCAGGTCTCCCAAATTGCAGGCAGATTCTTTACCATCTGAGCCACCAGGGAAACCCTAAAATACTAGATTTTGGGTAACCTATCCCTTCTCCAGGGGATCTTCCTGACCCAGGAATCGAATCAGGGTCTCCTGCATTGCAGGCAGATTCTTTACCAGCTGAGCTACCAGGGAAGTCCAAATGATGCTATGGTCTCACCTAAATTTATACTTTGTAGTGGTAACTCCCAGTGTAATGGTACTTGGAAATGGGGCCTTTGGGAGGTTCAGATCATGTAATGAGGGAGGGACCCTCAGGGTGGGATTAGAGCCCTTATATGAAGAGACCAGAGAGCTTACTTTCTGCCCTCCCTTGTGCCACATGAGGTCACAATGGGAAGACAGCTGTTTGCAAGCCAGGAGGAGAGCTATCACCAGGAACCAATTCTGTCAGCACCTTGATCTTGGATTTCCCAACCTCTAGAACTGTGAGGATTACATGTCTGTTGTTTTGTTACGGCAGCCTGAGCTAAGACTTTTTGTGTTTATATATGTTTTACCACAGTTAGCAGTCCCACTACTGGTCATATATCTTGAGAAAACCAGAATTCTAGAAGAACACATGTACCCCAGTGTTCACTGCAGCACTGTTTACAATAGACAGGACATGAAAGCAAACTAGATGTCCATTGACAGATGAATGGATGAAGAAGTTATGGTACATATATCCAATGGAATTTTACTCAGCCAAAAAAGGAACAAATTTGAGTCAGTTAAGGTGAGGTGGATGAACCTAGAGACTGTTATACAGAGTGAAGTAAGTCACTCTGAAAGAGAAAAACAAATATTGTATATTAATGCATATATATGGAATCTAGAACAATGGTACTGACGAACCTATTTGCAGGGAAGGAATGGAGACGCAGACACAGAGAACAGACTTGTGGACACAGTGGGGGGAGGAGAGGGTGGGACGAACTGAGAGAGGAGCACTGACATATACACACTATCATGTGTTAAATGGTAGCTGGAGGGAAGTTGCCATATAACACAGGGAGCCTAACCTTGCGCTCTGTGCTGGCCTGGAGGGGTGGAACAGATGGAAGAGATATATGTATAATTATGACTGATTCACATTGCTGTACAGCAGAACCCAACACAACACTGCAAAGCAATTTTCCTCCAAACAAAAAAATTGAGTAATAAACAAAGATTAACTGTATTCCTGAATACAAGCAACAAAAAGTTAAATAACAAAAACATACCATTTACAATGAAATAAAAATATAAAAATCACCTAGGATTAATCTAAAAATATGGCAAATTGACAGGTGACAGGGGCTCCTGTGTTCAGTGGTCTTCAGACACTGCACAGGCACTATGCAGGCTGCTTCTCCTGACATGTGTACAGTTCATGTTTCCCAAAAATCTGTCTTAAACTCTGTCTTGCTTGCCTCAATTTTTACATGCAGGATGATAATAGACTTGGGTGAAAAAAAAACCTAATCATCATTTCATTTTCTTTCTTATTAAAAAAAATATATTTATCTGTTTATTTGGCTACATCGGATCTTAGTTATGGCATGCAGGCTTAGTTGCTCTGAGGCTTGTGGGATCTTAGTTTCCTGACCAGGGATCAAACCTGCATCACCTGCACTGCAAGTTGCATTCTCCATCTCTGGACCATCAGGGAAGTCCCTTAAGAGTCATTTCTGACCAGTGACAATATGAGTGATTTTTATCTTCTCTGTCGTGTTTTTCTGTACTTCCCAAATTGGCTAACATCAGAATATATTACATTTTTCGTAATCAGAGGAAAAGGACATTGGTTGTTAAATATATGTTTACAATTTACTCTTTTTTCTTAACTGCCACTTAATCCCTACTTAGGCATGCATGAATTCTGGGAAAAGCATCCAGGTTCCTGTCATCTGACCTGCATCAAATGTCTCCACCCGTACCCTCTCCTCTCCTCCTGCCCTTCCACCCTTGTGTCTGCTGTCAGTCCTCTGAGGTCCTCTTCCTCCAGCAGTCAGGGTCTTCCCTCTTCCTGTAGCCAGTTCTGTCTGTGCTTTCTGTCCTCTAAAACCTTCCCTTACTGCAGGAAGGGGCAGTGTCTCTGCATCCACTCTCCTCCGCTGTGTCCCATGGAAGCCCTCAGCCCAGTTCAGATGGGCACATAGGAAGGATCAGGAGCAGTAGTTCAGCTCTGACTGCTGGCCACTGTTATGAAGCACTGTGCAAGTCCTCAACACTTGAAATCTTATTTTTCTCACCTGCAAAATGGAGAAATTATGTGTCATAATTTTGCATAATGTCATAATGTTGCAGGAAAGAATGTGGGGCACAAGAAGATGGTCATGTGCCGTGTCTCAGGCAAGTCCTTGGGACAGCCACTGAGTGTGAGTTCTTGGCTTTGCACAGAAAAGAATTCACAAGCCAGCCATAGTAAAGTGAAAGAAGGTTTATTCAGGAAGAAACACATTCCATAGACAGTGTGCACCATCTCAAGGCAAGAGGTGCCAGGGTATGGCATTGTCAGTTTTTATAGGGGTGGGTAATTTCATAGGCTAATGAGTAGGAGAACTATTTCAAGTATTTTGAGGAAGAGACAGGGATTCCCAGGAATTGGGCCACCACCCATTTTTTTGCCTTTTATGGTTGGTTTTGGAACTTTTATGGCCCACGAGGATATGTCATTTAGCTGATGTATCACAATGAGCTGAGGCTCAAGGTCATATGGGAGTCAATCGCCCACCATCGTGGGCCTAATTGGTTCTAACTAGTTTATGTCATGACCTCAATAACTGTCATTTGTCTAAAGAGTGTGTCCTGCCCTCTTCCTATATCATTAAGGATGTGATGACCATAGAACAAAACAATCTGTGTAACTAGTGAGTATATTATATCTGTATGTGTGTTAGTTGCTCAATCATGTCCAACTCTTTGTGACCCATGGACTGTAGCACGTGAGGCTCCTCTGTCTATGGAAATCTCCAGGCAAGAATACTGGAGTGGGTAAGCCCTTCATTTATCCAGGGCATCTTCCCGAACTAGGGATTGAATTCTGTGCTCCACATTACAGGCAGATTCTTTACCATCTGAGTCACCAATCAGTTCAGTTCAGTTCAGTCACTTAGTCGTGTCTGACTCTTTGTGACCCCATAAATCGTAGCACGCCAGGCCTCCCTGTCCATCACCATCTCCCAGAGTTCACTCAAACTCATGTCCATTGAGTCAGTGATGCCATCCAGCCATCTCATCCTCTGTCGTCCCCTTCTCTTCCTGCCCCCAATCCCTCCCAGCATCAGTCTTTTCCAATGAGTCAGCTCTTCGCATGAGGTGGCCAAAGTACTGGAGTTTCAGCTTTAGCATCATTCCTTCCAAAGAAATGCCAGGGCTAATCTCCTTCAGAATGGACTGGTTGGATCTCCTTGCAGTCCAAGGAACTCTCAAGAGTCTTCTCCAACACCGCAGTTCAAAAGCATCAATTCTTTGGCACTCAGCTTTCTTCACAGTCCAACTCTCACATCCATACATGACCACAGGAAAAACCATAGCCTTGACTAGACGGACCTTTGTTGCCAATACCTACATTAAACACGCAATAATTCTAAAGCAACTTGAATCAAACACAGATTTTAGATCAGATGAATTTGGGTTCAAGGCCAAACATGGCTGTTTGTTAGTCATTTTTCCCCAAGATGGTAACTTTTTAAATCTCATTTTCCTCACTGAAAAGTGGATATGTGTGCTCGTGCATTGATTATTGTGTGGTGCCACGCACCAAGCACTGTGCTAAAAGGTAGGGGCACATTCCCATTCTAGGAAGCACACAGCCAAGTAGGACTTGGATACATTCCAGTCTTGGCTGCAGGCTGGACCCACCTTGTTGTTGTTGTTCAGCCGCTGTCGTGTCTGACTCTTCGTGACACCATGGACTGCAGCACGCCAGGCTTCCCTGTCCTTCACTTGTCTCCTGGAGTTTGAGTTCAGTCTTGTCCTCTGTCATCCCCTTCTCCTCCTGCCCTCAATCTTCCCAGCATCAGGGTATTTTCCAATGTGTCAGCTCTTTGCATCAGGTGGCCAAAGTATTGGAGCTTCGACTCTAGCATCAGTATTTCCAATGAATATTCAAGGTTGATTTCCTTTAGGATTGACTGGTTTGATGCCCTTGCTGTCCAAGGGACTCTCAAGAGTCTTCTCCAGCACCATAGTTTGAAAGCATCAATTCTTTGGTGCTCAGCCTTCTTTGTGGTCCAACTCTCACATCCACACATAACTGCTGGAAAAACCATAGCTTTGTCAGCGAAGTGATGTCTCTGCTTTCTAATATGCTGTCTAGGTTTGTCATCGGAGAAGGCAATGGCACCCCACTTCAGTACTCTTGCCTGGAAAATCCCATGGACGGAAGAGCCTGGTAGGCTGCAGTCCATGGGGTCGTGAAGAGTTGGACACAACTGAGCAACTTCACTTTCACTTTTCACTTTCATGCACTGGAGAAGGAAATGGCAAACCACTTCAGTGTTCTTGCCTGGAGAATCCCAGGGATGGGGGAGGCTGGTGGGCTGCCGTCTATGGGGTCACAGAGTCGGACATGACTGAAGCGACTTAGCAGCAGCAGCAGAAGGTTTGTCATAGCTATTCTTCCAAGGAGCAAGCATCTTTTAAAATTGACTGCTGCAGTCACAGTCCGCAGTAATTTTGGAACCCAAGAAAACAAAATCTGCCACCATTTCCATTTTTCCCCCTTGTATTTGCCATGAAATGATGAGACTGGATGCCATGATCTTAGGTTTTTGAAAGTTGAGTTTTAAGCCAGCTTTTTTTTACTCTCCTCTTTCACCTTCATCAAGAGGCTCTTTAGTTTCTCCTAGATTTCTGCCTTTAGGGTGGTATCACCTGCATATCTGATGCTGTTGATATTTCTCCTGTCAATCTTGATTCCAGCTTGTGATGTGACAAATAGATTTAAAGGATTATTTCTGATAGACAGAATGCCTGAAGAACTATGGGCAGAGGTTCATAACATTGTACAGCAGGCAGTGACCAAAACTATCTCCAAGAAAAAGAAACTCAAGAAGGCAAAATGGTTGTCTGAGGAGGCCTTGACAAAGCTGAGAAAAGAAGTGAAAGGCAAAGGAGAAAGGGAAAGATAAACTGAATGCAGAGTTCCAGAGTATAGAGAGGAGAGATAAGAAAGCCTTCTTCAGTGAACAATGCAAAGAAATAGAACCCACCTGGGCAGGTTCATTCCAATCCCAAAGAAAAGCAATGCCAAAGAATGCTCAAACTACCAGTCAATTGCACTCATCTCACACACTAGTAAGATCAGATCAGATCAGTCACTCAGTCGTGTCCGACTCTTTTCGACCCCATGAATTGCAGCACGCCAGGCCTCCCTGTCCATCACCAACTCCCGGAGTTCACTGAGACTCACGTCCATCGAGTCAGTGATGCCATCCAGCCATCTCATCCTCTGTCATCCCCACACACTAGTAAGGCAATGCTCAAAATTCTCCAAGCAAGGCTTCAACAGTACATGAACCATGAACTTGCAGATGTTCAAGCTGGATTTAGAAAAGGGAGAGGAAGCAGAGATCAAATTGCCAACATCTGTTGGGTCATCGAAAAAGCAAGAGAGTTCCAGAAAAACATCTACTTCTGTTTTATTGAGTACACCAAAGCCTTTGACTGTGTGCATCACAACAAACTGTGGAAAATTCTTAAAAAGATGGGAATCCCAGACCACCTGACCTGCCTCCTGAGAAATCTATATGCAGGTAAAGAAGCCACAGTTAGAACTGGACATGGAACAACAAACTGGTCCCAAATTGGGAAAGGAGTACATCAAGGCTATATTTTATCATCCTGCTTATTTAACTTATATGCAGAGTACATCATGAGAAATGCTGGACTGGATGAAGCGCAAACTGGAATCATGACTGCTGGGAGAAATATCAATAATCTCAGATATGCAGAAGACAGCACCCTTATGGCAGAAAGTGAAGGTCTTTAGAAGAACTAAAGACCCTCTTGATGCAAGTGAAAGAGGAGAGTGAAAGTTTTAAGTTGGCTTAAAACTCAACATTTAGAAAACTAAGATCATGCATGGCATCAGGTCCCATCACTTCATGGCAAATAGATGGGGAAACAATGGAAACAGTGAGAGACTTTATTTTATTGGGCTCTGAAATCACTGCAGATGGTGACTGCACCCATGAAATTAAAAAAGACTTGCTCCTTGGAAGAAAAGCTATGACGAACCTAGACAGCATATTAAAAAGCAGAGACATTACTTTGCCAACAAAGGTTCATCTAGTCAAGGTTATGGTTTTTCCAGTAGTCATGTATGGATGTGAGAGCTGGACTATAAGGAAAGATGAGCACTGAAGAATTGATGCTTTTGAGCTGTGGTGTTGGAGAAGACTCTTCAGAGTCCCTTGGACAGCAAGGAGATTCAACCAGTCAATCCTAAAGGAAATCAGTCCTGAATATTTATTGGAAGGACTGATGTTGAAGCTGAAACTCCAATACTTTGGCCACCTGATGTGAAGAGCTGACTCATTTGAAAAGACCCTGATGCTGGGAAAGATTGAAGGTAGGAGGAGAAGGGGACGACAGAGGATGAGATGGTTGGATGGTTATCACCGACTCAATGGACATGAGTTTGAGTAATCTCTGGGAGTTGGTGATGGACAGGGAAGCCTGGCATGCTGCAATCCATGGGGTCGCAAAGAGTCAAACATGACTGAGTGACTGAACTGAACTGGGCAGGTTTAAAAAATCCAGAGGCCCTGGGGGTTCTGAGCAAAGGGCCTGAGGTGTGGTCTAAATGCATTTTAAGAGTTTCCAGGAAACCCCTAGTAGCACACATCAAAGACTCTCTGGAAAGTGACTCCCAAAGAATTCCTTCACACCTAATTGGCATAGAACATTTTCCTCAGTGATTGTTTGATGTACTGAAAACAGAGAGGTGAGGTGGTCTCCAGTCTTCAGACAGGGTTTTCCAATTCCCACACACTTTATGTCAGCTCAAAAGGAGTCAGAAGTCTGATGGGAGTGCTGGCTCCAGTCTTATCTATTTACAACTGATAACAAGAAAGTGGACCTTCCCCAATTTAGGGAAGTTGGTAGGGGGGTGTTGGGATCTGCCTGCCAACCACTGGGCCTCCAGCTGTTTCCAGACAACCCTTTCCAGCAGGGTCTTATTAACTAAGCAAACCTGGGCTCCTCCTACTGAAATGCAAAAGTCTTTATAAGACCTTTAAGTAAATGAGAGCAAGTGTCAGAGTGTTTTATCACCCCTAAGCTTTCAGCCCTTTCCCTCCTCAAAGCTGATTTCAACTCTTAAGCAAACACCCAGAGAGGGGCATTGGTCCTATATCTAGCCTTAGCCCTATCTCGCTGGTAATACATTTCCCTTCCTTTTTCTAAAGTTTCCATTTGTAAGACACACATTTTCATTGACATAGGAAATATCATGATGCCTGCGATTTGCCTTAAAAAACTCCAAGAAAAAAAAATGTGGGGGAAAAACAATCAGGAAAGATTGGCAATGGTTGGCTGCTGAACCCAAGTTTATTGACTCAATATCTCAGCTTTTGTGTATGTTTGAGAATACAAAATTTAATAAAAGAAACTGTAGATTTTAGAAAATACTTATAAAACTTAAATATTATCAGAAAGATTTGGATTCAATATTATCCTATAAACTGAACAGTTTTAAAACTTATTTAAATATTCTTTAGCTTATCCATGGTTTTTAGTGTTCAATCCATGTTGCTCATAAAGAAGTTACTATTGACTTAAAGTCATAAATGTAATTACTTTTGTATATAACTAAAGTATGCAATTAACAAGAAATTGCATTACATCTAAAAGTTGCATTACATCTAAAAGTATATTTGTCTTGAATCTCATTACAGATGTTTCATGAAGGCATGAGACAACCTACTCTGTATGTTTTGCCTGCTCTGATCTGTGGGTTCTGGTCCTGGCAGCTCATGGATCCAGCTTTTGGGAGGTCTCATGGCAGCCAAGCTCACCAATTTCCTACTAGTTTATTTAACAGCATCTTTAATTAACTTCCCATTTAAAAGTTTAAAACATTAAATCAGAATCAAAAAATATCCCATCTTTGGAGGATACATATCATTTTCAGAAAATAGTTTTTATACTAAAATCATAGGACAATTTGTATAAGAGTTGCAAGGCATCCTCTGTACTGTGAGGCAAGGGTCCCAGTCCCTATTTTGGCAATTAGAAAAACTGAAAACCAGCAAGTCCCAGAAGAAGCCCCTGAACCACTCCGCTCTTGGTTCAGAGCAGGCTCCTCATCAGACATTAGTGAAACATGAGGGAGGGGGCAGGGCACAACCTTTGAAAGAATGAGGACCCAACACAAGCCAGAGTCCAATGGGTCCAAGTCTAGTCAACCTGGATTAGACCTTGATCCTCAGTATAGGCTCAGTGTAACGTATCAGCAAGGTAAATGACACACTCAGAGATGCCATGACAGTTGAAGGCCCACCATCAAAGATCAAAATGTGGGTGGTGACCCAATTTCTGGAAATCTCCACCCCCTCCCCAAAATAGTTGGAATAATCCTCCTACTCATTAGCCTATGAAATTACCCAGCCTATCTCCTGAAATAGCTCACACTGTCTGCTGCATGTGTTTCTTTTTAAATAAATCTGCTTCTTACCTATCACTTCATCTCTACTGAATTCTCTCTGGGATGAGACATTAAGAACATGAGCTTCTTGAACCACCAGGGAGGGGACATATGTCCACCTATGGCTGATTCATGTTGATGTTTGACAGAAAACAAAATTCTGTAAAGCAATTATCTATCAATTAAAAAAAGAAAAAAACCTGAGTGTCATTAGGTCTTGAAACCAGGTCTGTGAACTCAGTTGGAAGACTGGGTTTTGGCTGGGTTTGCATTCCCGCACGTGAGTTCAAGTCTCAGTGAGGGGAATAGTTTCACTAGCGGGTGGCACTTACCCCTGTGCTCTGCGGTCTTCAGATACCCAGTGTAAGGCTTGCCTCACTGTGGGCCGATCACCCCACACACTGCAGCCTTCTTATAATATCTGTGTGTTTCACGTTTTTCAAATATCTAAGTGCCAAAGGTTTGTGACTTAAACTCAAAGCCTCAGTTGCTTCAGCAAAATATGGAGGGTAAAAATAGTGCCTCCCCTGAGGGGTCCTGTATTAAGTGGGTAATGACTACGATATAGTGATCGTTATGCTAGGCACAGAGAAAAGGCCTAGTTTGTAAAAATACTGATGCATCCTCAGAAAGGAGGTGTTGAAATGTCTCTCTTTCATATTCATGCTCCCCATCCGAGGCTTGGAATCAAGCCAGCTGGTTCTTTTCGACACAACAGCTCTCTTCTCTAGCTGGGCCCCTCCCCATCTCCTAGGGGCGAGGAGTGTGCAATATGAAATCTCTTATTTCCACATGAAAACTTTTTTGTTCATGTTGAGGTTTTATTGATAATTTTTTTTTCTTTTTTTTTCCCAGGAAGGGAAAAGGCTATTGCCTTCTAGTCACCAGTGTTTGACATTAGGGGTTGACTCCTCCTGCTCCTATCAGCACTGTAAGCACTGTAGGGGAAGAGAACCGTCCTGTCTGCACAGGCCCCGCCCCCGGCCCTAGCAGGGTATCACTGAAGGGATGGTCCCCGAGGCTCTGTGCTGGACCCTGCCTGTCACAGCACAGCCTTTGCCAAAGCAACTGCACCGCAGAACCTGGAGACATCATTGCTGTTTCTCACAGTTATTTAGTGACCAAGGTAGAGAGCAGGAAACACCTGTGTCTTCTGTACTTATCCATCTTGCATCCTGAGGCAGTTCTTCCAGTAACTGCAGTAAAGACATCTTCAAATACAAAAACTGTTCAGACTCAGTCCCGTGGAATTGATCTTCAATGTATCCATGAGAGGAAACTTTTTTATACCAGACGTGTCAGTGGGAAAATGACCTGGAGCCATTCTGTTAGGTAAGAACAAAAATCATCTAAGTCTTAGAGCCAAGAGGGGTGTTTAAGAGCCTGGAATAAATTGCAATACATGCTTAATGTTGCTTCTCTTAAAGGGACGGGTACATGCTTGGTCTAAAATCTTTCTAAGGAATGACAAGGTTAATCAAAATCTACTAGTTACAAAATAATTATGTAATTATCTATTGTACATTAAATATATATTCATACATATATTTGTATATGAATGCATTACATTTTATGCATATGTAAATTTCTGATTAAATTTCTTTAAATATTCTAGGCTTCTGTTTGTGATCAGTTTGATATTGCAGATCATCCCCATGGGAAAGAGTAAGAAGCATTTTGTTTATATTCTCTTAGTTTTTATTGTATATTTGTTTGTCAATTATTATCAGTCTCATATTTTCAATTAATTTTTAAGGCTATCAAACAGGGAAATATAAAAGTAGTAGAGAAGAAAGCAGCAGTGGTAAAGCTCAGAAGTTCCAGCAGAAAACACTCAACTGGACCTTGAATAATTTAAGGGAGGAGAATGACAGCACGGAGGGCTGGAAGCCTCAGGGTTTATTCCCCTACTCCTTGACTTTCCAAGAGCTAAGTGGCCATGCTGCAGACAAAGGTCATCTCGGTCAGTGAACTCTGAGTTTGTGTGTGTGTGTGTGTGTGTGTGTGTGTGTGTGTGTGTGTGTGTCTGTGACTGTGTGTCTGTGTGTGTGCGCCTAGAGGGGATCTTCCAGACTTTCTCCTTTGTCTCCTTCCTTGGCAGGCAGATTCTTTACCACTAGGAGGCCGGAACCCTGAGTTTAGAATTGGGAAAAAAAAAAAAAAAACTAGGATAAGTTAACAATAAAACGAGAAACCCAATGAATAACATTTTACCGTCTTTAAATATATACTATAAAGTAAAAGGATAAAGACACTATAAAGTATATACTTTTATATAAAGTATATATATATAAAGACACTATAAAGTATATACTTTTATACTACAAAGTAAAAGTATAAAGACAGAGGATGAGATGTTGGATGGCATCACCTACTTGATGGACGTGAGTTTGATCAAGCTTTGGGAGTTGGTGATGGACGGGGAAGCCTGGCATGCTGCAGTCCATGGGGTCGCAGAGAGTCGGACACGAACGAGCGACTCAACTGACTGATAAAGTAAAAAATATTTCCTAGTGAGGTGTTCTTTTACTCTGAAAAAAGTTTTAATATTTTATTGGTAAAACGTGGCTTTGGCTTTTAACTGGTTATTTTTCTGCAGGTCCAGAGCTATCCCAAGCCCAGATAATAGCGGACCTTTGCTAGGCTTATCACAGTCTCTCAGGCTCCAGTGGTAGATTTTTTTTTAAATCGTTTCGGTGTCTTTGCACCCGTGGGTGGTCCCTGCTCGCTTGCCGCTCTCCGGAGAGGCTGGTCTGTAATCACTGTCTTGGGAAGTCACAGCCTAATTTTAACATATGAAAGGAAGGAAGAAAGAAAACGCTACTTGCAGGGGGCAGGGTTTCCCATGTCTTAGGGAGCCTTCCTGACCCGCCCGCACCCCTGGTAGTTTGTTTTTAATCCTTAAACTAACAAGCAGGGTTTACCTGAGCAAACACTATTAGCAGGAAGCCAATTTTATTGCCTCCCCGAGGGGATCTCTCTTGGCCCTTCTCGGGCTTATCAGACACTGAGGGTCCCGCGCGGCGCTGACCCCAGGCGACGCCCCCACAGGTGCACCTCCGCGACGGAGCTGCTGCCAGAACGGCGGCACCTGCGTGCTGAGCAGCTTCTGCGTGTGCCCCGCTCACTTCACCGGCCGCTACTGTGAGCACGACCAGAGGCGCAGGTAGGCGCGGGGTGGTGCAGGCTGGGGCACAACGGGGCCTGCGGGGAGAGGAGACTGGGAGCCGGGCGGGGGCGGCGGGACCTCGCGGGGCGGGCCGGGCGTGCGCGCGCCCCCTGCACTAACGCCAGGCCTGGGCTTCCTCAGCAAGTGCGGTGCCCTGGTGCACGGAGCCTGGACCTTCCGCGGCTGCCACCTCTGCAGGTGCGTCTTTGCGGCCCTGCACTGCCTCCCCCTGCAGACACCCGGCCGCTGCGGTAAGAAGAACCCGCCCTGCGTCCTGTGCTCATAACCCACACTCAGGCAGTTGCTCCTTTATACGTACCGACCCATACTGATCTACCTGTGCCAGACGACACAGGAATGAGTGATCTGCATGGATTCATCACTCGGGAAAGTCACATTCGTGGTGAATCACATAGTGTATTATCATTATAGTCATTGAAAAATTTATTCCTAGGTTTCCCACTTGCGGAATTTAAACGTGATTTCCAAACAGTGTACTTAAATGTTCTTTACAGAGAGCAGAACTTTGGAAGCAAACAAGCTGGTAATTAGAGCCGCACCAGGCAGACAGGATCAGTTCAGTCGCTCAGTCGTGTCCAACTCTTTGCAACCCCATGGACTGCAGCATGCCAGGCCTCCCTGTCCATCGCCAACTCCCAGAGTTGACTCAAACTCATGTCCTTTGAGTCGGTGATGCCACCCAACCATCTCATCCTCTGTTGTCCCCTTCTCCTCCCACCTTCAATTTTTCCCAGCATCAGGGTCTTTTCAAATAAGTCAGTTCTTCGCATCAGGTGGCCAAAGTATTGGAGTTTCAGCTTCAACATCAGTCCTTCCAATGAACATTCAGGACTAATTTCCTTTAGGATGGACTGGTTGGATCTCCTTGCAGTCCAAGGGACTCTCAAGAGTCTTCTCCAACACCGCAGTTCAAAAGTATCAATTCTTCAGCGTTCAGCTTTCTTTATAGTCCAACTGTCACATCCATACATGACTACTGGAAAAACCATAGCTTTGACAGGGTACCCAAACTAAATCTCTAGGGACTTCTCTACACTGGGCCGATACCCACCTTCTCAACTGTGAAATGTAGAGAGCGCCCTGGAGCAGGACAGGAGCAGGCCTGAATGGCCAGGTGCTGCCCTTCAAGGCCAACCTGGCAATGCTCCAGAAAGCAAGGTGCCTGGTAACCACAGCTCAGGCCTGCCACTAAAAGTCAGTGGGGTGTGGACAACACGCAGGGTGAACACTTATTTGTGATGACTCTGAGCAGTTCCCAACTCAATGCAAATGTTTTACTTGTAAAACTAAGGAATGTGAATCTTCTGAGGTCAGAAAACAGACAAAATGCTCGGCTGCAGTCGTCATCTCAGGCAGGGACCAGAGACACAGGTGTAGCAGGCACAGCACTTCCACGGCCTTCTCCCCTTTACAGTAAGCTCTGGCTGGGATAGCAGTAAGGGACTTGGTTAATGCAGGCAGAGTTCTTCAGTCCTCTTTGTTAGCCCTGGGTGGGCTCCATGTGAAGGCCCTAGGCCTACTCTCCTTTTCCTTCCTGCACTATAGTTGACCCTGGGCCAATCCCACAGTGTAAGGGTATGTTTAATGGTGGTACAGCCCTTCACCCCCACTTCACATCCCCTTGTCCACTGTTAGATTGCTGTAGAAAGGCAGCACTCTTAGGGGTAGAGCCCTTCAAACCATCCTCTTGGTGGGGTTCCCTGGGTGGGGTGACTGGTGGAGGAACACACATAATGAATGCTCAGCCTCAGACCCATCTTCCTCCCTTCCTTCCTCCTCTGCAACCTGGGATAGGATTAGCATTCTAGTGACATTCTTAGTGAAGGTGCAGCCCTTCAGGCCCACTTCTGCTCCCCTTCCTCAGCCAGCTCTGCATGGTGCCAGCAGTGTGTGTGTGGGGTGGGGGGAAAGGGTGGGTGGGTGTGTTCAGTTCAGTTCAGTTCAGTCTCTCAGTTGTGTCTGACTCTTTATGACCCCATGAATTGCAGCATGCCAGGCCTCCCTGGGAGAAGGCAATGGCACCCCACTCCAGTACTCTTGCCTGGAAAATCCCATGGACAGAGCAGCCTGGTAGGCTGCAGTCCATGGGGTCGCTGAGAGTCAGACACGACTGAGCGACTTCACTTTCACTTTTCACTTTCATGCACTGAAGGAAATGGCAACCCACTCCAGTGTTCTTGCCTGGAGAATCCCAGGGACAGAGGAGCCTAGTGGGCTGCTGTCTATGGGGTCGCACAGAGTCGGACATGACTAAAGTGACTTAGTAGCAGCAGGCCTCCCTGTCCATCACCAACTCCCGAAGTTCACTCAAACTCACGTCCATCGAGTCAGTGATGCCATCCAGGCATCTCATCCTCTGTCGCCCCTTCTCCTCCTGCCCCCAATCCCTCCCAGCATCAGAGTCTTTTCCAATGAGTCAACTCTTCGCATGAGGTGGCCAAAGTACTGGAGTTTCAGCTTTAGCATCATTCCTTCCAAAGAACACCCAGGACTGATCTCCTTTAGAATGGACTGGTTGGATCTCCTTGCAGTCCACGGGACTCTCAAGAGTCTTTTCCAACACCACAGTTCAAAAGTGTCAGTTCTTCTGTGCTCAGCCTTCTTCACAGTCCAACTCTCACATCCATACATGACCACTGGAAAAACCATAGCCTTAACTAGACGGACCTTTGTTGGCAAAGTAATGTCTCTGCTTTTGAATATGCTATCTAGGTTGGTCATAACTTTCCCTCCAAGGAGCAAGTGTCTTTTAATTTCATGGCTGCAATCACCATCTGCAGTGATTTTGGAGCCCCCCGAAATAAAGTCTGACACTGTTTCCACTGTTTCCCCATCTATTTGCCATGAAGTGATGGGACCAGATGCCATGATCTTCTTTTTCTGAATGTTGAGCTTTAAGCCAACTTTTTCACTCTCCTTTTTCACTTTCATCAAGAGGCTTTTTAGTTCCTCTTCACTTTCTGCCATAAGGGTGGTGTCATCTGCATGTCTGAGATTATTGATATTTCTCCCGGCAATCTTGATTCCAGCTTGTGCTTCTTCCAGCCCAGCGTTTCTCATGATGTACTCTGCGTAGAAGTTAAATAAGCAGGGTGACAATATACAGCCTTGACGTACTCCTTTTCCTATTTGGAACCAGTCTGTTGTTCCATGTCCAGTTCTAACTGTTGCCTCCTGACCTGCATATAGGCTTCTCAAGAGGCAGGTCAGGTGGTCTGGTATTCCCATCTCTTGAAGAATTTTCCATGGTTTATTGTGATCCACACAGTCAAAGGCTTTGGCGTAGTGTGTGGTGGTGATTATAGTGCAATATACTTTCCCTTCCTCCCTCTCCTAACAGGCTCTTCATTTGCTGGGCCTGTGCCACTGATTCAGTAGCTGGTCTTTGAATGACCCAGAGAAATGAGGACACAGATTATGGCATAAGCATCAGAATTGCAGACGGTGCCTGTGTAGTCCTACAGGTGAGGTCATTTCCCACTGTGGGTGGTGCTCCTTGCAATGATGTGGGGAAAGGCCTAGCTCTGATCATTTTCAGTATTCTAAGCAAGGGCTTCCCTTTTGGCTCAGCTGGTAAAGAATCTGCCTGCAATGAGGGAGACCTGGGTTTGATTCCTGGGTTGGAAAGTTCCCCTGGAGAAGGGAAAGGCTACCCACTCCAATATTCTGGCCTAGAGAATTCCATGGACTGTATAGTCCATGGGGTCACAAAGGGTCAGACATGACTGAGCAACTTTCACTTTCACTTTCTAGCAAGGCCAGCTTGGGTCCTAAGCACCAGAGCAGGAGCTAGGTTCCAGGATGTCTGCTCACATCCTGGAAAACATTCAAGGCTGGGACTACTGTCTGCCAAGGACAATGATAGTGACTTGTGTGGCTTGTGCTCATCAAAAGTGAACCAAATAGTGAGGTCATCTCTCGGAGTAATTTGTCAGGAGCACTCTGTGACCCACTGATTGTGAGTCAGGGCAGATGACAGCGGTGGTGGCTGTGCTGACTGGTTACGACCTGAGGATGACGATGATAACGACAGCAGCAGTGCTGATAGATGATTATGATGTTGTGAGGATGACAGTCATCAGGATAAGCATCTTTATTAGCTCTCAGTTTATTTCAGGGACTTTATTTACTTAATCCCAGTCAGTTCTTAACAAGCCTTTGAAGTAAGTATTATACTTTTTATATTTGAGGAAATTGAAGCTTAGAGTGGTTAACTTCTTCAGCTATTCTTTTTTTTTTTTCTTAAGAGATAAATTATCATATTTTATAATAACATTTAAATTATTTTAAAATATAAATCAACATACAATAGCATACTGGTGTAAACATTGACATAGTGATAATTAATGTACAATTAATATTAATTGGAATAAAATTGCTACCAGAGTACATAAGAGCATCCCTGAACTATGTCAGACACTTTTTAAAAAAAATGAGATAGTTCAGTTCAGTTCAGTCACTCAGTCATGCTGACTCTTTTCGACCACATGGACTGCAGCATGCCAGGCTTCCCTGTCCATTGCCAGCTCCCAGAGGTTGATCAAACTCATGTCCATGGAGACAGTAATGCCATCCAACCATCTCATCCTCTGTCATCCCCTTCTCCTCCTGCCTTCAATCTTTCCCAGCATCAGGGTCTTTTTTCAATGAGTTAGTTCTTCGCATGAGGTGGCCAAAGTATTGGAGCTTTAGCTTCAGCATCAGTCCTAATGAGTATTCAGGACTGATTTCCTTTAGGATTCACTGGTTTGATTTCCTTGCAGTCCAAGGGACTCTCAAGAGTCTTCTCCAACACCACAACTGAAAACCATCAATTCTTCAGTGCTCAGCTTTCTTTATGGTCCAACTCTTAACATCCATACATGACTACTGGAAAAACCATAGCTTTGACTAGACGGACCTTTGTTTGCAAAGTAATGTCTCTGCTTTTTAATATGCTGTCTAGGTTGGTCATAACTTTTCTTCCAAGGAGCAAACGTCTTTTAATTTTATAGCTGCAGTCACCATCTGCAGTGACTTTTTTGATTGCCATGTAGCATTATATTAGTTTCAGGTATACACAATGGTTTGGTATTATATACAAATATATATAATTGAGAAATGATAACCATAGCAAACCTAGTTAACATCCATCACCATACATACAATAATGACTTTCTTTTTCTTGTGATGAGAAATTTTAAGATCTACTCTCTTTGTTGTTGTTCAGTCGCTCAGTCATGTCCGACTCTTTTCAACCCCATGGACTGAGGCATGCTAGGCTTCCCTGTCCTTCACCATCTCCCAGAGCTTGCTCAAACTCATGTCCATTGAGTCAGTGATGCCATCCAAGCATCTCATCCTCTGTGATCCCTTTCTCCTCCTGCCCTCAATATTTCCCAGCATCAGGGTCTTTTCCAATGAGTCGGCTCTTCACATCAGGTGGCAGCTTTAGCATTAGTCTACTCTCTTAGTAATTTTCAAATATGCAATGCATTTATTAACTGTAGTCACCATCTTGTACGTTACATCAATTTCTTTTCTTTTTCAATTTTTAGATTCTACAAAAAAGTGAAATCAGATGGTATTTGTCATTTTTGCCTCACTTATTTTGCTTTCTGTAATGCCTTCAAGGTCCATCTATGTTGTTGCAAGTGGCACGATTTTCTTCCAGGCTTCTCCTGTAATTTTCAGTATAAAATAAATATTCTTTGGAGTGGTATTTTTTACACTAAAATTTTATTAGGAATATAATTAGAACTCTTATTGGTAAAGCTACATTTTTTATTGAATTTTCTCTGAGCCACTGAGTAGATTTGCCCTAAATATGTCTTTTTTTTTTAAATTGAATAAAGATTCTTTCTATAGTGTTTTTAAAGTTTCTGAAGTCTCACACACATGGCCTCACATAATAGTCCTTTTATCTTCTGGACGTTTGTATCGCCCCTTCCCTCTTTTCTTCTCTCTTGTGGCAAGCACTAGTTTGTTTTCTGTATCAGTGAGTCTGCTTCTTTTTTGTTTTTTTTCAATAGTTTGTTGTGTTTTTTAGATTCCACATGTAAATTATATCATTCAGTATTTGTCTTTCTCTATCTGCCATTTGACTAAGGATAATACCCTCCAAGCCCATTTATGTTGCTGAAATGGCAAAACTTCATTTTATGGCCGAGTAGTATTCTCTCTTGTGTGTGTGTTTATCACATCTTTATCTATTCATCTGTTGATAGACACTTAGGTTGCTTCCATACTTTGACAATTTTGAATAATGCTGTTATGAACCTTGGCGTGTATGTATCTTTTTGAATTAGTGTTTTGGGGTTTTTTGGATGTATTCCCAGGAGTGGAATTGCTGGTCATATGGTAATTCTAATTTTAGTTTTTTGAAAAAAACCTCTATACTGTTTTTGACAGTGGCTATACCAATTTACACTCCCATCAATAGTGTAGAAGAGTTCCTTTTTATCCACATTCCCAACAGCATTTGTTATCTGTATTCTTTTTGATGATGCCCTTCTGATAGGTAAGAGGCAACATCTCATTGTGGTTTGGATTTGCATCTCCCTGATGATAAGCCATGTTGAGCATCTTTTCATGTGCCTGTCGGCCATCTACATTTACTCTTTGGAAAAAAATCTGTTCAGTTTTCTGTCCATTTCTTAAATCTGGTTTGTTGTGAGTTTTTTTTTTAAATGCTGAGTTGTGTGAGCTGTTTATATATATTGGATATTAATCCCTTATATGTCATATCATTTGCAAATATTTTCTCCCATTCAGTAGGTTGCCTTTTTGTTCTGTCGATGGTTTCCTTTGCTGTGCAAAAGCTTTTATATTTGATTGGATCCCATTTGTTTATTTGCACTTTTACTTGCTTTGCTTTAGGAGACAAATTCAAAAAACACTGCTTCGATTTATGTAAAAGAGTGTCCTGCATATGTTTCCTCTGGGAGTTTTATTGTATCCATTCTTCTGCGGAAGTCTTTAATCCATTTTGAGTTTATTTTTGTGTATGGTATGATGTTAGGGAGTTTTCTAATTTCATTCTTTTACATGTAGTTGTCCAATTTTCCCAGCACTGCTCGTTGAAGAGACTGTCTTTTCTCTATTATGTAACCTTGTCTCCTTTGTCATAGATTAATTGATCATTTATTAATGGGTTTATTGTGGGCCTCTTTAAGAATATTTTGGACAGTATTATTTAGAATATCGAAAATTTAACCACACTGTAAATCCAATAGCAGAATAATAGGTAAGTAAATGTTTTAATTCCTTTAATGGAATTTTATGATGACTTTGAAGAGTATATAGAAGATAGAATGGAAAACTGTGTTTCCAATATAATTCTAATATGAAAGGACACATATGGATAGGGGAATCACAAATATTGGGCTGGCCAAAAAGTTCCTTTGGGTTTTTTATAATAGCTTATGGAAAAATCCAAACACTTTTTAGCCAATCCAAAAGATAAAAGTATACTACAGAATCAGGGTCCTTTGGCTCCTCTAGGCACACAAAGGCCAGAGAATCTCCAAGTGCCCTCTTTGCTTGACACTCTACGGGTCCACGTACAACAGGCTTTCTTAATCCCAATATAATATCTTTTCAAGGACATATTTTTCATTCTGTTTCAGAGGAACACTGTTTATTCTCCAGTTTCCTCATGTAAAATGAGGATAATCTGCCCTGAACTTTCACACAGATACTGAAGAATAAAATTTATGCAAAGCAGTCTTATTTGTTGATGTGAGCTGTCTTGTAATTTTTCTCTTCCATGACCTAAAATAATGCTCTGTGTATAATAATTCTGAATAAATATTAAATGGATGACTGTTGACGTTTTAGTTCCAAATATAGTGCCAAAGAAGAAACACCATGAAGGCCATTGCCTACGATTATATTACATTAAAGCAATCTATTTTCAGTATTCTATTAATAAATACAGTATATTTTAAACAGGTAAATATCATTCTACCATTTTCTTCATTTACATTTGTTAATTTTGTGTTTAAAGAGGAAATTTGGCATAATAGAAAAAGCATGGGAAATCCCCAAAATACTTGTTCAAATCCCCTGAAATACTTGTTGTAATGTTTACCATCTTTATAAACTGTGCTTCAGTCTCCACAGCAGGAATAATTTACCCCACAGATTTGTAAAGATGAAAAGGCCCTATACCTGTTTTATGTTATACATAAAATAAAATATTGTTGCATTATTGTCACCATCGACAGTGTTCACATCAGTACAATGAGATTAGAAAAAATTGCTTCATAATCTAGGACTTATATGCAAATTTACCAAAATGTGTTTTTTTAGGTTGTGAAAAATATCCGCTATACACGTTAATTGGTGAGCATTGCTAGAGTTAAAAAAAAAAAAAATCAAGAAGAATGACAGCCTTGGAGCTAGCAGTCCTTAAATCAACCCATGATCTCGTTTTACGGAGAGGGCGATTCTTCCTACATATAACCCAAAGAATTAAATATTTCTTTAGCATCAAGAACCAATATGTTCTAAAATTTAGAGTCTAGGTAATGACACGGTGAAGAAGCAATTTAGAACTTCTTCAGAGAGAAACAGGTCATGCAAATGTCAGATTGGGGTCAGGTCAGGCCTCACCTCATTCTTCAAACCCAATTTAAAAAGTACAGTTCTGTCGCAAAGCAGACAACCAACCAAACAACAAGCAAGTGAACATCTGCAGGCCGGAGCCAGGTTGTGGGCCTGTTGGAAGGATGGCCTTCCTAGGTCCTGGCTCCAGCTGGCTGTCAGCCGAGGGCATGCTGACTGGGAGAGAGCAGATCCTTTGTCAAATCCCTCTGGGACATTCTCCCATGATAGGTGTCATTTCAGTGGGGTGGCTTCTCTGGGTGTCATGACAGGAGAGAAAGCCGTGTGGCTTTCCAAGGGCATCAGGGTTATCTGTAAACTGGGAAATTTGGGGAATGCCAGCTCTGGACCTCATACTGAAGTACGATTTTATCCTCACCCAAGGTGGTCTCCAAACTATTTTAAATCACCACTTCGTGGTGGTGATATAGTGCCACACGCTGAGCATTCACAAATTTGATTTCAGTTCTATCTTCCTTTTCACGCGTGCTTAAGACTAAAGTAATGATAAAAATCTCTGCGATGTGTAAGTCTGAAAAGAGAACTTCTGGTAAGTATATAATTAAAATCCTATGTTATAGTATATCATCACTGGTAGCAGAGTTTCTTTTTTGGTAGGACATAAAATAATGAAGGGCTTCCAGATAGCACTAGTGGTAAAGAACCTGCCTGCCAATGCAGGAGATGCAGGCGAGGTGGGTTTGATCCCTGGGTTGGGAAGATCCTCTGGAGGAGGGCACCCTACCCCAGTACTCTTGCCTGGAGAGTTCCATGGACAAAGGAATCTGGTGACCTACATACAGTCCATAGGTTCACAAAAAGAGACTTGGACATGACTGAGTGACTTATCTCAGCAAAAATGACGATAGGCCACGGAACCATTGATTTTTTAGGTTCCAATAAATAGTAAATGTGAATAAAGCTTGCTTTAATTTTTCCTATCAATATATAGTGGAAGTTCTAATATTTTCTCTCTTAGCTCGGTGGGTGACCTTGGGCCCCTAAGGAGGGACATTGCCTGGTGCTCACAGCCCCAGTTTGGAGACCCCTGTTTGGGGGACTGACTTGGTTTAACCAAACTCATAAAACTGACTCTTACAATGGCTTTTGAGTTCACATGCAAGAAAAGACCACCAACAGGGCCTGAATCCTATGGTCAGCCTGTTCCCTTTCACCAGGGGAAAAATCAACAGTGAAGCTCCCTATGGGCTGACCAGTAGCTGCTTCTCACACTGAGAGCACCTGTTGTATCATCAGCTTTTCTGGAGCTACCTCTGAGCCTGCATGCCAAGGCTTCTGTTTTGTGGGGTTCTAGTACCCTGGAACAACCCTCTCCTATGTGCGGTGATGTGGGGAATGGTGCCCAGGTCTGCAGTGAGCCTGCCCTCAGTCTTGTGCTGAGTGTGGCCTCCTAGCCATGTTCACCATAGTCACCTGCAGAAAGGCAGGGCAGGTCTCTGCTGCAGTGGCTTGTCTTGATGTCTACTTATTAGCTTTTGATGGTTCAAGCTGACCACAGGTTTTGACGTTCAGAAGGCACTTTCTGGCAGAATCCTAGAGGACAGGGCTTGGCAGGTTTGTCAGGGGGAAGAACAGGTTGGCCTCTGCCAAACAGCCCTGGGGAAAAAGTCCCTGTAAGTTGGGCCTTTGTATGCTTCCCTGACCAGCCGATCCCACATCCAATTCCAGATTTGCTTGGGAGACTACTTAGTGGAGCTGGTGCCCCTGCCTCTAGCCATACCTGTGGGGCTTGTCAGTTTCACGTGGTAACCCTTCATCACTGGGGAGTTTAGCAAACACCCTTATCTGGTCTCACTACCCCAGAGATTCCCACTAAACACCTCTGGGGTGGGGTCCTAGCTATAGGAAAAGCCAGACCTACTGAGTTTGGGGCTCAGAGTGAGGCCTGCAGTGGAGGAGCCACATTGCCTCAGTGGGGTGGTGAGCACTCCAGTTGGGGCACATCTGCAGCTGTACCTCGTTGTCATGTCCTTTGTGAGAACATCCACCATCGCTGTAGGAAAGGGTGCTTTCCTCCTCTTTAATAAGTGGTCCCTAGTCAAAGAAATAGTGTTAGGACTATCTGGGGGAACAGATGATAGCAGATGGATGCAAGCAGTTTTACTTTATTTTAAATCAGATCCACTTTAATTGTTAAATGACAGTATAGTACTCTGAACCACCACCTTGGTTAGCTCATGCGCCAAATGATAAGGGCTGAAGGACTATTTCTTTGTGAGCCTTAAAAGCAGCAAACAGATTCTCCTTCAGCTCTCCAAGTTACATAAAAATCCCTGTTTCCAGCTGCAGCGAAAGGAATGCACAAGCTAAAGGGAAGCGCATCTCCCTTGAGCTGTGCTGTGTTCTCCACAGCTGGTGTCCATCCGTGCTCTGTGCTGCCCGCCAGGTGGCCCAGTCCACAGGGTAAGGCCCAGTAGGGAGGCCCGGGCAGGAGAGGGCCTTTCCTTGAGCAGGTGCAGACATTCTAGTTCACTCTCTACAAGCAGGCCTGCACAGCATGTCTCATAACTCTCTCGGGATTTTTTTCCCCAGACTTGAAAGACTTTCTCACCTCACACTCTAATGGACTGAGACCCCAGCTCACGTGGCATGTTCTCCTCCTCTTGTCCTGGTTCCTCCTGAAATCCATCCTCAGTGGAGGGGGAGCCTGCTGATCAGACCACAGTTCACCCAGCAGAACCAGAACTGTTCCTGGCCTCCCAGCGTGGCTGAACCAGATGGTGCTGCATGGGGAAGCCAGGGATTATATGTCCTCTTGCATTGTCTATGTTGTATGTAATAGACTGGTTTCCTTTCTTATAAACCAGAAGATTAAATGAATATTTGTAATGCTTAATAAACTTTTTCATGAAAGAGCCTTTCTTGTTTTCCTAGTTATTTCAAGGTACAGTAAGTCTCCCACATACAAATGAGTTCCATTCTAAAAGCACAGTCATAAATCCAATTTGCTTGTAAGCACAGCAAAGTTAGCTTAGGTACCAAGCAAATACAATCAGCTATGTAGTACTCTACTGCAATAGTCTTGCAATACTATTCACACAAATAATACATAAAGACAAGAAGTAAAGAAAATATTTTTAATCTTACAATATAGTCACTGCTACATCACCACTGCTTTTATGCTTGCTTCTGGACATCTTGGGTTTAAAATATAAATACTATATTACTGTACTCTATCAATGCAGGAGACCCCAGTTTGATTCCTGGGTCAGGAAGATCCACTGGAGAAGGGAAAGGCTACCCACTCCAGTATTCCTGGGTTTCCCTTGTGGCTCAGCTGGTAGAGAATCTGCCTGCAATGAGGGAGATCTGGATTTGACCCCTGGGTTGGGAAGATCCCCTGGAGAAGGGAAAGGCTACTCACTCCAGTATTCTGTCCTGGAGAATTCCATGGACTGTATAGTCCGTGGGGTCACAAAGAGTCAGACACCACCGAGCAACTTTCACTCTCACTCTATACAGTGCTTATACAGTGAGGAACACAAAATCACAACCACTTGTAGAGGATGCGTGTGCTTGACAACGTGTGCCAGATCCTCAAACTAACATGACTGGACATGTGAACACATATTCATGTCTTTGAAACCTGACAAAAGTTTGCATGTAGGGGACTTACTGTATATGACTAGATGTGCAGGAGTAAACACTAGAGGCTGGGGCCTGTTCAGGCGGAATCTCTGATGATTCAGAGTACACCAAACGTGTGGCCCTTCAGGTAACAGCTCCCTTTCACACACTCCTTGAGCCCCACACATAGATTCTGCAACACTTGGCATTATTTATGTGTTCACTCAGTCTCTTCAGAAGCTCTAAGCCCTGGGGGGCAGGGCCAGTGCCACATGTGTGTTCCCAGCACCACCATGCTGTGAATGCGGCAAGGAGCAGACGCCAAAAAATGTTCCACAGACAGAGAAAGGAGTGCATGAGGGGAGGGAGCCACGATTGGAAAAGGCAG
This sequence comes from Bos indicus, assembly GCF_029378745.1. Taxonomy (NCBI): domain Eukaryota; kingdom Metazoa; phylum Chordata; class Mammalia; order Artiodactyla; family Bovidae; genus Bos; species Bos indicus. The sequence goes on along the minus strand of NC_091773.1, from coordinate 19,358,813 downwards.
CTGGCACCCTACCTCCTTTTCTCCAGCTTCCTCTACTAATGACTCAGTTGTGACATGCTTTCAGGACAGTTAGCACTTTTTGGAGTTATCACCAGTATCTCCATAAAAAGGAGCTCTTGAAGTAGACCAACGAGTCTGCCTTCCTGCCTATCACACAGAGCTTGGGAATTAGGTGCTTCTCAGTTGAATCTGTCAAATACACTTGCTCTCTATTGATTGAACACAGCCCTATTTGGACAGATACCATAACTAAAAACACAAGAATGAAAACAGGAAAAATATTGCAAATTATTCAGTCAAACAAATCAATAAGAGTAAAATATGATAGAGAAAAAGACTCTGGGATAGATAATACAGCCTGAATTAAATTAATCGATCAAAATATTTATATTTTATAAACCTTGTAGAATTTCCTTTAAAATATTCAAAGCTGAATGCAATGCAAAGGCCATCACAGAGCTTATTGTGCATGTGATATAAAGCTATATATACTGAAGTGCTTTTGTGGACAGAAAAGTGGCTTTCAATCAACACTGAAACCTCCCTGCCCAGAGAGAGTCATCCCAGTGTACTACACATACAGCTAAATAGAGAGTTCTCAGTGTGAACACTGAAATGGGATCTTTGTTGAGTTAAATGGGCTTTTATTTTTGGGCTTCCCTGGTGGCTCAGACAGTAAAGAATCTCCCTGCAATTCAAGAGAGATCCATGGGTCAGGAAGATTTTCTGGAGAAGGGAAAGGTTACCCACTCCAGTATTCTTGCCTGGAGAATTCCATGGACACAGGAGCCAGACAGGCTACAGTCCATGGGGTCGCAGAGCCAGACACAACTAAGCAACTAACACTTTCACTTTCACTATGAATACTGTGGAAAATTCTTAAAGAGATGGGAATACCAGACCACCTTACCTGCCTCCATAGAAACCTGTATGCAGGTCAAGAAGCAACAGTTAAACCAGACATGAAACAATGGGCTGATTCAAAATTGAAAAGGAGTACGTCAAGGCTGTATATTGTCACCCTGCTTATTTAACTTCTATGCAGAGTACATCATGAGAAATGCTGGGCTGGATGAATCACAAGCTGGAATCAAGATTGCTGGGAAAAATATCAATAACCTCAGATATGTAGATGACACCACCCTAATGTCAGAAAGTGAAGGGATAAAGAGCACTTGATGAAGGTGACAGAGGAGAGTGAAAAAAGCTGGTTTAAAACTCAACATTCAAAAAACTAAGATCATGGCACCTGGGTCCATCACTTCTGGCAAATAGACGGGGAAACAGTGACAGATTTTATTTTCTTGGGCTCCAAAATCACTGTGGGCAGTGACTACAGCATGAAATTAAAAGACACTTGCTCCTTGAAAGAAAAGCCAAGACAAACCTAGACAGCGTATTAAAAAACAGAGACATCACTTTGCCGACAAAGGTCTGAATAGTCAAAGCTATAGTTTTTCCAGTAGTCACCTACAGATGTGAGAATTGGTCTGTAAAAAAGGCTGAGCTCCAATGCTTTTGAACTGTGGTGTTGGAGAAGACTCTTGAGAGTCCCTTGAGCATCAAGTAGATCAAACCAGTCAAACCTAAAGGAAATCAACCCTGAATATTCATTGAAAGGACTAATGCTGAAGCTCCAATACTTTGGCCACTGGATGCCAAAGGCTGACTCATTGGAAAAGGTCCTGATGCTGGGAAAGATTGAGGGCAGGAGGCGAAGGGGACGACAGAGGATGAGATGGCTGGATGGCATTACCGGCTCAATGGACATGAGTTTGAGTAAATTCTGGGAGATAGTGGAGGACAGGGGAAGCCTGGCGTGCTGCATACCATGGGGTCGCAAACAGTCAGACATGACTTAGTGACTGAACAACAACAGTGAATACTTTAGTACTTTAGAGCTCTACAAAGCAAGCAGGCAAGCGTGCATGTGTGCATGTGCACACACACACACATACACATGGCAAATATCTTCTTAGGCCCACTATAAGTTGGGGTTGGTGGTCCCACCCTTCAGGCTTGAGCAGGAGAGAGAAGTGAAACAATGCCAAAGTCAGTGACTGTGGAAGTCTCCCAGGATTCTTCAGAACACGAAGGAGCCAGGCTGGCTGAGAAAGGCCCCATGCGCGTGAAACTGCACACCTGAGAATGTTCAAATAGAAAGCTCACAGACAGGTGATATTCCCACTGAATTTTTCAGTTTTTTAAATACTCCTTAGTTTATAAGCCTATGAAATGCAGTTATTTTAAAAACGTATGTTACAAATTAGTTTCTGGGCATTTTCAAAATTTTCCACCACTGGCTATGGAAATATGAATTTGATGTAATATTCAAATGAGAGTTAAAGAAAAAAGTTGAGTTCAGCCACTATTGACTGAGACTGTAGTTTGGGAAAAAATAATTATTAAAGTTTTGAGACATAAATATTTCTGGGTAAAAATGTCTTCTGATAGCAATATTGTCTTTACATAGTTCCAAGTACGTTCTGAACAGTACTATCTGTTGTAGCTGAATTTTCTACAAATAAACAAATGATGAACTTTGCAATTTATCCTAAGAACCTGATGAATGTGTTTATATTATGTGTAAAATATTTACAAAATGCATATCTTCTACACTTTTATACCAATATGAAGTTTGCTAAAAATAAAACAAAACAAAAAACAGACAAAAATATATATTGTCTCATTGTCAATAGCTCCACTTAAGGAAATTGAACAAGAGGGCTGTTCTACACTTGAGAGGTTACAATTGTGATAAAAAGGAAAAGTGAGACATGTTCATTTTTAGTAAGAATATCCAGGATATAAATGCTCATCTACATTTTAAATAGAAAATTAGGAATCAGGATTATGGATTCTCTTAAGAGAATAATTCCTGATTTTAAGCAAGAAAACCACCTTAACCATTTTCTCTATCTATCCATCCATTTATACATCCACTTAACTAACCAACTGAGAAACCTTGATTTACCTAGCTCTGAAAAGAACAGAAATTGTGAAAAGTAAGCTGCCAACTTTTTCTATAGTGCATGGAAAATTTGAGTGTAAAAGATATTTTCCCTGTAAATGGTTCCCCAGATGTTCAGAAAGATCATTAAAAAGTATACACTTCCCAGGAGACAAATGACGATCCTGGACTCCTGGTTGGAAGCTTCATTCACACAAATGTGTCATGGATCTTACCCATCTCCTGCTGTTGAGCGTAGATAGAGACAGTCTTCCTGGGCCATTATCTCAGAGCTGCCCTCACCACAGGAAAGAGCTTTTTCACACCCTGGTTTTTCTCACTCTGACAGAGGGTGAGGAGTCCTCCCTTTGCAGAAAGCGATAACAAGCGCTCTCCAATTCTGGATTGTTTGTAGAAGCCCACTCTTTCCTTTCCAGCTTTTGTTCTCACTCAGTCTACCCTTTACATATTCCAGAAAACTAGGATCTGCCACAGTGTCGTGTGTATTCTCACTAAGGACACAACAGAGACACTGAAAGAAGGAACAGGAAAAGCCACAGGAATTTATACTAGTCACATGATTTCAATTCCCTGACGGTTCAGACCTTTCAACCCATCCCTGTGTTACACTTTACTCCGGAGCCAAAGCAAGAGCCTGGTGGGGAGGTGCTCTCTTGTACTTCTCGGCCGCATCACAGTTACCCCTTTCTAGCATGAAAACAACTGACTCTAATCTTGGCTGAGAGCATTGAAAACCAGCTTCTGAATGTGTTTCCAATTTCTGCCGTCTTCAAAAACCCACTCTGGCGCATGTAGCTTTATATCACACCAAGTCATAGGTCCTGTGACAGATCTATTAAATTTAGCTTTGAATAGCTAAAAGTAAGCTTCATAAGCACAGCCTTTTCCATTTCACCTGGACTGTCTGCTCTTGGGAAAGGAAAATGAGGGGCTGTGTTTCTTCTACTTAGAACTGTTGGCTGACTGCTGACCTCCTGACCAGCAACTGGATTACTGCAGGACCCCAACTAGGTCCAGTGGAAATCTGTAGTCACAGAGATGGCTGAATGCTCAGCAGTTGAACACTGCCAAGCTGAGTGAAGGTGCTGTGCTTGGAAATGTCTGCACACTTCCGATGGAGTTTGTAGAATGATGAGCAAGTAAATGTTTAATAACTAGCTCTCCAGAAAAAATTACATATACATCAGTTTATTACAAGTAAAGTGGTTTATTACACATAGAGTATAAAACAAGAGGGAAGTGGGCAGGGCACAATTTTTGAAAGAATGACATAGCTCAAGGACATAAAATAAACTGATTAGAATCAAATGGATCCAAGATGGTAGACAAGTTAACTTCAACCAGACCTTGATCCTCAATCAGCAAGCTAAATGACATGCCCAGAGGTGCCATGATAATTCCTAGGCACTGTCTAAAGACAAATATTTACCCCTTCCCCCAAAATAGTTGGAATAATCCTCCCAGTCATTAGCCTATGAAATTACCCAGTTCATAAAAACTAACCACACCACACTTTGTGGCCACCACACTCACTCCCTGCAATGGCCCACACTCTGTCTGTGGGATGTGTTTCTGAATAAACTCACTACTTACCTATCACTTTGTCTTTTTCTAAATTCTTTCTGTGATGAGACAACAAGAATCTGAGCTTTATTAGGTCCTGAAACCAGGTACTGTGGGTTTCGCCAGGTTCAAGTCCCAGCACATGGGATCAAGTCCCATCTGAGGTAAATGGTTTCATGTACAGCACAGAATTTTCAAATAGTGATAAACATTTATAATGTTCTATGTTGTAAATTCCAATGGAGCAGTAAACTTTTGTAGATTTTTACCAAAATCTACAACATATATCCAACCTAGAGTTGTGATTCAACCATAATTTGACAAATGGTACCACAAGTCAACCGTCTAAAGCCAGTGCCTAGGAATTATCATGGCACCTCTGGGCATGTCCTTTAGCTTGCTGATTGAGGATCAAGGTCTGGTTGAAGTTGGCTTGTCCTTGATTTCCTATCAAAGGAAATAATCACTAAACAATCTATAACAGGAATAGAAAAACGTTTTATCTGAGCCAAACTGAAGACTATAGCCCAGAAGACAGCCTCTCAAATAACTCTGAGGTACTGCTCCAGAGAAGCACAGTTTCCCACACAGTTTTATATCTTTTCAGAACTAAGAACAACAAATAAGTCAGAGATAGATTCCTTCAAGGTTCAAAAAAAAAAAAAGATCAACATGTACACAGCAAGTCAGTGTAGACTTGGCACCTGGGAAGGGAGTCTTTATCTTCAAATAAGTGCCATCATTGGCACAAGGGAAGCATTTAATCTTTATTTTTAACATGGACAATCTTCATTTCTAATCAATGTCTGCTTTTCTTTAATAATTAAGCAGATGTACAATGTATGTTTGACAGGCTGCAAACAGGCTGTTTTAGTAAAACATTCAGTTTAACTCATGTATTAGCCAGAATGACTTCCCTTGATATGTGAAAATTGCTTTGCACCAATCTTAATTCACTGACTCTTCTCCCAGTAAGTGAAAGTGAAGTGAAGTCGCTCAGTCGTGTCTGACTCTTTGCGACCCTGTGGACTGTAGCCTATCAGTCTCCTCCGTCCATGGGATTTTCCAGGCAAGAGTGCTGGAGTGGATGTACTGTCATTAAATCTGGCAGGGACCTAATATGAAACTATTTCTAATCCTCATTATGTTAATTAACCAAACTCTCTGAACTTTGGCACTTCAGTTTTTTGTCGACACGAATAACTTCTTTGCTGTATTAAAATTAGGCTTGGTAAGACACACAGACACAGAAATGACTGTCATGAAGGAAGTTCTCTTTCTCATTTCACTTTTGAAAAAAAGCACATTATAATACCTGAAGTACGTCAAGAAGATGCACTTTAATTTTCTGCAGTGGTGTTATTCTGAAAGTATGTCCTTTTGCCCCATGCAACTGTTGCCTGGGATTCAACATCAGTAGTTTATGTCACTAAACTTTATATGAAGTTTCTTTTCTTGAATTTGTAGAAAGCAGCATAATTTAAATAGCTTTTCTCTCCTGTTGTTATGAAATGCTAACAAATATATGGTATCTTGCTTCTGGAGTGTTCTCAGCTCTGTTCTTCCACTTCTCCTCCATGGGTGTCTGTCTGTTCTCTTATTTCTGTCGCCACAGCTGCCCTTCTCTGCCCCAGTTTTGCTCTTTGATAAAGGGAGCAGCTTGTATAGTTTATGAGGGGACAATGGCCAAGTCTTCCCGAAAGCTTGAGCTATTCCTTTTAACTGGTTTTCAGAGTCAGCTTTAAAGTTGTTTTCAACTACACACATATTTTTAAATGATTTAATGTCTGAGTTATTTTAACTTATTTTTAATACATATTTCATTTGTACAATTATGAATTTTTAGTTTCTTATTTATTTTAATCATGGATTTAAAATAATTTTAAAAATTTATGTTAGTCATTTGATTTTAGAGTTGTTCATTTTAGTTTTATTTATTTAATAAAAAATTATAATAGATTCATTTATTTATAAAACACAATCTTCCCTGTGCTAGGTTTAGGAAAAAACATTGCTGAGATTAGGATCCCAGCCCAAAGAAGCTTACAGTCTTAGACTACCTCAAACACATTGCAATGTCATAAGTGCTGTTAAAAAGTATACAAATGAAGATGTATGCAAATGAAAATATACACAAAATGAAAAAAATGTATACAAAAAATGAACTTTTAAACAAGAAGTGTTTCTGACAGCCTTTAGGTAATGCTACTGAACTAAGTAACTAAATCCAAACTGTAATGAGAAAATCTGATTATTTTATGTGGATCAACAGAAATCAACTACATGGGACCGAATGAACTGATAAATATGATTTATAACCTTGACTTTGAAAATATACTAGCTTGAATCTGTTTCCCACTTAACCTTTTTTTCTCTTTCGCTGGGACCTACAACTGGTTAATGAAGTATATGTCTTTGTAAATGGAGATGGGACATTTGTCTTTTTCTCCTACCTGACCCTGCCAGGATTTTGCTTCTCCAGCTGCCTACCCTGTGGACTTGATAGTTTATTGCAACTAGATTACAACTTAGTTATACTAATCATTGTTTTAACGTGTTCTTTGCTTCCAAACAGTTTATACTTGTATCTCTGCTACACTATGGGAGAAGGCAATGGCACCCCACTCCAGTACTCTTGCCTAGAAAATCTCATGGACAGAGGAGCCTGGTAGGCTGCAGTCCATGGGGTCGTGAAGAGTCGGACACGACTGAGTGACTTCACTTTCACTTTTCACTTTAATGCGTTGGAGAAGGAAATGGCAACCCACTCCAGTGTTCTTGCCTGGAGAATCCCAGGGATGGGGGAGCCTGGTGGGCTGCCGTCTATGGGGTCGCACAGAGTCGGACATGACTGAAGTGACTTAGCAGCAGCAGCTGCTACACTATGCCTTGTCAAGGTTACTAGCTCCATTCAGTCAGTTCAGTTCAGTCTCTCAGTCATGTCTGACTCTTTGCAATCCAATCTGGCATGGACTGCACCATGCCAGACTTCCCTGTCCATCATCAGGGAGCTTACTCCTGAGTTGGTGATGCCATCCAACCATCTCATCCTCTGTCGTCCCCTTCTCCTCCTGCCTTCAATCTTTTCCAGCATCAGGGTCTTCTATTTTATAATACTGTTGTCTCTTATAGTATATAGCCAGGCCTCCAACAAATGTAATGGTGAGTAGGTGACTTCAAGCAATTTATTAAAAATATAGTTCTGCATCCCACCAAAAATTGTAATAGTGTAATTCTTAGCATGGGAAGAAGCAACAGGGAAATATCTCCTGAATCTTAATAGCTTAGAAGATAGAGGATCCAGGGAACATTTTACTATCTATTGATGGGCCTAAGCCAGAATTAATGCCTGGAGTGACATACTGATGAGAACTTCCACCTGATCTGAGATGAGCTTTCCAGCACCATGGGGCAAAAATTGTCACGAAATGTCTCCCAAATATTGGTTGAATTTTCAACCATAGGGAGGTACTGTGAAATGGAGTATTTCCTACCATATCAGTAAACAAGAATGTCACAGTCATTAGCAATTTGGGACCTCCAAATGTGAATTTCTGAGCCCAGAGGGCACTCGAAAGGGAGAATAAGCCTGCAACACAGCAGCTGTTGGCTGCTGCCACACCTTACAGTGAGCAAGGAATTAAGGTTGTGAAAAATCAAGAAGCAGGATGCTGGCCCCAGGTAGCTGAGATGCATATGAAAGGAGTGATTTTAGTGAGCCCAAATGGTTGTATCTTTCCATACATAGAAGAGTGCTAAATTCCTTGACTTGAGAAATCTGGTTTTCCTTAATTAAGAATAATCTTTTGATGTTCAGACTACACACCCCTTGTTGCAAACTCGTATCTAACCAAACTCCTCAACCCACCTCCTGGGAGCAATTTCAGAATCTGTCTCCTGGACTTGAAGTCCTAACAATTCCCACTAAATAAAACACGTGTGTGTGTGTGTGTGTGTGCACTTAATCACTCAGTCATGTCTGAATCTTTGCAACCTCATGGGCTGTAGCTCACCAGGCTCCTCTGTCCGTGAGGATTCTCCAAGCAAGAATACTGAAGTGAGTTGCCATGCCCTCCTCCAGGGGATCTTCCCAATCCTGGGATCAAACCCAGGTTTTCTGTATTGCAAGTGGATTCTTTACCATCTGAGTCACCACTTTTAGGCTGTGACTACCTTTTTTTAGTTAACACAGGTCAACTTGCCTAAAGTGACAGTGTTTAAACATTATTCTGGATGTTTCTATGAAGGTGTTTTGTTGAGATTAATGTTTAAATCAATGGAGTTTGAGGAAAGGAGATTGCCTTCCATAATGTAGGTGGGCCTCATCCAATCAGTTGAAGGTCTGAATAGAAGAAAAGAGAAACTGTCCTGGAGTAAGAAGGTATTTTGCAAGCAGACTGCCATCAGTCTTGAGCTGCAATGTTGTTCCTTCCTAGGTGGGCAGCATGACAGCCTTTTTGGATTTTCTATTAAAATGTACCTGTGGGATTTTAGCTTAAGGGGTGTTAAAGAAAGTAAATGGAAGTAATCGTGCTCAAGCTTCAGAGGCAAGAAAGCAGAGGAGGCCTCTGACCTTGCTTCTGACCTCTCTGGATACTGCCCTGACTCCATGCCTGCTGTGAGTGCAGGACCAGCAGCACCACAGATAAGACAGGGGGCAGAACTTGGAGTTGTTGAGGCCTTGGAGGTGGTCTGGCCAACCATGGCTAAGGGTTTACCAACGTTCTAAGATTTGCAAAACAAAACAAACAGCATTGTAAAAAAAGATTAACATAATCTAGTGCTGCAGTTTACTGGCAAACAGATGATGTATCAGTTTGTGGCCTGGGATTATAAGTGGGAGCCCCAAACTGCAATTTTGAAGACTTAGCCATGAGCAAACATGCTGCCCTGGACCTTTTCCCAATTGAGACACCAGATTGCTATTACACAGGACTTCCCAGCACTGTTTAAGTCTGGATGTCCATCAGTGCAATTAGTTGATGTACATACTGTTACTCTTCCTTTGTTGTTGTTGTTTAATCACAGACTAGTATCCAACTCTTTTGCGACCCCATGGACTGTAGCCCACCAGGCTCCCCTGTCCATGGGCTTTCCTAGGCCAAAATATGGAGTTTATTGCCATTTTCTCCTTTAGGGGAACTTCCTGACCCAGAATTGACCTCAATTTTCCTACATTGGCAAGTGGATTCTTTACCAGTGATCTACAAGGAAAGCCCCCATCCAAAGGACATCCATACAAATTTCAGTGGCAAGATCACATCAGTTTCCAAATAATTTATAGTCTGTTTCAACCAGTGTTTCTCTACCTTTTTTAATTAGTACTCCACTAAGGAGTTGTTTTTAGTCTTTTTAATCCTAGTCAGCACTCTATTAAGTTAAATTAAATATTACTGATATAATGTATATCTGTTTACATATTATGTATATCCATAAGGATACATATAAAGAATAAGATTTTTGCCACCAAGAGCAAATTTTCACCAAAAACAGTCTAAGCAATGAATGGTTTACAGTATTAAAAGTTTTTAAAAAAGAATAAATATGGAGAAGAAATGATGTATTTCAGCATTTAGTTATGTAGATTATTTCCAAAATAATTCGACTACTCAGTTATATCAGAATTAATTTTTCCTGAAGTAGGTACTATTCTTAACTATAGGTAGTCCTTGCCTTGCCTGGGTGTTAGGGAGGGACCATAAAAATGGCAATCAAAGCAATTTTAATAAGGAATGAGGAAAATTGTTATTGTTCTGTGACCTTGAAAAAAATTGTCAAAATATTTAAAAGTGTCATCTATAAACATAAAAGAAAATTTTAAAAAATTTAAAAATAAAAAGGACAATTTTTGCTTTTCCTTTTATGTTACTGTTTCTATTTCTTTTTGTATATTGAAAGTAAGATAATTCTTCATTAAATTGTTTACTTGTGAATAACAAGTGGTTTCTTTTATGAATGAATCCTTCGAACCTAATACAAAAGATAAAACTTTCACCGAAGCATGGTGATGGCATGTTTCAGCAAAACCAAGTGATGGCACAGAGGCCAATTACCACTGAGAGAAGACTTTCTTTACTTACACTTCCCAAAAGGAGGGGTCCTCTACCCCCACAAAGGGCCACATGATGAAGCACCAGTCTGGTCAGGAGACAGAAGCAAGGGTGAGAGGAAAGCATGGCCCAGAGTCTTTATTGTGTTTTCCATGGAAAAAGCAAAGCTGGCAGGAAAATAGCTTAGCAATGGCAAATGTGAATAAAGTTAGTGGGCTCTAGGCTACATTGGTGGTTTCCAGTTTTCTGCAGTGGTTTAGGGCAGGGGATATATTGGGTTGGAGTGTGAGAATTGGATAAAGTTAGCTGTTGTGGGTATGGACTTGGGATTGGTTGTTTGCAAATAAAAGGTATGTTCACAGTTGATTATTATTTCTCCCTGACCATGAAGGGCTCCCAACATGTCAAACCATAATGAAATATAGGACATTTAAAATATGATTCATATGGACTTGAGCTGCTGTATCAGTTCTTTCTGAGTCTCCAGACTGCTGGCACATCCTGCAGATTTTGGATTTTCAGTCTCTATAATGAACCAACTCCTTAAAACTAATCTCTCTATGTATATAGATAGATACATAGATATAGATATAGAAACATGCAGCTGTTCTCTGGAGAGCCCTGACTTCCTGTTGCGGATGTTTGCTGAGGCCCAGTTTTGACCTGCATATTAGAACACTCTTGCAGCAAAAACAACTTTGGATCTCCCATATTCTAATTATACTCTGATTGTAGGCTTTCTTCCAGAATTTGGTCTGGAAGATCCCAGCTTTCTTTCTACCTCTTTATGAAGATTTTATTTTAAATAAATTGATTCAAACTTTTAATTTCTTCCTTTTTATTTTTTGGCAGAAGAGTCAATCCAAATACTGTAGACCATCTGTGGCAGTTGCTTCTCCAGGGGCCCTCTCACCCCTCCCGCTGATCCTGGGATGGGGTGTCCCTCCAGTTGAACTCTTATACCCTCTTTCTTGTCTGTGGGGTGGGCTGGGAAGGTGTCAACAGGCTCCTATTTCCTCTGGCTGCACTTGGGGTCAGCTAATTGGGGGCCTTAGCTGAAGATTTGAGGAAGGAAATAAAATGGTCAGGGCATTTACTCTATGAAAACCCCCTTGTGAGGTTTCTTAGGCTTGCTATGTCCCTCAACTGCAGGTCTCCCGTTCTTTCAAGGCAGCTTCTCTGTGACCTTCCCATCAAGACCCACAAGACCTTGAGGTGGCAAAGTCTCTATTGCTGCTGCCTAGGGCGGGGTCCTGAACTGGGCCTTCTCTTTTCCTTGTACCGCAACCATAATACTATGGTAATCAGTTCTTTTGTAAATACACACTCTGCAGTTCACCCTCCCTCAGTGTGTGCCAGCTCCAAAGCCCATACTTTGAAATGTCCATTCAAGGTAATGATCACATTTTTCTCTCATCTGTGTTTATCCTTCTATTCACTCAATCTAGTGTGCTCTTTAATTCAACTACTATGTTATTCCTTGCTTTTTTGCTTGTTCCTGGGGAGAAAAGCAATGACAAACCTAGAGAGTGTATTAAAGCAGAGACATCATTTTGCCAGAAAAAGGTCTCTCTAGTCAAAGCTATGGTTTTTCCAGTAGTCATGTACAGATGTGAGAGTTAGACCATAAAGAAGGTTGAGAGTTAAAGAATTGATGCTTTTGAATTGTGCTGCTGGAGAAGACTCTTGAGAGTCCCTTGGGCAGCAAGGAGATCAAACCAGTAAATCCTAAAGGAAATTAACCCTGAATATTTATTTGAAGGACTGATGCTGAAGCTGAAGCTCCAATACTTTGGTCACCTGATAGGAAGAGTTGACTTACTGAAAAGACCTTGGTGCTGGGAAAGATTGAGGGCAGGAGGATAAGGGGGCAACAGAGAATGAGGTGGTTGGATGGCATCACTGACTCAATGGACATGAATTTGAGCAAATTCTGGGTGACAGTGAAGGACAGGGAAGCCTGGTGTTCAGAAGTCCATGGGGTCACAAAGATTTGGACATGACTTAGCAGCTGAACAACAATAAAAGTTATTCCTATAATTATTTTGACTTTGTTCTTTTCTGTGGTTCCTTTGTCTTGGGTCTTATTGTTAATAGTATTTTCTTATATCCATAAAGATATTCATTATGCCTATTAAACATTTTTAATCTGTCTTTTCCAACAAGTCTATTTCAAATACAGTAAGGCCCCTATGTATGAATGAGTTACATTCTGAGAGCATGTTCATAAGTCCAATTTGTTTGTAAGTACAACAAAGCCTAGGTACCCAACTGACACAATCGGCTACATCATAACTACAACAGGTTTATAATGTGCTTAGTTGCTCAGTTGTGTCCAACTCCTTGTGACCCCATGAACTGCAGCCTGCCAGGCTCCTCTGTCCATGGGGATTCTCCAGGCAAGAATATTGGAGTGGGCTGCCATTTCCTCCTCCAGGAGATCTTCCCAGACCAGGGATAGAACCAAGGTCTCCTGCATTGCAGGTGGATTCTTTGCTGTCTGAGCCACCAAGGAAGCCAGGTTTATAATAATACTTTTCACAAAAATAGTACATTAAAAATCACGAAAAAAAGAAAACATTTTTTAATCTTACAGTACAGTACCTTGAAAAGTACAGTGGTATACAGTACAACAGCTGGCAGACAGGTTGGCATCTAGTGAACAGGCAATAAGTGTTACTGACTGGAGGGGGGACAGGTTGGCCGATGGTAGAGGTGAAGGATTGTCAGTAACAAGAGACAATTGCACATGAGTGCAATCTCACTCATGCCTGACATTGATGGCACAGGTTCTGGTTCCTTGCTGGATTCAATTCTATCTACCCTCTTGAAAAAAATGATCCAGTGATACCTAGGTAGAAGCTCTTTTTTTTCTTGTCATAGATGACATGGTAGTCCTGGGTTGCATTCTAAACAGCTGCTGCAACCTTCATGTAGCATTCTACATTCGGGTCCTGCACCTCTCACACTAATGGTGCCTCCTCAAATAAATAAAATCCCCTTGCCATTTCCTGCATCATGAATCTCTTCAATTCTTCAGTTACCTCTTCTTTTTGTCTCTCTTCATCCTTTCTCTGGTAAAGTACACAAAAGCACAACCACTTGTAGAGAATGCACACACCAGACACATGAACTAACTTATGTGATTGGACATGTAAACACACATTCACATCATTGAAAGTTCATGACTTGAAGGTTCGTATGTAGTGGACTTTTTGTAACCTATAACATGCAGTCTGTTGTATTTCTCATGTGGGAGTCACATTCAGTGTGTAGCTGTGTGAACACGTGAGCTATTCCCCATGGTTAACAGCTACTCTGTCACTCTGGAACAGTGCACTGGAGAAGGACTGAGGTCCTAATGAGTTTAAGGAGAAGGGAGGGTGTCCCTAGAGCAGAGGGCCCCAGGCACCAAAGGGTCACTCTTACGCTTTCCTCAGTACTGGCTCTACTAGTCAGCTCCTATAGTCAGGGCTTCAGCTGAGAGCCTTAGAAGAAATTTCTATGGAAGGATCAAGTCTCCCTAGTAGCAATGCCTCTGTCTTTGGGGGTAGAAGTAAGGGGATGGAGGGCAAAAGCTCAAAGGTGGATGGTGGGACCTACACTCCTATTGACGTGGCCACCCTGAAGCACAGTGGCACCAGAGGAAGGTTATGCAGCATTTATCGTGAGGATGTGTGTGGGGTGTAGGAGCAGAGCATGTGGAGAGAGGCACTCTTCAAGTCAATCCTCTCACCTCCTTCCTTTATCCCCACCAGCTACAGATCACTCCAATTTCTCTGGTTTTTCTCTTGATTTTGGTTTCCGAAATCTACATTTTCTTGTCACCTCCCCAGCTCATCCAGGGTTGATTCTGGGGTGAGAGCCAGAAGCCTGTGGGAAGCTCCTGCTGGCACGGCTGGTGAAACCCACCTCAAGGGCCTTTCCCAGCCTGTCCCCCAGACCCAGAGTCAATTATCCTTACAGATCTGCCTTCCACTCTGCTCTCAGTTTTATTTGGGATCTTTCTTTGTCACTGACCAGAGGGAATTCTGAGCCACATTCGGGACAGTCAGTCCTGAGAGAGTCAGGGCCTGAAGAGTCTGTGAGAGGCCTTCAGTGAGAGGAGAACAGAGGTTTCCAAGCACTCTCCAGATGTCAGGGCTGGAATTCCTGTTCCACTATTGACCACTCAGGTGCCACAGACACATTACTTACCCAGGCTAAGCCTTGTGTCCTTAACTATAAAAAGTTGAAAGGTTGTTGCTGAGCCATGAAAGATGCCAGGATTTTTGGCCTCCAGAGGAGAGGATTTCAATCTGGGGCCAGTGATGAGGCTTGATCACGCAGAGCTTTTGTGTGATAAAGTTTTATTGAAGTATAAAAGAGACAGAGAAAGCTTCTGACATAGACATCAGAAAGGGGCAGAAAGAGTGTTCCCCTGCTAGTCTTTGGTAGGAAGTTATATATCTACTGCTGCTGCTGCTGCTGCTAAGTCGCTTCAGTTGTGTCCGACTCTGTGCGACCCCATAGACAGCAGCCCATCAGGCTCCCCCGTCCCTGGGATTCTCCAGGCAAGAACACTGGAGTGGGTTGCCATGTCCTTCTCCAATGCATGAAAGTGAAAAGGGAAAGTGAAGTCGCTCAGTCGTGTCTGACTCTAGCGACCCCATGGACTGCAGCCCACCAGGCTCCTCTGTCCATGGGATTTTCCAGGCAAGAGTACTGGAGTGGGGTGCCAGCGCCTTTTCCGTATAGCAGGCTGCTAATTAGAGAAAAGAAATGTCTCAAAACTCAGAGAGTGAGACCAGGCCCCTCACCCACAACATGCATTTTGAGAGAACACTGGCACAAGGTGAGCCATCCCGGCCATAAAATGATTGACATGAATGCTGACGAAGAAAGGCAGGTTTCTAAGCAAATACACAGTCTCATTAACATAGCTTAAGAGAACATTTGCATGAGTAAAGCACACTGGTTTGTCAAGGCAGTTCTGAGTCTCAGGCAGAACCAACTTGAAGAAAGACAGAGTCTAAGGTAAATACATAGTTCATTAACACAGCTTAAGAAAAACATTTCCATAAGAAAAAAGCATTGGTTAGCTCAAGGTTTGAGAAAAGTTAAATGTAAGTGGAACCAGGTGTCTTCATGGCAGCAAAGAATTTTAAAAGAAACCTCCTTTTAATTTTCTATAGAGAAGGGAAAAAAGTCTGACTTGTAGTTTGTTTCCTCCTGCCTTGAGAGAGAGAGAGAAAAAAACCCCAAAAAACATCTGACACTTGCAGCCTATTTCCTCCATTTGGAGACCCCTAGCCTTCCTGCCTGTTACCCTCTCAAAGTGACCAAACCTAGATAAATAATACTGTTGACTAAAAAGATGCACAATATGTGAGTTGCAAGTTAAATGATGTAGCCTGGGAGACAGTACCTCAGATAGCTCTGAGAGACTGCTCCAAAGAGGCAATGGAGAAAGGTAAACATATAAGATTTTGGTGAAGGGGGCATTCAATGCAATCAAGCACTTACTTTGCAAAAGGTTTTCTGCTAGTCAAGAGGAGCTGATGTCACCATGAAGGGATTTGGTGTTTTTCTAGATATGAAGAGATGCAAGGATTAAGGATCATAAAATCAGTTCCTGAAAATATCTAACTATCTGAAGACCTGTTCCACTAGTTTCCCTGGAGCACAGAGTGCCTCACTCTCCATCCTGAATTCCCCTCAGTAGGTGTTCAGCAGCAGCAGCAGCACAGGCTTCAATCTCCTCAGGGGCAGATGGCAAATGCTGTTGTTGTTGTTGTTTAGTTGTTGACAAAGGCTCTTGGCAAGTGCCAACTGGTAGTTGACAATACTGAGCATTGAACCTGATTCCAGGTAATAGGGAGGTGGGCTGGGATTGGGGTTTTGACTTTTCAGGTCTCCAGAGTGTCCAGATAATGTTTTTTAATCCCCTGAATTGGGGACCCAGGGAGCTTCAGAGAGAAGCAGTCACATCTCTCCATGCTCCAAACACAAACATGCTGTTGGACAGAAGTTTCCATGTTTGAGAAATCCAGCACAGCCAGCATGAGGCCTCTGTGCATTGAAAGAAAGGGACGTTTCCCAGGACCGTGGGTGGGACTGTGGGTGGTTGAGACGGCAGATCTCACCTGACCTCACTTGCATCTCGGTCCCAGCAGCCCTGCTCTGCTATCTATAACTTAGCCCACTGTCAGGGAGGTCTTTCTCACTTCCAGACACTTCTGAACTGGGAACAAAATCTGTGTTAGTGGAAGCAAGATTCTGGTGACCATGTGTGTGTGACTTCACCTGCTGTCACATGTTGGCAAGGGGGCAGGGCTATTTGGGTGACAACGGGTTTGGAAAGAATTTTCACAGACCACCTGATGGCACTTTGGACACAGTGGACTTGCAATGAATAGGGCTCTTCCCTGATCAACAAGGGTCCAGGCCGGGGGCTGTGGTTGTTCCTCTGAGAGCTCTGCTAACTGACTAAAATTCTGTGACCCAGATGTGCTTGCCAGGCACAGCTCAGGACATGGCTTATGGGCTTGGGGGTGGGCCACCAAGTCCTGGGTCAGCCCAACCTCAACCACTGCAGGGAACTGCAAGTCTACAGGGGGTTGGAGGTTGGGCCTCTGGAGACCATCAGAGGACAGGGCTGTGGGAACAGGGAAAACAGGCTGGAGCTGAGCCATGGAAGAGAGCTCTGACTGCTGACATGAGCCTGGTGGCCAAGGTCTCTTGCTCTTTACTTCAAATCAAGCCTTTCAAACACAGCCTCAGTGGCCTATCAGCTCAGGGAAGATCTTACACCTCTAGAGTGACTGCTATGCTGACTCTCAGTGATCTGCAGGCCCTGGGGCGTAACGTTTTGCCCCTGAGCTGTGCCAGCTCTTCTAGAAGACTCCTTGAGGAGGATTCAGCTCCAGATGAAGATCATCCACCTCTAGAGTGACTGCTATGCTGACTCTCCATGATCTGCAGGCCCTGGGGAGTAACGCTTTGTCCCTGAGCCCTGCCAGCTCTTTTGGTAGACTCACCAAGGGGTATTCAGCTCCAGATGTCCTGCCAGTCACTCAGTGCCCCTGTCTTTTCCCATCTCTGCCCACGGAGGAGCTCAAAGCACATTTGGGGTGGGGGTATGAGGTGGTTCTGATGACTCAGAAACAAGAGCAGAAGCTTCTTCCATTATTTTTATTTTATCAGGCTTGGAGCAGAGTCAGATTTAGGGAGGACTCAGAGTTGAACACATTTAAGTACAGCCAGTTGGCAAAAATGCAGATGGGCTTCTCAGAAGAGAGCCAGGGGGCCCCAGGTGTCTGTCAGAGCCCCATTGTCCAGAGGAAAATCAGCAGCAGGAGGAAGGTTTGTGAAGCCACAAGGACTAGGAAGTTCCTGGGCTTGTGGACATTGCCCAGAGAATTAAAGCTGAACAGAGCAGGAGGTTTCTCCTCAGGAGGAGCAGTTGAAGGGTCAGGATTGGGCGAGCTTTTCTGCTTCTCAGTGATCCATTGGTTGAAGTAGGAGACTTTGGTGAAGATGCCGGGGCCTATGGGCTTCTCACAGGGTGTGCTAAAGCTGGCCAGCCCCATCAGATACCAGGTGTCATTTAATTTGCAGACGAGGGGTCCCCCAGAATCGCCCTGAGGAAAGAGAGGGCATGAGTCATGCGGACCAACACGGAGATGGACAGGCATTGTTCAGAAAGTGTGAGGAGAACACAGTGGAGTTTAGAAGGCCTCATGGCTAGATGGGAATATGAGTGAGTTGTTATCAGAATTACATGGGCAGTTTGAAAGGTCCAGACACAGGGTTCCCACTGTAAACCGTCTAGATCAAAATCTCAAGGACGAGGCCTTAGAGCTCATTTCATATCTACAAGAAGAAACAGGGGCACCCCAGGCTCAGGATGTGAGTCCTCTTCCCTCCCAACTCCATGTGAGAGAAGGTACCCTCTAATGTCCTGAAGACTGGCTGTGGCAGGCCTGGAAGCTGCCAACTATCTGCTCAGCCTAGCACTGCATCCCAACCATCATTTTTGTTGTTCAGTCACTAAGTCATGTCCCACTCTTTGTGAGCCCCACAGACTGCAGCCTGCCAGGCTTCCCTGTCCGTCACTATCTCCTGGAGTTTACTCAGACTCATGTCTTTTGAGTCGGTGACACCTTCCAACCATCTCAAGCTCAATCATACCCTTCTCCTCCTGCCCTCAATCTTTCTCACTGTCAGGGTCTTTTCCAATGAGTCAGCTCTTTGCATCATGTGGCCAAATTATTGGACCTTCAACTTTAGCATTAGTCCTTCCAATGAATATTCAGGGGTGATTTCCTTAAGAATTGACTTGCTCTCCAAGGGACTCTCAAGTGTCTTTTCCAGCACTACTTTCAAAAGCATTAATTCTTTGTCCCTCAGCCTTTTTTATGGTCCAAATCTCACATCTGTACATGACCAATGGAGAAACCAAAGCCAGCTTGTTCACTGTCCTCTTTCACCCTCATCAAGCGGCTCTTTAGTTCAGCTTCATTTTTTGCCTTTACAGTGGTATCACCGGCTTATCTGAGGTTGTTAATAGTGGCAATCTTGATTCCAGCTTGTGATTCATCCAGCCTGGCATTTCACATGATGTATCCTGCATACAAGTTAAACAAGCAGGGTGACAATTTACAGCCTTGATGTATTCCTTTCCTAATTTTGAACCAGTCCGTTGTTCCATGTTCTGTTCTAACTATTGCTTCTTGACCTGCATATAGGTTTCTCAGGAGACAGGTAAGGTGATCTGGTAGTCCCATCTCTTTAAGAATTTTCCAGTTTGTTGTGATCCACACCATCAAAGGCTTTCTTGTAGTCAGTAAAGTATATGTTTTTCTGGAATTCCCTTGCTTTTTCTATGATCCAACAGATGTTGGCAATTTGATCTCTGGTTCCTCTGCCTTTTCTAAATCCAGCTTGAACATCTGGAAGTTCATGGTTCATGTACTGTTGAAGCCTGGCTTGGAGAATTTTCAACATTACTTTGCTAGTGTGTGAGATGAGTGCAATTGTGTGGTAGTTTGGCATTGCCTTTCTTTGGGATTGGAATGAAAACTGACCTTTTCCAGTCCTGTGGTCACTGCTGAGTTTTCCATATTTGCTGGCATATTGAGTGCAACACTTAAACAGCATCATCTTGAAGTTCTTGGTTCATGTACTGTTGAAGCCTAGCTTGAAGGATTTTGAGCATTGTTTGCTAGCCTATGAAATGAGCACATTTGAACATTCTTTGGCATTGCCTTTCTTTGGGATTGGAATGAAAACTGACCTTTTCCAGTCCTGTGGCCACTGCTGAGTTTTCCAAATTAGCTGGCATATAGAGTGCCAGCAAACAGCATCATTTTTTAGGGTTTGAAATATCTCAGCTGGAATTCCATCACATCTACATCTAACTGTGTTCATAGTGATGCTTCCTAAGGCCCACTTGACTTCTCACTCCAGGATGTCTGCCTCTAGGTGAGTGATCACACCATCATGGTTATCCAGATCATTAAGACCTTTTTTGTACAGTTCTTCTGTGTATTTTTTCACCTCTTCTTAATCTCTTCTGCTTTTGTTAGGTCCTCTCCATTTCTGTCCTTTATTGTGCGCATCTTTGCAGGATATGTTCCCTTGGTATTTCCAATTTTGTTGAAGAGATCTCTAGTCTTTCTCATTCTATTGCTTTCCTCTATTTCTTTGCATTATTCACTTAAGAAGGCTTTCTTTTCTCTCCTAGATATTCTTTGGAACTCTACATTCAATTGGGTATATCTTTCCCTTTCTGCTTTGCCTTTTTTTTCCCTTTCTTCAGCTAATTTTGAGGCCTCCTCAGACAGTCATTTTGCCTTCTTGCATTTCTTTTTCACAGGAGGCGAATTTACACATAGACATCACCAGATGGTCAATACTTAAACCATATAGATTACATTCCCTGCAGCCACAGATGGAAAAGCTCTGTACAGTCAGCAAAAGCAAAACCTGGAGCTGATGCTGGCCCACATCACTAGCTCCTTATTGCAAAATTGAGGCTTAAATTGAAGAAACTAGGGAAAACTACTAGGCCATTCAGGTATGACTTAAATACCTTATGATTATACAATCGAGGTGAAGAATAGACTCAAGGGATTGGATCTGGTAGACAGAGTGCCAGAATAACTATGGACAGGTTCGTGATATTGTACAGGAAGTGGTGATCCGAACCATTCCACCCGAGCTTTTAGATTTGATTTACTATGGTTTCTAGTTTTTCCTCAGTTTCTTGGTTAAACTTCTTTAGAAAATGCCAAACTGCTAGATGTGCTCAGAGGAAAAGAGGTGAGGCCTATGGCGAGGCTGGCAGGATGGCTGGAATTGAAAGGATTCCCAAGGGACTTCCAGGAGAATGTGAGGAACTTTGAGTGTGGGACGCCAAGACAGGAAGTCACCTGCCACTATGGGGCACAATGTTTCCATCTCACAGGGCAAAAAGTGGGACCAAGGAAACACAGCACGCCTCCGCCCTTCTGTATTCAGCACGTGTGTTCATCCAGAACATGAAGAGCACGTTCCGCAGGTGGGAGACAGGGTGACGATGCATGATGCGACGCGGACAGCATGTTCTCCATGGCTGCAGGCTCGGAGGTGACACGGAAGCGCCCAGAGGAGGGTCTGCAGAGAGCTCCTCTAAGCTAAGACTGCAGAGATGGGCAAGGCCTGACTCTGTGAGATGCAGGCAGAGGTGGCCTAGAGTGGCGAGCTCTGCCCCCAGCTCATCAGCCAGGAGCTGGAGGTGAAGGGAACACTGGAGGACACCCAGCAGGGAGGTGATGTGGCCTAAACTGGATTCTAAATGGATGGTAGGTTGGCTCTGGGGCTGGGTAGAACAGTCAATGGGAGGCCACGAAACTGCAGGGACACGATGAGGACACGACAGTGGCAGCAAGGGTAACGAAGATATGCAAGAAATGGTTGAGACTCAGAATCTGCCATACTGAGACTCTTCCTCTCTATCTACGGAAAGAATGGAGCAAGGCAAGAAAAGCAGGATGAGGATGAATGCTAAGGGGTGGTTCCTTGGTGGGCTGGTGTCGGGAGGAGGAGAAAGGGAGCAGGAGACACCGGAGGGGCCACCCTTAGAATCTGATGAAAAATGCTGCAGGCTGCACTGCTGAGTGGGTGTGGGAGGAAGTCTGATAGCGACGAGAAGCCCCAACAAGGCTGAGGCCTTTGGTTATCTTAATAAAAGCAGTGTGGGGGAATGGCAGGTGCTGATGTTTGATGAAGTGAGCTGAGGTGAGAAAGAGAAGTGAGCAAGCAAGAGAGGGCAAGTGCAGACATCCTGCGACGAACTCTGCTGGGAAGGCAGGCAGAGAATTAGGGCAGTGGGAAGAGGAGAGAAGGGTCATGTGGCATGTTTGAAGATGGCAGTGTGTTTCGGAGACAGAGAAAGCACTACAAAGAAGGTGTGGGAGGAGAGGAGAATGTGCGAGGAAGCTGGTGGGGGCACAGCCTCAGAGAAGGACATGGTTCTTATAAGGCTGACGTTGGCCATCCTCTGGCCTCTTCCCTTGCTGAACCTCAGTTCCCCCATCATAAACTAGAAGCACTGCACGGAGTGGGAGAAGGCATTGACAGAGCACACAAGCACTGCTGGATTCACAGCCCACAATTCAGTTTGAAATGAGGGCAAAATACTTGGATAGATACTACAGAAAGGCAATACACATATGAAAAAGACCTTGCCTTCATTATTCATCAGAGAAACACAAACTAAAAACACTCGCAATGGTTAAACCCAAAACGTGGACAGTGTGAAGTCCTGGCGGCCAACTGGAGCAGCCATTGTTGGTGGGAGTGCAAGTGTGTCCAAGCAGGGTGGAAGGCTGGTCTCCAGTATCTAGGAGAGATGAACATGTGCACATTTTATGGTGCGGTAATTCTATCCCTAGCATTATGCCCAACTAAAATATGAACCCTTGAACATTCAAACACATGCACAAGGATGCCATCTGCAAGGGTCTCAAGCAGAAACTACCCAAATGCCATCAACACGAGAATGGAAAAAGAAAACGATGGTATATTCACACAACACTAAGCAGGTAACGCTGCACAGCAGTATGACACATAACAGAAACTCCACACAGGACAAACAGAACTCACACACAGAATGGTGACTGAAGGGGGCTGAAAGCGTGCCCTGCGAGATTCCATTTATGTCCTGACAAACATTTATGTCCATTTACGCCAAGGCTACTCTGGGGTAAAAGGAAGGGGTATGAGGAAGCCCATTTGGATGCTGGTTACTTGAATGTGTCAATTTCTAAAAGACACATCCAATGATACACTTGTAAAGTATGCCCTTTTCTATGTATTCTAGCCTTCAACAAAGCTTCTAAAAGTTATAAAGGAAATGGAAGGAATGGACCAGCACCCTTTGAGGGCTTCTGTGCTTCAGCTCTGATGCATCAGGCTGGGGTGGGCCTGGGAAGAGGAAGTCACGGACTGGGAAAGGGCTCAGAGAAGACAGGAGAGGGGACAGAAGCCGCAGGAGAGGAGAAGCAGCCCGTGTCACTTACTCGGCAGACAGACTTTCCTGCGAGGAAGTCTGCAGCGCACAACATGCCGTCCTGTATAGCAATTGTTTGGTTGATCGTTTCTGGCGGTTTCAAAATCGATTCACAAAATGAATTATCCAAAAAGCCGACCTGTGCTTCCTGCAGTGTTCTGGGAGTAGGTAGGAGCTCTGCAGGTGAAGGGAGAGGGGTTCAGATGTGGGGTGGACCCTGAGAGAGACACTAGCTCGCTCCCTAACCTTCCTGCTAATAGAGATGCTGCCAGTTCTAGTTGCCAGGATCGGGGAAGCCTTCAGTGAAGATGAGGGGGAAGGATACCTTGCAGATGAAACAGCAAATGTGAGGAGCCCATGGTGGGGAGGATGAGGAGGGAAGTCATTGTGGCTGCAGTGGGTACACTAGGGGGTGAAAAAGATAAGGCAATATCATAGCCGACGAGTCTGGAGCAAGCAGGCCTCCTCACCAGGATGTGGAGCTTGGACTTCATTCTAAGCACACTAGGAAACCACAGAAGGGTCTGCTTATCTTTAAAATACAAGTAATCTGGCTGCCCTGTGGAAACAGAAGCGGAGGCATAAAGGGTGGAAGCTGGGTCCTGGCTAGGCCAAGGCATGGCAGTGCCTCGTGGTGCTTAGGCGGCTTGACAAATGAGGCATGGGTCTGCCTCTTAGAGGAGCGCATGTCTAGGGACACTGTCCATGCGGGCGCTACTTCTACATCTTGTCCACAGACCGGAGGCACCCTCCTGTGGCAGCACAGTGTGCTCCTATGCAGTGCTTGCCCCGTGTGCTTCACATGTCACAGGGCTGGCACAGGCCCAGCAACTGTACCCAGCAGAGGGTACGGAGAGGGAAGGACAGTTGACAGCTGGGAATCTCTTCAGTGTCAGCTGCTCCCTGTCCTGGTGGCTGCTCCAGCCTGTGACTTCCCTTCATGTCCCAACACCTACTGTCTTATCTGTCTTGGAGAATCTTTCTTGCTTTGCCAGTGGTCCTTACCAAGTGACAGCCCATTACAGAAGATGTCTTTGGAAATGGAGAGTTGGCTGTTCTCATGATGAGGCATTGTGACTGACGTTTGTGGCCAGGGGCAGGGATGCTGGCACTGGCCTGCACAGCAAACAAAGTCCTGGCCAAATGACTCCACTGAAATATGGTCTGCCAAACCATGACCCTACAAATCATGTCAAATTTACATTCCGCATTTTTTCACTCAATGTTATTATTTTTCTGAATCAAAGGCATTCACTCTAGCGCAAAATTCTCTCAGTCTAAAAATAAGCATGCCCAGCAAGCTGGCAGAATGGGTAAGCTTCACTTGAGTTAAAGGATGAGGGACATGAGATTCATTGATGTAAATGTTCTTAAGCCTTAAATGCTCCAACTTAACCTGCCTGGCCAGAAAGCAGGCCCACCTTCATTTCCTTACTGCTGCCCAAGCACCTCTACCTGCAGTGGAAGGTCAAGAGGTGTCCTGAAGGGGCTTGCCCAAACAGGACCAGGGAGTCAAGTTGGAATCCTGAGTAGCTGAGTCAAGGAGCTCAAGATCCTGGTTTTGAAATTAGAGATACTCAGGCTGTTTTGAACCATGGGCTGAAGGAAACTTGAAGCATGAGAAGGGCTGGAAGGGCCCCGCAGTGGTTACTGCAGTCCCCTCTCTCCCTCCTCAACCCTGGCTGTTTATGCCTGCCCTGCCCCCACTCACCTTGGTCATTGACCATCCCCCAGCCGGTTATCCAGCAGAGGATAAGATCGAGCAACTGGATATTAACTTCCGGGAGGCAGACGGTGCGGATGGAGTCAGAAAACTTTGCAGGCCGATACAGCTGCAAGAGAGTTATGTCACTCTCCTGGTAGTAGTGTTTGTTATAGTCAGCGTGGATGAAGAGTCGGTACACTGCTGCCAGCTGACTGTAGGAAGTAGGTTTTTCTAGTTGATAGTACCCCAGCAAGATTTTGTAGTCAGATGGCTTATGGGACCTGTTGTGGGAGGCTTAGTTACTACCCATATCCTCTGAGTGCTGGCCCATCATCCTTACCCTGGCTGCCTACCTCCCATCCCCTCCTCCTGGTGACACACCACCACTATTCCAAAGGATTTTTCCTCCTCCTTTCCTAATATTGAGGTAGGTTTGATTGCTGTCCATAGCCTCAGGATATTTGTCCTCTGAAAGTTTCTGATGGCTTATCCAGCATGTAATAGAATCAAAGGAGCAGAGAGTCTTTGTGCTGGAAAGAAACTTTGGATACACATCAAACTGTAACCCTTCAGTTTAGATGAGCAGTCCCTTGGACACAAGAAGGTTAAACCAGTCAGTCCAAAAGGAAATCAACCCTGAATATTCACGGGAAGGACTGATGTTAAAGCTGAAGCTCGAATAATTTGGCTACCAGGTACAAAGAGCTGACTCATTGGAAAAGACCCTGATGCTGGGAAAGATTGAGGGTAGCAGCAGAAGGGAATAACAGAGGATGAGATATTCGGATGGCATCACCAACTCAATGGACATGAGTTTGAGCAAGCTCTGGGAGATAGTGAAGGATAGGGAAGACTGGCATGCTGCAGTACATGGGTCCCAAAGAGTTGGACATGACTTAGTGCCTGAACAACAACAAACCGCACCCCCTACAGTTTGGATCAGCAGATACTTGGCTCATTCCCAGCTCTGACCAGAACACTTGGAAGTTCCCAGGGCCAGAAGTGATTCTCAGATTTCTCAGCCCAGAATGATGCATCCCTCTCCTGCCCAGTCCTCACACACTGTTTTCTCTACAGGCTGGTCCTCCTCTGTTGACAGGCACTCAACAAGTCTTTGAACAAATAAAGGAGTTCATGGAACTGAACTTCTCCTTGCTGTTGGAACATGAGCAACTTTATACCCATATGTCTTGTTTAGATTGTCTCCCTAACCAAACTCCTCCTACAAGGCCCCTCCAACTTCAAGCCCCTCATCTGACAGCACCCACAGACTTCCCTTAACAGTGGTTCAAGATCTACTTTCTTGCACATTCTGGCCTCCCATCCTGTATCACAGGAGTTGGGCTTGTGTCTCACTTTCCTGGTAGGATCAGAAACTTCAAGATGGGCTTTGCATCTCCAGTTCTGCCTCACTGGACCTCACATGGGGCCTGGCACCTAGGGGTGCTGAATGAATAAACAGAACCAAAGTAGAATCTCAAAGCCAGCTGATGCCAGCAGCTCTAGACTCCTGACTTGGAGGGTGACACTTTCCACCTGCTCCAGGTACCCATCAAGCCCAGGATGCACCTGAGGAGCAGCTCACTCTCTTGACTGCCCTGTCCCATTTCTCTGGACAGAGGCCATCTGCTTTATGCATCACTCTTCCTGTGGGGATGGTGGGGACCACAGCTCCTCTTAGACACATGCTTCAACAAAAGTGACAAGAAGAGCTGGATTCCAAGATGCCTCCAGAAAGAAACTTGCCAGTCTGTGGAAGTGGTCAGGACCCAGGGAAGCCTCTAGCAATTGTGCTGAAGATGGCCTGTGGATCGCCTGGTTGGAAGAAGGCAAAATGTTTGTCCACACCAGAACTTGATGGATGCCTGCAGCTCTGGCAAGCCTTGGGACTATGGTTCTAATACAGAGCCTGAAGCTTGTGCCTTGCATGTGACCAGAGACACTACACATCCACTGCTATTTTCACAAAAAGAAGGTAAAGCCAAGATCTTGTGGACTCTCTAGACCCGGGCAAGATGTAGAAATCAGAGTCCTTGTTGAGTGGGAACAATATCTAACTCCTAAGTTCAGGGAAGATAAAGAATAGACTGGAGGCACTTAAAATGGAAGTAAAGTCTACTTCCTAGTATTTACTGATCATCACAGAGTTAAATTTTCATTTAGCTATTTAACATGCATTACATGCAGCTGAGATAATGACAGCATCTTGGCAAGTATCACCAGAGTATGAAGGGGTGTCCCCAGAGGGAGAATGAGGCAAACAGCCCCTGTCCTGGGATTCAGACAGTCAGGAAACTGGAGTCTGGTGAGGATCAAGGATGGCCTTCCAGGGAGAGGGGACTTCGGAGTCAAAGGCAGGGGCAACTGCACACACAGAAACCCTGGGTGGCAGCAAAACATGATCAAAGCCTAAGAAAGAAAGACTAGGACAGCCTTCATCCCCTTCTGTCCTGCCCATCTGTGCTCCCTCCCCATCCCACCCAGCAGCAGGCTGTGGGGAAGACGTACATTTGGAAGCAGTGGGCAGCTGAGATCACCCAGTAGTCACTGATGAGGGAAGCTCCACAGATAAACATACCCTGGTAGAGAAGACCTGCTTGCCAAGGCCAGCGTTTGTCAACTGTATTCTTGCCACCAATGATCTTCCCAGTTACGGCAGTCTTCCCACATGCTGTAGAGACAGTCCCAGCCATGAGGCCTCTGTGTTATGGACACCAACTTTGGTGCCTCCAAAGGTCAGTATCCATAGGACCCAGGCCACCACAGCCCATCCTCCCGCTTCAAGCTGGAAAAT
The DNA here is from genome assembly GCF_029378745.1 of Bos indicus. NCBI lineage: Eukaryota > Metazoa > Chordata > Mammalia > Artiodactyla > Bovidae > Bos > Bos indicus. The sequence continues at coordinate 19,331,195 of NC_091773.1, read as the reverse complement.
CCAAGAGCCAGGGTGAAAGGATTTGGCTCACATGACAAAAAGCCACCTAACTTCACTGGCGATGGTGCTGCTCTGGAAGCAGCCTGTAGATCCGGAGAGGGCAAGAAGGGAGGCAGGTGCAGAGATGTTTATCAGCACACTAGCCAGGGCAGAGGTCCAGGTCGGGCAGTGGTCCAGACACTTTCCCAGACCTAGTTCACCTAACTAGCACACTGCTTTTGAAGTCCCAGAAACTGAAGCCTTCCAGGGTGATGCCACTGAGACGAAGTGGTGGCATCTCTTCTCACCCATCCTCATATTCTAGAGAGACTAGGGCCAAACAGAACATGCTCTGCTTGACAGTTCTCTCTCTCAAGCGGTACTTCCTCATTCTCCAAATGAAGAGAGTATGGGGGCCAACAAGGACAGGAAGTGCAGGCCGCTGGTCCTCGGACAGAGGACAATTGAAATCTAGCAGGAAGACCGAGCAGGGAAGTGGGCTATCACTTCCTCCACCTCTCATGCCCCACAGAGACTCAGGGACTCCAGAAACCAGTGGGCAGGTACAGGTCCTAACTGTCTACTGTCAGGGATGAGATGGGAACAGCGGGGAGCAGAGGGAGGGGACACATGAGGGCAAGCGACCTTGACCCCCTTCACCCTCCTGCTTACTCACATGACACGGCAGACACTGGTGGTCCATCTGTGGTCCCAGCCACCTTGGTGTGCGGCAGGAGTGAGTGCAGGCAGAGCAGGACAACAGCTAGCATGCAGGCTACCTTCCAGCCTGGCCCTAAGCCCTCGGCTGCCGTGATATCCATCCGGCCGGTCCTGCATCTGCGATCTGACTGAGCTGACCTCGGCTCGCGTGGGCCCCAGGGCATGCTGGGAAACCGTCTCCTTGTGCGGGCCACGCCCGTGACCTGGACCGGACAGCAGGCACGCGGTTGGAGAAGCAGCCTGCCATGGGTGTCTGGAGGTCGTAGCCCCTGGTCCCTGGACGGTAGTCATCGCTGGGAGTCCCTAGCTTGATGGGGGGCAGCAGAGGGCACATGGAGAAGGCAATGGCACCCCACTCCAGTACTCTTGCCTGGAAAATCCCATAGATGGAGGAGCCTGGTGGGCTGCAGTCCATGGGGTCGCTAAGAGTTGGACACGACTGAGCGACTTCATTTTCACTTCTCACTTGCATGCATTGGAGAAGGAAATGGCAACCCACTTCAGTGTTCTTGCCTGGAGAATCCCAGGGACGGGGCTGCCGTCTATGGGGTCGTGCAGAGTCGGACACGACTGAAGCAACTTAGCAGCAGCAGCAGCAGCAGAGGGCACATAGGATCCCTCTCCAGTGACCCCATTTAGCTGGGGAGTCATCATGACAGCTATGGCAATATGCCAAGGAATATATACTAATGCTCAAAGGAATATGTACTATGAATATACACAAGGAATAGATACTAAAGCTCAGAGGAATATATACTGGGAATATATACAAGGAATATATACCAATGCTCAAAGGTCAGGTGCTTCTATAAGTGTCATCAAATGTGGCCAACTTGCTTTCAAGATCCAGTGGATTTTGCACTCATCTGTTCCTCCATCTCCCACTCCCCATGTGATCAGGTCAGGGCCACCAAAGGTAATATCCCTTTCTTAATCTCACTTGGTATTATACAACATGACATAATCATGGGATGGATAATCACAGGTCTTTCCCCACCTAGCAAGAGAGAATTATACAAGAGTATGAGTCTTTAGGGGGTCCAACCGCTGACCTCTAATGACTAATGTTCTTCTCAAATGCCTAATCATTCACTGCGCCTCAAGGTTCCCAAGAGTCTCATTCTGTTAAACTTGAAATTTGAAGTCTCATCTGTTGGAGGATGTCATCAAAAGGATATAATCACAAGTTGACCCTGAAGCTGAACCTGGGCAAATGGAAGCTCCTCACCGCTCCCCTGTTCTTGAAATGTAGATTCTGCCCACTGTGGGTCTGCTCCAAGGATGCAGCCCTGAGGGAGTAAGGTGTTGGTGAGACCATCTGGACAGTTTATATGACTGAACCAGGTTAAGATCTCCATATAATCTAAGACTCTCTCGAGAAGGTGCCCTGTGCCTTCACCCCCCTCGAGAGGGTGCCCGGTGCCTTTGTGAGAGACGCAAGTCCTGTGTCAAGAACTATATTGTTTTTCTGTGTAAACCAGGGAGTATCAGCTTCTCTCTCTCTTTCACTTTCTTATTGTCACCTCCGGACTGCCAGGTCCCAGTCCATTAAAGGACCCCAACAACTGTGGAGGCTTATCATGGCCTTTTTTTTTTTTTTTTACAGAAAATAACACGTGTTTGCACTGGGATAGTTCTATATGGTTGCTTCCTGTAGTAGATATCTGGGGGTCCAACTTTCATTTTGTACTTTCTTTGTCCCTTTCAGTAAAAATGGTAGTGTTTCTACTGTCATAAACTTCTCAGGGAATTTGTGGTCCTTGCTGTGGGTCTCACTAGGCTTAACTCCATTAGACAAAGTCACAAAACAGATTGTTGAGACTATTGCTTTCCTAACTTGGCCTTTTGTTGAGATATTATATATTTATCACTGCAATAAAAAGCTGGAAAAAGGTAATATGACTGTCCCAAATATATCCAGAGACATAGAGGAAAAGATGAGAAGTTTTGAAGAGGAGTTGGAACAAGTGAACAGAGTAGAAAGAGAAAGGTGGTAAAGCATGGTGACTGAGATCAAAGGTAGCATCGGGTGTGGGAGAGCAGAGGTATTGCAGATGCGGAGAAGGACAAGGGGTGGGACAGGACACTCCAGACAGGTGGGTCTGAGGACAAAGGCAGTCTCCCATTAAGTGGCTGCAGAAAAACAGTTTTCAGCGAACATTGGGAGATGGAAGGGACTTTGGTGAAGATGGGGTGCAGGAGATTTGCTGCTAACCATCTAGGCTGTACCTGATTTTGTTCAGAGGAAAGAAAGGCATGAAAGGCACCAGAACAGATGCCTTCCATGCACTCCACATGTCATCTTCACAACTATAAGCATTCCTAGTTTGCATGTGAGGAAACTGAATCCAAGGATAAACCAGCATTATACAGGGCTTGCAGGGTTAGGACTCAAGCCCAGCTCTGCTGGTGTCCTGATCCTGACCAGTCAGAACCCTAACATTACACTGCCTGTCCAACCCCAATCTGTTTTCAAGGAAGTACAGAAGATAGTCTTCAGCCTGTGCCTATGACAGGGTTGCCACCACTTTGAACTGGTTAAATGTGGAGAGGAGAAGGGTGCTGTGAGCAGTGGTAAGGTGCTGTGAAGGCTGTGGACACCTGGAAAGGCGGCTTCATAGCCACCTGGGGGGGTAGACTGTCCAGACACCTTTCACAGATAAGGAAGAAACAGCCTGAGAGGGGCGGTGACCTGCAGGCAGGTTGAGTAACAGGACTGGGCCAAGCTAGCAGGCTCTAGGATCCATGACAGTAACCACTGCCCCATACCGCCTCTCTCTACAGGCCTGCAAAATGCTAGGACAGGTGCAGACTTCCCCTCTGGCTTTTCCTAAAACTAGAAGTATATTTGATTAACAATGTTATATTAGGTGCACAGCATAGTGATTTGATATAGTTATGATTGTTGTTGTTGTTCTTTGGTACCTAAGTTGTGTCTGACTCTTTGTGACCCCATGGACTACATAGAGCACCAGGTTTCCCTGTCTTTCACTATCTCCTGGAGTTTGCTCAGATTCGTGTCCATTGAGTTGGTGATGCTATCTAACCATCTTGTCCTCTGCTACCGCCTTCTCCTTTTGCCTTCAGTCTTTCCCAGCATCAGGGTATTTTCCAATGAGTCAGCTCTTCTCATCAGGTGGCCAAGTATTGGAGCTTCAGCTTCAGCATCAGTCCTTCCAATGCATATTCAGGGTTGATTTTCTTTAGGATTGACTGGTTTGATCTCCTTACAGTCCTAGGGATTCTGAAGAGTTTTCTCCAGCACCACAATTTGAAAGCATCTATTCTTCAGGCCTCAGCCTTCTTTATGGTCCAGTTCTCATATCTGTACATGACTACTGGAAAAACCATTGTTTTGACTATGTGGACCTTTGTCAGGAAAGTGAAGTCTCTGTTTTTAATATGCTGTCTAGGTTTGTCATAGATTTTCTTCCAAGGAGCAAGCATCCTTTATAAATAATTTCATAGCTGAAGTCACCATCCACAGTAAATTTGGAGTCCAAGAAAATAAAATCCGTCACTCCTTCCACTTTTTCCCCTTCTATTTGTCATGAAGTGATGAGATCAGATGCCATGATCTTACTGTTTTGAATGCTAAATTTAAAGCTAGCTTTTTCACTCACCTCTTTCACCCTCATTAAGAAGCTTTTTAGTTATTCTTCACTTTCTGCCATCTGCATATCTGAGGTGGTTGTATTTCTCCTGGCAGTCTTGATTCCAGATTGTGATTCATTCAGGCAGATATTTCATATGATGTACTTTGCATGTAAGTTATATAAGCATGGTGACAATATACAGCATCATCATACTCATTTTCCAATGTTGAACTAGTCAATTGTTCCATGTCCAGTTCTAACTGTTGCTTCTTGACCTGCATACAGGTTTCTCAGGAGACAGGTAAGGAGGTCTGGTATTCCCATCCATTTAAAATTACTATAAAATATTGGTTATATTTCATGTGTTTTATAACACATCTTTGCATTTATTTATTTTATATCGAATACTCTGTACCTTTTAAGCCCTTATCCCTACCTTGCCTTTCCTTTCAATCCTCTCCTCACTGGTAACCACTAATTTGTTTCCTGTATCTATGATGCTGTTTCTGTTTTGTTATTTTCACTAGTTTGTTTCCTTTTTTAGATTCCACATATAACTGAAAACAAACAATATTCATCTTTGTCTGAGTTACTTCAAAAGCACATAATATCCTCCAGGTCAATCACGTTTTTTCATATGACTTATAATATTCCATTGTATGTATATATACCACATCTTCTTTATCCATTCATTTGTCAAGTTACACTTAGGTTGCTTCCATATTTTGGCTAGTGTAAGTACTGCTGTTATGAACATTGGAGTGCATGTATTTTTCAAATTAGTATTTTAGTTTTCTTTAGATATCTACCCTTGAGTGGAATTGCTTAAACCATATGGCAATTTTACTTTTTTTTTTTTTTAGGAACCTTCTTAGCAACCATGAACTAAGATTCCCTTTTCTCTACATCCTCACCAATATTTGTTACTTGTTACATCCTTGCCAATATTTGCTATTTGTAGATTTTGTTCATGGTAGCCATGCTGACAGGTGTGAAGGGATATCTCAAGGTGGTGTTGATTTGCATTTCCCTGATGCTTTTGAACTGTGGTGCTGGAGAATACTCTTGAGAGTCCCTTGGACTGCAAGGAGATCCAACCAGTCCATTCTGAAGGAGATCAGCCCTGGGATTTTTTTGAAGGAATGATGCTAAAGCTGAAACTCCAGTACTTTGGCCACCTCATGCGAAGAGTTGACTCATTGGAAAAGACTCTGATGCTGGGAGGGATTGGGGGCAGGAGGAGAAGGGGACGACAGAGGATGAGATGGCTGGATGGCATCGCTGACTCGATGGACGTGAGTCTGGGTGAACTCCGGGAGTTGGTGATGGACAGGGAGGCCTGGCGTGCTGCGATTCATGGGGTTGCAAAGAGTCGGACACGACTGAGCGACTGATCTGATCTGATAATTAGTGATGAGCATCTCTTCACGTTCCTGTTGGCTGTTTGCATGTCTTCTTTGGGAACCTGTCTCTTCAGGCCTTCTGCCTATTTCTTAATTGAATTGCTTGGTTTTGATGATTTGGTTTTGAGTTGTATGTGCTGTTTATATATTTTGCATATTATTAATCTCTTATCAGATATATCATTTGCAAATATCTTCTCCCATGCTATAGGCTGCCTTTTGGTTCTTTTTGAGGGTATTTTTAGTTGTGCAAAAACTTTTCGATTTAATTAGGTCCCACTTGTTTATTGAGGCTTTTGTTTCCCTTTGGAAGCCTGAGGAAACAGATCCAAAAATATATTACTAAGACTGTATGTTTTCTTCTAGGAATTTAATGATGTTATTTTACACTTAGGTCTTTAAGCCATTTTATTTGTATATGTGGTGTAAGAAAATGTTTAAATTTCATTCGTTTACATGTAGCTGTCTAGTTTTCACAACACCACTTATTGAAAAAACTGTCTTTTCTCCATGGTATATGCTTGACTCCTTTGTTGTAGATTAATTGACCATAGCTGAGTGGGTTTATATTTGGGCTGCTTATTCTATTCCATTGATTTATGCATCTGATTTTGTGCCAGTGCCATACTGTTTTGATTACAGCAGCTTTGAATTATACTCTGAAGACAAGGGGAGTGATAGCTCCAGCTTTGTTTGTTTGCTTTTTCTTAAGATTGCTTTGACTATTCAGAATAAAATTCACCCATAAATTAGGATCGTTTGTTACAGTTCTGTGAAAAATGCTTTGGGCAATTGGATAAGTATTGCACTAAATCTGTAGGTTGCTTTGGGTAGTGTGCTTGCATTAGCAATATTAATTCTTCCAATCATGAATGCAAAATATCTACCTATTTATTGTATCACCTTCAATTTTCTTTATCAGTGTCTTATAGCTTTCAAACTATAGGTCTCTTACCTCCTTGGTTAAATTTATTGCTAGGTATTTTATTCTTTTTGATGTGAGTGTAAAATGGGATTGTTTCTTTGCTTTCTCTTTCTGATAGTTCATTAGTACATGTACAAAACAACCAATTTCTGTATATTTATCTAATATCCTGTAGCTTTACTGAATTCATTCATTAGTTATAATAGGTCTTCAGTAGAGACTTTAAGGTTTTCTATACATAGTGTCATGTCATCTGCAAACAGTGACAGTTTTATTTCTTCCCTTCCAACTTGAATGCCTTTTAAATTTCTTTTGTCTGAGTCCTGTGGCTAGGACTTCCAATACTAGGTAAAATAGAAATGGTGACAGTGGGCATTCTTGTTCTGTTCCTAATTTTAGAGGGAAAGGTTTCAGTTTTTACCTTTTGAGTATGATGCTTGCTCTGAGTTTGTCATAAATGGCCTTTATTATGTTGAGTTATGTTCTATCTTTATCATGTAACTTTTGGTCATTCCTTTTGTTAATGTGCTATATCACATTGATCAATGTGGATATTGAATCATCCTTATATTCCTGAATAAGTCTCACTTGATCATGATATATGATTCTTTTTTATACTGCTTGATTTTGTTTGCTAACATTTTGTTGAGAATTTTTACATCAATATTCATCAGGAATATTGGACTTTAATTTCCTTTCTTTTAGTGTTTTGTAACAGGCTTCCCTGGTAGCTCAGCTGGTAAAGAATTCACCTACAATGCGGAAGACTCTGGTTCAATTCCTGGGTTGGGAAGATCTGCTGGAGAAGGTATAGGCTACCTACTCCAGTATTTTTTGAGCTTCCCTGGTGGCTCAGTGTTTTGTATGTTTTGGGTACCAGGGTAATGGTAACTTTGTAGAATGATCTTGAGAGTATTTTCTCCTCTTCTTTTTCTAAAATAGTTTGAGAAGGATAGGTGTTAACTCTTCTTTATGTGTTTGGTAGAATTCCCTTGTGAAACCATGCAGTCTTGGTCTTTTGTTTGTTGTGAGTTTTTTTATTATTGATTCAGTTTCACTACTCATCCATTCAGATTATCTGTTCTTTCTGATTCAGTCTTGGAAGATTGTATGCTTCTGGGAATTTATCCATTTTTTCTACATTGTCTAGTTTGTTGGCAATTTGTTATTCTAGTATTCTCTTATGATTTTATTTTTTATATTTCTGTGATATTGGTTATAATTTCTCCTCTTTTTTCCCCTCATTTTGTGTATTTATATATCTTTTTCCTTAATGAGTCTGCTAAAGATTTATCAATTTTGTCCATCTTTTCAAAAAATGCAATTCTTTTTTTTCATTAATGTTTTTGGTCTATTTTATTTACTTCCTCTCTGATCTTTATTATTTCTTTCTTTCTGCTGACTTTGGGCTTTTTTCTTCTTTTTCTAATTTCTTTAGATGATAGATTAGCTTATTTGATATTTTTCTTATTTCTTAAAGTGTGCCTGTGTTGCTATAAACTTCCTTCTTAGAACTGCTTTTGTTGAGTCCCATTGATTTTGGAAAACAGTGTTTTCATTTGGTTTAAGGTATTTTTTGATTTCCTCTTTTATCTTTTTGTTGACCTATTGAGATTTTAGCAGTATATTTTTTAGTGTCCATATGTTTGGTTGTTTTCCAATTTTTCTTCCTGTAGTTGATTCCTAGTTTCATATTGTTGTGGTTGGAAATGATACCTGAAATAATTTTTATTCTTTTATATTTGTTGAATCTTATTGTGGTCTGTGACTGGGGAACATTCCATGTACACGTGAAAGTGTGCATTATGTTATTTTTTAATGGAATGTCCTGGAGATAGTTTTTAAGTCCAACTGATTGACTGTGTCATTTATGGCAAATGTTTCATTATTGATTTTTTATCTGGATATCTGTCCATTGATGTAAAAGGGATATTAAAGTCTTCTATTGTTATTTTATTATCAGTTTCTCCCATTGTGTCTGTTTATTTAGGTGCTTCTGTATTGGGTGAATGAGTTTAGAAATATTGTATCTTCTTCTATTGATTTCTTTACCATAATATAATGTCTTTCTTTGTGTTTTTTTTCCTTTTTAATTTTTTTATTGAAGGATAAATTGCTTTATAGAATTTTGTTGTTTACTGTCAAATCTCAGCATGAATCAGCCATAGGTATACATATATCCCCTTCCTTTTGAACCTCCCTCCTATCTCCCGCTCCATCCCACCCCTCTAGATTGATACAGAGCCCCTGTTTGAGTTTCCTAAGCCATACAGCAAATTCCCACTGGCTATCTATTTCACATATGGTAATGTAAGTTTCCATGTTACTATTTCCATACATCTCCACCCTCTTCTTCCCTCTCCCCGTGTCCATAAGTCTATTTTCTAGGTCTTTGTGTTTTATTATAAACTTTGTTTTAAATTCTTCTTTGAATGACATATTGCTATTCCACTGTCCCTTTTATTTGCATTTGCACTTTTCATCTCCTCGGTTTCAGTCTGTGTGTTTTACCTCTGAAGTTAGTCTCTTGTAGGCAGCATATAGATGAATCTTGTTTTTCTCTTTTTCAGTTCCAATCACCTGCCCTATGTCTTTTGCTTGGAGCATTTAGTTCATTGGCATTTAAAAATGATTATCGATAGTATGTATTTAATGCCACTTTCTTGTTTTCTGGTTGGCTTTTTGTAGTTATCCTCTGTTCTTTTCCTCTTTTAGTTTCTTCACTTGTAGTTTGATGATTTCTTTAGTGTTAACATTTGTGATCCTTTCTGATTTTTGTATATATATTGAAGGTTTTGATTTGTGGTTACCATGTAGTTCATATATGCTGACTATAACTAATCCTATTTATTTTAAACTGATAGTCATTAAAGTTCAAGCATATTCTAAAAGCTTTACATTTTCTACTCCCCTCTTCAAGTTTTGTGTTTTCAATGCCATATTTTACACTATCATTCTATCCTATAACTGTTTATGGCACTTACAACTGGCTTTTACAATGTGTATCTTTTAATCTTTGTTAAACTTATTCAAGTGGTTAGTCCACAGCCTTTACTATATATTTGCCTTTACTGGTGGAAAGTTCCTCCACCTACATTTTCTTTCTTGTTGTAGTCTTTTTCTTACATAAAGAAGACCCTTTAACACTTCTTATAAGGTGGGCTTAATATTGATGAACTCTTAGATTTTGCTTGTCTGAGAAGCTCTTTATCAGTCAAATATGAAAGATAATTTTGCTGGGTAGAAGATCCTACATTGTATTTTCTTTCCTTTCAGCACTCTAAATACATCGGATAACTCCTGTCTTGCCTAGTCTGCACAGTTTTTGCAGAAAATCAACCAATAACCTTATTGGGTTCCTTTATTTATGATTCTTTATCTCTTATTGCCTTTAAAATGACCTTTTTAATTTTAACTTTTGCTATTTTAATTATATGTCATCATGTGGATGTCTTTGAGTTCATCTTGTTTGGGATCCTCTCTGCTTCCTGTACCTATATGTCTGTTTCCTTCTTCAGTGTCAGCAAGTTTTGAGCCATAACTTCATCAAATACAGTTTCTATTTATTTCTGTCTTTCCTCCTTCTGACACCCCTATAATGCAAATATCAGAACACTTAATGTTAAAACATCTATTTCTGCTTTATTGACTATGCTAAAGCCTTTGACTGTGTGGATCACAATAAACTGTGGAAAATTCTGAAAGAGATGGGAATACCAGACCACCTGACCTGCCTCTTGAGAAATTTGTATGCAGGTCAGGAAGCAACAGTTAGAACTGGACATGGAACAACAGACTGGTTCCAAATAGGAAAAGGAGTACGTCAAGGCTGTATATTGTCACCCTGTTTATTTAACTTATATGCAGAGTACATCATGAGAAACGCTGGACTGGAAGAAACACAAGCTGGAATCAAGATTGCCGGGAGAAATATCAATAACCTCAGAAATGCAGATGACACCACCCTTATGGCAGAAAGTGAAGAGGAACTAAAAAGCCTCTTGATGAAAGTGAAAGTGGAGAGTGAAAAAGTTGGCTTAAAGCTCAACATTCAGAAAACAAAGATCATGGCATCTGGTCCCATCACTTCATGGGAAATAGATGGGGAAACAGTGGAAAAAGTGTCAGACTTTATTTTTCTGGGCTCCAAAATCACTGCAGATTGTGACTGCAGCCATGAAATTAAAAGACGTTTACTCCTTGGAAGGAAAGTTATGACCAACCTAGATAGCATATTCAAAAGCAGAGACATTGCTTTGCCAACAAAGGTTCGTCTAGTCAAGGCTATGGTTTTTCTTGTGGTCATGTATGGATGTGAGAGTTGGACTGTGAAGAAGGCTGAGCGCTAAAGAATTGATGCTCTTGAACTGTGGTGTTGGAGAAGACTCTTGAGAGTCCCTTGGACTGCAAGGAGATCCAACCAGTCCATTCTGAAGATCAGCCCTGGGATTTCTTTGGAAGGAATGATGCTAAAGCTGAAACTCCAGTACTTTGGCCACCTCATGCGAACAGTTGACTCATTGGAAAAGACTCCGATGCTGGGAGGGGTTGGGGGCAGGAGGAGAAGGGGACGACAGAGGATGAGATGGCTGGATGGCATCAGTGACTCGATGGACGTGAGTCTGAGTGAATCCGGGAGTTGGTGATGGACAGTGAGGCCTGGTGTGCTGCGATTCATGGGGTTGCAAAGAGTCGGACATGACTGAGCAACTGATCTGATCTGATCTAATATTGTCCCAGAGGTCCCTTAAACTAGCCTCATTTCTTCAAATTTGTTTTCTTTTTCTTGTTTCAAATGTGTGATTTTCACTATTGTATCTTCCAGTTCGTTTATGTGTCTTCTGTATTACCTAATTGGCTTTTGATTCCCTCTAGTGTGTTTTTCGTTTCAGTTCTTCATCTCTGAATTATTCTCCTTTATACTTTATAGTTCTCTGTTAAAATTCTAACCATGTTCATCTAATCTTTTACCCAATTTAGTTGGCATTCTTATTACTGTTTCTTTGAGCTCTTACTCAGATAAATTATTAATATTTATATCTTTTTTATTAGCATGTTTTTCCAGATTTTTTCTTTTTTTTTTAACATATTCCTTTGTCTTTTCATTTTAACTTTCTATGTCTGTATGAAATTAGGTGAAACAGTTACATTTCTGGTCTTGAAGATGTGTTCTTATGTGGGAGTGTCCCTACGCAGTCTGTGTGTGCCCATTGTCTTTGGTGGGACAACTAGATCTGAAGTGAACATCTTCCCACCTTGGGTGGGAGGTAGGCCTGGAGCACAAGTGGCTAGAACCAGAGCTAGGTATGAACGGGAGCTGTCACTGCCCTCTCAGGGGGGAAGAGTCAATGGTTGAGGAGCTGGAGCAGAAGCTCTGGGGAATCTTAATTTCTCCCAGTTATAACAGTAGTTACGTCTTGGTTTGGGACATGGCCAGGGCCTGAGAGCTTGGCCTGCACTTTTCACCGTATCCCCCAGTGCTCGTGTCTTGCTTAGTGACTTGTTCCGGGCCAGAGGGATTGGTGCCACAACACTGAGGGGGCCTCACCCCCTATCAGATTTTCACAGGGCTGGGAGCTCAGGTGTTGGTGTTCTCTGCCCTGGAGCTAGCTTCACCCCCTCTGGAGTGTTATGCAGGGATTCCCCTCTCCGACTTCACAAATCCCAAGATGTCACTGGCTGCCTCTGCCCTGTTCAGGGGCAGGGCAAGGGTTAGAACTAGATATGTTCCTCACAAGTATATGCATTCTCACTAGAAACAGTAGCCTCTGCTTTAGTGGAGAGCAGCCAGAACAAGGGGAGATGAAGGAGAACCCTGGCACTAGATGGGAGCTTCACTGGGGTGGCCCTGCAGACCATCAGGCAATTTTCAATATGTTGCCTTAGCACTGTGATGAGGAAAGAGCAAGTCTGTGTGTGCACTCTTGAGAAGTGGACTCTTAGTTTCGAACAGCCCTCAGGTTAGCCCCAGTGGTTTTAAAATCTTTGGTCACCTGATGCGAAGAGTTGACTCATTGGAAAAGACTCTGATGCTGGGAGGGATTGGGGGCAAGAGGAGAAGGGGACGACAGAGGATGAGATGGCTGGATGGCATCACTGACTTGATGGACGTGAGTCTGGGTGAACTCCGGGAGTTGGTGATGGACAGGGAGGCCTGGCATGCTGCGATTCATGGGGTCGCAAAGAGTCGGACACGACTGAGTGACTGATCTGATCTGATCTGAAGGGGAGTTATCTTCTAAGTGTTGGATGCCAGGGCTGAAGTGACTTGAATACCTCACTCCCCAAGGAGGATTCCCAAGCCCCTCATATCCCTGCATCTTCTGTGTTCCTCATTGTGTCCCGACTAGGTCACTTTTCCCCTCTTCCTACTAGACTCCATGTGGATCTGTCTTTTCTTTGGTTGTAGAAGAGCTGCTCTTCTAGTCCCTAGACCAATTTCAGCAAGAGTCACTCTATATGTAGTTGTAGTTTTGATGTGTTTTTGATAGGAGATGAGCCCAGAGTCCTTTACTCTGCCTCTTGATCTTCTCTCTTCTCCCATTTTGCGTTTTCATGGCCAGTTGGGGTTTTCCCTTCTCTTTCCTCCAGCAATATGTTGCTCTGAGCCTTGCCGTGAGGTGGCAGGATTAAACTGTTTGTCATTGTCTTAGCAAGCTTGTATGTTCAGACCTAGTACCTAAAATCATGGTGTGCATGCTCTTGGGTACGCAGGTTTCCTTGTACCTACTCTTTTCACTATTGCTGGCTGTGGCCCCTCAACATTTATGCCATCTGCACTGTCCCAGACTCCCTAATACCTCCCCTTTTACCTTCACCTATCAAGTGGAAACTTGCTCTCCCATTTTTTTTCTTTTGTCTAAGTCCACTGGCCTTAAGGTCAAGCCGTTTAACCCCCAGCTTCACATTTACATGAGCCCTCTGCATGACTGGCTCTAGGAGTGTGCTGGAGAGCAGGACAAACTGAACTCTTACTTCCATGGAGCTGATTCTGATAGCAAAGTTAGACATGAGTCATGCAAGAAAACTGAGACAAATTGTGGTAAGTCATATAAAAGAAATAAGGAGCAATATATGAGTATAAAACAGAGAGCTGTGTTCCATTCTAGGTGCCAAGAGATATTTGCCTAAAGAGTCTTTCAAACTGACATTGGCTGATCTGCAAAGTGGGCAATAATATTCCCAGGTGGCAAGGTTCTTGTGTCATTTAAGGAGTCAACAGGAGGCAAGTGAGCTGGAGTTTAGAGGCTGAAGAGGGAGGGAGGGACAGGGAATGGGCTGTACCTGGTCTCAGGTATTAGGTTAAAGATCTTAGTCTTTATCTTAAGAGCAGTGAGAAACCAGTTGCTGATGGTGTGACGGTGACCATGGTGATGGTGAAGATGGTAAAGAAGAGAAGGAAGATGATGGTGATAGTGATGATGGCAGATGACTATGGTGATGGTGAGGATAATGATAGTAATGATGTTGTTTACATAAGGATGAGAGTGACTGCGACAGTAAGAATGATAATGACATGGTGATAACAATGAGGATGCTGAGATGCTGATGAGGATGCTGCAGATAATGAAGGGCCCAGCACCACTACCTGCTAAGAAGGCAGGAATGAGAATGGAAACAACACATTATTTGAAGGAAGACACATCTGGTACTCTGCCATTTACTTGCTGGCTGGAATGAGAAAATACTTTGACCTCATGTGCGCTTCAATTTATTTATCCTTAGTAGGGTTCCTGAAGATGAAGTGAGGTGTATAAGGGTGCTTGGTACCCAGAAGTTGCAAAATTAGCTCCCTGGTGTCTCCGTGACACAGAGGCACGCAGCCAGGCACGTGACAATGACAGCCTGTGGGTGGAGAGCCCCTCCACTGCTTCACTTCTGCAGCCTGGTCAGGTGACATGCTCAGAGACTGAGGGGCATCATACTGCTGTCAAAAAACTAACAGCCTGTGTTTAGATCATCTCCTCCAAACTGGCTGTCCTACTGTCTGTAGGAATAGTTGTGTGGTGGGAGCTCTGCTGGGAGTATCTCGGTACCTCATCCACAGCCTGCTGCCCTCACCCTCTGGCAACTCAGGGGGACACAGCAATGGGGACTCTGCATGTCTAGGGAAAAATCCTAAGTCTCCTCCAAATGTGACACTTGGCAAGACACTTAATCTCGCTGGGTGCATTTCTCATCTGAAGCCAGTTTGGCAGCTTGAGGTGGCTTCCTGTGAGATTGTGCACAAGCGGATGCTCCACAGTGAGGCCTGCAGTCACTCTTAGCTTGCCTCTCCCTTGGGGGCAGGATTGAGAGCTCCATTTATTGTCAGTTTGAATCTGTTTGCATTGAGCCTTCCACAGTTTCAGCTTGGCTCCAGTTTCCTGGAGGTTACCTTCTGGCCAGTCCCAGGACAGGGACAGTCCCAGCATCCCACGGCCCTTGAAATGACACATATGTGAAGACTTTATTTCCAAAGTGACATGTAGATCACTAACCTGTTTTGCACATCTGCCCTGTGTCAGCACACGTTGGGTGGTGAGTGGCCCCCACAGGCTGACAGGTCAGGCTGTTCTGACCCGTAATGAATGCAGAAAGTGGAAGCGACAGAGCATTTTAAGGCCCTGGGGTCTCTAGGTAGGAACAGGTAGTGCTAGGCCATCCCACGATGGCCAGTGCATTTTGAGTTGGCCCAACAATAAGGCAGATTCTTTAACATCTAGCAGTTCACGCATCGTGGAGATTATTCTCTTTCTGTTTCCCTGGAATTGTTGCCTACCACTGGCTATCAGAAGGCTTGAGCTCCCGGTCACACTTTTACTGAGGGGTTGTCATGTAACAGGTTTTCCTCTCCCAGGGAGATCCCACGGGGATCTTCGAGAGACAACACTGACAGCCAGTGTCTGGGAGGGGCTTTCTGCTGGGCTCACAGCAGAGAGCACCCTAACGTTCAGCCCAGTTGTATAACATGCAGAGTACACATCAGGCAGGGCTCTGCTGTCTCCAGGCCTGGGGTCAGTGGGAGTATGAGGGAGACACCCCAGTGAGAGGTGCAGGCCCTGGCAGAGGGGACAGGGAGTTGGGGTCAGCCCTCTGGCAATTGCAATTTCTTCAGAGGAGGGGGATGTGCTTTCTTAGAATAACTTGCCATCAGAGCTCAGGTACTGCTGCTCTTCCTCCTGCGAATGCTGTAATAGATCCTCAGGGAGGGCATGGCCTTTGAGCTAGTGACTCTCTGGGAACACAGCCTTTGGCTGGCTCTGAAGGATGGAATGATTCTCATGCTCCAGAAAGGGCCTCCTGGGTGAGAAGAACTTCTCTGGGATCCCACTTTGCAGGTTAACACAACAGCTGTCCAACCTGAGGGTGATAGCCCCAGGACCACCCTACTTCTCTGCTCATCTCACCTGGGCCCCACAGTGTGAAGTGGAACCAGTGTAATCCAGATCTCTCTTCCAGGTTGGGTCCATTGTCACAGTGAACCCCAGGTGGGGCCATGAAGGCGCTAAGTTATTTAGCCAAGACCACACTGCTAAGGACAAGAGGCAGAGCTGCTGAGAAAGAAAAGGGAGGTAGGACGTGGGGACCCAGTGTAGTCAGAGTGTCCATGAGGCAGGGTTCTGTGTGTCACCCAGTGGTTCTGGCCTGGGTGACATTATGTCAGGCTGGGACACTCATGGCTCTGTGTCCTGCCTCCCCCAGATCCCAATGCTCAGGGAGGCTCTAGCTCCAGGCTGCTCTCTCAACCCCACCCGCA
The DNA here is from genome assembly GCF_029378745.1 of Bos indicus. Lineage (NCBI taxonomy): Eukaryota > Metazoa > Chordata > Mammalia > Artiodactyla > Bovidae > Bos > Bos indicus. The sequence continues at coordinate 19,314,833 of NC_091773.1, read as the reverse complement.
CCCCCTGACTGCCGGGGAGGGATTGCAGGGGCACAGATCAGCTCATGCAGCTCCCTCTGTGGTTAGGTCTGTGGAGTAGAGAGCACTTGCCGCCTCTGTGAGCTCGGTGCAAGGTGAGAGTTGACGGGGATGCACATTTACCTAGGGCTCCCATTGCATGACTAACTATTTCACCTCTGGATTGTCCTGACATTTCTACAAGGTACACGAGGTCCTCCTGCACAGCATCCACATTTCACAGATAAAGAAACAATGTAGAGAGATTAACAAAGTTTCTCAAAGCCATTACAGCCAGGACCTCCAGAGCGTGTGGGCTGCTCACCTGAGCCAGAGCCCCACAACGGTGAGTGCACTGTGAGTGCACAAGCTTGTGACACCCTCCGACAACCCTACATGTCCCAGCTGCCCAGTAGTCTCCCACTCCAGTGTCCCCCCACCTTCTGGTCCTCCCACCTCTGTTCCATGCTGCCTCTGTCAGACTTCCCAGGGTTCAGCGACACCACACAGGGGTCCCTTCCAATGGTTTCCACACACACCACAGCTACTGATGAAGCATTATTGCTGAAAAGTACTGCTGCTGCTGCTAGTGCTAAGTCGCTTCAGTTGTGTCCGACTCTGTGTGACCCCAGAGACGGCAGCCCACCAGGCTCCCCCATCCCTGGGATTCTCCAGGCAAGAACACTGGAGTGGGTTGCCATTTCCTTCTCCAATGCATGAAAGTGAAAAGTGAAAGTGAAGTCGCTCAGTCGTGTCCGACTCTATCGACCCCACGGACTGCAGCCTACCAGGCTCCTCCATCCATGGGATTTTCCAGGCAAAAGAGTACTGGAGTGGGGTGCCATTGAAAAGCACAGAGAGGCTAAAAACCTTTACTGAAAGCTGGAACCTGGAAAGTAAGCAAGCAGAGCTGTGGAATCTGGGACCGCAAACCTCTGTTTTACAACAGCTCAGGATCTGGGAGGGGCAAAGCGAAGCTAGGACACACCTCTAGTGAGGAGTGTCATGGAGACACCTATACAGCTGGAGCCCAAAAGGATTACAATCTCAGAATAAGGGTACATGGCAACCAAGAGACCAGCAAGAGAACTGGCCTGCAGTGATATCAGTACCAGGAAGAAAAAGGAAGAAAATTCCTTGAATATTCCTGAGTAGAAGCCATTCTTCTGACAGGATTAGAGCTAGGTTTCAAACCATTTTAATGATTAAAACTCTTATCCTGTGGTTGGTGTGGTGCTTCTGGAGGATCTGAGCTTCTGCTCAGGGCTCAAAGCAGTGAAACAACCTTAAAAAAAAAAAAAAGAGTTGCATTTGTCAAAACTCACAAAGTCACACAGGAGAATAAGACTCTATGAATGAGAATGAGAGGAAACAAGAAGATAGCTGCATTGTGTCTAGCACCTTGGATTATCAAATACTTGGTTAATACAAAAATGTTTAATACAGTTTAAGGCATTAAAATGACATGAAAACAAGCATTTAGGTACATCAGAGTTTTAAAACAACCAAATAGATTAAGAATTAAATAAAACTAGGAAAGAAAAATAAAATAATCAGTTTAAGGCATTAAAATGACATGAAAACAAGCATTTAGGTACATCAGAGTTTTAAAACAACCAAATAGATTAAGAATTAAATAAAACTAGGAAAGAAAAATAATGAGAATTGCAAAGGGGCAGAACCAAGATATCAGATAGGGAGGATGCAGAGTCCATGTCTCCCCACAACTAGGGCATCTGCTGGACACTGGTGGAGAACCTCAACACCCTGGTGCTGGGAGGAACCCCCCAGAGACATGGTACAAAGTGGAGGGGAGTGAGCAGGGAGAAGCAGCAGAGGATGGTGGAGACCAGCCCGCCTGAAGGCGACTGGGAGAAGGGTTGCCATGCCCAGAGAGGCACAATTACATTGAGAGGATCAAGGGAATGGGGAAGAGGGTACCTTCAGGGGTTTGGAGGATCAGAGGAGAATATGCCGGGCATTCCCCTCACCCACTTGACACCTAGGTGTCTGCTGAGATCCTGGGCCTGGTCATCCCTGCTCCAGGGCAACCTTTGCTCATATGGGTCTTGGAGGTGTGAGAGGGAGTGGTGGAGAGGAAGTGCTGAGTGTGATGGGGAGGGGTCCTTGGGGGTTAGAGAACCAGGGCAACATCCCCCCTTCACCCCCCCTCACTCAGCCTGGGCAGCCAACTGAGGGCCCAGGCCTGATCCTCTGCACTTGGAGGCTGGAGGCACTCTGGGACCCTCTCCATCTTCATCAAGCCTAGGCTCTGCCAACACCCCAAACCCTGGGCCATTTACCGGCTGCATGCATCCTGTGTATAGGTCTGCTGCTGCTAAGTCGCTTCAGTTGTGTCCGACTCTGTGCGACTCTATAGATGGCAGCCCACCAGGCTCCCCCATCCCTGGGATTCTCCAGGCAAGAACACTGGAGTGGGTTGCCATTTCCTTCTCCAATGCATGAAAGTGAAAACTGAAAGTGAAGTCGCTCAGTCGTGTCTGATTCTTTGCAACCCCATGGACTGCAGCCTACCAGGCTCCTCTGTCCATGGGATTTTCCAGGCAAGACTACTGGAGTGGGGTGCCAGTGCCTTCTCCGGTGTGTATAGGTCTAGTCCCCACCTAAGCCCCACCCTTGACTGAGCCCTGAATAAGCCCCTCCCACCCCCACGTCCACCAGTCAAGGCTTTTTCTGTGTCTTTTTTTTGCTGCTGTGGTTCTGTTTACCTTCTGGTAGTTGTTTCATTTATAGGTTTATTTTTTCTAGTATACCTGTTAGTTCTCTATATTTATTTCTTATTCTTTGCTATTATTCTCCTTTAGTTTCTTTTTGTTATTAGGATTCTATTTTACCTACCAGTGCTTGACTTTATTTTTTAAGAATATACTTGTTTTTATTTTTATTTTTTTACATGTATCAGTTAGTTTTCTAAATTTAATTAATTTTTTTCCCCTGGATCAGAAAGGTCCCCTGGAGTAGGAAGTGGTAACCCTCTCCAGTATTCTTGCCTGGAAAATTCAAGAGGAACCTTGAGGGATAGTCCTTTGAGCCACAGATGGTCAGGCACGACTGAGCACAAACATACACACACACACAAATAACACAAGGAACAACACTACCTAAAGATCAGGGGATAATTTCAAGGGGAAAATAAAACAACTATAAATATTTTCACACACAACATAAGAATACTTCAATATATTAACAAATACTAACAGCCATAAGTGATGGAATTCCAGTTGAGCTATTTCAAATCCTAAAAGAAAATGCTGTGAAAGTGCTACACGCAATGCCAGCAAATTTGGAAAACTCAGCAGTGGCCACAGGGCTGGAAAAGGTAAGTTTTCAATCCAATCCCAAAGAAAGGCAATGTCAAAAATGTTCAGACTACCGCACAATTGCACTCATCTCACACACTAGCAAAGTAATACTCAAAATTCTCCATTCATCTGTTGATGGACATCTAGGTTTCTTCCATGTCCTGGTTATTATAAATAGTGAGGAATGAACATAGGGGTATGTGTCTTTTGGCATTATAGTTTTCTCAGGGTATATGCCCAGTTGTGGGATTGCTGGGTCCTATGGTACTAATAGTCAACGAAATTCTGTAAAGCAATTATTCTTCAATTAAAAAATAAATAAAATAAAATAATTTCATATACAAAAATAAATAAATACATTTCATCACAACTGTCCCATGAAATTTAATCATGGTTTAGTCTCATATGGGATTAATAACCATGATCAATGCAATGAAAAACCATCACTGTGTTTCTAATATATTAATGACCCATATCCAAAAATCCCATCCACTACTTACAGCAAAATCATTTGCTTATTGACCAGTCCTGTCAAATATTTCATCATGATAAAATTTTGACTCTCTGTTAATCCCTTGTGGCTAAGCTGGTAAAGAATCTGCCTGCAATGTGGGAGACCTGGGTTCGATCCCTGGGTTGGGAAGATCCCCTGGAGAAGGGAAAGGCTGCCCACTCCAGTATCCTGGCAGAGAATTCCATGGACTGTATAGTCTATGGGGTCGCAAAGAGTCGGACATGACTGAGTGACTTTCACACTTTGACTATGAATCTTAATCTTACAAATTCTAACAAGACTATTTCAAGTCATACACTACATATCAGACACAATAATTCCTTTCTTTCTGTAACCTACATCTACTATGACATTAAAATGGACTATTTGGTATTTACACATCAAAGGGACATCTGTATTTTTTTGTGTCGTTTTATTCACAGAGGACCAGGCCTGTACAATGAATCTTCTACTTTTCTAGAAATGTGAAACATCAGAATCATTATGTTATTCAAAGCGATAACCACAGCATTTATATGTCCTAACATGAGGTAAAGAGCCTTTTCATTAGGGTGAAAGAAGAGAGTGAAAAAACTGACTTAAAACTCAACATTCAATAAATGAAGACCATGGCATCCAGTGCCATCATTTCATGGCACATAGATGGGGAAAAAGTGGAGACAGTGTTAGGTTTTCTTTTCTTGGGCTCCAAAATCACTGCAGATGGTGACTGCATCAATGAAATTAAAAGGAACTTGCTCCTTGGAAGAAAAGCTATGATAAACCTAGACAACATATTAAAACACAGAGGAGTCACTTTGCCAACAAAGGTCCATCTTGTCAAAGCTATGGTTTTTCCAGTAGCCATGTATGGATGAAAGAGTTGGACCACATAGAAGGCTGAACACCGAAGAATTGATGCTTTTGAATTGTCTTGAATTATAGTGTTGGAGAAGACTCTTGAGAGTCCTTTGAACTTCAAGGAGATTAAACCAGTCAATCCTAAAGGAAATCAACGCTGAATATTCACTGGAAGGACTGATGCTGAAGCTGAAGCTCTAGTCCTTTGGCCACTGGATGCAAAGAGCCAATTCATTGGAAAAGACCCTGATTCTGGGAAAGATTGAGGGCAGGAGGAGAGGGAGGTGGCAGAGGATGAAATGGTTGAATGGCCTCACTGACTCGATGGACACGAGTCTGAGTAAACTCTGGCTGGTAATGAAGGACAGGGACGGCTGGGGTGCTGCAGTCCATGGTTGGCAGGGTGTTGGGCGTGACTTGGTGACTGAATAACATCAACAACCATGACGTCAAATATTTTTCTGAGAAATAGCAGTCATTAAAAATATATATACCCATGGCTGATTCATGCTGAGGTTTGATAGAAAACAACAAAATTCTGTAAAACAATTATCCTTAAATTAAAAAAGAAATTAATTTAAAAAATCCCCTTCTTGTCATTCGTTATATTGATACACCCAATCGAATGAATCTGAGAAGGATTCTCAGTAAATTCCTACTCTATTCTTTGCTTTTGCCTTCATCCTGTCATTCAGTAGTTAAGCCCCAATAATTATTTATCTATTATTTTTTCATGAAACAGGATGTAATAACACAATAGGAATCTCATCTGGTGTGAAGAAGGTTCCATTTTATCACACTACACAATAAGCAATATCTTAGGATTTTATTTTTAATTTGAATGCTATCCATATTAGTACTGTTTCTCCCAACTTTATAGGAGATCCAGAGAAGGCTACTCCTGCCAACCCCCTGGTCACTTGTCCACACATCAAACCATAATGATATTACATATTCACGTATGCAATTGCACAGCCTATTCCTAAATAGTAAATCGGGTGATATACTTGCTCTAATTTTCTCAATTCTGATTCTAGCAATCATCTCAGCACTTTATACATCATCATAATAAAGTATAACATTTCAACCCCTTAATCAATGTTTGTTCTGATTACTAATATCAGATATACCAATGCTAGCACAAATAGAGGACAACAAGCTGAGCACTTATTTATAATCACCAGACAACTAGCATGGATTTTACATTTATCTTTCTCATTCTCTTGCTTGTATCACTCACAAGCCTTATTATTGAGAATAATCTAAAATAAAGAGTCTTCATGGTGTATTTATTACTCTGGTCTTTAAATCAGGAAAGAATAACACTTCTCTCTAAGACTCAAGGAAGAAGCTCCAGCTCCACCACCAGTAGCCAAAGCTGAAATTCTACTTAAATTACTCCTTGAAAAATTACACATGAACAGTGAAACTTTATTACCTTGTGCTATACTAGTATTAGGAATATATTCTAGACAAAGAACTTTACACCTTTCACAAAAATGAACTCAGAATGAATCACAGATCTAAATGTAGAATGCAAAACTATAAGACAGAAGAATATGTATGACAATACAGATAACTTTGAGTTTGGTGATGACTTTTTAGACATGACACCAAAGGCACATATGATGAAAGAAATAATTGATAAGCTGGACTTCATTAAAACAATGTGGACAGAATGGAAAGGCAGAATGTAGTCTGGGAGTCCAGAATGTAGTCTGGGAGAAAATATATGCAAAAGACAAATATTTGGACAAAAGACAAAAAAGGACAGTTATCCAAAATACACAAAAAACTCTCCAAAAAGAAAACCAACAACTTGACTTAAAAAATGGGCTAAAGACTTCAAGAGATACCTAACTAAAGAAGAGACAGAGGGCAAGTAAGCATATTAAAAGATGCTCCACATCGTGTCTTAAGACAGCGATTCCCAGCCTTTTAAGCACCAGGGACCAGTTTCGTGGAAGAGAGTTTCTCCCACTGCCTGGCAGTGGGGGATGGTTTTGGGATGATTCAAGCACATTTCAGTTATTGTGCACTTTATTGCTATTATTATTGCATTGTGATATATAACGAAACACACAACGCACCAAAGGGCAGAACCATTGTGAGCCCTGAGCCTGTTTTCCTGCAACTAGACAGTGCCATCTAGGGGTGATGGGAGACAATGACACCCGAAGCGTGTAGCTTATTTCCAGAATACTCGGTAACCTCGTTCTGGTCGCTGTCACTGCAGTAAATTCATTCTACCCCACAAAAATAGTATATTGTAAATGGAAGCAGAATTTCTAGTGCTTTTGTGGCAGGCTCAGGATATTCAACCTCAACTTTAATCCAGAATATATGGCAATTTGAAGTTGTCTTAAACATACTTTTAAGGCCACCACCATTTGTGATCTCAAGCAGATGATCTAGCATGAACAAAGTTGATTCACCTGACTTATTCACATATGGCTCACAGATCCATTCCTCTCCAGTTTTTTTTTTTTTTTTTTGTGCTTGGGAAATAATGCTCAAACTCTTGAAAGCTGAGATAGATTCATACACCAGGTGGGAGAAAGAAGGCCCTGGCTTGGTCTCCTTCAAAGTCTCTGTTAATGTTTGAAACATGTCAAGAATCCCACTTTTCAACCCCTATAATTCCAGTTTGACTTTGGATGCAGTCACTTTATCTGTTGACTTGAATATGGTTGATGTTCAGACCTGAAGTGACAGATTGAATTCACTGAGCAGGTTGAATATGTCACACAAGTAAGCACAATTTGCAACCCATCCTGTGTAATTGAAATACTCTTTCAGTGGTGACAGCTTTTCTCAAAGAAATCTCTGGAGCTGCTCTCATAACTTGAAAATTCTGTCCAGTGATCTACCTTTAGGAAGCTATCTAACTTCTGTGGAAGGACTGATGTTGATGCTGAAACTCCAATACTTTGGCCACCTTATGTGAAGAGCTGACTTATTTGAAAAGACCCTGATGCTGGGAAAGATTGAGGGCAGAAGGAGAAGGGGATGACAGAGGATGAGATGGTTGGATGGCGTCACTGACTCAATGGACATGAGTTTGGGTAAACTCCTGGAGTTGGTGATGGACAGGGAGGCCTGGTGTGCTGCGGTTGATGGGGTTGCAAAGAGTCAGACACGACTGAGCGACTGAACTGAACTAACTTCTGTGTATAAAGGAAGACACGTGTGCTCTGTGTCCATCTCTTCTCAGAGTTGCACAAACAGATTTGATTTAAGGACATGTACTTTAATGTGGTTGATAATTTTAATCACATCATGCAAAACATTAAGTTAAGGTGACATTTTTCAGCTGTGCAGCATTTCTCCATGCATGACACAGTGCATAGACTCACATTCAGAAGCAAACTCTTTGACTTAAGTAGTGAAACCTGGAAACCATCCAGTCACGGTAGCCACTCTGTCCATGTATATACCAACACAAAATGACCAATTCAGTTTCCTGAAAGGCTTGAATAGTTCTGCAGCTGTGCTGTTGGTTGGCAACAAAAGTGCACAAAACATTCTCATGCACATCTTCTTGAAAAAGACAAATCACACAGAAACAAGCCCTGTGGCCTTGTTGCCAACATCAGTAGACTCATCAACCTGGTTGTGTACCACAGTGACTCATTAATCCTCTCTAAAAATCATGCTTCAGTATCCTCTGCTACTTCATCAGTTCATCTAGTATGGTGCTAGCTGAAAGAGGAACATGTGCCACATTTTGAACTGCAGCCTCTCCTAAAATTTCATGACGAATGTCCTAACCAGCAGTCAGGATCAATTCTTCTATAATAGCAAATGGCTTCTTAGCTTCAATAATGCAGTTAGCCACTAAGAATGATGCTCTCAGTGAGGTGCATTTGATGAAGTGGTGGCCTTCTGTAATTGTTTCTATTCTTCATGTTCATGTTCATGTTTTTTTTTTTTTACTTTTGAAAAACTCCAGAGGCTTGTCTTTTAACACAGGATGGTTGGGCTCCATGTAGTGAAGCAGTTTTGAAGGTTTCATTGTTTTATTAAACAGCTCATGGCCACCTATTATATTATACAAAGAGGGCTTGAGAATGTGAATCACCTGTTCAATGAACCCATAATTTAAGTAGGACTCTGGTATTTTCTTTAAATGCAGCTCGCTTTTTGTTGGCAGTCTTAGAATCTTTTGCTGTCTCATCATTTGGTCTTTCCTCCTTTTCAAAGAAGCTCTCCAGCAACATGTATTTTTACTACTTTTGGGTAGAGTTACCTTACGAAAACAGTGACCAAGGCAAGTGCAGTGTGGGAAAGAAGCACAGACAGAAGTGGTACATAAAATAGTGGGCAGGTTCCATGCAGACTAAAATAATGGTCAGAATCTGCCTGCCACCAAGTGCAGCTTAGTTGTCACTTGCCTCTCACAGATAGGGTTTTGATATGAATTTGAAAGTAATTGATTTATTATGGTTTCTGTGGGGTCAGACTTCTCTGCTAATGATAATCTGTATTTGCAGCTACTCTCCAGTGCTATCATCACCACTTAGGCTCAGTTCATCAGGCATTAGATTCTCATAAGGAGGATGCAACCTAGAGCCCTCACATGGCACAGTTCACAGTAGGGTTCACGCTCCTATGAGAATCTAATGCCACTGCTGCAACCGACAGAAGGTGGAGTTCAGACAGTAGTGTGAACAATAGGGGACAGTTTTCACTTTCATGCATTGGAGAAGGCAATGGCAACCCACTCCAGTGTTCTTGCCTGGAGAATCCCAGGGACGGCGGTGCCTGGTGGGCTGCCGTCTATGGGGTCGCACGGAGTCAGACACGACTGAAGCAACTTAGTAGCAGCAGCAGCAGTAAATATAGATGCTTCATTCATGCATCTGCAGCTCACCTTCTGCTGTGCAGCCCTGTTCCTAACAGGTCATGGACTGGAACTGGTCAATGGCCTAGGAGTTGGGGACCTCTGCCTAAAGAGAATTGCAAATCAAAATAACAAATATCACTACATACCTATTAGAATCCTGGGCTCTTTATTTTCCTGGGCTCCAAAATTGCCACACATGTGACTGCAGCCATGAAATTAAAAGATGCTTGCTCTTTGGAAGAAAAGTTATGACAAACCCAGACAGTGTATTAAAAAGCAGAAACATCACTTTGTGGACAAAGGTCCATATAGTCAAAACTATGGTTTTTCTAGTAATCCTGTATGTATTTGAGAGCTGGACCATAACGAAGGCTGAGCACTGAAGAAATGAGGCTTTCAAATTGTGGTGCTGGAGAAGATTCACAAAAGTCCCTTGGACTGCAAGGAGATCAAACCAGTCAATCCTAAAGGAAATCAACCTTGAATATTCATTGGAAGATCTGATGCTGAAGGTGAAGCTCCAGTACTTTGACTACCTGATGTGAAGACCCGACTCTTTGGAAAAGACCCTGATGCTGGAAAAGATGGAAGGCAGAACGAGAAGGAGACGACAGAAGATGAGATGGCTGGATGGCATTATTGACTCAATGGATATGAATTTGAGCAAACTCTGAGAGTTAGTGATGGACAGGGAAGCCTGGCAAGCTGCAGTCCATGGAGTTGAAAACAGTCGGACACACTGAGAGACTGAACAACAGCAACCTCTTAGAATGATCAAAATCACAAAAATGACACTGAATACACCAAATGCTGACGAGGATGTGAAGCAACAGGAATTCTCATTCATTACTAATGAAAATGTAAAACTGTACAGTCTCTTTGGCTAGTTTATCAATGTCTTACTAAATTAAGCATATTCTTAACATAAGGCTCAGCAATCATACTACTTGGCATTTACCCAAATGAGTTGACAACTATGCTGACCCAAAAAACCTGCACACAGATGTTTTTAGCAGCTGTATTCATAATTGCTAAAATTTGGAAGAAATTAATGAATGTACCAGTTCCAGATAATGGAATACTATTTAGTGCCAAAAAATTGAATAATCTACCAAACCACAAAAAGACATAGAGGAGGGATGAACCACTCTCCAGAGGAGAGGAGACACAGTGTCTGCCTGCCGTTAGCCCAGGCCCCTGTTTGGTGTCCTCCAGAATACATGTGGGGACTCTCCTGAGACTGTGTTTCAAGCCCCTTGGCTCTGGCCTGCTGGTCCTCCTCCATCCCGGCCTTCTCTGGGATGGCACTGAGGATAAAGCCCTGAATCTTTGGAGTGGGAGCACTGACTCCAACCTAGACTACCAGAGAACTAACCCTAGGGAGGATCAAATAGTGAGAACTCACACAAAGGAAAGCACTGAATACAAGACCCAGCATCACCCAGCCACCAGTAGCACCCTGTGCAGGACGCCTCATCTAAACAACAAACAAAACAAAAATACAAACCAAATCATCAGCAGACAGGATTACCACCTCACGCAGCCTTGCCCATCAGAGGAAAAACAAACAAACAAACAAAACCAGAAACCACTGGACTAACCTTAGGAGGGCAGAAACCCAAAGGAAAAAAGAATTCAACCTTGAAGCCTGGGAAAAAGATGCCTCAAACACAATTAGTTAAAATAAAATAATGAAAAGGCAGAAACACGCTACACAAATGAAGGAACAAATTAGAAACACAGAAGTCCAAATAAATGAAGAAGAAGGAAATAGGCAAACTATCTGAAAAAGAATTCAGAATAATGATAGTAAAGGTGATCAAAAACCTTGAAAACAAAATGGAGAAAATGCAAGAATCAGTTAACAAAGGCCTAGAAGAAGTAAAGAATAAGCCTGCAGAGACAAACTACACAATTACTGAAATTAAAAATACTCTGGAAGGAATCAATAGTAGAATATCTGAAGCAGAAGAACAAATCAATGAGCTGGAAGATAAAATGGTGGAAATTACTTCCGAATAGCAGAATAAAGTAAAAGAAATGAAAAGAACTGAGAATAGTCTTAGAGACCTCTGGGAAAATATCAAATGCATCAACATTTGAATTATGGGGGTCCCAGAAGGAGAAGAAGAAAAGAAAGGGTGTGAGAAAATTTTTGAAGAGATTATAGTTGAAAATTTCCCCAACATGGAAAAGGTAATAGTCAATCAAGTCCAAGAGGTGCAAAGAGTCGCATACAGGGTAAACCCAAGGAGAAACATGCCAGGACACATAGTAATCAAACCAACAGAGACTAAACACAAAGAAAGAATATTAAAAGCAGTAACGGAAAAGCAACAAGTAACATACAAGGGAAACCCCATACATTTAACAGCGATCTTTCAGCAGAAGCTCTGCAGGCCAGAAGGGAATGGAAGGATATATTTAAAGTACTGAAAGGGGAAAAGCTGCAACCAAGTGCCCGGCAAGGATCTCATTCAAAATTGATGGAGAAATAAAAAATTTTACAGACAAGCAAAAGTTAAGAGAATTCAGTACCACCAAACCAGCTTTACAGCAAATGTTGAAGGGACTTATACAGTCAAGAAATACAAGAAAAGGAAAAAGATCTACAAAATCAACCCCAAACAATTAAAAAAATGTCAATAGGAACATATATATCAATACTTATTTTAAATGTAAATGGATTAAATGCTTCAACTGAAAGACACAGACTGGCTGAATGGATACAATAACAAGACCCATATATATGCTGTCTACAAGAAACTCAATTCAGACCTAAAGACACATATAAACTGAAAGTGAGAGAATGGAAAAATATATTCCATGCAAATGGGAAGCAAAAGAAAGTTGGAGTAGCAATCCTCATATCAGACAAAATAGACCTTAAAATAAAGAAGATTACAAGAGATATGGCTTCCCTCGTGGCTCAGCTGGTAAAGAATCTGCCTAAGGAAGGACACTACATAATGATCAAAGGATCAATCCAAGAGGAAGACATAACAGTTGTAAATGTCTATGCACCCAATATAGGAGCACCTCAATACATAAGACAAACACTAACAGACATAAAAGGAGAAATTGACAGCAACACAATAATAGTAGGAGGCTTTAACACCCCACTCACACCAATGGACAGGAAATTAAAAAGGAAACACAAATGATACATTAGATGAGACGGATGTCATTAATATCTTCAGGACATTCCATCCAAATGTAGAAGAATACACCTTCTTCTCAAGTGCACATGGAACATTCTCCAGGATAGACCACATCTAGGGTCACAAATCAAACCTCAGTAAATTTAAGAAAATTCAAATCATATCAAGCATCTTCTCTGACCACAATGCTATTTGACTAGATATCAATTATGAGAAAAAACCTGTAAGAAATACAAACACTTGGAGATTAAACAACACATTTCTAAATAACCAACAGGTTACTGAAGAAATCAAAGGGAAATAAAAAAGTTTCTAGAAACAAATGACAATGAAAACATGACAACTCAAAACCTATGGGATGCAGCGAAAGCAGTCCTAAGAGGGAAATTTATAGCAATACAAGCCTACCTCAAGAAATGAGAAAAACATTGAATAGACAGTCTAACTCTACACCTAAAACAACTGGAAAAAGAAGAACAACCCCCCTCCCCCAAATTAGTAGAAGGAAGGAAATCATATAGATCTGAGCAAAATAAACAAAAAAGAAATGAAAGAAACAACAGTAAAGATTAATAAAACTAAAAGCTGGTTCTTTCAGAAGATAAACAAAATCGACAAACCTTTGGCCAGATTTATCAAGAAAAAAAGACAGAAGAATCAAATAAACAAAATTAGAAATGAAAAAGGAGAGGTTACAACAGACAGTGCATAAATACAAAGGATTATAAGAGACTATTATGAACAACTATACGACAATAAAATGCATAACCTGGAAGAAATGGACAGATTCTTAGAAAAGTTCAATCTTCCAAGACTGAACCAGGAAGAAATAGAAATTATGAACAACCCAATTACAAACACTGAAATTGAAGCTGTGATAAAAAAATCTCCTCCCAAACAAAAGCCCAGGACCAGATGGCTTCACAAGAGAATTCTATCAAACATTTAGAGAAGAGCCAATGCTTATCCTTCTAAAACTCTTTCAAAAAATTGCAGAAGAAGGAACACTTCCAAACTCATTCTAAGAGGCAAGCATCACCCTGATACCAAAACCAGACAAACACAACACAGGAAAAGAAAACTACAGGCCAATATCACTGATAGATGCAAAAATCCGCAACAGAATTTTAGCAAGCAGACTTCAGCAACACATCAAAAAGCTCATACACCATGATCTAGTTGGGTTTATTTCAGGGACGCAAGGATTCTTCCATATATGCAAATCAAACAATGTGATATACCATATTAACAAATTGAAAGATAAAAACCATATGATCATCTCAATAGATGCAGAAGAAGCCTTTGACAAAATTCAGCACCCATTTATGATTAAAACTCTTCAAAAAATGGGCATAGAAGGAACCTACCTCAACATAGTAAAGGCCATGTATGATAGTTCAGTTCAGTTCAGTTGCTCAGTCGTGTCTGACTCTTCACAACCCCATGAATCACAGCACGCCAGGCCTCCCTGTCCATCACCAACTCCTGGAGTTCACTCAGACTCACGTCCATCGAGTCAGTGATGCCATCCAGCCATCTCATCCTCTGTCGTCCTCTTCAGCCTACAGCAAACATTATTCTCAATGGTGAGAAACTGAAAGCATTCCTTCTAAGATCAGGAACAGACAAGGGTATCCACTTTCCTCATTATTTTTCAACATAGTTCTGGAAGTCCTAGCTACAGCAATCAGAGAAGAAAAAGAAATAAAAGGAATCCAGATGAGAAAAGAAGTAAAACTCACTGTTTGTAGATGACATGATACTTTACATAGAAAACCCTAAAGTATCAGAAAACTACTAGAAAACTACAGAAAACTAAATCAGTGAATTTAGCAAAGCTGCAGTATACAAAACCAATACACAGAAATCACTTGTATTTCTATATACTAACAATGAAAAATCAGAGAAAGTAAGGAATCAATCCCATTCACCATTTCAACAAAAAGAATTAAATATCTAGGAATAAAGTTACCTAAGGAGACAAAAGAACTTTACACAGAAAATTGTAAGACACTAATGAAAGAAATAAAAGAGGAAATAAACAGATGGAGAGATATTCCTGAGTAGGAAGAATCAATATTGTGGAAATGACTATACTACCAAACACAATCTATACATTCAATGCGATCCTTATCAAATTACCAATGACATTTTTCACAAAACTAGAACAAAAAATTTCACAGTTTACATGGAAACACAAAATACCCTGAATAGCCAAAGCAGTCTTGATAAAGAAGAATGGAGTTGGAGGAATCAACCTTCCTGACTTCAGATTATGCTATGAAGCTGCAGTCATCAAGACAGTATGGTACTGACACAAAAACAGAAATATAGACCAATGGAGTAAGATAGAAAGCCCAGAAATAAACCCATGCTCCCATGGGTACTTCATTTTTGACAAAGGAGGCAAAAATATACAATGGGGCAAAGAGAACCTTTTTAATAAATGGTGCTGGGAAAACTGGACAGCTACACGTAAAAGAATGAAATCAGAACACTTCTTAGCACCATACACAAAGATAAACTCAAAATGGATTAAAGACCTAAATGCAAGACCAGAAACTATAAAACTCTTAGAGGAAAACATAGGCAGAACACTCAATGACATAAAGCAAGATCCTCTATGACCCACCTCTTAGAGTAATGGAAATAAAAACAAAAGTGAAGAAGTGGGACCTGATTAAACTTAAAATTGTTTGCACACCAAAGGAAACTATAAACAAGGTGAAAAGGCAACCCTCAGAGAAAATGGGAGAAAATAATAGCAATAAAACAACTGACAAAAGATCAATTTCCAAAATATACAGGCAGCTCACACACCTCAATACCAGAAAAACAACCTAATCAAAAAGTGGGAAAAATGTCTAAACAGACATTTCTCCAAAGAAGACATACAGGTGGCTAACAAACACATGAAAAGATGCTCAACATCACTCATTATCAGAGAAATGCAAATCAAAACTACAGTGAGATATCAGCTCACACTGGTCAGAATGGCCATTATCAAAAAGTCTACAAACAAATGCTGGAGAGGGTGTAGGAAAAAGGGAATGCTCTTGCACTGTTGGTGGGAATGTGAATTGATACAGCCACTATGGAAGACGGTAAGGAGATTCTTTAAAAAACTAGGAATTAAACCACCGTATGACCCAGAAATCCCACTCCTAGGCATATACCCTGAGGAAACCAAAATTGGAAAAGACACATGTATCCCATTGTTCATTTCAGCACAATAGCTGGAACATGGAAGCAACCTAGATGTCCATCAACAGATGAATGGATAAAGAAGTTTTTGTACATATGCACAATGGAATTATTACTCAGCCATAAAAAGGAACACATTTGAGGCAGTTCTGATGAAGTGGATGAACCTAGAACCTATTATACAGAGTCATAAAGAGAAAAAGTAAAGAAAAAGTAAGTCAGAAACAGAAAGATAAATATGGTATTCTAATGCATAAATATACAGGATCTATAAAAATGGTACTGAAGAATTTACTTACAGGGCAGCAATGAAGAAATAGACATAGAGAATATACTTGTGGACATTGGGAGAAGCGAGGAGAGGGTGAAATATATGGAAAGAGTAACATGGAAACTTACATACTACCATATGTAAAATAGATAGCCAATGGGAACTTGCTGTATGGCTAAGGAAACTCAAACAGGGGCTCTGTATCAACATGGAGGGGTGGGATGGGGAGGGAGATGGGAGGGAGGTTCAAAAGGGAGGGGATATATGTATACCTATGGCTGATTCATGTTGAGGTTTGACAGAAAACAACAAAATTCTGTAAAGTAATTATCCTTTAATTTTAAAAAATTAATTAAAAATAAGAAAATGGCAAAAAAAAAAAAAAAAAAAAAGGACAGAGGAAACATAAATGCACTTTCCTAAGTCAAAATCCATTGAATGTACAACTAAGAGTGAACTGTAGGGTAAATTATATACTCTGGGTGATAAAGACTTATCAGTATAGGTTCATTAATTGTAACAAATATAGGTCTCTGGTGGAAAATGTTGACAATGGGGGAGGCTATGTATATGGGGGAGGGGGAATATATGGAAAATTTCTGAACCAACATGCCAATATTTCTGTGAACATAAAACTGCTCTTTAATAATACTTTGGCCACCTGATGTGAAGATCTGACTCGTTGGAAAAGACCCTGATGCTGGGAAAGATTGAAAGTGGGAGGAGAAGGGGACGACAGAGGATGAGATGGTTGGATGACATCACCAATTCGATGGACATGAGTTTGAGTAATCTCCGGGAGTTGGTGATGGACAGGGCTGGCGTGCTGCAGTCCATGGGGTCACAGAGTCAGACATGACTGAGAGACTGAACTGAACTGAACTGAGTGTACACATATGTGCTTTATTGTACCTGATACACAATCACACATTATTTACCCCATGCATATAAGCACATCCACAAAACTATTAATTTGCACAATATATAATATAATTCATCACACATACCATTCTTTACCACATAGATATCCATTGTATACCATATATACTTAATATTACATAAGATAGAATAATAATTGCACATGCCCTCTTAAGTCAGATCATTTCCAGTCAACGTTCTTTAGTTCAGTTCAGTTCAGTTCAGTCACTCAGTCGTGTCTGACTCTTTGTGACCCCATGAACTGCAGTATGCCAGGCCTCCCTGTCCATCACCAACTCCAGGAGTTTACCCAAACTCACATCCATTGAATTGGTGATGCCATCCAGCCATCTCATCCTCTGTTGTCCCCTCCTCCCACCTTCAATCTTTCCCAGCATCAGGGTCTTTTCCAATGAATCAGTTCTTTGCATCAGGTAGCCAAAGTATAAGTACAACACATAATCATTTCTTAATTAACAAGCTTTACGAAACCAACATTGAGGAATTCCCTGGTTGTCCAGTGGTTAGGACTCTGTGCTGTCACTTCAAAGGGCTCAGGTTCAGTCACTGGTCAGGGAAATAAGATCCCACAGCCGGATGGCACTTCTCACTCTGATACCATAGCACACGAGGGTTGCTAAAAATGAACTCTATGGGGCATGTGCTTCTTAATTCAGGACACTCTCTCCTAAGATTGCTCACTCATTTTTTATAATTAAGTTTACTTTTAATTGAAGGATAATTGTTCTATAATATTGTGTTGGTTTCTGCCAAACATCTACATGAATCAGCCTTTGGTATACCTATGTCCCCTCCTTTTTGAAACTCCTGCCCACATCCACCCTCATCCCACCCTTCTAGGTTGTTAAGAAACCCTGGTTTGAGTTCCCTGGGTCACACAGCAAATTCCCACAGGCTATCTATTTTACACATGGTAATGTATATATTTCCATGTTACTCTCTCCATACATCCCACCCTGTCCTTCCTCTCCCCTCCACATGTCCATAAGTATGTTCTCTATGTCTGTGTTTCCATTTTGTGGTTCAGTCGCCCAGTCGTGTCCAACTCTTTGTGATCGCATGGACTGCAGCATGCTAGGCCTCCCTGTCCCTCACCATCTCCCAGAGTTTGCCCAAGTTCATGTCCATTGCATCGGTGTTGCCATCCAGCCATCTCATCCTGTGATGCCCTCTTCTCCTTCTGCCCTCAATCTTTCCCAGCATCATTGCTGCCCTACAAATAGGTTCTTCAGTACTATTTTTCCAGATTCCATATATATATATATATAAATGCATGCTACTTGTTTTTCTCTTTCTGACTTACCTCACTGTATATAATTAGCTCTACACTGTATATAATTAGCTCTACATACATTAGTCGCTTCATTAGAACTGACTCAAATGCATTCCTTTTTATGGCCGAGTAATACTCCATTGTATGTATGTACCACAACTTCTTTATCCCTTCGTCTGTCGAAAGACATCTAGGTTGTTTCCACGTCCTAGCTGTTGTAAAAACTGCTGCAATGATTGGGGTACATGTCTTTTTGGGGTACATACATTTTTAAATTTTGGTTTTCTCAGGGTATATACCTAGCAGTGGGATTGTGGGTTATATGGTGTCTTTATTCCTAGTTTTTAAAGGAATCTTCATATTGTCTTCCCTAATGGCTGTATCAATTTACATTCCCACCAACAGTGCAAGAGGGTGTGCTTTTCTCCCCACTCTCTCCAGCATTATTTGTTAGTAAATTTTTTGATGATAGCCATCCTGATTGGAGTGAAGTAATGCCTCGTTGTAGTTTTGATTTGCATTTCACTAATAATGAGTGTTGTTGAGCATCTTTTCATGTGTTTGTAAGCCATCTTTACGTCTTCTTGGGCAAAATGTCTGTTTAGGTCTTCTGCCTGCTTTTTGGCTGGTTTGTCTGTTTTTCTAATATTGAGCTGTATGAGTAACATATATTTTGAATATATAGTTTGTCAGTTGCTTTATTTGCAATTATTTTCTCCCATTCTGAGGGTTGTCTTTTCATCTTGCTCATGGTTTACTTTGCTGTGCAAAACTAAGTTTAATTACATCTCATTTATTTTTGCTTTTATTTTCATTAATCTAGGAAGTGGGTCAGAGAGAATCTTGCTGTGATTTATATGAATGAGGGTACTGCCTATGTTTTCCTCTGAGAGCTTTATAGTTTCTGGCTTAGCATTTAGATCTTTAATTCATTTTGAGGTTTTTTTTTTTTTTTTTTTTTGATGCGTGTTTATGGTGTTAGGGAGTGTTCTAATCTCATTCTTTTATACCTAGCTATCCAGTTTTCCCAGCATCACTTTTTGAAGAGGTTGTCTTTTCTCCAGTGTATATTCTTGCATCCTTTGTTAAAAATAAGGTGCCCATAGATATGTGGGCTTATCTCTGGGCTTTATATCTTGTTATCTTGGTCTTTATTTCTGTTCTTATGCCTGTACCATGTTGTCTTGATGACTGTAACTTTGTAGTATAGCCTGAAGTCAGGGAGGTTGATTCCTCTAGCTCCATTTTTCTTTCTCAAGATTGTTTTTCTATTCAGGGTCTTTTAGTTTTTCATAAAAGTGGCAAATTTTTTTGTTCAAGTTCTGTGAAAAATGCAGTTGGAAATTTAATAGGAATTGCATTGAGTTTGTAGATTACTTTGGGTAGTACAGTCATTTTCACAATATTGATTCTTCTAGTCCAAGAACATGGTATATCTCTCCATCTGTTTGTGACATCTTTGATTTCTTTCATCAGTTTCTTATAGTTTTCTGTTTACCAGTGTTTTGTCACTTAAGGAGAGTGAAAAAGTTGGCTTATAGCTCAACATTCAGAAAACTAAGATCATGGTATCTGATCCCATCACTTCATGGCAAATAGATGAGGAAACAGTGTCAGACTTTATTTTTGGGGGCTCCCAAATCACTGCAGATGGTGATCGCAGCCATAAAATTAAAAGACGCTTACTCCTTGGAAGGAAAGTTATGACCAACCTAGATAGCATATTCAAAAGCAGAGACATTACTTTGCCAACAAAGGTCTATCTAGTCAATGCTATGGTTTTTCCAGTATCATGTATGGATGTGAGAGTTGGGCTGTGAATAAAGCTAAGCACCAAAGAATTGATACTTTTGAACTGTGGTGTTGGAGAAGACTCTTGAGAGTCCCTTGGACTGTAAGGAGATCCAACCAGTCCATTCTAAAGGAGAGCAGTCCTGGGTGTTCATTGGAAGGACTGATGCTAAAGCTGAAACTCCAGTACTTTGGCCACCTCATGCAAAGAGTTGACTCATTGGTAAAGACTCTGATGCTGGGAAGGATTGGGGGCAGGAGGAAAAGGGGACGACAGAAGATGAGATGGCTGGATGGCATCACCAACTTGATAGATGTGAGTTTGAGTGAACTTCGGGAGTTGGTGATGGATAGGAAAGCCTGGCATGCTGCAGTTCATGGGGTCGCAAAGAGTCGGACATGACTGGGCGACTGAACTGAACTGAAGTGATCCCTAGGTATGTTATTCTTTTTGTTGCAATGGTGAATGGGATTTTTTCCTTAATTTAACTTTCTGATTTTTCATTATTAGTGTATAGGAATGCAAGTGATTTCTGCATATTAATTTTATACCCTGCAACTTTACTAAATTCATGGACTAGCTCTAGAAGGTTTTTGGTGTCATATTTGTGACTTTCTATGTGTAGTATCATATCATCTGCAAGCAGTGAGAGTTTTACTTCTTCTTTTCCAATCTGGATTCTTTTTCTTCTCTGATTGCCATGACTAGGACTTCCAAAACTATACTGAAATGGTTGTGAGAGTGGGTAGCCTTATCTTATTCCTGATCTTAGAGAAAATGGTATTTCTAATATTAATGGCATGGCCTGAAATTGACGTCTGGCTAACAGCTGTGGTATCCTGACCATGCAAGGGCAGCATGAAAAGGACTTGTTTGAATGGCCTCCTGAGGTTTTACTGTCTCTCACTTTTAATCAGTGACATTGACTCGCCTGTGAATAGGCAGGAACGATCAAATATGATGAGAAGACTCTGAGGAGTTTTAGTTAATTAGTCCAAAAACAACAAACAGCAACCAAATCAAGGGATAACAAAACTTTAAATGGGCTAATAATTTTGATTGGAGTGACTGAAGAATAAAATAATCTCTAAGTGTTTAAAATCTACACCAGTTAGTCACATATTGATCCAAAATAAAGCTGCCCTAGAGATTACAGTTCAATCTCCCGTAGAGTTTATTTAAATAAAAGAGTTTATAACCTTGAAGTTAAATCAGGGCATCTCAATGGTACAGACACTGTTAATGGTTTGTTTGTACAATGATTAGAGTTCTGCATGATTTGAGTTTAGACCAAAGCAATCCAGATCACTTTCTATTGATTCTACATTTCTTCCAGTAGGAAAAGGCAAGAGAAATACGACCTCATTTACAAAAGTGCCTTCAACCTAACAGATGATACAATCTTTAACTAACTTTTATGTTTTTCCTGACAAAGAACAGGAATTGTTAGGGTGGCAGAGACCAGTAATTGCATGAAACTTAAATCTTTATTACCAGAAGGTCAATTATTCTCCCTAACAGTATGTTCATAACCAATTTTATTCCATTAATTGTCTGTATTGTCATGCTACAGCATTCCTTAGACTAACTGACCCAAAGCTTTAGGTTATATCCAACTCTTTAAGGGACCTCATGTTAAAACATATCTCTGAAGTCAAATTATTCAATGAAAACCTCTACAACCACTATCATCCAGGTCTGTACTCATTATTGAACAAACTCTCACTTTCACTCTAGCCCTAACAAAATGACTCAATACTATATCCCATACCATAGGCATTTATTAACATAAACGTAGGTATAGTATTTATATTAGATATATTGAGTTGGCTGAGCTTCAAATTTAAGATATATAAAAATATTTAAAAATGTATTTAATTATTTTAAGTTGGGGATATCAAGTATTTTGTGATGAAAATGAATGTAACAAAAATAATTCTTGTGTTCCAGAGATAAATTCCACCCAATACTGGTATATGATACTTTTTAAGAGATGTTGAATTCAGTTTGCTTGTATTTTGTTGAAGATTCTTGCAATGATGTTCATCAAGAATATGCACATGTAGTTTTCTTTTCTTCTAGTGCCTTTGTATGGCTCTGCTGCTACTGCTAAGTTGCTTCAGTCGTGTCCGACTCTGTGCGACCCCAGAGACGGCAGCCCACTAGGCTCCCCTGTCCCTGGGATTCTCCAGGCAAGAACACTGGAGTGGGTTGCCATTTCCTTCTCCAATGCATGAAAGTGAAAAGTGAAAGTGAAGTTGCTCAGTCGTGTCCGACTCTTAGCGACCCCATGGACTACAGCCTACCAGGCTCCTCCATCCATGGGATTTTCCAGGCAAGAGTACTGGAGTGGGGTGCCATTGCCTTCTCTGTTGTATGGCTCTAGCATTAGTATAATGATGATATCATAAAGTGATTTTAGAAGTGTCTCTGCCATTTCAATGTTTGGAAGAGTTTGAGAATGATTGCTATTTATTCTAAACAAAATGAGCACGTGGACCACAGCTTTGCATAACTTAATGAAACGATGAGCCATGCTGCGTGTGCCACCCAAGATGAACGAGTTATGGTGGAGAGTTCTGACAAAAGTGTTGTCCACTGGAGAAGGGAATGGAAAACCACTTCAGCATTCTTGTCTCGAGAACCCCATGAACAGTATGAAAAGGCAGAAAGACATGACACTGAAAGCTGAACCACCCCTCCACCCAGGTCAGTAGGTGTCCAATATGCCACTGCCGAGCATGCCAGTTGCAAATAAAGATGCCAACTGTGGAGCTTGGACTTAATTATGTGAGGAAATACCCTTGAGAATTCCCTAGGTTTCTACTCAGGAATGAGTGCAAGATGGGGAGTGAAGGATGAGGAGCAGCGACTGGCAGTTCCCTCAAATTGTCCAGTTGGATATCTTCTTGGTCAGAAAACTCATACTGCAGCACACTTGCAATGAAAGGAAACAATCTACATGTAATATTTCAAATGTACCATTGTTAACTTTGAATATAAATATTAAGTGATGAAAGTTTCTTTCTAAGTGATCTATTTAAGAGCCTCTCAAAGAGGGGTTATCATATTTTAAAGGCAGGAAAGATGATTTGACTTTTAACTGTTGGGAATTTAATTCTATAAATATTGCTATTACCAGCTATATTGATGAACTGAATATATTTTCACATTATAATGCAATATTTACACAAAGAATATTATATATATTTTATATGTTATATATATAAAACACAATGTTTATATACGTAATATATAGCCCTATAGGATTGATATATAATAGATATCAAAACTATCTTGCGAATTGTGGCTTAATGAGGATTCAAACAGAATAAAAGATTAATCTCTAAAGTACACTACTTTCACTGTAAAAAGAGATAACCCAAGCATTCTGTAAATAGAGAAAGTCCCACATTTTTTGGCAATTTCTAGGAATTCTAATACATTTAGATGAAAGAAGTTGACCATGAAGGACCTCACTGATGTGCTCATCTAGGCACATCTAGCTCATCTGTGGTGCTGGGAAAAAAGACACATGTCTTTTGTCTAAATATCTGTTTTTATTTTTCCTGGGTGAAGAATACCTGGGAGTGGCACTATTCAGTAAATATGTGCTAAATAAATATAAATACTATTTGATTATGTAGGAGACTTTTTGAGGTATACTTTGCAAGCCATATAGTCACTGATTTAAATACACAATTCTTTGTTTTGTGTGAGTTAACACACAGAGCTGTGTCTGCATCAAAATCCCACTTTGGAAAAATTTTTTCGTGGTAAAAAACATTCTCAATCCTCAGTACTTTTTACTGGCTTCATATGGCACTCAGTCTCTTTCTCCTTGAAATACTTCCTTCATTCTGATTCCAGTTCTGGTGGCTGAGACAGTAAAGTACCTGCCTACAATACAGGAGACCTGAGTTCAATTTCTGGTTCAGGAGGATCCCCCAGAGACGGGAATGGCTACCCACTCCATTATTCTTGCCTCCAGAATTCCAGAGACAGAGGAGTCTGGCAGGCTACAGTCCATGGAACTGTAGAGAGTCAGACACGACTGAGCCACTAACGCTACTGATATATTCTACAGTTTTTATCATTGTCTTTGCTGTTTGGTGCATTTTTCTAAACTCACCTGCCTTTCTTTATCTGGCTCCATGGATGGCCTCTATTTCTCTCCCTAACCTCTTTGCATTAGTTTTGACCTGGCACGTAGCTCTTGCACCAGTTTTCTTTCTCAGTATCATAGCCCCTTGCTGACCTCACCCAATCTTGAGTCATTAGTGATAGCTAAAACTGTCATGACTTCTAAATATGTTTATCCTTTCCACACAGTCCAGATTTACACCCACCCTCTGCCTCCACATCTCTGCGTGGGCACTGAACAGGCCAAAGCCAGACTAGATTTCTCCCCTGAACCTGCTCGCCCTCTGTATCCCATGTCCCACGACTAAATCCTTTCTGACAGGTGTTTCAGAACCCAGACTTGTGATTTCTCTTGACATCTTCCTGCTCTCCACCTCACCTCATTCCAGTCAGAAAAGGCTCCATCCACAGCTCCAAAAATGACCCATACTTGCCTCTCCCTATTCTACCCGGTCAAGGCTGCTATCACCTCTTAACAGGATAGCTGTGGCTGTTGTAGCTAACCACCCTCCTTCTCCTGCCCTCACCCTGCAGGCTGTTCTCTACCCAACACAAGCAATCCAGTCAGGCCACTCCTCAGCCCATTCTCCCAGTAGATATCTGCTCATCAAGCCAAAATGCACATGTCACCCACGAGTCCTAGGATCTGACACCTGGTTACTTCTCCATAGCCTGGCCAGGCCTCATCTGTTCCAGCCTAACAGGCCTCCTTGCTGCTCCTTGAGGGTGACAGGATGCTCCTGCCTCAGGGCCTGGCATTAGCTCTCACCTCTGCCTAGAATTCTCCCCACAGCTCTCACATGAGGGTCTCCTTCCTTCCCTTCAGGTCTCTGATCAAATGATTGTGAGGAAGTTCTCCCCAGAAGATCCCACATAGTGAAGACCCAGTAGCTGTTCCATCATGATGTTACCAAACGGGCTTGACTGCTCATTACCTAAGAAGTTAACACTGACAAAAAAGTGTTGGGCAAAGGAAAAGTAGCTTTATTTAAGGAAGACAACAACCTGGGGAGAAGGTGGACTCTGTCCAAATGAACCAACTTCCAACTCCCCAAGTTTTAGCCAGAATTTATTTAAGAGGTGAAGCAGAATTGCCTGCAAGCTTTGTGCTGTGGATAGGCTGCTTTTCTATTTTTGAAGACTTGTATAATCATCGTGAGGTGCCTTACTAGCACTGGAATCTGACTGTGGATGTTACATGGTCTAGATCAGCACATCTGTTCTATGGGTCAGTGGAACAAAGGAAGACAAAGACAAAATAGCAGCAAAATAGGACAAACGAAACAGGAACCAGTCCATAAAACACTGGACTGTGTTTAAGTATCAACAAGCCCTTGGTTGTTGTGGGGAAATTAGCAAGATGTTGCCACTCAGGTTCTCTTGCCCCACACTCTCATGTCCTCTCACCCCTTGTTCTGTAAACAGTGACTTTTCACAGTTGTGTAACAGCTGAGATCACTTATGACACTGCACACACACATCACAAGCTGCTTACTTGGCCACGGGTTACTTTTGTTCTATAAGCATATATAAGCTTTACCTGGAAACACCCTGGAGGGTTGTGTGTGGTTACGCTGTGCTATGTTATGGCTACTGCTATGGCTGCTGGGCCAGCCATGAGAGAATAAATGTGTCTGCAGTTCCTACAGCTCCTCGAGTCTACTTCCAACCTCTTAGCTCATGCATTGCCTACCCTGGGTTCAGTGAACAGTGTAAACAGCAAAACAATTAGTGTCACGAACAGGATCAGCAATACAGCCATAAAGCAAAAGCAGTTGCAATGATACTTCTGTACATCACCACCCTTACCCCCTCTCTGTCTCATTCCCCTTCACCGCCCTCATTACAATTTCACGTGTACACATGCACTGTCTTTTATGAAATGCCTAGTTTGTCATTAAACTGGAAGTTTTATAAGGACAGAAATTTCCTCACCAATGTATTATTGCTTCCTTTCCAATGCCCATTACATAACGGTTGCACTGTAGTGCAAACGAAACATTGAACAAATTGCACGAGAATATTTGTGCTTCCCAGGTGGCAGCGCTAGTGGTAAAGAACCTGCCTGCAAATGCAGGAGACATAAGTGATGCTTGTTCAGTCCCTGGGTTGGGAGGATCCCCTGGAGGAGACAATGGCAACCCGCTCCCGTATTCTTGCCTGCAGAATCACATGGACACAGAGGAGCCTGGTGAGTTACAGTCCATGGGGTCACAAAGAGTTGGACACGACTGAAGCAACTTAGCGTGCATGACTTTTTCCAAAGCTGCCTATGTAGGTGTATGCCAGCATATTTCAGTTATTCTTTAGTCTTCTGATGTAAAATTAATTTCTCTAGTATCTTATTGGGAAGTAACTCTAGGTTTAGGATGATTTCAAAGTAAATAGCTGAGGAGAAAGTACAAAATAATAACTTAAGTAAATGCTTAATGCTTAAATGTGGCTACTGGTGTGCAACTCACCTAGTAGGAAGCTTGAAGAAGGGTAGTTTCTGGGAAGGAACATAATCTGCCCCTACGTCTTCCCTCTGATCATGAGGAATGTTTGCATGTCCACGGATGTGTGACCAGTGTGGGAAATCATGGTACTGAAAGTCTTCTCAGTATCTGCTTCTGCAGCTCCAGGCCTGGCCTCCAGCAGATCAACAATCAGGTTCAGTCCCTCAAAATTTTCTGGGAGAAAATTTCTTTTTTGGAAGTTAGACTTCAACAGAGCATGAACTGAGAACTTCCAGATGTACAAGCTGCCTTTAGAGAAGGCAGAGAAGCCAGAGATCAAATTGCCAACATCTGCTGGATCACAGAAAAAGCAAGGGAATTCCAGAAGAATATCTACTTCTGCTTCATTGACTGTGCTAAAGCCTTTTACTGTGTGAATCACAGCAAACTGTGGAAAATTCTTAAAGAGATGTGAATACTAGACAACCTTACCTGCCTCCTGAGAAACCTGTATGCGGGTCAAGAAGCAACAGTTAGAACCAGACATGGAACAATGGATTGATTCAAAATTGGGAAAGGATGTATACAAAAAGGCTGTATATTGTAACTATGCTTATTTAACTTATGCAGAGTACATCATGTGAAATGCAGGGCTGGATGAATAGCAAGCTGGAATCAAGATTGCCAGGGGAAATAACAACAACCTCAGATATGCAGATGATGCCACTCTAATGGCAGAAAGTGAGGAGGATCTAAATAGCCTCTTGATGAGGGTGAAAGAAGAGAGTGGAAAAATCTGGCTTAAAACTCAACATTCAAAAAACTAAGATCATGGTATCTGGTCCCATCACTTCATGGCAAATAAATGAGGAAAAAATAGGAAACACTGGCAGATTTTATTTTCTTGGGCTCCAAAATCACAGCAAAAAATGGCTGCAGCCATGAAATTAAAAGATGCTTGCTCCTTGGAAAGAAAGCTATGACCAACCTAGACAGTATTAAAAAGCAGAGGCGTTACTTTGCTGACAAATGTCTGTCAAAGCTATGTTTTTTTCTGTAGTGATGTACGTACTTGAGAGGTGGACCATAAATAAGGCTGAGAGCCAAAGAATTGAGGCTTTTGAACTGTGGAGCTTGAGAAGACTCTTGAGAGTCCCTTGGACAGCTGGGAGATCAAACCAGTCAATCCATCAGGAAATGAACCCTGACTATTCATTGGAAAGACTGATGCTGAAGCTAAGCTCCAAGACTTTGGCCACCTGATGTGAAGAGACAACTCATTGGAAAAGACCCAATGCTGGGAAAGATTGAAGGCAAAAGGAGGAGGGGACAAAACAGGATGAGATAGTTAGCATTACTGACTCAATGGACATCAGTTTGAGCAAACTCCATAAGATAGTGGAGGACCGAAGAGCCTGAGGTCCATGGGGTCTCAGAGAGTCAGACACAACTTAGTGACTGATCAACAGCAAGTAACTATGCTTTGTAATAGTGTTACTACAGAGTTTCCTTCTTCATCAAACACTGGTGCAAAAACATAGCTAGAAATGACAGAATAACTTTTAATTTTGATAGAGACAGACATGTTTGGTAAACATGGCCACTACCCCTCCCATTCTTTCCCTCTAGTTTGTCACAGAGTGCAGTGCTGGGCTCTCGGTGTTAACAGCAGCTTCCTGCTAGCTATCTACTTTACAGGCGAAAGTGCATATGTGTCAGTGCCACGCTCTCAATTTGTCTTACTCTCTCCGTCTCCTGCTGTGTCCACGAGTCCATTCTCTGAGTCCTCGTCTCCTTTTTTTTTCCTGCAAATGCATTCATTAGTACCATTTTTCTACATTTCATATATATGCGTTAACATATAATATTTATCTTTCTGACTTCCTTCACTCCATATAATAAGCTCTAGGTTCATCCACCTCAGTTCAACTGATTCACATTTGTTCCTTTTTATCACTAATATTCCATTGTTTATACGTACCACAACTTCTTTATCCATTCATCTGTCGATGGGCACCTGGGTTGCTTCTATGTCCTGGCTATTGTAAATAATGCTGCAATGAATGTTGGGGTATATGGGTCTTTTTGAATTATAGTTTTTTCAGGGTATATGCCCAGTAGTGGGAATGCTGAGTCATACGGTAGTTTTATTCCTAGTTTTCTAAGGAATCTCCATACTGTTCTCCACAGTGGCTGTAACAATTTACATTCTCACAAACAGTACAAGAGGGTTCCCTTTTGTCCACATCTTTCCCTGAATTTATTGTTTGAAGTTTTTTTTGATGATGACCATTCTGACTGGTGTGAGGTTGATACCTCATTGTAGCTTTGATTTGCATTTCTCTAATAATGAGTGATGTTGAACATCTTTTCGTGTGTTTATTGGGCCTCTGGATGTCTTCTTTGAAGAAATGTCTGTTTAGTGCTCTTGCCCAGTTTTTGATTGGGTTGTTTGTTTTTCTGATATTGAGCTGCATGAGCTGCTTATGTATTTTGAAGATTAACCCTTTACTGGGCAGCAACATATGAAAGAATGAAATCAGAATATTTCCTAACACCACATACAAAAATAAGCTCAAAATGGATTAAAGAGTTAAATGAAAAGCCAGAAACTACAAAACTCTTAGAGGTAAACCTAGGCAGAACGCTCTTTGACGTAAATAACAGCAAGATCCTCTTTGACCTACCTCCTATAAGTGGCACTAGTGGTGAAGAACCCATATGCCCATAAAGGAGATGTAAGTGATAAAGGTTCGATCCTTCAGTCAGGAAAATCCCCCGGAGGAGGGCACGGCGACTCACTCCAGTATTCTTGTGTGGAGAATCCACTGGACAGAGGAGCCTGGTGAGCTACAGTCCACAGGGTTGCAAAGAGTCAGACATGACTGAAGCGACTTAGCATACACGCATACATACTAATGGAAATAACAAGAAAAATAAACAAATGGGACGTAATTAAACTTAAAAGCTTTTTTCACAGCAAAGGAAACTATAAACATGATGAAAAGACAGCCCTCATAATTAGAGAAAATAATTACAAATGAAGCAACTCACAATGGATAGGGTGCATATTGAAAGCTGCCTCTTTGGCTGCACATCAGCAAGCTGATTTCTTTTAGCTTCCATAGTGTTAAATTTGGAATGCCCTGTTGTTTTAATAATTGCCAACTGCATTGACAGTTGCATAACAATAGTTCTGCAACCTGTTTTTAAAATTCTTTTGTAGTCTGTATTGAAGAGGTTAAAACCTCATTTCAAAGTTGTGTGCCACTTCAAAAGCATAGCAACTGTTAGTATAAATATTTATTACTCCATCTTTGGCTAGTTGGCAATTAATTCAGCTGTTGTGCTGATTTTGTTTCTGGTAAATAAAAGTTTTCAATTATGTCTTCTGAAGACATTATTGCATAGCCAACTCAATAATGTCCTTGTTCATCTTCTAAGTAGGACACATCTCTAAATTAAATTATATCAGTTTTATCCGTAGGGGCTTCTTAGAAGTCATTGCTGGAAGCAAGAAGGTAATCTGTTGACAAAATGCAGTTGTGATTATTTCCTTTCTGTAGTGCTGGAAGCAAAGTTGCAAGGTTAAGGTTATTAGATGGAACCAAAGAAGTATCCACAAGTGGATACTCTGGGCTTTCCTTGTGGCTCAGCTTGTAAAGAATCTGCCTGCAATGCGGGAGACCTGGGTTCGATCCCTGGGTTGGGAAGATCCCCTGGAGAAGGGAAAGGCTACCGGCTCCAGTATTCTGGCCTGGAGAATTCCATGGACAGTCCATGGGGACACAGAGAGTCGGACATGACTGAGTGACTGAACTGAACTCTAGATATGGGAAGAAGCAACAAGAGGGAATATTTTCCTGGACCAAGAGGCTAGTGAGACAGGTATGGTCCAGAGACTTTTGCTACTTACAAGGCCTGGTCTAGTGACAACATAGTGAGCGGCCCGTCAGTGGAATCTTTGTTAGACCTGGGAGTGAGCCTTTTCAGCACCTTGAGGCACAATGACCATGAAATGCCCCCAAAACATGGTCAAATATGTGGCTATGAAGGGGCCCTGCTGACTGGAAGTTGGCCCTTGCCAGCTGCCTCTACAAAGATTAAATCATGACCACTACAAATGCTGACCTTCCTCACCCCCTTGAAAGGAGTTCAGGGTGGAGACAAAAAAATAAGGCACTCTGTGCTCTGGGAAAAACCCGGAAAAACAGGCCTTCAGATAGTCAGATGTTTTCAGGTAAAGATTTTTATGAGTCCAATTCTTGCATCTTCTCATACCTAGAGAAACACTAATGTCATGAACCAATGTCTGGACCTGGCTCTCCTGGCTAGCTCCACCAAAACTTCCCTACTTCTATTAATCTTTGGGCCATGTATCTTTAACTTTCTTGTTAAGTTTTTTTCTCCAAGTAGTAATATGACAAGAATGCTGCTGCTGCTGCTAAGTCGCTTCAGTCGTGTCCGACTCTTTGCGACCCCAGAGATGGCAGCCCACCAGGATCCCCCGTCCCTGGGATTCTCCAGGCAAGAACAAGGGAGTGGGTTGCCATTTCCTTCTCCAATGCAGGAAAGTGAAAAGTGAAAGTGAAGTCGCTCAGTCATGTCCGACTCCTAGCGACCCCATGGACTGCAGCCTACCAGGCTTCTCTGTCCATGGGATTGTCCAGGCAAGAGTACTGGAGTGGGTATGACAAGCTGTCTTATCATTCTGTGGACTCTCACCTCCCTCCATAAATGCACCCCGAGGTCCTCAGGCTAGTCTCCCTTTGAGATCATATACGGGAGACCACCCGCATGATAGAAAAGCTCAAGGGAGACCACCAACAACTAGCTGACCTGGAGCTGTCCCAACACCTCCAGGCCCTGGGAACAGTCCTCTGCCATATTGCCCGAGAAACCTGAGAAAGGACACCCATTCCTCTGGGCAACTGGGTTCATCCCTATCAGCCAGGAGATGAGATACGGGTTAAAGACTGGAAAAAGGAACCACTTCAGCCAGTTTCAACAGGCCCTCACACGGCCAGCCTGACAACCCCTACTGCTGTTAGAGTTATAGGTGTCATCCTTTGGATCCACCACACCAGAGTCAAGAAGGCAGCGACTTCCTGTGATGAGGACTCCTGGAAAAGAGTTTGGGACCCCGAAAACCTCCTCAAGGTCCGGTTCCAGAGACAACAGCCCTCACCCACAAAGGATGCTGAGCCCTGCTCTAGTCACTCTGGAAGCTGACCAGTCAATGCAAGGCAGAAGCTTGAGGATTCTTCAGCTTTCTCCAGCCACACTCTGGCAGCTGGTTGGTCAAAGCATGGCAGAAACTTGAGGATCTGGCTATCAAAATACCAATGAATTTTCATTGTCAACCCTGGCCTCTATCCCTAATCTGTATTATTGTTGTGCTCTTCATTACAGGACCAACTAGACTTCCTGGCTGAGGTGGTTTTATGGAAAAGGCGAGGGCTAGATCTACTGACAGCCAAAAAGAGAGGAGTCTGCCTCTTCTTGAATGAAGAATGCTGCTTTTATATAAACCAATCCAAAAATAGTCAGAGACATGGCCCAACAGCTAAGGGAATGAATCATTAAGAGGAGAGAGAAACTAGCTAATTCCTGGGGTAATTGGAGCAATATCTGGAGCTGGGCATCGTGGCTTCTCCCTTTAACAGGTCCTCTCTTCATGAACTGAACTGATACCTTAATAAAGTAGCTTTTTAAAATGGAGATAAGGGAATTCCCTATGCTCCATTGGTTAAGACTCCATGCTTCCAATGCAAGGGGTACAGGTTCAGTCCTTTGTCAGGGAACCAAGATCCCACGTGACACATCAGTTCAGTTCAGTCGCTCAGTCATGTCCAACTCTGCAATCCCATGGACTGCAGCACATCAGGCCTCCCTGTTCATCACCAACTCCTGGAGTTTACTCAAACTCATGTCCATTGAGTCGGTGATGCCATCCAACCATCTCATCCTCTGTTGTCCCCTTCTCCTCCTGCCCCTAATCTCTCCCAGCATCAGGGTCTTTTCAAATGAGTCAGCTCTACACAGTAGGTGGCCAAAGTATTGGAGTTTCAACTTCAACATCAGTCCTTCCAATAAACACTCAGGACTGATCTCTTTTAGGATGGACTGGTTGGATCTCCTTGCAGTCCAAGGGTCTCTCAAGAGTCTTCTCCAACACTACAGTTCAAAAGCATAAATTCTTCAGTGCTAAGCTTTCTTTATAGTTCATCTCTCACATCCATACATGACTACTGGAAAAACCACAGCCTTGACTAGACAGACCTTTGTTGGCAAAGTAATGCCTCTGCTTTTCAATATGCTATCTAGGTTGGTCATAACTTTTCTTCGAAGGAGTAAGCGTCTTTTAATTTCATGGCTGCAGTCACCATTTGCAGTGATTTTGGAGCCCCCCAAAATAAAGTCTGACACTGTTTCCACTGTTTCCCCATCTATTTCCCATGAAATGATGGGACCTGATGCCATGATCTTCGTTTTCTGAATATTGAGCCTTAAGCCAACTTTTTCACTCTCCTCTTTCACTTTCATCAAGAGGCTTTTTAGTTCCTCTTTACTTTCTGCCATAAGGGTGGTGTCATCTGCATATCTGAGGTTATTGATATTTCTCCCAGCAATCTTGATTCCAGCCTGTGCTTCTTCCAGCCCAGCGTTTCTCATGATGTACTCTACATATAGCTTAAATAAACAGGGTGACAGTATACAGCCTTGACGTCCTCCTTTTCCTATTTGGAACCAGCCTGTTGTTCCATGTCCAGTTCTCACTGTTGCTTCCTGACCTGCATATAAGTTGCTTCCTATAATTAACTTGCATATAACTGTTGTCAAGAGGCAGGTCAGGTGGTCTGGTATTCCCATCTCTTTCAGAATTTTCCACAGTTTATTGTGATCCACACAGTCAAAGACTGTATTTTGTGGGGCTCCAAATTCACTGTGGATGGTGACTGAAGCCAGGAAAGCTATGACAAACCTAGACAGCATATTAAAAAGCAGAGACATCACTTGGCCAACAAAGGTCCATATAGTCGAAGCTGTGGGTTTTCCAGTAGATATGTAAAGGTATGAGAGTTAGACCATAAAGAAGGCAGAGTGCTGAAGAATTGATGCTTCTGAACTGTGGTGTTGGAGAAGACTTTTGAGAGTCCCTTGGACAACAAAGAGATCAATCCAGGCAATCTTGAAGGAAATCAGCCCCAACTATTCATCGGAAGAACTGATGCTGAAGCTCCAGTACTTTGGTTACCTGATGTGAAGAGCTGACTCAGTGGAGAAGACCCTGATGCTGTGGAATGATTAAGGGCAGGAGGAGAAGGGCACGACAGAGGATGTGCTAGTGGGATGGCATCACTGACTCAAGGAACATGAGTTTGAGCAAACTCTTGGAGACAGTAAAGGACAGGGAAGCCTGGTATTTTGCAGTCCATGGGTCTCAAAGGATCAGACATGACTCAGTGAGTAAACAGCAGTCATATCAACAATCAGTGATATTGAGCAACTTTTCATGTGTGTCTTGGTCATCTACATGTCTTCTTTGGAGAAACGTCTGTTTAGGTCTTCTGCCCATTTTTTGATTGGGTTGTTTGTTTGATGTTGAGTTGAAGTTTTTCTTTGTAAATTTTGGAGATTAATCCCTTGTCATTCACGTCATTTACAAATATTTTCTCTCATTCAGTAAACTGTCTTTTCATTTTGTTTATAATTTCCTTTGCTGTGCAAGGCTTTTGTGTTTAATTAGGTTTCATTTGTTTGTTTCTGTTTTTATTTCCATTACTCTAGGAGACGGATCAAAAAGACCTTGCTGTGATTCATGTCAAAGAGTGTTTTATGTTTTCCTCTAAGAGTTTTGTAGTATCCGGTCTTACATTTAGATTTTTTAATAAATTTTGAATTTATTTTTGTGTTTGGTATTATTAGTGAATGCTCTGAAAGTGTTGTGAAAGCGTTAGTCGCTCAGTCATGTCCGACTCTTTGTGACCCCATGAACTATAGCTTGCCAGGCTCCTCTGTCCATGGAATTCTCCAGGCAAGAGTACTAGAGTTGATGACCATTTCCTTCTCCAGGGGATCTAGTGAACTCAGAGATCAAACTCAGGTCTCTTGCATTGTAGGCAGATTCTAGTTTTATTCTTTTATATGTAGCTGTCCAGTTTTCTGAGCACCTCTTATTGAAGAGACTGTCTTTCCTGCACTGCATATTCTCACTTCCTTTATCATAGATTAATTGGCCATAGGTGCATGAGTTTATTTGTGGGCATTCTAACCTTTTCCATTAGTCTGCATTCTGTTTTTAATGCCAATAGCATACTGTTTTGATTACTTCAATAGTCTGAAGTCAGGGAGCCTAATTTGCATCACTTTCTGA
Source organism: Bos indicus (assembly GCF_029378745.1). NCBI lineage: Eukaryota > Metazoa > Chordata > Mammalia > Artiodactyla > Bovidae > Bos > Bos indicus. Next base: position 19,279,715 of record NC_091773.1, on the reverse strand, counting down.
TTTGCATTTTAAATGATATTTATTGAGGAAATGCCACAGACCCACAGTTGATGGCGGTACTTTGAGGGCAGGTGGGGTGTTTGATTAACTTCTCACACTACCCTCCCCACCCTCACCTCTTCACACTGCCTTTCACATATTGGACAATGTGTGCTTTCTGAGAACACAGTACCAGGCCCTAGAGCTGTACAGAGGACAGGGTCTCTGCTGTACTATTTTGTTATTATGAATAAGTAGTAACCTTTCTGGTGCAGCTAATACCACTGGCATTGGCTGGATGGCATCACTGACTTGATGGACGTGAGTCTGAGAGAACTCCGGGAGTTGGTGATGGACAGGGAGGCCTGGCGTGCTGCAATTCATGGGGTCGCAAAGAGTCAAACATGACTGAGCAACTGAACTGAACTGAATGTTAATTCTCTTCTGCCACAATATATAGGTAAGTTGGAGAAACAAGATTGAAACACATTAGACAAGAAAATATTTAAGCAAACATGCCAGAGAAGGTGAATTTTAGAGGCTTCATGGTGGAGGCAAGGAATGAGTTCGTTTCTGAAAGGATCAACTGGGTTTGTACGAATAGAAGTATACGCATAGGAGAAATTCCAAGCTCAGGCTCTGTAGGTGTTAAATATATCATCTCTAAATCAGTCACACTCAGTTGGAATTTTGACTTCTTACCATTTTAAGACACTGAATGGTGTCTTTCAGTTGAGTGATGTGGGGCAAGTGATTTAATTCCCTATTTCTCATCTGTAAAGTGAGATATTAATATTTAACTGACCTTGTTGTGAGGATTCAATTAGGTAAATGCCAAACAACTCATCACAGAGTCAGGTACTTTGTAACCACTCAGTACAGATCAGCAGGCTTATTTGGAGTGGTATTGTGTTGTCAGCATTATTTTTCCACTTGCATGGATTTTCTATGTCTCTTTTGCTTATGGACCCCACGGCAGCCAACACACCGTCAGTCTAGAAATTTCTTGTCAAATTGCCTCTCTTGTTTCTTCTTACACATTCTGATGGATCACCTTGCCTCCTGCTCTGCTGTTCAGGTACAGGCCCCTTTGCACCCTCCTTGACTTGTGAGAATAAACGTAGCAGTGAATCCAGTCATGGCATTAATTTCGCATGGTTCATGCAGCTTCTGAAGTGAGTGAATGAGGAAGGAGAATTTGACGACTCCAGAGCATCAGGTCTTTCAGCCAACAATAATTTACCATTTCTACTAAGGGCCTCTAGATGCTATCTGTAGAGGGGATGGACTATTTCATATACAAGTGGCAAAATCCATTCCTAAGAGATTGTGTAGCCAGAGTCAAATGCCTCCGCTGAGTGGAGAAAGGGTATGGTTTTTCTTTTCCAGCCAAGTCACAGTTTTTCCTTTCCTAAAGTTGTAGCCAGCGCACACAGGAGGCAGCAATACTCCAGGAGGTCATAAAGAAGGGGGATGTATTAGAGCAGGAAACTATTGGCTATAGGTATAGATATTGGAGACTGATGCTAATTTTTGGAGACTCAGAATGTCAAAACAAGGTTGGACATGTATGCACATGTATGTGTGTGTTTGAGTGTTTGCTCTGGGTATATGTACACACATGACGCTTGTATGCGTGTACATGCTTAAGTTTGTGTACATGTTTGTGTACATATGTGAGTGCCCTTTATGCATGCGTGCTGATGCTTGGTCACCTGGTCCTCGGCTCCTTTCTCTTCTGCTTTTGCTGAGTTACTATCTATCTATCTGTCGTCTATTTTTATTAAACAGACATACCGTATTGAAAACATTCTATGGCAGGCACCCAGCTAAGTATATCTGTAAAACAATCCTCTGAGGTTGCTTTTATAACCCCAAGTTACCTCGAAGAACCAAAACTTAAGAAAGAGTAATTTGCCCAAGGATAGCAACCTTGTGAGTGGCCCAGCAGAGGGATCAAATTCAAGCAGACACAGCTCTCTATATACAATCTGCTTGAAAGATCCCACCTTCGGGTCAGTAAGTCTTCTCTGTCATCCTCTCAGGTTTTTCCAACATCTTTTTTGAAGCATCCAGAATCCCAGTTATGGTCCTCGTGTGATGATCTGTCAAGTCAGTGTCCGGTCAGGTCACCTTCAGTCACCAGTCACCAGTCAGGTCACCCCGAGGCAGCATTTTTAGTACCTGCTTCAAGGCAGTGGGCTTCTACTTCCCTGACCTTGTACAGAGAGCATTGCTTTTCAGTCCTAAATTTCAGAGCCCTTGGGAATTTCCATAGCTCATTTATGAAGCGTGAATATCAGGCACAGGTCAGGAAAGGAGGCCAGAGGTCAGCACTAACTAGCTGTTTAGAGAGAGGGAAAGGGTAAACAGGTTTATGTGACATCAGACCTCCTGGGTCCTTCAGGGTCGTCTTGGTGCCAACAGCTAGCCTGGCAGTGCTGGGAAGACCTTTGAGCACAGAGATCTGTCCAGACTATAATCCCATCAGCTCTTCCAAAATGGAGAGAGGAAACTATCTGAGCACTCTGGGAAGTGTGAAGGGTTCCAGAGTGTAATGGGAAATTCATAAGCAGGCTTCCACTCACTCGGTTGGGTATGAATGTCAAATTCTTCCTGCCCACAAGGTCTCTCTCTTTCAGTGTGAAAATTCCCACTCTAAGGTAAAATATTGTCCGAGAAGGCCGATATAGCAAACAAGGGCTGTCAGTTAGCAGCATCTTGGGATGGATCATTTTATCAGACTAACCTTTGAAAGGAGCAATGACCTGAAAGGCTGAAACTGAAGACGGGGATGTTTCTAGAGCTGAGCTAATATGCTAGCCGTGAGCCATCTGGGGCTTTTGAGCAGCTAAATTGTGGCTAGTCTGAGCCGATAGGTAAGTGTAAAATACACACTGGGTTTTGGAAATGTAGTATGATAAAATGAATTTAAAATATTTCATTAATAACTGCTTTATATTGACTGCATATTGAAATAATGAATTTTGGATTTGTTGGGCTAAATAAAACATGTTAAAATTAGTTTCTGCTGTTTCTTATTACTTCTAAAAATGTGGCTACTAGAAAATTTTAAATCGCATATGTGGCTTGCATTTGTAGTGTCTGTTATACATCCGTTGGATGTTGCTGCTCTAGAAGTATAGTCCGGTGAGGTTCTTCAAACTGCAGGGTAGCTTGAGAGTCTTGGTGTTGCTGTGTGCAGGGTTGACAGTGGGTGCTATCAATATACTTTTCCTACATCCCATCTTCCCTTCGGCAGAACCTGCCTGCATTATCTTATGAGAGAGGTCTCTTCTGGTGAAGCAAATATGTATCCTACACATGCATGATTTGGCACTTTCTTCTCCTAATAATTAAATAAGCCATTCGCTCCCTAAATCTAAAACATCTTCTGGGGTTATACATATGTAACCTGAGAAAAACTTATATATAATAAAGCAAAAAAAAGTATAAAAATAAACTTATATGTATGTAAACGTATTATCTTAGTTTTTTGTAAGCATTAAGCACTCTTCAAGTCTTATGAAATCTTTCTTGAATGCATGGTCCTCATTGATCTCCCTTCACTGGCTTTCTTGGGTACTTATTTCCTGAACTATAGCTATGATCACATAGGGACTATTTTTTGTTTGTTTGTTTGCTTTTTCTTATGTCATCTATGGAAGTCCTGTGTTCTGGGTTATATTTGTCCCCTACTGGGCCAGGCAGAGTCGGTGCTTTAATAAATACTCTATTGCTGGCATTATTGCTTTGCTCTGCCTCTTCATGTCTTCCCATGAAATTTGTACCTCTTGTGGAAAACGGTGGCAATGCAAGCAGCTTGAGGCCAGGTCTAAAGCCTTCTGAGTTTAGGGGCTCATTGTTAAGCTTGATGTTATTCACCTCAAGCACATCCTAGTGCTACAAGAAGAGGACCTTGATGGCTTCTGACCTAGCATAACCTGTGAGCGATTGGCTGAACCAGGTGCCATAAATGTCCCCTGTGGGCCTGACACATGGTGCTTGTGATTTATCCAGTACAGATGTTTCTCTTTATCACTTGGTTTCTTTGAATATGTAATCTTCCTATAAGAAGGGATGCTTATTAACCCCATACCCCAGAAAACAGTGAGTCTGCTGGAAGATGACAAGGGGGAGAGGGGAGAGCTGTAAGAGAGAGAACATTAAGGAAATGTAGGGAAGTGAAGTCGCTCAGTTGTGTCCGACTCTTTGCGATCCCATGGACTGTAGTCTACCAGGCTTCTCTGTCAATGGGATTTTCCAGGCAAGAGTCCTGGAGTGGGTTGCCATTTCCTTCTCCAGGGGATCTTCCTGACCCAGGGATTGAACCCAGGTCTCCTGCATTGCAGGCAGACACTTTACCCTCTGAACCGCCAGGGAAGCTAGGGTAGCTAAAACTACACTTAGCATTTCTCCCAAATTTCCTGGGTCTCGAAAGAGTTCACATCCTTGGTTTATTTCATCCCAGCTAAGCCAGAGCTGGAGAAATCAGTAAATCAGTAAAATTTACCTTGCATCAGTAAATCAACAGAGCTGAGAGCTCGGTCAGCCTGTCAGTCTTAAGAGCATTCTTGGATTTGTGGATGCCTTGAAAAGGATGCTTAGTGAAACAGAGGACAGCATAGTTACTAAAAGAGATTAAAATGTATTAGCTCGTGCTTCAGCAAGTTGTAATTTAAAAAGGGAACAGAAAAGAAACAGGAGGCTAATTTTTCCAGTCACTGAAATTTCAAGGAGGGGTGAGCTGGCCTCTAAACCATTAATGTTTTATATTAATTCTCCTGTATGCTTAAATCTAACCCAAAGACATGTCTTTCTTGGTTGGAAATGTCTAGTCAATTTCACTGTATTATACAGAGAGTTGGCCTCCTGGGAGACCAAGCAGTCATATTAACCTCATATGGTATTATTCTCTGAAGGATTTCGACACCTGATTTGAAAAATAAATGAAATGTTTCTAGGACACACCCTCGACATGAGAAAGAGGAATTATGATGATGTCCATCTGGGGAAGTTGAGCCCAGGAAAAGTAAAAGAATAGCTGGTCCTAGGACCCAGCAGTCAAGTGTATTGCTTAGCGGCACATTGTGACGTGGGTTGTAATGACTTGGTCCCTTTGCTGGTTGTTAGGACTGCACAGGAGAGGCAGGGGACCACATTCCTGATGAGGTTTAACAAGACCTTTCTAGTCCCTCACTCTCAATATGTCTACTTCAGTTGAAGGTCTAACATTCCCCTCTAGATCTTCTGTTTTATAACTTAAGATGTCTCTGTTAGCATGCAAACTGAGTAGCACTATACTTAACTGATGCCATTCATTTACCGTTAGTCAAGAATTAGAGATCTGAGACTAATTTTGGAGAGAGCGTCTAGATTAACAGATTACTGGGTAACTGGCACACTAGAGAGATATACCAAATTTGTCACCCTCAAATTTTTGAACAAGTTCAGTTTTGATTTGTTATTACATATCATTTTGTTATTTTAAAGGATTTAGCAACAATAGAGTTAAAGCTCTTGGTGAGAAAATATTTTTTAAAAATAGATGTGCATCATGATTTACATGGTTATGTAGAGCCCTCTGGACTACTGATTGACTTTCTCATCTTGAAATTCTATATTCAAGGTTACATGAATTTAGTGCATTCTCACAATGGTTGCCTACTCCATAGCAGATTACAAGTAGCCCAGACAAAAATGGCAGAATCAGAAAGTGGCAGCTGACAGTCTGACAGGGGGAGGAAAAAAGGAAAAATTAAAAAAAAAAAAAACATAGCTAACATTTTTAAAGGCTCAGAATTCTGACATCAAGTGCCATTGAATGAATAGTGCTTCCTATGTCAAGACCCCTCAGAGGGCGCTAATGACACAACCACTGACTTCCATGAGGGGTGACTGTGAGACATAAGAAAACACTGGAGTTAGATGCAGTCTCCTGGGCTGGGCTGGGGGTAGGTACAGCTAAGCGGAATTCAATGTATTGAACTACAGACTGAGGTAGGTGATATACATCGATCATCCTCTCATTTTCTCAACATTTCTATGCAGTGGGCATTCTAGAGAAGAGAAAACTGAAGTTGGGAGAAGGGAAAAATATTCAGTTCACTGATGTAGGAGCTACACGAGTGTCCACATCTCTCTCCTCCAAGCACATGCACTCCTTGGCTCCAGGGATAGGTCGTTGTAGCCCTCCCTTTCATGGTGACCACTTCCTTCACCATTTTACACTCTTTCGTATCCTTAGCTCAGGGTGTCTACTGCTTTCTGTCTACATTTCCAAGTTCAACACTCATCTCCTCCAGAGGACTCCCTACCTCACATCACATAGCTTTCCTCTGAGTTTGATTTCCACAGCACTTGTGGCCACTCAGCTGGTCCGCAGTGATTGCTGCCCCTCAATCCTTGGTGTTTATCAGGCCTCATTCTGTACAGCCTGTGGTTGGCTTTGCTTCCTCATCTAAAGGCTTGCTTCCTTAGGTCAGGGACCTCGTCTTTTCTTCTTTCTGTTTCCCAGTTCCACATGAAACATTTATTGACTCCTTGTAAATTTTTGATGTTTAGAATATACAGGGGTGAGTCTAGGCAGTCTCTTCTGCATTTATGCATTATGGTTAGCTGACGTTCATCTGAGCCCTAGTTTGTGAATATATGCCCGCCCTCTGCCCACCCCCCTGCCCCCCACCAAATCCTGCTTTAGGAATATCTGAAATGGTTTCAAGAATTCTTTCTTCACTGTTTGCAGGCTTGGTCCATGAGACACGTGGTGACCTTGTTGCCTAAACTATTCTCAATCAAGGAGAGAGACATCTTCCAAGGATTGAAGTCCCCAAGAACAATAAATATGCTAATCATTCCATTAATTACTTGTTGCCGTCCTAAATATTAGAGCTAAAAAAATATGTGCGTGTATTTCAGCCTCACCATTTCAGTATCTTTGGCCAGAGTACTTTCATCCACAGTTTCCTGTGCCCTGTGCCACCCTCCCTCTGTCCCTCCGGTTCACAGTAAGCACCCTGCTTGCATCTTCCTCTGTCCCTGGGAGTCACTGTCCTTTGCTAGCATGGACCCTTTACTCCCTTCCAGTCTTTGCCAGTAAGATCACTTCACCAAACTAAAGCTCATTAAAGGCAAAGGCAGAGAGGTGATTCAGCATTCTGACCCCAGATACTGTACCTGAAAAAGCTCTTTGCCTTTTATATTTCAATCTGAATAGGTGTATGACTCAGTGGTGGAAGGATTTGTAGCTGACACTCAATAGAAACTGCTCTCGAATTTTGACAAATCCCATCTTGAGCCTAGAAGGGAAGCAGATATTGATCCTAAATGTACCTAATTCATCTCTGCACTTGTAATCCTCAAAGAAAATGCCTTCTGTGACGAGAGGGCAGTCAATATTTTTTCTATCTTGTAAAATAAATAGCACTTATTTTGGTGTGTCTTCATGTATCTTTTTTCACCAGATGTGAAAAAAGAGTTGATTTTTCCTCTTCCCGTAGTCAAGTTATAATAAACACAGTGTCTCTTGTTTGGGCTAATTAAAACTACATCAAATAATTTGGATTGATGAGTGACCAGAGGTGACTGTATTATACTTTGTCCACATGAACCAGGAAGCCTCATTCCCCAGGCTGGGGAGGGGTATATCTATCAAGACTTAGCTGGAGATATACAATAAAGTGCAAGAGAATTCATTTCAGGGACTCTCTGATTCTAGCAGTATTACAGTTTTAGCCACACAGGGGAGGTGTTCATATCAATCAGGAATCTTCTTACAAACATGGTTTTATTTATTGTAAATAATACCTGTGAGACTAGAGTTAGTTATGGGAGAACTTCCAGAAGGTCAGCAGGTCCTGCCAGACAGAGAACAGTTCTATTTCCACAATCATTCTGTCTATTCTCAACCCAGCTGGAGGGTTACAAGTTGTTGGAAATACCAAAAATCTGATTTGTGTCTATATTGGTTCAAGCTCCACATCCTTTCCCAACCACCCCAGGTCAATTCCAACAAACAAGCCCAGAGCCTCTCTGAAGTGATGCACAGCAAGCACTGTGCCTACATTTGGGCAAACCATCTAGTTTCATTTTTTTCTTCACGTTAATAATTGTTTTCATTATTGTATCTGACTAATTCATCAGATAAACCAACCTTCTAACTTCTTGAAAATGAAGAACAATTTCAGGAATCCAATTTGGATTATTCAAGACTTTGAAGGGTTATTAGTTTTAAATGACAAATCATTTTTTGGCAGTCTAAGAGAACCATGTGGATGCTCCCCAAATTTTCTTTCAATGCTTTGTCATAAATCTTATTTGAATAGAATATAAGTCTTACCCAGAGAAGCGATTCTAATTTCCTCAGAATTTGCCAGACCCATGGGGTTCTGGGCAAACAAGCCCTCATGATGCAACAGTCAGGCGTTTGGGGACTGAGTCCACATATTCCACTCTCTAGCCGAACCAGCCTTACTTCTTTTTTCCTGGTATGGACCTCACAGTCTTCCTTGTAGGCTGATGTTTGCTCCTGAATTATCCTCTCTTCCACCAGTTTGTATTAAATTAACATTCCAGCTAGTTTCTCCAATGTCCTCATGAATAGGCCTGCAGGTTCTGTACACCAGCTTTGAGATGCTTCCTCCGAAGGCATGGCAAATTCAAGTCCAGGGCTCAATGTGGAGATGAGTGATAAATACGCTAGGCCAAACCAAACAAAATTATTTTAAAATTTATAAAATTTCTACCTAATATATGTACTCTGCATATAAGTTAGATAAGCAGGGTGACAATATACAGCCTTGATGTACTCCTTTTCCTATTTGGAACCAGTCTGTTGTTCCATGTCCAGTTCTAACTGTTGCTTCCTGACCTGCATACAGATTTCTGAAGAGGCAGGTCAGGTGGTCTGGGATTCCCATCTCTTTCGGAATTTTCCACAGTTTGTTGTGATCCACACAGTCAAAGGCTTTGGCATAGTCAATAAAGCAGAAATAGATGTTTTTCTGGAACTCTCTTGCTTTTTCCATGATCCAGCAGATGTCGGCAATTTGATCTCTGGTTCCTCTGCCTTTTCTAAAACCAGCTTGAACATCAGGAAGTTCACAGTTTGCGTACTCTTGAAGCCTGGCTTGGAGAATTTTGAGCATTACTTTACTAGCATGTGAGATGAGTGCAATTGTGCAGTAGTTTGAGCATTCTTTGGCATTGCCTTTCTTTGGGATTGGAATGAAAACTGACCTTTTCCAGTCTTGTGGCCACTGCTGAATTTTCCAAATTTGCTGGCATATTGAGTGCAGCACTTTCACAGCATTATCTTTCAGGATTTGAAATAGCTCCACTGGAATTCCATCACCTCCACTAGCTTTGTTCGTAGTGATGCTTTCTAAGGCCCATTTGACTTCACATTCCAGGATGTCTGGCTCTAGGTGAGTGATCACACCATTATGATTATCTAGGTCGTGTAAATCTTTTTTGTACAGTTCTTCTGTGTATTCTTGCCACCTCTTCCTAATATCTTCTGCTTCTGTTAGGTCCATACAATTTCTGTCCTTTATCGAGCCCATCTTTGCATGAAATCTTCTCTTGGTATCTCCAAATAGTATTCCCATTCTGTTGTTTTCCTCTATTTCTTTGCATTGATTGCTGAGGAAGGCTTTCTTCTCTCTCCTTGCTATTCTTTGAAACTCTGCATTCAGATGCTTATATCTTTCCTTTTCTCCTTTGCTTTTCGCTTCTCTTCTTTTCACAGCTCTTTGTAAGGCCTCCCCAGACAGACATTTTACTTTTTTGCATTTCTTTTTCCAAAAAAAAGAGGCTTTTTTTTTACTCAAAAGCCTCTTGATGAAAGTGAAAGTGGAGAGTGAAAAAGTTGGCTTAAAGCTCAACATTCAGAAAACGAAGATCATGGCATCCAGTCCCATCACTTCATTGGAAATAGATGGGGAAACAGTGGAAACAGTGTCAGACTTTATTTTGGGGGGCTCTAAAATCACTGCAGATGGTGACTGCAGCCATGAAATTAAAAAGACGCTTACTCCTTGGAAGGAAAGTTATGACCAACCTAGACAGCATATTCAAAAGCAGAGACATTACTTTGCCAATGAAGGTCTGTCTAGTCAAGGCTATGGTTTTTCCTGTGGTCATGTATGGATGTGAGAGTTGGACCGTGAAGAAGGCTGAGCGCTGAAGAATTGATGCTTTTGAACTGTGGTGTTGGAGAAGACTCTTGAGAGTCCCTTGGACTGCAAGGAGATCCAACCAGTCCATTCTGAAGGAGATCAGCCCTGGGATTTCTTTGGAAGGAATGATGCGAAAGCTGAAACTCCAGTACTTTGGCCACCTCATGCGAAGAGTTGACTCATTGGAGAAGACTCTGATGCTGGGAGGGATTGGGGGCAGGAGGGGAAGGGGACGACAGAGGATGAGATGGCTGGATGGCATCACTGGCTCGATGGACATGGGTCTGAGTGAACTCTGGGAGTTGGTGATGGACAGGGAGGCCTGGCGTGCTGTGATTCATGGGGTCGCAAAGAGTTGGACATGACTGAGGGACTGAACTGAACTGAACCTAATATATGAGTATATAACTACATGTCAACAACCTTAGTAAAAATAATAAAACTGTGAAGCTCATAAGAAAGGATAAGTGACACTTTAAATGAACAAATATATATAATTTGATGAAGAGTTAGAAGCACTGAAGACTATCTCAGCCTTGGCCTGAAGTAACCATGTCCTTATTGAAGTCATTTTGTATTTCTGGGTTTAAATGTCCTTGCTGTCAAATGAGGGGGTTGGGATTAGATGAACTCTAAGTCTCCCTGCTGCTTTAATATTCTATGATTCTGTGTTCAAAGACATGTAAATAAGTCATTTGGGAAGATTTTCATTGTTTTCTTTACAACTGTAATGCAATAGAGATACTGGGATTATCTCAGCATGGTTAAAACTGAAGAAATATCAAGCTTATGTTGTGAATCTCTTTAGTGAATCAAGGTATTTACCAAGGTTCTTCTTTTACCATTTTCATCTTCTAGAGTCTTAGGGATGAAAAATGTGGTGCACACTGGTAAAACTAATATTGTTACTAATGAAATTGTCTTATAGTATTACTTTTCATAACATAGCTAGTGCATTGACATGCATGTATATGATGTGCACATATTCATGATCATGGATTCTTATGTTAAAAAAGACAGCCCAGAGATGATTTCATCTAGTCCTTCCTTTCACAGATGAGACTATAAAGCTCCAGAGAAGAGGAGTCGCCTAGTCACCTGAGTAATTTAAACTTTGAGATCCAATGGCTTAGCTGACACTTGTCTAATCTTTTTTTTTCTGCTTCCTTCTGAGATGTATACATTGTATATAGACATCTATTTCATTGAGGTAGCATGCAAATATGTCTTCATTATTTGTATACCTAAAATTTACCCTCACCAATAAAAAAATGCATTCTTAAGACTGATGCAAAGTGTTTAAAGATCATCCATAGACTTCAAACCTCTTTCTAGATTCCCTAGGAATCTGACTTAGCTAGTACTCCCCCTGGCTTGTACTTTATCCAAGTCACATGGTAAACCCAGGCTGGTTAAATCAAGATTTCTCTCCTGACTAGTTATTTAAAGATTAGACCTGGAGCATGGGGCTTTCAGTTCTGTTTGTGTTTCTTCTCACTTATCAAACTAGCATTTATCCAACTTCTATATTTTTTCCAACTTCTTACCCAGTCTTTGTTTAAATACTTCCCGTAAATAGAGTCTACCTATTTCCACCATAAAGGAAACAACTAATTCCTCCATAAGAATATTATTTCTGATTTTGACTTGAAATGAGATTCTCTGTGACTCCACTTGCGGCCTATTTTGTCCTCCGCTCCTGTGTATAATGCCACCCACACCGTCATATCACTTACATATTAGAAATCAACCACCCTGTTCCTTTCCTCACTGGGCTTGGCTTTCCTATTCTGTTCTCCCTTTCATCCGTCACACCATGTTTCCCCTCCTTTGGGTACTTCTCATTGTCCTTGGGAAAACGTTGTGCCCCAAATAGAAAACGATCCCCTAGGTATCCTCTGATCAGTATAGAGTGTTCAGTTCAGTTCAGTCGCTCAGTTGTGTCCGACTCTTGGCAACCCCATGAATTGCAGCGTGCCAGGCCTCCCTGTCTATCACCAACTCCCGAAGTTCACTCAGACTCATGTCCATTGAGTTAGTGATGCCATCCAGCCATCTCATCCTCTGTCGTCCCCTTCTCCTCCTGCCCCCAATCTCTCCCAGCATCAGGGTCTTTTCCAATGAGTCAACTCTTCGCATGAGGTGGCCAAAGTACTGGAGTTTCAGCTTCAGTATCAGTCCTTCCAATGAATATTCAGGACTGATTTCCTTTAGGATTGACTGGTTGGATCTCCTTGCAGTCCAAGGGATTCTCAAGAGTCCTCTCCAACACCACAGTTCAAAAGCATCAATTCTTCAGTGCTCAGCCTTCTTCACAGTCCAACTCTCACATCCATACATGACCACTGGAAAAACTGTAGCCTTGACTAGACTGACCTTTGTTGGCAAAGTAATGTCTCTGCTTTTGAATATGCTGTCTAGGTTGGTCATAACTTTCCTTCCAAGGAGTAAGCATCTTTTAATTTCATGGCTGCCATCACCATCTGCAGTGATTTTGGAGCCCCAAAGCATAAAACCTGACACTGTTTCCACTGTTTCCCCATGTAATTGCCATGAAGTGATGGGACCAGATGCCGTGATCTTCGTTTTCTGAATGTTGAGCTTTAAGCCAACTTTTCCCCTCTCCTCTTTCACTTTCATCAAGAGGCTTTTTAGTTCCTCTTCACTTTCCGTGATAAGGGTGGTGTCATCTGCATATCTGGGGTTATTGATATTTCTCCCAGCAATCTTGATTCCAGCTTGTGTTTCTTCCAGCCCAGAGTTTTTCATGATGTACTCTGAATATAAGTTAAATAAGCAGGGTGACAGTATAGATTGTAGTGAGCTGTTAATCACCATGAACAGGATATTACCTTTCTATCAAGCCAACAGACTCATCGGTTTTCACTTCAGTTCAGTTCAGTCGCTCAGTCGTGTCCGACTCTTTGCGACCCCATGAATCACAGCACGCCAGGCCTCCCTGTCCATCACCAACTCCCAGAGTTCACTGAGACTCACGTCCATCGAGTCAGTGATGCCATCCAGCCATCTCATCCTCTGTTGTCCCCTTCTCCTCCTGCCCCCAATCCCGGGTGATAAATTCGCTCAATCCTTGGTTTCTCAGCAGAAGGCAGGCAGAGGAGCAATGGGGTTGATTTCAAGAGTCTCTTTCCTGCTAGAACAATGAAGACCTTGTCAATATCTTTTCTAGGTGTGTTTTGTCAAACCGATATTCCAATCGACAGCCATTAGCACCTCACCCTCTGCTTCAGAATCATATTTGGGGGAGTTTACTTTGACTGACAGTTTGCAAGGACCATTTGTTTGTATGGATCTAATCTTAAATTTCAAAAGCCATTTCCTATCATGGAAAATGTAAGTCTACCCCTTCTTACATTGATTTGTAGAGAGCAGTATAGAAACGCATCTTTTACTTTTCTTTGAGGCTTGTCTAAAGGAAAAAAAAAAAAATCTCTCTCCCCACATCTCCCCAACCCCAGGAAGAATCAGCCACTGAAGATAAAAGATATCACACCTCCTAAGAAATCTGGTGAAAGCAAATTATCACCCTATTGACATATTGAAATGGCAAATCACATACTGCATTTCCCAGGCCCCAGCAATATGAATGTTTTTCTTTCTTGGACTGTATCTGATTGGGTAAGTTTATTGTCCTATAGATTTTAATGTGGCGCTCAGTTGGAAAAAACTATCAAAGGCAGAGTAACTCTGATTCTTATTATAAGCAGTGGCCATATTTTCATCAAGACCCCCATCCCCCACCCAAAAAAAAAGGAAGAAAAGATAAATACCCCTAAGCAGAGGAGATTCTAGGATATGATTCTCTTCTGTGTTTTGAACAGCAATATAAGAGGAAAACAGTGTAATAGGCCAAGGGAAAAAATGCAGTTGATGATAAGAACAATAGATTTTACGGGAAAATATGTGATAAGAAAGAAACATTGGATTGTTTGGGACACCTGTAGGTAATTACTGCAGCTAAAGACATTAAAATCAGTTTATTCACTCATATCTTCGTAGACTGTTTGGCAATATTAAATGAAAAAAGCTTAATAATCAAAAGTACTGAGTTAGCAAATGTTTTCTAATTTTAATAACTTCTTGTTGTAATTACCAAGTCTTAGAGTGAAGTGATTTAATTAGAAAGTAATCAAGAAGTGTCTACTGTTAATTGAAGGAATTATAAAAGATCTAAATTTTTAATATATTTCTGGGGTGATAAAATTAGAATTTATCATAATTGTTTTTCAACCACCCTGATGGGGAATTTTTCACACTACCGCAGTATTTGATACTTTTAAGAGGGACATCCATCACTGAGAACTATGTGGATTACAAGGTCTCATTCCTTTTTTCTGGGAAATAATAATAGTGGTAATAATAACAACTAATATTTATTGAGAACTTACTGTATGTCAGAAAAAAGTGGTTCACAGCAGGAACAATATCTGTTTTATTCACCAGTGTATTTTCTGCACAAATAATATGTCTCTGATAAAGAATTTTGAATCATGCTGAACACCAGGCAGATTCAGAAAATAACAAGTGTGATGAGAATCCTATGCTCACATTTAATGGAGTTGGTCAGCTGATTCAGTCTTCTCATTTGAACCCTCTGTTGGCACATACTTCTTTCAGATGAATAGACTTATTTATATTTTCTCTCAGAAAATAATACATATTTATATACACATAAAGTTCAGCTGAAGTGGCAAAGATCTTGCCAGAGACCCTAGAGAACAAGTGTTTACTGTCTGCTGCTTCTGCTTTACCCTTCCAATGTATAAGCAATCAAGTACTGGATACTAATGGCTATTTACAGAATAGAAGTAAGTAGTAAGCAAGGGAATGAAGATAAATAAAAAAAAAGTGAAAGTCGCTCAGTCATATCCAACTCTTTGTGACCCCATGGACTGTAGCCCACCAGGCTCCTCTGTCCATGGAATTCACTAGGCAAGAATTCTGGAGTGGGTTTCTATTTCCTTATCCAGGGGATCTTCTTGACCCAGGAATTGAACCCTGGTCTCCTGCACTGCAGCCAGATTCTTTACCATCAGAATCACCAGGGAAGCCCTAAAAAAAAGAAGTTAGTATCAATTCCATCAAATAGGAATGGTTCTGTTGAATGCTATAAAGTAAAAAGCATTCAGCTTCATACTGCTGATGTGGAGCAGGAATGTGAGATATGCCTTTAAATACCTAGCTGTAGAAAAGCAGTCCTTTTCAAGGGAACTGGAAAATTCACATCTTCACTAAACCACCAGGCTCTTGCTGTCCCTCCCAGGCCCATCAGTATGATATGCCTGCCTCGCCATCCACAGTTTTCAGCCACAGTGAATTACCAGGGCTTAACAGTTATCTGGGGTATAATGACTTTTCTCTGCATTTTGGACCATCAACTCCTCCTGGACTCTCATTAATCCCAAGGGCAATGTCTTAGACCGTGATCATTATTGCTTTAACAAATAGTTCCAGTATACAACAAGACTGACTTTTCATTTATCTTCCATGGAAATGCATTTTGCAGGAGTGACACTGTCAGCTGGAGACACAGGAGACACAAGAGACACAAGCTATTGTCTCAAAGTTAGAAAAATGGTATTATTGCTCTCTGTACTTATTGTATTGAAAGGCAAAGGCTAATTAAATGTTTTATTTCCTTGGAGACAGAGAAATGCTGGTCAACTTGCTTTAAGAAAGTTTTGCTAATATTGTAACGATATTTATCCTTCATACAGGTAAAAGCTAGTGGGGATGGTAAGAGAGATGTGTGTGTGTGTGTCGGGGGTAGGGGGGAGTGTATGAGGAATTAATACCTAGAAGAGTCAGTATTTCAAGGACTCCAATCTCCAAAATTTAACTGAGTAAACCAGAGAACAAGTTAATGAAAGGACCAATATCTATTCATTAACAAATTCCTGTGTTTGTCGTTTATTGTTAACTTTAGATTTGTAGACTCAGCTTACAAAGGCTGTTGATTCAGTCCCTAAAAAACTAAAAATGAAGAGCTAAGTTCACAGTTCATGCAGTGGCACTAGGTAGGAGAATTTGCCTCTGTCATGTGGCTCAGATGGTAAAGAATCTGCCTGCAATGAGGGATACCTAGGTTTGATACCTAGGTTGGGAGGAACCCCTGGAGGAGGGCATGGTAAACCACTCCAGTATTCTTGCCTGGAGAATCCCCTTAAACAGAGGAGTCTGATGGGCTACGGTCCATGGGGTCACAAACAGTCAGACATGACTGAGTGACTAAGCACACATATATGCATGAAATTGTTTATCAAAGATCCAGATTACAGTAAGAAACTTTCTAGGGCATTATTATTAGAGAATCTATTAAAACTGATTTGCTTAAAAAACATCAAGTGAGGAGTATATTCCAAAGTGCTCTTTGAAAGTAAGATTTAATTTTCTGGGCTCCAAAATCACTACAGATGGTGACTGCAGCCATGAAATTAAAAGACGCTTACTCCTTGGAAGGAAAGTTATGACCAAACTAGATAGCATATTCAAAAGCAGAGACATTACTTTGCCAACAAAGGTCCGTCTAGTCAAGGCTACGGTTTTTCCTGTGGTCATGTATGGATGTGAGAGTTGGACCGTGAAGAAGGCTGAGTGCCGAAAAATTGATGCTTTTGAACTGTGGTGTTGGAGAAGACTCTTGAGAGTCCCTTGGACTGCAAGGAGATCCAACCAGTCCATTCTGAAGGAGATCAGCCCTAGGAGTTCTTTGGAAGGAATGATGCTAAAGCTGAAACTCCAGTACTTTGGCCACCTCATGCGAAGTGTTGATTCATTGGAAAAGACTCTGATGCTGGGAGGGATTGGGGGCAGGAGGAGAAGGGGACGACAGAGGATGAGATTGCTGGATGGCATCACTGACTCGATGAATGTGAGTCTCAGTGAACTCTGGGAGTTGGTGATGGACAGGGAGGCCTGGCGTGCTGCGATTCATGGGGTCTCAAAGAGTCGGACACGACTGAGCGACTGATCTGATCTGATAATTGAATACTTTGATACCAAAGCCTAGTATTTATGTGTTAGAAAGCCAACGCCAGCTCTCTCATCTAGTTTCAGAATCCCAGCGTCTGATTCTAGGCCATTGTTACTTTATTTGGAGACAAAATATTTTACACTTCATCAAAGACATTTGTTGTAAGGTTTATCTCCATGGTAAATTCTTTCATTTAACAGTGGTCCAATCACTAGGTATAAGGAAGAATCTTCTCTGTTTCCCTGTTTGCATGTTTCCTATGTACACATTTTTTACTAATATTGTAGGCCCAGGAAGAAGAAAATCTTATGGGACATCTCTGTGTCTAGTTTTTGCCATTCTGCCCTCACATTAATGTGTAATATAGGACAAACCATGTAACCTCTATGGTTGGTTCATTCTTTAAGGAGAGGACATATCAAAGATGTTAGAATTGCTAAGATCTCTTCAGGTTTAAAAGGATATGATTAAAGAGGAGAAAATACGTTTTCACTTTGCTGTGTTAAGAAGACACCTATTTCTCCTATCCACTTTCAAACATGTTAGATGGATGGTACCATGGTGGTGTAATGCTTCAAAACCAACCACCCCTTCATCCAATTAGTCCTTGATCCTGAGTTCTCAGAAAGTCTTTTTGGCAATTATTTGCAGTATTAAAACTAGATTAAATGTTTCAGGAGAACAGCATATTTTTATAAGTTCAGAGAAGCTTGCACAACCTGGAGTAGAAGTAGACATCATTGTCGTTCTCACCTGAAAGAACTTATTGTTTTTACAACTTTCCCCATAAACCATGCTGCAGGGTCTTAATTGACAATAGTACTATATTAAGTACTTGTTTTCCCTATTAATTCATCAGAGATCTACCTGATTGCAAGAACTTGGACTCATTGAAATTATCAAATTTATACTTAGTGTTCCTATAATTCCCCATCCAAATATTAGTCCAAACAATATCATGGTAAGGTAAGTATGTGATTCTCATTTAGGTTTTTGAGATAGGGAAAATAGCTGCTCAGTCTCACTTCTGTTTTAAATGTCCAGGTTCTATGTACCCAAGGTGTTGTTGTTTTTGTTCAGTTGCTCAGTCATGTTCAGCTCTTTGTGACCCCATGGACTGCAGCATGCCAGGCTTCCCTGTCCTTCACTATCTCCTGGAGCTTGCTCAAACTCATGTCCATTGAGTCGAGGATGCCATCCAACCATCTCATCCTCTGTTGTCCCCTTCTCCTCCCGCCTTCAATCTTTCCCAGCGTCAGGGTCTTTTCCAATGAGTTGGCCCTTTGCATCAGGTGGCCAGAGCACTGGGGCTTCAGCTTTAGTGTCAGTCCTTCCAATGTATATTCAGGGTTGATTTTCTTTAGGATTGCCTGGTTTGATCTTCTTGCTGTCCAAGGGACTCTCAAAAGTCTTCTCCAGCACCACAGTTTGAAAGTATCAATTCTTCAGCATGCAGCCTTCTTTATGGTCCAACTCTCCCATCCATACACGACTACTGGAAAAACCATAGCTTTGACTCTACAGACCTTTGTTGGCAAAGTGATGTCTCTGCTTTTTAATGCACTGTCTAGGTTTGTCATAGCTTTTCTTCTAAGGAGCAAGCGTCTTTTAATTTCCTGGCTGCCATCACTGTCCACAGTGATTTTGGAGGCCAAGAAAATAGTCTCACTGTTCCCATTTTTTCCATTTTTCCCTGTCTATTTGCCATGAAGTGATGGGACTGGATACCATGATATTAGTTGTTTGAATGTTGAGTTTTAAGCCAGCTTTTTCACTCTCCTTTTTCACTTTGAAGAGGGTCTTCAGTTCCTCTTTGCTTTCTGCCACGAGGGTGGTGTCATCTGCATATTTGAGGTTATTGATATTTCTCCCTGCAATCTTGATTCCAGCTTGTGCTTCATCCAGCTCAGCATTTCGCATGCTGTGCTCTGCATAGAAGTTAAATAAGCAAAGTGACAGTATAGAGCCTTGATGTTCTTTTCCAATTTTGTCTCAGTCCATTGTTCCATGTCTGGTTCTAACTGTTGCTTCTTGACCTGCATACAGGTTTCTCAGGAGGCAGGTAAGGTGGTCTGGTATTCCCATCTTTTGAAGAATTTCCCACAGTTTCTTGTGATCCACACATTAAA
Organism: Bos indicus; assembly: GCF_029378745.1. NCBI lineage: Eukaryota > Metazoa > Chordata > Mammalia > Artiodactyla > Bovidae > Bos > Bos indicus. The sequence goes on along the minus strand of NC_091773.1, from coordinate 19,260,435 downwards.
AAGCTTTAGCACAGTCAATGAAGCAGAAGTAGGTATTTTTTCTGGAATTCCCTTGCTTTTTCTATGATCCAACAGATGTTGGCAATTTGATCTCTGGTTCCTCTGCCTTTTCTAAATCCAGTTTGTACATCTGGAAGTTCTCAGTTCAGGTACTATTAAAGCCTAACTTGAAGGATTTTGAGTATTACCTTGTTAGCATGTGAAATGAGTGCAATTATGCAGTAGTTTGAACATTCTTTGGCATTGCACTCTTTTGGGATTGGAATGAAAACTGACCTTTTCTGGTCCTGTTCCTGTGGCCACTGCTGAGTTTTCAAAATGCTGGCATATTGCGTGCAGCACTTTAGCAACATCATTTTTAAGGATTTTAGGTAACTCAGCTGGAATTCCATCACCTCCATTAGCTTTGTTCATAGTAATGAGGTACCTCATTTATCAGATCGCAAAGCTAGAATTGGTGATTCATGCAAGGTAACAAATAAAATCTGTGGTGGTATCACATCCTGCTGTGGTCATTACCTTTGGTCCTAGAAAACTGGGGAGTTATCATAAACTCTTTGTGGTCCCAGCTGCTACTAACACCTGTTAGAGTTTCTTATAAACCTTTAGATTTTCTCCATAAACATGGCCACTGCATTAATTCAGTGTCTGTTCAGTTTCTTCCCTGGACAATTTCAGTTTCATTAGTTTTACTGAAAAATTAGCCTTCAGTAACCTCCTCCAACATTATCTCTGACATCCCCTTGAGAATCAGACAACCCACCTGTGCTCCCACAGCACACTTTTCCATGATAGCAATATTTGGCCATATTAGTATAATCATCTATTTATGGTTCTGTTTTCTCTAATATTCCTCAAGCCACACACATTATATCAGGGGACTCAGTGTTTTGTACTCTGACACTATTTGACCCTTGTGTGTGATCTGTGTATTCATGAAGGATTAAGAAATGTAAGACTACACATTTGGGAATTGGGAGAAGTATAGTTTTCCTCATCATTTATCCAAATATGATAACAAAGGAATATTTTTCATACCGTGGTGGAGGTAAGATCAAAAAAAGAAGCCCTGCTCTAAATACCTGGTTGTCAATTGATGGGAGCCATCTCTCAAAGAGGAAAGGTTTCCTAAATGATTGAGCCATCTTGGGTTATTGAAGAAAAAAAGAGAGATTTGTGAAGCAGTTACTTCCCTTAATGAAGTAATTTCAATTGTAACTTCTATATACATCCGTTAGACCATACTCAAGGGAGCTAATTTATGACAGGGTCCTGAATTGAAAGGTTGCTGGAATTGTTAATTGCCGGGAGCCGGCATATTGCATATTGAGTGCATATTGCATATTGAGTGCAGCACTTTTCAGGATCTGGAATAGCTCAACTGGAAATTCTATCACTGCCGGTAGCCAGCGTGAGGAACTCCGCCCATGACAAAGGTCATGAGGAAGGAGGCTCGGCATACGCAAAGGCGGGATCGAGCTTCAGGAGTCCCCCTGGAAATTCTCGAGCAATCTACCCCCAAAACCAGAGTCTGCCTACTTTCTGCTTTGTGCTTTCACCTACACCTCTGACTTTATGGGGGGCTGTCCCCCACTACCTCTCTGAAAAAAGAGTTAGCTTATAGCTCCAGTTAATAATTCCTGGGTGTGACAGTGTTTCAACCTACAAACTCCCTTGGAAGTCCTCTAGCCTGCCTGAATAGGTTTTTCCGGCCACATGTGATTGCTCAGAGCCTCCAAATTGTGAGAGGCATGAGATGTTCTAAACTGTCTAAATACAGATTCCTTTGAGCAGTTAAAAGATTGATTAGAAATTGTATTGGTGAAGGGATTTTCACTTGTTGGGCCAATGTTTGCTGCTAAGTTTCCATATCCCTTACCTGCTGTGTCCCTGGCAGTGTATTGATTAATATAGTTGGTGTAAGTAGTAGCTTTAATGTTTGTAACCTGGGACCCTTGAGTTAATTCTTTTTCTTGTTATAGCCCACCACACCTTTGCTCTGTAGGAATGCAACTTTATCTAATGCTTTTTGGAGGCTGGCGCCTGACTTGAGAATAATCACCTTTAGAGAAAAAGGCCTCCGGGCCAGAAGATGATGCAAATCACCTAAACTTTTGCATATGATAAGTTTGCAGGAAGAAAGCCTGGCTTACTGCAGGACTCTACCCCTTCCCCCATTATCCTCTATGCATAACTTAAGGTATAAAAACTACTTTGGAAAATAAAGTGCGGGCCTTGTTCACCGAAACTTGGTCTCACCATGTCGTTCTTTCTCTTACCTTCTGGCTGAATTATTCAGCCTCTTTTCTCCACTGAATTTCCTCACTGAGCTATCCTTATTTCAGCCTCTTTTCTCCACTGAATTTCCTCACTGAGCTATCCTCATTCTATTACTCTTTATATCCTTAATTAACGTTTAATTAAGCAATTGTTTCCTGATCCTCGCCGACGCCGTCCCCGCTTCGAATTCCCTGGATCCACCGGGGCTGGACCCCGGCAAGTGGCGCCCGAACAGGCTGATTCGAAGGTAGGTACCTCAGAAAAAGTGTTGAGAAAGTGTTGAATTGAAAAAGTGTTGAGAAAGTGTTGAATTTACGGGACGGATAGGCCCCCACCCAGGGTGCCGCGGACCCCCCTGTAGGACAGACAGGGTGAGTAGTGGTGGGAAGTGTTAAAGGGGTTTGAGAGAAAACCCGGTTTTTATTGAAAGTGTCAAAGGGGTTTGAGAGAAAACCCGGTTTCTAGAGTTAAAAGGCCAAAGAAGAGCCTGATCTTTTAAAAGCTAAAAGCTTTATCTTCTATTATACTTAATTTTCTGACATGGGTAACACTGAAACTAAGAATGGCAACTCTTTATACAAGTAATCTTGAAACTGTTAAAGAGGCTACTGTTAATTTAGATACTTGGGTGAAGGTAAAAATCAACTAAAAGCTTATCCTATAAATATGATTAAAAATGTTCTGGACCCTCATCATGAGGCTGTGGGATAGCCTATGGGAGAGGCTATAGCGGTGGATGATAGTGGGTCTCCACCTTCTGCGCAGATATTTTCTGCCATTGACGAAGAAAAGGAGGGAGACTGTGCTCTACCTCCGGAGGAAGGAGAGGGCTTACAGGACGCTGCGGCCGGGCGCCCTGGAGAGCTCCCTCCCCCTCTACACAAACCTTTAAAAATTATCCAACAATTTCTGATTTAAGGCGACTACTCCACCTCCGCTTGCACCTCCCAGGGCCTAAAAATTCCCCAGTTTACATCCAAAGTCTCCCAGAGCATTGCATAAGGCTGAAAAAGATAAAAAAGATTTCTTTCAAACAAAGGAGCTTTTTTAAAAAAAATACACAATATACAGAGCCTGCTCCTTGCAGAAAACCCCCTCAGGGGGGCCTCACCCAAGCAAAAAAAAAAGAAAAACAAACAAACAAACAAAAAAAAAGTGAAAAAGAAAAAAGGAAAGAAAATAGAGAAAGATCTAAAGATAGAGAAAGAGCTAAAGAGTGAAAAGGAGAAGAACGGAGAAGGAAGGAATCAGGGAACGCAGCAAGATAGAGAAAGGAAGTTGAAAAAGGAGATACAGAGAAAAAGATAAAAAAAAAAAAAAAAAAAAAAAAAAATTAGGGAAGAGAAGAGGGTAAAGGGAAAGAAACGAAGGAAAGAGAAGGGTAGTGAAAAAGGAAGGGGGAGAGAAAAGTGAGAAAAGCAGGAAGAGAGGAAGAGAGAGAGAGACTGTAAGAGACGCTGTGACCAGGTGCCCTGGCGAGCTCCCCCTCCCCCCCCCACCCCCCCTGCGCAAATCTTAAAAAAAAAAAAAAAAAAAAAAAGTATCCACCACTTTCTGATTTAAGGCGATCGCCGCCGCCTCCGTTTGCGCCTTCCAGGGCCCAAGAGTTCCCCACTTTGCCCCCAAAGTTTCTCAAAGTGTTGCCTAAGCCTGAGGAAGATAAAAAGTTTTTTGAACAGTGGAGATTTTAAAACAGACTGCGTGCACAATATGCAGTGCTCCTTGGAGAAAACCCCCTCAGGGGGGTCTCACCCAGGCTAAGAAAAAAGCGGACAGTAAAGGGATTTAGCAAAAATATTAACCCCTGATACGATTCCAATGGGAGTGGCTGGCCCCCTGCCTGAGGGCATTGTAGGACTTGTGCTAGGGTGTAGCTCGCTTTCTTTTCAAGGAATTTGGGTGGTGTATGGTGTAGATTCTGATTATATTGGAGAAATTAAAGTTTTGATCTCGCTGCCTACCAAAACTGTGCAAATTAATAAAGGTCAAAGAATAACACAGTTTTTGCTTTTACCTTATCAGGCAGGAAAAAACTTGATTTTTCAAGCTAAGAGCCACAGAGTATTTAGATTTAGTGATCTAGCTTTTTGGGTGCAGGAAATTACAGCTCCAAGGCCTTTAAAAGATCTTTTAATTCAAGAAAATAAAATGTCAGGGCTATTAGACACAGGAACAGACGTCTCTTAACATTGCTGGGAAAGACTGACCCAGCTCCTGGCCAACACATACTACTGAAAATGAGTTGAGATTAGAGAAACTGGTATGCGGGGTGGGAATGCTGTAGAGAAAAAGGTGAGGGAGAGTTTAAAACCTTGAAGAGTAGTGAGTTCCCCGTTGCTGGAAGTATTCAAGCAAAGATTAGATGGTTGCTTGTCATCTAAAAAGCTATAGATCAGATTTAGGTTACAAAACGATAACTGGAAAAGCTTATAAACATGTTGTGCAACACCTCTTTACTTACTTCTCATATTTAGGTCGGCCAAAAGTTTTAAAAAACTGATAATGCCCCTTTGAAGCTGCGGAGAGATTGTTTACTAACTTTAAATGATTTCCAAAAATTATTAGGGGACATTAATTGGATATGCCCACATTTAAAACTGACTACTGCAGATTTAAAGCCTTTGTTTAATTGCTTAAAAAGCGATCCTAATTCCAGTTCTAAGAGAAAGTTGACTAATAAGACAGACGGCTCTTGTTAAAGTAGATGAGACTTTAAATGATCAGTTAATTAGGATTAATATTACCAAAAGATGAAATTAAATTATTCTTGCCATAAAACATACACCTACAGGGTGATTGTGACAAAAAGGCCCATTGGTTCCATCTACCAGTGATCCCAAGAAAAATAGTTTTATCTTATCCCAGCTTGGTGGCACAATTAATTATAAAAGGAGGAAAAAAGAAGTGTGGAACTTTTTAGAAAAGAAGTAGCAAATATAATAATTTCACTCAGTAAGGATCAACTGCAAGTCTTTTACAAAGTAGTGATGATTGGCAAGTTGCCCTGATAGATTTCAGGGGTCAAATTTTGTTTCATTTGCCCTCAAGCCCCCACAGTAGTTAAAAGTTCAAAAATGTTAGATTGGCAGTTTGAAGATACCTGTGGAACTTTCCAACCGTATGTAGTTCCTACGCTCCCCTTTACCCTATGGGGGAGGGACGTGCTGTCTCAAATAGGAGATACTCAGAGAAGGGTTTTCTCAATTTCTTAGTTATCAACAGGTGGTACAATTAACAATACTTTATATATTGTTATAAATACGTAATATAAATATATTTGCCTAACTACAGTTTGCCTAATTAGATATGGGTATAAATAAGATATAATAAAGGTATACCTAATTCTATTTATAGATCTATACTTAATTTGTATACAAATTAGTATGTATACTATATATGCATATTATGTATATACTGTATAATATATATTGCAGTAATATAATGTGTGTGGCTGATATTAATTGGTATGGATTGATGTGCTGTGATGATATATGTTCTGTATGCTGTATAATTATATATGTGTGACATGTATTATTACAGTACATTGGTTTGTGTTGGTTGGTATTGGCTGTGTGTGTGTTGTATTGCTGTAATATGTATGAATTGATATATTAATTATAAGATTAATTCAAGTATATTGATTTATATATATTGTATGTCAATAAGTTTATACTTGTTGCCATATATAAATACATTTTGCATTTAGGTATATCTGTATACTAAAATGAGATAAGGAGGTTATACATTTATTATTTAAATTTATACGGAGACCTAAACTAAACATTAGACCTAAATTAACATATCTCTAAATTTATGTTGTTAAAATGTAAATTTTAAAAAATTAAATTGACAACTGCTTGACAATTCCTTTGCCATAAAACCCCCCCATAGGTGTAACTGGGATAACCAGACAAAAAATTGGCAAAACGGCCCCCCTAGAGTGGGTCCATCTTCCCGCTCAAACTAAAAAAGTAGTGGCTTCTTATCCAGGATTGATAGCTACTTTGATATTAAAGGAAAAAAGTGGAACATTGGATTATTTGGTAAAGAGCCATCAGAAATTGTAATTCCATATAATAAGGAACAACTTGTTGCTCTTCTAATGTTTGATAAAAATTGGCAGATTGCTATAGGAAACCATTTTGGTCAAAATTTTGCATCATTTACCCTCACATGTTTTGCTGAATTTTATATCCAGACATCCAGTTATTTTTCCTGTCAGATGTAAACAATCTCCTAGTCCAAATGCTCAGATAGCCTTTACTGACGGGTCAGCAAATGGTAAAGCCTCCATAGTTACTAAAAATCACCAAAAAGTTTTAGAAACACAGAAAACTTCAGCTTAAAGCGCTGAAATAACAACAGTCATAAAGGCTTTTGCTATGTTTGCAGATGAGGAATTTAACCTTTATTCTGATTCTCAGTATATTGTCAGGTTGTTTCCACACATTGAAACTGTGGTTTTGCCTGAAAGTAAAACTACCATATTTCATTTGTTAACTAAATTACAGCAACAAATTTGGAAAAGAAATAAAATATTTTTCATTGGACACATTCGGGCTCATTCCGGATTGCCCGGCCCTTAAAATGCCCTTAATGATTTGGCTGACTTGTTAACCTGAAATACAGTGGCTACTGTGATTGAGGAGGCCAGAGCCTCTCACTTACTTTATCGTCAATATGCTACTGCCTTAAGATATCAATTCCAAATTCCCAGAGAGGCTGCTCGAGAGATTGTGTGTTCTTGCTTATATTGCCCCACTGTTTATAATAGTCTACCTATGGGAGTTAATACTCGCGGTCTCAAACCTAACGTACTCTGGCAAATGGATGTAACTCATGTCTCTTCATTTGGAAAACTGTCCTTTGTTCTTTAACTGTAGACACCTTTTCTCATGTTATTATTGCAACTGCTCATACAGGGGAAGCAATTAAAGATGTAATACAACATCTCTTTACTTGTTTTTCATATTTGAGCCTGCTAAAAGCTCTGAAAACTGACAATGCTCCTGCGTCTAAGTCTTTTCAGGAATTTTGTATAAAGTTTCAAATTAAACATAATACTGTCATCCCTTATAATCCACAGGGACAGACCATTGTTGAAAGAGCGCATCAAACATTAAAAATCCAAATTCAAAAACTAAAAGAAGGGGAGTTTAAGTATAGTTCTCCCCATCAAATCTTGCAACATGCTCTTTTCGTAATAAATATTTGCTCTTTTCGTAATAAATGTTCTAAATACTGATCTGGCTGGAACTACTGCAATGCTTCGTCATTGATGCCTGGAGCAATTAAATGCAAAACCATTAGTCAAATGGAAGGACCTCCTCTCAGGACAATGGAAGGGTCCTGACCCATTATTAACTAGCGGTCGAGGATGTGCTTGTATTTTTCCACAGGATGCAGATTCTCCAATTTAGATCCAAGACAGGTTGATTCGCCATGTTGCAGACCCCCAGACATCCAGTTCCCCCATTGCTTCGATCACAAAAGAGAAGCCCGCCAGAAGGGGAGGCAATATAAACATTGAGATCCTGGCACGACCGATGGGGCTGCTGCAGCGCGAACTCCAACCAGAAAATAATTCTACTTATTCTGTTTTGGCTTGTCTACCCTCTCCTTATGTTTTTCTCTTTACCAATGGTTCTGGAAAACTTAATGTACATGTGACTTTCACTGGTGGACCCAATGTAGTGACTTGTGAACAATGCATGCTCTCATTTTGTTTAAACCCTCAATATAATGTTTGCTCTTTGGTAGTGTTACAATGTCCACCTTATGATGTAACCACTTATTGATATAACTATAGTCTTGCTGTGTTACAACAACTACAAGATTTAATGTGATCACGACGATTTGTGGGCTTTACTTATTTTAGGAATATCAGCTTTAATAGCAGCAATTACTTCTGTTACTGTGGCAGCAATATCATTGACTCAACAAGTGCATACTGCCCAATATGTTGATACCATGTCTAAAAATGTTTCTTTAACTCTAGCAACACAGGAAGCTATAGATAGGAAATTAAAGATGAGAGTAGACGCCTTAAAAGAGGCAATAATGCATATTGGGACTGAGTTACAGGCTTTAAAAGTGAAAATGGCTCTGTCTTGCCACACTGATTACCGGTGGATATGCGTGACATCTTTAAAGGTAAACGAGACAAATTATGAATGGGAAAAAATCAAAAATCGTATCTCAGGTGTTTGGAACAGCTCTGACATTGGCCTGGACTTAGGGAAATTTCATAATCAAATACAGACCCTGGAACACTCTCGACTGGATTTTACCACCGCTGGAGCAGCTAATGACTTATTTCACACCTTCTCTAACTTTACTTCTGGAAAAAACATTCTGTCTAATATCTTTAGTTCTAGTTGTGCTTCTCATAATCATTCTTCCTTGTATTGTCAGGATTCTTCGGCAGAACATTCAAAAGCTCGCGACTGAGCTGCATCTGGCTGTTTTAAGAAATAAAAAAGGGGGAGATGCCGGGAGCCGGCATATTGCATATTGAGTGCATATTGCATATTGAGTGCAGCACTTTTCAGGATCTGGAATAGCTCAACTGGAAATTCTATCACTGCCGGTAGCCAGCGTGAGGAACTCCGCCCATGACAAAGGTCATGAGGAAGGAGGCTCGGCATACGCAAAGGCGGGATCGAGCTTCAGGAGTCCCCCTGGAAATTCTCGAGCAATCTACCCCCAAAACCAGAGTCTGCCTACTTTCTGCTTTGTGCTTTCACCTACACCTCTGACTTTATGGGGGGCTGTCCCCCACTACCTCTCTGAAAAAAGAGTTAGCTTATAGCTCCAGTTAATAATTCCTGGGTGTGACAGTGTTTCAACCTACAAACTCCCTTGGAAGTCCTCTAGCCTGCCTGAATAGGTTTTTCCGGCCACATGTGATTGCTCAGAGCCTCCAAATTGTGAGAGGCATGAGATGTTCTAAACTGTCTAAATACAGATTCCTTTGAGCAGTTAAAAGATTGATTAGAAATTGTATTGGTGAAGGGATTTTCACTTGTTGGGCCAATGTTTGCTGCTAAGTTTCCATATCCCTTACCTGCTGTGTCCCTGGCAGTGTATTGATTAATATAGTTGGTGTAAGTAGTAGCTTTAATGTTTGTAACCTGGGACCCTTGAGTTAATTCTTTTTCTTGTTATAGCCCACCACACCTTTGCTCTGTAGGAATGCAACTTTATCTAATGCTTTTTGGAGGCTGGCGCCTGACTTGAGAATAATCACCTTTAGAGAAAAAGGCCTCCGGGCCAGAAGATGATGCAAATCACCTAAACTTTTGCATATGATAAGTTTGCAGGAAGAAAGCCTGGCTTACTGCATGACTCTACCCCTTCCCCCATTATCCTCTATGCATAACTTAAGGTATAAAAACTACTTTGGAAAATAAAGTGGGGGCCTTGTTCACCGAAACTTGGTCTCACCATGTCGTTCTTTCTCTTACCTTCTGGCTGAATTATTCAGCCTCTTTTCTCCACTGAATTTCCTCACTGAGCTATCCTTATTTCAGCCTCTTTTCTCCACTGAATTTCCTCACTGAGCTATCCTCATTCTATTACTCTTTATATCCTTAATTAACGTTTAATTAAGCAATTGTTTCCTGATCCTCGCCGACGCCGTCCCCGCTTCGAATTCCCTGGATCCACCGGGGCTGGACCCCGGCAGTTAATAACACACAGAGGCAGTGGAGGTAATGTTTCCCATACTTCTCCCAATGTCTCTATTTGAGTAAACAGGATGTGAGTAAACCCAAAGAAATTCTCTCCATTATCTTCTACTTGCACATTTTGCATTTAATTTTCCTTTTCATTCCCTCCACATCAAAAGTATTTCTGATTTCTCTGCCCCAATATATGAATATATGCCCTTTTTTTGTCTCCTGGGTTTTTTTTTTAAAATCATCTTCTGAGTCCTGACTGCCTGGTGGAATTGGGGAAACCCTTTGTCAAAGATCTTCAAGTTTAGCAAGGAAAGTTCTTGTGCAAAAAACACAATCTTGAAACTTTTCTCAACAAAATTTCTAAAATTATCTCCCTTTAGTCTAAGTCCAAAGTAGAGTGACTGGTGTTTTAAAAGCAAAACACTGTTCATCAGTCACCAAAGTGATACAATATCAGCCTCCTGCTTTCAGAAAAGTGTAGAATATGAGACCCATTTGAAACACATTATGACCTAATGAAGAACATTTCTCCACATCTGAATTTTCTAAGGAAAAACAAAACATTTTGAACGAATTTGGAGTATTCCAAGGACTATTTGTGAAGAGAGTGGGCTTAAACAAAAACATTTAAAAAATTCAGATCAACTTTAAAATGATTCCATGTAGGTGTATACATTTACATATGCTAACTGAAAAAAATATGAAGAGAATAGAAAGGATGGACATAGTCATGTTTAACAAATCTCACACACCCAAACTAGGAGCCCTCAATTTTAAAAACTAAAAGGGATTGCAAAAACAAATATCATATGATATCACTTATATGTGGAATCTAAAAAATGGTACAAATGAACTTGTGTACAAAATAAAAATAGTATCACAGATGTAAGAAAACAAACTTATGGTTACCAGGCGGGAAAGGGAGGGGGTGATAAACTGGGAAGTTGGGATTGACACATACACATCACTATGTATAAAATAGATAACTAATAAGGACCTCGGAGAAGGCGATGGCACCCCACTCCAGTACTCTTGCCTGGAAAATCCCATGGATGGACGAGCCTGGTAGGCTGCAGTCCATGGGGTCGCTAAGAGTCGGACACAACTGAGCAACTTCTCTTTCACTGTTCACTTTCATGCATTGGAGAAGGAAATGGCAACCCACTCCAGTGTTCTTGCCTGGAGAATCCCAGGGACGGGGTAGCCTGGTGGGCTGCCATCTACGGGGTCGCATAGAGTCCGACACGACTGAAGTGACTTAGCAGCAGCAGCAGCAGCAGCAGCAGTATAGCACAGGGAACTATACTCAGGACTCTGTAATGACCTATATGGGAAAAGAATTTTAAAAAGAATAGCTATATGTATAACTGATTCACTTTGCTTTGCAACAGAAGCTAACACAACATTGTAAATCAATTATATTCCAATAAAAATTTAAAATAAATAAAAGGGATTGCACTGATTTTGAAGGTGCCACATACTGCTGAGAAAGTAAAATCCTGCTGCCTTCCTCCCAGTTTTTGTGTTACCAAGAAAGAAACCATTCAGTATTGGTTTCCCAGTCTGCAAAGAAAATCCAGGAAAATTTACTGAGATAATAATATACTCTCAAAATATTGAAAGCATCCCTATTCATCAGCAGTTCATTTCAGTTCAGTCGCTCAGTTGTGTCCAACTCTTTGTGACCCCATGAACTGCAGCATGCCAGGCATCCTTGTCCATCACCAACTCCTGGAGCTTACTCAAACTCATGTCGAATGAGTCGGTGACGCCATCCAACCATCTCATCCTCTGCCGTTCCCTTCTTCTGCTGCCTTCAATCTTTCCCAACATCAGGGTCTTTTCAAATGAGTCAGCTCTTTGCATTAGGTGGCCAAAATATTGGAGTTTTACCTTCAACATCAGTCCTTTCAATGATCACCCAGGACTGATCTCCTTTAGGATGGACTGGTTGGATCTCCTTACAGTCCAAGGGACTCTCAAGAGTCTTCTCCAACACCACAGTGCAAAAGCATCAATTCTTTGGCGCTTAGCTTTCTTTACGGTCCAACTCTTACATCCATACATGACCACTGGAAAAGCCATAGCCTTGACTAGACGGACCTTTGTTGACAAAGCAATGTCTCTGCTTTTTAATATGCTATCTAGGTTGGTCATAATTTTCCTTCCAAGGAGTGCTGCTAAGTTGCTTCAGTCATGTCCGACTCTGTGCGACCCCATACACAGGCTCCCCCGTCCCTGGGATTCTCCAGGCAAGAACACTGGAGTGGGTTGCCATATCCTTCTCCAATGCATGAAAGTGAAAAGTGAAAGTGAAGTCACTCAGTCGTGTCCGACTCTTATCGACCCCATGGACTGCAGCCCACCAGGTTCCTCCATCCATGGGATTTTCCAGGTAAGAGTACTGGAGTGGGGTGCCATTGCCTTCTCCGTCCAAGTAGTAAGCATCTTTTAATTTAATGGCTGCAATCACCATCTGCAGTGATTTTGGATCCTCCCAAAAATAGTCAGCCACTGTTTCTACTGTTTCCCCATCTATTTGCCATGAACTGATGGGACCGGATGCCATGATCTTAGTTTTCTGAATGCTGAGCTTTAAGCCAACTTTTTCACTCTCCGCTTTCACTTTCATCAAGAGGCTTTTTAGTTCCTCTTCACTTTCTGCCATAAGAGTGGTGTCATCTGCATATCTGAGGTTGTTGATATTTCTCCTGGCAATCTTGATTCCAGCCTGTGTTTCTTCCAGCCCAGCGTTTCTCATGATGTACTCTGCATAGAAGTTAAATAAGCAGGGTGACAATATACAGCCTTGATGTACTCCTTTTCCTATTTGGAACCAGTCTGTTGTTCCATGTCCAGTTCTAACTGTTGCTTCCTGACCTGCTTACAGGTTTCTCAAGAGGCAGGTCAGGTGGTCTGGTATTCCCATCTCTTTCAGGATTTTCCAGTTTATTGTGATCCACACAGTCAAAGGCTTTGGCATAGTCAATAAAGCAGAAATAGATGTTTTTCTGGAACTGTCTTGCTTTTTCAATGATCCAGCGAATGTTGGCAATTTGATCTCTGGTTCCTCTGCCTTTTCTAAAACCAGCTTGAACATCTAAAAGAAAACTGCTCCTGCAAGGACAGTTCTGTCCCTTCTCAATTCTTATACTTCTTACCTCTGCTTTTGTCATATTGAATTGGTATGGGGCTCTGGTACAATGTTGATTGATAATATGATAACATATTTCATTTTTTTCCCTAATATCCATGAAAATGATTCTAAACTTCAAATTCAAATTCAATGTTTGTTGTAAGCTTTGATAGATATCTTTTATTAGGTTAAGGGCGCCCTTACTTAAGTATTCTTAGTTAACTTGGGAATTTAAAAATTTGAATGAACTATATGATTTTCCTGCATTATTGAGATGTCAGTAAGTTGACATTCTTAATCTGTCAATAAATTTAATAAACTGAAGTTTCTGACTTTGAGATAATCCTGCATTCATAAGTAAAATGCTACCTTGTAATAGTGCAATCTGTGAAAATGCACATAAAGTTTAAAGTTTTAATGCTTTATTTACAGGATTTATAAAACAGGTTTTTTTTGAACATCTTTTGTTCAAATTTGATGTCAAAGTTATTCTAGAATAATAAAAAAAATTGGAGTATGATTCATGTAATAAGTAACTGTCTTTTTTGATATCTGTATGTTATTTTCATTAGAGTACTTCTCTGTATTTACAGTTTCTTGTTGTTCGATTTCATTGTCAAAGTTTGTGTGTATTATTTTGTCATGGTTAAGTAATCATATTTGCATTTTAACAAATGTCTTGGAACAATGAAAAGTACAGAAGTTAAAACTTAAATTATGGAAATATCGGCCAATTGTTTTATGTATCATATATCTGTTGTGTGTGTTGCATATGTTTAGTCGCTCAGTTATGTCCAACTCTGCAGCCACATGGACTATAGCCCACCGGGCTCCTCTGTCCATAGAATTTTCCAGGTAAGAATACTAGAGCTGGTTGCTTTTTCCTCCTCCAGGGGATCTTCCTGTCCCAAGGATTGAACCTGCGTCTCTTGCATCTCCTGCATTGGCATGAAGATTTTTTACTACCAGCTCCACCTGTGAAGCCCTCATATATCTGTTGATCCCTTTTAAATTCCCTTATTAATTATTATTTTTTTTGCCTTTTCTACCTTTGATTTTTTTACATGTTCAAGTTAGAAGTTTATTTAATATCTTTTTCAATTTTACTAATTCTCTGCATTGCTTCTTTGTTTTTTTTCTATTTAATTATAAACATTATACAAGTGCAACTAATGATTAATTACTTTCTGATCTTATCATTGTTATTTCCTTCTACTTTATAAAGATTTATTCTTTTCCTTATCAGGCTTTTGAGTTGAAAGTCAATTCATTTATTTTGCATTATTATAATTTTAAATGAATACTTTTATATCTTTCAAAACATTCTATAGTTTTCATCATAATTTTCTTTTTAACTCACAAGGTGTTGAGCAATCATGGAACAATCTGAGCTTGTTTTTGTCTTGTTCCTCTTAATTTTTAATGTAATGATATTGCACTCAATGAATATGATTTTTTATGATACTGAGTGTTTGAAACTGACTGAACTTAGTTTTGTAACTTTATTCACATACAATGAATTAAACACATTTTATATGAACCTGAGAACATCCTACAATCTTTAGTTTTCTGAGTAGAGTTGTGTAAACGGCTATTAGATAAGTATTTTTATTTTGTTATTTAAAGCTTCTATATTGGTAAAGATTTGTTGTCATTTGCATGTGTCAGTCCCTGACAGATATGCTTTAAAATTTCCACTATAATTATGTATTTGTCATTTGTTCTGAAAATGCTGTCAGTTTTAACATGACATATTTCTTCATCAAACAGCCCTTTCCTCTATCTTATTAGCTTAAAAAATTATGTTTACTTTTAAAAATAAAAGTTAAATTTATTTATAATCCATAGTTAATTAAATTTACTGCTATTTAAAAGCCATTTCTGGGCTCATCATGGTGAAACTTACTTCCAAGTACATATTCTTCTGGCTGAAGTGGATACCTTAATAATTTTTATGATGGGACTTTATGGGTAATAAGCTCAGCATTTATATTACTGAAACTGTCTTTTCAAGAAACTCCTGGAAAGAGTTGTTCATGTTATCCTGTTCACTTTTTTTTTTTTTCCTGCCCAGTCAGGTCACTGTTGCTTGCTATTCACTGAATCTTTTCTTGTTAAGTAATGACCTCCCATGCCCAATCCAATGGTCATGTCTCTGGTTCTTCTTTGATTTATAAGCAACATTGGACATTGCTGAACACTTCTCTTTTGTGGAACACATTCCACATTTCATCTTTATGGTACTCTTTTTGGATTTTCCATCTCCCTTGCTGGCCTTTGTTAAGTGGGTTCCTCATCGGTTCTTTCCACCTTTCTTTCTTGTACATCCTTCATTCCTCCAGGTTCAGCTCTGAGATGTTTCTTTTTATCTGTATTCGTACTTAGCACATGACTTTAACTAATAAATAGATGCTGACTTGTATCTCTCATTACAACCTTTGCCCCTGGATTCCAGATTCCTATATCTAGTTGCCTACATGATGCTCTCATTTAAATGTCTTTTGGGTGTCTCATGTACAGAAGCAGCCTCCTGGGTTTTCATCTACAAACTGGCATATGCTGAAGACAACTCCATTTTGTCAATTCCTCTAGCCAAAAACTTGAGTTATTCTTTTTTCTTCCCCTCCCCTGCTCCTCCTCTTTTTAAAAGTCATTCTGAGTACTCCATCTGGAATTATTGTCTCAGACATACGTATGGATAACTCCTCGATTCCTTAAGGAGTTTCATCAAATGTCATGTCTTTGGAAAGGGCTTTCTTTATGCCTCTTCATAAATGACTACTGTGTACCCTTCATCCTACCTTTTCTTTTTTATGGCACTTAACCACTTCATGACATAGTATCTCTTTATTGTCTGTCTGTCCTCATAGAAAAGAGGCTTGAGAAAATGGGCTTTCTTTCTTACTTCCTGCTATATTCCAAAGTTTAGGACAGGAGTTGAAACAGCAAACTCAAAGAAAATTATTTGCTGAATGAATAAACTATGCCTTTGTTTTATAATCCTATATAATTCTTTAATTTTAAGTTTACAGTTATTTCCTTAAGTATTTCTAACATATTATCCATTCTCTTTTGGCACCTACGGATGCCAAAGGGAACCCCACTTGTCATTATACTGTCATTTTCTTTTATTAAAAATAATCTGTCAATTTTTAAAAGCTTTTAAAATTGTCATTTAATTCTTAGTAGTCTATAGTTTTGCTTCTCTATGACTTGGAATGGATTTTAAAGTTTAAATGAAAGGTTAAATAAATAAATAAACAGTATGAGTATATGTATCATCTAATATCTAACTTTCTTTTAAAAGTTTCTTTTAAATCTGAGAATGACCATTAGATAAACATTTTTATTTTGGTTTTCTTAAATTTTGGATAATTCTGTTATTACCTTTTAAAATATTGTTACTTTACCCTTTATTCTTACTCTTTTCCAGAAATTGTTCATCCTATTTTCCAGGCCTTTGATGAATTTTGTCATATTATAATAGAAAAAGTCTTATTTCTCTAAAATATCTTGAATTTCTTGATTTGAAATCACTAATGTCCAGAGCAGAGTTTTAAATTGCCTTTAAATTTCAAAAATTAAATTTTTATTTAAAAATTTTTTGACTTTTTTTCTTTTTTATCTTTTGGCTCTTGCTTTACTCCTAAGTTTCTTTCATAATTTCTTGTTTATTTATTTATTTTTAAAAATTGTGTGTTATGACTTTTTGTGTCATTTCAGCATCATAAATATTTAGATAAAAGTCTCTGTGCTATTGTTCTAAAAGCAAACTTCATCTATCTTGAATTCATGTTAAAATTCTTCAAGTTACAAATGATATATTTTATTAAAAGTTTTGGGGCTATCTGGGTTATTGGTGAAAATCCTTGACCTAGAACAAACTTTCCAAGCTTTTTCTCAAAATATGCAGGTAACATGACCCAGACTAAAGGATAATCTTTAATATTGGTCTACATGTTGATGACAAATAGGGAAATCTTTTGATTATAGTTGGGGTTTGAATAGCTGAACTTGTTTCTGTTATCTTATTTTGCATTTTTCACTTTACTAAAAGTCAGTATAGTCAAAGCCATGGTTTTTCCAGTAATCCTGTATGGATGTAAGAGTTGGACCATCAAGAAGGCTGAACACTTAAGAACTGATGCTTTCAAATTATGATGCTGGAGAAGACTCTTGAGAGTCCCTTGGACTGCAAGGAGAGAAAACCAGTCAATCCTAAAAGAAATCAGCCATTGGAAGGACTGATGCTGAAGCTGAAGTTCCAATATTTTGGCCTCCTGATATGAAGAGCCAACTCAATGGAAAAGACCCCAATGTTGGGAAAGGTTGAGGGCAAGAGGAGAAGGGGGCAGCAAAGAGTTTGACACGATTTAGTGACTGAACAACAACAGCAATGCTATGGGTCATAGATGATTTCTTTATAGCCCCCTTTCTTTCTCAACTGAAATAAGAAGGTATACATTATATTTTTATCCTTAACAGCAGTGTCTAAAATTCCTATTTATCCCCACATAATTAAAAAGTTAATCTTATTCTTGAAATATGATAAGTGAAAGTGTTAGTAACTCAGTTATGTCTTACTCTTTGCCACCCCAAGGACTGTAACCCACCAGGCTCCTCTGTCCTTGGAATTCTCCAGGCAAGAATACTGGAGTGGGTAGCCATTCCCTTCTCTATTCCCTTCCCTTCCCTTCTTTCCCACCCAGGGATTGAACTCATGTCTTCTGCATTGAAGGCAGAATCTATACCATCTGAGCCACCAGGAAAGCCCAATCTTACTCATATTCTATGCCAAAATATATGAAGACTTGAATCTTTAAAACTCATATTTCCTTCACTTTCCATTGCCCTATATTCCTGTCTTATTTCTAAAACCCCCAAATCTTGTTTTTCATTATTTTCCATCAATACTTTACATGCACAAACATGCTTGCTATGTTAATCATTTGATATTTTGTGTGTATGCACTCCTTCCTTCTATCAAGTTGTGGGAGATATATTATATTCAAAATATTGACTGTCTCTTCCCCTCTCCTGATGGGAAATTTGTTTTGCCAAGAACTGTGAGCAGAAGTGTGAAATGTGTTGCTGCCCAGGAGCTGAAATTCTGAGCTTGCTCTGAAGGCCTCTGGATCCGGAGCACAGAAGATGTGGGGCTAAGTTCCAGCTACACACAACCTTTCATGGTAGCAAAGCCTAGCCTCCCCCAAGCCTCTATCTTGAGAGACTTTGATATATAAAGTGTCTTTTAATAGCTCTCTCACTGACAGTTTGCTTATGATAAAAGCCTGTAGTCTTTGCCTGAAAAAAATTTAATTTTGCCTCAATGTTTTCTTTCTTTAAAGGTCTCAAATTCAATACTCACACTTTCTCCATAGTTATAAAATGTATAAACTACAAAAAATTATAGTTATAATTCAACTCAACACAAAAACTTCCAAACTGGGAAGCTTCCTCAATTATTATTATCTTGACACTTTTGAAGACTCAGTTCAGTTCAGTTCAGTCACTCAATTGTGTCTGACTCTTTGTGACCCCATGGACTGCAGCACACCAGGCCTCCCTGTCTATCACCAACTCCCGGAGCCTCTCAAACTCTTGTCCATTGAGTTGGTGATGCCATCCAACCATCTCCTCCTGCCTTCAGTCTTTCCCAGCATCAGGGTATTTTCCAATGAGACTGTTCTTTGCATCAGGTGGCCAAAGTATTAGAGTTTCAGCTTCAGCATCAGTCCTTCCAATGAATATTCAGGGCTGATTTCCTTTAGGATTGACTGATTTGATCTCCTTGCAGTCCAAAGGACCCTCAAGAGTCCTCTCCAACACCACAGTTCAAAAGCATCAATTGTTTGGTGCTCAGCTTTCTTTATAGTCCAACTCTCACATCCATACATGACTACTGGAAAAACCATAGCTTTCACTAAATGGACCTTTGTCAGAAAAGTAATGTCTCTGCTTGAAGACTACTGGGTGGTTATTTTGAATGACTCAATTTGAGTTCTTCTGATAGTCTTAATGTTTAGATCTAGATTTTATATCACTGGCAGAAAAGTCACAGAGTAATGTGGTGTTTTCTCATTGCTTCAAGACAAGCATCACTGTTTTGATTTGTCCCATTACTGGTAATGTTTAATCCTTTTACTAAGCCTGGTGTATGCCTGATTTCTCCATTATAAAGTTATTCTTTTTCCTTTTGTAATTATTAAGAATTAATGTGAAATGACTTTAAGACTGTGAAAATACCCCTTTCTCAATGAACTTCCAATGAATCCATTTATATCTTTGTACCCATGGCTTCTTAATTTCATTCAGTGGGTTATAACCAGATACTAATGTTATTTATTTTGATGTTGAAATTATCCCAGGCAAGGTCAGTGGAAGACCTCAGAAGCAGGCTCTGGCCTTTTGACAAATCCCTGTCATTCTTTGAGTATATTCCTGTTTTCAGTCACAAGGAGCATTGGTTTATTCTGGATTCCAGATGTACTCACTGCTATTAGGATGTCACTTCTCTTAGGCCTGCAAAGTGGATCAAGCTAAGGAATATGTGTATATGTGAAGAGAAAGTGGGTGAGTAATCACATATATTTAGATTTCTCTCTCTCTCTCTATTTATCATTGTCATTTACCTACTTCTAAAATCCTGAATTTATATTGCTGTATCCAATATTACAGAATTCATTCTTATTTATGCTTTTTCTATGTTTATAATTGTCTTCCTTAAAAATGAGAAACCTTGCACCCATTATCTTCAATATATTTATTTGATCAATCAATTTGCATATAATCAATCTTCTATCACCACTAATAGCTATAATTGCCAACTTTGCTGTTATTCCAGTTGGCATTCCTTGATAGAAAGTACTTTTTAAAATATAGTTTACTTTTTAGGAAAGTTCTGGATTTACAGAAAAATTGAGAATATAGTAGAGAGGGTTCCCATAACCTGACACCCACATTCCTTTTTATTAACATTTTACATTAGTTTGATACATTTGTTATAATTAATGAACCCATGCATCTGTGCTAAGTCATTTCAGTCATGCCCGACTCTTTGTGATCCTCAGGACCATAGCCCGTCAGGCTCCTCTGTCCATGAGATTCTCCAGCAACAATACTGAAGTGGGTTAACATGCCCTCCTCCAGGGGATCTTCCCAACTCAGGAACTGAGCCCATCTTTTGCTTTGGCAAGCGGGTTCTTTCCACTAGCGCCACATGGGAATTCCAATGAACCTATGTAAACTCAGTATTATTAACTAAAATCCATGGTCTGCTCAGATTACTGTGGTTTTTACCTAATGTTCATTATATGTTTGAAGATCCCATTCAAGATAACATATTGCTTTTAGTTATTATGTTTCCTTTTTGGGCAGTTTCTCAGGCTTCTCTTGCTTTTGATGACTTTGATAATTTTGAGGAGTAATGATCAGATATTTTGTAGGATGCCCCATTACTGGAAATTGTCTGATCTTTTTTTCCTCCGTATAAAACTGAAATATGGATTTTGTGGGAGGAAACCCAGGGGTAAAGTATCATTTTCATCACATCATGTCAGGAGTATGTGCTCTCACTGTGTTTAACGACTGTTGATGTTGACCTTGATCACCTGGCTGAGATAGTGTTTGATAGATTGCTCCAACATAAAGTCACTCTTTCCTTCTTTTTACACTTATTATTTGGAAGGAAGCCATTATTTGCAGTCCATGTCTCAGGAGTGGGGAGCTATACTTCACTTCCTTGAAGGAAAACCATCTACATAAATTACTTGAAATTCTACTCTATAAGAAATGTGTCTCTTCTCCCACATATTAGTTTTTTCAACCATTTATTTGTATCAGTGTGGACATATAGATATTTATTTTATGCTTTGAGTTATAATTCAGCACTACTTCATTTACTTTGTTGCTCAAATTATTTCAGCTTTGGCCATGGGGAGCTCCTGCACTCCTTTGACATAATCCCATCACTGTGGGATTTTGGCTTTTTTCTCCTTACTTTCTGGTACTATAAAATGTTCAATGCTCACCCCTATACTTCCTGATTCAGTCTTAGAATCAGTCATTTCTCCCAGGACCCTTCTTTGTTCCTTTTATTAGAGATGGTATGAGAGACCAAGATTTGGACATTAGATTTGCTTGTTGGTATTAGACTTTTTTTCTTTTTCTTTTAGGCTTTCTCAACTGACAGCAAAAAAACATATATGTGCGTATTAACCTTTGTATATATACATATCAACAAATATTTCTCTAAGTAATCATCTGTATCTAAATTAAACATGAGCTCATACTGATATCCCCAACTCTAATTCATTGCTACATAGATTATTCTAGGCACCCTTGCTAATATGCAAATTCCCACTCTATCAGTGAGAACTTTAATTCTGGCAATTTTAAAGATTATTTTTTCCTCTGGCAATCTGTCCTTTTATTACATTGGAACTGGGTGTAGATTTAATTTACTCTATTTAAAACTCAATGTGCTCATTTAATTGAAAGACATCTTTTATTAAATTATGTATGTGTCTCAGACATTCTATCTTTGAGTACTACTGTTTCCCTTTGAGCCCCCAGAAGATATATATGTAATTTTTCATTCTGTTTTTCATCTGTCTTATAATTTCTTTCATAATTCTCATCTTATTATATCTTTACATTCATTCAGTTCAGTTCAGTTCAATTGCTCAATCATGTCCAACTCTTTGTGACCCCATGAATTGCAACACGCCAGGCCTCCCTGTCCATCACCAACTCCTGGAGTTTACCCAAACTCATGTCCATCAACTCAGTGATGCCATCCAACCATCTCATCCTCTGTCGTCCCCTTCTCCTCCTGCCCCCAATCCCTCCCAGCATCAGAGTCTTTTCCAATGAGTCAACTCTTCGCATGAGGTGGCCAAAGTACTGGAGTTTCAGCTTCTACATCAGTCCTTCCAATGAACACCCAGGACTGATCTCCTTTAGGATGGACTGGTTGGATCCACTTGCAGTCCAAGGGACTCTCAAGAGTCTTCTCCAACACCACAGTTCAAAAGCATCAATTCTTCGCCATTCAGCTTTCTTCACAGTCCAACTCTCACATCCATACATGACCACAGGAAAAACCATAGCCTTGACTAGACGGACCTTTGTTGGCAAAGTAATGTCTCTGCTTTTGAATATGCTTATCTAGGTTGGTCATAACTTTCCTTCCAAGGAGTAAGTGTCTTTTAACTTCATGGCTGCAATCACCATCTGCAGTGATTTGGAAGCCCCCCAAAATAAAGTCTGACACTGTTTCCACTGTTTCCCCATCTATTTCCCATGAAGTAATGGGACCAGATGCTATGATCTTCGTTTTCTGAATGTTGAGCTTTAAGCCAACTTTTCCCTCTCTTCTTTCACTTTCATCACTTTCCTCTTCACTTTCTGCCATAAGGGTGGTGTCATCTGCATATCTGAGGTTGTTGATATTTCTCCTGGCAACCTTGATTCCAGCTTGTGCTTCTTCCAGCCCAGCGTTTCTCATGATGTACTCTGCATGATGCTTTCTAAGGCCCACTTGACTTCACATTCCAGGATGTCTGGCAATCTCAAAAATGACCTTATAAGGAAAAGGACATCTTTTTTGGGTGTTAGTTCTAAAAGGTCTTGTAGGTCTTTATAGAACCATTCAACTTCAGCTTCTTCAGCATTACTGGTTGAGGCATAGACTTGGATTACTGTGATATTGAATGGTTTGCCTTGGAAATGATTGGAGATCATTCTGTCATTTTTGAGATTGCATCCAAGTACTACATTTCAGACTCTTTTGTTGACCATGATGGCTACTCCATTTCTTCTAAGGGATTCCTGCCTGCAGTAGTAGATATAATGGTCATCTGAGTTAAATTCACTCATTCCAGTCCATTTTAGTTTGCTGATTCCTAGAATGTCGACGTTCACTCTTGCCATCTCCTGTTTGACCACTTCCAATTTGCCTTGATTCATGGACCTGACATTCCAGGTTCCTATGCAATATTGCTCTTTACAGCATCGGACCTTGCTTCTCTCACCAGTCACATCCACAACTGGGTATTGTTTTTGCTTTGGCTCCATCCCTTCATTCTTTCTGAAATTATTTCTCCACTGATCTCCAGTAGCATATTGGGCACCTACTGATCTGGGGAGTTCCTCTTTCAGTATCCTATCATTTTGCCTTTTCATACTGTTCATGGGGTTCTCAAGGCAAGAATACTGAAGTGGTTTGCCATTGCCTCCTCCAGTGGACCACATTCTGTCAGACCTCTCCACCATGACCCGCCCGCCTTGGGTGGCCCCACATGGCATGGCTTAGTTTCATTGAGTTAGACAAGGCTGTGCTCTGTGTGATTGGATTGACTAGTTTTCTGTGATTATGGTTTGTGTGTCTGCCCTCTGATGGCTCTCGCAACACCTACCGTCTTACTTGGGTTTCTCTTACCTTGGACGGGGGGTATCTCCTCACAGCCGCCCCTCCTGACCTTGAATGTGGAGTAGCCCTTCTTGGCCCTCCTGTGCCCGTGCTGCCACTGCTCCTTGGATGTGGGGTTGCTCCTCTCGGCTGCTGCCCCTGACCTTGGGCTAGGGGTAGCTCCTCTTGGCCACGCTTCTGCGTGGTCCATCGCAGCCGGCACGCTTCTGCCTCCATATGTCTTAGGGAGACATAAGTACACTTCAATTAGGTATATACCTATATATTGAAATACTGGTTATAATTACACATGGGTTTAGCTTTAATCGTTGCTGCAAAACTATTTTCCAAAGTGAGCATAACAATATGCAATCAAATTCATCAATATATAAGAATTCTAGTTGCTTCACATCCTTGCCAATCCTTGGTATTGACAGCCTTCATAATTTTAGACATTCTGCTGGATGTGCAGTGGTATCTCACAATGTTTTAAATTTTCTTTTTTATTTTATTTTATTTTTTAACTTTACAATATTGTATTGGTTTTGCCATATATCAACATTTTCATTTAAACTAAGTGTTAATCGTTTAGTCATACTTGACTTTTCATGACCCCATGGACTGTAGCCCACCAGGCTCCTCTGTCTATGGAATTCTCCAGGCCAGAATTCTGCAGTGGGTAGACACTCCATTCTCCAAGGAATCTTCCCAACCTAGGAATCTAACTCCAGTCTCTTGCATTGTAGGAACATTCTTTACCATCTGAGCCACCAGGAAAGCCCACATTTTCATTTTGGTTGTAACTGATGACATTGAACATTTTTTCAAATATTCATTGGCCATTTTTCTATCCTTTTGGTGAAGTATTTTTTTAAGTTTTTTGCCTACTATTTTGTTGGATTATCTGTCTTTATCTTATTGATTTGTAGTATTTTTAATATATGCTGGATAGGAGATTTTTGTCAGTATATGCATCGAAAATATCTTATACTCTACTTTTTGACTAATACAAAAATTAAAACAATGTTTCTAGAAGAAAACAGGAAAATATATTTATAATCTTGGAAGAGGCAAAAATTTGTTAAACATGACACAGAAAGATTTAACTTTAAGAAAACATTGCTAAATTGTATTCATAAAGCCATTTTAATATTCTTATTTTAAAGAGTTTTACACAATCTCTCCTTTTTTTGTTATTGGTGTTATTATGTGTGTTCATTCTCTCTCTTGGAGATTTGTCTCTTAAAATGCCTTGTGATTTATTATTATTATTATTACCTAGTCAACAGAATTTATTTTCTGTTGGAGTCCAGCAGTTTCTGTACTTTGGAAAAATCATTTAACAGCAAAGTATTCTTTTGTCACTTCTTCTGTCACTTCACTAGTTATGGGTATATTTTATGTTTTTTCCCAATTTGTGTCTCTATTCCACATATATAAATTTGGAACTCACAGCTACGCTTGGAGCAGGCTTTAGTATCCAATATAATTTGAATGATCACACCCATAGCATCAGGGAAATAATAAGAATTCTTGCTATTTGTCCAGGCTGATGGGTGGAATTTTCTAGTCTCCCTTTAATGACTAGGAGAATGATGATAATGCCCAGATTTTACAGGTAGATCAGCTCCAGTTCTCACAGCAGAGAGCTGTGACTACATTGCTCCAGCTTGAGTGGGAAGCAGATAGTTCTGAATCAGTTCAGTCTTCAATTTTGCCCCCCAAATGTCTGGTATGTGCTTAACTGTGTTTCCACAACACAGAGATTTTATGGCTACATTGAGGAACAACTCTGAAAAAATACATTTTAATAAATACTGGACAAGACTATGCGATCAAGTCGTAGTCACCTTTGTATCCCTAGCCCTTAGCCTAATATGTAGTTTATTGATTATGTGAATAAATTAAGATTAAATTTAAGCTTTATAATGTTGACTGAAGCATGAGCAGATGCAGCTGAAATCTATTTTCCTGAAAACTGCCTTTAGAATAATTTTGTTCTTGTTTGTAGTTATGACCATTTGACAAGAGTCCATGAAAAAGAGAATATGATAACCCTCTTGTCAATACCAAGGATGTGTTAATAATGGAAAAACGTCTGTGCAACATGTCCTGGGAACAACAAAGCAGACAATATCCATTATCCATGTGTCATTTCTTGGTTGAGGATATAAAAACAAATCAAGGCAAAACCCACTGCGTCTTTAAATTAGTGGCACAGATCGATGCCCGTATTTCTGTGTCATTTCATTATGTTGAACTATTTATGTCATCATAACCCAAAGCATCTTTTTTTTTTTGATGATAAATGCATTTCATCATTTTTTTTAATGTTTAAGCTCTTGCACTAGATTTTTATAAGCTAGTGAACATTGACAAATTATTTCTTCCACAGAACTATAACCACATATTCCCAGACAGTATAAATATATCATTGAGCTAATGTTAATACACATCACCATTTTATCAATTATATAATAAAACAAATTGTCAAGTATCCAAATATTAAGTTACACAGCCCAAAAGGTATGTAAAAATATAAAAATGTCTGCTCAGTTCATTAGCAGAAACCCACTTGTTTTTTTTGCAAGAGAGGCTGGGAATCACATTTCAAACAAAACTAAGTTGGTAAACAACTTCAGGTAAGTATGAAAAAAATTACAAGAATTTCAGAAATTTTGATTAAGAATTGTTTTAATTACAGTAACAAAGTATTTCTACCTTTTAAAAATACTAAATTAAAGCACATATTCTACATGTTCTGCACAAGACAAAGGCAACATTTTACTAAAAATACTTAATAGCCCCTCCCATTCTTTTTTCAGGCCCTCCCTGTATGTTGCACCCCAAAGTGCAAACATTAAAATGAACTGTAAGGCTTTTGTTTGGAGACATTAAAGACATGTGCTTCTGTACAATGTAGATTTTCAAAATGGAGGCCTTTTACAACACAAAATGAGGTTTATAGAAAGATATTAAATAATCACTGTAAGACTTGGTTAATTAAAAAAGTAGCAAATCTGATGTATACTGGTATGAATGTGGGAGATGTAAACATATTGTGAGCAAACAAACCTCATAGGCCCTACTTTCTATGTTTGAAATGATGCAAGGAATAAACCACATATCAGATCCAGAGGGTTCCTAGTTCCTGGGATTTGTTCTATATGATACTAAAAATATACAAGTATTGTGCTGGATATTTTGGCATCTAGTCTTTCTAAATTTATTACATATTGGTAAGATTTTGGCATGAAAACAGATTTAAAGACATGACTTAATACTGCATCATTTTAGGAAAGGTCAATTGCTTTATTGACTTTATTGCCTTTATTGCCGAAGCCTTTGACTATGTGGATCACCACAAACTGTGGAAAATTCTTCAAGAGATGGAAATACCAGACCACCTGACCTGCCTCTTGAGAAATCTGTATGCAGGTCAGGAAGCAAATCTGTATGCAGGTCCAGTTAGAACTGGACATGGAACAACAGACTGGTTCCAAATAGGAAAAGGAGTATGTCAAGTCTGTATATTGTCACCCTGCTTATTTAAGTTATAGGCAGAGTACATCATGAGAAACACTGGGCTGGATGAAGCACAAACTGGAATCAAGACTGCTGGGAGAAGTATCAATAACATATCTGAGGTTATGACACCACTCTTATAGCAGAAAGTGAAGAGGAACTAAAGGGCCTCTTGATGAAAGTGAAAGAGGAGAGGGAAAAAGTTGGCTTAAAGCTCAACATTCAGAAAACTAGGATCATGGCATTTGGTCCCATCACTTCTTGGGAAATAGATGGGGAAACAGTGGAAACAGTGTCAGACTTTATTTTTCTGGGCTCCAAAATCACTGCAGGTGGTGACTGCAGCCATGAACTTAAAAGACGCCTACTCCTTGGAAGGAAAGTTATGACCAACCTAGACAGCATATTAAAAAGCAGAGACATTATTTTGCCAACAAAGCTCTGTCTCTTCAAGGCTATGGTTTTTCCAGTAGTCATGTATGGATGTGAGAGCTGGACTATAAAGAAAGCTGAGCACTGAATAATTGATGCTTTTGAACTGTGGTGTTGGAGAAGACCCTTGAGAGTCCCTTGGACTGCAAGGAGATCCAACCAGTCCATCCTAAAGGAAATCAGTTCCGAATATTCATTGGAAGGGCTGATGCTGAAGCTGAAGATCCAATACTTTGGCCAACTGATGCGAAGAGCTGACTCACTGGAAAAGACCCTGATGCTGGGAAAGATTGAAGGCAGGAGAAGGGGACGACAGAGGATGAGATGGTTGGATGGCATCACTGACTCAATGGACATGAGTTTGAGTGAACTCTGGGAGTTGGTGATGCATGGAGGCCTGGTGCATTGCAGTCCATGGGGTCGCGAAGAGTTGGACTTGACTGAGTGACTGAACTGAACTGAACTGAACTTAAAGCCCCTTTACATCCCTGAAGAAAAAACATGGTTATTACAAGAGGGAGCACAACCACAAGGAGATTGTTTACAAAAACAGGGTTGCTATGTCCTTCCTCGATCTCAGGCTACACAGACTCTTACAGACATTCATCAGGCCCTACACATAGGCACTAAACTTCTTTATCATCTCTTAAGACCTCTTATCACCTATCCTAACCTTTCACTCCTACAACAATCGCTCACTCATGCATTATCTGCTTCTCAGTTTCACTGCAGGGAGCCCTAAAACCTATTCTCTCATTCCCAACACATCAGGCTCCAGGATACATCCCAGGAGAGGACTGGCAAATTGACTTCACTCACATGCCTCCAACAAGAAAAATAAAAGCATGCTTGCTCTAGTAGACACTTTTTCAGGGTGGATTGAGGCTTTTCCCACGAGATCAGAAACTGCCTCAGAGGTAGCACAGTTTCTCATACGAGAAATCATCCCTCGCTTTGGCTTCCCACTCTGTCTCCAATCCGATAATGGGCCAGCTTTTATTTCCCAAATCACTCAACGGGTAGCCTAATCCCTTGGCATAACCTGGAAACTACATATTCCTTATAGACCCCCAATCCTCGGGAAAAGTAGAAAAGTCAAATTCTATTCTCAAAACGCACCTAACCAAACTCTCTCTAGAACTACAAAGACCATGGACCTGAACTCCTTCCCATGACTTTGGCTCACATTAGGGCTACTCCACGGGCCCCATATTTCCTCAGTCCTTTTGAGTTCATGTATGGACGTCCTTTTCTCTTAGGTCAGTTCCCTACTGTGAGCCCCTTGCTGGGAGATTATCTTCCCTCCCTTAACCTACTAGACAGCTCATGAGAGAACATGCAGATTGCTCTCTCCCAAAGCCTCATCAAACGAATTCAGCTGACTTAACACTCATACCCAGGAATCGAGTCCTGCTTAAAACCTTACACCATAAGGATCTGCAACTTCAATGAACTGGTCCATTTGAGGTCATTCTAACCACACCAACAGCTGCTAAACTAGCAGGTCATTCCTCTTGGTTTCATATCTCTAGATTAAAGTGGGCCCCAGGAGACTCTCCATCTCTGCCAAGAAACATTCCCCACTCAGACACTTCTTGCTACACCAGCATTGCTCTGGGACCCACTAGACTTTGACTGGATCGAATTCCAGAAGAAACAGAACAGCCAAAAACAAATATCAATAAGTAAAACAAAAACAGATGTATTGGTTACTAATTGGACTGGGATTTCCCCTACTTACCCTATTCACAGTAGGAATTTACTCTGTGTCTCCCCCTGAGTGGACTATCATTCAAAAGCTTTCTCTCTGTTTTACCTGCTTCTCTATGGTTCTTGTTTTTTGTGGGCGTGGCCCTCCTCTTACTGTAATCAACCTAGATGAATTCATTATCCACTCTCCTTCACTTAGTAACACAAGCCCTTACCTTTCCTGGAAATACCACTGTTACTGATCTCCCCTTACTCCTTGACTTTATAACTGATCTTTGGCTCCAGGGAGATTTCATTGAGTTCACACCAACCCAAATTGATTTCTACACCTGAATTTTTATTTTTATCATTTTCTCCCCTTAGACACGAGCCATCACATCATGATTTTACTCTTACTCCCTCTTCTTTTACAGTTCAAACTTCACACCTCACTGACAGCCTAGAAGAAATAGTTAACAGCCTTATCACTATCCAAAACCAGCTAGATTCCCTGGCAGCCGTGGTCCTCCAAAACAGAAGAGGATTAGACCTCCTCACAGCAGAAAAAGACCTATGCCTATTTTTGGAGGAAGCCTGCTGTTTCTCTGCCAATAAATCAGGCGTTGTAAAGGAAGCAACAAGAAGTCTGACAAACAGGGCCTTGAGAATATGTCAGCACCTCAGTAATTCATGGGAATACTGGTTAAGCAATTGGAATTGGATGCCCTGGGTCCTACCTTTTCTAGGCCCTCTCCTTCTACTTACCCTTATTCTAACTTTCAGCCCATGTTTAATGCGTTTTTTTTCAAAATTTCTTCAGGATTGCTTACAAGCGTTTACCAATCGAAGTATCCACGAGCTACTTTTAACTCAGATTATCAAAAACTTCGACCCCACACTAACCCCCTGGACCCGCATTCCAGCCTTTTCTTACCTTACCCCCATGATGCCCCTGTCCCGCAGGAAGCAGTTACAGAAGATTGACCTTTGACCCTTACCCTAAATTAAAAAGGCTGGAATGATAGGGCCCACATGGGGTCTTATTGATAAGACGGCTTGTTATGTCGACCTTGCAAAAAATAAAATCACAGTGATCCGTGAGACTGACCAAATTGCCCAAATGGCATCCTGTTATCTCACTGGCACCTATCTTCTCAAAGCTGTGAGACCACCAGATTCCAGACCTCCGGCTACATGACCATCCCTTCAGAGAATTTTTCATTGGTGGGGTAAAAGAAGGACTCTGTCAGAAAAGGAGGATGCTGGTTCTCCTTAAGAGCCAGTCACCCTCTCTTTTCCTTCTAATAAATTTCCCTTTTCTTGCCTGACTACCCGGCTCACTCTCTTTCTCTGCACTCACCTTACAAGAGGAACTAAAGAGCCTCTTGATTAAAGTGAAAGAGTGTGAAAAAGCTGGCTTAAAACTCAACATTCAAAAAATGAAGATAATGGCATCCGGTCCCATCACTTCATGGAAAAGAGATGGGGAAACAATGGAAACCATGACAGACTTAATTTTCTTGGGCTCCAAAATCACTGCAGATGGTAACTGCAGCCATGAAATTAAAAGACACTTGCTCCTTGGAAGAAAAGCTATGACCAACCTAGACAGCGTATTAAAAAGCAGATATCACTTTGCCAACAAAGGCCCATCTAGTCAAAGCTATGGCTTTTTCAGTAATCATGTATGGATGAGACAGTTGGACCATAAAGAAAGCTGAGCACCCAAGGATTGATGCCTTTGAACTGTGGTGTTGGAGAAGACCCTTGGGAGTCTCTTGGACTGCAAGGAGATCCAACCAGTCCATCCTAAAGGAAATCAGTCCTGAATATGCATTGGAAGGACTGATACTAAAACTCCCAATACTTTGGCCACCTAATGTGAAGAACTGACTCACTGGAAAAGACTCTGATGCTGGCAAAGACTGAAGGCAGGAGGAGAAGGAGACGACAGAGGATGAGATGGTTGGATGTCATCACCGACTCAATGGACATGAGTTTGAGTAAGTTCCAAGAGTTGGTGATGAACAGGGAAGCCGGACGTGCTGCGGCCCATGAGGTTGCAAAGAGTCAGACACAACTGAGTGACTGAACTGAACTGAACAGATGGATGCAATATTTTTATGGAATCTACTTTATTGAAATGTTACCAGATTGTGAGGTTTTTGTTGGTTTTGGATATGAATTGCTTGTGGGTATCTTGGTTTGGGTGGCCTTCTTCATTCCTGAAGGATTCCTTTTTTGGACACCTGCTTTGAAATTGAAGTTAGGTTGCATTTTCCTGATTTTGGCTGATTTCCCATTGCTCTAGGAGATGGATTCCAAAAGACCTTGCAACGAAGTCATCCAAACCCCAAAAGACCTCGTAGTTTATATCCTCACGTATCCTGCCTATGTTTTCCTTAAGACTTTCATAGAAGCCCTCCTGACTTTTAGATATTTATGACTTGGAGCTCATTTTGTGTATGGTGTTAGAGAGTGTGCTAAGCTGAGTCTCACTTTCTTTGTTTTAATAAGCCTCCCGCTACCCTTCATAGTGTCTCTCACCAATATCTATCGCCAGCCTCAGGCCCCCTTTCTCCAGGCCTTCTGCATCAGTTGTTGTTTGTCTTGTTTCTGACAATGGCCATACTGAGTGCTGTGAGGCCATTCCTTCCTGTGGTTTTAATTTGCATTTCTCATATTTAGCGAAATTGACCTCTTTTCATGTACTTTCTTTTCAAGGGTGAGTTCATGTTATCTTTTCTGATGACCACCCTCAGGACATTTGTTGAGATTAGCTGTTTTTGCCTCTGGCTGGGCAATGGGGGATCCCAGAGGGCTGCCTCCCCCAAGCCCCAGCAAGAGTAGGCAACCATCTCATCCTCTGTTGTCCCCTTCTCCTCCTGCCTTCAATCTTTCCCAGCATCAGGGTCTTTTTCAATGAGTCAGTTCTTCGAATCAGGTGGCCAACATAATGGAATTTCAGCTTCAGCATCAGTCCTTCCAATGAACATTCAGGACTGATTTCCTTTAGGCTTGACTGGTTTGATCTCCTTGCAATCCAAGGGTCTCTCAAGAGTCTTCTCCAACACCACAGTTCAAAAGCATCAATCTTTGGCATTCAGCTTTCTTTATGGTCCAACTCTCACATCCATATGTGACTACTAGAAAAACCATAGCTTTGACTAGATGGACCTTTGTTGGCAAAGTAATGTCTCTGTTCTTTAATATGCTGTCTAGATTGGTCATAGCTTTTCTTCCAAGGAGCAAGCATCTTTTAAAATAGACATGTAAAATAAGGGAAAAATCTTGAGACTCTTGATCCCCTGGAGGGGTGCTGGGTGACTAAACCCCAGGCTTAATAACATTTCAAGTTTTACAAGACAAAACAAACAGCATTAACATGAAACCAGAGCTGCAATTTGCTTACAGATTGATGAAGTTATTAGTTTGCATCCTGGGATTAATAGCAGGAACCCTGAACTTCAATCTTTGACCTCTCACCCAGAGAGTGGACTTACTGCCTGGGACCTTTTCCCAACTGGGACTCCAGATGTGCTGTGAAAGGGGACTTCCTGGCACTGTTTGCATCTGGATGTTGGTCAAAACCCAATTTGATGATGTATCCTCTGCTGTTTTTATTTCTCTTTTCTTTTAATGTTAGTATATTGAAAGTCAGCTAGATAATTCTCTAATAAATATTGGTATTATCTATTTGTATAGTACAAGTGGCTTATTTTGTTAACAAATCCTTTGAACCTGAAACGAAAGTGAAAACTTGCAGTCAAAGACCAGCCTCCCCCCACTGCATCCCCCTTCTCCCCAACCGCAGGGATGTTGTTTGTATTTTTGATGGAGGTGGGTATCTTTGTCTGCCAATATTTTTCCTATTCTGAGGGTTGTCTTTGTCTTTCCTTTAGGGTTTCCTTTGCTGTGCAAATGCTGTTGCGATTAATTAGGTCCTGTTTTCTTATTTCTGGCTTATTTTCTGTTATTCTAAGAAGTACTTGTAAAAAGTACTTGATGCAATTGCTGGCAAAGTGTGTCCTTCTGAAATATTCCTCCAGAATTTCCTAGGATCTGTGCTTACCCTTGGAACCTTATATTACTTGGAGTTTCTTTTGGCTTATGGTGTTAGCAAGTCTTCCCATCTCATCCTGTTTTTCACTGTTTGAGGAGCCTCCACACTGTCATCGGTCGTGGCTCTTACCAAGTTCCATCCTCAACCTCAGTGGAGGTGAGTTCACTTTTGTCCACACCCTCTCCACAACTTACTGTCTGTGAAGCTTTTGGCAATCGCCATTCTGACTGGTGTGAGGTGATACCTCGTGGTACTTCTTTCCATTTCTCGAACACTTAGCGATGTTGACAACTTATCATGGGACTTGTTTAGAATGGTGTGATTGAAACTTACCTGTTGAAATTGGTTTCCAAGGTCTGCCCAAGTTGGACTTCCTTTTCGCTGACCAGCCCTAGGACACTTTGTGAGGGGACGTGTTTCTTACAGGCTGCCCTGGCCTTATGAACATGGAGTGCCCGTCCACAAACCTTTGCAAGTGGTTTTATGGCAGAAAGCCAGAAGGCGACCACTTGTCTTCAGGCCTCATGCTGATTTTTTTTTCCTGCTGTAATTTCCTTGTTATTGTGTATTGGAGTAGTGTTTATTTGTGTTGTCCTGTTTGTTCCCGGTGTACAAGAACTTGATTCAGTTCCACTTAGACACTCATCTGTTCTCTTTCGGGTTCTCTTTTCCTATGAGGTGATTACACTGTCTTCCCTAGCCTTTCCTGTGGTATTCAGTAGGTCCTTTTGATTTCTCCATTTGATATCTATTAAAGTGTAGAAGTTCATTCCAATCTCTTAATTGCTTCTTCTGCCCTAACATTTCAGAGAAGGTACTGGCGACCCACTCCAGTACTCTTGCCTGGAAAATCCCATGGACTGAGGAGCCTGGTGGGCCGCAGTCCATGGGGTTGCGAAGAGTCAGACATGACTGAGCGACTTCACTTTCACTTTTCACTTTCATGCATTGGAGAAGGAAATGGCAACCCACTCCAATGTTCTTGCCTGGAGAATCCCAGGGACGGGGGAGCCTGGTGGGCTGCCGTCTGTGGGGTCGCACAGAGTCGGACATGACTGACGTGACTTAGCAGCAGCAGCAGCCCTAACATTTTCTTTTTGAGAATTTTAAGTTGGTTTTGTAAGTTTGTGAGACTGTTTCTCCTGTGTAAATGAGTTTCTTTGTATGAATTTTTAGATCCCACCAGGCAGGGTTATCTTATGTTATTTTTCTCTCTGACTCACTTCCCTTAGTATTCCAGTCTCTGGGGCCATCCATGCCTATGGCCACTGGTATAATTCTGTACTTTTTAATGACTCAGCAGGATTCTGGGGGAGAGGTGTACCTCTTAGACTTCAGTTTCTGTTTTTAGACAATTGGTTTGATTCTGATGTCTAGGCTCTTGTATATCATGCTGCCCTGAAAACAGGAGTGCATGTGTCATCTCGAATTCTGATTTTCTCTGGATCTAAGCCCAGGAGTGGGAGAGTAGGATAGCCCAATCAGAGGTGTCAACTAAAATTTATAGTCACAACCTGGAAGGAGAGAGTTATTTTCTTTGGTGGGAACGTTGAGGACTCTGAGCCCAGGAGATAGCATCTCGATAGCTCTGAGAAAACTGCGAGAAGGCAGGAGGGGAAGTCAGGCTACAAGCAAATTTGCGACAAAGGCAACAGGCACTCTGAATATGAAAGATCAGGTATCAAATTGAGGACTTTAGCATTCTGTGCATGGGAAGATGTAAGCCTCTGGGTTCCCTGAATTCATATGCATCTCAGCTATCTGGGGTGAATCCTGTTTCCTTGTTCACCTTGCTTCTTGCATCATTCCCCAGCTCCTCAGCAATCACCTCGAGGGTGGCAGCGTCTGCAGGATTGCTGTTTTGGGAGTCTTCGTTCACATTTGGAGGCCAGAAATCACTGATGGCGGTGACATTTCTTGTTTACTAATACGGCAGGAGGTATTTTCATTTCACAGGAGGTTCTCCTATGCTTAGTTTTTTTTTTAAAGACATCCCTATGCTGCTTTTCTTATTTCCTGTACCCATTTGCATCCATACGAAGAGGGAAGGAGGATTCCTTTTTCTCTGAGTCCTCTGTGGGACTTAGTTTGAGTAGATCTTTTTGATACTGGTCTTTCTGAGCAATATGAGGTGATTTCTTGTGATGGGTTTGATTGGCCTCATTTTAGGAGGTAGTCACATGGAGAAGGCGACGGCACCCCACTCCAGTACTCTTGCCTGGAAAACCCCATGGACGGAGGAGCCTGGTGGGCTGCAGTCCATGCGGTCGCTAAGAGTCAGACACAACTGAGCGACTTCAGTTTCCCTTTTCACTTTCATGCATTAGAGAAGGAAATGGCAACCCACTCCAGTGTTCTTGCCTGGAGAATCCCAGGGACGGGGGAGCCTGGCGGGCTGCCGTCTATGGGGTTGCACAGAGTCGGACACGACTGAAGCGACTTAGCAGCAGCAGCAGCAGCAGCAGCAGCAGCAGCATGTGGAGTACGAGTTCCCTGGTGGCTCAGAGAATAAAGCATCTGCCTGCCATGTGGGAGACCCGGGTTCGATCCCTGGGTTGGGAAGATGCCCTGGAGAAGTAAATGGCAACCCACTCCAGTACTCTTGCCTGCAGAATCCCATGGACAGAGGAGCCTGGCAGGCTACAGTCCACGGGGTTGCAGAGTCGGACATGACTGAGCGAGTTCACATGTGGAGTATATTTCCAAGTGCTTTTGGACTTTACACAGAGTGAGTACAATGTACCTCTTGAAATTGGGCCCTGCTTTGAATTATTTTTTGATGATTTTCCCAGGGACATTACTTGAAGGGCAGGTGCCATTTACAGCCTCTCAGGCCTTTTGAATAAAATTAGGCTTCTCTGGTAGCTCAGTCAGTAAAGAATCTGCCTCCTACGCAGGAGACCTGGGTTTGATTCCTGGGTCGGGAATTTCCCCTGGAGAGGAAATGGCAACCCACTACAGTATTCTTGTCTGGAAAATCCCATGGGCAGAGGAGCTTGGCAGGGTAGAGTCCATGGGGTCACAAAGAGCTGGACACGATTGAGCAACAACCACTACAGGCCTCCTGAATAGTAAGACTTCTTGAGAACTGGTTTTAAAGTTGTTTTACTGGAGGCAGCCACAAGGTGGCAGCAGTTCTTCATGCTCAACTCGTTCCTTGGGCAAGCAGAGCCTCTGGGAAAATCCTGTGCATGGATAGTCAATTGGAGTGAAATACTTTGGCCACCTGATGCGAAGAACAGACTCATTGGAAAAGACCCTGATGCTGGGAAAGATTGAAGACAGGAGGAGAAGGGGATGCCAGAGGATGAGATGGTTGGATGGCATCGATGTCCGACTCGATGGACATGAGTTTGAGTAAGCTCTGGGAGTTGGTGATGGACAGGGAAGCCAGGCGTGCTGTAGTCCAAGGGGTTGCAAAGAGCTGGACACGACTGAGCGACTGAACTGAACTGTGCCAGGGGAAACACCAAACACCCAAAGGTTTGTGTTTCGTTACTTCTTCCCCCTTACCCTTGATCCACAGAACTCTTCCTAACTCCTCTTCCCTGGGTTGGGAAGATCCCCTGGAGAAGGAAATTGGCAACCCACTCCAGGCTTCTTGCCTGGGAAGACCCACTGACAGAGCAGCCTGTTGGACGGTGGTCCATGGGATCACAAAGAGTTGAGCATGTCAGAGCACACACGCACTATGGGGAACCCAAGCCTGGCTTGGTAACATGTATAACTCAGACACTTAAAAGTCACAATATCTGTGAATTCCTAATACCCAGACCAGTGTGTTTTAAATGCAGATAAAATGCTCCTATTTCTCACGCAACTCGGGGGAACTCACTGAAAGGTTTTGCTGCCCACACCAAGGGGCAGTTCAGATGCTCACCCTGGTGTGTAAATAAATAACGCTCAGGTGAATCCATGTAAAATGCTACGGTGTAGAGGTATTACGTTTTATTATTTACTTTGTGGTTCCAGTAACTATTTGCTCCAGGAAAAACATAAAGAATTCTGAATAATGAACATTGGGCTTCTGATTAGCTATAACTTATGAAATTCATGGTTTCTCTGATGGCTCCTTATGGCTTCTGAAGTGAGGAAATTGTAAGCATACAAAGAACAACTTTGACCCACATCCTAGTAAACAGGCAAAGCTAGTGAAAAGTATAAAGAAGAAGAAAAAAAACCAGACCATTGCAGGTCCTGGAAATTGGCCAGTCCTCCAGTCCCCAGCATCATGTTAAAGAACACAATTAAAAGGCAAGTTTTAGGGTTTGGAAATGGCAACCCACTCCAGTGTTCTTGCCTGAAGAATCCCAGGGACAGGGGAGCCTGGTGGGCTGCCGTCTATGGGGTTGCACAGAATTGGACACGACTGAAGTGACTTAGCAGCAGCAGCAGCAGCAGGGTTCCATCTCCTGTCTGTCTCCTTGGGAAATAAATCTCTTCTGTGAAAGGTACACTGTGGTAGCTGAGGCCTGAGGGTGGAGGGCTGCAGGCCCAAACATCAAAGTGATTAATCTAACCAAGTTAATGCAGATGATTTTCAGCACTTGAGTTGGGTATTTCGAGTATGTCGTCTATCTCCTGCATGGTATAATGTTGACTGTCCTTAGTTAATGTCTCTATTTGATCATGGTCAACTTCAACAGGTCTACCTGAGTGTGGAGCATCGTCCAGTGAGAAATCTCCAGCATAAAACTCCACAAACCCCTTTGGACACAATGAAACAATGTGGGCTCAGGGGACTCCTGGAGCCCAAAAAACTGGAAGAGGCAGGAAGGACCCTGTGCTGGAGCCTCTGGAGGGACCCCAGCACTGGGACACCCTGACCACAGACGGCTGGTCTCCAGCCTGAGAGGGGACAGGCTTCCAGTGTTCAGAGCCTCCGTGTGTGGTCATTTGTCACCGCTGCCCCAGGAAGCTCGTGCAGCTGGTGGGAAGCTCCCTGCCCTGTTCTAAAGCCTCCCTCCCATTAGCGGCAGGCCCCTGCACCGGTGCTGTTTGCACTAACCATGAGGTTCATGCTGAGCCTGGCTCCCCTTCTGGGCACTGGTATTCTGGAGGGAGAGGGCAGACACCACCACATGACCAGCCCCCAGCAGGGTGCCAAGTCTCCAGTGAGCTTCCCTGGGGAGTTGGGGTGAGGGTGACTGTCAGGGCTCCGCCCTTTGTTATGGGGGAAGAGACACCCTAGACACCCTTGAGGGGGGAGAGGCACGATGGGTGAGTGACTGGCTCAGGGCCCCCACCGGTGCCTTCCCACTGCGCCCTGAGGCCCCTCTCAGCTGTGAGGATCCCATCCGGTGCTGAGCCCTGGAGCCCCCCAGCAGGTCCTGAGATGAGGTGGCCATGCAGACCCCACCCCTTCCTCCACATCTGGCAGGTGGGACACCCCTTCTCCTTGTCACTCCAGAAACCCTGCAGACCCTGGCATGTCTAGTAGATGGGACACCCCTTCTTGCCACTCCAGGAGCGGTTCTGGAGCTGATCTGTGAGTGGTTCTGTGGTTGAGGGCTGAGCCCCTGTTGCTGCACCGCCCCCCTCCCCCCAACCTTCCCTACACAGTCATCCAGAGCAAGCTGTCTGCCCTGTTGCCTGAATGCCCCCTTCCACTCAGTATTCTCAAGAAAGGATCAGGGGTACTGTAGCATCATCTGAAACCTTCTTTAATAGGGGTGTCCTTGGTCACAACACTTTAACCTTGTTCACATCTTTAGCAGGATGTAACAAAAGTCTTTAAGGTAAAGGGTCTAGAGAGAAGAGAGGAAGCTACAAACAAAACCAGATGGGACCAGCTGGGACCACAATGGCGGTGAATCTGACTTCCAACAGACACCGAATCTCATTGTATGTTGATTTTAGTGTATTATTGATGTAGGAGATAGATGGGCTCCAGATGAGACATTTATAACTGGCCTCCTGTTTGCATTTCATGGGGCACGAAGATATGGACTTCCGGCTGGATGCTTACAATTGTTAGCATTTCTGAGAGAAGAGATAGGCAGGCTTCAGGCTAGGTATTTATAATCAGCCTCCTGTTTGCCCTTTGAAATGGAAATAACAGAGAGTAAATAGCTAGTGTTTGTCTCTTGTAAACACCTTAAGGTAATAGTCATGGCAAAGACAAAGAGGGGGAAAAAGCCTGTATAAGTAAAGGATTAGGAGATCTCTGGCCCAACCCCACTCTTTTGGGACAAGGGAGACACTACACGTGCACAGAAAGTTTTCTTGTGGGTCAGAACTCAAGAGAGAATGCCAGGCCATAATGAGTCTTGATCCTCCCAGAAGCCTTCACTTTGAGATCCATCTTGGCTAAGGGGTGAGTGTGCACCCAGGAGAGGGTCCCAGGGTAGGTCAGGTGTGGGAAAATAAGCCAGATAATTGAGCTGAAGAAAGACAAAGACCCGGAAGAATTGCCCTATATAAATGACTTAACTGCCTCTTTACTGTGCTCCCCCTCACTGGGGGTGAGGGGAGACGCCCACACCCTTTCTCTGCCTTGCTTCTATCTTAACAAACCATTTCTCCATGTACTCTCCCACTTGTTGTTATGGTATGTGTCTAATAATAAATTTTATATCTGCATTTACAATTTCTGCCTCCGTGGTAAAAATATTTTTTTACTGGGGGCGAAGATCCAGGGAAAATTAGCTTCTAGCCTCTAACCCTTGATGGTCTGGTGGCTAGGATTCCTGATTCTTATCCAGGCTTCCCAGTTTCAATTCCTGGGCAGGGAATTAAGACCTCTTCACATCATTGCTTGCTGCTAACTCGATCATTATATTAAGTGACATAGCAATCGTTGACCATGACCCAACACGAAGAACCAAAAAAAGGTAAAAAGGAAGTGGCGCCCCACTAACTTGGAAAAACCCTGCCCTTCCCCTAAATATACCTGTCCCTCCTCCCTTTGTCTTTACTGTTTAAAATCAAACCACTCTCTCCAGGTGGGCGAGAAGTTGAGCTGTGAACTTTGTTCCCACTTCTGCGTTCTTTGGCCTCTGAAGAAAGCCTGTGCTGTGTTGGTCTCAGCTTTGGTTTCATAATTACCTGCTTGAACCCAAATGGACAAAGGGCACCTTCCTTGTTGAGGCAGAGAGCCTCAGCCAAGCTAGGGCCTGAGCAGGGTCCACAGGTCCAACTTGGTGACAGTCTGTAAGGGGACGGTGGTCTCTGTGGGGTGCGTGGGGGTCTGGACTGTGTGCTGACCCCACACGCCTGACACCACACGCCTGACACCACCTGACAGTCTGACTCGGTGACACTGGCTGCAGGGAGTCCCGTCAGGAGGGACCCAGAAGCAGCATTTGGAGACAGATCAGATGTGCCTTTTCATGGGCTGTGGGTGTACTGGGTATTAGGACTTTGCATGTAGACAACAAAACCGTTAGAACTCATGAGTGCTGCGGACTTGAAACCTACGTGCAGTAGGGCAAGAGCTCCTACTGGACCCTGGGTTGGAAACTTCTGCACAGGTGATGGTCACAGTAGTGCTTCCTTGCCAAGTCCTCCAGGGCTCCCTGGTGGGCACAGCTGGACCCACACCCCACAGGCTTCCCGACCCAGAACATGAAGGGCTAATGCTGGCAGGGCCTGGGGACCAGAGCAGTCATTCCACCAACCACCAAAGCTGAGCCCATCCCAGGCTCTGCTGCAAGTCTGCTCGCATTTGCTCTCTGGATCCTGAAGAAAACAAGGGAAACAAGGGCTGTGAGTCTCATATTGATGGTGTTCTGTGGAATTTCCATGAGACCGCTTTCTGCCCTGTTCTGAGCAAATGACTAGTCAGTCCATGCTACCATCACCTCACAAGCAGGCTGAGAGGCTGAGGCTCCAAGAAGCCAAGTAACCCACCCAGAAGGACAGATGTGCAGCCATGGAGTGGGGTCTGTGCCCACCACCCTCCCAGGGTGACTGCCCATTCAAAGCGCGTTCACATCTGCCCCCTTCAACCCCTCCTGGGGCAGCTCCCAGAGCCTCCTCTAAGGGGGACTCATTCACCTTCTTTCACCAGGACTCTTGTCTCACAGTCCTGTTTCTGGATCAGCTGTTACTTGTCACTCTGAAGTGGATTCAGTCTCACGTCACCAGGGCTGCTTTCCTGGATTACACGCACCACCTGCTCATCCACTCCTAGCTCAGACCAGAAAGATCCCCTCAGGCCCCGAACCCCATGGCTCTGCCTGGGGCGCCCACTTCCCTCTGGCCTGGTCCTTCCCTCACATGTCCCCTGCAGGGTCACCAGGAGCTCCCCCTGATGGGGGCAGGCTGTCTGCTCTGTCCTGGGGAGGCCTCCGTGGTGTCAGATGCAAGAAACAACAGGTGCCTGTGCCGGCCCACCCCCTGCCCCCCCTGCACAGCAGCCAGCGCCTGCCTCCTGACCTCCTCACTCTGGGTGGGCTCAGGGTGGGCTCAGGGGCCCCACTGTGTGTTCTGGTTCTCATCCCAGTGCTGCCCATGGG
The DNA here is from genome assembly GCF_029378745.1 of Bos indicus. Taxonomy (NCBI): domain Eukaryota; kingdom Metazoa; phylum Chordata; class Mammalia; order Artiodactyla; family Bovidae; genus Bos; species Bos indicus. The sequence goes on along the minus strand of NC_091773.1, from coordinate 19,218,758 downwards.
GGAGTCGCTAAGCTAATCTGTGCCTGCTGCACAGAGAGGGTCCTCGTTCACACACTCCTCCCAGGAGCACACGGTTCTGGTGGGCAGGCTCCTCCAAGGATATGGGGTTCACCTGGGCAGGTACCCCACAAGGCTCAGCAGCCAGGAACCAGGTACAGAGCCCTCATTGCAGAGCACCCCCAGTCCACCTGTTGGTCAGGTCTGACCCTTAGCCCCTCAGAGCAGGACCTGAACTAACAAACAGCTGCTCCTGGACAGGTCAGTGGCCCTGGGCTTCACAATGCAGCTTCCTTCCACCGATTCTTCCAGAGACTTCCACTGTACCCAGGCACTGGGGCTCTGTCTCCACACACCACCCCTCATCTCCCTGACATCTGGGTTCCTCTCTTTAGGAGAGGGTCTTCTTGAAATTACCTCCCACTAGTGGGCCAGATAAAATGATTAGAAAACAAGCCAGAGCTCCAGGTCATGACCCTCTCAGGACCCACCTGTTCCTTGCACCTGGAGGGCACAGCAAAGCCTATTTTCTGAAACTGTGAGACCCTGACGCGGGAGGATTGGCTGACCTGACCCGGCCGGCCAGCCCTTCCCGGGTGTGTCTGGGTTGAGGTCTCCGTAAGCGAGTGTAAGAGTGCCTGCCGCTGTACTCTACACCATACTCCGTTGGATGTGTGGCGCTGGGCTGGCGAGAGGGCCTCCGGGCTGCTGTTTGTGATCAGGTCTTTTCTAGACCAGGTAAGGAATCAGTATGTCACCCACACCTGCTGTTGGATGTCTCCCCAGACGGGGGTGAGGAAGCAAGAAAAAAGACAGTGGGAGCCAGAACTGGGGAGGTAACTCAGGTAGGGAAATGGAAATCTTCCAGAAGAGCCCCCTGGGTCAGGACCATCCCGCCTGGCCTGAACCAGTCAACTTGGCAAGCGTGCTGTCACTGGGATGGCTCCAAGCCCTTTCCTCCAGCCTGTGAGGTCTTTGCTCATATTCAGGTGTTTTACCTGGGAAGAGTGGATGAGGTTAAGGAGCAGCTAGCCTGGGGCTCAGCCGAAGTTTACTTAGAGATGCCTCTGTGTGGTCCCCTAACTTCCCACTGAGGATGCTCCTTGGGGGAGGGTGGTGGAGGGGGCGGAGTAAGGGGGCGGAGAGACAGAGGAAGGGCTGCTGGCTGCATGTAAGTCCCCACCCCTGACCATCTTCAGAATTGATCATCAGTGTAGCAAGTATCTTAACTGGGTTTTCACCTGTGTAACTGGTGGGTCCTCAATTAGCAATGTGAACAGTGACATTAAATGTTCTTAGGACTGAGACACTACACCACGTGTACAGGTGTAAGAACCCGGGGAGGTGTGTGCAGCCAGTACCCTAGGGATGGGCTTCAGACTTGACCCCTTAACATTCTGGGGTCCAGCCACTGCTTTAGCATTTCTGAGGGCCCAGTGCTGACTCCAAGGGTTCTGTAATCCAGCCTCCATCTGCCTTTAGTGAGACCCACACTTCTAGGATCCTACAGAACAGGGTCTGTGGGACTTCTCTGTGGCTTCTCTAACAAATGACCATGAGCTGGGTGGTTTAAAACAACAGTTCATCCTCCCCCAGTCCTGCAGACTAGATTTCCGAGATCAAGATGGTGCGGCCCTCCAGGGGCTCCAGAACGGGGTCCTTCCTGCTTTTCCCAGTTTCTGGGGCTCCAGGGGTCCCTGGGCTTGCACCCCCCATCTTTGCCTTCGTCTTCATGCAGCTTGTCCTCTGTGTTTGTCTCCCTTCTTTTGTCTCTTACAAGGAACCTGCTAATTGATTGAGGGCCACCCACACCCAAGATGAGCTCACCTCAACATCTTTAAATGCATCTGCAAAGACCCTTTCCCCAGATATGTCTTATTCACATGTTCTGGGGGGACATATCCTTTGAGGCCACTGTTCAACCCATTGAAAGTGAAAATCACTCAGTTGTGCTCAACTTTTTGTGACCCCATGGGCTATAGCCTGCCAGACTCCTCTGTCCATGGAATTCTCCAGGCCAGAATACTGGAGTGGGTAGCCATTCCCTTCTCCAGGGGATCTTCCCAACCCAGGGATCAAGCCCAGGTCTTCTGCATTACAGGCAGATTCTTTACCATCTCAGCCACCAGAGAAGCCCATTAGCTCAGTTCAGTTCAGTCGCTCAGTCGTGTCCGACTCTTTGTGACCCCGTAAATTGCAAGGAGATCCAACCTGTCCATTCTAAAGGAGATCAGCCCTGGGTGTTCTTTGGAAGGAATGATGCTAAAGCTGAAACTCCAGTACTTTGGCCACCTCATGCTAAGAGTTGAGTCATTGGAAAAGACTCTGATGCTGGGAGGGATTGGGGGCAGGAGGAGAAGGGGACGACAGAGGATGAGATGGCTGGATGGCATCACTGACTCAATGGACATGAGTTTGAGTGAACTCCGGGAGATGGTAATGGACAGGGAGGCCTGGCATGCTGTGAGAAGCCCATTATCTGTGTATAAAATCATGCTCATTTTAGGAGAGTACCAAGGTCCCATATAGACTGGCACAGACAGCAGCCATGTGAGCGGGGGTCTGGAGGGATTGAGGACCGTGGAGTCACCTGGAAAGGATCAAGGCCTGGCTTCATCAGAAAGTGAGCCCTTCCACCATGGGGCCCATGAGAACAGTCACTCCATTCTACCCATGGAAATTGGCCCATGGTCAAGTTCAGAAGTGTCTACCTTGAAAAACTGGTTCTTCTGGATGTCATCATCAATACCATGATTTAACCAGTAACTACAGGGTTGGGGGTAGAGGAGAATTAGTGTGGAGACTGGCCATGGGCTCTGGAGGAGGTGCTGACAGTCACTGGGGCACAAGGAAGTGGGAGCCTGGGAGGCCCCTGTTACTGAACCAAATTTGGGTCCACATGCCTGAGTTCAATAAAGCAAGTCTACTGAGGCCAGGTTGTAGTAAAGGAAAGTGAAGCGATAATTATAAAAGTACTGATACAAAGAGGACAGGCGGCTTGTGCTCTAAACCCTGAACTCCCTGAAGGGTTTCGGGAAAGCAGTTATATGGAAGAGGAAAAGTTAAAATTTTACATAACCTCCTGCTCATTGTGCCTCTGTAACTCAGCTTGCTCCTTGCAAAGTCTGGATCACGTAGGTCACGTAGTCTCAGAAAGTGGGGACTTACAATACTAGCAACTGGAGCTTATCTCACTCACCCTTGTCCTGCTCTTTGCAATCACCTAGCCCCTGCAAAACTGCTTAATCATGCCTGTGCATGTAAAGATCAGGCATCCTCCTCAGCATCTTGAGCACTGTCCCCAAGCACGCAAAACCCCTTAGTTTAAACCAGCCTATTACCAGCGAGAGTTGTCCACTATAGTCTGTCTATAAGAACTCTGTAACCCCTTTGTTTGGGGCTCAGAGCTTGGAGTGTTAACTCCTCTGGGTCCACCAGCGTAATAAACCTGAGTTCTCCAACTCTCCGAGTGTGGTGCTTGGTTTCTTTTCTTTTCTTTTCTTTTATTTTTAAACTTTACATAATTGTATTACTGGTTTCTGCAACAGTACAGGCCACATGAGGGAGGGGGTCACAGAGTATGTGATCCACTGGTGATCCACGGTTTTCTGGTTGGTCAGGTAACAGGCAGCTAACCTCACAAATTCTCAGGCACTGGAAGCTCTGGGGGTTAGGTGTTCATGCTCATCAAGTAGTTTAACTTTTTCCATTCAATGGGGATTTTAGCATCTGTAAAACAACTCAGGGAGTGTGCATCAGATACCATTATCTCCATACTTCAGAGAGGAGCTACGGCAGAGGATCTGGGATGGGGTCTGTCCTGGGAAGGCCCCATAGGCTCCTGCTATCTGGGGTCTGCAGCCAGGGAAGGTGGGGTTGCCTCCTGGGCATGGGGAGCAGCAGGATCGCAGTCCTCCAAGGGTCCTGTTAACCCCAAGGTGAGATGGGGAGGCAGCGGATGGACAGATGTATCTGGCGGGGGAGATGTGTCCAGGCCAGAAATGTCACTGAAATCATCTCCAGGAGGAAGAGGAAAGGCCAGAAGGGTGCCAGGTGTGTCACAGCCAACCCCATGCAGGTGATGGTGGTTTTTTGGAAGCAACTCAGAGCTGGAAGGACTGGCCCTCAGGAGCTCAGCTTCATTCTCTTGTTCCTTTGTAAAACATGGTGTCCAAGTTTGAGAGACCATCAGGAGACTTCTGAATCCAGTGCTGTTGTGGCTTCATCAAAGGGGCTCAGGCCCTGCCTACATCCCCACTGGGGATGAAGCCCACCAGTGCACTGGGGTCCACACACTTCAGGGAACCCTCTGCCCTCAGGAATGGTTTTCCTTCTTCCATCCAGCTGCTGGTCAGAGGCCCACATTCTCCCATCCTAATTCGACCCCCAGAACCTGAGGAGTAGTCCAGTGTATAGGTGTACCACTCAGTCTTCATGTTCCTGTTGCTGGACATTTTGGTGGACTTTGTGTCTTGGCTATTGTAAATATGCTTCCCTGAAAACAGGGGTGCACATGTCATTTCAAATTGTGATGTTCTCCAGATCTGAGCCCAGAAGTGGGGCTGCTGGAACCCATGGCCCCTCTGTTTACTTTTTAAAGGAAACTTCTGCTGTTTTCCATTGTGGCTGCACCCTGTGCATCCCCACTCAGAGTGTAGGAGGATTTCATTTTCCCTACATCCATTTATTCTTTGGAGATCCTGATGATGGCCATTCTGACCGGTGGAAGGGGATTCCTCAGTGTAGATTTTATTAGCATGGGTTTAATAATGAGTGGGTCTTCCTTGGTGTGGCTCAGCATGAAAGAATCTGCCTGCAATGCAGGAGATGTGAGAGATTCAGGCTTGATCCCCAAGTCAGGAAGATCCCCTGGAGAAGGAAATGGCAACCCACTCCAGTATTCTTTCCTGGAAAACTCCCGGACAGAGGAGACTAGCAGGCTATAGTCCATGGGGTGGCAGAGTCAGGCATGACTGAGAAACTGAGCACAGTAATGAGTGAGGGGGGATGTCTTTTCAGGTGTTTGATTCATGTATAGCTAGATATATGTGTGTTCTTTTTCAGGTTCTCTTCCAATATAAGTTATTATGGAGTGTTGAGGAGGGTTCCTTGTGCTATGTGGTGGGTCCTTGTGGGTGATTTTATAAAGAGTGGTGTGTATATGTAAATCTGGACCAGCTCATTTTTCCCTGCCCTCCTCTTTTCCTCCTTGGGAACCATAAGTTTCTTCTTGGGAACCATAAATCTGTGAGGCCGTTTCTCTTTGGTAAAGAAGTTCATCTGTCTCCATTTCTAGATTCCACCTAGAAGTGATACCATATGATTCTTGTCTTGCCCTGTTTCTCCTACTTCACTTAGAATGATCACCTCTACTTTCCTCCCTGTGGCTGGAAATGTCTTTATTTGATCCTTTTTAATGGCCCCATATGCTTAACAGTTGATCTTTCAGCACAAACTCTGCAGGCCAGAAGGGAATGGCAGGATGTATTTAAAGTACTGAAAGGGAAAAATCTACAACCAAGATTACTGTACCCGGCAAGGATCTCATTCAAAATTGAGGGGAAAATAAAAAGCTTTTCAGACAAGCAAAAGTTAAAAGAATTCAGTACTACCAAACCAGCTTGACAACAAATATTAAAGGGACTTATATAGTCAAGAAATACAAGAGAAGAAAAAAAGATCTACAAAATCAACCCTAAACAATTAAGAAAATGGCAATAGGAATATATATATATCATGGAGAAGGCAATGGTACCCCATTCCAGTACTCTTGCCTGGAAAATCCCATGGGCGGAGGAGCCTGGTGGGCTGCAGTCCATGAGGTCACTAAGAGTCGGACATGACTGAGTGACTTCAGTTTCACTTTTCACTTTCATGCATTGGAGAAGGCAATGGCACCCCACTCCAGTACTCTTGCCTGGAAAATCCCAGGGACGGGGGAGCCTGGTGGGCTGCCTTCTATGGGGTCGCACAGAGTCGGACACAACAGAAATGACTCAGCAGCAGTAGCAGCAGCAGCAGTATATATATATATATATATATATATATATATATATATATCAATAATTATTTTAAATGTAAATGGATTAAATGTTCCAACCAAAAGACACACACTAGCTGAATGGATACAAAAACAAGACCCATATCTATGGTGTCTACAAGAAATCCACTTCAGACCTCAAGACACATAAAGACTGAAAGTGAGAGGATTGAAAAATATATTCCATGCAAATGGGAAGCAAAAGTAAGCTGGAGCAGCAATCCTTGTATTAGACAAAATAGACCTTAAAACAAAGAAGACTGCAAGAGATAAGGAAGGACACTACATAATGATCAAAGGAGCAATCCAAGAGGAAGACATAACAATTGTAAATATCTATGCACCCAACATAGGAGCACCTTAACACATAAGACAAACACTAACAGACATAAAAGGAGAAACTGACAATAACACAATAATAGTGGGAGATTTTAACACCCTACTCACACCAATGGACATATCACGAAAACAGAAGATTAATAAAGAAACACGAATCTTAAATGATATGATAGATGAGCTGGATCTCATTGATATCTTCAGGACATTCCATCCAAATGCAGAAGAATACACCTTCTCAAATGCACATGGAACATTCTCCAGGATAGACCACATCTTGGGTCACAAATCAAACCTCAGTAAATTTAAGAGAATTGAAATTGTATCAAGCATCTTCTCTGATCACAAAGCTATGAGACTAAACATTAATTACAAGAAAAAAACTGTAAGAAACACAAACACATGGAGAATAAACAATACATTTCTAAATAACCAGCAGGCTGCTGAAGAAATTAAAAAAGAAATCAAAAAATTTCTAGAAACAAATGACAATGAAAACACAACAACTCAAAACCTATGGGATGCAGCAAAAGCAGTCCTAAGAGGGAAGTTTATAGCAATACAATCCTACCTCAAGAAACATGAAATATGTTGAATAGACAACCTAATTTTACACCTAAATCAACTGGAAAAAGAAGAAGAACAACAAAAAAACCAAACCAAAATAGTAGAAGGAAAGAAATCATAAAGATAAGAGCAGAAATAAATGAAAGAAACAATAGTAAAGATTAATAAAACTAAAAGCTGGTTCTTTGAGAAGATAAACAAAACTGACAAGCCTTTAGCCAGACTCATCCAGAAAAAAAGAGAGAAGAATCAAATCAAGAAAATTAGAAATGAAAAAGGAGAAGTTACAACAGACAATGCAGAAATACAAAGGATTATAAGAGACTATTATGAACAACTATATGGCAATAAAATGGATAACCTGGAAGAAATGGACAGATTCTTAGAAACGTTCAATCTTCCAAGGCTGAATCAGGAAGAAATAGACATTATGAACAACCCGATTACAAGCACTAAAATTGAAGCTGTGATCAAAAATCTCCCAAGAAACAAAAGCCCAGGTCCAAATGGCTTCACAGGAGAATTCTATCAAACATTTAGAGAAGAGCCAATGCCTATCCTTCCAAAACTCTTTCAAAAAATTGCAGAGGAAAGAACACTTCCAAACTCATTATACAAGGCCACCATCACCCTGATACCAAAACTAGACAAAGACAACACAAAAAAAGAAAACTATAGGCCAATATCATTGATGAACATAGATGCAAAATTCCAGGAATTCAAGGATTCTTCAATATATGCAAGTCAATCAATGTGATGCACCATATTAACAAATTGAAAACAAAAATCCATATGATGATCTCAATAGATGCACTAAAAGCCTTTGGCAAAATTCAGCACCCATTTATGATTAAAACTCTTCAAAAAATGGGCATAGAAGGAACCTACCTCAACATAGTAAAGGCCATATATGATAAGCCTACAGAAAACATTATTCTCAATGGTGAAAAACTGAAAGCATTCCCCCTAAGATCAGGAGCAAGACAAGGGTGTCCACTATTATTCAACATAGTTCTGGAAGTCCTAGTTACAGCAATCAGAGAAGAAAAAGAAATAAAAGGAATTCAGATGAGAAAAGGAGAAGTAAAGCTATCACTGTTTGCAGATGACATGATACTGTAAACAGGAAACCCTAAAGACAGTATCAGAAAATTACTAGAGTTAATCAATGAATTTAGTAAAGTTGCAGGATACAAAATCAATACATATAAATCATTTGCACTTCTATACACTGACAATCAAAAATCAGAAAGAAATTAAGGAATGAATCCCATTCATCATTGCAACAAAAAGAATTAAATATCTAGAAATAAACTTACCTAGAAGACAAAAGAACTGTACACAGAAAAGTATAAGACGCTGATGAAAGAAATCAAAGAGGACATAAACAGATGGAGAGATATTCCATGTTCCTGGGTAGGAAGAATCAATATTGAGAAAATCACTATACGACCAAATGCAATCTACAGATTCAATGCAATCCCTAACAAATTACCAATGGAATTTTTCACAGAACTAGAACAAAAAATTTCAAAATTCATATGGAAACACAAAAGACCCCAAATAGCCAAAGCAGTCTTGAGAAAGATGAATGAAACTGGAGGAATCAACCTTCCTGACTTCTGATTATACTACAGTCATCAAACAGTATGATACTAGCACAAAAACAGAAATATAGACCAATGGAACAAGATAGAAAGCCCGGAAATGAACCCATGCACCTATGGGTACCTTATTTTTGACAAAGGAGGCAAGAATATACAATGGGGCATAGACAGCCTGTTCAGTAAATGGTGCTGGGAAAACTGGACAGCTACATGTAAAAGAATGAAATTAGAACATTTCCTAACACCATACACAAGATAAACTCAAATGGATTAAAGACCTAAATGTAAGACCAGAAACTATAAACCTCTTAGAAAATGAGGCAGAACACTGGATGACATAAATCAAAGCAAGATCCTCTATGACCCACCTCCTAGAGTAATGGAAATAAAAAACAAAGGTAAACATGTTGGACCTGATTAAACTTAAAAGCTTTTGCACAGCAAAGGAAACTATAAGCAAGGTGAAAAAACAACCTCAGAATGGGAGAAAATAATAGCAAATGAAACAACTGGTAAAGGATTAATTTCCAAAATATACAAGCAGCTCATACAACTCAATGCCAGAAAACCAAACAACCTAATCAAAGAGTGGGAAAAAGACCTAAACAGACATTTCTCCAAAGAAGACATACAGATGGATAACAAATGCATGAAAAGATACTCAACATCGCTTATTATTAGAGAAATGCAATCAAAACCACAATGAGATATCACCTCATGCTGGTCAGAATGGCCATCGTCAAAATGTCTACAAACAGTACATGCTGAAAAGAGTGTGGAGAAAAGGCAATGCTCTTGCACTGTTGGTGAGAATGTAAATTGATACAGTCACTATGGAAGACAGTATGGAGATTCCTTAAAAAATTAGGAATAAAACCACCAGCAATCCCACTCCTAGGCATATACCCTGAGGAAACCAAAATTGAAAAAGGCACATGTATCCCATTGTTCATTGCAGCACTATTTACAATAGCTAGAACATGCAAGTAACCTAGATGTCCATCAACAGATGAATGGATAAAGAAGTCGTGGTACATATACACAATGGAATATTACTCAGCCATAAAAAGGAACACCTTTGAGTCAGTTCTGATGAGATGGATGAACCTAGAACCTATTATACAGAGTGAAGTGAGTCAGAAAGAGAAAAATAAATATTGTATTCTAACACACATATATGGAATCTAGAGAATGGTACTGAAGAATTTATTTACAGGGCAACAATGGAGAAAAAGACATAGAGAATAGATTTATGGACATGGGGAGAGGGGAGGAAAGGGTGAGATATATGGAAAGAGTAACATGGAAACTTATATTACTATATGTAAGATAGATAGCCAATGGGAATTTGCTGTATGGCTCAGGAAACTCAAGCAGGGGCTCTGTATTGACCTAGAGGGGTGGGATGGGGAGGGAGATGGAACGGAGGTTCAAAAGGGACGGGATATATGTATACCTATGGCTGATTCATGTTGAGGTTTGACAGAAAACAACAAAATTCTGTAAAGCAATTATCCCTCAATAAAGAAAAAAAAGAAAAAGAAAAAAAAGTCACCCAAATCTCCCTGTTGCCAAAAAAAAAAAAAAAGAAAGAAAAAATGAAAAATGATAAGTGTGTAGATGTCATCTTGAAGTCCTGGCAAGCACTATCAAGATTGTTCCGTCATCAATTTCAATCACTGACACATGGTAAATTCACTCTTGACAGACCAGAGACTGGGCTTACAGAATGTTCCAACTTAGTGAGCTCCTCTGTCATGCTCTCTTTCTCCAATTCTCCTTTTTTAGGTGAGTAAATAACAAGTCTGTGACCTAAGCAGAGGTTCATCTGGAGAAGAGATGTTAGTCTTTTTGAGTATGTCCCTCTAACTTTCAGGATCACTTATATTGGAGTCTCCTTCTCTTGTCTTTGCAAGAAAGAGTGCAAGCCTCCCTCTACTCTTCTTTATGGTAGGGAGAAGGAAAAGCATCCCATACTTTGGCTTCAAGAACACCATATCCTGTTATATTCTCCTACCAACTGCCCAGCCCCTTAGGTTTTCCTTTAGAAAGTAGGAAGGGGTGGGGATTGGGGAAAGGTGAGGTTAGATGTCAACAAAACCATTTTGGTTCCTCATTTGACTGCCACTCTATATTAATACCTTACAATCTATAACTCCTCTATACAAATCTTTCCACTTTACTTATTTCTCTCTGTAGTAAGTCTTTCATTTTTCTTTTCCCCTGCCTCTTCCTGACCTACTCAAAACCTTCACAAACCATCCAGTGTATATTAGCTCAACCACCTCAGCTTTGCTCTGCAACTTACCATCCAATAGGGAAGTTTATGGATCTTACAATTTAATTGTTCTACCTCACCAATGAAATGGCAAGGTAGTTGAACAGAAACTCTGCTGTGTCCATTTTCATTCTTATTGTGCTTATCCTCAATCTCTGCAGATGGCAGAAATTCATTAAACATTTCATCTTGATAATGGTACTAATAGCATCCCATAAACAGTCTGGTAACCACAGAGTTCATGAAACTGCAATTCCAGAAGCCACAATTTTACTTCCAAATTTATTTGTGCCATAATATGACTTTTAGCATGACACTTGGCAAAATTTCGCCACAGTGGGTGAGTATGAATTCTGGAATCAGATTGCCAAGATCCAAATACTGCCTTATATCAATCCTTAGTCATGATCTCTTGGGGAGTTACTTAGTGCTTCTGTATTTTCGTTTTCTTATCTTTAAACTCCTACTTATATAATCCTTCATATAATTGTTAATAGGACTCAGTGGGCTATTACCTGAAAAACATTCATCATAACTTTTCATTTTTCAATGTCTGGAAAATCACAGAAAATTTTCAATTCCTTTAGATCACATTGTAACCCTGTTTAGATTTATTTTTCTACTTCTCACATATGACCCTACATAATGTGACCTCTGTACACTTCCCCAAACCCAATCACACCATTTTCCTCTATCATATAATCCCACACATGCCCAGTGTAATCTCCTTGCCTTCAAGTATTTGCATGTGTTATTTCTTCTGCCTGGAATGTGCTTCCCAGTACTTTTCTTGGTGATTTCTTTTCATCATTCACATCCCAGGCTAAATATTACCTCCACTGAGACACCTTGCCTAACCATTCTCTGAAAAATATCCTGCACATCGCCAATAACTCTATCCAATTATTCTACCTTATTCCACTTTGGGCATTGAATTACTGTCTGAATCATATTACTAATTTCTTATATGTCTATTTTTTGTCTTTCTTCAGTGCAGTGTAAGGTTTGCTAATGTAGGACTTTTGTGAGTATTGTTCACTTCTGTACCTGGTCCCCAGTATAGTTACTGGGTTTTAGTAGATACTCAATATTTGCAGAATGAGTCTACTGGAAACTTGGCTATGGTAATACAGCTAGAGTTACAATAAATAGAGAAGCAAGTTGTCAGTTAAAGCAATAGAAAAATAATAAGGACATTTCCAATCACTGTCATCAATGCCATGACAGTGGCCAGCACAAGGTATTGTGACAACATTTAGAAGCAGTACCCAGCCCCTTATATGTGGTTCTTGGCTTCCTGAAGGGAGGAATGCCTTCATATGAGGTCTGAATGACAAGTAAGAATTATCTAAGTCTGTGAGAGAAGGTTGGGTGTTTGGGGAACAGGAGTCTCAGAAGGACTAACAAAGGGATAAGACAGAAGTGATAATGGCACTTTGTGGGATTATCAGTAGTTAATGTGGTTTAGATCAGGATATGAGGAAGGAAGTAGTAAAAGAGCACAATCAGAATAAATAAGTGAGCTTGAATGCACAATTTACTTAAATTCATATAAAGTACAATATTTTTGGAACCTATCATTTGAGTAATAACAATAATATTAATAAAGCTAATTTCTTGAGTGCTTACTCTGTGTAAGGAGATGTAAATGGTTTTCTCTCTCCTCCTATTCTGGAGACATGTTGGTTAAATGGGGAGAAAAGCAGGACATAATAAATTAAATGGTAGTTAGTCCCAAGTGGTGCTAGTGGTAAAGAATCTGCCTTCCAGTTCAGGAGACATAAGAGACGTGGGTTCGATCCCTGGGTTGGGAAGGTCCCCTGGAGGGTGGCACGGAAACCCACTCCAGTATTCTTGTCTGGAGAATCCAATGGACAGAGGAGCCTGGCAGGCTGTAGTCCATAGGGTCACAAAGAATCAAACATGACTGAAGTGACTTGGCAGCAGCAGTCCTTTCAAGGCATAGGATGGCAAGGCTCTAGGGTAAAAGGTTTAGACTGCATTGTATAAGAAACATTTGAAGTCTCCAAGGCCTTATGTTTTTCAGTCAAGAAACTCTGGAATGTTGGGGGAAACAGTTGCCATGGCAGCTAGCAGTTTTTTCCTGAGGAATTTATTTGTAAAATCTCTTGCTAAAATCAGTAAGCTTAGGCAGCATATGAAATACATATGTAGAAATATGTATGTATGAATATACATATATATGAATGTCTAAGAATATCATCATATATTTTCAGTAATAAGTGTGTGTGTTTGATGTATATTAAATGAAATAGCTAAGTTTTCCAAGTGGCCAAAATTTTACTTTTTAAGCGCCAAAAATATTTGAGTTGTTAATGTATTACATTAATACATTTATATTAGGTAAAAATAGACGAAACGTATGCATTATACCTGTAACATTATATAGCAATTACAAAGTTATTATATATTTATTAACCATATGTAATTATTACTTACTGTATAACTGTATAATGTTTGGATCTCTTGCAGAATATAAACCATGAGAGCAATGAATATTGTTTTCCCAATAACACCTCAGTGTTTTGCACATGAACCACGCTCAGTAAACATCTTTACTATCTCATCTTTGAAGAGGTAGGTGAATAAATGGATTATAGAGGTGGCCAAGAAGGAATCGGCTGCTATGGCAAAAACTCCATGAATCAATTAAAGAGCTCAGAAGCTAGAATCTCACTTGAATTGTTGAAGGTTTTAACTCTTTTCTGTTAAAATTTATTGAATGTTTCAGTGTCCTATTATGTATACTCTCTGTGTAGAACATGTGCACTGTGGAATCTCTAAACAGAAAAAAAAGAGGGCATAGTCATGATGAGTTCTTGAATAGAGTCTGGGGATCACATTGGCAGATGAGTCTGATGATATCTAAAATAAAGACAGAGATATCAAGTTTTCCTTCAAGCTCATGGCCAACCTATGTATCCCTTTGGATTATATTTGGAAAGTACATACCACGAGGAGGACAGACCTGAACAAAATAAGTTTGATATAAGTTCTAATCCCTGGATCTACAAAAGGCAAAAATGAACCAATGTTCCTTTTCTCTGGCTCTACACAGAGGATGATGGACACTTTTAAAAAATGTATAACCCTGTGCTGATTGTAACTACTATAAATATAGTTTGCAATCTTAGCAGAGGCATCAATGCCCTTGTCAATCATTTTACTTTATATTAGCAAGTGTCCTTTCATATTCCTCAATTAGTTCTTCAAAGTCTGCACTTCTCTTCTTAAATCTTTGACCCTATCCTCATTTTTCAGTAGATTTTCTTGTCTTCTTACTTTAACCTCAAAGAGAAAATAAAAGCATGTAAAAATAATGATTTTAACATCTAGGACTAGCATTTAGAAGCTCATCTGCATCATTAGCTATCTTATTTTACTCTCCCCAGTCTCAGATGAAGAGAGGTTACTGATTCTGTTGTGTCTAGTACTTTAGTCTGGGCTCCGAGTCTTCTTTAATATCTGCTTCAACTCTGTACCATTAGTTGTCCTGGCTCCATTCCATATTTTCAGCTTGCCTCTCTTGCAGTCCCTTTAGTCCCAGAAAAATATGCAATCACCTAGGTCGCCTATTTCTAAGAGACTATTTCTAGTCACTTTCTTACATCTGTTTTTACATTCACCATCAAATGTAGATTATTCAGATAATTATTTATATAAGCTCAAAAAAATAAAAAGTGAGGCTGAGGCACATAAGTGATTTGGAGAAAAATGAACAATTTCAAAATAAGGCGCATCATAGATTTATGTGCTGATTTCTCTTAATCACTTCTGATTTGCACATAAATATTCACAATCGGAATTCTGCCCTCTTTTCCACCTCATCCAATCATTCACCTAAAATGATTTACAAAGGTATAAATTTCACCCCTGGTGTCAAATGTAGTAGGTGTTTACCATGCTCTTCACCGTCTGCAGTATTTGACAAGTTACTACTCCCTTCCTTAAATTCTGTCCTTTCACTTGTTGATGTCCTTTCTTGACTTTTACAACTTCTTTCTGATTACTCTCTCTGAGTATTTTGTATGAATGTCCTGAACATTCTAATGCTCTCTCACTCCTCTCATAATTACATGCACATTAGTTCTTCAAAATCTTCACTTCTCAGATATTTAGATTCAGATTCTATCTAAATATGTCTAATATTTTGATTCTATCCTTGACTTCGTTTTTATTGGTTTTTGAAGTTTTTTTTCTCCTTATATATTCTTATTGAAATCCGTAGCATTGGTCATCATTAGAACATTCATGAGTCCCATATTGACGTTTTTAAACCTCATCTCTTGGATTAAGTCCAGAATCACATGTATAACTATCTGTTGGGGAATCCTTTTGGAATGTCCCATATACACTTCGAAATTAATGTAGTCAAATTATTTCCGCCCCCCCCCATGGAACATTTGTTCTGTATTGGCTAATGGCACCAATATACTTAGTAATCCAGGTGAGAATCTTGGAAATCCTTTTAGATTCTTCTGTCTCTCACATCCCTAAATCAAATTGTTAATCATTTCATTTCTATCCCTTTATTATTTATGCCTACATCTTTCCTCTTTATTTTCATGGCCATTGCCTTAATTCAGACTTTAACTTATCCCCTAATGATTTTCCCACCTTCAGATCTGATCCCCTCAAAGGACAGGATCCCCTATCCTTTATACTCTAGCCAGAGGGGCATTTTCATAACATGAAGATAAATATTTCGTGCTCCAACTTAAGTTATCTCTCTGACTTCTCCATTGTTAGTAACGTAAGCAGTATATAATAAGTGCTCAAAAATAGCTTTATCAATCCTGCATCTATTAACTACATGATAAATTCAGATTCCCACCTTTGAAAAGTAACTTGCCTCTTAAATATCAATTTTCACCTCCATAAGACAACAAAAAAAAAGTAGTATCTGCTTCAGAAGGCTCGTAAGAAGGCTACAGTAGATTATGCTGTAACATGGTCAATAAATTTCTAGCACATAGAATGTAGCTAATAAATATATGCATGCATGCATGCATGCATGCTAAGTCACTTCAGACATGTTTGACTCTTTGTGAACCTATGGACTGTAGCCCATCAGGCTCCTCCATCCATGGGATTCTCTAGACAAGAATATT
This sequence comes from Bos indicus, assembly GCF_029378745.1. Classification (NCBI taxonomy): domain Eukaryota; kingdom Metazoa; phylum Chordata; class Mammalia; order Artiodactyla; family Bovidae; genus Bos; species Bos indicus. Next base: position 19,202,801 of record NC_091773.1, on the reverse strand, counting down.
GGAGTAGGTTGTTAAGCCCTCCTCCAGGGGGTCTTCCTGACCCAGGGATCAAACCTGCATCTCTTATGTCTTCTGCAGGGGCAGGTGGGTCCTTTACCACTAGTGCCACCTGGGAAGTCCTAATAAATGTACAATTAGTAATAATTAGTGATGGAATAGTCTGGCCATTAAAAAATAGAGGGCATCAGTTGGGATAACAGAATAAAAAGGGTTTGGCATATTTTCAAAACAACAAAATCTATAATTACAATGGCTTCCAGGGCTGTCTTTAAGTCACCATTATGTATGTCTCTTCTGCATGTCTGTCGATGACTAATTTCCGCAGGCACATACTTAATGCACCTTCCTTTGTAAAATGACTCTTTATGTCAAAGGTTCTTATAGTCAAAAGGGAATTTGAATTTTAGAGCTGCAGTTGTCTTTAGGCATTATTCATTTCAAATTCATTCTTATATAAATTAAATAAACTGAAAGTTTGAGAATACTTCAATTTTCAAGGTACAATAGTTCTTCAATACTTCAGTTCAGTCACTCAGCCGTGTCCGACTCTTTGCGACCCCATGAATCGCAGCATGCCAGGCCTCCCTGTCCACCATTTCCTGGAGTTCACTCAAACTCACATCCATCGAGTTGGTGATGCCATCCAGCCATCTCATCCTCTGTTGTCCCCTTTTCCTCCTGCACCCAATCCCTCCCAGCATCAGAGTCTTTTCCAATGACTCAACTCTTCGCATGAGGTGGCCAAAGTACTGGAGTTTCAGCTTTAGCATCATTCCCTCCAAAGAACACCCAGGGCTGATCTCCTTGAGAATGGACTGGTTGGATCTCCTTGCAGTCCAAGGGACTCTCAAGAGTCTTCTCCAACACCACAGTTCAAAAGCATCAATTCTTCAGTGCTCAGCTTTCTTCACAGTCAAACTCTCGCATCCATACATCAGTTGGCACTAAAATCCAGGACTTTGTTTATCACCATATCCACCTCTTCATCTAAAACACAGACTCTGGTGATGAAAAGCTGGTTCATGGGACAAGAAAAGCACATTGGAAATAAATGTTTAGAAAAGAGATTTCCTGGGGCAATCATGTTTGCATGGAGATGGGAAAAGAGTCTGGACATCTGTTGTTGTTGTTCAGTCGCTCGGTCGTGACCAATTCTTTGCTACCCCATTGACTGCAGCACGCCAAGCTTCCCTATCCATCACCATCTCCATGAGCTTGCTCAAACTCATGTCCATTGAGTCGGTGATGCCATCCAACCATCTTGTCCTCTGTCATCCCCTTCTCCTGCCTTCAATCTTTCCCAGCATCAGGGTCTTTTCTAATGTCAGATCATCGCATCAGGTGGCCAAAGTATTGGAACGTCAGCTTCAGCATCAGTCCTTACAATGAAAATTCAGGATTGGTTTCCTTTAGGATTGACTAGTTTGATCTCCTTGCAGTCCAAGGAACCCTCTAGAGTCTTCTCCTACACCACAATTCAAAATTCTTTGATGCTCAGGTTTCTTTAGGGTCCAACTCTCACATCCATACATGATTACTGAAAAAAACATAGCTTTGACTATATGGACATCTGTATGTAGGGCTTTAACTTTGTTAGATTCAAATTTATATTTAAAAAATTTACAGCCTTTAATTTTCTTTTATAGAAAAATGTATATCTGCAAGCTTCCAGTCCTCTATATTTGGCTGCCGCTGCTGCTGCTGTCGCTTCAATTGTGTCCAACTCTGTGCGACCCCATAGATGGCAGCCCACTAGGCTGCTCCATCCATGGGATTTTCCAGGAAAGACTACTGGAGTGGGTTGCCATTGCCTTCTCTGCTATATTTGGCAGGTATATGTAAATTCAAGTGGTTGCACAAATGACAGCTTTTAACTGTTACAGGAAACTAATCTGTGGCCCTTAGCAACTTCATCCATTTGTTCCTTCTCAATCCCATTTGCCCAATCCCTCCCTAGGTGAACAAAATGACCTGCTTCTTAATGCTGGGCACACAGCTTGCCAGCACAAGGAAGGTGATCTTGATAAGTCTGTTAAGAAGCAGCTGCTTGAGACTGCATCTCCAAGTCAGTGACACTTGTTTTCTCTTCCAAATTCTGGTCATGTCAGAGCACATAGCAAACAACACTGTCACCACACTGACTTGTCAGCTCATAGACATAGTCTGTTCTCCATTCTCTGCAGAAGCAACTGAGAACATAGTCTATATTAGTCAAAACAGCTGGTTTTACTAAGATAGAAGAGAGAAAATTATCCTATTTAAGAGAGTGACTTCTGAAATAAAATGTCCTGAATTCTAATCCTATATGTGCTACTTAATGGTTGAGTGTCTAATTGATTAACTGTTTATAAACCACTTCCCTCCTGTCAATTAACAGAATATTTACTTTCAGTTCAGTCACTCAGTCGTGTCCGACTCTTCTCGACCCCATGAATCGCAGCAGGCCAGGCCTCCCTGTCCATCACCAACTCCCGGAGTTCACCCAGACCCACGTCCATCAAGTCAGTGATGCCATCCAGCCATCTCATCCTCTGTCGTCCCCTTCTCCTCCTGCCCCCAATCCCTCCCAGCATCAGAGTCTTCTCCAATGAGTCAACTCTTCGCATGAGGTGGCCAAAGGACTGGAGTTTCAGCTTCAGCATCGTTCCCTCCAAAGAAATCCCAGGGCTGATCTCCTTTAGGATGGACTGGTTGGATCTCCTTGCAGTCCAAGGGACTCTCAAGAGTCTTCTCCAACACCACAGTTCAAAAGCATCAATTCTTTGGTGCTCAGCTTTCTTCACAGTCCAACTCTCACATCCATACATGACCACAGGAAAAACCATAGCCTTGACTAGACAGACCTTTCTTGGCAAAGTAATGTCTCTGCTTTTGAATATGCTATCTAGGTTGGTCATAACTTTCCTTCCAAGGAGTAAGCGTCTTTTAATTTCATGGCTGCAGTCATCATCTGCAGTGATTTTGGAGCCCCCCAAAATAAAGTCTAACACTGTTTCCACTGTTTCCGCATCTATTTCCCATGAAGTGATGGGACCAGATGCAGTGATCTTCGTTTTCTGAATGTTGAGCTTTAAGCCAACTTTTTCACTCTCCACTTTCACTTTCATCAAGAGGCTTTTAAGTTCCTCTTCACTTTCTGCCATAAGGGTGGTGTCATCTGCATATCTGAGGTTATTGATATTTCTCCCAGCTATCTTGATTCCAGCTTGTGTTTCTTCCAGTAGGAGTTTAATTTTTCGTAGTTTATTTACCTCCAATAATATGTGACTATCAAAACAACATAAATCTCCCCTCAAAATCAGATCTCAAGGTCTTTCACAGTGTGTATTGCTGATCCTGTTAACAGTGTCAATTGTCTCACTGTATTTCACTGTGTACACAGTTCGCTGAACCCAGGGTAGGCAAGGCTCAAGCTAAGAGGCTGGAAGAAGACTCAAGGAGCTATAGGAACTGTAGACATGTTTATCCTCTCCTGGCAACAGCCATAGCAAAAACTAACACAACAGAACCTCCCTCCTGGCTGTCACAGCAGCCATAACAGTATTCTCTCCTGGCTGATGCAGCAGCCATAGCAGTAGACACACTATATACTCATGGCTGACCCAATGGACACAGCTGTGATGCAGCAGTAATGTCACCCCTTTCTAGGTGGAGCTCACATATGTGTATAGCACAAAGTAGTCCATGACCAAGCAAGCACCTTGCATGCCCAATGCTACAAATGATCTTAGCTGTTACGTAGCCATTATTTATAAAACGTGGGGTGATAAAGCCTGAACATGCCATCTTGGCCAGTTTGCTCTCTTCCCACACAGTGGTACCTGATGGCAAAATTCCCATTTTCTTTAACCATCGTGATTTGTCAAAGTGCATGCAAGCCATTCTCAGTAGAGAGGTAGACCATAAAATTATGAATCATAGACATTAGACATTAATATTGTAAAGGCCATCAGATGCCATTGCTTCTAAAGCAATGAGATATGAGCATGGAGCATACAGGCCTTTTTTTGGGAAACTTCCAGTGATAATTTTATTAAACCATAAGAGAATTTAAGGCCTTAATATATATTTGTCACTGGGTGAAAGTCATTCATATTAAGAAGAACATATTTTCCCTAGATTTTCTATTATCTTAATTTTGATCTTATAAAGACATTTAGAAAAATATTCTCTACCTTTCTTTTCATATGACAACTCTAATGTTGGAAGACATAGTTGATGTGTTCCACTCATGGCTTTACCACTGATTGTATTTAGAAAGGGGCTTCCCTCATGGCTCAGTTGGTAAAGAACCACCTGCAATACAGGAGACTCCGATTCGATTCCTGGGTTGGGAAGATCTACTGGAGAAGGGATAGGCTACCTATTCCAGTATTCTTGGGCTCCCCTTGTGGCTCAGCTGATAAAGAATCTGCCTGCAATGCGGGAGGCCTGGGTTCAATTCCTGGGGTGGGAAGACCCCCTAGAGAAGGGAAAGGCTACCCATTCCAGTATTCTGGCCTAGAGAATTCCATGGACTCTACAGTCCATGGGGTTGCAAAGAGTCAGACACTAGTGAGTGACTTTCAAAATGGTGTTCCCTTATTTTGTTGATGTTGTCTTATTTTCTGAAGACAGTCTTCATCCTGTAGAATATTAAACTGAAAAAAAAAAAGACTCATAGAGAAGAAAAATAAGTATATGACTCCCTTTTGCTTTGCTCTTATATTATATATCTCTAGAACATAAATAAAAAGGAGCAACAACAATACAACTTTGGTTGTAAGATCATTACTTATCTAATCTCAGAGGTTGTAAAACTGTTTGACCACACTAGGCATTAAAAATTTTTTAAGCTATGATTATTACTCCCTCTACTAGAATAAAGGCAAAGAGTTGGGTCACTGAATTTTAATTTCTTTGTTGAATAAACAAGCAAAAATATAGGAGGCTAAAATATACCATACACTCTGTCATCATCCCCCTTCATGGATCACAGCCTTGTCGTGGGGAAGGGGCTAGTGGAACTTAATGAAACTATGAGTCTTGTTCTGCAGTGCCACTGAAGATGATTGTGTCATAGTTGGATAACAGAGAAAGAAAGGGAATTTCAGAAAAGCATTTACTTCTGGTTCATTGACTGTGCTAAAGACTTGGACTGTGTAGATCACAACAAGCTGTTGAAAATTCTTAAAGAGCTGAGTATACCAGACTACCTTACTCGTCACCTGAGAAACCTGTATGCAAACCGAGAAGTATCAGTTAGAAGTGGACATGGAACAATGGACTGATTCAAAATTGGGAAAGGAGTATAACAGGGCTGTATACTGTCACCCAGCTTATTTAACTTTTATGCAGAGTACATCATGCAAAATCCCAGGCTGGATGAATCACAAGCTGGAATCCAGATTGTTGGGAGAAATGTTGACAACATCAAATATGCAGGTAATACCACTCTAATGGCAGAAGATGAAGAGGAACTAAAAAGCCTCTTGATGAGAGTAAAAAAGGAGAGTGAAAAAGCTGGCTTGAAACTCAACGTTCCAAAAACTAAGATCATGGCATCCAGTCCAATCAATTTATGGCAACTGGTCCCACCACTTCATGGCAAACAGAAAGGGAAAAAGTGGAAGCAGTGACAGATTTTATTTTCTTGGGCTCCAAAATCACTGTGGTATATGAGTACAGCCAAGAATTTTAAAGATACTTGCTCCTCAGAAGGAAAGGAAGGACAAACCTAAACAGCATATTAAATAACTGACATCACTTTGCTGACAAGGGTCCATATAGTCGAAGCTATGGTTTTAGATTCTCTTGGACTACAAGGAGATTAAAAGAGTCAATTCTAAAGAAAATCAAATCTGAATATTCATTGAAAAGTTTGAAGCTGAAGCTCCAGTACTCTGGCCACCTGAAGAAAAGAGCCAAGTCATTGGAAAGTCTTTGATACTTGGGAAAGATGGAAGACAAAAGGAGAAGGGAGTGGCAGAGGGTGAGATGGTTAGATAGCATCACCAACTCAATGGACTTGAATTTCAGCAAACTCTGGGAGACAGTGGAGGACAGAGGAACCTGTCATGCTGCAGTCCATGGGTCACAAAGAACTGAACATGACTTAGCGAGTGAACAGCAACAAAAAATACATACATTTGATGTTTACTTGTATTTTTAATATTTATAAAGCATGTATATATATACACATCTTTTATATATAATATAGTGTGTATAGTGTTTGTGGATATATATATATATCTGCTTGAGGTGAAAAAAGAGAGATTGTTCCATATCCTGTGTCCTTGACTTATTCTTACAGAAGATTTTTGCTCCTTACCCTTGTTCTACTAGTAAAATTTGTACATCTACCTTCTTAAATGATCTTGCCAGAATGATACTGGAATTATCCCAAGACACTGTACACAGAGTAACTCCATATCATTGCAGCTTCCCCTGTACCTCAGTTGGTAAAGAATCTGCCTGCAATGAAGGAGACCTGGGTTTGACTCCAGGTTCAGAAGATCCCCTGGAGAAGAAAATGGCAACCCACTCCAGTACTCTTGCCTGGAGAATCCCACGGACAGAGGAGCCTGGCAGGCTACAGTCCCTTGGGTCACAAAAGTCAGACACAACTTAGGAACTAGACCATTACCATATTATTGGTGAAATCATCTAAATCAGGAAGATAGATCCAAGTGCAGGTCTCAAGGCAGCCTAGCAACAAATTGTCCTCTGGGTACCTGATTCTGCCAACCACCAATCATTAGAAGTTCAGGGTTTCCATGGATTTCTTGTCCTAGGTACAGGTGAAATTATAACTATTCAAAAGCTCATTTCACAAATTAAATCACTTGGAATTCGATAGGCATTAGTCTAATAGTTATTGGAGGGAAGAAGTTTTCTATGAATGGCTTACAAAGCCCGCTCTAATTAAAGGATTAAAAGGCATGAGAAAGTGAATTGTGGAAGCCTGTAGAGTAAAAATTTAACTTTGATTTGATAGCTCTTCAATACTCTTGGTAATTCTTTGTTGCCTGAAACAGAAATTCCCAGATTTCTGGTTCTTTCATGTAGAATTTTTTTTTTTTTTCAATTGTAGATTGGATAGGACTTTGTAGGAATTTCAGTGATAGTCAAGTATTGTTTTCACCTTCCCAGAAGGCTTTCTCCCTTTTTTGGAAAACACACACACACACACACACACACACACACACACACACACAACAATCTCTTCAGACAGGTACATTTCTCTATTTCTCAGGCCAACAGTTTAGATGGAATTGACTCTACTTTGGACTCAAGGATAAGCAAATAATCCAGGCCTGGCCACTCAGATATCTGCAACTCTCTTTGTTGTTGTTTACTTGCTCAGTTGTGTCTGGCTCTTTGTGACCCCATGGACTGAAGCATGCCAGGCTTCCCTGTCCTTCATCATCTCCTGGAGTTTGTTCAAACTCATGTCCCTTGCATTGGAAGCATGGAGTCTTAACCAATGGAGCATTAGCGAAGTCCCTCATCTCCATTTTTAAAAGCTACTTTATTAAGGTATCAGTTCAGTTCAGTTGAGTCGCTCTGTCGTGTCCAACTCTTTGCGACCCCATGAACTGCAGCATGCGAGACCTCCCTGTCCATCATCAACTCCCGGAGTCCACCCAAACACATGTCCATTGAGTCAGTGATGCCATCCAACCATCTCATCCTCTGTCATCCCCTTCTCCTCCTGCCCTCAGTCTTTCCCAGCATGAGGGTCTCTTCAAATGAGTCAACTCCTTGCATCAGCTGGCCAAAGTATTGGAGTTTCAGCTTCAATATCAGTCCTTCCAATGAATATTCAGGATTGATATCCTTTAAGGTTGACTGGTTTGATCTCCTTGCAGTCCAGGGGACGCTCAACAGTCTTCTCCAGCACCACAATTTGAAGGCATCAATTCTTTGGTGCTCAGCCTTTTCTATTGTCTAGTTCTATTGTTTTCTATTGTTCTAGTTATACATGACTACAGGAAAAACTATAGCTTCGACTACATGGACCTTTGTAGGCAAAACAATGTCTCTGTCCATGGAATTCTCCAGGCAAGAATATTGGAATAGGTTGCCATTTCCTTCTCCAGGGGATCTTCCTAATCCAGGGATCGAATCTGAGTCTCCCGTATTGCAGGCAGATTATTTACCATCTGAGCCACCAGGGAAATCCCTCTGCAACTCTCTACCCAAACTTTTTGTTGTGAGATTAGAAGGCTTCCCTGGTAGCTCAGCTGGCAAAGAATTTGCCTGCAAAGCGGGAGACCCTGGTTTGATTCCTGGGTCAGGAAAATCCCCTGGAGAAGGGATAGACTGCCCACTCCAGTATTCTTGGGCTTCCCTGGTGGCTCAGCTGGTAAAAAATCTGTCTGTAATGTGGGAGACCTGGGTTTGATCCCTTGGTTGGGAAGATCCCCTGGAGAAGGGAAAGGCTACCCACTGCAGTATTCTGGCCTGGAGAATCCATGGATTCTACAGTCCATGGGGTCACAGAGAGTAGGATGCTACTTTCACTTTCAGACAAAACTAATGAAAACCTCTTTCTTGGAATTTTGCTAGCTATATTCAGAAATAGTCATGTTTCTTGATAGCAGAAGTTAAATTTGTGAATTCAAATGCTTATCTAAGGATAAAATAATCAATAGCAATGTGAGAAAAACAGAGGAATTTTAACAATACTGTTAGCAGCTTTGAATCCATTTATGCCTGAAGCCAACTGAATTGGGCTTCCCAATTAAAGGAGCTAATAAATTATTTTTTAAGAATTTTCTTGTTGTTTAAACTAGTATTAAATACATGTCTTTAAGAACTGAATGGATTTTAACTAACAAAATTGTCATGTTTTTGTCCCAGCAAATATTATACTGTGATTTAAAGTATTATTGGGACTCTTTTCTGGTCCTCTGTGGTTACCAAAGACTATAAAAATTACTGTAGAAAGTTAGAAGCAAAAAAGGTAAGTTTCAAATTATCAGGTTCAATGGGAGCTTGATTCCATGATGTTGGCTTTTTATATTTTGCATCAAGTTTCAAGGACTAACTTTGGGTTACTTACCTTCATAAATCTTTTTAAAAAGCTAAAAAGGAAAAAAAAAAAAGCTTTCTTGCCACACCAGACATTGGTAAACAGGATGCTATCTATTCCTTCTTCTCCTCATCTCATGGAGATTTAGTGCACCACTAAATTACTTGCAAAATATGATTTTGTCTGTAAGAATGGGGTCCTGCTTCCTACCTGGAGACTGGAACTGTTCTTATTTCCTAGCTGGAGACTGTTTTCTGAACTGTTGGCTATGCTTCTATGCTCATTATGGAGAATGAACCTTTGGGAGAAGGTCGGGTTACATAGTGCTTTGGGAGAAATCTGATATTGATTTCCAAGGAAGTCAAGTTCAAATCCAAATCCAAGGCAGTCATGGCTAAAATTCCTAGGCTTTCTTGTGGTCTTTGTACAGCGTATTAAAAAGCAGAAACGTTGCCGACAAAGGTCCGTATAGTCAAAGCTATGGTTTTTCCAGTAATCATGTATGGATGTGAGAGTTGGACCATAAAGAAGGCTGAGCACTGAAGAATTGATCTTTTTGAACAGTGGTGTTGGAGGAACTTTTGAGAGTCCCTTGGACTGCAAGGAGATCAAACCAGTCAATCCCAAAGGAAATCAACCATGAATATTCATTGGAAGGACTGATGCTGAAGTTAAAACTCCAATACTTGGCCAATACTCTGATGTGAAAAGCCAACTCATTAGAAAAGACCCTGATGCTGAGAAAGATTGAAGGCAGGAGGAGAAGGGGATAACAGAGGAAGAGATGGTTGGATGGCATAACCAACTCAATTGACATGAGTTTGAGCAAGCTCCGGGAGATGATGAAGGATAGGGAAGCCTGGCATGCTGCAGTCTTTGGGGTCACAAAGAGTCAGATACAACTGAGTGACTGAACAACAAATTCCTAATTTGGGAAGAAACTGCAGATTCTGGTGGGCTACTCAGACTTTGCCCCAGAGAGCCAAATATTGGTCTCTGGAGGATCTGCAGAGATCACTGGATAAAAAGGGTGAAGAAATGTAACTAGTATCTCAAAGGGTAGAATACTTTTAGACCACTTGGACATTAAAAGACAAGGCATATAGCACAGATATTTCAGGTTACTGTCAAAGCAGAGATTAGCCTAGTCTTTAGTATTCACAGCCAGCATAGAACTGACTATGACCCCAAAGCAGAGTCTTTTATCCAAATAAAACAGATACTAATCCCTTCTCCATATCTCCCTCACTTACTACCTACACATATTTATGCAACTTCTATACAGAGATAAAGTTGACAGAACAGGTGAGAGTGAAAGAAATGTGAATGAATATTTCTTTCCTCTGGCATAAATCTCATTCTAGATGCAAAACCTCAGCCCAGACTCTTGAAGATCTAAATCAGACTGTGACAAGCAATATCACCCAGACCTGGTCAAATGTTTACCTGAAGTATAAGATCCATAAATAAGAACTAATTAAAAAGCCAAGGGGCAAGATTGATATATTTTGAAAGGGATGGATAGATTGTTAATTGACGATTATCTCCTTTCCCATGCCAGTTTACAATGGGTGGAGACTGAGAAAAATAAAATAGATTTCAATTATATCTCTGAGTTAAGCCTTACCAAAACTGTCTCCTATCCATGTACAGATGCTAAAAGAAGAAGGACAGAAGGAAAACAGGAAGAAAGGAAAAGAAAGGGAAAGACTCGGCCTGTTACTAGCATCATCTCATTTTTTTTTAAAAAAGGTAGCTTTCAAAACAAACCATAAAATGCACAAGTCACGACAACAAAAAGCAACTTAATTAAAAGATAGGCTAAAGACTTGAATAGATATGTTCATCCACTTGGAAAAATACTGAAAATCTATAATTATTAGGAACTGTAAATTAAAGCCATGATGAGATACCTCATGCCCACTAGGAAGCTTACTAGAAAAAATGGAAGTAAAAAAGAGAAGTATTGATGAGGATGTGAAAAAATTGGAATCCTTGTGCATTGTTGGTAGAAATTTCCCAAGTAGAACAGCCACTATGGAAATATAACAGTTCTGTGGTGTTGGAGACGAAGATTTTGGAGATGAAGAAAATAAAAACTGTCACTGCTTCAACTTTTTATTCTTCTATTTACCATGAGGTGATGGGACCAGATACCATGAATTTAGTTTTACGAATGCTGAGTTTCAAGCCAGCTTTTTCATTCTCTTCATTCACCCTCATTAAGAGGCTCTTTGGGCTTCTCTGATAACTTAGTGGGTAAAGAATATGTCACAATTCAAGAGACATAGAAGACATGAGTTCAGTTCCTGGGTCAGTTTGAAACCTTGGTGAAGGAAATGGCAACCCATTCCAGTATTCTTGCCTGGGAAATCCCATGGACGGAGGAGCCTGCTGAGCTATAGTCCATGGGGGTCACAAAGAGTTGGACACAACTGAGAGCCAGAGCATACATGCCAGTGTTTAGTAACCTTCTACCTTTAGATTCAGTGGCCCTGAGTCAACTCTCTCTTATTGCAGTAGTCTTGACTTCTAGTCGTAAAGTCTTTTTTTTTCTTCCATTTTTAATAAATACCTGCTACAATTTTTCTTTTACTATGTTAGGATCTGTGAGGGATGTAATAGAACTATAAACACTGTTCTTATCCTACAAAGCTTATTACATGTTAAATAGAAATAAAAATACTCAAAAGTATTAGCAAAAGAGTAAGGGTAATAGAAGGGCTTCCCAGATGACGCAGTTGGCAAAGAATCTTCCTGCAGTGCAAGAGATGCTGGTTTGATCTCTGGGTGGGGAAGAGCCCCTGAGGGAGGAAATTGCAATCCACTCCAGTTTTCTTGCCTGGAGATTCTCATGGACAGAGGACCCTTGTAGGCTGTATGCGGTTGCAAGTTGTTGGACATGACTGAGCACACACATTCAAGATTAATAAAGATTCTATGAAGAGAGAAGTCAGTGTGATTTAGAAATAGACTATAAATAAGATCATTAATTAATACCTGTATGAATCCAAAGGAAATATTGTGTAAAGAGTACCTCTGACTTTACCATTGACTGGTCTGTAACCTTCATCAGGTTACCTAATATCTGTGCACTTCAGATTCCTCATCCATGAAATGTGAAGAATAGCTGATTAAACTGAGTTATGAGACTTGAAATAGCCAAAACTTATGAGCACTTGTGGTGTGGCATGTGGTGGAGGTGGTTTAGTTGCTAAGTCGTGTCCGACTCTTGCAACCCCATGGACTGAAGCCTGCCAAGCTCCTCTGTCCATGGGATTCTCCAGGCAAGAATAATGGAGTGGGTTGCCATTTCCTTCTCCAGGGTATCTTTCCCACCCAGGAATCGAGCCTGTGTCTCCTGCATTGCAGGCAGATTCTTGACTGACTGAGCTATGAGTGCTTATATATAATTCAATATAATATATATAATTATATCATTTGATATAATTATATATATTATATCATCCAATCCCTTTCACCTCTAAAAGGTAACAATAGTATATAGTTCAAGTTTATCACCTGATGAATGGCTGACCTACAGTGAAAAATCTAAGCAGTATAATTTACTTCACTAAGACAAAATCTCCAAAGGTGTTTTCAAACTGAAAAAAGCAAGTATGTATCCTAAATGCAGGGCAGCAAAGGAGACACAGATATAAACTACAGGCTTTTGGACTCAGTGGGGGAAGGTGAGGATGGGATCACGTGAGCACTGAAACATGTAATTACCATATGTAAAATAGATGACCGTTGTAAGTTTGTTTGATGTGTGAAGCAGGGCACCCAAAGCTGGTGCTCTGGGACAACCCAGAGGGATAGGGTGGGGAGGCAAGATGGAGGGGGCTTCAGGTTGGGGGAGACACGTGTATAGCTGTAGCCAATTATGGCAAAAACCATCACAATATTGTAAAGTAATTGTTCTCCAATTAAAATATATTAATATAAAAAAGAAAATAAGACAAATATATAAAGAAATAAATGTCTACTCTATGAAAAAAGGAAGACTAATTGACTTGTGAAATTTCTTTGTTCTTATGTATTCTGATTTGTGGGATGTAATAAACATTAACTATAAATTGCACTTTCTACATATTCCTTCCAGGTTTTACATTTTAAAATAGCACAAATCCCTCTTTTTCCTATTTATTTGAAAACTACTTAAATATTTTCATTCTTGGATCAGAACCAACATATCTCAGTGCAATGTTGCTGTTTTTCTTTATAATACTGAGAAGGACAGATGGGAATTTGTGCCACCATTTCTCCACTGAAAGCAAAGGAGAGAATCTTTGAGCTGTGAGCATTTTCTTTTGTTTACTTTGGCTGACACTCACCCATACAGCCTCTTGGATCTTTCCCCGAGAGCCTCAGTCACAGCTATTTGGAAGGTCAGGTCTTTGCTCCACATATCTGTCACCATATTCCTTGTGATTTTTCAGGCATCACAGATGGTAACATTTTGATTTGTTTAGCTTCACTGTACATCCGGCAAATGAACTTTGGTTTGGCAATACTTTGAATTATCTTGGGACTTCCCTTGTGGCTCACCAGTAAAGAATCTGCCTGCAATGCAGGAGACGTGGGTTAGATCTCTAGGTCAGGAAGATCCCCTGGAGAGGGGCATGGCAACCCACACCAGCATCCTTGATGGAGAATCCCATGGACAGAGGAGCCTGGTGGTCCATAGGGTTGCAAATCATCTAGTGTTCTTGGGAAGTTAAATAAAATTTTGACAATGTATTTATAGAACACAGAATCTGCTTTGATTCAGAGAGATCTATACTTGAATCCCTTCTCTGTCATTTCCTAGCTATGTATCTTTAAACTAATAGCTATAACTGATGAAATAAAAGAGGATGGCCAAGTTTCAAATGAGAACATCCAAAAACAGTTTAAATTTATAAACTGTTGTATATTTGCTTATTATGTTTAATTTTAAATTTAGTTCTAGATTTTAAAAACATTTATTAAATGAAATAGTATATTATTTATTTTAATCAATCAATTAAATTATAGTTGATTTATAATGTAGAGAAAAGTGATTCATATATACATAATGCATTACATATATACATATATACAATCCATTATATACATATATATCGATATTCACTAACTCATAATAATCATAATTAGATTATTCCAATCCCTAAAAATCATAATTGGATTTCATTCCAGTCCCTAAGAAAGGCAATGCCAAAGAATGCTCAGATTACCACACAATTGCACTTATCTCCCACGGTAGCAAAGTTATGCTCAAAATTCTCCAAGCCAGACTTCAACAATACATGAACTGTGAAATTCCAGATGTTCAAGCTGGTTTTAGAAAAGGCACAGGAATCAGAGATCAAATTGCCAACATCCGCGAGATCATCGAAAAAGCAAGAGAGTTCCATAAAAATATCTATTTCTGATTTATTGACTATGCCAAAGCCTTTGACTGTGTGGATCACAATAAACTATGGAAAATTCTGAAAGATATGGGAATACCAGACCACCTGACCTGCCTCTTGAGAAACCTGTATGCAGGTCAGAAAGCAACAGTTAGAACTGGACATAGATCAACAGACTGGTTCCAAATAGGAAAAGGAGTCCGTCAAGGCTGTATATTGTCACCCTGCTTATTTAACTTATATGCAGAGTACATCATGAGAAACACTGGGCTGGATGAAGCACAAGCTGGAATCAAGATTGCCGCGAGAAATATCAATAACCTCAGATATGCAGATGACACCATCCTAATAGCAGAAAGTGAAGAAGAACTAAAGAGCCTCTTGATGAAAGTGAAAGAGGAGAGTGAAAAAGTCGGCTTAAAGCTCAACATTCAAAAAACTAAGATCATCATCTATCAAACAGTGGTAGACTTTATTTTTGGGGGCTCCAAAATCACTGCAGATGGTGACTGCAGCCATGAAATAAAAAGATGCTTACTCCTTGGAAGAAAAGTTATGACCAGCCTAGACAGCATATTAAAAAGCAGAGACATTATTCTGCCAACAAAGCTCTGTCTCTTCAAGGTTATTGTTTTTCCAGTAGTCATGTATGGACATGAGAGTTGGACTATAAAGAAAGCTGAGGGCTGAAGAATTGATCCTTTTGAACTCTGGTGTTGGAGAAGACTCTTGAGAGTCCCTTGGACTGCAAGGAGATCCAACCAGTCAATCCTAAAGGAAATCAGTCCTGAATGTTCATTGGAAGGACTGATGCTGAAGCTGAAACTCCAATACTTTGGCCACCTGATGAGAAGAGATGACTCATTTGAAAAGACCCTGATGCTGGGAAAGATTGAAGGCAGGAGGAGAAGGGGACGACAGAGGATGAGATGGTTGGATGGTATCACTGACTCAATGAACACGAGTTTGAGTAAACTCCGGGAGTTGGTGATGGACAGGGAGGCCTGGTGTGCTGCAGTTCATGGGGTCGCAAAGAGTTGGACACAACTGAGCAACTGAACTGAACTGAACTCATAATAACCTATAATGGAAAAGAATCTGACCAAGAATATATTTTCTATTTCAGATCGTTTTCCATTACAGGTTATTAGAAACTACAGAATATAGTTCCCTGTACTACAAAGTAAGTCCTTGTTGTTTATCTGTTTTACATGTAGTTCAGTTCAGTTCAGTTTTTGTCTTTTCCAGATACATGCCCAGGGATGGGATTATGGGATAATATGGTAACTCTGTTATTAGTGTTTAAGTACTTCATTACAGGTCTTCATAGTGGCTGCACCAATTTGCATTCTCATCAAGAGTGTTAGCAGGGTTCTGTTTTTCCCACACCCTCTTCAGCACTTATTATTTGTAGACATTTTGATGGTGGCAATTCTGACAAGTGTGAGGTGGTATCTCATTTTAGTTTTAATTTGCATTCCTTTATTATTTAGTGATGTTGTACATCTCTTCATGTGCTTCTTGGCCATCTGTATGACTTCTTTTGAGAAGAGTCTATTTAGATCTTCTGCTCTTTTTGATTAGGTTATTTGTTTGTTTTTGATAGTGAGTTTTGTATGTAAGCTCTTTATATATTTTGAAAATTAATTCCTGTTGGTCTCATTGTTTGCAAATATGTTCTCCCAATTTGTAGGTTGCCTTTTAATATTTTTTATAGTTTCCTTTTCTGTGCAAAAGCTTTTAAGTTCAGTTAGGTCCCATTTATTTATTTTGCTTTTGTTTCCATTACTTTAGGAAATGGATATAAAGGAAGATTCCTGTGATTTATGTCATACAAGTTCTGCCAATGTTTTCCTCTAGGACTTTTAGAGCATTTGTGAGGGAATGTTCTGATCTCATTGATCCAGTTTTACCAGCACCAGTCACTGAAGAAACAGTCTTTTCTCCACTGTTTCCTCTTCCCTCCTTTGCCATAGATTATTTGACGAAGGCATGCTGATTTATCTCGGGGTTTCTGTCCTCTTTCATTGATCTATGTGTCTACTTTTTTTCTAGTAAAACACTGGTTACTGAATCTCTGAGGTATAGTCTGAGATCAGGAAACCCGATTTCTCCAGCACTGTTCCTCTTTCTCAAGATTGTTTTGGCTATCTGGGTTTGGGTGCATGTTTCCATACAAGTTTTAAAATCTTTTGTCCCAGTTCTGTGAAAAGTGACACTGGTAATTTGAAAGTGATTGCATTGAATCTATAGGTTTCCTTGAGTAGAATGGTTATGTTAACAATATTAATTATTTTAACCTAATAACAGAGAATATCTTTCCATCTGTTTGTGTTCTTTTCATTTAGTTTCAACAGCATCTTATAGTTTTCAGAGTATAGTCCTTTTGCCTCCTTAGGTAGGCAAAATACTCCTAGGTATTTTGTTCTTTTTGATGTGATGCTATATTGGATTGTTTCTTTAGTTTCTCTTTTGGATATTTTGTTGTTAGTGTATAGAAATTCAACAGATTTCTGCATATTAACTTTGCATTCTGCAACTTTATTGTTGAGCTCTAGTCATTTTCCAGTAGTATTATTCAGATTTCCTATGTATATTGTCATGTTATCAGCAAAAGTGACAGTTATACTTCTTTGTTTCTAATTTGGATTTCTTTTATTTCTTTTTCCTCTTTGATTAGTATGTCTAGGACTTTCAACAATATGTTGCATAAAAGTGGCAAGAGTGAGCATCCTTGTCTTGTTCCTGATCTTAGAGGCAATGCTGTCAGCTTTTCACTGTTGAGTGTGATATTAACTGTCAGCTTGTCATGTATGTTAGTTGCTCAGTCATGTCTGACTCTTTGTGACCCCATGGGCTGTAATCCACAAGGCTCCTCTGTCCATGATATTCTGTAAGCAAGAATATTGGAGTGGGTTGCCATTCCCTTCTCCAGAGCATATTCCCAACCCAGGGATCAAACCCACATCTCCCACATTGACGGCAGACTTGGAGATTCTTTACTGTCTGAGACACCAGAGAGCCCACATATGGCCTTTATTATGTTGAGGCATATTCCCTCTCGGTCTGCTTTCTGGAGAGTTATCATAAATGGATGTGGAATTTATTAAAATGATCATATGGCTTTCACTGAGATGATTATATGAGATGATCTATAGTAAGTCCCCTACATAGGAACTATTTCCATTCTGAGAGCACATTTCTAGGTCTGACAAAGTTAGCCTAGATACCCACCTAACACAATGGGCTATATAACACTGTACTGTAATATGTTTATAATACCATTCACACAAATAATACATAAAAAGCAAACAAAAATAAACTTTTTGATCTTACACTGTAACTTGAAAAGTACAGTAGTGCAACAGCTGGCACTTCTCACCAGGTGCATCACCACTGCTTTGCACTTGCTTCCATACATCCTGGGCTTGAAATAAAGATACTTTACTATTGTAATCTGTAAAGCACTGTAAAGTGCACAAAAGCACAACCACTTGCAGAGGAGGCATGCACACGACAGTGCACACCAGGCCATGCGCATGATTTGACACGCGCATGTATCTTTTCATTTTTGAAAGTTTATAACTTGTTTTGTATGTAGGAAGCAATGTGTTGAGATGATTGTATGATTTTCATTCTTTACTTGTTTAAAATGTTATTCATCAAATGGATTGATTTGTGGATACCGAAAACTTCTTGCATTCCTGGGTAAATCTCACTTGATTTTGGTTTATGATCCTTTTAATATATTGTTGGATTCAGGATGTTAGTATTTTGCTGAGGATTTTTACATCTATGTTCAGCAGTAATATTGACCTATAATTTCCCTTTTTGTGATATCATTGTCTGGTTTTGTTATCAAAGTTATGGTGGCATCATAAAATGAGTTCAGAAGTGTTCTCTTCTGTACAGTTTTTTTATAATGGCTTCAGATGGAGAAGGAAATGGCAACCCACTCCAGTGTTCTTGCCTGGAGAATCCCAGGGATGGGGGAGCCTGGTGGGCTGCCGTCTATGGGGTCGCGCAGAGTCAGATACGACTGAAGCGACTTAGCAGCTGCAGCAGCAGCAGCAGATGGATAGGTGATAACTCTGCTCTAAATCTTTGGTAGAATTCACTTGTGAAACCATTTGATTGTGTACTCTTTGTTAGGAGTTTTAAAGTTACACTTTCAATTTCAGTACTGACAATTGATCTGTTAATATTTTATATTTTTTCTTGATTCACTCTTGGAAGATTGTACCTTTCTAAAAAATTATCCATTTCTTCTAGATTGTCTGTTTTATTGCTGTAGTCTCTTATGATGCTTTGTATTCTTGTGGTGTCCGTTGTACCTTCTCCTTCATTTCTGCTAATTATGATTTGGGTCCTCTTGTTCTTTTTTTTCCTTAATGAGTATGGTTTAAAGTTAACCAATT
Organism: Bos indicus; assembly: GCF_029378745.1. Lineage (NCBI taxonomy): Eukaryota > Metazoa > Chordata > Mammalia > Artiodactyla > Bovidae > Bos > Bos indicus. The sequence goes on along the minus strand of NC_091773.1, from coordinate 19,183,971 downwards.
GTGTTTATAGTTTTTCAAAGGAATAGCTTTTAGTTTCATTAATATTCTCTATTTTGTCTTTCTTTTACCTCTTTCATTTATCTCTCCTTCATTTCTGTTCTAATATTTATGATTTCTTTCCTTCTACTAACATGGGTTTTGCTTGTTCTTCTTTCTCTAGTAGATTTAGGTGTCAGGTGAAGTTACTTGTTTGATATTTTTCTTGTTTCTTAAGGTAAACTTGTATTTCTCTAAAATATCCTCTTAGAACTACTTTTGCTGCATTCCATAGGTTTTGGATTGTCATGATTTCATGTTTGATTGTATCTAGGTATTTTTTAATTTTTAGTACTCTCAGTGATTCATTGGCTGCTCAGTAATATATTGTTTAGCCTTCACGTGTTTGTGTGTTTTGTAGCTTGTTTTTTTTTGTTTTTGTTTTTGGTTTTTTTTGTTTGTTTTCCTCCTTTTTCTTTCTGGTAGTTGATTTTTACTCTCATAGCATTTTGGTCAAAAAAGATGCTTGGTATAATTTCAATTTTTTAAAGTTGACTGAAGTTTCTTTTTTTTTTTCAGCCCAACATGTGGTCTATACTGGATAATATATGCACTTGAAAGGAAGGTGTACTCTGCTACTTTGGAGTCGAATGCTCTATAAATATTAAGTCCATTTGGTCTAATGTTTTAAGTCCTGTATTTCCTTATTGATTTTCTGTCTGGATGATCTATCCATTGATATAAGTGGGATGTTGAAGTCTGCTACTATTTTTGTGTTACTGTGATTTCCACTTTTATGTCCTTTATCATCTGCCTTATATATTTAGGTACTCCTATGTTGAGTGCATATATACAATATTTACAACTGTTATATTTTTTCTTGGTTTGTTCCCTTGTTCGTTTTGAAGCGTCCTTCTTTGTCTCTTGTAACAGTCTTTAGAGTCTATTTTCTCTGATATGAGTATTACATATATAAGTATTACTCATATAATGTGCCTCATCTGGGTGCTCTAATGTCCTTCTATTGTTTGTTTTTTTGTTTGTTTGTTTCTCTTTTCCATAGTCCTTTCCTTTTGGGAAATGTTCTTTACCACCTTCATATAATCACAGTAGGATCAACAGAACCCTCAATCCTGGGGCTCAGTCTTCTTCAATTTGAGAATGTGTAAGTGACTCAACTAATCTACGAGACAAACTTTTCTCCCTGGATAAACAGATTGACCCAGGAAGTCACACTGATTGTCTTAAAGTACTTTGTATGGCAGGAGGGAATTGATTTTAATGTGATTTGGAGATGGTAAGCACTGAGTTCCACAAGCAACTGTTTCCTTGGTTAGATTAATTGAATACAAAGAGAAAAATAGCATTCTTTTCTGCTTACCACTGTCTCCTCTGATGTGTTGGCTCTCTCTTCCCTGTGCCTTGAAAATGCATTGGAAAAAAATCCCATAGCTGTCATATCACTTTATCAGAAAGAAATGGTTTTATTTCGAGCATTGAAAAGTATAGTCAGGTCCAAGTCAAAACTTCAATCTCATATCCTAATCCAAGTAGCATTGGGCTTCCCTGGTGGCTCAGACAGTAAAGAATCTGCTTGTAAAGTACAAGACTCAGGTTCTATCTCTGGGTCGGGAAGAGCTCCTGGAGAAGGGAATGCCAACCTACTGGAAAATTCCAATGGATGGAGGAGCCTGGTGGGTTACCGTCCATGGGGTCACAAAGAGTCAGATACAACATTTTTAATACTTTCCATGATCATATAACTGTGAAGAAGTAGATGCACCCTGACCTTGACTCTCTGCTCATCAGTTTCTCTTCTTTCTTTTCCAGTTGTTGAGTCTGGAAGCAGCGGGTAGGAAAGAGCAGGAGGGTCTTAGGTGTTTGTTGCTATTTTAACCTGACTTCCCTAGAAGGCTTGATCAGAAACAACCTGTGTGTCTTCACTTCCTTGTGAGAAAGGCACGATCTGACTGTTTCTGAAGCAGGTTCATCTGTCTCACCTTTTGCTTTTGGGTCCAGTCCCTGTCTCTGGACTTTTCAGCCCATCAATAATCACTTCTTCCATCTTGCCTTTGTTTTTTTGGTTGCAGGACTTCCCAGGATGGTCAGTGATTTTAGAAGAACTTTGATTAATGTAAAATCTATACTTTTGACTTAAAGGGTTGCTTTATCATTTTCAGATCTCCACCTCACTTTTATGTTATTTGAACCTAATTTAAAACCACCCCACTTTTCTTGGACTTCCTTTGTGGCTCAGCTGGTAAATAATCTGCCTGCAATGTGGGAGACCTGGGTTTGATCCATGGGTTGGGAAGATCTCCTGGAGAAAGGAAAGGTTATCCACTCAGTATTCTGGCTTGGAGAATTCCATGGACTGCATAGTCCATGGGGTCACAAAGAGTCGGACACGACTGAGTGACTTTCACTTTCATTCTCTGTTGGAAGGTAGGTTTTAATGAACTGTGTAACTTTTCTCTGAGTTTCCATATTATACGACTGATCAGATCATTGTGCTATTTTATAGTTTACTGTATAAAACACTAATTTTGTGTGTGTGTGTGTGTGGGGGGGGTTATGGTTTTTTTTTTTTTTTGTTCTATCAGCACAGCCTTGGAGAAACTTAACATCAAGATAGGTGATTTTTCAGTCTCTGTTTAGCTGTATAATCCCATTATAGCATGATTTAATCATTATTTTAACTGTGGGTGAAATTATTATTATGATTTTCATTATTATACCAAAAGTCTGACAAACAGTAGTTTTTTTCTGTAGCAGATAATTTGGGTCTGTTTGCCTACTGGAGTCATAAAAGACTGTTGTCCAATTAGACACACTGGGCTTGCACTGTGTTTAAGTTTAATTATTGGGTTTAAATGATCTTTTTCTTAAGATTGAGCCCATGGTAAAATAAGATGATGGGGTAAGCAAAGGACTACCTAATCATCTGGCTGCTAAAATTTGGCAACTTTTTCATTAAAATGATTGATTTTTGAACAGGTTATTTTAGAGTCAGCCTGACTTGGTCCAAATAACCCTTTTAACTCCAGGATGCTGTTAACTGCTCTCCTAACAGGATGCGAGTAATGCCTTGGGCACAACACCTGCGCCAGTGTCAGCTGCTGTTCAAATGGCTCTGTGGTCCACGATGCCACACCAGGTAAATTACCAGTTTCACATTCCCAAGGTACTGCTTTGTACAAGCCAATACTAGCACATGGAGGCCTGTACAGACAATGGTGCAAAATGTTGGAAATCCCATGTAAAAGTAGCACCTTCCTTTTTTTTTTTTTTTTTTAAATGCATCTATATACACCTATAACAGTTTACTACCTCTTAGGATTTGAAACTCCAAAGAGAAACAATGTTTCTTTGCCCAAGTTGCTATATTTTATAAACTGAGGAGGGAGGGAGACCTAGGAATTAAAGATAAAGTATGAACTTATATAAAATGTCATATAACAGTGAACTTTAAGATTCAATGGACTTGCTTAGAACATGGGATGTTGTACATTCCAAACTCTGCTAAACCAGGAGGCTTAGAGTGAGCATATTGGAATTCGGGGGTGCAAGATCCATGGTCATACCTTAAAGGTGAGACAACTCCTGATTTGGAAACTACTTAGCAGCCATTTTCCCCTATTTTCTTCGATTTAAGTCTGAATTTGGCAATAAGGAGGTCATGATCTGAGCCACAATCAGCTCCCAGTCTTGTTTTTGCTAACTGTATAGAGCTTCTCCATCTTTAGCTGCAACGAATATAATCAATCTGACCATTCAGTTCAGTTCAGTTCGTTCAGTCGCTCAGTCGTGTCTGACTCTTCGCGACCCCATGAATCACAGCATGCCAGGCCTCCCTGTCCATCACCAACTCCCGGAGTTCACTCAGACTCACGTCCATCGAGTCAGTGATGCCATCCACCCATCTCATCCTCTGTCATCCCCTTCTCCTGCTGCTCCCAATCCCTCCCAGCATCAGAGTCTTTTTCAATGAGTCAACTCTTTGCATGGGGCAGCCAAAGTACTGGAGTTTCAGCTTCAGCATCATTCCCTCCAAAGAAATCCCAGGGCTGATCTCCTTCAGAATGGACTGGTTGGATCTCCTTGCAGTCCAAGGGACTCTCAAGAGTCTTCTCCAACACCACAGTTCAAAAGCATCAATTCTTCAGTGCTCAGCTTTCTTCACAGTCCAACTCTCACATCCATACATGACCACAGGAAAAACCATAGCCTTGACTAGACCGACCTTTGTTGGCAAAGTAATGTCTCTGCTTTTGAATATGCTATCTAGGTTGGTCATAACTTTCCTTCCAAGGAGTAAGCATCTTTTAATTTCATGGCTGCAGTCACCATCTGCCGTGATTTGGAGCCCCCCAAAATAAAGTCTGACACAGTTTCCACTGTTTCCCCATCTATTTCCCATGAAGTGATGGGACCAGATGCCATGATCTTCGTTTTCTGAATGTTGACTTTAATCCAACTTTTTCCCTCTCCACTTTCACTTTCATCAAGAGGCTTTTGAGTTCCTCTTCACTTTCTGCCATAAGGGTGGTGTCATCTGCATATCTGAGGTTATTGATAGTTCTCCTGGCAATCTTGATTTCAGCTTGTGTTTCTTCCAGTCCAGCATTTCTCATGATGTACTCTGCATAGAAGTTAAATAAGCAGAGTGACAATATACAGCCTTAACATACTCCTTTTCCTATTTGGAACCAGTCTGTTGTTCCATGTCCAGTTCTAACTGTTGCTTCCTGACCTGAATACAGATTTCTCAAGAGGCAGGTCAGGTGGTCTGGTATTCCCATCTCTTTCAAGAATTTTCCACAGTTTATTGTGATCCACACAGTCAAAGGCTTTGGCATAGTCAGCAAAGCAAAAATAAGATTTTTTTCTGGAACTCTATTGCTTTTTCCATGATCCAGCGGATGTTGGCAATTTGATCTCTGGTTCCTCTGCTTTTTCTAAAACCAGCTTGAACATCTGGAAATTCACGGTTCACGTATTGCTGAAGCCTGGCTTGGAGAATTTTGAGCATTACTTTACTAGCATGTGAGATGAGTGCAATTGTGTGGTAGTTTGACATTCTTTGGCATTGCCTTTCTTAGGGATTGGAATGAAAACTGACCTTTTCCAGTCCTGTGGCCACTGCTGAGTTTTCCAAATTTGCTGGCATATTGAATGCAGCACTTTCGCAGAATCATCTTTCAGGATTTGAAATAGCTTCACTGGAACTCCATCACCTCCACTAGCTTTGTTCATAGTGATGCTTTCTAAGGCCCACTTGACTTCACATTCCAGGATGTCTGGCTCTAGGTCAGTGATCACACCATCGTGATTATCTGGGTCATGAAGATCTTTTTTGTACAGTTCTTCTGTGTATTCTTGCCACCTCTTCTTAATATCTTCAGGTATGACCTAAATCAAATCCCTTATGATTATACAAGGGAAGTGAGAAATAGATTTAAGGGACTAGATCTGATAGATAGAGTGCCTGATGAACTATGGACTGAGGTTCATGACATTGTACAAGAGACAGGGATCAAGACCATCCCCATGGAAAAGATATGCAAAAAAGCAAAATGGCTGTCTGGGAGGCTTTACAAAGAGCTGTGAAAAGAAGAGAAGTGAAAAGCAAAAGAGAAAAGGAAAGATATAAGCATCTGAATGCAGAGTTCCAAGGAATAGCAAGAAGAGATAAGAAAGCCTTCCTCAGTGATCAATGCAAAGAAATAGAGGAAAACAACAGAATGGGAAAGACTAGAGATCTCTTCAAGAAAATTAGAAATACCAAGGGAACACTTTATGCAAAGATGGGCTCGATAAAGGACAGAAATGGTATGGACCTAACAGAAGCAGAAGATATTAAGAAGAGTAATGCTCAAAATTCTCCAAGCCAGGCTTCAGCAATACATGAACTGTGAACTTCCAGATGTTCAAGCTGGTTTTAGAAAAGGCAGAGGAACCAGAGATCAAATTGCCAACATCCGCTGGATCATGGAAAAAGTAAGAGTTCCAGAAAAACATCTATTTCTGCTTTATTGACTATGTCAAAGCCTTTGACTGTGTGGATCACAATAAACTGTGGAAAATTCTGAAAGAGATGGGAATACCAGACTACCTGACCTGCCTCTTGAGAAACCTATATGCAGGTCAGGAAGCAACAGTTAGAACTGGACATGGAACAACAGACTGGTTCCAAATAGGAAAAGGAGTATGTTAAGGCTGTATATTGTCACCCTGCTTATTTAACTTATATGCAGAGTACATCATGAGAAATGCTGGACTGGAAGAAACACAAGCTGAAATCAAGATTGCCAGGAGAACTATCAATAACCTCAGATATGCAGATGATACCACCCTTATGGCAGAAAGTGAAGAGGAACTCAAAAGCCTCTTGATGAAAGTGAAAGAGGGGAGGGAAAAAGTTGGATTAAAGCTCAACATTCAGTAAATGAAGATCATGGCATCTGGTCCCATCACTTCATGGGAAATAGATGGGGAAACAATGGAAACAGTGTCAGACTTTATTTTTTGGGGCTCCAAATCACTGCAGATGGTGACTGTAGCCATGAAATTAAAAGTCGCTTACTCTTTGGAAGAAAAGTTATGACCAACCTAGATAGCATGTTGAAAAGCGGAGACATTACTTTGCCAACAAAGGTCCATCTAGTCAAGGCTATGGTTTTTCCTGTGGTCATGTATGGATGTGAGAGTTGGACTGTGAAGAAAGCTGAGCACTGAAGAATTGATGCTTTTGAACTGTGGTGTTGGAGAAGACTCTTGAGAGTTCCTTGGACTGCAAGGAGATCCAACCAGTTCACTCTAAAGGAGATCAGCCCTGGGTGTTCTTTGGAAGGAATGATGCTAAAGCTGAAACTCCAGTACTTTGGCCACCTCATGCGAAGGGTTGACTCATTGGAAAAGACTCTGATGCTGGGAGGGATTGGGGGCAGGAGGAGAAGGGTACGACAGAGGATGAAATGGCTGGATTGCATCACCGACTCGATGGACGTGGGTTTGGGTGGACTCCCGGAGTTGGTGATAGACAGGAAGGCCTGGCGTGTTGCGATCCATGGGGTCGCAGAGTCGGACACGACTGAGCGACTAATCTGAACTGAACTAGCCGCCATTTGGTTCCATTCAGTGAACAGCAGTTCAGTTCCATTCTGTTTCATTCAATTCAGTTTAGTGGATCCATTTTTGTAGTTTCTGCTGGTGTTGGTATCAACACTATTCCAACACTGAGTGCATTGGGTATTTATAAACACCTTAAACAGTGTCATTATATCTTGTCTTATTGGGGAAGTGTTTTAAAAATACATTACAGTTATACAACAAAATGTAAGGCAGTTACTGGGTGATAGGATGATTTTCACCCTCTTCATTAATACATGTCTATATATTTCAAATTTTTGAGAGTATCTGCAGGATGTTGTATGTGTATGCATACATATACCCACATATATTGCTATACACACATATGTATATATATTGAATATGCATACACACAGATGATTTTTAAACTTTACACCTTTAAGTTTGTAAGTATTTGTATGTGTGTTTATTGAGAATTTTAAACTCATTGGCATATAAATAAGAAGTCAATGCATTCTCATCTTATTCTATCAAATCTCCCTTTTCCCTCCCATGTTGATACACCAGGAAGATTCCATAATTTATGGATTCTTTCAGTGATTTGAAAACTCAGTCTTTTCATTTTAAACAATATTTTATTTTATTTATTTATTTTTGGCCATGCTAGGTCTTCCCTGCTGCTTGAGCATTACTCTAGTTACGATGAATGGGGTCTACTCTTCTAATTGCGGTACACGAAATTCTCATGGCGGTGACTTCTCTTGTTTCGAACCATGGGCTCTAGGGTACACGGGCTTCAGCAGCTGCGGCTCCTTGGCTGTAGAGCACAGGCTCAGTAGTTGTGGCACGCAGGCTTAGTTGCTCTGCAGCATGTAGGATCTTCCTGGATCATGGATCAAACACTAGTCTCCTGCATTGGAGGGCAGATACTTTACCACTGAACTACCAGTGAGGTCCCCAGTCTTTGCGTTTTAAAACAGAATTCCTTCTCTGATCCAGGACCTTCTCCTGCTCCAACAATTGGCAGTGTGCCAGCTTGGGGCCCTCCAGGCAGACAGGGGGCCATGGTCTGTACTTGCTCTAAGTTGAGGTGGGGAAAGGACATGGTGGCTCATGGGGTACCCCATGCTCTCATTCTTATGGACTCAGCCCTTCCTTTTTGAGGGGCAAAGAGCCCAGGAGGCTCCATAGTGGACTTCCTGGTTTGCAAGATCAGGCTGTACAGGCACAGCTTCTGTATCCCTTCTTCTTTCCTCTGACATCCCAGAGCCTTTTATTACTGAGGTTTCTATCCATGTTATAATAGTACTGATACAACTAAAAAACTTTTGTCAGTATGGTGTGTGAAAATTGAAACTCATAGTTCACTTAATTGGCATTTCTTTTATTATTAGAGAACCTGCATATTTATGTTAGGTATATTCTGCTCCTATCTATTACTTCTGTGATTTGACTATTTACAACTACTGAGTATATTTTAAAATTAAAGTGTTGATTAATTTTTATTTTAGAAGAAATATTTATATACTAAGACTATTCATCTTGCATAATGTATTTTGAAAATATTTTTCCTGTTTGTCTTTGGATTCAATTCATGCATAGTACTTTTTTGTGCTACAGATGTTTCTAATTGGTATGCAGTCAAATATATCAATAATGTTCTTTAAGATGCTTCCTTTGTTTAACTTCAAAAGACTTTCCCCACCCTGAGTTCAGAAAAATCTTGCCTATATTTTATTTTATTTGGTTTATTGTTTCATTTTTTAAACATTGAATTCTTTAATCTGCCTCAAACTAACGTTGATTTATGTTCAGTGGTAGAAATTTACCCCTCCTTCCATAGTGAAACTGAGTATCAAGTAACATTTATTAAAAGTATATTCTGATTTAAATCCATTAAGGGTATGTTTCTTCCCCCATTGTAGAGCGTTGATATGATGTGGAGTAAAGAACATAGACTCGACAATCCAAATGACCTTGCCTTACCTTTCTATTATAATTTGCTAGCTGACGGCCAAGACAATTTACTTAAAATTCTCATTTACTTCATAGTATTAAGTAAGCCTAATAGTATTCCAGATGGCTATGAAAAGGATTCAATGAGATAAGAGGTCTATAATACCTTGTTAGTGTTAAAGCATTTAGTTTTATGATTTTGTGTGTTGTTTACTTAAAGGCGTTCTGGGCTGGGCTGGAGCCAGAAAATCTGAGAACTTTCATAACCCCACTCTTTCCCTAAGCACCTCATTTCACTCTTTTCTGTGTTCAACAGCTACTATGTCACAGAGTTGGAGAGCTGTTTGTTTTATTTTAATCTCAATTGAGAATGGTTCTCTCCCTCTCTCCACACACATACACACGTGTATATATGAGTGTGTATTTACATATATCTACAAGCTTGTGTGTGTGGGGTGTGTGTGTGTGTGTGTAGAGGGAGAGAGAGAGAGGAAATACTTTAAAGACTGCAAAGTGCCACACACAAGAATAAGGTACATTTATAAAAATTTCCTTGAAGATTGGAAGCATAGTCTATTTTAGAGACCAGGTTCTTAGTCATATCCTCGAGTTGGCTTTATTAAACTGAGAAAAAAAATGAACTTATTATGCAGCTGTTGGTCTCAAGTATCAGAAACTGACTGTGGTTAATGGATGCAGTGAAGGAATTTCTTGGAAGGATATGGAGTTTCTCATAGAACAGAAGGGAGGCTGAAAAACAGGGCAACAGCATGTGTCTGTGAGTGTTGGGGGCATTAAAGGTGGACCAGTAGATTCTTTATATAAGGAGCTGATAGCATGTCTTCCCCTAAACACTCCTGTTCCTTGAGAAAAAAATCTGTGTTTAGTTTTTTAAATCATCCATCTGAAGATTAAAATTTTAGGGAGAGAACATGTGTCCTCAGCTTATGTCATGAGCTTACCCATTTAGAGATGGGCAGGGGGATTCTTTGACAGTTGTCAGATTGTGTCTAGAGAGGATAGAGCGAACTCCTTAATAGGAAGTTGAAGGGGGAAAAAGGAAATTGGGGAACTTCCCTGGTGGGCCAGGGGTTAGGACTCTGCTCTTCCACTGCAGGGGGCACAAGTTCTATCCTTGGTCAGGGAACTAAGATTCCCCATGCCACGTGGCCCCCCTCCCCCCGCCAAAAAAGGAAATTGGGGTGACATTTGTTTAACACAGATATGATTATTGGGTAGCCTACATACAATAAATGTCACAAAGCACCCTCAGGCTTGTCTTCCTGGTCTAGCTTCAGGGGAGCCCGACAGAAAGAAGCAGTCAGGAGAGGAGTGCTAGAACAAAAGCCAAAAAGCTCTTAACCCAGCTTGTCTACTGAACTTGTGGCCCTGGGAGGTAGCCAGCATTGCCCCTGACCCTGTCTCAGCAGCAATCTGCCTCTTCAAGAAGGATAAGGACAGGCAGGAGCTTGTGATGCTCACGCTGTGAGGCCAGGAGGTCCAAGTGAGGGAAGGTTGAGCGTTGGGGACACTGTGGCCTGGGACCATGGCCGCAAACCAGTGCCAAATTTCCCACGACTGAGACATGGTGGAGGGGGAACCCAACTGATTGCTGTCTTAGTCTTAAGGGTCAAGACTTTTCTGCTTCGGCATAATTAAATTGCCTTAAGACTGTTTCTAAAGGGAAGAAAAAGAAATGGAAACATGGATTCATAAGGCTGCACCTTTCCCTCTGTGCATATTCCCTGGGGAAGGTGATCCATTAGAAACAGAGGCAGACATGCCAAGAGCAATAAAGAGGCAGGCTCTGTGCACTAAGCAGGCTGTAGTTAAAGGCTTTCCCTGAGAATCCTGCTCATTCATTAATTCTAGCCTTGGAAGGGGGCCAAGCTGTGTGGTTTCACCACAGCAAGGGGCAAGATCCTAATGATTAAATGCTCTTTGTTGCCTTGCGTTTCACTTTTTCTGGTAATGCACTTTGAAGAATGGAAAATTGAGTTTTCAATACTTGGTTGTTTGTTGAAGCTAAATCTAGAGGTAATTGAAGCCAGTTGAAAGCCGAGGGGAACAGCCAAGGTAAAGCCTCCATAACATAGGAGGCTGGAGGACTCAAGTTCGGTGCCTCAGTGTGTTAGGCCCTTGCCTTCTGTGCTATTTCTTGCTCTTTCTTGTGTTGGTGAAATTCATGTTGGAGAATCGGGTTATTCACTGGAGGATACATTTCTTTCAACATTCTTTTTTTGGGTCGATACTTTAGTGTGTACAGAAGACATCGTGCCAGAGTAATAAAAATGGTTTCTCATTGGACAAGTGTCATTCTTCTTTACTTAAAAATCACAGAATATGCCTTTTACTTTCTCTGGATAGCTGACCAGACCTTAACTTAATTAAATTTGCATTCTTATTTGATTTCCCTGAGCACAGGAGAGTCAACTTGGAAAAATCAAATGCTTCTGTCTGATGATGTCCAAGTAGATCAATAATTCGAGTACACGCAACATTTAGAGTCGTTCTTGGCACTGTGTAGGTGATCTAAAAATATGAATTAAATGAATGGATAAGTTATTTTTTTTTCCCCTCAAACATTCATTCATTCAAATCGTGGTGTGCTGACTAGGTCACTGAAGTCTTTCAGTCTGATGACCTTGTTAAAACAATATTCTGACTTTCAAACTGTTTGGCTGTGTATGAGAGAAGGTGTGTATTTGTAGGTGACAGATTATTACTCTTTTAGACCAAAGAGCCAGCCAGCATGTGTATAGTTCCTATACGAATACCCACTGCAAGAAAAACGTCCCCTCTTTCAACGTTAGGCTTGCTTGGGCAATTGATTTAACTTCATTTCTGTCCAGGAAGGAGAGGACAACTCCTTGGCAGTGGCAGGAAATTTTAGAAAAAAGTTAGGCTTCTCTATTTTGCTTTTCATTCAATATCTACATTTTGAATGTTTATAACACAAAAACCAATATGTTGGACATCCCAGCTAGGAACCTACGGTAGATATAGTTTCCATTACCTATAGACATACCTTATTTTATTGTGTTTCATATATATTGTGTGTGTGTTTTACCAATTAAAAGCTGTGGCAACCCTGAGTTGCCAAATAATGGTTAACATTCTTTAGCAATAATTAAAAAATGATTTTTTTTTGGCTGTGCCATGCAGCAAACTGGACATGGAACCACAGACTGGTTCCAAATAGGAAAAGGAGTTCGTCAAGGCTGTATATTGTCACCCTGCTTGTTTAACTTATATGCAGAGTACATCATGAGAAACGCTGGGCTGAGAGAAGCACAAGCTGGAATCAAGATTGCCGGGAGAAATATCAATAACCTCAGATATGCAGATGACACTACCCTTATGGCAGAAAGTGAAGAGGAACTAAAAAACCTCTTGATGAAAGTGAAAGAGGAGAGGGAAAAAGTTGGCTTAAAGCTCAACATTCAGAAAACTAAGATCATGGCATCTGGTCCCATCACTTCATGGGAAATAGATGCGGAAACAGTGGAAACAGTGGCAGATTTTATTTTTTGGGGGGCTCCAGAATCACTGCAGATGGTGACTGTAGCCATGAAATTAAAAGTCGCTTACTCTTTGGAAGAAAAGTTATGACCAACCTAGATAGCATGTTGAAAAGCGGAGACATTACTTTGCCAAGAAAGGTCCGTCTGGTCAAGGTTATGGTTTTTCCTGTGGTCATGTATGGATGTGAGAGTTGGACTGTGAAGAAAGCTGAGCACCGAAGAATTGATGCTTTTGAACTGTGGTGTTGGAGAAGACTCTTGAGAGTCCCTTGGATTGCAGGGAGATCCAATCAGTCCAACCTGAAGGAAATCAGCCCTGGGTGTTCTTTGGAAGGAATGATGCTAAAGCTGAAACTCCAGTACTTTGGCCCCCTCATGCAAAGAGTTGACTCATTGGAAAAGACTCTGATGCTGGGAGGGATTGGGGGCAGGAGGAGAAGGGGACGACAGAGGGTGAGATGGCTGGATTGCATCACTGACTCGATGGATGTGAGTTTGAGTGAACTCCAGGAAATGGTGGACAGGGAGGCCTGGCATGCTGCGATTCATGGGGTCACAAAGAGTCAGATACAACTGAACGACTGAGCTGAACTGAACTGAGGCTTCCCTTGTGGCTCAGATGGTAAAGAATTTGCCTGTAATACAGGAGACCTGGGTTCAATCCCTGTGTTGGGAAAATCCCCTGGAGACAGAAATGGGCTACCCACTCCAGTAGTCTTGCCTGGAGAATCCCATGGACAGAGGTGCCTGATGGGCTACAGTCCATGGGGTTGCAAAACAGTCGGACATGACTGAGGGGCTAACACTTTCTGTGTACTTTTTCTGTGTAGATATAAAATAGAAAACCAATAAGGACCTACTGTATAGCAAGGGAACTATACTCAATATTTTATAATAATCTATAAGGAAATTGCTGTGCTTCAAACCTGAAACTAACACAATATTGTAAATCAACTATATTTTAGTTAAAAAAAATGAAATTACGCAGTATGTGGTCTTTTGTGTCTGGTTTCTTTCATTTAGCCTAAAGTTGTTGAGGTTCATCCATGTTATAGAATGTATTAGTACTTCATTTCTTTTTATTGCTGAATAGTACTTGATAGTGTTTATTCATTCATCAGTCAATTGACATTTAGGTTGTTTTCCCATTTTAGATATTATGACTCAAGCGTCTGCAAACATTTGTGTACACATTTTTGTGTGGACATATGTTTTCATTTTAGGGGGAGTATATACCCAGCAGTACAATTGCTGGATCATATAGCAATCTTATATTTAACTTTTTGAGGAAGCGCCAAACTGTTTTCTATAGTGATTGCATCATTTTATGTTTACACTGACCGTGTCTTTATTTAAAGAAGAAATGAGCATCCATTGTGAGGCTTAAAGGATTTCTGTACTCACTGAAGACTTCGTCGTTTGTAAAATGTTTAGCATAGTATCTGTCACATCAGATTTAATCTCATTGTAGGCCTATAAAAGTGGTGTTGTTATAAAACTCATTTAAAGATTAGAATTCTGAGCACTGGAGAAGCTGAGTGACTTGTCTAAGGTCACACAGAAAGTGGGAGTCTTAAGATGTGTCTATATGACTCCCAAACTAAGCTTTCAACAATTGTACTAAAAGGCTTTCCCTCTCTTTTAGTTCTGGAGGTACAAATTAGCATCACATTAATCACATGCTGAGTGAACAGGATAAATTTAGTTGGGGGGATATACTTTCTGGAGCTGTGGGGCCATCATTCTGATATAGAATGAGAGACAGGTTCTACCCATAGGTTGAGTATCATATTGTATTGATGGATGGGCTCCTGTCCAATCCATTATTCAGGCTCTAATCTAAGAAAATAAATATGAAAATAAAATGCTGTATTAATAGTTAGGGAGCTTCACAAGTGACACTAGTGGTAAAGAACCAACTTGCTAATACAGGAGACATAAGAGTCACGGGTTCAATTCCTGGGCCAGGATGATCACCTGGAGGAGGGCATGGCAACCCACTCCAGTATTCTTGCCTGGAGAATCCCATGGACAGAGGAGCCTGGTGGGCTACAGTCCATTGGGCTGCAAAGAGTCGGACATGACTGACAACTAGTGGGAAGCTCTTGTACAGCACAGAGAGTACAGCTTGGTACTCTGTGATGACCTGGACAGGTGGGATGGGGGTGTGTGGGAGGGAAGCTCGAGAGGAAGGGGATATATGTATACTTAGAGCTGATTCACATTGTTGTACAGCAGAAACTAACACAACATTGTGAAGCAATTATACTCGAATTTTAAAAAATTAAAAAAAAATGCCTTATTACCTTACATAATACAGTGAATGCTTACCAAGTATTGTGCTGAGTGAGCATGTCAGTGACTCTCAGTCCTTTGATCTTCACAACAACACTCTAAATTAGGTGCTGGATTTGTTCCCATTTTACAGATCGAAAAATACTGACTTAGAGAAAGTAAATCCCTTTGCCCTGGTTGCACAGCTAGCAGAAATAACAGGGCTGGGATTTAAACATATGCAACCTGGCCCCAAGGCCTGGACTCATAAGCACAATGCCATGAAATCCTTTCAGAAGGAGCAACCACTGTGAAATTTACTCTGATATAAGACTCCACTGTAAAAAATTGGTCTGTGGTTACTTTGAAAATAGAAGGTTTTAAATCTATGTCCAGCAAATGCAATTTTAGTTTTCAACTTCAAAGTAGTATATGAGTAGAATTATATCTTTTTATTCTTGACGAATGTCGCCATTTTATGGAGACTTCTAGGGGTACATACTGTGTTCCAAAGCTGCAAGGACATTATATCTTTGGCTCAAAAAGTCAAAGCCCATTTCTCTCAGCGGGGTGTTTTATTGTGGAATTCCTGGATAACCCACAGCAAGAATCATCTAGAAAATGAGGTAATCCAGAGATGGCATCATTCAGGCCAAAATAACAGCCCATAAGTTGTCTGGGGGCCTTTGCTGACATCCAGGGGACAGCTCTGTTCTGCTCCTGGGACAACAGACAGAAATCATTCTCTGAGTCTCATCTCAGAACTTGGCTTTAGGATTGGACACAGAGCTGGAAGGGTCCTGGGAAGTTGTCAGGATCAGGATCTGGGGTGGGAAGATTCAGATCCAATTCACACTCATCACCTAATTGTTGTAAACAAGCTGTTTGAGCTTTCTAGTCATGTTTTGTCTATCAAATAGCAGGACTCACTTCACGAAGTTGTTCTGTGAATAAAGTGATGTGGAACATGGACAGCACATGGGGCAGCACTGGGCCATGGTGGGGCTTTATGATTACCAGCCTGTGGAAACACTGGACCCTGGAGACAGACAGACACGGGTTGAAATCATGCCTTTGGTGCTTTCTTTTTGTCTAGAAAAAACTGAAGAAACACAAATATGTGTGCTTCCCATTCCAGAGTTTCTCCCTGGAGTGAAGGGTGACTATGTGTCAAATTCTTCACTATGGAAACTTAGGAGAAGGGATGTGCGCCACTTCCAGGCCTGGCCCACTAAGTCCCCCATGTACCCTTCTACACCCTCTTTCTCTTCTCTCTTTTAGTAGAATATACATGCGGACAGAACTTCTGGCAACCCGTGTCTCTGCCTTCCTGTTTGCCAATTCAGTATACATTATAGGCAAGAAGCTTCTATTGTGTTTGTGACACTGCACAATTTTGAGTTTATTTGTTAGAGCAGTTGCACTTAATATGTGACTTGGTTGCACTTGAAGTTGGAGGAGGTTATCAGGAGGGTGTGACTGCTGGTTGGTCAAAGAGCTGGATCTTGGCAGTCAGAGGCTCCTCACCACTCCTTCTGTCCTTGGAAATAAACATTTCACCCATAGTTCCCGTAACTGGGGTCATTTCAAGGACTGCGCCTTGAGAGAGTTAAGGTGTTGAGACCGCCTAGGCTGGCATATGTGACTAAATTCAGTGAAGGCCTCTACACAAACTTTAAAAATTTTGGAAGGCAGATGCTTAGGTCTCCACATCTTATAGCTGCCCAAGACAAGCTTCATATGTAAGTTCCTTTGATTATTATACCTGCCACCTACCACTCTGGAGGGGTCTGCCTCTTTCTTTAGTCTCCCGTTGCCCTCCACATTTGGAACCAATTTCAGATTTTACCTGGGAAGCTCCCGAGATTGGGAACCAACAACTGATTTTGAAATGGATCTCAAGAAAGAGGCCTCCATGGGGAAATCTCAAGCTGGCCATCGAGCTCTGTGTGGGAAGAGGTGGCCAGTATGTTAGACGCCTGTGTACCACTGAGCAGGTATTGGAATGCCCCCAAAGTATTAGCTGGTTTGATGTGCGTGTTTGAGGAATTTCAAGAAGTTCTTTGCAGGAATAAAAAGAAGGGAAATGCCTGGCTGGGTAGTGTGCTGACCTCCACTGTGAGCAGCTCTGTGGCCATTGATACTCAACTGGAGGCTGCAGATCTTGTGAGAAAGTTGGAAGAAAAGCTGAGGTTGGAGAATGGCATGCAGTGTCTGGGCTGGCAGGAAAGGTGAGAGAACAGGATGATAAGCCGGAGACCTCAGTGTGCCGTTTTGCAAAACTGGGGGGCGAGGGGGACGAAAGCTACTTGGATTAAGGTCCAAGCACTTGTGACACAGCCTGATTGGGATGCCAAGAGGTGGAATTCCTGGGAAAGCAAGGAAAACAAAGAGGAAGATGTTACCCTGGCCCCGTGCCATAGGATTTCTAATACAAAGGAAAACAAAAGCACAGCAACATCCACCCCAGTCAGCGGGGTAGCTTCTAATTCAGGAAATGTTCATGATGAGAAAATATACTCCTGCTGAGCTTGTTGGCTTAGCTGCCAAGTTCCAGCAAAAGGCCAGGGAAAGTATCCGGGCATGGTTACTGCAGCCATGGGATGCACTGGATATGGCAATTATTTATGTTCTCTGAACTTCAATCAGTAAATAGAAGGTAACCATACTTATTTGCTATTTTGTGCCAAGGATTAAATGAGATCAAAATAGGATTTTCAGCATGGTCAGGTTATTATGATTATTATTAATATTAGCATTTATATCCAACTACATCCAAGAATTGAAGTATTAGAAGCCATTTAACAGACCGTGTACATGGCTGCTGTAAAAATCCTTTTTCTCAGTTGTGTTCTGGTCCAGATCTCTGGGAGAATGAAGGAGGGAAAGTGTAACTATTCTTGTTATCAGTTACTCAGATTGAGATCCCTTGTGCCTAGAATCTAAATTCCTTGAGGACTGGAATTGGGTCTTGTCTCTTCCATAGCAGCTTCCCTGGTGGCTCAGATGGTAAAGAATTTCCCTGTGGTACAGGTGACCTGGGTTTGATCCTTGGGTCAGGAAGATCCCCTGGAGAAGGGAACAGCTATGCAATCCAGTATTCTTGCCTGGGGAATTCAGTGGACAGAGGAACTTGGTGGGTTACAGTCCATGGGGTAGCAAAGAGTCGGACATGACTGAACGACTAACACTTTACTTTTCACTTTCTTTCCCTTAGCAGCTAGCTGAGTTTCTGGTATACAGCAAGTGATGAACAAATATTTGTCTGGTTTTCTTTATTTTCTAGTATTTATTGAGTTCTTGCTGTGTTCCCACCACCATGTATGTGTTCCATTTTATTGTACTATTTCCAAACATAGCATCTCATGTAAGCCTCATGAATCTTTGAAGCGAGTAGTATTACTTTTCTATTATAGGGATAAAGCAATGAGGTATAGAGAAGTTAAGTTCCATGCAGATCACAGACAAATGGTAGCAGATTGGTATATGATTCTAGGTAATCTGGCTTCAGAGTCACTCTTCTGCTTCTTATAAATAAATAATGCAATCTTTAGCTTATTGAGGATGTAAATGCTAAAATCCCCACATGTGTAAATCCATTTCATACTCACTGCAAAACTGTCTTATGTGGAGCTGTGTTATCTAAAAGTGAAAAATGATGCTTTAGTGTTTGTGGCCTTTGAAAAATACTCACAGCAGAGGAAAAAAATCTGTCGAAAACTGGATAATCATATGGGGAAGAAAACTGGCTGTGTGTCCTGTTGTGAAAACTCAAATTCTCATTCGTTCCTTCATCATTGATCAAGCACCTCTGTATGTCAGGCACTGAACTAGATGCTGAAGATACAGCAGCAAAAAAAGTCAGTCCCTGCACTCAAGGTCTTTTCTTTCTAGTGGGAGAGAGACACATATACACCTAGTGAACCCAAGACATATCCGAGCTGGAGTCAGCTGAATTCTTTATGCCAGTAACAGCTGGACTTACCTTGGCCAGTTCGCACCATCAGAAGCAGCCAAGGAGAAGGTACAACTGTGCTTATATATAAAATGGATGATTTATGAGTGGGTTTTTGTTTGTTTTTGTTTTGGGGGCAGGGAAACAAGAAAAACAAATGTGATTTACAAGTATTTGTTGGGTTCACTTATTTTAACATATTCCATATGCTCAGAAGATAACAAAAATGGAATATATTTTCTTGGTTCCATACTGAAGGCTCTGGCAGGTTTTTCTATTTATTCCTGATTATGAGGTCTGTTAATATTTGTTATACGTTTGTGCAAAAACTGACAATAACAAAACACATACACACAATGATAATTCAAGTGGTTTCTAATTCAGATTTTTCTGAGAGGGTATTTGCTGTAAGGAAGTGAATTAATTCTGTAGAATTAAACATTACAAACCACTAAACGTCTGTATGGCTGCTAATAAGATCTTTGATTTCTAGAGCACTTTAGAGCCCCTCAGTGCTTGCTATGTGTCTGTTCATCTTTTGTCCTATATAATGATTTGGAGAGATTTGCAAAGCAAATAAAATTATGTTCATTTTCAAGGAAACAAAATTTCGAAGAAGTTACTGCAACTTGTCTCAGATCAGATTAATAGGAAGTTGCAGAATTATGATCTAAACCAAACTGTCTCTACGACTTTGTTCCAATGCTGCAGTTACTTTGCTTTGAATTATGGCCAGAAACTGAAGTTTTAGTAATTGTCGTATCTTTTTGTATCAAATTTTACAACTAAAAAAATAGTTCTCCTAGGTAAATAATGCTGTGTGTATTTCAACAGATCCTGCAAGAGCATTTAAAAATTAGTTTTATGCTTCTTACCCATCTATTCATTTAACAATGGTAGCTTTCCTTAGTCTTCTCTGGAAAATATGTAGAAAGATCTGGGTGAGTTCACCAAGTTTGCCCAGCTCTTGGCAAGGATTAGGTGTTTCAGACCTGTCTACACCTCAGCAGCCCAGCAGTTCGATTGGAACAAGAATGGGCAGCTCACGGTAGGTCCTTCCATCCCCTGCTATGACATCCATGATTGTACTTTGCTGACAGCTCCCCTGCAGATCTTGTTAGTGGGGGTCTGTGCTCGTTCATTGCTTGGCAAGGCACAAGACCAATCTTTCCAATCTTGGCACTGAGTTCTCCAGGAGTGCTGCATGAATATTTATAATCCAACCACCCTTCAGTTATTTGTGGAATATAAAACCATCAACTTCATAGGAGCAGAGAGTAGAATGGTCATTGCCAGGGGCTGTGGGGAGGGGAAAATGGGGGAGGTAATGGTCAAAGTGTACAAAATTTCACTTATGCAAGATAAATAAACCCTAGAGATCTATGATACAGCACCATATTTATAGCTAACAGTACTGTATTGTGTTCTTAAAATTTCCTAAGAGGTAAATATTATGTTAAGTTAAGTTTTATTAACTCACTTGCATGTGCATGCAGAGTATTAAAGAGGTGCAGGAGGGAAATTCGGGAAGTGATGGACATGTTTGTGACCTTCATGTTTTCATGGGTGTATATTTATCCCCAATATCATCATGTTGTATACATTAAATTCACACATTAAATTCATCCCTTTTTATGCCAATCATACTTAAATAAGGTGATTTTAAATTTTTTATAAAAAATGCATTACATTCTTGGCAATTCTTTTTCACTTGCAAAGAATGAAGGGCTCCTTCCAACTGTCTCCTTTCCATTGGTAACACAGAGCTTTGCCCCTGGATGTTATTAACTATTTTCTGAGGGTTTTCTCCTGTCTCTTGTCCCTCTCTCCTCTGATCCATTTGCCACATTACAACTGGAGTTATCTTTCTTTCTGGAATTCTAGAACTGATTATATAATTCTCCTACTTGAAAACCTTTAAAGGTTTAGTATATCCAGTTCAAGATAAAGTCCAAATTTAAGGAATTCAGGCTCCCAGAACACCCCAGTAATTGACCTCAAGTGACCTTTCTAGGTTCATCACCACCACATCATTTACAGCACCCTACATTCTAAACACTGTGTGCTTTCTGCCTCTTCTCCATCAAAGCCAGCATTCTCACATCACAAATATTTTCTTGTGATGCTTCCCAGCCAAGAATGCATTTGGTTACCCTCTCTCCCTATAAAAATGTCTTCACTTAGTTAAGATCTAGTTTAATTTTATTTTTGGTTGCCAGAACGCTCTTGAATTTTATTTTTTATTATTATTTATAGTCATTGTCAGTTGCTTATCCTGATTATCCTTCAGAATTACATGTCTATACAATAGCATGTTACTTGTGTAGACATTTAACATAAGTTCCATTCTTTGTTGCTTTATAAGGTAGCTAACTTGTGTCTATGTCATCCACTGGATTATGAAGGCTGGCTTCATAGCCATGAGTTGCACAGTACCCTGTGTTTAGGACCTCACACTTAGTTGAATGCTATGTTATCACCAGCTTAAGAATTTTCCAACAAGCGGTCTTGCACTTTCATTTATCACCAAGTCCTGCAAATATTGTAGATGATGCTGTCCTTAAGAATAAGGGCTGTTTCAAATTCATCTTTATCTATAGCAGCACTATGGCTTTCACCTAGTTGCTGCAAGCATTTTAAAATGCTTGTTGGAAAGAAAAAAAAAAGGAAGTGCATAGTCAAGTGACTTGCTTAATTAAAACATGTCAAAGCAGAAAATAGACTTGGAACCTCTCTGAGGAGTCTGGCTATCAAGGGAAATAAGATTTCCCAAGGTCTAGTCTCTATGGCATGAAGTTCCAAGAATTTTCCACAAACCACATTTACTAATTATTAGGTAGCAACATATTTCTACCAGAAGCAAATAACAGGCTTCGAGATGAAGCTACCTCTGGGACTGCCCAATGAAGCGCTGAGGCATGAGATTGGAATCTCTTGTAAAGATGGGAGGCAATGAATTTCCTTCCAAAAGCTCACATGATGTGAGATTCTTGACATTCTTCTTGAGTAGCTAGCCACACATTTGGCCAGACTAGTCCACACATTTGGTTTCCTAAGGAATCATCTTTTGCTTGTTTCTAGACCAAGTTGCTGCAGGGAGAGTGAATACAATTATTCCTAGAAAGGATTGCCCCTGAGTGAGAACAAGCTTGAAGAAGCAGGAGGCAGAAATGAAGGATAGGAAGCGGGAGGCAGAAACCTGTAAAAAGAACCACCTTTCCATTTCTAAACAGCATGTTTTACTCCTGTTCCTTTCAGTCATGTCTAAAGTACTATCCCCAAGAGGAACACAAGGATTTCCTTTTATCTTTAACAGTGTTTGAAATTTAATATTCTTGCTTTCAAGAAAAAACTAGACTGAGTAGAGGGATACAGAAATTTTGTGTTGTGAACTAGACAAGGGAGGCACCATTCAGGAAAGCAAATGGGATCTTGTGATGGAGTAGTGGGAAGCGACCATAGACAATATATAAATGAATAAATGTGAATATGTTCTAATAAAATTTTATTTGAAAAAACTGATGACAGGCTGGATTTAGCTCTTGAATTGTAGTTTGCTGACTTCTGCTCCAGAAAAATTGACAATGATAACTGTACAGACAGGCTTCTTTTAATATCTTCATGAGAACAAGAATCTCAAATGGCTGTCACTAGTTGAATGGTTGCCTATGTTGTTTTATATTCAATCAGTGTGATGCTAGATAGTAGTGAAAAGAAATCATCTCTAGCCACATACATCAGTGTGAACTCATTCTAGATATCGTTTGCAAGAAGTACAATAAGGCACAGAAAGTATACATAAGTATACAGTTCAGAGCAAGTAAGCAACTATAAGTCCATTTAGGGACACAAGGGTTGCCCCAGTGGGTTAGCAGTAAAGAATTTGCCAGCAATGCAGAAGATACCAGCTGGATTCCTGGGTCAGGAAGATCCCCTGGAGAAGGGAATGGCAACCCACTCCACTATACTTGCCTGGAGAATTCCATGAACAGAGGAGCCTGATGAGCTATAGCCTGGTGGGGTCGCAGAGTTGGACATGATTGAAGCGACTTGGCACATTCACACATAGGAAGGGATGAGTAAGAGAAGCTTGGAGTTACCATCAGGGAGACAAGCTGTATGAGACTGGGTGAAGTTCTAGGTGTTCCAAGACTACTGGTCAGTTCATTTCTTAAGCTGGTACGTTGAACATAAATATAATTATTGTTTCCTTTAAGAAGCAGGGCTCTTCCTCCCTCCTCCAGGGGTTGCTGGGGGTAAAGGGCTGAACGCGGAGCAATGTTGTCCCCTTCTCCCGTGGAGGAGGCGGCACTTGCCGCCATACTGGTGGTGGCGACAGGGACACTGGATCGCTGACGAAGTCCGGCCACTATCTCAGCCTGCCCTACTGCCAGGGTGGGAAGAAGCACACATCTTTCTACATGCATTATTAGGTAGATACATAGTTTAAAATAAAGTAGCGCTAAGTACAGTCATTCCTTGGTCCGTGAGGGGAGATTGTTTCTGGAGCTTCCTGAGGAACCAAAATCCAAGGATGCGCAAGGCCCTAAGATTCAACCACACAGTACAGAATGTGCTCTTTATCCTGAGTTCTGCAACTGCTGGATACCGAGAGCTGACTGTTAACTTGTCCGAGGCCATTTAAGTAGCAAGAGGTAGAACTGGGATTTGAACTTTGGTCCCTTTGGCTTCAAAGCTCAGAATCTTTTTACTCACTACTCCTGTGCCTGAGTTTAAGCCAGTATTATTTTATTGTAGTCCTTGCACTTAATCATCTCTTTATTTATACCAGTCAGTCAGTCAGTTAGTTCAGTTACTCATTGGTGTCAGACTGACTGGTTGCATCTCCTTGCAGTCCAAGGGATTCTCAAGAGTCTTCTCCAACACCACAGTTCAAAAGCATTAATTCTTTGGTGCTCAGCTTTCTTTATAGTCCAACTCTCACATCCATACATGACTGCTGGAAAAACCATAGCTTTGACTAGAGGGACCTTTGTTGGTAAATTAATGTTTCTGCTTTTTAATACGCTAAGTTGGTCATAGCTTTTGTTCTGGGGAGCAAGCGTCTTTATTTCAAGGCTGCAGTCACCATCTGCAGGAATTTTTGAGACCCTCAAAATAAAGTCTGTCACTGTTTCCATTCTTTCCCCATCTATTTGCCATGAAGTGATGAGACCGGATGCCATGATCTTTTTCTGAATGTTGAATGTTTTCTGAATGTTGAATTTTAAGCCAACTTTTTCACTCTCTTCTTTCATCAAGAGTCTCTTTAGCTCTCCTTTGCTTTCTGTTATAAGGGTAGTGTTGTCTGCATATCTGAGATTATTGATATTTCTCCTGGCAGTCTTGATTCCAGCTTGTGCTTCATCCAGCCTGGCATTTCACATAATGTACTCTGCAGAGAAGTTAAATAAGCAGGGTGACAATATACAGCCTTGACGTACTCCTTTTCCTATTTGGAACCAGTCTGTTGTTTCATGTCCAGTTCTAACTGTTGCTTCTTGACCTGCATACAGATTTCTCAGGAGATTCATCAGGTGGTTTGGTATTCTTATCTCTTGAAGAATTTTCCATGGTTTGTTGTGATCCACACAGTCAAAGGCTTTGGTGTAGTCAATAGAGCAAAAGTAGATGTTTCTCTGGAACTCTCTTGCTTTTTGATGATCTAGTGGATGTTGGCAATTTGATCTCTGGTTCCTCTGCCTTTTATAAATCCAGTTTGAACAGTTCCAGTTTGGAAGTTCATGGTTCATGTACGGTTGAAGCCTGGCTTGGAGAATTTTGAGCATTACTTTGCTAGTATGTGAGATGAGTGCAATTGTGCGGTAGTTTGAGTATTCTTTGGCATTGCCTTTCTTTGGGATTGAAATGAAAACTGAGCTTTTCCTGTGGCCCCTGTTGAGTTTTCCAAATTTGCTAGCATATTGAGTGCAGCACTTTTACAGCATCATCTTTTAGGATTTGAAATAGCTCAACTGGAATTCCATCACCTCCACTAGCTTTGTTTGTAGTGATGCTTTCTAAGGCCCACTTGACTTCACATTCCAGGATGTCTGGTTCTAGGTGAATGATGACACCATTGTGATTATCTGGGTCATTAAGATCTTTTTTGTACAGTTCTTCTGTGTATTCTTGCCACCTCTTCTTAATATCTTCTGCTTCTGTTAGATCCATACCATTTCTGTCTTTTATTGTGCTCATCTTTGCATGAAATGTTCCCTTGGTATGTCTAATTTTCTTGAAGAGATCTCTAGTCTTTTCCATTCTATTGTTTACCTCTGTTTCTTTGCATTGGTTGCTGAGGAAGGCTTTCTTATCTCTCCTTGCTATTCTTTGGAACTCTGGATTCACGTGGGTATATCTTTCCTTTTCTCTTTGCCTTTAGTTTCTTTTCTTTTCTCAGCTATTTGTAAGGCCTCCTCAGACAACCATTTTGCCTTTTTGCATTTCTTTTTCTTGGGGATGGTCTTGATCACTGCCTCCTGTACAATGTCAGAAACCTTTGTCCATAGTCCTTCAGGCAATCAGTCTATCAGATCTAATTCCTTGAATCCCTTGAATCTGTATAATCATAAAGGATTTGATTTAGGTCATGCCTAAATGGTCTAGTGTTTTTCCCTACTTTCTTCAATTTAAGTCTGAATTTGACAATAAGGAGTTCATAATCAGAGCCACAGTCATCTCCCAGTCTTGTTTTTGTTGACTGTATAGAACTTCTCCATCGTTGGCTGCAAAGAATATAATCAATCTGATTTTGGTATTGACCATCTGGTGATGTCCACATGTGGAGTCTTCTCTTGTGTTGTTGGAAGAGGGAGTTTGCTATGACCAGTGCATTCTCTTGGCAAACTTTGTTAGCCTTTGACCTGCTTCGTTTTGTACTCCAAGGTGAAATTTGCCTGTTACTCCAGTTACCTCTTGACTTCCTACATTTACATTTGCATTCCAGTCTCCTATAATGAAGAAGACAGGTTTTTGGGTGTTAGTTTGAGGTCTTGTAGGTCTTCATAGAACTGTCAACTACAAGTTGGCACTTACCAAGAACATTGCCAATGACTGAACAACAAAGACATTTGCCATCTGCCTCTACAGAGATTGAACCCCATGCTGCTATAGCTGTTGACCTACAACAACCCCTGAGGGAGTTCAGGGTAGAGTGAAGCACTCTGTGCTCCAGGGAATCTGGTGGGACAGGTCTTTAGAGTGTTGGATGTTTTTAGGAACAGATTTTATAATCTCAATCCTTCAGTTCAGTTCAGTCACTCAGTCATGTCTGACTCTTTGCGATCCCATGGACTGCAGCATGCCAGGCCTCCCTGTCGATCACTAACTCCTGGAGTTTACTCAAACTCATGTCCATTGAGTCGGTGATGCTATCCAACCATCTCATCCTCGGTCTTCCCCTTCTCTCTCACCTTCAATCTTTCCCAACATCAGGGTCTTTTCAAATGAGTCAGCTCTTCGCATCAGGTGGCCAAAGTATTGGAGTTTCAGCTTCAAAATCAGTCCTTCCAATGAACATTCAGTACTGATTTCCTTTAGGATGCAGAGTACATCTCAATCCTTGCATCTTCTCATATCTAGAGAAACACTAAAATCCTTCATGGTGACACCATATCCTCATGACTAATAAAAACCCTTTTGTAAAATGAGTGCTTCATGGTATTGAACTCCCACTTCACCAAAACCTCATATATTGATTTTCTCCCACTGCTGCTTTGGAGCAGTGTCTCAGAGCTATCTGAGATGCTGCCTCCCAGGCTGCAGTTCTCATTTTGTCCCAAATAAAAGTTAACTCACAACTCTCAAGTTGTACCTCTTTTTCTAGTCAACAGAACTGTTCAACTTCAGCTTCTTCAGCATTACTGGTCAGGGCATAGACTTGGATTACTGTGATATTGAATGGTTTGACTTGGAAATGAACAGAGATAATTCTGTTGTTTTTGAGACTGCATCTAAGTATTGCATTTTGGACTCTTTTGTTGACTATGACAGCTAGTCCATTTCTTCTAAGGGATTCTTGCCCACAGTAGTAGATACAATCATTATCTGAGTTAAATTCACTCATTCCAGTCCATTTTAGTTCACTGATTCCTAAAATGTCAATGTTCACTCTTGTCATCTCTTGTTCGATCACTTCTAATTTGCCTTGATTCATGGACCTAACATTCCAGGTTCCTATGCAATATTACTCTTTACAGCATTGGACTTTACTTCCATCACCTATCACATCCACAACTGAGCGCTGTTTTTGCTTTGGCTCTGTCTCTTCATTCTTTCTGGAGTTATTTCTACACTCTTCTCCAGTAGCGTGTTGGGCACTTACTGACCAGGGGAGTTTATCTTTCAGTGTCCTATCTTTTTTGCCTTTTCATACTGTTCATGGGGTTCTCAAGGCAAGAATGCTGAAGTGGTTTGCCATTCCCTTCTTCAGTGGACCATGTTTTGTCAGAGCTCTCCACCAGGACCCGTCCATCTTGGGTGGCCCTACATGGCATGGCTCATAGTTTCATTGAGTTAGAAAAGGCTGTGGCCCATGTGATCAGATTGATTAGTTTTCTGTGATTGTGGTTTTCAGTCTGTCTGCCCTCTGATGGAAAAGGATAAGAGGCTTATAGAAGCTTCCTATTCAGAGTGCATTATGAGAAATGCTGGGCTGAGAGAAGCACAAGCTGGAATCAAGATTGCAGGGAGAAATATCAATAACCTCAGATATGCAGATGACACCACCCTTGTGGAAGAAAGTGAAGAGGAACTAAAAAGCCTCTTGATGAAAGTGAAAGAGGAGAGGGAAAAAGTTGGCTTAAAGCTCAACATTTAGAAAATTAAGATCATGGCATATGGTCCCATCACTTCATGGGAAATAGATGGGGAAACAGTGTCAGACTTTATTTTTTTGGGCTCCAAAATCACTGCAGATGGTGATTGCAGCCATGAAATTAAAAGATGTTTACAAAGGCAACCCACTCCAGTATTCTTGCCTGGAGAATTCTGTGGATGGAGGAGCCTGGTAGGGTACAGTCCACGGGGACATGACTGAACAACTTCACTTCACTTACTCCTTGGAAGGAAAGTTATGACCAACTTAGATAGCATATTGAAAAGCAGAGACATTACTTTGCCAACAAAGGTCCGTCTAGTCAAGGCTATGGTTTTTCCAGTAGTCATGTATGGATGTGAGAGTTGGACTGTGAAGAAAGCTGAGCACTGAATAATTGATGCTTTTGAACTGTGGTATTGGAGAAGACGCTTGAGAATCCCTTGGACTGCAAGGAGATCCAACCAGTCCATTCTAAAGGGGATCAGTCCCATGTTCTTTGGAAGGACTGATGCTGAAGCTGAAACTCCAATACTTTGGCCACCTCATGTGAAGAGTTGGCTCATTGGAAAAGACTCTGATGCTGGGAGGGATTGGGGGCAGGAGGAGAAGGGGACGGCAGAGGATGAGATGGCTGGATGGCATCACCGACTCAATGGACATGAGTTTGAGTGAATTCCGGGAGTTGGTGACAGACAGGGAGGCCTGGCATGCTGCAGTTCATGGGGTCACACAGAGTCAGACACGACTGAGTGACTGAACTGAACTGAACTAATGAGAGAGACTGACTGAAGGGGAAAGTGGGTCTGGTTCTGATGGGCGGGGCCATCTTCAGTAAATCTTTAATCAAATTTTTTGTTTGGTGGGGCTGTGTTCCCTCCCTGTGGCTTGACCTGAGGCCAAACTATGGTGGAGGTAATGAAGATAATGGTGACTTCCTTCAAAAGGTCCCATGCGTGCACTGCTGCACTCAGTGCCTCCGAACGTGAAGCAGGCCACGGAAGCAGGCCACCATCAACCCACGCTTCTGCTGGAGATTGCTGGACACTCATGCCATGTCTGGGTCAGTTTCTTGTGGAGTCACTGCTCCTTTCTCCTGGATCCTGGTGTGCACAAGGGTTTGTTTGTGCCCTCTAAGCGTCTGTTTCCCCAGTCCTGTGTAAGTTCTGGTGGTTCTATGGTGGGGTTAATGGCGACCTTCTCCAAGAGGGCTTAGGCCATACCCCGGTATACTAAGATACTACAAAAACAGATTCAAACAGCCTTCATTTCTACCTGAATCAGTGAAGCCTGTCAATGTAATTGGTTGTGACACTTAGCTTCCAGAATGTGTAATTATCAGCTGGACTGAGTGGGAAGCTCAGATGACAGTTAATAGTACATGTAGACAGAAATCTGTGTGTTTCAGTAATTGAAGAACAGCCAAGAATGTAACATTAATCAGAATGTCCGTAGAGTGTACCAGAAAGTTTTTATGTGGAAATGCAAGCCAGAGCATTTATATATCTATAAACATTCCTGTTTATAATTCATAATTAATCTCTGTGCATCTTAATCTCCTTTCAACTGCAGATATAGAAGATCAGTATATCCTACTGGGCTCAACTGAAAAAATATCCTTATCTCAGCTTCACGGTGAAACCAGTTTCTGTGCTTGACACCTGCAGCAGCTGAGAGGTGAGTGTGATTGATCAGCCAAGCAAATTTTCCAATATGAGCAGCCAAAGCTCTGGAAACAGTACCAGGCACCTGATAATGTGTGGGAGTTCTTGTACTGCATGTAGTAGAAGGCATTTTGCAGGTAGACCACCAGAGTTTGTGCTCTGATTTTGCTGCTTGAGATGTATGTGATCTAGAGCAAATGACTTCAACTGAATCTGTATCCTCAGTGGCAAAAAATTTGTAAAATAGCTCAGCTTTTAATCCTGACTGCTTCTTAGAAGTTTTTGGATGATTGAACAATCTGGGGAGAAGAGGAGAGTCCAAGATAGTGGCATTTTGGGTAAGCTTAATAAATTCTATAAAGTGGATCAGAACCTCTGTCTTATGAATGGTTGTGTGTCTCTTGCCCTGGAAGAGAAGACCTTACAAAAGCAGCTGTATTGATTCTCTCATTTAAGATGGGGAAGTGACATCCAGAGAGGTGAAGTGATTCAGCCAGTGTCCACACCAATTAAGTAGCAGAACGAATTCTAGACCACAGTTCTCCTAAACTCTAGCCTTATATTCAACAGAGAGACCTGAATCTTCAAACTAAATTCACCAATGAGAAGAAAATGGTATTCATATAACTTCTTACTTTCAAAAGTGTCTGGTTTGGATGATAAATTACATGTTACCTATATGTTAAAAATGCATTACAGGCAAAAAGCTGAAACAAAACGAGTGCTTGTTGTATGCATGAATGTGTATGGAAAGTGAGTGCTTGTTGTATGCATGAATGTGTATGGAACGTGCTAGTAGTGAGAAGTAGGACTGAGGAGTTTTGAAGAGAACTGGTGTATATTAGTCAGGTTGGGCTTCCAAAATAAAATGCTATAGGTTGGAGGGCTTAAATAAAATATATTTATTTCTCATGTTCTGGAGGCCAGGAAGTCCAAGATCAAGGTACAAGTAAGATGGTTTCATTCTGAGGCTTCTTCTCTTGGCTTGTAGATGGTCGTTATTCTTCTCTGTGTTCATATGATTTCTTTTTTGTGGGGATGTGGAAAGGGAGAGAAAGCAAGGTTTCTGGTGTCTCTTAGAAGGGCAGTAATCTCATCATGGAGGCCCCACTCTCTTGACCTCATCTAACCTTGTCTGCCACCTAAAGGCTCCATCTGTAAATACCATTCTGTTGGTAGTTAGGGCTTTGATATACAAATTTTGGGGAGACACATTCAGTCCATAACAAGTAGTATGTGAATCTCCTTACAGAGTGGTTCTCTATTACCAAAATAATGTCTATTATCCTGGTCCATGGAATATTATTTAAAAAATCCTATGTTAGAGATTCTCAATCTTGAATGTATATTAGAATAACTTGGGAGCTTTTACCTAGTACTAATCCTCAAGACCTCTTCTCCCAGTGACTGAATTAGAATCTTTGAAGAGCGTTGGGTACCAGGGTTGAGGTTTGCAGCCAAGGTTGGGAACCACTGATGTCTAGGCAGCTGGGCCCTGGAGTTGAAGCAGTCAGTGATTGTCACCTAGTGAGGAGAAGGAAGAGAGACTCATATGCCATGAATGTCTGAATATAAGGGGAGAACTTTCTCCAGACTCATCCTTCATAAAAGAGAAAGGATTATGTTCCAGTCCTTACAAAGTTTCTCAAATTGTTGGACACCTCATTTGCTGTGTTTTGTGCTATATTGATTTTACACCTATTTTAACGCTGTGCAAATTCAGTGGCTTGGTATTGCTTTATATTTGTGTGTGTATGCTCAGTCACGTCTGACTCTTTGCAACGTCATGGACTGTAGCCCGCCAGGCTCCTCTATCCATGGGATTTTTCCTGGCAAGAATACTGGAAAGGGTTACCACACCATCCTCTAGGGGATCTTCCTAACCCAGGGATCATCTCCTGCATCTCCTGCTCTGACAGGTGCATTATTTACCACTGCACCACCTGGGGAACCCTATTTATGTTTAGCCAAATATGACTTATATTATCACCAAACTTCCTTTCTTTCCACCATAATTCTTAATTCACAAACTAGCAGTTTATTGACTGGTCTACTTACTTTCAGGACCTTGGGCAAGTTCCTTCTTCTTCTTGGGCTTCAGTTTTTATTTTCATCTCATAAAATAAGGGTATTGAATGAGACTAGGAAATTGATAAAATTATAGGAGCCTCCAGTTGTAGTAACTCAAACCCTTTCATCCCTTCCACACACATGCCTTAGACAAACCACTTATATAATTTCATTTTTTTCTTTATGTTTGCCACTGTTCACTGTGGAGGGTTGTATTTTATTCAAAATACTGTCTGCCTCCCTTTGGGGGTACTTGTCCTTTCTCATCCTACTGAGCCCAGGAGTGAATATGAGACTTGCTTTAGCCAATGAAATGTGGGCAGAAGTGACTTGCATCATTTCTGAACAGAAACTTTTAAGAGCCAGCTTGTGTTGTTTAGTGACCTCTCTCTCTCTCTTTTTTGACCAGGAAATCATCAACAACCCAGAAAGCAAAATGACGTATAATTTATTGTCTAAACCAGGCATTTTTGAAAGTGATAAGATGAACTATTGAGAGTGAAAAGATATGCTATTAATAATTACTCTGGAACAACAGACATAAACTAGGACGGTGTTGGATAAACTGTAATGTTGAGTTCAGATAGTGGCTGCTTTCAGCTCAGTTTCTGGAGGGAAGAAGACACGGAGCAGGGCCAGAACCAACCCCTCATGGACACACATGAGAGAGAAATCACCCTTTTTAAGTCACTAGGATTTGGGGGTCCATCGT
The DNA here is from genome assembly GCF_029378745.1 of Bos indicus. Taxonomy (NCBI): domain Eukaryota; kingdom Metazoa; phylum Chordata; class Mammalia; order Artiodactyla; family Bovidae; genus Bos; species Bos indicus. The sequence goes on along the minus strand of NC_091773.1, from coordinate 19,151,930 downwards.
GACTACAGTACAACTTAGTCAACTGATAACAGAAAGGTAATTGATACAGTTGATTGATGGAGAAGGCTCAATGCAAAGTGGCCTTCTGTTGACCTCAGTGAGTGCTGAACACTGAAGATATGTTCAGAGTTTTCTGGAGTTGCTGGCAGTTTCTTCCATTTTAAAACAAGAAAAGCTGTTCTCTACTGTGTAAATGGGCCTTTTGATTATGTCCCGAACAGACCAAATTTGAGAGTTCCTGCATCACCCCAAATATCATTCCTAGGGGTTTCTTTTGTAAGCATCAATGTTGTTTTATTTGACCATTTTGGCCATTTTACTCTGACCAAACCAGGGTGGAGACGCAAGCGTGAGCAACCTGCAGGGTGGCCAGCAAGCCTTCTTAGTGGCATTGTATAAATGCTTTGGTAGTCAGAAGGAATGCTGCCACTGGAGTGTTCAGATCTCCTCCAGAAAATATCTGATCAAGATACATGAGGAAATAACATGAGTTTGCAGGAGTTCAAAGTCATACAGAAGAAGGGGCAAAGGATATAACTGAGTCATGCTAACAGTGAATAAGAGAGTAAGGTTTAGCAAGCTTGGGCTGCTGAAGATATAAGCAGTTTACTTGGCTACTAGAAATGTTGCTAAGGGAAATCTGTGTATATCCTGATCTTAGTGAGGCTGTCATGGTGGTTCTTCCTGGATTGCCATGAAACTTTAACTTTCCTTCTTCCTTGCTCTCCCTAGTGCTGACAGCACAGATAATATTTTCATCATCCTTCCTTCTCTGCATTCCTTTCAATGCCACCCCTTTTCCATTCCAAGATATGAACCAGCATGTCCCTGTTCTTGAAACCACAAAATGCTTTAACACAGGCCAGAAAGGACAACAAAGGCTAATTACAAATATCATAATTGACAATAGCAAAACCACACACGCGAAGTTAAAATTCCTCTCTATTTTGAGTGTGGAGCTTCTGGGTCCAGCTCGTCAAGAACCTTGCACCATTTGCCTTCCCCTAAATGCAACTGCTTTGCATTGGCATGGACTTTTAATTTGTCTGAATTTTGTTTTGTTTTGGGAAGTTGGCTTGAATCTCCTCATAAAAAAAGTATTTCCTCTTACTTCATGTGGTTTGTCCCACATCCAGAGAGCATCCTTTGTATTTTGCTTCTGAGCCAATATTTCTTTTTCTTCTGTTTTGAAAGCTGTTGCTTAGAAGTGTTGTGGCTCTTTCCTCTTCACCTCGGTTAGGAGGGATTCTTGTACCCTGGAACTTCATTAGCCTGTGAATTAACTCCTGCAACATGCAGAGACTTAGGTCATAGGTTAGCTTGTTGAGCTCTTTCAAACCCTATAGTATCTTAGAGTAGAAAGGGATGTGGGAGATTCTTGGGTCTAGACCTGAGGGGTAAAATGACACCTTTATAGCCACATGGTTAGTGAGTGGCATAGATGGGCTGATGCTCAAGTCTATGGATTCTTAATGCAGTGTCCTTTCTCCGAATCAGATTCTCATTCTCCTTTGCAACGTTTACTTTTGTGTAATTCATTCATTCATGCTGTATATGCTTTCCTTCAGATATCTTTTCTAATCCTCATGACAGCTGTCTATGCCAGGTAGACTGCCAAGCACTGGAGGTTAAAAAGATAAAGATAACACAATTTCAGACAGAGGAGACTGGTAGGCTGCAGTCTATGGGGTCGCTAGGAGTTGGACACGACTGAGTGACTTCACTTTCACTTTTCACTTTCATGCATTGGAGAAGGAAATGGCAACCCACTCCAGTGTTCTTGCCTGGAGAATCCCAGGGATGGAGGAGCCTGGTGGGCTGCTGTCTATGGGGTCGCACAGAGTCGGACACGACTGAAGTGACTTAGCAGCAGCAGCAGCAACACAGTTTCACTCCTGAGGAGTGGCAGGAACTGAAAAAGATATCACAGTTCAATGTATCAATTGTTGTGGGAACTCAGAGTAGGAATCAATGAACTGGGCTGCTGGGAATGGGGGGAAAAAAACGCTGTTGGAGAGGAAGTTACATTTAGCAGTATTTTGAAGAATGCATAAAAGCTTGACAGATGCGGCAGGATTGGGAAGAGGATGAAAGAGCAGCTTGCACAAAGGGTCATGAAAGGAATGGTGATAATGTCAGGTTGGCAGAAGTATAGACTGAGATAAAGGAATTGAGCTAGATACAATTGGAAAGGAAGGTCAAGAGAGTGTCAGGCCTGATCTGTCTTTTAAGTTTGGAATTTGTTCTACAGGAAATGTAGATGAGAACTCTCTAAACAAGGGGAAAGAAGGAGAAACAGAGGGAGCAGTTGGGAAAATGATACATCTAATTAAAGAGTAAAAAGTTCCAGCTTTCTCATTCTACCAGTGGTAGGTAAGCTTTGAGGCAGGGGGCTAAACTAAGGGCTTCCTAGGTGATGAAGTGGTAAAGAATCTGCCTGCCAATGCAGGATACTTAGGTTTGATCCCTGGGTCAGGCATGATCTCCTGAAGGAGGAAATGGCTACCCACTTTAGTATTCTTGCCTGGGTATGGGAGAGAGGAGCCTATAGGTGGCTCCAGTCCAAGGGATCTAGGTGGGCACAGTCCAAGGGATCAAAAAGAGTCTGACAGGACTGAGTGACTGAAAATGTAGGGGGCTAAACGCAGTCAGTCTTGAAACAATGTATTGGGTCGAAGAGGAGAAGAAAATGAAAGGTAACTGAGGACCTTAATTTTAGGAAACTAGGTGGATGATGGCAGCAAATTGTGGGGAAAAAAAGAATGGAAAGAGCAACAAAGTAAGACTAGAGATTTAGACCTGTCCTAATCGGAGAAGGCAATGGCACCCCACTCCATTACTTTTGCCTGGAAAATCCCATGGATGGAGGAGCCTGGTAGGCTGCAGTCCATGGGGTCGCTAACAGTCGTATACAACTGAGCAACTTCACTTTCACTTTTCACTTTCCTGCATTGGAGAAGGAAATGGCAACCCACTCCAGTGTTCTTGCCTAGAGAATCCCAGGGATGGGGGAGCCTGGTGGGCTGCCGTCTATGGGGTCGTACAGAGTCAGACACGACTGAAGTGACTTAGTAGTAGTAAAGAAGATGATGCTGAAGTGGTAGCTATGACTATTTGAGTCTCATTTGATGAAAAGGATCAAAATAAGGTCTGGATGGAAGGAAGCAGACATTCAGCAATTTAGTTTTAGTTCTAAATTTAAAAAGAGAAAAATAAAGATACTTGAGTTTTCTTCCAAATTGCCCAGATTAGGTCACATAAGAAAGAAGGAGAAAAGCAATTTAGGACAGTTTATACAGTGGAGAAGGTAGGAAAAGACTTTACCTTAAAAACTAGGTGGTCTTTGAGTTGATCATCTCTCTGCAATACATTCTAGGACTGTTGTAGGATTAGTAGAGACAAGAGAAAGGAAACTATATTAGACTATATACACTCTCCTTCATTGTGGCAAACCAACAAAACTCCCCAAATTGCAATAGTTTAAGATAAGCAATGTTTCCTTTCACTCAATAACTTTATGAAAAAGATAGATTATCTTCATTTTATGGATAAATAAACAGACTTATTTAAGAGCATATGAGAGGGAGACTTCTGAGATCTCCCATTCTCCAAAGCCTGCGTTTTCTATTTTATTATTCATAAATGCCTCTCACAAAGAGGGCACCTCCAGTCTTAAGATTTTGTGGTCCTGACCAGAATGGAGCTCTGAAGATGAAATGTCTTTACTATTTTCTACCTATTTCCTAACTGTGAAGTTCTTCCCTGGGCATCCAGTGAGGAGAGAATTTATCTCCTACTTCCTCTGTCTCATGGCCTCCAAGAAGGAGCATAGGGGTAGGCAAGTGTCCACAAAGTTGACATTCTAATGACAGGGTAACAGGCAGAAAGGCCAGGGGTCTCCAAAAGGAGGAAATAGGCTGCAAGTGTCAGACATTTTTTACCTCTCTCTCTTAAGCAGCAGGAGGAAACAAACTAGTGTTATATTTTTCCCCTTCTCTATACAAATTTAAAAAGAGATTTCTCTTAAAATTCTGTGTTGCCATAATGACACCGGGTTCCACCTGAACTTAACTTTTCTCAAACCTTGAGCTAACCAATGCATTTTTCTTATGGAAATGTTTGTCTTAAGCTATGTTAATGTTTACCCTAAACTCTGTCTTCAAGTCAGGTTTCACCTAAGACTCAGAACCCACTTGACAAACCAGTATAATTTATTCATACATTGTTCTCCTAATCTGTGTTAATGAAACTCTATATTTACTTGGAAACCTGCCCTTCTTCAAGATTCATGTCCATTGTTTTATGACCCAGGATGACTCACCTGGTGCCAAAGTTATCTCAAAATTCATGTTGTGGGTAAGGGGCCTGGTGCCAGTCTCTGAGTTTTGAGACATTTCCTTTCTCTAATTAGCAGACTGTTGGTAGCTATATAATATCCAGCTAAAGACTAGCAGGGGGGGCACTCCTTCTGCCCCCTTCTGATATCTATGTCAGAAGCTTTCTCTATCTCTTTTATACTTTAATAAAACTTTATTACACAAAAGCTCTGAGTGATCAAGTCTTGTCCCTGGCCCTGGATTGAATTCTTCTCTGGAGGCCAAGAATCCTGGTATATTTCGTGGTTCAGCAACAACCTTTCAGTAAGTTGACATATTTGGGTTTAAATCCTGATTCTAGCTACTTGTCAGCTATGGGGACCTAGATAAGATACTTAACATTCCTCTATCTTAGTTTCCTTGGCCTTTAAAATGGGAATACTAGTGGCATTTATTTCAGGTGTTTGCTGTGAGGATTAAATGAAATGGTACATCCAAAGTCCTTACCACATTGCTTAATGTGTAGTAAATAATCCACACAATTAGAAACTCTTGACCTCTTGCTTTCCATTTCTGTACCTGATGATTCCCATAAACCCTTGACCTGAGAAAACTGGATTGCAGACAATTCAGCTTATAAGTATGTTTTTGGAAAAAGGTGGTCTGGTGAGTATGAAGTATGAAAATGTTGTCTGTATTCCACTTATACTTACAAGTTTATTCTATAAAGTCAGAGGTGGTTTTATGGAATTCTTGAGTCTTAATTAGAGATATGAAGAAGGATATGGATTTTTTGTCGTATAGTTTATGGATGTATAAACTAAATTTGGTAAACCGAACAAATCTCAAGTTACAATGTGATTAGCTTTTACAAAAAATGGACATATTTGTGTAACACCCAAGTGATACTCCAGATAAAATTAGAGAACAAGGCCAGCACCATGCCGTCACGCCCACATTTCTCCCGGTCAGCCCCTTCCTCCACCCAATGTAACCACTCCGTTGGTTTCTTATTATCCTAGACTAGTTTTCCCCCCTCTTTGAACTTTTTAAAAAAGGAATCATGGAAAAATATTGTTGATCAGTTTTAAGCCGGTGAAATTCATCCATGCCACCGTGTATAGCAGTAGCTTATTCCTTTGCATTGTTGTTTGATTTTCTATCGTATGAATCTACCACCACAGTTTTATTTTCCAATGGTTTTGTGTTGCATTCTTTCTTATTTTTGACTACCACAATGAATACTTTGAATTTCCTTAAATATACCCTCTCCTCTTATATGAACACATGCGTTTCTATGGGAATATACCAAAGAGAGGAATTGCTGGGTCATAGAATATGTGTCTATTCACGTTTAGTAGAGAGCATCACATAGTTTCTACAGTGCCCGTTTTCACTACCGCCAGCAAGGTAAGAGAGTTCCATTTCCCCATACTCTCTAACACTGATCCATCCTTTTGTATTTTAAACTTTTAGACATTTTAAAGGGTGTGTAGAATATTTTCACTGTGATTTGAATAGCTTTTCTCTAATGCCTGGTGATACTGAGCATCTTTTCATGTGCTCTTTTGTCATTTAGATTTCCCCCTTTAAGAACTATCTGTTTAAGATTTTGCTCAGTCAGTGAGTCCTGTCTGAATCTTTGTGCCCCTATGGCCTGTAGAACACCAGGCTCCTCTGTCCATGGGATATTCCAGACAAGAATATTGGTGTGGGTTGCCATTTCCTATTCCAGAGGAACTTCCCTCCTCTGGGATAGAACTCACGTCTCTTATGTCTCCTGCATTGGCAAGGAACTTCTTTGTCACTGAGCCACCTTGAAGATTTTTACCTATTAAAAAAAAAAATGAGCTGTCCTTTCTTATTAATATAAAGTAGATATTTAAAAATTCAGAATTTAAGTTCTTTGTCACATTTGCTACTGCCGCTAAGTCACTTCAGTCGTGTCCGACTCTATGTGACCCCATAGATGGCAGCCCACCAGGCTCCCCCGTCCCTGGGATTCTCCAGACAAGAACACTGGAGTGGGTTGCCATTTCCTTCTCCAATGCATGAAAGTGAAACGTGAAAGTGAAATCGCTCAGTTGTGTCCGGCTCCTAGCAACCCCATGGACTGCAGCCTCCCAGGCTCCTCCATCCGTGAGATTTTCCGGGCAAGAGTTCTGGAGTGGGGTGCCATTGCCTTCTCCTCTTTGTCACATTTATGTAATGCAAATATACACTTGCAGCATTTTTACCATCTTAGTGTTACTTTTTGATGAACAGAAGTCCTTAATCTTACTTTTCCCCTTACCAATCTTTCCCTTTGTGATAGCGTTTAGTTATCCTGTATTGTTTGCTGGAGACGAGACACTTATGAATCAGCTATGGCTGTTGATGGGTAATTGGAATAAAAGGGAAGCACTGAAGATGTTTGACTAAACTGAAGGGAGTGAGGACATACTTTGAAAGGCAGAGGGAAGAACATCACAAAGACCAGCAGGGTCGTGATTTGGGGCCAGGGAGTTTACAGTGGAGCAGGACAACCTTGAAGGGACTGCAGAGGTCCCACATGGGCAAGGGCATGATTACTCCTTTATTTTGCAGAAGGGAGACATTTTCTAAGACTTGAACTTCAAGACAAGACCCTGGAGAGAGTCCAGAGTTATGGTTTGATTTTTCTCTTTATTTTTATACTTGTGCCCAATGTATGGCAAGGTGGTGCAGTGCTGATTCAAAGCTTCTGAAGTCTGACAGGTTGCAGATGGTGTAAAACCAAACTTAAATTGCTTTCAGGATCCAATGAGTTAGAGGAGGTCATGTTTTTATGCATTATATGCTTAGTAAATGCCTCTTCCTTTCCTTGCACATAATTATATTAACTTAAGTAACAGTATGAGGATGATTTAGAATTGTAATGGGGTGAAAGCCAAAGTAAGTTTTTTGTTTTTTGATTTGTATGTGTGTATGTGTGTGTTCTTTTATTTAAAGCATGGACCATTGTTTTCCTTTTATTTAAAAACAGAATTTCACATTTATTTAATTAGTATCACATGACTTAGTTAATTTTACATGTGTCACCTAGGTGCTTTCACGTATGCTATCTCATTTAATCTCTACAATAAAGGGTATGTTATTGTCATTGTTTTACAAAGGGGGGGATAGAGGCTAAGACAGATGAAATAATTTGCCCAAGAACCCTTGCCTAATAAAATATTTAAGAGTTCAGAATTTAGCTATGTTTTTATTGTGAAAGTACCCATCATAGTTTTGAATTTTAGGATTAAAAATTATTCACTATTATACAGCACTATTTTATTTTAGAACAACTTACATTTTAAATTATTTGAATATTCTAATACCATTAATAAATTATTTTCTGATTCATAAGCTTCAGATTGCAAGTGTATGTGAAACAGGGCTTGCTTCACTGTGTGAAACAGAGCAGGAAGAACATTTAAATATACGCTGATCTCAGTGGTAACTATATATCTTTGGATGGATAACTTTTTAGGAAGACATAGCTTGATAATGGGGATTTTGGATGAGTTCTTGTGCCTTGCTTGGAACATCAATTCAACAGGGAGAAATATAGTAAACTAGTGTGATTGAGGTCAAATGTGATTCCATAATTACAGGGCCACATATAGTCCCAATGGTCACAGGACTAACTTTTCCCTAAATTAGTTGTGCTGGATTTTGGTTGTCAGCTTAGCACTGTTGTTACTCATTTCTACAGTTTTATCTGCATTCAAGAAGCATATTTGAGCTGAATTTCTTTACATGGTAGTTATGAGGTAGGATTTTCCAATGATAGGTATTTGAACAATACTTGGAAGATAGAGAGGAAGAATGGAGAAGGCAATGGCACCCCACTCCAGTACTCTTGCCTGGAAAATCTCACGGATGGAGGAGCCTGGTAGGCTGCAGTCCATGGGGTTGCTAGGAGTTGGACACGACTAGCGACTTCACTTTCACTTTTCACTTTTATGCATTGGAGAAGGAAATGGCAACCCACTCCAGTGTTCTTGCCTGGAGAATCCCAGGGATGGGGGAGCCTGGTGGGCTGCCGTCTATAGAGTCGCACAGAGTCGGACACGACTGAAGCGACTTAGCAGCAATAGAGAGGAAGAAAGGCTTTTATTCTCAAGGGATGGTTTCTCAGACATCTCTTTCAGCTCCCGTTTTGTGGATGGGATGATCAGACGTGGTAGCTTCTCAGACTTCTCTCTTCAAGCTATCATTTTGCGTTTTTGTGTCCTGATGTGGAAGCATCTCAGATTTTCCCCTGGGCTTTTGTGTCAAGGACCCTGTAGGCAAACACAGTGTCCTACAGTTCTTCCAGTTTCCCTGAGCCCTAGCATCTCTACCTGTGCCTGAGCATCAATAACTCTAAAATTCTCAGCTGCTCTCTCATGCTGACTTAACTAGGCTATTCAGCCTCTGTACCTCATTTTCCTTAATTGTTAAATAGGATAAAATAATGCCTACCTTAGGGGATATATGTATATCTATGCCTGATTCAAGTTGGAGGTTTGACAGAAAACAACAAAATTCTATACAGCAATTATCCTTCAATTAAAAAAATGAATAAATTAAAAAAATTGTTCTCACTGGGATGACCCAGAGGGATGGTATGGGGAGGGGAGGGAGGAGGGTTCAGGATGGGGAACACATGTATACCTGTGGTGGATTCATTTAGATATTTGGCAAAACCAATACAATAGTATAAAGTTTAAAAATAAAATAAAATAAATTGTTCTGCTCTTGCTTATTCTTTTGTTTTCCTTTTTTCATGCACCTATGTATTCACTCAGTCACCCACAATTAAAGGATGAATGATGCCCTTTCATAGCATTACCATTGAATTACAACTTGGTCAAACTCCTCCTTAATGCAATGTTTAATGTCTGTTTTGTGGTTTAAAAGGTTTAGAGTCTCCTTTCCTCTTCCACTCCTTTCCCTCCCCACCCATTTAGTCAGGGTTCAGTCCTTGTCAGGTCACACTCAACATGCTTTTCTGCATCTTCAGCTTGTACCATTCATATCTCGTTTTCAATTATTGTGTATTTTTTAAAAAATTCAGCATCTCTTGTTCTGTTTCATTTAGGTAAGTTTTATTTAGAGGATTGCTTCTCTTCAGCTCTCAGTCTGTATTGTTTGGGCAGAGGTGACCCCATCCTTGGACTTCAAAGACAAGTACATGTCTTAATCCTGAGCAATCAGAGCAATGGATGCATCATCTCGGCCACAGTGATTGGTTTAGGGATGGGAAAATGACACAAGAAGCCCCATCAAGATGGTAGGAGGGGTGAATTTGTGTTTAGAATTAACCCCCATTCCCATCAGAGACACTCAGAGGGCTCAAACAAACCTTGTGAGCACCAGGACCCAGGGACCCCACAATGACTGAGACAGAAGTGTGTTTGAGCATCTCCTGGGGAGGTACGGGTGGGCGGTGGTCTGCCGCAGGGACAGGCTCTGTGTGCAGCAGACTTGGGTATGGCATAAGCCCTTTTGGAGAAGGTCGCCATTAACCCCACCATAGAGCTGCCAGAACTCATACAGGACTGGGAATTTGGACTATGGATGGAGGTTCGTGCCATTGTACAGGAGACAGGGAGCAAGACCATCGCCAAGAAAAAGAAATGTAAAAAAGCAAAATGGCTGTCTGAGGAGGCCTTACAAATAGCTGTCAAAAGAAGAGAAGTGAAAAGCAAAGGAGAAAAGGAAAGATATACCTATTTGAATGCAGAGTGCCAAAGATTACACGGAGAGATAAGAAAGCCTTCTTCAGCAATCAATGCAAAGAAATAGAGGAAAACAACAGAATTGAAAGACTAGAGATCTTTTCAAGAAAATTAGAGATATCAAGGGAACATTTCATGCAAAGATGGGCTTAATAAAGGACAGAAATGGTATGGACCTAAAGAAGCCGAAGATATTAAGAAAAGGTGGCAAGAATACACAGAACAACTGTACAAAAAAGATCTTCATGACCCAGATAATCACGATGGTGTGATCACTGACCTAGAGCCAGACATCCTGGAATGTGAAGTCAAGTGGGCCTTAGAAAGCATCACTATGAACAAAGCTAGTGGAGGTGATGGAATTCCAGTGAAGCTATTTCAAATCCTAAAAGATGATGCTGTGAAAGTGCTGCACTCAATATGCCAGCAAATTTGGAAAACTCAGCAGTGGCCACAGGACTGGAAAAGGTCAGTTTTCATTCCAATCCAAAAGAAAGGCAATGCTGAAGAATACTCAAACTACCGCACAATTGCACTCATCTCATATACTAGCAAAGTAATGCTCAAAATTCTCCAGGCCAGTCTTCAACAATACGTGAACCGTGAACTTCCAGATGTTCAAGTTGGATTTAGAAAAGGCAGAGGAACCAGAGGTCAAATTGCCAACATCCTCTGGATCATGGAAAAAGCAAGAGAGTTCCAGAAAAAAATCTATTTCTGCTTTATTGACTATGCCAAAGACTTTGACTGTGTGGATCACAACAAACCATGAAACTTCTGATAGAGATGGGAATACCAGACCTCCTGACCTGCCTCTTGAGAAATTTGTATGCAGATCAGGAAGCAACAGTTAGAACTTGACACGGAACAGACTGGTTCTAAATAGGAAAAGGAGTATGTAAAGGCTGTATATTGTCTCCCTGCTTATTTAACTTATATGCAGAGTACATAATGAGAAACGCTGGGCTGAATGAAGCACAAGCTGGAATCAAGATTGCTGGGAGAAATATCAATAACCTCCGATATGCAGATGACACCACCCTTATGGCAGAAAGTGAAGAACTAAAGAGCCTCTTGAAGAAAGTGAAAGAGCACAATGAAAAAGTTGGCTTAAAGCTCAACATTCAGAAAACGAAGACCATGGCATCTGGTCCCATCACTTCATGCAAATAGATGGAGAAGCAGTAGAAACAGTGGCAGACTTTATTTTTGGGGGCTCCAAAATCACTGCAGATATTTACTGCAGCCATGAAATAAAGAGACAGTTACTCCTTGGGAGAAAAGTTATGACCAACCTAGATAGCATAATCAAATCCAGAGACATTACTTTGCCAACAAAGCTCTGTCTAGTCAAGGCTATGGTTTTTCCAGTAGTCATGTATGGATGTGAGAGTTGGAGTATAAAGAAAGCTGAACACCAAAGAATTGATGCTTTTGAACTGTGGTGTTGGAGAAGACTCTTGAGAGTTCCTTGGACTGCAAGGAGATCCAACCAGTTCATCCTAAAGGAAATCATTCCTGGGTGTTCATTGGAAAGACTGATGCTAAAGCTGAAACTCCAATACTTTGGCCACCTGATGCGAAGAATTGACTCATTGGAAAAGACTCTGATGCTGGTAAGATTGAAGGCGGGAGGAGAGGGGACGACAGAGGATGAGATGGTTGGATGGCATCACCGACTCAATTGATAGGAGTTTGAGTAAACTCCAGGAGTTAGTGATGGACAGGGAGGCCTGGCGAGCTGCAGTGCATGAGGTCACAAAGAATTGGACATGACTGAGTGACTGAACCGAACTGATCTGAAATGACACAAGTGGGACAAATAGGGGAAATCCAAGAACTTTTTAGATAGAATGATTGGAAAAGAGTTTCTTTATCCACCAGGCTTGCTAAGCTAATAGAATATGAGTTTCAAGCTGCTGGAAACCCATGTAGCTGAATACAAATGGGAACCTATCTGAGAATGAAGCCAGATGCAGAGAAATCTAAAGCAAGCCTGGAGAGACAAGCAATGTCTTGACAATTTTTGAGGCATTGAGTCCGGTGTTTCTTAAGCTTGGGCACATTTCTTAAGCTTCCCTGGTGGCTCCAATGGGAAAGAATCTGCCTGCAGTGTGAGAGGCCTGGGTTTGATCCCTGGATTGGAAAGATCTCCTGGAGGAGGGCATGGCAATACTCTCCGGTATTCTTGACTGGAGAATCTCCATGGACAGAGGAGCCTGGAGGGGTCCATGGGGCCAAAAAGAGTTAAACACGGTTGTGTGACTAACAGTTTCACACTTTCACTTTCAAGGTTATAAAACTAGGCTTAAAATGAACAAGAGTTACCCAACTTGCACCTTGATTTGCTGCTGCTACTGCTGCTAAGTCGCTTCAGTCGTGTGCGACCCTGTGCGACCCCAGAGACGGCAGCCCACCAGGCTCCCCCATCCCTGGGATTCTCCAGGCAAGAACACTGGAGTGGGTTGCCATTTCCTTCTCCAATGCATGAAAGTGAAACGTGAAAGTGAAGTCATTCAGTCATGTCCGACTCCTAGCAACCCCATGGACTGCAGCCTACCAGGCTCCTCCGTCCATGGGATTTTCCAGGCAAGAGTACTGGAGTGGGGTGCCATTGCCTTCTCCGGCACCTTGATTTAGCCAGTTTCAAATCCTTGCTCAGTTGTCTTTTTAAGGCTCAACTCCTTGAAATTAAAAGCTGTCAACTGTTGGGCAGCACGTACAATCTGCTGTGCAATCTGTTGTCCTACTATGACACTTCTTACCTTTTAGTTTGTAATTGGATATTGAAAATGCAGTCAGAGTCTACGTTCATCTGTTCCTTTATTCGGCATTCTCTAAATGCACTGGTACACAGTGATGACAAGTCATAGCACTTGCCTATATGGGTGCTTATGTTCTGCTTATAGCCTCTTACTTTCAGAGTCTCATGTAGCAGCTGCATCTCTGTGTGTGTGTGCGTACGTGTGTTTGCAATGTCAAAATTCATATTTTTGTCAGGGATTGGCAGGACACTCACTTAAATAATCACAGTCATCTTAAAGCTCCAGGACTCTGGCCAATGAGAGGGCTTCAGAAAAGATACTGATAATCTTCTTGTTTCAGTAGCTTTGTCACCAGGATCTCTGTCTCTGCCTTTCATAGAGGGAGTATTGTCTAGTTCTTAAGAGTGCAGTCTCCCATAACAGGCTGGATTCAGCCCTCAGATCCACTGTTGTGTATACCTAGGCAAATTTACCTAACCCTGGTAACTCTCTGCTTTTGCCTTTGCAAAATGAAATAGCATACCTACTTATTTGAGTATTTGTGAGGATTAAGTGAGGTCATGCGTGTAAGCACTTTGCACTGTGTCTGGTAGTAGTCAAGCCCATATAAATGACAGTTTTGCTTTATTCCTACGATTCTTAATATTTGACTAGAAAGATGCAAGTCTGCTTATCCTTCAGGAACCAGCTTGAATGCTCTGTCATTTTTTTTTAAAGATACCATAGTTTTATCTCACATATAACCTATTTTCAAATATCCACGATTGTCCTAACAATGACTTTTATAGCTTTTTTTTTCAGTATTCAATCAATGGTTCAGCATTGTATTTTCTTTATCACGTCTTTTAAAGCTGATTTAATTTAGAACAGTAGCCCTTTCTCTTTTGGTCTTATGACACTGATCTTTTGAAGAGTCTAGAGCAGTGGCTTTAAAGAATGCCTGATGATTTGGATCTGTCTGAATGCTTCCTCATGATTAGATTCTAGACGGTCGGTGTATTTCAATTTTCAAAAGAATAATGACAGTTACAGAACTTATTGAACTTAATATTTTTAAATGCTTGAGTCTATAATGATAATAAAAAGCAAAATTTGAAGGAAAGAAAGTTTCTTTTTTAGAGAAGAATGACAGCTAGTAAAATGCAGAACGAATTATGTGATTAGAAAATCTCCACTTTTTAGCCACAGATGCAATATTTACTTCAGGCAACGATAATCAATATAACCTAAAATATTAAATGAATGCAACACTCTGTCATTTTTAAGGAAGTTAGTTGTTTAATTCTTCTCATTCATTCTCATCTTAATCTTTATTATAGTGTATATAATGATTTTTCCATACATTTTTCTGTTTTTTTCACAGAACAGGTGCAATGTCTTTTTTTAAAAAAATGAATTTAACACCGGTAATTGAAATCATGTATAACTTCAGATATTCATTAATTTATATATAATGGGCACATAATTTGCTTTGAAAGCATTGCTCTGACTGTTGTGCATGGACTGGTGTGGCAGAAGCAGGGGACTAGTTAGATTACTGCACTGATCCAAGGAGAAGTGATGGTGGCACAAGCTGGTGGTGGAGGGAGAAATATCTGGTTGTGTTTTGCACGTGCTTTAGACCTAGAGCTATATATTTGGAAGAAGAAAATGAGAATAACAAAAATATAAATATAAGAGTAATAAGAAATTAATGAAAAATCCTTCCTGTTCCGTGATGACCAATTCTAAAATGAGTTTTGTTTTATGGTAAATTGATTTGACCTCTAGATGGCTCCATTTTGCTAAAGAAACTTCAGGATTCTTTGTGTGTATGCGTGTTCTAGAAAATTTCACTGCTGCTGTATGTTTGGTTTTCCAGATTGGTATTATGGCTTCACTGTAAATTAATAAGCAGTTTTGACTTTTTTGTTGAGATAGAGTTATGTGCATTGGCTCACATTTCTAACATAAATTTCTTAATTTTTGAGCCACTATTTTTCCAGTAGTCATGAATGGATGTGAGAGTTGGACTGTGAAGAAAGCTGAGCGCCAAAGAATTGATGCTTTTGAACTGCGGTGTTGGAGAAGCCTCTTGAGAGTCCCTTGGACTACAAGGAGATCCAACCAGTCCATTCTAAAGGAGATCAGCCCTGGGTGTTCTTTGGAAGGAATGATGCTAAAGCTGAAACTCCAGTACTTTGGCCACCTCATGCGAAGAGTTGAGTCGTTGGAAAAGACTCTGATGCTGGGAGGGATTGGGGGCAGGAGGAGAAGGGGACGACAGAGGATGAGATGGCTGGATGGCATCACCGACTCAATGGATGTGTTTGAGGGAACTCTGGGAGTTGGTGAAGGACAGGGAGGCCTGGTGTGCTGCGATTCATGGGGTCACAAAGAGTCAAACACGAATGAGTGACTGAACTGAACTGAAGAAACTTTAGAAGCCAGGGAAACCTTGTGTATGTTGGTTACTTGTTGGGTTTCAAAATGTTTAAATTTACTTATTCACTCATTCATTTATTGAATGATTTTTGTATTACAGGCACAATATTGGAGGCAGTGAAAAATATTGCTATGAGTAAAAATATATATTCTGTACTTTATCTATGCTGTGCCACGTTAAGTCATTTCACTTGTATCTGACTCTTTTGACCCTATGGACAATAGCTCACCAGGTTCCTCTGTCCATAGGATTCTCCAGGCAAGAATACTGGAGTGGGTTGCCATGCCCTCCTCTACGGGATCTTACCAACATAGGGATAGAACGTGTACCTCTTAGGTCTCCTGCATTGGCAGCTGGGTTCTTTACCACTAGCACCACCCGGGAAGCCCAACCTTTATCCATTATAATTTAAATAAAAGCACTAAAAAGCTTGTTTTTAAGTACATTTATTAAACATTCCCCATGTACAAGGCCCAGTATCTTAGCACATTAAATTCATCTTTTCATTGAAATCTTCAAAATAACCCTATGAGGCAAAGGTGGTCCACATTTTACAGATGAAAAAACTGAGGAACAGAGAAGTTAAGTAACCTGGTAAAGTTCAACCTGGGATTTTTATTGTGGAAACCCGTCCTTCTGATTTACCTGCCTCTGAGTCATTCTCTCAGAGGTTGTGCTCAGTAGCTCAGTTGTTTTTGTTTAATTTCTAAGTCATATCCGATTCTTGTGACCCCAGGGACTGTAGCCCTCCAGACTCTGCTGTCCATGGAATTTTACAGGCAAGAATGTTGGTGTGGGTTGCCATTTCCTATTCTAGAGGAACTTCCCTACTCTGGGATAGAACTCATGTCTCTCATGTCTCCTGCATGGGCAAGGGGGTTCTTTGTCACTGAGCCACCTTGAAGTTTTTTACCTATTAAAAAAAACAAAAAATGAGCTGCCTTTTCTTATTAATATAAAGTAGATATTTAAAAATTCAGAATTTAAGTTCTTTGTCACATTTATGCAATGCAAATATACACTTGCAGCATTTTTACTGTCTTAGTGTTACTTGTTGATGAACAGAAGTCCTTAATCTTACTTTTCCCCTTACCAGTCTTTCCCTTTGTGATAGCGTTTAGTTATCCTGTATTGTTTGCTGGAGACGAGACACTTATGAATCAGCTATGGCTGTTGATGGGTAATTGGAATAAAAGGGAAGCACTGAAGATGTTTGACTAAACTGAAGGGAGTGAGGACATACTTTGAAAGGCAGAGGGAAGAACATCACAAAGACCAGCAGGGTCGTGATTTGGGGTCAGGGAGTTTACAGTGGAGCAGGACAACCTTGAAGGGACTGCAGAGGTCCCACATGGGCAAGGGCATGATTACTCCTTTATTTTGCAGAAGAGAGACATTTTCTAAGACTTTAACTTCAAGACAAGATCCTGGAGAGAGTCCAGAGTTATGGTTTGATTTTTCTCTTTATTTTTATACTTGTGCCCAATGTATGGCAAGGTGGTGCAGTGCTGATTCAAAGCTTCTGAAGTCTGACAGGTTGCAGATGGTGTAAAACCAAACTTAAATTGCTTTCAGGATCCAATGAGTTAGAGGAGGTCATGTTTTTATGCATTATATGCTTAGTAAATGCCTCTTCCTTTCCTTGCACATAATTATATTAACTTAAGTAACAGTATGAGGATGATTTAGAATTGTAATGGGGTGAAAGCCAAAGTAAGTTTTTTGTTTTTTGATTTGTATGTGTGTATGTGTGTGTTCTTTTATTTAAAGCATGGACCATTGTTTTCCTTTTATTGAAAAACAGAATTTCACATTTATTTAATTAGTATCACATGACTTAGTTAATTTTACATGTGTCACCTAGGTGCTTTCACGTATGCTATCTCATTTAATCTCTACAATAAAGGGTATGTTATTGTCATTGTTTTACAAAGGGGGGGATAGAGGCTAAGACAGATGAAATAATTTGCCCAAGAACCCTTGCCTAATAAAATATTTAAGAGTTCAGAATTTAGCTATGTTTTTATTGTGAAAGTACCTATCATAGTTTTGAATTTTAGGATTAAAAATTATTCACTATTATACAGCACTATTTTATTTTAGAACAACTTACATTTTAAATTATTTGAATATTCTAATACCATTAATAAATTATTTTCTGATTCATAAGCTTCAGACTGCAAGTGTGAGTGTGAAACACGGCTTGCTTTACTGTGTAAAACAAAGCAGGAAGAACATTTAAATATATGCTGATCTCAGTGGTAACTATATATCTTTGGATGGATAACTTTTTAGGAAGACATAGCTTGATAATAGGGGGGATTTTGGATGGTTCTTGTGCCTTGCTTGGAACATCAGTTCAACAGGGAGAAATATAGTAAACTAGTATGATTGAGGTCAAATGTGATTCCATAATTACAGGGCCACATATAGTCCCAATGGTCACAGGACTAACTTTTCCCTAAATTAGTTGTGCTGGATTTTGGTTGTCAGCTTAGCACTGTTGTTACTCATTTCTACAGTTTTATCTGCATTCAAGAAGCACATTTGAGCTGAATTTCTTTACATGGTAGTTATGAGGTAGGATTTTCCAACGATAGGCATTTGAACAATACTTGGAAGGTAGAGAGGAAGAAAGGCTGTTATTCTTAGGGGATTATTAAAACTTCACACTTCTGATGGTGTCTCAGACATCTCTTTCAGCTCCTATTTTGTGGGATGATCAGACATTGTAGCTTTTCAGACTTCTATCTTCAAGCTATCATTTTGCATTTTGGTGTCCTGATGTGGAGGCATCTCAGATTTTCCCATGAGCTTTTGCTTCAAAGACCCTGTAGGCAAACACAGTGTCCTACAGTTCTTCCAGTTTCCCTGAGCCCTAGCATCTCTACCTGTGCCTGAGCATCAATAAATGTAGCTCCACTGTTTTTTTTTTTTTTAATTTTAAAGTTATTTAGTTTTAATTGAAGGATAATTTACATTTCAATGTTGTGTTGGTTTCTGCTATACATCAACATGAATAAGCTATACATCAACATTAATAAGACCTACACACGTCCCCTCCCTCTTGAACCTCTTTTCAACCGACTCTTTTCAACTGACTGGTCACAGAGCACCAGTCAGTAGTTCCACTGTCTTGAGTAAGCTTCTATTTTAATGCACCCTATTTAAAAAAAAAAATTTAAAAAAATGAGTCAGCTCTGACGCGAAGGGCTGACTCATTTGTAAAGACCCTGATGCTGGGAAAGATTGAAGGCAGGAGGAGAAGGGGACGACTGAGGACGAGATGGTTGGATGGCATCACCAACTCAATGGACATAAGTTTGAGTAGGCTCTGGGAATTGGTGATGGACAGGGAGGCCTGGCGTGCTGCAGTCCATGGGGTTGCAGAGAGTCAGACACAACTGAGCAACTGAAGTGAACTGATTTTATTTAAAAACATCTCTTTATTTATGGCTGCTCGGGGCTTTGTTGCCACGTGCAGACGTTCTCTAGTTGTGGTTCACGGGGTTCTCACTGCAGTGGCTTCTCTTGTTGAGGAACACGGGCTCTAGGGGGTGGGAGCTCAGTAGTTGTGGCTCGCAGGCTTAGTTGCCGTGTGGCCTGTGGGATCTTCCCCAGCCAGGGATCACCTGAGTCCCCAGCATTGACAGGCAGCTTCTTAACCCCTGGAGTACCAGGGAAGTCTCATGCACACCGTTTTTAAAGCACTCAACCAAGAGGTTAAGTTCTTGGCTAAAATTCTCAATACGCTGACTTAAGTAGACTTTTCAGACCCTGTACTTCATTTTCCTTAATAGTTAAATAGGGTAAAATCATTCCTACCTTGAAAATCTGTTCTACACCTGCTTACTCTTTTGTTTCTTTTTTTCATGCACCTATGCATTGACTCAGTCACCCACAGTGAAAGGATGAATGATGCCCTTTCATAGCATCACTATCAAATTACAACTTGGTCAAACCCCTCCTTAATGCAATGCTTAATGACTGTTTTGAGGGCTAACAGGTTTAGGGTCTCCTTTTCTCTTTCATTCCTATACCTCCCCACCCATTTAGTCAGGGGTCACTCCTTGTCAGGTCACATTCAGCATGCTTTTCCATATTTTCAGCTTCTACCATTCATATCTTGTTTTCAAGTATTGTGTGTGTGTGTGTGTGTTTCAATTCAGCATCTCTTGTTCTGTTTCATAAGTTTTATTTAGAGGATTGCTTCACTTCAGCTCTCAGTCTGTATTGTTTGGGCAGAGGTGACCCCATCCTTGGACTCCAAAGACAAGTGCATGTCTTAATCCTGGAAAGTCAGAGCAATGGATGCATCATCTCGGCCACAGTGATTGGCTTAGGGATGGCGAATGACACAAGCTGGGCAATTAGGGGAAATCCAAGAGTTTATTAGCTAGAAAGATTGGAAAAGAGTTTCTTTATGCACCAGGCTTGCTAAGCTAATAGAATATGAGTTTCAAGCTGCCGGAAACCCATGTAGCTGAATCCAAATGGGAATCTATCCGAGAATGAAGCCAGATGCAGAGAAATGCTGAACCAACGCTGGAGAGACAAGCAATGCCTTGATGACATTTTTTGAGGCATTGAGTCCGGTGTTTCTTAAGCTTGGGCACATTTCTTAAGCTTTCCTGGTGGCTCCGATGGGAAAGAATCTGCCTGCAGTGTGAGAGACCTGGGTTTTATCCCTGGATTGGAAAGATCTCCTGGAAGAGGGCATGGCAACACTCTCTGGTATTCTTGACTGGAGAATCTCCGTGGACAGAGGAGCCTGGAGGGCTACAGTCCATGGGGTCAAAAAGAGTCAAACACGACTGCGTGACTAACTGTTTCACATTTCACTTTCATGGTTATAAAACTAGGCTTAAAATGAACAAGACTTACCCAATCTACGACTTGACTTAGCCAGTTCCAAATCCTTGCTCAGTTGTCTTTTTAAGGCTCAACTCCTTGAAATTAAAAGCTGTCAACTGTTGGGCAGCACGTACAATCTGCTGTGCAATCTGTTGTCCTACTATGACACTTCTTACCTTTTAGATTGTAATTGGATATTTAAAATGCAGTCAGAGTCTACGTTCATCTGTTCCTTTATTTGGCATTCTCTAAATGCACTGGTACACAGTGGTGACAAGTCATAGCACTTGCCTATATGGGTGCTTATGTTCTGCTTATAGCCTCTTACTTTCAGAGTCTCATGTAGCAGCTGCATCTCTGTGTGTGTGTGCGTACGTGTGTTTGCAATGTCAAAATTCATATTTTTGTCAGGGATTGGCAGGACACTCACTTAAATAATCACAGTCATCTTAAAGCTCCAGGACTCTGGCCAATGAGAGGGCTTCAGAAAAGATACTGATAATCTTCTTGTTTCAGTAGCTTTGTCACCAGGATCTCTGTCTCTGCCTTTCATAGAGGGAGTATTGTCTAGTTCTTAAGAGTGCAGTCTCCTATAACAGGCTGGATTCAGCCCTCAGATCCACTGTTGTGTATACCTAGGCAAATTTACCTAACCCTGGTAACTCTCTGCTTTTGCCTTCGCAAAATGAGATAGCATGCCTACTTATTTGAGTATTTGTGAGGATTAAGTGAGGTCATGCGTGTAAGCACTTTGCACTGTGTCTGGTAGTAGTCAAGTCCAGGTAAATTACAGCTTTTTCTTATTCCTACGATTCTTAATATTTGACTAGAAAGATGCAAGTCTGCTTGTTCTTCAGGAACCAGCTTGAATGATCTGTCATTTTTAAGGAAATTAGTTGTTTAATTCTTTATTCTTTAATCTTTATTATAGTATGCTGCTGCTGCTGCTGCTGTCACTTCAGTCATGTCCGACTCTGTGCGACCCCATAGACAGCAACCCACCAGGCTCCCCCGACCCTGGGATTCTCCAGGCAAGAACACTGGAGTGGGTTGCCATTTCCTTCTCCAATGCATGAAAGTGAAAAGTGAAAGTGAAGTCGCTCAGTTGTGTCCGACCCTTAGGGACCCCATGGACTGCAGCCTACCAGGCTCCTCCATCCATGGGATTTTCCAGGCAAGAGTACTGGAGTGGGGTTGCCATTGCCTTCTCCTTTATTATAGTATATATAATGATTTTTCCATAACTTTTTCTGTTGTCTTCACAGAACAGGTACAATGTCTTTTTTAAAAATCAATTTAACACCAGTACCTGAAATCATGTATAACTTTAGACAGTCATTAATTTGTATGTGTAATGGACAGATAATTTGCTTTAAAAGCATTGCTCTGACTCATTGTGCATGGGCTGGTGTGGCAGAAGCAGGGGATTAGTTAGATCACTGTACTGATCCAAGGAGAAGCGATGGTGGTACAAGATGGTGGTGGAGGAAGAAAAGGAAGCTGGTGGTGGCTGTGTGTTGGATGTGCTTTAGAACTAGAGCTATATTTTGGGGAAAAGAAAATGAGAATAACAAAAAAATAAAAATAAGTGTAAAAGAAATTAAGGAAAAATCTTTCCTGCTCTGTGATGACTAATTCAAAAATGAGTTTTATTTTATGGTAAAGTGATTTGGCCTCTAGATGGCTCCATTTTGCTAAAGAAACTCCAGGATTCTTTGTGTGTATGCGTGTTCTAGAAAATTTCACTGCTGCTGTATGTTTGGTTTTCCAGATTGATATATGGCTTCACTGTAAATTAATAAGCAGCTTTGATTTTCTTTGTTCAGATAGAATTATGTGCATTGGCTCACATTTCTAACATAAATTTCTTCATTTTTGAGCCACTATTTAAGAACCACTAAGAAACTTTAGAAACCAGGGAAACCTTGTGTATGTTGGTTACTTGACTGGGTTTCAAAATGTTTAAATTTACTCATTCACTCATTCATTTATTGAATGACTTCTGTGTTCCAGGCACAATGTTAGAAGTAGTGAAAAATATTGCTATGAGTAAAAACATATATTCTGTCTTTATCTGTGCTGAGCCACATTAAGTCACTTCACTTGTATCCGACTCTTTCTACCCTGTGGACAAGAGCCTGCCAGGTTCCTCTGTCCATGGGATTCTCCAGGCAAGAATATGGGAGTGGGCTGCCATGCCCTTCTCTAGAGGATCTTCCTGATCCAAGGATAGGACCTGCATCTCATAGGTATCCTGCATTGGCGGCTCGGTTCTTTACCACTTCACCGCCTGGGAAGCCCAACCTTTATCTATTATAATTTAAATAAAAGCACCAAAAAGGTTTTTTTAAGGTTACATTTATTACACATTCTTCATGTACAAGGCCCAGCACTTTAAATGCATCTTTTCATTGAAATCTTCAAAATAACCCTATGAGGCAAGGGTTGTCTACATTTTACAGATGAAAAAACTGAGAAACAGAGAAGTTAAGTAACCTGGTCAAGTTCAACCTGGGATTTTTATCGTGGACACCAGTCCTGATTTACCTGCCTCTGAGTATTCTCTCAGAGGCTGCGCTCAGTTACTCAGCTGTTGTTGTTTAGTTTCTAAGTCGTGTCCAACTCTTGCAACTGCATGTGTAGCCCTCCAGGCACCAATGTCCATGAAATTTTCCAGGTAAGAATACTGAGTCAGTTGCCATTTCCTATTCCAGGGGATCTTCCTGAACCAGAGATCAAACTCACATCTCCTGTGGTGGCAGGTGGGTTCTTTACAACTCTGCCACCTGGGAAGCCCCTCAGAGGTTGTGCAGACCTGTAAAGTCTGAGTAGCATGGACAGCTCCTCTGACCAGTCTTCCCAGAAGCCTGACTCCCTTCTTCTGTCCTTCTTTATTCCTTTTGCATTCACCTCAAGTCCTGCTTCTTTTGTAAAACTATTCCAGATTGTGCAAGTTAGTCCCCCTTTTTGAGCCCTACGGCACACACATGGAAGAGCCTCCTTAGCATGCATGTCTTAACAGAACAATCGAGGATGAGTCTAATTGTTGAAGTCCCCAAGTGGCAGATGAGCTTCTCTATGATTTGGGGAAGTGTCCTTTTAAGAGTTCTAGAAACTTAGGGCCTTAGGAAGCATCACTACAAACAAAGCTAGTGGAGCTGATGGAATTCCAGTTGAGCTTTTTCAAATCCTAAAAGATGATACTGTGAAAGTGCTGCACTCAATATATCAGCAAATTTGGAAAACTCAGCAGTGGCCACAGGACTGGAAAAGGTCAGTTTTCATTCCAATCCCTAAGAAAGGCAATGCCAAAGAATGCTCAAACTACCACACAATTGCACTCATCTCACATGCTAGTAAAGTAATGCTCAAAATTCTCCAAGCCAGGCTTCAGCAATACATGAACTGTGAATTTCCAGATGTTCAAGCTGGTTTTAGAAAAGGCAGAGGAACCAGAGGTCAAATTGCCAACATCTGCTGGATCGTGGAAAAAGCAAGAGAGTTCCAGAAGAACATCTATTTCTGCTTTATTGACTATGCCAAAGCCTTTGACTATGTGGACCACAATAAACTGTGGAAAATTCTGAAAGAGATGGGAATCCCAGACCATCTGACTTGCCTCCAGAGAAACCTGTATGCAGGTCAGGAAGCAACAGTTAGAACTGGACATGGAAAACAGACTGGTTCCAAATAGGAAAAGGAGTTACGTCAAGGCTGTATATTGTCACCCTGCTTATTTAACTTAAATGAAGAGTACAGCATGAGAAAAGCTGGGCTGGAAGAAGCACAAGCTGGAATCAAGATTGCCAGAAGAAATATCAGTAACCTCAGATATGCAGATGACACCAGCTTCATGGCAGAAAGTGAAGAGGAACTAAAGAGCCTCTTGATGAAAGTGAAAGAGGAGAGGGAAAAACTTGGCTTAAAGCTCAACATTTAGAAAACTAAGATCATGGCATCCGGTCCCATCACTTCATGGCAAATAGATGGAGAAACAGTGGAAACTTTATTTTTGGAGGCTCTGAAATCACTGCAGATGGTGACTGCAGCCATGAAATAAAAAAACCTTTGCTCTTTGGAAGAAAAGTTTTGACCAACCTAGACAGCATATTAAAAAGCAGAGACATTACTTTGCCAACAAAGGTCTGTCTAGTCAAGGCTATAGTTTTTCCAGTAGTCATGTATGGATGTGAGAGTTGGATTATAAAGAAAGCTAAGTGCTGAAGAATTGATGGCTTTTGAACCACAGTGTTTGAGAAGACTCTTGAGAGTCCCTTGGACTGCAAGGAGATCCAGCCAGTCCATTCTGAAGGAAATCAGTCCTGAATATTCATTGGAAGGACTGATGGTGAAGCTGAAACTCCAATACTTTGGCCACCTGATGCGAAGAGCTGATTCATTTGAAAAGACCCTGATGCTGGAAAAGATTGAAGGTGAGAGGAGAAGGGGACAACAGAGGATGAGATGGTTGGATGGCATCACTGACTCAATGGACATGAGTTTGAATTAACTGCGTGAGTTGGTGATGGACAGGGAGGCCTGACGTGCTGCAGTATGGGGTCGCAAAGAGTTGGACACGACTGAGCAACTGAACTGAACCTTTTAGAAGACAAATGGAGAACTCATTGAAGAGGGAATTCTTCCTAATGAACTGACAGCTTCAGAGTGTCCATAAAAAGTTCAGGAGAAGTTTCCTAACTAATCATTTACACTGCTTCTCTCTGTGAGTTCTTTACTCCTTTCTCCTCTCTTGGTTCCTATTCTGATTACTCAGTGGGTAATGGTAATAGAGATAGCTGATTCTCCGACACTATACACCCCCTCTTCTTCTTTAATAATAGGAAACCCATGGCCACACAAGTAGTATCTACATATTCCCACTATCCTTTAAGCTTTGTGTGACCATGTAAGTCCAGTCCAACTTGGTGAAAATAGAAAGTTTATATTTCTGTGCTTTATAATTAAAATGAAGAGGTCTCTACTGGCTTTGCCCATTTCTTCTGTCGCTTGGGAGGTGATGAGAAGTGGAACTGTCACTTCTAGACCTAGGGTTTAAAGTTGTATGCTGAAAATATCGGAGCGCTATATTTTGAATCTTACATAAATGAATTTATTTTCTTCAATTAATATAGCAGTTGATACTTAAAATTGGGTCACTGCCCTAACATTTAACTTAGCATTTGGTCTTAAAGAGTAGGGTACACATGTTCAGCTGGAAAACTGGTGATCTCTGTTATGCTTTAGTAAAACATTTGATAAAACTCTCATCTGTAATACCTTGGAAAGTAGACCGTATGTCAACAGAATCTTTATCTGGCTAAATTTATTGGAAAAATTACACTGAAGATGTGTGCTGTCTTCTTTTTCCTACATTTAGAAAAGTTCTATAAGAGAAAGTTGAAGTCAGGGTATTATAGTTATTAGGGGTTACGCCGATGAAACCATTTTTATAAGAGTGGGCCTTATAAATTCTTTGACACTTCCCTATGATTACATGTTATTCAGAAATTAGCAGACAACCCAGTGCAGGTAAATAGATCAGATAAATAGTATTTACTATCTATAATAGTATTACCACCTACCTAAACCCTTTGTTTCAAATCATCTCAAGGTAGATACAATTATATTGAGAGAAAGAGGGATGGGAGAGAAACTTCTGACTGTGGTTACTTACATAGAAACTAACTGGAAACCAATAGGTCAAATGCTATAAAGACTATGAGGAAATATTACTACCAAAGAAACTGGAGCCTGGTCTGTAAAAGCTTGTGATTCTTTGATGAAGAAGCTCCCAAACATATACAACCTGTGGGTGGGATTATGGCTAGTGTGAAAATAGCAGTTCTTATAGTGTATGCCATTTAAAATTTATAAATCTAGCTAACAAAAATATTAAATGGTGTCCTTTCTATTCTTCTACCTTGAAAAGCATATATTTTTGTCATGATCTGGATGTCCAGTTTAGAATTTAGAACTCTGAAACTCATTTGGAGCTTCACTGCAGCAGTGCATGGATAGTCACCCCATGGCCCACAACACATTCTCCACTCTTCCCAGTCTTACCTATGTCCTGCATCAAAGGGCCCTGTTAGAACATGTTGTTGTTGTTTAGTCACTAAGTTGTGCCCAACTCTTCGTGACTCCATAGACTGTAGCCCAGCAGGCTCCTCTGTCCTTGGGATTTCCCAGGCAAAGATACTGGCATGGGTTGCCATTTTCTTCTTCAGGTGATATTCACAACACAGGGATCAAACCTGCGTCTTTTGCATTGGCAGGTGGGTTCTTCACCACTGAGCCACCAGGGAAGTCCAAACATATAGATATTCTATTCCTTATGCCTGCATCCACGATTCGTACACAACTCCTGTGTCTTTCACCACCACAAATAATTTAAATGTTTAGCAAATTACCATTAATGGTACTCGTGTGGCACACATTTATGAGTAATGTTTCAAGGCTACTTATTATACTTGGATTCTTTCTCTTTCTCTCTTCCAATCTACTTCTTCCTTGTTGTTGTTACCATTACAGTCATCAGCAGCACAAACACATAAAAAATGCATTTGTTCTCCAAGGAGCTATACACATTTATCATACAAAATTTTGTTTACACATCATTTACATCACAAAAATTTGTTTACAGATCTCTAAAATCTATGAGTTTCTTGAAGATGGGGCTGATATGGGTGTTTTCATGCCAGAATTTTGATGGATCAATTATCTTGTCTTACACAAAGGATTTGGTGAGTACTAGCTGAGAATATGCAAGTGAATGGATATGCAATATCCATTATGCATATCCATCCATTGCATCCAATATGCAATATGAATGTGTTTTCATATTGTTGCCTCTTTGAAATAATTGGAAATGTACCAAGACTTCTAGGGTTTCTCATCTAAGAGAGATTACACTAAAATTTGGATAACTAGATTAAGGTAGAAGGTTTAGAAATGTGTCATCCATGCAAAGACCCTAAAACGGGCAACCTTGTTTATGTTTCAAATTGCCCAGAAATATTTGGTTTTGCTTCAGTTCTAGGAAGGGCTCAGGTTTGGAGTGAAGTCACAATTTTATCAGCAACAGTTCGCTTAATATTGCTTATACAAACTCTCTAAAGCAGTGGCTAGGGCATATGTTTAGACTTTCCCAAGTGTTTGGGCTAAAGAAACCACATATATATTAGTGCAGTGATTCTAAGTAGTTATTCCAGAGGCTTCTAAGGTAAGAGACTCACATTGTATGGTTTAGTAACACTGAAACCTTTCCATGCCCCATGTCGTTTTATCTTTGTTCTTTTAGAAAAACTCAGAATGGTACGAAACATGTCTTTATTTTCACATTTCCAACTTTCTTTACACATATATACTGAAACCATCTGTCTAAATTGTGACAAAATCTGCCAGTTCCAGATTGGCCTCATTAGTCATTTGAGCACACATAAACAGAGGGATTATGGAAAAATAAATAGATCTTGGATAGATCATCCGGGTCTGGGAAGGTTTTTTCTCATCATCAGCATCATTGCCAGACATGAAAAGGCACAGGTTTACATTTTTAAAACACTTGGAGGAGTTTTTGTTCTAGAAACTGGATAAAAATTTTCTAGTGACCTACTTGATAGTCTTTATTCTATGACCAAGTCCATTCAGCTGTGAAACAAAGGAAAAACTAGCATCTTATGAAGTCAGCAAGGTCTTTCAGAGTGAAAGTCTATGGGAATATATCTAAGGGGTGAGATGAGACATAAGGAGGGTGTGAGAGTGCATGAAAATGAATTTTGAACATTATCAGCAAATCCAGTGTTTGTCTAAGCCAGTCATAAGCTCACCTCCCCAGATGTTTGGATGTGCTCCTACCAGCCACCTCTTCTCTGTGAATAGTAGTAGTTTAATTGTGAAATTGTATTGTCAAAAATATATTTTGTGCAAGCAAATCTCTGCCACAATAGGAAGTCAGTTCATCTGTATTTTCCTTGGAACTAACAGAGCCCCAAAGGACTAATAGATGCCATCAGGAAGATGTAGTAAGCTGGGAGAGGACTGCTAACATGGTATAAAATGAGGGGGAATTTTGTCCTCAGTCTTCAACAAAAACAAAAACAGCAACAAAACAACCTCTGTCACTAGGCTTCTGTCATGTCCTAAATTTCATTATTTGAAATTCATTCTCAAGTGTGACTTAATGGAATGCAAGTTTATTTTTCATTCATATCAAAGATCAGTGAAAATCGAATAGTTTCCATTCAAAAAAACCCCCAGGGGACCATGCTCCTTCCATTTTGTGATATTGCCATCTTCAGCACATGCTGTTGCTGGGGAAGGGGAAGACAAGCTGCAGAGTATATGCTACACCAGAGCTCAGGCCCTGGATCCCACCTACCTACAGGAAGCCTCGGAAATGTAGTTCTGCTATATCTCCAGAAAGTGAAAGTAGGATTGGTGAATATCTAACTGGTTTCTGCTACAAAGAAAGTTGGATTAATGTTAGATTGAAAGCATAGGTGTATGATTTTCCAGCTCTTTGCACCAAGAGATGAAGGCTATAACCCAACTCCTTCAACCTAGGCTAACCCTGGTGTCATGCTTTTACCAGTAGAATGTAGTTAAAGTGGTGTCCGCAAATTCCACAGTCTAGTGTTCCAGAGGCCTTGTTGCTTCTGCTTCCCTTTTTTTTTGTTCTCTTGGAATGCTGTTTTGGTACAGCATCCCCATCTAAAGAGTAGTCTCCTGGAAGTGAGAGGCCATAGGCAGGAAAAGCAAGTCACTCTAGTCAGCAACAAGCATCAGTTGTCATACATGGTTAGGCCAGCTTGGACCTTCAAGCCCAGTTGGCTCTCCTCTTAAAGGTAAGTTACATGAGTGAACCAGGTGAAAGGAGAGGAGTATTGCACAGCCAGTGAACAGAATTGTGGTAAATAATAAATCAGCATTTCAGGTCACTGAGTCGTGGTGCTTTGTTATTGTAACAATAGACAACTGATACAAGTTTTAAATTTTTTCGGGTTAAAATGGGAGAGTCCACCTTTGTAAACCTGAAGCTAGTGACTTATGAAGGACCCCACTTTAATGTTATTTATGGCATTTCTAACGTACATGTGATCTTGTGATTGCATATGTCTTCCTGAGGAAAGGATATAGGCATTAACGGGTAAATGGGAGGTATTACAAGGAAAAGAGGAAAGCCAATGCAGGTATATTATTGAACTTGTTATTTCTAGGCAATTAAATCTCAATTTTGCTGCAGAATTTTCTGCTGAATAAAGTAGATCTTAACTCATAGTTGTTCCAACAAAGAGGTGAATAGCTGAGGTATCTACCCACCAAATCCCATCAATTTTTGATAAAGGGTTTCTGAGTGCTGAGAAGAGTAGCTTACTCCTCAGTACTTCTGGTCTACCTTGTGCACTGGCTGAGTGGGCTTCTGTGATTAGAGAAAGCCTTCATGGGAAGAGGCCCAGGAGTCCTGTTTGAAACAATTCCAGTTGGCCTTTTCTGCAGTATGAGTGAATAGTGAAGCGAAAAATCACTCAGTCATGTCCAACTCTTTGTGACCCCATGGACTACACAATCCATGGAATTCTCCAGGCCAGAATACTGGAGTGGGTAGCCTTTCCTTTCTCCAGGGGATCTTCCCAACCCAGGGATCGAACCAAGGCCTCCACATTGCAGGCATATTTGGGTTGGGTACCGACAGTGACATTAGAGTTTATTGTCAATATCTAAAAATTATAAATATTAATATCTAAATATACAATGTTTTTATCGCAAATGTAAATTCTCAAGCTAGATATAACTTGTAGTGAAAATTTTCCTTGTGTTCTTCTTATGGAAATGGATTTTTTAAATGAAAAAAAATACCTTGGATTTATTCACAAATAAAAGACTATCAACTTATTAACTAAAAATTTTAACAGTTGGAAAGACCTCAAACTCATTTGTAAACCACCTAGGATATACATCCTTGATCCAAAAATAACAAAAACTTCAAAGGTAGGAAGAAGAATTTCTTTTTTTTTTTTTTTTTTTAAGAATTTCTTTATCTCGTGAAATTCTAACAGTCCGTTGATACATAAATGCATATTCATTATTGTACAAGTAAAACCTGCAAGAGTTAGAGGAAAGGGTTATAATAAAATGCATACCAAAACACGTTTTGGTCACTCAATTCAAACTTCAAAATGACAGGCTTCACAAGAATGCTTTTAAAACTTTCTTACTGTTTTGAGGCTTTATTTTGGTTGTGATGAGGAGGAAGAAAAGCTTAGTCAGTTTGTGGCAACTTACCATTAGCAGCACCTCCGAGCCAGCCAAATTGTTCTCCTCCCCTAGGCAACTGAAACTAGCCTCTATTTTGTGTTGTTAAGTGCAATTCACCAACCATGAGTGCAATCAGGCAGCTGACAGGGCTGAGAAATCATTGCTCCTATACTTCTGATGTAACTTTAAATCTGTAACCTTGGCCACCACTCTAATTTGTAATAATCAGATAGTATTAATGACGATGAAAAATTTATATCAAATTTCAAATGTATTTCTGTACGCCAGAGGTTCCTTCCACGATGGTGATTCAACTTTAGTTAGGCTGTGGTCCAACCCTGATTCTAACTCTTCGCCCTTTGGCGCTAGGCAAAAAGTACATTCTGCACAGCTCTACTCTGTGTGTGCGTGTGTCTTGAAACAACAAACATTTGTCCTCTTGGTACATGTTGGCAACTACAAGCTGACTGTTGGGACTTCACCGGGTCTGTCTGATGCTCCCCTAGATTAAAGGAGTAGTTCTGCTATGGGGCACGTAGGAACTTGTCCTTGTTCTCATAGTTCTGACGACTACAGTTCAATATCAAGTGCCGGCAGGCGTAGTTTCTTCTGAAGCCATTCTCCTTGGTTTGTGAATGGCCACCTTCTCACTGTATCCTCACCTGGCTTGCCATCCATGAGTGCATGTCCGTAAAGAATGTCTCTTTTGATGTCCAAATGTCCTCTTCTTGTAAGGACATTTGGTCAGATCTCGTTAGGACCCACCCAAATGGCCTCATTTTGACTTAATCACCTCTTTAAAGGCTTTGTCTCCAAATACAGTCACATTCTTAAGTACTAGCGGTTAGGGCTTCAACATATGAAGTTTTAGGGGACACAATTCAGCCAAAAATACTCTTTTAGTTTCCCCTCAGACATGGCATAAGTCATGTCTGCTCAAATGCCACTGGTCAGAGCAAGTCACATGATAATGCTTGGCAATGTAACCCTCTGAGGATTATTGTAATTTCCAAAATCAGCTTGAGATTGTCAGGATGGGTCTGCAGATTTGTTGCAAAGGGTCTCTCATTACATGTTTGAACAACTATTTTCTGTATACCACTTTAGTAACATACGCTTCATGCAAATTTTTAGTACTTATAAAGTAATTCAAGCATCAGAAAAATTTAAGCATACAAAAAAATAACACAAGATGCCATCTGGTGCCTACTATCCAGACTTAACATTGTAATGCATTTGGTCTAGATCCCTCTTCCCCTTTAGGGCTTTCAAGGTGGCACTAGAGGTAAAGAATCCTCCTGCTAATGCAGGAGACTCAAGAGATCTGGGTTTGGTCCATAGGGTAGCCATAGGGTTGCAAACAGCTGGATACAACTGAGGCAACTTAGCACAAATGCCTACTCCTTATCTTAAGAAGTAGTAGGAGGTTAGGGGATGACAGAGGAGGAGGGAGGGAGAGTCTTTGGTGAGATTCTTAGTCTTTCCCCTGCCTACTCCTTATCTTAAGAAGTAGTAGGAGGTTAGGGGATGACAGAGAAGGAGGGAGGGAGAGTCTTTGGTGCGATTCTTAGTCTTTTCCCTACAGCCTGATCATTTTCAGTAATCAAGGGCTTAGCTTATCCTACAGTTGTACTGAAAGTCACTCAGTTGTGTCCGACTCTTTGCAACCCTGTTGACTAGAGTCCATGGAATTCTCCAGGTCAGAATACTGGAGTGGGAAGACTTTCCCTTCTCCAGAGGATCTTCTCAACCCAGGGATCGAACCCAGGTCTCCTCCATTGCAGGTGGATTCTTTACCTGCTGAACCACAAGGGAAGCCCAAGAATACTGGAGTGGGTAGCCTATACCTTCTCTAGCAGATGTTCCTGACCCAAAAATTGAACCGGGATCTCCTGCATTACAGGTGGATGCTTTATCAACTGAGCTATCAGGGAAGCCTAATCAAGGGCTACATTTCCTTTATTCAACTCTCCTTTTTTTTCATAAAAAAAAAATGATTCTGAGACCAATAAATTCTCTTAAGAGCTGACTTTTCCTTCTTCTTGGATGATTTATTTTGCCCTGGACCTTCTTCCCCAACCACCATCCGGTCTGGAAAGACTTGAGGAGCCAAAGAGTACCCTTAAGTATAGATGCTAGTCCCATTGCAGGTGGAACAGTGTCTGAAAGCAGAGGATTGAATAATAAGCATATCTATTTATGAAATATATAAAATATCAATAAATTGCAATGCAACAATTGTATTTAATGTCTGTCACTTCATGTGTGTTTCTGCAAAATATGTATCATCTAATTTCAGTTATGTAATTGTGTCTTTTTAATCTCCACAAATATTATAAAATATATTATCCCTCCTCTTCCTTCTCCTTGTGGGGGAAATGTCTATGCAATTTAACTAAGTTAACTTGTACTAGCTTTCATCCAGATGGTCATAGGAACATAAATTAATAAATTTATTTGAATTGATAACTAATAACTAATGAAACATTTACTTACAGAAAGTAAATATGGGATCAATAAATTGGTTAGACAATGAGGACTGACTTTGCCAGTTAGGTTATGTAGTGGATAGTTTCCGTAAATGAATGGGTTCAATTTGTAGTGCCAAGGTTTTGAGGAAAATATATTTAAGCCACATGATGAGACAAAATTATTTTATTAAAAATTAGCATTGCCAAAAGTGTATTGAACATAGCAATATTTTGATTTCTCACACTTTTCTGAGGATATTGGGTTAAACAAGGTGCCACAGTGTGAAAGACCAAGACTCATTTAATAAGACTTGGTAAAGCCTTTTTGGTATATTTCCCAGAAACTGAGAAAGTGAATGACTTTCATGACCGGATAACAAATCATTTCACAGGTCAGGTACTTTCCAATTCTTGGCTTTCAACAAAATTGAAGGAGGAAATAACTAAGTTGTCAGTCGAGAGACTATTAAAAATAATTTTAGATGATAGATTGCTATATGAATTTTGGCATGTAACTTGGAGGAAATTCAAAGAAATGGGTGAGATGTAATAAAAAAGCTCTTATGCACCATTCAGCTTGTTGTAAGAGGAAATTTTCTCAGAATTTGCATCTATAAAAATGAAAAAGAATAGACATGGTACTGAAGACCATCTCATTCAGGAGACATCCATGGACACTGAGGGCAAAAAAATTCTTTTTAAGAGGTAAACATCCCCAAATTAATTTTTGTTTAATGAGTTTCAAAATTTTAATATATGTATATTTGTTTTAATTGTGGACTAATGATAATTATAATTATGACAGGATTCATGCAAAATTTGTTAGTAGTTCAAGCCTAAAATCTTTGTTTTAAATTCATATAAATGTTTTTATTATAGAATGTGAAAAGTATGACAAGTGTGATAAAGTGATCTCTCCCTGGTGGCTCAGGTGGTAAAGAATCCTCCTGTAGTACGAGAGACCTGGGTTTGAACCCTGGGTTGGGAAGATCCCCTGAAGAAGGGAACGGCTACCCATTCTAGTATTCTGGCCTGGAGAATTAATTCTATGGGCTGTGTATAGTTCATGGGATCACAAAGAGTTGGACATGACTGACTGAATTTCACAAGCATAAAAGTATATTACCCTAGGGTACTCTGTGTGTGTGTGTCTGTGAGAAATGGAATGAGAAATAGGTTCAAGGAGATAAAGGAGAAAAGAAATGAGATAGAATTTCTGTTAAGGAAGATTTTTTTCATATATATTTAAACATGGCAACTATCTATCATTATGATATTAGATTTACTGAACACATTTAAAAACATGATATAACCAATATTTACAATATACCCCAAATCACAGACATTAACTTAAATTTTGTGCATTTTGGGAAGAATGTAAGTAACACATTTTGAAGACCACCAGACTGAATCACACAGTGGGGAGGAGGCAGAAAGGGCATTTAAAGCCAGATTTTTTACTCCAGGTTGCAGCATTTTGTATCTGTTAAAATTCAATAAAAGGAGGAACATATAACAGTAGGAAGCATCTTTGCTTTATTTGTTTTTTTTCACCAACTAACTCAGAACTTAAAGATAGGAAAGAGTGGAATCAACATGCCTAGAGATCCTGGGAAAGACTGTCAGAGTTACAAATAATATGCATGCTTCTGCTAGCACAGTGCCTGCCACATATTACTAAGTTTTAATAAAAGTTTGTTGAATGAATGGATAAGTATAGAGTCTTGGACTTTTTCCATTAATTAATAAAATTTCCTTAAAGATGATAGTTTCAGTTTATGACTATGTTTTTATATCTAGGATCAAATCAGGAATTACTCTGATTATTATTATAAGTTTCTGTAATTACAAAAATATCCCAAGTAAACAAATAACAACAAAAAAAACCCTAACACCTTTTTTCTGGACCAGTGCCTATGTTTACATTTAATCTTATATCGCAATTAAAGGTAGTAACTTTCCTGAATAATCTAAATTACTAAATGTAAGCTAATTCATCCTGTATTCAGAACAAGGTCAACTCAGTCCTTAAATAATATCATACAATATAGATTATACTTAATTGACAAGAGAACTTTGCAACCAACTCTTGTTTGTATGTAGGAAGTGGAAATGTGCTAGAAGTAGTGTTGTTCATATTCACAAAATAATTTAAACCACTTGTCTGTGTATTTATGATTCCTTATCTTTCACATCTTTCTATTCTTCCTCATTTCTTTCTTAAATCAAAAGAAAAGGGTTGAGTTATAGCTATTTTCAGAACCAGTTTTGGAATTAGGAAGGTTTAAGACAGAATGGATTTACCATGAAGATACTGAGACTTAAACTTTAGGCTCCTCATTTAATGGTATCTTTTCAAGATCTTGGAATGATCCCTGGCAATATCTTCATGCGGTTATAGACATAAATCTATATAACAAACATATATATATATATAAAATTTGAAAAAGTAAGATATATTTAACTGGAGTTTTGGGTTTAATGGGCTATATTTATGTGATTTATTGTTAAGTTATTGCTGCTACTGCTAAGTCACTTCAGTCATGCCGGACTCTGTGTGACTCCATAGACGGCAGCCCACCAGACTCCCCCGTCCCTGGGATTCTCCAGGCAAGAACACTGGAGTGGGTTGCCATTTCCTTCTCCAATGCAGGAAAGTGAAAAGTGAAACGGAAGTGGCTCAATCGTGTCTGACTCTTCTCGACCCCATGGACTGCAGCCTACCAGGCTCCTCCGTCCATGGGATTTTCCAGGCAAGAGTACTGGAGTGGGGTGCCATTGCCTTCTCCTAAATTATTGCTAGCCATCTCATAACAGGAATGGTTTTCAGGAATGTACTTACCTGCCATTTTCTGATTCCCTCAAAGGTGCCAGAAATAATGTTGCATTAGATTAGCATCTGGCTTGGGTGTATATGGATAGTAGAGAAGATACAAAGTTTCAAATATATGAAGTCAGAAGCTGGTATATGGAAGATCTGAATCTTACAGCTTGTATACAAAAGATGTTTCCCCAAATGTGACAACATATTAAATGTTTATGTAAGATTATTAGCAATGATTTGTGAACCTGAAAGAAACTTTTCTGAATAATAAACAAAAAACAACACAAGTTTTGATCACCCCTGCTAGAGGAAAGACTAAATTGTCTTTTTCCTTTCTCTGTAGAGAATAACATTACAAAATTATGGTCAAAATGAAGAGTCAGACAAGAATATACTGCTAAAATACATAAGGAGATAAGTAATGCAGAGATGTATCAGGTAATTAATAAAAATATTTCAGTTTCTTTTATTTCTGTGATGTCTATGGTAATTGTCATCCTTTAAAAATTAGCAAATAATTCTTAATCCTTAGTGTAAAAAAATATTTTCTTATATATAACTTTATGTTCACAATTTCAAATTTATTTTTCTTGTAAAGAACCCCTAAATTGTATATACCAGGAAATGGCAACCCACTCCAGTATTCTTGCCTGGAGAATCCCAGGGACAGGGGAGCCTGGTGGGCTGCTGTCTATGGGGTCGCACAGAGTCGGACACGACTGAAGTGACTTAGCAGCAGCAGCAGCAGCAGACCTCATAAAACCTTCAGATTTGCCCCTGGACTTAGATATCAGCAGAAGATTCTTACTATATAGACAAAAAGCAGGCCTAGAGATAATTTATTACTATTTGGGATCACCTAATAAGGACAGGATTTACATCGATTCAGATCCCTGGGCAGTGAATCAAATCTCTCACCATTTATTTATGGATAGAATAATTTAAACTTTCTGTATATATGAATCTACACCTAGAATTTCAGGTGAGAAAGCAATATTACAGAGCTGAACTCTTGGACTCAAAGTCTGCTATAGATACAGAGACTGTGCAGAAAAAAAATGTAGACATTTGCGCATGAATTTCTTAGAGGGAAAGTCATTTGTCAAAGTGGCTGGAATGAGAAGGGAACCACTTTAGGGTTCTGCCAATTCTTACCAGCTGGAAAGTCCATGAAGCTCTGAAATCCAGAGATGCAAATCCAAATGACGTGCAATAGTATTGTCGAATAAAGCAGAAAAGAACCAGATAATGTGAGACATTTATTATTGATTAAAATGACATGGACAGTGTTCATAGTCCCTAAGGTTGAATCCTCTTTGACTCATATACAAGGGAAACCAGAGGTTGTTTCTGAGCTTGGAGACTGAGAGGGAAGTTCATTAACACAGGTTTGTCACTGCAATCTCGCCACAAATATGGTCTAAAAATCCCTTTTAATTATATTCTGTAACTGTCTCTGCACAACTCAAATGAATGTGCGTTTGGGACCTCCAGTTACTAACGTTGTGCAGAGGACAACCAAAATATTGGTTTTGTTTTCTAGCAAGACAGATACTTTGAATGTGAAAAGCACATAAATCAGACTAACTGGACTATAACAGAACTTAAACCCATCAGTTGGAGTGATTTACTGAGAGGGCTTACAGTAGCTGTCCCAAGGATATTAGACTGTCGTTCAAGGCGCGCTTTGCAGGCTAAGCAGACTTGATAGCAAAGGTACTATATAGGCTTCTCAAATTTCAAAGGTGATTTGAAAGCACATTTAAATGTTAGGTCAGACGCAGCCCCTGATGGAGGAAGGGTTGTCTAATGTTTATTCCTTGTCTTTGACCTCAGGGAAAAAACTGGGTGTTCATTCTGCTTGTGTTTCTTTAATGGTAACTGGTCCCTCCAAGCATCTTTAATTTCAAGTGTTCTCTTGGAGAAAGTCTTCCTCTCCCAATCTCAGCTCAAGTTTTTTTTTTGTTTGTTTGTTTGCTTTTGGCCAAGTGGCACGTGGGAGCTTAGTTCCCCAACCAGGGATCAAACTCACACTCCCTTTTTTGGAAGCATGGTCTTAATCACCAGACCGTCAGGGAATTTCCAGCTTGAGGTTTTGTAAGAACTCATCCAGGTGGTGCTAGTGGTAAAGAATCCACCCACCCAATGCAGGAGCTGCAGGAGACGCTGGTTCAATCCCTGGGTTGGGAAGGTCCCCAGGGAGGAGGGCATGGCAGTCTATCCCAGTGTTATTGCCTAGAGAATCCCATGGACAGAGGAACCTGGTGGGCTACAGTCCATAGCATTGCAAAGAGTTGGACACAACTGAAGTGACTTAGCATGCATGCGTTTGAACAGCTAGAATTCTCTGCCTTCAATGAAGAAATGAGAACAATGAAATGGAAAATAAAACAAGTCCTAGTAGAAGTGGTTAAAAAGTTACACTGGTAAGGATTTATACCAGGGAGTGAAAGCTGTAAACTGGCTGGCTGTGGGCAAATCAACATGGTGGATATATTTTTGATTTGCAGATGATTGTTAAGAAAAATTTTAAACAATAGTTCAGTTCAGTTCAGTTCAGTCCCTCAGTCGTGTCCAACTCTTTGCAACCCCATGAATTGCAGCATTCAAGGCCTCCCTGTCCATCACCAACTCCTGGAGTTCACTCAAACTCACATCCATTGAGTCGGTGATGCCATCCAACCATCTCATCCTCTGTCGTCCCCTTCTCCTCCTGCCCCCAATCCCTCCCAGCGTCAGAGTCTTTTCCAATGAGTCAACTCTTCGCACGAGGTGGCCAAAGTACTGGAGTTTCAACTTTAGCATCATTCCTTCCAAAGAACACCTGGGGCTGGTCTCCTTCAGAATGGACTGGTTGGATCTCCCTGCAGTCCAAGGGACTCTCAAGAGTCTTCTCCAACACCACAGTTCAAAAGCATCAATTCTTCAGCACTCAGCTTTCTTCACAGTCCAACTCTCACATCCATACATGACCACTGGAAAAACCACAGCCTTGACTAGACAGACCTTTGTTGGCAAAGTAATGTCTCTGCTTTTGAATATGCTATCTAAATTGGCCATAACTTGCCTTCCAAGGAGTGTCTTTTAATTTCATGGCTGCAGTCACCATATGCAGTGATTTTGGAGCCCCCCAAAATTAAGTCTGACACTGTTCCACTGTTTCCCCATCTATTACATCCTGAATTAGGCATGGAAAAGTGGATTATGATTTCTTCAGAAGTATTTGGGCATTAGACACATGCTCCTTAGTTATCTGGCTTCTCAGAGCTGACCTTTCTAAACTCAGGTCAGACTTGCAAGAGCCCATGAGGAGAAAGGGAGAAAAAAATCCAGGAAGTTGAAAGAGTGTGATCATGACACCGACTGGATCCTTTGAAGGAAAGAGGGAAGGAAGAGAAGTTTCTAAGACAACAATGAAGTTCTAAGAAAGTTCAGAAAGGCTGATGGAAAGACTTAGAAAGTTGCCTGCCCCCAAAGTCCCAAGAACAGGCTTCCCTGCTGGCTCAGTGGTAAAGAATAATGTGGTAATGCATCTGGTGGGTTCGATCCCTGGATTGGGAAGATCCCCTGGAGAAGGAAATGGCAATCCACTCCAGTATTCTTGCCTGGGAAATTCCATGGACAGAGGAGTCAGGTGGGGGTTGAAAACTCTATGGGATTGCAAAGAGTTAGACATGACTTAGCGACTAAACAACAAAAACAATAAAAGTCCCATGACTGCCAGTGAAGGGCCTTACCTGGTATCCCTGTAGCAGGTCAAGGCTGGGTGCAGCCTTTGGGAGGCCTCTGATGGACTTACTTCTGGGATGCTTAATTCATTAGCTGACCCCTGGCAGGGATTTGAGATAGCTATTCTCGTAGACCCCATACCATCCTTGCAGTTTAATTTTCCCATGTCCAACCATTTCCTTATTTCCCAAGCCATTGTTGGCATTATATTTGCTTCTTCTGTTTCAAGTCTGAGAATTTTAAGGCCATAGCAGCTATGTTCTTTTATTCTTTAAACGATGAAAAGCTAGAACAGGAATGAAAAAGGAACGATTAAACAGCAATTAACTTTTAAACAGCAGTCCAAATGTTATATTTATATTGTGATGAAGCAGTATTATCATTATTGACAAATGTAGACTCATTTTGGTTTATTTAATAAATATTGAATACTTACTGTGATTCAGACATATAGAACATACATGAGGACTCTCCAGTTACCTCTTGGAGTAGCCCTAGCTTGTTGGTTTGGAGAAATACTAAAGTAATAGACTTCACCAAGTTAGTAGAATAGGCCATAGTATTTCTTTTCCAAATATGTCAATACCTAAGCAATTTTGCCACTGGCATATCTTCTATGCACATTGACAGCTTTTTTCTTTTTTTGTAGCTGAGAGACATCCTGACTCCTGGGTGCATCTTTGTGCTGGGTGCTTTCTTGGCTGGTGAAGACATGTAGTTTTATTTCTTTTTGTTGTTTTTCAGGGAGCAGTTTCCTTCCTTTTATCAGGTAAGTCACTTTTTAGGCATTGCATTTGTTGTCAGCCTTTCCACCTTTTTCCACGTTACGTCAACTAATTGACAGTTGGCGGGAGCCAGGCTGTATTAAAGTTTGTGGGTGGTTCCATGTTGGCGGAGAGATCTCTAGGACATCTGATATTTACAATTTAAACTGTGGCATCAATCAGTCCACACAGTGCCAGCATCATGGGAAACAGAGAAGAAGGATGTCATAAGCCTGTTCCTGAATCCAGAAGCTGCTGCTGCTGCTAAGTCACTTCAGTCGTGTCCGACTCTGTCTGACCCCATAGACTGCAGCCCACCAGGCTCCTCCGTCCCTGGGATTCTCCAGGCAAGAATACTAGAGTGGGTTTTCATTTCCTTCTCCAGTGCATGAAAGTGAAAAGTGAAAGTGAAGTCGCTCAGTCATGTCTGACTCCTAGCGACCCCATGGACTGCAGCCTACCAGGCTCCTCCATCCATGGGATTCTCCAGGCAAGAGTACTGGAGTGGGTTGCCATTGCCTTCTCCGGAATCCAGAAGGGGGAGAAACAAAACTCACATCTTGCAAGTTACCTGAGAAAGTGATAGCTGCTCAGTCAAGTCTGACTCTGACACTCCACAGGACAGTATTCTGCCAGGCTCCTCTGGCCATGGGGGTCTCTGAGCAAGAATACTGGAGTGGGTAGCTGTGCCCTTCCCCGGGGGATCTTCCCAACCCAGGGATCGAAACGGAGCCTCCTGCATTGACAGGCAGATCCTTTAGTGTCAGAGCCACCAAGGAATAGCTTCCTGATGGCTTCTTTGGTGGCTCAGATGGTGAAGAATCTGCCTGCCAATGCAGGAGACCTAGGTTCGACCCCTGGGTCAGGAAGATCCCCTGGGGAAGGCCATGGCTACCCACTCTAGTATTCTTGCTCGGAGAACCCCATGGCCAGAGGAGCCTGGCAGACTACAGTCCATGGAGTTGCAGAGAGTCGGATACAACTGAGTGATTAATACTTTCATATGTATCAGTCCTCTTGAAAGCTCCCAGCTGCAGCTCCTCCATTCCCAGGGCAAGGCCCATTCTTTGATTGCATCCTTACAGTTGTTGGTTCTTCCGAGGACCTCGTGACAGGTACCTTCACTTTTAGAAACCAAATATTCCTCTGGAAGACTCTCTTGGGAAGAACTTAAAAAAAAAGGCTCTAGGCTCCTTTTTCTCTTCCTCCAGACCATGATCCACAGGAAGCATGCTGTACTTTCAGACCACCTCTCAGTGGCAAGTGCAATTCCAGGTGCACCTGACCACAGCTTAGCTAGTGATGTAGCTTTTCCACCCACCTGTTCTGCCCTCTAGCCTTCTGGGCAGGGGTCAGATCTTGCCCTACCATGCCTAACAAACTCAACTGAAGCTCTGCAAGAAGTCCTGGTGGGGCTTCTCTTACTAGGCCAAAAGCAGAATGGAAGCCCCCATGTGATTCAGAGATGGTGGCAACTCTGTTTGAAGTCTCTCTTTTCACTCTATTGAATTTTTAATTCATACTTACTCAGTTTGGGACAAGTATCATTTTTCATGCAGGGACCAAGGTTTGAGAAACCAGTCTAGAACATTAACATTGACAGTTCCCATTTTGGTCTGGCCCTTTGGAATGCTCTATTTGTTTATCTTGGTGTCTCCACTGAAACACCAATGATCTTATTTTGTTATGCTATCTATAATGCGTTTGATGTGTTAGTAATCTCTTCTTCTCCGTTTCTTCACTTGTAATTTTGGTATAATAATATCAGTCTTGTGAGGAATAGATAAATAATATGTGGGAAGCATCAGCCACCGTATCTAATGCATACAAGGAATTTAATAAAAGTTAGTTCCCTTCCGCTCACTCTTCCACCCTCTCCCACTTAAACAAAAAAGCACTGTATTTTTTTTTTATAATAAAGATAAATTTCGGGCCAAAGTTATTTTACAGAAATAGTCAAAATTGGCCTTTGACTCATGCATGATTCAGTGATACCTTTCCAACAGATTTGTCTTCTAAAAAATCTTCAGTGTGTGACTGTGTAGTGTCAGATACAGTGACTGGCATCTTTTCTGCAAGCAATGTGGGTCTATATGCTCAGTCACTCAGTTGTGTCTGACTCTTTGCAGCCCCATGGATGGTAGCCCAACAGGCTCTTCTACCCGTGGGATTTTCCAGACAAGAATACTGGAGTGGGTTGCGATTTCTTCCTCCAGACGATCTTCCCAACCAGGGATCAAATCTGCGTCTCCTGCGTCTCCTGCAATGGCAGGAGGATTCTTTACCACTGACTCATCAAGGAAACCCCTCTATAAGCAATGTTAATTAGTAATTATCAAGAGAATGCAATAAAGGTTTTATCAAAGAAGGAGAATTTGAGCACAAAAAACCTAGTTGTTTTCAACCTATTTTGTTATTTCCACTGGGTCACAGACTTATTTTTAGTCACATGAATAGTTACAACAGTACTCAATTGATGGTCAGTTGAAGTCGAATTCTATTTTATGCAGACTTGAAAAATTAATATTCATAAATATTTGTGAAGAATAGTGGGAGCTTTTTCTTCCATTTCCATTTTATCTGGGTCTATTTTTCCTAGTACTACTAGGGATGAATACTTTCATGGTAATTAATCTCTTTCATGATCTAAAACTGAATAATAGCATATGAATTGCTACTTGCTTTTTTTCTTTTTTTACTTGTGTGTAACTACAAGCATCGATTCTCTTTTACTCTAGGGAAAGCAAGAGTTATTCTGTTTTGAAGGGGTCTACACTTTTATATCATACCCAGAATAGGCAAAAAAAAGATATATATATATGTATATATATATATGTATATATATACATATATATATATATAACAGCTGTTTCATTGAATTACTTTTTTTTCCCCTCTCAGTAATTTGCTGTATAAATCTTGGCTTTTTCAATATCTCCTTTTTTTTCCCCAAAAGCACATAACCTTCCTATTTGCCTGTTTCCTGATGCTGCATTTTGATGTGGTCAAGCTGATGAATTACAAATTAAGTTCACACAAAAAATTTATTGCCCCCAAAGAGTATTTTGGATGGAGACACATCTATAAATACCCACTTTCTCTCCTTTGCAGATGTTTAAGAACTCATTACTTCTTCTCTGTTGCATTTAATTTTAGTATTAAGTTACTAAGTTAATAATAAGCAATTATTAAATGGCTAAATTATCCTTTAGTAATATAAAGACTCTGAAGGTTTCTCCTACATGTTCTCGGTTCTAGAGAGGTTTTCAGTTTAATTTAAGTGTGGTTTAATCCTTCTACTTCAGCGCTGCAGAATCAAGAACTTGTGAGATGACTGATTTGAAAAGGATAGATTTCAAAATATATTGAGGATATACATATCTTCACTTGACCAGAAAACACAAAATTTTAGAAGAGAGAAGCTCAACAAAAGGGAACACGAAATGTGTCTATATGTCCAGTAAAATATAGTCAACTTAGTATTTTGAGTCAAGCAGATGATTGACTCATTGACTAAAATAAAAAATCTTTTGCATCATAAAAGCATAAAGTGAAACTTTTTAAAAGCTTTTTTATAACTATGCTTTTTAAAACAGCTATTTATAAAGTTATAAATAGTTCACTATTATTATATTCATGGAATAACCCGAGCAGCAGGTTAAGTTTCTTCTTTTGTGTTGAGGAGTGAAGGAGGAAGATGAAGAGGCATCAATTCATTTGCAATTCGACACAATGCGGCACTCTTATTAAATACCTATTAAATTCTACACCTTTTGCTAAGCACTGGAGTTGAGCAACGTTTAAGTCAAATAATTTATAACTAAATTGTATAGTTTCAAATTTGTTTTGTTTGAAGAGAGAAAAGAAGTTCCGTTATCTGAGACAGAGATATCAAGCACAAAATCACACTGTGACCCACTTTACTCCACCCAAACTCATATGACTCTTCTCACATAATTC
This sequence comes from Bos indicus, assembly GCF_029378745.1. Lineage (NCBI taxonomy): Eukaryota > Metazoa > Chordata > Mammalia > Artiodactyla > Bovidae > Bos > Bos indicus. Next base: position 19,107,836 of record NC_091773.1, on the reverse strand, counting down.
AGATTCACTGAACAGCTAGAGTCCATTACATCAGCATTTCCCTCTGTTGAAAGAAGTGTTGGCCTGAGTGTATTCCCTCTGGACAGCACATATGAGGTAACACTGCGTAGGAGAGTTTATTATTTTAGGATGATGCCAGTAGTTTAATCCATAATTAAACATTGATGGAACTACACTTAAAGCGGAAGCTGGACTTTGCTCCCTTTCTGTTTCCAAACATTCAAGTCATGGTCAGCAGTCTAAACATGCACATCAAAATTGAATCTTTTCTCCCTTAAAGGCATCCCAGTAATCTGATCTTTCCTGAGAACATTTTTCATTCATCACTTTCTACAGCCTCCTCTACAGCACGGGAACAAAATCTGCGGCTGTTGTTGTGCCCGAGGCAGAGCCATTTAAACCTTGAGGAAATGCATATCGTGTTGTGTAACAGGTGTTCTCCTCTGTACAGGACTATTTTCTTCTATCTGTAGACACTCTTGGAGTACTAATTAGAGACAGGGATATTAACACTGCTCTGGGATTACAGACATGATTCAATCTGACCTCTGCTCTATGACAGTTTACAATGTAATGCATATGTGGAGACCTGCAAATAAATAATACAAGCAAATAGACACATAGAGGTACACAGTGCTTTGAAAGTGACAAGTGCCCCCACAGGAGTGAGAAAAGCTCCCTACACGGGTAGTATTTGAGTTTCTTTTGAAGGATGGTAGAGTGTCCTTTTTTTTCTCTCCAACTTTCTATGCGTGCAGAATGAAAGGCACTGGCCAGGTAGAAGACGTTTTTGGTGGTGGGCTGAACCAAAGTGTTTAGGAGTAAGGTGCCACCGAGGACACTTTTCAGAAGTCTTGTGTGTCTGAAAGGCAGGACACCATGAGAGTATTTAGTTGTGAATGAATCTAGAAAGGTAGATTGGGACCACATTGTGATGGATTTTTCTGGAGTCAGTGAATAGTTGTTAAATATTGAAGAAAAAGTATCTGTCCTGGCAGCAGCCTGAAAATTGGATTTGATTGTTGAGGAACTAGAGGCAGGAAAACCATGGAAGTCGTCCTTGGAAGATGTGATGAGGGCTTGATTAGGGGAGAATGAATGAAAGAAGAGAGATGGATGAGCCAATGGAGTGTACGTATGTATGTATGTATGCAAAGTAGTTTTCCAGAAATAGTCAAGAAACTGACACTATCCAATTCTGTAACGAAGTTCCTCTCCCTGAATCTCTGCCTATGAAAGTGGTGGAGGGTGTCATGTTCTAGGAAATCTCGATTGACACTGGGAAAATGAATCATCCTCCTTCATGTACAAATTATAGTAAAATGCAGTATTTTTCTGTTCCCAAATATCAGTATACATGTGATATATATTGGATGTGTGTGTGTGTGTGTGTTAGTCACTCAGTTGTGTCGGACTCTTTGTGACTCCACGGACTGTAGCCCACCAGGCTCCTCTGTCCATGAGATTCTCCAGGCAAAATACTGGAGTGGGTTGCCATTTCCTTCTCCAGGGGATCTTCCTGACCCAGGGATCAAACCTGGGTCTCCTGCATTGCAGGCAGATGCTTTACCATCTGAGCTACTAGGGATCCTACTTGCAAACAGCAGAGTTATTGCTGGCTAGTTTAATTAAAAAGAAAGAGCTTTATTAAAGGAGGTTTAGAAGTTACAGAGACATGAACTCTGAAGCTGTGAAGCCAGGCACAATGTAGGACAGTGTGGCAGGATCTTCTTAGGGTCACTGCTGTCCATCTCCTTTCAATCTGGACAGAACACAGAACTGTTTCCCATCAGCTACTACTTCTGAAGATTTAAATGTTTCTGTTCCATGTTTGTTAGAAATCAGTTTCTCTGAATGAAGCTTCAGTAGATCTTTGCTTTATTCTAACTTCCAATCTCACATAGCTGTATCAGGACAAAATTCACAGTTTGCACCGAAAGGATATGTTCTGAATTCTACCCACAAAGAGCAGGCTTTATAATGTGGGGAATGATTAAAATACAGGGAGGATGTTCAAAATATATACTGCTATTGTATGCTAGTAATCCACAAATGAAATGTTACCATATATTAGTAATTCATAAGTGAAATATATCTACTACATACATCGGGATTAATCATTGTTAGGCAATGTGCTGTTTTACTTTTGGAAGAATTGAAGTGGCATTTGTATGCACAGTATATTAAATATAATACCTCTCCTATAGATTACTGATCAGTTTTTGTTAGGTTATGATGTGATAAAAATGACTCCCAAATTTCAATGTCTTAAACATAACCAAGTTTTCTTTCTTACTTGTGTTACATAACCTTTGCTTATTTTCTGTAATTCTATTAGTGCTCACTTTGATTGTTATTCTGATCCACATGTTTTCTCCATTGTTTGATCCAGACCAAAGAGCTGCCATCTTGGAATGACGTTTCCATGGAAGAGGGTAAAGAGACAAAAGAAAAAAAAAAAAAAAGAACCATAAAATCACTCTAAAAGCTTCTGCTTAGATATGGCACCTGCGTGTGTGTGCATTCTCAGTCGTGTCCGACTCTGTGTGACCCCATGGACTGTAGTCTGCCAGGCTCCTCTGTCCTTGGGATTCTCCAGGCAAGAATACTGGAGTGGGTTGCCATTTCCTCATCCAGGAGATCTTCCTGACCCAGGGATTGAACCAGCATCTTCTGCATCTCCTGTATTGGCAGGAGGATTTTCTTTTACCACTGAGCCACCTGGGAAGCCCCATGGGTATGGCATACATCACGGCTAATTTCATTGGTCAAATAAAAAAAGTTAAACTGTTAAACTTCATGCCATCTAGGTAGGAAAATAAACTATTCTTATAGAAAGGACAGTGGACACTTGGCCATAATAATAAACTATTTGAACCCTCCTTCATCCTCAGTTGTTTCCCAGACTTACTTAAAAAAATCAACCATGTCTGTAAAGAATATCCACCAAATTTGCAGCCAGTCGGAGCAGCTGGTTTAATCTAGGATACTGCAGTAATTGATGCCTCAGATTTTTATGTGATTCTCTTCGAGACCCATGAACAGAAAAAATATATATTTTTTTCTGACCCTTCCTTTCTGCGTGCTGAATTGCTTCAGTCGTGTCCCACCGACTCTTTGTGACCCTATGGACTGTAGTCCACAAGACTCCTCTGTCCATGGGATTCTCCAGGCAAGAATACTGTAGTGGTTTGCCATTTCCTACCTCAGGGGATCTTCCCGACCTAGGGACTGAACCACATCTCTTAAGTCTCCTGCTTTGGCAGGCAGGTTCTTTACAACTAGCACCACCTGGGAAGCCCCCCTACATTTGTGAGCTACATATAAAGGCATATGTGTGAAAGGAATCCATGGGAAGTGTACAGGCATCACTCTTCCATTGCTTTTTGTTGTTCACTCACTAAGTCACGTCCGATTCTCTGCCACCCCATGAATTGCAGCACCCCAGGATATCCATCCTTCACTGTCTCCTAGAGTTTGCTCACATTCATGTCCATTGAGTTGGTGTTGCTATCTATCTATCTCATCCTCCGCCGCTCCCTTCTCCTTTTGTGTTGTCTTTCCCAGCATCAGGGTCTTTACCAGTGAGTCAGTTCTTCATATCAGGTGGCCAAATATTGGAGCTTCAACTTCAGCATCAGTTCTTCCAGTGAATATTCAGAGTTGATTTCCTCTTGGGATTAACTGATTTGATTTCCTTGAAGTCCAAGGACTCTCAAGATTTTTCTTCAGCAATGCAGTTCAAAAACATCAATTCTTTAGCGCTCAGCCTTCTTTATGGTCCATGTCCCACGTCTGTACATGACTACTGGAAAAGCCATTGCTGCTGTTGTTCAGTCACTCAGTTATGTGTGACTCTTTGAAACCTCATGGACTGCAGCACCCCATGAAATTAAGATGCTTGCTCCTTAGAACAAAAGCTATGATCAATCTACACAGTGTATTAAAAAGCAGAGACATCATTTTGCCAACAAAGTTCTGTATAGTCAAAGCTATGGTTTTTCTAGTATTCATGTATGAATATGAGAGAGATGTTTTATCTCTTTATTTGTTTGGGCATATTAATTTTTCTTGCAAAGAATCAATGAGATAGAAGAGGTAATTTAAGTAAATATATTTCAGGGTCTCTCTGAAAAAAAGTTTTTATACTTGATAACAATGTATAATATAACAAAAAATATGACTGATTCTTACAAGCTTTCTAAAATTATTCAGAAGGGCTCAATCAACAATCAGTGTCAAACTTTTTGAGAAATACGTTGTCATTTGAAAATACTTTTTGAGAAATATGGTGTCATTTGAAAAATGAATCATCTCCAAGTAGAATTACATGGAAGTATTAATAATAAAATGATATAATTTTAATAACCAATATCTCTTGAGTATATACCACTCCAGATACTGTGTTTAATTTCATTTCAAGTTTATTTAAATGAGAAAACTGAAGTTGACCCAGGTCATGTAACTAGAAGGCAAAGAACAAAAATATAATGTCAATCCTATCTGACTTAAGAGACCACTTCCTAATCATTAAGTTTGGATATACACATTACATATATGTATCCTGCCAACATCTGCTGGATCATGGAAAAAGCAAGAGAGTTCCAGAAAAGCATCTATTTCTGCTTTATTGACTATGCCAAAGCCTTTGACTGTGTGGATCACAATAAACAGTGGAAAATTCTGAAAGAGATGGGAATACCAGACCACCTGATCTGCCTATTGAGAAATTTGTATGCAGGTCAGGAAGCAACAGTTAGAACTGGACATGGAACAACAGACTGGTTTCAAATGGAAAAGGAGTACGTCAAGGCTGTATATTGTCACCCTGCTTATTTAACTTATATGCAGAGTACATCATGAGAAACGCTGGACTGGAAGAAACACAAGCTGGAATCAAGATTGCCGGGAGAAATATCAATAACCTCAGATATGCAGATGACACCACTCTTATGGCAGAAAGTGAAGAGGAACTCAAAAGCCTCTTGATGAAAGTGAAAGAGGAGAGTGAAAAAGTTGGCTTAAAGCTCAACATTCAGAAAACAAAGATCATGGCATCTGGTCCCATCACTTCATGGGAAATAGATGGGGAAACAGTGGAAACAGTGTCAGACTTTATTTTTCTGGGCTCCAAAATCACTGCAGATGGTGACTGCAGCCAAGAAATTAAAAGACGCTTACTCCTTGGAAGGAAAGTTATGACCAACCTAGATAGCATATTCAAAAGCAGAGACATTACTTTGCCAACAAAGGTCCATCTAGTCAAGGCTATGGTTTTTCCAATGGTCATGTATGGATGTGAGAGTTGGACTGTGAAGAAGTCTGAGTGCCAAAGAATTGATGCTTTTGATCTGTGGTGTTGGAGAAGACTCTTGAGAGTCCCTTGGACTGCAAGGAGATCCAACCAGTCCATCCTAAAGGAGATCAGCCCTGGGATTTCTTTGGAAGGAATGATGCTAAAGCTGAAACTCCAGTCCTTTGGCCACCTCATGCGAAGAGTTGACTCACTGGAAAAGACTCTGATGCTGGGAGTGACTGGGGGCAAGAGGAGAAGGGGACGAAAGAGGATGAGATGGCTGGATGGCATCACTGACTCGATGGACGTGAATCTCAGTGAACTCTGGGAGTTGATGATGGACAGGGAGGCCTGGCGTGCTGCAGTTCATGGGGTCGCAAAGAGTCGGACACGACTGAGCGACTGATCTGATCTGATCCTTATTTCATAGCACATTTCTGATCTAAATTTAAAAGTGACATTAAGTGAAGTGATCAGTAGTGAATTCTGCTTGGTTGGTGTTTAATTTATCTGGTGGGAAGCTTTTGAACCCATGCTAATGACTGCAATTCCAAATGCTGGTTAAGCAACTGAAAATAGAGGCAAACATTAAGATAAGTCTTCAAATTTTACCTAAAAATGATCATCCAAAGAACTGAATATGAAAATTCTGCCTACTCCTGGGAGGTACTACAGGATGAAGCTACACTCGCATGGTCACATGTAATGCTGCTCTAGAGAGGTACACATGGAAAATTTGGCAGTCGTCTGCAGTCTTTGTTCACATTGAACCTTCTGTTAACAAGATGAGTGAGTCATTTTTGCATACAGATGCTATTGCACAATCATTTGCATCTGTAACACTCTGGCTTAAGATGATTTAATAGAAAATGGAATCCTGGGAATTCTATTTAATATCTGTTCTCATCCAGGTAGGAATCTGCCTCCAGAAAAGTCTTAGTTTCCTCTGATCCTGAGACCCCCAAAGAGAACTCAAGAGGCAGGAAACATTAAAAGAGCCTTGTGAACAGGCTTAGTTGGCTCTCTTCATTGACTGCTTTGCTTGAGTCAGTTGGAATTTCATTGTAAGCCCAGTTACAATTACATTTGCCTGTCAATCGGGCATGTGAACATAGAACTCTTCATGAGTTGGTGGGGATTCATTTCCCTCCCCCAGTTTTATTGATGTATAATTGTGAAAAATAGAATTGTAATATAGTTGAAGTATAATTGTAATATATTTGAAATATATTTGTATATCATGATATATGTATATGAAATGATTCCCACAATCGAGCTAATTAACACATCCATCACCTCACTGTTACTGTTTTTTGTTTTTGTTTTTGGTGGGAACATTTAAGATCTACTCTCTTAGCAAATTCCAAGCATACAACATTATGAATGTAGTCAAGATGTTAATACCTTAGAATCTCAGAACTTATTCACCTTATAACTGAAACTTTGTGCTCCTTGACTATCGTCTTCCTGCTTTTGCTACCCCACAGCTTCAGATAAATACTTTTACTCTCTACTCCTCTGAGTGACTTTTTTCCTAACTCTACATATAAGTGGGGAGCTTCTGTGGTAGCTCAGTTGGTAGAGAATTTGCCTGCAGTGCAGGAGACCTGGGTTCAATCCCTGGGTGGGGAAATTTTCCTGGAGAAGGAAATGGCAAACCACTCCAGTATCCTTGCCTGGAAAATCCCATGGACGGAGGAGCCTGGTGGGCTGCAGTCCATGGGTTGCAAAGAGTCGGGCACGAGTGAGTGACTAACACACATATAAGTGATGTTATATAGCATTTGTGTCTGTCTGGTTTTATTTCACTTAATGCCCTCAAGTTTCATCCATGTCGTCACAAAAAGCAGCATTTCCTTAATTTTCAAAGGCTGAATCATGTTCCATTCTATTTATCTATCTTTCCTATCCATATATATGCATCTATGTTTATAATTAATTCATTCATCAGTGGACATTTAGGTTCTTCCCTTGTCCTCGCTTCTGTGTAATGCTGCAATGAATGTGGGAGTGCAGGTATATCTTCAAGATAGGGATTTTATTTCCTTTGGATAAGTGTACAGAAGTAGAATTGCTGGATCACATGCTATTGTATTTTAAATTTTTTGAGGAACCTCCATGCTGTTTTTATAAGGTGGGGTTCCTTTTGATTAGCTACCATGTAGTCAATGGGTCAGGCAAAAGCCAGCTAAGTTATTTTAAGAAAAAAAAAAATTTGTAGTCTATCTCAGCTACCTTTTTGTGTGTGTATTTGTATTTGAGAGACAGAGTATTCTTTGCCATTTTGAAGACCTAGTGAGATTGACAGGTAATCTCTGAGGTTACTTAGGTTATTTGGTTGGACATCAGTGGCCTTAATTCTCCTGTCAGCCATTTAACTTAAATCTGATGTAACCATAGACTTTGTAGTGTTTTAGGAATTTCCAAAGCAAAGCTTTGAGACACTTCTTTACATTAAGTCCTGGTTTCTGCCTACATGTGCTAGAAGTAAAAACAGGCAATCAAGTTCAACCCACAGAAGAGTGCATCTATAGCTTCTAGATATCTGACGTAGCAGGTAGGAAGAAGGTAACGTGTATTCAGTGTTTCAGACCCAGATGTTGGGTTGTCTGTTTCCAGATAGGTGAGTATGTTCTTCGTCAGCTGGGCCAGAATGTAAGGCTTTGTCAACATTAATTCTGAGTTTTGGTCAGGGGAAGGCCTTTTCCTTTTTGGCTCTTTAGTCTGTTAACAGATGCCCTGGTGCTTTGTAGGGAACTTATACATTTTTCTTGTTTTAATATCTAAATTATACTTACTTCTTAATAAAAATCAGGTTGCTCCTGAGAAAAGATTCATTTATATGAAAACCAATGACTCCTTTCTGCCTCTTTGCCCATTTTGTTCCCTCCAGATACAACATCTTTCAAGTATTTTTACTGATTCTTTAGTATTTTTCTTTGAATCTCTGTATAATTTGCTTATATTCCTTCTTGAAGAAGTTTTAGGAATTAGTAACCAGTTTTCCCACCATGGAAGATGAGAGATTAGCTTTATTTTCTCCTCCTGTGTTCTACATACATTGACTTTTTCTGCCTTCCTATCTACCTACCTACCTCTTAATATTATTTTATTATTTTAGTCAATTTAATAGTTATTTACATTTTATGAAGTGAAATTAATACTCAGACTGAACTTGGGTTTAATATCCTCAGTGTGTTCCATAATATGTACATAATTTTCGGAGCCTTCTAAAGGGAGAGATCAAAGCATAATTTTCTGCATTATAGTCTATGGTGACTTTTTTTCCTCCTCTGAACAGCTTTATGTTTTTCCTGAAGTTTTTCGGTTTGTTTATACATTTGATGGTTTTCTATCTATCAAACACAGTGCAACCACAAATTAAACATCAATGCTCTGCCAGTTTTCACTGTTAATATAATTTCCTCCAGGGCATTCTTTCTGTCCTGGTCTGGACACAGCTCCCTTCATTTTCCTTTGTCCCTCAGTGGTTTCCTTCATTTTTTCCCGTGTTGGATCTTTTACATGTGATGGTCATCTTGACGGACTCTTTATTCCTAAGTTGATCACTCCAAGATGTATCTCTGACTCAATTTTCAGGCTTGCAAAATTGATTCCAAGAAAACCCATTTGTTTATTGAGTGGATCTCTAGATCTCTCTAAAATTTTTTGGATGAGATTAACATATACTGCAGGCTTCCTAGGTGGCAGTGGTAAAAGAATCTGCCTGCCAATGCAGGAGATGCCAGTTTGATCCCTGGGCCAGGAGGATCCCCTGGAGAAGGAATGACTACCCACTCCAGTATTCTTGCCTGGAGAATTTCATGGACAGAGGAACCTGGTGGGCTATACAGTCCACAGGGTTGCAAAGAGTCGAACACAACCGAGCACACAGGCACAGCACAGCACAACATATACTGCACTTAATCCTCCTCTTTTTGGAAAGATACTTCTGTTCACAAGTGTACCTGATGCTCTTCACATAAAGCCTATCTCTTCTTAAAAATAAACCTCCAAAGGTTGGCTCATCCCCAGATTTGTGAAATTAGGGACAAGATCTGGATATCTCTTCCTCAAATTGACTTTTTATCAGCTGTCTTTACTATGCCACCCCATGTCTTCTCCCTTTTGGGAACTGTTAACAGTTCCTAGCCTTTAGGGAATTTAGGCAAGTCAAGTGGAACTTCTCCCAGTTCTCTTTTAATGTTTAGGTTTCTTGAATTCACTATGGCATTTACTACTAATATATCTACTTTCTATCTTCCAATATTTTATTATCATTTTCACCTCTGTTATTTCTCCTGATCCTTGTGGAAATATTTATGCATTGCAAAATCTTTTACTGGCATTTTATTGGGGTTATGGAAGAGAGTGAGAGTAGATAAATAAATCCATTATCCATCTTTTACTAGGGACCCATCATATTTACATATTTAAATGCACTCTTTTTCAATCAAAAAACTAAAACAAAACATTAAAATCCATCTGCCTTGTCTCTCTTCAAACAACCAACTTCAAACTTGAACTGCTGCAGAACCACAAATGAAGTATTTTCTTAAGATGTTTGTTAGACTTGAAATATTTCTTGTCAATATAAGATATTAATCATTTCAAACTAAATGTTTTTAATTATCAAGATTATTAAATGACCTCTGAAAGCAATATCTCAGGAGGCATTGCAAAATATTCTGCCAAGGGCATGCTAGCTTTTTTGAAAGAGATTTTCCTGTATTCCTTGGAGAAAAGAGAGGTCGTGTGTCATGTATTGTTTGGTGCTGAAGATGTGGGATGGATTTTTCTGTGAGGAAGAGAGTGTCATATCACTGGAAGTGCTCCAAGAGAGGTTAAGTAACATTTATCAGATACTCTAATGTTTTTGTATGAGATTAGAATAATAAAAGTCTAAAATCCCTTCCAGCCTCTAGGCCTGTGAGACTATGACTTTTGGTGAGAATTTCTCTAAAATCTGCATCCTTAAACACTGGCTTTGTTATGGTATGATGACCTCATGCCATGGTTGGAGGAAACAACTAGACTTAGATCCTCAATTTCATGTGACCCAGTTCTATGTCTGTTTTTTGTACCACTCTCTCCCTAGTGGCTAACATTTGTGATTGTGCATGTGGATGCTCAAGAAATATTTAAAGAAAGAGAAAAAAAGAGTGAGAGAAAGAGGAGGGGGAGAGGAGCAGAAAAGAATAAAAGAAAAGAGTTCAGAATGCTATAAAGCATTCCGGAAAAGTAGCAGCAATAACAGTAGTGGTGAGCTGTAGTGTTTTATTACAATTGTGGCTGAAGGTAGGGTCATTCCAAGAGAGAGCGGTTATGATTTCCAACACCAACTATAGAGAGTCCAGTATGGGCTTTTTTCCTGGGTTCTTCTCCCACCTAAAATGTTTAAATCCATATTGAGATGGAATAGCATTCTATTCCCAATGTTACCACTGGGCTTAGATTTTAGAGACTCTTCACCTAGCCCTCGGAGAAGGCAATGGCACCCCACTCCAGTACTCTTGCCTGGAAAATCCCATGGACAGAGGAGCCTGGTAGGCTGCAGTCCATGGGATAGCTAAGAGTCGGACACGACTGAGCGACTTCACTTTCACTTTCCACTTTTATGCACTGGAGAAGGAAATGGAAACCCACTCCAGTGTTCTTGCCTGGAGAATCCCAGGGACGGGGGAGCCTGGTGGGCTGCTGTCTATGGGGTCGCACAGAGTCGGACACAACTGAAGTGACTTAGCAGCAGCAGCAGCAGCACCTAGCCCTCTAATCTGTACATAAATAATTGAAGCTCAAAAAGTTTAAGTGACTTGGTCAGATAAACCAGGGCTCAGAAGTTGAGTACAATATGTTGTTTGTTCCCATGTCATGAAATTTCACTGCAGTCTTGTTTCCATCATCTTTTTAAGACAAACTTTCAGGAGAAAAGAATTAAAAATTTCTCAAGATAGTCTGAGGGCTGTGTGGAACACGGACTTGTTAATGATGTTAGTGATTGGAGTAAAGCTGATGGAAGTTGATTTTGTGTTCTGTCGTGTTATGATAGGGCTTCCTTGATGGTTCTGGAGGTAAAGAATCCGCCTGCAATGCAGGAGACCTGGGTTCAATCCCTGGTTTGAAAGATCCCCTGGAAAAGGGAATGGCTACTCACTCCTCTGTTCTTGCGTGAGAAATCCCATGGACAGAGGAGCCTGGCAGTACAGTCCATGTTTGGTGTAAAGAGCTGGAAACGACTTAGTGACTGAGCACATATGCATGTGATGTGATTATTTTTTAAGCACCAGCTGGCGGTTGCTCTTCTTCTTCCTGGAACCCTGGAATGCCTTTGTAAATCATGGCCTCTTCTACTTGGAGACTTAGAGTTGGGACTTTCAGGCCAACAACCATTCTAATTTTGAGGGGAGATTCTGTGAGGAGGAAAGGGAAATCCTTTTCATTTACAGAGTGGTCAATACTCCATAATGACATATTTCAGATATGTCATATTTTTCCCTGTCTTGTGAAGAATGTATCGGTATGTATCCATGTATTCACATAACAGTAGGGGAAGAGTTGAGAAGAATTGGGAAAAAGGTAGTTTGGGCTTTTAAGGATGACTTTGATAATAATATCTATATAGAAGAATTTATAGTTAATATAATATACCTGGGAATGTTGTTATTCTGTAATATTCCCAGACATTTTATAGGGTATGTTAATAAAGGGCTTCCCTAGTGGCTCAGATGTAAAGAATCTGCCTGCAATGGGGGAGACCTGTGTTTGATCCCTGGGTTGGGAAGATCCCCTGGAGAAGGAAATGGGTACTCACTCCAGTATTCTGGCCTGGAGATTTCCATGGACAGAGGAAGCTGGCAGACTACAGCTCATGGGGTCACAAAGAGTTAGACATGAATGAGTGTCTTTCACTTTCACTTTTTTATACTTGAATCAATAAAAGAACCCTAGATTTTTGAGAATTTTAAAGTTCTCCTGAATAGCCTAAATTTGACAAAACTCCAAGTACTGTTTGTTAAGAACTGGAACTTCAAAATTTTAAACAATTGTGTTTGGGTTTTCCCTAATTTTCCTAAAGACTTGCAAAACTTGACTGCGTGCAAGTTATGGCAAAATAAGACTTTGGCTTCAATAAGTTAAACCAGGAAATCCCCATGATACATTATTTAATTATTTGTATTTATTGTGTCATCTTTGTGTGAAAATTTCCTTTATTTATCAAGTGTTAAAAGAGAGGATTTTATTGCTGTTAAATTGTCATGACCCATAGCAAATGTTAAACAAAATATTACTTTTGACATTTTTAGAGTATCCAGTTTGACCAATTTGGAAAAAATTCCTCCTAAGGCTGTTTTTTCTTTCTGCCTTCCATATTTGGACAAAGAACATAAGTTTTCTCCCATTTCTCAAAGTTGGAAATTGGACTCTTATTTTTATCTACATCAGCTTGCTTTATAAATCTTTTCATTTTTTTCTGCTAGATAAAGATGCCATATGATTTCCCTTTTAACTCCATTGTTTCTGTTCTTATCTAAATTCTCATCTACTCAAGCCTAGGCTATTTGATAGTATGTTGATCACAGCTTGTATTTAGGCTTTTCTAGTCCATCATCTCTGTCTCATAATAGTGTGACTGTGTGTGAGGAAGTGCTATAGATTAAGTGGCTAAAAGCATCATTTGTGCTTCAATTCAGCTGTATGCTCTTGCCAAATTATTTAATGGCTCTATGCCTCTGTTTCTTGACTTGCTACTTTTGAATTCCAGTCCCCTATAATGAAAAGGACACCTTTTTTGAGTGTTAGTTCTAAAAGGTCTTATAGGTCTTCATAGAGCTAATCAACTTCAGCTTCTTCAACATTACTGGTCAGGGCATAGACGGATTACTGTGATATTGAATGGTTTGACTTGGACACGAACAGAGATCGTTCTGTCATTTTTGAGATTGCATCCAAGTATTGCATTTCAGACACTTTTGTTGACTATGATGGCTACTCCATTTCTTCTAAGGGATTCTTGCACACAGTAGTAGATATAATGGTCATCTGAGTTAAATTCACCCATTCCAGTCCATTTCAGTTTGCTGACTCCTAGAATGTTGACATTCACTCTTGCCATCTCTTGTTTGATCACTTCCAATTTGCCTTGATTCATGGACCTGACATTCCAGGTTCCTATGCAATATTGCTCTTTACAGCATTGGACCTTGCTTCCATCACCAGTCACATCCACAGCTGGGTGTTGTTTTTGCTTTGGCTCCATCTTTTCATTCTTTCTGGAGTTATTTCTCCACTGATCTCCAGTAGCATACTGGGCACCTACCAACCTAGGGAGTTCATCTTTTGGTGTCCTTTTTGCCTTTTCATACTGTTCATAGGGTTCTCAAAGCAAGAATGCTGAAATGGTTTGCCATTCCCTTCTCCAGTGGACCACGTTTTGTCAGAGCTCTCCACCAGGACCCATCTGTCTTGGGTGGCCCTACACGGCATGGCTCATAGTTTCATTGAGTTAGACAAGGCTATGGTCCATGTGATCAGATTGGTTAGTTTTCTGTGACTGTGGTTTTCAGTCTGTCTGCCCTCTGATGGAGAATGATAAGAGGCTTATGGAAGCTTCCTGATGGGAGAGACTGACTGAGGGGGGAAACTGGGTCTTGTTCTGATGGGCAGGGCCATCTTCAGTAAATATTTAATCCAAATTTCTGTTGATGAGTGGAGCTGTGTTCCCTCCCTGCTATTTACCTGGGGCCAAACTATGGTGGAGGTTATGAAGATAAAGGCAACCTCTTTCAAAAGATCCCATGCATATACTGCTACACTCAGTGCCTCCAACCGTGCAGCAGGCCACCACTGACCCATGCCTCCACTGGAGACTCCTGGACACTCACTCAAGTCTGGGTCAGTCTCTTGTAGGGTCGCTGCTCCTTTCTCCTGGGTCCTGGTATGCACAAGGTTCTGTTTGTGCCCTCCAAGAGTCTATTTCCCACTCCTGTGTAAGTTCTGGCAGCTCTATGGTGGGGCTAATGGCAGCCTCCAACAAAGGGGTTTATGGCATACCCAAGTCTGCTGCACCCAGAGCTCCTGTCCCTGTGGCAGTCCACTGCTGACCCGTATCTCCATAGGAGATGCTCAAATACAGTACTATCCCAGTCTCTGTGAGGTCCCTGGGTCCTAGTGCACACAAGGTTTGTTTAAGAAACACCTGGAGTAATAGGCAAATTTGGCCTTGCAGTACAGAAAGAAGCAGAGCAAAGGCTAATAGAGTTTTGCCAAGAGAATGCACTGGTCATAGCAAATACCCTCTTCCAACAACATAAGACAAGACTGTACACATGGACATCACCAGATGGTCAACACCGAAATCAGATTGGTTATATTCTTTGCAGCCAAAGATAAACTCTATACAGTCAGCAAAAACAAGACCAGGAGCTGACTGTGGCTCAGATCATGAATCCCTTATTGCTAAATTCAGACTTAAATTGAAGAAAGTAGGGAAAACCACTAAAGCATTCAGATGTGATGTGAATCAAATCCTTTATGATTATACAGTGAAAGACAGAAATAGATTTAAGGGACTAGATCTGATAGACAGACTGCCTGATGAACTATGGATGGAGGTTTGTGACATTGTACAGGAGGCAGTGATCAAGATCATGCCCTAGAAAAAGAAACGCAAAATGACTGTCTGAGGAGGCCTTACAAATAGCTGTGAAAAGAAAAGAAGAGGAAAGCAGAGAAGAAAAAGAGAGATATACCCATTTGAATGCAGAGTTCCAGGAGAGATAAGAAAGCCTTCCTCAGTGATCAGTGAAAAGAAATAGAGGAAAACAATGGAATGGGAAAGACTAGAGAGCTCCTCAAGAATTTTAGAGATACCAAGGGAACATTTCATGCAAAGATGGGCTCAATAAAGGACAGAAATGGTATGGACCTAACAGAAGCAGAAGATATTAAGAAGAGGTGGCAAGAATACACAGAAGAACTGTACAAAAAATATCTTCACGACCCAGATAATCACGATGGTGTGATCACTCACCTACAGCCAGACATCCTGGAATGTGAAGTCAAATGGGCCTTAGGAAGCATCACTACAAATAAAACTAGTGGAGGTGATGGAATTCTGTTGAACTATGTTAAATCCTAAAAGATGATGCTGTGATAGTGCTGCACTCAACATGCCAGCAAATTTGGAAAACTCAGCAGTGGACACAGGACTGGAAAAGGTCAGTTTTCATTCCAATCCAAAAGAAATGCAATTCCAAAGAATGCTCAAACTACTGCACAATTGCACTCATCTCTCACACTAGTAAAGTAATGCTCAAAATTCTCCAAGCCAGGCTTCAACAATAAGTGAACTGTGAACTTGGAGATGTTCAATCTGGTTTTAGAAAAGGCAGAGGAACCAGAGATCAAATTGCAAACATCTGCTGGATCATCGAAAAAGCAAGAGAGTTCCAGACAAACATCTATTTCTGCTTTATTGACTACACCAAAACCTCTGACTGTGTGGATCACAATAAACTGTGGAAAGTTCTTCAAGAGATGGGAGTACCAGACCACCTGTGCTGCCTCCTGAGAAATCTGTATACAGGTCAGGAAGCAACAGTTAGAACTGGACATGGAACAACAGACTGGTTCCAAATAGGAAAAGGCGTACATCAAGGCCATATATTGTCGCCTTGCTTATTTAACTTATATGCAGAGTACATCATGGGAAATGCCAGGCTGGATGAAACACAAACTGAAATCAAGATTGCTGGGAGAAATATCAATAACCTCAGATATGCAGAATATAATCAATCTGATTTCAGTGTTGACCATCTGGTGATGTCCATGTGTAGAGTCTTCTCTTGTGTTGTTGGAAGAGGGTATTTGCTAAGACCAGTGCATTTTCTTGGCAAAACTCTATTAGTCTTTGCCCTGCTTCATTCCATATTCCAAGGCCAAATTTGCCTGTTTGACTTCCTACTTTTGCATTCCAGTCCCCTATAATGAAAAGGACACCTTTTTTGGGTGTTCTAAAAGGTCTTGTAGGTCTTCATAGAACCATTCAACTTCAGCTTCTTCATCATTCCTGGTTGGGGCACTGACTTGGATTACTGTGATATTGAATGGTTTGCCTTGGAAATGAAAAGAGATCATTCTGTCATTTTTGAGATTGCATCCAAGTACTGCATTTCGGACTCTTTTGTTGACCATGATGGCTACTCCATTTCTTCTGAGGGATTCCTGCCCGCAGTAGTAGATGTAATGGTCATCTGAGTTAAATTCACCCATTCCAGTCCATTTTAGTTTGCTGACTCCTAGAATGTCAACATTCACTCTTGCCATCTCTTGTTTGATCAGTTCCAATTTGCCTTGATTCATGGACCTGACATTCCAGGTTCCTATGAAATATTGCTCTTTACAGCATCGGACCTTGCTTCTCTCACCAGTCACATCCACAGCTGGGTATTCTTTTTGCTTTGGCTCCATCCCTTCATTCTTTCTGGAGTTATTTCTCCACTGATCTCCAGTAGCATATTGGGCACCTACTGACCTGGGCAGTTCCTCTTTCAGTATCCTATCATTTTGCCTTTTCATACTGTTCATGGGGTTCTCAAGGCAAGAATACTGAAGTGGTTTGCCATTCCCTTCTCCAGTGGACCACATTCTGTCAGACCTCTCCACCATGAACTGCCCATCTTGGGTTGCCCCACAGGCATGGCTTAGTTTCACTGAGTTAGACAAGGCTGTGGTTCTAGTGTGATTAGATTGACTAGTTTTCTGTGATTATGGTTTTAGTGTGTCTGCCCTCTGATGCCCTCTTGCAACACCTACTGTCTTACTTGGGTGTTGGGGGCCAGAGTGAGGCACTCCGCCCGTGGCAAAGGTCATGAGGACGGAGGCTCGACATACACAAAGGCGGGATCGAGCCTCAGGAGTTCCCCTGGAAATCCTCGAGCATCTACCCCCATAACCAGAGCCTGCTTTACTACTTTGTGCTCCCACCTACACCTCTGACTTTATGGGGGGCTGTCCCCCACCACCTCTTTCGGAGAAGGAGTTAATTTAGAGCTCCAGTTAATAAAAACTCCTGGGCATGACAAGAGTGTTTTAACCTACAAACACCTCTGAAGGTTCTCTAGCCTGCCTGACAGGCTTGTCCGGCCACATGTGATTGCTCCCAGCCTCCCAACCGTGAGAGGCACGGGATGCTTTAAACCTTCTAAAAACAGGTTCCTTAGAAAAGTTAGAAAACTATTAGTATAAGTATAATGGGCTGATTAGAAATTGTATTGGTGAAGGGTTTTTCATTTGTCGAGCCAATGTTTGTTGCTAAGTCTCCACATCCCCTGCCCTTACACACATTAATGAATATATAGAAGAAATAAGTATTAACCTTTGATATTAATCACATTAGACCTTAGGCTAAGTAAATTCTTCCCTTAACTAAAACCCACTACACCCTCACCCTATAGGAATGTAACTTCATTTGGGTGGTGTCTGTTTTAAGAATAATCACCCCTGGAGAAATAAGTGTCCTGGTTGACTGACCGCTGTCACAAGGAGAGGGTCATAAATTGTCAGCAGGCCCCCTTGCCAGAAGATGATGTAACACCCCTAAGACCTCTGTATACATTTGTATGAAGCACCTGACTTTGATAAAAGTCAGGACTGCTGACCCCGCGTGACTTTTGCATAACATCTCAGTGTATAAAAGTAGACCATGGAAAATAAAGAATTGGGATTAGTTTCTCGAAATACTGGTCTCCCCATGTCACTCTCTCTCTCACTCTGGCTGAGTCTCCATCTGGAGCGCGGAACCCACCATGCTTACTAATTTTGCCTGGGCTTCTAAGATCCGACTGGGGAGGCCTCAGTGTCTCCTCTCCTTCGGGAGAACGGAAGGACGCCTGTGGCCTACGTAAGTGGTGCAAACTTCTTGTCTTGAAGTTTTATTGGTCTCCCGCGTAAACCAAGCTACTCAGCCTCTTTTCTCCATTGAATTTTCCTACTGAGCTATCCTCATTCTATTACTCTTTACATCTCTAATTAATATCTAATTGAAGCTATTGTATCCTGATCCTCTCCGATGCCGTCCCTGCTTCGAATACCTGGATCAGCCGGGGCTGGACCCCAGCATGGGGTATCTCTTCACGGCTGCTCCAGCAAAGCACAACTGCTGCTCCTTACCTTGGACGAGCTGTATCTCCTTACCGCTGCCCTTCCTGACCTTCAGCGTGGGATAGCTCCTCTAGGCCCTCCTGCGCCCGCGCCGCCACCGCTCCTTGGACGTGGGGTTGGTCCTCCTGACCGCCGCCCCTTACCTCGGACTTGGGTAGCTCTTCTTGGCCGTTCCTGCGCCATTGCAGCCTGGAACTCTCGGCCGCTGCCCCTGACCTCGGATATGGGGTAACTCCTCTTGGCCGCCGCCCTTCGTGTATGGTATCCTCCCGGCTTCTGCCCCTGATCTTGGACGTGGGGTAGCTCCTCTCGGCCGCGCTTAGTGCGCCGGTCGCAGCTGGCCCAGAATATTGTAAATGGTCATTGTATGTTAACTATTATTATCACTTTACAATACCTATACCACCATATTTTTTTTTCAGCATTATTTAAACTTGAATTTAAAGAGCATTCACTCTGTGACAGGGACTCACGTAAGCATAAATATATGGTTTAATTTATGTATTACTGTTATAATTTGGCTATTATTATCCTCAAATTTAAGATTAGGAATTGATGCTTCGGAAAGGTAAATCACAAGATCAAAGTCCCAAAGCTAATAAGGCATACATTTATGAATGGAATACAGATTTTGACTCCTGACCCTGTGCATCTACCTAACAGGTCGCTCTATATCTACATGTGCACTCTGGCCAATCACTTAACCTAGCCATTTGTAAAGCCACCATAATATTGTCTTCAACAGAGTATTGTGTAGAAATTAAATAATGTCATGAAGTGTTTATTTTAAGACCTGTCAATTAATAGCTCCTCAATAACTATTGTTATCATTACTATAGACTGTTGGTGGCATAGTGTTAAAGAATTTGCCTGCCATTGCAGGTGGCACAAGAGATATGGATTTGATCCTTGGGTGGGGTGCTGCTGCTGCTGCTAAGTCGCTTCAGTCATGTCTGACTCTGTGCAACCCCGTAGACAGCAGCCCACCAGGCTCTGCCGTCCCTGGGGTTCTCCAGGCAAGAACATTGGAGTGGGTTGCCATTTCCTTCTCCAATGCGTGAAAGTGAAAAGTGAAAGTGAAGTCGCTCAGTCGTGTCCAATTCTTAGCTATCCCATGGACTGCAGCCCACCAGGCTCCTCTGTCCATGGGATTTTCCAGGCAATAGTACTGGAGTGGGGTGCCATTGCCTTTAGATCCCCTGAAATAGGAAATGGCTATATGCTCCATTATTCTTTCCTGGAAAATTCCATGGACAGAGAAGCCTGGCAGGCTACAATCTATGGGGTTCGAAAGAGTCGGACATGGCTGGCCACACGCATACTCACACACACACATTACTCTTGTTACCTCAGTGATTTTAGTAATAAAAGAAGCAAGCTACCTTTAAAATTAAACATTATGTTAATTACTCTCCTTTTTCAAAATTTTCTGAGTTACATCAGTTTATTCTTCTGGCTTAATTTTAAAATCATTTCAATAAGCTACTGATCCCCTCTAAAAAATTCATTGGTAGTTCGTAATTGTGTTTAAACCACAAACTAATTTTAGGAGACATAACATCTTTATAGCAGTTTTCTTATCAAGAAACATGGAATGTCTTGAAATATAAGAAATGTTCCTAATTCTTTTGTTCTTTTATGACCTCAGTAAAATTTTAGAGATCTCTTTATTACAGGCTCTGCATATTTTCTTAGTATTTTGTAACTGTTTTATACTTTGATTCAAAATGCTTCTTTTTTTTTTTTAGGTTCTGTCATCTTTACTACTATTGTGTAAGTTTCTTCAGTAGTCTACTGCTTCTCCTGCTCTGGAACTACATAGGTAAGGAATTAAATGATTCAAGGGCTTCATTGTACTTGTATAGAATGCTTCATTTATTTTTCAAAGGTGTGTGATGTACACCATATTTTTCATACATTTATGTGCTTGTCCACCAGGTCACATGTTGTCTCCGTTTGACTGAGGAAGATATGCATGTCTGAGTATGGCATTGAAAGGCAAACTTGCAAACTTGGGCTTTGGTTTAATAAATCTAGGAAAGTGGATTTCTTTGATTGGATACTGGGAAGATTCTGTGTGGTACCTTTTGAGGTTGGTCAGAAGAAACTGATAGACTTTAATCAGGAAGAAAGACCTTGAGATAAGGCAGAGAGAGAGGGAGAGAGACAGAGAAAGGAAGTGAGAGATAATAATGGAACATATGATTATGTTAAGAAGGCATAGGATAGGAGTGTAAACATTTTATGTGGTTAAGCTCATGCCTTAGGAAAAGATGGGAAATAGGGTTCTTGTGTCAACCCAGAACAACTGATTGAGAGTGTCTTGGGTGCTGTGTGGTGCAGGATCCTGGGGCAAAGTCTGGGATCAATAGAAAAGATGTCAGATTTGGACACTAGAGGGATAAGTTTTGGCTATTTGTTACATATTACTCTCACTAATTTCTAGGAACTGATTGAAAACTTTAATGAAGTTCCCTTAGGATAAGTTAAATTATTGGCATCCAGAAGAAGAAAAGGGCTTCACAGGTGGCATTGGTGGCAAAGAACCCACCTGCCAATGCAGGAGACATAAGAGACCTGAGTTTGAACCCTGGTTTGGGAAGATCCCCTGGAGAAGAAAATGGCAACCCACTCCAGTATTCTTGCCTGGAGAATCCCATGGGCAGAGGAATTTGGTGGGCTACAGTCCACAGGGTTGCAAAGAGTTGAATATGGCTGAAGCAACTTAGTACATAGAAGAAGAAAAAGGTGGTTCATAAATAGGAAAGCTAAGTTAACCACCTATCATGGGAAAATTTTCCCTATGGTTCTATGTTGCCTAAACTGACAAAAATATTTCTGATATTGGTGGTATTTGTTGATAGTATCATCAGTTTTGTCACTTAGACCCTGTTCTTCTCTTATGGTTAACATTCTCTTGGTAAGAGTAAACTCTCCTCCTCCTCTGTGTCTCTCAGGCCTGCCTTGTAGCCCACCACTGCCTGGCATCAGCGTATTCTGCCTGTGATATGAAGTGGAGGTATAGAGGCATTTTGTTTTGTTTTGTTTTTTAGTATTGCTGAAATGTATTTTTATTTTTATTTTTTTTTTAAATTTATTTATTTCTTTTAATTGGAGGCTAATTGCTTTACAATATTGTAGTGGTTTTTGCCATATATTGACATGAATCAGCGATGGGTGTACATGTGTTCCCCATCCTGAACCCTGCTCCCACCTCCCTCCCCATCCCATCCCTCAGGGTCATCCCAGTGCACCAGCCCTGAGCACCCTGTCTCATGCATCGAACCTGGACTGGTCATCACATATGGTAATATACATGTTTCAGTGCTATTCTCTCAAATCATCCCACCCTCGCCTTCTCCCACAGAGTCCAAAACTCTGTTCTTTACATCTGTGTCTCTTTCACTGTCTCGCATATAGGGGCATCATTACCATCTTTCTAAATTCCACATATATGCATTAATATACTGTATTTGGTGTTTTTCTTTCTGACTGACTTCAGTCTGTACAATAGGCTCCAGTTTCATCCACCTCATTAGAATTGATTCAAATGGGTTCTTTTTAATAGCTGAGTAATACTCCATTGTGTATATGTACCACAGCTTTCTTATCCATTCATCTGCCAAAGACAGTATGGTACTGGCACAAAGACAGAAATAGAGATCAATGGAACAAAATAGAAAGCCTTGAGATAAATCCACACACCTATGGACACCTTACCCTTGACAAAGGAGGCAAGAATATACAATGGAGAAAAGACAATCTCTTTAACAAGTGGTGCTGGGAAAACTGGTCAACCACTTGTAAAATAATGAAACTAGAACACTAACACCATACACAAAAACAAACTCAAAATGGATTAAAGATCTAAATGTAAGACCAGGAACTCTAAAACTCCTAGTGGAAAACATAGGCAAAACACTCTCTGACATAAATCACAGCAGGATCCTCTATGACCTACTTCCCAGAGTAATGGAAATAAAAGCAAAAATAAACAAGTAGGACCTAATTAAACTTAAAAAACTTTTGCACAATGAAGGAAACTATAAGCAAGGTGAAAAGACAGCCTTCAGAATGGTAGAAAATAATAGCAAATGAAGACACTGAGAAAGAATTAATCTCAAAAATAGACAAGAAGCTCATGCAGCTCAATTCCAGAAAAATAAACAACACAATGAAAAAATGGGTCAAAAAACTAAGCAGACATTTCTCCAGAGAAGACATACAGGTGACTAATAAACACATGAAAAGAAGCTCAACATCACTCATTATCAGAAAAATGCAAATCAAAACGGCCATGATGTACCATCTCTTGCTGGTCAGAATGGCTGCTATCAAAAAGTCTACAAACAATAAATGCTGGCGAGGGTGTGGAGAAAAGGGAACCCTCTTACACTGTTGGTGAGAATGCAAACTGGTACAGCCAGTATGGAGGACAGTGTGGAGATTCCTTAAAAAACAGGAAATAGAACTGCCATATGACCCAGCAATCCCACTGCTGGGCATACACACCAAGGAAACCAGAATTGAAAGAGACCTAGAGCCATTTTTAAATTAACTTTTCGCCCAGGGCTTTCCCCAGGGCTTGTGCCAGGTTTCGATCTCTCAGATGAGAGATTTCTCTTTCACATAAACTCGGTGACATTGTTCTATTCTTAAATTCTGGGAATTAGACTTTCCTTTTCTCTTTAGAGTTCCAGTTTGCTGACTGAGAAGGAAATCTTGTGTCTGAAACTTCTAGGAATTGATTCAGTAACTCAAGCTCTGGGTGTTTGATAAGGTCTAGGCGGTAATGAGATCACTTTCAAATTTGTATTTCCCATGGGAAAATATTTTCCTCTCACATAGCTTTTCAAAATGATTGCCACAAAAAATTCTAGTGTTATATATGAGATTTTTGTTTGTTTTGCACTTTAAAAATATAGTTTACTCATGGTAAAATTAGTGTATAGAAGATATTCTAGGATATGTTAAGATGGAAAATTACATGTTTGGTTTCTTCTTCTAAAAACTATATTTGAAAAGAACATTTTTAAAGAAATAAGTATTTTTTGGTTTGCTTTATATGCTAGTCTCCATGATTATATAATTTAAGAGAGTATATAGTAGGCTCCCAATAAGTGTTTTTTTACTTAATGGATAAAGAATGAATTGCCTTTTTATTTGTATTAGCCTAGTTCAAATGGAACTTTTTCTAATATTTCCATCATAGCAGAGTTTTTTTCTCTTTCTTGATTCCATGGTGGAGAAGATAAGCTAGCAGCAAAAGTGAGAAAATATGGCTAAAGTATTGCCATGGATCTGAGAGGGTCTTCAAGATTTTTTGCTAGTTGGGGTTGGTACTAGACGATAAGCCTAAGGAGGTGTGCTTAGCTTGAATCTTAATGCAAGGTAGAAAACTTGTAGGACATGTAGGAGATGATCAACAGTCAAGGCTTACAGAGAGACTCAGAGAGGGTGATTCAGTTCAGTTCAGTCGCTCAGTAATGTCTGACTCTTTGTGACCCCATGGACTGCAGCACACCAGGCCTCCCTGTCCATCACCAACTCCCAGAGTTTGCTCAAACTCATGTCCATTGAGTTGGTGATGCCATCGAAACATCTCATCTTCTGTCATCCCCTTCTGCCTTCAATCTTTCCCAGCATCAGAGTCTTTTCCAATGAGTCAGTTCTTCGCATCAGGTGGCCAAAGTACTGTATCTTCAGCTTCAGTATCAGTCCTTCCAATGAATATTCAGGATGGATTTCCTTTAGGATTGACTGGTTTGATCTCCTTGCAGTCCAAGGGACTCTCAAGAGTCTTCTTCAACACCACAGTTCAGAAGCATCAATTCTTTGGTGTTCAGCTTTATGATCCAACTCTCACATCCATACATGAATACTGGAAAAACTGTAGCTTTGACTAGATGGACCTTTGTCTAGAAAGTAATGTCTCTGCTTTTTACTATGCTGTCTAGGTTGGTCATAGCTTTTCTTCCAAGGAGCAAGTGTCTTTTAATTTCATGACTGTTATCACCATCTGCAATGATATTGGAGCCCAGGAAAGTAAAGTCTGTCACTGTTTTCATTATTTCCCCATCTGTTTGCCATGAAGTGATGGGATCAGATGCCATGATCTTAGCTTTTTGAATGTTGAGTTTTAAGCCAGGTTTTTCACTCTCCTCTTTCATTAAATGCTATGTTTATATTTTGTATCCTAATGACTCTTGAGAGTCCCTTGGCTGCAAGGAGATCCAACCAGTCCATTCTAAAGGAGATTGGTCCTGGGCATTCATTGGAAGGACTGATGCTAAATCTGAAACTCCAATACTTTGGCCACCTCATGCAAAGAGTTGACTCATTGGAAAAGACTCTGATGCTGGGAGGGATTGGAGGCAGGAGGAGAAGGGGACGACAGAGGATGAGATGGCTGGATGGCATCACTGACTCGATGGACATGAGTTTGTGTGAACTCTGGAAGTTGGTGAAGGACAGGGAGGCCTGGCGTCCTTGGATTCATGGGGTCGCAAAGAGTCAGACATGACTGAGTGACTGAACTGAACTGAAGATAATGGAATGTTTGAGGTTTACGTTTTTTTTTTTTTTTTTTCTGAGACACAGAGTGAAGAGAAAAAGGGATGGTGGCACAGTCTTGATGGTTCTATATAATCTGGATGGCTATAATTTATCACACAATGCTGAATACTTCTGAGAATGAAAGGGATTATTATTAATAATTATACCTGGGAAACAGGTGTAAACCTAGCTTTTTCTGGACATAGCAGGACATGTGGTTACCCTATGTATTGCAAATTGATCTCAGAGTGTTGGGAAAATAAATCCTACATTTGACTACTGATTCCACTTCTCCATGGAGACTACTCCCTTAATGCACCCCAATGTGTTATTTGTGGTTGAAACTCTAGACATTTTTTAGCAGTAATCTTAAAAAATGATTTATGATAGTGTTTCCTGATTTTTTGGCATTAGGATCATCTTAAAATTGTAAAAAATTTTACACTTAAAAATTTTTTTGACAACTTCAAGAAACTTTTATTTACATGATTTATATTTATTGACTTTTGCCATATTATAAATTAAAACGAATTTTAAAATATTTATTCATACATTTAAAAATAACAATTAGAAGACAGAATGCACATACTTTTCCTTATTTCTCCCACTGAGTACAGCTGAAAACCCCACACATTATATATAAACTATACACAAGAAGACTGAAATTTGAAAAGTGTGACCAGCTTGGTACCTCAAAATCCAAGGAACAACATGGTGTGTGTTTCCTGGATTTCCTTTTTGCCTCTTGCATTAAAATTCAGAATACTGGAGAAGCCAGCAACCCAGTAATGCCAATAAACACAGACAAATACACACAACCCAACTCTAATATAAACCTGTTCTCTTTAGCCAAATGACCAAGAAAAGGATAACCTAACAAGATAGAAAGCTGTCACAACTAGTTCAGTATGAAATAGATGATTTAAATAGCCCTATAACTACTAAGGAAATTTAATTCATAATTAAAAATCAGCTGGGATAGAAATTTCAAGGCCCAGAGGGTTTCACTGGAGTAAATGGATGTCCATAGGGGAAAAAGAAAATGAACCTTAACCTACACCTCACCTTTGATATGGGCTTCCCAGGTGGTGCTAGTGATAAAGAACCCATCTGCAAATGCAGGAGATGTAAGAGACATGGGTTCAGTCCCTGGGTTGGGAAGATCCCCTGAAAGAGGGCATGGCAATCCACTTCAGTATTCTTGCCTGGAGAATCCCAAGGACAGAGGAGCCTGGCAGGCTACAGTCCATAGGGCCACAAAGAGTTGGATATGACTGCAGTGACCAGCATGTACATTTGATAGAAAAAATTTCTCAGAATGGATGAAATTTAAATATCAAATATAAATTATAAAACTTTTAGACAACAACATAGGAAAAATAGTTTGGATCTAAGTTTTGGTGAAGAGTTTTTAAACATAAACATGGAAAGCATGATCCATAAAAGGAAAAAAAAATCAGTAAACTGGCTTCATCAGAATTAAAAGACATTTTGCTCTGTGAAGTCTCTATTAAGAGGATAAAAAGGCCACAGGTCTAGAGAAAATATTTGCAAGCCACATGGTCAACAAAAGATTTATCTCTAGGGTATATAAAGAACTTTAAACTCAACATTAAGATACCACCAAAGCAATCTAAGTAGAAAATAGACAAAAGACATTGGAAAGATATTTCACCAAAGTGGATATAGAGATGATGAATAAGCAGATGAAAATACATTTGTAACCACTGGCTGTTAGGGAAAGGGAAGTTAACACTGTGATGATGAGATATCATTATGTACCTGTTAGAACAGGGTCCCCTGATGGCTCAGTGGTAAAGAACCCTCCTGCCAATACAGGAGACTCAAATTCGACCTCTGGGTTGAGAAGATCCCTTACAGAAAGAATGGCAACCCATTCCAGTATCTTACCTGGGAAATCCAATGGACAGAGGAGCCTGGTGGGCTACAGTCCATAGGATCACAAAGAGTCAGACATGACTTAGCAACTGAACATACACACACACACACACACCTGTTAGAACAATGGAAAAAAACAGTGACAATACCAAGTTCTGCCTAAGATCAGAGAAACTGGACTTCTCATATGTTGCTAGCGGGAATGAAAAATGCTGCAAGCATCCTGGAAAATGGTGAGGCCATGTCATAAAATCTAAACCTATACTTAGGTAGGACTCAGCAATTGAACTCCTGGGCATTTATTCCAAAAAAATGAAAACTTGTGTCTCCAGAAAAACTTAATGCACATAGTGATTACACATGACATCTCTTGCCTCTCAATACTCCCAACCCCATCTTAACTCCAAGAAAATTCCATAAAAGTATCAAATTATTTGACTCTGACCTAATTTGCTTCAAATACATCCTGGTTTTTCTTCCCACAATTACAGTGTTCTTGTTGCTTTGAATAGAGTTTTCTTCAGGTGAGGCTGGGTTATTAGAACTCAAGGAGTGATAGGAGTCTGAGTTACTGAGGGAAAGAAGTAGAAATTAGAAACAATGGTATGTTCCTCCCATCCTCACACAAAATTATGAGGAGGAAAATTGCACCTTTTTCATTCTACTACCCCTTTTAATATCTCTTTCATTTCTACTGTTATGTCCATGCTCCAAACCAGTCATATAGCCTGTATTCCATTCTGCTGGAGAGGCCAGCTGATAAAACCTGAGAGTGGGTATTTGCATTTCAGTAGGATTATCCTAAAGAATGGAAAACTTGAAGACTCAAGTAAATTAATTTCTAGTGATGAAATTTCAAACTAATGGAAAAGAGAATTTGGAACAAGGAGAATTACCCAACCCTAGTGGCATAGTGTGTAGCCAATCCATTCCTCTTTAAAAATACTTTTGCTTCTACCCTCATTCCAATAATCATACCAGAGTTGCCTCTGGTATGGAATAATTTATCTGAGAGAGGGAGAATAGACAAATCTTCTTGGGTCAGAAGACAGATTAAGTGAAATAAAAAATTCTTTGAATCTCAAAAGAATGGCAGCAATTTCAACACAGCATGTTAAGGCAATTTCAACCGAGTCAAGTTCGTTTAGGATCAACATACTGTCATAGTGGGTACTTTACACCATGTAAGTTTTGAGGAGTGTGTCCATATTCAAGTTTAATACCCTGGCAGGTCTCCTTCCACTTGGCAGATGGCTCACTCACACACAGAGTAGAAAAAGCAGTGCAGATCAGCATGGGGAGCATGGTCATCTGTTTGGAGGGATGTGCCAGGCATGAGCAGTTCAGTAAGTTTTACTTCAAAGAGACACTGGCTAAGTAGGTGATCCTTTGCCTTGTGCTTTGATGACCACTAATGAAAGCTTTTCTTCTTCAGACTCAGTAAGAGTACTCAGCATTTTGCTGCCAAGTTTTCTGAGACCTCTGGGCATTAAGACTTCACTAGCAATCTGTGCCAGCCCTGAAAGTTTAACCCCATTGCAAATGTATTGTGATGTTAATAGTCAACATGCCTGGATAAAGAATAGGCCATGTCCATTCTTACTGGAAAGATTTGGGAAATTTCCCTGAAAATCATGTATCCATTGGACTTCTTTCTTTAACTCTGAATGGTTGTTTTTCCAAACTTTGCCAAATCTTCTAGTAATGCCTCTCACCTGTGTAATTAGAGATCTCTTAAGACTAGAGATCTCTTCAAGAAAATCAGAGATACCAAGGGAACATTTCATGCACAGATGGGCTCAATAAAGGACAGAAATGGTATGGACCTAACAGAAGCAGAAGATATTAAGAAGAGATGGCAAGAATACACAGAAGAACTATACAAAAGAGATATTCAGGACCCAGATAATCACGATAGTGTGATCACTCCCTAGAGCCAGATATCCTGGAATGTAAAGTCAAGTGGGCCTTAGGAAGCATCAGTACAAACAAAGCTAGTGGAGGTGATAGGATTCCAGTGAGCTATTTCAAATCATAAAAGATGATTCTATGAAAGTGCTACACTCAATATGCCAGCAAATTTGGAAAAGTCAGCAGTGGCCATAAGACTGGAAAAGGTCAGTTTTCATTCCAATCCCAAAGAAAGACAATGCCAAAGAATGCTCAAACTACTGCACAATCATCTCACACGCTAGCAAAGAAATGCTCAAAATTCTCCAAGCCAGGCTTCAACAATATGTGAACCATGAACTTCCAGATGTTCAAGCTGGATTTAGAAAAGGCAGAGGAACCAGAGATCAAATTGTCAACATCCATTGCATCATCAAAAAAGCAAGAGAGTTCCAGAAAAACATATATTTCTGCTTTATTGACTATGCCAAAGCCTTTGACTGTGTTGATCACAATAAACTGTGGAAAATTCTGAAAGAGATGGGAATACCAGACCCTGTCCTGCCTTTTGAGAAACCTATATGCAGGTCAGGAAGCAACAGTCAGAACTGGACATGGGACAACAGACTGGTTCCAAATTAGGAAAACAGTACGTCAAGGTTGTGTATTGTCACCCTGCTTATTTAGCTTATATGCAGAGTACATCATGAGAAATGCCAGGCTGGATGAAGCACAAGCTGAAACCAAGATTGCTGGGAGAAATATCAATAACCTCAGATATGCAGATGACACCACCCTTATGGCAGAAAGCAAGAAGAACTAAAGAACCTCTTGATGAAAGTGAAAGAGGAGAGTGAAAAAGCTGGCTTAAAACTCAACATTCAGAAAACGAAGATCATGGCATCTGGTCCTATCACTTCATGGCAAATAGATGGGGAAACAATGGAAACAGTGGCAGACTTTATTTTTGGGGACTCCAAAATCACCACAGATGGTGACTGCAGCCATGAAATTAAAAGATGCTTGTTTCTTGGAAGGAAAGTTATGACCAACCTAGACAGCATATTAAAAAGCAGAGACATTACTTTCCCAACAAAGGTCCGTCTAGTCAAAGCTATGATTTTTCCAGTAGTCATGTACGGATGTGAGAGTTGGACTATAAATAAAGCTGAGTGCTGAAGAATTGATGCTTTTGAACTGTGGTGTTGGAGAAGACTCTTGAGAATCCCTTGGACAGCTAGGAGATCCAACCCGTCCATCCTAAAGAAAATCAGTCTTGAATTTTCATTGGAAGGACTGATGCTGAAGGCTGAAACTACAATTCTTTAGCCACCTGATGCAAAGAACTGACTCATTTGAAAAGACCCCGATGCTGGCAAAGATTGAAGGCGGGAGGAGAAGGGGATGACAGAGGATGAGATGGTTTGATGGCATCACCAACTCAATGGAGATGAGTTTGAGTAAACTCCGGGAGTTGATGATGGATAGGGAGGCCTTGAGTGCTGCAGTCCACAGGGTCGCAAAGAGTCAGACATGGCTGAGTGACTGAACAGAACTGAACTGTGTAATTAGGAGATTAAAAGTGATAGCACTTCTCTTGTTGAATTAATGATTGGTTTTAATTTGTTCACTTAAAAAAAATAGCCATCATCTTATGCAAGAACAATATTAGAAACAATTGTCTGATTAAATCAAGTAGAAATGCATGAGAACAGTTCAAAAAATCAATATAATATCATGATTTTAGTGGTATTGTTTTTATTGTCTCATGTCCTCAATTTGGTATTCACAACTCATATGAATCTAACCCTAATTAAGTTTTCTGATATTATTTCCTCCTGTTTGATAACACTAATTTTTTACTTTAAAGTGTTCTTGAGTTTCTTTTATCTTTCTTAATGTTTTCTTCTCCTTATCTTTGCATATGCTCCGCCCTTTCTATGTTTATAATACCCTCCTTCTTTGTGACCAGGTATAGGAACTCCTTCCCAATTCTCAGTACTCAGCAACAATACCCCTTTGTGAATTCCACCATAGGACACAGCCTCTTTCTCCTTTGAACTTTATTCTTACTATATGTAGTGAAATGAGTTTATTTTGTTATTGATAATTGTGTATAAGCCTGTTTTTTAGTTAAGAATCGAAGCAATAAAAGTAAGCAAAATACCCAAGGGAAAATGTGTTGATGGAGAAAAGAAGAGAGCTGAAAATGAATTTCTAGAACACACGAATGAAAGCATTTAGAATTAGCTCACACATAGAGTAGAGTTGATGGATAGATTCAAGGGATTAGATCTGGTAGACAAAGTGCCTGAAGAACTATGGATGGAGGTATGTAACATTGCACAGGAGGCAGTGACCAAAACCATCCCAAAGAAAAAGAAATGCAAGAAGGCAAAGTGTTGTCTGAAGAGGATTTGCAAATAGCTGAGAAAAGAAGTGAAAGGCAAGGGAGAGAGGGAAAAATATACCCAACTGAATGCATAGTTCCAAAGAATAGCAAGGAGAGAGAAGAAAGCCTTCTTAAGCGAACAATGAAAAGAAACAGAAGAAAACAATAGAATGGGAAAGACTAGAGACCTCTTCAAGAAAATTGGAGATACCAAGGGAACATTTCCTGCAAGGATGAGCATGATGAAGGGCAGCAAGGATAACAGATGCAGAAGAGTTTAAGAAGAGGTGACAAAAATACACCGAAGAACTATGTGAATACATAGAAGGAAAACCACGATGGTGTGGTCACTCACCTAGAGAGCCAGACTTCCACAGTGTGAAGTCAGGTGGGCCTGAGAAAACATTACCAGAAACAGAACTAGTGGATGTGTCTGTATGGGAAATGCTCAGTGAACTCTAGAAACAGTGAGGTCTGATATCAGTATTTTGCTGTTTCCTGTTAGTGTTGCAATTTTTCTATTATTTTTAAAAATTTATTAATTTTGTAATTGAAGGATAATTGCTTTACAGAATTTTGTTGTTTTCTGTCAAACAGAAATGTCCTCTCCCACTTGAACCTCCCAATCCCACCCCACCCCTCTAGGTTGATGCAGAGCCCCTGTTGGAGTTCCCTGAGACATACAGCAAATTCCCATGGGGTATTTATTTTACATATGGTAATGTAGATTTCCATGTGACTCTCTCCATACATCTCACCCTCTCCTCCTCTCTCCCCATGTCCATAAGTCTGTTCTCTATGTTTGTTTCTCCATTGCTGCCCTGCAAATAAATTCTTCGTATCATCTTTCTAGATTCCATATATATGCCTTAGTATTGTAATTCTTAATATTTGACAAATTCTGTTTTGCATTTAAAAATTTTAGAAAGAAATGTGGTCTAGATTTGAATTCATACATGCATATTATTTATATATATATATATATATAAAATATTTTTTTAAGAGTAGATCACCATGATGTATTAGAAGTTTGGCCTCACAAGTCAAACACATTTGCAGCTTGCCTCAAGTATCCTATACTCATGAGCATCTGAACACATATGGTTGGGAATATAAAAGTCATCTTATTAAAAACAGCCTCATAGCAGACCACATTGCGTAGAATGAGCTCTGATATAAATTGACCACCCTTTATGTAGATGTCTCACATACAATAAAACTTCATTAACTTCAAATACCAGGCACCAGAATATTAAGGCACTCTGAATAAAAAAAGAATGAGTGGATCTGATCATCTGGGGAATAACAGCTTGCTCATTTAATTAGCTATAACTTGTGACAAATTACCATTTGATTAATGAAATTTAGGGCTGGCTGTGTGGCTATGTTTGTATGTGTGAAAGAACCATGAAAAATAAGCAGATTTTTCTATCTGTCTGGAGCAAAAGGAATGAGGCAGATCACAGCAGGGACTATGAACTCTGATTAATTAACAAGAATTGTGCTTTCCAGGTCGGTCAATCAGTTTTGGACTGTCCTCTGTGAACCTAGTGCACACTGCTTGCTTCATGGCAGTTTATAAATGAAGATCAGTTCCTAGAAAAAAAAATCCTTATGCGAGGTTGAATCTGCAAGCAGAGTATTTAACAAGTTAAAAACAAGATGTGAGGATGAGGTAATATCACCTGCAAGAGTGTCATATGAGCACTAAATATTTTAAAAGTTGGAACTCATGTCCATAGTGACATGAGTAGTTCATCCAACCATTTGTAGGATGTAGAAAATTGCTGACACTGTCAGAGATGGATTTCATTTAAATATATTATTTTGAGAACAGCTGATAAGGAGTAAAATAGGAATAAGGCATTCCGTGGAACAGAAATATTTGAAAAGTTTGTGCGTATTAGAATTATGTGGTCAGATAAATGAGGTTTGACCAGGAAACCTGGTTTTAGCTGTAGCATTGTAGGTAAACAAACTACAGTGTTTTTCTATGACAGGAAAGCAAGACTTGTGATTGCAAGGCAAGCCTCCAGTATTTCCAAGAACTCAACTGAAAGCCAGCATTTAGTATATTATGCATTTTATGTTCCTTATTCTACTTAATCCGCACAACCACCATCTGAGATGGAAATTTTCAGCATCCCCATTTCAAACAGGAGTCAACTGGGAGTGCGTCATACATAATTAGGTAAAAGTGGGAATCAAATCTCAATAGTAAAATCAAGAGCACAGGGTTTAACCACTACTTATTGCTTTCTTCCAAGAAAGTACATAGCAATTTGCAAAAACCCTGTCAACTGAAAAAAAAAAAAAAAAAAAGCATAACCTAAAAGTTGAGAACTATGCTTTATTTGGCCAGTTTTCTGAGAACTTCAAATCACTAAGGGACTGCTTCAAAGAGGTAAGGGAGGAGCCAGAATATATTAATACAAAGGTTTTTGCAACAAAAACCAGGTGGTCAGAACATCAAAATATTACTGTTAATTAAAGATAATCAGACATCTGAAATTAGAGAATGTAGTGCTTCTCTATGTTTGGGAAGATGCCAAAGTCTGGGCTCATTGAAATCATTCCTTTGATATGCACCTTAAGTATCCCAGGCCAGTATCCTCTTCTTTCTGATCCTGAGTGCCCTCAGGTGCCCCATTGGAAGCCATTGGGTGGCTTGGCCACAATATCCTTTGTTTGCAGATATGGCAAGAAGCTTCTTAATCCCCAACCCTATTGCTGACTTTCCATGATATCTCCTCAGGATAAAATTGCTAAAGCATCTCAGACTTTCTGTGCAATGCAAATGGAATGGGGTGACTACTGACTTGGGGACTCATTTGTCTGTGACTGAAAAATAAAGGCACAGTATCTGTACTCCAAAAGTGCTCACAGTTGGTTCATTAAGTGCAATTGTCTTAGTGCCATTGCCTAGTTGCCCATGATCATCTTTTTTACCCAATTGTGTTTAAAAAGCCCAGTCTACTCTCAAAGCTGCCCTTGAATCATAACAGATTGAATAGCACTCCTGCTACAGGGAACAGAAAACAAGGCAGCCACCTCCTTGCCATATGACTTCATTTTACTTCATTCCCTTGGTACTTCATTCTTTCAATATTATTTTAATTATAGATTTTTTTTTTCTGTTAAGACTGGTTTTCCATAGATATTTGACATTCAAATAAAAAAGGTCGAATTCTTAGTTACAGTTTTAATGGAAAAGGTGGTAGAAGAGTTGATCATTGATAGGACTGCCTAACATGAAAAGTAATTTGACCATCCAATCAGCTTCAAAATCAGTAGTTTCCAGAAAGTCACTGAAGTACATTTACATCTCTATGGCAGCTGGAGGTGAGCAGAGACCAGCTACTGGGTATCATAGAACAAGAAATAGGAATATTTGCATTAAAATCTTCTGACTACTTTGAGAGTCAATTGAGTAGAATAATAGGTATCTAAAAGGGTCTACACATATAAGATCTAGAAATAAAATTTGAAGAATGCCAAAAATCACTCAAATTTAGGATAAATTCATTGTCATTTCCATCTAATCGTCCATGTCATTCTGCCAATTTCAACTTGCCAAGTGGCAATACCAACAATCTCTCGAATTGTATTTCCTTAGGTGAGTCGAGACAGAGTAAATGGAGCTGGTGCTGAGCTATTTCCACATATTACCTCTGCTTAGAGAAATGAATCTATCTGGCTGCCAAGTTCTATGCTGTTGCTGTTTAGTAGCCAAGTCTTGTCTGACTCTTTGTGACCCATGGATTGCAGCATGCCAGTGCTTCATTATCTCCTGGAGTTTGTTCAAACTCATGTTCATTGAGTTGGTGATGCCATCCAACCATCTCATCCTCTGTTGCCCCTTTCTCCTTCCTCCCTCAATCTTTCCCAGCATGAGGATCTTTTCCAATAAGCCAGCTTTTCACACCAGGTGACCAAAGTATTGGAGCTTAAGCTTCAGCATCAGTCCTTCCAATGAATATTCAGGGTTGATTTCCTTTAGAATTGACTGGTTTGATCTCCTTGCAGTTCGAGGGACTCTATGTACATGATCTGAAAGCTCCATCACAGGGAGGAGCCTGAATTAAAAGCAGCTCCCCCACATTATTCATCATTGTAGGTTTGGGTCTCCTTGTTGGAAGAAATCTTGGAGATCTTAAGAATGGAGAACTATGAATAAAAAGTCCCAGATCAAAGGGTAGAAACATTTATAGTCATGAATACTTTTAATTAATCCATAAAACAGCCTTTACATCATACATGTTGCTTAATTTGAACATCCTGTTTTTGATCCTATAAGTGGGTTAAATGGGATGTGAATATTGGCAGTTGCAATAGGCAGTGTTCCAGTGGAGGGCAACTTGGAGCACAAATCAGAAACTATAAAGTAATTTTTAAACTATACATTTGATCTAATTAGATCCTAGGCCGTTGGCAAATGCCATTATAACATAAGCTTCTATTTTTTGCTCATTTTTACTGTTTTATAGAATTGTGATTCAAAGAAAGGGCTTCCCAGGTGGCAATAGTAAAGAAACTGCCTGCCAATGCAGGATATGTAAGAGAGGTGGGTTTGATCCCTGGGTCAGGAAGATCCCCTGGAGAAGTAAATGGCAACCCACTCCAATATTCTTGCCTGGAGAATGCCATGCACCAAGGAGCCTGTTGGGCTATGGTCCATAGTGTGGCACAGACGTGGACATGACTGAAGCGACCTACCATGCACACGACTCAATGAAAATAAAAGAACAAAATGTAGCATAAAGGAGATATTCACTTTGGGAGCTGAAATGTCTGTTTTTTAATATTTAATTTATTTATTTGTTAATTCATTCATTTATCTAAAAAACATAAACTGAGTATCTATAAATGCAGTAGTTATTTCAAATGTTGTCTTGTTATAGATATATGATCCTAGACAAGATCCTTGAATTCTGCGGATTTTCTCTTCTCTATAATAAAGAAAAAATAACATATTTCTCATAATGGAGAGAACACCTAAAAGATTGTGTGTATGTATATGTGTGCTTGCATAGTAATAAATATAGTCATTATTTAGAATAATAATTTATAAAATGCTGTATTATAAAATATGCAGTAGTAGCATAACTGTAATAAAAGAATTGAAAATACTGTATCCCCCAGACTACTTCCCTAAAGAGACACTTATTAGGATAATATGTCTTTGTATTGTCTGGATTGATTTTGCACTTGAAGTCAGTGAAAATTTCCATTAGTGCTTGGTATAGAAGAAAGATCTTCTTGTGAATGGGATTCTGACTGTTTTGACCATGGGTTTCCACGGCTATTCTTTTCCTTGCCCTTCACTGACTGACTTTTCACTAGTTATTAGTGCTTTAATTCACAGTTAGAAACTTTGACTAAAATGGCATTATTGGGGTTAGAATTATGGTTACTGTTGCTGAATGGATCCTTTATATTTGCAGATCCACTTATACTTAATTTTGACTTAACCATTTCCTACTTAAATCTGGAAGGTTAGATCAAGTATTGATATCCCATCTTATAGATGACAAAACTAAGACTCAGTGTCATGAACCAGTAAATGTTAATTTCAGGAAAGGAACTCAACACTAAAAATGTTCATTGTTTCTTCCACTACTTAATGATTCTCAATAGGGTGCTGTACCTCATTATGGCAGTAAATTAAAACTTCAGAGTATGGAGGTA
The DNA here is from genome assembly GCF_029378745.1 of Bos indicus. Classification (NCBI taxonomy): domain Eukaryota; kingdom Metazoa; phylum Chordata; class Mammalia; order Artiodactyla; family Bovidae; genus Bos; species Bos indicus. The sequence goes on along the minus strand of NC_091773.1, from coordinate 19,070,955 downwards.
TATGAACAATTTGAAATTATAAAAATACTAAACTGTAATTCACTTGCTTTTCACCATATTTAATTTATTTGGCAATATCAGCAAGTACAGTACAGTTCAGTTGCTCATTCATGCCGACTCTTTGCAACCCCATGGACTGCAGCATGACAGGCTTCCCTGTCTATCACCAACTCCCAGAGCTTGCTCAAACTCATGTCCATCGAGTCAGTGATGCCAGAATGAAATTTTTAACTTTATTGAAGGTGTATTGATTAAGTCATTTGTATACCACCTTAATAATTTTTGTCATGTAAATCTCATATCTATATTATAATTTACTTGATATTTTTCTCTGCTTTTAGTTAAATCTATTTTTAAAAGAAGCTTTACATCACTGTAGGTGAAAAGCTGCCACAAAAATAAGGTAGCCAATAAATAAAAGAAAAATATTAAAATGAAATATAGATGTATCTAAAGACCTCATAATTGTTGCTTTCTCACTTTACCTAGAGTGAATCATACTTTAAGAACTTTAAAAGGTGTTAAAAATATGAGAAATATTGTGTTATACATTGTCTCTCCCAATAACTTTCAATATTTCCATACCTCATTAAAACTGACTGAAATTTAGAGTCCAGAATTTTTTTCTTTAATTTGTAAAAATTGTTTCTTTATTTTTTACATATTGTGTGGTGTGAAGTTGTCTCATAAGTGTCCTCTAAAATCCATTCTCTTCCTATTTTCAGCATTAGGTTCTTCCCCATGTCACCAGATATTAACTGAACACATAGATGAGTTAATCATAAATAATATTTCTTAGTCCTCATTGCAATTAGATGTTGCCATGTAACTAAGCTATGGCCAGTGAGATGTGTGCAGAAGTGATATGTGTAACCATCACATTATCAGCTTAAAAGGAAATTATCTTTGTTCTCTTTTTCCTTCTTCCCAACAAAGTGCCCTAACTAATAAATTTAGTATTCTCATTTTCTCGTGGAGAGGTATTTATTAATGAGAAAATATTTGCAAGAGAAATATTTGATAAAGGACTGTTATCTAAAATATGCAAAGAATTCAAACTCTATAACAAAAATAAACATCCCAATTTAAAAAAAGACCTGAACAGATACCTCACCAACAAGATATACAGGTGGCAAATAAGCTTATGAAAAATTCTCCACATTATATGTCATCAGGGAAATTTAAATTAAAACAATGAACCTTTTAAATTAAAACAATCCTACCTGTTAGCATAGTAGGATTCCAGAATTCTGACAACACCAAATGCTGATGAAGTAGACCAACAGAAACTCTCATTCGCTGCTGGTAGCAATGAAAAATGGTAGAGTCCCTTTGGAAGGTAGTTTGGCAATTTCTTACAAAACTAAACATGCTGTTACCATACAGTCCAGCCATCATGCTATTTGGTAATTTGGTAATAGAATAAGTATAACAGAAAAGAGAAGGAATCAAGGATGGCTTTAAGATGGTTAGTGTGAACAACTGGACAGATAAACGATGCTTATGGGGAGTGGATTGGGCCTGGAGATAAAAATATGGGAGTCATTAGTATACAGATGACCTTTAAAACCATAGGATTCAATGATACCAATGAGGGACTAGCTGAAGTTAGTAAGCAGTCAATAAGTGATAGCTGTTATGAAGAAATACAAACTTACATCTTGAGAAAAATGTTAGCCTCTTTGAAGTTTCCCCAGAGGTGACATGTCCCATTGTCCTTGTGAAACACAAACATTTAACATCCAAGTTATATAGCTCTTCTCAAAGTAACAAGTCAAAAATTTAGTCTGACCTAAGATTTCAGAATCATGATCGAGAGCCGAATTAGAGGGAGATATACATAGAGAATGGGCTCCCTACCTACAGTTTTGTGGGATAAGCAATAAAGTTATATCAAGTTAGATAAACATTAATTTTTTTTTCTAGTTCATTTATTTAACAAATACTAAAAATCTCTAACACAGGCACTTGGGATATAAAAATGAGTAAAACACAGTCCTTACCCTCAATAAGCAATGACCCTACTAGGAAAATTATGATATCATACAATGATAAAGGCATGTATTTGTGATGGAGGTAAACAATGGCGCTGTGTAGGATGCCTAATTCAGCCAGAGGGACAAAAAGGTAATTAAGGCAAACTTTGAGAAAGAGGTAACACAACAAGTATAAACAGATGAGTGGAAATTAACTATGTGCCAGAGGTGGCTGTAACACTGGGTCTAAGGGGATATATTAATACATGCCAAAACCATATATCTCAGCCTTCTAAAGATATGCCTTATCTAAATAAGGCCTCAATGTTAGACTCTGATTTTTTTAAAAAAATAATTAATTTATTTTAATTGGAGGCTAATTACTTTACAATATTGTGGTGGTTTTTGCCATATACATTGACATGAATCAGCCACGGGTATACATGTGTGCCTCCATCCCGAACCCCTCTCCCACCTCCCTATCCCATCCCTCTGGGTTGTCCCAGTGCACTGGCTTTGAATGCCCTGTTTCATGCATCGAACTTGGACTGGTGATCTATTTCTCATATGGTAATATACATGTTTCAATGCTATTCTCTCAAATCATCCCACACTCGCCTTCCCCCATAGAGTCCAAAAGTCTGTTCTTTATATCTGTGTCTCTTTTGCTGTCTTGCATGTAGGGTCATCATTCAGTTAGTTCAGTCGCTCAGTCATGTCCGACTCTTTGCGACCTCATGAACCGCAGCACGCCAGGCCTCCCTGTCCATCACCAACTCCTGGAGTCCACCAAAACCCATGTCCATTGTGTTGGTGATGCCATCCCACCACCTCATCCTCTGTTGTCCCCTTCTCCTCCTGCCTTCAAACTTTCCCAGCATCAGGGTCTTTTCAAATGAGTAGCTCTTCATATCTGGTGGCCAAAGTATTGGAGTTTCAGCTTTAGCATCAGTCCTTCCAATGAACACCCAGGACTGATCTCCTTTAGGATGGACTGGCTGGATCCCCTTGCAGTCCAAGGGACTCTCAAGAGTCTTCTCCAACACCACAGTTCAAAAGCATCAATTCTTCTGCGCTCAGCTTCCTTTATAGTCCAACTCTCACATCCATACATGACCACTGGAAAAACCATAGCCTTGACTATAGGGACCTTTGTTGACAAAATAATGTGTCTGCTTTTTAATATGCTGTCTAAGTTGGTCATAACTTTCCTTCCAAGGAGTAAGGGTCTTTTAATTTCATGGCTGCAATCACAGTCTGCAGTGATTTTGGAGCCCAGAAAAATAAAGTCAGCCACTCTTTCCCTATTTCCCATGAAGTGATGGGAGCAGATGCCATGATCTTCGTTTTCTGAATGTTGAGCTTTAAGCCAACTTTTTCACTCTCCTCTTTCACTTTCATCAAGAGGCTCTTTAGTTCCTCTTCACTTTCTGCCATAAGGGTGGTGTCATCTGCGTATCTGAGACTGTTTATATTTCTCCCAGCAATCTTGATTACAGCTTGGGCTTCCTCCAGCCCAGCATTTCTCATGATGTACTCTGCATAGAAGTTAAATAAGCAGGGTGACAATATACAACCTTGACGTACTCCTTTTCCTACTTGGAACCAGTCTGTTTTTCCATGTCCAGTTTTAACTGTTGCTTCCTGACCTGCATACAGGTTTCTCTGGAGGCAGGTCAGGTGGTCTGGTATTCCCATATCTTTCAGAATTTTCCACAGTTTATTGTGATCCACACAGTCAAAGGCTTTGGCATAGTCAATAAAGCAGAAATAGATGTTTTTCTGGAACTCTTTTGCTTTTCCCATGATCCAGCGGATGTTGACAATTTGATCTCTGGTTCCTCTGCCTTTTCTAAAACCAGCTTGAACATCTGGAAGTTCACGGTTCATGTATTGCTGAAGCCTGGCTTGGAGAATTTTGAGCATTACTTTACTAGTGTGTGAGATGAGTACAATTGTGCGGTAGTTTGAGCATTCTTTGGCATTGCCTTTCTTTGGGATTGGAATGAAAACTGACCTTTTTCTGTCCCATGGCCACTGCTGAGTTTTCCAAATTTGCTGGCATATTGAGTGCAGCACTTTCACAACACCATCTTTTAGGATTTGAAATAGCTCAACCAAAATCAGATTGATTATATTCTTTGCAGCCAAAACTGGAGATGCTCTATACAGTCAGCAAAAACAGGACTGGGAGCTGACTATGGCTCAGATCATGAACTCCTTATTGTCAAATTCAGACTGAAATTGAAGAAAGTAGGGAAAACCACCAGACTATTCAGGTATCACCTAAATCAAATCCCTTATGACTATACAGTAGAAGTGCAAAATACATTTAAGGGACTGGATCTGATAGACAGAGTGCCTGATGAACTATGGACGGAGGTTCATGACATTTTACAGGAGACAGGAATCAAGATCATCCCCAAGAAAAAGAAATGCAAAAAAGCAAAATGGCTGTGTGAGGAGGCCTTACAAATAGCTGTGAAAAGAAGGGAAGTGAAAAGCAAAGGAGAAAAGGAAAGATATACCCATTTGAATGAAGAGTTCCAAAGAATAGCAAGGAGAGATAAGAAAGCCTCCCTCAGCAATCAATGCAAAGAAATAGAGGAAAACTGTGGAATGGGAAAGACTAGAGATCTCTTCAAGAAAATCAGAGATACCAAGGGAACATTTCATGCAAAGATGGGCTCAATAAGGGACAGAAATGGTAGGGGTTCATTATTACTACCTTTCTAAATTCCACATATATGCATTAATATACTGTATTGGTGTTTTTCTTTCTGACTTACTTCACTCTGTATAATAGGCTCCAGTTTCATCCACCTCATTAGAACTGATTTAAATGTGTCCTTTTTAATAGCAGAGTAATATCCCATTATGTATGTGTACCACAACTTTCTTATCCATTCGTCTGCCAATGGATGAATGGATAAGGTTTCTTCCATGTCCTAGCTATTGTAAACAGTGCTGTGATGAACACTGAGGTACACGTGTCTCTTTCAATTCTGGTTTCCTCGGTGTGTATGCCCAGCAGTGGGATTGCTGGGTCATATGGCAGTTCTGTTTTCAGGTTTTAAGGAGAGTTTCCTTAAAACTCTCTTCTCCATAGTGTCTATACTAGTTTGCATTCCCACCAACAGTGTAAGAAGGTTTCCTTTCCTCCACACCCTTTCCAGCATTTATTGTTTGTAGACTTTTTGATAGCAGCTATTCTGACCGGCATGAGATGGTACCTCATAAATCACAGCAAGATCCTCTATGACCCACCTACCAGAGTAATGGAAATAAAAGCAAAAATAAACAAATGGGACCTAATTAAACTTAAAAGCCTTTGCACAATGAAGGAAACTATAAACAAGCTGAAAAGACAGCCTTCAGACTGGGAGAAAATAATAGCAAACAAAACAACTGACAAAGAATTAATCTCAAAATATACAAACAGTTCATGCAGCTCAACACCAGAAACACAAATGACCCAACCAAAAAATGAGTCAAAGAACTAAATAGACATTTCTCCATAGACTCTGATTTTTAAACTTATTGTCTTTACAGGGAAGTAGTTATGTAAAGAATGCTCCTGCATCTGTTTCAAGGTTGCCTTTTTATATGTTTTATTATCTTTTGAGTAAATATATGATAAATTCCTCCCTAGGAAAATTTTTTGTTTCTCTTGATGAACTAGCATCTTCTGTTATTGAGACTTTGAGTACTTTTGCCTTGCTGCCAAGAAACCCAGAGCCATATTTATAAATGCTCAGTCATGATAGCTAAAACCAACATTTCTATTCAGTTTATTTTCCCCTAGAGTCTATGATGTTTTCTGTTTCTGCTATTAAATAATCTGATTATATGCTTGTCTTTCATGGTAAGCCAATACAAAACCTTTCTGAAGTAGGTTGTGGATAAATTATATGTATAAATATACACATAAATACTACTTTTCCTGTATTGAAAGCAGGCATCATTTTGATGACATTGGAGCTGCAAAAGTCATATACATGTTAGATGGTAATACATTCTAAGGTTCACATTATATAGCTATTTAACCATGCAAAACCTCATTTAGTACAATTCCTTCTAGTTTATATAACAGTTTTGTTATTTTGCTAATTTTACTGTCCTTTTCCTCTTTCACTGAGTCACTAAATGTCTATCCTGTTCAAAGTACTTGTTATTTTTTCCCTCTGGCCATCACCTGCCCCATTTCTAAGGAGTTTCTCTGGTAACAACCTCTTCCTACTCTCTCGCTGTACTATTCCATCACTGTGATGATAACTCTAAGAGCATCCTGTCAGTATAGCCCGATTCCCTGGCTACAAATCACGAGTAGCATGGGTAGCTACCTTTCTAAAAATCAGAACCTAAAGTTATCACATTGGAAATGAGAGGTTCTAGCTTAGTCTGCTTTTTCAAGTAGAATAAAGGAAAATTCCGGAATTGTCAAGTGTGTCTGGTATGTAGTAGAAAAAGTCGTCAGTGAAAAGAATGAAATAGGTACACAGGAAGGGATGGAGTTGAAAGTAGTAGTTCTGTCTATGAGATTGCCAGTCAGGCTTGTTGACCTCAAAACTGGAGGAGGTACCGCAAGGAACCTATAGCTCACACAGAAACATGAAACTAGAAATTGTGTTTCCCATGTCAGGTTGTCACAAGCTATTTTCTCATTTCTTGCACATTCTTTAGAGGTAAGATTGCTGCAGTCAGAATCTGGACTGCCTTCTTAAGAAAGAGGGATTCTGACTTATGCCATGGAAATGCTCTCAAATTACAATATTATGCTAAGTGAGCACTCAGTTTCTGATGCATAAACATTACCAAACTTTTGCAGAGGACTGAGACCTAAGAGTGAAGCAGTAAACTTAACAGAAGTCCTCGCTCCTCAAGAAACAGATTTAGCATAGAAAGTGAAAGAAAACATGAAAAGAGGTATAAATAATCATTGCATAAATATTTGAGAGAGTAACCAGTTCTTACAAATGAACAAAAATGGATTACTACAAAAAGAATAGTCAGTCTTTAATAATTAAAAACATAAATGATGAAATAAAAACTTAATAGATTAGTTGAGTAGCATATAAGACAGAAGAGAAGATAAATTTGATGAATTAAAGATTTTTGTGTTAGGTAAATAAATCCATCAAATTCAGTTATATTCTCTTTATGAGACACATATGCAAAAGGAAATAAAATGATAAAAAGTAAAATAAGTGATTGATAATTGGTGAAAATGTTAATGAAAAGAATGGCAACATATGTGCCAAAATAGAATCCAAGGTGAAAAATATCACAGAAAAATATAATGATCTTTATAGATAAAAATTATAATGCATTATAAATATTTATGCTTTTTTATAAGGAATACTTATGAGGAATATAAGTAATAGAGGAAGGGACACACATGTATCACATATAAAGAAAAAATGATTAGAAATAGAAGCAGTGGAAAAGAATTCACACCACTCCTGTCTCAGAAATCAATTTTTAAAAAAATGTAAAGATACAGAGAAGATGGATAAAAAATGCTCTAAAGTTGATTCAATTTCATTTTATTCAATAAGGAGAGAATATACGTGGTTTAAAATCCAATGGAATAGTTTTAAATTTATCCATTCTAGGGCTACAAAGAATATTAAAGGATGTTTTAAAAATTACAAAATTACATAATCCATATTTCATTTCAAAATGTAATTGAATTATAAATATTAAGCAACAAATGATAGCACATAAATAAATCAATAAATAAAGCTCAACTAGTTAGAGATTAATAACAAAAACACATGGACCTCTTCTAAACTTTTCTTTCTTTGAGAGAAAGTTAAAACTGAAATTACAGACTATTAAGAAATGAATGACAATGCAAACTAATGATGACATCAAACTGATTTTCAGAAAAATTACATAATTACATAATCCATATTTCATTTAAACTGAATTCAAATATGAATTCATAATTCATATTTCATTAAAACTGAAATTACAGACTATTAAGAAATGAATGACAATGCAAACTAATGATGACATCAAACTGATTTTCAGAAAAATTAACATCCTTCACTAATAAATACATATTAAATGAGTTAGACTTTAATCTTTGTAGCAAATAACACACAAAAGCAAATTAAATATATGAAAAGAAGTATTAAATATAACAGCATAGATGAGTAATTTAAAAAGTTATTCTTTAAAAAATAAAGTAAAACAATAAATAATAAAAAATAATAAAAATAAAGTAAAACAGTAAAAACAAATAAAACAAGGGTTTCTGGCCCATGTGGGAGAAACAGAGAGAACGAGAGAGAGAGAAGAGACAGAAGAAAAGGCATAAGGCACATTTACAGAGATTTTTTTAAGAGAAGAAAACTCTTTGGTGTTTCAGCTCCCAGTTGAAACTGGCAGGCTTCTAGGTTGCCCAGATGGGTCTAAGCATAATCCTAAGTGGTCCATCTTTCTTAGTGGTACAAAGCGTAAGACGCAACAATTTGAGCCGAGATTTAGTACACCATTGTGCGAACTGTGAAGACAGTTAAGGTTACTGTGGACTGTTCTGAGGTAAACACAGCAGTTAGCATGAGTGAAAGTCACTTAGTTGTGTCCGACTCTTCGCCATCCCATGGACTGTAGCCCGCCAGGCTTCTGTGTCCATCAAATTCTCCAGGCAAGAGTACTGGAGTGTGTTGCCATTCTAGTTCATGGCAAAACAGTGAATATTAAATGCCTTTATCTGTGTGTAAAAGCAAACTGCTTTTTATCCTCCCAACACCTTGGGTTTCAAGAAGAATGTATTCATCAGATCGGTAGATGCTTATCAAATGCCACATCTGGCACTGCAGCTGAGACTGGGACACCACCTGATTAAGATTATGAGAGTTGGCCACCATCTTTGATGATTCTTATGGAGGACAGGGAAGCCTGGTGTGCTGCAGTCCATGGGGTCTCAAAGAATCAGACACATGTCCGATTAGTGACTTAACAGCAACATGGCTTTTGCAGAGACAGGACAGGTGAATTGAATGGAGATACAGTGAAGACCGTCACTCCTTCATCTATATAATTCCCTGTGTAAGTCTTTGATGGTAACATTAAGGGCAGTTTCTCTGAGGATGAAGTCTTCTTTCTGGTTTTCTATCAGGATTAGGGATGAAAGTGTTTACTGTTTTTCAGAAGCTTCCATTTGGTCTTTGCTATTATAATAATTGTAATTTTTAGAGGAGAGGACTGAAGAGCATTCTTCTACCTATAGAATATATCTAAACCTAATTGTGGGCTTCCCTGGTGGCTCAGGCAGTAAAGAGTCTGCCTGCAATGCAGGAGACCTGGGTTCAATCCCTGGGTCAGGAAGATCCCCTGGAGAAGAGAATGGCAACCCACTCCAATATTCTTGTCTGGTGAATCCCATGAACAGTCCACGGGGTTGCTTAGAGTCATACACACCTGAGTAACTAACACACATACACACACTTGACCAGGGGAATAGCCACAGGGTGGTTGCATGGTCCCATTAGAACAATGTGAGAGAGATTTGGGCCAGACTCCACTTATCACCTGGCCTCCATACATTCCTTTTCTAGTAGGAGGAACACAATTGTATTTTGGTTTACCAGGAACCAGTGTCAGTTCAGACACTACATCTAACGGTTATTGAAACGTCTGAGTACTGCCCTTCTCCAGCACACAGTTACCTGGGCTAATAGGCATATGACACTTTAGGGGCAAGATTAAGGAAAGGGATTTAACCATGTGTGAATCTGTGGCATTTCAGGGTCTTGTTCCCCCTTCAATAATTGGCTCCATCTGTGAACTGACTTGAATCCCGAAACTGGATGAAGAATCATAATTTTTTACTGTGTTAAAACCTTGTGTCAAAACTTAAAAAAATCTGTCCAAAGAACATGAAAGAATTATATTTTCATTCTGGTTCCTGACACAGGCCTTTATTTATCTGAACTTGATTATTATTTTTTTTAATTTTAAAACTTGAGTAACATAGTAATCGGTTGTTCTTTCTGGAAGCTGTAGGGGAGAAAACGTTTCCTGCCATTGGGTTTTTGCTGGAATTCAGGCCCTTGCAGTTGTAGGACTGAGGTCTCCAGTTTCTTATTGACTGTAAGTTGAGAACTCTTCTTGGCTTGCAAAGGCTGCTGGTGGCCCTGTTTCTCCTTCTTCACAGCCAGCAAAAGGAGTTGAGTTCTTCTCTAGTCACATTGTTCTGATCTTCTCTTCCTAATATGATTAAATCAGACCAATCCAGAAAAATTTCCCCATTTGAAGGTTTTAATCTTAACCACATTTGCTAAGTCTCTTTTGGCATGTGATATTCATAGGTATCAGGGATTAGGGCATGAACATTTTGGGAGGGTGTTATTCTAGCACACAGAGATGCTGTTTTTCCCTTGGTAGTGTTCTGTTTCCTCCTGAGGCAGGGCAATAATTCCCTGCTTTGTTTGTGGGGCCCTTTACAGTACAAGGTCTCCGGCTAAGGGAAAATTATCTTCTGGCAAGTGGGACAGGAATGCTTTCACTGGAATGGATGGTGCAGGGAATCTGGAGGTTCAAGATTCTCAGGCTCAGGTGAATGTATAAACAAGTTGTGATGTACACAATGGAGTGCTATTTATCGATTAAAAGGAACAAACTAACAAAAAGAATGAGTCTTGAAAGTATAATGTTAAGTGAAAGAACATAGACATAAAAACTCTCATACGATGTAATTCCACTTACATGATGTTCTAGAAAAGGTGACTCTAGGAATAGAAAATAAATCAGTAGTTGCCAGAGGCTGTGGATTTGGGGAGGGGATTGACTACAACTGAAGGAAAGATATAAGCATCTGAATGCAGAGTTCCAAAGAATAGCCAGAAGAGATAAGAAAGCCTCCCTCAGCAATCAATGCAAAGAAATAGAGGAAAACAGTGGAATGGGAAAGACTAGAGATCTCTTCAAGAAAATTAGAGATACCAAGGGAACATTTCATGCAAAGATGGGCTTGATAAAAGACAGACATGGCATGGACCTAACAGAAGCAGAAGATGTTAAGAAGAGGTGGCAAGAATACACAGAACTGTACAAAAAAGATCTTCACGGCTAAGATAATCACGATGGTGTGATTACTCACCTAGAGCCAGACATCCTATGTGAAGTCAAGTGGGCCTTAGGAAGCATCACTATGAACAAAGCCAGTGGAGGTGATGGAATTCCACTTGAGCTATTTCAAATCCTGAAAGATGATGCTGTGAAAGTGCTGCACTCGAAATGCCAGCAAATTTGGAAAACTCAGCAGTGGCCACAGGACTGGAAGAGGTCAGTTTACATTCCAATCCCAAAGAAAGGCAATGCCAAAGAATGCTCAAACTACCGCACAATTGCACTCATCTCACACACTAGTAAAGTAATGCTCAACATTCTCCAAGCCAGGCTTCAGCAATATGTGAACCGTGAACTTCCTGATGTTCAAGCTGGTTTTAGAAAAGGCAGAGGAACCAGAGATCAAATTGCCAACATCCAAAGGATCGTGGAAAAAGCAAGAGAGTTCCAGAAAAACATCTATTTCTGCCTTATTGATTATGCCAAAGCCTTTGACTGTGTGGATCACAATAAACTGTGGAAAATTCTGAAAGAGATGGGAATACCAAATCACCTGACCTGCCTCTTGAGAAACCTATAGGCAGGTCAGGAAGCAATAGTTAGAACTGGACATGGAACGACAGACTGGTTCCAAGTAGGAAAAGGAGTACGTCAAGGCTGTATATTGTCACTCTGCTTATTTAACTTATATGCAGAATACATCATGAGAAACACTGGGCTGGAAGAAGCACAAGCTGGAATCAAGATTTCCGGGAGAAATGTCAATAACCTCAGATATGCAGATAACACAACCTTTATGGCAGAACGTGAAGAGGAACTAAAAAGCCTCTTGATGAAAGTGAAAGAGGAGAGTGAAAAAGTTGACTTAAAGCTCAGCATTCAGAAAACTAAGATCATGGCATCTGGTCCCATCACTTCATGGGAGATAGATGGGGAAACAGTGGCAGACTTTATTTTTGGGGGCTCCAAAATCACTGTAGATGGTGATTGCAGCCATGAAATTAAAAGACGCTTACTCCTTGGAAGAAAAGTTATGACCAACCTAGATAGCATATTGAAAAGCAGAGACATTACTTTGCCAACAAAGGTCCGTCTAGCAAAGGCTATGGTTTTTCTAGTAGTCATGTATGGATGTGAGAGTTGGACTGTGGAGAAAGCTGAGCACTGAAGAATTGATGCTTTTGAACTGTGGTGTTGGAGAAGGCTCTTGAGAGTCCCTTGGACTGCAAGGAGATCCAACCAGTCCATTCTAAAGGAGATCAGTCCTGGGTGTTCATTGGAAGGAATGATGCTAAAGCTGAAACTCCAGTACTTTGGCCACCTCATGTGAAGAGTTGACTCATTTGAAAAGACCTGATGCTGGGAGGGATTGGGGGCAGGAGGAGAAGGGGACGACATAGGATGAGATGGCTTGATGACATCACTGACTCGATGGATGTGAGTTTGAGTGATCTCTGGGAGTTGGTGATGGCCAGGGAGGCCTGGCATGCTGCAATTCATGGGGTCGCAAAGAGTTGGACACGACTGAGCAACTGAACTGAACTGAACTGGACTTGACTACAAAGGAACGTGAGGGAATTTTTTAAGGATGATTTTGTATCTTGAGTGTGGTTGTGGTTGCATGAGTGTGTGAATTTGTCAAAATTTACTGCCTTATAGCTTAAAAGAGGCAAGTTTATTGTATTTAAATTATACTTCACTGAATCTGATTTTACAAAAAAATAAATAAATAAATAAAGAGTCTCAGGCTTATTCATTAAATATCCCTCTCTTAGGTCACACAGTTAGTTTTTTGTTTTTTTTTTTTTCCGCTACCAGGCACCAACTTTGATATAAGAAATTTGTTAAGGTTTTCATTTAATCTCTGTTAAAGGTCTGCCACCCTTGCAGTTAGATCAGCAGCCTGATTTTCAGCACAATCCGGCCTGCAGTTGAAGGAGAGTAGAGTCTTTAGACTCCTTGAGAGAGGACCTATAACTTTCATATCCTGCCCTGAGTTGAAATTGGCTATTATGACTCTATTTGCTTTTTTCAAGACTTCCAACAAATAAAACCAGTCTGTTTTATACTTACTATTATTATCATTGGCTCGGTATACCATTAATCCACCATAGCCACCATATAATACAGTGTTGTATCTTCTACCAGCACTTTATCCAAAACAATGGGCAAAATTCTTAGTAGCTCTAATTTACCGAATTTCCAATGGTAATCCTCACCCCAGCTACCAGTTGGAATAGGGATTGTATTACCATCTGCCTGGAGATTGATCAGCCTTCAAAATTCCATCTTGAAAGTCTATTGTCTAAGTCTACTCTTTGTACTAACTGGATTTTTACCAAGTTCCCCAGAAATATGAATCTGAGACAGAGTTTTATAGTGAAAGGTGTTAGTACATTTTGGAGCATATAGTTTAAGGAGGAGGAATAAAGGAAGAGCAGTGAAGCAGAGAAGCATGAGCCAATACAAAGATACCTTATCAAGTTGGCAATTGTTACAAGCTACTGGTTACTTAATTCTGCAGTACTGTGTAAGAAGCCATATGAAAAGCATTTGACTGTCCATTTGGGGAAAAAAATTAATCCATCAGCTGTGAATTCTCCTTGATAAACACTTACCTAGGGGTTAACTCCCTCCTTTTTATTTCTGGATTGCATATGTAGGCATTGAGCTAGTTATCTTTGCGTGCTACTCTGTGGCATCAAGAGAAAAGTCTTGAAATTGGAGTTGAGCAAATGGAATGGATGGTGCAATGGACGATTGCTGTGTTCCTCCCAAGTATACGTATTGAAATCCTAATTCCTCAATGTGATGGTGTTAGGAGATGGGGCCTTTGGGATATGATTTCGTCACTAGGGTGGAGCCCTCATGAATGGGATTAGTTCACTTATTAAAAAAAAATGAGACAACAGAGTATTCCCTAGCTCTTTCCCTCTTTTGAGGACCCAGCTAGAAGATGGCTGCCTATGAACGAGAAGCAGGTCCTCACTAGAGGACTTTGATTGGACTTCCCAGCATCTAGAACTATAAGAAATAAAGTTTCACTTGTCTATAAGCCATCCAGCCTATGGGATTTTGCTATAGCAGCCTGAACTAAGATAGGTGGCTTGAATCTAGATGCTATCAGTTGTACAACATGAACCTAGTAGGAATATATGCAGAGTTGGTTGCTGCAGTTGTGGTGGGATACTGGACAGCAGAGACCAAGGGAATGTGAAGTGGTAATTGAGAGATGTCCAGTGAACTATCTGACAGAATTGTTGTGAGGATTATATGAGTTCATATGTGCAAAGCAGTTAGAACATTGCTCAGCATATTGAATAGATAGCCAGTAAATCATCAGTTCTATTCTATATCATGGTGGACCCAATCAAGACGTAGAACTTTGTTATCTTGTGAGATCCTTCTAATCACTGATGCTAAATTTTCTATGTTTTGATTTCAACCAAGAAAATACTCAAAGTATACAGATCAAAACTGGAAACAAATAATGAAAGCCTTCCTGCCTGAGGGTTTTCTCCATGTGGTCTGAGCTTGAGTAAAGCCTGTTAAATTTACCACAGAATTTTCTTATAAGTTAACTATTTTTTAAGACCTCTGAATCTTTAACAAAATTTACTTCTTGCAAGAATCTCACTGCCAGTTATGATTCTTAGTGTTGTGGACAAAAGAATAATGTTTTCCAACCATGTCAACCCTGTCAAAGGATCCCTTTTCAAATATTTATTTCAAGAGAGTACATTTCTTCATTGTGCATAATTACCAAAAAGTAAAGAAATGAAAGCTCTGAAACTATGAATATGTATTTGGAAAATACAGTGCATTTTAACAAATAAAGTAGGAAATCATTTTTAAGGAAGAAGAGAAGGAATTGTGTCACTGTAATGATGGCAAAAATTATGAAGCCCTTACTGTTTCAGACTGTGCTAAGCATATGACATACAATTTGTCAGTCCTCACGCAACTGAGGTATTAAGTCTGATTTGTATAGCTTACTTGTCTTTCATGATCAATATACTTTTTGATTGATTAATACCTATACTATATTGGTTATTAAAAGCTTTGAATACCAATCAGCCTTATAAGTATCTAACCTGTTATAATTTACATTTCATAGTGAAGAAACCAAGGACTTTGTAGACTAAGTCACTTAATAGATTAGGCTAGTTAGTTGTTATAAAGGACTCTTGAGAGTTATAAGGGAATCTCTAGTCCCTTAGACTGCAAAGGGATCCAATTGGTCCACCCTAAAGGAAATCAGTCCTGAATATTCATTGGAAGGACTGATACTGAAGCTGAAACTCCAATACTTTGGCCAGCTGATGCGAAGAACTGACTCATTTGAAAAGACCCTGATGCTGAGAAAGATTGAAGGTGTGAGGAGAAGGAGATGACAGAGGATGAGATGGTTGGATGGCATCACTGACTCAATGGACATGAGCTTGAGTAAGCTCCAGGAGCTGTGATGGACAGGGAGGCCTGGCATGCTGCAGTCCACGGGGTCACAAAGAGTAGGACATGACTGAGCAACTGAATTGAACTGAACTGAACTGAACTTAGTTGTTAAGTGGTAGGATAAATCCTAAAGTTCCTATTTCTTATGCTGTAAAGCTTCTACTATATCTACTATATCCTGGCCTCTGACATAAATATATCATGCTACTGTGCAGGTAGTTGGAGCATATAAAATATTGCACAGTGGGTTGGCCAAGCATATGGGTGAGAATTAGGCTAATAAAATTCACTGGAAGTGTTTTGCCCTGAAGAAAGCAAGGTGTCTGCCATTTTTCTGGAGTTTATGTGTTGACAGTGTAAAGAACTGGTACAAAGAAGGGTTGCTTTGCTTCCGACTTTATAGTCTCCATCTGGTCAGGAAAGGAATAAATTGACCACATCTGTGGCAAATCTGTGTCTGTGCTATCGGGCCTTGCAACTTTGTCACTAGCCTTCATAGTCTTTCGCCCCAGATCCAGGACACTGTATCCTAGACAGAAGTTTGCCAGTTTTCACACCTTTTGTGCTCTTCTCTAGCACTTTTTCAAACTCAGATTCTCTTGGATATCCAGTAGCCCCTGAAAAATCCTGTTCTTTAAAGAGACACATAGTAAATATGTTAGAATTTATGAACCAGTAGGACAAGTGGAAGATAGTGTTGTAAACAATATTGGTATTATGTGACAAGAAAGAAAGTATATATGTACAAAATTTTAATGGTGAAATTCAAAATATGGGGATTATTAAGTATAAACTTTTGAGTACTATGACTCTATTAGTGAAAAAAATTTGGGGATAACATTTCACTTAACTAGGGCTCAAAGTTAGTAACCTCTGTTATCTACTTGATTACAAATATCCATCTGTAAAAACCATTCTTAACATACAGGCTGTACTAAAACAGGTGGTACGCTAGATCTGGCCTACAGGCCATAGTTTTCCAACTCTTGCTGTAGGAAAAGCTTGAGTTTCTATTGGGAGACAGATAAAAGTATGTAGATTTAACAGGCAGAAAGCCATCATGAACATATTTCTATAAAGATTTTTATTAGGGTTTCATGTGTGCAGAGGCAAAGAGGGAGGAATTACTATTTGGAAGATCAAGGGATACATGTCTCAGTCTTTAGTTTTCAGCTCCAGCTCCATGGAGTCAGAGCTATGCATGTGTAAATTGGGGAATCGGACAGACAGTAGAGGCATAGTGTTGAGGGGTTCTGTGTTACACAGGAAGTACAAGTGTCTTTCTGTCAGTGAGCACTTTAATGACAAATTGTGGTCTTCAGTGAGGAAGGAGAAATTTTCCACAGTTTTTGATAAACACTGGGTAGCTAGGAACTGTAGAGATGCAGAAAATACAAGATTGGGGGAAGTGAGAGGCAGGGGCCTTGACACACATGTCCATCTTTCTGCAGAAGGTACCAGCTGTGTTGGCAAAGTGAGACTTCATCTTCTAGAAGCTGTAGGATACTTAACATTTTGGAAGTCATGAATATGCTGTTGCATTCTGCAGAGTCAAGTGGGAAAGTTTTATGATGCAATACTGCTGTACAAGAATTCTAGGCTGGTCACTGTTCCTTTAGATGACTTGGAATAGTTAAAAAGTAACACACTGGGGAGTTCCATGTCCACATGACGTCATGAGGAGCTCTGTGGACCCACTTCTGTGAGAAACAAACAAACAAACAAACAAACCTTGCAAAAACTATTTAAAAACAAAACAAAACTTAAAAGCAGGCTTCCCTGGTGGCTCAGTGGTAAAGAATCTTCCTGCCAATGCAGGAGACACAGGCTCAATCCTTAATCTGGGAAGATCTTACATGCCATGGAGCAATGCAGCTACTAAGCCTGTGCTCTAGGGCCTGGGAGCTGCAACTACTGAACCCACATGCTGCAACTTCTGAAGCCCGCTGGCTCCAGAGCTTGTGCTCAGCAACAAGAGGGCTATTGCAATGAGAAGCTTGTGTACCATAACTAGAGTAGCCCCAGCTTGCCACAGCTAGAGAAAGTCTTGTGCAGCAATGAAGACCCAGCACAGCCAAAGAAACCAACAAAATTAAAAACAAACAAACAAACCCAACAAGCTTTTAAAGTATTGTACATTGTCCTAAGATAGAAGACTTACTCAAGAAAACCTACTAACTCTTAGTAAGAGGTCCTAAGATAGAAGATTTATTTGAGAAAACCTACAAACCCTTAGGAGAAGTCCTAAGAAAGAAGACTTATTTGAGAAAACCTACTAACTCTTCGTCCCATCACTTCATGGGAAATAGATGAGGAAACAGCAGAAACAGTGGCAGACTTTATTTTCTGGGCTCCAAAATCACTGTAGATGGTGATTGCAGCCATGAAATTAAAAGACGCTTACTCCTTGGAAGGAAAGTTATGACCAACCTAGATAGCATATTCAAAAGCAGAGACATTACTTTGCCAACAGAGGTCCATCTAGTCAAGGCTATGGTTTTTCCAGTGGCCATGTATGGATGTGAGAGTTGGACTTTGAAGAAGGCTGAGTGCCGAAGAATTGATGCTTTTGAACTGTGGTGTGGAGAAGACTGTTGAGAGTCCCTTGGACTGCAAGGAGATCCAACCAGTCCATTCTGAAGGAGATCAGCCCTGGGATTTCTTTGGAGGGAATGATGTTAAAGCTGAAACTCCAGTACTTTGGCCACCTCATGGGAAGAGTTGACTCATTGGAAAAGACTCTGATGTTGGGAGGGATTAGGGGCATGAGGAGAAGGGGACGACAGAGGATGAGATGGCTGGATGGCATCACTGACTCAATGGACATGAGTTTGGGTGAACTCTGGGAGTTGGTGATGGCCAGGGAGGCCTGGTGTGCTGCGATTCATGGGGTGGCAAAGAGTCGGACACCACTGAGCAACTGAACTGAACTGAACTAAATCTTCTTAAGAATCATGAGAGTCTTTAGGATTAGAGCCACAACCTACTTCCTCCTCACTCACCCCCCACTTCTGAGTTCAGCCTGGGGGAAGCTCCACTGGGCAGACAAAGCCTCCCACTGTCCTCATCTCCCAGTCAAGGTTTACAGTATTTGAACTGGAGATGCAAACTGCTAGCTTATCTCATCCCCTCTACTTCCCAATTGAAGAGACTAAATTCCTGGGGGGTGAAGCAAAAAGACTGAGCATTCCTTTCCTCCATCCAGATCCTATTCATAGTAGTTATTGTTGTTGTTCAGTCGTGTCTGACTCTTCGCAACCCCATGGATTGCAGCACAGCAAGATTCTCTGACCCTCACTGTCTCCTGGACTTTACCCAAGTTAATGTCCGTTGAATCCGTGATGCCATGCAACCATCTCATCCTCTGTCACCCTCTTCTCTCTGCCTTCAATCTTGCCCAGTTTGGGGTCTTTTCCAATGAGTCAGCTATTCATAGTACAAAGGCTTATTCAGATTGTTTTCAAGGTTCTCTTTTTGTCTTTGTCTTTTGGTACTTTGATAATAATGCATCTCAGTGTGGATCCAGTTTGAATTTATTCTTCCTGGAGTACATTTGTAAGATATGTAGAGTAGTTTTTATTAATATGTGTAATAGTGTCTTGTGAAATGTGGAGGTTTTCAGCCATTATTTCTTCAGATATTCTTTCTGTTCCTTTCTCTCCTCTCCTTCTGGGATTCCTATTATGCTCTTATGTATGCTAGATGGTTTCCCCCTGTCTCTTGTGTGCTCAATCACTTCAGTTGTGTCTGGCTCTTTGCAACCCTATGGACTGTAACCTGCCAGGCTCCTATGTCCATGGGATTCTCTAGGCAAGATTACTGGAGTAGGTTGCCATGCTGCTCTCCAGGGGCTCTTCCTGACCCATGGATCGAACCTGCACCTCCTGCATAGCAGGTGGATTCTTTACTGCTGAGCCACCTGGGAAGCCCCAATATCTCTTAGACCCTGTTTATTATCTTTTATTTCTTCTCTGTGTACTAGAGAATGTCTTCTTTTACATTTTCTAGTTCTTTTCTTCTGTTTGCTCAATGCTAAACCCTTCTAATTTTTCATTTCAGTTATTTTACTTTTCAGCTTCAGAGTTTCTCCTTGGTTCTTTTTTAAATTTTCCATTAACTGATAGTCTCCATTTGTACATATATCATTCTCCTGGTTTGCTTTAGCTCTTTGCTTATGGTTTTCTCTAGCCATTTGATTGTATTTGAACTCACAGATTCTCCTGAATCTTTTGGAAAGGCAGAGTGACCTACTCATTGGATGAACACTGGAAATTATGCAACAATTGGAAGCAACAGATAAGTTGTACATATAGCAACCAACATGGAGAAAGTTTCAACATAGAACCTCAGTGAAAAATTAAGACATGAAACAAGTAATATATAACATGAGTTATATAGTTTAAAATTACATGCACACAGAAATTACACATCTTACATAAGAATGTTTAAATAGAGGGAAGGTATTAAACAGCATATAATGGTTGCCTCTGTAGGGAGACTTAGAAGTGAGAAAAGGGGATAAAAGTACTATAGTCATTATTTTAGAATAACTTTTTAGGGAATCTACAAAATACTGAAACTCTACACTATATACCTGAACTAATACAATATTGTAAATCAACTTTAGATCAATAAAAAGTACATACATAGAAAATGAATGAATGAATGAACAAACAAATAAATAGGACTTTCCTGAGCCAAAGATAATAAAATATTATGAACTGGGGAAATGATTAACTCAACCTTCTGCACCTGAGGTCCATTAAAAAAAAGAATGCCCTACAGAAAACTCTGAAACCTATGACAAGTTTAGACTGTCCAAAAATGGAATAGGAAATTTCAAATATGCCAGTTGGCTGACTAGCAATGAGTGTCTGGGGGCCGGTCTCTCATTTTCAAGGGGAGATATTCCAAGGAAAAACTGGCAGTGGTTCCTTAATAGAAGTTCCTACATCCTTTTGGGGCCTTCTTTGCACCTGGACATGGATGACCTTCATGAGATGTGAACTGCATGTATTGAGAGACTTGGATTATTTCAAAGTCTGAGGGATAGGGTATCCTTTTAGAGGTAACATCCTGTCATCCTCTCTGACATTTCCGAGTTCTTCATTAATACTCCAGAGGGGTAAGAAAATGGGAAGAAAACTGGATATAGGAGGCTGAAAATGATGTTCAAGCCTACTTCTCCTTCAATAAGCAGAGTTTCTCACATATGGTCTGTCTGAGACAGAGAATAGTGAGAGGAGGAAGATGGATCCAGAGTGTATAGTACTCTTTTGTCCTCTTAACAGCTGCTTATCCAGTTGAACCAGAGGGTAGGAGATGCTAGCAATGTGAGCCAGAATAGTTGTAGCCCCAAGGAGGCAGGGGAGTGCTGCCCTGAGAATAAAGTGGTAAAGCAGAATGAAGTGTGAGGATCTAACACAAGCTGGGCTGAATCCCCGAAGCTCTGCATTTATAGAAAGGTTTTTCTTAATGGGGAGAACATGTGGGAGTGGTGTTGTCCAGATTAACATGCTGGAAATATTGCAGCCTCCAAAAGAATGAGCTAGGGAGTGAAAATGGAAACAGGAAATGGGGAAATTCATTTCTGCAAGTTGTTTCATTTTCTACTTTTGTTCTGGTAGGAAGTCCTACCATCTAAATCTGTATAGTGTCCACTTTCATCACACTTATTATCTTACTCTCACTGCAGTGTGTCAGTCGCTCTGTTGTGTCTGACTCTTTGCGACCCCATGGACAAAATTACTTTTGTCATGTGCTGTGTGCATGCTCAGTTGCTAAGTCATGCTGACTCTGTACGACCCCATGAACTGTAGCCTGCTGGGCTCCTCTGTCTATGGGATTTCCCAGGCAAGAATACTGGAGTGGGTTGACATTCGCCTTCTCTAGGGGATCTTTCTGTCCCAGAGAGCAAACCTGGGTGTCCTGCATTGCAGGCAGACTCTTTACTGTCTGAACCACCAGGGAAGCTCTAACTGCAAGATCAACGCATCTTATATTTTATCTAAATTTTGTTAGTTTTTTATTTATCTGGAGTTACACTGAATGCTATGGGAGCCACGGTCGCATGTGTCTGTTGAGTGCTTGAAATGGGATTAGTGTGACCCAGCAAGAAAAAAGTTTTATGTTAATTGTAATTAATATAGTTTTAAATTTAAAAATGAAAGTAGTATAAAAGAGTTATCTCTTAAACACAACTTCATTATTTTTGTAAGACTATGTTCCATGCTAACCATTGGAAATTTAACACCCAAACTGATATTATTTTTAAAAATTTAAATTTATTTATTTTAATTGGAGGCTAATTACTTTACAATATTGTGTTGGTTTTGCCATACATCAACATGAATCCGCCATGGGTGTATATGTGTTCCCCATCCTGAATCCCCCTCCCACCTCCCTCCCCGTACCATCCCTCTGGGTCATCCCAGTGCACCAGCCCCAAGCATCCTGTATCCTGCATCGAACCTGGACTGGCGATTCATTTCACATATGATATTATATATGTTTCAATGCCCAAACTGAGATTTGCTGTTAAGTGTAAAATAGATTTTGAAGACTTGGTTCAATTAAAATAATGGAAATTGTCTCACTAATAGCTGTTTATATGGGTTAAATATTAAAATGGTATTTTGAATAATTTGGTTAAATAAAACATGTTATTAAAATTACTTTTCTTTTTACTTTTTTAATATGGCTACTGGGAAACTTAAAAATGTATCTGTGGCACACATTATATTTCTATTGGATAGTACTAATCTAGAGCACAGATTTTTTTCCCAAACTTGCATTGTCTACTACCAGAATCATTAACCAAAAGTGTGTTTACCTTTATGTTAATTAAACTAAACTAAAATAAAAAATTCATTCCTTAGCACTAACTATTTAAAGTGCTCAATAGCCATATGTGGCTGGTGGCTGCTCTACTGGAGACTACTGATACAATCTAGGACTTTAAGGTAGATTGAATTGTTGGCCTTTGTCCTTAACCTGAATCATGCATGCCCTCTGCCAAGCAATTTCAGTTTTATTAGTAAAAGGTAATAAAAGGTTGGTTGTGGAATATTTCTATTATTGCAGAAAATTCTATTGGAGAGTGCTACTCCTTTCAGGAAGCAAGGACCCCTTTCAAGTCAGTGAAACTCCTTTTGTATGAAAATTCATTTCAGAATTATACCAATATACTGACAAGGACTGGGCTGCCAGCTCCAGAGTGAACTATAGCTCATGAGCTACTGTCCACTGACCACAGAGTGACATCTAGACTCCTTAGCAATATGTCCCTTACAGCATGAGCCCATTTATGTTTTATCCTTAAAGTTTGCTTTGTCTCTGCACTCCACGATGTCCACTCTAGTACATTTTCTGGAAGCCTTCTCATCTGCATGAAAATAGTAATGTTCTCTCCCACAAACAGAAATAAGTAACGTGAGAAGTTCTAAGTAAATTCCCAGAAAGTTGAAGAAGAGATCTAAATGAAGGCAGTCCGAGTTCTTTCACCTTAAGTTTTCCTAAACAATATCCTTGCTATGCTTGCTCTTCTCTGTCATTATTAGAAGGAAAAACCCTTAAATTAATCATTTTTTAAAAGCTTTAAAAAATCATTCATTATGTCATGGCCTTATTTGAAGATAACAGAGGAGCTGGGCAGGGATTTTTTTTGTTCCCGCCTTATCCTTGGTCTGAGAACAGTGTCTGCACATATGTAAGCACTTAACACATACTGTTGCTCATCTTTAGAAGATAGATAAAACTTGGGGGCCTGCAAAAGAGAAAACAGAGTAACAGATACCTGGCCCAATATGAAGACACAGTTTTTGAGACCTGAAGGAGGTCTCTCATAACAGTAGCTTTACTGTCATAAATTTGCTTTATGTCAATATTTATTGCATTAGTTTATTATTATACTACTGATGAGGTTTCCCTTGTGGCTCAGTGGTAAAGAAACTGCCTGCCAATGTAGAAGACATGGATTTGATCCCTGGGTCAGGAAGATCCCCTGGAGGAGGAAATAGCAAACCACTCCAGTATTATTGCTTGGGAAATCCCAGGACAGAGGAGCCTGGTGGGCTAGTCTATGGGGTCACAAAGAGTCAGTCATGACTTAGGGACTAAACAATAACAACAATACTACTGATAAATTACTATATTCCAGGCATTTAAGATGAAAGATAAATAATCCGTAATCCCTGCCTTCAAGACATTTATACCCTAGAGCAAGATCTCAATTCAGAGTTACTGATGCTTTGGGCCAGATAAGTTTTTGTTTGGGGACTGATCCTGTGCATTGTATAATATTTAGCAGCATCCTTGGTATCTTCCTACTAGATGCCAATATCACCCTCATGCCTGTGCTGCTATCCTGCCACACACACACACACATACCTGAATGTGACAACAAACATTCTCCAGTCATTGCTAAATGTCTCTTGGTTGGGAACTACTCTTGTAGAGAGAGAGAGAGAGTGTATGTGTGAACCGTATAAATAGGGAAGGGTTATGTTATAACAGGGGTGATGGTGGAAATACCAGTAGGATAAAATAGGGGTCATTAAGAGGGACTTTTCCTCCCTCTAAGTGTAGTTGGTCAAGAAAGACTTCATAAAAGTGTTATAAGATTCCTGGCCCAGGGTTTTTCCCATTTACTTCTAACCTTGATCTTGGAGTAAATGCTAAGGACAAAAGTGAGTGGATGTTTCTAAAAGTTACAATAATTCCAGTGGGGTAAAGTGTGTATATTATCCACCAGTACTTAACTCACTTCAGGAACTGATGTGGGCTTCAGGAGAAACTATTTTAAAAGGATCAGAAGTCCCAAATTTAAATTTTGATATTGTAATCTATTACTATACAAATGATTTGTAAAGGTTATCTTATTAATCAATGCTTTTACACATCGAGTTTCTGTGTTTTGTTGTTGTTTAGTCTCTCAGTCGTTCTCTTTTGTGACCCCATGGATTGTAGCCCACCAGGATTCTCTGTCCATGAGATTTCTCAGTCAAGAATAGTGGAATGGGTTGCCATTTCCTTCTCCAGGGGATCTTCCAACCCTGGGATCGAACCCTAATTTCCTGCATTACAGGCATATTCTTTACCACTAAGCAACCTGGGAAGCTCCATAAGTGCTTTCAATTCAGTTCAGTTCAGTCACTCAGTCGTGTCCGGCTCTTTGCGACCCCCTGAATTGCAGAACGCCAGCCTCTCTGTCCATCATCAACTCCCAGGCTTTACTTAAACTCATGTTGATCAAGTCGGTGATGCCATCCAGCCATCTCATCCTCTGTCGTCCCCTTCTCCTCATGCCCCCAATCCCTCCCAGCATCAGTCTTTTCTAATGAGTCAACTCTTCTCATGAGGTGGCCAAAGTACTGGAGTTTCAGCTTTAGCATCAGTCCCTCCAATGAACACCCAGGACTGATCTACTTCAGAATGGACTGGTTGGATCTCCTTGCAGTCCAAGGGACTCTCAACAGTCTTCTCCAATACCACAGTTCAAAAGCATCAATTCTTCGGCGCTCAGCTTTCTTCACAGTCCAACTCTCACATCCATACATGACCACAGGAAAAACTATAGCCTCGACTAGACGGACCTTTGTTGGCAAAGTAATGTCTCTGCTTTTGAGTATGCTATCTAGGTTGGTCATAACTTTCCTTCCAAGGAGTAAGCGTCTTTTAAGTTCATGGCTGCAGTCACCATCTGTAGTGATTTTGGAGCCCAGAAAAATAAAGTCTGCCACTGTTTCCTCTGTTTCCCCATATATTTCCCATGAAGTGATGGGACCAGATGCCATGATCTTCGTTTTCTGAATGTTGACCTTTAAGACAACTTTTTCACTCTCCTCTTTCACTTTCATCAAAAGGCTCTTTAGTTCCTCTTCACTTCCTGCCATGAGGCTGGTGTCATCTGCACATCTGAGGTTACTGATATTTCTTCTGGCAATCTTGATTCCATCTTGTGCTTCCTCCAGCCCAGCATTTCTCATGATGTACTCTGCATAGACGTTAAATAAGCAGGGTGACAATATACAGCCTTGATGTACTCCTTTTCCTACTTGGAACCAATCTGTTGTTCCATGTCCAGTTCTAACTGTTGCTTCCTGACCTGCATACAAATTTCTCAAGAAGGAGGTCAGGTGGTCTGGTATTCCCATCTCTTTCAGAATTTTCCACAGTTTATTGTGATCCACACAGTCAAAGGCTTTGGCATAGTCAGTAAAGCAGAAATAGATGTTTTTCTGGAATTCTCTTGCTTTTTCCATGATCCTTTGGATGTTGGCAATTTGACCTCTGGTTCCTCTGCCTTTTCTAAAACCAGCTTGAACATCTGGAAGTTCATGGTTCATGTATTGTTGAAGCCTGGCTTGGAGAATTTTGAGCATTACTTTACTAGCATGTGAGATGAGTGCAATTGTGCAGTAGTTTAAGCATTCTTTGGCATTGCCTTTCTTTGGGATTGGAATGAAAACTGACTTTTCCAGTCCTGTGGCCACTGCTGAGTTTTCCAAATTTGCTGGCATATTGAGTGAAGCACTTTCACAGCATCATCTATCAGGATCTGAAATAGCTCCACTGGAATTCCATCACCTCCACTAGCTTTGTTCATAGTGATGCTTTCTAAGGCCCACTTGACTTCACATTCCAGGATGTCTGGCTCTAGGTGAGTGATCACACCATCGTGATTATCTGGGACATGAAGATCTTTTTTGTACAGTTCTTCTGTGTATTCTTGCCATCTCTTCTTAATATCTTCTGCTTCTGTTAAGTGCTTTAGAGATACACAAAAATATGACTTGTCTTAACCAAAACATATTTCATCTCCAGTTGTAGACTGAAGACATAAATATATAAAAATATAATAACCATATGGAATTTAAAATATAGTGGGATTGGGCTTCACCATTCTCCAGTCCTACCCAGTTTCTAGAACTGAACTTTATAGTGTACAACCCTCCACATCATCTCCTGGGAGTTAAGTTTAAAAAGTCTTCTTTTTTTCCCTTTAATTTAGTTGAGTGAAGGGAGGGAAGCCTTCCTTCTGGGCCAATTTTGTAGCATTATGCAACAGTAGGCTACAACTTTCATATTGTCTTGGACCCTTGACAAAGGACAATGGTCAGTTCTAGTGACATTGAGGAAAGCTTGCTGGATTGCCTTCTTCTGGATGATTCATTGGCAACTATAGAAGGAAGTTGACAGATAGTCCATACCCTACTACCGTGAAGCCACTCTAATTTGGCTTCTTCTTTTGTATGACATTGTTACTACCTTGAATATCCACATATCACTTTGGTCCTGGCCACTCATGCTGGTTAGCATTCCCAAGAAACTGGTTCTGCTGAAATCTCCATGTCCACCAGTAGTTTCCCTTGAGTACAGATGCAGGAATTAAGGAATGGATTATCTGGTTCTTTTTCATTCTATTTTCTATTTTATTTTATTTGGTACTTTCTTTAGATTCAAAAGCCTATCTTGATATACAATAAATGAAAAAATGTTAGATTTTTCTCACATTATTTTTGTGCTAAAATCCTTACTTTCACTCAAGGTAAGATCGAGGCCTCTGAATGACTAGAATAAAATTATTGGGAAGAAGGGGATGGGAAAGAAAGTTCAAAGTGTGACATTATATGAATTTGGTCTTGCTATATCAAAGTACAGGAAGGTGCCTCAGAGAAAGTCTTCTATGGGTTGGAGGGAGCCAAGCAGTCTTCTCAGATGAGAAAGGCCTTCAGTGAGCTCTTTTCTAGTGCTAAGATTTTGGGTAGATGAAAAGTTACGAGAAGGGGGCTCCAGGGTATTCTAGGCCAGAAGATTTATATGAGAAAAGGTCCGGAGGTGAACTGTGTCTGTGAAGAGGCCAGCCCAGTTCTAATCTGACAAAGGACCAGCAAATAAATTGCTTTCTTTGAAGCAATTCATCTGCATTGTTTTAAAAATGCTTGCTTATTTGTGAGTTACTGCAACAAAATCATGAAACCTGTCAAGGGAAGGAAGCAGCCTTTCTTATCTCTTTCCATCCGTGCTGTAGACTCATGGCAGGCACCGGACAAGCATCTTTGGAGTGAAAGTGATCATTTTCGGTCACTGCCTATGTCACATTATTACAGTAAAGGCACGAATATAACAGAAAATACTCCTTAGCACTTACTCCCCTCAGGAGCTATGAGTAGCCAAAAACTCATGCTGAGTGTTTAAACGGCTTCAACAGAGGAAAAAAAAAGATGGCGGTAAGGACTTCTTAAGGACAGAACTACTTATCATTTTGTTTGGCCTGTTCCAGGGACAGAAAAGGCAGGAAATGGTGGAAGACAAAGCTTTCTCATACTCTGCCCACCTTCTCCTGGGGCTGGGAGGCTGCAGATCTTTTCTGGAACACCACCATACGAAAAACAGCTGCAGTTTAAATGTGGAAAAGCTAAGTTCAGTCTCGTTGGGAACTAGTTTTGATTAACTGCAGAAAGAAACACCCAACTTAAATACTATTATTAAAACCTGCAGCAGGGAAAAAAATGGGTCCAAAGCTGCTTACTCAAAGAGGGGGAAATATAGTTACATTTAAGCTATAGTTCTCAGATTATCACCAATTTTTGGTTTTCATAATCCTTAGCTTGATTTTAACTTTATGGTGAAAACTAATGAATCAGGTGAGCAGGAAATAAAAATTAAAAATAAGTGAGTCTCAGTGAACTAAGGTTTAGCTATTTTTATTAAAGAATAACAAGGCATCTAAGGGAACAAGCAGTTGCTTTGAATTATCCACCAGTCAGAACAAACTCATATCATAATAATGAGATGTTAGTCTATTACATAAGGCTCATAAGCTATTTGTAGCCTCTTTCCCAACATAAGCTTTTTTTTTTTTTCATAATTCACTTTAAATAGAATTCAAACACTGAAAGTCTGCCAGCAAAATCAAGGACTTCCTGTTTTGTCTTTAAAATAAAATGCAAATACTTTAAATAAAATTGTTAATGTCTTCATCATCCTTGTTCACACACTGTAGGCCAAACTGCAAAGGCTGGAGGACACATGTCAATGAAAATTGTTTCCTGAAAAAATTAGGAATCACTGGCAAAAGTGACTTAAAAGAGCCTACAAATAATGTTACATCTGCCATGCATTTTTTTCTTTTTTAAAATGACAAATGAGGATGTGGTGGTTCTGTGACATCCATGTCAAAAACACGAGGCCTACACATTTAGAACAGGTGACTCTCCTGCCTTGTTGATTAGCGAACAGGACGGAAGCTGCAAACTATTATGTGTCCCATGGTTCTTGCCACACAGCATATATAGACAAAACAGGTTCTGTAGCCCAGAGCATCCCGAAGAGTGTATTAGTTATATATGTTCTGTAGATGAGGCTTCCCCAGTGGCTCAGTGGTAAAGAATCTGCCTGCCAATGCAGGAGATGCTGGAGACTCCGGTTCGATCCCTGGGTGGGGAAGATGCCCTGGAGGAGGGCAAGGCAGCCCACTCCAGTATTCTTGCCTGGAGAACCCTATGGATAGAGGAACCTGGTGAGCTACAGTCCATCAGGTCACAAAACATTGAACATGACTGAAGCAACTGAACACGTATGCATGCACGTTCCATAGATATTGATGTCCTTGGGCCCTAAGGAAGAAGAAAGGGCCTAGGAAGTCCTAGTCAGGCTGGCTTGCTTCAAAGAGCAAGCAGCTTCCTCCAGTGTATATACCTATGAAAATAAGTTGTGCGTAAGGGATTTTTTTGTGTGTAAGAAGACACCTGCAAAAGAGTGGGGGAAGCAGGAAACAGAAGGAACAGAAGTGAGCAGGTAGAATTCCCTTAGTGAAGCACCAGACTCAGCTGGAAGTTGCAGGGAGCTCTGGAGCATAAAATACAGCTCAGATTTTGTCCCAGCTTGAAGTAAGAAGCTGAGCTTTCCTACTCCCGCAATAGTTTAGTTTAGTCATTGGCTATAGACAGCCCCAGAGGGACCCAATCTACCAAGCATCACTGGCTCTTGATAAGTGAGGGCAGTATGGGTAAAGTAGCACCAGCAGCTCAGAGGTAATCCTCTGAATGTATGTACCAGGTGTGAGCCCTAAGCAAAGCCCATAGAAGCAGGAGGATGAGAACAGAAAAATAAGAGATCTAAGACTTTCGAGGTAGACCAACTACAGTCCCTACTGCTGCTGCTAAGTCGCGTCAGTCGTGTCCGACTCTGTGCGACCCCAGAGACAGCAGCCCACCAGGCTCCACCATCCCTGGGATTCTCCAGGCAAGAACACTGGAGTGGGTTGCCATTGCCTTCTCCAACAGTCTCTACTATATCCTCAAATTATATTCTTGAGGAGTGGGGTCTGGCAGTATTCGCTCACTGTTCCCAGTGGCAGCAAAAAATACAATGAGTGATATGTGGTGTTTGACATCCAGCTTTGTTGTATAGAGACCTGCTACTCACCACCAGTAGCATCCACTGGGAACTGTACGGAAATGGAGAATCTCAGACCTCATGCTGTATTTATTTAATCAGAGTCTGAGCTTTAACATGATACCTGGGTGATTTGCATGAACAGTAAAGTCAGAGAAGCACTAGTGTAGAACATGCTCGAACAAGTGCTTTGCCTCTTGGCTATATTCCAGCAGCAAGCTGCAGAATGGCTGTCAACCACCATAAATGAGAGATCCTGGAGATGTTGGAGACTTTCATGTCCCAGGTGCCCAGGGAATATGATGCACAGATCATAATGCTCTATGACTGGCTGCAGTGGGATGTGAATTCAGGCAGGAGCTCCTGGTGGATGAGATTCCATGAGGCAGCCACAAATAGTTGCCTCCTCATATATTGGCCCCTATTGTGTGTCTGCAGCTGGTTTGTCCATCTAGTAGCATCCATTCTCATTTGCACAATGCATGCACACTTTGCAAGTTCAAGATGTATCATTGTTTCAGAGAATGTGAGGGAAGAATTTGGAGCAAAAGTTCCTTTGAAGTATCCGCCAGTTTTTCAACATGGCATTTATTAAAACAGCTATTAGAATCTTGAAATGTAATTTGAACTGTTATCCACTCTTGAACAGTAACAAAATTGGTTTAAAATGTTTTATTTACTACTTGGGTAAATGAGATTTTTTTTTTGTGTCAGTGATGACTTGAGATTTTTATTAGTGAGCGTTAGATCACTAATGATGTAGAGTCATTGTGCCAGGCAGACTCTAAGATGGCCCCCCAGTGAGCCTCACCTCCTGGTATTCACACCTGTAAGTGAAAGAAAAAGTGAAGTCCCTCAGTCGTGTCCGACTCTTTGTGACCCCATGGACTGTAGCCTATCAGTCTCCTCCATCCAAGGAATTTTCCAAGCAAGAGTACTGGAGTGTGTTTCCATTTCCTTCTCCAGGGGATCTTCCCAATCCAGGGATCAAACCCGGGTCTCCTGTATTGCAGGCAGACAATTTACCATCTGAGCCACCAGGGAAGAATTCGCTCCCGTATCTATTCCCCTTTTGCAGAGTGTGGGCTGGATTCACTGATTCACTCTAAAAAACAGAATCTGGCAAACAGGATGAGATATCGTTTTTGACATTACATTGCAAAAAAAAAAAAAAACTAGTTTGCATCACGGTCATAGTCTCTTGCTTTCTTGTTCGCTTGCTCAGAGGGAACTTGGCTGCCTTATTGTGAGTTTCTCACTGGAGAATCCCACCTGGGAAATAGCTTAAGGAAGCTTCTCACCAACAGCCATAGGAGAACTGAGGCTTTCAGTGCCACACCTGAGAGGGACTGAAAGTGAGAGTGTTAGTTGTTCAGTTGTGTCCGACTCTTTGCGACCTCATATACTGTAGCCCACCAGGCTTCTCTGTCCCTGGAATTTTCCAGTCAAGAATACTGGAGTGGGTTGCCATTCCCTTCTCAAGGGGATGTTCCTGACCCAGGGATGAAACCTGGGTCTCCTGCATTGCAGGCAGATTCTTTACCATCTGAGCCAACATGGCAAAGTGATCTTGTGAATGGATTTCCCCTGGCTGATGCCTCAGATAAGACTGCAGTTCTGGTTGACAACTTGACTGCAATCTCATGAGAGACGTTAATTCAGATATATGCAACTTTGCTTATCCTGGATTTCTGACCATAGAAATTGTGAGATTGTAAATGCTTCTTGTTTTAAGTAGTTATGTTTTAAGTAGTAATTTGCTATGCTGCAACAGGTAAAAAAATACAGAGAGCCATATCAGGCAAAAACATACTATAAAAATATGTTAATGAAGTAAAGTCATTTTTTAAATTTAATAACTGAAAAATATTTTATTTGAAGATTTTTGATGACTTCAGTATGTAACAGTTTCCTTTAAGATATTTCATATTATTATTCTTATAATACTACTAAAAATATGATGATATATAATGACTTTTTTCATCAAATTTGCTGTTCCTAAATCATCTCCAGTTTACTTAGTTATGAGCTATTAAAGATATTATAAAATATACACTTAATCAAAATGTATGATAATTTAGAAAGGAGACTGAAGAATAGTAAAACCCATAGAGTGATCTTTCATTTGGGAGAGTAGTATGATTTTAAGGGCACAGGCTTTGGTGTCACACAGATCCTGGTTCTATTCCCAACTTTGCTGGTTTCTAGCTCAATACTTTGGGAAGAAACTTAAATAGTTGAGCCTTATATACTTATCTGTAAAATGATAATTATAGTGAAACATTTATCATAAGCTTATTATAAGGCTTATATGAAGTGTAGTAAATAGAGTGCTTAGTATATATTTGCTATCATGCGGAAATTGTTCAATAAATTTTAGTTGATCTTGTCATTGGAATTTTAAAGAATCTACTTTCCAAACTCTTTAACCTTCGCTTATAAATTAGTTTGATATTCTAATTGAATATTATTCCTTCCTATATACTCATTGAAACATGTCTTCAAGCAATACCTGTTTGCCAAAACTTTGCTGTCCTATTTTACAATACTACAGGGACTTGGAAAAGTTGATCTTTCTTTTCTGAATACACCATAATTAGAATGTCACCATTTCATTTTTATCCATTAATCTGAATCAATAGTACTAAGCCTTTCTTAAATTTTCATATTTTAACCCAATATGCCTATTACAAATAAATGGAACAGCTGTAGACTTATTTACAATATTGCCAAACCTCAAAAATTTATGCTGTGTTCTAAAATGCTATTATTCATATACTTTTAGAGGCTCTAAATTCAATTATTGGTGTGCTTTTCTGCTGCTTTCCTTTTTTCCCTCCTTCCTCTGCTTTTCTCTACTTCCTTCAAAATGTCTTCCCTTCCTTCCTCCTCTCCTCCCTTTCTTCCATTCTTCCCTACTCATTTTGAAATGATTTATTTAGATGATGATAATGGGGTAAAAATAAAGATATCAAGATAGAGATAGAAGTAAAATGAAACAGGAGTACTGCTATATATAGAAATATATAAGAAAAGATTTTGTAGCAAAATAGACATGGGGTAAGTTATAACATTCATAATATCAACAAGATAAAAACACACATATATAAGTTGCTGAGGAAACATAAGTTTATACTGGCATTAAAAAATAAAATAGTTTTTTTCCTGAGAGATTTCATAAAAGCATTTTATCATAAAATGCTAAAAATATACACCCAAGAAAGAAATGCCAAATTCCTATGTTGCTTTTTAATGCACCTCTTATGGATTGAATTAGGTCCCCTCCAAAATTTATATATTAAAGTCCTAACCCCTAGCACCACAATATATGAACTTATGTGGAAACAGGGTAGTTGAAGATATAGTTAAGGTGAGGTCATAGGTGTGAGCCCTTAATCCAATATGATCAATGTCCTTATAAAAGGGGAAAATCTGGATGTACACCCACATACTGAGGGAATGTATTTGACATGAAGATAGCCAATGAGAGAGGACTGGAACAGCCTTCAGAAGGAACCAAGCCTGCTGACACTTTGATTTCAGACCATTTTTGTTGTTCAAGTTGCCCAATTTGTAGTACTTTGTTATGACAGCTGTAACAAACTAATACAGAACTCCGTTCATTAAACACTAATAACATAACATCAAAAAACAAATTATAAAGAGAATTGTAGAAAGCAGTCCAAAATTAAATGCCTTTGATTGTCATCCAGTTATTTATTTATACATGATTTTTAAGAAACATTTGTGAAGGTCTGGTATATTCCAAAGTTTTTGACAGGCATAGGGAATTTGGAGAATGATATACTCCCCAATGTCCATTCATCATCAAATGATTGGTCTAAGCCAATCAGAACAGTCTTATTCTGCTTGACAAGGATTGGATCAGGAACGATCGTAGGACCCAATGGAATGTGAGGCAAAACCTGGTGCTTCACTGGTTTCCTCACTTTGAAGGAGATATAGGAATAGATCATCTTATTTTCATTTATACATGTTCATGCCTCAAAATGTAATCTGGAAGTGTAAAAAATGTAAAAAAAAAAAAAATCTGGGAAGAACTGAACCTATATGGAGACTAAGTGAGGAGTCAGCTTGAGGGCAAAACCAATTTACAGAAGATAATAGATCAGAGAGATGAAAATAATCTGGTTCCTGGATGATTTTTTTTTATTAATGTTATTTATTTTAATTGGAGGTTAATGGCACCCCACTCCAGTACTTTTGCCTGGAGAATCCCATGGATGGGGGAGCCTGGTAGGCTGCAAGTCCATGGGGTTGCTAGGAGTTGGACACGACTGAGCGACTTCACTTTCCACTTTCGTGCATTGGAGAAGGAAATGGCAACCCACTCCAGTGTTCTTGCCTGGAGAATCCCAGGGACGGGGGTGCCTGGTGGGCTGCCGTCTATGGGGTCGCACAGAGTCGGGCACGACTGAAGTGACTTAGGAGTAGCAGTAGCAGTAATTACTTTAAAATATTATATTGGTTTTGCCATACATCAGTATGAATCTGCCACGGGTGTACACATGCTCCCCATCCTGAACCCCCCTCCCACCTCCTCCCTGTACCATCCTCTGGGTCATCCAAGTGCAACAGCCCCAAGTATCATGTATCCTGCATCGAACCTGGACTGGCGATTCATTTCTTATATGATATTATACATATTTCAATGCCATTCTCCCAAATCATCCCCCCCTCTCCCTCTCCCACAGAGTCCAAAAGACTGTTCTATAAGTCTGTGTCTCTTTTGCTGTCTCACATACAGGGTTATCGTTACCATCTTTCTAAATTCCATATATATGCGTTAGTATACTGTATTGGTGTTTTTCTTTCTGGCTTACTTCACTCTGTATAACAGGCTCCAGTTTCATCCACCTCATTAGAACTGATTCAAATGTATTCTTTTTAATGGCTGAGTAATACTCCATTGTGTATATGTACCACTGCTTTCTTATCCATTCATCTGCTGATGGACATCTAGGTTGCTTCCATGTCCTGGCTATTATAAACAGTGCTGTGATGAACATTGGGGTGCACATGGTTCTTTCAATTCTGGTTTCCTCGGTGTGTATGCCCAGCAGTGGGATTGCTGGGTCATAAGGCAGTTCTATTTCCAGTTTTTTAAGGAATCTCCACACTGTTCTCCATAGTGGCTGTACTAGTTTGCATTCCCACCAACAGTGTAAGAGGGTTCCCTTTTCTCCACACCCTCTACAGCATTTATTGTTTGTAGACTTTTGGATCGCAGCCATTCTGACTGATTATTTGGAGAAATGTCTATTTAGTTCTTTGGCCCATTTTTTGATTGGGTCATTTATTTTTCTGGAATTGAGCTGCAGGAGTTGCTTGTATATTTTTGAGATTAGTTGTTTGTCCGTTGCTCATTTGCTATTATTTTCTCCCATTCTGAAGGCTGTCTTTTCACCTTGCTTATAGTTTCCTTTGATGTGCAGAAGCTTTTAATTTTCATTAGGTCCCATTTGTTTATTTTTGCTTTTATTTCCATTACTCTGGGAGATGGGTCATAGAGGATCCTGCTGTGATGTATGTCGGAGAGTGTTTTGCCTATGTTCTCCTCTAGCAGTTTTATAGTTTCTGGTCTTACGTTTAGATCTTTAATCCATTTTGAGTTTATTTTTGTGTATGGTGTTAGCAAGTGTTCTAGTTTCATTCTTTTGCAGGTGGTTGACCAGTTTTCCCAGCACCACTCGTTAAAGAGATTGTCTTTTCTCCATTGTATATTCTTGCCTCCTTTGTCAAAGATAAGGTGTCCATAGGTGTGTGGATTTATCTCTGGGCTTTCTATTTTGTTCCATTGATCTATATTTCTGTCTTTGTGCCAATACCATACTGTCTTGATGACTGTGGCTTTGTAGTAGAGCCTGAGGTCAGGCAGGTTGATTCCTCCAGTTCCATTCTTCTTTCTCAAGATTGCTTTCACTATTCGAGGTTTTTTGTATTTCCATACAAATTTTGAAATTATTTGTTCTAGCTCTGTGAAAAATACCATTGGTAGCTTGATAGGGATTGCATTGAATCTATGAATTGCTTTGGGTAGTATACTCATTTTCACTATATTGATTCTTCTGATCCATGAACGTGGTATATTTCTCCATCTATTAATGTCCTTTTTGATTTTATCACCAGTGTTTTATAGTTTTCTATATATAGGTCTTTAGTTTCTTTAGGTAGATATATTCCTAAGTATTTTATTCTTTTCGTTGCAATGGTGAATGGAATTGTTTCCTTAATTTCTCTTTCTATCTTCTCATTATTAGTGTATAGGAATGCAAGGGATTTCTGTGTGTTGATTTTATATCCTGCAACTTTATTATATTCATTGTTTAGCTCTAGTAATTTTCTGGTGGAGTCTTTAGGGTTTTCTATGTAGAGGATCATGTCATCTGCAAACAGTGAGAGTTTTACTTCTTCTTTTCCAATTTGGATTCCTTTTATTTCTTTTTCTGCTCTGATTGCTGTGGCCAAAACTTCCAAAACTATGTTGAATAGTAGTGGTGAAAGTGGGCACCCTTGTCTTGTTCCTAACTTTAGGGGAAATGCTTTCAATTTTCACCATTGAGGATAATGTTTGCTGTGGGTTTGTCATATATAGCTTTTATTATGTTGAGGTATGTTCCTTTTATTCCTGCTTTCTGGAGAGTTTTTATCATAAATGGATGTTGAATTTTGTCAAAGGCTTTCTCTGCATCTATTGAGATAATCATATGGCTTTTGTTTTTCATTTTGTTGATGCGGTGTACTACATTGATTGACTTGTGGATATTGAAGAATCCTTGCATCCCTGGGATAAAGCCCACTTGGTCATGGTGTATGATCTTTTTAATGTGTTGTTGGATTCTGATTGCTAGAATTTTGTTAAGGATTTTTGCATCTATGTTCATCAGTGATATTGGCCTGTAGTTTTCTTTTTTTGTGGGATCTTTGTCAGGTTTTGGTATTAGGGTGATGGTGGCCTCATAGAATGAGTTTGGAAGTTTACCCTCCTCTGCAATTTTCTGGAAGAGTTTGAGTAGGATAGGTATTAGCTCTTCTCTAAATTTTTGGTAGAATTCAGCTGTGAAGCCGTCTGGACCTGGGCTTTTGTTTGCTGGAAGATTTCTGATTACAGTTTCAATTTCCGTGCTTGTGATGGGTCTGTTAAGATTTTCTATTTCTTCCTGGTTCAGTTTTGGAAAGTTGTATTTCTCTAAGAATTTGTCCATTTCTTCAACGTTGTCCTTTTTTTGGGGGGGGCATATACTGGCTGATAGTAGTCTCTTATGATCCTTTGTATTTCTGTGTTGTCTGTTGTGATCTCTCCATTTTCATTTCTAATTCTATTGATTTGATTTTTCTCCCTTTGTTTCTTGATGAGTCTGGCTAATGGTCTGCCAATTTTATTTATCCCTTTCAAAGAACCAGCTTTTGGCTTTGTTGATTTTTGCTATGGTCTCTTTTGTTTCTTTTGCATTCATTTCTGCTCTAATTTTTAAGATTTCTTTCCTTCTGCTAACCCTGGGGTTCTTCATTTCTTCCTTTTCTAGTTGCTTTAGGTGTAGAGTTAGGTTATTTATTTGACTTTTTTCTTATTTCTTGAGGTATGCCTGTATTGCTATGAACTTTCCCCTTAGCATTGCTTTTACAGTATCCCACAAGTTTTGGGTTGTTGTGTTTTCATTTGTTTCTATGCATATTTTGATTTCTTTTTTGATTTCTTCTGTGATTTGTTGGTTATTCAGCAGCGTGTTGTTTAGCCTCTATATGTTGGAATTTTTAATAGTTTTTCTCCTGTAATTGAGATCTAATCTTACTGCATTGTGGTCAGAAAAGATGCTTGGAATGATTTCAATTTTTTTTTTTTTTAATTTACCAAGGCTAGATTTATGGCCCAGGATGTGAGCTATCCTGGAGAAGGTTCTGTGTGCACTTGAGAAAAAGTGAAATTCATTATTTTGGGGTGAAATATCCTATAGATATCAATTAGGTCTAACTGGTCTATTGTATTATTTAAAGTTTGTGTTTCTTTGTTAATTTTCTGTTTAGTTGATCTATCCATAGGTGTGAATGGGGTATTAAAGTCTCCCACTTTTATTGTGTTTTTGTTAATTTCCCCTTTCATACTTGTTAGCATTTGTCTTACATATTGTGGTGCTCCTATGTTGGGTGCATATATATTTATAATTGTTATCTCTTCTTCTTGGATTGATCCTTTGATCATTATGTAGTATCCTTCTTTGTCTCTTTTCACAGCCTTTGTTTTAAAGTCCATTTTATCTGATATGAGTATTGCTACTCCTGCCTTCTTTTGGTCTCTATTTGCATGGAATATCTTTTTCTAGCCCTTTACTTTCAGTCTGTATGTGTCCCCTGTTTTGAGGTGGGTCTCTTGTAGACAACATATATGGAGGTCTTGTTTTTGTATCCATTCAGCCAGTCTTTGTCTTTTGGTTGGGGCATTCAATCCATTTACATTTAAGGTAATTATTTATAAGTATGATCCCATTGCCATTTACTTTATTGTTTTGGGTTCGATTTTATACACCTTTTTTGTGTCTCCTGTCTAGAGAAGATCCTTTAGCATTTTTTGGAGAACTGGTTTGGTGGTGCTGAATTCTCTCAGCTTTTGCTTGTCTGTAAAGCTTTTGATTTCTCCTTCATATTTGAATGAGATCCTTGCTGGGTACAGTAATCTGGGCTGTAGATTATTTTCTTTCATCACTTTAAGTATGTCTTGCCATTCCCTCCTGGCATGAAGAGTTTCTATTGAAAGATCAGATGTTATCCTTATGGGAATCCCCTTGTGTGTTATTTGTTGTTTTTCCCTTGCTGCTTTGAATATTTGTTCTTTGTGTTTGATCTTTGTTAATTTGATTAATATGTGTCTTGGGGTGTTTCCTCTTGGGTTTATCCTGTTTGGGATTCTTTGGGTTTCTTGGACTTGGGTGATTATTTCCTTCCCCATTTTAGGGAAGTTTTCAACTATTATCTCCTCAAGTATTTTCTCATGGTCTTTCTTTTTGTATTCTTTTTCTGGGACTCCTATGATTCAAATGTTGTGGCATTTAATATTGTCCTGGAGGTCTCTGAGATTGTCCTCATCTCTTTTAATTCGTTTTTCTTTTTTCCTCTCTGATTCATTAATTTCTACCATTCTATCTTCTAATTCACTAATCCTATCTTCTGCCTCCATTATTCTACTATTTATTGCCTCCAGAGTGTTTTTGATCTTATTTATTGCATTATTCATTATATATTGACTCTTTTTTATTTCTTCTAGGTCCTTGTTAAACCTTTCTTGCATCTTCTTAATCCTTGTCTCCAGGCTATTTATCTGTGATTCCATTTTGATTTCAAAGTTTTGGATCATTTTCACTATCATTATTTGGAATTCTTTATCAGGTAGATTCCCTATCTCTTCCTCTTTTGTTTGGTTTGGTGGACATTTATCCTGTTCCTTTACCTGCTGGGTATTCCTCTATCTCTTTATCTTGTTTATATTGCTTAGTTTGGGGTGGCCTTTCTGTATTCTGGCAGTTTGTGGAGTTTTCTTTATTGTGGAGTTTCCTTACTGTGGGTGAGGTTGTACGGGAGGCTTGTCAAGGTTTCCTGGTTAGGGAAGCTTGTGTCTGCGTTCTGGTGGGTGGAGCTGGATTTCTTCTCTCTGGAGTGCAATGAAGTGTCCAGTAATGAGTTATGAGATGTTAATGGGTTTGGAATAACTTTGGGCAGCCTGTATATTGAAGCTCAGGGCTGTGTTCCTGTGTTGCTGGAGAATTTGCGTGGTAGGTCTTGCTCTGGAACTTGTCTTGGTCTTGCTCTTGGCTCTTGGTTGGTGCTTGGTTTCAGTGTAGGTATGGAGGCGTTTGATGAGCTCCTGTCGATTAATGTTCCCTGGAGTCAGGAGTTCTCTGGTGTTCTCAGGATTTGGATTTAAGGTCCTGCTTCTGGTTTTCAGTCTTATTTTTACAGTAGTCTCAAGACTTCTCCTTCTATACAGTACTGTTGATAAAACATCTAGGTTAAAGATGAGACATTTCTCCACAGTGAGGGACACCCAGAGAGGTTCACAGAGTTACGTGGAGAAGAGAAGAGGGAGGAGGGAGTTAGAGGTGACCCAAATGAGATGAGGTGGAATCAATAGAGGAGAGAGCAGGCTAGCCAGTAACCACTTCCTTATGTGCACTCCACAACTGGACTGCTCGGAGTTATACAGAGTAGAGAAGAGGGAAGTTATACAGAGAAGAGGGAGTTATACAGACAAGAGAAGAGGGAAGAAGGAGACAGAGGTGGCCAGGAGGATAAAAGGGGGGAATCAAAAGGAGCGAGACAGATCCAGCCAGTAATCAGTTCCCTAAGTGTTCTTCAGCGTCTGGAACACATAGAGATTCACAGAGTTGGGTAGAGAAGTGAAGGGGGAGGGAGGAGACAGAGGCAACCGGGTAGAGAAAAAGGAGAGTCCAAAGGGGGAGATAGCAGTCAAGCCAGTAATCTTGCTCC
The DNA here is from genome assembly GCF_029378745.1 of Bos indicus. NCBI lineage: Eukaryota > Metazoa > Chordata > Mammalia > Artiodactyla > Bovidae > Bos > Bos indicus. The sequence continues at coordinate 19,030,543 of NC_091773.1, read as the reverse complement.
CAGGTAAAAATGGGTGCTGAAGATTGGGTTCTTAAAGGTACAAAATTGACAACAAATACCAAAAAGTGAAGATTAAAAATCTAGAGTAGAGGTTGGATTTTCAAAATACAGTATTAAAGAAAAAAAGAAGAAACAAAGAAAAAGTCACAAAAATTATTTTAAAAAATGTATATGAAGTTTGCTTTAAAAAATAGGGTCTTTTTTTTTTTTTGCAAAGTAATAGTAGTTTATAAAAAGGAAAATTAAAAGAGTAATAGAGGACTTAAAAATTAAAAAAATTAAAAAAATAAAGAATGATTGTAAAAATAGTAAAAATATATCTAGGACTTTCTCTGGTGTTGTTGTGGGCAGTGTGGGGTCAGTTCATTTTCAGATAGTTCCTTGTTTCAATTTATATTTCTCAAGATCTGTAGGCCCCTTCCTATGTAGTTGGTACTAACTACAGGGTTTTAACCTATTGCACCTGTCACTTCCAAGGTGCTTCCCTCTGTTTTAGCTTCTTCTGTTTGCTGGTTTCTTCAGTGTCTGATTTCTGCCCTGACACAAGGGGGGCGGTGGTGGATACTTTTTTTAGGTTCACTTGTTCAGTCCTGCTGTAGGGAGGGAGGGACACTGCAAACAAATAACACTGGCATGTGCTCGCAGTGCCTCAGCCACACTGGGCCTGCCCCTGCTCACGGTGCGTGTGCCCTCCCTGCCCACACTGCTTAGGCTCTAGGTTGCTCCGCCAGGAATTGCCCGAGGCCTGCCCTGAGCTGCATGCATCTCCCAGATCTAAGCCGCTCAAGTTCAGGCACTCGGGTAGTCCTCAGAGGTGCAGACTCGGTTGGGCCTGAGTTCTGTGCCCTTCCCAGGTCCGAGCAGCTCAGGTGATGAGTTGTTCGGTGAGCGCAGTCGCTGCGACTTATCACCTCCCCCGTCCCTGCTGCTCAGTTTTCTGGGTGTACAACCGGCACACCTTCTTAGGCAGATGTTGACTGTCCAGAACCCCAAGAAGTCTTAGCAAAGAAATCTGCTTGCAGTTTGGTAGATAATGTCTCCCTGGGGTTGCGATTGCCCCCTTCTGGCTCTGGCTGCCTATCACAGGAGGGGATGGTCTGCATCCATCTAGTTCTGTTCAGTCCTTTGTTCTGTGCGTAGGCCTGGCGGTTTCTTAGGTTAGGGCTTTCCGCGTGGTAGCTATCCCGCAGTCTGCTTTGCTAGCCCAACTTAGTTCCCTCAGATTGCCCTCGGGGCATTCAGGCCCCAGTCCTTACTCTAAGCAATGCAGCCCGCGCCTCCCTGCCCAGTCCCCGCTTGCTAGTGGTGGGTGCAGGAATCTGCGCTGCTTCTCCGCTGGGGGAGTTACCGTTGGGCTGGTAATCTGTGGGTTTTGATTATTTATTTATTTTTCCTCCCTGTTACGTTGCCCTCTGTGCTTCCAAGGCTCGTCACAGACTCGGCAGTGAGAGTGTTTCCTAATGTTTGGAAACTTCTCTCTTTTTAAGACTCCCTTCCCGGGATGGAGCTCGATCCCTACCTATTTTGTCTCTTTTTTTGTCTTTTATATTTTTTCCTACCTCCTTTCGAAGACAATGGGCTGCTTTTCTGGGTGCCTGATGTCCTCTGCCGGTGTTCAGAAGTTGTTTTGTGGAATTTACTCAGCGTTTAAATGTTCTTTTGATGAATATGTGGGGGATAAAGTGGTCTCCCCGTCCTATTCCTCTGCCATCTTAGGACCACCCCCTGGATGATGTTTGTTGAGCCATTAAATCAATCCATGCTGGAATCTGCTCTGTTATTAAACTTCTTATGTGGGGAAATGAATATCCTTATTATTTCAGACAGCTCTAGTTTGGTTTTCTGTTACTTACATTCAAAGCATTCAGACAGTTTGAAATACAGTCCCTTCTTGTGCTATTTGTTAGCTCTTCATAAGGTCTCTATGTCGCCTCCTTCTGGCAGGTGGTAGGAGTGCACTGCCTTTACTACTGTAGCATCTCACCTTGTAGTTTGGCATGGCCTCATGAGTTTCCTTGACCAGTGAAATATGAGCAAAAGAGTCAGGTATCATTAGTTATAGGGGAAATATTTAGAACCAGAGCGCTATTCACTATTTTCTCTTTCCTCTGCTGCTGATATAAGAAACATACATCATGATGGCCACTTTGCTAGCCTAAGTCCTCAAAAAGAGAGTGTTGAAAAGCAGATCCCTAGCCAATTAACTCTGGACCCATAATGAGAGTGACAAATAAATCTTTATTGCTTTAAACCCAAAAATCTTGTTGTTTTCTTCTTCCTGCAACAGAATCTAACCCATCCTATGAGGGAATAACATATTTCACTTATTTGCTTATTCAGTTATCATCAGTCTCTGATGCTAGACTATGAGCATGACAGGGGAAGGATTATGTCTGTTTTGCTTCACGTGCAAACAACTTGTGTTCAGTGTAGTGCATGACATGAAGCAGATTTTCAATAAGTGTTTGTTTATGAAATAATTCTAATAGGAGACAGATGGATAAAAAGAACTGTAATTTAATCTGAGTACATTACCTATTTCTGGTAAACCAACTCACATACTACCCCAAATTTCTACTACCCCAAGTGTATTAAATAGATTTCAGTTATGTAGAATCTTAGAAATCACTATAGAGTCTTAGCAATCTACATGCATATATTTTCAATAGGAGAAAAATCTTCATCATAAGAAAGGCTGGAGTCAGCACATGCTACACCGCAAATATATTGACAAAGGAAGTGAACCAGATTATGCTTTAAAAACAACTAATAAAAAACAGCTTTTGAAATTTATAATGAGAAGATAAAAGGAAAAAAGTGTAAGCTGAAGAGAATATTTTGAAGTCGATGATTGACAAAAAGAAACCTATTGGAAACAGAAAGCCTTACACTGCGTAAATAGAATTCATATAAAAAGAAAAAAAAGATCCTAAATGTGAAAATAAAAAATGGTCAAATACAATAGGTGTGGCATTTGGAATCAGGGGGATATGTGGCTGGATTGGACTCTAATGTGAGTTCTTGTGGGTGATCTAGCTCCAGCAGAGTTTGGAGTATTCATGTGTTCTAGACGATGGCTGAGCTGGGATGAAGTTGGCTAGCCTCAACTTCAACTATGGGGTGGATGAGGTGAACTTTTTATCATGTGAACTGTTGTGAGACTTAATGGTCATAGCCATTGTAAGTGAAGGTAATTTAGTAAAAAGCAAAAATATTGAACTGTGATGTTGGAAGACTCTTGAGAGTCCCTTGGACTGCAAGATCAACCAGTCAATCCTGAAGGAAATCATTCCTGAATATTTATTGGAAAGACTGATGCTGAAGCTGAAACTCTAATGCTTTGGTCACCTGATGCAAAGAACGGACTCACTGGAAAAGACCCTGATGCTGGGAAAGATTGAATGTAGGAAGAGAAGGGGATGACAGAGGATGAGATGGTTGGATGGCATCACTGACTGATGGACATGAGTTTGAGTAAGCTCTGGGAGTTGGTGATGACCAGGGAAGCCTGGTGTGCTGCAGTCCATGGGGTTGCAAAGAGTCAGACATGACTTAGTGACTGAACAACAAGACCTGTTGGGCTGTGCCTCACAGTCCTGCAATCCTTGCAACTTTCCAACAGCAAGACCAAAGAAAGAACCCTGAGTCAAAAAAGACATTAATGTTTTATTGAACAAGGAATCTTACAAGTCAGAGGCAAAGGTCTTGGAATGACAGCCGTGATCCATGGCTGACTGCAAGCAGGACACAGCAGCAGTCTTTGCTGTTCAAGGAAGGAGGAGGCTACCTATTGTAGGGGGAATGAGATTAGAGGATGTCCTTGGTTACCAGGGGAACTACTGAAAGAAGGAATTTCCCACAAATTTCATGTAACTTGAAATTTCTTGTCAATTACCTAACATAATGGAGCCCTTCCAATTCAAGGAATATAGAGCTATTGTAAGCTGAGGGTGGACATCACACCAGTAGTTACTGAGTGAATGCTAAGATGAGGACATGCAGGTAAGGTGAAGGTGAACCAGAGCCTGGTCGGGCAGGGGATGTACAAAGAGCAAGAGAGAAACCATTTTGTGGGGCCTGATTATACAAGACTTCTCTCTGCTTTCTTCTAGTCTTTAGTTACTTTTAGTTATTATTAGTTATTTAAGATTCAGTTGTCTCCTGGTATCTGTGGGGGATTTATTCTAGAACACCCACAAGGACTAAAATTGATTCACACTCACATCCCTTATGCAAAATGGTATAGTCTTTGAATATAACCCCTGACACTCCTGAGTACTTTTAAACCATCTCTAGATTACTTGTAATAGCTAATACAAGGTAAGTGCTATGTAAATAGTTGCAAATACAATGTAAATGTTATAAAAAATAGTTACTCAGATCATATCAGATCAGATCAGTCGCTCAGTCGTGTCCGACTCTTTGTGACCCCGTGAATCACAGCATGCCAGGCCTCCCTGTCCATCACCAACTCCTGGAGTTCACTCAGACTCACGTCCATCGAGTTGGTGATGCCATCCAGCCATATCATTCTCTGTCGTCCCCTTCTCCTCCTGCCCCCAATCCCTCCCAGCATCAGGGTCTTTTCCAATGAATCAACTCTTCACATGAGGTGGCCAAAGTACTGGAGTTTCAGCTTTAGTGTCATTCCTTCCAAAGAAATCCCAGGGCTGATGTCCTTCAGAATGGACTGGTTGGATCTCCTTGCAGTCCAAGGGACTCTCAAGAGTCTTCTCCAACACTACAGTTCAAAAGCATCATTTCTTTGGCGCTAAGCCTTCTTCACAGTCCAACTCTCACATCCATACATGACCACAGGAAAAACCATAGCCTTGACTAGACGAACCTTTGTTGGCAAAGTAATGTCTCTGCTTTCAAGTTTTGATTTTTGGAACTTTCTGGAATTTTTTCAAATATTTTTGTGAGCTGGTTGGTTGAATTGTGGATGCAAAACTCAGGGATAAGGGTTGACTATATGTATTTACTGATTAATTTATAGTATCAATTTCTCTTTTGTTAATATTATTACAACAGGTAATAATAATAGTTAATTTTTTTTGTCTTTCCTATATTCAAGATGCCTTTCTTAATCCTTTACATGTGTTATTTAATTTTTATAACAATCTTATGGGATATGTATGACCATGGTTACATGGCTGGAAAAGGGGCAATGTAAAATTCTTAATCTGAATGTAAGACTGTGAAGGTTTGTCAGCTGCTCTCATTGTTTGGCCTTGGTACTGGCTCAGTCTAGCTGTATAACTTGGGGCAAGTCATTCTGAGTCTCAGTTTCTCATCTGTCAAACAAAGATAGTTTAAAATGGCTTGGGGGTTGTTTTGAGCATTACATGAGATACTAAATGTGAAATTGCTTTGTAAATAATAATATGATATATAAATGTGTTGTTCCCACTATTACCATGGTTTTTCTATGGTTAAATTAGGAAGAGGGGAACCTTTCTGATGAATCGGCAGTCAGATTTAGTCATGAGGGATGTATCTGTATCAGAGAAGCAGAACCATTGTGATTTATTAAAGGGGTCTGATCGCATGCAGTCATGGATCCTTAAGTAAGCGGCTTATGTGTAAGTATGTCTCTTAGCCCAGTGTCAGGGGTTGCAACCAGAAGTCACTGGGGTTGGTGATCAGGGAGAATCTGGGAGAGCTAATTGAAACCTTAGAAGATAAGCTGCAACCTATGAGGACAGACTGGAACCTACGTTGGTCTCACTAACCCTTCCAAGAGGCAGTGTGAGTCACCACAGTGCTGTATGTGAACCTCCTACAGGATTTGGAGAAGACGGAGTAGGATCTGGAGAAGATGGAGTAGGATCTGCAGAGCTGCGGCTCCTGTCCTGTCCAATGAAATGAGCCAACAGATCTGCTAGTGAGCCTCAGCAGTCCTTGATCCAACACTTTTCAAATGTAAATGTAGATGCTGGGTATTTCAGCCTCCTAAATTTCAGGCAGATTTCTCTATTGCTAAACCTTAACTCTGCAGCATGCAGGAAAAGGAATTCTGGGAATTGTAGTTCTAATTTATCTAAATTGACATAATACAAAGCTCCCACAATAAACCTATAGCAAAGGTAGAAAAATCAAATGCCTTGAAGGGTCAAGTCATTAAAACTAATAACTGAAGCAGGCTGGATTTAGGAAAGAAAGCACATGTTCCATCTAAAGGAAGCAAACTCTTTTGAGGGGAGTGGGGCTCAGTGATTGATATTTTTCTTGTTCAAAAACTTTTGTGTTTGGGGGAAATTTACCTCTTGCAAATGCATATGCTCCTTTTTCTCTATTCAGAACTTGTGATATCTGCTTGTGAACTTTTTTTTTTTTCCCGCTAATTATTATATATGGGACTTTTGGTTTTCTGGTCAACTGTATCAATATTTTCTCATGTCTTATGTTTTTGCATCATGCTGAGAATAACTTCTCTACTCCAAGATAAACTTATTGAGTTTATCCTAGCTTATTGAGCACAATGTTTTCAGACTGTTTTTACAGACCAATTGAGAATGTAGATTTCTCACATGAAGCATCCAACTGTTAAGTAATGATAACAGATTCAAATCCATTTTTTTAAATTAAGACAAACCTTTGTGCTTACTTCCCATGTACATCCTGTTATCATCCTCCTAATGTTTATTAACTTGATATATGAGGCTTCAGCTAGTAACCAGGCATTCAAAGATTTTAAAAAGTCCGATCCCTGTCCTTCAGAATCTCGCAAACGAATGGACAGATATTTAAACAAACAGTTGTCATTTAGTCGCTCAGTCATGTCCAACTTTTTTGCGATCCCACTGACTGTAGCTCACCAGACTCCTCTGTCCATGGGATTTCCCAAACAAGAATACTGGAATGGGTTGTCATTTCCTTCTCCAGGGGATATTCCTGACCCAGTGATCAAATCTGCATCTCCTGCATTGCAGGCAGATTCATTACTGCTGGTAAAAGTGTTCAAAACACTACAGAAGCAGAGAAGGTAAACACGCTTCAGTACAGGTCAGGGAAGATTTCATGTATGAGTCAATATTTGAGGTTAATCTGTAGGGGAACAGAGGGGAAAAAGAATAAGGGAATTTCAAGCACTGGTATAATACAGATATTTTGAAGTATTTTATGTGTTCATATCTTCCTTTATTCCTTACTATGCCAACTTGATAATTACTTTTAGAAACCCTCCATGAGGTGGCAGAGAGTAAGACAGAGTAAGATAGTTTGGGGCTGTGTAACACAAATGCAATTTTAGATCCATTTGTCAGAAATCCATAACCCTACTATTCACACCACTTACTCCTTTAGCCGATGATTCTATAGTAGCAACTATTTTTCTCATTAACATTTGAATCTCTCAACGAGGGAGAGAGAATACTATTAAACCTTTAAAAATAATTTTCCTCCTAGGAAATCAGGTTTTGAAATCTGTTAGAATAGGTCTAGATAGAAGTAGAGCAGAGTATAAGAACCCTGGGTGCCCATTCATAGGCAAAGAAGCCCAGGGAAGCTTGGATCATGGAGTGTGGAGAAAAGTACAGAACTTAAGAACAGATTCCATTATGTTCTTGAAGTGGTCGTAACGGTGAAACTTTTCCCCAAAGACAGATTATAGACTAACCTATACTTGGCCAAATTTCTCTTTGCCATTGTCCCTGGTTCGTTTCAACATGGCTGTCTGAAATCTGTGGTCAGTGTGGGTTTGTTGCTTCCTACCCTTTTCAATGTCCAAGACTTTCCATGCCCTCAATCTTTTTCCAGACGGGGAGCCAAGCTGGTGGAGTAAGCATATGGGTTCAATGCTTGAAGCTGTTTTGCTTCCCATTAAGTCCATAGATGTTGCCAGATGAGCCCTTCTTCCAGTACACCTTGACCAGAGAGAATCTTACCAAGTCCTGGAAAATGGCTGTAACATATTTTGCCATCAGGAGAATATAGAAATTGGAAAATTTGATTTAAAACATTTGTGTATCCTGGTCTTTTTTTAAAAACTATCACGTGTGTTTTAGGAGGCTGACATAAGACATGGTCCATGGACCATGAAACTGTTTGTTTTTTTTTTTTTTTTTTAATACATTGTATTTTGACACGTTTTGGGGGGTTAGGATCAGAGTTTTTAAGTCAATTAAAGTCATAGCTGTGATTACCTTTCCTGAATACTTGTTTTAGTTATTGAAAGTAAATTGTAGGTAATCTTGCTTTTCTTAATATCTCTTCTAATGTTCACTAACTAGCTGAAACCTAGAGTCAGAGGGATAATTGGATTTAGCACTAGCTCTGCCAAACCCCATTTATATGGCCTTGGATAAGATATTCTTTCACAGTCTGTTTCTTCATCTATAAAGTAGGAATCTTAATAGTTTCTCCCAACTAGCATTGTGGGAACAAAAATCAAGCAATAATGTAAAATGCTTAGTAGAATTTCTGATGCATGATAAATCTACATGATATTTATTATTATGTTTGACATAAAATATAGTCTTACTTGATTGTCATTTCAATCCTATGAGATAGGCAGAGGAATTGTTTCCATTTTTTATTTTTTTAAGTAAAGAAAAAGAAATACAGAGAAAGTTAGGGGCTCTCCAAGTATTACATCCCAAATTTGTGGCACAGCTTAGGCTTAAACTTAGGCCATCTCACTACACCATTGCGCCAACTAGGCTGAAAAAGCCAAGGCTTCAACCCAAGGTGGGAAGTGGGGTACATTTCAAGATGTTTATCAACAAGGAAGAGATTCAGGGTATGGCTTTTCACTAATAGGTGTGAAGGTATTTCATAATAGTAGAGAATTTAACTACTGTGAGTATTTTACTGTAGTTGTAGAATATCAGTGTAGCCATCTACATATGAGTTTTACTTTTACCATTTCATGTGATGGAAGAACTAAGGAATCTTAGATTAGTTGCATTGTCAATCTCTGAGTCTCTTGTTCTGTCTAGCAAAGGGTTAACCTCAAGAAGGTAACCTTTAGTTCCAGTGTATTATTGGAAAGTGTATAATAAGTCAAAGCTGGAAGATTCTTTTTTTTTTTTTTTTTGCATCATTTGTCTAGTATAAGATTCACATCCAACACTATTCCCCTGTGGGGCTGTGAAGCACCAACATACAAAATGGTTCATCTACATTTTATTGCAAAATATATTTGTGGAAAGTTATTAACAACATTTAAATTTCTCTGAATTATGTGTGTTTGTGTATTTGCTGCTTTCATCATTTCCAGTTTTACAGTAAATTTTATAATATGTAGCACTTAGCTCATGTGAAATGGCTGATGAGCACCTTATGGTCAAAATAGGGCTTTGCTACTAATGGGATACTAGGCAGGAAGGAAGCAGAGAGAAATGGAGAAGACTACTGATGTTGGTGTTAAAATCGTTCAAATTTAACCATATGTTCCATGTTATCACTAAGACAAAGGATATGATTTCTTTTCTTTCCTCTATGCATGTACTGCAAGCAAACCTCTTTTGTCTTAGTCCCCTGTCAGTCCCTACTTTCTGTGATATTGTGACTTGTAATAAGAAATACATTTTTGGTCTTTGACCCCGTTTCAGGCACAGCACTCCTAAAACCCTTGGAAATCCTGAAACCCTTAGAAATCCTAAACAGTGAGAGAGGGAATGGTGTCTTGATGTTCTTAACCCCTTTCCACCAGTTTTCTGGTGGATATTTCTCTTCAAGGAAAATTAGAGATACCAAGGGAACATTTCATGCAAAGATGAGCTCAATAAAGGACAGAAATTATATGGACCTAAATGAAGCAGAAGATATTAAGAAGAGGTAGCAAGAATACACAGAAGAACTGTACAAAAAAGATCTTCATGACTCAGATAATCACGATGCTGTGATCACTCACCTAGAGTCAGACATTCTGGAATGTCAGTCAAGTGGGCTTTAGGAAGAATCAGTATGAACAAAGCTAGTGGAGGTGATGGAATTCCAGTTGAGCTATTTCAAATCCTAAAAGATGAGGCTGTGAAAGTGCTGCACTCAATATGCCAGCAAATTTGGAAAACTCAGCAGTGGCCACAGGACTGGAAAAGGTCAGTTTTCATTCCAATCCCAAAGGTAATACCAAAGAATGCTCAAACTCCCAAACAATTGCATTCATATCATACTCTAGTAAAGTAATGCTCAAAATTCTCCAAGCCAGGCTTCGACAATACATGAACCATGAACTACCAGATGTTCAAGCTGGATTTAGAAAAGGCAGAGGAATCAGAGATCACATTGCCAACATCCACTGGATCATTGAAAAAGCAAGAGAGTTCCAGAAAAACAGCTATTTCTGCTTTATTGACTATGCCAAAGCCTTTGACTATGTGGATCACAATAAACTGTAGAAAATTCTGAAAGAGATGGGAATACCAGACCACCTGACCTGCCTCTTGAGAAATCTGTATGCAGGTCAGGAAGCAACAGTTAGAACTGGACATGGAACAACAGACTGGTTCCAAAATGGGAAAGGAGTACATCAAGGCTGTATATTGTCACCCTGCTTATTTAATTTCTATGCAGAGTACATCATGAGAAACACTGGGCTGGAAGAAGCACAAGCTGGAATCAAGATTGCCAGGAGAAGTATCAATAACCTCAGATATGCAGATGACACCACCTTTATGGCAGAAAGTGAAGAACTAAAGAGCCTCTTGAAAGTGAAAGAGGAGAGTGAAAAAGTTGGCTTAGAGCTCAACATTCAGAAAACTAAGATCATTGCATCTGGTCCCATCTCTCCATGGCAAATAAATGGGGAAACAGTGAGAGACTTCATTTTTGGGGGCTCCAAAATCCGATGCAAATGGTGACGGCAGCCATGAAATTAAAAGATGCTTGCTCCTTGAAAGGAAAGTTCTGACCAGCCTAGACAGCATATTAAAAAGCAGAGGCATTACTCTGCCAACAAAGGTCCATCTAGTCAAAGCTATGATTTTTCCAGTAGTCATGTATAGCTGTGAGAGTTGGGCTATAAAGAAAGCTGAGCACTGAAGAATTGATGGTTTTGAACTGTGGTGTTGGAGAAGACTCTTGAGAGTCCCTTGGACTGCAAGGAGATGCAACCAGTCCATCCTAAAGGAGATCAATCCTGAATATTCATTGGAGGGACTGATGCTGAAGCTGAAACTCCAATACTTTGGCCACCTGATGTGAAGAACTGACTCATTGGAAAAGACTCTGATGCTGGGAGGGATTGGGGGCAGGAGGAGAAGGGGACAACAGAGGATGAGATGGCTGGATGGCATCACCGACTCGATGGACATGAGTTTGAGTGAACTTCAGGAGTTGGTGATGGACAGCAAGGCCTGGCATGCTGCAGTTCATGGGGTCACAAAGAGTTGGGCACGGCTGAGTGACTGAACTGAACTGAACTTCCACCAGTTTATGATTTTATGTTAATGAGAGGATTTTTGGAAAGCATCTAAGGAGGGAGGTTGGTTGCCAGGGGAACCACCCATAGGATTCCTGGAATGAAACTTTCAGTCCCACCTGCTGTCCTCCAGAGAAGAGAGAGGAGCCAGAGGTAGAATTAATTGCCAGTGGCCAAAGATTTAATCAATCATGCCTATATAATGAAACCTCCATAAAATGAGTTTGGGCAAGCTTCTGGGTGGGTGAAGACATGGAGATGGGGAGTACAGAGTACAGAGAAAGCTTAGAAGCTCTGAGCCCCTACCCACATATCTTACCTTCTTCATCTCAATGCTCATCTATATCCTTTATAGTGCTGTTTATAATAAACTGGGAAATGTAAGTAAATGTTTCTCCATGAGCTACTTTAGCAAATTAGTCCAATCCAGGGAGGAGGTCATGGAAGCTTCCAGTTTATAGCCAGTCAGAAGCACAGGTAACACCTGTATGTGCAATTGGCATCTGAAGTTGGGGGGCAGTTTTATGAGACTAAATTCCCAACAGGTGAGATCTGATGCCATCTCAAGGTAGAGAGCATCAGAATTGAATTAATTGTTTGGTGGTTTAAATAAACACACATATTTCTTTCATGTAAGAGATTTTGAGGTTAAGAGTAGAAGAATATAGGTTTTAGAGCAAAGAGAAAACAGATATTTAGAATTCTGGATACAGCAACGTCAATAATTGCTTATTGAATAATTACATGGATCAAATTAAGTTCTGATAATAAACACTTCATAAATTGATATTTCAGTAACAATTAAATTATCTTAAATGAAAATGATTTTTAAAGTCTTTGTTTAATATATCTCACAGATCATACTCTTTATCTGTGTATTTGCTGTACCTCCTTGGAGGGAAGATTACATATCCACCAGTTTCTATACCACTGATGTTAAACTTGGCCATAAAATTTGTTTTGGCCCAGCTCTTTTTTCTTGTAGGAATGAAAGTGATAATGACACTCTTTTGTGCAGAACATTTAAGAACCATCGCATAGTTCTGTTCTCACTCAGCCTAGGCCATGGGATGAGCAGATTGCAACCAGATCATCATCAAAATGTAAGGCAAGCAAGAAATAAACTTTTGATTTGATAAACACTGTAATTTTGAAACAATTTGTTATTTCATCATAACCTAGTAAACGCTGGCTGATATAACTGTTGTTCAGTTGCTAAGTCATGCCCAGCTCTTTGTGACCCCATGGATTTCAGCACACCAGGTTCTTCTGTCCTCCACTATCGCTCCTCTACTATTGAGAGTTTGCTCAAATTCACGTGCATTGAGTCAGTGATGCCATCTAACCATCTCATCCTCTGCCAACCCCTTCTCCTTTTGCCTTCCATCTTTCCTAACATCAGAGTCTAATACACTATGGGGACATAAAATAAAATAAAAAGTAGAAATGCCTCAAATATTCCTGGACAGTTTCTTTTTTTTTTGAAGGAGGCCTGGGCTTTCATATCACCCCCTGTCCAGCCTGATGCATAGATGACAAGACTGATTTAGATTTATGGGCCTTTGAGACTGGGCAGTTGCTAAGCTAATCTTGGTAGCAAATGGCTGGCCACTTGTCTCATTTTCCTTTCCATCAGAATCCACAATGTGGTGTAGTATAATGAGAAGAGCCATATAAATCAGGAATATGGATGGAAATCTTGGCTTTGCTGAGGCTTATCATTTAACAACAGGCAAATCACTTTACCCTGCTTAGCCTCTATTTAATCTGTGAGAAGACTATAATCTTACATTTCCTACCTCAGCCCTTTGCAGAGGCTTTTTCTTTGACAGGAACGCTCTTATTTCTGTGCATCTCTGGCTGGCTTTTCACCCTTCAGGTGTCAACTTCATCTTTTTCTGATTGTGACTACCTTAATTAAACCAGCTCCCCATTCCCCTTCCAACTCTGGTAGGGGTTGGACTACCAGACTCCTGTTTGACTCCTTTACAATACGTAATTCAGTTTGTAACTATTTGTTTGTTACCTTGCATATTGTCTGTTTTTCCAAGGCTCTATGCTCCTTGAGAATAGATGTGTGTTTTATATTACATATTGTGTAATCTCAGCTTAGACTACACAGAGCAGGCACTCAAGAATTTTGAGTGTGTAAATAAGTAATAATAGCCAATGTTATGATAACTTTAAATGGAGTATAATCTATAAAAATATTGAAACACTGTTTTTTGATATACCTGAAACTAACATAACATTGTAAACAAAATATACTTCATTTTAAAAAATTTTTCCGTATTTATGCTTAGCATATGTAAGCGCTGGTTTAAGCATCTCACATTTATTTATCTCAGTTCAGTTCAATTCAGTTCAGTTGCTCAGTCGTGTCCGACTCTTTGTGACCCCATGAATCACAGCACGCCAGGCCTCCCTGTCCATCACCATCTCCTGGAGTTCATTCAAACTCAGTCCATCGAATCGGTGATGCCATCCAGCCATCTCATCCTCTGTCATCCCCTTTTCCTCCTGCCCCCAATCCCTCCCAGCATCAGGGTATTTTCCAATGAGTTAACTCTTCGCATGAGGTGGCCAAAGTACTGGAGTTTCAGCTTTAGCATCATTCCTTCCAAAGAATACCCAGGGCCCATCTCCTTTAGAATGGACTGGTTGGATCTCCTTGCAGTCCAAGGGACTCTTAAGAGTCTTCTCCAACTCATGAACACTCTTATTCTCAAGACACCCCTGCGAGGTAGAAACTATTAATTATGCTAATTTTATGGGTGGGAAATAGATGCTCAAAGATGTTTTGAAACTTTCCCAAGATCACACAGCAGATAAGTGGCAGACTTAGGTATCAAAACTAGTAAGTTGGGTTTTGAAGTTTGTGTGTGCCTTTGATATACACAGACCTTATCTCGCAGGGCAGTAGTGATTGAATATAAAAGAAATGGTATGTGAAAGTGGCTTGCATAAAAGGGAATGAAAGTATTGTAAAATAAATGTTAATTGTAGCCAACTTGTTTCTACCTCCTTTCTGTACCTCGGTTAAAATCAGAAAATATGTGCTGTCTAGAGCAAATCTCTTCCAGAGGTTCAGAATCAAAAATGAAAAAGCCAAGGTTTACTTTGGACGAAGTGTTGCCACTGTATTGATGTCAACCCAGAAGGTGGTTTCTGGTACCTCTGTTCAACATTAAAAAAAATTAAAATCAGATAACAATACAGGGTCAATTCATTTATGATATTTTATATATTCACTTCCCTAGTGGCTCAGATGATAAAGCATCTGCCTACAGTATGGGAGACCTGGGTTCAATCTCTGGGTCAGGAAGATCTCCTGGAGAAGGAAATGGCAACCCACTCAAGTATTCTTGCCTGGAAAATCCCATCGATGGAGGAGCCTGGTAGACTACAGTCTATGGGGTCACAGAGTCGGACATGACTGAGCGACTTAACTTCACTATGTTTAATTCTAGAGACTCAAAGAGGAGTGAATCACAGACTGTAATGTTAAGGAGTCCATAGCTGAGAAAGAAAATATACAAGGAATTATGTACATATATATATTTAGTCAAAGTGTGGTCCATGACCAGAAGAATCAACATGACATGGGAACTTGGAGGAAATGTGTATTTTTAGATCTAGCCATCTGAGCCCAGATCAATCAGAATCAGCATTTTACCCAGGCTTCTGTGTGATTTATATGAGCATTAGAGTTTGGCAGGCTCTGAGTTTTAATTGGTGTCAGAAGCAGCATATTAGCATAATGTGAATTGTCATAAAAGCACAGAAATTGGAACATTAACCTGATGTGGGGGAATATGGGTGTGGGTTTATCCAGAGGAGCTACAGTATGGCTGAGGCTTGAAGGATGAATAGCTAATTATCAAGGGGGATCTGGTAGAAAAGTGCCATCATAGAAGGAAGAGCAGAGCTCGGTAGATAGGCAGCAGTTGTACACTGAGGGCTGAGAACTTCTGAAGGATTTAATTAAGAGCTCGGTAGATAGGCAGCAGTTGTACACTGAGGGCTGAGAACTTCTGAAGGATTTAATACATTTGGAGATAAGGGAGGCTACATGTCAGGAATTGAAGAAGAAACAAATAAGGGGCAAACCGTTGAAGTCCTTGAGTTCCATGCTAGAGTATTTGTCTTGGTGGGAAGCCACAGTTAAGTTGTGGGTGGGTAGAGAATAACAAGATCAGGTATTCCTTTAAGATCACTCTGGTTGCCATGTGGTAGATGGACTGAATACAAGGAAAGAGAGAGAGGAGATATTTGTGAGATTTTCAGATGATATAAAACTGGGTGGAGTAGTTACAATAATAGATGACAGAAGCAAAATGCATAATGATTTCACCACATTTGGAGACTGAATCCAACCAACAGAATGAAATTAAACTGGAAAAAATGACAACGTTCAGCATTTGTGCTCTTAAAAAGAATCAGTTGAGAAAGTATAAAAGGGAGGCAAATGTTTCTTATACAGTTTGTAAAAAAAATCCCCTAAAACTTGTGGTGGTGGATGTGGGCATGATTTAGTTGACCACAAGTTAAATCTGTGCCAGCCGTGTACCAAAGGGCTGAGGTTTTGGGTTTATGAACAGAAACAAAATGGCCCCTGGGAAGTAACACTTTCTTTTGTCTGACAAACCTTCTTTCCACTATGACTTTTCCCACCCTCTACTTCACCACTCTATCAAAAGGCAAACTTACAAGTCTCTGATAGTTTAAGGACCAGCACCTATTAGGAAAAATGGAAAGTTTCCTCATCGTGACTTTTTCCATACTGAAAAAATATATTCTAATGATAGGCTTGCTGCTGTCTGCCACCACTGGACAGAGAGCAGAGAACCCCTTGAAGAAAGAGTCTCCATTCTTTCTTGTGTTCCCAGGCCCTAGCACGGTGCCTGAGACAGTCTGGGTGTTTAGTATCAGTGAACAAATGAATGAATGGATGAAAGAGGAGCATTCAACAGAGCATTAATGTGAAAGAGCTAAGAGAGCACATGTCGATTTTGTTCATATAAGGTATGGAGAGCAGTTGTAACAAGTCTTAAAAAGAAGATATGCAACCCTGTTATTGCCTTTGCTGAGAAGTACATGGTCCTTTAGCAATACTTTATTCTTTCTACAACCCCAAATCACATGAGCACACCCAGAAAAACTCTTCCTACTGAGCTCCCTTGCAGCCTTGACTGCCTTTCCCAAGAGCCTGCCTTCCCTGTGATCCAGGATATGTGTCCCTCCCTGGGGACTCTTCTCTGGGAGGAGTCCCTGAAGCGATGTTTCAGGAGTCCATTCTTCCGGCATCATCACAGCTGGGCATCAGATGTCAGAGTGCCAGGATAGATAAATAGGCGGGCTCTGTCTGTTTAGGTTAAAAAGCTGTGAGTGCCCTGTCTGGCAGCCAGAATAAGGGATTGTAAACCAAGAACACACGAGGAAGGCTCTGGTTAACGGATGAGCCTGAGTTTCATCCTGAGAGTCAGTGGTGTCGGGCTCTGAGTGCCTTTCTCTTCACAGCTTTGTGTGGATGACCAAGAGGCCTGGAAGAGCTGTCTGCTGTCCAGGGTCAGGGCAGCCATTTCTAGATTCCACCATACTGCTTTATAAACAATGCTTTCTTATCAATCAGTCTAGTTGTCCTGTGTTTGCTTGAGGATACAAAACGAAAGCATGGAAGCTAAATACTTTTATGTGACATTTAGAAAGGCCATGCAAGTAAAATCATTGCCAAACAAGGGTTATGTTCCCAGTGGACATGCAGCAAATTTCTGTTGGTGCCAAGGACTGGTGTGAAATTCTTTAATGTTTAAAATGAGACTCAACTTTTGCTTTGTTGAGCGCTTTAAAAAATTTTTTAATTTATTTTTGACTGTGCTGGATCTTCGTTGATGGGTGTGGACCTTTCTCTAGTTGTGGTACACGGGCTTCTCATTGCGGTAGCTTCTTCTGTTGCAGAGCATGGGCTCTAGGGTGTGTGGGCTCAGCAGTTGCAGCTCCCTGACTCTAGCACACAGGCACATGGGCTTAGTTGCTCCACAGCACGTGGGGACTTCCCAGATCAGGGATCAAACCCATGTCTCCTGCATTGGCAGGCAGATTCTTTACCACTGAGTCACCGGGTAAGTCCTACTTTGTGTTTTGACAGTGGAGTGTTTCTCATCTTTTTTGCATAGCAAGAGCTCTTGGGTAGGCCAAGCCCATAGCCACAATTATACCAGGAAGATGTGTTTGCCTTCCTCTCTGAGAGGGCTAGAAATGCTTAGACTGGTCACAAAACATATTGTCTGTCTATCCTTTGAAACTGGAGAAGTCAACCAGTGAATGAGTTTTCATTGTTCTTTTTCCAGTTGGCCTCATTTTAGTTATTTTTGTACAGCTTGATTTTACTCATCAGAAAAAGACAACTGGTCTCAGATTCTGTTGTTAGTGGTGCTAGTTGACTTTGTTGCATAGCTTTTCAATGTAGGTAATGTGCCATGGATATTATATAAAAATAATCTAACTTAATCTCACAAAAATCCCATACTCAAAGTCTGGTCAGAGTTTCATCATCATAGTAGCTCAATGGAATCAACAAGTCTTTTCTATCAGTGTATTTATTGCAGCATAGCACAGGAGTTCCATATAGTGAGTTATGTTCCCATCTAAGTAGAAATGAGATTTTAGTTCTGAATCATCTGTAATTTTCTTTAAAGGAACTCTTTCAGACAACTGTCTGCTAGTATTCAGTCTCAGAGCAACTTTTCTGTACTTTCTTTAGTGCTGTACAGGCTGGAGGCCTGAAAACTACATTTCCCAAATTGTCTTGCCAATTGGGTATCAACAGTCCCAGTTTGCCTGGAACTGAAGGTTTCCAGGGACATGAGACCTTCACTGCTATAACCTGGAAAAGTCCTTGGCAAATAAGGATGAATTGTCACGTCGTTTGACAGCTATATTTCTATTAGCTTAGTGGCAAACACTCACATGGATTAGAAGCCCCGAGGAAGGTAGATACCATTTCTAGCACTGGTCACACCAGTAGGAAGTTGGGGGGCTCATGGTCTCCTGAGCAACAGTGGGAAGGCAACCTCTTCCTGTGTCTCAGAGAATGCCGGCAGAGAATACCGGCTTCTGCGTCTGTAGGCAGGACTCTCTCTGATTACTGAGAGATGTAACCAGAGAGAGGTGTCTGAGCAACATGAACTTTCCTCTTTCTTAGATTTTCTAATATTTTGTAAATAAATCCCTATATTATTAATCTCTCTCTCTGCCTACAATGCTCATAGCTGTTTCTGTTTCTGTGAACATAGACTGATAGCCCCAATGAATAACAGGAGAGACAAGAGTTCGTAGGAAAGAGAAGTGCTAATCAGAAAAACTGTAGAAAACACCCAATCAAATAGATGTTTTCCAAGAGGGCAGAGGTCAGGAAATAGGAGTGATGTAATTTGGAGAACCCATGAAGAACGAGGTTGCTAGCAATGTAGCAGCAATATATTCTAAGTCTTCCTAGGTCTCTATGAAATAAGCTTTGGATATCCTAAGACTGACACTAGAATTAGAAGGGCCCTAGTCCAATTGTTGGGGTCCATTAGCAATTAGAACTCTGAGGAAAGAAGAAAGATGAGATTGATTCCTCATTTTTCCTTTGCTTCTTCCTCACTTTGGATAAATCTTGCTCTGACAAGGTAGGTGGCCTTCTGTATTGCTCCCTGGAAATAGCCTCTGCATGGTACTTCATCACATATAATAATATTTTGACTGTATGCCTATCTTCAGTATTGGATTGTTAGCTCCTTAAAAATGTAACGTTACATCTTCATGGCTCAACAGTGCTTGACATATGGTATGGTGACAATGGTTTCCCATTTCATTCAAGTAAACTTCCAAACCTTTACCAAGAGCTCATATAGTATAAAGTCTGGCCACTGCTCCAAACTCATCTGCTATTTTCTCCCTTAATCACTTTTTTTTTTTTTAACCACTAGTCCCCTTGGTAAAGGAATAAAAAAAACAAACCAGCACCCAGGTTTTCTGGTTAGATGCTTCCTGCCCTTCATCCTTGTTCTTTCTATGGTTGGAGATACTGCTTGCTAACATTTCAGTGGTTAGTTGTTGCAATATTACATACCTCTGCAAAACATAGGTGACCCTTACACATTCAAGATCAATGCATTTAGGAACTTTGGAGGTAATGTACGTGGGAGATGTACGCAACAGTAAGTTGACATACTCCAGGTAGAGACAGCAAGAATTGTGACACTCTTTTACATGGAAAATATTGTCTCCAAAAGAACAGTAACCAAAAAGCACAGGGAATAAAGGAGTTATCTGATATATTAATGAAGTAAGAAATTACAAACCACAAATCTGGGGGGAAAAAATGAGCCAAACCTTATTTTATACTCTATTGTATATTTACTGTTCTGTAACTTGCAACTTTTCTAAATTGGGTAATGTATTATAATAAAGAATAATTGTATTTATTATTAATATATTTAACACATTATAATCATAAACAATAATATATTAATTATATTTATATAGTTTTAATAAATTTTAATCTCAGAGCTACTAAATGTAGATCTCTGGTTCTGCCCATATGTTTTGGGACAAAAATTCCACACGTGAATCTCTAAAATATGACCATAAAACATATTCCAGTTCAGTTCAGTTTAGCTGCTCAGTCGTCTCCGACTCTTTGTGACCCCGTGGACTGCAGCACACTAGGCCTCCCTGTCCATCACCAACTCCCAGAGTCCACCGAAACTCATGTCCATTGAGTCAGTGATGCCATCCAACCATCTCATTCTCTGTCGTCCCCTTCTCTGCCTGCCCTCAATCTTTCCCAGCATCAAGGTCTTTTCAAATGAGTCAGTTCTTCTCATCAGGTGGCCAAAGAATTGGAGTTTCAGCTTCAACATCAGTCCTTCCAATGAACACCCAGGATTGATCTCCTTTAGGATGGACTGGTTGGATCTCCTTGCAGTCCAAGGACTCTCAAGAGTCTTCTCCAACACCACAGTTCAAAAGCATCAATTCTTCGGTGCTCAGCTTTCTAGAACATACTCCAGGAAAGCTACAAATGGATTAAAGAGTTAAGTAAAAAGTAAAATGAAATCATGAAATGACTAACAAATTGGAGTAATTATCAAGTCCTAGTGGTGCAACATTTTAAGTGATGAAGTAAAATTTTAAAAAAATCAATTGATTCAGTCATAAAACTTTTAAAGTTGGAAAGAATGAAAAAGACTAAAATAATACCATATAAAATTTATGCAAAATGATAAAGGTTTTGATTCTACATTGTATAAAACAGCATGCAAATTGATTAGAATAAAAAATATGACCTCTATGGTTAAATTAAAAAAAAAGCTTTTATGAACAATTTACAAAAAATATATGCAATTTAAAAATATTTCAATTTATTAATTTTTGGCTCAAATCCTCTCATGTTACTTGAATGTTTATGCAACAAGTCTGACATGCAATATCATATATCCTGTTCTTTGACGTAGTGTTGAAAATAGACCTAAAGAATGATGGTCTGTCGTTTTTATTTTCAAAAAATTGAAAACAGTGTAATTATCCAATAATAAGAAAATGATTAAATAAGAAAGGATATATTGACCTCATGGGTATCATGCAACCATTAAAAGTTAAAAACATTAAGAACATTGTATATCCATATATGGTAATGCTTAGATATAATTTTATATTAGATATAATTTTATAGAAAAACCTCTCATTAAAAGATAGGAAAAAAGTTTATGTATGTGAGTTGATTATATGAAAACACAGTCAGTTATGTAAATAGACTGAATGTATAGAAGACTTGGAAAAAAAATATTGCTGAGATGTTTGAATAGTAAGACTGAAATAAGTTTTCCTCCTTAAGATATTTCCTTTATATTTGGTATAATGATGTTACATTAGTGTAAGAGAAAGTGTAAGAGAATAAGTAGAGATATTTGTTCAGTGGTGAACATTAGGATCTCTAATCCAAACTTTTTTAAAAAAACATGCCAAAAAAAAAATCTGTTGAAAACTATAAAGAAGTCCTAAGTCTGAGGTAGGGAGAGGGAAGATCAACAAAAGGAGACTAAATAAGACTTATTATGGTAAATATGTATGGAGAAGTAGAAGAGTTCAAAGGTGATTGAAGATCTGAGCATGAATGACTGGAGAACAGAGTTGCCTTTTACCAGAAATAAGATTTCTGAAGATAAGTCTTTGTATAGAGTTAGTTGCAGTCTGTGTTGTGGTTTGATGGGACTTTTCACCCTTCACCATTTAAGCAAATAACTAGAGGTTCGGTTACTGCACAAGTTCCTCATTATCCACAGGACAGAGCTAAATGTGTCTGCTTTGAAATTTTGACTAGAAATCATATGATACATCTGCCAGCAATTACTATGGGTGTTACTGAAGTGCACACAGCCCATTGGCCCTCTATAGCATTGTTCTCAAACAATAATGTTAGAAAGACACAAAACTTTCAAGTGATCTACAATCTCCCAGACTACTTTCATAATTGACTTTTTTTTTTCTTTTGGCTAAATACCTTATTT
Organism: Bos indicus; assembly: GCF_029378745.1. NCBI lineage: Eukaryota > Metazoa > Chordata > Mammalia > Artiodactyla > Bovidae > Bos > Bos indicus. Next base: position 19,008,619 of record NC_091773.1, on the reverse strand, counting down.
CAGTTCTGGCTGCTGACCAAAAGGCAGGACATTGTTGCTGAATTTGTAGCTCTTCGATTTTACATAGAGCAACATCTGAGTGTGAGTTCACGTTTTTTGTTTCAGTCTTTGACACTAAGCTGCAAAATGTCATCTCTAGTTACCCAGAAAAACAGCCAGATTGGGGAAAAAAAGTATGGTTTTGCAGCATCTGAGTGGTTTGATTTCTTCTGCTGATGCATTAGAAAGGGCAAGATGGGAATATTTACATGAAGAGAACACGTTAATTTCTTTATGCTAAAATAAATTCACTGCAATAAAACTAATCCAACAGAACTTTTTTTTTAATTTAACAACTCAATGTCAAAGGGTATGAGAAAGGAGTTATGTTTTTATTAAACATTTGTCAGATTTATATAATACACATCATTGTAGAAAATTTGGAGAATAATTTTTAAGAAGAAAAATTAACTCTTTCCAAATTACTATTAAAGGAAAGAGGAAGAAGAGGCAAGAGCAACCTCCTGCACAACTAGGGGGAAAAATGCCCCTCATTAGCATGATGGTCAAAATATCCTTATTCATACATAAATATACTGTTTTATTCAGAAGGAAATTTAACAATAGGAAAACCTAAAATATGAAATCAGTAGCTGTAACATCTAAGGTACGGATTTCCAAAGCATATCTGGAAACACTACCTAAAGATAAGAAACTGTCTGTGTGGTCTGTTCATGGGGTTCTCAAGGCAAGAATACTGAAGTGGTTTGCCATGCCTTTCTCCAGTGGACCACACTTTGTCAGAACTCTCCACCATGACCCATCCGTCTCGGGGTGGCCCTACAAGGCATGGCTTGCAGTGTCCTATCATTGAGTTAGACAAGGCTGTGGACCATGTGATCAGTTTGATTAGTTTTCTGTGACTGTGATATTCAGTCTGTCTGCCCTCTGATGGATAAGGATGAGAAGCTTATGGAAGCTTCTTAATGGGAGAGACTGACTGAGGGGGAAACTGGGTCTTGTTCTGATGAGTAAATCTTTAATCCAATTTTCTGTTGCTGGGTGGGACTATGTTCCCTCCCTATTGTTTGACCTGAGGCCAAATTATGGAGGAGGTAATGAAGATAATGGTGACCTCCTTTAAAAGGTCCCATGCATGCACTGCTGAACTCAGTTCCTCCGACCCTGCAGCAGGCCATCACCAACCCATGCCTCACCAGAGACTCCTGGACACTCATGGGCAAGTCTGGGTCATTATCTTTTGGGGTCACTGCTCCTTTCTTGTGGGTCCTAGTGTGTAAAATGTTTGTTTGTGCCCTCCAAGAGTCTGTTTCCCAGTCCTGTGTAAGTTCTGGTGGCTCTATGGTGGGGTTACTGGCGACCTCCTCCAAGAACAATAGAATGATCATTTCCAAGGCAAACCGTTCATTATTAGAGGAATCTAAGTTTATGTCCCTACCAGTAATGCTGAAGAAGCTGAGGTTGAACGGTTCTATGAAGACCTATAAGACCTTCTAGAACTAACACCCAAAAAGGATATCCTTTTCATTATAGGGGACTAGAATGCAAAAATAGGAAGTCAAGAGATACCTGAAGTAACAGGCAAATTCGGCCTTGGAATACAAAACAAAGCAGGTCAAAGGCTAACAGAGTTTTGCCAAGAGAATGCACTGGTCATAGTAAACACCCTTTTCCAACAACACAAGAGAAGACTCTACACGTGGATGTCACAAGACGGTCAATATGAAATCAGATTGATTCTATTCTTTGCAGCCAAAGATGGAGAAGCTCTATAGAGTTAGCAACAACAAGACTGGGAGCTGACTGTGGCTCAGATCATGAACTCCTTATTTCCAAATTTAGACTTAAATTGAAGAAAGTAGGGAAAACCACTAGACCATTCAGGTATGACCTAAATCAAATTTCTTATGATTATACAGTGGAAGTGACAAATAGATTCAAGGCATTAGATATGATAGAGTGCCTGAAGAACTATGGACAGAATTCATTACATTTACAGGAGGCAGTGATCAAGACTATCCCCAAGAAAAAGAAATGAAAAAGGCAAAATGGTTGTCTGAAGAGGCCTTACAAATAGCTGAGAAAAGAAGAGAAGCTAAAGGCAAATGAGAAAAGGAAAGATATACCCACCTGAAAGCAGAGTTACAAAGAATAGCAAGGAGAGATAAGAACGCCTTCCTCAAAGAGGAAGAAGGAAAACAAAGAGAGGAAAACCACAGAATGGGAAAGACTAGAGAGCTCTTCAAGAAAATCAGAGATACTAAGGGGACATTTCCTGCAAAGATGGGCATAATAAAGAACAGAAATGGTATGCACCTAACAGAAGCAGAAGATATTAAGAAAAGGTGGCAAGAATACACAGAAGAACGATACAAAAAAGATCTTCATGACTCAGATAACCACTCTGGTGTGATCACTCCTTTAGAGCCAGACAACCTGTAATGCGAAGTCACTACGAACAAAACTAGTGGAGGTGATGGAATCCCAGTTGAGCTATTCCAAATCCTGAAAGATGATGCTGTGAAAGTGCTACACTCAATATGCCAGCAAATTTGGAAAACTCAGCAGTGGCCACAGGACTGGAAAAGGTCAGTTTTCATTCCAACCCCAAAGAAAGGCAATGCCAAAGAATGCTCAAACTACCGCACAGTTGCACTCATCTCACACGCTAGCAAAGTAATGCTCAAAATTCTCAAGCCAGGCTTCAACAATGCAGGAAACGTGAGCTTCCAGATGTTCAAGCTGGATTTAGAAAAGGTAGAGAAACCAGAGATCAAATTGCCAACATGTGTTGGATCATCAAAAAAGCGAGAGTTCCAGAAAAACATCTACTTCTGTTTATTGACTACACCAAAGCCGTTGCCTGTGTGGATTACAACAAACCACGGAAAATTCTTAAAGAGATAGGAATACCAGACCACCTGACCTGCCTCCAGAGAAATCTGTATGCAGGTCAAGAAGCAACAGTTAGAACTGGACATGGAACAACAGACTCTTTCAAAATTAGGAAAGGAGTAAGTACATCAAGGCTGTATATTGTCACACTGTTTTTTTAAAATTATATGCAAAGTACATTATGCAAAATGCCAGGCTGGATGAAGCACAAGCTGGAATCAAGATTGCTGGGAGAAATATCAATCACCTCAGACATGCAGATGACACCACCCTTATGGCAGAAAATGAAGAAGAACTAAAGAACCTCTTGATGAAGGTGAAAGAAGAGAGTGAAAAAGTTGGCTTAAAACTCACCATTGGGAAAATTAAGATCATGGCATCTGGTCCCATCACTTCATGACAAATAGATGGGAAAATAATGGAAACAGTGAGAGACTATTTTTGGAGCCCCCAAATCACCTCAGATGGTGACTGCAACCATGAAATTAAAAGATGCTTGTTTCTTGGAAGAAAAGTTATGACCAACCTAGACAGCATATTAAAAAGCAGAGGCATTGCTTTGTCAACAAAGGTCCATCTCTAGTCAAGGCTCTGGTTTTTCCAGTAGTCATGTATGGATGTGAGAGTTGGATTGTAAAGAAAGCTGAGTGCCAAAGAATTGATGCTTTTGAACTGTGGTGTTGGAGAAAAGTCTTGAGAGTCCCTTGGACTGCAAGGAGATCCAACCAGTCCATCCTAAAGTAAATTAGTCCTAAATATTCATTGGAAGGACTGATGCTGAAGTTGAAACTCCAATACTTTGACCACCTGATGTGAAGAACTGAGTCATTTGAAAGGACCCTGATGCTGAGAAAGACTGAAGTCAGGAGGAGAAGGGGACGACAGAGGATGAGAGGGTTGGATGGCATCACTGACTCAATGGACATGAGTTTGGGTGGACTCTGGGAGTTGGTGATGGACAGGGAAGCCTGGTGTGCTTCAGTCCATGGGGATGCAAAGAGTTGGACATGACTGAGCAACTGAACTGACTGAACTGTATAGTCTGTAGACTGGATGTTAAATGGCATTTATCTCACTCAGTGATGCTATCAGAACTTTTGCTAGTTGTATGTCACAGAATATTCATAGCTTAGTGGTTCTTACAAATTCTTAGTGGTTCTTGTGCAACCCAAGCCTGTTAGCATCATCTTTTGGCCAGAACACATCATGGAGAAAACAATACTGAGTTAAGTGGGAGATCCTCAAATTTCAGTTTAAGAGTAAAGCTTGTTTTACCATCAGATAGAAGCATTTTATTATAGAAATAGTCAAAAATTTTGAAAGAAAGCAAAAGAAATGGACAATTTAGAGGCAGATCTCTGTAAAGCTCAAATTCTTATGACATTTATATGATAATTCCTACCTCATGACATTGCTTTAATAATCAAAAGAAATGACACACCTTGCTGATATCAGAATTCAGTAAAAGTTATCAGCACTGTGACTTTGGCTAAGTTACTTAAACACTTTATGCTTTGGTGTTCTCATGTATAAAATGGAAATCATGCTACTTACTTCAGAGGCTTGTGAGGTAAGTGACTTAATAAACAACAAGCTCCTTGAACAGCACCCGCTAATTTAAGTGCTCAATACATGTGGTTGTTATTGCTCTCATCATTATTCAGGGTGTGTGTACCAATAAGATATTTCACACAAAGCGAATGACCTGAGCTCAGAAGAATTTAACCTATTATTTATGTATACTTTATATATTTTGTTCAGAGGCTGATGGGTAAACAGAGGAATAAAGCAGACATAGGAGCTGCAGAATTGTACAAGATTAATAAAGCAGCAACAGTATACTGAGAAGTACTAATAATGCAATTTTGGCTTCAACTGTGAAGGATGGAGATTTATCAAGTACTTGGGCTTTTTTATTTGAGAAGAGGGAACACCAGCAAAGGTGACATCAGCAGGTCTTATGACTGCATTTGTTGTTTGAAAGATGACTAAGATGACTAGAGCAGGAGGACAGATAAAGGGAGGGTATTGAGAAGAAGGGAATACAGAAGTTACTGCAGAAGGTGGAGTACTATAAACGAGGTGGGAGAAATGGAAAAGAGGAAATAGCCGCAGGAAATGAGGCAGGGGTAAAAACAATGGCGTTTTTTTGGCTCATTGGATGCAGGGGTTAAAGAGAAGGAAATAGCTGAAGCTAATTTGTGAAATGGGCTTCCCTGGTGGCTCAGTGGTAAAGAATCCATCTGCCAATGAAGGATACGCAGGTTCCATCCCTGAGTCGGGGAGATCCCCTGGAGAAGGAAATGGCAACCCACTCTAATATTCTTGCCTAGGAAATCCTACAGACCGAGGAGCCAGGCAGGCTGCAGTCCATGGGTTTGCAAAAGAGTCAGACACGACTTAGCAACTAAACAACAACAATTTGTGTTAGATGACGAAACCAAGATGGACAAAGGGAGGACATGAAGGGACATGATGGAACACATTTTTATGGCTCATCCAGTGATTGGAACTATTGGTGTGAAACACTGCCTAGAAATCTTGCTTAGGAAGGGAGAATAAAAAATATTAAAATATCTTAATATAACAGAGCTTGGAAATTTGAAGAGTGCTTTCACTGTGGCTCAGGAGGTAAAGAAAGAATTTGCCTGCAATGTGGGAGACCTGGGTTCGATCCCTGGGTCAGGAAGATCCCCTGGAGAAGGGAATGGCAACCCACTCCAGTATTCTTGCCTGGAGAATCCCCATGGACAGAGGAGCCTGGGAGGCTACAGTTCATGGGATCGCAAAGAGTCAGATATGACTGAGCAACTAACACTTTCACAAACTCTACAGCTAATAAGAGGTCAGAAAATTGAAGATATCAAGGAACAGCACCGAGGAAGCAGAGAGAAGGAAGTGGGCAGGGGAATATAGCAGCACAGAAATCCGGAGGGATGTGCATTTCAAAAGAAATAACAGGTGAATATTTAGAGTTTTAGGACTATTTAATCATCATAAAGGAAAAAGTAGTCTACTCAAAATCTTTATTTAAGCCTAAAAATGCCTTTCCCCTTTCATTTTGTTATGTTCTTTCTTTGTATTCCTCAAACACCACAAAGACTTTGAAAACTCCATTTTCTTCCTCAGTTCTCTTCCAAGCCCTTCAGTTCTGGATGGAAGACAGATGATGTAAATATTATCAAAGGGGAGATGAAAATAAGATGTGGGTGATATATGCATATCTGGTTCTAGTGATCCCTACCCCCAGTGATTCAGAACAGATCTCTGCTGTGCTGTATTGCATATCTGAACAAAACTGAAAAGCACAGCCCTGCATCTAGAAATGTTTTTCTGTGTTATAAGTGATGCTTATTTTTGAAATATTTGAATCAGTTTTTTTTCTATCTGAAGATTAGAGTCATATAAATGGTAATCCTCAGGATAAGCTCTCAGTTGGGCAAGAGAAAGAAGTTCTGCACTGTCAGTATATTAAAGGCTCAGTACGGTTTCTTGCCTAGGGGGTGATAGTTTCCTAGTTTGTCTTTTATCCAAAAGGCCTTAAATCTGCCTGTTTTTTAGTTACCTCAAATTGCATAATAAGTCTATTATAAATTGTAGTATCCTATGTATCCCAAATGTCCCTACTCTTTCTAGTTTGGGGACATAAAGTCATATTGACATCAATAACCCAAAGTTTCTTATCTTAATTTCTTTTGTACCACTGAGCTTCCTACTTTTGTATGTAGGCATTTACTTATTGCTTAGCATGTAGTCAGCAGCAGGATCTACTTAATCTTCCTTTTTTATTCTGATTTGATGAGGGCTGCTTGTGTCATTGTTGCTGTTCCTGGTACTTGCATGGGGATAAATGTGCCCATGTCTGAAGTGCTATCTCCCATTGAGGCCACCAGATCTCAGAATGCCAGAGTGGTCCTAGGTTTTAAGCAGAGATGAGAAAAGTATCTTTTTTTCTACTCTGTACCAACCTTTCAGGTTGGCCCCAGATGAACATTATTTGTGATCAGGGTCTCCAACAAAATATCTCCTCTATTTCTTTGTCAATGCCTTTCCAAATGGTAGGGAGGCAAGATAGTAGAACAAGGGCTTAGGAATGGGACAGAAACTAATCCATATGTCTCTGTAGAGATTATCCTAAGCTCTCCTACTCTTCTCTCAGTGTTCCATGGCCCCATACTCATATTCTTCCTCCTTCCTTGGCTATAAAGTGCAAGGCTTTTATATTTCAATAGGCTCAAAAAAGTTCCTTAAGATAGGGCTCTCTACACTAGAAGTGTCCATGTCCAAGCAATTTGTTTAAAAGACATATTATACTTGCATAAATATAAGAATTTTACTATAGGATATAGATATATCTCAATCTCTTGACAGCCAAGATCAAGAGCAATTTAGTAGGTACCAAGAGTCATCCCTAAAGAAGCTGCCAGTGCTTGCCTGCCTGTTTATGGCATAGTAAGGGATTGCAGAAAGAGTTCTGCCTAGTCTTACCCACTATCCAACTTCAGATTGACTATGAAGAAGAAAGCAAAGGGGACTATTTTAAAAATTGTTACTTCTGTGCTTTATTTTTTGTTGCTTCATGTCTCTCAGAGGGGAAGGGTTCTTCTGTCTTGACTTAAGCCAATGAAAGAAAATTTACGGAAATCACTTGGAGTGATTCATACAACTTCTTGGAGTTTGATGAACTTGAGTTATGTTATTCAGGCTTAGATAGTCTAACTGTCCTAAATTATAAGTAGATGCCCTAAGGGTAGCATTACTTTGCCAATAAAGGTCCATCTAGTCAAAGCTATGGTTTTTCCAGTAGTCACATATAGATGTGAGAGTTGGACTATAAAGAAAGCTGAGCGCCAAAGAATTGATGCGTTTGAACTGTGGTGTTGGAGAAGACTCTTAAGAGTCCCTTGAACTGCAGGAGATCCAACCAGTTCATCCTAAAGGAAATCAGTCCTGAATATTCATTGGAAGGACTGATGTTGAAGCTGAAACTCCAATACTTTGGCCACCTGATGCGAAGAGCTGACTCATTTGAAAAGACCCTAATGCTGGGAAAGATTGAAGGTGGGAGGAGAAGGGGATGACAGAGAATGAGATGGGTGGATGGCTTCACTGACTCAATGGACATGAGTGTGAGTAAACTCTGGGAGTTGGCAATGGATAGGGAGGCCTGGCATGCTGCAGTTCATGGGGTTGCAAAGTGTCGGACATGACTGAGCAACTGAACTGAACTGAAGGGCAGCATGGGGAGCAAGTTATATTTCCACCATGGAGGGGAGAGAGCCTGGGGTCAACTGTCCAATTCTACTGCCTGATGACTCCAGTAGAGGGCAGGAATGCTGGAACCCCGGGACTGTGAGGGGAGTTGTAGCTTCCAACTGAGGGGAAGTACTGACCATATCAGGGGGACTGCTGGTGCAGGCTCCTGGTGGAGGATCTTAAGGAGTTCACCTACTGAAACAAAGCCAATAATTGCATCTGGCTTTAAAGGGCACCAATGCCTGAGATTCGAGCCTATAAAGCAGTGTTACTCTAGGATCCTGGCTAGGTGGGAAACAGCAGATATTGATGTGGGGAAGAGGTAGTCACAACGTATGGTAGAAATTAACCATATATCTGCCTCCTTGGGCTTCCCGTGGCTCAGCTGGTAAAGAATCTGACTGCAATACAGGAGACCTGCCTGGGTTGGGAAGATCCCCTGGAGAAAGGAAAGGCTACCCACTCCAGTATTCTGGCCTGGAGAATTCCATGAGCTGTATGGTCCATGGGGTTGTAAAGAGTTGGACATGACTGAGAGACTTCCACTCACTCACTCACTCTGCCTCCTTACACCAGATTTCCAGGCCTGTGCTAGAACTAATCAGAGAGACAGGAGAAGTTAAGATTGAGTATCAGTTTAAAATGTTGAAAATATTCACTGGGAATATTTTTTCTTAAATTATGAACTGGAAACATCCATGTGACCTGCCTGAGATTTCAACGAGAGCCAGGAAAAACAATTTGCATAATATTTCTTAAAGAGAGTGTGGTAGACAGAACAATGACCTCCCTAAAACACCCGTGTTCTAATCTCTGGCAGCTGTAAATATCTTACATTACATAATAAAGGTGAATGAAGGTAGTGGAATTAAGGTTGCTAGTCAACTGACCTTGAAATAGAGAGATAATCCTGGACTATCTGGTGGATCCTATGTAATCATGACTCCTTAAGTGTGGAAGAGGGAGGCAGAACAGTCAATGCTGAAGTGATGAGATGTGAGAAGGATTTCCCTATAAAGCCTCCAGAATGGATTACAATAATGGAAAAATTACTATTCTGGAATCTGCTAGAACACAGGCACTGGCTTTCTACAGACAAAGTTTTGTATAGAGCTGTGCTAATAGCCATACTGGCAAGATGTGCTACTGAGCACTTGAAATGTGGCTAGTGTGAGATGAGATGAGAAGTATAAAACACATATTGGATTTCAAAGGCTGGGTACAAAAAATTAGAATGTAATGTATTTGATTATTTTAAAATTAATTATGTTGCTTAGTTTATATTAATATTTTAGAAATGTTGAGTTAAATAAAATATATTGTTAGAATTAAGTTCATCTCTTTCTTTTTTTGCTTTTACAATGTAGTTACTTGAAAATGAAAAGTATATTTGTGGCTCACATTGTATCTTTCTTGAACAATATTGATAAGGAGAAAACCCTTCTGGAAATTTTACAATTATCCTTTTATTTGTACAATCTGTAGCACTTTATAAATGTCTCTAGTATACACTTAATTGTCATAGCTGTCATGAGTGATGAGTAGGATACAGCTTATCATTCTTGGTTTGTAAAATGTGAAAACTGAGGATCAAGTAATGCAAAAGACCTATCCTCTAAAATCACGTAAGTACAAGTGACAGAGCTAAGATAAAATCTTGAAACATCTTTCAGACCAACAGTTTTTCCCTATTATCCCATTCCATAAGTGGTGGAGATTCCAGTGCCTATTCTGGAGTTTTTTGTGTTTGTTTGTTGTTTTCAGGGGAGAGTTACTTAAAGGGAAGAGTCCAGAAAACTTGAGCTGATGAGAAAGGAGGGTTATCAACAGCTATAGTTTTCTGGATTCTTCCCTTCAAGTAACTCTCCCCTGGAAAAAAAACAACAACTCCAGAATAGGCACTTGGATCCCCACCACTTATATGTTAATACATACCTTTTAAGATGAGCATTCACAAAATGAACTTTGTAACCCACTATTTCTCATAACTTATTAATGATGCTTCTTTATAAAAAACATTCTGCAGTCATGTGGGTTTGAGAGGCAATAGATTTAAAGTTGATTTCTTTTAACCACAGGGTATTTAGATTCATTATTAATCTCTCAGAGGGAGTAGACTACAGTTTCCAAAATTTATTTTCATAGAGTGTGGTGTTCTGAAAAAGGCAATTTAGAAAATCTGCCCTACAACAAAAGGAAGATTCAAGGACAAGTCTGACTTTTAGCTCCTCACCATGTGTGAGCCAATCTCCAGTGTTGAAAGAGGATCTAAAGGAAGAAGTGGCAGCTTGTTCCCCAGCTGAGATGCATTTGCTAGCTTTGGCCACTGTCCAGGACAAAGATGGATGTTTAAAAGTGATTTTTAAACTACAGAAAATTAGAATCAGTTCAATAATTTGTTTAGCATCTTAATAAGATTTAAATACAGAGCCAGATATCTGTTCCTTTAAACCACAAGAACATGTCTGAGTGCTTGGAAGTATTCCCTGACATTCTAGTGACTTTCTAAAGGAAATTCTAGTAAAATGAGAAAAGGACATGCAATGACCAAAAGTTCAGGGAGAGTTTGATATTTGAAACCGTTAGATTTGCCAGTATTAATGCCATCAGTTGGTAATAAGGAATATGAATTTAATTTTCTAAAGCAACTTTTTCATCAATTAAGTGATTAAGAACATGCCAAAAATGTATATTAATTTACTTTTGTATTTCCTTCAGACTAACCAGAACCAGATACAGAGAGCAGAAGTATCAGTAGGAAGAACAGCACAGAATACATAGATATGTATTCAACATTTTCACTGGCTTTTATTTTAGATCCTGGGGATTCAGTGGTAACAAAATGAGACCATACCTCCTGTGAAGCTTATAGTATTGAATTTAAGAAATAAAAATATTATATGTTTCCAAGTAGCTCATTTATTCATCAAATGTTAAGAAAATAAATGATCTTTTTTTGTGTGTCAAACGTGGTACAAGATATTGTGAACATGGCAAGGAGACAAAAATCCTGTCATGGAGGAGTCCACAGAATAGTGCAGGAAGCTAGATAAGAAAAAGTTAATTACCAAAGGATGTTTCCTCTTACCTAAACCTGTTCCAGCCACGTTTTTCCGCTACTCAGTATTTTGGCACTCCGTTCAACCGTCTGCCCTAGCTAACTAGCTTGGGATCCTTGACCACTTTCTTTTTCTTATAACCCGCATCCAAACCATTAGTAGATACTGTTGTCCTTCCATCAAAATATATTTTTTAAAAAGGCAACCACTTCTCACAATGTCACAATGTCGAGATGGTCTAAACCATCACCATCTTTTGTAGTAGTTTCCTAAGTAGTCTATGCTATGCTATGCTAAGTCACTTCAGTCGTGTCCGACTCTTAGCGACCCCATGGACTGCAGCCTACCAGGCTCCTCCGTCCATGGGATTTTCCAGGCAAGAGTACTGGAGTGGGGTGCCATCGCCTTCTCCGTCCTAAGTGGCCTACCAGCTTCCAATCTTTTGGCCCTAGCATCTGTTTTCAGTAGGGTATCCAGAGTGGTCATAGGATATAATTTCTCTGTTTCACTTCTTCTTTTAGTTTGTTTCAAAGCATTGATAGTTGTCCCCAGTGGCACAGAGGTAAAGAATCCACCACCAATGCAGATGTAAGAGACACGGTTTCGATCCCTTGATCGGGAAGATCCCTGGAGTAGGAAATGGCAATCCACTCCAGTATTCTTGCCTGGAGAATTCCATGGACAGAGGAGCCTGGCAGGTTACAGTCCACGGGGTTGCAAAGAATCAGACACGACTGGAGCGACTGAGCATACACACAAAGCTTTTACAACAACCTGCTATGTTTTATATGCTCATCTGTTTATTTGTATATTGTCTGTCTCCTTCCTCTTGAATTTTAAGAGGAGTGAGAATGTTTTTAATATTCAAATCCCCATTTCATTTATTGTTTGATAAGTTATATAGTATGAGAAATATTTGTACAGTGTCAGTAAGCAATAGTGGTCATAGATGACAGTTGGGTCAGTTTGCTGTGGTTTCATATGGTGAGAAAATCAGGGAAGATTTTGCAAAGGAATTGAAGCTTGTTCAACACATTGTCCTCTGACTTTTACCTCTACTCCCTCTGTTCTAGATCAACAATAACCTCCTATTTGACAAAGTATTTCCTCATCACTTTTCCTAAACAGCTTCTTCCTTAAAGACATCATTCTTGGCTTGTTGTTCATGTGTTTAATAAAAAGGTATTCAGTGCCCCCTGTATCCAAGCCATAAAGAATGTAATCATACATGAGATAAACACGGAGGCCATTAGAATGCAGTAAGGTGAAGGCCATGAGAAGGAAGTAAGGATGGCTGTGCAACTTTAAGCCTTATTTTATTTTTCCCTTCATCTACATTCTCCTGTTTGTTTAAAGTCCTGTATTTTCCCAATATACTTACAGCCCCCATATTCAGTACAGGCAGTTTTGATGTGGGTAGATTTTGAGTTTCCAATGTAACCACAACATATGTCCTTACTTGACTCAGTCCATTTCAGTTGTCTTCCTGTTGTTGTTCGGTCGCCAAGTTATGTCCTACTCTTTGTGACACCATGGGCTGCAGCACACCAGGCTTCCCTGCCTCTCACCGTCTCCCGGAACTTGCCCAAATTCATGTCCATTGAATTCGTGATGCCATCCAACCATCTCATCCTCTGCCGCCCTCTTCTTCTGCCTTCAATCTTTCCTAGCATCAAGGTCTTTTCCAATGAGTTGGCTCTTCACATCAGGTGGCCTCTATTGAAGACCAGAAACCTTTAAATTCTAAACTCTGATTCTTAGAGGTGAAGTTGGAACCATTTTGCTTCACTAACCATTTGTGTGGTATGATGACCACACTGACAACTCTCAACAATACCAGTGGTTGGAAACAAATACCCGAAGGGCAAGGCAGGTAATGCAAATGAATAAAACAAACTGGTGATGATATGAGTAAGAAGTACATGGTTGGGACTGCACTGAGCTGGAGAACATTTGCTCAGTGACCACAGATACAGGAACTGCCATGGCCACATGAGCAAGGTAGGTGGGTTTAGGGGGTGAAGAAAAAACCTTGTTTCTTCCTCCTCTAAGTGGAGGGACCTTCTGGCCTCTCTCCCTGATCTTGTGCACTGCTACCTAGAGATAAGTAACTAATCAAGTTTGTTAAATTTGGTGGAGGAGCTGAACTTTGCTGCTCAACCTCTTTCTTGCTTCTTTTCTCTGGCACTTGCCTATGTGAGAAGGGGCAGGCTTTAGTCTGCTCCTCCATGTGGCAAAGTATTAATGAGTCAGGTCCCATCAGGGGAGGTCTGCAGTTAGTCCAGTACTATCTGGGACTAGGTAAATAAGCCTGACTTTTTCTGGGGCTTGGCATCAAGAAGCTCATTGTTTCTTCTCAGCTAACCCACATCTTTCATCTTAGAGTTTGTGAGCACTAAATGAGATCTTTTGACCTTTGCCTTGCCTGCTTTAATCTTTTGTTCTCTCATTTTTCAATTTATTCATAAACTCGAGTGAGAAAAACAAGAGGTGGAATTTATTTGGCCCCCACAAATCACATTGCCGGTGTTGCTTGATTTTATAACTTTCACAGAAAAATCAAAGTTCAGATTTTTTATTTTTTGGTATGAAAACTCCTCATTCCAAATGTTGATAAAGAACTAATATATTTTAAAATTTTTGGACGCCAAGGAAATAGTATGTCTATGGGTCAATTTTCAACAGATGCCAGCAGCCTTCAGCTATATTTTAAACTCCGTGGTTTAGGGTCAGGACAAATATCTAGATTTCTGTACCAGTCCCTTCTGATAAATCTAGTTCTCTTGTGGAGTGTGGAATTTAAATACCTGAACTACCCAGTCATCCCTGTCTAGCACCTTCTCTTGGAGGCTGGAATTTATTCCTCTCACCCTCCTTCTCCTTCCAGCTATTCAACACAAACTGTAGCTCTCCTTCAGTTCACCTACAGCACCCACCAGCCTCCAGAATTACTGCTCCTTGGAGATCTCTATAAGATCTAAAAGCTCTCATCCCTTGGATCAATGGCCATCAAAGATTTATGTAATTTGACATCACCACTCTTTTCCTGTAGCAGGGGAATGTCTAGTTAACCTATATTCCTCTCCATTTCCAGACTATTCCTCTCTCCAAGTCTACCTCTTATTGAGATCCCCAAATGCATGGAATTAACATGGATCCTGTAAAATTTGAGTAAATTCTATTTCTTGCTTTCGCTCTCTCTTTCCTACTTGGTATGTGGCCATTGATAGGATTTTTTGTCCTCTGTCTTTTATCAAATAGGAATCACTGATACAAGATATTCTAGCTTTCTTGTTCCTATTTCGTGTGGCCCACTCTTTATTCTTCTTACTTTCTTTCAAGTCACTGGCTCCACTGATAATCTCTTTCCCTGGATCCTCATTCAGTCAGTCTGATCGCAGTCCCCAGGAATTTGCAATCTGAATTACTTTGGTTTAATTGTAGGTTATTTTCCAAAGCTTAGACAAATCAATACGACAGCATCTGAGCCTCCCCTGGGACCACCCATTTTGTCTTTGACCCAGTTTCTTTGACTTTTTTCCAGCCATCTGTTTTACTTGGGCAAAAAGAGTCAGTTTTAGTGTCTACATGTTTTTTCTTTCATCTATATTTTTGACACCTTTAGTTCATCCAGAGTTAACTCCAGAAAGGAAACATTTACCATCCCTCTGCAGCTGTTCAGTCTTGGAAGAGGAAGTGGAGAGTCTTGTTTCTCTTGCTATTGGCCTGCTCTCCCTTATTCTGACCATAGCTGTTCCACCATCCTTGAACTCTAGCTTGCCTGACACCTGGATGCACTGATTTGTGCCTTGGAATAAGAATAAGAGCTTCTGAGCTCAACTCTTGTCAATTCATTTCTCAATGTGTCAGAGTTCTGAAACCCAGTCTATCGTCCAAGGCTCAGAGTCCAAAGGCTGGGATTCCACCAGTCATCATAGAAACCATGACATCAAGTTGGACCTCAATTTCTGCATCTGTACAATGAGAGAACTGCTCTGTAGCAGAGATCCTGAATTCAAATGTCTATCAATATACCCAGATAAAGGAAAGCAGAATCTGCTAAACAGAGGAACTGGGAAACTGAGCATGACAGGGGTTTAAAACTGAGAAGACATGTCCTACCTAAAGACATTTGCTGGTTCAGCTAAATATGTCTGCAAGCTCCTTGGTTGAGCACTAATGTGGACTGGTAATTAGTGAGCATAATACCTTGAGCTCTGACATTCTGTAAACCCTGACTCCCCTGTTATAAGTGCTTCCTCTTGAATGATTTTCCCTTAAGTAATATTTAAAATAGAACATTAGATATAATACGATAGGAAATGGGATAAAATTTTATAAGTCTTAATAGTCAGCCCTTTGCTCCTAGATGAAGATAACATCTCAGCATGAGGCTGATTTAGTAGTATGGAGCAATCACTGGAATGGAAGTGGATATATAAAAACATTATAGAAAGTGTATAACAAAACTTCTGCAGCCTGAGAATATAGACATTCTCAAAACACTGCTTATATGGAGGTGGAATTTGGAGAAGGCTGGATAAAATGTGCAGTGATGAATATGACTTCGAGGAAGATGAATATCAGCATCTCCTATACCTTAATCTTTTCCATTATTAGAAGCTCCCTGGTGGTTTGGAATGGACTTAGCTGGCCTGGCCTGGCCATAAAGGCCAAAAGAAGCATAAGGAGTCTTATCTATATACTTTGTCTCAAGTGTTAATCACTTAGTTATGTCTGACTCTTTGCAACCCCTTGGACTGTAGTCTGCCAGACTCCTCTGTCCATAGAATTCTCCAGGCAAGAATATTGGTATGGGTAACTATTCCCTTCTCCAGGAGATCTTCCTGACCTAGGGATCAAACCCAGGTCTCCTGCATTGCAAGGAGATTCTTTACCATCTGAGACACCACATGCGTACAAAGGTTTTGGAAGAGGACCAGTTATAACACAACATGCTGAGGCTGTAGCTGTAATGACATGGAAGTATGCTCGGTGGACTGTGGCTAAGGAGGTATGTGTGAATAAAGAATAGTATCTGTAAAATCCCAAACTCAAGAATTGTATGGGTAGTACAGGAGTCTACACCAATGATGCTATCACAAGTATTTGTAGGATTGAGCTGGACAGTCTTCAATAGCAACACATAATGGCTTCAAGCAGCAATAGCGTTAGTGGACTAGTCTCACTCTCCAAGTCTCTTGTTATCTTGCATTTGGAAGGACAGTTAATCAATCTTCATTTAAGACACGTAAGTCTTAGATATTCTTGGAAAATTCAGATTAGAGAATGTCTCCAGAGATGGGAAAAAGAGAGGAGTTTGGGGTCATAAGCAAAAGTTGCAAAACTGATATATGTTGTGCCAGTTTTCTATTGCCACACAATATTGTGTAACAAATAGTCATGGCATTTCAGTAGCATTTGGTAATAAGCATCCTCACAGACTTATGAGCTCACTAGAGTTCCACTGATCTAAGCTGAGCTCCAATATGCCACTCTGCTTCTCTTTGCAAATTGCTGGGTCAGATGCAGTAACTCTCTTCTACATGGCTCTCTTCCTTCTTGGACCATCAGGCTAGCCATGGCATGTTCTTACAATGGTGTGGTAGAGGTGCCAGATGGAATATTCAAATGCACAAGTACACTTTAAGCCCTTGCTTGTGTCATGTTTTCTAACATCCCGTTAGCTAAAGAAGTTACATGGCTGAGCTCAAAGTGAAGGGGCATGAAAGTAGATCCTTCCAATGGAGGAATAAAAACTTATATGGCAAAGGCATGAAGAATCAAGGCCAATAATTGAATGTACAACAGATGTGGACATATTTTGTATCCTGAGTTGAGGAAAAGGGTTTATCAGATAATTATATATTTGGATGAACTTCAAGGATTTATATGTTGCTTGTAAAATAAAACACATTGCTTTTTGCTGTAGTGATGTGAGGTTGACAAATGTATAAAAGATCCTATGTGAAATGTGTGTTTATGTGCATACGCACACACATGCTTATATCAATTGTAAGTTGAATTCTGTGGCATATGCTCTAACCAGGTTAATCATCAAAGATCCATACTTTCCCTTTAATATTTAGAACTATTGCTAAGAAGTGGCTGTACACCTAGGGACTGGAGTTTTTCTAATCTTCATTACTTCTAGGTGATTCCAAGTGACTAGTTCTTGTCAATGAAAGGGAAAAGAAAATGGATAGTCAAAAGCACAAGTTCAGGCCAGGTTAATTGAGAAGTAGAGATCCATTTTCCACCTGTTCTTCCCCACTTTCCGAGTGAATGCAGAACATTCTGAACCTCTATCTAACAACTAAATCTCCAGAGGAAACAAATGTAGGTCTTTGATTATTGTGGAAGACTACTATTGTTCCTGCCCACTGGGAACACTGACATACTGTTAATAAGATGAAAAAATGAGCCTCCACTGTGTTTCTGTTATACCACTAAATTGGGGTAATAATTTCTTACACCAACTAAAAAAGCCATATGGAAATGTGGACTAGCCTCTTCTCACAGTAAAGAATTTATAGAGAATAATAAAATAATCAAAGAAAACACTTACTACACATCTACCATATGTGTGGCTCACAACTAATATATTAAACATTTGAATGTTTAAGACCTGTGACATGGTCTCATGAGTTACAAAACTGGAGGAGAAAGAGAAGCTGATTCTTCCATCATTTGCTGCCCTGAGCTGCACAAATGATAGATGAATAAAATGTAGTAAAAGTCTTCTATTTTGACATGGTGAGACACACATAAAACCTATAGAGATATGTATAAAGTCAGTAACAGAATACATTTAGGACCCTTGCAACAGAAGAGAATACAAAAGTATAGAATCTGTGAATGAATTTAAGTAAAGGAGCTATTCAGTTATCTCATGGGCAGTTCAAATGTAAACATATATTATGAAAGTTAAGTAGCTATGAGGGTTGGGTCACTAGAATCCTGAGACATTATCTTAGGGAACTCATACTTATTTGAGATACCTCAGCCATAGGCAACAGACAGGGATGACGATACTGAAGACGGAAGGTTGTGGATTATTGGGCTGTTGAGGCAAGTGTTAGGAGTGGAGCAGATACAGAAGAGGAGTGTAGCCAGATATGTAGGAAAGAACTATGCTAAAACCACACGTGTAGCAAGAAAAGACCATTTTCTATTTTTGGAATAAAAAAGCTATTTATTTATTTTTGTCTGCCCTGGGTCTTTGTTGTTGCACATGGGTATTCTCTAGCTGCAGCGAGCTAGATTGAAGGATACTCTCGAGTAGTGGTGCTTGGGCTTCTCATTGAGGTGGCTTCTCTTGTTGCCGAGTACCAGCTCTAGAGCATGCGGGGTTCAGTAGTTGCAGTTCGTGGGCCCTAGAGCAAAAGCTCAGTAGTTACGGAGCATGGGTTTAGTCAACCTGAGGCATGGGGCACGTGGGATCTTCTCGGACCAGGAATTGAACTAGTGTCCTCCGCAATGCAAGGCGGATACTTAGCCACTGGACCACCGGGGAAGTCCAGAGATAAGATCTTAATGGATTTTTTGTGTGCTTATCTGTTGTTCCCACACTTTCCTGACTTGTCCAAAAGTATACTTTAAGGAAAATTTGCATTTTTATAGGAGGAATGCAAAAATAATCGGTTATCTTTTTTTTTAGCCAAAATAGACAAATGGCAAGCACTAAGTGAAGTTGATGGAGCCTGCAAATACATATGAAAGACACACATACACATGCACACACATATATGGCCTTCCCTGGTAGCTCAACTGGTAAAAAATCTGCCTGCAATGCAGGAGACCCAGGTTCAATTCCTGGGTTGGGAAGATCCCCAGGAGAAGGGATAGGTTACCCACTCTAGTATTCTGGGGCTTGCTGTGTGGCTCAGATGGTAAAGAATCTTCCTGCAATGTAGGAGACCTGGGTTCGATCCTTTCATACATACATACATATATATATATGAAGTGGAAGTGTTAGTCACTAAGCACAGCATAGCACATATATACACGCACACACACAAATATATATATGTATGTATATATATATATATATATATATATATGATGTGAAAGTGTTAGTTGTTCAGTTGTGTCCGACTTTTTGCGACTCCATGAACTGTAGTCTGCCAGGCTCCTCTGTCCATGGATTTCTCCAGGTAAGAATGTTAAGAGTGGATTGCCATGCCCTTCTCCAAGGGATCTTCCTGACCCGGGGATTGAACCCAGGTCTTCCACATTGCAGGAGGATTCTTTACTGTCTGAGCCCAGGGAAGCCCATATTTACATATATAATATGTGTACACAGGCAGGATCAGAGAGGGTCTTTCTCAGCCTGAGACTTTGGACTCAAACATGAGAGCACTCGATGTGTTACTTCATATAAATATTTTTCCAAGAACAGAATGGAAGAAGTGTCTCTGTTTATTCTGTTGGTAGCAACTTCAAGCTGAGACTGCCAGAGAGAGAGCTGGGGATTATCTTCTGTTTTCAACCAAACAGTTATTCCAGGCATTCTGATGTGAACCATTGCTTTTTATTCTCTTTCTTTCCAGAAGAAAACCAGACAATTTGTAAATTAATGAACTGTTTCCCTACTAAAGCTGATCCAGAGGTTTGCTTGTCCCAAGTTCCCAGGACGCAGATGGTTTTATCATTTTGCTTTACAAATAGGAAATGAGCCAACTTCACAGAGAGGGATGACATCATTCTAAAATGTAGCAGAGGGCAATATAACAATGTAATAAAGGGCATTCTCATTTCTCCTGGTCATGCCTTTGGCTTTGGAAACTCTCTTGGAACTTCCAACAGATGATGAGGTTGACTGTGTCAGAGAGGTCCTCTTCTCTAGCAGAAGTTTGAATTTTAAAGCAAGTAGCTCAATCCATTTTGTAAGAATTTGGAGAGGTTTCCTTGGAAGATAAAGCAGATTCACTCAATGCTAAAATTGTTGCTGTTGTTTAGTTGCTAAGTCATGTCCAAGTCTTTTGAGTCCCATGGACTGTATCCCACCAGGCTCCTCTGTCCATAGCATTTCCCAGGCAAGAATATCAGAGTGAATTGCCATTGCCTTCTCCAGGTGATCTTCCTGACCCAGGGATCAAACCCATGTCTCCTGCGTTGGCAGTTGGATTCTTTACCACTGAGCCACTTGGGAAACAAGTTCATTGAGTGCTAAAATAAAATATGTTATGTCCCTTGCTGGGAGAATTTTCCCTCACACATAAATGGCATGGACCATTTAATCCCTTAACACATATGTAACTGATATGATAGGGAGTAGCAGTAACCAACAGTTCTTCATTTAAAAAATATTTTCTTCATTCCTTGTCTTAGTTTCCTATGGCTATTATAGCTATTGACACTAGGCTTAAAACACACAAAAATTATTATTTTACATTCTGAAGGTTAGAAGTCCTAAATGGGTCTCAGCCCTATTCACAAAAGCAGGCTGGATTTGGCCTGTGGGTCATTGTTTGCTAACCTGATATACCGATAAACTGGTGGGCATTGTCATCATTTCCTGTATTCCTTGAATGAAAAATAATATGCACGGATTGGAGACTCCATAAATATTGTTTTGTTTAAATGATTTAAGATCTCTCCTTTAGAATATGGGGCTTCCCTGGTGCTAAGACAGTAAAGAATCTGCCTGCAGTTGGGAAGGATCCCCTGGAGGATCCCCTGGAGGAGAGCATGGCAGCCCACACCAATATTCTTGCCTGGAGAATCCCCATCGACAGAGAAGCCTGGAGGGCTACATACCTGTAGTTTGGTACAACATCTCTTGGGAGACAATTTCACAAGTACTCTTAAAATTGGAACAAGCTATTGGACTTCTAGGAATTAGTGGTACAGCTGTATTCTGTTGAGTCTCATTGCTGGAATAGCACAAAGTTGGAAATCACCTTCACTTCTTTCAGAAAGAGATGACTTAACTATTTCTTACTGCTTTAATCAAGATGTTAAAACAGCATCTATATCATTTGGGGGGGCAGTTAAAGAGGATATTGAATATATATTTCTGTGAACATTAAAATTCCTATAAAGCTATCCAATAAATGGTTCAAACTTATTTTCTTTGGGTTATGACTGGTAATCAGGAGTAAGCAATACTTTTACTTCATTTTATATTTTTTTGATACTTTATCCCCTGTGTCTGTGTATCATTTACAATCTGTAAAAAAAAAAAAAAAGATTTCTGTACGGCAGAATTCTATTTTTTGTTTGATTGTGTCCAGTCAGAATCCTGTAATGTATACTTATCTCTACTAGTCAGTTTATATAACTGCTCAGTTTCAATAATTCTACAACTAAGGCTGTACATTTAGACAACATGAAAATTCATGCTAATATATTAATTGCAAATTATTATGATTAAAAATGGATAAAAACTTTAATGTCCCAGAAGAGCAGAATGGTAAATAACCTCCTTAATGAGAACATTATATTTGAAGTTGCACAGTGAAAAGCTTATAATATGGGAAATACTTATTAGTGAAAAAATATACAAAATTATATATACAGTATTATCACAACCATATTAACATAAAATATACCCAGAAAAAGAACCCTAGAAATATATAGCCATATACTTAATGTATACTTTTGAGGCATAAAAGTAGAAATGCTTTTATTCAGAAATGTATCATTTTGTGATATGTTTCTTCTTACCCCTTTCACTTTGCTTCTCCTTTTCCTAATGAACAGTCTATCTCTAGTATAAGTTACACAAATTTCCAAGTGCAGGTCAAGGACTATATTTATGATAAATGAAAGAAAAAAACTCATTATATTTTATCTTGTTAATCCACGATTATAAGGAAACAGGGCATATTAGTTTGAAAGAAAAAGAGTTCATTATGTTACACTAATGAATAGCATCTTTTTTTTTTTTTAATTTCTTTTAAGAAGAAATTCTCACAGTCATTTCCTTTCATTTTCTACAACATCGCATTTTTTCGTGGAGTTTGTAAAACTGGACATGTTTCACTGTCTTTCTCCAAAGGGCATTTAAGACTTCCCAACTGCAGAGGAAGTAGTTACTTGGTTTTCAAGTGTGAGATTCGAGATTCTTTGGAAAAGATCCTGATGCTTGGAAAGACTGAAGGCAAAAGAATAGGGCAGCAAAGAATGAGATGATTAGATAATACCACTGACTTAATGGACTTGAATCTGAGCAAACTCCAGGAGACAGTGAAGGATGAGGAAGCCTGGTATGCTGCAGTCCATGGCGTGGCAAAAAGTTGGACTTGACTTAGTGACTAAACAACAACAACAAGATTCAAGAACTTTATATATCTGAGGCAAAGCATAGCCCAAACTTGGCTCATTGTTTGTTTTTGTCAATAAAGTTTTATTGGGTCAGTGTTTGCTCATTTGTTTATATTTTGTCCAACAAAGGCAGAGACGAGTAGCTGTAAGATAGATTTCATGGACAACAAAACTGAAAACACTTACTCCTTGCTCTTAACAGGAAAGGTTTTACCAACCCCTGTTGAAGAGATTTGATTGAGGAGAGGGGTAGGTGTGATACTAAATAGGTTTATAACAAACTAAATTCGATAATGTATTGAAACTCTTCTTTGCTGTATATGATACTTTCTTACTCTTTTGTTTTGTTAGATTTTAACCAGATATAAAATATTTGAAGTTCAAATCAAAGTCAGGCTTATAGTAGCAATGAGAGATGCAAATGGACATCCAGTATTAAAGGCTAATTTTTTAAATGGTTAAATAGATCAGCCCTGGGATTTCTTTGGAAGGAATGATGCTAAAGCTGAAAGTCCAGTACTTTGGCCACCTCATGCGAAGAGTTGACTCATTGGAAAAGACTGATGCTGGGAGGGATTGGGGGCAGGAGGAGAAGGGGACGACGGAGGATCAGATGGCTGGATGGCATCACCGACTGAATGGATGTGAGTTTGAGTGAACTCTGGGAGTTGGTGATGGACAGGGAGGCCTGGCGTGCTGCGATTCATGGGGTGGCAGAGAGTCGGACACGACTGAACTGAACTGAACTGATATAAAATGAATATGGGTCATAGATTTTAATTAACTCATTAGCAAGATGTTGCAACCTTTTCAAAGATGAATCCAAAGAAAAATATATAAACATCAAGAATACTGAAAACAATTACAAATAGTTGCAAAAAACAACTCATTATCCATAGGGAAATAATCAGTTGCATTCCACTAAACATAATTTCCATCTTGATGGAAACTCTTTTGTCTAATTATCAGTTCTCTAAAATTTATAGGATTATGAAATAGCTTGAAGGCAATGAAAGATTGAGATAATCTGAAAGCTGATTCAGACAGTATACTTACTAATCTTCTTGATTCATTTCAAAGTTTTTCACAGTTTTTCCCCCATTACATAAAACTGAATATAAAATGCAACCCTCAGCCTAATTATATAAATGGGATGTCTTTTTTCAGGTATATGTGTTTCAAAAAAGGTAGAGAAAGCTTCTGGCTGTCCCAAACTTGAGCAGTGGGAACTTCCTTAAGTCTGCCTTGTGAATCCACCTAAGGATCAGAGGTGAATCGATAGGAGGAAGCCTTACCAAAAATCTTGTATTTGTGAACAAATGAGGGATTTCTTGGGAATTAATTCATCCTAAGCAAAGACTAAGCTAAGCATGATTTTGTAACAGAGAGATAGGCATTGAAGAGGAGGGGTGATACTGACTATAAGGAAAAATGTCTGTTTTCTAATTTATTTCCAGGCTTTTCCCCAAATGCCAGTACTGTAAGTAAATTAAAATACAGAAATCTTTGTAAAACTCTGTGATATTGGACCCAAGTTGTTGATGTTGAACCAAGTTGAACACAAAAAGGAGACACTCTCCCCTTTTCAATTTTTTACATCAGAGTTGCAGTAAATTGTTAGTAAGGAGGTAAAAAATAAAGGGAGGAAAATGTCATTAATTAGAGAAGAATAGTTTGAACAGGCTATCAGATATTAATTACTATCCATAACCAGAGAATCCACTAACTTGTCTAATATTCCATAAAGGGAAATTGGATATTGGCAATGTGGAAGAATGTGGAATATGATAGTACACAAAATCAAGCAACCCAAATTGTAAAACTCATGCTATGGTTTACGTTGGTCTATGCTAATATTAATACAAAAATTGCAGATTTACATATTTCTCAAATTCACTCGCTTCTTTCCATTCTCAGTGTAATTATCCTAGACCAAACCACTATCTTCTTCCACTGGGACTATGCAGAAAGCCTCCTTAGAGTTAAAGGAACAAATCATACATTAAAAACTGTGGAAAACCTTTAGCAGCTTCCCATGGACTTTCAAATAAAGCCTTCATATGTCCTAGAGGATTGCACTCCATCTCATCCATACTTGCCTCTCTATTCTCAGTTCATCCACTTTCTCTCTTCTGTAATCCACTGTCTGTCTCTCCATATCTTAGTAAATGGATCTACCTTCCTCTTTGGATAGCAGGTTTCTCTGTTTAGTAATGAATAGGAGATAGCTAAGAAAAAGAAGTGGAAAGAATGTTCTAAGGTAAACCCCTACTTCAAGCTACATGACATAGTCCACGAAACACTATGTTTCTCTGTAATTCAGTATTCTGTTACTTAAATATTTTTAATAATTCATTTTGCAATGTCTTTCTCACTCTAGATGTTAAGTGCATAAAAGCAAAAATGCATGGAATTTAATAGGAAGGAATCAAGTGAAATATACATCGATTAATATCAAAATGATTTGAATACTATCTTTGAGGTATCTTCCACTCTCATAGATAGAATTATATTCATATCCTATCATTCTCTGTGTGACAGTGTTTTTGCTCACTTTACTTGCATTAGGTGTGGTTTCTTTGCATTAGGTTATATGAAATCTCATTGAATCACAAGCAGTGGTAGATAGATTTTGTTTCTTCGTGTTTTTCAATGAAAGTGAAAGTCACTGAGTTGTGTGCGACTCTTGTCCTGAATTCTCCCAGGCCAGAATACTGGAGTGGGTAGCTATTCCCTACTCCAGGGGATCTTCCCAACCAAGGGATCAAACCCAGGTCTCCACATTGCAGGAGGATTCTTTACCAGCTGAGCCACCAGGGAAGCCCAAGAATATTGGAGTGGGTAGTCTATCCCTTCTCCAGCAGATCTTCCCGACCCAGGAATAGAATCGGGGTCTCCTGCATTGCAGGTGGATTCTTTACCAGCTGAGCTACCAGGGAAGCCCACAATACTGATACACAAAACATTTAGACCTTCTGCAATCTGAGTGCTGTTGAATCCTTTCTAGTTTCCTGGGCTTTGCCTGTAGAAACAAATGTCAACTCCAGAATGAAAGCCTTCAATACTAATAAATGGGCATAGAGCCTGAGCTTGAGAGTAGACTCACTGGCCAGGTCAGGAGATGTCCTTTTGTAAGTTCTAGGCAGCATCACTGCCTTCTGTAGAGTTGTGAGTGCCAGGAAACACCTTAGAGGTTCCTTTGGACTTGGAATTGGTCAATCCTGCTTTAGAAGAGATTTAGATCAGGGAGTGCATGGACTTTGGATGGCCCCATTTCAGGGACCAATGATTCATGGGCACAGTTTCTACCAATAGCAGGAAATCTTTGAGGACACTCTTGGGACTGCTGTATCATACATTCCCACCCATTTTAAGTTATCCAATCCTGAGACTGCAAACCGGCAGCGTATGGGCAAGGATTGGGCTTCCAGATGTATTTTGTTCATCTTGTACAGTACTTGAAGAATTGTTCAGTCTCATATAAGAACACAGAACTTGAAAGAACATATAAGAACTCTTGCTTGAAAAATTAGATCAGGCCACATTGTCACAGGGAGCAGGGGGATCGTGGTGGAGAGTAGCTGCCTCCCTCATGCAGGGGGGTCTCACTCCCTGTTGGTGAGCATGGAACTTACTCACTTCTTTTATAGGCTATTGTTTTGTGACCCTTTTCCTGAACTGATCATCTCATTTCACACTGAAGAAACCATCTCTTTCTGGGAATAGCTTTGGGGAGAGAGAAATGGAGTGAGATGAACTGGCCACAATTAATACAGTGCAGATTCAGGGCTGGAGTTCCAGCCCATTTCTCTCTCTGCCATAGCACACTGTGGGCATCTCTGTTTAGACTCTACTGTGTCAGGGGGTAAAATACGGGATGCTCCCACTCAGTTATCATCAGAGAGATGCCTTTCCCAAAGTCACACTGCTTATAAATGGATAAGAGTGACTGGTCTTGCAATTACTTCTACATCCCACATAGTACGTAGGAGTGTAAATAAATAGTGCCTCAGCATGGAATTGAATTACATGGCATAGAGTAGAAATCATAATCAGGAATTAAAACTGAGTTAGATTGAATGCCCTTTTAAAGATGGTCTTATCACTATATTTTCTTCCTACGCCTTCTTGTCATTTGGTTACATTGTATCCAGCCAAACACATTAACCAGATGAGCAGGGCTACATATTGTTTTCACAGGAAATCCTCCCTTCCTCCTTCAGTTTACCTAAAAGGATGAGAAGTGTGGAGGGGGGGTTGCCAGTGTATACATACACATGCCGATGTATATATTTATACACCACGTGTATGCATACACACACATGTCTGTAAAACAATATGTGCTCACTGCCGCATCTGGCTTTCTGTGAAGTCTTAACCTCTGCCCCCTCACAGCTGTGTTGGCTCAGAGTTTAGAGCAAGGCTCACACGACTCCCTGAAGAACATATGTTTCTAAGCAGCCCTCTTGTTCTCTATCCTTTCTTTGCAGAGGGAGTCATAAAAGGCTACCCCCTAGGACCTTGTATTGCTGGTAGCCCTGCTTCCCAGGAAGAATTTCTCATGGTTGAAAAAACCAGACCCCAAAGACGGAGTTGGTGTGAAAAAGCATGCTCTGTAATCGGCCTTCCTCACCTTTCCTCCCCAGCTTGCACACACAGGAGTTGGCAGTGTTTTACTTTTTAATTGCTTACACTCTTCTGATTGACTGCTTTGTTAGGAAAAAGGGAACTGGCAACCTTGGACAAGAGTGAGTTTCTCAGCTTCATTGTTTCAGAGTAGCAGATGAAAGATTCAGTGGCTATCCAAGACACTGGTTCATCTTCAACACCTTGGCCATCACTTCCACAAATGCTGTCTTTATAGACTTGGGTCTAGTTGGTGGGTTTTGAGAGGTCCACCTCCATTACAAAGGGTCTGCCAGTGCTGCTTGACACAGCTCCTGCACGCCACAGGTGGGAAGTAAATGCCATGAAACAACAGATGTTCCAGTTGCTGCTGTGCTTTTGTTTGGGGCACAGGTCATGTATTTGCTGTTATGGTTATGTTAATGGTTGCATGATAATATACTTTTAACAAATTAAAAATATCCTTAAGACAGTGTGCTTAGTAGGGCACAGCTGGGCCTCCCAGGTTTTATAAACTAGGTGACATCTTAACAGTACCTGAGACCTTTGGATTCCACCGACTGAGAATTATGTGATAACTGCTGCTGCTGCTACTGCTAAGTCACTTCAGTCGTGTCCGACTCTGTGTGACCCCATAGACGTCAGCCCACCAGGCTCTCCTGCCCCTGGGATTCTCCAGGGGAGAATACTAGAGTGGGTTGCCATTTCCTTCTCCAATGCTTGAAAGTGAAAAAGTGAAAGTGAAGTCGCTCAGTCGAGTCTGACTCTTAGCCACCCCGTGGACTGCAGCCTACCAGGCTCCTCCATCCATGGAATTTTCCAGGAAAGAGTACTGCAGGGGAAGAAAATTCATCAGTTCTATAGTCACAGACTGCTGGATTTCGCACATTTAATTCATCTCTTTTCTCCACTTTCCAACATCTTCTCCAGTCTTTCCTAGATCATTAAAACACTCAAGAGTGTTATTTAATCTCTCTTTCTCTTGGAAACCCCATTCATTGAAAAAAAAAAAAAATCCAGTTGGCTTTATCTACAAAACAACAAAAAAAGCAGACTCCAGTAAATTTTTATCAGTGCTTTCATGTCTACCTGCCTTTTATCATAGTCCTGGAGAAACAGTGAAAAATTGTCAGCTAAATCATATTTAGCATGGACTTTTCACAATCACATTCGAACTGATCTTGCTTCCAAGTCACCCTTTTAAAACCTGTTCTTCAAACAGAGCTAGAGGGATCCTTTGGAAAAATATAAGGCAGATCATGCTCTCTCTATTTGGAATCCTCTAGTGATTTTTTTTTTTTTTTTTTTGGTCATTCAGTGCAAAAACCGAAGTCCAAGTTATGGTTTCCAAGACTGGAGGTGACTGAACTTCCATTTCTTCTTTCACATCACCTCCCAAGTGGCAGGATAACTTCTTTCCTCTTTTCTTAGTTTAGTTCACTATTAAGATACCGCCTTGTCAGAGAGACACACTGAGGTACATCCTGCCTCTGCTGTTCATCCTCAGCCTGCCTTTTTTTCCCCTCTATAGCATTAGAAACCATCTAACAAATTACATGGGGTCTGGGCTTCCCTAGTGGCTCAGTTGGTAAAGAATCTGCCTACAATGCAGGAGACCTGGGTTCAGTCTCTGGGTTGGGAAGATCCCCTGGAGAAGGGAATGGCTACCTACTCCAGTATTCTGGCTGGAGAATTCCATGGAGTCACAAAGAGTTGGACACGACCGAGTGACTTTCACTTTACTGAATGGCACTAGTACTAAAGGATCCGCCTACCAATGCAAGGGATGTAAAAGATGGAGGTTCCGTCCCTGGTTCTGAAAGATCCCCTGGAGGAGGAAATGGCAACCCACTCCAGTATTCTTGCCTGGAGAATCCCATGGACAGAGGAGCCTGGTGGGCTACAGTCCATGGGGTCACAAAGAGTCACCATTGAAGCAACCTAGCACACACACATGTGACAGATTATATATTCACTTGATTTCTTGTTAATCTCTATTCCCTCTCCTCTCACCAGAAAGCATATTTTATAAGAGGTACTTTGTTGCATTCACTGTTTTACATATGGTTTTTCATATGTTGACAGGTTCAGAGTAAGAGGTGAGTTAACATGGCTGAAATGGATGAATGGGTGGGGTTGGCTGGATCAGGAAAGGGAGACTCTCAGAGCCAGTGGCTGAGCTGCCAGGAGAATATGCAGGATGCTTCTTAGCCCAGGTCTAGAGAATAAGGAAGGTGGCTAAATGGCTCAAATAGAGACCTGGAGGTGTCAAAACTGGTAAAGTAGGGCCAAATTGAGTTACCAATCTAAGGACTGGAAGGTAA
Source organism: Bos indicus (assembly GCF_029378745.1). Lineage (NCBI taxonomy): Eukaryota > Metazoa > Chordata > Mammalia > Artiodactyla > Bovidae > Bos > Bos indicus. Next base: position 18,979,188 of record NC_091773.1, on the reverse strand, counting down.
GTAGCCAGAAAAAACAAAGAGTAAAATCCACCTGATGCTGAGTTGATTTTCATTGAACACTTTTACTATGAACATGTATTAGTTTCTATGGCTGTCATAGCAAAAGGCCACCACACACTTGGTGGTTTAAAGCAACAACAAAAAACTGTATTCTGTAAGCAGTCCTGGAGGATGGAAGTCTAAAATCAGTGTTGGTGGGGTTGTTCTTCCTGTGAAGCCTCCAGAGAAGAAAGCTTCTTTGCCTTTTCTAGCTTCAGGTGACTTCAGGGTGTGGCGTCACCTGTAGCAGCAGACTTCCCATTTCCACCTTTGTCTTCATATGGCCTTCTTCCCTTGGTCTCCATGTGTTTTCTCCTCTTCTTATGAGGGTGCCAGTCATTGGATTTAGGGCCCACTCTAATATAGTATGATCTCATTTTGACCTAATTATATCTGTGAAGACCCTGTTTTCAAATAAGGTCACATTCTGAGTTTGTAGATGAGTGTGAATTTTGGGAGGATACTATTGAAGTCACTGTAATGCTCAAACCCTTTGTATGGCTTGTATCTTTGGTGTCATGGTGGTAAAGAACCTGCCTGCCAATTCAGGAGGTGCAAGAAATGTGGGTTTGATCCCTGAATCAGGAAGATCCTCTGGAAGAGGAAATGGCAGCCCACTCCACTATTCTTCCCTGGAGAATTTGATGGACTGAAGAGCCTGGCGGGCTACAGTCCATAGGGTTGCCTTGTGCGTACAGACATCGTTAGTGAACTTTATGCATAAAGCCAATATATGACTTTACATATAAAATCAATATATAATTTTCCTTAAAGATAGTGACTGGAGCAGGACAGACTGGGTCACTCAACCTGAGGCTGCACCTGATGAAAGTTCTTATTAGCTTAAATACTTACTAAGGACCTTATTAATATTGCTAACTCTATTACTTGTATTCTGTTTATTTTATAAGATTATTGTTTCTTGCATTGCCAAAATATGTGATTGAGCCTCTGATAAGAATAGTGATAACCAGGTAACCTGAAACGACTGACCAAATATATTGTTATATAATGTCAATGGTCATAATAGTGTAACTCTAGATATGGTATAAAGCCACAAGAGGGAACCATATCTGGACCATAACAGACTAGTAAAATGGACAGTCCAGAGGCTTGGCTACTGTTAACATGACCTATTCCAGTAATTGGAGAAGGCAATGGCACCCCACTCCAGTACTCTTGCCTGGAAAATCTCACAGATGGAGGAGCCTGGTAGGCTGCAGTCCATGGGGTCGCTAGGAGTCGGACACGACTGAGTGACTTCACTTTCCCTTTTCACTTTCATGCACTGGAGAAGGAAATGGCAACCCACTCCAGTGTTCTTGCCTGGAGAATCCCAGGGACGGGGGAGCCTGGTGGGCTGCCGTCTCTAGGGTCGCACAGAGTCGGACACGACTGAAGTGACTTAGCATAGCATAGCACAGCATTCCAGTAATAGCACTTCAAGTGACCTGTCAATGAAATGCTTGCCTGACCTGAGAATGAGCATTCCTAGTGCCATGGTACAAACTGGTCATAAACCACTTCCCAAAACATAGTCAAAATTAAGATTAAAAAAAGACAGAGTTACAAAATAAGGAATATTGTATGCCATCTAGTTCTACAAGAATTAAGTCATTAGCCACTGTAGTCCCTGACCTACAGAAAGAAATTCAGGGTGAAGATCAGCTTGAGACACTTGGTGCTCTGCAAAAACTGACTCTCAGATAATTATTTTCTAGAGAAAATTTTATGAACCCAGTTTCTCACATCTTCCCATAGTTAGAAAAGTGCTAAAACCATTAATTAAGACATCTGTTCCTCTTGAATTCAGTTACCCTCTGCCAAGACGGGTGTTGGCTGCACATATCCCTTCTCCAAAGTCTTATGTATACACTGGCTTCCCCCCTTACCTGTAGAGCTTTCTGAGAGACTAACTCCTGGGTTATAATTCTTAGATTGGCTCAAATAAAATTTTCCATTTCTTTCTTAGATTAACTATTGATGAATTTTTTGTTATTATGGACAACATTTTACAGACACAGAAGCTAAGGCCCAGAGAACTTCAATAAACTGTCTGAAATCAGATAGCTAGAAAATGGATTCAAACCTAACTAGATCTGACTCCACAACCCATCTAGTTTGATCCTTTGACTATACCATGTTGACTCCAATCCTTACCACAATAATATGTTCAGAATAGATTTGATGGTTAGAAAAGTTCTTATTTTAATAACCCTGTATTTAAAACCATGGAACTGTGCCACTGTGTGCAATGCTTACTTGTAACTGTTCATAGCACTTTCACAAATCACTGGGCGAAAATTCTAACATCACAAAAATGGGAGAGACCCAACCCACGAGTCCTTTAGTCCTGAGATCACTATTCAGGGAAGCTCTCCCTCGGGGTCTGGAAGAGAGGAGGAGAGTTAAAGCAGCTCTCCGCCCAGACACTGAGGAACCACTGCCAAGACAGTCTTCACCTTGGCCAGAGTGTGAAACTGAAGGCAATTGTCAAATGAACTAGGACCACCTCGGGATCTGCTTTAGGCTAGAATGCCCTCAAAAGGAAACCCCAGTCATCACAGCACAGCAACTGGCTCATATCTGCTCAGAATGACGTGTACAGTTTTATGGGCTTATTTGTAGTAAGAAGCCAAAAAAATATTATACCTTATCATGGTTTTTCCCCTGACCTTTATAAATAATGTGCATGGCAGCTACAAGCAAAATTTCTTTTATGATTTCCTCTGTGAAATACTTTTCAACTATCCAGGCTGGGAATATATTTACTTCTGTGATCTAAATTCTCTCCCTGGTTTGCATTAGCTTTTACCAAACCTCTGGCCTAGAATTTATCATTGGTTGAAAGCCAGCTGGTCAACAAGAACATTTAAGAGTTTGTCTTTGTTTAGTTTCCCCTTTCTAGGAATTTAAACACAAATGAGACATTTCAGTGTTCTGAGATGGCATCTGTTTCCTTCTTTCTGCAGCTTCTCTTTCCTCCACTCCTTTTAGCTCTTCATCCCTTACCCTGCCTCCCTCTCCTCCTCATCTCCTTTCCTCTCTCTTTCCTCATCCATCTTTTTCTCTCTCTTGCCTCTCCCTCTTATCCTTGCCCCAACTGTCTCTCTTTATCTCTGTCCCCTGTCTCTCCAGCCTTTCTTAATCATTTTGATATTTGTCAGATCCATGTAGCCTTATTAAGCCAAGCAATTAGGTTTTTTTTTTTTTTTGGTCAAATGTCTTAAAAAATAATTTCCGCCAACTCCCTAGCTTCCAGTGTGCATTGGTGCCAAGAAAGTCCAGAATGTTTACTCTGCTGAGAAAATTAATTGTGACTTTCAGGCATAAACCTTCTTTCAACTTCCCTTCCAACTCCTCTGGACTTTTGGATAATCCACACTCATCCTTTTTTTCCTCACTGATATTTCAGAAATGCTCATCTCTTTCTTCTTCCTCAATTGCCCACTCTATAAAATTTTATTTTTTTTTTCTCTGCCTAGAAGCATTCTAAATATCTCTTGCCTAAAAAAAATCTCTCCCTACCCTTCCTTTTCTTCCTTTCATTCACTACTTAATCCTTGAAATAGTAAACTTGACTCTCGGTCCTCTTTTGCCCACTTGTCTTTTGCCCCTTTATATGCTAAATACTAATTTCTGCTACTCCTTCTACAAAACTCACTAGTCTTCAAAAATTGTTTTTGCAAGGTTAATCAAGTATCTGTTATCAATACATCTGATAGTCTCTTTTCCTCTCAAGTAACTTCACTTGAATTTTCTACAGTTTCATGCTTTTATTGACCAATCATGCCACCTTTGTTAAAGGTATTTTGTGTCTTAGCTTGTAGAGACTTTCTCCTGATTCTTTGAAATCCATGTACTTTATAATTCCTCCTCAGATCCCTATAGTGCATCCTTTAATTTGTTCCATCCTCTAAGCTTTATTTCAGACAGTGTGATCCTTGGTTGCTTCTCTTCTCCTCTCCTCTCTCTTCCCACTGGTTTGTCTTCAAGTGTTTCCAGATCTTCAGTTATTATCTAGAGTCATGTTCCCAAAGGACAAATCTGCACCATAGGCACCTAGGGGTTAACAAGTTTGGGGATTTTGGGAAACAGAATTTCCATAGACATAACCTGCCACAGTGGCAATAGATTTGGGTTGTCCTATAAGAAGTGGCAAAATGGAGGAAGGATACACATGTATCCTTTTCAGATACATGTGTGGATTTCTAGACATACCCATGAAAGGTGGGTAGGGATAGCAGGGAATTTTTAGGTGGCTATATGTGTTATGGAGAATGGGGCATGAAATGTAGAATACTGTGTATGATATGATTTCACATGGATCTACACTTTGGTAAGGCTCCTGTACAATCTGGTCACACTGCAATTTTTTACAGATACGTAAATCAAATGCTCTGGAGGGCTTCGGAGTCAGGGCAGCTCAGAAGCATCCCAGCTGCAAGTCTAGTGGAAGGCTCCATTTGTAAACTCCTCTGAGGAGGGCTGCTGACTTTCCTGCTGGAACTGCTACTTTGAGGAAGGTTTGTGACAATGTCAGATCTTGGGTTTTGCTTAATCCATCGGTCGTGTCCAATTCTTTGAGACCTTTTGGACTATAGCCCACTAGGCTCCTCTGTCCATGGGACTTTTCAGGCAAGAATACTGGAACGGGTTGCTATTTCTTTCTCCAGAGGATCTTTCCAACCCAGGGATCTTGCATCTTTCATGTCTCCTGCACTGAAGGCAGATTCTTTACCCACGCAGCCATTGGGGAAGCCCTGATCTTGGATTGCAGGGCTTTATTTCTCAAGGCTGCTTGGGGGATGTTCCTGGTGGTCCGGTGGGTAAGGATTCAGGGGGCCCGGTCCAATCCCTAGTCAGGGAACTAGACCCCACATGAGGCAGTTAAGACCTGGTGCAGCCAAATAAATAAATATTTTAAAAATGAAAGGACTGCTTGGGGCTTATGTACCATTTCAAAGTAGAAAATGTGGGGTGGGACTCAGGCCTTCACAGGGAGTCCATTGGAAATGAATCTGGGCCTGGGTGGTGAATCCATCTGTGATGGCCCTGGGCAATTCTGGTTTCTGGTCTTGTCTTCTTGTCAGCTATTTGTTTTTGTTAGGGTAGTGATCGCTCCTTTGATTCCTAGTTTTGTTGTTGTTTTAATTAGAGTTCACTCACTAACACTGTGCTTCTAACATTAACTTCATTCAGACTTGGCCTCTTCTATAGTAGTTGCCTAAGTAGCTGCACTTTATTTTGCTTGTGCTTCAATAAACAAAGATATTCTGCTGAAAAAAAAATATTATTTCAACACTAGAACCAGAATGTTTCAGTCGTCCTAATTAACACTCCTTATGATCTAGAATCGGAGAAGGCGATGGCACCCCACTCCAGTACGCTTGCCTGGAAAATCCCAAGGACGGAGGAGCCCGGCAGGCTGCAGTCCATGGGGTGGCTAAGAGTCGGACAGGACTGAGCGACTTCACTTTCACTTTCCTGCATTGGAGAATTAAATGGCAACCCACTCCAGTGTTCTTGCCTGGAGAATCCCAGGGACCGGGGAGCCTGGCGGGCTGCGATCTATGGGGTCGCACAGAGTTGGACATGACTGAAGCGACTTAGCAACAGCATGATCTAGAATGTAACACTCCTTATGATCTTGTAACTATGTTTGAAATTTCTCTAGTTCCTATCGTTCTCAAACTTAAAGGTATATTACAATGTGTGTGGAAAAACATATATTCTTGGGCTCAAACCCTAAAGTTTCTAATTCAGTGGACCTGCAATGGGAGGTGAAAATCTGTGTCTCTCATAAGTTCCTGAGTGAAGTTGATGCTTCTGGTTTTGACCTTACACTGAGGATAACTGTTCCAGTTTATGAAGTCCCTTGGAAAATATCAGAAACCATTGTTATCTCGGGTAATAAAGGTTATACACAGAAAACTTTGAAACATCTTTTTCCTTCCTTTTTACTTTTTCATCTGTTTCCTTTTCTTTATGAATTTTTTTTTTTTCTTTTCCTTTCCCTCTCTCCCTCCTTTTCTTCTACTTAATCCCCACAGAACATTTTCCTACTGGGTACCCAGGTACGGAGGAATGGTACCCATTGATTCCTTTAGACCCATCAACAGAATATTCCTAGAATTCAGATAAATGATGGATCCAACCAAGTGAAATTTTGAGGTTTTATATCCAAAATCAAATTAATTTGATTTTTAAAGTCAAATTTACTACATAGTCTTTAGGAGAGTTTTTGCTGTTGAGAGCAAATTTACCCTGCACTTTTGAAACAACTTATTTCAAGGCTGGGAATCTGAACATGCTAAAATTCAAAACAGAATCCTTCAAGTTAAAACACGTGTCATGTCAATGAACCATTTCTTGAAATGTTACCCTTTGGCCTCTCTCTATTTAGTGTAGTAAAGCCTTGATTAATCATATGAAACCAACCAAACTGAGCCATTAATTGCCTGATTTTTTTTAGAAAGTCAATCTGAGCAAACATACTAATTTCAGAGATTTATTTTAATAATAATAATAATAATATGTACCTTTAGATCTGTTCACACTGAACTCAAGCTCTTACATTTTCTTCACATATAATTTCGGCAACAGAATTCAGAGTTACTAATACTCAGAAACTAAAGTTTCAAGCTTAAAAGATAAAAGTTACCCAGAGCTGACTGCTTAAGGCAGGAAAGTAGGTGATTCATTATTAAAACAAATAAACAAAAATAAGTGAGCAGTGCTGGTATGGGGGCAATAGGGTATGATGAATAGCATCCTTGGGACTGGATTAATATACCTTCCTGGGGTCAAGTTGTCCTGTCATGGCCAAAAAGTGGGACCTTGGATATATTGCCAAATCATCTTTCTGGCTTTGGGTTTAACATCATTTATGACAGTATTGGCAACCCACTCCAGTATTCTTGCCTGGAGAACCCCATGGACAGAGGAGCCTGGCAGGCTACATACAGTCCATGGGGTTGGAAGAGTTGGACATAACTTAGCAACTAAACCATCACCATCATCATGACAGTATTATGAATATCAAAAATTATTGATAACCCTTTTTAAAATATAAAGGACTGTGGACATTGTGATAGGGCATTTTTGAAATTGGTCCCCGTGACCTCACCTGCTAGCATTTATGCCCTTGTCTGATCATCTTTTCTGGTGTGTTAGCTTGATGTAATGACTTGCTTCTAATAAATAGAATATAACAAAAGTGATAGGATTTCACATTCAAATTAGGTTGTAAAAGATTGTGACCTCTCTCTCTTTGTCTGCTTTTCTTGTTTACTTGCTCTGATGAAGCAAGTTGCCATACTGTGAGTTACCCTATGAAGCACCTCATGTGGCAAGGACTGGAATGCTTCCTCCAGCCACCAGTCAGCAAGGTCAAATAATCCATGAGATATTGAATCCTGCCAACAACCACAGGAGGGAGCTTGAAGGTTGACCTTTCCCTAGCTGAGTCTACAGCCACAGTCACCAACTTGATAGTCTGGGACAATGCTTGAGGCAGAGAATCCACACAATTTACTCCCATATTCCTGATCTGCAAAAATAGGGAGATAATAAATGTGTGTTGTTTTAAAAAACTATGCTTTACAGTAATTAATCAGGCAGGTATAGATAATCGATACAAAAATGAAAAGTGTTGTAATTTGAAAATTTGAAGGTTTTGGGGGAAAATGGTAGCCACTTAGTTGGATTGTTCTAAGTCTAAATGTACTACGCATCAATAATTACACATCAGAAGTGCTTAACATAGTGGCGGCCAGTAGTAAATGTTTAATGATATTCACACTTAGCATAAATTTTCTGTCAGAAACCTGTCCTACTGCAATGGTGATCTTATTATATACCCATGTGGACTGTGGTTTGTATTTGACACAGATTAGAGAAACTTTTGCTTTAAGATGGAGTGGAGTTCTGGTTGGGGATAAAATTGCTGAATGAAATAGCACCTCTTGTGCTTTTAAGCTTCCCTTTGTGGGAAGCTCAAAGTGGGAGTACTCACTAGCTATACTTGTTAAAATGAAAAATCCTCAACATCAATATTTAACATTTAACAGGGAAAGACAAAATCACAACAAGATGCATACCTACCAGAAAAATTAAAACTCACCCTGATGCGTCATGGAACTCTCATGGATAGAGAAAGAAAAAAATAGTAAAACCATTTTGGAAAAGTGTTTTAGAAGTTTCCTAAAAGAAGCAGTTGGAGAAGGCAATGGCACCCCACTCCAGTACTCTTGCCTGGAAAATCCCATGGGTGGAGGAGCCTGGTAGGCTGCAGTCCATGGGGTTGCTGAGGGTCGGACATGACTGAGCGACTTCACTTTCACTTTTCACTTTCACGCATTGGAGAAGGAAATGGCAACCCACTCCAGTGTTCTTGCCTGGAGAATCCCTGCTGTCTATGGGGTCGCACAGAGTCGGACACGACTGAAGTGACTTAGCAGCAGCAGCAAAAGAAGCAGTTAACTTAAGCAGTTAAACCCACAGTTACCCTATGAGGTAGCTTATCAACTTCTCAGTGTTTACCTAAGAGAAATACAACCATATGTCCACTAAGTTTGGTACAAGACTGTTCCTAGCACCTTCATTCATAATACTGAATCAGTTCATTATCAGGAAAATGGGTAAACAGACTATAATATTAAGATGATGGAAAACTACTTAGCAATAAAAAAAAGAACTTTTGAGACACCTAGTAGTATGAATCTCCAAACATTGGGCTGAGTGAAAGAAGCAAGGTGCAAAAAGAGTTATTACTAACTTACATACTTACTATATGATTACATTTAGATGATATTCTAGAAGAGGTAAAACTAATCTATGGTGACAGAAACCAGAAGAGTGGCAGCTTTTCTGTGTAGGTGGGAGGAATAGTGGGATCGACTGGGAAGAGGCGTGAAGAAACCTGCTGGGATGATGGAAACTTTTCGTATCTTGATAGAGGTTTAGGATGTATGGATGCCTGCATTTGCCAAAACTGATAGAACTGTACATTAGGGACTTGTTTACTTCACTTTACGTAAACTATTAATGTATCTAAATGTTAGAGATACTGGCTTTGAGTAAGTGCAGGCTTGTGTTGGATTTTGAGAAGAAAGAGAAGTGTATGTGTGACTTATCTTGCAATCATGAGAGAAACATTATGGTGATTAAGTAACCATGCCCACTTGGGGAAAAATATGAAAAAAGATAGAAGGCACTAAATAAAACATTTTCTTTAAAAACTTCCTAAAAATCCCTTAAAAGCATACAGTGTTTTTATTAGGGACACATAAAGATAACAATATCAGTTTTTGCTTTGATCTAGATTCTTACTTGGCAAGTATCTGAGTGTCAGGTGGAGTAAACATGACTAGGTTGCTCTACATTATGAGAATTGACTGTTTTGCAATCATCTGGAAAGTTTAAACAATCCACATATTAACCACTGTAGTCCAACCCAACATGTCAATGTTATCTTGCTACCTTGTAACCAAAGAGGGGAAAAAAAAAAAATCACTTTTTTTTTTTTTTTTTTACCTTTAACATTAATTTGGTCACAATCATGTTCAGGTGCAAAAAAAAAAAAAAAAAGAATCTTGCTCAATACGCTTGTTTCACTGGCCTTTGTAAACATAACACTGTTAGTTACAACACTATGTGTGAAAGTTACATTTTGAAGACTTTCATTTCTTCCCTTTGTAGGCTTACCGTCCAATGCTGGCTGTGGAGTTATTGCTGTGCTTGCATTGATGCTAGTGGTTTACCATTAATGAAAGCATTCAGATATCTGTGGGTGGACTCAAGAAAGAAGATGGCACCAGATAGCATGTGGTTAGTAAAACAAAGCCAAATATTGTGCAGTAGAAACCTAAGCCCAACCAAAATAGATCTTTTCATGGAGAAAGTGGGGTTTTGAGCCTCAGCTGTTATGTTTAGTCTGATTCTGTGAGATATCAAGGAACAATGTTTGGATACATTCAACTGCGGTGGGCCTTTGTGGCATTTTTTCCTTGCTAAAGGAATAATTTGGGGGTACTTTCTGACTGTTATTACAAGCTCAATTAACTCTGGGTTCTGGTAGTAGAATCAGAATGCTGGTAGGACAGGAATACTGGAAAACAGTCAATCAAGACAAATAATAGAGTTCAGTAAGCAAGTTTATACACTGATTGATATTTTTATTAGCCATAAGACTGTGGTTAATACTATTCACTATTGATTATTGTCTATTCATAGCATTATGGCAATTGGGCCAACTCTGTACTGGAAAGTTGAAGAAAATAGAGTTAATTCTGAATACAGGCATATCTTGTTTTCTTGTGATCTGTTTTATTTATCTAGCTGTTTCTTCATCACAGGGATAGAGAACTAAAGTGTTGATAATCCCCGTGTTCCTGCAGTTTAAATAGCTCTGATGAACTTCAGTCCCCAAGAAATGTTCTTTTCATGTCTGTTGCCATCAGCAGTGACAGGAAATGCAGGACTCTTTTCTTATATTCTTGATTTTTTGGCAGAGCATTGTGAGGGGAAAAGTCTTTTTAGTTCACTGTTTATTTGGATATACTTATCTCAGAAAATAACCCAACATTTCACAAGTCTAGATTTTTTCTGAGGGGTTTAAAATGAGCTTATAGCTGTCCTTTATAGAGAGTCCAGGTAGTAAAACATCCAAGCATGGAAAACATTTAATGGGAGATGTCCCTGGTACTGGCAAACTATTTACAGCTATTTTCATTCCACCATTTCATCTGGTATATCTCTTTTGAGTGGCTCACTTAAAACTGTCAGAGTTTTGTGAAACTCACCAGGGACAGCCTTTAAAGACCTCTTAATTATGTAAATTGAGGATCACTATAGCTTGCCAGATAACATAGTGATTATTTTTAAAAAATCCTCAGGCAGGAGCACCCAAAATATAAAATCTTTTCCTCTCCACTGCAAGAACTAGAATTCTTGCCCGAGGCTCATTTTTAATAAAGGTCCCTTTATTACCAATCGCCAGCTGAATGAATTAAGCTTTTTTTTTTTTAATCAAACCAACAAATCAATCCCCTTCCAAAATGAAGGTCTCATTTTTTCCCTCTGATTATTTTTCACTTTGTAACCCATCTTGAAGTTCATCTCATTATCCTCATCATTATCAAAAACATGTATTGCCGATGGGCAGTAGAGTTACAAGCAAAGGAAAATACAGAACAGATTACTCAGAATGTAAAAGAACATTTGGTTGACTAAGATGCTCATTGATTTTCTCTAAACTCTCCCCCCTCCTCTTGGTTTTATATATACTGATTTTGTTGATTAGGTCATTTCCTCAAAGGAAAACAATTGGTGCCAGAGACTCTTAAAGATGTGGTAGCACAATTAAGAGTGAGAGGTTTCTTCAATCCTTCAATCAAAGAAGTTGAAGACACAGTGAGAGGGGAGGAAAAGAGGAAGGACACGTGCTGATTAATCTAGTGTTTCAAAGAAATCTTTAAAGAGTTAGGACAAAAAATCCCTTAAGCACTTCGATCAGATATTGGTGGACCTATTGCTGAGAAAGAATTTAAAATGTTCATAACTTTGTGGCCATCACTGTCTCAATTCTTTTCTCTCCAGGAGTAAATGAACTGATTCTAAACACAAAGATTAATTTCTCTAAGTATTTCCACTTACTCCTTGGAAATGCTGCCCTGCTTCCTCTAAAGTAGGGTTTCTCAGTCTTGGCCCTTCTGACATTTTAAACCAAATAATTCTTTGTTGTGGGGCCTGTACTCTGCAGTGTAGAATGCTTACCGGCATTCCTAGCCTCTACCCAGTAGATGTCTGTATAAGAGCTCCTCAGATACAACAACCAAAAATGTCTCTGCTGCTGCTAAGTCACTTCAGTCGTGTCCGACTCTTCGCGACCCCATGGACTGCGGCCCACCAGGCTCCTCTGTCCATGGGGTTTTCCAGGCAAGAGTGGGGTGCCACCGCCTTTGCCAAAAAATGTCTCTAGACACTGCCAAATATCTCTTAGAACACAAATTCACCCCCAGTAGAGATATAGAGGAAGAAAGCACAAATTATAGGTTATACCAGCCAGTCTATAAGTGTGACTGTGTTCTAAATGGAGAACACAATTGATAATAATTTATTGTCTTACAGAGCCCTAGTCACTGGACAAACAGGTATGGTTCAGGAATATTCGGTTAAAAGCACAAAATTGAATCCTATGGCAGACATAAGCAAAATGAAAACTTAAATTCAGTCCTATGAAATGAATCATAGGACTGAAGATAAAGCTAAAGAACCAGATGTCAGAAAGGACAAGAACCAATGAAGCTCCTGTCCTCTGAGAAGTTTCTGTCTGCTTGGTGAAAGGAAATAGTGAATATCTCAGGGCTTATGCATTAGGAAGTCATCTTATTTTCAGCCTTAAAGAAAGCCCGACATTCTAACCTGGGTCACATAACCATCCATTGACCAGGAGCAATGGCAACCCACTCTAGTACTCTTGCCTGGAAAACCCCATGGATGGAGGAGCCTGGTAGGCTGCAGTCCATGGGGTCGCTAAGTCGGACACTACTGAGCGACTTCACTTTCACTTTTCACTTCCATGCATTGGAGAAGGAAATGGCAACCCACTCCAGTGTTCTTGGCTGGAGAATCCCAGGGACGGGGCAGCCTGGTGGGCTGCTGTCTATGTGGTCGCACAGAGTCGGACACGACTGAAAGGACTTAGCAGCAGACAGCCCCTTGAGTATCATACACAAAGACCTCACCTAATGGGACAAAATTTAGAACCATCACACTGGAAATGAATGTATTCTCAGGAGAACAATGACCCTGTTGCTATTCCCTTCAACAGGGTTGGAGAGTAAATATCATTCTTTACAGATGAGGACATTTCAATTCAGTGTGTAAGTAACTTGCACCAGGTCACAAAGTTAGTAAATGGTTAAATCAAGATTGAAATTCAGATGTGCCTGACTTTGAAGTCTCTAATCCTTCCTGCACTTTGCATTGTTCTTATATTTATGGAAATTCTTAGTCACTCATCTATTTGATTAACGACAACAACCAATAAACAGGCATCTGTTGAGGGCCAATGAGATCCAGTTTCATGATGTAAAGTGAATATACTGATTGCTCAGTTGTGCCTGACTCTCAGTCTTGTCCAACTCTTTGTGACCCCATGGACTGGGGTGCCCTTCATTGCTGGCATATTCTTTTCTTTAATTAACGTATTTATTTTAATTGGAGGATAATTGCAATATTGTGGTGGGTTTTTGCCGTACAGTGACATGAATCAGCCACAGGTGCACATATGTCCCCACATCCTGAAACCCTTCTCACGTCCCTCCTCACCCCATCTCTCTGGGTGGTCCCAGAGCACAGGCTTTGAGTGCCCTGCTTCATGCATCGACTTGCACTGGTTTTCTATTTTACATATGGTAATATACATGTTTCAATGCTATTCTTTCATATCATTCCACCCTTGTCTTCTCCCACAGAGTCCAAAAATCTGTTCTTTATATCTGTGTCTCTTTTGCTGCCTTGCAGATAGGATCGTCATTACCATCTTTCTAAATTCCACATATATGCATTAGTATACTCTTTGGTGTTTCTCTTCCTGACTTACTTCACTCTATATAATAGGCTCCAGGTTCATCCACCTCATTAGAGCTGACTCAAATGCATTCTTTTTTATAGCTGAGTAGTATTCTGTTGTGTGTATGTACCACAACTTCCTTATCCATTTGTTGGTTGATGGACATCTAGGTTGCTTCCATGTCCTAGCTATTGTAAACAGTGCTGGGATGAACATTGGGGTACAGGTGTCTATTTCAATTCTGGTTTCCTCAGTGTATATGCCCTGTTCTCCATAGTGGCTGTACCAGTTTGCGTTCCCATCAATGGTGTAAGAGGGTTCCCTTTTCTCCACACCCTCTCCAGCATTTATTGTTTGTAGACTTTTTGATGGTGGCCATTCCGATCGGCAAGAGATGATACCTCATTGTGGTTTTGATTTGCATTTCTCTGATAATGGGTGATGTTGGGCATCTTTTCATGTGTTTATTAGCCACCTGTGTGTCTTCTTTGGAGAAATGTCTCCTTAGTTCTTTGGCCACTTTTTGATTGGGTTGTTCATTTTTCTGGTATTGAGCTGCATGAGCTGCTTGTATATTTTGGTGATTAATTCTTTGTCAGTTGATTCATTTGCTATTATTTTCTCCCATTCTGAAGGCTGCCTTTTCACCTTGCTTGTAGTTTCCTTTGTCATGCAAAACCTTTTAAGTCTCATTTGTTTATTTGTTTTCTGGAAGGTGGGTCATAGAGGACCTTGTGATTTATGTCAGAGTGTTCTGCCTATGTTTTCTGCTAAGAGTTTTATAGCTTCTGGTCTTACATTTAGATCTTTAATTCATTTTGAGTTTATTTTTGTGTATGGTGTTAGAAAGTGTTCTAGTTTCATTCTTTTACAAGTGGTTGACTAGTTTTCCCAGCACCACTTGTTAAAGAGATTGTCTTTTCTCCATTGTATATTTTTGCCTCCTTTGTCAAAGATAAAGTGTCCACAGGTGCATGGATTTATATCTGGGCTTTCTATTTTGTTTCATTGATCTATATTTCTGTCTTTGTGTAGTCAGATTCTTTACCATCTGAGCCACCAGGGAAGCCTTTCAAAGTGAATGAACTATAAACAAATTATTAATACTAGATAGTTTTAGCTCAGGAGAATCTTCATCCAAGTTGGGGAGACAAAGTTAACTATGAAGAATTGAGAGAATAAGATTGCATGCCAAATTATGTGATCGGTAAAAATCAAAGAATATATATATTAAACATCTAATTCCATCAGAAAAAGGAACTGGAAGAAAAACAAAGCTGTCATAAATTAGTTCTATTAGGCAAGATTATAAAGGAAGTAGGGTGTCCCTAGTGGCTCAGTGGTAAAGAACTCACCTGCCAATGCAGGAGATGCAAATTTGACCCCTGGGTCGGGAAGATCCCCTTGAGAAGGAAATGGCAACCCTAGTTGCCACTCTAATATTGGCAACTCTATAATGGCAACTCTAGTATTATTGCCTGGAAAGTCCCATGTGTAGAGAAGTCTGGTGGGCTACAGTCCATGGGGTCACAAAGAGTGAGACATGACTTAGTGACTGAGCACATGAAGAAAGTAGGACTTGAGATAATTTAAAAATGACTTATACATTTAAATTTCCATCAATCATGAAACACATTTAGTTTCTGATGGCTATCATAAAAAATGAACTGAAATTTATTCTCTCACAATCCTGGAGTCCAGAAACCTGAAATTAAGATGTTAAGGCACACTTCACCAGAGGCTTCAGGGAAGGTTCTGTCACTTGCAGCTTCCAGATTCTGGCCTGTGTCAGCATCCCTTGGCTTGTGACCCCATCACTCCAATCTCTGCCACTATTATCACCTGGCTTTCTCCTTTTGTGTGTTCATCTCAGATCTCCCTCTACCTTACTCTTATAGTGATTCTTTCACTGGATTTGGGGACCACTCAGATTATCCAGGATGATCTCCTTATCTCAAAATCCTTAATTTAATTCTATCTGCAAAGACTCCTTTTCCAAATAAGTTCATATTCACAGATTCTGGTAATTATGAAATGGACAAATTTGGGGAGGTGAGCACCAATTAACCCAATACACAAAATATAATTTGCTTGTTGACTCTGTCCTATAACTCTGTTTTTGTTCCTTGGGGAGATACAGTCCATAGACTTAGAGAAAAATAAAATATAGTAATTAAGTTCACTGATTCTGGAATCCAGAGGGAGGGTTTGATTTGCAATTCTGACACACACAAGCTGTATAAGTTAGGTCATTATTGACCTCCCAAAGCCTCAATATCTCATATATAATAATCATTATAATAATGCTTTTGTTTTTTTTTTTCAAATTTTATTTATTTATTTTTTAAATTTTATTTTATTTTTAAACTTTACATAATTGTATTAGTTTTGCCAAAAATCAAAATGAATCCGCCACAGGTATACATGTGTTCCCCATCCTGAACCCTCCTCCCTCCTCCCTCCCCATACCATCCCTTTGGATCGTCCCAGTGCTCTAGCCCCAAGCATCCAGTATAGTGCATTGAACCTGGACTGGCATCTCGTTTCTTACATGATATTTTACATGTTTCAATGCCATTCTCCCAAATCTTCCCACCCTCTCCCTCTCCCACAGAGTCCATAAGACTGTTCTATACATCAGTGTCTCTTTTGCTGTCTCGCACACAGGGTTATTGTTACCATCTTTCTAAATTCCATATATATGCATTAGTATGCTGTATTGGTGTTTTTCCTTCTGGCTTACTTCACTTTGTATAATAGGCTCCAGTTTCATCCACTGAATGTATTGTACACCAAGGACTGTGCATTTGTTACACACACCATATTTAATCTTAAAATAAATTCATGGAAGCCAATATCATCATTGTCCCCATCTTAATGATGAGGAAGCTGAAGCATTAGACAGGTTAAGTTACATGTCTAGAGTCATAACCTACTAAGTGGCATCACACCCATATTGCTGAACTATAACTGTCTTAATACTAGGTTACAAATAGAAGGGGAAAAGTGAAAGCAGTGACAAATTTTACTTTCCTAGGCTCCAAAATCATTGTGGATGTTGACTGCAGCCATGAAATTAAAAGACGCTTGCTCCTTTAAAGGAAAGGTATCACAAACCTAGACTGTATATTAAAAAGCAGAGATATCACTTTGCCAACAAAGGTCTGTATAGTCAAAACTATGATTTTTTCCAGTAGTCATGTATAAATATGAGAGTTGGACCATAAAGAAGGCTGAGTGCTGAAAAATTGATGCTTTGAATTGTGGAGCTGAAGACTCTCGAGAGTCCCCTGGACAGCAAGGAGGTCAAATTAGTCAAACCAATACAATATTATAAAGTAATTAGCCTCTAATTAAAGCAAATAAATTTAAATTAAAAAAAATCAATCCTGTATATTCACTGGAAGGACTGATGCTGAAGTTGAATCTCCAATACTTTGGCCACCTGATGCGAATAGCTGACTCCTTAGAAAAGGCCCCGATGCTGGGAAAGATTGAGGGCAGGAGGAGAAGGTGACGACAGATGGTTAGATAGTGTCACTGATTCAGTGGGCATGAATTTTAGCAAATTCCAGGAGATTGTGGAGGTCAGGGGAGCCTGGAGTGCTATAGTCCATGGGGTCACAGAGAGTTGGACGTGGCTCAGTGGCTGAACAACAACATAACAATACCTAACCGGAAAATTACTGAAGGTATTAAAAGAGACAGCATCCGGTGTGCGAGCCCCTTAACAATAGTCATTGTTCAAACTAAACCATAACGCTTCACCAAAGAAGGTGTACAGATGTAAAATAAGCATATGAAAAGATGGTCCACATCATATGCTCACCATACAATCATAGAATGCATTGAATCAGTGTTTTCCAGGAACTGGTTATGTTGGAAACCTTGTGACTTCTCAGACAGACAAAGTTCATAGGGTGAAGGAGTTAGATAGCAAGCTTGGAAGAAAGTAGGGGTGGGGTGTGGCCAAGGAGAGAAGGCAGTGGAAGAACAGGAGATCCCGAGTCATCTTTGTTTTAGTTCGTTGACACACGTATTGAGTACTAACCACATTCTAGACGCTGAGCTAAATGTTTACATGCATTGTCTTTACAACCTTTGCGCCAATTGTTGAGGTTGTGGATGCTTTGATGCCATTTTCTGTATAGACTCTAGGCCCCACACTGCCAACCAATGAGCAAATAGCTCAAGAAAAAAGCAGTAGAGAATGTGCGGCTCACATCAACATATTCCCCTTTGTCTTGACTGCCCTGGCTTTTCTCTGATGTCTACAGCGAATATTTGTATTTTATTCACATTTTATAGTTGTTTTCTGGTAGAAAGGTGAGTTAATATAAACAACTCCATTTTGCAGAAAAGGGAACTGAGGCTCAGAGTAATTACCTAAGGTGAGACAGTAAAGCTAACATCACAACCTAGAACTCTAATTCTAGTAACTACACTTTTAGGCCATTGTTTTCACTGAACTCACTGGTCACTTGCAGAATATAGTGTGTACTTTACATTCTAATTGGATATTTTTATGAAATAAAGGAATTACTAGTTGATTCAATTCTCCCATAAAACACGAATACCACCACAAAATATATCCTATGTTAAAAGACTTTTGCCATAAACCATTATCTTTTTACTTACTTGTTCTATTTTTAAATTACATCAGCATAAAAATAAAGCATATTCATTCAACATGGTAACCTATACTTAGTGATAAACATTAGGCAATTCTTAAACAAACACAAGAATTACTAGGTCAACTGAAAGAACATAAGTTTGCAACATGCCAAGAGGTCACATGCATTGAAAAAGAATGGGAAAAATGAGTGTGTCTGTATTGTTTACTGGCACTTTTGTTGAAATAAACTCTGGATGGGCAGTTTTTCCTGTGAGGAACTGTGGCTTTGCTGGTGGTTTTTCATGAATCTGTGCAGCATATAATTGATGGTTTTTCAGTTATGAAGAGAATTACTAATATGTACCCAAACACTCTTTTTGAAAGTGAGAACATTCAAGCACTGACTTGAAAGTTGGGAAATTTCAAATATAACAAAGACAGTAAATAGAGGAAGAATTTGTCTTTTAAAATTTAATTTATGTACATTTTCTATCATAGGTTAATTCATAAGGCAGGAGAAGAAGGAGCCACAGAGGATGAGATGGTTGGATGGCATCACCAACTCAATGGACATGAGTTTGAGCAAACGCTGGGAGTTAGCAAAGGACAGGGAAGACTGCATACTGCAGTCCCTGGGTTGCAGAGTCGGACGTGACTTAGCAAACCCACAGTAACCATTTTGTAAACAGTTTTAGTATCACAGCAAAATTAAAAGGAAGTGACCTCCTGCTCTGAACAAATGCATAACTTTCTCCATTATCAGCATCCCCCACCAGAATGGTACATTTGTTACAACTGACAAACTCACCTAGACACATCACATCACCCAAAGTGCACAGTTATAATTGAGCTCACTTTGGGGGTTGTACATTATATGTGTGTGTTAAGTCACTAAGTTGTGTCTGACTCTTTGTGATCCCATCGACTGACTCTTTGTAACCCAGCAGGCTCCTCTGGCCATGGAATTCTCCAAGCAAGAATACTGGAGTGGGTTGCCATGCCCTTCTCCAAGGGATCTTCCTGACCTAGGGATCAAGCCCCAGGTTTCCTCCATTGCAAGCTGGTTCTTGTACATTATATAGGTTTGAACAAATGTATAATGACTCATATCTATTATTACAATGTCATACAGATTCTTTTCATTATTCTCAAAATCCTTCATGCTCCACCTATTCATTTCTCCCTCCACAAACCCTGGAAACCCCTGTCTCCATAGTTTTGCCATTTTCAGAATGTCATATGGTCGGAATCAAGGAACATTTGTAATAGGGCTTAACAAACATTAGCTAGAGACTAGGGTTGGGATTAAGCAATTCCTGTGAATGCCACTTGGAAGTTCTAAAATTTGATTGCAAAATTTTTGACACCTCCAGTTGCAATGTGAGATCTGTGTCCTTTTCCTATGTATTTTGGGTGATGTTAGAGACTCATTATCACAAGCAGAATGTAGTAGAAATGACATGTTTAAACTCTCAAAGCTAAATCAGAATACAGTTTCCACTTGGTTCTCTTGGAACGCTCACCTTTGGAGCCCTGAAATAGTGTAGAAGAAATACTACTCTGTGGCTACCATGCTGTGAGGAAGGTAAAGCATGAACGGCCACTTGTGGGTACTCTTAACTGAGAGCCCCAGTGGAGGTCCCAGCCAACGGTCAGCATCACCCACTGAGTATGTGAATCAAGATACTTCCTGATAAATCCAGCTCCGACTGTCCTGACAAACAAAGCCACTGAGTTTTTTTTTTTTTTTTTTTAAGCAGAGGTCCCAGACATCATGAAGCTCTCTCTGAATTGCTGAATATAAAAATATTGAACTTAATAAAGTGGTTGTTTTAGGACAAAAATCTTAGGGATAATTTGCTATGGAGCAATACTAAAAGAAACAGTTATCACACTGTCTTCTATTTCTAACTGTTGTGTTAGTAATAAGGTAGGTGTTTAGGATGGTAACTGAGCTATTACAGCACACCAAGGGAATATTTGGGCTTCCCTGGTGGCTCGGAAGCAGAAGATATTAAGAAGAGGTAGCAAGAATACACAGAAGAACTGTACAAAAAAGATCTTCATGACCCAGATAATCACGATGGTGTGATCACTGACCTAGAGCCAGACATCCTGGAATGTGAAGTCAAGTGGACCTCAGAAAGCATCACTACGAACAAAGCTAGTGGAGGTGATGGAATTCCAGTTGAGCTATTTCAAATCCTAAAAGATGATGATATGAAAGTGCTGCACTCAATACGGCAGCAAATTTGGAAAACTCAGCAGTGGCCACAGGACTGGAAAAGGTCAGTTCTCATTCCAATCCCTAAGAAAGGCAATGCCAAAGAATGCTCAAACTACCGCACAGTTGCACTCATCTCACATGCTAGTAAAGTAATGCTCAAAATTCTACAAGCCAGGCTTCAACAGTACATGAACCATGAACTTACAGATGTTCAAGCTGGATTTAGAAAACACAGAGGAACCAGAGATCAAATTGCCAACATCCGCTGGATCATGGAAAAAGCAAGAGAGTTCCAGAAAAGCATCTATTTCTGCTTTATTGACTATGCCAAAGCCTTTGACTGTGTGGATCACAATAAACTGTGGAAAATTCTCAAAGAGATGAGAATACCAGATCACCTCACCTGCCTCTTGAGAAACCTATATGCAGGTCAGAAGCAACAGTTAGAACTGGACATGGAACAACAGACTGGTTCCAAATAGGAAAAGGAGTAGGTCAAGGCTGTATATTGTCACCCTGCTTATTGAACTTATACGCAGATTACATCATGAAAATGCTGGGCTGGTTGAAGCACAAGCTGGAATCGAGGTTGCCGGGAGAAATATCAATAACCTCAGATATGCTGATGACACCACCCTTACGGCACAAAGCAAAGAAGAGCTAAAGAGCCTCTTAATGAAAGTGAAAGAGGAGAGTGAAAAAGTTGGCTTAAAGCTCAACATTCAGAAAACTAAGATCATGGTATCTGGTCCCATCATGTCATGGCAAATAGATAGGGAAACAATGGAAATGGTGACAGACTTTATTTTTGGGGGTCCAAAATCATGCAGATGGTGACTGCAGCCATGAAATTAAAAGATGCTTGCTCCTTGGAAGAAAAGTTATGACCAACCTAGACAGCATATTCAAAAGCAGAGATATTACTTTGCCAACAAAGGTCCATCTAATCAAAGTTTTCTAGGTTTTTCCAGTAATCGTGTATGGATATGAGAGTTGGACTATAAAGAAAGTTGAGGGCTGAAGAATTGATGCTTTTGAACTGTGGTGTTGGAGAAGACTCTTGAGAATCCCTTGGATTGCAAGGAGGTCCAACCAGTCATCCTAAAGGGAATTGGTCCTGAATATTTATTGGAAGAAGTGATGCTGAATTTGAAACTCCAATACTTTGGGCACCTGATGTGCAGAACTGACTCATTGGAAAAGACTCTGATGCTGGGAAAGATTGAATGTGAGAGGAGAAGGGGATGACAGAGGATGAGATGGTTGGATGGCATCACCGACTCGATGGACATGAGTTTGAATAAGCTCATGGAGTTGGGAAGCCTGGCATGCTGCAGTCCATGGGGTCACAAAAAGTCGGACATGATTGAGCGACTGAACTGAACTGAGCAACTAACAGTTTCACTTTCAAGGGAACATTTATATCAGGGTTCAGCAAACTCTTAGTGGCAGATCTTCAAATGGAATTTAGCAAGCTCCATGAACACTACAATGGATCAGTAGCTACGAAGTTAGTAGCTAAGTTAGCTACTTAGGAACTGTCAAGGAAAAAAACAGAACTTTAATGTCTAGGTCACTATTTTCCTCTCTATCACATATCCTGCCGATACCCTCAAATACTCAAGGATTAATGCAGATGACACAGCCAGCTCCACCAGAGGCATCTTTACTATCACAGCATTCCAGCCTGTGTATCCACACTCTCAACTTCTCTGGAATCAGTCCACATGTGTCTTACCGAGTGTTCACAGATACTTGCTCTTCCACCTATAGGAAGAATGGGTGTCTTTTCTATGCTTTGTCTTTCCATTTGTTCCTCTATGTGCCCTCTCCTGTCTTCACTTTACTTCAGTAATTCATCTAGACTTCATGGTTAATCATTGACACAATTTGAATACCAACACTAGCAACTCTTGCTCTCTTTTATTTCCAAAGCTTCTGCCTGGCAAACTAAGACCCCAGGTCAACCTACCATTTGCTTTCTCACTGCCTAAAACTTGACTATATAGAAAATTTCAGGAAAATAATTTCTACAACATATGAACTGACACTACTATAAATGTATGATTTTTCAACTTTGTATAAACATTAACCTTGGCCAGGTAGCCCATCATTTCACTTATCCTTAGTCATGATCCTTTTCCTTAGGTCAGCAAGTATTCCAAAGTATACCCCTTTCCTAAAATCAGCACACATATTTTCTGCCTCAGATATCCTCATCTATTTCACCACAAAAACACATGCATCATCCCTTTATCCCCTTTCTTAATCTTCCATCTCATCTGTATCCTCCTTCTGGGAGTGGAAGAGGAGTTATCTGTGTATTGGGATAATCTGCATGGATCAAATCTCCATCTGTATTCTTATCTTATCTCCAGTCATCCTTTTGGGACTAGCTCTATTTATGACTTCATTTTCTTCTGTATATTAAAACTTTAATTCTACTGTCTCTTTTCCCTCACACAATCTAGTTTATCTTACCCTAAAAATGTTCGTAAACCTTCGCATGACTCTGACATCCTCTTTACAAACCCTCTTAGTGTTCTCTATCTCCTCCGGATTAAGCTTCTTATGAAGGTTTCTACCATCACTATCCTACTTCCCTATTTCACTTCCAAACCACTCCTCCACATATCTCCATCAGCATGTAAACATGCTAGTTTTTCCATCTTAAAATGCAGGCTTTTTTTTTTTTTTTTTTTTTTAACCGTACTCCTGCAAGTCTCCTCAGTTTCTGAATACACCTATATACAAATATTTTTTAAAGGGTTGTTTCCAATAAAGTTCTTATCCCCATCATCCCACTGAAACTTCTTTTGCCAAGCCCTCTAATCACTTCCATGTTGTTAAGTCCAGTTATCCATTTTCAGGCCATACCCTCACTTACTGGTAGCATCTGATATACCGGACTATTCTCTCCCTCCTTCTACATATATATACTCAGACTGTAGGCTTCCACATTTTCTTGGTTTTCCCCTTTCTTTCCCTGTCTTCATCCTGGTTCCCCTTCTTCTCCTCAAAGCCATGGTCAATGGTCTTCTTCCTATCTATTCTTGTTGTCTTGTTAGTCTCAGCTAATTATAGTGCTTTAAGTTCCCTCTATATGCCAATGACTTAAGTTTACAGCTTCAGCTTATTGCTGTCTCCCAAATACCAGACTCATAACAGCTACATTTTTGAAATCGCCTTTTGGATATCTCAGATTTATCTCAATTTTAACATGTTCATAACCAAATTCCGTGGGCTTTCTTGGTGGCTCAGTGGTAAAGAATGTACCTGCCAGTGCAGGAGATGGGGGTTTGATTCCTGGGTTGGGAAAATCCCCTGGAGGAGGAAATGGCAACCCACTCCTGTTTGGGAAATCCCATGAACAAAGGAGCCTGGTAGGCTACAGTCCGTGGGGCTGCAAAAGGGTTGGGCATGACTTAACAACTAAACAAACAACAGCAAGCTGAAAGCTATACTTCCACCTAAACTCTATTCCACTTGCAGCCTTTTTCATCTCAGATAATGGTCATTCCATCCTTGAAGTTTCTCTGGCAAAAACACTTAGAGTAACCCCTGATGTCTTTCAGTTACTCTTACACAGAATTTACAAGAAAAACTTATTGGTTCTACCTTTAAAATACATTCACAATTCCAATCACTTCTTAATTCCTCCACCCTTACCACCCTTGCCTGAGCCATCATTAACTTTTACCTTAATAGTGTTCTCATCGGTAACTCTGTGTCTGTTTTTGCCAGTCCTATGGCCTGTTCCAAACACAGTGGGCAGAGTGCTTCATTCTCCTATTTAAGCCCTGCAGTGGCACTCCAGTCCACTCAGAGTAAGAGCCAGAGACAAGACAATGGCCTTTAAGTAATTGCATGATCCTTCATCCTCAGATTTTTTACCTCATCTCTCTCAAGCCCTTCACTTGCCCATGACATTCTAGCCACACTGGCCTTTGTGTTGCTGCTCAGACATTCCAGATACTTTCCAGAGACTTTGCAGTGACTGTTATTAAGCCTGAAATCATCTTCTATCAAATACCCACATGACTCTCTCAAACTGCTCCAAGTTTTTGTTCAAAGGTCATCTCCTTAATGTGGTCTGGTCTGCCCATACAATTAAAGAGTCTTGTACTCTGTTGACTTTTCTTATTTTATAAGCTTCTTATTTGAACCCATAAGTGTTGGAATTTCCCAGAAATTCATTAGTTCTCTATTTCTTTTTTCTCTCGTCATACAATTTCTATGATTTCCAGGTACACATCTCTAGCCTTAAGTTCTTTCCAGGGTTTTAATTTATGTGTTAAACATATAGAAAGATCTTTAAGGAGAGATTCGTATTAAGTATTCTTCTAGATCTCCCTCTCTTTCATTTCTATTTTCTGGACCAATAAGAACCAAATATTCCTTCTTCAAGTCAATTTCTAGCTAGCTTATCTAGTTAAGATCATGCTCCATAATATGGAATGCCTCTCCTGAGGAATACTTGAGGCTACGCATATAAAATGAGAAATGCTTATTCTTGTGGATCTGTGCCAGTACTGAAGCTACCAAAAAATACTACGACTATGACACATATTGATACAGCATCAGTTATTCTCAAGGCAATGGCACCCCACTCCAGTACTCTTGCCTGGTAAATCCCATGGGCGGAGGAGCCTGGTAGGCTGCAGTCCCTGGGGTCGCGAAGAGTCAGACACGACTGAGCAACCTCACTTTCACTTTTCACTTTCATGCATTGGAGAAGGAAATGGCAACCCACTCCAGTGTTCTTGCCTGGAGAATCCCAGGGATGGCGGAGCCTGGTGGGCTGCCGTCTATGGGGTCGCACAGAGTCGGACACTACTAAGCGACTTAGCAGTAGCAGTGAAAAAAAATGTTGTCATTAAAATATTGTTTCTATGCTTAAACTAACATAAGAGGCAAATATTACACCCAGCAATCATCTGAGAAAAATATTTATTTAATTTCTTTTTTTTTAATGAATAATAGGCTTCTGCTACTGGTCCTATGTGGAGCAATGTGGGTAGTATTTGGTATGCCAATGGAATAGCACACCTCTCAACAATAGGACTAAATCTCCATGATGAAAGAATTTTAGGCATCATAGTTACAGATAAGAGAGAAAACTTTAGTCTGACTTTTTCTCACAAAACACAGCACTCAGTTCCTCCTTTAAGCAGGTATAACTAAGATCTGTTAAAGATAAATGGGTGGCCCTACACGGGTGGCCCAAGACAGACGGGTCATGGTGGAGAGTTCTGACAAAACATGGTCCACTGGAGAAGGGAAAGGCAAACCACTTCAGTATTCTAGCCTTGAGAACCCCATGAACAGTATGAAAAGGCAAAAAGATAGGACACTGAGAGATGAACTCCCCAGGTGGGGAGGTGCCCAATATGCTACTGGAGATCAGTGGAGAAATAACTTCAGAAAGAATGAAGAGACAGTCAAAGCAAGAACAACACCCAGTTGTGTATGTGACTGGTGATGGAAGTCAAGTCCGACACTGTAAAGAGCATTATTGCATAGGAACCTGGAATGTTAG
The DNA here is from genome assembly GCF_029378745.1 of Bos indicus. Classification (NCBI taxonomy): domain Eukaryota; kingdom Metazoa; phylum Chordata; class Mammalia; order Artiodactyla; family Bovidae; genus Bos; species Bos indicus. The sequence continues at coordinate 18,953,189 of NC_091773.1, read as the reverse complement.
GTCCATGAATCAAGACAAATTCAGTTCAGTTCAGTTCAGTTGCTCAGTTGTGTCCGACTCTTTGCGATCCTATGGACTGTGTAGCACGCCAGGTCTCCCTGTTCATCACCAACTCCCGGAGTCCACCCAAACTCATGTCCATTGAGTCGGTGATGCCATCCAACCATCTCATCCTCCTTCATCCCCTTCTCCTCCTGCCCTCAATCTTTTCCAGCATCAGGGTCTTTTCCAATGAGTCAGCTCTTTGCATCAGGTGGCCAGAGTATTGGAGTTGCAGCTTCAAAATCAGTCCTACCAATGAACACCCAGGATGATCTACTTTAGGATCTCCTTGCAGTCCAAGGGACTCTCAAGAGTCTTCTCCAACACCACAGTTCAAAAACATCAATTCTTTGGTGCTCAGCTTTCTTCACAGTCCAACTCTCACATCCATACATGACCACTGGAAAAACCATAGCCTTGACTAGATGGACCTTTGTTGGCAAAGTAGTCTCTGCTTTTTAGTATGTTGTCTAGGTTGGTCATAACTTTCCTTCCAAGGAGTAAGCATCTTTTAATTTCATGGCTGCAATCAACATCTGCAGTGATTTTGGAGCCCCCCAAAATAAAGTCTGTCACTGTTTCCCCGTCTATTTGCCATGAAGTGATGGGACCGGATGCCATGATCTTAGTTTTCTGAATGTTGAGCTTTAAGCCAACTTTTTCACTCTCCTCTTTCACTTTCATCAAGAGGCTCTTTAGTTCTTCTTCACTTTCTGCCATAAGGGTGGTGTCATCTGCATATCTGAGGTTACTAATATTTCTCCTGGCAATCTTGATTGCAGCTTGTGCTTCTTCCAGCCCAGCATTTCTCATGATGTACTCTGCATATTAGTTAAATAAGCAAGGTGACAATATACAGCCTTGATGTACTCTGGCAAAGAGTGAACATCGACATTTAGGAATCAGAGAACTAAAATGGACTGGAATGGATGAATTTAACTCAGATGACCATTATATCTACAACTGTGGGCTAGAATCCCTAAGAAGAAATGGAGTAGCCACCATAGTCAACAAAAGAGTCCAAAATGCATTGCTTGGATGCAATCTCAAAAATGACAGAACGATCTCTATTTATTTCCAAGGCAAGCCATTTGATATCACAGTAATCCAAGTCTATGCCCTGACCAATAATGCTGAAGAAGCTGAAGTTGAATGGTTCTATGAAGACCTACAAGACCTTCTAGAATTAACATCCAAAAAAGATGTCCTTTTCATTAAAGGGCACAGGAATGCAAAAGTAGGAAGTCAAGAAATAGTAACAGGCAAATTTGGCCTTGGAGTACAGAATGAAGCAGGGCAAAGGCTAACAGGGTTCTGCCAAGAGAATGCACTGGTCATAGCAAACACCAATAACACAAGAGAAGACTCTACACATGGACATCACCTGATGGTCAACACTGAAATCAGATTGATTATATCCTTTGCAGCCAAAGTGGAGAAGCTCTAAGCTGCTGCTGCTAAGTCGCTTCAGTTGTGTCAGATTCTGTGCAACCCCATAGATGGAAGCCCACCAGGCTCCCCCATCCTTGGGATTCTCCAGGCAAGAACAATGGAGTGGGTTGCCATTTCCTTCTCCAATGCATGAAAGTGAAAAGTGAAAGTGAAGTCGCTCAGTCGTGTCTGACTCTTAGCGACCCCATGGACTACAGCCTACCAAGCTCCTCCATCCATGGGATTTTCCAGGCAAGAGTACTGGAGTGGGGTGCCATTGCCTTCTCTGGGAGAAGCTCTATACAGTCAGCAAAAACAAGACTGAGAGCTGACTGTGGCTCAGATCATGAATTGCTTATTGCCAAATTCAGACTTAAATTGAAATAGGAAAAACCACTAGAACCATTCAGGTATGACCTAAATCAAATCCCTTACAACTATACAGTGGACATGACAAATAGATTCAAGGCATTAGATCTGATAGACAGAGTGCCTGAAGAACTGTGGATGGAGGTTTGTGACATTGTTCAGGAGGCAGTGATCAAGGCCATCCCCAAGAAAAAGAAATGCAAGGGAATGACAGAGGATAAGATGGTTGGATGGCATCACTGACTCAAAGGACATGAATTTGAGTCAACTCTGGGAGTTGGTGATGGACACGAGGCCTGGAGTGTTACAGTCCATGGGGTCGCAAAGAGTCAGACATGACTGAGTGACTGAAACTGAACTGAAAGATAATTAGCAAAAACAAACAAAAAAAGTTTTAGGAGTAATCCTAGATCTCTCTGCCTTTTCCTTCACACCCTCTAATGTGTAGTCATTCAGTCTCACTTTTCCTGTTTCACATCTGTCCTCTTGTTTCTCATCCAATTGCTGTGATCTTAACCCAGACATTCCTAGTTCTTCCCTGAAATACATCAGCGGTCTCTAACGTCTTTTCCCTCATTCTCCAGTGTCATCTGCTCTACACTGATCACAAAATATTTTTCCTAAAATGTTATGCTCCCTTCAAAGGGTTTTCATTATGTCCAATGCAGATGTAAGTACTAGTGGCACATAAATTGGCTCCAAGATCTTGCCTCAGTTCTTTTCTTCACCAGTTCTGTCATTGTTCCTTCACCTGCCTTCATTCTGCCAGTGCTCTGCTTCATAGATCTATGGAGCTGCTGCACTTCTCCTGTGACTGACTGTTCACATTCTAATCATTCCGTCTACATGACCCTTTCTTCCTCTGCTCTCCTGACGTATCACTCTTACTCATTCTTCATGACTCATATTGAACATCCCCCCTTTCCTGGTGCTAACTTCCCATCCTGACTTGCTTTGTATGTTTATAGAATCATATATATCTTTATTATAGTAAATAGAATTCAATTCTACTGGTGTATGTTATTTTATTTTTTCTCTTCTATACTGTGAGCTCCTTGAATTTAGGGAATATGCTTTTTTCATCTCTGTGCAAGTGACACTTAGTACTGTAATAGCCTAATAGATGTAGAGACCATATATATTTTCTAAGTGGGAAAGACAAGATAGGAGGAAAGCAAAAAGGAAGATGGGAAAAGAAAGGAAGAAGGGAAGGATGGAACGAAGGATGGAGGCAGTGAAACAGGGAAGACAAGGATCAGAAAACATGTTTTATTACAGAGTTAGTCATAGGAATGAAATCTGTCTTTTCTGATCTGGGCTTTTCTTTCTGCAGATATTTTAGGCTCCTGTCACTTCACTATAGAATGGGGGTATTTATCCAGACAGTAGGGAAGCTGCAGGATTCCTTTGGCCTTGGTGGTTGTGGTTATTTCTTTCTAAACACATGGAGAGGAACTTCAGCCAGCTGCTGCCTGTGGTGTCAGCTACACTGTTTGAAGTCCCTGGTGAGGACACAGCTAGATGCCACAGTGGCAATTAGGGGCCACACAGTGTTGTTAGCTGAACTTGCTATTCCAGTTGGCGAGTTTAACACATACTCTGCTTCAGCATAAGTGGACAGTGTTAGGATCACATCGTACCGCCAGCCCTGTCGTTACTATAGATGGGCTCTTTCATAGTAAGAACCCATGGGTTCTTTACATGGGTAGCTTCCTCACAGTTATGATTTTGGCTAGACTAGCTTCCCTTCCTCTTAGGCTCAAAGTGAGTTTGCCATAAAAGTACTGACATGTTTGAGAAATTCATTTCACTTAGATTTTTTCCAGGTTTGATATGATTGCCTTCATATCTGCTTAAAGAAGGACACATTCATGCCCCAACTTCAGCTTCTTGGTGCTGGGAATATAGTCGGCTTATCATCATTTTAGTGTCAAAAGTACCTTAGTGATCTGAAATATGCAGAGATAACACCACTTTTATTTAGAGTAAGAGTGAAGGAATCTTGAACATTGCTTATTTCAAGCTCTTCATTTTATTTTTAAGGGAGCTGGAAAGAAGAATGGTTCAGTGACCTGTCAAACATTAATTAGGTAGCAGAAGAACTGGGTTTATATTTCCAACCAGCCCTCTTTTCAGTTCATTGTGTTACAGCCAGAAATTGTCTAAAGCTCTATATTTTTTTCCCCTCAAAATGAAAATACCATTGCATGCACTCATGTTAAGTCCCTTCAGTTGTGTCCGACCCTTTGGGACCCCATGGACTGTAGCCCATCAGGCTACTCTCTCCATGGGAATCTGGGCAAGAATACTGGAGTGGATTTCCATTTCCTTCTTCAGGGGATCTTTCCAAGCCAGGGATCAAACCCACATCTCTTACATCTCCTGCATTGGCAGGCAAGTTCTTTACCACTAGCACCACATGAGAAGCCCCCCACTACTATCCTACCATGTAGCTATGCCTTATCAGTTGTACTCCAGTCAGGAAATCAGAATCACACTAGAAGTTTTGATGAGAAGAATATTGAAAATTGGTTGACCTGAAGTCTGAAATACCAAAAGAGGAAATACTGAGGTAACATGAAAAACAGCTTCTATTCCCAGGCTGAGGAAATAAAAGGAAGGGGTTGGGGTTGTCAGAATCTAGAAATACAAATGAGGGTTTGCAGAACCAGAATCCAGACCTCTGAGAAGAGCCACCAGGGCTTCTGTGGTGGCTCAGAAGAATCTGTGTGTACTGTGGGAGACCAGAGTTCGATCCCTGGGTCAGGAAGATCCCCTGGAAAAGGGAATGGCAACCCACTCTAGTATTCTTGCCTGAAGAATCCCCATAGACTGAGGAGCCTGGTGGGCTATAGCCTATGGGGTTGCAAAGAGTCAGATGCAACTGTGTGGCTAACAACCAACAAGAAGTGGGTAGCCTTTTCACAGTGCCTGATAATGATTGTCTACTGCAGCACAATGGAATATGGCAAGTCTATGATGTTCATCGCATGCTGCTGATATTCAAGAGACAGTAGACTTTGACCTTATTTCACCATCACGTTTTAAATGATGTGATTTTTAAAATTTCTTTGGATGGAGAATACGTTCTTCATCTTTCAGTCTCTGCTACTCCACATTGGTTCATCTTGCTCTTTCACATGTGTAAGCCTAGCTCCCAAAGTCTTTTGAGTTTTGGAGATCCATTCTAGAATGAAATTCCGTACTTCTTCTCTTCTCTCTCTGGTAACTAATTTCATTTTTTTGCAGCTTTTGTTATCACCTTTTCTGTACTTCTCTCTCTGGTAACTCATTTTTTTTTTTTTTTTTTTTTTGCAGCTTTGGTTATCAGCTTTTAAAATTTCTTCTAGCTCTGTGTGTATCCAAGAAGTGAAAAGCTAAGAAGTAGATTCTACTCTCTTTAGTAGAATAAACCAAAATCCAAGAGCAAAAATCCTTTTGGCATTGTTTTAAGAGAAATTTTAGCTATAAAAAAGGGGACAAAGAATGACGATTGCATTTTTGTTTTGAATTATTTTTACATGTGAATTTTACATGATCAATTTGAGCATGGTAGTGGCTTGGGGAAATTAGATCCAATTCAGTCATGTTTTTAGATGTAGTCTTTAGACATATTCTTCTTAATCTTTGCCATATTGTCAATTAGTATTTAAATAGCCTCTGGCCCAAATACGTCATTTCTGTGTTGGTTTATTTGGGAACTGATCTCTCTAAATTCTTGGTCACTGAAATCATGCTAATAAAGAACTGTATTTAAGTGTTCTGTTCTTGTATTTATGTGGTTTTTGTTAGTTATTTTTATTTAGGAAACATTTTCTAGAGCAATGAACCATAGGATAATCAAGTGACCTGCCATTTCTTTTTAATAAAAAATAAAATGCTTCCAGATGGTGTTAGACACATGGAAAAGGATGTATTTTTTCAGCCTACCCAGAATGTCCCTAAATAGCCAATTTTAGTTTTTGTAAGGCACTTGCCTTACAAAAGTTGCTACCTGTTTTGAACATAAGGGGGACAGGCTTATGGGGTATAAAATGGCTAAGTATTGGGAACAGCTGGGACTAACTACATGCTGTTAACATAACGATTAAGGAGAACTAGGTGAGAAGAATCCTGCTGTAAGTACAGGTTAACCAGTTCATAACTCCAGTTGTGAACAGTTCAGGTGTAAACAGTCCTGGAAGACTCATGCCATGAAAGGTCTCTGTTTATTTTACAGAAGTGTCCACAGTCTTGAGCCACCTCTCAGACATATGGAACAATCTTTCTTCTGCAGCTCTACCAGCCACAACATGCAAAAATAAGTTTTCATGAAAACAAAACTCACAGGAAAATTTTGCAATAATTGGCCCTATGGCCCAAGTAAATCAACTCAGGATTCTTTTGTAGGATTGTTGATTAATGAAGAAGAACTAAAGAGCCTCTTGATGAAAGTGAAAGAGGAGAGTGAAAAAGTTGGCTTAAAGTTCAACATTCAGAAAACTAAGATCATGGCATCTGGTCCCATCATTTCATGGCAAATAGATGGGGAGACAGTGGAAACAGTGCCAGACTTTATTTTTGGGGGCTCCAAAATCACTGCAGATGGTGACTGCAGCCATGAAATTAAAAGATGCCTGCTCCTTGGAAGAAAAGTTATAACCAACCTAGACAGCATGTTAAAAAGCAGAGCCATTACTTTGCCAACAAAGGTCCGTCTAGTCAAAGCTATGGTTTTTCCAGTGGTCATGTACGGATGTGAGAGTTGGACTATAAAAAAAGTTGAGTGTTGAATAACTGATGCTTTTGAACTGTGGTGTTGGAGAAGACTCTTGAGAGTCTCTTGGACAGCAAGGAGATCCAACTAGTCCATCCTAAAGGAAACCTGTCCTAAATATTCATTTTAAGTACAGATACTGAAGCTGAAACTCCAATACTCTGGCCACCTAATACAAAGAACTGACTCAGTGGAAAAGACCATGATGCTGGGAAAGATTGAAGGTGGGAGGAGAAGGGGACAACAGAGGATGAGATGGTTGGATGGCATCACTGACTCAATGGACATGAGTTTGAGTAAACTCTGGGAGTTGGTGATGGACAGGGAGGTCTGGTGTGCTGCAGTCTATGGGGTTGCAAAGAGTTGGACATGACTGAGCCACTAAACTGAACTGAACTGATTAACTTTGGGGGAAAACTTTGCTTCTGCTGATATTGCTGCATTAAAATTATGAAGTTGGGTGCTGTTACCACTTTCAATAATACTCAAATAAATTCAAGCAGAGACAATCAGAGATGAATCATAGATGGAATCAGAGTGAGAAAGTCCTGATGATCTCAGTATCTTGAAACCAAGCCTTGTTCCCTGTAGCTGTTTGATTCTTTGTGCAAATCTTTAGCATTCTTCCCAGGCATATGAACCAATAAACCCACATGTTAAATCCCAACTTGTTTGAATTAGGTCTCTGGCACTTGAAATTGAACATTTTTCCCATCATGAGATGAGATAATTAAAAAAAAAAAAGTGTTAGTAGGAGTGGGGAATGGTAAGGCTCTTCTTCAATAGACTGTAGGAAGGAGTTTTCAATCTCTTCTTTGTTCAGAGACAAATGACAAATTATGCCCTCTGGTGAGACATACTCTTCTGTGTAGGTTCCAGGTTAAATAGTAGCTGTCATTCCATCCCTTTCTCTACCGTTCTTAAAAGCATATTAAAATTCTGGTGTTCTGGTTACCTGAAGCCACATAACAAATCACCCACAAACCAAGTATCATAACACAACGAACATTGTATTTGTGTACACCTGGATGAGCTCTCTGTTCCAGAGTGTCTGGGACCTCAGCTGTAAGGACTCAGATGTCCAGGAGTGGCTTGAATAGCTGGACGGTGGAATCATTTGATGGCTCTGTCCCCATATCTCTGCAGGTATGGCGGAGTGAATAAACTCGGCTGGAGCTGGTAGCCAGAATGCAGGACTTCTCCATCATGGTGGTTTCAGGGTAGTCAGACCTCTCACGTGATAGTCAGGGATCCCAGAGAAAGTGTTCTAGTGAACAAGAAGGAAGTTGCATAACCTTTTAAGACCCAGCTTCAGAAGTCACACAATGATATTTCTGCCATTTTCCACTGGTAGATGTAGTCATAAGCCCATTCAGATGCAAGGAGAGTGTACATAGACTTCACTTCTCAATAGAAGTGTCAAGAGATTCGCACCCATGTTTTAAAACTGCCAAAGCTAGTGAGTAGAAAGAATGCTAGTATAGATATGCTGCTGCTGCTGCTGCTAAGTTGCTTCAGTCGTGTCCTACTCTGTGCCACCCCATAGACGGCAGCCCACCAGGCTCCCCCGTCCCTGGGATTCTCCAGGCAAGAACACTGGAGTAGGTTACCATTTCCTTCTCCAGTGCATGAAAGTGAAAAGTGAAAGTGAAGTCGCTCAGTCGTGTCCGACTTGTAGCGACCCCATGGACTGCAGCCTACCAGGCTCCTCCATCCATGGGATGTTCCAGGCAAGAGTACTGGAGTGGGGTGCCATTGCCTTCTCCAGTATAGATATGACTTTGAAGCAATTATATACACATATATGTGTATATATATATATATATATATATATATATGTATGTATATGTGAAAGTGGAAGTGTTAGTCAGTCATGTCTGACTCTCTGCAACCTCATGAACTGTTGCCTGCCAGGTTCCTCCGTCCATAGAATTCTCCAGGCAAGAGTACTGGAATTAGTTGCCATTCCTTTCTCCAGGGAATTTTCCTGACTCACGGATTGAACATGGGTCTCCTGCATTGCAGGCAGATTCTTTACCATCTGAGCTACCAGGGAAATATATATATGTGTATATATATATATATATATATATATATATATATATATATATATTAATAGCAAGATGAGCATGTAATTTTATAAATATCACTGCAATACTTGGATTGCAGAACTCCTGGATTAGGAGTGAGATTTGGACTCTATGTAAATGGATAAGATAAGAATGGGAGAAAAAGACAAAAGTGGAAAGAACTGAGATTAGAATACTGCTGCTGCTGCTGCTAAGTAGCTTCAGTCATGTCTGACTCTGTGCAACCCCATAGATGGCCTCCTACCAGGCCCCTCTGTCCCTGGGATTCTCCAGGCAAGAACACTGGAGTGGGTTGCCATTTCCTTCTCCAATGCATGAATAAGGGTTGGCAAATACTAATATGAAAGTTGGCAGACATTCTCATTTTTCCAGCATTATCTCTAGTAATAGCATTAGCAGTGTTAATAGGAGAAGGAAATGGCAACCCACTCCAGTGTTCTTGCCTGGAGAATCCCATGGACGGAGAAGCCTGGTAGGCTGCAGTCCATGGGGTCGCACAGAGTCAGACACGACTGAAGAGACTTAGCAGCAGCAGCAGCAGCAGCAGTATTAATAGTAATTCTTCCCATTCTTCCCATATCCCTGACTCATCTAGTCTCTGTTGGAATATTTGGAGATGGCTTCTGTGGACAGAAAGTGCTTCCATGTGCCCCAGTCAGCTAGAGATGGTCTGAGATCCTCTGGGCAAGGTCAACAAAGTTGCCTTGAAAAATAAATGAGAGAAATGGTAGAATAGTTTACCTTAATCATCCTTTTGTAACTCTGGTATATGTTGCTTGACTCACTGTTATATACTGAATAACACCCCACTACCTCCTATAGACCACTGGGGGAAAAGAGGTTTGTTTTTTTAGTCAGATCCATAGTAGCCAGCTTCTCCACTCTCACTGGTTTGCTACTTATCACTGATCACTCAGTCTCAGATATTGACGTGCATAGTGGAAAACTCTTCCCAAACTATCTTTTTTTTAATATGCTATTTAACCAAGGGGTTAGATTCTGACCAAAGAAACGTGGGAGCGGCTGCAGTCACTGAAAGTGTTTGAGGATGAGGACGCAGGGTCAAATCCAAGCTCCAACTTTTACCAGCTGTGTAATGATAGCAACCCACATAATCCCTTTGGTCCTCAGTTTCCATGGGAAAAAATGGACATAATAAAGCATTTACCTCTTATGTTTGTTGTGAGAAGTTAACATACATGAATAGATGAGGATAGTGATGAGCACAATATAATCCCCTAGTACATATTTGATACCAGTGCTTGCTGACCTGGTCTATGTGTGGATAAAGCTTCTGAAGCAGATTTGAGTGTATCAGACTTTCTTGTGAATCTAAGGATTGTACAAGAAATTAATAAAATAGAAAAAAAACCTTAAAATTATCTTTCAAAACTTGGAGAGAAAACGATTCACATTTTCATAGCCTTGACAGATTATTATGAGATTTGGAGAGATCCGAATTTGAATAACTGGCTCAGTCTTCCGTGAGTCATGTATTTGGGAGAATGCCTTTCCTTGCACCCTTCCTCAGTTTCTACTTTTGGGAATAATTCTGTATTCATGGGTTTGTTTTGACAACTAAACAATATCATATGTGTAAGTAGCTATCATTCAGTAGAGGCTCACCTTCCTCTTCCCCTGAAAGGGAGAATTAATTTTATTTTCTGACCCTCAAATCTGCATGTTAATGATGTCATACTTGGATATGCCTCAAAGTTAAATAATAGTTACAGTTGATGTGATTGTGTCCAACTGACACAATGAATGTTTATCCTGTAAATCACATGTTAAAAAGAAAACTAGTTTGAGGATTAGGCCCCACATTCACCCAAATAAAAAAATTTGACATGGGATTTCAAGATTAAAATATTAAGAATATTCAAGAAATGCTCATGCTCTTTAAAACTCTTCATAGGTGATCTGTTATTCACTGACCTCAGTAAAGTTTAGGAGAAATGTCCCCTACTGCAGGTAGTGATCATCAATTCAGTAGAAATGCCATTTGTATATTATTAACTTGCCTCTCCCAGTATCCAGAAGTTTTCTCTAGTTCTAGTTATGTGGAATTTAACAAAATTTCTTGAGATCATAAATGATTACTGAATGAAATGTGAATGGAGCTCTTGGAACAAAGAGAATTGTTTGACCTCTTACTGCTCACTAGGTCAATGAGCCAATTATGTAGCCTTTCCAAGCTTTAGTTTTTCTATCTGCCCATAGGAAAGTATACTAGTACCTACTTCTTAGGATTGTTAACATTATGTGAGATCATGTACAAAAAGCTCTTGGAATAGTAAATACATCTCCTACCCCTTCTCCTCTTCTGTCTTCTTCATTCATCTTGCCAAATGGCAAGTACCTCATTTATTTATTCTGACCCATATATTAGGTTCTTTATGTTTCTCATCATTTAATTTCTGATCATTTCTTTCTTGAAACAAGCTGATCTGATCTATATGTGGTATTTAGGAAGGAGTAACAGGGTGAGAGAATTTTATACAAGAAGTAGATAATTTCTAATGCTCTATTATGGTCAGCTTCTCTGTTAAAATGCATAATTCAGCCATTCCTTTAAGGAAGGTGATAATGTCATGTTGCTTTGATTTTAATGAGACCTTTCCTGAAGGTAGAACTCTTTGGGGTCCTTTATGAAACACCAACCCCAGCTGTTTTATATTCTGCAGGTGTTATGTAAATGTCAAATATTAGTGTTTTATTATCTAGTAAAACAGATGAAATGGGGTTTTTGTTGCTTCTTGTTTCATAGGCTACAAATCAGACTGGCTCATTGTCCTTTTGATTATTTAGCTGCGTTTCTTTGCTTTAAGAAAGCACAGTGAAAATAACTGTCAGGAATGCTGTTGTGTTAAATAATAAGAGTTAAAATAATTAACATTTGCTGCTGCTGCTGCTAAGTTGCTTCAGTTGTGTCCAACTCTGTGCGACCCCATGGACTGCAGCCCACCAGGCTTCTCTGTCCATGGGATTTTCCCGGCAAGAGTACTGGAGTAGGGTGCCATCACCTTCTCCGACATTTAGAGAGTACTTATTAGGTATGGGAGCTGTTCTAAACCTTCTTCATGTATTGTCTCTTCTAATACTCACAAAAATGTGTGAAATGAGTAGTTGTCTTAGCTTCACACTGCTAGATAAAGAAATGGACATTTTAGAACATGAAGGACTCAAACTTGGTAGTACAAAACCAGTGGGTGGCTGAGTGGAGAACTGAATCCAAGTTGACTTGATGACAAATTCTGTGCTCTTAGTCATCTGCCCAATGCTGTTTAATTCAAGAAGAATCAAAAAGCCATTTTCTAATTAATCATATTTTAGGAATGACAAAGAGAATTCCATAAAATAAATTATAGGATCTTATGGACTTGAAAAAATAGGGCATATTTGATAGGATGCATTAAAAAGTACTAATGAAGACATTGATTGCTGATGGGAGACAGGATGTGGCAAGATCCTGTATCTAGAGGAGACAGTTCTGTCAGTTGAGTGGGGGCAGGATAATTAGACTAATAACAAACTTGTTTATGGTAGAGTAGGGGCCTCAAATACAGATGTCTGCAGAAGTTTGACAGGGAATAAAAATGAATAAAGTTGGTGTGTGCCAGAGTCAGGGAATTATGGAGTCTTCAGGGAACTGGAGAGGGTCTGGCTATCCAAAGGGAATAGCTGCTTCTTGGTGGTACTTGTGGATATTTTCACATGCAAATGAAGACCCAGTGTTACTAGAGGTTCTGAATTGTAAAAGAAGGACAGAAATCCAGATTTCCATGTGCTTTATTCTGATTTTTAGAGGTTGGCAATCATATCTCATTTCAATAATACTTAGTTAAAATATTTTAGAAACAACCCACTCTAGAGACTGTCTGTTTGCTTTCCTGAACTTGAGTATGAGAAACTGAAAAGTCAGTTGGGTCCAGACTGTAGAAGTCACCCAATGCCAAGCTAAATACTATTCTTAAATTGTTAGGCAGAGAGAAGCAGCAATTGAAGGCTTTTCAGCAGGAGAGTGATATGGAGGTGCTGTGCTGGAGAAACATTAGTTTGATTTGTGGATGAGAGAAAGAGCAGGCAAGATGGCCAAGTTGGCAGCAACTACATTCATTAGTGTAGCTGAATGGTATGGTAACACAAATAACTGTGATTTGTACTATTAATAAGAACCTATCACTATTATCATTCAGTTTTACTTTTCTGAACTCATTAGCAAAGGGAAAAAAATGAGGAATAGGGGCAGCCCACTTGGTAGGATCTTTCCTAAACTTAATCAAACAGCAATGTATCTCCAAGGTCCCATGTGCATTCTGGCCTCCTCGTCTTCCCTTGGCCTGATGTACCTTCACCATTAGACCCTCCTCTCAAGTCATATCTTGTTATCCCAGCCAGACTGTGAAAATCACTGAGGGAGAGGTCCATTCTCTCTTAGAACTAAAAAAACTGAACAACAAAAAGAACAAGATATGGGGCTCCTAAAATCTTAAAATATCTATCTGAAGGCCTGTTCTGCCAGATTTTCCCAGAGCACAGAGAACCTTATTCCTGATCGCCACCCTGAACTCCTTTCAGGATGTGTTGAAGGTCAGCAACTGAACCGGCTAATGACTTAATCTTTGTGGAAGTAGATGACAAATGACAACTTTTAGTTGGCACACCCGACTGGCAAATGAATTTATAGTAAACCCACATTTTCCAAGGGCGTGTGTGCATGCTCAGTTGCTTCAGTTCTGTCTGACTCTTTGTGACCCTATGGACTGACTGTAGCCCACCAGGCTCCTCTGTCCATGAGACTCTCCAGACAAGACTACTGGAATTGGTTGCCGTGCCCTCCTCCAGGGGCTCTTCCCACCCAAGAACTGAACCTGCGTTTCCTGCATTGCAGGTGGATTCATTACTGCTGAGCCACAGGGGAAGCCCCCTTTCCCAATTACGTTGCTTTATTTAGTTTCAGATGCAATGGCCAAATTTCACCACGGGTGGTCGTCAATAACTCAGCTCTTCCAAAGAGTGAACTTTGGCCGTTGCTACACATGGAACAAGATACGAACTCAGGGGCCAGAACAACAGTGATCCAGACATCATATTGATGCCAATTGCGTTCCATACTAAGTTCTTATATTTACACTGGCAGCTCAAAACTTCCTCTGAAGACATAGTTTTGCCATGAGGAAGAATCTGTTGAAAACTATTGCTTTCTAGTGTATGGAATGTTAGAATGTGAGAAAAATGAGATTTGCCTAATCTCACCTCATCCAATTTACAAAGGAAACACCTGAGATTCAGGGAAATGACTTAAGGAAAGGACTTGCCCAAAGTCACATAACTGGTTCATGTACTGAATCAACCTTCCATTTTCACACTATGTCAGGCAAGAAGAGAACCGAGAGGATCTAGGAAGGAGGACTGAAATATGTGTTATGGTGAGACCTGTACAGAACATTCATCACCTTGCTCACTGGATTCTGCACTCCATGGTACATAGCCCACCAATATGTTTATTCCATATTGGAAACTTTAAAGCGCTGGACAAGTTCCTAGCTACAAAAGAAGTGAATGAAATAGATATAGAAATAAGAAGCTACCATATAGCATAGGGAACTCTACTCAGTATTCTGTAATGACCTACATGGGAACAGAATCTAAAAAAGTATGAATATATATATACATATATATATATAATTGATTCACTTTGCTATACAGCAAAAGCTAACACAAAGGTATAAATCAATTATCATCTGATAAAAATTAATTTAAAAATTAAAAAAAGAAGTGAATGAAGACAAAGATAGATGTTAAAGGCTGCTGCTGCTGCTGCTAAGTCGCTTCAGTCGTGTCCGACTCTGTGCGACCCCATAGACGGCAGCCCACCAGGCTCCCCCATCCCTGGGATTCTCCAGGCAACAACACCGGAGTGGGTTGCCATTTCCTTCTCCAATGCATGAAAGTGAAAAGTGAAAGTGAAGTTGCTCAGTCGTCTCCGACTCTTAGCGACCCCATGGACTGCAGCCTACCAGGCTCCTCCGTCCATGGGATTTTTCCAGGCAAGAGTACTGGAGTGGGGTGCCATCGCCTTCTCTGTGTTAAAGGCTAACTTCCCTCTATTTCCAAATTATGTGCACAGCTGGTCATCACTGCCATCCACCTGTTTCTATTCAAGCCAAATTTCATATTGAAAACAGTATAGTCCATACAGAGACACTTGGTTCTGTTCATTAATTATGGAGAACTCCTTTAAGAAATCATATTCAGCTTTGGGAAGAAACTTCATTTGCTTCCCAAGATGCAAATGATGTGGTCATTTTGGCTAAAAAGCAAAATATGTTTCCTGTTTAAAAAGTGGAACAGAAGAGAGAGTCCTTTGAGATTTTTTTTTTCTAAAGAATTTAGATCACTTATCGCTTGAATTATAATGCAGACACAACCAGACTCCTGTGGCAGGAAGGGACCAGCAATTGGGTTTTCCCAGGAGCAGTTTTTTGTCCTAGAGCAGAGAGAAAGAGAGAGAGGACTAGCTTTATCACAGTGCCAATTATTTCATTCTTCTATTTTAGGCTCCAATTATTTAAACAGGAAATTTTTGAGGCATAGTTGCACACCAATATAGTATGTAACCAGGAAAAGACCTACAAGTAATATGTGATAATAAGAAAGAAATGTTTCTTTGAAACATCTTGAAGTAAGATTAATGAAGTGAATGATTAATCATATTTTTTAAAAAAAGGATTCTTTGTCTAACTGAAGAAATCACTAAAATTTCCCTTGATACATCAGTCCTCCTAGTGCATTGAAAAGAGACTCTTAATATCTTCTGTCTACCAGCCAACTATGCATCCAATAAGACTGAATAATAGGGAGATATCTCTTCTTTTCCATTTGGATGAAAGCATCCTGTATTTTCTCCGGGCTTCACTTCACATGGCCATGTCTGGGACCCAGTCTGTAAAAGCCCTTGATTATTGGTCGGATTCAACCTAAGAGGAGATCAGCTCCCTTACCATCCCAACCTTTTCCTGACTCGCCTTGCAGGAGTCAATGCAGTCAGCCCTCCTTTCAGGCGAGGTTTAAATTTGCATCTGCAGTTGGGTTCAACCAAACCCATGGAAGTGGAATCCGTGGAAATAGACAGCTTGTTGAACTACAGACATTTTTATAAGGGACTTGAGCATCCACAGAATTGGTATCCTGGCAGGAGAAACCATGATTGAACACCTTCATAATATAATTAAAGGGAGAAGGTAGTAAGATTCAATGGGCAGCTGACATTTTTGGAAGATTTTTTTCCTCAGCTGTTTTGAATCCAGAATAAGACTAGTGCCATTTTGAAGGCTTATGGTGATGAACATAGGCTTTGGCACCTGCATTGGTGTATCCAAATCCTAATTTTTCCACTTATCAGCTATGTGATCATGGGTAACATGTTTAACATCTCTGTGCCTCCGTGTTTTTCATTCATAAAAATAATCCCTTTCCTTGCAAGAGTTTTTCTGAAACTTAAATGGAACGAAACAATGAATAAATAGCCAGTAAGTTTGGAACATAAAGCTGTGTAACAACTAATAGTCACTGTTTCAATTCAAAAAAAATGTTTCCTAAAAGCCTGATAACAATAATTTACTTCTGTACTCTCAACAGCATCTAACAAAATGCTCTTGCATGAAATTGTGGCTCAGTAAGCATTTGTTGCATTCAATTCCCAAGTCTGAAGGAGCAATAAAACTGACACATGCTGTGTCTGCCAGAAAAGCCACTGGCAGGGCTCAGATTGCTCACATGTGTTAGTTGGAAATGGCCTAAAAGAGGAGAAAGAAGCCAGACCTTCAAAACAACACTTTGGAAGCTGTCCAGCAATCAGCTTCGCTTATCTTGCAGGAAAGCACAGGACAGGAGACTCTCTGTGAGCTTTTCGGTAGCCTTCATTAAAACCAATGTCCAGAGAAGCTGGTCAAAACTTTGTCCCATACAGCAACCGGATCTCCTAAGTCTAATCTATTTCTTATCAGGAATGAAGAAGGCAGAGTCAAGAGAGATACTCTCTTTCAATGAAATAACCAATGCAAAGTGTTACTATAAAGAAATGAAAATAATAATTCTTGCATATTAAAAAATAACCATATATATACATATATAGGTTATATATATGTATATATACATGTACTTGAGTCCTTTTAAGGATTGGTAGGAAATAAAATAAATTAATTATTAAAAAATAAAGTAAATTGTGTTCCTCAAATGGATTATTGAAGAGGGTTTAACAAGGTGTAGGGAAGCCACAGGTTGATGGCAACATGTCTCTGGGGCAGGAACATCACAGTGCTGTCATCGCCTTAAATCAGAGGTGATGGAAACTTGGAATGAGTCATGTGGAGAGGGCTACTTTGACCTGAATTGTGACTTTCAGTGCATACAGTCAAGCCCCAGCAACCATTCAAGAAAATAATCGGGAAATACCCTAATCTCACTTGCCTTCCTCCAATCTCTGGCAGTGCTTTCATCTGGAGTCAGAGAGCAACGACACTCAACTGATGTAATCCATGCAAGGGTACAGAGTTGGGAGGAGAAAACAGGGTGTAGTTTTGGAGGGGAAGATTACTGAATCATCTCTGAAAGCTAATGTCCAGTGAAAAGTAGGGCTTTCAGAGATCAGATCAGATCAGATCAGTCGCTCAGTTGTGTCCGACTCTTTGCGACCCCATGAATTGCAGCACACCAGGCCTCCCTATCCATCACCAACTCCTGGAGTTCACTCAGACTCATGTCCATCGAGTCAGTGATGCCATCCAGCCATCTCATCCTCTGTCGTCCCCTTCTCCTCCTGCCCCCAATCCCTCCCAGCATCAGAGTCTTTTCCAATGAGTCAACTCTTCGCATGAGGTGGCCAAAGTACTGGAGTTTCAGCTTTAGCATCATTCCCTCCAAAGAAGTCCCAGGGCTGATCTCCTTCAGAATGGACTGGTTGGATCTCCTTGCAGTCCAAGGGACTCTCAAGAGTCTTCTCCAACACCACAGTTCAAAAGCATCAATTCTTCGGCGTTTAGACTTCTTCACAGTCCAACTCTCATATCCATACATGACCACAGGAAAAACCATAGCCTTGACTAGACGAACCTTTGTTGGCAAAGTAGTGTCTCTGCTTTTCAATATGCTATCTAGGTTGGTCATAACTTTCCTTCCAAGGAGTAAGCATCTTTTAATTTCATGGCTGCAGTCACCATCTGCAGTGATTTTGGAGCCCAGAAAAATAAAGTCTGCCACTGTTTTCACTGTTTCCCCATCTATTTCCCATGAAGTGGTGGGACCGGATGCCACGATCTTAGTTTTCTGAATGTTGAGCTTTAAGCCAACTTTTTCACTCTCCACTTTCACTTTCATCAAGAGGCTTTTTAGTTCCTCTTCACTTTCTGCCATAAGGGTGGTGTCATCTGCATATCTGAGGTTATTGATATTTCTCCCGGCCATCTTGATTCCAGCTTGTGTTTCTTCCAGTCCAGCGTTTCTCATGATGTACTCTGCATATAAGTTAAATAAACAGGGTGACAATATACAGCCTTGACGTACTCCTTTTCCTATTTGGAACCAGTCTGTTGTTCCATGTCCAGTTCTAACTGTTGCTTCCTGACCTGCATACAAATTTCTCAAGAGGCAGATCAGGTGGTCTGGTATTCCCATCTCTTCAAGAACTTTCCACAGTTTATTGTGATCCACACAGTCAAAGGCTTTGGCATAGTCAATAAAGCAGAAATAGATGCTTTTCTGGAACTCTATTGCTTTTTCCATGATCCAGCAGATATTGGCAACTTGATCTCTGGTTCCTCTGCCTTTTCTAAAACCAGCTTGAACATCAGGAAGTTCACGGTTCACATATTGCTGAAGCCTGGCTTGGAGAATTTTGAGCATTACTTTACTAGTGTGTGAGATGAGTGCAATTGTGCAGTAGTTTGAGCATTCTTTGGCATTGCCTTTCTTTGGGATTGGAATGGAAATTGACCTTTTCCAGTCCTGTGGCCATTGCTGAGTTTTCCAAATTTTCTGGCATATTGAGTGCAGCACTTTCACAGCATCATCTTTCAGGATTTGAAATAGCTCAAGTGGAATTCCATCACCTCCACTAGCTTTGTTCGTAGTGATGCTTTCTAAGCCCACTTGACTTCACATTCCAGGATGTCTGGCTCTAGGTCAGTGATCACACCATCGTGATTATCTGGGTCGTGAAGATCTTTTTTGTACAGTTCTTCTGTGTATTCTTGCCATCTCTTCTTAATATCTTTTGGTTCTGTTAGGTCCATACCATTTCTGTCCTTTATGGAGCTCATCTTTGCATGAAATGTTCCTTTGGTATCTCTGATTTTCTTTTTTTTTTTTTAACTTTTTTAAAAAATTTTATTTCATTTTTAAACTTTACATAATTGTATTAGTTTTGCCAAATATCAAAATGAATCCACCACAGGTATACATGTGTTCCCCATCCTGAACTCTCCTCCCTCCTCCCTCCCCATACCATCCCTCTGGGTCGTCCCAGTGCACTAGCCCCAAGCTTCCAGTATCATGCATCGAACCTGGACTGGCATCTCGTTTCATACATGATATTTTACATGTTTCAATGCCATTCTCCAAAATCTTCCCACCCTCTCCCTCTCCCACAGAGTCCATAAGACTGTTCTATACATCACTGTCTCTTTTGCTGTCTCGTTCACAGGGTTATTGTTACCATCTTTCTAAATTCCATATATATGCGTTAGTATGCTGTATTGGTGTTTTTCCTTCTGGCTTACTTCACTCTGTATAATAGGCTCCAGTTTCATCCACCTCATTAGAACTGATTCAAATGTATTCTTTTTAATGGCTGAGTAATACTCCATTGTGTATATGTACCACAGCTTTCTTATCCATTCATCTGCTGATGGACATCTAGGTTGCTTCCATGTCCTGGCTATTATAAACAGTGCTGCGATGAACATTGGGGTACACGTGTCTCTTTCCCTTCTGGTTTCCTCGGTGTGTATGCCCAGCAGTGGGATTGCTGGATCATAAGGCAGTTCTATTTCCAGTTTTTTAAGGAACCTCCACACTGTTCTCCATAGTGGCTATACTAGTTTGCATTCCCACCAACAGTGTAAGAGGGTTCCCTTTTCTCCACACCCTCTCCAGCATTTATTATTTGTAGACTTTTGGATCGCAGCCATTCTGACTGGTGTGAAATGGTACCTCATAGTGGTTTTGATTTGCATTTCTCTGATAATGAGTGATGTTGAGCATCTTTTCAGAAATCAAAGAGGACACTAATAGATGGAGAAATATACCATGTTCATGAATTGGAAGAATCAATATAGTGAAAATGAGTATACTACCCAAAGCAATTTATAGATTCAATGCAATCCCTATCAAGCTACCAACGGTATTCTTCACAGAGCTAGAACAAATATTTTCACAATTTGTATGGAAATACAAAAAACCTCGAATAGCCAAAGCGATCCTGAGAAAGAAGAATGGAACTGGAGGAATCAACCTACTGACTTCAGGCTCTACTACAAAGCCACAGTTATCAAGACAGTATGGTACTGGCACAAAGACAGAAATATAGATCAATGGAACAAAATAGAAAGCCCAGAGATAAATTCACGCACATATGGACACCTTATCTTTGACAAAGGAGGCAAGAATATACAATGGATTAAAGACAATCTCTTTAACAAGTGGTGCTGGGAAATCTGGTCAACCACTTGTAAAAGAATGAAACTAGAACACTTTCTAACACCATACACAAAAATAAACTCAAAATGGATTAAAGATCTAAATGTAAGACCAGAAACTATAAAACTCCTAGAAAAGAACATAGGCAAAACACTCTCTGACATACATCACAGCAGGATCCTCTATGACCCACCTCCCAGAATATTGGAAATAAAGGCAAAAATAAACAAATGGGACCTAATTAACCTTAAAAGCTTCTGCACACCAAAGGAAACTATTAGCAAGGTGAAAAGACAGCCTTCAGAATGGGAGAAAATAATAGCAAAGGAAGCAACTGACAAACAACTAATATCAAAAATATACAAGCAACTCCTACAGCTCAACTCCAGAAAAATAAATGACCCAATCAAAAAATGGGCCAAAGAACTAAATAGACATTTCTCCAAAGAAGACATACAGATGGCTAACAAACACATGAAAAGATGCTCAACATCTCTGATTTTCTTGAAGAGATCCCTAGTCTTTCCCATTCTGTTGTTTTCCTCTATTTCTTTGCATTGATCACTGAAGAAGGCTTTCTTATCTCTTCTTGCTATTCTCTGGAACTCTGCATTCAGAAGTAGGGCTTTGGGGAAGTGATTAGGTTATGAGGGTAGAACCCACACAAATGGGATTAATGGTCTTAATAAAGTGAAAGTGAAAGTCACTAAGTTGTGTCTGACTCTTTGCAACCCCATGGACTATAAAGTCCATGGAATTTTCTAGGCCAGAATACTGGAGTAGGTAGCCTTTCCCTTCTCCAGGGGATCTTCCCAACCCAGGGATCAAACCGAGGTCTCTGGCATTGCAGGCAGATTCTTTACAAGCTGAGCCACAAGGGAAACCCAAGAATATTGGAGTGGGTAGCCTATCCCTTCTCCAGCAAATCTTCCCAACCCAGAAATTGAACCAGGGTCTCCTGCATTGCAGGTGGATTCTTTACCAACTGAGCTATCAGGAAAGCCATACATAAAGAGGCCCTAAGGAGCTTACCTGCCCCTTCTACCATGTGAAGTTGTAGAGATAAGACAGCTGTGATCCAGGATGTGGACACTCACCAGATATTGAATCTGCTGGCACCTTGATCTTGGACTTCTAAAACTGTAAGACATAAATGTATATAGTTTATAAGGCCCCCATTCTATAGTGTTTTGTGATAGCAGCATAAGCAGACAGATAGGGGAGTTGACAGCTCATGTTTAAAGTGAAAATGCACTTATTAAGAGTTCTAGTGAATTTTTGTCTTTGCTTTCCAGTATAGAGATTAAGAATAATAACATGTTGCTTTTTCTTCTACTACCCTGACTCCTCCCTGTTACCCATACTGCCCCCTACACCGTCTTGTGGCTTCCCGGGTAGCTCAGTGGTAAAAATCTGCCTGCAATGCAGGAGATGCTGGTTTGATCCTTGAATAAGAAAGATCCCATGGAGAGAGAAATGGCAACTCACTCTTGCCTGGGAAATTTTATGGACAGAGGAGCCTGGTGAGCTACAGTCCATGGGGTTGCAAAAGAGTCAAACATGACTTAGAGACTAAACAACAACAACCATTATTACCCATGTTTTGTTGACCAAGTTGGAATAACTCCCAACTGTCAATATCAGTTGACACCATGTCCATATCTGTGGATGTAGGATAGATACTACTCATTCTTCTTTCACTATACATTGATGCAAGTTGCAGTAAACAGCAATGATCATTACATTTTAAAAATTACTTTGGTAAATAAATAGAATATGATTTAACTATGTGGTCAGTCTTTATAAATGCACTTCAAAGTAAATACTATGTTATAGCTTTTTAAGAGTTTCCAAATTCATTCCATGTTATTTTTTGCTCCATTTCTAAAACAGGGGGACCCAAACTCAATAGATTAAGTGTTCTTCTTAGGGTCACAGAACTATTATGTAGAAGAAGACTGGGGTCTTGAAGCTTTATCTAATACATGCAAGTCCAGAACTGTGTTTACTACACCATATCAGGGTGTATGGTGTGGACTGCAGATCATTGAGTATCTGGTTGCAGCCTCCAAAATCTCTTACCTTCATTGTTTCTACTTATATATTTCTTTGAGATAAGGTCTGAAGATGCCTATTAAATTGGCAATGCTGTCAGAGAAGAGAGGCCTTATGTGGTTTATTATAGGTTTTTCAGATTTATTTTCTGGTAACCATTTACAGGAGGAAATGGAACACAGAAATGTTAGGTTTGCAGAGAAGCAGACATAAAAGGATTGAGCAGGAGATCCGGAGCCCCCATAGGACGACATTATACCCAGACATTTTGGAGAGCTTTTATCATTTAAAAACAAAGGTGAGGAACTCATCCCAGTTTGAGACTGAAGGTCCCACATCTTAGGAAGCCTCTCAGATCTGGGTCAACAAGGATGGCTGGTCACCCTACAGTTAAGTCCGACATTATTTACCATTTGGAAAGCATTGCTTTCATGAAAGAATCATAGCCACTTCTGCTGACATTTCAGTGGCCAAAAGGTAGCACATGGATGCTCTTGGGTTCAGTAAGGTGGAGATAACATAAACATTCTACTGGGAGCAGCAAAACTGAACCTTTGGCTAAGGATAATACTATCCACTGTGACTGGTAATTAGTATATCTCATGATCCAACCTAGAAGGAGTGTGGAAAATCTTCAGAGTTCCAACTACTCCTTGTCATGGTTGTTGTTCAGTTGCTAAGTCATGTCCATTCTTTTGCAACCACACAGACTGGAGCATTCCAGGCTTCCCTGTCCTTCAGTATATCCCAGAGTTTGCTGTAACTCATGTCTATTGAGTCGATGAAGCTATAATCATCTCCTCCTCTGCTGCGCCCATCTCCTTTTGCCTTCTTCTTTCCCAGCATCAAGGTCTTTTCCAGTGAATCAGCTCTTCCCATCAGGCAGCCAAAGTATTGGAGCTTCAGCTTCAACATCAGGCCTTTCAATAAATATTCAGGGTTGATTTCCTTTGACTGGTTTGATCTCCTTGCTGTCCAAGGGACTCTCAAGAGTTTTCTCCAGCACAACAGTTTGAAAGCATCAATTCTTCAGTGCTCAGCCTTCTTTATGGTCCAACTCTCACATCCATACATGATTACTGGAAAAACCATAGCTTTGACTATATAGGCCTTTGTCGGCAAAGTGATTTCTTTGCTTTTTAATATGCTGTCAAGGTTTGTCATAGCTCCCCTTCCAGGGACCAAGTGTCTTAATTTCATGGCTGCAGTCACAGTCTGCAGTGATTTTGGAGCCCAAGAAAATAAAATCTGTCATTGCTTCCACTTTTCCCCCTTCTATTTGCCATGAAGTGATGGGGGATGGGATGCCATGATCTTAGTTTTTCAAATGTTGAGTTTTAAGCCAGCTTTTTCACTCTCCTCTTTCACCCTCATCAAGAAACTCTTTAGTTCCTCTTCACATTCTGCCATTAGAGTGATATCATCTGACTATCTGAGGTTGCTGATATTTTTCCCCAGCAATCTTGATCCCAGCTTGTGATTCATCCAGCCTGGCATTTCACTTGATATATCTGCCTAGAAGTTAAATAAGCAGGGTAACAATATACAACCTGTCATACTCTCTCCCAATCTGTAACAAGTCAGTATTTCCATGTCTGGTTCTAATTGTTGCTTCGTGACATGCATACAGGTTTCTCAGGAGTCAGGTAAGGTGGCCTGATATCCCCATCTATTTAAGAATTTCCCACAGTTTGTTGTGATCCACACAGTCAAAGACTTTAGCATAGTCACTGAAGCAGAAGTAGATATTTTTCTTGTCATGGAAGCCCAGGTTATTAGTCACCTGCCTCCTTTAATTTTTTGCCAGCATTTAGGCTTGGGTTTTATAACTGGAAGAGTCTCAGAGAACATCTAGTTCAGCCCTCTATCTTTGGGCTAGTAAAGTGTGACTATCACTGTCTTAAAGGTAAGACAAGTGATGCCCAGGCAGGTGGGTTGCTAAGGTGTCCTAGAAAGGAAATGGTGGAGGAAAGGCTATGGCCTAATCCTTCTGTTTTACAACCCTCCTCCTCCTTACTGCCTTCTGGATTGGAATTTGCCTCATGATCCTTGTGTCACATCTCCAAAAGTTATTCAACAGTCTTTACTTTTACAGTGAGGCCAGCAACACCAAATTTCATAAAAGTAAATGCCGCAAAGTATACCATTGCAAGCAAAGCTTGGTTTTCTTGGCTTACTTTTTTGTTTTATTATCCTAGCAATTTTACATATGAAAACATGATTACATCATTGGGTTCTGCTAGTTAGTATAAACAGCATTTCTCCAAAAGCAATGATATCTACTATTGCCTTGATTCTGTAATTGGTCTTGACATAAAATTGATTATTGGACATTATATGAAGGTTTTGTTTAGGTGTCTCAAAGTTTTATTAAAATAATAAATCTCCAAATTATGTTGTCTTGAATTAGATCCAGACGAGAATGAGGAACTCAGAGGTGGTTAGGACATGTGGTAGAGAAAGCTGTTGTGAATTCCTGAATTTAAGAGGTGAAGGCCAGAGAAGACAGGCCACCCTTCCATTTGCTAGGGTAGTTCTTCAAGCCAAAGTAAAATGACATGCTTACATACTTGGCCTGTCGTGTCATGCAAATACAATGAAAGATATTTTCAAACAATAGCTAAGGGCCATGTCATTTGTAAATTAAATTATTTCATTTTTTATCAATTTGGAAGCCAGAGTGAACTAGCAGGAATAAGTGAAAACTCATGTATTTAATATGAAAAGCTATGTAACACCGTCTGAACTCTTCTGCATATTTATGTATTACTAATCCCCACACCCTTCTACTTGCTCTAATTTGAATTCTTTCTTTACACTAGTATTCTTGAAAACATTTCCTTGCCAAGTAGCCTAAGTGACTCTTGATTTCATTCATTTCATTGCAGTAAAAATTTTCTGTGTGGGGTTTGAAACCCTCACAGCATAATCCCACCCTGCTTATTTATTCTTTGTCTTAGTGTAGGTAGGTAAGTGTGTTTGTGTGTGTGTGAATGCTTGTTTCCACGCTTCTTATGTTTCCATAGATGGGAATGTACTGGAGCATTACTGCTCCTGGTGCCTCTTATAACACAGCCCATCCCATCTTTGTCACCCCTCCACCTCTCCCTCTAAAAGTACATAGATTTATTTAGTGAGATTTTGGAGGTACTGGCATATATTGGACTACATGTTTCAGCAGCTGGATCAATACACTGATGTGTAATAATAATAATAATATTATTATTATTACACTCCTCAAGCATGCTGCCCTATTCTCTTCCATTTCTTACTCTCTTACAGTAAGTACAATAGGTTAGAGAACTACTTTTTAAAAGAAACTCCGCCAATCTCTAAGTTCAAATTGATGTGAGAAGCATGTTCTCAAATCCAGCCATTTCCAGAGATCCTATACAAAGCGGATTCTATGAATAACACTGGGGTTAATTCTGGAGAAAGAAGACCCTGAAAATCCAAAGTCACAACTTATATTTGCAAATAGGAAAAATAGCTTAGGCCAAATAGATCCTTTGTCTCTTTTGGAAATAACAGTAAGATACTGTGAACTAAAAAAGAGAAATCAGAGCCAGGGTGGAGTTCTGTGCAGTTCAAGAAACTAGATGGGGGATCATGAATTGATTGTGTTTCTTGGAGGCCTTCACACATACAATTCTGAAAAAATTGACGTCCCACAGGTGCATTGGTCAATAGTGAAAAAGCAGGGTATAATCTGTTTCTTTAAACATGGTACTTGGTCAGTTATACCTTCTTGATTCTTTAGATAGACTTGCAATTTTTGTGGTGGTTTCTTTTTTAAGTCTGTGGATGTAGAATATCTTTTTTGGTAGGTTCCAGTCTTTTTTTTATTGATGGTTGGTCACAGTTAGTTGTGATGTTGGTGTGCTCACGAGAGGAGGTGAGCTCGAGGTTCTTCTACTCTGCCTCTTGTCCTCTCATTTTTCTCCTTTGTCTCTTTCCCTTTCTCCACAGAGACTCTTTTTCTTTTTTTTTAAATTTAAATTTTTTAATTTTCATTAGAGGCTAATCACTTTACAATATTGTATTGGTTTTGCCATACATCAACATGAATCTGCCACGGGTGTACCTGTGTTCCCCATCCTGAACCCCCCTCCCACCTCCCTCCCCATACCATCCCTCTGGGTCATCCCAGTGCACCAGGCCCAAGCATCATGTATCCTGCATCGAACCTGGACTGGCGATTTGTTTCTTATATGATATTATACATGTTTCAATGCCATCCTCCCAAATCATCCCCCCGTCGCCCTCTCCCACAGAGTCCAAAAGACTGTTCTATACATCTGTGTTTCTTTTGCTATCTCGCATACAGGGTTATTGTTACCATCTTTCTAAATTCCATATATATGCATTAGTATACTGTATTGGTGTTTTTCTTTCTGGCTTACTTCACTGTGTATAATAGGCTCCAGTTTCATCCACCTCATTAGAACTGATTCAAATGTATTCTTTTTAATGGCTGAGTAATACTCCATTGTGTATATGTACCACAGCTTTCTTATCCATTCATCTGCTGAGACTCTTTTCTGTGCTTTACTGGGTTTCCCAAGGCTTTTTCTTACCCATAAGTCTCCAGTTTCTTCTAAATAATCCATATTTTAAAGTGAGTTCTTGTTTCTCTTCCCCCAATAGGCTGGCACCATCATGACTGTTTTGATCACCTCTGAATCTCCAATCTAGCACAGTTCCTATAATGCATTCAGTTCAGTTCAGCCACTAATGCATTAGATGTTCAATAAAATCTTTCCAGTCTCTACTTCATAAATTATGAATTAATGAAATAAATTGGAATTGCAAGATTAGCATTTTCTTAATAAATGATGAGCTAAATGAAATATTTAAGAAAAGGAAAAAGGAAACAAAATATCACTTGAGTATCCAGTTGTCTGAAAATTTTCAATCATTCTGCTACTTGCCTTCTACTTCTCGAGATGTAGTAGTGGAAGATTACATAGGAATAGATGAGTTAGGAACCAGAAGATAGAGAGGATGAGAATCTGGACTCATCCCTTTCAAGAAAAATAAAATTAAAATTTGAAAATGAATAAAGCAGACCAATTTTAGGTCTCTTCTAGCTTTATAATCATGTAACTACATCATGTTATTATTTTGTTTCTATTTTATGACTGTCATAAAAAGATACTTTTAATCATATTAGAAAAGTAGTTTTCTCCAGTCATTAGAAATCTACAAAGCACTATATAATTCTGAATAAGATTACATTAACTCGGTGATTTTTACCTTACTCATTAAATAAATATCTCAAATTCTAGTTATATACATATAAGAAATGCAAATGTTAACCATCAGTTGTTTCTTTTTAAGGGATCAACAGACTCTTTTCAAATAATTTCTTTTTCTTATTACATTGATCAATTTTGACTAAACTGCTAAAATTTGATCTCTTCTTGTTGTTCAGTTGCTCAGTCGTGTCTGACTTTTTGTGACCCCATGGGTCACATGCAGCATACTAAGCTTCCCTGTTCTTCACTATCTACTGGAGTTTGCACAAACTCATGTCCATTGAGTTGGTGATGCCATCCAACCATCTCATCCCCTGTCATCTCCTTTTCCTCCTGCCCTCAATCTTTCCCAGCATCAGAGTCTTTTCCAGCGAGTCATCTCTTCCCATCAGGTGGCCAAAGAATTGGAGTTTCAACTTCAACATCAGTCCTTTCAATAAATATCCAGGGTTGATTTCCTTTAGGATTGACTGGTTTGATCTCCTTGCTGTCCAAGGGACTCTCAAGAGTCTTCTCCAGCACAACAGTTTGAAAGCATGAGTTCTTTGGCACTCAGCCTTCTTTATGGTCCAACTCGCACATCCATACATGACTACTGGAAAAACCATAGCTTTGACCATACAGACCTTTATCAGCAAAGTGATGTCTCTGCTTTTTAATATGCTGTCTAGGTTTCTCATAACTTTTTATCTCTTGGAAATAAGTAATATAGCCCTCCAGTTTCCAAGAAATTTTGAGAAATACAGTATGTTTTTTTGAGGAAAAAATCATGTGTCTCCTTAGCTCAAGCTTGTTATTGCCACTGTCAGGGATTTTAACATTTGCTTGTGTATGTGTGTGTGTGTATGAAGAACTATAGTTCATTCACTTAAATACTTGAGATCATGTAAGACAAATTTGATTATGTACAGATAAATAGTATAACAAGTTGTAATATGACATGTCAGTTTTCTCTCTGACTCATCTACTTATTTTGTAATCTAATTTTCCTCATCTGTAATATTAAAAATACTTAAAATAAGCACATTAAGTACCTGGGAAGGCAGTAAGAACAAAGGTAGTGTCAAATAGGAAATGTTATTTGATATACCATTACATCAGTAGTGGGTATGGCAGCAGCCGCAATACTGATCTTAGTAGTAAAAAATTTCTAAGTGAAGCTGCAAAGGATGCCCTCATCAGCTCTTTTCCTCACCTCAGAAAAGGGCTGTGTGGGGTGGGGCAGAAATTGCCGGCTGGTCATCAAAATTATATATTATATTCTTTTTCCTGGCACACAGCTAGAATACATTTACTATTCTTTGTAGTTGGTGTGGCTGTGCAAATAAGTTCTAGCCAATAAAATAAGAGCGAAAATTAAGTACATTACTTCTAGGCTTGGATCATAAAATCTGATACATTCACCATTATCTTTTTAACTTCTGGGCTTGAAGAAATGAAGATGACTCTCAAAACTTTTTTAAACCAAGCAACTTCAACTTGCTTGCCTGCCCAGTCCTATTAAAGAGGTTTGAAATGTCATACATGTTGGGGTCTCTTCACTTAATAGTACTTACTGAGTCCAAATTTGTATTTTAATGAGTATGTGTATCTTAATGTATGCACAGTCACTCAGTCATATCTGACTCTTTGTGATCCCATAGACTGTAGCCCGCCAGGCTCCTCTGCCCATGGAATTCTCCAGGCAAGAATACTGAAGTGGGTTGCCATTTCCTTCTCCAGGGGATCTTCCTGACCCAGGGGTCGAATCCACGTTTCCTGCATCTTCTGCATTGGCAGGTGGATCCTTTACTACTGAGCCACCTGGGAAGCCCCATCTTAAATGTGTACCATATCAAAAATCTGGCACTGGCTTAGTGACAGTAGGCAACTGAGAAAGGAAATAGGTATTGGAGACTGTAAAGCTGAAGATCCATTTCATGGAGAGTGTATTATCATTTAGGTAATGCTATATAAAAAACCATTCCAAAACTCAGCAGCTTTTACAACAGTCATTTTTTTCTCACTGTGGGTTAACTCACATCTATGGGTTAACTGTGGTGGTGTTGTAAAAGCTTGACCTGTCTTGAGTTGCTGGAGCATGAACTGGATATCAGGGTTGGAAAGGAGGGAATCAAGGATGGAAAATGAGATAACAGAGCCTCTGAATAAATAGATCACCTGGCCAAAATATCTGACATTTAGGTATTGCATGTAACACCTCTTAGAAGTTTAGCAGTTTTTACAACTAACCAGGAATCTCTCCCTGTTTTTAAACTACCAGGTGGAGGCCAAAGGTGTATCATCTCCAGGCCTAAAAATGTGACACAAAATTGGCTTAGAAAATTATTTTTGATCCCAGAGTTTATTTCTTTTTCCTCTCTCATAACTTTGGACAATGAGAGTCAGCTGATCTTAGTGGAGAAGAAAAAGCACCAACATTAACTATCTTTTAAGAGTTGTAATTTGTTACTAAGTTCCATGTCCACTTATTGCATGCTTTGGTTCAGGATCAGTCGCTCAGTCGTGTCTGACTCTTTGAGACCCCATGAATCGCAGCACGCCAGGCCTCCCTGTCCATCACCAACTCCCGGAGTTCACTCAGACTCACGTCCATCAAGTCGGTGATGCCATCCAGCCATCTCATCCTCTGTCGTCCCCTTCTCCTCCTGCCCCCAATCCCTCCCAGCATCAGAGTCTTTTCCAATGAGTCAACTCTTCGTATGAGGTGGCAAAAGTACTGGAGTTTCAGCTTGAGCATCATTCCTTCCAAAGAAATCCCAGGGCTGATCTCCTTCAAAATGGACTGGTTGGATCTCCTTGCAGTCCAATTGTGTGGTAGTTTGAGCATTCTTTGGCATCACCTTTCTTTGGGATTGGAATGAGAACTGACCTTTTCCAGTCCTGTGGCCACTGCTGAGTTTTCCAAATTTGCTGGCATATTGAGTACAGCACTTTCACAGCATCATCTTTCAGGATTTGGAATAGCTCAACTGGAATTCCATCTCCTCCACTAGCTTTGTTAGTAGTGATGCTTTCTAAGGCCCACTTGACTTCACATTCCAGGATGTCTGGCTCTAGGTCAGTGATCACACCATCGTGATTATCTGCGTTGTGAAGATCTTTTTTGTACAGTTCTGTGTATTCTTGCCATCTCTTCTTAATATCTTCTGGTTCTGTTAGGTCCATACCATTTCTGTCCTTTGTCGAGCCCATCTTTGCATGAAATGTTCCTTTGGTGTTTCTGATTTTCTTGAAGAGATCCCTAGTCTTTCCCATTCTGTTGTTTTCCTCTATTTCTTTGCATTGATCACTGAATAAGGCTTTCTTATCTCTTCTTGCTATTCTTTGGAACTCTGCATTCAGATGCTTATATCTTTCCTTTTCTCCTTTGCTTTTCGCTTCTCTTCTTTTCACAGCTATTTGTAAGGCCTCCCCAGACAGCCATTTTGCTTTTTTGCATTTCTTTTCCATGGGGATGGTCTTGATCCCTGTCTCCTGTACAATGTCACGAACCTCATTCCATAGTTCATCAGGCACTCTATCTATCAGATCTAGGCCCTTAAATCTATTTCTCACTTCCACTGTATAATCATAAGGGATTTGATTTAGGTCATACCTGAATGGTCTAGTGGTTTTCCCTATTTCTTCAATTTAAGTCTGAATTTGGCAATAAGGAGTTCATGGTCTGAGCCACAGTCAGCTCCTGTCATTTTTGCTGACTGTATAGAGCTTCTCCATCTCTGGCTGCAAAGAATATAATCAATCTGGTTTCGGTGTTGACCATCTGGTGATGTCCATGTATAGAGTCTTCTCTTGTGTTGTTGGAAGAGGGTGTTTGTTATGACCAGTGTATTTTCTTGGCAAAACTCTATTAGTCTTTGCCCTGCTTCATTCCGTATTCCAAGGCCAAATTTTCCTGTTACTCCAGGTGTTTCCTGACTTCCTACTTTTGCATTCCAGTCCCCTATAATGAAAAGGACATCTTTTTTGGGTGTTAGTTCTCAAAGGTCTTGTAGGTCTTCATAGAACCATTCAACTTCAGCTTCTTCAGCGTTACTGGTTGGGGCATAGACTTGGATTACTGTGATATTGAATGGTTTGCCTTGGAAACGAACAGAGATCATTCTGTTGTTTTTGAGATTGCATCCAAGTACTGCATTTCGGACTCTTTTGTTGACCATGATGGCCACTCCATTTCTTCTGAGGGATTCCTGCCTGCAGTAGTAGATATAATGGTCATCTGAGTTAAATTCACCCATTCCAGTCCATTTCAGTTCGCTGATTCCTAGAATGTCGACATTCACTCTTGCCATCTCTTGTTTGACCACTTCCAATTTGCCTTGATTCA
This sequence comes from Bos indicus, assembly GCF_029378745.1. NCBI lineage: Eukaryota > Metazoa > Chordata > Mammalia > Artiodactyla > Bovidae > Bos > Bos indicus. Next base: position 18,921,161 of record NC_091773.1, on the reverse strand, counting down.
TGGATCTGACATCCAGGTTCCTATGCAATATTGCTCTTTACAGCATTGGACCTTGCTTCTATCACCAGTCACATCCACAACTGGGTATTCTTTTTGCTTTGGCTCCATCCCTTCATTCTTTCTGGAGTTATTTCTCCACTGATCTCCAGTAGCATATTGGGCACCTACTGACCTGGGGAGTTTCTATTTCAGTATCCTATCATTTTGCCTTTTCATACTGTTCATGGGGTTCTCAAGGCAAGAATACTGAAGTGGTTTGCCATTCCCTTCTTCAGTGGACCACATTCTGTCAGATCTCTCCACCATGACCCGCCCATCTTGGGTTGCCCCACTAGTCAATCTAATCACACTAGGACCACGCTGTGGTCCTAGTGTGATTAGATTGACTAGTTTCCTGTGAGTATGGTTTCAGTGTGTTTGCCCTCTGATACCCTCTTGCAACACCTACCATCTTACTTGGGTTTCTCTTACCTTGGACGAGGGGTATCTTCTCACCATGCCCTTCCTGACCTTCAACGTGGGATAGCTCCTCTAGGCCCTCCTGTGTCCGCGCAGCCACGGCTACTTGGACGTGGGGTTGGTCCTCCCGGCTGCCGCCCCTGGCCTCAGGCGTGGGGTAGCTCCTCCTGCCTGCCGCCACTGGCCTCGGGCTTGGGGTGTGGGGTATCTCCTCCCGGCTGCCGCCCCTGACCTCAGATGTGGGGTAACTCTTCTCCTCGCCACCCCTGACCTCGGACACAGGGTAACTCCTCTCGTCGCTGCCCCTGACCTCGGACGCGGGGTAACTCCTCTGGTCGCCACCCCTGACCTCGGACGCTGGGTATCTCCTCTCGGCCGCCCCCCCCCCCGACCTCGGACGTGGGGTAGCTCCTCTCGGCGGTTTCTGTGCCGTCTCAGTCTGGTACTCTCGGCCGCTGCCCCTGACCTCGGACGTGGGGTAACTTCTCTTGGCCGCCGCCCTTCGGGCATGGGGTCCTCCCGGCTTCTGCCCCTGACCTCAGACCTGGGGTGGCTCCTCTCGGCCGTTTCTGCGCCCTCTCAGTCTGGTACTCTTGGCCGCTGCCCCTAACCTAGGACGTGGGGTAACTCCTCTTGGCCGCTGCCCTTCGGGCATGGGGTCCTCCCGGCTTCTACCCCTGACCTCAGACCTGGGGTGGCTCCTCTCCACCGCGCTTAGCACGCCCGTCGCAACCGCCTTAACCCCGTCTAACCATGAGTCCTTAACTACTAGAGAGAATGGTTTAGAAATTGTGGAAATTGATTAATAAGTTATTTCTTACTTGTGAGTCAAGATCATTAGTCTTTGTAGGATAGAGACTAAGGACTGGACAGGATAGAGATTTTACCACTGGTTTGATTTTTTTAAATTTAAATGCTTTTTTGCCCTCTCAATATATTTGCAAGGATGTAATTTTCACTCTAGATGTAAGAAAAACAGAACCACAGAAGCAAAATGACTTGTTCAAACCCCGTGTCCTGTGACAGTTTTCTGACTAGAGTCTAGGTTGTTGCTGTTCAGTCACTAAGTTGTACTCGACTCTTTGTGATCCCATAGGCTGTAGCCCACCAGGCTCCTCTGTCCATGGAATTCTCCAGGCAAGAATACCAGAGTGGGCAGCCATTCCTTTTCCCAGGGGATCTTCCCATCCCAGGGATCAAACCCACATCTTCAGCATTGGCAGGTGGATTCTTTTGCCACTGAGCTACCAGGGAAGCCCAGAGTCTAGGTATTTGACCTTCATCCAGAAATAATTTCACAGCAAGACACCACTCCTTAAAAATTGAAGGGAGTTGCAAAATATTAGTACAAGGGAATTAGGATTATCTTGTCCATAGAATACAACAGTTGTGTGTCAGAGAGGAAAAGCATTATCAACTAGAGCAGCCACTCAGTTGATTTAATATAATATAAAATGAGTGTCGACTCTGTACCAGGCGTTGACTGAGTGCTTACACCATTAATCCACCTAACCTTCAAGAAGCCTGGAATTAGGTATTAATTTAGCCCTCTTTTTTGCAGCCAAGGAAACTGAGAACTTAGATATTTTTCTCCAGATAATTCAGCTGAACATAGGGATTCATGTTCTATCCATGGGTAGGAAATATTTGTATCTTGTTGGATGAAACTTTACAGAAGTTGGTTTATTTTAGAAAGTTATCACCAAATTTGCCCTAAAATATTAGGAAATGTTCTAACTAGGAAGCGATGAGTCCAAGCCACAGGAATGTCTCTCTTCATTCCATTAAATTCAGCAGTTTATTATCCCAAACTGAAGGTCATTGTTGCAAAACTTAAAAAATGAATAAAATTATGGGCAAACATTCAAACAATTGGGAAAAAGATCTGTAAGTGCTTGATTTCATACCTTCTGAATCTGTTCCCTCTTTTGTATTTTTTGGTGGAGGTGCAATTCTGCATAACACTCTGTGCCCCTTCCATGAAAACAGCTGCAGTGCTTGCTTAGTTTATCCCCCAAGGTATGGACATGACTTAATGCTCTAATCTGTGTCCTCCTATGGACAGGACATTGCCGTTTTAATCGATTCAGTCTCAGTTTGTATAGCAGTGGCCCTGATCCAGTCTCTGGCTCTACATATTTCCTTAACCGATTCTACTATGATAACTTTTCTTCTATACTTTCCAACCATATTCTATGGAGAGCAATTCCACCTAGGCCAAGGACAAGGTGATCTAGCCAAACTACTCTCTTTCTCACATGTTTGATACTTAGTAATATATTGGAAACTTTGTAAATGGAACAGGAACACTGTGACTTCTTCTGTGCTGCCAGAGTCAATTACTATCATTGTTAATCTTATTAATATTTGCACACAAGTGAATCCTCCATTTGCTTTTGAAGTAAGTTGATTCCTTTGAAGTTGTACCAGACTGGTTGGAGACTAAGTTTAAAGGCTGATTCTTCCTTGTCTTTAAGATGACCTGTTTCAGTGAAATGATCATAACATTTCCTACAGCAGTAAATTCTTATTTTCATGAAATATTTTCCATTCACTATAATATTCATTGAGAAAATAGATCTTCAGGAAAATTTTTGCCTAGGTAAGCTCACTTAGAGATGTGTCATTTTTTTCTGTTCCCTTAACTCTAATTGTCTTGAAAATTATAGGCAATACGTCCTGCTGGTTAAGGAAGCTACTCTGGAGCCAAAAAGTGTAATCCAAAAGTCAACTCCACCACTTATGATATGTGTGCAACAGGCCAACCATACAAACTTCCTGGACCATAAACCCTCCTTAGTGAATAGATAATGATGCTATTACCAATATCAAATATTATTACCAACCTCAAATAGGTAATAACATTTTATCAATTTCAATCTGTTGTACAGATTAAATGAATTAATATAAATAAAATACCTAATAAATGTAGAAAAGAACAATTTCTGATGTTACTTTATCATCTATTTGAAATAAAAGCTTGGTGGTAAAGTCCTTGAAACACAACTCAAACATATCTGAAAATATATACTTTGCATTTGATTGGGTTGATTTTGCTCAGTAACCATTTATTTGAGTATTCCTTCACAAAATCAATGATAACTTAGCCATGTGTTCACTCCTTGTTTCTCCTGTTCTCACCATTCTCTCAGCGTCTCTCCACTGGGAGATGGAAGCTTGAACTTGTTCTACTAAATAATATTTCTTCCAAAAATAATAATGTATGAGTTGGAGAGAAGGGAAGATTAGTCTGTTTTTTGGATGAAGACCTACCTCCTCACCTGGTCTATCCAGACGGGAGCCAAGTGTGTTCCCAAAGTTCTGCCGAGAAAATGAGAACTTTCTGCAGAGCCACATCTCATCACTGAGTCCATAGTAAGGCTACATGTAATTTATTGAGCTTATTCTGCATAGTAAACTCAGCTGAACTAGGCAACTAATTTATTTATTCCATAGCACCCTCTAAACAAATTATGAAGATAGAAGTGTTAATCCAATTTTACAGACTATATAAACAGAAAACAAGAGAAGTAAAGAAAATGCCCAAGTTCCCAGATTAAGGTAGCAGTAAAATTGAAATTAGAACTCAGACTCCTGGCTCCCAGTTTCCTTTCTCCCTTCCTTCCTTCATATGTTCTTCTATTTCTTTTTTTTTTTAATTAAAAAAATTTATTGATGTTTAGTTGATTTTAAATGTTGTTAGTTTCATGCTTACAGCAAAGTGATTCAGATATATTCTTTTTCTGATTCTTTCCCCTTCCAGGTTAATATAGGCTACTGAATATACTTCCCTGTGCTATACAGTTGGTCCTTGTTATTTATCTATTTTATATATAGTAGTGTGCATCTATTAATCCCAAACCTCTAATTTATCCCTCCTTACCCCCACCCCCTACCCCCTTGCACCTTTGGTAGCCATAAGTTTGTGTTCTGTGACTGTGAGTTTCTGTTTTGTAAATAAATGCATTTGTATTTTCTTCCATTTCTAAATCATATCACATATGGGATGTCTCACTGAAGGTGGAGTAGGTTGATACGTTTCTTTTGGGTCTGAAAACTTACAGCGTCGCTCTCAGGTTTTTAAGGGAAAACTCTCACTACCAGGTTTTGGCAGGGTTTTCCTGAAGGAATGCAATTTTGGGAGACGGAGGGCGCATAACACAGCTCTGGGATGTCCTCTCAAAAGGCAAACAACAGGAAATAAATGTAAAATGACTCTCAACTACTTACCTGCCCAGGCTAAGTGAAGGCAATTGAAGGCACAATTTGCTTGTTAACCAAATTTGGTTGGAGAAATGGTCAGAGAGCACAGAAAGAGAGGAAAATTGCCATTACAAAAATTGGCTCTAAAACTGGCTATTAAGCTCCCACTTGCAGTTAATGCTTAGAGCGTGTATAATATGACCCTTTGTAATTCTATCTTTTATACTTCTAAGGAAAAAAATGTATTAGTTTAGAGAGCAGTGCCGTATATTGGCTATATTGAGTCGGTGTGACTATAGTTTTAATGCCACTGGAGTTTTTGACTTGTTGGTGACCTTCTCAATTTTAGGTTTGAATACTGTAAGGTAAGATAAGGAAAAAATTGTTGAACTTAGACGATTGAGTGCCAGACACTTTGCAGTTTTGACATGCTTTAAGGAAACGTGGTAAGGAGGGAAGGTGGCAGGCTTTGCAGCCAGAGGACCCATGCTATTTCAAATCTAAAACCCTCTACTTTATACCTGTATGATTGTCAGTAGGTCATTTAACTTCTCTGATGTTCATTTTTTTCCAGCCTCAAGTGAGAATAAGTGGCACGTGAGAAAAATCTCTTACTCTGTGTTTTTCTGGAACTTTGCCCTCAGGAGCTCTCCATTCTTTAACTGTGCATTTGTTTAGCATTTCAGAGGATTTTTGCATCCTTGGGTAGCACACCCAAGAAAGATTTCAAAAAAAGGTGAGATGTGTTTTCATTTTGTAAACTAAGCGAAGGCTGGTTGTGAAAGATAATTAGGGAAGGTAAAGTCCGAGATCTTTGGTGTCTCCTTGGATAAGTCAGGTAAACATTAGGAGAGTACAGAGTGACCAAAATGGATTGTGATTTCATGAAAACTAGTCTTTCTGTAGTCTTCCTCAGCAAATCTTTGAACTCCTGAAGTAGCTTTAATAAACAGACACTGAGCTGGATGCTAAGGCACCTCAGAGCTATGGTGTTATTTGGTCCCAAGAATTAACTTGGAGATAAAGTGCAGGATGAAAAAGGGATGGAAGAGTCTTCCTTGGCTTGTGAATTTCTGGGGTAATGCAGATGTGGATCAAGTGCTAAGGTTCAAGATATCAGTGTGTTTTCACAAAATACTGTTAGGTTTGCAAATGTGAGTCAGCCGTTTTTTCAGCAAAACCCAGAAGAGAATTCAGGCACACTGAGATGCTCACATGTAAGGGGAGAAGCAGAGCAGTAATTTCTTTGCTCCTTCTGAGGAGCAGGAGATACCAACTCCCTTGTCATTTCTATAGGGCCAACTAATGGTTATAGTTGCTTGGAAAGGATTCAAGGACCTTTGGTTTTGCCAACTCCAAAACTCCAAGTGAGAAAGACCTACCTATACCTTTCCTTTTCTTTTTAAAAATCTTGTCCAGGAAAAGAAAAGCAGTTATCTGAGCGTTAACCCCATTAACCCTTTAGGGGATGTAGAACTAAGGTCTAGTGTCCCGACTCCTAGGATGTGGATTTCAGTATGCTCAAAAGCATAATACAGACTTGATTCCTTTTAGCTGTTCACTCAATACTGGAGTTAACTAGACGTTAAGCTTTGGATCTTCCAGATACCTGGGAGTACAAACTCCAGATTGATATTTGATTTCTGAAATTCTCACTTCCTTGGTAGCTCAGCTGGTAAAGAATCTGCCTGCAGTGCAGGAGATCCTGGTTTGATTCCCAGGTCAGGAAGATCTGCTGGGGAAGGGATAGGCTACCTACTCTAGTATACTTGGACTTCCCTGGTGGCTCAGATGGTAAAGAATCCACCTGCAATGCAGGAGACTTGGATGCAATCCCTGGGTCAGGAAGATCCCCTGAAGGGAATGGCTACCCACTCCAGTATTCTGGCCTGGAGAATTCCATGGACAGAGGAGGCTGGCAGGCTACAGTCCATGGGTTTGCAAAGAGGTGGACACAACTGAATGACTTTCACTTTCCTCAGCCTGGAGATAGGAACAATAATAGCAGCCCAAATTACATGGGGTTGGTGTGGGTATTAAAAAATAATGTAAACGGGGGATTACGCATATCTTCTGGCCCACAGGAATAGGCTCAAACATTGTTGCTATTTTCATCCTAACTCTGAAAGGAGAAGAATTAGACTCAACATCTCAGAATTTCAGGAAAAACATAAAAAAGATTTGAAATTTCTGCAAAGTCCTTTCCCCCATTCTCTCTCCTTTTCCTACTCCCCCTTTCTTCCAGACAACAGTGATCTAACAGGAAAAAACATGGAGTAACTCTTACCTAACTGTAGGATACTGAGGCTGTTAGGCGCACATTAAATATTTTAGGGCAGCCACAAAATAATTTGCTTCTGAAAGTGAAATTAATTCTGCAGTGAAAGGATGCTATTCACTTCCAGCCCTGTGATTATATATCAGTGTACTCATAAATATTCTCAACCAAGATGATGTATTTTGAGATATTTTGTATATAGCAAGACAGTATATGTCACTGCAGTGAAATAACGCAGATATATGCTTCATTGTTTTCAGCCTCATGAAAGTATATTTTTAAAAGGGGTTTGTTGAAAATCTTGAGGTAGGGGAATTCCTCTCATCTTGTATGGTCATCTTCTTATGACCTTCTGTAAATCTTAAACTTGATTGGTGAATCTACTCCATTTGGATGAAGCCTATGATAAGACTGTCAAAGGATTAGCACCACTTGAAAATCAGTATTTATTAAATAAAAATAATAAATATAAATACATAGCACTTGTGATAAAATAATAACACAGAACAGTAATTGCCTTTCTGTACCGTAACACCATGCTTCTATAGCAAAGTATCATTTTAAGCTGGATGTTCAGCATAAATTATACATTAAAAATTCATCTGAACTTGAAAACTTTAGCAATTGGATCCAATCGTTTCCTTGGAATGTGTGAAGTGTTACAAATGCCGCCTAATTCTTTTTGAAGCTCAAGGCAAAGGCAAAAAGTCTTGTAACATACTGGAATGATTTGAATGATTGTACCATAAAATGGCTTGGATTTGCTCATCTGGCTTCAAGTTCAGAGGAATGACCAACCAACTGACACGTTCTCAGCAGTGTAGACTCTGAAGGGCCTGAGCAGATGTTGAAGGCTTACTCCAGGCCAATGCACGAGGTTTTTTGTGGTTTCTCTTAAGTGTTTGCTAATATCTACCACATTGCAAACTCAATGTCCCTTTTCAACTGGCCTGACTGCTCTTAATATAATACAGATGATTTCATCTTTTGCGGAGCCTTTTCGCTACAGTGAACAAAAAGTCTGCAGGGCTCAGAATTCTATAATAACATACATGTTTCTTTAAGAACAGGAAAATCCCTTCCCCTTAAATGTTTTCCTGCTCCGTCTTGGGTTCTCTAGTACAAGATCATATGTAATTCCTGTTTAAATAATGCCCTACTTTTCCTCTGCGTCTTCATTTAGGCTTCTGCTATTTTACGATTTTTCTAGATAGGCTGTACTTTGGTACACACAAAATACCTTTCTTGTTAGGAGACAACGCCATCACTCAGATGGGTTAGGAATGCTTCATTTTAAAGTAAACAGAATTGAAAGGCTCTCTTTTTTCTGTGTTAGATGCAAAGTAAACAGTCCTTTCACACAGACAATGAAGAAATTGTAGAAGAAAGAAGAGTCATGAGCGGACTGCTCTAGTTCTGATTTTGAACTGATTTTCATTGCCTTTCACCTTTGCTCTTGTTGAGCAGAGTCGATTGATTCGTGTGTTTGCACCAACTTCATTTAAAGGCTTAGTTGAAGTAGACATTGCCTTAATTTTAGCACATGAGAGCATCTTAGAGGGTGCTGATAATACTTTGTACATGTTTCCTTTCTGATTATCAGAATAATTAAAACAAAAGGGCCACTGAAACCTATAAATGTTCCCTCTGTTCTTTTCAACTCACACTTCTATAAGCCTTGATAAGTCTGAGCTATGCAGAAGAGTGTTTCCAAGATTATCTCCTTCCACCTTAATGAGATTAAGAATGCACATGTAATGAGTTGTCAAATTTGTCTTTCATTTAGTTTCGGAGTGCTTTGTTGTTTTAGTTGCTAAGTTGTGTCCGACTCTTTGTGACCCCATGGACTGTAGGCCACCAGGCTCCTCTGTCTGTGGAATTTCCCAGGCAAGAATACTGGAGTCGGTTTCTATTTCCTTCTCCAGTGGGTCTTCCTGACCCAGGGAATCAAACCTGCCTCTTCTGCATTGGCAGGTGGATTCTTTACCACTGAACCATTAGGGAAGCTCTTGGGAATGCTTACAGAAGCCCTAATGGCTTCTGAATGAGTAAAACTGTATGAATTCCCATTTACCAAGGTTGATCTTACAATCACCTTTATCCCAGATGACCCTTCATCCTACAGTAAGGTGCTCATGTTTTATAGTAAGACCAAGCCAACTAGCTCAAAGAATTATTATTAACTTCATGAAAAATACCTTCTGTTGTGCTACTGGGCCCTGGTAAAAGACATAATGCCTGACCACAGAGCAGCCAGCAGCTATGCAACTAGAAGTGTTTGTGTGTATGCTCAGTCACTCAGTCGATTCCGACTTTCTGTGAGCCCATGGACAGTAGCCCATTGGGCTTCTATGTCCGTGGAATCTTCCAGGCAAGGATACTGGAGCAGGTTGCCATTTCCTTCTCCAGTGTTTACCCTGAGTAGAATTCAGACAGACTCACCACATCATAATGTTGATCTGGCCAGCAGTAATCCATTGTGAGAAGAAAGTGTTACAGCTGGGATTAGAAAAGAACAGGGCTAGAAGTCATAAATGGGACTCACGAGCAGGTAGCCCAGACCTAGGCCCTCATGATACCCATCACTCTTGTACAAGCCCTCTCCCTCAGGTCATACCTATAAATATAAGGGGGGTTTCCCCCTGAGGAAGAGGGAATAGGCCAAGCATAGGTCATGAATGGTTCAGCTCAGTATATAGACACAACTGAAACTGAACAAAGATATACTATATCCCATTCAAGACTGGCACTGAAGACACATAAGGGAAAATCACCCCAATGGCGAGAACTTTGGGCAGTATACCTAGCCACCTACTTTGTATGGCAAGAGAAGTAGCCCAAGATGATAATAATACAGACACATGGGCAGTAGAAATAGCTTGGCTGGTTAATCAGAAGCCTGGAAGAAGAAAGAGTAGGAGATTGGGGATGAAAAATTCTGAGGAAGAGGCATTTGGACAACTGATGGGCAATGGTCATGAAATGTGATGGGCTTTCTACTGCTTGTCAGTGCTGACTAGAGAACATCCAGCATAGAAGAGACACTAAATAGCCAAGTACGCTGAGTGACTCAGCCAGTTGATGTCAACCATTCTAATACTGGCACATTGGGCACATGAACAGAGTAGGCTTTTAGGTAGTGGTGATGAAGGCTGTGCATCAGTCAAACTGTGTGAATTCCCATTTACCAAGCCTGATCTAGTGCCTGTCTTTACCACATTTCAGTCTGCTAACAAGAGAGACCTATGCTGAGCCCTGAATATGGCATCATTCCTTGAGGATATGAGCCAGTCCCTTGATGGCAGATTGACTTTAATAGGGTCCCTTCTACCCTGGGAAAGGCTGCCATTCTTATTAACTGATATCCACACCCTTCAGGATATGAGTTTCCTTTTTCTGTCAGTAGGGCTCAGCCAGCTCCACAACTGGAGAACTTGCCAACTCTCTGACCCACTGACATGTGAGTCCATGTAGGGTGATGGTAGAATAACTGACCTCCCTCACAGCAGAGGAGACTGACTTTATCCTGTCCTCTTGGGATGCCTTGGTCCTACTATGAACCTCATTTCCCAGGAACTGTCAGTCACTTTAGCAGTGGTACCGCCTGCTGAACAAACATCTGAGGCTCAGCGAGGGCACCTTGGGAAATACTGTATATACCTTAAGTTAAGAGCCATAGTCGGTGCTGTGTCCTCCAGAGAGAGAACACAGCATTCCCAGTACTGAGCAGTGAAGATCTAAGTAGCCTATTTAATCATCACTCCCAGTGATTTGCTTAGAGAATCTTTGTTTCTTATTCTGACAACTCTGAGCCCTGATTACCAGAGGGAGAAATTTTTACCAGGGAACACAGAGAGAATCCCATTAAACTCAAGCTTTGACAGTTGTTCAGTCACTTTAATCTTTCTTGTGCCATGAGAATAGCATGCAAGGAAAGTGAAAGTGAAAGTCGCTCAGTTGTGTCCAACTCTGTGGGACCCCATGGACTATACAGTCCATGGGATTCTCCAGGCCAGAATACTGGAGTGGGTAGCTGTTCCCTTCTCCAAGGGATCTTCCCAGTCCAGAGATCGAACTCAGGTCTCCCACATTGCAGGCGGATTCTTTACCAACTGAGCCACCAGGGAAGCCTGCATGCAAGGAAAGGGGTCATCAATCTGACCGATGTTTCTGATTATCTAGAGGAGGTAAGGCTATTTTTATATAGGCAATAAATAATATGCTTGGTATTCAGGTGATACACTTTGGTATCTCTTGGTATTCCCTTTGCCCAATTTTGATTATAAATGGACAACTTCAGGGCTTCCTAACTGGCTCAGTGGTCAAGAATCCTCCTGCCAATGCAGGAGACTCAGGAGACATGGTTTCGATTCCTGTGTCAGGAAGTTCCTCTGGAGGAGAAAATGGCAACCCACTCCAGTGTTCTTGTCAGGATAGTCCCATGGACTGAGGAGTCTGGTGGGCTACAGTCCATGGGATTGCAAAGAGTCGGACACGACCGAGTTACTGAGCATGCACACATGGCCCAGTTCAATGGCTAAAGCTTGAGAAGAGCATGGTAACCACTCGGAAATAAGGGTGTGGGTCCCTCTACCAGGTAGGGCTAACAGCAGTGTAGGTTGAGGGTGAAGGGGATCTTGAATAGCTGGTGAAAGAGAAATACAATGAATATCACACTTCAATACCAGCTTTATTGTTGGTGCCTGTAGTTCATCTCATTAACCAGGTCCTGGTAAGCTTCCTCCAAGAACAATGGGACTGCTCCCAGAAATGATTGTGATGTCTGTGGGATTGAAAGGTACAAGGTGTGGATTGGAGTGGGCTCAGTGGTGTTCACCCAGGTCAAATTCCAGAACTGAAGAACTAAACTCTGCAGCTCCTAGGAGTGTTCATGGTTGATATCCCTAAGCTGAGTCCCTCTCCAGGTCTTATCCTTAGCTAAAGAAAGCCATCTTGCTCAGGGTTACCCTTCTTTACTAGATAGGCTGGGTCAAGTCAATACAGGGGTATAAAGGACCTGCTTCCTTCCCTAACTAGAGCAAACACTGAAGGGCTGTGCCAGCTCCAGAGGTCTCCATAGAATCTGCTGAAGTTTTTACTGTAAGTTTGTGACAGTTCAACTCCTTTCTCTGCTCTGTCCTGATTCCTTCACTTCTTTACAGCTGTTAATGCCAAGGATACCCCAAAGTATACTTGCAAGCTAATCTTCCTCTAGATGTCTACTTCCTGGGAAACTCAACCTCAAATATATTATAATTTAATTTAATATATCAATTAATAAGGGCTTCCTAGTGTCTCATCGGTAAAGAATCCTCCTGCAAGGCAGGAGCCTCAAGTTTGATCCCTGAGTCAGGAAGATCCTCTGCAGGAGAGCATGGCAACACACTCCACTATTCTTGCCTGGAAAACCCCTTGGACAGAGGAGTCTGGTGGTCTACAATTCATAAGGTTGCAAAGAGATGGACACGACTGAAGCGACTTAGTATGCACACATCAGTTAACAAATCTTGTTATTTCTATTAAGGCTTTATGCTTATGTAATTTAAGGTTCTGTATGCGTATGTGTGTTTTGTGCTTACACACATGCACGTGTGGTTTTTTAAGTCTAAGGGCATTTCTCTCCCTTAGTAGAATGTATCTTTAACTTTCAGTGTCACATGGAAAACAAGATTAACAATGAAATTTCCATGAAAACTTTCTTGAAAAGTTTGTTAGAAAGAGATACCCGGAGAGCCATGATCAGCATTGAATCAGGTGGTGACTTTGAAGCCAGGAGTCTGTGAAATGTGTCTCTCACAATGATAGAAAACACACAAGTCTGAGCCACTAGCTTCAGAATTTCCTGAACAAACACTTGGATTACTGGAAAATCACCCTTCTAAGTTGACTGTAGATCTCCATAACAATCACATTTTACAGCAATGTTGAAGAAGAAGGGTCCCTTACCCTTTTGAGGCGCTTTGTGATTTCCGTTTTAAGGTCTCACAGCAACCCAAGGACTTAGATAAGGCAGGTACTATTATTCTCCTTTCCTATGGGCTGCAGAGAACTAAGTATGTTTCTCAAGGGTACACAGTTTGTAAGTGGCACCCAGGCATTTCAGAATTCTGAAACAATCTGGCCTTCCTTTGATATTTTTAGACACTGCCTCATTAAAAAAGTAAGGAGGAAAGTCAATGTAAGACAACTGTGGGACAATTTGAATGTTTACATTTAACACATAAGGTGTTTCTCCACGTTAAGACAAAAAGAAAAAACATCACATGATATATAAAGTAATTTGGATATATATATAACCTTTTATACATACAACATACAAATAAATATTGGCAAAAGTCTTATGAACAGTAATTCTGGTCAAATAGCTCTCCTACACTCTGCCCTCCTGTTACTGCTCCATTAAATTCCAAGTTCTGATCCAAGCCCACTGCTGTCTTTAAATTCCGTGGCTTTCTCCTCTGAATTAAACTTGGGTTTTCATTTTTGACCTCCAGTTTTTCTTTTTATGTAAGCTTATTTTCTTAAAAGAGGATTTATTTATTATTAGGTTTGTGTTTTCTTTCATCCTATGAAATATCCATTTTTTTTCTCTACCCTGTAAAAAACAAAAATCTTTCACCTTCTTTTCCCCCTCACCTCCCCCAACTATTTCTATACCAGTACACACACACACTTTTCTATTTTGGCTAGATTTATTCCTTTGAATGGCTTTGACTATGATGAACTTTACTTAAGACATTAATAATTCTTGACAAGGGCTTCTTTTGTGTTTTAGCTTTGAAAGGAAAACTTACTATGCATAATTGCCCTGTTCTTAACTGTGTTATAGATTGAAAGCAGCAGAAGCTGATAACAAACAGCTTTGCCCCCAAATACACAAACTTCATGTCTAGCCTGTTCTCCCTGCAGAATCTCTTTTACCCATACATGAAAAAATTTTGAGTAAAATTAGGCTTAGGGACTGAAAAGGGAACAAAGAATTTAGATTTGAATTTAAAGTCTCAGGAATCAAACCCAGTGTTCTTTATACTTTAAGAATAAAGTAGGTAATACTAAACAAATATTGTGTGGTGTGCTTAGTCACTCAGTCGTGTCTGACTCTTTGCCACCCATTGGACTGTAGCCCACCAGGCTCCACTGTCCATGGGATTTTTCAGACAAGAATACTGGGATGGGTTGCCATTTCCTTCTGCAGGGGCTCTTCCCAACTCAGGAATCAAACCCAAGTCTCCTGTGTCTCCTACATTGCAGGTAGATTCTTTACCTATTGAGCCATTGGGAAATCCATAAATAAACCTATATTTTAATAAAAAACAAAATATACAAAACAAAAAAAAAAGCAAAATTTCCATTTTGCCTTTGTGGGTACTATCAGAGATTCAAATATGGTGAGGATAAAAATTATTTTAATAGGTAACAGATAATATTTTTCCTGAAAGACTGTTATCTTTTCTAAAAAATGCAATTTAATAGAATTGTTTTTAAAGATAAGGCCTTCTGAGAATGGCAGAAATGATTCACCTATGGAAATAAATTTACAAATCCATTAATCAACCAATAGAAACAAACCTGTTCAAGAAAGCTACCAGACTTTTGAAATTGGAAGAGATAGAATAGAGAATGGAAGGAAAAATGAAAGGGAGATGAGGGCTGAACAATGAAGTTGAAAACTTGACCTAAATGTCAGTCAGTGAATAATTTCAGAGTCAAATGTGATGCAATTTTTTTTCATGTTTTATTTTATTTTTATTTTATGCAAAGTGGTTTTTAATTGTTGTCCCTCCATATATATTTTATACAATTTTGAAGGCTACAGTCCATTTACAGTTATTACAAAATATTGGCTATATTCCCTGGGTTGTATAACATATCCTTATAACCTGTCTTATACCCAATTGTGTGTACCTCCCACTCACCCATCCCTATATTGTCCCCTGCAAATGTGAATCCATTTCTTTTATTATTATTATTTTAATTAAATTTTTATTTAAGTCGAGTTTATTTACAATGTTGTATTAGTTTCAGGTGTACATCAAAGTCACTCAGTTATACATACAAATATATAATTTTTTTCAGATCCTTTTCCCTTATGCTGCTGCTGCTGCTAAGTTGCTTCAGTCCTGTCCAACTCCATGCGACCCCATAGACAGCAGCCCACCAGGCTCCTCCGTCCCTGAGATTCTCCAGGCAAGAATACTGGAGTGGGTTGCCATTTCCTTCTCCAATGAATGCATGCATGCTAAGTCGCCTCAGTCGTGTCCGACTCTGTGCGACCCTATGGACAGCAGCCCACCAGGCTCCTCTGTCCATGGGATTCTCCAGGCAAGAATACTGGAGTGGGCTGCCATTTCCTTCTCCCTTATATACAAAAGAGTATAGGTTTCTGTGCAAGGTCTTTGCTGGTTGTCTATTTTATGTATAGAAGTGTGCATAAATTAATCCTAAACTCCTAATTTATCACCTCCCTTTCCCTTTTGGTAATCATAAATTTGTTTTCAATGTCTGTAGTTCTATTTCTGTCTTGCATATTAAGTTCATTTGTATCATCTTTTAGATTCCACTATAAGTGATATCTTGGAGAAGGCAATGGCACCCCACCCCAGTACTCTTGCCTGGAAAATCCCATGGACAGAGGAGCCTGGTAGGCTGCAGTCCATGGGGTCGCTAAGAGTCTGATACAACTGAGCGACTTCACTTTCACTTTTCACTTTCATGCATTGGAGAAGGAAATGGCAACCCACTCCAGAGTTCTTGCCTGGAGAATCCCAGGGACAGGGGAACCTGGTGGGCTGCTATCTATGGGGTCACACAGAGTCGGACACGACTGAAGTGACTTAGTGGTGGCATAAGTGATATCATATGATATTTATCTTTGCTTGGCTTACTTAGTATGGTCATCCATGTTGCAGCAAATGGCATTATTTCATTCTTTTTTATGGCTGAGTAATATTCCATTGTATAAATATGCTGCATTTTCTTTATCCATTAATCTGCCATTGGACATTTAGGTTGCTCCCATGTCTTGGCCATTGTAAACAATGCTACAATGAACATTGGTATGCATGTATCTTTTCTATTATGGTTTTCTTTGGATATATGCCCAGAAATAGAATTTCATGATCATAGATAGCATTGTTTCTAGGTTTTTAAGGAACTTCTATACTGTTCTCCATAGTGGTTGTACCAATTTACATTCCCACCACACCCTCTCCAGCATGTATTATTTGTAGACTTTTTGGTGGTGGCCATCCTGACTGGTGAGTTTGTTCCTTTTCTGTAGAGTGACTGACAGATTTTTAGGTATGGCAGATTTATGTGCCTATGTGGCTGACTGGATTTTCCTATGATAGTTGCAGTAATATTTCTTCCCTTATTTGCTCTTTAACAAAGTGACTATGTCAGTCCTGTGACAACACTGATACTGTGCCAATTCCCATGTAACCCTTAAGTGGCCTTGAAGTTCTGTTACCTGTCTCTTGGAAATGTTGGGGGGAAACAAGTGGGACTGAAAGGAATGTGTCAATTTATAAATACAGAATTAACTGATTTTGTCACTGAGAAAAACAAATGCTCCAAAAGCATGTAAGTAACCAGCATAGTGACTATGTAATGACTTGTTCGATTATAGAGTTGAAAAACATTAACTCTCTGTGTGTCAAATCATTGTTATAATATTTTATATTCTCAAATTCACTCCTTCTCTGGAATAGCAGTATATCAGGAAATGGGCTAAATCTGTTTCATCTTTGAACTTCGTGTTGAGCATGATTCCTGGCTCCTAGTATATGGTTGTTGTTTAGTTGCTAAGTCATATCTAACTCTTTGAGACCCTGTGGACTGTAGGCCACCAGGCTCCTCTATCCATGGGATTTCCCAGGCAAGAATCCTGGAGTGGCTTGCCATTTCCTCCTATGGCACACAGTAAGTGTTCAGTAAATATTTGTTCAGTTAACCCAAACTTGGGTACCGAACCACCAAAGGGCGATTCTGAAGTGGTAGTGTGGAGTAGGAGAGGGATCACTATCCCACAAATGAGATGAGGAGGAAGGGGGGTGGGGGTGAATTTATGCATTGGTAGAGACAATCAAATTCTCTACTTCTATCTCTCCCAGTGAAGAAATGATCATGTTATGTCCCCCAATCTTGACTATGGGTGAAGCTTCTTTGTTGCTAAAATGCAAACACACACACACACAACTGGGGGTTCTTTTGAATCGTATCTTTAAGAAATCGTAACAATAAAGGGATGAAAAAGGTGCTGTATAAAATTTTAACAGCCATATATCCCAAACATCTGAGACCCTAATCAAAACATGTCGGAATTTGAGAGGAAATGCCCACTATCCTGTCAGTAAAGACATAAAACCAATTTTCTGTTTTAATTTTTCTTTGTTTTTATTTTAAGAAAAAATAGCCCCTTGGTGGTTTGATGGGTTTTCATGAACACAAACCAGCAAACACTTCCTGATGAGGGCCACCTGCTCGCTTCTTCCCAAGGAGGGCTCCTTGGAGGCTCCCCACATCCACTCTTCTGTTGTTCATTATGTGGCCCATGGACTCAGGAACACCAGTGGAAATCTTCCCCAGCTGGTGCTTCCTGTTATAATTGTCTGGGTCTTTTCCTTTACTAGCTCGGAAGAGTTTTATAAGCTTCTCCCAGGGTGGTCAAATGTGAGTGTTTTTCCTAGCAAAGCATTCAGTTCCTACTGAATGAGGCCCTCTTCACCAGTTGCTTATTGCTAACACTGGAAGAAAAAACTCAAATATGTTGTGTATTAGTTCTTTTCTTATTCACACGCCTTAGCTAGAATACTTTATAATTTCTGTGTCTTGCTCACTCCAGCTCCTCCTTTTTATAGGTAGTTTTCCACTTTACTGACTTGGGAGTTTAACTTATTAACTGTATTAACATAGTATCAATAGCCAATTTTAAACATTTAAACTATGACTCAAGGCTCAATTTCAGTATGAGTCATAAGAAAACTCCTATGATTTCTAAATGAGAGCCAGAGCGAAACATAATTTTTAAGGTAAAGACTGGTATGTTTCCTTTTGTCCTCTGAAAACTATATAACAAATCGTGCATCTTCCTTTATCATAATTTTGAGAACTTTAGGGCTATTTTTCTTTTTGAATGCCTTATTCCAGGATTCTGGTAATTATTCAATTTATTCTTTAGCCATGATTCTTAACATTACATGTGTCAAAGAAATATTTGAGAATATAAGCAAAGCTATATGCTCCCAGAATCATGCACATATGAACACAAGTTTGCATTTAATTCAAGAAATTCTGACATTCTTCTGTGGAACCCTAGGTTCTATGTGTTCTATAATTTTTCTCTCTAATAATATTATTTTTTATTTTGTATAGGAAAATACTTTAACTTTCTGAATTTTTACAAAGGCAGCATTATAGACTTCTTCATATTTTGTGGTGACATAGCCAGAAATTTTGAATAAATGGGGAAGTGTGTTTATTTGAAAGTAAAATAAAATTGACATTTTGAAGAATGCAGTTTAAAATTAAAGCTAGATAAATTGCTATGGGCAAATGAATTGATATAACCACTTTGAAAATCATTTTGGCATTATGTTATAAAAGTTGAATTTTCACATGGTTCATGAACTGGCGATTCTACTTTAGAGTACAAACCCACGAGAAAGAAACTCCTCAGCTCCTCACACTCGTACCAAAGTATAATATAAAAATTTATATTCGTGTTAATGTAACCTGGATTAGTGAATACTGAACCATTTCTCCTAGGGGAAATACAGATTTAGGTTTCTGTGAGCCTCTAATCACAATACTTGCATCAACTGATCAATGCATACCTTGTTTTCTGTGAGGTTCTGTTTAAGACATCCAATTTAATATATTTTGTTCCTTTGTTAACTTTGAAATCATGACCAGTATCACTGTAACTCATGCCTGAATGATGCTTAATATAAGCATTTATGATGCCTGATATAAGCATTTTCTCTAAAAGGCCTTCTCACACTGGGAACATTAGACAGCACTTTAGCACTAGGTTTGAGGGTCATTCCAAGCAGCAAAGTCACCAACAGAAATCACAAAAATGCAAAAAAGAATAAAAAAGTGATACTAAATAGACCATGAAATACACACTTGTTCGCAGTACTCAAATTGAAGCAAGAAGACAGAATCACTTTGTGTTTCCTCAACTGGGAGCAGGCATGCTGGATGACTTCTGCTCTACACATGCCCTTGAATGACCATGAGAGCTCAGCAAGTATTGATTCAAACAAATTTTAGGGAATAGGGGAATTTGTAAGCATAGAATCTGTGGATAATGAGGATCAACTGTGTGTATATATGATTTATATATATATATATATATATGTTAAAACCTAGCAATAAAGTAAGAGGATAGTAAACATAACGTCTTATTTTCCACCCCATACATGCCCAAAATAAGATGCTTACTCTGTGACCAGCTTCCACAAGAACTCTAATCCCTTTAATAAGATTTTAGGTATATTAAAAGAGATTTTGCCTGAATATCTAGGAGGTCATAGAGATGCACCGCATTTGCACCACACAACGTTTCAGGACCCTCCTTATCTCCTCTATGGTTCTCCCTATCTCCGGTACATCTTCCTCTCTATGCTGTCCCGCTTACTTCAGAGAAGTTAAATAACTCCTCTTTTTCTGAAATATTTGATGCTGTTCAGAGTCTCAAGATTTCTGATTGTCTAGAGGCCATACAATTTCTTTGCCTGCAAATACAGTGATCTTTTCTTGAAAGAAATATTTTCTTTTCTGCCTCATGAAGTTTGTGTAATTTATTATACTACTCAAAGCTGTTTTTCTTCATGAGGACAGCCCATTCATTCTGGGATTCT
Organism: Bos indicus; assembly: GCF_029378745.1. Taxonomy (NCBI): domain Eukaryota; kingdom Metazoa; phylum Chordata; class Mammalia; order Artiodactyla; family Bovidae; genus Bos; species Bos indicus. The sequence goes on along the minus strand of NC_091773.1, from coordinate 18,901,355 downwards.
GCCATCTTACATTTCCGAGACTTGCCCGTCTCATGAAATATGCTGATATCATGAGAGATTGTATTTACAAAAAGTCAGCAGGTATTGAGTGTCTATCAACAATGTTGAAAACTCTGTACTAGTTGTTGATGCAGTTGTAAATGTGAATGTAACACAGTCCTTGCCCATGAGCTTATAGTCTGTTGCGGGAGACACACAATTAACACATTGACTGGGGGATTTTTGCAGAAACTAACACCTGTGGCATTAATATGTCTCCAGTCACTAATGTGTTAAAATGAAACGGTTCCACTACAAAGCAGATTATGAGCAGTGTTAAAAAAGAAGTGTGAGGGAGCAGCGATAGAGAAATGTTAAGTCTGGAAGGCTGCAGATTATTAAAACTTCATTGAATGAGTGATATTTCAGGTGGGACTTGAAGGGAGACCAGAACTGTGCTTTAACATGGCAACTCTTCTTCATATCCTAAGCGATGCCTTAGCGTTGCTCTCTTTGGGTTCTTCTGAAGCACTGCTGGAGACATGGGCTTGGTAAAAGTAGTTTATCTTGGTAGTGAACCCAGCAAGAAGTGGTAAGTCAGTAGGAAGAGTACAACAGGAAAGGAGAAAAAAGTGAAAGGAGAGAGTATTACTAACATTGCTACTACAGGTAACAAGGGCTTAATTCTACGGAAACTTCTGAGAAGTATACAGAATTGATCTTAAATGATCTGCTCAAAGAATGGGGATCTGGAGGATTTATTCAATGTTTCTGGTCCCTCACTGGTTGAGAGGTGTCCCCAGGTTATTAACTCTTGTGTATTTCTGGATGTACTTGTAGGAGTGCCTTCTGGGCTCTTAAAAGAGCCGAGAAGACACCCCAGCAGAAAGGAGGGAGAAGGAAGGAGGGTGCTTAAGGGATAGTGTCATCACAAGGTGAGTACGAGCTCCCATAGACATATCCACTGGAGCTGCAACCAAAATCAGCAATGGCTGGGAACACCGAAGATACCTGTAGAAATGCAAAGGATTTCTAAAGAGTTTAGGATTAAGAGCAAGGAGACCCGTTAGAGTAATGTCCATCAGCAGATGAATGGATAAGAAAGCTGTGGTACATATACACAATGGAGTATTACTCAGCCATTAAAAAGAATACATTTGAATCAGTTCTAATGAGGTGGATGAAACTGGAGCCTATTATACAGAGTGAAGTAAGCCAGAAAGAAAAACACCAATACAGTATACTAACGCATATATATGGAATTTAGAAAGATGGTAACAATAACCCTGTATACGAGACAGCAAAAGAGACACTGATGTATAGAACAGTCTTTTGGACTCTGTGGGAGAGGGAGAGGGAGAGGGAGAGGGTGGGATGATTTGGAAGAATGGCATTGAAATATGTATAATATAATAAATGAAACGAGTCGCCAGTCCAGGTTAGATGCATGATACTGGATGCTTGGGGCTGGTGCACTGGGACGACCCAGAGGGATGGTATGCGGAGGGAGGAGGGAGGAGGATTCAGGATGGGGAACACATGTATACCTGTGGCAGATTCATTTTGATATATGGCAAAACCAATACAATACTGTAAAGTTAAATAAAATAAAATTAAAAAAAATAAAATAAAATTCCTTCTCCCCGAAAAAAAAAAATAAAGTAGTAAAGAAAACATCTCTCTGTGTCTTTGCAACCTTTTCTCTCTTTCTGCAACACTTCCCCTTATTGTTTGCCTGCACTCTACCCAAGTAATAGGCATAGCCTAGAATGGTGCCTGGCAGTCAGTAGGTGTCCGTCACTATTAGCTGAATGAACAGCTAGCATATGTATTGTGATCCAAAATCTGCAAAAAGTCTGAATTTAAAGCTCACAAAACCCTTATTAAATATTCATTAGTGCCTCCATTTTCTGGGCATATTCATGTCTCAGTTCAACAAAGCTCACAGAATGTCAAATAGTGTTCTGAGTTATAGAAGATGGTAAGGAAATCCATCCCCAAGAAGGTTAACTCTGCAACTGAAAAACTCACAAGTGGAGAGGAAATGTGAACTCAATGAAGTTTTCCTATTAATACATCCCTCCTTGTTCTTTGATTCATAATCCTTCCAATTATACCTTATAAATTCCCAGCCCTCTTATCAAGCTTTAATTCCTGTACCATACTTTGAAATTTTAATTTGTTACAGAACTGTGATATTCTATTGGGTTGGCCAAAAAGTTCATTTGGGTTTTTCTGTAACATCATACAGAAAAACCTGAACAAGCTTTTTGGCCAACCCAATCCACTTTTACCGGTTTTATTTATCTTTGTCTTCTCTCTTCAAACGAGTCCTTTGAGATTAAGAATTGTTGTATTATTGATTTTCCAGAACTTTAGACCTTTGGTGGTGATCTGGATCTTTAATAATATCTGTCAGCACGTTAATTTTCCTATACAAGTATCATAGAATGAAGAAAATGTCATCTGATGGGAATGCAGAGTTGACATCTGAGTCATAACCTTTGAAGTGACATTAGAACTTTACTGAAAATAAATAACTAATAACTGGAAAAGTACAGACTTGTTGACAAATAACCTTTTATGATAGTTTCTTGGAGATTAAGCATTTAATAAAAGATACAAGACCAGCTTGAGCACATCCAGACCCACCCCATCCACCTCTTGTCTCTCCACTCAGTGTAGTAGTCTTCAAAATGCCTCTAGCAAACATGTCCAGACAGCACTGTCCAGTTGAAATAAAATGTGATTCTAAAAGTGTAATTCACATGAGTGATTTCAGTTTATCTAGTGGAAAGAACTATGTGACATTAACTTTCATAATATACTTTATTTAAACCAATATAAAATGCTGTTATTTCTGCTTGCAATAAGTGAAAATTATTGAGATGTTTTACATTTTTATCACACCAAGTCTTCAAAAATCTGGTGAATACTTCATATTTTCGGTGCATTTCAGTTTGGACTATACATTCTAAGAACTCAGTAGCCACATGTCGCTGGTGGCTATCATTTGGACAGAAGTAATCAGTTTAGATTTCCAGATTGATTTCTACACCTGATATTTCCCGTGAGTGTGTGTGTATTTCTGACATATATTTTTACAGCGGCTTCCCTGTGGTCCTTCATTCTTTTTGATGTTAATCTTCCAAAACAAGAGCATGGACCTTGGCTACAGTATGTACATATATTCTAATGGCATCATGTATAAGTTTCTGCTCAGTTACAGAAACACTTACTTTCTCAGTAAGTCTCACTTAACTGATAATTGGCTGCTTACAGAAATAAATGGGGTTTTCTGGATTCAAAAACAATGAAAAATAAACATCTATCTTCTTACGCAGAAAGATCTTAAAGAAAAGGGCAATGTGTAAGTCTTCTGGGAAATGATATTTTATAAAAATTTGTTTTATTCTTTAGGTAGTGATAAATGTTTGAAGACTTCTTATTTCTTTCTTAAATCATGGCCTAGACAGAACATGTGAGGCAATGTGAACTTTTCTGTCCTTTTTGCTGGAGTTGTAGTTGTGGTCATGTACTGGGTAACACCAGGGTCTTGGAAACAGATGGGCTAGAGATTAAATCTTGAATCCTCACTTTTCACTTTCCTGGCTGTGTGACTTTGGCTTTTTTCTTTTATCTCTATAAACCTCAGTTTTATCATTTGTATAGCTGAGATATTCCTCTTGGTTTTTGCTCTTGAAAGTATTTGAATCCCATGTTTTTTCTGAGATTCTAGCCCTGTCTCTTAGTGAAGCAATTGTCAACATTTTTTTTACTAATTTTTTTAAAAGCATAAACTTCCTTGTATTTACTTATCCCTCACTTACAGTGTGTTCCTACACAGTATCAAACATATCTGTTTTTCACATCACTTATTAATGACTTTTTGTTGAAATGGTCCACTTGTTTCTATTGAGAATGGATTTTCATTTTAGCCACCAGGAGGGGCAAGTGATCTATACATCAGTTAAACTCCAACTGGCTCTTCTTCTCTTGACGTTTTTATTTCCCCTTGATTACCATTATCAGTCTCAAGAGAGAAGCAAGATTGTGTAGCTCTAACTTTGAATAAAATATTCTTTAAAATTAGCCAACTTACTTCACTGATCACAGAATACCTATGCTTCTAATCCTTCATCAGGTGTTAGAAGAGGACTCTAGACAGATGATTAAGACCCCAAATCACATTATTTCACTTGTCTGCTGAACATGCAGAGTGATCCCTCACCACAAGTTTACCTTCTCTGGTCTCATTCTTCGCCTTTTCAGCTTATCACCCTCCCGGACTGCCCCCCTACTTCCACACACACACAACTGAACATGAGTTCTTTATCCCTTTGAGCTCATCTCTTATTCTTTATCAACCAAGTTGTATAGTTTACCTATGTTTTCCATCAATTCTACCTTGATTGTGTGATTTTACTCTCATTTATTCTGTTTTAGATGACCTATGTAACTTGTCATTTTATGCCCATTTGCTTTATATAACCTGACTCAATCTTTCATTCATGAAACCATACCTGAATTAAGTTCAAGCTCTTGTCATCTATCTCCAAATACTCAAACTATTTGATCCACTGTTGTACTCTTCTTAAGTTTTCTTATGTGCTTAATTTTGTCTTCCTTAATGAGTGATAAATTCTTAAATGGCACAAAAATTTTCTTGTGTGTGTGTGTGTGTGTTTGCATGTGATGTGAACAATTCCTTGAAGACTGTTCTACTTATCAGAAGAACTTACTATTTGGGGAATAAATGAATGCATCATATTTTTATTACCCATTATTTCAGGTGAATAAACATAGAGTCTTTCCTTCCTTCCTTCCTCCAACTTCCTAACCTCCTTTTCTCTTTCCACATTGTGCTAATGTCTTGGGCTAATGAAAGAGCATGTGTGTATGTGTGGTTTCTTTCTTTTTTTTTTTTTTTCACTTAGAGCTCGGAAAGAGAGGCAGTAACAAATGACTGGCTAACTAAGTATTATTAAGAAGACAGATTTCAACAAAATATAAAGGTGTTCATGGTAAGCAGAGTCATGGTTCCTCAAAGACATCCTAACCTATGAATATGCTACTTCACCTGACAAAAGAGACTTTGCATGGTTAAATTAAGGATTTTGAACTGGAACTGATCCTGGGTTATCTGTGTGAGCCCAATATAATCACAGGGACCCTTATAAGAGGAAGCAGAAGAGTCTGAGTAGGAAAAGGACATATGATGACAGAGGCAGAGACTGGAGTGATGTGGGGTCATGAGCCAAGGAAAGCAGGCAGTTTCTGGAACCTGGAAAAAGCATGAAATGCTTCTTCTCTAGAGAAGAAATGCAGCTCAACCGGCATCTTAATTCTTACATAAGGATACATTTCAGACTTCTGTTCTCTAGAACTGTCAGAAAATGTGCCATGTGTTGTCCTAGGTCACTAAGTTTATGATACAGAAACAACAGGAAACTAGTATAACCTGTGATGTTTAAGTTTAGGTTCCTGATTTGTGAAAAGTTTAGAAATTTTCCTTTCTCATTTTTACCCATTACTGCCACTCCCTAGAAAGCAAAATTAGCGCAGAAAGTATAATACACTCACATACATGTTAGGGTTTCCCTCGTAGCTCAGATGGTAAAGAATCCACCTGCAATGCAGGAGACCCAGGTTCAATCCCTGCATCGGGAAGATGCCCTGGAGAAGGAAATGACCACCCATTCCAGTACTCTTGCCTGGAGAATCCCTTGGACAGAGAACCCTGGTGGGCCATGGGGTTGCAAAGAGTTGGACACAACTCAACAACTAAGACTTTGACTTCACACTTTTCATACATGTTATAAAATTCATATATATTCTCTTACACAAATGATATGAAATCATTTGCAGTGCCTCACAGTTTCTTTTTTAACTTCAGGATCGATTGTGGACTTTTCTATTCCAGTAACATATTGAATTATCTTATTCCCCTTAAGAAGTGGGTGTTTCTCTGTCATATGGATACAACATAACATTACTAAATGGTTTTGCTGTTGATGATCATTTAGATTGCTTTCAGTTTTCCAAATGATTAACAGAATTCCTCAATGAACATTCTCTGTCATTAAGAATTTGCTCAATAATAATCAAAGGAAAACTGTTTAGCTGTTTAGAAGTACAAGATGACAATATTTATGAAACATTTAAATGGTTTTGGAATGTTCATACCTTGCTAGTTTAGATTACTTTTACCCTCTTCTTACTGGAAAACACAAGAAATAGTCAGAAAGAAAAAAAAAAAAAAACAACTTGATAACCAGGGTGATCACATGCTGAGACAGGTAGCTGGACAAAACACAGAGGGTAAAGTTGGTTAAGATCTCAAATTATGATGTGGGTGGACTGTTTGATCAAACTACTGATAATTGGTGTGTTAAATACTTCATACATCTATGTGTATATGTATGTCTATAAAATCTTATTTAATTTAATAAAGTCTATATAATTTTTTCATGTACATACAATAAGCCTACAAGGCTTTTAAAGATGAGAATGCTACCCAGGAGAATACATAGCTGGTAAGGTAAGGCAGTTGAGAGCTAAACCCTGGGTTTAAATGACACCATAGCCCATCCTCTTTGGCCTTTATTCAGTAGTTCCAGCCAGGTTCAAATTCAGGCTTATCCATCCAGCAACGAACAGGTTTTTTAACTAATAGAACAGAATACTGAATAACCTGGATGTTGGGGTCAGATAGACATTTGTTATTGGACATGTGTGTATGTGTGTGTGTGTGTTCATATTTCTGAGTCTTTCATGGCAATTTTATAATTGCTTATATCTAGCTCCTGTTGACCTGCAATTTCCTACAGCTCCCTTTTCTTTTGCTCATTCCTTCCTCCTTTCTCCCTCTCTTCTTTCTTCTTCTTCTTCCCTCCCTCCCTATTTCTCTCTTTATTGTCAGCAGATCTCCATTGTCATTACCAACCACATTTTCTTGCTGGTAAGAATCAAATGGAGAAGCATATATAGCCCTTATTTTTTTCCTTCCATTTTGGCTTTGGCCATATAAACCTGAGTTTTAATGATCTGTTGTATAATGATTTATTGTATTGTATGCTGAATTACTTTGTCAGATGTTACCTTGGAAAGATCTACAAAACTACAGTCTCTACAGAGTAAATATAATAAGCTAAACCTAGTAAAAACTAGGGTAAAGCCAATGCTTTTGAAGAAAGCTAAGTATATTTATTCTGAATCTAATGTCCTCCTCCAATATTTCAGTTTTTAAAAGGATCCCAGAAAATAGAATGCTATAACTTGCACCATAGGGTAGAATGTGTCCATTCAAAATATGTATTATTGTGAACTCTTGGTTGCCGAAAACATGGTGATTCTCAGCCTGATAATCAAATGTATCTTTGTGAAACACCATGGTGCTCAGCTGATCAGACAAACATATATCCTTACAGTCCCATTCTTATAAACAATTCTTCTTGTACAACTCGCTCTCTATCATATTCCTTTGTGTTGTAATTGCAAAAGCTAGGATTCTGGCGTCAGACGTCAAGACTTAATCCTGCTTCACTCATTGCATGCTCATTGGCTATTTATTCATCCTCTCTTAAGCTTCAATTTCCACTTAAGTAACTCAGAAATGTTCAGTTCAGTTCAGTTGCTCAGTCGTGTCCGACTCCTTGCAACCCCATGAATCACAGCACGCCAGGCCTCCCTGTCCATCACCAACTCCCGGAGTTCACTCAAACTCACGTCCATTGAGTCGGTGATGCCATCCAGCCGTCTCATCCTCTGTCATCCCCTTCTCCTCCTGCCCCCAATCCCTCCCAGCATCAGAGTCTTTTCCAATGAGTCAACTCTTTGCATGAAGTGGCCAAAGTACTAGAGTTTCAGCTTTAGCATCATTCCTTCCAAAGAAAACCCAGGGCTGATCTCCTTCAGAATGGACTGGTTGGATCTCCTTGCAGTCCAAGGGATTCTCAGAAATGTTAGCCCTACTTGTATCAGACAGCCTAAACTCCCAGCAGTCATAAGAAGAATAGGGGAAATGTCTCTGGGAGTTTGGCAAAGCTGCTCTTAGCCATCTCTTATGCCAAACAGGTCATTGAGTCATGTCTGAAATATGACCAGATAAGGACTGTAGAGTTGCTTTGCCATTTTCAGCCAAGCTCTACTCATGGCCATATGTATACTAATTTCCTTCTTCTTCTCCCTCTTACCCTAATTTCATACAAAAAGGCATATAAAGACTATAATACAGACAACCAACCCTTAATTAGCTCCTCATCTATAACATTGATGTTTTCATTGCCAGCTGTTATTAAATCCCCCTCATCCGTGAGACCAGTCTTCCATAAAGAGCCAGACTGAATATTTTTAGGGATCACCATTTGGGATAAGCTATGCTGTAATTGCACTTGGCCTGCCACCCACATTCTTTCACATCCCAGATCTTATGTCTTCTCTACCTCTTGGGAGTAGCGTCTTTCTCTTAGGATGCAAACACTTGAAAGAAAAATTGAACTCATGATGCATGAACAAAACCTCAAAATTTTTATATTTGAGTTGTGGATGCATATATGAATATGTCAATAATTACAAGCCTCATTTATTATGAATCATTTTATAGATGTGGGCAGAGGGAAATTTTGAAGGTAAAGAAGAAGCATACGGAAAACAGATGCTGAATAAGCAGGATTTCAGGTCCTGATAAAAGCTTGTGAATTATTAACTACAGTGACCTGTTCATGAACCTAGAATGGAGGTAATGAGAGGAACAATATTTATTGTGCATTTAGTATACACCAGACACTGGGTCACACAACAGAAATGTGTCTGATCTTTGCAGTGATTCTGGAAGGAAAGCATACTTATTATTACATATATCCCCACTTCATGAACAGGTAGATTAAGACTCATCAAAGTGACCACAGTCACAAAGATGATGTTGCTGGGATTCAAATGCTAAAGCACTTTATGACCCTGGCAATGAATTCAAAGGGACAAAGAAAAAGTATGAAAGCTAGGAAACTGAAAGGGTGAGAGAGGATGGAAACCTATAACAGCATCCTGTTTAATCTTTCTTCAGAACGGGGACCCAGTGTGAGGTGAAATGTTTCTGTGACAAGGATAAAGTGGAATTATGAGAATAAAGGCAAAGTGGGATTAAGGAGGATGATTTAATAGAGGAACTGGGATTTAGCAACATCAAGAAACTGGCCACATTTTATAAATAACAGGATAGAGCGTTTACCAAAAACACGTAGTTAAGCAAGGGAAAGGACGCTATAGCACTGTGAGCTAGGACGTGTCTTAGTGGGAGAGGCACACACGTAAAGCCAGCTGCAGACAGGAGGAGGACAGTGATCAGAGCAGATTCCAAGGTGTATCCGAAAAAGTCTTCAGCCTTTCCAGCAGGCGAGACTAGCACCGCCGGCTCTTGATTAGTCCGAGACGAGTGGTGTCTTTCGTTGATTATCCAAGTGTCTGTTGTGCTTCACTTTTTTTTGGTGTTACCTACTTTCTTTACCCTTCCTCTAAGAAAGGGTCTGACAAAAGAAGAAAAGTCCATATTTCAAGTTAATAGCTTTTTAGAAAGCATGCATAATTGTTAATGAACTCAGGACCCGCTGGCCATCTATGTATTATGAATGAGGGATGGGGATGTGGGGTAGAAGTTTGAAATGTCCACACTTAATACAACACAGGCTTGCAAAATGAAGAAGAAAAAGGAGAAAGAATAACCTTTTAGTTTTCTCTATTCAAAATAAAATTCCTCAATCTCCCTTTAAAACCTTCTTTAGAAAGCATAAGTTTAACCTACCAATTCAAGGTAACAGTCTCTTTCACTTTGTAGTATTTTCATTTTACATCAGTATTCTTTCCATTTAAAGTTCAAATTTCCTTTCAGAGATGATTTTCCCTCTTCAACAAGTTGTCTTGCTGCCATGGGTAAATTATTTATGCCTCAATGTCCTCATCTATAAAATGGAGAAAAAATTACTTAGCTCGTAGAATCTCACCAAAGAGTTTCCGTTAAAGATACACAAGCATCTTCAGGACTCAGAAAACTTGCTTATTTAGTATGTACTTTCCATACAAGTTAGATTGGAAGGGTATAGTGTATAACCAACTCAATGCATGCTATTTTTCTTTCTCCTTTTCTTTTCCTGGAATTAAGCCTTTCATATCTCACCTTGTTTTTGAAGAAGATGGGGAGGGAGGTATGGGTAAAGTAGAATCAGGTTGAAAAAGAAGCAAGGAATAGAAATGTAGGATTCAATTCACCAATCCAATAAAGCAAGAGAAGTTCTGTATTTCCAGTCTACTGATTAAAGCTGCTAAAAGTGTGGTTTTCCAAAGAATGTGGTTGATGTTTCCATTTAGGGGTAAACCAGTAGAGCAGCACAATCTTCTCCCACTGTTTGAACAACAGAAGAAAACACACCATCAAGAGAGAACTCAATAAAGCACAAGCATGGCTCTGTTATTTATTTCAACTAACAGATTACGGTGTTATCAAAATTACAAACTGAGGGTGACATTGGTGAGAATTTCCACTGAGACTTTGAACACAATGAGTTAAATTTTAGTATGGAATTGCATAAGAAAAACTGGAAGAATTCATTAAAAAGGGGCTGCAAATATGAAAATAAAACCATTGTGAATGTGCCTACTAAACACATTTATCTCAGTTGACTATATTTGCCCAAAGAGAATTTTAAAAATACTTTGGTATATTCTATTTTTATTTGGAGAAAATATGTCATGTTTTTTGCATTTTAGATGAGAAAGCTAAATCTTTATCTTTTCTTTCAGATATGAAAAGACAGAATCCTTTGGAGACACAGCATGGACAGTTGAAAGTAATAATAATAGCTAATATTTCTCACATGTTTACTATGTGTAAGGCACAATGCCAACCACATAGTTTCACAAGGATGTTATATAATTGGTCCAAAAGCCTATGAAGTTAGTACTAACATTTTCTTTATTCCCAGATGTGAAATGGACAAAGAGAAGTAGAATACTTTTACCAAAGTCACACAGTAAGTACATGAGATTGAGGTGGAATCCCAAGCCACGTTCTAAATCCAGAGTCAGGTCCCTAATTCTTGAGTCTAAAAGCTGTGTTACCTCATCCTCTAGAGTCTTGCTATTCAAAGTGTGGCCCATATGTCAGTCACATCACTATCAATCGAGAGCTTGATAAAATGCAGAGCCTCAGACCCCAACTTGGACCCAGTGTCCTGGAGTCTGCATTTTACCAAAATCTCAAGTCACAGCAAACTTTGGGAAGCACTGCTATAGAGCACTTCAGAACACTAATAATTTTGTAGTAGATTGTGAAATGTCTCTACTGAGAGATAACAATCTTTGTTGGAAAAACTCTAAAGTTCTTTTAAAAGTCTAATTCTCTGCTTCAGATTTATCTCGTTAGAGTGATCATACTCCAATGTTCTTAAACCCTTTTAGGAATCATTATCCTCCTCTCAGTTTTTAAAATGTTGCATGGAGGTGGTCCTGTCTGTACTTCTACATGGGTTTCAAGGAAAGAACCTTCCTGGGTTTCAAGTAAATAACCATTATGGTACACTCTGGTACTCCCAGAGTCCCCAGGAATGAAGAGACCCAAAGCAACAGGAGCAGAAGTCATGTGGCCAACTTCTCTTTGATCCTTTCCTTTTAAACAACTATAGCAAATATTTGCAGAGTGCTTTACAGTTTACAATAACAATTTTACACACGCACAGAAAAATACATATTTGATTAGCTTGAGGTTGAAATACTTCAAATTGGAATATTTACCAAGGATTACAGTCTCCTAGGTATCTGCAAAGTCCTACGTTTGCTTATGAATCACTTCACTGCCCTTACATAAACTATTGACCAAGAGCTATTGAAGGGAGTTTACATGGCTGTGAACTTCAAGGCACTATTTCAGAAGGCAAAAGAAAGCAGGCTAAAATCAAAGAAAAGAAAGTTATATCTTTCAGCCAGGGAACTCAAAGTTTATTGTATATTTCCAGCTTTCAGAGTTTAGAATCTTAGATCAAAATGTAGACAAACTATACAGCATGCACCAAAATGAGTTTACGCATTAAGTAACCTATAAATACTGGTGCACTCAAAGAAGTAAGTAAATGTTTTAGGCTATCTCCAGAGGGAAATTCAGGGATGTGTCCTGAATGAAGAGGTCCCAGAGGAATTGTTTTGCCCATTAGTGAAGCAACCTCTCATAGACAGTATTTAAGTACTTTCTTACGAGGTGTAATTGGAAATGCTTCTTATTGAAATTAAATTCTATGTTCACCAAGTCTGCCCTGAGTGAGCCTTATGAGACCAGATGTTCAGATCACATCAGTCGCTCAGTTGTGTCGGACTCTTTGCAACCCCATGAATCACAGCACGCCAGGCCCTGCTGTCCATCACCAACTCCCGGAGTCCACCCAAACTCATGTCCATTGAGTCGGTGATGCCATCCAGCCATCTCATCCTCTGTCGTCCCCTTCTCCTCCTGCCCTCAATCCCTCCCAGCATCAGGGTCTTTTCCAGTGAGTCAATTCTTCACATCAGGTGGGCAACGGATTGGAGTTTCAGCATCAGCATCAGTCCTTCCAATGAACATCCAGGACTGATCTCCTTTAGAATGGACTGGTTGAATCTCCTTGCAGTCCAAGGGACTCTCAAAAGTCTTCTCCAACACCACAGTTCAAAAGCATCAATTCTTCGATGCTTAGCTTTCTTCACAGTCCAACTCTCACATCCATACATGACCACTGGAAAAACCATAGCCTTGACTAGACGGACTTTTGTTGGCAAAGTAATGTCTCTGCTTTTTAATATGCTGTCTAGGTTGGTCATAACTTTCCTTCCAAGGAGTAAATGTCTTTTAATTTCATGGCTGCAATCCCAGGAGGCAAATTTACCCTTGAACCTTAGTTCCACCTCTAAATACACTTCATGGCCTTAGTAGGCTGCTTCATGTTTTAAGCTTCCATTTTGTCATCTGTACTAATGGGAATCCTAAGACCCCACTCCTCCTAGGTTTATTGTAAGGACTCAATGGCATTTAATGCACCCCAGCTGGCATATAGTCAGACCTCATTAAGCTCATTCACTCAGTATATTTGAGTGCCTACACTATGGCAGACCCCAGCACTTGGAATAATAAGACAAAACGCTCACAGAGACCTTCGGCATGATTGATGTAATCACACAAGCAAATATAAAATTGTTCTGAGAGCTTATTACAGGATTTGACCTATTGACCAAGATGTGTTAGGATTAAGCTCAATGATCTAAATAATCTCAAATACTGCATATATTTGCAGAATATACTGAAGATGGAGAAGCAACACAGGTAAAAGGCAAAAGGAGTTACCTTGAACACAGCATTCACACATGAGCTCTGGCAGTTTCTTTTGGAGGAACTCGCCTTGTTTGTGAGTTAGGCATCTGAGCTATTATCACATAATAAAGAAAGTGTAGGTTTTTTTGCCAGAACATTTGTGCAGTTTAAAGATGGGGTGTGTCTACTTATGACTGCATTTCAGATGTGTGGGAAGGGAGAAATGAGTGATCTCTAACTGTTCCCTGACCCTTTTTATTCCCTGACCCCAAGAAAATAATCTTTTTATTACGTCTGCTTGTTCTGAGGATGTAATGCAGTGGCTGTCCTCGTCTTTATATATATATATATATTTTCCCCGCCAAAGAAATGAGGACAGGAAGACTGCCCTTTTGAACCTCCTCTCTGTCAAAGGACTTCTAGGGATTTTCAGCATGTGGAGGAAGATCAGAAAGTCTCCGGAACTTTTGCCAAGCGGCTGAAGTCACAGACTCTTCCCACACTCCCCCTGGGTCTCGTCAATTCTTATCAAGGATTCCGGGGTGGCGGCAGCAGGCTTCCCACTTCAGCAAAGAAAGCAAATGAAGCATGAGAACGGAAAACTAACATCAGGAAGCACAGGGCACCTATCAAGCATCAGTCATTCTGTCTCTGACCATCAAAGAGGCTCAGGTTTGTGGGAAGAGGATGTCGAGGCCAGCAGCTCTTGGCTTGATCTCTGTCATGAAAATGGAGGTTTATTTCTGTGTACGCTTTGCAGAAGTTGCTTGGTGGGGACCCAGAAGTTAAGGGGAATACGTGGGGGCAAATTTTCAAAACACTTGACCTTCTTGAGTTCTGTCTTGAAAGCCTCGTCCCGTTCATTCAGCCTGCTGGGTCCCTGCATGGCTAATAAAACCCAACCTCCTGGCTCAATACACTGAAGGCTTCTTGGAGGGTGTACAAAGCATTTTGAAGAGTTAAATGTAAATGAATCAGGAACACGTGGATTCAATTTCCCTAGAAATTCACATGTGCTTGGAAATGAAGGGGGGCAGTGTCTGGCCAAATGTGCTTTGATTTATCTGACCCAAAAATATAGCCCTCCCCATGCCTGTCCTCCCCTCAAAATCATTCAAAATTTTGGTTAATGTCAAACCATGGCAGGGTTCTTGAGACCCTTGAAACCTGGAGTGGGTTTGAGTTCCTGGAATGCCCCCACTGAATTAAAAAGGGCATTCAGGGAGGTTATTCCACTCCTCAACCCCAACTAAAGGATCTCACATGGTTTTCTTCTATGTAAGGGGGTTAAATTAATGCAAAGATGTGATGATGTTAGTTCAGTCACAAAACTAACCACCTAATGCAATCCATGGAAGCCTTTGCTACTGCAATGAAGATTCTTATTCACAGGATGTGGCCCTGCAAATTATTTCTGCCAGGAAAAGTCAGGTTTGACTTATCTAGGAAACCACCACTTAGATAAAAATTACAATTGTTCAACTGTCATCACCACATTGTCGTCATCACCGCATTGTCGTCATCACCACCATCATTATCATCATATACCAATCATTTGTTGAGTTTTAGGAGTTTCAGAATACCTTTTAAAATAATTATCACATTTAATAGCCATGACTGACCCTTGCATGGAGTCTTAAAGATGGGATTGTTTGAAACCTATTTAGGGATGTCAGGCAGAGAGATCCCTTAGCAGAGGAGCTAGGACCTGGATGATAGAAGAAGGCTTTTGAGTCTCATAAGTTAGACTAATGGTGCTTTACATCCAACTATTCTAGTTCCCTTCTTTCTTAGGAATTTCTGATGGGCTAGAGAAGGGAAATTTCAACTTTTAATCTTAGCTTCTCACCACAAACAAGGATGGGCTGTTGTTTGTCAGAAGCTCATGTTGACTGCAGTAATTATTCATGTCATTAAGAAGAAGCTGGGTAAAGCATCTGTGCTTTTGATCTTTTGTCACCATTAATTAATTTTCATCCTGTCCTTTTCCTCCTCCTCTGGCCAATTGGAGACCACAGTCTATTTAGGTATACCATCACTCATTCCTTCCTGGCTCAGTTTATCTCTACCTACCTGCCTAATATTGTTTCCTTGGTGTCTTCTTGGATTTCTTCCATTGGTTGTGATTTCATGCTGTGAGAATGTCACCAGAGGGACCTGTTTAATGACTGCGGGGAGAGTGGGAAGACATTATGGGTTGCTGCTGGTTAATTCTCCAAGGGGATCATGAACCAGCTTGGTTAGCTTAGCTTTTCTTGCTATGCATCTGCCATCACTCATTCCCTTCTTTGCCTGCCTTTCCGCCCCACCCCTCTTCTATCTAGACTCGCTGCTCTCAGCACATTAGATGACTGGCTTTTCCCAGAATCCTTAAAATTCTGGCTTAAGTGTTACCTTCTCAGAAGTTTTTCCAGATCTATGAAATGAAGGCCCCATACTCCCCTAACTTTTGCCTGTAATATATAATCCTGTTATTTCCTTTATAATGAATCATACTTTGCAATGATCTTGTTCACTTGTTTGTTTACTGTCTTTCCTTCTAGGACTAAATTTTTTATGATTAAGGATAGATTCTGACTTGTGCATCACTATTTCCCCAATGCCCAGAAAAACCTGGCATATAGAAGCTAATCAATAAAAATTACTGATAGATGGATTATTCTAGTGAGCAGTCCAAATCTTAAGGGTAGTATCCTATTGGAGGACTGTGGGGCCAGAAACACATCACCATAGTGAATTTTATAAAGACAGGATATTTTAGCAGTCATTTTTACTTGTATCAAGTGAGTAGCCATCCAATCCTAAAAAGGCACCACTTACAGGTGAGTACTCTCTAGCCACTTACACTTTGCAGTGCTGAGATAAAACATGTGACATGACAAATTCCATTTATGATGTCATCATTGAATGTTCTAGCCAGTGAATAAGTTAGATAGCTCACAAGTCTGATGAGTGTGACAAGAGCAGAAAAGTATTAAAACAATAGCAGCTGCACTGATGGTAAATTCCTATGTGAATGAATGATCACAAGTCATATCAAACAGCCTTTTATTGAGTGCTATAAAACTGGGTACAGTAAATAATTAGCTTGTTTAGCTAGTGACTTTTTTTTAGATGAGTACATAAAAAGGATGAAATATTTCAAAAATAAATGTAAAATAAGATTTTTTCCTCTTTGGGTACATAAAGAGAGAAAAGGAAACAAAATCAAGAAAAATAAGAAAACAGTTGAGTAAAAGGTTATTTCACTACTCAAAACATGCCGTAAATTCTTTGATATTTTGCTAAAGTTGATTGTAAGTTTTGTTCTGATTTTCTTAGCGACCAGTGTAATGAGTAAAATATGATTTAGTATGTGATTTATAGGCAGGGCAAGCTACATAATTTGCTGGCCTCAGTGCAAAATGAAAATGTGAGGCCCCTTATTCAGAAAGCAGGAAAAATGCCATTAAATGTAATAAAACATGAAACTTTTTCCTTTCTTCCACGCTCTCATCTAGACCTGCTGTGGTGGTTTTTCATTTGTTATTTTATGCTCAGCCTCCGGGGGTTTGGGGATGCTGACTGGTACAGCAGATCTCAGCAGGCACAGGCAGCCTTGCCCCTGATATGGTTGACCTGGCCCACCTACTGCCAGGCCCTACTTCCTGCCGCCGCCAGACCTACACACTGTGCCCTTTCTCAGGGCAAGAAGCCAGACTGCCCCTCCTACTTCCTACTTCCTGGCTGCCCCAACCTGTTAAAAATTGGCACACAGCCCCTGCCCCCCACCACCAAGAATCAATCCTAAAGGAAATCAACCCTGAATATTCTTTGGAAGGAATGATGCTTAAACTGAAGCTCCAATACTTTGGCCACCTGATGCAAAGAGCCAAATCATTAGAAAAGACCCTAATGCTGGCAAAGATTGAAGGCAGGAGGAGAAGGGGACAACAGAGGATGAGATAGTTAGATGGCATCACCAATTCAATGGACATTTGAGCAAAGTCCGGGAGATGGTGGAGGACAGAGGAACCTGGCGTGCTGCAGTCCATGGGGTCTCAAAGATTCAGAAATGAGTTGGTGAATGAATAACAACAGCAAGAAGAATTCAAAGTCCTTTGCCTAGATGTGATCAGTTCGTGGATTGGGGGTGAGCTAGAGGGTTGCCCTATGGAACACGTGGAGACCCCGCTATCATGTCCAGCCTGAGGCACCACAAGGCCTGCACTCACAGACTCTGACCCTCCCTTGTACACGGCCCACACCCATGTACAAATTCTCCCCTGGTGCAGAGTGGTCTCTTGGCTTGGAGAGAGATGCCCCCTGGACTCATTTCAGATTTCTGACATGCAGAGCTGAGAATGCATACACATGTTTTAAGTTGCTAAATGTGTGGTCATTCGTCATGATATTATGCACATTCCTAAGGCTGCTGTGAGAAGTGGTTACCACCTTGGTGGCTCAAAACAACAGAAATTCACATTATATTTAGGATTGTACGTAGGATCCACTGAGATAATCCAGGATAAACCCTTCTTCTCAAGATTCCTCACTTAATAGCATTGTTTGCCATACAAGGCAAAATTCATAGGTTCAGCAGCAGTAGAAAACAAAGACCCTACTCATTTTATAGAGTAAAAAAAAAAAAAAAGGAATGACCAAAAATGTTGCTTGACAGGTACACTGTCACATGACTTGTTCAGGAAGGAGAAAATCATAGGATGAGTTGGAATACTGGCTCAGTCACCTATTCTGTGCAGATATTTAGCTATTATGGCACCCCACTCCAGTACCTCTTGCTTGGAAAATCCCATGGATGGAGGAGCCTGGTAGGCTGCAATCCATGGGGTTGCTAAGAGTTGGACACGACTGAGCGACTTCACTTTCACTTTTCACTTTCATGCATTGGAGAAGGAAATGGCAGGCCACTCCAGTGTTCTTGCCTGGAGAATCCCAGGGACGGGGGAGCCTGGTGGGCTGCCGTCTATGGGGTTGCACAGAGTCGGAAACGACTGAAGTGACTTAGCATAGCATATCTCTAAAATAGAGAGAATAGTGTCTACATTTTAAGATTGTAGTATACTAAATGTGATACTATAAATACCTTAGAGTATACCTAGCATATAGTAGATGCTTAATAGGGCTTCCCTGGTGGCTCAGATGGTAAAGAATCTGCCTGCAATACAGGAAACCCAGGTTCAGTCCCTGGGTTGGGAAGATCCCTTGGAAAAAAGAATGGCTACACACTCCACTATTCTTGTCTGGATGCTTAATAAATGGCTGCTATAATTGTCATCATCTGATATGAAGAGGGATGACAGATTTTGGTTTTTTGTAACTTCCTGTTTCTCTGATCATTTCTAGAACTTGTGGCTCTAATTACAATTTGCTGTTTACTTGGTAAACATCTAAGCAGTGTTTGTGGGTCACATTGATTCCACACAAATAAATCAGAATTGCCCTGGTGGTCAATCTCAGCCTATCATACTCAATAGAAGTTCAGTTGTAAAAGCACTGAAGGACAAGTCGGATTAAAACAAAACAAAACAGCAACTGGGGATTTACAGTAAGACCCCAAACATCTTTGGCTTGTTTGTCTCCTTAAAAGTCCCTGCTGCATGACCATTATTTTTTTTCTTTCCCTCTCTTTTCTCTAAACTCTATCTAGCTTGTCCCACTCCATTTCCTTCTTCTCTTTCACTGATGTTTTCTTCTCTAGAAGCTTCATGGTTTGTGTGTGATGCAAGTCAATTTAATCTCTCTTGGATTTTCCAAATACATTTCTCCATCATTGACCAAGATTAGTATCTCAGTGGGCTGAGCAAAGCAAGTGAATAATTTTTTTAGAAGACAAATGAGTCAAAATTACTACTTTTGTTTTCCTGTATTGTTTCTGTTATTCATGCTAGGTCGCTTCAGTCGTGTCAGGTTCTTTGTGAACCTATGGACTGTAGCCTGCCAGGCACCTCTGTCCATGAGATTCTCCAAGCAAGAATCCTGGAGTGGTTTGCCATGCCCTCCTCCAGGGGATCTTCCCAACTCAGGGATCAAACCCACAATTCTTATGTCTCCTGTATTGGCATGCAGTTTTTTTTACCACCTGGGAAGCCCTGTTTTTGTCATAGTTTAATGTATTAAAAGAAAAAAAAAATAGAAGATGAGGAACAGAAACTTGGGATACCAAGATTGGAATAGGGATTATTGAACTGCAAACACAATCTGAATAGTCTTATTGGGAAGATGTTTTTTCCCTAGGGAAAAGTGATGGTCTTACTAAGCACACAATTTTGTTGGTTTTTCCTGAAATCCTATAATGTACAGGATGCCTGATATAGATCTTGAATACTAGAATAAGCATATATAAAATATCCTTCATGTCAAAAGAAATTACATACAGAAGAAGTTCAAAACCAATACTTTTCAGGTAATTGTAGAATCTCGTGTGTGGTTTTAGACACTCTGGAAGAAGTAGGAGTGAGGTAGACAGAATAATGACCTCCCAAAGATGTCTGCATCTTAATCCCTGGACCCAGTAAATGCGTGTCAGAGGGGAAATAAGGTTGCTTGCTGAAGTAAGATCGCTTACTTCATAGGAAGACCACCCTGAAAATGCAGTGGGCCCAAGATAATCAGAGGGATTCTGAAAGGTAGAAGGAGACGGAAGAGAGGCAGAAGTTGTGAATATAGAAAAATGGTCGGAAAAATTTGCAACGTTCTTGGCTTTGAAGATGGAGGAAGGGTCTCTGACAGGAAGAGTGTGAGTGGCCTCTAGAAGCTGGAAAAGACAAGAAAATGGATTTACTGCTTCCAGAAAGAAAGACATCCCTACCAGCACCTTCATTTTCACCTGGGGAGATGTGTGTCTTACTTTTGATCTACAGAACGCTATGGTAACAAGCTTGTGCTGTTTTGCCAACAAGTATGTGGTAATTTTTTATGGCAGTCGTGGAAACATACCACTGAGGACTTAGTCTAAATTGTGTTATTTAACTCAAGTGCCCTCCTACGCCACTTTATTTATGGATATCCTGCTGCTGCTAAGTCGCTTTAGTCGTGTCCGACTTTGTGTGACCCCAGAGACGGCAGCTCACCAGGGTCCACGATCCCTGGGATTCTCCAGGCAAGAACATGGAGTGGGTTGCCATTTCCTTCTCCAATGCATGAAAGTGAAAAGTAAAAGTGAAGTCGCTCAGTCGTGTCCAACTCGTCGCTATCTTTATATAATTCTTCTCTCTCATACTAAACCCTACCCCTAATTACCCATGTTTTCTATGCATGACATATTGGAGCAATGTCAGAATAATAAATTCTGTTTTTTTTTAAAGGTAATAATTAACTTACAGTTGCAATGAAAATAGAATCAGTTGAAATGATCCTGGAGATATAATCTTTCCTCTTTTTAACAGAAAATGGGGATGAGGAATCTGACATCTATCTAAGGTATTCTACAGCAGGACATCTTGAGCAGCAATGAATGCCCCTACTGTAGCATCCTAAAACACAATCCCTTATCATGAATGCATCGAAGATGAGACAGAAAGCTTTAATTGGTAAACTAGCGAGCCCTGTGAAATTGAAAGTCGCTCAGTCATGTCTGAGTCTTTGTGACCCCATGGACTGTAGCTTGCCATGGTCCAATGGTTCCTCCAGGAATCATGGTTCCTCATGGAATCCTCCAGGCCAAAATACTGGAATGGGTAGTCATTCCCTTCTCCAGGGGATCTTCCCAACCCAGGGATTGAACCCATGTCTCCTGCAATGCAGGTGGATTCTTTACCATCTGAGCCACCAGGGAAGCCCAGTGAGCCTTAGGGAATCTCTTTTCCTCCTCCCAGCCAGCAAACAAAGAGCTGACTAACTGTAAATCATGTAAGGTTTTCCTTCCGTGTCATTTTCCTTTAGCAACACTAGGTCATTGGGCATAGTCATTTAGAATTCTTTATTATTAGATTTGAACTTTACTTTTTTGAAGTAGGAACATTAGAGACAGATGAAAACATCTTTTATTTATTGCCAACCTTTTTAACCTATCGATATTATTTAGTAGAATAATTATCGACCATACTGTTCCAGAGCAGGACAACCAACAATAAATCCGTAATTGTTTCTGTTGAAGAGAGAGACTCCTTGGAGATAGTTGGCTGAGAAGTTATTATTTATCAACGCAACACAGTATAATTTGAAACAACAACAATAGCATCATTTGAAAGAAATAAAAGTATAGGGATACTTTTAGCTGAGAATCGTTCTCACTAGAGGAGCTTTCCATAGATAAACTAGAGGTTTGAAAGCAAGAAATTCTTCAGCTCCTGCTCATTTCCCAAATACTCTCAGCCTTAAAAATTGGTGCTCTCTTTCTGTCTCATACTCCTCTCTTCCCTTCTTACATTGCTTTGGGAAACTTTATTTAGTGTAAACATCCTGAGATACTGTGATTTATAAGTGTCGACTAAAAAAAAAATATGCGCAACCTGAAAGTAGAGAGTTATTTTATTTGGTGGGAATGTTTAGGACTGCATCCCAGTAGCTCTGAGAAAACCGCTCCAAGGAGGCGGGAGGGGAAGTCAGGCTATATACAAGTTTGCAACAAAGGGAGCAGGCTGTCTGAACATCAAAACATCAGGTATCAAGTTAACGAATTTAGCATTCTATATATGGGAAGATGAAAGCCTTTGGGCTCATTGAACTCATTCCTTTCATATGCACCTCAGCTATCTGGGGCCAATCCTGTTTACTTGGTTCACCTTAAGGAGTGGCAGATGGCTGCTGCTTGCATTCCTCCAGCTCCTCAGCAGTCACTGTAGAGGGTGGCAGCTTCCCCTGGATGGCAGTTTAGGGACCTGTCATTCACGTTTGGAGGCCAGAAATCATTGATAGCTGTGACATTTCTTGTTTGTTTAGATGCAGGAGATATTTTCATTTCACATAAGAAAAGTATATATTTGGTCAGGGCTTCCCTGGTGGCTCAGTGGCAAAGAATCTGCCTGCAATGCAAGAGATGAGGGTTCGATCCCTGGGTCCAAAAGAACTCCTGGAGGAGGAAATGGCAACCCACTCCAGTATTCTTGCTTGGGAAATCCCATGGACAGAGGATCCTCATGGGCTACAGCCCATGGGGTCGTAAAAGAGTGGGACACGGCTTAGCAACTAAACAACAATGCAACAACATATTTGGTCTTTCAGATGACCAAGGTATAGTTCTCATCTGGGCTTTGTTAAAGGTTCCTCAGTCACAGCTCCCAAAACCTTTGGCATATTCTAAGTGTTGGCTGGAAGGAGCAAAGGTGTCTCTTATTATGTTAATGTGTTAATGGGGTAAGTCTGAACCCCATCCAGGGAAGGAGGCTGGTTGCCAGGTGAACCAACCACATGATTGCTGTTGCTCAGTCATGTCCAACTCTTTGAGACCCCATGGACTGCAGCAATGCCAGGCTTCCCTGTCCTGCACCATCTCCTGGAGTTTGCTCAAATTCATGTCCATTGAGTCAGTGATACCATCCAACCATCTTGCCCTCTGTCATCCCCTTCTCCTTCTGCCTTCAATCTTTCCCAGCATCAGGGTCTTTTCTAATGGATACTCTTCGCATTGCATGGCCAGAGTATTGGAACTTCAGCCTCAGCATCAGTCCCTCCAGTGAATATTCAGGACTGATTTCCTTTAGGATTGGTTTGATATCCCTGCTGTCCAAGGGACTTTCAAGAGTCTTCTCCAGCACACAGTTTGAAAGCAACCTATGATATCTAATGGATATTTCCTGGTAGATAGTGTCAGAATTGAGTTGAATTCTTGGACATCCTGCTAGTATCTGAGAACTGCTTGGTGTTGTGGGGAAAAGCTTCCAAATATTTG
Source organism: Bos indicus (assembly GCF_029378745.1). Taxonomy (NCBI): domain Eukaryota; kingdom Metazoa; phylum Chordata; class Mammalia; order Artiodactyla; family Bovidae; genus Bos; species Bos indicus. The sequence continues at coordinate 18,878,217 of NC_091773.1, read as the reverse complement.
GTGATCAGAGTGAAGTGTTTTTTGTGAGCAGATAAGAAACTCCTATGAAAGGGAGAGCTGAGTTTATCCCCACATAGAAGGTGGAAGACAGATTTTTTTCTATTGCACATCCTCTCCACACTGACTCCTTTCTTCCAACTGGCCTCTGATCCTTTGTTCATCCCCCAAAAGTTAATTTGTAAGGTCCATCGCAATCTGTCCCCTGCCTGCCTTCGTATTCATTCACTATCTGCCACTCTTCCCTTGTACACCTGGGATCCCTTCCCTAACTTCTTCCATGGCAGTTTGTTCAAATGCATTCTTCTCTCCTCTGACCCACACTTGTCTCAAGCTCTGCCCATTGCTTTGATCCCGACACCTCTTCCTGGAACATTCTTATTTGTCTTCCAAATCTTTATTTTTCTTCCTGATATTGTCTTTGTCTCCCTTCTTTGTCTCAGATCCTTTCTGTATGTTCTGTACCTTGACAGTTTCATGTATAAGCTCTCTGGTCATATTAAATTGCAATCATTTATTTACTGCCTGAAATTTTTACAGACTCTGAGTAATTGACAGCTTGGTTACTGTCAAACCGTTATCACCAAAGCTTAAAATACTGCCTTTACATATAGTAGATGTTCAATAAATGTAGAATTAGTAGGCAAACAGGTGAAAGAAAAGCTGACATAATATTTTTGCATTTCCCTAATTATAGACTTAATCCAGGTTGTTAGTAAATGTCAATTTGTGGACAAAAAATCAGGATCAAGCCTATTACAGCCAAGTACTTATCTCCCTCTATAGTTTCAAAGTTCTTTTAAAACAGGCATTAGCAATTCTCTAATACATCAGCACTATAATCCCCTCTCCAAAAATGCCAGAGGTCACCTGGAAATTGAATGGCTGAGCAAGGATTAAAATGTAAGAATAGGGGGACTTTGGTTAAGTTAACTGGATCACTGCTTCCATGTCCTTGTTAAATATGCTTTCTGGACCATGACAAGAAAGCATCGTGGGGAGTCATAGGTTGAGGAGGTTAAGGAAGAAAGAAGGCTTATTGATCAATGGTGATCAATTCATCTTATACTGTGATTTTCTTTTCTTCTGATTACCCTGCTTATATTCTTCAACCCAATAACCTTCATTAGGGATAGACCAGAGTCCCATGTCCCCAGATTCGGTGATGCTTATTTTTGTTACACAGATGCCTTACTCAGAAATCTTAATACTGGCAATCCCCATGTAAATAAAAAATCCCCAGAGTGTTTGAAAAGAGTAAGTGGAGAGAAATTTAAGTTTTCTTGAAGAATAAAAGATGATATGAAATCTCTTCTTCTTCTTTGGAATTAACCATTTTCCCCTGCCAAAAGAGATGTTTACAACAGCCCACAAATTTTCCTTCTATTTTTAGACTGAAATCTCCCATAAAATTCGCCAAATTCATTTCTCTAGTTTATTGGTTTATAGGGTAGACTACAGGAAACTGATGGCATTTCATGTAGATAGCATGCCAGGTTTACATCTTAGTAAATCTCAGTAGATTTCAAAGAAGAGAACTAAACTATAGACTTGAGTACTTTATTTAACTTATTCAGCTGGTCATCTGAGCTAAAACTATGAAATGTAGAGAGAGAAAGAGTAGCTGCCCGATGACTAAGTTTTTATTTACATTTAGTCTAGCCGTACTTCTTGTTGGGTTTCCTGAAGTTCTCTGCATCATCAAATAGAGCTTCTATTTTTTTAAACTTCCTTGAGTGAGGGATTATAAACAAATAGCAAAAACATTTAATACTGCAAACAATCTTCCTGTATTCTGAGGAGAGAATTAATACGCACTAGGCACTTACTGGGCTTCCCGGGTGGCTCAGACACGAAAGAATCTGCGTGCGATGTAGGAGACTCAGGATTGATCCCTGGGTCAGGAAGATCCCCTGGAAAAGAGAATGGCAAGCCACTATAGTATTCTTGCCTGGAGAATTCCACAGACAGAGGAGCCTCGTGGGCTACAGTCCATAGGGTCACAAAAAGTCGGACAAAACTGAGCAACTAACACTTTCACTTTTCAGGCACTTACTATGTGCCTGATACATGCTTGGATCTTCACATTTTATAACATATAAGATGCATATTAAAATGTATACAATATATTCAAAAAAGTTCACTGATAAAACAGGATTTTTGAAGTCCATTTAACAGATAAAGGAACTGAAATTAAAATATATTAAGCTACTTACCCTACTCAAGTTCTTCCATCTAGTGATTCTGGGAGAGAGAATTAAAGTCTTTTATCATCTCTCAAAAATTTTGTCAAAATTGCCACCACTGTCAAAATGGGATTTCTTGAAGGGAATAAAAAGACACTGAAAACAGAATAGAAAGGAGTAGTGAAATTTTAAAAAAATGAGTATTGAGAAAAATTAAGCAGATTCTAGACATAAAACAGACCAAAATTGTGTAACTGGGGATGGGGAAGAACATGAAGAAGAGGAAGAGGAAGGAGACAGATGGAGAAAAAAGAATGGTCCCATGATGGGAACTTTTCTGAATTCAAAGGAGGGTGCGGGAGAAGAGCAGGGGAGGAGGATTACCAAAGCTGTACTTTTTGAAAGTACTTTGAGAAAAAACAGAACAAAAATAAGTCTCTCACTTAAAATTAAATAACAGAATGTAGTCAACAAAGCCAGCAAATTTTTTAATGTCTGCCTTTTCCTGATTATACTTTATAAAGCAAAACAGGATCCTTGTATGAATGATTTAAAATATATCCAATCCTACAGTGGTCCATTCTGAAGGAGATCAGCCCTGGGACTTCTTTGGAGGGAATGATGCTGAAGCTGAAACTCCAGTACTTTGGCCACCTCGTGCGAAGAGTTGACTCATTGGAAAAGACTCTGATGCTGGGAGGGATTGGGGGCAAAAGGAGAAGGGGACGGACAGAGGATGAGATGGCTGGATGGCATCACTGACTCGATGGACTGAGTCTGAGTGAACTCTGGAGTTGGTGATGGACAAGGAGGCCTGGCATGCTGCGATTCATGGGGTCGTGAAGAGTCGGACACGACTGAGCAACTGAACTGATAGTGGTTATTCTAAACAACAACAACAGCAACAAAAAAATGGTGGTCATTACATCTAATTCCCTTTCTGTCATATTTCCTTATTGTGTGATCCACAGTTTCCAAGTCCAGATTCTTAGGATATTTCTTTCATGCCTTGAACTTCCATGTACTTGCCTAAAGATCAGTTTCTCCAAATTTAGTTTCATAGATACAGTTTGGTAAGGAGCTATGATTATTGTGCTTGGAAAAGACAAGGTTTGCAAAGTTAAGCAGTTTTTCCCCCCTTGGTTATCATATTATAGAATTTCTCAGAGCCCATTCTGAATTTTAACACGTAGGAGGTAAGTATTTTTAGCCTTGTTTCTTTTTTAAAGGGAAACTTCATGGTACCAGTGTTTTGGGAAGCATAATGGAAACTCTGTTCTTGATTGAAAGTCCACAATACATGGACCTAGAAATAGCAGTTGATCTTCAAACTTTGCATAGATAGCTACTGCTGCCTCTCTTCTATGCTGCTTTTAGAGTTGATTTCCACTAGAGAAAGGAAATGTTGTTAGTTGCTCAGTCCTGTCTGCCTCTTTGTGACTTCATGGACTGTAGCCTGCCAGGCTCCTCTATCCATGGAATTCTCCAGACAAGAATACTGGAGTGGGTAGCCATTTCCTTCGCTAACCAATCCAGGGATTGATCTCAGATCTCCCCCTTTGCAGGCAGACTTTTTAGAGGGAAGTATTGCAGCTATGCCCCTGGAGAAAGAAATGGAAACCCACTCCAGTATTCTTGTCTGGGAAATCCCATGGACAGGGGGAGCCTGGTGGGCTACTGTCCAAGGGGTCGCAAAAGAGTTGGACATGACTTAGCAACTAAACAACATACAACAATGGCAACCATTATCCCTTCTCAAACATACACAACTTGCTCTCTGTGAACAGCTTCTTCTTCCCTGAGGATCCAAAAGCCCAGAAATATTAAATAGCATGTTCTCTTTAGTGGAAGTTTGAGAGTGCTTCTCTTAAAGTCAAGGAGCTACAACAGAGAGACTTTTTTTTTTGACGTCTGTTCGCATCAGTTGGTAACATTGTGGCATCCAACTTGTCACTTAACCTTTTGGGACTCAGTTTTCCCAACTGTAAAGAAAAAATTACATCTATGACACAAGGGTATGTAGAAGTCCATGATATAGTGGTTTCCCTCTTAATATATCTATCCACACCCAGTATGATAAAGATGCAGTTCTCTTTTTTTTTCCCTCCATCTCCTGAGTGTCTCAGGGCATTATGTATTACTGGATTGATTCTCCAGGAACCTGGATTAATATTAGAACACGAATTTCTCATTGGATAATGTCTTTGCAAATACTAACTTATCAAGTTATGTGTGGAAAAAAAAATCCAGTAAACTGGACAATGAAAACTGAATGAAGAAGTCAGGTAGTCAAAACAAGATCTTTGTTTCCAAGGAGCTCAGAGTTGAAAATATTTGTAGCAAAATGCAGTTCACGATACTCAAAGGAGAAGAAATTTAAAGGAAGGGCTATAAAATTCCAGGGAAGGATAAAATGAGGGCATGAGACTTGAGTTGAGTGAATTCTTAAAAGGATAAGGTCTTCCCATGCAATCTGCAAGGCTGATGAAGAGTTTGAGGGTATTGATTGAGATCATTTTAACTCTACTGTGCTTTTCCAGTAGGCACATTTTGGGTAAATATTTCTGCCCCTGAAGCACAGTGAACTTCTGGGTGGTCTAGGTAAGAGTTCTTAACAAGAACGGTGTCATAGATGACAGAAGAGAGGGGGGTTGTGGGGCAGGGTGGGGAGGGCCAGAGAAACGGTAATATGACCAAGGCACCTCTAAGATGATAACTATACACCAGCCCCTTTACGAAAAAAGAAAGGACAGTGGCCTCAGAGATCCTAACCACTCCTTCCGTGTCACTGCTTTTCTTCTTTATCTGGTTTCCCACACATGGGGTATGTAAGTAAGGTCACGGGGAAGTTTGGCTAATGCCAGCAACTGGGCTATTTCCTAGATTTAGTTTAAAATATGGAAACAAAACTTTGAAAAACAAAAATTAAAAGACTCAAAACAATGAAGTTTTAGAAGTCTCCTCAAAAATAAGCATTGCTAATTTAATATAACAATATTATGCTTGTAGAATTTGAGCCATGACATATGGTGCTGAGAGTAGATGCCAGAACTATGAAAAGCCCTGATAGTCACCCAGTGGTCACTAGAGGGGGCGGTAGCACGCAGAGAGTCCTCAGTCCCTAGGCAAGCGGCTCTTCGTTCAACAGAGCAGCTTTCCCACCTCCTCCAGCGGTCAGAGCTCTTCGTTGCCATGGGAATCCCTAAACAAGGGGTAAATATGTCGACAATAGCCACAGACAATTTTATTTTTCATCCCTTTTTTAGTGCATGGCAGTCTCGGAGCACTCCATCTGCAGCGTGATGTTGCTCACTGGCCTGTTAAGTCTGGGTAGCACAACCCATCTGTTATTGCTAAATGGTATCACAGCACGCAGCTCTCTTCACACACTGCGGTGCATTGTAAAGGTCCCTGCTCTATGGAGAGAGGGGGAAAAAAAAGCTCTTTTTTCCCCTCCCTCTTTTCCTTAGCTTTCTCCCCCTTCCAAGTGCAGCTGAATCTTCAAATGTGGGTAACTCCTGAATCTGTCTGTATCAGGCTGGTAGATGCTCTCTGCGATTAAGCACAGAGAAAGAATTGGAAAAGAGGGCGTCCGATTTATTCTTTGGCACTCAAAAGTAGACGTTTGAGGTGACTAGATTATGTTTAAAATAAACTGACTTACTAAGAGATATTCCTTTAAATGGAGTCTGTGGTAGCATTAAGGCTAACATTATCAATGCCTGTGCTGTAATTGAGCATGTATCAGGACAGTCCCCTTTGTAGGAAATAGTTATCAGCCATTTGGAAGACTCCTAGGCAGGGATGTAAGTTAAGCAGGGAATGGGACTCTATTAATAGAGTCAGGCACGACTAAGGCAGCTTAGCACACATGCAGGCAGGGGACTCTATTAACAGTAGCAAATTACCTAGCAAATTATTATCTCTGCCTTTCCACAGTTGTGTCCATCACTTACTATGTACCTGCTAGGTGTTAGACACTGTCGTGGATGTAACTATTAGCAGAGATGACCCTGTACGTGAGATGCTCACAGCTAAGGGAGCTTTCGCCCCCTGAGAACTGGACCGGAACCAAGGGGAAACTAAGGTTGCTATGGCGATAACACAGATTCGTAACTCACAATTAGATCCCACCTTTCCCCCAGTCCCTCTTCTCACTTACACAGGAAGAACTCTCTCACAGGATGATGGGGAGGAGAAACAGATCTTTGGACCTGGTTCCTTGAGGTCAGGAACCAGATCAGCTGGTTCACGGAAGTACCCATTGTGGATATGCCTGTGTGTGGCCCGTGAAAGCACTTCTAAATTTGTGCTCTCCAAATGAAAACATGGAGGGAGAGATGAGTGAAATGTATTTCCCAGGTGGTACAGTGGTTAAAAAAAAAAAAAAAAATCCTCCTGCCAATGCAGGAGACACAAGAGATGCAGGTTCAATCCCTTGGTCAGGAGGATCCCCTGAAGTAGGAAATGGCAACCCACTCCAGTATTCTTCCATGGACAGAAAATTCCATGCACAGAGGAGCCTGATGGGCTACAGTCCATGGGGTCTCAAAGAATCAGACATGACAGAGTTTACAAGCAAGCAGGTGAATGGAATAATAAAATAGATGAGGATTCTTGGTGGATATGTTTAAAATGGAAGAATACTTACTACATCACAGAATACCAAACCTGCATAAATAATTTTTAAAAATCCAACATTGTCTTTAATTTTTGCTCCATCTCCCAAGTTCTATCTTTCCCTTAGCTAAAATTTCTTTTATTACTCTCAATATCAGAATATTTAAATCAAATCAAACAAATATTCATTTTTAGGGTGGTAAAAATTCATATGTAAATTATTAGGAAGGAGAAAGGAAATGAAGTAATCATGGTCCAGTTTCTGGGAGGGGTATTCCAAAGGCCATCCCTGTAGAGAATTGTGGGCCTTTCCTTGAATCTTTCATTGACTACTTGGGTTCCTGGCACATGGGAAATTCCCATCTCCATCTGCAATTTCCCAGAGGACATATCCCTGAGAGCTTCAAGGACATGTGACTGAAGAGTGAAGAGATCCCTGGATTGTGAGGCATTATCATCCAGACATTGGGGAACACTACTATGATGATGTGGGCCAGTGTTGGCTTCTCCCCAAAAGGGCCTGAGAGTGTCTGCTTAACTGGAAACATACTCTGCAGTTACAGACCTTTCCCCAAATGGTTCTCGTTTTGTGATTCAGCATATGAGTCATTTGGTTAATAACAACTTCCTTTCTGTCCCAGACACCCCCTGGGAAATTGGATCTCTTCTGATTTGGGGAGGAATCCTTGGGTCAGTTGCTAAGGCTGCTGGTTTGAGGTTACTTGTCAGTGAAGTGGAGACAACGGAGGCTTGCTGTAGCTGAGTGAACTGCAGAGAAGCTGGTAGTATTACGGTCAGAAATCATCAGATCTTGGCATTAGAATGAAATGATTGCAGAAGAATGTTGTGCTGTTATCTACTAAAAATGAGCATAGGTGATTGTTCAGAGTGGAAGAATCCATTCATGCATCATACATGTCATGGACTTTGCCTCCCAGCATCCACTCCTCACCATCTTGATTACATAGTAACCATACAGTTGAGGTAGAATGGACCCACGTCAAGATCTGGGGGTGGCTCTTGAGTGTGTAAGCTCTTCCTATCTGTCTTGCTACAATGCTCAGGTTAGGAATGTACACTTAACCAGGTCAAGGCATTAACTTTGTACAAGGAAAACCAGGTCATTCCCAGAAGGGTGTAGCTGGCAAGTATTCCCAGAGTTGAGGAACTTATGGATACAGAAGAGCACGTGGGTAACTCTAGGAACTGTGGACAGCAAGGATTTGACTACCTGGGAAGCTGAGCCTTTTTTAAAAATTTATTTGTTTGTTTTAATTGGAGGCTAGTTACTTTACAATATTGTAGTGATTTTTGCCATACATTGACTTGAATCAGCCACGGGCACACATGTGTTCCCCATCCAGAACGCCCCTCCCATCTCCCTCCCCATCCCATGCCTCAGGGTCATCCCAGTACACCAGCCCTGAGTGCCCTGCCTCATGCATCGAAGCTGGACCAGTGATTCGCTTCACATATGATAAGATACACGTTTCAATGCTACCCTCTCAAATCATCCCACCCTCACCTTCTCCCACAGAGTCCAAAAGTCTGTTCTTTACATCTGTGTCTCTTTTGCTGTCTCGCATATAGGGTCATTGTTACCATCTTTCTAAATTCCATATATATGTGTTGCTGCTGCTGCTGCTGCTAAGTCACTTTAGTCATGTCTGACTCTGTGTGACCCTATGGACAGCAGCCCACCAGGCCCCTCTGTCCACAGGATTCTTCAGGCAAGAATATGGGAGTGGATTTCCATTTCCTTCTCCAATATATGCATTAATACACTGTATTGGTGTTTTTCTTTCTGACTTACTTCACTCTGTATAATAGGCTCCAGTTTCATCCACCTCATTAGAATTGATTCAAATGTATTCTTTTTAATGGCTGAGTAATACTCCATTGTGTATATGTACCACAGCTTTCTTATCCGTTCATCTGCCGATGGACATCTAGGTTGCTTCCATGTCCTGGCTATTATAAACAGTGCTGTGATGAACACTGGGGTACACATGTCTCTTTCAATTCTGGTTTCCTCAGTATGTATGCCCAGCAGTGGGATTGCTGGGTCGTATGGCAGTTCTATTTCCAGTTTTTTAAGGAATCTCCACATTGTTCTCCATAGTGGCTGTACTGGTTTGCACTCCCACCAACAGCGTAAGAGGGTTCCCTTTTCTCCACACCCTCTCCAGCATTTATTGTTTGTAGACTCTTTGATAGCAGCCATTCTGATGGGTGTGAGATGGTAACTCATTGTGGTTTTGATTTGCATTTCTCTGATAATGAGTGATGTTGAGCATCTTTCCATGTGTTTGTTAGCCATCTGTATGTCTTCTTTGGAGAAATGTCTATTTAGTTCTTTGGCCCATTTTTTGATTGGGTCATTTATTTTTCTGGAATTGAGCTGCAGGAGCTGCTTGTATATTTCTGAAATTAATTGTCCGTTGCTTCATTTGCTATTATTTTCTACCATTCTGAAGGCTGTCTTTTCACCTTGCTTATAGTTTCCTTCATTTTGCAAAAGCTTTTAAGTTGAATTAGGTCCCATTTGTTTATTTTTGCTTTTATTTCCATTACTCTGGGAGATGGGTCATAGAGGATCCTGCTGTGATTTATGTCAGAGAGTGTTTTGCCTATGTTTTCTGCTAAGAGTTTTATAGTTTCTGGTCTTACATTTAGATCTTTAATCCATTTTGAGTTTATTTTTGTGTATGGTGTTAGAATGTGTTCTAGTTTCATTCTTTTACAAGTGGTTGACCAGTTTTCCCAGCACCACTTGTTAAAGAGATTGTCTTTTCTCCAGTAGCTGAGCCTTAGAATAAACTCACAGGATGAAAAGGGAGGTGGAAAGAACTAGTAATAGCAGCAAGGTCCTGGGTGAAACCAAAGACCATTCTTCTGTTGTATTTTTTTTAAAATATAAGCTGAGATATTTATTTTATTACTTAAACTGCTTTGAGTTGAATTTTCTATTACTACTGACAGAAAGAATGCCTACTGATGTTATTAAGTAACTGTTTATTCAGTTATTTATTCTATAAATACTTACTGGTTATGTACAAGGCTTAAAGACAGAGATTAGTCCTTTCCCTCCAGGAGGACACAATATACCTAAAAGAGAAACATATAAATGGAAAATGAATGTGAAGCATAGTCAATGCTAAATCCAGGCAAACATATACAAGATATGGTAGGATCAAGGTGGGAGAACCCTCAAGTTTGCTTTTGGAAGCAGTCAGGGGAGCTTTGGGCAGGAGATGCCACTGGAGGTAACTATTGGAGTAAGATCTGGAAATAAGACAAGTGAGGGCAATCCAGGAAGAGAGAAACATCTACAAAGAAATTTAGGCACAAGAAGACATGACTTATTTGACGTAGGTGGAGCATAAAAAGCAAGGAAGCAGAGTGACCATAGATGAGGCTGGAAAAATGGCCAGGGATAAATACTAAGGAGCTTTTTATTCAAGACAGAAGGTTTTGTTTAGCTTTCTTGTAACGGAGACCAAAAAGAATTTTGACCAGAGCTTTCGTTTTGAAACCATGTAGTTTATGAGTACTTGGTCCCGGTGTGACGGAAAGCAGTGAAACATCACGGTAAAAAATATGGACTATAGAGTAAAACTCCTTGGTTTTAAATCCTGATTCTACTCTCTCCCAGTGCCTAAGTTTTCACATCTGAAAAATGGGTGCAACCGAGTTGTAAGGTTTGAAGAGGAAGTTCTTAGTACAGAGGCAGGCATGTGGTATACTTAAAATACGCAGTTTTTTAAATCCAATGTTCCCCTTGCTGATTTCATGAATCATGAACTTATGAATAAGTTCCTTTTGTCACGATGAAAAAATGAAGGTCTGGAAAAAGCTGCCATCTAATTTGTTATGCAGTGTGCAGTATCACACTGAGACTTTAAAAGTTGGGCATCCATTATTCTGTGCAGTTTAGTGAACTCTTTGTCCAGGCTGTTTATTTGCAGTCTGGCTAGTTTTGTATTTGTGGAGCAATGAGTGCATACTCTTAGATAGGCTAGCCCATGTAAAGATAAATGTACTATACCCTTTCCCCCCAAATAAAACATCTCCATACATTAAAGATAAGCTCAAAGATAAAGATGTAGTCAGAGGTTTGCAGTAGTAGAGTAGGAGGTCCATGATAGCTCATAATAATTCCATGAATTAAACAAAATGTGTTGTCCATGTAAAATTTTGCCTGAATGGAAGTGCTTAACCTTGATATAAGCACATGTTGGACTTCCCTGGTGGCTGAGACTGGAAAGCATCTGCCTGCTATGCTGGAGACCTGGGTTCCATCTCTGGGTCGGGAAGATCCCCTGCAGAAGGGATCCCCACTGCAGTGTTCTTGTGGGGCGGGCTACAATCCATGGGGCCATAAAGAGTCGGACACAACTGAGCGACACACACACACACAGGCCTATGCCAGGCATAGTTGATATTCTCCTGGTGTCCACATCAGTATGACCACACCGGTTGTGTATTATTAATTATCTTTTCGGAAGTCAAGCATTCTCTGAGTAACCAAGTGTTGAGCAATAGTACATATTAAATATTTTGAATAATATCCTTGCAACTAAATGTTGCCACTCTTTATACCTAAAACTCAGATAGAAAGAGTATATAACTGGTAGGCAGAAACAGTGGCTAAGTCAGTAGTAGTTGTATGGGAATTGAGTCCAGAGCAATAAAATTCAACAAATCCCAGATGAAGCATAGGAAGCAGTAGCAACAATGTAATTCTATGAGGTGCATCAGTTTCCCAAAGAGCCAGACAGACCTAGATAATTCATCCCACTTGATCTTTCTAACTGTGAAAATTCTTGCAAGTTACTTAACTTCCCTGAGTCTCCGTGTAGATGAAGATTCTGGCGATGATTCTGACCACAAAGAGTTGGTGGGAAGAATAAAAGAGATTATCATCTCATATGAAATGTGTCATAAAGAATGAGTAAAAATGATACCTGTTATTACTGGTTTCTGACCAGCAAGACTGGGAAGATATAATTTTATAAATTTATGACCTATTCAAGCAAGAAACACAGGTTATGGGTATCTCCTAAAATTTACCTGCTACTCAAGAAGTTTTTAAAAATTTCTAAGAAATATTACCAGGACTAGCTCATTCGATCTTAGTAAACTATAATGTTCAGGAGTGATATAGTGCTATTTCAGCAAGCCATTGAGATTAAATTTTGAGCAAATGGGAGCAAACACAAACTCCAGTACATTTTATTTTATGCTTATCATTGTATCCCCAGACCCGGCACAGTGTCCTGTACATTACTGAATGCTCAGTGAATCTGTGTTGAATGCATGAATACATGGGTGGTCTGTAACTGATTAGTACTGGATTTCAAGCACTGCTTAGAAGATGTAAGTGTTCTTTTCCTGGAATGATTTCAGCCTCATTTTAACATCCTTGTTGTTGTTGTTAAGTCGCTAAGTCATGTCCGACTCTTAGCTACCCCATGGACTGTAGTCTGCTAGGCTCCTCTGTTCATGGGACTTCCCAGGCAAGAATACTGGAGTGGGTTGCCATTCCCTTCTCCAGGGGATCTTCCGGATCCAGGAATTGAATTCCCGTCTCCTGCACTGGCAGGTGGCTTCTTTACCCCTGAGCTACCAGGGAAGCCCTTACCTTCCTTACTCTTACCATTTTCCCATCTAATTCTGCCTTGTGATATGATTATTGTATTCTTGTCTTATATCCCATACAGAGTTAAGGTCCTGAAATTAGATCTTGTGCCTTACTTTATTTTTTCTAAAAAAAATTCTAATGGACAATTGATTCTTAGCAAATGTGTGCTGCATGTTGAAGTAACCTATGAAATATTGTATTCAGTTTTAAGATGAGAAACGCTGGGCTGGAAGAAGCATAAGCTGGAATCAAGATTGCTGGGAGAAATATCAATAACCTCAGATATGCAGGTGATACCACCCTTATGGCAGAAAGTGAAGAGGAACTAAAAAGCCTCTTGATGAAAGTGAAAGAGGAGAGTGAAAAAGTTGGCTTAAAGCTCAACATTCAGAAAACTAAGATCATGGCATCTGGTCCCATCACTTCATGGCAAATAGATGGGGAAACAGTGGAAACAGTGTCAGACTTTATTTTGGGGGGGCTCCAAAATCACTGCAGATGGTGATTGAAGATATGAAATTAAAAGATGCTTACTCCTTGAAAGGAAAGTTATGACCAACCTAGATAGCATATTAAAAAGCAGAGACATTACTTTGCCAACAAAGGTCTGTCTAATCAAGGCTATGGTTTTTCCAGTGGTCATGTATGAATGTGAGAGTTGGACTGTGAAGAAAGCTGAGCACCGAAGAATTGGTGCTTTTGAACTGTGGTGTTGGAGAAGACTCCTGAGAGTCCCTTGGACTGCAAGGTGATCCAACCAGTTCATCCTAAAGGAGATCAGTCCTGGATGTTCATTGGAAGGACTGATGCTGAAGCTGAAACTCCAATACTTTGTCCACCTCATGCAAAGAGTTGACTCATTGGAAAAGACTCTGATGCTGGGAGGGATTGGGGGCTGGAGGAGAAGGGGGTGACAGAGGATGAGATGGCTGGATGGCATCACTGACTCAATGGACATGAGTTTGAGTAAACTCCAGGAGTTGGTGATGAACAGGGAGGCCTGGAGTGCTGTGATTCACGGGGTCACAAGGAGTCGGACATGACTGAGTGATTAAACTGAACTGAACTGAAGATGATGACCTCCAGTGGGTGTATCTGCTAAGACCATGTCATCTCTGTATCTGAGACAAGATACCTTCTCTCAGTTTCAGCGGCTCTCTAGTACTTCACCTTCTGGACTGGCATGGAGAGTGACTCAGTTCTCAGAGTCATACATCTCAAAGTTCTGATCATAGTAGTCATCTGTTCTGAATCACACTAGTCTTGGCTGCCTTCCCACAGTCTACCAGCATCCGCAATGGGACAATCTTCGTGGCTTACCAGTCAATCCCTTGCCCAGTATTTGCCTTCTGTGAATTGTACCATCTGAATCATAAACAGCATCTTGCCTCCTTCCATTTACAGTGATGGAGCCTTGCCATGGAGTGGCAGCTCTTATAAAACATGTAGTCAGTACAAAGGGCAGGCAGCAATGCAGGACTGCCAGAAGGTAAGAAAGAAAGCACTTCACTTGGCTGAAATGACATTCAGAATCACATCTGAAACCCTAGCCATGTTCTTGGCCTTCCTCCTTCCTGGTATATCCATTCAACAAAGGACATTCACTCAGAGATGTGATGAATGGAGAGGGTTCCACATCCCAACACAGCAGAATCTTGTGAACTGCTCACATGGAGTTCATGACAGACACCTGTTTTGCGGTAGTTAGTGAGTACAAAGTCTCACAAAATAAAATGGGATGAGCCAAAGGATCTGATCTCATGTTCCGGCTTGCTGATGCTCTTGTCTACATCTCTGCTTTTTGACTTTTCTTTCTCAGATACTGCCTCTGCCAATGTCTTTTCTTCTCAGAATACATTCCCTGCTTCTTGCTATGTCTTTGGATAGGAAAATATCTCTTTGGGAAATTCCACAAGCATATGAAGGCAATTTCTAACACTTTTATGTGTTCTCTTGGCCAACCAGGAAGTTTCCACTATGCCAAAGCGAACTTGGATCATAACTCTAAACAAGCTGTGGAGGAAGAAGGGGAGTTTCATCCTGCCATTTACTCATTAAGAAAATCAGAGGGTAAATTATTGCCCATTCTAACCAGATTCAAAGAGACTTGGGTATTTTTTCATTTACCATTTCATCTAGGAACAGTATGTTTACAGTTAGTCTGAGTTATACATGAGGACACTAAAGTAGCTTTAAAGGATGCAAACCAGGAAAAATTGTGATGCCTAGTAGATTATCTGTATTTTATATAATGTTTTATTAAAATGAAATTTTATCATCTCTTCCTATAATCTTGCTTTCCTCTTCACCCTATTTATTCCCATAAGTAAAATACTTGGTTATTGTAAAAAAATTTATGATGTAAGGAGAAATAGGAAGATCAGCAGAGGACTAATAGGGTTTTGTGACTTTGAATAGTATTTTCAACATTTTGGTCAACAAGTAGCTTTGAACCCTGAGTTAAGAAGCAGAAAATTTCATGCTATAATGCTTCCTAGCCTTCAAATTATCATAAACAGGAAGACTAGCTTGAGCAGTGCAAAGAAAGTTATGCCTTTAAATGGTATAACTTCTTCAGTATATTTTATTTTTATATGGAATAAGTCTTTTTCCTGATGTGTAAGAGGAGTTCTGGGGTATAGGACAGAATCTGAGAAGACAAAACAGAGTAAGTAGGATTGACTCTGGTTTCTCTGATTTTTGGCCTGCCTTCTCAATCCAAATGATGAAGGACCTCATTTTCAATAATAGAAGGAAGCATAGGGGTCAATGTGACTATTGGGGTACTTGGACTATGTTTAGAGCAACAATTCAAATTATTTTAGTGCACAATATTATCTGATGCTGCCTTATGATGGATGCCACTGAAACAGATTCTGATATGGGGAAAAAGTTTATGAGGCAGTGTCCGGGGATACATAGCTGTAAGGAAGTGAGTAATGTGGGAATAAGCAGGGAAAAAACTGGCCCACAGTGCAATTGAAGCTGAGACTTGAGCTGAGCCCATGGTGAGTTCTGTAACTGGGGTGACCCTTCAGATGATCTCAAATTGAGGCAAGTTGAGAAAGCCTTTGTTTCTCTCCTTCAGCTAGTAATTTGCTTCATGCCAAGTTACTGGCATGCCAAGTTCTTGGAGGGTCAAAAAATTGGAAGAGGCTGAGAGCAGTTACCAATAAACATAGCAACTGTGCATGGTCAGTAGCCAATAATATTACCACTTGGGTAGGGGGTGGGGGGAAGGGAGATAGGTGCATTGGCCTTAAAGAAGGGATTTGGAGCACTAGAATATCGATACTGGAGCAGTGATTTTTAGAGTTTAGTACCCAAATAAACAACATTTGCATTACCTAGAAATATGTTAGAAATGCAAGTTCTCAAGACCTACGCCAAATCTACTGAATCAGATATTCTGGGGGTGGGACAGAGCAGTTTGTGACTTAACAAGTCTGCCTGGTGATTCTGATGTCCATTAAAGTTTGAGAACTGACGTGTCTGTCATGGGCACCCAGCAAGAGAGCATCAAAAAAATTTTTTTTCATCATCAGAATAAATTTTTTGTATGTGTTCCGGAGAAGGCAATGGCACCCCACTACAGTACTCTTGCCTGGAAAATCCCATGAATGGAGGAGCCTGGTGGGCTGCAGTCCATGGGGTTGCTAAGAGTCGGGCACGACTGAGCGACTTCACTTTCACTTTTCACTTTCATGCATTGGAGAAGGAAATGGCAACCCACTCCAGTGTTCTTGCCTGGAGAATCCCAGGGACGGTGGAGCCTGGTGGGCTGCCGTCTCTAGGGTCGCACAGAGTTGGACACGACTGAAGCGACTTAGCAGCAGCAGCAGCAGACCTTTCTTTCTGATAAAAGTGGTCTGATTTCTGCATCTCTTTTTTGTGTGTTACTTTACAGACTGAAAAATCAGACATGATTTAAGACTTCAGTCAGTTGGATTATGATGGCCAATTGTCACAATATCACAGTGTCAGGGAAATGTGGAATGGTAGTCTCTGTCATGCTGTGGGAGCTCACCCAAGAGAAACAGCTTAGAGGAGTAAATGAAAAAGACAAACAGAGGTGCCGACATCATCTGCGTGCTTTCTTGTAGGAGACTGTGAAAGTTCGACATCGTGAAAACCTCTGACTTGCCTTGGGTTGAATTTAGATAGGTACTAAATGTCTGCATTTTACTTCCGAGAAGAAAACAAATACAGTTTTCCTGTTCTTCTAGAAAATTTATACAAACATTGATTGGCCATGAAGATAACACCAATAGCCAAAGGGGGGTGGAAAATACTGCCAAATGGTAAATGATATGGTATTTACAAAGTGTGGATTGTCTATAAACCATGAAAATCAGAACATGTTTTTAAAATGAACAAAACAGGAAACTAAAGATGAAAGTGCTTATTCATTAAATCTTATTTCAGAGTTCACTTACAAAGTTCATTGCAAATCTGGTATCCTTGCCTCTAAATGTGATTCAGAATGCCCATGTTTTAGAAAGCTCTGAGATGTGCCGTGAGTAAACCTTAGATACTGCTTCAGTTTATCCAACTTAGGTTTCTGTATCTACTTTTAAGAGTTCTATTAGAAAAAAAATAAAGCCTAGGGACAAAGGCACTCTTGAGCTTCTCCCATCCCATCTTGATCACCAGTTTGCCATTTGCATTGACATCCCCTGTGTTGTTCACCTAACTCCCCTTCTTTGGAATGACAAATGTCTAAGCATACAAACTCAACAATAAAAGGCTTAATCCTCTCTTCTTTTCAAATAGCATTTGGACTTCATTTACTTTTCCAACTACAGCTCAGCTATTGAGTGGGCTCTTGGAGCTTCCAAAAACCACTTTTATTTTGTGAGTGGGAGGCTTAGATAACCAGGAATGCTTAATTAAATGCAATATATTTTTCCAATGAATCCCCTATGGTGTACTCCTTTTTAACAGCATTTTAAGCTTCTTTAACTGTAGGACAACTGGTCTTGAATTGACTAGCAGACAGACTCACCATAGAGGCATATAACTCTGCTAAGACCAAAGATGCTCTCCAGGGGCTCTTCACATGTTGTATTTTTCCCTCTTGGGGTCTCAATAAGTTGGAGAAAATGAAAATGTTCTCACTGCACGGAGGCTCTGTTATAAACTTCAGTCTTAAGAGCTACTCAATTCATGTCACAGAAATCCTCTTGAAATACTAAATTCTGGAATCTTCTACTAGTGAGAAAATAACAGCCCATGGCTGATATATTTTTTTCCCTGAGACTTTTAAATGAAATGATTAACCTTCCAATACATTTGAAGGACTTCCTAAAAGGGGGAATGTTCATGTTTATCTCAAGGAGAAGCTGTTTGAGTACCTTTCATATGATGGCTCAAATTCCATTGACTGGAAGGAAACTGCCTTTTCATTATTGCACTATAAACAGAATAATGATAGTTAATTATTTCAGAGTTATTGTTAGTTAACATTTGTCCAGTGCTGGCGTTTTGAGAAACACTAGATGATAGTCCCATTAGTTTCTTTATAAAGTGAAAATAGTCCAAGTTATAGAGTGATGAAGTGTATGCTAATTTAACCTGGTGCCTTCAAAAATTGTTTAGAAGCAGGTTACTTGAAAATTTGAGTAGAAAGATACATTAAATACCATTATTAGTATAGTCTATGAAGAGGTTTTTTGTTTATTATTGTCCTGTGATTGTTTAGGAGAAAGGTCATGCATGTGAAAAGTGCTCTGTAAATTTCACCTATGTTACATGAGGCAGCATAGCGTACAGGTTATAAGCACAGACTCACCTGTACCCCTTCAGGCATGGAATTGTGAGGCTACCCCATTCACCAGCTGTGTGACCTTGAGAAAGTCAGTTAATCTCTCTGTATTATTGTTTATCCTTCTGAAAAAAATTGGAGATAATAAAATAGCTACCTCATTGAGTTATTATGATAATTAAATGTATTAGAGTATGTAAAGGAGTTGTACCAGTGCCTGGCACATTGTGAATGCTGCACAAATGTTAGCTTTTATTATTATATTATGATCACATTGTGGCAGAAGCAATGCTATGATGCTCTTTACACCACCTGCTCTTCCATGACACCAGGAAGGCAATATCATCTAGCAAGAAAGTTATTACCATATGACTGAATTCTGGCAAAGGCAATGTGAGTGAAAATGATATATCATTTCCAGCCTGAAGCTTGTATAAGGTCAGGTTGCCTTCTTGATTCTTCTTCCCCTTTCCCAGCACAGAAGCAATGTATTATGATGGTTCTGTTGAAAAAGCTGACTCCTCATCCATCACCAAAACACCTGTTGATAAGATAAAACTAAGTTCATTGCTTACTCCCATAAAAGAGACCACCTCACAGTCACAATTCAATAGTCCAGCATTGGTGAAAACAGCAAGGTAAGGATTTTGAGGCAAAGGAGTCAAAAAAAACTTAGGTCATGCTGATACTTGATCTGTATCTGTTGATACTTTCCATTGAATAGTTGATGGGCTTTGGGAAAGTTCCTGTAATAAACAATCAAACCATTTGCTTTGTAGGAGTGGAAGAATGAAGAAATGCTAGTAATAACAGTGAAATATCAAAGTCAACATAATTTAATAGCAAGGGGTGATTGTGTTCTCAGTATCCAGGCTCTGTGTGTGGGTAGACAGTTTGATTTTCAGTGGCATCACTGATGGAGCAAACCTGGATCCCAGAGTCATTGGATGGAAGAGATTCTACTAACTGGCATCAGAATTAAGGTGAGCAAGAAATAAGTTTTTATTTTACCAAAACGATAGATTTGGGGACTTCCCTGGTGGTGCAGTGGTTAAGAGTCTGCCTGCCGGTGCAGAGGACATGGATCTGGGAAGATTCCACATACTACACGTCAACTAGGCCATTTCACCACAGCTACTGAGCTCACTCACTACAACTACTGGGCCTGTGCTCTAGAGCTCCATGCTGCAACTGCCAAGCCCGCGAGCCTTAACTGCCGACACCTGCATGCCCTGGAGCCCATGCTCTGCCATAAGAGAATTCACCACAAAGAGAAGCCCACGCACCACATCTAGAGAGTAGCCCCCGCTCACAGCAACTAGAGAAGCAAGCACAGGAACCGTGCTTCAGATCCAGTGCAGTGAGAAATAAATGAATAAATAATTTTTAAAATGGTTTAGAATTTCATTTTTTTTATTCTTTTTTTTTGCACTGTTTATTTATTTATTTTTTTAAATTTTATTTTATTTTTAAACTTTACATAATTGTATTAGTTTTTCCATTTTTGTCTGTGCTGGGTCTTTGTTGCTGTGCGTGGGCTTTCTCCAGTTGCGGCTGGTAGGGGCTTACTCTCTACTTGTGGTGCATGGGTTTCTCTTTGCAGGGCTTTCTGTTGTCCCAGGCTCTGTAGTTGCAGCTCCTCAGCTTGGTTGTGCCGCAGCATGTGAAATCCTGCTGGACCAGGGTTTGGGCCCATGTCCCCTGGGTTGGCAGGTGGATTCTTAACCACCGGACCACCAGGAAAGTCCAGTAAATAAATAAATTAAAAAAAAATAAAATGATAAATTTTGGAATCTAGCCTAAATTATCTGGATGTGTATATATATATATATATACACACACACATACACACATATCATATGAAATAGTATATGTGAGTGAAAAATGAAAACAAATGCAGGATATTGTTATGTGTTGGAGAGTGTTGTATGCCTCTGTGGAGGTAGCAGAGGACTGAAGCATAGTATGACTTCAACATACCCGTTAAACTGGCAGCATTCACACAACCCAAAAATCTCCACGTGCAAGAACTTTCAAAGACACGTTGAGAGAGCAAATTAGATTTGTGTGATTTCATTTTTCCATCTGTTAATGCTAACTTCATGACCAATTCACTTGCTGCAACTTCCCAAATGGAGGTCATAGGCTCACCTACAGAGTTAACTAAGGAGTTCTTAAAGGATTATCAGCAGCATGCATAAATTTAAAATGTAGTGGCTGCCTATTTATAGCTACAAATTCATCTTCCTAAAATTATTGGAACCAAGGAGCTCTTACAGGCTCTCCCAATTAACTGATAATAAAGTATTTCTCACTACTATGTCTAAAGGGAATGTGTGAAAAAAATATACTAGCAAAATATTCAAATACTTTAAATAAATTAGCTTTTAAATTCAGGGCTGGGAACATCATGTGTTTCCTTCATACTCTGGCACCCATAAATTATACCCTTAACCCCAGTGCCTGTTAAAGTGGCAGTGTCATAGTCCAGTGGTAAAGAAGATAAAATGGGCCTCAAGACAATTCTCAAGAGTTTTGTAATAAAATAAGTAATGGAGGCGACAGGAAATCCCCTACTTTGTACGTCTGTACATAGTCGCTTCAGTCATGTCTGACTTTTTGCAACCCCATGGACTGTAGCCTGCCAGGCTCCTCTGTATGTGGGATTCTCCAGGCAAGAATAGTGGAATGGGTTGCCATGCCCTCCTCCAAGGGATCTTCCCTCTCCCCATAAGGGAGCAAACCCATATCTCTTATGTCTCCTGCATTGGCAGGTGGGTTCTTTACCACTAGTGCCACCTGGGAAGCCCACCCCCTACATAGTGATAATTGGCATTTTTATCAGTGGTCCATAAATGCATATTGAGTAAAAAAATAACACACAGGCTAGTCTGCAAATAGCTGTATTTGCAGGTGCTCTGCGTTTAATAATGACTAAGACAAAATTCTGGATAAAAGCTGAGGACCTAAGTCTTTGCCTAAACCTAAATGCTATTGATTTGTTTTCTGTTTTCAATATTTTTTATAAACTCGCCTTCCTGTACTCCTGAAGAAACAGAAGGACAGCAGTAAAGACATGACAAAAACGCAGAGTTTTATATGAGAATCTCAAAAGATACAAACCCCAATGAGGTCAGGGATCCTATACAATGCTGGGGGCATTCTTTCGATGTAGATAACTCCTTAAGCAATTAAACTTGGGTGTAACAGAAGTGACATTTGCATCTGTCTGGCATGGTTGCCTGTGTGTGTCTGACTCCAGTGTTAAGCCAGGAAAGTCTTGGGGAGAAGTGTCACCTCTTCATCAAACTGTTTTCCCACACAGTCTAGTCCCAGGTAGGACATAAGTAGTTTCACTGTATTGAACTGCAGAGCTGAGTGCGGCAGGCAGGCTATTGCTGGCCTGTCCACCCTGCTCTGCATGTCTTATCTGCTCTTGAAGGTGAATGAGAAGGAAAAGCCATTATTCCTGGCTACTGCTGCAAACAGATGTGTGGGCAGAGACAGACCAGAGTGGCACAGCGGATGCTTTGCTGCTGTGGGCACTGATACTCAGGAAAATTCTCTTGTGGTATGGTCACTAAGTCATGTCCCACTCTTTGCAACCTCATGAGCTGCAGCACACCAGGCTTCCCTGTCCTTCAGTGTCTCCTGGAGTTTGCTCAAACTCATGTCCATTGAGTCAGTGATGCTATCTAATCATCTCATCCTCTGATGCCCCCTTCTCCTGCCCCACCATCTTTCCCAGCATCAGGATCTGTTCCAATGAAAAGAGCTTCGCATCAGGTGGCCAAAGTATTGGAGCTTCAGCTTCAGCATCAGTCCTTCTCAGTGAAGCTTTGAGTCATGCCATGCAGGGCCACCCAAAGTGGACAGGTCATAGTGGAGAGTCCTGACAAAATGTGGGCCACTGGAGGAGGCTAGTGGAGGTGATGGAGTTCCAGTTGAATTATTTTAAATCCTAAAAGATGATGCTGTGAAAGTGCTGCACTCAATATGCCAGCAAATTTGGAAAACTCAGCAGTGGCCACAGGACTGGAAAAGGTCAGTTTTCATTCCAATCCCAAAGGAAAGCAATGCCAAAGAATGCTCAAACTATCACACAATTGCACTCATCTCACACACTAGCAAAGTAATGCTCAAAATTCTCCAAGCCAGGCTTCAATAGTACGTGAGCCGTGAACTTCCAGATGTTCAAGCTGGATTTAGAAAAGGCAGAGGAACCAGCGATCAAATTGCCAACATCCACTGGATCATCAAAAAAAGCAAGCAAGTTCCAGGAAAACATCTACTTCTGCTTTATTGACTATGCCAAGCCTTTGACTGTGTGGATCACAAAAAACTGTGGAAAATTCTTCAAGAATACCACACCACCACCACTGGAATACCAGACCACCTGACCTACCTCCTGAGAAATCTGTAACTGGACATGAACAACAGACTGGTTCCAAGCCAGAAAAGGAGTACATCAAGGCTGTATATTGTCACCCTGCTTATTTAACTTATATGCAGAGTACATCATGAGAAATGCTGGGCTGGAAGAAGCACAAGCTGGAATCAAGATTGCCAGGAGAAATATCAATAACCTCAAATATGCAGATGACATCAACCTTACAACAGAAAGCAAAGAAGAACTAAAGAGCCTCTTGATGAAAGTGAAAGAGGAGAGTGAAAAAGTTGGCTTAAAGCTCAACATTCAGAACACTAACATCATGGCATCCATTCCCATCACTTCCTGGCAGATATATGGGGAAACAATGAAAACAGTGAGAGACTTCTTTTTTTTTTTGGCTCCAAAATCACTGCAGATGGTGACTGCAGCCATGAAATTAAAAGACGCTTGCTCCTTGGAAGAAAAGCTATGGTCAACCTAAACAGCATATTAAAAAGCAGAGACATTACTTTACCAACAAAATTCCATCTAGCCAAAGCTATGGTTTTTCTAGTAGTCATGTATGGATGTGAGAGTTGGACTATAAAGAAAGCTAAGTACTGAAGAATTGATGCTTTTGAACTGTGGTGTTGGAGAAGACTCTTCAGAGTCCCTTGGACTGCAAGGAGATCCAACCAGTCAGTCCTAAAGGAAATCAGTCCTGAATATTCATTGGAAGGACTGATGCTGAAGCTGAAGCTCCCATACTTTGGCCACCTGATGTGAAGAAATGACTCATTGGAAAAGACCCTGATGCTGGGAAAGATTGAAGCCAGGAGGAGAAGGAGACGACAGATGATGAGATGGTTGGATGGCATCACCAACTCGATGGACATGAATTTGAGTAGGCTCCAAGAGTTTGTGATGGACAGGGAAGCCTGGCATGCTGCAGTCCATGGGGTCACAAATAGTCAGACATGACTGGTTGACTGAACTGGACTGACTAGAGGAGGAGATGGCAAACCACTCTAGTATTCTTGTCTTGAGAACCCCATGACCAGTATGGAAAGGCAAAAAACTCTCCTGAGGTTCCTATAATTCACATTGGATTTTCAGCAGACTCCTGGAAATCACAGACATGTGTTCCATGGGCAACCAAGACCATCATCATTTTCCTTTCGATCTAATCATTCTTGATGTCAGGAACTCAAGGCAGAAGCTTTCCCAACTCTTTCAATATTTGTATCACCTTTTAATTTCCTGTTATATGTATTGCCACTTGGAATACAATTGAGTTTTTTTTTTCTTTATGAAACTGATATCTAAGGGATAGAGAACCAAGAGAAGAATGAATTTGAAGATTCTTCAATGCTATATGCTCCTACATATTATAAGATTAAGAAATACCTTGGTAGTTTCTTGGCTTTCAGTAGAAATGGATAGCTGGTAGCTAGACACTAGTGTTTATACTGTTTGACAATAAGCAGAACAGGCCAAAAGCAGTACAGACCTAAGTGCAGTGATATGCACCTTTCTACCAGCAACTCTCACACAATGATCTTGAAGCCTGCCATTTAAATTCTTCTTGGATTGTTAGTTACCTGAGGAAGGTCTCACAGAGAAAAACAGGATGTTATGTGAACCTGCTAGGCTTCCCTGGTGGCTCAGACAGTAAAGAATATGTCTGCAATGAGGGAGACCTGGGTTCGATCCCTGCATCGGGAAGATCCCCTGGAGAATGGAATGGCAACCCACTCCAGCATTTTTTCCTGGAGAATTCCATGGACAGAAGAGCCTGGTGGGCTAGCTAATCAACGATATTGTCACTGGCATCACCTGGGTGCTTGTTAGAAACACAGGAACTTGTTTTTGTTTTTTTTTTAATCGGAATCCTAAGGTGATTAGTATGTGCATTAATATTGAGAACCACTGCTAGGGAGGATTTGTTGAAACCTAGATTGCTGGTCCCACCCCTAGAGCATCAGATTTAATTTGTTTAGGGTGTGGCCTAGGCATCCGGCTGTTTCAAAGCTCCTCGGGGATTATTCCACTGTGCCGCCAAGTTGGAAAGCCTCTAGAACCTCTTCTGGTAAGGTCTGAAGACCTGCAGGAGATTTGGCATGGCTGGTGAGTTAACTGTAAAGGAATTTGTTTCCAGGTGCATTTTATCCTAAATAGCTGCACTGAATCCAAGTCCTGGGCTCTTCTACAATGACTGGGATGTTTGGATCTTGGCCAGCATTTTATAGGGTTGCCTGGCTCAGCTAGCACTCCATTGTCTGTTTCCTCCTGAACTCTATGGCTGCAATTTGCTTATTAGCTTCAAAGTAAATGGATGCTTTTTGGAAGTGGGGAGACAGCTTTGTGGTCTAAAGAGCTAGTCTTCCTAAAAAACATGGGGTATTTGTTCCCTGTTCCTGTTGTAAGAAGTCACCACCAATTTAGTGGCTTCAAACAACATGAATTTATTACAGTTTTTGGAAGTTAGAAGTCAGAAATGACTTACAAGGCTCAAATCAGGGTGCTGTCAGGTGGTGAAAGGCTCCAGCAGAGTATCAATTTCCTTGTCTTTTTCAGCATTTAGACGCTGAAGCATTTCTTGTTTCACAGTCCTTCCTCCATCTCAAAAAGCGTCACCCCAACCTCTGTTTTCATTGTCATCTCCTTTTTCTGACTGTGACCCACTTGCCTCCTTCTTACAAAGATCCTGTGATTACATTTGACCCACTGGTTAATCCTGGATAATCTTCCTATTCTAAGATCCTCAGTTGAGTCCCATAGGCAAAGTCACTTTTGCTATGTAAAATAGCATGTTCCTCAGTTTCAGAGATTAGGACATGGACATCTTGGGAGGAGATGGCATGCTTTTCTATCTACTACACATGGTTAGACTTCCCAGATGGTGCTTGTGGTAAAGAACATGCCTGCCAATGCATGAGATGAAAGAGATGTGGCTTTGATCTCTGGGTTGGGAAGATCCCTTGGAGGAGGGCACGAGAATCCCATGGACAGAGGATCTTGGTGGACTACAGTCCATGGGGTCGCAGAGAATTGGACATGACTGAAGCAACTTAGGACACAGAGTTGTTGTGGTCAAATGAGTCAAAGGAATAATGCACTCAATATTGCTTTTTCTTAAAAACTGGAATAATCTATTAAAACAGTTAGACATATGTAAGCAACCATTGCAGTTTTAAAAAATACATACTACAAGATTCACAGTAATATAATCACTCCTTTTCCATGCAACTCAGTTTACTTCTTACCAATCTCAGTTTTTCTTGCATCATTTTGCAGGAACTTCTCCCCATATCCCCAACTGCTTCCTTTACCCAGTGTTATTTGCTGCCTAAATCGTTGACCCTTTAACAGAGTTCCACATGTATTTTACCACAGGTGTTCTTTCACTTTAATCTTTATTTTAGGTCAGTGAGTTTTATTTTTGGCTACACATAAAAATCACCTCGGGACCTCTGAAATATCCCAGTGTCCAGGTCCCACATCTAAGACCAATCAAATCAGAACCTCTGGGGAGGAAATGCAGACATCATTGCCTTTTTAAAACTTTTCAGATTCTCTCAATGTGCATCTCAGTTTGAGAACTACTGGTCAAGAGATTCTGTTTGTTCTTTCAAGCGTCAGCTCTCCTCCTATTTCCTATCTCCCAAGCCTGAAAGAAAGAAGGAAGCTGCACTGCTTTCTGCATCCACTTTGCAGAATCATCCTGTGATGGGCCTTTTCCAGCCAACTAGTACCCAAAGCAGGCTTCCCCAGTGGCTCAGTGGTAAAGAAACTGCCTGTCGATGCAGGAGACACAGGTGATGCGGGTTTGATCCCTGGGTTGGGGAGAGTCCCTAGTGAAGGAAATGGCAACCCACTCCAGTATATTTGCCTGGAAAATCCCATGGACAGAGGAGCCTGGTGGACTATCATCAAAGGGGTCCCAAAGAGTCAGACACTGAGCATGCAGGATTCAAAGCAGCATCACAAGTTAGGAGTCAGGAGCTACCCTTGCAGCACCCACACCCCCTCAGGATTGTGGCTTTAAGAGGTTGAGAAATGCCAACAATATCTTCCTATTCAGTTTCCCGACACTGACAGAACCAGTGAGCACTCCCTGCAGGAGAATTGAGCTCTGCCCCCCTGGAAATGTTCAGTCTGTCTTCTCTTCCACTCTACTCTTCCACTTTCTTCTCTTCCACCCAAGGACAGCTGTGCAGATGAAGAGCACATAATCTGAGAACACACTGGGGCCAGCTTTATGAGCAATGGCCCTCTGTCGACTCCTGGGGAGGACTTATCTCCAAATTCAGTCAAAAGGCAGAGACCACTTCATTTCCTCCTTTATAGTTGTCTCTCTGCACAAGATTTTTGTTTGTTTGTTTTGTTTTTATATGTTGCTTATATTTTCTTGGAATCCACGGCATCATGAGGTTATAGGCAAAGCATTTTGTAGTACATTTGGAATGAACATTTCTGTTCTTGAATACGATAATACTTGCTAATTTTAATCTTAGTCTGACAGGCACCCTAATCATCTTTTTATATATGCTGCCATATTCAGGGTGCCTTAGCTTCTTGGGTAATAATAGCACTATTGACAATGAATATACCACATAGTATATTTATTTCATTTAATACCCTTAGATTGCAAAAAAAAAAAAAATAAGAGTAGAATCTTAGTGTTTTTTGGTTACTACTTTATCCCCAGTATCTAAAATACAGCCAACACATAATAAGTACTCAGTGTGTATTTGTTGAATGTTGAAGGAATGATTAACCATTTCAGCCTCATAACAACCCCATGAGAGGCCCATTTTATGCCTGATCAAACCCAGTTAGAAAGTGGCAAAGATGACTTCAAACCTCGGCAGCCCAACGCTCAATCCCATCCATTTGACCATTACTTTCTAATGATTCTCTCTCATCAGCTACACTATTAAAGGCTGTTCCCTGGAAGCAGTGCTGTGAGGGGAGAAGCTGTCCCTCATAGGTAACTGTGGGTTGGTGGAACATTGCCTCTGAGAGCTCCTAACTGGAGCCCTGGGGGCAGATAACATCCCACTCTGAGCCTCTGCTCTCCCATCTCATAGTTAATATGTGAAACAGAATCAGTTAGCTCCAGTGATACAGGTGGATGTGGGTGCATGTCAGTGCTTTCGGGGTCACCCCATTCTTTGCCCATGGCAGGTCTTTAGGCAAAAGAAGAGGTACATGAAACTTGGGGATGGGAAAACTGTTTTGGAAGACACAAGTCTACTCATCTCCATATTTGGGAACATTTTCATCAACACGTGGAAGAGGTGCTCTTTTGGTCCTCCAATAAGCTATTTCTGTTTATCTACTTTTGCTGTACATGATCATATTTAGACATCTGCATAATTTGAGAGGTGACATGGATTTGCTGAAAGCATCTATAAAAATAAAACTATCCTTTATTTATTATGAAAGATTAAAAAAATTTTAGAAATATCTGTTATTGCATGGGTTTTGAAACCCCTGACTTTTATTTATTTATTTATTTTTAAAAGAGGATTTAAGGATTATTGATTATTTGCTGTGAGAAATAATATGTGGTCCCGTAGGTGAGGTGTGACATTGAACATTCTATTTTTTTTTTTTTGAGAGATGATTCACCTACCATAAAATGCACTCTCCTGAAGCATATAATTCTTTAATTTTTAGTATATTCATGTAGTTTTGCAGCCATTACCACTGTCCAATTTCAGAGTATTTTCATGAGTGCTAAGCCACTTCAGTCATGTGTGACTCTTGGCGACCCCATGGACTGTAGCCCACCAAGCTCCTCTGTCCATGGGATTCTCCAGGCAAGAATACTGGAGTGAGTGTGCCATGCCCTCCTCTAGGGGATGTTCCAGACCCCAGGGATCCAACCTGCGTCTCTTAGGTCTCCTGCATTGGTAGGCAGGTTCTTTACCACTGGTGCCACCTGGAAAGCCCCAGAGTATTTTAATGATCCTTCAAAAAATTAAAACCCCTGATTCTGTTAATAGTCACTCTCCATTTTCTATGCCTCACCCCCACCTCTGGAAACTGCTAATCTACTCTCTATATCTATAGATTTATGTATTCTGGAGATTTGGTATAAATGGAATAGCACAGCACGTAGTCTCTTGTGCCTGGCTTTCACTCAGCATAACATTTTTAAACTTCATCCATGTTATGGCAAATATTAGGACTTCATTCTTTTTTATTACTGTATAATATTTATTGTATGATATATTAAATTTTATGTATCCACTCATCAGCTGATGAACTTTGATTTTTCCACTTTTTGCCTGTTGTAAACAACCTATGAACATTTACATACAAGTTTTTGTGTGGAAATATGTTTTCTATTATCCTGAGTACAATATCTAGGACTGGAATTTGTGGGTCACATAGTAACTCTGTGTTTAACAGTATTTTTCATTTTGGCAAGATGGGCTTTCTATATATATATATATATATTTTTTTTTTTTGGCTGCACTGGGTCTTTGCTGCTGCTCTAGGGCTTTCTCTAGTTGCAGCAAGTAGGGGCCACTCTCCAGTTATGGAGCATAGGTTTCTCATTGTGGTGAGAGCAATGTGTGGAGCAGGGGCTCTAGGGCACATGGGCTTCCTTAGTTGCAGCTCATGGGCTCTAGGGCACAGGCTTAGTAGTTGCCGTACACAGGCTGAGTTGCCTTGAGGCATGCGGGAAATTCCCGGAGCAAGGATCAAACCTGTGTTCCCTGCATTGCAAGGTGGATTCTAAACCACTGGACCACCAGGGAGCCCAAAATGGGCATTCTAAAAATTAAATCCATTACATAATTTGAGTGGTAGGGTGAGGAGTGAGTTTCAGAGTCAGGCATTTTATTATCAAATTCCATTTTCACAGTTGTTACGGGATCGACATTCATATTTCTATTTTACAGATGAGGAAACTTAACCTTAGATAAGTGAATTGACCATTGCCACCCAGCTATAAATGGGAGAGCAGTAATTTAATCTGAATCGGTGAGACTCCAAATATTTTCATTATTTTCTTGCTTGCTTAACCTTTTTTTGATTTTGCTTTTTGTACTGCCTCATATTTACTTGCCTCCATTAGAGATGTTTGGAGCTTTAGAATTTGAAACATTTAAGAAATGTTTCTTGTACTAAAAAGAAATGTGAAGTCATGGTCTGGGCAGTCCATCACTTCCGTAATTTATGTAATTGGGCATCCATGCCAGAGAGCAAACATTTCTTAAAAAATCAAAAAACTGACAAAAAATATAAGTCCATTGGTGATTAATAATATATGCCAATATATAATAAATAATATATGCCAACTGATTTCTAAAACATAAACTTTGTTACTAAACATATAAGAATTCAATTTGTACTTTAGAAAGCTGCTTTCTCTGCAACTCAATATTTACCTTGATATTCACTCAAATTCTCCAAAATAAATGTTGACATTTACTAAAGTTCTTTTCCCACAAATGAAAATAGACGGTATACTGAAGCATTAAAACTGTTTTTAATGTCTTAGAAATAGCCATGAAGTCTGCTTACATTAATAAAGATTACTAATTTCCACAGAACATAAACAATTATTTTCTCTGATAGTAACCTTAGTATTACAATTCATATTTATGCAGTAGAAGCCCTCAAACATAGTAGTACTTTAATGATTTTTTTTTTTAATGAAAGTGATCGTGTTAACACTGGTGCCTAATGACTAGGAAAAAACGTTGACTTGGATCAGCTGAAGTAACAATTACTTAACAATATGCATTAATTTTATCACTCAGTACATTCATTGGACTGTTCCTACAAATAACAAAAATGTGCACATATATATCAATTGATAAACATATTAGCAAAATCTTCTTAAACAATATAAATGAAGGTAATAACTATGATAACTTATAGAGTTATATTTGAAAAATGGATTGGTACTTTTAGCAATTGTTTAAGTAGTCCAGGACAAAGTTTCCAAGTCAACACCATTGGTGGACAGTATTAAAATCACATTGAGTATTTTTTTGTTTTCTCTATGATTTTGTGTTTTCTGTCTTAGAAATGCCAATTAGAAGTAGATAGACTGAGAGTTGAGAACAATGATATAGAAAAAGTAAAACCTAAGTCAATGCTGACACATAACCTAGGTAACCTATCCAACAATAATTACTTGGATACATTAAAACTTTTCCTTTATAGAAAAGACTTATTTAGATTTATTTTGTCATAAGAAACCATTCTAGGTTCCATGTCATTAATTCATTGATTCATGTAACAATTTTTTATTCACAGGTGCCTACTTTGTGACAAGGAATATGTTAATATTGATTAATGCAGATATAATCCTTCCCATGACATGAAATTAAAAGACGCTTACTCCTTGGAAGAACAGTTATGACCAACCTAGATAGCATATTGAGAAGCAGAGCATTATTTTGCCAACAAAGGTCTGTCTAGTCAAGGCTATGGTTTTTCCAGTGGTCATGTATGGATGTGAGAGTTGGACTATGAAGAAAGCTGAGCACTGAAGAATTGATGCTTTTGAACTGTGGTGTTGGAGTAGACTCTTGAGAGTCCCTTGGACTGCAAGGAGATCCAACCAGTCCATTCTGAAGGAGATCAGCCCTGGGATTTCTTTGGAGGGAATGATGCTAAAGCTGAAACTCCAGTACTTTGGCCACCTCATGCGAAGAGTTGACTCATTGGAAAAGACTCTGATGCTGGGAGGGATTGGGGGCAGGAGGAGAAGGGGATGACAGAGGATGAGATGGCTAGATGGCATCACTGAGTTGATGGAGGTGAGTCTGAGTGAACTCCGGGAGTTGGTGATGGACAGGGAGGCCTGGCGCGCTGCGATTCAAGGGGTCGCAAAGAGTCCGCACGACTGAGCGATTGAACTGAACTGAACTGAATCCTTTCCCTCAGGGACCTTGTTGTATGTTAGAAAAATTTACTCAAAATGTAAAATTAATGGAAGGCAGAAGATTTCCTTTATCTCTGTGACTCTTGAAAGAATAATCTCTTATAGCTCCAGTTTTGAAAAATTTTTGCAAAAATTTAGCTGTCCTACACAGATTTTGTTTTGTCAAGGAACTTTGTTTCTTCTTCCATATGATAATTAATGAAAGGGTAATCATCTAGTAAAGTATTCTATAATAATAGTGGAACATTAAAATATGAATGTATTAGAATGCACCTTTCCACAGCAAAGTCTTGTGGAAGTCTTGCTTACTAGGTGTCTTCTTTTGTAATGACATAGAAAGAACTCCAACAATAAAACAACCAAGTCAAAAGGAACCGAAGCAGTAAACTAAAAGACAGGCTCAGGAGCAGGTGATGAGTAGAACACAGAGCTTAGAAAGTCAAAGAAGGAAGTTGAAAGAAATGTATAGGTTTAATCACAGGCACTTCTAAGTCTATCACTTTCTAAGCCCTCATCCCATAGATGTAAATAACCATCTGCATGATTCTTCTCTTAGAATCAAAAGACTTTAGGAGCATGCAGGAATCATAGAATTCTCCCCAGTATCTATCAAGGACAGTTTACTGACCAAAATAGGAAATTAAGACAAAAAAGAACATAGTTTTTTCTTAAAAATCTTATTCTTTATATTCCTCTTTTGTATTTAAGCTATCCATGTATAACTGGATCAAATGTCTATTTTATTATTTATTTGATGAAAGTTTTGGCATTTATAATATATTATCTGAAAGAGCACTAGGGGATGTCTGGCTTCTTTCCGACAGTAATTTTGTCTGCTTCCGTTTGACAGAGGCACATTTATCTCAGGTTTCTGCTTCTTGCCCTCTGCAATGAGTGACATTTCTCCCAGACATTTCCATTTCCAGATGTGATATTAGGTAACTTCCATAACATAGAGAAAAATAACAAAGAAAGGAAAACCTTATGTATGAGTGTTCTTTTAAACAAATATCTTTCCTAGTGATAATTTTGGAAAGATATCTCCCACAGGCTTTTTCATATGCATACACACACACACACACACACACACACACACACACACACTTTTAATTTATTGGATGGTTTAAATTACATGTGCAGATAGCCTGTAGTGAATCTTTTTGACATAACACATCATGGCTAAGAGGTGGCTGATGGATCTCTGTTTTCAGTGTAATGTAAAAGGGAGCCATATAAATGTTTTCATCACTCGGTAGGTATCATTTTTTTAAGAATATACTTGTTCTTGTATCTTGGAAGTATTTTTTCATCAGCTTTATTCATGTGCAACAAGTCAGGGGCAAATATATGAATAAGTGCCGATTTCTTTTTGTATTGCTCATCAGACATATTTCTATTTGGGGGTAATATATTTTGCATGTCAAGTGTTTTCTCTTTCTTCCAGCTCTTTGTTCAATGAAAATAATTTCGCTCCATAGGGTAATGGCTAAGAAAACTACGCATGGTGTGAAATGAGTGTACATGTGATAGAATGCTGAATTTTCATTAAATTATTGAGATATGAGTTACCATAGCTTCTCTTGAAGCAAACTGTGCAACACTTATCTAGGGAGAGTTTGAGAAAAAAAAGTCTCAGGTCAAATAAATTTGGAAAACCTGTGTATTTTCTTAGATAATAGGGTGCTAAGATTGAGCAAATAAGAATACAGAAACATCCAGTTAAGTTTAATTTCAGATTAAACAGCAAATACTTTTTAGTAAAACTATATCCCATGCAATATTGGAACATGCTGATCTAAAAATGTTACTATTTACATGAAAT
The DNA here is from genome assembly GCF_029378745.1 of Bos indicus. Classification (NCBI taxonomy): domain Eukaryota; kingdom Metazoa; phylum Chordata; class Mammalia; order Artiodactyla; family Bovidae; genus Bos; species Bos indicus. The sequence continues at coordinate 18,844,895 of NC_091773.1, read as the reverse complement.
TCAAATTTAACTGGGCATCTTGTAGTTTTGTTTGGCAGCTTTATTAATAAATCATGTTAGTATTTTGTGATAAATTGATAAACTCCAATTTATCAATAATATTGAGGAATTGGTGAGATTCTGTGAAAACCTAATAACGAAAGAAACACTGACAGAGAAATATGGAGAACAGTGGACATTTTTGTTTGGCTTGATCACACAATATGTATGAGGTGACTCAGTTCAGTTCAGTTCAGTCACTCAGTCATGTCCAACTCTTTGCAACCCCATGGACTGCAGCACCCCAGGCGTCCTTGTCCATCGCCAACTCCTGGAGTTTATTCAAACTCATGTTCATTGAGTTGGTGATGTTATCCAACCATCTCATCCTCTGTCGTCCCCTTCTCCTCCCCGCTTCAATCTTTCCCAGCATCAGGGTCTTTTCCAATGAGTCAGTTCTTCACATCATGTGGCCAAAGTATTGGAGTTTCAGCTTCAGCATCAGTCCTTCCAGTGAATATTCAGGACTGATTTCCTTTAGGATGGACTGGTTGGATCTCCTTGCAGTCCAAGGGATTCTCAAGAGTCTTCTCCAACACTGCAGTTCAAAAGCATCAATTCTTTGGTGCTCAGCTGTCTTCATAGTCCAACTCTCACATCCATACATGACAACTGGAAAAACCATAGCTTTGACTAGATGGAATTTTGTTGGCAAAGTAATGTCTCTGCTTTTTAATATTCTGTCTAGGTTGGTCATAACTTTTCTTCCAAGGAGCAAGTGTCTTTCAATTTCATGGCTGCAGTCACCATCTGCAGTGATTTTTGAAGCACAAATAAATAAATTCTCTCACTGCTTCCATTGTTTCCATATCTATTTGCCAGGAAGTGATGGGACTGGATGCCATGATCTTAGTTTTCTGAATGTTCAGTTTTAAGCCAAATTTTTCACTCTCCTCTTTCACTTTCATCAAGAAGCTCTTTAGTTCTCCTTCACTTTCTGCCATAAGGGTGATGTCATCTGCATATCTGAGGTTATTGATATTTCTCCCAGCAATCTTGATTCCAGCTTGTGCTTCATCCAGCCTGGCATTTCCCATGATGTACTCTGCGTATAAGTTAAATAATCAGGGTGACAATATATAGCTTTGAGGTCCTCCTTTCCCGATTTGGAACCAGCCTGTTTCATGTCCAGTTCTGACTGTTGATTCTTGACCTGCATACAGATTTCTCAAGAGGCAGGTCAGGTGATCTGGTATTCCCATCTCTTTAAGAATTTTCCACTTTGTTGTGATCCACAGAGTCAAAGGCTTTGCAATAGTCAATAAAGCAGAGTAAATGTTTTTCTGGAACTCTCTTGCATTTTTCATGATCCAGCAGATGTTGGCAATTTGATCTCTGGTTCCTCTGAGTTTTCTAAATCCAGCTTGAACATCTATAAGTTCATAGTTCATGTACTGTTGAAGCCTGGCTTGTAGAATTTTGAGCATTACTTTGCTAGCATGTGAGATGAGTGCAACTGTGCAGTAGTTTGAGCATTCTTTGGCATTGCCTTTCTTAGGGATTGGAATGAAAACTGACCTTTTCCAGCCCTGTGGCCACTGCTGAGTTTTCCAAATTTGCTGCCATATTGAGTGCAGCACTTTCATATCATCATCTTTTAGGATTTTAAATAGCTCAACTGGAATTCCATCACCTCCACTAGCTTTGTTTGTAGTGATGCTTCCTGAGGCCCACTTGAATTCGAATTCCAGGATGTCTGGCTCTATGTGAGTGGTCACACCATCGTGATTATCTCTCGATCATGAACATCTTTTTCGTAACGTTCTTCTGTGTATTCTTGCCACCACTTCTTAATATCTTCTGCTTCTGGTAGGTCCATCCCATTTCTGTCCTTTGTTATGCCCATCTTTGCATGGAATGTTCCCTGGGTTTCTCTAATTTTCTTGGAGTGATCTCTAATCTTTCCCATTATATTGTTTTCCTCTATTTCTTTGCATTGATCACTGAAGAAGGCTTTCTTATCTTTCCTTGCTGTTCTTTGGAACTCTGCATTCAAATGTGTATATCTTTCCTTTTCTCCTTTGCCTTTAGCTTCTCTTCTTTTCATAGCTCTTTGTAAGGCCTCCTCAGACAACCATTTTGCCTTTTTGCATTTCTTTTTCTTGGGGATGATCTTGATCCCTGCCTCCTGTACAATGTCAGGAACCTCCATCCATAGTTCCTCAGGCATTCTGTCTATCAGATCTAATCCCTTGAATCTATTTGTCCCTTCCACTGTATAATCCTAAGGGATTTGATTTAGGTGGTGGCCTGCTGCAGGGTTGGGGGCACTGAGTGTAGCAATGCATACATGGGACCTTTTGAAGGAGGTAGCCATTATTTTCATTACCTCCACCATAGTTTGGCCTCAGGTCAAATAACAGGGAGGGAACACAGCTCTGCCCTTTAGCAGAAAATTGGGTTAATGATTTACTGAACATGGCCCTGCCCATCAGAACAAGACCCAGTTTCCCCCTCAATCAGTCTCTCCCATCAGGAAGCTTCCACAAACCTTATCCTTCCCCATCAGAGGGCAGAAAGACAAAACCACAATCACAGAAAACTAACCAATCTGATCACATGGACCACAGCCTTGTCTAACTCAATGAAACTAAGACCTATGCCATGTAGGGCCACCCAAGATGGACGGGTCATGGTGGAGAGTTCTGACAAAACATGGCCCACTGGAGAAGGGAATGGCAAACCACTTTAGCATTCTTGCCTTGAGAACCCCATGAACAGTATGAAAAGGCAAAAAAGATAGGACATTGAAAGATGAACTCCCCATGTCAGTAGGTGACCAATATGCTACTGGAGTTCAGTTGAGAAATAACTCCAGAACGAATGAAGAGACAGAGTCAAAGCAAAAACAATACCCAGTTGTGGATGTGACTGGTGATGGAAGTCAAGTTCGATGCTGTAAAGAGCAATATTGCATAGGAACCTGGAATGCTAGGTCCATGAATCAAGATAAATTGGAAGTGGTCAAACAGGAGATGGCAAAGAGTGAACATCATCATTTTAGGAACCAGTGAACTAAAATGGACAAGAATGGGTGAATTTAACTCAGATGACCATTACATCTACAACTGTGAACAAGAATCCCTTCGAAGAAATGAAGTGACCATCATAGTCAACAAAAGAGTCCAAAATACAGTACTTGGATGCAATCTCAAAAACAACAGAATGATCTCTGTTCATTTCCAAGACAAACCATTCAATATCACAGTAATCCAAGTCTGTGCCCCGATCAATAATGCTGAAGAAGCTGAAGTTGAATGGTTCTATGAAGACCCACAAGACCTAACACCCCCAAAAGATTATATCATTCCCTTATCATTATAGGGGACTGGAATGCAAAAGTAGGAAGTCAAGAAACCCCTAGAGTAACAGGCAAATTTGGCCTTGGAGTACAGAATGAAGCAGGGCAAAGGCTAAGAGAGTTTTACCAAAAGAACACACTGGTCATAGCAAACACCCTCTTCTAACAACACAAGAGAAGACTCTATACATGGACATCACCAGATGGTCAACACCAAAATCAGATTGATTATGTTCTTTGCAGCCAAAGATGGAGAAGCTCTATACAGTCAGCAAAAACAAGACCAGGAGCTGCCTGTGGCTCAGCTCATGGACTCCTTGTTGCCAAATTCAGACTTAAATTGAAGAAAGTGGGGAAAACCACTAGACCATTCAGGTATGACCTAAATCAAATCCCTTTCGATTATACAAGTATGAGGTAAGGTTGAGGGAAAGAAGAGTATAAAGAGACAATGGATATCTGTTGTTCTTCACTGACTAAGATCTGTATCTCTTTTATGTCATAATATTTACAGTATTTCTTTGGGGAACCATCCGTCTCCTTCTCCCAGCCCTTCTGAAGGGGGTGTGGCTGATATAATTCTAGTCTCATAAATAGGGCAAGTGATTTAGGCTGGAGTTGCCAGTGTATCTCTTCCTCCTGGCAATAGTGGTGGATTCAGGGGAAAAAAACTAGCAGCCCTGGACTTCGGTTGGCATTATTTTGAAAGAGGCATCACTTCCCCTGGGGTTACTATAGGATGGGATCTGAGGCCAGAGGTGCTGGCAGTCATTCTTTTTTCTCTTTTGGAGAGGTTTCCTGCAAGTAAATCCAGCAGAGGAGAAGCTGAGCCAAAGGAAGGACTAGGAACGAATCCAGTGACATCACTGAAACACTTGGAGCTGGAGCTGGCCCTGGCTGAGGCCAACACTGAAGTTAATAAATTAACCCCTTCCTCAATTTCTTTCTTTTTTCTTTTCCCTTTCCTTCCTTCTTTCCTTTCTTCTTTCTTTCTTCCTTCCTTCCCTTCTTTTTTTTTTTTTTGTCTTAAGCCTCTTAAATTAGGTTTTCACTTGCCACCTGAAGACTCCTAACTTTCACGTAAAAACAGTTTGAGTTATTGACAGTGTTTCTTTTCAAACTAAGCTTTTAGGATTTTAGTCTGTCCTCCAGCATTGAATATTTTTGAGCAAGGGAGAAACGGGATTAGGGACTTGACTTGGGAAAGCTAGCATGGGGAAGGGTTAATGAAGAGAAGGATTTAAGAAGCAAGAGTGTCAACTAGTATACTATCAAAAATTCTTTGGTGAGCAGGGGTGTGACATTAGTCTGGTATATTGGACATGGCATGGGTACAAGAGAGACTACAAAAAAGAGAATGAAGATGAGATGGTTGATTAAATGATGGCAAGCAGGAAGGACATTTTATTATTTAATATATAATATTTTCTAAACTATTAGGGTGGTGCAACTTATTATCAGAGTAGGTCTTGAACTGGCTCGCCTAGAGATAAAAAGAACATTTAAAAAAAACTAAAATCTAGAGGATTTAAAGGGGGAAAATAGACCACTTGTTGAAACTTACTGGAGCTTGTGGTTCTATTATTTGATTCTTATAAGATTATGATAGCTATTGCCAGAAGCTGAGAGACTTCCTCTTTGGACTTAGGTCCTATTTATATTGCTGAATAAACATCCATTTTTAAAAAGCACAGCCATTAATAATTTGTCCATTTGTCCATTTATTTTCCCAAACCACCATGTCTTCCCAGACTATGGGTTAACATTATGACAGTCACTGTTAAGCTTTTAATGGCCATTTATTTATTTCTGCAATATGTCCATTTGAATGTTTTCCTTGAACATCCAGACATTTATTAGTCATTTGTTTACCATTACACAAATTTATGGAACTGTTAAATTCACCATCTTGGTGAGCTGTCAGAGAAGAGCTATAGGCCTGGGAAACATATTGTTTGGAATTTGTTAGAAGTTCATCCCAATACTATCAATTCTGTTTATTAGAGAACTGAGACAATGTAAGTAATCTCACACAGACATAAATATCTGACTTGAAAAACATACTTTCCTTCAGATTGAGAGGCTATCACTTGGAGAAAATAAAAAAAAAAACAGGCAAGCAGGGAGAAGATTGCTTGTTGTAGGAAACCATTTAGAAAATCAACAGATACATAACGGAGAGTTTAGTAAGATGTAAGACTCTGTATAATATTCTCTCTTGGGTGCATGTTTCAGAATGACGAGTGAAAGGTCTTTCTGATAATTCAGTAATAATTCTTTCTTGGTTGGATTCTTGAAGCCCTTTTATACTGAAAATTCTTTCTTAAAATTGCAGTAAGTTGTTGAACTAAATTTCCCAGATATCCACGCTTAATAAAACAGTCTTTTGGAAGCAAGCAAAAGAAATAGAACTATAAACTTCTGAAGTGAGTCAGATTTATACTTGGATCCCCTCTCTGACTCTTCCTTGCTATGCAATCTCAGATAAATGCTTTGAACTACTGGAGCCTCAAAAGCCTCATCTGCATGATGGGGATAGTAATAGTCACTACTTAAGATAATCAGAAATATTGATACGATGCATGTGAGATGTTTGGAAGAAAGTCTATCATAGTAAAGGCTTGCAGAATATTAGGTGTTAATATCATTATTATTGTCATAATTTCTCTTTAACATCTTATCAGACTGCTGCCTTTGGGTTCATGATCTGTGCACTGTTTTGATTGATTTAATGCCTGAAACCTACATAGCATCAAAAGAACTTTCTCTAGCCCAGACTTAGAGCATGATGACAATTTAACTGAATTTCTGCTTTTGCTCAAGAGTTATGTTAAAGCTTCTGTTCTTAATTTAAATCCTAAAGTGGGCTTTCTCTGCTGAGATTCTGGGTACTGTGCTTTAAGGCAGTGTATGCAGGAAGCCATAGTATTTATGTGCATACATACTCAGTCATTCCCTACTGTTAGTGACTCCATGCACTGTAGCCCACCAGACTCCTCTGTCCATGGAATTTCCAGGCAAGAATACTGGAGTCGGTTGCCATTTCCTTCTCTCGGAGATCTTCCTGACTCAGAGATTAAACCCATGTCTCCTGCACTGGAAGGCAGATTCATTACCACTGTGCTATCTGGGAAGCCATGGGGTCACAAGGAGTTGGACACAACTGAGCACACACGCCTGCATAGTATTTAAATGGGGCTATCCCTGCCTGGCCACTGGAGGCCTCTAGGTGGATTCTGGAATGCTGGTTCCTCCTTGGTTGAACTCCAGCTCTCACAGCAAAGCATGCTGCCCTCTGCACACTCTTCCCTCCCACTGCTCTTCCACTCACTGCAGGCAAACTGCTTGCTCTCTTTACTAAAGAGACAGCTACTGAGCCCTACTTCAAGAATGAGCTAACACCTTTTGACCAGGACAGAACATCCAGAGTATTCTAAGATGATGAAGAGAAATGAAAATAAAAGTGATAGGATGTAAGTGAATGAGATCGTCCATTGAGGTTAACGTCTGACAAACTGGGACAGATGGCCTCTAATCACCATCTCAACCCAATCAACTAAAATATAACATTCTTCTTCAAGATCCTTATCCCAACAAGAAACTATGTGCTGCGTGAAGACTGCGTCAACCCTTGTGACTTCCCTGGTGGCCCAGTGGTTAAGACTTCACCTTCCACTACAAAGGTTGTGGTTCCAACCTTGGTCAGGGAGCTAAGATCTCAGGTGCCTTGTGGCCAAAACACTAAACCTTAAACAGAAGCAATATTGTAACAAATTCAATAAAGACTTTTTTTAAAGGTCCATATTAAAAAAATAATAAATAAAAATTATTTATAAAAAAAAACAAAAAAAAGAATGCATCAGTCCTCAACTTTAATTTTGCATCAGAATTACCTGTGATTTTTTTTTTTAATAATAATTTCCACCTCTAAAATCAATGGGTGTGGTAGGTTTGGAATGGGACCTTGGAACTTGTTTGTGTTTTATTTGTAAATTTCTGCAGACCATTCTGGTGCAGATCGAGGACTGAGAACTTAGTGAATGATGAAGAAGTTTGGAATGAGGTGCTAATAGAGGGAGGCTAATTACCCCACAAGTTAGCCTACGCTATAAAACAAAACTTAAGAGTGAGTGAGCTAATACACATCAGTATGGACTGTCTTCCAAGAACTCATAAGCAAATTGAAATCCGTTTGGAAGCGTTTCACTAAAGCAGTTACTCCTGTGCTGCAAATAGTGTGACTATTTTTAAACCACTGAAAATCACACAGCTAAAATGACCTGGCCCCTCCTCACCTGGAAATTCTCCTCATCAAGTCTGATAGCAAAAGGTATGGCTGGGAGAAGAGATACAGTTCTATACTAAAAGGATTTTTTAGTGACTCAAAGTATCTATGTTCATGATAAGCAACTTCAGTATCAACTATAGACTGTTAGGAATGTAATTGGACCAGAGTTCAGATACTATTTCTGAATTTTCTCACAGGGATTAATAATATTTACTTTTTAGGTATGCAATAGGGATAATAGATAAATTCTGTTGAACATCTATTGATACAGAAATCTAATACCATCTAGGGGTCCTGAATATAGTTTGCTTTGTTTTCAGTAGGGGAAAACTTTTATTATCATTAATACTAAGCAAAGATACCATGCATAAAGAGGTAAGAACTAGGAAAAGGTACTAGGTGTTACCGTTGTACTAGGTACTAGATGCTGGATACTAGGCACTATATAATAGGTTAGAGGGAGCCACCTGAACTGGCCCCATAAAATCCCCTTCCATGATAAAATCTTTATTAACAAGGGCAAAACAGAATTAATTTTGACAATTATGAACTTCAGTGACTTTTTTTCTAATTTGGTCAGAAACTCTAGGCATTTGGGAGATGTCACTTGTTAATGCTCTGACATTTATATCTCAGTTTTTCACTGTACATATTAAAGCCTCAACAGGATCCATTTATGATAAAAAAAAAAACACTCCAGAAAGCATGAAGAGAATGAACATAACTCAACATAATAAAAGCTATATATGACAAACCCACAGCAAACATTATCCTCAATGGTGAAAAAGTGAAAGCATTTCCCCTAAAGTCAGGAACAAGGCAAGGGTGCCCACTCTCACCACTACTATTCAACATAGTTTTGGAAGTTTTGGCCACAGCAATCAGAGCAGAAAAAGAAATAAAAGGAATCCAGATTGGAAAAGAAGTAAAACTCTCACTGTTTGCAGATGACATGATCCTCTACATAGAAAACGCTAAAGACTCTATCAGAAAATTACTAGAGCTAATCAATGAATATAGTAAAGTTGCAGGATATAAAATTAACACACAGAAATCCCTTGCATTCCTATACACTAACAATGAGAAAACAGAAAGAGAAATTAAGGAAACAATTCCATTCACCACTGTAACAAAAAGAATAAAATACTTAGGAATATATCTACATAAAGAAACTAAAGACCTATATATAGAAAACTATAAAACACTGGTGAAAGAAATCAAAGAGGACACAAATAGATGGAGAAATATACCGTGTTCGTGGATCAGAAGAATCAATATAGTGAAAATGAGTATACTACCCAAAGCAATTCATAGATTCAATGCAATCCCTATCAAGCTACCAATGGTATTTTTCACAGAACTAGAACAAATGATTTCACTATTTGTATGGACATACAAAAAACCTTGAATAGCCAAAGAAATCTTGAGAAAGAAGAATGGAACAGGAGGAGTCAACCTGCCTGACTTAAGGCTCTACTACAAAGCTACAGTCATCAAGACAGTATGGTACTGGCACAACGACAGAAATATAGATAAATGGAACAAAATAGAAAGCCCAGAGATAAGTCCACACACCTAAGGACACCTTATCTTTAGGGAGGCAAGAATATACAATGGAGAAAAGACAATCTCTTTAACAAGTGGTGCTGGGAAAACTGGTCAACCACTTGTAAAAGAATGAAACTAGAACACTTTCTAACACCATACACAAAAATAAACTCAAAATGGATTAAAAGATCTAAATGTAAGGCCAGAAACTATAAAACTCCTAGAGGAAAACATAGGCAAAACACTCTCTGACATAAATCACAGCAGGATCATCTATGACCCACCTCCCTGAGTAATGGAAATAAAAGCAAAAATAATCAAATGGGACCTAATTAAACTTAAAAGCTTTTGCACAATGAAGGAAACTATAAGCAAAGTGAAAAGACAGCCTTCAGAATGGGAGAAAATAATAGCAAACGAAGCAACTGACAAAGAATTAATCTCAAAAATATACAAGCAACTCCAGAAAAATAAATGACCCAATCAAAAAATGGGCCAAAGAACTAAATAGACATTTCTCCAAAGAAGACATACAGATGGCTAACAAACACATGAAAAGATGCTCAACATCACTCATTATCAGAGAAATGCAAATCAAAACCACAATGAGGTACCATCTCACGCGGTCAGAATGGCTGCTATCCAAAAGTCTACAAGCAATAAATGCTGGAGAGGGTGTGGAGAAAAGGGAACCCTCTTACGCTGTTGGTGGGAGTGCAAACCAGTACAGCCACTATGGAGAACAGTGTGGAGATTCCTTAAAAAAAAACTGGAAATAGAGCTGCCATATGACCCACCAATCCCACTGCTGGGCATGCCCACCAAGGAATCCAGAACTGAAAGAGACACGTGTACCCCAATGTTCATCACAGCACTGTTTATAATAGCCAGGATGTGGAAGCAACCTAAATGTCCATCAGCAGACAAATGAATAAGAAAGCTGTGGTACATATACACAATGGAATATTACTCAGCTAATAAAAAGAATACATTTGAATCAGTTCTAATGAGGTGGATGAAACTGGAGCCTATTATACAGAGTGAAGTAAGCCAGAAAGAAAAACACCAATACAGCATACTAACGCATATATATGGAATTTAGAAAGATGGTAACAATAACGCTCTTGGACTGCAAGGAGATCCAACCAGTTCATTCTAAAGGAGATCAGTCTTGGGTGTTCTTTGGAAGGAATGATGCTAAAGCTGAAACTCCAATATTTTGGCCACCTCATGCAAAGAGTTGACTCATTGGAAAAGACTCTGATGCTGGGAGGGATTGGAGGCAGGAGGAGAAGGGAACGACAGAGGATGAGATGGCGGGATGGCATCACCAACTTGATGGACATAAGTTTGGGTGAACTCCGGGAGTTGGTGATGGACAGGGAGGCTTGGCGTGCTGCAATTCACAGGGTCGCAAAGAGTCGGACACGACTGAGAGACTGAACTGAACTGAACTGAACAATTACCCTATATGCAAGACAGCAAAAGAGACACAGATGTATAGAACAGTCTTTTGGACTCTGTGGGAGAAGGCAAGGGTGGGATGATCTGAGAGAAAAGCATTGAAACATGTATATTATCATATGTGAAACAGATCGCCAGTCCAGGTTCGATGCATGAGACAGAGTGCTCAGGGCTGGTGCACTGGGATGACCCAGAGGGATGGCATGGGGAGGGAGGTGGGAGGGGGGTTCAGGATGGGGAACACATGTAAACCTATGGCTGATTCATGTCAGTGTATGGCAAAAACCATTACAATATGGTAAAGTAGCCTCAAATTAAAATAAACAAATTAAAAAAAATCTCAACAGGGAAGCAAAATAGGCAAGTTTATGAAGACTCAGCAGCATTTTCCAATAAAACAGTCAGAGAACTTATTTTCTGGTTTGAACCAAAAGCAAAATGAAGTTGATCATTATCTGTATATTTATTCTACATTTAACTTTGAGCTGCTGTATTTGGGGACAAATATTCATAACCACATTAAATCAACCTTTGGATTTTGGTGACCAGCTATCCCAGTTGCTCAGAATTCAGGAGGTTCATGGGATGTTGGATTTTTCAGATTTAAAACTAAGGACAGTCTTGGACAAATCAGGACATCTTGCTGATTACTTACTTACTTACTGACATCTTACTTACTTACCCTATTTGTCATCCAGCTTTTATTTTAAATTAATGATCTTAGCTTCTCCAATAAAGTGTAATAGAACAGATAGACCCATAATTAAGAACCAACAACAATATATGGAGTTGCTGTCCACACTCTATCCTCACTCCTACTGGGTGCTAAAGATAAGATAGAAAGACAAGGAAGGCTACCAAATTAAATTTTTTTAAAAGGTAGGAAGTCTATATGTTATGTTATCACAATCATTTGTATTTGGATATTAATACAAATTGTTATACAGTGCTTACAATTTCAAAAACACTACTGTGAGGGAAACACTTTGAAAACTATTAAGCCCATATAAACATTCTCTATTATCATGAATATGCATGTGTGCTTAGTCAGTAGCTCATGTCTGACTCTTTGCAATCCATGGAGTGGAGCCCACCAGGCTCATCTGTCCATAGAAGAATACGTGAGTGGGTTGTCATTTCCTACTCCAGGGGATCTTCTGACTCAAGGATCAAACCCACATCTCCTGTATCTCCTGCATTGGCAGGTGAATTCTTTACGACTAAGTCACCTGAGAATCCCATTATATCAATGAATTAGAAAGGAACTTATCTACTGTGAGCATTATAATTTTATGTTATTAATATTTAACAAGTATCTATGGCAAGAGTACTGTAGTGGGATGCCATTGCCTTCTCCGATTAATATTTAGCAAGTATCTATAGAGAATTATTGTGGCTCAGACGGTAAAAAAAAAAAAGTGTCTGCCTACAATGCAGGAGACCTGGGTTCAATCCCTGGGTCGGGAAGATATCCTAGAGAAGGAAATGGCAACCCACTCCAGTATTCTTGCCTGGAAAATCCCTTGGATGGAGAAGCCTGGTAGGCTACAGTCCATGGGTCGTGAAGAGTCGGACACGACTGAGCGACTTCACTATAGAGAATTATGGGCTTCCCTGGTGGTTCAGATAGTAAAGAATCCACCTGCAATGCAGGAGACCCAGGTTCTATACCTGGATCAGGAAAATCCCCTGGAGAAGGGCATGGCAACCCACTCCAGTATGCTTGCCTCGAAAATCTCATGAATGAAGTAGTCTGACCAGCTATAGTCCATGGGGGCGCAAAGAGCTGGACACAGTTGAGCAACTAGGCACACACACATAGAGAACTGTAGGTTCACTGATTGTCCTGGTTCTAAATAGCACTATAGGTGTTACTTAACTTCCAAAGTACATGTTGATGCAGAAATCATCTGTTTCCAATATGACAGGGATCAATTGTTTAAGGAATTAAAATTGTTTAAGCAAACTGACTTTGCTAGCATTATCTACAAAGGAAAGATAAAATTTTGCAGAGAAAAGATAAAGGTTAGTCATTGAAGTAAGTTTCCTTTTAATAGTTGAAGTGAAAGTGAAAAAGACATAACAAACCCCAGATGTTCACAGAGCAGCTATGGGAGGGTTAATTTTATTATGGATTTCATAGCACTGGGAAGTGTCAATTGATTAAGAGAGCTTGCAGTTCTGAGTGTTTTAGCCAGCCACCCATCTGCTTCACAGAAGTTTGTTAACACAGCTGGAAAAGATGGAGTTGCCAAAGCTTTCTTAAGCCTTTCAAGTCTCATTTTTTTTTTTCCAGTAAAAGAGCTAAAACAATTAGAATGCCTTCTCCAAGAAACTAAGGGAGAAAAAAATAAAGTTTTTTTTTTCTCTATTCCTTTGCCATGACTGAATATTATCCATATTTGTAGCACTATTAAAATATAGATACAATTGTAGTTTCTAGCAATCCTAAATATATCTGTTAATTGCTTATGTTTTTTGAATGAATTATTTTATGATGTTCAAAGGTACGTCGTCCCAATTTAGCCAGAGGTCATAATTCCTACACAAAAGCTTTCTCTGTGATTGAATCTTCTCCAGTCTCAGTTTCCAAATCACATCTCTTGTACATTGATTCATGCTAAGCCCCTGGTAGTCCTAAAATGGTGATGATCAAGAAAATACATTCTGCCACGTCAAGTTCAAGGCTATATTCATTATCCTTTAAAATTCCAATTAAGAACTGCAATGCTCCTGAAACATGACTAAGAATGATGAAAAAAGAGCAAAGGGTGCTGACTGCCTGCCTAAAACTTCCCAGGTTGTTTTTAAAATAATTTGCTAAAAAAAAAATGGGCAGACAAGGGCCCTTGTCCTTAAAAGCCAAGAACAGTGCCATTCTATGTCTGTGTCTTATTTAATTATGTGTTTGTGCTTGCATTTTAACACAGCTATTGATTTATAGATGAAGAAACTGGAACTCAGAAAGTTCAAGTAAATTGGCAAAAGTAAAATGAGTGCCAGTCAATTCTAGAGGGTTGCAAAATCTATTTCCCAATATATCAGCTTCTAGGTTGAAATGGAAGAGTTCCCTCTTAGAGGTTCTAAGGCCTTTTACATGGGATAAAGTGTATCAAACACAACTTCTCTCTTTTGAAGTTTCAGTAATAGTGAAATTGAAGTATGCTTGGGCTACCCTGGTGGCTCAGATGGTAAAGAATCCATCTGCAGTGCAGGAGACCTGGGTTCGATCCCTGGATCAGGAAGATCTCCTAGAGAAGGGAATGGCTAATCAGTCCAGTATTCTTACCTGGAGAAATATGCTTAAACTTTGTCTTTCAGTTTCTTCATAAGAAGAGTTAGACTTACTAACAACTGTGTCTTTGGTACTCAACTTCTTATTTTCATTTATTAAAAAAGAATTTATTAACAACCTGTTATGTGCCAGGCACTAAGTCCAACATTGAAATATCAGAGCTCAGTGCAACTGACATGACCTCTGCCCTCAACAGACAGAGTTAGAAAAGCAGTTCTCAAACTTCAGTGTCAATAAAAAATATGAGACCTATCACCTACTCAATAAAAAAGGTGAGACCAACCTCCCTCAACCATAATTCTGAAAGTCTGCGAGGATATCCAGAAGTCTACATTTTAATTGTCTTTCTGGTGATCTTTATGCAGAGAAATGCTGGGAAAGATATACTTTAAACAAATAACCAGATGACCAAGTATAATTATATATTATACATATAATTACATATGTACATTGGAGGAACAGAACAAGATAATATGAAAGAGAAGAAAAGAGACGTGGAACTTAGAGCTGGGATCAGAACAGGGAGCTGATTTTCATCAGAGAGGGTTGGAATTAGCCAGATGGGGTGAAAATCAGAGAAATAATTCTGTTCTGTAAACAGAACAGCCAAGGGTGATAAGATTATTGCAGTTCTATAAAAATCTGAGTTGCTTCTTTGTAGATATAACTGCTCTCTCTTGACATATGCAAAGAAATTAAGTTTTACACAATGAAGAAGCTGCAGTTTCCACCAGTATTAGAATAATGAAGGATTAAGTTGTCCAACATCCATCACAGACTACGTCTGAGCCTGCTTACATCCTTGAATGAGGCTACAGCTCCAGAATCTGACTTTAGCTCTTCCTGAAAATTTTGGGTAATATCGAAAGGCAAGATCACTTACTGTAATCCACCAAGCTCAGTCCATTCTGATTCTTTTGATACATTGGGGAACTTCTCTGGTAACTACTTCCTGGAGAGGAGCTGGGCTGATCCTCCAGTTTCTGTTGTGAAATGTCTGAGTTGCATCTGACTCTTTGCAACCCCCTGGACTATAGCCCACCAGGCTCCTCTGTCCATGGAATTCTCCACGCAAGAATACTGGAGAGGGTTGCCATTCCCTTCTCCAGGAGATCTTCCTGATCCAGGGATCGAACCCGGGTCTCCCACATTGCAGGCAGATTCTTTACTATCTGAGCCACCAGGGAAGCTAAGAGGCCATAAACCAAGTGTTTAAGGACCCAGGTGTGGGGTGAGCTCTCAGACTCTCAAACAAGAAAGACTGTGTGGACCTCATGAATATGATCATTTAGTGCAGCCTGGCATGGCAGGGGGAGTTCTATGCTCTGTGGAAGACCCGTCTCTACAATATAATCAGTTTCTCTGAGGCACCAGCCGGACTGTGTGACCACACAGTGGTGATGTTGTCAGAGGCTTCAGTTGGCTCACTATGCTTCTGGGCTCCACACACCCCTAATACAGAGTTCATTGTGTCATAACGGTACCGTTCTGCTGAAAGCATCATTTGTACGGTAAAGAACCGATAGGCCTTCATAGATAAGCCTCTTCAGTAGGCTCAGGACATATTTTGAATTTAGACACAAGGGAGAAACAGGTAACCAGATTAACTTTATAGTTCATTTAATTCTTTCTCACACCAAGGGGAAAAAAATGCAAAAAAGAGGCAAATGCTTTATTTTTTCTTCATTGTTTCCCTTCCTTCTTTTAAGGCTTCACTGAAGGAAATACTCCTTAATACTAGAACACCTGTTATCTGCAGGGTGCTCTGCTGGCTCGTGGTGGTGGTGGTTTTGTCTGACTCTTGCAATCCCATGGACTGTACCCTGCCAGGCTCCTCTGTCCTCTCTCCATGGGATTTCCCAGGCAAGAATACTGAAGTGGGTTGCCATTTCCTTCTCCAAGGGATCTTCCCAACCCAGGAATTGAATCGAGTCTCCTGCATTGCAGGTGGTCTCCTTCCTGCATTGCAGGCAGATTCTTTACCAACTGAGCTACCAGGGAAGCCCATAAATGGAAATTTAGAGTCCAAGCCCAAGTTACCCTCATCATCTAGTTGGTGAAATATGTTTCAACAATTAATTGTTTTTAAATGAATTAAATTATTAATAGAACTTTCGTATCTCAAACTCAAGAATTATTTATTTACTGTATGTCAAGCACTATTTACAATAGGAAATAGTGACTTATTATTTTAAGTCACTTATATTAGTCAAAACTGACCTATTTAATACTTGTGTAAGTTCTAAAAGTTCACACTGTAGATACCTCTGTCTTTAAGAATAGGAAACAGAAAGGTCTAACAGGGAAAGAAAAATTGAGTACATATTGACACCCAGGAAGTTTGATTCTAGAGCCAGTGTTTGATCTACTTTGGTGTCCTACTGATCAAATACAAACAGAATATAGAGGGAGCACTGAGGAGGAAGTTATTCGTGCTACTGGGCTCAGTGACAGCTTCAAAGAGTAGGTTCAGGTAGTCTGAGAATTGAGGCTGTAGTGGGGAACATAGAATGGTGATAACCAAGATTAGTAAATTACCCTTCCTGATTCTAAAAAACTTAGAGTGAGGGAGACAAACTTCAGAAAAAGGAAACTTCTATGTTATATAGGTTTTAGGCAGAAGACTCAATAGAAAGACATTTTCTCCCAGGATCTCCTTTAATTATGGAGAGAAATCTTTAAGCCCCCTCTTCCCCATCCACTCTCTTTACCCCTCATCCCTGCCTCCAAGTTTCCCCCTTAGTTTCTATCAAGCAGGGTTGTCCACATGGCATTCACCAAATGACTCACTGATCTAATCAGATGGCCCGTGATTGAATTAGAATGATCATGTTTCAGTTCAGCTCCTAAGCAAGTGATTCAACTCTGAGTGCCAAGGAGAATAGCTATGTGATCAATATTGGCTGTCTTCCAACAAGGAAGAAGACAGGGTGTAAATCTAATTGGTAACTAATGGTTCTGTCACACTGAAACTCTGATATGGGTCAAACAGTCTTATAAAGAGATGTGTGACCTACTGTAAAATGGAGGTGAATGCTGAAAATCACTGGGAAATTCCTACACATTCCTGAGAGTTTTGTTTATTATATAGTTCAGAGGATAAAAAGATGAAGGGAAGGGCATTGCTAAATGAAAGGGAAAATAATTATAAAAATGACATTTAAATAGATATGCTAGTGTTTAAATAGTGCTGATCTTGTGTCACACTTAAAACGTCACGTATGTGTGTGCATGTGTACATGGGAGGTCGCTTTAGGCATGTCCGACTCTTTGTGACCCTATGGATTATAGCTTGCTGGGCTCCTCTGTCCATGGGATTCTCCAGGCAAGACTATTGGAGTGGGTTCCCATGCCCTCCTCCAGGGGGTCTTCCTAACCCAGGGGTAGAACCGGTACTTCTAGTGTCTCCTGCTTTGCAGGTGGATTCTTTACCACTGAGCCCCTGGGAAAGCCCTTATATATGTATGAAAGTGAAAAGTGAAGTCACTCAGTCATGTCTGACTCTTTGTGACCCCATGGACTATAGCCTACCAGGCTCCTCAGTCCTTGGAATTTTCCGGGCAAGAGTACTGGAGTAGGTTGCCACTTCCTTCTCCAGGGGATCTGCCCAACCCAGGGATTGAACCTGGGTCTCCCGCATTGCAGGCAGATGCTTTACCATCTAAGGCACCAGGGAAGCCCTTATATATGTATACACACACATATATATTGTCATGTTTTTCAGTTGTATCATATAACATAATGGCAAACTATTCTGATGTAACTGCTACTTCTAGTGTGTAATGTGACTTTGGACAGCTGCTTAACCTCATTGTGCTTAGGCCTTGAAATGGGATAGCAATAATACCTACCTCAAAGGGATGGCATAGATGAACACATATATATTTTGTGTGGATACTATTTATAATATATGTGTTATTTTAGTTCATCCATGCCATGCCTATGAGGTAGGTATTATTGCTATCCCATTTCAAGGCCTAAGCGCAATGAGGTTAAGCAACTGTCCAAAGTCACATTACACACAAGAAGTAGCAGTTACATCAGAACAGTGTGCCATTATGCTACATGATACAACTGAGAAGCATGCCAATGCCTATTTTTAAACAATATATAAAAAGCAGATTCCAGTCATTTAATAAATAAATTTAAATTCATTCTATTTTAGTTGAATTACATTTGCATACTCTTACAAAGGTTGCTGAGCACATTTGCTGATTAAAGGAATATATATTAAGATTTTGTCCAAAGTAAGGTTCAACACCAAGTCTAGACTCCTACATTTCAGAGCTTATTCCTTCCTTAATTGTTCTTTCAATTTTACCTAAGACCAAGATTCAACCCAAGAGAAAGGATTCTTTACTCCTATTTTGACTCTGAGAAGGGATGGAAGGCAGATGGGCAGGAATAGTTTTAGAATGTAGGAAATATTCTTAGTCTAGAGACACATCCATAACCTGATGTTCTTATGGGGGAGTTATATAAAAACAGATCTGTCCAGTTCTGTGCTCAATATGTCGCATTTCTGCAGTTCTTTAAGGTTTATTTTAGGCTCTAAGATAACGTCATTAACTGACCCAGTCACCTGTCCCCCCACAGTCAGTATTTGTAACTTAAATAGGTATTAAGAGAATGAGAACATTACACACGGACATTTTTTAGCTGATGCAAAAGTGAGTGCATGTTTTGTAAAACAAAAAATATGAGAGAATATGATCAAATGGTAATCATTTAAAAATTTCAGATTGTGTGATTATGAATGATTTTTCTTTTTCAGTGTTTTATATGTTGTCTATGTTAGTATATGTTGATACTAACAAAAGCTGCTGCTGCTGCTGCTAAGTCGCTTCAGTCGTGTCTGACTCTGTGTGATCCCATAGACGGCAGCCCACCAGGCTCCCCAGTCCCTGGGATTCTCCAGGCAAGAACACTGGAGTGGATTGCCATTTCCTTCTCCAATGCGTAAAAGTGAAAGGTGAAAGTGAAGTCGCTCAGTTGTGTCTGTCTCTTAGCGACCCCATGGACTACAGCCTACCAGGCTCCTCCATCCATGGGATTTTCCAGGCAAGAGTACTGCAGTTGTTTGCCATTGCCTTCTCTGACTAACAAAAGCAATTTGACATCTGTAGAAATAGCTATCAATTGGAGAGAATTTATAGGTGGCTCTTGCTGTGTGCTTACTATTTTTTCCAGGTGTTGTGCTTTAACTGTCTTATGTCATCTGAATGAATGGTGTTGACATGACCAGCTTCCCAGAGTCTTATCTTCTGTTCTCTTTAGTCAGTCAGTTCAGTCACTCAGTCATGTCTGACTTTTGGCAACTCCATGGACTGCAGCATGTCAGGCTTCCCTGTCCATCACCAGCACCCAGAGCCTGCTCAAACTCATGTCCATAGAGTCGGTGATGCCATCAAAACATCTCATCCTCTGTTGTCTCTTCTTCTCCTGCCTTCAATCTTTCCCAGCATCAAGGTCTTTTCAAATGAGTCAGTTCTTCACATCAGATGGCCAAAGTATGGGAGTTTCAGCTTCAGCATCAGTCCTTCCAATGAATATTCAGGAATGATTTCCTTTAGGATGGACTGGTTGGATCTCCTTGCAGTCCAAGGGACTTTCAAGAGTCTTCTCCAACACCACAGTTCAAAAGCATCAATTCTTTGGCTCTTAGATTTCTTTATCCAAATCTCACATCCATATGTGACTACTGGAAAAACCATAGCTTTGACTATACAGACATTTGTTGGCAAAGTAATGTCTCTGCTTTTTAATATGCTAACTAGGTTGGTCATCACTTTTCTTCCAAGGAGCAAGTATCTTTTAATTTCTTGGCTGCAGTCACCATCTACAGTTATTTTGGAGCCCAAGAGAATAAAGTCTGTCACTGTTTCCCCATCTATTTGCCATGAGGTGATGGGACTGGATGCCATGATCTTTGTTTTTTGCATGTTCAGTTTTAAGCCAGCTTTTTCACTATCCTCTTTCACCTTCATTTAGAGGCTCTTTAGTTCCTCTTTACTTTCTGCTATAAGTGTGATGTTATCTGCATATCTGAAGTTATTGATGTTTCCTCAATATCAATAACCTTTGGTTAACATAAGCATACATAATGGCCTGCCTCAGGGAGATAATCTTACCCTGCCCACCTGTGAAGGACTGTGACATTCTTGAATTGTTTGTGTAGCAAATGGCAAGCACCAAGCGCCCCTATCTGCTGCTTACCAGCGAGGCCCGAAAATTTACATTTGTGGAGGCTGGAATCTCAGATAGATGTGACATCTTTGTTTGTTGATATGAGAGGAAGTGTTCCATTTCACACCACACATGAAATGATTTAAGCAAGTGGAACTAACACATCCCCCTACCTAAGACTTGCCATTCTAAGAGATGTTTGCAGGTCTTTTTGCTTTGTTTCCTCAGCTCCCACTCCACCCCATCTCTGATCCATAAAAGAACCTGGCAACCAGGCCCTGACAAGATGGTTATTTTGAGGTGCTAGCCTGCCATCTTCTTAGTCAGCTGGCTCCTGAATAAAGTCCCTTCGTAGTCCCAACACCTCATCTCAGATTTATTGACTTAGCTTGCGGTGAGCAGCGTGAGCTTGGACTTGTTACAGAAGGTTGATATCAAACAACCAAAATATGTAGCATGTAATGTGCTAAAAATATTACCTTCTTATCTTTTCTAATTTCACCAACATTCTTGAAAGTTATTATCAACTGTAATACTACAGTTTGAGAAACTGAAACTCACATTGGCCAAATAATTTGTATAGATTCTGGTCCTTGGAAATTGGCAAAGTCAAGAGCCAAACTGAAGTATATCTGAATTCAAAGTCAAAGTTGTTCATAAATAAAACCCTAATATTTTTGGCCATATGTTCAGGGATTCAAGTGCTTTTCCTAGTCTCTTATTTGAATTCACTTCTTAAGCTAGCCTGAGTTAGTGTTAACTGAGTTCCACTATCTCTCGTTTTTGGAAAGCCCTGTCTTCTTTCCAGTGATTAAATATCTTCACATCATCTCTCCAAGCCCAACTCAAAGTATTTTCTTTTTGAAACCTTCCAGAGTATACCAGCTGATAGGATTCTTTCTTTTTTCCCCAAATCCTTTACTTAGATTTCTCCGTTAGTACTCACTGTAAAGCTGCCTTGTAATGCTATGGATCTGATGGATCACCAGCAGATAAGAAAAATAGAACCCAGATAGGGCAAATAAATTGGTTATGATAACATATCTAGTACAAAGTACAGATGGATTTCGAACCATTGCATGATCAGAAATCTTTTCATGATACAATTTTAATGGTAGAGGTACTCTGGTAACATTTTACCTAGTTATCTGATATGTAAAGGAGCCAAGTCATTGTTTGAATGAAAGTTATAGAAGAATAGGAAATTAGCACTCAGTGGGAGACTTTGAAAGTTTGTGACCAATAAAGTAACATGAAAGGAAACATGACTTATGTAGAATATATCTCCAACCAGGATACTTCTCATTTTCCAATCAAGAGATACTTGAAGCTCTGTCTCTGTTTGGCTGACAGTTTTTATGTCTTATTTTCTAAACACTGAGAATCACAGAGTCCTTATTAGTGAATATTTGAACTGGTCTCTCTCCAGTTTTCCTCATACCTTCTGTGATGAAGCGGCCATGATCGTAAGTGTAAGCTTCAGAATTTTTGAAAAGAGCAAATTCATTGCTGCATTTTTAATGAGCCAACCTTTGAAAACGGGAGACATCAGTTTCTTTCTTTCATATCCTACTTATCCTGCTTCAGATATATACAAGGCAAGTAGACATCATCTTAACATTCATTCAGTTCAACAGTGGAAAACCAACAATGTGGCATTTTAGAAACTAAGTTGTTGTTATTGCTCCACACAAGATCTGGGCATTAAAAAGTCTCTAAGTCCTGTCTCAAAGGCTCTTGTCAACATAGCAAAAAAGATTCTAAATCAATAAAGAACTTCAGGGAGCTTTTGGAAATACTCATTTAAAAGGTTCCATTTTTCAGAACAGATTTACTGCACCCTATTGATGGGAAAAAATGACTTTGTCCTTCTAAACATTTCCAGTTTGAAAAAGTGATTTTTAAATTAAGGACAGACGCAAAATAACAAGTTTCTTTCTCTTTTTTTTTTTTCCTTCTTTGATTCTTGCTTTTATTCTCATTACAAAAACTATTGAAAATCTCATGAAAAAAACATCTGCTGTAAAAAGTAAGAAAAAGAAATATGTACATGCACATCTAAGGGAATTTTATATTCAGTATAGCATATAATAAATTCAGTTTTCAGTAAAAGGGAGATTTTTGGTTTCATGGATTAATCTCTGCTTCATGCCAGTTCTTCTAGGAATAAATTAACTGATAATAGTAATAAGAATAATGATCACAATTTCTATCTATGAAGTGTCTACTGGATTTCAGACATTGTATTATATACATGTGTCATTTATCTTAATTATAACATCTATCCGATAATGTAAGCATTGCCATTCCATTGTTCATATGAAGAAACATGAGGCTCAAAAAGATTAAGTAGCTTTTCGAAGATCACTTACTTTAAAAAACCATGACCACCAACAACAAAATGACAGATAGGATTTAAACCCAGCTCTTTGTAACTAATATCTCATGGTCCTAAGTCTCATGTACACTTTCTACCATGACTGTAAAGCACTGTATTAGATTATCATTGAGAATATATGCATGTATATAAAATATATAAAATAAATATAATTTATGTAATAATTTATTATAGATATTTCCTTACTCTCTAATATCATGTAATGAATAGGCCAATGACTAATAACAGCAGATATCTAGAAAGAACGGGATGTATATATATCCTCCCAAGTGTTATGACAATTCAAAGAAGAGTAAACTCAATATAAGTTGAAAAAACCAAGATTTCATGGTTTTTCAAGGTTTCATGAAAAAAGTGAGGTTTAAACTGGCTTCTATTGGATGCGTATGTCCTGAATAGGAACAAAAGGGAGGTTGTTTGTTTGCTTGTGGCAAGGGGGCAGGAACTGGATAGAGCACGGCATCATGGAATCAAGAGTAAGAACTCTGGAGAAAGGAAGGGGGTGGTGAGTAAAGAGGTAATGCTGACACTCTATTTGTTCAGTAATAATAAAAGCTATTCACTGGAAGGACTGATGCCGAAGCTGAAACTCCAATACTTTGGCCACCTGATTCAAAGAACTGACTCACTGGAAAAGACCTTGATGCTGGGAAAGATTGAAGGCAGGAGGAGAAGGGGATAACAGAGGATGAGATGGTTGGATGGCATCACTGACTTGATGGACATGAATTTGAGCAAGTTCCAGGAGTTAGTGAAGGACAGGGAAGCCTGGTGTGCTGCAGTCCGTGGGGTCACAAAGAGTCCGACACAACGGAGAGACTGAACTGAACTGATCATTTGATGAGTGTCAAATGATGTGCTGATTGTCGTATATTCAATATAACATTCACATATTAAGTATTACTTATTTGCCTATCTTTATTTTGAAAAAATGGGGCATAGAGGAAAAGTATCTTGTTCAAGGTTCACCATGCTGCTGCTGCTGCTAGGTTACATCAGTCATGTCCGACTCTTAGCGACCCCATGGACTGCAGCCTACCTGGCTCCTCCATCCATGGGATTTTCCAGGCAAGAGTACTGGAGTGGGGTGCCATTGCCTTCTCCGAAGTTACACCATAAAGCCATAATAAAGACAAAGTCTTTTGACTTATATACTTGGATTCTCACTACTCAATATTATTGTCTGTCAGGATATATGGTCTGGGATGTTGTGATGTTTACTCAGAGATGAAAAATTATCTCTAAGATTGAGTTTAAAGTGAGTATAATATACAGTAGAAAAGAAAAAAGATATCCTTTGTTTTGTCTATGCAGCAAACATTGTTGAGTGCCGTGAATGTCAGGGCAGTAGGCAGAAGTCCAAGAAAACAGAGGCAGGCTCCATGACCTCAAAGAAGTTCTAATCTATTGTGGTAGGTGAGATCTATAGTCTAATAATGAGCATACGAAGTATTAAATGATATATATCTTTGAAGAGGTAAAAATAGACAAAAGAAAAATAGAAGATATCTTTTTCAAGTAATGGAAGCCAATCAGAGAATTCATGGAAATGGTAGAGTCAAATATGTGTAGAATCCTTACAGGATACAGAGAATCAGCAATTGAGCCTCTGTTACACAGAGCTAAACCACTGTGAGGGCTTCCCTGGTGGTTCAGTAGTAAAGAACCTGCCTGCCAATGAAGGAGACATGGGTTTGATCCTTGGGTCAGGAAGATCCCCTGGAGAAGAAAATGGCAACCCACTCCAGTATTCTTGCCTGGGAAATCCCATGGACAGGTTACAGTCCATGGGATTGCAAAAGAGTCAGACTAAACAACAACAGCAAGCCAGTGCGAACTCAGAAATATGGAACAAAATTGACCATTCATGGTCTGACTTGACTAGTGCACAAATACATAGAAGGTTGTAATGGGAATGAAGATAGGAAAGTTGATGAGTTCAGGTTGTGGAGTCTTGATGTCAAAATAATAGTTCAGACTTTTCTTTGTAAACAATGGGGAGCCACTGAGGACTAATGAGTTCAGAATATAAACTTTCCAAATGAAGAGATTTTTCTGTCTTTTCAATCCTTGCCTGCCATATATTTGCTCTTAATATTTGATGAAAGAATCAATGAACTGCCATCACATAGTCAAGGTTATGCTTTAGGAAGGCAGTGATGTATAAAATGAGTTATAAAAGGGAAAGGCTAGAGAAAAGGAAACCAGTTAGGAGGCTGTTGTGTTCAATCAGGAAAGAAAATGTGGGAATTTCAGCTAGGTTTCTGGCAGTAGGAATAGAATTCAAGGGAAAGACATGAGAATCACCATTCATGAAGCATGGTCAACACATGTTGACTCACAGGATATTTGTAGAAAGGCAGAAAATGATTAGACATGGAACTCAAACTTTGAACCTAGTAAGAAAATAAGACACATAACAGAAATATCTGATTCAGAAGTTGGAGTTGATTTGTTCATATATTCAAAGAATGTTTTTGAAGGACTATTGTGTGCCAGAGAGAAGGAAATGGCAACCCACTCCACTATTCTTGCCTGGAGAATCCCATGGACAGGGAAGCCTGGTGGGCTACAGTCCATGGAGTCACAAAGAATCGAACATGACTGGGCAACTAACACACACACACATTGTGTGCCAGAAACTTTTCTAAGACACTTGATATACAGCAGACACAAAATGGACAAAACCCCTGCTCTCCATGAGTTTACATTCTATAACAGGTGGGAAGAGGGTAGAATATAAAACATAGATAATAACTGAACTATTTAGTATATTTAAGAGTTATGAAAAAGAGCATGATAAGGGGATTCTGGGTGAGTGGAAGGAAATAGTCACTTTAGTCAAGGTAGTAGGCAATGGCACCCCACTCCAGTACTCTTGCCTGGAAAATCCCATGGACGGAGGAGCCTGGTAGGCTGCAGTCCATGGGGTTGCGAACAGTTGGACATGACTGAGCGACTTCCCTTTCACTTTTCACTTTCATGCATTGGAGAAGGAAATGGCAACCCACTCCAGTGTTCTTGCCTGGAGAATCCCGGGGACGGGGGAGCCTGGTGGGCTGCCGTCTGTGGGGTTGCACAGAGTCGGACACGACTGAAGTGACTTAGCAGTAGCAGCAGTAAGGGTTGGCATTAGGTGAAGGGGATGTTTGAGGAAAGAATTGGGAAATAAAAAGTTTAGATATCTGAGATCTGGGAAAGAGAGACCCTAGAAATCATTTGCTTTAAGGTGATAAAAGATGGAATGTGAGAGGACAAGAAAAAAAAAAACTCTCTTTTTTCTATCTGAAGACTGAGGGTAGCACTTTGGGGACCATCTACATTTAATGACAGCATAATCAGGATGTAACAAAGGGAAAAGCTTTAGACTCATTTAGAGATGAACATACTGTACTATTTTATCTGATTTAAAACATCTCCCTGCCTAGAAATTAAGCCCAGCTTAATTAAAAGTAATTAAGAAAAAAAAAAAAAAAGCCCAGCTGTGTTAAAGTAATCCAGTTTCTCTGTAAGCCTAGAAGGAAGAGCTGGTTGTCATATGTGATGAGCCTTCTATGATCCTTTCAATTCTCATATAATAGAAAAGGCCAGAGGACAAAACTCCAGTTGCAAATATAATTTGAGATGAATTTTTCAGTTTTGCTCTATTATTTCTTCTATCTACCAGTACATCAATAATGGAAATTGGCACATAGAAGATTCTCTATGCATGTCAGGTGAAGAAAAATTAAGCTAACCAACGTTTGATTTGGGGGGTGGGGGTGAAGTGTTGATGATAAGGCTACGCGACTACTACTTAGCAGAACATACTTGAATGATGCTGTACAGGATTTGACTTAGGGACTCAATCCAGGGTGAACACCATCTGCCGATTCCAGAACTGGAATGAGCTTCGCACACTGAGCAGAGTCCTCAGAAGGTCATGGGGTTCAGTTCCCTTCCTCTAGGCATTTGAAATCTAAAACATCAAAGCTAGTGATCGCATATTCTCTTTCTTAGAGTAGATTCTAAAACATCTTACACATTTTAGACAATCTTTTATATTGAACCAAGCCTCTCTTGATGAAACTGAAGTTTATTTTCGACTACTCTTCTTGTGTGTTCCAGTATGTAAGAGATTCTAACATTTACATAGGTTTTTTTTTTTTTTTTTTAACAAGCCTATCAGTTTGTTCTCCAAAGAAACCATCCTCTGCTTGTACATTGCAGTTCATGAAATGCTGCACTTTCAGGACAGGTTTGCTTACAGTAGAAAATCTTTAAGTTGTAAAGATTTTCAAGAATTCTATAGCTAGATGTAAATACTTCAGAATTTAATACCTTAGAAACTTTCCCCCTTGATTCTTTCGCAGGTGAGCCAAAGAGAGCAGTAGAATCTGGGTTCTATATAAAATGAAGAAGGGGGTGGGGGGAGGGAAAAAACTGCCCCTGATGTGTTTTTGTTTTTAAACTGAGATT
Source organism: Bos indicus (assembly GCF_029378745.1). Taxonomy (NCBI): domain Eukaryota; kingdom Metazoa; phylum Chordata; class Mammalia; order Artiodactyla; family Bovidae; genus Bos; species Bos indicus. The sequence continues at coordinate 18,817,918 of NC_091773.1, read as the reverse complement.
TAAAAGGTTTCACCAAATGTTTTCTCTGTGCAGATAAGGGAGCCAAAGGCTATGACAGCAGCTTGTCTGGATTAGAAGGTTGATTGTTTGCACTCTTGTTTAGTTTCGTTCCTTAATGTGGACCAGGATGTCAGGGGTCTTCTGTGAGAGCAGCTGAGGAGAGCAGAGACACAGGGTGGGGTCTAGGGAAGACTGATGTGAGGTATGTGTGGGGGCAGAGGGGGGAGGGGGAGGGAAACAGAGATCAAAGAATCATCCAGAGCTCCTCAGCCTTCCACAGCAAAAAAGCCTTTGGCAACTCTTTGATGTCCAATTTGCCCTCTGCCCCCAGTCAGAAGTGTGTCGAGGGACCTGAGTGAGAACGGATTCAGCAGGGCCATTTTATAGGTCTGTGAGGCAGACAGCATCTTTCCCGTACCTTCTAAAAGAGACAGGCAGAAAAAAAAATTGCTATAATTCCTAACCTACAGGAGCTTACACTCTAGTTCAACAGACAAAACCTTGAGTATCTTGACCAGTCAACTTCACAAACAACGGAAACTTTTGATTGTGTCGTGGTTGTGATTTTTACTCTTAACATGATAGTTTGATAAATCTGTTCTTCTCAGGAATAAAAAGCACCTGAACACAATGTGTCCTTTTGTCTGGTAGGGTGTCTTTCCTCAGTCATGTCACTTTATTGACTCTCTTTTCCCTCCCTCTAATCTATTTCTGGTGTTTTATATTTTGTATTCAAAGCAGGTGTGTTTTACACAATGTTATGGCCATCTATGGATATCTGGTTTTTTTTTTTTTTTTTTCCTTTCAGCTAACAGAAAAATTTTCTTATCTGCCCCCCTGGACAACATAGGCTTTGGTAACTTTTCAGAGTTTTTTTTTTTTTTTAATAGAAGGATAATTGCTTTCACAGAATTTTGTTGTTTTCTGTCAAACATCAACATGAGTCAGCCATAGGTGGACATATGTCTCCTCCTCTTTCACCTCCCTCCCATCTCCTCCCCATCCCACCCCTCTAGGTTGATACAGAGCCCCTGTTTGAGTTCCCTGAGACATACAGCAAATTCCCATTGGCTATCCCTTTGACACATGGTAACGTAAGTTTCCATGGTACTCTTTTTATACATCTCACCCTCTCTTCCTCTCTCTGCATGTCCATAAGTCTGTTCTCTATGTCTGTTTCTCCACTGCTTTTCAGAGTTCTTGAAAGGAGTATTGTGAGTAAATATGGAACTGATATCTTAAAAATGACAGCTCTGGTAGCTGCTGATTAAAAGTCGAACTATTAATGCTCTGTTTCCTAAAGTGAAACTGTAATCTTGAAGAGGTGTAGATATGCAAATTAAATGACTAATGTGTAGTTTTCTTTAAATCTATGTCCTTTTTCCTTGAAGTTAACTTTGCATTACATCTACACACAAATGACCCTACAGAGATGTTGAAAATAAACTCCCTCACTCCACCCAGGTCTGCCAGCCTGTGTATCTTTGTTCTGGTTGCTTAGATTTCACACCTAGTTGATTCTTTCACCTACTAGGACTAAAAGCAGTCTCTTTTCATCATAACTAGTCAGTAGGGAAAGCAAAGATTTGCATGGAAAAATCATCCAAAACTACTAATAGCTTTAGAAGGTTGCAGAAATCACCTTATGTGACCTGCTTGGAATGGCATGGTTGTTCAGCTAGAACCATGGTAGCAATGCATGTTACAGGTCTTCAAGAAAACGCTGTTGTTTGCCAGAACAAAATGCAGCTATATTCTTCTCAGTTAAATTATATTAAATATCAGGACAATAAGCAACATTTTGCAATCCACCCTCTTCCAAAATATTCCTACCGTTTCCTTCATCCTTTCCTGGATCTTTAAGGGCAAGGAGCTTAATAGAAGACAAAGTGAAAGTGAAAGTCACTCAGTCGTGTCTGACTTTTTGCAACCCAATGGACTATACAATCCATGGAGTTTTCTAGGCCAGAATACTGAAGTGGCTAGCCTTTTTTCCCAACCCAGGGATCAAACCCAGGTCTCCCACACTGCAAGCAGATTCTTTACCAGCTGAGCCACAGCAGAAGCCCTAATATAAGAAAAAGGTCACATAAAGGAAGGCTTCCCAGGTGGCTCAGTGATAAAGAACGCTCCTGCATTGGCCACAGAAAACACAGGTTCAATCCCTGGGTCAGGAAGATCCCTTGTAGGAGGAAATGGCAACCCACCTCAATATTCTTGCCTGGAGAATTCCAAGCGGGCCACCATCCATAGGGTCCAAAGGGTTGGACTCAGTGGCACCCCACTCCAGCACTCTTGCCTGGAAAATCCCATGGATGGAGGAGCCTGGTGGGCCGCAGTCCATGGGGTCGCCAAGAGTCGGACAAGACTCAGCGACCTCACTTTCACTTTTCACTTTCATGCATTGGAAAAGGAAATGGCAACCCACTCCAGTGTTCTTGCCTGGAGAATCCCAGGGACCGGGGATCCTGGTGGGCTGCCGTCTATGGGGTCACACAGAGTCGGACACGACTGAAGCGACTTAGCAGCAGCAGCAGCAGAGCACACGTATAAAAACACTGGTTAACTTTATCTTGGTATATTGTGTCTCTACACTAGAAAATTCTGTATAATTAAAGCAGCTTCAATTTTGAAAGACAGTTTGAGCCAATTGTTGAAATGTATTTTGAAAGCAATAAAAAAAAATTGATGATTCTAATATTCTACCAGTTTTCAGGCTTCAAAGGAAAATGCCTGTTTGTGAGGAGTGTCCACAGTGAGCCATGTTTTCAACTTGCCTCCTTAGCGCAGTAGGCAGCGCATCAGTCTCATAATCTGAAGGTCCTGAGTTCAAACCTCAGAGGGGGCACTTGTGTTTTGCCTTCATCACTTCCTAAGAGAATTTTCAGAGTAATTTTTTTTTTAGCTATTTTACGTTCCTCTTAGTAACTTTACTTGTTTTGACAAATATTAGTTAATAATATTGAAAATGAAAGTGAAGAGGTGGCCAATATCAAAGGAGAAGCCAACTGAATGTTGCAATTATAATATCACTAGATTTCAAAATTTATGTCATACATTTCATTAAAGACATCATCTCATAAAGGAAATGCTCCATGGATTGAAATTATAAAATATTAATTGAACATGAAACTAAATATGTTTTATAGGAGAAACTGGTTGTAAAGCAAGATAAATATACTTTAAAAAAAATATCTTTGTAAGACAACCCTGTGGAGGGAGTGCACTCCTTTGATACCAGGAAGGGTACTAGTGGTTTAGAAACGTATGTGTGGGTATTTTAAGGGGATGGTTTTGAACCTTAAGGAACACATACTGACCAAGAAGAAATCTGTGTGTACGTGTGTATCTGTATGGGTGTTTGAGAGAGTGGGAAAGCAGGCAGAGACCTGGTAGGGTTCAATGTGGATTCAATTGCAAACACAGATACTGGGCCAAGTGGCCAATATGCTTAAATATGCATTAGGATTAGCATAAGCAATCATTCTCAGGGTTTTAAGAAATGGAGCTGTCTTTAAAAAGGAACGTTGGGCAATCAGTAAAAATAATCAAAGGAATGTGCAAAGGCTTCCTCTCTATCCCAACTCTTTCACCCAATCATCGGGCTTTCTTTTTGCCCCAGTTACTCTGGTTTGAAGAGATGCAGAATAGGTTGAAGAGAAATGGCGTGTTCTGGAAAAATGTGAATGGAGTCTGAGGATTAGGAGGTGGAATTAATTAATCATATATTTTTTTTTTCTTTAAAAAAGTGATTGAGTTGAAGGTCCATCTCAGTAGTGGTCATAGTTTGGGATATTTCTAAAAAGCCCTTGTATGATGATAGTGAATTTAATTAGCCTCCAATTTAAATAAATTTAAAAAAATTAAAAATAAATAAATGAATAAATAAAAGAAAATTGAGTGTTTAAACATTTTATGTCAAGGAAGATCTAGGCACCAAGACAATAATATTCAAAACAATGGAACAGAGAAAACAATCCTAGTAGAAGACCCTAAAATTGCCCCTTGTATTTCCTGGGAAAAATATCATGTGGGCGGGACTTGGAAAGCCAGCAGAGAACAGATGCATCAAAGTCTGGGTTACATTACACTAATCTTTTAAGAGTCTTTTATCTAATCTCTTTCTGGCTATTGCTAAGTGCCAGAGATATGATTGCCACTATATAAATATCAGAGATTATCTAAACTCCTCAGGAGAAATCCATCTAATAGACATCAAAACCAGTCAAGGCATTGTGGGTCCTCAGTCTTTCCTTGGCAGAAACAAAGATGAAGGCAAATCCAATCTGTCCTTCACAAAGGACCAACTTCTACATACTTTCATATTACTTTGACTTCCTGCATCTATAATAGCATTTTTGAATGTAGATCCTCTAAAAGCAAAGAACAGTAGAGAGTGTTTATCAACTCCTGAGGTAAAGAGGCATGCAAATTAACTGTAATCTATAGGCCTAGTCACACATCTGACTCTGTGACTTCATGGACTGTAGCCCACCAGGGTCTTCTGTCCATGGGATTTCCCAGGCAAGAATGCTGTATTGGGTTGCCATTTCCTTCTCCAGGGGATCTTCCTGACCCAGAGATTGAACCTGTGTCTCCTGCATTGGCAGGAGGATTCTTTACCTCTGAGTCACCTGAGAAGACCTTAATCACAAGACAAAGAAAATATAAAAGTCAAGATGTGAAGCAGAGAAGTCACAGTGCCCTGCATTCCAAAATGTTCTGTCTTAAGGCAGTAGACTAACAACGTGTTTAAGCACATTGTAGGCTCTGGAGTTCAACACAGGTTTGAAGATCATTGCTGCCATGTGATAGCAGTAAGTTCCATCCTAAGGTATTAGTAACTTTGAGTCTCTGAGTTTCCTTAATCTATAAAATATAAAAAATACGAATCTCTCAGGGCTGTTGTGAAAACTGGAGAAGGCCACTTATATAAAATGCTTGGCAAGGTCCCTGACACCCAGTAAACACTCAATAAAGAGCAGATGTTTCGTTCTCATTACTTGTGACCAGTAAGACAAATAAAAGACTGAGGAAAAGTGAAGAAAATGGACCTTTTGTCAAAGAAAGGAACACTGTCTTGCACCTCCAAGGAAAACCTAGGGGGCAAAAGTGCTGAATCAGACATGTTACAGGAATAAAGGGGCAGATTTATTTTTAGACCCTTTCTTTACCATTCTGACTCCCAGCTTCCTGTTCATCAGCAGGTGGAGACAAATGAATCTGCTTTGATACAATACTTATGATAAAGATATTAAGTCTCTCCTGAAATTTGCTTATATTTGCACCATGACTGCTCTTCCACTAACCCACTACGGATGTTTTATTAGCACCTTGCTGGATGTGTGCATTTGTCTTTCCTTCCCCACACAGTTACCAAATGGCAGGGAGCAAGGGTTTTTTTTTGTTGTTGTTGTTTTTGAGTATAATTGCTCTGCAATATTGTGTTACTTTCTGCTGTACAACAGAATGAATTAGCTATATATATACATATATCCCTTCCTTCTTGAGCCTCCTTCCCACCACCACCCCCCATCACACCCCCGTAGGTCATCACTTTATTGTTGGTGTTGTTTAGTCGCTACGTCGTGTCTAACTCTTTGTGACCCCATGGACTGTAGCCTGCCAGGCTCCTCTGTCCATGGGATTTTCCAAGCAAGAATACTGGAATGGGTTGCCATTTCCTTCTCCAGGGGATCTTCTTGACCTAGGGATTGAACCCGAGTCTCCTGTGTCTCCTGCACTGGCACATGGATTCTTTACTGCTGAGCCGCCAGGGAAGCCCAAGGTCATTACTTCTTGTTGTTCATCTTTCAGTCGCTAAGTCATGTCCAACTCTTTGCAACCCTGTGGACTGCAGCACGCCAGGCTTCTCTGTCCTTCACTAAGGTCATCATTGTGTTTGTTACTCAGTTGTGTCCAACTCTTTGTGACACCGTGGACTGTAGCCTGCCAGCCTCCTCTCTCCATGGGATTTCCCAGGCAAGAATACTGGAGTAGGTTACCATTTATGTCTAAAATAGATAGCTAGAGGGAAGCTGCTATATAGCACAGGGAGCTCAACTGCATGCTTGTAGATGACCTAGAAGGTAGGGTTCTTTGACACATTTGTTCAGTACAGACTCAGTCAAAGATCCTTACTGAACTGCAAAACCTTAGCTCCCTGCCTGAGTCCTTCACACTTCCGTTTCTCTTTGCTTAGTCCCCCTCTCCCCTTTCTTACTCGCATTTCTTTTAAGTAAGGAGAGTAAAGGCTCACTCAACTTTATCGACTTTTCTCCTCCTATGGTTTTCTGGTACAGAGGAAAAAAAACATCAAAAGCAAAGCATATTTATGTGCAAGAGCCCAAATTGGCCCAAATTGATCCCCTAGTTTTCTGCATGCTTGCCTATTGTATTCAGGAAACAACAAACCAAGTTCCTGTTTGAAAAGAGTATAATTAGACACTTGTCAGTATTTTCTGAAAAACAATTTCCTAGGAGTGAGGTGCTTGATTAAATGGTATGCACACTTGTGGTTTAAAAGAATATTGTCATTGTTGTTCAGTCACTAAGTTGTGTCCGACTCTTTGCAACCCCAGGAACTGCAGCATGCCAGGCTTCCCTGTCCTTCACTTTCTCCCTGCATTTGCTCAAACTCATGTCCATTGAGTCAGTGATGCCATCCACCCATCTTATCCTCTGTTGCCCCCTTCTCCTCTTGCCCTCAATCTTTCCCAGCATTAAAAGAATATAGCCAGATTTACTTTCCAAAACTTCTAGAAGTTTTTAGACTCATCATTGCTCTTGAGTGTGTGCATGTTGTTTTCCTAGCAGTGTCTTGGGCATTGGGTGTTAACGTGATCTTACATTTTATCAATCTAGAGGGCCAAAAGTTTTATTTTATTGTTGCCTTTTCCCCAATTCTCCTGAATATCAATTTTCCTTGTGCTAAACATTATTCATAGGAATTTGAAGAACTACTTATATCTTAAGAGTATTCGTCACTTTTTTTGTGTATGTGTAGCAAATGATTTTCCCAGTTGGTCATTGTCCTTTTAAATTAAGTTGCCTTTTTCCATCAAAGAATTTTTAGTTTATTTCATTATTTTATAATGTTATCTGATATTTTATTTTTCCATTATATCTTTTTGTTCCCATCTTCCTTACTAAGCTTTCCTTTACCCCTAAAGACATATATACTCATAAGTTAATTTTTCTCTTTTAATACATTATTTTTCTGGTGGGAACTATTGTCTTAAATTTATATTCGTCTGTGGGCACACAATTGGGGTTACATTTATTTTCTTCTAATAAATAACAATTACCTCAATACCAGTTGCTGGTAAATGCATAATTTCCCCACTGACTTGTAGACTAGTTGTTCCATTTATTGAATTCAGTTCCTTGAATTAAGTGTCTATGCCTAAGCAAGTGCTTTATTATTTTGAATATAGTTAGCTTTATATTGTTTCAATAAATAATAAATTACTTCACCATATTAACATTATTGTGTTTTAAGACTTTTAAGCAATTTTTGTATATTTTTCTTTTACATGGACTTCAGAATCAGTTTAATAAATTCTAAAAATTACTGCAGCATTTTTTAATTTTAAGAAGCTGGAAACAATAAAGCAATGTCTGTAAGTAGGAAAATAGTTGAGATATTCAGTGCTGCCAAATTATGGAATAAATTTAGATCATCCAAATTAGGGAATATGCTGTAGCTCTCAGAAAGAATGAGGTAGTGCAAGTATATACAGAAGTAAAGACATATATATATATATATATATATATATATATGCAGAAAAGGTGTCAAGTATAATAAAATCATTTAAATTTATATGAAATTAAATTATATTAAAAATTATATGAAATTATAAAATAAAATTTTCAATGCAAATGTGTATTTGTAAGAAAAACAAATCAACAATCCCTGCCTGTTATTTAGTCTCTAAGTCATATCCAACTCTTTTGACCCCATGGATTGTAGCCACCAAGCTCCTCTGTCCATGGGATTTCCTAGGCAAGAATACTAGAGTGGGTTGCCATTTACTTCTCCAGGAGATCTTCTCCACCCAGGGATCCAACCTATGTCTTCTGCTTGGCAGGCATCTCCTGCATTGGCAGGCAGATTCCTTACCACTGAGCCACCAACAGGTGCATATGTATTTGAATAAGCAAATAAAAATATGGAATGATACAATATTTTTGGTAATAGCTTTCAGAGATGTGGGCTTATTTCTGTGTGAACTAATAATATTATTATAGATACTTGAAAATGAAAGTGAAAGTCGCTCAGTTGTGTTCGACTCTTTGCGACCCCATGGACTATACAGTCCGTGGAATTCTCCAGGCCAGAATATTGGAGTGGGTAGCCTTTCCCTTCTCCAGGGGATCTTCCCAACCCAGGTTTCCTGCATTGTGGGTGGCTTCTTTACAGCTGAGCCACAAGGGAAGCCCAAGAATACTGGAGTAGGTAGCCTATCCCTTCTCCAGGATCTTCCTGACCCAGGAATCGAACTAGGGTCTCTGGAGTCTCCTGCATTGCAGGCGGATTCTTTACCAACTGAGCTATCAGGGATGCCCTTGGATGCTTGAGATTCCCTTATTCATGTATTACTTCTATAATTTAAAATTTTAAATATCTGAAATTAAAAGAAAAGTAGTATTCTTGCCACATACAAGAAAACAAACAAGAAAAAAAGAGTTAAACCTCCATTGACCCTTTTCTATTGTTAAACGTTGCAGAATATGTATTAGGTAGCCTCTCTTCAAGAGGTAACTTGTCTCTATAAGTTGTCTGTGTAAGTTGTCTCTATAAGTTGTAAGTTGTCTATGATAGCATGCAATCCACTCTATTTTTCTCTTAATTTATGTACAAATCTCAAATACCATATAAATCCAGAGCAAAGTATCTTCAGATATCTTATAGACCAAGTTTACTGATGTAAGTGTGCCTGTTCAGTCACTTCAGTCATGTCCGACTCTTTGTGACCCCATGGCCTATAGCCCACCAGGCTCCTCTGTCTATGGGATTCTCCAGGCAAGAATACTGGAGTGGGTTGCCATTCCCTTCCCCAGGGGATCTTTCTGACCAGGGATCGAACTCATGTCCCCTGCATCTCCGACATTGGCACACAGATTCTTACAGCTCCTGCATTGGCAGGTGGGTTCTTTACCACTAGCGCCATCTGGGTAGACCTTCCTGATGAAGCTACCTATGTGAAATCATCTTCCTGATGGAACCACCTATAGTCAGTATTACTATCAAGTAATCAATAGTCCGAATGAAGCCCACAAGTGGCTTTTTTCCCCTGAAGGAAAATTTTATAAAATTTAGAATAATGAACACTATATTTAGAAATCATGGTATTTTTCTTATTACTCTTGAAAAATCAGAATATCTGAGGAAATTGGATTTATTTTTTTTGCACAGTAACTAATGGTCATACAAGAGGATTCTCTGGAAATCACAAATTTTATCTGCTAGTGAAATCTAGCAATTAAACTTACCTCTTCCCCCTTCGTTGTTAACAGCTGAAAAATCAATTATATCTTGTGATTGGATTCACCATAAATAAATGACCTTTGGTCTTTATAAACAACAGGCTCCAATTCTAAAAAGTACAATCATGACTCCAAGCTAAGAAACTGAAAGTTATCAGTGAGGTAAGCGCTAAGTCCCCCATGTTGCCAAACATGACCCTCTTAGAAATTTCTGTTCTTGGATGTAAACCAGGGGTCATAGGCTTATTTATCAAGAAGAAGGCCATATCAGCAAGACCTGACCTTGTAGACCACACAAGGGTGTAACTCAGACTTTACTGAAATGGGTAGTATGCCTCTTTAACAAGTGTCCTTTTAGCTAAAAGTAATACAGTGCCTGTTGGTTAAGAGCTAGGGGAACATATACTTTTAATTTGGGCAAACATACATGGAACACATATGTGGCGAGCTAGGGAAGGATGCATGAAAGTGGAGCTCCTGGTTACACTAACTACCAAGACAAAGCACTCACTCCTCTCAGGACAGACCTTTCCCTCCCTAACTCATTTTGACTGTGACATAGGAACTCACAACCTAGCTCCCCCTCCTGTCTCAGTTTCTTAGCCACTTGCCCTGGAGTCACTTAGGAGGTATCTGCTCAAGGTTCCTTTGTGGGGGAATGTCCAATCCCCTTGACTGGTCATGGTGTCCAATCAAGTTTTCTTTGAGGGTGTTGGTCACTGTCCAAACTCAGCCATCACTCCAGTCCAACTCAGGAAATATTTATACTCATTCATTCATTTATTCATCATCATTCAGAATAGCCTAGAGCTTAAAAAGTCTGGGTCCTGGATACTGACAACTCTACAGTTGAATCTTGGTTGTATAATTTTATACAAGTTTTAAACGTCTTTGAACTTCCTCTTACTCATCTGCAAAGATATCATGAAGCCACCGATTGCCAGGATTAAGTGGGATAATCACTGTAAAAAACTGTGTCTGTCACTTAATAAGCACTTATCCAAAGGGGTTGGAATAGGCAAACACTGAGGCCAAGACTTAATTCTCAAGACAATTCAAAAAGGAGGTCTGTAGTTCAATTGGAGATCCCTGTAGGTACACACTGATAAGGTTTTATCACCAAATAACTTTGAGAATATTAAAGTATGCCAAATTAGATACACTTCTCTCCTCAAAACTGCTCTGAATATTTAATAAACTAATATGCAGTTACTTTCTAAGGGTAGGTAGTAGGAAGCATCTCCTCAATTTTCTTTTCATCCAAGGAATAATTTTACAAAGGAACATTTTGAAGAATTATTATTCCTATGAAAAATAGTTTGGTAAATAATTATCTGCTGGATATGACATTTTTCTATAGTTTGATGAAGAAAAAAAAAAATCCAGGCTAGGGCTAGAGTTTTAGGTTCCCAAAACTCATTTATAATTTGCTTTGGGTAATTTAGCATTTTAAATAATAATCATAATAATAGTAATAACAAAAATAATATGAGAACTAAATATATAGCACTTATATTCCGGACTTTGTGCCAAGTACTTTACACATTGTAATACTTTTAGGTATTTAGAAATATTTCATCTGCCTAAAAAGAGGCTGTACCATAGAATGTCAAAGATGGAATTCCATCAAGTTTAACATGACTTTTTTCTGAAGTTTGTAATGCTCTATAAAATGATAGGGTTACGACTAAGATTCTTATGGGATTCCCTGGTGGCTAAGACCAGTAAAGAACTTGCCTGCTGCGCCAGAGACCTGGGTTCAGTCCCTCGGTTGGGAAGATCCCCTGGAAAGGAAATGGCAACCCCCTCTAGTGTTCTTGGAATGTCAACCCACTCTAGTATTCTTGCCTGGAGAATTTCATGGACGGAAGGGCCTGATGGGTTGCGGTCCATGGGGTTGCAAAGAGTTGGACATGCCTGAGCAACTAACATCCACGCACACACATCAGGACTAAGTTTCATGTCTGTTGGCCCCTTGCACCCCAGTCTCTGAATCTGCGACACCACCTGGTGTTTTTTCCAGAGATCTAAATATTTAAAGTAGTTCAGAGCGGTCACTTCACTCAACTACACTTTTCTACCATTATGAGGTCTTTTAAAATTCCACACTATAACTTATTATTTTTCCAACATTAATGATTTGAAATAAGTCCTACAAACAGCATTCAGCTGTTCAAAATTTTCCTCTACTGAAAATGTTCACCCAAAGAATGTGATTTAAGACTGTGACCTTACAAATGTTGCATTTTCTTATCTCAAATCAAAAGGGAAATGATGAGCAAAGAGGCTTTACAAATATTTTTTGTTTCCTCCTAGTGTTCTTTTGAACTCTTGACTCCAGGCTCTTTGAGAAAGAAGCATGATGGTGGATATGAAGGTTCTCTAATGGGACCAAGTGGTGGGACAAGATTTCTTACCTTTCCAGCTCTGTTCTGGAGGGACCACCAAGGTGAGATGTGATTTTTAATCTCTGGGCCTACTGTGATCTTGGCCTTTCTGCGTAAACTGTCAACAAGGGTGCTAACGACTGCTAACTGTTATGGAAAAAAACAGGAGTCCAGGCAGAACTGAGCTGAGCTAACTGCTTCATTTCGCTGGAAGCACTAAATCACTTTCTGCGGCCAGCAGCTTTCATCTAACCTCAGCGTAAGCCGGGTTGAACCAATGACCCACGAGGCAGAGTTACCAAGCATCACATTACCAAGCCAGGAGGTCTGGGATCACACAGCCTGGTTTACATCTCTCAGGCTGTGCCCCACTAATGACACCACTCACACTGAGCTGGGTTTTTCCTCTGGTCTGTGAGCTTAGTGTCACCTTTCACTGTTGCGTCCTTTTAAAGGGTGAAATCTGCCACTGGAAACTACAATGGTTCATTAGATGATCCGCACTGTATTATATTGTATGAATTTAGAAACTATTATCTTCTTTCCACCCTTTGTCTTATACTAAGTCGCTTACATGATTTAGAGAGGTAGACAGATAAATTTTGTGGAAAAGCTTAAAAGCCTCTTAGTTTGAAGACCAGCAAAAGTTCTCTAGGAACTATTACTTTGAAGTGTTTATATTCAAAAAGTGTCACTGCTGTCACGAGGACCACTCACTTTTTTTTACGAATTCCAGTGAATTCATACTATATCATTTGAATGAGTGTGACATAAACTAAAGGTTTCCTCATACAGCCTAAATATTTAAGGACAATTTTCCAGAGAATTCTTTTTGAATACTCATGACCCTTGGCAGCGGTATGGGTAAATGTTTAACGACTGACTATGTGAGGGAACGCATGCGCTGATTTGTAGCCTTCGCCTATTTCTAAGGTGGCCTATCGATAATCATGAAAAGCAGAGTTAGGACCAGGTGTACAGAACAACATTACATAGTGCTCCCACCATATGGATGCAACGGATGCACAATCTCAAGAGCCTTGGTAACAGTAAATATAATAAAATAATTTGAAAATGTAGTAAAGTAATATGTACAGTAAATTCTATAGTATTAGCAGGGGTAATATTGTTAATGGTATTAGTATTATTTATTAATTTTATTATTAATGTTATTACCACTAATATTATTAGTATTAAAGCTAAAATGAGTCACAAAGGTACAAAAGGATTTACCTTTATTTTTAATATAATTAATTTGATTACAGATTTCTAAAATTTAATTCTTAATACTGACTAGGTTTGGTCACCTGTTTACAAATTTCCTGACATTTTAACAGTTGGTTTTTGCAAATTGGTGTGCAGTGGCTCCAGACACCCCTGGTGAAGAAATGGACATGGAAAGGGCATTGGGGTGGAAGGCAGTTGATCTAGGAAGTGCATGGCAGTTAAGGATGAAGGTTCAGAAGCTAGACTGCCTAATCCTCTGCTGCCCCTTCTCCTTTCGCCCTCAGTCTTTCCCAGCAGCAGGGTCTCTTCCAATGAGTTGGCTCTTGGCATCAGGTGGCCAAGGTGCTGGAGCTTTAACTTCAATATCAGTCCTTCCAATGAGTATTCAGGGTTAATAGCTATCACATAGAGTGTTCAGAATATAAATATTACAACACATTCAACATAGTGTCTGTAACAATGTAGGCATACAATAAATGGTAGCTAGTAATAATAATATTCTCATAACCTACGGACTACATTCTATTATTATTACAATTAAAAAATTAGTAATAATAATTGTAATAATAATAGAGTGTAGTCTATAGCTTGTGAAAATATATTTACACTTTTCAAAATATGCTTACCATATTGCTCAGTGCATTACATATGGTAATTAGTGAAAGCTATTATTCTTACATAATAGAAATAGGTAATAGGTATTTGCCATTGATATTTAGCATTTACTATCAATTCACTGTTGAGAATGGTTTGGTGGGTCAGGGTGGAGATCAGAGAACAATTGAGAATACAGAGCTCCAAAGTGTTTTTTGGAAAGAACTGCTATTGTGTTTTCATCTCAGGTGGAAGGAAGCGAAAATCTTTTCTTGAGGGGGAGGTCCAGCAGGGTTCCTGCAGCTGGAACAGGTTAGACCTTGCAAACACTGGGTTATGAGGTGTTACTATTGTGAGAAAGAGGTGTTAGACTAGCACTGGCATGAGATGGCAATGGTCGCAATTATTCTCTCTAGTCTAATGGAATTGAATTGGAACAATCAGATCTTTGTGGGGAATCTGTTGAAAGCTGTGGGGGTTTGGTTGTTGTCATTTGTTTACTTGCCAATCCCATGTCTCTTGCTATCTTAAAACACATTTTGCTTCTTCTGTGAGACATCAGTGTATACTGTTAACTGTAACTGCGTCCAAAACATTATCAAATTATTAATGATCCCATTTGTCATGTCTTTGTGTTTATCCATTGCACTTACAATGAATCATTTTAATAATTTCTTAAAATATCATCCTCAAGTCAGTCCATATGGTCTTCTGATCTCATACTCAGTAATAAACACAGAGACATATGGTTAAAAAATAAAGTATCTCAGGATGCTCCAGTCCCTTTTTCTGTTGCCCCTCAAAGGAACAGACTGAGCTGATCCAAAAGGCCAGATAGGAAATCAAAGTGATCTCATCTTCTCTCTTGGCATCAGCTGCCACCTCCTTGGGGAATAATTACTTAATGAACTCAGGCTTCCCCCTTCAGTGGCTTCAGAAAACACAGGGCTAGATTTTCAGGACAAATTCAGCATTCATGCCAGCTCATACCTGAGAACAGAGAAGTTTAGTTGATGTGGTTCTATTGAATGATGTCAAGAAATTTGATTTTGGGTGAAGCATTTTTCTGGACCATCTGAGGCTGAGCTCAAACACAGAGTGGACTTCTCAATGAAGTTAGACAATCTGATTACAGTCATTGAAATATAAGGAAGGCCCCAAAAGATAAATAAAATGACCATATAAAGGACATACCTGTGTGCATATGCAACTAGACACTGAGGAATATGAATATGTGTGTGTCTGGGTATGGATGTGCTGAACACCATCAAATTTCAGCAGTCTTAATCAAAAATGCCAACTAGAATAATAAGGACATTCCATTGTGCTCATTAAACTTGAAAGGTAAAGTAAATAATGATGATGTTTAGTGAATTTAGTGAAAATTATAGTGAAAGGATCATTCTTAAATACTGCATACAAGAAAGGCAACTTTTACCATCTTTTTAAATGTTATTTAGAAATGGGAATCAAACAAAAGTCAAACAGGCAAAAAAAAAAAAATCAAACAGGCCTCAAAATATATGCAATAAATGTTATTGCATACAGTAATTTAGCTTTGACTCTGTGCTTGGAAAATACGAAGATAATTATGACTGAAAAATTTATAGTATTGAAAACAATGAAAACTACATAAAATCCAACATTAGCAATAAAAATAATGTTTTTATGGTATTTTTGATATGTAAATTACTCTGGGTAAAATTGTAAGAGTGAAAACTCTATAGGGAACTTCTTGACCTTAGCTATATTAAAACATGAAGAAAATATCCAAGAATGAAGTTATTTATTGCCAACGGCATTATGAGTCATTTTCTTTTGGGTATTTCTTTAATATTCTGCATAAACTATATGGTCAGAAAAATGAAAGTAATTTTTAAAAAGGGATACTGAATGCTCATTTGTAACACCATCATGAAATGCGTGTTGAGAGACACTATAGAGAAAACCAAGTATATAAAGAGATAGAAAATATTGGAGTAAATCGAGTTGACTTTTTCCAGAGTCAAAGTAACTCCTTTTTTTCTCATTAATTGCAAAATTACTTTTAAAAAAAAAAGTAATTTCACTTTCAAATATCCAGAGATCTCAGTCTGAGGTACATGGAGTCAAAGCAGGGGGGAAAAAAAGAAGAAAAGATGTCATTTTTAAGGAGTGTGGTTTCAAATGGGTTTGGCTCACTTGAAAATGTGTCTTTGAAATGTGTTTAGAATTTCAAGACAAGGAAGAACTGTCACCTCATATTGCTTGTGAATCACTTCACATCTGGTCCTTCTGCCCTGGGATAAGACTGGAGCAGGGAAAGGAAGACATTAAAGATCAGGAACATTGCTTTGCAATCAGATCTCAGATTTCTTTTTCTTTTCCTTACTTACCATATTAAAACACACACACACACATAAATCATGTTTTTTCATTCGTGGGAACTGAGCAGCATCACATTACTCTGCAGTTCTTGTTCAGTCAGTCCCCCAAGGAGGTAGCATTAAGTTGGGGGTAGTATGATGAACATGGTTAAAAAAAAAACACAACTCAATTAACCAGCTTCATCTCAGTGTCTTTGAAGGTTCCCCCTGCTTATTTGAGTGCTAAAATCAAGAACTGAGTGCCTTCTTACAATTGAAACGTCACGATTTAGACCAGCTAACCTTTAAAAATAAAGAAATAAAGTCAAGGCTCAGAACAGAAGTTTTATATCAACAGATATTATTGGCTTTGTTAAAGTTTAGTTTTGTTTTTAATTCTCATGATTTTATTTTGGAGTGGTAGTCTTTTTCTTTTTCTTACGGCATAGGCAACATTTAAAATACTTTTCTGTCTGGGCTGGAAATGTCCAGTACAACTCAGGGTAATAGTAACTGTTGGCACAAGGAAAGGGCAAGTCCAGTGAGATGGAGGCCATGAAGATGGATTTTTCTTTTCTTTTTTTAACAATCGTGTCTTCTTTTTTCCCTTCCTTCTGTGTGGTGTCTTTCATACATTCAGTACATCTTTGCTCAGCTTTGTAGCTACTCATTTTGAAATAATTGTTTCCTTGGGACTTTTGAGATGAAAGAACATAGCTTGTCTCCCTGAAAAAATAAACAATGTGACTTTTCTAGTTGTCATCTTTCCTCCCCTTCCTTCCTCTTTTTCTTTCTTTTTTTCAGTCACCTATTAACAATCTCCTATTATATTTTTATCAAAGAGCTAGATGCTGGAAATGTAAGAGGGAACAGGATAAGATCTTAAGCCTTAAAGACTTTAGAGTGAGCTAGAGGTCACAGAAAAGCGAGGAGACATTTACCAAAGAGTGTGATCATTGCCATCTTTAGTAGGGGGAAATCCAGTGGCTGTAAAAGCATCCAGTGTGGACATTTAACTCAGACTTGGGAATAGAGAGAAACGGTCATATTTGCTATCATTCAAATTGTTGAATTGATGGGACTTGGGTTTGGAAGAGAAAGAGAAATGAGGCATTAAGGATGCCTCCTAACATTCAGAGAGTAAAGAGAGAGAGAAAGAAATGACATGCCCATATTATAATTTTGCGTGCATGTTAAGTCGCTTTAATAGTGTCCAACTCTTTGTGACCCTATAGACTGTGGCCCACCAGGCTCTTCTGTCCATGAGATTTTCCAGGCAAGAATACTGGAGTGGGTTGCCAGGCCCTCCTCCAGGGGATCTTCCCAAACCAGGGATTGAACCCTGATCTTTTAAGTCTCCAGGTCTTTACCACTAGTGCCACCTGGGAATTAGTATAAAGAATGAGTTGGAGAAAGATACGATTGAATACAGAAAGTCCAGTTGGGATTCCTTTATATTAATCCAAGCAAAAGATAACTGTGGTCTGAACAATAGGGGTAGTATTAATCATGAATAGATTTTAAAGGTATTTAAAAAGTGGAATATGAGAACTTGGCAACTAACTAGTTGTAGGTGTTGGGGAAAGAAGAAAGAGTCAGTAATGAAGACTTATAAGGGTTATGGCTTAAGCAACTGAAACACTGATGAATCAATTCATTAAAATTCAGAGCACAGATGACAATGCAGTTTGTGGAGGATAAGAATATGAGCTCAGTTTTAGAAATATTGAGCATAAGATTTTGATCAGATATCTAAACAGAGATATATAATATGAAAGTGAATATAAAGGCTTGATATTCAGAAGTCTATCTGGACTATAAAAACTTGTTCAGCAACCTAGATGTGATTGAAGTCAAAAGAACATCTGAAATCACTCAAAGAAAATATAGAAATTGAGAAGATGTATTAGGAGAGAGTTCTAAGAAATACCAAGGAAAAAGTTCATTTCAAGGAGATGATATTAGTGTCCAAGGGGCTATTGATGACCGTCAGAATCAGGTTCAGTAGTGTAGCAGAACCCAGATGGCAAGATGCTGAGAACCAAGGAGCTCAATAAGCTGTAGATATCTTCATCAGATGATTCATGTATATTTTGTGGACAGATATAATTGTAATAAGCTGAATTCTCTGAGTTGTTTTGGAACAGGTTAGCAAATGCCATTTGTACTTGACAGCAAAAAATATTTCTCTTTTCAATTTTTCAATAACAGATTGTTAAAATTACATCATTTTAGTTCTTTTAATATTTCTGATGATACAACCTGGTGAGGGTAAGAGACTAGTTAATTAAGAACTTTACTATGCTTTTTAGTGTGGGCATTTGCTAAACTTCATGTTGTATAAAATCATTTGTTTTGATTGGCCTCTGAATAGGAAAGAAAGGAAAATAAATGAGTATTTATTTCTACTCAGGATGAGATAAGTGGTGTTCTCTAACACAAAATGAAATACTTAATTATCAAGTGCAATGAACAATGTGGAGTTTTCTCTAACAGTAAAATATTCAGTCACTAGAGATTGATAAAGATTAGTAAACAAGACAATACAAATAGATTCCCATAAATCTTCAGGAATGCAGTGCTTCTCAAAGAAGAAAAAAAATCAATGGTTATTTTTCCTTCTTCAAATAATAAATATTAATACATTATGGCTGAAGTAAATTACAGTATTTAGTTTTCCAAAGATGACGTGGGAATATACCGTTAAGTGGAGAGTGTGACCAGCTGTTTCCTCAGGATAGAAAAGTCCCAAAAGTAATTTTAAAATGCTTCTACTTTTACACAGAAAGATTTTGGAGGCAAGCTCATTTTATGATTACTTTTGAAATTTCATGGATATTGAAATTGTTCCAATTTTGACTGTCAGATTTCAAAGAGGAATATTTACTTTCTTTATTGAATTTAAAGTTTGCTATTCTTCAGGATATCAATTCTTGATCCAGAAAAGGAAGATAGTTCCCTTTTCTTTGCTTATATGGTGGATTTTATCCAAAAATCTCAAAATATTAATACTGTGTACAAGTTAACTCACAGTTCAGTCCTTCTAATATTTTGAATGAGGATTAATGAGACTCCTATTCCACATATGGTAACATGGAGTTTCTGGAAATCTTGGATGAAGTGAATGAGACATGACATAGCTGCCAGCAAGTTTGCAGATGAGCCAAAAATAGCAAACACCATTTCTACTTTACTGTTTTAACCACCAGGCCCACGCAAAAATTCATAGATATTTAAATAATTAAAACTACAGACTAAAATACGGTCTAGAAGGACATTTTTGACTCCAAGTCGGCCTGTGTGTGAACCTGAAAAAATCTCCCTGATGGTCTCAATGGTCTCATTTCCCCATCTGAGGTGAATTGATTTTTAAGATTCCTTCTCAATCTGCTATTTTAATTCTCTGTAGAGCTTACCCTGGAAAGGGGGCCTTGCCTGAAAATAAGAATCGTTTAAAATATTTATGGAAATAGTGAAGCAGGATGGTGCTGTGGGTTTCTTCATGCTTCTCCTTAGCAATATTGACTGAATTCTGCCTCTTTTCCAGTAGCCCTCAAATCTAGCTCTTATTCCTTTAAAATTGCTATTTCCTTAACTCCTTTCCAACAAAGTCAGTTACAAGTAAAGCCAGTTATGTTACTCCTCGCTGGAATCCATCTTGGCTGAGCTATTCATTCACTGCCACCAAGGACCCTGAGTCAGGTCAGTTGGCCAGAGACAACCCAGAAACTAATCATCTCCATAAAACCCGAGATTGTGAGCCATGTTCTTCTGGCTTCTTCTGGGTTCCTTTACCATCCTGCTCTTTGCCTGGGCACCCCTCCCCATAATGTCTCTTGCTTTGTCAGGAAAAAATTCAGTCAGTTATATTATTCTCTATATCACTACATGATTAACTTCATTCTTTTATCTTTTCCACAGGAATAAAAATCACAGGTAAATGAAAGCAGAGTGGTGAAGAAGGCAGGTTCTAGAAACATACTAACTAGGAATAAAACACAGCTTGGGATTTATTTGGCATGTGACTTTGGATATAATAGATATCCTGGCTCTGCCTCCTCTTTTTTTTTTTTTTTATCTTATTTTTTCTTTCTTTTTGATAGATACATACCTAGACTCCATTGTAAGCCAGCCTTTGTATCAATGACTGGAAACCTACAATCTACTTTTGCCAGAATCCATTGCCACTAAACCATTCAATATCACAGTAATCCAAGTCTATGCCCCAACCAGTAATAATGAAGAAGCTGAAGTTGAACGGTTCTATGAAGACCTACAAGACCTTTTAGAACTAACACCCAAAAAAGATATCCTTTTCATTATAGGGGACTGGAATGCAAAAGTAGGAAGTCAAGAAACACCTGGGGTAACAGGCAAGTTTGGCCTTGGAATACGGAATGAAGCAGGGCCAAGGCTAATAGAGTTTTGCCAAGAGAATGCACTGGTCATAGCAAACACCCTCTTCCAACAACACAAGAGAAGACTCTACACATGGACATCACCAGATGGTCAACACCAAAATCAGATTGATTATATTCTTTGCAGCCAAAGATGGAGAAGCTCTATACAGTCAGCAAAAACAAGACCGGGAGCTGACTGTGGCTCAGATCATGAGCTCCTTATTGCCAAATTCAGACTTAAATTGAAGAAAGTGGGGAAAACCACTAGACCATTCAGGTATGACCTAAATCAAGTCCCTTATGATTATACAGTGGAAGTGAGAAATAGGTTTAAGGGACTAGATCTGACAGATAGAGTGCCTGATGAACTATGGATGGAGGTTTGTGACATTGTACAGGAGACAGGGATCAAGACCATCCCCATGGAAAAGAAATGTAAAAAAGCAACAAAATGGCTGTCTGGGGAGGCCTTACAAATAGCTGTGAAAAAAAAGAAGTGAAAAGCAAAGGAGAAAAGGAAAGATATAAGCATCTGAATGCAGAGTTCCAGAGAATAGCAAGGAGACATAAGAAAGCCTTCCTCAGCGATCAATGCAAAGAAATAGAGGAAAATAACAGAATGGGAAAGACTAGAGATCTCTTCAAGAAAATTAGAGATACCAAGGGAACATTTCATGCAAAGACGGGCTCGGTAAAGGACAGAAATGGTATGGACCTAACAGAAGCAGAAGATATTAAGAAGAGGTGGCAAGAATACACAGAAGAACTGTACAAAAAAGATCTTCATGACCCAGATAATCATGATGGTGTGATCACTGACCTAGAGCCAGACATCCTGGAATGTGAAGTCTAGTGGGCCTTAGGAAGCATCAATACGAACAAAGCTAGTGGAGGTGCTGGAATTCCAGTTGAGCTCTTTCAAATCCTGGAAGATAATGCTGTGAAAGTGCTGCACTCAATATGCCAGAAAATTTGGAAAACTCAGCAGTGGCCACAGGACTGGAAAAGGTCAGTTTTCATTCCAGTCCCAAAGAAAGGCAATGCCAAAGAATGCTCAAACTACCACACAATTGCACTCATCTCACGCTAGTGAAGTAATGCTCAACATTCTCCAAGCCAGGCTTCAGCAATACGCGAACCGTGAACTTCCAGATGTTCAAGCTGGTTTTAGAAGAGGCAGAGGAACCAGAGATCAAATTGCCAACATCTGCTGGATCATAGAAAAAGCAAGAGAGTTCCAGAAAAACATCTATTTCTGCTTTATTGACTATGCCAAAGCCTTTGACTGTGTGGATCACAATAAACTGTGGAAAATTCTGAAAGAGATGGGCATATCAGACCACCTGACCTGCCTCTTGATAAACCTATATGCAGGTCAGGAAGCAATAATTAGAACTGGACATGGGACAACAGACTGGTTCCAAATAGGAAAAGGAGTACGTCAAGGCTATATACAGTTAAATAAGTTAAGCCTTATTTAACTTCTATGCAGAGTACATCACAAGAAACACTGGGCTGGAAGAAACACAAGCTGGAATCAAGATTGCTGGGAGAAATGTCAATAACTTCAGATATGCAGATGACATCACCCTTATGGCAGAAAGTGAAGAGGAACTAAAGAGCCTCTTGATGAAAGTGAAAGAGGAGAGTGAAAAAGTTGGCTTAAAGCTCAACATTCAGAAAATGAAGATCATGGCATCTGGTCCCATCACTTCATGGGAAATAGATGGGGAAACAGTGGAAACAGTGACAAACTTTATTTTGGGGGGCTCCAAAATCACTGCAGATGGTGATTGCAGCCATGAAATTAAAAGACGCTTACTTCTTGGAAGGCAAGTTACAACCAACTTAGACAGCATATTCAAAAGCAGAGACATTACTTTGCCAACAAAGGTCTGTCTAGTCAAGGCTATGTTTTTTTCCTCTGATCATGTATGGCTGTGAGAGTTGGACTGTGAAGAAAGCTGAGTGCTGAAGAATTGATGCTTTTGAACTGTGGTGTTGGAGAAGACTCTTGAGAGTCCCTTGGACTGCAAGGAGATCCAACCAGTCCATTCTAAAGGAGATCAGTCCTGGGTGTTCTTTGGAAGGACTGATGCTGAAGCTGAAACTCCAATACATTGGCCACCTCATAGAAGAGTTGACTCATTGGAAAAGACTCTGATGCTGGGAGGGATTGGGCGCAGGAGGAGAAGGGGACGACAGAAGATGACTTGGATGGATGGCTCACTGACTTCATGGACATGAGTTTGAATGAACTCTGGGAGCTGTTGGTGGACAGGGAGGCCTATTGTGCTGCAATTCATGGGGTTGCAAAGAGTTCAACTAGACTGAGAGACTGAACTGAACTGAACTGAACTGATTGCCTTTAATCTTCTCATTTAAATTCCTTTAATGAGATATATTTGCATGAGGATTTAGAGGCAGAAAATGAATAGAAATTAATAAAGCTCCTCCTCCAGGAATAGATAGATGCATGAGCTTTGGTTGTAGACAAATTTGAGGTTTTGCCAGTGGCTTTAGTGAGTTCCCTTGAGAATTACCATCTTGGTGTCATAGGTAACTGATATCATTGGCAGTGGTTTCCAACAATGTGTTTAATACCTTGGTTTTTAAAAAGAAAACAGTAGTTTCACTTAATTTTGCTTCATCATATTTTCAACAGCTTTGTAAGCACCTAAATCCCTGAATTCAATGCCTTCCAACTTGAGTGCTTTCTGTTGTCCTAACTAGTCCCTGGTTTATATATATATTTTTCTTCTCCTGCTTATTGAATTGTATCTCAGACTACTAAGTAAGGAAGGGAGGATATAAAATAATAGTAATATTTGTAATAGTAATAGTAACAGTAATAACTGTTAACATTTAGATCTGTATCCAAATGTCTTCTTTTTAGTGAGGCCTTCCTAACTACTTTATCTAAAATTTCAACTCTGCTTCCATTTCCCCAGTCTT
Source organism: Bos indicus (assembly GCF_029378745.1). Classification (NCBI taxonomy): domain Eukaryota; kingdom Metazoa; phylum Chordata; class Mammalia; order Artiodactyla; family Bovidae; genus Bos; species Bos indicus. The sequence goes on along the minus strand of NC_091773.1, from coordinate 18,794,521 downwards.
TGAAAATACACTTAGCATTTTTCACTGTTTTGCCTAATAGATATTTTGTTTATCATATTTCTTTCTTGGAATTTATTAATGAACTCATGAAGATGAATATTTTTTATCATTTATTTCACTGGTGAATCATTAGTTCTTCAGTGTTTGGTTTGTACTGCATGTGAGCATGCTCAGTTGCTAAGTTGCATCCAACTATTAATGACTCCGTGAACTGTAGACTGCTAGGCTCCTCTGTCCATGGGGTTTCCAAGGCAAGAATAGTGGAGTGGGTTGCCATGTCCTTCTCCAGGGGAATCTTCCTGACCCAGAGATCCAACCCATGCTTCCTGCATTGACATGTGAGTTCTTTACCACTCAGCCACCAGGGCAGTTCTTGGTTTGTAGTAGGTATTCAATAAGTATTTAATTAGTGAATGAATTGAGTACTTACTAGGTACCAGACTTTATTCTACATGCCATATGTATGTCATCTGATTTAATTCTTATAAAAAATTAAAACTTCTTGAATGACTATTACTATTATGTCCAATTTACAAGAGCAAAGTCTTAGACATAAAAGTGGTGGAGCAAAGCTTTGAACTCAGGGCATTTGTTATGATATCATACTGAACATCTACTCTTTCTCTGATATTGAACTAGGCACTTGAAATTGTCTTGAAATCTCATAAGGATACCATCATGTATGTATATTTATTCCATTTATAAAATGAGATAGTTGAGCTTTAGAGAAATTAAGGAATTTTTACAAGTTGATACAGCAGCTTACTGTCATAGCTCAAATCCTCACCCAGCTCTGTCTGCCACTAAAATCCCAGGACTGTACATTTTACCAAACTAGGGAATGTTTTCAAAGATCATCACAAGCTTCACTCTCAGATTTGGATAAAACATATAAAGAAAAGTTACAGATAACTGCCCATGAGAAAAAACAGAGCAATAGGTTTAAATCTGCATATGCTTTTATTAGCACAGACACATTTTACTACAAGGGGGGTCTTCTTGTCATATGTTAATACTATCTCGGTTATAGCATATCATTTTCATTAAGCAATAACTGTTTCCAGGGTGTGAGCCCATTTAGCTTATAATAGGACACAGTGTAAATACCATGCCCCCAATTCCAAAGCTCAGCAAAACAAAACAGCTGCCGAACACGAGGCATTTTTATAGGATGAATGAACAGCTCAGATTGTTAGAGAAAGGCCAATTTTATGAAACCACAGTGCAAAGAGCAAGTTGGGCCCTACTTATTCTTCTTTCTTTCATTAGGAAAAAAAAATAAAGAAAAAGAATAAAAACCATAGGATGTAGACAGTAGGATCTCTTAGAATATCTCTGGTTATGAATGTTTCTTTAGAAGATACCCAGCCCTTCATTCAGTAATCATGTAAGAGGGAGAGTTTAGCCAAGAGGAGGGATAAGATGCTTGAAATAGGCACTGTAATTTCCACTAGGGTGTGGAAGGAGTTTATTAGGCACAGGATAACTACAAATAGAAGTTCTTCATTGACTGCAGTCACCATTTGCATGGGAGAGGAGGATATGATTCAGAAATGAGCTGTCCATTCTCTCCACCATCCCATCCCCTCCCAAATAAGGCCCAGGTTTTCACATTCTAGCCTCTAGAATATGCTAACTGGGAACTTGTGTGTAAGAAAATGATTTTTCTTCTTTATTAAAAGTACTGATACCTCATTGATCACTACTGCAGCCCTAATCAAATGCAGCAAGCTTTTAGACCATCTTGTGTGGTGTTTACTTCTGCCATAATCATGTTTTCAGCGTGACAATTATTTCATCAGTAGGCACAAAAGCATGTCAGTATATAAGAAAACATTTTTTCTCTATATAATAATCCTGTTGTTGAATGTGGTCAGTCTTTGAGGGTTTTTACGTAATGGAAAACTGGAGTCTTTAGGAATAAGTGTAGTTTAGCATCCAGATATGTAGAAAGAATCTTAGACTGAGAATCATAAGACCTAAATCCTGACCTTGACTGTTCCACTAATTAAGAGTGTAACCTCAGATAATTCATTTAAACGTTCAGTCCTCAGAATCTTCTTTTATAAAAGATAAAGTCTTTAAGTCCTAAAAGTGTATTATTTTATTTCATCACAAACTGAGGGAAAAAAAAACAGGGCATAGTAAAAAAAAAAAAAACCAAAAACAATTCAATGTTAGACAAATCAAAAAGTTCATTTAACAAGTCAGAGTTTTATGTAAATCACCAGAACAATTTCTTTTTTTCATTCATGTCAGATCAAGGATGGCCAAATAAAGCCCAAATGTAGAATAGTTTATAAAACTGAGTAAATAAGAATAATAATACCTGAGCTTAATTATGAAAAGTTTTGTAAAATCAGATGAGTCTAGGGCTTTGTAGGTTGATGTCTTTTATTGTTTATAACAAGAAACAGGATCTATGATGCAGTGCTCCTGTATTTATCTATAGGAATTGAGAACTAGGATCTTTATTTGTTTTTACAAAGGATTAGCCATTATAATCATGAGATAAAATTTAACAGCATAGAGCAAAGTCATATGCTCTATTTCTCACTGAAACAGACTATAAATTAGGGCAGATTTTTGGGTTCCTGGAATTATATTAAATTTTTAAATATTGGTAAAGTCATTCAGATGAATTGTATTTATAAGAGACAATGGTTTGGTAAAATCAACTGTATAATGGATTTGAGAAGCAAAAGATATATCTACTCAAAGGTGAATAGTAACTTGTCTGCTCCTGAACTGTTTCTGCTGCTTCTCACAGGCATAGTGAATTTGAGTTCAAATATCTTAAAGAATATTAAGAAGAGATGGCAATTACGGCAAACACCATATGTACTATGCTTTTTGTAAACTGGCCTTTTTGAATTTGTCAAATAGCTTGGAACAATTAGGTGGTGTGTAAAGCTAAAATACCTTCTCATGCTTTGGCATTAAGGACCTTCCGTGGTTCCCAATTGGTGGTAATCACAGGGTGTGTTTGCACAGTTCAGACTTGGGTAGAATACTTTCTTCAGAGGGAAATTTTGAGTGGTTTCCCAGGTTTTTTTAATCACTAAAATATGTTTTTTTTTACTTGATGCATATTAACTTGTGTCATTGTGCTACAATTAAATGTGTACAGCTTGGCAATTATTTTTTTCTCTTTGAAAACATTTCTGTTTGTTTATTCTTTCTCTGTGGCTCAGAGGAAATCCAATCCATGTTGGAATAAGGCTTTTCAAGACATGGAGATAATTTGGTGGTGAGATGGATTCCACATTATTCCCATGACCTTTCCCACTTCCACCTCCTTTCTTGTACATTCATTTCATCACAGAGGTGGAAATTAAAACAATACAGTTATGTGTTGGAGATCTAAAATAAAACCTAAGTACGCTTGTGAATTTAAATTGGCAACATGAACATGTGCTGATGAAGGGACGCTCGAAATTACCAGCATCACACAATTATACAAAAATACTATAATCCTTGTAAAGTAGTAAATCACAATCTCTGTTTAGGAATGTATTTTTAAATAATTTGAGATAAACTCAACATGAAATCTAGAAAGAAATGCTATTGGAGTGACTCAAAGAGCTCTATAACTTTACTTGCATTTGTCTTGTTTTATATGGTAAGAATAGCTTTGCTTACACCAAAATATGCCTGAAGGCTAGCTTCAGGAAGTAGTAACTGAGTCAGAGTATGGTGTGTTCTTAGTCTCTGCCGTTTTATGGAGGAACACAGGGGATCATGGGAGAGAGACTCTCCTAATAGAGACTCTTAAGTTGGTAGATTAGCCAACATATTTATTTGATTTTTTTGTTCATGTTCTATCTTTTAATTTTAATCAATATAATGAACTTACCATCTACAACATCTAAATTCCTTGTGGATATACAAACACAGGCTGCCATCTTTCTAGGTTGAGGTCACCCGACGAAGGGGGAACAATCTGTAGGTGACCTTTGGAGAGGCAGTAACCTCTCTGATAGTTTGTAATATGTGAAACATGTGAGAATGTTCTGGAATGACAACTCAGCGTTTTTCCTGTCCTTCAAAATGTAACTTAGAAAAAGTTAAGGACTACTTAGGTACAGTTTAACCACCTGGTTCAAGGTTCTCAAATTTTGTGTGTTGAGTTACTTCTTTATTCCTCATCCCACAAGTCCTTTGGAGTATATTCTGGTAGAAGTACCTGCTGACTGAGAAATGCAAGTGGGAAAGCAAAGAACAGCATAGAGTGAGGACATGTGCACTACTCTCTGCCCATATCTGTGGCTTTTCCCTTCGCTTTCCTTATAGGAAACTCCCCAGGATCCAGAAGAAGTAAAGAAAAAGTCCGTGGTTTCTATAAAAGAACTCATTATCTTTCACACTGTCCACCAAAGCAGACTTTTAAGAGCCCCTGACCAAGGGAGAAAGGCAGTGTCAGAGGGGTCATGCTTTCTAGGCTATCAAAACGTCTAGGGCTCCCGACCTCATCAGTCCACCTGGAACTACAAAGGCATCCTTGAGATAATATGGGTTCAAATCTCACTCTTTCCAAGTAACTTTCACTTTGTTTTCCTGGAGGATAGTTTTCTATATGTACCAAAGATTCTGACAGAGAATCAAGCCTTATATCATTTGATTTAGATGATTATCTGGGTCGGCTCCAAGTATCGGACGATGCTGTATCTGTACATAATTTAAGATGTGTCAAAGGAACAAGGACACATCACAGTTGGTTCTTCAGGGGCACTTTGCTAACAGACTTGGATCCAGAAAACCAGCCGCTGTGCTGATCTTTCTAAACATCTGGCTTTTGCCACAGTGTCTTTATGTACCACTTTCCCCAATACAAATGCTCTTCAGGGTCCATCGCTGCCACTAAACGATACATCTCAAATTTTATCTATGCACCATCTGGGTGATAATTTTATCAGCGAGAAATAGCATAACACAAGTAGCAGAGTAATTCTTTCCAATCTGTTTTTCAGCAATCCCTTCTATATCCTTCAGATGAAATCTTACCTGCAGGTTCAATAAGAAGAATTAAATAATTTTTAAAGTAGCTTTTGTTTTTTTAAGGATACAGCATTATTATTGTTCAGGTCAGCTAAGTTGTGTCCAACTCTCTGCAACCCCATGGACTGCAACCTGCCAGGCTTCCTTGTCCTTCACAATCTCCCACAGCTTGCTCAAATTCATGTCCATTGAATCGGTGATGCCATCCAACCACCTCATCCTCTGTCACTCCTTCTCCTCTGGCCCTCAATCTTTCCCAGCATCAAGGTCTTTTCCAATGAGTTGGCTCTTCACATCATGTGGCCAAAGTATTGGAGCTTCAGCTTCAGCAACAATCCTTCCAATGAATATTCAGGGTTGATTTCCTTTAGGACTGACTGGTTTGATCTCCTTGCAGTCCAAGGAACTCTCAAGAGTCTTCCTCAGCACCACAGTTTGAAAGCATCAATTCTTTGACACTCAGCCTTTTAGGATACAGTAGCTCCCTAGTTCAGTGGTAAAGAATCCACCTGCCAATGCAGGAGATACAAGGACCTGGATTCGATCTCTGGATTGAGAAGGTCCCCTGGAGGAGGAAATGGCAACCACTCCAGTATTCTTGCCCGGAAAATCCCATGGACAGAGGAGACTGGCGGGCTATAGTCCATAGTGTCGCAAAGAGCTGGACACGACTGAGCGAATGAGCATGAGCAAGCTCCCTAGTTGGTAGAAGTGGAGAGCAAAACTAGGGGAACTTAGTTAGAAAAAAAGATGGACATGTATGCTCTGCTATATTTAAAATGGGTAGTCAACAAGGACCTACTATATAGCACAGGGAATTCTGCTCAATGTTATGTGGCAGCTTGGATGGGAGGTGAGTTTGGGGGAGAATAGATACATGTATATGCATGACTGAATCCCTTCACTGTTCTCCTGAAACTATCACAACATTGTTTATTAATTGGTTATACCCCAATACAAAATAAAAAGTTTAGTTTTTAAAAGTGGTTCTTTGTTAGAGAAATTTAAATTATTTAATGTATGTGTATTGGCTAAAATATTTAGAAGATACTTCCCACACTTACACGAACAGTAAGAATTCAGGGAGTGTTTTTAGTTTATTGCCTACACCCAAAAGATGTCTTAATCTAAATCCCCAAAGATTCTTGTGTCCAGCCCTAAATTCTGAAGGATTCTGGTTATTTGATTCAGCTGTAATGGTGACAGAATCCTGGCTTGGAAATATTGAGTCTACTTCTAGAACATTGCTGTCTGCCTTAAGTGAATTTTCTTGCAATTTATGAATATAGTATCTAAAAGGACAGTGAGCTAAGACTTCCTTGAGCCAATATAACAGGTTGTATGAACAATTTTTGTTTTTGCTTTCTTTTTTTTTTTTTTTTGCTTTTTTTAAAAATTAATTTTATTTTTAAACCTTACATAATTGTATTAGTTTTGCCAAATATCAAAATGAATCCACCACAGGTATACATGTGTTCCCCATCCTGGACCCTCCTCCCTCCTCCCTCCCCATACCATCCCTCTGGGTCGTCCCAGTGCACCAGCCCCAAGCATCCAGCATCGTGCATTGAACCTGGACTGGCATCTCGTTTCATACATGACATTTCACATGTTTCAATGCCATTCTCCCAAATCTTCCCACCCTCTCCCTCTCCCACAGAGTCCATAAGACTGTTCTATACATCAGTGTCTCTTTTGCTGTCTCGTATACAGGGTTATCGTTACCATCTTTCTAAATTCCATATATATGCGTTAGTATACTGTATTGGTGTTTTTCCTTCTGGCTTACTTCACTGTGTATAATAGGCTCCAGTTTCATCCACCTCATTAGAACTGATTCAAATGTATTCTTTTTAATGGCTGAGTAATACTCCATTGTGTATATGTACCACCGCTTTCTTATCCATTCATCTGCTGATGGACATCTAGGTTGCTTCCATGTCCTGGCTATTATAAACAGTGCTGTGATGAACATTGGGGTACACGTGTCTCTTTCCCTTCTGGTTTCCTCAGTGTGTATGCCCAGCAGTGGGATTGCTGGATCATAAGGCAGTTCTATTTCCAGTTTTTTAAGGAATCTCCACACTGTTCTCCATAGTGGCTGTACTAGTTTGCATTCCCACCAACAGTGTAAGAGGGTTCCCTTTTCTCCACACCCTCTCCAGCATTTATTATTTGTAGACTTTTGGATCGCAGCCATTCTGACTGGTGTGAAATGGTACCTCATAGTAGTTTTGATTTGCATTTCTCTGATAATGAGTGATGTTGAGCATCTTTTCATGTGTTTGTTAGCCATCTGTATGTCTTCTTTGGAGAAACGTCTATTTAGATCTTTGGCCCATTTTTAGATTGGGTCATTTATTTTTCTGGAGTTGAGCTGTAGGAGTTGCTTGTATATTTTTGAGATTAGTTGTTTGTCGGTTGCTTCATTTGCTATTATTTTCTCCCATTCTGAAGGCTGTCTTTTCACCTTGCTAATAGTTTCCTTTGATGTGCAGAAGCTTTTAAGTTTAATTAGGTCCCATTTGTTTATTTTTGCTTTTATTTCCAATATTCTGGGAGGTGGGTCATAGAGGATCCTGCTGTGATGTATGTCAGAGAGTGTTTTGCCTATGTTCTCCTCTAGGAGTTTTATAGTTTCTGGTCTTACGTTGAGATCTTTAATCCATTTTGAGTTTATTTTTGTATACGGTGTTAGAAAGTGTTCTAGTTTCATTCTTTTACAAGTGGTTGACCAGATTTCCCAGCACCACTTGTTAAAGAGATTGTCTTTAATCCATTGTATATTCTTGCCTCCTTTGTCAAAGATAAGGTGTCCATAGGTGCGTGGATTTATCTCTGGGCTTCCTATTTTGTTCCATTGATCTATATTTCTGTCTTTGTGCCAATACCATACTGTCTTGATAACTGTGGCTTTGTAGTAGAGCCTGAGGTCAGCCAGGTTGATTCCTCCAGTTCCATTCTTCTTTCTCAAGATCGCTTTGGCTATTTGAGGTTTTTTGTATTTCCATACAAATTGTGAAATTATTTGTTCTAGCTCTGTGAAGAATACTGTTGGTAGCTTGATAGGGATTGCATTGAATCTATAAATTGCTTTGGGTAGTATACTCATTTTCACTATATTGATTCTTCCAATCCATGAACATGGTATATTTCTCCATCTATTAGTGTCCTCTTTGATTTCTTTCACCAGTGTTTTATAGTTTTCTATATATAGGTCTTTAGTTTCTTTAGGTAGATATATTCCTAAGTATTTTATTCTTTTCGTTGCAATGGTGAATGGAATTGTTTCCTTAATTTCTCTTTCTGTTTTCTCATTATTAGTGTATAGGAATGCAAGGGATTTCTGTGTGTTGATTTTATATCCTGCAACTTTACTATAATCATTGATTAGTTCTAGTAATTTTCTGGTGGAGTCTTTAGGGTTTTCTATGTAGAGGATCATGTCATCTGCAAATAGTGAGAGTTTTGCTTCTTCTTTTCCAATTTGGATTCCTTTTATTTCTTTTTCTGCTCTGACTGCTGTGGCCAAAACTTCCAAAACTATGTTGAATAGTAATGGTGAAAGTGGGCACCCTTGTCTTGTTCCTGACTTTAGAGGAAATGCTTTCAATTTTTCACCACTGAGGATAATGTTTGCTGTGGGTTTGTCATATATAGCTTTTATTATGTTGAGGTATGTTCCTTCTATTCCTGCTTTCTGGAGAGTTTTTATCATAAATGGGTGTTGAATTTTGTCAAAGGCTTTCTCTGCATCTATTGAGATAATCATATGGTTTTTGTTTTTCAATTTGTTAATGTGGTGTATTACATTGATTGATTTGCGGATATTGAAGAATCCTTGCATCCCTGGGATAAAGCCCACTTGGTCATGGTGTATGATCTTTTTAATGTGTTGTTGGATTCTGATTGCTAGAATTTTGTTTAGGATTTTTGCATCTATGTTCATCAGTGATATTGGCCTGTAGTTTTCTTTTTTTGTGGCATCTTTGTCAGGTTTTGGTATTAGGGTGATGGTGGCCTCATAGAATGAGTTTGGAAGTTTACCTTCCTCTGCAATTTTCTGGAAGAGTTTGAGCAGGATAGGTGTTAGCTCTTCTCTAAATTTTTGGTAGAATTCAGCTGTGAAGCCGTCTGGACCTGGGCTTTTGTTTGCTGGAAGATTTTTGATTACAGTTTCAATTTCCGTGCTTGTGATGGGTCTGTTAAGGTTTTCTATTTCTTCCTGGTCGAGTTTTGGAAAGTTGTACTTTTCTAAGAATTTGTCCATTTCTTCCTCGTTGTCCATTTTATTGGCATATAATTGTTGATAATAGTCTCTTATGATCCTTTGTATTTCTGTGTTGTCTGTTGTGATCTCTCCATTTTTGTTTCTAATTTTATTGATTTGATTTTTCTCCCTTTGTTTCTTGATGAGTCTGGCTAATGGTTTGTCAATTTTATTTATCCTTTCAAAGAACCAGCTTTTGGCTTTGTTGATTTTTGCTATGGTCTCTTTTGTTTCTTTTGCATTTATTTCTGCTCTAATTTTTAAGATTTCTTTCCTTCTACTAACCCTGGGGTTCTTCATTTCTTCCTTTTCTAGTTGCTTTAGGTGTACAGTTAGGTTATTTATTTGACTTTTTTCTTGTTTCTTGAGGTGTGCCTGTATTGCTATGAACTTTCCCCTTAGGACTGCTTTTACTGTGTCCCACAGGTTTTGGGTTGTTGTGTTTTCATTTTCATTCGTTTCTATGCAAATTTTGATTTCTTTTTTGATTTCTTCTGTGATTTGTTGGTTATTCAGCAGCGTGTTGTTCAGCCTCCATATGTTGGAATTTTTAATAGTTTTTCTCCTGTAATTGAGATCTAATCTTACTGCATTGTGGTCAGAAAAGATGCTTGGAATGATTTCTATTTTTTTGAATTTACCAAGGCTAGCTTTATGGCCCAGGATGTGATCTATCCTGGAGAAGGTTCCATGTGCGCTTGAGAAAAAGGTGAAATTCATTGTTTTGGGATGAGATGTCCTATAGATATCAGTTAGGTCTAACTGGTCTATTGTATCATTTAAAGTTTGTGTTTCCTTGTTAATTTTCTGTTTAGTTGATCTATCCATAGGTGTGAGTGGGGTATTAAAGTCTCCCACTATTATTGTGTTATTGTTAATTTCTCCTTTCATACTTGTTAGCATTTGTCTTACATACTGCGGTGCTCCCGTGTTGGGTGCATATATATTTATAATTGTTATATCTTCTTCTTGGATTGATCCTTTGATCATTATGTAGTGACCTTCTTTGTCTCTTTTCACAGCCTTTGTTTTAAAGTCTATTTTATCTGATATGAGTATTGCTACTCCTGCTTTCTTTTGGTCCCTATTTGCATGGAAAATCTTTTTCCAGCCGTTCACTTTCAGTCTGTATGTGTCCCCTGTTTTGAGGTGGGTCTCCTGTAGACAACATATGTAGGGGTCTTGTTTTTGTATCCACTCAGCCAGTCTTTGTCTTTTGGTTGGGGCATTCAACCCATTTACGTTTAAGGTAATTACTGATAAGTATGATCCCGTTGCCATTTACTTTATTGTTTGGGGTTCGAATTTATACACCATTTTTGTGTTTCCTGTCTAGAGAATATCCTTTAGTATTTGTTGGAGAGCTGGTTTGGTGGTGCAGAATTCTCTCAGCTTTTGCTTGTCTGAGAAGCTTTTGATTTCTCCTTCATACTTGAATGAAATCCTTGCTGGGTACAATAATCTGGGCTGTAGGTTATTTTCTTTCATCATTTTAAGTATGTCTTGCCATTCCCTCCTGGCTTGAAGAGTTTCTATTGAAAGATCAGCTGTTATCCTAATGGGAATTCCCTTGTGTGTTATTTGTTGTTTTTCCCTTGCTGCTTTTAATATTTGTTCTTTGTGTTTGATCTTTGTTAATTTGATTAATATGTGTCTTGGGGTGTTTCTCCTTGGGTTTATCCTGTTTGGGACTCTCTGGGTTTCTTGGACTTGGGTGATTATTTCCTTCCCCAGTTTAGGGAAGTTTTCAACTATTATCTCCTCAAGTATTTTCTCATGGTCTTTCTTTTTGTCTTCTTCTTCTGGAACCCCTATGATTCGAATGTTGTAGCGTTTAATATTGTCCTGGAGGTCTCTGAGATTGTCCTCATTTCTTTTAATTCGTTTTTCTTTTATTCTCTCTGATTCATTTATTTCTACCATTCTATCTTCTAATTCACTGATCCTATCTTCTGCCTCTGTTATTCTACTATTTGTTGCCTCCAGAGTGTTTTTAATTTCATTTATTGCATTATTCATTATATATTGACTCTTTTTTATTTCTTCTAGGTCCTTGTTAAACCTTTCTTGCATCTTCTCAATCCTTGTCTCCAAGCTATTTATCTGTGATTCCATTTTAATTTCAAGATTTTGGATCAATTTCACTAACATTATTTGGAATTCTTTATCAGGTAGATTCCCTATCTCTTCCTCTTTTGTTTGGTTTGGTGGGCATTTATCCTGTTCCTTTATCTGCTGGCTATTCCTCTGTCTCTTCATCTTGTTTAAATTGCTGAGTTTGGGGTGTCCTTTCTGTATTCTGGCAGTTTGTGGAGTTCTCTTTATTGTGGCTTTTCCTCGCTGTGTGTGGGTTTGTACAGGTGGCTTGTCAAGGTTTCCTGGTTAGGGAAGCTTGTGTCGGTGTTCTGATGGGTGGAGCTGTATTTCTTCTCTTTGTTCAGTCGCGCTCCTTTCGAAGAGTTGGATTGCTTTTCTGGGTGCCTGATGTCCTCTGCCGGCATTCAGAAGTTGTTTTGTGGAATTTACTTGACGTTTAAATGCTCTTTTGATGAATTTGTGGGGGAAAGTGTTCTCCCCGTCCTACTCCTCCGCCATCTTGGCTCCTCCCTTGTTTTTGCTTTCTAAGCATTGTTCAGTATGTGCTTTGTTTGCATGTGTGGTAGAATTTAGACTGAGACCTCACTTCATTCAAACTGGTAACAAGGCTATAGGTGGAGTAACTCATTCTGGCTCACCTCAAAGTTCATTGTTGGTCACTGGTAAAGACCAAATAGTGAATCATAACCAACTTGTTTGATGTCCATTTTCCATTGTCTCTTACTACTAGAAGTTTCTTTAAGTTTGAAGAATAACATGGTGGGCACAAAATTTATGTACCTTCAAATGGACAGTATTTAACTTTGACCCTAAGTTAACCATTTACATCTGTGATTTTCCTGAAATCTCTTGTTTTGGTGTCAAGAGAACTTCCAGAATCAGCTGACAGCTACTTCTTGAAAAAGAGTTTTTCTTAGTTTTATTATAATATATATATATATGTATGATTGTATAATTTTAAGGTGTACAGCATATGGTTTGCTTAACATGTATCATGAAATGATTAGCACAGTATGCTCAGTTAACATCTATCATCTCATATAGCTACTGTAAAAAGGAAGGAAAAAGAAAAGGAAAAAAAAAAAAAAAACAGTTCCTCCTTGTGATGAGAACCCTTAGGATTTACTCTCTTAACTTTCCTATGTATCACACAGCAGTGATCATTGGAAGTTTGTACATTTTGATCACCTTCCTTCTATTTCTCCTTTCTCCTAACCTCTACCTCTGGTAACTACATGTCTGATCTCTTTTTTGCATGAGTTTGATTTATTTCTTTTAAATTCCTCATGTGAGATTAAACATATTTGTCTTTCTATGATACCTACTCTAACATACACTCTAGGAAAAAAAAAGGGATTGTCCTTTATAATAACTTTAATATTGGTGAGAAAGATATTTACACAAAAAAATTATAAAATATGAGAGATATATAGTGAATGAAAAAATAAATAATAAAATAAATTCAAAATGATTCAAAGAGAAAGAAATCTGTAACTATGGTGACAAAATAAGATACAAGTATTGAAGCAGGTGCATCATAGTTTTGAAATTTAGATAAAGCTTCATACAGGCAGGAAATCAGTCCAACCAGCCTTCAGGAACAAAGATGGGTTAGGTTGAATTTATGAAATACATGTAATAAGGCTAAAGAGCTCAGATTTTAAAATATTTTGGGGGTGTGGTTTTCTTTCCACTAAATCCCTTTAGTTCTGAATGGGTTGCAACCTAAAACTTGTTAAAATGGTAGCAACCTAGCTCCAGTAAGGTGTTACCAGAAGGATATTATGCTTCTAAGAGATTTACTAGATGGGGAACTTGAACCTTCACATCTACAGGACCTGGCAGGAAGTAAGACTTCCTCTCCCCCTTTTCAGGCACCTGCTAGGTAATAACTTTTGATCATTTTCCCAGGAAAAAAGTACAGGGTGAGATTTTGAAATTAACCTGGCCAGTGTTTTCCCAGGATAGGAAACTAACATTGAAGTTAGTGAAGGGTCAGAGGGTAGCATCCAAAAGCACCCTCCTGAAGACTTTGAAATTTAAGTGTTCAGGAAGCTCATCTATCTCACCTCCCTGTAATCTATCTCCTTCTTCCCCCTCTCTCTAATCTCTGTTTTCCTATCTCATTAATCAGAAGTCTGATTCTACCCTAAGTAGATAGTCCAGAGTTGTAAATTCCTCAATACTGCAATCAACCTTGCAAAGAAAGTGTGACTTCTTTTTTTCTCTCTAATTACTTTGATCTCCTTCACGAGGTCCCAATTAGGTGACTTGAAGAAATAAATTTACTCCAGGTACATTTATCCCAGTCAGGGGATATCAGTCAGTCTTACTCTGATTTAAAAGCATAAGCTCTTTTTCTGCTAGTGTGGTGATAGGTTCTACTCACTGTATCAGAGTTCTGTAGCATCCTTTCTCTCTCTCCAAGAAGGCAATTGAGATTATGTTGTTGTTTATTGTTCTTTAGTCACTAAGTCATGTCTGATTCTTCTGTAACCTCATGAACTGTAGCCCGTCAGGGTCCTCTGTCCATGGGATTTTCCAGGCAAGAATACTGGAGTGGATTGCCATTTCCTTCCCCCAGAGGATCTTCCTGACCTAGGGATTAAACCTGCATGTCTCCTATATGGGCCAGCGAGTTCTTTACCACTGAGCCACCAGGGAAGCCCAATTGAGATTATGGGAAGAGGTAGATTTAGGTGGCATCACAGCAACTAACACAGTTGTGGTGGTTGGAACCTTTGGGAAGCAGATGCTGTAATGGAGTAGGAGTTCAAGGGATTTACTGCAAGGCAAAACCTGTGAAAACTGAAATGGGGAGGAAGCAAGACTAGATGGGGAAAGACTTCAGTCCATAGGTATTGTACCAGGGGAAAGAAAGATGGGAAGAAGCAGAACTGGGCAGGAAGACCACAAAGCAACTATGAGAAAGGCTTTGCCAAACCAACAGCAATTGGCAGAGGAGAGACTGACTCTTAGAGGAGTCTTGTGTTCAGCAGAAATAACCAGACCTTAGTACCCCTGCTGTATTCAATCATTGCAGAGGGTTACCCAGAGACAGCATACTCTTGTCTCAAACTGAGCGACCCTGAAGGCAGTAAGGAGGCTGTCAGCCAACTGCACTATTTTTACCTATATGGAGAATTCTATCTTGAGCAGAGGTCTGGGCAGTGTACTCCACTGCTACCACAGGTTCTTTGAATTTTTAGGTTTTTATTTGTCTCTGTCTCAGCTGTCTTCTCTCTTGACAGGTGACACCACCGAGGGGCAACTGGTGCCATTCTTAGGGAGCCTGTCAGTTTCCCTTCATGAGGCTGGCATAGCTTGAGATCTTTTCTTCTCTGTCTTGCTCAGGGCTTTGACTGATCCTCCCTGGAAACTTGGCCACACCTTGGCTTTCAGTATGCTGTGACACCCTCTGGCAAGATCCCCAGAGAGCTCTTAAATAACTTTCGCATGCTTTGTGGGGGTCTGCAGGAATCCCTGAACACATTATAAATTATACATTATAAAAAGTGACAGCAGCAGAGTTTCCATTTAAAATACAGCATGCCATGTCACATTTGAATTTGAACATATTTTTTTTAGTGCAAGCCTGTACCAAATATTGCATGAAACATTTATACAAAACACATCCACCCACACTCATACAAACACACACACACACACACACAAAACAACCTCAAAATGACTCACAAAAAACAAATTCACTTGCTGATTCAAAATTCAAATGCAACTAGGGGCCATATATATATATATACTTTTTTTTTTTTTGCTAGATCTGGAGAGGAGCTCGGTATAACCAGACTCAGATTCTCTCTTTATTTAATTACAGTAAAGCAACTTATTTGGTAAAACTGCTTCTGGGTTGCTGAGGAGGTAGCTTGCCAGGAGATAGTCTCCCAATGTCCAAAAATAAATAGAGCAAAAGCTTTTCCACTGCTGATATGACCCCCAACCTACCCAGCCTCAGATTTGGGGCTGCACAAGGGAGCCTGAGACACACTTCTAATCACCTGTTGCCCTTCAGTCTCTCTTTCTACTAAACACCATTAATGAGATCAGAAAGGGTGGGCCTTGGGCTCTCCCTTCCCCGTTTGTCATGATCTATTTACTGACGCTCTGATGAGTGAGTGAGCCTGTCTGTCTTTTGCTAAGTTCAAAAGAAATCTGGAGAAATGTTAGGAAATCCTTTCTTACTCATCAAGTCCAGTAATCATTACTTTTGCTGTCTTGAAGAGATCAAGAGTAACAGCTCTTATTCACAGATTCATTGTTCTGTATAAAGTGCGTGTTATGTGCAAGGCACTCTTTTAGTTGCTGAGAAAAGAGCAGGAGACAAAAACGAAGTCATTCTTCTTGTGTAGCTGTGAGTCTAGAGAACTAAGAACTCAAAGCTGATGAAGGAACCAGGCAGTGTCTGCACTCCTCTTCTCTAATGTTGTTAGCCCCGATTCTACTTTGGTGGTAGAAGATTACAAGAAAAACGAGCTGTGAAGCAGGACTGGGGCCAGGAGCATATCAGATTTGAAATCTGAAAAAATAAATGGTTGTTTTAAAGCAATAACCTCCCTATATGGGGGCCATCGAATCATTTGTGTGCAAATGGCAAAACGAAGATATGATTAGAAGGAGGATTTATTTACTTTTTTTTTTAAAGCAATAATAGAAAGGAATTGCAAATGTTTGAGAATGTCAGAGAAGACAGAAAGAGTGTATAATCCTGGATGGGAATAAACCTTTGATAATTGTGTGTTGTTCAGTCACTCCGCATGTCCAACTCTTTGTGACCCAATGGACTGAAGCAAGCCAGGCTTCCCTGTCCCTCTCTATCTCCTGGAATTTGCTCAAACTCATGTCCATTGAGTCAATGATACCATCCAACCATCTCATCCTCTGTCACCCACCTCTCTTCTTGCCCTCAATCTTTCCTAGCATCAGGGTCTTTTTCAATGAGTCAGTTCTTCGCATCAGGTGGCCAAAGTATTGGCGCTTCAGCTTCAGCATCAGATAATTGTATAAGACACAACTTAATTTCACCAGAACCATAAATAACCTGGCAGAATTTTTAGTGTGTCATACTTGGCTTTGATTCAGTTATCCACTGATTTATGCAAGAACTCTTTGTTGATTACATACTACATGCTGAGGACACTGAAAGGTTCTGGTGCCATAACCATGTGTGAAGCAATGCTCTCTGCCCTCAAAAGAGCTCAGGTAGTGAGTAAAAGAACTTGTAAACACTACATAAATAATTAAAAACATGATGATGGTATGGAACAAGGTTGTTTAGTCACCCTGTTTGCTTTGTGAGTTCAGAGCAGTCTTCATAGAGATGGGGAATGCGTGGGTTCCAATGTGAACTCAAAGCAATTTTCTAGCTGATGAATCCAGGAATGAAAGGTGTTTTGAACAGGATTAACCTTTCCGTACACATACATACATACACAAGTAGTCCTGTAATTGCAAAGGGGGTATGATGACAGTTTTGTGTTGAAAGAGGAAATGAGCTACATAAAGAGTTCAGAATTTTTTTGTCAGTTATGAAGAGCCCAACACAACTTTTGAGCAGGGAGGTAATACAGAATCATTTATAAAAATATGTCTCTTTTTCTTAAGAAAAATTTTACTCAGTCCTTTCAGTAACTTTTAAAAATAGCTAATCTTTGCTATTTCCCATCAGTGAGTATTCAGGTTGTAATCCATTTTCCAGAGAAATGCATTATCTGCATTCTTAGGAATCAGAGGAAAAAGAGAGAAATAAGGAAAAACATATTGCTGAATAAAAACATTTGATTTTATTTTTTTGAAGTGCGGCATCTTCTGCTCTGTGTTTCATAGTTATGGAGAAATGTCAGGCCTGAACTCTTTCATGAGAGACCGCAGTGTGGTGCAATAGCTTTGGAGCCAGACGAAAACATCTGTTCTACATGAAACCCTGTGAAGGTCACTTATCATCCTTAAGCATCAGTTTCCTCATCTGTAAAATGTGACTAGTAACACTTTCCTCTCAAACTTAGTGAAAATGAGCCACATAAAGAGTTCATAATTTTTTTGTCAGTCACGAAGAGCCAAACACAACTTTTGAGCAGGGAGGTTAATATAGAATCATCTATAAAAATATGTCTCTCTTTCTTTTTTTTTTTTTTTAAGAAAAATTTTACTCAGTTCTTTCAGTAACTTTCTTAAAAAGCTAATCCTTGCTATTTTCCATCAGTGAGTGTTTTTCAGGTTTAATGAGACTGTATATATAAAATGCAGATATAAATTAGGCAGGCAGATTATATTGGTTCCCCTCTGGATCAGACTGTAAAGAATCTGCCTGCAATGCCAGAGACCAGGGTTTGATCCCTGAGTCAGGAAGATCCTCTAGAGAAGGGAATGGCAACCCACACCAGTATTCTTGCCTGGAGAATTCCATGGACAGAGGAGCCTGGCAAGCTATAGTTCATGGGGTCACAAAGAGTCGGACATGACTGAGCAACTGACACTCACTCACTTTTTCTTAACCTAAATAAAAGTGTGTGTGTACACATACAGAAGATAGATTCCAGTCAGCAGACCTAAAGATAGGGCCATGATTGATGTAATTTCTCTTTTTTATGGATGATTTTTATTCCATCTTCTCCGTGGCCTTTAAAAAAGTTAATCTTTGCCATCAGTGACAATTCTTTAGCTTACAGTTCTTTTCCCAAAGAAATGCATTACCTGCTGTTTTAGAGGTCAGGAAAAAGAAAAATTGAAGAAAAACATATGTCATATGTGTGTGTGTGTGTGTGTGTGTGTATGTATGTGCATATATAAACATATATACACATATATGTATTATATAATCTATGTAAGTATATAAATATAAGTACATGTTTGAGTTTTCAGTTTTCTCTCTCTCTCTTTTTTTTTTTTTTGGTACTTTGGGAGTGAGTACCAGCTAGGGGAAAGGAAGGAACAGGGTTAAAATATTGTTTTTTTCTCCTACCCTGTCCATGAATTCCCTATGTTTTGACTTACCTCTTAGCTTTCTTGGGGTTAACTGTGCTTAAACCATGAAGTCAGAGAATGATGTCAACCCCAGCCCCCACACAGGAACCCCCTCAAATACACTTACACCATCCCTCTGCTCTCATGTGTCCCGGGAACCCAGAGGAGTCTTTGTTCTTCTGGGTGGGTGGGCTTCTCGGAGGTCATCAAGCCTGATGACCTTTGCCTCTAGCAGGCAGTATATGCTGCCTGGCCATCAGGCCAGGATACTTGCTCCGTCACTTGTATGCAAAGGCAGTCCTGGTCCTGTGAACCTGCAGTGCAAGGCTGCTCCCTGCATCACTTGAAAGGGAAAGAACGATGAAAACCACTCGCACACAGCGCAGCTCAGTCCTGAGAGTCTGGCTCTTGCCAAGGAAACACTTCACACAAATGTTTATTGGACATTTTAATATTCCTATTCAGAATGTGACATGTGAGCCACATTCAGTATTTTCTTGACTGCTGCTGGATGTCATCAGTTGAGTCATCTCTATGCAGATAATATCATGAATATTCCTGTATGTAACTTCCAATTAGGAGCTGATTAGAAGCTATAAATCAAAAGTCAGTCCATTATCTAGAGTAGCTGTGATGTGGTAGAAATAACACCAAAATGGCATTTTTTGAAAGCTGGCTTTGAGTCCTAAATCTTCTCAATAATATAGTTGAGGGAACTTAAGTGAGTCATTGAATCGCTTTGTTTCCTTCCCTCTTAGAAGGCCTGGTAATACTCCCATTCCAGGGCAGTGAGAATATACATGGGGAAGTACATTTTGTAATATGTCATAGGTGATGCATTCTGTATTGTATACTATGTATTGCACCTTACAGAGATATTACACCATCTATCCTCTATTCTCAAACTCACTACAACCTCGTAATAACAGTCATTGCTTCCTGTCTTTTGTTAGAGGCATAGTAACACTTAGATCACAGTGAAGACTCAGTGCAAGAATATGTGTGAAACAGCTTTGTAAATTATAAAATATGACATATATTATGAGTTTTATATATCACTTTGATATTTTAAAGCATAATAGTGTACTTTTATATTATATACTCACATTTTATAATATATGCAAGGTATTATTATATATATGTATTATATATATATATGTGTGTGTGTTATATATGTGTGTTATATAATAATATATATTAACAGATAATGTGTTATATATATGTTGTTATATAATAATATATATTAGCAGATAATGTGGTTTGTTTTGACTTGAAGCAAATTTTTTTCTGGATTCTCTCACCTATCACCCTAGTATACTATTTATAATTATCCTTTTAAAAATTCTTAAAATCTACCTTAAAATTTAATTCCATTGTGATTAAAATTGTGTTTTATACTGTGCTGCTACAGCTACTGCTAAGTCGCTTCAGTCGTGTCCAACTCTGTGCTACCTCATAGACGGCAGCCCACCAGGCTCCCCCGTCCCAGGGGTTCTCCAGGCAAGAACACTGGAGTGGGTTGCCATTTCCTTCTCCAATGCATGAAAGTGAAAAGTGAAAGTGAAGTCGCTCAGTCGTGTCCAACTCTAGCGACTCCATGGACTGCAGCCCACCAGGCTCCTCCATCCATGGGATTTTCTAGGCAAAAGTACTAGAGTGGGGTGCCATTGCCTTCTCCATTTTATACTATATTAACCCCTTAAATGTTGTGAGAGTTGCTATATAGCCCAGAATGTGGTTCATTCTGAATACATGTAATTAATTATATATTATATTACATTAATATATAACATACATATACTATATTCTATATTCTATACCAGGTTGCATTATTTATGCATAATTTCTTCTTTTTATTATTGTAAGCTAAGTACAATCTGATCATTGGATAAGGCAAAAATAATTTAACAGTAGCTTTTACCTTTTAAATAATCATATTGTTGATAAGAGAAAAATCTAGAGGGTTAGCATAATCAAATATGTGTTAATACTTTTGGAAGCTGTATGAAGGTAATAATTTTACTCATGGTGGCAGAATTGAGTGAGCAGAGAGGATTTGTGGAATTATTTTGTTGGTTCTTGTCAAAACTGCTCCAAAAAGTAATGTTATTCAAAAAAAAAAAAAAAAAACCCTACCCATAAGTATTAATAATTCCTATCTCTCATTGTCATGAAGATGGGTTAAATGAATTAGCTCTACAGTTTTTTTCATTCGTATGATCTGCCTATTGATGCATCTTCAGCTTGAGGGAACTTTGGACCAATTATTCTGGTGTACTTTACCCTCATTCTCGTGTAATGTGAGCTGTAATGTACAGACCTGGTGTTTGAGCCTTTATGAAGTTCTCTCCCCCTCCCAGATTGTCTCTCTGCCAGTAAGGGACAGCTTTGAAAAATGGCAGCAGGGGACCATAGACCCATGCATGTTCCAATGTTATTTCAAAAACAAGAACACCTTTATTAAAATAGCTAACAGAAATTGTTGGAGAGTAAAACTGATGATTGGATGGCATCACTGACTCAATGGACATGAGTTTGAGCAAACTCGGGAAGTTGGTGATGGACAGGGAAGCCTGGTGTGCTGCAGTCCATGGGGTCGCAAAGAGTCGGACATGACTGAGTGACTGAACTGATGACTGAAGTTTCTTTCGTCCATCGATTTACAAAAGCCTGAAAACTAGACATCATCTTTGACACTGTACTTTCACTTCAATGTTGAACTTACTGCCAAGAGCAGTCAATTTTTCTCTCTGGAAATATGCACGATCCATCCTCTTTCAGTCTTTGCTCTGAACACCTAACCTTGGCCGTCATTGCTTCTCATCTGGTCCCAGCAGTCATCTAGCAGGAGCTAGATGTCTCCTCTCATCTACTCTGTTCCCCTTACTGCAAGTGATATTTTCACAATGGAAATGTAAATATGTCAACTGCAACCTCTACCCCT
Organism: Bos indicus; assembly: GCF_029378745.1. NCBI lineage: Eukaryota > Metazoa > Chordata > Mammalia > Artiodactyla > Bovidae > Bos > Bos indicus. Next base: position 18,773,234 of record NC_091773.1, on the reverse strand, counting down.
TCCCTTTACCATCCTTAAGCCCTTTAAAAGCTTCTCTTTCTTCCTAGTGTTAGTTGCTCAGTCGTATCCGACTCTTTGCCACAACATGGACTGTAGCCCACCAGGCTCCTCTGTCCATGGGATTCTCCAGGCAAAAATACTGGAGTGGGTTGCCATCCCCCATCCCCTAGGGGATCTTCCCGACCCAGAGATCGAACCTGGGTCTCCTGCATTGCAGGAAGATTCTTTACCATCTGAGCCAAAGTCCTAGATCTCTCTTCCTAGGATAAAAATAAAAAGCTTTAACTCAATTTACAAACCTTTGAATTGTCTGCTCATCTACCTGAGTCTCACCTGCACTTTGCTTTCCTCATTCTGTCCTCAAGCGACCCTTATTTTCTCCAGTTGCTCCAAAGTAACAAGATTTCTTCCCTTCAGCCATCCAGTTTTTACACAGTCTTCTCCCTCTGCCTAGAATATCCCCACTCAACCCCCTTTGTATCTGGCTAATATCTATTTATCCTTTATATTCCCTCTCATCTGTCACTTCCACAGAGAGTTAAACACCCAAGACAATTCAAATCCCTTTGTTAATGCACTCACATAAGTAACTTAGTAACTCTAATTACCACTGGATTTCATTCCATTAATATCTGTTCCCTCTAGCAATTACCATAGGCAGCAATTGGTAGGAATCCAACTATCCCTACTTACCATGTATGTTGTCTCCAGGATGAAATACAGGGTCTGATTGGAACAGAGCCAGGCCCCTCTCAAATACACTCAAAAATGGGTTTAAAACTAAAGTTTAAGAGGAAGGCTGTTTTGCTCAATGTGCTGTTTGTTATTACCAACCTCTAACTTATTAAGATCCTAAATCTATCTCTTTTTCCTTCAGATTTAACAGATGAAATATTTTACTCCTAAAGTTAATTGCTTTTGTGTAATTTTCATAAATTTTCCTAACTGGGCTTTCAGTTTCCTAGATGGTAGAATTCATACAAAGTAGCTTTTTAAATAAAACCAAGCATTTTGTTGAAGGAAGGAGTTCCTACCCCAGTTCTGCCACTTACTATATGACCTTGAGGAAAAAAACTCATTCTCCTTGGAGAATAGTTCCATATTCATGGGACTGTGGTAGCAATCAGATACAACCATGTGCATCAAAGATCTAAAGTTGTGTTTGCCGTAGAGCAGAGGCCCAATATGCTCATGCTTCTCTCTTGAATCAGGAAGTCCCCTGTGTTCATTCACCATAGCTTCATTTAAATAGAGCAGAGCATCTCTCTTAACTGCCTACCAGCACCCTGAAACCTTTGTGATTTGCCAAGAAGTCGTGATCTGTCACTTTCCAGAGAATATTTTTCTATCAATGTTTGTGTTATTTTGGACCTATATAAAAAGGTTTTGTGTCTTTGGGGGAGTTTATTAGGAGATGTTCGGTGTTCATCTAAGACGTGACAAGTAGAATGGGGCAGAAGGCCATGTGCAAGCTGCAGGGAGAGCAAGCACTCTGTTTCAGGTGAAAGCCCCCCTCTTTTGTTTCCATGAGACTTCAAGGGAGGGCTCTGCAGTGGTATTTATTTGGTTTATGGTAACCTCTCAGATGTACTGCATCTGCTTTGCAGTAAAGGATGTGGGGCTCCCTTCTGGTGACTTGCCGCCTGTCGCAGACAACAGGCATGTTTGTCCTCTTCAGCTTTGATCTTTGTCGCCTGGTATCTAAATGAAGCCTTTCTTGTGCCTTCAAAGCTAAGTGACTTGTTTGGCTTCCAGTTACAAAACAGTTCTGCTCCTGCTACCACCGGGGTACCCTGATCCTCACTTCCATGCTAGCACTGCAGAAGCCACAAGGAAATGTAAGTCCTATGTCAAAATCAAGTAGCATGAACAAGAGGAGGGAACCGGCACTTCCTGGGGTGGTGCGTGCCTGGAGATTCCATTTACCTGGTGATGAGATCTGGCAGTTGAGCTTTGACAGAGAGGTAGACAAGGTGGAGAGGTAGGCAAGGGAAGAAGAGGCCATACAAAAGGATGCCACTGTTAAAAAAGATGAATACCAACGTGGCTAAGGACATGGATGCTAGATTTAGACAGCCTGGAATGTGAATAATTGTCAACTGTGATGTATTCTTCAAGTTACCAACAAAGAAGTAGAACTAGACATTGGAATTTGGTTTTAGGAATCAGAACCAGAGTGGGAACCTGAGAGACCATTTCATCTGGACATCACGTGACACTGATGAAAATGAGCATCACTGCCATTAGCAGACAAAAGGTAGTGTTCACTCACTCTAATCTAGTGGTGTGCCGAGCAGTTTATTTGTATTCTCCCATCCAATTCTCTCAAAGAAATGTGTAAGTACCGTCATCACCTTTCATGAACAGAGATGAAAGTCAAGACTGGCAACTTGGGGAATTTATCACAATTGATAATTATTCACATTCCAGGCTGAGTTTATATGACAAAACAGGATTTTTGAGCAAATTTTATTAGTTGGTTTTACAATTCTTTATGTTTCCTCTATTGGAATTCCAGTACATTTAAATCTCCCTTTCCCAAGTTCTTCTTTTCTAAATTCTACAACTTTCTTAGAACTTAGAGTGGAGAAACTAGTTTATTGCTTCTGTTTTATTTCTCCCCGTGAATTTTCCATGTGAGAGTTCCCCTTCAACAAGGAAGTGACTCATTTTTCCTGCTCCTCCAAATGTTTTGCAATGCCATCTCATTAATGTCTCAGTGATATTATATACCATATATCTGACTGATAAATATGTAATATTCTGAATTTTGTCAAATTTATTTTTAAAAACACCTGAGTGACCTATTCTTGTCAATAAATTTGAATTCTTTATACCGGAGAAGGCAATGGCACCCCACTCCAGTACGCTTGCCTGGAAAATCCCATGGACGGAGGAGCCTGGTAGGCTGCAGTCCATGGGGTCGCTAAGAGTCGGACATAACTGAGTGACTTCACTTTCACTTTTCACTTTCATGCATTGGAGAAGGAAGTGGCAACCCACTCCAGTGTTCTTGCCTGGAGAATCCCAGGGACAGGGGAGCCTGGTGGGCTTCCGTCTATGGGGGTCGCACAGAGTCAGACACGACTGAAGTGACTTAGCAGTAGCAGCATACTAGACTTATTTTTTACATATAGAGATTTAAATAAGGCAAAGTCCTTTTATGTTCATTTACATTAATATATTTTAAGTTTAATACAAATGACAATGGAGGAGACATTAGAAAAATAGATATTAGATAATGGTAGATAATAAAAAGATGGAAAGATACAAGGAAAAAAGGAAGAGAAAGAAAGGAAGGGAGAAGTTAACTTTGCTTTTGCTCTTTAAAGCAAAATATGAGCTCAGGATTTTCATGTTTGTTTACAGTGTGTGAATGTGATATAAACTATGTGTCAACATTCCATATACCAGTGGTCCTCAAAGTTTTCATTCAGGACTCTGTTACATTCTTAAGCAAAATTAAAGGCACTAAAGATATTTCATTTATATGTATTATGGTTATTGATATTTACTATATTCAAAAAATTTTAAAGATTAAAAAAAATTACTATTTACCAATTTATTTTAAAAAACAATAAATCCATTATACATGAACAAAAATAACCTACTTTTATCAATACTCAATATATTTTCTGAAATAAATTTTTAAAGTTTTACTGAAAAGAGTGGCATTGTTTTACATTTTTGTAAATCTCTTTAATTCCTAGGCTAATAGAAGACAGCTGGGTTCTCATATCTGCTTCTGCTTTCAAACTCTTGCAGTGTGTTGTTTTGGTTAAAGTACATGAAAAAAAATCTGGTCCTTTACAGATATATAGTTAGAAGAGGAAAACATTTTTTAATAGCCTGTTCAGATAACGGTGGATGTTCTTCTTTGATACTGCATAAAAACTCTACATGTGTTATTTTCTTAGAGATCAATTGCAAAGTGAAACTAGACTCATGAATTTTTTGAACTTGATATACTCATGGGATAATGATAAGAGAAAAGGCAAATGATGACTTAATAATGCATAAAAATAGTTTTGTCCTTGTATGGTTGTTCAGTTGCTAAGTCTTGTCCAGATCTGTCCATGTATATCCCAAGGATACATATAGGTACACAGACCACACTTTAAATATCACTATCATACACTCCCATAAATCCTTATAATCTAATCTTGGGACACAAAGAAACCAATATACTGAGGAGAGGCTGTTAGTTAACTTGTCTAACCTTTGTCCAATTAACTGATTCAGGATAGAACCGAATTTGAATGCAGTGTTCTTCTTTTATCTCTCTTAAGGGATATATTCCTTCCAAAAAATGGGAAAATGGGGAAATACAGAAGCATAAAGTATAATTTTTCCCCAGGGTCCATAATTCTTGAGAGAGAACTTGGGTTTTACAGCTACTGAGTATTAAGTTCTAGAAAGAACATGGTAGATCTTTTAGCATTGCTATAAAATCACATTGGATGAGTAGATCTCCCAGTTTATGGGAAACAGATTCCAGGATGAAACTCAGGAAGCAGCAGAAGGACTAAAGTTGGAATATGGGAGAAGAAATTGAGAAAGGTCAAAGAATAATACAGTCTATAACTAAAGCTCCAGAGATCCTGGGGTGGGCAGGGGGATTAATTTTTTCAATCATATCAAAGTAAGGCTGCCATTCTCTCCTCCAGGGTCCAGAGGAGACGGAGGGGAGGTGACTGAAGAACTGTCACTTTCGTAACTTTTATTTGCCCTCTTCTTCCCCCACAATGCCCTCACACTAATTTTTCTATTCCAGGCCAATCAAAGAACAGGGTTCTTTGTGATAGTCACCAATGCCTTTGTCACTTAGGTGCCATCAAAGATAGCAGAAAAGGTAGAAGCAGAATAAAGGAATGAAAGAAATAAAAAATCAAAAAACCTATTAGTGCACTGTGCTTGATACAATATTGTGATATATACAGCTACAACATCACCAATTTCTGCTTTAACCAAAAGATGAAGAAGAGAGGGACTTCCCAGATGGTTCAGTGGTTAAGAATCAACCTTCCGATGCGGGGTACAAGGGTTTGATCCATGGTTGGGAAACTAAGATCCCATGTGCTCTAGGGCAACTTAACTCACGCTCAGCTGAGCCCTTGTGCTATGAGCCCACGCACCACAACTACAGAATGTGTACTTCAACTAGAGAAGCCTGCTGGCTGCAATGAAGAGCTTGCATGTGGCCTGCATACCACAACAAAGATCCCACATGCTGCCTCTAAGACCCGACACAGCCAAATAAATAAATATTTTTTAAAAGATGAAGGGAGTTAGCATCTACTGCATACCAACCACATGCATGGCACCCTGTTCCATGCTGGGGATAAAGTAATGAGAAAGTGGAGTAAAACTGAGAGTGCCCCATACAACTCCCTAACAGCAAAACTGGATTCACTGAGAATACATAAGAAACCTTAGACTATTCCATTAAACCTTTATGACACCTACAGATGCTATATGCTATATGACATAGAGCATATTTGCTATATGATACCTACATTTTGACTATTTCTTTCTTTTCAAAAAATTATGCAAGGAAGACAAATAGTTTACAGGGCAAATCTAGGTAGGTTTCTATTTTTTATGTTAGTTTAGCAAACAACAGAGATATGTTGTTGTGTTAGGAATAAAGTTATAAGCTTAAAATAACCCCTTAGTGTTCAGTTAGGTTTAAAAAATTAGATTTGGTTAAAATTAAACTTTACTAAACCAACTGCAAATAGAAAAAATTATTAGACATTTTAAAAATGTTTTAATGTAAGATATTGACACATTGGGTGTAGGAGAAAGCCATGTATTGATTTGAGATTTCAAAGACTTGCAAGAACTTTATGATATTTTTCTACAATGACTAGAAGAATTCAAAACTGCTATTCAGTTCAGTTCAGTTCAGTGGCTCAGTCATGTCCGACTCTTTGTGACCCCACGAATCGCAGCACGCCAGGACTCCCTGTCCATTACCAACTCCTGGAATTCACTCAGATTCACGTCCATCGAGTCGGTGATGCCATCCAGCCATCTTATCCTCTGTCGTCCCCTTCTGCTCCTGCCCCAATCCCTCCCAGCATCAGAGTCTTTTCCAGTGAGTCAACTCTTTGCATGAGGTGGCCAAAGTACTGGAGTTTCAGCTTTAGCATCATTTATCTATTAAATGTACTATAATTCTTTTTAAAAACCACTTTTAAAATGTTATTTCTAGTAACCAGCTAATGCTAGTGATCAAATATGTTAGTATTTAAACTTTCCATCAGTTGGGATTACATTTAACTGTTCTGTATTTTATTTCTAGGGTTTTGCACAGTACCTGGGACATAGCAGTTGCATAATATTTGTTAACTATTTTCAATGAATAAGTATGTAAAAGAGTATTGTCTTTTATTTTTAAGAAGGTAGAGATTTATAAGGGCTTCCCAGGTGGCACTAGTGGTAAAGACCGCTTGCCAATGCAGGAGATGTAGGAGACGCGGGTTAGATTCCTGGGTCAGGAAGATCTTCTGGAGGAGGGCATGGCAACTCACTCCAGTATTTTTGCCTGGAGAATTCCGTGGACAGATGAGCCTGGTAGCTATGGTCCATAGGGTTGCAAACAGTCAGACATGACTGAGGTGACTTAACATGCATGCACAGAGATTTATAAATACTGAAAATTATAAATTTAGAAAAGTAGAGATTTAGATATTTGTAAATACATATCCAGATTTTTCTGCCTGAATGCCACCTGTAAAATCAAAGATATCTTGGAGTTATTAGAGTCAGGAAAGAGACCATCAGATTGAGCCCGGGAGAGGTTCTGTCTACAGTTATGAGTAAAAACACAGAGCTGAGAAGAGACAGTAAAAAGCCCTGAGAAGATTGCTGAATTTAGATGGAAGAGGGCCAAGAGAAAACAGAGAAGTGAAATGACAGGAAGGGAATAGCCTATGAGGCCTGTGAGGTAATGGGTTAGGGAAAATTAATTAATTGAACAGTGGGCAAGATATAAATCTATGGATACTAACCATGCAGTGTGCTATTCCTCTTATATGGAAGTGTCTGCATTTTCCAAGGAATGAAAGAGCCCCCAGTCACACAAAATCACACCAGACACCACCAATTACTGTGCTTAGTGCTTGCTATGGTGGAAGGGAATTTCCGAGCGCCAGATACCACCCTCTCCCCGCCTGTGGGATTAAGGAAAATAAGAATACAATTTCTCCAACCATATTACTCTTCTCTACCCTCAGTTGTTCCATGGAAACCACCGCTGGAAGGCTGATCAATATTAGAGACAGCAGCCTATTTATTTAAGCCCAGAATGTCTTATACCATCTTAGACCTACCGCTTACTTCTCTCCTCCAAGCAGAATCCATTGAAAACTTTAAAAAAAAATTTTTAAACCTATTCCTATTCTTTTTCCCAAGTCAACAATATCTCAACTTGAAAAACATGTAGTCAAACTTCCTTCACAAAAGATAACTGGGGCTTCCCTGGTGCCAATGCAGGAGACACGAGTTTGATTCCTGGTCTGGGAAGATCCCACATGCCACGGAGCAACTAAGCCTGTGCCCCACAACTACTGAGCCCATGCTCTAGCCCCTGCAACTACTGAGCCCATGTGTCACAGTTACTGAGGCTGGCATACCCTAGAGCCTGTGCTCTGCAACAAGAGAAGCCACTACAAGGAGAAGCCTGTGCACCACATCTAGAGAGCAGCCTCTGCCCGCTGCAGCTAGAGAAAGCCCCTACACAGCAACGAAAACCCAGCGCAACCAAAATAAATAAAAAGATTTTTTTAAAAGGCACATTTAAAAAAAAAAAAAGACATCTGGTATATAAGTCAATCAACCAACCAATGCATACATGCATGCATAAATGAATGAGTTCTTTTCAAGTTAAGACAACAGGTGAAATAGGTGATGAGTTATTTCAACATCTATACCCTTTGTCTGTGCATAGCAAGATGCATTCTAATTTCAAGAGTGATTATCATGACATAAGTAAGGGAAAAATAAAGTAGAACAACATGGCAAGCTTTATGATTGTTTTTTGTTGAGGAAGCTGTAAAGACAGAGTACTCTACTTGCTTTGCCACTAACAAGTCATGTGAACTTATTAAAAAGCTAAAACAAGAGTTCTTCACCTTATGAGGTCTGGGAGAGGATCAAATATTTTAGAGCAGTACCTGGCATTTTTTTGAGGCATAGAATGGAGGACTTGGTCTCTGTTTTCTAGCCGAAAAGAAGATATTTGGACAGATAAGGCAGAAAGCTCAGTCATAGAAAAATTAGATCACTGTTTAAAGGTACTCAGATGAAGATGCAGACTAGTGCTGCTCACCGCTTGGGCTTCAGGTGTCCTTGTTATTCTAACCCTGTCTCTTTATTAGCCCTTTAGTTTATTTTGAAGTTTTCAGGTTTGACAGTGGCCATAGCCTCTGTCACATGTCACATGTTCATGCCACTTAAGCATCTGCCATGCTATTCAATCATGACTTAATCTCATGCAAAATCATCGACCCTTCTTACTTTCCATGGGTTTTAGGCACAGTGTGCACAGGGAGACTGGTTAGGTCTGACTTCAACAAAGTGGCTTGGCTGCCATTCAAACCAGGTAGCCAGGAAGAAGCAACTGTCTTTGTACAGTGCCATGATTTTAACAAACGTAAACCACTAAGTTGGGCTTAGAAATGATTTACTTTGAAAGAGCTGTAGTTGCAGTACCCTTACCTCTAAGAACTAGACCTCTGCATTCCACACCCATGCCAGGAACTCATCTTTCCTCTCTAGGGTCTGACTTGAGGCTGGAGATGCAGGGGAATTTATGGAAGAGGGCAGAATGCCCATGTCAATCTCGTCTTTCTCTCTAAATCAAGTTTCTCAATCTACCAAAACATCAGGAAAATGTGTGTGCATTTCAAAGTCTGGATCATTTCAGCCTTGAATTAAAGGACTGGCATTTGTCTTGTGGATTTCAAAACACACATACACACACACATACATCACTTGTACATATTTTTGGTTAAGGCTTTCAAATGACAGGTCCCTCTCTTTCCCCACTCCAGCACACTCACTTCTTGGCCTTCTATTTGTTTACAAGCCTTGCATTTCAAGCAACTCAATAACTCAGGTCTTTTTCACTTGAAAAGTGACTTTCCATTCAGGAAGGAAATCTGTAGGAGCAAAAGGCTTAGCTGACCCCGTACTAAATAGCCTCATGTCCCGAAGATTCAAGGAACTGGCACTTGGGCAATCCTTCGCATTATTCTCTGAATGCCATGACCTATATGTCAAAGTGAGAGGATGCTTGGGGATGTTTCTTGTCTTTGCAAAGCAATGCTCCAGGGACAAAGAAGCTCTTTGACTGGCAGTCACGACGGCCACGAGGTGGGAGCCATAAACCAGGCGAGCCTGGGCAGTGTGCATGCTGACATTTTTCATTCCTAATATCCCACAAATATTTCAGCTTCAACAGAGCCTCTGTGCGGATGAAAAGGAACTTTTTTGTTTCTTGATTTTGTTATATTATGTTTGAAAATTCCTAGCAGCCTCCCAATTACCCATGTGAAAGATAGACTGGCAAAACTATTTTTTTCACCACCTTTGTATCCTTCATTTTACAAGCAAAAACAAACACTAATATTGCTGTTGTTTCCTCTAGGTATATGAAATCTATACGTTTTCCTTCCCCAGATTGCCTTACGCTTTTGCCTCTGGAGCTTAGAATTCCCAGCAGCTGTTGTTCAGTCTAGTCTGCCCACAGCCTAGCCCAGCCCTCGGGGACATGCCAGTAAGTAGATTAGATCCCAAACATTTAAATAAAAAAAAAAATAATAATATAAGCATGCCCAACTTTGTAAACACGAGTGACCAATTGTAAGAAAAGAACAAACATTTTGCACAAAGATAGATTGAGATGTACGTGTGGCGTTGTGGGGGGGATGGGCAGGCAAAACCCCCCAGTCGTCAGGGGACATGTGCATGTACTGTCAATGACTTCGAGAAGCAGCTCTGATGCATTTTTTTTTTTTTTGAATGGGAAAGGAGTGCAGGATTATTTTATACTGTCGATAATCTAGGTACTTCTTTTTGTTACTTGTCTGGCTGTTGTTTTTTTTTTTCCATCTAGAGATAGTCTGCAAGACTTTTGTGCTCTTTCCCTCCCCCATCTCCCACCCCAGGAACACTCAACTTATCCTTTTGGTGGAAAACTCCATTCAGAGCCGTCCCTCCTTTTCTTCCTCCCTCCCTCCTTCCCTTCTTCTCTCCCTTCTTTTTCCCACCTTCTTCTCCTCTTCAAACATTTTTTGAATGCGTGCTGTGTGACAGGCACTGGGTTCACTTCAAAGGAACAGAAACCATCAAAAGTAATGACACAGTCTTTTTCCTACTTTATATACTGATTGGAAAGAGATATAAAATAGAAAGTGATGTACATAAATGCACCAGTATAACTGCTATGCAAGCAAAGCCTAGGAAGCTATAGCAGCACACATTGAAGACTTAATCTTATTATAGGAGTCTGAGAAGTTTCCCTAAGGAACAGCAGTTAAGCTGATGCATGAAGGGCAAGAAAACACAGTGAAGTATCACAGAATTTATGATAGAAGTTTCGTTAGGATACCAGAGGAATGCAAAGGAAAGTGAATAAATTCTACCTGGGAGAAGTAGAAAAGTAGCTTTCTGCATGCACCTGTGCTCAGTCATATCCAACTCTTTGTGACCTCACGGACTGTAGCCCACCAGGCTTCTCTGTCCATGGAATTTTCCAGGCCAGATTACTGGAGTGGGTTACTGTTTCATACTCCAGGGGATCTTCCCACTCCATGGATCTAACCACATCTCCTGCATTGGCAGGTGGATTCTTTACCATAGCAACACCTGGGAAGCCCATGGAGCTTTCTAGAGGAGGTTATAGTTGAGACTGAAATTGATATTGTAATACTGAAACATTTAAAAATACCTGACTTTTTCTGTAAAGCTAGTAATTACTGAAAGGTGGTGCCTGGAAGCTTATATGTCTAGACAAAGAAACCTGGGAATTTTGACACTATTATAACCACAAAATAATTTCATTTATATAGAACAAACATATTCTTGCCATATAACTTATATCAAAACAAAGCAAACAGATAAATAGATTACTAAATTTAATGGGTAAAAAAATCTGGAAAAAGTTGTGAATCTTCTCTCAGCAAGGAAGTTAGCTACATACAGATAAAAATTTGCTTATGATTTAAGGGTTGTGAATTTCCTAAAATCTATCTAGTCATGAATTTCTTTAACAGGTTAATAAACCCTGATAACATAATTAAAAACAATGATCAAGATAAACTGCAAATAAAATTATTTAACATGTCTTTTCTAAATATTTCATATAAAAATATGTTGCTTGACTTTTTGGAATAAAAAACTCAATTCTCCATATTTTATTTATGTATAAAAACTGTAAAGAAAGCTGAGCACTGAGAATTGATGCTTTTGAACTTTAGTTTTTGAGAAGACTCTTGAGAGTCCCTTGGACTGCAAAGACATCCAACCAGTCCATCCTAAAGGAAATCAGTCCTGAATCTTCATTGGAAGGACTGATGCTAAAGCTGAAACTCCAACACTTTGGCCACCTAATGCGAAGAGCTGACTCATTTGAAAAGACCCTGATGCTGGGAAAGATTGAAGGCAGGAGGAGAAGGGGAAGACAGAGGATGAGATGGTTGGATGGCATCACTGACTCAGTGGACATGAGTTTGAGGAAACTTTGGCAGTTGGTGATGGACAGGGAGACCTGGTGTGCTGTAGTCCATGGGGTCATAAAAAGCCGGACACGACTGAGCGACTGTACTGAACTGATAGCAATTGAAGTGTATTATGATTAATATAATTTAAAAAGTTGAATAAAATTTAAACTACCAAAAAACAAACAAACAAAAAAACCCTATATTTAGGGACTTCTCTGGAGGTCCAGTGGATAGGACCCTGCACCTCCACTGCAGGGGCGAGGGTTTGATCCCTGGTCAGGGAACTAAGATCATATGTGACATGGCCCAAAATAAATAAATAAATAAAGTTAAATAGGCTTAACTGAAAACTGTCTTTATAAGACAGTTTGTCCAACTGCAGCCAGGATGCATAGTGGTAGTAACTATTTGGGGGTGCTCACTGTGTCTTTTTACATTCTTCCTCTTATTTACTTCTCATGGTGATCCTAATATATTTTCTCTTGTATAGATGGAGATGGTGAAGTTTAGATAGGTTATGTCAACTGCAAGTTCACACATCCCACCGTTGTAATGAAGCTCTATTTCTGAGGCACCTCTATCTAGAATCCATGGTCTTAACTGTTAAGTGGAATTGCCTCCTAGTAAAAGACAGTGAAATGAATACAACTAAGCTTTAGTAGAAAGAACACAGTATTTGGTGTCAGATGAGACTTGTTTTGATTCCAAATTGTGTGTACCTTGAGCTCACAAATATTTTATCTTATTGATTTTATTTTGTTTTGTTTTTTGGCACAAGAACACTTCACATGATGTCTATGGTCCTGACAAAATTCTAAGTGTACAATACAGTATTGCTGGCTATAGGAGCAATGATGTACAGTTGATCTCTAAAATTTACTCATCTGGTGAACCTGAAACATTGTATGTGATTAGTCGTTCAGTTGTGTCTGACTCTTCCTGGTCTCATGGACTGTATCCTATCAAGCTCCTCTGTCTGTGGGATTCTCCAGGCAAGAATACTGGAGCAGGTAGCCATTCCCTTCTCCAGAGGATCTTCCCAACTCAGGGATCAAACTGAGAGCATCCAGAGTCTGTTTTAAAACTCAGTATTTAAACAAGCCCCTCTCCCTCAACACCTTTTCCAAACATGTTCAAGGGAGGTGACACTTGCGGTGAAAGAAAATACTTATACTTTGTTTATATGGTTTAAAAGCACAACATTATAATATCACAATTTCCCAAACTGTATTCCACAAACCATGAGAGTTTCTTGAAATATATTAATATTTCAAGAGGTCAAATAAATATAGGGACTTTGTGTGCTATTTAACTCTAGGGAAGAATATAATGCATATTAAAATATTAAACTCATCTCTGAGAAGCCCCACAATAAACTAATTTAACACTTTTACACAGACTTCATTTTTTTAACTTATTTTATCAGGGATTGAAACTTAATTTTGTTTCTTTATAAAAAACAGCAGTCAACATCTCACCTGTTACTCATGTTCTGTAGAAGATATTTTGGTCAATGATGCTTTACATACCTCATTTGGGCTGTGTGTCTACTTCAGAATAATTAAAATGGCAGTTACCTCATTTTTAAAAGAGAAAAATACAGCAGGTTGCTTCATAGATATTTTAAGGGCTAACTAAGAAAATTCATTATGAACAGCAGATCCTCAGAACAGACATACCCCATTATTGCTGCTTCTGGTGATTTATTAGCAGTGCTTGGCTGGCTCAAGGAAAAGAATAAGGCTGAGCTTGTGTTTGTCTCCACAGATGTATTTTGGTCACAGATTCCAATAACCCATCCAATACTGAGTCACAGAAAGATGATTTTGTTTGGTTTCTGAGTCTCTGGAGTCACCATGATATTTTCTAGGAAATAATAAAAATTTTATTCTTAGAGATAATTTTAGTGCCTTGTAAATATTCTTTTAATTAGATTACATTTTAATGCTGAATGTTGTTGTTAGCACAAATATTTTATATTTTACAATTCTCGTTCTGTTGTAGTGACTTAGCTGTGATTCTCCATGAAAAAATAATTTAAATATAGTTTTAAGATATTTTATATTTTTTTCTAGGCAATTCTTAAATTTTTTTTGGAAATAGGCATTTTTCAAGGCTAATATCCCTTTAACTATTTTGGGCTTTCCTGGTGGCTCAGATGGTAAAGAATCTGCCTCCAGAGGGAGCCCTGGTTTTCAATCCCTGGGTCTGGAAGATCCCCTGGAGAAGGGAATGGCTACCCACTCTAGTACACTTGCTTGGAGACTTCCATGGACAGAGGAGCCTGGTGGGCTACAGTCCATGGGGTTGTAACTATTTTACCTTTCTTGCCAATAAATTCACTTCTAATTGATTACATTGTATAATCATTCATGAAATATGTATTGAGTGTATCATGTGTTCTAGGTACTGTAATAACTGTTGAAAATGATGAGCAAAATCAGACTCTTTCTGCAATTGGTGGGTAGATATTACTCAAAAAAGCAAAAATAAATATGAAATGACAGCATTAGTCTGGTACAGAATAGGTACAGGGTATTATGTAAATGTGTAAGAAGGTAATTTGATTTTTTCAGTGTGAACTACAAGATTTCCAAGAGAAGGTAATAACTAAGTTATTACCCAAATATCATATCCAAAATTTCCAGAGCTACGTTGGCATTTTAAGAATGGTGTTCTTAATACCCCAAAATAATGGGAAACCACTGAAATATTTTAAGCATCATTGGATTTACATTTTGAAAAGGCAACTCTAGTTGCGATGTGGACAGTAGATTAGAAAGGCTCGTGAATGGATGCCACTGAAGCATTGTGAGACCAAAGTCAAGAGAAATTTAAAAAGACTAATTAAAGGAAATAGATCATACTGGTAGATTGCTACTAATTACTTTTTAAATGTCATTTTTTTAAATTGATCTTCTTAGATTTGGTACCAATCAATTATACAAAGTTTTTGTAGAAATTGACAAGCTAGTCACAAAATGTATATGGAAAAGATATGACTTAGAATAAAAAAAAAAAAAAAAAAAAACAGAAGAAAGAAAGGGAAGAAAAAACTAAACTAGAAATCTTATATTAATTTTTAAAGCTTATGTAAAGCTTCACTTAACAAGACTGTGTGGAATTTTAGCTTAATGGAACAAAACAGAGTTTAGAAATAGACCTGAACATACAGGGCCAATTTATTTTTATGAAAGAGTGAGGGTATATCCACATGGAACAATGAACTATCTTAACTCTCACTATGCAAAATATATAAAAATTAACTTGAAATAGATGCTAGATCTAAACATAAAAACCAAAACTGTAAAATTTATCTTTTTAAAATGGAGAAAATACTTGCAAAATTGGGGTAGGAAAATATTCCTTAGATAGGACACAGAAGGCACACAAGCCAAGAAAATGATAAATTAGACTTCCCCCAAATTAAAAACTTCTGTTTATCACACACACTCTTAACAAAGAGAGAAGACATATCATTAACTGGCAAAAATGCAAATGTAAGGTAAAAATCTAAAAATTGATTGTATTCAGAATATGTAAAGAACTGCAAATCTTTAGCAAAAGGAATAATATCTCAATAAAAAATAGCTAGATAAAGATTGAAGCAATGACTTCTCAAAACAGGATACAAGGATGACCCATAAGTTCACAGAAAGGTACAAAACATTACTAATC
Source organism: Bos indicus (assembly GCF_029378745.1). Lineage (NCBI taxonomy): Eukaryota > Metazoa > Chordata > Mammalia > Artiodactyla > Bovidae > Bos > Bos indicus. Next base: position 18,757,827 of record NC_091773.1, on the reverse strand, counting down.
ATCCAGTTTGTCGACTGGCATACTTTAAATATTTTAAAATAATAGATACTTCAACTCTAAATAGTACGTACTTGCTTCTGCATTGATGCTCTAGAGTATCTGTGCAAGAATCTATGCATTTGTTTTAACTGAGAAAAAGATGTCTGTTTTCTTACCTAAGCAAGTCAGTTACTCAAATCCTTCATAGACTCAAAACAGTGTCCACTTTTGAAACATAGAATGGACACTGCCAGACCTTCACTATCTCTTTTTGAGGATATATGGCAAAGAGAGGTGAAAGAGCTTTTTAATAAGACCTGAATGCCATTAGTCATGAAGGCAGGTGTTTAAAGTGAAGTGACAAATTTAATTCAGGCTTAAATCGAAGAAAGTAGGGAAAACCACTAGAAAATTCATGTATGACCTATATCAAATCTCTTATGATTGTACAGTGAAAGTGAAGAATAGATTCAAGGGATTAAATCTGGTAGACAGAGTGCCTGAAGAACTATGGATTAAGGTTCATAACATTGTACAGGAGGTGGTGACCAAAAGCATTTCAAAGAAAAAGAAATGCAAGAAAGCAAAATAGTTGTCTGAGAAGGCCTTACAAATATAAAAGAAAAGGAGCAAAGAAGAGGAGCAAAAGACAAAGGAGAAAGGGAAAGATACACCAAACTGAATGCAGAATTCCAAAGAATAGCAAGAGGAGATAAGAAAGCTGCCTTAGTGAACAATGCAAAGAAATAGATGAAAACAATTGAATAAAACAGACTAGAGATCTCTTCAGGAAAATTAGAGATACCAAGGGAACATTTCATGCAAAGATGGGCACAATAAAGGACAGAAATGGTATGGACCTACCAGAAGCAGAAGATATTAAGAAGAGGTGGCAAGAATACACAGAAGAACTATACAAAAAAGATCCTAATGACCCAGATAACTGTCATGGTGTGATCACTCACCTAGAGGCAAAGAGGAACTGAAGAGCCTCTTGATGAAAGTGAAAGAGGAGAGTGAAAAAGTTGGCTTAAATATCAACATTCAAAAAACTAAGATCATGGCATCTGGTCCCATCACTTCATGACTAATAGATGGGGAAACAATGGAAACAGTGACAAACTTTCTTTTCTTGGGCCCAAAATCACTGCAAGTGGTGACTGCAGCCATGAAATTAAAAGACACTTGCTCCTTGGAAGAAAAGCTTTGACCAACCTAGACAGCATATTAAAAAGCAGAGACATTACTTTGCCAACAAAGGTCTGTCTGGTCAAACCTATGGTTTTTCCAGTAGTCATGTATGGATGTGAGAGTTGGACCATAAAGAAGGCTGAGCACCAAAGAGTTGATGCTTTTGAACTGTGGTCTTGGAGAAGACTCTAGATAGTCCCTTGGACTTCAAGATCAAACCAATCAATGCTAAAGAAAATCAGCCCTGAATATTCATTGGAAGGACTGATGCTGAAGCTTAAGCTTCAATACTTTGGCCACCTGATGCAAAGAGTGGACTCACTGGCAAAGACCCTGATGCTGGGAAAGATTGAGGGCAGGAGGAGAAGGGGCAACAAAGGATGAGAGGGTTGGATGGCGTCATCGACTCAATGAAAATGAATTTGAGCAAACTGCAAGAGATAGTGAAGGACAGGGAAGCCTGGCATGCTGCAGTCCGTGGGGTTGCAAAGAGTTGAACATGACTTTAAGACTCAACAACATATGATATTTGTTTTTCTACTTCCCACTTACTTCACTTTGTATAATAGACTCTAAGTTCATCCACCTCATTAAAACTGACTCAAATTCATTCCTTTTTATGGCTGAGTAATATTCCATATTATACATGTTTCACATCTCCTTTATCCATTCATCTGTAGATAGACATCTGGGTTGTTTCCAAGTCCTGGTTATTCTAAATAGTGCTGCAATGAACATTGGGATACATGTGTATTGTTTGAATTGTGGTTTTCTCAGGGTATATGCCTAGTAGTGGGATTTCTGTGTCATATGGTAGTTTTATTCCTGTTTTTTTTTTTTAAAGGAATCTCCATACTGTACTTCCTCAGTCCTGGGGGAAACAGAGGTGGGATAAGAAAAGGAATAAGATTTTGGATGGAGAGGTTAATCATCAGCTTGGCAGAAGAACTTGGTTTTAGGGGAAGTAGGTTTTGGTGGCAAGACGTATAGACAGTTGGGGAATGTTAAAGCTTGTAGTGTCAAAGATAAATAAATATCATCAAGTTCAATTCTTTTCAAATTTGGAAACACAGAATTCCAAAGAAAGGCCTCAGGGTCCCCATCAGGAGTAAAGGGACAACTGATGACGTGACTTAGGAACTTTCCACTTCAGCCTAAATGGAACAGCTTAAATTTAATGTTAATTATGAGACTTCCACAAAATGTTTAATATATTTTTTTAAAGTGTCCTCATGCAGGAGCCTAGACTTCTCTGTAGTTCAAACAGTAAAGAATCTGCCTGCAATGCAGGAGACCTGGATTCGATCCATTGGTTGGGAGGATCCCCTGGAGGAGGAAATGGCAACCCACTCCAGTATTCCTGCCCGGAGAATTCCATGAACAGAGGTACCTGAGCTACAGTCCATGAGGTTGCAAAGAGTCAGATGACTGAGCACAACAGCAAACAACTGGGAAACAAAACCCTGGTAAAAAGCAGAGTGCTTATTTACAAGAGCCACTCAACAGCCTTTGCTTTCTTATCACCATCACCATCATGGTCTGCAGTAGCAACTCCATACATGTTGGTTGAATTAGGCACTTGCCCCAAACAACACTGGAGAAGGAAATGGCAACCCATTCCAGTATTCTTGCCTGGAGAATCTCATGGACAGAGGAGCCTAGCATGGGGTCTCAAGAATCAGCAGACACAACTTAGCAACTAAACCGATCAACCAACCAACCATACTGTTCTCCATAATGGCTGTATGAATTTACATTCCCACCAAGAGAACTGAAGGTTTCCCTTTTCTCCACATCCTCTCCAACATTTATTATTTGTAGATTTTTTTAATGATGGCCATTCTGATTGATGTGAGTTGATACCTCATTGTAGTTTTGGTTTGCATTTCTCTAATAATGATGATTTCTCTAATAATGAGTGATGTTGAGTATCTTTTCATGTGTTTATTGCCCTGTGGACACAGCAGGGGTAAGAGAGGGTAGGACAAATTGAGAAAGTAGTGTTGGGATACACACTCTATCAAGTGTAAAATAAATAAGTAGTGGGAAGCTGCTATGTAAACAGGGAGCCCAGCCTATGTTTGTGATGACCTACAAGGGTCATATATAATTATGATTTATTCATATTGTTGTACAGCAGAAACTAGCACAACATTGTAAAGCAACTCTCCTCCAATCAAAAAAAAAAAAAAAAATGTAAAAATGTGTGTGTGCTGTGATATGCAGGACCTTTAAACCAGAGAGCATGAAACTAAGCTACAACAGACAGATTATAGTACCTTCCTTGACTTACAATATATTAATAAGTGTAACATCCTCTTTCTCTACTAGTAGCTTTCTATTGTATTACCATTTACCTTCTGTATAGAACCTCTCATAATCTGAAGAAACTACCTTATAGTTTCCCCTGTTTTGTTACTCTGTTCTTTAAAATTTCTTGTAAGGGAAGGGATTTTTTTCTGTGTTGCTAAGGTAACTTTGATGATAAAACAGAGCTTAGCACATAGTAGGCAGTCAATAATGTTTCACTGAATGGAGAAATAAGCTATATTTAGCTCATTTATTGGGCTTCAGACAGAACTACTTCTCTAAAATGAATCACTCTTTCCTCATGAATATTCTCTTCCCCTTTCTAAGTTTTGAAATGTCATTTCCCATAAATATGGCCTTTCATTCTGAAATGGATATGAGTGAATTATAAAACAAACCATTGTTCCTAGAAGTAAGGGGATATGAAATTGTTAGAATATGCTAAGGAGGGCATTGTGCAACATTTTTCTGATACATTACAAAATTTCAATAAAGATTAATTAATTAATTAACTGAAAGTTCATTTGAACTTAAAAGGAACAAATGGGTAAAATTTAGAAGTTAACTTATTTATTTTTAAAAAATTAAACTTAGTCTTCAAAAGCGAAATACTGATTTTATTTCCCTAAGGCATCACAAAATTTTTAGAACAATACAATAAATTTCAGTAAGTGAGGCCACAGATTCCAAATATATGATCATCTGAACAAGTCAAAATTTGCCTTTGAATTTACCTGTGGAGGAGTTTACTAAGCATATAATACTGTCAAGATTATTTCTAACCGGAGGTTCTGAAAAACAACTGATTTCACACACTTAATAGCGATTTGTTCTGCAAGGTAATACATCGATTTCCATGATCTTTATTTCCAGTACAAACCTGTTCAGCCAACATCTGGAAAACTTTAGGCATTAGTCTCTGTTATTGTGTCTGAGAGTAAAAATAAAATGGCTTGAGTAAGAAAGTCTTGTCATACAACTTAAGCCATAAATTCAACTTTCATGTTTACACACACATATACACATGAAGTGTGTGTTTTTTTTTAATGACTTAATCTTCTTTAATAAATTTATATTACAAAAGAAAATGTGTTATTTTCAGACATGAGAACTCAGGTTTTGAGGAATTGTCTCTTAGCTTTTAAAAGTTAATTAGAGAGGAGAACAAGATGGTGGAGGAGTAGGTGGATGTGGAGTACATCTCTCTCCATGGATACATCAGAAACACACCTTCAGATACAGAAGTGCATGGCAAACACCAGCTGAGAGCAGACAGGAGTACCTGACCAGTGGAAAAGAATACATAGACCCACGCAAAACTCGGTAGGATGCAGGAACTAGGCGGGGAAACAGGAGTGTTAGTAGGACTGGACCTGCCCTCAGTGGTTAAAACTAAAGCAGGGGTCCGATCCCCACATTGGGGCAATTGTCGAGTCAGAGCAGAAACTTTTAAGGCTGAGAGTGAAACAGCTGATCTGTGGCAGCCTAAATGGAATGAGAATCAGACGGTTCTTGTCGCAGCCACACATACCCCAGACAGGAACGCTGGTCCCCTGGATGGCACAGCAGCTGGGAGCTGGTGTTTAGGGACTGTGGAGCAGCAAGAGCTGCTGTTGACTGTGAATAGATGGATTGAGGGGATGTGAGAGAGGAGATGGCTGTGGCAAATGCCTGTGGAGGAAAGCCAGGCAGCCATGGAAGCAAGGTAATACTGCTGAGTCATGCATAGGGGGTGGAGCCATCACCACAGCCTCTCTCCCCACACACCAGCACGGGGAGGTGAACAATAGAGAAGTTGGCCTATCAAACGCCTGATGCAATGAACTACAGAGTAGGACCCCACCCAGGGTGCCCCTTTAAATGCCCAATGTGCTGATCTACAGAGTAGGACCCCAGCCATGGGGTCCCCTCTATGTGCCTGATGTACCGAACAACAGAGAAGGACCCCAGGCAAGGGAGCCCTCTAAGTACCTGAATAAGCAGAGCTAGGGACAAAGACTGGCCAAAGAGGCCTTCTGATCTCCAGCTACAGGAAACTCAAAAAGAGACTCTGATAGGACCATAACTCTTACGGTGGAGGCGGTATGTGTCCCTGAACACTTGGGTCCCCACAAGCCAAGCAGCTACACCATCTTCACACTTGACTCTCACTGGGGCAGAGCTGCCACGGGCAAAAAAAGTCTTGTATCTATGTATGCAGGGTCACTTCGGCAGTGTCCGACTTTTTGCGAGCCTGTAGACTGTGGCCTGCTGGGCTTCTCTGTCAGAGAGGGGTTCTCCAGGCAAGCGTACTGGAGGGTTTTGGCTAATACTGGTTGCCATACCCTTCTAGAGCACTATATTTCCTGCTGCCCTAGCCTCCAACCCCCCTGAGTACCTAGTGCTGCCAGAACCCCTATGACCCAAGCAGCTACAACACCTCCACACCTGGCCCTCACAGGGGCAAACCCAAGCCTTCCAGGGCCGCCTCAGGAGGAAAACCCAAGTGGACGACCCACATGTAGAGGTAGAAATAAAACCACAATTCAAACCCAGGGGCAGTGTGTCTAAGGAAGAAGACCCTAAAACTTCCCATCAGCTGTACAAGCTGCAGATTAAATCCACACAATCAACTAGGCAGACTCTGTGTCTATGGATTATATAAAAGGCCATTGAGAGCTCCCACAAAAGCAAATGCACTAGTTCTGATAGCTGTGGACATAGGAGGCAAGAATACACAGGAGTAGGATCAGATTAGAATCTGAGCTGCCCCCACAGCAGGTCTAGAGATCAACACAGTGTTGGGGGGCATCCTAGGGAGATAAGGTGGACTGTGACTCCCAGCAAGGGAAAGGACTGTGACAGCAGTGACTCAAGAAAAACATTTATTATTCTTATTTTTTGATTTGTTCTGTAGATTCTTTTATTTTTTCTTTTTCTTTTCCTTTCCCCCCTCCCTCTGTTGTAGTTGTTGATTTTATTGGCACTAAGAAATCCAATTAAGCTTTTGAGCTTTTTTCTTTCCCTCAGTCACATTTTTTATCATTGTTGTAAACTTCTGCCTCTACATTGGGCTTTTGCAGTTCAATGGAGTTTCCTCTTTTTTTATTTATTTTAATTTTAAGCTTTTTAAGCATTTTTTTTTTTCTACATTTATTCCTTTGTTTGCTTTTCCTAGTGCTCTTTTCCCCTGGCAGTTAATCTTTAACTACTATATAAGTCTTCTTTATCTACCTCTATTTAACTTTGCATATTTAATATTTCTTTTCTTTCTCCCCTTTCCTCTTGACATATTTGTTAGTTTATTTTGATTGCTTTATTTCCCAATTGGCACCTTGCTTTAGTTTTGTTTTTCAGTTTGAACTTAATTAGTTTTGTTATGGTAGATATAATTTTTGGTTTCCTCTGTTTGCCAGGTCAATCTGTTGTACTTTTTTTTTTGGACTGCTTTGATTTTGCTTATGGGTGTATATGTATATGTGTATATTCAGTCAAACTTTCTATTGTTCTTATAAACCTCTGCCTCTACATTGGGCTTTTGCAATTCTGTGGAGTTTTCCTTTTTTCTTTTTTTTTCTTTTTTCTTCCTTCCTCCATTTTTTTTCTTTTCTCTTTTTTACAATTTTAATTTTTTAAACCTATTATTTTTTTCTACACTTATTCCTTTGTTTGCCTTTCCTACTGCTCTTTTCCCCTTGCAGTTAATCTTTCATGTATATTAATCTCTTCATCTACCTCTATTTAATTGGCATACCTATTCTTTCTTTCTTTTCTTTCTTTCCTTTCCTTTCAACATATTTGTAAGTTTTGTTTTCATTGCTTTATTCCCCACTTGGCACCTTGCTTTAGTTTTGTTTTCCAGTTTGTGCTTTAGTTAGTATTATTCTTAACGGTTAAATATAATTTTTGATTTCCTTTCTTTGCTGGGTCAGTCTACTGTACTTTATTTTTGTTGGACTGTTTTCACTTTGCTTATGGGTGTATATGTATATGTGTATATTCCTTTATTATTTGCCTGATTTTGTAACTGCTGTTTGTCTAGGGTTCATCTTTGGTTTCTTGTTTTTGAATATTTGTTTTAATCTCACTTAATGCCATAACAAACCGCTTGGGAATCTTCATCCTGACAAGAAATCAAGCTCTGAGCCTTTGGAGTGGGAGCACTGACTCCAAGACCCTAGACTACCAGAGAATTAACCCTAGGGAGTATCAAGTAGTGAGAACTCACACAAAGGAAACCACTTGAATACAAGACCTGGCATCACCCAACCACCAGTAACACCCTGTGCAGGACACCTCATCTAAACAACAAACAAAACAAAAACACAAACCAAATCATCCTATCATCCACAGACAAGATTACCACCTCACTCAACCTTGCTGATCAGAGGAAAAACAAACAAGCAAAAACTCAGCACAAATCTCACCCTATAGGAAGCTCACACAAACCACTGGACCAAACTTAGAAGGGAAGAGAGAATTCAACTTTCCTCAAGGAAAGAATTCAATTTTTCCTGGAAAAAGAAGACCTCAAACACAATAAGTTTAAAAAAAAAATCATGAAAAGATAGAGAAATACTGTGCAAATGAAGGAACAAACTAAAAACCCAGAAGTCCAAATAAATGAAGAGGAAATAGGCACACCATCTGAAAAAGAATTCAGAATGATACTAAAGATGATCAAAAACCTTGAAAACAAAATGGATAAAATGCAAGAGTCAATTAATAAAGACCTAGAAGAATTAAAGAATAAACACACACAGACAAACAACACAGTTACTGATATTAAAAATACTCTAGAAGGAATCAATAGCAGAATATCTGAAGCAGAAGAATGAATCAGGGAGCTGGAAGATAAAATGGTGGAAATAACTTCTGAAGAGCAGAATAAAGTAAAAAGAATGAAAAGAACTGATGACAGTCTCAGAGACCTCTGGGACCATATCAAATGCACCAACATTTGAATTATGGGGGTCCCAGAAGAAGAGAAAAAGAAAGGGTAAGAGAAAATTTTTGAAGAGATTATAGTTGAAAATTTCCCCAACATGGAGAAAGAAATAGTCAATCAAGTCCAAGAGGCACAAAGAGTTCCATACAGGATGAACCCAGGGAGAAACACACCAAGACACATACTAATCAAACTAACAAAGACTAAAGACAAAGAAAGAATATTAAAAGCAACAAGGGAGAAGCAACAACTAACATACAAGGGAAACCCCATACACTTAACAGCTGATCTTTTGGCAGAAACTCTACAGGACGGGGGGAATGGCAGGATATATTTAAAGTACTGAGGGGAAAAATTTACAACCAAGATTGCTGTATGAGCCAGGATCTTACTCAAAATGGATGGAGAGGTAGAAAGCTCTCCAGACAATCAAAAGTTAAGAGAATTCAGTACCACCAAACCAGCTTTACAACAAATGTTAAAAGGACTTACATAGTCAATAAATACAAGAGAAGAAAAAAGATCTAAAATCAACTCCAAACAATTAAGAAAATGGAAATAGGGACATATATATCAATAATTACTTTAAATGTAAGTGGATTAAGTGCTCCAACCAAAAGACACAGACTGGCTGAATGGATACAAAACAAGACCCACTTATACACTTGTAAGTATACTTATATAAGTCGGAGAAAGCAATGGCACCCCACTCCAGTACTTTTGCCTAGAAAATCCCATGGATGGAGGAGCCTAGTGGGTTGCAGTCCATGGGGATGCGAAGAGTCGGACATGACTGAGCGACTTCACTTTCACTTTTCACTTTCATGCATTGGAGAAGGAAATGGCAACCCACTCCAGTGTTCTTGCCTGGAGAATCCCAGGGACGGGGAAGCCTGGTGGGCTGCCGTCTATGGGGTCGCACAGAGTCAGACACGACTGAAGTGACTTAGCAGCAGCATACTTATATAAGTACAAGACCCACTTATGTAAGTATACTTAAATACTTATATACGCTGTCTACAAGAAACCCACTTCAGACCTCAAGATACATATAGACTGAAAGTGAGAGGATGGAAAAATATATTCCATGCAAATAGAAAGCAAAATAAACCTGGAGTAGCAATCCTCATATCAGACAAAATAGACCTTAAAATAAAGCAGATTGCAAGAGATAAGGAAGAACACTACACAATGATCAAGGGATCAATCCAAGAGGAAGACATAACAATTGTAAATATTTATGCACCCAACGTAGTTCAGTTCAGTTTGCTCAGTCGTGTCCAACTCTTTGTGACCCCATGAACTGCAGCACACCAGGCCTCCCTGTCCATCACCTACTCCCGGAGCCTACCCAAACTCATGTCCATTGAGTTGGTGATGTCATCCAACCATCTCATCCTCTGTCATCCCCTTCTTTTCCTGCCCTCAATCTTTCCCAGCATCAGGATCTTTTCAAATGAATCAGCTCTTCGCATGAGGTGGCCAAAGTATTAGAGGTTCAGCTTCAACATAAGTCCTTCCAATGAACTCCAAGGACTGATCTCCTTTAGGATGGACTGATTGGATCTCCTTGCAGTCCAAGGGACTCTCAAGAGTCTTCTCCAACACCACAATTCAAAAGCATCAATTCTTCGGCGCTCAGCTTTCTTTAGAGTCCAACTCTCACATCCATACATGACTACGAGAAAAACCACAGCCTTGACTAGACATACCTTTGTTGGAAAAGTAATGTCTTTGCTTTTTAATATGCTGTCTAGGTTAGTCATAACTTTTCTTCCAAGGAGTAGATGTCTTTTAATTTCACGGCTGCAGTCACCATCTGCAGTGATTTTGGAACCCCCCCCCCCAAAATAGTCAGCCACTGTTTCCACTCTTTCCCCATCTATTTGCCATGAAGTGATGGGACCAGATGCCATGATTCAACACAGGAGCACCTCAGTACATAAGACAAACATTAACAGACATAAAAGGAGAAATTGACAGTAAAACAATAATAGTAGGAGACTTTAACACTCACACCAATGGACAAACATCAAAACAAAAAAATTAACAAGGAAACATGTCTTAAATGATACATTAGATGAGATGGATCTCATTGATATCTTCAGAACATTTCATCCAAATGCAGAAGAATGCACCTTCTTCTCAAGTGCACATGGAACATTCTCCAGGATAGACCACATCTTGGGTCACAAATCAAGCCTTAGTAAATTTAAGAAAATTGAAATCATATCAAGCATCTTCTCTGACCACAATGCTATGAGACTAGATATGAATTACAAGAAAACAGATGTAAAAAACACAAACACATGGAGGTTAAACAACATGTTTCTAAATAACCAAAAGGTTACTGGAGAAATCAAAAAATTTCTAGAAGCAAATGACAATGGAAACACAACAACTCAAAACCTATGGGATGCAACAAAAGCAGTTCTAAGAGGGAAGTTTATAGCTATACAATCATACCTCAAGAAACAAGAAAACATAAAACAGACAGCCTAACTTTACACTTAAAACTGGAAAAAGAAGAACCAAAAAAACCCCCAAAATTGGTAGAAGAAAAGAAATCATAAAGATCTGAGCAGAAATGAATGAAAAAGAAATGAAAGAAAATAGTAAAGATTAATAGAACTAAAACCTGGCTCTTTGAGAAGATAAACAAAATTGACAAACCTTTAGCCAGACTCATCAAGAAAAAAAGAGAGAAGAATCAAATCAACAAAATTAGAAATGAAAAAGAAGAGGTTACAACAGACAATGCAGAAACACAAAGCATTATAAGAGACTATTATGACCAACTATATGGCAATAAATTAGATAACCTGGAAGAAATGAACAGATTCTTAGAAAAGTTCAGTCTTCCAGGACTGAACCAGGAAAAAATAGAAATTATGAACAACCCAATTACAAGCACTGAAATTGAAACTGTGATCAAAAATCTCCCAAGAAACTAAAGCCCTGGGCCAGATGGCTTCACAGAAGAATTCTATCAAACATTTAGAGAAGAGTTAATGCCTATCCTTCTAAAACTCTTTCAAAAAATTGCAGAGGGAGGAACACTTCCAAAGTCATTCTACGAAGCCACCATCACCCTAATACCAAAACCAGACAAAGACAACAACAACAAAAAAGGAGACTACAGGCCAATGTCTCTGATGAACATAGATGCAAAAATCCTCAACAAAATTTTAGCAGACAGAACTCAGCAACCCATCAAAAAGCTCATACACCAGGATCAAGTTGGGTTTATTCCAGGGATGCAAGGATTCTTCGGTACATGCAAATCAATCAATGTGATACACCATATTAAAAGATTGAAAGATAAAAATCATATGATAATATATGCAGAAAAAACCTTTAACGAAATTCAGCACCCATTATGATGAAAACTCTTTAAAAAATGGGCACAGAAGGAACCTAACTCAACATAGTAAAGGCCATATATGATAAGCCTACAGCAAACATTATTCTCAATGGTGAAAAACTGAAAGCATTCCCCCTAAGATCAGGAACAAGACCAGGGAGTCCACTTTTGCCCCTATTATTCAACATAGTTCTGGCAGTCCTAGCTACAGCAATCAGAGAAGAAAAAGAAATAAAAGGAATCCAGATCGGAAAAGAAGAAGTAAAGCTCTCACTTTTTGCAGATGAGATGATACTGTACATAGAAAACCCTAAAGATAGTATCAAAAAATTACTAAAGCGAATCAGTGAATTTAGCAAAGTTGCAGGATACAAAATCAATACACAGAAATCACTTGCATTTCTATATATTAACAATGAAAAATCAGAAAGACAAATTAAGGAATCAATCCCATTCACCATTGCAACAAAAAGAATTAAATATCTAGGAATAAAACTACATAAGAAGACAAAAGAATTGTATGCATAAAATTATAAGATACTAATGAAAGAAATCAAAGATGACATAAACAGATGGAGAGATATTCCATGTTCCTGGGCAGGAAGAATCAATATTGTGAAAATGACTATACTACCAAATGCAATCTACACATTCAATGTGATCCCTATCAAATTACAAATGGCATTTTTCACAGAGCTAGAACAAAAAATTTCACAGTTAATATGGAAACACAGAAAACCCCAAATTGCCAAAGCAGTCTTGAGAAAGAATAATGGAGCTGGAGGAATCAACCTTCCTGACTTCAGATCATATTACAAAGCTACAGTCATCAAGCCAGTATGGTACTGGCACAAAAACAGAAATATAGACCAATGGAACAAGATAGAAAGCCCAGAAATAAACTCATGCACCTATGGGTACCTTATTTTTGACAAAGGATGCAATATAATGGGGCAAAGACAGCCTCTTGAATAAATGGTGCTGGGGAAATTGGACAGCTACATGTGAAAGAATGAAATTAAAACACCTTCTAACACCATGGACAAAGATAAACTCAAAATGGGTCAAAGACCTTAAATGTAAGACCAGAAACTATAATGTAAACTCTTAGAGGAAAACATAGGCAGGCAGAACACTCGATGACATAAATCAAAGCAAGATTCTCTACGACCCACCTCCTAGAGTAATGGAAATAAAAACAAAAGTAAACAAGTGGGACCTGATTAAACTTAAAAGCTTTTGTCCAGCAAAGGGAACTATAAGCAAGGTGAAAAGACAACCCTCAGAATAGGAAAAAAAATAACTGCAAATGAAACAACTGACAAAGGATTAGTTTCCAAAATATACAAGCTGCTCATACAACTCAATGCCAGAAAAATAAACAACCCAATCAAAAAGTGGGGAAAAGACCTAAAAAGACATTTCTCCAAAGACATACAGATGGCTAACAAACATATGAAAAGATGTTCAACATCACTCATTATTAGAGAAATGCAAATCAAAACTACAATGAGATATCACCTCACACTGATCAGAACAACCATCATCAAAAAATCTACAAACAATAAATGCTGGAGAGGGTGTGGAGAAAAGGGAATGCTCTTGCACTGTTGGTGGGAATATAAATTGATACAGCCACTGTGGAAGACTGTATGGAGATTCCTCAAAAAACTAGGAATAAAACCACCATATGACCCAGCAATCCCACTCCTAGGCATATACCCTGAGGGAACCAAAACTGAAAGAGACACATGTATCCTAACTAGAACATGGAAGCAACCTAGATGTCCATCAACAGATGAATGGATAAAGAAGTTGTGGTACATATACACAATGTAATATTACTCAGTTATAAAAAGGAACACATTTAAGTCAGTTCTAATGAGGTGAATGAACCTAGAACCTAGTATACAGAGTGAAGTGAGTCAGAAAGAGAAAGATAAATATTGTATTCTAATGCATATATATGAAATCTAGAAAAATGGTACTGAAGAATTTATTTACAGGGCAACAATGGAGAAACAGACATAGATAATAGACTAATGGGCATGAGGAGAGGGGAGGAGAGGGTGAGATGTATGGAGAGAGTCACATGGAAACTTACATACCTTATGTAAAATAGATAGCCAATGGGAATTTGCTATATGGCTCAGGAAACTCAAAGAGGGGCTCTGTATCAACCTAGAGGGGTGGGTTGGGGAGGGAGATAGGAGGGAGGTTCAAAAGAGAGGAGACATATGTATACCTATGGCTGATTCATGTTGAGGTTTGACAGAAAACTGCAAAATTCTGTAAAGCAATTATCCTTCAATAAAAAATAAATTAATTTTAAAAAGTAAATTAGAAAGGTCATGATTGAAAGAAGTGCTTTAAAGTTTTAAAAGTACACAGGTACAATACATTCAGACAAACATATACAAACACACATACCTGAAGGATTTCTTTTTCATCAACCTAGCTAATAATTTTCATTAAATTTATGACTATGTTTCTCAAAAACAGACTCCATATCTATAACTGAAACTATTTAAAAACTGATTCATAGCTGGGTGTATAGTACCTGATTAAAATTATAGGGACTTCCCCGGCGGTCCAGTGACTAAGACGTTGAGCTCAAAATGCAGGGGGCCCTGTTTCAATTCCTGGTCACTAGCCGATTCCACATGCTGCAATTGAGTTTGCATGCTACAACGAAGTTTGAAGATCCTGTGTGCTGCAAAAAGACCTGGTGCAGCCAGATAAATAAATATTTTTAAAATTAATAATATAAAAGGACACATGCTTATGATGGAAATTTGATCTTTCTGAAAGGTAAACATTATTTAGTAAAATATGGATTTGAAATATCAGGGCACATTCATATTTTTGTTCTTGTTGATGTTGTGTAAGTGATATCCTAGTGCCTGTTTCCACCTCCTTAGCTTCATACTGATTACCTTGATGCATAAATAAACCCATACCTAGAGACAATTGAAGAATATAAGTTATTTATGACTTTTATTTTCCTAGCCCATCATAGGCAAAGTGTAACAGAGAAGCTGAGTTTGATCTTAAGTTTCTATACTTCCCTTTAGAACTGCTCAGTCAGACATCCACTAGACATTTATTTAGAAAATTATGGGACAAATATAATGCTAAGTGCTAAAGAAACAAATTGACATATTTCCTCATTTTAAGAAGCTAATATTATAATGGGCTTAAAAATGTATAAACAGTAAGTATTTGATACAAGAATGTTTATTAATGTGTATGGCTTTGCCACTTTACTTAAATTCTCAAGCTTCATTCACTATCTCCTGGTATTTATTCTTTTTGGATATATGAACTGTATTTAATATTTTCTCATAGATCGATCCATCATTTTCCCCTAATTATTGAAAAAGGAACGTTTTATAAGACCTGTGTATAAAAAGCTATCATCATTTACCACAAGGGAAAGTAATCTTAAAAATAAATACAATTAAAAAGTGCATATGTGCTTTTGCTTCAGTCGTGTCTGGCTTTTTCTTTGGACTGAGGCCCGCCAGGCTCCTCTGTTGATGGGATTCTCCAGGCAAGAATACTGGAGTGGGTTGTCATGCCCTCCTCCAGGGGATCTTCCCAATCCAGGGACCAACCCCTGTCTCTTATGTCTCCTGCATTGGCAAGCAGGTTCTTTACCACTAGTGCCACCTGGGAAGCCCAAATAAAGTCTAAGCAGTTTCACCAAGCCAAGAGTCTGAGTCTGCACCTACTCTCCCTACGTTAAAAACGAGAAGTTTAGCAATGTCACCAGAAGGCTAAAGACTTCACCAGACTGGGATTTCTGCCTGAGTTGATTGGAAGTTAGAAAGGCTACTGAAAAGGGAATTACTTTCTCACTTTGTAATTCAATATTATTTTTGTTTTCAGTTTGTTCTGATTTTTGTCTCTGTTTTCTTCTGCCTATTTTCCTGTAGGTTGCTGGAACATTTTCTAAAATTTCATTTTTATTCATGTGTAGTGCCTTTGAGTGTATAGCTCACATTCAAAATTGGACAACTTTTGTGGTTGTTATATATTTTTAACCACAGTCTATTTGTGCCATCATTTTACCAGTTATTTTGAAGCATAAATAGCTTACCTCCCTTTACTTCCCTTTATTCTCCACTATTTATAAGCTTATTTTATTAAATATTTCCTTTACATACACGTAGAAACATATTAGATGGTGCTATCATAATGTTTGCTTCAACTGGAATAATTTAAAAAACACAAATTAGAGAATTCAAGAGGAAAAGCAAAGTCTGTTGTATTTACACATATTTTTGCCTACTCTGTCCTTTCTTCCTTCCAAGGTTTATTCTTTATTTTCTTTCTGTTTAGACCATTCAGTCACTAGTGCCAGTGTTTTTGGCTCCAAGTGTGGGATACATGAGGTGAGAAGAACACCCAGGGAGCTCAACATCATGTCATGCCTTGAGTGTCAAATCCCTAGTCAAATTGTCAACTTCTCTGTACACTTTCAGAATCTCCTTATGTTTCTTGTTATATAATGTCCAGGGTTTGTAGTTGTACTTAGTGTGATGAATAGGCAAAAGTGCATCTAATCCACTGTTTCAGAAGCAGAAGTCTAATTCAAGATTCTATCCAAATTTTTTTCAAGTACCACTAGTAAGTGCATCCCAGCTCTGAACATATTTGCTTAAACTCTTTAGTATTATTGACTCACCCATCGCATCTTTTAAAGTACTATTATCAGTTGGATCATTTTTCATTTAATTTAGTTGATTTTGTAAGCCCATGGAGTAGCATTGTGAAAAGTATACTGAATTTAGAGATAAACAACCTGTTTCATTTCTACCACTTGCTAGCTGGGTGGTCTTGAAGAATTAATGTAAACACCTTTTGAGTTATACTATTCTCTAAAATCAATATCAGTATTGATGATATTGGTAGTATCAATTTCTTCCTCCCCACAGACTTTTGGTGAGACTAAAGTGTAACAATGTATATGGAAACATTCTTGGACCATAGGTGTTTAATGATGTTTATGAAATCTGATGTCTTCAGAGCACACTAATTGGCATTACCTTCTTAAATAAGATTACTTTTACTATAGTTACTAAAAGGGAAGGTAAGAATGTCTACATTGAAGCAGGGATGCACTAGAAGATAGAACTAAGTTACATAATTTTTGTAGCTAGCTATATTAGAAAAAAAGGGTGATAACCCCACTGGATCAACTCTAGCAGTCACATTAAACTGGCATGCTGTAAAGACACTGGTGGGGTTCAACAGGTGCTCTGTGCCTCCTGCTGGGGAGTAGACATATGCTGGATCAGCCAGAGTAGATGTGTGCAGCCCTAGACATCTAAGGTAATCCCAGACCTGTTATTGCTCAGTCTCGGGTGGCTGAAAGCCACTGGTCCCTCTAAGAAGTTGGAGGACACCAACTGCTCAGAGGTTGTATAACTGTTAGCATGCTAGGTCTTATTTGTTATTGGAATTAACTAGATAAATTGCTCCACTAAGAATAGCCATGCAACATCACACTCTTCTTCCCTTCTTTCTTTCTGATTTGGTTTCATAAGATGAAACTGGGAGTGGAAGCATTTACTTTGTGATCTGGGGTGGGCAAGCCTGAGGACAAAATCTACCATGCTGAGAATGGAGGAACAAACAGATGTTAGGAACCTGAGTCCCCTATGATTTTGTTGAATCACTGAATTAACTGACCCTTGACCATGCAAGATCATAATTGCTTCGGTGTTTGAGTCACTTTTATCTGGGTCTTCCATTCTGGCTCATCCAGTAAAGAATATGCCTGCAATGTGGGAGACCTGGGTTCAATCCCCGGGTTGGGAAGATTCCCTGGAGAAAGGAAAGGCTACCTACTCCATTATTCTGGCCTGGAGAATTCCATGGACTCTATAGTCCATAGGGTTGCAAAGAGCCAGACACGACTGAGAAACTTTCAGTTTCTCTTATTTAGACAGAGTGTAGGAACATTTCATAAGTTGCTATGCATACATAATGAGAAACCTGGAGTGGGTTACCATTTCCTCTTGCATTGGCACATGGATTCTTTATCATTGAGCCACTTGGGAAGCCAAAAAGAATGATAGAAATAATTGAATTATTGCATAAACATATTATATATCAAATGGTTTTTGAAATAACATGGAGATATGTTGTTTTCTCTATCTTGCCTCTGATATAAAAGAAATTTAAAAATTGCAACATAACCCCATCTCAGTGAAAAAGAACTAAAGAGCCTCTTGATGAAAGTGAAAAAGGAGAATGAAAAAGTTGGCTTAAAATTCAACATTCAAAAAACTAAGATCATTGCATTTGGTCTCATCACTTCATGACTAATAGATGAGGAAACAAAAGAAACAGTGACAGACTTTATTTTGGGGGGCTCCAAAATCATGCAGATGGTGACTGCAGCCATGAAATTAAGACGCTTGCTTCTTGGAAGAAAAGCTATGACCAACCTAGACAGCATATTAAAAAGCAGAGACATTACTTTGCCAACAAAGGTCTGTCTAGTCAGGGCTATGGTTTTTCTAGTAATGTATGGATGTGAGAGTTGGACTATAAAGAAAGCTGAGCACCGAAGAATTGATGCTTTTGAACTGTGGTTTTGGAGAAGACTCTTGAGAGTCCCTTGGACTGCAAGGAGATCAAACCAGTCCATCCTAAAGAAAATCAGTCCTGAATATTCATTGGAATATTGTTAAAGCTGATGTTGAAGCTGAAACTCCAATACTTTGGCCACCTGATGCGAAGAACTGACTCATTTGAAAAGACCCGGATGCTGGGAAAGATTGAAGGCAGGAGGAGAAGGGGAGGACAGAGGATGAGATGGTTGGATGGCATCACTGACTCGATGGACATGAGTTTGAGCAAGCTCTGGGAGTTGGTGATGGACAGGAAGCCTGGTGTGCTGCAGTCCATGGGGTTGCAAAGAGTTGGACACAACTGAGCGACTGAACTGAACTCAGTATCCCCATTTTGCGGGCTGAGGTAATTTTTACCCCCAAAGCTAAACATTTTCATGGAAATAGATAGTGCTTAGTAAGGGAAAAGTCCACTAAAGTTTCTGCTTTTATGGACTGTGTAAATCCAGAGAAGAAATTCTATCACAGAGGCCAGTTGTTGACTGATTAGCAAGTGGGAACATCACTGTGTGAAGAAAGGGGTGGGTTGTTTTCCGCAGGTCCCCAAGGCCTAATTTCTGGCCTCACTAGCTGCTGGTGCTCCTCCCTCAAACGTTAGCTTTAACCTTCGGAAGGTTGATACTCCCAGTGGGTGAGCACTGACGTACAATCTGAATGGTGTCCGAGGTCAGTAATGCACTCTTAATCATTTCGGTATTTAACTTCAAAGCTAGGGACTCAATTAGGGGGATTAAAGGTAACTAAAGCATGACTTAAGTCATCTTTCCTTACACGCCCCTAATATAAGCAAAATCATTCTTATGTCAGGCTCTTTAAAAATCCATTTGGAGAAGTGTTAATTAATTCTTCACTTATTTGTCAGACATTTATTGGGCAGAATGTGGGGTCCTTTGAATAAGACAGGGCCAATGAGACCTGGCCCCAGTCATCAGGGAGGTTGCAAACAGCCCACCAGGAAATGAGGGGAATAAGGGAAAATAATAAAAGAAGGTCTCAGGAGTGGAGCAAATAAGAGAGAGCACACTTCAAACCTAGCGTGATCTACCTAGGGGAATAAAGAAAGGTGTGTGCAGGAAGTGACCGTGAGATGGTTCCTGAGGGAATGAGTGAGTTTAAACATAAGGAATCACAGGCACAGAGCATTTTAGCATCTCAGCACAATGAAGAATGTGCTGAAACCAACATATGTTTCAACCTGGCTTTGCTCTTAGTAACTAGACTTATTTTAGGAAATGAGTCACGTTAAGTCTGTTTCTTCATCTTTAAAATGGATATAATAGTATTCACCTTATAGATTTAGAAGGATTAAGTTTTGTAGCCCATTGTAAGTATTAGTGTCTGACCTAATTTTTACCTGAGGTCCATTAACTGTTATTATTATTTGCACCAAGTCATCCAGAAAAGGGAACATTTGAGATGGATTCTTGGAGGAATTATAACAAATGGAAAGGTGCGTATTATAGATGACTGAGAAACATATTTGAAGACCCAGAGAACTCAAAGCACGGGAATCAGGAAGTGGTTTTTGGAGAAGAGTCATGGCATAAATGGAAATGAGAGCATAAAATGTAGGTATGACTCTGAGAATAGGGCCTGGGAATACCAAAGTTCCCATCAAGATGTCAAAATACAGCACTGGTCAGCTGGTGGTATTAGCATCCTAGAGCCATAGCATAAACAATGATAAAGGAAGAATGTCTCAAACTAAATAGTAATCAGATGCAAGAGAACAACTTTATTTGATCACCGTCACTGGAGTAACTTTTTTCTTAGTGTTGGGATTTTTTTTCTGATGTGTGGGATCTTCAGGTATCACGTAGGTCCTTCTGCTGTGGTGCACAGACTCTCTAGTGCAGCACATAGGCTCCAGAGTGCATGGGCTTAGTTGCTCTGTGGCATATGGAATCATAGTCCCTTAACTTTAGGGATCAAACCCACATTGCCTGCGTTGCAAGGTAGATTCTTAACCACTGGACCGCCACTTAAATCCTGCAACCTTCTTTACTTGACTTAATTTTCTAAAAATCTCCAATGTAGAGGAGAATTCAGAGAACAGGCATTTGAGTGAAACATTGACAGAAATTTGCAAATATTACAGGTTGTATATGAGCTACTGTACTGAGAATGCATGACATGCGTGCCGGGATCTCCTTCTGTCCACCACCTCTATCAAATCAAGTCCACATAGACAGTGCCACTAAGTATCCCATCCAGGTTAAATCTTACTGAATTTCATAATAGACTGGCTATCCTTCTCTACACAGCATGTAAGATAGCTACTGGCCTTTGGTTGGTGTTTAAACCTAGTTCTGTCCCTTTTTCAGTCTCTTGCTAGTCTGTTGAAACTTAAATATACTGATAACTGGCAAAATTAAAAATTTTGAGCTGTGAAACTGAAGACCAAGCAGAGAGATGTGGCAGAAGAGGAGGCCGGAGACATTTGCAGCTTACTTGATTCACCACTCCTGGCTTTGAACATAGTGATAAGGGGTCATGAGTCATAGAATGTAGGTAGCTTCTGAAAATGGAAATGACCCTTAACCAACCATCAGCAAGGAAACTTAGAACTCAGTCCTACAGTCACATGAAACTGAACCTTCCAAGGACCTGAGCATGTTTGAAAGTGGATTTATCTACAGATCTTTCAGAAAGGAAGATACCTGCTGATTGATCCCTTGCTATCAGATTGTGAGACTCCAAGGAAAGAACCTGTTGACCCCTGCTCTACCCAGAATTTCACCTTCTGAAACCAATTTAATAAATTTGCATTGTTTTAAACCTTTAAGTGTGTGGTAATTTGTTTTGGCATCAGTAGAAAACTAATAATACAATTAATTGAATCTCTCTAAAAAATTTGTCCCAACTACTGAGTGGCATGGGAAAATAGCCCAGTACCTTCCTATGGCACCAAGGGAACAGAGCACTCATAGAACACTCAGGCAGGCAGAATCGTTTAAGTTACCTCCAGGCCAAAGTAAGGATCAGTGTACATGGAAGTTAGATTACCGAGCTTGTGGGCTATGGAAATCCTTCCTGTAACTGAAGCTTCATGGCATATGAACACAGCTGCAACTTCCTGGTATAAAATTCCCAGTGTGGGTTCTGAAGAAATGGGGAACAGGAAACAAGGGAAGTAGAAAACGTAATTAGTAAGATTAATCATGATAAAACCTGAAGGTAGTTTTCTGCTCTGTATAACTGCAGATAATAAGGATATAATGCATGAAACTACAGATAAATCCCCACATTCATGAGAATTCCTGTAGAACAGGTGCTGCCCAGCCTGGGGATACAAGACCATGG
Organism: Bos indicus; assembly: GCF_029378745.1. Classification (NCBI taxonomy): domain Eukaryota; kingdom Metazoa; phylum Chordata; class Mammalia; order Artiodactyla; family Bovidae; genus Bos; species Bos indicus. The sequence goes on along the minus strand of NC_091773.1, from coordinate 18,736,109 downwards.
AGGGTGGAGTGAGGTATGAAGGACTGACAATAATAATTCTATGGCTCATTTCCACTTGCTAAGTGGCTGGGTTGCAAGAGCTGCAGCTAGCTTCCTCTTCTTGCTCCCCACACCCTTTCAGAAGGTTTCACTGCTGCCAGATCATGGAGAGATAGAGATCATTGAACTTTACCTTGAAGATGATGTCAAATGCAATATCATGTACAAAGTGCCTGGCCTGTGTGATGCTATTATATCATCACCGTCATCAATCATCACATTTATTAGGCATTTTGTACATGCCAGGCACTTTGTGCACTTTATCTTATTTTATGCTCACTATAACACTCTATGAGCTGTGTGTGTGTGTGTGTGTGTGTGTGTGTGTGTGTGTGTGTTAGTCACTTAGTCATGTTCGACTCCACGACCTCATGGACCTGTCAGTCTCCTCTGTCCGTGGAATTCTCCAGGCAAGAATACTGGAGTGGGCTGACATTCCCTTCTCCAGGGGATCTTCCCAACCCAGGGATCAAACCCAGGTCTCCTGTGTTGCAGGCAGATTCTTTACCATCCGAGGCACCAGGGGAGCCCAGCACACTATGAGGTAAGTAGTACTATATACCATTTACAGATGAAGAAACTGAGGTTTAGAGAGCTTAAACAGCTTGCTCAAGGACTAGAACTAGAAAACAATAGCTGACCCCCAGAAGTGTAACTTCAGCGTTCTTATTCCTTAACATGCATCACATTTTCTCCTTGTACAGCTGCTCTGAATGCTCTGAAGGGGCATCCAAGGGCTGTTTTGAACTAAACTGAGAAAATGCACAACCCTGAGCTGCAGGACCTAAAGGTCCTGGGCTGGTGCTAAGTCATAGCCTCCTCAATGTGCTCTTGTCTGTATCAGCAGAGGCCCAGGAACAAAAGTCTAGGTTCCCAGGGGTCCAGAGGTCCTCTCCAGAAATGCCTATTATCCTTCATTCTGAACTCAGGGCTCTGTCCTAACTTATCTCATTTTCTCTGCTTAACTTCCTCCTCCCTGTCTCTTCAGACGCAGTGTCTTGGCTTTCTCCACAGCTTTGTCTTCGGATGCCACTGGTAGCAAGACTCTTGGCTCTTAATTCCAAAGGCCTTCCCCGGTGGCTGCCTCAGACAGCCTAGCCCACCACCTTGAAACCAGAGCTCCTGTTAGGTCTTATGTTCCAAGTTCTTATGTTCATTCTCTTGAGACGCCACTGTGAACAGTCCTTGAATCTGCCAAACTTTCTCCACCAGACCACATCTCCACTGCAGGGGTCCCGCTTCCCAACTGAAACCTGGGATGATATTAATTTATTCCAAGTTGGATCCTCCAGCAAATACTCATATTTTAAAAATAGTACAGTTGTTTCTCCCCACTTTAAGTCTGTCTCTGGGAATGCATTCACTGAAGGCTCGTCAACATCGGCCGCCTGAGTTTCTCTCCCTTGTTCACACTCTTCTCACCCAAAGGGAGCATTTTATTTTCTGCAACCGCAGCCCATGCTCCAGCTGGAATTCCATTGCATTCAGTCTACACTACAGCACTTCCTTCTTAACCTAACCTGGGACTTTAAAACAGACATTTGTTTAAAAAGCAATAAATTCGTATGGTAAAAAGCTAAAACAGGACAAATGGTATTTAATGAACAATGTCCTTCCAGCTCCATTTGGCCAAAGATCCCATTGTGAACTGTTGTTGCACTTGCTGTCTAGAAAATTTTCATACAGTGATAAGTACATGCACGTTTATTTGAAATAAGTGAAGCGTATTATACACAATATGCAATGTATAATGTTTTGTGGACTTTTTTCTATGCTAGAGATGTTGTCTTTTCAGCATAGGCAGAAGAATTCTATATCATTTTTTAACATCTATATGATAAACATACGTAGCTATATCCTAGATTTTTTTAACCAATTCCATGGCAATAGACCTTTAACTGTTTCCTGTATTTTTTGCTACTATAGCATTATTTTAATGAGTATATATGTATATATGTGTGTATATGTACATGTAATGTCTATATTTAAATAGTCTTCCAATTACCCCTTTATTTCTTTTATATTATTATGAAATTACCTAGTTGCATTTATTTTGTAACTCATTTGTTTTTCCCCATTAAGCTGTAATCTCTTTAAGGAAAGGGACTTTATCTATTTCTTTTCCTTTTTTTAGTTCATTTCTGTATCTCTGGCACTTAAGATAGTGTCTGGAACATAATTTTTTGAATAAATGAATCAGTGAGGAAAGAGATTTTTCTTACATGTTATTTGAGTATACCTGTGAAATAAAAACCTCAAGTGAAGATGTAAATTAAAGCATTTACTAGTGATATTGCGGCTGGTAAAGAATCCACCTGCAATGCGGGAAACCTGGGTTTGACCCCTGGGTTGAGAAGGTCCCCTGGAGAAGGGAAAGGATACCCACTCCAGTGTTCTGGTCTGGAGAATTCCATGGACTGTGTAGTCCATGGGGTCACAAAGAGTCGGCTACGACTGAGCAACTTTCACTTAGGCATTTACTAGAGATTGCTAAGTGTCTTTTAGGTAGTACCAATGTTTAATTCACCAAGAATTTTGAAAAGGCTTGTTCTCACTCATTTTCCAACCATATGAAAACAGTTCAGTACCTTTATTGTAAGGTCAGGACCCCTTTTCCCTCCTCATACGTTAATTCTTAACCTTGCAGGCATGCGGACCCCCTAGACTACACGTTAAACCTCTGTTCATTACTTCCCCCATAGATGCCCTTTAGTCTGTTTTCACTTGCCCACTCACACTAGTGACGGTCACTACCAAAACTGTAGATACAGGGAGGATGGCCACACGGGCTTGGAAGCAGGCACCATCCTTTGGGACAAGGAACCCAGAGAACCCGACTACCATTGCATGATTTCAAAAGATGAGAGTGTGTGTTTGTGTGTGTTTGGGGTAGGTATTAATACATCACCCTGGGTATGCTGGAGCAAGGATTTTACTTTCTTAAGTCTAATTTCAATGTTACCAATACTGGATAATACAAGTATTTTAGACACTTTTATAAGAGTAGAGTACTTTTCATACAGTTAACTTTCTTTTTTAGAATTTACCAAATCTCCTTCCCCCCAGTTTGTTTTTAACAAGGAGCAAAATAGGAATGTCTACAGGAATTAAGAACACTGGAAAAATGGAGGAAATTTGTTCTTTAATGTGAATATTGCCATATTTTTTGAAGCAAGTACATTTAAGAAAAATAAAAGGGTTGATGTGCTACATAATAGGTAATTAATGTATGGAACCTCTAACCCTGAGAAGGGTGTCTGGAGCTGAAAGTAAAGCCCGATTCTATAAAAAACAATACTGCATAGGAACCCAGAATGTTAGGTTCATGAATCAAGGTAAATTAGAAGTGATCAAACAGGAGATGGGAAGAGTGAACATCAACATTTTAGGAATCAGTGAACTAAAATGAACCGAAATGAGCAAATTTAATTCAGATGACCATTATATCAACTACTGTAGGCAAAAATCCCTTAGAAGAAATGGAATATCCCTCATAGTCAACAAAAGTCCAAAATGCAGTATTTGGGTGCAAATACTGTTTCAAAAATGATAGAATGATCTCTGTTCATTTCTGAGGCAAACCATTCACTATCACAGTAATCCAAGGCTATGCCCCAACCACTAATGCCAAAGAAGCCGAGGTTGAACAGTACTATAAAGACCTACAAGACCTTCTAGAACTAACACCAAAAATTATGTCCTTTCATCACAGGGGACTGGAATGCAAAAGTAGGAAGTCAAGAGACACGTGGAGTAACTGGCAAGTTTGGCCTTGGAATACAAAATGAAGCAGGGCAAAGGCAAAAAATGTTTTGTCAAGATAATGCACTGGTCATTGCAAAAACCCTCTTTCAACAACACAAGAGATGACTCTACACATGGACATCACCAGATGGTCAACACCAAAATCAAATTGATTATATTCTTTGCAGCTGAAGATGGAGAAGCTCTATACAGTCAGCAAAAACAAGACTGGGAGGTGACTGTGGCCCAGATCATGAACTCTTTATTGCCAAATTCAGACTTAAATTGAAGAAAGTACGTAAACCACTAGGCCATTCTGGTTATGGCCAAAATCAAATCCCTTACGTTTATATAGTGGAAATGACAAATAGATTCAAGGGATTAGATTTGGTAGACAGAGTGCCTGAAGAACTATGAATGGAAGTTTGTAACATTATACAGAAGACAGTGATCAAAACCATCCCCAAGAAAAAGAGATGCAAAAAGACAAAATGGTTCTCTGATGAGGCCTTACAAATACCTGAGAAAAGAGGAGAAATGAAAGGCAAAAGAGAAAAGGAAAGATACATCCATCTGAATGCAGAAATCCAACGAATAACAAGGAGAGATAAGAACGCTTTCCTAAGTGAACAATGCAAAGAAATAGAGGAATACAATAGAATGGGAAAGACTAGCTATCTCTTCAAGAAATTTAGAGATACCAAGGGAATATTTTATGCAAAGATGAGCACAATAAAGGACAGAAATGGTATGAACCTAACAGAAACAGAAGATATTCAGAAGAGGTGGCAAGAATACACAGAAATATACAAAAAAGATCTTAATGACCTGGATAACCTTGATGGTGTGATCACTTACCTAGAGCCAGACATCCTGGAATGTGAAGTCAAGTGGGCCTTAGGAAGCATCACTAAGAACAAAGCTAGCAGAGATGATGGAATTCCAGCTGAGCTATTTCAACTCCTAAAAGATGATGCTGTGAAAATGCTGCACTCAATATGCCAGCAAATTTGGAAAACTCAGCAGTGGCCACAGGACTGGAAAAGGTCAATTTTCATTCCAATCCCTAAGAAAGGCAATCCCACAGAATGCTCAAACTACCACACAATTGCACTCATCTCACATGCTAGCAAAGTAATGCTCAACATTCTCCAAGCCAGGCTTTAACAGTACATGAACCATGAACTTCCGGATGTTCAAGATGGTTTTAGAAAAGGCAGAGGAACCAGAGATCAAATTGCCAATATCCGTTAGATCATAGAAAAAGCAAGAGAATTCCAGAAAAACATCTACTTCTGCTTCATTGACTACACCAAAGCCTTTGACTGTGTGGATCACAGCAAACTGTGGAAAATTCTGAAAGAGATGGGAATACCAGACCACCTTACCTGCCTCCTGAGAAACCTGTATGCAGGTTAAGAAGCAAAAGTTAGAACCAAACATGGGACAATGGATGGTTCCAAATTGGGAAAGAAGTATATTGTACATCAAGGCTGTATATTGTCACCCTGCTTATTTAACTTATATGCAAAGTACATTGTATGAAATGCCAGGCTGGATGAAGCACAAGCTTGAATCAAGATTGCTGGGAGAAATATCAGCAACCTCAGATATGCAGATGACACCACCCTTATGGCAGAAAGTGAAGAGGAGCTAAAGAGTTTCTTGATGAAGGTGAAAGAGGAGAGTGAAAAAGCTGGCTTAAAACTCAACATTCAAAAAACTAATACCATGACGTCTGGTTCCATCACTTCATGGCAAATATGGGGAAACAATGGGAACAGTGACTGACTTTATTTTCTTGGGTTCCAAAATAACTGCAGGTGGTGACTCTAGCCATGAAATTAAAAGACGCTTGTTCCTTGGAAGAAAAGCTATAACCGCCTAGACAGCATATTGAAAAGCAGAGACATTACTTTGCCAGCAAAGTTCATATAGTCAAAGCTATGGCTTTCCAGTAGTCATGTATGAATGTGAGAGTTGTACCATAAAGAAGGCTGAATGCCGAAGAATTGATGCTTTCTAACTGTGGTGTTGGAGTAGACTCTTAAGAGTTCCTTGGACTGCAAGGGTATCAAACCAGTCAATTCTAAAGGAAATCAATATTCATTTTAAGGACTAATGTTGAAGCTCTAATATTTTGGCCATCTGATGCTAAGAGTGGATTCATTGGAAAAGACCTTGATGCTGGGAAAGATTGAAAGCAGAAGAAGGGGATGACAGAGGACCAGATGGTTGGACATCGTCACTGACTCAGTGGACATGAGTTTGAACAAGGTCGGGGAGATGGTGAAAGGCAGGGAAGCTTGGCATACTGCAGTCCATGAAGTTGCAAAAAGTCAGACATTTATGAGTGACTAAACATAACAAACCCTGAGAAGATGTAAAACATATTGAAAAATACAAAAAACTGTATATTCCTCTTAGCTGAAAGGCTATATTCCCAAAAACAGTTTTTTGGGGGGAAAAAAAAAAAAAAACTGGTTTTAAAAATAGTATGATGTTAAGCCAGGGAAGGCAATGGCACCCCACTCCAGTACTCTTGTCTGGAAAATCCCATGGACGGAGGAGCCTGGTAGGCTGCAGTCCACAGGGTAGCTAAGGGTTAGACATGACTGAGCGACTTCACTTTCACTTTTCACTTTCATGCGTTGGAGAAGGAAATGGCAACCCACTCCAGTGTTCTTGCCTAGAGAATCCCAGGGATGGGTGAGCCTGGTGGGTCACTGTCTATGGGGTCGCATGAGTTGGACATGACTGAAGTGACTTAGCATGATGTTAAGCAAAAGCTGATACTAGAAGATAGAAATATAAATGCAGCTGTCAGTTTCCTTATAAGTATATATTGCATATGCTGGTGCTAATTTGCTTCAGTCATGTCTGACTCTTTGCTATCCCATGGACTGTAGCTTGCCACCCTCCTCTAGCCATACGATTCTCCAAGCAAGAATACTGGAGTGCATTGCCATGCCCTCCTCCATGGGATCTTCCCAACCCAGGGATTGAACTTGCATCTCTTATGATTCCTGCATTGGCAGGCAGATTCTTTACCACTAACACCACATATATATCAAAATAAAAATAATAAATTCAGCATATTACCTAATGTCAGGGATAATCTCATAAGATTGCATGCATATCTTAAAATAAGAATACTAGAAAGCATAAAATTAACCTCCATTTATCTCTCTTGCTTGGTATAGACTTTTTATTTCCTTCCCCCAGTGTTTTAAGTAATAATGGCAGATTTGCTCAGGAGGCTCAGCAGGTAAAGAATCTGCCTGCGATGGAGGAGGCACAGAAAACGTGGGTTTGATCCCCAGGTCAGGAAGTTCCCCTGGAGGAGGTCATGGCAACCCATTCCAGTATTCTTGCCTGGAGAATCCCATGGACAGAGGAACCAGGCAGGTTACAGTCCATGGGGTCTCAGAGTCGAACACAATTAAAGCAACTGAGCACACACAGTGTAGGAAAAACCTTTCATTTCAGGACTGCTGCTGCCGCTGCTGCTACTAAGTCGCTTCAGTCGTGTCTGACTCTGTGCAACCCCATAGACAGCAGCCCACCAGGCTCCTCTGTCCCTGGGATTCTCCAGGCAAGAATACTGGAGTGGGTTGCCATTTTCCTCTCCAATGCATACATGCCTGCTAAGTCACTTCAGTCGTGTCTGATTCTGTGCAACCCTATAGACAGCAGCCCATCAGGCTCCTCTGTCCATAGGATTCTCTAGGCCAAGAGTACTGGAGTGGGTTGCCATTTACTTCTCCTCATTTGAGGACTGTACTTCTCCAACTGTCTATGGAAAAGGGTCAATTTTTCCCCATCCATCCTTGACTGATATTTTTATAAAGTACAATATAGAATAAATTACTAGAAGCATAAAGTAAAAGAAAGGAATATATAAAGCAAACAAAAGCCATACATTAGGGCCATATTTTTAATCACCAAATGGAACAGACATAAAATGAATTCCAAACTGCTGTACGAGTTTCTTCAGCTTGTTCTCAATGTCTCACTTTCCCTAGCAGACAGATGATAAACTGTGAGAGATCATCTCTGGTCCACAGACCACAATAGAAGACTTTACCAAGGAATTTATTTACTTTCTAGGGTTTAATTTCTTGTCCATTTATTCCATTCTTTTCAAACACTCTATGAATCTTTGACTCTCATTGTGGCATTCTGTTTAAATCCTTCCTGTATTTCTCCTAGAAATTCAAAGTACCTTTTGTGGAAAAAGCTTTGGAAGACCTCTATTCAGTTCAGTAGCTAGGACTGAGATGGTAAATTCCTTTTACCAATTTCAGCTGTTTGCTGGGCAGCACATTTCAGTCCACAGAGCCCAGCACTCCAGCCCGATAAGCCTCTGTCCACTCATATTCCTATTTATCACCTCAGCTGCTGCTGCTGCTAAGTCACTTCAGTAGTGTCTGACTCTGTGCGACCCCATAGACAGCAGCCCACCAGGCTCCCCCGTCCCTGGGATTCTCCAGGCAAGAACACTGGAGTGGGTTGCCATTTCCTTCTCCAGTGCATGAAAGTGAAAAGGGAAAGTGAAGTCACTCAGTCGTGTCCGACTCTTAGCGACCCCATGGATTGTAGCCCACCAGGCTCCTCCGTCCATGGGATTTTCCAGACAAGAGTACTGGAGTGGGGTGCCATTGCCTCTCAGAGAGGCCCTCAAATCATTTTTAAGGCTCAGGGGTATTTTTATTCAATTTCCTTTAGTTCTCCCAAAGCTGAATGGCAAAATCCTTACTATCCTGTTCTTTTGGCTTTTATTTTTATTTCCCCAGTATTTTATTTCTGCTTTTGCTAATACTCCACAAGAGAAGAAATGTAAACATTAGTACACGATAAACACAAAACTCTCCTAGTTGAGGAAATAGAAACATATGAAAAATCTACTTATACTAGAATCTCTAGTAAAGGAGGAACTCATGGTTAAAAAGCTCATTTTAGGCACTAAAATATTTTGGCTAAATTTATGGAATATAGATCTCTAATGGACGAAACAAAAATCACATATTTGTAGAATTTTCCTAAAAAGCTTTTGATGTGCGAGTCTGCTAAGACTTTGATATGATATAATTTGTCAAAATATATCTTCTTGTTAATAGTTATAAGTTGATTTTTAAAATTATTTATTTTTAATTGGAGGATGATTGCTTTACGATATTGTGCTGGCTTCTGCCATATGTTAACATGAATCAGCCATAGCTATACATACGTCCCCTGCCTCCTGAGCCTCCCTCCCACTTCCCATCGCTTAAAAGTTGACTTTGATTTTTAATTATCCACAGCCAGCAGTGAGTTCTCCTTGAAGAAATTCAGTAAGAAGCGCTGTACAAGGTCAAATTATCGCTGCCCTGAGCCTAGTTCTGGTGGTTGACAATTTGTGTGAATATTAACACATCATTTATGGGACTTCTGACTTGCTATTTGTCCAATAAAGACAGTGAAATCTTTCAGAGAAAGAGTGGAGACCAAAAGAAGGGGTGTGGCTAGGATTTAAAAGCCAAGTCACCTCCCTGCAATAAAACAGTCACTACTGACTAATGACTTAATGTGAATTTAATCTGAGCTTTTTCATTGAATGTTTCCTGCCAGGCTTTGTTCTAAGTGTTTTAAAAGAATGAACTCCCATAAGTCTCAGAACCACAGGATGAGGCATTGTGCTGTCTTTATTCCCACTTTGCATTTGAGCAAACCAAGGCACAGATGGATTAAATCACTTGCCCAGGGGCACATAGCTAGGAAATCAAGGTGCTGAGGTTTGAGCTAAAATCAATCCCGAGTTTACATTCTTAACATTCTGCTGTATCTTATCCTAGTGCTGCATATGATCTCATTAATACAGGCACCACAGTGCCGTTTTTAACTTTAGTTGAGAAGTCCTGGTAATTTTACCTATTAAATACTTTTAAACTTTATCCCTTGCTCTAAACTTATTCTAAACTTATTTAGAACTTATCCCTTGTTCTAAACAATGGGAATTCATCCAGGTAATCCACTCATGGATCAATAAATAATTGTTCATTAGTAAGGCATTATCAAGCATTTGCTAAATTCTAGGTCTGGCGTGGTGAATAAGGCACATTCTCTGCCATAATAGTGCTTATTATCTCACAAGAAGATTGTACAGAAAATGAGATTATTTATGACAGTATTTCCTCTTCACTTACTTCTTACACTCTTTGCCTTTAGATTCAATGATGCAGTTGTTAAAATTGCCTCTAGTCTCTAATCTCTCATACATATATTTTTTTCATAATCTGTGCCTTTGCTTGGATTGTCTTCTCTACTCGAACATTTTTCTATTTTTTATCTCCTGGCTTATAGTTACTTTCAAGAATCACTTCCTCTAGGAGCTCTACCCATGCACTAGTTAAACTGGTCTAAAAGCAAACGACACTAATGTGTGTTTGTTCCTTGATCAAATACTGTGTCTTCTTTATTGAATAAAGATGCTGTCTTAGTCTGTTCAGGCAGCTGTAAGAAAATAACTTAGACCAAGTGGACTATACACAGCAGAAATTTATTTCTCACAGTTCTGAAGGCTGGAAAGTACCAGATCAAAGCACCAGCAGATCCAATGTCTGATGAGGACTCATTTCCTCATTCATAGATGGCATCATTTCACCGTGTTCTCACAAGATATGAAACAGAGAGGAATCTCTCTGGGGCTTCTTTTGTAAGGACCCTAATCCCCTTCATGAGGGCTCTACCCTTATGACCTACTCAGCTCCCAAAGGCCCCACCTCTTAATACCATCACTTTTGGAGTTCATCATATGGATTTGAGAGGGACAACAAACATTCACCCCATGGCAAGTGCCAAGGGCAGGATCTCGTGCAGCACTGACACTTAGCAAATATATATAGAAAGGAACCAGAGAAGTTGTTAACTTGAACTAGAGAGTTGTTCAGTCCTCTCTCCCAAGCCTGTAGTTCCTCCCACTTGCTTGCCAGAGGAGAATATTTATAGCTACATCCTAGTGAGTATAATCAATATTCTTTCCAATCACCATTCTCACTCAGGCACAAACTAAGTTCTTGCTTCACCCAAGATTAAACACCTCAGTTCTACAGATCTGAGAAAATTCACAGTCCTGCTCATTCCCACCATCTGTACATTTGAAGACTGTTGTTATGTAGCTGCTCAGTCATGTCCAACTTTTTGTGACCCCATGGACTTTAGCCCACCAGGCTCCTCTGTCCATGGGATTTCCCATGCAACAATACTGGAGTGCATTGCAATTTCCTTCTCCAGAGGATCTTCCCAACCGAAGGGTGGAACCTGGGTCTCCTGAATTGCAGGTTGATTCTTTACCACTGACCTACCAGGGAAGCCCACATATTTGAAGATAGGCAAACGATTATTCACCTTTAGCAAGCATAAAGGAAAAAAAAAAAAACGCAAAAAAAAAAAACCAAACAAACACGGAGATGATTCTATAACAATATGGCAGTCTATTTTTTATCTTGAAAACAAGCTGGGAGGGGTTGAACCCATAATATAGTACATAGCAATTATATTTTATCATATTCTAGAGCCAGATTTCACATACACTATAGGTGCTGACAAGGTGATTCTGTTATCAAAACATATTCTCTTTGTTCAATATAATGGGAAGGTCCAGAAACATTATCCAGCAAAGATGATGGCCGAAATACAGTTTCTACCAAAAACAGGATAGAAATTATAGGTCAGAAAAAAAATTTTAATTGCATTTGTAAACTAAGTAACTAACCCAACCCAACCCAAGCCATTTGTCAATAATGAAAAAAATCTTCATTTTATTTTTTAAAGTCTAATTTAGACTTCCAAGGATATTTTATTTCCTTTTAAAAGTGTCTATTGTTGTATTCATAATGAAAATTAATGAATTGAGTTTTTACTTCCATGAAAATAAATTTAAAATTTATTTATTTGGCCTTGCTGCTTGGCACATGGGATCTTAGTTTCCCGATCTGGGATTGAACCATCAGCTCTTGCAGTGGAAGTACAGAATCTAAACCACTGGACCACCAGGGAAGTCCCCCCAAAATAATTTTAATATTTAAAGTTTAAGGAGAAGAATCATCATTGTGCTTTTCTGCCTCAATCTGTGCAAAGAGAAATTGACATTTTCTGCAAGTTTTAGAAAAGTCTTAATAGTAAAAGACAATGAACCAACAGATTTCTATATTACTCTTGGAGTTATAGTTGTGAGCTATGTGTTCCCATTTTAAAACAGAAGCAGTATCCAGCCTTCAAAGTACAATGAGAAGAGAATCATTCCCTGAGAAACGGTCTGCTTCAATCCTTTTGTATTCTACTATAAAATGTGGCAGAAGCAAATAAGAGTTTATTTACTGCTGTATAAAACTTTGGCTGAAGAGGCAAGGAAAGGAAGTCTGCTTTCGATTTCAACCATCTGGAAATATTACAGCTCAAAGCTAAGATCTTCCAATTTTCTCGCAGGATAAGTAGCGTGTTTCTCCTTAACTCGACACTGTAGGCCAGAACAGGGTCACGGAAATGATGCTTTTATAGGTAAATTTCCCCATGTAGCTGTACCACTCCTCAGACTTTCAAAAACTTGAGGAAAAATATGGATTAATAACGGTCTTTTTAAATGTGAAATCCCCACACGTTTTAAATTAGAGAAATTATTTGCAAAGTCATCATTGCCCTGTTTTGTAATCCCTCGTAAATGTAGAATGTAGCTCTTTTACATCTATTCACCCTGAAAACTGATTTTTTTTCTCTTCAGAATAAATAAGAATCACTTTTTTCTCAAGAATATCTGGATAGGGTGATTTTCCCCAATTCTGAGATCAGCCCTCTAAAGGACTAACACTTTACACATCTCTTAACCCCTTGGAACTTCTGTTTCTCTTTCTGTAAAGTAATACTGACCACCCACTGAACCCAAGGGCAGGGAGGCAGGAGTGCACCAGTGCTGAGAAGGAAAGTGTGATGCAAATTCTAGGCATCTAGTGTGGTCTCCTGTAGAAAAACTTCAGTTAACCCCCAAGAAAGCAAAGGGTTTTGTGCTCGGTTCAGAGGCTAAGTGACCTTTGAGAGTTCATCTACTCTTGAAGCCTCAACTTTCCCCTCTGGACAGTGTCCATCCTCAATTCAAACTCTCTCGTATTTGTCTTGCTTATTTTGGTCTAATTATTTTTTTCTTCTCTGCTTCTATCCCTTTTATTTTTTATAATATTTATCATTTTTTAAACAATATTTCCTTCTATCCATTTTCTTTTCTCAACACATTCAAATTTATTGATTTATTTTTGCTTAGAAAGTATCAAAATTGTTATAAGATCTCAGAGCTCTTCTTGGGAAAAGCCACTTGGAAATAATAAACATAAATAACAATAAATACTTAGAAAGCTCCCAGAACTGTTGAAGTCCTTTTGCTATTTCCAAACAATAGACAGAAGAGAATTCAAATTTCTTCATTTCTCCCTTTAACTATCCTCAATCTATTCTGACCTTGGAGGGAAAAGGCACTGTATTTAAATCCCCCTGCCATTTTAATCTTAAATTTCCAGAAACTTTTGCACTGATAGTTGAGAAAGGAATTTTTCCTGAGATAGAGGACAGAGCTCAGACAATAAAAATTTAAATATGAACAGCAGCAAAAATGTTCAAGGTGAGATAATCATGTAAGTTACAACTCACCACAGTTAATTCAAAGAGGCAAACCTGATTCATATTGTCTTTACTTATGATTGGGGCAATGTTACTTAAAATAAGAGGACTTCCACACAGTGCTTAACAATTCCATTTTTTATTTGATGATTTGAAGTTTTCATGATACTTGCTGTCCGAGAACATGATCTTTTATAAAAAGGTTTGCAGCTCTCACTCTTCCAAAGGGGGGCAGGGGGTGGGAAATTAGAAATGTGGCTTTCATGATGATAGATATAATACACTCTCAGTTTGTTTCTGTTGTGTGCTTCCCTTTTGTTTTCCAGTATGTTGATTACACTGAGTCCTGGACACCATTTGTCGATTTCAAAAGCTGAAAGGAGCAGAGAATAGGCACCTGTGACAATAGCCCCAGGTGGGTGTCAAAGTGCTTTACTGACAGCAGCAGAGAGTGTGGTTCATTGGCAGGAGCTCTAAAGTGCCTGTGTTCCCTTGGATCCAGTTGTGCTTTTCTTGGAGTGAATATTGGATCTTATTTCCGTATTGAGAGGAAAAATATAGGAAGGAGATAGAGAAACTGTAGGATGTTTTAGTTGACTTCAAGCAGTACATATAAAAAATAAAATATAGAAATGCATCTGGTCTTTAAAAAGAAACAAAACCAGAAAATAACAGAAAGCCCTCTAAAAGGCAAAGAAGAAAAAGAGTCCTTTGCAGAGAATCATAGAACAAAAACCAGGACTGTTCCAATTAAACCCTTAGTTATGTAAAATTTGCCAGGTTTTTCTGTTTTGCAGTTTCACTCCAAAGTTCAGACCAGAAATACAAACTGGTCCCAGAAGTGATAGAAGCTGTTAAAATAAGGTGCTGGGGAATGGAAGCTGTGAAAAGAACATGGATCTAGCATAGTATGATAGTATGAGAAGAGAAGCATAAAAAGGCATGAGATGTCCACATCCTTCACATGAGAATTGGATTAGAGAAGTGAAAAAATATTTCAAGCACCCTGAGGAATAAGAAGCTACAAAATAATGGAGAAGAAAAGGAAACAGGGAGAAGAATAGAACAGAAGGGCAACAGCTGATCTCTGAGGTCCTCTGGATGAAGTACGGATGAGGGGAACCGAGGTACCCCACCTGACTGGCATCACCAACTACCAGAGATCTGAATGACGCTATCTTGGATCTCCTGGCCCAATCAATCCAGCTGCTATCTGACTGGAACTGCCTGAGAGATTCCGAGCTAAACCACCTTGTAGCCCATAGAACTGTGGGGAAAAAAATGTTCAAAAAATAGATTCATCTTTTTGAAGCCTATACACTCTAAACAAAGGTGAGACAAAATTTTTTTATTTGAACCGTGTTATCCCATCCAGTGTATTAAAAAGCAGAGACATCACTTTGCCAACAAAGTTTCATATAGTCAAAATTATGGTTTTTCCAGTAATCATGTATGAATGTGAACGTTGGACTATAAAGAATGGCACAGATTGATGCTTTCAAACTGTGGTGTTAGAGAAGACTCTTAGGAGTCCCTTGAACAGCAAGGAGATCAGACCAGTCAATCCTAAAGGAAATCAACCCTGAGTATTTATTGGAAGAACTGAAGCTAAAGCTGGAGCTCCAATACTTTGGCCATCTGATGCAAAGAGCCCACTCATTGGAAAAGACCCTGATGCTGGGAAAGATTGAGAGCAAGAGGAGAAGGGGGCAACAGAAGATGAGATGGTTGGATGGCATCACTGACTCAATGGACACGTGTGTGTGTTAATCGCTTGGTGCATCTGACTCTTTTCGACCCCATGGACTGTAGCCAGCCAGGCTCCTCTGTCCATGGAATTCTCCAAGCAATAATACTGGAATGGGTTGCCAATCCTTTTTCCAGGGATCTTCCTGACTCAGGGATTAAACCTGGGTCTCCTGCATTGCAGGCAGATTCTTTACCATCTGAGCCACTAGGACATGAGTTTGAGCAAACTCAGTTTGATAGTGAAGGACGGGGGAGCTGGCATGCTACAGTTCATGGGGTAGCAAAGAGTTGGACATGACTTAGTGACTGAACGACAACAACAATCCCATAAAAAATAAGAACAATGCTTTTTAAAAAAGTATTATTGTTTTGAATCTGTGGTCAATACTTTTGGCAAAAATATCTATACATTCCAAATAAGGTAACTTGTCACCAAAAGCATTAATTCTGCATTCATTCGGAAGGCAAAATGGAGTGACTATCAGAAGCATACAAAGTTTCTTCTACGATTGCTTAAACTATGAAAATTCCAAAGACTCTGATTTGGTAAGTAATTTCAAAATCAAAGCGTAAAGGAATGCATTTCTTTATGAATCATGGCAAAATTTCTGAATTTCTTCATGTAACTATCTCCAAGTTGTTAAAAGAACTAGTGATATGAAATAATGAACAGATGCTTCTGTGACAAATGCTGAGGAGATGGGAATATATTATAACATAGGATATTGATCAGTGATCACGTAGCCATGCTTCCTTAGATGTATACAAATCAGGTGTATTGGAGGAGTATATGAGTTTCTTGCTATTTATTTAAATTGTTGAGTTCTTTAAGTCAGCTTGAAGAACCATTGTTTTCTTTGTGAAATGGAAATTATGGTTCCATATTACACAAGACTTTTGCCATGACAACATAATAGTCATAGAAAGAAACAAATCCAATCTTAAACTACCATAATAATATTTAACCTAGTATTGCAGAACCCTAATGGCTACAAGGAGCAACAACAGCTGAAATGGTAGTGGGGGAGGGGAGGACTTTCAAAACCAAGACTAGAAGAGCAAGACTGGCCCCCCCAAAACACAAACCAAGGGTTTCCACTGAATGACCATTAATAATCAGTTATACCAGTTCAGATATAAAATACAACATTTTACCTTTTCCTTCACCATTCTTTTTTTTTTTTTTTTCATCTTCAATGTCCTTGTATCTTTTCCAACTAAGCCTTCAGTACATTTAGTAGAAGCCCTCTTTCTGTGTGTTGGTAGCTATAATGTCAATATGTAAAAATAGGTCTTAAACAAACAAAAACAAACAAGACCTCTCTTCATTTTTTTTTTCCCCAAAATTACTCTGTACCAGCCCTGCCTTAAGCATTGCAACAAACAACTATGATTCAAAAAAGAGTAAAGTCACGCACGGTGATCAATAACAACCCTTGGATGCTGAACTTTTTTTTCTAATATTTGACCAACACTGCCATTTGGCACCAGTAAACAGGACTTGTATTACCGACTTCCTTTAGCAGAGTTGGCTATAACCTCTTCTCTAGCTGCTGCTGCCATCGAGGATTTGTCTGCATATTTGAGGAGGAGAGCCAGGAAAAACAGTTCTCTTTGCCCAAGAACATAAGTCTATCCAGTAGTGGAATAAGCCAAAGATATCTAAGTGAGCTTTGGGTTTTGCACTCAGCTTAAAAGTGATCCTTCCCTTGATCTTCCCAATGCGTTTTCTTAAAGGTATTGAAAGCTGAAGGCCTCTGAAGAAAGGTTTCTGCAAACAAAGCCCAAGAGCACTAGAAACCTCAAACCCATGTAAACAGGATCAGCTGTTTGCGCTAACCTCTTGCTCACTAGTAGCCAATTAGCTAACTCCACACTCCCACACACCCCAGCATGTTCTCAGAATAATAATGTCTCAGGAGGGTTAAACAAATGACCAGAAATCACATAGCTAGTGCCTGGACTAGCAGAGTGAGAATTAGAATCAATCCCAAAACCCAGCAAGCCTGTTCCTCCCTGCCATGCTGTTTCTTGGTGTGCAGGCCAACTTTCCTAGTCTTTACAACAAATTTAAAGAAGTCTGAGATAGATAACTGCCCTGAAGGAGTTTCATTCTCATTCAGGAAACAAGATGGAAACACATATTGATTATATGCTAATAAAATATTAAAATAGTCCCAAAGGTCTCACTGCACAGCAATGTCTTTCACATCAAAATTTACCTGAAATTTTCAACAGTAGAAAATACTAAATGTATCAGTTGAACAGGTTAACTCTTAAATGCTATTTCACGTGGAGCAAAGAAGAGAAAAGAAATTTGGGACTGAACCAAAGAGAGCCTTGATTCATCATCTGGGCGCTGTCTTTTCTGATCAGGTATTTCTGCTGCCTGAGGAATAATACACTCTTTTCAACACATTCTGTGTATTTTTCATTGTCTAAGATTTTCATTGCATTTTAAAAAGATAGTTGCTAATTGAATACATAGACATTGAATTTTTCAAAGGCTAGAAAACCTTATCGTTGTTGTTGTTTAGTTTCTAAGTCACCTCCGAATCTTGGGATCTTATGGACTAAGGCTCCTCTGTCCATGGGTTTTCCCAGGCAAGAATACTGGAGTGGGTTGTCATTTCCCTCTCCAAGGAAAGCTTATCAGTTCATTTCAGTTCAGTCGCTCAGTCCTGTACGACTCTTTGCGACCCCATGAATTGCAGCACGCCAGGCCTCCCTGTCCATCACCAACTCCCGGAGTTCATCCAAACTCATGTGCATCAAGGTGGTGATGCCATCCAGCCATCTCATCCTCTGTCGTCCCCTTCTCCTCCTGCCCCCAATCCCTCCCAGCATCAGAGTCTTTTCCAATGAGTCAACTCTTCGCATGAGGTGGCCAAAGGACTGGAGTTTCAACTTCAGCATCATTCCTTCCAAAGAAATCCCAGGGCTGATCTCCTTCAGAATGGACTGGTTGGATCTCTTTGCAGTCCAAGAGACTCTCAAGAGTCTTCTCCAACACCACAGTTCAAAAGTATCAATTCTTCGGCGCTCAGCCTTCTTCACAGTCCAACTCTCGCAACCATACATGACCACAGGGAAAACCATAGCCTTGACTAGACGAACCTCTGTTGGCAAAGTAATGTCTCTGCTTTTGAATATGCTATCTAGGTTGGTCATAACTTTCCTTCCAAGGAGTAAGCGTCTTTTAATTTCATAGCTGCAGTCACCACCTGCAGTGATTTTAGAGCCCCAAAAAATAAAGTATGACACTGTTTCCCCATCTATTTCCCATGAAGTGATGGGACTGGATGCCATGATCTTCGTTTTCTGAATGTTGAGCTTTAAGCCAACATTTTCACTCTCCACTTTCACTTTCATCAAGAGGCTTTTTAGTTCCTCTTCACTTTCTGCTATAAGGGTGGTGTCATCTGCATATCTGAGGTTATTGATATTTCTCCCGGCAATCTTTTTTTTTTTTTAAACTTCACAATATTGTATTGGTTCTGCCATATATCGAAATGAATCCACCACAGGCATACATGTGTTCCCCATCCTGAACCCTCCTCCCTCCTCTCTCCCCATACCATCCCTCTGGGTCGTCCCAGTGCACCAGCCCCAAGCATCCAGTATCATGCATCGAACCTGGACTGGCGACTCGTTTCATATATGATATTTTACATATTTCAATGCCATTCTCCCGGCAATTTTGATTCCAGCTTGTGCTTCTTCCAGTCCAGCGTTTCTCATGATGTACTTTGCATATAAGTTAAATAAGCAGGGTGACAATATACAGCCTTGACGTACTCCTTTTCCTATTTGGAACCAGTCTGTTGTTCCATGTCCAGTTCTAACTGTTGCTTCCTGACCTGCATACAGATTTCTCAAGAGGCAGGTCAGGTGGTCTGGTATTCCCATCTCTTGAAGAATTTTCCACAGTTTATTGTGATCCACACAGTCAAAGGCTTTGGCATAGTCAATAAAGCAGAAATAGATGTTTTTCTGGAACTCTCTTGCTTTTTCCATGATTCAGCAGATGTTGGCAATTTGATCTCTGGTTCCTCTGCCTTTTCTAAAACCAGCTTGAACATCTGGAAGTTCATGGTTCACGTATTGCTGAAGCCTGGCTTAGAGAATTTTGAGCATTACTTTACTAGCGTGTGAGATGAGTGCAATTGTGCGGTAGTTTGAGCATTCTTTGGCATTGCCTTTCTTTGGGATTAGAATGAAAACTGACCTTTTCCAGTCCTGTGGCCACTGCTGAGTTTTGCAAATTTGCTGGCATATTGAGTGCAGCACTTTCACAGCATCATCTTTCAGGATTTGGAAATAGCTCAACTGGAATTCCATCACCTCCACTGGCTTTGTTCATAGTGATGCTTTCTAAGGCCCACTTGACTTCACATTCCAGGATGTCTGGCTCTAGGTGAGTGATCACACCATCATGATTATCTGGGTCGTGAAGATCTTTTTTGTACAGTTCTTCTGTCTATTCTTGCCACCTCTTCTTAATATCTTCTGCTTCTGTTAGGTCCATACCATTTCTGTCCTTTATCGAGCCCATCTTTGCATGAAATGTTCCCTTGGTATCTCTAATTTTCTTGAGAGATCTCTAGTCTTTCCCATTCTGTTGTTTTCCTCTATTTCTTTGCATTGATCGCTGAGGAAGGCTTTCTTATCTCTCCTTGCTATTCTTGGAACTCTGCATTCAGATGCTTATATCTTTCCTTTTCTCCTTTGCTTTTCACTTCTCTTCTTTTCACAGCTATTTGTAAGGCCTCCCCAGACAGCCATTTTGCTTTTTTGCATTGCTTTTCCATGGGGATGGTCTTGATCCCTGTCTCCTGTACAATGTCACAGACCTCATTCCATAGTTCATCAGGCACTCTATCTATCAGATCTAGACCCTTAAATCTATTTCTCACTTCCACTGTATAATCATAAGGGATTTGATTTAGGTCATACCTGAATGGTCTAGTGGTTTTCCCTCCTTTCTTCAATTTAAGTCTGAATTTGGTAATAAGGAGTTCATGATCTGTACCACAGTCAGCTCTTAATCTTGTTTCTTTCTGACTGTATAGAGCTTCTCCATCTTTGGCTGCAAAGCATATAATCAATCTGATTTCGGTGTTGACCATCTGGTGATGTCCATGTGTAGAGTCTTCTCTTGTGTTTTTGGAAGAGGGTGTTTGTTATGACCAGTGCATGTTCTTGGCAAAACTCTATTAGCCTTTGCCCTGCTTCATTCCGTATTCCAAGGCCAAATTTGCCTGTTACTCCAGGTGTTTCTTGACTTCCTACTTTTTCATTGCAGTCCCCTATAATGAAAAAGACATCTTTTTGGGGTGTTAGTTCTAGAAGGTCTTGTAGGTTTTCATAGAACCGTTCAACTTCAGCTTCTTCATTATTACTGGTTGGGGCATAGACTTGGATTACTGTGATATTGAATGGTTTGCCTTAGAAACGAACAGAGATCATTCTGTTGTTTTTTGAGATTGCATCCAAGTACTGCATTTCAGACTCTCTTGTTGACCATGATGGCTACTCCATTTCTTCTGAGGGATTCCTGCCCACAGTAGTAGATATAATGGTCATCTGAGTGAAATTCACCCATTCCAGTCCATTTTAGTTCACTGATTCCTAGAATGTCAACATTCACTCTTGCCATCTCTTGTTTGACCACTTCCAATTTGCCTTGATTCGTGGACCTGACATTCCAGGTTCCTGCTTCTATCACCAGTCACATCCACAGCTGGGTATTCTTTTTGCTTTGGCTCCGTCCCTTCATTCTTCTGGAGTTATTTCTCCACTGATCTCCAGTAGCATATTGGGCACCTACTGACCTGGGGAGTTCCCCTTTCAGTATCCTATCATTTTGCCTTTTCATACTGTTCATGGGGTTCTCAAGGCAAGAATACTGAAGTGGTTTGCCATTCCCCTCTCCAGTGGACCACATTCTGTCAGATCTGTCCACCATGACCCGCCCATCTTGGGTTGCCCCACCGCACGGCTTAGTTTCATTGAGTTAGACAAGGCTGTGGTCCTAGTGTGATTAGATTGACTAGTTTTCTGTGAGTATGTTTTCAGAGTGTCTGCCCTCTGATGCCCTCTTGCAACGCCTACTGTCTTTCTTGGGTTTCTCTTACCTTGGACGTGGGTATCTCTTCACGGCTGCTCCAGCAAAGCGCAGCCGCTGCTCCTTACCTTGGACGAGGGGTATCTCCTCCTTTCTGACCTTCAATGTGGGATAGCTCCTCTAGGCCCTCCTGCGCCCGCGCTGCCACGGCTCTTTGGACCTGGGGTTGGTCCTCCCGGCCGCGGCCCCTGGCCTCGGGTGTGGGGTAGCTCCTCCTGGCTGCTGCCCCTGACCTCCGACTTGAGTAGTTCTTCTCGGCCATTCCTGCGCAGTCGCAACCTGGCACTCTCGGCTGCTGCCCCGACCTCGGACGTGGGGTAGCTCCTCGCAGCCACGCTTAGTGCACTGGTCGCAGCCGGAAAGCTTATACTCACTGATAAAAACATATATTTTAATTTTACCTCTTGGAGCCAGTGGTCCCAACCCTTACTTTTTCCCCCAGTTAGTGATTCATAGATTTTAAAAAGCACTTTTGAAAATGAGGTGGTTTAATCTTTAGGTTAGAGAGAGATTCACTGAGTCCCTGGGTTATATCCAGAAGCCCACCTTGTACATAATGTCACCATGTGGAATAAGTATCTACTGGGTACTGAAGCTCTATGTACACATAACAATTAAGATAACATTTTAATTTGAGGTTATTAATCTAAGAAAGAAATGGGCATTTCCTTTTTATTCAATAGAAGCCAATCCTTAAGTTCAGGAACTTCTAGGTGATAAATAGGGCTTCTGGGCCAGGTAGTCATCCCTGCTTGGGTTGAAATCCTTTCGTGATAAATTATTTTATCCATGTATCTGTTTCTTCACACTTTTATGTAAGCCCAAGAATTTCAGATACAGTAAACTACTAATGTCTGTGACATCCTCAAACTGCCCTCTCAAATTTGTACAATAACACTGAGAGTTTGGATGGAGAACAGACACAAAAGGGAAATGCCTCTATGCAGCCATATTATTTAGAATTTTTAAATTTTTCTTTTCCATCAGAAATATATGCAATAATTTTCTTTTCTGATAAGCAAAGATCTGAAAATGGAAATTAATTTTATATTACTCACTGTTGCTTATTTTAGATATATAAATAGCAAAGGTTGGACTTATCCTATCAAAAGTGTCACCAAAAGCTATTTATTTGGCCCATACTGTGTGGCCCTTTCACAGAAACAGCTTTACTAAATGTTTGATTTGCCTTTTTTTCTGACAGTTAGCAGTGAAAGACACAATAAGATGCAATGCTATTTAACTGGCTTTTGCTTGAACTCTCAAGGTGTTAAGGAAATGGGAAAATATCTTTCAAACCTTGACTCTAGGAAAAGGTTTGTTTCCCCTGAGAAGCCAATAAGAGTTTACTGATATTGTGGGTTCTGGCACTGATGTTATTTACATCTTTGCCTTGGTCAATAGAAAATTCGGAATAAATGGAGCCAATATAATTAATCAGGATCTAACAAGTTATACCAATTTGTAATAACCTCTGGCTTCATTTGCTATTTTATCCTTTTATTTTGCAAACTTTTAGTTTTGTTTTTTTTTTATGTGACTTCTCCTACTGTTACTGACTGAACTGTGTTTCTTCAAAATTCATGTGTTGAAGTCCAACCACTGATGTGATTATATTTAGGGATGGGGTCTTTAAAGAAATGATTAAGCTTAAAATGAGGTCAGAAGAGTGGGGCCCTAACCCCATAGGACTGGCTTCCTTATAAAAAGAGGAAGAGACTCCAGAGAACTTTCTCTTTGTTGACAGAGGGAAGGCTAGGTAAGGATACAGTGAACGTGGGCCTCTGCAAACCAGGAAGAAAGGTCTCACCAGAAACCAACCCTGCCAACCCCTTGATCTTGGACTTACAGCCAGAACTGTAAGAAAATAAATTTCTGTTGTTTAACCTACCCAGTCTATGGTATTCTGTTATGGTAGTTCAAACAGACTGATATACGTAACATAATCTCTTTTTGGTCTATTTTTTTTTTTGGCAGTAAAACATTCAAGGTAGGAAAGAAAAGCCGTCCTATGTTGGCCATATGCCTATCCCTCGTTTTCCTGTCACCTCAGTGATCCTGGTCTATCCTCTGTCCTCACAGAGAGAGATTAGTGTGGATGTGATGAACTTCTGGGACATTTACTGTGCCATTTTATTCAGTATTTGGAAGTTCTCTCTCCCTTTAACCACATCTTTCTCTTTTTATTTATTTTATTTTGATAAGGACTATTCTTAGCTTCGGAGAAGGCAATGGCAACCCACTCCAGTACCCTTGCCTGGAGAATCCCATGGACAGAGGAGCCTGGAAGGCTGCAGTCCATGGGGTCGCTAAGAGTCAGACACGACTGAGCAACTTCACTTTCACTTTTCACTTTCGTGCATTGGAGAAGGAAATGGCAACCCACTCCAATATTCTTGCCTGGAGAATCCCAGAGACAGAGGAGCCTGTTGGGCTGCCGTTTATGGGGTCACACAGAGTCGGACATGACTGCAGTGACTTAGCAGCAGTCTTAGCTTGCTTCCCTTGTAGCTTACTCGGTAAAGAATCTGCCTGCAGTGCAGGAGACCTGGGTTTGATCCCTGGGTTGGAAAGATCCCCTGGAGAAGGAAATGGAAACGCACTCCAGTATCATTGTCTGGAAAATCTCATGGACAGAGGAGCTTGGTGAGCTGCAGTCCATGGGGTCACAAAGAGTTGGGCACAACTGAGCAACTAACACTCACACTAACACTCAAGGACTATTCTTAAGGTCTTTATTGAATTTGTTACAGTATTGCTTCTGTTGTATGTTTTGGTTTTTTGGCCACAAGGCATGTAGAATCTTCGCTTCCCAATCAGGAATCAAACCTGCATCCCCTTCATTAGAAGGTGAAGTCTTAACTACTGGACTGCCAGAAAAGTCCCCACACCTTCCTCTTTTATCTTTTGCATATGTCCAGGAAGGGGCAAACTCTAAGGAGCAGTACTTTTTTATGCAAATAATAAAATCTCAATTCATGTCAACCCATTTTTGTGTCTTGTAAATGCTCTAGTTTTAGATTTCAATGGCTTTATTGGCTATTCCTCCCTGGCCTAATAATAGCAGTTCCAAAAATGTCAGGGGTGGACTCTGATCTTAGTGGTTCCTGGCTGCTGTTCTCTCATAGCTACAAGATAAGAGAAGAATATGCACTCGAGGTGACAGCTGGCATTTTATAGAGTACCTAAAATCAAACATATATCACCACTTCCTTCGGAAACAGTATAAACCCTACTAAACAATCCAAGAAACAAAAAAATTCATACACACTTTAGTATAAAATCTGTATTACTTATGAATGAATAACCATGACATTATAATGCCAAGAGGACATTTGTCCCTTCCTTGCCTTTAGTTCCTTTATGCCTTATAAATATTTCTATATTAACTAATGATACATGATATCCCACCAAAATGCCATCTTGCTAATAAAGAGGCAACTCCACTGACTCAGAGAGACGACAGGAGATTTATAGTTCCTATCACCACAATTACTGATATGAGCTGAGTCATTTAAAACAAGTGAAGATGGCAAAAAATTGCAAAATTGATTTCCTAACACTGTGCAATCAACTTGGGACATTTACAACATTTTTTACATCCAAGTCGCTTGCTATGTTGAGTGCTCGGCTGTTTGATCACCACTCATTTCTTTAGTTAGCTGTTATAACAAAATACTATAGGCTGCGTGGTTTGAACAATAAGCATTGATTTTTGGAGGCTAGGAAATCCAAGATCAAGGTGCTAGAAGATTTAGGATCTGGTGAAAGTCTTCCTCCTGGTTTGGAGATGGCTGCCTTCTTGCTGTAACTTTGCATGGCAATCAGAGAAATCATTTCTTTCATGTCTCTTCTTATAAGGGCACCAATCCCACTTCTGAGACCTTTACCCTAATGACCTAATTACCTTCCAAAGGCTCTCTTTTCAAAGATCATCATGATGGTGATTAGGGCTTCAGCATAGGAATCTGGAAGGAATACATTTACGCAGTCCCTCACACCACTGCTTTGAGGACTAATGAAGCAAAATGTTACTGTAGGAGGCATCTCCTTGAAGTTGAGAGAGAGCCATTGCACACCCTGAGCACTGTCATCTAGCTTTAGTTGTGTTGGAACATTGGCCTTGCCTTTTTAAAAGAACATCTGAAACTCTCACAAAGTGACCTAAAAGGTCAAAATTTGATCAGATGATGTGATGAGAGCTTCTAGTGAGCTGTGTCCAAGAGCGTACTCAGTAGATGTTATTGTGACCAAAAGGTCTTAGAGAGCTCAGAGCTGTCAATGGCTTCAGAGATTTCAAAGGCAACTCTTTCTACTGCTTTTAATCCTTAACTTTTAAGAATCACAAAGTTCAAAAAACGAATACATTCTGAAGCTAACCCTTAAGCAGACACTCTCTTTCAGCTTACCAGCTATTCTGGAACGATGTATGGCTGTTAAGAGAATATTGACCATCTTTGACTTTGAAACTTGAATATGACAAAAATTATCTATCAGCCTCTTGAAACACACATATGCTCTTGACTTAACTCAAAAGACTGAGACACAAGACCCTCAGTATTTCCTTGCAGCTAAGATTCATTTCAATTTTACCTCTAGTTATTTTCAGCTTTAGCAGGAAAATATCTAGGATAAAAATTTTTTTCTGATTCTATAAAATGAACACTCAATATATATGTAAGTGTACAATCATACATTTGTGTCTGTTTGCATGTGCTTAGGTATATATGTATATGTAGGTATCCCTATATATCTAAGATGAAAATTTGCATTTACTTACTTTTAATTTTTTCCTTGTGTAACTAAATTATTATTTATCTCCTTATTTCTCAAATAAAATGCTTACACATTACAGAACTTCAAGGATAAGAGTGTTTTAGAGGACACTGTCTTCAACTATGCATGTTAACTGGTTTAATTCCTTGGCACTGACATTTTCTACTAAATCATTGGTTTGGATATGGTGATTTACATCAACTAAGAGTGAGTGAAGACTAGGAGAGATATGAAGAAGTACTTTATGGCTGACATTCATTTTCTTGTCTTTTAAAACCTACGTATATTAATCAGAGGGGAAGTTCCCCTGGAGGAGGAAATGGCAACCTGCTCCAGTATTCTTGCCTGAAAAATCCTATGGACAGAGGAACCTGGTGGGCTACAGTCCATGGGGTTGCAAAGAGTCAGACATGACTGCTGGACTGAGCACACATATTAATCAGATCTGTGAAAATAATACATCTAAGTGTGTCCTATTAACAGTGAAATAGCTGGTGATGAAGCTTTATTAATGAAGCATATATTTTAAGTTAATTACTTCCAAATGTCTGGTTGCTTCTTCATCAAGCAAAACTATCTTTATCAGGCAACTCAAATATACATATATTTGTACCTCTGTGGATATATATTATGTATATTACCAGACATAGGCAAAAAATAAATTAAAAAATCATTATATGAAGATAAAATTACATTAATAATTTTATTATATTTAATAATGGTCCCAAAACAGGTTGTTCTCATTAAAATATTATTAACAATTTTATTAGTCTGAATAGTCTTTTCTCTCTTGTAGTGACAATGAGTTTTCATTGGCTTATCATAAAAAAGCTTATTTCTTATTCACATTAGAATACACTGTGGGTATGCTTTTGTTGGTGATTTTCTGTCATGTAACTCCAGCTTGAGTCCATCTTGTAAGACTGCAGCATGTGGTCTCTACAGTCACTTAATAAAAGGGAAGTAAAATCTGATTGCACAAACTGTTTTAAGGGCCAGACACAGAAATTAATATACAACTCTTCAACTTACATTTCACTGGCCAGAATTCAGTCAAATGACCCTGATCTGATAGCAAATGAGTCTGAGAAATGAAGTGTTTATATGTGTCCAGGAAGAGAAAATGATGGATTGAAAACCTACCATTGTTTCTGTCATAACCTTTATTATTGATATTATTCATTATTAAGGCATTTGATTAAAGACAAGAAGACAAGAGGCTTAATATTTTATAAAATATTGACTTAACACAGTATATTGTGTGTGTGTATGTTCTCAGCCATGCCTGACTCTTTGCAGCCCCATGGACTGTAGCCCACCAGGCACACTGCCCATGAAATTTTCCAGGCAAGAATACTAGAATGGGTTTCCATTTCCTTCTCCAGGGGGATCCAGGGATGGAACCCCCATCTCTTGTGTCTCCTGCATTGATAGGCAGATTCTTTACCACTGTACCACCTGGGAAGCCCAACACACTACATTACAGAAATTCAGAGACCTGCTTCTAAATTTAATCTATTGCAAAACTGGCTCTAAGGATTGTGGATGCTGAAAAAGGTACTTCATAAAGTTATGTAAATTTGAATGGGAGAAAACAAGTTGAAAAAGATATGTTTTTTTTTTTATGGACCTTACATCTCTTTTGCCTGACAAGGGATTGTATTTAACTTCTAACCATATCACTGCCCATTACCTCTAGCAGACATTTCTGTTTGCAGCAGGCAAAACAAGTGTTACTCTAGTGATTTCAGTCTCTTGATACCAAGGAATCTGGAAAGTGGTTCCTAAGCATTCATTTTACCTTAAAGGAAATTTTTATAAGTACTTGCTTTAGTATCAAATATCTTAAAGCACTGCTAAAAACAAATCAAAAAACAACATCATGATGCTTAGTCATGATGGCATCCTATTATTTAACTGTAAACTATCAAGACACAATATGCTCTCAGGAAGAACATAATTCATTAAATCAGTATAAATCAATAGTTGGGGCAGTCTCCCTAATAAATGTGAAGATTTCCATCTTATTTTTACTTCGTAGGAAGGCTGATAAAGAACTTATTCTACTAAAATGGTTAGTATCTCCATGTTCTTGGATTTTGTTGTGCTTACACCATAAATATTGTCTTCGATTTCTTAATGGAATGTTTTAAGCCACTTGATCATTTTATGAGTAGTAAAATCATGCAGGACCCTGTGGAGCCAGGGCTTCTAAGCCTTTCTGTCTTTGTTTCTTGACTCCAGCCTCCATGACCTTCCCTGAATTCCAAAGGGCAGATTGCTAATCTGGGAAGGGAAGAGATGCAAAGAAAGACAAGGGAGGGGCAGCCAGGAAACAACAGTGCAGCCTGGGGTCAGGATCCTTGTTCTCCTTCCAGGAATACACATAACAGTGTCCTTAAGCTCTTTAAGATGTTAGCATTCTTCATACCTTGCTTCCCAGGTGGTTCAGTGGTAAAGAATCCCCCTGTCAATGCAGGAAATGCAGGAGACCCGGGTCCAATCCCTGGGTTGAGAAGATCCCCCGAAGGAGTAAATGGCAACCCACCTCAGTATTCTTGACTGGGAAATTCCATATATGGAGGAGCCTGGCAAGCTACAGTCTATGAGGTGAGGAAGAGTCAGACATGACTGAGCACCCACACACATTCTTCATACCAGAGAAAGACTACCTGAAGCTACATTAAAGGAGCCAGAGAAGCTCATCAAGATTTCCTGAGACCAGGTTAGAGGAGTGGAGGCCCTTGCACAACATTAAGACTCAACATTAAAAAAACTATGATCGTGGCATCTGGTCCCATCACTTCATGGCAAATAGATGCATCACTTTGGACAAAGGTCCATCTAGTCAAAGCTATGGCTTTTCCAGTAGTCATGTACAGATGTGAGAGTTGGACCATAAAGAAGATTGGGTGCCAAAGAAGTGATGCTTTTGAACTGTAATACTCTTGAGAGTCCCTTGGACAGCAAGGAGATCAAATCAGTCAATCCTAAAGGAAATCAAGCCTGAGTATTCATTGGAAGGACTGATGCTGAAGCTGAAGCTCCAATACTTTGGCCACCTAATGCAAAGAGCCAACTCATTGGAAAAGATTCTGATGCTGGGAAAGATTGAGGGCAAGAGGAGAAGGGGGCAACTGAGGGTGAAATGGTTGGATGGCATCACCTACTCAATGGACGTGAATTTGAGCAAGCTCCAGGAGGTAGTGAAGGACAGGGAAGCAGGGCACGCTGCAGTCCATGGGGTCTTAAAGAGTCAGACACAACTTAGCAATTGAACGACAGCAATCTTATTTGCAACCCCACCCTTGAACATTGCTATAAACCTCCTCAGCAAATCCTGCTATATTGAGACACTTTGTTTTTGAGGGCAGGAACCCTCTGTGTCTCCCTTTGGCTGGCAAAGCAATAAAGTTATTCTTTCTACTTCACCTAAAACTCTGTCTCTGAGATTCAATTTGGCACTGGTGCACAGAGGCCAAGCTTTCAGGAGGAGATTGTTTGAAACTGAATCACATAATTTATAAATTCACTTAAGTGGATAAAAGTTAACTACAAATTATTGCAATGCAAGAAAAGAAGGAAAATGAATGAAAGTTCCACTGACAAACCCCCCTCCCTCCACCTCCCACCATGTTTTGACACTACTCTTTGGATGTTTCTTGAATGGTATGTGACCATCTGCTGGTTAGCCTGACTCTGGCCTCCGATGTCTAATTATGTTTAAATATTTGTGAAATAATTGACTTATATTTACAAATAAATGCAAGTAGAAGTTGTAATGTTTTTCTTTTTTCTTCAAGCCAATGGACAATCGTAAGCATTCCCGGAGGCACAGCCCTACTTGGAAGATGCTGCTTTAAGAACCAGAAAATGAGTACCTCTGCCAAATGATACCAGTTATTCAGATGGATTACTGCTAGAAGTTTTAGGTAGAAAATCTTGATATAGAGCTATTTGTTTTTGTGTATAAAGGTACAGCACAAGAGAGCAGTGTCTGTATGCCAAGTATAATCAGTCGTGTCCAACTCTGTGACCCCATGGGCTGTAGCCTACCAGGCTTCTCTGTCCATGGAATTTTCCAGACAAGAATAATTTGTTCTTAGTTCTATATTAACTTAAGCTTTCCAATTTTGTATTATTTTCTTTTTATTTCAAGTATAATCTTCTAATTTTTTAATTTTCTGAAGTCTTAATCCAGCTCTGGATATTAGTCTAGGTGAATTATTTTTATGTGAAGTTTGGGAGTGAGAGTGAGGAAGTACATGGGGGTTTGAGCATGGTGCAAGTATTAGTCAACAAGGCTATTTCTACCCAAGTACTAAATTCAAGGTTGCTCTAGCTTTTGATTACTATTGACTAGCAAGCACATTTATGTAAGAAACAGGTGAGGTCCTGTGTTTTAATGTTTTATCCAGTTTGATGCTAAAAAATAAAAATCAACTATTATTCATGTATACAATGAACTTCCTAAATTTGCATCTGGATTTTATGATATTTTGAATGCAATATTATTATATATACTAGATATTAAACATATTAGAGTGCTAAGACTGAGGAATATGTAGTTAGATTTTCTGAGTTTAAATACTGGCCTTGCTACTTAATATGTGCACAGCTTTGAACATTTGTTTCATGTCCTTAAGACTCAATTTTATATCATACAAATTTATTTGATGACTAAATAAGGTAATATCACACACAAGCCTGAGTACAATGGTTGACAGATAATATGTGTCCAATATGTTAGCTTTGTTGTAAATATTACTCATACATCTATGACTTTGTTGTTGTTTAGTCACTAAGTCATGTGCAATTCGTGACAATCCCATGGACTGCAGCATGCCAGTCTTCCCTGTCTTTTACTGTTTCTTGGAGTTTGCTCAAACTCATGTCCATTAAGTAGGTGATGTCATCCAACCATCTCATCCTCCGTCACCCTCTTCTCCTCTTGCCTTCAGTCTTTCCCAGCATCAGGATTTTTTCCAGCAAGATGGCTCTTCTTATCAGGTGGCCAAAGTATTGGAACTTCAGCTTCAGCGTCGGTCCTTCCAATGAATACTCAGGCTTGATTTCTTTTAGGATTGAGTGATTTGAGCTGTCCAAGGGCCTCTCAAAAGTCTTCTCCAGCACCACAATTCAAAAGCATCAGTTTTTTAGCACTCAGCCTTCTTTATGGT
The DNA here is from genome assembly GCF_029378745.1 of Bos indicus. Taxonomy (NCBI): domain Eukaryota; kingdom Metazoa; phylum Chordata; class Mammalia; order Artiodactyla; family Bovidae; genus Bos; species Bos indicus. The sequence continues at coordinate 18,704,849 of NC_091773.1, read as the reverse complement.
CCAACTCTCACATCCATACACGACTACTGGAAAAACCATAGCTTTGACTATACAGGTCTTTGTCAACAAATTGATGTCCTTGGTTTTTAATACAATATCTAGGTTTGTCATAGCTTTCTTTCCAAGGAGCAAGCATCTTTCAATTCCATGGCTGCAATCACCGTTCATAGTGATTTTGTAGCCCAGAATAAAATCTGTCACTGCTTCTGCTTTTTTCCCATCTATGTGCCATGAAGTGATGGGAACGGATACCATGATCTTAGTTTTTTTAATGTTGAGTTTTATGCCAGCTTTTTCAGTCTCCTCTTTCACCCTTATCAAGAGGCTCTTTAGTTTGTCTTCATTTTTTGCCATTAGAGTGGTATCATCTGCATATCTGAGGTTGTTGATATTTCTCCTGGCAATCTTAATTCCAGCTTGTGATTCATCCAACCTGGCATTTTGCATGATGTACTTTGCATATAAGGTAAACAAGTAGGGTGACAGTATACAACCTTGCTGTACTCCTTTTCCAGTTTTGAACCAGTCAGTTTTTCCATGTAAGGTCCTAACTGTTGCTTCTTGACCCACATACAGGTTTCTTAGGAGACAAGTAAGAAGATCTGGTATTCCCATCTCTCAAAGAATTTTCCACAGTTTGTTGTGATCCACATAGTCAAAAGCTTTAGTGTAGTCAATGAAACAGAAGTAGATGTTTTTCTGGAATTCCTTTGCTTTCTCTAAAATCCAGTGAATGTTGGCAATTTGATCTCTGGGTTCCTCTGCTTTTTCAAAGCCCAGCTTGTACATCTGGAAGTTCTTGGTTCATGTACTGCTGAAGCCTAGCTTGAAGGATTTTGAGCATAGCCTTATTAGCATGTGAAATGAGCACAATTGAAAAAAACCTTCTCATCTCTCCTTGCTTTTCTCTGCAATTCTGCATTCAGTTGGATATATCTTTCCCCTTTTCCCTTGCTTTTCACTTCTCTTCTTTCCTCAGCTATTTGTAAAGCCTCCTTAGACAACCACTTTGCTTCTTGCATTTCTTTTTCTTTGGGGTGGTTTTGTTCATTGCCTCCTATACAGTTATGAATCTCTGTCCATAGTTCTTCAGGCACTCTGTACACTCTACCATATTTAATCTCTTGAATCTATTGGTCACCTCCACTGTATAATCAGGGCTTCCCTGATAGCTCAGTTGGCAAAGAATCTGCTTGTAATGCAGGAGACCCTGGTTCCATTCCTGGGCCAGGAAGATCTGCTGGAGAAGGGATAAGCTACCCACTGCAGTATTCTTGGGCTTACCTCGTGGCTCATTTGGTAAAGAATCCATCTGCAATGTGGGAGACCTGGGTTCAATTCCTGGATTGGGATGATCCCTTGGAGAAGGAAAAGGCTACCCACTATATTATTCTGGCCTGGAGAATTCGTGGGGTCACAAAGAATTAGACACAACTAAGCAACCTTCACTTTCACTGTATAATCAATCATAAGGGATTTGATTTTGGTCATACTGAATTGCGTAGTGGTTTTCCCTACTTTCTTCAATCTGAACCTGAATTTTTCAATTAGGAGCTCATGATCTGAGCCGCAGTCAACTCCAGGTCTTGTTTTTGCTGACTGTATAGAGCTTCAGCATGTTTGGCTGCAAAGAATATAATCTATCTGACTTCGGTATTGACCATTTGGTGATGACCATGTGTAGAGTCTTCTCTTGGTTGTTGGAAAGGGTGTTTGCAATGACCAATGTGTTCTTTTGACAAAACTCTGTTAGCCTTTGTCCTGCTTTATTTTGTATTCCAAGGCCAAACTGATCTGTTTCTCCAGGTATCTCTTCACTTCCTACTTTTGCATTCCAATTCCCTATGGTGAAAAGGACATTTTGTTGTTGTTGTTGTTGTTGTTATCAGTTTTAGAAGGTCTTATAGGTCTTCACAGAACTGATCAACTTCAGCTTCTTCAGCATCAGTGGTTGAGGCATAGACTTGGATTACTGTGATGGTGAACTATTTGCCTTGGAAATGAACCAAGATCATTCTGTCGTTTTTGAGATTGTACCCAAGTGCTGCACTTCAGACTCTTGTTGACTATGAGGGTTACTCCATTTCTTCTAACAGATCCTTGCCCACTGCAGTAGACATAATGATTATCTGAATTAAATTGTCCCTTCCCTATCCATTTTAGTTCACTGATTTCTAAAATATTGATATTCACTCTTGCCATCCCCTGCTTGACCACATTCAATTTACCTTGATTCATGGACCTAACTTTCCAAGTTCCTATGCAATATTTTTCTTTACAGCATTGTACTTTACTTTCAGTAAAAAGTACAGTACTGTACTGTACTTTACTTTTTTTTTGTACTACCAGACACATCCACAACTGAGTGTCATTTCCACTTTGGCCCAGGCACTTCATTCTTTCTGGGATGATTTCTTTAGTACTTGTTCTCTGCTCTTCTCTAGCAGCATATTTGACACCCTCCAGCCTGGAGTCTCATCTTCCAGTGTCATATCTTTTTGTTTTTTCACACTGTTCATGGAGTTCTAGTGGCAAGAATACTGGAGTGGTTATATTTATTTCTCCTCAACAGTATTTGAAGAAAATGTATATTTTGCAACTTTCATTCTATTTAAAAAGTTTAAGTTTCTTGATTCTTTCTTAGGCCATTCATGCTAAAATCCTGTATCTCATCTCCATCATGTCCTTTGTTCCTTTATAGAATATAAACCTAATGGTAAGAGAACTGATGTCAGAATATGAGTTGAATTGAAACTCTTACAAGGGTTTGCTAATCCTCTGAAGAATTTTATTCTCTATATATTCTACTATACAATGGAGTATATTTTATTCTAATATATTCATCATGTTCTATTATGATTTTTTTCAGTGATCCATTGAAAAGACACTTCTGGGTTTTATTGACAAATACAAAGAGAAAGCACAAGAACAACAACAAAAAGATGGTTCTATTTGTATCACAGTCTGCCCCATGACTCAAGGTCAGTTTTGAAGCCAACAAAAGAAAAGGAAAATAAGCCAAGAACTGAATTCATATTTGGACCGTTGCATTCTGGGTGTGTCATGGGGCTCCACAACCTTTTAGGTTAGATTACTTGCTCTGTCCTCATTTCCCCACACTCCATGTATTTTTCAGGAAGAACTTCCAATGGAAAAGGCTCTGGTCCCTACCAGCTGCAAAAATTTGTTTATAATGATCAATTCAAATGAAAAACAGTGATTTAAAAACTATCATACAATAGAATCTGTGCTAAGTGGCAGGACACAAAACAAAGAAACGTGTTGGGTCTGTTTTTCAAAGGGTCAAGCTGCATTGAAAAGAGAGGAAAACAGAAGAGAGGGTGAAAGAAAGGAAAAGAGAGAGAAGGGAGGGAAGAGGAGTCTTTTCGTGAACTGACCTATAAACTAAATTTCTTACTTGATTTTGAAAGAATAGAGGAACATCCAGTTTACCATTTCTTATTCCTTTAATTTTAAAATTAAGGTTTTTTTTTGTATACTTCTAAAGATATGACTTTAAAAATGGTGATGATGCTGAGTTTACGATATATTGCACTGCTTCCACTAAGCCTCCCTAGTTTCATACACAGTATTAAAAAAGCCAGAACTCTTCTAGACTTCCCCAGCCCCTGCAACTTAAAGAAAAGAGAGAAAACCGGTAAGGGAGTCTTCGTACAGAAACTGCGAGTTATTTTGGAAAGGATGGGTTAGAGAAAAGTTGTGCCAATGGCTTCCCTGGCCTAGCAGGCAACATATAATCAAGATATTCTTATTTTGCAGTTAAAAAGCAGTTAGAAAAGAAGTGCATTGCTCAGGTTCATATGACTAGAAAGTTCACAACTGAGATTTGAACCACGTCTGCCTGATTTCTAAGCTAGTCCTTATTTCTACTCCTTTTTGACAGTAGTTTGTTGGACTTTCCTTGTTTTTGATGACCTTGACAGCTTGGAGACTGTTACTCTGATATTATATAGAATGTCTCTTAACTGGTATTTTTCTGATACTTTTCTCTTGTTTAGACTTGAGTCATATGTAATTTATTTTTAGTAGTGAATTCTTTATAAGTATATATATATACTACCCAAATGTTTGGGATTATTTTAGGCATATATTATCATTAATCTCTAATTTAATGTCATGTGTAAAGAAAGAATGCCATTATTAATTTTTAAAGTTTGTGACAAAATATGGCCCATCATAGTAGTGAGAGAGTCAATTCCTAGGTAGACTAATAAGAAGTCTAGGGCTCTTAAGGAGGAGATAGGGATCTGGAGTTCTCAAGGAGAAGAAAAGGACAAACATTTTTTCCCTTTAAACCCAGAGCTGATGATTGCAGGACAAAACAACTAATCTTGCTCAAGTATATGTTTTTCTCTTAAATTCTGTACCAATGACAACAATGTATCCTGCTTGAGGATGTTTCTCCTCTTTGAGAACCTTCTGTCTGATCCTGTGACCTTAAAATGTATATTATGGGAATGAGTCTGATAAAATCTTTCTATTGTTAGTTCTGATCCCATTATCTTAAAATGTATATTGTGGGAGTGGGTCTGGTAAGAGTTTCCAACCTTGATACATTCTTTTGATTTACTGTGCTACTGCTAAGTCACTTCAGTCGTGTCCGACTCAGTGAGACCCCATAGACGGCAGCTCATCAAGCTCCCCTGTCCCTGGGATTCTCCAGGCAAGAACACTGGAGTGGGTTGCCATTTCCTTCTCCAATGCATGAAAGTGAAGTTGCTCAGTCGTGTCCAACTCCTAGCGACCCCATGGACTGCAGCCTACCAGGCTCCTCTGTCCATGGGATTTGCCAGGCAAGAGGACTGGAGTGGGTTGCCATTGCCTTCTCCCTGATCTACTGTAATAACCAATTTAAAAAGTATATAACTTCATTGGTAAGACTAGCTAGGGGGCCACTCTTCATCCCCCTTCTGATGTCTATGTCAGAAGCTTTCTCTGTCCTTTCTCACTTTAATAAAACTCTGCTACACAAAAGTTCTTGAATGATCAAACCTGGTCCCTGGTCCCTGGTCCTGAAGCTGAATCTTCTTCAGAGATCATAAATCCAACACCATTCACCATAAACTATCAGCAGCATTTTTTAATTTTAATTTTTTTATTGCAAGTTAGTTTACAATGTTGTGTTAATTTCAGGTGTACAGTAAAGTGATTCAGTTGTACACACACACACACACACACACACACACACATATATATATATATTCTTTTTCAGATTCTTTTCCTTTTTAAGTTATTGCATGATATTAAATATAGTTCCCTGTGCCAAACAGTAGGTCCTTGCTGTTTATTTTATATATAGTAGTGTGTATCTGTTAATCCCAAACTCCTAATTCATCGCCCTTCCACCTTTCCCCTTGGGTAATCATAAGTTTGTTTTCTATTTCTATAAGTCTGTTTCTACTTTGTAAATAAGTTTATTTGTATCATTTTTTAGATTCCACATACAAATGCTATTATATAATATTTGTCTTTCTTTGACTTACTTCACTTAGTATAATACTCCCTGGGTCCATTCATGTTGCTGCAAATAGCATTATTTCATTCTTTTTTGTGGCTGAGAAATATTCCATTGTATGCATTCCATTGAATGTAAAAATGGTGCCGTTTTTAAAGCAACAAATTTTTAGAGCTTGGTGAATATACCATGAGCAAGTCAAAAGAATGTGTATTCCACAGTTATTGGGATTTTCTGTGGCATAATTATCAGTTAGGGCCAAATTAGTGTTGTTCATCTTATCTCTGTCTTTTCTGATTTTTTTTGTCCAGTTGTTCTATCAGTTGTTGGAAAAAGGGTAATGAAATCTCCAAGTATGATTGTAATATTGTCTATTCTCCTTTCTTTCTGTCAGTGTTGAATCTTTGTTATTAAATACAAATGGTCTCTGATGAACTGGGATCTCTATTGTAATCTGGTAAAATTCTTTGCCTTAAAATGTATTTTATCTAATATAGTCACTCTTGCCTTCTTATGCTTACTACTTGCATGATGTATTTATTTCCATTTACTTTATTTACTCATATCTGTGTCTTTTTATGTAAAGTGATAGAGTAGACAGTTTATAGTTGGGCTTGGCAGTTTTATGCATTGTGGCTATCCTGGCCTATTAGTTTGAAGAATGTTTTGAAGTTTTTGCATGACAGGATTGTGGACCATAACTAAGACAAAGTTTTTAGCTTTTAATGTCAAAATCAATTTTCTAGTTTTTTTTTATTTTTCAACTTAAAGATTCCATAGCCCAGTGGAGTGAATCAAAGAGTGACACACAGAGGGGTGAAATTTACATTCTGAGAAGCTGTCAGGCTCACTTAGAATTCAGCAACATTACTATTATAATTCATCAACCAATAATGTTTGGAGCAGTTGTATTATTGTACAGAAACTTCCTGGATTATTTACATCTCCCTTATATAACCTTGAACAAGTTGCTTGATATCTCTATAATTTTTATTTTCTATAAAATGTCAATTTTTTTATCCTTGAATTCTTAGCTTAAAAAGCCCTACACCAGGAGACCCATCATCATCACATAATCAGAATTTCTCCTATGTTCCCTTTACATATTTTCTACCATGACACTAATCATAGCTTGTTATTTTTATTTATTGATGTGTTGAACTTTTTCAATGTCTTCCTCTTCCAATTGGCTGCAGTATACCTGAGAACATGATTAATTAATATTTTCACCTACCATACTCTGACATTGTAATAGTTATAATTTGCTGCATATTCTAAACATGCCAGACATTTCTCTAAATATTTCTATGCAATTTTCATAGCATCCCTTTGAATCAGATATAATTACTTTTATGCCTATTTTACAGGTGAGAAAAACAACATAAGATCCAAAATGTTCAGTAACTTGCCTCAAGATAAAAGCTAGAAAGGTACAGAATTTGGCTCGATACTATTTTCTTTATTTCTATACTGGTTCATAGAAACAAGGTAAGTGCTCAGCGAGTATTTTTAAATGAATGAAAGTTTAATGGCGAACAATTTGAGTTTCGTGCTAAATAATATACACAAAATCATCCAATTTGATTCTCTCAATAATGTTCAGCACAGAAGCTGTTGAAATTCTATCTTATCTGATGACGAGAGGTTAAACAACAACATAAGTCATGCAGGAGTTTGTTTAAAAGTTAGAAACTTAAGTGCATGTCTCCATCATTAATATTTTACAGTTTCTTAGAGAATGCAATAAAGATGGATTGGGAAGTTTCTTGTAAAGTGCAAAATAATTTTGGGGAGAGAATTCGAATAGTATAGTGTCATGGACAGTCTATGGGGGGCATGAAACATCACTGCAACTCTTTACATCTCCTAATATCACATTTTTTTTTTTACAATGAGAGCTTCTAACTCCTATTAAGAGTGGAAGTCTATTTAACCAGCACTCTATTCTGCTCTTGCTTTTATGACTTGTTTGGCCAGTGTGACAATAAACAATGTGACACCACTAAAGGCTGAAAAATCACTTAATTTATTGGGACTTTTCTGCTTGGTTCTTTGGGGAATATTGCAAGCATCATGATGTGAGTAAGTCTGGGCAGGGCTGAAGGTTAATGGGGAGACACGTGGCCTATCACCCCACAGACTGATTCAACCAGCAGACTTGTGAGTAATGGCATCCCAACCACCTGGTTCCAGCTGACCTGCTAAGTGAGCCCAGACTAGAACAGACCTGGCCAACTCACAGAATTATCAGAGATAATAAACTTTATTGCTTAAGATGCAGTGCTCTGGGTTGATTGTTACATACTGTGATTTAATTGGCACAATTCCTACCTATAATCTTCTACTTTGGTTTTCATCAACAGATACATGTTCCATGTTGTGTTGTGGTGAAGGAATGGATGATGTAGTGAAGATAAGGTGAGCCAATGGGATCAAGGTGCCCCATGCTATGTAATAAATAACCTGATTTACTTGTGTTTAGAGGGAAAGATGGAGAAGGCAACGGCACCCCACTCCAGTACTCTTGCCTGGAAAATCCCATGGATGGAGGAGCCTGGTAGGCTGCAGTCCATAGGGTCGCTAAGAGTCGGACGCGACTGAGCAACTTCACTTACACTTTTCACTTTCATGCATTGGAGAAGGAAATGGCAACCCACTCCAGTGTTCTTGCCTGGAGAATCCCAGGGACGGGGTAGCTTAGTGGGCTGCCGTCTCTGGGGTCCCACAGAGTCGGACAGACTGAAGTGACTTAGCAGACTTAGCAGTAGCAGAGGGAAAGATGAAATCTATTGTGGCCAAACACATGCTAGCCTTACTTGCAAATAATCATGTTGTAGATGGAGACTTCCCTATAGCTCAGATGATAATGAATCTTCCTGCAGTGAAGGAGACCTGGGTTTGATCCCCGGGTCAGGAAGATACCCTGGAGAAGGAAATGGCAGTCCACTCAGGTATTCTTGCCTGGAGAATCCCATGGAGAGAGGAGCCTGGCGGGCTACAGTCCATGGGGTCACAAAGAGTCAGACACGACTAAATGACTAACACAACACAATGTTGTAGATGAAATATTTTAGGGTGACTATATTTTATTGAAAGGAATATCATCAGTTCAGTTGCTAAGTCGTGTCTGACTCTTTGCGACCCCATGAATCGCAGCACGCCAGGCTTCCCTGTCCTTCACCAACTCCCAGAGTTTACTCAAACTCATGTCCATCGAGTCAGTGATGCCATCCAGCCATCTCACCCTCTGTCGTCCCCTTCTCCTCCTGCCCCCAATCCCTCCTAGCATCAGGGACTTTTCAACTGAGTCAACTCTTCGCAAGAGGTGGACAAAGTATTGGAGTTTCAGCTTCAGCATCAGTCCTTCCAATGAACACCCAGGACTGATCTCCTTCAGAATGGACTGGTTGGATCTCCTTATAGTCCAAAGGACTCTCAAGAGTCTTCTCCAACACCACAGTTCAAAAGCATCAATTTTTCAGTGCTCAGCTTTCTTTACAACCTAACTCTCACATCGATCTTTGACCACTGGAAAAACCATAGCCTTGACTAGACGGACCTTTGTTGGCAAAGTACTGTCTCTGCTTTATAATATGCTGTCTAGGTTGGTCATAACTTCCTTCCAAGGAGTAAGCGTCTTTTAATTTCATGGCTGCAAACACCATCTGCAGTGATTTTGGAGCCCCAAAAAATAAAGTCTGACACTGTTTCCACTGTTTCCCCATCTATTTCCCATGAAGTGATGGGACCAGATACCATGATCTCAATTTTCTGAATGTTGAATTTTAAGCCAACTTTTTCACTCTCCTCTTTCACTTTCATCAAGAGGCCATTTAGTTCCTCTTCACTTTCTGCCATGAGAGTCGTGTCATCTGCATATCTGAGGTTATTAATATTTCTCCCCGCGATCTTGATTCCAGCTTGTGCTTCTTCCAGTCCAGTGTTTCTCATGATGTACACTGCATATAAGTTAAATAAGCAGGGTGACAATATACAGCCTTGACGTACTCCTTTTCCTATTTGGAACCAGCCTGTTGTTCCATGTCCAGTTCTAACCGTTGCTTCCTGACCTGCATACAGATTTCTCAAGAGGCAGGTCAGGTGGTCTGGTATTCCCATCTCTTTCAGAATTTTCCACAGTTTATTGTGATCCACACAGTCAAAGGCTTTGGCATAGTCAATAAAGCAGAAATAGATGTTTTTCTGGAACTCTCTTGCTTTTTCCATGATCCAGCAGATGTTGGCAATTTGATCTCTGGTTCCTCTGCCTTTTCTAAAACCAGCTGGAACATCTGGAAGTTCACGGTTCACCTATTGCTGAAGCCTGGCTTGGAGAATGTTGAGCATTACTTAACTAGCGTGTGAGATGAGTGCAATTGTGCAGTAGTTTGAGCATTCTTTGGCATTGCCTTTCTTTGGGATTGGAATGAGAACTGACCTTTTCCAGTCCTGTGGCCACTGCTGAGTTTTCCAAATTTGCTGGCATGTTGAGTGCAGCACTTTCACAGCATCATCTTTCAGGATTTGGAATAGCTCAACTGGAATGCCATCACCTCCACTAGCTTTGTTCGTATTGATGCTTCCTATGGCCCACTTGACTTCATACTCCAGGATGTCTGGCTCTAGGTGAGTGATCACACCATCATGATTATTGGGTTGTGAAGATCTTTTTTGTACAGTTCTTCTGTGTATTCTTGTCACCTCTTCTTAATATCTTCTGTTTCTGTTAGGTCCATACCATTTCTATCCTTTATCGAGCCTATCTTTGCATGAAATGTTCCCTTGGTATCTCTACTATTCTTGAAGAGATCTCTAGTCTTTCCCATTCTATTGTTTTCCTCTATTTCTTTGCATTGATCTCTGAGGAAGACTTTCTTCTCTCTCCTTGCTATTCTTTGGAACTCTGCATTCAGATGCTTATATCTTTCCTTTTCTGCTTTGCTTTTTGCTTCTCTTCTTTTCACAGCTATTTGTAAGGCCTCCTCAGACAGCCATTTTACTTTTTTGCATTTCTTTTCCATGGGGATGGTCTTGATCCCTGTCTCCTATACAATGTCATGAACCTCAGTCCATAGTTCATCAGGCACTCTGTCTATCAGATCTAGTCCCTTAAATCTATTTCTCACTTACACTGTATAATCATAAGGAATTTGATTTAGGTCATACCTGAATGGTCTAGTGGTTTTCCCTACTTTCTTCCATTTCAGTCTGAATTTGGCAATAAGGAGTTCATGATCTGAGCCACAGTCAACTCCTGGTCTCGTTTTTGCTGACTGTATAGAGCTTCTCCATCTGCAGCTGCAAAGAATATAATCAGTCTGATCTAGATATTGACCATCTGGTGATGTCCATGTGTTGAGTCGTCTCTTGTGTTGTTGGAAGAGGGTGTTTGCTATGACCAGTGTGTTCTCGTAGCAAAACTCTGTTAGCCTTTGCCCTGCTTCATTCCGTACTCCAAGGCCAAATTTACCTGTTATTCCAGGTGTGTCTTGACTTCCTACTTTTGCATTCCAGTCCCCTATAATGAATGACAAGGACATCTGTTTTGGGTGTTAGTTCTAAAAGGTCTTGTAGGTCTTCATAGAACCGTTCAACTTCAGCTTCTTCAGCATTACTGGTTGGGGCTAGGCTTGGATTACTGTATTATACAGGAATATCATACAGGATCTTTATTATTATTATCCAAACATATCAGATGGCTTATTTTTTAAGACATCTTGGAAAAGACATGACTTAATTTTCATGCTAAATTTGTTCTCCAGTGTTGGTCTCATTTGAGGAATAGATGTTAAGAATCACTTCTCCAATGTCTCCTCCAGATCATTTTGTCTAGTCCTCTTTTAAACATGAAACCTCTCATATAAATACAAATATTTGTTGTTACTTATAATTGAAGATAGAATCTAATTGATAAATGGCAAACACTGCCAGGATGATGGTGGTGAGCTCACAAATCCAAACATACAGTTGACTATCATGAATCAGAGATAAACTGGATGTTTTTACCATAAAGCCAACAGAAGTCCACTTAAACTATACAGTACTCAATGAGTTATAGAGTTTATATTTGTCGTTTATGGAAGACTCATTCAAACCCAAATGCCAGGCTCCTTTCTCCTTGGGCAACTTGGTCTAGTGTTTTGTCTTTGGCCAAATTGAATATACCATGTGCATAGAATGAACACAGGGTTCCAGAATCTGAATAATTCTGCTTGATTCTCAGTACTAAAATTTATAAGCCATGGTTTGTAGCATAATTAGACTACTTAATATCTTTGTAAATTAATTTTCTTACCTCTAAAATAGCTAATATTTATTCAATATATTCTACATGACAGGCACTGGACTATATGCTTTATGTGAGGTATCTCATTATTTCTCACAGAATCACTATAAATTAGATGTTTCATTATTTTCATTTTGTCCTGAGCTTAGTTGCTCAGTTGTGTCTGACTCTTACAACCCCATGAACTGTATAGCCCATCAGGATCCTCTGTCCCTGGGATTTTCCAGGCAAGAATACTTGAGTGAGTTGCCATTTCTTCCTCCAGGGGATCTTCCTGACCCAGGGATGGAACCCACATGTACTGTGTCTTCTGCATTGCAGGTGGACTGTTTGCCTACTGAGCCATCAGGCACCTAAAAGGAAATTAAGATTTCGAGAGTATCTTGTCTAAAGTGATAAATGTGTGATTGGTAGAACCAGGATTCTAGACAGTTCTGATTCCAGAGCCCCAAATTGTTAACTTGGGAGAACTCCCATGGTTCTTCTCTCTCCATCTACTTCCTTTTCAGTTCTCTTGGGAATGCATATGCAAGAGTTTATGTCCTTGAGAGCATTATACATATTAATATTCACTGAAGAAATAATAATCAGCTACTACCTAAATAACAATTGCCAGACTTGATTTTAACCAACCCAGTGTATAGATACAGTTATTTCAAGGAATGTGTGTTAAAAGTCAGAATTGTCCTCCATGACACCAATGTCAGAAAGTTAGCAGTGTATCCAAAATATTTTTGTTGCCTTTAATAACTCTGTCCATCATCTGTGAACACACATAAATATTTTTGAATTAGTATGTGTATCTTTATTCCCTACCTCTAGGGTAACTAATTCCATATGTTTATTCTTAACTCAGTTTTCCTTTTGTTTGTGACTTAAAACCTTTCTCAAATTTCAAAGAATGTTTCTAGTATTTTGATTTATGAATGAGTTTATATTCAATTTATTTAAATCCTTCATGATTGCATGGACTTCTAAATTATATCTTTCTAAGTCTTTGTTTTCCCATCTTCCCAATTTAAAGAGTCATAATATTTTTGAAACTCTTTTCAGAAACATTAGGTGTTGTCTATGTAATGCCAAACAGCTGGAGGAAAATGGAATAAAGAAAGGAAACATCGGGATGTATTCACATGTCCAGCTGTTTGGCATTAGGTAACTGAGTTTCTAGTTCTCATCCAGATATTCAGAGGCAGAGAATATGTGGTCATATCTTTCTGTTTCTAAAGGTTACTGAGCAGTGCAGGAGGGTAATAAGATTTAGAAACGATAAATCAGGATGTCACAGTGTCAACACATCCAAAGAGGTGATTGGATTCAGTTTCTGTTTTCTGGCTTTGAAACAATAAGATGATTTTCCTCTAGTGACTTGCAATGGCAGAGAATTGAAAATGAGTTTCCAAAAAGGAAGCCTCCAAGAGTGTTTAGCAACCAGACGGGGGCTTTGTTGCTGTTGTGGTCGATTTTAAAGTTAGGACATCCTGTGGTTTGCTAGGGATTAGAGAAAGTGGCCAGGAAGAAGTATTAAGGAAGTGTTCTTGAAAATTCTTTTTCTCTAATAGGGCCATAATTGTCCAACTTGTATATAGTCATACTACTTTTGTCCTGTACTGCACAAGACATCTTACAAGATAAATTAGCTACAATATTTGGATAAAGGAAGAAAAGTCCATTATAATATTACATACAATGAGCAAAGTACTGCAGTTTCTAATTAAGTGCTCAAGTCTGTTGTACAATGAACTACTTGTTGAACTTTTAAAATATAATTTGGAATCTTTGAATAAATGACTTACGGCCATGCAATAAAAACAGAGACATTTATACTGGAACACATGGATTGCATTATCTTTCCTGGGACTTGCTCGCTCTTCTACTGACGGGGCCTGACTACCTGGTATATAGCAAGGAACCAGGTGGCTTGGTAGGAAGGACCCTGCTCTGTCTTAGGTGGCAGTAAGCCAAAGGCCAGTCTGGAAAGAGTCCTTAACTCAGATTAGCTGTTGTCTGGGTGGGGAGTGGGGGGTTGGGGAAGGCCTTCTTCTTTGGAAATGTTAGTGACATCAAGGACAAAGAAATTGCAGTAGGGCCCATGAAACTATGTAACATTTTAAGGATTCCTTGTCTCCTGTTGTGCATCTACCCCCTTCCTGAAATTTACCTTCAGGGAGAAATTGAAAACTTTCCCTGTGTACATGGATGTATAAGCTGAAGGAAATGAGAGCACATGCCAGCATGTTTATACATATATTTTGATCTCTTTAACAGTCTTAAGTAATTTGAAGTTCCCATTTGCTTGGATGTCATGGCCAGAAACAGTTTCTCAGTTCTCAGGAAAAGAATTTTTTAAAAAAGCCCTAAAGAACCACAGAGGAGGCTCAAGAGGCTTCTTGGACATCAAACCTCTCTTACAAAACATTTTTGATGAGTCAAGTATAAACAAGTCAGATTCATAGAGGCCAAATTTTTCTTGACAAACATGAATTTAATAATGGGACTGGGGTTGGGAGGAAGAAAGAAGAGGTTGGGGGAGTGGTCTTGAGAAACATGCTGAGTTTCACTGATTACAAATGATTGTAGAAAGAGTTCTCTTTCTTTCTTTCCCTTAACAAAAACTTGCTGATACACGAACACAGCTAGAGCTGGATTCACTCAGCACTGCTGTTGTTCCATAACTGAATCTGGTGATAATATTTGGTTCAGTTACTATTTAGTATTCATTGTATTTGCCAAAAGTGACTTTAATATATACCCCCACCAAGTCACAGTTCTGCATAGTAATTGATACTACAAGTATCCTTGGATGCCTTTTTCTTTTCAGAAATGAAACACTTTTTACTTAGTAAATTTGAATATAATCGCATCTAGAATTCAGGAAGTACAAGTAATGATACCAGAAAAGGCTTCCTGTATACAAGATGCTTAAAGTGAGTTTTAAAGAATATGAAGGATTTAGCCATTCATAGAAATATGGTCATTTCAATAGGGTTAAAAAATACTTCAATGTATAATAAAACTGGATAACATGTTAAGGAAACTGAAAATTGTCTAAATTCCTAGAATGTCCAATTTGAGAGGAAATAGAAGGTGATGAGATTGGGAAGGAAAGAGATTGTGAAGGAAATCACATCCATGTATTGAGGATGTAATTAAATTTGAAAGATTTTAATGAGAAAAAGGAGTGATTTTATTAAACACCAAGTTGGCTGCAATGTGGAATATGGATTAGATGGAGCTAAAACTATAAGCAGGGTAAAAGACTGTAAAAGGTTTGAGTGATGTAGGTATTAGAAAAGAGTTCAGATAGGATGACAAGATGTGGAAATTAAATAAGAGAATCCTTTTCTCCAGTTATAATACTTAGAGCTAACAAACATGGGGAATAGTATAGAACTTTCCAATAACTTTCTCAAAGCTGGCTTAAAACTCAACATTAAAAAATACTAAGATCAACTAAGATCATGGCATTCAGTCCTATAACTTCATGGCAAATAGAAGGGGAAAAAGTAGAAACAGTGACAGATTTGATTTTCCTGGGCTCCAGAATCACTGCAAACGGTGACTGCAGCCATGAAATGAAAAGACACTTGGTCCTTGGAAGGAAAGCTATGACAAACCTAGACAGTGTATTAAAAAGGAGAGATATCACTTTGCTGACAAAGATCCGTATAGACAAAGCTATGGTTTTTCCAGTAGTTATGTACAGATGTGAGAGTTGGACTATAAAGAAAGCTGAGTGCCAAAGAATTGATGCTTTTGAACTGTGGTGTTGGAGAAGACTCTTGAGAGTCCCTTGGACTGCAAGGAGATCCAACCAGTCTGTCCTAAAGGAAATCAGTCCTGAATATTCACTGGAAGGACTGATGCTGAAGCTGAAACTCCAGTTCTTTGGCCACCTGATGCAAAGAACTGACTCACTGAAAAAGACCCTGATGCTGGGAAAGACTGAAGGCGAAAGGAGAAGGAGGAGGCAGAGGATTAGGTTGGTTAGGTAGCATCACTGACTCAATGGACATGAATTTGAGGAAACTCTGGGAGATAGTGAAGGACAGGGAAGCCTGGCATGCTGCAGTCCATGGGGTCACCAAGAGTCAGACATGACTTAGTGATTGAACAGTTCCTATAACTGGAACACAGAGTTTGGGTCTAGAGATGTGGATTCAAATTCCACCGTTTGCTTGCACAGTTGTGTAAACTTAGGTAACTCATTTAGCTTCCCATGATTTCCCCATACTGTTAAGTGGAGATAAAATATATCTAACTCAGGGTTGTTATGTGAAAATTAAGTTAATATATAAAACACTTAAAGGAATGTCTGGTAAAGGGTAGAAATTATTAGTGTTACACACAAGTATTGTCTCAAGTTCTTCATGTTTAGTTTCTAAGTCTTAAAAATAACCTCATGAGAAGGGCACTGACATCCTTATTTTTCAGATGATGATACCACAGCTTGGACAGTTTGCTTAACTTTTCCATAGCCACAGAGTTAGTGGTTAGTAAAAATCTAGCACAAACCTAGAGCCACATTCTCTCAACATTTTGTTATGACTTGGGTGAAAGTTCAGGCTGCCTTGTCTCTGAATAGAGAGAAACTTGGGAACAATATAGAGTATAAAACACACATTGTCCTACTTGTGTCAAAGACTGCATTAGCACTGCCCCTCAGGGAGATGGCTGAGAATAGCAGCATATATAGAAGTTAAAATTTAGGACACCTGATTTAAATACTGACTCCTCAATTTATGATTATTACTTTGAGAAATGTCTTCATCTGGGTGTGGTTGAAGATGGAAAATAATCAAGTTGGACAAAGCTCTTTGTAAATGATAATATGCCAGATGAACATTAGTCATTGATTGTCCCCTTAAAATGAGTGAAATAATAGTTAACCATGACACGACTCCCTTTTTGTCAACCACCAAAGTAAGCCATAAGTGAAAACCATTCCTCTCTAACATCATTAATTCTACAAGTTCATAAAGAATATCTTCCATCAATTTGCATTGTACAAAAATTTGAAAAGGTAATTTAATGTTGAATCTTACCCCCTTCCAGCCATCACAGCTTTACTATGACTCAAACATTTTTCTAAATCATTTATGGCATAAATTAAAGCTCCTTCAAGACAGGAGAGGACAGCAGTTAGACCATCAGAGGGCAGCTCCAAATTTTCTAAAATAAGATTTTTGGTTCTCTGGAAAGCTCTTGAGAGTATTTCCAAGAGCCCATGAGAATTTTTCACTTGGAAACTAAATATTAATGGCAATCTAAAATATGTACATGATCATGTTTTTTGACCATCTGATGGCAATCTCACAACTAATAATTGACCCTGTATTCAAATACCTTAATAGTGTTTTTGGTTTTGAGTTTGTTATACCCCCATTTGGGCTTCCCAGGTGGCACTTGTGGTAAAGAACCCACTTGTCAAATGTAGAAGATATAAGGGATGCAGGTTAGATCTCTGGGTTGGGAAGATCCCCTGGAGGAGGGCACTGCAACTCACTCCAGTATTCTTGCCTGGAGAAACCCAAGGATAGAGGAACCTGGTGAGCTATGGTCCCTAGGGTCACAAAGAGTTGGACATGACTGAAGCAGCTTAGCATGCATGCAGGCATACCCCAGTGTTCTACTTTCTCCTGGGATAAAGTGAAAAAAAAAAAAAACAGAGGCAGAATTACTATGTAAATGATGAATTTATGCCAAGTGAGGGCCAAATGACATCATGTTATGATATTGCAGTAGTTGGAACAGAGAAGAGAGGTGGAAAATATGACTGATCTCACAGTGCACAGATGTATTGGTATGATGACCACAAAAGAACTTGAACCGTAAGAGTGAGTACCATGTTCCTTTGTGTGTGGTTTTTAGTTTCAAGTAAACTAAAAACATTCATCACATTAAATAAATGTTACTAAATTGAATTTTACTGGGTTGTATCTTTTGCCTGCATCTAATTAGTAAATGTGTTTGAATTTCATAGCTTAAGTGATTTATAGGCATAGGAAGTTAAATCTACGTTTAGATTTGTGCACATTTTAGCAACATTATAATTACAGCCCTTTAAATCAGCATCAATATTAAACAGAACTTTGTTTTCTCTTAAAAGAAGGCTGCCCATTCCTCAACTTTGAGAAGCAGTAAAATAATGGCAAAGAACACAGACTTAGGAATCAGAAGTGAGTTCAAGATCCAATTCTTCTCTTCCTTGGCTGTGTTATCTTGGGTGAATTGTTTGACTGTTCTAAACATTAGCTTCTTTTCTAGAAGGTATTCATTACAATAATCACAAACACTTAATTCTTCCTCTGTGCCAGAAATGTTTAAATTCCTGAACCTAATTAACTCTTGCTGTTAAAACAATCCTGTGAAAAAGATGAAGAAACTGAAGCATAGAAAACTAAACAAGTTGTACAAAATCATGCAGTTATTAGAAGATGAATCCAGATAATCTGACTCTCGAGTTCAATTTGTTGCACTGCCTTTCACACATCCACTATGGTTTCTTAAGTACATTTATACTATAGTATAGATGTTCACTTGCAGCTTTCCAGGACTAATTTCTGAGCTCTTCCCTGACACCAGTTCCATGATTGCCCGTCTGCAAACTGATAAAAACACATTTGGGGAAAAGCTGGGAGCAGTTTCAAAGAAAATTCCTACTGGTGTCAGAATGAAGGCTAATTTTTACTGGATATTTACTAAACATTGGGCACTTAGCAATTTTATATCATTATCTCATTCAAACACTAAACAGCACTGCTAAAAAATCATTTCATTTAGAAAGAAAGCTTTTCTAAGCAGTAACATTCCAGTGTATGTATATGCTACTTTTTCTTTATCTGTTGATCTATAGATGGACACTGAGGTTGCTTCCATTTCTTGGTTATTGTGAATCATGCTGCAATGGACATGGGGGTGCAGATACCTCTTTAAGATCCTGATTTCAATTCTTTTAAATATATAGCTAGAAGTGGGACTGCTGGATCATATGGAAATCCTGCCATTTGTGAAAACATGGATGAACTTGGAGGAACTAATGTAAGTGAAATAAGCAAAATACAGAAGAAAACATAGTGCATGATACCATTTTTAAGAACGGTCTAAACTAGTCAATCTCATAAAAACATACCAGAATGATGGTTGTTAAAGGTTGGGAGGAATAAGAAATGTGAAGATGTTGGCCAAAAGTTTCCAAATTTCAGTTATACATGATAAATAAATTCTGTAGATGCCAAGAACAACAAGGTGATGACTGTTACCAATACCATGTTGTATACTTGAAATTAGCTAAGCAGACCAAAATAGTACTAGAAAGTCTCTGAAAATTAGATTATCATTGGGACCACAGCTCACAGAAAGAGGCAGGACCTATGTGCTAAATCTAAACCTAAACAGAGTGGATGACTTTAAAAATTTTCAGCAAATCTGTCTCCTAATGCAATAGCCTAAATGTCTAGGAAATCATCCTTCATACCAAGAACCAAGAAAATCACCTCTTGAATAAGAAGACATGATCAAATAACACCAACACTGAGATAAATCAGATGCTAAAATTGTCAGGTAAGGATTTTAAAGCAACCACCATGAAATGATTCTACAAGCCATTATGAATTCTCTTAAACAAATGAGAAAGTAATAAGATCTCAGCTAGAGCTAATTGAGTTCAGTAAGGTCAGGACAAAGATCAGTACACAAAAATCGTATTTTTGTATAATAAAATGAACATGTGAAGCTGAAAATAAAAACATAACACCATTTATAAATTGCTTTAAAGAAAACGAAATACTTAGGTACAAATCTAACAAAGTTTGTATTAATATCCTGAAAGTAGCAAGATATTTTTTACTGAACAAAGTATTCAAACAAATACTGATAAGCAGATCACCTCCACTACATTAGCCAGTGGGGTAATACAAAGTCCAGGCTTGGAAGACTTCCTGAGAGTTTAGAATGTAACTGAGGAAGAAAAACTAGCACAGATAAGAGAGACTCTGCAACAGAATGGAAGTGGCATAGAATAGTACAAAAGCTTGGGATTAAGAAGGTGGAAAACATATGTTTCCATCCCAGATCGTCTACAACTAAAACAGTACTGGGAGGGAATTTAGATTGGTATGTAGATTTAGCAAATCCTTAAAATCTGCAAACCTCATTTCTCTCATCCATGGAATGGAGCTAATAATAGCTACATGCTAACTCAGTAAAGATTATATGAAATAACCTGTTCAGGCTATACTCAAGCACTACCTCTGGTTCAATCCCCCTCCAGGTATCACCACATGTAATGTTTGCCTCAAACCTCAGTATTAGATGTGATCATCATTCTCACATTATAAACACAATAAACTTCAGGGTATTGTCTTCCCCAAGGTGTCACAGGTATTAAATAACAGAAGTGGGTTCCAATTCATATCTCTGTGAACCCAGAGCCCAAATTCTTAGCTGCCACAAGCTATTACCTGGCAATTCTGTTTTCTCCCATTACCTTATTTTTTTTTCATGAACCACTATGTTGAGGGCTGGAATGGGATGATGAGCACATAGAACAAATTATTAGTCTAAGCTCTCCTCTTTAAAAACATGTTCCTTCTTTAAAAGGACATATTAAGTGGTATACCCCACTCTTTGCTTCTATCCCCCCGCAATCTTCATTAGATTTTAATTCCTAAGTACTCCCATATACAATTTAATTCATGTAGTACTTAATGCTCCATACGTGAGGTGGCATTTTTATCTTTCTATTTGGCAGAATGAACTAAACTTTTCTTTGCTACCTTCACCTCTTCATTCCCATTGCACCAAACATACTTGTGGATAAAGTAAAATGAAATCTTATCCTTACCCCTCCAATCTCCACTTCCCCAGACAGTATCTAGAGTCATATCCAGTAGGCCAGAATTGAAGAGGTGCACCTGAGGGACATACCCTTGGGGAGATACCACCAGAGAGAACCAACGCTCACAGAAGATAATTCATTTCAAGCCCTGGATTTCAAGACTTCACCTATAAAAATGTAGCTTGAGCTTGGCTTCCGTTTATAAACTATAAAACCTGTGTATTTTAGACATATCTACAAAACACTAAAGATTTTAATTATTAAGGGTTGTAGAATGCTCTCCGAGGACAACTGGACAATTTTTACATTATAGGTAATAATTGTTTATCAGTGTCACCAACAGATCTTGTGACATCACCTGTGAAAATGGTGACATTTATCCTTGAATGGTCTAGTGGCTAACACATGAAAGAGAGTAAAATATTTATTCACAGACTGACTGAATATGTGAATGATTAGCCCCAGTGTATAACTCAGCTAACTAAGGGATTACTGTGGTGGTTAATCTTAGGTATCTTCCCTGGTGGCTCAGAGGTTAAAGCGTCTGCCTCCCATGAGGGAGATCTGGGTTCGATCCCTGGGTTGGGAAGATCCCCTGGAGAAGGAAACGGTAACCCACTCCAGTATTCTTGCCTGGAGAATCCCGTGGACGGAGAAGCCTGGTAGGCTACAGTCCATGGGGTCACAAAGAGTCAGACATGACTGAGCAACTTCACTTACTCACTCACTTAGTCCACAGAGCACCCAGATATCTGGTTAAATGTTATTTCTGGGTGTGTCTGTGAGAGTGCTTCTGGATGAGATTACCATTAGAATCAGTAGACTGAGTAAAGTAGATTGCCCTCCCAAATATAGGTGGGCATTATCCAATCTATTGAAGGCCTGAGTACAATAAAAGGTTGAGTAAGAAAGAACTCTCTCTGTCTTCCTGAACACCTTCAAGCCGGGGGCATAGGTCTTCTCCTGCCTCTGGATTCAGACTCAGACTGAAATTTATATCATTGGGCTCACCTGGTTCTCAGACCCTCAGACTGGAACTGCATACTGACTGTCTCAGCCTTCATAATCACACGAGCCAGCTCCTTATAATAAATCGCTCTCTCTCTCTCAAGTTTCCTTTGTCTCTACTCCATACCACTCAGCCTCGAATGTAGAAAGCCAGATTTTCCAATGCATCTCTTGCTCTTAGACCAGGAGTTGACATCTTCTTCACTGTGCTTGTGGGAAGGTTTGAGGTTTCCCCGGCTCCAAATAGCTAATCCAAGGAAACATCTCCCATTGCTCACTGGGATATTTATACAAAAGAAAATTGGAGGCTGCTGTGGCTGAGCAACTGGAAACACTTTCCAGTTAACATGTCACAGCTCTGCATCAGTCCTTCTCCTTTCTATAGTTCTAAGGGTTCACTGAATATATATGGGCTTCCCTGGTGGCTCAGTGGTAAAGCATCCACCTGTCAATGCAGGACATGCAGGTTCAATCCCTGGGTCAGAAAGATCCCCTGGAGAAGAAAATGGCAATCCACTCCAGTATTCTTGCCTGGGAAATCCCATGGACAGAAGAGCCTGGTGGGCTACAGTCCATGGGGTTGCAAAGAGTCAGACATAACTTAGTGACTGAACAGCAGCAGCATACATTTATAAATGTGTTGAGAGCTTCCTATGTGGTGATCAATGTGTCAGATGCTCCCTAAACATTATCCCATTTATTCTTAACAACAGTCCTGCGAAACTGACACTGATATCACCCTCTTCCAACAACACAAGAGAAGACTCTACACATGGACATCACCAGATGGTCAACACTGAAATCAGATTGATTATATTCTTTGCAGCCAAAGATGGGGAAGCTCTATACAGTCAGCAAAAACAAGACCAGGAGCTGACTGTGGCTCAGATCATGAACTCCTTATTGCCAAATTCAGACTTAAATTTAAGAAAATGGGGAAAACCACTAGACCACTCAGGTATGACCTAAATCAAATTGCTTATGACTATACAGTGGGAGTGAGAAATAGATTTAAGGGACTAAATCTGATGGACAGAGTGCCTGATGAACTATGGACGGAGGTTCATGGCATTGTATAGGAGACAGGGATTAAGAGAAGCCAAAATCAAAGGAGAAAAGGAAAGATATACCCATTTGAATGCAGAGTTCCAAAGAATAGCAAGGAGAGATAAGAAAGCCTTCCTCAGCGATCAATGCAAAGAAATAGAGGAAAACAATAGAATGGGAAAGACTAGAGATCTCTTCAAGAAAATTAGAGATACCGAGGGAAAATTTCATGCAAAGATAGGCTCAATAAAGGACAGAAATGGTATGGACCTAACAGAAGAAGAAGATATTAAGAAGAGGTGGCAAGAATACACAGAAGAACTGTACAAAACAGATGTTTATGACCCAGATAATCATGATGGTGTGATCACTCACACTCACCTAGAGCCAGACATCTTGGAATGTGAAGTCAAGTGGGCCTTAGGAAGCATCAATACAAACAAAGCTAGTGGAGGTGATGGCATTCCAGTTGAGCTATTTCAAATCCTGAAAGATGATGCTGTGTATGTGCTGCACTCAATATGCCAGCAAATTTGGAAAACTCAGCAGTGGCCACAGGACTGGAAAAGGTCGGTTTTCATTCCAATCCCTAAGAAAAGCAATGTCAAAGAATGCTCAGACTACTGCATAATTGCACTCATCTCATACGCTAGTAAAGTAATGCTCAAAATTCTCCAAGCAAGGCTTCAGCAATACATGAACCGTGAACTTCCTGATGTTCAAGCTGGTTTTAGAAAAGGCAGAGGAAGCAGAGATCAAATTGCCAACATCTGCTGCATCATCGAAAAAGCAAGAGAGTTCCAGAAAAACATCTATTTGTGCTTTATTGACTATGCCAAAGACTTTGACTGTGTGGATCACAATAAACTGTGGAAAATTCTGAAAGAGATGGGAATACCAGACCACCTGACCTGCCTCTTGAGAAATCTGTATGCAGGTCAGGAAGCAACGGTTAGAACTGGACGTGGAACAACAGGCTGGTTCCAAATAGGAAAAGGAGTACGTCAAGGCTGTATATTGTCACCCTGCTTATTTAACTTATATGGAGAGTACATCATGAGAAACACTGGGCTGGAAGAAGCACAAGCTGGAATCAAGACTGCTGGGAGAAATATCAATAACTTCAGATATGCAGATGACACCACTCTTATGGCAGAAAGTGAAGAAGAACTAAATGGCCTCTTGATGAAAGTGAAAGTGGAGAGTGAAAAAGTTGGCTTAAAGCTCAACATTCAGAAAACGAAGATTATGTCATCTGGTCCCATCACTTCATGGGAAATAGATGGGGAAACAATGAAAACAGGGTCAGACTTTATTTTTCTGGGCTGCAAAATCACTGCAGATGGTGACTGCAGCCATGAAATTAAAAGACGCTTACTCCTTGGAAGGAAAGTTATGACCAACCTAGATAGCATATTCAAAAGCTTTTTACTTTGCCGGCAAAGGTCCGTCTAGTCAAGGCTATGGTTTTTCCAGTGGTCATATATGGATATGAGAGTTGGGCTATAAAGAAAGCTGAGTGCAGATGAATTGATGTTTTTGAACTGTGCTGTTGGAGAAGACTTTTGAGAGTCCCTTGGACTGCAAGGAGATCCAACCACTCCCTTCTGAAGGAGATCAGTCCTGGGTGTTCATTGGAAGGACTGATGTGGAAGCTGAAACTCCAATACGTTGGCCACCTGATGCGAAGGACTGACTCATTTGAAAAGACCCTGATGCTGGGAAAGATTGAGGGCAAGAGGAGAAGGGGACATCAGAGGATGAGATGGCTTGATGGCATCACCGACTCGATGGACATGTGTTTGGGTGAACTCCAGGAATTGGTGATGGATGGGAGGCCTGGCGTGCTGCGATTCATGGGGTCACAAAGAGTCAGACATGACTGAGCGACTGAAACAAACTTAACTGAAACATTATCTCATTCATTCCTAACAACAGTCCTGTGAAATTGGCACTGATATCCCAAATTTACATATGAGAAAGTTGGTAGTCAGAGAAGTGAAGAAGCCAGAACTTGAACTCGGGCCTGGATGAATGCAAACCACTCTTTACCACCATATCATGGTGAACAGGTTCATTATCGAATGCAACACCTGAGGTTAAAATGACTCAATTTGGTTAGGAAAGCCGAGTTCATAGGCTCATAACCTTTGGCCAGTTGTATTAATCCAAATCTGTTTTAACCCTCGGGTGTTGCAGAAGCAACCACAGGGATGCTACATTTGGAGTAGGGGCTATTTCTCTCCACAGAATAGACCACTTGCTGACTCTGCCTTGGGTCACAGCAAACCTGCAAGCCACGTGTACCAAAGAAAAGTTGGACTCCTTGGGAGAAATTATCTTTTCCAGATTGTACAAACTTTGGAGAGCTGAGCTTAGTCAGGTTAATGCAGTTTAACGCAAAGGCAACGTAGGAGGGGAAAGAAAGCAAAACTAATGAAGGTCTGTCTTTGATCTCTGCTAATCAAGGCATTTCATGA
This sequence comes from Bos indicus, assembly GCF_029378745.1. Taxonomy (NCBI): domain Eukaryota; kingdom Metazoa; phylum Chordata; class Mammalia; order Artiodactyla; family Bovidae; genus Bos; species Bos indicus. Next base: position 18,679,713 of record NC_091773.1, on the reverse strand, counting down.
GGTACTTTATAATCATGTAGTGCTCAGGTCCTAATGAAAATGGTTTAAGTATGATTTTACTGGAGAGATCTAAGAAGCAGCCATCTAGGGAAGCAAGCCAGATATTAGGTAACTCAAGACCACTCAGGAAATCAAAACAAAGTTACAGCCCCATTAGCCAAGTGTAATGTTTTTGGAGGGAAGGCAAAGGGCCCCAGGTAGCCAGAAATTTTCCCTGCCTTCATTTTCTCTGGGGAGAATATCAAATATATTGCACATTCTGGGGCACCTTAATCCCTATTCTTAACCCTTATTCGGGCAGGGCTACAAGGCTTTTACCACCTTTGCACACTAACACTCAGCCATTTATCTTATAATAATTTGTCTTTTCACCCTTGGCAGACTCTGACTTGCCAGATGGACACTTCATTGAGTATACATGTTCTGGAAGGAAGGAAATGTCTCTTGGGATGGGTCTGATGGAAAACAAAGATGTCCAGTGAATTACCCTACATTTCAATAGCACTTCGTATTTGGAGAGAGCTTTATCATACTGTTTTATTAGTGATTGCCTACAACAACCCAATGAGGGGGGTGGCAATGTTTTCACCATGCAAACAAAATTGAGGCAACTGCAGGCTAATTTGTTCCAGCCCACACAAGGATTAGAAATTCTATACCCAAGGTTACTGTTTTCAGGGCTTCACTTGTCTCAGGTTCTCTGAGATTGCAGCTCTGATGACACAATTCCAAACTAAAGTTGAATAACATAAGGTGGCACTCCGAATATCCATGCTACATGTAAATCTCGTATGACATGCAATAAATACATCATCACAGAAAGACTGGGCTTCCCAGGTGGTTCAGTGGTAAAGAATCTTCCTGCCAATGCAGGAAATAGAGGTTCTATCCCTGGGTCGAGAAGATCTCCTGGAGAAGGAAATGGTAACTCACTCCAGAGTTCTTGCCTGGGAAATCCCATGTACAGAGAAGTCTGATGGGCTACAGTCTATGGAGTGCAAAAGAGTAGGACACGACTTAGCGACTAAACAACAACAACAACAACATATAAAGACCATAAGAGTGGTTTGCCACTTTCTTCTTTAAAAAAAAAAAAGCTATTTATTTATTTATTTGGCTATGACACTCAGAGTCTTTGGTTGTGGTATAGCTGCTTCACAGTATTTGGGATCTTAGTTCTCTGACCAGGGGTCAAACCTGGTTCCCCTGCATTACACAGTGAATTCTTAACCTCTGGATCACCAGGGAAGTTCTGATGCTTTCTTCTTTATTTACTCAATCTCACATTTTTCTCATTCTTCCAGTTGATCTTCAGTGATTCTTCTCTTACGCTCTCTTTTCCATTGCACTGGCAGCTGTGAGCATCCCCAAGGGTCTAGTTCCTTTTTTATGTCACTACTCTTTTCCAGCTTCAAATAACACCATAATATTAATAAATCCAAAATTACTGAATTGTTCTCTTGCTTCCAAATTCTTTCATCCATTTGTTGAATCAACACATATTCCTTGTATCGACCCCATGCTAAGGACACAGGACAAAGTTAATTAAAACTCAGTGCTGCCATTCATGTAAGTCACAAGCTATTGACATATGGCCACATAGAGAGATTCCAGTATTCTGTGATTTAATATTGTAACAACCTTGGCATTTGTAGGACAGAGAAACATCTTGTCCTGCCTGGAGGTGGGGAGTTATGGAAGGAGTACTACAGGAAATAAATTTGTTTCTAATTCTCAGTCCCAATTTATCATACAATTGTTCATATATCCAGTGATTAATAATTGAGTGGTGGGATTTCCCTGGAGGTCTAGTGATTAAGACTTCACCTTCCACTGCAGGAGGTACAGATTTGACCCTGGTCAAGGAATTAAGATTCCTCATGCCTTGTGGCCAAAAACATAAGACCAGAAGTAATACTGTAACAAATTCAATAAAGACTATAAAAAATGGTCATCAAAAAAAAATAAAATAAAATAATTAGTGGTTACTGTGTTAAGTCCAGAGTGTGAATACAAATCATTACATAAGACACTTACCTGTGACCTCAAGGATTTTGTTGTATAGTCAAGAAGGATGGAACTTTTAACAAAACCAGGAGGTTTCCCCATCATATTATTTTTTTATTTATCTAGTTAACCAGGTTTTATCACTCATCTTCAATGTTTGTTTTTACTTTGTATGGTTCCAGTAGAAAATCAAAATTTTCTGTTTTTTATTTTCAAATTAGATAACTGCTTTACACTGTTGTGTTGGTTTCTGCTCTACAGAAATGCAAATCAATCATAATTACATATATAATATGTATCCCCTCCCTCTTGAGCCTTCCTCCCACCTCCCATCTCAACCCTCTAGGTTGTCAGAGTGACAGGCTGAGCTCCCTGTGAAAACCAGTTTTTAGAAAGATAATTTCCTTAATGGAAAACTCTGTGTCTACCAGTAATTTATCATGTAGCTAGATGAAAGAAAACTTTAGAGGCTCTTTGAATTTATCTGTTTCCCAAATGAGAATTATTAATAGTATTGTTAAAATGGGAGTGTTGTGATAATTAAATTACAAGGATGCTGTATAAAAAGTATTTTTCAAATGTAGTCTATTTGCCATGTGAATAATGGTTAGATTATTTTTACCTTTAAGTATGATAAATTTATCTTAAGTCTTAATATTATTTGCAAACCCTTAAGTAAAAGTATTATTGTGAATAAAATATTATAGTGCATAAAAGTATTATTAGGTCTGTTTCAAGTAACATAGATTATAAAATGTTTATAATCTTAGATCTATTTTCATCATATGCTCCAAATAATATGTACAGTGTCAATAACTGTTGAAAGCCCTTGAGAATCAGAGTTTTAATTTTATGAGAAAGTCTCTAAAATAATCATCAAGTAATATCTCCCATTGCTGCAATAAGATAGTTGGGACTTAATGTCGTTTAGCATATTTCCGAGGGTTACAGAACTAATTAAACATAGATGTGGAATTAGAGCCCACATCTGTTGATTTCTCAGGCATCACACTTTGTCAAATTGGGTTAATTTCTTACTGCAGGCAAATTACTCAGGTTATATTAGGCCAAGGCAAACAAGATCCCATCTGTGTGATATGCGATCCAGAGGGTTTTATTTCTCTGCTGTTCTGCTTTACTTAGCACCATGTTATACATGAGATGGAGTGGGGAAACATGTTGGCACCAAGAATATGGGACTCCTCTAGGGCAGCATGGAAACTTACATCCCATTATGAGGTCCCAGAAGCTTGGCTCACTTATTCCTAGGACTTAATTCACTGCCATCTCCCAGTCCCGCCCCTCACCCCACCGCAACACACACATACACCAAAGGCCTATTTGAAACAATCCTCTGAATGGTCACCTGAAAGATGGAGAAGTAAAGTCGCTCAGTTGTGTCTGACTTTTTGGGACCCCATGGACTGTAGCCTACCAGGCTCCTCCGTCCATGGGATTTTCCAGGCAAGAGTATTGGAATGGGTTGCCATTTCCTTCTCCAGGGGATCTTCCCTGACCCAGGGATCAAATCTGGATCTCCTGCATTGCAGGCAGATGCTTTACTGTCTGAGCTGTAGGCATTTGTCTACTGGCTCCCATTTTACATTGGTCAAGGGTTGCCACCCAGGGAGATGCTTCACTCACCCCTCCAGATGTGGAAGCAGATAGAGGAGCCACACCATAGCATCAGGCAGAAAGTGAGAAATGTGAGGTGCAGCTGTAGGAGATGTGATCAGGCTACACCTAAACCAAGCTACTGCTGAAGCCACGGCTGGAGTAGAGAGTACCAGGAAGAGGTGAAGACAAACGTAAGAAGTCAGACCTTCCTCTGTATCTGTCATAGATTCTTGTATGAAAACATTAACAAAGTACTTACTATGATCTCATATTCTTTTTATAAATACTAATACTGTACATCATATTATACAAATGCATCAATAATACAAATAGTAACATTTTGCATACTATCCATCATACATTCTTCTCTGTTTTCTACAGGTTAAATCATTTAATCCTCCCAATAACTTATGATGTAGGCACTAGAACTGTGTCCATTTTGCAGATTATGAAACTCTGAGGCAGAGAGGTTAATTAAGTTACCTAAGTTCACACATTTACTAAGTGACATATCTGGGAGTTAAACATGAGTTATCTAGCTCCAAAGACCATGCTCAGACTAAACTGCACTAAGCAGTACTTGGGAAGTGAACAAAGAGAGCCGTGCTTTGGTTTCTAAGTTGGCATAAAATGAGTTACTATGCAAGACATGCAGGACTCTTATTTTAACAAATGTGAGAAGGTTCAGTGTAATCATTCAGAGCATGAATTTGGGGGTCCGACGGGTATTAATTCACTTTCTCAGCCTCTTTCTAGCTGTCTTGCACAAGCCACTTAAACTTTCTAAACCTCAATTCTTTATTCTTCTATAATTGATCATGTTTACTTCATGGGGTTGTTTTAAAAAATATTTTTCAAGGGTTTAGAGTACTCAGTAAGTCCTTAAGAAATAAATGGTAGCTTTAAATTGTATATTTTTATAGAATTTTTATTATTTCACATACCTCTTCTGCTTTTGAAAGGACTCTTTAAAGAAATGGGAAAGTGCTAGCAGTATGCCGCTCAGAAGGAAGCAGGAAAATTACTTATTTATATATGTGCTTTTCAGTTGAAATTTTTTTTCAATGTTTTTCCTGCCCTTGGCCAACATAAAAAGTCAACAATCTTAACTTTGAACATGACTGAGTTCTCTCAGAAGAAAAATCCAGAGGCTACAGTGTGTATGAAGCCCTAGAGGTGAAAGATCTGGGTTAGAATTTCAGCTTCATGACTATTAAGCTACTAGGTAATCATCTTTTCTTCTTAATATGATTGACCATTAGTTTTTGCATTTTTGAAGTGAGTATGGTAAGGAAAAGGGACTTCTCTAGTGGCTCAGATGGTAAAGAATCTGCCTGCAATGCAGGAGACCTGGGTTCAGTCCCTGGGTAGAGAAGATCCCCTGGAGAAGGGAATGGCAACCCAAGTCAGCCTTCTTGCCTGGATAATCCCAAGGACAGAGCAGCCTTGCAGGCCACAGTCCATGAGGTCTCAAAAGAGTTGTACACTTCTTAGCAATTGAACAGCAACAATATAATAATAATGCTTACTTAGCAGTGGTGTCTTGACAATCAAAAGATATTATGTAGGTAAGTTGACTGATCCATGCTATATACTAAACTAAGCGTGTCTGGTGGGAAAGAAAAAATATGAGACCACAATTCTATACAAAGGGAAAAAATTTCCTTGCTATGATTTTTTTTTCTTTCACTCTTATTTGCCTCCTTATTCTCTCAGGGATATCCTCTGTGATTATATGAGTACAGATTTGACTTTTAGTCCAAGGAAATGGCAAGTGTCTGAAGGCACAGGGCTAGTCTATGATAGAATGGCTATCACTGGAGTAAGTGCTGTGTGCTTAGTCATGTCTGACTCTATGTGATCCCTTGGACTGGAGCCTGCAAGGCTCCTCTGTCCATGGAATTTTCCAGGCAAGAATACTGCAGTGGATTGCCATTTCCTCCTCCAGGGGATCTTCCTAATCCAGGAATTGAACCCATGTCTCCTCCGTCTCTTGCGCTGCAGGCGGATTCTTTACCCGTTGAGCCATCGGGGGAGCCCCTTGGTAAAGAATGACAACGGATGCAAATTGGTTACATGTGTGCATACTAAGTCACTTCAGTTGTGTCAGCCTCTTTGTGACCCTATGGACTGTGGCCCACCAGACTCCCCTGTCCGTGGGGATTCTCCAGGCAAGAATACTGGAGTGGGTTGCCATGCCCTCCCCCAGGGCAAATTCATTGGCAGAATACAAGTTTTGAAGAATCATTTTCAATGCATTAAATAGTTGAATTTTTAGGGATGGAGGGTGTTTCAAAACTGTGTTTTATTGGTGGGTGCTGAGAAGATGGTGATGGCGGTAAGAGATGGGTAGTAAGAGGCTCTGTGGATAAGAGCTGTACCTGTTATATTCCCAGGAGATTCAGATGGGACACACTTGACCACACAATTGCTTCTTGTACTATACCTTAAAGAAAAAAAAAAAAGGTCAAGCATTCTTGTAGTTTTGATGTCTGGAAATGAAGACAGAGTCATATATAAGACTGCAGCTGCAAGCCCCTTGCTTGGGTCTTAATTTGATATTTTGCCAAGGTCAACATTGCTCAGATGCCTGATTGCCCCTCAGGAGGTGATTGGATTCAAAGAACAGCCTCTGGTTAATGTGTGAGCGCATGCCTGCTAAGTCGCTTCAGTCTTGTCTGACTCTTTGCTATGCCATAGACTGTAGCCCGCCAGGCTTCTCCATCCATGGGATTCTCCAAACAGAAATACTGGAGAGGATTGCCATTTCCTTCTCCAGGGGATATTCCTGATCCAGGGACAGAACCCGTCTCCTGCATCTCCTGCATTGGCAGGTGGGTTCTTTACCACTAATGCCACCTGGGTTCATAAAAAAGAAAACTGAAGTCGCCGCTCAGTCGTATTGGACTCTTTGCAACCCCATGGACTGTAGCCCACCAAGCTCCTCTGTCCATGGAATTTTTCAGGCAAGAATACTGGAGTGGGTTGCCATTTCCTTCTCCAGGGGATCTTCCCAACCCAGGGATCAAATCTGGGTTTCCTGCATTGCAGGCAGACACTTTACCATCTGAGCCACCATGGAAGCCCCCTGGGCTCAGGGTACATCATTAATGTGATATTGTAGGTGAGATATCCTGGCATACCTCATTGTCTAAATCCATTTGATACCTGGTGTAGATTGGTTTTGGGATTTGGAAATAAAGTGGTGATATTAATAGAAATAACGTATATTTCACAGATAAGGACAAAGGATCGCTTCCCAGTACTTTCTGGGAAAGCCTTGGTGGGGATTCTCATCATTGCTTATAATCTTCTCATGACTCATGTTCTTCCATGGTAGCACCATCTTCCCCTGATCCCTGCCCATCCTACCACTGAAGCCATGACTTTAGGAGAGTATGAGGTACTACCTCATACTTCTGAGAAATGCTGTTAGCTTATCAAGAATACTATTTCCTAGCTCTTCAAAAATTTTGATATCCTAGAGATTTCAAAATTATGCTCTGCTCCTTTAAGGTTTCTTAGGCCTGGAAAAATAATCTGTTTTCTGCAGAAAAGGGGTAAATGCCTTTCTCTCCCACCCAGAGGCAGAAGTACTCCAGGATACCATGAGGGACCCTAGCAATATGTTCACAGGATTCTATGATTTATAATAGTGGCAGGATAGATTGAAACTGCAATTAGTTAAGACTGCTATCTCTTTTTTCTACCCTTCTGTCATGTATATTCTTGTATCTAGTAGTGTTGAAATGGCAAAGGTATTTTGAGGATCCAGCTAAGGGAGAGATGAATTGGAGGACTCCTTAGTTTGGATTTAGAATATGTGTATGTAGTTTGTAGCTGTGTGTGTGTGTATGTGCGTGTGTGTGTGTGTGCGTGCACACGCTCAGTCACTCAGTCATGTCTGACTCTTTGCAACCCCATGGACTGTACCTTGCCAGGCTCCTCTGTCCATGGAATTCTCCAGGCAAGAATACCAGAGTGGGTTGCCATTCCCTTTTCCAAGGCATCTTCACAACCCAAGGATCAAACCCGGATCTCCTTCATTGCAGGCAGATTCTTTTACCACTGAGCCACTAGGGAAGCCCAATTTGTAGTTACTTCTGTTATTATTAATGCATTTTTAACCACCCAGTATAGAAATGGCTTCTAAAAATACTTCTGTCCCACATGCTGCCTGATACAGCATTTGATATAAAGTTGAAGGCTAGATGGCTTAATGTGATATTAATAGGTCCTCTGGCATCCAGGTCTAGAATTATATGGCTAGAGGGGAGGAAGAAGCATGTTTGAAATGTTTGAGCCAGGAGCTAGTTGTGGAATATGTTACCATTTTCTCAATGTGTAAAATTGCAAGTAAAAGATTTAGTTTACATCAAAGTCTAGAGAAAATGGAAGTTCTCCTTTGTCAAAAACATACTTGATGATGTAGCATAGGTAGCTTTAAATGTACTCTATGCTTTTGTCTTGATGTAAAGCACAAATGTGAATTTTCTCAAAATTCCTTTCATAAGGGCACGATTCTGAAACATATAATAAAAAGCTAATATGTTTGTAAGTGAAGTTACAATGTCCAGATTATCTTTCTATTTATTCTATTAAAAACTCACAAAAATATTGCTGTATGTATAGGTGGCAATCAAAGAGTATGTAGCCAATGAACATTTTTAAAAAGGAATTATAAAAACTATTGGGTATAAGACAGGCTATAGAGTTATAATTGTACAACATAGCCAATGTTTTGTATTAACTGCAAACATAGTGTAACCTTTAAAAATGCATGTACAGGGAGGGAAAACAAGTAAATTAAAAAAAAAAAGAGTGATGTGACAGGTAATTAAAATATTTTTGTGGCTTTCGGGTAGGGTTTATAGTGTTTATCAGCTTTTTACATGCTGTAACTCACTGTGGCTCTTTTTTCTTATGAATATTTCTTCTCTTGCTTTGTACTGACAATTTGTATTCATTTTCTTCAAATGGTACATCCCAACTGTGTAAACTTCCAGCATCACAAAACCTCCCCCTGCTTCTCCCCGTCCATGTTTTTGTCACCCAGGCCTGGTGGCTGTGTGTTAGTTGTGTGCCTGTGTTGCACAGGCTTCCCTGGTGGCTGAATCCACCTGCAGTGCAGGAGACCTGGTTCCTATCCCTGGGTCAGAAGATGCCCTGGAGAAGAAAATGACAACCCACTCCAGTGTTCTTGCCTGGGAAATCCCATGGACAGAGGAGCCTGGTGGGCTACAGTCCATGGGGTTGCAAAGAGTCAGACACAACTGACTAACACTTCCAATGAGTTTCCTTTAAACAGTTCGTTCAGCTTCTGCTCCCTGCCCCCTACACACTGAACAGCTTCCAACATGCATGGGATTAGGCCAGGAAACGAGAATCATTCGGACCTCTTCCAGGCCTGATGTGACATCACTGTCTATCTCTCATCAAGCTTTCTAGCCCTAGGTAATCAACCCATGGCTACCTGGGAGACCCTGACTCCTTACAAAGTCATATCTGAATCTCAGGACTGCTCCTGCAGGACCCCAACTCCAGAAGATATTCTAACTGAGGTAACCAAGAAGGAAAAGAACCATGTGGGTGTAAGAATCAAAGTTTTTAGAAAATTCCTGGGAACAAGTTTAGGGAAGCTGAGTCACTAGACAATGGGCAAGGGATATGCTCTTTGAAAAATAAATTGTATCATACCACTCTCTGGCTTAAAGCCTGTCTGTAACTTTCCTTTACATCTGAAATAAATGGAAAGACCTGGCAATGGTCTTCAAAGTCCTTCATGATCTGCCTCTCTCTCCAAACTTTCGAACCACTTTTTAGGCACAGTGGCCCACTTCTAGCCCATCAAACTTGCCTAGATCTTCCCACCCCTGTGCTTTTAATAAACATGTCTGACTCTCTAACGTTCTTTTCTACATTGTTTATACAGTTTATACCTAGTCACTCTTCAGGTTTCCTCTTGAACATCTCTTCTTAAACTTCTCTCCAGAAAAGTCTTTCATGACCACACTACCTAAACTAGTTCAGTTCTGTTCAGTCACTAAGTCGGGTCTGACTCTTTGCAACCCGGTGGACTGCAGCATGCTAGGCTTCCCTGTCCTTCACCATCTCCCCTAGTTTGCTCAAACTCATATCCATTAAGTCAGTGATGCCATCACCTAAATTAGACCCACTCTGTATATTCCATCTCAGCATCAACTGCTTATCACCTCTCATAATTGTTTGATTAACCTATACATTTGTATTTTTGTCTGAAACTTTCATCATATTACAGACATTATATGGCATCTAGAAAATTCTCCAATGATGTTTGCTCATTACCATCAAATGATATTGAACAATATGACCACAGGAACCTAGAAAGAAGATACACATGGCACAATTTTAAATGTGTAATTCTACATCACACAGGCTGTTAATAGATAAGTAGGTAAATAGGTAGATATTTACTGAATAAATATCTGCATAATAATAAATACATAATACATGAATATATGAATGAATCCATGAACTGAAGATAAGGATCAGAAGCAGAGCCAGATGAATACAAAGATAGGCATGTGTTACCTAGAGCACAAAATTTAAGAAGACGGTCACTAAAGGTTTTTGCATTCTTGTGCATGTGGAAGAAAAGTTATGACCTGTGCTCTTGTTATGTGAAAGAAAAGTTATGACCAACCTAGACAACATATTAAAAAGGAGAGATATTACTTTTCCAACAAAGGTTGGTCTAGTCAAGGCTATTGTTTTTCCAGTGGTCATGTATGGATGTGGGAGTTGGACTATAAAGAAAACTGAGCACCAAAGAATTTATGCTTTTGAACTGTGGTGTTGGAGAAGACTCTTGAGAGTCCCTTGGACTGCAAGGAGATCCATTTAGGATGGATGCCCATCCATCCCAAAGGAAATCAGTCCCTAATATTCATTGGAAGGACTGATGTTAAAGCTGAAACTCCAATACTTTGGCCACCTGATGCAAAGAACTGACTCATTTGAAAAAAAACCCTGTTGCTGGGAAAGATTGAAGGCAGGAGGAGAAGGGGATGACAGAGGATGAGTTGGTTGGATGGCATCATCAACTCAATGGACATGAGTGTGAGTAAACTCCGGGAGTTGGCGATGGACAGGGAGGCCTGGCGTGCTGCAGTCCATGGGGTCACAAAGAGTTTGACATGATTGAGTGACTGAACTGAACTGTGCATGTGTGCATGCTAAGTTGCTTTGGTCATGTCTGACTATTTATGACCCTATGGGCTGTTGCTTGCCTGGCTCCTCTGTCCATGGGATTTTCCAGGCCAGAATACTGGAGGAGGTTGTCATGCCCTCCTCCTGGGGATCTTCCCAACCTAGAAATCGAACCCACATCTCCTGCAGCTCCTTACTAACAGGTGGATTCTTCACTGCTGGGGCTTCCCTAGTGGCTCAGAAGATGAAGAATCCACCTGCAATGTGGGAGACCTGGGTTCGATCCCTGGTTTGGGACGATCCCCTGGAGGAGGGAATGGCAACCCATTCCAGTGTTCTGGCCTGGAGAATTGCATGAACAGAGGAGCCTGGCAGGCTACAGTCCACGGGGTCACAAAAAGTCGGACATGACTGAGTGACTTTCACTTATTCACACTAGAGCAAATGCAGCAACCTGGACATGTAAGCAAGTCCTGGCAACTCTCACAAATAAGAAGGGACTTGCCACGTTATTTGAGCTTCCCTGTAGCTCAAACAGTAAAGAACCTGCCTGCAGTGCAGGAGACCTGGGTTCAATCTCCGGCTTGGGAAGATCTCCTGGAGAATGATATGGTAAGCCATTCCATTATTCCTGCCTGGAGAATCGTGTGGACAGAGGAGCCTGGCGGGCTACAGTTTATGTGGTCTCAAAGAGTCAGACATGACTGAGTGACTGACCCTACTACTGCTCTTTACCTCTGAGCCACTGGGGAAACCCAATGTTCTTAAAATATGTGCTAATTCTGCACTTGCATGAACTTGAGAGAGAGCGCCTTAAATACTCGACTCTAGCCACATTTCTTATCTCTTCCTACTCTGGGCACTGAAGTAGTGTTTTGGCAGAGACTCCAAACAGAGACAGATGCACTACACTTGCCTTTACTGCCTACCATTTGGGGTGGGAAGAAATTATGGTGACTTGAATGTTCATGATTGGCACGTACAGCTTCATTCCTTAGCCATGTTTTTGCTGGCATGGGTCTTGCTAACTTCTAGGACAATAATTTCCCATCTTCACTGTGGGTAGAAAATCACACAACATGCTAATTTCAAAGTGCAGGTTAGCATCCTTCCCCCCAGGGAGTCTTATTCAGTGATCCTCAGAACACACTTGGAAACTCACTACTCAAGTCCTTCTTGCTATCAGCTGCTTGAACCAGATAAGTCTTTGTTGTAGCGGGCTGTCCTGCGCACTGTGCAAAGTTTAGCAGCTTCTCTGGCCTCCATTCACTAGATGCCAGTATCACCCTTATTCCCAGTCATAATAACCAAAAATGCTTCTGGGCATTGCCAAAGGTTCCCCAGGAGGATAAAATCACCCCTGCTGGGAACCACAACAGTAGAGAGCCTCCACCTACATATAGACAGAGTTTTGGCCTTCCCAGGTGGGGCAATAGTGAAGAATCCGCCTGCCAATGCTGGAGACGTGGGTTCTATCTCTGGATCGGGAGTATCTCCTGGAGTAGAAAATGGAAACCCACAAGTATTCTTGCTTGGAGCATTCCTGGACACAGAAGCCTGGTGGGCTGCAGTCCATGGGGTCACAAAGAGTCATATAGGGCTAAGCACAAATGCACCTATGAGTTCCTGGTACTCTTGTCACACTGAACAGTTAATACAGTCTCCAGTTTCTGAGCTTGAAGTGTGTGAAGTGATAATTTTGCAACCTGAATTGATGAGGGCAATTGATGAATTGCAGGAGGGCCTAAACTTTGACTCCCACCTAAGAAGCAGAGTTTTGCAGTGGTTGTCTCCACAGGGTGTTCGGGGTCTTCTGTCATTGTCATCTAAACCTGGAATATGTCTTTGGGATACCTTCTGGCTGGGTGCCTCCATAATATCTTCAAGCTGCTATACACATGAAGCAAATGCATTCAAGTCAGGGAAACAGCCCTCCAAGGAGCTGGAAATAGGTCTCAAGATCTCAGTGGGAGCTCTCTGCCAAAGGAGTCAACACTGAAGCTTCTCTTGGCCTCTGTCATGGCAGAACTTGCAAATGTTAGTGAAAAATGAGTTATTTGTCATAAAAATTGTCAATGGATCCACTTGGCCCTTTTAAAATTAAATCTGTTGCGTATACACATTCTGTTGGACACTTGTTTTTTAATCTAACATCCGCTCACATGCCATCATAAATTTGGTCCTTTGTGAAAGAACTTTGGAAGTGAAAAAGAAGAGAGTGCATTTTGCAGACCGCAGAGGTCTGCTTCTTGGGGAATGGTGGTCAGCATAAATGGGGAGATGAGGATTTATTTCTTGCTAATTATTTGCTGAAGAATATGTTTTCGTGTTAAAAGGGACTTCGATGGTGGAAATGGTAGGACTTTCTGTGTAAGCTTGGGAACAGCTCCTCCCTCTCTGAATCTCACTTTCTTCACTTGTAATTTGAGGAACTCTCTCTAGCTAGTAGGTGAGTTCCCTCTCAACAAATGTGTTCGCAAACAGCGTGGCTGGAAGCTGGGCTTCCTGACCGCTGGCAGTTTGCTGCCTTCTCTTGAAAGATAGTGGTGTAGGACCCTCAGTAAATCATCCTCAGAAAAGTTTAGTCCATATTCTAAAGGTTTCACAGATTTGTTCTTGTATATCAGTAATTTAAAGGAGGGTTTCTGGGAACTTCCCTGGTGGTAGGTGGTTTAGACTTTGCCTTCCAATGACGTGGGTGTGGTTTCGATACCTGGTTGGGTAGATTCCTTGTTGGTAAGATTCCACATGCCTTGAGGCCAAAAAAAAAAAAAAAAACCACAAAACAAAACATAAAAACAGAAGCAATAAAGTAACAAGGTCAATAAAGACTATAAAAATGGTATGCAAAAAAAAAAATCTTTTAAATAAATAAACAAAAGAGGATTTCTGAGAACAAGAGTGATGGCTCCCTACATGTAACTGATATATTTCCATGAATCACTCCAGAGATCTTCAGGGCAAATACTTTGATGATACTTTTGGTGCAGATGGGGCTTCTTTGGTGGCTCAGATGGTAAAGAATCTCTCCGCAATGCAGGACACCTGGGTTCTATCCATGGGTCGGGAAGATCCCCTGGAGAAGGGAATGGCTACCCACTGCAGTATTCTTGCCTAGAGAATTCCATGGACAGAGGAGCCTGGCAGGCTCCAATTGCAAAGAGTCAGAGATGACTGAATGACTAACACTTTAACTTTCTGGGGCAGATGACGGCTCCTTTTGTTCAAGACAGCTAGGATTACCTGCCCTCATGGAACCTATGGCCTGGGGATTAAGAAACTAGTGGACAAAGTAATTATAATTTCCATGAATCCTCTGAGCTAGAAAATGCATTTAGAGAGAGAGAGATAATCTACTTTTCTTAAATTATGATTACTTTTTGTTTATTTTTTTTCTTCCCTTCCCTGAAAAGTCAGCTAGAGGTGATTTGTGGTATTAAAGAGAAGAAACTGACATAAGTCTTGGAATCAAATATACGTAAATGCCATGCTAGCCATGACTCTTGCTATCCATATGATCCTGAACCTCATTTTTCTTATTTGAAAAATAGGAATAATATTTTTGCTGAAGATGTTGCAAAAGTTAGATTTAATAGAAATACCTGGCACTTCTATTTTCTCTGAATCACTGAACAAAAGAAAAGTCAATAGGTAATGGATCACTCACCATTTTAGACAGAAAAGAACTGTCAAGCATGGAGAATATAGGGTTCATGTAATTTGCAAAACCCAGGCCATGTGTCTCTATAATGCCAGATACTTATTAAATTTAGAATTATATGGAGACCTAATTTTAATGTTTTCATGCAGATGTTTGGCATTATACAGACATAATCAAAGAACAGTTGGAATATTTGCTTTTTGTCATAACATATCCTCAGAGATCCATCATTCTGAATCTTGTAAAATTTCTGGGATAAGTGGAATAATGATGACAAAAAACATCTGAATCTATTTTCCGTAGCCGAGTTTTGGATCTAGCACAGTTGCTGAAGAGATATGTGAAATATAAAATTTAATTTTACACATTTCCAGAACTCCATTTTTGCCTTTATTCATTGAAAATATTAATGATTTATTGAATTTATGCTATAGGCCAAAAATAGTGCCAACACTCAGGAAAGCATAGTCCTTGATGTTCTAAGTACAGTTGCCTAGTGGATAGATACATACTAAATCATCACATAAACACATAGAAAAGTACAGCTATGATAACATCTTTAGTGGTGAGAACCATGGTTCCATGCATGCGCATTGATGAGTTTTCAATGGTTTCTCTGTGGAAACAGATTTGCCATCTGGAGGGAAATAAAAGTAAACTGAGACAAGTGGGAGGGAAAAGGATTCAAGGCATATGGAACAGAATGTGTGAAGACCCACTAATTTGTGTCCAACTCTGCAGCCCCACATACTGTAGCCTGTATGTTCCTCTGTCCATGGGGTTCTCCAGGTGAGAATACTAGAGTGGGTTGCCATTTCCTCCTCTAGGGGATCTTCCCAACCCAGGGGTCAAACCCACATCTCCTGCTTTGGCAGAGAGATTCCTTACCACTGAGTCACCAAGGAAGCCCATGAGTGAGTATAGAAAGTATATAAAACTGAGGAAAGTCTTCGTATATAGGGATGCTCAATGAGAAAAAGATGACAGTGAGTTTCAGGAAGTAGTGGTGGCTGGCCAAATCACATATGACTGTCTTAGTTTTAGCAATAACCAAATCATTCCATTACCCTAAAAGAAACAGGGAGACACTGATGACAATTTTAAGGCAAAGGAGATGATTGGTCAAATTTATGCTTGCATCAGTCACTTTGCCTAGTAGAGGAGGAATAGATTTTGGAGGGAGTCAAGAAGAGAATGCAGTGAAACCAGTCAGGGTTTTGCTACTGAGGTTAGTGTGGAGGATAGTCATAGCTCAGAAGAGTATTTTGTTTAAAAGTCAGAGAATAAAAATACAAATATGGAAGAGACATATGGAGTATAAAATCCACTAGACTGGTATGGACTGACCATGGGCATTAAATAAGTGAGCGGGGATGTCAATAACGATACTTGTGATTTACGCAAGTATATCTAAAATGGGTCCCTTGGGAACTTCACTGGTGGCCCAGTGGTAAAGAATCTGCCATCCAACGTAGGGGACACGGTTTGATCCCTGGTCAGGGAAGTAAGATTTCACGTACTGCAGGGCAATGAAGCCCACATACCACAATTAGAGAAGCCTACATGCTGCAGCAGTGACCTCCCCTGCCACAACAAAGATGCAGCACAGCCAGAAATAAATTAATTAATAAAAGTTTAGAAAATAAAATGGGTCATCTGTTGGCATAGAGACTTGAGATAAGGCTCAAGAGTATTGGAAAACCATGAGTTAAGTCTAGGATATAATTTTAGCAAGCCTTTTGGATACTGTTGAAGATATATTCATAAGGATACTGGAAAATAGTCCAAGCCAAATGGAAGGTTTTTCCAGGACCCGTGCATCAGAGAAAGTGTAGTGCATCTCTTTGTGTCATCTCTCCTGCTTTTTTTCCCCCTCTATATTCACACTTTTTGCTACCTGTTCCTTGGGACTGTAGGTCTTTGGGGGTATCTGGACAGGGTGGGAGGGTGGTTTACAATGACAGCCAGAAAAATGTTTCACTTGGCTCCAGAAAGGATGCCTCTGATTAAAAATATTTTTCTTTTTGCCATTCAGAACTCAGAATTAAACACACAATTCCTTGATCATGAGAATCAAGTCAAGTAAAAGTGTCACACTGAAAGGAGCAGGTGCAGAAGAGGAAATTTGGAAAAAGTTATGTTTTTTATTCCCTATGTAGGAGATGACTTTTTCTTGATGTGAGAAGAAAAACCAAGCTGAACAGCATTATTTGAAAGTGCTCTTTTTTAACAAAGTTATAAAACCTAAATGTTTAATTGGTAGATAAGCTTACTTCCCACTTGTTCACATTCTATTTTTATTTGCCATATTTACTTACATCCATTTTAAGGGGAAAAAAAAGTGTTTGTGTGACATTCTTTTTGTCACACATTTGTTTGTGTGACTACAACCATCAGATATTTCCTTCCCTGAAAATATGAACTATTACTTTTAATACGAGAGCAGCTGTTGCATTGGTGCTCAGGCAGAGAAAATATTAAAGATTTGAGGTACTTTAAAATGCAGATTCTTAGACCCACATTCTTGGAGATTCCAATTTATTAAATCTTCAGTAAGAGGACTTCTCTAGTGGCCCAGTGGTTAAGAATCCACCTGCCAATGCAGAGGAGACGGGTGTGATCCCGGGGCAGCTAAGCCAGTGCCCCATAGCTACTGAAGCCCACGTGACCAGAGCGCATGCTCCACAACAATAGAGTGGCCCTGGTTTCTGCAACTAAAGAAAACCTGCACTCAGCAATGAAAATAAAAAATTAGTTAAAAATTAAAGAAAAAGTCTCAGGAAGCCCAAGTGATCTGCATATTTAAAAGCTTTCTAGAATAGAGAAAGGCACACCAGATTTCAAGAGCTATAGATTTAGAGCAGAAATCCATGTTTTTCATTTGACAAGAATACAGTTGAAGGGTTGTCATAATTTTTGCTTTTTATATCATCCAACTTTCACAGTCTTCTTTGTTTCGCTTGTTTGCAGAATTCCTACATGCCGAAATTGTTGATCTGTCAGAGCAGCTTCAAAAAGGCAGAAGATCTAAGTTATTTCATGGCTCTCAGAGCTGCAGTTTCCTTCTGTGAGACTGAAGCATCTTTATCTGTTACATGGCGCTGAAACATGAAAGGAAACAGGAAACAAAACATTTTATTTTAATCTCTAATAATTTTTTCCTCTTTGTATTTTACAAGCATCCACATTGCTTTACTTGAAATGTTTCATGTAAACAGTGAGACCATGCTGAAGCAAAGGAGAAATCCTTCTATTATAATGTTTGCATGATCCTTTAAATTGGCTTGCTTGACATCTTTTCCACTCTTCCCTGGGTATTTTTCCCAGGCTCATTGGCTGCAAAACTGAGCTGATGCTCCAGATGTGACTTAAGTTCTGCCAGTTGGGTGCATGATTGGCAGTGAAACCGAATTCCAAATAGAAGTATGGAGAAAGGCAACAGGATTTGAGACGCCCATTTCACTTGTGCAATGTAGTAGATAGGGCGACGTTTCAGGGAGATAATAATTTGAGAGTTGGTCACTTGTTTCTTGACATGGGACGTTATTATTCTGAAGGCAGGCATTATTTCCAATTCTCCAGCTCGTATCCAGGCTGGAGCTAACCATCTCCTTGGCAGGTCAGTTCTGCCATGTTATCCTAGAAGTCAATGCTAGAGTCACAGCTTTTCCAGTTGTTTCAGGAATTTGGAAAGAACCTCTAAGTATTTTATCCTCTGTACTTAAAGTAGGAAGTGAAAGTAAAAGTGTTAGTCACTCAGTCAAGTCCTACGCTTTGTGACCCCATGGACTGTAGCCCACCAGGCTCTTCTGTCCATGAAATTCTCCAGGCAGGAATACTGGAGTCAGTAGCCATGCCCTTCTCCAGGGGATCTTTCCGAACCAGGGATTGAAACCAGGTCTCCTACACTGCAGGCAGATTCTTTACTGTCTGAGCCACCAGGGAAGCCAGGAGAGGATAGTAATTAGATACATACACTATGGGACCAGAGTATTTGGGTTGAAATCCTAGCTCAGCTAATCAGTAGCGTGTTACTTTGGGCAAATCTCTGAACCCCAGGCTTTTCATCTGTAAAGTAAGGAAATCACATACTGCTAGGACTGCTGTGAGGACTTGATCCGACATACACCTTACATACTCAAGTGGAGACTTGTACACAGGGAGTACTCAGTAAAAATTTTAGTTGCAACCGTTATTCGTTTTTTTTCTTCTTAAAATAGTGTTTCCTGCCTCTGGCAACTGACTGATACAAAGTGCATTCAAGTTTGTCATCAATTGTGTAACTCTGGATGAGTTATTTCTTTTAGTTACAAGGTTCATGGTATCAAAGATGAACCTGATTTTGATGGCCCACTAACTGGTATTGACCACTTGCAAATATATTTCTCCAGCATCCCTAATATATAGAAAATATTAAGAAAATAAAATGTAAAATAAAATAGTAAATGCAGTACTCTAAGATAATAAGGGGGAAATGTGTGTTTTTTTTCTGATACAATGTATTTGATCTTTTAAACATCAACTCTCAAATTTTCATGAAATTCACACCAAAGTTATGGTTTATACTTCTGAATCTACAATTAGAAGCACAATTCTGAAGAGCCACATTGCTATCTTTCATAAAACATTTATTGATTTCTTCTTCACACAAGCTTCTTTCTTGTAACACTTTGGAAAAAGTGTTCAGAAGAAAAAGAAGGGAACCTGTATGAATTTGCACCCAAAGATTATTCTCAGGGATTAAGAACTAGTATGGAAACAATAGATGAGCAACTGTAGTGACTTTTGTATTCCTTTTGAGACCCGCCTTGTGCTCAGTCAATTAACAGCAAATAAAAAGGAAAATGAAAAGTTAGCCAACAATAATTATAATGGTTACTACTGGCTATAGGCTTACTATTTGCCAAGCCCTTTCCTCTTGCAAAGAGTCGGACATGACTGAGAGATTGAACTGAACTGAACTGAACTGAACTTCCTCTTAATGGGTCCCAAAGAGATGGACATGACTGACCATGCACACACGTCCTCTTAGCACAAACAAGATCCCTGTGAGGTATTAATACTACTATTACCTTCATTGTATAGATGATGAAACTGAAACACAGAGAAGTTAAGTGATTTTCATTGCCTCACGATTATTAGTAACAGAATCATGGCTGAACACAAAAAAATATGTGATACTGAAATCTATACAATGAATCACTGTATCATACTGCCTTGTAGGTATCAAAGTAGCCTTGCCAGTCTTTAATCTTTAAAGCTAAGATTCTAATGTAGACAAACCTATGCTTTTCCCATATAGGACAGACAGAATACAGACAGCTTGGAGGTTCTTCTGATGAGTCAGGGTTCAGCAGCCACAAATCTCTTTTTAAACACAGGAGAAGCCAATTTCCTTGTTTAATTGTGTGTGAGATGTAGCAGTTTATAAACTATGACATATTCAGTCATCCATACACAGGTAAATACTCAAGGTGAAGAGTGAAATTACATCTGTTGTCTCACAAAACTTGTGTCTTCTTAAATGCTTTGCAGACTAATTGCTCCAGTTGCTCTGGAGGCAGAAAGTGCTTTGAGTTTCACAAGATCTTTAGTCTTCCTCTCTTCATGCTTGCCACACATGAAAACATCCTGACAGCATTGCTAAATGTTGATGCTTATTACCAGGGAAGAGCCTATAAATTTTCATAATTTGGCCAGTGTCCCAGTGTGACTAACCTTCAAGTTTTAAAAACTAAGAATGTATTTTCTCATGAAAATATATACTAATTATTATCAATATTATAAAATAAATATTACCTGAGTATTCAAGGTAAATGTATACATTGGCAAATAGGACTGCCAATTATTATCATTATTCAGTTCAGTTCAGTAGCTCAGTCGTGTCTGACTCTTTGCAACCCCATGAATCGCAGCACGCCAGGCCTCCCTGTCCATCACCAACTCCCAGAGTTTACCCGAATTCATGTCCATCGAGTCGGTGATGCCATCCAGCCATCTCCTCCTCTGTCATCCCCTTTTCCTCCTGGCCCCAACCCCTCCCAGCATCAGGATCTTTTCCAATGAGTCAACTTTTCGCATGAGGTGGCCAAATGATATAATATAATATATAATATAATATCATTAATAAAATAATATAAATAATATTGATATTATGAAATAATTTCACATGAGGTGGCCAAATGATATACTATAATATCATTATTATAAAATAATATAAAAATATTGGTATTATAAAATATCAATGATATAAATAATATTGATATTATAATATCAATAATATAAAATATCAATTATAAAAATACTATCAATACTGCAAAATATTGCCACCTACAACTCCATGATCAACCCCATCATCTACGCCTTCCGCAACCAGGACGTGCAGAAGGTGCTGTGGGCAGTCTGCTGCTGCTGTTCCTCTTCCAAGACGCTCTTCCGATCCCGCTCCCCCCAGTGATGTCTAGTCTCATCCTGGTGACCCTCCAGCCCTGATCACTACAGAATTCCAGAGTGTTAGGTCCTCCAGGGCTTTGTTCCAACCCCCAGCTCCACACCCCAAGACCCAGATGGTTCTGGAGTTCTAGGACTTTGGGTGTTTCATAGGATTCTGTTCAGATCCCTGCAGGGCCCAGCTGGCTCCGTGGTTCTAGAATGTTCCTGTGGTCAGGGTTCCAACTCAGAAATGTCCCACAGCCCAGATGGGCTTGGAGTTCCAGTAGGCTGCTGGGTGTTTCACAGTGCCATTCCAAGTCCCTGACCTTCCCCCTGCCTTGACCTTGACCATGTCACTTTACTTTTGGGTTTCTGAGCTAAAGAGTCAGAGAGGTTAGTTACTCCGTTGCCTAGATAAGAGAAAGATTTATCTGTATATATGTGCACATACAAAGAGAATATCTATTTATTATTTATTTATGAATTTATTTATGGGTGTTAAGGGGAAAAAAAGAGACCCACACCTTGAAATCCAGGCCATACCAGGGTACTCCCAGTCCCCAACACCCTCATTTCTGACCTCAGTTCCTAGAGGGGGAAAAGGGAGAGAGAGAAACCACGTATTTTGTTATTATTTTTGCTTACTTTTTATCGAAGAGATCATAGAAACCAGAGCCTTCTCCCCAGGCAAAAAAAAAAAAAAAAATACTGCAAAATATATATGCTGATTATTATCAATTTTATCAATACTACTAGAATTTTTGGCTACGTGTACATAATCTCAATCATTTTTATTTTCTTTCCCACCCAGTGAAGAGCTTAATAGGTGCTATGAAAAATATTTTGGGAATTCTCATTTTGTTATTCAATAGTAAATAAAGGCTCTTTTTGAAAATACACACGCACACAGAACCATCCTATGTTATAAATGGGATATATTTCTGAAAACATTGTGATATCCAAAATTCAAAATAATGCAAAACAAATCTTGATAAAGAGTGGTTATTTTCCCTGAATATTTATCTTAATCACTGGGCCCACCCATTTTAAATTACATATATGTTCACACTTTTTCAAATTATGCCGGTAAAGTGTGAAAGTGTTAGGTCCCTTAGTCGTGTCTGACTTTTTGCGACCCCATGACTGTAACCTTCCAGGCTCCGGTATCCATAGGATTTCATAGGCAAGAATACTGGAGTAGGTTGCCATTTCCTTCTCCATGCTAGTAAAATGAAGCTCTATTAATATCTACATTGCCTTATTTTAAAAAATTAAAATCAAATTCATGTAAAAAATGCAACCAAAAAAATAACTACATTCAACTTTTCAACACTTTGTGGATGTACATGAGTCTATGTAAAGAAACCAGGCTGCTTATCAACAAAAAGATCTGTCTGCAGTTGGGCCAAATGATGCTGGCCCAACAGGAAATGATATAAAGTATGCTTCAAAAACAACTCAAAAATGCATGTACTTTGACAGAACTCTGTTAGTGATTCAGACAGAGGGACACGTGAGCCATTTAGGCTTTAATCTTGAGGGTGGTTTTGAGTTGGAACTGGTCTGAACAAAGTTTGTTTATTCTATGTATCTAGAGTCAGAGCCGAAACATGTCCTAGTTTCTAATAGCTTTAAATGCCTATTCCCATTTGGACAGATTTGATCAGCCTATTTGCAGATGACTAGAACTCATATACGAGTTGCTGCATGTGCACTGCTTGAACCAGGACATGTTTTGAAAAATAGCCTTCTCTGCAACTGTATCTGTATTTGTATTTTGGGCAGCTGGGGTTTCCTTCTTTCTTGAGTATTCAAGGTAAATATATACATTGGCAAATGGGACTCTAATGATTAGCCTATCAACCAGGAGATGAATGAGGGGGCACCAAACAATAGATAAAAGAAAGTTATACTGATGTGTGTTCCTGGGGAAGGATGGGTCAGGCACAGTGACAAAACCCAGGCTGCATATTGTTTAGTCCAGGGATGAGAATGAAGAAAGAGAAGAAAATGGTAGCAAATGCCTAGTGAGAACAGGAAAACAGTATGAAGGTGGTTAGCTGAGAGAATTTTGGAGAAAGATAACATTTTTGTAGCGATAACCAGGAAAAACTATGAAATTCAGAATGTGGATGCTCAGGGTTGTATTAATCTTAACGAGTACCATAAGCAGTTTTCCAAACAATACTAATTGTTCTTATTGTTTATAGTTACTTGTCTTTAGTTGAATTGTGTTTCATTTTGTTTTACCCTCTTCACAACAATAATACTCAACTGATACTCAGGAAACTCAATATAGGTGCATTCCCTAGAGGTCCAATTCCATTGCAGGGAACAGGAGTTCCATCCCTGGTCAGGGAACTAAGATCTTGCATGTCACACAGCATGGCCAAAAAATAAATAAGTAAATAAAGGAATAAATGAATAAAAAAGAAAACTCATTATATCTGTGTCTGTAGTCTAATCATTTGCAAAAATGGACTTCAATCACTAAATTAGAATAATTATTTTGAGATTTAATTTTCATATTCAACTGTTATTAAAGTCAGGGTCAATTTCAGAGGCATGTGACCAATGCATTTGCACAAGAACCCACATTTAGAAGGAAGCCCATCCTTGAGGTTTAATGCTTTGTGGACACCATCTTGAAATTTGTATTAATTTGATCTCTGAATTGGAGTTTTGTGGGTCAAGTTTGATGGGACAATGCAGCATGAGACAGGGGCTCTTACCTCGGCACACATGCCCGCCCACTTCCCTGCCTCCCTGAAACATTTTCTTAACCACCTGCTCCTCTCCTCCACCCAGCAACCGCTGCGGGCGTTCACAGCCCCTCCCCCACAGTGGGGGTGTGGACTGGATACAGGGAGGTTTGGGGGAGGCACACGTGTTCTGCAGGTTGAGTAGTGAGAAGGGACCCTGAGCGTCTGTGAGGGTCCAACTCACCCTTGAATATCTGCGGTGCCCAAAGGAGCCCATGAGTAAATAAAAAATTAAAACACTATTGACAGAAAGAGAGAGAGAACAAGTCCAAAAAATGCAAAAAAATTTAAAAATCTTTTGTCCTGCTTTTGGAACATGGGGTTCAACATTCAGCTTTGGAACTGGGCACCACAAATTTCGTCATTGGTTCAAATGAAAGATTCCTCTTACAGTGATCATGTAGTCCAGTGCTATTCAAACATTGTTGAAGAAATAGGACTCACAATTTAAAGAAACATTATGGGGAGTTCCCAGGTGGTCCAGTGGTTAGGACTCTGTGTTTTTGCTGCTGAGGGGCCTGGGTTCAATCTCTGGTTGGGGAAACCAAGCTACTGCAAGTCATGTGGAACAGTCACAAAAAAAAAAAAGGAAAAGGAAAAGAAAACTTTCTACTTTTTCCTGACCTGTGTATGAAGGCACATTCCCACCAGTTCTGTTGCCTTGCTCCTCCTCCTCCTCTGCAGGTGACCAACAATCCTAAGCCTCTGAAGAACACAATCTGAAAATCCCATCAACTACAGCAAACTCCTCATTTGACAGAAGCAGAAATCTAGGCCTAGAAATCAAGAAACTTCTCCATGATCCCCAAATACCTCCCCTAAGTTTTTGAAAGGAGCAAACCTCTTACAGTTTTTGAAAGGAGAAAACCTGCTTTAATCATATGTAACGATGCCCAAGATGGCTTCCATCATCAATGTATTGGCTGTAGCTGACTAAGCTTACCATAGGAATGTACATGCCCAGAACGTAAATCTTTTTCATGCACCTACATTTCCTTTTCTTACGTCTTCTGTCCCTTCACTGTGTACTTTTTATGCTAGACATTGAGCATAGAGCTTTACATAGAAAAGCTCTCTTACCATACTAAGTCTCATGGTCTCTCAGAATCCATGCTTATTATTTTATGCATGAAGACACGCGCTCTTAAAAATGCTTAAGTGAAGTTTGTCTGGGTAGGGAGAGCAGAGCTGACATTTGAACACAAGTCTGGCTGCCTCTGGGCTTCCCAGGTGGGGCTAGTGATAAAGAACCCATTTGCCAGTGCAGGTAGACATGAGAAACTTGGATTCAGTCCCTGGGTCGGGAAGATCCCCTGGAGGAGGGCACGGCAACCCACTCCAGTATTCTTGCCTGGAGAATCCCATGGACAGAGGAGCCTGGCAGGCTACAGTTCATAGGGTCCCACAGAGTCAGACACGACTGAAGAGACTTAGCACCCTCGAACCTGGCTGCCTCCCATCTCTTTCTGAAAGGAGGCAAACCAATACAAGCCACCCCTGTGTTCTCTAGCACTTGCTAGCTCCTTTCATCCAGCAACCCAGGAGGGATTTCAGGTACCAAACAAACCTCCAAGTGAGAGAGTAGCATTGACGTATATATGCTACCACGTGTAAAATAGCTAGCTAGTGGGAAGCTGCTGTATAACACAGGGAGCCCAGCCCTGTGCTCTGTGATAATCTAGAGGAGTGGAATGGAGGGTAGGAGTGGGAGGGAGGCCCAAAAGGCAGGGGATTTATATATTCTTATGACTGATTCATGTTGTTATACGACAGAAACCAGTACAACACATTAAAGCACTTACCTTCCAATTAATATATATATATCAATTGTGCATATATATATATATATATATATGTATGTGTAACTGACTCACTTTTCTGTACACCTGAAACCATCACAATCACCTGGGCTTCCCAGATGGTGCTAGTGGTAAAGAACCCACCTGCCAGCGTAGGTAGATGTAAGAGACGAGGGTTTCATCCCTGGGTCAGGGAGATCCTCTGGAGGATATGGCAACCCACTCCAGTTGTAAGTCAATTACACTCTAACAAAAACTTTTAAAGAGAAAAAAAAGGACTCACTCACTGCGGGAGGCTGTCGGTGGTCCATGGATACCAAGGTTAGGAAGGAGATGGCTATAATGGGATCTCAGATAGAGCTGCCTACAGTGAGTATCTAAGGAGTATGTTGTAGGGGAAAACAAAATCATAATTTTTAATTACCGTGCTAGCTTCTGAGGCTGCCGCCCCGGCTGGAATTTAAGAGTTGCCAGAGCCTGCTGCTGCCTGGAGCTGTTTTCCAGCTGCCACTCTTGGAAAATTGACAAATTTTACCCATGAGTGGCAACTCTGTTGCAGCTTCTTATTTTGATCAATCATAACACTTCAGGAATTTGCTACAGTGAACGACCGGAACCACTGGAATCTGGGTGCTGAGTTTGTTTATAGCACTAAAGAACAGGGGAAGTTTACATTTGTCATCTGTTTTATCAAGATTGCCCTTTTTAATTTCTCAAATGATTGAAATACTTTATTTCACAGGCTCTAATCTCAATCTTCAAATATCACCTGCTTAAAAAAAAAATCAGTTAAGGTTTGGAAATTTCACTAGCCAAATTCTAAAGTATTTTATGGAGCGATTATGCTTGACTTCTGTGTTTGATTAAGTAAGTACTCATTTTGGGTGGCTTTATTATTTTTGGATAAGCCTCTCAACTTAATCAACACTGGAAATTCCCTTCCCAGACACACAAAGAATGAGGTTCTCATGCTAAAGTTCGAAATGATTATATTGCAACTTAAATACTATTTAAAATATAATACATGCATTGGGAATATTCAATGTGTGTGGAAGGTACTTTCCTGATTCTAAAATTTATTTCAGATTTTCAGGGAACTATATCTGCTCTGTCCTTAAAACCTTCAATAAAGGGCAATATAAAACAAAATAATATATCTTTCATTGTACACATTCATGTATTTGTTCTACAATATTTATTAATTATCTGTCATTTTTCAAGCTTTGCAATAAGAGCTGAGGTTTGAGGGATGAACTGGCTACATTCACTCCCACCTAAGATACTGATATCAAACTTCTTAATGTTATGATTGAAACAGGTACTGGGTACAGCAAAGGTAGAAAAGAAAGAGTGGTTGGTACTATGTGCCATGTGCTTAGTCACTTCTGACTCTTTGTGATTCCTTGGACTGTAGCCTGCCAGGCTTCTCTGTCCTTGGAATTTTCCAGGCAAGAATACTGCAGTGGGTTGCCATTGCCTCCTCCAGGGGATCTTTCTGACCCAGTCATCAAACCCATGTCTTCTGTGTCTCCTGCATTGCAGGTTGATTCTTCACCCACTGAGCCATCAGGGAAGCCCCAAATAATTACTCAGTCATGTCTGACTCTTTGTGACCCCATGGACTGTAGCCCGCCAAGCTCCTATGTCCCTGGAATTCTCCAGGCAAGAATACTGGAGTGGGTAGACATTCCCTTCTCCAGAGGATCTTCCCCACCCAGGGATCAAACCTAGGTCTCCTGCATTGCAGGCAGATTCTTTACTGTCTGAGCCACCAGGGAAGCCCCGGTACTACTTGGAGTTGGGAAAATCTGGGGCAGGGAGAAACAGAGTTCAGGGAAACTTCATAGAATGGAAAAGTACAGAGCAAAGAGAAACAGTAGGCAGAATTCAATTAATTTACATGTCATATTTTATTAGCCACTACTTTAATTTACATGATCTTATTTGGCTTGTACCTCACCAAGAGTTATATAACAAGGAGTTTATGTCCATTTTACCAGTGAAATTATTTGGGTAGAAGATTAAGTAGAAAGTGAGAGACAGAAGAGTAACCCAATCTCCAGTGTTTTTTGTTTGTTTGTTTGTTGTTTGTATTTTCAATTCTAGTCCCTGTCTCTTTCTTTTATACAAGAGTGGCCTTGTCAAGTGAAGGGAGTGCACCAGCCTGATACTCTTAAAGATTTTTTTATGTTTTTGATGTGGACCATTTTTTTAAGTCTTTATTGAGTTTGTTACAATATTGTTTCTGTTTTATGTTTTTGGTTCTTCAGCTACAAGGTATGTGGCATCTCAGCTCCCTGACCAGGGATTGAACCCATACCTTCTGCATTGGAAGGCAAAGTCTTAACCACTGCACCACCAGGGAAGTCCCCTCGCTCCAACCCCTGGGTTGATACTCTTAGTTGTTACCATCTTCAATACCCAGTGCATGGTCTATCTTAGCGACTCAATGACACCCCAACGAATAGAGTAGCTCATTAAAACCACGACACAGGGGACTTCCCTGGTGGTCCAGTGGTTAAGACTTCACCTTTTAATGCAGAGGGTACAAGTTCAATCCCTGGTCAGGGAGCTAAGATCCCACATGCCTTGCAGCCAAAAAACCAAAACATAAAACAGAAACAGTAGTGCAACAAATTCAGCAAAGACTTTAAAAATGGTCCACATTAAAAAAAAAAACAAAAAAATCTTAAAAAAAAAACCCTACAACGGAAGCACAACTCTGGTATCAAAAATAATGAAGCCCTTGGAATCAGGACACCAAATTTGTACAACTTGCACAGTGACTAACTAGTAAGACGACCAGAAGTCAATTGCTTGGCCCATGAATAAGTTCTGCACAATCAGTCGTAGCCACGCCACCAAATTACTGCAGGGGAATGTTTCTGTTGCAGAAGAAAGAAATATTTAATTTTAGTTGAATCTAAATTTCGATTCCTCACTGGACTTCTGTTCCAGAGTCTTCCTCTGTCACTCCTCCCATCCCTGTCAACCACCCCCACTGACCTCAAAACCCATCAGCTATAGAAAAGTTGTAAGCAGTGGAGTGACAAGGTGAAAACTGCTTTTAAATTCACCCATCATCTTCATAATCACATTTCCTTTAGAGCCAATCTCAAGTTTTTTTTACAGTGTTTGACTGACAAACTCTTACTTGTATGTCTTTTTCCATCCCAGTTCTACCTACTGAAGGGAGGAGATTCAAAACCTCACTGCAGAGGATTTGGAAACAGGGAGATGCGAACAACTGAGGCCACTTTTGTAATCAATCTAACCTCAGAAAAAAAAGAGGGCAGAAATGAAGAATCTCCCTTCAGAGTCACAGTAAAATGATGCCCCAAGTAAAGCCAGCAGTGATTTGTTGTGATTTGTTTTTCCTTAGTGGATCTATTTCTGATCATTCTATCTACACCGAAACTATGGTTCTGAACATGGGAATTCCTCTAACATTCAAGTCTGGCAGGGTCATCAGAAATCAAAAGAGCAAGGATCCACTGGGCAGGGCAACTCATAGGCTGCAGTCAGATCTCACCAAGCTGGCAGTCAGAAAACAGGCCATCGAGTTATAGGCGGGAGTGGGTGGCTTTGTACAAGTCAGGAGGAGCAGGGAGGGAGAACTTAATGACCTCAGTGGCCAAGCAGGCCAAGCTCTTTCCACCGCTATGACTAATGATTTGATAAATGAAAAAATGTACTTTGGCTGACAAGTCACTACATCACTATTGTATGTTTTGCTTTAAACCACGAGAGCCAGAAAGGAGGTTCCTTAAACTGTTTGCAAATGGAAACTAATGATTTATGTTCTCTCACACGGACTTGCAAGCAGGGACCGCGTCACTCTTTTCCAAATTGTAAACAGCCCGCTCCAGCGGTCAGCAGGCGTTTCCAGCATAGCATGTGTCTGCCTCCAGCCTCTCCCATGTATATTTCTGCTATGTTAAGTGTGACCTTTTATTATGGCTGTCTTCCTAAGATGCTACATCAGATTTGAAAGCAAAAACACGTTATTTCAATGAAGTGATTTAGTGAAAGATTAACATGTATAAAAGGTATCTTTTATGATGTTAGAACACTGCGGCATAGACTTTACAATTGTGGGCATTTAAAATGTTTACAATCAAGATGCATGTTTTCATAAGGTGAACACCCTGGAGACATACATCTCTAGGTATTTTAACATTTTTCTTTTCCCCACTCACCCTCCAGGAAAAGTAGGTTTCAAATATCTCACTCATTCTTTAGCCATACCACATGAGTCAATTACATACATCAGTGGATCAGAGTCCAAATTATTTTGCCAGTATCTTGGCCCCGGATTAACAATTATGGCTTCTTAATGGCACTTTAAGTCTACTTATATTGCTTGAATGTCAAATGCAATTTCATCATCTGAATCAGTGATATACGTATATAGATTTCCTAACTCCAAATCTCTTTTCACAATATTGATATAATGAATTCATGAAGATTTAATTCCCATCACAAATTTTACACATGGTAACCAAACAGAGACATAAATCTTTTGCTGGAAGTTGTCATGTAGAATGTGAAATGTTTAGACTCACTGGCTTTGTTTTGCTTTTTTTCAACAAGTAGAACTAGTATTTTGATCAATGACCAAAATTCAGAATATCACTGTAGTCTAAAGGAGAATTTCCTGCTGGGAAATTTGCTCAAAAGAATTTATTACAAGATGTAACTACTACAAGGGATTTGGGGACAGGTTTGCTTATTCATGCATTTTTAAAAAACATTCTTATAGGACTCTTTGCTGGTTCCCTGTGATTGAAGAACTTAGATTGTAGTAGCCACTTGATGGATTTTATTGAAAGAATGTTTAAAGAACATATATCAGATTGTGAGGCATTAAAAATAGGGAGAAAATCCAGTTTTGGCAAACACTTGGGGAAAACGGCTTCTCTCAAATACTGTTATAGAAGTATGAATTAGTACAATCTCTCTGGAGGTCAATTTGACAATAGGTATGTGGAATTATAAAAATGTGCATTCCCCTCCATCAGCTAATTCTACTTCCAATAATTTAACTTGAATCATGATTGGACAAAGCAAAGGTATTTAAGCAAAGATGTGTATAAAAGGATGCTATATTCAGCACCTGCCAGTTAAAATTAGAAGCAATCTCCTTTAATTAGAGATTGGTCAAATATTAGTAAATTATGGTAATTCAAAAAAAGGGAAACAATGTCACCATTAAAGTAATGATGGAAACCTGAATGAAATGATACTTAAATTGGTCTCAAATATTGTTGCTTGAAAAAGCGAGTTGGGACAGGGCGTTTCTAATTCCACTCTGCTAACTATAGACTTGGGGCTTCTCCGATGGCTCAGTGGGTAAAGAAACAGCCTGCATTGCGGGAGACACCAGACACGCTGGTTGGATCATGGGTCGGGAAGATCCCCTGGAGGAGGAAATGGCAACCTACTCCAATTTCCTTGCCTGAAAAATCCCATGGACAGTGGTGCCTGGTGGGCTACAGTCCAAAGGGTCACAAAGAGTCAGACACAACTGAGCACAGCACAAACAAAAAACTATAGAAGTAACTTTATGTGCATGCATCCGTGCTCATTTACATATACACAAACATTCATGTGGATTTAAATGCATATGCACATTGAGTCAGCAAAGGAAACAGAATATAAATAGCAGTTATAGACCACCAGTAGGTTGATGACAATAAAGATCATTGCTGCTTTTTATTTTTGAGTTTTCTGTTTAAATGTCTCAACTTGGATTACTGTACAAAAATAACACATGAACATAGCGTAGACTAGCTCAGTTGCGTGTATGTCCTTAAAGCAGAAACTGAAGCTGCTGCCTGGACATAATTCATTGCCCAGACTAGCCTGGCTGCTAAAGACCTCTTGAGACCATTTAAATAGATTACCTTGAGGAAGTTAGGTAGCTAACACAGTATCAGATGATTTATCTGAAGTTATTCTTATAGAGAATCTCTCAATAGCATATTTCCTTCCGAGCTTTCATTTATCCAGAACACTTTAACCACTTTTTTTTTCTGTCCTAGTGATCCATTTGCTTGTCTGTTAGGAAGCAGACATGGACCCTCCCTCAGCATCAATCAGGGCATAGTATTGCTCAGTACACACAGTGTTTTAGTTCATAGAGACCCACATTCTCTATTTTCTCTTCTTATAAAACCTCTTCCATCCTCACAGTTACCGCCTATGACTGAGAAGGAGGAAGAATATTTAGACTTCCAAAATGCAGCAAGAATTTGGATAGGTTCCCCAGACAGCTTATTCATACTTTTTTTTCTTCCTGGTTTCTGGCTGAGACATGTGATGCTGGAACATTATAAATCCACATCTCAGTCTTTTAAAGTTGAGGAAACACCTCAGTAAAGAAGCAAAAGCTCCTGATTGGGATGACTTTTGAAACCTACCCAGCTATGAATAATCTTTGAAAGAAGCAGTCTGGATGTTAAAGGGACTGAAATGTGGGTATCTGCTTTTTCATGTTACTGAAAATGGTTTAGAAAAGCAGAAATGTTTTGATGTCAAAGTACTTTTTGTTTATTAAGTTTTCACAGTTAGATATAAAAGCTATCTGATTTCTTATCATAGCCCCAGATTGACAATTATGGGAGGAAGTAGCTAGTGGGACCCCAATCATATTAGTGGTCACAACAAACCACTTTAATAACTTTGTGAAGAATTTTTTTTTTCTCTTAAAAAATTAAGATATAATTTGCTCACTACAGAATCCATCCTTTAAAGTGTATAACTTCAAAAAAGAAGTGTTTTTCAGTCTATTCTCAAAGTAGTGAAACTATCATCACTACCTAATCAGAACCCTTCATCACCCCATGAAGAAGCATCATCCCCCTTCATCACCCCATGAAGAAGCATCATCCCCCTTCATCACCCCATGAAGAAGCATCATCCCCCTTCATCACCCCATGAAGAAGCATCATCCCCCTTCATCACCCCATGAAGAAGCATCATCCCCCTTCATCACCCCATGAAGAAGCATCATCCCCCTTCATCACCCCATGAAGAAGCATCATCCCCCTTCATCACCCCATGAAGAAGCATCATCCCCCTTCATCACCCCATGAAGAAGCATCCTCCCCATTATCAGTCACTCTGCATCCCGCCTTCCTCCTGGTTCCAGGGACCACCAATCTACTTTTGGCCTCCATGGATTTAGCTATTTTATTGTGAAGAAATTCTTAACATGTTCACTTTAGAGATGATGAAACTGAGGTCCAGAGACTAATAAGCTGTCTGAGGTCATCCTATTTGTATGCTGTATAGTCAGAATGTGACCTCGAGGCTTCTTGCTTTTGGTATAAAAGGAGGATATGTAAAGTGTTTGTTGAAATCTTGTTGTTGTTGTTATTGTTTAGTCCCTAAGTCGTGTCTGACTCTTTTTGAGACACCATGGACTGTAGCCCACCAGTCTTCTCTGTCCATGAGATTTCCCAGGCAAGAATACTCAATGGGTCACCATTTCTTTCTCCAGGGGATCTTCCTGACCCAGGGATCAAACCCATGTCTCCTGCATTGGCAGGTGAATTTTTTTTACCACTGAGCCACCCAAGAAGCACTTGATGAAATTAGAACCATTAGAACTCTCTTCTTTGATGAAAGTCTGCATTAATTAGCACATGTGTAAAGCAGATGAGACAGCAAAAGATTGCCTTTATTACTGACAAAAATGATGTGGGAGCAAGTGCTAATATTTTGGGGAAAATGGATTCATCAATACTGAGTCCAGAAATATGGCAGACATCTTCATCCAAGTACAGAACATTCTGGAAGACCACTCTTCCAGAGAGCAAACAGGGAACAAACAATAACCCTTATTCTTTGTAGACAGGCTACTGCCAAGGAAGAGGAAAAGGGTGAGATAAGTTGAATATACCTACTTTATTTTTCTTAAACTTACCAGGAAGGAAGTCTCTCATTTTCTCCCATGGAGCGGTAGATAAGAGAGTAGGAGAGAGACCAAGAATGTTACACTAGAGGAACTTTCTCCACATGGAAGGAAACAGAAGTGTGGAAGAACCGTTCCCACGCAATAGTTTGAGATTGTGCGGTCTCATAACTTTAAGAACCAAACAGCGTGTGTTCTTTTTAGCTCTCATAAATTTTATAGATTCCTGGGAAAAGATAAATAAGATGTGACAAACCAGGAGAGCTGGGTCTACTCCAACATTCCTCCTCCCATCCATGTCATCACTTGCTCTCACTTTCTGCCCCAGATCAGGTATATATAATTCCAATTTAGAGGAAGAAAACTTTATTTGAGAAAGGAAGGAGAACTTTAGAAGAGATTTCCAGGTAGGAAAGGCAGTTGAGGAGCACCTGACTGATATCCCCTTCAAACTGAAAGAATCCACAGGGTAGAAGAGGAGCAGATTCTTCTCCATAGATAGAGTCTGCTGAGAGGGAGCCTAGCAGCTGTGTCCCAGGCCTCTGGAACATGAACGGGGGTCAGCGGAAGAAGGCAGCCCAGTGGAAGAAGGTCTACCCCAAAACACCTTCAGAACCTACAACCCACAAGTGCAACAGAGCAGATTCAGAAGTGCTGGTTTGCCAAAGAGATTAGTATAAGTTCATTGACAGAAAGGCTAGGGTCACGGGTCCTAGAAGTCACATGATCAGGAGAAGCAAGGTCTCCCAAAGCTGGTGTGCAGAGTACTGCTGGCTGGTTTCATAATGGAAAAGCCTGAGGAGAATGAGCAAGGTTCAAAAATGAGATAATCTCTCAACACAGCCCGGCCATGACATGAAGCAGACAAGAGTGGAGATTGAATCCCATGGTCAGTATACCAGTGTATCGCCAGTCATGAAGTGATGACCGCCTGCTTGCCTGAGAGGCTTCCTTCTTCCATCTTCTGTCCCATTCTTGAGAATTTAACTTTGGGGTCAGACAAAGAAAAGGAATGTCTAAGATAGAGAACTTTGAACGGGACTGAACCTGAGATTAGCAATCCTGAATTTACACAAAAACATTTTGGGTTGAACTAAGAATTTCCCCTCAGAAGGGCTTTTTTAGTTATTCTGTTAAGGGTCGGAAATGGGGGCTCATGAACTAAGTTTTGAAAAAATTCTTTTTGCATATGTGGGTTTTGCCATTTATTTTAATTGTGAGTCAGTATTGTTGTTTAGTCACTAAGTTGTGTCCAACTCTTGTCAACCCCATGGGCTGTAGCACCCCAGGCTTCCCTGTCCTTCACTGTCTCTCAGAGTTTGTTCAGACTCAGGTCCATTGAGTCACTGATGCCATCCAATCATCTCATCCTCTCCCCCTTCTCCTCTTGCCCTCAATCTTTCCCAGTATCAGAGTCTTTTAGAATGAGTCAGCTCTTCGCATGAGGTAGCCAAAGTACTGGATCTTTAGTTTCAGCATCAGTCTTTCCAATGAATATGCAGGGTTGATTTCCTTTAGGATTGACTGGTTTGATCTCCTGGCTATCCAAGGGACTCTCAAGAGTCTTTTCCAGCACCACAGTTCAAAAGCACCAATTCTTTGGCACTCAGTGTAACCTTATCCATAATGTCACTGTGCTATTCTGTCATGCTTTTCTTCTAACCACTTTCCACTTCTACTAGGTCTTGGGGGCAAATTGAATAAAAACATTTTAATCTAGCAAATGCACTGTAATTAACAGAAGATCAGATTTCTACAGAAGACCTGATTCTAAAGTGTTCCAAAGAAGATCATTCTAAGTGCTTTCACAGGAGGATAATCATTCTCAGTGGTTCTTTGGATTTCAACCAAGACCCTCAAATGAGATAAATCCAAAATTACAGCTCTTGACAGCAGTAGCTGAGAAGTGGATGTTTAGAGGATATAATCTCCATGACAACCTTGTTCTCAGAGAGAGTGCTTTTTAGATTACGTCAATGATACAAATTTCCTTGAGAAATGATGTAATGGATTTTAGTACTCATTTTCTATTTCTTTGAGTAGATGATGATGTAAAAGGTTGAACCAAAAAGTAACAACCAGTCTTACATATGCCAGTCCTCTGCTGCATTGGTAAATTACAGCTGTGGTCTCCACCAGGTAATTAAAAGGTGTTTATGAATAATGATCAGCATTTCGGGTTATCTAGATTTTCCACAATACGTGATCCATGAATCTTAGAATCGGAGCGCTAAAAGAGACTTAAAAGTTTTATAGTTCTTTCTCCTGACCCCAGTCTACAGATAGTGAATACAAGCTTCAGAAAAGCACTGCTATTTGATTTAGTGGACTATATTTGCTTGTGGCAGAACCTAGGTCTGAGGAAAGTGGTTCTTGAGCTTCTTATAAACTCACAAGTAATATATTCCTCTTTTGATTCAATTCCACAGAAAGCATAATCTATGAAGATGTGTTCATAGATTATGATTGTTTATGCCTACAAAGTTGCTTCAGTTATATCTACAAAGTTGTGTCTGAGTCTTCGCAACCCTATGGACTGTAGTCTTCCATGCTCGTCTGTCCATGGGATTCTGCAGGCAAGAATACTGGAGTGGGTTACCATGTCCTCCTCCAGGGGATCTTCCCAACCCAGGGATGAAACTCACATCTCAGGTCTCCTGCATTGGCAGGCAGGTTCTTTACTGCTAGTGCCACCTGAGAAGCCCATGAAGATATGTTATTAATCCAGAATCAGGCAGGACACCATAGAGTTTCAGAGCCTGGCTTCTGAGACTCAACTGCTTGGTTTCAAAACTTGATGCTTTCACTCATTAGCAGGTGAATGGATAAGTAACTTAACCTCTGTAACCAAGCTTCCTCATTTGTATGATAATGAAAAAAATTAACAGGGTCTATCCCATAGAGCTTTTGTTAGGGTTAAATGATTTAATCCATATAAAGGATTTAGAACACAGGGCCACATAATAAAACTCGTTATTTCTTCATGTGTAAATACATGGACATGCACTCAAGGAGGAATCATACAGTGATACGAGCCCAGTGGAAAGTTGTGTACGGGAGTCCAACATTTTTGTATTTATGTTTGCAATCTGCTTCTTCTTGTTCAGTGGCTAAGTCATGCCCAACTCTTGGCAACCCCATGTACCCCATGTCAGCATGCCAGGCTCCTCTGACCTCCACCATCTCCTGGAGTTTGCTCAAACTCATGTGCATTGAGTCTGTGATGCCATCCAACCATCTCATCGTTTGTCGGATCTGATTGTACATAAATATAATTTCACTGGAATTGGGCAGGGATGTAATATTGTTAAGATAGAGTTAGAATCCCTGAGCGATTCAGCCCCTGGGCTTTGGATATCTCCCCTTGTTCTCTGGGCTAATTTTTCTTCCTTTCCTATGATGTCTAAGAAATTGGATTGGCCAAAATGTTCATTCAGGTGTTTCTGTAATATCTTATGGAAAAACCCGAGTGAAACTTTTGGCTAACTCAATACTTAGGAAAAGTTTTAAAGGAAAAGAGAAAATTAAAAGCAGCTGATGGAACTCTTCTGACTCCTTTACTGCCTTCTCTGAAATGTAGAAAGAGTGACCCAAATTCAAACACAGAACAACCCATGAATGTCTTGGAATTCCAGAAGCACACCCTTTTTCCCCTGATTAGCCCTGTTTCCCTACCCTGAGTCTCTCCGCCGGGGAATTCCTATTTGCAAATCTCAGAGTATCTTCATTCTGATGAATCCTGGGAACTCAGACACATCACACGCAGCATCTGGGAAAATGGGAAATCCTTCTGTTTGCCTCCCCGGAGTTATCTGGGGATGAGAAACATCTGTTATCATCCTTTCAGTAACAGGGTTTTTGATGCGTTTATTTTTTCTACTCTGCTTCGAATCTTCTCAGCTCAGCAAAATATTTTCTGTAAGGAAGTCATTGAGAATAAAGTATGATAAACTAATGAACTTGTGTTATCAATCATAAAAATATTATAAAAGATCTCAGATATAATCATCTCCCATGATTAAAAAAATTATAGTTAAGATATTCAAAAGATGGTGCTTTTGGCTGTTTGCACAACAGTGCCCAAGAAGCAAGCTATCTGTGTTAGTGGTTTACACACAATTGGAAGAAATAAAAAATGCAGTGAAACAGGTGCAAGGGTGTTAGAGTCACTGAAGCACTGAAACTGTCTTAAGTCCCATAAAAGAGTAGCATTTGGCAGGTCTCTATATAAATGAGGTTAGGTTTGCCAGAAAAGTAACATAACACTACTGGTAAGTGAAAGAAAAGCATATCCTATCAGAATTTCCCTGCATTCCATCCAAAACTTCTATGAAGCCTTAGTAATGGGCTGATTCATCACATATAAATTCCATTCCAAAAAATAAAAAGAAATCATAACTTTCCCACTATTGCTCTGTAGAAAAGCAAAGAGTAATATTGAAAATATGTGTGCTAATTTCTTGCTCCTAAAGAAATGTGTCATTTTGCTTAGCAATTATTTTTCTCTTCACCTCCACCTAAAGTCTTATAATAAAGGGAGTGTATGAAGTGATTGCGGAGAAGGCGATGGCACCCCACTCCAGTACTCTTACCTGGAAAATCCCATGGATGGAGGAGCCTGGTAGGCTGCAGTCCATGGGGTCGCTACAAGTCGGACACGACTGAGCGACTTCACTTTCACTTTTCACTTTCATGCATTGGAGAAGGAAATGGCAACCCACTCCAGTGTTCTTGCCTGGAGAATCCCAGGGACGGGGGAGCCTGGTGGGCTGCCTTCTATGGGGTCACACAGAGTTGGACACGACTGAAGTGACTTAGCAGCAGCGGCATGAAGTGATTGAAAACTATAAAATATTTTTGCTTCTAAATTAAATGGCTTTGGTTATGGTATATAGATGAATATAAATAAGTTTGTCCGTGTGTGTGTGTGT
This sequence comes from Bos indicus, assembly GCF_029378745.1. NCBI lineage: Eukaryota > Metazoa > Chordata > Mammalia > Artiodactyla > Bovidae > Bos > Bos indicus. The sequence continues at coordinate 18,641,398 of NC_091773.1, read as the reverse complement.
GTGTGTATGCTCAGTCACTCAATTATGTCCAACTCTTTGGGACCCCATGGACTGTAGCCTGCCAGGGGATTCCTAGGCAAGAATACTGGAGTGCTCCTCCAAGGGATCTTCCCAACCCAGGGGGTCACAGGGTTACCAATAATTATTCATCTGAATCTCAAATTTCAAAGTAATCCGCCTTACCCATTTAACTGCTAAGTGACTTACACTAAGTTTATGACTAAGAATCAGATGTATGACTTTAATCAGAGTTTAAACTACATGGAATTCATGGATTATAAGATCTAGAAATTTTTTTTCCTCCTGAGTGTGGGGAAACAACAGGAAAGGAAATAGGTCTCTGGACGAAGTACTGAAAACATTTTTTTTTTAACTATTTAAGATCTGTTTATAGCCCACAGTGTCCTTTTTGGATTTCATGTTAGCTAAATAAAATGACAATTGTCCACTGTTTATAAATGAGAGATTCCTGTGGTTGTGGATCTTCCACTCTGGGGAGTAAACTTAACTCACAGAGACACTTCCACCTCCAAGTCCCCACTCAACTTTCTTACCCATAAGCCTTTATAATGACTCCACTTCAGTGCAGGAATGGTCTAGAAGTATTGCTTAAGAGTGTGAACTGATGTGTGCAGGAAGTTATTTGCTTAGCTGGGGACCAGAACTAAAAGTGTTTTAGCAAAACTTACCAAGCATAGATTGGACTGAGCTGGTGCCTAGAGAAAAACAAGCCATAATTCTGTGTCATCTCATTTTCAGGGTAAAGGGTCCAGAATATAGAAAAGATAAGGGAGAGGTTCTACCTAAGGACCAACGGTGAAAGTTTCTATTTTATTTTTTATCTTTTGGCTGTAACAGGTCTTTGTTGCTGTGTGCGGGCTTTCTCTAGTTGTGGCGTGTTGGAGCTACTCTTTGTTTTGGTGCCCAGGATTCTCATTTCAGTGGCTTCTCTTGTTGTGAAGCACAGACTCTAGAGTGAGGGCTCAGTAGCTGTGGTACATGGGTTTAGTTGTTCTGGCACGTGGGATCTTCCCAGACCAGGAATTGAACTCATGTCTCCTGTATTGACAGACGAATTCTTAAACACTGGACCACCAGGAAGCCCTAAGCTTCTGACTATTGACTGATGTAGAATAGTTCCCTCAGTTGAGTGGATCAGTAAGGCAACCAACCAGCGAGGAAATTCATAGATCATTTCCAAGACAACTGTTGACATCCCCCTGACATCTATTCATCTGCCCAAGGAAGTGATCATAAAGTTGATCAAATATTGTGAGTCCCTCAAGAAAGGAAGGAGAGGGATGGGGGTATTGAGGGAAGGCAGTGGTTCCATCTTTGTTCAGTACAAAGCCAAAGAGTCTGGGAGATGTTTTGGTCCTGCCTCTGACCTCTTCATTTCTCCACTATTGTTCCTTAGATAAATGAAATCGGGAAGAGGAGTGAAAATAAACATGTTACAGTATACGTCATACATATCAAACAAAATTACATAACAAAATAAACATGTTACAGTATACATCATACATATCATACAGTATACGTCATGCACATCTACCTTTGTTCTCTGGGGTTTTGGCTGGGGTCAAAATTGACTGCTATAAGCAAAGATTTTCTGTATGCATCATTTTACACAAACAATTCAGGTTTTGACATTCAAACCCCAAATACAGTTTTATTGCCATCAGTCAAGCATTGTGAAGATGGATGTCTGCAAAACAGTTTCTAGGAGGGAGTAGAATCTTCTGAAATATTAGTAAATTCATCATTAAAAATATTCTGTGGTTTACTCAGTTTGAAAATCTCAGGTTAAACAAGTTAATTAGATTTATTTTCTGTAGTAATTCTCAGCCTTTAATGTATTTTTAGTTATTCTAACTCTAGATAGTATTATCAGACAGAGAAAGAGAAAGGAGAGAAAAATTTTACGTAAATTGCTTTAAGGAGGCAATCAACCTTATCTACTACAACATGCGTTATGGCCTTCTCTGTGGCCAGGGAAAAGGCATAAATGATACTGCATTTAAGCATTAGTTACCTATGTTTTTAAGTATTTTTTAAAGATTTTTTAATGTGGACCATTGTTTAAGTCTTTATTGAATTAGTTACAATATTACAATTAAAAACCAATAAGTTTGGTTTTTTGGCCACAAGGCATGTGGGACCTTAGCTTCCCAATCAGGGGTCCAACTGGCAAGCCCTACCCTGGAAGGTGAAATCTTAATCACTGGACGACCAGGGAAGTCCCTAAGCAATCAGTTATCTTTTAAACAATGACCACTAGTCTCACAGGTGCATAGTTTGGGAAATGGGGATACAGAGAACACCTCTTGTGTAAAATCTTGTGGATCATTGTTGTGCAAGTTTGCACAAATTATTTAATTTCCCAGAGCCTGGATTTTCTCATTGACAAAAGTGAGCTAATACATAGCTCCTGAAAGTGAAATTTAGTTGCTCAGTCATGTCTGACTCTTTGCAAACCCATTGACTATAGCCCACCATGCTCCTCTGTCCATGGAATTCTCCAGTGAAGAATGCTGGAGTAGGTTCCCATTTGCTCCTTCAGAAGATCTTCCCTACCTAAGGACTGAACCCAGGTCTCCTGCATTGCAGGCAGATTCTTCACCATCTGAGCTACCCAGGAAATCTGCCCAGCACAGATGGTTTCCCGAGAGAACAGTTAGTGTCCAACAACTATTGCCCTTAAAACATCTTCTGTCATTTATTCCATTTTTCCACTCAACTAGGCAGCCAACACTTTTCTTTTGTGGTGTCTACTATGAATCAGGCACTAAGGATATAGACAGGATTTCATTCCCTGACTGAACTTACTGTCCAGCAGTGAAAACAGACAATTTAAATAAGCAATAGTGGTCACATGTGACAGTATATTTGATCAAGAATATTCAGGGTGCTAATTGTCAGCCTTGGGATCTAAGGAAGGTGGTAAAGACCTAGTACAACTACTCTTCCGCTGATCCACAGTGAAGGAACCAGCATGAAAACCACACCCACAGAGAAATAAGAAGTGAGAGATTAGAGAGCAGAAAGGAATGAAAAGGAGCTGTGCCTTCAACCTGGGTTTCTTACTTAGCCTCTATAGGAACTCAAAAAGGTGGTAAAGCTGAGTAAGCCACGTTTCTCAAAGACAAAGAGCCAGTTCCCAGTGGAGCCAAGTCTATTGCCCAGGGTTTCTGAATTCTAGCCCGGACTCTTCACCATTGTTCAATGTTAAGTGGCCACAGGGGGATAAACAGAGGAATTCCTTTAAATCCAACTAAGGATAACTCTATCACTAGTTTCTTCATAAATAATGCTTCCTCAGAGTTCTGTCCTTTACTTTCTCATTTCTCATGCAACTGCAAAATTTCATTTTCTTTTTACCTATTTCATAACATATCTGATTATAATTCTACCAGGCCAAGAACTGTGTTATATTCCTCTACATATTTTCAGTATCTAGCTAGTGTTGATTGATAGAATTGATGAATTGACATATTAGCTGAGATTAGCTTGTGTTAACTTATATAAACAATTAATAAAACCCTTTTAGCATTGAATTGGCGGAGAAGGCAATGGCACCCCACTCCGGTACTCTTGCCTGGAAAATCCCTTGGACGGAGGAGCCTGGAAGGCAGCATCCATGGGGTCGCTGTGGGTCGGACACGACTTAGAGACTTCACTTTCACTTTTCACTTTCATGCATTGGAGAAGGAAATGGCAACCCACTCCAGTGTTCTTGCCTGGAGAATCCCAGGGATGGGGGAGCCTGGTGGGCTGCCATCTATGGGGTCGCACAGAGTCGGACATGACTGAAGTGACTTAGCAGCAGCAGCAGCATTGAATTGGATATTCTTTTGTTAAAAGTAGAAAGTTCTAATTAAACTTGTTTGACTTCGATTTACTGTCACTGTCTGTTCATATAAATGATAGAGCAGAGAAATTATAGTAGAAGAGGAAATTTCCCCTCTGTGATTGAAATACTTGGAATCTAAAGAATTTACAGTCTTCTTCTCATAGTGCCTTCTGGGGAAAAATATTTTAAGAACCAGGAGAAATTATTCCTGATTCTCCCATTTTTGCTCAATTGGTAGTTATCTTTTAATGTAACAAAAATGATCGAGCTAAAAATATTCTAGAAAACTTATCAACAAATCAAATAGAATAAAACAAATAGAATCCAGCTCAAGTCACCTGAAGTTATCGATTTCAAATATCTTTTTGGAAATAATTAAGTTTTTAAAAAACAGAGGTTAGATTAAAAGTAACATTTAAAACATATACATTTATTTTAGATACCAAGTTGCCCTTGAACTTAATGTTTAGGTTAATTAAGGATTTGGGAGTCTATAGTAATAACTCAATTGATGGATGGAGAATAGAGGCTGGCGTGCATCATCAGATTTTATAATCCTATAGTTGAGTCTCAATTTTGAGGACTTGAGGTCACTTTAGTGAGGACTTTGTGATTCCATTCATGGAAGCTGTAATTGTTTAGCAAAGGAAGAAGAAGCTAACTTTATAATTAGAATTGTTTTGTGTGCTCATTTGCTCAGTGGTATCCAACTCTACAGCCCCATGGACTGTAGCCCTCCAGACTCCTCTTTCCATTGAATTCTTCAGGCAAGATACTGGAGCAGGTTGCCATTTCCTACTCCAAGGGATCTTCCCAACCCAGGGATCAGATTCTTTACTGCTAGCGCCACTTGAAAGCATGGTCTTATAATAGTATAGTTGTGTCTCAATTTTGAGGACTTGAAGTCACCTTAGTTAGTATCTAGTGATTTCATTCATGGAAGTTGTCTGATCAATTAGCAAAGGATAAACTAGCTAATTTTATCATTGCAATTGTTTTAGCACTGCCCTAAATGATAAACATCAAACCTCTTAAACTGGAGTCAGAAAATGAATTTCTTGCTTATTATCTGGAAGCAGCCACTGTGACTTCATTGAAATCCTCCTTGGTTTGCTTGGTAATCAAAATTTGGTTAAATAAATGTTCTCACTAAAGGGCTAGCGTTCTTAATGCAAGACAGGGGGAAAATGGGCCTTAAGAACAACTTCAGTTGAAGTTGGGCATTGTCACCAAGGGTGGGAATGGAAACATCTCCTCTACTTGTCTTCAGAGGATGTTTATGTGATTCCATTTGTCTGCCTCTAATTCCTTAGAGATGGAATTATACTATTGGGTTTCCTGAAGGGTGTTTCACATATTTACATGGTTTGTTTAATTTCACGTTGCCCTTTGTGGATAGGAGTATTTCTCTTGCCAAGCAGAGAGCCCACATAAGTCACACACACAAGTTTAAAGAAAGGACTTTTAGACCATTTGCTTGAATAAAAGACATCACTTCTCATTCTAAAAAAATATAGAAGTCAAAAACATTCTTTTGGCTATCACTGATTATTAGGAAGTCCTCCTTAAATTACCTCAGTATAAATGAAAAACACACACATAAACCAAATGCCCTTTAATTACAAGGCTTTATTTATTGATTTACTTTTAAAATCAAGGGTGAAACATTAAGGCAAATGCACTGTGGAGCTCATGAAAACCAAAGGTTTGATAATTTGAGATGAAACCCCCACCCCAGCCCCTGCCTCTGCGGAATAGCCAACGTATCTTCACACCACTACAGAATAATAAGACAAGGAATTGTTGGGCAATTCTGGCTCTGGGTCTTTCTTATCTTGTGTGTTTTTTCTATAGGTCTGAGACTGAGATACACTCAAAAAAAGACAAATATCAGAGTGCTTCCAATGGTCTGCCATATCCTTCACATTCTGGCTCCCACTTACTGGGCCGACGGCTTCCCCAGTGGCTCAGCAGGTAAAGAATCCACCTGCAATGCAGGAGACAAGGGAGATGCAGGTTCAACCCCTGGGTTGGGATGATCCCCAGGGGGAAAAAATGGCAACCCACTCCCGTATTCTTGCCTGGAAGATCCCATGGACAGAGGAGTTGGGTTATACACCAAAGGGTCACGAAGAGTCAAACAAGACTGAGGGACTAAGCATGCATGCTCTGGACCCATCCAAAGTTGCAACTCTCTCCCTAACTGCAGACACATGGGCATCCTTGCCATTCATCTCTCTATGCATGTACCCATGCTTTTACCTCCATTTTCCCCTTTGCTCAGAAACCTCTTCTTCTTTTTTTAAAATTTTATTGGAATGTAGTTGCTTTACAATGTTATATTAGTTTCAGATGTACAACAAAGTGAATCAGTTATACATATAGCTATATCCACTCTTTTTTAGATCCTTTTCCCATGTAGGCCATTACAGTTATCTTTTAATTTTATTTGTTTATTTGCGACTCAGAGCAACTTGCAGTATCTTTGTTCCGGCCCAGTCAGAGATTGAACCTGGGCCCTTGGCAGTGAGATGATGAAGTCTAACCACTGGACCACCAACGAACTCCCAGTTACCTATTTTATATATAGTAGTGTGTTCATGTCAATCTCCAAATCCCAATTTACCCCTCTCCCCATCCCTAGAAAGTTCTTCTTATCTAACCATCCGTATAAAATAGCAAATCTCCCTCATTTCTTTGGGACTCCTAAGACTCCTCAGTCTGTTTTGTTACTCTTTGGTAACTCTTGCTACATAACAGACCACCCCAAACCTTAGTGACTTATAGCAACAAAGATGTGTCATTTCTTAGGATTTTGAGGGTTTGCCTGCACTCATTCAAGCAGGTACACTCCTCTGGGGGTGTCCACTGAAGGTGGACTCACTCACATATCTGGCATTTGATACTTGTTGTCAGGTGGGTATATTGGTTCTCCTCCATGTGCCCCCACCCCCGCCATCCTCCTGGAGGCTTACAGCGAAGTAAGCAGTGAGGTTCCTTGAGACCACAGCTCCCAAACTCTGACAGCATTCCAGCTGTATGATATTAACAAGTCACGAGGGGTGAGAAAGGAACCCGAATTCTTGAAGTGAGAAGCATGGATGAATGTGCCCATATTTAATCTACTACAATTTATTTTCTAGTTTACTTATGCATTTATTTGTTTGCTTTCTTAGCTCTCCCATTCAAGTCCCTTGAGTACAGAGACCTAGTTATATTTCTTACTATATATTCCCAGTGCATAGAACAATATCTAGGACATTGTGAGTGTTCATTCAATATTTCTTTTAATGAATGATCACTGAATAGATGATCTCATTTGATTTTAACAATGATCTTGCAAAATAAGGAAGGTTTGGGGAAGAATAAATTCCTTGAGGCAGGTTCTGTTTATTTGAAGCAGCGCCTTTAGCTCATCGCAGAAGACTTGGGGCCACAGTAATCCACAAAAATTAGTGCTGGAAAATACATGTTGACTCACTATTGTTATTGTGGTTTTATAGAAGAGAAAACAGAACCTTGAAATGCTTTCTGACCCCAAAACTTGTAATTATTGTTTAAGCTGGATTTAAAATATTGGCCTTCTTGACATTTAAGTTCTTTTTGACACAACATCACCAGATTACATGGTGTTCATACAATGAATCATGCATGTGGCTATGAGCCAGAAACACAAGGAAGAAAAAAAATTTAATCCATGAACTCGAGACATTTAATGTGTACTGAAAGAAACACTAGAGATCTCTTCAAGAAAATTAGAGATACCAAGGGAACATTTCATGCAAAGATGGGCTCGATAAAGGACAGAAATGGTATGGACCTAACAGAAGCAGAAGATATTAAGAAGAGGTGGCAAGAATACACAGAAGAACTATACAAAAAAGATCTTCATGATCCACATAATCACACTGGTGTGATCACTCACCTAGAGACAGACATCCTGGAATGTGAAGTCAAGTGGGCCTTAGAAAGCATCACTACGAACAAAGCCAGTGGAGGTGATGGAATTCTAGTTGAGCTATTCCAAATCCTGAAAGATGATGCTGTGAAAGTGCTGCACTCAATATGCCAGCAAATTTGGAAAACTCAGCAGTGGCCACAAGACTGGAAAAGGTCAGTTTTCATTCCAATCCCAAAGAAAGGCAATGTCAAAGAATGTTCAAACTACCGCACAATTGCACTCATCTCACATGCTAGTAAAGTAATGCTCAAAATACTCCAAGCCAAGCTTCAGCAGTACATGAACTGTGAACTTCCAGATATTCAAGCTGGTTTTAGAAAAGGCAGAGGAACCAGAGATCAAATTGCCAACATCCGCTGGATCATCGAAAAAGCAAGAGAGTTCCAGAAAAACATCTATTTCTGCTTTATTGACTATGTCAAAGCCTTTGACTGTGTGGATCACAACAAACTCTGGAAAATTCCAAAAGAGATGGAAATACCAGACCACCTAACATGCCTCTTGAGAAACTTGTATGCAGGTCAGCAAGCAACAGTTAGAACTGGGCATGGATGTTGAATTTTGTCAAAGGCTTTCTCTGCATCTATTGAGATAATCATATGGTTTTTATTTTTCAATTTGTTAATGTGGTGTATTACATTGATTGATTTGTGGATATTGAAGAATCCTTGCATCCCTGGGATAAAGCCCACTTGATCATGGTGTATGATCTTTTTAATGTGTTGTTGGATTCTGATTGCTAGAATTTTGTTAAGGATTTTTGCATCTATGTTCATCAGTGATATTGGCCTGTAGTTTTCTTTTTTTGTGGCATCTTTGTCAGGTTTTGGTATTAGGGTGATGGTGGCCTCATAGAATGAGTTTGGAAGTTTACCTTCCTCTGCAATTTTCTGGAAGAGTTTGAGCAGGATAGGTGTTAGCTCTTCTCTAAATTTTTGGTAGAATTCAGCTGTGAAGCCATCTGGGCCGGGGCTTTTGTTTGCTGGAAGATTTTTGATTACAGTTTCAATTTCCATGCTTGTGATGGGTCTGTTAAGATTTTCTATTTCTTCCTGGTCGAGTTTTGGAAAGTTGTACTTTTCTAAGAATTTGTCCATTTCTTCCACATTGTCCATTTTATTGGCATATAATTGTTGATAGTAGTCTCTTATGATCCTTTGTATTTCTGTGTTGTCTGTTGTGATCTCTCCATTTTCGTTTCTAATTTTGTTGATTTGATTTTTCTCCCTTTGTTTCTTGATGAGTCTGGCTAATGGTTTGTCAATTTTATTTATCCTTTCAAAGAACCAGCTTTTGGCTTTGTTGATTTTTGCTATGGTCTCTTTTGTTTCTTTTGCATTTATTTCTGCTCTAATTTTTAAGATTTCTTTCCTTCTACTAACCCTGGGGTTCTTCATTTCTTCCTTTTCTAGTTGCTTTAGGTGTAGAGTTAGGTTATTTATTTGACTTTTTTCTTGTTTCTTGAGGTGTGCCTGTATTGCTATGAACTTTCCCCTTAGGACTGCTTTTACCGAGTCCCACAGGTTTTGGGTTGTTGTGTTTTCATTTTCATTCGTTTCTATGCAAATTTTGATTTCTTTTTTGATTTCTTCTGTGATTTGTTGGTTATTCAGCAGTGTGTTGTTCAGCCTCCATACGTTGGAATTTTTAATAGTTTTTCTCCTGTAATTGAGATCTAATCTTACTGCATTGTGGTCAGAAAAAATGCTTGGAAAGATTTCTATTTTTTTGAATTTACCAAGGCTAGCTTTATGGCCCAGGATGTGATCTATCCTGGAGAAGGTTCCATGTGCGCTTGAGAAAAAGGTGAAATTCATTGTTTTGGGATGAAATGTCCTATAGATGTCAATTAGGTCTAACTGGTCTATTGTATCGTTTAAAGTTTGTGTTTCCTTGTTAATTTTCTGTTTAGTTGATCTATCCATAGGTGTAAGTGGGGTATTAAAGTCTCCCACTATTATTGTGTTATTGTTAATTTCTCCTTTCATACTTGTTAGCATTTGTCTTACGTACTGTGGTGCTGCCGTGCTGGGTGCATATATATTTATAATTGTTATATCTTCTTCTTGGATTGATCCTTTGATCATTATGTAGTGACCTTCTTTGTCTCTTTTCACAGCCTTTGTTTTAAAGTCTATTTTATCTGATATGAGTATTGCTACTCCTGCTTTCTTTTGGTCCCTATTTGCATGGAAAATCTTTTTCCAGCCCTTCACTTTCAGTCTGTATGTGTCCCCTGTTTTGAGGTGGGTCTCTTGTAGACAACATATGTAGGGGTCTTGTTTTTGTATCCATTCAGCCAGTCTTTGTCTTTTGGTTGGGGCATTCAACCCACTTACATTTAAGGTAATTACTGATAAGTATGATCCCGTTGCCATTTACTTTATTGTTTTGGGTTCGAGTTTATACACCATTTTTGTGTTTCCTGTCTAGAGAATATCCTTTAGTATTTGTTGGAGAGCTGGTTTGGTGGTGCAGAATTCTCTCAGCTTTTGCTTGTCTGAAAAGCTTTTGATTTCTCCTTCATACTTGAATGAAATCCTTGCTGGGTACAATAATCTGGGCTGTAGGTTATTTTCTTTCATCACTTTAAGTATGTCTTGCCATTCCCTCCTGGCTTGAAGAGTTTCTATTGAAAGATCAGCTGTTATCCTTATGGGAATTCCCTTGTGTGTTATTTGTTGTTTTTCCCTTGCTGCTTTTAATATTTGTTCTTTGTGTTTGATCTTTGTTAATTTGATTAATATGTGTCTTGGGGTGTTTCTCCTTGGGTTTATCCTGTTTGGGACTCTCTGGGTTTCTTGGACTTGGGTGATTATTTCCTTCCCCATTTTAGGGAAGTTTTCCACTATTATCTCCTCATGTATTTTCTCATGGTCTTTCTTTTTGTCTTCTTCTTCTGGAACCCCTATGATTCGAATGTTGTAGTGTTTAATATTGTCCTGGAGGTCTCTGAGATTGTCCTCATTTCTTTTAATTCGTTTTTCTTTTATCCTCTCTGATTCATTTATTTCTACCATTCTATCTTCTAATTCACTAATCCTGTCTTCTGCCTCTGTTATTCTACTATTTGTTGCCTCCAGAGTGTTTTTAATTTCACTTATTGCATTATTCATTATATATTGACTCTTTTTTATTTCTTCTAGGTCCTTGTTAAACCTTTCTTGCATCTTCTCAATCCTTGTCTCCAGGCTATTTATCTGTGATTCCATTTTAGTTTCAAGATTTTGGATCAATTTCACTATCATTATTTGGAATTCTTTATCAGGTAGATTCCCTATCTCTTCCTCTTTTGTTTGGTTTGGTGGGCATTTATCCTGTTCCTTTATCTGCTGGCTATTCCTCTGTCTCTTCATCTTGTTTAAATTGCTGAGTTTGGGGTGTCCTTTCTGTATTCTGGCAGTTTGTGGAGTTCTCTTTATTGTGGCGTTTCCTCACTGTGTGTGTAGAATATTGGAAATAAAAGCAAAAATAAACAAATGGGACCTAATTAACCTTAAAAGCTTCTGCACATCAAAGGAAACTATTAGCAAGGTGAAAAGACAGCCTTCAGAATGGGAGAAAATAATAGCAAATGAAGCAACCGACAAACAACTAATCTCAAAAATATACAAGCAACTCCTACAGCTCAACTCCAGAAAAATAAACGACCCGATCAAAAAATGGGCCAAAGAACTAAATAGACATTTCTCCAAAGAAGACATACAGATGGCTAACAAACACATGAAAAGATGCTCAACATCAACTCATTATCAGAGAAATGCAAATCAAAACCACTATGAGGTACCATTTCACACCAGTCAGAATGGCTGTGATCCAAAAGTCTACAAACAATAAATGCTGGAGAGGGTGTGGAGAAAAGGGAACCCTCTTACACTGTTGGTGGGAATGCAAACTAGTACAGCCACTATGGAGAACAGTGTGGAGATTCCTTAAAAAACTGGAAATAGAACTGCCTTATGATCCAGCAACCCCACTGCTGGGCATACACACTGAGGAAACCAGAAGGGAAAGAGACACGTGTACCCCAATGTTCATCGCAGCACTGTTTATAATAGCCAAGACATGGAAGCAACCTAGATGTCCATCAGCAGATGAATGGATAAGAAAGCAGTGGTACATATACACAATGGAGTATTACTCAGCTATTAAAAAGAATACATTTGAATCAGTTCTAATGAGGTGGATGAAACTGGAGCCTATTATACAGAGTGAAGTAAGCAAGAAGGAAAAACATAAATACAGTATACTAATGCATATATATGGAATTTAGAAAGATGGTAACAATAACCCGGTGTACGAGACAGCAAAAGAGACACTGATGTATAGAACAGTCTTATGGACTCTGTGGGAGAGGGAGAGGGTGGGAAGATTTGGGAGAATGGCAATGAAACATGTAAAATATCATGTAGGAAATGAGTTGCCAGTCCAGGTTCGATGCACGATACTGGATGCTTGGGGCTGGTGCACTGGGACGGCCCAGAGGGATGGTATGGGGAGGGAGGAGGGAGGAGGGTTCGAGATGGGGAACACATGTATACCTGTGGCGGATTCATTTTGATATTTGGCAAAACTAATACAATTATGTAAAGTTTAAAAATAAAATAAAATTAGAAAAAAAAAAAAAGAAAAAAGAAAAAGAACTGGGCATGGAACAACAGACTGGTTCCATATTGGGAAAAGAGTACATCAAGGCTGTGTACTGTCACCCTGCTTATTTAACTTCTATGCAGAGTACATCATGAGAAATGCTGGGCTGGAAGAAGCACAAGCTGGAATCGAGATTGCCAGGAGAAATATCAATAAACTCAGATATGCAGATGACACCACTCTTATGGCAGAAAATGAAGATGAGCTAAAGAGCCCTTTGATGAAAGTGAAAGAGGAGAGTGAAAAAGTTGGCTTAAAGCTCAACATTCAGAAAACTAAGATCATGTCATCTGGTCCCATCACTTCATGGCAAATAGATGGGGAAACAGTGGAAACAGTGACAGACTTAATTTTTCTGGACTCCAAAATCACTGCAGATGGTGATGGCAGCCATAAAATTAAAAGACACTTGTACCTTGGAAGGAATGTTTTGACCAGCCTAGACAGCATATTAAAAATCAGAGATATTACTTTGCCAACAAAGGTCCGTCTAGTCAAAGCTATGGTTTTTCCAGTAGTCATGTATGGATGTGAGAGTTGGACTATAAAGAAAGCTGAGCACCAAAGAATTGATGCTTTTGAAATTGTGTTGGAGAAGACTCTTGAGAGTCCCTTGGACTACAAGGAGATCCAACTAGTCCATCCTAAAGAAGGTCAGTCCTGAATATTCATTGGAAGGACTGATGCTGAAGCTGAAACTCCAATACTTTGGCCACCTGATGCAAAGAGCTGGCTCATTTGAAAAACCCCTGATCCTGGGAAAGATTGAAGGCTGGAGGAGAAGGGGACGACAGAGGAAGAGATGGTTGGATGGCATCACTGACTCAATGGACATGAGTTTGAGTAAACTCTGGGAGTTGGTGATGGACAGGGAGGCCTGGCATGCTGCAGTCCATGGGGTTGCAAAGAGTCAGACACAACTGAGCAACTGAACTGAACTGATAGAATTAAACATTGACTGAATAAATACACAATAAATACACAATAGATACACAGACTGTGTGGAAATGGAACTAGGATGTGATCTCCAAAGGACAGTGCTATGGGAGGTTTCAATAACAATGTTTTATATTATAGAAAGAGCAGTGACCCAAACAGATACTCTTATTTGCCTTGTGAAGTTTGTAGGTAATGGGGCTTCCATGGTGGCTCAGATGGTAAATAATCTGCCTATAATGCAGGAGACCTGGCTTCTCTCTCCAGCTCAAGAAGATCCCCTGAAGAAGGGAATGGCAACCCACTCCCACACAACCCACTCTTGTGTGGCAACCCACACAAGAATACTCCAGTATTCTTGCCTGGAGAATTTCATGGACAGAGGAGCTTGGTGGGCTACAGTCCATGGGGTCACAAAGAGTTGATAATACACTGAGGGTATATTAGTGAGACAATATTTTAATCATGTAAACACTTTGCTTTGATTCACAAGACTGGGTCATATTAACTATTGGTATAACCAGCGGTAAGTCACTTAACCCTTATGCTACCTAAGTATATGCATTGGTGGCTTAACTTGTGAAGAATATAAGGTACTAGTATTATTGAAAATGCCCACTTTCTTGCCATAATGCTAGATTCTTTTAATTGCCGAATTTTATATCTGCCTGGACTGAGCTTGGAGAATTGGAGACTTGATCTCTTCAATACAAATGTAGCACAATTTCTAGAAGGGAGCAATCAATTCTGCAGAAGAACAACCCTGGTTCTAGTTCTGACTCTGCTCCTGGTGAGTGTTGCCTTTGTACAAGTCAGTGCCCTCTTAGGAATTCCATTTTCTCTTCTCTCAATGAAGGGATTTACCTGGATTTGTTCTAAGGGCTTATTCTCAGTGCAAGGTCTGATTCTTCTCACCACTGTTTCACAGCTCACACATGCCTCCCTCTCCACACACACTTTATAATCCTCTTTGAGAATCTACTTCTCCTATTGTTCTATCAGCATCTGGTCTACCACAAGCTGGGGAGGAGAGAATGGAAAAGAGGAAGAAGAAGCCCCAGGCACAAAAGGTGATGTCATCTCTACCCCACGCTGAGTTAGTGCCTGCTTTCCAGTTGCATTGACTCCCTGTGGCTTCTCACAAGTGTTCTTGGGAGTGGGGAGGTGGAGGTCTCCAAGTTCATCTTGCAATCCTGCTAATAGCCTTTACAGCATTCATTCCTCAGATCAGGCTACATCTCTGGGTTCCATTCATAAATAAAGCTCAAGGTAACCCTCTACAGTCTCAGCTTTAGGGGAAATTTGTTCCAGGAAGGAAAGTGCTATTAACTACAGAGTGCTAGGGTAAGCAGAATGCTTTGCAAATAATGCCTAATAAACAGACAAGGCCAGGTGTGAAGCATGATTTATATCCTCCCATGGTACAGAGCCTTTTAATGCCTTGGCCGCTGATGGTCATCTTGGAACTGTGCCATTCTCCTCTAGGACATTGTTACAGTCTAACACTCCAGGTGGGGAGCAGCAACTCCTTGTTTTTTTTTATCCACCTTCAGAAACAAAACTCTAGACCAAAAGTAATAAAAGCACAAGAGCATGGGGGGTGGGGAGAGATATGTGATCAATGGTAAAGGAAAACTTTCCATGATGAAAAGTCATCTGGCCTGAGACCTCCACTGGACTGACAAAAACTCCTTCTTTTAGCTGCAATGAAAAATAAAGCTCCTCCCCACTTCTAACAGACTTTTTTGGTAGGGTTTCTGCTGGTCCATTCTGTTTGAGACTGGAAAAGACTGGCCTTATGGTTAAGTCATCGTAAAAGGCATTATTTCATCCTCTGCCTCTTCTTCCTGTCTTACACGTAGGAAAAACCCTAGAAGGGGAGAAAATGAGCATGTATAGGAAAAAATTAGGAAAGACATGGTAGGAGAAAGGGGTTGGGAAAGAGTAAAAATAAAGAGAAAAAAATTGAAATGTGGCATGGTTGAATGACTGATAGTTGAGCAGTAGTTGAGCAGAAAGACATGAAGTGAAGTCGCTCAGTCGTGTCCGACTCTTTGCAACCCCATGGACTGTAGCCTACCAGATTCCTCCATGCATAGGATTTTCCAGGCAAGAATACTGGAGTGGGTTGCCATTTCCTTCTCCAAGAGATCTTAGTCAGACATGGGTTAGTCCTAATTCTAGTTTTGTGTGACCCTCAATGTTTACTTCTTTTTATTTATTTTTAATAAGAAATGAATCTATGGAAATATACAAATAAATGAGGTTTCATGAGTTGTCCCCATCCTTTTCTTAAATTAATTTTTATTGTTGTATAGTTGCTTTACAGTGTTATGTTAGTTTCTGCTGCCGCTGCTGCTGCTAAGTCGCTTCAGTCGTGTCCGACTCTGTGCGACCCCATAGACGGCAGCCCACTAGGCTCCCCCGTCCCTGGGATTCTCCAGGCAAGAATACTGGAGTGGGTTGCCATTTCCTTCTCCAATGCATGAAGAAGAAAAATGAAAGTGAAGTCGCTCAGTCGTGTCTGACTCTTCGAGACCCCATGGACTGCAGTCTACCAGTCTCCTCCATCCATGGGATTTTCCAGGCAAGAGTACTGGAGTGGGGTGCCATTGCCTTCTCCATGTTAGTTTCTACTGTACAGCAAAGTGAATCAGCTCTATGTATACATATATCCCCTCTTTTTTGAATTTCCTTCCAATGCAGGTTACCACAAAGCATTGAGTAGAGTTCCCTGAGCTGTAGAGTAGGTTCTCATCTCATTAGTTATCTATTTTATATATAGTATCAATAGTGTATATATGTCAGTCCCAATCTCCGAATTCATTCTATCTCCCTCTTCTCTTTCTTGGTACGTTGGTTCTCTATGTCTGTGTCTCTATTTTTTTAATAATTAATTTATTTGGCTGCATTGAGTCTTGGTTGCAGCATACAGGCTCAGTGGCATGTGGGATCTTGTTCCCCGACCAGGGATTGAGCCTGTTTCCCCTGTATTCGAACATAGGTACCATTGGAAAGTGATTCTTAACCACTGGACCACTAGGCAAGTCCCATGTGTCTCTATTTCTTTACTTATTTTTAAATCCCAGTTTTATTATCTATAAAATCAGTCTTGTAATAGGTGAATACTTGTAATAGCTTGGATTGTGAAAAGTAAGCAATCTTTCTAAAATATGGAATAATTGCCATACCCAGAAATAGCCTCAGGAGACATGACGAGTAAGTGCAAGCTGATATCCCGGGTTGTATTCTGGAATAGATGCAAAGGATATTACTGTTAAAAAAAAAATGTTAAAATAGGAATAGTCTATAGTCTAGTTAATGACATTATACCATTATTAATGTCTTAATTTTGATAGATTGTACTGTGGACATGAAAAATATTGACATTAGAGGAAGCTGGGTGAAGGGTGTCCAGGAACTCTTTGAAAAAGTGAAGTGAAAGTGAAAGTCACTTAGTTGTGTCCAACTCATTTTCTCTTTGTGACCCCATGGACTGTACAGTTGATGGAATTCACCAGGCCAGAATACTGGAGTGGGTAGCTGTTCCCTTCTCCAGGGGATCTTCCCAACCCTGGTCTCTCACACTGAAGTGGATTCTTTACCAGCTGAGCCACCAAGGAAGCCCAGTTATCTTTGAAACTCTTAGGTAAAATTATTTCAAAATTAAGAGTTAAAAAAATAGAGTCCTGGGACTTTTCTGGTGGTCCAGTGGTTAAGAATCTCCCCACATAGGTTTGATCCTGGTCTGGGAAGATTCCACATGCCACACAGCAACCAAACCCAGGTACCACAACCACTGAAGCCTGCGTGTCCCAGAGACCATGCTCCTCAACAAGAAAAGCCACTGCAAGGACAAGCCCATGTACCGCAGTTAGGAGCGGCTCCCACTGGCCTCAACTAGAGAATGTCTGACCACAGCCAAAAAAAAAAATAGTCCTTTTGCTAAATGCCCCTGTCTCTCTTTGCAACCTGTTTCAGTTTTATTTGTCTTGCAAGGTCCAGCTCCTGTGAGGTCCCTGGTCATGTCTGCCCCATCTTCTTCAGGAAATTCCCACCTTTTTCTGCAGTTTCCTTGTTGTATATCACAAAGCCTGAAGATTTTAATTTCTATTGAATGCCTGAGCCAGTACTCATTGGAGATTCATTTGGGTAAAAGACAGGTGATTTGAAATACAAATTTATTCAGTTCAGTTCAGTTGCTCAGTCATGTTCGACTCTTTGCGACCCATGAATTACAGCATGCCAGGCCTCCCTGTCCATCACCAACTCCCAGAGTTCACTCAAACTCATGTCAATTGAGTCGGTGATGCCATCCAGCCATCTCATCCTCTGTCGTCCCCTTCTCCTCCTGCCCCCAATCCCTCCCAGCATCAGAGTCTTTACTAATGAGTCAACTCTTTGCATGAGGTGGCCAAAGTATTGGAGTTTCAGCTTTAGCATCATTCCTTCCAAAGAACACCCAGGACCGATCTCCTTTAGAACAGACTGGTTGGATCTCCTTGCAGTCCAAGGGATTCGCAAGAGTCTTCTTCAACACCACAGTTCAAAAGCATCAATTCTTCGGTGCTCAGCTTTCTTCACAGTCCAACTCTCACATCCATAACTGACCACTGGAAAAACCATAGCCTTGACTAGATGGACCTTTGTTGGCAAAGTAATGTCTCTGCTATTGAATATGCTATCTAGGTTGGTCATAACTTTCCTTCCAAGGAGTAAGCATCTTTTAATTTCATGGTTGCAGTCACCATCTGCAGTTATTTTGAAGCCCCAAAAAATAAAGTCTGACACTGTTTCCACTGTTTCCCCATCTATTTCCCATGAAGTGATGGGACCAGATGCCCTGATCTTAGTTTTCTGAATATTGAGCTTTAAGCCAACTTTTTCACTCTCCTCTTTCACTTTCATCAAGAGGCTTTTTAGTTCCTCTTCACTTTCTGCCATAAGGGTGGTGTCATCTGCATATCTGAGGTTATTGATATTTCTCCTGGCAACCTCGATTCCAGCTTGTGCTTCATCCAGCCCAGCATTTCTCATGATGTACTCTGCATAAGTTAAATAAGCAGGGTGACAATATACAGCCTTGACGTACTCCTTTTCCTATTTGGAACCAGTCTGTTGTTCCATGTCCAGTTCTAACTGTTGCTTCTTGACCTGCATATAGGTTTCTCAAGAGGCAGGTCAGGTGGTCTGGTATTCCCATCTCTTTCAGAATTTTCCACAGTTTATTGTGATCCACACACTCAAAGGCTTTGGCATAGTCAATAAAGCAGAAATAGATGTTTTTCTGGAACTCTCTTGCTTTTTCAATGATCCAGTGGATGTTGGCAGTTTGATCTCTGCTTCCTCTGCCTTTTCTAAAACCAGCTTGAACATCTGGAAGTTCACAGTTCATGTATTGCTGAAGCCTGGCTTGGAGAATTTTGAGCATTACTTTACCAGCATGTGAGATGAGTGCAATTGTGAGGTAGTTTGAGCATTCTTTGGCATTGCCTTTCTTTGGGATTGGAATGAAAACTGACCTTTTCCAATCCTGTGGCCACTGCTGAGTTTTTCAAATTTGCTGGCATATTGAGTGCAGCATTTTCACAGCATCATCTTCCAGGATTTGAAATAGCTCAACTGGAATTCCATCACCTCCACTAGCTTTGTTCGTAGTGATGCTTTCTAAGACCCACTTGACTTCACATTCCAGGATGTCTGGCTCTAGGTGAGTGATCACACCATCATGATTATCTGGGTTGTGAAGCTCTTTTTTGTACAGTTCTTCTATGTATTCTTGCCACCTCTTCTTAATATCTTCTTCTTCTGTTAGGTCCATACCATTTCCGTCCTTTATAGAGCCCATCTTTGCATGAAATGTTCCCTTGGTATCTCTAATTTCTTGAAGAGATCTCTAGTCTTTCCCATTCTGTTGTTTTCCTCTATTTCTTTGCATTGATCGCTGAGGAAGGCTTTCTTATCTCTCCTTGCTATTCTTTCGAACTCTGCATTCAGATGCTTATATCTTTCCTTTTCTCCTTTGCTTTTCACTTTTCTTTTCACAGTTATTTGTAAGGCCTCCTCAGACAGCCATTTTGCTTTTTTGCATTTCTTTTCCATGGGGATGATCTTGATCCCTGTCTCCTGTACAATGTCACGAACCTCCATTCATAGTTCATCAGACACCCTATCTATCAGATCTAGGCCCTTAAATCTATTTCTCACTTCCACTGTATAATCATAAGGAATTTGATTTAGGTCATACCTGAATGGTCTAGTGGTTTTCCCTCCTTTCTTCAATTTATGTCTGAATTTGGCAATAAGGAGTTCATGCTCTGAGCCACAGTCAGCTCCCGGTCTTGTTTTTGCTGACTGTATAGAACTTCTCCATCTTTGGCTACAAAGAATATAATCAATCTGATTTCGGTGTTGACCATCTGGTGATGTCCATGTGGTCAGGGGCAGCAGCCGAGAGGAGCAACTCCACATCTAAGGAGCGGTGGCTGCGCAGGTGCAGGAGGGCCGAGAGGAGCTACTCCACATTCAAGGTCAGGAGGGTCAGCCATGAGGAGATACCCCTCGTCCAAGATAAGGAGTAGTGGCTGGGCTTTGCTGGAGCAGTCGTGAAGAGATACTGCACATCCAAGGTAAGAGAAACCTAAGTAAGATGGCAGGTGTTGCAAGAGTCATTCGAGGGCAGACACACTGAAACCATAATCACAGAAAACTAGCCAGTCTAATCACACGGACCACAGCCTTGTCTAACTCAATGAAACTAAGCCATGCCTTGTGGGCCCACTCAAGATGGACGGGTCATGGTGGAGAGATCTGACAGAATGTGGTTCACTGGAGAAGGCAGTGGCAAACCACTTCAGTATTCTTGCCTTGAGAACTCCATGAACAGTATGAAAAGGCAAAATGATAGGTCAGTAGGTGCCCATATGCTACTGGAGATCAGTGGAGAAATAACTCCAGAAAGAATGAAGGGATGGAGCCAAAGCAAAAACAATACCCAGCTGTGGATGTGACTAGTGATAGAAGCAAGGTCTGATGCTGTAAAGAGCAGTATTGCATAAGAACCTGGAATGTCAGGTCCATGAATCAAGGCAAATTGGAAGTGGTCAAACAGGAGATGGCAAGAGTGAACGTAGACATTCTAGGAATCAGCGAACTAAAATGGACTGGAATGGGTGAATTTCACTCAGATGACCATTATATCTACTACTGTGGGCAGGAATCCCTTAGAAGAAATGGAGTAGCCATCATGGTCAACAAAAGAGTCTGAAATGCAGTACTTGGATGCAATCTCAAAAACGACAGAAGGATCTCTGTTCGTTTCCAAGGTAAGCCACTCAATATCATAGTAATCCAAGTCTAACCAGTAACACTGAAGAAGCTGAAGTTGAATGGTTCTATGAAAACCTACAAGACCTTTTAGAACTAATACCCAAAAAAGATGTCCTTTTCATTATAGGGGACTGGAATGCAAAAGTAGGAACTCAAGAAACACCTGGGGTAACAGGCACATTTGGCCTTGGAATAGGGAATGAAGCAGGGCAAAGGCTAATAGAGTTTTGCCAAGAGAACACACTGGTCATAGCAAATAAATTTATTGGAGAGAGTCAAAAGCTATCAGTCACTCATATCTGAGGCTGAGTTGCTTTGATGGGATTGTTGTTTATTCGCTAAGTTGTGTCTGACTCTTTTGTAACCCCATGGACTATAGCCTGTGAAGCTCCTCTGTCCATGGGATTTCCCAGGCAAGAATACTGGAGTGGCTTGCCATTTTCTTCTCCAGGTGACCCATTGAAAAAAGTCAAGGATGGTTAATGGAGGAGAGAAAGCAGGAAGGGGGTGGCACTGGCAGCCAGAAGGCACCCGATCACCTGAACAATGGAGACAGAGGAGTCCAGAAGGAGGAAGAAAGAGAAAGAAAGGGCCCTGAAGGGTAACACATGCAAACATGTCCAACTGCTTACCTTCCATATACCTTTGAAAACAAGTTCAGCTTTGGAGTGTTTCATGCCTCAAGCATGAAAGGTATCATGCCTCAAGCAATTTCTAGGAGAGGTGATGGAAAGAAATATACTTACAGTGAGGTGGGGAAGTAAGACAGTGAAGTCAGTTGATGAAGTGTACAGGAAGCCAGATACCAACTCAGTTGAGTTCAGTTCAGTTCAGTCGCTCAGTTATGTCCGACTCTGCAACCCCATGAACCACAGCACGCCAGGCCTGCCTGTCCATCACCAACTCCCAGAGTTCACCCAAACCCATGTCCATTGAGTCCGTGATGTCATCCAACCTCTGTTGTCCCCTTCTCCTCCTGCCCTCAATCTTTCCCAGCACCAGGGTCTTTTCAAATGAGTCAGCTCTTCGAATCAGGTGGCCAAAGTATTGGAGTTTCAGCTTCAACATCAGTCCTTCCAATGAACACCCTGACTGATCTCCTTTAGGATGGACTGGTTGGATCTCCTTGCAGTCCAAGGGACTCTTGAGAGTCTTCTCCAACACCACAGTTCAAAAGCATCAATTCTTCGGCACTCAGCTTTCTTCACAGTCCAACTCTCACATCCATACATGACTATTGGAAAAACCATAGCCTAGACTAGATGGACTTTTGTTGACAAGGTAGTCTCTGCTTTTTAATATGCTGTCTAGATTGGTCATAACTTTCCCTCCAAGAAGTAAGCATCTTTTAATCTCATGGCTGCAATCACCATCTGCAGTGATCTTGGAGCCCCAAAAAGTAACGTCAGCCACTGTTTCCACTGTTTCCCCATCTATTTCCCATGAAGTGATGGGACCGGATGGCATGATCTTAGTTTTCTGAATGTTGACCTTTAAGTCAACTTTTTCATTCTCCTCTTTCACTTTCATAAAGAGGCTCTTTAGTTCTTCTGCACTTTCTGCCATAAGGGTAGTGTCATCTGTATACCTGAGGTTATTGATATTTTTCCCAGCAATCCAGCTTGTGCTTCTTTCAGCCCAAGCAGTAGCTTTATCCCACTGGAGACCTCTGAGAGTCAGTCATACATGAGCCCTAGAGAGTTTCCATCCAGAAGATATGGGAGTCAGAGTATATATACACTGCCTGCCATCACCCAACATCAGCTGTCTGCTGTATCTATGTGTGTAGGGTTGGGGTGCTCTTTAGGATCCCTACCCTACCTGGGTGCTGCTGCTGAAAGTTCTCAGGGGAGTAGCTGGCTTGCTCATGTGGGAGGGGATACAAATGGGTATCAATAGCTTCTCCTACAGGAGTCCAATCTGCTTGCTCCAAACTTCAATTTTCCCATTTGTTAGCTGGGAGAGCTTTGACCAGTTCCACTATGCTCTTTCTGTATGTTTACTGTGAAAATAAGAGCTTGATTGTGTAGCAGCATTTCACTCCTTGTCTCTGCCCTGAAAGCTCCTCAGCGATCATTCTCTCGGTGATCCTTCTCTTGGTGATCCTTCTCTCCCTATCCAAGCTCTCTTCAGACCATGCTCACTCTGTGGGTAGAGATCCAGCACTACAGCCTCAAAGCTAGTACTGGGATGTGGAAACCAAGTACACATATGACTTCATAATTCCAGGCTGATATAGGGAATGTTTACCTTCATTTAAAAGGGGGAAATAAGGGTAGAAGGTAGAAGAAAGTAGCAAACAGAAACCAATGTCGTGGCAGTTGAACGGCTCCTTCATTGGATTTTTAAGGCTCATGTAAGGAATCAGGAAAGTCTGTTTCCATGAGTATCTTTCTCAGGGGATCTCCCAGGGATCATTCCCACATAAGGAAGGCCTCATTAGCCCCTAAACATATGTTTTACATATCCCAGCCTGTGAATTTGTGGCACCAAGACATTTTTAACGAAGTGCATTTATGGTGTTTGGCCAAATGCAACTCAGAAAAACAAATATATTTTCCATTTCTTGGGTCCTTAGGGAGAGATAACGTTATAAACCATTATCCAGAGGTGCTTTTTAAGACTTCTCTAACTTGACAGCCCTTTCGGTTTCGTAATCTTTTCCTTAAAGGCTGGGCTTCAGTTGTTTATGCACTAGTGCGTTCTGACATCCTCCTTTTCATCTGAAATCCAATGAGGCTAAACATGAGCCACACATTTTAAACATGAAACTCATGCTGCTGAACTTCACATAACTGCTACCAAACAATGGAGGTTTCTCAAATAACTGAAATTTGGTGAGCAGTTCTTTTGGGGAGCAAAGAAGAAACTGTCAAGACATCAATCTGAGAATTTTTTTTTTTTTTTTTTAGCATCTTGCAGGGAATTTTTTGATGTTGCTTACATTCAGTTTCATCTTTCAACCATCCTGTATTTATATTTGGATGACCCAAAGAAAGCCACCAGACTCATTACACATAAAAGAGGAGCAAGTTATGAGAGAAAAAGTAAAGAATTAATTGTATCTAATAATTAGTTACAAAATATGAGCCATTTCTCTTTTGAGTGTTTTTTACACCAGCACCTTCCTTTCCATTCTTTTTTTTTTTTTTTTCTTTCTTTTTACCATCTTCTCTTTCCACTTCTCACTGCTATATAATCGGGGTATTTTAGTATATAGTTAACCAACCAACCTAACTCTAACAAGCAAGATCATTGACTTGATTACTTCAATTCATCGTATCTTGCTCTTCCTCAGAAATCAATAGCTGTTCTCTTCTCAGAGGAAAAAGTGGCAACTCTTACAGCTGGGATACTGATCCCAGCCTTAATGTCCTGTGGTGGTTTAGTCACTAAGATGCGTCCAACTCTTGCAACCCTATGGACTGCAGCCCACCAGGATCCTTTGTCCATGCAATTCTCCAGGCAAGAATACTGGAGTGGGTTGCCATTTCCTTCTCCAGGGCATCTTTACCAATCCAGGGATTGAACCCGGGTCTCCTGAGCTGCAGGCAGACTCTTTACCAACTGAACTACAAGGGAAGACAACTAGTCAATGTCCATTACTTCCCGACATAAATCTCCACTGTTCTTCAGGCTAGTCTCATTATAGTCTCCCAAACACATCTCATGATTTCCTATTTCCACACATTTGGCATTTGTTCTTTGCTCTTATTCAAGCATCACCCATCTATCATAGGCTGACTAAAATCTCACTTCCTCCATAAAACTCACAAGCATAAATGGCATGATGAGAGGGAAGGAGAGGGAGAGGGAGAAAGAAGGGGATAGGAAGAGGCAAAAAGAGACACAGGGAGAAAGAGGCATAGGTTCTAGAGAAACATTAAAGTGGTTTTGAGGCTCATCTTTGCAACTGACAAGCTTTGTGTTGGAAGGGAAATTCCTTAACGTCTTTGTCTTATTTATAAACAGTTATGTGTGCTTGAATGAGTTTTTAAAGTTTCATTTATTTTTTAATTCGTTTTTGGCTCTACTGGGTCTTCTTGCTGCACGTGGACTTTGTCTAGTTGCAATGAGCAAGGGCTACTCTTCGTTGCAATCTGCAGACTTCTCATTGTTGTGGATTCTCTTGTTGCAGAGCACAGGCTCTGAGGCTTAAGGGCTTAGTTGTGGGTGCAGGGGCTTAGTTGCCCTGAGGTATGTAGGATTTTCCTCCACCAGCAATTAAATCTGCATGCCCTCCACTGGCAGGCAAATTCTTAACCACTGGACCACCAGGGAACTCCTGAGTTTTTGATTGGATTAAAGAAGAAGAGATGCAAGTTATCTAAAAAAAGGAACTGATTTATTTATTCAACAATTTTTCATTAAGAGCCTCATAACATTTAGTCAATGGAGCACCGTGGAGCTACAACTGAATTTGATGGAAAGATTGATCTTCACTGATACTCAGTAATTAAGTAATAATATATTACTTAGTCACCCTATGCTTAGATATTTACCAAGGAGAATGAAAATATATGTCCATACAAAGATTGTAGCAAAATATTCATTGCAGCTCCATCTGTAATAGCCCCAATGTGAAACACCCAAGTGTTCACTAAAATTTTATATTCACCCAATAAAATACTGCTTAACAATAAAAAGGAATAAGCTGTTGATACAAACAACAGTATGGATGAATCTTAAAATATTTATTTTGAGTTAAAGAAACCAGGTCCCTTACTCCTAATTTTGTTTTTAAGTGCATATAGTATGACTTTATTTATGAAGAACTCTACAAAATGCAAACCAATATACAGTGACAAAGGCAGATCAGTGGTTGGCAAAGGCAGAAGGTGGTGATCTGGAAGGGGAAACTACAGAGGGACATGAAGAAACTATCTTGATTATGGAGATGGTTTCATGGATGTAGACATGTCAAAATTTATCAAATTGTGCACTTTAACTTTGTTCAAATTATTGTGTCAATAAAGTTAGATTAAAATTAATAATATCTGCCCTATATATTTGGTGCAAGTTGACTGTAGTATCAATGCAAAGAAGAGATACGGTATTTTGTCAACAGATTCATAACCCCCAAATTACTAGGACTGTACATCTTTATAGGGATGGATGATAGGCACTGGATGAGTTAAAAAGAATATGCTCTGGAAAAAGAAGGATCTTCACTCTCCTTTAAAATTTTTCAGTGAAAAGCCATACACCAGATATTGAAAATTCAGGAAGCCTCTGAAGGATTAGAATTTTCAAAAACAAATTTTTCATGTTTATTACAGACCACTGTAACATATGACTTTTAAGTAACATTATTAAATGTTCCTTTCAGAGAAAGTTAATCACTGTTCTTATTGTTTGAAGGTATATTTAAATTTTTTAAAATGCATTGTACATCATAGCAGATCTTTCTGCTTCTTATTCCTTAACATATAGACTCCAAATTCTGGAAAAGAAATGTCCCCATGAAGAATAAAGTATGGTGGGTAGCATCTATAGAAAGGACTTTGGCTAAAACTCTAAAGGAGAACTTAAATTTTTTTTTCTTTTTACAATGTTTCGTTGGTTTCTGCTATACAACAATGAGAATCAGCCATAAGTATACATACATCCCCTCCCTCTGGAACCTCTCTCTCCTCCCTCCATCCCATCCATCCAGGTCATAACAGAGCACCAGACTGGGCTCCCCATGCTGCGCAGCAAGAACTTGTAACAGTCAAAAACGTCACTAAGTGTTGTGAATTGCTCCAGTATGGAGTGAATTTCCTGTCCCTGGGACTCTTTGAGGTATGCTACATTTAGCAAGATACCATTGTAGAGGGATGATGACGCAGAGAGGATTCACAGGGGAGACTTCTTCTTCTTCTGTGGAGCTGTCCCAAACCATCGCCTCAGCAAGAACGCAGTGAAGTTGCCCTGGTGGAATTGCAGTAACAGGTTTCTGGACTATTGCAGATTTCCTGCAATTTCTCCTTAAAAAGAAAGAGGTCCCAGGAGATAGATCGTCCTCCTGCAGCCTGCCATTCACTTCTGGGATATTTTCTCCTCACTGTTCGAGACTGAGAATGGATCATTTTTAACCTAGGAGAGACAGTGTACAAATTGCTGCTCCTTAGCATTCAGGGAAATAAACATTTGGTGCCTTTTTCCTGTTGCAAAGGGGAAAATTCAGAGGATATTGCAGAGCCAGGGCTTCCCGGTGGTACTAGTATTAAAGAACCTGCCTTCTTAATGCAAGAGACATAAGAGATGGGGTTCGTTCCCTGGGTCTGGAGGTTCCCCTGGCGGAGGGCATGGCAACCAACTCCAGTTGTCTTGCCTCAAAAAATCCCATGGACAGAGGAACCTGGTGGGCTACAGTCCACAGGGTCGCAAAGAGTCAGACAAAACTGAAGCGACTTAGCACGCTCGCGTGGCAGAGCCAACTGAAGACACTCTAAATACAACATGTGCATGTATCTCTTCGGCTTGTTTTAGGCCAGAGTAAAGGGAAAAAATTCTGGGTGTGCCCTACCAACTATTAGCATTTTCTTTGTCTTCTTTTTAAATTCAATTATTCATTTGTTTATCTTTGGCTGTGCTGAGTCTTCACTGCTGTGCATGTGCTTGCTCCAGTTGCAAGAGCAGCTGCTCTCTGGTTGCAGGCTCACGGGCTCTTGAGGGCACCGGCTCAGTAGTTGCGGCATTTGGGATTAGTTGCTCCTTTGCATGTGGAATCTTCCTGGACCAGGGATCGAACCCATGTCCCCCGCATTAAAAGGCAGACTCTTAACCACTGGACCACTAGGGAAGTCTTACGAGCATTTTCTAAGTGCAAACTTCCCTGGATAAGAAAACTGAAATCACTCATAATCTGACACCTCTTCCTTTCCTCCCCATCCCCCATTCTCAGGCCACTTTCTGCCTCAAGAGGAGAATCTATCTATAATAACAACGAAAGTTGGCGAGTTCGATTCTCTTTCTTCTTCTCAATCCCCTATTATATTTACCTACTCTATCTGCCTACCCACTTTGAATTTTACTTATCTGGATTCCCTGAAATATTCATAACCTAGAAGTATTGGTGTTTTGATTTTAAATGGAAAGAAAAAAAGAGGAAGTCTGGAAGGATGGGGTTCGGAAAGAAAGGATCCACAGAAGGATATGTAAACTAGTCTTATTTGCAAACAGCGTTACATAGACCCCTATGTTCCTGCTCCTGCTGGAGAAGGAATGAAAGGCCAGAAAGAAAAGTGCCCTCTAATGAGACCACCTGCTTCTATCTAGTTCTGCCACAAACTGGCTCTGTGCCTTTGAGTCATTCCTTTCATCTGTTTGGATCTCATTTTTTTTTTTTCTTTCAGCCACACCATGTGGCATGTGGGATCTTAGTTCCCTGACCAGGAATCGAACCTGTGCCCCCTGCACTGGAGGTGCAGGCTTAACCACCAAACTGCCAGGGAAGTTCCCTGGGTCTCAGTTTCTTTGTCTGTAAAATGTGACCTTGAACTAGATAGTGTGTTGAATAATGAACTATTAAAACATTAATGGAAAGAAAAGGGGAAACAAGTAGACAACAGGGAGTAAGTATTCAACTCCTCAGCAGGGGTGACACTCTGTTTAGATGGATGGTGGAGGAGTTGAAATATCATTGGCATGAAGCTACAAAATTGTGAACATTTACCAGTGTGTTTTTTTCCATGTATGAGGAAATGGCCAGGCATGGTGATGAAGGGGGAAGGGCTTGGTAAAGATCCCAAGTGGAGGGTTGTTAGCAAACTGCAGCTGCCTGTGACGCTGGTAAAGCAGGAGTATGTCTTTGTAGATAATATTGACAATCTCAGCTGCATAGCTATGTTTTAAATTATTTCTGAGCTATTTGTGCTGAAGTCATGATAAGTGCTCTGTGAGGTAGAAGTTATCAGCCTCTCCCAGACTTTTTTTTTTGGGTGGGGAGGTAACGATTAGAGGTTTAAATATAAAAACTTCGCTATGTCTGTGGAGATGGTGTTCCCGTCTGTATCACTCTCTGAACATGTCAATCTCATAATGAAGTACACATACACACACACACGTACGTACTCTTAACAATTCAGGATCAGCTCACTAGCCAAATTCAACTCTTAAATGTCACTACTTTCCATTACATCTCTCAGTTCAGTTCAGCCACTAAGTCGTGTCCAACTCTTTGAGACCCCATGGACTGCAGCACGCCAGGCTTCCCTGTCCATCACCAGCTCAAATTCATGTCCATCAAGTCAGTGATGCCATCCAATCATCTCATCCTCTGTCGACCCCTTCTCCTCCCACCTTCAATCTTATCAGGGTCTTTTCCAATGAGTCAGTTCTTTGCATCAACTTGGCTAAACTATTACATCTCTACATTTGCTATTTGACTTGCCCTGCATTTGTTAAGGCTTCTCTCTCAACATAAAAAATCTGCCTATTTTGCTGCTTAGCCAATCAAAAGTGTTTCATATGTAAAAGAATCATACCCTAAATCCCACAAAAGTCATCTACTCATCTTTGGTCATTTGTGAAAGGAATGCCAGGTCTATGAGTCTCTCCAAATCTGAGAAATAATATTGCTTTAAATTATTTTTTAAAATAAGCCTCAGAAATCAAATTGAGTAAGAGAATGATGTAAGGCATAAGGGGAAAGGAGATGAGGAATAAAGGAAGCAAAGATCTCTGCTCACAAAGAGCTGATAAGATCACAGAAAGACAAGGTTAAAAACAAAAAGACAAAGCATAAAGACAATAGACAAAGTCGGGTTAACACAAAAGACAAAGCATAGCACTTAAGTGATGTATATGCCAAGAGGCATGCAGGTTGGGGTCTGACCTGGCTCCAGTTGGTTCTCCTGTGATTTCAGCTCCATCTTCACTCTTAACACCAACACCGTATACACCCACCACAATAAAGTCCCTCGGGTCCCTTCCCATTGCCCTCTCTCTAGGACACTCTCTCCTTCCTTTGTCACATGGATACTTCGGGCAGAACTCTCTTCACCTTCTTGAGTACCCAGAATATTCTCATCTGCATTAACATCTCTCTCTAAGGAAGTCTCCACTGACTAATGCAGGCTCAGTCAATAGCTCTTTTTCTCCTAGTCTCCATAGCAACTTACTCATTGCTCTGCATACATGCTGATGTGTTCACAGTATATTATCATTTGCTTAAATGTTGCTGCTCCCCAAGCCTCTAGGCTCTCACTCTGTCCCTTTCCTGGGAATTCTCATTCACTCCAATCTCATCAATGGCCACTCATGAACTGATGCTGACTCACAGACATGTAACTCTGGCCAAGGCCTCACTCCTGATTCCCTGGCTGCTCTACAAGCTGCGTGCTTGCAGAGCATTTCCACATGGGTGGGATCACTGACAGGCTTTCACTCTTGAACATGATCCTGTTTATGTATTTATTAGCAGTTTAGTTTCTGTCTCCCCAAGCCCCTGTTCTTACTGAGCAGATATATACTTATTGCTTAAATGAGTGTCTGGCCTACAAGAGGCACTCAGTACAGATTTTTAAAGTATTTACCTCCGTGAACTCATTATCGTCCCTGTGAAGAGTGTATTATCTCCTAGGTTCCCATTCCTATTTATCCATTCACTCAAAGGATGAGAGTGTTACTCACTCAGTCGTGTTCGACTCTGTGACCCCATGGACTGTAGCCAAACTCCTCTGTCCATGGAATTCTTCAGGCAAGAATATTGGAATGTGTAGCCATTCCCTCTTCCAGGGGATTTTCCTGACTAAGGATCAAACCTGGGTCTCCTGCACTGTAGGCAGATTTTTTACCATCTGAGCCAACAGCAAAGCTTATTCACTCAAAACAAGTAAGCCTCAATTTTAATCGGAGATGGCTATGGCAACCCACTCCAGTACTCCTGTCTCGAAAATCCCATGGACGGAGGAGCCTGGTAGGCCTCCATAGGGTTGCAAAGAGTCGGACACGATTGAGCAACTTCACTTTCACTTTTCATTTTCATGCAATGGAGAAGGAAATGGCAGCTCACTCCAGTATTCTTGACTGGAGAATCCCAGGGACAGAGGAGCCGTCTATGGGGTCACATAGAGTCGGACATGACTGATGCAATTTAGCAGCAGCAGCAGAAGGAATTTTAATCCTAACATCCATCCAGAGGATAAGTACTTCTTAACATTCTCTTACTTCTTTCCAGAATGACTTTCTCAGCATTGGCATGAAATATGGCACTTGTCTCTTAGCTCTCCTTACCAGCAATCTTTTTCTTTTTTTAATATTTATTTGTTTATTTGGAGAAGGAAATGGCAACTCACTCCAGTATTCTTGACTGGAGAATCCCAGGGACAGAGGAGCCGTCTATGGGGTCACATAGAGTGGCTCGTCGTAGTTGCAGTATATGTGATCTTTTTTTAGTTTCAGTATGTGGGATTTTTAGCTGTAGCATGCGAACTATCAGCTGTGGTATGTGGAGTCTAGTTTCCTGACCAGGAATCGAACCTGGGCCTTCTATACTGGGAGCACAGAGTCTTAGTCACTGGACCACTAGGGAAGTCCCTCTTACCAGCAGATCACTGTCCAGATCACCTACCAGTACACTTCTTCAGAGTGGTATTTTGAACACCAAATTCTAGGGTATGATTCCATTAATCTAAACTTGTAAATGGTCCCCCTTTGCCTATGGGGGACTTCCCTGGTGGCTCAGTTGGTAATGAGGGAGATCTGGGTTCAGTCCCGGGATGGGGAAGATCCCCTGGAGGAGGGAACAGCTACCCACTCCAGTATTCTGGCCTGGAGAATTCCAGGGGCTGTATAGTCCATGGGATCGCAAAGAGTCGGACAAAACTGAGCGACTTTCACTCACTTGCTTATGGGTTAGGCCCTAAGATGCTGAGCTACTGATTTTGGAAATGTTAGTTCTAGTCACCTCTCTTGTTTTATTTCCTTGGAAAATATCTACTATATAAGTATCTACTAACCTAAGCATCACCTCCTGCCTAAGCCTTTTTAAAATCCTGGTGTTCCAGGTAGACAGGAACATTGTTTTCCTTTGTATGCCCACTGGGCTTTGAGTATTGAGACAATGTCCTATACAATTTTTCATACCTTTTTACTTCTAGTACAGTTTGGGCCACTAGCAAGGGCTTTAGAAAAGTGTACTAAGAAAATACTGACTGTTAATAGGAAGAGGTAAATTGACAAGGAAAGCTTTTCTAAAGGAGACAAACACAAAGCTGGGAGGATACGAAAGGAAGCACATGGAGGTATGACTTATTGTATTGGGCTGGCCAAAAAGTTCATTTGGGTTTTTTCTATAACAGCTTATAGAAAAACCCAAACAAACTTCCTGGCCAATTCAATATTATATACAGAGGATAAACCCCAGTGGACTTGTCTACAATAGATATGTCTTCTAGAGAAACAATGGAATTGGGATACTGTTAAATCCCCTATCTAACCACAGAACCACATCTTTTTGTTTTCCATAACAAAATCATAATCCTAAATAATTGCAAAGATAATTAAGATTTCCCCCGATTGTCTATTGCAAATTTCCCCCTGATTGTCCTATGATCTCAACCAAGACTTGGCCTACAGAATTTCTGTTGAGACATCATATTTCACAATGGCAAATAAATTTTTCCAAGAAAATAGGTGGTAACTTGTCTTTTGAAGGCACCAAGAAATTGCTAAAACTTATCTAGCTGAGCACTCTTTCCTTATAGCTGTTGATTTTGGTTAGCTGCGCAGAATGACTGTTTGTTTTGGCTAATTCTTAATTCATTTTCTCTGGAAAACTTTTCATTTTAGAACCTGTTTTGGACCTACAACCCAATCTGTGGGACGTAGATTAAAGGCATGTAAGTCTAAGTAGAGATAGTGAAGTAGTTGATGAATATACCTACATATCAAACATCGTAACTAATTAGAAGACTCCAATGTGTGGTGCTAGTAGTAAAGAACCTGCTTGCCAATGCAGGAGACATGAGACTTGGGTTCGACCCCTGGGTCAGGAAGATCCCCTGGAGCAGGGCATGGCAACCCACTCCAGTATTCCTGCCTGGAGAATCCCATGGACAGAGGAGCCTGGCGGGGTACAGTCCACGGTGTCACAAAGAGTCAGACGAGACTGAGGCAACTTAGCACACATGCACGTGTGAAAAGTGCATTTTTAAATGCACATGACACATTTAATATATTTTTTATTCATTTAAAAGGGAATGATTTTATAGCTGCCTTCTCTCAGTATATTCTATGGCAATCAATGAATCCTAAAACTACAAAACTATTGTGTTAACCTTGTGGAGCAGGATCTGTAATATCCTTCAGTATTATAAGGTGATACAGACTAAAATATCAGCTACCATACAGTTAGAGACTAAGGTTTAGAGCCATATGGCTTCTTAAATCTTGTTCATTTTTCTACCTTATTCACAAACCATCTAACAAAATCCTAAACAATTACTTTCCTTTTTTCCCCTCATTTTATCTGTCTTTGTGTTCCTTACTTTCTCCTCCTTTGGCACAAAAGTCTGAGAATTCAGTACCACATTAAGTAGGTTATTCCATGCCTCACTCTGAACTCTTCCTTTTCTCCTTCCAAAACCTATTCCTCCTGAGTGGTTTCCATACCAGTTGACAGTAACTCTCTCTCTCCCAGTTACTGTCCCTTAAAACCTTGTAATGTTCTTGGCTCACAAATCCTCTTTGTTCTCTCTCTAACCACACTCAGAAATCTGCTCTCTTCTCACTATCTCCACAACTAACATGCTGCTGCTGTTAAGTCATTTCAGTCAAGTTCGAATCTGTGCGACCCCATAGGCAGCAGCCCACCAGGCTCTGCTGTCCCTGGGATTCACCAGGCAAGAACACTGGAGTGGGTTGCCATTTCCTTCTCCAATGCATGAAAGGGAAAAGTGAAAGGGAAGTTGTTCAGTCGTGTCCAACTCTTTGAGACCCTGTCAACTGCAGCCTACCAGGCTCCTCCATCCATGGGATTTTCCAGGCAAGAGTACTGGAGTGGGGTGCCATTGCCTTCTCCGAACTAACATGCTAGCGTGAGCCAAATAGGGATATAAGCTGACTCAACTGAAAATCCAAAATTTAAAAGATAAAGATTATATAAGACAAATTATATGTGATAATTATATAGATAAAATTTTTATAGAGCAAAAATCAAGATTTTTCTACTTCTATAACATAGGTTTAAGTTAACTTCACCATTTACTAAAGTGCAACAGTTAATAAAGCTTCATAGATTTAATTAATACTGAGGCTGAAATTGGGCTTCTCAGGCAGTGCTAGTGGTAAAGAACCCTTCTGTCAATGCAGGAGACTTACGGACATGGGTTCAATCCCTCAGTCAGGAAGATCCCCTGGAGGACAGCATGGCAACCCACTCCAGTATTCTTGCCTGGAGAATCCCATGGACAAAGGAGCCTGGAAGTCTATAGTCCATAGGGTCACAGAGTCAGACACCACTGAAGTGACTTAGCATTCATCCATGGGGCTGAAATTATAGTTACATTTGGAGATCCCATTAAATTTAAGCATTGTCTTCTCTATAAATTTAAAAAGTAACTAAGTATAAAATCAATCCTAAAGGAAATTTATTTAGGAAATCAATCCTAAAGGAAATCAGTCCTGAATATTCATTGGAAGTATTGGAAGCTCTAATACTTTGGCCTCTTGATCCGAAGAGTCAACTCATTGGAAAAGACCCTGATGCTGGGAAAGATTGAAGACAGGAGGAGAAGGGGATGCCAGAGGATAAGAGGGTTGGATGGCATCACTGACTCAATGGACATGATTCTAAGCAAGCTCTGGGAGTTGGTGATGGACAAGGAAGCCTGGCGTGCTGCAGTCCATGCAGTTGGAAAGAGTCAGACACCACTGAGCAACTGAATTGAACTGAAGTATAAGATAGAAGGAAAAAATAGTTATGCTTCATTTTAACTGTAGCCTTGCCTAAATTTTCCTATGGTTGTGGTACCTGTTGCTTTAATATACCTGCAATGGACTGAGTGTGCCCCTCCCCTAAAACTAATATGTTGAAACCTTCATTCCAATATAATAGTATTTGGAGGTGGGGCCTTTGGGAAGTAATTACATCATGAGGGTGGAGTTCTCATGAACAGAATTAGTGCCTTAAATGAAGAGGACAGACAGCTAAGAAGCTGTCCTGTCGTATGAGAATAGTGAGCAGTCTGCAGTCCAGGAGATGGTTCTCATTAGAATCTGACCCTGCTGACACCCTGATCTCAGACTTTTTGCCCCCAGAATGATGTGAAATAAGTCACCTAGTCTATGGTACTTTGTTTTAGTAGCCTGAATTGACCAAGACAATTTCCAGGACTGAGCATAGGCTCTCTAACATATTCAATAATGAACTAGGGAAAGCCCTAGTGGTCTGTGGTTAGGACTCAGTGTTTTCACTTCTGGGGACCAAGTTCAGTCCCTGGTTTGGGAACTAAGAGCCCACAAGCCCTGAGCCACAGCTTAAAAAATTAATAATAATAATAATAATAAACTAAAAGTAAAGTAAGTCTTTTGCTCTTACAGACTTGCTTAATTAGTTGGGGTCTCATGGACCCCAATTTTAAAATCTGCTTAAAACAAATTCCATGTACATTTTAAGACCTTGTGCAAGCAAGAGGAGAGTAGAGTGTTGAGAGAAAAACTCCTCCAACCTAGAACTCTGAATCCTGTAAAATTACGCACCCAAAGTGAAGGAGAAATACTTCCCAAGAAAAATAAATATTTGGGGACTTTTTTGCCAAAAGACTTGCCTTGTGGAAAATGTTAAAAGAAATTGTTTAGAAGAAAAGGAATGTAATATAGGTCAGAAACTCAGATCTATATAACGAAAGGTAGAGCACTAGAGAAACATTAAGTGAAGGAGAAACAAAAATTTTTATTTTTCTTATCCTTGATCTATCGGATAACATCTTGTTCAGAATAATACAGCAGCAATATGTTCAATGATAATAGCTTATGTTTAAGTAATATATGATAGCAATGATCTGAGGAATGGAAGAAGACATTTGGTTTTGTTATAAAGTAGTTCAGATCAGATCAGTCGCTCAGTCCTGTTCGACTCTTTGCGACCCCATGAATCACAGCACGCCAGGCCTCCCTGTCCATCACCAACTCGCGGAGTTCACTCAGACTCACGTCCATCGAGTCAGTGATGCCATCCAGCCATCTCATCCTCTGTCGTCCCCTTCTCCTCCTGCCTTCAAGCCCTCCCAGCATCAGAGTCTTTTCCAATGAGTCAACTCTTCGCATGAGGTGGCTAAAGTACTGGAGTTTCAGCTTTAGCATCATTCCTTCCAAAGAAATCCCAGGGCTGATCTCCTTCAGAATGGACTGGTTGGATCTCCTTGCAGTCCAAGGGACTCTCAAGAGTCTTCTCCAACACCACAGTTGAAAAGCATCAATTCTTCGGCACTCAGCTTTCTTCACAGTCCAACTCTCACATCCATACATGACCACAGGAAAAATCATAGCCTTGACTAGACGAACCTTTGTTGGCAAAGTAATGTCTCTGCTTTTGAATATGCTATCTAGGTTGGTCATAACTTTCCTTCCAAGGAGTAAGCGTCTTTTAATTTCATGGCTGCAGTCACCATCTGTAGTGATTTTGGAGCCCAGAAAAATAAAGTCTGACACTGTTTCCACTGTTTCCCCATCTATTTCCCATGAAGTGGTGGGACCGGATGCCATGATCTTCGTTTTCTGAATGTTGAGCTTTAAGCCAACTTTTTCACTCTCCACTTTCACTTTCTTTCTTTTTTTTTTAATTTTATTTTATTTTTAGACTTTACATAATTGTTTTAGTTTTGCCAAATATCAAAATGAATCCACCACAGGTATACATGTGTTCCCCATCCTGAACCCTCCTCCCTCCTCCCTCCCCATACCATCCCTCTGGGTCATCCCAGTGCTCTAGCCCCATGCACTTTCACTTTCATCAAGAGGCTTTTGAGTTCCTCTTCACTTTCTGCCATGGACTACCCTTAAAACTGTGCAGTGTTATTTGAAAGCAGACTTGGATTAATTGTAATGTGTATTGCAAACTCTATGGCAATCACTAAAAATATATATAAAGTAATGCTTAAAATTCTCCAAGCCAGGCTTTAGCAATATGTGAACCATGAACTTCCAGATGTTCAAGCTGGTTTTAGAAAAGGCAGAGGAAGCAGAGATCAAATTGCCAACATCTGTTGGATCATCAAAAAAGCAAGAGAGTTCCAGAAAAACATCTATTTCTGCTTTATTGACTATGCCAAAGCCTTTGACTGTGTGGATCACAACAAACTGTGGAAAATTCTGAGAGAGATGGAAATACCAGACCACGTGACCTGCAGACCATGTGACCTGCCTCTTGAGAAACCTGTATGCAGGTCAGGAAGCAACAGTTAGAACTGAACATGGAACAACAGACTGGTTCCAAATAGGAAAAGGAGTACATCAAGGCTGTATATTGTCACCCTGCTTATTTAACTTATATGCAGAGTACATCATGAGAAATGCTGGGCTGGATGAAGCACAAGCTGGAATCAAGACTGCCAGGAGAAATATCAATAACCTCAGATATGCAGATGACACCACCCTTATGGCAGAAAGTGCAGAAGAACTAAAGAGCCTCTTGATGAAAGTGAAAGAGGAGAGTGAAGAAGTTCGCTTAAAACTCAACATTCAGAAAACTAAGATCCTGGCATCCAGTCCCATCACTTCATGGCAAATAGATGGGGAAACAGTGGTTGACTTAATTTTTCTGGGCTCCAAAATCACTGCAGATGGTGCCTGCAGCCATGAAATTAAAAGACATTTACTCCTTGGAAGGAAAGTTATGACCAACCTAGAGAGCATATTAAAAAGCAGAGACATTACTTTGTCAACAAAGGTCTGTCTAGTCAAGGCTATGGTTTTTCTAGTAGTCATGTATGGATGTGAGAATTTTACTTTAAAGGAAGCTGAGCACTGAAGAATTGATGCTTTTGAACTGTGGTGTTGGAGAAGACTCTTGAGAGGCCCTTTGACTGCAAGGTGATCCAACCAGTCCATCCTAAAGGAGATCAGTCCTGGGTGTTTATTGGTAGGACTGATGTTGAAGCTGAAACTCCAATACTTTGGCCACCTTATTTGAAGAGCTGACTCATTTGAAAAGACCTTGATGCTGGGAAAGATTGAGGGCCGGAGGAGAAGGGGACAACAGAGGATGAGATGGTTGGATGGCATCACCAACTCAGTGGACATGGGTTTGGGTAGACTCTGGGAGTTGGTGATGGACAGGGAGGCCTGGCGTGCTGTGGTTCATGGGGTCTCAGAGAGTCAGACATGACTGAGCAACTGAACTGATGATGATGATATATAAAAAGAAATATAATTGTATGCTGATAAAGGAAAGAAAATGGAATCTAATAAATGGTCAGCTAAAACCACAGAAGACAGAAAAGAATGGAATACAAAAATAGGAATAAAGAAGGGTAAAAACCAGTAACAAATATGGTAAGTGTTAATCCAGTTCTATCGATTATTACTTAAAATGGTTTGAATGCACCAATTGAAAGAGATTGTTAGAGTGAATCAAGAAATAAGGCCCAACTACATATTGCCTGAAAGAAACCTACTTAAAATATAAAACTGTGTGCTATGTGCTTAGTTGCTTAGTCGTGTCTGACTCTTGTGACCGCATAGACTGTAGCCTGCCAGGCTCCTCTGTCCATGGGATTCTCCAGGCAAGAATACTGGAGTGTGTTGCCCTTTCCTTCTCCAGGGGATCTTCCTGACCCAGGAATTGAACCTGGGTCTCCTGCATTGCAGGCAGACTCTCTACTGAAAGCTATGAGGGAAGGCCCAAGGATAAAAATACACGAAGGTTAAAAATAAAAGGACAGAGAAAAACATACAGTGTTAACTCTGATAAAAATTAAGTGGGAAATACTATATTAATTTCAGACAGAACCAATTTCAGAGAAAATAAAATTGTCAGGGATAAAGAAAGTCATTACATAATAATAAGGAATCACTTCTCCAAGAGAACATAACAATCTTTAATGTATATGTGCCTATTGACACAGTGCCAGAAAGTATTAGTCAAAAACTGATAGAATGGCAAGAACAAAATAGATCTATCCACTATAGTAGTTGGAGACTTCAGCATCTCCTCTGTCAGAAATGGACAGATCTAGCATGTGTAAAATCAGTAAGGATATAGTTGAGTTCAACAGCATCATCAGTCAAGGGAACAGTGTTGATATCTATAGAGCACTTTATTCAATGATAACAAAACACACATTTTTCTCAAGCTCATATGGAACATTCACCAATATAGACCACATTCATGGCCGTAAAACATACCTTAACAAATACAAATGATAGAAATTATATATTCTCAGACAATGATGGAATTGAACTAAATATTAATCACAGAAAATTACCTGGATACCCCCAAATACTACTATATTAGACAATACACTTCTAAAGAACATGGAGGACAAAGAAAAAACTCTCAAGAGAAATTAAAATATATTTTGAAATAAATAAAAATTAAAATATAACTTTATTCCTGTGCTAGGGGAGAATCTATCATAATCTGGCACTAAATTTTATGTAATAGAAATGAAGGGATCAGTGGCTCTTTGGAAGCAAAAAGGTGCAGCAAAGGGTCTCTGTGCTGGGAGTCAGAGGATGAGGTCCTCATCTGGTTGGGGCGTGGTGAGTCACACAACCAAGGGCAGATCCTAGTTTCACATCTGTATAATTAAAAGGCTCAGTAGCTCTTTGAGGTCTCACTTTCTGAAATTTTATTACTTTATTTAGGACCTTAGCCCACCTGTAGGCTCCTCTGTTCATGGAATTCTCCAGGCAAGAATACTGGAGTGGATAGCCATTCTCTGCTCCAGGGGTTCTTCTCAGCTCAGAGGCTGAACCCTGGTCTCTTGCATTTCAGGCACATTTCTTACTATCTAAGCCACCAGAAAAGCCTCAAGAAAGTTGCAACACAAATTTTCAAGAATTTTAATTGACTCTGAAGGAAAAAAAAAAGAGTTTTATTAGATTTGTATGGTTGTAACATATGACTACAAACTTGGTAGCTTCAAACAATAAAAATTTATTCTCTTTGAAGATCAGAAATCTCAAATCAGTTCCTCCAGGCTATAGTCAAGATGATGGAATGGCTAGTCCTTGATGGAGGCTATGGAGGAGAATCCATTTTATTACTTTCTCCTGCTCCTCAAAGCTCCCTGCATTCCTTGTGCATTCCTCATGCATCACTCCAATGTCTTGCCTTCATCATTGTATCTCCTACATGTGTAGTCAAATCTCCCTCTGCTTCTCTCTCATATAAAGATGCTTGTGATTATATTTAGGGCCCAACAGAATAATCCAGGATAATCTCTCCATCTCAAGATCCTTAATTTAATCACTTCTGTAAATTCTCTTTTGCCTTTTAAGGTAACATTCATAGGTTCCCAGGATTAAGATTTAGATATCTTTGGGGGTTATTTTCCAGTCTACTACAAGAACCATTCCAAGAATCCAATAAATGAAGTCATATTGAAGTCAGTAGAGAGAGGATAGAGGTCTGTTGGCATGAACAGACTTTATTTAAAAGTCAGTAGAATTTAACCTGTCACAGTAGGATAAAATTAACATCTGATTAAATATAGTGCTAACTATGAATAAAGGAATATGGAAAATAGACTTTCTCTTATATTATTTTTGGTAGTGTAAATAGTTACAGCCTTTTTTGGGAAAGATAATTTGGCAATGTTTACCTAAAATGTATAATAATGTTTGATCCACTCATTCCACTGTTTTAATTTTATCTACCCATATATCAGTAAAAAGTACAACTGCTTTTAAATTCAAAGATGTTGACTGTAACTTCGTTTGTAGTAGCAAAACTTAGAGAATTCAATTTACCATTGCTAGAGAGCTGGCTTAATAAATTTTAGTATGAATATACAAAGGAGCATCCTTTGGCTATGAAATAATGCAATGAAAAGAGTTACAAGGTATATTATTACATAATGAAGTTAAGGTGCAGAAAATAAAAATATACAGAAAAAGTATATTATGATCTATTTTGTGTAAAAATATAGGTTATTTATAAATTGCAATGGGCATAATTTTATTTCTGGAAACATGAGAAACTATCAATAGTAATTTCCCTTGAGAAGAGGGACTCTAGGGAAGAAAGAATGTGTTTCCTTTCTGCCTTATATCTTTTCTGTTTAGTTTAAAGTTTCTAGATATGAGTATATGTATTACAGTTTTTTTAAGTGCAACCTCTGATATCAGTCTGCCACAATTTGAAGTGGTACAAATGAGATAACTACCTCTCTGTGCCACTGTTTCTACAACTTTAAAATGGGGATACTAAGAGTATTTCATTCACAGACTTGTTAAAAGGATTAAACAAGAAATGCATCTTTCTTTCAAAGGGTTAATGAAATGCATCTAAAGCATTCAAAACAGTGTTTGCATATTTCAAGTTTCTAAAATATTATGTTACGTCATATTCCTTTTATTTACCCAAAGTGAAAAATATTGTTTAAGCAGAACTATAAGACATTTTTGTGTCTTCTGAACACTTTCTGTATTTAAATGAAAGCCTAATAAGTGCTATTAAATATATAGAAAAAAAGAAAGAAAGTGAAGTCGCTCAGTTGTGTTTGACTGTTTGCGACCCTATGGACTGTAGCCTACCAGGCTTCTCCGTCCATGGGATTTTCTAGGCAAGAATACTGGAGTGGGTTACCATTTCCTTCTCCAATTAAATATATATATACACACATATAGAGAGAGAGAATAAATTAGCAGGAGTCTTGACAGTTTAGAGAATTTTGGAGGTTTTTTAACAGAATAAGCTCATAGCATGAAAGAACACAGATAAAACTTTCCTAGTCTTTGGTTTTTACAAAGCATTTTCAGGGATCACTTAATGTTTTAGCTTTAGGAGGTACCCTGCCAATGGAACACAGGTAAATTGAAAGACAGGATGTATCAAATGGGCAATTCAGATAGGAAGTAACTGGGTCCTGACTAGGTGGTGGAAGCAAGGGAGACAGAATTGGAGAGACCGGGACCTTAGTTAAAAGAAAAGGATGAGTCACGAATTTCTAGTATGGGATTGTGTTAGGAGGGTAGTATTAGCAATGCAGAGGAAGTTGAGTGACAGGTAGGAAGGTAGGGACTAGTGTTTGGGACTCAGCCATGGGATCATACTTAGTTTGAACAGAATACTGTTATTGAGAGGTTATATAATTAGAAATTCGTAAAATATAAAAGCAAATGAATCAAATAAAATTTTAGAGCAAGAGATCTTTATTGTAAAACAAAATGTCTTTTTATGTGTCTCTTGGAGTTGATTACATTGATCTGATGTTTTGAAAATCTCAGGTGTGGCTATTAGGTGGAACTGCTCAGTTATATCCAGGCTTCCCAGGTGGCGTAGCAGTAAAGAACCTGCCAGCCAATGGTGGAGACAAGGGTTCAATCACTGGGTCGGGAAGATCCCCTAGAGAAGGAAATGTCATCCTACTCCAGTATTCTTGCCTGGAAAATTCCATGGACAAGATGCCTGGTGGGTTGCAGTCCACAGGACATGACTGAGCACACACCCCACACTGGAGTGGGTTGCCATTTCCTTCCCCAATACATGAAAGTGAAAAGTGAAAGTGAAGTCGCTCAGTTGTGTCCGACTCTTCACAACCCCATGGACTGCAGCCTACCAGGCTCCTCCATCCATGGGATTTTCCAGGCAAGAGTACTGGAGTGGGGTGCCATTGCATTCTCCACAGTAGTAACATATTACCTGTCATTTAACTGCTTTGCTTCTCCCTTTCCTCATACATAAAATGGGGGTAATAATGTTATTTAATTTATAGGGTTGTTGTATTAAAAAAGATAATATTTGTAAAATGCTTAGATGTGATCATGCTCAATATATTGTAATGAGGGTGAGAATGCATCCAGGTGGAGGTGTTTATTCCTACTACCTTCTGTGTGTAGACTCGAACCAATCATCTAAATAGTCCAGACACATTTACTATATACTCTATTTCAGTTGTTGTAGTGAGTAGGGAAACAGGATTTTGAAGATTCAAGAATCACTGTCCTCAGACAAAGATGAGTAAAGTGCAAACCAACTGCCGGCTTTTCTCCTTTCCTTGACAGATATAATAATGACAAGTGATTCTGTTACCTAACTTGAACCTGAGCCATCAACTTCCTGTAAAGTAAGTGTTCACTGTTAAACCAAAATTTTTTCATTCGGGGGCTTTCTGTGGAGGGCTGATAATTAATATGAGTATGTTTTATGCAATTATCCAGATGTATGGGCAGCTCAAAGTCAAGGACAGGTTTCTGATCCTTGTCACTGGAATTTGGCTGTTTGATCTCCACCCAAAGTTACAGGAAAAGAAACTTAGCAAAACCTGAAGAAGATTAAGACAAGAGAAGAGGAGAGAGAATTTTTCCCTTTAAAAACTAACTGTATGTGATTCTTCCTCACCCTTACTGAAATTTCTTGCATGTACAATTCCAAAGAACAGACATTCAGACCCCCAAATTTGCGGAAGAACCAAAGAA
Source organism: Bos indicus (assembly GCF_029378745.1). Lineage (NCBI taxonomy): Eukaryota > Metazoa > Chordata > Mammalia > Artiodactyla > Bovidae > Bos > Bos indicus. The sequence continues at coordinate 18,598,097 of NC_091773.1, read as the reverse complement.
CATAAATTCTTATTTGTTGACAAGGAGATGAGTAAATCCATTCCAGCTAGTTCTTTGCATATGAAAGAACTCAATAGAGCAATCCTAATAAAGCACTTACATATGCACGTGTGTTTGTACAGCTATACGAATGTGCAAATAAGTATATAAGTATAAAAGTAAGAGACTGTTCTAGTCCTTTCTATATCTTCTATCTCTCATTCTATTTTGTCTGAAATGACAGAGTTGCTGAGTTTTCTTGTACAGTTTCGGCATGGGCTTCCCTGGTGTCTCAGCGGTAAAGAATCCACCTGCCAACGCAGGAGATGCACGTTCAATCCCCGAGTCGAGAAGATCCCCTGAAGGAAAAAATGGCAACCCTCTCCAGTATTCTTGCCTGAGGAATCTCATGGACAGAGGAACCTGGTGGGCTACCGTCCAAGGGGTCACAGAAGAGTCAGACAGGACTTAGCAACTAAGCAACAGTATTTCCTGACTCCTAGGCAGGCAAGCAGACATTCATACTAACAGTTTTGATGGCATATGTCTCCATCAAAACCAATTATAAAAGTATGAATATCTGAATATCATTTGACCCTCTATCATACTGCTAGAAATGACCCATTACCATACTAGTAGGGATGCAAACAAGTCTTCCGTTAGAAATCAAGAGATGGATGTCTCAGGTCTGCTTCTTCTGTAAAAGAGTGCCGGGGACCAGCCCCGGCTGATCCAGGGTATTCGAAGGAGAGACGGCATAGGCGAGGATCAGGATACAATAGCTTCAATTAGATATTAATTAAAGATATAAAGAGTAATAGAATAAGGATAGCTCAGTAGGAAAATTCAGTGGAGAAAAGAGGCTAAGTAGCTTGGTTTACGCGGGAGACCAATAAAACTTCAAGACAAGAAGTTTGCACCACTTACGTAGGCCGCAGGCGTCCTTCCGTTCTCCCGAAGGAGAGGAGACACTGAGGCCTCCCCGGTCGGACCTTAGAAGCCCAGGCATAATTAGTAAGCATGGTGGGTTCCGCGCTCCAGATGGAGACTCAGCCAGAGTGAGAGAGAGAGCGACATGGGGAGACCAGTATTTCGAGAAACTGATCCCCATTCTTTATTTTCCAGAGTCTGTTTTTATACACTGAGATGTTATACAAAAGTCACGCGGGGTCAGCAGTCCTGACTTTTATCAAAGTCAGGTGCTTCATACAAATGTATACAGAGGTCTTAGAGGTGTTACATCATCTTCTGGCCAGGGGGGCCTGCTGACAATTTACGACCCTCTCCTTGTGACAGCGGTCAGTCAATCAGGACACTTATTTCTCCAGGGCTGATTATTCTCAAAACAGACGCCACCCAAGTAAAGTTACATTCCTACAGGGTGAGGGTGTAGTGGGTTTTAGTTAAGGAAAGAATTTACTTAGCCTAAGGTCTAACGTGATTAATATCAAAGGTTAATACTTATTTCTTCTATATATTCATTAATGTGTGTAAGGGCAGGGGATGTGGAGACTTAGCAACAAACATTGGCTCAACAAATGAAAAACCCTTCACCAATACAATTTCTAATCAGCCCATTATACTTATACTAATAGTTTTCTAACTTTTCTAAGGAACCTGTTTTTAGAAGGTTTAAAGCATCCCGTGCCTCTCACGGTTGGGAGGCTGTGAGCAATCACATGTGGCCGGACGAGCCTGTCAGGCAGGCTAGAGAACCTTCAGAGGAGTTTGTAGGTTAAAACACTCTTGTCACACCCAAGAGTTTTTATTGACTGGAGCTCTAGGTTAACTCCTTCTCCGAAAGAGGTGGTGGGGGACAGCCCCCCGTAAAGTCAGAGGTGTAGGTAAGAGCACAAAGTAGTAAAGTAGGCAGGCTCTGGTTATGGGGGTAGATGCTCGAGGCTTTCCAGGGGGACTCCTGAGGCTCGATCCTGCCTTTGCGTATGTCGAGCCTCCTTCCTCATGACCTTTGTCACGGGCGGAGTACCTCACTCTGGCCCCCAACAAAAGAGGGTCAGCAATGAATCTCTCCTAAGTTTTTCCCAAAGTGTGTGATCTCTTCTCCCTTCACTATTCCACTTCATCCCAATCCAAACCTTAATATTTTCTAATATTTATTTAGAGTATCAGCACACATGTTTGAGGCAGACAGATATGAGGCAAGCTTTCTTTTTTCAAGTGCTGAGAGGGTAGATAAAGAATTATGGTAATGAGGAAATGTGCCAAAACACAGTTTAGGAAACTCTTTCTCAGTATTACCCAATCAATAGAGAGATTCTGAAAACATGTTTGAAACAGATGTCAGTGGTGAGTATAATGAAATAATACCAAAACGCAAAGAATTTCACGTCCAAATCAAACAGCGGTAAATGTACATTTACACAAACCCGTATTTTAAAAGTCACATTTTCATCAACTCTTATTCTAAGTCAGGGTAGAACATCACCCCCACATTCTTCACCCACTTCTCACAGCCATACTACCAGAGAAATACCAGGAGAAAAGGAAGAATGAGGGAAAGCAGCAGATTTAGGTGTCACTGTCTGGTTAATTGCCCACAGTACCTTGGCTTTCTCCAGTTATTCCTCGTTTCGGAAATGGGAGACCATAGTAAAAGGAAAACAGTATGATTTGTTCCTAATCATGAAAAGCAACTCCTTTTTTCTCTCCCTTCCTTATTAATGCCATATGGAAAATTTATCAGTTTTTTTTTCTTATGGGTAAAAGAACTAAGGATGTGGGTGATTATGAAAATATGCTCTGCATGTAGATCTTCTTTTTAAGTGAATAAAATTTTAAAATGTATTTATTTTGCTAAATTGGACAATCATTGATATTTAGTAAATGTCGTTAATTGTTCAATGCTAATATGACAAGATTTTTAAGTTAATGTTGATCTTTTAGAAAATGAAATATTACTAACCAGCTCATATTCCTGGAGAGAAACCACAGTGAGCACAAGGTGTGGAGACACATTGAATTCCAAAACTTTTTTTCATAACAAAAGTTTCTCAACATTTATGAAGCTTTGACTATGAGCCAGAGTTTAACTCTTACGGACACATCACTTAATCTTCACAATAGCTTTAGCAAGTAGATTCAGTGATTCCTATTTGATCAACAAGGAAACTGAGATACACATCACACAGGTACTAAGTGATGGAGTTGAGGTCTCAGCATCAGGAGTTCCCTGGGGACTAGATCACTGACTGGAAATAGAGAAAACCATATTTTAGGAGTAAAAGAACACAGCAGTCTTTCTCGGCTTATAGAGAAAGTACAGACTATCTCTCTTGCATTGAATGACAATAAATCTCTGGTTAAAGAGTGTGCTTCTCATTCATTTTAATCCAGGTTTCTCAACCTCAATCTTGGGTCAGAAAATTCTTTGTTGTAGGGCTATTCTGTGTCCCGTAGAATGTTTACAGCATTACTTAAGTGCCAGTAGCAGCCCCTCCGCCCAAGTTGTGACATCCAAGAACATCTCCAGACATTTCCAAATGTCTCCTTGGAGGCAAAATCACCTCTTTTGAGAATCACTGCTTGAATCAATCAAAGCATTCACTTTTCTCTGTACCTCTGCTGTCAAACTTCATGAGGTTGACTCAGAAAATACTGAATTATGCAAGTCTGTGAAATCATATTGTTTGTATGTCCATTTCATGTGTGTGTTAGTTGCTCAGTCATGTCCGACTCTTTGCAACCCATGGACTGTAGCCCAACAGGCTACTCTGTCCATAGGATTTCCCAGGTAAGAATACTGGAGTGGGTTGCCATTCCCTTTCCAGGGGATCTTTCCAACTCCAGGAATTGAACCTGGGTCTCTGGCAATCCAGGCAGATTCTTTACCATCTGAGCTACCAGGGACATGTCTAATTTTCAGAATATTTCAATGAGTACCTTACTATAAAATATATACGAAAAGTATTTTAAATCCCATTTCAAGTAAGAACATTGAAACACAAATAGCTGAAAGGAAGCATCGAGTTTGGTACAAAGAACTCAAAACAGAGAACAAAATTTGAATTTTACACCTGCAAACGCATTAGAAGACCCTCAGGAAGTCTCCAATGTTTAGTCTCAGTTTTCCTCATCTGTCAAGTGAGAATAATAATCCTTATTATCTCTCACAAATCTCTTAGATGAACCAAGTCAAAGATGATGTAAAAGTACAAAGTATACTTATTACTGTTGGTTTGCCAATGGTCAGCCAGAAAAGTAAGGGCTGAACCGAAGCTGAAATATCACAACTAGTATTCTCTTTCCTTAGCCGAAATGTGACAAATATGCGGGTCCCGCTCCCTTAACTCTGCAGATATTGCTAATTAATCACAGATCTCGTTCCCAGAGTGATCCCAGAACTTCTCAGTAACACACTCCAGACAGCTATAAACTGCAGGTCAGATTTTGAACTTGAAAGCTAACCTATTGGTTCCTTTTATATGAGATAATGCTGCTACTTGGTTCTGAATCCTTCAAAGATCAGTTACTTTATGCCTTCTTGTTTCCATAAAATGTTGGTATATTTTATTAATATATATTAAATTTTAACAGGGAAGTCAAATCAATTGACAAATCCAACATTTACCTTAGGCTTTCCAAACGTATGTGAGTGATAGTCGCTCAGTGGTGTCCTAATTTTTGCGACCCCATGGACTGTAGCCTGCCAGTTTCCTCTCTCTGTCCATAAATTCTCCAGGCAAGAATACTGGAGTGGGTTGCTGTTTCCTTCTCCAAACATATAGCCTGTGATAAATCAGAAGCCTCAAGCCTCATTTAGGATGCAGGCATTGGCACAACAGTTCTGAAACTGTGGAGGGTAACTGACACACTTGGAGAGCTTGTTGAAACAGATTGCTGGGCTCAACCTCAGGATCTGACTCAGTGGGTCTTTGAAAGGGGGCTTCAGAACTTACATTTCTAACATGTTCTCAATGATGCTGATACTGCTGGTCCAGGGACCACGTCTTGGAAACTACTACACTAGTAAAAGACAACCGCTTTAGACCAAGAGGACCTTGCCTTGAGACATTCTTCTGGTTTTTATAATTTCTGTCATCTGGATGGAAAATTCTAGGCTTTCCTAATCTTGAGGTTAGTGCTTTGTAAAGTGGCTCATGAAGCCTGACATGCTTACCTCAGAGTTGTTTTGAAGATTAAATTACATAGAGGACATGGAAGATTCTTACAAATGGCAAACGCTTAGATGAGTAAATGCTTGTCAGTGCTTTTGCTGTTATTTGGAGAAGGTGCCTTTTTAGCCTGGAAGTGCAACCAGCTATTTATGGACCCACTTCCTCCTGGGCAGTTGACCAGCTTTCTCTCCTCTCCTATGGCCATAGGCCAACTGCCCCAAGGAGCTGCATGAAAAATGTCGGGTGTCTCTGTAGTATTCCCACATATTTGTCAGACTTCACCAGAGTCTAAGTGAAGGAAATGCTTTCAGAATGTTCTGGATGTTTGGCCCAAGGCATTGTTCCCCTTTACTAGTCTATAGGGACTAAAGGGAGTCTGTCAATCAGAGATGAACTAGGGTGGAACCATCAGCCATTGGCAGTTACTCCTCAGAGATTTGCTTGTGACTCATGTCAGCAACTTGCCAGGGAGAAGGGAAGAAAATTATCTGGAAAACACCCTTAATAAAACTGAAACGAATATTCTGGGAAAGAGAGGAAAAATTGAAACTTAAGACGAAACAAAGTTAAGTTCCCCCAAAGATCCCCATCCGTGTCTTCTGATTTTTTTTCACTGACAGTAGAAAGAACCCAAATCTTGACTCTCTGATTCCTGACTCTGACACTTTATTGACTATAACTGTCACTAATGTGATGAACAGAAACTAATTTATTCCCCAGTCAACTGTCTCTTTCAATTTAATATAATTCAGTTAGTTTCCTGTCAATGACACTTTTCAGAACCTCATTTCTTTTTTTTTTTTTTTCCCCAGGAGAGACTGTCCAGTGGGAAGAAGAGAATGAAGATCGTCCCAGGGTTTTCTTTCAAAGAAAATACAGCAAGATGTGAAGAAACCAAATATGGTCATTGAGTCTACCTTCTGCCCATAAATGGTAGTGATGTAGCTATTTCTCCAACACTATCTCTGAGGGTGCAACAGATAAAGAATCACTAAGAGAGCCTTTGTGTTAGTCACTTAGTCGTGTCCAACTCTTTGCAACTCATGGACTGTAGCCCACCAGGCTCCTCTGTCCATGGGATTTCCCAGGCAAAAATACTGGAGTGGGTAGCTATTCCTTTCTCTAGAGGACCTTCCCAACCCAGGGATCAAACCTGGGTCTCCGTCATTGCAGGCAGATTCTTTACTGTCTGAACCACTAGCCTTTATTTTTTTTAATATAAATTTATTTATTTTAATTGGAGGTTAATTACTTTACAATATTGTATTGGTTTTGCCATACATCAACATGAATCTGCCACAGGTATACACGTGTTCCCCATCCCAAACCCCACTCCCTCCTCCCTCCCCATACCATCCCTCTGGGTCGTCCCAGTGCACCAGCCCCAAGCATCCAGTATCATGCATCGAACCCAGACTGGCAATTCATTTCATATATGATATTATACATGTTTCAATGCCATTCTCCCAAATCATCCCACCCTCTCCCTCTCCCACAGAGTTCAAAAGACTGTTCTATACATCTTTGTCTCTTTTGCTGTCTCACTTACATCTTTCTAAATTCCATATATATGTGTTAGTATACTGTATTGGTGTTTTTCTTTCTGGCTTACTTCACTCTGTATAATAGGCTCCAGTTTCATCCACCTCATTAGAACTGATTCAAATGTATTCTTTTTAATGGCTGAGTAATACTCCATTGTGTATATGTACCACAGCTTTCTTATCCATTCGTCTGCTGATGGACATCTAGGTTGTTTCCATGTCCTGGCTATTATAAACAGTGCTGCAATGAACATTGGGGTACACGTGTCTCTTTCAATTCTGGTTTCCTCAGTGTGTATGCCCAGCAGTGGGATTGCTGGGTCAAAAGACAGTTCTATTTCCAGTTTTTAAAGGAATCTCCACACTGTTCTCCATAGTGGCTGTACTAGTTTGCATTCCCTCCAACAGTGTAAGAAGTTTCCCTTTTCTTCACACCCTCTCCGGCATTTATTGCTTGTAGACTTTTGGATCACAGCCATTCTGACTGGCATGAAATGGTACCTCATTGTGGTTTTGATTTTGAACCACTAGCCTTTAAATGGTAGTAAAACTATTCTACTGGCAAGGTTTACCTGAAAAGTTTGCATTTCTTTTTTCATCTTTCTAGATGGATGGGGGGTTGCAACATTCTCTCCCAAAACATACTCATTTGTTTGTTTATCCATTGAACTCTTCTTTTTTTATTGGCACACGACTGCTTTACAATGTTGTGTTGGTTTCTGCTGTACAACAAAGTGAATTAGCTATATGTATACATATATACCGGAGAAGGCAATGGCAACCCACTCCAGTACTCTTGCCTGGAAAATCCCATGGATGGAGCAGCCTGGTAGGCTGCAGTCTATGGGATTGCACAGAGTTGGACACAACTGAAGTGACTTAGCAACAGCAACAGCAACACATATATACATATAATTCATGAAGCTCAATATCAAAAAAGAACAACCCAATCAAAACAAGGGCACAAGACCTAAATAAACATTTCTCCAAAGAAGACATACAGATGGCCAAGAGGCACAGGAAAAGATGCTCAACATCACTAATTATTAGAGAAATGCAGATCATTGAACTCTTCTTGTTTAGTTACTAGAAATATTTCCTGACGGTTATCTGACTTTCAGAATTTCTTGCAATGCAGAAGGCCAACCACCAGAAAAGTCTACTCCAGGGTGTTCTGAAACAGGATAGCATCTCAAATATACTCCTGAACTAATTGAATCGAGTAGGATGTGATACTTGGTTCTCTCTTTTTTTCTGGTACCTCTCGAAGAGATCAGTTGCCTTTGTCTCCAGATATAGGCATCTCCGTTTTCCCCTAAAGTCCCCAACATAGAAAGTATAGTATATTGGTCTTGCTTTCAGTTCTTTTTCTATATGAATATCAAGGTATGTCCAAGTGAGTTTCAAAGCTCTCTATAAAATAGACTTTTGTTTGTTTGTAATTGTTCCTACCATCACTCTTCTCTCCAAAAGCATTGACGTGTCTCTATATGAACTGGAGTAGGACATCATTGATTCAATGGGCATGAGTTTGAGCAAACTCAGGAAGACAGTGAAGGATAGGGGAGCTTGGGGTGCTTCAGTCCATGGGGTCACAAAGAACTGGACATGACTGAGTGACTGAGCAACAGCAACAAGGACAACCAGAAAGGCATACACTCAGAAATTCTTTCTAAAATCTCGTTTTCTTGATTCTCTTTTCTCTTCCAGGAGACCCCACTACAGACAAATTTGAAGCTCATGCTGGGACACTCTTGTTCATTCCAAATTAGACTAGCTACCTCATACCTACTTTAGCACCACTTTTTACCTTCCTAATGTCTGTGGACACACTTTCTATTCGTCAACCATATTTATACTCCACTGACCACTAGCTCAGCCTCGATTGTTTTTTATGTCTAATTTTCTAGTCCAGGTGATCATTTCGTAAGACCATAGTCATAATTCTTCCAGGTGGAATGGATCTTGGACTGGTTCCCAAACTAAGCTAACACCCACTTTAAAATCAGCTGAGTTTATCGAGATCTATGCATCAAACTCTGCACTAATAGTAATAAGAGGCACTCACAGGGCGCTTACCATGGCCATGCCCTGTGTGCTTTGCATTAGTTAACTCAGTTTTCATTATAACAACCCCATGAGGTTGGCATTTGTGTTGTTCCCATTTTGCAAATGAGAAAATTGAGGTACAAAGAGGTCAAGTAACTTCCCATATGGCTAGCAAATAGTATGGCCATGATCTGTACCCAGAAGTCTCTCTACATCATTCACAATATTGACTATGCCCCCATCCTGCCTCTCAAAGGGTGAAGCCCTTTATAAAGGTTATCTCAGTGAGTCAGCATAGCAACTGCATGAGATAATCCTGTTGTCATTCTCATTTTCATTTGGGAAAACAAAGATTTAGAAAATTAAAACCCCATGATTTATTTAATGTAGAACTGGAACTGAAATTTAAGTACAGCTGATATTAAATCCTGTATCTTTATTTACTGTTCTGTTCTATGTTCATCTGTAAATATTTTCTTCTTTACCTCTTTCAGTGGCACTTTTAACCAGTGTTTCTCAGACTTAAGCAATGTCTTTGATATTATGAGACATATAAAAAGAAAAAAAAATTGTTTTGGATCCCGAATATTGACTTAAATAACTGTTATTATGCTATATAAAGACACATAAATATAAAACCAGTTAAGTACTTTATATGCTTATAATTATTTTATGATTGCAAAATTTAAATTAAGTTACAAATTAAATAAAGCTAAAAATTCAATAAAATTCCAAATAATATAAATAAAATCAAGCATCATTTCGACTACAAATTTTTTTTTAATATTTAGGTGATACAGATTTTCTTTTTTAATTTTATCCTTTTTAATTGAAATATACTTGATTTACAATGTTTCAGTTGTATAGTTGATTTACAATGTAATTTAGTTATACATGTACATATATATGGGGATTCCCTGGTGGCTCAGCAATAAAGAATCCACCTGTAATCTCCTAGAGTAGACAAGGAGATGTGGCTTCAATCCCTGAGTTGGGAAGATACCTTGGAGAAGGGCATTACAACCCATTCCCATATTCTTGCCAGGAGATTCCAATGGACAGAAGAGCCTGGCAGACTTCGGTCCATGGGGCTGGACACAACTGAAGCAACTGAGCACTCACACATGCATGTACATATACATATATTATATCTATCTATATCTATATATCTATATATATATATATATATTTAGATATATGTTCTTTTTTCAGAATCTTTTCCATTATAGGGTATTACAAGATATTGAATTTAATACCCTGTGCTATACAGTAAGTCCTGATGATCTGTTTTTAGTTTTTTAAGTAACCTTCATAATGTGCTCTGGAGAAGGCAATGGCAACCCACTCCAGTACTCTTGCCTGGAGCTCTTGCCTGGAGAATCCCATGGACGGAGGAGCCTGGTGGCCTGCGGTCCATGGGGTCACAAAGAGTTGGATACAATTGAGTGACTTCACTTTCACTTTTCACTTTCATGCATTGGAGAAGGAAATGACAACCCACTCCAGTATTCTTGCCTGGAGAATCCCAGGGACAGAGGAGCCTGTTGGGCTACTGTTTAGGGGGTCACACAGGGTCAGACATGACTGAAGCAACTTAGCAGCAGCAGCACCATAATGTGCTCATAGTGGTTTCATCAGTTTACATTCTCATCAACAGTGTAGAAGGGTTCCCTGTTCTCCATACCTTCTCCAGCATCTGTTATTTGTAGACATTTTGAAGAGCACTACTCTAACTGATTGGAGAAGGCAATGGCACCCCACTCTAGTACTCTTGCCTGGAAAATCCCATTAATGGAGGGGCCTGGTGGGCTGCAGTCCATGGGGTCGCTAGGAGTCAGACATGACTGAGCGACTTCACTTTATTTTTTCACTTTCATGCATTGGAGAAGGAAATGGCAACCCACTCCAGTGTTCTTGCCTGGAGAATCCCAGGGACGGGGGAGCCTGGTGGGCTGCCGCCTATGGGGTCGCACAGAGTTGGACACGACTGAAGCGACTTAGCAGCAGCAGCAGCAGCAGCAACTCTAACTGATATGAAGTGATACCTCTTTGTGGTTTTGGTAGGCATTTCTATAGTAGTGATATTGTTGGTTAGTGATATAACCAATATGTACCTATTGGTTATCTGTATGCATTCTTTGGAGAAATGTATATTTAGGTTTTCTGTCCAATTTTTTAGTAGTTTTTTTTTTTTTAATGTTAAGCTGTATGATCTCTTTGTATATTTTGGAAAGTAATCCCTTGTCAGTCACATCATTTGCAAATATTTTCTCCCATTTTATAGATTGTCTTTTCATTGTATTTATGGCTTCCTTTGCTGTGCAAATGGTTTCAAGTTTAATTAGGCCCCATTTGTTTATTTTTGCTTTTGTTTCTATTATTCTAGGAAACAGATCCAAGAAAATATTCCTGTGATTTGGGTCAAAGTGTGTCCTGTATATGTTTTCTTTCAGGAGTTCTGTATTATCTGGTCTTACAGTTGGGTCTTTAATTTATTTTTATTTGATTTTTGTACATGGTATTAGAGAATGTTCTAGTCTCATCCTTTTATATGTAGCTGTCCAGTTTTCCCAGCACCACTTATGAGAAACTGTCTTTTCTCCATTGTATATTCTTTCCTCTTTTGTTGTAGATTAATTGATAATAAGTGCGTGAGTTTATTTCTGAGTTCTTTATCCTGTTCTGTTGATCTATGTGTATGATTTTGAGCTAGTACCATACTGCTTTGACTATTGTACCTTTGTAATATAGGCTGAATTCACATGATTCTTCCAGCTCTGTTCTTTCTCAAGATTGTTTTGGTAACTTGGAGTCTTTTGTGTTTTCATTTTAATTTTTAAAAAATTAATTTTTTTGTTCCATAAGTGCAAGGTTTAAATGGGCAACTTTGTACTAAAGTGACATTTGCAATGTGACCATGGTAATTAATGATTGCTATGGAAGAGCTGTTTTGAGTCTGGCATTTCTGACTACCATATACCCAATGATAATACAATCTCTCACCTATCATGTTTATTCAATCACCTGAGAAACTTTCGTATGTATAATGTTATTTGGCCTTCACTTACCCAAAGATGTTTGCATAGTAAGTCCATCTCTGCTCCTACACAATTAACCCACAGTAATAATGTTAGTTTAATTTGGTGCTGATTTGTCCATTACCCAGGACACACATGGCTAGACCCTTAACAAACTCCTGTGGAGGGTGAAGACAAATTTGATCCATTAGCAAGCTTTAATTGAAGGTCACCTAAAATGGCAAAGTCTCCCTGCATCCCTGAATCTTAAACAGCTGGAACTACTTAAATGCCTTTAAACACACACACACACACTTAAAGTGCTGTCTCAAAGTAGACTTCTAGAAAATACCCAGTACATACTAATGCACACACACAAACATCCTTTATGATGTTTTAAATGCCAAATTAAATTCAGTTTTATTGTGTTTTAAAACATCAGCTCTGGAAGAAAGAAAAAAATGTTTTAAAAAATTAGAACCAGCTTCATGAGTGAATGAACTGAATGCCTGTTATAAAACAGCAGTGTTTAGAGACTGATTTGTAATCTCAGATTTTGATTCAAAATTGAGTTGCATGCTCTGGCTTCTAAGTAAAGAGAGAAAGGAAACTGGAAGGAAATCAGGAAGAGGATAGTCATGGGAAGCCACTTTTTTCTTTTTAGTATACTGCAAAGAAAAGAAAAAACTGCTCAAAAGAAGAGGAACTAACATCGTATAATGAACTTCTATAACTACAGGAGAGACTGAGAGTAAAGAAAGCTTCAAAATAACTTTGTTTCTGGACACAAGAGCTTTGAATATAGTGTAAAAGGGCTAACAACATGGAAGTTAAAAGGGTTAAACTTAAAAAAAAATTAAGTATAATTGAGTTATAATTTTGTGTTAAAGGGTTTAACTTTTTTTTTGCCTAAACATTAGGAAATGAAAGGAAAGAGTTAGAATTCCAAACTAGCAAGCACTCTGTTTTCAACATCTTTTAATTACTAGATTTGATCATTTGTGTATATTAGTCTGGAGATTTTAATAATGACATAAGCTAATATCTATTTGCATTTTCCGTGCTAATATATTTACATGTATTATTTCATTTGGTCCTCTTGATGTCAGAAACCACATGAGGTAGTCATAATTAAAATCCCCATTTTTTATAGTTAAGGAAAGTTAGTCAAGAAGAGGTTAAAGAATTTACTTATGGTTATTTACACATCTATCAAATGACAGAACCAGGATCAGAGATTGGGTCTGTGTGATCCCTAAGCCAGAGTTCTTAATCCCTAGCACCGAGTTTCCTTCCAGAAAGCACTCTCCAGGTAATCAGATCCTAATAATATAATGTACCACAGCAATTAGCTGTCAAGCCTGCTTATATTTTTGATGGGAAACCTGAGACCCACAGATATTAAAAGAATTCTTTAAGCTTATAAAACAAGTAAAACCAGGTTCCAAATTCACAATCCAACATTTCTACCCCATGTGTTTGTTTTTTTTTTTAATAAAAACTATTCACATTATGAGTTTTTGATCTAATTTAATTCTCACAATTCTGTGTATCCATTACATACTTACTACATATTAACTTCATGTATAAGAAAATGGAGGCTGACATGGTAAATTTTTGGTAGTCGCAAAATTAATGGTTTTGATTTTTTGTAAAAAAAGCATAGTTGAATGTAAAATGGAACTATCCCTGCTCCTTCCTCTGTTAACTCTGGCAACACTGCTGTCCCACAGGCTGCAGTGCAGGCCATCAAGCTAACTGAGCTCGTTGACAGCTTTTGTTCATAGCTGAATATCTTCTGGCTGGTTTCCAGTTTGTCCTTAAGCCTGGTTACCTCTCATTCTCATTACCTCAGAGTCTCTGAAGGCATCTGAGTTTGTGAGTTTGTACTAGCGGAGTACTTAGAAATTAGGGTAACCACCTATCTCAGTGTGCCTAAGACTAAGAGCTTCCCTAGTGACGCAGATGGTAAAGAACCTGCCTGCAAAGCGGGAGACCCAGGTTCGATCCCTGGGTAGGGAAGATCCCCTGGAGATGGGAATGGCAACCCACTCCAGTATTCTTATCTGGATCTGGATTCATGGGATTTGGAGAATCCCATGATCAGAGGAGTCTGGCAGGCTACAGGCCATAGGATTGCAAAGAGTCAGGCATGACTGAAGTGACTTAGTATGCACGCCCGAGAGGAAGAGGGTTCTCAGGACAAGGCTTTTTCAGTGCTAAAACCAGGAAAGGAATGGGAAAAGGAGGATAAGGTAGGAACCCTATTAGAAATTCATAAAATATTTATATTTTCTGTTGTAGAGGGAGAAACACTGGGGTCTAACTTTATAAACACATTCCAAGCATTGTTCATTCATTCATATTGATAGACATTTATTTCCAGTCTACATCACACAATTGCTAAGATAAAGTGTGAAGAGCAGAACAGAGAATCTCTGCCTTCGGCAATCACAGCATGTAGGTAAAGTGGATAAGGCCAGCTTACAAATAACTGTTAACACCAGGCAGAATGATGAAATGATACTGGAAGCTGACACGAATGTTCTGTGTGTGTGTGTTTTTCATAAGAGGGTGATACAGCTTTCCATTAGGAGCCACGTTACATAACTGAAGTTCCCATGGATCTCAACTCTCCACTTAAAAAAATATAATAAGGTCAGTACAATGAAGGATACATTGCAAATGCCAAGTACAGTTTCTTCAGCTGTTTCTAGGGGAATCCAACTTTTAATAGGAAATCTGAGTCTTTAACAGGAAAATCATTCTTATGGGGAAATCAATCATAATGAGATAGTTTCTTAGCCATGGTCACTTTTCACATGCGTGCAAATGCCTTAATTGATTTTACTTAAAGGCACAGGCAGCTCAGTTGGACATGAGCTGTTTTGCAGGTGAACCTGTGGAGTGGGTGGGCCTAGGAAAAATCTCTCAGTGATATTAGCTGTGGAAGACAAGTAGCTTATGACAGCTAAAAAAGCATCTTCATTATCCTTGCCAAGCTTCTATCTTGCTCCACATCACTGCTGGTAATGACTGAGAAAACAAGTCATCAGAGGCCTGGCATACCTATTTGTATAACGGACTATATTGATTTAACAGCTGAACAAACCTTCATGAATCATAGTTATTGATGGGGAGGGAAGTATTCATTCCACCCTGAGTTTTTGGAGGGAGAAAGAAAGTAGAGGAAGACTTCACAAGGGAGGCTACCCTTGAGTAGAGCACTGATGGTTCAGGAGTCGTTCACTAAGAGATGGTAGAGAACTGTCAGTCTTGACTGATAGAGATGAGGTGAGCAGGGAGCTAAAGACGTGAAAGATGGGATGCATCTGGGGAATGGAGAGTGGCTCTGTATGGCTAGAGCACCTGTGTTAGGCTGAATGATGCCATCATCTGTATCCAAAGATGTCTACAATCTAACACTGTGCTGTGTGCTAAGTCGCTTCAGTTGTGTCTGACTCTTTGCGACCCCGTGGACCATAACCTGCCACGCTCCTTTGTTCATGGGGTTCTCCAAGCAAGAGCACTAGACTGGGTTGCCATTTCTTACTCCATGGGATCTTCCTGACCCAGAGATCGAACCCGAGTCTCTTACATCTCCTGCATTAACAGGGGGTTTCTTTACCATTAGTGCAATGTGCAAATATATTACCTTCCATGGCAAAAGAACTTGGCAGATGTGGTGACACTAAGTGTGCTCTCTCCAACTCTGTTCTTTTTTGAAGTTGTTTCGACTACTTAGGTTCCCTTACATTTATATATGAATTTTAGGATCAGTTTACCAATTTATTTTTTAAAAGCAAGTTAGTTTTTGGTAGGGATTTATTTCAATTCATAGATCAATTTGAGGATTATGACCATTTAAGTAATACTAAGTCTTCCAGTCCACAAACATGGAATTCTTTCTATTTTTGTAGATTCTTCCTTAATTTTTTAAACAATATTTTGTAGTTTTGGGGGTACAAGTCCGACACTACTTTTTTTCAATTTATTGTTAATTATGCTGGAGTTTGGGGATGGAACTGTAAATGAAATTTAATTTCTAATTCAGTTTCCTTTCTTGTTATAGGTCTGTTCAGGTTTACTATTATATATTTTTATTAATAGACTACTGTTTAGAATACTTTTTTATTGCTATTTATTTGTTTTGGCTGCACTGGGTTTTCATTACTGAACACAGTTTTTCTGTAGTTGTGGAAAAGTGGGCTACTTCTGGTTGTGATGCAGAGGCTTCTCGCTGCAAGGGCTTCTCCTGTTGCAGAGCACAGGCTCTAGGTGCAGAGGCTCAGTAGTTGTGGCCCATGGGCTTAGTTGCCATGTGGCATGGGGAATCTTCCCAGACCAGGGATTGAACCAGTGTGCCCTGCATTGCAATGTGGATTCTTAACCACTAGACTGCTAAGGGAGTCCCCAGAACAGTTTTCAGTTCAGTTCAGTTCAGTCCCTCAGTCGTGTCTGACTCTTTGTGACCCCATGAACCGCAGCACTCCAGGCCTCCCTATCACCAACTCCCAGAGTTCACCCAAACTCATGCCCACTGAGTCGGTGATGCCATCCAACCATCTCCTCCTCTGTCGTCCCCTTCTCCTTCTGCCTTCAATCTTTTCCAGCATCTGGGTCTTTTCAAATGTGTCAACTCTTCGCATCAGGTGGCCAGAGTATTGGAGTTTCAGCTTCAACGTCAGTCCTTCCAATAAATACTTAGGACTAACCTCCTTTAGGATGGACTGGCTGGATCTCCTTGCAGTCCAAGCGACTCTCAAGAGTCTTCCCCAACAACACAGTTCAAAAGCATCAATTTTTCAGCACTCAGCTTTCTTTATAGTCCAACTCTCACATCCATACATGCCTACTGGAAAAATCAGAGCCTTGACTAAATGGACCTTTGTTGGCAAAGTAATGTCTCAGCTTTTTAATATGCTGTCTAGGTTGGTCATAACTTTCCTTCCAAGGAGTAAGCATCTTTTAATTTTATGGCTGCAGTCACCATCTGCAGTGATTTTGGAGCCCCCAAAAATAGTCTGCCACTGTTTCCACTGTTTTCCCATCTATTTGCCATGAAGTGATGGGACCAGATGCCATGATCTTAGTTTTCTGGATGTTGAGCTTTAAGCTATCTTTTTCACTCTCTTCTTTCACTTTCAGAACAGTTTTAGATTTATAGAAAAACTAAACAGATAGCAGAGTTCACATATACTCCCCACATAGTTTCTCCAATTATTAATATCTTGCACTAATAAATACATTTCTTACAATTAATGGCCAAGATTGATACATTACTTTTAGCTGGAGTCCATATTTATTCATATTTCCTCAGTTTTTACCCAATATTCTTTTTCTATTCCAAGATCCCATAAAAGAGATACTCAGTTTAATTTACTTGTAATATCTCCTTAGACTCCACTTGGCTGTGACACTTTTTCAAACTTTTTGTCATTTTTGTCTTCCTCAACAGTTTTGAGGCTTACTGGGCAGGTATATTTGTTTTTCACAAAGAATGTGTATATATAGTTGTCAGAATCGGAACTGACTTTCCATATCTTGTTGTAAAGATTAAAGGTAAAATAAATGTAACATCTGCACAGGACTTATTGTAGTGGCCATCACACAGAAGGAGTTAAAGAAAAAGAGTCCCTTAATTCTATTGTATCTTGTATTGTTTTGCAATTTCATGAGTGCTTATTTAAAAGTTTATTTTCATAATAAATCTGTTGACTTCTTTAAATCATGAACCATAAAGTTTTCCCTCTGTGTTCTCTGAAGTGTTGAGTTCATGCTATGTGTTCACTAAATATCTGGTGGTCAGTCATTTCAGAAGGACAGAAGTTCCTTATCCCACTACCCAAATTCCTTAAGAATACAGAACTCAGAGATTTGTGTCTTTAGGTAGAGGAAACATTGGATAGACTTCTCTTTGGCTATTTATATTTCTGTGGGAATGAGTTATCTGATGTTGTCCCAAGGAAAAAACTTGATGCAGTCTAAGTGGTAGATTGGTTTGTGGACTGCACTGCTTCTTCACCCCATATTGCCATCCTTGCCAAGAGACTTTGCAGTTCTCTTATCATGAGAGGAATTTTATTCATAGTTGGGTTCAAAATCCAGTCATGTGGCTTTCTTGATCAACAAAATGAAAAAAAAAATTAATGGTTGTATGCCATTTCTAACCCTAGGCCTCAGGAAACATTGATTGTCAGCACTGACCTTCGTGTACTTCTGTCGTCCCCATGACAAGGACATACCCAGACTGGTCTGCCCTTCCAGAAGGAGGATGAGAGACAAATGAGACAGAAACTTCCCTAGTCAAACCCTACCTACCTGGTGTAGAATCTTCAGTCCAGCTGCAGATAATCTGAGCAATTCCAGTCTGAATTATCTAACTTGCAGCCAACATTCACTTGTATAAGCTATAAAAATACAGGGTTTTTTAATTCACAAAACATTTTGTATTATTATGCTGCAATGGTTGATTGATTCAGCAATTCATAATTTGGGGCTGCCAAATATTCTGATGGGCAGATGAAGTGCACACCAATAAACTGAAGGGAGAGAGGAGGAAAGTTTAGGAGCATCCAATATAAATATTGTCCTACGTTATCTTGCTGTGCTGTAGCAAGTGCAGTGGCAAGCATCTTCTGGTACTGGAGAAAATACAGGCGGGTCTGCTTAAACAGATATCTTGTGTCCCTAAAAATCATAAAATGTAATATTTATTGACTTTACCATTTAAAATTCATTGTCACATGCCATGGCAAGTAAGGTATAGCTGGACTCATTTGCAGAAAACAATAACTAAATATACAATTACATTTACAATGTGGTAAATGCTGGACTTTCCAGGTGCTGGGTAAATAATTAGCCTGCCAAGGCAGGAGACGCAATAGATGCAGGTTCAATCCTTGGGTCGGGAAGATCCCCCAGAGTGGGAAATTGTAGCCCTCTCCAGTATTATTGCCTGGAAAACTCCATGGACAGAGGAGCCTGGCAGGTTACGGTCCCCATGTGGTCACAAAGAGTTGGACATGACTAAGCAACAGAGCACTGCAGCAGATAATAAATGCTACAATTAGGGCAGTAGAAGTTGCTACTGGATAAATCAGAAGAGATAATTGAACAAGGAATAGCCAGGTCAACCATTGAAAACAGGGTAAAGAGTAAGGAAAGAAAACACTGAATATAATAGGCACTGGTTATTGAATTCTTGCTCTGTGCCAGCCACTGCTGTGTCCTTTACTTGTATTGAAGTCTTTACATCAACCATATGAAGCCAGAACTTTTGCAGATGAAGAAATAGGCTGAGAGTGGTTACATGACTTGCCTAAAGCCATAGAATTAATTAGCAGAAAAATTGTGGTTGGAACCTGTTCCTTCTACTCTTAGCCAATGCAGTGTAAGGCTTTCCCTTATCCCTCCCCTCCCCTCTCCCCAAGGCCACACTGGGAACACCAAGGCTCCACTCCAGTGAAAGAGAACTCCTTTCTCCAGGTTCATGATCACTTTCCTGTCTTCCTACAGATGAGGATTTCTTTCTGGCTTCAGTGCAATGAACCTTAAACAGCTGTGTCACATGATGCTCAGAATAAGGGCCAGCTAGTTGGTCTGAGGCCAGAGTATTGGTCTCAGCATCCTGAAAGCAAGACACGATCTGTGCAGATGTTTTGCTCTCACATTGGTGCCCCACCTTCCCATGTGAAACCCTTTCAGCCAAAGCCACCTTTCACTCTCAGTGCTCAAAAGTCAGTGACTATGATTTCCAACCCCGGAAAGGGAAGCAGGGAAAGTGAGTTGGAGAGTCCATTAGTCTTAAAAGCCCAGGGTCAAGGCATAAAACCAACAGGAAAACTTCAAAATGCAAAGCCCACTGAACTGTAGTTCAGGGAAATTGCTCTGGAGTCTATGAGCTGTGCTGGTTAATGGCTGGGCACAGCTGCACCTAATTGGCCTTTGGTCCAGGAAGCCTCTTGTTGCAGTAGGCTGCCTGGCACACTGCTCAGAGGCGAAATCTGATGAGACAAGAACAAGATTCTGCACTCCATTGAAAGCAACCAGGGATACTGTCTACACTGGGATATGCAGAAATATTCTAACCTGCAAAGAAAGGGGCTTTCCATGGCTTTTCTAATAATATGCATTTATCTGAAAAGGAAACTAAGAAAAAGCCCTGCTGGTCAAACAGAAAGCAGATCTATCCCCTGCACAGTGCAGGCCCTGTTCTGAGTTCATTCTTATGGAAGAGACACCCATGATGCACCCTGTTTTAAATAACTGACTATTTGCTTCTTATTTGAGGTGCACAATCTTCTCAATGAAATGGCCACTTAATAACCCTCTCTTTAAAACTGAACAATTGAGTTAGTTACTAGTCAAACATTTCTGTCTCTCACCCTGGCCAAACATCCACGGAGTGAAAGAGGAAATGTCTCACTGTGCTTCAAACATAGAAGGCTCTTTTCTACATTTCTGTCTTTGCACAAGCTGGTCTCTTTGTCTAGAAAACTGCTTTTTCACTGTTGAATGCTTAATAGTCCTTCCAGATAACAGTGGTGGTGGCAATGATTATGATGTGTGGCCCATAATATTTGCACTGGTATATTCTGTACCTGTTACTGCACTAAAAACTTTGTGTGGATTATTTCTTTTATTTCTCAAAAATAATGTGCTCTCTTTCTCCCCATTTTACAGACAAGAAAACTCAGGTACAGAAGAGTGTGTTGCCCAAGGAGTGTGGCAAGTAAGTGCAAAAACACTGCCCTACACATCAACTAAAAAACTGAATGAAAAATACAGAGCCCATCGAATGTAAGTAAGGATACTCTCCTATATCCCTGGTAGGAATACAAATTGGTAGAACCACATTGGAAAATTATTTGACAGTATTTATTGAAGTTGAAAACATGTGTAAGTCATTCCATTCTAAGGTGTCTTTGTTGTTGTTTAGTCGCTACGTCATGTCTGACTCTTTTACGAGCCCGTGGACTATAGCCTGTCGGGTTCCTCTGTCCATGGGATTTCCCAGGCAAGAATACTGGAGTGGGTTGCCATTTCCTTCTCCAAGGGATCTTCCCAACCCAAGGCTGATCCAAGGGTTGAACTTGCTGGTCTGGTATTGGCAGGCAGATTCTTTACCACTGAGCCACCTGGGGAGCCCCCAAGGTGTCTAAACTGCCCCAAAAGGCGTAATCATCTACTAAAGATTAACATAAATGAAGCACTAATTCCATTCCAGAATTTGTAGACCCCAATGAAATGCAAGTATCCGTTCACTAGGCAATTTATATAATAATGTTAATCACTATTTTAATTTTGAATTATTCAGATACTATCTGAATAATTTTAAGATTATTCAGTTACTACCTGAATAATTTTAAATTATTCTAATTTTGAATTATTTCTAATTTTGAATTATTCAGATACTATCAGCACTAGAGTGGTGAGGGTGGATGTTCTTATTCCCACATCATTTTAACATGTTAAAAATCTCCAAAATCAAGACAACAATTAGACACTGTGCCCTAAATTCACTTCACTGTCTGTTGGGGTTCTCTTAGGAACGATACATTCTTGAAGAACAATACTAAATAACACAAAATTAAATGTCTTGGTGAATCAAGGTGGTATAGATTCTGAGATAAGTCAGATTTGGGGCTAAATTCCAGAGCCAGAGTTACTTATGATCTACCTAATATGTGTCATATATGAGATATGAAGTAAAAAAGATAGTTCTCTGGCCATTGTCAAACCTACATTTCAATGAGGTAACTAGTAAATAAGAAATTTATAATAAGTCACATATTATTAACACATTATTGACAAGGGATTTTTGCAGAAACTAACACCTGTGTCAACAATTAAGTGAATGCTGAACTATTTCTGGTCAAACACATTCAATAACATATTATGTATTAATACATCTCCTGTCAATAAGCTGTTTAAATGCTATAAAAAAAAATGCTAAAGAGGTGGGGAAAGAATGATGGCACTATTTTAGATAGTGTTGTCAAGAATGTCCTCTTTGAGTAGGTATCATTTTGGTGAGTGCCCTCTTGAATCAAGACAAAGAACATCAAGGTAGAAGAAACAACAGATTCAGAAAGCCGAAACAGAATGAGCCCTAGTGTGTATGTAAACTAGCAAGAGGGCCCATGTGTCTGGACAGGAATGAGAATGAGAGAGAGGAACAGGAAGTGAAGTTGGACATATGAACATGGGGTGGGTGATGAAGGACCTCTTAGACTATGAAAACCACTTAGAATTTTTTTTTTTAAGAGTGATGAGGTATCTTCCCTGGTGGATCCGGTGGTTAAGAATCCACTGTGCAATGCAGAGGACATGGGTTTGATAGCTGGTTGGGGAAATATGGTCCTGCAGGCCAGGGAGCAACTAAGCCTGTGCACAGCCACTGCTGAGACTGCCCACCACAACTAGAGAGTCTGTGTGCTACAGTGAAAAGTCCCACGTGATGCCGCAAAGATCTCGTGTGTCACAACTAAGACCCAATGCAGCCGAATAGACAAGGAAGAATGATGAGAAGCACTGATGGTTTTGATCAGGCAAGTGACTTGATGTGGTTTGTGTATCAAAAGAGCACTCTGTGAATGTTGCTGCAGTGTTATGATAAAGATTACATGCTCTGAGTGTTGACTTTTGTTGTATTATTATTAATGCTGTTTCATAGAATTAACTGATTTTCCTCATGGCCAATAGAAATGAGTCGTTTTGCTCTATGGTAGAAACATGTACTGCCATTGGAGTAATGTAGTACATGAATGGAATCTAAGGGAGAAACAATAAAAAATCCTACCAACAATGGTATCATAGTACTAGAAACTGAATTACTTTGATTTTTAAAGGGTTATGAATATGATGTGCATTTTTTCCTCTTTTAAAATCAGTTGTTATTGCTTTTAACTTTATTAACAACTTTATTGAGATATAATTCACATTGTCGCTTTTCCCCTGAATTTCTTTTCTCTTTTATTAGCTGTAAAATGTGTGTGTGTGTATGTGCATATGTATGTTTGTATGTGGTATTTAAAAACAGAGTAAACCGATTTTTGAGAAGCACAGTTAATAAAATACTTGGAGTAAGACTGATTGTACGCAGCAGGAAAAACTGGAATGTTTTCAGAGTTTCTAATTGACATATTAATTTTGCTGGTTACCTTTTTTCTTAAGGGCTGCACTAACTCTGACAATTGCTCTGACGTTTTATAATCTAGGCAAGAAGGCTGAGAGTCGATTTATGTCTTTGGGAGGAACAAACAGCAAGATTATATGCTTGACAGAGTCTCGTGTTTCATGTTGGTTGGCACCAGTCTTTCCCTGAGTTCGTAAGAGACGCCCAGCTTCCACGTTGCTTATTACTGGGGAGAGCAGTAAACCTGTTTAGACACCTACGCATGGTTGTCCACTTGTGCGTTGTCTCAGTTTTTCATTTGCTCACGTGCAACTTGGGGTCATTTTAATTACTAAAATAAACTCCCCATCCAAGTGTTCTTCTAAAGATCTTTGGTTCTTTTTGTTTTAATTTTTTATTTAAATTAAAAAGTTTTTTTTTACAGAATTGTGTTGGCTTTTGCCATACAATAATACAAATCAGCCAGCACAGGGAGCCCAGTCTGAAACTCTGTGACAACCTGGAGGGATGGGATGGGGGGAGGGGAGGGAGGCTAGGGAGGGAGAGGATGTATGTATACGATTTTTGATTCCAAAGGATCATTTTGATCTCTTTTGGCTTTGATCAAAAACCTAAAATCACATCAGAGAGAAAAAAGATCTCATTGGAAACAATCACATGAGTCATTTTAATCAAGAAGATACCTCATCTCTTGCCACATCTCATTCTTTTAGGAACACTCCATCTATTTCCCTGAATGCATCACCTGGGCTTACAATGTCCATCCAAAATGCATTCAGTTAAATAATTTTTCTTCCCCCCTGGTAATATTATTCAGGAATTAATTTTGAAAGTTACCCATACTACCTCAGAGAGAATGGATCACTTCCTCTTATACATTAATAGTAATATACAGCTATAAAAATCCCCTTGATATGCAATAGAGAACAGTAACACTGTATAAAGTTTTGGACACTGTCCTGAACATGTTTACCTTTGGAGAGTTTCTTATTAGTTTGCTTTTGCTGCCTTATCCTGAATCATAAGAACTGACTCTTGATTTTTCAGGAATTTTGTAAACCTGTTGTTTATTAAAATTTAAATTATATTAACTTACAATTAAATAAATCATAGTAAGAAAAAAGTTAATACTCCAACTTTATCACTTTCTGATTATTTTGCTATATTTTACTATCATCTATGCCCCAAGGTTATTCACATTTATCCTATCTAAATGGAGGATGTACTACATAATAGCCTACTACTGGTCGCTCCTTCCCAACTCCATGCTTAGTGAAGTCACATTGGTGGCTTGAAATTGGCCATGGTAGGTGTATTTCCACTATAGAAATGGTGAATACTGCAAATGAGTTGTGATAGATTTACCAGCATACCACTCATTCCAAATCAAATGAATCATTTAGAAGCAGCTGTACTACACAGGCTATGATATTTTCACTTCACATTCAAAATGGATCAGTCTTGACTGATACCTAGAAATTTATCTAATTAGAAGAAAAGGATATTGGAAAAACAACAGATAATACACCACAAGTCCACAATTTCCTAAAAATGATACAGAATCATCAAAAAATTTAGGAAGTTGTAATAAATTTTATCTCAAATCCAGCTCTTTCTTTAATGGCAATATTCATTTTTAGCTTGAAGGATCATAAATTCTGAGCAATAAAAATGGAGGATTTAAGTTTTACAGAGTTCTTTTTTCTCCCTGAATACTGCAAACATTCACCCTCGGATAAGAAATGCCCTGGCTGTTAACTGGTTACCATTTCAAGGATTCCTTATTTGTAACTTCAAGAGTTACAGCCTTTTTAACTTTTATGTAGTGCTCATATTTTAATGTATTTTTTTTTCATTCTAACACAGTAAATAAGTTAAACCAAAATATACAGACACATTTACATTATATAGGTTTTCAAGATAGTTTACTGTTTGTTTTCCATGTGTTCTATATTAATTCAGTTCAGTTCAGTTAAGTCGCTCAGTCGTGTCCAACTCTTTGCCACCCCAAAATTGCAGCACGCCAGGCCTCCCTGTCCATCACCGACTCCCGGAGTTCACGCAGACTCATGTCCGTTGACTCAGTGATGCCACCCAGCCATCTCATCCTCTGTCGTCCCCTTCTCCTCCTGCCCCCAATCCCTCCCAGCATCAGAGTCTTTTCCAATGAGTCAACTCTTCGAATCAGGTGGCCAATGTATTGGAGTTTCAGCTTTACCATCAGTCCTTCCAGTGAAAACCCAGGACCGATCTCCTTTAGAATGGACTGGTTGGATCTCCTTGCAGTGCATGGGACTCTCAAGAGTCTTCTCCAACACCACAGTTCAAAAGCATCAATTCTTCGGCACTCAGCTTTCTTCACAGTCCAACTCTCACATCCATACATGACCACAGGAAAAACCATAGCCTTGACTAGGCAGACCTTTGTTGGCAAAGTAATGTCTCTGCTTTTCAATATGCTATCTAGGTTGGTCATAACTTTCCTTCCAAGGAGTAAGCGTCTTTTAATTTTATGGCTGCAGGCACCATCTGCAGTGATTTTGGAGCCCAAAAAAAGAAAGTCTGACACTGTTTGCCCATCTATTTCCCATGAAGTGATGGGACCAGATGCCATGATCTTAATTTTCTGAATGTTGAGTTTTAAGCCAACTTTTCACTCTCCTCTTTCACTTTCATCAAGAGGCTTTTTAGTTCCTCTTCACTTTCTGCCATAAGGGTGGTGTCATCTGCATATCTGAGGTTATTGATATTTCTCTCGGCAATCTTGATTCCAGCTTGTGCTTCTTCCAGCCCAGCGTTTCTCATGATGTACTCTGCATAGAAGTTAAATAAGCAGGGTGACAATATATAGCCTTGACGTACTCCTTTTCCTATTTGGAACCAGTCTGTTGTTCCATGTCCAGTTCTAACTGTTGCTTCTTGACCTGCATACAGGTTTCTCAAGAGGCAGATCAGGTGGTCTGGTATTCCCATCTCTTTCAGAATTTCCCACAGTTTATTGTGATCCACACAGTCAGAGGCTTTGGCATAGTCAATAAAGCAGAAATAGATGTTTTTCTGGAACTCTCTTGCTTTTTCCATGATCCAGCAGATGTTGGCAATTTGATCTCTGGTTCCTCTGCCTTTTCTAAAACCAGCTTGAACATCTGGAAGTTCACGGTTCATGTATTGCTGAAGCCTGGCTTGGAGAATTTTGAGTATTACTTTACTAGCGTGTGAGATGAGTGCAATTATGCCGTAGGTTGAGCATTCTTTGGCATTGCCTTTCTTTGGGATTGGAATGAAAACTGACTTTTCCAGTCCTGTGGCCACTGCTGAGTTTTCCAAATATGCTGGCATATTGAGTGCAGCACTTTCACAGCATCATCTTCCAGGATTTGAAATGGCTCAACTGGAATTCATCACCTCCACTAGCGTCCGGGAGGAGCTACCCCATGCCTGAGGTCAGGGGCGGCAGCTGAGAGGAACAACCCCATGTCCAAGGAGCAGTGGCCACGCGGGCGCAGGAGGGCGGAGAGGAGCTACTCCATGTTTAAGGTCAGGAGGGGTGACTGTGAGGAGATACCCCTCGTCCAAGGTAAGGAGCAGCGGCTATGCTTTGCTGGAGCAGCCGTGAAGAGATACCCCACATCCAAGGTAAGAGAAACCCAAGTAAGACGGTAGGTGTTGCGAGAGGCATCAGAGGGCAGACACACTGAAACCATAATCACAGAAAACTAGTCAATCTAATCACACGGACCACAGCCTTGTCTAACTCAATGAAACTAAGCCATGCCGTGTGGGGCCACCCAAGATGGGCGGGTCATGGTGGAGAGGTCTGACAGAATGTGGTCCACTGGAGAAGGGAATGGCAAACCACTTCAGTATTCTTGCCTTGAGAACCCCATGAGCAGTATGAAAAGGCAAAATGATAGGATACTGAAAGAGGAACTCCCCAGGTCGGTAGATGCCCAAATTGCTATATTAATTACCATGCTTCAACTCCAGTTTTTTTTGCCATCTTTTTCAATTGTTATAAAATTTTGATGAATTGTTATATAATATTTACCCAGGATGCATGCTATAAATACTCAAAGATATTTAGATTTTAAGGTATTACACCCAGAGATTCTGCTTCAGAAAGTGGAACCAGTTAACAGAAGCTAGAAATATGGAAAGTGTTCTGAGACTGGAGATAAAAATAATCCTCAGTTTAGGAGGTCGTATAAAATGAGACCCAGTTCATCAACATCACATCTGTCTCTTGTTGGGAAGCTGGAGAACCTGAAAGAAAGGAATTTAACATCCTTCATTCAGTCATTAAATACATATTTAACATATAATAGGTCATACCCAGTACTACATGCTAGGATTGCAGTGCTGATCTAAACAAAAAAATCTGCATAACCAAGAATATTTAGAGAAATTACTCAAGATTAGGCTGAAGATAAAAACATGTGAAAAGGCAAAAATTTATAGGCTCTGAGGAGAAACCAGAGACTGTCGTATAGAGTGAAATTTCAAAAAGAGAAAAACAAATGTCATATAACTTACTTGCAAAGCAGAAATAGAGACATAGATGTAGAGAACAAATTTAAGGATACCAATAGGGGAAGCGGTGGAGGGAATAAATTGGGAGATTGGGATTGACATATATACATTGTTGATACCATGTACAAAATAAATAACTAATGAGAACCCACCATATAGCACAGGGAACTTTACTCAGTGCTCTGTGGTGACCTGAATGGGAAGGAAATCTAAAAAAGAGAGGATGTATGCATACATAGAACTGATTCAGTCTGCTGTACAGCAGAAACAAACACAACATTGTAAAACAACTGTCAGTTCAGTTCAGTCGCTCGGTTATGTCTGACTCTTTGCGACCCCGTGGACCACAGCACACCAGGCCTCCCTGGCCATCACCAATTCCCAGAGTTCACCCAAACTCATGTCCATTGAGTCAGTGATGCCATCCAGCCATCTCATCCTCTGTCGTCCCCTTCTCCTGCCTTCAATCTTTCCCAGCATCAGGGTCTTTTCAAATGAGTTAGCTCTTCGCATCAAGTGGCCAAAGTACTGGAGTTTCAGCTTCAACATCAGTCCTTCCAATGAACACCCAGGACTGATCTCCTTTAGAATGGACTGGTTGGATCTCCTTGCAGTCCAAGGGACTCTCAAGAGTCTTCTCCAACACCACAGTTCAAAATCATCAATTCTTCAGTGCTCAGCTTTCTTCACAGTCCAACTCTCACATCCATACATGACTACTAGAAAAACCAGAGCCTTGACTAGACAGACCTTTGTTGGCAAAGTAATGTCTCTGCTTTTTAATATGCTATCTAGGTTGGTCATAACTTTCCTTCCAAGGAGTAAGTGTCTTTTAATTTTATGGCCACAGGCACCATCTGCAGTGATTTTGGAGCCCAAGAAAATAAAGTCTGACACTGTTTCCACTGTTTCCCCATCTATTTGCCATGAAGTGATGGGACCAGATGCCATGATCTTAATTTTCTGAATGTTGAGCTTTAAGCCAACTTTTTCATTCTTCTCTTTCACTTTCATCAAGAGGTTCTTTATTTCTTCTCCACTTTCTGCCATAAGGGTGGTGTCATCTGCATATCTGAAGTTATTGATATTTCTCTGGAATCAAGCAATCTTGATTCCAGCTTATGCTTCATCCAGCCCAGTGTTTCTCGTGATGTACTCTGCATATAAGTTAAATAAGCAGGGTGACAATATACAGCCTTGACATACTTCTTTTCCTATTTGGAACCAGTCTGTTGTTCCATGTCCAGTTCTAACTGTTGCTTCCTGACCTGCATACAGCTTTCTCAAGATCTATACTCCAATAATAAATTTTTTAATGTGGAAATAAGAATATGTGTTTTAGGGAGTTGCTGGAGAGGTGCCAGCTAAGATGTGGGAGGAGAAAGGGAAGCTGTAAAGTGAAGAAATGGGACAGAACAACAAGGATATGGAGCAACCAAAAGTGGAAGTCACTCAGTCATGTCCGACTCTTTTCAACCCCATGGACTATAGAGTCCATGGAATTCTCTAGGCCAGAATACTGGAGTGGGTAGCCTTTCCCTTCTCCAGGGGATCTTCCCAACCCCAGGGATAGAAACCAGGTCTCCTGCATTGCAGGTGGATTCTTTACCAGCTGAGCCACAAGGGAAGCCCAAGAATACTGGAGTGGGTAGCCTATCCCTTCTCCCGGGGATCTTCCTGACCCAGGAATCGAACCAGGGTCTCCTGCATTGCAGGCAGATTCTATATCAACTGAGCTATGAGAGAAGAAGTCCTGGGGCAGCTGAAGCCAATCCGATCATTTCACACATGTCACAGTTTTGTATCTGTGTTCATGGCCCAGGACCAGCTGGGATTCTCTGATACGCAGGCTGATTCCCTAGTCAGAAAAGTGAGACACACCCGGTGCCCCTGCAGGGGACCTCTGCCTGTGGCCGTGGAAGCTGGTCATGGCCCAGCTCCAGGCAGCTGCATATACCTCGGCATGTGACAATGACACCTTTGTTGTACCAGGCGGCAGCTCTGCTCCAAGACACATTCTAGTAGCTCATCACCTCCAGCAGTGGGAAATGATCTCTTCTTTCATGGACTTATTCTAATCCAGATAATTTGTACAAGCTTGCCATCTGACTTAGAGAATGACTTACATAAGGACCCTCTAGTTTCTTTTAGCGCTAACATTCCACAGGGCTGTTATTCTGATAGCTTTTGGAAACCCTTGGGGATTTGGACAAAGAATAAAATGAATCCCACACTTTCTTCAAGGGTCAAGTCTCCTGTCTCCCTGAAACCTCCTCTTCCTCTGAACACTGCCTTCTCCAAACTCCTGTGACAATTATGTTCTGAACTCTCCTGGGTTCAGATAAGAACAAAGTAGGCTCTCAGGAAAAGGGATGTTGAGAATGAGAAATGTTTTTAAAAGTCAGAATAAAGAACTGAAAACCAACACTCTGTGTGGCCAGCAGACTAAAGTGCACGCTCCTGGTGAGTATGGTGACCTCAGCCTTAAGTAGAAAAGGGTATTAGTCAGTCATTCGTATCCGACTCTTTGCAACCCCCTGGACTGTAGCCCGCCAAGCTCCTCTATCTATGAAATTCTCCAGGCAAGAATACTGGAGTGGGTTTCCATTCCCTTCTTCAAGGGATCTTCTCAACCAAGGGATCAAATCCAGATCACCTGCATTGCAAGTGGATCCTTTACCATCTGAACCACCAGGGAAGCCTTGAGTAGAAAAGCTTCAGATTAGGAAGGTAGGTAGCGAGGGCAGAACCCATCCAAAGTAGGAAGGTTATTCTACAGGTGCTATCTACTGTGGATTCTAGCTCTTATTCCAATCAGAACAGAGTCATGGCAGGTGGGATTTGGCTGGGAACAGCACTGAGCTCCATGGGGAAGGGCACTGGTAAGAGACATACAGATAAGCAGAGCGCTGAGGCACAGGCATCACATACAGAAGCATAGACACACACATATAATGAACACACACACAATGTAACTGTAATATGGTTCACAGGTTGGAGTAGGGGGAGTATTTTATGTCTCTACTTAAAAGTGGTATTTCATTTCATCATTATAATCTTTTTATTCTTTGTCATAAGATACTTGGAACTCGAGAGGTTTAAAGTATTACTGGGGTTTATGCTTTTATTGTTTTTAATTCAAAACATCATCCCAAGTACAGGTAACACATAGGTCCCTAAGTGATTGCAAAAGCCTCAGTAACAAGGGACTATTTTCTTATTTCCTCATGTATGTGAATTTGCAGTGTTAAAAGGTTAAAATAAGAAAAAGAGGGCTTACTACACTCTAATTATTTGTTTTAGAGGAAAAAATTGGTCCAGATGAAGAACCATCTACTAGACAGAGCAAACAGCACGAAGGGTCCTTTGTATGGAGGCGCGTTCACTTCAGTAGATATAGAAAGGAAGCGACAGGAAATCAGAGAGTTTATTTTAAAGATCCTATCCTTTCTTCCATCATAACATAAACAACCATCCCCTCTTCTAGTCAGAAGGCACGGTTTTCCCTAGCCTCGTGAGGCCACAAATGAGAACCACACTAAATAGCCATTGCTGGCAGAAGATAAGGAGAAAAGAAAGTGTCCATATGAGGTTTATTTATTTTTATCAGAGGCTGCAACTGTCAGGGGGAGACGGTCAAAGTCATACAGTATATTCTGGACAGACTGTCAACTTCAAAGCAGAGGTCCATGGAGCAGAATCAGGAATCTTCTCACCACCACCAAGCAAAAAGCCCTGCCAAGTTAAGCTGAACTCCCCCCATATCTGTGAAATGAAACCCACACACTGTGGTTGTGATTTCGCTGGCAGGTAGTGTGAAGGAAGCTATTGCTTTTTGAGAGGGTTAAGAACTGCCAAGGCAGAAAACATAAGGGGTTCACGGTAGACAAAAGCTGGAGTTAGTATTAACCTTTTCCTGTGGTATTCCTGGCTCTTTTTGCATTACTCATTTCAAGATATTTTAAGAAAGAGGACTGTGTTCTCTGACTGTAAATATGAGTGCAGCAGGTTGAACCAGGATACACCAAATATTTTTCTAACTGAGGGAGACCAATGTAGAATTCGGATGCCAACGAGATGACTACATAGCGTTTGTCTCACATTTACTCATTTAGGGCTTATGGGAGTGGAAAGAAACAGCTGGTGTGAGCTATTTCTATTGAGAAGCAATGAGATGAAGCATGCCCTAGGAGATTATTTTAAACCCAAGGTATATTATCGTCATGGGCCTTTTATAGAACCCTCAAGCCCAGTAAGCTTCTTTGTCAATGTATATACACATATACAAGGAAGTTTTAACTGGATTTCATTGGTGAGTTTAAAAAAAAAAAAAAGACAAAAAAATAATGGGCCATATTAGCCCTTCAAGGTGACAAGATGAACTGCTCCTGTTAATAACAAAGCAATCTGTATCTTTCACATGTCATGTAGAACTTCTGAGTTTCACCAACTTTTTTCCACTAACAGTTGGTAACCAACTCACAAAAGCTTCCAAAGGACTGAATTTTTGAGGACGTTTACTTTTCCATTACTAACATTTCCAATACATCCTCCAAATTCAACTTTGTAGTCTCTCCTCCATCAGGGAAGGAGTCAATTTAGATTTTTCTGGAGAAGGGCTTCAGGTAGTGATTTATTTGTATTCCATTTAACATCTGGGGAAACTCAATGCAGAAATGTAATTCTAAGGAAGGGGCTCTGTTTTCATAGAATTTTAAAACCCAAAACAAATATAGAAGAACTTCAAGGTCAGTTTCCTTATTCATAGGTATATTATTAAAACTTAGCAAATTACCTAGCACATAATAAATGCTCAGAAAATGTTAGTTGATGAATATTGTTGACTTTTATCAAGTGGTGCTGGAGAAGACTCTTTTGAGTCCCTTGGACAGAAAGGAAATCAAACGAGTCAATCCTAAAGGAAATCAACCCTGAACAGCCACTGAAAGTACAGATGCTGAAGCTGAAGCTCCAATATTTTGGCCACCTGGTGCAAAGAGCCAACTCACTGGGAAAGACCCTGATGCTGGGAAAGATTGAAGGCAGGAGGAGAAGGAGGTGACAGAGGATGAGATGGTTGGATGGCATCTCAACTCAATGGACATGAATTTGAGCAAACTCTGGGAGATAGTGAAAGCCAGGGAAACCTGGCGTGCTGCAGTCTATGGGACTGCGAAGACAACTTAGCGACTGAACAACAATGTTAGTTGATGAAAACTGCTGACTTTTATCCAGACTTCTGTAGCCTTTGTTTCCAATATTGGTTCTCATTATTCAAGATTCTGGCTATAAACAGGAGAGGATATTACGTGGCTACTGAGTTCAATAGGCATTGGATATTTGTTTTGTTTTGTTTGCTAAACCCTGCTAGTTGTTTTTTGCTGTAGCTCCTTTGATGGTTATTCTGTTTTGTTTGCTTTGTTTTGCATTATCTGATTTGTTTTCCTCCAAAAGAGTAGCATAAAAAACTACTAGATGTATTTTTACTTACTGATACCAATCATCCCCCAATGCCAACACACATGTGCATGGATGCACACACACATACACACACACACAGATGTGAGACTCCTAGACTCCTATAAGAGACTTCTCTTAGGACCACAATCATTCTCAGAAATTTAATTGTCTGCTTTTATCATCTACTACATTCCCCTCAAAAGAAAATTTGCTTTTTAAGGCAACTCTTAAAAGCTGAAAAACTTTCTAGTCTGCCTGTCCTCACTCCTAACATGTCTTTAATGATGACATTTCAGTCCTCTGCTTGAAGCTATTTTTTAGAAGGTCATTTCTGACCACTTTTATGTACAGTCTTGAAGAGAATTTAAGTGATTTGACCAAGGTCTCATATAAATTAGTTCTAGAAATAAAATGAGGCTACAGGTTTTTCTGACTCCCAGTCCAGTATACTTTCTTTTTTTACACAAAACTGAAGTCTTCCATTCAAAAGACCCAACATTTTCACGAGAATAAAAAATTGCAGTGTTAACAGTAATTATATGTAAGATAATTTCTCTAGTGTTATAAATGTCCACCATGTATCTCAATGAAATAAATTGATACCAAGTCAAATGGCAGAAGCTGTGCCCACAGATGATTAAAGGGTCACAATAGCAATGATGCAACCTTAGATAAATGGTAAAATAAGTGTGAGATTGATCAAAAGGTCAACAAAATACTAGCATGGTGGTGACCTAGAAATTTTAGTGAAAGTGAAAGTCACTCAGTCATATCTGACTCTTTGCGACTCCACAGACTATACAGTCTGTGGAATTCTCCAGGCCAGAATACTGAAGTGGGTAGCCTTTCTCTTCTCCAGGGAATCTTCCCAACCCAGGGATAGAACCCAGGTCTCCCACATTTCATTAGAGTTTAATGAGAGCTTAAGCAACCTTGATGTGCTCCCCCCAAAATTTGCTTTTCTACCAGATTCACCTGTTTTCACATAAATATTATTACTTAAATTGTGGTTATTGTCAAAAATGTTCTTTCCTTTTGTTCCTTTCTATTGTTTGAATCCTACATTTCCTTCAAGTTTTTATCCCATCCCATGAAGGCTTTTCTCAATAGCTGACCCCACAATTTTCTTTCCTTACTCTGAATCTAAGTCTATTCTTTGACTCTGCTAAAATTTTTTTTTCAAAAATATATTCTAAGATTTACTGTCCTGACTAATACCCCTATGAGGTCCACATATTTGCTTTTTCCAAATAGTTTAATGCAGCTCAGTATATTTCTGACAATGAGCTGACTCCATTTTGGAAATAGTAATTCATCTGAAGTTTAAATAAATTGATGTATAAAATGTTGTTTCCTATTATAAATGTAACACATATTATTTGTAGAAAAATTAGATGATATAGGAAAAGCAAAAAAGTTTTAAAATACATATTTTTCTCATTTTTTTCACATATATTTTTTGTTTTCTTATTTGCTTCACAGAGCTGAACTTGCTTATTTACTTTTAATTATATTTACTTATCTGTCATTACAAAAGCAGCACATTGTAATTATCATATTTTAGAGAATACAAAAAAACTTCACTAAATGCAAATAAATGTCACCTACACCTCCACAACTCACATGCAATTATTTATAAATTTATTTTCATGGAAAACCAAACAAAGAAGTAATACAAATCAGATGATGAAAAATAATTGAGGAAAACAGTTACATGTTTCTTTGGATCTAGCCTGTCTAGACTAAGGTACTCCTCCCTGATAAATACTTGGAACCTAATCTCACATGTGGCATCATGCCACTTTTACCGTATTTTACTCATTAAAAGCAAATCACTAGATTCAGCCCACATGCAAAGAGAGATTACACAAGACCATGAATACCAGGAAACAGTGATTAGACAAAGTCACATCAGATGCTGTCAACAACATATAGCATATGTTTTTGTTCTTTTATTTCTGTCCTTTTTCACTAAGCATAATTCTTTCAAGATACATTCATGTTGTTATCCTATTAGCAGGGCAATTTGTTTAATCCACTCACCTCTTGATTAATATTTAAATTGCTTACCATTTAGGGTTTGCTGTGAATTGAATGTTTGTGTCCACCTCCTCAAATTTCTACATTGAAATCATAATCCTCAATGTGATGGTCTTTTGGAGAGCAGGCTTTTGGAAGTTAATTAGGTCATGAGGGTGAAGCTCTTATGATAGAATTAGTGCCTTTATACAAAAAGACAGAAAAGAACTTGTTCTCTGCCCTCCTTGGTATAACAAGAAGATTGTCATCTACAAACCAGATCCTCAACGAAATCCATTCATGCTGGCACCCTGAACTTGGACTTTCCAGCCTCCAGAGCTGTGGGAAGTATATTTCTGTTTAAACCACCTATGATATTTTTGTTATAGCAATCTGAACTGATTATGACTAATAAGACAGGGCCATTATGAATAAATCTTGGGGTTTTCCAGGTGGCTTGTGGTAAAGAATCTGCCTGCAATGCAGGAGACATGGGTTCAATCCGTGGGTTGGGAAGATCCCCTGGAGAAGGAAATAGGAACCCATTCCAATATCCTTGTCTAGAAGAGCCTCGTGAACTACAAACCATGGGGTCACAAAGAGTCAGACATGACTGAGCACACATTATAAATAAAGCCAAAATGAACATTCATGTACTTGAGTTTGCATGAAAATACTAATATATCTTCACTTCTCTTGAGTAAATACTTGGGAGTAGTATTCCTGGGTCATATAGTAAATGTTCTTTTAACTTTAAAAGAAGTGTCAAAAATTTTCAATGATTGTTCCGTCATTCAACATCCCCACTAGGTTTCCTTTTGCTCTGCACCCCCATTGACGCTTAGTATTATCATTATCAGCATGTAGGATCTTCCCAGGCCAGGGATTGAACTCTAGTCCTCTGCAATGGAAGAAGGATTCTTAACCACTGGACCACCAGGGAAGTCCGTCAAATAGACCTTTCATGTATCTCTAGCAAGGCCTTCCTCTTATTCATCATGGTAGGTCTTTCAAATTTTCTCAACATTCCTCAAATCTACTTTACCCTCACTGCCAAACCCCTTATTTTCAGTAGAGTTCCTCCATAGGCTTCTAACAATTTTTTTTTTCTTTGAGAAGTCATCCCTCAACTCAGTTGGAGGGATGACTCAATCATAATTATCAATATGGATTGATAATACTTTTCTAGTATTATTGTTTATTCTTAAAATGTAAATTTCATTCAGTATACATGAGAAATGTTTAAATTAGTTTCTGCAGAATGTGATGATCTTTTTCAAACTGCATATTCAGGTCTTTATCAGTGGAGTAAATGCTTCTTCAGTTGTATCATTATCTAAACTCATCTAAGATCATTCTATTACCCTCATATTAAAAACAGTAATTCTTAAACTGGGTACATGTTCTTTGTTTTTTATAACCATCTTTACTCTTATTAATGTGAACATCGACATTCTAGGAATCAGCAAACTAAAATGGACTGGAATGTGTGAATTTAACTCAGACGACTATTGTATCTACTACTGCGGGCAGGAATCCCTCAGAAGAAATACAGTAGCATTCATGGTCAACAAAAGAGTCCGAAATGCAGTACTTGGATGAAGTCTCAAAAATGACAGAATGATCTCTGTTCATTTCCAAGGCAAACCATTCAATATCACAGTAATCCAAGTCTATGCCCCAACCAGTAATGCTGAAGAAGCTGAAGTTGAATAGTTCCATGAAGATGTAAATGACCTTTTACAACTAAAACCCAAAAAAGATGTTCTTTTCATTATAGGGGACTGAATGCAAAAGTAGGAAGTCAAGAAACACCTGGAGTAACAGGCAAATGTGGCCTTGCAATACAGAATGAAGCAGGGCAAAGGCTAATAGAGTTTTGCCAAGAGAACGCACTGGTCATAGCAAACACCCTCTTCCAACAATACAAGAGAAGACTCTACACGTAGACATCATCAGATGGTCAACACTGAAATCAGATTGATTATATTCTTTGTAGCCAAAGACAGAGAAGCTCTATACAGTCAGCAAAAACAAGACCGAGAGCTAACTGTGGCTCCGATCATGAGCTCCTTATTGCCAAATTCAGACTTAAATTGAAGAAAGTGGGGAAAACCACTAGACCATTCAGGTATGACCTAAATCATACCCCTTATGATTATAGAGTGGAAGCGAGAAATAGATTTAAAGGACTAGATCTGATAGATAAGAGTGCCTGATGAATTATGGAATGAGGTATATGACATTGTACAGGAGACAGGGATCAAGACCATCCCCATGGAAAAGAAATGCAAAAAAGCAAAATGGCTGTCTGGGGAGGCCTTACAAATAGCTGTGAAAAGAAGAGAAGTGAAAAGCAAAGGAGAAAAGGAAAGATATAAGCATCTGAATGCAGAGTCCCAAGGAATAGCAAGAAGAGATAAGAAAGCCTTCCTCAGCGATCAATGCAAAGAAATAGAGGAAAATAACAGAATGGGAAAGGCTAGAGATCTCTTCAAGAAAATTAGAGATACCAAGGGAGCATTTCATGCAAAGATGGGCTTGATGAAGGACAGCAATGGTATGGACCTAACAGAAGCAGAAGATATTAAGAAGAGGTGGCAAGAATACACAGAAGAACTGTACAAAAAAGATCTTCACGACCCGGATAATCACGATGGTGTGATCACTCACCTAGAGCCAGACATCCTGGAATGTGAAGTCAAGTGGGCCTTAGAAAGCATCACTACGAACAAAGCTAGTGGAGATGATGGAATTCTAGTTGAGCTATTTCAAATCCTGAAAGATGTTGCTGTGAAAGTGCTGCACTCAATATGCCAGCAAATTTGGAAAACTCAGCAGTGGCCACAGGATTGGAAAAGGTCAGTTTTCATTTCAATCCCAAAGAAAGGCAATGCCAAAGAATGCTCAAACTACCACACATTTGCACTCATCTCACATGCTAGTAAAGTAATGCTCAAAATTCTCCTAGCCAGGCTTCAGCAATACATGAACCATGAACTTTCAGATGTTCAAGCTGGTTTTAGAAAAGCAGAGGAACCAGAGATCAAATTGCCAACATCTGCTGGATCATGGAAAAAGCAAGAGAGTTCCAGAAAATTATCTATTTCTAATTTATTGACTATGCCAAAACCTTTGACTATGTGGATCACAATAAACTGTGGAAAATTCTGAAAGAGATGGAAATATCAGACCACCTGACCTGCCTCTTGAGAAACCTATATGCAGGTCATTTAGGTCCAGTTAGAACTGGACATGGAACAACAGACTGGTTCCAAATAGGAAAAGCAGTACATCAAGGCTATATATCATCACCCTGCTTATTTAACTTACATGCAGAGTATATCATGAGAAATGCTGGGCTGGATGAAGCACAAGCTGGAATCAAGATTGCTGGGAGAAATATCAATAACCTCAGATATGCAGATGACACCACCCTTATGGCAGAAAGTGAAGAAGAACTAAAAAGCCTCCTGATGAAAGTGAAAGTGGAGAGTGAAAAAGTTGGCTTAAAGCTCAACATTCAAAAAACTAAGATCATGGCATCCGGTCCCATCACTTCATGGGAAATAGATGGGAAACAGTGGAAACAGTGTCAGACTTTATTTTGGGGGGCTCCAAAATCACTGCAGATGGTGATTGCAGCCATGAAATTAAAAGACGCTTACTCCTTGACCAACCTAGACCAACCTAGACAGCATATTATAAAGCAGATACATTACTTTGCCAACAAAGGTCCATCTAGTCAAGGCTATGGTTTTTCCAGTGGTCAAATATCGATGTGAGAGTTGGACTGTAAAGAAAGCTGAGCGCTGAAGAATTGATGCTTTTAAACTGTGGTGTTGGAGAAGACTCTTGAGAGTCCCATGGACTGCAAGGAGATCCAACCAGTCCATTCTGAAGGAGATCAGTCCTGGGTGTTCTTTGGAAGGAATGAGGCTAAAGCTGAAACTCCAGTACTTTGGCCACCTCATGTGAAGAGTTGACTCATTGGAAAAGACTCTGATGCTGGGAGGGCTTGGGGGCAGGAGGAGAAGGGGACAACAGAGGATGAGATGGCTGGATGGCATCACTGACTCGATAGACATGAGTTTGAGTGAACTCCGGGAGTTGGTGATAGATAGGGAGGCCTGGCGTGCTGCTATTCATGGGGTCGCAAAGAGTCGGACATGACTGAGCGACTGAACAGAACTGAACTGAACTGAACTTACTCTATTATTTTTATCAATTTTTAATCAGTTTTTTTCTTTCCTGAGATATCTCACATTTGTCCTTCTCATCACTGATTTATTGGTGAACCAATAATTTATCTGACCCAATAAATTATTTATTTGGTCAGAACGTTTCTGACCACATAAAACTCCATAGTTTTTGTTTTAGGTTTTCCTGTTTCTACTGTGTGTTTCAAGTAACTATTTTATTTCCATATTTCACCTTGTTTCTTTATGATCTAAGTGTGGTATCTTTCTCATTATTTTCTTTCTTTCCCTCTTATATTATCTCTGTAGAAATTTTTGCTTCTAATTCATAAATAATCTTGCATCCTATTGTAAAATTTTATTTTAAAATTTCCTTCTGCTTTCTCTATAAAATATATTTCAGAGGTATGTATTTCTTCTCTGTTTTCAGAATAATATACTCCTCTTTTAGTATATTTACTGGGCCCATGTTTTCTGATGTTGGGACTGATTTTTGTTTTGTTTATTGTCTTTCTTATTAATTTTGAAAGGAGAGCTCTATCCAGACATGTTATTCGCCAACAAATTTCTGTGTGAATTGCCCTTGGGTTCTCTCAGTGCTCATTTAGCTGTTAGTTCAACTTTGTGTTCAGATTAATAGCTGGGGTGAAGAGAAGGATAAGAGGGATAGCTTGATAGGCTTTATATTTGACCTCATTTCCAGGCATGAATTCATCTGCTTTAACTCACTTGAAATGATATTCTCTCTAATCCCTAGTGCCTGATTTTTTTATCACTCTGCCTAAAATCCCCAGTATGTTATCTTCCCGAGATAGGGATCGTCCCATCTATGCATCGCCCTGTTCCCTACCAGCTAACTTCTCAAATTGCTTTATTACGGAGACAAAAGTCCCAGGAGTCAATGCTCACAGCTCTATATACAAGGAAGGTAAGGACAGCATCTATTTACAAATTTGTGTCTGGTAGTTTGGGGGTAAAATATAAAGAAAAACACTCTAACCCCAAAGGAAAAATCTGAACACTAGAAGAGGAACGGCATGTTTTTCCTTGTTCATAATAATTTAAATAGAATTTGAAGTCAGGTCTCTTTGACTACAATGTTCAAATTCAATAGAGTAGCCACTACTTCTAAAAGTTGATTCTTTTTTAAAAAAAAAGGTAGAAACATTTTCTCCCCTATTTATACTACTAGATACACAAATGAAAAAGACACATTCCTAGCCCTCAGAGATACAAACATGCCCCTCTAAAATAATGACACAGCTTGTGTGGTAAATTCTAGAGTAGAGATAAGGTAAAGGATTACATTTTTGGATACAAGTATTAGGCCATCTATTCCCATAGTACAGTAAACTCCTCTTTGTACAGTACACTCTAAAGAAATGGGTATTTGGGATAAACAAGAGCTGCAGTACATTAGGTGTGGTCCAATTCATACCCAGACAGCAGGAGTATCACTCCCCTCGGTCTGGACACTACAGTCCTGTTAATTCAGCCCCAGATCAAATTATCCTCTTGGCAGCCTTGAGACACTGGTGACTCATGTTGGGCTGGCAGTCGACTGAAATCGCTAATCCCGCTCACACGTGCAGCTGTTTAGTTCCCTCTCCCCCATCCTGGCTCGGAGCAGGGCTTCTCAGAGGCTGAATGCTATGTTTTCATATTCCTTAAAATCGTCTCATTTAGAACTATGGAAATTTCACACACTGCCTAATCGTCATGACATAGGGATGAAACAAGCTGAAACTGTTATTAATTGGCTTTTTAAGGCAAAAGAGCTAATTAGAAAGAGATGCCAAAAAAAAAAAAATCAGGAATAATGTCAGTTTCTTCCAACTTCTCATGTCTAATAACATAACAGTTTTCTTCTGTCCTCCTCCTGAATAAAAAGATTATGTAAAGGTTCTGCATCCATATTTTCTATGTAAAATTCCAGTTACAGAACTTTGAGGGATTCATAAACACAAGGCAGAGAGTACTCTGCTTCCTCACTTCAAATATAGTTTTAGATGCCCTCTTCTTCCAAAATGACTTAGCCACACTAAGGGGAAACTTACATTTTATGAGCATCCACTTGATTTATTTCGGTTTAGGCACTTTATACTGGAGAAGGAAATGGCTACCCACTTCAGTATTCTTGCCTAGGAAATCCCATGGACAGAGGAGCCTGGTAGGCTATAGTTCATGGGGTTGCAAAAGAGCCGGACATGACTCAGCAACTAAACAACAACAAGGCACTTTATATGTGATATTTACATCATTGTCATGACAATCTTGTAAGTTACACATGACTGTCTCTGTTTTAGGGTGACACAATTAGAGGTATAAAAAGAATAATGATACTGTCCTAAGTTATACAGAATATAAATGAAGGAAGCAGGATTTGACCATCAAGTTACTTGAATTTAAGGCTTAGTTTATTCAGGGTTTCCCTTGTGGCTCAGCTGGTAAAGAATCCACCTGCAATGCAATGCAGGAGACCTGGGTTCGATCCCCTGGAGAAGAGAAAGGCTACCTATTCCAGTATTCTGGCCTGGAGAATTCCATGGACTATATAGTCCATGGGGTCACAAAGTGTCAGACACCACTGAGCCACTTTCACTTTATTCAGCAAACCATGTAGATATTCCCAAGCAATGCAAAGAAAGCAGACAAGTCTAGAAGAAAAAAGGTACACGTACTTCGAAGGAAAGGTTATTGAGGTAGTGTGCTTACTTTGGTCTTAGTTTCTAAAGCAATGCCAAGCTCATAAAACATACTAAGTAAATAATAGAAATTAATATATTAGCCAGGAAATGGTTAGGTATTTTTAATTTTGCTTATCAAACCAGTCACTTTCAATTAATCAGCAGAAATGTATTAAGTTCTTACTTTATATTCAATACCTCCTGGGGTATCATGGGACCTGGGGTAAAAGAAGACGGTATGGTTTGAGTGAAATCCAATATGCATGACCAATAGTCTCCAATTTAATCAAGTAGCAAAATGTATAATACTGATCATTGATGCTATGGATATTTATAGATAGAGCATTTGAAAGATTTTGGGGGGAACATAAAATACTCACATGATGTGAGTTTTGATTGTTAGTGCATTTCATAAAAAGAAAGCATCATGAGGAAGGCAGGCATAGGTGCAGGATGTTTGAGGAAAAGGGGAGAAAGAGACATAGGAGTGATAGGAAATAATTATAATTAGGGTAATGTTAACTACTGTAACACACAGGAATGAAATATATAATGCATGGAGGTTCTTACTGGAAGATTTTAATTTTATTTTTGTTTAATTGGAATAATTGCTTTACAATATTGTGTTGTACAACTTTTCTGCTGTACAACAAAGTGATCAGTCATGTGTATACATATATCACCTCCCTCTTGAGCCTCCCTCCTACCCACCCCCATCCCACTCCTCTAGGTCATTACCTAGAGCACTGAACTGAGCTCCCTGTGCTATGCAGCAGCATATCTATTTTTCACATGATAGTATATATACAGCAATGCTACTCTCCCAATTCATCCCACCCCCCTCCTCAACCCACCCATGTTCACTAGTTCATTCTCTATGTCTGTGTTCCTATTCCTGCCCTGCAAATAGAGGTTCACCAGTACCATTTTTCTAGATCAGAAAGCTTTTTAGAACCAAATACATAAGTGATGGTTAACATACTTCCCATCACATTCCATTGACCAGAATTCGAATATGTGATCACACGTAGCAGCAGTGAAGCTGGTGAAATGTTGCCTATCTGTGTACCCACAAGTGTTCTAGTTAATAGCTAGCTAGCCTCAGCAATGGAGAAGGCAATGGCATCCCACTCCAGTATTCTTGCCTGGAAAATCCCATGGATGGAGGAGCCTGGTAGGCTGCAGTCCATAGGGTCACGGAGAGTCGGACATGACTGAGCAACTTCACTTTCACTTTTCACTTTCACGCACTGGAGAAGGAAATGGCAACCCACTCCCGTGTTCTTGCCTGGAGAATCCCAGGGATGGGGGAGCCTGGTGGGCTGCCGTCTATGGGGTCACACAGAGTCGGACACAACTGAAGCGACTTAGCAGCAGCAGCAGCAGCCTCAGCAACAGAAGTGAACTAGCTTTAAACAAACACACACATTTGTGTTTCAGTTTTTTTGACTGTACAATAGAGCTAAAACTCTTGATAGCTTGTTCATAGGCTTTATTTTAGGAGGAGCAAATGACAGAATTAATATAAAATTGCTTTGAAAGTGCCAATGGTTTCTACAATTTTTTTCTCATTTGGGGGTTGGTGTCTCTTCTCAGATGTTGGGAAATTGTTATGCTATAGTCATATTGTTTTGTAGCTACAAAAAAGAAGATGGGGAACATAGCACTAAATTCAAGAATGAATTCTATCACTGGGTAAAGTAGGAAATTCTCCTTATAAGACTACTTTCCATGAATCCAAGTTTCTGCCAGCTGTATGTTGGGTACTAGTTAAATATTTGTTGATATAGGAATATTGCTTTATTCCCCTAGAACCCAGAAAATCTTTACCAACATCATATGTATCAAAGAGAATTCTGTAAGTGAAGATATAAGATAAAACGAGGGAAGGGTAAGAAAGAGAGAAATAGGAAGAGGAAACAGAAGTATCAGAGAATGCTACCTTGCTTCACATCAGTAATATTTGTATATATTATAGTATTTTATCTTGATTATTTTTTATATTTATTAATATTTAATTTGTTTGGTTGTGCTGCATCTTAATTGTAGCACACAGGATCTTTGATCATCATTGTTGTATGTAGAATCTTTTAGTCATGGCATGTGAACTCTTAGTTGAGACATGTACAATCTAGTTCCCTGACCAGGGATCAAACCCCAGCCCTCTGCCTCGGGAGCTTGGACTCTTAGCCCCTGGACTACCAGAGAAGTCCCATATCTTGATTATTAAAAAAAAGAAAAAGTTTTACTGAGAACAGACTTTGAATGTATAGATGGCTAGAAAAATATTTATAATGAATTTCCAAAAGCCATATCTAGATTTCACATCATGATATGAAAAAGAGGCTTCCCTGGTAGCTCAGTGGTAAAGAATCCGCCTGCCAATGCAGGAGATGCAGGTTTAATCCCTGGGTTGGGAATATGCCCTGGAGAAGGAAATATCCACCCACTCCAGGATTCCTGGTGGGTTACAGTCCACGGGGTCACAAAAGAGTCAGACATGACTTAGCTACTAA
The DNA here is from genome assembly GCF_029378745.1 of Bos indicus. Taxonomy (NCBI): domain Eukaryota; kingdom Metazoa; phylum Chordata; class Mammalia; order Artiodactyla; family Bovidae; genus Bos; species Bos indicus. Next base: position 18,553,822 of record NC_091773.1, on the reverse strand, counting down.
ACAACATGAAAAAGGAAGGTAGGGCAATGGGGCAATTGTCTAAATTAAAAATGACTTAGAAGATTGAACAAGCAAATACAGTGAGTGGAAACTGATTGGATGATTGTATGAATAAAGCATCCATGAAACACAGTCAGAGACAATGAGGAAAAGGTAAATATGAGCTAGCATGGTGTTAGATGATATTGATTCAGTTCAGTTCAGTTCTGTTGCTCAGTCGTGTCCGACTCTTTGCGACCCCATGAATCGCAGCACGCCAGGCCTCCCTGTCCATCACCAACTCCCGGAGTTGACCCAGACTCATGTCCATCAAGTCAGTGATGCCATCCAGCCATCTCATCCTCTGTCGTCCCCTTCTCCTCCTGCCCCCAATCCCTCCTAGCATCAGAGTCTTTTCCAATGAGTCACCTCTTCTCATGAGGTGGCCAAAGTACTGGAGTTTCAGCTTTAGCATCATTCCTTCCAAAGAAATCCCAGGGCTGATCTCCTTGAGAATGGACTGGTTGGATTTCCTTGCAGTCCAAGGGACTCTCAAGAGTCTTCTCCAACACCACAGTTCAAAAGCATCAATTCTTTGGCACTCAGCCTTCTTCACAGTCCAACTCTCACATCCACACATGACCAAAGGAAAAACCATAGCCTTGACTAGGTGGACCTTTGTTGGCAAAGTAATGTCTCTGCTTTTGAATATGATATTGATTAAATCATAGTAATTTTTAAAAAGGTGAGATACTAATCTTGTCATTAAAGAAGAATGTTCTTTGTTTTTAGAAATACATACTAAGGTATTCAGTGGTAAAAATATCATGATGTCTAATATTCCTCTTAAAAAATTCAACAAAAATATAATGAAGTAAATATAACAAAATGTTACCAGTTTTTCATTGGCTTGCTGAAGGGTTGGGACACTTGTTTTGAACATCTTGTTCTTCAAAGCATGGGGTACAAGGGATAAAAACTAGATAAGTTCCAAGGCAGGGCTTGGGACAAACTTGACTAGAAAAAGTGAAAATGAAAAACTGAAAGAAGGTGACAGTGAAAGTTTGACTACTTCAGTTCTACCTGAAGTTGAACTTCAGGATATGGATATGTAGTGAGCAGTGAAGCACTTATTTCATACAAAGCAATGTTAACCATTTGGGGGAATTCAAAGGCTACTAAAGCAATTCCTTCTATCAAGAAAACAAAATTATGTCCTGACAAAGTTAACAAATTGGGCGTTCCTTGGCAGTCCAGTGGTTAGGAATGGCACCTTCACTGCTTTGTCCTGGGTTCAATCCCTGCTTGGGGAACTAAGATCCCACAAGTCTCATAGGGCAGCAAAAAAAAAAAAAAAAATTGCTTTAATAAACAAATAAAAAATTTAAAAACTGAAGAAAATATTTGTGAATCATTAGTCAGATCAAGACTCAAAACTAAAAAATAAGAAAACAAAAACCACTCCCCCCAAAAAAGTTACAAAAAATGGTAGGACGGATCAGGAAAGAACTTCTGGGAGTGGGGGGCAAAGGAGGGCAGAGAGGTGGAGAAATCTCCTTAAGTAAATGTGTTCACTCATTCACTCATTCTTTTACTGAATACTTGTTTAGCACTGAGAATGCAATGTAAATAAATCAGGCAAATGAATAAGATTCATAAGATGCACAGCCCAGAGCAGATTTTTCTTCCATCTTGAACTGAGTCAGGGTTTCTTCTCAGAATGGCCTCTGTATTCATACAATGCTAAGGCTGCATTATTTGCAAGATAGCAAAAGCTGAGTGACCTAAAACAACAAAAATGTATTCTTTCTAAATTTTGGAGGCGAGAAGTCTGAAATAAAGGTTTTGCAAGACCATGCTCTGTCTAATGGCTAGAAGTGAGGAATGCTTCATGCTTCTTTCTAGCCTTCAAGGGGGCTAGCCATCTCAGCATCCTTTGGCTTGTAGATTTCAGTCTCTGCCTCTGCTATCACATGGTCACCTCTGGCTGTGCACCTCTTCTCTTCTTGTAAGGACACCAGTTACACTGAATGAAGGGTTCACTCGACTCCAGAATGACCTCATCTTAATTACATTTGCAACGACCCTGTTTCCAGATAAGATCACATTCTGAGCTACTGAGAGTTCAGTTCAGTTCAGTCACTCAGTGTCCGACTTTTTGCAACCCCATGAATCGAAGCACGCCAGGCCTCCCTGTCCATCACCAACTCCCGGAGTTCACTCAGACTCATGTCCATCAAGTCAGTGATGCCATCCAGCCATCTCATCCTCTGTCATCCCCTTCTCCTCATGCCCCCAATCCCTCCCAGCATCAGAGTCTTTTCCAATGAGTCAACTCTTCTCATGAGGTGGCCAAAGTATTGGAGTTTCAGCTTCAGCATCATTCCCTCCAAAGAAATCCCAGGGCTGATTTCCTTCAGAATGGACTGGTTGGATCTCCTTGCAGTGCATGGGACTCTCAAGAGTCTTCTCCAACACCACAGTTCAAAGGCATCAATTCTTCGGTGCTCAGCTTTGTTAGTCCAACTCTCACATCCATACATGATCACTGGAAAAACCATAGCCTTGACTAGGTGGACCTTTGTTGGCAAAGTAATGTCTCTGGCTTTTCAATATGCTATCTAGGTTGGTCATAACTTTTCTTCCAAGGAGTAAGTGTCTTTTAATTTCATGGCTGCAGGCACCATCTGCAGTGATTTTGGAGCCCAAAAAAAGAAAGTCTGACATTATTTCCACTGTTTCCCCATCTATTTCCCATGAAGTGATGGGACCAGATGCCATGATCTTCATTTTCTGAACGTTGAGTTTTAAGCCAACTTTTTCACTCTCCTCTTTTACCTTCATCAAGAGGCTTTTTAGTTCCTCTTCACTTTCTGCCATAAGGGTGGTGTCATCTGCATATCTGAGGTTATTGATATTTCTCCCAGCAATCTTGATTCCAGCTTGTGCTTCTTCCAGCCCAGCATTTCTCATGATGTACTCTGCGTATAAGTTAAATAAGCAAGGTGACAACATACAGCCTTGACGTACTCCTTTTCCTATTTGGAACCAGTCTGTTGTTCCATGTCCAGTTCTAACTGTTGCTTCCTGACCTGCATACAAATTTCTCAAGAGGCATAGGGACAAATTCAGTTCATAAATACCTGTAATCCTAAAATCAATTACCTCTATACAACATATGCATTGGGTTTCACTCATTTAGAAATATGACAATTATGCCTCAGAAACAATTTCCTCAAGCTATGATGAGCTGCAAGTCTCATGGGAGGCCATGACTCTGAGATGAAATGCACGAGAACTGTATTTGGTCCCTAGCTTTTTGTGGTCAGCCTGTTCTCCTCTTAGTTTATAATATTTAAATGTCAGAACATATTTTAGGGTATTATGATATGGTATGTGCACACATTAGGCTATGTGCTTATATAGCACATACATAAAATTAAATTTTAGATAACAGTATTAGAGCTTCATTTAACAATAAATTTGTGCATCTGCTTCATAAGAACTTATCACCACTCATAGGTTTCTTGGTAACTGAGTTATTTTTACCTACAGGACACTAAAGAGGAGCTAGAGGGTATTTAAAACAACAAATTCCCAACTGTTAGGAATTATAAGCCTGTATCCTTGTGTAATATCTTCCTGGACAGCTGGCTCTGGCCTAACTGCTCTGAAGTCCAGCTTTCAACTGACCAGACACTTTCTGAAGCCTGCTGTGCATGGTGTATGGAAGCTGTCAGGCACTGCAGGTCTTGTACCTATTCTACAAGATGTTCCTAATACGTTTCTCAGTGAGAGATGCTGCAAAGAGACAAGGATGCATCTTACTTTGGGGACTCTCTGCAATTTATCTCAATCATTTTTCACATAAAGTTACTGATTACCACCACACCTGCATTGCACCACAGGCCTGAATTAAACTCTGGCTCAAAGATTCTCTGCTTGCCGTACTCAGATTTCCTAGCCCCTTTAATGCTTCAGTGTCTTCACTGGTAAAATTGTAAAATGATACCCATCCAGCAAATTTTTGGGGGGAAATCACCTGATATAGGGCCTGAGTATGAGTCAAATTTTAGGAAGGAGAATAGAGAAGTTATTGCTTTGACTTTTTCCTTTTCTTCTGTCCCTTCTCTTTCACCATCAACCTGATCACTATGAGACCCTGAAGTGTTAGTTGTTCAGTCACATCTGACACTTTGTGATCCCATGGACTGTAGCCCACCAGGCTCCTCTGCCCATGGAATTCTCCAGACAAGCATACTGAAGTGGGTTGCTATTCCCTTTTCCAAGGGATCTTCCAACCCAGAGATTGAACCCTGGTCAATTGAACCCACATTGTAGGCAGAGTCTTTACCGTCTGAGCCACCAGGAAAGTCTATGGGGCCCTAAGTAGGTTTATATTTTTTTTAAAGAAGTGAGAGCTTCATTCCATTTTCATCAGTTCAAGGTGATGAGAAACTCCATGGTCCTGGATACCTGTGCTCAAGAAGCTGACCTGTGCTTGGGAAGGATAGTTGTGTATTTTCTCAGAATGCATCATTATTACCATTATCACATTCTTATAACCACCATATTGTCATCACCCTCATCAATTATCATTAGCACTGATTAAGTGCTTATTATGAGTCAGGCCCTGTTCTAAAGCCTGCATCATTTGTGTAGAACTCATTTTTAAAATGTATTTATTGTTTGATTTTGGGCTTCCCTTGTGGCTCAGCTGGTAAGGAATCCGCCTGCAGTGCAGGAGACCTGGGTTCAATCCTTGGGTTGGGAAGATCTCCTGGAGAAGGAAAAGGCTACCCACTCCAATATTCTGGACTGGAGAACTCCATAGACTGTAGAGTCCATGGGGTCGCAAAGAGTTGGCCACAACTGAGCAACTTTCACTTTCATTTATTTTTGGCTGTGCTTGGTCGGGCTTTCTCTAGCTGTGGCGAGTGGGGGCAACTCTTCATTGTGGTACATGGGCTTCTCATTGTGGTGGCTTCTCTTGTTGCAGAACACAAGTTCCAGGCTTCAGTAGTTGCAGCACACAGGCTCAGTGGTTGCAGTTCGTGGGCTCCAGAGCCTGGGCTCAGTAGTTTTGGCTCATAGACTCAGTTGCTCCCTGACATATGGAATCTTCCCAGACCAGGGATCAAACCCATGACCCCTGCATTGGCTAAGAGGATTACCATCCACTGTGCCACCAGAGAAGTCCCTGTAGAACTCATTTAAACATTACCATACCTTTTGGGGCTAAGCATTATATGTTTCTCTCAAAATTGGAGCAGTACAGCATAGTAATTGAGCACTTAATTCTCTAGAGTTAAACTTGCTGGGTTTAATCCTTATCCACTGAATGGTGGCCTGTGACCTAGGACATGTTATTAATCACCCTGCGCTGTGTTATTCATAATAAAATGAAGTGATAAATATGATACCAGTACCTGCTTCATTGGAATATTAGGAAGAATACATGAGTGGAAAGTGTATAGTGCTTTGAATACGTTTCATAGAGAAAGAATTACACAAATGTTTGCTATTTCTTATCTCTGTACTTTAAATGGGGAAACAGACTTGGGGCTTAACTGACTAGACTAGGCTTACACAACTTTTAAACATTGGCCCTGAGATTTGGCCATAGGCAATCTGATTCTGTGACTTCCTTTCAAAACGTCTATACTTCACATCTAAATAGACTTTAATCACTAACCCAGTCAATCACTGGAGAACTGGCACCATACCATCTAAACCTAAGGGCCTGAGATGGGCACAGGTAACAGGGCCTCACACATCCCCACAGGCTGGAGTGGAATTGAGATACAACTTGGTTTGGAGATGTCCATTATTCTTTCTAAACAGGGTAGCTGCTGCTGCTAAGCCGCTTCAGTCTTGTCCAACTCTGTGTGACCCCATAGACGGCAGCCCACCAGCTCCCCCGTCCCTGGGATTCTCCAGGCAAGAACACTGGAGTGGGTTGCCATTTCCTTCTCCAATGCATGAAAGTGAAAAGTGAAAGTGAAGTCGCTCAGTCGTGTCCGACTCTCAGTGACTCCATGGACTGCAGCCGACCAGGCTCCTCCATCCATGGGATTTTCCAGGCAAGGGTTCTGGAGTGGGTTGCCATTGCCTTCTCCCAAACAGGGCAGAGACACACTAATTTAAAACCCTTCAAATCCTGGAGATTGAATTGCAGAAATGGTCAAGAGTAGGGATAAGGGAGATGGGCTTCCCTGATAGCTCAGTTGGTAAAGAATCCGCCTGCAATGCAGGAGACCTGGGTTTGATCCCTGGGTTGGGAAGATTCCCTGTAGAAGGGAAAGGCTACCCACTCCAGTATTCTGGCCTGGAGAATTCCATGGACTATATAGTCACAAAGAGTCGGACAGGACTGAGCAACTTTTACTTTCACTTTTCAGGGATAAGGGAATCTCTCATTTGCCTTTTGAAGCCTGAGCTCAGATGGACATTGAAAGGACAGACAGAAATCCCTCCTTGCCTTCCCTGTTCTCTTGAGGTCAGAGACAAAGTCTCAGGACAGCCTGTTCTGAGTGTGGGTAGAGAGCAGAGCTGGGGCACCCAGAGAGGCTTAAGTTACTCAACTGAATGTGGAGTCCATTTTCTCTGTTGGAGATAGTCAATGGTCTGGCTGCCCTGCCTGGGTACTTAGCCTGGATCTTGAAATCAACAGCGTTGTCAAGCAGTGATTCACATAATTCCAATCTAGGCACTCACCCACCGTTCTTTCTAGAATACATTTAGCAAGAGCTGTGATAAAGAAGTTTGATAATAAATTGAAGTGCTGACTCCATATTTTATAAGAACAAACACACACTTTTTTCCTCTTTATTTTTTATTATATCCATGAGCTAAGCTCTTCTGGACTTCAAGAGTGTTTCTTGTTTTCCTTTTCTCTCTCTCTCTCTCTCTCTCTCTATTTTATTGCTCAAATCTGGCACCACAAGAATTGCATGGCAGAGCTGATTCAGAAGCAATTTCCATTCCTTCTACTTGGGGGGTCCAATCAACCCTAAATAAAAACCATCATGGCTAGCACTGGGGGAGCCTAAAGTTGGAACTTTGCCCCCACGCTTCGTAATGGGGCCAAGTTGCCAGGGACCTTCCTCTTGGTTACAAAGAGCTCAGGGTACTCAATTAGGTGTTCCAGAATGCCATGTTCCCTGCTGAGCCTCTAGAAAGCTGTGTATATGGTTCCTTGATTTACTTTTAATTTGGGACTTTGTTTTGTTTTATTTTCCCAAAATGAAGACAGAGAACTTGAGTTCTCTGTCTTCTTAGGAAACTCTGTCATCTTTAAGAAACCCCCTCACCTAAGAGGTAACCTCAGAACACATGAAAGTCCTGTCTGCAGGAGTTAAGTTGGGTGCTGTCAGTCCCTCCCTCAGACCACCTCTCACTGTTTCACTGGCTCCTTTTCCACAGCTCCTAGGCTGGGACCAGGCTGGCTGTGGCCCTTTATTTAGAGCATAGGTTGTGTTGACTTTTGTACACTGCCTCTCAAGTTCTGATCCCTGATATACAATTTATTTTCGGGGTGCACGAACTGTGTGTGCTCAGTCACTCAGCTGTGTCTGACTCTTTGTGGGCCCATAGATTGTAGCCCATCAGAGTCTTCTCCGTGGAATTTCCAGGCAAGAATACTGGAGTGGGTTGCCATTTCCTACTCTGGGGGATCTTCCCAACCCAGAGATCAAACCCACATCTCTAACACTGGCAGGAGGATCTTCTACCACTTTGCCACCTGGGCAGCACGCTCAAACAGTGACTTGCGCCCCAAAAATAACCTGGCACAATTTCACTCGATGAAGCTCATGTATGAATAAAGGATTTCATCTGTTACCTTTTATTTGACCTTTTATTCTTAAACTCACCATAAAATTGATGAAGATTTACTATTATGAAATGTTCTTTATAAACCCCTATTTCTCATATGAGCTTCAGGGTTTTTTCCACGAAATAGGTTTCCATCTCATTTATGTCCAGTGTTTTTTGTGTCCTTGTTTTTTTTTGTTGTTGTTGCACAATATGGCATGCAGGATCTTAGTTCCATGACCAGGGATTGAACCTCTGCCCCCTGCAGAGGAGGCACAGAGTCTTAACCACTAGACTGCCACAGAAATCTCCCATCCAGTATTTTTTATTTTTTCACTTTGAAATTATATTTCTGTGACTGATACTTAAGTGCTTCCTTCCTACAAAGGTGCTTCTTTAACAATCATGGAAGAAGTGTTATAAATAAGGGGCCACAGTAAGCAAACCAAAGCTCTTACCCAGCTTCCTAGTACCCAGCTAATATTTAATCTATGGAATTGTTAAAAAATCTAAAACATCAAGTCAATTACTCAGAAATATGACTGTAAGAGAGCAATGATACTAATATTTAGGAGCAGGAGACAAGAATATTTGGGATTTTATCATGAAATTCTGCCCATTAGCAATGATAAGTCATCTGCAGCTTAAAAACCAGAGATCTCCTCCTTTCTCTTATTCTCCTTCCAGTGCCCTACTTTCAATGCTCCTTCCTTTCTTCCCTTAGAGTTCTCTTCCTTGGTCTCTTTTCCTATTTTTCAATGTCAATGTTAAACAGTCAGTGTGCTGTTTAACACACTCAGTCATGTCCTACTGTTTGCAACTCCATGGACTATAGCCCACCAGGCTTCTCTGTCCATAGAATTCTCGAGGCAGGAATCCTGGAGTGGGTTGCCATTCCCTTCTCAGGGGATCTTCCTGACCCAGGGATTGAACACAGGTCTCCTGCATTACAGGCAGATTCTTTGCCATCTGAGCTACCAGGGAACAGTCAGTATCAACATCTAAATATTGGGTGATGAGCATTATATTTGTATAAACTTTTATCCTAGCTACTGATTGATTGCCTATCAGCTCAAAATCTATCCATTTTTCTTGCTCTGTGAAAACGGATTTGGGACCTTGAAAAATTCATCCTTTGCCAATGGAAGTCAAGGCTGTATATTGTCACCCTGCTTATTTAACTTATATGCAGAAATGCTGGGCTGGATGAAGCACAAACTGGAATCAAGATTGCTGGGAGAAATATCAATAACCTCAGATATGCAGATGACACCACCCTATGGCAGAAAGTGGAGAAGAACTAAAGAGCCTCTTGATGAAAGTGAAAGAGGAGAGTGAAAAGTTTGGCTAAAATCTCAACATTTAGAAAACTAAGATCATGGCGTTCGGTCCCATCACTTCATGGCAAATAGATGGGGAACAGTGGAAACAGTGACAGACTTTATTTTTTTGGGCTCCAAAATCACTGCAGATGGTGACTGCAGCCTTGAAATTAAAAGACGCTTGCTCCTTCGAAGGAAAGTTATGACCTAAATAGATAGCATATTCAAAAGCAGAGATATTACTTTGCCAACAAAGGTCCATCTAGTCAAGGCTCCGGTTTTTCCAGTAGTCATGTGTGGATGTGAGAGTTGGACTATAAAGAAAGCTGAGTGCCAGAGAATTGATGCTTTTGAACTGTGGTGTTGGAGAAGACTCTTGAGAGTCCCTTGGACTGCAAGGAGATCCAACCAGTCCATCCTAAAGGAAACCAGTCCTGAATATTCATTGGAAGGACTGATGTGTGGGAAATTCTGAAAGAGATGGGAATACCAGACCACCTGACCTGCCTCTTGAGAAATTTGTATGCAGGTCAGGAAGCAACAGTTAGAACTGGACATGGAACAACAGACTGGTTCCAAATAGGAAAAGGAGTACGTCAAGGCTGTATATTGTCACACTGTTTATTTAACTTATATGCAGAGTACATCATGAGAAATGCTGGACTGGAAGAAACACAAGCTGGAATCAAGATTGCCAGGAGAAATATCAATAACCTCAGATATGCAGATGACACCACCCTTATGGCAGAAAGTGAAGAGGAACTAAAAAGCCTCCTGATGAAAGTGGAAGTGGAGAGTGAAAAAGTTGGCTTAAAGCTCAACATTCAGAAAACGAAGATCATGGCATCTGGTCCCATCACTTCATGGGAAATAGATGGGGAAACAGTGGAAACAGTGTCAGACTTTATTTTTCTGGGCTCCAAAATCACTGCAGATGATGACTGCAGCCATGAAATTAAAAGACGCTTACTCCTTGGAAGGAAAGTTATGACCAACCTAGATAGCATATTCAAAAGCAGAGACATTACTTTGCCGACAAAGGTCTGTCTAGTCAAGGCTATGGTTTTTCCTGTGGTCATGTATGGATGTGAGAGTTGGACTGTGAAGAAGGCTGAGCGTTGAAGAACTGATGCTTTTGAACTGTGGTGTTGGAGAAGACTCTTGAGAGTCCCTTGGACTGCAAGGAGATCCAACCGGTCCATTCTCAAGGAGATCAGCCCTGGGTGTTCTTTGGAAGGAATGATGCTAAAGCTGAAACTCCAGTACTTTGGCCACCTCATGCAAAGAGTTGACTCATTGGAAAAGACTCTGATGCTGGGAGGGATTGGGGGTAGGAGGAGAAGGGGACGACAGAGGATGAGATGGCTGGATGGCATCACTGACTCAATGGACGTGAGTCTGGGTGAACTCCGGGAGATGGTGATGGACAGGGAGGCCTGGCATGCTGCGATTCATGGGGTTGCAAAGAGTCGGACACGACTGAGCAACTGATCTGATCTGATCTGATCTGATGTGGAAGCTGAAACTCCAATACTTTGGCCACCTGATACAAAGAACTGACTAATTTGAAAAGACCCTGTTGCTGGGAAAGATTGAGGGTGGGAGGAGAAGAGGATGACAGAGGATGAGATGGTTGGACAGCATCACCGAGTCAATGGACATGAGTTTGAGTGAACTCTGGGAGTTGGTGATGGACAGGGAGGCCTGGCGTGCTGCAGTCCATGGGGTCACAAAGAGTCAGACATGACTGATTGACTGAACTGAACTGAACTGAAGCATTTTGTGTAGAGTATACTATGACTCAACAGAACTTCTTCGGGAGAAAGGGGATCTGCTTCCCGGTTGTAAGTTGCCTCTAGGAGGGTCCCTCCACAGGATGTCTCCAGTATTACATGTCTTCGATGAGCCTCTTCTCTGGTACTCAACTCCTGCAGCACAGGCCATTTTTCCAGCCTTTTACTGCTACAGTGCAAGTGGTTTCTCCAGCATGGAGCTCCTACATTATGAACTCAGACAGCTTCTCCAGTGCCCAGCTCTTGCAGTGCATGACAGCAGGCAATCCTCAGCATCTATCAGCTTTCCCTGGCATGTCTCTTGAAAATTTTTAATAGTGGAGTGACTTTGGGAGGATGTGCTTGTGTGTGTGCTAAGTTTATTCAGTCGTATCCAACCCTGCAACTCCATAAAGTGTAGCCCACCAGGCTCCTTCATCCATGGGATCCTCCAGGCAAGAATACTGGAGCAGGTTGCCATGCCCTCCTCCAGGGGATCTTCCCAACCCAGAGGTCAAACCTAAGTCTCTTACGTCTCCTGCAGTGGCAGGCAGGTTCTTTACCACTAGTGCAAACTAGGAAGCCCCTTTTGCATGAAAGAGCTTTCCAGAGCACCCCTAGAGGACAGATTTCCATCAAGTCCTTTTTTTCCCTAACTTTTTGTTTTATATTAGAGTATATTTGATGAACAATGTCATATTAATTTCAGGTGTACAACAAAGTGATTCAGTTATGCATACACGTGTATCTATTCTTTTTCAAATTCTTTTCCCAATTAGATTGTTACAGAATATTAAGCAGAGTTCTCTGTGTTATACAGTAGGTATATCAGGGGTCAGAACTTGAGAAGCAGCGTACAAAATTAAACACAAGCCCATGCTCTAAATGGTGAGACAGTCAAGTTCTCTCCAACAAGATCAAGATCTCAGCCCACTGCATAAGGTGGGTTGTACGCTTTCTCAGGGTCTCTATCTCAGATTTGGAGGAGTGGCTATTCTCTCTCATTTATGTATTCTTTTTATTTATATACAGTTTATATACAGTTCTATTTATTTCTTATCAGTCTAACCTGAATATCCTACTCTGAGTTTTAGTTTATAATTATTTACATTAAACTTTCCCTGTTCAATCTACTGTGCTTCCTGTCTCTTGATCGGATCCAAACTGATACATGGACCCTGACAAAAAAGAAGACATGGTGTTTTTTCTAAATTAAATTTCAGTCTTCTGTAGGAAGCAAGAAATAAACTTATAAAGAAAGTAGAGAGCATGTAAATAAGAAGATAAAGAGGTAGGGAGATTAGTTTAATCTGAAAAGGAAACAAGCCCTCAGCCTTCTATACTGATTCCCCTTTTTTCTCTGGAACCTATTCACACTGGAATGTTCTGGGATTCAGACCTTAATCCTCTGTCTTCTTCTGTGTTCACTGCTTTGGTGATCTCATCTAGTCCTATGACTTTAAGGGTCATTCATATACTGATAACTTCTAAATTTATGTTCCCAGGTTTGACTTGTTTTCCAAATGCCAAGAGCCTACTAAATATCTGGACTTAGAAGTCTAATAGAAACTTCAAAGAGCAATCTTTTCTCCAAAGTCATCCCCATCCTTCTGGTTTACTCATAATCTCAGATGATTCTTGATTCCTCTCTTTCTCTCACAAACCTCATCCAGGATGCCAGGAAATACTATTGATTCCAAGTTCAAAGTGTATTCAAAATCTTGTTTCCACCACCCTTATAAAAATATCCTAGTCTGAAATACATCATTTGTTAGATGGATTTCTACAACAGCCTCCAAAGTTCTTATCCTGCTTCTCTACTTGCAGATCTGTGGTCTATTCCCTACAAAACAACCAGAGTGGTTCCCAGGGCTTAGGGTAGTGGTATGCATGTGTGTGTTTGAGGAAGAAGAGTGTGGTTATGAAAGATCAAGACAAAGATTCTTGTGATGAAACCATTCTGTGTTGTTCCTGGGATGGTGGACAAAAAACTCACACATGTGTTAGAATTCCATACAGCTAAATACACACACACACACACACACACACACACACACACACACACACACACAAGAATAAGAAAAACCTGGGAAATCTGAATAAGATAAATGAGTTGTATCAATCTTAATTTCCTTATTGTATTATTGTATGTTTTGCAAGTTGTTATCATTGGGGGAATGAGGAAAACTGGATGAAGTGTATAGGATTTCTCTGTATTATTTCTTTGTTCTTTTTTAATTGGGAGAAAATCATGAGTCAAGTTTGTTGGTTTTTCCTTCCAGTTTTATTGAGGTGTAATGGGCATACAGCATCATACACGTTTAAAGTAGACAGCATAATGATTTGACTTACGTATGTTTGTGCGAGCTCGGTTACTTCAGTCCTGTCCAGCTCTTTGTGATCCTATGGACCGTAGCCTGCCAGGCTCCTCTGTCAATGGGATTCTCCTGGCAAGAATACTTGAATGGGTTTTCATAACCTCCTCCAAGGGATCTTCCTGACCCGGGGATTGAACCCGTGTCTTCTGCATCTCCTGCATTACAGGTGGATTCTTTACTGCTGAGCCCCTGGGGAAGCCCTGATTTACATGTATCACTAAATGATTAACAAAGTTAAGTTTAGTGAATATCCTTTATCTCATATAGATACAAAATCAAAGAAAAAAAATTCCTTTTGATGAGAACTCTTAAGATTCACTCTTAACAACTTCATATACAATATACTTCAATTTTACTTGTACTAATCATGTTCTACACTGCATCTCTAGTACTTAGTAATCTTATTACTGGAAATTTGTACCTTTTGACCAACTTCATCTAATTCCTTCTCCCCACTATGGCAACCACAAATTTGATCTCTTTTTCCATGAGTTTGTTTGTTATAACTAACTTGCTAAGTCACTTCAGTCGTGTCCGACTCTGTGTGACCCCATAGGCGGCAGCTCACCAGGCTCCGCCGTCCCTGGGATTCTCCAGGCAAGAACACCGGAGTGGGTTGCCATTTCCTTCTCCAATGCATGAAAGTGAAAAGTGAAAGTGAAGTCGCTCAGTTGTGTCTGACTCCTAGTGACCCCATGGACTGCAGCCCATCAGGCTCCTCCATCCATGGGGTTTTCCAGGCAAGAGTACTGGAGTGGGGTGCCATTGTTTCCTGTTACGTGCACAACGTAGTGACTTGATATTTTTAAACATCACAAAATGGTCACCATGAACAGTCTGAAAGAAAGTGAAAGTTGCTTAGTCATGTCTGACTCTTTGAGACCCTCTGGACTATACAGTCCATGGAATTCTCCAACAAGAATACTGGAGTAGGTTCCCTTCTCCAGGGGATCTTCCCAACCCAGGGACTGAACCCAGGTCTCCCCCATGGCAGGCAGATTCGTTACCAGCTGAGCCACCAGGGAAGCCCATGAATAGTCTAGTTACCATCTACCACATACAAAGCTGTCGTGTTATTATGGACTGTATTTTCCATGCTGTAGATCTCACCCCCGTGACACGTATCTGTGACTTTGTAATTGGAAGTTTGTACCTCTTATTCTCTCTCTCTCAACTATCTCACCCATCCCCTTCTTCTCTCACTACCACATAATTGTTCTCTGTATCTATGACTATTTCCCATTTGTTATGGTTTTCATTTGTTTCATTTTACAGATTACACAAAGAAATGCAATTATAAGGTATTTTACTTTATATGTTTCACATTTCACTGAGCAAAATACCTCCAGCCCCTTTCATGTTATTGTAAATGATAAGACTTAATTCTTCTTTTAATTCTTTTAGGTATCTGAACAATATTGCATTGCATATAAATACTACATCTTCTTTTATCCATTTATCTGTCAATGGACATTTAGATTGCTTTCAATTCTGTTGTAAATAATGCTAAGATGACCATAGCAGTGCATATATCTTTTAAAATTACTGCTTTTGTTTTCCTCAGAAAAATATCCAAAAGTGAAATTGCTGGATGCACTTACCAAGTGGCTCAGTGGTAAAGAATCCGCCTGCAATGCAAGAGACTGGGGTTCGATCGCTGGATAGGGAAGATCCCCTGAAGAAGGAAATGGCAACCCACTCCAGTATTCTTCCCTGGGATGTCCCATGGACAGAGGATCCTGGTAGGCTATAGTCCATGGGATTTTAACAGAGTTGGACACGACTTAGTGACTAAGCAATAACAACAACAGTGGTGGTTCTATTTTTAATTTTGGGAGGAGCCTCCATACTGTTCTCTATAGTTGATGCATCAGTTTACATTCCCACCAACAGAGTACAAGGGTTCCCTTTGCTCAACATCTTCACCAACATTTATTATTTGTTGCCTTTTTCATAATGGCCATTCTGACAAGTGTAAGGTGATACCACAGGTTGAGGTTGTTATGATTTTCATTTCCCTAATAATTAATGATATGGAGCATCTTCTCTTTTATCTGTTGGTCATCTGTATGTCTGGTTTAGAAAAATTTCTATCTAGTTCCCCTGCCCATTTTTTAATTGACTGTTTGCCTTTTTCATGTTGAATTGCATGAGTCTATGTATTTTGGATATTAAGCTCTTATGAGATATATCATTTGTAAATATCTTCTCCCTTTCAGTATTCTACATGGCCATTCCATTTCTAGAACCTCTAAGGGATAGTCTGAGGCTTTAGATGAAACTGCATCTTAGCTCAGTTTTTTCCTCTGTCTATTCCTACTTTCTTCACTGTCTTCCAGGTGGTTTTTCCTGAAAGCATTCCCCTATAAACCATATGCAAAAGAAAAAAAAAGTCTCAAGTTCTGTTTGCTAAGGATGTAAATATAAGACACTGTAAATATTCAGCACTGTTCTAACTGTTTGAGGTGCTAATCTCCAGACTTTAGGAAAAAATCAACAACAAACGTTCTCAGTCTTAGACTATGGTGAAAGGACCAAAAACCTTTTTTAATCATCATGGGTTGCCAATTACACTCTTGAATCATTCAAAAGGAGCGGCAGAAGACCAAGTGGAAAGGGCTGCTGTGCAAAGCTTGCTCCTTGTGCAGGCAACAGTGGAAATGGTGACGACCAGAAACATCAGCAAGAGAAAAGCCATGGAAGTGACCTTATCAGGACAGCTGCAGCAGAGCAAGAGGACAGCTTCAGACGTGACCTGAGGGTGAGGGGAGTCTCCAGTTCACAGAGCAGCATTGCACTTCCTCATGGAAGAAAGGGACTTGGATGGGCACAGCAGAGACTAGGTGTGCCATGAGAAGAGGAGGCAGTGAAAAATAAGGGGACTGGCATCCCAGTAGTCAGGTTCATGAGGGTTCAAAGACTCCTATTATTATGGACTTTCGGCTTCACTGTTAGAGTCTGGGCCGACGTGTGTGCTTGACACTGGTGGAATAGTATGCTCATCCTCTTTCATCTTTCATATTCTGTCCTCCATGCTTACCATGGGAAGGCACGTGATCCTGCCTCATAAGGGACATCTACCTACTCAGATGAAGGGATAGTCAGCTGACATCAACCAATCACAATATCTTCCTCAGGGTCTTTAAAACAAACTCGTTTTTAAGTTATATCGGCTCTACATGGTTGCATTCTCTAACTTGAATGCAAAAGAGTTCTGATAATGTGTTGAGTTAAGGATACAGAAGGAATGCAATATTCATCGAGCATTATTGTATGCAAGGCATTCAAAAAACTAAATTTACTAACTGATAGCAGTCTAAAATAAAAGCAAGACATTTAACACTAAAAATAATCATATTTGGAAAGCATGGTAAATGGACATTAATGAATCATTCCAGGCCAGATCAATTTGGTTATTAAAGGAAGTCAACTTTCCAGATGGTCATCACTAGGATGCACTTCAAAACCTTTAACAAAGCTGTTTTTTAAAATGATTCATTTTTTTATGTGGACCATTTTTAAAGTCTGTATTGAATTTGTTACAATACTGCTTCTGTTTTATGTTTTGCTTTATTTTTTTTTTGGCCATGAGGTATGTGGGCTTCCCCAGTGGCTCAAATGGTAAAGAATCTGTGTGCAGTTCAGGAGATGAAGGAAATGTGGGTTCAAACCCTGGATTGGAAAGATCCCCTACAGAAGGGAATTGCAACCCACTCCAATATTCTTGCCTGGAGAATCCCATGGACAGAGTAGCCTGGCAGACTACAGTTCATGGGTCGCAAAGAGTCAGACACAACTGAGGGACTAACACCTCCCACTGGGACCATAGCTCCCCAACCAGGGATTGAACCACACCCCCTGCACTGGAAAGCAAATCTTAACCACTGGACTGCCAGGGAAGTCTCTTCAACAAAACTCTTTACTGGACTTTGTTTGTGATCCAAATGAGTGGTTCTAAAAGCTTGCTCTTCAGATTTTTCAGAATTAAAACATGCTTTTAGCTTTTTGTAAAGTCAAACATTGAGTCACGATGCGGTAGTCACTCAGAGCTACTGAAGAAATCTGGTCAAATTTATCTAAAAGGCAGTCATGTGACCCAGTCAGAATCTCCCTTGGGAGCATTTGAATTTTGACTGCAGAGCACCAGGAAGACAGAAACAAGGTTAATGCACATTCCTGGTGGAGGAGGGCATGGGAAAAGGTAGGAATCAGAATGAGAAATCTCCTTTTATTATTCAAAGTGACTATGTTTCTACCCTTTTCTCTGCCTGGTTCTCTGGTCTTTGATCATGAGTAACTTCAATACTTTCCTGCTCTGCTTTAACTAGCGAGTCTAGTTCTGTGCTTTCAAGAAAATGGATATTGAAAGATAAGGAAAGTTACTCTCACTGAGTCTGAGTACCCTGTACAGGACCACTCATCTTACAGGATTCAAAGTCACATCTTTGTCCAAAACCTGTGCCTTTCACCACTCTAAACCTCGATGCATCAGTCTTTTATATTGTCTAAGCTGCATATTGTTAGATATATAGCTATCTTTGTAGTTCAGTAATCAAAGTAACATTAGTGGACTCTATTAT
The DNA here is from genome assembly GCF_029378745.1 of Bos indicus. Classification (NCBI taxonomy): domain Eukaryota; kingdom Metazoa; phylum Chordata; class Mammalia; order Artiodactyla; family Bovidae; genus Bos; species Bos indicus. The sequence continues at coordinate 18,535,976 of NC_091773.1, read as the reverse complement.
TTTAATAGCTTGCAAAAATGTGTATATTGAGATATATGATTTCACTTAATGCCATTAGTATTTGTGTGTGTGTGTGTGTGTGTGTGTGTGTGTGTGTGCCGAGTCGTATCCGACTCTCTGCAATCCCAGTGGCTGTAGCCTGCTAGGCTCCTTTGTCCATGGAATTTTTCAGACAAGAATACTGGAGTGAATTGCCATTTCCTCCTCCAGGGGATCTTCCTGACCCAAGGATCAAACCTGCATCTCTTGCATCTCTTGCATTGTTAGGCATATTCTTTACCACTATGGCACCTGGGGAAAAACAATTGTAAAGAGGTTATTAGAGATCATAAAGAACATCAGACTCAGAGAATAAATCAGTTTTGAACTCTGCTTTCATGTGCTCATGGACTTTGGAGAAATTTCTTATACTTCTGAGTCCCAGTTCTGTCATTTATGAAACAGGGTTATTAGTACATAATCAATAGATTTGCTTAGTGTTAAACCGTATATTCAAACTGCTTGTCATTTGGTAGAAATTCAACCATATTAGGGGCTTCACTGGTGGCTCAGACAGTAACGAATCTGCCTGCAATGTGGGAGAACTGGGTTTGATCCCTAGTTGGGGAGATCCTCTGGAGGACAGCATGGCAACCCACTCCAGTATTCTTGCCTGGAGAATCCACATAGACAGAGGAGCCTGGCAGGCTACAGTCCATGGGGTTGCAAAGAGTCGGACACAACTGAGTGACTAAGCACAGCACACAACCATATTAACTTGCTATTGACTAAGTTGTGTATTTTTTGCTTAATTGTAATAAATAACAAGATCAATTTTTTGCTCACTTGATCAATAAAGACAAATTCCTCTGTCAATAAGCATCTCGTGTTGATAAGATATGTTTTAAAAGATGAGCAACATATCCTCCTCCTCCTTGTACAGATTACAGCCTATTAGAGAGAGGAAAAAATAAACTTTTAAATAGTTAATTTAGTATATAAGGCATTATTACTGAAAAATATGACTCTGTTTTAGAAATAAAGGATAGAGTCACCAACTCTTATTTCATGATTATAAGAAGGGCTTCTCAGATGAGGTTGTAATTTTGGCTAGGTTTGTAGGATGATGAGACAAAGTGAGTAAAGTTTAATATTAACCAAGCACATGGATAGGAACTAGTGGAATTGAAGTGATTATCTACTAATCTGTTTTTCATATCTGTCAATTTAGTTTAAACAAGAAAAAAGTAGTAGGACTTTCCTGGTGGTCCAGAGGTTAAGATCGCACCTGCCAATTCAGGGGACACAGGTTCAATCCCTGGTCAGGGAAGATTCTACACACCACGGGGCAACCATGCCTGCAAGCTGCAACTACTGAAGCCCGCACACCCTGGAGCAAGTGAAGCCACTGCAAAGAGAAACGTGCACAGTGCAACTAGAGAGCAGCCCCCACTCGCTGCAACAAGAGAAAGCCGAAAGCTGGTGCACAGCGCCGAAGACTCAGTGCTGCCAAAAGTAAATCAAATAAACAGTAATGATTTTATCAGTGCATTTAGCATGAAAAAAAAAAAGAGTCCAAATGATTTCATTCACAATGATAGAAGAAAAGAGAAGATGAGGACCCAGATTTATTAAACTCCAAAAGTTCATCAGGGTTAGAATAACTACATATTCTCATCCAGTCACAGTTCTGTAGACTGACTTTTATCTGCTCTGTGAAGGAAATCACTTAAGCATGGAAAGGAAAGATAGATAATACCAATGGCATCAATGGATTTGTCTCTTGCCAAGTAGTATCATTTCCACGTAGACGCTTTCTTAATTGGACCTTGTCCAGGCTGGCTTACATCCACATAGTGAGATATCAGCTCTGTATGCCCAGAAGTAAGGCTCTGGACAATTTGGAAGGCTGCCATCTCATGGGGTCACAGCAACATAAGAAGCCTCAGTCATGGTCCTGGAAGATCAATGGAAGCTGTCAGCCCTCTTGACACTCGCTAATATCTAGCTATGTTTCTTCTGCCAAAATCTCCCTGGGGAAGGCTCACTGTTCCCAAATCACCAAGCAAGGCCTAGATTCTTGGCTATACTGGGTAAGAAGACTACTCCTGAATGGGGCTGAAAAACAGTCAAGTAATAAAAAATTAGGCCTCTTTGAGGAGGTGACCTAAATGTCAGGATAAAACCAGCCATGCCAGATTCATGGAGAGGAGTGCTTCAGGCAAAATAAAGAGCTGCAGGTAATGATCCTGAAGCGGGGACAAGCTTGTCTTGGCTGGGAAACACAAAGACTGCCAGTGTGTAATGTAAGAAGGAAGAAAGAGAGAATTCAACAGGAAGCCATGGAAACAGACACAAGGCAGATGGTGCAGGACCTTGTGGAGCAGGGCATCCTGAGATAGATGACTTCAAAGCACATGAGTGACATGACCTCACACTGGCTGTTCCATGGGGAAATACAGAGAAGCAAGTTCAGAAGAAAGAGAAATAGATGTCTCTGACAACAGACACAGGATGATGGCCACATGGCTAGGGTGGTAGCAATGGGGATGAAGACAAGTGTCCATGATGAGTCAGGCCCTATCTGATCTGTGCCATGGGAAAACCTGAATGTCTCCTTCCAATGCTCAGAACTAATAAGAACTCAAATCGGAAGAATTCCTTTGAATTTCCAACATCTTATGATGTTTGTAAACAGGAGTTCTTACACTTTTATAAATGAAGAAATGGCAATATCCACTCACAGTCAACCAGAACATGGAAAGTGATGCCAGGACTCAAATCCATCTAAAGGCATGCCATGCTTTTCCTACTGGCCCACTGATCACATTTTAAACATTCCAAAGCATTTACTTTTTCAGATGCAGAATCGTCTGTATTGAGTGTTCTTTTGGAAGTCAGAACATACAAGATAATTATAGCCATTGATTGCTCTGTGTTTAAAGGAGAAGAAGGCCACCTATTATTTCTAATATTTCTAGAGAAAAATCTGAAAGCCATATTGAAGCCCCAAATTAGGTGAATTAAAATGCATTTTTGAGAAGTAAAAGCCCTGATATTTAAGTAAATATTCCAGGCCTGGCCCAGAAGTTTGTTGAGTAATGTAACTTTCAGAAGGAAGGAAAGAAGGAAGGAAACAAGAAGAAACACTAATGAAGTTAGTGGTTTAGGAAGGAGGGGAGAAGAAAAGAAAAAATTATTAAACTCCAATTATGTGGTAAGTATTTTCCCTAGGTAGTTTTCATATACTATATAGATTACCCAATAACTCTGAGAGGTGAAAATCATTAGCTCCAAACTTGTTCTGACCACCTGTGTCCATGCTAAGTCATTTCAGTTGTGTCTGACTCTGCAACCCTATGGTCTGTAGCCAGCCAGGCTCCTCTCCAGGCAAGAAAGCTGGAGTGGGTTGCCATTTTCTCCTCCAGGGGATCTGCCCGACGCAGGGATGGAACCCGTTTCTCTTGTGTCCCCTGCATTGCAAGTGGATTCGTTCCTGCTGAGCCCCCAGGTAAGCTCTGTTCTGTCCTCATGTTCTTTCAAAGTGGGTAACATGACGACAATTCATTTGGGGCAAGAATTTTAGAATATCCATTTTTAACATGTTATTATATCTTTTATTAGTGCTAAAAATTTCATGTACTGTGATGACTATTCAGGGTGACTTTGTTTAAAATCTAATAACATAAAAGCCTGAGAATTTATGATTTATAACTCCTTTTGGTGGAAAAGAATTCAAGCATAGTCTCAATATATCAGATTTAAGAGTAAAGTAGCTGCCTGGAGATAATGCAGATTTGAGGGTTTTTGCATTAAAAAGAGAGCCCTAAACACCTGGGTAAAAGAGACCAAAAGGCTAGATCAGGGTTTACAGCCAACTCTGAAGTCTTGACCAGGGTGCTAAAACCAAGTGATTTGCAATTTACTCCTTTGTGGTAAGGATTCTGGCCTTTCTCCACTCTCACTCTCTTTCTTTAAACTTTGCTTCATTCCAGCAAAGATTTGAGGAAGCTGAATTGTACTAAATGAACTTGAAGTTTTCTTTCTCAACTAATTCTGAGTGAGTGAGTAAAAGTCACTTAGTCATGTCATGTCTGACTCTTTGTGACCCCATGGACTGTAGCCCTCCAGGCTCCTCTGTCCATGGAATTCTCCAGGCAAGAGTACTGGAGTGGGTAGCCCTTCCCTTCTCTAGTGGATCTTCCCAACCCAGGGATGGAATCCGAGTCTCCTGCATTGCAGGCAGATTATTTACCGTCTGAGCTACAGGGTGGGATAAGTAGTATCATAAAACTGGCTAATCAGCTTTGATTCCAAAAGATCCTTCTTGCAGAAAATTTAACTCCTTAAAGCTCTCATTTAAGTTTTGTTTTGCTTTTTAATTCAAGAGACATATCATGTGTTATCTATAGAGATGGGAAGTTTAGTTATATGGCATACTCTTAATGCCTCTGTTCTGAGAGTGAATATATGATACTGCGATTTTATCCTGATTTAGTTAAAAATGATTGCATTTGATTTTGTGACCTAACAATCAACTTGGTTCAAGATAGAGAATAAAATATGACCTTTCCCTTTGTTTTTAAAGCAACTGTGTCTCTTTTGAGTCACTTCTCTCATACATTGCCGAGGTTATTTCAAAGGTCAGGCTCTCCCACTCACTGTACTTTTCCCCATCATATTAGGATTAACCTCCTTGTTGCCCTGAATAGCAGAGCTAAAAGAAGGCACTTAGGCTTGTCCTAGCCACAGTGTGGAGAACTCTCTGACCACACGTGGGTAAACCTAACTCTTGAGAAGAGCCTGTTTCTGTAGCTCAGAGTCTGAAACAAAAGAGCCTACAAGTTCCTCCCTTATTAGGCATGCCTCTGCTGCTGCTGCTGCTGCTGCTAAGTCACTTCAGTCGTGTCCTACCCTGTGCGACGACCCCATAGACGGCAGCCCAGCAGGCTCCCCCGTCCCTGGGATTCTCCAGGCAAGAACACCGGAGTGGGTTGCCATTTCCTTCTCCAATGCATGAAAGTGAAAAGTGAAAGTGAAGTCCCTCAGTCATGTCCGACTCTTCTTGACCCCATGGACTGCAGCGTACCAGGCTCCTCTGTCCATGGGATTTTCCAGGCAAGAGTACTGGAGTGGGGTGCCATTGCCTTCTCCAGGTATTAGGCATATATACCAGCATTATAGTGTTTCAGTTCAGTTCAGTTCAGTCACTCAGTCGTGTCCAACCCTTTGCAACCCCATGGACTGCAGCACGCCAGGCCTCCCTGTCCATCACCAAAAACCAGAGCTTGCTCAAACTCATGTCCATCGAGTCGGTGATGCCATCCAACCATCTCATCCTCTGTTGTCCCCTTCTCCTCTTGGTTCAATCTTTCCCAGCATCAGGGTCTTTTCAAATGAGTCAGTTCTTCGCATCAGGTGGCCAAAGTATTGCAGCTTCAGTTTCAGCATCAGTGCTTCCAATGAATATTCAGGACTGATTTTCTTTAGGATTGACTGGTTTGATCTCATTGGAGTCCAAGGGACTCTCAAGAGTCTTCTCCTACACCACAGTTCAAAAGCACCAATTCTTCAGTGCTCAGCTTTCTTAACTTTTATACAGATTTCTCAGGAGGCAAGTAAGGTAGTCTGGTATTCCCATCTCTTGAAAAATTTTCCATAGTTGGTTGTGATCCACACAGTCAAAGGCTTTGGTATAGTCAGTAAAGCAGAAGTAGTTGTTTTTCTGGAACTCTCTTGCTTTTTTGATGATCCATTGGATGTTGGCAATTTGGTCTCTGGTTCTTCTGCTTTTTTGAAATCCAGCTTGAACATCTGGAAGTTCACGGTTCACATATTATTGAGGCCTCTCTTGGAGAATTTTGAGCATTACTTTACCAGCGTGTGATGTGAGTGCAATTGTGCAGTAGTTTGAGCATTCTTTGGCATTGCCTTTCTTTGGGATTGGAATGAAAACTGACCTTTTCCAATCCTGTGGACACTGCTGAATTTTCCAAATATGCTGGCCTATTGAGTGCTGCACTTTCACAGCATCATCTTTTAGGATTTGAAATAGCTCAACTGGAATTCCATCACCTCCACTAGCTTTGTTTGTAGTGATGCTTCCTAAGGCCCCCTTGACTTCACATTCCAGGATATCTAGCTCTAGGTGAGTGAGCACACCATTGTGATTATCTGGGTCATGAAGATCTTTTTTGTACAGTTCTTCTGTGTATTCTTACCACCTTTTCTTAATATCTTCTGCTTCTATTAGGTCCATACCATTTCTGTCCCTTACTGAGCCCATCTTTGTATGAAATGTTCCCTTGGTATCTCTAATTTTCTTGAAGAGATCTCTAGTATTTCCCATTCTATTGTTTTCCTCTATTTCTTTGCATTGATCACTGAGGAAGGCTTTCTTATCTCTCCTTGCTATTTTTTGGAATTCTGCATTCAGATGGGTATATCTTTTCTCCTTTGCTTTTCACTTCTCTTCTTTCCTCAGCTATATGCAAGCCTTCTTCAGACAATCATTTTGCTTTTTTGCATTTTTCTTGGGGATGGTTTTGATCACCACCTCCTGTACAATGTCACAAACCTCCCCATCCATAGTTCTTCAGGCACTCTGTCTATCAGATCTAATCCCTTGAATCTATTTCTCACTTCCACTGTATAATCGTAAGGGATTTGATTTAGGTCATACCTGAATGGTCTAGTGGTTTTCCCTGCTTTCTTCAATTTAAGTCTGAATTTGGAAATAAGCAGTTCATGATCTGAGCCACAGTCAGCTCCTGGTCTTGTTTTTGCTGACTGTATATAGCTTCTCCATCTGCAGCTGCAAAGAATATAATCAGTCTGATCTAGATATTGACCATCTGGTGATGTCCATGTGTTGAGTCGTCTCTTGTGTTGTTGGAAGAGGGTGTTTGTTATGACCAGTGTGTTATCTTGACAAAACCATTAGCCTTTGCGCTGTTTCATTCTGTACTGTAAGGCCAAACTTGTCTGTTACTCCAGGTATAGCTTGACTTCTTACCTTTGCATTCCAGTCCCCTATGATAAAAAGGACATGTTTTTTTGGTCTTAGTTCTAGACGGTCTTGTAAGTCACCATAGAACCGTTCAACTTCCGATTCTTTGGCATTAGTGGTTGGGGCATAGACTTGGATTACTGTGATATTGAATGGTTTTCCTTGGAAACGAAGATCATTCTGTCATTTTTGAGACTGCACCCAAGTATTTATCCAGATGTTAATCAACCTCCTTATGGAAAGGGCATCATAGTTATCAAGATGTAAAGATTTCTGTATATAATGTGCCTCTTTTGATGATTCATAAAGCTAATCAGCACACTGAAAGTTTGTGAGAATCTCTTCAGTGAAGAAACTTGATGCCCTCAGTGTTTTCTAAATATGCCTAAAAATAAGATCCTTTTATTTTATGGAAGGCAGCTTCCCTGGTGGCTCAGTGGTAAAGAATCTGCCTGCCAAGGGACTCAGGTTTGATCCCTGGAAGAAGGAAGATGGAAGATCCCCTGGAGAAGGAAATGGCAACCCACTCCAGCATTCTTGCCTGGGAAATCCCATGGACAGAGTAGCCTGGCAGGCTACACAAGTGGGTGACTGAACAACAACAACACATTCATGTTTGGTGCTTTCCTCCTGGCTCAGGTGTAAAGAATCTGCCTGCAATGCAGGAGACTCAGGTTCAATCTCTGGATTGGGAAGATACCCTGGAGAAGGGAATGGATACCCACTGCAGTATTCTTGCCTGGAAAATCCCATGGACAGAAGAGCCTGGGGACTACAGTCCATGAGATCACAAAGAGTTGGACAGAACTGAGTGCCTAAGCACGCGCACACACGCGATCCATGTTTATTAGGTTCCTCCTAGTTAACTGGCTCTCTGCTCCGTGATGAGGACTGCAGAATCTAGAACAAGATGATAGTAACACAATATCCCATGTGGAAGAGAGATATGAAGTATATGGTGGTATGGAACATAGATGGCTGTGTAACCAAGCAGGACCTTCTGGGGCTTTCCAGGGGACAGGTTTTCCCCCATATCCTCTGTTTTAGCTCTTCTTTGAAGTAGCTGCTGCTGCTGCTGCTAAGTCGCTTCAGTCATGTCCGACCCTGTCCGACCCCATAGACGGCAGCCCACCAGGCTCCACATCCCTAGGATTCTGAAGTAGCTAGATAATAGTAATTAATGTTCATCTCCTGCATTGTTTTGCAAATGTAAAAACCCCTCCCTCTCCCACACACGGAAGATGCAAACTACTTGGCAACCAGCAACATAGAGCCCCAGGCCTCCTGGAGCCTAAGGACTGATAAAATTAACCCCTGTGACACCAGCCTGTGACCCCCTACTCCCTCATCTGGCTTTTTAAAGTGCTTTGCCAAAACCCTTCTGGGACTTCAGGGCCCTTAAGGGCATGAGGCATCTTGTCTCCTTGCCCCACTTTGCAATAAAGCTTTCTCAGCTCCAAACCCCACCTTTTCAGTTTGGTTGTCCTCACTGCATGCCGAGCACACAAACTTGCATTAAGATTTCAGGAGAAGGTGGTAATCTGAGTTGAGTTCGTTGACAAATGAGACTTAGTCTTGCAAAGAGATGTTTCCACAAATATATTTGATGTACATGTGCTGTTTTTAAGCAACTATTAATCATATATTAATACACATGTATATTTTGTGTTTTGAAGACAAAATGTATTATCAGAAAGATAATAAAAGATAATAAAAGAGAAATAAAAAAGAAAATGCTTTTCTTCAATAATGGGATTAGCTCCATAATCTAGGAAAAGAGGTAACACAGGAACAGGTGTCGGAAATACTTATCCAAATTGTATCAGAGAAAACATGAACCACATACCACAATAGGAAATGCAGCACTTAACATTTAACTTATTAAGAATAAGATTTTTTTCAGTGTCTATAAATCTTTATAGAAATCCTAGTGAATTATCACTTTACCTTTCTCATAGCTAAGAAAGAGCTTCCTACCCATAAATGTTCCTTTCCCTAAACTGATGAAACTCTGCCATCTAAGTTATTTGTCTATCCAGGTATAAAGGAATTCTTTACAAATGAAAAGTTCGGAGATTTTTCTTTTTCTTTTTTTTTTTTTTTACAGAAATCAGACTCAGGCTGTTTCATAAGCTGTACTGGGAATTTCATTCCTTCACCCATTTATTCAGTCCACAAGTTTTTATTGAGCTCCTACCACGTGACAAACTACACTAGACTCAGAGGATGGGATGCTTAAAAAATCTCACGCATTTCCTTCTTCCACTGAGTTTATCCTATAATGAGAGAGACAGATATCAAACAAGGAATCATAGAAGGAAAATTAAAAATAAGTATGACAATGTTCGTAGGAGAATATAATAGAGAAATAATCATGGAAGGAGTGCCTGAGAAAATATGACTAAAGTGCGGTTGAAGGATGGAATAAGAGTTAATTTGGGGAACTTCCCAGCAGATCTGTTGATTGAGACTTCAAGCTTTCACTGCAGGGGTCTCAGATTCGATCCCTGGTCAGGAAACAAGGATCCTACAAACCTCTTCTTGCGACCAAAGCAAATAAACAAACAAACAAAAAACAACAAAAGAGTTAATTAAAGGTAATAGAGGGAAGGACGTTTGGTTGGGAAGAGCTTTTGGAAATGCCCACAGAAGTGTTGAAGCCTGGCTTGCTGGAGAAATTCAAAGAATTCCTTAAAAGCAGGCATCATTTCTTATTTTTGAAATCCCAGCAGTTTGGCACACAATCACACTCAAAGTCTGTCTGTTGGGTGAATGTCTTAACTTAGTAGACAGTGCCAAGGTAACTCTCTTTCCCCTGACGCAGGTATCAGTCCACTGGCCCAATCTGAAGCGCAGCCTTCACAGCCTTTCCTGTAAGCTAATTGAGAAAAACGCCAGACTCCCCTCAAAGAAGATTCATTACTTGAGTTCATCCTGAACGTCCTTCTTTCAGGCGTTCATCTACTTATTCACCGAATTATATTGAACCCTTGACTCTACTAGCCACCGCAGAGGACTCAAAAATGCTGAAAATGTAGCATCAGATTCAAAAACTTTTAGTGTTCCAGGATATTATCATGTGCACTGATATTCATAACATACGGCAGAAGAAAAAAAAAAAACAGAGCTGCATGGTAGAAATAAAATGAAGTATAAGAGTGAAGGGGAGTAAAAAAACCTTTTAAGCTGAGGTATTTGGGGAAGAAAATGGTAGAAAAATTATGCCTTGAATGAAGGATGTTGAAGAATTTTGACAAGTAAATATGGAGAGGGGGAAGAAAAAGTCATTTCAGGTTTTAGAGTAAAATGCAAACCAAGATAAAGAAAAAGGGCAAAGTCTGTGCAAGAGGAAGCAAACCAAGAAATCTAGTTTTTGTTTTTAACGTAATTCTGCACAACACTAGTCACAGGGCAAGATGAGTCATTTCAAACGTCAAACTGGAAAATTGAAGCTCTGGAGTAGCCAGGCTAATTGTACCAGGTGCATCTATTTTTGTGTGCTAATTCTTGACATTAAACCTTGATGGAGGGCTTCCCTGATGGTCCAGTGGTTAAGGATCTCCCTGCAAATACAGGGGACACAGGTTCAATACTTGGTCCAGGAAGACTCCACAATCCAAGGAGCAACTAAGCCCACGCACCACACTCCTGAGCCCACCATCTAGAGTCCATGCTATGCAACCAGAGGAGCTACTGCTACCACGGTGAGAACCCCACACACCACAACGAAGAGTCACCCCTGCTTGCTGCAACTAAAGAAAGCCAGTGCACATCAGTGAAGACCCAGTGCAGCCAAAAATAGATAAATAAATAATTTTTAAACATTGGGCAGAAGATCTGAATGTACATTTTTTTAAAAAAGAAAACCGTAATATAAATGTAAGTGTGTAAGCATAGTTGTGCAGGCCAAGAACAGGAGAAATGAAAAAATTATCTGTGTAATTCAGAAAAAAATCCTCCCTAGAATGTAAAAGAGGACAGAGCTGGATCTGCCAATCTTTAATCTACATGATTTATGTTTATTATAGTTTATCCAACTCAACCATATAAACCTCATACAAACATGTAAAGTAAACTAGAAAGCCGAAAAAAAGAAAGTCAGGTTAAATAAGTTTAGTGCATAAATAAGATTAGGTATACTGAAGCTACAAAACAAAATGATGTATTGAATTGCATTTATCCAAACTGTACTCTTGCCTGGAAAATCCCATGGACGGAGGAGCCTGGTAGGCTGCAGTCCATGGGTTCACAAAGAGTCGGACGCGACTGAGCGACTTCCCTTTCACTTTTCCCTTTCATGCATTGGAGAAGGAAACGGCAACCCACTCCAGTGTTCTTGCCTGGAGAATCCCAGGGACGGGGGAGCCTAGTGGGCTGCTGTCTCTGGGGTCGCACAGAGTCGGGCATGACTAAAGTGACTTAGCAGCAGCAGCAGCAGCAGCTTAACAATGTTATGTCAGTTTCTGGTGTACAGCAAAATGGTTGTTATATATATGTCTGTATCTGTTCTTTTTCAAATTCTTTTCCCATTGAGTTTTTTACAGAACATTGAGCAGCATTCCCTGTGCTATACACTAGGTCCTTATTGGTTATCTGTTTTAAACACAGAGGTTGTATTTGTTGAAAGAACTTTTCCTTGTGTTTCCAAAATCCTTTTCTTCCACGATAACCCACATAAAGCGTGGCTAGCGAGGTACACCGGAAAAGGCAATGGTACCCCACTCCAGTACTCTTGCCTGGAAAATCCCATGGATGGAGGAGGCTGGTAGGCTGCAGTCCATGAGGCCACTAAGAGTCGGACATGACTGAGGGACTTCACTTTCCCTTTTCACTTTCCTGCATTGGAGAAGGAAATGGCAACCCACTCCAGTCCAGTGTTCTTGCCTGGAGAATCCCAGGGATGGGGGAGCCCAGTGGGCTGCCGTCTATGGGGTCGCACAGAGTCGGACATGACTGAAGCAACGCAGCAGCAGCAGCAGCAGGCCAAAACACTGTTTGGTGGATGTACTGTAGGGGAAATTGCATACACAAAAATTCTTCTCATTTTTATAGAAATAACAGCTTAAATCTGAGCTGCTTCTTATTGATGAGGTATAAAAATTTGGTCGAATCAAAATAAAACCAATTTTTAAAAATTTATTTTCAAATTTATTTGTAAATGGAGTTTACAATGTTGTGTTAGTCTCTGCTGTACAACATAAGTCAACCATAAATACATTAATACATATATCCCCTCCCTCTTGAGACTTCCTCCCACCACAACCCCCTACTGTACCCCTTTAAGTCATTATAGAGCAAGCTGAGCTCCCTATGTAAAACAACAGGTTCACACTGGCTATCTTTTTTACACATGGCTGTGTATATCTGCCAGTGCTACTCTCTCAGTTGTCCCAGAAACAGTGATATGTTTCCTTTGTTGCCATCATCTGATCCCATAATTCTGTACAATCAGTATAGTTCCTAGAGGAAGAAGGTTTTGTGAACGTCTGCAAACTTCAGTGTAAGATTATACATCAAGCATCATGTTGTACTGCTCTTTCTTCTTCCACCTGCCGCATCTCTTGACAAAAACCGCATAGAGCATCAAAAACACAACCCAATAGCATGCATAGATGGGTAAAGCAATAACTAGAGCTTTCTTTTTGGATTCTGGGAATGGCTTTCTAACTTCCTCATAAATGGTGAAAATCAAACCACCCAGGAGGATTATAGACCAGACCGATACTGGAATGAGTCCCACAAAATTAGCAACAATTTTTTTCCTTCCAGATGTGCCCCACCCAGCTTTGTTTATTGTCACAATTGCAAATATCTTAGCAGGAAGTAAACTTGACATGTATAACACTGAGTAGAAGGACATGAAGACCATGACAATGTTTCCTCTAAGGCAGATAGCAAAGGATGACTTTATAAGAGCCACTAACTTGATGGTTAACAATAAGAGGAGGATGTTCCAAACATTACCCCTGTAGAAGAACCGGATTACCGTGGCAATGAGAAAGAAAGGGAAGAACCCAGTGATGACGGCTTCATAGGTCATCCACAAGTGATGTTTATGAAACCACAACGCATTGTACAGCCACTCTCGGAAGTAGGACTTGCTCCAGCGGGTCTGCTGGTTTAACCATCTGAGATATTCCTTAGGTGTTTCAGTAAGGCACTTGGATCGAGCTGTGTATTTCGTTGCATAGCCCAGACTCAGCACCCGGTTCGTTAGATGCCTGTCATCTCCAAAACTACATTGGCTGCCCATAAATTCTTGATTGTACCAGTCTTCCACAAATTCATGCAGTAAGGAGTTTCTGTACATTCCCAGAGGTCCGCTAATGCACTGGACACATCCAAAATAAGACTGACAGGCCCTTTCTATGTTAAAAGCCATCCAGTATCTCACACTGCTGAGGAAGGAGACCCAGGAATCATACTTGTTTAAAATCTGCAAGGAAAATAAAAGGAAGTAAAAATAATTACATAAAGGTAAATCTGCTGAAAATGCCAGTAAAAGCTGCACCATCCTGAGGTTACTACCTAGAGTGTTTTGTTATTTTGTTTGCCTATTTTGGCTTTCTCCCTATTTTTGACACAGTTATATTTTATTTTCTTTGATTCTTTATTACTGGATTAATTTTATAAGTGGATTGCATGTATTGGGACTAGATAATAAAATTTTTTTTCTATTCTATCACTCTCTGTACTCTTTTCACTATGATTTTTCTTCCTGTTCTTTTTATAATATTGTTGGGTTTCTTTAGCCTTAATTCTCAGTTCCTAAATTCTCTCCCCCTCTTCCTTACCATTCAATATTTGAAAATTGGTAAGTCCTGTTTTCTTCTGCTCTGGTTAATCTCCAGTATGCAATTCTGCTGCTTTTCCTTCTCCTTCTTCCCTAGTTTTTTGCAATGCCAGTGATAAAACGGTTTCCTGTGTTCTCTACCCAAAACTTGAATCCTGTAATAAGGCTCTGTATACAGTTTGTTGAACATTGTTTTTCTGGCAATATTTCATAATTATCTCCTCTATCTCAACTTTGTTCAGTTTCAGTGGAATTTTGCTTGCTTCTCTTCTATCATCAGGCTATTTCTTAGTCCACCTGGTGCATCTTCTTTGCCTTCACTATCACTATGCATATAAATATGGATTGTACAGTAATGCGATACCTAAATTTAAATCAAACTTCCATATGCTTCTTGTCTTTTACTAAAAACTAATTGCACTTTCACAAAGAACTCATTTAAACCTCACATACTTTCACATATATATTTCACTATCCCACACATTTCAAATCACCTTCGTTAATATTGGTTTCACTCTTTCCCCATTGATAGCAAATAACGTGAAATAAATAATTGGAAAACCACAAGTTTTAAAGACATAGGTATACAATATAAAATCCATTCCTGCCATACTTCCATTTTGTTTAATCCTTGTATTAAGTGAGTTCCAATATCATCTTATCAGAACATTAAGTTATGGATCAAGAAGATATGGTGGAAATAGTACACACACATTATATTTTTGGGCTTCCCTGGTGGCTCAGACAGTAAAGAGACTGCCTGCAATGCGGGAGACCCGGGTTCAGTCCCTGGGTCAGGAAGATCCCCTGGAGAAGGAAATGGCAACCAACCCAGTCTACTCCAGTACTCTTGCCTGGAAAATCCCATGGATGGAGGACCCTGGTAGGCTACAGTCCATGGGGTCGCAAAGAGTTGGACATGACTGAGTGACTAATACACACATTATGTTTTATATAACTTATCAGCCACTAAATACATGGGTTATAACTCAGGATTAAGCAAAGAAATCATAAATTATTTCAATTTAGACAAAAGAAGACACAGTAAAGTATGTCCGAAGCACATTCTAATGTGTCTCCAGCCCCAGAACCAATACCTGGCACAGAGTTTGGTGTGGAGTAAATGTATGTTCAAGGGGTCATTTTTGCTTCTAAAAGTGACCCATGCAAAAAGTGAAGCCATACGCACCTTGACATCTCCCCCAACACCTCCAACCTTGTGGTCTACTTCTAAAACTTTTACCATCTCCACAGTTGCGGCAGGGTCAAGCATGGTGTCTGAATCACAGACCTACATAGAAAAATTAAAAAGTGAATGAAACATTAAAGACAATTGATTACAATCCCTATAGTCTAAGTTCAGTCCAGTTCAGTTCAGTCGCTCAGTCATGTCTGACTCTTTGGACCCCATGGGCTGCAGCACAAAAGGCTTCCCTGTCCATCATCAACTTCCAGAGCTTACTCAAATTCATGTCCATTGAGTCAGTGATGCCATCCAACCATCTCATCCTCTGTCGTCCCCTTCTCCTCCCACCTTCAATCTTTCCTAGTATCAGTTCAGTTCAGTCACTCAGTCGTGTCCAACTCTTTGTGACCCCATGAATCGCAGCACACCAGGCCTCCCTGTCCATCATCATCTCCCGGAGTTCACTCAGACTCACGTCCATCGAGTCGGTGATGCCATCCAGCCATCTCATCCTCTGTCGTCCCCTTCTCCTCCTGCCCCCAAGCCCTCCCAGCATCAGAGTCTTTTCCAATGAGTCAACTCTTCACATGAGGTGGCCAAAGTACTGGAGTTTCAGCTTTAGCATCATTCCTTCCAAAGAAATCCCAGGGCTGATCTCCTTTAAAATGGACTGGTTGGATCTCCTTGCAGTGCATGGGACTCTCAAGAGTCTTCTCCAACACCACAGTTCAAAAGCATCAATTCTTCAGCGCTCAGCTTTCTTCACAGTCCAACTCTCGCATCCATACATGACCACTGGAAAAACCATAGCCTTGACTAGACAGACCTTTGTTGGCAAAGTAATGTCTCACCTTTTCAATATGCTATCTAGATTGGTCATAACTTTTCTTCCAAGGAGTAAGTCTTTTAATTTCATGGCTGCAGTCATCATCTGCAGTGATTTTGGAGCCCAAAAAAATAAAGTCTGACACTGTTTCCACTGTTTCTCCATCTATTTCCCATGAAGTGATGGGACCAGATGCCATGATCTTCGTTTTCTGAATATTGGGCTTTAAGCCAACTTTTTCACTCTCCTCTTTCACTTTCATCAAGAGGCTTTTTAGTTCTTCACTTTTTGCTATAAGGGTGGTGTCATCTGCATATCTGAGGTTATTGATATTTCTCCCAGCAATCTTGATTCCAGCTTGTGTTTCTTCCAGTCCAGCGTTTCTCATGATGTACTTTGCATGTAAGTTAAATAAGCAGGGTGACGATATATAGCCTTGACATACTCCATTTCCTATTTGGAACCAGTCTGTTGTTCCATGTCCAGTTAATTGGGCATATATATTATATTTTCAGTTTTACTGTCACTAAGTCTTAATAAGTAAGTATCAGAGGGCTGACAGAATGTGTTATATCATGGCCCCAATACAAAAAAAAAAGCTTGCTTTTCAGCAAGCTCAGTATTTAAGTTAATGACATTGTTGGCTAGAACAGCTGAAATGATGGACCAGGAATATCTTGCGAAGTGACCTGCTTTTCCTAGTTTGCTATGGTTGCTCCCAATTTTAGCAATGAAAGTCTCATGTCTTAGGCAACATCCTAGGTTTCCAGGACTCGGAAAATACCATGAGTTGTCACTCAAGATGTCTTTTTTTTTTTTAATTGCTTTAACTAAGGCTTTTAGAGCTTCCCTGGTGGCTCAGACAGTAAGGAATCCACCCCCAGTGCGGGAGGCCTGGGTTCGATCCCTTGGTTGGCAAGATCTTCTGGAGGAGGGAATGGCTACCCACTCCAGTATTCTTGCCTGGGAAATTCCATGGACAGAGGAGCCTGGCAGGCTACAGTCCATGGGGCCACAAAGAGTCAGGCACAATGGAGCAACTTTTACTTTTAGGCAACTTGTCCCACAATCTAAAAGATATCAAAATTTTCTGAGATAGTATTGAAAGGGAGGCATGTTTAATAGTGATTTCCCCTCCATTTTAATATAGTGAATAAAATACAGGAAAGTAATTCTCTTAAAATTAGTGGTATAATTCTGAAGCAAGATGTCCATATGATCTTAACTTGGCAAATGGCACTCAGTCAGACAGGGAAACTGCATGGCCTTCATTCCTTATTCTAGAGTCTTAAGTATTCTTCAAGGCCTTTGTACATAAAAGCAGATGTAAATTAACTGAAGCAGTTGTAGTAATTCTAATTGTTGTTCTCAAAAAAATCTTTATATGAGTCAAAAACTGCAATTTTGAAACCAAGAAAATGGTTGGGATTTTTCTATATCATGAACCCCTAACAGACATATCTGTTTGTACCTTTGTAGACCCATGGACTATACAGTCCATTGAATTCTCCAGGCTAGAATAGTGGAGTGGGTAGCCTTTCCCTTCTCCAGCAGATCTTCCCAACCCAGGGATTGAACCCAGGTCTCCTGCATTGCAGGCAGATTCTTTACCACCTGAGCTATCAGGAAAGCCCAGACATTAGATTCTAGTCCTGTTAATTGCATCAGAGGCTTTGTTACATACCTATAAACTGGATTAAATCAAGAATTCTTCTAGTTTCCTCAAATATATGGCTAAGACTCTCCAAATGAACGTTGCCAATTTTCTCCCACTCATTTTCTTTGCAGTCACTAAGAACAAAGACTGCCCTTAAATCTCCTAGAAGGGACTGTACCAGGTTTTCCCCACTATACATACAGATGGCAGCCAAACTTCAAGAACTAGAACCTTAGGTCCACATCTCTACATTAAGAAGGTCTCCTTCAGACTCTAGAAACTTCACACTAGCTAGAAACCTCAAAATCAAGTTGATGAGAAAGAGAAGTAGCTGACATCAACATAATTTTCTTCCACCCAAGATACCAGATCAAAACCTTTATAGCTTAACTAAAAGTGAAACACTGTATTTTTCTTTTTCTTTCCTTTTAGTACTCTGGCATTGGCTTGAATCTGTTCATCATGCTTTAATTCATTAACAGTGCCAGCTTAGTGGAAGTGATTGTGACCAGATAGTATCTATCTTAATTGTGGTTATCATTTTCCTTGGGTTTATGATTACCTACACGGAAAGCGCATGGCAGTGTGTGGTCAAAACTACCTGCATTAACACTTCTGGGGAAATGGAAACTCAGTTACATAAGATCACTGAGCAAAACACTTGGCTTAAAAAGATTCTTTCAATGGGGTCTTTTCATGGACTTGATTTTTTTAATTCATTCTCTTTTTTTCACTTCTTTTTTTTAAATGCATATAGTTGCTATAGAGTGTTGTGTATGTTTCTGCTGTACAATGAAGTGAATCAGCTATATGGATACATATATCCCTCCCTGGACCTCTCTCCCACCCCATGTCCCCATTGCACCCCTCTAGGTCATCAGAGAGCACCAAGCTGAGCTCTGTATACTATACTGCAGGTTCCCGCTAGCTATTTATTTTATACATGGCAGTGTATTGATGTCAAACCTAAGCTCCCAATTCATCCTACCCTCTCCTTACTCCTTGGGTCCATATGCCCATTCTCTATGTCTGCGTCTCTATTCCTGCCCTGGAACTAAGTTCATTTGTACTAATTTTCTAGATTTCATATACATCCTTTAATATATGATATTAGCTTTTCTCTTTCTGACTTACATCACTTCATAAGATCCAGCCACTATGGAAAACAGTATGGAGGTTCTTGAAAAAATTAAAAATAGAATTATCATGTGACCCAGAAATCCCACTCCTGGGCATATACCCTGAGAAAATCACAATTCAAAAAACACATGTACCCTAAAGTTCACTGCAGCACTATTTAAAATGAACTTATTTGATTTTGATTGGCTTGGGTCTTGGGGATCCTGGTCCTAAAATCCACATTGGGAATTATCCTGTTTATAATAGTCATCATACTCTCCCTGGTACGTTGTATTCTTTGAAAACTTTAAATGCCATGTTCACAGTCACTTACTGCCAAGCAAATGTTCCTAAAGAGCACTTCCTAGGTTTTTTAAAGAACAATTCCTTAAAATTTGATCATGTCTCTGTTAAGCTGAGTGCTGCTGCACTGTACTCAGGCATGCAGTCATGTTCAACTCTTTGTGACCCCATGGACTGTAGCCCATCAGGCTCCTCTGTCCATGGGATTCTCCAGGCAAGAATACTGGAATGGGTTGTCATTTCCTCCTCCAGGGGAGCTTCCCGATCCAGAGTTGAACCCACACCTGTTATATCTCTTGCACTGGGAGGCAGATTCTCCTGCTTTGGAAAGCCCTGTTAAGCTGAGCTGCTGTGCTGCTGCTAAGTCGCTTCAGTCATGTCCGACTCTGTGCGACCCCATAGATGGCAGCCCACCAGGCTCCCCCGTCCCTGGGATTCTCCAGGCAAGAACACTGGAGTGGGTTGCCATTTCCTTCTCCAATGCAGGAAAGTGAAAAGGGAAAGTGAAGTCGCTCAGTCATGTCCAACTCTTAGCGACCCCATGGACTGCAGCCTATCAGGCTCCTCTGTCCATGGGATTTTCCAGGCAAGAGTACTGGAGTGGGTTGCCACTGCCTTCTCCAGTTAAGCTGAGAGTCTGATCTAAATATGGGAATTGTTAAAAAGAAGCAATAGGCCCAAAATGGATTCAGTTGTGCTTAGCCCATGTCAGCAAATCAAGACTTAATATTGAACCTAATTGTAATTTAAGCCTCTCCAAAGAATGTGATGTTTAAGCCGTCAAACTGGAATTACCTGGTCAGCACCAGTGAAGAAATTTGCTTGACTGACCCCCTAGCTTCTCCCAAAAGAAGATGACTTTGCCTGAAACAATCTACTTTTTGGTAGAAACTTCCCCATCCAAACAATAAATATCATGGTTGGCAGATGGAGGTGTTATCTGTAATTCCCAAGTATGGCAGTCCTGGATGGAATTTAATCAAGATTTAGCCTAACTGTTTATACCAAATGTAATTATTTTTATAGTTCTCTCACTACTTCATAAAAATAGTAGGGATTTGATATGCCAGTTTTGAAAAAAAACTAAGAAAACAATCTGTAGAAGCATAAAGCCTCACAGGTGAAGTGGAGTTTACACATATTTGGCATGACACCCTCACATAATTAACTAAGGAATCCCAACATTTTAAAAATGCATGTGTTTCAATTTTACTAATTATAGTTTTTTTCTGAAGAGATTATTTACAAATAAAAAAATACTTGGTGAAAACAGCAAATTAAATGCATTATTAGAATAATTTAAATGCATTATATGACTTAAGGCAGGGGTCCCCAAACTCTGGGATCTAATGCCTGAGGATCTGAGGTAGAACAGATGTAATAATAACAGAATTAAAGTGCACAATAAATGTTGAATGCTTGAATCATGCCCAAACCATGCCCCCGGCCTTCCAGTCTGTGGAAAAATTTTCTTCAGCAAAACTGGTCCCTGGTGCCAAAAAGGTTGAGGACCACTGACTTAAGGAGTAGATAGGGTATCCAGTTATAAAAAGTAAACATCACCTCTCTAGATTGACCTAAATTATATCAATTTCAGGGTTAACTTCTAATTTTTACTTTTATATTGCTTATTTAGAAGCATGACAGATATATTTTCTAAATAAAACCCAGTTTTTCTTTTCTTGTCTTTCTATATTGGTCCAGTATGTTCTCACTTTTCTAGGGGAAAAAAAAAAAAATAGACAACACGTAGGCATAAATTTGCCTTGGAAACGAACAGAGATCATTCTGTCATTTTTGAGATTGCATCCAAGTACTGCATTTCAGACTCTTCTGTTGACTATGATGGCTACTCCATTTCTTCTAAGGGATTCCTGCCCACAATAGTAGATATAATGGTCATCTGAGTTAAATTCACCCATTCCAGTCCATTTGAGTTTGCTGATTCCTAGAATGTCGACATTCACTCTTGCCATCTCTTGTTTGACCACTTCCAATTTGCCTTGATTCATGGACCTAACATTCCAAGTTCCTTTGCAATATTGCTGTTTACAACATTGGACCTTGCTTCTATCACCAGTCACATCCACAACTGGCTGTTGTTTTTGCTTTGGCTCCATCCCTTCATTCTTTCTGGAGTTATATCTCCACTGATCTCCAGTAACATATTGGGCACCTACCCACCTGGGGAGTTCATCTTTCAGTGTCCTATCTTTTTGCCTTTTCACACTGTTCATGGGGTTCTCAAGGCAGGAATACTGAAGTGGTTTGCCATTCCCTTCTCCAGTGGCCCACATTTTGATAGTAAAGTAATGCACAAAATTCTCCAAGCCAGTCTTCAGCAATACATGAACTGTGAACTTCCAGATGTTCAAGCTGGTTTTAGAAAAGGCAGAGGAAACAGAGATCAAATTGCCAACATCCGTTGGATCATTGAAAGAGCAAGAGAATTCCAGAAAAACATCTATTTCTGCTTTATTGACTATGCCAAAACCTTTGACTGTGTGGATCATGATAAAGTGTGGAAAATTCTGAAAGAAATGGGAATACCAGACCACCTGACCTGCCTTTTGAGAAATCCGTATGGAGGTCAGGAAGCAACAGTTAGAACTAGACATGGAACAACAGACTGGTTCCAAATAGGAAAAGGAGTACGTCAAGGCTGTATATTGTCACCCTGGTTATTTAACTTGTATGCAGAGTACATTATGAGACACACTGGGCTGGAAGAAGCACAAGCTGGAATCAAGATTGCCGGGAGAAATATCAGTAACCTCAGATATGCAGATGACACCACCCTTATGGCAGAAAGTGCAGAAGAACTAAAGAGCCTCTTGATAAAAGTGAAAGTTGATAAAAGTAAAAAGTTCAGAAAACTAAGATCATGGCATCCAGTCCCATCACTTCATGGCAAATAAATGGGGAAACAGTAGAAACAGTGGCTGACTTTGTTTTTTGGGGCTCTAAAATCCCTGTAATGGTGACTGCAGCCATGAAATTGAAAGATGCTTACTCCTTGGAGGGAAAGTTATGACCAACCTAGACAGCATATTCAAAAGTGGAGACATTACTTTGCCAACAAAAGTCCATCTAGTCAAGGCTATGGTTTTTCCAGTAGTCATGTATGGATGTGAGAGTTGGAGTATAAAGAAAGCTGAGCACTGAAGAATTGATGCTTTTGAACTATGGTGTTGGAGAAGACTCTTGAGAGCCTCTTGGACTGCAAGGAGATCCAACCAGTCCATCCTAAAGGAGATCAGTCCTAAGCATTCATTGGAAGGACTGATGTTGAAGCTGAAACTCCAATATTTTGGCCACCTGATGCGAAGAGCTGACTCATTTGAAAAGACCCTGATGCTGGGAGAGATTGAGGGCAGGAGGAGAAGGGGATAACAGAGGATGAGATGGTTGGATTGCATCACCGACTCAATGGACATGAGTTCGGGTAAACTCTGGGAGTTTGTGATGGACAGGGAGGCTTGGCATGCTGGAGCCCATGGGGTCGCAAAGAGTCTGACACGACTGAGCAACTGAACTGAACTGAGGCGTAAGTTTTCCACTGTAGAAAATATCAATAGTATTTCTCTAACACAAGTCTCGGAAGAAACCTAGACAGATTCCTCCAATAGCAAAGTTTTTCTGATCTTGCCTTATCTATCACTGTTTTGTAAATATACAGTTATAAGCCTGGAAGATCAGTCACTAAGGTAGTAAAAAGTGAAGGCAGAAGTTCAACCCACCTTTCAACCTCTCAGCATCAAGAGTTTATGGCGACACCCACCTCTATTGACTCAAGCCAGGAAAGGTAAAACCAGAAAGCTAAAATAAGACTAAAAACA
Source organism: Bos indicus (assembly GCF_029378745.1). Taxonomy (NCBI): domain Eukaryota; kingdom Metazoa; phylum Chordata; class Mammalia; order Artiodactyla; family Bovidae; genus Bos; species Bos indicus. The sequence continues at coordinate 18,513,265 of NC_091773.1, read as the reverse complement.
ACAGGAAGGTGGCAATCTAGAACTAATGTTCAAGTAACTCCACCTGCTTGTGAGCAGAAGCAAACCAAGGGAACTGTCTCTCTGAAAAGACTAAACTTAACCAAACTTCTGAGGTTCTATTTATTTAAATTGGTCCCCCCCCCTCCCAGTTTCCAACAGCAAAGTGCCAGAAGTTCTCTGAGAGAGATTGTTCACATGGTGAATTTAACTGTCAGAAGCGAAAGCTCTCAGAAATCCCTTGGGAGGGGTTTGTTATAGCGGGATTAAAGAGTTCTTTATAGAAGTTCAGTTTCTGGATGTATTTGGTGATAGAGTGCCAACTAGAAAACCATCATCTACCGTAGTCTGTGAAAAGAAATAAATTCACGGACATATAGTATCTATTTGTTTGTGTGTGAAGGGTAGAACTCTAGCCCTTCTTAAAACCAGTCTAGTAGAAGCAGAATTTCTACCTGTCTCTTCACCAATTAATAAAAGTGTATAACTTCACAAAGGTTGGCTGTTCAGCTCTGGGCTAGAAGCTGTGGGGGAAAATACCCCAGTTCACGAAGAGCTTAACTTGACACTGGGGAAAACCACAGGACATGGTCGGCATGCAGGAAACTGAGAACAAACCAAAACTTCTTTCTGTCCATCTTGTCATATAAAATGAAGACTACAAAGAAACATAAATTCTCAACATGTGCCCTCAGAATATTTCACTTAGATTTCCTATATAAAACAAGAATCAACCAAATGTTTTATACAATCAGTTCTCGTTATTCACAGTAGGTATGTTCCTACCAAGGTCCGTGAACAATGAATTAGTAGATGTCAAAAATTTCTTTCAGCTGAAATACAGGGTTTGAACTCCTCCAAGTCTCTGATCACATCTTTGTCTAGTGATCATTGGCTAAATTTTTTAAATTTGTGTTTCTGTTTTAAAACACACACAAAGACACACACATACATATGATTCATTAACAGTGAACTTACGTCCAACAGTACTAGAATTCATGCCTGAAGAAAGCTTATCTAACAGACCTATTTTCTCCACAAGGCATTTATAACTTTCTTGCATTATGAACACTAGATAGCACTTTGACATTATACTTGGGGACCATTTTAAACAAAAACATGGTAATAGACTAAACAAGTTACTTGTTTACTGTGCAAAAGCTGAGACAAGAAGGCATGCATGATCTTGTTTGACTTCAGCAGAGAACATGAATATTGGCTGACAAATCTTTTGCCACTCCACACATGAAAATGATTAAAAAGCACTGCAACTATTGATTTTGGGGTAGTATACAAATTAGATAGTAGGTTAATTTACAAAAATGAAATTCATAAATAATATTGGTCAACTCTACTATTATGAATGATTCAGTCTTATTTTTCTCCTGCTCAATGAATCTTGGATAGCTAGAATGCTATCAGATTAAATTCATAATAAAGTTGTCTCCTATATGAAAAGTGAAATGATGCTGTCAAAATGTTGCACTCAATATGTCAGCAAATTTTGAAAACTCAACAGTGGCCACAGGACTGGAAAAGGTCAGTTTTCATTCCAACTCCAAAGAAGGGCAATGCCAAAGAATGTTCAAACTATCATAAATTTGCATTCATTTCACATGCTAACAAAGTGAAAGTGAAAGTTGCTCAGTCATGTCCCACTCTTTGCGACCCCATGGACTATACAGTCCATGGAATTTTCCAGACCAGAATACTGGAGTTGGTAACCTTTCCCTTCTCCAGGGCATCTTCCCAATATGCTATCAAGGTTATGCTCAAAATCCTTCAAGCTAGGCTTCAGCAGTACATGAACTGAGAATTTCCAGATAGATGTTCAAGCTGGATTTAAAAAAGACATAGGAATTAAAGATCAAATTGTCAACATCTGTTGGATCATAGACAAAGCAAGGGAATTTCAGAAAGAAACATCTATTTTGCTTCGTTGACTATGCTAAAACTTTTGACCTTGTGGATCACAACAAACTGTGGAAAATTCTGAAAGAGATGGGAATACCAGACCATCTTACCTGTCTCCTGAAAAACCTGTATGCAGGTCAAGAAGCAACAGTTAGAACCAGACATGGAACAATAGACTGGTTCCAAATTGGGAAAGGAGCACATCAAGGCTGTATATTGTCTTCCTGCTTATTTAACTTCTCTGCAGAGTACATCATGGGAAATGCCACCTGGATGACTCATAAGCTGGAACCAAGATTACTGGGAAAAATATCAACAGCTTCAGATATGCAGATGATACCACTCTAACGGCAGAAAGTCAAGAGGAACTAAAGAGTCTCTTGAGGAGGGTGAAAGAGGAGAGTGAAAAAGCAGGCTTAAAACCAAACATTCAAAAAACTAAGATCATGGCATCAGGTCCCATCAATTCATACAAATAGGTGGGGAAAAAGTGAAAACAGTAACAGATTTTATTTTCTTGAGCTTCAAAATCACTGCGGACAGTAACTGCAGCCATGAAATTAAAAGACGCTTGCTCCTTGGAAGGAAAGCTAAGATAAACCTAGAGAGCATATTAAGAAGTAGAGACATCACTTTGCTGATAATGGTCTGTATAATCAAAGCTACAGTTTTAGAGTAGTCATGATTGGATATGAGAGTTGGACCATAAAGCAGGCTGAGCACAAAAGAATTGATGCTTTCAGTTTGTGGTGCTGGAGAAGACTCTTGAGAGTCCCTTGGAGAGCAAGGAGATCAAACCAGTCAAACCTAAGGAAATCACCCTTAATATTCATTGGAAGGATTGATGCTGAAGCTCCAATACTTTGGTCACTTGATGTGAAGAGCTTATTCATTGGAAAAGACCCTGATGCTGGGAAAGACTGAGGGCAGGAGGAGAAGGAGGCAACAGAGGAGAGATGATTGGATGGTATCATCAACACAATGGACATGAGTTTGAGCGAACTCCAGGAGATAGTGAAGGACAGGAAAGCATGTCGTTCTGTAGTCCATGGGGTTGCAAGAGTTGGACATGACTTAGCAACTGAAAAATGAACAATGTCTCCTACATACTTCCCTTTTAGAAAATGTTCATCAGTTCAGTTCACTCACTCATATTGGATTCTTTGCAACCCCATGGACTGCAGCACACCAGGCCTCCCTGTCCATCCCCAACTCCCAGACCTTGCTCAAACTCATGCCCTTCAAGTCGGTGATGCCATCCAACCATCTCATCCTCTGTTATCCCTTTCTCCTCCTGCCTTCAACCTTTTCCAGCATCAGGGTCTTTTCCAATGAGTCAGTCTTCACATCAGGGGGCCAAAGTATTCGAGCTTCAGCTTCAGCAGCAGTCCCTCCAATGAATGTTCAGGACTGATTTCCTTTAGGATTGACTGGTTGGCTCTCCTGACAGTCCAAGCGACTCTCAAGAGTCTTCTCCAACACCACAGTTCAAAAGCATCAATTCTTCAGTGCTCAGCTTTCTTTATAGTTCAACTGTCACATCCATACATGACTACTAGAAAAACCATAGCTTTGACTGGACAGACCAGATATTGACTAGACTAGACATAACTCTATGGGCAAAGTAATGTCTCTTCTTTTTAATATGCTGTCTAGGTTGGTCATAGCTTTTCTTCCAAAAAGCAAGCATCTTTTAATTTCATGGCTGCAGTTACCATCTGCAGTGATTTTGGAGCCCAAGAAAATAAGTCTCTCACTGTTTCCCTTGTTCCCCCATCTATTTGCCATGAAGTGATGGGCCTGGGTGTCATGCCAGGATCTTAGTTTTTGAATGTTGAGTTTTAAGCCAGCTTTTTCAGTCTCCTCTTTCATCAAGAGGCTCTTCAGTTCCTCTTTGCTTTCGGCCATAAGAGTGGCCGAAAAAAATATGAAAAAACTGTTCAAATTTATTGTATATTTTATACCTGGGAAATCCCTATTGCACACATCATAAGACAATTTTTATCCTTCATCACACAGACTGGTGGCCACTTACCTTATTAAATCCATGTTCAGTGATAGGAGATATGTTAAAGAAATTAAATAATCTAGGTGTCACAAGATACTTAAAGTTTTCTGATATTGTAGAATAAAGTATGATTCAAAATGGCAAATATAACATAATTTCAAATTTAAAAAAGGATAGAAGACATATATACCAGGAAGTATTTATTTGAAAAATCTATGTTTGGGTCAAGTTTTTGTGGCAGATGATTTAAATTTTGCTTATTGTGGTTTTCTACATTTTTTAAAACACTGCCATAATCTTGTGCTATTTAGACAAATGAAAAAACTAACATAAGTAATATTTTGAAAAGATAAGACTTTTGCCCTACCTTAAACTGTATGTAGGCAGATCAGAGAAAAGAAAAAGTTTCCTCATTATTCAAGATTAAGAAAATCTTCCTCATTCTCCTCTTTATTTCTCATTCTGTATATCTTTGTTTTCTCATTTTGTTATTTTTCTTCTTCTGTTTTTATATCTTCTCTGTCTCCAAAAGGAGCCACTAGCATCACTTTTGAATTTGCTACTATGTTGGATTTATCCTAAACTAAATCTTCCTTCCATATTCCACGTCAATATTAACTGTTTGAGGGGATATAAAACTGAGACAGTTATCAGTAGAGAAGACTAGAAATGATAGTGGAGAGAGCTAGACAAAGAGGTGATAATTGATAAAAATTGGTCTGGAATATACCAGAGGATGCCAACTGAGAGCGCTTCGGAGGTAGATGGAAGGTTGCCTTGAGATAAGAAATAAGGTCAGTACCTTTGGAACTGTAAGCAGGAAAGAGTAAAGAAGGCCTTGATAGCCTTCAGAGTAAGTACTTTTGCTGTTCTCTTTCATAGGAGGCAAGATCACAGGTAGTCAAACAGGGAGGAGTTTGGGTAAGGCCCTAGGAGAGTGACGAAGACATGAAATAACAGACACGAGAGGAATAAACAAGACATCTATTCAAGATCAAGTGCAAAGAGTGCTGATAAGTGCCAAGGATCCAGCTGCAACTGGAAGCCAATCATTTTGGCCATCTCTCCGAACACTTAAGCAGTGTTCTTCAGCCAGGTTAGCAAGTATAAGCAGATGGGCAATTTCTTCCCCTAGTCTCAATTCTCTCTTGTGTATTAGGAAGAACGTTGCTTCCTTCTGCCCCTAAACAACTTGAACTCCACATCCAAGCACTTGCAATGCTCAGGAGCTGATAACCTCAACCCCCTCCCTCCTTGGTCTTCTGGGGGCTTCTGCTCTACAACTCTTGGACCCTGGAACAGTGTTTTTGTTTTCTTTTCAATTTTTATTGATGTATAGTTGGCTTACAATGTTGTATTCATTTCAGGTGTACAGCAAACTGAATCAGTTATATTGATACATATGTTTGAATTTTGGGCTTCCCTAGTGGCTCAGCAGTAAAGAATCTGCCTTCCAATGCAGGAGATACAAATTTAATCCCTGGGTCAGGAAGATCCCCTGGAGGAGGTAATGGCAACCCACTCCAGTATTCTTGCCTGGGAAATCCCATGGACAGAGGAGCCTGGTGGGCTACTGTCCATGGAATCACAAAGGATTCAGACACAACTTAATGACTGAAAAACAACAACATTGGCATTTTAGTAATTTCCACTGCTGTAGGCCAGAGTGGTTAAATATTTGGGGATATGATGAAGGATGAATGGAATTTACTGGTCGCAGAATACCAAAAGATTTTTTTACCCTTACTTGAATGGTTGGAATGGGCTCAGAGTCCATAAAGGATTCAGGGCCCAGTTGCCAGTTGCTGCTGAGGTCAATAGATCTGGAGGCTTCATCCTGAAGGAAGAGAAGTTCTCAAGCCTGATTACATCTGTAGCAGGAAGCCTATTCTAACATTTTATATTTTATTTTTTCTTGGACAGGTACAATGTCAAATTATCAAGAATACAAACAAAATTCAAAACAAAAATGATGGGAGAAGGCAGTTTGGGTGGAGCAGGTTGAAAAACAAAAGGAACCCCACACAATAACTTCTTGATTAGAAAGGACAAATGTAACAATTGTTTTAACTAGAATTAAAGGTAAAGTATCAAAATAGATGTTCTCTTCTTTTAGACTTCATTCTTCAAATCCTCTGCAAGTTTACAAGTTACTCTTTCCTTTAAGTGTTTTATTCTCTCATCTGAGCCTGAAGTTGCACTAGGTAAATATGTGAAAATGTCCTGTGTTAATTAAAACTACTTAAATTGTGATAGCTCTAGAAATTAGAAGAACTTAGGAGTGAAATTCTATCAATTCCGTAGAAGAGATTAATATACAGATGGTATCAACTTATGAAACCCCTCAGGACTTCCCTGGTGGTCCAGTGGTTGGCAGGAAGACTCCCAGTGCAGAGGACATGGGTTCAATCCCCAGTCCGGTAAGATCCCATATGCAGGAACAACTAAGCCCATTTACCACAACTACTGAAATCTGCATGCCTTAAAGCTCGTGCTTTGCAACGAGAGAAGCCACGGCAATGAGAAATCCCTGCAACCATGACAAAGCGTGGCAGCACCACCTCACTGCTCAGTGTGTGCCTCAGTAAGGACACAGTGCAGCCAAAAATTAATTAATTTTTAAAAAGAAATACTTCAAAACTCTTTAAAGATTAAAGAAATTCACTCTGTGGTGGGAATTGACATGGACCATAATTTTCAAGTAAGTACTAGATGATCCAGAGAAGGCAATGGCACCCCACTCCAGTACTCTTGCCTGGAAAATCCCATGGATGGAGGAGCCTGGTGGGCCATAGTCCATGGGGTCGCAAAGAGTCGGACACGACTGAGCGACTTGATTTTCACTTTTCACTTTCATACATTGGAGAAGGAAATGGCAACCCACTCCAGTGTTCTTGCCTGGAGAATCCCAGGGACGGGGGAGCCTGGTGGGCTGCCGTCTATGGGGTCGCACAGAGTCGGACACGACTGAAGTGACTGAGCAGCAGCAGCACTAGATGATCATATAAAAAATAGTATTAATATTACCAGCAAGCTTTTTCATAAAGTTAACGATACCATCATTAGCAACTTTTGTAAAACCCACTTGGATACATGATTTGTAATAATGATCTCAAACCCCTTGTGAAATTAGTTTCTTGTATCCAGGTAACCAAGGTTTGGGAGGTGGTCTTCCTCAAGATCAGCAGCTATTACTATGACTAGAACTTCAGTCAGTTGACACTGAAGCCCAAAGCCCATTCTTTTCCCATTACACACAGAGAGACCCACTGGGCATCATAAAGGCCCCTAACGAACACAATGGGTCCTCTGAAAACTAGAATTTTGCTTTCAACAGAAGGGGAACGTGTCCATCAGATTTTGTAAGCCAGAAATATCTCTCCTTTCTTGATACAATTATGGCCAAAATCTACTAAAATTTTCTGTAAAAAATTATAACTAGAAAACTCCCAGGAGCAGGAAAATCCCTACACCTATTTTTTTATGAATGTATGGTTGATTTATAATGTTGTAATAATTCCTGTGTTAACCTATTCTTAAATGAGATTTGTTTATATATTTTTTGTAAAAACACTCTATTGCTAGCTATCTCAATAAAACCAAGGGAAAAAAAGAAACACTTCCATAACCCACCCCCCATTAAAAAAAAAAAAAATCTCACAGGAACCCTACTAACACTCTAAAAAAGAAAGCCTCAATGATAACTAGGAGTGGAGAAACCCAAGAGTGTGCAGGCAGGGAATTAATGAGAGACACAGCCTGTCTAATTTTCATACAAGCAAACACCATCACAAATGTTTTCAAAGGTCAAGTTGCAGTGAATGAGGTAATGCTATTTGGGGAGTGAAATAAACACGACTTAGGTTTTGCTCTGAAAACTTGTTTTTTCCTCCCCCCTTTCCCTTTTTCAATTTTCTGTTCTTTTTCTCTGTGTCTAAATTTTGAATTCCTTTTCCTTTTAAATCAAAATTGTGTTCTCCATTCTTTTTTTGCCTAGACTCCATGAAAAACTTCTTAGGGCCTGTAGATTTTCTCAAGACCTTTCTGCTGGAACAGACTCTATTTTTTTTACAAGGCTGATTTTAAGATTGTGGAAAATAATGTTGGATTTGACTTAGCAGGCCCAAGGTGGGAGAAAAGGAAAGAAAGGGAAAGAGACGGATCTACTGATCAAAAGAATCTTGATTTCTAACCTATAACATTGCACAAGTGAAGTGTTTTCATTGTCTTAACCATTTTTATATGATTTATATCTCTTTCTCTCTTGAAATGTGCTTTCAGCAGTCATGGGGCTTCCCCAGTAATCTGCCTACAATGCAGGAGACCCCAGTTCAATTCCTGGGTTGGGAAGATCCCCTGGAAAAGGGACAGGCTACCCACTCCAGTATGCTTGGGCTTCCCTGGTGGCTGTTTTGAGATGAACTGAAAGGAGTACTGTGTCCAGAGGAGACAAAGATGGGCTATAGCATATGACTGAAGAGATACAAAAGATGCTTTATTTAAATATACATTTGTCCTGGCAGATGTGGAGACCTACCTGTACATAATCCACACTTCGCCCCAGTGCTCTGAAGGCTGTGTACATGACTTCTCTTTTTCCACCCCATTTTTGCATGATGCAAATACTCTTGTTGGACAAGACCAACTGGGTGACATGCTGTGAGCTTTCTCTGTGTGACTCATCCGTCTCTCCAGGACCCTTCACATGGTAGTTGTTCTTCCAGATATAAGTGGCTGACTGGTCCCTGCCCATGACTTCACTGAAGATGTCCATCATGTAAAGGTCATCTTCCGAGTTTCCATCTATGACCATGACAACTTTAATTCCGGGGTAGGTTAGCCTTTTCACAGATTGCAAACATTTCCGCAAATAGTCTGGATCTTCTTGATATGCAGCAATGCAAAGAGCAACAGTTCTGTTCAAGTTAACGGGGATAGTTACATACTTTTTCATTTTCCGCTGCTCCAAAAAGGCAAACAGGTTTTGAATAAGAACATGTAAAGCTAAAAAGGCACCATATGGTCCAAAAGATAAATAGTAATCATCTGTGTGGATAAACTGGTAGCCAATAACATAAGAAAGGATCATTCCAGTGAGGAGAGAGACTCCAAAAAGTGTGGTTCCAAATATTCTCAGGATAGATAGAAACCCCTCACAAGGCATCTGTGAAGCAATCACATGATACACTTGGTTAGCCACTCTTGTCCCACACTTATTACATACAGGGTACCATAGGGAGCACATTGGACTAGAAGCATTCCTAGTGTTCTAACCCTGAGTTTGTCACTTAACTAGCTCTGTTGACTTTCTGCATCTCAGTTTGCCCATCTGCCAAAAAAGGATAAGGATGCCCTTTCGACATACCTGAGAGGACTCTTTTAAACATTAAATGAGATGAGGGTGTGACGTACCATTGAAAATCATAATGTGTAAGCAAATATTACTAGATTATTTGTCTAAAAGATGCACTTTATATTCCGGGTCATAGCCAAGTGTATAATCAAAACTTCTTGGCAAGCAAAGCACTTTTGTCCTGCTCCATGATGTTCTGTCTCCCCCAATCCTGCCCAGTGAAAACTCCACAGGTTTTGCTGAATTTCCCATGTGTAATTCCATCTCACCTCTGATTCAAATCCCTCAGCTCACTTTTTTCATGCAGCCAGCTGAGATCAAAGGCCAGTGTAACTAGATTCTAGGACTAGCTCTTCCATCAACTAGCTATAGGATTTCCCTGCTGGCTCAGCAGTCAAGCATCCACCTTCCAATGCAGAAAACTTGGGTTTGATCCCTGGGTCAGGAAGATCCAACGGAGAAGGAAGTGACAATCCTTTCCAGTATTCTTGTCTGGAAAATTCCATGGAAGAGGAGCCTGGTGGGCTACAGTCCATGGGGTAGCAAAGAGTCAGACACGACTAAGGGATTAACACTCTCACTTTCACACTTTCTTTCTATGGAGAACAATATAGTGGTTTCTTAAAAAAAACTAAAAATAGAGCTAAAATAGTTTAAAAAATAGAACTAAAATACTAAAAATAGTTTCTTAAAAAACTATCCATATGAACCAGCTCTCCCACTACTGGAATAGACCCTGAGACAACCATAATGCAAAAGGACATAAGTACCCCAATGTTCATTGCGGCACTATTTATGATAGTCAGAACATAGGAGCAACCTAGATGTCCACTGACAGATGACCAGATAGAGAGGATATGTTACATATATACAATGGAATATTACCCAGCAATAAGAAAGGAATGACACTGGGTCATTTGTAGTGATGTGGATGGATGTAGAATCTGTTGTATAGGATAAAGTAAGTCAGAAAGATAAAAACAAATATCATATATTAACACATATATATAGAATCTAGAAAACAAATGGTATAGATGAACCTATTTGCTGGGCAGGAATAGAGACACAGGCACAAAGAATGGACATGTAGGCACAGGGGTGGAAATGGAGGGTGAGACGAATTGGGAGAATAGGACTCACACACACACACACACACACACACATATACACACACACTGCTGCTGCTGCTAAGTCGCTTCAGTCGTGTCTGACTCTGTGTGACCCCATAGATGGCAGCCCATCAGGCTCCCCCCGTCCCTGGGATTCTCCAGGCAAGAACACTGGAGTGGGTTGCCATTTCCTTCTCCAATGCATGAACGTGAAAAATCAAAATGAAGTCGCTCAGTCGTGTCTGACTCCTTGTGACCCCATGGACTGCAGCCTACCAGGCTCCTCCGTCCATGGGATTTTCCAGGCAAGAGTACTGGAGTGGGGTGCCACTTACCATGTGTAAAATAGATAGCTAGTGGAAAGCTCCTGTATAGCACAGGGAACTCAGCTTGGTCTTGGTGATGACCTAGAGAGGTGAGATGGGGAAGGAGGGTGGGAGGAAGACCCTAGAGGGAGAGGATATACGTACATATAGCTGATTCACTTTATGGTACAGCAGAAATGAATGCAAGATTGTAAAGCAATTATTCTCCAGTAATAAAATGTTTAAAAAAAGGAAACAACACCCCCATAAATGGAGTCATCTGTGCTAAGCCCTCAGTCAGCAAACTGAGACATAATAATTAAACTAAATGCAGTTTCAGCCTCTCCCAGAAGTGTGACTGGTCACCCTGGAGTTACCTGGCCGTCATTAATGACAATTTGTGATAGATCCCCTCCTTATCCCAAAGGAAGATGATATTGCCTTAAACAACCAATTCTTTGGTACAAACTTTCTTCCCACTTTCTTCTGCTCATAAAAGCCTTTAATTTTGCATGACTCCTGGGATCTCTTTTTACTTGTTAGGTAGTATGCTGCCTAAATTAATGATTGAATATGATATTGTTGTTGTGTGTGGGTGCTCAGTTTTGTCAGATTCTTTGAAACCCCATGGACTGTAGCCCACCAAGCTCCTCTGTCCATTGAATTCTCCAGGCAAGAATACAGGAATGGTTGTCATTTCATTCTCCAATTCCCAACTCAGGATTGAACCTGAATCTCTTGTGTCTCCTGCATTGGCAGGCAGATACTTTCCCAGTGCACCACCTGAGAGCCCCAATTATTGAATAAAGCCAATTAAATCTTCAATTTACTGTTTGTTTTGTTTTGTTTTGTTTTTTTAACATATTGCTCAGCTCCAAGAGGCATCCATCACATTTTATTCCCTGTGGTTACTATCAGATCAGATCAGATCAGTCACTCAGTCATGTCCGACTCTTTGCGACCCCATGAATCACAGCACACCAGGCCTCCCTGTCCATCACCAACTCCCGGAGTTCACTCAGACTCATGTCCATCAAGTCAGTGATGCCATCCAGCCATCTCATCCTCTGTCATCCCCTTCTCCTCATGCCCCCAATCCCTCCCAGCATAGAGTCTTTTCCAATGAGTCAACTCTTCACATAAGGTGGCTAAAGTACTGGAGTTTCAGCTTTAGCATCATTCCTTCCAAAGAAATCCCAGGGCTGACTGCTTCAGAATGGACTGGTTGGATCTCCTTGCAGTCCAAGGGACTCTCAAGAGTCTTCTCCAACACCACAGTTCAAAAGCATCAATTCTTTGGTGCTTAGCCTTCTTCACAGTCCAACTCTCACATCCATACATGACCACAGGAAAAACCATAGCCTTGACTAGACGGACCTTTGTTGGCAAAGTAATGTCTCTGCTTTTCAATATGCTATCTAGGTTGGTCATAACTTTCCTTCCAAGGAGTAAGTGTCTTTTAATTTCATGGCTGCAGTCACCATCTACAGTGATTTTGAAGCCCAGAAAAATAAAGTCTGACACTGTTTCCACTGTTTCCCATCTATTTCCCATGAAGTGATGGGACCAGATGCCATGATCTTCATTTTCTGAATGTTGAGCTTTAAGCCAACTTTTTCACTCTCCACTTTCACTTTCATCAAGAGGCTTCTTAGTTCCTCTTCACTTTCTGCCATAAGAGTGGTGTTGTCTGCATATCTGAGGTTATTGATATTTCTCCCTGCAATCTTGATTCCAGCTTGTGCTTCTTCCAGTCCAGCATTTCTCATGATGTACTCTGCGTAAGTTAAATAAACAGGGTGACAATATACAGCCTTGACGAATTCCTTTTCCTATTTGGAACCAGTCTGTTGTTCCATGTCCAATTCTAACTGTTGCTTCCTGACCTGCATACAAATTTCTCAAGAGGCAGATCAGGTGGTCTGGTGTTCCCATCTCTTTCAGAATTTTCCACAGTTTATTGTGATCCACACAGTCAAAGGCTTTGGCATAGTCAATAAAGCAGAAATAGATGTTTTTCTGGAACTCTCTTGCTTTTTCTGTGATCCAACAGATGTTGACAATTTGATCTCTGGTTCCTCTGCCTTTTCTAAAACCAGCTTGAACATCAGGAAGTTCATGGTTCACATATTGCTGAAGCCTGGCTAGGAGAATTTTGAGCATTACTTTACTAGTGTGTGAGATGAGTGCAATTGTGCGGTAGTTTGAGCATTCTTTGGCATTGCCTTTCCTTGGGATTGGAATGAAAACTGACCTTTTCCAGTCCTGTGGCCACTGCTGAGTTTTCCAAATTTGCTGGCATATTGGGTGCAGCACTTTCACAGCATCATCTTTCAGGATTTGGAATAGCTCAACTGGAATTCCATCACCTCCACTAGCTTTGTTCGTAGTGATGCTTTCTAAGGCCCACTTGACTTCACATTCCAGGATGTCTGGCTCTAGGTCAGTGAGCACACCATCGTGATTATCTGGCTCATAAAGATCTTTTTTGTACAGTTCTTCTGTGTATTCTTGCCATCTCTTCTTAATATCTTCTGCTTCTGTTAGGTCCATACCATTTCTGTCCTTTATTGAGCTCATCTTTGCATGAAATATTCCTTTGGTATCTCTGATTTTCTTGAAGAGATCCCTAGTCTTTCCCATTCTGTTGTTTTCCTTTATTTCTTTGCATTGATTGCTGAAGAAGGCTTTCTTCTCTCTTCTTGCTATTCTTTGGAACTCTGCATTCAGATGCTTATATTTTTCCTTTTCTCCTTTGTTTTTCACTTCTCTTTTTTTCACAGCTATTTGTAAGGCCTCCACAGACAGCCATTTTGCTTCTTTGCATTTCTTTTCCATGGGGATGGTCTTGATCCCTGTCTCCTGTACAATGTCATGAACCTCATTCCATAGTTCATCAGGCACTCTATCTATCAGATCTAGGCCCTTAAATCTATTTCTCACTTCCACTGTATAATCATAAGGGATTTGATTTAGGTCATACCTGAATGGTCTAGTGGTTTTCCCTACTTTCTTCAATTTAAGTCTGAATTTGGCAATAAGGAGTTTATGATCTGAGCTACAGTCAGCTCCTGGTCTTGTTTTTGCTGACTGTATAGAGCTTCTCCATCTTTGGCTGCAGAGAATATAATCAATCTGATTTCGGTGTTGACTATCTGGTGATGTCCATGTACAGAGTCTTCTCTTGTGTTGTTGGAAGAGGTTGTTTGTTATGACCAGAGCATTTTCTTGGCAAAACTCTATTAGTCTTTGCCCTGCTTCATTGCGTATTCCAAGGCCAAATTTGCCTGTTACTCCAGGTGTTTCTTGACTTCCTACTTTTGCATTCCAGTCCCCTCTAATGAAAAGGATATCTTTTTTGGGTGTTAGTTCTCAAAGGTCTTGTAGGTCTTCATAGAAATGTTCAACTTCAGCTTCTTCAGCATTACTGGTTTGGGCATAGACTTGGATTACTGTGATATTGAATGGTTTGCCTTGGAAACGAACAGAGATCATTCTGTCATTTTTGAGATTGCATCCAAGTACTGCATTTCAGACTCTTTTGTTGACCATGATGGCTACTCCATTTCTTCTGAGGGATTCCTGCCCGCAGTAGTAGATATAATGGTCATCTGAGTTAAATTCACCCATTCCAGTCCATTTCAGTTCACTGATTCCTAGAATGTCAACATTCACTCTTGCCATCTCTTGTTTGACCACTTCCAATTTGCCTTGATTCATGGACCTGACATTCCAGGTTCCTAGGCAATATTGCTCTTTACAGCATTGGACCTTGCTTCTATCACCAGTCACATCCACAGCTGGGTATTCTTTTTGCTTTGGCTCCATCCCTTCATTCTTTGTGGAGTTATATAGTGGTCACTATAGTGGAGAGAAAAATTTCCCTTTGTCCTTTCTAGGTTCTTGGTTGGTTAAACCATTAAAATAACATAAGATAGATTAACAAGAGAAAAGCAAATTTAGTTATGTATTTATGGGAGTTCTCAAAAGACATGAAGACTAAAAAGACAGACAGGTAACTGAGGCTTGTGTAAGATCTTGAGCTAATGAAGTGCTAGGACACTGAGCCAAAAATGGGAGGAAAACAATTTACAAGAAAACATAGGAGGGACTTCCCTGATGGTCCAGTGGTTAAAAGTCTGCCTGCTAATGCAGGGGACATGGGTTCTGTCCAGGAAGATCCCACATGCCAAGGGAGCAACTAAGCCCATGTGCCACAACTACTGAATCTGAGGGCAGCAACTAGTGAAACCTGCGTGCCTATAGCCCATGCTCTGCAACAAGAGGAGCAACCACAATAAGCCCACACACCACAACTAAAGAGTAGCCCCTGCTCGCCACTAGAGAAAACCCACAAGCAGCAACAAAAACCGAACACAGCCAAAAATAAATAAACAGAAATTATAAAGAAGGCATAGGAGATGTTTGGATCTCAAGTCCTAGAAGAGATGGAATAAAAAATCTTATCACAAAAGCACAAAGAATATATCCAAGTTTTATCCAAGGAGTCTCAGGATATATTTGCTTATTATCACAAGTCTAGAGTAATTATTTTTGAAATTTTCCTTCTTTTCCTTAAATTCAGAACATTGTACTTCCAGTGTCCTGACTTTTTTACATTTGCAAATCTCTGCAGGAAATAGGAAGCAATCTGAGTGAATTTTCAAGTTGCCCTCAGAGTTACACTTTTGTTTCTCAAAAGATTCAAGTTGCAAATATGTCTCTCTAAGCCCTATTCAAAGTTGGTAGAATTTTCTGAGAGTGGAGGTAAAAGAGGTTTATAATTCAGATCTGCTGCTGTCCAGGGAACTTGAATGATCCACAGTGGGATTCCAGGATACATCTGTAAAGGACATTGCACATGAAAGTCTAAAGATAACAAAGCCTGTTTATAGAGACCTGGAAAGTAGGACGAGTCGTAAGGGGAAGCAGATTGAGCCATATCACCCATCTCAAGTGATTCTGATAAATTTACTTTCTGGATGTTTTGTGAGGCTCTCTGAAAATCTTTTCAAGAAAGGAAAATACAGGCAGTTGGGTATTTCAGAGATTTTCTGGGGAGGTTGGAGAAGTTTGGGGATCTAAGGGAATTTGCCAAAGAATAGTACTGGATTTAAGTAAGAAGGTAGCCCAAAAGATCTTCCAGGGGGTCAAGGAGAGGGAGTTGGGGAGAACGGGAATTTACATTAGAAGTGAACATTAAGATTTGTTCTTAACAGTTTCAGTGATCATATTTGGGATATTTGGTATTAGCTTTCATTACTAAGCTCTTAACTTCACAGTTTCAAAAATGTGGTCTGCTGCTGTATTAGCTAATAAATTTTTTACATTTTTCAAAAAAAAAAATTTGTTCTTAGTATAATTCTTGTTTTCTATCTTATTAAGGAGTCCCTAGCCCTTACACTCTTTGGCATCCAATTTTCAACATGGTCTTTATGTAAGTACAAATAAAACAATTGTTTAGGCTGGGAGCTCTCTATTTTTTTTTTCTTTTAAATATATTCAATTCAAAGGATTGAATTGATGAGTTGGATCTGCTATTCACAATAGCTACTCAAGCCAATAAATCTTTTAAAGGCTTAACCATGGATGCAGTAGGCATCCCAAAGGAGAATGCAAAAGATATAGCCCTCACAAGATCCCAAAAGGTGACTCCCAGAGTTAACAAAGACCTTCATTGTCATAAGGCAGTAGGAAGGATGTAGTGAGAAGGGTCTCTTCCGGTTCTCATGAGAATGTAAGATACCTCCAGTCACAGATGTGCTAATCTGTCAAGCCAGGAAGGCACTGGTAGAATGGGCTTTTCTACCACTAACAAGACAGTGAAGGTTGACAGGACAAAGGTTGCTTATGGAGTGGGACCCCTTATGGAATATTCCCCTGAGAGCTGACATGATCAGACAAAGATGATGCTCCCTGTGAATTTATGACCCTGAACCCAGCCTACTCAACTAGCTACCAAAAGCACATCAGTATATGTGCCTTCTGGCTTCAGAGGAAATATTCTCATTGAGAAAAAGAAATTCTCAGCATTTTCATTTCAACAAATCTCGCATGCCGAGATCTAGAGACTGATGCAGTAAGAAGTCTTACCTTCTGCTGTCTCTTGTCAGAGATCCCGCAATCTCAGCTGTAGCAGCCCCTCAGCAATGGACATATCAAGCTATAAGACAGTGGAACTTTTTTCTTCTTCTTTTATAGGTTCTTTGGCTCGTTAAACAATTAAAGTGATATAAGATAGATTAAAAGAATGAATTAATCACTTCTGTAGACAGCCCCATAAAGATAAGAAGACTCACAGTGTAGCCAGGTATTGAAGGTTTATGTAACATTCAGAGCTAAGGAAACAAAACAGGTAGAATGAGGGAATAGAAAGGGAGGAGATGTTTTGAAAACAAAGGTTACCTGGTTAACACAGGTAGGTTTCTCATGTAGAAAAGTATTTCTTTTTTTTTTTAATTTATTTTAATTGGCAGCCAATTACTTTACAATATTGTGGGTTTTGCCATACATTGATGTGAATCAGCCACAGGTGTAAATGTGTCCCCCAGTCCGAACCTTCCACCCTTCCACCTCCCTCCCCATCCCATCCCTCAGGGTTGTCCCAGTGCACCAGCTTTGAGTGTCCTGTTTCATGCATCAAACTTGGACTGGTGATCTATTTCACATATGGTAATATTCACGTTTCAATGCTATTCTCTCAAATCATCCCACCATTGCCTTCTCCCAGAGTCCAGAAGTCTGTTCTTTGTATCTGTGTCTCTTTTGCTGTCTCATATATAGGGTCGTCTTTGCCATCTTTCTAAATTCCGTATATGTCCATTAATATATTACATTGGTGTTTTTCTTTCTGACTTACTTCACTGTATATAATAGGCTCCAGTTTCATCCACCTCATTAGAACTGATTCAAATGCGTTCTTTTTAATAGCTGAGTAATATTCCATGTTTGTCCTTTATCGAGCCCATCTTTGCATGAAATATTCCTTTGGACTGCGAGGAGATCCAACCAGTCCATTCTAAAGGAGATCAGCCCTGGGATTTCTTTGGAAGGAATGATGCTAAAGCTGAAACTCCAGTACTTTGGCCACCTCATGCGAAGAGTTGACTCATTGGAAAAGACTCTGTTGCTGGGAGGGATTGAGGGCAGGAGGAAAAGGGGATGACAGAGGATGAGATGGCTGGATGGCATCGCTGACTCAATGGACATGAGTTTGAGTGAACTCCAGGAGATGGTGATGGACAGGGAGGCCTGGCATGCTGTGATTCATGGGGTCACAAAGAATCGGACATGACTGAGCAGCTGAACTGAACTGAATATTCCATTGTGTATATATACCACAACTTTCTTATCCATTCATCTGCCAATGGATATCTAGGTTGCTTCCATGTCCTGGCTATTGTAAACAGTGCTGTGGTGAACATTGGTTACACATCTCTCTTTAACTTCTTGTTTCCTTGGTGTGTATGCTCAGCAGTGGGATTGCTGGGTCATATGGCAGATCTATTTTCAGTTTTTTAAGGAATCTCCACACTGTTCTCCATAGTGGCTGTACTAGTTTGCATTCCCACCAACAGTGTAAGAGGGTTGCCTTTTCTCTGCATCCTCTTCAGCATTTCAGGTTTTAGACTTTTTGAGAGCAGCCATTCTGGCATGAGATGGTACCTCAATGTGATTTTGATTTGCATTTCTCTGATAATGAATGATGTTGAGCATCTTTTCATGTGCTTGTTAGCGATCTGTATGTCTTTGGAGAAATGTCTGTTTAGTTCTTTGGCCCATTTTTTGATTGGGTTGTTTATTTTTCTGGAATTGAGCTGCATGAACTGTTTGTATATTTTTGAGATTAATTCTTTGTCAGCTGCTTCATTTGCTATTATTTTCTCCCATGCTGAAGGCTATCTTTTCGCCTTGCTTATAGTTTCCTTCATTGTGAAAAAGTTTTTAAGTTTAATTAGGTTCCATTTGTTTATTTTTGCTTTTATTTCCATTACTGTGGGAGGTGGGTCATATAGGATCTTGCTGTGATTTATGTCAGAGAGTGTTTTTCTTATGTTTTCCTCTAGGAGTTTTACAGTTTCTGATCTTACATTTAGATCTTTAATCCATTTTGAGTTAATTTTTGTGTATGGTGTTAGAAAATGTTCTAGTTTCATTTTTTTTACGGGTGATTGACCAGTTTTCCCAGCACCACTTGTTAAAGAGATTGTTTTTTCTCCATTGTATATTCTTGCCTCCTTTGTCAATGATAAGGTGTCCATAGGTGCATAGATTTATCTCTGGGCTTTCTATTTTGATCCATTGACCTATATTTCTGTCTTTGTGCCAGTACCATATTGTCTTCATGACTGTGGCTTTGTAGTAAAACTTGAAGTCAGGCAGGTTGATTCCTCCAGTTCCATTCTTCTTTCTCAAGATTGCTTTGGCTATTCTAGGTTTTTTGTGTTTCCATACAAATTGTGAAATTATTTGTTCTAGTTCTGTGAAAAATGCCATTGGTAGCTTGATAGGGATTGCATTAAATCTATAGATTGTTTTGGGTAGTATATTCATTTTCACTATATTGATTCTTCTGATTCATGAACATGGTATATTTCTCCATCTATTTGTATAATCTTTGATTTCTTTCATCAGTGTTTTATAGTTTTCTATATAGGTCTTTTGTTTCTTTAGGTAGATTTATTCCTAAGTATTTTATTCCTTTTGTTGCAATGGTGAATGGAATTGTTTCTTTAATTTCTTTCTGTTTTCTCATCATTAGTGTATAGGAATGCAAGGGACTTCCGTGTGTTAATTTTATATCCTGAAACTTTACTATATTCATTGATTAGCTCTAGTAATTTTCTGGTGGTGTCGTTAGGGTTTTCTATGTAGAGGATCATGTCATCTGCAGTGAGAGTTTAACTTCTTCTTTTCCAATCTGGATTCCTTTTATTTCTTTTTCTTCTCTGATAGCTGTGGCTAAAATTTCCAAAACTATTTTGAACAGTAGTGATGAGACTGGGCACCCTTGTCTTGTTCCTGACTTTAGGGGAAATGCTTTCAATTTTTTTCCCATTGAGGATAATGTTTGCTGTGGGTTTATCATATATGGCTTTTATTATGTTTAGGTATGTTCCTTCTATGCCTGCTTTCTGAAAAGTTTTTATCATAAATGGGTGTTGAATTTTGTAAAAGGCCTTCTCTGCATCTATTGAGATAATCGTATGGCTTTTATCCTTCAATTTGTTAATGTAGTCTATCACACAGATTGATTTGCAAATATTGAAGAACCCTGGATCCCTGAGATAAAGCCTGGTTGGTCATGATGTATGATATTTTTAATATGTTGTTGGATTCTGTTTGCTAGGATTTTGTTGAGGATTTTTGCATCTATGTTCATCAGTGATATTGGCCTGTAGTTTTCTTTTTTGTGGCATCTTTGTCTGTTTTTTTGTATTAGGGTGATGGTGGCCTCATAGAATGAGTTTGGGAGTTTACCTTCCTCTGCAATTTTCTGGAAGAGTTTGAGTAGGATAGGCATTAGCTCTTCTCTAAATTTTTGGTAGAATTCACCTATGAAGCCATCTGGTCCTGGGCTTTTGTTTGTTGGAAGATTTTTTATTACAGTTTCTATTTCCGTGCTTGTGATGGGTCTGTTAAGATTTTTTATTTTTCCTGGTTCAGTTTTGGAAGGTTACACTTTTCTAAGAATTCATCCATTTCTTCCAAGTTGTCCATTTTACTATTTGTTGATAGTAGTCTCTTACAGTCCTTTGTATTTCTGTGCTGTCTGTTATAATTAGAAAGGTATTTCTGATATTGAATTCCCAAGTGGTGTTAGTGGCAAAGAACCCCCCAGTCAATGCAGGAGACATCAGTTCAGTTCAGTTTAGTCGCTCAGTCATGTCCAACTCTTTGTAACCCCATGGACTGTAGCACATCAGGCTTCCCTGTCTATCACCAACTCCTGGAGCTTGCTCAAACTCATGTCCATTGAGTCGGTGATACCATCCAACCATCTCATCTCCTGTCATCCCCTTCTCCTCCTGCCTTCAATATTTACCACCATCAGGAGACATAAGAGATGCATATTCAATCCCTGGGGCAGGAAGATCCCCTGGAAAAGGAAATGGCAACACACTCCAGTATTCTTGCCTGGTAAATTCCATGGACAGAGGATCCTGGTGGGCTACAGTCCATAGGGTCACAGAGTCATACATGACTGAGCAACCAACACTTTTCTGAAAATAATTCCCTTCCTGGTGTAAGAGCCCTTTCCAATGCAAATTTAGGCAGTGGAGGGGGAAGTAAAAAGCTTTTCCTGAATCTGCTGGGTTCCAATTGCCTTTAGCTCAATATAATCCTTACACCAAAGAGACATATTTGGAGATGGCAAAATTCTACTCCTCTTCATCATACATTGAGTTGATGCCGAGTAAACACCCACTACACTTTGAGGAATCTTAGTGTGACTGCTCACAGATTGTGTTTCCTCTCTTTCTGATCACAGGCAGCTTCATGGGTGTATGACCTTCCAACCTTATGAAAGTATGAGAAAAATCTCTACCAAGAGGGACTTTTAACAGGCAAAAGGTAGGCCCCCCACAGTCTGTCTTTTTCCTTCCACAGATTTGATGTGCATATCCACAAATTTCTAGGGTATTTCAGAGTCCAAAGATACAGGGAACTAGGTCCTTACATTTCCACATTGAAGAGACCCAGTCACT
This sequence comes from Bos indicus, assembly GCF_029378745.1. Taxonomy (NCBI): domain Eukaryota; kingdom Metazoa; phylum Chordata; class Mammalia; order Artiodactyla; family Bovidae; genus Bos; species Bos indicus. Next base: position 18,491,870 of record NC_091773.1, on the reverse strand, counting down.
AATCAGGAATACTTAGAGAACCCAGAAACCCATTTACTCACTCAACAGTCCCCAAACTTTTTAGCACCAGGGATCAATTTTGTGAAAGACAACTTTTCTATGGACCAGGAGTGGGGGACAGGAAAGTTTCAGGATGATTCAAGCACATTCTATTTATTGTGTTCAGTTCAGTTCAGTCGCTCAGTCGTGTCCAACTCTTTGCGACCCCATGAATCGCAGCACGCCAGGCCTCCCTGTCCATCACCAACTCCTGGAGTTCACCCAAACTCAGGTCCATTGAGTCAGTGATGCCATCCAGCCATCTCATCCTCTGTCGTCCTCTTCTCCTCCTGCCCCCAATCCCTACCAGTATTAGAGTCTTTTCCAATGAGTCAACTCTTCACATGAGGTGGCCAAAGTACTGAAGTTTCAGCTTTAGCATCATTCCTTCCAAAGAAATCCCAGGGCTGATCTCCTTCAGAATGGACTGGTTGGATCTCCTTGCAGTCCAAGGGACTCTCAAGAGTCTTCTCCAACACCACAGTTCAAAAGCATCAATTCTTCGGTGCTCAGCCTTCTTCACAGTCCAACTCTCACATCTATACATGACCACAGGAAAAACCATAGCCTTGACTAGACGGACCTTTGTTGGCAAAGTAATGTCTCTGCTTTTCAATATGCTATCTAGGTTGGTCATAACTTTCCTTCCAAGGAGTAAGAGTCTTTTAATTTCATGGCTGCTGTCACCATCTGCAGTGATTTTGGAGCCCCCAAAAATAAAGTCTGACACTGTTTCCACTGTTTCCCATCTATTTCCCATGAAGTGATGGGACCAGATGCCATGATCTTCGTTTTCTGAATGTTGAGCTTTAAGCCAACTTTTTCACTCTCCTCTTTCACTTTCATCAAGAGGCTTCTTAGTTCCTCTTCACTTTCTGCCATAAGGATGGTGTCATCTGCATATCGGAGGTTATTGATATTTCTCCCAGCAATCTTGATTCCAGCTTGTGTTTCTTCCAGCCCAGCATTTCTTATGATGTACTCTGCATATAAGTTAAATAAGCAGGGTGACAATATACAGCCTTGACATACTCCTTTTCCTATTTGGAACCAGTCTGTTGTTCCATGTCCAGTTCTAACTGTTGCTTCCTGACCTACATACAAATTTCTCAAGAGGCAGATCAGGTGGTCTGGTGTTCCCATCTCTTTCAGAATTTTCCACAGTTTATTGTGATCCACACAGTCAAAGGCTTTGGCATAGTCAATAAAGCAGAAAGAGATGATTTTCTGGAACTCTCTTGCTTTTTCTGTGATCCAGCGGATGTTGGCAATTTGATCTCTGTTTCCTCTGCCTTTTCTAAAACCAGCTTGAACATCAGGAAGTTCATGGTTCACATATTGCTGAAGCCTGGCTTGGAGAATTTTGAGCATTACTTTAGTAGCATGTGAGATGAGTTCAATTGTGCAGTAGTTTGAGCATTCTTTGGCATTACATTATTTCTAATATAATGCCTTCAGTGATCTGACAAGATGTATCGATCCATGACCCAGAGGTTGGGGACCCCTGCACTAGATTACTGGTTTATTATAAAAAGAATATAATTCAAGAATAGCAAGATGGAAGAGACACATAGAACAAGGAACAGGAAAAAGGCACAGAGCTTCTATGTTCTCTCTGACTGTACCCAAATCTCCACATATTCACCAGCCCAGAAGCTCTCTGAATCTTTTGCTTTTGGGTTTTTTTTGGAAGGTTCATTATGATTGTTTACACCATTGACAATTGTCAATTCAACTCAGTCTCAAGCCCCTCTCTCCTCCCAGAGGTCTAAGTGTGGGACAGGAAAGTAAAGTGAAAGTGTTAGTTGCTCAGTCATGTCTGACTCTGAGACCCCATGGACTGCAGCCCATCAGGCTCCTGTCTATGGAATTCTCCATGCAAGTATACTGAAATGGATTGCCATTTCCTTCTCCAGGGGACCTTCCCAACCGAGGATTAGAACCAGCATCTCCTGTGTCTCCTACATTGGAAGGCTGATTCCTTACCATCTAAGCCACCAGGAAGCACCCAAATGTGGGATGGGAAGTTCTAACCATTTAACCACATGGTTTGCTCCACTGGCAACCAGCCCCATCGTTAAGTATGCTTCATGGAATGGACATATGGACTCTGAGGAGAAGAGGAAGGTGGCACAAATTGGGATATTAGGAATGACTAATAGACAGCTAGTGGGAAGCTGCTATAATATAACACAGGGAGCTCAGTTCAGTGTTCTGTGATGACTTAGAGAGATGGGATGAGGAGGTGCGAGAGAGGCTCAGGAGGGAGGGGGTGTATATATACATATGACTGATTCACTTATTGCACAGCAGAAACTAACATAACATTGTAAAGCAATTATACCACAATTTTTAAAATTTCAAAAATAAAGTCACCTCATGAACGTAACAAAAGACACCTCTAACATTATAGGAAAATCCAAAGGTTTTAGATGCCCTGAGTCAGAAACAGAACAAAGAGCAAATATATATTTCTTTTTATAATTACTCACCCTATCACAGTTTTTCCCCCTGAAGTTTTTTTCTTTTTCTTTTCCAAGAATGAACTCTAATGAGGGACATAATTGGTATAATTGTATACCAATGGTATAATCTTCATTCACACCAACTTCAGGTTTTTGTCATGTTTGCTTATAATTAATGTTTAATTATAATTTAATTATATGTAAATATAACTTAAAGACTTTCCTTTAATTCAACTGGTTTTTGAAAGTTAAGTAAATTTATTTACAATGATACTTTGGGCTAAGCAATTATTTCTACAAAATCTCTTCCTGGATATGCTATTTGTATTTTCCTATTCCACATTAGGACTTAAAATTGAATGTTGACATAAAACTTATTAACATTGTGGTTGTTCCTAGTTGTGTGGCCATCCCATCACTCAGCTCCAAGTGACACCATACATTCTAGTCCCTGTGATCATCGTTGAGGTGGTCCGGAGTGGATATGCATTATACTTTAGGGTAACTTACGGCAACTGCTCACCAAAGGTGTTTCCACTCCTGAGGAGACAGCTTGATGTGGCCATGGCATTCCAGCCTTTGGAAATCTGAGCTCTGCCACTTCCAACAGGGTGTTTAAAAGAAAGAGTGGGTCTCTTTCAATATATTTTTTCTCTCCACAATCTTGATGTACATATCAACATGTCCTAGGGGATTGCAGAGCTCAAAATAGAGGGAGCTTGGTCCTTATCTCCTGTAAGGAAAGGAGCTGGTCATCAATCTGGAATGCAAGCCTTGGACTTTTATGTTAACAAGAAATGATTTCTGAGTTTTAGTTTATACTTGTTATTAGTTAATTCACCCAATTACAATGTAAGTAATACAAAGCAGACTGAAGACCAGGATTCTAGCTTGTGGATATTACTTTCCTTTGTTAAAAGGAGATGATTATACTTGTCAATAAGCTTTCACAGGGCTACAGTGAAGAGCAAACCCAAAGTGTTTGTAAAAGTGTTTTTTTAAAAAAAAAATCAGGAATACAATTCAGTTTAAAAATGTCAGCTAACATGGAAGCTAAAAAACAACAATAAAAACAATTATGTGTTCCACTTTTAGCACTTATATAGGACACCGTAGTTTATAACATGTGAGCCTGATAAAGGTAATCACGACACAGATGAAGAAGTCAAGCTGCCAGGCAATGGTGAAATGTTGAGTTTTCAGTGAAAGGCAAGACAGCACAGCATCCCTTGTTAATTAAAACCGCTAACTGGATGCTAAAAATTCCCAACGTGTACATTAACCAATGCCTACAGTGCTAGAAGCACTAGACTAGGAACTTGTCTTTTCCAAGACATGAGTCATTCTCACGAGAGTGAAAAATTTCAAGGGGACAAAAACACTCTGCCTGGGAGAAGCTTAGAAGTGTGTTCTGCTTGTGTTTCAAATCACCACAGCCAGCAAAAGAACTGCCTGCCATTCTTTTCCATTATTCACATTTTCCTTGCTTTTATCAGCACACGTGGACTGAGAGTGTTGGTTGCTGCTGAAGCGGGAACACCCTCTTACATCATAGGAGTCCACAGAATGTCCTTTTGCAGCCTGGGAAAAGTTGTTAGTAAACTGCAGCAATGTGGCAAGGATTGAACCTTTCTATTTCTGAAAAATATTGCATCGTTGCCTAGTATGACACATATAGCATCTGAGTACAGGGCAAGGTACATTTAGAGCCACTTTACTGAGGGACTAGGTTGATCCAGAGACTGACAAACGGAATGGGTTTCTTTATAATTTCCCCTGAGTGATTTCAGAGATATGCGTACCATATGTGTGAGAATTTCTGAGACAATCCACAATTCAAATATTCTGTTTCATAAGCAAATGCTGTTTGTCAGACATATGGCTTTATTATTAAATTGAAAAATATGGTTAGTCCCATCCTTGATCACAAGAGATTACAATGATAACATTGTATAGAAGGTAGAAAGCTACCTTCTATAAATATTTAAAATACAACAAGGCCAGTATGGTACTGGCACAAAAACAGAAATATATACCAATGAAACAAGATAGAAAGCCCAGAGACAAACCCACGCACCTACGGATACCTTATGTTTTTACAAAGGAGGCAAGAATATACAATGGGGCAAAGAGAGTCTCTTCAATAAGTGGTGCTTGGAAAACTGAACAGCTACATATGAAAGAATAAACTTAGAACACTTTCTAACATCATACACAAAGGTAAACTCAAAATGGATTAAAGACCTAAACATAAGACCAGAAGCTATAAAACTCCTAGAGGAAAACAGAGGCAGAACACTCTCTGACATAAATTACAGCAAGATCCTCTGTGACCCACCTCCTAGAGTAATGGAAATAAAAACAAAAATAAACAAGTGGGACTTAATTAAACTTAAAAACTTTTGCACAGCAAAGAAAACCATAAACAAGGTGAAAAGACAACCCTCAGAATGGAAAAAATAATAGCAAATGAAACAGCTGACAAAGAATTAATTTCAAAAATATACAAGCAGCTCATACAAGTCAATACCAGAAAGACAAACGACCCAATGAAAAAATGGTCAAAAGACCTAAACAGACATTTCTCCAAAGAAGACATACAGATGGCTAATAAACACATGAAAAGATGCTCAACATCACTCATTATTAGAGAAACACAAATCAAAACTACAATGAGATATCATCTCACACTGATCAGAATGACCATCATCAAAAAATCTACAAACAATAAATGCTGGAGACGGTGTGGAGAAAAAGGAACCCTCTTTCACTGTTGGTGGGAATGCAAATTGATATGGCCACTGTGGAGGACAATATGGAGATTCCTTAAAAAACCAGGAATAAAGCCACCATATAATCGAGCAATCCCACTACTGAGCATATACCCTGAGGAAACCAAAATTGAAAAAGACACATGTAACCCAAAGTTCATCGCAGCTCTATTTATAATATCTAGGACATGGAAGTAACCTAGATGTCCATAGACAGATGAATGGCTAAAGAAGCTGTGGTACATATACACAATCTAATATTACTCAGCCATAAAAAGGAACGCATTTAAGTCATTCTAATGAGGCGGATGAACCTAGCGTCTATTACACAGAGTGAAGTAAGTCAGAAAGAAAAAAGCAATTACTGTATACTAACGCATATGCATGGAATCTAGAAAGATAGTACTGATGAACTTAGTTGCAGAGCACCAGTGGAGACACGGACATTGAGAACAGACTTAGGGACACGGCTGCTGGGGGAGGAAGGAGAGAGTGGGAGTGACGTGGAAACACACATTACCATATGTAAAACAGGTAGCCAGTGGGAATTTGCTGTATGACTCAGGGGACTCAAACCTGGGCTCGGTAACAATCTAAAGTGGTGGGATGGGGAGGGAGGTGGGAGGGGATGTTCAAGTGGGAGGAGACATGGGTAAAACTATGGCTGATTCATGCTGATGTTTGGTAGAAGCCAACACGATGCTGTAAAGCAGTTATCCTTCAGTTAAAAATAAATAGATTTTTAAAAACCAAGAAAACAAACAAAAATATAAAGCCCACTATTAGACTGTGGCCTTTTAACTGATTTTTAAATTGCTTTTGGATTTAATACCAATTATTTACTAAGGACTAGTCTTCACAGAATTCTAGTCCAAACCAAGTGTTAAAGAATAGCTTGCTGCACCATAATGTAAAAAGCATAAAAGTTTCTCTCTCTCTCTCTCTCTCTCTCTCTCTATATATATATATATATAACTTTCACTAATGTGCATAAAACATTGCTTGGCTAAGGTTAGTATTCAGGAAATGAATGATTAATGTGACTTTATTCCTAAATATCATCACTGGCATCATTGTTTTGTCAGCTTTTATTCATGATTTACTAGGCTCCGGGCATTGGGGCAAATTTGTTTCCTTGAATAGCAAGATTCTATTAACAATAAATATATTGTTAATTTCATATTACAAATCATATATACATACGACGAGGCAGCCAAGACTGAGTATTTAAGTAACTTTCCCAAATCCAAAAACTTGCCCCGATTCACATGATGACATAAATGCCAGATGATTAGACTATTCTCAATAAATATTGACTGAATAGATTTGAACTTTCATGACAAAATAGGCAGCATCTTTTTATTTCTTGTTAATAAACATGTTGTCTTATAAGGAAAGATTAGAAAAGAACGTTGAAAACTGTCTTCCTGCTATAATAAAAAAATGAGTATTGAATACTCAGGTACAGATATACCACCAGCCAATAATACTCAGAGAAGATTTCTGGACTCATACACCTTCCTACATTCCCACAGCCAAAAGAGGCCTGGAATGATGTGGTCCCAAAGGGGGCTGGCTGGTGGCTCCATCTAGGCAGCAGCAGTGTGGCTCTTAACGCCCAAAGTTAGAATCCTGTTTCACTGTAAGAAAGGTAGTTCGGTTTCCATTGGTTCCACCTGTTGAGCAGATATAAGCCTTACTGTTTGCCCATAGACCCCAAATGGGACTCTGTAGTTCACTGAGGTACCACTGGGCACAATTCCTCCCCCCTTGACCTTCCTCTAGTAACAGAGAGCAAACAGTGGATGAGAGAGAATAAAACTGCTCTCATTGCCCTAACTGAGTTCCTGCAGCTCTCACGAAGGGGCTTCCATTTTGGATAAGGGAAAAACTAAAGTGAATTCTAATGAGTTGAGTCAGCATCTGGGAAAGGCCGTGGACATTAAGGCCAAGTGACACCTCTTCTGAGAGGTCCTAGCATACTGCTCCTTCTAAAGTAACGCTGCCAGTAAATTGACTCTACTCCAATAAATTTAAAAAATAAATAAAAGGAAACATTAAAAATAAATAAAAAATAAAGTAACTCTTCTTCCCTGACCTTTCTTCACTGCCTGTCACTGACCCTGCTTGATTTTCTAAGTAGCACTAAGAACACTCCTTGGCTATAGGGACTTGTGTAACAATCAACTGTGTATTTCTGTACCATAAACTGTTTATATAATAGGTATTAGATTATATTATTAGAGTAATGTTTATAGCATGTGCTCAATAAATATGCTTTAATTAAGTGAATAAATTCATATGGATTCAAGTAGTCAATGAAGACTGAGAGAGCACAGGGTCCTCCTCTGTCTTCATTGCAGGGGCAGTGGATATACACTGAGCCCTTAAAGTTATCCTTCATCCAGCAATTTTTTCCCTTCTTTTAAAAAAACAATTCCTTAATTTCTTGCCCAGCTATATAAGGGTAATAATGGCTGTGAGGGTGACCAGACCAGCTCTAGAAGCTTTTTGGAACAGAGTTAGAAAAGGAAACAAGAAGGAAACAAAAAACATGGACTTGAAAAGGTATATTCATCCCCATGTTCACTGCAGCATTGCATATGACAGACAGTACAGGAAACAACCTAAGTGTCTAGTGATGAATGAATGAATAAAAACACTGTAATGTATGTATCTAATGAGGTTTTATTCAGACAGACAAGAATAGATATCATGATCTATCTTATATGTGGATTATAAATAAATAAAAAATAGAATGGATTGGTAGTTCCTGGAGGAAGAGCGTGGGAAGTAGGAGAAATAGATAAACTTTGTTTTTTATCTTAAATATATTAGAGTTTTAAAAATCATGATATCACAGTACATGATTAGAAAATTATTTTTCTGACATCTCTTCTGAAATGATAATGATCAGTATTTACTAAACACTATCTACCAGGAGCTTTGCTAAGCACTTTAATAGATTTCTTTTAATCTCCACAGTGATCTTGTTGACCCCATTTCATGGATTAGGACTCTAAGGCTCAGAAAAAATATATACAACTGCTTAGTGGTGGAGCTGGTATTCACACCAAGGGTTTTTTTGACCCTGGAGACTATGACTTTGATGATTCCACCTTATTGCATCTTTTAATAAGATATTCCTATAGATGTGGGAGATGATACCAATTTACTATTTTGAACAAAAATAATAAGTTTTTCAGAAATGAGAAAACTAAATTTTCTCTTTTTTTCATATACCAATAGTACAGATACCTAAATTATCTTTTAGAATATTTTTTTCCTTTTATCCAAAGTCCCCAGTAATAGAAACCTAATGAAAATTATACCTTAACTATTTGAATTATTTATTAGGCATTAAAAATGAGATTAAACTTAGTGACACTTCCTTGAGACAGTGTAAATACCTAGCTGATTTCAGTGTTTTGTTTTAGAATTCAAAAGTGACTTGATTCTGCTAGAAAATCTAGAAAACTACTACCATAGCTTTTTTCCCCCCCACACTGGGTGGGAAAAGTTTATATCAAGATTCTGTAGTGTAAAGATAAACAATTATATGTACATATATCCTCAGATACAAATTTCAAAAAAAACAGACATTCTTAACCCTCCTTCACTGTCTTACAGAATACTGAGATTTTCATCTTTTGTATTATGTTCTTGCCTGGAGAATCCCAGGGACGGGGGAGCCTATTGGGCTGCCGTCTATGGGGTCGCACAGAGTCGGACACGACTGAAGTGACTTAGCATAACATAGCATAGCATATTTTTGGTAAACGCTTATTTGAAATATCTCAGTATGCTCCTTCAGGACAACCTTTTATTAAGCATCTGTTTTACATATATGCCATATAAAGAATTGCACTAAATCAATATAAATAACCAAGCAGGATATTTTTCCTAGGAAAAATAAAGTTTTAAATAAACCATATCTTTTATGTCTAATTTTAAATTCTAGGTATAAATAACTTGAAAAAAATTGTTTACATTGCTTAGAAATCTCTATCTTTCAGTTGAATATTAAGTAGTTCTGAAGAATAGAGGTTGAGTTCAGGTGAAAGGGGAACCCTTAGTGTGGTATGAGTCAGAGAGTAAAGTCTAAGATAAATTGGATTGCTTATCTAATCAAATCAAAGAAACACACGATGTTACACAGAACTCCTTCTTCCAAAGTAAACCTCACCCATATCAGTCAGTACAGTTAAAAGCCTAGAAATCAGAATGATGGCAGAAATAATAAAACAGAAAAGCTGAGCAATGACTTATGGAATTAGTACACCCTGGGTTTCGTGCTATGAATTCCAGCCTTCACCATGGGCATGATTCAGGCAACTTCCCAGGATTCAACAGCTCAGATGACCATTATATCTACTACTGCAGGCAGGAAACCCTCAGAAGAAATGGAGTAGCTATAATGGTCAGCAAAAGAGTCTGAAATGCAGTACTTGCATGCAATCTCAAAAACGACAGAATGATCTCTGTTCTTTTCCAAGACAAGCCATTCAATATCACAGTAATCCAAGTCTATGCCCAAACCAGTAACGCTGAAGAAGCTGAAGTTGAATGGTTCTATGAAGACCTATAAGACCTTTGAGAACTAACACCCAAAAAAGATATCCTTTTCATTAGAGGGGACTGGAATGCAAAAGTAGGAAGTCAAGAACACCTGGAGTAACAGGCAAATTTGGCCTTGGAATACGCAATAAAGCAGGGCAAAGACTAATAGAGTTTTGCCAAGAAAACGCACTGGCGCACTGGTCATAGCAAACACCCTCTTCCAACAACACAAGAGAAGACTCTACACATGGACATCACCAGATAGTCAACACCAAAATCAGATTGATTATATTCTCTGCAGCCAAAGATGGAGAAGCTCTATACAGTCAGCAAAAACAAGACCAGGAGCTGACTGTGGCTCAGATCATGAACTCCTTATTGCCAAATTCAGACTTAAATTGAAGAAAGTGGGGAAAACCACTAGACCATTCAGGTATGACCTAAATCAAATCCCTTATGATTATACAGTGGAAGTGAGAAATAGATTTAAGGGCCTAGATCTGATAGATAGAGTACCTGATGAACTATGGACGGAGGTTCGTGACATTGTACAGGAGACAGGGATCAAGACCATCCCCGTGGAAAAGAAATGCAAAAAAGCAAAATGGCTGTCTGGGGAGGCCTTACAAATAGCTGTGAAAAGAAGAGAAGCGAAAAGCAAAGGAGAAAAGGAAAAATATAAGCATCTGAATGCAGAGTTCCAAAGAATAGCAAGAAGAGATAAGAAAGCCTTCTTCAGTGATCAGTGGAAAGAAATAGAGGAAAACAACAGAATAGGAAAGACTAGAGATCTCTTCAAGAATAGTAGAGATACCAAGGGAACATTTCATGCAAAGATGGGCTCAATAAAGGACAGAAATGGTATGGACCTAACAGAAGCAGAAGATATTAAGAAGAGGTGGCAAGAATACACAGAAGAACTGTACAAAAAAGATCTTCACGACCCAGATAATCATGATGGTGTGATCACTGACCTAGAGCCAGACATCCTGGAATGTGAAGTCAAGTGGCCCTTAGAAAGCATCACTACGAACAAAGCTAGTGGAGGTGATGGAATTCCAGTTGAGCTATTCCAAATCCTGAAAGATGATACTGTGAAAGTGCTGCACTCAACATGCCAAGCAAATTTGGAAAGCTCAGCAGTGGCCACAGGACTGGAAAAGGTCAGTTTTCATTCCAGTCCCAAAGAAAGGCAATGCCAAAGAATGCTCAAACTACCGCACAATTGCACTCATCTCACATGCTAGTAAAGTAATGCTCAAAATTCTCCAAGCCAGGCTTCAGCAATACATGAACTGTGAACTTCCAGATGTTCAAGCTGGTTTTAGAAAAGGCAGAGGAACCAGAGATCAAATTGCCAACATCTGCTGGATCATTGAAAAAGCAAGAGAGTTCCAGAAAAACATCTATTTCTGCTTTATTGACTATGCCAAAGCCTTTGACTGTGTGGATCACAATAAACTGTGGAAAATTCTGAAAGAGATGGGAATACCAGACCACCTTACCTGCCTCTTGAGAAACCTGTATGCAGGTGAGGAAGCAACAGTTAGAACTGGACATGGAACAACAGACTGGTTCCAAATAGGAAAAGGAGTACGTCAACACTGTCTATTGTCACCCTGCTTATTTAACTTATATGCAGAGTACATCATGAGAAATGCTGGGCTGGAGGAAGCACAAGCTGGAATCAAGATTGCCGGGAGAAATATCAATAACCTCAGATATGCAGATGACACCACCCTTATGGCAGAAAGTGAAGAGGAACTAAGAAGCCTCTTGATGAAAGTGAAAGAGGAGAGTGAAAAAGTTGGCTTAAAGCTCAACATTCAGAAAACGAAGATCATGGCATCTGCTCCCATCATTTCATGGCAAATAGATGGGGAAACAGTGGAAACAGTGTCAGACTTTATTTTTGGGGGGCTCCAAAATCACTACAGATGGTGGTTTTTCCAGTGGTCATGTATGGATGTGAGAGTTGGAGTATAAAGAAAGCTGAGTGCCAAAGAATTGATGCTTTTGAACTGTGGTGTTGGAGAAGACTCTTGAGGGTCCCTTGGACTGCAAGGACATCCAACCAGTCCATCCTAAAGGAGATCAGTCCTGGGTATTCATTGGAAGGACTGATTTTGAAGCTGAAACTCCAATACTTTGGCCACCTGATGTGAAGATCTGACTCATTTGAAAAGACCCTGATGCTAGGAAAGATTGAGGGCAGGAGGAGAAGGGGATGACAGAGGATGAGATGGTTGGATGGCATCACCAAACTCAATGGACATGGATTTGGGTGGACTCTGGGAGTTGGTGATGGACAGGGAGGCCTGGCGTGCTGCAGTTCATGGAGTCACAAAGAGTTGGACATGACTGAGTAACTGAACTGAACTAGGTTGAAATAATAGCTATTATTTTACTTTTTTATCGGCCAAATCATATTTCTCCTTATACTGCAGATAGTGACTGTAGATAGTGAAATTAGAAGACACTTGCTCCTTGGAATGACAGCTATGGAAAACCTAGACAGCATATTATGTTATATTATATTATATTATATTGAGGAAAAAAGAATGGGAGAGATTATACCATAATTGCAATGCTATAATCCAGAAATGTCTACCTAGTTCAGTTCAGTTCAGTTCAGTCGCTCAGTCGTTTCCGACTTTTTGTGACCCCATGAATTGCAGCATGCCAGGCCTCCCTGTCCATCACCATCTCCCAGAGTTCACTCAAACTCATGTCCATTGAGCCGGTGATGCCATCCAGCCCTCTCATCCTCTGTCGCCCCCTTCTCCTTCTGCCCCCAATCCCTCCTAGCATCAGAGTTTTTTCCAGTGAGACAGCTCTTCGCATGAGGTGGCCAAAGTACTGGAGTTTCAGCTTTAGCATCATTCCTTCCAAAGAAATCCCAGGGCTGGACTGGTTGGATCTCCTTGCAGTCCAAGGGGCTCTCAAGAGTCTTCTCCAACACCACAGTTCAAAAGCATCAATTCTTCGGCGCTCAGCTTTCTTCACAGTCCAACCCTTGCATCCATACATGACCACTGGAAAAACCATAGCCTTGACTAGACAGACCTTTGTAGAGTTCTGAATTTATCCCAAAATTCTAATGCATACACAACATAATATACACACTAAAATAGGTACTTTAAAGAGAGAAATTTTTATTGAAAATATAAAAGAATGGGCAAAATACTAGGAAAACTTTTGATGGAGTGTGATGGCTATTTATTTAAAAAAACAGTATCTCAACTGTTTGAGTGGTCTTATTTAGCTTCTAGAAAAATATAGTAAAAACTATTGTAAGGAATGAATGAATTTGCACACATTGGGATGAAAGGAAAAAGTTTAGAATTTAAGATTTCTATTCAACTCTATTCTGTAACATTTTAGATTGTATCTATAAATTGTTTGATGGGCATAACTATATGTTCTAACCAATTCTATATAAATCCACATTTTAAGTCCTTCATCACTGGCATGTTTGATGAAGATGGGCTGACCTTAAAAATTTTGTTAAAATGACCTTTTAAATAAATCATCGTCCTATCTAAAATCCCCAAAGGTACATTAGCATATGCCTTAGAGCAAAGAGAAATCTGTAGGGGAAACAAACAAACAACAGCAACAACTTTGAAATCTACAAAGGGCATTGAAGTAGCTCAGCCTCTTTTCAGTTGCCTCCTTTCTTCAATCAACCTCTTGGCTTCACTCTAAGGCTGAACTGAAAGTCAACATGGAGTGATGCCTCCAATTCCGGGCAGCCCTCCTTGGCCGATCAAGACTTCCAGATTGATTACATCATGCCTCCTCTCTGGGTGCAAGGTCAAAGGCCATCCTGGTCCAGCCAAGTGGATTAGAGGAGTGAAGCCTTGTGGGGCAGCTGTTTGGGAGACAGCCAGCAGCAAAGGTCTTCAAGGGTGGGCCATTTATTGGGCAAGGAGAGGTCAAAGGGCTCCTACATGCACCTTCTGGGAGCAGGGCTATAGCAGCTCACAATGGGTGAGTCCAAGTACAGTGAAAGCTGTGCAATAGGACCCAGTCTTGTAAAACCTCCTGCTCTAGGCACTGCGTCCAGCTCCCTAGGCCCTCTTTCCAGCCTTAATCATACTATCAGAACCATATTCTCTTCATGGTGCTTTGATGGCCAGAGGAAAAGTTTCTCTGGCCTCCCCATCCTTGTCCTTCACATAGATCCCACTTTTGGACCTGCCCTCTTGAGTACACTAACCTATTTCTGAGCCTTTGCTCATGCTGAGCAGGAACCAGCAGAAAAACTCCATTCAGGATGTTGATTCCGTTCATTGAAACCCTGACTCTGTCGTCTACTATAGCAGGGAAGGAAAGCTGTGACTCTGGGATGAGATGAAGAGGAACTATAGCTACACTCTAACTTTCTGTGGTCAGTGTAGTCTTCTATTAACCTATATTACTTAAATATAATAACACATTGTAGCGTCTTGTGATGGACCTATCTTTTATTGGGCAACAGAAGTTGAAGCTTTATAAAGGAGCCGTCTTTTAGAGCTTCATTTAACAACAAATTTGTCCATCTGTTGGTGAGAACTTGCCACCACTTGCAGGTTTCTTGGCAACTGAACTATTTTTACCTACAGAGAACTAAACAGGAGCTGGAGGGTATTTAAAACTACAAATTCCCAACTGTTAGGAATTATGAGCCTGTGTCCTTGTGTAATATCTTCCTGGACAGCTGGCTCTGGCCTAACTACTCTGGAGCCCTGCTTTCGACTGACCAGACACTTTCTGAAGCCTGCTGTGCATGGTGTGTGGAAGCCGTCAGGCATCCCAGGCCTTGTACCGATTATAAAAGATGCTCTTTATATGTTTGTCAGTGAGAGATGGCACAGAGACAGGGATGTGTCTAGCCCTGGGGACTCTCTGCAGTTTATCCAATTATTTTTCACATACAATTACTGATTACCACCACACCTGCATTGCACATGGGCCTGAATTAAACTCTGGCTCAGAGATTCTCTGCTTGCCGTACTCAAAAGTTTTCCTAGCCTCTTTAATGCTTTGGTGTCTTCACTGATAAAATTGTAAAATGATCCCCATCCAGCAAATTTATTGGGGAAGTCACCTAATACAGGGTGTGAGTACGAATTAAATTTGAAGAAAGAGGGCAGGGAAGCCATTGTTTGATTCCTTTTTTCTCTGTCCCTTTTCTTTCACCATCAACCCAATGATTGTGAGGTCCTAGCTCAGGTTTATTTTTCAAAAAGTGGGAGCTTTTTCTCCATTTCCATCAGATCAAGATGATGAGGAACTCCATGGTCCTAGATACCTGTGCTCAAGAAGCTGACCTGTGCTTGGGAAAGACAGATGTATATTTTCTCAAACTGCATCATTATCACCATCATCACATTCTTATAACCACCATATTGTCATCATCCTCATCAATAATTATAGCTAGCACTTAGGAGGGCTTCCCTGGTGGCTCAGATGGTAAAGAATCTACCTGCAGTACAGGAGACTAGGGTTCGATCCCTGGGTAAGGAAGATGCCCTGGGGAAAGGAATGGCTACCCACTCCAGTATGGTCCAGGCCCTATTCTTACTTGTTTACATAGTGCTTGTTCATACATCACTATACCCCTTTCAGTCAGGGACTATTCATTTCTATCAAAGTTGGAAAAGCAATACAGCATAGTAATTGGGCACTTAAAGTCACTAGAGCGAAATGTGCTGTGTATAATCCTTGTCCACTGAGTGCTAATCCAGGACATGTAATTAATCTCTCTGTGCTCTATTATTCTAGATAGAATTATTATGCTCAATAAAACAGTGATTGGTATAAGAATACCTGACTTGTAAGAATATTTAAAAGATTACATGAGTTGAAAGCATATTTCAGAGAGTAAGAATTACACCAAATGTTCACTATTTTTTTTATCTCTCTATTTTAGATGGAGAAACAGACTTGGGTTTAACTAGAATAAGGTTATGCAGTTTTTAAATACAATGCACTGAGATTTGGCCATAGGCAATCTGACTCTGTAGCTTCTGTTTAAAACCTTTACATTCTATATCTAAATAGAGTTTGATCACTAAACCCGTCAACCACCGGAGAACCAGCACCATGACATCTAAACCCAAGGGCCTGCGACTGGCACAGATGACAGGGTGTCACGTACCCCACAGGCTGGAGTGGAATCGAAACACAACTTGGCTCGGAGATTTCCATGGTTCTTTCTAAACAGGGTAGAGACGTACTGATTTGCATGTCTGTGTATGTGCTCAGTCACTAAATTGTGTCCACCTCTTTGAGACCCTGTGGACTGTAGCCCACCAGGCCCCTCTGTCCCTGGGATTTCCCAGAAAGAATACTGGAGTGGGTTGCCATTTCCTACTTCAGAAGATCTTCTCAACCCAGGGATCAAACCCATGTCTCTTGCGTTGCAGGCAGATTCTTTCACCACAGGGTCATCTGGGAAGACCCAGAGACACACTAGTTTTTTTTTTTTTTAATAATTTTTTTTCCTTTATTGTGCACTTTCTTTTCTTCTTTAAAAAATGAAACAAAGATAAATATTTTTAATGATAAAAGGCACAATTCACAAAGAAGATAGACATCATAAACCATTAGACACCTTAACAATAAAGAAACAAAGATACATAAAGCAAAAATCAGAAGAAATATAAGGAAAAAATATATATAATCATAGTGAGACATATTAACAATTCTCTGAGAATATTTTATCAAGTACAGAAAAAATAAGAATGATGACAGAGAGTCTAGAATGATGTCATTAATAATTTAAATATAATAGATTTATATTTAATTAATTAATATTAATCATATCCTACACAAATATATTTAAAATTTTGTATCTCAAACGTTGTTGTTAGATGTCCATAGGACATTTAGAAAAACTGGCAAAAAGATTAACATTACTAAATTTCAAAAAGTAGAATTTTTCTTTGTGTAAGACTCACTAATTTAAAACCCTTCAAATCCTGGAGATTGAATTGCAGAAAAGGTCAAGAGTAGTGATAAAGGAATCTCTCATTTGCCTTTTGAAGCCTGAGCTCAGATGGAGAGTGAAAGGGCAGACAGAAATCCCTGCTTGCCTTCCCTGTTCTCTTTGGTTCAGAGATGAAGCCTCAGGACAGCCTGTTCTGAGTGTGAGTAGAGAGCAGGGGCTGGACACCCAGAGAGGCTTAAAGTTACTCAACTGAATGTGGAGTCCATTCTCTCTGTTGGCGATAGCTGATGATCTGGCTGCCCTGCCTGAGTAATTAGTCTGGATCTTGGAATCAACAACGTTGTCAAGCAGTGATTCATATAATCCCAACCTAGGCACCCACCTGGCAGCTCTTTCTCAAATGCATTTAAAAATGGCTGTAATTGAAGTTGAACAGAGAAGTGTGACTATGAATTAAGTTACTGATTTCATATTTTAAAAGAACAAACACACTTTTTCCTTTTATTACTTTTTATTATGTCCTTGAGCCAAATTTTTCTGGACTTCAAGAGTATTACTTTTTTTTTTTTTTTTACTTTTTTTTTTGCTCAACTTTAGCACCCAAGTATAGCATGGGAAAGTTGATTCAGAAGCATTCTCCAAGTAGTCTACTTGGGGGGTCCAGCCAGCCCTAAATGAAAACCATCATGGCAAGTACTTGTGGGGGGAGACTAAAGTTGGAACACATGCTTTGTAATGGGGGCAAGTTGCCAGGGACTTTCCTTTTTGCTACAAAGATCTTAGGATACTCAATTAGGTGTTCCAGAATGTTCCCTGCTGAGCCTCTAGAAATCTGTGTACACAGCATATAGCTGCTTGACTTATTTTTTAATTTGGGACCTTTTTTTTTCCCCAAAAAATGAAAACAGAGACTTGGGCATCTTTAAGAAACCCCTTCAGCTAAGTGGTAACCTTGGAATACATGAAAGTCCTGTCTGCAGGAATTAAATAAAGTAGCATCACTCCCTCCCTCAGACCACCTCTCAGTGTTTCATTGACTCCTTTCCACAGCTCATAGGGAGCCAGACTGGCTATGGCTCTTTGCTTAGAGCATGGTCTTGTGTTGAGTTTTGTATACTGCTTCACGCGTTCTGACCCCTGATATATGTCTCATCTTCAGGGTGTCTAAGCCGTGACTTGGGATCCAAAAGACCCCAGTATACTTTCACTTGATGAATCTCATGTCTGAATAAAGGATTTCAGCTTGTTACTTCATTCATTTGACCTTTTTAGTCCCAAGCTGTCCATAAAATTAATAAAGAACCATGATTGTAAAATAACCTTGCAAGCTCCTTTCCCCATCAAAGAGCTAAATAAAACATACAAACACTTCAGTACAAAAATAAATAAATAAATAAATAACTTCGGAAATCTAAGATAAATGGGTTGTATCAATGTCAATTTCCTTATTGGGGTAGTGTACTATGATTTTGTAAGTTGCTATCGTCGGGGCATGAGGATTACTGGGTAAAATGGGTAAGATCTCTCTTTATTCTTTCTTCTTTTTCCTTTTTTAATTGAGTAAAAAAAAAACTAGCTAATAAAGTTTTTTTCTTTACAGTTTTATTGAGATTTACTAGATACACAGCACTACATAAGCTTAAAGTATACAGCATAACAAATTATATACATCACGCAATAATTAACACTTTAGTGAACATCCATCATTTCATACAGATATAAAAGGAAATGAAAAAATTTTACCTTGCGAAGGGAACTCTAAAGATTCACTCTTAGCAATTTTCATCTATTACAAACAGCAGTGTTAATGACATTAACCATGTTTTGCATAACATTCCCTTATACTTATTTATCTTATAACTGAAAGTTTATATCTTTTGACCACCTTCATCCAATTCTTTCTCTGCCTACTCCCCACTTCTGGTAACCACAAATACAGTCTCTTTTTCTATAAGTTCTTGTTTGCTTTTTAAGTGTAACTGATCTACAACACTATGTTAATTCTTGGTTCACAAAACGGTGATCTGATATTTCTATACATTACAAAATGATCACCATGGTTAGTCTAATTAGAATCTGTCATCATACAAAGATATTATTTTATTATCTACTGTGTTCCCCATGCTATACATTTCATCCCTATGACTCATTTATTTTATAAATGTCTCCTGGACCTTTTACTCTCCCTCACCTATTTAACTTGCTCTCCCACTCCTATGTTGTGGCAACCACCTGTTTGTTGCTGGTAACTATGACTCTGCTTCTGTTTTGTTATATTTGTTTGTTTTAGATTCCATGTTGTAAGTGAGATCATTGTATTTGTCTGGCTCTGTCTGATTTATTTTGCTTAGCATAATACTCTCCAGGTCACCCCACATTGTCACAAATGGCATGATTTCATTCTTTATTATGGCTGAGCAATGGAATATTACTCAGCCATAATAAAGAATGAAATAAAGATTAGTGGTTATGGAATACCACCTACTCTTTATCCATTCATCTATCAGTGAGGACTTAGGTTTCTTCCATTTTTTGACTGCTGTAAATAATGCTATGTTGAACTTCGGAGTGACTATATCTTTATGAATTATTGTTTTTGTTTTCCTCGGGAAAATGTCCAGAAGTGGAATTGCTGGATTGTATGGTAGTTCTATTGTTAATTTTTTGAGGAACCTTCATATGGTTTTCCATGTTGGCTGTACCAATTTACATTCCCATCAATGGTGAGCAAGGGTTCCTTTTTCTTCACATCCTCATAAACACTTTTTTGTTGTTGTCCTTTTGATAATAGCCATTCTGACAGGTGTGAGGTGATATCTTATTGTGGTTTTGATTTCTATTTCCCTGGTGATTAGTGATGTTGGGAATCTTCTCAGGATCTATTGACCATCTGTATATCTCTTTGGAAAAATGTCTATTCAGGTCTTCTGCCCATTTTTAATTTTTTTGACATTGATTTCTGTGTTCTTTGTATATTTTGGAATTGACCCCTCATCAGATATTTTGTTTGCAAATATATACTTCCATTGAGTAGGCAGCCTTTTAATTTTGCTAATAGTTTACTTCACTGTACAAAGCTTTTTAGTTTGATGCAGTTCCATTTATTTATTTTTGTTCTTGAGTCCCTAGCCAGAATAGCCAAAATAAATGACTGATGTCAAAAATACTACTGCCTGTGTTTTTTCTAGTAGTTTTATTGTTTCAGGTCTTACTTTGAAGCTTTTAATGCATTTTGAGTTTTTAGAGTGAGAACGTGTATATAGTTTGAGAAAGTAACCCACTGTGATTCTTTTGCATGTGGCTGTATAGTTTCTCCAAAGCCATTTATTGGTGATATTGTCTTTCCTCCATTGTTTATTCTTGCCTTCTTTGTCTTAGATTGATTGATCATGTAAATGTGGGCTCATTTCTGGGCTCTCTATTGTGTTCTATTGCTATGTGTCTTTTTTATACCAGTTTTGACTTAGCTTTATAGTATAGTTTGAAATTAGGGAGTGTGATACCTACAGCTTTGTTCTTTCTCAAAATTGTTTCAGTTATTTGGGGTCTTTTGTGTTTCCATACAAATTTTAGAATTATTTATTCTAGTTCTGTGAAAAGCATCATTTGTATTTGGATAGAGGTTGTATTGAATTTGTAGATTTCCTTAGGTAGTATGGTCATTTTAACAGTATTAAATCCCCTAAGTTTCAGTTTGTATGTCTCTTCATGTCTGAAGTAGATCTCTTGATGGAGGCATTTAGTCCCTTTACATGTAAAGTAATTGATAGGAATCTACTTATTGCCATTTTCTTAATCATTTAGTGGTTGTTTCTGTATTCTTTTTTGTTCCTTTCTTCTTGTTTTGCACTCCTCCCTTATGACTGATGATTATCTTTAGTGTAGTATTTGGATTTCTTTTGTGTGTATGTATTATATTATTCTAGACTTTTGTGTTGTGGTTACCATGGAATTTATATGCATGTACCTGGTCTTCCTTTGACTGTGTGGATCACAAAAACTGTGGGAAATTCTGAATGAGATGGGAATACCAGACCATCTGACCTGCCTCTTGAGAAACCTATATGCAGGTCAGGAAGCAACCGTTAGAACTGGACATGGAACAACAGACTATTTCTAAATAGGAAAAGGAGTATGTCAAGGCTGTATATTGTCACCCTGCTTATTTAACTTATATGCAGAGTACATCATGAGAAACGCTGGGCTGGAAGAAGCACAAACTGGAATCAAGATTGCCGGGAGAAATATCAATAACTTCAGATATGCTGATGACACCACCCTTATGGCAGAAAGTGAAGAAGGACTAAAGGGCCTCTTGATGAAAGTGAAAGAGGAGAGTGAAAAAGTTGGCTTAAAGTTCAGCATTCAGAAAACTAAGATCATGGCATCCAGTCCCATCACTTCATGGCAGATAGATGGGGAAACAGTGGAAACGGTGGTTGACTTTATTTTTCTGGGCTCCCAAATCACTGCAGATGGTGACAGCAGCCATGAAATTAAAAGACGCTTACTCCTTGGAAGGAAAGTTATGACCAACCTAGATAGCATATTAAAAAGCAGAGACATCACTTTGGCAACAAAGGCCCATCTAGTCAAGACTATAGTTTTTTCAGTTGTTGTGTATGGATGTGAGAGTTGGACTATAAAGAAAGCTGAGCGCCGAAGAATTGATGCTTTTGAACTGTGGTATTGGAGAAGACTCTTGAGAGTCTTCAACCAGGGAGACTCTGGTTGCAACGAGATCCAACCAGTTCATCCTAAAGGAGATCAGTCCTGGGTGTTCACTGGAAGGACTGATGTTGAAGCTGAAACTCCAATACTTTGGCTGGGAAAGATTGAGGGCAGGAGGAAAAGGGGACGACAGAGGATGAGATGGTTGGATGACGTAACCAACTCAATGGACATGGGTTTGGGTAGATTCCGGCAGTTGGTGATGGACAGGGAGGCCTGGCATGCTGAGGTTCATGAGGTCACAATGAGTCGGAAATGACTGAGTGACTGAACTGAACTGAACTGAGCTTGGTCTTCCCAGGTGGTACCAGTGGTAAAGAATCTGCCTGCCAATGCAAGAGATGCAAGAGATGAGAGTTCAATCCCTGAGTCAGAAAGATCCCCTGAATATGAAATGGCAGCCCCACTCCATTATTCTTGCTTGGGAAATCCCATGGACAAAGGAGTCTGGTGGGCTACACTCCATGGGATTGCAAAGAGTTGGACAAGACTGAGTGACTAAGAAAACACACATACCTGCTGGTACAGTATTTAAAACTCATCAGGACTTTGGGAGTTCTGGGGCTGGTAGGGTTCACTGATGGGTGAGGCTGGATACCAGCATGGCTGGCTTCAGTGTCCAGGGGTCATATGGCTGATGCAGGCTCACTGGTAAGTCAGTATGGTCCCATGATATCTAGCTGTAGGGTCTAGGGTATATCAGAGCTGGTACTAGTGCACTGTGGCTAAGTTAAGTCCACAGTGCTAATTGGCTAGACAGAGGACTCAAAAATGGCACCAGCCTGCAGCAGTGGACTCAGGGCAGAATAAGCTCCCCAAATGGCTGCCACGTCCTAAGAAAGTCCCAGTTGCCTCCTGCCTCTCTGGGAGGTTCTCTAAGTTTGGCAGATGAGCTTGACCCAGGCTCCATTCAAATGACTGCTTCTGTGCTAGGTCTCAGAACTTGGGAGCTTTTATCGGTCTCTGATTCCTACAACCTTCTGATTCTCTTGTACTAAAGTCCCATATGCTTGCAAAACCAGAAGTTCTGGAGGCTCATACTCCAGTGCAGGACCTTGGGGCTATGGAGCCCACTGTGGGGGTTGGGCCTCTCTCTCCATGCGGATAACCTCTGCAATTGTAATTATCCTCCTACCCGAAGGTCACTAACTCAGGGATGGGGATATGAACTATACTGTGTCTCCACCCTTATTACCTGTATCATTATGGCTCCTTCTGTATATCTTCAGTTTTGGGAAACATTTTCATCTAGTCTTCAGGTCATTCTCAATGATAATTGCTCTGTAAATTGTTGTGATTTTGGTGTGTCTTGGGAGAAAGTGGGCTCAGGGTCTTCTTACTCTGCCTTCTTGGCCACTCCTCTCTGTATTATTTCTAACAATGTTGTTGAATTTACAATTATCTTAACATGAAAAGTTTAATTAAAAAAAAAATTGACTCCAAGAAGAAGTGTTTTGTGGTTGACATATGGAGCGTCATGCTAGTCCAGTTCTTGTTGACTCTAGCCAGCTGTGCTGTGCTCAGACCTATTGACTCTAGCATCTTTGTGACCCCATGGACTGTAGCCTGCCAGATTCCTCTGAATTTAGGTCTGTGTGTTAGTCATTCAGTCATGTCCAACTCTTTGTCACCCCATGGACTGTATGTAGCCCACCAGGCTCCTCTGTCTATGGAATGCTCCAGGCAAGAATACTGGAGTGGGCTGCCATTTCCTTCTCCAGGGGATCTTCGCAATCCAGGGATTGAACTTGTGTCTCCTGTGTCTCCTGCATTGGCAGGTGGATTCTTTACCACTAGTGCCATGTGGGAAGCTTATTGACTCTAGTATCAACAACTCTTTAGAAAAAGGATTTATCTTATCTGAGAAAGGATTATCTTGACTTTTTTCTTAAGTAAGAGGGATTGGAATTGACTAAGCTGTCTTGCTCCATAGAGGATTCTCCTGCTGTATAATAAGAGAACATACACAGATTTTCTTTGTTGCACTTGTGAGTTACCTTTGCCTATGCCTGCTTAGCTTGGTAGAGAGGATTCTTGGATTTGTATTTTCAGGAAACCTAAATGTAGGTCTAGGCCATGGCACCAAATTTACTTTGCTTCTCCTTTCAGATCTGGAGTCCACAGCATCCTTAGTTTACTCTTCTGAAACACAAGAAGATGTGAACATAAAGAATGACAACGACTAGACAATCTCTCTAACTTCAACTTCGTCTAAAATGTTGTGACTCTGGACTTCCAATCTTAGTACCAATGTTCTTTATAGGCACAAATAACCCTACACACTTGGGCTTCAAAGAAAACAGCTGGAGGCACCATGCTTACTCTTGTGTCATAAAGCATATTTTTACAGACCAAGTCTTGAGACAACCACTTACTCAATTTTCATTCAAGAAAAGCCAAGAGTTTAAGTGACAGACCTCCAGGAGACCCTGGAATTTCATCCCAAGTTTTGGTAATAAATTGCAATATTTTATTGCAGGTTGGTTAGAGCTAGGCTTACTGCCTTTTGGAGTGATCAGCATTATTCTACAACTGCTTCAGGAAAAAAAGGTAGAAAAAAATTATAAGTGAGAATCAATGTAAGGAAAAATGAAAGGACCTTGTACTTAGGAACTCTCAAGTGTTAGAGAAGTCCTAAATCTAAAGATCCATTGTAGGGACTTCCCTGTTGATCCAGTGGCTGAGACCCTGTGCTCCCAGTACAGAGGGGCCCGAGTTCAATTCCTGGTTGGGGAACTAGAGCCCTCACACCACAGCTAAGACCCAGCACAACCAAATATTTATACATACATACATATATATATATGTAGTGAAAGTGAAGGTCTCTCAGTCGTGTCCGACTCTTTGTGACCCCATGGATACCAGGCTCCTCCGTCCATGGGATTTTCTAGGCAAGAGTACTGGAGTGGGTTGCCATTTCCTTCTCCAGGGAATCTTCCCGACCCAGGGATCAAACCCAGGTCTCCCGCATTGTAGACAGACGCTTTACCATCTGAGCCACCAGGGAAGTCCATAAATATATATATATATATATGTGTGTGTGTGTGTATGTATACACACATATATATATATATTTTTTTTTTTTTTTAAAGTGATCCATTGCAGGTAATCTGGCAAGCAGAAGGTCTTCTGATAAACAGGAAAATTCTGATGGAGAATGGGGAGAAGAAGAATATTAAGAAAAGTGTTCTTCCAGTTGAGACACTGACTTCAACGTTTATCAGAATAATTTTTACCAAGACAGACAGAAGCACAAAGTACCTGAGAATCACTGTGGCTATTGTTGAGATGTATATTCCTAGGGTTTCCCAGGTGACTCAGATGGTGCCTACAATGCAGGAGACCCAGATTTGATCCCTGGATTGGGAAGATCCCCTGGAGAAGGGCATGGCAACCCACTCCAGTATTCTTACCTGGAGAATCCCATGGACAGAGGAGCCTGGCAGGCTACAGTTCATGGGATCGCACAGAGTTGGACACAACTAACATGTTTTCACTTTCACAGATTCTTAAGGTCCACCTAGGATCTATTGGGAGAAGGCAATGGCACCCCACTCCAGTACTCTTGCCTGGAAAATCCCATGGACAGAGGAGCCTGGTAGGCTGCAGTCCATGGGGTCGCTAAGAGTTGGACACCACTGAGTGACTTCACTTTCACTTTTCACTTTCATGCATTGGAGGAGGAAATGGCAACCCACTCCAGTGTTCTTGCCTGGAGAATCCCAGGGGCTGCAGGGCCTGGTGGGCTGCCGTCTATGGGGTCACACAGAGTCGGACACGACTGAAGCGACTTAGCAGCAGCCGCAGGGTCTATTAGCTAAGATGTGCTAACTACCTAGGAATCTGATTCTTAATGGGTACACTCTAGGAAAGGCAATTCCTATTTCTCTGCTTTAGGACAGAGATACTTGTGCTCCCAGCCACCAACAGTCCTGGGGGCTTCCCAGGTGGTTCAGTGGCAAAGAATCTGCAGGAGACATAGGAGATGCCGGTTTGATCCCTGGGTTGGGAAGATCCCCTGGAGGAGGAAATGGCAACCCACTCCAGTATTCTTGCCTGGAAAAATCCCATGGACAGAGGAGCCTGGTGGGCTATAGTCCATAGGGTTGCAAAGAGTCGGACATGACTGGATACAGACCAATTAGTACTAACTGTCGTTAAATGAGTTGAGTTACTCTCCTGGAATTTCCAATTGCTGAAGTGAGCTTCCTTGCCCACGGCTGAATCTTCTCTCCTGTCTCCCACCCCAGAACACCTTTCACCCAATTACTGATTGATATGAAGGGAGAAGGGTATTAATAAAACATGGTCCCCTTGTCTAAATTTAGGACAACTCTGGAGGGCCATTCCATTTCTAGAAACTTTGATGGATAGGCTGGAGCCTTGGTTGCAACTGCATCTTAAACAACTTTTTCTCTGTACACTCCTGTTTCTCACACTATCTTCTGTTTTTTTTTTTTTTTCCTCTCAAAAAGCAGACTCAATACAAAATGTGGTTCACTGGAGAAGGCAATGGCAAACCACTTCAGTATTCTTGCCTTGAGAGCCCCATGAACAGTATGAAAATACAAAAAGACTCAATAACCATCTGGGAAATAAAAACATTAATTTCAAAGAATTTATGCTGAGGAACTGGATGGAACACTGTAAATAGATATGGTTCTGGGTAAGTGCTTAGTCGCTCAGTCGTGTCCAACTCTGTGCGACCCCATGGACTGTAGCCCACCAGACTCCTCTGTCCATGGCGTTTTCCAAGCAACAATATTGAAGTGGTTGCCATTTCCTCCTCCAGGGGATCTTCCTGACCCAGGGATTGAACCTGTTATCTCTCGTCTCCTGCATTAGCAGGCAGGTTCTTTAGCACTAGCGCCACCTGGGAGGCCCATAAAAAATGTCATTGGAACACACCAATTTGTTTACATATGGCCTACGGATGCTTTGTGCTACAATAGCAGGGGTAAGTAGTCACATGACAGACCATACAGCCAGGAAAGTCTGCCTTGTATACTATCTATGCTATGCTAAGTCACTTCAGTCGTGTCCGACTCTGTGCGACCCCATAGACGGCAGCCCACCAGGCTCCCCCGTCCCTGGGATTCTCCAGGCAAGAACACTGGAGTGGGCTGCCATTTCCTTCTCCAATGCATGAAAGTGAAAAGAGAAAGTGAAGTCGTTCAGTCGTGTCCGACTCCTAGCGACCCCATGGACTGCAGCCCACCAGGCTCCTCCATCCATGGGATTTTCCAGGCAAGTGTACTGGAGTGGGGTGCCATATCTAGCTCTTCACATTAAAAGATTGCCGACCTCTAGTATAGCACCAGTGACATGTATCAGCAAATTACTGGGACTAGAACCATCACTATGTTGGTGTTCAGAGTGGCAGGAATGTTCAATGTCTATAGTGTTTTGTTCTTTCATGTAACTGTATGAAGGTAATGAAGGATTCTTAGGAAGCAAATAATAAAAAGAATTGGGAAATAAGATGAATTTGAGGGATAAGTGGTAAAATGAATTACTATTAAAGCTCCTCAAACCAGGAAATGTTATTAGATGCCCCAACCCACTTTTTGAAAAAAGCAACATTTATTGTCCTTTTCTGATCATAAAAGCAATACATAATTAAGGTACTTGGAAATACAAAAAAATGTATACAGAATATAAATCGGCCATATTCCCATGAGATAACCATGTTTTAACATTTTTGTTTTTACAAAATCAGGGTATTATCGTACAAAATGATTGTATTTTTAAATGTAACATTTCAACAGCCTCATATTCTCTAGGAACATTATGTTTAATGGGTAATTATAGTCCATTGTTTGGGAAATGCCATAATTCATTTAATTATTACCCACATTATTAAATCTTAAATTAGGTTAAGATTTTGTTATTATTTGTAAATAATGCTATAACAAACTTGCCTATGTTTCTGAAATTTTTTTTTCCCACTATTATAGATTACTATAGTAAAACAACTTCTGTCTAAATTAGGGCTCTTTTCAGGGACAAGGCAGAAGATTCAAGAAAGACAAAGTTGTATTAATTGGGACTGTCTCTCTCATTTTTCTAGATTCCCAACCATACCAACTCTAGAGATTTCTGCCTTCTGATTAATAACATTAAATGACCTCTATTGTTGACTAACAATGTTTATATTTCTATATACCCCATTCTTAAATCCATACCCTTACAATCAAAATAAAACATTGTTCTGTTTGAATTCCCCCTTCCCTTAGAAAAAAAGGCAATAATCTTATCAAAAATATTTTATTTACAAAAAAATTCAATTATACTATACATCCTATACTGGAAATACATTGAATAATTGCTAAAATAAATACAGGCAATTAATTCAATCTTTTATAAGAATGAGAGAATCTGAATGTTATCAAGCTTAACTTAGAACATAAATAATTAAAAAGGCAAACTCAAGTTTTAGTCTTATTTAATGGCATGGTCTGTCTGTTTCCCACAAGCTCTCCAATCAGTGAGAGTCTACGTTGTAGAAGTTATGTACCTTTTTGTACTCTGAAGGTAGAACGTGCAGTTTTTTCTTAGGCAGGATGGATGGACTATAGATGTCTGTATTAAAAGGAAGCAGAAAGTTAGGAAGAACATGGTCGAATACTTCTCCACATTGCTGCTTCATCACAATGCTTTTCATGTGACTCTAAATGTGTTTTATTTATTTATTTTTTTTAACATGGGTCTACACAGCACCAGCTACAAGGTAAGATGGGTCATGCCAAAAGTCAAACTGGATAACTGAGGCCTCAGAGTAGCTAAATTAGCCAGGCTGAAGGTACCTGATCCCTCAATTTTTTGTGTGTCAATTATTCTTGATACAACTATTAAACCTTGATATCATGTCTACTCTGTAGACACATTTACATAGGCCAAGAACAGAAGAGATGAAGCTATTATCTGTATAATTCAGAAAATATCTTCCCTAGAAAGCTAAAGAGGACACCTGGAGCTTGATTCTGCTGGTTTTGAATTTATATGCTTTATCCTTATTCTTTATCTCCTTCGCCCATATAAACCTCATACTGACATGCAAAGTAAACTAACAAGCTGGGGGAAAAAAGGGAGGTAAAGTATGTTCCACATATAGACAGAATCCAGTGAATACACGTCACAGAACAAAAGATGAGCTGAATTGTATTTGTCCAAATTATACAGATAATTTTTCCCAATTCCTCTTTACTTAGCCTGGGAAAATACTGTGAGAATGTCCAAAGACTATCTTTGATAACCAGATTTTGTCCACTGCTGGATGCTTAGTATTTTTCAAGAATTAACATTCCCTTTTTCAATCTTTTGAAAAAATTGCACTTTCCTACCCCTTTGGCCTTGATTTTCAATGACTTCTTTGTACAGATAAGTATGAATTTCTACTCTTGAAGTGTGACAGGTGTATTGGCCTTTTCTAAAAGAAATTTTTTGAAAAGTTAAAACATTGAGAGTTCACTTTTTCACAGAAATAAACTATTCAATTTTAAAGGTAGAGAGAAACATTTTATTCTTTCTATCATGAACAACGTCAACCAAGCTTCACATTTTGGGTAGAAATCTTTTTAAGTAGGAATTTTTTAAGAACCTATTTTATTAAAAAAAAAAAAAAAGGAAAAACAGGTGTATTTTGGCAGAGAAGTAAAATATAAAATATGCAAAATTTGTTTTAAAATTGGCATACAAAAATTTTAAAACACAGTACAATTATATAAAAATACAGCACAGCCAACGGCCTGTAAAATTTCCTTTGGCATTTCATTTGGTAGAATTAAACAGAAAAAATCATTCTAAAAAAAAATTAGCTATCAACACAGTCCATAAGTTAGGTTGTATATGTTGAAAGAACTTTTCCTTGAGTTTCCAAAATCCTTTTCTTCCATGATAACCCACATAAAGCATGGCTAGTGAGGTATATAGGGCAAAACACTGTTAGGCAGATGTACAGTAAGGAAAAAGTGCATACACAAAGAATCTTCCCATTTTCATAGAAATATCAGGTTAAATCTGAGTTGTTCTTCTTGATGTATCATTTTCCTTTGGCAGAATTAAAATAAACCCATACAAATGTCTTTGTTCAAGTCCCAGCAGCAGCGATATGTCTCCTTTGGTGGCGTTATCTGACGCCACAATACCATACAGTCCCTAGAGGAGCTAAGGTTTTGTGTGTCTGCAACTGCAAACATCAAACGTAAGATCATACATCAAGCACCATGTCGTACTGTTGTCCCTTCTTCCGCCTGCCACATTTATTGATGAGAACCACGTACAGTGTCAAAAGCATGACCCAATAGCATGCATACAGCAACGTTCCAACAATTAAAACTGTCTGTTTGGATTCTGAGAATGGCTTTTTAGATTCCTTATAAATGGTGAAAATCACACCACCCAGGAGTATTGTAAACCAAACGGATACGGGAATGAGTCCTATGAAATTAACGACAATGGTTTTCCTTCCAGATGTGCCCCACCCAGCTTTGTTTATTGTTGCAATTGCAAACATCTTGGCCGGAAGTAAACTTGACATGTATAACACTGAGTAGAGGGACATGAAGACCATGACAATGTTTCCTCTAAGGCAGCTGGCAAAAGATGATTTTATGAGACCCACTAACTGGACAGTTAACAAGAAGAGGAGGATGTTCCAAATTTTACCCCTGTAGAAGAGCTGGATTACCGTGGCAATGAGAAAGAAAGGGAAGAACCCAGTGATGACGGCTTCATAGGTCATCCACAAGTGATGTTTATGAAACCACATCGCGTTGTACAGCCACTCTCGGAAGTACGACTTGCTCCAGCGGGTCTGCTGGTTTAACCATCTGAGATATTCTATAGGTGTTTCAGTAAGGCACTTGGATCGAGCTGTGTATTTCGTTGCATAGCCCAGACTCAGCACTCGGTTCGTTAGATGCCTGTCATCTCCAAAACTACATTGGCTGCCCATAAATTCTTGATTGTACCAGTCTTCCACAAATTCATGCAGTAAGGAGTTTCTGTACATTCCCAGAGGTCCGCTAATGCACTGGACACATCCGAAATAAGACTGACAGGCCCTTTCTATGTTAAAAGCCATCCAGTATCTCACACTGCTGAGGAAGGAGATCCAGGAATCATACTTGTTTAAAATCTGCAAGAAAAATAAAAGTAATTAAATAAAGGTAAGCCCCCTGATGCAAAGAACTGACTTATTGGAAAAGACTCTGATGCTAGGAAAGACTGAAGTTGGGAGGATAAATGAATGACAGAGGATGAGATGGTTGGATGGCATCACTGACTCGATGGACATAAGTTTGAGCAAGCTCTGGGAGTTGGTGATGGACAGGGAAACCTGGCATGCTGCAGTCCACGGGGTCACAAAGAGTGGGACACGACTGAATGACTAAACTGAATCCCCAGCTAAAAATACCAACAAAATCTGCACTATTGTGAGGTTACTACCTAGAGTCATGTTTGGTATTTTATTTTTCTATTTTGACTTCTTTCCTTTTTAACATGATTTTCCTTTATTTTCTTCACGTATTACTAGATTAACTTGATAAGTGGTGTGTATGTGTTAAGACTTGTTGAAAATAACTTTTTTCTACTTCATCACTGCCTGTACTCTTTTGTTATGTTTTCTTTCTCTTGTTGTAACATTGGGATTTTTTTAGGCTTCAGTTCTCAGCCCTAAAATTATTCTGTCACTTTCCTTCCATCCAATATTTGAAGGTTTAAGTCCCATCTTCTTCTCTTTCCTACTCATCCAACCCTATTATTCTCCTTTCTCCCCAGTTTTAGCAATGCTAGTGATGAAGGGGTTTTTTCTGGCTTCACCTCAAAACTGGAATCCTGAAATAAGGCTCTACATAAAGGCTACTAAAATTATTAGCTTTACGGGAGGGCAATATTTCTTAATTCTCCTCCTCTGTCTCAATTCTGTTCCATTTTCATCTGGATTTTGTATGCTTTCTTTTTATCACCAGGGTATTTCTTTGTCCTTCCAGTTCATTTTCTTTGCCTTCACTAGTACCAAGCATTATCAATATGGGTTATACAGCAACATAATACCTACATTTAAAGTCAAAATTCCATGTGCTTCTCACTTTTTCCTAAAATCTAATTGTACTTTTGCAAAGGATTCACTTTAACCTTCATATATTTTCATATATTGTTTTCTCATTCCATAAATGTTAATCACCTTATTAATATTTCTTTCACTTAAAATTTCTCCATTGATGGCAAATAATGGGAAATAAATAATAACTGGAAAATCCACTTCTTTGACTTTTTCTCTAGTGTAAATTTGAACTGCAGTTTCTCTTTTTTTCCTTAGTTTACCCGATTTGGATTTTTGATAAGTCATATATTGCTCAGCTTTTAAATATAGAGGTATATGTTATAGTAATAAAAACCACCCACTGCCATACCTCCATTTCTTAATCCTTGCACTAAATTCCAACATCATTTTACCAGAACATTAAGTTGTGGCTTAAGAAGATACAGCAGAAATTACACACTTACATTATATTTTATGTAACTTATCAGCTACTACATACATGTGTTACAACCTCCAGCTAAGCAAAGAAATCATAAATTACTTCAATTTAGATAAGAGAAGAGGTAGTACAGTGGGTACAAGACACATTCTAATGTGTCTTAGTCTCCAGAAACAACACCTGGCACATAGTTTGGTGTATAATAAATATATACTCAAAGAATCAATGGCTAAGGGTGCTACTAAAGCCATACACACCTGGACATCTCCCCCGACACCTCCAACCATGGGATCTTCTTCTAAAACTTTTACCATCTCCACAGATGATGCTGGGTCAAGCATGGTGTCTGAATCACAAACCTGCAAAGAAAGTAAGGAATGAGTTAAAGAAAATAAGACAATGAGCATGTTCCATGTAGTCAAAATTGGACACATATATATTATGCCTTTAGCCTATTGTCACAAGGCCTAAGTAAGCGAGTATCATGTGGATGTAAGTTTGTTATATGATGGCCAATACAAAGAACTTGCAAACTCAGTATTTAAGCTAATGAAATTGCTGAAAAGAACAAATGAACTGATGACCTAGGCATGTGGTGAAAGGTGGTCAGCTTTTCCTGGTTCGCCAAGGATGTACTCAATTTTGGCAATAAAAGTATCATATCCCTGATAACACCCTAGGTTTCCAGGTCTTGGAAAACACCTTGGGTTGGTCACCATAAATGTCTCTCCCTCTCTTTTTAATTGCCTTAATCAAGCTTTTAGATATCTTATTCCTCAGGTCTGAATGATGATGGGAAACTCCTATGGCAGTATTGATAAAAGGCATGTTTAAGAGTAATTATTTTTCTCTATTTTAATATGGTAATTAAGACAGGAAAGCAGTTCTTCTAAGGTGGGTTGTATAACTCTGAAACAAGATGTCCATTTGACCTGGGCTTAGCAGATCACATTCCATCAGAAAGGAAAATCAAGCTTTTAAAGGTATTAAGTATTCATCTAGCTCTTTATATACAAAAGTAGATGAACCATGAACTTCCAGATGTTCAAGCTGGTTTTAGAAAAGGCAGAGGAACCAGAGATCAAATTGCCAACATCTGATGGATGGATGTAAGAGAGTTCCTGAAAAACATCTATTTCTGCTTTATTGACTATGCCAAAGCCTTTGACTGTGTGGATCACGATAAAGTGTGAAAAATTCTGAATGAGATGGGAATATCAGACCACCTGACCTGCCTCTTGAGAAACCTGTATGCAGGTCAGGAAGCAACAGTTAGAACTGGACATGGAACAACAGACTGGTTCCAAATAGGAAAAGGAGTATGTCCAAGCTGTATATTGTCACCCTGCTTATTTAACTTATACGCAGAGTACATCATGAGAAACGCTGGGCTGGAGGAAGCACAGGCTGGAATCAAGATTCCTGGGAGAAATATCAATAACCTCAGATATGCAGATGACACCACCCTTATGGCAGAAAGTGAAGAGGAACTAAAAAGCCTCTTGATGAAAGTGAAAGAGGAGAGTGAAAAAGTTGGCTTAAAACTCAACATTCAGAAAACTAAGATCATGGCATCCAGTCCCATCACTTCATGGCAAATAAATGGGGAAACAGTGGAAACAGTAGCTGACTTTATTTTTCTGGTTTCAAAATCAGTGCAGATAGTGATTGCAGCCATGAAATTAAAAGATGCTTACTCCTTGGAAGAAAAGTTATAACCAACCTAGACAGCATATTAAAAAGCAGAAACATTGCTTTGTCAACAAAGGTCCGTCTAGTTAAGGCTACAGTTTTTCCAGTGGTCATGTATGGATGCGAGAGTTGGACTGTGAAGAAAGCTGAGCGCCGAAGAATTGATGCTTTTTGAACTGTGGTGTTGGAGAAGACTCTTGAGAGTCCCTTGGCCTTCAAGGAGATACAGCCAGTCCATCCTAAAGGAGATCAGTCCTGGGTGTTCACTGGAAGGACTGATGTTGAAGCTGAAACTCCAATACTTTGGCCACCTGATTCAAAGAGCTGACTCATTTGAAAAGACCCTGATGCTGGGAAAGATTGAGGGCAGGAGAAGGGGACAACAGAGGATGAGATGGTTGGATGGCATCACCAACTCGATAGACACGGGTTTGGGTGGACTCCAGGATTTTGTGATGGACAGGGAGGCCTGGTGTGCTGTGGTTCATGGGATTGTAAAGAGTCAGACACGACTGAGCAACTGAACTGACTGAGATGTAAATTATCTTAAGCTTTTCTGTAAGTGTTAATTGTTATTCTGAAAAACAAACTTTATACAGGCCAAAAAAACAAAAGCAATTTTGCAAGCAAACCAATTACAACTTCAAGAAAATTTTTAGAATTTGTCTATACCCAAGAATGGCTCACAGAAGATTCTACTGGAGGCCAAAGGTGCAGGATTACAAATAGTACTTTTTTTCCAAGCTGATTTATGAACTTATTGAAAAATGGAACAGAAGAATAAAGGAGATATGAAGCCAAAATATTACCTGTATACTCATAAAGCTGATATGGAAAATAGGGCTCATATCAATGCAGTAGCCAGTTTTATAATTATGTTCCCCAGAATTAGACTGATGTATCAATTCTGAACAGTACCTAAGTGGGACCAGTCTCCTCCTGAAGACACAGTTAATGGCCCTTTGAAAGGTATGGCTCCTTTGGAGTAGCCCACTCCCAGAAGAAAGAAGGAGCTAGGCTACCCCTTATACCTTCCATACTCCCCAACCAGATTAAGTCACTTCTCTTAGGCAGGAATTAGGTATGCTATATCTGTAGATGGACATTCTTCCACATGATCAAAGAAAATCAGAAGTAGGGAAAGAGCTGTCACTTCTCTATTTCTAATTATATTAATAACATCATATCTTTTTCTGGAGAACTCAGCCAGGCCCAAGAAGATATAAAATGACCAAACTTGACACACCATGAACCAGTTTCATATCCCCACCCAAGAAATGAAAGACATGATTGGCAGAGACTGGAGTGTTAGCTGCAGTTTCATTGTTTTTCTATGTCGTCTGGCTTCATTTATTAATTTAATCAAGACTTAGTCTCTTTATTTATATCAAAAGCCAGTATTTTTACAGTTCTCTGAACTGGTTTATAAAAATAGTAGGAATTTGATATACCAGTTGTGAATGAAAAAATATGAAAACAATTTTTAGAAGCCTGAACTCTTGGGGCTGGTGCACTGGGATGACCCAGAGGGATGGTATGGGGAGGGAGGTGGGAGGGGGGTTCAGGATGGGGAACACGTGTACACCCATGGCGGATTCATGTTGACATATGGCCAAACCAATACAATATTGTAAAGTAATTAGCCTCCAATTAAAATAAATAAATTTATATTGAAAAAAAAAAAAAAAAAAGAAGCAGCATGAACTCTTGAGTTAACTGGAGAAGGAAATGGTAACTCACTCCAGTATTCTTGCCTGGGAAATCCCATGGACAAAGGAGCCTGGCAGGCTACAGTTCATGGGGTCCAAAGGGTCAGACACAACTGAGCAACTGAGTATGCACACACTTTTGAGTTCAAAGGGATTTTCTATGTGTAATTGTAGGAGACCCTCACATATATAACTAGAAAATCTCAAAATTTTTTAAAATGTATGTTGCTTAATTTTACTAATAGATTTTTCTGAAAAAATTAATATATATGAATAACAAATATTGTTGGTGAAAACAATTTAAATCTATTATTGAAACTTATAATTTAAGGAGTATGTAGGGTATCCAAAATTACAGAAATGAAATCACCTCTCTAAACTCAATTAGCTATATGAAAGTTAATTTTTGAATTTTTATATTACTGTCCCTATTTAGAAACATGCATTTTCTAAATAACTTCTTGCCCCTTTTGGGTGAGTGGGGGTACATTCTATTTTGGTCCAGCATGGTCTGACTTATTTTAGAGGAGGAAAAAATAGACAGCAGCTAGGCATTAGTATTCCATTAAAAAAACAGAATTTTGCTAATACTTGGATTTGTACCCAAGCATCCAAAGCCTCAGAAACCTAAACGAATTCTTCCAATAGCAATGTTTTTCCGCTCTCTTGCCTTGTTTATCACTGTTTGGTAAATATATGGTTATAAGCCTGGCAGGCCAGTCACTAGAGTAGTAAAAAGTGAAGGCAGAAGTTCAACCCAACTTTCAACCTCTCAGCATCCAGAGCTTATGGCCACACCCACCTCTATTGACTCAAGCTGGGAAAGGTAAAACCAGAAAGCTAAAAATAAGACTAAAAACAACAGGAAGGCGGCAATCTAGAATTCATGTTTAGGTAACTCCTCCTGCTTGTGAGCAGAAACAAGCCAAGGGAACTGCCTCTCTGAAATGACCAAACTGGAACCAAACTTCTGAGGTTCTGCAGATTTAAGTTGGTCCCACCCCTCCCAATTTCCAACAGCAAAGTGCCAAAAGTTCTCTGAGAGAGATTGTTCACATGGTGAATTTAACTGTCAGAAGCGAAAGCTCTCAGAAATCCCTTGGGAGGGGTTTGTTATAGCAGGATTAAAGAGTTCTTTATAGAAGTTCAGTTTCTGGATGTTATTTGGTGATAGAATGCCAACTAGAAAACCACCATCTACAATAGTCTGTGAAAGCAAGTATGTTCATGGACATAATAGTATTGATTTGTTTGTGTGTAAAGGCTATAACGCTAGCCCTTCTTGAAACCAGTCTAGTAGAAACAGGATTTCTAGCTGTCTCTTCACCAATTAATAAAAGTGTATAACTTCACAAAGGCTGGCTGTTCAGCTCTGGGCTAGAAGCTGTGGGGGAAAATACCCCAGTTCATGAGGAGCTTAACTTGACACTGGGGAAAACCACAGGACATGGTCTGCACGCAGGAAACTGAGAACAAATCAACCGTCTTTCTGTCCACCCTGAATGTATCATTCTAATTTGTTTAAAGTACATGATTCCCAGTCATAATATTTCTCACTGGGAGATATGGAAACAAGGCAGTCACCAAATTTTGATTAAATTTGAGTGGAAAATGTAAAGAAAGAAGATGTTATGGGGTGGAACCAGCCACCTCAGTCATAACCACAGAATCATCAGTTAAAGTGCGTAAGGCCATGGCTCCCCCTCCATCCGTGCTCAAGCCAAGAGTTAGGGCTGCCCCTCTCTGCATGTCTACAACAGGAGTTGGCAAACTAAGGTCTAAGAATCAAGTCAGCCTTGCCACCTGTTTTGGGAAGGTCTATGAGATAAATGATTTTTATCTTTTTAAATAGTTGGGAAAAAAAATTTGTGACATATGGAAATAATATGAAATTCAAATTTCAGTGTCCACAGATAAAGATTTATTGGAACTCAGTCACGCACATTTACTTTCATATTCTCTATGAATGCTTTCACACTAAAACAGCTAAGCTGAACAGTTACAACACAGACCATATGGCGTGCAAAGCCTAAATTTACCATCAGGTGTTTTACAAGCAAACTTTACCAACCCTGGGCCTCAAATAATTGGTTGCAGGAGAGTGCTCTGTCATAAAAATTTTTTTTAAAAGTTGAGATAAAATATGTCCTAAGCCCCAATTTTAATTCTAGTAGATTTTTAAAAAAGATTTCCTCCATCTCCACATGTTATAATTAGTAAGAGTAACTGCATAAAAAGTATAAAATACTAATAAACTAGATCTTCTTTAGCCAAGATTTGCCTATAATAAGACCAAATATCCTCAGAATCAAGAAGCCTCAATTAACTAGTGAGTCCTATATCTCACTTCTACGATTTTCAGTAAGTCATAGTGGAGTAAGACACCAAATAGAAAAGTACCTTGTAATTACAAAGGATCATAGGGAAGTATACTATTCATTGTTCATTGTTCAGACACTAAGTCATGTCTGACTCTGCGACTCCATGAACTGCAGCACATCAGGCTTCCCTGTCCTCCACTATCTCCCGGAATTTGCTTAAACTCATCTGTACAGGATAATAACCTTTACGTTTTTATACTGTAAGTAAACCCACACCTAAAAGAGCATGGCAATCTTTACCACAAATAGATTAACTCGATAGAGAGAATCTCTAAAAGGAACAGGAAAATTGACTACATATTAAGAATCTCTTATCACGGTGAACAAATTTAAATGTCTGGAATTATCTATAATAGGTATAGACTATCTATTCATAACTTATCAGACTATAAATCCACTCAAGCTTACTTCACTTAACACTAATCTACCTCACCACAGTTTAAATAAAACTCTCCTGTTACATTTTCTATCAAATGTATTTCAAATTCTGACTCAGGTCTAAAACGCCAAGTTCCCCATGTTTCACCTTTTTAAAAAAACATATTTCCTTTCAGACTGACTGGTGGATTCTCCATATCTGCCTGCTCCAAACCACTTCAAAGGGCCCTGAGAGTTACGCAGCAAGAGGAAGTCTTAATTTTTTAGGCTGCCTTCAATGAGGAAACAAGGTTGAAAATAAATCCAGACCCCTACTGTTGCTACTGCCTTCATCCTCTGTCTGCTTGTAAGGCTCACCCCTTTCTTAACCTTGACCCTTCATCTTAACCTGGATGCAGCGATACTATTTATTGCTATTATGTTTGAAATTTACCTTTGGTCAGGATCCCACTACAACTTTCCCTTCGACAACTTAACCACATAGTAAATGAAAAGACCCTCCTACCCTGTCTCCCTCAGGCCATTGCCTGAAAGAAGTCAGCCAGAATTCTGAAATTCCCCAGTAGTTATTCACTAGCAAACACAAGACGGCGTTAGGCCCCTGAACTCATAACAGTTCAACGCCAGAGTAAACATGCTACTGCAAAGAAAGTGCCATGCAAAATTTGTCTGGAATCAGACAAATTGGAGTCTCAATCCACCACTGACCAGTTATATTTACTTGTACTAGCTTTGTAGCCTAAACTCCTTACCTTACCTTTATAAGTCTACATTTCTCAGTTGAAAAATAAGGATAAGTCAATCCACCTAGCAATTTGTTGTAATGGAGAATAAACTAGATACTGTATGTATAGCACTTATAAGGGCTAACTCATAGTACATGCTCAATAAAAAGAAGTGATAAATTGGGACTTCCCTGGGGTTCTAGTGGTTAAGAATCTTCCTTGCAATGCTGGGGACATAGGTTCGATCTCTGGTCGGGGAACTGAGGTCCCAGAGCCACCAACAAAAATCCTGCATGCTGTGGCTAAGACCTAATGCAGCCAAATAAAACATCAAAACCAGAGGCAAAAAGGAAGAACACTAGTCCAATGAAGGAAAAGAGTCCTTCTTATCATTACTGTAAATAAGCTAAAACTCACTCAGAGAGCAGAAACTAATCCTTAATCCAACATCCAACAAATTTAAGTTAAACAAGTTGGATTATTGAGCAGGCACCATGAAAGTCCTTAGACTGGGCTGTCTGCTAGGGAAAAAGATTAGAGAGCAGTTTATGGCAGACTGTGAGTGGCAAAAACAAAATCATAAAATCTAATAATTTTAGGACTGAAAAGACCTTTTGAAGTTAATCCATGAAACCAATCTAGGAAAAAATAAATGCCCTCAGAAAATAAACTTTCTTTTGGGAGAGGGACTGGGGATGCGTAGGATTATTCTTTCTTATGGTAATTTGGTTTACAGTAAAAGATCTTAATATAGCCAATAGGAAGTCTCTAAATCATAGACACCTAAACAATTTGGTTGTTATTTGTTGCTCTTTGGTAGAATATGTTACCCAAACTGTTTTAAAATATTTGCCTTCAGGCACCCTAGAATATTTATTTAAGGTGAAAAAGGAGTCCTTTGGTTATTCTCTTGTCTTTTTCAGGAAAGTTTATACACGAGTGGAAGTTACAGACAGTGCAAAAGCACAGGTGACAAGCTAGCTGGAAAATGAGAAACCAAATGCTGTCGCCTCTAAGACTTAAGCCAAGAAACACCCTTTATTACAAGTGGTTGGAATTCCCATTCTAAAGAAGGGAATCAGGAAATTGCATAATGGTGTCCTTAAACAAGGGTCCACCTTCAAGAACCTGACTTTGGGGAAAAGCGTAGATTAAAAATGAAAAGAAACGTCTAATGATATACTCTTGCAAAGCATAGGTAGGTTTCTAGGAAATTAAGACAGCCCTAACTGGAGTCTTGAGCTGGAAGTGATTTCAGGAATCATCTGTTGTACCAGTTGAGGCCCATAGCAAGTAATCAGTTAAATCAAGAATTCAGATTTTCCCATTCTTATGTCAATGTGCTCTTAATTTCATCCTCTAAGATGAAGAGCATAAAGTCGCATTAACATTCTCAACAAGGCCCAACAGAAATTTTCAGAAAATAGGAACCAATCAAATGTTATACTCCGTCAATTCTCATTATCCATGGTAGTTTATGCACTACAAAGTTTCCATGAACAATGAATTAGCATACATTAGAAAATTGCTTCCAGCAGAAGTACAGAAGAGTTAGGTTCCTCACAGCCTCTGGTCACAACAGTTTTGCCTAGGGATCAATACCTAAACTTGTTTTACTTGTGTTTATTTGGGTCACCTTATTTAATATATATTGTTGATTCGTTCCCATTGAACTCATGTCTAGCAGCACTGTAACTCAGTTCGCAGTCTTAGTTTCCTGACCAGAGACTGAACTTGCGAACTTGGTGGTGAAAATGAGGAGTCCTAACCACTGGCCTGCCAGGACATTCCGGTTAACAGCCTTTGTTCAGAACACTAGATGGCACTTCACTTCAGGACCATTGAAATAGCTACATCACCAACAAAAAGCACAGAATGTGAAAAGCATGTTATTAAATAGACTAAAGACATTGCCTGTTTACAGTATAAAAGTTGAAACAAAAAGGCTAAGCATAATCTTGTTTGACCTCAGTTGGAAATATTTACATCAGGTGACTCGGTTTTTTTTTGCCCCTTTGAGTATGTCTGTAAACAATCACAAAAGCACTGCAACTATTGATCTTGGGGTAATAAATACATTTTTATTCATTAGGCTAATTTGCAAACACCAAATCCATGAACAATTAGGGTCAACTCTACTATCAGGAATGATTTAATCTTCCTATTCTTCACAAAAGAATGTTGGATAGCAAGGGTATTGCCAGATTAAATTAATAATAAAATTGCTTCCTATAATCTTCCCTTTGGGAAAATGCTCATACTTATTGTATATTTTTAACCTGGGAAATTTTTAATAGAGACATCAGATGATACTGTTTTTTTTTTTCTTTCCTTTGTCACATAAACTGGTAGCTACTTATGTGATAATATCCATGTTCAGTGAAGAGAGAGATGATTATCAAATCTAGATGTCAAAAGATACTTTACAAGTGTTCTGATTTTTTCAGTAAATACAAAAGGCAAGTGTGATATAATCTCAAAATTGTTTTTAAAATAAGGAAAAACAGAAAAGTATATGCTGAAAAATATTAAATTTGCTAATCTATACATGGGTCAGATATTTGTTTCAGATTATTTTTCTTTATCATTTACGGATATAACTTATTTACAATGTTTCAGGTGTACCACAAAGTGATTCAGTTATAAATATATACCTATGTATTCTTTCCAGATTCTTTTCCATTATAGATTATTATAACATGTTGAATATAGTTCCCTATGCTATACAGTAGTCTTTATTATCTTTTATATATAGTAGGTTATCTGTTCATCCCAAATTCCTAATTTCTCTCTCCCATCTCTGTTGCAGAGATGATTTTAGTTTTGCTCTTTGCACTTTTCTACATCTTTGAAAGTTTTTCCAGAAAATACATTGATTGAAAATTAAGAAAATCTTCCTTATTCTCCTTTTTCCTCATTCCCTATACATTATTTTCTGTTATTTTTCTTCTGCTGCTTGTCTATCTTCTCATCTCTGGAAGCAGCCACTAGCATCACAGATGAATCTCCTACCACACTGGGCTTGTCTTAGACTACAGCTTCCCTAAAAATTCCATGTTGGCACTTATTATTTGAGATATAAAGAGGTGATAACTAATAAAGCCTTGTTCTGAAAGAGGGAGCCAACCCACAAAGCTCAGAAGTATGGGTAGAAAGGTTAACCTTGAGATAGGGGGTGAGGCTGGGGACCCTTGAAATTGTAAGCAGAAGACAGTCAGGTCTTGACAGCCTTCAGAGCCCATGCTTTTGCTGTTCTCTTTTGTAGGAGGCAAAATCATCTGTTTGTAGTTAAGCAGGGAGGAGTTTGGGTAAGGCCCTGGGAGAGTGACAAAGATATGAAACAACAGACACGAGAGGAATAAGCAAGACATCTATTCAAGATCAAGTGCAAAGAGTGCTGATGAGTGCTGAGGATCCAGCTGCAACTGGAAGCCAATCATTTTGGCCATCTCTCTGTACACTTAAGCAGTGTTCTCCAGCCAGGTTAGCAAGTATGAGCAGATGGTCAATTTCTTCCCCTAGTCCCCATTCTCTCTTGTGTATTAGCACCTGAACGTTGCTTCCTTCCATTCCTAACCAACTTGAACTCCACATCCAAGTACTTGGAATGCTCAGGAGCCAAAAACCTCGACTCCTTTCCCCTTTGGTCTTCCTGGGGCTTCTGCTCTGCAATTCTTGGACCCTGGGTCAGTCAGAAGAAAGGATGAGAATACTATATTAGAGTGAATTTCACATAATTTCTGTTTTTATAGGGAACGAATGGTTAAAATAGCAAGGGATCTGATGAAGGAAGCATGGCAGAATAGAGTTTACTGGTTTCAGAATTCCAAAAGATTTTTTACCCTCCTTTGAGTGCTCTGAATGGACCCTAAGGCTCAGGAGGATTCAGGGTCCAGTTAACAGCTTTTGCTAGGGTCAATCTATCTGGACACATCATGCTGAAGGAAGGAAAGTTCTCAAGCCTGATTAGGGCACCAGCAAAAAGTCTATTCTAACATTTTAAATTTTGTATTATTTTTTCCTGGACAGGCCCAAGTCAAGTTGCCAAGGATA
Organism: Bos indicus; assembly: GCF_029378745.1. NCBI lineage: Eukaryota > Metazoa > Chordata > Mammalia > Artiodactyla > Bovidae > Bos > Bos indicus. Next base: position 18,448,942 of record NC_091773.1, on the reverse strand, counting down.
CAAACAAAATTCCAAACAAAATGATGGGAGAAGGGGCTTTGGGAGAAGCAGGTTAAAAAAAGAAGAAGAAAAACTACACAATGACGTGTTGATTAGAAAGGACAAACGTAAATTGTTTTAACTAGAATTAAAGGCAAAACATCAAAACAGATGTTTTCTCATTTTAGGGCCAGAGCTTCATTCTTCAAATCTTCTGTAAGGTCCCTAGCCATCCTTTATAAAAGTTTTATCTTATCCTCTCATCTGGTGATGTATGTAAAATGTCTCGAGTTAACTAAATCAGCCTTATTTGCAAAAGTTTTAGAAAATAGGAGACACTTGGGGGTTGAAATCAACTCCCTAGAAGAGAGATTTACACAGATGGTATAAACTGAAGAAATGTTTCAAATTATTCAACTATTAGTGAAATTAACAACTGACATGTTAATTAGCAATTGAAATTACTATATTTGCATAATGACCATAATATTATTAAAGCATTTGCTGTTAATAGAGTATTATTTCTTATGTGATTAACAGCAAATGCTTTAATAGTATGAACAATGCCATTATCAGCCAACTTTGGCTAAGCCCCTTTAGATTCATAATTTGAAATACTTATCTGAAATCCCTTGAGAGATTGGTATCTTCTAACCAGGTAACCAAGATTTGGGAGGTGGTCCTGCTCAAGGTCAACCAGCTACTAATAACTGGGACTAGAATCTCAGTCTAGTGCTCATTCCCGACCCATTACTCAGAGACCCAATGGGCATTACTCTGTATTAATAAATTGCCCTAAAATATATGATGGATCTTCCAAAAACAAGGGTTTCATGTTTAAGAGAAGAGGAAGAGTGTCGAATATATATCTGAAGTCAGAGAATTTCTCCTTTCTCAGTATCATTGTGAACAAAGTCTAACTTAAATATCTGCAGAAAATTACAACCAGAAAACTCACAGGAGCCCTACTAATGTTCTAAAGAAGCAAGCTTCGGTGAGAACTAGAAGAGAAAAAACCCTAGAGTTAGCAGTTAGGAAATTAATGAAGAGACAGAGCCTGTCTAATTTTCATGCAAGCAAACACCATCACAAATGCTTTCAAAGGTCAAGTTGCAAGGAGTGAGGTAATGCTGTTTGGAGAGTGAAATAAACATGACTTAGATTTTGTTCTGAGAAGACTGGATTTTTTTTTTTGTCTTGTTTTTGTTTTCCTTTTCCCCTTTTCTTTTCTTTTTCTTGGTGTCTTACTTTTGAATTTCTATACTTTCCAATTAAAATTTTCATTGCCCCCATTTTGCCTAGCTTCTGTGAAAAATATTTTATAGCCTTCCTTTGGTCCTGCAGATTTTCTCCAGCTCCTTCTGCTGGGGCACACACTATTTTCTTACATCGCTGGAGAGTTTAAGAGTGTGGAAAACGATGTTGGAATTGATTTGGCAGAACCAAGGGGGAAGAGAAGGAAAGGGAGAGGAAGAGAAGGAAGGGTCTCCTGTTCAAAATAATCTTCACTTCCAACCAATCACATTGCATGAAGTAAGCATTTTCATAGATAGTTTTAACCGTTTCACAAGAATTTTTTTTTCTCTCTTTCAGAATGTGCTTTCAACAGTCATGCTGTTTTCAGATGAACTGAAAGAAGTACTTGTCCAGAAGGGACAAGCATGGGCTATAGCATATGACTGGAGAGATACAAAAGATGCTTTATTTAAATGTATGTTTGTCCTGGCAGATGTGGAGACCTACCTGTACATAATCCACACTTCGCCCCAGTGCTCTGAAGGCTGTGTACATGACTTCTCTTTTTCCACCCCATTTTTGCATGATGCAAATACTCTTATTGGACAAGACCAACTGGGTGACATGCTGTGAGCTTTCTTTGTGCGACTCATCCGTCTCTCCAGGACCCTTCACATGGTAGTTGTTCTTCCAGATATAAGTGGCTGACTTGTCCCTGCCCATGACTTCACTGAAGATGTCCATCATGTAAAGGTCATCTTCCGAGTTTCCATCTATGACCATGACAACTTTAATTCCGGGGTAGGTTAGCCTTTTCACAGATTGCAAACATTTCCGCAAATAGTCTGGATCTTCTTGATATGCAGCAATGCAAAGAGCAACAGTTTTGTTCAACTTAATGGGGGTTTCTAGAGATTTTTTCATTTTCCGGTGCTCCAAAAAGGCAAACAGGCTTTGGATGATGAGGTGTGATGCTAAAAAGGCACCATACAGTCCAAAAGAGAAATAGTAATTATCTGTTTGGATAAATTGATAGCCAACAATATAAGCAGCTGTGATTCCAAGGAGGAGAGAGACTCCAAAAAGTGTGGTTCCAATTATTCTCAGGATACATAGAAATCTCTCACAATGCATCTGTAAAAATAACCACATGATACACTTGGTTAACCACTCTTGTCCCACACTTCTTTATATACAGAGTACCACAGGGAGCACACTGGTTCCAAGTATTCTAACCCTGAGTTTCTCACTTAACTAGTTCAGTGACTTTCTGCATCTCAGTTTGGCATCTCATTGGCAAAAGAGAGATAAGAATGTCCTTTTGGGGACTTCCCTCGTGGTCCAGTGGCTAAGGCTCTGCACTCCCAATGCAAGGCACCCAGGTTCGATCCCTGGTCAGGGAATTGATCCCACATACCACGACTAAAACTCGATACAGCCAAATAAATGATCTGGAAAAATAAGTGTTTAAGAAAAAAAAAAAAAAAAGAATGTCCTTTTGGCACACCTCAGAGAATTCTTTCAAACATCATGAGATGGTAGTGCATTGTACCATTGAAAACTATAATGTATGAAACAAATATATAGATGCATCATTTTTAGTACATTAGATCATTTACCTAAGGATGTACTCTGTGTGTGTGGTCATAGCTAAGCATAACACCTAATTTTTTTTAGTGAGCAAGGCACTCTTGCACCATCATATTCCTTCACTCATAATACTGACCAGTGAAAGTTCAAAATTCATAGGCCTTGCTCAACTTCTTATGTATCATTTTATCTCAGCTCTGATGCAAATCCCTCAACTCACATCTTTCCCATGCAGCTAGCTGAGGTTGAACATAAAAATACATGGATTCTACCATTCTAGCTCTTCCATCAATTTGCGTGACTTTGAGCCAGTCATTTTTCCCCTCTGGGCTTCAGTCTTGAAAAATCTGTTAGGGATTTCCCTGCTGGTCCATTGGCTGAGACTCTGCACTCCCAATGCAACGGGGCAGGGTTTGATCCCTGGTGGGGGTACTAAATGCTGCAACTAAGATCAAAGATCCCACACTCCACAACTAAGACCCAGCATAGCCAAATAAATAAATATAAAGAATAAGATTTTAAAAAATTTAAATCTGTAAAATATAGGCAGTTAGACTGGATTATTTCCCAAGTCTCTGTTGCCATTAAAACTTCCTTATGCATGGATATCCTACACAGACATTTATCAAAGCTCCTGAAATTCCAAATTATAGTCCTTCGTTTATATGATTGTCTCCTTCATCCATCATCCACACCAGCCAGTTAGAACCTGGTAATCAGGAACTTTACTGAAACACAGCAAGGACACAATAAATGTTTGCAGAAATAAATTATATAATTAAAGAATAGCATCATGCTTAATTCAACAGGTACATTTTCTGTTGTCTGAAGAACTTTAACAACTTAGACTTTAAAAACACATTTCAGTTATTAATAATATCCAGTTTTGTACTCCTCCCCAGTTTATGAATCTCCTGAAATATTTTGAATGTGAGTACAAGAGGATCATATATATTGTATTCCTCAAAGCATCTCCAATTATGACCACAGACGAGGTGCTTGGTCTTATTTCCTGGATCCTATTCCTATACATGCCACAAACAATTCTCTGGACACCTGCTGGGTGTCCAACAATTAAATCAATGTTGCCATCATATGCCTGCAGTATCAGATTCCACAGGTTCCATCCTACGAGACTGGCCCCTCACAGACCAACACTCAGATGTCAGTTGCAAGCCCAAGTTGTTACCTGCAATTATGATAAACTGGTTACAATTCATAGGATCATAAGCTCCCCTCCTGAGTTCAATTAATTTGCTAGAAGGACTCACAGAATCAGGAAACCTGTTTACACATCAGATTACTGGTTTAATATAAAAAAGATGTAATTTAGGAATGGGCAGATGGAAGAGATGCACAGGGCAAGGTATGCGGCAAGTTCCATGCATCACTCTCCCCAAATTGCCACATGTCTGTTAATCCATTAGCTTGCTGAACCCTCTTCTTTCTGGTTTTTATGGAGAATTCATTACATAGAATGATTAATTATTACCATTGACCACTGGCAATTAAACTCCATCTCTAGCGTGTCTCCCCTCCCCACTTATCTGGGCAAGAAAATGGAAGTTATTCCAAAAGTCACCTCATGAACCTAACAAAAGACATCTCTAAATCTGTAGGAAATGCTAAGCATCTTACGAGCCTCATGCCAAAGACCAAGTCTATATTTATTAGAATTAATCACAATATCATAGGTTTCCCCCTGAAGTCTTTCTTTATTCCTCCCCTTCCAATAATGAACTCTAACGAGGGACATAATTTGTATGACCTTCAATCATTTACACCAACTTCAGGGGTTTTGTCATATTTGCATATAATTAATATTTAACCTTTCCCTTTAGTTCAGCTAGTTTTTGAAAAGTTAAGTAAATTTATTTCAAAAGTACCTTGGGTTAAGTAATTATCTCTGCAAAATCTCTTCCTGGATATATTATTTATATTTTCCTATTCCACATTAAGACTTAAAATTGAGTGTTGACATAAAATCTGTTAACATCTTGGTTGTTACTAGTTGTGTGGCCATCACATCACTCAACTCTAAGTGACACCATTTACATTCTAGGCCTTGTGGTCATCACTGAGGTGGTCCTGAGTGCATTATGCTTTAGGGTAACTTACTGTGACTGCTCACCAACTGTATTTCCACTCCTGAGCAGACTGCTTGATGTGGCCATGGCATTCCAGTCTCTGGAATTCTGAAATGTGCCATTTCCAGTAGGGCTTTTAAGGGATAGAGGGGGCATGCTGTAATATCTCTTTTTCCCTCCACAATCTTGATGTACATATTAACAGGTCCTTGGAGAATGCAAAGCCCAAGGATAGAAGGAGCTTGGTCCTTGAACTGCCACATGGAAGGAAATCAGTCACTAATACCATCAATCAGGAATAACTGCCTTGGACTCACATTAACAAGAAATAATTTCTAAGTTTGTGTTTGTGTGCCTGTTACAAATATTGGCTTTAGTGTCTCTATCTCATTACAATTCAAGCAATGCAAAGCAGGCTGGAGACCAGGGTTTGAGCTTGCAGACATTATTTTCCTTTGCTAAACTGGAGATGAAACTTGTCAAGGACCCTTCACAGGACAACAATCAGGAACAAAATCAAAGTGTTACAATTTAAAATATCAGCTAACATGGAAGCTAGAAATAAAACAAAAAACCAAATGTGCATTCCACTTTTAGCACTTATATAGGACACCATAATATGTAACATGTGAGCCTGATAAAGGTAATCACGACACAGATGGAAGGTGCAAGCTGCTGGGCAATGGGGAAATGCTGAGTTTTCAGAGCACAGCATCCCCTGTTAATTGAAACCACTGGCCAGATGCTGAAAACTCCCAAAGTGTACATTAACCAATGCCGAAGGTGCTGGAGCACCAGACTAGGAATTTGTCTTTTCCAAGACATGAGTCATTCTCACAAGAGTGAAAAATTTCAAGGGGACTAAAACACTCTGCCTGGGAGAAGCTCAGAAGTGTGTTCTGCTTGTGTTTCAAATCACCACAGCCAGCAAAAGAACTGCCTGCCATCCTTTTCCATTATTCACATTTTCCTTGCTTTTATCAGCACATGTAGACACAGAGCGTGTTCACATAGCATCTGCTGGCCGCTGCTGAAGTGGGAACACCCTCTTACATCATAGGAGTCCACAGAATGTCCTTCTGCAGCCTGGGAAAAGCTGCTAGTAAACTGCAGCAGTAGAATCTATTTCTGGGAAGTCTGGGTTGCTGCCTAGTGTGACATAAGCAGCATCTCAGCGCAGCCCAAAGGGTTAAAAGGCATACTTAGAGCCAGCTGCACTGAGGGAATAGATTGATCTCAGGAACTGACACACAGGATGTGTTTCTTTATAATTTCAGAGATATGGGCACCATATGTGTGAGACTTTCTGAGACAATCTCCAATTCAAACACTCTGTTTCATAAGCAAACCCTCCTTGTCAGACACATAGTTTATTGCTAAATTGGAAAATATGGTTAGTTTCATCCTAGATCATTTGCGGATACAAAGACTTAGAAATCTCCCTCCCCAAGATATTGAAAATATAAAACTTGGTTTTGCCCATTATTAGACTTTATTGATTTTTAAGTTGCTGCACAGAATTCTAGGCCAAACCAAATGTTAAAAAACAGTTTGGTGCACCATAACGTACACTCCAAGTCAACAGATTATATGTGCGCATATATATATATAATGTGTATCTGTATGTGTTAGTTATCTGTCACTCAGTCGTGTCTGACTCTTTTGTGACCCCATGGACTGCAGCCCACCAGGTTTCTCTATCCATAGCATTCTCCAGACAAGAATACTGCAGTGGGTTGCATTTCTATCTCCAAGTGATCTTCCTGACCCAAGGATCAAACCCAGGTCTCCTGCATTGCAGATGGATTCTTTACCATCTGAGCCATACATATATATATATATATATATATATATATATATAATTATCTTCACTAATGTCCCCCAAGGACATAAAATATTGTTGGACTTACAGTTGGTATTCAGAAAATATTTGAATGATAGATATAACTTTATTCATAAATATCATTAGCATCATTATAATGTCAATGATTTTTAATTCATCATTTCTAAGCTCCAGGCATAGAGTCAAGTTTTGTTTTCTTGAATAGGGAACAATTCTACTTAATTTTAAGAGTAAATATAAAATTCTGTTAATCTCATGTTACAAATCACACATACATATGATGAGGCAGCCAAGACTGAATATTTAAGTAACTTGCCCCAAATCACAAAACTTGCCCAATTCACATGGTGGCATAAATGCCAGGTGATTAGACTAATTTCAGTGAATATTGGCTGAATAGATTTGAACTTTCATGAAAAATTAGGTGGTGTTCTTTTGTTTCTGGTTAATATGCGTGTTGTGTAAGGAAAGATTAAAAAAGAACTTGAAAACTGTTTTCCAGCTGTAATAGAAAAATGAGTATTGATATGCACTCAGGAACAGAAACAACAGCCAATTCCCAGCGATTTCTAGGCTCATGTGTTTTCCTACATGGCTACAACCAAAGGAACCTGGAAAGATGTGGTGCCAAAGGGAATTGGCTGGTGGTTCCATTTAGGCAACAGCAGTGCTGTTCTTAATGCTAACAGTCAAAATCCTGTTTTACTCTAACAAAGGCAAAGACAGAAGAAGGCCCTAGGCTCTGCCAGTCTGCACTGATTACTTGAGTCTAAACGGATTTTTCACTTGTTTAAAATGTATTTATTGAATACCTACTTCGTGCTAAACCTGTTTTTTGGATACAGGAATACACAGTTGATTGCGACACACAAGTATATACAGCTATGGGTGCGTGCTAAGTCACTTTAGTCATATCTGACTATTTGCGACCTCATGGACTGTAGCCCACCAGACTCCTCTGTCTATGGGAATCTCCAGGCAAGAATACTGGGATAGATTGCCATTTCCTCCTCTAAGGGATCTTCCCATCCAGGGATAAAATCTGAGTCTCCTGCGGCTCCTGCATTGCAGGCAGATTCTTTACCACTGAGCCCCCAGGAAAGTCCATCTATAGCCACAGTGTGTACTTAGTGCTACTTAGAAACTCAAGGGGAGACAGTGCCATAGGTCCCATCGTAGAGCAGATATAAGCCTTGCTGTTTGCTCATAGACCCCAAGTGGGACTCTGTAGGTCGCTGGGCTGCACTGGGTACCATTCCTTCCCTCTGACTTTCCTCTATTAACCAGAGAGCAAACAGTGGATGAGAGAGAATAACAGCTGCTCTCATTGCCCTAGTGCAGTGGTGAGAACTAAGTTCCCACAGCTTTCATTATGGGGGCTTCCATTTTGGATCAGGGAGAAGCTAAAGTGAACTCTTAATGGGTCGAGTCAGCATTTGGGAAAGGCTGTGGACATTAGGCCAAGTGACACCTCTTCTGAGAGGTCCTAGCTTACCGCTCCTTCTAAAGTAACTTCCCCAGTAAATCAACTCTACTCCAACAAATAAAAAGGAAAAAATAAAAGGAAATATTAAAAATAAATGAAGATAAAGTAACTCCTCCTCCCTGACATCTCTTCACTGCCTGTCACTATCTCCTTTGACCCTGCATGATTTTCTATTTTTTTAATTAATGATTATTGGAGTATTGTTGTTTTACAATGCTGTATTATTGGCTTCTACTGTACAGCAAAGTGAGTCAGATACACATATCTGTATATCCCGTCTCTGGGGGATTTCCTTCCCATTTACGTCACCACAGAGCACTGGGTGAAATTCGCTGTGCTATACTGTAGGCTCTTGTTAGTTATCTATTTTATATATAGTATCAATAGTGCACATGTCAATCTCAATCTCCCAATTCATCTCACCTAACCCCTGCTCCCAACTCTGCCTAATTTTCTATGCTACACTAAGAACACTCCTGACTATAGGGACTTGTGTATCTCAATCAACTGTATATGCCTGTGCTATACAACAGGGTGGTTGTGATTTAGTTGCTAACTCGTGGCTGACTCTGAAATCCCATGGGCTGTAGCCTACCAAGCTCCCCCGTCCATGGGATTTCCCAGGCAAGAATACTGCAGCGGGATGCCATTTCCTTCTCCAGGGGATCTTCCTGACCCAGGGATGGAACCCAAGTCTCGGGGCTCCTGCATTGATAAGCAGAGTCTTTAACCACTGTAGCACCTGTGTCGAGTGTGTTAGTTGCTCAGTCGTGTCTGACTCCTTGTGACCCCATGAACTGTAGTCTGCCAGATTCCTCTGTCCATAGAATTCTCCAGGCAAGAATACTGGAGTGGGTTGCCATTCCCTTCACCAAGGGATCTTTCCAACCCATTCAAGTCTCCTGAATTACAGGCTGATTCTTTACTGTCTGAACTACCAGGAAAGCTCTTAGAAGCCCATAAAACAGGGTATGCACTCAATAAATACATTTTAAATAAGTGAATATTCATTTAGACTCAAGTAGTCAGTGTAGCCTGACAGAGCACAGGGCCTTACTCTGTCTTTGCTGCAGAGGCAGTGAATGTGCTGAGCCCTCAAGGGTATCCTTCATCCAGCAGATTTTTCACTCTTTTAAAACCAGTTCTGTAATTTCTTGCCCGGCAATTTAAACGTAGTGGATGGAGTTGCGGGGGAGAAGTATCCAACCAGCTCTAGAAGACCTTTGGATAAAAAAGTTAGAAAAGGCAAATGATCCTGAAGTTGTAAATTGCAGTCTGAGCAAGCTGATGAATTCGGGGGTCAAGTTTGAGGTATAAGGGATAATGAGGTCATCTTTTTTCCATTTGAACTCTAAGTAGTTTTCCACTTAACCTCTCTTGTAAGTAGTCTTACAATATTTACTGTCCATTAACCTACACACTGCTTTGTGTCTTGATGCTAATGATTGTGAATGAGTATATGTGCACACCCATATATATTGGCCTCTGGAACCACACTGAGTTGGAATAGACTCCCAACTATCTTTCAGTGGTTTCTTTTAAAGGTTGGGTAGCCTTGAACAAGTTACATAATACTTATCTTCACTGTCTTCATCTATACTAAGTCGCTTCAGTTGTGTCTCACTCTTTGCAGCCTATGGACTATAGCCTGTCAGGTTCCTCTGTGCATAGGAATTTCCAGGTAAGAATACTGGAGTGGGTTGCCATCTGCTTGTCCAGGGCATCTTCCCAACACAGGGATGGAATCCACATCTTACATCTCCTGCATTGGCAGGTGAGTTCTTTACCACCAGCGCCAGCTGGGAATCACTTCTTCATCTTTAAAATGGAGCTAATCATAGTGACTTCACCTAATAATGAGATTAAAAGATGGATCTCATTTCAATACCTGAAAGGAAACTATCAAGTTAGAGCTCAGTGCTGTTAGCTCTCTGTGGGTTACTACCCTACTAGTAATTACCTACTCAGCCTGACTCTCTGTCCCTTTAAGTTGTTGTTTGTTAGTTAACAGGGATAATTTTGACATAGTGGAAAGGATAGCAGGACAGGGAAGAAATGGATTCAAGTCCCAGCTCCCTCTGCCTCATATTAGCTTTTCAACAACCCACTTGAGGGTTCTATGAATGAGCCATGTGTCCTTGGACAACTGATACCTCGGAACTTAAAAATGTTTAGTGGTATAGATAACTTTATTCATTTTAATGACTTTAACCCACAGCTGCCCACAGCTGAGTGTCTAGAAGGATGGATATAGGTTGCACTGTAGGTAGTCTCAACATAGTCACCTGAACAAGGATGACTATTAAGTGTAAATCCCTTTTGGTCTCTACTTTCTGAGCTTCATTTCCTCATCTGCAAAATGGGAATGACAACTTTTTGCAGGATTACTGGTAATGAATATGTATATTTATTATAGAGTCAATGGAATATTAACGGTGTTAGTATCTTAACATAAAAGAACATAACTCAAGTTATAAAGTGACTTGCACTTTCTATTTCTACAAGGAATTGAGTTTTGCTTAGGATCTCAATACAAAGGATTATATGGCACATTTAGAACCAGCTTTACTGAGGGAAATAGACTGACCTCAGGGACTGACACAAAGGATGAATCATTATAGTCCAAAATCTAATACAGACAGACCAGGTCAATGTCCCTTCACTTATAGCTGATAGTTAAACACGCAGAAGCACAAAGGACAAGAGGAGATATATTTTCTAATATGGTTAGTGAATGCATGACTCGAGGTCACATCTAATAGCAGAAAAGATTTTAGAACACAGGTTTCCTTCCTCTTAAACTAATGTGTGGGAGGAGGAAGAAATAGATCAAGTCATATGTAGAATGATTAGAGTTAGAAATACTAACTTAGGTAGGTGACACTAGCAAGACATCTGGAAGTGTATTTCTCTGTAACAAGACATATTCTGCTTTTGGCCATTTGGCTGCAAATGGTGGATTAGAAAGGATGGTCAACAAAAGGCTAAAAAGCAGTGGTTCCCAAATATTGATGTATATCCAATTCCCAGGGAATCTGTAAAAATTACAGAAGTGTGGCTCCTGCAACATTCTGAGTGAATTGGCATGGGGTGCTACAAGCCTGTCAGGAGTTTTTAAATCTCCTTAAGTAACTCTAATTGCAACAAAGTTTGGTAATCATTAGGTTAAAGTCTAAGAAAACTTTCAGTACCTCATTTGGACAGATACACATCCCTCAGGTGTATTGCCACTGCCACTGTCCTCAGCCCGAAATCCTAAGAGAAGTACCCAGATGACGCCTCCCAGGAGTCTTCACATTAGACACATGACCCACCCCTTCCTTCTCCCCTTCTGACCTCCTCTTCCTCTCTGGTTTTGAAGTTGACCTTTGTCTTTTCCAGTACCACTGCACTTCTTCTAGCAGAGACCCTGGAGCTAATTCTGCAGGGGTTTAGCAAAACACCTTTCAAAGACCTTGTCATCTGAGATGTCTCTGGATCCAGAACTTTAGATTTCAGATTTCTCTTTTTTTGTACCATGTTGATCAATGGCTTCCTAAGATGCCCATTCTCCCAATTGTCTATTTGTTCCCAAACTTCACCATCCTAAGCTTCATCCTAAAGTTCACTGCAGCAAAGGGGGGAAATTACAGAAAGATCTGGCATGAAATCCTCACTCCGTATGCGGCCATATATACCAGTGTCAAATCTTTACATGAAATCTTTCCTGATCTCTCTCGATCAGATGTGATTTCTCCTCAGTTTGAACCCTCATAAAACTTTACTAGTCCAACTGTAGCATAGTCTAGCTCAAGGGTGTTATATTCAAGAAATCTTGGATTAAATTCCATTCACTCTCTTTAGTAACCCTGTGATTTTGAGTGGGTTGCTTTACTTTTCTGAGGCAAAGTTTTTTTCCCATAGAGTTTTCTTGTTGGGAGGCATGGCAGGGCACTAGATACAACTCATATCAAGTATCTAGCTCGATGCCTGATATGTATTAAACAGGTGATAAATACTAGCTATTATTTTACTTCTTTATGGGCCAGACTGCATTCTACCTTACACTATGGTTATTTAAACACTTCTTTGACTATGCTTTTCCTATGATGCTTTCCATTTAGATGTGTACTACATCTTGTTCATTTTTAAAATAAATTGCAGTACAGTTGTATGCTTTTAAGAGACATTCATATTTAAATATTTTACGTTTAAATTGAAGAAAAATTTAAGAGTGTGAAGTTATATTTACTTTGACTCAATGACATTTGTCTAGGTTGTGAACACAGCAGTATATTATGAACTCCACATAGATAACATTCAAAATATTGCTGAATTTAAGATATATGCAGTGGGATAATAGTCTATGCAGAGGAAAGGATTAAAACCAAGTTGGGGTGATGAAACTGATTTTTCTGCAGGGACCTGTCCTCCCCATTCAGTGTTATACAAGCTGCCACAGGTTCTGTCCTTACAGCCTGTTAGTGGAACACAGCCTGGATGAGCATGGGTAAAAACAGAACCTGTAAAAGAACTGTGGGGCTTATGCTCTATTCTCCAATTACATTAACTTATAGCTCCCACATTATATAAAAGCCAAGAAGTTAATAATACGCTACTTGTTCTTAGATTAAAAATACAACTGTGTAATAAAACTTTGCTAAACGGTCTCTCCCAGTGATCCATAAATAAGGCCTTTCCTCATAGAAAATAAATGCATCAGTGGAAGGTATGAATTTAACAATTCAGGAAATATTTCTTAAAACAATCTCAGTTGGTAAGGAATCCATGTATGAAAAAAAATTTTGAAATTCAATATTGTGGGACTATTCTACAGACTTTACAATAATGATTAGTTTTAATATGACTTACTTTCTAGTAAGTCTGTTACCCATTTGTTGCACAATTCTTGTTTTCCAAGAAAGTAGGTGACTAAACACCATCTTTGTTTGGAGGAGAGTGGCATTCAGATTTGGTACTAGTCATTGATTTAAGACCTTGAATTCTTCTTATAGTTGCCATAGCTTTCTCTGAAAACAAAGGATCCAGTTCTAGGCACAGTGTACAAGTAACTCCGGTAATGTACATTTGTCACACTTCTACAAGAAGTTTTTCTGTTCACCCAGCTCATGTTTTATATAGATAAAAAGAAAAGAGGAGAAATTATATCTTCATTATAATGCTATAATCCATAAATGTCTTAGAATTTTGAATCATTAGTCCCAATATTGCTTAATTCATTCACAACATAATATATATACTAAAATTTGTAGAGAGTCAAACTATTGAAAATTTAAAAGAATAGCCAAAGTATTTGGAAAACCTCCGCTGGAATATAGTAGGCATTTTAAAAACAGTTTTTCAGTTGTCAGAATAATCTTATTTAATTCAGCCTTTGGAAAAATGCAGTGAAAAGCAGTTTAATGAATGATTCAACCTGTGCATATTGGAATGAAAGGAAAAAGTTTAGAATTTAGGAGTTCTTTTCAAACCTATTCTATAACATTTTCAATTGTTATCTACAAATAGTTTGATGGGCATAACTATTTATTCTACCCAATTCTACACAAATATACATTTTAACTTTTAGCCTTTCATCATTGGCATGTTTGAATGTGTGCTGACCCTCAAAATATTTTGTTAAAATGATCTTTAAAAAAAATCATAATCCTTAAACTTTCAAAGGTATATTATCATTTCTTCACTGAAAAGAGAAATCTGCCGGAAAGAACCTTGAAATCTACAATGGACATTGAAGTTGTTCTTATCTGTCGCCTCCCTTTCCCAGCAAAGCTCAACAACCAACCTCCTTGGCTTTGCTCTCAGGCCGAGTTGAAAGTCTATATATACTCAGTCCTCCAGTTGGGAAAGCCCTTGGTAGCCAATCAGAGCTTCCCGCTCTATTGCGTCACACCTCCCCCCTGGGTGTGACGTCAAAGGCAATCCCAGGCCAGCCACGTGGGTTGGAGAAGTGTAGCCTTTCTGGGCAGCTGTTCGGGAGACACCAGGCAGCAGTGATCCCCAAGGGTGAGGAACCCGGCTGGGAGGAGCCGGCAGAGCTCCTACACCCACCTCCTGGGAGCAGGGCTGCAACAGCTCGCTGGGGCCGGAGGCGCGTGGGGTTGGGAGACTCCCAAGTACTTCGCGCGGCCCGTTTGGGGGATGGAGGGAGTGGCCGCGGGAAGCTGGCACCTAAGCCTGTGTAATAGGACCCGGGTCTTGTAAACCCTCCTCTCCAGGCACCGCCTCTCAGCTCCCAGCCCCTCTTTCCAGACTTAATTATCCCTTCAGAGCCATTTCCCCTCGGCTGCGTATCCTGGGCCAGAGGAACAGCCTCTCGCCTCCCAGTCCTCGCCCTCACACAGACCCTCCTTTCAGATCCGCCCTCCTGTTCACAGGGACCCATTTTGTAGCCCTCGCTCACGCTGGGCGGGAACCAGCTTGACGAATTCCGCCCAAGGTGTTGATTATCCATCCCAACCTAGCCTCTGGCTCGCCTCCCATCTTTACCCCCGGCTCCCAGTGGACCCCCATGCCCCAACCCGAGGCTGGGCACTGGGGACGGCACCCCCAAAGACCCCACCCGACCGTGCCCCCCGCTGCAGCTGCGGAAAGAGGCGCCAGCGTGCCCGATGCCACGTCGGAATTGGCTCTCGGGACGACGCAGCTGCCTGCGCGCCACACAAGGTCCCCATGCACGCCCTGCCCCCGGGGGCTCGGCGGCCGACTGAAGGGATGCGCGCTCTCCTCCCGCTCGGGTCTCCCAGTGCCACTGCCTGGGTCGGGGACCCCTGGCCGTAGTGAGGCTTCCGGAGCCGGGCTGAGCCCAGATAGACCCACTCTGACACTTAAATGGGGGTGCAGAGAGTGCAAAGAGGGGGGGGGCAGGGGAAAAAAGGGGAGTGGCCGAGCGAGGCCGGTAGCCGCGCGGAGGTGACGAAGGACCCTCCCTCCCTGGGGCCAGAACTGGGACCCGCGATCGCTTTAACCCTTTGCATTCCAAGAAACAGGCTTCCGTCCCACTTAGAAGGAAAACGCGCTAGGCTGTTCACGGCTTTTCTCCCCACACAGAGTGTGGGAAAAAAGGGAGAGGTGATGAGAATGGAAGGGGGAAGGGGGCGGCAGTGGGGAATGCATTTTCCTTACACAGTGGAGATGCTTGTTTCCTAGCTCGGGAGCCCCTCGGCAGCTCCGGAAGATGTGGAATGGAAAAGTACATCCCGGGAAGTGCAGCCTTTCCCAGGCAAAGAGGTTACCTGTGTTCCCATAAAGGCAGCAGATTTCTGGCGAGCGCCGCAGAAATGGGACAAGCCCCAGGATAGGTTACTAAGCTTGCCAGGGATCTGAAATATCCCCTGATTTGCAGCCTGCTGGAAATGTTCAGACCTCAAACTTTTCTGTCGAACACGGACTTAAAATTGGGTTTAATTCTTAACGTGGGGTAATGACTTCCCCCTCCCTGGCCTATTCGAGGACCCTCACTGTTCACCGAATCGCGCCAGTGTAACGTACCTTGTTCAGCTCTTGGTCATAAAGTTGTCCTCAGCCTGTCTGTGTGGTCCTGAAGGGTCGGTGGCGGGCAGTTTCCAAAATTGAGGTAATAGGAGATCAGATGAATTTGAGACGACCGGCCAAGAAAAATAAAAAATTTAAAAACAACATTTAAAAAGGATGGGGGAGTCTCAAATGTTTAGGTCTCCCCCACTTAAAATAAAATCACTAGTATTTTTTAATATTTCCGTTGCACTTCAATCTTCTAACTCTTAAAAGAAAATGTTATCTGTGCTTTGAAAATAAATTAACTTTATTTTATTTTATGCTCTAGTTCCTTTCCCCTAATATCGGAAAGTCTCTGCTCTCTTTTTGTATTAAAGAGAAAAAAAAAAAAAAGCCTGGTGAAAACTCAGCAGAACCCAGGAAGCGTAGAATCAGGAGAATGTCTTTGGCTGGGGCTGGTTCAAGTCCCTGGTTCAATGGGCTGCTGGAAGCCAGGACTGGGTAATTCTTTCCAGACGTCTTGACTTCTCCTTCCTCGCGGTTGTTGCCTTTCTGCCTCCTCCAACTTAAGGGGGTCTTAACAAGTGAGCTGGTGGGTGTTTTAATAGGGCGGAGGAGGGAATAGGGGTGAGGGGAGTGGAGAAGGGAGGTGCGGACTGGGAAACCGGAGGGGAGGGAACTGGGAGCGCGGGCGGGCAGGCGGGAGGCGGGGAGGGGGAGAGGGCGAGAGAAATTGGCCATTCAAAGCTCTCTCTGAGCTAGAGGCCGGTTCTAAACGCCAATGAATTCAATTAACTTGATTGCAAACGTGTGCAGAGCAATGCTGTGCACACAGGCGGCCCACCACCTGAGTCCCTCCTTTCCTCCAGCGGAGGAGCAGGGAGGCCAGGCTGCGTAGACATCTCTGACTCTTCTGACTTACAGGGATTCCCACTTCGTGATGCACTGGCAGTTCTGTTTAAGTAATTTGCTTTAAGACCAAATGGTGCCCTTAGGCTAAGTAACGGCCCTGGGAAGGGAGAGCTGGGGTGTGTGTGTGTGTGTGTGTGTGTGTGTGTGTGTGTGTGTGTACACCTGGAGCCTCCGAAAGCCGGCTGAAACTCTTTAAAAAATCAGTGACTGGTCCCCCCACTGGTTAACCCTTTCTTCTCTCCAACTCAAAAGTTTCTGAGCTGATGTCAAGTGTCAAAACTCCTTTACATAGAAGTTTCGCCTTGGGTAGGCGAAAAAGTAGAAAAATAATTGTGTTTTTTCCTTAACCTGATCCCCTAACATTAAAATACGCCAGCAGCGAGCATTATAAGTAAAATATAACAAAATAAAAATCGTCCTCTAGAGAACTCCAGAATAGCGCGCTAAAAAAAAAAAAAAAAAAAAAAAACCCACGCCGTGTCTAAGGAAGCTGCGTAAATGGCTTTTGCTTCTTGAGAGACTTTTAAGAAGATAACAAGTCAAAATACTTATTTTTGCTTCGTGATGGCCTATTTGCATCTTTCTTCCAAGGACCCAAGGCTGGGGGTTAATTTTCTCCTTTCCTTTTCCCCCTTTCTTTATTTCGCTTTGGTCCTCGTCAAAAGCCTCCTGATGACTTCAAATGGACAGTAGGTGGCACTGTTTAGGAAAAAATGAAAGTGAGCTTACAATTTAACTATTTCGGTTTGGGGAGATTTCGCGGAAGTTATTATAGGATAAAAGAGATTTCTTTTTTCTTCCAACATTCTTCTGAGGTGTTGACTTGCTTCGAACTCGACTAGGCCTTGAAAACTAGGTTCTTGCTCCTTATCACGTATCTTGTACAATAATGAACAAGTCAAATCAGAAAAGTCAGTAACCTGGGAGCAATGCTTTTTCAACACGTGCCGCAAGATGTGGTGGTGGGGCAGAAAGCTGTGATTAGAGGTCAAGAATTTTACTGCCCTACCTGGTGTCAGCCAACACAGTCCCCAGGGGCCGACTTGCAAAGTACTATGCATTTCCGCCTATCCCCTCACCCCCACCCCCCACATACAGCGGTCACACCTCTGGCAAGTATTACCTTGGCCTGATGACTCCACAACGCTCCGGGGAAACCCACTTTCTAATTTTCTCCTGCAAACTTCGCAGCCTTCTGCCTTAGGTGGTCAACTCTTGAGAAACTGGCTTAAATTTCAGAGCCCAGTTTCATCTCACTGAATAAGAATTAGTGATTTGTAGTTGTATGGTTGTTTTTAAATGCTGAGTTATAGTTGAAAATATATTATCTAACGTAAGTATCCTTACACATAACTTGAATTAAACGGACTTAGGAGCAGGGTAGAAATTGTGGGATGTCAAGTATCTAGCTGTGGAACCCCACAGGAACAAAACCTCAGCTCTAAATTTCCATGAATATTATATGTAACACAGTGTTGTTGATTATTCCTTGGTAGCATTTAGCTTTTTCTGTGCTAAGAGTTCGAGCAATGAGAGCATTTAGTAAAATTGAGTTTCTTAAACAAAAATACACTTGTTATTTGTCCCCTTCTGCTTGTAATTCATGATTCATAAAGCAAAAGTAAAATGTCTCCTAACACTAGATGAATATAAAAGCTAATTATACATCCATGCATTTCTATCAGTCTCCCCTGAGCCTAACAACACTCCCCCCAAAAAGAGAGGGAAAAGGATAGCACAATTTAAAGTCAGAGGAGAAAGCTCCTTGAAGGCAGAATATTGTTAACAGATTTTCTTAGGGGATTCAGAATAAGAAAGACCTCACAAATCCCACTTTTGATGCAAGATCGCATGATATAGGATCCATTTGTATAATCCTGGAATCATATTTCACCTCTTTAGACCTTTATTTCCTAGCTGATCAGTGGAGAAAATACCTATATTACAGAGTTGTTATGAAGATAGAATGTACTAAGTTATATTGGCTTGGCCAAAAGGTTTGTTCAGATTTTTCTGCATGATGTTAGGGAAAAACTCGAACTTTTTGGCCAACCCAATGTTAGGAGATTAATGTGTTACCTCTCCTTTAGATAGAGCTTCTGAATGTAACCCAATGATTCTTAATATAACCAATCTGGGTAGTTAAAAAAAAAAAAAAAAAACTTTAGTACCCTTCTTCTTGCTTTCTATTCTTTATAAGCATTTCTATTCTTGATAAGCATTAACTAAAGTTTTATCCTATGCTTACTTATTGGACCTACTTCAGCTTTCTTCTGTCCCATCATTGACTCATAGATTAAATTCCTCTGGGTGCCCCTAGATATACCCCAACCATCACATTTAACTGAAATTCCTTTCTGAGTCCTAGGCCTGAATTACAGCTACTAGCCAAATAATACTGATTCATAAGCAACAAATTAAAAGACACGAAGTCCAGTTCACAAACAAGCTGTTGTTGTTAAGTCGCTCAGACGTATCCAACTGTTTGCCACCCCAAAGACTGCAGTATGCCAGGCTTCCCTGTCCTTCAGTATCTCCTGGTGTTTGCTCAAGCCCATGTCCATTGAGTGGGTGAAGCCATCCATCCATCCATCTCATTCTGGCCAACTGAATAACATTTGATAATTAATTTAAAATTTAGCTTTCTATTTTAAACATAAGCTGTTTGGACCAGAAAGTAACAGATATTTTCAGGTTTTGACATTCTAAGGCCAACTTCATACAACCTATATCTATTACATTTTCAACTATGCAAGATAATGTAGCAAAAAACCTTAGAAGCAGATTTACTAGAGTCAGTGATTTGTTACTGATCTCCTCCCTCTCACAACACAAAGTGTTTATATGTCTGAGAGACAAAATTTCCGAAACAAGGATTTTTTTTTTTTTAAACTCTACCATGAAGTGAGGTGAAACTCTACCATGGAGAGAAATCTGTATGCAGGTCAAGAAGCAACAGTTAGAACTGGACATGAAACAACAAAACTGGTTCCAAATCAAGAAAGAAGTAGGTCAAGGCTGTATGTTGTCACCATGCTTAGTTAACTTATATGCAGAATACATCATGAGAAATGCCAGGCTGGATGAAGCACAAGCTGGAATCAAAATTGCCAGGAGAAATATCAGTAACCTCAGATGCAGATGATACGACTCTTATGGCAGAAAGCAAAGAAGAACTAAAGAGCCTCTTGATGAAAGTGAAAGAGGAGAGTGAAAAAGTTGGCTTAAAACTCAACATTCAGAAAACTAAGATCATGTCATCCAGTCCCATCACTTCATGGCAAATAGATGGGAAAACAATGGAAACAATGAGACATTTTATATTCTTGGGCTCCAAAATCACTGCAGATGGTGACTGCAGCCATGAAATTAAAAGATGCTTGTTGCTTGGAAGAAAAGCTATGACCAACCTAGACAGCATATGAAAAAGCAGAAACATGGACCAACACAGGTCCATCTAGTCAAAGCTACGGTTTTTCCAGTGGTCATGTATGGATGTGAGAGTTGGACTGTGAAGAAAGCTGAGCACTGAAGAATTGATGCTTTTGAACTGTGGTGTTGGAGAAGGCTCTTGACAGTCCCTTGGACTGCAAGGAGATCTAGCCAGTCAAAACCTAAAGGAAATCACTCCTGTGTGTTCACTGGAAGAACTGATGCTGAAGCTGAAACTCCAATACTTTGGCTACTTGATGTGAAGAACTGACACATTGGAAAACACCCTGATGCTGGGAAAGATTGAAGGCCGGAGGAGAAGGGGACAATAGGGGATGAGATTTGAGTAAGCTCTGGGAGTTGGTGATTGACAGGAAAGCCTGGTGTGCTGCAGTCCATGGGATCACAAAGAGTTGGACACGATTGAGTGACCATGAAGTGGCTTGCAGGATCTTAGTTCCTCGACCAGGGATTGAACCCATGCCCTTGGCAGTGAAAGCACAGAGTCCTAACTAGGGGACCAGCAGGGAATTCCTCAGAAAAAGGATTGACTACCTTCATAATTCTCTGTATAAGAGAGTCTCAAACATTTTGGGGTAAAGGATCTCTGTATACTCTTAAAAGTATTGAGGCCTTCAACAAACGTGTCTATGTGGCTTATAGGCATCAATATTTAGCATGTTAGGAATAAAACCTGACACAACATTGCAGATCAACTATACTTGAATAAAATAAATTTTAAAAAAGAAAAGCTGACTGAAAGAGTTTAAAAAATATCAATTCATTTAAAGTACTGCACACAGTGACTGCTCAACTTAATATATTTTTGGGAAATGTGGTGTTGTAGTCCATGTTTTCAATTCTCTACTATCTGGTTTAATGAAAAAAAAAAAAAAGGATTCCCATATCTCCTTCATCATTCAATTGTTACTTGAATTAACGATTGACATTTTAAAACTCTGGCTTCAAACAGACGTGTAATTGGGAAATGGAGTATTTTAATAGCTTTTTTTAGAAGTTGTTTTTTTTTTTTTTGTAGCTTTTTTGTTGTTGTTGTTCTTTGATGCCAAGTCAAAACTTCAACAAAGAGTAATTTTTTAAAGATAAATTGCAAGGACTGCCCTGGTGGTCCTGTGGTTAAGAAAGTGTACCAGTCACTCAGTCATGTATGACTCTTTGCGACCCTATGGACTGTAGCCCATCAGGCTCCTCTGTCTATGGGATTTCCCAGGCAAGAATATGGAGTGGGTGGCCATTCCCTTCCCCAGAGGATCTTCTCAACCCAGGGATCAAACCCAGGTCTTCTGTATTGCAGGCAGCTTCTTTACCCACTGAGCCACCAGGGAAGCCCGACCACTTTCCAATGCAGAGGACAGGCTGGATCCCACATGCCTCAGGGCAATTATGTCTCAACTTGAGAGCCTGCAAATGGTAACTCTTTAGCCTTCAAGCCTTAGAGCTCATGCTCCGTAACAAAAGAAGCCCCCAGGCTGCAACTAGAGAAAGCCTGAACCTCAACAAAGACCTAGAGGAACCAAAAAAAAAAAGGTTTTAAATAAAGGTAAATGGCAATGTTGAATCTGAAACAACAGGAATGAACTTTGTGTACCCTGTCAAATTAAAATCTGCTGGTTTATCTTATACCGTAAATGCATCTTTTACAACCGTTAATGAATTTGTGATATCATGTTATCAGTCATTTATAAAATATCAGCTCACTAAATTATATAAATTTCCCAACTCTTGGTATATTTCATTATTCCATATTTTAAAAATCATAACCATTGAATCACCACCAACCTTCTCCAAAAAGTCGTCCACTATTGGGAAGCTGTCATGGTCATGGTGGCAAATAAAGTTTACTGAAATTCTAATATTCTTTCGAAAGCTCATACATTTTCGCTAGCATCAAATAATGTCAATCATTATCATCACAGTGGCAAGTTCACTTATTTTTTCAAAAAAATAAAGTATCTTCCAAAACACCCAAGTCTGAATAATAGTTTGCCTGTGAATTAGTCTTTCAGGTGAAAATGGTATACCAGGATAAAAGCAGCCCCCTCAGCTCACAGCTCAATCACAGCTTTTTCACCAAACATGGTAGCTTGGTGTTTCTTCACCAAGAATGTTAAAAAGACATACACTCAAAGATTGACATTTAATAAAATGAATAATTTTTTTTACTGTTTTATCAAGAACTTTCTTAAATATATATATATATATATATATTTTTTTTTTTTTTTTTTGGATGTGAACCATTTTTAAAGTCTTTATTGAATTTGCTGCAATTTTGCTTCTGTTTTATATTTTGGGGTGTTGGCCACAAGGCATGAGAGATCTTAGCTCTCCAACCAGGGAGCATGCCCTGCATTGAAATGTGAAGTACCAACCACTAGATCACCAGGGAAGTCCCTCAAGAACTTTCTTAATTTTTTTTTTTTTCTTTTTTTCCCGTGTGGGGAAAAGAATACAAAAACTGGTAGGACTGAGAATACAGTTTAAAGCCACTGCCTTGATTCATGCTAAGGTATAAGCAGCTTTATTCACCATTATTTTTGCACCATCAGTGTAAGTGTCAATGTAGTGAAAGATGCAGATAATTTCTTAGTCTTATTTTAAAAATAGTGTTGATCTTGCTGGTCCTCTGAAAGGGTCTTGCGGTACCCAAGCATCTACAGATTACACTTTGGAAAATGCCAGTTTACATTAAGCATAGCAAATATAGCAGTATATAAATCTGTGTGTTTCACTTTAAGAATATAGATAAATTTTCACTTTGAGAAGCGATCTACCAGTGGGAATATTAGGGGAAGCACACTGACTGAAACCGGCCCACCCTGGCCAGGCAACATAGTAACCATTTGTGTGAGTTGTTTTATGACAGGAGGTCCTGGTAAGGAACAGGGAACTGATAAACCACCACAAACTGGAAGAGTTGGGAAAAGATCAAAAGGAGACACTGCATGTCTGACCGCCTCCCAGAATCCTCGCTGGCATCCATCTTGGCACCACCAGGAAGGACTCTGAGTCAGAATGATTGACCAAAGACAACCCGGAAACTAGTCCCATCACCATAAAACCCAAGACTGGGAGAGCAATTCTCCTGGGTTTCCTCACTCTACTGCTCACCTCCCAGGCGCCCTTTCCAATAAAATCCCTTGCTTTGTCAGCACATGTGTCTCCTTGGACAATTCATTTCTGAATGTTAGACAAGAGCCCACTTTCAGGCCCTGGAAAGGGTCCTCTTTCCTGCAACAGTAAGAGAAATATTAATAGTAATTCTGTCATATGAAGCATGCCTATAGGAAACAGCAATGCCCAGAATGATATTTCAGAGAACAAGAAGGATTCAGAGAACCTCACAGACATGGAAAACTCTGACAATGCTGGCATATACATGTTAGACTTAGCATATTCCCTATGAGCCAAAGGGAATTAAAACAATATGTCTCAGCCTCATAAAAGGTAGTATTTTGTAAGATCCTGTATTGTGCAAAGATAGAAAAAGATTGTTCAGGAATTTAGTGAAAGTGTTAGTCATTCAGCCTGTCCCATGACCCCATGGACTATAGCCCTCGAATGGGCTTCTCTGCCCATGGAATTCTCCAGGCAAGAATACTGGAGTGGGTAACCATTTCCTTCTCCAGGGGATCTTTCCAACCCAAGGATAGAATTTTATCGTCTGAGCCACCTGGGAAGCCCATCAGGAATTTAGTTTTCTATTAATAGTTCCCAGTTTAGATAATGTGAAGAGGTTTCCAGTAGTTCATCGAAATTGGACTGCATATTTTTAATGTTAGTTCCAAAGCTGAACTCTTGAGGCTCCAGGATTAATTCAGATAAAAATTTGAAGGTAAGACCAAGTTTTTCACTTGTGGGTAGAGGGAGATATTGAAGCATCTATCAGACACCCAGGAAATCAGAATGAACAGATTAATTCACTAATATATAGAAGAAGATGCTTTAAATCTCATTATAGTTTTTGAAGATCTCACTGTATCAGGCAGAATGATAATTTTTCAGTTGTTGATAATTTTAAATTAGATTTTGAGTATTATTAAAGCTGTGCATTAAAGATTACCCAAAAGAAAGAAAAGGAACAAAACTCCCTTTCCTCATCAGATACGCTGTTTATAATCTTCTTTCAATATCCCTTTCCATGGATAAGGAAACTAGCTTTAAAATATTATGTGGCTTAGTCTAAAAGATTACTCAAAAGTACCTGAGACGAATGACTGTGATTTGATTGGCATCACAATACCCAAATACAGCCATCTGAATGAATTATTGAAAAAGAAAAAAAAGAGAAAACCTTATATTTTAAAACTTTATCTTAAAGCAGCAAATATATGAGAGCTTTGCTTTCATGTTATTGGACTATTTAAATTTAAAGAATTATCCCCTGGCTCATATGGGATTCAGATTAGAGGGGGACAGAGTTGTTTCATGTAACCTAAATGACATTTTTATTACTTGCATTTTCTGGCCCAGATTACAGAAAAGGACAGAACTGTTTATTCCCCATTTAAATACCAACAGCTCCATCAGTAAGGGTTTATATTTTACATGACAAAACAATAAAAGCAGAAAGAGCTAGTTGAGGGGAAGTCTAAATCTAACTGTCCTTTGATATTTTAATAGTCTTAATTGTAATGACTAAGGAGATTTTGAAATGGAAGTGCTCACAAGCAATTGCTAATAGTTGTAATTGTGAAAATATAGCTACATTGTTTAACTTATCTTCTTTGAATATTGGGTGGCATTTCACCTTTTTCCTGAAAAGCTTAATAAGATTTCCAGCTTTAAAAAAATCTTAAAGATATACTTAATTTCTGGAAACCAATATATTTCTTATTAAAGGGGGTAGTTAAAAGTCTTCTAGGTAGAGGAAATTTCTTTTTATATATAATTAAGGGGAAAAAAATGACTCTGTTCTCAGAAAAGTGAATATATGCTCAAAAATGTCCATACAATTTCAAGGGGTTCACCGACTGCTTTCCCCCAGATCTGTTCAAGGGCAAATTAAAAATTTCCTTGTCCAACAGGAGTGTTGTTAGGTCTTTGTAAATACTATAATACCCTAAACCTTTAATTCTTTAGCATCTATATCATATACTTAAAAGTTTTTTGAAAGGACAAAGGGGTAAAAAACTAAACAAGCCTTTTACTTTCTCTAGTGATTCACAGTAATTTTTTTTCATGCATCAATTTAGGGAAGGTAAAATTTCAAATTAAGGAAATCAGACATTTGGGAGAAAGTCATCCAAAGGGAATAGGAAAGTGGAAATAGAAGATTTTTTAAAAATACATCATTTGCCTTTCCTTGGGAATTGAAATCTGATTCTATACTTTTTTATACTTTTAAGAGAACAACAGCAACAATAACAAAAGTCCAAATTCAAATTCAAGCTTTTGAGGTAAGAAGACTGCCTTCTATCTAGCGCAAGTGGCTGAAATTATTAGGAGGAAAATGTTGAAACAATTCAGTAAAGTGAGACTTCCTACCTTTGTCCGAGCGAGGTGTAAGCTCCAAATCCCGATTAGCAGAATTATCATTCCAAAGGTAACTGCAGGCTGGTACTGCACTCTCTGTCCTACAAAATGCCATTAAGAAATGTGACATCTTGCATTGCCTTAGTCACATCCTGCATACCTTGGACTTAAGTATAACTTGAAGATGAAAGCAGGCCATTGTCATGCTAGTCAAAGGAGTTACATTCTCCTGGCTTTAGGAGCGATCTCTCCCATAGCACTGCTTTCCAGTATTTTAAAAGTTCAAAGTTCAACCCAGATCCATGTGGATCTGAGAACTTAGTATGGAGGGGTGCCATCTATTTAACTATGCTTAAGCTAAGAAACTAGAACGTATTTTGACTTGTCTCTTGTAGACAGCACCTGTTATTTGTTCAGACTGAATTTGCCAGGCTTCTAATGAAGCAATTAGGGAAGTTTCCTCATTGTTTATTTTGAAAAGCCAGGTGGTTTCATGAATCGGAGGTGACAAGTGACTTAGACTTCTCAAAGTATGGACTGAGGGCAGCCTCCATTGCAGTAACCTGGCTGCTTTTAAAAATACAGATATGTCCATGTCCAAACTCCAGACCCAGTTCACCAGAGTTTATAGTGGTGAATCCTAAGAATTAGGGCTCCCCAAGTGGCACAGTGGTAAGGAACCCACCTGACAATGCAGGGGACACAAGAGACAGGGGTTCGATCCCTGGGTTGGGAAGATTGCCTGAACTAGGAAATGGCAAATCACTCCAGTATTCTTGCCTGGAAAATTCCCATGGACAGAGGAGCCTGCCAGGCTCCTACAGTCCAAGGGGTCACAAAGATTTGGACATGACTAAGCGACTGAACACGCACACCCTGAGAATCTATTTTGAAAGCTTCCTTGGGTAATTCTTATGTACTTTGAAGCTTGGGAACTTCTGCTTTATGAGTTTTCTTGGGCTTTTTACACATAGCTCTTTAAAATTCAGTTTTTGGTCTTAACTGTACTTGGGAATGGAGAAGGAAATGGCAACCCACTCCAGTATTCATGCCTGGAAAATCCCATGGACTGAGGAGCCTGGTGGGCTACAATCCATGGGGTCGCAAAGAGTCGGACACGACTGAGCGACTTTTGTGTTCTGTGTACTTGGGAAACAAAAGTGCAAAAACTTTTGCAAAATGCAAGCAAATTGTGAATACCAAAGAATTTCTTCAATGGCAACCCACTCCAGAATTCTTGCCTGGAAAATCCCAGGGACGGGGAGCCTGGTGGGCTGCCGTCTATGGGGTCGCACAGAGTAGAACACGACTGAAGCGACTTAGCAGCAGTAGCAGCAGCAGCAGCAGCATGATTTTCTTGAACATGATAAGGTTTGTATAATCAGTAAGTTTTCACTGGTGTATTAACCTAGTGATTTCTACTACAAGTGAGGCAATATCACATATAGATCTGAGGGCTCTTGGACTAGAACTATGTGTTTTTGGCACCCACGCAGCTACTACCTGTGTGGTCTTGGGCAAATTGCTTATCTCTCTAAGGTCTCAGTTTCTTTCTTTATGTAAAATGGGGAGATTACTAAAACCTTACCTTAGAAGCTCATGTTGAAAGTAAATAAAATTATCCCCATAACACTCTGATACCCTGTTAATCACTCAGTTGTGTCCAACTCTTTGCAACCTTATGGACCGTAGCCCACCAGGATCCTCTGTCCATGGGATGCTCCAGGCAAGAATACTGGAGTGGGTTGCCATTCCCTTCTGCAGGGGAATCTTCCTGACCCAGGGATCAAATCCAGGTCTCCTGCATTGCAGGCAGATTCTGATAATTGTGTGATAAATGTTAACCATAATTACTGGTGTTGTTGAAAAGAAAGTGCTTAAGAACTTTTTCCTCCGTTGTCATAGAGATGTTCAATTTCTCTTCTTCAGGTTAAGACTTTCTGCTACTGTACTTCTAGAATATGCTCAGAGTTCAAAAATTTAAAAAGCTGGTCAAATCTTTTTGAAGATGTAAAAGCTACAGATTTGGATTTTAATTCTTAAAGAAAATCCTTTTAAAGTACTCATTGAATACCAGCCATAAGTATATAGTTCAGAAGGTATATGACTATTCACTGAGTTTACCTAAATTATAAAAAGCCCTAGGTTGAAGAATTAAAAGCCAAATTTAAAATACTTCTTTGAAAGAGTCGAATGTTCTTTTTTTGCATAATGTATTTACCCAAGGAAGCTTACTTAGATGGAGCATCTGGTTTTCAGCACATTCTTGCTTTACACCTATATTTCCAGCTGAAAAGCTCTGAGGTGAAGAAAGGTCAAATGAATTTCCCCACGTCACACACAATGAGTCAGTGATTCAGGCCAGATTGAATCAAGGAGTTTCTTTGGTAGGAGTGTCCAAAAATAAATAGTTAACTGAAAATAAATCTTCATACCTCTGTTTTTAGAGCAAAGAGAAGGGATATATTTGTTATTTTTCACATCTTTATTTAATTTAAATTCCTAAATAAAATAAAACATATTTCTAAATATAACAACTTGAGCATGACTTCCCAACTCTCTTCCAAATAACTGAATTTAGGCTGTTTACTGACTACATTGAATTGGAAATATAACAATTCTGTCTAAGAAATTCTGGCCAATTTGTCATCTGTCTGTCATCTCTCCTCATTTGGAATCATTGTGTTCGTTGTTACCGACTATTCGTTCATCAAAAGTTGATTGAGTATCTACTACGGGCCATCTGAGGCAGGAGATGGATGGGCCCCAGGCTGAACAGTTAATCCCCTGTGGTCAGAAACTCCATAATAGCAGAAACACCAGAAAATCAGGATGATGCAGGAGGCTGGGCCCTGCCCAGATAAGAGATGAAAGAATATATATTCCTCATTCTCAAACTCAAGGATGCCTCCCTGACTACAGATATGCAGAAAGGCTCCTTGGAGGTCAAAAGAAAAGGGGCATCACCTCATAGTAAGTGATGCTGAGGCAAGCGGTAGATGACTCCCTCCCTGCCCAGGTAAAGTGAGTGGACATTCACTCCCTGTAGACTGACAGTCCATGACAAGAATAGCAGGACAATTAAGGGAAGAGGCTAGGCCCTGCCCAGACGACAAATTTCTCATTCTCAAAGTCAGGAGACCTCCCCAACCACACATGTGCAGACAAGCTTCTGGGAGGTCAAAGGGAAGTGATGCCAAGAGAGGCTCATCACCCACAGTCCTTTGCAGTAGAATTCATCTTGGCTAAGAGAAGCATGAGCACACGTGGGAGGATCCTGAGATACATCGAATACAGACTGTGAATCAGAAAAGTCAAAATGATTGGCCAAAGGAAACCCAGAAGAAATGCCCCATAAATATAATTCAAACTACCATTAGGGCGAGACTGTTCCTCTCTGAACCCACCTTTGTGTATGGCCACATGCACTGCGCTCTTTTCCTCCTAATAAACACATAACCACTTTTTCTTTCTATGTGGGAATTCATTTGTACACAGTTGACAGGCCAGGGCCTTGCCACTGACCCCTGTCCCTGGTGGTCTAGTGGCTAGAATTCAGTGCTCTACTTCTGGCTGCCTGACCTCAGTCTCTGGCTGGGAATTGAAACCCTGCTTCAAAGTGCTGCAAGCTGAGGCCACCTGTGATCTCATCTACCCTGACCACTAACCTTCACAGGACTCCACACAAGTATTAACAGAGGCTCACATGACACACGTCTAAATGCTTAATATTGATGAATTAAGTGGGCAAAGTAT
This sequence comes from Bos indicus, assembly GCF_029378745.1. Classification (NCBI taxonomy): domain Eukaryota; kingdom Metazoa; phylum Chordata; class Mammalia; order Artiodactyla; family Bovidae; genus Bos; species Bos indicus. Next base: position 18,419,652 of record NC_091773.1, on the reverse strand, counting down.
TCAATAAAATTAGTTCTTCTTCCTACCTTGAAAAGGTACCCTTGTACAAACTTGCAAGGCCTGTTTCAAATTTAGAGTTCTTAATGCCTCAGCATTTTGTGCCAGAAACACAGTCTGAAAACTCACTACCAGCCACCATCCACCTGGTGCCAGTGAACTGCCTCTGGTCTGACAACCATTTGTTTTTTCCCCACTCCTGGCTATATCCTATCATGTGATGGGCAGTGCAGACATGCATTGACTATACCAGTTTACACATTCAAGCACATGCATCATTCCCCAAATCAGGCACCCGTTGCACCATTCTTTTGACCTCTGACCTCCAATTCCAGGGTAGAAGCTTATGCTGGCCCTGAAAATAGGCTTAGTACCAGGGTCCTTCATGCCTGGGTGTCAGGGTAGTACTTCCAGGCACCGCACCAGGACATCCATGAGGAGAAATTGCTCAGCGGTATAATCTGAGCATATCCTTCTTCTATTGTACAATATCACCACTTTCCATTGTCAACTCAGCATAGGTCCAGTGCTTCAGTCTGATGTTGCCTTGAACATTCCAACCTGACAGCAAAACTTTCCATGTAAAGGACACTGGGTTAAACGACTTACAGCACTTTTCCATCTCAATACCTTAGTCTGTTTGTCCTTTCTGCTCTCACCTTGGTCCAAGTGTAAAAATTCTTATTATCTCTCCCTCCTCTTAATTTTTTTTTGGCTGCACCGGGTCTTATTGCAACATGCAGGTTCTTTGTTGTGGCATGCGGGGTGTTAGTTTGTGGCATGTGGGATCTAGCTCCCTGACTAGGGATCGAACGTGGGCCCCCTGCATTGGGAGTGCTGAGTCTTATCTGTGCCTATCTTTCATATCATACTTTTCCCTTTATAATTTTATCGTTAGGCTTCCTTGGTGGCTCAGTGGTAAAGAATCCACCTGCCAATGCAAAAGACTTAAGAGACGCAGGTTCAATCCCTGGGTAGGGAAGATCCCCTGGAAAAGGAAATGGCAACCCACTTCAGTATTCTTGTCTGGGAAATCCCACGGATAGAGGAGCCTGGAAGGCTGCAGTCCATGGAGTGACAGAAGAAATGATTTAGCAACTAAACAATTTTATAGTTATGTTTATATATACAATCTTTCCTAATTTTGGTTGTGGAAGCTTTGAAGACTAGTCTCATGCCATTTATTTACTTTCAATTCTTTGAAGATAGTTTTATTGGTTTTGTAGAATCTTGTTTATTCATTGTAAATAAGCTACACCATAAAAGAGTTCAAAAGGAGTAAAAACTCAGAAATGGTGCCAGTTTTTTTCATGTAGACACATGAATCCATGTACAGAAGTTACACAAAAAGGAGCACTTACTTTTTGCAACTCTTCTTCGTTTAACTATTTTTTGTGTATTCAGTTAATGATTTAGAGATCTACATAGTCCTTTTTAATGACTGCGTATGATTCTATACTAGTAATATTTGGGAATATATCTAACCAATCTTTCTTACTTGATAGTTTATTCTGTTCTTTATTATCTGTTATGAAAGCACTGAAGACATGGCCTTCATTTAAGATCTTTTCAGGTATGTACAAAAAATAAAAAAGTGAAGGCGCTCAGTCGTGTCAGACTCTTTACCCCGTGGACTGTAGCCTACCAGGCTCCCCAATCCACGAAATTCTCCAGGCAAGAATACTGGAGTGGGTTGCCATTTCCTTCTCCAGGGGATCTTCCCGACCCAGGGATCAAACCTGGGTCTTCCGCATTCCAGGCAGACGCTTTACTGTCTGAGCCACCAGGTACAAGTGACCCCTTATGATATATTCTTAAAACTAATGTTTCCATATAATACCAAAGGAATTGTTTCATTCACTTTTATATCTCTTGGAGCACTGGGTACAAAGCCTTAAAAGCAACAGATATTTCATAAATATTGACTGAATGCATTCAAGAGTAAATTCATGATTGGTTAATTAATATCTATTTACATAACTAATCTAATACAGTATTGTGATTAGATGTTCTGGAAGGAGCCAATCCAGAGCTATGCTACCTTTTTACACAGAAAAAAATTTCAAAAAAAGAAATAGTAAGGCATGAAATAAATAGAGTGAGAGATATTTGGAGTGAACATTACAAGTGTTTATTTGTTCTTCCTTCCCAGCAACGCTATGAGAAGCTGAAACTAATATCATTGCATCCATTTTGCAGAGGAAGCATTTTACCATTAAGACAAATTATTGACCTGAGGCCACGGCATTTACAGTAAGGAGGAGCCTCACATTTTTTCTTGCCACCTCCAGCCCCCTCGCCATGTTTTCTTAAATATGCCACTCTGACTTTTAGCTAAATAACGGTTTTCCACCATTGCATCTTAATAAAGAACTCTGAGTCAAGAACTGGTTTCTTAGAATAGCTGTTTGTACGGAGGATCCTCTTTTACCAGGAAACACAAACTGGAGAAGACTAACAAACTTTGTTTCTTCAGTGACCTCTAACTGACCAGTTACACCTGAGCATGACTAGGCATTTTACTCAAAAACCTGCTTTGCCTTTTTTCCAGCTGGTGAAGACTGCAAGTTTGTTGAAAATTTTATACCTTGTTTAGATGAGGAAGGAATGTGCCCTGCTGACTTAAACGCATGTAGTTCGCTTTAGAACTACCCCATTTTTTGATTAATCCTTAGCAACAAGCATACTGCCTGGACCATGATAGACTGACATACATACATATATACATATATATACATATACATATACATATACATATATATGTACTTCCCCAGTGGCTCAGCAGTAAAGAATCCTGCAATGCAGGAGGCCCAGGAGTTGTGGGTTCAGTCCCTGGATTGTGAAGACCCCCTGAAGGAGGGCATGGCAACCCACTCCAGTATTCTTGCCTGGAGAATCCCATGAACTGAGGAGCCTGGCAGGCTACAGTCCAGAGTCCTGAAGCGTGGGACACAACTAAAGCAAATTAGCACACATGCACACATATTAATTTCCATATATATATATATGCAGAAAGGAAGAGGAGGGAGAGAGTCTAATATCTTCTACAAAGCATTCATCTTTAGCAATGGCTGTTATTGGCTTATTTTTATTTTGATAGATAAAATTTTAATCATCCCTAAGCCTCTACAAGTGACTGATCCAATAAATCAGCTTTCAAATGTTCTTTGTTCGTCTTCCTTTCTCCAAATGCTCCTATTTATATTTTGAAATAGGGGACCCAATCTGAAATTTATATTTTGAAATAGGGGACCCAATCTGAAAGGCTAAGACTTTTTTTTTTTTTATTCTTGAAATGAAAACATTTAAGATGAGTGGGAGAAAATAATTATATTTAAAAAATTATTTAAACAAATAGGCATAAATTGTGCTTAGTCTAACTTTTACAAATATTTGTTTCCTTTGTAGAGACAAGCTTAAAAATGTTTTCTATCACTATAAAAATATAATCAAGCTGAAATAATTATCCATTCATCCTCTCACCCAGACATATTATTTTCAGTGAATTGACCACATGGTGAAGATTTATTGTTGTTGTATTTTAGTCACTAAGTCATGTCCGACTCTTTGTGACCCCAACAACTGCAACATGCCAGGCTTCCCTGTCCTTCGCTGTCTCCTGGAGCTTGCTTAAACTCATGTCCATTGAGTTAGTGATGCTATCTAACCATCTCATTCTCTGCCTCTTCCTTCTCCTCTTGCCTTCAATCTTTCCCATCATTAGGGTCCTTTCCAATGAGCTGGCTTGTCGCATCAGGTTTCAATTTTAAATATTATAAACAGTTATTCACTTAATATATATCATAGAATTCGTGCAAATTTGAGTTTGGGAGAAAAAAGTAGTGTTGATCCCTATAGCTAACATAAATAGTATGTTCTATAGAATAATAGTGAAAGTTATTGGCATATTGTATGATAGCTAGAACACATAAAACTAGAGATAAAAATAAGTCCAATTATAACAAAAGAAAAGTGAAAGTGTTAGCCACTCAGTTGCGTCCAACTCTTTGCGACCCCATGGACTGTAGCTCACCAGGTTCCTCTCCTCATGGGATTCTCCAGGCAAGAGCACTGGAATGGATTGCCATTCCCTTCTTCAGGGGATCTTCCTGATCCAGAGATTGAACCTAGGTCTCCTGCATTGCAGGCAGATTCTTTACCATCTGAACCACTGAAGAATGTAATAAATATAAATACACATATTAAGCTTACCTGGAAAAGACAGATTTCCATTCTATCACACACATATACACACATACAAAAGATTTTACTATTTTCCCCCTAAATAGACAAATTTTCACCAAAAAGAAAGCCAAGCCAAAAAAAGAAATTTAGAGGGAACTAGCAGAAATTTGGAAGTGATGAATGAGACACAGAAAATGAAAGATAATTTAAGTTGCTACTTTATTCTACTACTCCTAAATTGTAGGCACATTTCTTACATTTTTTATTTGTTATTCATTTTGGCAATTAGAAATATGCTTTTTCGTCTCTTAGATGTCTAAATTTATAAAATAGTAGTAGTAGTAGAATAAAGTAACAACTGGTAGGATTGTAAGAATATGCGGATTGGGATTTCCTTGGTAGTTCAGTGAATAAGACTCTGCATTCCCAATGCAAGGACGCTGGGTTTGATTCCCAAACAAGGACTTAGATCCCACATACCACAACCCAGAGTTTGCATGCCACAACTAAAGACCAGGTACAGCCAAATAAATAAATACATTTTTTTTCTTTAGAAAAGAAAATATGGATTAATCTAAATTAATAGCTATACTTCTAAAAATTTCTTTCATGATTATTTAGATATGTCTTTTTTTCTAATGTAAAAGTATAGAACTATACACTTCCCTCTCATCAATGTTTTAACTATATCCTATAGTTTTGTTATACTAAATTTTTATTTTCATTCTGTTAAGTGTACTTTTGATTTACCTTGAAAGTTCCTCTTTGACCCATGGATTATTTCAAAGTGTGTTGCTTAGTTTTTACACATTTGGTGATTTTCTTCCCTTTGTGTTAACAATTTCTAGTTTTAAGTTCACTGTGGTCAGAAAACATCCTCTGTATGACCTTATTTCTTTTACATTTTTTGTTTTGAGATTTGTTTTATGGACATAATGTGGGCCATTTAGGAATGTGTTCTGTGGGTACTTGAAAAGAATATAGTCTGCTTTTGGTGGGTGGAATGTTCCATAAATGTTGATTGGATTCTGTTGGTTGATGTCATCAGTGCTATTAATTTCATGATTTTCTGCTGCTGCTGCTGCTGCTGCTAAGTCGCTTCAGTCGTGTCCGACTCTGTGCGACCCCAAAGACGGCAGCCCACCAGGCTCCCCCATCCCTGGGATTCTCCAGGCAAGAACACTGGAGTGGGTTGCCATTTCCTTCTCCAATGCATGAAAGTGAAAAGTGAAAGTGAAGTTGCTCAGTTGTGTCCAACTCTTAGCAACCCCATGGACTGCAGCAGCCTACCAGGCTCCTCTGTCCATGGGATTTTCCAGGCAAAAGTACTGGAGTAGGGTGCTATTGCCTTCTCCCATGATTTTCTAGTTGGTACGTATTTCAACAATTCTTGAAAGATGTTGAAGTTTCTAACTAAAATTGTGAATAATTCTATTCTCCTTTCAATTCTATTAATTTTCCCCTCACAGAATTTAAAGCTCTATTGTTTAATACATGTACATTTAGGAGTACCGTGTTTTCTTATCTATCTTTTAGTATAGATATCTATCTATAGATATAGATATCTATAGATCACTATCTTTTAGTGATATTTCTGTTGCTTTGAAAGCTACCATAACTGATATTAATATAACCACTCTCACTTTGCTTTCCATTTACATGATATATCTTTTTTTATTCATTTACTTCTAACCTGCTTATCAGAGAAGGTGATGGCACCCCATTCCAGTACTCTTGCTTGGAAAATCCCATGGATGGAGGAGCCTGGTAGGCTGCAGTCTATGGGGTTGTGAAGAGTTGGACACGACTGAGCGACTTCACTTTCCCTTTTCACTTTCCTGCATTGGAGAAGGAAATGGCAACCCACTCCAGCGTTCTTGCCTGGAGAATCCTAGGGACGGGGGAGCCTGGTGGGCTGCCGTCTATGGGGTTGCACAGAGTCAGGCACGACTGAAGCTACTTAGCAGCAGCAGCAAAAGCAACCTGCTTATATCATTATATTTGAAGTGAGTATCTCATAGACTACATATACTTTCATCATGTTTTTTTTATCTACTCTGCTTATCTGCATCTTGTGATTGGTATATTTAGAATATTTACATTTAAAGTTATTATTGGGAGGGGGGTTCAGGATTGGGAACACATGTACACCCGTGGTGGATTCATGTTGATGTATGGCAAAACCAATACAATATTGTAAAGTAATTAGCCTCCAATTAAAATAAATAAATTAATTTAAATTTAAAAAAAGTTATTATTGGTATGTTAGCACTTAAGCCTGCCATTTAAATATTTGTTTTCTGCCTCTTCTGTTTAAATATTTCTTTTTCCTACTCTTTCTTATGGCTTGCTAAAACATCAAAAAAAAATTCCATTTTGTTTCTTCTACAGTTTTTTTCACTGTATCCTTTTATATAATTTTTTAAAGGGTTGCTCTAGGTACTACATTGGGTTTCCCTGGTGGCTCAATCAGTAAAGAATCTGCTTGCAATGCAGGAGACCTGGGTTCGATCCCTGAGTTGGGAAGATCCCCTGGAGAAGGGCATGGCAACCCACTCCAGCGTTCGTCCCTGGAGAAACTCCATGGACAGAGGAGCCTGGCAGGCTGCAATCCATGAGGTCACAAAGAATTGGACATGACTAAGCGACTAAGAACAGCACAACACTGGTACTACAATATATATATAATTTAACACAGAAAACTGGTGTTGAGATGTTTATTAGCTTGAATGAAATTTTAAAACTTTATTTCCCTTTGTGTTTCCTTAAATTCTATTTTTATAATTGTTCTAAACATTTCCTCTTCACAAATATTAGATTTGTGACAGTCCCACTGATTCATAGGGCTCTGTTAATCTTTTTTTATCCACTATGTATATTCTTTCTGTTTTTCAAAAACAGACCTTTCAAGGTCTTTTTTTTTTTTTCTTGCCTTGCATATAATTTCCAAAATTTTATCTTGGTATATACTTAGTAGAAGGAATAGGGGAAAACATATCTATTCCATCTTTTTAAAAATAGAAGCTTATTCCATCTTTTCAGAAGTAGAAGCTTACTCCATTTTTGATAGTTATTATTATGATTACTTAGTTTAGTAAATTATACAAGAAAGCAATGTGTTTGGGGGATTAATTGATCTGTAAAACTAAAATTGATTGAAATAATTGTTATCAAACTAGGTATGGATGAGAAGAAATATTGAAGGTTTCTGAATTGAGATTTGAGTTTCAAATGTTTCCAGAGTTCTCACTCCATTCTAAGAAAACCAGAATCAGAAATCATAGCAATTCCATTACTGGCATGGCTTATAAAGGTTAGATGGCACAAATTAGTTGATATGTACTTCACTCCCTCTTAAATGCCATAACTGTACATCAAAAGACTGACAAATTAATGTGCATTTATATGCAAACCTAAAATATAATATTTATGATTATTTTTAATACTCTAACTTTTGAAATCTTTATTGGGAAGGATAAGAGAGATAAGCATACTGCTTGAATTTGATTTCCTACTTTTAAATATACTCTTTCCAATTAGCTGGATTAGAAATTTTAAGTTGTTTCTTAGAAGGCTTAATTTTGTTCTTTGATTTTTTTTTGTACAAGACCTAGATTATTACTGACTGAACTCTAAACGGCTTTGACAGTAACAGAAAAATCTACCTGAAGAGCAGTTCTAATTTAATCTCAAGCTTTTATAACTTATTTTTTAAAGTACGTATTTTATAAAATTCCATCTTTACTATGCATGTACATACACACACATTCAAACATGAATATGCTTCATAAAACAAAGCTAGCTATATCCTTGCACCTGCAACTTCTGGGTGGCAATAACTTGAATTAAATTGAAACTCCTGTGATGGAGATGTTAATTTCTCTATTCTCTTTGGATAGTGGAACAGATGCTATCCTAAACTTCAAAGGGATTTGACTACTTTCTGAGTTTCGTTAATGAACAACAACTTTTCACAGCCCGGGTTTAAAAAAAAACTAACAAAATATACAAAGGAGAAAGATCACTGAAGAATTCATCAGCCTTTTCCTTCTGAAATATTTTTTAGGGGTAGAAAGGAAGTCAAACTCAAAACATTTGATCTTTCCCAGGAAACTGAAATGCACTGTATTTATTGCTTTTCAAATCTGACAGTTCATCCTGTGGCCTCCTGCGTGCAGAAGTTACTTCGGTGGTGTCCAACCCCATAGACTGTAGCGTGCCAGGCTCCTCTGTCCATGGGATTCTCCAAGCAAGAATTCTGAAGTGAGTTGCCATATCCTCTTTCAGCGGATCTTCCCAATCCAGAGATCCAATCCATGTCTCAGGTCTCCTGCATTAGCAGGCAGGTTCTTTACCACTAGCACCACCTAGGCCTGTAACCTCACATCATGGTAAACCACCCAGTCCTACCAGGAGGAGATGGGCTTTGGGAAATAATTGTTAAAGAACTTGATTTTTAAGAGAGAGAGAGAGCACAATTGGTGGTAAGTATTTTCATTTTTGTCCTTCACTGGACTTCCCTGGTGGCTCAGATGGTAAAGAGTCTGCCTGCAATGCAGGAGATCCAGGTTTGATTCCTGGGTTGGGAAGATCCCCTGGAGGACATGGCAACTCACTTCAGTATCCTTGCCTGGAGAATTCCAGGGACAGAGGAGCCTGGTGGGCTATAGTCCATGGGGTCACACTGAGTAACTATCACTTTCACTTTTTTTTCACTTTGATTTAAAAAGAGAGAGAGAACCCAATTGGTGATAAATATTTTCATTTTTGTTCTTTGCTGTTTAGCTCAGGTAATGCACTGCTGTGTGGCCAGGAGACTTGGTTCTAGGACCTTCTGTGTTGTTAACTGGTATAAGATAACAGATAATGATGGATTCTGACAGTTTATTTCTTATGAATCAGGTAGTGACCTTAGCATTTTGTGGTTGTTGTCATTTAGTCACTAAGTGTATCTGACTCTTTGTGACTCCGTGGACTGTAGCCCACCAGGCTCCTCTGTCCATGGGATTTCCCAGGCAAAAACACTGGAGTGGGCTGCCATTTCCTTCTCTAGGGATCTTCTCAGCCTAGGGATTGATCCTGCATCTTCTGCTCGGCAATCACATCTTTTACCGCTGAGCCACCTGAGAAGCCCTCAGCATTTTAAATATGTTAAGTTATTGCATCTCTTTATCAACCCTACACATAGACATTATTATCGTACCTTTTTTTTTTTTTTTTTTTGGTAGTGTCACATGTCATGTGGGATCTTAGTTCCTCCAACAGGGATTAAACCCCTGCCCCTTGCAATGAAAGGCAGAGTCTTAACCACTGGCTACTAAGTCGATTCAGTCGTGTCCGACTCTGTACGACCCCATAGACGGCAGCCCACCAGGCTCCCTGGTCCCTGGGATTCTCCAGGCAAGAATGCTGGAGTGGGTTGCCATTTCTTTCTCCAATGCATGAAAGTGAAACATGAAAGTGAAGTCGCTCAGTCGAGTCCGACTCTTAGCGACCCCATGGACTGCAGCTGGACTACCAGGGAAATCCCTCATTGTCATTTTACAGGTACTTAAAAAGGCACAGAAGGTTTAAACAACTTGCCTAAAGTCACAGAGCAAGTAAGAAAGCAGTGGAGGCAAGATTCAACTAGGCATTCTGCCCCTAAAGGCCATTTCTCTGAAACACCCAGCTCTGTCTCCACAACTCTATTAACATCCCATCAACTCTCTAAGATCTGGCTTTCTAATTTTTGAAAGGAGAATAAAAATGCACATTTTAATTTACTTGATGTTGCAACTTCATCAAATTTGGCATTCAACAGGGACTTTAACGGTTACATAGGCCAAATTAACACGCTGTAACTAAAGAAATTAAGTCTAGAAATTAAGCAATTTAGGGTCACACAATTAGTGACAGATCTGGAACTTGGTCCTTTGAGCCAATCCTTATTGAATGTCGAACACATCTAATGAGGATACACATCCTAATAGGATCGAACATGACAGCCCACATTTCATACTTTGAAAACTAATAGTAAACACATTAATTTATCACTTTGATATTAGGTACTATGATAGATCATCAACTCAATGGACATGAGTTTTTGCAGACTTAAGGAGATAGTGAAGGACAGGGAAGCCTGGCGTGCTGCAGTCCTTGGGGTGCAAAGAGCTGGACTTGACTGAGCGACTGCACAACAACTATAATAGAGGTATATGAGAGAGTACCACACAAAACTGAGGACAGTATAGGTAACATTTTTAGGATTGTGTGGGAAAATAAAACTGAAAAAAAAAGAAAAAGAGGAGACAACTTTTGAACTGATTCTTGAAGGATAAGGAGGAGTTGCTTTGAAGACAAAGAAGAAGGTTCATTGAGGCTGAGGAACATGTTTGTTCAGGTTACCAATTCAAAAAGCACACTCAAAGAAAGGAGATTTCCTTGTTGGTAAACTTCAGGCCATCTGAGCTCCAACTGGAAGTTATGTGACTAGTGTAAGACCACAAATGTCTTTGGCCAATTAGAATCTCTAGCCTTTTAAGTGGGTTTACCAGGTAAATCGCGGAGAAGGCAATGGCAAGCCACTCCAGTACTCTTGCCTAGAAAATCCCATGGATGGAGGAGCCTGGTAGGCTGCAGTCCATGGGGTCGCTACGAGTCAGACACGACTGAGCGACTTCACTTTCACTTTTCACTTTCATGCATTGGAGAAGGAAATGGCAACCCACTCCAGTGTTCTTACCTGGAGAATCCCAGGGACGGTAGAGCCTGGTGGGCTGCCGTCTATGGGGTCGCACAGAGTCGGACACGACTGAAGCGACTTAGCAGCAGCAGCAGCAACACCCAGTAGCTCAGAAGTAATCTGCTTGCAATACAGGAGACACAGGAGGCACAGGTTTAATCTGTGGGTCAGTAAATTCCCCTGGTAGAAGAAATGGCCCTTTAAGTATCAAAATCAAGAGAATGTTTTGGTCAGCTGGAGTTTCAGAAACATAAAGATTTATGTTCAGAAACACAAATATAAAGGCTCTAGTGCCCAGGTTTCCCAGCTCTCAGTTGTGAGAAGCTAATTTTAATTCTTTCTTTGGTTTCTTCTAAACAAAGTGGGACTAAAGACAGGATCTTTTTTCTTATCTTCATGTCATCATGGCCTGATACAGTAGCTGAAACTGAGTAAAGTTTATTTAACAATAAAAAGAAATTTTTGTTGTGGATTTATAGATGTCAGGCACTATACTCAGAATTACATGTACATTTTCTGTTTCAATCCCCACATCTGAACTATGAGAGAATAATTGAGATTGGATCAGAGAACTGGAAGCTTAGTGAGACTAAGGACCCCCCGATGACACAGGGGCACAGACTTTGTGCAATCCCCCTGCCTTCAAAACCTGCAGCATTTTCAAAGTGTAATGAATTCATTTACAATAATTTGCATGATTTAATGTGTTTCATAATTTCCCCAATGCAAAATGTACCTCATGAGAACTGATACGTAACTTTTAAAATAGTACTTTGCATAGAATGAATAAAAGTGTTTGTTTGTTTTAAAGACAAAAATCAAGAAGAGGTTGCTATGCTTTTCAAGAAAAAATTAAAATCTGACCTCAGTGTTCACTGAGATATTTTTAATGTACAAATACTTTTTAGAAGTGTAATAGAAGAGCATTCTTCTACTTTCTTTTAGAAATCATTAAGCATTTTCTTTTTAAATATAGCTTATACAGAAAATGATTATCATATGAAAAGCACTTTTTAAAAAGCCCTTTAAAAAACTGTTAAGTGTGTGTAAACTCAAACACATGTGAACAATTGCAGCCTTCTTTCATTCTGCTTGCTTTCAAACCCAAACCTATGGAGAAGACTAGGCTCTCCCAGAAGACACTTTCAGAATTAAAAGCATCCAGAGAGTTGGGGAGTTCATACATATTCCAGTCAGCCTGTTGATTAAACCAGCCCTAGGGCTCAATTCATCAGGCTGACTCTTTCTAAAAGAAAAGGATAGAAACTCTACAAAATAATTAGCTGGGGATAGATTCTAGGTGCTGATTTGCATGTCTCTACAGTACTGCCTCTAAATCTCTTATAATCACTCTTAAGGCAGCCCCACCCCACTCAATTCTGTTTGCTGTTTTAATTGAGAATCCCGAGAAACTAAATTAACAATACAATTCCCGAAAGAGGTAATTAGAGTAAATTGTGTATTTGTTTATTTTCTTTTTGGCCATGTGGCATGTGGTATCTTAGTTCTCCAGCTGGGGTTCAAACACATGCTCCCTGTATTGGAAGCATAGCATTTTAACCACTGGGCCACCAGGGAAGTCCTTGCGGAAACTGTGACGTTAACCAGGACTTGAGAAGCAGCAGAGGCAAATGACCTCACAAACTGCCATCAGTTTGATTCCAAATCAGTCAAATCAGATTGATTCCAATTAAATCAATCCAGTGGGATCTTACCACACAGGACAGAGGCCCGCCATGTTCCCTATGCTGTTGTTGTTCAGTGGATAATTCATATTGACTCTAAAGTTTCCTATACTGGGAGATAAAAAATGAAGGTGACTCTGCTGGAAGGATGTTTATAATCTAATAGAAAGTGAAAGTGAAGTCGCTCAGTCGTGTCCGACTCTTTGCGACCCCATGGACTGTAGCCTACCAGGCTCCTCTGTCCATGGGATTTTCCAGGCAAGAGTACTGGAGTGGATTGCCGTTTCCTTCTCCAGGGGAATCTTCCCGACCCAGGGATCGAACCCAGGTCTCCTGCATTGTAGACAGACGCTTTACCACCTGAACCACCTAGAGATAAACCATAAAAACCAATCAGGTCATTCTATGCAGTGCTGCAGACAGGTTTCCATGGATTAACAGAGGCCAGAGAGGCATGTACTCTACTGTATTTGAAAGGAAGAGAAAAGGGGAACTGTGGAAGGCAGATAGGGGTGTCGGGAAAGTGCGTAATTTTCTCGGTTCAGTCTTGCTGCAACAAAGATTTGAAATAGCAGACCAGTGTTAAAGCTACAGCTCCGTTAGAGCTCAGAGTTTTATTTGGTAAACAAAGGATAGTACACCCCAGATCCCGAAGAAAAGGCCTCAGCGTGGCTTGGCTCCCTCTTTTTAAACTTTATGCCTCCTCGCCCCAACCCCCCTGCAGCCTGCCCTATGCAGATTAGGGCTAGTACCTATCATGGATCAGGAAGGGGGACGGGTTTGTTTCATCTGAGGTTCTCACTCCAGTCTGCAGATTTTTGCTTTGTTCCCTTTTCTCTGGCTTTTCTTCCCTTCTTTGCCTGTGTTTTAGCAGCAGACATTTTGGACTCCCTTTTCTATTCTAACAGGGGGATCCAAGAAGATGTCATAGAGATCTCTGGATTCAGTTTGTGCCTTAAAAGGAAGGTACAATTTCTGAAGGCTGGAAAGGAAGAGGCATTCAAAAGGGAATGAAGTATGTGAAAAAGATACTGTAATCACAGTGCGAAGGATGCAGAGAGTGGTTTGACTAGGGTGCCCTTAAATCAGAGTCAGGATCACAGGACCCTTGCTCATTCAGCAATTAGTCTACAGGTTAAAAATATCAAATTACTCACACATTTTTTTCTGCCAGTTATTTTATTTCCATGTGATATTTTAATAGCTATTTACAAATGCAGGTGTGCTAAGTCTCTTCAATCATGTCCTACTCTTTGTGATCCTATGGACTGTAGCCTTCCAGGCTCCTCTGTCCATAGGATTCTCCAGGCAAGAATACTGAGTGGGTTGCCAGACCCTTCTCCAGGGAATCTTCCTGAACCAGGGATCAAACGCATGTCTCATTATGTCTCCAGCACTGAAGGCTGGTTCTTTACAACTAGCGCCATCCAGGAATGGTGCTACTGGTAGGATTTATGTATAGCTATCAATAACCATGCAGAATGTATTGCACACTTAATATATACATTCTTCATTTTATCCCCAACAGAACACTGAGGAAAGCATTAATGTTATCTCCATTTTCCAGAGGAGGGAACAGAGCTGAAAAAGGTCAAGTAACTTGCCTCAAGTCCAAGGCAGCAAAAAGTTTGGATCACACATCCGGATCCTAGATCCACAAGCTTGACTCCTGATACACACTGAACGCCCACGACACGCCAAGATGTTTGGCCAGCACGGAATTATACACGAGGGCAAGAATGACGCAGTCCATCTTCTCTGGGACGTCTTCTTATTCCTCAAAAAATTTTAGCAGTTTAGTTTAGATAGAACAATAAAGCCACTAATAAAAAACCAGTTATAAAAGGTCCCCTTTACTCTTCGATGCAGCTACCTGTAATTAAGTAGTTAAAAACGAGAGGAAGGAAGAAAAAGAAGGGAGCAGAGGAAAAAGGCAAAGATATTTATAGCCTTGCTCACCCCAAGGGTAGGGTGAGCAAACGAGACTGGTAGGATTGTAGTATTTATGATGTGACCTCTTGGAGGATAAAGAAGCACAGGTATTATTATTATTTTTTAATATACATTTATTTATTTTAATTGGAGGCTAATTACTTTACAATATTGTATTGGTTTTTCCATACATCAACATGAATCTGCCACGGGTGTACACGTGTTCCCCATCCTGAACCCCCCTCCCACCTCCCTCCCGATACCATCCCTCTGGGTCATCCCAGTGCACCAGCCCTGAGCATCCTGTATCCTGCATCAAACCTGGACTGGCAATTCATTTCACATATGATACATGTTTCATTGCCATTCTCCCAAATCATCCCACCCTCACCCTCTCCCACAGAGTTCAAAAGACTGTTTTATATGTCTGTGTCTCGCATACAAGGTTATCGTTACCATCTTTCTAAATTCCATATATATGTGTTAGTATACTGTATTGGTGTTTTTCTTTCTGGCTTACTTCACTCTGTATAATAGGCTCCACTTTCATCCACCTCATTAGAACTGATTCAAATGTATTCTTTTTAATGGCTGAGTAATACTCCATTGTATATATGTACCACAGCTTTCTTATCCATTCATCTGCTGATGGACATCTAGGTTGCTTCCATGTCCTGGCTATTGTAAACAGTGCTGCGATGAACATTGGGGTACACGTGTCTCTTTCAATTCTGGTTTCCTCAGTGTGTATGCCCAGCAGTGGAACTGCTGGGTCATAAGGCAGTTCTATTTCCAGTTTTTTAAGGAATCTCCACACTGTTCTCCATAGTGGCTGTACTAGTTTGCATTCCCACCAACAGTGTAAGAGGGTTCCCTTTTCTCCACACCCTCTCCAGCATTTATTGTTTGTAGACTTTTGGATCACAGCCATTCTGACTGGTGTGAAATGGTACCTCATAGTGCTTTTGATTTGCATTTCTCCGATAATGAGTGATGTTGAGCATCTTTTCATGTGTTTGTTAGCCATCCGTATGTCTTCTTTGGAGAAATGTCTGTTTAGTTCTTTGGCCCATTTTTTGATTGGGTTGTTTATTTTTCTAGAATTGAGCTGCATGTGCTGCTTGCATATTTTTGAGATTATTTGTCAGTTGCTTCATTTGCTATTATTTTTGCCAATTCTGAAGGCTGTCTTTTCACCTTGCTTATAGTTTCCTTTGTTGTGCAGAAGCTTTTAAGTTTAATTAGGTCCCATTTGTTTATTTTTGCTTCAATTTCCAATATTCTGGGAGGTGGGTCATAGAAGATCCTGCTGTGATGTATGTCAGAGAATGTTTTGCCTATGTTCTTCTCTAGGAGTTTTATAGTTTCTGGTCTTACATTTAGATCTTTAATCCATTTTGAGTTAATTTTTGTGTATAGTGTTAGAAAGTGTTCTAGTTTCATTCTTTTACAAGTGGTTGACCAGTTTTCCCAGCACCACTTGTTAAAGAGATTGTCTTTTCTCCATTGTATATTTTTGCCTCCTTTGTCAAAGATAAGGTGTCCATAGGTGCATGGATTTATCTCTGGACTTTCTATTTTGTTCCATTGATCTATATTTCTGTCTTGGTGCCAGTACCATACTGTCTTGATGACTGTGGAGAAGCACACATGTTAAATACATAATATACTGCAAGCTACATGTTTTAACATGCATTAGCTCATATAATTCTCACAACAAACTTGTGAAGTAGGTACAATGATCCCATTTTGTATGTGAAGAAGTTACAAGGTTTGACTGGTAGTTTAAGACCACATTAACATGAAACCTTGAAGTCTGACATGACCATACTCCATCCCTCCCCTTAACTGGCAACCTCTCAGTTCAGACCTTCTCATGCAGATTACAAATGAGTATTAGAAACCATGGCAACCCCCAGAAACATTCAGAACACAACAAACGTATGTGGGGTGGAAGTGTGTCTAGGAAAATGGCATCATTCAGGACAAGAAGGCTTAAGGGGCACTTCCTTGGAGGATTCAAGAGTTAAAGTGGAAACTTGAATATGATCCCCCAGATGGAAAAGCCAGGATTTCTTATAAACAGAAAAGTTTTTCTGAAAAGTTGGCAATGAATAGTTTGACTACTGTAGAGATACGATTCAATGAGCTACCCTCTCAACTTCAAGTTGGCTATTTGTCTTCCTGATATTTAATAATGACAATGATAATAATAGGAACTATGTATGGAAGACAAATGGTGCCAGACACCATGTTGGGTCCTTTCCATACATTATCTGGAATCCTTTTGTCAAACCTGCAAAGTGAGAATTATTTCTGTTTTATAAATGAAAAAGCTGTGGCTCAGAGAGTTTAGGTAACTTGTCCAGTTTACTGAAGATGAATAGACCAAGGATTAAACCCTCACTCTTCCCATTAGACTATCATCGTACGTGCATTCAGTTCAATTCAGTTCAGTCGCTCAGTCGTGTCTGACTCTTTGCGGCCCCATGAACTGCAGCACGCCAGGCCTCCCTGTCCGTTACCAACTCCTGGAGTTCACTCAGACTCATGTCCATCGAGTCAGTGATGCCATCCAGCCATCTCATCCTCTGTCATCCCCTTCTCCTCTTGCCCCCAATCCCTCCCAGCATCAGAGTCTTTTCCAATGAGTCAACTCTTCACGTCAGGTGGCCAAAGTACTGGAGTTTCAGCTTTAGCATCATTCCTTCCAAAGAAATCCCAGGGCTGATCTCCTTCAGGATGGACTGGTTGGATCTCCTTGCAGTCCAAGGGACTCTCAAGAGTCTTCTCCAACACCACAGTTCAAAAGCATCAATTCTTCAGTGCTCAGCCTTCTTCACAGTCCAACTCTCACATCCATACATGACCACTGGAAAAACCATAACCTTGACTAGATGGATCTTTGTTGGCAAAGTAATGTCTCTGCTTTTGAATATGCTATCTAGGTTGGTCATAAGTTTCCTTCCAAGAAGTAAGCGTCTTTTAATTTCATGGCTGCAATCACCATCTGCAGTGATTTTGTAGCCCCCCAAAATAAAGTCTGACACTGTTTCCACTGTTTCCCATCTATTTCCCATGAAGTGATGGGACTGGATGCCATGATCTTCGTTTTCTGAATGTTGAGCTTTAAGCCAACTTTTTCACTCTCCTCTTTCACTTTCATCAAGAGGCTTTTAGTTCCTCTTCACTTTCTGCCATAAGGGTGATGTCACCTGCATATCTGAGGTTATTGATATTTCTCCCGGCAATCTTGATTCCAGCTTGTGCTTCTTCCAGTCCAGCGTTTCTCATGATGTACTCTGAATATAAGTTAAATAAGCAGGGTGACAATGTACATTAGACACCATTATTTTCTTTTATCATAGATAACTCAGTGGACCACACTGAGCAGATGAAATTCTAGTCAAAAGCAAATAAATTTTGTTTCAGTTAACATGCAGCTATAGATACTTAAGGGTTTCCCTGGTGGCTCATACAGTAAAGAATTCACCTGTAATACAGGATACATGGGTTCAGTCCCTGGGTTGGGAAGATCCCCTAGGGAAGGGAATGGCTACCCACTCCAATATTCTTGCCTAGAGAATTCTCTGAACAGAGGAGCCTGGTGGCCTACAGTCCATGGGGTTATAAAGATTCGACATGACTGAGCAATGAACACATAGGTGTTTAAGATGGCAATAAACTGAGTTTACTGAGATACTGAGATGGGTGTTCAATCTCTATCGTTGTACTGTTTATGAACACATCATTGTACTTGGACTAAGTCGGTTTTAAGAAAATATATTTACATTTATTTGGCTATACCAGGTCTTCATTGTGGCATGTGGGACCTTTAGCTGGAGCATGCAAACTTTTTAGTTGCCAAATATGGGATCTAGTTCCCCAATCAGGGATCAAACCTGGGTTCCCTGCACTGGGAGCACTGAGTCTTAGCCACTGGCCCACCAAGTCCCTGGACTAGGTTTCAAACCTTGGACTTTATCTCTCTATGTCTTAGTTTCATTGTCTATAACACAAGAGTGGGGGATTCAAAATCTAAGCTTTGTCATGACTCCGATGCTCTGGACTCTTAGCTGTCATATTCCACTTCCCACAGGACTGACAATCTCAACTTGATAGTTCTGGATTTCAGGTTCTGGAACTGTGATTTCTGTAGACCTAAGTAAATAATGAAGCATTTTCCTGTTTGCATGGTAGTTTTTCTCCTTCCTCCCTGAGGCACTCTGCTTAAAGCACTTCTCTCAGACTGAAGAGATGAAGGAAAAGCTCCTGATTATCTTTAAGTTACCTAACGTCATGAGCTTATCCATTTGTCCTGTTTGATAGTTGACTGTCCTAAACAGTAAGTTGTATCTTGTGGCTTTATAGCTGTCTCACAAATCATCACATCTGAAAACTGGAAACAGAACAGAGAAAATTATCTCCTTTCCCTAAGAGATAAGAGAAAGTTCTAAGAAGCCCATCTGTTGGAGAGCAGTTAAGAGCGCATCTGAAGGATCTTCGGAAATCCACATTCCATCACGACTCTTCAGATCTACCAGGCTAAATCTGAATTGGGGTGCAGTCTGCTTTCTCTCCTTCACACCCAACTGATAATGCAGAGATGCCCGAGCTGAAGCAACTGGCGGCATGCCTATATCAGGCTGTCTAGAATTGTGGAGTGGAAAGGGGCCATTCAGAGGGTCAAGATACAGTTAGGTTCAAGCTGGACCAGGTCTTTGACCAGATTCAGACTCAGTCACTGTCTGGATGTGGCAGCCAAGTTTCCATCACCTGTGCTGTAATTAACATGAGCACAGACAGTCATTTCTTAGTAAGAGAATATAAAAGCAAGCAGGAAGGTAAACTAGCTGTTAGAGCTTGGGTTTCATTTCTGGGAAAATCAGTAGTCATCTCACAGAGTCATTCTTCCTTTGTATAATCTCAAACCAGTTAAATAGAATGAAATAAGAGAATGTATGTTAGCAGCTGCTCTCAAATTTCCCCTGGCTGTCAGGATTTGTCTTAATTTGAGTTTTAGACTCTGTAAAAGTAGCAGTTGCCATGTTCAACTTTCCATAACCCCATAAATCCGGAAATAGCTAATGTGATTCATCTGGGAATCAGTTATGGCAATAATCTGCATCCGAATGTTGGTTTTATAGTATACCTATTCCAAGAGCTGAAGGAGATCAGTCCTGGGATTTCTTTGGAAGGAATGATGCTAAAGCTGAAACTCCAGTACTTTGGCCACCTCATGCGAAGAGTTGACTCATTGGAAAAGACTCTGATGCTGGGAGGGATTGGGGGCAAGAGGAGAAGGGGAAGACAGAGGATGAGATGGCTGGATGGCATCACTGACTCAATGGATGTGAGTCTGAGTGAACTCCGGGAGTTGGTGATGGACAGGGAGGCCTGGCGTGCTGCTATTCACGGGGTCGCAAAGAGTTGGACACGACTGAGCGACTGATCTGATCTGATCTATTCCAAGAGCTGTGTTCTGTGAAAGGATACAAGTCATGATCTCCACAACCCTGAGTCACTACCCCTTACCTACATAAAGCCTACAGTCAATCCTGATTTTGAACTTGGCTTGTCATTTATGTCTTTAGCCAATTTGGACCTCTAGGGTGGGAGCGAGGGTGGACATGAGGGAAGGGAAGAAGGTCTGTTTATTGACATGACTAAAAAGTGGATCAGCTATTAGTAAGAAGACTTTTGAAGGATTACAAAATTACAACTGTTTCAACAAATTATTAATGTAAGCTGCCTTTGTGATATAAAGCCTGAGGTATTTTTTATGATGATAAAAGCTGACACAATTTCCCCCACTTCCTCCTGAAAAACTTCATCATTTTAATCTCAATTCACCAAAAATATTATCGAAGATCTGCTATATAAAAGTCCCCTTTCAGGAGTTATAGACACAAAGAAGACAGAGTGCTGGCTCTCCCAGGGCTCACAGTCCAGTGGGAACACAGATATTGATCTCCAGTGGGCTGTGCCTGCAGAGACTTGGAGGATTTCAGTTTCCAGCCAGAGATTAAAGTCAGGCAGTAGCCATGAGAGCACTGAAGCCTAATGACTAGACCAGTGGCCTAGGTCCTGGCCTTTTGGCTTTGCAGAAATGAATTCTCACAAAGACGGAAAGTAGTGAAACAAGTAAAGTGACTTTTAGGAGGGAAAAGGGTATGTGAGGCTAGACACAGGGTGGACTCAGAGAGAGAGAGCTGTGCCTTTGTGGTAGTTGGAATATGGGTCATTTTTTTCTTTTCTTTTTTCTTTTTTTCTATTCTATTCATTTATTTGGCTGCACCAGGTCTCAGTTTGGGCACATGGGCTCTTTTAGTTGTGGCATATGGGAATCTAGTTCCCTGACCAGGGATCGAACCTAGGCCCCTGCATTGAACGCATGGAATCTTAGCCACTGGACCCCCAGGAAAGTCCCGGAATGTGGGTCATCTCTTACAGGTTTCCTTTGGCCAGTCTTCTTGCTTTGCCTGACTCTGAGTCCATATTTAGTTTATCTCAGGGTCCTCTCATGTGTGAATGCATTACTTAGCCAAGATGGATTCCAGCAAAAAGGTCTGTGGGTAAGTGGACATCACTCCCTTTGGGCCTGCAAGGAGCCTTTCTGCATGTGTATAGTCGGGAAGGTCTCCTTGATCTCAAGAATGAGAAATACATGGTCTCCATCTTTTATTTATAGGACTGGGTTTAACTCCTCCTCCTCTTCATTTTGGAGTATCTGTCCACAGGGGATAAACTCCAGCTGTTCAGCCTGGGGCCCATCTATCTCCTGCCTTAACATGTAATTCTAAGTCAGGCCACACTGGAATGGGTGCAGAAGTCATTTCATCTCATCATCTTTCTCTGGCCTCCTAAATGTGAGCCTAAGACCCCTCATCTGAACACCTATTACATACTGTACTTGTGGCAAAGAATGTCCATCACTAACCAATATACAGCTTCTTCTTAGTAACAGATTCCTGACTTTATCTGAGATAACACTGTACACACTAGAATAATGCATTTCCCATCATCCTTTGCAGCTGGATGTGTCCATATGATTAATTCTGGGCCAATAAAATGTGAATGAAAGTACTTTGTGGCACTTCTAGAAACTTGCTTAAAGGAAGCCAACTCAACTAGGAGAAGCACTCTTTCACTTCCCTTCATAAGACAACCTAGAAGGCAGATGTGTTGGCTATACATTCAAGAACTGTCTTAGACTGGAATTGCTTGGCTTACCATTGGTTAGGCCTCTGTGCTTTCATTACTGACGGCACAGGTTCAGTTCCTGGTTGGGGAACTAGGATCTTTCAAGCTGTGGGGCACAGTCAGTCAGTTCAGTTGCTCAGTTGTGTCTGACTCTTTGCAACCCCATGAATCGCAGCACACCAGGTCTCCCTGTCCATCACCAACTCCTGGAGTTCACTCAGACCCACGTCCATCAAGTCAGTGATGCCATCCAGCCATCTCATCCTCTGTCATCCCCTTCTCCTCCTGCCCCCAAGCCCTCCCAGCATCAGAGTCTTTTCCAATGAGTCAACTCTTCGCATGAGGTGGCCAAAGTACTGGAGTTTCAGCTTTAGCATTATTCCCTCCAAAGAAATCCCAGGGCTGATCTCCTTCAGAATGGACTGGTTGGATCTCCTTGCAGTCCAAGGGACTCTCAAGAGTCTTCTCCAACACCACAGTTCAAAAGCATCAATTCTTCGGTGCAAAGCTTTCTTCACAGCATAGCCTCCCCCCCACCCCCCAAAAAATAAATAATAATCCTTCTGTAAAAAAAAAGAGAACTATCTTGGAGCATAAGTTAACCCTGAGGCTGAAAGCCATGTACTAAGGAGAGCAGAGCAGAAAAACAGGAGGTTGGATCCCTGAAAACTTGTCAGAGATGCCATAACAACCAGGATTTTTTTTTTTTTACATGAGAGAGAAATAAATTTATGTCTTTAAAAAGCTACATTGGCTTTTCTCTTAAATATAAGCATTACTTCATGGCAAATAGATGGGAGACAGTGGAAATAAACTGACTTTATTTTTCTGGGCTCCAAAATCACTGCGGATGGTGAGTGCAGCCATGAAATTAAAGAATGCTTGCTCCTTGGAAGGAAAGTTATGACCAACCTAGACAGCATATTAAAAAGCAGAGATGTTACTTTGCCAACAAAGGTCCGCCTAGTCAAGGCTATGGTTTTTCCAGTAGTCATGTATGGATGTGAGAGTTAGACTCTAAAGAAAGCTGAGCACCAAAGAATTGATGCTTTTGAGCTGTGGTGTTGGAGAAGACTCTTGAGAGTCCCTTGGACTGCAAGGAGATCCAACCAGTCTATCCTAAAGGAGATCAGTCCTGAGTGTTCATGGGAGGGACTGATGTTGAAGCTGAAACTCCAATACTTTGGCCACCTCATGTGGAAAGCTGACTCATTTGAAAAGACACTGATGCTGGGAAAGATTGAGGGCAGGAGAAGGGGACGACGGAGGATGAGATGGTTGGATGGTATCACTGACACAATGGACATGGGTTTAGGTGGACTCCGGGAGTTGGTCATGGACAGGGAGGCCTGAAGTGCTATGGTTCATGGGGTCGCAAAGTGTCGGACACGACTGAGTGACTGAAATGAACTGAACTGAATCATGACTAATACAACTGATATAAAATTTGACACAATACTGTAACTGCTTATTTAGTTTTCTGATTTTCTACTTATACATACAAATTTCAATTTTCTTAATGAAACAGACCTTGCAAATTTAGTCTTCTTTGTAAAAAATGTGTGGATTAAATTGAAAGCTTTTTCAATTAGATTGAATAAACTTTATAAATTGAAAGATTTATAGACTTATGAAAAATTGGAAAAGGGATTTAAGACCATGACAGGAGTCAAGCATGAACCTAAGGTGTTTAGCCTGAACAACTGAAAGGATGAGTCAAGGCAGGTTTGTGAGAGAAGATCCAGGGTTTGGTCCTGAATATATTAAGTTTCAGCTGCATATATAAATTTGGGAGTTGTCAGCAAATAATGGCAATTAAAGCCATAAAACTTGATGAGCTCTTATAAGAATTAATGCAGAGGGAACAGAAATAATCATAGGATTAAGCCTAAAGCATTCAATGTTTAGAAATCTACAAGATAAGGATAATTTTTTAAAATGTAACCAAGAATAGTCACAAAGTTGAGAGAAAAACCAAGAGAGTGGTTACACAGAAAACTACATTAAGAACATATTTCTATGTATAATATAGATATAACAAGGATATACTGTTATATCTAATAGCACAGGGGATTAAAGCCATTAGCTTATAATTACCTATAATGCAGAGCAATCTACAAAAATACTGAATCACTAATCTGTCTACCTGAAACTAATACAGTAATATAAATCAACTACATGTCAATAAAAGAAATATTTCAAGGAGAGAGGAGTAATCACCTTGCCAAAGTCTGCTGATAGATCAAATATCTAACTATGTATCATTGACAATTAGATAGCACCCAAGTATTGCACTTTGGATTCTTTGGTTGACTATGAAGGCTACTCCATTTCTTCTAAGGAATTCTTGCCCATAGTAGTAGTTATGATGGTCATCTGAGTTAAATTTGCCCATTCCGGTCCATTTTAGCTCACTGATTCCTAAAATGTTGATGGTCACTCTTGCCATCTCCTGTTTGACTACTTCCAATTTGCCTTGATTATGGACCTAACATTCCAGGTTCCTATGCAATATTGCTCTTTACAGCATTGGACTTTACTTGCATCACCAGTCACATACACAACTGGGTGTTGTTTCCCCTTTGGCTCTGTCTCTCCATTCTTTCTGGAGTTACTTCTCCACTCCTCTCCAGCAGCATATTGGGCACCTACCAACCTGGGGAGTTCATCTTTCAGTGTCATATCTTTTTGCCTTTTCATACTGTTCGTGGGGTTCTCAAGGCAAGAATACCGAAGTGGTTTGCCATTCTCTGCTCCAGTGGATCATGTTTTGTCAGCTGGGTTCGAAAATCACTGCAGATGGTGATTGCAGCTGTGAAATTAAAAGACTGTTGCTCCTTGGAAGAAAAGCTATGACCAATCTAGACAGTATATTAAAAAGCAAAGACATTACTTTGCCAGCAAATGTCCATCTAGTCAGAGCTATCATTTTTCCAGCAATCATGCATGGATGTGAGATTTGGACTGTAAATAAAGCTGAGCACGAAGAATTGATGCTTTTGAACTGTGGTGTTGGAGAAGACTCTTGAGAGTCCCTTGGACTGCAAGGAGATCCACCCAGTCCATCCTAAAGGAAATCAGTCCTGAATATTCATTGGAAGGACTGATGCTGAAGCTGAAACTCCAATACTTCAGCCACTTGATGTGAAGAACTGACTCATTGGAAAAGACCCTGATGCTGGGAAAGATTGAAGGCAGGAGGAGAAGGGGATGACAGAGAATGAGATGGTTGGATGGCATCACTAATTCGATGGACATGAGTTTGAGCAAGCTCCAGGAGTTGGTGATGGACAGGGAAGCCTGGTATGCTGCAGTCCATGGGGTAGCAAAGAGTTGGACACGACTAGGAGACTGAACTTAACTGAAATGACAATTAGGTTTAGTGCTGTTGAGGTCCTTGAGTATTTGGTAGTATGACAGGGGCTGTATAGTCTGATTAGAATGTTTTGAGAGAAAGTGGAATGAAGAGAATTAGAGATTATATTTTAGAGAAATTTAGTGCTGCAAAGTCCCTGTGAAACAGATTGGAGGCAATTGTAGTGTCCTAGGAGAATTTGTTGTTGTTTGTTTAGATGGAAGAAATTACCATATGTTTCCAAATAGAGGCAATAAGTGATACTTCAAGAGAGAGAGAGAGATTGATAAAGTAGCCTTTGAGTAGTCTTCTAGGTCTTATTGCTCGCTCTGTGTATTTGATTCTCTTATGAAAGAGAATTTATATATTCATAGTCAGCTTTCTAAGCCTTTCTTCTCTCCAATTACACTGTAAACTCCTTGTAAGCAGGGCATAAGATTGAACTTTATTCTTGGTGGTCGAAAGTTGATAGATTGATTAGCATCATAAAGTATTAATAACTACTGTTGCTTAATGAGATGGCAGCTTCCAGAGGCTTTCTTTATAAAGCCAAAGCAGGGAGAGGTGCTGCCTTATTCTTTAACACAAAGGGATGTCTCTCTAATGATGTGATTTTAGAAACCTGTAGAAATCCATGGGATTGCAAAAGAGTCGGACACAACTTATCAACTAAACAACAAAAAGCAAGTGATTAGGAGAATGGGACAGGAATTCTCCCCTGTCTTTACTATACATTTTGCTTAAAATAGCAACCTCTCTGTCACTCACTGACTAATTCATGGAGTAATTCACAGAAGACTTCCAGGTTAAATTCCAAATGTAGAAACACACCTTCCTGTCTATGACCAATTAATCAGCAAATATAGAGTAGCATCAGCATTTCAATGATAGATTTACCAAGCCTAGTTGCACATTAAGAAAGAAGTATGGGACTTCCCTCGTGGTCCTGTGGTTAAGAATCTACCTGCCAATGCAGGGGACAAGGGTTCGATCCCTGTCCAGGAAAATCCCACACATCACAGGGCAACAAAGGCTGTGCCCCACAGCTACTGAACCTGTGTGCCCTAGAATCTGTGCTCTGCAACAAGAGAAGCCATTGCCATGAGAAACCCATGCATTGCAACTAGGGAGTAGCCTCCGCTCTCTGCAACTAGAGAAAAGCCCACACAGCAGTAAAATCCAGCACAGCCAAAAAGAAATAAATAAGAATTAAAAATAAATAATTAAAAAAAGGGAAGTGTCCATGCCCTAGTCCCTGATTATTTCTTTCTAAAAGTGTGGAGATTCCTTAAAAAACTGGAAATAGAACTGCCTTATGATCCAGCAATCCCACTGCTGGGCATACACACTGAGGAAACCAGAAGGGAAAGAGACACGTGTACCCCAATGTTCATTGCAGCACTGTTTATAATAGCCAGGACATGGAAGCAACCTAGATGTCCATCAGCAGATGAATGGATAAGAAAGCTGTGGTACATATACACAATGGAGTATTACTCAGCCATTAAAAAGAATACATTTGAATCAGTTCTAATGAGGTGGATGAAACTGGAGCCTATTATACAGAGTGAAGTAAGCCAGAAGGAAAAACATAAATACAGTATACTAACGCATATATATGGAATTTAGAAAGATGGTAACGATAACCCTGTATACGAGACAGCAAAAGAGACACTGATGTATAGAACAGTCTTATGGACTCTGTGGGAGAGGGAGAGGGTGGGAAGATTTGGGAGAATGGCATTGAAACATGTGAAATGTCATGTATGAAACGAGATGCCAGTCCAGGTTCAGTGCACGATGCTGGATGCTTGGGGCTGGTGCGCTGGGACGGCCCAGGTGGATGGTATGGGGAGGGGGGAGGGAGGAGGGTAAAAAAAAAGAAGAAAAAAAAGAAAAAAAAAACCAAGATGATCGTATGTCACAGAGATTAAAATAATTTCCATAGTCCCACAATGGGGAAGTTACAAATTTAGCTCATGAGTGTCTGACTTTAAATCCATATTCCTTCTACAATATATATCCCTCCGTCTAGGCTCATTTGAGGAGAAGGCGGTGGCAACCCACTCCAGTGCTCTTGCCTGGAGGATCCCATGGACGGAGGAGCCTGGTGGGCTGCGGTCCATGGGGTCACTGGGGGTCGGGCGCGGCTGGGCGACTTCGCTTTCGCTTTTCGCAAAAAAAATAAATAAATAAAAAATAAAAGCCATCTGTTATGATTTCCTGAAGAACAGAACTTTCTTACTGATTTGCAATTGAAGAGGTATACATTGGGAAGTCAAAAATCCCTTTGGTTTACCTGTAACTAACAGGAGGTGACAATTGATTATAACACGATTTTTTCCATTCTCTTTTTTTTAATTAAACTTTTTATTTTGTAATAGAGTATAGCCAATTAATCGGAGAAGGCAATGGCACCCCACTCCAGTACTCTTGCCTGGAAAATCCTATGGACGGAGGAGCCTGGTAGGCTGCAGTCCATGGGGTCACTGGGGGTTGGGCATGACTGAGCGATTTCACTTTCACTTTTCACTTTCATGCATTGGAGAAGGAAACGGCAACCCACTCCAGTGTTCTTGCCTGGAGAATCCCAGGGATGGGGGAGCCTGGTGGGCTGCCGTCTATGGGGTCGCACAGAGTCGGACACGACTGAAGCGACTTTGCAGCAGCAGCATAGCCAATTAATAATGTTGTGATAGTTTCAGGTGGACAGCAAAGGGATTCAGCCATAATATACATGTATCCATTCTGCCCCGAACTCCCCTCCCATCCAGGCTTCCACATAACATTGAGCAGAAGTGGGCATGTGTTTTACAGTGGGTTCTTGTTGGTTATCCATTTTAAATACAGCAGTGTGTACATGTCAATCCCAAATTCCCTATCTTTTCCCGTCATCCTTCCCCACCTGGCAACCATAAGTTAGTTATCTAAGTCCATGAGTTTGTCTCTATTTTATTATAACTTCCCTGGTGGCTCAGATAGTAAAGCATCCACTTACAATGTGGGAGACCTGGGTTTGATCCCTGGGTCAGGAAGATCCTCTAGAGAAGGAAATGGCAACCCACTCCAGTACTCTTGCCTGGAAAATCCCATGGATAGAGGAGCCTGGTAGGCTACAGTCAATGGGGTCACAAAGAGTCGGACACAATTGAGTGACTTAACTTTCTTTTCTTTCATTTGTATAATTTCTTTTTAAATTCTGCATATAAGGAATGTCATACAATAGTTCTCCTTTTCTGTCTGATTTCCTTCACTTAGTATAACAATGTCTAGTTCCAACCATGTTGCTGCAGATGGCATTATTTCATTCTTTTTCATGGCTGAGTAATATTCTATTGTGTGTATGTTTTAATTGCCACATCTTTATCCATTTCTCTGTCGATGGACATTTAGGTTGCTTTCATGTCTTGGCTATTGCAAACAGTGCTGCAACAAATACTGGGGTGCAATATCCTTTTGGACCATGTTTTTCTCCTAATATGTGCCCAGAAGTGGGATTGCAGGGTCATATGGTACCTCTATTTTTAGTTTCTTAAGGAACCATCATACTGTTCTGCGTAGTGGCTGCATCAATTTAAATTCCCACCAACAGTGTAGGAGGGTTCCCTCTCTCCATCCTCTGCAGCATTTATTGTTTGTGGATTTTTGATGATGCTGACATGTGATATCTCATTGTAGTTTTGCGGTGGCACTACTGGTAAAGAACCCACCTGCCCATGCAGAACACACAACAGACTCATGTTCCATCTCTGGGTTAGAAAGTTCCCCTGGAGAAGGAAACTGCAACTCACTCTAGATTTCTTGCCAGGAAAATTCCATGGGCAGAGGAACCTGGAGGGCTATAGTCCATGGGTCAAGGGAATCAGAGACGGCTAAGCAACTAAGCATGCACACAAGAATCAGTGATATTAAACATCTTCTCCTGTGCCTCTTGGTCTATATGTCTATATGTCTTCTTCTGAGAAATGTCTGCTTATGTCTTCTGCCTATTTTTTGATTGGTATGTGTGTTTTGATGATTTTAAACCTCATGGGCTGTTTGTAAATTTTGGAGATTAATCCCTTGCCCTGACACTGATCTTAGTAATGACTTTTTTTTTTTTTTGGAACAAGGCACAGCATGGGCAACAATGTCCTGTTGAAGATGCAACTAATTTGATTAACTATCCCCCTACCCCCCTTTATTTACTCCCCTCTTATTTTCAGGGTTTTTTTTTTTTTTTTTTAATATTGTGAACATTTGTGTATATGTAAGTTCTTGGTTTCATTTGGGTTATTACTTTAGCCTAGATTGATTTTTTTGATTAGTAGGATGAACTAGGGTGAAAGAGAATGGACTATGTTTTTTTAGTTAAATGACCAATTAAAAAAATAGAGTGCAAATTTTTTTTTCTCTTCTAAATTTCAGAATCAGAGAGAGATAGGGCTAGAGGAAAATTTTAGAAATGACTCACTTCTTTGACGGGGAAACAGAGGGCCAAAGAAACAAATTTATTTAGTGTGATCCATTAGATCATATAATACATTAAGTGGCAAAATCAGGACCAAAACCATTTCAAACATTTTTAGCAGATGTTCAAAAAAGAATCTCTTCCAATACTTTAAAAATGTAACCACTGATTTAAACAGGTACTCAAAACATCTTGACTCTTTCCTGCCACTTTTATAGTAAGCATATTTTGGATTAAAATGTAAGATATATAATTATATTTTAGCATTTTAGCCAATTGGGGCTGAATGACAGAACAAAAATACATACAGGTAGAAAAAAATTTTAATTTATCATTTTCTAATTGAAAAGGAAGTAGGGTATTTGAGTCACATAAAAATGGTACACATATCCTATTTGGTGGTGTATTTTGTTAAAGGTCTTTGTCAAAATTTTGCATATTACTTTTATCTACTTTTCCCCTCACTAGTGATGAAAGGGGCTAGAAATTTCTCCTTTCCATGGGATGTCAGAGTGCCATATATGTCTTGACACCTCCAGAAAGGAAAGAAATTGATCAAGATTAGCAACAATGGGATGAGAGTCATGTTATATGCTATCAACTATGAGACATGTATGCAAACAGAGCTAAAAGGTAGACATATGTGTGTAAACATGTCTCATTAGCTTTATGACAAAGTGTTTTTGGTCAGAATATCTCTGGATAGATGTCTATGTCATAAGAATAGATTAATCAGAAAAGCAGGTCAGGAATTGTCCTGGCAGGGTAAATAGTAGTGATTAAGAAAATATGTATTGAGAAGAAACAGCAGACATAAAAGCAGAGATCTAGGTGATGGAACTTTTAAGGCACTGATGAGAGTATATATTTGATTTAGTGCAGACTCCCTGCAGGACTCCTTCCTTCCTGCACCGTCACAAATCCTTTTTATGATCAGTGGCTTCGTACCCTAGGCCTGGAGATGAGCAAGAGGAGATGATGTAATTATGGGGCAGTTATGAGGTGTGACATGAGACTAACTCCGTGGCCACAGAAGAGGCTTTGCTAGTATGGTGTCCTGTAAACTTCAGAGACATGTGATAACTAGGCCTAGAGAACAAGCAAAGAAAGCTTTACATCTTTATCAGTAGATCTCTGTATTAGGCAACCCTCTTTGAATGAAGAAGACAAACTCCGATTTAAAATCGTTTAAGGAAAGGGAAATTTGCACTGGCAAATTTCAGCTGGGATTTTCTTCATTTATGGTTACATCAAAAGACACAAGCAGTGAGTTGAAAGATAAATTGAAAAATATAACCTTTTAAGGGTTTATTTGAGCAAAAATTGATTCCAATAGGCCGGCACCAGATCACAAATGGATAGGAATATTCAGTGACAAGAACCAGGGACAAGAAAATGTGGAGAAAGTCGGGTGGGGAAGAAAGGAAATGACTTGATTGGCTATAGCTTAAAGCCTGTTTGGCTGTTTGTGACTAGTTATTCTTAGTTTTTGTTTTATAACCTTGAGGCACTTCCATGCTTAGATGTTGATTTGCTTACACCAGGGCATTAGAGCCACAAGAGTCTAACAGCCTGCTTGCTTAATTAACTTTACAAGTGTCACAAAGGTTCTGTCTCTGCCTTTCTTGGCTGAACTATTGTCTCAGTTAACTGGTTTTAAGGTAACCTGTCTGCCTCCGCCCACCACCACGTTGGTGGCAAAATGATAAGCAGTTTCTCTATCACAGTGGGGAAGTGGCTGCCTGTATTCCAAAAGTTAGTGACTTTAAATTCATTAGCATGGCTTAAAACCTTCTTATCTCTAAAGCAATTCCTGTTACCAGGATGATAATGGAAACCCCAGGGTTTAAGTAGGAGAGGCTGATCCATTGAACCTGTAAGATTAGAATCTGGGAGTTAATGCATGATGAATGAGATTGAGGTATATAAGACAGGGCTACTTCTTCTCAGTTATCACAGATTATTTTCTGATAAACTTCCTAAAATGATTTTTAAAATTTTTGTTTTATCTTAGCAGTCTCAGAGTAGGCAAGAAACTTGACTGGGATCCTGTTCCCCTTGACTCTATGACTTTTCCTTTTGCTATTGTGCCATCCACCCTTGAGAGGAAACCCTGACTGAAGATTGCTCAGTTTTTAATATAAGTTGCTGATATTGAGGAGGATAGAGAGGAGTCAGAATCAGCTCTTATTCCCCTTCTTGCCCTCTCTCAGACCTTGGCCACTCTGCTTCTTGCTAAACCTTCTTTCCATATTATCTTACTCCTTACTTTTCCTGATGTGATTTTTACTGGTCTTTTACTAACATATGGCCTCTATTAAGTACCAGATGTCATTATATTCACAAAATTCAGGTGTGGGTGCTCCTGGGTTATTGACCAAGTTGATCATATGATTAAGAACAATTATTCATTGGCTACTTGCTAGATACCCAACAGTGTTCTAAGCACTTTGCATACGCTGTTTCATTGAATCCACTAAAAACTCCAAAATAAATATCATTAGGTTTAATTTATAGATGAAGAAAATGAGGCAGAGAGAGAGATGATAAGTAATGTATGTGAAGTTGTACTCAGTGCATAAAGGGACCTGGATTTGAATGCAGGCAGCTCGGCATCAAAACAAATGTTGGAAAATATTGCTTCTCAGTGTGTCCAAGAGACCACAGAGGAAGACTAGGCTGCAAAAAGCTGAGAGGGCATTGGGCACCAAAAAGATGCTTGTAAATAGAGAGAAGAACATGAATCTGCCCGCAACTGGTAGGGTGATCTTGGGAGAGAGGAGAGAATGATGGAGACCCTCTCAGTATGAGCTCCTAAACCAAGTGGAGAGTCAGAGAGAAGCCAGCAGAGAGCAAAGCTATATTGGGATAGAATTGAATAAGCCATCAATAAACATAGGAAACGAAGGATTTCGCTGGTGGTCCAATGGCTAAGACTCTAAGTTCCCAATGCAGGGAGCCCAGGTTCAATACCTGGTCAGGGAGCTAGATCTCCCATACGGTGACTAAGAGTTCACAAGCCACAACTTAAGATTCCTCCAAGCTGGAACTAAGACCTGACACAGCTGAATAAATAAATATTTAAAAATAAAAGCAAAACCGGTAACTATTATTTTTGTAAAAAATGGGAAATCAGATCGAAAAGTCCAGAGGACTAGCTCACGAGAGGAAAGGCAGTGACTCATTGTGGTAGTTTCATAGGGCCGACATGATGGACCCAACGTCTTAGCTCAGTGAGCAGGGAATTCATGGTGCTTAATGTCTGAGATGTTCAGGTTCAGTCTGAGTGAAATATCTCTTTCTAGCACTGGTGGTTATTACAAATCTAAATTCCCCTCGGTCTGAAAAAGCAGGTAATTATTTCTTTGCTACAACCACAGTCCTAATAATGTCACTTTCTTCCTCTAAATTGTATGCTTCTTAAACTGGGTATGTGCATGCTCAGTTGCTAAGTAGATTCTTTGCAACCCATGGATTGTAGGCCGCCAGACTCCCCTGTCCATGGGATTTCCCAGGCAAGAATACTGGAGTGAGGTGTCATTTTCTTCTCCAGGGGATTTTCCCAGCCCAGGAATTGAACTCGCATCTCTTGTCTTGATAGGCAGATTCTTTATCACTGAGCCACAGGGAAGCCCAACCTAAACTGCACCTATCTTTAAGACAGCTCACCCTAGGTAGCCTGGATGGAAGGGGGGTTTGGGGAAATTGGATACATGTATATGTTATAGTTGAGTCCCTTTCCTGTTCAGTTCAGTTCAGCCACTCAGTCATGTCTGACTCTTCGCGACCCCATGGACTGCAGCACTCAGGGCCTCCCTGTCCATCACCAACTCCTGGAGCTTACTCAGACTCATGTCCATCGAGGCAGTGATGCCATCCAACCATCTCATGCTCTGTCATCCCCTTCTCTTCCTGCCTTCAATTTTGCCCAGCATCAGGGGCTTTTCCAATGAGTCAGTTCTTTGCATCAAGTGGCCAAAGTACAGGAGTTTGAGCTTCAGCATCAGTCCTTCCAGTGAATATTCAGGACTGATTTCCTTCAGGATGGACTGGTTGGATCTCCTTGCAGTCCAAGGAACACTCGAGAGTCTTCTCCAACACCACAGTTCAAAAGCATCAATTCTTTGGTGTTCAGCTTTCTTTATAGTCCAACTCTCACATCCATACATGACCACTGGGAAAACCATAGCTTTGACTAGATGAACGTTTGTTGGCAAAATAATGTCTCTGCTTTTTAACGTGCTATCTAGATTGGTCATAGCTTTTCTTCCAAGGAGCAAGCATCTTTTAATTTCATGGATACAGTCACCATCTGCAGTGATTCTGGAGCCCCCCAAAATAAAGTCTCTCACTGTTTCCATTGTTTCCCCATCTATTTGCCATGAAGTGATGGGACCAGATGCCATGATCTTAGTTTTCTAAATGTTGAGTTTTAAGCCAACTTTTTCAATCTCCTCTTTCACTTTCATCAAGAGGCTCTTTAGTTCTTCATTTTCTGCCATAAGGGTGGTGTCATCTGCATATCTGAGGTTATTGATATTTGTCCCAGCAATCTTGATTTCATCTTGTGCTTCATTCAGCCTGGCTTTTCGCATGATGTACTCTGAATATAAGTTAAATAAGAAGGGTGACAATATACAGCCTTGACGTATTCCTTTCTTGATTTGGAACCAGTCTGTTGTTCCATGTCTGGCTCTAGGTGAGTGATCACACCATCGTGATTATCTTGGTTGTGACTTCTGTGTATTCCTGCCACCTTTTCTTAATATCTTCTTCTGTTAGGACCATTTCTGTCCTTTATTGAGCCCATCTTCACATGAAACGTTCCCTTGGTATCTCTAATTTTCTTGAAGAGATCTCTAGTCTTTGCCATTCTGTTGTTTTCCTCTATTTCTTTGCATTGATCACTAAGGAAGGCTTTCTTATGTCTCCTTGCTATTCTTTGGAACTTTGCATTCAGATGTTTAAACCTTTCCTTTTCTCCTTTGCTTTTCACTTCTCTTGTCACAGCTATTTGTAAGGCCTCCCCAGACAGCCATTTTGCTTTTTTGCATTTCTTTTCCACGGGGATAGTCTTGATCTCTGTCTCCTGTACAATGTCATGAACCTCCGACCATAGTTCATCACTCACTCTATCTATCAGATCTAGGCCCTTAAATCTATTTCTCACTTCCACTGTATAATCATAAAGGATTTGATTTAAGTCATACCTGAATGGCCTAGTGGTATTCCCTACTTTCTTCAATTTCAGTCTGAATTTGGCAATAAGGAATATATGATCTGAGCCACAGTCAGCTCCTGGTATTGTTTTTGTTGACTGCATAGAGCTTCTCCATCTTTGGCTGCAAAGAATATAATCAGTCTGATTTTGGTGTTGATCATCTGGTGATGTCCATGTGTAGAGTCTTCTCTTGTGTTGTTGGAAGAGGGTGTTTGCTATTAAACTGTGGAAAATTCTGAAAGAGATGGGAATACCAGACCACCTGACCTGCCTCTTGAGAAATTTGTATGCAGGTCAGGAAGCAACAGTTAGAACTGGACACGGAACAACAGACTGGTTCCAAATAGGAAAAGGAGTAGGTCAAGGCTGTATATTGTCACCCTGCTTATTTAACTTGTATGCAAGTAGGAGGAACTCATGTTTCTCATGAGTTCATCATGAGAAATGCTGGGCTGGAAGAAGCACAAGCTGGAATCAAGATTGCCGGGAGAAATATCAATAACCTCAGATATGCAGATGACACCACCCTTATGGCAGAAAGTGAAGAGGAACTAAAAAGCCTCTTGATGAAAGTGAAAGAGGAGAGTGAAAAAGTTGGCTTAAAGCTCAACATTCAGAAAACGAAGATCATGGCATCCGGTCCCATCACTTCATGGGAAATAGATGGGGAAACAGTGAAAAGAGTGTCAGACTTTATTTTGGGGGGCTACAAAATCACTGCAGATGGTGATTGCAGCCATGAAATTAAAAGACACTTACTCCTTGGAAGAAAACTTATGACCAACCTAGATAGCATATTGAAAAGCAGAGACATTACTTTGCCAATAAAGGTCTATCTAGTCAAGGCTATGGTTTTTCCAGTGGTCATGTATGGACGTGAGAGTTGGTCTTTGAAGAAAGCTGAGTGCCGAAGAATTGATGCTTTTGAACTGTGGTGTTGGAGAAGACTCTTGAGAGTCCCTTGCACTGCAAGGAGATCCAACCAGTCCATTCTGAAGGAGATCAGCCCTGGGATTTCTTTGGAAGGAATGATGCTAAAGCTGAAACTCCAGTATTGGCCACCTCATGCGAAGAGTTGACTCACTGGAAAAGACTCTGATGCTGGGAGGGATTGGGGGCAGGAGGAGAAGGGGATGACAGAGGATGAGATGGCTGGATTGCATCACTGACTCGATGGATGTGAGTCTGAGTGAATTCCGGGAGTTGGTGATGGACAGGGAGGCCTGGTGTGCTGCGATTCAGGGGGTCGCAAAGAGTCGGGCACGACTGAGTGACTGAACTGAACTGAACTGTTGTTCCATGTCCAGTTCTAACTGTTGCTTCTTGACCTGCATACAGATTTCTCAGGAGGCAGGTCAGGTGGTCTAGTATTCCCATCTCTCTAAGAATTTTCCAGTTTGTTTTGATCCACACAGTCAAAGGCTTTAGCATAGTCAATAAAGCAGAAAGATGTTTTTCTGAAACTTTCTTGCTTTTTCGATGATTCAGCGGATGTTGACAATTTGATCTCTGGTTTCTCTGCCTTTTCTAATTCCAGTTTGAACATCTGGAAGTTCATGGTTCACGCACTGTTGAAGCCTCCCTTGCAGAATTTTGAGTGTTACTTTGCTAGCCTGTGAGATAAGTGCAATTGTGCAGCAGTTTGAACATTCTTTGGCATTTCCTTTCTTTGAGATTGGAATGAAAACTGACCTTTTCCATTCCTGTGGCCACTGCTGAGTTTTCCAAATATGCTGGTATATTGAGTGCAGCACTTTCACAGCAACATCTTTTAGTATTTGAAATAGCTCAACTGGAATTCCATTACCTCCACTGGCTTTGTTCTTAATGATGCTTCCTAAGGCCCACTTGATTTTCCATTCAAAGATGTCTAGCTCTAGGTGAGTGATCACAGCATTGTGGTTATCTGGGTCATGAAGATCTTTTTTGTGTAGTTCTGTGTATTCTTGCCACCTCTTCTTAATATCTTTTTCTTCTGTTAGGTCCATACCATTTCTGTCCTTTATTGTGCCCATCTTTGCCTGAAATTCTCCCTTGGTATCTCTAATTTTCTTGAAGAAATCTCTAATCTTTCCCATTCTATTGTTTTCCTTTATATTTTTGCATTGATCACTGAGGAAGGCTTTCTTATCTCTTCTTGCTATTCTTTGGAACTCTGCATTAAAATGGGTATATCTTTTCTTTTCTCCTTCGCCTTTAGCATCTCTTCTTTTCTTGCTATTTGTGAAGCCTCCTCAGACAACCATTTTGCCTTTTTGCATTTTCTTGGGGAGGTCTTGATCACTGTCTCATGAACAAGGTCATGAACCTCTGTCCATAGTTCTTCAGACATTCTGTATATCAGATCTAATCCCTTGAATCTATTTCTCACTTTCACTGTATAATCATAAGGGATTTGATTTAGGTCATACCTGAATGGCCTAGTGGTTTTCCCTGCTTTCTTCAATTTAAGTCTGAATTTGGCAATAAGGAGTTCATGATCTGAGCCACAGTCAGCTCCTGGTCTTGTTTTTGCTAACTGTATAGAGCTTCTCCATCTTTGGCTGCAAAGAATATAATCAATCTGATTTTGGCATTGAAACTCTGGTGATGTCCGATAGCTCAGTTGGTAAAGAATCCACCTGCAATGCCGGAGACCGTGATTTGATTACTGGTTTGGGAAGATCCACTGGAGAAGGGAAAAAGCTACCCACTCCAGTACTCTGGCCTGGAGAATTCCATGGACTGTATAGTCCATGGGGTCGCAAAGAGTTGGACAGGATGGAGCGACTTTCAGTTTGCTGTTCACTTGACACTGTTACAGCATTGTTCGTTGGCTCTACTCCAATATAAAATAAAAGGTTGAAAAAAAAACTTAAAAAAATTGAAAATACCTCATGCTAAGATCTAAAGTTTGTTGCATCCATGACTTCATTTTAAATGTGTCCGTGTGTATCTGCTAGATAAAGGAGATAGTAAGGATCTCAAAGAACAAAACTACAGCTAACAGAGTGATGCTACACAACATGTGTCATGTCCTTCCAAACATCAAGGAGGGTCCTTTCCTCCTAAAAGCTGTCCTGTGTATAGGATTAAAAAATTCACCTCCTAAAAGAAGAATATTTAAGGCACTGAAAACTGTATGCAACTTCAGCTCAAAGGGGAATTGTTGTTCCTCAGTTGCTGGGATTATCAAAAACAATTTATGGGGAAAATCATGTATTTTAATCTTTTCCCTTGACATTTAAAAATTGAGTTTGCACAGTTGGGTGCACGTGCACACACACACACATACAGCTGAATTTACAACGAACTATTTTGCAGTGTATAATAGGATAAAAGTCTTTATAAAACTTAGCTTACTTAGGAGGAATATTCATGAATTTCCAGAGAGCCATTGTAAGTAATACCATTAGTGTCATCAATATTATCTGAGATGCTGTAGAACATAACCCAAGTATACAAATTAACTTTGCATTAAAGTTTGAAGTGACACAACCATTGCCTGTGAATATCATCTCTCAATTTGTAAATTACCAGACATAGTGATAATGTGGCCTGACTACAACTGTGTCTGCATGAAGTACTTTTTCTTTTGTGCAATCAAGACCCTAAAAGTATGAGATCTTCTTTTATTCCTTTCACTGAAAGTCACTTATTAATTTTCCCTGCAGTAAAAGTAATTCCAGAGTTTATTCTTATTTTTTTTTTTAAGGAGGAAGGAGTACATTTTCCGGCCATTTCCTTCGTCATTCTAGGCAGTTAGCCAATGAAATATAGACTAAACAACACAGAGGATATTAATTCTACTTCACAATGCATGCACACAGCTAGTGATGCATAAAGCTTCATTCCAAAACTGACAATAATAGGATTGTGCAACTGTCTAGAGTCCAACGTCACAAAGAGTTTTCTGAGGGAGTTGGAAGGAGATAAGAGAACAGACTTTAGGAAGTATGTTTAAAATCACCAAATAGTGATGGCAAAGCCAAATTCATACCTACATCAGTGGGGTGCAGAGGATCCATCTGAGAATCTTTAATGCTGAATTTTAGGGGAAAAAAAAAAAGTTCAAAATGAACCTAAAAGAAAAAAAAGAAAAAAACATGTAATTCCCAGATGTATTGGGTGTTTTCTGGCAGTAGAAATATAACACACATACAGAACAACTTATAAAGCCTAAGTCTAGAGCTGGTTGATTGATATTGATTGATTGAATAAGGCTGGATGGCCTTTATTTTGATTTGGCTGCATCGTGCAGTCAGCAGGATCTTAGTTCCCCAACCAGGGATTGAACCCAGGCCCCCTGAAGTTGAAGCGTGAAGTCCTAACCATTGGACCTCCAGAGAATTTCCTAAAGCAGGTTCAAATGTGCATACGTGTTAAGTTGCTCAGTCATGTCCAACTCTTCATGACCCCATGGACTATCACCTGCTAGGCCTCTGTCCATGGGATTCTCCAGGCAAGAATACTTGAGCGGGTAGCCATTTCCTTCTCCAGGGAATCTTCCCAACCCAGGGATTGAACCTGGGTCTCTTTGATTTCCTGCATTGTCAGGCAGGTTCTTTACCACGAGCACGACCTGAGAAGACTGGTTTAAATCTGAACACACCATAATTATAATTCTTAGGTCAAGAAAAAGAATGTCACTTACTTCCCAAAAGACATGCCTATACACCCATGTGGTCACTATCCTCCCCCAGGTTAGTCTTATCTTGACCTCTACCATTAGATTAGAATTCTTCCTGAACATTACATAAATGGACAGTGTACAATCTTTTGTGATTGGCTTATTCTTCACTCAACATTTGATTTATGTAAGTGTTGTTGTATTAATAGCACATTTGTGCTCACAGCTGTATAGTATTTTCAATGTGTAAACATACCTCAACTTATCCATTCTCCTATTCAAGACATATGGATAGAAAATATTATACTTTTTTTTATATCACTGAGCTTGGTTTAGTAATATTTTCTTTAGAACTTTCATACCAGTATTCATGAGAGAGTTTGGCCCATAAATTTTTCTTTCTTGTGATAGTCTTGTTATGTTTTGGTATAAAGATTATTCTGGCTTAATAAAAATTGCTTGGAAGTAATCTCTCTGTTTCCAATACCTGAAAGATTTTGTGTAAAATTAGTGTTCTTTCTTAAATTTTTGGAAGAATTAAGCAGCAAAGCCTGGATAATATATTCCTTATTATTCATGAGAGCTACTAAGAATTTTTATTGTCTTTTAGAAGTTTTTGACTTGCTTTTTTGTTCTCTTGAATAGATAATTTCAACACTTGCCAATGTCTTCTGAAGGAGACAGGCTCCAGGCTTCACGTCTTTTAGTTCTCCAGTGTTGACCTTTCTGTTATTTCAACCCCCCTGAGCCATCCTGCCTTCTCTGGCCCCTTGTAACCCCTTTCTCGGGCTTCCCAGGTGGCACTAGTGGGAAGAACTCACCTGCCTATGCAGGCAGACGTAAAAGACACAGGCTCAATCCTTGGGTTGGGAAGGTCCCCTGGAGCACGTCATGGAAATCCAATCCAGTATTCTTGCCTGGAGAATCCCTTGGACAGAAGAGCCTGGTGGGCTACAGTCCATGGGATCATGAAGAGTTGGACACGATTGAAGTGACTTAGTATCACGCAGGAACTTTCTCAGGAGAAGCTCAGGTTTCTAGACTATATGTGGTATTAGTCACTCAGTCATGTCCAACTCTTGTGGTCTGAAGAGGTCTGGAGCCTGCCAAGCTCCTCTTGCCATGGAATTCTCCAGGCCAGAATAGCGGGGTGGGTTGCCATTTCCTCCTCCAGGGCATCTTCCCAAGCGAGAGATTGAAACCAGGTCTCCTGCATGGCAGGCAAATTCTTTATCAACTGAGCCACCAGAGGAGCCCAAGCTGTAGTGTAAGATCAGCAAATAAATACTCCAGGGAGAGCAGAGATCAACAGCTCACCTCTGAAATGTCTTTTTCTTCTTTGGATGTTTCTACAGATCTCTGATATTTTCAAATATATACATTTATCTGGTGTTTTTGGAGTTATGTTGGCCTTTTATGAATTACTCCATCATCTTCAGCAGTTGAAACTGAAAGGAGAACTTTTAAAACATTTTCTTTCCTACTTGTTTGTGCTAACTGACTGACTATAGTAATAAGTTCTGGTACCATTTAGGGTGCTTACAGTCTAATACGGACAATAGAGACTAAACAAACACACAACTAGAGAATTTATAAGTACACATAGTGGTGTGTGATGAACTCGGTCAAGTTTTAAAATGATAACTCCACTTAAGCTGTTGCCAAGAACTTTCAAACGTTTCTTTACATTATTACTCTAAAACACAGTGATACTTAGAATAGTTACAATTTTTTTCACTTTTTAATTTAAAATTAATTTAAAACGATAATATGAACAATAAGTAGAAAGATAAACAAAATGAAAAGTTAATAACTCTTCCTAGAAAAATGAGATCACAGGGCAAACTGTGTCCCCAAACTGGAGACATCACTAGGCAAATAAAGAGACTTCAGTAGAAATCTTTGCAGCAACCAGTGCCAAGGTAGGGAAACCTGAACTTTGATGAGTTGCTAGAGACTCAGTGTAGACAAGTCTGAGACATAACCCCAGGGAGATTTCATCATCAGGAGAACCATACACTTTTGTGAGTCATACCTTCAAGGCTCTATCAGGCTCTCATAGAAAATGACAGAGAAAAATCCTCTTCTGCTCTGGCAGGAAGAGGGCAAAAAGAACCAGTTTGAAATCTTCCAGAACAATCTGTCTTTCTTAACATGATCTGCCTTCAGTAGAAACTACTTAACCAGAGCCTAACCTGCTGGGATTTTATCAGAGCCCAACTGAACTGGGGAAAGAAAATACCCGACCCCAGCCAACTTCAACGTTTCATGTGTGGGGAGGGAAATGCCAAACTCTGGCCCACTCTTGTCATCCTGTCCACCTGAGAATGAGGGGAAATTGAAAAGCAAGTGTGAAATTCACAGTCCAAGGGCACTGGCCCTCTAAAATATTGAGACCTAATCATTAGATTGTAGAATGTGTCCACTCTCTCAATCTTACCAACCCTTTATAAAGGCTTATTTACAGCAATTTATTTTACCCAGTAAATCAAGTTCAGATATAAAGGAGAAAAATGTAAGACATACTATGAGAAAATGTATGCTTTGAAGAGAAAGCACCCATCAGAACCGGATTCAGCTGTGACAGAGATGTTGGAAATATCAAATTGGGAACTTAAAACCACTGTGATTAACATGCTAAGGCCACTAATGGATAAAGTAAACAGCATACAAAAACAAGTGTGTGATGTAGGCAGGGAGATGAGAACTCTGAGAACAGAAATGATAGAAATGAAAAGCTCTGTAACAGAAATGAAGAACCTCTTTAATGGGTTTAGTAATGGAGCGGCTATGGCTGAGGAAAGAATCTATGTACTTCAGGATTTCTCAACAGAAACCTCCAAAACTGAAAAGCAAAGAGAAATAAAAAAAAAAAAAGAAAAGAAAAACCTAAAAAATAAGAATGGAAAATCAAAGAACTGTGGAACAGCTACTAAATGTATAACATATATATAAGGGGGATATCAGAAGGAAGAGAAAGAGAGAAAGAAACAGAAGAAATATTTGAAGTAATAATGACTAAGAATTTTCCCAATTAATGTCAGATACTTGCAAATACTGATATCACAAAGGCATATATTACAGCTGTGTGTGATACTCTCCCATTGATATCATAAGTAAGTCTGCTCTCCGCCAACAATCTTAAATAGCATGTTATATATAATTCAGTATGTTTCTCTGGTTGTATAACATTTTTTTTATGTGTATGTGAATTCTAGAGATTTAGCCATTCATTTAGCACTTAGTGATCACTGCGCCAGACACTATCGCAGTTTCTGGGTGTTGAAAGATAAAACTTAAAATTTTGACAGCCTTACAAGAGTTCACATTTATTGGAGAGCACAGACACTTAGTCACATAATTGTAGATTTTTAATAGTTTCTAAAAGAACAAACAATTGGCTGAATGGTAGAGGTAAGAACATGGTGCTATGAGATGTTTCAGAAAATCATCTAAGCCAGACAAGGAGGGAGATCAGAAAAAGTCTTCAGAGTAAACTTGAGATGATACATGAAGGATAATAAGCAATTGGCCAGATTAGGTGAAGACACAAGGTGGGTACCACGTCCAGGTAAGAGAACAGCATATGGCAACGCATATATGTGCAAAAAAATACATTTGGGAAATGTAAGAGGTTGATTCAGAGTAAAGTGGTAGAAAGTCCAAATGTTCCTCTAAATTATGACTTGGTTTTCAAGATGCTATGGAACAACAGAACTTTTCTAAGCAGAAAGTGACATCAAGTTGTATGTGTTCCAAAAAGCTCAATCTCCCTTTGGTGTACAAATTAAATAGGGAAGGGGTCAGGGTCAGAAAATGAGAAAGGTGAAAGCCTGAACTATAGTGGTCTCAGTAGGGTTTGAGAAGAAGACACACTGAAGACAATGAAATGTGATTTGGTATCACCATCGCCAATTGTAAACATGGATTCAGTGCCATCACCATCAAGCAAGATTTTATCTTTGTTGCTTTAACATCCCTCTAGAAATTCTGCAATGTGTGTGTGTGAATGAAAACATAGCCTCCTTACTTTAATGTTAGAAACATATCTCTTTGGTAACATCATCTGTTTCTTACTTATTAGCTTAAAATCAAATGAAAGCAAACTTTAAATGAGTCTTCTTCCAGAAGAGGCTTTCCGTCTAAAGTCTAGTCAACTGTAAAATAGCAGATGCGCTGTGAGTGTGCCTAACAAAATATTCTATTACCAGTTGAATTTTCACACCATTTTACAATGAGCTGGTAGTTAATGTGTGACTTTACTTTTTTCCAAAACTCTATTAAATCTTAAGTGGGAATGGGGCACTTAGTAAGTCAGTTGTTCTAACTGGTGAACAGAGGGGTCTGGAGGAGCATTGGATGGTACACCTTGGGGACCATGTTGCTCACCAGATACACAAGAAATGCCAGTTGAGACTACAAGCATATTGAACAGGATGTGGTGTCAATTTTAAAAGAAAGAAAATAAATTTGATGTGAAAATATCTGTGTTGATACTATTGTCCTAACTTGCCCTGGTTTTGTTCAAATTTGGCAAAAATTAAATAGAGAAGTTATATAAACTCTGTGCCTTAGCTTCCTCATTTGGGAAGATTTTTATGAGATTAAAATAAGTTTTCACCTGTGGGTGAAACAATCAAGAGCACAGACCTCAGGATTCACAGACGGAATGCCCGGCCAGCATTCCAACCGTGACCACTAGTGTCCCTGTGACCTTGGACAAGTTATTTGTCCTCTCTATACTCAGTGCCCTCATCTGTTAAATAGGGATAATAATAAGAATACATATTTCATAGAGTTGTTGGGAGATTAAACAAGTTAGTATTTACAGAGTGCTCAGAATAGTGCCTGGTACATCGTAAGTACTATGTAAATGTTTACTAAATATATAAAATTAAAAATGGAGAAAAAGGAAATAAGTTGGTCTCAATAAAAGCTTGTTTCTTTCCCTTCCATTTCAAATGTTAAAAAAAAAAAAACTTCTTTGGATGAAATACAATACATGAATTAGGTCAGAGAATGATTAGTGAAAAACAACACTTCTTTTCAAAATAGTTTTTTTACTTTTTCTTTAAAATCTCTTCCAAGTATATCAAGTACCTATAAATGGTGATTTACGTAGGAGTGTGAATTTGTGTGTATATCAATGTCTAATACATAAACAAATGTATTTTTATGTCAAAATGTATATCCAAGGATTTCTGATTATATCCTTTGCTATTGTGTAATCCCTGTGATAATGATGTTAGTTTCTGAATACGCTGGTCAGTTAATACATTCTGGTCTGAGCCTGGGTTTCTTTCCTGTTCACTGACAGAAGAGAACTGAGAGGAAAAGAAGCAACAGTGCTCTGATCTATCTTGCTTTCCACAAATGAGGAGTGTCTATGTTAGAATATTTGGCAAACATGAAGTAAGTTGTTTTTTGTTTTTTTTTGAAACCTGCTTTTAAGGCCAAATTTGTTTGGGGTGGGGCCCTGCTCTTGGCTTAGAAGCCACATTCACCACCAGGCCCCTAAGCT
Organism: Bos indicus; assembly: GCF_029378745.1. Taxonomy (NCBI): domain Eukaryota; kingdom Metazoa; phylum Chordata; class Mammalia; order Artiodactyla; family Bovidae; genus Bos; species Bos indicus. Next base: position 18,374,770 of record NC_091773.1, on the reverse strand, counting down.
GGGAAACACAAATGGCCAATTATGCCATGACCTATCCCTGGACTGTTAACAGCCTGCAAAAAGAAAGGTCCTCGGCAAACAGCCTTTAAAATGCAGGAGAATCTAGGTGTCAAGGGATCTCCATCCCATTGAACCTTTTTATCACAATGCAAATCCTGCCTAACTTTTACATTTAGAGGCACCCTAGTGACTGCTTCATTTGACAATAACTGGGAAGACCCTGGGTAATGAGAATGAATGATCCTGGCAAGATAAAACAGTGTCATAGGCATTTCTATTGACTATTCAAGCACTCCAAGACTAGACTGTCCCCAAAGGCAATGTCTAGGCTTCTTTCAGTTCTCAGTTTCAATCTGAAAAGATTTAACCATTGATGGCAGATTTTTTATTTTGAAACTTTCCATGACAGCAGAAGGAGATTCCAGGAGGGCTGTGGGATAGGGTCTGAAAGACAAGAGGACAGGGAACTGAATTTCTATCATCTTAAAATACCAATTCATATATTAAGTGCGTGTCCCAAGGACGAAAGAACAAGGTGAACAAGGAGAGTCTTGAAATGCAGGAAAAGAAAAAACCAGGCCCTTGTCATTCTTCCCTCCCCTATGTTGTAACAATTTAAGAATTTTTAGACCCTCCTGAGCACCATAACCTGTCTTCTCTCCTACCCCCAACCAGTATACAAACCTCATCCAACCAGCAAATGACCTACAAAGACCCCTATCCAGCTCCTTGTATCCTGGCTATAAAAATGGACCAATGACCCATGTTCAGTGTGGGCTCTCCCTATCAGGAAGCCAGCCTGATGTGCTGGCAGTGACTCTCCCCTCCCCCACTCTAATAAACTTTATTCTCCTTTCATTCTGCCTCCTGTCTGGAAATTCTTTTGCAACTCACCCATGGACCACAACAGTAAGCTCTGAAAACAAGATGTGCAATATAAGCACCATTACATTAAATGGGGTGTGTGTGTGTGTGTGTGCTTTTCTTTCTTCCAATTTCCCTTCCCAGTCCTAGGCGGTCCCCCTACTAAATTGCCACCGGAAACTGTTTAGATCAATGGGAGAGGTGATTACAAATGATCGCCCACCTGCTGAGTGTAAAGAGACTCTCAGCAGGCCTGAGCCTGCCCCCCTTGGCCATTCATTTTCTTTCTCTTTCCCTCAGTCCCTCCCTCTGTGGAAAGGGAGCTTTACATCCTTATCTCCTTCCTCCAGATCACACTGTGATAAAGACATAGTTCTATAGTTCTGTGGTCTTCTTCTCTTTTTCACTTCTCTTGGAAGAAGTGTTAAATACTCAAGATCTATCCAGTTGTGTCCTGGATGGTCCATTTGCCGGGCTCAGTGAATCTTCTAAATTCTAGAGTTCTTCATTTTTAATAAACACTCATAATTTTTCACCACCCATATTGCATGTGGGCATGCTCAGTCGCTTCAGTCATGCACACCTCTTTGTAACTCTATGACCTGTAGCCCACCAGGCTCCTCTGTCCATGGATATTCTCCAAGCAAGAATACAGGACTGGGTTGCCATGTCCTCTTCTAGGGGATCTTCCCCACTCAGGGATCAAACCCATGTCTCCTGCATCAGCAGAAAGCTTCTTTACCACACCTGGGAAGCCTATCTTAAGCAAGTAAAAATTGCAGAGGGACACCTAGAGCAATGACTCTATTTATTCATTATTCTACCAGAATCTCTATTTATTCATTATTGTACCAGAAGATAAATAAAATATTATAATCAATATTATAATATTGAATAATATTCAATATTCTACCAGTATTAGCAAGAACTATACTTGGAAGAAAAGTTATGACCAACCTAGATAGCATATTGAAAAGCAGAGACATTACTTTGCCAACAAAGGTCCATCTAGTCAAGGCTATGGTTTTTCCAGTGGTCATGTATGGATGTGAGAGTTGGACTGTGAAGAAAGCTGAGCGCCGAAGAATTGATGCTTTTGAACTGTGGGTGTTGGAGAAGACTCTTGAGAGTCCCTTGGACTGCAAGAAGATCCAACCGGTCTACTCTGAAGGAGATCAGCCCTGGGATTTCTTTGGAAGGAATGATGCTAAAGCTGAAACTCCAATACTTTGGCCACCTCATACGAAGAGTTGACTCATTGGAAAAGACTCTGATGCTGGGAGGGATTGGGGGCAGGAGGAGAAGAGGACAACAGAAGATGAGATGGTTGGATGGCATCACTGACTCAATGGACATGGGTCTGAGTGAACTCTGGGAGTTGGTGATGGATGTGCCTGGCGTGCTGCGATTCATGGGGTTGCAAAGAGTCAGACATGACTAAGCGACTGAACTGACTGAACTGATACTTGCTAAGAACACTACCACTAAATTCTATGGTTAAAGTAAATCGTTCCTGCATTTGGATATTTGCTCTCTTGGCAATTAATTACATTGCTCCTTCTATTTGTCTCTCTCTTGCAAGAAGTCTTATGGGTGTGGATGATCTTGTTAGTCATATATCTCTGTTCAGAGGCCCCTTACTTATATATTCTTTTTATTTAAATTTTTAATTAAAATTATATGTATATGAGGCACACCATGATGATTTGATATACAGAGTGAAATGATTAACACAGACTAGCTAATTACTGTCGATTAAAAAAAGTTGTACAACTTGAAAGTTGTGAATTTTGTCCCAAATAAAACTTAACTCACAACTCTCTAGTTGTAGATCTTTTTTTAGTTGACCGTTATGGCGACCAACGAAGTGACCCAGAGTGGACTTCCTTCCTTCAACTGGACTCCATGAGGAGCTTTGGTACCAGTAGCAGCCCCTTGCACCCATCTGCCTCCTCGGGGAGTGCAGACGAATTTGGGTAAGTCTCTCCTGGTTCTTGAATCTCCCATATTGGTTGAGATTCTGAGTCTTATTTGGTGGTGGAGCAGGTTACCTGCCCCCTCCTAGAAGGAAAGATACTAAGGGAGGCCTGGGTGAAACATCCGGGGCACACCCACTCATGGTCTAGACACTGAGTGGGGCTCAGTCGAAAGATACTGAGTAATTCCCACCCAGTCAAAAGACGCTGGGTGGGGGGCTGGCCGAAAGATCCCAGGAGAATCGCCCACCCAGTGGAAAGGTACTGGGTAGAGGGGCTCAATTGGGAAAAAGTCGAGGAATACCTGGGGCTCAGCTGAAAGATGCTGAGGTCATTCCGTTTTAGGGGACTCGAATGGTCTTGGCTGAGTGGTTAAGAGGCTCATATGACACTTTTCCTCAGTTTGACTGCCATTATAGAATTTGTCAGGATAAAAGTGAGGAAAACACATGAGAGCTTTGCTCTGAAGAAAAGGGACAAGACTCCTGGCTGGTTTCAGTTTTCTCAGGTGACTGAGAAATTGATGGGAGTGGTGGAGGCCTAGTCCTCATACGGTGCAGTGGTCCCATAGGGAAACCCACTCATTAATTAAAATACTTGCTGGTCCAGGGGTCGCACATTAGGACTGGCCATCCAGCAGCCTGAGCAGCTACGGTGGTCTTAGATTGCTGGAGGCAGAATCCGAGACACGTAAGATGAACTGAAATGACTCTGGGGTGACTCCTGGAGGAGTTAAGCTCACAAGCAGCACATGGCCCCACTACACAAGCTCACTAGTGATTTTTACCCCTGACAAATTCAGCTTAAAATGGAAAACAGAATCTCAAAAACAGAAACAAAGGGATACCAGAAAGCCAGCCTCCGACTAACACTCCAGCCAGATTCATGTACAATACATATGGAGCTCATACTTGAAAGTACCTAGTTAATTGGAGAAATTATACTAAAAGAGATCTCAGCCTAAAATGCCCAAATTTGGGTTCTTTTGATATTCTAAAATTGATATTTTTGCATGCACAATTAGAAAAGGCTGGCCGTGCTTTGACTGGTATCTAGAAGCTTCTAAAACAGAAAATGATAGAGTAACTTGTTCACAGAAAATCAACAAGAAATTGCTTGAAACTATCAGAACTAAAAATGCTGCCAGCACTGACACACAGATACCCGTGACTGCCAGGTCACAGGCCTAGTGGAACTGGGAAGTCATGTTTGGCATTTATGCCATTTGGTTTTTGCTTTTGGGGGCACTCTTGCCACTTGGCTTTTGATTTCTGGGCATCTCTTTGCTTTTTGTTTCATTTGGAGTGTGACTCTTAGCTGGTGAAGTTCTGGTTCAGTTTGGTTTGAGTGCACAGACATCTGGTACAAACTGTTAGAGCTAATATGTGAATTGCTCACTCTAAGCGTCCACACCCCACCTGGAAACCCCTTGGGAAAATTTTTTAAATGACTGGTTGGTCAATCTATAGCTATGGTCCAATGACAAGAAAAATGGCCTAAAAATATTAGATCTCTATTGACATAGGATAGGAAAACGGGCTGAAGTTCTAAGTCCAGGACCTCCTCCTGTAATCAACAGCCAGGGGCTGATCAAACTAAGACCCTTACTTCTCCAGAGGGACAATCTCTGCTGGGACCAATCTGCCCTTGTTATCAGGGCCAAGTTGAGCACTATCTGGTCTAAATTTCAGCTATAAAACTGTGGTCACAAAAAAAAAATACAATTTTTGACAATGTGATCACAATATTCTTTAGACTCCAGAGAAAGTCTGAAAAAAAAAATTATCTCTTTAAGAATTCTTGCCCTGAGGAAATAACTCCTCCTATACCTTTAGTCCAGAGCTCTCTGGATCACTTATCTAGACCATATCTAATTCCTGAAACCAAAAGGAACAAAAAGGGGAACAAAGCCTTTTAAAATCTTACTCCAACCATTTTTTTAAATTCATAACTAAGTTTAGAAAACTCTCTTCTGTCTATTTGTATGTATGTATGCCTCTGTGTGTCCTTGTTTTTTTTTTTAAATATTGCTGATTGCTGAGATCAGTTTGTAAATGAGCTCTAATCTGCTGCTGCTGCTGCTGCTGCTGCTAAGTCGCTTCAGTGTCCGACTCCATGTGACCCCATAAACGGCAGCCCACCAGGGTCCCCCGTCCCTGGGATTCTCCAGGCAAGAACACTGGAGTGGGTTGCCATTTCCTTCTCTAATGCATAAAAGTGAAAGTGAAATCGTTCAGTCATGTCCGACTCTTCATGACCCCATGGACTGCAGCCTACCAGGCTCCTCAGTCCATGGGATTTTCCAGGCAAGAGTCCTGGAGTGGGGTTCCATTGCCTTCCCCAAGCTCTAATCTAATTAGCCTTAAAAAAAAAAAAAAGTGCTTGCAAATCAAATAATTCTAAATACATGAGAAATTAACCTAAATGAATTTCAGGTTCATGTGAAATGGGAAATATTCAGTGTTAAATACCCTGATATCAGTTCTTATTTGTTGATCTAAATAATGTAGACATGTCTAAGAGTACTTAACATTAAGCAGAATATTTTCATTCTACCTAGGTTTAATATAAGTTAAATATTATTATATCTGTTACAAGTTTGTCAGCAAGGAAATTACCTCAAGTGAAGAAACTTCTAAAAAATGTAAATGAGATATGAGCCTTTAGATAGACTCTATTAAAAATAATTATGCTCTTTAGGAATATGTGTCTAAAATAGTATCTCCAGGTTGGGGTAACTTGAACTTCTAAGGGTTGTGCTAAACTAAGTGTTGGAAGTCTATTGAATAGCTAAGTTATTTCCAAATAAAATAAGATTTTGAAACATTTACTACTAAACACTAATTACCTCTTACAGAGAAACTAAAGAGATTTGGGATTAAAAATAAATGATGTTTGGTGCCATTCTAAAATGTTCTCTAAGAAAACAAAAGTTTTAGAAATTATCACTGGTATTTATTTATTTATCTGTAAAATGCTAATATAAAAGTCAGTTCTTGGTTGCTTAAGGGAAGTAGGAAGTATGTTTTGGTAGAGAAGGTATGAGGAATGGAGTTGCATTTTGTGATGGGAAAAGGAAGTAAGTCTGACTTACAGGTGGCTTTTTAGTATGGAAGAACACAGTGATGGGTACAGAAAGTAACAAGGTTTGTGAAAAGTGAACCATGAGGAAAGAGTTTTATATATATGGTTAGGACTAAGTTTAAAAGAAAGTTAATTAAGTTTACCTTTTAAATAAAGTAAGCTGGTGCAAACACTTGAATTTAGCTTTTCTCTCGGTTAAGAGGACAACTTTTCTTTAGATATTGAACTGCCTTTGATAATAAATTTAAGTTTCTTTATCTCTTAAATGATTTATTCTGAAATTCTTTACTGTGACTTTGGCTAGGTGAACAGTATTGTTTCACAATGACCTATAGTTCTATCAGGGCTTCCCTGGTGGCACAGAGGTTAAAGTGTTTGCCTGCAATGTGGGAGACCTGGGTTCCATCCCTGGGTTGGGAAGATCCCCTGGAGAAGGAAATGGCAACCCACTCCAATATTCTTGCCTGGAGAATCCCATGAACAGAGGAGCTTTGTGGGCTACAGTCCATGGGTTGCAAAGAGTTGGACACGACTGAGTGACTTCACTTCTCCTATAGTCCTATCTGACTGAGTGTTCTAAACCCTTTTGATATTTGTTGACAAGGCTTCTTAAATCATTCTAATGAAGAAGATTTCTAGCTAACTTTGGCATGCTTCAGAGAGCCCCCGAAACATCCCAAAGAGAGAGATTACACAATTAGGTTCATTTTGTGTACAAAATTACATGGAAAGTATTGTCAAGTGAGTAATGTCTCAGGTTATATTGTATGGTAATACGTTACTAATACAGATATCCTAGAAACTGTATGGAGTTCCTAAAATTTTAATATGTTTAGGTAAAATGTTATCAGGCATAATTCTAGTTACTATTTCAAAATATTGTCATAGCACTAACCAAGTTTCTCAAAAATGCTTCCTCTTCAAGATTTATAGAAAGGACTTTTGGATAAATACCAGTTTCTGAACTGGGTAAAGATTCTAATGAGAAACCTGAGGACTTCACAAAGGTTAATAAGAGGACTGAATGAACTGGTGAATAAAATGACAACTTTTATGGTTTCTAGTTTTCCAGGTTTAAGAAAAACCTTCTCCTCAAACTAATTATGATGGTAATTTGGATACTTATATTTTATAAACAAATTGAAACATTTATCTTTTCTTTCTGAACCCTCCAGACTAAACTTTTAGTTTCCAATAACTTTATCAGATAAGTTAGGAAGGTTATCTCACTCTTGAGAGTCCCTTGGACTGCAAGAAGATCCAACCGGTCCATTCTGAAGGAGATCAGCCCTGGGATTTCTTTGGAAGGAATGATGCTAAAGCTGAAACTCCAGTACTTTGGCCACCTCATGTGAAGAGTTGACTCATTGGAAAAGACTCTGATGCTGGGAGGGATTGGGGGCAGGAGGAGAAGGGGACGACAGAGGATGAGATGGCTGGATGGCATCACTGACTCGATGGACGTGAGTCTGAGTGGACTCCGGTAGTTGGTGATGGACAGGGAGGCCTGGCGTGCTGCGATTCATGGGGTTGCAAAAAGCCGGACACGACTGAGCGACTGATCTTATTTGATCTGATCTGATGGTCATTTAAGTTTAAAAGCTCCTCTATGTCGGGAAGGGTTAAATCATACTAAAAATGATCAGCCTGGTAATTATGAGACAAGGCTGGGTACTTTGTAAACTATGTCTATTTTTACCCTTAGAGAGAGTGATTGTATGCAACTCAGTGGATTTGTGGCACTCATTTATAGCCTTCACATCTACAGGGATGGATACGAAGGTATAGCCTGGGGGTCCCATGAATTTAAGGTCATACATGTTAATGAATTAAAGGTAACCCTAACCAATCTACCACTGGTATGATCCCAGTATTCCACTCGTATTAACATTTAGCAGCTTGTGTGTGTGTGTGTATGTGTCCGCCTTCAATGGGGTTCAGTTCAGTTCAGTTCAGTCGCTTAGTCGTGTCCCATTCCCTAGTGTTATTAACTATACCATTTGTATTTTGCTTGTTTCACAAGATTATTATTTCTTGTATTATCAAGTGTATGACTGAGCCTCCAACAAAAATGATTACTAAACTTGAAGCAGTTGATCAAATGTATAGCTCGATATATGATCAATGATTGTAATAGTGTAACTCTAGGTATGAAAAGATGCAACAAGGGGGAATACTTTCCTGGACCATAACTAGAAGATAGGTGTCCAGAGATTTTTGACTATTAAGACCTAGTCCAGTAATAGCACATTGAGTGTCTTATCAACAAAAACCTTCTTCAGAACTGGGAACGAGCCTTCCCAGCAAAGCAGGACCAAAGTATGGTCAGAATTACCACCACAAGGGGGCTATGTCAACTACAAATCGGCACTTACCAAGAGCATTGCCACTGACTGAACAACAAAGGCATTTACCATCTGCCTCTACAGAGATTGGACACCATGCTGCCATAGCTGTTGATCTTCAACAATCCCTGATGGAGTTCACGGTGGAGTGAGGCACCCTGTGCCCCAGTGAATCTGGTGGGACAGGTCCTTAGCTAGTTGGATGTTTTTAGTTAGTTAGGTAGTTAAGTCACCCAGTTGTGTCCGACTCTTTGTGACCCCGTGGACAGTAGCCCACCAGGCTCCTCCATCCATGGGATTCTCCAGGCAAGAATATCAGAATGGGCTGCCGTTTCCTTCTCCAGGGGATCTTCCCGACCCAGGGATCGAACTCAGGTCTCCCGCATTAGAGGAAGACACTCATGTCCAACTCTTTTGCAACCCCATGAACTATAGCCTGCCAGGCTCCTCTGCCCATGGGATTTCCCAGGCAAAAATACTGGAGTGGGTTGCCATTTCCTTCTCCAGGAAATGCTTTTAGGAACAGATTTTATGATCTCAGTCCTTGCTTTTCCTCATATCTAGAGAAGCATTAAATCCCGTCATGGTGATATCAGATCCTCATGACTAGCAAAAAGCCTTTTGTAAAATGAGTGCTTCATGGTATTGAATTCTGCCTTCACCAAAACCTTACATATTGTCTTTCCCTCACTACTTCTTTGGAGCGGTCTTTCAGAGCTATCTGAGATGCTGCCTCCTGGGCTCAGTCCTAATTTTGCCTCAAATAAAACTTAACTCACAACTCTCAAGTTGTACATCTTTTTTAGTCGACATTACTATATCATCTCATACAGGTACCCTGTGTGTGTGTGTGTGTTATAGGAACACCTGAAATCTAGTTTCTTAGAATTCAGTACAGTATTATTAATGTTTTTTTAAAGATTTTTTTTTTGATGTGGACTATTTTAAACTCTTTATTGAATTTTGTGACAATATTGCTTATTTTATGTTTTGGTTCTTTGGCCCTGGGTCATGTGGGATCTTAGCTCCCAACTAGGGATGGAGCCTGAGCCCTGTGCACTGGATGGCGAAGTCTCAACCACTGAACCCCCAGGGAAGTCCCTCAGTACAGTATTCTTAACTACAGTCATCGTGTTGTACATTCAACCTCTAGGTGCATACATCCTACATAATGACAACTTTTTACACTTTGGTCAACACCTCCCAGACCCCGGTAACCCCTGTCTTACTCTCTGCTCCTCTATATTCACTTTTTTAGATTCTGCGTACACATGAGATCATGAAGTTTTTTCTTTCCTGTGTTCCCTTGTTGTATTTTCTGTTGCTTGAGGAAAAGACTAATTCTATTAATATACAGAAGATTCAGCTATTTCACTTGTAATTATGAAAGCCTGGGCACAGGTGATGGTCAGCAGAAGACTAAACAGAACTGACAATGAAACCCACGCAAGCCTAGATGAAGTCTTATTTCTCAACTCTGTGGGGCATAGGACATGGCGAGAGGCCTGAGATGAGAGCTGTGACTATCATTACTTTATACATTCTCTTCCTGAGGCTTAGGCTTTAGAAATCGGCAAGATAAGAGCTTGGATTTTTTTTTTTTTTTTTTTTTTTTACTTTTCAGAAAAGACTATTTGGGGCTGCAATTGGCGTGACCCTTCAAATCAGGAAAACAGAGGCTTAGTGAAGTTAATATCAAATAAACTCAAAATAATAATTTAAAAAGTGCAAATGAAAACACAGTATCAGAGAATAAGCAGTGAGTGAATGCTCCTTTTACAATGTCTGGAGTGAGTTTCGTGTTTGTGAGTGACGAGTTTCCAGACTGCGATCAAGATTAAAGACTACTTGCTGGATTTTAGTATGCTTTATATTTCACTTATGTTGCTGTTATTTTTATTCACAAGGCCATTTGATATAGTAGACTGTTGAATCAGGCCCCAGTTTGCTTCCTGGGCACTTAATTATCTATCTGACCTTAAATAAGGCCTGGCTTTAGTCTTCACTCTTGTAGATAGGAATGGTGATACTTATTTCATAGTGCTGCTGTAAGATTTCATCATACTTATACAATATACCTAGTACTAAGCATGCGTACTCAGTCATGTCTGACTGCTACCCCCCTGGACTGCAGCTCACCAGGCTCTTCTGTCAATGGGATTTTCCAGGCAAGAATACTGGAGTGGGTTGCCATTTCCTTCTCCAGGTGATCTTCCCGACCCAGGGATCAAACACCTGTCTCCTGTTTTTCCTTCATTGAGAGGTGAATTCTTTACCACTGAGCCATCAGGGGCTAAAGCGTACTCTTTTCTTCCCACTTTTCCTAGCTTATAGTCTTCTTAAGTTCTTCTTATGTTCTGTTTAAAAATTAAAGCATTTTCTAAAGAACTGGAGGAATATCCTTTAGTTACTGACCACATCCTTTAGAAGACAGAAGAATCATTCAATAGCTAATAGCAGAAAAGTAATTAGTGGTGCGATGATGAACTGTTTTGAATAAGTGGCAAATTAAACTTCAGGAATGCCCCAAATGATAGCATTATAAACTGAGTAAGTTTAAAAACTGGATTCCAACAGGTGAATGCATCTTTTAGGACTGTTGATTACTTCTTTTCTCTCTCTTTTTTTTAGACTCAATAAAAACTTTCTTTAATCACTGTAATCTCATTATCGAGATAAAAGCAAAGATAATTTTCAGTACACAGTGTTATCTTAATGGTTCAAAAATGTACACATAGAAAATTTGGGGATCTAAATGCATGTGCTATTTTGCAGTCTTTTTTCCATTTAACATTTCATACAAAACATTAAAAAGCTGCATGATGTTTCCCTTGGGAGTGTACCATATCTTAGTTAACCATTCCCAAGGTGTTTACTATTTTTCTCAAGTTAAACTTTTATCCTGATCTCTTTCAGAGAAACGCTTGAAAATTATTGAGGCAAAAGGAGTGCACTTTTAATTTTTAATATCTTTTTCATAAATTACAGAAAATTTGTCTTCACGTTCAGATCCCACTTGAGACAAAGTCTAGGGTAGATTTAAACCAGTTCAAATCAAACCACTCCAAGTTCTCTCTTCCAGGACTATTTTCAAGGGCTTAGTGAACATCTTCCATCACAATTGCATGGACCTGTTGGTGATTAGGATATTTTTCATACTACTTGAAGCAGAGTATCTAGGGGAAACCTCCGAACTTGGTAAGTCAAGTTCCACTACCTACCTGGGCTGATGGGTTCTTTCTTTAGCCTAGAGCTAAATACTTCAACACTGCCTCCTGGTGGTGGAGAGAAGAGGTATTTTTACAAACAAATCAAAAGAGCCTGGCAGCCTCCTGTCCTTGGGGTCACAGAGTTAGTTAGACATGATTGGGCACACACTCAGGAAAAATAAAAAAAACGAGGTGTAGGAGGTACCTTTGGTTTAATTGGGTAATAAAAGTCCCAAATGAGAAATAAATTCTGAGAACCAAAAAGGGAACAGTATCAGGTCAAATCTATATATATTTCCTACTCTGGTCAAGAAACCATGTTAACATTGCAATGGGTTGGATTTGAGAACCCTTTTATAAAATATGAGCAAAGGGTGTTCCTTTGGCAGAGGATAGACTGAGTGAGGAAGACTCACAGATTGGTTGAATGAAGGAGACAGGGATTATTTCATTTTAGTGTTTTTGGGAGGAACACTGTTTTTCTTTGTCGTCATGATAGTAAACTGGTGAACACCCAGGGAATTTAGTCAAAAACTAGTAAAATATCAGAACTGGAAAAGATAGTAAACATCCTTGAAGTCTAATGTGACTTATTGTATTAAATGGTTAGACCAAAATGACACAGGCAATTAGTAGCAGACCATAGGACCTGGAATAATCATTATTCACTGGGCCATTATTAAGCATCTGGTATTGTGCTAGATCATAAGGTTCAGTGCCCCTGCCCTCCTGGAGCCATTGGGACATTGGTAACTATACCCTTTGTCTTCTATTATGAGAAGACTGTGAAATAAATGCTTTTCAAAACCGATAGCTAGGAACTTTCCTGGCGGTCCAGTGGTTAAGATTCTGAGCTTCCACTGCAGGGGTCATGGGTTCAATCCCTGGTCAAGGAAATAGGAACCCATATGTTAAAAAACAAACAAACAAAAAAAAAACCTCTCCAAAACTGTTATTTATTTGCTTGTCTGGAGCTATCCTCAGGCTGGACAGTGGAATTACTGGGAATTTTAATTCCCTAGCATAGGCAGGATTCCATGTACCCATAGGCAGGCCTAGGATAGGCCCCTGTTTAATTTATAATTGTCAAGAGCAATGATGTCAAGCCTTTGTAGAAGATAAAAACCTTTAAATTATAATAGATGGATCTCATTTTCACATTACTGGTGTATGTCTATAGAAGTCTGGGTGTGTCCAAAATCCCCAGTCCCCACTGAGGAAAGTCAGTACTTACTCATTTTAGCCAACATGGAAGGACTTTACCTGTCACTGTTTAGTCATTACCCCATGTAACACTGTAATCGCCTAAGTATGAAATTCATGAACTAGTTTATAACATACCTCATCATTATGATTAATCTGGGTAAATAATAGTAAACAGACTCTATCCTTTTCTAATAGTGTAATGAACTCCCAGTGCATTTCAATATAGAGGCTCCACTTTTCTCAGAAGGCACTGTTGATAGTTTTCAGATTTTCATGTTTACCTAAGCAGCAAAGACTGCTGTGTGTGTGTCTAATTGTCCCTCTCTCCCCAACCCCTTTTCCAAAATGAAACGATATGGCTCTAAGGAAGTTCTCTCATAACTTCTTAGCTCTAATCTAATTTTCCTGGATGGTTAAGGGGCATGTGATCACCAAGTATTCATTTTATTGATAATATAAGGATTTATGATTTCTGTGCACGTTTTATAAGGATTTAAACACATAGGGTTTATGTGTTTAAACCCAGGGAAACACCTGGGTTTCCCTGGTGTCTCAGTGTTAAAGAATCCACCTGCCAATGCTGGAGACACGAGTTCGATCCCTGCTCCGGGAAGAGCCTTCATGCTGCAGAGCAACTAAGCCCGTGTGCCACAACTATTGATCTTGTGCTCTGGAGCCTGGGAACTGCAACCATGGAGCCCACATGCCACAGTTACTGAAGCCCTTATGCCCTAGAGCCCGTGATCCACAAGAGAAACCACCGCAGTGAGAAGCCCATGCGCCACAGTAGAGAATAGCCCCTACTCGCCACAGCTAGAGAAAGGTCCACATAGCAACAAAGACCCAGCACAGCCAAAAAGACACAAATAAGTAAATAAAATGATTAAAACCCATGTAGACCCTTATTTTCCATCACATAAAATGTTCTTTTCAAGTTGTTTTGAACAAATTTATCTTTTTGCTTTCACACGTTTGTGGAAGCTATCCTGTTGGCTCAAGTTTAAATGGGATCAGTGATGCCTGTCTCTCACAAGCATATTTTAAGAAACAACTTCAATAACCCTGATAAAATGCTTAGCACACTACCTGACACTTACATGCCCAATAAATAGCCATTTCTTATTATTTCATAAGATAATTAGCAAATGAGCTGATAACTAGCAATCAGCAAAAGCCCACGTAGACAAAGAGTTCTCAGTTTATCACACTATAAACATCATGGATCCAGTCATAGGGAGACCAGTGCCCAAACATAAAATTGTATCCACCATGGAGGTGGATGAGATACAGAGCAAGTGTACAATAACTGTGAAATTGTGCCTGGAGATGGAAATCTCAGTGATTGGAGACTTTGGGGACCAAATAGGCTATTTCAGGACATGATTGATAAACAAATGAGGGAACATCTATTCTGGGAATTAGAATCTCAAATCCAAGCCAACCAGCTGGAAGTGATCCTTGCAAAACGATAGACATCCTCCACAGGGCATAGGGACCAGCGCATCTTCCCAGGTCTTTATCAGGGCTGCGCACCTCCCCTCCAGTCTTTGTCAGGGTCTGCTAGTTGGGAACGGGCTGAACTAGCAACTAGTTCTCCAATGGTAGAGTTAAAATTGGTTGGGAAAAAGAAGACTTTAATTATAGCATCCAGAAAAATGGGTGTTTGTTCATCTAAGATAACTGGCCATTAAACATCCACAAAGAAATTGACCCCCAAATGAAATCTAGAAGTCTTGTGTTCCAGGGAAAAAAGAAAAAAAAAAAAAAAGAATGGAGTAGAGATTTTCTGTTTGATTTCCCACTCAATTTTGGACAAAGTACTTATCCTTTCTAAATCTCTATTTTGTTATCTAAAATAATAGTGTATATTGGGACTTCCCTGGTGGTCCAGTGGTTAAGATTCATTGCTCCTAATGCAGGGTGCATGGGTTCGATGCCTCTTCAATGAACTACGATTCTAAATGCCATGTAGTATGGCAAAAAAAACCCCACCAAACCCAGTGCATATTAAAAATACAGAATCACGGTGCTAGTGGTAAAGAACCTGCCTGCCAATGTAGAAGACATAAGAGATGTGCATTCAGTCCCTGGGTTGGGAAGATCTCCTGGAGGAGGGCATGGCAACCCACTCCAGTATTCTTGTCTGGAGAATCCCATGGACAGAGGAGCCTGATGGGCTATAGTCCATAAGGTGGCAAAGAGTCAGACATGACTGAGGTGACTTAACATGGCACCATTATAGCAAATGAGAAAGTGCATAGGAAAGCACGTAGATTGTCAATACTGTAGAATTCTTGTCATTATTAATTTATTCATTTTTGTTTTCAAGCAATACTATTTATTTTCCCTCAGATTATGTTCTAATTTTCCATTATCATAGAATTACAATGAAATGTAAAATATTTTCTTCTATTATCATTTAATAAACAAAATATAGCAAAAGTTCTGCATAATTATCACACACAATATTAAAATGGAAGCATAGTCAGCTTAGGTTAGCAGTTTTCAAATTTTTCCTTAAAAATTATTGGGAAAACTACTTTTTTAATAAATAAAAAACTTAAAAAAAATTATTGGGGACTCCATAGAACTTTTGTATATGTGGTTTATATCTATAAATATTTATTATGTAGAAATTTTTAATTTCTTCAGTTTTCTTAGAAAAAATATGTTTTATTTAAACATAGTAACAATAAACCAATTATGTGATAATATACACACTTAATGAAAAATAACTATGTTTTTCCCAACGAAAAGGCCAATAAGAAGAGTGACATTTTACATGCTTTGCAAATCTCTTTCATATCTGGCTTAATGGCGGAGTCATTATTTATTTATCATTATTTATTTTTACCCACTCTTCCCTGCTGTGTCTTTCTCCACCTTTTCCTTCTCTTTCTGACCACAGAACACATATGCTCTTACACTCAGACGACACTAAGTTAGACCAGTGCTCTCTCCTCTCCTCTGAGCCTTGGCCATAGGGGTAGGTGAATCTCCACTGCCTTGAGCTCTCACAGGACAAATGAACAACAGCTCTGGCTGAGTGACAGAGACAGTAACCTAGGAGCCTAAGGGAATTCTAGACCTTAGCTCTTAAACTCTCATTCTTTGCTCTTAGCAAATAAAGACAGCATCTAACACAGAACAATCCCCAATAGGCAATGGACTCTCAAGAAGCTCTCCTTTTGATGGAAGGTTCTCTTTTGCCTATGGATCCCATTAAATTAACTGCCCTCTTCTTAATCTTAGGGTTTATTTTTATATCATTAATTATTATTTTTAAAACTTTTGGCTGCACTGTGTAGCACCTAGGACCTTGTTTTCCCAGTCAGGGTTCGAACCCACGTCCCCTGCCTTGGAACCCCCTGACCTCCAGGGAAGTCCCTATTTGTATTCTATTATGATGCTTTTTCCATCTAGAATATCAACTTTTTTTTTTTTTCTATAGTACATCTGAAGTCTCTTCTGCCATTCTATACCTGTGGAAATGAGAAGAGGGAAGTTATTTTATTTCAAAGGCAGGGAGGGGACCCTGTGAATGATGCAATCATTTCTAATGTGAAAGGAGACACACTTGTGTTTTTTATATATAATATCCACCCAAAGTTGTAGAAACAAAGGGCGTTGCAGAGGAATTTGAGATTATTCTCTGATGAGAAGAGAACCATGACATCACAGAGGAGGGATCGGCACCATTTCACTGTAGTCGGAGCTCGTTGCCTAATTTCACTCCTAGGTGGGGTTAAACAGTTTAAAGCTTACGTCTGTCTGCATGTCTTGCTGCTGACAGTTTGGCAAAAGATGGACCACAAGGTATAACCATCAGAGTAAATTTATGGAGGGATCATTATTTATAACTGTCCTCATTTTAATAGTTGCTTTGGGATTCATGTTTCCCCCCACTCTAACTGATTTTTATGATACTGAGCGAAATCCTTTCACTCTGTTCTGAAACACAACATGTTTTTCTTTCTTTCACAAATGATTATCACATAATCCATGTGGTTTTCCCACACAGAGGAATTACTCTGTCGATACATTAACTTTTCAGATTGCACACATCTTAACCATCTATGTTTGTGTACTGTTTGTTTCTGGCAGAAATTTCTCAACATCCCAGCCTGAGGCAAAAAGTTGGAAATAGATTTTTCTCCAGGGAGGCCCACTGTCAACATTCAGGAAAGTTAAATTCTTTTTTTCAGTTGATAATTATTTTTATTTATCTATCTGTTTAGTTTTGGTTGTGCTGGATCTTCTCTGCTGTGTGGGCTTCTCTCTAGTTGCGGTATGTGGGCTTCTCATTGCACTGCTGCTCTTGTAGGGTCTAGGGTGCACAGGCTTCATTGCTTGCAGTTCGCTGACTCTAGCCCACAGGCTCAATAATTGTGGATCACAGGCTTAGTTGCTCCACGCGTAGCGTGTAGGATCTTCCTGGACCAAAGATAGAACCTATGTCTCTTACGTTGACAGGAAGACTCGTTACCACCGAGCCACCGGGGAAGTTCTGTCTGTCTGTGCTTGGTCCCTCAGTTGTGTCCAACTGCAACCCAATGGACTGCAGCCCACCAGGCTCCTCTGTCCATGGGGATTCTCCAGGCAAGAATACTGGAGTGGGTTGCTATGCCCTCCTCCAGGGGATCTTTCCAACCCAGGGATTGAACCCAGGCCTCCCGCTTTGCAGGTGGATTCTTTACCATCTGAGCCACCAGGGAAAGTTCAAATTTCCCTTCACCCAGATGGAAGGGCGCTGAATCCTCAGCAAACAAAAGAGATATCTATGTTCATCTAGTCCAAACTAGATGATAAGTTAGTTTGGTAGGGTCACTTCCTTTAATGTTGGGATCCTTAGGAGAAAACTCACTCAACTATATTTTATGGCATTGGGACAAAGACTATTAATATTATCATCATTGGTTTAATTATGAATGTTTGTTGTCCACTGAAAAAAACTCAGAATATCTTCATGTCTGTGGTGAACTGGACAGTTGATATTAGATTCTATTACTTTATAATTATCATTTAATTCATAGTTAATTATACCATTCTATTCTAGTTGCAATATTCAACTAATATCTTATTAGTTGAATATTTGTCCATTCCTGCTTCTGCTCCCCAGCAACAGAAATCAGTCACAAATGAAAAAATTAAAAAATGAGTACTTTTCTCATTTGGGCCCTATATCAAATGTATTTTTCAACATGCAGAATTAACTCAGCAAATGCAACTCAAATTGAGAAAGCTGCCTTCTTTTTCCATTTATACTGTGTTGTATGCTTAGTCACTCAGTTGTATTCGACTTTTCAAGACCCCATTAACTGTAGCCAGCCAGGCTCCTCTATCCATGGGATTCTCCAGCCAAGAAGACTGGAGTGGAATGCCATTTCCCCCTCACTATTTTAGGTCAAATTCTCATCACTTCACCTGACTTACTATGATGGCCTCCTGTTGGTCAACTTGTCTACATATTCATTCTCCTCCAGTCTGTTCTCCTAATGTCTGATTCCCCTTCCTAAAACTCAACTATGATCAAGTCATTATCCTTCTCAAACATCTTTTGTATTTGATGAAAGTGAGAGTTAGTTGCTCAGTTGTGCCTGGCTCTTTCATTGTGACCCCATGGACTGTATGTAATCTGCCAGGCTGCTGTGTCCATGAGATTCTCCAGACAACAATACTGGAGTGGGCAGCCATTCCAGGAGATCTTCCTGACCCAGGGATTGAACCCAGGTCTTCTGCATCACAAGCATTTTCTTTACTGTCTGAGCCACCAGGGAAGCCCTAAGTTTCTGTCCTTAGGACTCGATGTCTCTATCTAATTACCTCTCACCATTTACACTCTGGAAAACAATCTCAAAACCTTTGAAATAGTTAATCCCTTTCCATTAAAAATTTTTTAATTATGAATGTGCTTACTCACCCAGAGATTATATTTGTATTTATATCATTCCTACATAGTGAATTGGCAGGAAATTCCCTTTGGATTACTGATGGCAGTATCTACCAACTCTACCCTCTGCTCCAGAAGAGCAGGTGTCTGTTGTCTGGAGTTGCCTTGCCGGTTCCTTTGAGAAGGCAGGCTCCCTTAGGTGCATTGCTACATCGCTAAAGATCACCTGTCCTAGGACTGTGAGTGTTTGTGTGTGTGTGGTAGTGAGCGAGGTGGAGAGGGGAACATAATCTTGGATTTTTGAGGATAGCTTCCTTTACAAGTGTGGACAAATGGAACACTATCCAGGAAACAAAAATGGAGAAAGGGATCAGAGTCTCTACATTGTGAGATTTTTTCTTTGGCTGCGCTGAGTCTTCACTGCTGTGCAGGCTTTGCTCTAGTTGCAGTGAGCGGCGGCTACTCTATAGTTTCGGTGCTCAGGTTTCTCATTATCGTGGCTTCTCTTGTTGTGGAGCATGGGCTATAGGCACTTGGGCTCCAGTGATTGCAACATGTGTGCTCAGTATTTGTGACGCAAGAACTTAGTTACTCTGTGGCATCTGGAAGCTTCCTGAACCAGGGATTGGACCTGTGGCCCCTGCATTGCAAACGGATTCTTATTCACTGTGCCACCAGAGAAGTACCATTTTGAGATTTTAAATGGATATGCCTCTTTGGAAGCTAGCTATGAAACCCTGGGGAAGGAAAGAGTTTGTCATTTTAAATTCATGGGATGCTAGATGGGGATCAAGTCCTAAAATCTTCAATATAAGCTCTTAAGGGCAGAGTCTTTGTCCAGGTTGGTGGACTTTTTACCTTCAGAGTCAAACATAGTACCTGGGACATGGTAGACACTCCACATCTAGTAGGCACATAATAAGTATTTAGTACTTATTAATAAATACTTGGTACTTATAACTATTATAAATATTAGTACTTATAAATAAATTGCCTATTATACCTGATTCAGCTTATTTGGAGGTGCTGTGTATTTGCATACAAAAAGCTGCAAACTTACACACACATGCTCAGAATATCTGAGATGGGTTTGGAAGAAGACTGGAGTGGGCCCAGGTCATGTGACCCCTGTGCTGGCAGGTAGAAGGCAGCTCTAACACGTGACCATCATGTGACATTGGTGATCACATGTGACACATGTGATCACTTCATTCCCTGAGATTCTCCTCTGTCTTCTGAAAATTGATGCAGCTAGATTAAATAATCTTTTCATTCCGGGTTTAAGATTCTTTCATCCCCTGGATGGCGTATTTTGTTACAGAGCTTCTTCTATCTTGGCTCTAACAGTAACATTTTTATAGACTGTGCTTTGGCAAGTGAGAAACTGAAAAGATAGGATTAGTGGTTATAAAACCAAAATGGTTTTCAGGTTCTTAAAAGTAGTATCATTCAGGGTCTTTTATTCATACAGCAAAGTCTAGTGATGAGCTCATCATTTCCAATATAAATTGAATATTTCTTTGTGTTTGTAAGTTGATTGAAACATTTTGCATAGAATTTAACCTTGCCAAGAAGTTTTCTAAGAGCTCTTAACACAAAAGTGATATTCTGCCATTAGATCAGAATCCATAGGAAAATAAATATATAGAAAAACATCAATGACTTTCAAAACCAGATCCTTACCTTCAAAAGATGTAGGAGACTGAGACCCATGATGAGAACTTAAGGCTCGGTCAGGACAGTCCTGTTTCAGTTGGGACAAAATATTTCTTTTTTTTTTTTCCCAAAATATTTCTTTTATAGGGTTTTGGATGTATAGAATACGAATGTCAATAGTTCAATATAGGTGATACATCATCTGAAAAGGAACACTCAACTTCTCGTTAAAGAATTGATAGACAAGGTTACTTGAAAGCACTTTCTAATAAAGTCTTGTGGATGATGGATAAAATATAACACACTTTCCTTTTAAATGCACCACTGAGGTCACAAGAAGGCAAAATGTGTCCTCAGGGTCAAAAACAAAGTATCTCTAAAAGTCAGATTTTGGGGAACATAAGCAAAAGCAGAGGCGTTACTTTGCCAACAAAGGTCCGTCTAGTCAAGGCTGTGGTTTTTCCAGTGGTCATGTATGGATGTGAGTTGGACTGTGAAGAAAGCTGAGTGTCGAAGAATTGATGCTTTTGAACTGTTGGAGAAGACTCTTGAGAGTCCCTTGGACTGCAAGGAGATCCAACCAGTCCATTCTGAAGGAGATCAGCCCTGGGATTTCTTTGGAAGGAATGATGCTCAAGCTGAAACTCCAGTACTTTGGCCACCTCATGCGAAGAGTTGACTCATTGGAAAAGACCCTGATGCTGGGAGGGATTGGGGGCAGGAGGAGAAGGGGACGACAGAGGATGAGATGGCTGGATGGCATCACTGACTCGATGGACGTGAGTCTGAGTGAACTCTGGGAGTTGGTGATGGACAGGGAGGCCTGGCGTGCTGCGATTCATGGGGTCGCGAAGAGTCGGACACGACTGAGCGACTGAACTGAACTGAAGCAAATACTAAAAATTTTCTGGGGGCTAGGGGGATGGGGATAACTAGTTTTTGATATCCAGCCAGGAACAGGAAAGAAAATCTTAAACCTACGCTTTGTTGTAAGTTGAGGGTGTCATCCCTCAATTGGGTTTAGAATCTTTAAAAGTCTATACCCAAAGCTAAAGATAGGAGTACTAGAAAAATCCAACCACCAGCATAGGATGATAGGAAGAAAACATTGCTCTTCTAATAACAAATGAGGCAAGAGAGGCTATTATTGTGGTTTAGTCACTAAATTGTGTCTGACTCTTTTGAGACCCAATAGACTGTAGCCTGCCAGGTTCTTTAGTCTGTGGGATTTCCTAGGCAAGAATACTGGAGTGGGTTGCCATTCCCTTCTCTAGGGGATCTTCCCCACCCAGGGGTCAAACCCTGTCTCCTGCACTGCAGGCAGATTCTTCACCACTGGGTGGCCTGGGAAGACCCAAGAGAGGCTGATCTGAGTTAACACATTCTCTGCTCCTTGCATTTCTACAGAGGAAAGTAGCTGTATTAATTAACATTAAATTTTGTTTAATCATATTTAAAGGGAAGCTCTAAAATACTAGAAATAAAAGGGTAAATGTGTGGACGGGTCATCATTCATTTATTGCATTCTTGTCTTTGCAACTAGTCTGTGAGTTCCGGGAGACGAGAAACCATGACTTAGGCATTGTACCACACCCTTGCCAACACCGATTTCTTTAGTGGCCAGTCCTGAGCCTGGTTAAATGTGTGTGGATTGATAAACGATGAGCCAGCGAAGAGCACTCTTTCCTGGGAGTGACTGTTTGCGGTCTGGGGCCGCTGGGCCTCCTACCAAGCCCGGGACCCACCAGACACCCCACCCAGATCCTGGGTGCGCTGCTGTGTGGCCTCTCGCAGCTGCTCCCCGCACCCCGCCTCAGCTGCGGCTGCGTCACTGCGGGATCCCCGTGTACCGTGCGCACATGGCCTTGTTTGTGATTAGCCGACCCCGAGGGAAAACAAGCTGTCCAGCCCCTGCTGCCCTTAGCATTTCATGTGGCTGTGTTCTCCAGGAGGGCGGGCCTCGGGGCCGGGGAGACGTGTTTGCACCCGGGGATGACTCGCCTGCATGCCGCTGTGCCCCCTGCACTGCTCCCCAAGCAGCAAAGGAGGGGACCCGGGCTGTTCCTTTCAGGGCCACCCGGTCCCTGAACGACGGGGGAACACCCGCTCCTTCTGCCAAGTGGGCAGTGTTTAGACTGCGCCTGGCGGGGAGAGTTGGTTGAGTCACTTGGAATTGAAGTAAACCCTGCTGCTGGGCTGGGGGTGGGGGGATAGGCGAGGTGCACAACCCGCGGTCTCCCATCTGCTGGAGATTCTGAGCCAGAAAAAAAAAAAAAAAACAAAACGGCAATTGGTCTAAGCGATCGCTTAAATGTAGCTTCTTTTGTGAGTGGCAGATGGCAATGTTCATGTCACCCTGAGATCCTGAGGGCAGGAGGGCAGCCCGCTTTAGGGGGTCTGGAGAAGATCTGGGGGGGAAAAGTACTTTCCAGTATTTCTCAGCTCTGTGTCCTCCTGCACAATTTGAATTCCACTTCCTTCCTCTGTTCTCCCCACACCGCCCCTCCCCTCCAAAACAAAACAGAAAACCCTTAGATCTCAGTCCCAGGATATATCTGTTAGTTTTCAAATTCTTAAAAAGAAAAAAAAATATTGTTATTTAATTGTGTTATTAAAAAAAAGCTAGAGCAGTTAGATCAGGGCTAAAATTAAACAAGTTTTCATGGGAAAAAAAAAAGTTTTTGCCACAGGTAACAGGTAATAGGACATAGATGAAACAAAATGTTGTGTGGGATTTAACTTTGGGTTGGGAAAATCACATAGCAGTGTTAACTAAGTTCCTGTTCCCCACACACAATGAGACATTGGAGTTTGGAGCAGGGAGCAGCTTATTGCAAGGTCATGCAAGGAAGATGAGGTGTCTCTTGCTCTTGCTTGTACTTCCCAAAGGATTTCAGCAAAACATTTTTAAAAGTTAGATGAGGGAGGAGGAGGGGTCCAGGGTACCTGATCAGCTCAGGCACGATTCCCTGGTTGGCTGATGGCAAGGGCACAGGGTGGTGTCACAGTGCTAGCTTTCGGTCCTTAGACTCTGAGAGGCCTGGGGCTTAGTGCCCATGCTCACGTCATCAGGTAGCTAACCTCTTCCATTTGGTAGGGGGTGTTTCGCAACTGCAAAACAATTCAGGAAATTTGCATCAAATATTATTATCCAGGTACTTCTGAGAGGAGTTGGCTTCCCCGGTGGTGCAGAGGTAAAGAATCTGCCTGCCAAAGCAGGAGATTTAAGAGACTCAAGTTCGATCCCTGAGTCAAGAAGATCCCCTTGAGTAGGAAATGCAACCACTCCAGTATTCTTGCCTGAAAAATCTAATGGACAGAGAAGCCTAGAAGGCTATAATCCATGGGGTCGCAAAGAGTCTGACACGACTGAGCATGTGTGCGCGTGCGCGCGCACACACACACACACACACACACACACACACTCTGAGAGGAGCTAAAGCAGAGGATATGGGGGAAGACCTCTCCGAGGAAGGCCCCGTAGCATCCTGCTGGGGTACAACAGTGAGAATCAAGAGTTGGCAGTACATCTCTGCCCCTCTCCCCCATGGTGTTCTCATCTGGAGATGGCAAGACTTGGCCCAGAAATCTCTGAGTGTCTCAACGAACCAATCTAAAAGTTTAAGCTGCAGCGATGAAGCTGAAAGGGTTTGTGGTGCTATAACTTTAAAAGTCTTGCTGGGATTTCTCAGCCTGCTGTGTCAGTGGAGTCTGAACCCCAAAAAGGACAGCTCCAAATTAAAGGATGGGAGCTTTGAATGAGTGCAGGAAAGCCCAAGCGACACAAGGAGTGGGTGTCTCTGGGAAGGGGCAGTGAACTGTGAGAACGAGGCTCAGATACCTGGATCTATTTCATGGTTTGACTCATGAACTCTGCACATTTGCTCATTCGGAGATTTGATTTAATGTTTCTGTGAGAGGCTCAGACAACACTGAAGGCTTGTGTTTCAAATGATTATGCTGGGGCACAGTGCGGGGGAGGCAGAGAAGAGATGGAAGTAGGGCTGGGAGAATTGGGTGCTCAGCTGCTGTTCCCCTGGCTCCCTGGGGATTGGGAAGGAGCCAGGGGAACAGCAACTGCTGTCCTGCCCTTCAACACGTTCGCAGGGTATCAAACCATTCAGCAATAGGTGGATCCAGAGTGGCTTTGGGGTGCAAAGTTACAGGAGGTATTCTGAGGCTCACTGATATCATATCAATACTTGACCTTCAAGCATGTGCGCTAAGTCACTTCAGTTGTGTCCAGCTCTTTGTGACGCTACGGACTGTAGCCTGCTAGGCTCCTTTGTCCTTGGGATTCTTCAGGCAAGAATACTGGAGTGGGTTGCCATGCCCTCCTCCAGGGGATCTTCCTGACACAGGGGTCAGATTCACATCTCTAAATCTCCTGCATTGTCAGGCGGGTTCTTTACCACTAGGGTCACCTAACCGCTAGGCATTCTGAATTGCTTTCAAGAAATAGCCCTCTCCTTGTGGACATCTATCACATTTAAAGGGATAGTTGCTTGTTATAGGATCACAAACTCCAAATCACACAGATTCAAGTTCCAGCTCTGTTCTTTCTTTCCTATGTGTGCTGCAGAGCTGCTGGGTACGGTTGTGCAGGATGTTCACTGCTCAAGGATGTCAGACCCAAGAAGTGAGTAGGATCTGAAACTCAGCCCTTATTCTGCTGTTTAAATCTAGTACCCTGACACAAGAGCTGTTTTCGCTTGCAAGAAGAGGCTTATTTTTCTTAATAAAACAGAGACATCAATTGCTTGCTAAACCATACACCCTGGTTTGCTTCCACCTGGAGAGACATTTTTCTAATTTGCACCAAGGCCTCCTATGAGCTAAGGTGTCAGGTCAGGGGTGCCCTTGTAAACTTTTGTAATCTTCAGCTTCCTCATCTGGGAAGTGAAGGGAATAAAACACACTTCACAGGATTCTGCAGTGATACATATGAATAAAGAATCCAGTGTGGTGCTCAGTTCTGGATAATAAATGCTCAATAAATAGCACCCTCATAGCATCTCCACAATATTTTCTCCTTTAAAATTTGCTTTGAAAAATTATGATGATGAGTTTTTAAAAATTATAGAACAACTGACCTGTGCTCAATTAATGCTAATAGGGCATTTTTTTTGTCCCTTTTTCTCCCTAGTGTTCAATAATGACATGATAAATAGCAGAAACTGTGGATGAGATGGGAATTGTGAAGAGAGGGAGACTTTTAAAGTTAGGGCTCAGAAAACCTCATGGTAGAGGTAGAATTTTAAATTGGGCATCTATGCAATTTTTCCAAAAATACTTGGAAAGTATGTGTGACTAAAGTGATGGGGATGAAACTGAAAAATTTCTCTTTGTTCTCACTAGGTCTTTTTTTTTTTTTTTTCCTTTGGCTGTTCCAAGCAGCTTGTAGGATCCTAGTTCCCCAACCAGGGATCGAACCCCAGTCCTCTGAAGTGGAAATGTGGAGTCTTAACCACTGGACCACCAGGGAATTCCTGCTGTGTCTCAACCCACTAATTAAATAGCTGGAAAGTTTTGAAAGAGGAAAAATAGCAGTAGACAATTGGAGAGATTCTTTGGAAATGGCAGTGGGTGAATATTCTTCAGCATAGGAGCCTTACCTCCGGAGCCACGGCAGATTATGAGAGGCTGATAACTGCTCCCTCAGGAAAGTGCCTGACGTCGACATCTAGGAGGGCTGGCTGTGGAGCCACAGCTGCACTCAACAGAGAATATCTTTCCTACAACTATGTTGGTGACATTTCAGCTAGTGGCAGGAGCCCACCACATCAATGAATGGATTTGTCACTATCAGTTGATTGCCCATCAGACTCCTTCCGTCAACAAGCCTGGCTGCTGCTAATTTCCTAGAAAAGAGGGAGGGATGTTCTTATTTCTGTCCCACATTCAAAGGTGCATCTAGTCAACCTAAGATTATAAAGAACAAAAGACCAGTAAAAAGAATGAAATGTCATTTGCAGCAACAAGATGGACCTGGAGATTATCATACTGAGTGAAGTAAATCAGACAGAGAAAGCCAAATATCATATGATATCCCTTATATGTGGAATCTACAAAAAAAGAAATGAAACAAATGCACTTACTTACAAAATAGAAACAGACTCACAGACTTAGAGAATGAACTTATGGCTACCAGAAGGGGAAGGATGAGGGAAGGGAAAGTTAGGGAGTTAGGGATCAACATGTACACCTATATTTAAAATGGATAACCAACAAGGACCTACTGTATAGCACAGGGAACACTGCTCAACGTTATGTGGCAGCCTGGATGGGAGGGGAGTTAGGGGGAGAGTGGATACATGCATATGTATGGCTGAGTCCTCTTGCTGTCCACCTGAAACTATCACAACGTTGGTAGTTGCCTATACACCAATATAAAGTAAAAAGTTTTTTTTTTTAAAAGAATGCCGTTTTCAGGTATTTCAAGGGTAGTAATAATATGTCTTGTACCTTTTCAAATCATCAAACGCAAACGTGAAAATTCTTATTTCTTTTCCAATTTTTTGCTGTGTGGCTGGGATTTGGAATTTCATTCTGGCTCTTCCTCTGACTGCTTGTGCAACTCTGGTCTAGTCATTTCGTTCTTCTGAATCTCTTTCTCGTCATTGTTTCAATGATAAAACTTCCCTTACTATCCTGGCTAAGGTAGAGCTTTCCTCCCTGTAACTTTGCATAGCACTGTCATTCTTACTTCCTTTCAAGAACTTGTTAAAAGTTGTAGCTATTTCCTGTATTTTATCATTTAAAACTCTGCCTCAAAGTCTAGAAAGGACTGTCTTGTGCCCTATTGAATCTTTAGTTCATATGATATGCACAAATATTTGTTTCAGAAATTAATCACATCAGTCTAAGCATATAGAAATATTTTTTGAAAAGAATAAACTATTACACAAGTTTAAGTCATTATTGTAATTTTATTTGCCATTTAGTATTTATTTTCACTCTCATTTTCTCCTGCTAATTCACCCTTCAGTGACAGGTAACAATCGGGAGAAAGATGTCTTGAATCATTCATGTCACAACCACTAAACCTGTAAAAATCTTTGAACCACTTTTAATGCATAGCTGTTTTGAGTGTTTTAAGGGATGTCACTTCTGCCCTCAGAAGAGCCCTAATTTTACCCTGAGACAATTTATTTTTTTAAGGAATTAAATCTCGAGTGCAAATAACAAAGGCTAGAGTGAGCTCATTCATGTATTATCAATCATTAACCATTTTTATTAAGATAAGGAGCATTGTCCTTCAGGAAAATCACAAGCAAGGATTTAAAGTAGAGGAATCACACAGAACTATATAAACGTATACATTTTCTTGTGAACAAGTGATAAATGCAGGCATAGGGCCATTAATTCCATTTACAGTAAAGAATGTCTTTAAAGGAAACAGAGTCTGGAGAGATGCAGTTTAATCATCACCAAACCTGCTTCATTGTTTTACTAGTCAATCTGAAGTTAGGGGATACAGCTCCTTAAAGGTTTAGAGAAGAGATTGTCTTTTTTCTTCCACTTAAAAAAAAAAATTCACTTAGATAACTAACAGGATCTCAATTTAGTCTTTGACTTCTGCTCTCATAACTGGAGAAGTAGTCTGCTACTCAATTCAGCCTCTGTTTCTTGGAAAGCAGATAACTATTTGCAATTTTAAATTTATAGCATTTTCATTTTCAAGATTAACAACAACAACAGTAAAAATTTTAGGAGTCCCTCCTCAGACGCATCTCATTTCATGAACTGTAAATCAAATACACTCAGGAACTAGCAAATGTTTCTAAGTCACAACAAGAAATTACAAATAATAGCTTCAATTTATTACATCTTTAACAATATTTCATTCATTATCATAGGTATTTGCAGCCATAAATATATTTTAATCCTAAGATTATTCTTGAAGACTGACTCTAATAATAATCTGTAAACTGCTATTATTCAAATTACTGGCTTTTTACCCCAATCCATTCTCCCTTTCTTTAACAGGGCTATAGCTGTGTTCCTTCTGTCTTGCTTAAGAAAAACTTTTGGATTCTGTACTTACTTTTTTTCTCTGTTTCCTAATGAAGGCAATGATGCTGCTTACAGCAAACATGGGCACCTTGTATTAAAGATGGTATTGAAGCTGTCATTCTTGGTCTCTAAATGACCACAAGGAGGAGAGTCTTGGATTTTTTTTTTTTTTTTTTGAGTCTTGGACTCATGTGAGTGAGAAATAAGGTTTTATCTGTTGAAACCACTGAATTTTAGGGACTCCTTTTTTTTTTTTTTTAAACGGCAGTTATCATTATGCTAACTAATCTGAATGTTAAAGGAAAGTTCCTCGAACATAGAAACAGTTGGATAATTGCTAGTTCTTATCACTTTTATTACTAACAGTAATTTTTCTCACAAAAACCTTGTTTTAGATGAGAATTATGGTAGATGGTACAATGAACACTGGAAAGCTATGTGCTGTCTGAATTAGTAATAGATTTTTAGTGAATGAAAGAAGTCTGGTGGAGGAGGTGAACATTCTTTTAATTGTTATTTTAACTCCTGATTTGAAAATTGTCTTATTTTTAATAATGATACTTTCCCCCCTGTTTTGCAAACTTTTATGGTAATGGGAGGGCTCCCAGGGTGCTAGTGGTAAAGAACCCACCTGCCAATGCAGGAGACATTAAGAGATGCAGGTTTGATCCCTGGGTTGGGAAGATTCCCCTGGAAGAGGGCATGGCAACCCACTCCAGTATTCTTGCCTTGAGAATCACCATTGACAGGGGAGCCTGTCACCGGCTACAGTCCATGTGGGAGCAAAGAATTGGACATGACTGAAGCGACTTAGCACACACTCACACATGATAATGGGAAGCTGAAAATAGTAAATGCCCTTAAAAGCAGAAGGATTCAGAATAAACCAGGTATAAGCAGGGACTCTATTTCATCACTTAACTCTTCTGGCACATGAAGGATCCTGTAAGTCTTAATTCTAAGGAGATGGGAGAGGAAACACTAGCTTGCCCTTCTAAATCCTTTTTGGCAAGTAGTGGTCCTTTGCAAAGTATAGGTTCCAGGGAGCCATTCCAGAAAAAGATGTGGGCAGTTCTCATTATGTCTATGAGTTGTGGCCAGGAGATGGAGGAGGGTTTTATATTTCATTTTTTAATCTCTATCTATCTATACTTCAATGAGGCATATTCTCGAATACTATCTCCTCAGAATTCTACCCCAAAATGGTCTAGGCTAAAACTGCATAGACTCAGGAAAGGGGAAAAATAATTGATTGGAAACCCTCCAAAAGGAAGAACTGGGTCATGACCTTTGAGACCCCAGGTCCCTCTGTCTGGTTTCCCTTTCCCCTACAATGGCACCACCTTGCAAGTTTCCAACAAGCCCTACGTGTACCGGAAAATCTGCATCTCATTTCTGCTTAAATATGTTTTCAATTTGGGATTTGAGTTTCCAGATTGACTTGTGAACATCTAAAGGACTCAATATCACTGTGAGATGATGGTCCCCAAGGGCCAGTTGGTCGTCAGCAGAGAAATGGGCATTGATTAGCTGGCTGTCAGTGGTCAAAGGTGCTGATGTGAGTGCAGAAACCAACATGGGAAAAGTGAGAAGGAAAGAGGGGAAAATTGATGGTGTTGTGGGGGAGTGGAAATGGAACAAGGGAAGCTTTATTAGCTAAAGGGATTGTTAGAAGATGAAATACGAAGAGGGTTGAGATAGGAAAAAATGAAAACTTTACAGATAATTTGGAATGAGTTTAAAAGATCACTTTAAATGGAGATATTAAGATATACACTTCAAACCAAGTGGTAACAACCAGACCCCCCCCAAAAAGAAAAATAATCTATATTTGAAGAAATTAGGTTTACAGAAGGGTCAGAGGGGCCAGGGGCTAATCATGATGTTAGTGTTAGCCACTCAGTCGTGTCCAACTCTCTGCAACCCCATGGACTGTAGCCCACCAGGCTCTTCTGTCCATGGGATTCTCCAGGCAAGAATACTGGACATCTTTTCTATCCAGGGATCAAACCTGAGTCTCCTGTGTTGCAGACAGATTCTTTATCATCTGAGCCACCCCCAAAATCACGATAATAACAAATTTTAAAAAGTAGTAATTCCAAGGACTACTACCATCCATGAAGATCTGTTTACCTTCCAATCATTTTGCCCCCATTTTATTTAGATCATCTCATTTAATTGTTTGTGGGAATATTAATGTCCCTGCTTTACATGAGAAACCATAAAAATCAACAGGTTTTAAAAGTTGTTGTAATTTTCCTCTTCTTCCTCTCTATTCCCTGAAACAAAGGTTTGATCATGATGTGTTTGTTTGAAAGGTGAAAAGGCATCATAAAGTTATTTTACCAGACATACAGAGGAGGGAAGAAGGGATTATCTTGCTATATTTATTTTGTTGATGATGGTTTAATGGAATTTAATTTATGGATTTATATTTGAATCTCCCCTCTCCCACCCCAAATCATTTCTCTTCATTGGCCCCTCTCTGGCCCCTGATGTGGCTGCCCATGAAGTAGGCATTCTCCTTGTGTTCAGTGAGGTACCCTGCTTGATTTTGTTTGATTCATTGTATTTGAGGGATGACAGCATCCACAGTTCCACTCCTGATGTAACAGAGTGTCAGGAAAAGAAAAGTTCATTTTTGTGCTATGAGTGGGAAAGTGGTTTGGAGGGAAGATGGCTTCTTTTCAATAACTGGCTTGAGAGCTTTCTGCAAGAAAAGAAAGTGTCATTTGTTCAGCAAAGGTTTTTGTTCACTATTTTGAGTATTCTGGACCACTTGTATGTAATAAATATTTGCCATTAATAAGCACCCTCAAGGGCTTCCATGATAGCTCAGTTGGTAAAGAATCCACCTGCAATGCAGGAGACCCTGGTTCGATTCCTGGGTCTGGAAGATCTGTTGGAGAAGGGATAGGCAACCCACTCTTGTATTCTTGGGCTTCCCTTGTGGCTCAGCTGGTAAAGAATTCGCCTGCAATGTGGGAGGCCTGGGTTCGATCCCTGGGTTGGGGAGATCCGCTGTAGAAGGGAAAGGCTACCCTCTTCAGTTTTCTGGAGAATTCCATGTAATGTATAGTCCATGGGGTCACAAACAGTCAGACACAACTGAACGACTTTCACTTTCAAGAGCCCTCAAAGAGTTCCCAGGTGGCGTTAGTGGTAAAGAATCCTCCTGCCATTGCAGGACACATAAGAGACTCGGGTTTGATCTGTGGGTCAGGAAGATCCCCAGGAAGAGGGTGTGGTAACCCATTCCAGTATTCTTGCCTGGAGAATTCCATGGACACAGGAACCTGGCAAGCTGCAGTCCATAGGGTCACAAAAAGTCAGACACGACTGAAGTGACTCAGCACACACACAAAGGAGCTGCCCTCTGAAAAATGAAAAAGTTATAAACTTTATTTGGGTGCCCCACAACCCCTTTTTATGTATGTTTTCTCCTTTTTTTCTGACTTCCAGACCTATTCCATTTTATCCTGATCACATGGATCATGCCTTGTCTAACTCAGTGAGACTAGGCCATGCCGTGTGGGGCCACCTAAGATGGACGGGTCATGGTAGAGAGGTCTGACAGAATGTGGTCCACTGGAGAAGGGAATGGCAAATCACTTCAGTATTCTTGCCTTGAGAACCCCATGAACAGTATGAAAAGGCAAAAAGATTGGACACTGAAAGATGAACTCCCCAGGTCGGTAGGTGCCCAATATGCTACTGGAGATCAGTGGAGAAATAACTTCAGAAAGAATGAAGGGATGGAGCCAAAGCAAAAACAACACCCAGTTGTGAATGTGACTGGTGATAGAAGCAAGGTCCAATGCTGTAAAGAGCAATATTGGAACCTGGAATGTTAGGTTCATGAATCAAGGCAAATTGGAAGTGGTCAAACAGGAGATGGCAAGAGTGAACGTCGACATTCTAGGAATCAGCGAACTCAAATGGACTGGAATGGATGAATTTAACTCAGATGACCATTATATCTACTACTATGGGCAGGAATCCCTTAGAAGAAATGGAGTAGCCATCATAGTCAACAAGAGTCCAAAATATAGTACTTGGATGCAATCTCAAAAACAACAGAATGATCTCTGTTCATTTCCAAGGCAAACCATTCAATATCACAGTAATCCAAGTCTATGCCCCGACCAGTAATGCTGAAGAAGCTGAAGTTGAATGATTCTATGAAGATCTACAAGACCTTTTAGAACTAACACCCCAAAAAGATGTCCTTTTCATTACAGGGGACTGGAATGCAAAAGTAGGAAGTCAAGAAACACCTGGAGTAATAGGCAAATTTGGCCTTGGAGTACAGAATGAAGCAGGGCAAAGGCTAATAGAGTTTTGCCAAGAGAACATACTGGTCAGAGCAAACACCATCTTCCAACAACACAAGAGAAGACTCTACACATGGACATCACTAGATGGCCACACCAAATACAGATTGATTATATTTTTTGCAGCCAAAGATGGAGAAGCTCTATACAGTCAGCAAAAACAAGACCAGGAGCTGACTGTGGCTCAGATCATGAACTCCTTATTTCCAAATTCAGACTTAAATTGGAGAAAGTGGGGAAAACCTCTAAACCATTCAGTTATGACCTAAATCAAATCCCTTATGATTATACAGTGGAAGTGAGAAATAGATTTAAGGGACTAGATCTGATAGAGTGCCTGAAGAACTATGGACAGAGTTTCGTGACATTGTATAGGAGACAGAAATCAAGACCATCCCCAAGAAAAAGAAATGCAAAAAAGCAAAATGGCTGTCTGAGGAGGCCTTACAAATAACTGTGAAAAGAAGAGAAGCAAAAAGCAAAGGAGAAAAGGAAAGATATATCCATTTGAATGCAGAGTTCCAAAAGAGCTATACAAATGAGTCCATACCATTTCTGTCCTTTATCGAGCCCATCTTTGCATGAAATGTTCCCTGGTATCTCTAATTTTCTTGAAGAGATCTCTAGTCTTTCCCATTCTGTTGTTTTCCTCTATTTCTTTGCATTGATCATTGAGGAAGGCTTTCTTATCTCTCCTTGCTATTCTTTGGAACTCTGCATTCAGATGCTTATATCTTTCCTTTTCTCCTTTGCTTTTCACTTCTCTTCTTTTCAAAGCTATTTGTAAGTCCTCCTCAGACAGCCATTTTTCTTTTTTGCCTTTCTTTTCCATGGGGATGATCTTGATCCCTGTCTCCTGTACAATGTCACGAACTTCTGTCCATAGTACTTCAGGCACTCTGAGGATGAATCTGTATTATTGGATGTTTGATTCTTAAAAGCTAGGCATGAATTTTGCTTAGTGCTTCACTTTCTTCTCAGATACGATAGAAACCAATCTTTTGCCCCGTTTTGTAGGTAACTGGGACTTCCCAGGTGGTGCTAGTAGTCAAGAACTTGCCTGCCAATGCAGGAGACATAATAGATGAGGGTTTGATCCCTGGGTCAGGAAGATCCCCTAGAGGAGGGCAAGGCAACCCACTCCGGTAGTCTTGCCTGGAGAATCCCATGGACAGAGGAGCCTGGTGGGCTACGATCCATAGGGTCACCAGGAGCCAGACACAACTGCAGTGACTTAGTATAGTAGGTAACTTGACATTTTAAGACTTGCAATGAATCCATTCTCCTAAAGTTTTCTAAAGTCTTCCTTTTTTTTTTTTTCTTAAATGAAGTACAGATGATTTTCTCTTTCTTTATAGCGAGTGTTTCTAATGAAAAATGACCTGGCTTCTCTGGTTGTCCAGGGATGAAGAGTCCACCTTGCAATATAGGGGACACAGGTTTGACCCCTGGTCTGCAAAGATCCCACATGCCCCAGAGCAACTCAGCCTGTGCCCCACAACTAAAGTTGGCATGCTCTAGAGCCCGTGCACGGCAACAAGAGAAGCCACAGAAAGAAGCCTGTTCTGCACCAGAGAGTAGCCCTGGCCACCACAACTAGAGAAAGCCCACACGCAGCAGTGAAGACCCAGCGCAGCCAATAAATAGGAAAAAACAAACCAAAAATGACCAACACCTGCCCTCGGCCAGACAGGATAACACCTGCATCAGAGGCAGCTGCCCTCATAGTGCTTCCATCTGCAACACACTACATTTTGCGTTTAACAAAGATGATTTTTTTTCCAAAGGAATTCATTGGACTAAGAGAAAGAGTGACAGAAAAGCAAGTGCTTTCCTCTGTTACCTCCAACTTTTCATTCAGGTTTCAGGCTTTCCTTCATCCTTTGGCAACAAAAGAAGAACATAACAAACTCAACATCCAAACAAAATAAAATCATTTGAATCAATTCTCAGCTTGTCCCAGTTGGGATAGTTACTGTGGGGAGTGATAAATATCACCAGATTTCATATTGTACTGTTTGGAATCTTAGCTGTAGTAATTTTGTTTTCTGCATCAAATCTGCTTTTGAAATCTGACTCTGAAAAAAAAAATCCTCACAGTGGACCAATGAGTTTATCTACCTCTCTTCCTTACCTTTCTAGATTTTTGCTTGTATAAGTTTTGATTGCCAAGACTTAAAAATAACTTTAAATTGACATTTTGACCAGAAAATGCAATAGGGAGTCTTTTTTTTTTTCCCTTAGCTAATTTCCTAACCACGAGGCTGTCCTGTAATGTGTATGCTATGGAGATACCTAAAAATTTTTAGTGTCTTTTTCTCATATGGAAACAATTGAATATTTAATGTTACAGATTTTTTTTGTGTGCTTAGTCACATTATGCAAATTTTATATTGTTAAGGAGCATCAGTATATACTTTTAAAATATTATTTGTCTCAAAATATAATTACAGTTCCTGCTTTTAAGGCCTTGAAGAAAACAAGGAACTTTGGTCATGGCTGAGTTAGATAGA
Organism: Bos indicus; assembly: GCF_029378745.1. Classification (NCBI taxonomy): domain Eukaryota; kingdom Metazoa; phylum Chordata; class Mammalia; order Artiodactyla; family Bovidae; genus Bos; species Bos indicus. The sequence goes on along the minus strand of NC_091773.1, from coordinate 18,339,677 downwards.
TGTGAGTTGGTATTTAAGTTACAAAAGCATAGCTTTCAAAAGGCTCCCTTTATTTATTTTCTTTCCCTTCCCCTCCAACACACCTACTGAACTGAGAAAATGTTCTGTTTTTTCAAAGTTAATAAAAAACCTTCTCCTATCTTTTGGTACTGGTGCCTTTCTGGATAACCAAGTCTTGTTAACAGTCTGATAATCGGTTCCCTTCCGAAGAACTTCCCCTGAAGTTCTTCAGGGGTCAGATGCTAATGGTATCAAACATCAGGCTGTCTGGTTTATTGTAAGAGTGTTTGGTTAAGATCAGGATCTCAAGATAAGAGCAGTTTCTCTTGTTTTGGGGGAAGAAAATGGTTTCGGTTGCAACACAGGGATTCCTGGAGGGAAGCAAAGAGCAGGGGATCCCCTGAATCCACGATAACTTGTGATTGTTTTTCTCTAGAATTGTTGGAGAGTCAAAACACCATCATTAAATGCTGGGAGAGTGCAACCTTGAGTTATGAATGGAAATAAAACTTACCTTCAGATCTACGCCATTAAGATGAGCAGCAAATCAGATGAGAAGAAACTGTGAAGGAAAACAAATGGGTTTCCAGCTCCCTGGATTTAAACCCCTCCACTCTGGATTTGGAGGTCAAAGCTCACCACTCAAGGGGACACCTCATATTTTATTTAAGCACTTTTTTTCCTAAGGAGCTGAAAGTACCTGGCAGACATTAAGTCTTGTGCAGTGAAAGAAAACACAGATATTACTAAGTGAAGAGCTACATTCAAAGATAAGAGTCCCTTGGCCCATCCAGTTCAATAATATTGCTTTTATTTTCACATTACTCTGTTTTTAATGTATACTTTCAAGGTGATATATCATTTTAGCCAGTCCCCTGATTTACAAGAAGACGGCTGTATCTACTTAGAAGCTTTTTTTTCCAAAAAAGACTAGAGTTTTGTCGATGTCATCACAAAATCCCTGTGCATGAGATTGCGTAAGATTAAATATTGTTAATATTTGTTCCCATTTTCCTCTCACCTTTACATTCATGGAACAAGGACTCTCTTAAAAATCTCCAACCATCAGCTGAGGAGAAAATGTTCAGAAGGACAAGGAGAATCATTAATATACGGCAGGGAAGTGCGGGAGAGTGTCTGTGGTAACACTCAGCATCATTTTATTGATGAGGAAATCAAAACCCAGAGAAGGTCAAGGGTTTTTTTGTTTTGTTTTGTTGTTGTTGTTCTTTTTCCAGAAGGAGAGAAAGATGCTTGCATTTCTGGTGAAACTGTCCTTTGAAATTCTAACCTTAAGGAAGTCCCAGTTAGGGCTGCAGCTAGCTTGGGAATGCCTGCTGTTCTGAATCTATCCCCCAACGGTCATCTTGGTTCTGAATAACTATACCCATCAGGGCTTGGGTTTTTCCTCTGAAAGGGAGAACAGCATATTAAACCAAGGGCATACCTCTTAGCTCTAAAAGACTTAGAGTTGCCTGGATTCTTACCTTGGATACTATGACTATACTTTGTTCTGAATTAGTTATGTCTTCAAAGCCCATGGTTTATATGGAGTTGGTGATCTGCATCTGGTTTGCTTTTTCACACATCAACTCAGTTACACTGACCTTGTTTCTCAGCTTTCTGGTGCTCTCGGGTCCACAGCAGAGGAAGGAAAGAAAGCACTGTTTGCTCCAGATAGCAGGTCATCCACTACCCATCTCTACTGGTTTCTGGGTTCCCAAGGGAAGATCATAGCATTTCTCTGTATCTAGCCATCCTTCCAAAAATAGCCTGAGTCCATTTCTCCCATGAAGCCCTTCCTGATCTCCTTAAGCTTCTTTTGTCTGGTTACAGCTCTTACTGCATTGCTTATTTGACAGTGTTTTGTTTTTCTAAACTGGAGGATAATTGCTTTACAATGTTGTGTTAGTTTCTGCCATACAACAATGGGAATCAGCCATAAATACACACATATACCCTCCCTCCTGAGTTTTCTGGTCCTCCCCTCTCCCACCCTTCTAGGTTCTCACAGAGCTCTGGGCTGGGTTCCCTGTTACACAGCAGCTGCCACTAGCTGGCTATTTTACACATGGTGGCATACATATCGGAGAAGGCAATGGCACCCCACTCCAGGCATACATATGTCAATGCCACTCTCTCAATTCATCCCAGCCTCTCCTTCCCCACTGAATCCCCAAGACAATCCTCTGCATCTGCATCTCTATCCCTGCCATGCAAATATGTTTCTCAGTACCATTTCTCTAGATATCACATTTATGCATTAACGTACAGTATTTGTTTTTCTCTTTTTGACTTACTTAACGCTGTATAACAGGCTCTAGGTTCATCCACCTAATTTCAGCTAGCTCAAAGTTGTTCCTTTATATAGCTAAGTAATGTTCCATTGTATATATGTACCATAACTTTTTTATCTATTCATCTTGACAGTGGTTCTTACTTTGCTTATTTTTTGTGTGTGTCTCTGGTACTCATCTTACCTCCTCAGTGACTCTGTGAAGAATGTAAGGAAAGGAACTGTGTCTTTTATGTCACTGTCAGTGTCTCTTGTTGGACTTGAAAATAGAAGCTTAACAACACACTTTAATGTTTTCTCTCCTACAAAGGTTGTTACAAGAAAGATCTTCTCCCTCATTTTTCTCTTCTTGTTCACCTCCTTCCCACCCACTGTGACAAGGACTGCTCGAGTGTGACTAACGTTATGATAACTTTACACTGGTTTATTCATATACCTTGCATTTTCATTCCCATAATTATATTGTGAGATAAATGTCATTATCTCCAATTTTCAAATGAAGAAATGGAGACTCAAGGTTAAAGAACGTGCCTGGGATCACACAGGCAGCAAGTGGCAGAGTAGACAGTAGAGACAGGATGTAGGGCTCTCGGCTCAGGATGATTTTCTTATTCCTTGATGTCCCCTTATCTTCCCTAAAACAATGTGACAGAATTGCATGATACAACTGTTCTGTACCTACATTAAAAGCGCTGAGATAAATAACAAGGTTCTCCCGCATAGCACAAGGAACTATATTCAATATCTTGTAATAAACCATAATAGAAAATAATATGGAAAGGAATGCATATGTATAAAACTGAATCACTTTGCTGTACACCAGAAACTAACCCAACATTGTAAATCAACGATGTGTGCTCGGTCGCTCAGTTGTTTCTTGACTCTTTGTGACCCCGTGGACTGTAGCCCCCAGGCTCCTCTGGGCATGGGATGTTCCAGGCAAGAATACTGAAGTGGTTGCCACTTCCTACTCCAGGGGATCTTCCCGGCCCAGGGATTGAACCAACATCTCTTGCATCTCCTGCATTGGCAGGAGGATTCTTTACCACTAACACCATCTGGGAAGCCCCAAAATCAACTTTGCTTCACTTGAAAAGATGCTGCAATAAGGCCCGAGTACACCCTGGACACAATTATAAAGTAGATGTCATTTGTCTTAGCTACTATAATTTTACTTTCAGAATCGTTCCCTTCTCTGAAAACACAGGATTTTTTATTGTCCTGACACTTCTTATTCTGTTCCTATTATCTTGCTTACTCCATTCCCTCAGACTCATTGACACTTAAATGTAAATGACTGATAAAATGTATTTCTTGTTCATTAGCAAGTCTCAGGTAGAAAATGTAAAGCAAAAGAGATGAGTTTTGACTAGGAGTTCAGATTTATACCAGCAAGTGTGGGAGTGTCAGAAAGTGCTCCTTGCCTGTTGTTGTCTCTTAAAAAGAGTCACACGATAAAAATGAGTATTTGGGAGGAGAACAACGTCTGTTCCTTAGGCAGATTTCCAAAATTATGTCCTGGATTTCTAGGTCTCTGGATCATTCCAGCAGAGCAGTAGTCTGTGTGAAATACTGCACAGTAATAAAATCTAGAGGTTGAGAATAAACCAGGTTAATGTCCCCAAGTGGGTATAACCCAAAGTTCAGAGCCTCCCCTCAGAACAACTCTATGGTAACCTTGAAACAAACGGGTGCCAGACAGGTGCAGGGGGATGAAGACAACCTCCACTAGGGAGCTGGATGTAGGCAGTGTTGAAAAATACAAAGAAAAATGACAGCTCATGCCATGCCAATCTTTTATATATATTTTTCTTATTAAACCATTTTACTTGGGACTAAAAGTAAAATAAACTTACCCACATTTTCTGAGAATTGTAGCCAACTCCAGAAAATCTTTTCTGTTAGTTTTTTCCTTGTTTACTCAACTTAGGTTTTTTTTTTTTTTTTTCACTTATCATTTCCCCAGAATTCATCTGCTTTGTATAATTGGATAGCCTGCAGAGCATTTAACCCACCCTTTGTACACTCTGTAGATGCCATGAGATTAGGACAGTATTAATCTACTCCTACTTTCAGGGGTGGATCTTCATTGATATGACCCTATTCATTTCCATTCCTCCTGCCACAATGACTAGTTCACAGATAAGCATGGAGCCCAAGCTTATTTGTTGAGTTCTCTTCTGACACCAGAACCTGAATTGTACAAAGATTGGAGAAGGAAATGGCAACCCACTCCAGTGTTCTTGCCTGGAGAATCCCAGGGACAGGGAAGCCTGGTGGGCTGCCGTCAATGGGGTCGCACAGAGTCGGACACGACTGAAGCGACTTAGCAGCAGTAGCAGCAGCAGCAATCCTGATGACAAAAGTAAACTAGAGGGAGAAGGGGCTCTGAGATTTTTTTTGTGTGTTGTCCGACCTGTTACTGATGAAAAATCTCTATTTTACTGAATAATCACAGAGCTCTGTAATTCGAATCTGCGTTGCTACGCCAAACTAAAGAAATACTTATTTTCTTTTCATCGTGACCACATACCAGTCAATTTACAAAATGAATATTGTTGGGATTATTTATTTCATTACCTGTCAGAAATGCATTATTTTAAAGAGAACATTTTAAAATACAAGAAGCTTAGGCTGATGACGAACACTTGGTGGGTATCTGATGCATATTTTTAACTTTCTTTTTCCTTCTGGTAAATGCAAAGACATGCTTAAAGGTCAGTGGACATGCTGTAGGCCATGTACATGGCAGGAATAAAAATATTTCTCACTATGTTCAAGTTGAAGAAGCAATGCCACTTCTTGCACACAATACTGATTGACAAACAAATTGGTCACTTCTGCAATAACTGGACAAATAGAGCTTATTCACAGCAAAACAAAAAAGCTGGAATCTACAACCCATAGCAATTTTAGGGAATTCTGAGATCTCACTCAATTTCTTTGTCTAAGAACTTTAATCCTAAAAAATATACTTGAATGTCAATATGGAGAAAGATTCTACATGAAACAGCAAGAAAACAAGAATACATGGGTGATCAAGACTTCTTAAAAAATACTAAGTCATATTTACGTTGAGTTTAGGGATATTTAACTGTCCTTTTTGAGGGAGTAAGGTCCATCTAGTCAAAACTATGATTTTTCCGGTAGTCATGTATGGATGTGAGAGTTGGACTATAAGAAAGCTGAGCACCAAAGAATTGATGCTTTTGAACTGTGGTGTTGGAGAAGACTCTTGAGCGTCCCTTGGACTGAAAGGAGATAAAACCAGTCAAACCTCAAGGAAATCAGTCCTGAATATTCATTGGAAGGACTGATGCTGAAGCTGAAGCTCCAATACTCCAATACTTTGGCCATCTGATGCAAAGAACTGACTCATTAGAAAAGACCCTGATGCTGGGGAAAATTGGAGGCAGGAGGAGAAGGGGATGACAGAGGATAAGATGGTTGGATGGCATCACTGATTCAATGGACATGAGTTTGAGCAAGCTCTGGGAGATGGTGATAGACAGAGAAGCCTGGCATGTTGTAGTCCATGAGGTTATAGAGTCAGACATGACTGAGTGACTGAACTGAAGACATTTCTATCTTGTAATTCCACAATTTTTCATTGCTGGAAAAGGATATTCTCTCTCTCTCTTTATTTTTTATTTTTGGCTGCACTGTGGCATGTAGAACTTCCTTGACCAGGGCAACCAGGCTCAGACCCATGCTTCCTGCTGTGGAAGTGCAGATTCTTAGCCACTGGACCACCAGTGAAGTGTTAGTCACGCAGTCATGTCTGACTCTTTGCAACCTCATCGTGTAGCCTGCCAGGCTCCTCTCTTCATGGAATTCTCCAAGCAAGAATATTGGAGTGGGTTGCCATTCCCTTCTCCAGGGGAATTCCCAACCCAGGGACCACCAGGGAAGTCCCTAAATGATTTTTTGGTATATGGCCACAAATTTTCTCCCTTCCGTAGAATTAAATATGTTGACATTAATTTAAAAGATTTATTTATTTGTGGCTGTTCTGGGTCTCCATTGCTGCATAGGCTTTCTCTAGTTGCAGTGAGCAAGGTCTACTCTTGTTGCCATGGGCAGGCTTCTCATCGCAGTGGCTTCTCTTGTTGGGGCGCATGGGCTCCAGGATGCTTGGACTTCTATAGTTGTGGCTCTCGGGCTCTAGAGTGTGGGCTCAGTAGTTGTGGCTCACAAACCTAGCTGCTTTGAGGCATGTGGGGTCCTCCCAGACCAGGGATGCATTGGCAGGTGGATTGCTAACCACTAGAGCACCAGGAAAGCTCCTGTTGCAGTGTATTTATGTCACAGAAGAATGATCTGAGAAAATACGGTATCTTCTTTCAAATTAATATAAGAGCTTGAAATATACTTTAAAAAAGAATAGACATGTACTACTTAATCTCCCCTTAGTAGAACTTCCAGATTAAATGATGCTGTCCATTTCCTCTATTAATCACACTGGCTGAAGCCCACAGTTAATGAAAGCTCATGACTAGCTGACTTTTCTTTAGGTGTCCACACACCTCTATTCTCATCAAATGAGTTGTGCCAAGTGTCAAGTCTGGTGATTCCCAAACCAATTTACACTGGTAACACTTTACGGGTAGCTTCTGTGTCAGGCCCTGGATCCATACGCAGTCTGGTATGATGACTATTCATCATTCATTATCCTGGAAAAGCAAAGGGGGATTAATGATATATGAATGTAAGGACATTAGTACATGCCTGGCACTCATTCAAAGGTAGGCTTTGTTGTTAGCAATATCTTCATTACTTTGAATCATAACAGTGGCTGTACAAAGTAGTATCTTTCCCATTTCATTGTTAAAAACTGAGACTCGGACAAGTTAAGTGTTTTATTTCCCCCCAGGTTGCATGAAAATAAGCAACAAGACCAGAGTTTTATCCTGTCATTTGCCGTCCCAAGCCTGAGGTCACTGCAATGTATCCATAATACGTTTAGAGAAACCAAGGCTTCCTTGAGCACCACCAGTTCAGGCCAGAGGGGAAAATGTGTTTCCAGTCTTCTTTCCAACACTAATGGAATGAGAATTTTGTGTTTCAGCCCTAGAAGATTAGCTGCTATTTTCTAGCCTCATGCCTCTACTGAAGTTTCTTGTTTGTTTTGTTTAACACCTGTCCCTCCTCACAACAACCTATTTTCCATTTTGGAAATCCTATCTGTTCTTTGCTGATCCATGTAATTAAAAAAAAAATCCTCTTGTTGTAAGCTACAGACATCACACAATTATTGACACTAAGAACAGCCATAATATTACACAAAATTTATTGAATATCTCCTTTATACTAGGCAATGTGCTAAGTAGAATGTGTGACACATGGGGTATCCCATGAGGTCAGCATCTGGATAAGAATCTTAAGGGTTAGAAATGTTAAGTAAAATCCCTAGATGACACAGCTATTAAGCGACTGATATGGTCTGAATTTTTGTGTCTCCCCTAAATTCATGAAAACTTAACACCCAAGGTAATGGTATTAGGAGGTAGCATTTTTGGGAGCAAATTTTGTCACGAGGGTGGTGCTCTCATGAATGGGATTCTTTGCTTATTAAATAGACCCCAGGGTGCTCACCCCACTGTGTGAGATACAGTAAAAAGTTGGCAGGCTGCAACAGGGAAGAGGGCTTTTCCATGAGAACCTGGTCATGTTGGCACCCTGATCTTTGACTCCTAGCCTCCAGAACTGTGAGGAATAAATTTCTACTATTATAAGCTACTCATTCTGTAGAACTTTGCTATAGCAATCAGAAAGGACTAAAATTGTAATAAAATGGGATTTAAACCCAGGAATACTGAGTTGGGAAGTTAGACTCACTGTATTCCATTTGGTGAGTGGATGTGTTCACTGGAGTCAATATTTATTCATAGGAAGCCTGGAGCAATTTATCTTTCTCTAGGATTAGTAGATCTATCCAACTGAGGGTAAAGGTTTCACCTGGAGTTGAAGTCTTTCTATGAAGCAAAAGACATAATTTTTGAGCCACTAGGCTCATAGAGGTTTGATTATGAAACTAAGATGTTTTCAGCATGAAAACAAAAACATGAAAGTGATAATGACATTGTTATTCAACTTCAAAAGAAACTGTCCTTGGGTAGGACATAGACTAGACTTCAGGGACAGAAGAAAGTGGAAGGAAATTTAGAGTGAAATAAATCTCAGCAGAAGCTCCCTTCCTTCCTCCCACCCTCCCCCAAAGAACCTGCCATATACCGGCATACTTTTTAAATACTCAAATCACAGAAAACTACTTTTGCCAATTTTTTCTTTACAACGTAGTGTTTTCAATCAGGTCTATCTGATTTCTTATTTTAAAAATAATAGATTAAATATATATATATAAAGACATCATCTATAAATCAGTTTCAGACAAGTCCAAAAGAAAGGAAAATATGCAAATTACTGTATTAAGTAGAATTTGTTATTAAGTTGCGTAAGAAGTGTTCTTCAGTTGTAAAAAAGACCTTTGTGAAGTATTTCTGCTGTCATTGGCTTCTACACTGCATGAGTAGACACTTAACTATGAACATAAAAATTCAGAGAATTGTTTAATAACGCCCAGTAAAAATGCTTGCCAATCTCTGCTGAGTAACTGATGGATGGATACTCACCAAATTGAAAGGACAAAATATATTTTGACATCCAATATTTTATCTGCATGAAAATGAATTCTTTGTTATTACTGCTAATTCTATTATTTCCCAATCAGCAGTCATAAGTAAGGATATGGTTACTGCAATTATTTGAATATTTTAGATTAGATATTTAATGGCAAGCTCATAGAGTCATTGTAGATATTAAGCTTTGAATAAAGAATGCGCGCCAGACTTGCTTGAGAATGCAGTGGAAATGTAGGTTGCAAGCCTGATATCCTGAGTGTGTAGTAAAATGCCCAGAACATAGTAGATTCGCAAGGATTTTATCAAAATCAAAAGAACTGAGCAGGAGGAATAATGACAAACTGTATTTGAGTCTATGGTAAACTCTCATACAGATTATACTGTCAAATTCTGCGATAAACCAAAATCTGTTTAGAATTTAGATGAACATCAGTTATATTTTTAAGAATATTCAGTGGCAATATATTTAAACTATTTTATACAGTAAACCATGTTTAACATGAAAGTGTTGTCTTACACTGCGTTTGAATCACCATTCTTCTCCATTGTTAAATTGTGCAAGTTATTGAAACGCGTTGGAAAACTGCTCTGTACCTTACGTTATCTTTACTATAAAATGGGGATTGTCATGGAACTTTTTCATAGAGTTGTGATGTTACTATGCCTGGCGCATAGTCAACAATGTATAGATGGCAACCTTTTCAATTTTGTATCATTTCTGCCTTCCTGTTGATTTGGAAAACTCAAGGTATGCAATCATTTTAAATTATGTGAAGCTGTTTGGCTTTAAATAATAATAGAAGTTCAGTTGGACTTTCGTGTTTTACATTTTTTAAAATAGATTTTTTTTTGTCTTCATACATAGCTCTCATTTTTTCCTCGAGTCCCCTCTCCGTACCAATTATTTCCTTTTTTCTTTTGTGATACCCTGAATTTTTTAAGGGAACCAACCCTTGTGCAATATCAGTCTGCATATTTCAGGTCAGGATCTATCCGGCCTTACCCCACAATCTCTCCCCCTTTGGCCTCTGTATTCTTTCCTATGTATACCTAGTGCCAACTAGAATTAGGAACAATTACTGAGAATAATTTTGGAGGGATGAGCAAAAACAAACTGTGCACTTTTCATTTCTGTTTTAATTGAGATCTTTAAAAAATATAACTTTAGATGGAGGTTGCCACCTGGGAGCAGAAAATGAAGATGGGAAGAAACTGAGTTCTAGCTTCAGGTTTGAGTCCCTGGAGTCCCCATGACCGGGGTTCACAGGTAGGTAAGTCATAAACCAAAAGATCATTTTTGCTTAATCGAGTTTAACTTTTCTGTCACTTGCAACCTGAAGAAAGTAAACTAACAATCTCTTTCTTGTTTTATCAGTGTCTTTTACTTTTCTCCCACTCCTCCAAACATCCTATTAATTTGCCATTATTAATCAACTCTGGGGGCTTCCCTGGCGACTCAGATGGTAAAGAAACTGCCCATAATGCAGGAGATCTGGGTTTGATCCCTGGGTTGGGAAGATCCCCTGGAGAAGCAAATGGCAACCCACTCCAGTATTCTTGCCTAGGAAATCCCATGGACAGAGAAGCCTGGCAGACTACAAAGAGCTGGACACGATTCAGCGACTAACACTTTCACTTTCTTCTATCAGCTCTAGCCTTAGGAATGAGATAATCTAGTTTCTTAATATTTTATCCTACCTTGAATCAATATGCTCTGAGAAGGCTTGAGAGAGTTTTGTTACATGTATATTTAACTTCTTAGAAATGCCTTTTTAAAATATTAAAAAAAAAAATCTTGGCCATACCTAGCAGCAAATCTCAAACTTACCACTTACCCCTTATTTGAAAAAGTTATATCTCTCAATATCAGTTTCATATTTTGAAGCACGAGGATAATAATACACTACTTGATTGAAATGAGGAGTGAAGATCCAACACTTAGAACAAGGCACAGCATTGATGACTGCATTTGAAATAAGCTACATCGTTTGTAGTTAATTTCCAAGTTGATGAGATGCATTCAGCTATTCAGATGATTATTGATCTGTGTACTCTATTTATGGATTGTTTTCTCTCTATAAATGTTTACTTTAGGATATTTTATTTTCTCTTTTACCTCACTGAAGAGAGGATCAGAAAGAAAGGGGAGGAATAAATGTAAATATTACTTTTTGTTGTTTAGTTTGATATCACACATGTCAAAAAAGCTGAAGCCTTTCATTTCAATAAGCCTTAAGAATTTGCATTTGGTAGCATAGTCCTTCATTCTTGTACTTCTTCTATATGTAAAACTTTATTTTCCTGAAAATACTATTTTCGCAGAAGAGCATTTAATAGACTTTTAAATTTTGTAGAATGATAGTGCCTGAGGAAACTCCTGATTTCATATCCATTTGGACATAGCTGTAACTTCAGAGGAGTTATTATGTGTTTCCATAGCATTCTAATAGTTTACATGTGCCTTAAACACATATGCTTTTCTTGTCAATCTTCCTGTTTTACAGTCTTTCCAATCCAATCCTACCTTTCCCACATGGAAGAAGGCTAGGAAATCTGCTCAGATTTCCTTCTCTCAACCTCCCTGCTGCCAGCTTACCTCCTTCTTTCCATCCCATAGGAAGCCAACAGCCAGTTCAGATTTCCTCTGTGGAGGATGTATCCCACCTGGTTGTTTCTCCTGCCTAGCAACAGGTGGTTATTTTTGTACCATCAGCGCTTTGGACTCCCTGGCTGTCAGACCTCATTGCCAGTGAAAGTGTAGATGTTTGAGTTCCTTTCAGACTTCAATAGGTATATCACCAATTTCCATCTTTTGAAAATAATTTCCTTTCTCTCCTCCCCCCACCTTTATTTTTTGTGGCCACACAGCATGCCCTGTGGGATCTTGGTTCCCGAATCAGGCATGGAACCCATGCCCCCTGCAATGGAGGCACAGAATCTTAACCACTAAGACCGCCAGAGAAGTCCCTGAAAATAACTTTTTAATAAAATAATCTTGTTTCTTAATAATTCTATTAAATTAAAAAAATTTTTTTAGTTATACTTAAATGCTGAATCACTGATAGATCTGTTTGTTACCTCTTTTCTGATTTTTTTTTTCCAAGCAGTTTCCAAACATGTGGATTGTATCGCTTTAGTCAATGAACAGGGCTTCCCTGGTGGCTCAGAGGTGAAGAATCTGCCTGCAATGCAGAAGACCCAGGTCCGATCCCTGGGTCAGGAAGATCCCTGGAGGAGGGCATGGCAGCCCGTTTCAGTGTTCTTGCCTGAAGAATCCTATAGACAGAGGAGTCTGGCAGGCTACAATCCATAGGGTTGCAAAAAGCTGGACACAACTGAAGTGACTAAGAACAACTGGTGAACAATGGAATCAGAATGTCAGGAGCCCCCATTTTTCAGCCAGATTGTACTGTGGATTTAAGTGTTCTTTGCTTTACCATTATTTTGGGGTTTGAAAAAAACCAATGAATTGGGATTCCTAAGGATAGAATACAGGACTATACACTTAAAAATTATTCACTGTAGGTAATAGTGAATGCTAGTCAGGCCTGGTAGCCACTGGACAAAACAATATCTTAATAGTGGAAAATGAATATGTTCAATAGATATTTATTTTTCCCATGGGAAGAAACTAAGGAACTAAAGTTGTTGTTGTTGTTTTCCAAATAGGAAAAGGTTAGGGACAATATGATCAAAATGATAAATGGTCTCATCAAAGTATACCAGGTATGAATTTTTCCCAGCAGTCTCAAGAATGTGAAAAATGACGTGGTATGTTGTTTCAAGACATATCAAATGCTTGCTTCAGCTGCACATATGCTAAAGCTGGAACAACACAAAGGAGATTTGTGTTGCTCATGGAGCCTGAGCAAGGACGACACACACATTCATGAAACGTTCTATGTTAAAAAAAAAAAGACTTATTTAACTAAACTTTACTCTGAGCTCTCATTTTGTTGATACGCCTTGAAATTCAGTTTCTGTCTTTATTGGAGATTCCTCCTCATCTTTTCCTGAAGGGTTGTGCAAAACCTTATATGGTCTGATACATAGCAGAATATTCCAGAAGGAGTCTCCTTTCCTGCCCACATGCAGGAGTGGGCTCTTTCCAGCCCACTTGTGGGCTCTTCACAGTAGTCTTTGTGGTGACTTGGAGTTGGAAATCACCTGGGTTCCCTCTGCACTTTTGGACATTACATTTTTGACTTTGCTTGGAGGTCCAGTGTTTTCAGTTCAGTTCAGTCACTCAGTCGTGTCCAACTCTTTGCAACCCCATGAATCGCAGCACACCAGGTCTCCCTGTCCATCACCAACTCCTGGAGTTCACTCAAACTCACGTCCATTGAGTCGGTGATGCCATCCAGCCATCTCATCCTCTATCATCCCCTTCCCCTCCTTCCCCCAATCCCTCCCAGCATCAGAGTCTTTTCCAATGAGTCAACTCTTTGCATGAGGTGGCCAAAGTACTGGAGTTTCAGCTTTAGCATCATTCCTTCCAAAGAAATCCCAGGGCTGATCTCCTTCAGAATGGACTGGTTGGATCTCCTTGTATTCCAAGGGACACTCAAGAGTCTTCTCCAACACCACAGTTCAAAAGCATCAATTCTTCGGCGCTCAGCTTTCTTCGCAGTCCAACTCTAGCATCCATACATGACCACAGGAAAAACCATAGCCTTGACTAGACGGACCTTTGTTGGCAAAGTAATGTTTCTGCTTTTCAATGTACTATGTAGGTTGGTCATAACTTTTCTTCCAAGGAGTAAGCGTCTTTTAATTTCAAATCCCTCTCTGAGATTAAGTCGCCTTATCTAAGCCTCAGCAAGAGACCAGGCTTAGAGTGCTGGTCCTCACAGTTTGTTCTGCCATCTCTCCTTTCACAGTCTTGGGCAATCTCCCTGTCATTTACTCTCTGATCACTTGTGCTTCTATCATTTGATCTGTAATCCTTTGCCATATTTTATCATCATGTAGCATGAATGTGGTACTGTACAGTGCCATGTACAGATAAGATGAAAGCAGCTTTCATCAACCTTTTCATTGCTAAGGGTGAAGGAAACACAGGGCAGGGTGGTGTAATGTAAGAACATCGGCTTAAGATCTGCACGTGAATGAGCTTAAAATTGAAAATGACTGCTTAAGGGCAGGAGTATATCTGAGTATAATTCTTTTATTCCTGAAGTAAGGATAGTAATACTTAACCTCTCTAAAGTTATTGTTGCTACAGAGGTAATATATGTAATACATCTGGCCCAGAAAAATTGTTCTTTTATTATTAGATTAAGGAAATAGCAGCCCATTCTTTCCTGGAGAATCCCATGGACAGAGGAGCCTAGTGAGTTACAGTCCATGGGATCACAAAGAGTCGAACAGGACTGAGTATGCACGCACATACTGATAGTTGACATGAGACTGGGTAGACCATAATGAACAGGGGATGAATTTATATATCTTCAGATCTCAGCCTCAACCAGAAGGACTCTGTGCTTTTGATTGTGTGAGTCTATTTTTCCCTCTTCATAGGATAGCTTTTCTTCCCTTTTTCATTCAACAAATGCTTATTACGTAAGATAAATTCTATATACTTTGCTCTAGTCTGATTTTAATAAGATAGGCTAACACAGCTTGTCACAGAGTTTCTTATTGAGGTAGGCATATAATGGGGGAGGGCAGTCAATTAAAATTTAGGTTTTTTTTAAAAATTATTACTGAATTTGTTACAACATTGCTGCTGTTTACATTATGGCGTTTTGGCTGTGAGGCACATGGGATCTTAGCTCCCCAACAAGGGATTGAACCTGCTTCCCCTGCATTAGAATGTAAAAATCTTAACCACTGGCCCACCCGGGCAGTCCCTAAAATGCAGCGTGTTGAGTGCTAAGATATGTGTTGCAAAGGGACCTTTTACTCATGTGGGCATCAGTCCATACCTGAGTGGTAGAGAGAAGTGATATCTAGTCAAAGAGAACACTTTCTACTTGGTTGATTAACTGATTATATGTAGCTCTGCCTTCTTTCTAAACACAAAATGTTCCATAATTACTCAGCTCTGCTAGCCATACTTTAGGACACAGTAAGTGCTTTGGCCAAATTCTATTCCCTTGGTTAATTTACATTTAGCTGTATCAGGTTAAAAAAAAAAAAGTCCTAATGTCCACGCCAATAGTATCTCCTATCTTCTTTCTCCTATCTTTACTGTTAAAAAGATTAAGGCAATGATATCCCTTTGTCTTTTTTTTTTTTCACTTGTTTAAATTGGGAACATTTTCTTAAGACAAAAATATTATTGGGATATTACAATTTAAAACAGAAAAACTGCAAGCCAGACGTGTTTTATTAATCAAGATATTCTCAAATTTTCTCCACCCTCTCCCCACTATCCTTTCCTAATGCTCTAGAAATCTCTCTCCAGAACCCTGATGAGCTCAGATAAAGCAAGACGGGTCAAGGTAGAAGGCTTTCTGAAAGTGATTTATGGTGGAGGAGTCATTCAGCATATGCCGCCCTGAAATTCAAGCATAGTCAGGATGGCGTTTCAAATTATTTCCAAGGATAAGAGTCTATGGATAAATGATGCATTAGTGAGATCTGAACTCCTTTTTCTCAGAACTGTTTTCTTGTATTTTAGTGATTTTTCTTGGTCATTCAGATTAAAAACTTGCTGGTGCCACTGGAAACAATAGAAAATGTGTCATAACAGTATATGAAGAAAGGATAAAGTGACATGGTCTTGCCCATCTTATTCTTGGGAAGAACATGCAAATTTCGTGTTTCTTCTTGGTGTTCGTCAAGATTCAAAGTCTTTCTCTTTTCATAAATAGGGATTTGAAAAAGGTCAATGATCAGTAAGAGGGGAAAGGTTTGGTCATATTTTATGAAACTCTTGGGAGAAGAATAAAGAGAGAGAAGGAAAGACATTTTCCAAGCAGTTGTACGGATGAGATATTATTGTGTGGTGTACTTGCTTACTACAGCTGGTAGTAATCACTCCCCAACAGCACACAATTATTTCCCGGTATCAAATGTGAACACATGTGAGCCTTTCTCTTCAAGAGCACTTTTTATTCATGTTCTTGAATATAGGTTATCATTGTGATCCTAACCCACGTTTATTAGAGTCTGTTTTTAATCAAATGAAAGGTCTTTATTGAGGAATATTTCTTGTGGGTAAAAAAATGAACCCACTGAAAAGTGGATAACAGCAATTTCTTTGATAATTCATTTAGTTTCTCTTCTTCATTTTTGAAGACTGGGCTTTGTGTAATACCTGGTAATGTGTATCTACAAAGACTGTTGTTTATTCACAAGTACCATAAATATCTACTTACAGTAATGTAGAGTTAGCTTACCAAGAAAGTAATGCTTTTGCAGAAGACCATGACCTATCTTATACTAAAATAATCTTAATTGGCTCCAAGGTAAAAGATATTTTGATCTCACTTTCATTTATTTTCAGAAAATGTAAAAGCAATTCTTTAAGATGTATGTCTATATAATGTCATTGTAACTGTGGCAGGCTAAAAAAAGTGTTCACCCAAAGACATATTCACTTCTTAAAGCCTGGAATCTGTCAACAATATCTCATGTGGCAAAAGATATGATCAAGTTAAGGATCTCGAGAGAAGGCACTTACCTAGGATTATCTCATAAACCTTAAATACCATCACAAGTGTCTTTATGAGAAAGAGGTATACTCTAGACCCTGTGTGTCACAACTGCTGAAACCTGTGCACCTGGAGCTGTGCTCTGCAATAAGAGAAGTCACAGCAAAGAGAAATCGACACACTGCAACGAGGAGTGGAGAGCTGCCATAAGCCAAGGAATGCTGACAGCCACCAGAAGCTAAAAGGAGCAGGGAATGTATTTTCCCCTAGTGCTTCTGAAGGGAGTGCAGCCTTGTCTAAACCCATTATTTCAGGCTGCTAGCATCTAAATCTGTGAAGGAACAAATTTTTCCTTTCAAGATGTCATTTGTGCTAAGTGTAACAATTACAGGGAATAAAAACAGTTATATTAAAAAAAATTGAAGCTATCTAGGATAAGTTTCAATTCTTACTTTATGTGAATGCAAAATCACCTGCTAGTCTTTATGAATTATTGATTGGTTTATATTTTTAGGATAAATATATTTCTATAGGATAAACTTATCCTTCATCCATTTTCTTCCCTAATCCCATATCACATTTTTGTTGAAACATTTCTTTTGATTATGGCTATACATAACATACAACTCTGATTTGCTTGGATAAAGCTGAGGCTATGGTTAAAATGTGAAATTGCTCTTGTTCTTTGAATCACTTGATATTTTACTTCTCTCTCTACTGCCATTTAGTGAATTCATATTTATGACCTAGAAATGATCTTAGGTTTTACAAGATTCATGATCAATTAGTTTGTCACATCACTAGCTTTCATAGGGTCTGTAGTGAAAGAGTAAATCAATAAAGTAATAAACAATTGCTAAACAGTGAGAAAATATTAACTGACTGTACCTGAAGACTTGTTATTTTGACCAAGTTTTATAATAATAATTATTTTATAAAATTCTAAAAAAATGGCTCAACATGGAAAAAGGTATTGATTGGAATCCATACAAACAGCGTTCTTATACAGTTATTTTTTGGTTATCTGCAGGGGCTGGGGTTCCAGGACCCCTGAGAATACCAAAAGCCTTGAATGCTCATATAAAATGGCTCTAGTATAGACAACCCTCCGTATCCATAATTCCATGAATTTAACTCACCTGGGAAAGAGTATTTCAGTCTCACTTCCATTTATCTTCCCCAAACTAAAAAACAATTCTTCAAAATATGCTTTAATATGATGTTAATGTATTGTGGTAGACTGAAAAAAAAAAAGATCCCTCCAACACATTCATTTCCTAATCCCCGGAGTCTGTGAATATTAATATTATATCCTTATGTGGCAAAAGATGTGATTAAGGGTCTTGAGAGATAACACTTAGCTTGGATTGTCTGGGAAACCCTAAAGACCATCACGGGTGTCCTTATAAGAAGGAGCTAGAGGGAAGAGGAGACGATGTAAAGGCAGAGCAGAGGGAGGTGCAGCCCGTTGGGCTGAATCCATAAATATGGAACCCGAGTTGCCTGGGGCTGACTGTACATATGTATGCGCAACATATATCTTGGACTCTTTATAATTTTTGTTCTGTCACTGTAAAGAGACAAAAGAAACTTGACTCCAGTGCTCTGACGATAAATGTACTAGCTATTGCAGTATCCAAGGCAAGCACTGACATTCCTCATGCCAGTTTTCCTGCGTCACTCAGAGCAACACACCAAGTCCTAAGGAATGCCTTAGAATTTACTTCTTATTTTGAGTATCAATCCTTTCTTCATAACACTCTTCCTATTGTTGATTGTTTAGGAAGAACTTTAACTTATTCTTTAGTTACTAGATTGCCAACAAATGTGCTATGCATACATTATGTAAAATGTTGGAAAATAAAGCAAAATCAAGTGCAAAGCCTGACAGAGGAAAGCTGACGAGGATGGATATTAAAACAGACTCCTTTCTTTGTAAAGCATCTTATGAAGTCATCTGAACCCTAGAAAATCGCCAATATTTAATTATTTCTGACCTACAATAACTGTGATTTCATGTTGTTCAGCACAATCATTATTAGAGAATTTGGCAGCTCACTGGTGAATTTAATTTGACTGAAGTGTCATATGCCAAACTGAGTAAATATATTCAGGCCAGTTTTCAGTTTGCTTCAGTCATATTCACCAGAAATGAGTGGATCTATTTGTTCCTCCATAGGTCTGTATAAACTAAACTGGATTGTTGCAAACATCTTTTAGAAATATTCAACTTCTATTAGGCTGTAGTTTTAGCCAAAGAAGATATTCTTCTCACTCACTTTCAGTTCCTTGATACTCTAGACCAGGGATAGACAAACTTTTTTTTTTCTGGTAAAGGGCCAGATAGTTAAGTACTTTAGTCATATCGTTTGTTTCAGTTCAGTTCAGTTCAGTTCACTCAGTCGGGTTTGACTCTCTGTGACCCCATGGACTGTAGCATGCCAGGCCTCCCTGTCCATCACCAACTCCCGGAGTTTACTAAAACTCATGTCCATCGAGTCGGTGACGCCATTCAACCATCTCATCCTCTGTCATCCCCTTCTCCTCCTGCCTTCAATCTTTCCCAGCATCAAGGTCTTTTCAATGAGTCAGTTCTTCGGATCAGGTGGCCAAGGTACTGGAGTTTCAGCTTCAACGTCAGTCCTTCCAGTGAAAACCCAGGACTGATCTCCTTTAGGATGGACTGGTTGGATCTCCTTGCAGTCCAAGGGACTGTTAAGAGTCTTCTCCAACACCACAGTTCAAAAGCATCAGTTCTTCAGCACTCAGCTTTCTTTATAGTCCAACTCTCACATCCATACATGACTACTGGAAAAATCATAGACTAGATTTGATGCTTTGACTAGATGGACCTTTGACTAGACATTACTTTGTTGGCAAAGTAATGTCTCTGCTTTTTAATATGCTGTCTAGGTTGGTCATAACTCTTCTCCCAACTTTTCTTTCAATCATCTCTTTAGTAGCTACTCAAACCTTGCCTTCTAGAGCAGAGGAGACAAAGATAACATTTAAGTGAATGAGTATGGTTGGGTTCAAAAAAATCTTTGTTTATTCATAATGAAATTTGAACTGAAATATTTTGATATTTGATATTTTGATAATCTTTATTTTGGTAAATTTTCAATAGTTAAAAAATGCAAAATTCCTTCTTATTTACTGGACATATGAAAGCATGCAAGGGTCATCATTAGCCCTTGGCCTGCAGCTTTTTCATGCTTATTCTGGAAGTATACTTGTCAAAATGTTTAGGAAACTCTTTGTAAGATTCTTTTGGGTCTATGAAATCTTAGGCTATCAATAGAAGAGCCAAGAGAATCCTTCAAGTTTAAATTTCCTAGAATCCTATAATTTCTGCTCAGTAGGGATGCTACAAATGTCATTATTCTAATATTTAGCAGATTCTGTTCTGAGAAAGGAAATGACTTTTCTTCTCCAGGAGCTAATCTCAGTACTGTACACTAACTGGGAAAACAGTGGTAACTGACTCAGAGAGGAAACTCAACCAAGGGAAATTTCATTTCCTCTCTAGCATAGAAGTACTAGGCTGTGTGATTTTTCTCCTTCATTTATCAGCACCTGTTCCAGACGAAGGTTGTGCTTTGAGGGTCAAATAGAACAGAGCCCTGGGCATCCCCATTGAGATCCATGGACTTCCTCATGAGTCAGTTTCCTCATTTTGGAATTCCTAAATGAGATTAACTTGCTTCTTTCTTTTGCTCTCTCCTTTTAACTACTCATATCTGCGGAACAATCTTTCATTTTGCCAGCTATAATCACAAACAGCCACAAGGTTGGACAGTTATGCCCCTGACTTACAAAGGGTTCGTTCAGTGATTGATTTCATGTCTAAAAAAAGAGAGAGAGAGATTACCTACAAGGTGTAAGTAATTGGGTGTGAGCAATCTCTGTTCTTCGGGAAAATGAACACTTCATTCTGAGCTGGAGATCAGCCAACCGGACAGTGATTTGAGAACATTTTTTCATCATCTCCTTTAGCTGACTGCTCTTTCCACTCAAGATCACTGATGATTTTCCTTTCATCCTTGCCTGAAAATCAAGCCACTTGTAAATCCGTGCCTCTTTACAGAGCCCATTGGAGAAAGAAGGCAGTGTCATTTCATCCTACCTCAAAAATAATAAGGTAATTATAGTAGAGTAGACAAAGGACTCTAAGTCACACTTGGGACTATTCTCTTTAAAGTGTGGAAAACTCTGGGTGTGAATTATTGGTTTGAGAATTGTGAGTGGTGGCTAATACATTGGAGTCATTTTCTTCCTTTTTTTAAAAAAATATTTATTTATTTGACTGTGTCAGGTCTTATTAATAGTTTCAGCATATGGGATCTATTTCCTTGAGCAAGGATTGAACCTGGGCCTCCTGCATTGGGAGCATGGAGTCTTAGACACTGAACCACTGGGGAAGTTCCTGGAATCATTTTCTTTTTTGCCATAATGGTTGTTGTAGCTTTTTATATAATATGAATTTGCAATTAGACTGCCCAGTTTAATTCAAAACTCATCATTTCTTCACCTCCTTGTGCCTCCATTTTCCTCATCTGTACAATGAGTTAATAACAACAAACACTCTGAGAACAAAAGACTTGATTCATGTTTCTTTGCATGGTTTGCCTCATTTAATTATTATTGTTTCAAATATCAATATCTCTACTACTTGAATTCTACTTATTTTGTACATTATATTGGGAATACATGCCCTTGGAAAATCCAGCTTTCACTTAATTCTTGATGCTTTTCTTCTCAAATCCTATAATCTAATCTCAGAGATGACTTTGATTCCAAATGGCTATGTTCTCCCTACTTCTGTGCCTTTACACATATATATTTCCTTTCTTCGACTTGACCTGAAAAACAAATTCCAGATGCTTAGGTAGCTTCTCTTTGAGAAAGAGATTTCCAGCCTTTGTCTTCTGTTTACCATCATAAACCATAAAGTTTCTGTGCTGCATGCTGTATTTACATTGTATTATCTATGTATCTGATCCCAAGGTTTCTATACTATTACCTCTTCATAAGAAATAACTATTTTCCCCTTAGTTTTAATATCTTTTGCGTTAATCATTCAGTGTGTCTGACTCTTTGTGACCCTATGGACTGTAGCCTGACAGGCTCCTCTGTCCATGGGATTTCCCAGGTAAGAATATTGGAGTGGGTTGCCATTCCCTTCTCTAGGGGATCTTCCCAACCCAGGAACTGGATCTGGGTCTCCTGCATTGCAGGCAGATTGAATATCTTAGCTTAGCATTAAGTCAGAAATAAGAAGTGAATGTTACTACCATTATTGACCTGTAAAAAATAATTTAATAGGAGATAAGATTAGAATTGTAGAGAAAAGCTTGGAGAGGTTTTCTCTTTTCATTCTTAGTCTTGTGCACTTAATTGGGTGGGGTGGGGGGGTGGTAACCACTATAACCAGTAGGTCAGAAATAAACCATGTCTTGGCTGTACAATCTGTCCTGGATTTCTGTATTCTCTTAGATTCTAGCATCACTAAGTTGGTCCTGTTCTTTCTCCTATTATTGCGTTCAGTCATGTCACATGCCCAAGTCTGTGTCACAAGAAACCCAGTAAGAGGCAAGGCAAAAGCAGGTATAAAATAGTTTCTTCTTGAAGTGTCTTGTTCATTTAAGCAGGAAAAACCAAGAGGTAGCAAGAGTAACAAATTAGGTGATATGAGTTCAGTTCAGTTCAACTGTCACTCAGTCATGTCCGACTCTTTGTGACCCCATAGATTGCAGCACACCAGGCCTCCCTGTCTATCACTAACTTCTGGAGCTGGCTCAAACTCATGTCCATCGAGCCAGTGATGCCATCCAACCATCGCATCCTCTGTCATCCCCTTCTCCTGCCTTCAATCTTTCCCAGCATCAGGGTCTTTTCAAGTGAGTCAGTTCTTCGCATCAGGTGGCCAAAGTATTGGAATTTCAGCTTCAGCATCAGTACTTCCGATGAATATTCAGGACTGATCTCCTTTAGGATAGACTGGTTGGATCTCTTTGCAGTCCAAGGGACTCTTAAGAGTCTTCTCCAACACCACAGTTCAAAAGCATCAGTTCTTCGGCACTCAGCTTTCTTTATAGTCCAACTCTCACATCGATGCATGACTACTGGAAAAAAACCATAGCTTTTACTAGATGGACCTTTGTTGGCCTAGTAATGTCTCTGCTTTTTAATATGCTGTCTATAGGTGATATGAATATAAAATCCAATCAGCAAACACATACTTGTTTCCACAACACAGAAAAGTCCGATTTGCAAGTTGTGTGACCAGCATCATAACAGGAATATCAGTGTATGATAATGAAGAGTACATTGGGCCAAGAGTTAGAAAAATAGGTTTTTCACTCTGATGTTGCCATTTCCCATCTATTTCAATTGTTCAGCATCATCCTGAACATTTCTTTCCTGGTTTTCTCATTTGTACAGCAGAGTTGGTTATACTGAGATCTGGTATGCTTTTTATTTCACTGTCAGAGTATTCCTCTAAAGATGTCTAGATACTCTTTGAGAAAACACTTACTCCTGGGACTTCACTGGTGGTCTAATGGTTAAGAATTTGCCATCCAATGCAGGAGACTCAGGTTTGATCCTTGGTTGGAAGACTAAGATCCCACATGCCACATGTCAACTATATACATGCTGCAGCTACTGAGCTTGTACACAGCAACTAAGACCCCACGCAGCCAAAAATAAATAAATATTAAACAAAACACAACCCTGACTCTTCCCTAGCGCTTCTCAAGCTAAATTCTTTGTTCCTACTTTCCATCTATGGGGAAGTCATTCCATTTGGGAAGTTGTAGAGTAGCAAATTTGGGGCAAAACATTTCAGTAAAGGGCTTCCCGGCTGGCACAGTGGTAAAGAATCTACCCATCAATTTATGAGATGCAGGTTTGATCCTTGGCTCAGGAAGATCCCCTGGAGAAGGAAATGGTACCCTACTCCAGTATTCTTGCCTGGAAAATTCCATGGGCAGAGGATCCTGGTAGGATATAGTCCCTGGGGCCACAAAGAGTTGGGAGTGACTGAGCACGCACACATTTCAGCAAACAGGATAGCTTCTAGTTTTTAAAAGCCTGTAAAGAAAGCCCTGGAAGCTGGGCAAGCATTATCCAGGATGTTATTTGATTTTAATTTGAATACTTTTCATTCTCTTAATCAAGTGACTACAAGATGCGCTCTATAGTCATCACTCTGCAAAAGAAATGTCTCCTAGGCTTTCTTTCCAACTCTGAAACCTAGTGAGTTGAAGATAAGCCAGCTCTGCTCCTGCAACTGGGAAATTGCTGAAAAGCAGCTGTCCAAATCCT
Organism: Bos indicus; assembly: GCF_029378745.1. Taxonomy (NCBI): domain Eukaryota; kingdom Metazoa; phylum Chordata; class Mammalia; order Artiodactyla; family Bovidae; genus Bos; species Bos indicus. The sequence goes on along the minus strand of NC_091773.1, from coordinate 18,315,810 downwards.
CCACCACCTAGTCAATGACAAGCTACTGGTAAGATTCAGATCCAGAAAATGGGCTCAAATTAGTGTAATTGACAAAAAGCTTCCTGTCTTCTGATGTAGATGTCCTTGTTCTTGCTGCACACTGTATTCTTTGCTTCCCATGCTTTAATCGTGGGTCCTAGAAGCCTACATGTGGTGAAAAAAGTACAGAACAGTCTTTTGGACTCTATGGGAGAGGGAGAGGGTGGGATGATTTGAGAGAATGGCATTGAAACATGTATAATATCATATATGAAACGAGTCACCAGTCCAGGTTCGATGCACGATACTGGATGCTTGGGACTGGTGCACTGGGACAACCCAGAGGGATGGTACGGGGAGGGAGGAGGGAGGAGGGTTCAGGAGGGGGAACTTGTGTATACCTGTGGTGGATTCATGTTGATATATGGCAAAACCAATACAATATTTTAAAGTTTAAAAAAAAGTATTCATAAATTGAAAGAGATGATTGGTATTTGTGTGTCTATTCAGTGAATGCATTGGGTTGGCCAGATGTTCCATGACACCTTATGGAAAAACCCAGATAAATTTTTGGCCAACCCAATATATCTGAAAGCCAGCCATGCTCCTTGTTAATTAAAGGTTGTTACTCCTTCTCTTTCTCTGCAATTACACTTTCTACTTCCTTCCAGGGACCACTGTGTTCATATGTCTATCTCCCCTATAAATGAGCATCACCTCTTCACCCCACTGCCTCAAAACATCCATTAAGTTCCCAGTTCTGAACTCAACCCTGTCTGTGGTCTGCCATGTAAATTATTCAATAATCCACTTGAGTTTCATTGTCAATAGTAGGTAAGAATGTATGGTATTACATTTCCTACAAATCATCTGTGTTTTAATGAGAATAAATCCTGAGTATAATCCTTGGATTAAGAGTTGTTAACATCAGTCAAATTAACAAGTCTACATTCAACCTTCAATAAACTTGGCCCTGCCCATGTGTTCTGCCTTTAGTGACCAGAGAACTTCATTTTAAAGCTCTGTGGAATACTATCTCCCATTGAAGACATTTACTTTCCATTTTAGGAAAAGAATTTTTGCTGAAGAAAGGGTATCATATAAAATCACTAATATTGATAATGTTTGCACGCATGCTCAGTTGTGTTTGACTCTTTGGGACCCCACAGACTGCCAGGTTCTTCTGTTCATGGGATTTCCCAGGCAAGAGTACTGGGGTGAGTTGCCATTTCCTCCTCCAGGAGATCTTCCTGATCTTGAACCCATGTCTCCTGCACTGGCGGGTGACTTCTATACCACTGAGCCATCTGGGAAGCCCCAATATTGATAATAAACTGGCCAAAAACAAAATCTTGTGTTCTTCTTCCTTCTCGTCTTTGCTTTTCTCTCTGTCCCCACACTCCCATTTCTGTAATTTAATGGTGCTGTGTTTTATGAAAACATTCCTTGTACTGAGTGTGTTGAGGAAAGGATGAAGATTTATTCCAATCTGTCTCCTGAGACTGTCAAGAAGTAAATTGCCCCTCACTTTTCTATTCTGTTGGTGATCATCAAAATTATTGAAAATGTCAGCTGAGAGCATTCTCATGCAAATGATAGACCTAAGCAGTAGAGTCAACAAAAATAAAACATACTGTACTTGGAGGACTCAAACTTATTTTGAAACTTTCAAAGTGAATTCATTTGAATATAATTTTTCTTTTAAAAATACGTAATATACTTTGTTCACCCTATGTGGCATCAATCTTTATATTACTCCTCTAGGAAAAAAGAAAGAGATACCATTTTGAACTTCAGTTTATTCTTAAGAGATTGGAAATTACCAGACAGATTGTAAAGGAATTGACTCAAATATATTTGGCAGAAAAGAAAGCCTTTGTAACACATCTCCCCCATGTGCAATTTCAAAACCACCTAAAACACTAGTAAATGGGAGGACTGCCTCTCCTCTGGATGAGCCACTGTCATGGTGATGTCTGGATTGGATTAACTCTTCTAAGTCAATATACACTCTCTGACTGAAGCTGAAGCAGGAATGTGGTCAGATTGTAAACACTTAGCACAGGAGAAAAGTCCAGCAATCCCTAGAGTCCCTAGCCAACCTTTGGAGAATTCACCGTCAGGTCGTAATGAGAGTGGGCAAGTATATGTTTCCTTATTATTATTCTAGAGTTGTGTCCTTTTCCTCTTGCTGGCTAACTCCTGCAGAAAGGGGGAAAAAATGTGTAACAGCAAGGGGACCGCACCCTGACATTTTATTTCATCAAAACTTCGTAGCCAACTTGGGACTAGTGAAAAAAAGATTCCAAGTCAAGTTACATTCTGAGTTGTTTTGTGGCAATTTGTCCTCATGCAGAAAATAAATACCAAGGATGCAAGAAGCAACTTGTCTGCTGTTTTTTATTTTTAAGATGACACATACAAAATAAACCAACATCTTGGTCAGGAGGAACTTTATCAGGGTCAATTACTTTTGTTTCCCAGGGGAGACTTAAATAACACATGCAGAACTAGACCTTTAGCCTTGGCAACAGATTGTCAGAATTTCCCATCTTTGAGAAAATATGCATTTCTCTATCAGTCTGCCTTAGTTTCAACCAACGGATGGAATTAGGTAATTTCAGCGTGGGCTCCAGACTTAGTGCATTATGACACGTTTAAGTGGTTTGTGAGCATGCTCAGTTGTGTCTGCCTCTTTGCAACCCCATGGACTGTAGCTTGCCCAGGCTCCTGTATTCTTGTAATTCACCAGGCAAGAATACTGGAATAGGTTGCCATTTCCTCCTCCAGGGGATCTACCCAACCCAGGGATAGAATCCGTGTCTCCTATGTCTCCTGCATTGGCGGATCCTTACCACTGAGCCACCTGGGAAATATTCAAGTAGTACATATATGGCTAAGTTCTTAAAGATAGATCCCATTTATACTCTCTCTCCTTGGCCTTCTTTGAATAACAAAAATTATAACTAAATTAGTATTTGTGTATTGTATTAGTAAGTTTTATTTAAATTCTTGAACTCTCCATAAAAAAGTTGAGATTTGGGAAACTGGGTCTGGATCATAGTGCCTGTTTTCTAATATCCAAGATTCATAAACCAGATTGCTTGTAATCTAGATAACAGTGTCATTTTTTTTTCCAGTTTCTGAAATGGGCAAAGTACTAGAACAGAATCATTTGCAAGATTTTAAATAACAGATCTACTTCAGTTATATGAAATAAATAAGTAGTAGTAGGAATATCAGTATCAATGTTTTCATCATTGTCATCAGCCTATGAAATGCTAGTCAGATAGCCACTATGGACAATTCCCTGTGCTAGGCATGAGGAATTTAAAGTTTCCATTTTGGTCCTTATTTTGTAAAAACATTTATTTAGGAAGATAGAACATACTTATAGATAGATTGGCATAATAGAAGTTCTCAGTGAATAACCTAGTCACAAAATGCTGTGGAAATTCAGAAAGGGAAGCAATAGTGATGTAATAACCAAAACAAAGAGAAATAATTTGAGTTGGACCTAGGCTATTTGGACTTTGAAGAGTAGAAGAGGAGAGAACATTCCAGGCAGGTTGGCCTAGATAGCAAAGCTTTGGAGATTGTAATGAGCACACCTATTAGGGAAATAGTAAATGATTCCGTTTGATTTATGAGAGTCAGCAGAAAAAGCAGAGACATCATTTTAAAGGTCCCTCTAGTCAAAGCTATGGTTTTTCTAGTAGTCATGTACAAATATGAGAGCTGGACCATGAAGAAGGCTGAGTGCTGAAGAACTAATATTTTTGAACAGTGGTGGTGGAGAAGTTTCTTGAGAGTCCCTTGCACAGCGAGATCAAACCAATCAGTCCTAAAGGAAATCAACCCTGAATAGTCATTGGCAGGACTGATGCTGAAGCTGAAACTCCAATACTTTGGCCATCTGATGTGAAGAGCTGACTCACTATAAAAGACCCTGATGCTGGGAAAGATTGAGGGCAGAAGGGGAAGGGGATGACAGAGGATGAGATGGTTGGATGGCATCACGGACTCAATGGACATGAGTTTGAGCTAACTCCAGGAGACAGTGAAGGGCAGGGAAGCGTAGCATGCTGCTGTCCATGGGGTCGTAAAGAGTTGAACATGACTTAGTGACTGAACAACAACAACAGTGGAGACTCCAAGAGTCACATCCTAAGGCAATTGTGCAAAGCTTCTGTATTAGGCTGAGTGATTTGACTAGATTAGGAGGAAATGGAGAAACATATTCAACAGTACTGGAATTAGGTGTTCCAACTTAGGAAATCATGGACCCAGAAGGAAGGGATCCGAATCTCAGGAGAAAAACCTGAGAAATTATATATAGCTGGACAGATCTTGGCTGATGTTAGAACCTTCTATGCTTTGGCTCATATTTTCCATCCTGATTTCACCTGGGCTGATCCTGTTTTGGCACTGAACACAGTAACTTGCAGTCCATGTTTCTTCTAGGGCTGAAAGTGCTTTGTGGATAAGAATCTTTTTTCTTTATTACTCTAGGTTGCAGTACTTCAACCAACATATTACAAACTCAATAGCCATGTGTTAACTAAATGACGGATTTAATAAGTAAGACAATTGACTAGAACAATTATAGCAATATATCTTTTCGAATTAGACTTTTTTGTCTTTGCCAGATATATGCCCAGGAGTGGGATTGCTGGATCATATGGTAATTCAATTTTCATTTTTTTGAAGAAACCTCCATACTGTTTTCCATGATGACTGCACCAATTTACATTCCCACCAACAGAGTAGGAGGGTTCTCTTTTCTCCACACCCTCTCCAGCATTTAGTATTTGTAGACTTTTTTGACAATGAGCATTCTGACCAGTGTGAATTGACACCTCATTGGAGTTTTGATTTGTGTTTCTCTTTATAATGAGTCACCAGGGAAGCCCCACTCAGGCGCATTTTAAATGTTTCTTAGAGCCAAGGCTAAAGAGAGATTTTAGGCTTTCTATATCCTATGTTTGGGGCTTCCACAGTGGATGAGTGGTAAAGACTCTGCTTGCCAATGCAGGAGAACTGGGTTCTATCCCTGGGTTAAGATCCCCTGGAGACGGCAATGGCAACCCACTCCAATATGCTTGTCTAGAAAACCCATGAACAGAGGAGCCTGATGGGCTAGAGTCCAGGGGGTGGCAAAAGAGTGGGACATGACTTAGCATCTAGACAACAACAATATTAGTGATGCTGAGCATCTTTTTATGTATCTGTTAGCCATCTGGGTATCTTTGGAAAAATGTTTATTTAGGTCTTCTGTGCATTTTTTGATTTGGTTGCTTATTTTTTGATATTGAGCTGATTAGAAGTTTGTTTATTTTGAAAATTAATCCCTTGTTGGTCTCATTGTTTGCAGATATTTATGAACACAGCTACTGGAGGTGAGGGAATTCCAGTGGAGCTATTTCAAATCCTAAAAGATGATGCTGTGAAAGTGCTGCACTCAATATGCCAGCAAATTTGGAAAACTCAGCAGTGGCCACAGGACTGGAAAAGGTCAGGTTTCATTCCAATCCCAAAGAAAGGCAATGCCTAAGAATGCTCAAATTACTGCACAATTGCATTCATCTCACATGCTAGCAAAGTAATGCTCAAAATTCTCCAAGCCAGGCTTCAACAGTACGTGAACCGTGAACTTCCAAATGTTCAAGATGGATTTAGAAAGGGCAGAGGAACCAGAGATCAAATTGCCAACATCCATTGGATCATTGAAAATGCAAGAGATTTCCAGAAAAACATCTATTTCTGCCTTATTGACTATGCCAAAGCCTTTGACTGTGTGTATCACAATAAACTGTGGAAAATTCTGAAAGAGATGGGAATACCAGACCACCTGACCTGCCTCCTGAGAAATCTGTATGCAGGTCAGGAAGCAACAGTTAGAACTGGACATGAAACAACAGACTGGTTCCAAATCAGGAAAGGAGTACGTCAAGGCTGTATACTGTCACCCTGCTTATTTAACTTATATGCAGAGTACATCATGCAAAATGCCGGGCTGGAGGAAGCACAAGCTGGAATCAAGATTGCTGGGAGAAATACCAATAACCTCAGATATGCAGATGACACCACCCTTATGGCAGAAAGTGAAGAAGAACTAAAGAGGCTCTTGATGAAAGTGAAAGAGGAGAGTGAAAAATTTGGCTTAAAACTCAGCATTCAGAAAACTAAGATCATGGCATCTGGTCCCATCACTTGAATGGAAATAGATAGGGAAACAGTGGAAACAGTGACAGACTTAATTTTGGGGGGCTCCAAAATCACTGTAGATGGTGACTGCAGCCATGAAATTAAAAGACACTTGCTCCTTGGGAGAAAAGCTATGACCAACCCAGACAGCATATTAAAAGGCAGAGACATTACTTTGCCAACAAAGGTCCGTCTAGTCAAGGCTATGATTTTTTCCAGTAGTCATGAATGGATGTGAGAATTGGACTATAAAGAAAGCTGAGTGCCGAAGAATTGATGCTTTTGAACTATGGTGTTGGAGAAGACTTTTGAGAGTCCCTTGGACTGCAAGGAGATCCAACCTGTCAAACCTAAAGGAAATCATTGGATGAATATTCATTGGATGGACTGATGCTGAAGCTGAAAGTCCAATACTTTGGCCACCTGATGCAAAGAACTGACTCATTTGAAAAGACCCTTATGCTGGGAAAGACTGAGGGCAGGAGGAGAAGGGGAAGACAGAGGATAAGTTGGCTGGATGGCATCACTAACTCAACAGACATGAGTTTGAGTAAACTCCAGGAGTTGGTGATGGACAGAGAGGCCTGGTGTGCTGCAGTCCATGGGGTCGCAGAGTCGGACACAACTGAGCGACTGAACTGAACTGATAAGTTGTTGAATAAAGAACTTGCTCTTAATTTCAACCCAGTTTTGCAGTATTTTATTCCACTCTAATACATTTAAACTCTGCTGAACTCAAACTTGCTGTTACCTATAAGTATTAGCTTTCCTGCTTCCACAGTTTTTGCTAATTTCTTTCTTCCACTTGGAGTGTAGTTTATTTGTACTTTCAGTTACTAAAATGTCACCTACTCTTCAAGGGCTAACTGGAAACACACTGCTTCATAGAAGCAGCAGATGATAAATAATTATCCATTTGTGTATACTTCAGCATGTACTTCACTGGATTACATAATTTGATGTTACTTAGTGATCCCAAATTACAGTATACAATTACTCATAAATGTTAAAATACTTAAATATGTATTATATCATTACTTAATAAGAGTTCAAAATATAAAATATACAATCATACTCTGGCAAAAGTTTAAAAAATTAAATTAAAAAGGTATTGGTTTCAGTCCAATACCTTTCTCATAATCATTCCTTTTAACAACTGCCACTAAGCGTTTCCCTTTCTCTGTAGTGAAGGTTAAATCAACACACTTCAACATTTAAAAGAGTATTTTCTAAGTTCAAAGTCTTCTAGTGCAAACATATAACTTTTGGGTTATCTTGATGACTAAATGGCAGTTTTGATGAACAATTCTTACATGGTCTGGTCTTCTGCCTTTCATTTGCTCAAAATGTAAAACAGAGTCATCAGTTCATTATCTTTTCTTTTTTAATTATTATGTAATTGACATATAACATTACCATCTCACTGTAGGTCCTGTCAAATCACTTTGCATTTTAGTGGTTTTATGTCTGCAGTGACCACAGCTGCCAGAATGCATATAGTCTATTCTCTCTTCCATAATGAAGTAAATAATTACATGATTTAAATAAATCCTGTTTTAGGAAAACAAAATTCTTTTTTAAGTAATATAGACAGCTATAGCTCTTGAATATGTTATCAAAATAACTAAAAACACAAAAGATGAATGTATAGGGTTAATTCTATCATCCTGAATATTTTTTTAAGAAATGATGAGTATTATTGAAATTATGAAATATTGAAATTATTTTTTATTTTAAGAAATAAACTCACCATTCTTAGCCAAGCTAAGTATGTATTTATGTAATAAGGTATACATTTACGTAATAAGGCCAATGTTGAATTTTCTTTCCAGGTGTTGTCTTATGTCATGGCCTTTCTCTCTGTGTTTCATTTCCTGGGTGCAAAGCTTCTCCAAGAACAGAATTAAAATTCACTGTTTATTTATCTCCAGATTTCTAACTAGAGTGGATACAATCAAACATAAAATTATTGAATGTGTGGTTCTAACAATGAAAAATTTAAAAGTCATCACACAAGGGCAAGATCATATGTAAATGTTTCATTTTACTAATTAACTAACTTGCAGAAAGATCCACTACTAAACCTTCAAATGTGGACTTAGGCTACCACATTGACCAGTTCAAAAAAGTAACAAGATCAGGTTATTTTAAAGTAATTCGAAAATGTAGGGAAATTTTTTTTTAAAAAGCAATCATACATTCATTGAAAAAGTCATATGCAATCATGCAATAGACATTAGGAAACTGTTAAACATGGAGTGGTCCTTTGCCTTGACATGGAATGGTGTTCATAATATACTGGGAATAAAACAAATTAAATTTCAGAAAAGTCTGCTTAGTGTTGACACCATTTTTTCCAATCTCTCCGAGTAAAACCTTGAAATTGTCCTTGCTCTTTTCTTTCTCTCATGGTTTGCTTTTAATTCTTCGGGAAATAATTTTGACTCTCAAAATATGACACCATCTCTCCTTTATGGCTCATAACAATCCTCCTTTGCACCTTTCAGTGGGCTCCCAACATATAGTCAGAATAATTTCTTTAAACACAAGTCATATCATGTTGCTCAAACCTGCCAGCAGCTTCTGCCTCATACAAAGTAAAAGCCAAAGTTCTCACAATGAACTACAAGGGCCTCCACGGTCTTGTTTCCCACTGCCTCCCTATCCGTGTTTCCACCTGGTGTTCTCTGCTCCACTTCTGCTCCATTCATTTCCTTGCTGGTCCAAGAACAAGCTAGGCGTTCTGCCTTAAGGCTGTTTCACATCCCTGGAATTGTTGCAGGAACGGAGACCTCTTCTAGGGTCTGAGACTGGGCTCTTGTCTAAAACTTGGAAATGAACTGTCAGAGGAGATACATGTGCAGACAAGGCAGGTGACTTTATTAGGAAGGGGTGCCTGGACAGAGAGCAGCAGGGTAAGGGAACCCAGGAGGACTGCTCTGCCACGTGGCTCACAGTCTTGGGTTTAATGGCAATTGGGTTAGTTTCCAGGTTGTCTCTGGCCAATCCCTCTGTCTTGGAGTCCTTCCTTGGCACATCAATCAGCCAAGATGGGTTCCACGGAGAAATATTCTGAGAGGTTGGGAGGATGTATGGATTGGCATCTCCTCTCTCCTTTTGACCTTTCCCAAATTCTTCTGGTTAGTTTCTCATTCCTTACCAGGACCTCCAGTTTAAGTTAACTCATACAGGTGGTTTACTATGGTGCCTGTCCAGCGTGGGTGTTTCCCCTAACAAAATGATTTTCCTGCAGGCACCCACATGGCTGACTGCTCACTTCCTTTATGTGTTTTTCTAATTGTCCTCTTCTCAATGAGACTTACCCCAAACACTTTATTTTAAAAGTCGAAATTAAGCTTTATCACTAGTACTCTCCAGTTCCCTTCACCCTTTCTACCATATTACTCTTTATTTATTCATTATGGAAAGTAGGTGAAGTGAAAGTGTTAGTCGCTCACTCGTGTCCAACTCTTTGGGCACCCATGGACAATGTAGCCTGCCAGGCTCCTCTGTCCATGGGATTCTCCAGGCAAGAATACTGAAGCGGGTAGCCATTCCCTTTTCCAGGGGATCTTCCTGACCCAAAGATCAAACCTGGATCTCCCATGTTACAGGCAGATTTTTTACCATCTGAACCACCAGGAAAGCCCCTTATTCATTATAATCATTATTTGTTATCTGCTTCGAGCTAAAGAAAGACTACTACTATTATCCATTCTCTGTAAGAGAATGGATCTTTGTCCATTTGTTTACGCCTATATTTTAGGTATCTGGAATATAGAATGCAATTAATAACTATTAGTGAAATAAGTGTTTTTTTTTTTTATAACGTAGAACCTAATCTCAAGGGATGTATATCAATTGTTAGTGAAGATGATGATGGGAAAACATGGAGGGGTGGATAGAGTTTTTACCTTTCACTTCCTATAGATTTGCAGTGTTAGATATTTAAAGACAATATAACTTTTATAATAACAATGCATATATAAAAATTAAAAGTGAACACATCAGCCTTAATTCCACTATTCTAACCCATTCAATATTGATTTTTCCTATTGAATAGACTTGTGATAAATTAAACAGACTTGTTTACTGATTTGCACAAACCTGCCAGCAGCTATTCAATTACAAGCAATTGAATAGACTTGTGATAAAAACAGATTGCTAGTAGCTTTTGCAGTCACATCTAGGAAACTTGATTCTAATATACTGTTGCAAATTTCTTTTTATTATGAAAGAAAGATTCTTAATACATGTTTCACTAGAAATTAAGGAGAATAGTTAAAACGCAGATTGGAACTTTCAGTGCTATCCACCTTTGAGACTGCATTTGCTCACAATTTCTGATAAAACTATACTTTGGAAGGAGAAGGGAAAAAGCAAACTCTTTAACTTGATGTGACTCAAAAGACCAAACACAGGTACATAAGAGTTATGCATGTATTTATACATATTTGTAAAGCTCATCTGAATGTGGATATTATCTGTGATTCTTCTCCAAAACAGAGCTAGCCTGCAGAGGAAAAAAAAGTAGGTAGTAGATTGACGATTTCATAAGAGTTGACGTTTGGTAAAATAAATTTCTATTGCTGGTCATAGTACCCCAAAATAAACAGAAACAAGAAATTGCCTGCAGGCTGTCTATTAAGATTTATCCATGTTTTCTGGGAGGATGAACACTGGCTCATAACAGACCTGCATTTTATTTTGATAAAATGATATTTCCTAGCATAGTCTTGAAACAGTGGCTCAAAAAGAGGTAAATGTTATTGGGTAAGAAGTAGATTTAGGACAGACTATGGAGTGACAGCAGAGAGGGCAAGGCAAGTTTGGGGTGGGGGTTGGCTATGAAAGAAGCAGGCACCAGAAGTCATTGGTTGCAAGGAGCTTGTTAAAGGTCTTTAAAATAAATCTACTTTATTATTGCTCCTACCAATGCTTGCAGACAGAATTGCATCTCTTTCACGCAATTATCCATTCACTCAGCAAAATTTCATTGAGCACATACTGTGTAACAAGCTTGAGGGTAGATAAAAGTGTATATTTGTAGAAGATTAAGACACAGCCTGTGCCTTTGAAAGTAAGTGCATTGGAAATTCAATGAGGTCAAGTGTCTGTTGCTTCCTGCCCCAGAGCAGCCCTTGTCAAGCTCACTTGGAGCTTTCCCTTCATTTCCTGAAGGGACTCAGCCAGTCCCTAAGCCGCCAGAAGCATACGGCAGTTTACACAATCTGACTTCAGATTGCTGGAGCAGCTCACGTGCCCAGCTGCTTGGACAGCTACAAGGAAGGCAGCTGTGCAAGCCCACAGGCCTTGCTGGGCCACCCAGGAGCTCTCCTGGAGGGAGAAACCGGAGTTTCAGCCCACCTGGCTACGGCAGGACACTGAGAGGTCACACCGGGAAGGGCCAGGACCCTACAAACCATCACCTTTAATACTGAACGTGCAAGATGGGGCTTTGGGGGAGCGTTCTGGGGCCCAAGTAAACTCTTGACCTTACTGATCCTTATTTACATTGCCTTTTTTTTTTTTTTAACATTTGCCAGTTTCTATACCACTTTTTCTCATTTTCCTAATTTATCCTAGTATTTATTAAGCACCTACATCTTTTTTTGATCCTTCATATGCTTTTATTTATTTATTCTTTTTTGGAACTTTTTATTTTGTATTGGGATATAGCCGATTAACAATGTTGTTAAGCATCTACATCTTGCCACACATTCAGATACTGAAGAATACAAAGGCGAAAAGGACATTACTCCTTCACTGAAAGAGCTCTCATACCATCAAAGGAAGTGGAAAGACATCCAACACTTATTGCGTATTTCCTATGTGTCAGAATCTGAAAGATAGGTTGGTGGGTTTAGATTCTCAGTCCTGTCTGAATCTTGTGACTCCATGGACTGTAGCCTGCCAGGCTCCTCTGTACATGGAATTTTCCAGGCAAGAATACTGGAGTGAGTTGCCATTTCCTCTTCCAGGGGATCTTCCTGACCCAGGGATCAAACCTTCATCTCCTATATTGCCAAGCGGATTCTTTGCCACTGCACCACCTTCTGGCACATCAGTTCAGTTTAGTCACTCAGTTGTGTCTGGCTCTTGGCGACCCCATGCACTGCAGGATGCCAGGCTTCCCTGTCCATCACCAGCTCTTGGAGCTTGCTCAAACTCATGTCCATCCAACCATCTCATCCTCTGTCATCCCCTTCTCCTCCTGCCTCAATCTTTCCCAGCATCAGGGTCTTTTCCAATGAATCAGTTCTTTGCATCAGGTGGCCAAAGTATTGGAATTTCAGCTTCAGCATCAGTCCTTCCAATGAATATTCAGGACTGATTTCCTTTAGGATTGACTGGTTGGATCTCCTTGCAGTCCAAGGGACTCTCAAGAGTCTTCTCCAACACCACAGTTCAAAAGCATCAATTCTTCGGCACTTAGCTTTCTTTCTAGTCCAACTCTCACATCCATACATGACTACTGGAAAAGCTGACACATGGATCCCACTAAACACACGGATCCCACTAAACAATATTATCATTATGTTGTACAAATTGACATTTGAATGTAGGCTTGTCTCACTCCAAAACTCAAAAATAAACTCTCCTATTATAATAAATTATAAGAAAATAGGTTAATGGAATATTCACTTTAAAAAGCTTTAAAAGTCAGCTTTAAGTATGATTCTTTTCTGCAATTTAAATGTCTGTCTTTTTTTTTTCCTTTTTACAATCCCATGTAACCAGTCACCCTGTATGCTTTTGCAACTTCATTTTAATTTTTGACAAGTTGGAAAAGAGATGTCTGTATTAATTATGATATAGACCATGTTGCTCTAACAAACAGGTCCAAAACACACTGGCTTCAATAAGATAGAAGCCTACTTCTTTCTCATGAAATAGTATAAATATGAGGGGTCCAGGTTAGCCAACCCACTCAGCTCCACAGGCCTTACAGGAAATCCAGACCAAAGCTAGATGCTGTTCTAGGTTTCAGTCCGGAAGACCAAGAAGAAGACAAGTAGAGAGTAAGTAACATTCTTTAAGAAACTGACACAGAAGTTCCAAACATCACATCCACCTACATTCCAGGTGCTCCACCAAGTGGCAAAGGAGTCTAAGAAGTGTAGTTTCTATCTGGACAGTCATATGACCAGATAGAACACTCTATGCAAGGCAATTTGAAAAGAGAAAAAAAGTCACATGTCTGGAGAAATGTAGAGCTGACTTTAAGTTACATAACTATATAGTGCCCCTCCAATAATTTGGTTGGTTTTTCTTTTATATGTAGCTGAATGAATTGACTAGTAAGGCTATAGGCTTGACAATTTTTTTGGGGGGTGCGCAATTTTTGAAGTCTATAGCAGACACCCCTTTAAGACAGAGTAATGGTTCTCCTGGAGTACATCTTCTTTGACTACTACAGATAGAAGTATTTTCTCTCTATTTTATGAATCATTAATGTTTTATTTCAAGAACTTACTAATATGCCTATCTTTAGGCATTAATGTTTTAAGAACCTATTAATATGCCTATCTTTAGGCATTAATGTTTTATTTCAAGAACCTATTAATATGCCTATCTTTAGGCATCAATGCTTTATTTCAAGAACCTATTAATATTATCTTCTTTGCATGAAAAAGGGTACTGACTTACTTATTTGAAAATCTCAGGGGCATATCAGTAAGTCTGCATATGTTAGAAGATTAATATTGAATAAATGAATGAGAAAACTGAAATATATAACATAAATATGTTTATATATGCTATATTAATATATAAAATAAGTGTATATTATATATTAAAAATATATGTGTATTTCTGTAAATGTAGGTTGAGTTGATTCATTTATTGAGTATATTTTGTGGGCTGTTGTGAAAGACAATGAACCATGAAAGAGGAATAGATCTCCCCCTACCTCAATGCACACTTTAAATATACTCAGATAAATTTATTCCCATACTGGGTATATTCTTGATTCTCAGAAGTATATAAAAGCTTTTAGTTATTTACATAGCAAATAGCGATGCTTGAGCACCTTCAAGGTCAAGGTAGATAGTTCTTCTTGACACAAAAGCTCTTAATAAAAGACACTTTGTTTCTCTTAGCCACCTCCTGCATTTGTCCCCATTACCAGCTGTGTCTTTGAAAGGTTTGTGATTCAAGTTTACAGGAAGCATCTCCCCTTCCTAAAGCAGTTTATGAGAACTTAAGAGGTTTCTCCTTTTCTCTCTTTTCCTGAAATTTCAATCTCTTAAAAAAAATTTTGTTTGTTTTTAATTTTCATTTCCCTGGCAAGCTGTCTTACTTTTTCTTTTTTCATTTTCCAGAAATGATGTCTTTCCCTCTTCTCCAATCCTTTCCCCAGGTAACAGTGATTTGAGCTTCTTTCCCCCAAATTTTTGCCTTTGTTTCTCAGCTACAGTGTAATGAAATGCCCTCCTCCAAATGTTTTGAGCTCAAACTAAGTTTCAGGGTAATCTCTCATGTTACTAATTCTGTTATATATTATCATATTATATACCCAAGGAAATGGATGCATTGCAATTTGCTTATAATAACCTGCAATTTGACAAATATAGCTAAGACTACCTGAAAGTGAAAGTGAATGTGAAGTCGCTCAGTTTTGTCCGACTCTTTGCGACCCCGTGGACTGTAGCCCACCAGGCTCCTCTGTCCAAGGGGATTCTCTAGGCAAGAATACTGGAGTGGGTTGCCATTCCCTTCTCCAGGGGATCTTCCCAACCCAGGGATCAAACCTGGGTCTCCCGCATTGCAGGCAAGGGCTTTAACCTCTGAGCCACCAGGGAAGCCCTAAGACTACCTAGAATGTCTTTAATAGTTTCAAAGGAGACATTTAGAACACATAAAAGTAGTTGGCCGTTTGTATATCTGGCAGAAATTATTTGCTTTGGTGAATGCAACTTATATTTTTCTTGGAACAATCTTGGCTATATTTATTCTTAGTGAAATTATTTTCCAGTAAATGTGTCATTTGGTAAATAGCTTTTCCTAAAAAAAGATGGCTATATTAGTAAAGTTCAGTGAAATGTTCTCTGTGTCTATATATTACATATACATTTTGTTCTGTGTGCCTGTATATTTAGACATTAAATGTATATGAATTTGTGTTTTTTTTTTGCTGTTCCTTAGTCACATCTTTATCTATCACAGAACCTAAAACAAAAACATAAGTGTTGAATATCTGTTTGTTGAATAAGGAACATTCCTTTATTCACTAAAGTGAGCATCCACTGTATGCCCAGCGCTATACTAGCCTTGACAAATGAAGGTGAATAAAACAGTCTTTGCCTTTAGGAGTTCACAATATAACCAAGGAGAGACGATTGTGATTATTATGATAGACTACCTGATGAGTGTGTTAAAGTGAACAGATCCTAGATTTAATTGGTCCAGGTATGCATCTAGATCTGGGTAGTGAATGTTTTAAAAGACAAATCATAGTTTTCTAGCAAGGAAAACTAGGATGGAGCTGTACACAGAATACATAGCTGGGAGTCTAACTCTAGGAAAAATGTAAACATTGTTAAGTTTTTAAAATCATTAAAGGTAATCATGAACATGAAATAGTCATACTCATGTTCATTAAATTATGCTTTACTGAAGTGAATAGCATGCTGAAGGTGGTGTGATTCACAGGGCAGCAAGTAAATGCCCAGGGTTGATGTCATTGCTTTTGCTGCGGAAATAAAGCCTTTGGAACCTTAAATATCTCTCAGATGTGGTGCCCTTCCTTAATGTGGTGTATGAACGCAGAGAATGACATGACTTGGGACTATGGAATTGAAGATGCTTATAAAAACCTCAGCCTAGTTATGCCCCCTTATACAAAGGGTATGGACACTGAAGCCAGACAATTCCCAGCAAATATAGTGGGTCTTCATCAGGGGAGTAATCATAGGTAAGTACAATAAAGTCACTGGGATTCACAGTCCTCAACTTTGATAGGCCAAGAATAACTGGTTCAGAGTGAGGATTAAATATGATAAACTATCTGTATTAGTCAGAATTCTCCAGATAAATAGAATAAATAGAATGTGTGTGTGTGTGTGTATACACATTGTTGGTTCTGTGTATATATTTACACTAGTGGTTCTGTGTATATATATGTACATATACATACACATTCTAAGAGATTTATTATAAAGAATTGGCTCAGATTACCATGGAGTCTAATATGTTCCCAAATCATCAGGGTGAGTCAGTAAGCTGGAGACCCAGAAAAGTACATGATGTATTCCTTTCTAAATCAGAAGGCCTGAGGACTGGGAGAACCAGTGGGGCAGGTCCATTTCAAAAGCTGGCAGTCTCAAGACCCAGAAAGAGCTGATGTTTCTTTTCAAATCTGAAGGCAGGAAAAAACCCAGTGTTCCAGTCTGAAGGCAGTCAGGCAGGAGGAATGCTTTCTTGAGGAGGTTTCAGATACGTTGTTCTATTCAGGCCTTCAGTTTATTGGACAATGCCCACCCACCTGGGGGGTGGTGGGTCGGGGAGGGGGAAGGTGGCAATCTACTTTACTCAGTTGACAAATTTAAAGGTTAATTTCATCTAAACACATGCTCATAGCCAACATCCAGAATAAAGTTTGACCAAATATCTGGGAACCCCATAGCCCAACAAAGTTGACACATAAAATTAACTATGACAATATCTAAAGTTCCTTTCACAGTGACTGAAATAGAGCTTTATAAACATTTTAAGTAAATGAAAGAATAAATAGAACCATGATTAAAAACAAAGCTTTCTTAATCATGGTTTCATAGGAAAAAGGAAGAAATTGGCAACACGTAAACAATTATTCATGTAGAAGCTAAAAATCACTTTAGGAGGGTGAGATAGAAGAGAGAGAAGAAGGAACTAGTGTCAGGAATTTACTTTAAAGTACACAATATTATCATAGTTTTCCTGGGAGTGAATATGGCACACAATCAACCACAGCAAACCACAGAATGAGAAAATCAGCTTGTGGCCAACCCAAAGGACAACTTTATAACCACAATCTGGGATGCTTGATGAGCCATAAATTCTAGTGGAAATCCAACATGGAAATGAAGGGAAGTCGTGTGTTTGGTGCTGTGGATTCTATACTCAAAAATTCCTATACAACAACAAATAAGGGATCAAAACCATGGAGGATCGTTAAGACTTAATTTTCCCCAGAGAAATAAAGGGAACTACTTATGGAAAACAGAGCTTCCCTGGTGGCTCAGATGGTTAAGAATCTGCCTTCAATGCAGAAAACCTGGGTTCGATCCCTGGGTTGGGAAGATACCTTAAAGAAGGAAATTGCAACCCACTCCAGTATTCTTGCCTGGAGAATTCCATGGACAGAGGAACCAGGCAGGCTATAGTCCATGGGGTTGCAGAGAATCAGACACAACCAAACGACCAACACTTTACAGAAAAGAAGCTATAGACATGGGTGTGGTATGGGATATTTTCTTCAACAGTTCCTGTTATTTTGACTTGAATACATCTGAATGTTTTATACTTATTCAGTGCCTGTTAGCACCAGACATTATGCTGATTACTATCATTGGTGTTTCATTCACACATAAACATTGTAAGTTACATGTAGATATCCATCTTATAGATGAGGATATTGGACCCTAGAGAAGCAAAGGTTAAAGCCACATATCTAGAGAACACTGGATCAAACCCAAGTCCTCCTATTCCAACATCAGAATATTCAATAGCTCTAGGCATTCTTTACAGTCAGCCCTCTGTTGTTGCATGAAGCATGATGATAGGGATGCATCTTTTAAAAGATCCTTGAAGGCTCTACAAGCTACAAAATATCTGGCTTTCTACCTACTTGGATAAAATAACTCTTGTGCCTGTATTTTATCATGTGTATATAGAGCAAAACAGAAAAATCTTATCTAAAGGAAGCATCACGAAGCCCAGTTGGACCATCTATCATGGGGAAAAGGAAAACTTAGCATTTGTTTTGTCATACTTGGAGGAGATGGGGAAGAAATGCCTCCTTACAATGTCTCAAATTCTCCTTTGTGGTTAAATCAGTGCCACAGGTGCTTGACAGTATTCTTCAATGACTATGAACGTGGGCTTTGGTACTATTCTAGAACAAAGGAGACTAAAGAGACACGAAAACTAGATATTTAGATCCTGGATTGAGTGACTACTACTGGACTACTAATGGTTTCAACACAGCCCAAATGCAGTACATTTTTAACAACTGATAAACCTAGGCAAAGGGAATATTGGTTTTTTTTTTTTTTTTGTACCATTCTGTTAATTTTAATTTCATAAAAATAAAAATTTTGGACATAAAAACAAAAATAAAATAAGCCAAAATAACTCTGCTCCAAAAGAATATAGGCTTTGTAGCTGGTTAGATGTAGTTTGAATGGCAGCTATGCCATTTGCTAGATATGTGACTTTTAAATAAGAATTATTTAATCTTTCTAAGTTTCAATGTTATCTCAATAATTGATACAAAAATCACAAATATGTTGTATGAATTGAATGAATTATTTCCTATAAAACATGTAATAGAATTCAACGTATCATATAAAAAATGTCTCATGATAATTTTGCTTCTGTGTGCTGCTGCTACTCAGTCATCTCTGACTCTTTTATGACCCCATGGACTGTAGCCCAAGGGGCTCCTCTGTCCATGGAATTTTCCAGGCAGAAATACTAGAGTGGATTGCTATTTCCTTCTCTGGGGGATCTTCGCAATCCAAGGATCAAACTCGCATCTCTTTCATCTCCTGTGTTTGCAGGTAGATTCTTTACCACTGTGCCACCTGGGAAGCACATGTGTCATATAATAATTATTAATTTGCCTATATTATCAGAACAATTAATTAACTTTTTTCTCAGGGAGAACTGTCTCAGAATTACTGTGAAAATATTTTTGCTGCATCTAAGCTTCTTAAAACATCAAGTTTGATCTCAGAGATTGTCAAGGTACATTACACTACACTTTCAATCATTGCATACCTCTTTGTGAAAAACCATGGAATTATCTTTATAAAGTTAATAATAAAAGCTTCTAGAAATTGTGGACAGCTCTGTTTTATAGACTTCTCTCTTTTTCCTAGTAGTGTTTGTCAAAATGAGGCCTTTTCCCACAGGAAAAACTGTGAGAAAACCCAGCTTCTCCACAGCTACTGTTTAATGCCTTTTCCCTTTTAGTGGGACAGCTAAATAAGCCAGAAGATCTGCTACCTACATTCTACAAAAATATATAGTTGATGTGAAAAAATAACATAAATTGCTAGCAAAATTATTGTAAATAATGACCATCAGCTGTCATATCTTTATGCTATCAGTTACTATATCATCACTTTTGTGTAACCTTCTTTAAACGACCAACTTATGGAGATAGACAATGGATCAGTGGTTGCCAGGGATTAGTGCCCGATGTGGGTGGTGGTGGGGGAGAGAAGGTCATGTAGCTATAACACGTCAGCATGAGGGATCCTTGTGATGACAGTAGTGACATTGTTCTGTATCTTGACCATTGTAATGGATACATGAAATCACACCTGTGATAAATTGCACAGAACTAAACATGCACACACACACACACACACACACACACACAAGCCAATGTAGGTAAAAGTGATAAGATCTAAGTAAAACCAGTGGATTTTATCACTGTTAATATTTTGGTTGTAATTTTGTGTTGCAGTTTTGCAAGATGTTATCATTAGAGGAAACTAAGAGTACTTGTCATCTCTCTGTATTACTTCTTTCAACTGCAAGTGATTTTATAATTTTCTCAAAATAAAAAATTTAATTAGAAAACTTATTACTTAGTGTCTTTTGTCTACCTTGATGTCCATAGTAACCTTTCATGATAGAGAAATTTTTCTAGATTATTTACATATATTTTAACAACTCTTTGGTCTCTGTCCAGCTTCCAGATAGAAACTTCTGCCTTTTAAATGGCCAGCAACTAGTGTATAATTGCTGGCTTCCCATCCTGAGATAAACAAGTTAGGCAACTGTGGATGTATTTGATTTGTCATTTGATGAATGAGAAAGAACTTCTCCAGGAAGAATAGGAGCAGCTTGAGTGAGTACATTTTCTTGAGCATGCTCAGGGGGAAAATGAAGGCATTGTTATCTGATGTGACACCTTGAGCAGACTGCCTGGCAAGCCCGCCACCAACGACGACTGTCCATAACGAGAGTCTGGTATCAATTAAGGAAACGTGAACTTCTAACCTGTGTGAACTGTCACGGTTGAGTCCAGGCCTGGCTGATCTCTCAATTTCCAGAGGTTAATCATAGCACTCCACAACTGACAAGACCCTCCCTTCTTTTCCTACCTCCATTGATGAAATTTGGGTCCTCTGAAGCCACAGCAGGGAGAGAAGCCCCCTCCTCTTTATTTCTAAAACAAGAAAAAAAGATAAATATAGTCTTGTTCAAGGATGAACCTCCTTTATCTATAGCAAAGTAATAGATGCTCAATATACTTTTAACAAGTATTAATCTGAAATAAATCTTAAAAGGAATTCCAGCCCATAGCTTCTAATCTATTCACCAGAAAAAAATATATTGATAAACAACAAGGTCCTATGAAGGTCAGGAAGCAACAGTTAGAACTGGACATGGAACAACAGACTGGTTCCAAATAGGAAAAGGAGTACGTCAAGACTGTATATTGTCACCCTGCTTATTTAACTTATATGCAGAGTACATCATGAGAAACACTGGGCTGGAGGAAGAACAAGCTGGAATCAAGATTGCTGGGAGAAATATCAATAACCTCAGATATGCAGATGACACCACCCTTATGGCAGAAAGTGAAGAAGAACTAATGAGCCTCTTGATGAAAGTGAAAGAAGAGAGTGAAAAAGTTGGCTTAAAGCTCAACATTCAGAAAACGAAGATCATGGCATCCGGTCCCATCACTTCATGGCAAATAGATGGGGAAACAGTGGTGACTTTATTTTTCTGGGCTTCCAAATCTCTGCAGATGGTGATTGCAGCCATGAAATTAAAAGATGCTTACTCCTTGGAAGGAAAGTTATGACCAACCTAGATAGCGTATTGAAAAGCAGAGACATTACCTTGTCAACAAAGGTCCGTCTAGTCAAGGCTATGATTTTTCTAGTGGTCATGTATGGATGCGAGAGTTGGACTATAAAGAAAGCTGAGTGCCGAAGAATTGATGCTTTTGAACTGTGGTGTTGGAGAAGACTCTTGAGAGTCCCTTGGACTGTAAGGAGATCCAATCAGCCCATCCTAAAGGAGATCAGTCCTGGGTGTTCATTGGAAGGACTGATGTTGAAGCTGAAATCCAATACTTTGGCCACCTGATGTGGAGAGCTGACTCATTTGAAAAGACCCTGATGCTGAAAGATTGAAGGCAGGAGGAGAAGGGGATGACGGAGGATGAGATGGTTGAATGGCATCACCGACTCAATGGACATGGGTTGGGGTGGACTCTGGGAGTTGGTGATGGACAGGGAATCCTGGCGTGCTGCAGTTCGTGGGGTCACAAAGAGTCGGACACGACTGAGTGACTGAACTGAACTGAACTGTACAGCACAGGGAACTGTATTCAACATCTTATGATAAACCATAATGGAACAAAATAGAAAAAAATATATATATATAAGTGAATCACTTTTCTGTACAGCAGAAATTAACACAACATTGTAAATCAACTATACTTCAATAAAAAAGAGAAAATACATCAATTATCTATTAAATGCTTACTCTGTATCAGGCACTGCCTTTGCATTTGTAAGTACTAAGCTTTCCTTCCAAGTATTCTGTACACTAGATGGCATCTATTTTTAATATCCATTCAATAGATGAGGTCATTGACTTCACAAAGGTCACAAAGTTGTGAAAAGGCAAGGCTGATAAATACAGTGAGAACAATCTCAGTGCTTGTGGTCAAGCTATCAGCTTGTCTCAGATCTGATAATTCATGGGAAGTGTCCATTCATTAGGCCAAAGTATGTCTTCAAAAGTGAAGACAACTATCTTGCCTTGGAGCTTAACCAAAATTGTCATATAAAATTTTAATAAGCATTCTAACAGCTGTTTTAATGCTTATAACAAGCCTATGAAGTAGAAATTATCAACTCTAGTCTATTAAATGAGAAAATGGAGTCATTGGGGGTGATTAAGTGGCTTAAAAATGATAATTCATTTATAAATATTGAACTATGTCTCCTAAGTTTTATCTTCTAAACCAGGCTCTTAGGTTTACCATGTATTGTTGAATCTTGCATTTCAGGGTCAACTTTTCATCAGCAGCATTTTAATTCAGCTGGAAAGTCTGACTAACTAGGTTAATTAAGTTCCTTGAGGTAAAATTTGCTCATCCATTATATGAAGGTGGTTATAAAAACTGCACTTTCCGTCTCAGTGGATTTTCATGAAGAAAAGATAATGGAAGTGAAGACTTTGTCAGCAGTAAACTCACAAGCTTATTTAAGTTGCCACTGTGCTTACGACTTTTCAGAATTTTTCACTTCTAGGAAGCAATGCAAAAGTGGAAAGTTGATTGGATTGTAATTTGGGGGCATTATATATTCAAGTTTGGATTCATTTTTTTTATTCATTCATTTGTTCAATTATATGAAATGGCCTATTCTGGATCTTATAGAAAATACAAAGCAGTTAGTACTTTATATAAATCTGTCAAATTGTAGTTATACAAAAACCATGTCTTACTCACCATTACTTTATAACTGTTCTGAATTTGACTCAGTCATGAATACTTCATACAAATTATTACAAACTTACTATAGTACTCATCTTTAGTGTCATCAATGTTTTCTACCCAAACACACACACACACTCACACTCTCTTGCACATGACACATACACCCTAACTAGGAAACATGCTAGGCTGTGGGTATTCAAAAGGCTCACGAATCTCATAACCTCAGAGTGAATTAGACAATTAAATGAATTACTTTAATCACAAGATCTATGAGGGAGTTAGGCCGAGAAGTCACTTCACAGTCTACCACTAATGCACAACCTTGCAAAATCACTTAGTCTTTGGCTTAACCACATTGGACTAGAAGAATAAATGGGTCTAAAAAGTAGAAAATTCTATGTGGTGATGTTTGAAAACCACTAAGAGCAAGGGGTTATTTGCAAACAAATCTAAATGCTTTCTATTCAATTCAGCAGGTGCTATTTCACACCCTCTATATGGCAGGCACGGAATTTCTTAGCATCTTTGAAAATAACCACCTATTCTCTGCAGGCAGAGATGTATTCTCTAGAGCTGTTTTTCCAATAACATTTATTTTAACAATAATATGCTTAGTCTGCTGTGAAAATACAACTTCACTGATTAGGCAGCCAGCCCAGTCAAACATTGTTTGGGGTTATAATTATAGCTATTTAATTGTTGAACAATCTCATAAGAGC
Organism: Bos indicus; assembly: GCF_029378745.1. Lineage (NCBI taxonomy): Eukaryota > Metazoa > Chordata > Mammalia > Artiodactyla > Bovidae > Bos > Bos indicus. The sequence continues at coordinate 18,292,203 of NC_091773.1, read as the reverse complement.
TGCAAAAGCATCTCAGTTTGTTTACGCAGCAATTTAGGCTTGTTTTTTTCCCCTTTATCCTTTTTCCTCTTGAAAGGAAAGCTCAGGATAAGTCTAGCCTGAAGCCCCAGAGTATAATTAAGCACCCCCCCAAAAAAGTATTGGGACCAGGAGGCTCCTTTTTGGTTAAAGTAAGGAGCTGTTGCCATGATTTGTTTTAATTTGATAAACACAGACAGCTATTCTGTTCTGAGACCTCTTCCCCCCGACTCAGAAAGGGGGTGTTTACGTACAGCTGTGGGGAATTACTCACAAGAGGTTTAAACAGTGGAAAAAGAAAACATCCTCTTCTTTCTGGACCCACCCAGCCCACCAAAGTTTACAGACTTAGCCAATGGAAAGATAGATCATGGATCACTGAGAACTCCCTTTGGAAGATGGAGACCTAGACTCATCAGAACAACTAGAAGATCTGAAGGGCGTAGAGAGCGGCATTGGCAGCTACAGGGGGGTAGTCTTTTGAAGAGACTGCTTCAGAGACAGCTTGTAGGTTATATACTAACAGAGAGCCGTGGTGCCCAGGGTTGCATAAAAATACATAATGGGAATATGAATTGCACTATGGCCCTTACAGGGTCAATAAACTCCCTCTTAGCCAACAATGAACAAAATCTAGGTTTTCTTCTAATTTTGTGTAAGTGTTGGATAAAAGATAAAATGGTCTTCTTCAGTTTTCCCCTCAGCTTGAGTAATTTTTTTCTGTGCATTTTATTTAATTACTTTGTGCAAAATAGAAGCAGAGAATTTAACTAAATGAGAAATATGATTAAAAGATCTCAGGGTGACCTTGAAATGAGTGGTTAAAATTTTAACAAATTAGTCACTAGCTATTCTGTTATTGGGCTTCCCTAGTGGGCTCAGTGGTAAAGAATCTGCCTGTCAATGTAGGAGATGTGAGTTCGATCTCTGGGTCAGGAAGATTCCTTGAAGGAGTATTCCTACTCCAGTATTTCTGCCTGGGAAATCCCATGGACAGAGGAGCTTGGCAGGTTATAGTCCATGGGGTTGCAAGAAGAATCAGACATACCTGAGACTAAATAACAACCACAAAACTGTTATCATTTTAAATTAAACATAGAGTTGTGATTTTTAGTTTTTATGACTTTTTGAGAGGTGAGTCATGGAGTAGATTTCTCAGAGTAGTTAAGAAATAATAAATATATTAGAAATTAATAAGTATATATATTATTTTGAAAGTACAGAGTCAAATTGTAATGCTTTGAGGCACTATATTTTACCTACTTTAATTTGAGAAAAGAAGAAAGCAAAGAGAAAAAAATAGACAGAAAATTTTATGTTCATTTCCTGGGGTGGAATTCACCAAAATAAGTTCTATCAAAATGTGCATTTCTGGGAAAAAATTATTTAAGGAGAACCTTCCTGTATGTATGGCTTAATTAAACCAAGGTTTGATTAACTATAGTTTAATAATTATAGTTAATAGTTACAACTATACTTATAGTTCAGTAATTGATGTAACTTAGAATTCCTTCAAAAATTAGCATACCAATTTTAAATATTTTCTTTAAATTGTCATGAAGATGTCAACCCAGAAATAAGATTAATTTGCCTCAGTGTTTCTGCCAGAATGGACTTATTCTTAAGATTCACTACCTCTCATTTGCATGTTTTTGTAAACTGACATGAAAATAAGCTCCAAATCAGTGGTACAAAATGAATTCTGTTCACCATTTCTCAATTTACTTTGAATACTGCCTCCAAATATTTTGACTCTATTTATTTACGGTAAACTCAGGTACTAGGCCATACACACAAGCTTTGCAATTTTAAGCTCTCAAATGATACAAAAAGCAGCTTCTTTGACCAAATGGATTTCTTGTTCATAGAAGTCTGTCATGGTTAATTTTTTTCCCTTAAAATATAACTTCCTAGAAAATGATTATGCCTTTCACATAAGTGAATTTTCTTCTTTGTTAGAATGTGTGTCATTTCCAGGTAGAGATGGATTGAAATCCAATATAGTCAGTGATGATGGCTGTAAAGACCCCATGAAGCAGTTAGAATTTCCCATTGTCCTCCATCTAAAATGATAACAAACACAGTTTTAATTCGCTTAATTCATATTTGTTCCCGCCCCCCCCCCCAAAAAAAGATTACTTGGAAAGCACATACTACATAATTGGGTAAACTCATTGGTAAAAGCAAAAGTAGCTGTTGCCATGAGATTACTCCACAGAAAATGTTTGGTTTAAGTAAACTAGCCAGTATTTGAAGTAGAGGGACTCATTCAGGTTTCTAAGGGAAATAAAACCAAAACCTTAACTTTCAAGTCCTTGGGTCTTTTGCAGTAAGAACTACTTAGAGACAATTCTTTTTTTTCTCTCTCTTCTCTATCCTTCCTTTCCTTTTTTGCTTTCTTTCACATTTTTAGATGTCCTTGTTAAATTTATTTTTATTTCCTCCTTTAAAAAATAACATCTTATTTTTTGTTTTATTTCAGTGTTGTATTTCTACAAAGTTGTGGAGGTCTAGCTTACCTGGAGCATAACAGCTGCTCAGAAGTAATTGTTGAGTAAAAATGAGTAACTTAAGTCACACAGATTACCTGCAGAGAATGTGGAAAATATCCCTGTTTTTCCAGGAGCAGGGACAGCACAGATGTTTCCTATGCTGGGTTTATCAAGCTCTGCAAAATCTCCCCATGGGTCTCTGAGTGCCCTTTGGTAAGTTTTACATGCAGTTGTCTTTCTTTCCCTCTTTGAAGTCCACTGAGCTGGTGAGAAAAATCTAGAGAGGATGACAGAAGCAAGCCCAGTAAAGGTAGCCTTTAGAACATAATGACCCAGGACTCCATGAGTTTAAAAAAGTCCATTCATGGCTAGAAAATGAATATTATTTATCCAAAAGGTTGCAGCTGTTACATTCTCTTGAGAAAACACCAAGACCTATCCATGCCAGGTTTTTCCGATTGCCTAACCTCAATGATTCTGAGATAAAATCCCAAAATAGGCGTTTATAAAGGCAAGGACCGAAAGGCAGCAAATGCAGAACCTGGGCAGTTTTTGCAGCTGCTGGTGTATAAACTGCAAACCCAAAAGTTGTTTCACTCCTGATGTTGCCAGTTTGCCTAGGTGATAGTCTTGTGCCAGTCAAAACAGTCACAGGCATTTCTGTACAATGTATTCTGTTCTGTCCACACTGGGGGCTGTTTCCAAAAAACAGAATAACGGAAGCACTGAATCAAAAAAACGAAACCAGAAAACTTAAGCCCTCCGATAAAAGAAGAAAACAAAAAGTAGCACGAGAAATGTGTTTTCCCAGGAACGTCCACATCGCTACAGACCCGGTTTTCAAAAGTGGATTTTCTTTGAATAGGGTTTGGATTTGCCAACAGGCTATTAGGATATAATACACCACTCACAATTCTCCAAGAAAGGATCTAAGGTTTGTTGTAATTTTCCCACTTTCCCAGAGATGGTAGAGCCAAGAGGAAGGGGTGAAGGAAAGAGAGCAAAAGATTGCAGGAGTTGAAGAAAAGTTGCTGGATCCTGTCCAGTCATCTTCAAAGGATAACCTCTTCCAAACAGAGCAAACCTTCAGGCGGAGATTATGCAAAGCTCCTGCTTTCCAACACCCCTGAAAACCTGCTACCCCCGTCCATTCAGATTTGAGGATTAAGAAAACCAGGGGAATGAAAGCATCTATTTATCCCTGGTCCATGTCAGGAATTGTTCTTCTGAGCTGGACCCTACGGCTTTATTGGTGGTGTGATTGTCCCTTTTAAATATTTTTTTGGGGATGGGAGGAGGTGGGCGTCTGTATTATCTGATAGTTCTGTGTTTGTTTTTTCAGCAAAGATGCTTAATTGTGTAACTCCTGGCCAGGTTTCCTTTGCCAAATGATAAAAATCAGAGTTGGAAAAGACCTATTAGGTCATTTTATCCTAACTCCTGCCAGTGAGAATTTTGCCTCTAATATGCACGACGAGGCGTCCACTTCTTCCCTTGGGAGATTAGCCTCTACAATCCAATTAGTCCCTGCTGCCAACACATTTTCCCTGACATTCAATTTACAATTAATATCATTGTTTTTCTTAATTCTGTGGTCACCAATGAAGTGTTTACTTTCTTTTATCGTTTTTGAATTTTAATCCGCTGATAAGTCTATTTTCTTATGCCTCCCTCAAATACACTCATTTATTTTTTTCCTATAGCCTTTTAGTTTACTTGCTATTCTTTTGTTATTTGTTATTCTTTGCACGGCTCTGTATCTCTTTGATACGAGGAAAATGAAGGCTTCTCATTTCCCTACTTGGCACCTCTCAACAGCAGGCAAGGATGTGGTGGAATTGGGCAGAGAATCGAGACGCTTTAAGGTTTCCATAAAATTCAGGCTTCCTTAGTATTTTACTTCTACTTTCCAGAAATGGGTGGCTCGAGATGGGCTGGCACTTTTGAGTATTCCAGCTGTTCAGTTGTGTGTGTGTGTGTTTATGTGTCAGATTTTCTGCTGTGAAAAACCTGGCTTAGATGATCAGATGAGATAAGGCAGGCAGAGATAAGAAGCTAGAGAGAAGGAAGAATGTTACAGTAGTGAACTTTGAGACTGAAGGAACTCAGCCACCTTCCAGAATGCCTCATTCCCTGAAGAGCAAACCCTTTGAGGCCGAGGTGAACCACTGCAGACCAGTGTGGCTCTGTGCATCCATCCGTGAGACAGGCCTCTCCCCACAGCAAGGCACTTTCCTCATGAGATTTTGTTCCTTCATTGCCTAAGGCCTTGGCTTTGTTCCTGCCTTGTCTTGTCTCCCTCTTCTGATTCTCTGGCCTTATTTTGGCAGGCAGATTGCCTTCATCTATCCAATTTACCATGTCGATTTGGTCTCCACCTCGTGACCTCTGCTCGGCCTTTGGGCCTAAGGGAGGAGTCCCTCTTTCTGGATCCTGCCCTCTGACTAAGCCCTCTCTTGCTGCTCCTCCCTTTTCTGGGGATCCAGAACAGATACCTTCCCAAATGCCAGTTTTTTCCCCTATGTCCCTAATTAATTCATTGTCAGGACTGTCTGTTCATGCCAACTGACACTCAGCTCCATCACAGGCCACAGCCCTGACTCAGAGTAGTTTGCCTATATGGTTTTTAAGGGGTGTTTTACAGATAATTAAGTCTCACAAACATAAGAAAAAATTCTTAATGTGGTCTATAAGGCCTTAAAAATTTCCTGGCTAGCATCACAATGCAATCACATACCAGTGACCCCTCTCACTCTGCCTCACTCGTGTTGGCTCCCCCTCAGGTCCTTTAGGCTTCCCTGGTGGCTCAGAGAGTAAAGAATCTGCCTACAATGCAAGAGACCTGGGTTCCATCTCTGGGCTGAGAAGACCCCCTGGAGAAGGAAATGGCTCCCCACTCCAGTGTACTGCCTGGAGAGTTCCATGGACAGAGGACCCTGGTGGGATACAGTCCCTGGGGGTCACAGAGTTGGTCACAACTGAGTGACTAGCACTTTCACTATCAGGGTTTGCTGTGCAAGCATCAGTCTCTTCCACATCGGGACCTTCATCTTACTCTTCTTTTTGCTTGCCTAAGTGTCACTTACTCATCCACAATGAATAAGTCACAGCTTACATGGAACTTAGACCCAAGTGCCCTCCCCCTGGACTAAGTTAGGTCCTACTGTTATACTTTATTATTTAGCCTTATTCATGCATTGAAAGCACTTACCAAAAGTTGTGAACATGCGTTTCCTGATTTGTTATTTGACATTTGTATTACTCTATGACATGTGAAAATGGTCCCATGATTACTCTTATTTCTGTTTCTCAGAAATATCATAATAAGTGCTCAGTATATCATAAGTGCTTGGTCAGACGAGTCATGTAAAGGATAGAGAGCAGAATAAAAGTTAACAGTCAGCTGTCATGACTGATAAGTACTTGTCTTAATCTAGCTGCTTCGGCTATTTTTCTTTGTACTTATATAGTTTGGCTTACATTAAAAAAACTGGCATTTTGAATATCTATATTGTACTAGTAAGTTTTTTTTTAATTTCAGGCAAGAGAGAGCCACTATACAATTTTTACTTGAAAGAGGACTTTGGGAGAAAAATAAGGAGCTCATAATTAATGAGAAAATGGAGGAGTATGTTTGGTGCCCAGATAGAAACTTAAAGAGCATAGGATCTGGGCAGTAGAAGCGACGCTTTCCTGCACTGCCACTATGCCACTGCTCACAGACAGCCCTGAAACATCCAGGCCTTTTTATTAGTTCCCACTGCAGAATCCAACACTGGCTGTCTTGAATGAACCAACCATCCGTTTGTTTGCAACCAACCTAATGTTCAAAGTCCTGAGTCAGAGGACTGCCGGATCAAAGAATGGTTGGGTAATTCAGCCCTAGTCTCTCAGTCAGAAAGAGAAAGGATTCTTCACCTTCCGTACAAGCATTCTGAAGTAGATACTCAAATTTCCAACTCCCCACACAATGAGTTATTTCTCCCCCTCCCCTGCTTTTTATACATTAAGTCATTTAATTGCCTCAAATACTTGATGAGAATGTAGGTATTATCATTACCCCCATGTAACTTTTGAGGAAACTGAGGCCCAGAGAGGCTCATAACTCAGTCAAGGACACAGCTAGAAGTGATGAAGCAAGAATGATTTTTTTCATTACTGCTAGGTATGTCAAGATGACCTCAGCATATTCCAGCAGATTGCAGTTCACTTTGACTCTGAATTAGAGTTCTCATTTCAAATTAATGTATTGAAATCTGCAAGAGTAGTAACCCTCTGCCCTTTGGAGGAATATATACCACAAATGACACACCATCAGCAAAACAAGCTCTAACCTAGCAGCGGTGGATGTTGCACATTTCTCTCTTTTATTGGATTCCTCTCATGCTCACCACCATGAGCATACATGCTGCTGCTGCTGCTGCTGCTAAGTCACTTCAGTCGTGTCCAGCTCTGTGCGACCCCAGAGACGGCAGCCCACCAGGCTCCGCCGTCCCTGGGATTCTCCAGGCAAGAACACTGGAGTGGGTTGCCATTTCCTTCTCCAATGCATGAAAGTGAAAAGTCAAAGTGAAGTCTCTCAGTCGTGTTGGACTCTGTGTGACCCCATGGACTGCAGCCTACCAGGCTCCTCCATCCATGGGATTTTCCAGGCAAGAGTACTGGAGTGGGGTGCCACTGCCTTCTCCGTGAGCATACATGAGTGGTCCATAAACCAGAATGAAGCTAACTAATTGGTTGACCCAGGAAATGAAAGTTAATCTCATCAGCACTAATATCTATCATTTCCAGGTCCTTAGCTAATACTATGCCAAGTACTTTAATAATGAAGATTCTGTTTTGCTACTTGTTTTGATTTGTCTTGTATCTTTTCTTCCCTTTTTTGGTTGTAGATCATACACGCCACATCAAAGGTCTGGACATATCACAGAAATTGGGGCCTGTCACAGTCTTCCACCTGACTCCCACTGCTTGATTCAAAAATGAATATGAGAACCAATTAGCAGGACCAATCAGTTTTATTCTCCAGGATTTTTCTAACTGGAATTAGTTGGATAGAATTTTTTTCCTTTCTACTCATGAAATTTATGAGAATTTAAGATCCAACCTGGTTACAGTCTTGTTTTTAACCTTGTGAAGATGGTTGGTTTGTGATAGCAAAGCTCTTTGTAAAAAAAAAGGCAAATATAGAAGTCAATATGAAAATCTAATGATTTGAATCCACGGATACACTCATTGTTTTTTACTTTTTCTTTTTCCTTTTTGGTGTATGGCTTGAAATATAAATTTTTTGGTTAATTGAAATATAAATTTTTTGGTTAATTGAAATATAAATTTTTTGTCTTACATTTCCGGCTTCTTGCAATTTAAGTGTTGTGTGTAATGTATGTATGTCATTACTGATTCATACACCCCCCCCCAGTTAGGTATTATTATTATTGTTATTATTTTACAAATATGAAAATAAAGGCCCAGGAAATTGATATCACTGTCCCAAAGCTGCACAATTAGCCAGTAAGGAGCAGATGTTGGATGACAGATTTTCTTACTTCCAAATCATTAGCTAGATGCTGTAACACTCAGCATGCAGCCTGGGGTGCTGCAATCCATGAGTTCCCAAAGAGTCAGACATAATTTAGTGACTGAATAATAACATATAACATTCGGAGAAAAATCTGCATTAGTTAACAACAATTCAATTGTTTATCAATATCTACGATATCCTGACATGAATCACAATAGTGATCTATTTATCAATTCTGGCTTTACTGGGCCTTCACTGCTGTGTGCAGGCTTTCTCTAGTTGCAGTGAGCACAGGCTACTCTCTAGCTGTGGTGCATGGGCTTCTCATTGCAGTAGCTTCTCTCATTGAGAGGCATAGCTATAGGGAGCGTGGGCTTAGTAGCTGTGGCATTCAGGCTTAGTAGCCTCAAGGCATGTGAGATCTTCCAGGACCAGGGATTGAACCTGTGTCCTTTACATTGGCAGGCAGATTCTTAACCATTGGACCAACAGGCAAGTCCACACAATGGTGATTTTACACATATGACAATATGTATATCTTAGCTCATGATTATTTGCTTTATTTCTTATAGTTTATCCAGGACTTTTGGTTACTCATTCTTTTACTCAAGATGGGAAGTATGAATACAATGTCCAGGGAATGGAATAAAATTGAATAATCATAAAATTTTTTTTAATTTTTAAGAAATATTTTTAACCATGTATATAATACCATATTGGATTTGGGACAGAGAGATAAAAATCTGACTGAAATATATGCTTTTTCATTATTATACAAACCTGAAAGACTTGTAAAATTGATGGTTTTCTACTGATCTTAGTAGGTTTTCAAACATTAAGACAACTCACATGCTTTTTTGTTTTTTTATCCAAAACATGTTTATTGGGGTGGTTTCCCATTCATCTTGATGCAGGATGCTTTTAGTGCTGCTTCCGTCTGAAGGAGCATCCTTCTGTAAGCCTTGCTTTTCCTCCTGTAGGCTGGCAGAGGACAGAACAGCAGCCAACACACTAAACTACTGTTTGTGCGTGGCTAAAGACGGTGGCGATTTTATAGCATCCTGGGCATTTTACATCCAAGAAATAGGGCTCTGTACCAGGCGCTTCTTCTTGTGTTTCCTCTTCTCCTCTTCTGGAGAGGGATGAAGAAGATCCTTTGTGAGAGGCATGTTCTCGTGAGGAGGTCATCACTGCAGAAAAGGCCTCACATGCTTTACCATCTAAGAAAACCTGCCTAATGGATTTTTTTTTCCTTTACTATATGATATGTACAAACCATTTTTTTTAAATTATAGGATGAAAAAGTAAGAGACATTCTCAGTTTTATGACGAGCTCACACAAACAGAATAAGGGTTGTTTGTATATTTCTTCTTCTATTTGTATCATTTATTAAAATTTACCTGAGAGCCCTATGAATAGTCCAAGACCCAGTCTAATTCCACTGCCTCTGAAGTGTCCTCCCAAAGATCTCAGGTATTAGGTTTCAACAGTTAAGGATATTTGGAGACATAAAAATTCAAAGAAAATTCTTGTTATGAAAAAATATGGAGTGAGAAAAGTCTAGTCCATTTCTGATCTTATTGACTTGCCTTATAATTGATAGTTCTCACATTTATTCAAATTGGGCTTCCCCAGTGGCTCAGTGTAAAGAATCCACCTGCAATGCAGGAGATTTGGGTTTGACCCCAACTGAGCACTTAATACATGCCAAACATTCTGCTAAACACCAGTGGTGCAACAGTGTCACAGGTAATGGCAGAACAGGGGTAACACACATTAATGTGAAAAGGTACATTTTTTTAAATTTCAGGAATCCTCCATGTACATTTCTATTTATGCAGAGATGCATAGTCATACAATTTAATGGTGTCACATTTTGTCCTCTGAAGTGGCCTTTTGGTTACATGAATGAATGAAGATATGTACTAAGCTCCTAGTAAAGCTGTAAAGGAACATTTGCTCATTGGTCATAGGATTATTATGAAATTGTATCTATGATTTAATGTTAGAGAAAGTTCTCATGATGGTTGGGGTTCCCTGATTAAAAAGACACTGTAATGTGTAGCAAACTCCCCGTAAAGCAAGGGGTATGTATACTGGTGGCCTAAATTTAACTTAAAGGCCAAAGGCCAGAGCTGGAGATGGGCATGGCAACCCACTCCAGTATTCTTGCCTGGAGAATCCGATGGACAGAGGAGACTGGTGGGCTACAGTCCATAAGGTGGCAAAGGGTCGGACATGACTAAGCAACTAACACTTCTCTGACTTTTTCAAGGGTCAGAGAGGCAAGGTCACTTTCAGCACACAATGTAATTGCATTTTTTTCTTTTTGGCCCCAACAAGTGGCATTCAGAATTTTAGTTTCTTGACCACGGATCAAACCATGCCCTGTGCAGTGAAAGTACAGAGTCTTAACCACTAGACCACCAGGGAAGTCCCTGCAATTTCATTTTAAGATGCTGAGCAAGTGAAGGTGAAATAAGAGAGTGGTATGCCCACGATAATGATCTAGGACAACAGCTGTAACATAGCATCAATAAACAAACAGCATTAGACTAGTCCAAGACAGATGTAATCTTTAATAGCTGTGTCACATGACAGTGAAAGACGCATGGAACCCAGTGGACTTTTTGAAGTTTTTGATTTTGTTTTTCCTTCTATGCCTAGAGTATTGGCCCACTTTGTACAGAGTAAACTGTACTGTGCAGGATTTTTGAGCAATTTGAAGAATAAGGAAAGGGTTGGAAGCCTAAAGAGGAAGTGACTAGGCTTCTTAAATTAATGGCAGAGAAATGACTAAAGGATTAATTAAAAGTGAAATATATTAGGAATGATGATAATCACAAACTAATGAAATTAGGCTTTACTAGTAACATATTGCCAAGAAGGCAATGGCACCCCACTCCAGTACTCTTGCCTGGGAAATCCCATGGATGGAGGAGTCTGGTAGGCTGCAGTCCATGGGGTCGCTAAGAGTTGGACATGACTGAGTGACTTCACTTTCACTTTTCACTTTCATGCACTGGAGAAGGAAATGGCAACCCACTCCAGTGTTCTTGCCTGGAGAATCCCAGGGACGGGAGAGCCTGGTGGGCTGCCGTCTCTGGGGTCGCACAGAGTCGGACACGACTGAAGCGACTTAGCAGCAGCAGCAGCAGCAGCAGTAACATATTGTTGTCTGTTTATGTGGTTTATCAGTTAGCTTTTTCACTTTGTGATAACATAGGGACAATCTTTACATCTCAGTAGATTATGGCACTTAAGTTTTAGGTCTCCCTTAAATTCCATGTCACTGCAGGTCAACAACTCCAGTCTATGGCTCTGTGGCATGTCTCTTATTCATTTTGGGATCCAGGCTGAAAGAACAGTTCCTGTGTGGGCAAGGGCGACCACGTGGCAGTTCTTAATGTTTCTGCGTACACGACACACAATTGGCTTCTACACACAATTCACTCATTGGTCAAAAATAGTCAACTAGCCAAGTCTGTCTCAGTAAGGTGGTAAATTTGTTCATCCCATGAGAAGTCCATGTAGGTCTCATAGCAAGAGAAGGAATGCACAATCTTCTTAAAAGAAAGGTAGAAAATGAGGGGAGGGGGGAATGGAGGGAAATGTGTAATCTACTGAATGTGGAATTTAAACTCTGGACAGCTCGAACAATTAATTTTTGTTTCCCTTTATGTTGCATTGTATTTCTATGAAAAACAGAAACGAATCCCTTCAAGTTAAGGAGATACTGTTTTTAATGGAATCTGTAGGATGTGATTCAGGAGAAAAGCCACATGTACAACTGGACCTCCACGGTGGAGCTGGGTGACCTCAGAGCCATCATGCATGAGTGTACGGTGACGGTCCTCCTAGACATTCCAAATCTCCATGTATGGTTGCCAGTGTCCACAGTAGTGAAGATTCTTTACCACAGGTGGATAAGAGTGATTCATGAAACAAATGTTGTGGCGTATCTCCTCTTTAGTGAATCAACACCAACTGTTCCAACCAGATAATTTTTTAGAATACTGTCCATAAAGGGACATAAAAAATCTATTGCTGTACCTCCAACACCTAGCAGAGTTAGCAGATATCCTGTTGGTGGTGACATATTTTTAAAAAATGAATTGTTCTTAACTCTGACCTTCAAAGAAGCAAGAACGGTGGCAATTTAGTAACTGAAATAAGTGAAGGCTTTGTATTTGCTAAACAGTTATTCTAAATGGAGATAAGATATGCTTCCTTAACTTACTTAAATTTGTTCTCGTTAGCTCTGTAGATATTCTCCTTATATTTGAAAATATTTCAGAGACTCATAGCACTATCCAAAGCCATGACAATCATGAGGGTAAAGTATCAAGGATTTGAAAATCTCTAAATATCAAAATAAATCTGAGCAAAATTTTTTCTCTATAAAATGTAGCATATGGAAAAAAATTGAGAGTTCTTTATACTCTTAATGATTATATAGATTTATGACAAATACATGTATATATTTTATAAACAATTATATATATATAACCATTTATAAAAAGATTATATTCCACTCCTATTAAATCATACTTTCATTAAAAATAGCCTCATTATTCAAGTTAATTTTTTTTTTTTTTACCCTTTACAATCACTCAGTATGAAAATCTGACATTGGCCAGAGCATTTACCAAAACAATTTCAAAAGGTATTTTCTTGTTATTGGAAAGAGCATATAATGGAATTATTCATGTTAGGGAGCTTTCCTACAATGACCTTTGACATTGCTCTCTTTAATATATATAATACTATTGCCTTATGAGGAACCTCAGTAAAGTTTCTTCACTTGCTCTTCATGTCCGGAGAAATATTGAGTTTTTGCTTGTTTACTGTCAGAGTTGTTCTTTTCTTGACATAGAAAATAATATTTTCTCAATTTCTGTAGATCTGTGACATTATAAATGGAATTGAAGGAAGATGATGCCATATACAGAAATGAGGGCCTCTGATTTAGCTGGACTCCCTCTAGAAAAACAACTCATCCCTGCACGTCTTCCTCTCTCCTGACTCACAACTACTTCATAGAACACATCATTCAAATTTGTGTCCCAGAAAAATATCCATTACTTTATGACATGGTTCAGTTCAGTTCAGTTCAGTCGCTCAGTCATGTCCAACTCTTTGCAACCCCATGGACCACAGCACACCAGGCCTCCCTTTCCATCACCAACTCCTGGAGTTCACTTAAACTCACGTCCATCGAGTTGGTGATGCCATCCAGCCATCTCATCCTTTGTCGTCCCCTTCTTCTCCTGCCCCCAATCCCTCCCAGCATCAGGGTCTTTTCCAGTGAGTCAACTCTTCACATGAGGTGGCCAAAGTATTGGGGTTTCAGCCTCAGCATCAGTCCTTCCAAAGAACACCCAGGACTGATCTCCTTTAGGATGGACTGGTTGGATCTCCTTGCAGTCCAAGGGACTCTCAAGAGTCTTCTCCAACACCACAGTTCAAAAGCATCAATTCTTCGGCGCTCAGCTTTCTTCACAGTCCAACTTTCACATCCATACATGACTACTGGAAAAACCATAGCCTTGACTAGATGGACCTTTGTTGGCAAAGTAATGTCTCTGCTTTTGAATATGCTATCTAGGTTGGTCATAACTTTCTTTCAAGGAGTAAACGTCTTTTAATTTCATGGCTGCAATCACCATCTGTAGTGATTTTGGAGCCAAAAAAACTAAAGTCAGCCACTGTTTCCACTGTTTCCCCATCTATCTGCCATGAAGTGATGGGACTGGATGCCATGATCTTAGTTTTCTGAATGTTGAGCTTTAAGCCAACTTTTTCACTCTCCTCTTTCACTTTCATCAAGAGCCTCTTTAGTTCTTCACTTTCTGCCATAAGGGTGGTGTCATCTGCTTATCTGAGGTTATCAATGTTTCTCCCGGCAATCTTGATTCCAGCTTGTGCTTCTTCCAGCCCAGGGTTTCTCATGATGTACTCTGCATATAAGTTAAATAAGCAGGGTAACAATATACAGCCTTGATGTACTCCTTTTCCTATTTGGAACCAGTCTGTTGTTCCATGTCCAGTTCTAAATGTTGCTTCCTGACCTACATACAGGTTTCTCAAGAGGCAGGTCAGGTGGTCTGGTATTCCCATCTCTTTCAGAATTTTCCAGTTTCTTGTGATCCACACAGTCAAAGGCTTTAGCCAATAAATGTAATCTCCAATGTTAAATCTGCAACTCGCCACCCACTATGTAGGTATTCTACATACAGGAGCAACCCCACGTCCAAGGAGCGGTGGCTGTCTGGGTGCAGGAGGGCCAAGAGGAGCTACTCCACGATCAAGGTCAGGAGGGGCAGCAGTGAGGAGATACCCCTTCTCCAAGGTAAGGAGCAGCAGCTGTGCTTTGCTGGAGCAGCCGTGAAAGAGATACCACAAGGTAAGAGAAGATACCCCAAGATACATCCAAGGTAAGAGAAACACAAGTAAGATGGTAGGTGTTGTGAGAGGGCATCAGAGGGCACACACACAGAAACAATAATCACAGAAAACCAGTCGATCTAATCACATGGACCACAGCCTTGTCTAACTCAATGAAACTAAGCTATGCTGGGTGGGGCCAGCCAAGACGGGCGGGTCATGGTGGAGAGGTCTGACAGAATGTGGTCCTCTGGAGAAGGGAATGGCAAACCACTTCAGTATTCTTGCCTTGAGAACCCCATGAACAGTATGAAAAGGCAAAATGATAGGATACTGAAAGAGGAACTCCCCAGGTCAGTAGGTGCCCAATATGCTACTGGAGATCAATGGAGAAATAACTCCAGAAAGAATGAAGGGATGGAGCCAAAGCAAAAACAATACCCAGTTGTGGATGTGACTGGTGATAGAAGCAAGGTCTGATGCTGTAAAGAGCAATATTGCATAGGAACCTGGAATGTCAGGTCCATGAATCAAGGCAAATTGGAAGTAGTCAAACAGGAGATGGCAAGAGTGAATGTCGACATTCTAGGAATCAGCGAACTAAAATGGCCTGGAATGGGTGAATTTAACTCAGATGACCATTATATCTACTACTGCAGGCAGGAATCCCTCACAAGAAATGGAGTAGCTATAATGGTCAGCAAAAGAGTCTGAAATGCAGTACTTGGAAGCAGTCTCAAAAACAACAGAATGATCTCTGTTCATTTCCAAGGCAAACCATTCAATATCACAGTAATCCAAGTCTATGCCCCAACCAGTAATGCTGAAGAAGCTGAAGTCGAACGGTTCAATGAAGACCTACAAGACCTTTTAGAACTAACACCCAAAAAAGACGTCCTTTTCATTATAAGGGACTGGAATGCAAAAGTAGGAAGTCAAGAAACACCTGGAGTAACAAGCAAATTTGGCCTTGGAATACGGAATGAAGCAGGGCAAAGACTAATAGAGTTTTGCGAACAGAATGCACTGGTCATAGCAAACACCCTCTTCCAACAACACAAGAGAAAACTCTACACATGGACATCACCAGATGGTCAACACCGAAATCAGATTGATTATATTCTCTTTAGCCAAAGACAGAGAAGCTCTATACAGTCAGCAAAAACAAGACCGGGAGCTGACTGTGGCTCAGATCATGAACTCCTTATTGCCAAATTCAGACTTAAATTGAAGAAAGTGTGGAAAACCACTAGACCATTCATGGTGTGACCTAAATCAAATCCTTTATGATTATACAGTGGAAGTGAGAAATAGATTTAAGGGCCTAGATCTAATAGATAGAGTGCCTGATGAACTATAGATGGAGGTTCACGACATTGTACAGGAGACAGGGATCAAGGCCATCCCCATGGAAAAGAAATGGAAAAAAGCAAAATAGCTGTCTGAGGAAGCCTTACAAATAGCCGTGAAAAGAAGAGAAGTGAAAAGCAAAGGAGAAAAGGAAAGATATAAGCCTCTGAATGCAGAGTTCCAAAGAACAGCAAAGAGAGAGAAGAAAGCCTTCCTCGGTGATCAATGCAAAGAAATCGAGGAAAACAACAGAATAGGAAAGACTAGTGATCTCTTCAGGAAAATTAGAGATACCAAGGGAACATTTCATGCACAGATGGGCTTGATAAAGGGCAGAAATGTTATGGACCTAACAGAAGCAGAAGATATTAAGAAGAGGTGGCAAGAATACACAGAAGAACTGTACAAAAAAGATCTTCAGGACCCCGATAATCAGGATGGTGTGATCACTCACCTAGAGCCAGACATCTTGGAATGTGAAGTCAAGTGGGCTTTAGAAAGCATCACTGCAAACAAAGCTAGTGGAGGTAATGGAATTCCAGTTGAGCTATTTCAAATCCTGGAAGATGATGCTGTGAAAGTGCTGCACTCAATATGCCAGCAAATTTGGAAAACTCAGCAGTGGCCACAGGACTGGAAAAGGTCAGTTTTCATTTCGATCCCAAAGAAAGGCAATGCCAAAGAATGCTCAAACTACCGCACAATTGCACTCATCTCACACACTAGTAAAGTAATAATCAAATTCTCCAAGCCAGGCTTGAGCAATATGTGAACCATGAACTTCCAGATGTTCAAGCTGGTTTTAGAAAAGACAGAGAAACCAGAGATCCAATTGCCAACATCAGCTGGATCATGGAAAAAGCGAGAGAGTTCCAGAAAAACATCTATTTCTGCTTTATTGACTATGCCAAAGCCTTTGACTGTGTGGATCACAATAAACTGTGGAAAATTCTGAAAGAGATGGGAATACCAGACCACCTGACCTGCCTCTTGAGAAACCTGTATGCAGATCAGGAAGCAACAGTTGGAAACGGACGTGCAACAACAGACTGGTTCCAAATAGGAAAAGGAGTACATCAAGGCTGTATATTGTCACCCTGCTTATTTAACTTATATGCAGAGTACATCATGAGAAATGCTGGGCTGGAAGAAGCACAAGCTGGAGTCAAGATTGCCGGGAGAAATATCAGTAATCTCAGATAAGCAGATGACACCACCCTTATGGCAGAAAGTGAAGAGGAAGTATAAAGCCTCTTGGTGAAAGTGAAAGAGGAGGGTGAAAAAGTTGGCTTAAAGCTCAACATTCAGAAAACGAAGATCATGGCATCTGGTCCCATCACTTCATGGGAAATAGATGGGGAAACAGTGGATACAGTGTCAGACTTAATTTTTCTGGGCTCCAAAATCACTACAGATGGTGACTGCAGCCATGAAATTAAAAGACACTTACTCCTTGAAGGAAAGTTATGACCAACCTAGATAGCATATTGAAAAGCAGAGATATAAGTTTGCCAAAAAAGGTCTATCTAGTCAAGGCTATGGTTTTTCCAGTAGTCATGTATGGATGTGAGAGTTGGACTGTGAAGAAAGCTGAGCACCGAAGATGCTTTTGAACTGTGGTGTTGGAGAAGACTCTTGAGAGTCCCTTGGACTGCAAGGAGATCCAAACAGTCCATTCTAAAGGAGATCTGTCCTGGGTGTTCTTTGGAAGGACTGATGCTGAAGCTGAAATCCAATACTTTGGCCACCTCGTGCGAAGTGTTGACTCATTGGAAAGGATCCTGATGCTGGGAGGGATTGGGGGCCGGAGAAGAAGGGGACAACAGAGAATGAGATGGCTGGATGGCATCACCGACTTGATGGATGTGAGTTTGAGGGAACTCCAGGAGTTGGTGATGGACAAGGAGACCTGGTGTGCTCCAATTCATGGGGTTGCAAAGAGTTGGACACGACTGAGCGACTGAACTAAACTGAACTGATGTAGGTATTCTAGAGTATCATTAATAATGTGATATTTTACTCAAAGAGCTTCTGAATGAAATTTGACATAAATTTACATACACACATGTGAGACTGCTGCGCCATATGAACTCATTTTGCTATTCATTCATTTAGCTATTTATTTACTCACTATTCTCTCCTTCACACCTTTATGTTATGCAAGATCCAAAATCCCATTGAGATAGTGCAACTACAGAATAACTGAAGATTGAAAAGGCTTCATAGAGCACATCTATGTGTCTGGGCTAAAGTTATTTGTCTCTAACCTTGCAAAAATTACATCATGGAAAAATTTAGCTTCTGAGTGCTAAAGTGGACCTCATTAACCTCCTCGTTCCTCTTTAATAGTCTAATTAAAACCCCTGATTCTTTGTTAACAGGATCTACTCTGAATTGCTCTCTTCCTCATGCTTTCCTGCCATGTATGCATTTGTACTATAGCATTTGGGATTTCACTGGTGTTAAGAACAAGATTCAATCTTGTGCTATTTATCTTGGGGGCATTTGACCCATGACTTTTATCTATCTTAAGTTAAAGATCTTGAAACAGTATCAAAGAGATGGGAAAGGTAGATTATTTTTATTTTTTTATTTTATTTTTTAGCTTCTTGATTTAAATTTCTGTCTCCTAAATATTTACAAATAATGCATCTGACAAAAGACTTAAATCCAGAATATACAAGGAAAAAATGCAACTAAATAAAAAGAATACAAAAGAGTCCAATTTTTAAATGGGCAAAAGATTTAAATATACAATTCAAGAAAGAAAATGTGGCTATTAAACACATGACAAAAATGCTCAATGTCATTAATCCTTCAGTTAAGTTCAGTTCAATTGCTCAGTCATGTCCCACTCTTTGTGACTCCATGAATTGCAGCACACCAGTCCTCCCTGTCCATCACCAACTCCTGGAGTTGACTTAAACTCATGTCCGTCGAGTTGGTGATGCCATCCAGCCATCTCATTCCCTGTCGTCCCCTCCTCATCCTGCTCCCGACCCCTCCCAGCATCAGGGTCTTTTCTAATGAGTCAACTCTTCTCATGAGATGGCCGAAGTTTGGAGTTTCAGCCTCAGCATCAGTCCTTCCAATGAACACCCAGGACTATCTCCTTTAGGATGGACTGGTTGGATCTCCCTGCAGTCGTTAGATCTTAACAGAGAAACTAATGTACAGAAGGGTTTAAAAATAAACTTAGGCTTGTAGGTTTTAGATTCTGGGATGCTCCCAGGAAACGAGGAGCAAAATAGGGCTGTCTTGTAAAGGATCACAAAAGCTAAACTAAAAACAGTTGTTTGGCTATCCTTGGACACAGATGAGCATATTTGAACTTTGTTGTCTTCTTAACAACTCCTTTCTTCCCTTCCCTATAGGCTTTAACTCCTATTGGTGTATCTGTCTACAAGGTGACATCTCCTTTCCTTGTATTACTTTGTCCTGGGTCAAGAAGCAACAGAACAAGACATGGAAAAATGGACTGGTTCAAAATTGGAAAGAAGTGTGAGAAGTCTGTGAATTGTCACCCTGCTTGTTTAACTTATATGCAGAGTACATCATGCACAATGCCAGGCTAGTTGAATCACAAGCTGGAATCAAGATTGCCAAGAGAAATATCAACAACCTCAGATATGCAGATGATACTGTTCTAATGGCTGAAAATGAAGAGGAACTACAGAGCCTCTTGATAAGGGTGAAAGAAAAGAGTGAAAAAGCTGGGTTAAAACTCAACATTCAAAAAATGAAGATCATGGCATCTGATCCCATCACTTTATGGCAAATAGAAGGGGAAAAAGTGGAAGCAGTGACAGATTTTCTTTTCTTGGGCTCCAAAATCACTGTGGACAGTGACTGCATCCAGGGAATTAAAAGATGATTATTTCTTGAAAGGTAAGTTTTGGTAAAACTAGACAGCATATTCAAAAACAGAGACATCACTTTCCTGACAAAGGTCCATCCAGTCAAAGCTTTGGTTTTTCCAGTAGTCATTTATGGATGTAAGAGTTGGATCATAAAGAAGGCTGAGCACTGAAGAACTGATGCTTTCGAATTGTGGTGCTGGAGAAGACTCTTGAGGGTCCCTTGGACACCAAGGAGATCAAACCAGTCAATCCTAAAGGAAATCAACTCTGAATATTCATTGGAAGGACTGATGCTGAAGCTGAAGCTTCAATACTTTGGCCATCTGATGCAAAGAGCTGACTTATTTTGGAAAAACCCCGATGGGAAAGACTGAAGGCAAAAAGAAGGGGGTGGCAGAGGATGACATGGTTAGATAGCATCTCCAATTCCAGTGAACATGAATTTGAGCAAACTCCAGGAGATAGTGAAGGATAAAGGAGACTGGCATACTGTAGTACATGGGATCACAAAGAGTCAGATATGACTTAGCAGCTGTACAACAACACCTGGATGACACCCAACACTTTCCCCATGTTCCCTTGAACAATCATGATTTTACCTACAAGTCAGGCAACTTCTGCTTTGTGACTATCTCAAGTTCTCTACAAGTGGGGGAAACCCAGGTAAAAAGGCACATGAATTGCTTAGGAAATGGTGAAGATCATTAGTCAGTAAATATGCCTGTATTTCTCATGGTAGGATCCCAGGAAAAGCATCAGATATAGACAAAGTACTTGGTAGCATGAATAAGTTGCAGAAGAAAGAGTTGATAAGAAAAGTTCCATGAGTAGAACTCAGCAATCTTACACAAAGAGGTGAGCTGGCTGCTGTTGGAGATACTGGCTGAAGGAAAGAGTTAATATTAGGAAACCAAGTCTTTACTCTTAAGAGACAGCCGAGGATTTTAATTTTAAAGTGTTCATTCTAAAACGTTTTTAGTATGAGTGCAGTATCATTATGTGTTTGTGCTGATGGGTTTAAGGTGTAGAATCAGATCATCTTTTCTTTTAGGGGTTACCTTAGACTTTACCCAGTTCAACTTCTGATCAATGCAGAAACCACCATCTCCAAGGGAACCCTGACACACTGCCCTTCCTCATTTTTCAGCACCTTAAGTGACAGACAACTACTGGGGTCAACCTTTCC
Source organism: Bos indicus (assembly GCF_029378745.1). Taxonomy (NCBI): domain Eukaryota; kingdom Metazoa; phylum Chordata; class Mammalia; order Artiodactyla; family Bovidae; genus Bos; species Bos indicus. The sequence goes on along the minus strand of NC_091773.1, from coordinate 18,271,385 downwards.
CATCTCAGGCTGTGCCTGTTGTTAGAATGTTCTTTTTTATATTGTATAGAAAATTACAAGTTGAAAAGCATCTCACACAATGGCTGGCACATAGAAGGCATTCTGTCTCAATAAGTGTTGCTGACTCGAAACCAGAAGTACTGCAACATTTATTTTTATTTTCTTTGTCTATGTCTTTTATCCTCATATTACATGATATGAGGAACGTAGACCATGAAAACCTTGAAGATACAACACACTAAAAGGAATAAAAGCCAACACCTTGGTTCACCTGCTTTACATCAATTCCATCAATTAGTGTGAACAGCTTATCAGTTTTGTCAACTATCTGGTAGCATCATAACCAGTGTGTATGTATTTGCAAGTGCCAGTTTCACTGGGATGTGGTTGTATTGATTACAGTCATTTTACTTTGCTTATGTATAAATCACAGTTACTGATTTTCTAATAATTTTATACTATTAGAAAAGCCAGTGTGTTGGAGAATTGTGTAAATTGTCAAAACAAACAGACAGAAAAGAGTTTGTGTCATTCTTAGTTTGGGATCTAGGTACACTGAATTCTTTAAATACTAGAAAGTTCTGAGTGATATGTAGGGCAGTTCTAAGCCTATGGTTTAAATATTCAAAAGCCCCCTATACTTCAGAACAAACTAGCCCTTGTGGATGGAACTGGTGATAGAAGCAAGGTTCGATGCTGTAAAGAGCAATATTGCATAGGAACCTGGAATGTTAAGTCCATGAATCAAGGCAAATTGGAAGTGGTCAAATAGGAGATGGCAAGAGTGAACATCAACATTCTAGGAATCAGCGAACTAAGATGGACTGGAATGGGTGAATTTAACTCAGATGACCATTATATCTACTACTGTGGGCAGGAATCCCTTAGAAGAAATGGAGTAGCCATCACAGTCAACAAAAGAGTCCAAAATGCAGTACTTGGAAGAAGTCTCAAAAACGACAGAATGATCTCTGTTTGCTTCCAAGGCAAACCATTCAATATCACAGTAATGCAAGTCTATGCCCCAACCAGTAATGCTGAAGAAGCTGAAGTTGAACGGTTCTATGAAGACCTACAAGACCTTCTAGAAGTAACATCCCAAAAAGACATCCTTTTCATTATAGGGGACTGGAATGCAAAAGTAGGAGCAACAGGCACATTTGGCCTCGGAGTACAGAATGAAGCAGGGCAAAGGCTATAGAGTTTTGCCAAGAGAACACATTGGTCATAGAAAACACACTCTTCCAACAACACAAAAGAAGGCTCTACACATGGACATCACCACATGGTCAACACTGAAATCAGATTGATTATATTCTTTGCAGTCTAAGATGGAGAAGCTCTATATAGTCAGCAAAGACAAGACCGGGAGCTGACTGTGGCTCAGGTCATGAACTCCTTATTGCCAAATTCAGACTTAAATTGAAGAAAGTGGGGAAAACCACTAGACCATTCATGGTATGACCTAAATCAAAACCTTAATGATTATACAGTGGAAATGAGAAATAGGTTTAAGGGGCTAGATCTGATAGAGTGCTTGAAGAACTATGGACAGAGGTTCGTGACATTGTATAGGAGACAGGAATCAAGACCATCCCCAAGAAAAATAAATGCAAAAAAGCAAAATAGCTGTCTGAGGAGGCCTTACAAATAGCTGTGAAAAGAAGAGAAGTGAAAAGCAAAGGATAAAAGGAAAGATATACCCATTTGAATTCAGAGTTCCAAAGAATAGCAAGGAAAGATAAGAAAGGCTTCTTCAGTGATCAGTGCAAAGAAATAGAGGAAAACAATAGAATGGGAAAGACTAGAGATCTCTTCAAGAAAATTAGAGATACCAAGGGAACATTTCATGCACAGATGGGCTCAATAAAGGACACAAATGGTATGGATCCCACAGAGGCAAAAGATATCAAGAAGATGTGGCAAAAATACACAAAAGAACTGCACAAAAAAGATCTTCATGACCAAGATAATCATGATGGTGTGATCACTCACCTAGAGCCAGACATCCTGGAATGTGAAGTCAAGTGGGCCTAAGGAAGCATCACTACCAACAAAACTAGTGGAGGTGATGGAATCCCAGTTGAGCTATTTCAAACCCTGGAAGATGATGCTGTGAAAGTGCTGCACTCAATATGCCAGCAAATTTGGAAAACTCAGCAGTGGCCACAGGACTGGAAAAGATCAGTTTTCATTCCAGTCCCAAAGAAAGGCAATGCCAAAGAATGCTCAAACTACTGCACAATTGCATTCATCTCACACGCTAGTAAAGTAATGCTCAAAATTCTCCAAGCCAGGCTTCAGCAATATATGAACTGTGAACTTCCAGGTGTTCATGCTGAATTTAGAAAAGGCAGAGGAACCAGAGATCAAATTGCCAACATCCATTGGATTATCAAAAAAGCAAGAGAGTTCCAGAAAAACACCTATTTCTGCTTTATTGACTATGCCAAAGCCTTTGACTGTGTGGATCACAATAATCTGTGGAAAATTCTGAAAGAGATGGGAATACCAGACCACCTGACCTGTCTCTTGAGAAACCTGTATGCAGGTCAGGAAGCAACAGTTAGAACTGGACATGGAACAACAGGCTGGTTCCAAATAGGAAAAGGAGTACGTCAAGGCTGTATATTGTCACCCTGCTTATTTAACTTATATGCAAAGTATATCATGAGAAACGCTGGGCTGGAGGAAGCACAGGCTGGAATCAAGATTCCTGGGAGAAATATCAATAACCTCAGATATGCAGATGACACCACCCTTATGGCAGAAAGTGAAGAAGAACTAAAGAGGCTCTTGATGAAAGTGAAAGAGGAGAGTGAAGAAGTTGGCTTAAAGCTCAACATTCAGAAAACTAAGATCATGGCACCTGGTCCCATCACTTCATGGCAGATAGATGGGGAAACAGTGAAAACAGTGGCTGACTTTAGTTTTTTTGGCTCCAAAATCACTGCAGATGGTGATTGCAGCCATGAAATTAAAAGATGCTTACTCCTTTGAAGGAAAGTTATGACCAACCTAGATAGGATATTAAAAAGCAGAGACAATACTTTGTCAACAAAGGTCCATCTAGTCAAGGCTATCGTTTTTCCAGTGGTCACATATGCATGTGAGTTTGGACTATAAAAAAAGCTGAGCGCCGAAGAATTGATGCTTTTGAACTGTGGTGTTAGAGAAGACTCTTGAGACTCCTTGGACTGCAAGGAGATCCAAACAGTCCATCCTAGAGGAGATCAGTCCTGGGTTTTCATTGGAAGGACTGATTTTGAAGCTGAAACTCCAATACTTTGGCCACTTGATGCGAAAAGACCCTGATGCTGGGAAAGAATGCGGGAAGGAGGAGAAGGGGATGACAGAGGATGAGATGGTTGGACGGCATCACCGACTCAATGGACGTGGGTTCGGGTGGACTCTGGGAGTTGGTGATGGACAGGGAGGCCTGGCGTGCTGCAGTTCATGGGGTCACAAAGAGTCGGACATGACTGAGCGACTGAACTGAACAGCATTTTCACCTCTGTTCCTCCTTTTTACCAGAGCCAAACTACTGATCATCTTTGGAGGGGGATCGCTTTCTGGTAAATTGTAGACTGAAAACATTTTGCATTTTTGTTTCCAGATTGCTTGGCATCAGTGCTCCAGTTGCTTTGTATTGATCACTTGGATGTATCTGGGAGACTCCTGGATACAAGTGTTTGTCACCAGTCCTCTGTGGGTTTGCTCTGAAGGCTTCCATGTAGGCCTGGAGAAAGGCTGGATTGTGGAAAGATTATAAGTATGAGGTTTGGGTGGGGCCCAAGTCATCCAGATGTTACTGCTTTCATATTTTCAATGTGATTCCAGGGACCTACCCTCCTCTCTGAGGAAGATAACTAATGCCTTTTGACCTCATAGTATATTCAGAAAAATGTGGTCATTTGAAAGGGAATGTCTACACACAGCTCTTTCTTCCACCTACCCCATGGCTAATAAGGATGATAAGCCTGGGCTTCTCTCCTCTCTGGCCAACTTGGACATTCTAAGGCCATGTCTGAATACTCACTGCCTTTTTTATGTCAAGGATTTTGGCCCCATTTCTACCTACCCTTCTATGAAAACAAATGAGAGGTTACTAACTGGACAGGAAAATTATCTGAGGAAGTAACTTATCAAATGAGTCAATGTGTATCTGACCAGAACTTCCTCTTTCTGTTGGCGTCCTCTGATTCTGACATAGTCAAGCTTAGTGGTGGTAGAAAGTATTTCAAGCTAAATTCCTGTGGTCACTTTTTCCATTTTCAGGCAATAGGTCATTCACTATACATGGCAGTGAGCCAGAAATTTTGCTTCTCTTTTTGTGTCATTTAAGTCTACTCCTTCTAAGACACATTTCCTACGCAATGGGAAAACAGACAAAATATAAAGAAATCTTAGTCAATGGCTGTTTGTTGGAGTACTGAATTCATTGGAGGATTTGGCGGAATAAAAGGTAAATTTACCAGGGGTCAGTGAAATTCTACCTACAGCTAACATTATTTCTTTTGAAATATGATGTATTTCTAGAGAAGGAAATGGCTACCTACTCCAGCATTCTTGCCTGGGAAATCCCATGGACAGAGGACTCAGGTGGGTTACAGTCCATGGGGTCATAAAGAGTTAGGCATGACCGGGCGACTGAACGACAATGATGTATTTCAGTGTACCCAGCCTTTGGATCCAGAGGAGTAAGTATGGTTATAATTTCAACAGGTTTTTAATAGGTACACCTCAATGAATATACAGTTTTTCAAAATCTATAAACCTATTTCAGCTATACTTCCATTGTTTAAGAAACAGTGCTCCTCTTTTTGTATAGATCAGTAGATTTCTTTTTTTTCTCCTAATCTAACATATCTGAAGTATATCATGCACTCCCTCTAGCCCTCCGTCACCGTTATCGCAGTGAGTCTCAAATGGAGGTGACAGCAAGGCAGACACTCCTTCGAAGGGTGTAACAGAACTTTGGGGGACACAGAAATGTCTATGTTGAAGTTAGAAAAATATTATTTTGTCATATTTTGTATGATTTGGAAAGTTTGGAGATCATCAAAATCTTCATTATTAAAGTTTTTGTATAAGTAAATTATAGAATATATAATTCTATAAATTATTTGTACTACCTTTTACTATTTAAAAGATGCTTATAGAGAGTTTTAGGAGAAGGCAATGGCACCCCACTCCAGTACTCTTGCCTGGAAAATCCCATGGACAGAGGAGCCTGATAGGCTGCAGTCCATGGGGTCGCTGGGAGTCGGACACGACTGAGTGACTTCACTTTCACTTTTCACTTTTATGCATTGGAGAAGGAAATGGCAACCCACTCCAGTGTTCTTGCCTGGAGAATCCCAGGGACCGGGGAGCCTGGTGGGCTGCCATCTCTGGGGTCGCACAGAGTCGGACACGACTGAAGCAACTTAGCAGCAACTTGGCAGAGAGAGTTTTAATGTATGGAAAAAAGCCTAATAATATAAAGCAGCATATAAAAATAGATATAAAAGAAGGATGCATTTCAATTTCATATTACCTAGCTTCCTTGGTGGCTCAGATGGTAAAGAATCTCCCTGCAATGAGGGAGATCTGGGTTTGATCCCTAGGTTGGGAAGATGCCCTGGAGGAGGGCATGGCAACCCACTCCAATAGTCTTGCCTAGAAAATCCCCATGGACAGAGGAGCCTGGCGAGATACAGTCCATGGGGTTGCACAGAGTTGGACACAACTGAGCTACTAAGCACAGCACAACAGATAAACAAAAGAACAGGAAAAAGCTGGAGAGAAATGTGCTAAAAATAGCAGTAATGCCCTGTGTTTGCTAGGATTATTGATATATTTCTGCTTCTTTATGGTTTTTTGTTTGTCTAATTATCTGTAGTAACCAGATATTGTTTTGATAGTGAAATAATATAAAGGTAGAATAAAATGAAAGAAAAGAGTATTGAGGCAGAAAAGGAGGTCATGAATTCTGTTTCCCAAGGTAAGCATTTAGATATTAAGGAATTATCTCACTTTGAGTAAGTAGAGCCATTGATAGATGACAGGCAGCTTTGTACCCCTATAGATTCTTGAATTGTTTTCACCACTCTTTTCTATTTAAGTTTCCCCTTCAAAGTCCCTTTACCACTGGTGGCTCTTTACCACTGGGCCACCAGCTGGAGGCTCAGTGGTAACAAATCCAGCTGCCAATGCAGGAGACAGAAGTTTGATCCCTGGGTGGGGAAGATCCTGTGGGGAAGGAAATGGCTACCTCCTCCCGTCTTCTTGCCTGGGAAACCCCATGGATAGAGGAGCCTGGTTGGCTACAGTCCAAGGGGCCACAAAAGAGTCGGACAAGACTTAGTGACTAAACAAAAAACTTCGTAGTGACAATGAAAACAACTTCAAAGTCAAGTAGACACAGCTCTGCTTTCAATTTCATTTACTTTCATTCCTATATTGAGAAAAGCTCTTACTGGAAGGAGGTTTCAGAAGTCTGTGGGTGTCCTTCGTGTTCTCACACTCTCATCTTGAGCTGCTTTTTTAGCCATTGCCTATTCGTTGCATGAGGCAGAATACTTAAAGGTAGCTTTGTCTGCCTGTTCCCATTGGTTGGCAGATGTCTCTGAAAAAAGACAGAAAAGCCCATCCACTCTTGGACCATAAGCTAGCCATTCATGTATTGAAGTCACTGGAGGCTGATGTAATGATAGCAACCATTCATGTTGCCAGACAAGAGAACTCTGTCTGTAACACAGAAGTCTGGGGTGATTTTAGCTGGCCATTCCTTGCATAGAAATGATGTTGTAGGACCCTGATTGGCTGGGCATTGACAGATTTTAAAGGGAATATGAGGTGGTCTGAGCTAGTACAAGGCTTTGAGAGCATTCCCCCTTCCATCTGATAAGAAAAACTTCAGTTTCTAATTGCAGTGGCCTTTGGAAGTAAGTGGCCAAAATATGTGAACTCTTATGAAAATCAATCATGATAAAAACTTACCAACTTGATGAAAAGTCATCATGGAATTTTTTTGAGCTCAGAGGTCAGTACCCCCCAAATTGTCTTTTTTCCCATTTAAAACTAAAGGCACAATTAAAGAAAAGGTTACCGGCAAAAATGTGAGTGCTGGGCACTGTTTTGTGTCTCTGGATCAAAGGCATACAATGGGGTGATTAAAAACATGCTGACTGTAGAAATTTGGGGCTTAATTAATGAGTTAATAATGGAAATAAAGCTCCTTTCCTTTAGAATTTAAAATTCCAATTATAAGCAATTGTGTTTTTGGCAGTTCATCCACAAAAGGTCTTGAGCAGATTGAATGGCTGATTTATAATAACACCTAGCACATGTAGATTGTCCAAGGAGGTAACAACAAATCTGGGATCCTACTAACATTCCACGCGAGAAGTTGTAAGCACAAATTTTAAAAAAAAAATAATTTTCCATAGTCTCAATTAGCAAATCTGCCATCAACAAAGTACAAAAGAGATTTAAACACTTATCAAACAGTGCATTCAGTATGTGAGCCAAAGTACGTATGGTCCTAAGTAGTACCTGTTTGATAAATTCTTCCTTTTATAGATCAGGAAAGTTTGACCTAAATTGTCTGGTTATTGTTTAATTTCAATTTTTTATGTAGCAGCTTGACTTAGGACACAATTTTCTTGAGATTATGCTTACACAGTAAGCTTTACTAAAGTTTATTTTCTTTTCTTTTTCATAGGGTTGATTTGTCATCTCATCTAAATAAATGTGATGGTGTGGCAGGCAGATAACCAGGTGGATTTAAACAATTATGGGCAGTCACTTCATCTACTCCTGGCTTCCAGTGACCTTTGAACTCCCATCTCAATCTCTGTGTTGTAAGATGTAGCAACGGAGGCAGTTAAAGGCAAATCCGTAAGGAATGTGTGTGTGTGTGTGTGTGTTAATTGCAGATTTGTGTTCAACTCTTTGCAACCCCATGGACTGTCCATGGAATTCTCCAGGCAAGAATACTGAAGTGGGTTGCCATGTCCTTCTCCAGAGGATCTTCCCGACCCAGGGACTGAACCCAGGTCTCCTGCACTGCAGGAAGATTCTTTACCATCTGAGTCACTGGAGGTTGCCATGCCTTCCTCCAGGGGATCTTCCTAACCCACGGATCAAGCCCATGTCTCTTACGTCTTCTGCATTCACAGGCAGGTTCTTTACCACTAGCACCACCTGGGAAGCCAGATACTCACATTGTGAGCTCTGAGTAGGGTCAGCCTTACCTGAACTTACAGACTAAAAGTAGAGACTGTATTTTTCCTCAAGGAAGATCAAAATGCTATTATCAGAAATGGCCAATGCCCAGGAAAGCCATAGTAGCTGTCACCATTCAGAACCATATATTAGAATTTTCATTCTGCTAATGAAAAGCTATTGGCTTCCCTGGTGGCTCAGTGACAAGAATCCACCTGCAGTGCAGAAGACACAGGTTCAATCCCTGGATCAGGACGATCCCCTGGAGAAGAAAATGGCAACCCACTCCACTATTCTTGCCTAGGAAATTCCATGGTCAGAGGAGCTTAGTGGGTTACAGTCCATGGGTCACAAAAGAATTGGACACTACTTAGCTATTAAAAGGAGAAGGCAATGGCAACCCAATCTAGTACTCTTGCCTGGAAAATCCCATGGACGGAGAAGCCTGGTGGGCTGCCGTCTATGGGGTCGCACAGGGTCGGACACGACTGAAGCGACTTAACAGCAGCAGCAGTAGCTATTAAAACAACAAAATGAAAAGACCTAAGAAGTCTTTGCTAATTGTACCTCCAAGGAGGTGGGAATTCTTTAAATTAGCAATAGAAAATGAATTCAGTATGCTTCTGGACAAGGAAGAAAAGCATGAACTAGAAAGAGTTGAATAAAAATAATGGAAGCATTTCAAATAGGAAAGTTTTCTAGTGATGCTCTGTATGACTCTGATAGTTAAAAAAACTTCTAGTTAAAAAAAAAAAAAAAAACTTTTCTGTCTAGTAAGCTGGGTAATCTGAGCAAAAGTCTGTGTTTCTTCTAGGGTCCAAGTCAGTCTCTAAGTTACAGTCATAGTCTGTGGTGAAATAAAGAGACAGTGAAAGGTAAGAAAGGGGGGATATAAAATCATTCACATGAATAATCATCAGTTCCACCAGTATATACCTAACCCTAGAGTCAGACCTTTTATGATTTGAAAACAATTTTCAATTTTTGGAAGGCTCTCTTTTATGTCAAATCTCATCAGATATATTGGAATTAAAATTTTTTAAAATAAGAATGCTTATATATTAGAGAGAAACAAAGCAATTGACAGATTTTTTTAAATTGTGTTGGTTGTTTTGGCTCATGAAAGGACTTTCTATGACATATTATGTATCTCTATGATATGGCAGATGGCTCCATCATCTGTACTGAGAAGGATTAATTGAATAGGAGCTCCTGATTTTGCAAGCAGTTGTACTGCAGGATGAACGTGTGCTACTCCTGCCAAGAAGTTTAGCCTTAACAGGCCTCACATGCACTAGACATTTCTATCTGCAAAGGATGTTTATATTCACCTTGGGCTGCTTCCAAGGTTTTGCTTTGGGTATCTCTTGGATATAGCCCTTCATTAGAGAACTCTTTTATTCTTAAGAAGAAATAAAAACATCTTCCAACATGAAAAGAAGAAAACCACTAGTGAGACATCACGCATTTTTAATGACGCACTGCGATCACTGCCTACCACCAGACCAGTGCCTGGAGATGAAGAAAGTGTGTCATGTCCAAGATAAATCAAAGGGGAATGTTAGCTTCTAGGGAATAACAACCAAAGTGCTTCCAAATTTTGAAAGTCAGGAAACCTCAGCTACTAAGTTCCAGAGATTCTTCAGATACGTAAATAATATCAAAAGAGATGGGAAATTCCAGTTGTCTTTTGCAGTATCCTTCATCTGATAGAGATTCCCTGAAGAGGTCATGACTGAGAAGAAGTCCAGACAGACTTTTCTAAGACTATTGACAGATGCTCTCCCTCAAAGACAAAACATCCAGGAGAAGCTACTTGAGTTGTGATCAAGTATCTAATCCTTTGGAAATGGGTCTTCCTTAGCATTTCCTTTATTTATTTTTTAGCAAAATTTCCCACCAGTTCCTTCATTCCAATTTATTAAATTTTAATGAAGACTCTATATTTCTCCACTCAAAAACTGAAAAGAATCATAATTTGAAAGAAGTGGGAAAAAATAAGACCTCAGTTCAGTTCAGTTGCTCGGTCGTGTCCGACTCTTTGCAACCCCGTGAATCACAGCACGCCAGGCCTCCCTGTCCATCACCAACTCCCGGAGTTCACTCAAACTCATGTCCATCCAAGTCAGTGATGCCCTCCAGCCATCTCATCCTCTGTCGTCCCCTTCTCCTCCTGCCTCCAATCCCTCCCAGCATCAGAGTCTTTTCCAATGAGTCAACTCTTTGCATGAGGTGGCCAAAGTACTGGAGTTTCAGCTTCAGCATCATTCCTTCCAAAGAAATCCCAGGGCTGATCTCCTTCAGAATGGACTGGTTGGATCTCCTTGCAGTCCAAGGGACTCTCAAGAGTCTTCTCCAACACCACAGTTCAAAAGCATCAATTCTTTGGTACTCAGCTTTCTTCACAGTCCAACTCTCACATCCATACACGACCACTGGAAAAACCATAGCCTTGACTAGACAGACCTTTGTTGGCAAAGTAATATCTCTGCTTTTCAATATGTTATCTAGGTTGGTCATAACTTTCCTTCCAAGGAGTAAGCGTCTTTTAATTTCATGGCTGCAATCCTCAGTAATTCCCAGATCAATGCTCAAAGATGATTTATTAACATACTTTATAAACTGTAGTGAATTAGATACCTGTTAATTCTCTCTCTCTCTCTTCTTTCCTTCCTTCCTTCCTTTCTTTCTTTTCTGCAAAAACTGGGTGTGATGTCTCAGCAAAGAAATGAACAGAAAGAACAAATTTCTAACAGCAAGAAAAGCTTTTACAAGCTTGAGTTACCAAGAGAAAACAGGTGACCTGCTCAATGCCAAACATCCCAGGTCTGCAAATATCTAAATGCTTTAAAAACACTATGGAGTTCCCATATGCAAATTATTTCTATGAATTTAAACTAAGGTTTAGTGATATTTCTTCTGACTATCATCTTCCTCTAAAATTGAAATTGGCATCATTTTGTACATATCTAGAGTTCCAGATCTGAAACTGAAGTTAAACTCAGTTATGTAATTCAACTTCTTTTTGCAAAGAAAAAAAAAAAAAAGATACAGAAAATCAGTGGCTTTTACCATCCACTCAGTTGATCAAGGCATTAATCTAGATTTCAGCTTTTAGTTTCTTTTTTCCTTTTCTCTCACTACATTCCCATCCTATAAAGTCTTGTTCATTTCTCTCCATCTCAATTCCATTAAAAACAATTACCAGCACTCAACTCATCTACTGTAGTAGCCACTCTTGTCTCCCTACATACATTCTCAATCCAAAATCTTCACAGTGATCTTTAAAACCTGTGATCATAGCATCCCAGAATCAGCACATTTCTTTTTAGAAAGAGAAATAAAATAATATATGTATAAAATTTCCAATTTAAATTTAATAAAAGATTATATAACTTTTAAACTCTAATTTTGTATTTGTATCTCTTGTCTCTTACACTGAAAATCTGATTCTTAATGATTCCTGATACATTCAGTTATTTGCTTTATATATGTTTGTGTGGGTGTGTTTTCAATTAACATTATCTAAATCATTACTGACACTCAGACCCCTGAGTGCAGTGTATGACTCTTTTGTTATATTTTCTTGCCCTTTGGATATATCTCATCCAGGCTGTATAGTCAAAACATTGTCTTTTAAAATCACTATGACAATTTTTTTTATTTGGTTATATGACTAATTTGAGACAAAGTAGCAGATTTGTTTTTATTTCAATTTTTAAAGGTTGTCTTTTTTAGATATAAATTTTGTTCATTTAACTAGTGAAATAATCCCATGGTCTCACAGAACTATAAAGCAAGATTACTTAAGAGAAGTATATCTTTCTTCCCTGGCCCTTCCCCTTTTTTTATCTTCAATAGGTAACCATTTTTATGAAAGCTTGTTTTATTCTATTTTTTTAAAAGTTAAAACATAAACATTAATATATTTTACACATTCCTTTCTATTTCTTCTGGTTTTGCCTTCAAAGGTATATGCTTGTGTAAAGACATTGAAGATAGAAGACATTTCTTAATGGCAGAATACTATAGATAGTGGACATAGCATTAATTCAATGCTTGATGATTGTTCATTAACATGTGAGTGATTTTCATTCTTTTACAATTGTTTGACAACTACTTGTATTCTTGGGTATGCATCCTTTCCCAGGTTTGCCAAGGTATCTTTAGCATAGTTCCCAAGAAGTGAAAATTTTACATCAAAATATAAATACATATTGAATTTTTCTAGATAGTGCTAACATTCATTAGAACTGTGACATTTTGCAATTCTATTAACAGCATATGAAAGTGTCTGTACCCTACTGCCTTAACAAATAAGTCTTCATACATTAGGACTTATTGCCAAGTCCTAATGAAAGGGGGATGGTACCTCAATATAGTTTTAATTTAATTTCCCTTATTTAAATAAAATTAACTTTTAAAATATCTGTGGCCCATTTATACATCTTTCTGTGAAATGTCTGTTCATATCTTTCACTCATTTCCTGTCAGATTGTTTTTTTTACTTCTTAATATTTAGAAGCTCTTCATATATCAGTGAAATAACCTTGTATGATATAATTTGCATATATTTATTCCCAGCTTGACAATGTTTTTTCCTTTTTAATATTTTTCCCATGTAAAGCTACCTTTCAGATTTCATGTACTCAGATTTATCTCTTTGGTGCATCTAGATTTGGGCTTTACTAGATCATTTTTCTGTCTCTTAGATTAAAAGGGAAGTCATCTATGTTTTACTTCAGTATTTATATAGTTTTAGTTTTATTGCACCCCACTCCAGTACTCTTGCCTGGAAAATCCCATGGACGGAGGAGTCTGGTAGGCTGCAGTCCATGGGGTCGATAGAGTCAGACACGGCTGAACGACTTCACTTTCACTTTTCACTTTCATGCATTGGAGAAGGAAATGGCAACCCACTCCAGTGTTCTTGCCTGGAGAACCCCTGGGACGGGGGAGCCTGGTGGGCTGCTGTCTCTGGGGTCGCACAGAGTCGGACATGACTGAAGTGACTTAGCAGCAGCAGCAGCGGCAGTTTTATTCTAAAATAGCAAAATCATTTTTAATTAATTTGGTTTTATGGCATGAAAAATATATCAATTTAATATTTGTACTTATCACTAACTAGTTGTCTGCCCAGTTATTAAAAAGTCTTATTTTTCCTCATTGCATAGAGTAAAACTTCTTTATCAGGGCTTCCCTCGTGGCTCAGATGGTACAGAATTTGCCTTCATTGCAGGAGACCCAGATTCAATCCCTGGGTAAGGAAGATCCCTTGGAGAAAGGAAAGGCTACTCACTCCAGTATTCTTGCTTGGAGAATCCCATGGACACAGCAGCCTGGGGTCCTATGGTCCAGGGGTCTCAAAGAGTTGGACATGACTGAGTGACTGCTAACACTTTCACTTCTCACCCTCTTTATCATATATTAAATTTTCATATGTATTTTTCTTTCCTCTGGATTTTCCATTGCATTTAATTGGTCTGTTTGTGCACCAACATCACTTTTTTTTTTTTAATAAAGAGGCTTTATGATATACTTTATTGATCTGTGAGGATCAGATCCCTCCCCAATTACTTCTCATTTTAAGGCTTTCCTATCAATTTTCTCTTTTTATTTTTTCAAAAATTCTTTCAAAAGAATGTTATAATCAATTTGTCTTACTCCAAGGACATTGTCATTGAGATCACATTACACTGAGCAATTAATATAGGGAAAATTGACATCTTCATTGTGTTGAGACATCCTAACCAAGAAGATGAAATGCTTTTCCACTTACTCAGTTTATGTCTATGTCTTTTTAGTGTGTGTCTAAAACAGATTTTCTACTTTTTAAGTTTATGCATGTGCTATTTCACTTCATTTTATTTTCCTATTAAAAATTAGATTGGCTCTTCTACTATTTCCTTCATCTGCCTATCTTTGTATATATGTAAGTTGTTTCTCTTTGCAAATTTTGTAACCTCTACTTTGCTAAACTGCCTTGTAGTAGCCTATTAAGTTATTTAGATTTTCCAGGTTTATAATTTTCTAATGGAAAATAGACATTGTTTCACCTTTCCTTTTTCCTCTATTTGCTTTTTATAATATAATCACATTAGGTAATTCCTTCAATACAATGTTGAATAGTAGGGGAGAGAATGGGTAGTGTTGGCTTGTTGCATGATCAATATCCTGAGATTTTTATCTCAACATAGCTTTGGAAGCAACAAGGTAAAACTTGCCTTCAGACTCAAGCAGTCGTGGTTTGAAATTATGCCTCTACTTACTGGCTCTATGATTTTTAGCAAAGAGCTTAAACTGTCTGAGTTTCAGTTCCCCCATCTGTAGAATGGGAGTGATAACTTATAATTTCCTTTGTGTTTTGGAAACGAATTGCAATGACTAACATGATGACTGACACATGGTGGATATGACTAATATGAAGACTGGTACATCAATAAATGTTTGTTCTCTATTTTTGGGTTCTCTCTGAATGAGCTCTCCATCACCTGAGGATTCCTCAAGACTGCAAGCAGAATTAGAGAAATAAAAGACACTTGCTCCTTGGAAGGAAAGTTATGACCAACCTAGATAGTATATTCAAAAGCAGAGACATTGCTTTGCCAACAAAGGTCCATCTAGTCAAGGCTATGGATTTTCCAGTGGTCATGTATGGATGTGGGAGTTGGACTGTGAAGAAAGCTGAGTGCCGAAGAATTGATGCTTTTGAACTGTGGTGTTGGAGAAGACTCTTGAGAGTCCCTTGGACTGCAAGGAGATCCAACCAGTCCATTCTGAAGGAGATCAGCCCTGGGATTTCTTTGGAAGGAATGATGCTAAAGCTGAAACTCCAGTACTTTGGCCACCTCATGTGAAGAGTTGACTCATTGGAAAAGACTCTGATGCCGGGAGGGACTGGGGGCAGGAGGAGAAGGGGACGACAGAGGATGAGATGGCTGGATGGCATCACTGACTTGATGGACGTGAGTCTGGGTGAACTCCGGGAGCTGGTGATGGACAGGGAGGCCTGGCGTGCTGCAATTCATGGGGTTGCAAAGAGTCGGACATGACTGAGCGACTGAACTGAACTGAACTGAACTGAAACTGAAGACAGTGCCACATTACAGTATTGAGTGAGGCTGGCATAGGAGGCACCGTGGAAACCAAGTACTCTGAGCTGAAATTTCTAGATAGCAAGCCATCAAGTGCTTCAAGCAGCAAATAGATGTATTCAGCTTCAGTGAAAGATCTGGCTGTTATCCATGCAGTGCCCTCTGGTGGTTAGGCTAGTGCTGTAGTTTAAAAAACTGCCTTGAAACTGATTATTAGTAAAAATAATTTGGTGGCTCAGTGGTAAAGATTCCATCTGCAATACAGGAGATGTGAGCTCAGTCCCTGAGTTGGGAAGATCCCCTGCAGCAGGAAATGGCAACCCACTGCAGTATTCTTGCCTGGGAAATCCCATTGACAGAGAACTTTGGCAGGCTGCAGTCCATCAGGTTGCTAAAGAGTCAGATACGACTGAACAACTAAATAACAACAACAAATCACTATTTAGGGATTGCTTTCCGTCTTCTAGGCCTGCCAAATAATTGACACGTATTCTCTCATTTTTATTCTAATAAAATCCTATGAGATATGCACCCATTGGCCTTTTTGGCCAAGCAGGATATTGATACTTACAGAGGTTAATTAGCTTAACCCAGATCACAAAGCTAATTATGGGGGCGTGGGGTGCTGAGATTCCACACCAGTGTGTTTGAATCTTATCTACTGTGCTATTCTGTATGCAACAGTATAAAATATAAAAGAAGAAGAGACTTAGAAGCACCTTAGAGAGGAATTCCTCCCCCATAATGGACAGATGAATAAAGGCCCAGAAAGAAAGTTGCACAGTTAGTTATTAAACAATCTGAGCTACATTCCTGGGTCCCCTGACTCCTAATATTTGTTCTTTTGATTGCACAAAAGCTGCCTGGCCTTATTTGATTTAATTTGCCTCTCCTGTGATTGTCTTACATTTCCCCAGGATAGTAAGACGGCCCTACCTATCATTACAATAAAAAAGGGGGGAGTTGAGGGAATAATCTCTATCAAATTTGACAACTCATTAACTACACTTTATTAAAGGGATTTAATTGCTGACCTTATATCCTGTTTTCAGCTTTCTTCTCCAGTAGCAAATATCAATTAAATTCTAATAACAAAGAGTCTCATTGCAGTTGACAAATAATCCTTTTCAGGAGAATTGCCCTCCGTGACTCTCCACAGGCAAAACTTACATTCTTGCAGTCACAGTTCTTTGCTGTTGTTTCCTCTAACATCCGATGTGACAGGCCTGCCAGGACGAGAAACAGACTTGGCCTTTGAGGGCATTTTCCCATATAATGAGGTGGCCCTTGCAGAAATCACTCTGCCCATGGTGACAGGTCACTATAACTCCTGAGTGCTGACCATACGGCTGCCTATAATTTGCTCAGTTCATCAGCATTTGTACAAAACTGATTTCTTAGAATGATGCCCTGATTTTATAGTTAAGTTGTTGACAATATAACAGTTTACAAAGCATGAGGAGGAAAACTAGATCCCTTATGGCAAGTTTCAGGGAGACAATTTTAACTCATTTGTAGATAATCTTTTGTAACAACCAGAACATATAAAAATTCTATGCACTGTTTAGAACTTACTGACCTCCAACCATTGGTTGGACACTTGCTCATTAACTGGTCAGAATATGGTATGAATGACCCAAACTAGATGATTTTCAAATTATTTTCCACGCCTTAGCATACATGCTTCTTTGATTTAGTCGTAGCTTTTCGTCCAATGTCAATTGCTCTTAATTCAGTCGAAGCAAAAATATACTATACTTACCTAGCTATAGACTTCAAAAATTATAAAAGCAGTGAAACATTACAATCAGGTTGTACATAAACAAGAGATGACCACTAATATTTTTGTGTAAAGCTTAACATTTTGTCATTTTTGATGTTGCTGCTAAGTCACTTCAGTCATGTCCGACTTCGTGCGACCCCATAGACGGCAGCCCACCAGGCTCCCCCGTCCCTGGGATTCTCCAGGCAAGAACACTGGAGTGGGTTGCCATGTCCTTCTCCAATGCATGAAGATGAATAGTGAAAGTGAAGTCGCTCAGTCGTGTCCCACTCTTAGAGGCCCCCATGGACTGCAGCCTACCAGACTCCTCCGTCCATGGGATTTTCCAGGCAAGAGTACTGGAGTGGGGTGCCATTGCCTTCTCCAATTTTTGATGTTAGGCAAAGGAAAAGTGTTAGAGCTCATACTTTCAGGGAATTTTAGTTGAATAATTATTAGCCAGACCATGTGAATTCATAGTGGCATGAGAGACTCCATATCTCTTGCACAAAATACATGGGGAAAATGTGGTGAGTTCCAATATCTCTTTTAATTTTAGTATTCTGTGTTTCTAGAAATGACTGAGAAGATCACCAGTTGTTAAGTGAATAAAGGTAATAATAAAATCTATACTAGGTTAAGAGCTATAAAATCTGTTTAGTCTTGTTCTTATTTTATTCTATGTGCATATACATCTTTTACTCTTGTTTGTATAGCCTATCTATATCTATATATTTTAAAGAAACTTAATCATGTCATGTGAGGAACAATGGAATCAGTTGAAGCTACTAAATCAAATGAAGAGAAGACATGAGAATTATGTAATAGGAGTTTTTAAATGTAGAAAGATCTGTCCTGTCAGCAGGATCCAACTCACTTTGTATGACTCTAACAGATATAGGTTAGGAGAAAAAAATTCCATGTGGATTTAACAAACTTGCTACCAAGTTGTTGGAGGGTAGAATAATCCACCTCGCTTTTCAGTATGCTTCATATCAGTGAAAGTTTCAGTGTACATCAATGCTGTTTGAATAGAGTATTGAATAAGGAATTCAAAGATCACGTTCCTTGCCACCCTGCATTTTATCGTTCCATGAATCTAGTCCTACACTCTCATTTATGAAGTAGCAGCAACTAGTCCTCCTGTAGTCAATCAAATCCTTTCAGAAAAGTTCACTACACTCAGAGAATCTCTACAAGCCAAACAAACGGGTCATGGTCTAATCTTTGATAGTTCATAATCCCTCCTGTAGCTACTCTACATTGAAGAGAAAGAAATTACCCCTAAATAAAGTCCCCTTGCGATTAAGTTCCACAAAACATGAGGCTCCACAACCCTTTAATTCACTCTTCTTGGGTGGAGTCAAACTTCATCATGCCACAGAGTGAAGGGATACCTACCACAGTCAGGAAACTAACCAGGGAAGTATATCTGTCAGAACCTCTAGCCACCCAGAAGGAGCTCCAAGAATCTTAATCCTTAGTGAACCGTGAAACTCCAGGGCAAGCAGTTTACAGCTGGGGATTTGTTTGCTTATGCAAATTCCATCATAAATCACCTCATCCTCAGCTATAGCCCAAGGCTAAAGCCAAGGTGCCTGTGCAGCTTTATCACTGGGTCACAAAGGGTCAGGATTTATGGGACAAACCAGCTATGCAATGGCTCAACTTTTTATTAAGTTACTCAAACTCCCATTTTCCAGAGGAAGAAACCAAGATCCCAAGTATGAGAGACTTTGCTTAGTCATTAGGAGTTTGTGGAGACAGACATTCTGCCATCTGATGCTCCATTTCCTCTCTAACCAATCTGCTGAGATCAGTGACTTCAATTCCTGTTAACGTTTCAAAAGCCCACACTGGTGGGAAGGACGGTGACATTAGGTCAGAGGATAAGCCCTCGTCGTCTCTAATCACTGACTGTGTAGCTGTGTATCACAGGATGTTGCTAAACAGGCATAAGGCATTCCTCCACTCACGTCATCAATTCCATGTTTCCTTGGTGAGGAGTCACAACATGTGTTTCTTGACAAAATGCTTTCTGTCTTAAGAGTATTTAATGATCTCTCTCTGCTGGCTCTGAGTGGTAATAACATTTTAGTGAATCAAAGGGATAGGTTTGATTTTAGGAGGGATGGGGGCTAGTCCAAGGGAAGAAAGAAAAGGAGGGAGACAAGATGCAGAAGATACTTCACTATAAATCCCATCAGTAGTATTACAGCGCTGAATTTGTCTTGATGTGGTTACAAGTTTATGGGTACATTTGAGCTCTATCTTTCCCTCTGATACACACTCACTAATCCTGAAGGCTGACCTTCCATGAGGCTGAGTTTTCTTAGCTGAGAAAAGGAGTAACAATGCCCCCTGTCCCCCGACACACACACATACACACACACACACACACACACACCTACATGCATATACTCATGCAATCTAGGTGTCTGTGAGAACTTAATTAAATAAGATGGCATATGAACAAATTCTTCTGAAACTTATCAAATAACATAATGTACTAATATACTAAGTACACGTACTAATGTACTAAGAGAGAATTATGTGTGTAAGACTGACAGAGAGGTGGCAACAAATACTCAGTTACCGCAAAGAGTCATCTGATGTTAACTTCGGGGACTGTCAGCACCTCAACCTAGACTCATTTGGGTTATAATCTTTACTCCATCACTTTCCAGTTATGTGGCACTGAGCAGTTTATTTAAATTCCCCAAGGCTTATTTTCACCATTATTAAAGCAGAGACAACAGTCTCTTCTCTGTCTACCTCCCAGGGTTCTTGTGAGGAAGGGGCGAAGCAAGTGATAAGAAATAAAATGCTCTTAAACTTAAAACCTAGACTGCGTCCACAATGAGAGGAATATATTATTATTTCTGAACCTTAGGCTCCCAAAAAAGGCTCTGGACCTCTTGGTCCTCTGGTTGAGGAAAGATTCTAAGAGACCAGGCTTCCCAGGAACGTTATAATCTCTTGCTTGCGAGCCTTCCCAGGTGTCATCAGGAGTAAAGAACTCGCCTGCCAATGCAGGTTAGGCCCAACAGACACGGGTTTGGTCCCTGGGTCGGGAAGATATCCTAGAGTAGGAAATGGCTACCCACTCCAGTATTCTCACCTGAGAAACCCCATGGGCAGAGGAGCCTGGCAGGCTACAGTCCATAGGGTCACACAGAGTCAGACACAACTGAAGCAACCCAACATGTGAGATAGTAGGAGGCAATGGTTCAGATAAGGGCTCTAGGGACACACTATTGAGATTTAAATCTTGGCTCTGCCATTTCCCAGACACATGACCTTTTACTTCTCTATGCCTCAGTTTTTCTGTTTGTTGTGTGTATACTCAGTCATTTAGTCATGTTTGATTCTTTGTGACCCCATGGACTGTGGCCTGCCACACTCCTCTGTCCATGGGATTGCCATTTCCAAGGGATCTTCCTCACCCAGGGATCAAACCCACATTTCTTGCATCTCCTGCACTAACAGGTGGGTTCTTTACTACTGCACCACCTGGGAAGTCCCTCTCTGTCTATTAAATTTGTATAAAATATAAACTCATAGGGCTGTTTTAGACATTAAATGAGCTAATGCATATAAGGAGCTTAGAGCCCCTCTAAGTCCTAGCTACTGCTCTAAATGTTCCTTTTCCCAGGTGGGTGCAGTCTAATTCAGACCTCCCTTCCCCAGAATTATCCTCAAAAAAAGTTTATCTCTCGGACCAGGGCACAGAAAGGCAGGTTATTATCCCTTGGTTTGCCTGTCAGAATTTGCCTCATCAAAGTGGCTCGGCCTTGGACGTTTAGAAGCTTTTTGTTGCAAATCTCTCTAAGACAATCTTTTGTTGTTGCTCAGTCACGAAGTCCTATCCAACTCTTTGCAACCCCATGGACTGCAGCACACCAGGCTTCCCTGTCCTTCACTGTCTCCCAGAGTTTGCTCAAATTCATGTCCATTGAGTCAGTGATGCTATCTAAGCATCTCATCCTCTGCTGCCCCCTTCTCCTCCTGCCCTCTGCCTTGCCAAGTATCGGAGTCTTTCCCAATGAGTCAGCTCTTTGCATCCAGTGCAAATACTTTGGAGCTTCCAGTACTTCAGAGCTTCAGCTTCAGCATCAGTCCTTCCAGTGAATATTCAAGACTGATTTCCTTTAGGATTGACTGGTTTGATCTCCTTGCAGTCCAAGGGACTCTTCAAGAGTCTTCTCCAGCACTACTGGCAAACAGCAAAACGTCATATAATGCCTTATGAAAGTTCAGTGGGATCCCAGTTCCTTGTTGTTTCAGGATCTAGGGGCAGCTTATATAAAAGAGTCACCTGAGATGAGTATGACCAAGTTTTCACTGGGATGTGGACAGCAAGTCTGGCTTGAGTCCCGTGAACTGTCCAAATCCAAAGCTGGGCAGAAAAATTCTTAGAAATTAAGCTTATGGTTCTGTTCCAACTGGTATAGACACTTGGCTGATTAGGTTCCTCCTAGTTGACCTCCACAAAAGAAGAGAGTGTCTCTGCAATATTTCTAGTCAATCCACATATATTCAACCTCACTAATTTTTCACTGATACTCATTTCTCATATCCATTATGTTCTGGTTTCACCAATTAAACTCCTTGTCTTTAACATCTGTTAAGTTAATTAATATATTTTTTTGGCCTTGAGTGGAGATAAAGGGAGTTGACTCCTGTGTGTTAGCTGCCTCTGAGGTAGGATTTGTGATCAAAATTTGGCATGCAAATTCCCAGTTAGATTAAGTAATCAGTTCGAAAGTAGAGATTGAAAATTCACACACACACTCACACTTATACACACACACACACATACACACACACACACACACACACACTATTTTGACTGAAGCACTTTTCTAAACTAAATTATAGACCATGGACCAGTTATGGTGGGTATAGCTCATATATTTCAGAAAATGAGTGTATTTAAGTCATTCTGTCTAAGAATTTATAAAAAAGCTTCTTCTGGCTTTTTAGCTTAATCGTCATCAAAGAGGCAGTGGTTGGAATAGATCCAAATTCTTCAGACAACTTCCTCTAACTCAAGAATTGAAGTCATTGTTTTCCTTCAGGCACCACTAATTTCAGTCAGACTGTTGATCACATAAACCTGATGCTTTCTAATCTTAAAATTTTGCTTCCATTGGTTCTTCTGTTTTGAATGTCCCTTTCCACTCATTCAACTTGCTGATATTCATCCATACTTCCAATACCTAACCGATACCTCCCCTTTGACAAAACTTCCTTGATTCTCCTAACGTAAAGCTCTCATTTTTCTAAGACAATTACCTTTTAAACTTTAATTTAATTTTGTATTTGCATCTACTAGACTGTGGGTTCCTGATCCATCACTATATTCACCACAGTAAAAATATAATGCCTTGCCCATGTTAGTCAATCAATATCTACACTGATGGAAAAGACCCATTCTTGGCAGAGCAGAAAGAAAACTTGAATTATGTGAATGATGACTTCCTCACTTATCAGATGAGTGAACTTGGGAGAATCATTGTTTTTTTTTTATCTACAAAATATAATTATGTCCATCTGACTTGTTTCAGAGTTTTTACAGGAATCAGATAAAATGAAGATATGAAAACTCTTCATTCATTGTGAATGTATTACTGATACAAAGGATTCTCCAATTCATAGAATTCATAGAATTAAATGTTAGGAAATCATCACCATTTAACAGATGAGGACAATGAGGTCCAGGAAGAAAAGCTGATTTAAACAGACTAAAATTACCATGAAGATGCCGTGACTTCCCACTCACTGTGTAATGTTTCTTAGAGTTTCCTGTTTTGATCTAATATTATCAAAACTATTTGGTATACAGTGAGAGGAGACCCAGAGGTTTCCAAGCAACTAGAAGCCTCTAGTGGGTCTCTCACTGTATATATATATATATATATATTTGTGCTAATTTTAAGGAAAACATGGTTCATTTGCAATATTTTTAGTCTGACCACTGCAAATGTAATATTCTGAGAGCCTATTTTCCATAATAAGCATTTTGGAAGTAAAGTGTCAACATAGTGGAAGACGGCTTCCTCTTAATTATATTATCTTCTTCATCATTTATTTTTTTCTCTCTTATGCTCTAATATCAATGAATAGATGTCAGATCTCCACCAACTTTCTTAGGAATCTCATTCCACGTCCTTGCCATCTATCTGGGCCAAGATGTCTTCTATGATTCAAAGAAAGCCAACTCTTCTTCCTCACAGGGCTTTTGTGATAACTAAATGATATAAATGTATAATATTTTGCTACTTGTGTATTTGATATGAAAACTTAATTAAGTGCCATATGAAGATTTCTTAGGGCTTGGTGGTTTTTTGAGGCAAACGAGTTTGGTTTGAATCCAGTATTCACCATTCACCAGCTCTTGACCTTAGGCAAGTTAATCAACTGCCCGTATCTCATTTTCCTCATTATGAATTAGATTTAAAAACAGGACCTAATATTATTGTCTTGAGGACATATGTATAGTTTCAACCCTCTGGACTGTAGCCCTCCAGGCTCCTCAGTCCATGAAATTCTCCAGGCAAGAATACTGGAGTGGGTAGCCAGTCCCTTCTCCAGGGGATCTGCCCAACCCAGGGATAGAATCCAGGTCTCCTGCATTGCAGGAAGATTCTTTCAGTTCAGTTCAGTTCAGTTCAGTCGCTCAGTCGTGTCTGACTCTTTGTGACCCCATGAATCTCAGCGCGCCAGGCCTCCCTGTCCATTACCAACTCCCGGAGTTCACTCAGACTCTCACGGCCATTGAGTCGATGATGCCATCCAGCCATCTCATCCTCTGTAGTCCCCTTCTCCTCCTGCCCCCAATCTCTCCCAGCATCAGAGTCTTTTCCAATGAGTCAACTCTTCGCGTGAGGTGGCCAAAGTACTGGAGTTTCAGCTTTAGCATCATTCCTTCCAAAGAAATCCCAGGGCTGATCTCCTTCAGATAGGACTGGTTGGATTACACTTTGGTAAAGAATGGCTTCTCTGAGCCATCAGAGAAGTCCAACACTTTAATGAATAGCAGCTGTTTTTAATGTGCTATATACTTGTGAAGATTTTTATCAGTATAGCTATACCTCTAGCAGCTATGAACAAGGGCAGGGATTGGGGTCTCCCATTTTCTGCTGTATCTGCAAGCACTAGTATAATGATGACACAGATAATGCTTACTAAATGTTTGTTGAACCAGTGGATGAATAAACACCTGAGAGAACTCATAAGAGAGGACTCACCTAACTCCTAGTCTAGTCTTCACACTAAAAGCACATCCTGGCCATCCTTTATCTCCGACACAGATCATCGCAATGACTAAAACAGGATCTACTGGGGATGTGAAGATGCATTCTTCAAATTCCATTTTCCCCCCACAAAGTCTGACACCCAACTCACAGTTGTTGTCTTTCTCCCATTTTAAGGCAGGGTCTTGGGGAAGGAGAAAATATGATTTGAGCCCTCAGCGTCATTTCTAGAAGAGAAAACGGCACTGGGTCATTTATCCTATGGATACCTTTCAGCAGGAGTAAATTAATGAGTTGTTACCAAACAACTGAGTACCAAACAATGATGTTTCATGTCCTCATTTCTCCCACAGAGACAATGTGAAGGGTGGCCCCAAGTTTCCTGCTGTTAAGTGGAACTTAAGTGGGAGAGAAGAGGAACTTTGTTTCTGAGCTGATAATCAGCTAAAAAAAGGCACATAAAATCCAGAAGGGAGAACAGTCGGAGCCTTTAGGAAGCTCAACAATGTTCTATACTTAAAGACCTTTATAGATTAGACACAATAATAAATAAAGTTGGAGGAAAGAAGATCGACCAAAGCCAATCACATTATGGTATAAAATTTATGTAATTTAAAAAATGCTTTGAAATTATATTTTATGCTGACACATTTTTTTTCTGATTCCCGCCCCCCCCCTCCGCCCCCCACAAAATTAGCTAAGAAAAATTTCAAAATAGCACAGGTTGCAAAGTAACTTTCTGCCTTGGCCAGATTTGGAAAAGAGATCAATGACATCCATGAATAGTGACATTTTGGTCAGACCATCTGTCCCCGGAAGTCACTTCACATAGTGGAAAGTCAGATATGTTAGATGTGAATGCTGACTCTGACACTGCTATGTATATGCCTTTGGGCATAAGCACCACCTAAATGAAGGTATTATGCCTCCTAATTGGGGCTTCCCTTGTAGCTCAGTTGGTAAAGAATCTGCCTGCAGTGCAGGAGTCCTGGGTTTGATCCCTCAGTCAGGAAGATCCTCTGGAGAAGGAAATGGCAACCCACTCCAGTATTCTTGCCTGGGGCCTGGTGGGCTGCAGTCCATGGGGTCGCAAAGAGTCCGGCACGACTGGGCAACTAATACTTACTAACATTTATGCCTCCTAAAGAGAGCTCCCTGCTTTTGCCCTTGCCTGTCAGTCTATCCTCTGCACAGCAGCTAAGGGGGAGGGTGGGACAAAGTGGGAGAGTAGGACTGACAAATATGCACTACCATGGATAAAAGTGGAGAAGTACTAAAAGTAGTGGGAAGCTGCTGTACAGCACAGGCAGCTCACCTCGGTGCTCTGTGATGACCTAGAGGAATGAGACGGGGGTCGGGGGGAAAGCGGCTCCAGAGGGAGGGGGTCTGTGTATACATATAGCTGATTCGTGTTGTTGTACAGCAGAAACTAACACAACATTGTAAAGCAATTATCCTCCAATTAAAAAATAAAAATAAAATTACTGTCTTTCCCCGCAAGGTACTCTCATTTCATGTTGATATTTTTTCTTCTTATCTCTTATCACCACTCCATATACTCTATGTTACTTATCTCATTTATTATATCTCTACCCATTGGAATGTAAGCTTTATGAGGATAGGACAGGGAATTTTGTCAGTTGTTTGTTTCTAGAATGAATGCCTAGCACTTAGTAAGCATTCAGTATTTAATGAATGAATGAGGGAGATAATGAATTAACTAAACATACTAAGATTCTCTAAGACTCTTTGTTTCCAGAAGGAATGCTTGGCATATGGTAAATATTTAGTAAATGTTTACTGAATGAATGAAGGAAACAAGAAATTAACTAAACATACTAAGATTCTTTAAGACTCTTTTCCTCAATTGTAAAATGGAAATAATACCTCCCAGCATAGCCCTATCATATCCTAGGTATTAATTCATTGCAAGTCTCTTCTTTACATCCAGGCTTGTATAAAAATATTTTCTATCATCTATCTATATCCTGAGGATAGAATTAACAATACATTTCTACGTATAGCACCATAATTTCAATTCCACAGTCCCACTGTCATGATTTCATTTTGCAAATTACTTTGACAAAGAGGCTATTTCTGGTTGGTTCATGCCCTTTTGGGAAGATCCTCTGGAGAAGAAAATTAATGGCAAAACCACTCCGGTATTCTTGCCTGGAAAACCGCATGGACAGAGGAGCCTGGTGGGTTACAGTCCATGGGGTTGCAGAGACTGAGCATGATCTTTTACAGAATAAATGCCTAATAAATATTAGTTTTCTTTCTTCTCTCTCCCTTCATTTTTATGCATGTTAAGTACTGTCTCAGTCAACAAAACCCTTTCAAAGATCCTTTGCTAGTCTCACTAAAATTTAAAATACCACAATTTCAAACTCTAAGCAGAGACTCAATAAATATTGGTTTAAATACATATAAAAGATCAGGACCTTAAAAATATTTTTATACTCGCCAAAATGCAGATGCCTTTGCTGCCTGTTGTCAGGCATAAATTACTTTTGAGGGAAAGTGAGGACCCAGCTAGAACAGTGATGGATTTGACAGATAACCTTCAGGTTTTTACATCTCTGAGTGACAGTGAACAAAGGCAAGCAGGCCCTGGAGCTGCATTGGCTAGATTGTACTTTCCAGAGATCCTTGGTGACCACAAACAGGCTTCGGTTTATTTATCCAAGGCTCTTCTTTCAGGGCCAGACTAGAGAAAAAAGGGAGGGTGCTGCCAGATGTGTTAAAGAAGGCAAGTGCCTAGAAAGCCTTGGTTTGGGTTTCAGCTAGTAATTATAAAAGGCTAAGTATAATCTGGGGCACTCTAGTTTCCCTTCCCAGACCACAGAGCCCTGGGGGAAAGGATCCCATAATAAATAAAGGTGCCCTCTCAGTACATGGGGAAGTATTCACAGATTTGCAGAGAATTTGTCATCCAAGAATCCAAATTAGAATTGGGTCAGAGTTGGGGGGGGTGTGTGTGTGTGTGTGTGAGTGTGTATATTCGTGTGTGTGTGTCCTACATAACAATGCGTGATGAAAGCAGAATGGTTGGTAAGTAAAATCCCAAGCTTTGAGGCCTGAGTGATCTGACTCACACTTTGTTCAAGATGGGGTCCTCTTTCCTTTCGGCCAAATATGGAAATTGCTAAACAATGGCCATACGTTTCCTTTCTGTGCTGCGGAGGGACTAAAAGCACAGATAGAACAGATACAAAGAGGAGCCCTCAGGGAGAGAAATCTTCAAAGTATTATTAAATAGAGAGAAGCAATTATCTGGGAGATACAAAGATATCAGATTGGAAGATGGGAAATTATTAAAGAGAAAAGACTTCTTGAGATGTGTGTAATTAAAAGTGAAGAACTCAGTTCAGTTCAGTCACTCCGTTGTGTCCAACTCTTTCTGACCCCATGAACCGCAGCATGCCAGGCCTCCCTGTCCATCACCAACTCCCAAAGTTTACCCAAACTCATTGAGTCGGTGATGCCATTCAATCATCTCATTCTCTGTCATCCCCTTCTCTTGCCCTCAATCTTTCCCAGCATCAGGGTCTTTTCAAATGAGTCAGCTCTTGGCACGAGATGGCCAAAGTATTGGAGTTTCAGCTTTAGCATCAGTCCTTCCAATGAACACCCAGGACTGATCTCCTTTAGGATGGACTGGTTGGATCTCCTTGAAGTCCAAGGGACTCTCAAGAGTCTTCTCCAACACCACAGTTCAAAAGCATCAATTCTTCAGCACTCAGCTTTCTTTATAGTCTAACTCTCACATCCATATATGACTACAGGAAAAACCATAGCCGTGACTAGATGGACTAAATGTATGTAAAAATTTCTATGATGTAATACTACAAAATATTAGCTTTTTTTTTAATATCTAAGAGCTATATGGCTGGCCTTGCATGAAACATTCTATATACCCTTATCATAACTAATCACAGTAGTAATCTTTCAGAGTAGTTATATTCTAATTTTATAGCTGATGAAACTAAAAACACAGAGGGCAAGTGACAGACCCAAGATAATAGCTTGTAAAAACTAACAATCTAGGTTTAATTTGAACAACAGAGAAAAATAGACTTAAAAAAGAAAGAAAAGAACAGAGTTTTAGGGATCTCTAGGACAGTAACAAAGATCTAATAGTCTAACCATAAGTGTCCCAGATAAATAAGAATGTGGGGCTGAAAATTCATTTGAAGAATGACTGAAAACTTCCCAAATTTGGCAAATAAAACCCCACAAATCTGCAGATTAAAAAAGATGAGCTACCTACAAATAAGATAGGCTCAAAGAATTCCTCACCGAGACTTATCACAATTAAACTCCAAAAAAAGACAAATCAAAACTTTTGAGGGACTTCCCTGGAGGTCCAGGGATTAAGAATCCATCTTCCAATGCAGAGGACACAAATTCTATCCCTGGTTGAGAAACTAAGATCCTGCATGCAGCAAGACAACTAAGCCAGTGTGTCACAACCAGAGAAAGCCCCTGTACACCGCAAGGAAGAGCCCATGTGCCACAATGAAGGCTCAGTGCAGCCGAGTAAGTAAATAAATAAAAACGAAGAAAACCTCTGGAAAGTAGCCAGAAAAAAATGATGCTTATATGTAGGGGGACATCAATTCAAATCCATAGATTTTTTTTCATCTGAAGTCACTATGGCAGAAGGGAATGACATTTTTTTTAAATAATTGTCAAAACTGAATCCTATATTCAGTGAGACTGTACTT
The DNA here is from genome assembly GCF_029378745.1 of Bos indicus. Lineage (NCBI taxonomy): Eukaryota > Metazoa > Chordata > Mammalia > Artiodactyla > Bovidae > Bos > Bos indicus. The sequence continues at coordinate 18,242,329 of NC_091773.1, read as the reverse complement.
TAAGTATAAAGTGCAGTGGAGGATGGGGAGGACTACCAGATAACGGAAAACTAAGAGTATTTGTTGCTAGCAGACCCAACAGAAAGAATGGCTAAAGGAAGCTTTCCAAAGAGAAAGAAAAAAATAACTGCTGCTACTGCTAAGTCGCTTCAGTCGTGTCCGACTCTGTGAGACCCCATAGAAGGCAGCCCACCAGGCTCCCCTGTCCCTGGGATTCTCCAGTTAAGAACACTGGAGTGGGTTGCCATTTCCTTCTCCAATGCGTGAAAGAGAAAAGTGAGAGTGAAGTCGCTCAGTCGTGTCCGACTCTTAGCGACCCCATGGACTGCAGCCCACCAGGCTCCTCCGTCCATGGGATTTTCTAGGCGAGAGTACTGGAGTGGGGTGCCATTGCCTTCTCCACTAGATGAGGTCTAAAAGTTCTTCCAGATATAATTCCACAGACTCCAATCGGCAAAAGCACCCTGACTCCAGCGACATCCTAAGGAAATCATAATGTCTTTACCTCGAAAATGAGGACTGGGGAGGTGGTAGTTTTTCAGAGAGGAAGTGTCACCTGGGTCCTTCCTGCACTGGGAGCTGCACTGACAGATCACGGTCCAGCCCGGAGTCGTAATTCACGAAACAGCGAAACTCATTTCCCAGGGTGCGAGTAGTGTGTTGTGGGATAAACTTGCACATCTTCACTCCAAGGAGCTTTGCTGCCGCCTCCTCCATGACAGCACCTGTGCACAGCAGGATCTTTCCCCGGGTCAGGAGCTTGATGGTTTCCGACATTTTCCTAAGACATTCCTCCGAGAGATAGAGGGTATCTGCCCCGACGATGTCAAAGCTGTGTGTAGCGATCCTCTCAGGTAAGTTCACAGGGTTCCTGTAGTCATAGTAGACAAAGTCCTCTCCGTATATGGCAAACCTGTGGTTGTACTGGAAGATGCGGACAGAGACATCGTCTCTGTGCCGCTCTCTCAGCTTCTGGTAGACGCTGGGGGCGCTCACAGAGGTTTTAAACTTTAGGAAGGACAGGAGAAGACATGGATAAAGTAGGGAAAGATAATAAACTACCTTTCGTATTTTGAGCTTCTTAAATCATATTTGGTACTTAAAGCAAAAATTATAACATACAATACAGTGTTCAGTGCATGCAGAGGAAAAAACTAAGACAATTAAATTTTTATGGGATAAAGAGAAAACAAAATAGAAGTAAGATTTTACTACTCTGAAAGTGGTAAAACATCATATAATTTAAAACACTAAATAAATCAAAGTAGAATTCTAAATAATGTTATTGTAACCCAGAGGAGCCCTAAAATACCACTAATTACTTGAAATGCAAGCAGACTAAATGGACCAATAAAAAGACAGAGGTTGGCAGAGTGTATAAAACAAAACAGGCCCAATATTCTGTAATAATCTAAATGGGAGAAGAATTTGAAAAAGAATAGATACATGTAGATGCATAACTCAATCACTTTGTTGCACACCTAAAACTAATACAACATTGTTAATCAACTATTCCTCAATATAAAATATAAAATAAAAGTGAAAAAAGATTCTCAATCCATGAAACAAAAAATAAGCAAAAATCCATAATCCAACTATTATGAACTGAACGTTTGTGGCTCCCCCCAACAAATTCATATATTTGACACTCTACCATCCCCCTCAATGTGATAGTATTAGGAAGTGGGGTCTCTGAAGGATAATTACATTTAGTTGAGGTTGTGAGGGTAGACCCCCAAGCTAGGATTAGTGCCCTTAAAAGAAAAGAGACACTAGAGCATGAGGGTACAGAGAGAAAGCATCCATTGGCAAGCCAGAAAGCAGGCCATCACCAAGAACCAAACTTGAGGGCTCCTTAATTTTAGATTTCCCAGCCTTCAGACCTAAGGGAAAGAAATATCTGTTTTAGCCAACTGGTCTAAGGTATTCTATTAAAGCAGCCTAAGCCAAGACATGAACAATATTCTGTCTTGGCTTCCCTGTTGACTCAGTGGTAAAGAAGTCTGCCTGCTAATGCAGACTTGAGTTCCATCCCTGGGTCAGGAAGACTCCCTGGAGAAGGAAATAGCCACCCATTACAGTGTTCTTGCCTGGGAAATCCCATGGACAGAGGACCCTGGCGGCTACAGTTCATGGGGTTGCAAAAGAGTCAGACATGACTGAGTGACTAATCAGCAACAATACATTCTGTCTATGAGAAATCACTTCAAATTTAACATGAGTAAGTAGGAATCAAAAAAATGGAAAAAGGTCTATTACATAAACATTAAAAACATCTGACATGACTATTGATATCAGATAAAGCAGACTTATAGAGTGAAGACAATTAGTAGGGACAAAGAAAGACATTATATAATGATGCATCTTAAATCCTGACTTCAAGCAAGAAATCGTCTTATATTTATAGGGGTAATATATATAAAATAAAATGTATAGGACTTTTGCTTTAGTATACACAAAAGAAGGGGGTTTCCCAGGTGGCTTAGTGGTGGAAAACCTGCCTGCCAATGCAGAATGCTCAGTTTCAGTGCTTGGGTCAGAAAGATCCCCTAGAGAAGGAAATGGCAGCCAACTCCAGTATTCTTGCCTGGGAAATCCCATGGACAGAGGAGTTTGACAGGCTACAGTTTATGGGGTCAAAAAGAGTCAGACACAACTTAACAATAGACCATGAGCATGAGAGAAGAAGGGTATACAGTTTATCACAGGGCTCTTTATACAATCTGGAGCCTTTCACTAATATTAATATTATTATCATTTTTTTCTGACTAACCAATTACAAAACAAGCAAAAAATCATCAAAGTAGAAGAGTAATCCAAAGATTAGAGTCAGGACAGTTTTCAGCATGTTGGCAAACAGAGATAAAGCCTGTATGGCAGGAAGGAACTTATTTGAATGAAGAGCAGGAGATGAGTTTAGAGAGACAGGCTGAGGTCAGATCATATAGGTCCTTACAGGCTACAGCAAGGAGTTAGGTGTTTTATTATAAAGGCAATATGAAGTCACAAGAATATTTTAAATAGAATACTGATATGGTTACAGTTTTGTGATTCTATAGTTGTTGGGAAGAAGGAGAGTTTGCATATAGCTTAGAGCATAGTGAGTTTGAGATAAATGTGGAATGTCTAAGTAGAGATGTCCAGTTAAAAAAAAATAGATCAGGAACAAAAATGGCAGTTATGGGCTTGCCTGGCTGTCCAGTGGTTAAGAATCTGCCTGCCAATGCAGGGACACTGGTTCGACCCCTGGTCTGGGAAGATCCAGTGTGCCGCAGGGCAACTAAGCCTGTGAGCTTAGCAACTACTGAGCCTGTGCTCTAGAGCCCACAAGCAGCAACTACTGAAGCTTGCAGGTCTAGAGCCTGTAATCCACCACAGGAGACGACGCTGCAGTGAGAAGCCCTGGCATCGCGACTAGAGAGTAGCCCCCACCCGCCGCAACTAGGGAAAGCCTGAATGCAGCAGGGAAGAACCAGCCAGCCAAAAATATATAACTTAATTTAAAAAAACCTTTAAAAAAATGGCAGCTATAACATGTGAGTCATTGGCACAGAGTTGGTGCCCAGGGCAGTGAAATGAACCAAAGAAGTCTTTCGAAGGAGACAAAAACTTCAAGAAGAAAACCCCAGCGAATGCCATTATAGAAAGTGAGAGTGAGAAAGGAGCTAAAGGGGATTCCCAATTGTATACCTCTTAACATCTAGATTTATTTCTAGACTGAGCATCTGCTCAATAATCTTATATCTTTCCTATCCTGATAGAGTGGATTAGATATTCAATTTAACATAGGTTTCTGAAATACTTCCTCATATAAAAAGTAGTTCTTGTGATATTGCAGAGAAGGGACTAGGATTTAAATCTTCCAGGGTTGTTTGATTTGCATTCTTATGTAGCTGAAACAATAAACTACCCAAAGCTCATTTAATATGGATGTCCATACTTTCCCATGTCTGATTGATAGCAGTCTTAATATTATCTTCAAATCTTAATTATCAACTTGAATGTCTAAAATTGTTCTCCTTGAAGGGCTTATTATACCTGAGATTTTTGAGCCAATAAACTATAAATTTGATGAGATTCCAAATTGTTGTTGGTGGTGTCTGACTCTTTGCGACTCCATGGACTGCAGGACTCAAGACCACAAGATTCTAAATTACCTGCTCTGAATTTCTTCCCAGTGTCACCACAAAATCAACCACAGAAAGGATACATTTTAATAGCCCTTTTCATTCTTATCTTGTTTTCAAATCATCACATGTCCCTTAAGTTTAGGACTTTACTAAGGGAGGGAGACTATTCCTCTTCTTCTTTCTGTTTCCACTGTCCCTCTCTTGTTCACCACATTGATCACAATTTTGAACTTAGATCCACTATCTAACATTAAAGAAGTCTAAAAGTTTAGAATATAAAAGTGTAAAGATTAAAAGAAAGTGAAACCAATAGACTCAGCAAAAGTTTTCCTATTTGGGGATTGGATTAGTATATTTAATGCTGCCGCTGCTGCTGCTAAATTGCTTCAGTCGTGTCCGACTCTTAGCGACCCCATGGACTATAGCCCACCAGGCTCCTCCATCCGTGGGATTTTCCAGGCAAGAGTGCTGGAGTGGGGTGCCATTGCCTTCTCCGAGTATATTTAATGAGCAAATATTTAATTTGAAGTTTCTCTTAAAGAGAGGTCGACTTGAATATTGAGCTGGTACAAAGGCTGTCAATAAGGTTCTCTAAACTGAATGAGAAAAGCTTTGGCTTATAGATAAGTATGTTTGTAGCAGGAGGCTCTTGAATTTGGCAACAGAAAGGTGACTCAACAGGTCAGAGCCCACCACGAAGAGTAAATAAAAACCTGCAAGAAAATAGAAAGGCAGCAACACATATTTCAGACCACAGAGTTTCTGCCTCTTACCTCTTCCCACAGTTTACTTCTTTGGGTAGGTTTAATTGTAGAACAGTTAGTTTTTTTTTAGTACAGTTAGATTTCTTTTAGTAATCCTTAAAATCAAAAGTAGATAATTTTAAAGTCTTTTCTAAGATAAAGAAAGATGACAAGAAACAAGCCAGAAAGTTCAGACAGGCCCACATTTCCTTGTTCTTTTCTGCGTTGAAGGTGTATTAGAAAAGATTTGGATTTTAGCTCTAGTTACGTGGTCCTTAAAGTGGAATCTCATTTTATTCATTTGTATCATAGGAGACAACTTGTACTGTGTAAGATTTCAGATCATTAACTTAAAGCAGCTGGTACCTAAAAAGTAGGTAAAACTAACTATAATCATTGTCTATCTCTAAGTTTTACCAGTACCGAGAATACCGAGAATAGCTATATATTTCTAGATCTTACCGAAAGAATTTCATTACCAAGTTTTCCAAACTGAAATTCTTTTAAAGAAGAGGAGGAAAGAGCAGTGCTCTGGGACCTGGGAGTCATGGCTTTATACCTCTTATGCAATGAACTTGGATAGAATCTCTCTACTCTGGACTCCAGTTTCATTAGATATAAAACGTGTTTATTTGCAAACACATTTGCTGCTATTGCTGCTGTTCAGAAGCTAAGTCGTGTCTCTTTTGCCACCCCATGGTCTGCAGCCCACCAGGCTCCTCTGTCCATGGGATTTCCCAGGCAATAACACTGGAATGAGTTGCCATTTCCTCCTCCAGGGGATCTTCCTAATTCAGAGATCAAAGTGCGACTTCTGTGTCTTCTGCATTGGCAGGTGGATCCGTCACCACTGCACCACCTGGGAAGCCCACAAATGCATGTCAGTTCAGTTCAGGTCAGTCGCTCAGTCGTGTCCGACTCTGTGACCCCATGAATCGCAGCACGCCAGGCCTCCCTGTCCATCACCAACTCCCGGAGTTGGACACGACTGATGGACAGTCACAACTGAGTGACTGAACTGTACCTAACTGAACTGAACCTTATGCAGTAAGTACTATTACTATTATACTCATATTTTTCAGAAAAGAAACTGAGTCACCGAGAGGTTAAACAATTATCCTAATATCACCACATATGATAAACTGCAGCAGGAGGATTCACATGTGGCATTGTAGTGCCCCATACTGGTCCCTAACCATCAGGCACACCGTATGTTATGTAATGGGTACATTTGACCACCTCCACTGCAGAGATTTTTGGAAAAGAAGTTAGGACTCTTAAAATAAGTCTTTATGGGTAGAAAGAAAGAAAAGGGGCTCAAAACAGTGATTTAGTACTGGCGATGTCTACTCAAGTTCCCCAAGTATCTGGCAGTCTGGAGTAATTTCAAAGTTTGTGCCTATGGAACAAAAAAGTGTAGCTTGAGCACAGTGGGAATGCCTTGCGCATTTTGCATTTTTTCCATACCCCAGTCCTATCTGTGCTTTGTGTGTGTGTGTGCTCAGTCGCTCAGTCCTGTCCAGCTCTTTTGCACCCCCATGGACTGTAGCCCACCTGGCTCCTCTGTCCATGGGATTTCCCGGGCAGGAATACTGGAGTGGGTTGCCATTTCCTTCTCCAGGGGGTCTTTTCCACCCCTGGAGTACAGGGATTGAACCCAAGTAACCTGCGTAGCAAGGTGTACTCTTAACACTGAACCACCTGGGAAGTCCCCTAGAATTTTGATTTTAAAGCATGATATTACTGCCATTTGTGTGCTAACTTCAACTTCTACAGAATCAAAGTTTGAATGCGTAGCTGAGCACTCATGGTGGTTGGGCCATCTTTCCTTTATTCTTTAATGAGTCCAGTGCACACTGATCTCTTTTCTCTCTCTGCTCAAGCTTCTACTCTTTGGCAATTCATCACATATTGTCTTGCAACATCTTTGGAATCTCTGTCTGGTGTTATTTAACTCATATTGTTATTAAATTCTTGAATATGTGTTTCTATTCCTCCAACTAGGCTCTAAGTTCCTTGAGGTTAAGGAGAGTATTTTATAATAACTGGCCATCATTATCATTTGCATGCAAATTACAGCATAAAAAGTTATTCAACATGCATCTTCATATTCCTTTATATACCAGTTCTATGAGAAAGCAAGTCACTTTCTACAGGTGAGGAAATGGAGGTCAGAGAAATGACTTACTTGTTCCAACATTGTCACATTTTATAAAAAAGGTTTTTAAAGTAACATTTATTTCTTAAAAGTTAACATGTGCACAATGGGAAACCAAAAAACACAAGAAGCAAAACACAAAGTCATCCATGATCACAAGCAGTTTACCGCTTGATCTGTCCTTCTTGGTCTCACTTGTGTATTTACACAACTAAGCATCCATTTGTATGTAATTAAGATCATATGGTTATGCATCACGCTTTTTCACACGTCATGAATATTTACTATTGCAAAGTCCCAAAGCTATGAGTATTTTGATGACCATCAGTTTTAAGAGTAAAAGCAGGTCTTTGAATTTCTTTTTTAAAGTTTTCAGTTTTTAACTTTCCCCATAACACCAAGCTACCTTTTACATGTTTTCATCATGCCTAGCACAGGGTCTTGTACACAACAGATACTTGAGAATTATTTGTGGGTTGATTTTAGATTTCAAAGGAAATTAAAGGAAGAATCATCAGGATCTGGAGCTGCATGGCAAACATCTGTAGGAAAAGTAAATAAATGAACTCACTGCCTGGCTTCTTCCAAACTGACAGTGTTTGGTGTTGAGGAAGCAAGTTATTTGGCTGAGTTGACTGAGATTTTCCTTTTTTAAATAATATTTATGGCTTTAAGGATAGAATACAGCTCACATCTTGCAAAAACTGGAGAGCACGTGTGTGTGAATTAAAGTCAGTTTTCTCAAGGTTCTGTTTTTTTCAGAACCACGTCTGTCTCTGTGATTATTGTAAAATGAGTAAAGAGCTCTGCTTAGCTTTCAGCTCATGGCCAGTGAGGAAAGAGCTTGGAGCCTGGCTGGGAAGTCAGAAACACGTGGTGGCTCAGGATCCTGGGCAAAACAGGGTAACAATAATAGTCATTTTTCATCTTCTAGTCCTTGGTGTCTAGAGGCCATTGGGGAATTTAACAAAATATACATAAAGCCCAATTCTGAAAACAAAGTCACACATCCCCCAGCCTTAACCAAGCAGGGCCTTAGGGAAAATGATAATAAACGTTTTCCTTCCTTGCCACCAACGTTACAGACCATCAGCAGTGACGCTGAGAACAAAGAAGTCAGGGGTTATGGGAAGGGGAAAGAGTGGAACTAGAGGGGAGCTCAAGAAGAAAATAAAGGCGCATGGCTGCTTGAGAAGTTGCTTCTAGACATAGATAGAAAATGAATTTGATGTGAAATGCCAGCCACCCCCTCACATACATGCACACACATACACACACACACACACCCCATCACCAATGATGAGAAGATAACTCTGAGTGATAAGTTAGGCACATCAACGTGGGAGAGGAGGAAATTGTCTGTTATGGTCATAGGAACACATAGCTGACTTGCTTAAGAAGTGATATAATGAACCTAAAACTGCTCTAAAAAGTAATGTTTATTCATTTTTTTAAAAAGTGAAAAAACAGAAATTGCAGTACGCTGCCAGTCCTATGAGTAACTTGCACTAAGAACAATATATAATAAATAAACCTGAGGGAAATATCATTTTTTTCTTAAAAAAAAAGAAGTAATAGAACACATGTCAACAATTGAAAGATGCGTGCAAGATATTACCTAAAAATCAGGTTGTAATCAACACACACATTTTGTTTCACTTTTGATACAAATGTATTTTATGTACTTGGGTATAAATACATGCAAGTTAGGAATGCATTAAAATATGAAAAACTATTTTTTCAATATTTGATGCTTGAGAATACAGGTCTTTTAATATTCCTCTCCATGCTTCTCTGAATTTGATATTAGAATTCATCCTATTTTCATTTATGTTTAGCTAACAATCTGCCTGCAATGAGGGAGACCCAGGTTCGATCCCTAGGTCAGGAAGATTTCCTAGAGAAGGGAATGACTACTCACTCCAGTATTCTTGCCTGAAGAATCCCATGGACAGAGGAGCCTGGCGGGCTACAGTCCATGGGGTTGCAAAGAGTCGGACATGATTCAGTGACTAACCCTTTCGCTTCCACTTTCATCCTCGTTTAGTTGTATGACAGGTAACTCATGTAAATTCCCTCTCATAATCCACGGAAGGTGTTGGGCTCACACTTCATGTTAGTTGTCTCCCTCACTGCCTTTAACGTACGTGTTGATAGATGGATGGCAGCCTCAGAAAACTAGTCACCCAAGAACTTAGGTGCCACTGTAGTAGTGCAAGCGGTAAGTCTCTCAGTCATGTCCGACTCTTTGGGACGCCCTGGAATGTAGCCCGCCAGGCTCCTCTGTCCATAGAATTTTCCAGGCAAGAATATTAGAGTGGGTAGCCATTCCCTTCCCCAGGGGATCTTCCAAACCCAGGGATCGAACGCCAATCTCCTGCTTTGTAGGCAGATTCTTTACCATCTGAGCCACAGGGAAGCCTGAGGTGCCACTTGGGTGAGCAAATTCATGGCTGCTGAAATAAGCCATGTGGTTGCATGGGTTGGGAATAATACCCAACAGTAGCTATCCTGAGTTCAGGATAAAGTGTCTGAATTCCTTTATCTCATTTCCTCAAGGTAATAAACTGAGAATATCAATCAGCCTTTAGAGGTCCTGTGAAAATAAAACAGGTTTCCCTTCGTAAGAGACTCCTCCAGTCTTCAGTAACTGACTCTGTAACAAGACTGTTGTCTCTCTGTAAGTTTTGCAATAAGAGAGGGGGAGAGTTTTGCTGGAGAGTGGGAAAGCTTCTAAGAGACAACTGGAAAATTCAAAAATAAACACCAAATTAGTGTAAAAGTCCTATGAACATCCTGTAACTGAAAAACTTGTGACATTTATCCAGATCAAAACAGGAATGCCTAGGATTTCTTTCATAAAATCCAAAGGGTTCAGGAAGGCTTGCTGCTGCCGCTGCTAAGTCACTTCAGTAATGTCCGACTCTGTGAGACCCCATAGACAGCAGCCCACCAGGCTCCCCCGTCCCTGGGATTCTCCAGGCAAGAACACTGGAGTGGATTGCCATTTCAGGAAGGCTTGAGGATTCCTTAAATTTCTGGAAAAATCAAAGGATCTAAGAAGAATGGGGCAAACTACTATATATTACATTTCTAATAACAAATGTTTCTTTGTGTAGGATCTACGAATGATATTGAGTTGTTCTTCTTTTGGGATCCGTAGGATGTAGAGATTGTTCAGTTCAGTGCAGTTTCAGGTCAGTCGCTCAGTCATGTCCTACTCTTTGCGACCCCATGGACTGCAGCACACCAGACCTTCCTGTCCAATACCAACTCCCGGAGTTTACTCAGACGCATGTCCATTGAGTTGGTGATGCCATCCAACCATCTCATCCTCTGTTGTCCCCGTCTCCTCCTGCCCTCCATCTTTCCCAGCATCAGGGTCTTTCTGACTCTTCACATGAGGTGGCCAAAGTATTGGAGTTTCAGCTTCAACATCATTCTTTCCAATGAATATTCAGAACTGATTTCCTTTAGGATGGACTGGTTGGATCTCCTTGCAGTCCAAGGGACTCTCAAGAGTCTTCTCCAACACTACAGTTCAAATGCATCAATTCTTCAGTGCTAAGCTTTTTTTATAGTTCAACTCTCACATCCATACATGACTACTGGAAAAACCATAGCCTTGACTAGACAGACATTTGTTAGCAAAGTAATGTCTTTGCTTTTTAATATGTTGTCTAGGTTGATCATAACTTTTCTCATGAAAAGTTTGAGATTGTAGGGTTCCATAATTGCTTTAGGTTGCCTGTTGGAGAATAAGTAATAAATGATATGTACTTTCCTTCCTTTGAATAAATTTCCCTCTGATGCAGAATGACTAGCTGGCCTCTGAATGCACAGAATTTCCTAGGTTGTTGCATTGGAGCCAAGTCCAAATGAGCCGTGTCATCACCAGGAAGTAAAGAAAAACAAACTCTTTGTGCCAAGGACTTTTCAAATACCATGGAGGCTGAGGCCATGTGGTTTGGACAGCACAGATGAGGGGAAGTGAGACTCATGAGTGTCAAAGGAAGTCCAAGTTGCACAGAATCTCCACCTACTTTTTTTTTTTTTTCCTGCTACACTGCACTGCATGTGGAATCTTAGTTCCCTGATCAGGGATCAAACTCATCTTCCCTGCATTGGAAGCACAAGTCTTAAACACTGGACTACCAGGGAAATCTCTTCCACCCACGTTATTCAACATAGAACCTGCAGTTCAGCCACTTTAGGAAACCTGTGATACACAAAAGATATTAAAATTATTCTCATTGTTAGGATTTTAAAGAAGGTCATTGCTGGTTTACATTTCTGGGAAGAATACCAAGGTGAAATGGCAAAAAATGAGGCAGAATCTAGCATCAAAAATGCCAACTACTAGTCTCTCACCTTTTGCTTTCTTTGCTTCCTGACCTCCTTTTTTTCCATGGGGTAGGTAGGATACACGACTATTGGCATTATCATTTTAGAAGCCCTAGTAGAAAGTCAGAACATAATTTCACCGGCATCTATATCAGTCTCTGAGAAGGAGAATTACCAGCCCGAAATAGCCCAGTTCTCCTTGCTTTGGAACAATTTTTGTTGTCAGGTCCATCTGATGCTATAATTGCGCCAAGTCTGGGCCATGAACATGCAGGAAAAAATGAATGTGAAGTAGGCAGACTAAAAATGGAAATCAGCAGCTACTACAGATTACTATATTCTATGAGATTTCCAAAATTACAATTAAAAAACAGTCTAGACACTATACAGAATGTGATTTTAACACAATATTGTGCTAAATATTTTTATATATATATATATATATATACTGGCTTGTGTGCTCATTCGTGTCTGACTTTTTGTGACTTTATGGACTGTAGCCCACTAGGCTCCTCTGACCATGGGATTCTTCAGGCAAGAATACTGGAGTGAGTTGTCATGCCCTCCTCCAGGGGATCTTCCCGACCCAGGGGTCAAACCCCTGTCTCTTGCATCTCCTGCACTGAAAGCAGATTCTTTACCCACTGAGCCACCTGGGAAGCCCCTTATATATATATAGATATACATTTTATTTTAATAAATACAGACACACAAAATTCCTACAAATGAACACTTATATATTAAGTATTTATTAGTAGTCAAAATTGTGTAAAGATGTTGAAATAAGGTCATTTGTAAAGTAGCAAGTTGGCCATCTGTAAAGGTATTCAAACAGAAGCTGGGCCTTAAGTCCACAATCATGTTTGAAAAATATTTTTCAACTGTATCTAGTTTAGCCTTCTGAGATATGGAGAAGACACTCGAGATTTGTACAGCATGGCAAAAAGAGAAACCTGTCCTTCCCTGAAATTCAACCAGAGCATTTCTACTTCGTCTGTTTTACATACTGGAGCCCCATACAAGGTTTTAAGAGTGGTTTGTCAACTAAAAATTAAAAACTCTAAATCTACAATAATAACTGTCTAGAGATGTTTCTTAGATAGCAGGTAAGACAGCTTTAAACTCTGAGATGTTCTACAACCATGTGTATAGAAAGAGATCAATAAAACTCATTAAAGTTCATTTTAAAGATTAAGTTCTATGATTTTACAAACCTTTTGGGGTGAGGTGCTTCAGCCCTGGGGCACTCGAAAGTACTAACACTCATTTCAGAGCCTGGCTAGGTTTGGTGGTGGTGGTTTAGTCACTAAGTTGTGTCCAACTCTTGCGACCTCATGGACTATAGCCTGCCAGGCTCCTCTATCCATGGGATTCTCCAGGCAAGAATACTGGAGTGGGTTGCCATTTCCTTCTTCAGGGAATCTTCCCAACTCAGGAATTGAACCTGGGTCTCCTGCACTGCAGGCAGATTCTTTACCGACTGAGCTGTGATGGAAGCCCTGGGTTTGCGATTTTAGCAAATGAAGCTACTGCGTGAGGTCTTCCTGCATTGAGTTCTCATGAAGCTTTAAAGAAGCCTCCATTAATAAGTATTTTTTTCACATGTTGTGGATCCACATCCTAACTCAAATCAAACTGTTATATTTAACCATTTCCATTATCTGTTTTCTAAAGAAAACAGGGGAGACATTTCCCTGTTAATCTAGTGGTTAGAACTCTGTGCTTCCAACTGCAGGGGGCACGGGTTCCATCCCTGGTCAGAGTACTAGGAATCCACACGTCTCAGCTCAGCAAGAAGAAAATAATAAATAAATCAAATAATCTTGAAAAAGGAGAAAGCATGGGAAAGAAGATATGTTTTTCTCATGTATTTCCAACCCGTGATTCATGATCTTTATTATCTCATCTAGGAAACATGCAAAATAGAGACTTCAGGTATGCATTTTACAGATGAAGAGACTGAGTTAACTAAGTTGACTGAAATTCCACTGATAGTTACATCTCCTATGGTTTAGGTTATTCACTGCTCTTATTTTAAAAAGCAGATTGGACTTTAGAGCTAGAGGCAGAAGCATGAGGATAGAAAAGTAAAATGATTCAGGCAGTCAGGTAGATCCGGGATGCTGAAATCCATATCTCAAGGATGGTGGAGAAAGGAAACCTGGTCCAATTCCATTCACACATTCAACTAAAATGTATCAGTGCCTTCTCTGTATCAGACCTTTGCTAAAGGCCATTGTACAAATATGGATAAGATGGCCTTTTGTTTCCAGTAAATGATCATCTATTGGGGGCAAGATGCTAAATATAAAAATAGATACTGCTTCATCATATTCAAGTTCTTTGTGGGGATATCATAGGGCATAAAAGACAGTTTTTATAAAAAGGACCTTGAAGGGCATGCAAATAAATGTATTTATATACATATACTTATATATGTATATATATACACATATAAGTGAATATCTTAATATTTCAAAAGGCACAGTGCAGTAATGTGAAAAAGAATTATAAATAAAATGCTCTAAGAGCATAGAGGAGAAACAGACTTTTTCTCCTGGCAGGTCTGTGGAAAATTCTTAGAAGCAGCAGTGTAGCCAGCCAACCTGGAAGGAGGAATGGGATTTTTCTGCCTCGTTTAAGTATGATTCTACTAGTAGGAATTTGTGATACTCTGCCAGCTCAGTATGAATGATACTTGATATTTCTCAGCAGTTGGGTCAGTAATATCATCTCTATATGGACTCTGCTAGCTTGTAGACTTGGACATCTGTAGAGCACTTGAAAATGATGGTATTGCAGATTATTCGTGTATCTATTAAGACTCTGCTGCCAGGCATCTTGATTGCTTTTCTCATGGAAAATGTTTTGTTTTCTTTGATTTTTTTTTTATAAAAGTATAGTAGATTTACAATACTGTGTAGTTCCAAATGTACAGCAAAGTGATTCAGTTTTGTATTTATATATATTTCAAATTATTTTGCATTATAGGTTATTGCAAGATATTGAATATAGTTCCCTGTCTCCTACAGCACTGGAGGAATGTAAATTGGTGTAGCCACTATGGAAAACAGTATGGAAGTTCCTAAAAAAAAAAAAAAAAGAACCACCTAGAAATAGAGTTGCCATATAAACCAGAAATCCCATTCTCGGGTATATATCAGGAGAAAACTCTAATTTGAAAAGATACATGCACCCCAGTGTTCTTGGCAGCACTATTTACAATAGCCAAGAAGTGGAATCAACCTAAATGTTCATCCACAGACAAATAGATAAAGAAGATATGGTACATATACACAATGGAATATTTAGTTTAGTTGCTCAGTCATGTCTGCCTCTTTGCAACCTCATGAACTGCAGCATGACAGGCCTCCCTGCCCATCACCAACTCCCAGAGTCCACCCAAACCCATATCCGTCGAGTCAGTGATGTCATCCAACCATCTCATTCCTTGTCGTCCCCCTCTCCTCCTGCCGTCAATCTTTCCCAGTATCAGGCTCTTTTCCAATGAGTCAGCTCTTTGCATCAGGTGGCCAAAGTATTGGAGTTTCAGCTTCAACATCAGTCCTTCCAATGAACATGCAGGACTGATCTCCCTTAGTATGGACTGCTGGATCTCCTTGCAGTCCAAGGGACTCTCAAGAGTCTTCCCCAGCACCGCAGTTCAAAAGCATCAATTCTTCAGTGCTCAGCTTTCTTTATAGTCCAACTCTCACATCCATACATGAACATTGGAAAAACCAGAGGCTCGACTAGACGGACCTTTGTTGACAAAGTAATGTCTCTGTTTTTTAATATGATATCTAGGTTGGTCATAACTTTCCTTCCAAGGAGTAAGCGTCTTTTAATTTCATGGCTGCAATCACCATCTGCAGTGATTTTGGAGCCCAGAAAAATAAAGCCAGCCACTGTTTCCACTGTTTCCCCGTCTTTCTGCCATGAAGAGATGGGACCGGATGCCATGATCTTATTACTCAGCCATAAAAAGAATGAAATAATGCCATTTGCAGTAACATGGATGCACCTGGAGATTATCATACTAAATGAAGTAAATCAAACAAAGACAAATATCATATGATATTGCTTATATCATATGCTTACATCACTTACAAAACAAACAGATTCACAGACTTAGAGAACCATCTTCTGGTTACCAGGGCATAATTGAAGGAGATAGATTGGAAGTTTTGGATTGACATATACACACTACTATATCTAAAATAGATAGCCAACAAGGACCTGCTGTGTAACACAAGGAACTCTGCTCAATATTCTGTAATGACCTAAATAGGAAAATAATTTGAAAAAGAATAGATACATGTGTATGTATAACTGAATCACTTTGCTATACACCAGAAACTAATACAACATTGTAAATCAACTATACTTCAGTAAACGAATATAGTTGATTATAATTTGTTTTTTTGTATACGTATGATTGCAAGATTATGTGTACAGAACAGATCAGATCAGTCACTCAGTTATGTCCGACTCTTTGCGACCCCATGAATCACAGCACGCCAGGCCTCCCTGTCCATCACCAACTCCTGGAGTTCACTCAGACTCACGTCCATCGAGTCAGTGATGCCATCCACCCATCTCATCCTCTGTTGTCCCCTTCTCCTCTTGCCCCCAAACCCTCCCAGCATCAGAGTCTTTTCCAATGAGTCAACTCTTCACATGAAGTGGCCAAAGTACTGGAGTTTCAGCTTTAGCATCATTTCTTCCAAAGAAATCCCAGGGCTGATCTACTTCAGAATGGACTGGTTGGATCTCCTTGCAGTCCAAGGGACTCTCAAGAGTCTTCTCCAACACCACAGTTCAAAAGCATCAAGTCTTCGGTGCTCAGCCTTCTTCACAGTCCAACTCTCATATCCATACATGACCACTGGAAAAACCATAGCCTTGACTAGACGGACCTTTGTTGACAAAGTAATGTCTCTGCTTTTGAATATGCTATCTAGGTTGGTCATAACTTTCCTTCCAAGGAGTAAGCGTCTTTTAATTTCATGGCTGCAGTCATCATCTGCAGTGATTTTGGAGCCCAGAAAAATAAAGTCTGACACTGTTTCCACTGTTTTCCCATCTATTTCCCATGAAGTGATAGGACCAGATGCCATGATCTTTGTTTTCTGAATGTTGAGCTTTAAGCCAACTTTTTCACTCTCCTCTTTCACTTTCATCAAGAGGCTTTTGAGTTCCTCTTCACTTTCTGCCATAAGGGTGGTGTCATATGCATATGCATATCTGAGGTTATTGATATTTCTCCCGGCAATCTTGATTCCAGCGTGTGCTTCTTCCAGCCCAGCGTTTCTCATGATGTACTCTGCATATAAGTTAAATAAACAGGGTGACAATATACAGCCTTGACGAACTCCTTTTCCTATTTGGAACCAGTCTTTTGTTCCATATCCAGTTCTAACTGTTGCTTCCTGACCTGCAGGCAAATTTCTCAAGAGGCAGATCAGGTGGTCTGGTATTCCCATCTCTTTCAGAATTTCCACAGTTTATTGTGATCCACACAGTCCAAGGCTTTGGCATAGTCAATAAAGCAGAAATAGATGCTTTTCTGGAACTCTCTTGCTTTTTCCATGATCCAGTGGGTGTTGGCCATTTGATCTCTGGTTCCTCTGCCTTTTCTAAAACCAGCTTGAACATCAGAAAGTTCACGGTTCACATATTGCTGAAGCCTGGCTTGGAGAATTTTGAGCATTACTTTACTAGCGTGTGAGATGAGTGCAATTGTGTGGTAGTTTGAGCATTCTTTGGCATTACCTTTCCTTGGGATTGGAATGAAAACTGACCTTTTCCAGTCCTGTGGCCACTGCTGAGTTTTCCAAATTTGCTGGCATATTGAGTGCAGCACTTTCACAGCATCATCTTTCAGGATTTGGAATAGCTCCACTGGAACTCCATCACCTCCACTAGCTTTGTTCGTAGTGATGCTTTCTAAGGCCCACTTGACTTCACATTCCAGGATGTCTGGCTCTAGGTCAGTGATCACACCATCGTGATTATCTGGGTCATGAAGATCTTTTTGTACAGTTCTTCTGTGTATTCTTGCCACCTCTTCTTAATATCTTCTGCTTCTGTTAGGTCCATGCCATTTCAGTCCTTTATTGAGCCCATCTTTGCATGAAATGTTCCTTTGTTATCTCTGATTTTCTTGAAGAGATCTCTAGTCTTTCCCATTCTGTTGTTTTCCTCTATTTCTTTGCATTGATTGCTGAGGAAGGCTTTCTTATCTCTTCTTGCTATTCTTTGGAACTCTGCATTCAGATGTTTATATCTTTCCTTTTCTCCTTTGCTTTTTGCTTCTCTTCTTTTTTTTTTTTTTTTTGCTTCTCTTCTTTTCACAGCTTTTGTAAGGCCTCCCCAGACAGCCATTTTGCTTTTTTGCATTTCTTTTCCATGAGGATGGTCTTGATCCCTGTCTCCTATACAATGTCATGAACCTCAGTCCATAGTTCATCAGGCACTCTATCTATCAGATCTAGGCCCTTAAATCTATTTCTCACTTCCACTGTATAATCACAAGGGATTCGATTTAGGTCATACCTGAATGGTCTAGTGGTTTTCCCTACTTTCTTCAATTTAAGTCTGAATTTGGCAATAAGGAGTTCATGTTCTGAGCCACAGTCAGCTCCTGGTCTTGTTTTTGCTGACTATGTAGAGCTTCTCCATCTTTGGCTGCAAAGAATATAATCAATCTGATTTCGGTGTTGACCATCTGGTGATGTCCATGTATAGAGTCACACATATATAATTATGAATATAAATATATATATAAATGTATATAACTGAATTTTTTCCTGTTCCTTGTTGCTATAAGTTGAAACCAGCAAGTTTTCCCATTAACTTTACTCCAGGTATGTTCTTGTGACTGGTAAATTGAGTCTCTTGATTTAAGAAAGCCTTTTTTTGTCATGCATGCTGATTTTTATGATGTAAATATTCCTATTGTAGTTGATTTCTGGCTTTCATCTTGACGTCCTTGAACACAAACTTCAGATAAGATGTGCACTTGATAGATGGTACAGCTGGCTCCAGCATACTACCAAATGGCTCTGAATAGTACTGAGATTTATAAACAAGAAGGAAGGAAGCCAACTTAAAAAAAAATCACATCAACCTAAGGAAGAAATTAGAATCAAAATTATGACCACAAGTACCAGAAGCATGGGTGGCATTAGTGGTAAAGATTGGCAGGTCTCCTGCCTGCCAGTGCAGGAGATGTAGAGATGTGGGTTCGATCCCTGAGTCCAGAAGATCCCCTGGAGGAAGGCAAGGCAGCTCACTCTAGTATTCTTGCCTAGAGAATTCCATGGATAGAGGAGCCTGACGGGCTACAGTCCATGGGGTCACACAGAGTCAGGCATGACTGAAATGACTTAGCACACATACACACCAGAAACATGAAAATACATTTCAAAAAGAAAAACTTTTGACTTCCCTGCTTAAACTATGGTTACTTACTAGTGATCTTAGGCTAAAGCTCAACATCTTCACCAAGGCCTACACGTGTCTGTATCACCTGTCATCTGACCCTCTTCCTTATCGGCTTCCCTTAGCTTCTTGCAGTTTTACAAACATAGAATCTATTCTTTCCCACCATAACCTCCACAGGAGCTGCTCCTCCTGTCTAGAATTTTTGCTTGTTCTCCTCTCTGCCCTTCAGTTATCCAATAGCTCATATCCATTCTGAGGTTTCAGATAGAATGTCTCTCCCTATAGAGAAGATCTCTGAACCGCCCTCTCTCCAGTAGATCATGTCTCTTGTTATATCCTCTCCTAGGATACTCCTAAGTTTTTCTAAGAGCACTTACAGCGACTCTAACTACACAGTTAGTTGTGAATCTGTCTTCCCTTCTGCAATGTGCATTGATCGTGTCTGTGTCTGTCTTGCTTACTGTCAAATCTCCAGCACTCAGCACAGTGCCTAGCCTATTAATTCCATTAATAACTGATGGAGGAATGAGTGAAAATGCAGGAGTTCGTGAAAGTCTCAAAAACGATCAGTAGAGAGTTTCTAACAACTGGAATGATTCACTTCCATCACAACTTTTCCTTTAAAACAAAGAGTTTTACTTGCATAGTTAACATGCTGTAGACTGGTTGAGTTCAGTCGCTCAGTCGTGTCTGACTCTTTGCGACCCCATGGACTGCAGCACACCAGGTTTCGCTGTCCATTACCAACTCCCAGAGCTTTCTCAAACTCATGTCTGTGGCGTTGGTGATGCCATCCAACCATCTCATCCTCTGTCATCCCCTTCTCCTCCCATCTTCAATCTTTCCCAGCATCAGGGTCTTTTCAAATGAGTCAGTTCTTCACATCAGGTGGCCAGTGTATTGGAGTTTCAGCTTCAGCATCAGTCCTTCCATTGAATATTCAGAACTGATTTTCTTTAAGATGGACTGATTGGATCTCCTTGCAGTCCAATGGACTCTCAAGAGTCTTTTCCAACACCACTGGTTAGATGAAGGTAAAGCTACAAACCTAAAATCGTCACTTGGCTCTGTGTTAAGCTAGTAGCGAAACCAAATTTAAAAAAATAATAATAATAGCAACTTCTCCTTGGGGAGGAAAGCTCTGAGTAGTACATATTTTATTTTTAAATAATTTTCCATCTCTAAGAATTGCATATTCATCGGTCTTGCAGTGGTTTGACTAGTGATATCATCTTTCCTTATGACTTCTGCCCACACTTGTCTCATCAAATCAATCACCTCCATTTAGAAAAGAGGTCTTAGCAGCCTGAAACATTTTACCAAACCTCCTCTTATTTCTCCACATCAAGGTGCCTCTCACTACAGAGCTAGTATTGGTTCATGGGGTAAAGAAGGGAAGGTGCAGGGGGACATTTGAAGTACAGTAGGTTCTTTGAAAATTGTAAAGGCTTCTGGAGAAACCTGAGTCCTCTCAGGTCCTCAGCCCAAGGTCCTGGGAATGTTTTCACGGCTATAGGTCAATATCAGGAAATACAGAATTCTCCAGACAGAACATTAAGAGAGTTTTGAGTTTCACATGTGGACTAGTGAACCAGCTCCCTCAGCATGTGTAGATTTCCACACTCTTTGGTTCAACACCCTCAGAGGCAAACTGAAGTACTTTTCACTTGAAATATATATATTTCACATGAAATATATATATATAATATATATTCACGTTAAAAAATATATAATACATATTCAAGTGATATATACCATTATATAATAATATATGAAGTGTACGTTTTATATTATATATTTTATATATAAGTATATATTTTTAAAATAAGTATATATATATATTTTATTAACCTTTTCTTCTCCCCTTGTCATTTGACATTTCCTTCCCAGGTTGATTTTTCTCCAATAGGCTGGCTTTGGATTTTAAATCTCTAGTGTTTAACTATCCAGATGCAATTTTTCCCTCCTTCAGCTTCATTTCAAAGCTGTCTTCTATTTCCCCAACTACAGGGTGCTTCTTTTGGCCACGTGCCACTCCTCACTGTATTTACAACTTTCCCAGTCCACTTCCTATCTCTGTAATCGCATTCCCCATTCTTGTGTTACTGCTTGAGAGTCCAGCCTCTATTTCTGGAGTTGGGAGTATGGTTTCAATTAGAAAGCTGTTTTGCCCCTGGTCATTATACACTGGCTTTCAATACTGGAGTCCACTCTTCATTACTGTCTTCCTCTGGCCACAGTTTGCTCAAGCATAATGATCTCATCTTTTTCTCTTTAAGGACTTGACCCCGTTTCGATCCCTGAACCCTGTTACATTATGGGTGACATTATTTATGGTTTTCTTTTTGCCCTAGTGACATGCTTAAGCTGTCCATTTTCCCCTAGACTGGGTCAGAAAACACAGACTGTGTGTTTAGCACCACTGAAGCTCATTCTTTCTTTTAAAATGACCCCCTCCAGGTTCTACAAAAGTCCTCAGCTCTACATTTTTTGAAGTCACTGAGACAGCTTTGCAGAGGACATCAACCAGGTTGGAAGACCTTGAATTTGGAACCAAATTTCTATTTTTAGCTCAGAAACAGACATAAACTGTTGAGTCTCCTCTCAGTAAATGAGGGAAGAAGCAACTGTGTTGCTACCCATGCTTCCTGGACTGTGAGGGAGGCAGGGAAACAGAGAGAGAAGGAGGAGACAGGGGACCAGGTTTTATAATTCCATCTAGGGTCCTTGCTTGAGTAACTTCTTCAGTCCTAAAGCTCATGATTTATTTTGTTTTTAACTTACAAAAATGGCCCTAATAATACTTTTCCTGTTTGCCACGGACTTAATCAAAGAAATCTAAAATATTTTAAAATGTTTTGGGCATCAGTGAAATGGTAGAGGTAGGATATAGGATTTAACAGTCTGGGCTTCGGAGTCAAACTTGATAAAATTCAGGTCTTGATCCCCCTTGAGTGAATTATCTAACATCTATAAACATATATAAACCTAAGTTCTTTAACATCTACAAACTGACGTTTCTTTAGGTAGAAAACTGGAAAACAAAAGTTTGTATCTCTCAGGATTGTTTTAGGGATAAGCATGGGGCTTCCCCAGTGGCACTAGTGATAAAGAACCCACCTGCCAATGCAGGAGACTAAGAGATACAGGTTTGATCCCTGGGTCGGGAAGATCCTCTGGAGAAGGACATGGCAACCCACTCCAGTATTCTTCCTGGAGAATCCCATGGACAGAAGAGTCTGGTGGGCTACAGTCTATGGGGTCTCAAGGAGTCAGACACGACCGAAGTGACCTAGCACACATACATAATAATTAATTATAAGCCCTCAAAAGTGTGTTTCATGGAATATGATTAATAAGCTTTGGATATTATCACTCTTAACAATATCTGCTATTGCTACATCTTCTAAAGCAGTCTAAAATAATGGAATTATGTGGAGTTATATTTGTTTATACATTCACTTCTCTCAGTCAAAATTTGGATTCCCCAGAAGAGGGCATGTCTTCAGTTTATCTCCTTAGCCTCAAACACAGGGACTGAGGCATAGAAACTCAACAAAGATGTATCAGTTTTAAAATGTGGTAAGTGACAATATTATACTGTCTTCGCAGCTGACTCTTCTGGCACAATTGTTAGACAATTTCAAGTCCCTTCTTTCATGTGTCAGAATGTAACCTATCCATTTTGCTCTGTGCATCGGTTGATCTTTGCTGCTGCTGCTGCTAAATCGCTTCAGTTGTGTCCGACTCTGTGCGACCTCATAGACGGCAGCCCACCAGGCTCCCCTGTCCCTGGGATTCTTCAGGCAAGAACATTGGAGTGGGTTGCTATTTCCTTCTCCAATGCGTGGAAGTGAAAAGTGAAAGTGAAGTCATTCAGTCGTATCTGACTCTTAGCGACCCCATGGACTGCAGCCTACCAGGCTCCTCCATCCATGAATTTTTTCCAGGCAAGAATACTGGAGTGGGGTGCCATTGCCTTCTCCAGGTTGATCTTTGCTTCCTACTATTTTGAGGGTTCTGACCTGTTACTTTTCTCTTCTCTTTATTTTTTTCTATGAAGTTCAATAAAAATTCCAAAGAAAAAAGTAGTACAAAGTCTCCCTGAAGTTCTAATTCAGGTGTTAAAAAAAAGTTAAAAGTGAAAGTCACTCTTTCTTTTCCTTCTACTGTTACTTAGTGTTGATAATCTGGTATGTACATTTCCAAATTCTTCTTTGTATGAAGAAACATATCTATGCATATCATATAAAGAGTTTTTAGTCACTTTGTTTCAAGTACCACATCATGAAACCGAAAGTCACTCAGTCATATTTGTCTCGTTGCAACCCCATGGAATGTAGCCCACCAGGCTCCTCTGTCCATGGGATTCTCTAGGCAAGAATACTGGAGTGGGTTGTCATTCCCTTCTCCAGGGGATCTTCCTGACCCAGGGATTGAACCCAGGTGTCCCTCATTGCAGGCAGATTCTTTACTATCTGAGCCACCAGGGAAGCCCAATTAAAGCAACCAGCACCTCCTCTGAGATGCTTTTTACACTTATATTGATAAGTAAAATCATGAAAATATACAATTTGAAGACTATCATCTATACCTGGGTTTTTAGGTTATTTTCTTTTTTAGTTTCATTTTTCAAATTATTATCTATATATTGTTATCCCTTGATTCAGCAAATTTAAATATTAACAACGTGTATCTTACTGAAATAGGTGAGGATTTTAATTCTCATCCTTTTTTTCCCGACATTTCACCAATATATGTATTTTGAAATATCGGTTAAATTTATGTTCCATATTTTTGTTACTATGACCATGTAAACAACTGTGTTTCATGCTGAGCCGAGTAGTCCCTAGATCACATTTTCCTGAGTAGCTTTCCAAGCTCCCTTTCCCTCATTTAATTGTTGCATAATTTTCTTATTGGGTGACTATTTGGCTAAATCTTCCAATATCTGAAATAAGCTCTGTAAAATGTCTCTCAGAAGAAGTTTTCACAAAGTTCAAACCAGCTATGTAATCTACAAGTTCCATTTTTCCTGGAGGTGTCTTCTGGTTTCCTCTTTTCTCTGTCCAAGCATGAATCTGGTTCTGTCATGTGTGTCACACTGCTGTTCTGGGATTTTCCTTCACCAGTATCCTGGGAATTGCTTTCAAATTTAATCTGTTTTAATTCACCTGTGTCTAGGTTCTCATGCCTTTTTTTCTTGATTTACTGACTTATTACATTGAGACATTTCTTTGAATAGACTGTTGAGACAGATTTCAAGAAGGTAATATTTTTGATATTTCACTCTTCCAGAAATACTTTTATTCTATCCTCACTCTTAGCTGGTAGTTTGAATGAGTATAGAATTCTAGGTAGACATTTATTTTCACTCAGAATTTTGAAAGTATTTGTCCATTATCTTTCTGCTTTCGTTGTCATTCACATGATAGTCTTCTTATACAAGATTCTTTTTATGTAGATCCCAGACCCTTTGTATGGGACAAGGTCTTATGTCCTCTCTGGAAGCTTTTGGGTTCTCTTCCCTAACCTAGGTTTTTGAAATTTCCCAATTACTTGCTCTGGTATGTGCTGATTAAAATTTTGTTATGTTTTGAATTTTGTGGGCCCTTTAACCTTAAAGACACATGGCCTTCAGCTCCAGGATATTTTATTGTGCAATTTATTTGTTAATTTCCCCTATACTATAATCAAGGCATTTTATTTCTTTGACTTATTTGTTGTACTTTGGTACTCCATAGATTGATCTTCTAATAATGCTCATTTTTTTCCTCTCCTATTGTCTAGCTCTGCTTTGTTGTTGTTGTTGTTCTATTTTTTGACAAGTTTTCCTCAGTTATTTCTTTTAATTCTTTTACTGATCTTGGAAAAAATAACTATTTTATTTTTTCTGTAGGAACTAATATTATCAGACTTCTTAATTACTCCTACTGTCTTTTCCTTGTTTCACTGATAGAGTATCTGTTTTTATGTTGTTGAGATAAAAGCTTTCATTTAAAAATAATCCTGAGTTCTTTCTATTTTTTTTTTTACTCTTTTCTATTTCATGTTAAAAGCTTTTCTCCAAAGTTTTGTGATCTTTAAGCCCTTAAGAAGCAGACACTTATTTTTGAGCCTTTAAGAAGCAGAAACTCCAGTGAGCAGAGCTTAGCAATTAGTAGGCAACCTAGGGGACAGTTGGGCTTCTATGGCAGCTCAACTGGTAAAGAATACACCTGCAATACGGGAGACCTGGGTTTGATCCCTGAGTTGGGAAGATCCCCCTAGAGAAGGGCATGGCAACCCACTCCAGTATCCTTGCCTGGAGAATCCCCAGGGACAGAGAATCTTGGCGGGCTTGACTGAATGACTAAGCACAGCACAGCACAAGGACAGTTGTACTTTTTAAAAGGACTTATTCCAAATTTCAGAAATAATAGGCTTCTTCTTATAAGGCAGTTTCGGATCTTCAGAGAAGGGTATTAATCTCTTGAAATAAGGTGAAGGAGAAGGATCTGAGGTCCTGTCTTTTAGGCTCTGTCCCTTGACTTCATCCTTTTTTTCCACTTAAAACCGTATCTCTCACCCTTTTCTGATTTTTATGTCTTCATATCAGGAGACTCCCTAGTTTACTTTCTTCAGAATGTATGTCTCCATTTTCCCGCGGAGAGAAACAAGGGGTAGACATTTAGTGCGTAGGGTAGGGTGGAAAATGACACCTTTACAGACTTTCAGACAATTCATGTGCTTTGAGCTCAGCCTCTTCGGCACCTTCGTTGTGCCTCCTGCCTCTGTTCCCTGAGGCCTGGGTGGTTTCTGTGGAGCAATCAGCTTGTTTCTCATTGGTATCCTAGCCTGTTCCTGCTTTCTCTGCTCTGCTTGGTCATTTCCCATTCACCCTTTCAAATTCTGTGGAATCATGTACTGTGATCTAACCTATACACACCCCACTTTCACTGAAAACTAAAGATATCTTCTGCTATCTTTGTAGTTTTAGGGAAGAAAGGGGTAGGAAATTTTTGGTGCCTTTAATTTTGATGACTTCTGGATTTACTATTGACTTGAGATAAAACTTCTCCCACCACCATACAGTTTTTATGTCTTAAAAATAGTTCATATGACAATTTTTACTCTCATCCTTCTTGCTGTGATTGAAGTAAGGAAGGGTCATTAGTTTGAGGATTATTGTCATTGAAACTCGATAGCTTTAGTTACTTAATTTCATAACTGATGTTACAAGTCTTTTAGTCGATTTCCTCACTATTTTCTTACATCTTCTTTGCTGGAAAATAAGAATAAAAAAGTAAATAGTACAAATGTCATACGTAACGTATTTTGACCATGAAGCAATAAAAAATAAACTAGAAATAAAGCTAAAGCTTTTTTTTCCCTCACATTTTGCAACACAAGTTTGCTAAGATGTTCTCTTATTGCAATGTTCTTAATGTGTTCTTAATATTTTACACCCTATTAATACTATAAATAAATTAATGGCATGTTTCACAATTTTTAAAAAAAAATAATAATCATAATACTAAAAGTAGTAGGTCTAAGCTCAAAAATTATAAAGCAAAAAAACAATCCTTCCCCTACATACTCAGTGACAATGATGTTTCTATAGTATAATTCTAGGGTAACCACACTACATTAATTTTCAAATGCATTTTGCTCTAGTGATTCTGTTGTATGACCAATGATTTAGTGAGATTTAAATTCTAATTGTTATTAAGAAGAGAATTTCATTAAACAAAGGTTAAATAAACAAGATACTCCCTAGTCCCACCTCCATTCCATTTCATGTTAACACTAAGTTGTTCTTATGAATCTTCTAAATAACCCTTTTCTACTCATAATGAATTCCATATCCATCTGGAGGCAATCCTGGAGGGTGAGAAGGCATTTTGTGATCTTATCTGCTTGAGACTGTTTATTCCTGGCCTGACCTTCAGTTCTTTTTTTAATTTAAATTTATTTATTTTAATTGGAGGCTAATTACTTTACAATATTGTATTGGTTTTGCCATACATCAACATGAATCCACCATGGGTGTACACGTGTTCCCCATCCTGAACCCCCCTCCCATCTCCCTCCCAGTACCATCCCTCTGGGTCATCCCAGTGCACCAGCCCCAAGCATCCTGTATCCTGCATCATACCTGGACTGGTGATTCATTTCTTACATGATATTATACATATTTCAATGCCATTCTCCCAAGTCATCTCACTCTCTTCCTCTCCCACAGAGTCCAAAAGACTGTTTTAGACATCTGTGTCTCTTTTGCTGTCTCGCATACAGGGTTATCGTTACCATCTTTCTAAATTCCATATATATGCGTTAGTATATTGTATTGGTGGTTTTCTTTCTGGCTTACTTCACTTTGTATAATAGGCTCCAGTTTCATCCACCTCATTAGAACTGATTCAAATGTATTCTTTTTAATGGCTGAGTAATACTCCATTGTGTATATGTACCACTGCTTTCTTATCCATTCAACAGCTGATGGACATCTAGGTTGCTTCCATGTCCTGGCTATTATAAACAGTGCTGTGATGAACATTGGGGTACACGTATCTCTTTCAATTCTGGTTTCCTCGGTGTGTGTGCCCAGCAGTGGGATTGCTGGGTTGTATGGCAGTTCTGTTTCCAGTTTTTTAAGGAATCTCCACACTGTTCTCCATCGTGGCTGTACTAGTTTGCATTCCCACCAACAGTGTAAGAGGGTTCCCTTTTCTCCACACCCTCTCCAACATTTATTCCTTGTAGACTTTTGGATAACAGCCATTCTGACAGGTGTGAAATGGTACCTCGTTGTGGCTTTGATTTGCATTTGTCTGGTAATGAGTGATGTTGAGCATCTTTTCATGTGTTTGTTAGCCATCTGTATGTCTTCTTTAGAGAAATGTCTGTTTAGTTCTTTGGCCCATTTTTTGATTGGGTTGTTTATTTTTCTGGAATTGAGCTGCAGGAGTTGCTTGTATATTTTTGAGATTAGTTGTTCATCAGTTGCTTCATTTGCTATTATTTTCTCCCATTTTGAAGGCTGTCTTTTCACCTTGCTTATAGTTTCCTTTGTTGTGCAAAAGCTTTTTAATTTTAATTAGGTCCCATTTGTACATTTTTGCTTTTATTTCCAATATTCTGGGAGGTGGGTCATAGAGGATCCTGCTGTGATTTATGTCAGAGAGTGTTTTGCCTATGTTCTCCTCTAGGAGTTTTAGAGTTTCTGGTCTTACATTTAGATCTTTAATCCATTTTGAGTTTATTTTTGTGTATGGTGTTAGAAAGTGTTCTAGTTTCATTCTTTTGCAAGTGGTTGACCAGTTTTCCCAGGACCACTTGTTAAAGAGTTTGTCTTTTCTCCATTGTATAATCTTGCCTCCTTTGTCAAAGATAAGGTGTCCATAGGTGCATGGATTTATCTCTGGGCTTTCTATTTTGTTCCTTTGATCTATATTTCTGTCTTTGTGTCAGTACCATACTGTCTTGATGACTGTGGCTTTGTAGTAGAGCCTGAAGTCAGGCAGGTTGATTCCTCCATTTCCATTCTTTTTTCTCAAGATTCCTTTGGCTATTCGAGGTTTTTTGTATTTCCATACAAATTGTGAAATTATTTGTTCTAGCTCTGTGAAAAATACTGTTGGTAGCTTGATAGGGATTGCATTGAGTCTATAGATTGCTTTGGGTAGTATACTCATTTTCATTCTATTGATTCTTCCAATCCATGAATATGGTATATTTCTCCATCTATTAGTGTCCTCTTTGATTTCTTTCACCAGGGTTTTATAGTTTTCTATATATAGGTCTTTAGTTTCTTTAGGTAAATATATTCCTAAGTATGTTATTCTTTTCGTTGCAATGGTGAATGGAATTGTTTCCTAATTTCTCTTTCTATTTTCTCATTATTAGTGTATAGGAATGCAAGGGATTTCTGTGTGTAGATTTTATATCCTGCAACTTTCCTATATTCATTGATTAGCTCTAGTAATTTTCTGGTGGAGTCTTTAGGGTTTTCTATGTAGAGGATCATGTCATCTGCAAACAGTGAGAGTTTTACTTTTTCTTTTCCAATTTGGATTCCTTTTATGTCTTTTTCTGCTCTGATTGCTGTGGCCAAAACTTCCAAAACTATGTTGAATAGTAATGGTGAAAGTGGACACCCTTGTCTTGTTCCTGGCTTTAGGGGAAATGCTTTCAATTTTTCACCATTGAGAATAATGTTTGCTATGGGTTTGTCATATATAGCTTTTATTATGTTGAGGTGTGTTCCTTCTATCCCTGCTTTCTGGAGAGTTTTGGATGTTGAATTTTGTCAAAGGCTTTCTCTGCATCTATTGAGATAATTATAATGGATGTTGAATTTTGTCAAAGGCTTTCTCTGCATCTATTGAGATAATCATATGGCTTTTATTTTTCCATTTGTTAATGTGGTGTATTACATTGATTGATTTGCAAATATTGAAGAATCCTTGCATCCCTGGGATAAAGCCTGCTTGGTCATGGTGTGTGATCTTTTTAATGTGTTGTTGGATTCTGATTGCTAGAATTTTATTAAGGATTTTTGCATCTATGTTCATCAGTGATATTGGCCTGTAGTTTTCTTTTTTTGTGGCATCTTTGTCAGGTTTTGGTATTAGGGTGATGGTGGCCTCATAGAATGAGTTTGGAAGTTTACCTTCCTCTGCAATTTTCTGGAAGAGTTTGAGTAGGATAGGTGTTAGATCTTCTCTAAATTTTTGGTAGAATTTAGCTGTGAAGCTGTCTGGACCTGGGCTTTTGTTTGCTGGAAGATTTCTGATTACAGTTTCAATTTCCGTGCTTGTGATGGGTCTATTAAGATTTTCTATTTCTTCCTGGTCCAGTTTTGGAAAGTTGTACTTTTCTAAGAATTTGTCCATTTCTTCCAAGCTGTCCATTTTATTGGCATATAATTGCTAATAGTAGTCTCTTATGATCCTTTGTATTTCTGTGTTGTCTGTTGTGATCTCTCCAGTTTCATTTCTAATTTTATTGATTTGATTTTTCTCCCTTTGTTTCTTGATGAGTCTGGCTAATGGTTTGTCCATTTTATTTATCCTTTCAAAGAACCAGCTTTTGGCCTTGTTGATTTTTGCTATGGTCTCCTTTGTTTCTTTTGCATTTATTTCTGCCCTAATTTTTAAGATTTCTTTCCTTCTACTAACCCTAGGGTTCTTCATTTCTTCCTTTTCTAGTTGCTTTAGGTGTAGAGTTAGGTTATTTATTTGACTTTTTTCTTGTTTCTTGAGGTATGCCTGTATTGCTATGAACTTTCCCCTTAGCACTGCTTTTACAGTGTCCCACAGGTTTTGGGTTGTTGTGTTTTCATTTTCATTAGTTTCTATGCATATTTTGATTTCTTTTTTGATTTCTTCTGTGATTTTTGGTTATTCAGCAGCGTGTTGTTCAGCCTCCGTATGTTGGAATTTTTAATAGTTTTTCTCCTGTAATTTAGACCTAATCTTACTGCATTGTGGTCAGAAAAGATGCTTGGAATGATTTCAATTTTCTCAAATTTACCAAGGCTCGATTTATGGCCCAGGATGTGATCTGTCCTGGAGAAGGTTCCGTGTGCGCTTGAGACAAAGGTGAAATTCATTGTTTTGGGGTGAAATGTCCTATAGATATCAATTAGGTCTAACTGGTCTAGTGTATCATTTAAAGTTTGTATTTCCTTGTTAATTTTCTGTTTAGTTGATCTATCCATAGGTGTGAGTGGGGTATTAAAGTCTCCCACTGTTATTGTGTTATTGTTAATTTCCCCTTTCGTACTTGTTAGCATCTGTCTTACATATTGTGGTGCTCCTACGTTGGGTGCATATATATTTATAATTGTTATCTCTTCTTTTTGGATTGATCCTTTGATCATTATGTAGTGACCATCTTTGTCTCTTTTCACAGCCTTTGTTTTAAAGTCTATTTTATCTGATATGAGTATTGTTACTCCTGTTTTCTTTTGGTCTCTATTTGCATGGAATATTTTTTTCCAGCCCTTCATTTTCAGTCTGTATGTGTCCCCTGTTTTGAGGGGGGTCTTTTGTAGACAACATATATAGGGGTCTTGTTTTTGTATCCATTCAGCCAGTCTTTGTCTTTTGGTTAGGGCATTCAACCCATTTATGTTTAAGGTAATTATTGAAAAGTATGATCCCGTTGCCATTTACTTTATTGTTTTGGGTTCAAGTTTATACACCCTTTCCGTGTTTCCTGTCTAGAGAAGATCCTTTAGCATTTGTTGGAAAGCTGGTTTGGTGGTGCTGAATTCTCTCAGCTTTTGCTTGTCTGTAAAGCTTTTGATTTCTCCTTCATATTTGAATGAGATCCTTACTGGGTACAGTAATCTGGGCTGTAGGTTATTTTCTTTCATCACTTTAAGTATGTCCTGCCATTCCCTCCTGGCCTGAAGAGTTTCTACTGAAATATCAGCTGTTATCCTTATGGGAATCCCCTTGTGTGTTATTTGTTGTTTTTCTCTTGCTGCTTTGAATATTTGTTCTTTGTGTTTATCTGTGTTAATTTGATTAATATGTGTCTTGGGGTGTTTCACCTTGGATTTATCCTGTTTGGGACTCTCTGGGTTTCTTGGACTTGCGTGATTATTTCCTTTCCCATTTTAGGGAAGTTTTCAACTATTATCTCCTCAAGTATTTTCTCATGGTCTTTCTTTGTTTCTTCTTCTTCTGGGACTCCTGTGATTCGAATGTTGGGACATTTAACATTGTCCTGGAGGTCTCTGGGATTGTCCTCATTTCTTTTAATTCGTTTTTCTTTTTTCCTCTCTGATCATTTATTTCTACCATTCTATCTTCTACTTCACTAATCTTATCTTCTGCCTCCATTATTCTACTATTTGTTGCATCCAGAGTGTTTTTGATCTCATTTATTGCATTATTCATTATATATTGACTCTTTTTTCTTTCTTCTAGGTCCTTGTTAAACCTTTCTTGCATCTTCTCAATCCTTGTCTCCAGGCTATTTATCTGTGATTCCATTTTGATTTCAAGATTTTGGATCATTTTCACTATCATTATTTGGAATTCTTTATCAGGTAGATTCCCTATCTCTTCCTCTTTTGTTTGGTTTGGTGGGCATTTATCCTGTTCCTTTACCTGCTGGTATTCCTCTGTCTCTTCATCTTGTTTATATTGCTGCATTTCAGGTGGTCTTTCTGTACTCTAGGAGTTTGTGGAGTTCTCTTTATTGTGGAGTTTCCTTGCTGTGGGTGGGGTTGTATGGATGGATTGTCAAGGTTTCCTGGTTAGGGAAGCTTGTGTCCATGTTCTGGTGGGTGGAGCTGGATTTCTTCTCTCTGGAGTGCAATAAAGTGTCCAGTAATGAGTTACGAGATGTCAGTGGGTTTGGAGTAACTTTGGGCAGCCTGTATATTGAAGCTCAGGGCTTCAATTTGTGTGGTATGTCTTGCTCTGGAACCTGTTGGCCCTTGGGTGGTACTTGGTTTCAGTGTAGGTATGGAGGTGTTTGATGAGCTCCTATGGATTAGTGTTCCCTGGAGTCAGGAGTTCTCTGGTGTTCTCAGGATTTGGACTTAAGCCTCCTGCTTCTGGTTTTCAGTCTTATTTTTACAGTAGTCTCAAGACTTCTCCTTCTATACAGCACCATTGATAAAACATCTAGGTTAAAGATGAAAAGTTTCTCCACAGTGAGGGACACCCAGAGAGGTTCACAGAGTTACATGGAGAAGAGAAGAGGGAGGAGGGAGTTAGAGGTGACCCAAATGAGATGAGGTGGAATCAAATGAAGAGAGAGCAAGCTAGCCGGTAATCACTTCCTTATGTGTGCTCCACAGTCTGGACCGCTCAGAGATGTTCATGGAGTTATACAAAGAAGAGAAGAGGGATAAAGGAGACAGAGGTGGCCAGGAGTATAAAGGGGGGAATCAAAAGGAGAGAGACAGATCCAGCCAGTAATCAGTTCCCTAAGTGTTCTCTACCATCTGGAACACACAAAGAGATTCACAGAGTTGGGTAAAGAGAAGGGGTAGGGAGGAGACAGAGACCACCTGGTGGAGAAAAAGGAGAGTCCAAAGGGGGAGAGAGCAGTCAAGCCAGTAATCTTGCTCCTAAGTAAAAATGGGTACTGAAGATTGGGTTCTTAAAGGTACAAAATTGATAACAAATACCAAAAAGCAAAGATTAAAAATCTAGAGTAGAGGTTGGATTTTCAAAAAATACAATATTAAAGAAAAGAAAAAAAAAGTCACAAAAATTATAAAATATATATATATATGAAGTTTTCAAAGTAATAGTAGGTTAAAAAAATGAAAATTAAAGGAGTAATAGAGGACTTAAACATTTTTAAAAATTAAAAAAATGACTAAAAGTAGTAAAACTATATCTAGGACTTTCTCTGGTGGTGTTGTGGGCAGTGTGGGGTCAGTTCATTTTTGGATAGTTCCTTGGGCTGGCTTATATTTCTCAAGATCGATAGGCCCCTTCCTATGTAGTTGGTGCTAACTACAGGGTTTTAATTTATTGCACCTGTCATTTCTAAGGCGGTTCCCTCTGTTTTATCTTCTTCTGTTTGCTGGTCTCTTCAGTGTCTGATTTCTGCCCTGACACAAGGGGGGCGGTGGTGGACACTTTTTTAGGTTCACTTGTTCAGTCACGCTGTGGGGAGGGAGGGACGCTGCAGACAAATAACACTGGTGTGTGCTCGCAGTGCCTCAGTTACACTAAGCCTGCCTCCGCTAACGGCGTGTGTGCCCTCCCTGTCCACACAGCTCAGGCTCTAGGTTGCTCCACCGGGAACCGTCCAAGGCCTGCCCTGGGCTGCATGCACCACTCAGGTCTAAGCCACTCAGGTTCAGGCACTTGGGTAGTCCTCAGAGGCGCAGACTCGGTTGGGCCTGCATTTTGTGCCCTTCCCAGGTCCGAGCAGCTCAGGTGATGGGGTGTTTGGTGAGCGCAGTGGCTGCGACTTATCACTTCCGCCATCCCTGCCACTCGGTTTTCTGGGTATACAACTGGCGCACCTTCTCAGGCAGATGTTGACTGTCCAGAACCCCAAGAAGTCTTAGCAAAGAGGCCTGCTTGCAGTTTGGTAGATAATGTCTCTTTGGGGCTGCAATTGCCCCCTTCTGGCTCTGGCTCCCTGTCACTGGAGGAGGATGGTCTGCAGTGGGCTAGCTCTGTTCAGTCTGTTGTTCTGTGAGTGGCCCCGACGGCGTCTTAGGTTAGGGTTTTTCGTGTAGCTCTAGTCTGTTCTTTGTTCTGTGAGCAGGCCTGGCGGTGTCTTAGCTTAGGCCTTTTCGCGTGCTAGCTATCCCACAGTCTGGTTTGCTAGCCCAAGTTAGTTCCCTCAGATTGCCCTCTGGGCATTCAGGCCTGGTCCTTACTCTAAGCAATGCAGCCCACGCCTCCCTGCCCAGACCCCGCTTGCTAGTGGTGGATGCAGGCGTCTGCGCTGCTTCTCCGCTGGGGGAGTTACTGTTGGGCATGTAATCTGTGGGTTTTAACTATTTATTTATTATTCCTCCCAGTTACCTTGCCCTCTTTGGTTCCAAGGCTTGCCGCAGACTCGGCAGTGAGAGTGTTTCTTGGTGTTTGGAAACTTCTCTCTTTTTAAGACTCCCTTCCCGGGATGGAGCTCTGTCTTTACCTCTTTTTTCTCTCTTTTTGTCTTTTATATTTTTTCCTACCTCCTTTCAAAGATAATGGGCTGCTTTTCTGGGTGCCTGGTGTCCTCTGCCGGCATTCAGAAGTTGTTTTGTGGAATTTACTCAGCGTTTAAATGT
Organism: Bos indicus; assembly: GCF_029378745.1. Classification (NCBI taxonomy): domain Eukaryota; kingdom Metazoa; phylum Chordata; class Mammalia; order Artiodactyla; family Bovidae; genus Bos; species Bos indicus. The sequence goes on along the minus strand of NC_091773.1, from coordinate 18,207,754 downwards.
TCTTTTGATGAATTTGTGGAGGAGAAAGTGGTCTCCCTGTCCTATTCCTCTGCCATCTTCCTGACCTTCAGTTCTAACCAGGTGCAGCTACTATCACTCCCAGGTGACTTACAAAGGTGTCTGTCAAATGACACTTTAATATCTAGCCTGAGACACTGAAACTACATGATGGTCAGTGTAAGGCCTTTCTTGGGCTGCTGATGCCTTATTGATAAAGTTGTGCCATGATGAAATTATAGCCAAATCAAAAATCTCCGACATAGGTTATAACAGAAAGAGCATGGACTTCAGATTCAGCTTATTGATAGATCCTAATTTCACTTTAGGCTCTGCCACTTTCAGATTAATTTGAGGTTAGGAAAAATAATCTCTCTGAGTTTATTTCCATACTCATCAAAATTCAAAGATTTTAAAAATGAGATAATATAAGTGTCCAGTACAGAAGGTGCTCAGAAAATTGTAGTGTCTGCTACTGTTATTTTTAGGTATAGCAGAGAAATTCTGCAGGGATATTTATGTGAGGAATAAAAGGGTATTCAAGAGGACTTCTGGCCTAAATTCAAGAGGACTTCTGACTCTCTTTAGTGCTGGAAATACCTAAGGATTATAATTTGTTATACATCTCAGCAACTGACAAATCAATAAGTGATAATGGTACTATATGATAGTCCTATGAGAAATTTAGGAAGTATCTTCAGACACTTCATGGATAAAGCTTAGATATAAATAAGTCTAACAAAGTATAGCCAACAGTTATGGAGGCATAATATTCCTTATACAATGCATAACCTATTTGCTTATTGATATATTTAATAAATCATTGTGAACATTAAATTTTTCCTAAAAGTTATTGATCTGGATGATTATTTAACAAGACTGTCCTAGGGACTTCCCTGGTGGTCCAGTGGTTGGGAGTCTGCCTGCCAGTGCAGGGGACATAGGTTTGATCCTTGGTTGGGGAGGGTCCCACATGCTTTGCAGAGGATGGTCCCCTGTACAGCTAGTGAAGCCATTGTGCTACAGCTACTGAAGCCAGCATACCCTGGATCCTGTTCTCCATAACAAGAGAAGCACCGCAATAAGAAGCCCGCACACCACAGCTAGAGAGTATCTCCCACTAGCTGCAACTAGAAAAAGTACGTGAGCACCAGCAGACACCCAGAGCAGCCAAAAATAAATAAGTTAATTAATTTTTTTTTAAACAACATAACTTTAAGTGTCATGAAGGAAAAAGACACAGGAAAGTGTTAGGAGAAAGTAGGCAGAAAATAAATAAAACATGAAGTAGGCATGTCTAGGTGAAACTTCTCAGACAAAATAAGGATATTGTTTCTAGGAAAAGGGAGGATTCAAGTTGTAGGGTTAGAGGGCATATATCAGAATTTGGCTTGGGCCATCTTTAAACATTGGCATAGTTTAAATTGTCATTGGGCAACTCTCCCCAGCCAAGTCCACTTTCTCACGACTCACTTTACTTTGGTGTTGTATGGGTCACCTGGAAAGAAATCAACTTAGTAAGGAACATCATTTCTCAGTCCCTGGAAGCGCACTATCAAATTTCTCTCATGAGCCAAATTTCCTATGTCACTTTGTTGGATACATTTTTTAGACTTTTTTTGTAGTAAGAAGAGAATGTTTTAATGGATATTTTGGTCCATCTAGGTTAGTCCTAGAAAGAAACCCTGAGCTCCTCAGAGTGATGACAAAGTGTAGGTGAGATCCACTTACAGCCACAACAAAGCTTTTTGGATGGCTCTTCTTACTGTGTTATGTTTGCTTGGGTCTTCTTCCAAGAAAGGACTTTTAGGTTCTGGCTTCAGTAGTTCTCACATCCTTAATCTACAGTCAAGTTCTATTGATGCTGCACTGCTCAAAATGTTTTTCATTTGTTTCTAAACCTTGATTTCCATCCACCTGTTTGGATGTCTCAGAACCTTAGTTTGATAGTAACAAATGATATTTGTAGTTTAAGAGAGAGAACGCCTTAATTTGTATAGGCATATGCTTAACCTAAGGCTTCTTTTCTTTTTTCTTTTCTAATACATTTTTGGTAAAATCTTTCCCTGAAGAGATTTGAAAAAACAAAACAATGACATCTCTACATTGTTGTCAAGATTTTCTCACACTGCTCCCATTGCTTCATATTACAACCAAACCAAATTAATCTTCTTGCTCCTCCAACCTCACTTTAATGACATAGTATGCCTACTTAGTAAGGTTTCTTGTAAGGAATGGCTTGATAAAACATGAAAAGTGTTATAAAGAACTAAACCTGGGTAATACACTTGTTATAACATCTTTAAATCATGAAATTATGCTTTAGGCAGACAAGATCCCCAAAGGATAAGGTGGGCTACCTGGGTGGCTTAGATAATAAGAATCCACCTGCAACACAGGAGACCTGGGTTTGATCCCTGGTTGGGAAGATACCTTGGAGAAGGGAATGACTACCCACTCCAGTATTCTTGCTAGGATAATTCCATGGACAGAGGAGCCTGGCAGGCTACAGTCCATGGGGTTGTAAAGAGTTGGGCATGACTGAGCAACTAACACACAAACACACACACACACACACAAAAGATAAGGAAGGTTGTACTCATATATATAATAGAAAAGAGCATGCTAGGCACAAAAAATGTTATCAACAAAGGGACAATTAAGAATATAGCTTCTTTGGCCTTATGATTTTAGATTGTCCTACCTTTTAAAATAAATATTGTACTTTCAAGGTATGTGTATGTGTGTGTGTTTCAAAATTATCCACTAATTATCTGGGATGATAAAGACTTATGTGCCTCTCACCATATTGGTATGATTCGAAGGTAGTTTGGAATTAAAATACCCATAGCTACTCTAAATTCAGAGTTCCAGAGACCACCACTGACTCCCTATTGGAGCCTCTGAGGCATTATGATAGAAAGAATCAATTAAGTCTTGGTTGGAGAGATGGAGGGGCTGGCAAGATAGCTCCTAGGCTAAAAACAACCTCTTTGTATAGAGGTTGTTGTTGTTGCAGTTCAGTTGCTAAGGCATGTCTGACTCTTGTGACCCCATGGACTGTAGCCTGCCAGGATCCTCTGTCCATGGCATTTCCCAGGCAAGAATACTGGAGTGAGTTTCCATTTCCTTCTCCAGGGAATCTTCCCAACCCAGGAATCGAACCTTTGTCTCCTGCTTGGGAGGCAGATTCTTTACCACTGTGCCCCCTGGGAAGCCTGGGATAGATGTTAGCTTTCCTTAAAGATGGGTGGAAAGTCACAGAGTGGATATTTGAAAAAAAGAAAAGAAGTAGTTCCACAGATTAGAAAGTAACATGTCATTTCTGTAGTTCTCTTTTGGATCACAGGAAAGAGGAAAGTCATGCTACTCCTAAGATTTCAAATATTTTGTTCTTTCACATTTCAAAGCTTGGCATGTCACAGAATCTCTATCTTAGAGCAAGATAATTGTTAAAAAGGAAAATAAAATTGTTTATTGGATTTATGTTCCTGTCTTCAGAAGGTGCGTAAATGGATTATAAAACGTATTCCAACAGACATTTGAAAATAATTAGGTCTGGAAGATATAATTATGGCAGGCTTAGATAAGTTTTATTTTATACTTTATGTTTGATATTGTTAGAAATTTGTGTGATAAGAATGCACGTACTGCTTTTGTCATTTAACTAGAGTACAGATTCAAATTAATTCTAACTTCCAAATGTCATAGAACAATTGGCTGATTATCATATATAGAAAATGGGAGGAAATTTTGCCATAAAGTGGTCTGAGCTTATCGAGTGTTTTATTTTCATTGAATCCTGGGTTCCACATTTTATGGGGTGAGGTAAACACTTAAAAAGAGAGTTTAAATCAACAATCGACTATGGGAACCAGTTTTGCACCTAGGGATTGTATTCAACTAGAAAAATGCATGCTGAGGGATTTCCCTGGTGGTCCAGTGGTTAGGACTCCATGCTTGCACTGCAGGGGCACAGGTTTGATACCTGGTCAGGGAAATAAGATTCCACAAGCAGCCCAGCACAGCCCTCCTCCACCACCCCCCTCCCCCCAAAAAAACCCCAAAAAACTAGAAAGGAAATGAATGCTAAAACCTGAAGAGAGTGGAGCATTGATCCCACAAGCTGCTCAGCACTGCTAAAGAAACCAACCCTCCCCCCACCAAAACTGGAATATCTAAGGATGCTAGTTTTTTTCTCCCCATTTCTACACGTTTTTTTCTCCCCATTTCTACACTATGTCAAGAATTGTATTTGTTGGTGAAAAGGTTTTACATTTAAATTAATCCAATGTATTAGAAGCCAGTAGTACTCTTTTGTTAGGGTCTAATATTAAGTGCTTGCACAATGCTGGGTGCTGTTCTAAGTGTTGGACCTGGGTGGGAACATCTAATCCTTGCAACACTGTATGATGAAGACATTGTCTTCTCTGTTTTTCATCTGTGGAAACTGAAGCATGGAGAACTCGGACAACATGTTCAAGGCCATCAAGCTGGTAAATGGTATGAGTCAAGATTTGAACCCAAATAGTCTGTGCCTGTAACCACTATCTACATTGCTTACCAACAATAGTCTTTGAGAATATCTTTGAATTTTGATTTTTGATGTATAATGCTAAAATATATCAAAACTATTTAATCATTAAAAAAATAATAAGATAATAATCAATTTCAGATACAGTTGAAGCCATGTGTACATACCTTTCTAATCTAATTCCCTTCACTTATCAAATATGAAGATTTTGCTATATTTTCTTTAGAACTCTCAAGGAAAGAAAAACAATTATAAAATGAGTTGAAGGCTTCTCTCTACCTCCCTCCATTTTATTTCCTTATTCCTTTTCTAGAGATAATCAATATTTTGGACAAAAACCAAAAACCTAACACCTAGCTGGTAGTTATCCCAAGACAAGGGCTTAGAAAATGTTTATTAAGTAAATGAATTATTGAATTAATGTGAAAATAATGGATGAGTTGTGATTTACACACACATGAATATTTGCACTCTTCATTTTGCTTAAAATTATGTTAAAACAACACAGAGCATTGCAGAGCAAAAATTTTCCTAATTTTTTTCACTTATTTTCTAACTGAGTTATCAAGGGTTATTCTGGTTAGATAGTGGAATGGATAATTTGTTGTTTAACCCACCCGCCACCCCCCGCCACCAGCCCCTGCCCAGGTAATTCCCCTAGTCTCCTCTTCTGGACCAACTTTAAAGTCTTTATTGAATTTGTCACAGTATTGTTTTTGTTTTTTTCTGGCCATGAGACATGTAGGACTTAGCTACCCAACTAGGGACTGAACTCACATACCCTGCATTGGAAAAGGAAGACTAAACTGCTGTACCACTAGGGAAGTCCCCTTCTCTTAGAGCTTCTATTTTCTATAAGAGCATCCATGAGATTCCAGACAAACTGACTCTACTTCCAGGTCCAAGAGTGAAGCATGCGACCCAGGCTGAGGAATCAATTTATTTGATTGACTACAGAGATTGCTTTGGAGTGGTGGGGAGTGGGTAGGGACATATGCTAATGAGACTGAATCTCTGGACATCTGTTAGAATGTTGACACAAAGGCCACTCATGGAACAGATGGTTCTAGTATGTGTATGAAGAAACCAAAACTGCTGCAGCTCTCTTTTGCTGCTATGCAGAAAGACAAACCAAGGAGGGGGTCAATGCATAGACTGGGGGAAATAAAAGCAAGCTCAGAAAAGTTAAATCAGAGCCCTAATGGCAACATGAACATCTGAATCAACTTATACCTGAACGAATCTATGCTGGATATTCTCATTATATGAACCAATAAGTTGTCTATTATTAAGAATATTTTAAATTATTATTATAAAATATATCTATTATTATAAAATGTATTTATGATTATAAAATATATCTCATAAATCATTCAGAGGATAATTTAATTATTGCTTATAGTCCAAACTTAACCAACATACTTAACACTTTGTCCTGTTTTCCTCCGAATTTTTTTTAATGTTTTATTTTATATTGCTGCTGCTGCTGCTAAGTCGCTTCAGTCGTGTCCGACTCTGTGCGACCCCATAGACGGCCGCCCACCAGGCTCCCCCTTCCCTGGGATTCTACAGGCAAGAACACTGGAGTGAGTTGCCATTTCCTCCTCCAATGCATGAAAGTGAAAAGTGAAAGAGAAGTCGCTCAGTCATGTCCGACCCTCAGTGACCCCATGGACTGCAGCCTTCCAGGCTCCTCCATCCATGGGCTTTTCCAGGCAAGACTACTGGAGTGGGGTGCCATTGCCTTCTCCTATTTTATATTGGGATTTAGACAATTAACAATGTTGTGATAGTTTCAAGTGAACAGCAAAGGGACTCAGCTATACATATGCATGTATCCATTCTCCTCCAAACTCCCCTCCCATTCAGGCTGCCGCATAACATTGTGTCTCAGAATTTTTGAAGAAATAATAGCAATAAGAATCAATTTCAGACAACATGAAAGTCATATGTACATACCTTTTCAATTTAACTCCCTTCATTTATCAAATATTAGTATTTTGCTATATTTTCTTTAGAACTTTCAAAGAAATAAAAACAATGCCAGAATTAGTTGAAAGCTTCTGTCTACCCCCTCCTCATCCCATGTCCTTAATCCTTTACTAGAGATAACCAACATGCTGAAATGTGTATCTTTCCCATCCTTTAAAAGTTTTAACAACTTTGTTATATATGCCATCATGGTAATAATAATCTATACTTTATCAGTTTTAAACTGCATAAATGATATATGGTGGTGTCAGAAATGTTGAGAGATAATGGAAGCAATACAGCATAGTAAAAGGCACTGTAAGGAAAAAGTTGGAATAAGATGCATGTGGGTATAAATGCTGATTATATTTACTTTCTCACTTTTTATGACCTAGGAAAAGTTACTTAAATTGTCTGAGCATCAATTTCCTCATCTGGAAAATGGGTATAAAAATATGCAGGTCCTGGGGTTATTTTTAAGGAGTAGGAAAAACATATTGCATGAAAAGTGTGTTGGCTAGCACTTTGAATAACACATAAATGTTAATATTTGAATTTGTGTCAATGGAAAGAAAGACCAAGAGGATGCAGGTATCAGGGGAGGTGCATTTGCTAATGAAAAACCCCACAGGAGAGTTGTTTTTTATGAGGGTGAAGCATTCTTCCAGCTAAGCTCATGTTATGTTAGGTAATAAATGTTATGTACATCTTCTGAAGTACATCTTCATTTTTTGATTTTCCTAAAAACTATTGCTATCATAATTCCTTCTTTTGCTAACTCTAAGGAAAACTTACCATGGATGAAAGCAAAGAACATGCGTATATTTCTGTCATCTTTGACTTAGGAGTCTGCAATTTTTCTATGCTTCTCAATTTTTATTTCTTGCCACACAAGGATGATACTTCAGCAAAATTAGTGAAACAATAATAATGCAAGAAGGAGTAGAATTGAATAAGTATATTGCTTGTTACTAAGATTTCCAGAAATTTTTTGAAGATGTTTTTATATTTAAATATACTCTAGTTGTCCTTTTACAAGAAATCTCTTAAAGAAAGGTTGCAAAGGGACTCTCTGTCACTGATCACATGTTTTGATATTTTTGAAGATCTACGAATAAATCTACAGAACTTTCTGCTAATATTAACTTACTCCCTCACTCATGTATTCAACAAACATTTGACTCCTGTGAGTTCCTGGGGACTTCCCCAGTGGCTCAGATGGAAAGAATCTGTCTGCAATGCAGGAGACCTGGGCTTGATCCCTGGGTTGGGAAAATCCCAGGAGAAGGGAATGGCTACACTCCAGTATTATTCCCTGGAGAATTCCATGGACAGAGGAGCATGAACGCTTGGATATGAAAGACCTTGCAGTGTGAGATACCTACACTGATTTTGAGATAAATGAATTTAAAGTTTAGCCTAATGCTTGGAACATAGTAGGACTTTATCACATCATTGTTAAATGAGTAGATGATTTGCTAAGAGTTAATGCCTGCTGGCATAAAGAAAGTAAATGGGTCTCTCTCATAATTATCTGGGTAGCTATGCTGGAAATTTACATGGATATCCAGCAAAGTATTTTCAAAAGATGTATAACTGTAACTTGCATTCATTTATCTCTTTTCAACTCATGAAGTCATTAGATGTTTTTTCCCCCTTGGATCTGGCTGATCGTTTGATATTTTATCATGGATACAAGCCTTAGAAACAGAAAGCATTTACAAAACAAGTTATAAAGAAATCCCAACATGGATGGTACGTGGTGGATGTAAAGAGACTTGGGTTTAGGGCTTGGTTCCTTAACTGATTTCCTATGTGGCTTTCACTAAGTCCTTTCTCCTCTCTGGGTGTCAGATATCTGATCAGAGAATGAGGAAATGAGATTAGATCAATTCTAGAGGTTTTTTTTTTTTTCCTAGTGCTAGATTTTTAAGTGACATTGAAGTTCAAAGAATATTGGAAAAGGCACTGCAGTATTGATGGAAAAGCCAGGCAGGAATGGTTCAGATTCTAGGTGTTTTGCCAGCTCTGAGACTGTGGGCCAGTCGCTTAGAGAAACAAGGTGATGTAGTGGGGAGGAGCATGGGCTTCAGCTCAGTTCAGATCTCAGTTTTGCCATTGAGTAACCCTGTGGATTGGGACAAGTTAATGTCTTTCCATTTCCTTTCCTCATATTTAACGTGCACTTAAATCATAGGCTTAGAGTAAAGATAAAACAAATGAGCATTTGGAAAGCATAACAATATGTGAATATATATTCATATACATATATGTACACACACATACACATATCTGTGGTTTCCAGGTGGTACAGTGGTAAAGAATCCACCTGCCAAGGTAGGAGACACAAGAGATGTGGATTCAATCCCTGGATTGGGAAGATTCCCTGGGTAGGAAAAGGCAACCCACTCCAGTATTCTTGCCTGGAAAATTTGATGGACAGAGGAATGTGACGGGTTACAGTCCATGGGGTCACAAAGAATCAGACATGACTGAGAGACTGAGCATGCCCACACATGTATCTGTATGGGCATGCATATATATATATATATATTTTTTTTTTTTTTAAGAGCTATCAATTATACTCTATATTTGCATGTGTGCTAAGTCACTTCAGTCGTGTCTGACTCTTGGTGACCCTATGGACTTTAGCCCCGCCAGGATTCTCTGTCCATGGGATTCTCCAGGCAAAACTACTGGATTGGGTTGCCATGCCCTTCTCCAGGGGATCTTCCCAACCCAGAGACTGAACCCGTGTCTTAAGTCTCCTGCATTGGCAAACAGGTTCTTCAGCACTAGCAGCACCTGGGAAGCCCAACTCTCTATATAGGCATATGTGTATCTATATATATGTATGCATATACACATATACATGGACTTCCCTAGTAACTCAGCTGGTAAAGAATCCACCTGCAATGCAGGAGACCCCGGCTCAAATCCTGGGTTGGGACGTTCCCCTGGAGAAGGGATAGGCTACTCACTCCAGTATTCTTGGGCTTCTCTGGTGGCTCAGAGTGTAAAGAAATTGTCTGCAGTGCAGGAGACCTGGGTTCGATCCCTGGGTTGGGAAGAGCCCCTGGAGGAGGGCATGGCAATGCACTCCAGTATTCTTGCCTGGAGAATCCCCATGGATAGAGGAGCCGGGCAGTCTACAGTCCATGGGGTTGCAAAGAGTAAGACACGACTGAGCGACTAAGCACAGCACAGCATACGAATACATACACACGTGTACATGCATAGTGTAACTGCTATCTTTTAAATATATGCACATGTATTTTTCTACATATATCTTTTAATAAATGGATACATGTGTATGTATATGTATGTTTGGGCTTCCCAGATGGCTCATTGGTGAGTTTGGGTAAACTCTGGGAGTTGGTGATGGACAGGGAGGCCTGGCGTGCTGCAGTCCAGGGCTTGCAAAGAGTCAGACACAACTGAGTGACTGAACTAAGCTGAACTGAAAGAATCCACCTGCCAAACAGGAAAAGTGGGTTCAATCCCTGGTCTGGGAAGATCCCTTGGAAAAGGAAATGGCAACCCATGCCAGTATTCTTACCTGGGAAATCTCATGACCAAGGAACCTGGAAGGCTACAATTCATGGGGTCACAAAGAGTCAGACATGACTGATCAACTAAACAACAACAGCGACTATCGATCTATCTAGTATAACTAACAGCTTGTATTAACATCGCTAGGCCCCATGGTTTCCCATACATACAGTTAGGATAATAATGCATACATCGTCACTTCACTGTGCTTGGTAGGGCTGTTGTGGAGAATGTATAGGCACTGATTCCATCAAGTTGCTGAGAGCTAAACACATGTTAGACAAGAGCCTAGGTACTTCACATGTCTTTTTTTCTTTTTTTGAGGTATTGATGCAATTCAGAAGGACAGAGTTATGACTGGAGCCGAACTGTGATGGATTGTTAAGATTCATAATATCATTCTCACTAAATATATAGCATATTATTTATGAAAGCAAAGTGTAGGTGACAGGCATTGTTCTAGGACAGAGATAAATATGAAAGACCAATTTCCCACTGTTTGTTTAGCATATATTATAAAAAAAAAAGACTTAGCCAATATAAAAATACATAGCTTTGGTAGCAAAACTTTCTGTAAAGTAAATGAAACAATGCTAGGGAACCATGACTGATGGGAAAGGAAATGTAATGAGATTTAGAAAACTATTAAAGGTAAAATGTGCAGGTATTAAAGATTCTGTTGAGTCTTTCAGTTCAGTCACTTAGTCGTGTCCAACTCTTTGTGATCCCATGGACTGCCACATGTCAGGCCTCCCTGTCCATCACCAACTCCCGGAGGTTACTCAAACTCATGTCCATCGAGTCAGTGATGCCATTCAACCATCTCATCCTCTGTTGTCCCCTTCTCCTCCTGCTTTCAATCTTTCCCAGCATCAAGGTCTTTTCCAGTGAGTCAGTTCTTCACATCAGGTGGCCAAATTATTGGAGTTTCAGCTTCAGTATCAGTCCTTCCAATGAATATTCAGGACTGATTTCCTTTAGGATGGACTGGTTGGATCCCCTTGCAGTCCAAGGAACTCTCAAGAGTCTTCTCCAACAACACAGTTCAAAAGCATCAATTCTTCAGTACTCAGCCTTCTTTATAGTCCAACTCACATCCATACATGACTACTGGAGTCTTTATTAAGGGGATATTGTTCTTAGTACATTAGTACAAAGATGAATAATACATTCCCCTTTCACATAATATTTTATAACCACTTTTATTCTATTTAACCTGAATCTTAAATATCTATGGTTTCCTTCCTTTGCAAGTTGTTGCTGTTTCCGGTTCTCTGACAGGTGGATGATCCCCAAATGTAATGAACACAGACTGGATTGTTTTTACACTATGTCAGACAAGTGAGGTGTTAGACAATTTTAATTTTATTTCAGGAATTAATGGCACTCCACTCCAGTACTCTTGCCTGGAAAATCCCATGGACAGAGGAGCCTGGTAGGCTGCAGTCCATGGGGTCTCGAAGAGTCGGACACGACTGAGCGACTTCACTTTCACTTTTCACTTTCACGCATTGGAGAAGGAAATGGCAACCACTCCAGTGTTCTTGCCTGGAGAATCCCAGGGACAGCGGAGGCTGGTGGGCTGCCATCTATGGGGTCGCACAGAGTCGGACATGACTGAAGCAACTTAGCAGCAGCAGCAGCAGGCAGAGCCTTCCAGGTGACATTAGTGGTAAAGAACCCGCCTGACAAGGCAGGAGATGTAAGAGATGTGGGTTTGATCCCTGGGTCAGTAACATCTCCTGGAGGAGGGTATGCCAACCCAATCCAGCATTCTTTCCCAGAGAATCCCTTGGAGAGAGGAACCTGGCGGGTTATACAGTCCATGGGGTTGCACAGAGTCAGACTCAACTGAAGTGACTTAGCACATATAGACGCCTGTAGCACATATAGATGCTCTTGTAGTTTTAAGCTTCCTGCTAGAATTTGGAAGGAAGTTTCAGGTATGGTACTTGGTTCAAGAGTTTGGGTGGTATCTTTCCGTCCATCTGTCTTTGACAATGTGACATGAACACAGGAAAGTCTTGTGAACTTGGGAGGGAAAATCAAACAGTTGGGGAATGAGGCCAGGAGGACAGCTTTGGTGCTGTGCTGTGTCTATCCCACCTTGCTCTTCAAGCAAATTCAACTGGGGTGCACATGGATGCAATGATGACACACTGTCAGGGTGTAAGTAATGTGCAGGAAACCCAGGGGCATTCAAACCCAAAAAACTGTGGGACATCTGATATGAATTTTGCATTTTCTTTTTTTAAATTTTTTAAAATTAATTTTTTTAATTGAAGGATAATTGCTTTACAGAATTTTGTTGTTTTCTGTCAAACTTCAACATGAATCAGCCAGAGGTATACATATATCCCCTCCTTGTGAACCTCCCTCTCATCTTCCACCCCAGCCCACCCCAGTAGATTGATACAGAACCCCTACTTGAGTTTCCTGAGCCATACAGCAAATAAATTGGCTATCTATTTTACATATGGTAATGTAAACTTCTTTTTTTTTTTTTCTGAGAACTTTCTGAGGGTGTTCAATCCTCCTCCTCTTTTGATAATTGAGGCTTGGAAAGTTTGCCCTAGAAGTCCACACACATGCATATGAGACCCAGGGACTCAGTAACTGGAAAACTGTGTTCTCACTTTATAACCACTTTTTATCAGGTACTTCCATGCCCAGGATCCACACAGTGGGGATTTGCTTGTCAGTTCCCTGATCTTGATGTTTCCCAGTCCTCTTACTTCTAGGAAATGGCCCAAGTTGGGTGCCAGGTAATGTAAACTTCTATGTCACTTTTTCCATACATCTCACCCTCTCCTCTCCTCTCCACATGTCCATAAGCCTATTCTCTATGTCTGTTTCTCCATTGCTGCCCTATAAATAAATTCTTCAGTACCATTTTTCTAGATTTATCTTTCTCTTTCTGACTCACTTCACTGTGTATAATAGGTTCTAGATTCATCCACCCATCAGAACTGACTCAAATGCATTCCATTTTATGGCTGAGTAATATTCCATTGTGTATATGAACCACAACTTCTTTTTTTTAAATTTTATTTATTTATTTTAATTGGAGGCTAATTACTTTACAATATTGTAGTGGTTTTTGCCATACAGTGACATGAATCAGCCATGGGTGTACATGTGTTCCCCTTCCTGATCCCCTCTCCCACCTCCCTTCCCAGCCCATCCCTTGGGGTCATCCCAGTGCACCAGCCCTGAGTGCCCTGTCTCATGCACCAAACCTGGACTGGTGATCTATTTCAACTATGGTAATATGCATACCACATGTATATGGTAATATACATGTTTCAATGCTATTCTCTCAAATCATCGCACCCTTGCCTTCTCCCACAGAGTCCAAAAGCCTGTTCTTTACATCTGTGTCTCTTTTGCTGTCTCGCATATAGGGTCATCGGTACCATCTTTCTAAATTCCATATATATGTGTTAATAAACTGTAATGGTGTTTTTCTTTCTGGCTTACTTCACTCTGTATAATAAGCTCCAGTTTCATCCACCTCATTAGAACTGATTCAATTGCATTTTTTTAAATGGTTGAGTGATATTTCATTGTGTATATGTAACACAGCTTTCTTGGTCTGCTGATGGACATCTAGGTTGCTTCCAGGTCCTAGCTATTATAAACAGTGCTGAGATGAACATTGGGGTACACGTGTCTCTTTCAATTCTGATTTCTTTAGTGTGTATGCCCAGCAGTGGGATTGCTGGGTTGTATGCCAGTTCTATTTCCAGTTTTTAAAGGAACCTCCACAATGTCCTCCATAGTGGCTGTACTAGATTACGTTCCCACTAACAGTGTAAGAGGGTTCCCTTTTCTCCACACCCTCTCCAGCATTTATAGCTTGTAGACTTTTGGATAGCAGCCATTCTGAGGTGGTGAGATGGTACCTCATTGTGGTTTTGATTTGCATTTCTCTGATAGTGAGTAATGTTGAGCATCTTTTCATGTTTGTTAGCCATCTGTATGTCTTCTTTAGAGAAATGTCTGCTTAGTTCTTTGGCCCATTTTTTGATTGAGTCATTTATTTTTCTGGTATTGAGCTGCAAGAGCTGCTTGTATATTTTTGAGATTAATTCTTTATCAGCTGCTTCATCTGCTATTATTTTCTCTGATTTTGAAGGCTGTCTTCTCACCTTGCTTATATTTTCCTTCGTTGTGCAAAAGCTTTTAAGTTTAATTAGGTCCCATTTGTTTATTTTTGCTTTTATTTCTGTTACTCTGGGAGGTGGGTCATAGAGGATCCTGCTGTGATTTATGTCAGAGAGTGTTTTGCCTATGTTTTCCTCTAGGAGTTTTAGAGTTCCTGGTTTTACATTTAGATCTTTAATCCATTTTGAGTTTATTTTTGTGTATGGTGTTAGAAAGTGTTCTAGTTTCATTCTTTTGCAAGTGGTTGACCAGTTTTCCCAGCACCACTTTTTAAAGAGATTGTCTTTTCCATTGTATAATCTTGCCTCCTTTGTCAAAGATAAGGTGTCCATAGGTGCATGAATTTATCTCTGGGCTTTCTATTTTGTTCCATTGATCTATATTTCTGTCTTTGTGCCAGTATCATACTATCTTGATGACTGTAGCTTTGCAGTGTAGTCTGAAGTTAGGCAGGTTGATTCTTTCAGTTCCATTCTTCTTTCTCAAGATTGCTTTGGCTATTGGAGGTTTTTTGTATTTCCATACAAATTGTGAAATTATTTGTTCTAGTTCTGTGAAAAATACTGTTGGTAGCTTGATAGGGATTGCATTAATTCTGTAGATTGCTTTGGGCAGTATACTCATTTTCACTCTATTGATTTTTCCAATCCATGAACATGGTATATTTCTCCATCTATTTGTGTCATCTTTGATTTCTTTCATCAGTGTTTTATAGTTTTCTATATATAGGTCTTTTGTTTTTTTAGGTAGATATATTCTTAAGTATTTTATTCTTTCCGTTGCAATGGTGAATGGAATTGTTTTCTTAATTTCTCTTTCTGTTTTCTCATTGTTAGTGTATAAGAACGCAAGGCTTCTGTGTGTTAATTTTATATCCTGCAACTTTCCTATATTCATTGATTAGCTCTAGTAATTTTCTGGTGGTGTCTTTAGGGTTTTCTATGTAGAGGATCATGTCATCTGCAAACAGTGAGAGTTTTACTTCTTCTTTTCCAGTCTGGATTCCTTTTATTTCTTTTTCTCTTCTGATGGCTGTGGCTAAAACTTCCAAAACTATGTTGAATAGAAGTGGTAAGAGTGGGCACCCTTGCCTTGTTCCTGACTTTAAGGGAAATGCTTTCAGTTTTTCACCTTTGAGGATAGTGTTTGCTGTGGGTTTATCCTTCTATGCCTGCTTTCTGGAGGGCTTTTATCATAAATGAATGTTAAATTTTGTCAAAGGCTTTCTCTGCATCTATTGAGATAATCATATGGTTTTTAGTTTGTTATGTGATGTATCACATTGATTGATTTGCAAATATTGAAGAATCCTTGCATCCCTGGGATAAAGCCCACTTGGTCATGATGTATAATCTTTTTAACATATTGTTGGATTCTGTTTGCTAGAATTTTGTTGAGGATTTTTGCATCTATGTTCATCAATGATGTTGGCCTGCAGCTTTCTTTTTTTGTGGCATCTTTGTCAGGTTTTGGTATTAAGGTGATGGTGGCCTCATAGAATGAGTTTGGCAATTTACCTTCCTCTGTTATTTTCTGGAAGAGTCTGAATAGGATAGAAAGAAGAAGACATGTATACCTGTGGCGGATTCATTTTGATATTTGGCAAAACTAATACAATTATGTAAAGTTTAAAAATAAAATAAAATTAGAAAAAAAAAAAAAGAAAAAAAAAAAGAAGACAAAAAGAAAGGGCATGAAAAAATACTTGAGGAGGTAATAGTTGAAAATTTCCCTAAAATGGGGAAGGAAATAGCCACCCAAGTCCAAGAAACCCAGAGAGTCCCAAACAGGATAAACCCAAGGTGAAATACCCCAAATTAATCAAATTAATGAAGATCAAACACAAAGAACAAATATTAAAAGCAGCAAGGGAAAAGCAACAAATAACACACAAGGGGATTCCCATAAGGATAACAGCTGCTCTTTCAATAGAAACTCTTCAGGCCAGAAGGGAATGGCAGGACATACTTAAAGCGAAGAAAGAGAAAAACCTACAACCCAGATTACTATACCCAGCAAGGATCTCATTCAAATATGAAGGAGAAATCAAAAGCTTTACAGACAAGCAAAAGCTGAGAGAATTTAGCACCACCAAACCATCTCTCCAACAAATCCTAAAGGATCTTCTTTAGACAGGAAACACAGGAAGGTTTATAAACTCGAACTCAAAACAACAAAGTAAATGTCAGTGGGATCATACTTATCAATAATTACCTTAAATGTAAATGGGTTGACTGCCCCAATCAAAAGACAAAGACTGGCTGAATGGATACACAAACAAGACCCCTATATATACTATCTACAAGAGAGGCACATCAAAACAAGGGACACATACAGACTGAAAGAGAAGGGCTGAAAAAAAGATATTTCACACAAATGGAGACCAAAAGAAAGCAGGAGTAGCAATACTCATATCAGGTAAAATAGGCTTTGAAATAAAGGCCGTGAAAAGAGACAAAGAAGGACACTACATAATGATCAAAGGATAAATCCAAGAAGAAGATATAACAACTATAAATATATATGCACCCAACATAGGAGCACCGCAATATGTAAGGCAAATGCTAACAAGTATGAAAGGGGAAATTAACAGTAACACATAATAGTGGGAGACTTTAACACCCCACTCACACCTATGGATAGGTCAACTAAACAGAAAATTAACAAAGAAACACAAACTTTAAATGATGCAATGGACCAGTTAGACCTAATTGATACCTATAGGACATTTCATCCCAAAACAATGAATTTCACCTTTTTCTCAAGTGCACATGGAACCTTCTCCAGGACAGATCACATACTGGGCCATAAATCTAGCCTTGGTAAATTAAAAAAAATTGAAATAATTTCAAGCATCTTTTCTGATCACAATGTAGTAAGATTAGATGTCAACTACAGGAAAGTGAAAGTGAAAGTGGCTCAGTTGTGTCCCACTCTTTGCAACTCCATGGACTTTACAGTCCATAGAATTCTCCAGGCCAGAATACTGGAGTGGGTAGCCTTTCCCTTCTCCAGGGATTTTCCCAACCTAGGGATCGAACCCAGGTCTCCCTCATTGCAGGCAGATTCTTTACCAGCTGAGCCACAGGGGAAGTCCACAAAGGAAGTAGATGTGAACTACAGGAAAAAAAACTATTAAAAATACAAACATATGCAGGCTAAACAACACGCTGCTGAATAACCAACAAATCACAGAAGAAATCAAAAAAGAAATCAAAATATACATAGAAATGATTGAAAATGAAAACAAAATAACCCAGAACCTATGGGATTCAGTAAAGGCAGTGCTAAGGGGAAGGTTCATAGTAATACAAGCTTACCTCAAGAAACAAGAGAAAAATCAAATAAATAACCTAACTTTACACTAAAGCAACTAGAAAAAGAAGAAATGAAAAACCCCAAAGTTAGTAGATGGAAAGAAATTATAAAAATTAGGGCAGAAATAAATGAAAAAGAAAGAAAGGAGACTGTAGCAAAAATCAACAAAACTAAAAGCTGGTTCTTTGAGAAGATACATAAAATAGACAAACCATTAGCCAGACTCATCAAGAAAAAAAAGGGAGAAGAATCAAATCAAAAAAATTAGAAATGAAAAGGGAGAACTCACAACAGACAACACAGATATACAAAGGATCAAAAGAGACTACTATCAGCAACAATATGCCAATATAATGGACCACTTGGAAGAAATGGACAAATTCTTAGAAAGTATAACCTTCCAAAACTGAACCAGGAGGAAATAGAAAATCTTA
This sequence comes from Bos indicus, assembly GCF_029378745.1. Classification (NCBI taxonomy): domain Eukaryota; kingdom Metazoa; phylum Chordata; class Mammalia; order Artiodactyla; family Bovidae; genus Bos; species Bos indicus. The sequence goes on along the minus strand of NC_091773.1, from coordinate 18,189,781 downwards.
ACAGACCCATCCGGAGAAGGCAATGGCACCCCACTCCAGTACTCTTGCCTGGAAACTCCCATGGACGGAGGAGCCTGGTAGGCTGCAGTCCATGGGGTCGCTAAGAGTCGGACACGACTGAGCAACTTCACTTTCACTTTTCACTTTCCTATATTGGAGAAGGAAATGGCAACCCACTCCAGTGTTCTTGCCTGGAGAATCCCAGGGACGGTGGAGCCTGATGGGCTGCCGTCTATGGGGTCGCACAGAGTCGGACACGACTGAAGCAACTTAGCAGCAGCAGCAGCAACAGACCCATCACAAGCACGGAAATTGAAACTGTAATAAAAAATCTTCCAACAAACAAAAGCCCAGGACCAAATGGCATCACAGGTGAATTCTACCAAAAATTTAGAGAAGAGTTAACACCTACCATGCATTTTCTTTTAAATCTTTAAGATTGGGAATAATAGGAAGAGGAAAATAAAGTTATTTTAAGTCCTTTGCTACAGGGGAAATAGTGGAACAGCAACCTCTCTCTAAGGAGGAATTAATGGGAACTAATCTTTCCTGAGAATCTTTCAGTTCATTTCAGGTCAGTCACTCAGTCGTGTCCGACTCTTTGCAACCCCATGAATCGCAGCACACCAGGCCTCCCTGTCCATCACCAACTCCTGGGGTTCACTCAAACTTATGTCCATCAAGTCAGTGATGCCATCCAGCTATCTCACCCTCTGTCGTCCCCTTCTCCTCCTGCCCCCAATCCCTCCCAGCATCAGGGTCTTTTCTAATGAGTTGACTCTTTGCATGAGGTGGCCAAAGTACTGGAGTGTCAGCTTTAGCATCAGTCCTTCCAATGAACACCCAGGATTGATCTCCTTTAGGATGGACTGATTGGATCTCTTTGCAGTCCAAGGGATTCTCAAGAGTCTTCTCCAACACCACAGTTCAAAAGCATCAATTCTTTGGTGCTCAGCTTTCTTCACAGTCCAACTCTCACATCCATACCTGACCACTGGAAAACCATAGCCTTGCCTAGATGGACCTTTGTTGGAAAAGTAATGTCTCTGCTTTTGAATATGCTATCTAGGTTGGTCATAACTCTCCTTCCAAGGAGTAGGTATCTTAATTTCATGGCTGCAATCACCATCTGCAGTGATTTTGGAGCCCAAAAAAATAAAGTCTGACACTGTTTCCCCCTCTATTTCCCATGAAGTGATGGGACCAGATGCCATGATCTTGGTTTTCTGAATGTGGAGCTTTAAGCCAACTTTTTCACTCTCCTCTTTCATTTTCACCAAGAGGCTTTTTAGTTCCTCTTCACTTTCTGCCATAAGGGTGGTGTCATCTGCATATCTGAGGTTATTGATATTTCTCCCAGCAATCTTGATTCCAGCTTGTGCTTCCTCCAGCCCAGCATTCCTCACGATGTACTCTGCATATAAATTAAATAAGCAGGGTGACAATATACAGCCTTGACATACTCCTTTTCCTATTTGGAACCAGTCTGTTGTTCCATGTCCAGTTCTAACTGTTGCTTCCTGACCTGCATACAAATTTCTCAAGAGGTAGGTCAGGTGGTCTGGTATTCCCATCTCTTTCAGAATTTTCCACAGTTTGTGGTGATCCACACAGTCAAAGGCTTTGGCATAGTCAATAAAGCAGAAATAGATGTTTTCCTGGAACTCTTTTGCTTTTTCGATGAGCCAGTGGATGTTGGCAATTTGATCTCTGGTTCCTCTGCCTTTTCTAAAACCAGCTTGAACATCTAGAAGTTCACGGTTCACATATTGCTGAAGCCTGGCTTGGAGAATCTTGAGCATTACTTTACTAGTGTGTGAGATGAGTGCAATTGTGCAGTAGTTTGAGCATTCTTTGGCATTGCCTTTCTTTGGGATTGGAATGAAAACTGACCTTTTCCAGTCCTGTGGCCATTGCTGAGTTTTCCAAATTGGCTGGCATATTGAGTGCAGCACTTTCACAGCATCATCTTTAATTCTAAATATTATGCACTATGACAAGCATTACCTAAAAGTATAACTGAGGGACTTTCCTGATGGTCCAGTGATTAAGACGTCACCTTCCAATACAAGGAGTGTACAATTCAATCCCTAGTTTGGAAGCTAAGATCCCATATCCCTCGGGGCCAAAAATAAAATAACATAAAGGTACAATTGAGCAACCATACTAACTAAATTTGATCAACTGTTTCAGTGTACAGAAATCATTCATACTCGTTCATTGACGTCATCCCAACAGATCTGTTTTCTGTGTATACAGTGGTTCAGATGTATGAGTTTTGTATCAGAATCAGTGGATTCATATTCTAATTTCACTACTTTCTTGGTATGTGACTTTGATGAGTGTCTTTCTCTTTGTGCCACATTGTTCTTATTTGGAAAACAAGAATGAAGATTACATTGACTATCTGTGAAGATTAAGTACTGTAATAATTGTAAGGCACTAAACATAGGACAGTGGCTCGTGCATACCAAGAATGCAATAAGTGGTCGCTGGTATTATTGTTCTAATCCTACAGTCCTAAGAAGGAGGCTTTGGTAAATTTGGTGTCTTACCCAGCAACGTGCAGATAACAAGTGTTTAACTTTAACTTTTTGCTCTATATTTTGGATATGCATTGCATTTAATGTCCTATAATTATATGGAGGAGGAAAATGCTAGACATATCACCTGCTCTTAAGAAATGTTCCTGGTCTTTTCTTTCTTGAGGGCAAAAGGAGACTCATGTCATAAGAAACTATAGAAAAATATGTATTGGATTATATCTTACTTAGCATTTATTAGTCATACCCAAGATGATTAGAAAGTGTTCACTGAATACATTCAAAGTATTTGAAATATTTTTTTAATCATCTCTTCAGAAAGGTTACATTGAATGATGAATAAGATAGTATTAATTGATAGAAAGTTTTAATTTGGGGAACTAGCAAATTCTCAAAGTAAGTCCCATTATAATGAGATTAATAATAATAATACATTAATTATTTTTGAAAATTGAAAGTCCCTTGACTATATCAAAGGAGAAGCTATTCTGAGGTGGAGAATCAGGCATTGGAGCAATGAAACAGGTCAACAGAAACTTTCTCTTTATTTGAGTCTGTTTCACTCTCTATCATAGTTCAATGATTTCCATTGCTCAAAGGAATTAATTTCAATGTGCTTAAAAGGGACTGAAAAGGCTTTCCAGAAGCTGAGTGTGCCTTCCTTCTCCCCATCTATCTCCCACTACTTCTGCTCTGTATTTGAGAAATGCCATCTGCTCAGTCCCACACTGTATGAATCTACAAATGAGTCACCTCTCACACTTTTTCCACTGCCCATGACCCTTGACATCAAATCTTTTCCAGACTAAATCTTACTCATTCTTTGAATCTCGACTAAGGATCATCACTTCCAGAAAGTCTTTGCTGACAGAGTTAAAAGTCTGTTCTCACCCACGTGACCTCTTTATCATGGCTCTTATATCACCATGCCAATGCTCTTTGTGTTGCATGTGTATTTCCCCCTCTCACTTCCCAAATTTGGGTGTCTTAAGAATCTTTTTTTGGCAATTTGTCCTTACTTCCCCTTTCAGGGTAATTTTATGCCCACATTTCTCTGTAAACACTGTAGATTTCTGGGGCAGTAAGAGGAGTGTTGTGCAGAGCAGCTCAGTCATACCTGACTCTGTGTGACCCCATAGACTCTAGCCCCCCCAGGGTCCTCTGTCCATGGGATTCTCCAGGCAAGAATATTGGAGTGGGTTGCCATTCTCTTCTCCAGGAGATATTCCTGCCCGGGGATCAAACCAAGGTCTCCTGCATTGCAGGAAGATTCCACGTTGCAGGCCACCAGGGAAGCCAATAAGAGGAGTAATTTCCCACAAATCCTAATTCCCATTATTACTGGTAGTAGTAGTGCTTCTTCCTCTTCCCACCTCCTGTGCCCCAACCTCTTTGTTATTGTTTAGTCGCTAAGTCCTGTTGGACTCTTTTGTGACCCTATGGACTGTAGCCCGCCAGGCTCCTCTGTCCATGGGATTTCCCAGGTAAGTGTACTTGAATGGATTGCCATTTCCTTCTCCAGGGGATCTTCCTCACCCCTTACCTGAATACAAATGTGCATCATGGAAGATGAGATTTTAGCATCAGATTAAAAGATTTTTTTTTTCTCTATATCGTTCAAAACTACATTCTTATCTTTATTACTGGTGGAAAATTTCCAGAATCCCCAGATCATAAGGGCATCATTTAATGAAGTAAACAAGCATCCTACTCTCCCACTTTTAGGTCAGGCTGCCAATATGCAAACTTTCTAGGTACTCATCATTAAGTTTATTTCCCACAAACAATTCTCTTATAGGTATTAGAAGCCAACTGATTGCCAATGAATCTCCTTATGCACGGAAGGGAAAGGCAACTTTGGAACTTTTAAAAATCATAGACTCATTGAGTTTTAAATTTGCAAAGGAATAGATATGCAAACGCTTGGAATTTTACCACTTTAAGCCAAAAACAAAATTTTTGTGAGCAAGAATGGCTTCTCACAGGACTTCCCTGGAGGTCCAATAGTTAAGACTCCGTGCTTGCACAAGTCAGATAGAGTTCTGCATGCCACGTGGTATGGCCAAAAAGTATCATATATGAGATATTAAGCTTTCTCATAACCACATTAAAAAAAGTGAAAGAAATAGGTAAATTAATAGTAATAATATTACTATTATTAAACACCATATACTCAAAATATTATTTCAAAATGTAATAAAGATAATATATGAATATAAACAAAACATAATTAATATAAAAATGCAAGCAATTAGTGTTTGATGTATTTTATAGTAAGTTCCAGAAATCCAGTGTGCATATTATACTTTTAGCAGACTTCAATATGGATGTGCCTAGTAGCTACTGTATTAAATACACGGTATCTACATATGTGTGCAAATGTATATACACAAGTGTAGAGGACAGGGACTGTTCCACAGCATTTTTCTGTACTGCTAATGAAAAGAAAAATGTCCTATGGTATAGGAGTATTTAAAAACATATTTTAAATAATGGATTAATAAAAAACTTAATTCAAGAATAGAAGACAGTTCTATAAATATTAAGGATATGAATGTGTTTAAATAAGGAAAATGTACCATTTTGTGGTTGACACACTATTTATGATTCCCATAAACTTGGAAATAAGGAGCATTTTCTGGTGCAGATATAATGTTTTCCAGTAGAGGGCAGAGATTTAACTGCAACTAGACAGTGAGAACTTAATGGTATAAGATAGCTTATTCAGTGTGGGAGATCTATTCATACTTAAACTTCAGAAATGGAAAACCAGTAAGCTTTCTCACAAGCATATGATTTTGTTATACTGATAACTTCCCCAGTGGTTCAGCAGTAAAGAATCCATCTGCAATGCAGGAGACTCACAGGAGATGAAGATTTGATCCCTAGGTTAGGAAGATCCCTGGAGGAGGAAATGGCAACCCACTCCAGTATTCTTGCCTGGAAAATTCCATGGACAGAGGAAACTGGTTGGCTACAATCCATGGGTTTGTAAAGAGTTGGACATTCAGACATGATTGAGCAACTGAGCACGCACGCGCACACACACACACACACACACACACACACACACACACCCCACACACAACTCAGGCAATAGCTGTATGCAGAGACTGGGATGGGGTTGTATATCTCTCCCTTTCTAGTTTAAGTTATCTTAATAAAAGTCTAATTATTTAATGGATAAACTACTTTAAGTAAAATTCACAAAACCTTTTAGGATAGCAGTTCACACAGAAAGCTTTTTTTAAATACAACTTTTTAATTCTATATTGGAGTATGGCTAGTTAACAGTGCTGTTATAATTTAGTTTCAGGTGCACAGCGGAGCTCCTCAGCCATACAAATACACATATTCATTTTCCCCCAAACTCCCCTCCCATCCAGGCTGCCATAGAACATTGAGCAGTGTTCCCTGTGCCATACAGTATGGAGATCAGTCCTGGGTGTTCTTTGGAAGGAATGATGCTAAAGCTGAAACTCCAGTACTTTGGCCACCTCATGCGAAGAGTTGACTCATTGGAAAAGACTCTGATGCTGGGAGGGATTGGAGGCAGGAGGGGAAGGGGACGGCAGAGGATGAGATGGCTGGATGGCATCACCGACTCGATGGACGTGAGTTTGAGTGAACTCCTGGAGTTGGTGATGGACAGGGAGGCCTGGCGTGCTGCAATTCATGGGCCTGCAGAGTCGGACACAACTGAGCAACTGAACTGAACTGAATATTCCATTGTGTATATGTACCACAACTTCCTTATCCATTCATCTGCCAATGGCCATCTAGGTTTCTTCCATGTCCTAGCTATTGTAAAGAGCTCTGAAGTGGACTTTAAGGTACATGTGTCTTCTGTGGCTCAGATGGTAAAGCGTCTGTCTACGATGTGGAAGACCCGGGTTCGATCCCTGGGTTGGGAAGATCCCCTGGAGAAGGAAATGGCAACCCACTCCAGTACTATTGCCTGGAAAATCCCATGGACAGAGGAGCCTGGTAGGCTACAGTCCATGGGTTCACAAAGAGTCGGACATGACTGACCGACTTCACATTGTTTGTTATCCATTTTAAATAAAGCAGAGTGTACATGTCAATCCCAAACTCCCTAACTATTCCTTCCCCCCAACCCTTCCCTCTGGTAACTATAAGTTTGTTTTCTAAGTCTTCACACAAGATGTGTCTGTTCGTGCCCACTTGTTCTTAGAGATGATTCCATTGATTGCTTTTTAAATTTCATAAAAATTTTAATCTAAGCCTCTTTTGTCAGTGCCTCTGTATTGGCAAATAATTTCTCAGTCTCCACCTTTTCCCCCTACTCTCTTCTTTTATTGTTTGTTGGCATTCCTTACAAAAGCACATAGAGGAAAAGGAAAATTATGTGGGATGCAGGCATTCCTCAGAGCTGGAAAGAATGTATTTTAAAGTTCAGAGACTTTCCTTGAGCAAACATTCCATAACGTATATGTTCACGTGAGTATTTGCTTCCAACGCAAACTTCTCAGAGAGCATTTTACTTATTTTCATAATATTGTCTTGATAAAAGTATTTCTGTAACTTAAATGACACTGATTTCAGCACCAGCATATTATTGTCTAAAACCCTAGTCATTTCATCAGCATACCTTGTTTTCTTTCCCAAACACTGCTTTATTTCATTTTAGAACCCACATTGCTTAGTAGTGTATAAGTATAGGTCACTTTTGCCTGTTTTCAAAATAACATTCACCTACAAAGAAGAATAACTTTTTAAAAGTTTAGAAGACAGTTCCCAAAATATGTTGAGCAACGATAGTATTTAGAACAAGCATTCAGTCTCTCAGAGGAATTATTTTGAAATAATGTCTCTTGGTAAGTGAGCAGTTCAGGTATCACTCACTATACAAGCATTAAATTCATCCCTAAGTAAGTTCAAGTTAAAAGAAGAGAATCTGCAGATAATCTTAATTGCATGTGATGCTGTCTTCTGACAAATCCAATTACCTGACCTAGGCTATAAGATAAGCCATAATCTCATATGCTGTTAGCACACAATTAAGACTTTGCTAATAATAGCCAACCTGGCTGGTCCATGAGGTCTTACATAGCAAGCCTGAATTTATCTCAATTTATTTGCAAATCATTTCCTCCCTGACTCTGTGAAGTTGGTCTATAACTACTTTTATACAAGCTACTTGCTGCCCAAATTAGAGCTTATTTTCTGTATATGTCTTTTTGGATCAGTTCCAACATCCATTGATCAAGCACTTAACTCTGTCAACTAGAACTCCAAACATGACTGTGATACTATCCTTGACCACAGGGAGTTTAAAGTTGGTTAGCAAACCAGACACTTAAAACAATTTTAATTTCTCATATTCAGAACTCTGGTAGAGGGATGCAGTGGTATCTATGAGAGAAGATTCATTTATTCATCAAACATTTATTGTATAGAGACTATGGGGGAAATACTGAGAATATAAGGTGTTTTGGGGGAGTTCAGCTCCTATTTGGAGCTTATAGAGAAGCAGTGCATGTAACAGACCTTAGTCACCAAGGAGGAAAGAATTCATTTAGTTGCTTAGCATTTTCTCTCAGTTTGAATTAATCTGAATTTTAGGAAGAGCCTTGTGTCTCTGAGAAACTGATCTTCCTCCTGGTCCAAGTTCTTCTAAACTTTTTAGACTGCCAAGCAATTCCATATTTTCTTCCACTAAATCCTGACCTCTTTTTCTCTACCTCTTTTGTCCTTTGTCATCTTCCTCTTTCCCTCATTTACATGTCTGGATCCAACGTTCACCTAGTGCACAAAGATTCTGATAATAAGTCTCTTTCCCAGTAACTTAGCCATTATAGATGGCACCGATGGCATTCTGTGTATGGTGAAAGAATATTAAAACCATTTCGTGGCTATTTGATGTGAATGTATCCTTGTAACCCAGAAATACAAATAGTTCCGTCTATATAAGGTTTTGCTTTCCAGAAGTGCTGTCACTAGCTGAAACCAAAAATGGCCTAAAGAAATTCCAAACATTACTCCTGTTCCTTGTGAGAAATTAAACCATATCCAATTCACAACCTCAGCAACACTTCTTATATCCCATTTTCTCTTCTCATTTTTGTCGCATACAATGCTCAGGAGATATGCTTATTTGTGACAGTCCTTACAACTTCTACATTCAATATTTCTTCTTCCCGTAAAAGCAGCTTTTTAATTCTCTTTCTCTCCCTCTCTCCTTTCCTCTCTCTCTCTCATTACATTGGTTGACTTAACCTTCTTTCTACCACCTCATTTTTTCTCTAGTCTTCTTTTTTTACTCTGACTCTGCATGCATTATTAAGCTTTGACCAAAAATGAATCCCTGGGCTGAGAAGAGGGTGTTGCGAGTTGGCAAGAAGAAGAATCCTCTTTGAAGGCCAGATGAGTCAAAAAGTTTGCAAACACTCCCATATTATTAATTTTTTCTTTATATGTGCATATTTGCAGCTCTAACATGTGAGATGAAATATTTTCATAATCCAAGGTAGATTGAATGTAAGCTCTTCAAGCAAACCACTGATTACAAGCTGATTTTACATTAATAAACTCAGTGCAATTAGGTCTTTTACTCTATTTACAGCTCCCATTTTTATAAACTGATGTCCAAAAAGGCTTAGAGTCTTGTTTTTATTAAAACCAAAATCTGACGTTCTAGGAATGGGAGTCGTTAGATGTGGCTTTGCCCCCAACAGTGTTTTCCAAATAATCGGTTGCAAATGTTGAAACAGGGTACCAGTGAGGAGTGTTCTGTAGGAGTTTGGGTAATTCAGATCTGTGTCTTGGATAACAAACTGATACAATGACTACTGTTGGCTGCTCCAGTCTTCAAACTTCCTGGTTTTCAGAAAGGGCTCTGGATGTATTTCAAATTGGAAAGAGCCAGAAGAAAGAAAAACAAGTCTTCTTGTTGACTTGAACTTTAGTTTGTTTTCTAGGAAATGTGTTAATTCACATTTTGCTTCATTTTCTCTGAATTTCCGAAACAACTATACTATAGTTTAAACCACATTTTAGTATTTGATGATAATTTTATGCTTATTTCTTTTATTTGTATCATCTTTGTGCCGAAACAACTATACTATAGTTTAAACCACATTTTAGTATTTGATGATAATTTTATGCTTATTTCTTTTATTTGTATCATCTTTGTGTCCCTCACTGGCTTATAGGATACCAAGAAAGAAATTCGTCTTATAATTTTTTAGCATTGTCCTCATCTCCTCAAAAATACAGAATAATTGAAAATTCTGAGAGGAATTAAATGAGAATAAGTTGAGAGTTTTCTATGTTGCAGGTATTATGCTAAATGTATTGATTCATTTTTTTTTTTCTTACTGAAACTTCAGAACAATGCTGTGAGATTATATTATTTTCATTTTTTTAAATGAAGATTTTGAGTTTCAGAGAGGCTATTTTTATTTGTCTAATATGATACTGCTAATGAGTAGCACATCTGAAATTTCTGTGATTTTTTTTCTTGCCTACTTAAAAAAAATTAATTACATTATTTATCTTTTATTTTTGGCAGCACTGGGTCTTCATTGCTGCTGGTGGGTTTTCTTTAGCTGCAGTGAGCAGGGGCTGTTCTTTGTCGCAGTGCCTGAGCCACTGCAGTGGCTTCTCTTGTTGGGGAGAGCAGGCTCTGGGGCACATCAGCTTCAGTAGTTGTGGCCCGTGGGCTCTAGGGTGCAGACTCAACGATTGTGGCCCACGGGCTTAGTTGTTCTGTGGCACGTGCAATCTTCTCAGACAAGGGACTGAACTCGTATCCTCTGCACTGGCAGGTGGATTCTCTACCTCCGCGACACCTGGAAATCCTCCTGCTTACTTTTTATTTCATAAAATACATTTTGTATCTCTGTGTATGTATTCATATAAATATCTATCTATTTTAAAATACTGGACTCAGTAGAGTACAGATAGCAATTGATTCATTTTTCTATCACTGCCTGAAACCTGCTATGTCAGTTCCCTTTCACTGTCTCTAACACCATCTCAGGAAGTCCTAGCTGTTGCAGTCACAGCTGGTCAGTAGTCTCATCTAAAACTTCAGATAAAACTTTCATGTTCAAAATTTTTCCTCCCAAGTCAAACTTGACCCTCAACTTCCATGGTCCAGCAGTGGGAAAAGAAATGGTCTGTTATCCATCTCTCATCCCTCTAACTCTCCAATTCTTTCCTTTCTTCTTCAACCTCAAGGATGCTTCTGGATACTCCAGGTTTGGGAAATTGAAAAAGAATGAAGAGAATGGATTGGTTTTGTTCTCCCTTAACTATTCAATGACTTCTGTATGAAAGATGCCCCAAATGCAGGTATCTGTGAAGATTTGAATACAGAATAATCTGTTAGATCATTTCATTATAAAGAAAGATTTAGTTAGTGTGACTTTTCGTTTAGAAAAGTTTGAAGAATGAATGTGAGAGGAGTCAATTGAGAAATGAATTATACAGCAATAAGAGAGGAAAAACAATAAGAAAGATTGCAATGGAAAAGACATTCAGAGGATTAGAATTGGTAGAAACACTTGTATAAAAAAAAAAGATTTATGAAATAGCTGCAAGAGTTTTGATATGAAGAAAATGGAGAAGACTTGTGAAGTCCGTTCTGGGTTGACAAGAGAGATAAAGGAAATACAGACTGAAAGACCATCTGTCTTTCATTTCCCAAGTACATGTTCATTGAAATTCTTATTCACAACATATGAGGATTTGATGCTGGATTCTGTAATTGCTTAGACTCTATAAAGAGTTTTGGAATCAAGCAATAATAGACAAACTCACAATGGGAACTGTGTGTTGAAGGGTCAAGAAGAAATATAAGGAAAAATAAAGAATATATGCTTTCATTTAGAAAAAAACGTAGTAAGTTTTACAATCCTATGGGAATTTTATTTCCAAAGAGAGTCTTCCCGTTTGGCATTTCACTAAAGTCTTGGTAACTTATCCTCTCAGACCATCAGCATGTCAGTTGCTTATTGTGTTGTGGCTTGTTGTGTGGTCTACTTGCCTATTGGATTCAGACCTGAAACCTTTTATCTTTGGTCATATTTATTCAAAAATTATTTTCAAGTGACTTCAGATTTCACTTCAAATGTTCACGGAAGCATAATTGGTATTTTTCTAATAACTTAAAAATATTAAGTAATAAATTTCTTTAAAAAGTTTCTAATGAAGTGTCTATTTATTTTATTTTAATATTTTATATTTTCCCCTGATGGCTCATTGGTAAAGAATCCACCTGCCAATACAAGAGACATAGTTTCAATCCCAGGTTTGGACAATCCCCTGGAGAAAGAAGTGGCAACCCACTCTAGTATTCTTGCCTCTGTCCATAGAAAAATCCTATGGACAGAGGAGCCTGGTAGGTGACAGTCCATGGGGTCACAGAACAAGCTGGACATGACTTAGTGACTAAATAGTCTTGTAGTTTATATATTTATAAACTTTCTATTTTATCACAATGTTGTGATAGTTTCATGTGCACAGCAAAGTGACTCAGTCATACATCTACATGTATCCATTCTCCCCTAAATTTCCCTCCATCCAGGCTGCCACAAAACATTGAGCAGAGCTCCCTATGCTATACAATAGATCCTGTTGGTTATCTGCCTTGAATATAGCAGCGCGCACATGTTGAGCCTGGCGGGCCACAGGCCTTGGGGTCACAAAGAGTTGGACAGAACTGAAACATCTTGGCACACATGCACATATTAATCCCACACAGAGTGTCTGTTTAGATGGCTAAGCCTGTGGTGGCAGAAGAATTGCAAACTGCAATGTGAATATATTACTTGAGTCTTGTTTTAAAAGTTAACTATATCACTATAATTTTTGGATATCAATCCACAGTCTTTGAATGTCAACTAAGTGTCTATAACAATAATAATGGTCAGAATCCATTGACTATTTCCTCCACTAGTTCAAATAGTATATCATCTCCCTGAAACATGAAGTGCTCATTTGGAGAAGTTGTCAAAGCCCCCTTTCTCTCTCCCTTCCCCACAACCTCCACTATGCACATGTACACAAACACCTCCATGTCTGTTGGGTGTAGGCTAAATTTTCCTACAATAGAACAATCTTTAGTAACATTTTAAAATATGAAAGACTCTCCAAATTCATATACTTTTAAAGTTGTGCATTCTCAACATCACGGCAGTAATAGGGTTCAGTTCAGTTCAGTTCAGTTTAGTCGCTCAGTCATGTCTGACTCTTTGTGACCCTGTGAACTGCAGCACACCAGGCCTCCCTGTCCATCACCAACTCCTGGAGCCTACCCAAACTCCTATCCATCGAGGTGGTGATGCCATCCAACCATTTCATCCTCTGTCATCCCCTTCTCCTCCTGCCCTCAATCTTTCCCAGCATCAGGGTCTTTTCAGATGAGTCAGCTCTTCGCATCAGGTGGCCAAAGTATTGGAGTTTCAGCTTCAACATCAGTCCTTCCAATGAATACCCAAGGTATTAAGGAATATGCTGGTCCTGACAGGGAGAAAAGGAATATACTTTTTAAAACAGAAGTGAGATTTAGACAATGATGAGAGCTGGGAGAGGATACCTGGGAGTAGACTTTGAAGGTGTTTGATTAATTAAGGGGGCTGGAACATATTCAATAAAGGAGAGTTTATCAATTTCAGAACACTCTCTGGATATTAAAAATGTAAAATCCTGGCAAAAACACCAAGAGATGGTGCAAAAATGCTACAAAGGTGACTCCTAGAAAAATGGAGAAAACTATGGCTAGAACTGCTGTGACTGATAATGAAAGAAAATATTTTAATATTTCAAAGATTTGGTTGTGCTAAAGTGGATACTGTATATAACATCAGAGAACTGAACAGAGAACAATGTCCCCTGTGAATACAAAGAAACTATATCATTTACTAAGGAAAAAAAAATTGCACTTGTAAGTGGAACAGCAAAATAATTTAGAAGTCCAAGGGTAACCTCTGATTGGAAATAGGAAGTACTGTTTCAGAACTGAGTTCTGTAATACAGTGCAGTTGATAAAACCCCAAACAATAGAGGTAAGATGTTTTTGCATAATTGTCAGAAGCCAGGTAGACAATATCAGATCGGTAGCAGGGGTGCCTGACCACAAAGAGCTGCAGACATAGTCAATAGAACTTGTTTTGTCTACCGTAGATGGGTGACTAACAAAGTTCCTACTCAATATGTACAGCCATAAAACAGTGTAGGATGATCAAGAGAATAAAGGCAATAGCCCCATTTAGAAATCATGGTCTCTTGCCCAGTGTTTAGAACCAAGCTTGTTTCTGGACTCAAAGCCCACTGATTGAAAGAAGTTAGATCCATCACTACAGAAGGAGTCTATAAATTCAAGGCAAGTTTCCATGGTAATTATTCCAGGTGGTATCTGTCCCTCTGTCCCCACATATCTATGATGTAATCGTGGAAGGAAAAGAAAACATAACTACACCAGCTACTGCAAGCCAGATGAAAAGAAGGGGAAAATACAGCAGTTGCTGATTTACTGTAAGGAGGAAATTCTGCCTAACGGTATTGTGAGTTTTCTGTTTTTGGAAGTGAGAGAAGTTTCCTTGATTCAATCCTGATTCTACTCTCTGGCATAACTCCAATATTCAGTGTTCTCCCTAGCCCTTGGTTATTCCTTCTGGAAGGTTTTATTCATGCATTATCTTTCATAATGACACCTAAAGAAGGGGCTGTGGTCATGCCCACATTGAGGGGTATATCATCCCAAAGTCCATTTCCAACTGATTCAAGTGCAGAACTTAAAAGTTTTTTAAGGTTTGAAAAGACAGATTTTTTGCTCTCAGCTCATTTTTTTTTCAGTGTCAATACAATTCCCAAGAACATTTAGTAAGCTTCTATTCTATTTGTTTACTGACAAACTCATAGGTTACTATCCACAAAAATGTTCTTTTTTATCTTTATTTTGTTTGTTCTCAACTTTGCTATCTTCCTTCCCTCTATGATTCGTTCTTTAATGATGGCTATTTTGAAGCTTCTTGAGATAATGTGCTTTAGTAGGAAAGTTACATTTCTAAGTTTATCTTTGCCTCAGAGTTGAATGTTAGTGAGACTTTTTTGTTCTAATCCTTTTGTAAGCTTCTATCTTATCACTTGATGTGGTAGACAGAAATATATTACTCCTATTCAAAGATGTCCATGTGCTAGTATCTATAAATGTGTTAGCTAACATGGTAAAGGGACTTTGCAAATGTGATTTAATTAAAGATTTGAGATGGAAAGATTGTTCTGGACTATTCAGTTGGGCCCAGTGTACTCAAAAGAGTTCTTATAAAATTCCAAGTCAGAGAAGATATAGAAGCAGAAATCATAGTGTTATGCAGACAAGAGCCAAGGAAGTGGGCATTTTCTAATAGCTAGAAAATTTGGTGTCTTTTGCTTCTACCATTTCTTAAACCTTTCATCCTGGAACTGACATGTCACAGTTCCATTCACATTCAGTAGGGGAATACTAGTCACATGCCACCTGGATACTCAAGGGCAAACTGAGACTTGTAGAACTATGGCTGGGAAGAAAAGTTAATGGACTTTACTGAACACATAGAAGTTCTGTTGTAGTCAGAAGTCTTTTGGAGGGGGTATTTTGCTGCGATCTCAATTTAAGTAGGAAACAACTGGATAAATATGTGGGTGGCTTGATATTAATCAAGCACTTAATAAATACAAATTAAATGAATGCAGATTAAAGAGCATACCTTGGGCAGAAAGAAATACAGCAATTTGAGAAACAGAAGACCCTTGTAGGTAGAACGAAGTGAATATTGTAAAGAGTATTTGATGGTCAGAATACAATAAATAAAAGAACCAAACACGGCCAGATTTTGTAGATCATGTCATTTTTCAGTGTTGTATGTATGTGATGAGATTCATTGATAGATTTTAGAAGTGAGTGTGGTTCCAATATATGTTACAATGGATGGACCTAGGTACAGTGGATGTAAGTAGACAAATATGAGATTGTGGTAGTAGTTTTGGTGAGAGAAACAGTGGCTCTACTTTGACTTAAAGAAACTATGATGAAAAGAGGTGGATAAATTTGTGATATGTTTTGGAATTTGTGCTTTCCAATGGGGTTACTATTCCTTCCAGTTTGAAATCATATACACACACTCACATACATGCCGAAGAATTTTATTTATTTTCATCACAGTCATTGAAAAAAAATTACTCAGAATTTTTATTCCAAAGGTACAGACAGAAATGTGGAAAATATACATTAAATTTAGATTAAGAAGATTATGGTGACTACAAGTAGACTGAGTGCCAATTTGAGCTGACTGTACTATAATGTGCTCTGAAAAATCAAAAGCAAATTTTCTTTAATTAGTTTTTGTTTGTTTCCATGCTGTAAGTTCTGTGGATCTTAGCTCCCTGACCAGGGAGTGAAGCCACACCCCCTGCATTGGAAGCATGCAGTCTTTAACCACTAGGCTGCCAGAGAAATCCTCAAAAGGCAAATTCAAATAAAAAAGAGTGCCATAACGAACTCTTACTCTCTACCATGGGCACAGAGAAAAGGAGATACGTGCCATGCATTTGTATCAACATAATAGAGATGAAGCAGGAAGTTCTATTTCCACTTTGCCTCCATTTCTAGATTTTTTCCATTAGATTGGAGAAATGGAAAAGGCACAAAAAGAGAAAGAACATGCCAAGAGGGGCCATTCAGGCACTTGCAGCAGCTGTCCTGCAAAAAAGGAATTATAAAGGAAATATCAGCATAAAATAGATACAGTGTGTGTCCCATGATTGCAAAACCATACTGAATTCCCTGTTCACTTAAGTAGGGTTTCACATCTGGTCCATATGTGTAATTGGAAATCTCAGAATTGCATTTTCATCAAGGAAGATAAAGATGCCAAGTGCTTTACTAGAGGATTTATTTGTTTGTGAGTAATATGCATGGAAATGTGACAAAGAGAAGGCTATGCCTGGAACTGAGATTTAGCACTAGTAACTGAGAAAAAAAAATCTTCCTTTGTAAGGAGGCATATAAGAAGTTGTAAACTTTCATTTGATTTAGCATAATTAATTACTGAAGACTGAAATAAAGCATAGATGATGTACAGTCAATCTAAAATCTTCTGGGACCTTTTGTTAAGACCAAAAATAAGCACAAGGGAAAGTGAAGATTTAAAGTTTGAATTACTAAAAGTACATTGCTCAAATTCAGGAGAAAATTGCCTCCTTACTTCAATGCTTAACCTGACTGATTCTACATGATGCCAAAGTGTTCAGATTGTTGGATAATTAGAGCTGCAGATAAATGATAACTTGATGAATGGTGGTTCTTCTGACTTGTCATCCAGGTGTTCTGACCCAATAATGAACACATATTTTATTGCAGATGATAGTAATTTGAATTCAACATGTTACATAAAATCACCAGAAAGATTACTATCGTATACAACTATTGTATATTACCTAGTATTATAGCCTAGCACTCATCCTCATCAACAATTTCACATTTTCCACAATGAGCATTTTGCTGCCTTCACTTATCCTTGCCTTAAACAGGCAGGTGAAGTAGAACCCTAATCTTACACAGTGGCCCCAGGGTGTGGGCATCCTGAGAAGCAGGAAAATCAAAGAAAGGAAGAAAGTGAGAGTCGCTCAGTTATGTCCACCTCTTTGCAACCCCATAAACTATACCATCCATGGAATTCTCCAGGCCAGAATACTGGGGTGGGTACCCTTTCCCTTCTCCAGGGGATCTTCCCAACCCAGGGATCGAGCCCAGGTCTCCCACATTGCAGGCAGATTCTTAACCAGCTGAGCCGCAAGGGAAGTCCAAGAATACTGGAGTGGGTAGCCTGTCCCTTCTCCAGATGATCTTCCTGACCCAGGAGTGGATTCTTTATCAACTGAGCTATGAGGGAAGCCCTAGAGGCAGGAGTTCTTGCAAAGTATCTGTCAGATCAGATCAGTCGCTCAGTCGTGTCCAACTCTTTGCAACCCCATGAATTGCAGCACGCCAGGCCTCCCTGTCCATCACCAACTCCCGGAGTTCACCCAGACTCACGTCCATTGAGTCAGTGATGCCATCCAGCCATCTCATCCTCTGTCGTCCCCTTCTCTTCCTGCCCCCAATCCCTCCCAGCATCAGAGTCTTTTCCAATGAGTCAACTCTTCGCATGAGGTGGCCAAAGTACTGGAGTTTCAGCTTTAGCATCATTCCTTCCAAAGAAATCCCAGGGCTTATCTCCTTCAGAATGGACTATAGCTCTGGCCAAATTGTATGTTCTCACTGAGCTTCAGTTTTCTTCTCTTACAAAATAAAGGCATTAAAATGAAACACAATAACAAAAATACTGTGGTCTGCAGATAGCAGAAAATTAACTAATAACTTCAACAAATATTGGTTTATTTTTCTTACTTAGGAAATGGTCTGGAGATGAACTGTCTTAACACAGGACCAGTGAATCCACATCACCCTTGTAGACATAGGATTCTTCCAGATTTATGCTCCACTATTCCTAGGTTGTTTTTTACCTCATGGATACAATGGCAACCATAGCTCCAAACACAATTCCTACATTTAAGGTAGCAGTAGGAAGAACAAATGGTATTGCCTACTGTGCTGGCTCCTTTCAGTAGGAATGTACACACACACACACACACACACACACAAGTTTTAAAAAAGCAACATGTATACCTGTGGCGGATTCATTTTGATATTTGGCAAAACTAATACAATTATGTAAAGTTTAAAAATAAAATAAAATTGGGGAAAAAAAAAAAAAGCAACATGCATTTATTATCTCACAGTTTCTATGGGTCAGGAGTCCTGACATGGTTTAGTTGGGTCTTCTGCTTAGGATCTCACTAGCCTACAATTAAAGTGTCAGCTGGGCTGTAAGAATATATGATTTTTAGAAACAAAGTCTCATTAGATTTTTGCCTTACATATCAGTAAGCAGAAATATGTAACATGGCCATGTCTAGTTGACATATAAAAGCAAATGCAGACCTGAGCACATTTTTACTCCAAACCCAAAGTACTATTAAGCAGAGAGAAAATGGGACATGACTAGTTTAAATGCAAGCTTCTCTCACAGGAATTACTAAAGTCCCTTTCAAAACTCTGTGATGGGGAAAGTTGGGATAGATAAGTTTAGTGGAATTGCCAAGTTGGTATTAAGAAATCATTGTTCAGTTCTTAACGATGATTTGGAGAGTTGCCTGTAACTGAGAAGAACCCTTGGGGTCTTCTCATTTATGACTACAAAATAGAACTTTCACCGAAAAAATTATGTGATTAGAAAAGTAACTTAAAACAGGATAACCTCTAAGTTTTTGGAAAGATTATCAGCATTACTTCTAGGATTCATGGGCTTTGTGAGAAAATTCCTGCACAACTTTTAATTAACAGTTGTCAAGACATTGCCTTTTTATATGGCAACCAGATGTATCTTTTTAGTTTGATTGTACTCACACATTTTCTGCTTTTTTGAAAATGGAAATGCATATATATGTATAAATATATATGCACGTGATACACACATGAGTGCATGCTAAGTCACTTCAGTTGTGTCTGACTCTGTGCAACACTATGGACTGTAGCCCACCAGGCTCCTCTGTCCATAGGATTCTCCAGGCAAGAATTCTGGAGTGGGTTGCCATGCCCTCCTCCAGGGGATCTTCCCCACCCAGGGATGGAACCCACATCTCCTGCATCTCCTCTATTGCAGGCACTTTCTTTACTGCTGAGCCACCAGGGAAGCCGATATATATATTTATATAAAATCTGGGTATTTACTAGATTTCTTCAATCTTCTATGTCATATGTGTTTGTGTGTATATGTGTCTGATGATGGAAAATAAACCTACCTTGCCATAAGATTCTGAAAGGTGAGCATACAAAAACAAAACTTAGCTAGAGACTTGGGAGGGTTTAGATATTTTAATAAATGTTCTCTTCTGCTGAATTACTAGAATCAAAGAAGCTCACATGACTGCGGGGAATTTTGGGGTATTCATTTATGCATTCAACAAATAGCTATAGAGAATTACTATATCCTAGAATGATAGGATAGTATGATAAGAATTAACTAGTATCAGAGGAGCTGCCTAGTCTCTGGGGGTTATAGTAATGAACAGGGTGGAAAAAAGCTTATATAGGCATTTCGTAAGTTGGCCTCACAAAGGGGAGAACTGGAGTGGAATCAGAAGGTATAAACATTAGTTTCTACACATTTATAGAGCATTGCCAAAATGATGAAGTACTTCATGCACTTTACATGTACAGCTTCTTTGAGGCAACTTTCCTGTATGCAACTTAAAAGTCTAAAATTTAGATACTGTAATCTATCAACAATTATTTGGGTCTCTTAATAGAAGATTTTAAATGTTTTCCAATTATATTAGCTTACTTTGCCAACAAAGGTCCATCAAGTCAAGGCTATGGTTTTTCCAGTGGTCATGTACGGATGTGAGAGTTGGACTGTGAAGAAAGCTGAACGCTGAAGAATTGATGCTTTTGAATTGCGGTGTTGGAGAAGACTGTTGAGAGTCCCTTGGACTGCAAGGAGATCCAGCCAGTCCATTCTAAAGGAGATCAGCCCTGAGTGTTCTTTGGAAGGAATGATGCTAAAGCTGAAACTCCAGTACTTTGGCCACCTCATGCGAAGAGTTGACTCATTTGAAAAGACTCTGATGCTGGGAGGAATTGGGGGCAGGAGGAGAAGGGGACGACAGAGGATGAGATGGCTGGATGGCATCACTGACTCGATGGACGTGAGTCTGAGTGAACTCCGGGAGTTGGTGATGGACAGGGAGGCCTGGCATGCTGCGATTCATGGGGTCTCAAAGAGTCGGACATGACTGAGTGACTGAACTGAACTGAAGTGAATGATGAGAATAAGAGACTATGATATGACTTAGAAGAGGAATGGGGAACATGAAAAATTGGGGCAATGTTTTAATTTTAGTTCTAGCTGTAACACAATTTACCTGCCTCTCCCTTTCATCATCTTAAAAAAAGAAGTCAGGAAATGCACTACGAAGGCCCTTAGTTTTCAAAACTAGAGTGTTTTTTTTTTTTTTTTTTAAACTACAGATATTAAACAACTCTGACTTCTTTTATGGGAATGCAGAGTGATCTTGTCTAAGATCAAGATTTACCGGAAGGAAAAGAAGATTGGTCTTCAGTTCAGTTCAGTCACTCAGTTGTGTCCGACTCTTTTGACCCCATGGACTGCAGCACGACAGGCCTCCCTGTCCATCACCAACTCCCAGAGTTTACTCAAATTCATGTCCACTGAGCCGGTGATGCCATCCAACCATCTCATCCTCTGTCTTCCCCTTCTCTTCCTGCCTTCAATCTTTCCCAGCATCAGGGTCTTTCCCAGTGAATCAGTTCTTCCTATCAGGTAGCCAAAGTATTGGAGTTTCAGCAGCAACATCAGTCCTTCCAATGAACATCAGGACTGATTTCCTTTAGGATGGACTGGTTGGATCTCCTTGCAGTCCAAAGGAACTCTCAAGAGTCTTCTCCAACACCACAGTTCAAAAGCATCAATTATTCAGTGCTCAGCTTTCTTTATAGTCCAACTCTCACATCCATACATGACTACTGGAAAAAACCATAGCCTTGACCAGACAGACCTTTATTGGCAAAGTAATGTCTCTGCTTTTTAATATGCTGTCTAGGTGGATCATAATTTTTCGTCGAAGGAATAAGCATCTTTTTATTTCGTGGCTGCAGTCACCATCTGCAGTGATTTTGGAGCCAAGAAAATAAAGTCTGCCACTCTTTCTCCATCTATTGCCATGAAGTGATGGGACCGGATGCCATGATCTTCGTTTTCTGAATGTTGAGCTTTAAGCCAACTTTTTCACTCTCCTCATTCACTTTCATCAAGAGGCTCCTTAGTTCTTTTTCACTTTCTGTCATAGGGTTGTGTTATCTGCATATCTGAGGTTATTGATATTTCTCCCGGCAATCTTGATTCCAGCTTGTGCTTCATCCAGCCCAGCATTTAACATGATATACTCTACATATAAGTTAAATAAGCAGGGTGACAACATACAGCCTCGACGTACTCCTTTTCCTATTTGGAACCAGTCTGTTGTTCCATGTCCAGTTCTAACTGTTGCTTCCTGACCTGCATACAGATTTCTTAGGAGCCAGGTCAAGTGGTCTGGTATTCCCATCTCTTTCAGAATTTTCCACAGTTTATTGTGATCCACACAGTCAAAGGCTTTGGCATAGTCAATAAAGCAGAAATAGATGTTTTTCTGGAACTCTCTTGCTTTTTCCATGATCCAGCGGATGTTGGCAATTTGATTCTGGTTCCTCTGCCTTTTCTAAAACCAGCTTGAACATCTGGAATTTCATGGTTCACGTATTGTTGAAGACTTGCTTAGAGAATTTTGAGCATCACTTTGCAGGTGTGTGAGATGAGTACAATTGTGCGGTAGTTTGAGCATTCTTTGGCATTGCCTTTCTTTGGGATTGGAATGAAAACTGACCTTTTCCAGTCCTGTGGCCGCTGCTGAATTTTCCAAATTTGCTGGCATATTGAGTGCAGCACTTTCACAGCATCATCTTTCAGGATTTGGAATAGCTCAACTGGAATTCCATCACCTCCACTAGCTTTGTTCATAGTGATGCTTTCTAAGGCCCACTTGACTTCACATTCCAGGATGTCTGGCTCTAGGTGAGTGATTACACCATCGTGATTATCTTGGTTGTGAAGATCCTTTTTGTACAGTTCTTCTGTGTATTCTTGCCATCTCTTCTTAATATCATCTGCTTCTGTTAGGTCCATACCATTTCTGTCCTTTATTGAGCCCATCTTTGCATGAAATGTTCCCTTGGTATCTCTAATTTTCTTGAAGAGATCTCTAGTCTTTCCCATTCTGTTGTTTTCCTCTGTTTCTTTGCACTGATCACTGAGGAAGGCTTTCTTATCTCTCCTTGCTATTGTTTGAAACTCTGCATTCAGATGCTTATATCTTTCCTTTTCTCCTTTGCTTTTGGCTTCTCTTCTTTTCACAGCTATTTGTAAGGCCTCCCCAGACAGCCATTTTGCTTTTTTCCATTTCTTTTCCATGGGGATGGTCTTGATCCCTGTCTCCTGTACAGTGTCACGAACCTCAGTCCATAGTTCATCAGGCACTCTATCTATCAGATCTGGGCCCTTAAATCTATTTCTCACTTCCACTGTATAATCATAAGGGATTTGATTTAGGTCATACCTGAATGGTCTAGTGGTTTTCCCTACTTTCTTCAATTTAAGTCTGAATTTGGCAATAAGAAGCTCATGATCTGAGCCACAGTCAGCTCCCAGTCTTGTTTTTGCTGACTGTATAGAGCTTCTCCATCTTTGGCTGCAAAGAATATAATCAATCTGATTTTGGTGTTGACCATCTGGTGATGTCCATGTGTAGAGTCTTCTCTTGTGTTGTTGGAAGAGGGTATTTACTATGACCAGTGCATTCTCTTGGCAGAATTCTTTTAGTCTTTGCCCATATTCCAAGGCCAAATTTGCCTGTTACTCCAGGTGTTTCTTGACCTCCTACTTTTGCATTCCAGTCCCGTATAATGAAAAGACATCTTTTTTGGGTGTTAGTTCTAGAAGGTCTTGTAGGTCTTCGTAGAATCATTCAACTTCAGCTTCTTCAGTGTTACTGGTCAGGGCATAGACTTGGATAACTGTGATATTGAATGGTTTGCCTTGGAAATGAACAGAGGTCATTCTGTCATTTTTGAGATTGCATCCAAGTACTGCTTTTAGTACTGCATCCAAGTACTGGTTGACCTTAGACAAGATTTAAAAGTCATATTTATAACTTCCCCTCTCTCCTTGTTTGTGGAGGCTCAGAGATGTAGACCCTGCCTATAGATCACCCAGGCTCAAAACTAAAAAGGCCTTACCTGTAGAGTTACTGTGCCTAAAGGTAAAACATTAGAGTAGTATGAGGCCTTACCTGATAGCTCAGTGGTAAAGAATTTGCCTGCCAATGCAGGGGATGCAAGAGAGGCAGATTAGATCTCCTGCAACAGGAAATGGCAACCTGCATGCTAGTGGGTCACGAAGACTCAGACACAACTGAGCAACTAACTGAGCACACACACAAAGCATGAAGGATGCTAAAATCATGTTCTCAAAATGACAAGGTCTTAGTAGTTCCCAATTTCCACCTCCCACAGCCCATGGAAACCTCTTTTTTATTCTTGGCCTCTGATAGCTTGACTATTTTCAATACCTCATATAAGTGCAATCATACATTATTTGTCCTTCTGTGATTGGCTTATTTCACTTAACATAATGTCCTCAAGTTTCATGCATGTTGTTGCATACTGTTGGATTTTTTTCTTTTTTAAGATTGAAAAATATTCCACTGATATGTCTAGAGATATTATATTGTACATTTAAAATTTTGAGATGGTAGTTCTCACATTGAGCATACTTACCAAAATATATCTTTTTTTAAGGAAAAGAAGTAACAAAGGCTTAATGGAGACATTAGGTGGGAAATTAAAAAAAAAAAAAGTGGAAGTGAGCCAATGTGGGATCCAGGAAGCTAGGCTGAGCAGACTCAGTGGCACTTTTTTTTAAACCTTTTTATTTTATATAGGAGTATAGCTGATTAACAATATTGTGATAGTTTCAAGTGTCCAGCAGAACACTCAGTCATATATATTCATGTATCCATTCTCCTCCAAACTACCCCTCATCCAGGCTGCTACAGTCCCCTGTGATATATAGTAGGTCCTTGTTGGTTAACCATTTTAAATGTAGTAATGAGTACCTGTTAATCTCAAACTGATATTTCAAATCCACTTACCAATTTGGGACATGTTCTTATAAATGATTAAAATGGAGGCTTTGGTGTAGTCAGTGTTTCATTGGAACATGAACCATACTCAGTTTTCAATAGCATAGCTTCCTTTTTATTTCTTTTAATTTTTGGCTGCACCCGCAGTGTGTGGGACCTTAGTTCCCTAATCAAGGATTGATCTACACCCTATGCCTTGAAAGCTGTCCCAATAACACATCTTTCAATATGTACACAATGAAATTTTCTACTGAATTTATAAAGGAAGCCTATGCTAGGTATATATTAGGCCTGCTGCTAAGTCGCTTCAGTCGTGTCTGACTCTGTGAGACCCCATAGACGGCAGCCCACCAGGCTCCCCCATCCCTGGGATTCTCCAGGCAAGAACACTGGAGTGGGTTGCCATTTCCTTCTCCAATGCATGAAAGTGAAAAGTGAAAGTGAAGTCGCTCAGTCATGTCCGACTCTTAGGGACCACATGGACTGCAGCCTACCAGGCTCTTCCATCCATGGGATTTTCCAGGCCAGAGTACTGGACTGGGGTGCCATTGCCTTCTCTGATATTAGGCCTACCCCCTCTAATGGGATAAAAGCAATTTTTTTGGTATGCAAAACTTTTAGACATTTTGTTAGATAAATAAGGGCATTCCTGGAGTCCTTTGTAAGGAATCTGTGGGAGACCCAGGTTCAAGCCTGGGTTGGGAAGATCCCCTAAAGAAAGGGACGGCAACCCACTCCAGTATTCTTACCTGAGAATTACATGGACAGAGGAGCCTGGCTAGCTACAGACCATGCTAGCCAGGGGGTGCATATTATCCATGGGGTTGCAAAGAGTTGGACATGATTGAGCATCTAACACTTTCACTAGATAAATAAAAATGACACCATATTACATGAATTCAATAAAAAGATATTTGTTGGGTGGTAGGTATGAAGTTGAATCTGTTGATAATATTTTTGCCTCTCCTAGGACTGTAGTAGAAAAGGGTATGTGTATTCTTTGAAAATTTAACTGAGGCTTTGCTTACACATATAAATTCATTTTTAAAAGTATTAAGTTCAGTCAGCCAGTAAGTACTTTGTCATTTTTCTATAAAATAAATTTTTTGCTGAATCATGCACATGCATGCATGCACAGTCAGTTGCTAACTCATGGCTGACTCTTTACAACCCCGTAAACTCCCGGCCAGGCTCCTCTGATCATGGGGTTTTCCAGGCATGAATACTGAAGTGGGTTGTCATTTCCTTCTCCAGAATATCTTCCCAACCAGGGATCAAACCCATGTCCTCTGTACCTCCTGCATTGGCAGGCGGATTCTTTACCACTGAGCCACCTGCAATTATGGACAGTTTTTACCAAATTTAGTTTTTTTGTTGATTTTTTAATCAGTTCAGTTCAGTTGCTCAGTCGTGTCCAAATCTTTGTGACCCCTTGAATCACAGCATGCCAGGCCTCCCTGTCTATCACCGTCTCCTGGAGTTCACTCACATTCACGTCCATCGAGTCAGTGATGCCATCCAGCCATCTCATCCTCTGTCGTCTCCTTCTCCTCCTGCCCTCAATCCCTCCCAGCATCAGTCTTTTCCAATGAGTCAACACTTGGCATGAGGTGCCCAAAGTACTGGAGTTTCAGCTTTAGCATCATTCCTTCCAAAGAAATCCCAGGGCTAATCTCCTTTAGAATGGACTGGTTGGATCTCCTTGCAGTCCAAGGGACTCTCAAGAGTCTTCTCCAACACCACAGTTCTAAACCATCAATTCTTCAGCGTTCAGCTTTCTTCAGAGTCCAACTCTCACATCCATACATGACCACTGGAAAAACCATAGCCTTGACTAGACGGACCTTTGTTGACAAAGTAATGTCTCTGCTTTTGAATATGCTATCTAGGTTGGTCATAACTTTCCTTCCAAGGAGTAAGCGTCTTTTAATTTCATGGCTGCAATCACCATCTGCAGTGACTTTGGAGCCCCCAAAAATAAAGTCTGACACTGTTTCCACTGTTTCCCCATCTACTTGCCATGAAGTGATGGGACCAGATGCCATGATTTTCATTTTCTGAATGTTGAGCTTTAAGCCAACTTTTTCACTCTCTTCTTTCACTTTCATCAAGAGGCTCCTTAGTTCTTTTTCACTTTCTGCCATAAGGGTGGTGTCATCTGCATATCTGAGGTTATTGATATTTCTCCCGGCAATCTTGATTCCAGCTTGTGCTTCTTAGAGTCCAGTGTTTCTCATGATGTACTCTGCATAGAAGTTAAATAAGCAGGGTGACAATATACAGCCTTGACATACTCCTTTTCCTATTTGGAACCAGTCTGTTGTTCCATGTCCAGTTCTAACTGTTACTTCCTGACCTGCATCTAGGTTTCTCAAGAGACAGGTCAGGTGGTCTGGTATTCCTACTCTTTCAAAATTTTCCACAGTTTGTGGTGATCCACACAGTCAAAGGCTTTGGCATAGTCAATAAAGCAGAAATAGATGTTTTTCTGGAACTCTCTTGCTTTTATGATGATCCAGCGGATGTTGGCAATTTGATCTCTGGTTCCTCTGCCTTTTCTAAAACCAGCTTGAACATCTGGAATTTCATGGTTCACGTATTGCTAAGGCCTGGCTTGGAGAATTTTGAGCACTACTTTACTAGCATGTGAGACGAGTGCAATTGTGTGGTAGTTTGAGCAATCTTTGGCATTGTCTTTCTTTGGGATTGGAATGAAAACTGACCTTTTCCAGTCTTGTGGCCACTGCTGAGTTTTCCAAATTTGCTGGCATATTGAGTGTAGCACTTTCACAGCATCATCTTTCAGGATTTGGAATAGCACAACTGGAATTCCATCACCTCCACTAGCTTTGTTTGTAGTGATGCTTTCTAAGGCCCACTTGACTTCACATTCTAGGATGTCTGGTTCTAGGTGAGTGATTATACCATTGTGATTATCTTGGTCGTGAAGATCCTTTATGTACAGTTCTTCTGTGTATTCTTACCACCTCTTCTTAATATCTTCTGCTTCTGTTAGGTCCATACCATTTCTGTCCTTTATTGAGCCCATCTTTGCATGAAATGTTCCCTTGGTATCTCTAATTTTCTTGAAGAGATCTCTAATCTTTCCCATTCTGTTGTTTTCCTCTATTTCTTTGCACTGATCACTGAGGAAGGCTTTCTTATCTCTCCTTGCTATTATTTGAAACTCTGCATTCAGATGCTTATATCTTTCCTTTTCTCCTTTGCTTTTGGCTTCTCTTCTTTTCACAGCTATTTGTAAGGCCTCCCCAGACAGCCATTTTCCTTTTTTGCATTTCTTTTCCATGGGGATGGTCTTGATCCCTGTCTCCTGTACAATGTCACGAACCTCAGTCCATAGTTCATCAGGCACTCTATCTATCAGATCTGGGCCCTTAAATCTATTTCTCATTTCCACTGTATAATCATAAGGGATTTGATTTAGGTCATACCTGAATGGTCTACTGGTTTTCCCTACTTTCTTCAATTTAAGTCTGAATTTGGCAATAAGAAGCTCATGATCTGAGCCACAGTCAGCTCCCAGTCTTGTTTTTGCTGACTGTATAGAGCTTCTCCATCTTTGGCTGCAAAGAATATAATCAATCTGATTTCGGTGTTGACCATCTGGTGATGTCCATGTGTAGAGTCTTCTCTTGTGTTGTTGGAAGAGGGTATTTACTATGACCAGTGCATTCTCTTGGCAGAATTCTTTTAGTCTTTGCCCATATTCCAAGGCCAAATTTGCCTGTTACTCCAGGTGTTTCTTGACCTCCTACTTTTGCATTCCAGTCCCCTATAATGAAAAGACATCTTTTTTGGGTGTTAGTTCTAGAAGGTCTTGTAGGTCTTCGTAGAATCATTCAACTTCAGCTTCTTCAGTGTTACTGGTCAGGGCATAGACTTGGATAACTGTGATATTGAATGGTTTGCCTTGGAAATGAACAGAGGTCATTCTGTCATTTTTGAGATTGCATCCAAGTACTGCTTTTAGTACTGCATCCAAGTACTGGTTGACCTTAGACAAGATTTAAAAGTCATATTTATAACTTCCCCTCTCTCCTTGTTTGTGGAGGCTCAGAGATGTAGACCCTGCCTATAGATCACCCAGGCTCAAAACTAAAAAGGCCTTACCTGTAGAGTTACTGTGCCTAAAGGTAAAACATTAGAGTAGTATGAGGCCTTACCTGATAGCTCAGTGGTAAAGAATTTGCCTGCCAATGCAGGGGATGCAAGAGAGGCAGATTAGATCTCCTGCAACAGGAAATGGCAACCTGCATGCTAGTGGGTCACGAAGACTCAGACACAACTGAGCAACTAACTGAGCACACACACAAAGCATGAAGGATGCTAAAATCATGTTCTCAAAATGACAAGGTCTTAGTAGTTCCCAATTTCCACCTCCCACAGCCCATGGAAACCTCTTTTTTATTCTTGGCCTCTGATAGCTTGACTATTTTCAATACCTCATATAAGTGCAATCATACATTATTTGTCCTTCTGTGATTGGCTTATTTCACTTAACATAATGTCCTCAAGTTTCATGCATGTTGTTGCATACTGTTGGATTTTTTTCTTTTTTAAGATTGAAAAATATTCCACTGATATGTCTAGAGATATTATATTGTACATTTAAAATTTTGAGATGGTAGTTCTCACATTGAGCATACTTACCAAAATATATCTTTTTTTAAGGAAAAGAAGTAACAAAGGCTTAATGGAGACATTAGGTGGGAAATTAAAAAAAAAAAAAGTGGAAGTGAGCCAATGTGGGATCCAGGAAGCTAGGCTGAGCAGACTCAGTGGCACTTTTTTTTAAACCTTTTTATTTTATATAGGAGTATAGCTGATTAACAATATTGTGATAGTTTCAAGTGTCCAGCAGAACACTCAGTCATATATATTCATGTATCCATTCTCCTCCAAACTACCCCTCATCCAGGCTGCTACAGTCCCCTGTGATATATAGTAGGTCCTTGTTGGTTAACCATTTTAAATGTAGTAATGAGTACCTGTTAATCTCAAACTGATATTTCAAATCCACTTACCAATTTGGGACATGTTCTTATAAATGATTAAAATGGAGGCTTTGGTGTAGTCAGTGTTTCATTGGAACATGAACCATACTCAGTTTTCAATAGCATAGCTTCCTTTTTATTTCTTTTAATTTTTGGCTGCACCCGCAGTGTGTGGGACCTTAGTTCCCTAATCAAGGATTGATCTACACCCTATGCCTTGAAAGCTGTCCCAATAACACATCTTTCAATATGTACACAATGAAATTTTCTACTGAATTTATAAAGGAAGCCTATGCTAGGTATATATTAGGCCTGCTGCTAAGTCGCTTCAGTCGTGTCTGACTCTGTGAGACCCCATAGACGGCAGCCCACCAGGCTCCCCCATCCCTGGGATTCTCCAGGCAAGAACACTGGAGTGGGTTGCCATTTCCTTCTCCAATGCATGAAAGTGAAAAGTGAAAGTGAAGTCGCTCAGTCATGTCCGACTCTTAGGGACCACATGGACTGCAGCCTACCAGGCTCTTCCATCCATGGGATTTTCCAGGCCAGAGTACTGGACTGGGGTGCCATTGCCTTCTCTGATATTAGGCCTACCCCCTCTAATGGGATAAAAGCAATTTTTTTGGTATGCAAAACTTTTAGACATTTTGTTAGATAAATAAGGGCATTCCTGGAGTCCTTTGTAAGGAATCTGTGGGAGACCCAGGTTCAAGCCTGGGTTGGGAAGATCCCCTAAAGAAAGGGACGGCAACCCACTCCAGTATTCTTACCTGAGAATTACATGGACAGAGGAGCCTGGCTAGCTACAGACCATGCTAGCCAGGGGGTGCATATTATCCATGGGGTTGCAAAGAGTTGGACATGATTGAGCATCTAACACTTTCACTAGATAAATAAAAATGACACCATATTACATGAATTCAATAAAAAGATATTTGTTGGGTGGTAGGTATGAAGTTGAATCTGTTGATAATATTTTTGCCTCTCCTAGGACTGTAGTAGAAAAGGGTATGTGTATTCTTTGAAAATTTAACTGAGGCTTTGCTTACACATATAAATTCATTTTTAAAAGTATTAAGTTCAGTCAGCCAGTAAGTACTTTGTCATTTTTCTATAAAATAAATTTTTTGCTGAATCATGCACATGCATGCATGCACAGTCAGTTGCTAACTCATGGCTGACTCTTTACAACCCCGTAAACTCCCGGCCAGGCTCCTCTGATCATGGGGTTTTCCAGGCATGAATACTGAAGTGGGTTGTCATTTCCTTCTCCAGAATATCTTCCCAACCAGGGATCAAACCCATGTCCTCTGTACCTCCTGCATTGGCAGGCGGATTCTTTACCACTGAGCCACCTGCAATTATGGACAGTTTTTACCAAATTTAGTTTTTTTGTTGATTTTTTAATCAGTTCAGTTCAGTTGCTCAGTCGTGTCCAAATCTTTGTGACCCCTTGAATCACAGCATGCCAGGCCTCCCTGTCTATCACCGTCTCCTGGAGTTCACTCACATTCACGTCCATCGAGTCAGTGATGCCATCCAGCCATCTCATCCTCTGTCGTCTCCTTCTCCTCCTGCCCTCAATCCCTCCCAGCATCAGTCTTTTCCAATGAGTCAACACTTGGCATGAGGTGCCCAAAGTACTGGAGTTTCAGCTTTAGCATCATTCCTTCCAAAGAAATCCCAGGGCTAATCTCCTTTAGAATGGACTGGTTGGATCTCCTTGCAGTCCAAGGGACTCTCAAGAGTCTTCTCCAACACCACAGTTCTAAACCATCAATTCTTCAGCGTTCAGCTTTCTTCAGAGTCCAACTCTCACATCCATACATGACCACTGGAAAAACCATAGCCTTGACTAGACGGACCTTTGTTGACAAAGTAATGTCTCTGCTTTTGAATATGCTATCTAGGTTGGTCATAACTTTCCTTCCAAGGAGTAAGCGTCTTTTAATTTCATGGCTGCAATCACCATCTGCAGTGACTTTGGAGCCCCCAAAAATAAAGTCTGACACTGTTTCCACTGTTTCCCCATCTACTTGCCATGAAGTGATGGGACCAGATGCCATGATTTTCATTTTCTGAATGTTGAGCTTTAAGCCAACTTTTTCACTCTCTTCTTTCACTTTCATCAAGAGGCTCCTTAGTTCTTTTTCACTTTCTGCCATAAGGGTGGTGTCATCTGCATATCTGAGGTTATTGATATTTCTCCCGGCAATCTTGATTCCAGCTTGTGCTTCTTAGAGTCCAGTGTTTCTCATGATGTACTCTGCATAGAAGTTAAATAAGCAGGGTGACAATATACAGCCTTGACATACTCCTTTTCCTATTTGGAACCAGTCTGTTGTTCCATGTCCAGTTCTAACTGTTACTTCCTGACCTGCATCTAGGTTTCTCAAGAGACAGGTCAGGTGGTCTGGTATTCCTACTCTTTCAAAATTTTCCACAGTTTGTGGTGATCCACACAGTCAAAGGCTTTGGCATAGTCAATAAAGCAGAAATAGATGTTTTTCTGGAACTCTCTTGCTTTTATGATGATCCAGCGGATGTTGGCAATTTGATCTCTGGTTCCTCTGCCTTTTCTAAAACCAGCTTGAACATCTGGAATTTCATGGTTCACGTATTGCTAAGGCCTGGCTTGGAGAATTTTGAGCACTACTTTACTAGCATGTGAGACGAGTGCAATTGTGTGGTAGTTTGAGCAATCTTTGGCATTGTCTTTCTTTGGGATTGGAATGAAAACTGACCTTTTCCAGTCTTGTGGCCACTGCTGAGTTTTCCAAATTTGCTGGCATATTGAGTGTAGCACTTTCACAGCATCATCTTTCAGGATTTGGAATAGCACAACTGGAATTCCATCACCTCCACTAGCTTTGTTTGTAGTGATGCTTTCTAAGGCCCACTTGACTTCACATTCTAGGATGTCTGGTTCTAGGTGAGTGATTATACCATTGTGATTATCTTGGTCGTGAAGATCCTTTATGTACAGTTCTTCTGTGTATTCTTACCACCTCTTCTTAATATCTTCTGCTTCTGTTAGGTCCATACCATTTCTGTCCTTTATTGAGCCCATCTTTGCATGAAATGTTCCCTTGGTATCTCTAATTTTCTTGAAGAGATCTCTAATCTTTCCCATTCTGTTGTTTTCCTCTATTTCTTTGCACTGATCACTGAGGAAGGCTTTCTTATCTCTCCTTGCTATTATTTGAAACTCTGCATTCAGATGCTTATATCTTTCCTTTTCTCCTTTGCTTTTGGCTTCTCTTCTTTTCACAGCTATTTGTAAGGCCTCCCCAGACAGCCATTTTCCTTTTTTGCATTTCTTTTCCATGGGGATGGTCTTGATCCCTGTCTCCTGTACAATGTCACGAACCTCAGTCCATAGTTCATCAGGCACTCTATCTATCAGATCTGGGCCCTTAAATCTATTTCTCATTTCCACTGTATAATCATAAGGGATTTGATTTAGGTCATACCTGAATGGTCTACTGGTTTTCCCTACTTTCTTCAATTTAAGTCTGAATTTGGCAATAAGAAGCTCATGATCTGAGCCACAGTCAGCTCCCAGTCTTGTTTTTGCTGACTGTATAGAGCTTCTCCATCTTTGGCTGCAAAGAATATAATCAATCTGATTTCGGTGTTGACCATCTGGTGATGTCCATGTGTAGAGTCTTCTCTTGTGTTGTTGGAAGAGGGTATTTACTATGACCAGTGCATTCTCTTGGCAGAATTCTTTTAGTCTTTGCCCATATTCCAAGGCCAAATTTGCCTGTTACTCCAGGTGTTTCTTGACCTCCTACTTTTGCATTCCAGTCCCCTATAATGAAAAGACATCTTTTTTGGGTGTTAGTTCTAGAAGGTCTTGTAGGTCTTCGTAGAATCATTCAACTTCAGCTTCTTCAGTGTTACTGGTCAGGGCATAGACTTGGATAACTGTAATATTGAATGGTTTGCCTTGGAAATGAACAGAGGTCATTCTGTCATTTTTGAGATTGCACCCAAGTACTGCTTTTAGTACTGCATCCAAGTACTGTTTGACCTTAGACAAGATTTAAAAGTCATATTTATAACTTCCCCTCTCTCCTTGTTTGTGGAGGCTCAGAGATGTAGACCCTGCCTATAGATCACCCAGGCTCAAAACTAAAAAGGCCTTACCTGTAGAGTTACTGTGCCTAAAGGTAAAACATTAGAGTAGTATGAGGCCTTACCTGATAGCTCAGTGGTAAAGAATTTGCCTGCCAATGCAGGGGATGCAAGAGAGGCAGATTAGATCTCCTGGAACAGGAAATGGTAACCTGCATGCTAGTGGGTCACGAAGACTCAGACACAACTGAGCAACTAACTGAGCACACACACAAAGCATGAAGAAGGATGCTAAAATCATGTTCTCAAAATGACAAGGTCTTAGCAGTTCCCAATTTCCACCTCCCACAGCCCATGGAAACCTCTTTTTTATTCTTGACCTCTGATAGCTTGACTATTTTCAATACCTCATATAAGTGCAATCATACATTATTTGTCCTTCTGTGATTGGCTTATTTCACTTAACATAATGTCCTCAAGTTTCATGCATGTTGTTGCATACTGTTGGGTTTTTTTCTTTTTTAAGATTGAAAAATATTCCACTGATATGTCTAGAGATATTATATTGTACATTTAAATTTTTGAGATGGTAGTTCTCACATTGAGCTTACTTACCAAAATATATTTTTTTTAAAGGAAAAGAAGTAACAAAGGCTTAATGGAGACATTAGGTGGGAAATTAAAAAAAAAAAAAAAAAGTGGAAGTGAGCCAATGTGGGATCCAGGAAGCTAGGCTGAGCAGACTCAGTGGCACTTTTTTTTAAACCTTTTTATTTTATATAGGAGTATAGCTGATTAACAATATTGTGATAGTTTCAAGTGTCCAGCAGAACACTCAGTCATATATATTCATGTATCCATTCTCGTCCAAACTACCCCTCATCCAGGCTGCTACAGTCCCCTGTGATATATAGTAGGTCCTTGTTGGTTAACCATTTTAAATGTAGTAATGAGTACCTGTTAATCTCAAACTGATATTTCAAATCCACTTACCAATTTGGGACATGTTCTTATAAATGATTAAAATGGAGGCTTTGGTGTAGTCAGTGTTTCATTGGAACATGAACCATACTCAGTTTTCAATAGCATAGCTTCCTTTTTATTTCTTTTAATTTTTGGCTGCACCCGCAGTGTGTGGGACCTTAGTTCCCTAATCAAGGATTGATCTACACCCTATGCCTTGAAAGCCAAGTTTTAACCACTGGACTACTGGGAAAGTCCCAATAACACATCTTTCAATATGTACACAATGAAATTTTCTACTGAATTTATAAAGGAAGCCTATGCTAGGTATATATTAGGCCTGCTGCTAAGTCGCTTCAGTCGTGTCTGACTCTGTGAGACCCCATAGACGGCAGCCCACCAGGCTCCCCCATCCCTGGGATTCTCCAGGCAAGAACACTGGAGTGTGTTGCCATTTCCTTCTCCAATGCATGAAAGTGAAAAGTGAAAGTGAAGTCGCTCAGTCATGTCCGACTCTTAGGGACCACATGGACTGCAGCCTACCAGGCTCTTCCATCCATGGGATTTTCCAGGCAAGAGTACTGGACTGGGGTGCCATTGCCTTCTCTGATATTAGGCTTACCCCCTCTAATGGGATAAAAGCAATTTTTTTGGTATGCAAAACTTTTAGACATTTTGTTAGATAAATAAGGGCATTCCTGGAGTCCTTTGTAAGGAATCTGTGGGAGACCCAGGTTCAAGCCTGGGTTGGGAAGATCCCCTAAAGAAAGGGACGGCAACCCACTCCAGTATTCTTACCTGAGAATTACATGGACAGAGGAGCCTGGCTAGCTACAGACCATGCTAGCCAGGGGGTGCATATTATCCATGGGGTTGCAAAGAGTTGGACATGATTGAGCATCTAACACTTTCACTAGATAAATAAAAATGACACCATATTACATGAATTCAATAAAAAGATATTTGTTGGGTGGTAGGTATGAAGTTGAATCTGTTGATAATATTTTTGCCTCTCCTAGGACTGTAGTAGAAAAGGGTATGTGTATTCTTTGAAAATTTAACTGAGGCTTTGCTTACACATATAAATTCATTTTTAAAAGTATTAAGTTCAGTCAGCCAGTAAGTACTTTGTCATTTTTCTATAAAATAAATTTTTTGCTGAATCATGCACATGCATGCATGCACGGTCAGTTGCTAACCCATGGCTGACTCTTTACAACCCCATAAACTCCCGGCCAGGCTCCTCTGATCATGGGGTTTTCCAGGCATGAATACTGAAGTGGGTTGTCATTTCCTTCTCCAGAATATCTTCCCAACCAGGGATCAAACCCATGTCCTCTGTACCTCCTGCATTGGCAGGCGGATTCTTTACCACTGAGTCACCTGCGATTATGGACAGTTTTCACCAAATTTAGTTTTTTTGTTGATTTTTTAATCAGTTCAGTTCAGTTGCTCAGTCGTGTCCAAATCTTTGTGACCCCTTGAATCACAGCATGCCAGGCCTCCCTGTCTATCACCATCTCCTGGAGTTCACTCACATTCACGTCCATTGAGTCAGTTATGCCATCCAGCCATCTCATCCTCTGTCGTCTCCTTCTCCTCCTGCCCTCAATCCCTCCCAGCATCAGTCTTTTCCAATGAGTCAACACTTGGCATGAGGTGCCCAAAGTACTGGAGTTTCAGCTTTAGCATCATTCCTTCCAAAGAAATCCCAGGGCTAATCTCCTTTAGAATGGACTGGTTGGATCTCCTTGCAGTCCAAGGGACTCTCAAGAGTCTTCTCCAACACCACAGTTCTAAACCATCAATTCTTCAGCGTTCAGCTTTCTTCTGAGTCCAACTCTCACATCCATACATGACCACTGGAAAAACCATAGCCTTGACTAGACGGACCTTTGTTGACAAAGTAATGTCTCTGCTTTTGAATATGCTATCTAGGTTGGTCATAACTTTCCTTCCAAGGAGTAAGCGTCTTTTAATTTCATGGCTGCAATCACCATCTGCAGTGACTTTGGAGCCCCCCAAAATAAAGTCTGACACTGTTTCCACTGTTTCCCCATCTACTTGCCATGAAGTGATGGGACCAGATGCCATGATTTTCATTTTCTGAATGTTGAGCTTTAAGCCAACTTTTTCACTCTCTTCTTTCACTTTCATCAAGAGGCTCCTTAGTTCTTTTTCACTTTCTGCCATAAGGGTGGTGTCATCTGCATATCTGAGGTTATTGATATTTCTCCCAGCAATCTTGATTCCAGCTTGTGCTTCTTAGAGTCCAGTGTTTCTCATGATGTACTCTGCATAGAAGTTAAATAAGCAGGGTGACAATATACAGCCTTGACATACTCCTTTTCCTATTTGGAACCAGTCTGTTGTTCCATGTCCAGTTCTAACTGTTACTTCCTGACCTGCATCTAGGTTTCTCAAGAGACAGGTCAGATGGTCTGGTATTCCTACTTTTTCAAAATTTTCCACAGTTTGTGGTGATCCACACAGTCAAAGGCTTTGGCATAGTCAATAAAGCAGAAATAGATGTTTTTCTGGAACTCTCTTGCTTTTATGATGATCCAGCGGATGTTGGCAATTTGATCTCTGGTTCCTCTGCCTTTTCTAAAACCAGCTTGAACATCTGAAAGTTCACGATTCACGTATTGCTAAGGCCTGGCTTGGAGAATTTTGAGCACTACTTTACTAGCATGTGAGATGAGTGCAATTGTGTGGTAGTTTGAGCAATCTTTGGCATTGTCTTTCTTTGGGATTGGAATGAAAACTGACCTTTTCCAGTCTTGTGGCCACTGCTGAGTTTTCCAAATTTGCTGGCATATTGAGTGCAGCACTTTCACAGCATCATCTTTCAGGATTTGAAATAGCACAACTGGAATTCCATCACCTCCACTAGCTTTGTTTGTAGTGATGCTTTCTAAGGCCCACTTGACTTCACATTCTAGGATGTCTGGTTCTAGGTGAGTGATTATACCATTGTGATTATCTTGGTCGTGAAGATCCTTTATGTACAGTTCTTCTGTGTATTCTTGCCACCTCTTCTTAATATCTTCTGCTTCTGTTAGGTCCATACCATTTCTGTCCTTTATTGAGCCCATCTTTGCATGAAATGTTCCCTTGGTATCTCTAATTTTCTTGAAGAGATCTCTAGTCTTTCCTATTCTGTTGTTTCCCTCTGTTTCTTTGCATTGATCACTGAGGAAGGCTTTCTTCTCTCTCCTTGCTGTTCTTTGGAACTCTGCATTCAGAGGCTTATATCTTTCCTTTTCTCCTTTGCTTTTGGCTTCTCTTCTTTTCACAGCTATTTGTAAGGCCTCCCCAGACAGCCATTTTCCTTTTTTGCATTTCTTTTCCATGGGGATGGTCTTGATCCCTGTCTCCTGTACAATGTCACGAACCTCAGTCCATAGTTCATCAGGCACTCTATCTATCAGATCTAGTCCCTTAAATCTATTTCTCATTTCCACTGTATAATCATAAGGGATTTGATTTAGGTCGTACCCTAATGATCTAGTGGTTTTCCCTACTTTCTTCAATTTAAGTCTGAATTTGGCAATAAGAAGCTCATGATCTGAGCCACAGTCAGCTCCCAGTCTTTTTTTTTGCTGACTGTATAGAGCTTCTCCATCTTTGGCTGCAAAGACTATAATCAATCTGATTTTGGTGTTGACCATCTGGTGATGTCCATGTGTAGAGTCTTCTCTTGTGTTGGAAGAGGGTGTTTGTTATCACCAGTGCGTTCTCTCCGCAGAATTCTATTAACCTTTGCCCTGCTTCATTCCTTATTCCAAGGCCAAATTTGCCTGTTACTCCAGGTGTTTCTTGACTTCCTACTTTTGCATTCCAGTCCCTGATAATGAAAAGGACATCTTTTTTGGGTGTTAGTTCTAGAAGGTCTTATAGGTCTTCATAGAACCGTTCAACTTCAGCTTCTTCAGCGTTAATGGTTGGGGCATAGACTTGGATTACTGTGATATTGAATGGTTTGCCTTCGAAATGAACAGAGATTATTCTGTTGTTTTTAGATCTCGTCCAAGTACTGCATTTCGGACTCTTTTGTTGACCATGGTGGCTACTCCATTTCTTCTAAGGGATTCCTGCCCGGAGTAGTAGATATAATGGTCATCTGAGTGAAATTCACCCATTCCAGTCCATTTTAGTTCCCTGATTCCTTGAATGTTGATGTTCACTCTTGCCATCTCCTGTTTCACCACTTTCAATTTGCCTTGATTCATGGACCTGACATTCCAGTTTCCTATGCAATATTGCTCCTTACAGCATCAGACCTCGCTTGTATCACCAGTCACATCCACAACTGGGTATTGTTTTTGCTTTGGCTCCATCCCTTCATTCTTTCTGGAGTTATTTTTCCACTGATCTCCAGTAGCATATGGGCACCTACTGACCTGGGGAGTTTCTATTTCAGTATCCTATCATTTTGCCTTTTCATACTGTTCATGGGGTTCTCAAGGCAAGCATAATAGAACCTTTCAAATTACACATTGAGAGAGAAGAATCATCTTTTGCTGGGGTTATATTATTAGTCTGTTCAGTTCAGTTGCTCAGTCGTGTCCGACTCTTTGTGACCCCATGAATCGCAGCATGCCAGGCCTCCCTGTCCATCACCATCTCCCAGCATTCACTCAAACTCATGTCCATAGAGTCGGTGTTAACTTAAAATTTTAAAATTAGATAGTTGGTTTCAACCTTTTACTTATCTGGTTAATAAGTATCCCTCTTTCAGTTCATGTATGAGACTGGCAGACTTCCTCCAAATGTAATATGCTAGAATTCATGATTCTACTTTATATATACATATAATAACTCACGGTTAAGTGTGTGTGTGTGTCTGCATGTGTGTGCAAGTGTGTTTCTGTTGGAGGGAGCTCATGTTGTTGTGAAAGATGAAAACTTAAGTCCTTATGTATGAAACACCAGGCTGCTGGAGGCAGGGAGCAATGATACAGAGCCTGACCTATCAAAGAAGTGAATCTGACATTTTGGGAGGTGAATTAACTCTTATTTTAAAATTTACATAAAATAGTTTTAGCATCATTTTAAATTTGGAATATGCATAGAAGGTATTGTCTTCATAATGAAAATTAGGAGAAAGTTTTGACAAAGATGTTTGAAAATTCTTAAGCAGTCTGCTGAAATTGCTCTAGGTTAAATAGCTCTAGGTTAAATAAATTAAAAAATCAAATATTATTTGTACATATCTTGTAGCTTTTCCTCCGTGTCACTGTAAAGACTTTTCTTTGTCATTTGTCTTGGCATGGATGGCTTATTTTTCTATTCTCCATCTCTCTTCCAACATATTAGCAAGTTGAGCTGGATAAGTTATGTTGGGAAAAGTAAGTCATCAGTCTTCTAAAGAAAACAAATTCCCCCCTACCTCATAGCATAGAGGTAAAAAGCAAAAGTGTGGATTCAGAAAGACAATAATTGCAAACCTTGGACAAGTTATTGTCTATAAATTTGCAATTTCATATTAAAATAAATTTGACAGGTAAACTGAAGGTGATTTAAGGATTCATGAGAAAACTGTTTGAAAAGAAGTATGAAGAAGTTCATCTTCTTTGAAGCTCGAAAAAGCATGTTTATAATAGTAATAAAAATAATGGTAGTTGTATTATTATAATAGAATAGCAATAATAATAGATATGGATAACAGTTGTTATCCATAGCTGAAGTCACCTTTTTTAGCAATGCCTATTTTGGTACAAAAAAATCATAGGAATAAGTAACTTAATTGTAAAAATAATGAAGTAAGTATATATTCCTTATTCATGAGGAAGGCTTCAACCAGCTAAGTAATCTAAACTGAGGTACATCAAAGTAAACTGCTAAATATTCTCTTTGGTTTCATAATCTGGTTCATTAACATAAGCAGAACCAGGCAGGATTACAATTCTTTCCCCTCAATCTCATTTTATTACCAAATATTTGTGTTTGCTTGCTCTAGGGATGTTTGTGCATGTGTGTGTGTGTGTGTGTGTGTGTGTGTGTGTGTGTATGTGTGAGAGACAAACTCAGGATGGATTTTTCCTTCACAGTAGGAAAAAATATTTGAAAAAGAATGCTACGATGAATGGATAAGAA
Organism: Bos indicus; assembly: GCF_029378745.1. Classification (NCBI taxonomy): domain Eukaryota; kingdom Metazoa; phylum Chordata; class Mammalia; order Artiodactyla; family Bovidae; genus Bos; species Bos indicus. The sequence continues at coordinate 18,149,271 of NC_091773.1, read as the reverse complement.
AGCTGTGGTACATATACACAATGGAGTATTTCTCAGCCATTAAAAAGAATACATTTGAATCAGTTCTAATGAGGTGGATGAAACTGGAGCCTATTATACAGAGTGAAGTAGTGAAGTAAGCCAGAAAGAAAAACACCAATACAGTATACTAACACATATATATGGAATTTAGAAAGATGGTAACAATAACCCTGTATATGAGACAGCAAAAGAGACACAGATGTATAGAACAGTCTTTTGGACTCTGTGGGAGAGGGAGGCGGGGGGGATGATTTGGGAGAATGGTATTAAAACATGTATAATATCATATAAAAAATGAATCGCTAGTCCAGGTTCGATGCAGGATACAGGAAGCTTGGGGCTGGTGCACTGGGATGACCCAGAGGGATGGTATGGGGAGGGATGTGGGAGGGGGGTTCAGGATGGGGAACACGTGGCAGATGCATGTTGATGTATGGCAACACCAATACAATATTGTAAAGTAATATAATAATAATAATAAAGTAATAATAATAAAAAAAAGAATGCTAGAGTGCTTCAGGAACAGAACTCTAGCGTTTCACACATATTTAAGTTAAAATTGCCTTTGAGATATGCAACATCTCCTCCAATAGAGTATATGATCTTAAAAAAACAAAGAACAATTTTGTTCTTGTTGTTTGTTATCACTTAGCATCCCCTACTTAGCATAATGCCTGATACTGGAAATTTTATATCTGGTGGATAAATAGATGAGATAATTTCAAATGAGTGAATATCCACCAGAGCAACCACCTCTGTAAATAGATGTTGTCATTCCATTCATCTGGGGGACAGAATTAAGTTGTTCCTGATCTTTTGGAAGGAAGTCTTCTCAGCTCTGGGGCTAGAACAAAGTTGGATATAAACCCCAATACATGACATGAAAACCAAATCTTCTTGTGAGGAATTAGCGTGCTTTCAGCTCAGAGAAGTAGTAGAAGTTTGGAAGGGACTATGAGGGTGGATTTGGTCTTTGTTTCTTAAGAATATCTATTTATAGTAGCAAAATATCCAACTAATTAATTAATTTGTTTAATAGTCTATTGATATTGACTATTAATCAATGATTAATCTATTAATATATAAAAGTAGATCAAAATATTAATTATATATAACTATATGTGGGGCTTCCCAGGTAGCACAGTGGTACAGAATCTGCCTGCCAATGCAGGAGACATAAAAGACATGGGTTCAATCTCTGTGTTGGAAGACTGTCAGGAGAAGGAAATGGCAAACCACTCTGGTATTCTGGACTGGGAAATTCCATGGACAGAGGAGTCTGGCAGGCTATAGACCTTGGGATTGCAAAGTTTTGGGCAAGACTAAGTATATATATATATAATTATATGCACACATATAATTATATGCAATATACATAAAATGCACATATATATATATATATATATATAGTGGTGTATTTATTTATACTTTAAAAATGATTATCCTCAGAATTTTAAAATATTATAGTCTTGAACCAGCAGCAGTTAACCTGGAGGCATGAGATTTTAGGTGATTTTCTGAGTCAAATCAAAGTAGGATGACCAGTTGGAGAAACAAGTGAAAGATAGGATAAATCCTTGAAGCATATACATGTTTTTGAGAGGACACTGCTCTGGAAGAGGAACCTGGTAGATTCAGAAAGGATGGGACATTGAATTTGTTGAAATTTGGGTGTGAAATTAAATGTCACCTTATTTCTAAATGAAAGTTGGAAGAAAGTGATACATTCATGACATACTCATCACCACATCATCATCCCTAGGAAAACATTGTCTGGCATGTAGCAAGTCCTCCTTAAGGTAATGTCATTGTTACCATTATTATTTTTGTAATTATTGCTCTGATTGATGTGGTGCCCAACCAAACAGTACATAGAGAAGCATCTATTATACAATGAAGTGAATCAGCTACATATATACATATATATCCCCTTCCTTTTGGACCTCCTTCCCATCCCCATCCCCATCCCACCCATCTAGATCATCACAGAGCACCAAGCTGAGCAGAAACTAACACAACATTATGAAACAATAGTTCTCCAAAGGAAAAAAAGAAAGATTTCCAGAAAAAAAAAAGGAAAAAAAGAACCTCCTGTATAACACAAGGAACTCTACTCAATATTCTGTAATGACCTATATGGGAAAAGAATTTTAAAAAAAGAGTAGATATGTGTATGTGCATAACAGATTCACTTTGCTGTACAGCAGAAACTAATACAACATTGTTAATCAACTGTACTCCAATAAAAATTAATAAAAAATAAAAAGTATACTGCAAAAAATATATACTTATTGAATGCCCTGTACTTTTGTAGATGTGATGGGTGATAACAAAACTTGTTAACACCTGCAGTAAGAAATGTAAATTCAGTTCTTCAGATAAAGCATTTGTTCATAAAAGATCTAACCAGCAAAGAAAAAAGAATATAAAATTTATTTAGTACAAATTCATTTAATACTAAATGCTAAGGAAGCCCATTCATTTTCACTTAGAGCCTTGAGCCATGTCTGACAGAACTGGGCCTGAGTTCTCAGAGACAAATCATCTTCTCTCTAGTTGAGGCTAGGACAAATATCAAAAGATTTCTCATAGTAGTTTTGCTACCCACACAGCCTAAGAGTTGCTGCTGCTGCTGCTGCTAATTCGCTTCAGTCGTGTCCGACTCTGTGCGACCCCATAGACGGCAGCCTGCCAGGCTCCCCCGTCCCTGGGACTCTCCAGGCAAGAACACTGGAGTGGGTTGCCATTTCCTTCTCCAATGCGTGAAGGTGAAAAGTGAAAGTGAAGTCGCTCAGTCGTGTCCGACTCTGAGCGACCCCATATACTGTAGCCTACCAGGCTCCTCTGTCCATGGGATTTCCCAGGCAAGAGTACTGGAGTGGGGTGCCATTGCCTTCTCCGACCTAAGAGTTGAATGGAGACTTAAAAGAGTGACAAATTAGTGGCAGGATGTGGTTTTCAGGTCTAATTTTTTTTTGCCAAAGAAAACAAATGTCATTTCACTTCCTCTTCTTTTTTAAAGAGACATAAACTAATTGTAAGGAAGCTGTTAAGGGACCCAGATAGTGAAAATTCATGGAAAAATGAGGCATCTTTTTCAAGTCCTAAGAGTTGAGAACAAATGTGATTATTCAACGTGCAGGGTCTTTTAATTAAGAAATGAGTTAGCAGTTACCTTTTGTGTAGCCCTCTCTGTTGCTGATTGTCTATAGCAGAAATGTTCAAAGAGGCCAAATGTGCTGTGTAGAACTGACAACAAAGTACACAATATTTTGGCCAATAAACTCAAGCCAATGCAATCGTTGCATGAATTATGCAGGGAAAATATAAACCTTTTATTTTCCTTATATGTTGGGCCAGCATTCCTTGAACAGAAATATTTTATATCTTTCCTTTGGATTATAAGACTTGTTAATAGAAAGGCAGGAAAGGACAGTGGAAATATAAAGCTTAATATGATTTTTCTCTGAAGATGTAATCAAAGATTAGTTGAGTGGGTTTTATGAAGTCTTGTTTATGTTTATTACCTTCCCAGTATAAAAAGGAAAAATGAATTGACTTTCTTAAGAAAGGTTTTGCTTGTTTGTTTGCTTGGTTTTGCTTTGTTTGACTAAACTTGTATTTAATTAATTTACTGGTTAAGGAAGTTAAATGGTCAAATGGGTTTTTTATGGGAACAAGCTCATTAATTTTCCTTTGTACAGATATTAATTCATTTACTGATACCAATGCATTTAATATTGTTTAATGTTATTGTATTTAATTAAAATTATATATTCCATTGTTAACTTATACCCTCCCATGAACTCCTAGATCTAAAAGAACTTTTATCACCTTAATTCAAAAACTGTCCTTCTTAAAAGAGAGGCTTACAAAAATTCTAGACACATTTTAAGGAAGGTTTTAAGAACAGCAAACCTAAAAACTGTAAGCCTTAGAAATGTAAAAAGTATGTCTCTGGTAGCTAACAGGTGCTTATCAAAAATGCTCACTGTAAGCTCAAGAAAACAACTTGTATGGAATTAAAAATGAAAAAAGTGAATCAAGTTTAAAGTATAAACCTTTCCCTCTGAAGTTATTAAGGGACGGGAAAAATTTTAAGGTAATCAAGTTAGAAATTTGTATAAGCAATCTATAGGAAAATAGTGAGCTTCTCCTTCTGATTTAATAACTAAAAACTTAAATGGAAAGGGTTTATTTAAATAGTTATTACCTGCAAAGTACATACCAAAAATAAGAGGATAATACAAACATCAAAAAAGAAAGGTATAGTTTATAATTAGGTAAAAAGAGAAAACTGAGAGTATTTTATCATTTGGGCTTTCCTGGTGGCTCAGTTGGTAAAGAATCATTTATTTATTCAGTCACCAAATGTACCTTGGCAACTACTAAGTACTTAAAATTATTCTATGTTCTAGGGACAAAATAATGTGCCTAGATGAAGAAACAAAATATTTGAAATTAATCTCTAAGGGAAGTAAGTTTTCATAGACTCTTCTACATCTATGCAGGATCCCAACTGTGGAATGAAATCAGATGAACACAAGAAAATAAGTTGCATAGAGACGATCTGCCCTCCTCTTCTATTAACAAATGTGTGACCTGATGGAACATGTTTTATTTGCAGTTTTTAAGGTTCTGTGATTCTGAGGATCTCAGAAGAAATGATAAATCGAAACTAAAATACGGACCAGATGCAAAGGACAAGTGCTGTTTTCTCTTGGCCTCATGAGTTGCAAGTATGCTATCAGTGACCTTTGACCTATTCCTGTCAATTCAGAGAACATAACTATCACAGGAAAATAACACAGTATTATGCATTCTTCATAGCTACCAAATATACTTCATATTACCTTATGGTTACAGGATTCTTGATGTTCTTCTACTGTAATGTTGATTTTATTGTTACCAGATGCTTGGCCCCATGCCTTGGGTTACCCCGGTTCACTGGCCCAACAAACAAAACAAATTGGAATCATATTGAGTACATACATCTGATGAAATAATGATATGAAAGAGAAATGAGAAGAATATTTCCAAAGGGGAAAAAAACTGAAGTACTGTCTTATGAAGGTAGGAACACGAATGCCAAGAACCTTTAAGAACTGAACTCAGTATTCTCAAGAAAGCTTTAATGTGTGAGCAAATTCCAGTGGCTACCAGGACAAAATGTACTTATATTGTTTCACACAGCTTTGTTTTAAGGGACTGGGAGAAGGACTGACCGTGTAAGCAATGAAATGCATATTCCCCCCTCTCATGTCCAAAAACCCATCATAGGGATATTTGTCAAAGCCTGTCTGCATAAAATCAGATTTTTAATAGACTTTAATATTTATGTTAGATTGATCTTGGCAGATGTTTTTTAGTTAATCCCTACATTCAATAAATCAGGCTGAAGAACTTACCTTAGAGCACAGACTTCTCTGTTGCTCAAATAAACAATAGCTGTGTGTTTAGTAACTTAAGAGAATGTTCAGGCAGTCCAATTGAACTTGACCACATAGCTTCCCACCTTTTCTGGTTCCCACATGCTAGCAGTCCTGACTGCTCTTTAATCAGCCTCTTAAGTTCCTAACTCCTGAAAGATGATAGATAAAAGCAATCGGTGACATATGTGCAATAACGAAAAAGAATGTGTCACTTAGAGCCAGAAAACCATGGGTAGGAGTAATAGCTCTGTCAGTGATGAAGTGTAGGGCCTTGGAAAACCACTGCCTCTTTACGAGCTTCAGCTTCAGTATTTTTATCTATGAAAAGGGAATTATAATGCATTCCTTGTCTATCTAGTAAGGTAGGTGTGATGACTAAATGAGAACATGTGTGGGAAAACTTTGTAAATTAGCAAGTGCCTTACCTTTGAGAAGTATTTGCAACATGTGAAAATAAAATTGAAATTGCAACCTTGAAGCATTAGTATGTTTGACAGTACACTACTGATATTTCAATAAATGTTTTGGAGACATTTGAACAAATCTTGTCACAGTCTTCAATTTATTTTCAATTCCAACTTACTTGAGAGAACCCTGACTCCTTGTCATTAAATGTCCACATATTGAACATTCAGAAAGCACCAGAAGCTAAGAACAAGTGTTAAGCCTCTCCAGGTTTCCACTGAGATGAATTTCTGGGGAATACAGTCTAAGTTTATACAAAAGCCAGAACTATGGCCTTTGAATTTCTGATTACAGAGACCATTTTCTCAACTAGAACATAGAAAGGTGTTTAATCACATTTTAGGGCGGTTAAAAAACACATAAAATTGAATATACCCTTTATACTGTTTTTAAATGCACAGTTCAGTAGTGTTAAATATATTCTCATTGAGCAGCAGAGCTCTATAACTTTTTCATCTTGTAAAACTGAACTCTATAACCACTAAACACTACTTTTCCCTCCCCCCACCTCTTAGCAATCACCTTTCTACTTTCTGTTTCTGTGATGTTGATAACTTTAAATACTTCATATGCAGGGACTCATAGGGTATTTGTCCTTTCATGACTGGCTTATTTTGCTTAGTATAATGTCTTCAAGTTTTCATCCATGTTGTAGCATATGATAAGGTTTCTTTCTTTTTTAAGTTTGCATAATATATCTATATAGATACACACACACACACACACACACACACACAGTGGGGCTTCGCTGATGTCTCAGTGGTAAAGAATCCACCTGCAATGCAGGAGGTGCAGGAGACATGGGTTCAGTCCCTGGTTTGGGAAGATCCTCTGGAGGACGTCATGGCAACCCACTCCAGTCTTCTTGCCTGGAGAATTCCATGGACAGAGAGCCTAGTGGGCTACATAAGTTTGCAGAGTTGGCCACAACTGAAGCGACTGAGCACGCACATATACAGCACATTTTCATTATCCATCTGTCTGTTGATGAACATTTGGATTGCTGCCACCTCTTGACTATTGTAAATAATGCTGCAGTAAACTTGGGTGTGCACATATCTCTTTGAGATCTGATTTCAATTCATTTGAATACATACTAAAGGCAAAGCAAGATCACAAGGTAATTATATTTTTAATTTTTTGAGAACCCCCCATGTTGCTTTCCATAAAAGCTACAGGACTTCATATTCTCACTGACAGTTCACAAAGGTTCTAATTTCTCTACCTCCTTGCCAACATTTATTATCTCATGGGTTTTTCTTCTTCTGACTACCCTAATGGGTGTGAGATGATACTTCACTGTGTGTGTCTTTGACTTGCATTTTTCTTCTCTTATGATTAGTAAAGTTGAAACTTTTTTCATATGAGTGTTGATCATTTGGATATCTTATTTTGAGAGTTACGTATTTAAATGGTTTACTCATTTTATAATTGAGCTATCTGCTTTTTTAATAATTGAGTTATTGATTGATTTATTTGAGTTATATGAATTCCTTGTGTATTTTAGATATTAACCCCTTATCATAAACCTAATTTAAAAATAATTTCTCCCTCTCATAGACTTCCTTTTCCCTCAATGTATCAAAATTTTTAAGTTTGATATTGTTAAAATAATCATGCCACCCAACTTAGATTCAACACAACCCATATCAAAATCTCAATGAAATTCTTTGCAGAAATAGAAAAACATATCCTAAATATGTGAAAGAATGAAATTGGACACTTATCTTACACCATACTCACCAAAAAACCTTCAACATGGATTAAAGACTTTAATGTGAGACTTAAAACAATAAAACCTCTAGACAAAAACATAAAGGAAAATAGTATAGGACATTGGAGTTGGCAATAATCTTTTTTTTGATAAGATACCACAAGAACAGGCAACAAAAGCAAAAATTGTCAAATGCCACTATGTCAAACTAATAAACACTTTAAATGAAAAGTACAATGTAATAAAAATTATGCTGTGAAATCTCACAATATATCAAATAACCACAGTAGAAAAGACTCTAAGTTATACAGGGGCTTGTAGGCAAGGCTCTGGGGAAAATGTCGGCATTAGTTAAGTGAAGTGGAAGCGATGGACATAGCCTGACCCTGTGTGTCATAGTTTAGAGACCCAAGACCATATGATCTAAGAGAAAAGGTTTGAGCAGTCATCCCTTGGTAGCTGAGGGGGATTAGTTCCAGAACCCTTTTAGGTACCAAAAGCTGAGGATGCTCAAGTCCTTATATAGAATAGTGTATTAATTGCATATGGACTTGGCCAAGTGGCTCAGTGATAAAGAATCCACCTGCCAATGCAGGAGACGCAAGTGATGCAGGCTTGATCCCTGTGTCAGGAAGATCCCTTGGAAGATGAAATGGCAACCCACTCCAGTATTCTTGACTGGAAAATCCCATGGGCAGAAGAGCCTGGAGGGTTACTGTCCATAGGGTTGCAAAGAGTCGGATAGACCTGAGCAACTGATCACACATGCATATATTATTTGTATACAACCTGTATACATTCTCTCATATACTTTAAATTATCTCTAGATTATTTATAATACCTTACACAATGTAAATGGTATTTATGTAAATAATTGCCAGTGTGCAGAAGATTCACTTTTTTGAAAGTTTCTGGAATATTTTTTCAAATATTTTAAATCTAAGTTTGGTTGAATCCAGGGATGAGGGCACAGTGGGTATGGAAGAAGGTTGACTGCAATCTGGTTTGGCTGGAGGAAAGCAAACATGTAAGAAAAAGAGATAGCAACTTACCCCGTTATTCAAGGAACTTCATGTAGCATTCTCCTATTTTATCTTACAATTTATCCTAGTTTGAATTTAGGGTACACTTATTTTTGCTTAGTTCCTTTCTATCTTCATCTATGATAGATATTATAAAAACTTTATTCATTTGAACATTTCTTGAGTACTTGCTGTATAGAAGAGAGCTAAGGCTTATGAAAACATACATCGTATAAAATCCATATTCCCTGTTGTCTACATTTTATTATATAAAAATCTCTTCTTGAAGTTAAATCTGGCTTATTCAACAACAATTTATTGAGTTTCTGTTATCTGTCAGGCCACATGAAAGGCTCTGGGAGTACAAGATAAATACACTTCGTTTTTTTTCATTTATATCCATGGATTCTATTTATCAATGTTTTATCTTTGCTTTGAGTCAGCCCTGAGTTCTTCATGGACATCTTAAGTTACATCTCTCTGAACAAGATACATTGCTCTCCTCAGTGTCTAATAAATAGAATTTATTACCAATACTTAACACTAGTTGGATTCAATAAACACTTATTGAACGACTCTATGCGTGAGGCAACAAAGTACACAAGGGATGTAAAGATAGAGCAGAGGCCATCCCTTCTTTATTTTAAAATATGAAAGAACAAAATGATGGCAGGGAGATTTCTAACACTTATTCCCTCTAGAAACATCAACTTAAATAACTATCCACATGCAATAATATCCTCTCAAGAGGCAAGGATTCCAGGTGAGAGATCACAGCACCTGGATGAAGCATAGAAATGAAAAGATGCATTGAGGAGAGCAGAAAAGACAGATTCACACTAGTTCATCAGTCCCTCAAGACCAGGCAGCCCATCTTCCAGTGGGAGACGGAGAGTGAATTTAGCACCTTATTTCACCACTGATCCTGCAACCAGCTTGCCCAGCACCAAGTTGACCCCTGAAGTTCTAAGTGGCTCCCTATATGCTCCTGCAAATCCAGACCCCCAATCACTTCACCACTTACTGGCCCCAGTGGTCCTAGTTATCATCCTTGGCACAAGATTCCCAGCAGCCCCTGTGGATCCAGGATCCTAACTAGCCCCTGACATCTCCAGCTGAACCAGGCAACTCTAGCAGCCCAGGCAGCTCCTGTGGCATCAAGCTCCCAGAGGGCTCCTATGAATCCAGGCCCCAGGATTGATCCAGGACTTGCAAGCTTCAACAGACCCAGGAGAGTTCCACAGCTCCCAGGATTTTCCTCAGCCCTAGGTTCCCAATTCTCCTGAGCACTGGCCACCTCCAGGAGCCCCAGAAGGCTCCTGAGATCCCAGGCAGTTTCCAGGGACACTGGAGTCCCAGCAGGCTCCCATAAACTCAGGTTCCTGGCCATTCTAGTGCCAGCCAGCTCCTACAGCCCAGGGCAGCGTCGGTAGTGGTAGGATCCCAATCAGCACCCAAAAACTCATGTTTCGGGTAGGCACCTGAGAACCAGTCTCCTACTCAGGCCCTCTACTAGGCCAATTACCATAGATGCACACTTTAAACCCATAGCCCCAAGTTTCATGCCTAACCCTATGTCAGGCTGGCCACATTGACTTCGACTTCAGATAACTCTGATGACCCAGGCTCCCAGCCAAATCCATCACTAGGCCAAACCCCCAGTGGCCCCAGCATCAGACTGGCCCCTGCACCCCCTGCCCCCCACCTCTAGGTCTACCCCTCAGCCCCTAAGTAAGTGGCCTCACTTTTATCATCTAAAAAAGGGAATTGGACACAAAACCTCTTTCTCAGATAAACTGGTTGTGCAACCAGCTACTATAGCTAAAGATTTTTAGAATGGCATTTGGTACTGGTAGTCTAGAGTGAAAGTCACTCAGTCGTGTCTGACTCTCTGTGACCATATGAACTGTAGCCCACCAGGCTCCTCTGTTCCTTGAAATTTTCCAGGCAAGAATACTGGAGTGGGTTGCCATCTCCTTCTCCAGGGGATCTTCTCAACCCAGGGATAGAACCTGGGTCTTCTGCCTTGGGGGCAAAGTCTTTATCATCTGAGGAAGCCCTTGGTACTGGTAAGGGTTCAATGAAAGTTGGCTATTATAATTAATTTATCCTAAATATTTTTTTCAAATTGAAAGATTTACAGATGCAGGATTATGATTTATAAAGAAATACATGTCCACCTTGTTTTTATTATTCTCAGAGACTTAATAGTTTCATCCATTTTCCTTATAAGGACTGTAAGTTCTTACAAAAGCATTTGCTCTTGGCCCAGAGGTGAGTAACAGAACTTGGAACAACATATGAGTGTTGAAGACCTTAGAGGCTGTGAACCATATTGCCAAGAGGAAAGTTTCTGGGCTATGGATTTGTGGTGATTCACTTAACGTGAAGGAGGCAGGAGTGGCTCATTCCCTGAGTAACAAGGATGTTGTGACCACACGTGTGACATAAATTCAGGTACTATGGCATAAGAATACCTGGGTACTCCACAGTTAGAAACTGGGTTTTGGGAGCTTCAGGAAAAGTTTCAGGTAGCCAATTGGCATGGACAAAGTGGTTTCTGTGGGCAGCATAGAAATGGCACATCAAACTGCAAACAGGCCAACAAAGCTTTGACAATGCTATTTTTATGTCAGCAAAATGGATAGAAAACTATAGAGGCTTTCCCAAGAATGTTCTGCATTGCATAACCCCCAGCATATATGTGTTTGCTGTGAATCAGAATCATAGATAGAGCCTGAGTCTCCAATGCATGGGCGAAATACAATGTCCTGCCAATCCTGATAAAGATTTGGTTTGATAAAGTACAATAATGTGATGTGTTTTGAATCTAAGAATTGTGGAGTGTAATTATTCCTTTTAACTACCTAAGGGCTTGAGGAAAATACTCTATTAGACCCAGACCAACGTCATTATAGAATATGGCTTGCTTCACTTTGTGTGTCTGTTCTTTATTGTGGTGATTGGATAGATGAGTGGAAATGAGACTAATAACATCAAATGTTCTTTCCACAAACACCAAAACAGATATTCAATAAATTGGAACCATGTTGGGTCCAAGGTCATGCTTAATTAGAATGAAGGAAGCCCTGGAGAATGAAAAAGATCCTCATACAGATGAGTAATTCAAAAATTAAATGGTCACATGTGAAAAAAAAATTGACAACACCAGCAGCATGTTGTCATATTGCCCCAGGAAAGTTTTACCAACTAGGTTTAATAGAGAAGTCTATAGATGACACATTGAATTTTGAATGTGCACAGGTGGAAGCTGTTGCAGAATACCAGCATTTGAGAGTCTGGAATGAGTTTGAATCCCAACTCTACCATGTATTAGCAGTGCATATTTAGGTAAAACATTTTATCATATTCAGTGTCCATTTATTCTGCAGTAAACACTGGGATAATAATGACCAATTGGGCAGAAGTATAAATAGTTATGTAACTAATTCACATAGGAAAGTCCCTCACTGGGTACTGGAAACTATTCATGAATATATATTCATAGATCTATAAAGAAAAAAAAATCATGACTTTTAATAAAGAAAGAAATCTCTAGCCTGTGAAATGAAACTTCATAGTGAAACAAAGAAAATATTTAATATTAAAGAATTTTGTTCATAATTCACCTTGTGAAAATAGAACACACACACATATGTATCATTTTTCACATCATTTTCAAGTTACTAGAGCTAAATTTAGTTGAATAATTTTGAAAAAACAAGAGAAAATAATTATCCAGGAAAAAAAAAAAAGGAAAAAATCAAATGGGACATTCAAAGTGTTAAGAAAAATACTATCAACCTGGAATTCTATACCCAGCACAATTCTATACCCAGTATATCTACATCTGTACATGTATGAATACATATTCATGAATAGTTCCCTTCTTTTAATTTGTAACTGACATAAAGTAAAACATATAACACAGACTGGGATGAGACTGAGCAATCACAATTAGTCCACCAAGCTTCTCTGTCCTTGGAATTTTCCGGGCAAGTAGGTTGGCATTTTCTTTTCCAGGAGCTCTTGCCCACCCAGGGATCAAACCCACGTCTCTTGCATCAGCAGGCAGATTCTTTACCACTACACTACCTGGCAAGGATTAAAACTTGTTCACATAAAAATAGTGTATGAATTGTTATCTTCCCAACCCAGGGGTTGAACCTGGATCTCTTGCATCTCCTGAATTGGCAGGCAGATTCTTTACCACCTAGGAATCAATAGCCAGTATATCTACATCTATAGATCTATGAATATATATTCATGAATAGTTTCCATCTTTTAATTTGTAACTTCGTAAACTAAAACATATAACACAGACTGGGATGAGACCCTGAGCACTCACAAGTAGTAAGAGGGCTGGATTAAATATGCTAGAGGACAGGGAGCGGGATAAACATAAATAGGACATAATCATTGGTGAAGAAATAATGATAGAATGAAGAAGACATGTGATAGTACTATAGAGCTGTAAAAGTGGTTGTGGGAATATGAATTCATAAGCGGTTATAAAGGAGAGTGAAATATATATGATGAAATTAATAGAGAAAGTAAAATACAAATATATATTTATACATGGATTTATATAAGCAAAATAGATATGTTCCAGAAATAGGCAAAGTGTTAAGTACTGTTTGAAAAAGTGAGAGAAAACTGAAAGGCTTTTCTTGGTAAGTGTGATTATGTTTAGGGAAAAACATGACAAAGCAAGGCTATTGAAATTTGAGTAGAGATCCTCCAAGGGGCAATGATATTAATAGCAGATATTCTCTGTAGTGGCTGAGGGAATCCAACAGGAAGTCATGCAAAATAAAATTGGAGAAGAGAAAGGGCTAGAATAGAGGACCTAATGGCTGCCCAACAGCAAGGTTTTAAGAGGAAGATAGAAATATGAGCAATAGAATAATGCAAATAAGTCATGTTAGAGAAAATTTATTCTCACTGCTGTTTCACAGATTTAGAAATGAATTATTATACCATAAAAGTTGATCAAGTAACATTTTGGATGAGGGACTTTGGTGGGTAGCTTCCTCTCCCTTGCAATATGTTTTCATAGTGAGGGAACATTTATTACTGCAATCCCCTGGTCTCCTTATCTACTTCTTTCCATGGAAAAGATGACTTATTTGATTAGTGAGGTTTATAAAAGGTACTGAGCATGCATGGCTGAATTCCTTTTTCCCTTTGGTATTCATATTATAAGAAGCTCATCTCTGACTCTCCATAGTACATGTTTATGTGAGTGGACCTCTAGGAAGGGATTTGTGTGGGTGGGTATATATTTAAATTTGAGCTTTAATACTAGGCAACCTATAGCTACCATACTCCATCTGCTTGACTCCTACATTTCCCAATATTTTTGAACTTTGATGGGGAATAGGATCCTTATTTACCATCTCCATCAAGTCCTATGACAAATGTATTAAAAATGAAATATAGGATATATCTTTTTCTTTTTTAATAATCCCACAATAACCTGGGATTCTTTATTTTTTATTTTTTGAGCTATAATTCACTTGCTCTACTTGTACAATTCAACAATTTTTGGTATATTTAGAGTTGTGTAACTATCACTATAGAGATAGAGTTCTTGCTTTTTGTCTGTGGCCACACAGCATACGGGATCTTAGTTCCCTGACCAGGGATGGAATGCCACACTCTCCTTTGGAAGCACAGAGCCTTAACTACTGGACTACAAGGGAAGTCCTTAGCCTCTTTCATAAAATACTCCTGTTTAAGCTTCAGTCTTGAATGTCTATTAATCGGCAATATTCTGGAAAGATGTTAGCATTAGTTACCTAAACTGGGGAGTCATTGTTTATTTTATTTCTCCATTTTTCTCTTTCAGAAGTTATCATGTTCTAATGGTGGTATATAAATTGTCCTACTGCAGAGATGAATAAAGAGTCGAAAAATTTTTTTTAATTGAGAGTTCACTACACTAAGACAATATTAGCTGCCTCTTGAGAAACTTATATGCAGGTCAGGAAGCAACAGTTAGAACTGGACATAGAACAACAAACTGGTTCCAAATAGGAAAAGGAGTACGTCAAGGCTGTATATTGTCACCCTGCTTATTTAACTTCTATGCAGAGTACATCATGAGAAACGCTGGGCTGGAAGAAGCACAAGCTGGAATCAAGATTGCCGGGAGAAATATCAATAACCTCAGATATGCAGATGACACCATCCTTATGGCAGAAAGTGAAGAGGAACTAAAAAGCCTCTTGATGAAAGTGAAAGAGGAGAGTGAAAAAGTTGACTTAAAGCTCAACATTCAGAAAACAAAGATCATGGCATCCAGTCCCATCACTTCATGGGAAATAGATGGGGAAACAGTGGAAACAGTGTCAGACTTCATTTTTTTGGGCTACAAAATCACTGCAGATGATGATTGCAGCCATGAAATTAAAAGACACTTACTCCTTGGAAGGACAGTTATGACCAACCTAGATAGCATATTCAAAAGCAGAGATATTACTTTGCCAACAAAGGTCCATCTGGTCAAGGCTATGGTTTTTCCAGTGGTCATGTATGGATGTGAGAGTTGGACTGTGAAGAAAGCTGGGCACCGAAGAATTGATGCTTTTGAACTGTGGTGTTGGAGAAGACTCTCGCAAGTCCCTTGGACTGCAAGGAGATCCAACAAGTCCATCCTAAAGGAGACCAGTCCTGGGTGTTCATTGGAAGGACTGATGCTGAGGCTGAAACTCCAATACTTTGGCCACCTGATGCTGGGAGGGATTGGGGGCAGGAGGAGAAGGGGACAACAGAGGATGAGATGGCTGGATGGCATCACTGACTCAATGCACATGAGTTTGGGTGAACTCTGGGAGTTGGTGATGGACAGGGAGGCCTGGCGTGCTTCAATTCATGGGGTAACAAAGAGTCGGACATGACTGAGTGGCTGAACTGAACTGAACTGAAAACGATATTTGGAGTTATGAGTGATTCAGTTTGTCCAAAAAGGAGATCTGGAAGATAAGAGGACACAGAGAAGAACTTTGCAGTTGAAGTCATGGACTGAGGGGCAGGGAGTGAACATAGGAAGTGTCTATTTATAGAATGGAAGAAAAGTGGGATGCAAAGGACGTTAGGGGTACTAAGGAAGTAATAGAAATGGGAGATAAGATGAATAGGTTAAAAAAGTCATCTAGGCATGGGTGTGTATGTGTTTGTGTGTGTGTGTGTGCTTAGTCATGTCCTATTCTTTTGTGACCCCAAGGACTGTAGCCTGAGAGGCTCTTCTTTTCATGGAATTTTCCAGGCAAGAATACTGGAGTGGGTTGCCATTCCTTCTCCAGGGGATCTTCTGAACTCAGGGATCGAACCTCCATTTCTTGCATCTCTTGAATTGGCAGGTGGATTCTTTACCACTGTGCCAATCTAAGCATGCACATATTTAAATGTAGACTAATTCAGAGTGAGGCTTAGGTAATGGATATGTTCCTTGAAGTAGTCACTGGAGTACAGTGATGGTAACAATGACTGGTGTTGAGGAAGACCACCACTGGTACTAAATTAATGAGTTATCTCGTTTACATCCTTGTAATTCAGGATGATGGCCAGATTTTTGTGACTTGTTTAGATCTTAGCTATATTTAGTTGTGATCTTGTTGTTGTTGTTCAGCCACTAAGTCGTGTCTGACTGTGACCCCATGGACTATAACATGCCAGGATTCCCTGTCTTCACTGTCTCCTGGAGTTTGCCTAAACTCACGTCCATTGAGTCAGTGATGCCATCCAACCATCTTATCCTCTGTCACCCTCTTTTCCTGCCTTCAATCTTTCCCAGCATCAGGGTCTTTCCAATGAGTTAGCTCTTTGCATCAGGTGGCCAAAGTTTTGGAGCTTCAGCATCATTTAGCTATGATCTTAAAGAATGATTAACAGTCACCATATTTCAATTGAGCTTTTGCTAAATGTCAAACACTATTCTAAGGCATTCTTGAATCAACAATAAACCAGGCTGACAGGATTCCTGATTTCCTTGAGCTTACATTTTAAAGGAAGAAAGAAATATTGTGAATAAACAAGAAAAATGTCATATAGTGATATTTCCAAGAGGAGAGTTTATAAAGAGGGATGTGACGAAAGTGACAGTCTGAGTTCTTTAAACTGGTACTTAGAGAGGCCTCTGTTCATGTAAGGATGTCCTTTAGGTTGCCAAAAGATAGTGATGGGTTGGGCAGAGTGTGGCATGAGCCACAAAGGAAGATGGGTTCTGATCCTCCAGTCCTGCTGTGCCAGGCATCATCCACCAAAAATGTTTCTTCCTTTCCCTTCTAAGAAGGCAACCAGCAAAAGCTTCTTAATTTGGTCTTGTTTAGTTGTAAGCCAATTTCTATACATACAATTATGTTCCCAACAGAGGAGAACTAGATGAGCACATACATTAAAATCAGAAAGAGGAATAATTATTCCATCTTTTTAGAATGCCTATATCATAGCAAGTTATATACTGTAGCTTAAGTTGGGCATTTTTTCCATTAACTTTGAGTTGAGGAAATTGAGTCCTTGGGAAAAAAAAATGAAGCATTTAAGGCTTCATGTTGATTCTGGGGCTCAGCCCAGGGCAAGGTTAAGTCTTCTGATTCTAGTTTAAAGCTTTGGAATAGTCAAACTTCTCTAAGTTGAAATGACACTGTTGGCTAATTTTGTATTACATATTGAATGCCTATATTGTAGTGGCCACTGGATGGATTGACAAAGAGAAATTAGACAGGCTTTTAGAATATCCAATGACTGACTAACCACTAAAATAGATTCAACGAAAACAATGTCAAATACTCAGAAATACGCAATTTGGACTACATTTTAAAGGCATGTTGTGGGCACATCTCAGAGAAACAAAATGGCAGCTCATCAAAAGCATACTTATTTGGGCTTTAGCCACAGAGAAAAATCTGATTCCAAAGGCAATCACTCTAAGCACATATGGGTTTGTTTGTTTTCTTGTTTCAAACCCTTCCTGCCTTTTGCTCAGTTTTTAAAGGTAGCCTCCACCAGCAAAGAGGAAATCATCAGAATCATGTTTTCCAGATTATTTAAAGATAGTGAAAGCAAAGACTATCTTTGTTTCACCAAAGTCCATAAGTGCATCAGGAAAATTTGTCATCTCTGCTGAGAGAGTGGATTAATTAATGATCTGAAAGTCTGGCAGAGACTTAGATAACGATAGAAAGCATGGACTCTTGATGTTTATTTATATAGATTACAAAGAGGGCTTGAAACCACTGTATAAGGATTTTGATGGGCTTGAAACAAAAAATAAAAAGCAGGATATTGGGTATTATGAAGAGTCCTTCACTGTTGAAGAGAAAGGGTGAAAGATTTTGGTAGAAGATATTTCATTTGATTCAGAGAAGGCAGCTGATAATCCCAACAAAAGGAAAAGAGTGGGGAAGGGAACTGTTCAGCAAATGCATATTTAAGGCATATTGTGTGTTTATCTGAGGCACCATAACAAACAAAAACAAATTAGATGTGATCTGTGCTCTTAAAGTGTACAGCCAAAAGGAGATAAAGAGATATATCATAAGGAGATCTATCTTCTCATAGGGAGACATAGCGAATAAAAGATGGACATGGGAATAACAGAGGATTGCTGAGGTTAAGGAAACAGAGAGGGCACAAAGAGAAGTCAGGGAAGATTTACTTAGGAGGTTATGTATTAGCAAGAGTTTGTTAATTTTTCCTCAAATTGCTTTTTTAAATTAATTTTTATTGGAGTATAGTTGATTTACAATGTCGTGTTAGTTTCTGCTATACAGCATACTGAATTGCTTATGCATACGGGATGAAGCAGGGCAAAGGCTAATAGCGTTTTGCCAAGAGAACACACTGGTCATAGCAAACACCCTCTTCCAACAACACAAGAGAAGACTCTACACATGGACATCACCAGATGGTCAACACCGAAATCAGATTGATTATATTCTTTGCAGCCAAAGATGGAGAAGCTCTATACAGTCAGCAAAAACAAGACTGGGAGCTGACTGTGGCTCAGATCATGAACTCCTTATTGCCAAATTCAGACTTAAATTGAAGAAAGTAGGGAAAACCACTAGACCATTCGGGTACGACCTAAATCAAATCCCTTATGATTATACAGTGGAAATGAGAAATAGATTTAAGGGACTAGATCTGATAGATAGAGTGCCTCATGAACTATGGACGGAGGTTCGTGACATTGTACAGGAGACAGGGATCAAGACCATCCCCATGGGAAAGAAATGCAAAAAAGCAAAATGGCTGTCTGGGGAGGCCTTACAAATAGCTGTGAAAAGAAGAGAAGCCAAAAGCAAAGGAGAAAAGGAAAGATATAAGCATCTGAATGCAGAGTTCCAAAGAATAGCAAGGAGAGATAAGAAAGCCTTCCTCAGCGATCAATGCAAAGAAATAGAGGAAAACAACAGAATGGGAAAGCCTAGAGAGCTCTTCAAGAAAATTAGAGATACAAAGGGAACATTTCATGCAAAGATGGGCTCAATAAAGGACAGAAATGGTATGGACCTAACAGAAGCAGAAGATATTAAGAAGAGATGGCAAGAATACACAGAAGAACTATACAAAAAGGATCTTCATGACGCAGATAATCACGATGGTGTAATCACTCACCTAGAGCCAGACATCCTGGAATGTGAAGTCAAGTGGGCCTTAGAAAGCATCACTACAAACAAAGCTAGTGGAAGTGATGGAATTCCAGTTGAGCTATTTCAAATCCTGAAATGCTGTGAAAGTGCTGCACTCAATATGCCAGCAAATTTGGAAAACTCAGCAGTGGCCACAGGACTGGAAAAGGTCAGTTTTCATTCCAATCCCAAAGAAAGGCAATGCCAAAGAATGCTCAAACTACTGCACAATTGCACTCATCTCACACGCTAGTAAAGTAATGCTCAAAATTCTCCAAGCCAGGCTTCAGCAATACGTGAACCATGAACTTCCAGATGTTCAAGCTGGTTTTAGAAAAGGCAAAGGAACCAGAGATCAAATAGCCAACATCTGCTGGATCATCATAAAAGCAAGAGAGTTCCAGAAAAACATCTATTTCTGCTTTATTGACTATGCCAAAGCCTTTGACTGTGTGGATCACCACAAACTGGAAAATTCTGAAAGAGCTTACTCCCTGGAAGAAAAGTTATGACCAACCTAGATAGCATATTGAAAAGCAGAGACAACTTTGCCAACAAAGGTCCGTGTAGTCAAGGCTATGGTTTGTCCAGTGGTCAATTATGGATGTGAGACTTGGACTGTGAAGAAAGCTGAACGCCAAAGAATTGATGCTTTTGAACTGTGGTGTTGGAGAAGAGTCTTGAGAGTCCCTTGGACTGCAAGGAGATCCAACCAGTCCATTCTAAAGGAGATTAGCCCTGGGTTTTCTTTGGAAGGAATGATGCTAAAGCTGAAACTCCAGTAGTTTGGCCACCTCATGTGAAGAGTTGACTCATTGGAAAAGACTCTGATGCTGGGAGGGATTGGGGGCAGGAGGACAAGGGGATGACAGAGGATGAGATGGCTGGATGGCATCACCGACTCGATGGACATGAGTTTGAATGAACTCCGGGAGTTGGTGATGGACAGGGAGGCCTGGCATGCTGCGATTTATGGGGTCCCAAAGAATCAGACACCACTGAATGACTGAACTGAACTGAACTGAATAATTAGAGATTTTGAACATCTTTTCATGTGCTTTTTGGCCATCTGTATGTTTTATTTCGAGAAATGTCTATTTAGATCTTCCATTCGTTTTTGATTAGGTTGTTTGTTTTATAAAGTAAGTTAAAGTGAAATCATAGCATCCATGAGTGTTTAGAATAGGAAAGACTCTTCAAAATCATGTATTGTTCCCAGATCAGAGAAGTTTAATTCATGAGTCCGGGTGACAGTGACAATAGCCAAAATAAATTGGACCATTACATAGTATGTGAAGTTCCAGACACATTTTCACAGGTCCCTGGAGGGCAATCAAGCTAACTGCTTAGTAATGCATTTTGTTTGATTAAATTTCATTAGCGAAAGTCAGTGAAGCCTCTGAGGAGAAAATCATTCCCCCACTCTAAGGGTGGGCTTTCAATATATACAATGGCACCCCACTCCAGTACTCTTGCCTGGAAAATCCCATGGGCGGAGGAGCCTGGTAGGTTGTAGTCCATGGGGTCGCTAAGAGTCGGACGACTGAGCGACTTCACTTTCACTTTTCACTTTTATGCATTGGAGAAGGAAATGGCAACCCACTCCAGTGTTCTTGCCTGGAGAATCCCAGGGACAGGGGCGCCTGGTGGCCTGCCGTCTCTGGGGTTGCACAGAGTTGGACACGACTGAAGCGACTTAGCAGCAGCAGCAGCAGGACAATTTGACTGTATTTAAAATGTAAAATTGTCTTTCTTGTTACCCCAAGACTGTCCTTAACTGCAGCCCTCAAAACTGATTTCGTTCAACCTCATTGATTTAAATGTCTATTGAACTCCCCAAGCCTCTCAGTCAACAAATAAATTTGGGGCATAGCAAAACTTTTCCTCGAATGATCTTTAGTATAAGAAGAGAGAAAAGCTTTGCATATTAGTTCAGAAACAATTGAAAATAGACATATAAGTACATACGTATTCTCCATACATTAGTTCTCAGAGGATTATACAAATGTGTTTAGTATTTATATTTCAAAATCTGCTAGGTATCTGCTTCCTCCTAATAGGAATAAAGAGTTCCTCAACTCAAGTGCTCAGGTCCAGTAGTTTGGTAAGAGTGTGCATAAATGCAGGAGGACTTACACTGACCTTACTAAATGCAAGACTTACATTGACCTTAAAGGTAAACTTTTTGAGTTTTTAGCTGGTTTTTGACTTTTGAAACAACTAAAGAAAAATTCTTTTCATACATTGTGTCGGTTTCATACTGGTGTCATAATGAATTATCAAAAACTTAATGGCTTCAATCAATGCAAAGTTTAATCTTACAATTCGAGCATCAGAAATCTGAAATGAATCTTGGGTGCATGTTAAGTCACTCCAGTGGAGTCCGACTCTGCAACCCTATGGACGGTAGGCCACCAGGCTCCTCTGTTCATGGGATTCACCAGGCAAGAATACCGGAGTGGGTTGCCACGTCCTCCTCCAGGGGAACTTCCCAACCCAGAGATTGAACCCGCATCTCTTATGGCCTCTGTATTGGCAGGCTGGTTCTTTACCACTAGCGCCACCTGCTGCTTCTGCTGTTTAGTCGCTAAGTCATATCCGACTCTAAGACCCCAGGGACTATGACCTGCCAGGCTCCTCTCTCCATGGGATTTTCCAGGCAAGACTGGAGTGGGTTGCCATTTCCTTCTCCCACACCACCTGGGAAGCCCCAAAATGAGTCTTACACAGCTAATATCAAGGTGTCAGAATTCTGCTTATTCTGGACGCTCCAGGACAGAATCTGCTTGCCTTTTCCATCTTCCAGCCTATCGTCCTTTCCTCATGGCCCTTTATCACTCCAACCTCTGCTTCAGTTGTCGTCACACGTCTCTGTCTCTGACCCTCTTGCCTTCCTCTTTTAAGGACCCTTGTGATTACACTAAATCCACTCAGATAATCTCTTCATTTCAGCATCCTTAATTAATCACATTTGCAAAGTCATTTTTTTTGCTATGAAACATAACATTTTTGAGGCTTGACTGTGTGCTTCTTTGGGGATCCATTATTCACACTACCATAGACATCAAAAGCTAAAAAAGAAATAAATAAATAACTTTCAAGAAAGTAATAATTTTGAAAGTAATAGCTTTCTTTTTGGAAAGCAACAGCTTTCAAAGGACATGTTTTTTGTTCCCTTTTTTTCCAAAAAAATAAAAACCCAAGGCATCCGAATATCTTTATAACCAACCCAATATGAACACAATATAAAATAAATGTAAGATTTTAAGCTTCTTCCAGAAAGTAAATGAACTTTTGCCAAGTAAGTCACAGTTTCTAATTTCTAATGTGGTCAAGGACAAAAAAAAAAAAAAAATCTACTGTGTTTTATGAAGAAGCTATTTAATATACACATAGAGAGGAGTTCATTTTAAAACACATTATCTGCCAAAATAAAATTGCAATTTTAACCTACCAACCTAAAATTACACAGAAATTTCAAAAGTAATTTAGAATCATGAGCTGGAAGGGATTACGGGCAACATAATACCCTAACTGTGCATGACAGATGCTTATTTGTGCCAGAGGTCAATGCTCAATTATATGCTGTATGTCATCAGCTGAGCCAAAGAGGGGATGCTCCAAGGGGAAAAATGGATTGAATGAGGATGATCTGATATTAAGATATATATTAAAAAGAAGAATAAAAATCAAACAAATTTTAATCTCTTAAAGAAATGATAAAGAGGAAGAAAAACAAAACTATAAATAATTTTCTACAGAGCCAATTCCTAAATATACAAAAACAGGTAAGACACTGATGTTTGTTGAGCATTCTGTTGTGTATTTGACACTATCATCCACTATTTAATTCTTTTGGAAACTCTGTGGGGTAGATACTGATACTCATTTTATAGATGAGGATCCTAGGAAACAAAGCTCTATTGATGGAATGAAGGTCACAGAGCAAATTTGGCAGTGGCCAAAAAAAAAAGTCCTAAATTGGATCTTTTGTTTCCAATGCCCTTTTTAGCCTGTTATTCCTGCTAATTCCTGCTGCTTTAAATTTTCTGGAAAAATGCTTCTTCATTATGTTTGGTGTGTGTGTGTGTGTGTGTGTGTGTGTGTTTCCTACATTAGAAGACATGACTAAGACATAGTATTTTTCTCAAGGTAACTAAAGTCATGTTTTTTAACTTTTTAGAAATGATATTGTGATGGGTAGATAGGGTACCTAATATGTTATGCTTCCCTGGTGCTCAGTCTGTAAAGAATCTGCCTGCAGTGCAGGAGACCCAGGTTCCATCCCTGGGTCGGGAAGATCCCTTGGAGAAGGAAATGGCAACCCGCTTCAGTATTCTTGCCTGGAGAATCCCATGGACAGAGGGGCCTGGCGGGCTACAATCCATGGGGTGACAAGAGTTGGACACAACTTAGCAACTAAACCACCAACATATTGAAAAAGCTAACTTTTGCCTGTGTTCTCAAAACAAAAATATTCAAGAATAAAACATCAAAAATCCCTACCAAGAGCTTGTCACTGCTCTAGGAGGTAAAAATCCACCAATGAACAGGGTGGGCAGAGTCCATGCCTATATGAGGCTTACTGTTTAAGTGGGGAAGAAAGGCAACTGATTCTATCAAAGTTGAGAATATGGGGAGATGAGTATTATGATAAGACAAGTTGAGTTAATATGGGTAGGCAGAGTAAGGGCACCTAACTTAGTTTCTAAAAAATTAGAATAGGGTTCCCAGAAGAAATGGCATTTGTACTTGGACTCAAGGCACAGTTAGGAATTAGCTAGGATTATTCTGCTTTATAGCAGTTAATCTTAGAGGAAATTAATCCTGAATATTCACGGGAAGGACTGATGCTGCAGCTGAAGCTTCAATACTTTGGCCAACTGATGTGAAGAGCCAACTCATTGGAAAAGACTCTGATGCTGGGAAAGATTGAAGGCAAAAGGAGAAAAGGGGTGGGCAGAGGAAGAGATAGCTAGATAGCATCACCAACTCAGTGCACACGGATTTGAGCAAACTCTGGGAAATAGCTTCCCAGGTGGCGCTGGTGGTAAAGAATTCACTGCCATGCAGGAGACAAGAGACACAGGTTCGATCCCTGGGTCGGGAAGATCCCCTGCAGGAGGGCATGGCAACCCACTCCAGTATTCTTGTCTGGAGAATCCCATGGACAGAGGAGCCTGGTGGGCTATGGTCCGTAGGGTTGCAAAGAGTCTTCAGGACAAAACTGAAGCAACTTAGCACACACACACAGGAACGAAGTGAAGGACAGGGGAGCCTGGCGTGCTGCCGTCCACGGGTCTCAAAGAGTTGGGCACAACTTAGCGACTGAGCAACAACAGTAAGGAGCAAAAGTAAAGATTGGTTAGGGGATATTATCTAAGGGATCTTTATATTTCAAGCATCGTTAGTTCAGTGCCTGAAACATTTAGGTTCAGTGAGCACTTGATAAGCTGATTTTAAGAAGGAAATTTAAAACAATGAGCACTATTCATGGTGGCAGTTAAGAAGGTTTATGATTAAAACCTGCGTTGATGTTGAAGCTGTGATAAAAGGAAATGCAAATTCTCACTTATGTCTTTCTATAATAGAACTGAGTACGGCCTGCTACAAGAAACTCTGAAAATAAAGATCACTTTTTGATGTTTAGCAGCATTAAAAACTATCAACTTTGAAACACTATAGTAGGCTCAGTAAGATATGTTTTATTCCTTTTTAAATTCCCAGGGCATAACAAAATCAAGTCATTTGTAGTGATGTGGATGGACCTAGCCTCTGTCATACAGTAAGTCAGAAACAGAAAAGCAAATATCGTATATTAACACATATATGTGGACTCTACAAAAATGGTACAGATGAACCTATTTGCAGGGCAGGGGGAGAGATGCAGATGTGGCAAACAGTCATGTGGACGTAGCCGGGGAAGGGTGCGTGGGCTGAACTGGGAGAATAGTATTGACATATACAGACTGCTGCTGCTGCTGCTAAGTCGCTTCAGTCGTGTCAGACTCTCTGCGACCCCATAGACGGCAGCCCACCAGGCTCCTCTGTCCCTGGGATGACTAGCATGTGTAAAATAGATAACTAGTGAGAAGTTGCTATATAGCCCAGAGGGCTCGGTGCTCTGTGATGACCTAGAAGGGTGGAATGGGGTGGGGTGGGAGGGAGGACAAGAGAGATGGAATCACCCATATAACCGATTCGCTTTATTGTATGCAATATTATAAAGCAGTTATACTCCAGGAAAAGATAAATATGTAAACAAATAAATGAGTAAATTTCCAGAGCATACCCAGCAATTCACCCAGAATTTAACTAGTGTCACTGTGGCTCTAGAAGAGTGTTGTCCAGAAGTTGTTGCCAGGATGGAAATGTCCTATAAATCTGCATTATCCAGGATGGTATTTGCTGGCCACATGTGGCTATTGAATCCTCAAAAAGTGGCTAATGTAACTGAACAGCTACATTTTAATTTAATTTTCAGAAATTTTAACAAAAATCTAAACAGCACAGACCTATAGCATGAAGGGATAATAAAGTATATTATTTCTAAGAGAAATCTAAGGTGAAAATGTAAATGCATTCAGATGACTATATGGTATTATTGCTAACAAGGCTTCCCTGGCGGCTCAGATGGTAAAGAATCTGCCCGAAATGCAGGAGATCTGGTTCAATCCTTGGGTCAGGAAGATCCCCTGGAGAAGGGAATGGCAACCCATTCCAGTATTCTTGCCTGGAGAATTCCATGGACAGAAGAGCCTGGCAGGCTACAGCCCATGGGGTCGCAAAGAGTCGGACGCCACTGACAGACTAACACTTTCACTTTCACTCCATGTTGAGTTCAAGGGAGCTATCATGTTGTCTCACAATAGACTTCTAAGTGTCAGAGTCAAGGACAGAATATTACCTAGAAAACAGCAAGTATACAGGCCTGTAGTTTCTTATGAGGACTAGCCTTTATCTAAGTGACAGTAGTATACAGCCACCTTGGATTAAGCTTTATACTGATCCTGAATATCTATAGATTTTTGATAAATCTTACAATCTCTTTGAGTGTCAGTGCCATAACTTGAAAAATGGGGATATTAATAAATACACACAAAAAATACCGTGTATTGTTGGACAAGTTCAGTATCTGTCATATATTAAGCTCTTAAGAGAAAGGAGTTGATTACCCTTACCAGAAGCATCTAACTCATTTGGAAGAATAACATGAACTTTGGGCCTCATTTCATATTGAAGATTCACTTACGAGTACTTTCTGACAAGTCAATGAAACTTGAATAGGAGTGACTATTAAGATGTAGACTGTGAAGAAAAGGATAAGACAACTGGTTAATTTCAGACTATCCCAAAGAGCCGAAATGGAACAATAACTGCATTATCTATTACAAATCATGACTGAAGTTAAGCTGCTGCTAATCCTTAGAACTATTCAGACTTTCCAAGGGCCGGGAGGTGGGAGGATAAAGAAAGAAAGAGAAAACCCACTCAGCTCTAGGTAAAACTTTGCAACTGTTTACAAGACAAAAAGGAACTCTCTATAGAAACCAAATATAAATAGCATATGTTATTAAACTCAAAACACATGAAAGAATAAAAGAAAGTTACATATATTTTCTCAGTGTGACAGAGTCTGAGGCAAGTCTTAGGGGAAGTTGAGTAAGGCCACAAAAAAGGCTTTAGCTTCTTTCAAAGATCATTAAAATAGCCCCATACCCCCAGAAAAGGATTTTGCCTCTTTAATATATGGATGCCACTCAGAAGCCCATAGAATACATTAAGCTCTTAGAGCATACATTCATTGTCATGTGGTGGAAAGCAACGATAGCTGCATAACGTGAATTCATAATTGGATAATGAAGCTCTTTCCTGATGAAACCCTTGAAACAGATGGGAATTGTTCCCTGGACTAACTTTTCATTTTAAATGTTTCATTACAGTTTCATTTAAGAGGATGGTGGTGGTTTAGTCTCTAGGTTAGTCCGACTCTTGCAACCCCATGGACTGTAGCCCGCCAGGCTCCTCTGTCCATGGAATTCTCCAGGCAAGAATACTGGAGTGGGTTGCCATTTCCTTCTCCAGGGGATCTTTCCAACCCAGGAACTGAACCCAGGTCTCCTGCATTGCAGGCAGATTCTTTACCGACTGGGCCATAAGGGAGCTAACAGGATAGTGAGAGGCATTTATTTTGGAATTGGGCTGTTTGAAAAAGTATGTATCATCCTGAATATTGGTTTCCTACTGGCTGGATGGCATCACTGACTCGATGGACGTGAGTCTGAGTCAACTCCAGGAGTTGGTGATGGACAGGGAAGCCTGGCATGTTGCGATTCATGGGGTCGCAAAGAGTCGGACACGACTGAGTGACTGAACTAAACTGAACTGTTAGCACAAATTTGAGGGGTTTGAAGCAACACCATTTATCAGCTCAGAGTTCTGTAGGGTTATCTGCTTGGGATCTCACAAAGCTGATGCCAGGGTGTTTGCTGACTGCACCATATCTGGGGTTTGGGTTCCTCTTCCAAGTCACTCCTACTGTTGACAGAATTCAGTTTCCTTACCAGCTTCTGCTAGGGGCCTCTCTCAGCTTGTTAAAGCCCTCACATTTCTTCTCCAGTGATTCCCTCCATCTTCACACCAGAAACAATGAGTCAGATGCTTCTCAAGCTTTGAATCTCTGTGACTTCCTCTTTCTACCACTGGCCAGAGAAAACTCTGCTTTTAAAGTGATTCCTGTTGGGACTTCCCTAGTGGTCCTGTGGTTAAGACCCCATGATCCCAGTGCATGGGCATGGGTCTGATCCCTGGTCAGGGAACTCGATCCTGCATGTTGCAACCGAGAGCCCACATGCCACACTACGACCTGGTGCAGCTGAATTAAAAAAAAAAAAAATCAGTTGATAAAGTGTCTCATGAGATTAGATTAGGCTTGCTTTTATCATAAGGTTGACTCTGCTGTATAATATAACATAGTAACCAAAAAGATATCTTACATTTAATGTGTTCCAGGGATTAAGCCATTTCTGGGGAACTACTTCTGGAATTCTTCCTGTCACACTGTGTGTCAGATTCAAAGGGCATCTTCTCATGAATACAAGAAGTATCAGCAGCATTAAATACTGTCCATAGAGTTTGCTCTTTTAATTAACTAAACGGGACAAAATATAACCCATTTTCCTGTACTACATCACTCCTAGAAGACTGGCTTCTGGGTTAGTTCCTCTAATTCTGAATATATTAATTTTGACAAAACTCTAACAATACTAGGGGACAAGATATGTGCTGATTTCTCTAGCTATCGACTAGAAGAAGACAAGGTCTGTGGCCCATAAAGAAGTTGTATTTTAGTGCAGGAAATGGATACACAAATCACTATGTTAAAATGTGCTAAGTGTTTTACCGAAGGACTGAATGAAGAATCATTGCCTAGCTGCTCCTATTAGGTGAATAACAGGATCCTGGATGCAGTGTGCTGCTACTGCATGCGTGCATAACACTCTGTGTTGTGTGTAACCCTTTGCGACCCCATGGACCGTAGCCTGCCAGGCTCCTCTGTCCACGGGATTATCCTGGCAAGAATACTGGAGTGGGTTGTTGATGATGGAGTGTAGAAAGCATACAATTTTTGGAGACCACAGAGGGGATTCATAGATGGGTTTCCTCACTTACTAGTTATTCAACCTTGGGATGTTTGCTTAACAAATATTTTGTGGCACTAACTGAACATACTTCATGCATTTTTTGGAGGATTATAAATAAAATAACATATATGAAGGCATGCATGTAGCTCATAGCATTTATATGTCTTTTTCTCTTTCAGAAGAAGTCTCTATGACCTCTACCTTAATGCAAACCACAGAAATTCAGACAGAAAGTGAGTTAAACAAATAAATTTATTTTCAGGCTCTTGATTGTCTAGGGGAAGATCTTCCCCAACCATTGCCCTACCTTTTGGCCCCTCCGGCTTCCATTTGTGGTATTTTGACTAAGATTTGATGCTCTACAAGTTAATATCAGTATGATATGGAGCAATAAATACTCTCATTGTTTTGCCTTTCAAAAGCTTTCAGATTACTCACAGATAATAACCACCTAGCATGTCATGACAATTATCTTAAAATAACAAAACATCAATTAACAACACAGTTGTTGGAAACGGACTTGAAAACAGTAGGTCACTTCTTGTATGTCAGATATCTCATGAGAACTCTCATTTGCACTACAGATTTGCTTATCAGATTTTTCTTCACAGGCAGATAAAAAGATTCATGTCACATAGAATGTTTGAATGCCTCCAGATTCTAAGTTAATGGCGCCTGAATCAGTAAGATATTCATCAGTATGCATGTTCCTTCAAGTATTTTTCACTTGGGTTGTTTGCGAAATTGCAGAATTCATCCCACA
Source organism: Bos indicus (assembly GCF_029378745.1). Lineage (NCBI taxonomy): Eukaryota > Metazoa > Chordata > Mammalia > Artiodactyla > Bovidae > Bos > Bos indicus. The sequence continues at coordinate 18,119,573 of NC_091773.1, read as the reverse complement.
GAAGACCATGGGAGGCTTACTGCTGAGAACTATGAACTTCCTGTGTTTATAGTAAACACTGGGAATTTGAGAGGACTGGGCTTTTTGACAGTTTCATGATGAGTGACTTTGAAAAAGGTGAATAGATCCAAATGGGAGACAAAGCCAGGAGGGTTGGATCATGTATTAGTTGCCTAAACTTTGTCAATTCCTGAGATTTTACTGTGAAGGTTATTCACAGCTAACCACAGTGGGATGCTTACAGTAACTGACTGATTCTGGATTTAGAAAGAACCTTGATTAGGAAAAAAACAAAAAACAAAAAAACCTTATCATATTTCAGTGTTTCATTTTTCATCATATTGAAAAAACAATTTTTAAGGCAGCATATACATGACATATGGATCACATGACTGTGTGAATCACAATAAACTGTGGAAAATTCTGAAAGAGATGGGAATACCAGACCACCTAACCTACCTCTTGAGAAACCTATATGTAGGTCAGGAAGCAACAGTTAGAGCTGGACATACAACAACAGACTGGTTCCAAATAGGAAAAGGAGTACGTCAAGGCTGTATATTGTCACCCTGCTTATTTAACTTCTATGCAGAGTATATCATGAGAAACACTGGGCTGGAAGAAGCAAAAGCTGGAATCAAGATTGCCGGGAGAAATATCAATAACTTCAGATATGCAGATGACACCATCTTTATGGCAGAAAGTGAAGAGGAACTAAGAAGCCTCTTGATGAAAGTAAAAGCGGAGAGTGAAAAAGTTGGCTTAAAGCTCAACATTCAGAAAATGAAGATCATGGCATCTGGTCCCATCACTTCATGGCAGATAGATGGGGAAACAGTGGAAACAGTGTCAGACTTTATTTTTGGGGGCTCCAAAATCAGATGGTGATTGCAGCCATGAAATTAAAAGACGCTTACTCCTTGGAAGGACAGTTATGACCAACCTAGATAGTATATTCAAAAGCAGAGACATTACTTTGCCAACAAAGGTCCGTCTAGTCAAGGCTATGGTTTTTCCTGTGGTCATGTATGGATGTGAGAGTTGGACTGTGAAGAAAGCTGAGTGCCGAAGAATTGATGCTTTTGAACTGTGGTGCTGGAGAAGACTCTTGAGAGTCCCTTGGACTGCAAGGAGATCCAACCAGTCCATCCTAAAGGAGACAAGTCCTGGGTGTTCATTGGAAGGACTGATGCTCTAGCTGAACCTCCAATACTTTGGCCACCTCATGTGAAGAGTTGACTCATTGGAAAAGACCCTGATGCTGGGAGGGATTGGGGGCAGGAGGATAAGGGGACGACAGAGGATGAGATGGCTGGATGGCATCACCACCTTGATGCACATGAATTTGGATGAACTCCGGGAGTTGGTGATGGACAGGGAGGCCTGGCGTGCTGCAATTCATGGGGTCACAAAGAGTCGGACATGACTGAGCAACTGAACTGAACTGATATATGACATACGAGTTCCATTCTTGATTCTAAAAGCTCCCTGCCCTTCACAATAATCCTACTGATCTCTTTTATTTTACTTAATAGATGATCAATAAGGGTTTAACACAGAGCAGTTGAAGAAGATATGAAAGTTTCCATCATTTTCATTACCTGGGGAAGACTGTTAATCCACCATTTGTCTTTCCATATATATGGATATATATGTATGTGTATATATACATATATGTGTATGTATATATATGATATGAAAGAAAATGAGGTTTAAAATATATCTACTTCTTCCATGATTTTTAAAGGATTAGTCTGTGCTAAACTATGTCCCTACTGTTTCTGAAAGCAATTATATTTTGTAGCTTATTTTGAATTTTTTCTTGGTTGGAGTATCTCTCCTGTAATTCAATAAACTCATCCAGGATCCATGAAGTTTATATTTAGAATTCTACCACAAGCACATAGCCCAGGGCCTTGTGTAGAAAATGTGCATTGAACTGAAATGAAATTATGGTCAGAGTTCTCAGTAGTAAATTCATGTATCTGAGTCAATCAACCTTTCAATATATACCTGTTCCTTCTAGGAGGCCCAATTTATTGATACATCTCTGGGTCTAAAATAGAAAATAAAACATTAAAATTGCTAATTTTAGTATAAAAGCCTAGAAAATATGTTATCTTAGTTGAGGCTGAATTTGTAGAGGAAAGTATCTATAGTGAGCATAGATACTTTCTATTATCAGAGATTGAAAGTATCATTTATAGCTTCTTGCTTTTTCTTTTCAGCTTCACAGATGATGGCCACTTCTCTGATAAGTAGTTTTTTCCCTAAGTGGTAAATACAAAATAGTAAAAATATAAACTATTTTATGAAGACAATGACTTTAGCAATTAAAATATACCAAGTAATTTACCTATAATATGTTTATTTAGTAATACCACAGATTCTCAATACAGATCATATATGGGTAGCAAATGTCCTCACCCATAAAATGTAGTGACTGAGTTGCCGGATAAATTTCACATTAGCTGCAATTATATATTTAAATAATCATCCTCTACAGAAAAAAATACCAGGGTGTCACTCTTCACCATAAAACATCAACTCAAAAATTTCAACTTTTCTGTTTTTAAACAACACCTCATAGCTTATTTTCAGAAATTTTTTCAGAAAAAAATCACAGTAATTATTCACAAATGGTTGCAACAATCCTTAAGAATAACTATTATTAATCTCAATTTTAAAACCTGGGTTTGAAAGAACTCTGATTCCAACATGGCTGTTTTATTTATTTCAGCCTCTTCCTTTTCCCCCTATACCACCGATGGCATGGTCATGGCTAACTTATGAAGCTACTTTAATAAACTGACATCTCAGATTTATCAAAATTTAAAACCATACACCTACACACTGCAATTTTTATGTTAGTTTCTTAGAGATAGTGGTTCTTGAGGTAGTTGTCAAAGTGGATATGTCATGTTTAGATTGATTAAACATCCAACCACTAAAGACTTAGAACTGGACAAATTGTCATATATTACTAGAAATATGTTTATTTGTTCCAGTTTGAATTTAAAAATTTTTAATTTCAATTTTAATTTTCAATCTAGTAAGTAACCTTGCAGATACATTGACCCTCTAGAGCTACATTAACAAGAATAAGAACATAAGTCTGAAGTGCATGTCACCCTTTGAAACGGAACCAACAAAAAAGATGTCCTTGTCAAAATTTCTGAGTCTTCACAGGGCCTTTTTTTCTTGTTCTTGTTTATTTTTTAAATTACAAAAGTATAATAACACATTTAAAAGGTAACACTTGAAAAATATAGAACAAAGTTACATATAGTTTCACTATATATTGCAATTATTTTTTTAAATCAATAAATTAAGATTTTTAGTGGTAGTTTCAGTATCAAACTCTCAAAAATTAATAGAATGAACATACAGAAAAATGGAAGGATATAGTAGACTTGAAAGCATTGTGAACCAATTCAACATAATTAAGATTTATGCAATTTTCACACAACAGTAGGATATAAATTCTATTCAAGTTCCTATAGAGTATAAACTAGGAGACACTGGAATATATCTAGGGCCATAAAACAAGGTGCAAACATTTCATGGTCTGAAGGCATTGAAATTATACAGAGTCTGTTCTCTTATCACTGTGAAATTATGTTAGCAATCAATATCAAAAGCTATTTGAAAATAACCCACATATTTTCAAGTGCAATGTGACATTTACCAAGAGAGATCTTTGACTTAGACATTAAAAGTGTCATTAAAGTTAGAAGACTGAAAAAACACGGAGGGTGATTGCAGAGAAGAAAGCATTTAAATGAGAAGTTAATATCAAAATGAGAAATTCATATAAAAGATACTTCATGTATTTGGAAATTAAATATCCGCTTTTAAAGATGGGTATATATAAGAAGCCATAAGAAAGAAAATTCGAAAATATTTCACAGGGTCTTTTTATTGTAATAGGACATGAGATGGATCTTGTGGTTTCAAAGATGTGTCAGAGGTGAGCTCCTTGACTCAAGAAATGAAGATGCTAGGCACTTGGCATTTTTTTATTTCATATCAAGACTGGCTCTTGAGGAACTTTGGAGATATGAGCAGGATGAAGAGGGGCTAATGACTATCTTCCAAGAAAGATACCCCCCCTCCCCTGCCCATGGTTAGGTGGGATAGTAGTTTGCTTTATAGATTTAGATCTTTTTATTTTAAAAGACTTTAATGTTTATTAGATTTCTAAAAGGAGTCACCATTTTTTTAAAATTTTCATAGAAGTTTTATTAGGCAGCTTGTTGTGATTGAGCATTGTGGGGGAGGGGCTGCAACTCTTTTTCTCTTAACTCAGCCCAACTTCCCATTGCTTATTTTTTAGAAAGCCCTACGGACTTGCTAGTCATCAGATATTATTGAAACCCCATGTAAAATAACCAGAACATTTGTATTTTGTTTCCCTATGGATTATGCAAGGGTTTCCAAAATAATGCAAAATGTATTTGGCTTGCACTTTGTGAACCTAACATGAAAAAAACCCACAAAATAGTTTTTTTTTTCCCCCACAATATATGAACCTAGAACACAGCTGGTTTTGTCAGTTAGGCCACTAATAAGGAAATGATAGAGAACCAAAAGCCCAAAGAATGGATCTTATTTACAAACAAACAAAATGCCCATCTATCAAGTAGAATGATTATAGTCAGAGAAATGCTTGTAAAACAATGTAGTGTAATCAGTGAGGCCTGTGCTTGAAAGCAGACAGACTGGGGCTTCAGAGTTGCTTCACCTTTCCCTAACCATACTACTGGCAAATTATTTGTCCTTTCCAAGCGCTGCTGTTTTTCTTTCAGGTATAAAAAGAGGAATAATGGCGATTTTCATTTATTTATATTCTCCATGTGTTGAGCGCCTATTACAAGCTATTAATACGTACTCTCCTGGGGCCAAGGAAATAGCAGTGAAGAAAACAGATGAAAATCTGTCTTTGTGGAAAGCACCTTTTAATGAAGGTGAAAAAAGATAAGCAGAACAATTTAATAAATACAGAGTATACTGAATGATGACAGATAAGTCTGTAAGATAGGAAATACTAGGGAAAGTTATTTCAAGTAGTGTGGTTAAAACACCCTACCTATAATAGTAACAATTGAGCAAAGTATTGTAAAGATGAGGGAATGAATAGATCACAATGGGTGAAGACACTTCAGGAAAACAGAATGTGGGTCTGTTTCTTTTGGCCACTAAGCTGCTGTTCTCCAAAATAAGAACACTTTGTTCTTGTTTGCAATGTCCCATTAGAATCAACTTGGATGTCAGCTTCAGTGAACCTGGATTCAAGGTTATCCTTCCCATAAGGGAAAGAATTAGAGGTTTCTCCAAGGAGGTGGTGTTGGAATTAATAGAAAAATATATGGACTATGACCAAGATCCATCATATGTATTATAGGATAGAAACAGTTCAGAAATGGAGAAATGGAATTTTAAATTCTTAGACTGGTAATTCTCCTAATCTATAATCAATCATGAGAGCAGGAAAGAAGAAGAAGAAAAAAAGTGTCAATGGTGTTCTGAATGCATGTTTAAAAATTAAACAGAATCACAAACACTAGGCTCTGGAGATTCGTTTTCCAGGTGTTTTCCTTCACAAACAATGCTTTTTTTGATTCTCTAGAGAAAATCATGCTAAGAAAGACCATATACTGGAAAGTCTAATTTAATATCAATACTATTAACTTAATATTAAGTCAATTTATTAAATATTATTAAACTTATACTACTTTTGAGTTGAATATTTAGTTGATTATTAAATATCAAATTTGGTGAGAGCCTACAGGATAACCTTCATTTTTGATTTGTAGGAAAAGCTTATCAAATACCCCCTGCCTTACTTATAGGCATCCAATAAACTTCTCTGGTTATTTATCCACTGGTTATTGAATGGGAACCTGCTATGAATCACTTTGTAAAGCAAATCACGTGCTCTGAATGATTGTATATTTATATATTGGATTTTTTCAGAATGGGGAATATCTGTTTCTCCAGCAAGAAAGACAACTCAGTGCTACACAAAAATAAAACTAGTTACTTCATTTCTTTGCTTCACTCTGTCTTGCTCAGGTTAGTTCCTGTGTGTGGTCCAGGGAAGAGTGCAGCTGAAACCACCGGTAGACTGCATCGCGCCCACGACTGGGGAAGTGAGCGAGGACTGGCCTGTCGTTTGCTTTGTTTCAGTCCTCTTTCCAGTCATCCTGGTGAACCAAGAGGGTGGATAAGTAGCCCACGTTAAATAGCTCGTGTTCAAACCATGACCCTGGGAACCCAGAGGAAGCCTGTTCCACCTCTCTGTCACACAAGAATCCAGGTGTGTGTGGCTTTTGCTCTTTGTTTCGCTGTGAATTTCTCTTCCACCTGTCCCAGTATTGTTCCTTTTCCCGCTAAAGCATGAATACTTGATCCTGTCCTCCAGTTTAGCCGAACTCACTTTCCCTGTGCAAGCTACAGTAGAAGGAAGCTCTGTTGTGTGTGCAACATAGCAGAAGCAAAAGCATGCAGAAAAAAGAGGCTGTGGAGAAAAAGGACTCCTATACTGCTGGTGGGAATGTAAATTGATGCAGCCACTCTGGAGAACAGTAGGAAGGTACCTCAAAAGAATTAAAAATAGAGTCATTATATGATCCTGCTATCCCTACTCCCAGACATATATCCAGAGAAAACCATAATTTGAAAACATACATGTACTTCTATGTTCACTACAGTACTATTTACAATAGCCCAGACAAGGAAGCAACCTAAATGTCCATCAACACATGAATGGATAAAGAAGACGTGATATATATGTGTATATATATATATATATATATATATATATATATACAGTGGAGCACTACTCAGCCATAAGAAAGAATGAAATAATGCCATTTGCAGCAACAAGGATGGGCCTTGAAATTATCATACTAAATGAGCCAGATGGAGAAAAATAAATATCATTTGGTATCACTTATATTTGAAATCTGAAAGAAAAAAAAAAAGAAACAAATGAACTTATTTCCAAAGCTGAAAGAGACTCAGACACAGAAAACAAACATTTGGTTACTAAAAGGGAAAGGAGAGGGAGGAATAAATTAAGAGTTTGGGATTAGCAGATATAATCTACTATATATTAACTAAACAGGAAGAAGTTCCTGTTATATAGAACAAGGAATTATATTGAGTATCCTGTAATAAATCCTAATGAAAGGAATAGGAAAAAGAATCTAAGTTTATTATATACATATAACTGAATCACTATGCTGTATACCTGACACTTATGTAATATTATTAATCAACTATACTCTCAATTTAAAAATTGTTTAAAAAAACAGAGGCTTTCAGTTTTGTGCTGGACCATTTGTTGCCCCATTTGTATCAGTTCAGTTTGGTTCACTTCAGTCACTCAGTTTTGTCCGACTCTTTGCGACCCCATGAATTGCAGCACGCCAGGCCCCCATGTCCATCACCAACTCCCGGAGTTCCCTCAAACTCACGTCCATCGAGTCAGTGATGCCATCCAGCCATTTCATCCTCTGTCATCGCCTTCCCCTCCTGCCCCCAATCTCTCTCAGCATCAGGGTCTTTTCCAATGACTCAACTTTTCGCATGAGGTGCCTAAAGTACTGGAGTTTCAGCTTTAGCATCAGTCCTTCTAATGAACACCCAGGACTGGTCTCCTTTATGATGGACTGGCTGGATCTCCTTGCAGTCCAAGGGACTCGCAAGAGTCTTCTCCAACACCACAGTTCAAAAGCATCAATTCTTCAGTGCTCAGCTTTCTTCACAGTCCAACTCTCATGTCCATACATGACCACTGGAAAAACCATAGCCTTGACTAGACAGACCTTTGTTGGCAAAGTAATGTCTCTGCTTTTCAATATGCTATCTAGGTTGGTCATAACTTTCCTTCCAAAGAGTAAGTGTCTTTTAATTTCATGACTGCAATCACCATCTGTGGTGATTTTGGAGCCCCCAAAATAAAGTCTGATACTGTTTCCACTGTTTCCCCATTTATTTGCCATGAAATGATGGGACCAGCTGCCATGATCTTCGTTTTCTGAATGTTGAGCTTTAAGCCAACTTTTTCACTCTCCTCTTTCACTTTCATCAAGAGGCTTTTGAGTTCCTCTTCACTTTCTGCCATAAGGGTGGTGTCATCTGCATATCTGAGGTTACTGATATTTCTCCCGGCAATCTTGATTCCAGCTTGTGCTTCTTCCAGTCAAGCGTCTCTCATGATGTACTCTGCATAGAAGTTAAATAAGCAGGGTGACAACATACAGCCTTGACATACTCCTTTTCCTATTTGGAACCAGTCTGTTGTTCCATGTCCAGTTCTAACTGTTGCTTCCTGACCTGCATATAGGTTTCTCAAGAGGCAAGTCAGGTGGTCTGGTATTCCCATCTCTTTCAGAATTTTCCAGTTTATTGTGATCCACACAGTCAAAGGCTTTGGCATAGTCAATAAAGCAGAAATAGATGTTTTTCTGGAACTCTCACTTTTTTGATGATCCAGTGGATGTTGGCCATTTGATCTCTGGTTCCTCTGCCTTTTCTAAAATAAGCTTGAACACCCGGAAGTTCACAGTTCAAGTATTACTGAAGCCTGGCTTGGAGAATTTTGAGCATTACTTTACCAGCGTGTGAGATGAGTGCAATTGTGCTGTAGTTTGAGCATTCTTTGGCATTGCCTTTCTTTGGGATTGGAATGAAAACTGATCTTTTCCAGTCCTGTGGCCATTGCTGAGTTTTCTAAATTGGCTGGCATATTGAGTGCATCACTTTCACAGCATCATCTTTCAGGATTTGAAATAGCTCAACTGGAATTCCATCACCTTTACTAGCTTTGTTCATAGTGATGCTTTCTAAGGCCCACTTGACTTCACATTCCAGGATGTCTGGCTCTAGGTGAGTGATCACACCATCGTGATTATCTGGGTCATGAAGATCTTTTTTGTACAGTTCTTCTGTGTATTCTTACCACCTCTTCTTAATATCTTCTTTTTCTGTTGGGTCCATACCATTTCTGTCCTTTATTGAGCCCATCTTTGCATGAAATGTTCCCTTGGTATCTCTAATTTTCTTGAAGAGATCTCTAGTTCCCATTCTGTTGTTTTCCTCTATTTCTTTGCATTGATCACCTGGAATAACAGGAAAATTTGGCCTTGGAATACGGAATGAAGCAGGGCAAAGGCTAATAGAGTTTTGCCAAGAGAACGCACTGGTCATAGCAAACACCCTCTTCCAACAACACAAGGGAAAACTCTACATGTGGACATCACCAGATGGTCAATACCAAAATCAGATTGATTATATTCTTTGCAGCCAAAGATGGAAAAGCTCTATACAGTCAGCAAAAACAAGACTGGGAGCTGACTGTGGCTCAGATCATGAACTCCTTATTGCCAAATTCAGACTGAAATTGAAGAAAGTAGGGAAAACCACTAGACCATTCACGTATGACCTAAATCAAATCCCTTATGATTACACAGTGGAAGTGAGAAATAGATTTAAGGGACTAGATTTGATAGACAGAGTGCCTGTTGAACTATGGATGGAGGTTCGTGACTTTGTACAGGAGACAGGGATCAAGACCATCCCCATGGAAAAGAAATGCAAAAAAGCAAAATGGCTGTCTGGGGAGGCCTTACAAATAGCTGTGAAAAGAAGAAAAGCAAAAAGCAAAGGAGAAAAGGAAAGGTATAAGCATCTGAATGCAGAGTTCCAAAGAATAGCAAGGAGAGATAAGAAAGCCTTCCTCAGCGATCAATGCAAAGAAATAGAGGAAAACAACAGAATGGGAAAGACTAGAGATCTCTTCAAGAAAATCAGAGATACCAAAGGAACATTTCATGCAAAGATGGGCTCAATAAAGGACAGAAATGGTATGAACCCATTTGTATCGCTCTCTGTGCATTCACACTTAACACTTATATCTGGCCACTTTTAACAGAGGATGCACTATAAATAGCATGTCAGCCTGGAAAACTCAGAATTATGACTTACTATACAGAGTGTGGGCTGATGCCACTTACTCCCATCCACCACCTCCATTTCTTGGTCTTAAAAGAGCTACCATGATAAAGCCACATTCTATCTGTTGGTATGGTCTTTAATTTTTTTTTTTTTTAATTAATGCCTTAATTTCACCTGCCACAAAGTTCACTTCCTAAAAATAGTGAATTTTCTGAAAAATTTTTATAATGATGGCTGTAAATATGGTAAAGCATAAACTATTAATATTCACATACAAGAGTTAACTATATAAGGGGATTCCTTGGAGGCTCAGACAGTAAAGAACCTTCCTGCAATGCAGGAGACCCAGATTCAATCCCTGGATCAGGAAGATCCCCTGAAGAAGGGAATGGCTATCCACTCCAGTATCCTTGCCTGGAGAATTCCGTGGACAGAGGAGCCTGGCGGGCTACAGTCCATGGGGTCACTAAAAGCTGGATACGACTGAATAGCTACAGAGTTATAGGGATTTGCAGTAAGCAGATATCCCTGTGTAGAAGTAAATTTGAGATGATATGAGTGAGGCACCTTTCTTTCTATCTTAATGCTATTGTCCCACTCATGTCCACTGTCACACCAACTCCCATGCCAGTAGTCTCTAGATTACTTAGAAATTTAGGAATGCCTCCATCAGGGCTCAATAGTGTACCCTATGTAGAGATGCTGAGATGCTTCCTTCAGCTCCCTGAACACAGTAGTCTCTCTCAGGTGGAGAAATGGAGAAAATAATATTTCTACAAACTCTATATCCCCACCCTCCAGATTTTTATGATTTTAAACCCTCCTACCAGATCCACCCAATAATCTGTTGGGAGTTGCAGCAATAAAACATCTGGTGAATTAGAAACCAGTAGAATAAGCATCTTCCTTATTGAAGACCCCAGAGACTGAGAACATCCTTTCCATACAGTTTTTGACAGCCTCCTTTGAAACAACCTCTGGTCAAAATACAGCAGCCCAGGTGTGTGGCTTAATCATGGAGTAAGTTATTTCATATTAATTTTAGATTTTAAAAAATGGAGATGAGAATTTGCATTAACTTTCCAATTCTTTTTCTTTTCTTCCTTCTTGTAAATTGGGATTGGAAGATCAGAAGTCCCTGTCTCTCTATTCCTTGAATTGGCATTAAATGGCATTCTGCTAAAAAGCTCAAGGAAAATTCTGTGGTTGTCTTTTCAAATGCCTCCCAAATTTATAGTGTATTATTAAAGCAGACAAAAATTTAGTGATCTGAGTTCAAGCCACAATCTGACTTCAAATCACTTCACCTTTCTAAGAGTCAAGTTATTTATCTATAAATCAGATAAAGCTAACACTCTCGCAAGATAGTTGAAAACACTAGATGATGTGTTTTAAATGTGTTTAGAATATATATATATATATATATATATGTACATTTATACACACATACATATATATATGGACTTCCCTGGTGGCTCAGGTGGTAAACCCAGGAAGACCTGGGTTCGATCCCTGGGTCAGGAATATTCCTTGGAGAAGGAAATGGCAATCCACTCCAGTAATCTTGCCTAGAAAATCCCATGGATGGAGGAGCCTGGTGCAGGCTACTGTCCATGGGGTCGCAAAGAGTCAGACATGACTGAGCGACTTCACTTTCACTTTCATATATATACATAAAAGTTTATTAGTTCCTCCTTTAGTTCTTGAACTGTCTTTGTTTACCTAAAGTAAATAATTTAACCTTATAGCTATTGCATCTATAAAAATGAATTGGATTAGTGGTTCTCAACTAGGGCAAGTGGTCATTTGTCGTTGTCTGAAGACAGTTTTATTTGCCACAATTGGAAGGAGTGTGCCACTGTCATGGAGTGAATTGAGGACCAGAAATGTTGCTGAACACCTTACAATGTATAGGAAAGCCTCCCACAACAATTATCTGGGTCAAAATGTCAGTAGTGCCAAGACTGAGAAATCCTGGATTAGACGACCACTGAAAATGTGTAATAACATTAAGACTTTCCCCTGACCCCCTCCCAAGATGTTATTGCTTCAATTACAAATAGTTGTTGAGTAACAATGGCCTCTCGTTACAGATGAAGGAAATCTAAAACTCTTGGCCATGACCTACAAAGTTGTATGTGATCTGGCCCTGGCCTGCTTCTGTGGCCCCATCTCAAGCTACTTTCATCAGTAGTCACTCTGGTCTACACACTCTGGCCTTAATGCTGTACCTTCAATACAGCCCACTGTTGAGGGATTTAAATGTTCACTATACTAGAAATCTTGTCCTCCGGTTTCTGCTTTTTCATCTTATTTAGTTCACAGCTCTGCTCAGATCTCACTGTATCTGACCTTCTGATGTGAAATGCCACCATGTTTCAAGTTTATCCACCTATGTTTTGACTACTTTATTTTTGTTAAATAGTCATTCCTGGTGCTGAGTATGGAAAAGGTGCTCAAGAAACACGTGTCAAGTGGAAAACTTGGGGTCTTACGTCAGACACTTGTTTTTTGGTCTATGTTCTTTGAATTCTTTTCTACTTTTAAATACTGGTTTTAATTTTGTAATTGTAACATGGAAGATGTCAGACATTTTTAACACAAATAACAGTTAAAGGAGAAAAGATCATTTAAGGATTACAAAGGTTATTGATTTTCTTCTCACAGAGGTAAAAGGAAATAGTGCTTTTCATGTAATTATCATACCACAAAGATAATATAGTTTAATTAGGGAGATAGAAGTTTATAGGAAAAGGTTCAAGTTTGTAGTATTTATTTGGGGAACTAATAATTTACAGAATAATACATTTTGTGTGCTTTTTTTGTTTGTTTTATTTTGCTTTGGTTTGTCTCACAGTGCAAGTGTTTCTCTAACCCTCTCTCTCTCTCTCTCTCTAACATAGCATGTTAGGATCTCACCACCTACTATGAGAGCAAGGCCAGATATTAGATCTGCTTGTGTTCAAATTCTTGTCACTAGGGCAAAGATTTCACAGCATTTATTAATTTAATAACCATCTGAATCAGTGTGATTCATTTGGTGTTTTCTTTTATCTGCCTGTTTATTTATATGAGTACAATAAGAGTTGCTGATTAATACACAAAGAACTTCTTAGTGTGTGATTAATAAAATGATCCTAAATTATACTGAGACTCAGGGGCTTCCCTGGTGGCTCAGATGGTAAAGCATCTGCCTGCAAAGTGGGCGATCCAGGTTTGATCCCTGGCTCAGAAAGATCCCCTGGAGAAGGAAATGGCAACCACTCCATTACTCTTGCCTGGAAAATTCCATGGACAGAGGAACCTTGTAGGCTACAGTCCAAGGGATCACAAAGAGTCGGACACGACTGAGCAACTTTACTTCTTCAGAAAAATATTCTATTTTCAGGAGATCTTATATATCCTCTGGGGTTACGACTTGTATGTCAGAAATATCTAATTGTCTCTATCAGTTTGCCAACAGATATCAAGAAACAATCCTTACTCAGTTTACTTCTCCAGGTTTAGCTTGACCATTGCAGGAATATTCTTTTTATTCTGAGATATCCTAGTTTGTCTGTATTCCTGGCCTACCAGAAGGGAACATTACTTAGCTTCCTGTAAAGCTGAGAGTTCTTTAGTGATAGACCAGATAACAAGACAATTACCATGGGGGACATTTTTGGTATCAATTTTGACATCTAAATTTTCTATATTACCCCAAATTACTAAAATGAAGCCAGGTTTCTTCTGCACACAGAAAGCATACATAGGGACTTCTCTGGTGGTCCAGTGGTTAAGACTTCACCTTCCAACACAGGGGATGAAGGTTTGATATCTGATCAAAGAGCTAAGATCCCACATGCTTTGCAGGGCCAAAATACCAAAACATAAAACAGAAGCAACAAAAAATTTTATATATAAAATTAGAAAAAAGATCAAGAGAATGAGAAGACAAGTCACATACTAGGAGAAAATGTTTACAAAAGACATATCCAATAAAGATTGTTACCTAAAATATGCAAAGAACTCTTACAATTCAGTGATAAGAAAATGAACAAACCTGACCCCAAAAATGGGCAAAATCTATAAAATGATATCTCACTAAAGAAGATATACAGATGGCAAACAAGCCCATTAAAAATAGCAATAGGATACCACCACGTATTCCATAGGGTCACACAGAGTCAGACACTACTGAAGCCATTTAGCACATGCACATACTTCTTAGATTGGCCAATACCTGGAGCATTAACAATACCAAGTGTTGGAGAGGAGATGGAACAACAGGAACACTCATTTATTGCTAGTGGAAAAGTCAGATGGTACAGCCATATTAGAAGGTTGGTTGTCAGTTTCTTACCTAATTAAACATAATCTTACATCATTCTATCCAGCAATCACCATCAGTCAGTTCAGTCACTCAGTCGTGTCCTACTCTTTGCGACACCATGAGTCACAGCACACCAGGCCTTCCTGTCCATCACCAACTCCCGGAGTTCACCCACACTCACATCCATCGAGTCAGTAATGCCATCCAGCCATCTCATCCTCTGTCGTCCCCTTCTCCTCCTGCGCCCAATCCCTCCCAGCATCAGAGTCTTTTCCAGTGAGTCAACACTTCGTATGAGGTGGCCAAAGTACTGGAGTTTCAGCTTTAGCATCATTCCTTCCAAAGAAATCCCAGGGCTGATCTCCTTCAGAATGGATTGGTTGGATCTCCTTGCAGTCCAAGGGACTCTCAAGAGTCTTCTCCAACAGCACAGTTCAAAAGCATCAATTCTTCGGTGCTCAGCCTTCTTCACAGTCCAACTCTCACATCCATACATGACCACAGGAAAAACCATAGCCTTGACTAGACGAACCTTTGTTGGCAAAGTAATGTCTCTGCTTTTGAATATGCTGTCTAGGTTGGTCATAACTTTCCTTCCAAGGAGTAAGCATCTTTTAATTTCATGGCTGCAGTCACCATCTGCAGTGATTTTGGAGCCCCCAAAAATAAAGTCTGACACTGTTTCCACTGTTTCCCCATCTATCTGCCATGAAGTGATGGGACCAGATGCCATGATCTTCGTTTTCTGAATGTTGAGCTTTAAGCCAACTTTTTCACTCTCCACTTTCACTTTCATCAAGAAGCTTTTTAGTTCCTCTTCACTTTCTGCCATAAGGGTGGTGCCATCTGCATATCTGAGGTTATTGATATTTCTCCCGGCAATCTTGATTCCAGTTTGTGCTTCTTCCAGTCCAGCGTTTCTCATGATGTACTCTGCATAGAAGTTAAATAAGCAGGGTGACAACATACAGCCTTGACGTACTCCTTTTCCTATTTGGAACCAGTCTGTTGTCCCATGTCCAGTTCTAACTGTTGCTTCCTGACCTGCATGCAAATTTCTCAAAAGGCAGATCAGGTGGTCTGGTATTCCCATTTCTTTCAGAATTTTCCACAGTTTATTGTGATCCACACAGTCAAAGGCTTTGGCATAGTCAATAAAGCAGAAATAGATGTTTTTCTGGAACTCTCTTGCTTTTATGATGATCCAGCGGATGTTGGCAATTTGATCTCTGGTTCCTCTGCCTTTTCTAAAACCAGCTTGAACATCAGGAAGTTCATGGTTCACATATTGCTGAAGCCTGGCTTGGAGAATTTTGAGCATTACTTTACTAGCGTGTGAGATGAGTGCAATTGTGCGGTAGTGTGAGCATTCTTTGGCATTGCCTTTCTTTGGGATTGGAATGAAAACTGATCTTTTCCAGTCCTGTGGCCACTGCTGAGTTTTCCAAATTTGCTGGCATACTGAGTGCAGCACTTTCACAGCATCATCTTCCAGGATTTGAAATAGCGCAACTGAAATTCCATCACCTCCACTAACTTTGTTCGTAGTGATGCTTTCTAAGGCCCACTTGACTTCACATTCTAGGATGTCTGGTTCTAGGTGAGTGATCACACCATTGTGATTATCTTGGTTGTGAAGATCTTTTTTGTACAGTTCTTCTGTGTATTCTTGCCATCTCTTCTTAATATATTCTGGTTCTGTTAGGTCCATACAATTTCTGTCCTTTATCGAGCCCATCTTTGCATGAAATGCTCCTTTGGTATCTCTGATTTTCTTGAAGAGATGTCTAGTCTTTCCCATTCTGTTGTTTTCCTCTATTTCTTTGCACTGATTGCTGAGGAAGGCTTTCTTATCTCTTCTTGCTATTCTTTGGAACTCTGCATTCAGATGTTTATATCTTTCCTTTTCTCCTTTGCTTTTTGCTTCTCTTCTTCTTTTTTTTTTTTTTTTGCTTCTCTTCTTTTCACAGCTTTTGTAAGGCCTCCCCAGACAGCCATTTTGCTTTTTTGCATTTCTTTTCCATGAGGATGGTCTTGATCCCTGTCTCCTATACAATGTCATGAACCTCAGTCCATAGTTCATCAGGCACTCTATCTATCAAATCTAGGCCCTTGAATCTATTTCTCACTTCCACTGTATAATCATAAGGGATTTGATTTAGGTCATACCTGAATGGTCTAGTGGTTTTCACTACTTTCTTCAATTTAAGTCTGAATTTGGCAATAAGGAGTTCATGGTCTGAGCCACAGTCAGCTCCTGGTCTTGTTTTTGCTGACTGTATAGATCTTCTCCTTTTCATGTCCATGAAAAGACATGAAAGAAACTTAAATACTTATTACTAAGTGAAAAAGCCACATCCTATATGATTCCAAATTTATGACATCCTGGAAAAAGCAAAAGTTTGACTACTAAAAAAAAGTCAGTGGTTGGGACTTCCCTTGTTGTCCAGGGGTTAAGACCCCGTGCTCCTAATGCAAGGGACCTGGGTTGATTCCAGGTCAGGGAACTAGATTCCATGTGACACAACGAAGAGCTTATGTGCCATGACTAAGACTTAATATAGTAAAAAAAAAAAAAAAAAAATCAGTGGTTGCCAAGTGTTAGGGGATTTAGAGGAATGACTGGACAGAACACAGGATTTTTAGGGCAGTGAAGTTATTCTGTATGATGCCATGATGGTAAATACATCATAATGTACTTGTCAAAGTGCATAGAATGTAAACACCATCAGTGTATCCTAATATAAACTGTGAATTTCTGTTATAATGTTGCATAGGCTCAATGATTATAACAAATATACCACTCCAATGAGAAATGTTGATGGTGGGGAAGGCTGTTTAGGGGGGCTGGGGTGGAGGAGTAGGGGAAATAATAGAAACTCTGTACTTTCTACTCAGTTTTGCCTGAACATAAAACTGCTCTAAAAATAAGTTCTGTTACAAAAAGATAAAGAAAAGGTGCAGGAATGTTGGTTCCCATTCTGGGCACAGCATTTGAGATAGAATAGCTACCATCCATTGAAAAGTAATGCAAAAGGAATTTGGCATAGACATAAGGAAAGATATAAGGAAAAACAGGTTCTGGTAGGATCCGCAATTAAGTGCTAAATATGGCCCTTGAAGGAGTGTGTTTTCACTGACATGGTCTGCTAATTGATCAAAAGATTTAACATTGAATACTTTCTTAAATATCAAGCCAATATCCCAAGGTATCTTTAACTTCTCCTCCATTCTTGAGCCAGGTACATGGCATCTTCCAAATGAAGGGGAAGGCTGAGCTGCTTGATTTTTTGCAGTAACAGGGTTTCTGGGAGGATGGATTGATTTCTGGATCACTTTTCCCCACAGGCTTAGAGTAACCAGTTATACACAGTAGAGATGAAATTAGTAAATTTTTTAAAAGTGTAATATGAGTTTATTCTGTGACATTTTCCTCATTGCAGATATTTTAAAATGAATTGAAATAATCAATGTTTCATAAAAAGTAAATACATTAGAAGAATCTAAATAATACCTGTAATACAGACGGCTTTACTCTGAGCATCCACTTTTGTTTTCACTGCAAACATCCTTTTTTAAAAAGTTATATAAAAATGATAGACTGCTGCATTCTACACGGCCTGTGTCTCGTCTGGGCTCAGTCATGTCCAAATCTTTGCAACCCCATGCACCACAGCCTGCCAGGCTCCTCTTTCCATGGAATTTTCCAGGCAAGGATAATAGAGTGGGTTGCCATGCCGTCCTCCAGGGGATTACCCCAACCCAGGGATTGAACGTGTGTCTCTTGTATTGGCAGGAGTATTCTTTTACCATTGCGCCACCTGGGAAGTGTCCTGTGTCTCAAACATTTTAAATTAACTTCAAGCTTTTCCCTCAACTCTAAATGTTAATGATATTTGCTTCTATTTTTAAATGGGAAGTGTATACATTTTTTAAAACAGTGATATTTAGGTCTTCTCTGCCTGATTCTTCAAAAAAAAAAAAAAATGCTTCATGCTGAGTTTGAATAGCAACTGAGGGTCTGGTCCAGAAAGTGGTAGGTCATTACAGAGAACCAGCGGTACACATCTGTCAGCTCAATTTCCATGAAAAGGGTATTCCATACCCTTTCTGGCAACTTGAGATGACTGTGGAGGCTACCTGCAAATTCCATCTGCTGTCAAAACACTGGCCTGGCCCTGACATCCACACAAGGCTTTGCAGCAAGCTCTGGTCCAATTCTGTCTGTTTCAGCCTCCAATGTCTTACTGTATGGTCAATCAAACATATGCTCCTGCAATATAGATTTTCCCCAAAGTGCCAAACTATCTCAAGGCAAATGGCCCAGCTCACTGTGTGAAAAATCAAACCTAAGAAATCCAATAAATCAGCCAAGCTAGTCTTTTTTATTGCAGGCTGCCCAAGTACTGCATGTTCTATTTCATAGCCTGGAAGGAAGAAAACTTGATGAATACCAGTTACACTATGTAAAAACCTAGTGAAGATAAATATTTGTCCATTTGGAATTACAAAAGAAGTGCTGACTTTGGCAGCACATATACTAAAACTGGAATGACAAAAGTTTTTATCTGGGGAATCAACCACATGAATAATCCAGTTGATCTCAGAGATCCCTAGAATATCTTTATCGCATTCAGTTACATGATAAACAGTGTCTTGTCCTTAACGGTGACGTATTGTGTGTCTTTCTTTTTTTTTCTTTCCTATTTTATTGAAGTATAGATGATTTACCATGTTGTATTAATTTCTGCTATACAGCAAAGTAATTCAGTTATATAAATAGGTTCTTTTTCATTTCTTGTCCATTATGATTTATGACAGGATACTGAATATAATTCCCTGTGCTATACAGTAGGGTCTTGGTAGTTATTCATTCTATATATACTAGTTTGCATCTGCTAATCCCAAAGGCCAAAGGGGAGAAGGCGGGGGAAAGAAAGATTGAGAGTTTGGTCCTCTTTCTCAGCATATCATTTTAAAATTCTTTCATCAAAATATTCCGGTTCTGATATAATTCTGAGATGTTCTTTCCCCAGTTATAGTAGCTTGCTCTTTCCCATGATTGGACTTACTTTCAGTTGAGTGAAATAAAGCCACTACAAGTAGTAACCCAAATAATAACTTCCATTTTCGTCTTCCTTACACATTCTTTAAATAGTTCCTTCTTGTTAGGAGGAAACGTTTGTCACCATTTCCTTATACCCAAGAATACTTACAATGATTACAAGTAGTTTCTACACTGATTTAAGAATTATCAAGAGAGGAATTGGACAAGTTGAAACCATGAAATGAGGAAACTCCTGATGTCTCTTATGGGAGAACAATTTGGAGGGCACAATTTTGAAAGAGCACGGATGAACACAACTTCTTTTATCTGTGGCTGCCTTGAAAAAGAATCATTCAATGCAGTAATTTTTGGGTAGTCCTCCAAATTTCCTTGCTTTTGGTACTCAAGAGGCATACTGTTCTTTTGTTACTGAAAGTCCTATAGAAATAAAAATTTCCAAGCAGAAAAGGAAACTTATTAAACTGATTTATTCCCAGGCCTGGGTACTTGCTGTATGGTTTGTTGTTGTTGAGTCGCTAAGTCATGTCCGATTCTTTGCAACACCAGGCCTCCCTGTCCTTCACTATCTCCTGGAGTTTGCTGAAACTCATGTCCATTGAACCAGTGATGCCATCCAACCACCTTATTCTCTGTCGTCCCCTTCTCCTCCTGCCATCAACCTTTCCCAGCATCAGAGTCTTTTCTGAGTCAGCTCTTCCCATCAGGTGGCTGAAGTATTGGAGCTTCAGCTTTAGCATCAGTCCTTTCAATGAATATTCAGGGTTGATTTCCTTTAGGATTGACTGATTTGATCTCCTTGTAGTCCAAGGGACTCTCAAGAATCTTCTCCAGTACCACAATTCAAAAGCATTGATTACAGCTAGTGTGTTACATTTTCTCCAGTTGGTCAGTGAATTAAATCAGAAGAAAGCGCAATTTATCAGACTGCAGTTCACAGGTGCTTATCTTTCTTTTTTGATTTTTAAAAAATGTATTTGGCTTCATCAGGTCTTAGCTGCAGCACGCGGGCTCTTGTTGCGGCATGTAGGCATCTCTCTAGTTGTGGTACTGCAGAGAGTTCAGGCTCAGTTTCAGGCTTAGTTGCCCCACAGCATATGCAGTCTGAGTTCCTGCAGGCATGTGTGCTCAGTTACTTCAATCGTGTCCGAGTCTTTGTGACCCTATGGCCCACCAGTCTCCTCTGTCCTTGGGATTCTCCAGGCAAGAATATTGGAATGGTTGGCCATTTCCTCCTCCAAGGGATCTTCCTAACCCAGGGATGAATCCATGTCTCCTGCATTGCAGGCAGATTCTTGACTTCTGAGCCACTAGGGAAGCCCTTAATTCCCTGATCAGGGATCAATCCCATGTCCTCTGTATTAGAAGGCCACGTCTTAATGACTGGACCAGTCTGAAGCATACCTTCTTTTGCTTGATTTATCCAAACAGTGACAAAAGTGATGAGTCCCTCCAATTAGTGGTTGTGTTTGTTTGTGTGCTTTTCTGAGTGAGGTAGTAAGCTTTTTCTCCGTTAGTAAAAACTCAACGAAATAAAGGGGTTTGGCTTGATTCCCATTATAACACCAACACCAGACACAATACCTGCAAATAATAAATGTTCAATAAATATATTGGGAGAAAGAATGTATGAATGAGGAAAGCTGTTTCTTGAATGCCCATTAAAGCACTAAGGCATAGTCAATAACCCTTGAACCAGAAATCAAATGCTCAGATTCAAGGCACAATTCCATCTGTTTTCATTATCTATCCTTTCATAAATCGTGAAAGCTCTGAGCCTCAATTTCCTATTTGAGAAACAAGCAACTATCTATTTCATGAGCTACATCTCCTAAGACTTGTGAGGCTCCATCAAGATAATGCAGATGAAAGCACTCTGAGCTTTAAGCTGGTTTATAAATACATGATCAGACATGGCATGTCACCCTGACATCAATCAGGGAAATAATTTAAAAAGTGAGTGGGAAGTTAAGGAGGTAAAGAATGCTTAATTTGCCAGAATTCTCAGGGCAGTATGATACATAATTGGAAGAGAAATTTGATAAGATAGGAGGTAAGATCTTTTACCATTCCCATTCCAAGAGCTATATTCTACTTTCAAATCATATTCAATAAAACTTTCCTCTAAGAAGGTCTACACTTAATGACAGACCTTTTGAATATAGAGTGCAATAGAAATATGGAGCCAGAGGTATGTTGCCTGAGGCACAGAGGATGAATTTTTTCCAACAACTTTCCCTAGAAATTAATCAAAGAGACAATATTTTATTTCTTTAAACTGTCTACCAAAGATACCAAATTAAAAGGCTCCCTGGGATGTACACATATTGTCATGGCCCAATCACATATATAATCATATCAGAATCATACTAGACTGTATCAGATTTAAAGAAAATATGATCTTTGTCCCATAAAGTTTGAATATATTAATGTAGGTGGAACCAAGCTCAATCTTGTTAGGTAAAAAAGTTAATCTCACATAACAATATGGGGACAAAGCCAAAGTCAGAATCCAGTATTCTCCATCATGTTGTGCAAATGTTTTATAAGTGATTACAATTTAATTATTGATTCCAAAGCATTGAACAGATCAGGCCTTTGTACCATGTTTTTCCATTCCCTCTCTCCAAATGGACGGCCTACATTTAAACTAGACAGATGAAAACTGGTAACAGCTTGCTAATGGATGTCAGAATCGAAGCTCATTTTATTCAAGGGTCCCTTCATTTATTCTTTAATTCATCAAACATGTATTAGATGCTTAAATGGTCCAAGCATCTGGAGTTGCATAGGGAATTACAGTAAATACAAACAAACATTGTGTGTATGTGTGATCTGAAATGTTTACTAGTTGTGGTCTGAGAGAAGAAACATACCATTAAAATAAAACATTTGGCTCTTGGGCTAATTTCCAAGATAAGTTTGAAAAAAAAAAAGTTCATTTTCTGTGTTCCCTCTTCACGACTGTTGAATTGGGAATATAAAGCCACTAGACATTTGACTGCAATATTTCATTTCTCTTGTACAAATTAAATAGAATACTGACATTCAAATTATGCCCACTCTCATCTTGATACTTTTCCAAGATTACCTGAAAACTTTAAAACAGTTTGAAACAGACTCCCCTTTACATTAACTCATGCATTCAGCATTCATTTACAACACCCATCATGTGCCTGGCACTGTGAGTAAGTGCTGGGACAGGGGCACTAAGACACAAATGAGACTGCTCCAGAAGAACTCACTGTTGTACATAAGCAGCAAATGAACAGACTGCAATTCAGAGTGATAGTACAAAGGTTTCAATTCTATCAAGATACAGATGATACACAGAGGCACACGGAGGAGACTGAAGTTAATTGGACATGGGTGTTCAGAGAAGGCTTCCTAAAGAATGCTAAGTTACATTTGGAAAGAAGAATACAGGTTGAAGATAAGAGATGGTTATGTCAAAATGAAGGTTTAGCATTCACCAAGGAAAAGAAGCCCACAGCAAACTGTGTTCCCTGGGAACACAATTTATAACTGCTGGGGCAAAAAAATGCAACGTAGTTACGGTAAAGTTATTTTAGATATGACTAACTTGAGTACAACAAACCCATCTTCTTTTGATCCCCTAGCTGAGGTTTGCCTGTAGTTGTCCACATTCTCTGTTTCTCCTTCAGACTATTTTGCCTTTGTGATCATACAGTTACAATGTGGCTAAAAACAACAATGTGCATGTACAAAATAAGGCTAACTTAATTTAGAATTTACTGTATGAGTACCAAGATAGACTAGGAGAGGATATTTTTATCGCTATGCAAAGTTTTGTTCGAGATCTTTGGCCGTCTTTACAATCCCCCCCCCCCCCCAGTATCTTATTTTCTAATACGTTTTCCATCTTTCCTCTTCTTCCCTCTTCTCCTTCCCCTCCTCTTCCTCCCTTTTGTTCTCTCTTCCTATTTCTTCTTTCCTTCTTTTTTTAAATGGATGACCGTCTATGTCTGTGACTATATACCAAAGCTATATACTATATATTGTCTATATACTATATAGCAAAGACTTTCATCTGACTGAGTAATTTTAAATCTGTGTTTCCAGAGTTCTTTGGAACTTCTTGTGGAGAAATCATCCTGGGGATGACTAATCCAATGGCATTCAGGCTCACTTTCTTCACCTGGTCTCAGGCAGCCTCACAAAAATCTGCTTTTTAAATTGGGGCTTTGAGAAAGATTTCATTTGAAAAGAGAGTTCTTATGCTTCTTTTTAAAATCACTCTTTCCTGTCTAGCTCTCATCTTCTGAGGATAAGCTGAGGCAAACAGAGAAGCGATAGGATCAATACTGTATAGTGACCTAGACAGAACTACACTTACACATGGGTCTTTTTCCCAGGGATCTCATCCCTTTGGGTGACTCCAGGTGAGGGTTCTCCTGTGCCACACGGCCCACTTAACAGGCAGTATCTCTTAGAGGAGTGTAATGAAAAGGGTGTCACCATGTGCTACGTGTCTTCCCCTAAGTGTAGATTTAACTGCCTCCTAACCGCCTTTGAGCTTTATTTATTTATTTAAAAATATTTATTTGGCTGCATCTAGTCTTCATTGAGGCATGTGGGTTCTAAGGTGTCTGGGCTCAGTGAAGAGCAGGCTTAGTTGTCCCCCAGCCTGGGGGATATCAGTTCCCCGACCAGGGATCAAACCTACGTCACCTGCCTTGGAAGGTGTTGGAAGGTGGATTCTTAACCACTGGACCACCAGGGAAGTCCCTTCCTTGTAGCTTTAATAAGAAATACTCTAACTCAATTTGGAAGATATGAACTATGAATTTATTAAATTAACTATGCTGAGTCATGGAAACTATATATATATATATATATATACACACACACACACACACACACACACACATATATATACATATGTACATATGTATACACATATATATCTATATATTTCTTGAAATGGAGTTTCTTATCAACTTCTTTGGGGATTGGGGACACAAACAGGCAAGCATCTGAATTTTTCAGTGCAACCAGATGTGGAGTAGTCTTGTTGCTATGAATTGAATTATGTCCCTCAAAGGATAAGTTGAAGTTCTACTCCCCATTACCTCAGAAAGTGAATTCAAGTCTGTTGGAAATAAGATGGTCTTAGATGTGACTTATAAATTAAAACCAGGTCATGCTTGAATAGAGTGGGGCCCTAACCCAACACAATTGGTGTCCTTATAAGAAGGTGGCCACATGAAGACACAAGAGACACAGAGAGAACACCATGTGAAGATGAAGCCTGAGATTGGAGTGATGCAACTATAGTCCAAAGAATACAAAAGATTGCAGCCATCATTAGAAGCTAGAAGGACATTGTAGACTAGACTCTTCCTCAAAGTCCTGAGATGTACCCAAACCTGATTTTGAACCTGGTATCAGACTTCTAGCCTCCAGAATTGTGGAACAACAAACTATTGTGTTAAGACACCAGTTTGCAGTATTTTACTACAGCAGCCCCAGGAAACTGATAGACATGCTAAGGTTCACAGATGAATAAGACATCATCAACCTTGCTGGGTGTCCGGCACACTGTTGGGAGTAGGTGACATCTGAGTTGGGCACTCAGGAGGGAGTCGGAGTCAGCCAAAAGGAAAAATGCATTCATAGCAAGGAAGAAAGCAGGAGCAAAGGACAGGCTTTGGAAAGGTCTTCTCGTGTTTGAGTAATGCTGAGTAGCTCTGTAGAGCTCCAGTTTGGAACATGGGGTTTGGGCAAAAACTGATGCAATGCCTTTTTGCAACAGGAGAGTTTACTTAAATCAAGAAAAACTTCAAGTTTTGGAATCACTGTGTGTGTCTGTCTGTGTGTGTGTTTAAATATATATTTATCCCCAGATGGTTTTTCTTTCTTTCTTTTAATTTCTTTTTAATTATGGCAGCTATTCTCCAAACATGTTTTTGTTTATCTCAAACTAAGTATACAGTTTCAACATATGGAGCATATTTTGTTTTACTTCAGTTTATCTTAAGAAATCAGCTTTCCTAACTCTTATTGGCAGTGAACCCAAATGATTTCTTACGTTTTCTTTTCCGCTCTACTTTCTCCTCCTTGTCTTTTTCTTTTAGTTATGATTTCTCTCTATCTTCATCACTCTCACTTTGTCTCCATTCCTCTCTCCCTCCTTTTCTTTTTCCCTTCCTTCCTTCTTTCCTTGTTTTCCTTTTCTTTCTGGGAGGTCACAAAAGATTTCCCATGTGGATGAACTAGGCATTTAGTGGCATGAACCAATAGTTCCTTGGCTTGTGGACATTTAATCAGCCTACAAAATACACAAAATGGAAATAATGTTAATAAACAAGTCAGGGATATTATTTGCTTTTTCATTTATAGTATTATGAACCTGGAATTTGAGTCTGTTCATAATCTAGCCCAAACAATTTTATCAGCCTTGTTTTGTATAATGCATTTTCAAACCTCAGTGTATTCAGCTCTCCTATCATTCTTTTCCTTAAAAAGCTAGTGTTCATCCTCTCAGTCTACAGCATTCCACTTACCCTTCAAGATCCAGCTCAAATATTCCTTCCTTTTGACACATTTTATGATGATTGCTGGCAGAATTAATCTTTTTCTTCCCTGGATTTGCTAGAACTTTGTATGTTCCTCCAGCCTTGCTTTGTTATGATTGGTTTTTATTTTCATACACATCTCCTTCATTAAACTGATGTCAAGAATGGTTTCTCATTGTCCCCAGATCTGCAGTGTCCAATATACAGAAATTCAGTTCAGTCACTCAGTCATGTCCAACTCTTTACGACCCCATGGACTGCAGTATGCTGGGCTTCCCTGTCCTTCACCAACTCCTGGAGCTTGCTCAAACTCATGTCCATCAAGTCAGTGATGCCATCCAACCATCTCAATCCTCTGTCATTGTCTTCTCCTCCTGTCTTCAATCTTTCCCAGCAGCAGGGTCTTTTCCAATGAGTCAGTTCTTCGCATCAGGTGGCCAAAGTATTGGAGCTTCAGCTTCAGCATCAGTCCTTCCAATGAATATTCAAAGCACTCCATAAATTCTCGCTGAAGACACACTTGAGTGAAACAGATTGTAATCCTCATACCAGAAGCAAAAATCTTGTCTTTAATATCCATGCAACTCTTTCTTAAAGTCATTTGCAGACTTCACAATGTGAAAGGCACTAGAAATGTCAGAAATTGGGCATTTGTGGCAGGAAGCCATTTAGGATGCCAAATATAAGACTGATAGGAGAAAAAATAAAATATTGTTAGAGAACTTATCCTTTCTTGGTGTGTATATTCATGTAGCAGAAACTGGGCAATCCAGTGGACTTCAAAAACAATGCAGGAACACAGTAATACATTCATGAATACTTCTGCAGTGACACTGGAAGAAAGTTTTACCATTCAAACCAACTGTGTAATCAGTTACACTATGCTGAGACAGTTTTTGACAGCACTGTTCTGTAAATGACTCATGAAGTCTGCTATAAGAATGAAAGTAGTTGTGGCATATATGTCACGTGTACTTAATATGGGCTTCCCAGGTGGCTCAGTGGGCAAAAATCCACCTGCAGTGCAGGAGATGCAGGAGACATGGGTTCAATCCCTGGGTCGGGAAGATCCCCTGGAGGAGGACCCAAAGGGTCACAAACAGTCAGACATGACTGAAGTGACTGAGCACATACATATACTGAATATGTCTGTGAAAGTGAAAGTCACTCAGTCGTGTCCAGCTCTTTGCGACCCCGTGGACTATACAGTTCATGAAATTCTCCAGGCAAGAATACTGGAGTGGGTAGCCTTTCCCTTTCCAGGGGATCTTCCCAACCCAGGGATTGAACCCAGGTCTCCCACATTGCAGGTGGATTCTTTACCATCTGAACCACAAGGGAAGCCCAAGAATACTTGAGTGGGTTTCCTATCCCTTTTCCAGCAGATCTTCCTGACCCAGAAATCCAACCAGGGTCTCCTGCATTATAGGCAGATTCTTTACCAACTGAGATATCAGGGAATCCCAAATATGTCTGTACTTCCCTAAAACAGAGCCTATATCTTTTTTCTTAAAACACTCAGCACATTATTTAACACATTGAATATGATCTAAGAAGAGTTTTGAAGGAATGAAGATTGTCTAATCTAACATATAGCAGGAACGGCACAGTCCCCGGCTTCATGGTTACGTGTGTATTACGTTAATTCAGTCGTGTCTCTCTGTGCTACACTATGGACTGTAGCCTGCCGGGTTTCTCAGTCCCTGGAAATCTCCAGGGAAGAATACTGGAGTGGGTTGCCATGCCCTCCTCCAGGGGATCTTCCCAATGCAGGGATTGAACCACGTCTCTAATGCCTTCTGCATCAGCAGGTGGATCACTGTACAACTAGCTGTCAACTAGGAAGCCCTGGATATATTATATACTTACGGGTAATTTGAGTTGTTGTAAGGCAGAAACCAACACCATTCTAAAGCGATTGTCCTCTAATTAAAAAAAATTTTTTTAAAGGAAGGAGACAAGTCTCTATCCCCATCTCTGACACTGGGGAGAGGGTGTGGTGCAGTCCTCACCAGACAACAAACCTGGGAAGAAGGTGGGCAAGATTTTCAGGTAGAAAATTGTTTCCTACTTATTGCTGTTCAGTTGCTAAGTTGTGTCCCACTCTTTGCAACCCCATGGACTACAGAATGCTGGGCTTCTTTGTCCTTCACTATCTGCTGGAGTTTGCTCAAATTCATGCCTGAGGAGTCAGTGATACCATCCAACCATCTCATCCTCTGTCACCCCCTTCTGTTCTCAGTCTTTTCCAGCATCAGGGTCTTTTCCAATGGCTCTTTGCATCAGGTGGCCAAAGTATCAGAGCGTCAGCTTCTGCATCAGTCCTTTCAATGAATATTCAGGGTTGATTTCCTTTAGGATTGACTGATTTGATGTCTTTGCTGTCCAAGGACTCTCAAGAGTTTTCTTCAGCCCCACAGTTCAAAAGCATCAATTCTTCAGCATTTAACCTTCTTTATTGTCCAGCACTCACCTCTGTACATTACTACTGGAAAAACCATAGCTTTGACTAGATGGACACTTGTTGTCTTTTGCCACAGGAACACTCACCTACCAAACCATCAGTCACCAGCTTACACGTTTCTCTCCTGTTCTTCCTTCACTTAGCAGTGGGGAGAATTCTTCTCTGTCCTCTGGCTTATGAAACAACTGGGTTTCTCTAGCTCTCCCCACTTCAGCTAAAGAAGCCCATATTTATAATCATCAACCTACAAATGGACAATCGTCAGTCGGAGGGTAGCTTCTTTAGAAACAGCCAGAGGCTGAGTATTTAATACTTTGAAGCATATTTTCACCACAAGTGTTAAGCTAACGTCTGTTAAGAATTGTCTCCAGCTCTGTCACTGTGGAAACAGAAGCTCCTCCGTAAACCCCAATTTCACTCCCTGAAAAGATTCCACTCAGTGCTAAGGCTTTAAGAATAGTTTAGGGGAAATGTTATAGTCTTTTAAAATAAGAAATCAGCAAACTTCCACAAATCTTCACGTCAACATAGTGATTTCTCATCTACAAAGCACTTTCCGCTGGTTAGCTTTGCCTCTGTTTGACTTTAAGCCACAGAACAACCACATTGGTTAGAAAGAGTTTGTTGTGGGAACCTCTCTTATACTTCATCCAGTTCCATTGACAAAGCTCGGGTCCTTGAAAAAACCATGCTCCTCTCACCACCAGTACCTTCTCCCATTGTTTTCTCTTTCAGGACTTCCCAAGGGAAACTTGCCCACCCTCTCCCCCTTTGTTTAGTTAATTTCCTCTTATGCTCCAGATGTGAACTGAAAAGCAAATTTTTCAGCAAAGTCTTCCCTGACCATCCCTACTTCAAATATTTCTTGTGTACATGGGGATAACACGTAGAATCACGTTTCTGTCTTCCAGAATATCTGAAATCAGTTTCTAGCTATTCATTTTTCCATATCATTATGTGAATACTTGCCACCTTACTAGGTTACATGTCATTTCTGTGCTTATAACTCGGTAAATACTTGAGAATGAAATGAGGGACCACCATCCACCTTCCTTTCCAGCTGAGAAATTTGAAGCTCAAAGCACATGTCAAAGATCATGTTGCTAATAAGAGTTTTTGATGTCAGAGAGACCTAAAATTTCCAATTTTAGCATTGGCATTACTCATTTGGATGATTTTCTTTGAGTCTCTTGTTATCTGTTATCTGTTGAATTCATATAATAGAAATTAAGAGAATTGTTAAGTTCTATAAGAAATAAATTGCATATAGTGTCTGTGTACCCTGAATATAGTCTTAACAAATCCATTCATGTCTTTTAAGTCTACTAGTTGGACCACTGATTCTAGTCTATGAAACTATTTTTATATTGTTCAAAATCATTAATATCTCTTCTTACAAGGGGAAAATCTGAAGCAAAAGGCAAGTAGTAAGTGCTAAAAGCGATTGTTTCCCTTCTTCCTTTTGCATTTAGCTCATAATGTAGTGACAGAGAAGATTATGACATAAAATTTTCAAGGCAATAGAAATGGAAGCAAAGGTAACATATATTTAGTTTATTTATCATCTTCCTAAATGCCTGGTATGCTTGTTGCATTGTCAGTTATTTACATTAACAAGGATTGTTTGAAAGACAGGCTCAAGAAGGAGATATTTTGGAGAAAATGAAAAATTTCTCATGGTAAAATCAGAGAGTGAAGTCAGAGTGTTTTTACTGGCCGATTTCCTAACGGATGGAGCTGAGGAAATGATACTAGTTAAAGAAGTTGCCTGGAGAGAAGGCTTATGCAGTTTTAAAAATAAGGAAAAAATGGAAAGAAAAGGAATATAGAGAAAAAAGAAAAGAAAGAAAAAGTAAGCATTGTAATAGCAAGAGATACTTCACTCAGATTTCTTGACACTTAATCTTGTGTTTGATCCATCAGGCCACCTGGGGTGCTCTATAATATTATGATATCCAATGTATAATTTATATCTTCTATATTATATTCCTAGGCTATTAGAGGTAGAATACAGACCCAGGATATTTATAAAAATTGTAGCATATAAAAAGCAAGGGGATATAAAAACATTCTACTTCAAAGATTCTATTTCAGGCTGAAAATGAAAGGATATTGTGAAATCCACACATATATGACTTAATATATATTTTCTAGTTCATTTAATTTTAAAACTGCTTTAATACAGCTATATTAGAAGCAGCAATTATCCATATTTAAAATTTTGGCTGGAGAAAGCTCAAAGCACTGACATAGGTAGCAAGATGTTTGTGTATGAGAACATGCAGGGGAATTGAAATCAAAGGAACTGGGATCAAGTTATAGCTATGCCGCTTATGATCTTTGCCACATTAAAATTAGAAAA
Source organism: Bos indicus (assembly GCF_029378745.1). Classification (NCBI taxonomy): domain Eukaryota; kingdom Metazoa; phylum Chordata; class Mammalia; order Artiodactyla; family Bovidae; genus Bos; species Bos indicus. The sequence goes on along the minus strand of NC_091773.1, from coordinate 18,088,868 downwards.
TGAAATATAAGTTAGTAATGCCTACATTATAAGATAGATATGATTAAATAAGATTAAAAATAATATGAATAACTTTTATACACTAATACTTTTAGTCTTGGAAGAAAAGTTATGACCAACCTAGACAACATATTAAAAAGCAGAGACATTACTTTGCCAACAAAGGTCCATATAGTCAAGGCTATGGTTTTTCCAGTCGTCATGTATGGATGTGAGAGTCAGACTATAAAGAAAGCTGAGCACCAAAGAATTGATGCTTTTCAACTGTGGTGTTGAAGAAGACTCTTGAGAGTCCCTTGGACAGCAAGGATATCCAGCCAGTCCATCCTAAAGGAAATCATTACTGAATATTCATTGGAAGGACTGATGCTGAAACTGAAACTCCAGTACTTTGGCCACCTGATGTGAAGAACTGATTCATTGGAAAAGATCCTGATGCTGGGAAAGATTGAGGGCAGGAGGAGAAGTGGACGACAGAGGATGAGATGGTTGGCTGACATCACCGACTCAATGGATATGAGCTTGAGTAAACTCAAGGAGTTGGTGATGGACAGGGAGGCCTGGCATGCTGCAGTCCATGGGGTCACAAAGAGGCAGACACAACTGAGCAACTGAACTGAACTTTAGTCTAAATTTAATAAATACTGTTTGCTTTTTTTAAAAAAATAGGAGACAAAAGATAAAGTATTTTAAAATACTAAATGATGTCCAGCAGCATAGCTGCTGGAAACAAGAAAATAAATGTGCCTTTCTTATCAGCAAGTTCCACTGTCATCCACCATGCACCATTTTCTTTCCTTCTCTACCTTTACCTCAGCTATTTAAGGAAAAACATAATAATGTTTCATTTCATTTCACCCAATAAGGGTGAGGCCAAGGCCAACCTTATTCTAAAGAAGACTGAATATCATACATGCACATCTACACAAGCTGGTGATCTTCAGGGAAGAGAAGAATTCAAGCATTTTTTTTTAATTTTATATATATATATATATATATATATATATATATATACACACAGTCACTCAAGTCATTATCTTTTTCTTACTGCACTGGCTAAAACATCTATTACAATATTGAATAGAAATGATAAGACTGAGTATCATTGTCCATTCCTTTCAAGGAAAATAATTTGAATATTTTATCATTAAGTGTGGTATGAATTCTATGATTTTCACAAATGCCCTTTATTAGACTAAGGAATATGACTTCTGTTTCTAGATTAATGAGACTCTTTTTCCAGGAATTGATACTGGATTATGATACATTTTTCTCTACACCTACTGAGAGAGTCATATTTTTTAGCCTGTTAATGTGGTTAATTAAATTGATGAGGTCAATTATTAAAATATTAAACCAATCTGGCATTAGTGTGATAGAACGATTCTGATCATGATGTATTATCCTTTTTATATGTGATTTGACAACGAAACTGCATTAAGAATCTTTGGATATATATTCATAAGAAATGCAAGCCTGTAATTTCTTTCTCTTATAATCCGCTGGATCATGGAAAAAGCAAGAGAGTTCCAGAAAAACATCTATTTCTGCTTTATTGACTATGCCAAAGCCTTTGACTGTGTGGATCACAATTAACTGTGGAAAATTCTGAAAGAGATGGGACTACCAGACCACCCGACCTGCCTCTTGAGAAATCTGTATGCAGGTCAGGAAGCAACAGTTAGAACTGGACATGGAACAACAGACTGGTTCCAAATAGGAAAAGGAGTATGTCAAGGCTGTATATTGTCACCCTGCTTATTTAACTTCTATGCAGAGTACATCATGAGAAACGCTGGACTGGAAGAAACACAAGCTGGAATCAAGATTGCCGGGAGAAATATGAATAACCTCAGATATGCAGATGACACCACCCTCATGGCAGAAAGTGAAGAGGAACTAAAGAGCCTCTTGATGAAAGTGAAAGTGGAGAGTGAAAGTTGGCTTAAAGCTCAACATTCAGAAAACAAAGATCATGGCATCGGGTTCCATCACTTCATGGGAAATAGATGGGGAAACAGTGGAAATAGTGTCAGACTATTTTTTTGGGCTCCAAAATCACTGCAGATGGTGACTGCAGCCATGAAATTAAAAGACACTTATTCTTTGGAAGGAAAGTTATGTCCAACCTAGATAGCATATTCAAAAGCAGAGACATTACTTTGCCAACAAAGGTCCGTCTAGTCAAGGCTATGGTTTTTCCAGTGGTCATATATGGATGTGAGAGTTGGACTGTGAAGAAGGCTGAGTGCTGAAGAATTGATGCTTTTGAACTGTGGTGTTGGAAAAGACTCTTGAGAGTCCCTTGGACTGCAAGGAGATCCAACCAGTCCATTCTGAAGGAGATCAGCCCTGGGTGTCCTTTGGAGGGAATGATGCTGAAGCTGAAACTCCAGTACTTTGGCCACCTCATGCAAAGAGTTGACTCATTGGAAAAGACTCTGATGCTGGAAGGGATTGGGGGCAGGAGAGCAAGGGAACGACAGAGGATGAGATGGCTGGATGGCATCACTGACTTGATGGACGTGCGTCTCAGTGAACTCCGGGAGTTGGTGATGGACAGGGAGGCCTGGCGTGCTGAGATTCATGGGGTCGCAAAGAGTCAGACACGACTGAGTGACTGAACTGAACTGATAATTTCTTTGTCTGGCTTTGGCATGCAAAGTACACTATCTTATAGAATGATTTGGATGTATTGTTTCTTAAAATTTCTGGATGAATTTTTAAAGAATTATGCTTTTTCTTTCTTAAATACTCAATATAATTCACTATTAAATCAGCTTGGCGTAAAGTTCTCTTATGCAAAGGTTTTTTTTTTTTTTTTTTTTTTACTACAAGTCAATTTTTAGAATATGTATAGTAATATACCTGTTATTTATATCTTCTTTCATGAGGTTTGGTATTTATTGTCTTTCAAAGGATGTTTTCATTGCATCTAAGTAATTGAACTTTGTGAGCATTTTTAATTACCAAATATAAAATGTACTCATGAAAAGCAACCTGAAAGATTTTGAAATTTATAAGGAAATAGATCATGGTATTTTACTGCTTAAATCATCATAGTATTTCCTATTGGACTCCCTATTGAATTCAAATTTCACTAGAATCATACAATGTGGCCTATTAAATATCTTAAAAATTGAAGCTTCTCCATGACATTATCTTTCTTCCCTTGGCAATTGGGCTTTATGTTTCCTGTACCTACAAAGTTATCTCCAAAGACAGAGCTTCACACAAGTCATTTTTCTGCTGGAATATTTTTTCTATGATTATTATATGACTGCTTCCCAAAATTCAAGTTTCAACTCAAATATGACTTTCTTAGGAAGTCTTTCTTGGCTATGCTTGTTAAAAGTTATGGGCTTACCTCTGTAGTAGTCAGAAATCTAAGATGACTAACAATTACTCATATCCATATATAATCCACTCTCTTTGAGGGTGGATAAGCTCTGTGAATATATTAGAATATCGCTGTCAGGATTCATGCCATGTTATTTGGCATGAGGGAGTATGTAGATGGAGGCTTCCCCCGTGGCGCTAGTGGTAAAACCCCCCTGTGCCAATTCAGAAGATATAAGAGATGTGGATTTGATCCCTGGGTTGGGAAAATCCCCTGGAGAAGGGCATGGCAACCCACTCCAGTATTCTTACCTGGAGAAACTCTTGGACAGAGAAGCCTGGTGGGCTACAGTCCATAGGATTGCAAAGAGTCGGACAGGACTGAAGCAACTTAGCACACACAGTATGCAGATATAATTCAAGTTCCTAAAAAGTTGACTATAAATTAATCCAAAGGTCAATTATTCTGGGTGCCTTTAACATAATCAAGCAAGTTCTGTGAAAAGCATAAATATCCATCTATTTATATGGAAGAAACAAAAAATCATTTTGTAAGAGAGTCTACAGAGATTGTCAAATGACATAAGCCTCAGGATGGCCTCCACGATGCTGAGATTACCTCTGGCCAACAGCCAGTAAGAAATTAGGACCTTAGTCCTACAATTGCAAGGAACTAAACTCTGCCATCAACACTAATGTGTTTGGAAGAAGATCCTGAGCTCCACATGAGACTGTAACTTCAGTTTGCATCCTGATTTCAACTTAATGAGACCTTGAACAGATTGCCCGGTTAACTCATGCCCAGATTCTGGATCTAGGAAAATTATGAATTGATAAATCATGTTATGTTAAATTGCAAGATTTCTGGGAATTTGTTATGCAGAAATAGAAGATGAATGCTCTCAATTCTCTATTACAGTCTGTATTACACTGCATTATTTTATTTCCTTCATAGCTTAAAACTTTGAAGTTATCTTACTCATTTTCTTGATTATTTCATTGTTTATTTCAGTATTTACCCCCAGAATATACATTCTACTAGAAGAACAATTTTGGTTGTCATTCTGCCAGGTTGATCCTTGCCATTCTGGCTGTTTGAGAGGTAGATTGGAAAGAGTTATAAATCTGTTTCTATTTTTCTGTGAAAAAAGAGAGTAATACGTACTGTATAATACTAAGATTTTTCTCAGTGGGACAAAATCTTTCTTTGGTATTCTTCAATTTTCTAAATAATTAAATATGAGGGAAAGTCTAAAAATTCTTCAAAATGAGAGAAATGCCAAGCCAAAATTTCCCATAAATCAGAGGCATCCTGCTCTGTTATTTTTCAAATAAGCTAAGCAACATTTCAGTACAGAATTTTACTTTGCATAATGAATATATATATATATATATTTTTTTTTTTTTTTGTATTTTCCCCTTTTTTGTTATTGTGACCACATGTGGTAATGGTGCTAGAACATTCCTCCCTTCTTTGTTTCATGCCCAAAGTGATCTTCATATTCAGAGTTTCCAGCAGATCTGTCTATTTTGTGAATTCTCACTATTGTTATCCTGAAAAGGTAATCAGCAACTGGCTGAGCCAAAAGGAGGGACAGAGAGCTACAAGATTGTCTTTTGTCCTGCTACAGGAAGAATTTAACTCCTTTACTGAACTCGCAAGCAAAAAATACACTGATTAATTATTTTAAAATCATCATATTTTCAGGTAATATATTCCCTTCAGGCAAAAATTCTTCAAGTCCAGAACTTTGTGGCTCATTATATTTATCTTCAAAATCTTCAGATCAGATCAGTCGTTCAGTCGTGTCCGACTCTTTGCGACCCCATGAATCACAGCACGCCAGGCCTCCCTGTCCATCACCAACTCCCAGAGTTCACTGAGACTCACGTCCATCCAGTCAGTGATGCCATCCAGCCATCTCATCCTCTGTCGTCCCCTTCTCCTCCTGCCCCCAATCCCTCCCAGCATCAGACTCTTTTCCAATGAGTCAACTCTTCACATGAGGTGGCCAACGTATTGAAGTTTCAGCTTTAGCATCAGTCCTTCCAAAGAAATCCCAGGGCTGATCTCCTTCAGAATGGACTGGTTGGATCTCCTTGCAGTCCAAGGGACTCTCAAAAGTCTTTTCCAACACCACAGTTCAAAAGCATCAATTCTTCGGCGCTCAGCCTTCTTCACAGTCCAACTCTCACATCCATACATGACCACTGGAAAAACCATAGCCTTGACTAGACGAACCTTTGTTGGCAAAGTAATGTCTCTGCTTTTGAATATGCTATCTAGGTTGGTCATAACTTTGCTTCCAAGGAGTAAGCGTCTTTTAATTTCATGGCTGCAGTCACCATCTGCAGTGATTTTGGAGCCCAGAAGAATAAAGTCTGACACTGTTTCCACCGTTTCCCCATCTATTTCCCATGAAGTGGTGGGACCAGATGCCATGATCTTCATTTTCTGAACGTTGAGCTTTAAGCCAACTTTTTCACTCTCCACTTTCACTTTCATCAAGAGGCTTTTTAGTTCCTCTTCACTTTCTGCCATAAGGGTAGTGTCATCTACATATCTGAGGCTATTGATATTTCTCCCGGCAATCTTGATTCCAGCTTGTGTTTCTTCCAGTCCAGCGTTTCTCATGATGTACTCTGCATATAAGTTAAATAAACAGGGTGACAATATACAGCCTTACAACAAAATCTTACAACTAAACAAAGAAATGCCACATTGGCTATCACCTTGAATTCAACAGTGTTGCCACATCCAGTCTTTACTCTTCCTCAGTGTCTAATTTTGTGGCTGTTGGCAGCTGTAAACTTGTGACAAAGGATATGTCACCTTCAAATTCCAGGTCTGCAGAACATCACAAGATTACGTTAGATAAACATCTTTTGCTTTCAACCAGTCAAGCTGCTGGGTGTAAGCCCCAAATCCCAACTCTCCATTTAAACCAGTTTCAGTAACACCATCAGAATCCATTCCAAGATTTTAAACATGGCAAACATCTTCAAGCATATGTCTAGAAAAGAAGTACTAATATGTTTCTTGTATGAGTTAAAGGATTCTAGACATTACCCTATTCAAAATAAATGTATTTCCCATTGATCTTCATTGTACCTACAATTTTACCATTAAATTAAAAAAAGAAATTGTGCCCAAGATTTACTGCTTACAAAATGATGAAAATAATATACCAAATCCCTCATATGTTTGCAACTTTGTTTCCTGCAACATAAATCTAGCCTAATCTGGTAGGTAGAAAAGTACATTGGGAAGAGAACAGCCAGGTAATCCAGGTTTAAATCTTGTATTTATTTCTTATTGAAATGACAACTTTTGGACCAGAGTATCCTCACATGTTAAAACTTAATAAAATAACACTTGCCTTACAAGACTGTCATTAATATATAATGTAAGAAAAAGACCAACACAAAACATGATTATCAGTAGTTATTATTGTTTTTATTTTAGTGCTAGTTGTCCAGCCGTGTCCTGCTCTTTATGACCCCATGGACTGTAGCCCACCAGGCTCCCCTATCTATGGGATTTCCCGGGCAAGAATACTTACGTGGGTTGCCATTTCCTTCTTTAGGGGATCATCTCGAACCTGGGTGTCCTGCATTGTAGTCAGATTCTTTACTATCTGAGCCACCAAGGAAAGTGACCTATTAAAGTATTTATTGTGTTCTCTATAGACAGTTCACTATAGATACATGGAGATGGAATGGGCTTGTTTTATATAACTTCCAGGGTAAAATAAGAATCAAAGAAAACCATAGGAAGAAACAAAGTTTACTTACTTCTAAAGAAAAGAAAAACTAAATTATTAATCATTTTAGTATTGTTGTTGCTATTATTTATTGACTGACTACTTTCTCTGGGGAAGTTATTGTGCTAATTGCTTACATGTATTATCCTATTGGGCTTCCCAGGTGGTACTCGTGGTAAAGGACCCATCTGCCAATACAGAATGTTATCTTCTCTGGTTCAGGAAGATCCTCTGGAGAAGGGAATGGCAACCCACTCCAGTATTCTTACCTGGAGAATCCCCATGGACAGAGGAGCTTGGTGGGCTACAGTCCATAGGGTCACAAAGAGTCAGACATGACTGAAGCAACTTAGCAGCAGTAGCACTATCCTATTAAATCTTCACAACCCAGTTATTACCATTTTATGTGAATCATAAAAAGTTCACAAAGAGCTTTGGAACTATGATCTAATCTCAGATATGTCAAATTATGGGAAGTTGTCGACCAGAAAAGCCAGATATTTCTCCAGAAAAGGCAGGTTTATTCAGAGAATTGCAATTTGGGGTCTACAACCATGGTGTGCTTAATCATTCAGTCATGTCAGATGTTTTATGACCCCATGGACTGTAGCCCACAAGGCTCCTCTTCCATAGGATTCTCCGGACAAGAATATTGGAGAGGGTTGCCATGCCCTCCCCCAGGGGATCTTCCCAACCCAGGGATCTAACCCAGGTCTCCCGCATTGCAGGCAGATTCTTTGCCACCTACGCCACCAGGGAAGCCCTTGTCAACCATGGTGAGACACGCTCAAGTCCAAAAGGAGGAAAGGAGAATGTTTTTATAGAGAGGAAAAGGAAGTTAGGAGAGCTATATTAAACAGACAGCCTATGGCTTTTCATTGGATGAGGTAAGTCGTTCTTCTTGTGGGCTTTGCTATGTTCATAGGATGTGAGAGCACCCCCTTATGGTCTTCCAATTAAACTCTGTTTAATTGGACTTCTTTTCTTATTTTTTTTCTAAAGGAAAACAATGAGATCTTTAGGACAGCTAACTTGGATGTACAAGGTAACTGTCAATTAAACTTTGTATAACCTCACTTTAAGAACCTCACAAGATGCTAAAGATTTATTAAGGTATGGAATCTAGATTCAATGTTATGAAGGTCTTACCTGATACCATGACATTTATTTCAGATGGACATTTGAGAATTTTGAGGATGTCATACTAATCACACAGTGCTAAAATTTGAGAGTATTTTATGCTATTGTGGTTTATTTGGTCTTTGCTTTTCTGGCGCAGAGCTCTTAAAAAAATCTTGGAATTTCCTAAATGATAAGCGCAATAAAGGTGGTTTCTGTTATGTTAATGAGGTGGCTTTTGGAAGGCACATAAAGAGGATAGCTGGTCACCAGTGGACCCAATCATATGATTATAGGGTTGGAGCTTTCAGTCCTATCCCTGAATTTTAGGAAGAGAGGGAGGCTAGAGACTGAATCAAACTGTAATGGCCAATTGATGTAATCCATCATGCCTATGTAATGAACCTATGTAATGAAGCCTTAATGAAAACCCAAAAGGATGGAGTTTAAAGAGCTTCCTGGCTTCTGAATTTGTGGAGTTGGGAAGAGTGGTACATTCAGAGAGATCATGAAAGCTCCATACCCTTTTGCTATAGCATGCCCTAGGCATCTCCTTCATCTGGCTATTCCTCAGTTACATCCTTTCATAATAAACCTATAGTCTAGGGAACGGCTCTAGCAAATAATTAAATCCAAGAAAGGAGTTGTAGTAATCTCTACTTTACAGTCAGTTGATCAGAAGTACAGTTAACAATCTGGGCATGGGAACTGGTGTCTAAAGTGTGTGGCTGTGGGAGGAAGGGTATTCTTGTAGGACTAAGCCCTTAACCTGTTGAATCTGATGCTCCGCATCAGATTTTATAGTGTCAGAATTGGGTTGAATTCTTGGCCACCCTGCTGGTGTACCAGAATCACTTATTTGAGGTGTGAAGGAAACCCACCATCACACCATATCAGAAGTGAGCCTTAGAACACCTAAAGAATTTTCAAAAATAATTGAAGACAATAAGAAAAGATATAACTATGGATCAGAAGATGACCACAGACTGCAAAACTTGCTATAAATACATATTTATAACATTTGAACATCCCATGAGATTAGTTTTAAAATGATTTAGAAAATGTGAATAATATTATAAAAATTATAATGCCTCTAATATATAATGATAAATAAAAGTATAATGTCTCTAATAGAGTAGTAGTAAAGAATGTTCAAACTACTGCACAATTGCACTCATCTCACACACTAGCAAAGTAATGCTCAAAATTCTCCAAGCCAGGCTTCAACAGTATGTGAACTGTGAACTTCCAGATGTTCAAGCTGGATTTAGAAAAGGCAGAGGAACCAGAGATCAAATTGCCAACATCCACTGGATCATCACAAAAGCAAGTTCAGTTCAGTTCAGTTGCTCAGTCATGTCTGACTCTTTGTGACTCCATGGACCGCAGCATGCCAGACCTCCCTGTCCATCACCAACTCCCGGAGTTTACTCAAACTCATGTCCATTGAGTCTGTGATGCCATCCTACAATCTTATCCTCTGTTGTCCCCTTCTGCTCTAGCCTTCAATTTTTCCCAACATCAGGATCTTTCCCAATGAGGCAGTTCTTTGCATCAGGTGGCCAAAGTATTAGAGTTTCAGCTTCAACATCAGTCCTTCCAATGAACACTCAGGACTGATATCATTTAGAATGGACTGGTTAGATCTCTTTGCTGTTCAAGAGACTCTCAAGAGTCTCAAAACACCACTGTTCAAAAAGCATCACTTTCTCAGCACTCAACTTTCTTTAGAGCCCAAGTCTCACGTCGATACATGACTACCGGAAAAACCATAACCCTGACTAGACGGACTTTTGTTGGCAAAGTAATGTCTCTGATTTTAATATGCTGTCTAGGTTGGTCATAACTTTTCTTCCAAGGAGTAAGCATCTTTTAATTTCATGTCTGCAGTCACCATTTGCAAGAGAGCTCCAGAAAAACATCTACTTCTTCTTTATTGACTGCTCCAAAGTCTTTGACTGTGTGGATCACAACAAACTGTGGAAAATTATTAAAGAGATAGAAATATCAGACCATCTTAACTGTATTCTGAGAAATCTGTATGCAGGTCAAGAAGCAACAGTTAGAACTGGACATGGAACAACAGACTGGTTCCAAATAAGGGAAAGAGTGTGTCAAGGCTGTATATTGTCACCCTGCTTATTTAACTTATATGAAGAGTGCCTCATGTGAAATGTTGGGCTGGATGAAGCACAAGCTGGAATCAAGATTGCTGGGAGAAATACCAATAACCTCAGATATGCAGATGATACCACCCTTATGGCAGAAAGCAAAGAGGAACTAAAGAGCCTCTTGATGAAAGTGAAAGAGGAGAGTGAAAAAGTTGTCTTAAAACTCAACATTCAGAAAACTAAGATCATGGCATCTGGTCCCATCACTTCATGGCAAATAGATGGGGAAACAATGGAAACAAGGAGAGACTTTATTTTCTTGGGCTCCAAAGTCACTGCAGATGGTGACAGTAGCCATGAATTTAAAAGATGCTTACTCCTTGGAAGAAAAGCTATGACCAACATTAACAGTACGTTAAAAAGCTGAGACTTTGCCGAGAAAGGTCTGTCTAGTCAAAGCTATGGTTTTTCCAGTAGTCATGTATGGATATAAGAGTTGGACTATAAAGAAAGCTGAGCTTTGAAGAACTGATGCTTTTGAACTGTGGTGTTGGAGAAGACTCTTGAGAGTCCCTTGGTTTGCGAGATCAAACCAGTCAATCCTAAAGGATTGACTGAGTGTTCATTGGAAGGACTGAGGCTGAAGCTGAGACTCCAATATTTTGGCTGCCTGATGTGAAGAACTGACTCGTTGGAAAAGACCCTGATGCTGGGAAAGACTGAAGTCGGGAAGAGAGGGGATGACAGAGGATCAGATGGTTGGAAGGCATCACCAACTCGATGGACTTGAGTTTGAATGAACTCTTGGAGTTGGTGATGGACAGGGAGGCCTGGTGTCCTGCAGTCCATGGGGTCACAAAGAGTCAGAGACAACTGAGGGACTGAACTGAACTGAACTGAATAGAGTAGTTACATTAAGGGGATAAATAGTATATGGAAGATGTTTCTTAAAACATGTCATGTGGCATAAGATCTAGAGTTATAAGACTTCAGTTAGAAAATTTATTTAGATATCTATGTTATGCTAGCTTGTGCTCAGTCGTTCAGTCATGTCCCACTCTTTTCAGCCCCATGGACTGTAGCCTGCCAGGCTCCTTTGCTCATGGAATTTTCAGGCAAGAATACTGGAGCAGGGTGCCATTTCCTACTCCAGGGGATCTTTCTGACCCAGGGATCAAACCCACATGTTGCATCTCCTGCATTGGCAGGTGGGTTCTTTACCACTAGCTTCAACTGGGAAGCCCCATTATGCTAGAGATACTAGATTATATCTATTTTACTCATCTTTGTGAACTTAGACAATCTACTCACCTACCTTGAATACATTTTCCCTGTAACTGTAATTATTGACAGGGGGAAAAAAGATGATTTATATGAAGATACTTTATAAATAACCCAGTGATCTGCCAATTTATGAAGAGTTGACAATGTTGATGATCACAGTGGAGGTGATGTTGCTGCTGCTGATGGTAGTGATAAATAACAATTCAAATTAGCATGACTCAATAAAATAAGTTTATTGATCTGCAAATGTATGTATCTATTTGTGACCTATCATCCTCTGAGGGGCTAGAAAGCCTAATATGAATGTCAAAGATTCATACAGTCTTTGATTGGAACTGATTCTGTCCAGTAAATATTTAGTTAAACTTTAGTCAAACTTTATCCATAGAGGGCAAGCAATCACCCCTGAAAGGATACCTATGAAGTTTAAATTTGAATGATATGAGTTGGGTACTTTTTCTTGATAGAACTTGTGCGTTGTCACATCTTTTGCAGATTTGGCACATGCCCAACAGGTATAGCTTTAAATACCCCAAGATGAACCCATGTGCTGCAGACAACCTTCTGGTCTTCTGACATGGTGGTTTAGAGGCTATATTAATGGAACCTCAATAAAGACAGATCTGCTTGATTATTCTTCTGGTTACAAACATAGAGATTTAATTGTTCCTTTCCAAAACACAATTTTTAATGAGAACAGAAAATGAAAATATTTCATAGAGGAGAGAAGAAGAAGAAGAGAGTTAGCACTTTCAGAATGTATGTATTATTCCTACAAAGTGGAAAGTAGATATTTGAATCTGACAGCAATTGGATTCAATTCAAAGATTCAATAGGGTGTAAATTCCTAAATTTTAGGATTTCTTTAGATGAGATAATCCATCAGAATAAACACTTCCATAATTATAAAATGTGTGTGTGTGCTCAGTTGCTCAGTTGTGTCCAACTTTTTGTGACCCCATGGAGTGTAGCTTGCCAGGATCCTCTGTCCATAGAAATTTTCCAGGGAAGAATATTAGAATCAGTTGTCATTTCCTACTCCAGGGGATCTTCCCAACTCAGGGATCGAACACACATTGGATACATACTTCATAGAATTTGTGGAGATCAAGTGAAATAGTATATGAGAATTACCTTCTGCAAAATGTTGTTTATACTACTTTATCCAAGTTAACTTATTTTCTCTCAATTTTGCCAAAGTGTCAGAAGTTACCTTTGTGGGTCTAACATTGTTTTAGCACACGATCTTAATTAGGTCAGTAGTTTTCATACTTATACTTACTATAAATATATTTTATTTATCATATTTTTTATGTTAATATATTTTATTTTTATTGCTATCATTTAATTACTAAGCATTTACTGGTTCCATTACTAGGAATTGTTGCAGTTGCATGTGAGTTTAGAATGGGAGAATAGGACATAAAGCAGGAGGTGTTTCAGGAAAATGTGTTTTAGTTTGATGGTCAGATAATGACTGAAGAGTCCTCTTATGGCTTACATTTGATATTTAATTAAAGAATAATCCGAGTCCCTTGGACTGCAAGAAGATCCAACCAGTCCATCCTAAAGGAGATCAGTCCTGGGTGTTCATTGGAAGGACTGATGCTAAAGCTGAAACTCCAATACTTTGGCTGCCTCATGTGAAGAGTTGACTCATTGGAAAAGACCCTGATGCTGGGAGGGATTGGGGGCATGAGGAGAAGGGGACAACAGAGGATGAGATGGCTGGATGGCATCAATGACTTAATGGACATGAGTTTGGGTGAACTCCGGGAGTTGGTGATGGACAGGGAGGCCTGGTGTGCTGCGATTCATGAGGTCGCAAAGAGTCAGACACGAATGAACGACTGAACTGAACTGAACTGAATCTAATACATATTTTTTTTTCCAATATGACATTTTTTGGGCATGATCTGTGAAAATATACAAAGTCATGAAATTTTGGATTTTAAACCTGAAAGACACTTAAGGAAACAGATTATGTAATCCTGCAATTTATAGGTGAAGAAATCTGGGCCTTATATTTGTAGATAGTGTGTATTATTCCAGCTATAAGATAGACTATAGAGTATGCTATATCTTATGTATAAATAAACATAAATAATAATCATCTGGAAGATAATAATGCATTAGTTGACCTCAAAACTATAATCAGGAACATTTTCCCTCACTCCTCCTTTCCATTCTTTAAACAAAAAGCAATAAACAAAAACCTCTTCTTAGTTAAGATTTCTACTCAATTGCCCTTCTTTAGAGAGGTTCCTGAACCTTCAGTCTACATTTAATACCCACCCCTTTATGTGGTCTATGGAATGGAATGCAAAGAGGACTTCTCTAATGTCAGGTTTTACATAACCATTTGAAAAATAATTGTGGGTAGAACACTTAATTTGACACCTACCTTCTTAGCAAATATCTAGGTGTACAATATATTATTGTTTACTAGGGGCATAACATTGAACAGCCTATCTCTAGAGCTCATTTATTTTTGCTTGATTGAAACTTTATGCATGTGGATTATAATTTAATCTTCTCATGTATTATTCTCTCATTAATATCTCTGTTCCTACTATACCATACGCTCCAACAGAGCAAGGACACTGCCAGATGTTTCTCACCATTGAATTTCCAGTCTTAAACATAAATATTGGCTCATTGTAGGTGCTCAATCAATACTGATTGCATTAACAATACAAAATAATCAAAATGAAATCACATATCGTTTTGAAATATCTTAAGAATTCTAGAGTTTCCAGAACAATTTTTCCGACTACCATTGTCATTCTGGTGGTCTCTAGAATCCTGTCAGTCCCCAGTTTATTCCTAATCATAATATTTCTGAAAGAAATATGAGATACCTTTTCTTTCTTACTGAGCAACTGCATGTGTGTATGTGCTGAGAGAGAGAGAACAGGAAGGAGAGTGCAGGAGGGAGAAGAAGAAAAACTAAAGCATTAGGAAACAGGGATTAAATTTTTGCATAAAAAGGGAAACAAATTCAGTAAGAGAAGAAAATAAAAATCACTTACGGTAAAACAGGGTCTTTCCTGGTGGCTCATTGTTAAAGAATCTGCCTACAATGCAGGAAATGCAGGTTGGATCGCTGGGTCGGCAAGACTCCCTGGAGGAGGAAATAGCAACCCACTCCATTATTCTGGCCTGGAGAATCCCATGGACAGAGGAGTCTGGCAGGCTGCAGCTGGTGGGGCTGCAAAAAGGAGACATGACTTAGCGACTAAACCACTACTACCACCATCCCCACAGTAAACAGTAATATTAAAGACATTTCAACTTAATAGGTGGAGAGTAGTCATTAACTTTAGCCCCATACGTGAACACGGAGGGCATGGCAACCTACTCCAATACTCTTGCCTGGAGAATCCCAAGGATGGTGGAGTCTGGCTGGCTACAGTCCAAAGGGTCACAAAGAATTATACAGAACTGGACAGCACAGCATGCACATGTGTATACATGCTTAAAACTATTTAATCTTCATGAAAATCTTTATAATATAGGTGTTTCTTTTCATTATCTTGAAGTAGGATTGAATCTTAGGTAAATTTAGTTTAGTGTCACAAAACTACATAGTTGCTTACTTTAAATACTCTTTCTGCCTCCTTCCCACCTCCTGTGGGAAATGTAGAATGGCAAGAATGGAAGAGCCTCTGTAGAGCAGAGACAGTGCAAGCCTGGATCCTTGGATAACCTTGTGGAATGGAAACATTTACTCACATTGGAGCACCCACCTAATTGGGGGCTGTTACCTCCAAGGGAAAGAATTTTTAAATTGTATTTAATGCATTGTATTTACGGAACATTACCTTGTGCTCTAACAATAACAACAACCAAAAAACCAGGGTTTCTACCAAGTATACTTGGGGAAGGCTAAAAAGTTCCTAAACCTGATAGAACTGAAGTTTCAGTTAAAGGAAAATCCTTGTGAGCAACGTCATGGTCTTGTTACAATGGCAAAAATCATGGCTAATCATTTCTATAAGGAAAAGGTATATACTCTAGTGAGTGTATCTTGTCTCAGAATCTCAATATTGCAGTCTCATATATCTACTTTTGTCATCATTACATAACGAACAGACACATCTGTTGAGATAGATTAAAATGGACTAAGATCATGAGACTGATGCATAAAAATAATGTCAATTTTTGAGTTTACAATGAGAAGTCAATTTCACACAATCAGAGATACTCAAGATCATGTAACCCCTTTATTTTCTTCATACATTCAAGATAAACAAATGCCAAGTTATAATCAGAAGCTACTGCAGCTTTATGAGAACTGGATATACTCTGTCTATATAATCAGCCCCTTGAGTCCCTATAGGCAGATACATGTGGGAAGCCAATTTTAATCAGAAGCTGCTTCATGACCATGAAATCAGATGTAAGGAGTTTGATGATTCATACCTCACATGGTACATCTCGCAATGTGATTCCCTAGGCAATAGGAGCAGCTATGCTACTGTTCATCTTTAGCTAAAATCATAGTCACAATGGTAAGCTGTCTGCATTTCCAGATTCGGAGTGGCTTAATCTTGAGGATACAAAAAACTCAAAGTGAAAACAAAGGCTAACAGTTTCCCTTCACTTCTGTCTACTGTTTGCTTCCATTTCATGTTTTTGCCTCCTTTTCCTTTGATTCTTCTTCTAGTCTACTTATTCTATTTTCAGCTCTTGCTAACTTACTCTGAACTAATGTTCCATACTTTTGCTACAGTCAAATGGGCTGATTTACTGCTTAGTTATCAAAGGGTAATCTTCTTTCAATCATTTCTGCATTTTGAGGGTCCATTAATAGAGCACCCAGGTATTCACAATAAAAGAAACTTTTTCAGAAGTTAATTTTTCAAAGGAAAATGTTAAGGTCAGGTATCGTGAATTACCAGAATTTTATCACTCCTTGACCTTATTCTGCGATTTGACATTATTTTCTTTTAGCTTTCTTATGACATTTGACCATGTATTGCTTTATAATTTGGAAATATTATGTCTTTATAGTTCTCCTTAAGTAGCTTAAGGGATATAGCCATTGGTGATTTAACACTGCAGTTGCTTTTACACAAGACAATGTCTTTAAAAGATAGGTTCAATTAACATTTGAATAATTAATTCAGTTAAAAAGGTAATGAAAACAATTGAGATGAAAAATGTGCTAAGTTCTTTTTGTTCATATCCCATAACTAGAGGAGCTCTGCTAACAGGGTGACAATATTTCTTATCCAGTAAACATCACTTTATATAAACACATCAAATTACTCAGAAAATAATAAAAATTCATATGATTATGTATTACCCATCACATGTTAATATTACCATTATGATAATGGACTAAAATAAGTACCTGGAATATGCATTAGCTCAGTAATTTTACATAAATGTTTTAAATATAGTATTATTATTCCCCTTTTCAAATATAGAAACCAAAGGATAGAAAGAAGTCATACAAAGTCCCCTAACCTGCTGTTTTTTTCTCTTTTTTTAATTGATATACAACTGACCCCCAACACTATGCTGATTCCAAGGGCACAGGATAGTGATTCAGTGTTTCTATGCATTACAAAAGGAACACCATAATAAATCTAGTTACCACTTGTCACCATACAAAGTTTGTACAGTATTGATTGTCTTCCCTATTCTGTACATTTCATCCCCATGACTCACTTTTCTTTTGTGTAACTAGAAGTTTGTTTCTCTTAATCCCCCTCAACTGTTTCACTCATCCCCACTATCCACCTTCCTTCTGACAACCATCTGTTTTTTCTGTGTATCTATGAGTCTGTTTCTATTTTGTTGTTTGTTAATTTGTTTTGTTTTTAGATTCCACATATAAGTGAAATTATACACCATTTGTCTTTGACTTATTTCACTTAGCTTTGTACACACCGGGACTATCCAAACTGTTGCAAAAGACAAGGTATATTTTTTTATGTCTGAATAATATTCATATATATGTATATATGCATAGTATCCAGCCATAATATATGAATATAATCATACCTTCATATTTATATATATGTTTATTATGAATATTATTCAGCCATACATATATATATATATATATATATATATATATATATATATATATATATTAGATGTGGCACACCACATCTCCTTTACCCATTCATCTATAGATGGGCACTTCAGTTCGGTTCAGTTCAGTTGCTCAGTCGTGTCCGACTCTTTGCGACCCCATGAATCGCAGCATGCCAGACCTCCCTGTCCATCACCAACTCCCGGAGTTCACTCAGACTCACATCCATCGAGTGGCATCGGTGATGCCATCCAGCCATCTCATCCTCTGTCGTCCCCTTCTCCTCCTGCCCTCAATCCCTCCCAGCATCAGTCTTTTCCAATGAGTCAACTCTTTACATGAGGTGGCCAAAGTACTGGAGTTTCAGCTTCAGCATCATTCCCTCCAAATATCTTGGCTATTGTTAAAAAAAAATGCTGCAATGAATACAGGTGTGCATATATCTTTTCTTATCAATGTTTTCATTTTCTTTGGAAAAGTAACCAGAAGTGGATCAAATGGCAATTTTGTCTTTAGTTTTTTTGAGGAAACTCCATACTGTTTTCCATAGGGGCTGCACCAATTTATATTCCACCCAACAGTGCATTAGGGTTTCCTTTTTTTCCACAAGCACAAGTAGTATGGTTTGCTTCTTTTACATGTAGCTGTCCAGTTTTCCTGACATCCTTTGTTTGAGAGACTGTCTTTTTCCTATTGTATATTCTTGCCTGCTTGTCATAGTTTAATTGACCTTGTAAATGTAGGTTCATTTCTTGGCTCTCTATTCTGTCCCATTGATCTATGTGTCTGTTTATGTGCCAGTACCATACTCTTTTGATTACTGTCACTTTGCAGTATAGTCAGAAATCAGAGAGTGTAAAATCCCCAGCTTTGTTCTTCTTTGTCAAGATTGTTTTGGCTATTTGGGGTCTTCAGTGTTTCAACACAAAATTTCAAATTATTTGTTCTAGTTCTGTGAAAAAGTGTCATTGGTATTTTGATGTGAATTGCATTGAATTTGTAGATTTCCTGGGATAGTAAGTTCATTTAAAAATATGTATTTCTAAAACAAACAAAAAAATGTGCTCCTGTATGTCAATGCAGTCTCTCCACAAGAGAGGCACTTCCTTTCCCTTGCTCCTTAGCTTTAATAAAAACCATTCTTTCCACCATATTAAACTGATTTATCATTTATATATTTTTTTTGTTGGATTTTAAGTTTCATGAGGATAGGATGAAACTATGTGGTTTCTCTGTTATTGTTTCCCAGAAAAAAAAAAAAATCCCACAGTGCCTGAGGCATACTAGTAACCTAAAAGTTGTTAAATGAATCAATGCATTTAGAGTTTCAGAAAAGTTTTAACAAGGAATATTTTATCCATTTAAAAATGATTTGGAAAGAGTAAAACAAAAGATGTAGTAGATTTTTATATTATTAGTTAATATTTGTGTTAGAATGCTTCCATAGAGTTACAAATTTACATTATGAATAATTTGGATTTCTCATAAAATATTTATGCTAGATCATTAAATTTAATTATAGGCAAAGAATCTGAGAGGAAATAAACTGCCTTTAATCTTCTAGTCTCTGTAACACTGACTCTTACAGTGGCTGGAATAAAAAATAAAAAAAGAATTGCATAGTGTTGGATATTATCAGATATATTTTCCTTATAGGAAACAGGCAAACAGGTTTGGAAACTTCAGCAGGAAGCTTCTAGCAAAGATTTGCTGCCATATGAGATCTGGGAAAAGAGGACATTGGGCTAATCATTGTCTGATATTTATGTGGGTGTCCTTATAAGGGAGGAAGGAAATGAACTTTATCCACAGCTGAATTCCAGATGTATCTAAAGGAACACATTTTATTCCTACTGATGTCAACTGTCTCCTAACTTCTTTCACTAATTATTACAGATTGGGAATTGTAAACTCATGTCATTTCGGGGGACAACTCTCAGTGTCCTGGGGTATGGTTCCTCTCTGATCTCTGCTTCTTAGCTTAATAATAACAATAATAAGAAAAATAACTGCCATGCAATAAGCACCTACTGTTTGGCATGTCTTTGCTCATATTACCTATTGTAATAATCAAAGCAAACATGGCAGTTATTGTTGCTATCTATATTTTACAGATGATGAAATCAAGGACCAGAAGTTGCTGTGTTCCCAGAGTTAGTAAACAGTTCAGTACAGTCTGAAGCTGAGAGTTTTCTTGTAGAAATGTTTTCTACAAAATGTAAGAAAGAAATTCTTAGAGAAAGAAGGTCAAGATTAAGTGTGAACATGCTAATTTCACTTTTTCTTTCCAATTCCTTTGTCTACATAATTTTGGAACAACAGCTCCATACAGATAAGCCTTTGGACAATGGAATGACCAACTTAAAAATAAATGAATTATCAAAACATACAGTTTACAAACAACATATCCATGGTTTCATGGTCTTAGCATTGTAGGTGATACACCCTTATTAAATAAGTTAGAACTACCATGACTTTTGTGCCTTCTATATCTTATTTGGTCTTCTTTATATTGTTTCTGAGATTTAATGGTTAAAAATATATTTATCTTGTCCAGCCAAAAATGTGCTTTCTAACCCACTATCTAAGAAAGGTTTCAGACGTAAGAAGCAGAGAGATGGCCAATTCAAACCTTCTTCCAGATGTTTGGGTTTTGAGACAGCCACTGCTATTTGCCAGCTGGAACGTAATTGGATTTGGGAAAGAATAATTTTCATCATGAAACTTGAATAAGTCATTTTTTTAGCCTTCAAGGCAAGATCCCTGATAGAGATCTAATTCTAAAACTTTAGAGAAAAAGAAACTCTTTCTCCTAAAAGGAGAATGTATTCACTGGAGGTTTGATTTCTCAAATTAGGCATTATCTGTGTCTTATTGATCAATCCTTTAGAATCACATTCTTTGAGAAATCTATAAGAACTAGTACCAGAAAATCCCTAGGAACTAGTATCAGGTCAAGACTGCAAGTGAAACTGAAGTTGAGAAACCAGTGGTAAATAAGGACTAACAACTAGTCAGAGACTTAAATTGTGGATATTTCAATATGAAAATTACAATTTTTGATCAATAGTTAGAGAATCTTGAAGGGATTTTCCTAACTCAAGATAGAAGAAATACAACTAATACCCTGGGACTCAGCATTCAGCTCTGATTGTGCACTCAGTTCTATTCTGTTTCTGAGATATCGTCCATACTTGTACTTCATATTTGGTAACCAGATCCCTGTTTTGTTTCTTGTCTTTTTTCAATTCTGGTCCCCTAGGGCTTCCCTGCTGGCTAAGATGGTAAAGAATCTGTCTGCAAAGCCGGAGACTTGGGTTCATTCCCTGGGTCAGAAAGATCCCCTGGAGAAGGGAATGATAACCCACTCCAGTACTCTTGTCTAGAGGGTCCTGTGGACAAAGGAGCCTGACAGGCTATAGTTAATGGGGTCACAGAGTTGGACACGACTGAGCTAGTAACACTTTCACTTCTTTCATACCTCTAAAACTGGGATCTGAATTTATTCTTTTCAGGCCAGTTTACAGGAACTAAAGTTCTGGCTCTGATTTTTTGCGCATATGCCTGAGGCATTTTTACCCAACTGCAGATTTTCTTTGATACTTACCGAGCTACCCAGATTCCTCACTATTAGTCGCTCTGAATTCCCATAATCTCACTAGGCCTCTCTATATACTTCTTCCAATCCCTACCTCATACTAAATGCTTCCTGAATACCACTTTTTAAATTACTTTTTGCATCTGTGGTTATGTTAATGGACTGGTATCTGTGGCTACTCTCTCTCCTGTGTCCATTTCTCTCAGAGCACCTGCATTTGCCCGGTTCAATTGCATCACTCAACTTTGGATAGACATATGACACACAGGGTCCCATAAATCCTAAGTGCTGAATATGCAGACAAATATTTCATTCTGGTCAGTGTGTGGGGTTGCATAATCCCACATGCCATATAGCACTGCTGGCATAGTTCTTACAGGAACAATTCCTCTTCCTGGAAATAATCACAACCAGAAGCATTACATTTTGCAACACCCTGGGAAACCACTTGAATTATTCTGTGAGAGTGAGGAAGGTATCAAGTATCAGTCCTGGAATCAACTTTTCTTAGAACAAAAAAACGGTGTTTGTGCTATTTTGATCACAGCAATTTTCCCCTGAATATTTTGAGAAAACACATACGCTTATATTATTTTATCTATTTAGGTATATAGTGGCTAAACTTCCTAGTTCAAATTGTGAGGATATTTAAACAATGGAGATGTTTGTTTCTCCAGAAATCTTTAAAATTAGTATACGTGTGTGCTGTGTGTGCTCAGTCATGTCCAACTCTGTGACTTGATGAACTATAACCCTCCAGTCTCCTCTGTCCATGGTAATCTCCAGGCAAGAGTGGAGTGTGCTGCCATTTCTTACTCCAGGGGATCTTCTTGACCAGGGATTGAACCCATGTCTCTTGCATCTACTGCATTGGCAGGTGGATTCTTTACCACGGCACCAACTTTGGAAGCCCAAAATTAGAATAGGTTCTCACTTATTTGGGATATAGCACAAAAGCAAAAATTCTACCCAAATTTCTGTTTCTATATCAAGCCCTATATCTGTAGATTCCTTTTGTGGTGTTCTTATGCATAGAATTTACCATTAAAATAATAAGAATAATAAATAAGTAAATATTTGTATATATAGACAAGTTTATACATTTATATACATATATGTGTCTGCCGGAGAAGGCGATGGCACCCCACTCCAGTACTCTTGCCTAGAAAATCCCATGGGTGGAGGAGCCTGGTAGGTTGCAGTCCGTGTGGTCGCTAAGAGTCAGACATGACTGAGCGACTTCACTTTCACTTTTCACTTTCATGCATTGGAGAAGAAAACGGCAACCGACTCCAGTGTTCTTGCCTGGAGAATCCCAGGGATGGGGGAGCCTGGTGGGCTGCCATCTATGGGGTCGCACAGAGTCGGACACGACTGAAGTGACTTAGCAGCAGCAGCAGCATGTATCTGCAGTCACGTAATATTTACAAAGTGAATTTTAATATAATATATCATTAAAAGTCTCAAAATACACTGCAAATTAAATATCTCCATTTTATAGATACAGAAGTAGAAATCTTAAGTGAGTTGATTAAAATTTTTAGCACAACCAGGAGCTGAATTTAGGTACCATACCATAGTTTCAAATTTCCAACTGTTTCCTCATTTTCCATTTACCAAACTCACTGCCTTAGTCATCATCTCCCACTATGAGGGTCTCCAGTACAGAGTATACAACATTTTGAAATATATGCTATAAAAGAAGACTGAGAACAAAATTTCAACAAAACATCTAGTCCAGTAAATTGTAATATTTTTTATTTCAAATATCCTTGAGAAAAATTCTTAACGTCCTAGATAATCTAGGATGGAAAATTTTACTTTTTTTCTTTACCAAGAATGAGAAAGTAGCAGAATCATCAAACATCCATTCTTGAAAATGAAATATTGATATTTCATTCCTCTTTTAGGTTTTCAAGCAGCACAATTTGATTGGGCAGCTATGAAGTATTAGGCAAGATGATAGAAATTCAGAATATAAAGATAAGAAAAAGACAATATCTCTTCTGCAGTTATTCATAGTTTAGTAGTGAAGGTTGTAATGTTTTTCATAGAGAGATCCACAAAATATTCTGAAAATTTCAAGGGGGAGAACCCCACTCTATTTTTGGAAGCATAAAAAGCTGAGTTGAATAAAATGTCACTTAAAGAAGGCAAAGAAGAAAAAAATATACATCTGCTGAATAAAGAACTCAGATTGAAGTCCATATATTAAGGCTTGTGTGTGTGCTAAATTGCTTCAGTCATGTCCGACTCTTTACGACCCTATGGACTGTAGCCCACAAGGCTCCTTTGTCCATGGGATTCTCCAGGCAATAATACTACAGTGGGTTGCCATGCCCTGCCCCAGGGGATTTTCCCAACCCAGGGATTGAACCCGTGTCTCGTGTCTCCTGCATTGGCAGGCGGGTTCTTTATGATTAGCAACACCTGAGAAGCCCATATTAAGGCTTAGTATGCATATTCAAAAGCAGAGACATTACTTTGCCAACAAAGGTTCGTCTAGTCAAGGCTATGGTTTTTCCTGTGGTCATGTATGGATGTGAGAGTTGGACTGTGAAGAAGGCTGAGCACCGAAGAATTGATGCTTTTGAACTGTGGTGTTGGAGAAGACTCTTGAGAGTCCCTTGGACTGCAAGGAGATCCAACCAGTCCATTCTGAAGGAGATCAGCCCTGGGATTTCTTTGGAAGGAATGATGCTAAAGCTGAAACTCCAGTACTTTGGCCACCTCGTGAGAAGAGTTGACTCATTGGAAAAGACTCTAATGCTGGGAGGGATTGGGGGCAGGAGGAGAAGGGGACGACAGAGGATGAGATGGGTGGATGGCATCACTGACTCGATGGATATGAGTCTGAGTGAACTCCGGGAGTTGGTGATGGACAAGGAGGCCTGGCGTGCTGTGATTCATGGGGTTGCAAAGAGTCGGACACGACTGAGCGACTGATCTGATCTGATCTGATGATGCAATTACAAAGAATATTCTCAAATTGGTGTGCTGTGGGGGGAAAAAAGGGTTATACACGAGTCTATAAGTTAGCCTAGGACAAGAAGAATCACAAATGTCCTTCTGAGATTTTTCTACTCATTCCATAGATTTGTACACGGGGCTGTTGAAGGAGATCCTTAGGTCTCCTAGCCAAGGCCATGCATTTGATTTCCCCCAAAAGCAGAGCCTGAGACAAGGATTTTGTACCAAGAAGTTTACTGGGGATACGATATCAGGAATCAAGGTAAGGGAATAGTGTGGTAGAAAGCAAAAGAAGGAAAGCCATTAGTGGATGTCTAAATGAGTTGGTTGTCACTGACATTTAGAGTTCAATTTGGCTTAGAATTCATAGGAGACAGACAGTACTGTTGCCCTACCAAGTTTGTGGAAATTGGAGCATTCATTCACATGCTATACTCTTTTCACTGTGGGTATTTCCCAGGGCCATTACCTCCCCAGAACTCCTGGCTTGACCTAAACTAAGAGGACTCTCATGAGATAAAGCCTATAGGCAGAGAGATAGAGAAAATATTAGCTCATAGAGGAGCCATGTGTAGGTGGTCTCTTAGGTGGGCCTAGTTGTACAGGACTGCAAAGAGGACTGAACTTATTTATTTATTTATTTTGCAAAGTATGAAACTCCCTGTTCTATCTGGAGGCATCAGCAGAGACACCTTTAAGGAGCCTGTGAATTTTAAATCACTAGGATTTTCTTCCTTGTCATCTCCTTCAATTAGTCTGCCCCCATGGTAAATCGGAACCATGCCCAAACTGTATCATCCATGATAGAAACCCACTGCCTGCTGAGAGGGTTAGTTTTTAAAATCTGGGGTATCCTAATTGCAGTCAGCAGGCTTCCTTTGAATGCCTGTGGGGCTTGGGAAAGCAAACTGTGTGGTTGTTATTTGTCCTCTCTGGGATATACAGTATCGAGAAACAAGGCCCACCTTCCAAGGCTTCCATCTCTTTTGTAGCCCCAGATTGCAAATGACATCCTTGTGTGGGATGCATTAAAATCCTTTGTGTCCTGGTATCAGCCGGAGGCCTGCTCATTGTACACCCTGGCAGCTCTCGTTATGAGGAATAATAGACAACATGTTTCCTTAAGATTTGTTATCTTTTCTCACTCAGCCCCAGCCAATGTGTCTGCTGGGCATTTTTAGGGCCTGCTTTGGTGCAATAATGTGGAAGGCAAGATAGCAGAACAGCATTTGTTATTGGATTCCAGCTGCAAGCTTAACATCTGCTGAGTATTCTGTAACTTTCTTTGAACATAATTAAATACAATCACCAGCCTTTCCCTTGGCCTCCCACCATAGACCCCATTAGAAAAGGAGAACAAACTGACATCAAACCTATGTGGAAAATGCTGAACAATGAAACTAATTCAACTTCAAATTACCCATCCATTTCTGCTGAAGAAGCATTTGAAACATTATTGTCCTGAAAGATTTTGTGCTCTTCGTCCTTTATTCCTTTCTTTTTTCCTCCTTCCCCTTCTCTCTCTTTCCCTTTGTTTCTTTCATTTTTGTAAGGGGAAGGGGGCTTACATGGTTCAGAAATTCTTAGGTTTCTCTCTCTGGCTTTCTCTCTCTTTCCTTCATCCTTTTCTTAAATATTTATTAAGTACATTCCAGTACCCATGCAAGATAGACATCTGCCCTTATAAATTTAAAATTATTTAAAACAAATTCATCATAGAATCATGATTAGTAAGAAAAGCATTGGCTTTGAAATCAGATGCACCTTGGTATAAATGCTTCTCAATTGTTTCCTAATTATTTCACTTCCCTGGGTCTCCTTTCCTCACATATAAAATGTCAAGCATTATTTTTTTTTAAACTCATAAGGTTGTGGTGAAGTATAAACTAATTAGCAAACCATAGTACATAACGCAAAATATAGATTTTCTTCTTTCTACTTTTCTTAGAACAAGTCCCTTTATTCTTTGAAAAGTGTTAGACAATTCCTGTTTTCTAAAGAAATGAGGGGAGGAATGTTAAAAAAAAAAAAAGAACATATGACTGTCTGTGGCCAAAAGAATACATTCCCATATTCATAGAAACACAATATTTCAGAGTCAGAAGGGACTTTTACTCCATATAGACAAGAAAAATAAACAACTTTAACCAATATGCTTCGAGTCATACAACTAATTGAGGGTTGAGCACTGGCTGAAACTCAAATCTTATGACTTTTCTCCCAGTAATCCTTCAACTCATTGCTTCAGAAAGTCAGTTTGAGAATAATGACAACTGGCCCAAAGTGGCACAGGAGACTGTTCTAATCTCTCTCACAGTATATATCTGCTACTAGATTCATTTTCATTTTAAAATATATTTGTAATAAAATGATAACATTTTTGGGGTAGAGAACATCAACTGCTCATAGAGAAGTCATTCCCATCCTCTTCTTTTCTGAAATAGCATTCATTCGACACAGAAACCAAAAAGGATAGTTGCTTTCTTTCCCAGCCACTCCAAAAACCAGGACATGGGTATAAAATTAACACCAGCTGATAGTACATGAGGGCTTGTGTTCTGTTACTTACACTTACAAACTCTTCATTAAAAATGATATACAAAAATAGTAAAACCAATTTATAATATTTCTATTTTATTACATTTGTTTGTATATCTTTGTATATACACTCATCTATGTGACTCGACATGTAATACATATATATATACATGGTCACTTATAAGTAGTATTTTTTGAAATCTTTTTTGTGTGGTATTACCAATTTCCCATACAATTTTAAATTCTTCTACACCATTATTTTGGCTGCCCAATACTCTAACTTATGACTAAGTGGATGTTTATTTAAGCAACTCCCTACTGTTGATCATTAAGCTTATTTCCAACATTCTGTATTATAAACAGCATCTTTATGACCATCCATGAAACTGAAGTTGTCTTTCTTTCCCATAGCATATGGGTTTTCTCAAAACTGAGAAGCCTAGAAAGAACAAGTTATTTTTGTATAGGTTTATACTTTCCAAAGTGTTTTTATATTCAGTGTCTCTTTTGACCTTCAAAATGACCTTTTGAAGATGATCAGGTAGCTGCTATCAACTCTAATTTTTAGGTGAAAAAAAACTAAAGATTACAGTTTGATTGGCTTTCCTAACAACTAAGCTAATATGTGGTACATTATTTGAGGTTTTTGTTTTCCTCTGAATTGCAGTCTCATATCTTTCTTTTCTTTTTATCTTCCTACCTTCTTATCTGTTCAGGGTTTTTTGTTTTGTTTTGTTTTTGACTAAAGAAGACATTATTTTTGTCCTTGCGTTACTTATAATTCACTGGGGGAGAAAGGTAGGTAAACTGACATTTACATTATCTTGTGAGAAATCCAACTATGGGAGAATGAAGGAGTAGCTCTTAAATCAAATGGGAATACTATGAAAAGCTTCCTGGAAATGATAAAACTTAAGGAGAGATACCCCATAGCAGGCTCATAATTCTCACTGAAGTGTTTAAAGTTCCTGCTAATCAATTAGAACCTCAGTTCATCTCTAATTCTTTGAAATCACAATATTACTGTCAAATAAGGTGGGACCCCTTCATGTCTTTGGCTATCAACACTGCCCTCATGCTAAACACCTTGACCATCCCTCCCTCATTTGTATATAATCAGTTGCTTTATGAGTATTTAATCCCACCTAATATAATCTTTCCAAACCTTGCTCTCCCTCTCTCTCTCTAAATCCTACACATCACATGAAACCTGGTTCAAGGTTTATATCTTTCATGAAATCAGAACCAACTCCTACAGCTATGCCTGAGAAATACATATACTGTATGTATGAATTCTCATATAGCTGGAAGAAGACTATATCCTTGATTTTATAAAATTTTCCATTCTCTGACCACAGTTAAAGAAACACTAGATTGCCTACTAGCATCAGCTATTGTGCCTTGGAGCAGGACTACAGAGATATTTAGCACATATTTAGCATATGGTCACTTCTAAGAGAAGGTCATTGTAATAGTCCAGGGGCAGTGGAATGGTAACCTTCTGAGAAATGAGTTCTTTGTGTTTAGTCACACAGTCTTGTCTGACTCTTTGCCACCCTAGGGACTGTAGCCCGCCAGGCTCCTCTGCCCATGGGGATTCTCCAGGTAAGAATACTGGAGTGGGTAGCCCTTCTCTTCTTCAGGGGATCTTCCCAACCCAGGGATTGAACCCAGGTCTCCCACATTGCAGGCTGATTCTTTACCATCTGAGCCACTGGGGAAGCCCATGGGTTCTTTATGTGTCCCTTTTTCTTCCCTTCTACAGATTTCTGCCTTTGTTGCTTTTTTGATACAGGTAAATATCGAATGATAATGGTCTTAGTCCTCGATTTTCATAATCTTCTCTGAAGCTTAGAAGAGCTTCACAACTATCACAAAATATCAGAATGCTAATCAAATGCCACTCAGGAGACTGAATAAAGCTGATACCAAAAGAGGCTGCCTGAGAAGGTGTTGACTGACAATGAAGTCCATTCATCTCATTTTGATTTTGGAAGCCACTTCTGAATTCTCAGAGATTTCTGATAATGCTTGGCAACACTGCTTTTGGAAATAGCATTTACCTTTATGTTAATAGATTTTTCTGTAATTAACATTGATCAAAGCATTCAGGGGAATTTGGAAATTTTACCTTCCTGGCACAAGACCAATGCAATAGAGAAAAGGCATTTTGGTTGACAACTAAACCATAGTCCTAGAGATAGCACTCAAGAACCTAGGATTTTTGGCATTGAAAATAACAGTACATGAATATATTGCTGAGGGCAATTTCCATAAGTTGGTTTGAGTTGCCAAACCATGAAGGAGGGCCATAAAGTAGGCAAGTTATGCAGACCATTGAAAATTAAGTAGGCAAATATAGATTTAAAATTGCTTATGGAAATGTTTTTTTTTTAATCTGAGGACCTAATTTACCCACACAGAGAAACGCATTCAATTTTAAAATACACACTTGTATTAGTTATCTATTTTTGCTAGACAGTTACCACAAACTTAGAGGATTAAAACAATATGCATCTATTATCCCAAAGTTGCTATGGATCAGGAGTCTGGACACAACTTATCTGAATTTTCTGCAAGTCTGTAATCAAGGTATTAGCTACACTGCTTTCTCATCTGGAGGAATGACTGGGGAAAAATCCACTTCTTCCCCTCTCTGAAGAAGCTCACACAGGTTTTTGGCAGAACATATTTCCTTTTGGCAGGGTTGATGGCCCTAGTTTTATTTGCTGGCTGTCAGTTGGATGCTGTCCTCAGTTCCTAGAGAATGCTCATAGTGTCTTGTTATATGAGTTTTTCCCCAACATGGCCTCTTAATATGTCAAGGGTGCAAGGAGAAACTCCAGAACTAGCTGATTAATCCGAACGATTTAGTATTAACCCCTTTTACTGTGTTGATCATTTTGTTTTTCTGTCTGCTCCAATTTGGCTCTGGACAAATTCAGGGAAGAATTACGTTTGGCTCATTTTAAAGTTCCTCATTACAGTTGCTCAGTCATGTTCGACTCTGCAAACCCATGGACTGTGGCATGCCAGGCTTCCCTGTTCATTACCAACTCCCAGAGCTTGCTCAAACTTATGTCCGTCAAGTGGTGATGCCATCCAACCATCTTGTCCTTTGTTGTCCCCTTCTCCTCCTCCCTTCAATCTTTCCTAGCATCAGGGTCTTTTCAAATGAGCCGGCTCTTTGCATCAGGTGGCCCAAGTATCAGAGCATCAGCTTCAGCATCAGTCCTTTCAATTGAATATTCAGGGTTGATTTCCTTTAGGATTGACTGATTTGATCTCCTTGCAGTCCAAGGGACTCTCAAGAGTCTTCTCCAACACCACAGTTCAAAAGCATCAATTCTTTGGTGCTCAGCCTTCTTTATAGTCCAACTCTCACATCCATACATGACTACTGGAAAAACCATAGATTTGACTAGACAGACCTTGGTCAGCAAAGTAATGTCTCTGCTTTCTAACATGCTGTCCAGGTTTGTCATAGGTTTTCTTCTAAGGAGCAAGCAGTTTTTAATTTCATGGCTGCAGCCACCATTGGCAGTGATTTTGGAGCCCAAGAAAATAAAGTCTGTCACTACTTCCATTGTTTCTCCATCAATTTTCCATGAAGTGATGGGACTGAGTGCCATGATCTTACTTTTTTGAATGTTGAATTTTAAGCCAGGTTTTTGCTCTCCTCTTTCACTTTCATCAAGAGGCTCTTTAGTTCTTCTTTGCTTTTTGCTATAAAGCTGCAGTCATCTGCATATCTGAGGTTACTGATATTTCTCCTGGCAATCTGGATTCCAGCGTGTGCCTCATCCAGCCCAGCATTTTGCGTGATGTACTCTGCATTAAGTTAAACAAGCAGGGTGACAATATGCAGCCTTGATGTACTCCATTCCCAGTTTTGAACCAGTCCATTTTTCCCTGTCTGGTTCTATCTGTTGCGTCTTGACCTGCATACAGGTTCCTGGTATTAGCATTACACAGTGTCATTTGAATGAATGGATAAATGAACAAAATAGTCCTTGTTATTAAATATTTGATGTCAATTTTGGCTTCAAGATTTCATTTTTTCTTGAACACACATCCTTTATATATGAGTATTTGTAATTTTAGTAGTTATATTTTTCCACTTATTGGGTGTTTGAACTTCACCTATTCTTTTAGAAAAAATTTTTTAAAGTTTACAAACCTTAGATTTTTGAGATATAAGTTGCAAATATTTTCCCTTAATTTACCTGTCATTTGATTTTGCCTATTATGTCTGGGAATAATTTTTAAGTTAACAGGAAGATTCTGAAAGAGATGGGAATACCAGACCACCCAACCTGCCTCTTGAGAATTTGTATGCAGGTCAAGAAGCAACAGTTAGAACTGGACATGGAACAACAGACTGGTTCCAAATAGGAATAGGAGTACGTCAAGGCTATATATTGTCACCCTGCTTATTTAACTTACATGCAGAGTACATCATGAAAAACGCTGGGCTGGAAGAAGCACAAGCTGGAATCAAGATTGCCGGGAGAAATATCAATAACCTCAGATATGTGGATGACACCACCCTTATAGCAGAAAGTGAAGAACTAAAGAGCCTCTTGATGAAAGTGAAAGAGGAGAGTGAAAAAGTTGACCTAAAGCTCAACATTCAGAAAACGAAGATCATGGCATCTGGTCCCATCACTTCATGGCAAATAGATGGGGAAACAGTGTCAGACTTTATTTTTGGGGGCTCCAAAATCACTGCAGATGGTGACTGCAGCCATGAAATTAAAAGACGCTTACTCCTTGAAAGGAAAGTTATGACCAACCTAGATAGCATAGTCAAAAGCAGAGACACTACTTTCCCAACAAAGGTTCGTCTAGTCAAGGCTATGGTTTTTCCAGTGGTCATGTATGAATGTGAGAGTTGGACTGTGAAGAAAGCTGAGTGCCGAAGAATTGATGCTTTTGAACTGTGAGTCCCTTGAGAGTCCCTTGGACTGCAAGGAGATCCAACCAGTCCATACTAAAGGAGACCAGTCCTGGGTGTTCATTGGAAGGACTGATGCTGAAGCTGAAACTCCAAGACTTTGGCCACCTAATACGAAGAGTTGACTTACTGGAAAAGACTCTGATGCTGGGAGGGATTAGGGGCAGGAGGAGAAGGGGACGACAGAGGATGAGATGGCCGGATGGCATCATTGACTGATGGACGTGAGACTGAGTGAACTCCGGGAGTTGGTGATGGACAGGGAGGCCTGGCGTGCTGAGGTTCATGGGGTTGCAAAGAGTTGGACACGACTGAGCAACTGAACTGAACTGAACATTTTATGAAGGTATATATTTTCTTTTAATTATTTCCATGGGGTTATCTTCTCTGCTGATGCAGAAAATTAAATTGTTATGTTCCAAAGTGGAAGAGGGAAATTAATTCATTATTTGGTTAACCCTGATACCAAAATCAGAATAGACACATAAAATGTAGTGGTTTAAATAAAGATATCTCACAATGCCTTTCATACATGAAGTGCTAAATAAATATTAATCATGTCCCACTATTATTTTTACTCACATACAATGCCCATACCTACAAACACACACAAATATACAAACAAACTCACGCTTTCATATATTCTTAATTCAGAAACTGATTGTGTTTAGGGGTTTTCTCAAATTATCATACTTTGTTTTACAACATATATGGCTTAAAACAAAAGAAATTAATCATGTCTTACCATTCAAGTTGGATGGATCTTATGCATGATTCCTCTGCTGGGGTCACCTGGGCTGACATATATGTGCCTTCATTCAGTTGATTGATTACCAAGAGCTGGACGCTTCAAGAATGCTTCACTCATATGTCTGGTGATTGCAGCTAACTGATGTCTGACCCTTCTTTCCACACAGTCTCAGTGTTCCAAGAAGACAAGTGCAAAAGCCATAAGGCCTCTTGACGCTCACCTCAGAAGCTGTACAAAATCACTTCCACTAGTCAAAATGTATCACAAGGCCAAACCAAAGTCAAGGGCTGGGAAAAGAGACGGCTTCTTGCAAGATGCTACAAAGAACTCGAGGTCAATTTTAATCCACCAAATTGTTACAGCTGGATTTGAGACCAAGTCCCAAAGGGATTCTATTCAGTCATTTGAACAAGTATCAGAATATAAGAGGAGCTTAAGTACAGCCTTTAGCAAGCCCAGGGAATGCTTTAAAAAGAGAATATTCTCCTGCTCATTAATCATTATAAAATATTTAGTTGTGTTAAGTATACCCTACACATATGGGGAACACTTGGAAATCTTAGCTTTTACACCCCACCAACCTGAGTTCCTTTTAAACTTCTAACTTTATCTATAGATATCCATGTGCTCATATGCATAGAAATATATAAACATATGTATTATTTACATATAAGCATGCTGTTATTCACAAACTGTATATAAATGCATTTCCATAGTTAAAAATATTTTAAAGTTTCAATCCAACTCCTTTATTGTGATTACATAAGAGGGGAAAGTAATTTATATAAATACAGCCTGAAAGCCTTTCAAAAATCCCCTATAGCATTTTTTTTTTTACTTCTCCCATCATTTGTTGATATGATGTATATGATAAAGACCACACAGAACTTTTATCTATATATTTTTTAAAATCACAGAAAATAACAAAGGGAAAGGTTGGAAACTTTTTAAAAAGTGTCCCATTACGTATTTCAGTAGAGGGTAGATCAGTAAAAACTCAGAGTGCCTTTGGATAAAAGCAGCACAGATCTGTATGGAAAGGTTTTAAGATTTATGATTCATTTTTTGAAACTTTAGCATGTGCATTGCTAACTTTTTGTAGTTTTAATTGACCCTGATCCTGTATCTATCTTATTTCAACTCCTTGTATCCCTAAGTGTGGTCTCAAAATATTTTGATCTGCATATACTCTCCTTAAGAGACAAATAAGCAACCCTGTTAGACCAGAGATAATCATAAGTTACAATGAGATATAAAATGGTGTTAACAGAAGATTAACAAAGAACAGAAACTATTCTTTAGGATGCAAACCATAATTTAAAAAGAAAAAAACTCATAAAGAAAGAATCTTGAAGAATAATGGGATGAACAAATCAAGTCTTGAGTTGTATATATCGCTGTATCACAGATGGCTATGTAAATTTCTCCAGTTTTTAGTACAACCATTAGCAAATTATGGTCTGCCCCCCAAGTCCAGCTTACCCTCTGCTTTTGTAAAGTTTTATTGGAACACATTCATTTGTTCATGTTTTCTTCTGTCCAAAGTTGCTGCTGTTTTATTTCTAACTTTAGGGGCTCCCTGGTGGCTCAGATGATAGAGAATATGCCTGCAATGCAGGAGACCTGGGTTCCATACCAGGATTCCAGACCTGGGTCGGGAAGATCCCATAGAGAAGAGAATGGCTACCCACTCCAATATTCTTGCCTGGAGAATTCCATGGACAAAGGAACCTGGTGGGCAACAGTCCAGGGGATCACAAAGAGTCAGACACAGCTGAGTGATTAACACTTTCAAATGAACTTTGCTGCTTTTGATATACAATAGCAAAATTGAATATTCCTGACAGAGATCATGTAGCCAGCACAATCTCAACAATTTACCATCTTCTCTGTATGGAAACATTCAATGATCTCTACTGTAGGGCACTGGATTTCTTCTGGCTAGGTGAATGAGAACCAAAATCTGCAAACAAAATCAGGAGACATTTTTGGTTTACAAGGAAGAGTATTTTTATCAGATCATTGTCAGAAGTTTGGGGTTTGAATTTTGGCTGGCTGTTAGCTGAGCAACTCTAGACAAGCTATTTAACCTTGGATTCTTCTGTTCCCAAAGTCTCTACTACCTTATCTCTAACCTTAAAATGAACACAGATAAACATCCTGGAACAACTTTCTGAACTGTTAAAAGGTAGTGCATATGTGAATTACTAACACTTATAGTGATCATTTAATCCTGTTGACCAATATATTTTTTCTTTCTTCAGACTTTCACAAGCTTTATAAAGTCTCAGTTCCCTGTCTTCCTAGGGCAAGATATGGTTGGTTGCAGAGCTTGTTTTTGCCAATGAAATAAGAGTCAAATCATCAGTGTCACTTTGAAGGAAAAGTCATTTGGTAGGCTCTTGGAACCTATTAACTAAAAACAAAGAAAGTCCAAATTAGTGTTAACTTTAGCTGGTAATAATATATAAATATTGGTTCATTAGTTGTGGCAAGTGGATGGCACTCACATGTGATCAGGGAAAACAAGGTGTGGGCTTTATGTAACCTCTGTCCTATTTTTTCAACTTTCCGGCAAATACAAAACTATTCTCAAATAAAAAGTGTTTTGAAAAGATTATCTTGACAAGAATTCCTAGGGACTCACACATTTTCTCGTTAATCAGGGTTTTTAGGGTCATGTCAAGGTTGAGAATAAAATATTTCCTTTGTCGTTCACTTTATTAATTCATGCATGAGTGAGTGCTAAGTGGCTTCAGTCATGTCCAACTGTTTGCAACCCTACGGACTGTAGCCTTCTGGGCTCTTCTGTCCATGGGCAGTTTCTAAGCAAGAATGCTGAAGTGGGTTGCCATTTCCTCCTCCAGGGGATCTTCCTGATCCAGGGATTGAACCAGTGTTTCCTGTGACTTCTGTATTGCAGGTGGATTCTTTACCACTGAGCCACCAGGGAAACCCTTATTAATTCATGCAAATGTATTAATTTGTTCAAATTAATGAATATTATTAAATAGCTGTCTTACAACAGACCACATACCAAATATTGTGCCAGGCACAGGAGATACATTGATTACCTGATTATAGGGTTTTGCCAAATTATATCTTTTCTCTTTACTTGGAAAAAAAAATAATCCTTAGGTCATTTTGAGTTGTATTTGTTTTTATTCCACCATCATTCCTATAAAATATTTAGAGAGGATAGTCCTCAGTTTTTAAAAGACATACGAATTGAGTTCAGGACTCTGTGTAACAGGACTAGCTCTTAGATTTTCTTTCTGCCAGAAGGAATGGATATAAACGTCAACTGGCCATCCTGGCTCAAAAGTAGAACAGAGAGGTCATTGTTAAGAGATGAAGATGTAATGCAGAAACCAAGAGAGCAGAACAGTGCGGCAGACACAAGTCAAAGCAATTCCCTGGTGATAAGTAATTGGCACCAGACATGCTGCTGAATGTATTGAAGACAGAACAAAACTTCTTAAATTTAGTGAATTTTAAACAAAGGCCCCAGAGTAGTTAAAGACAGAGAATGAGGACTGAACTTCAAGTGGTTGCAAACTAAGGGATTAAGTAGTCTCTGCAATCCCCTGATGGGTGCTCTAATACAGAAAAATAGCTCTGGCAATGCAAAAATAACTGAGGCAGGAAGAAATGGTGCAGAATGTGCAAAGTAGAAGATAAATGGGTTACAGTTCTTAGTGCTGAGCAATTTGAAATTGTTACTACTACATATCATTTATATTTTGTGAACACACACACACAGATTAACCCTATGGCAGACTCTATAAAAATCTCCATTCATAGTGCAAAGTTCAGTCAATCTAAAGTTTAGGGGAAAAAAACTCCACATGAAACATACTGTATATATACAGGCTAGTTGAAATAAATCTGACAGTTTCTTTTAAAGCTGTAATTTAAGTTTTATCCAGATAACATGGGCTTGCCTGGTGGCTCAGATGATAAAGAATCTGCATGTAATGTGGAATACCTGGGTTCAATCCCTGGGTTGGGAAGATTCCCTGGAGGAGAGCATGGCAACCCACTGCAGTATTCTTGCCTGGAGAATTCCCATGGACAGAGGAGCCTGGTGGGCTACAGTCCATGGGGTCACAAAGGGTCTGACATGACTGAGTGACTAAGCACAGCAGCACACAGCAGAGATAACATGCTCTGTGGTTTTGTATGCATTCTCATCATAGCACTAAGAGTTTGGAATTAGGAATCCTCATTTACAAATGAAGATTCTAGTTCACATAAGTAAATTAAACCACCAAATGTCGCTACTGTTTAGTTACTAAGTCGTGAATAACTCTTTTGAGACTGCATGGACTGTAGCCTGCCAGGCTTCTCTGTCCATGAGATTTCCCAGGCAAGAATATTGGAGTGGGTCACCATTTCCTTCTCCAAAACTACTAGATGTTAGGTAGCAAATTAGCACTGGATCCAGATTCAAACCCATCTTCCTAACAAGTACTTTCAAAATTCTGATGATCAGAGTAGGCAAAATTAATTTTGATCCCCTTGTCTCTTATCTGCATTAGCCAGAATTTGATCTGGGTGGTAGACTGAATAATACATATAATTCTCACTAGTGAAACTGATCATGGTGAGCTGGTTGGAAACAGAAGAGGGGGGAGTCTGATTATTTACTATAGTTTTTCATGAAACACTAAGGTCTTTAACCTGGAATGCGTGGAGTGGGGCTGAGTGGGATAATGGAATGGTTGGGCCAAAAAAAGAATTTTCATGAGAGATAGCAACTCCTTTGAGAGATATATCTTCCTTGAGAGACAGCAGGATTGAGTTAGCAGAGAGATGTTTGCATCATCCAACAGGATATATATATGTCTTATCTTCCCAATCTATAACTTGTGTTGGCCTTTCTCTTCCGCAGCTTACTGATTTGGGGAGAATTTTTATATTGAAACATATCAAAAATTAAAAAGCATATGGGACTCATTTAAATGGTTAAATAATAATAATAAGACAAACACCAGTGCAGCCAATACCAAACCAACAGTTTTGCCATCCTTAAGCTATCTTTACTCATTTCTTTTCCTCCCTACAAGTGGTAACTCTAATCATGAATTTTATCTCTACCATTTCCTGGCTTTTTTCTGTAGTTTTACCACCTACTTATGTGTCTGTATTTAATAAATTGCTTAGTTTTGGTTGGTTTTGACCCTTTATATAAATATGATGATCATATACTCTTATTTTAGGCTTCCCAAGTGGCTCAGATGGTAAAAAATCCACCTGCAATGTAGGAGACCTGGGTTCGATCCCTGGGTAGAGAAGAGAAGGAAAATGATCCTGGAGAAGGAAATGACAACCCACTTCAGTAACCTTGCTTGGAGAATTCCATGGAAAGAGGAACCTGGCAGGCTACAGTCTATGGGTTCGCAAAGAGTTGGATGTGACTAAGCGACCAACACATATACACACATACATACTCTTGTTTTAGCCATCATAAGTTTGGGAGTCATTCCTGTTAATATGGATGAATTTTTGTTTCCTGGCAATTACTATTTTATTACATGAATGCTTCAGTTTATTTACTCATTTAGCTGAGCTGAAGATTTAGGGTTTTCCCCAATATTTTACTAATACTGATGTTGTTACTGTGAATATTCTGGTGTCTGGCTCATGTGATCTAGAGCACAGATGCAAGTTTACCCAGGAAATGTCCCAAAGAGAGGAGACGCTGTGGAGCATGGCATTAACCTGTTCAAATTTACTAGGTAATTCCACTTTTCTCCCAAAATAGTTCTATCAATTTATGCCCCACTGGGTAATAGTTCTCCATTGTTCCAAATCCTCATCAATATTTTCTATAATCCAGTTGCATACATAGTTTCACCAAACTGTGAAAAAAAAGTGAATGTGTTAGTTGCTCAGTCATGTCCAACTCTATGCAACCCTGTGCACTGTAGCCTGCCAGGCTCCTCTATGCATGGGA
Organism: Bos indicus; assembly: GCF_029378745.1. Taxonomy (NCBI): domain Eukaryota; kingdom Metazoa; phylum Chordata; class Mammalia; order Artiodactyla; family Bovidae; genus Bos; species Bos indicus. The sequence goes on along the minus strand of NC_091773.1, from coordinate 18,050,429 downwards.
TTTCCCAGACAAGAATGCTGGAATGGGTGCCATTTCCTTCTCCAGAGGATCTTTCCCACTCAGGGATCAAACCTGGGTCTCCTGCAGGCAGATTCTTTACTATCTGAGCCACCAAAATTGGTTTATGTGAAATACTGGCTTAGTGGCTTAAATTTTGATTTCTCTGATAGTACAGTTAAACAGTACTCTATATATTTATGGTCATTTGTGTTTCTACTTCTAAGGACTGTCCATTTGTGTCTTTTCTCATTTTATTTTCATTTCTTTCTTCCTCATAAATAGGAATTCTTTGTGTATTCTGAACAGGAGCTTTTTGTCAACTGGATGTGGCTTTATCACTCTCTTTGTGGTATCTTTTGATGATTAAGAGTTTGCACTTTTAATTTTAATGTGGTTAAATTTATCAAGTTTTCCCCTTATGTTTTATATTTTTATGTCCATTATAATTTCTCTAAATAGCCCTTTCGGAAGGTTGTGTCTGGTTTGTAAAACTATGTTCCTCTGTTGTGTAGATAATATTTATAATCACTGAAGCCTACTTAAACTCAGTCTTCAAATTTTCCTTTGAGTTTAATCCTTCTCAAAACTTTTTCTGACCTTCTGTTTCCCACTTTCTTGTCTGAACCTTCTCTGTGAGATATTACCATAACTAATTGAAAATTATTTCTAATACCCCTAGAGGCTGAATTAAGAATTACTTCATACGGGTTTAAATATCAGCTTCTTTCCACAAAGTTTCCTTCACATCCGGTCTACTCCCTGAATTGTCAGGGTTCTCCTTTATTCTGAAATCATAGCAATCACAGGCTCTGTGCATTTCTTCATCTGGTCTGCAGAGAAATATTTTATTATTTTAAAAAAAAGAGTGAAAGAAGGTTTTCTTTCTAATCCCATATAGAAAAACATTTCCTTTTGTAGCCAGATGTACATCAAGATGCAATCATTTGCTCTGATTTTTAATCACACTTGAATGAATTGTTTACCTTAAAAATGGTACAATTAAAGATATTTTCAGGTTTCTGTTAAGCCACGTAATGTGGCTCTCAGTCCAGGCTTGCTCCTAACCACAAAATTTTCCACCAAACAGTAGATGAACAGAAATGTCTGCAATCCTAATAAAAGATACAGATAATCTTCACCATAGTTTTTCCTTGTAATGAAGTGAAGGAGCAATATTCTGGAGAAAACTTTGGGTTGCAATTTAGAAGATATAGTCAGTTGACCTTCAGTATCCATGGAGGATTAGTTCCAGGACTCCTCTGGATATCAAAATTCACAGATGTTCAAGTTTCTTATATGAAAACTGATAACTACGTGGAGTGGTTAAATCTGGACATGAGAGCCACGGATACTGAAGGTCAACTGTCTCCTACACTTAGTTCTCATGTTAGAATCACTCTCTGTGCCTCAGACTCCTCCTCTATCAAATGAAAGTACTGAACCAACATTTTTAAAGTCTTTCGTTGTTATTGTTTCAATATGTATTTATTGTTTTAACTCTGTTTCTGGAAGACCCCCACATTTTCAAATGGTCAGTCAGTATATGTCCTTCTTATTAGGCAAGCAGTTTTATTAGTGGAGGAGGAGCTGTTAAAGCCCTTCAAACTCCTGGTATTTGGGGATACGGTTGGAGGCATTTCACCAGGTTGACTAAATATAACCAGGCATAGTATCTTACTCCAGACCCTGACCTCATTTACTGCTGTGGAAGAAAACAAACTTAATTCTGTCCAGCTGTTTTTTCCAGCCATATTTTCATTGTCAGTGAGCTCAGACAAAACTTACAATATTACTTTCAATATAAGTTGGCCTTGACAATATATTGGTGTACCTAATTTCTGATTCACTTCCAAGGAAGAAAGCATTATGATTAAAACATGCTTGAATTTATTTTTTATTTTTTACTAAATCTTTTACTTTTCTTTTTTCATCTCCTCCACACAAATATATAAAACAAATTTTCAAGTATAAGATAAAAATAATTCTAAAATTCATTTTTATATGTAGAAAGTATAAGGTAAATTAACATACAAATGCTTTCAATGGGATAAGAACTTAGCCTCTCTAGTCATTCATCTAAAAATTTTTATTGAAAATTAATCTATGAAGATTGTATCAGGCTAACTCTTGTCCTGGGATCTTCCCAGGTGGCTCTAGTGGTAAAGAATCTACCTGCCAGTGCAGGAGATAAAAGACTCTGATTCCAACCCTGGGTCAGGAAGATCCTCTGGAATAGGAAATGGCAACCCACTCCAGTATTCTTGCCTGGAAACTTCCATGGACAGAGGAGCTACAGTCCATGGGGTCACAGACAGTCAGACATGACCGAGCACACACACACTTTTGTCCCAGCTATCATAAAATTTCTAAAGAGAGGAAAGACAACATAATAGCTTCAGTAAGCATTATTGCTAAGTCTAAAACTATCTAAGAAATAGAACCATTTTTAGAGCTTAATATTTGTTTCTAAGTCCCATTCTGCTGGAAGAAAAGGGCATCAGTTCTTCCCAGGTGGAACTCTAGCGTTATGCCACTGACCTTGGGTTATTGTGGGGACACCACTATAACACCACTATCGGCCTTGGTCTAGGTAGCCTTAGGCTTACTAATGTTTGAAATTTTGTAGTATTTTCTTGTTGTTTCTGGAGCAGAGGAACATTTTGGTAGATTTTCCATTTGCCTGGTTACTCTGTACAAACATTTCACTCACTGAGTCTTTTTTGTTCCCCTGGCTGAGTTGCCAGTGCTCTGATATCTCTTCATCTTGCTACTCACTTGCCCAACAAAGGGCCAGGGTGGTAGGTCCAGTGGCTGGTATTTCTTTCTAGTCTTGGATAAATTTTTCTCAGTTCCTCTTTCCAGCCAAGACATCTCTTCTCTAAAGAGATCACATTTAAAATTAAAGGAAGAAAAGGACCAAGTCATTCAGAGATTGACTGAGCAGATGCAGCATGGCCTGGCTATGTTTGGAGAATTAATATATATAAAATGTATATTCTCAATATATTCCTTCAATTATTTCTTTCAACAGTCCCATGATACAAGCATTTATGATTTTACCGATAAAAATTAAAATTCATTTTGTTAAGGAATGCCAAAATTCTCAGCAAATGTATACAGATACAATGATCTTAATTATGTAAAATCATAAAATTAAAAATACATGTGAAATAGGATACAGTGGGGTACCTGACCTTGAAGGAGAGGAAGAAAATCCCTGAGAAATAGTTGAGTTTTGAAGCACTGAAGCAGCAGCCAAATGGAAAGTTGAAAGAAAAGCTTCAGGTTAAGAGGATACTGTGTGTGAAAACTCTTAGATGACACATAAGTGAAATGCTCAATGAACCAAATGAAGACTAGAGTTATACTATCAAGCACAAAGGTGAGCAGACCACAAAGTGAGCCAGAAGAATAGGGCAGCAGAGATGCTGCCTAGCCTTGAGAACAGGGATAATTTCATGGTTACCTTGGTATCTGATTCTAAGTTCACCATAAAGCCAACAAACAAAAAACTAGAGGGAGAAAACGAAGGAAAGCTATATTAGTTTCTTATTGCTGTTGTGTTGAATTCTCACAAATTTAGTGGCTTAAACAACACTAATTTATCTTCCAGTTTTTGAGGTCAGAAGTCCAAAATTATGTCTGTATGGAATTAAAGTCAACAGGACTGCATTCCTTTTGGAGGCTCTAGGAAAGAATCCATTCTTTGCCTTTGCCTGCCTCTAGAGTCTGCCTGCTTGCCTTGATCCATGGCCTCCTGCCAACAATGACATCACTCTGACCTAAGATTTCACTGCCATGTCATTTCCTTCTCTGACTGGAGCCTCCTTTTATGAGGGCCCATGTGATTGCATTTGTTTCACTCAGCTAATCCAGAATAATCTCTTCATCCCAAGATCCTTAACATAATCACATCTGCAAAATCTCTTTTACCATGTAAGGTAACATTCACAGGTCCAAGATTATCACATAGACATCTTTGGGGGACTATTAAAATGCCTACCACAAAGCCTAAATAATTATAAAGATTTTATAAAGAAGACTATTTATAAAATCAAATGTATTAATTGCATTGGTATAATATTAAATACTAAACAAATGGACTAGAATTTAATATTATACCAATGCAATTAATGTATTTCACCCTTTCAAATTGTGGTGCTGGAGAATACTCTTGAGATTCCTGCAAGGAGATCCAACCAGTCAATCCTAAAGGAAACCAGTCCTGAATATTCATTGGAAGGACTGATGCTGAAGCTGAAACTCCAATACTTTGGCCACCTGATGGGAAGAACTGACTCATTTGTAAACACCCTGATGCTGGGAAAGATCAAAAGCAGGAGGAGAAGGGGATGACAGAGGATGAGATGGTTGGATGGCATCACCAACTCGATGGACATGAGTTTGAGCAAACTCCAGGACATAGAGGAAGGGCAGGGAAGCCTGGCATGCTGCGGTCCATGGAGTTGCAAAGAGTCGGGCATGATTTAGCAACTGAACAACAATGTTAAATGCTAAGCAAATGGGCTGCCAGAACACCTATTCAGTGGTTAAAAAAAAAAAAAAAAGTGGAACAGAAGAGATAACAAAGAATGGTTACCTAATGATTCATTAAAATTAGAGGATATAGCCAAAGTGAAAATGGGTTAAGTTATTGAGGGCTGATTAAGGACTTTTATTTTTTTCTCCTATAAACAAAACTATTTGGAGGGATAGGCTAGTATCAGATGGGAAATATTTACTTCCTTATTAAAGAATCAAGGTAGAAGGGTGATAATTGGTTTAACAGATGTGTTGGATCTCTTCTCTGCCCCTGCAAATCTACCTTCTCCCTCTTCCCACTCTGATCTCTGTTCCAGGAATCTGACTTTCATAGATTACATCAAAGAATGCCCTTGTCCCTTGACTTCTGGTTGGGCTCATCCAACACAGAGCCTCAGAAAGAAAGATAATGGTTTACTTCAGTAGTTTTCAAAACCAGCTTCCATTAAAATTGTACAGTGACCCATCCCTTTTCACATTGCTATTATTTTTTTTATAAGATTGTATATTAGAATTCAACACAGGTATAAAAAAGCATGTAAGAAATAAATGTTGAATTTTCACACTGTGTACATTCCTAGAATAAGAAACATACCACGACCAATAACCCATGCTCCCTCCCTCTCACTGTCTCCCTAATATCTATCACACACATATAACTGCTATACTGAATTCTAATACTATATTTTATTTTTGCCAGTTTAACTTTTTATAAATGAGATCATAAAATATTGTAAGTTATATTTGATGTGTTCAGTCAACATCTGTCTATATATTCTTTGATTTTCAAATATTTGGGGATTTTCTAGTTATCTTTTGGTTATGGATTTTTAGTTTAACTCCACAAAAATCAGGAAATATGTCCAAGAAAGAGAACACTCTATTTATTCAAATTCTTCCTTTCCTATCTGACAAAGCCTGCAATTGAGAAATCAGTCACCCTTTCTTTGGCTTGTAGTGTTTGATTGAGTTCTGAAGCTGAATCCAGCCTCTGTTCCCTGACATTGAATTAAATCTTGGAGACAGAGTTTTGGATGAAGTAGAAAGGAATAACTTTATCCAATTTGCCAGGCAAAAGGGGCCACAGTGGGCTAAAGCCCTCAAAATTATGTGTTCCAACCTGGAAGGGTTAGGAGTTTTATAGTAATGGTTCAAGGAGGGCATGATCAGCTTATGGACATTCTTCTGATTGGTTGGTGGTGAGGTTAAGTGGGAGTCAGCGTCATCAACCTTCTGGTTCCAACATGACTAGGGTCTACATGCTTTTAGGAAACATTCAGTTAACATCTCCTATCCGATGGACGCTTCAGTATCTGCAAAACTGCTCAGAGAGATTGTTATGTATACTTTGGCCACCTGACGCAAAGAACCAACTCTTTGGAAAAGACCCTGATGCTGACAAAGACTGAAGACAGCAGACAAGGGGATGACAGAGGATGAGGTGGTTGGATGGCATCACTGACTCTATGGACATGAATTTGAGCCAACTCCAGGAGATGGTGAAGGACAGGGAAGCCTAGCGTGCTGCAATCCATGGGGTAGCAAAGAGTCGGACATGACTTAGTTACTTAGTGAACAACAGCATATCCCCTGAGGAGGAACTGGGACCCTGACCCAAAGCTGCACTATTGTTTCTTGACTATGCTTCCTTTGTCTCTGCAGCCCCTCCCTTCCCTAATTAGCAACTGTTTGAACCTGTATTTTAGAACTCAGGGAAGATCTAGGAGGCCAAACGAAGCCTATGTCCTGTAATGAAGAAATGGGGGACACAGAAAGGCTTTTGTGCTCAGGAGCCACACAGAGTCCTACTGTTTCAGTACTGTGACTTGTTTAGGCATTAGGAGAGAAAATCATCTTTCTATATTCAATGGCCACTACTGTTCCAAGCCTGGCCCATGTAATCCACAATCCTCTACATTGTACCTGTAGACAAGCTGCATGGAGCTGGAAGGTGCAATGGCAGCCTCATGTGAACCTGTGCCTCAGTGGAGCACAAATTCCCCTCTTCATCAAGAAACACAGATGGCACCTTCAGCTTTGGGAGTCTGTGAATGTCGTGAAAGCACAAAGTCCTTGAGGTGCATCTATCTACCTTCCAAAGGCAGAAAAATGAAGTCTAACTATAAAGCCAGATTAACTCTGTCCATTTAAAAATATATCCCTCAATGTACAGTAAGATATCTACTCAAATAATATATCCATCACTCTAGGTAAGTTGTAGGTCTTTTCATGGAATTATCTGAGCCTTTAAGCAATGTTTCTTTTAAGTCTTGTAACAGGAAAATCATCCTTTAAAAGTGAGTGTTGGTTTTGGAAATAGATTTGAAGTGTCTCAGTATAAAGATTAAGGAATGACCTGGGTAGTATTATTTTGGGTCAAAAATAAGGTGACATTGCAAACTAAGAAGACTGGCTTGTGTAGATGATAACTATTTTAATTTAGGCGGCTATAACAAAAATGATGGAGACTGGGGTTTTCAGGCTATAGAAATTTCTCCCAGTGCTGAAGGCTAGGAGGTCCAAGATCAAGGCACCAGCCCATTCTATTCCTGGTGAGGGCCCTCTTCTTGGTTCGCCAAAGGACTCCTTCTTTCTGTGTCCTCATGTGGCAAAGAAAGCATCTTTCCTATGGCTCTTCTTCTGGCATCACTTACCTCATTCTTGAGAACTCCATCCTCATTACCTCCCAAATGCTCACCTCCAAATTCCCCCACAGTGGGGGTGAGGGCTTAAACATACAGATCTGTGGGTGGATCAAAATTTAGTCCATAAAAATAACTGACTGAAGGTAGTCCAGGAAAGAGCAGTTCAGCTGTGTTTAAATAAATGACATAATACTCTTGCCCAAATATGGTCTTTTCCTAGTCTTCACTGTTTTAATACATAGCTCAAAATTATTTATTGACAAGTCATAAATAATTATTTATGCCTTTGGTTGCTGTTATGTTTTCAACCTTAATATATGTCCTCTATGGGGAATGACCCCTTATTTCTCATGTTCCCTGATACTACACAATAGGTATTAATAATTTTTCATTGAATAGAAAAGTAAATATGGTATTTTGGATTCATGAAAGTGAAAGTGTTAGTCATGTAATCGTGTCAGATTCTTTGTAGTCTACCCCATGGACTGTAGCCCAACAGGAAGTTCCATTGTCCATGGAATTCTCCAGGCAAGGATACGGGAGTGGGTAGCCATTCCCTTCTCCAAGGGATCTTCCCAACCCAGAGATTGAACCTGTGTCTCCTACATTGCACATGGACTCTTTACCATATGAGCCATGAGTGCCAAGTATTTCTTTCTTTTCTATCTTCTCTGTGGCACCATGGGTGTCAGAGGAGTCTTGATGGATGCAGCACCAACTCTTTTTTTAAGAAACTTCTCTGAACCCATTGCTATGGCTATGTCCCTACTTCTAATCGTCTCTATTTAGAGGGAGAGAATAGCACCTTTATTAAAGCTTCAGGGAGTTTTCAACTGATATCAGTATTGAGATGTGAAGAATTGATTGAAATGAAGAGTTTTCAGCTCTTAGACACAAGGCAACTATTCTAGTTTGGAAAACTCAACAGTGGCCACAGGACTGGAAAAGGTCCGTTTTCATTCCAATCCCAAAGAAAGGCAATGCCAAAGAATGCTCAAACTACCGCACAATTGCACGCATCTCACACGCTAGTAAAGTATTGCTCAAAATTCTCCAAGCCAGGCTTCAGCAATGCATGAACCGTGAACTTCTGGGTGTTCAAGCTGATTTTAGAAAAGGCAGAGGAACCAGAGATCAAATGGCCAACATCCGCTGGATCATTGAAAAAGCAAGAGAGTTCCAGAAAAAACATCTATTTCTGCTTTATTGACTATGCCAAAGCCTTTGACTGTGTGGATCACAATAAACTGTGGAAAATTCTGAAAGAGATGGGAATACCAGACCACCTGACCTGCCTCTTGAGAAACCTATATGCAGGTCAGGAAGCAACAGTTAGAACTGGACATGGAACAACAGACTGGTTCCAAATAGGAAAAGGAGTACATCCAGGCTGTATATTGTCACCCTGCTTATTTAACTTATATGCAGAGTACATCATGAGAAACACTGGGTTGGAAGAAGCACAAGCTGGAATCAAGATTGCCAGGAGAAATATCAATAACCTCAGATATGCAGATGACACCACCCTTATGGCAGAAAGTGAAGAGGAACTCAAAAGCCTCTTGATGAAAGTGAAAGAGCAGAGTGAAAAAGTTGGCTTAAAGCTCAACATTCAGAAAACGAAGATCATGGCATCCGGTCCCATCACTTCATGGGAACTAGATGGGGAAACAGTGGAAACAGTGTCAGATTTTATTTTGGGGGGCTCCAAAATCACTGCAGATGGTGACTTCAGCCATGAAATTAAAAGACGCTTACTCCTTGGAAGAAAAGTTATAACCAACCTAGATAGCATATTGAAAAGCAGAGATATTACTTTGCCAACAAAGGCCTGTCTAGCCAAGGCTATGGTTTTTCCTGTGGTCATGTATGGATGTGAGAGTTGGACTGTGAAGAAAGCTGAGTGCCTAAGAATGGATGATTTTGGACTGTGGTGTTGGAGAAGACTCTTGAGAGTCCCTTGGACTGCAAGGAGATCCAACCAGTCCATTGTGAAGGAGATCAGCCCTGGGATTTCTTTGGAAGGAATGATGCTAAAGCTGAAACTCCAGTACTTTGGCCTCTTCATGTGAAGAGTCGACTCATTGGAAAAGACTCTGATGCTGGGAGGGGTTGGGAGCAGGAGGAGAAGGGGACAACAGAGGATAAGATGGCTGGATGGCATCACTGACTCAATGGACATGAGTCTCAATGAACTCCGGGAGTTGGTGATGGACAGGGAAGCCTGGTGTGCTGCGATTCATGGGTTTGCAAAGAGTCAGACACGACTGAGCAACTGAACTGAACTGAACTGATGACTATGTAACAAGGCACCAAAGAACTCAGTGTATTTAAGGAACAATGACTATCTTTCCTGGTTCTAAAGGTTAGGAGGCTCAGCTGCACATTTCTCATTTGGTATTTTTCATGCAGTTCCAAGGAAGTTGCAAGTGGAGTTGTGGTCATGCAGAAACTTCTTCACACACATCTGCTGCCTGAGCAGGGATGCTACCACAGCTCGGGCATGCAGCATCTCTCTATACTTATGGATTCTCCACATTTCTAGCATGGTGGTCTCAGGGCTCCAAGAAAGAATGTTGCAAGGCAATGAAGTTGCCAACTTTTAAGGAGTTGGCCTAGAAACTGGCCTAATGCCATGTTTACAGTATTCTATTGGTCATAACAGTCACAGACCTTCCCCAGATTCAAAATGCGAAGACTGTCATTACAGTTGGATTCCCATTGGTTCCCAGGGCAATCTGCAAATGAATGGTTACTCATTGTGTGGAGCACACATTCAGGGAAGGGCAAAAGCTGACAATTAGCACCTGATGAGGTTAAGTATTTGGTAATACCACCTAAGAAATCAATGAAATCTTGGTAGATAAATTCCCAGAACTTGGAGGAATTATATTTGAAACTGAATTGCAAAAACAAAAGCATGTAAAACAGAAATCTATCTGTTGAACCTTAATCTAAAACCTGACATCTAGAGTCTATTAGCTTTTAATAAGTTTAATTTTCAGAAATCTAATCTTGGCTGATATATGGTGGAAGAAATAAAATATAGTGCTTGATTTGAAGAGGTCACTTATCAAATACTCCCCAGGAAAAAACCAGCATTCCTGAGTTATATTCATCCAGCACTCTTTTCTCTTCTCAAGGTAATTTGAAAAGATTTTGCAATTGAGAGCTGAGAAAAATCTGCTCTCTGGTATAGTCACAACAGATAATTTATTGATTGTAAATGTTATTTTATAACAGCTTGCAAAGAAAATATTGATGTATCTCAATATATTGACTGCATTTCCTTGTGAAGTTACCTTTGAAAACTGTATAAGGAGACTTACAGTGACAACCAAACAGATATGGTACATATGGGAAGGCTGAAGAATAGTTAAAATGCTGACCCAAAGTGGCCAATCTCTCCAATAGACACAAAAAATGTGAGGTTATGAAATAAGTTATGGAAGGAGAGATCATATGAGTTATTGGCAGCAATAGACACAATTTATTCATTGGCAATTACAGCTGGAAAGTTCTAGCTCCTTCCTGCCAAGCAGCTCATATAATATAAGAATTCAGTTTAGCACCTGTGAGTTAACAGTATTACTAAGAAGGAGATAATTTGCAGTAAACCTTGACATTGGCCCTGGAAATCTCTCTAGCGCCAGTCATCTAATTCAGATGTTAATGTGTTTCTGAATCATTTGAGGATCTGGGTAAAATGTAGACTTTTACTGTAGTAGATCTAGACTAAGTGATGAGATTCTTCATTTCTAACAAGCTCCCAGGTGATGCTGGCATGCCCAGTCTATGGACCACACTTTGAGTAGTGGGACTCCATCAACATATCATTTTAGTGAACTGTCACAATTGTGAGTAAAGTTGAGCCTGAAGTAATATTTTACGACTCCAAAAGTCTTATGAACCGAGACAGCAAGTCTCACTATGGAGATGAAATAAATCACAGATCAAGTTTAGAGTTCTAAAGCTGATAGGGATTTCTTACAAACTGTTTCATAGATTAAGTGAAATGGAGAAAGATGATCCAGCTAATCAGCAACGAGTCACGCTGTGCAATGTATTTGTGTTCTAGACAGCCACTAGTGATCCAAGATGGCTAAATACTTTAAGAAGGGATTATCAAATTGTCAAGAAGGACAAAAGGACTGATGACATCCATGAGTTTTCCATTAGAGCTGATCATAAGTGTAGTAATAAAAGTGTAGAATCATTACAGTGATATATTTAGAACATTATGTCATATTTCACTCTGATTTTAGGAGCTCACTGTGTCATTTTTATGATAAGGATCTCATTTAAGAAAAAAGATATCAGATACCCACTTTCTTGTCTTGGCAAGCCACCCATACTGCTATTAGAGAAGAAAATTTAGCGTGAGATAACAAGTCTCCACCTAACCATGCATATCTGTCAGATTCTTTCTCATACACACCCTTTGTGGTGGGTTGAACACAGCATAGCCTCAAGCTGTCACTCTGCCCCTTAATTAGATGGGAAAATTGACTTGCACATAAAAGGTCGTACAGGATCTCACATTGAGATGTGTGTAGGCTGGTGTAAGTGTGTGTGACTGTATGTCTATGTATCTACGTATTTATCTATATTTTCTTATATCTAAATCTAGATGATATATAGAACCTTTTTTAATTTTTTCTTTTGAAGTTTTATTTTGTATTGGGCTATAGCCAATTAACAATGTTGGGTGAACAGCGAAGGGACTCAGCCATACATATACATGTATCCGTTCTCCCCTCAAACCCCACTTCCATCCAGGCTGCCACATAACACTGAGCAGAGTTCCATGTGCTATACAGTAGAACCTTTTTGGTCATCCATTGCAAACATAGCAGTGTGTTCATGACCTAACTCCCTAACCATCTCTTCCCATCAGCAACCATAAGTTCGTCTTCTAAGTCTGTGAGTCTCTGTTTTGTAAGCAAGTTATAGAACTCTTTTAAAAAGAGGACTCTGGAATCTGAAGTAGATCACAGTAAATCAAGAGATGTGACAAAGAGACTTTACAGGATTGGCTTAGGGAAAAAGGATTTTTTTTTGTTTTTTGAGGAATTTTATAGAAAAGTCAATTATTTGATTGAGTCTATTTTTTCACAGAGAAGGGCTGGGGAAATAAACCCCTAACTACTAAGTCTATCCAGAATGGTCCTAAGTTGTGGTTACATGAAAAGAATCTGATCTCAGGACTGTGATTTCAAAGTGCAGGAAGAGGAACTTGCTTCCAGATACTTCCTCTCCTATTGTGAATGCTAATCTTTCATCTCACATTAAGAAACAAATTGCAAATGTCAACACCCTGTTGATACTTCAAGGATTCAATTTAACTTAGTATTTCCAAATCTATTAAAGCAGTACAATGTGTCCATTATTGTACTACCTACTATGGAATCAGAGTAACTAATGCATGTGCTTAACCTGGGTTCCCTAATAGTAAAGCTCAGGGAAAAAGGATAAAGGCACTGATGCAACATGTGGGAGCAGGACCCAAGTTCAATTTATAGCTGTTAAAAAATGGAAGTGAAAAAAGAAGAGATGAGAATAATTCATGGAGTTAAACTGTCGTCTGCTTCCTTAGTGTAAGCCTCAAAGAGAAACCACTGGATGCTATGAGGTTTATTTTCTAGCACACAGGACTTTCTCTGGAGGTGCTACACAGAAAACTGCACTTCAGAGTAGTTCATAGCAGGGAGAAGACTGTCTGGGTCCCTGCTAGCGTTGGTTTAATATTGGCTAAGGTTTACGCCATGGAGATGGGATTCTCTCAGACCTCTGGTTCACATCATCTGACCCCTAGGTGACCATTCAATAGGGCCAATCCCACTTTCCCTATTGCCCCATTTCATCCAACTCCAAAGAAGAAAGGCACTTGGCATGAACAGAGCTCAACCTGAGCTCCAGTTTAGACTCTGCCCAACTAATTTGGGAAGCTCAGATAGGGTGCTGGTACACGCAATCATGGTTTCAGAGTAGATGATGTATGGTCAAAATGAAGCAGTCAGGGATATCAGAGATGGAGCAAAAGGCTTATGATGAACACAGCTGTCTCCTTAGGGTACAACATCTCGCACCTTCCAAAACATCTGGCTCCTCTATTACAATATCAGATGTCCTTTCATTTATCCATGCTTTATTTTCAGAAAGGGTGACAATAACTATCACTCCATCACCCAAAAGACAATCACCCATGAGATTAGATACATAATCTCCTTCAATATGTTATATAGTTGTCATGTCCTAGAAATCAAAGTGGATTTAAAACCCCCCCTCCCAAAAAAACTCTAGTGCCTGCTATTGAGATAGTTTTAGTGTAGTAATTGGCATTTATTTAGTGCCTCCTCCATTATTCATTCTGGATTCTCCTCACCCTCAGGCAGTCCTTTGGCATTTACCACATCCTGAAGGAAAGTGCTCTAAGCCAGTCGGTTGCCTCCCAACTGAGCCTCAACCACTGACAGGCTATTTTATGATTCCATGAAGCAAGTTGCTTCTGTGTGAGTGGGAACATGGTCTTGGGCCCAGAAGTGAATTTCCTTGCTAAAAAAAAAAAAATTAAAAAACCTGCCACATATTGCCAAAGCAGTGTTATGTATGAGAACATATTGGTAAGTGAGGCATTTTGCAAGTCTTTTAACAGAGGTGGTATTTCTGGCAGAGCAGAACCTATGTGTGAAGTATGAATTGAATTCTCTAAAGATAAACAGCTCCTCACTCTAAATACATTCTATTCCTGGCTGCTCCCTTTGAGGAATGCTGTCAGTCTCTGCTGCTGACTGGTTGGGCACTTTTATAGTCACCATACTGATGAGTGGATTAACATGGCACGGAAGTCTACACCACCTACTTATGCATTTATTGATGATTTTCAGAATTATTCAAGTCTTATCTCAAATATGTTATTTCCATGGCATGATGGACTTGCTGCTGTGCAGACTCAGTGTTAAGACTTAATGGATCCAACAGCTCTGATCACTTAGTCATTTACATGTCCATGGTTAGGTGCCGAATCTCTACTAGCACATTAGGAGACATATTTCAAATGGAGAATCGTTTCCTACTAGCAAGCATGACTTTGGTCTGGAATCCTATAGGTTTGCATTATGATATTCTTTTGGGGGCTTTTTAGGGACTTAGAGTATTTTTATTCAGCACAGAGAAGTATACCATCAGATCTGCTAGATGATACTGGTTAAGGACAGAGCAAACTTCAAACAGTTTCCTGTGTTGCCCAATAAAACATAAAATATTTGCCTTAAGTTCAATATCTTTTGCTTTTAAAATATAAAAAGGACCATTAACGGTGGTGGGAAGAAAAAGGTACAAACAATTTATTCTTTAAAGAGAATTGCTGACAAGTCCCAGACCAAAGGACTTCTAAATTTTTAATTAGTATAGAATATAAGTCTTACTAGGACATCTAAGGATTCAATTATCCTGATATCTATACATGACCAGCTTGAGATCCTAAAATCATTTGACCACGGATATATGTTATAACAGAATACTTATTCAATTCTCACTGGACAAAGATTTTGAAGGATGTTATTAATATAATGCATAAAATCTTGTTTTATTTATGCTTTGAGATTTTTTGTTTTCTATTTTCAGCTTGAAGTTATTTTTTCTTGCCTCTAAGCTTTGATGAGCTCTCAAACTGAGAAAAAAATACACTCTATAGGAATAACTTGATCTTGGAATCAAGACACAATTTACGATGGTGTCTAGAATCCAGTAACAGAAGACTGTGTGCACACTTTTTGGCTATAAGAGGTTTTTGAAGCTCTATGAGCCTCACATCGTTCATCAGTAAAATGAGGTTACATGATCTAATTGACCATTTGGTACAGTTCATGCTGATTACAGAAACAAAAGTATTTGAATACTTAAAACACTATAGACACACAAAAGACTAACTTGATTACTAAATCAGAGCTGCTGAATTTCCCAGCTCTCTTGTCATCCAAAAAGAACCCATTACTTGTTCTGTGAGGACATTTCTTAGGATAACTGGGATTAATGTGAGGTTATTGCTTATATTCAGAAATGTCCACACTCTGGAAGCCACATCACTTTGACAGTGCAGGTAACTTCCTGAATGGGAAAGTCATTTGTGCCATCAATGTTCTGGATAGAGGGAGTCTTCAAATAGAAAACTTGCTCTAAGATACCAATCTATTCAGAGGCCACAGCAGGAAAAGAGACAAATAATGAGGTATTTGAATGTTCAGGAAAGAGTTCTCTTGTTCTAGGAAGCTCCATCTGCCATGTGGAAGATGACCAAGGCCTATAAAGTAGTGATAGATCCAGACGGAAGATGTTATGCTGGAGATTAAAGTCACCGTATTTATGTTCACAGCACTCTTTGGCATTTCCTCTCTAGAGTTATCTTCTCTTCCAGTGCTGTCTTAAAATAAAGATGTTCAGACACAAAAATTGGTATACAAATCAGAGGATAAGCTGTAGTAAGATAGACAAATTAGAGAGATATACATCTTCTCTGTTTCTGTACAGTAAAGAAAGGCTGATCTCTTAGAGCTGGGGCAAAGTTTACTCTACCAAGGGGGTAAGTACTCCCCAGTATGGAATCTGGAAGATAGTAAGAATCAAGAGCCTCTTCTTTTTCCTCCTCTTTGAATAGAAAGACATCCCTCATGGCATTAACATTACTCTTTTACAAGAATTATCTCAAAAAGGCAATAAAGATATTTGTTTTGGGCCCTAGCCATTGACTAAAACATAATTACCTCACTAGATAAACCATTGTATGTTTGCCAGGAAGTCATACAAAATATAGCAATAATGAATTATGAGATTTATTTTATTCTTCTACGTATAACAGAGTTGGAAAGATATTCACTGATGGACGTCCAAGGTTGTTAAGTTCTGGTCAAGTCAGTCTGATGTAAAATTGTGAAATCTTGATTCCACTTCCTATGCCTATTATATTTTTGAAATTCACAGAATTGTGTAATCTCATTCAAAGTTACTTCCATTTTCAGATGAGTGAACCAAGGCTCAGGGAGAGTCAGTGACTTGCCAGAGTCAACTAACTCTTACACGCAGAACCAGTCAAGACCCTATGCCTTCTGATTCTTGATTTTATGACTTTTACATGTGTACCAGCTATTTTGACAGTAGTAGATGAGACCAAAGTCTGAGCAGAAACTTAGTATAAGCATTTCCCTAGTATAAACATTTCCCTAATATGGCCTTAGAGACTCAGAAGGGGCACACAACAAGCAATTTACTCCTATTGACTAGAAACTATGTGTGACAAATATGAAAGAAAATAGAACACAAAGAACCTATAACAGAAATTCAAATGCTGACCTAAATCCAGAATTCCCACTGTATATGGTCGAAAGTCATGCCTAAAGTTGGGTTGCTCACTTCCTCTCCCAGTCATGTCTGACTCTTTGGACCCTATAGACTGGAGCCCACCAGGCTTCTCTGTCCATAGGATTCTTCAGGCAAGAATATTGTGAATGGGCTGCCTTTTCCTTCTCCAGGGGATCTTCCCAACCTAAGGATCGAATCTGCATCTCCTATATTGCAGGCATATTCTTTACCCACTGAGCCACCTTAAAATATGTTAGAGACACAATTTCATTAAACTCCCCCCCTCTCTCTCTCTTGTCCTCCATACATAAAACAGGCAGTGTGGGAAGTTGGGAAAAGGGTCTGCCTTCAGATTCCTGTTTCAGTCTGGAATGAACATGGTACAAGTCTGTACTAGAAGAACTATGAAAGATTAGGGTGGGGAACTGAGAAAGGGAATTTGTCCCTGTTCTGCTGAAGCCAGTTGAGCTGCTGACTGCAGTCTGTTGGGGTCTCACTAAAATCCAGGCTGTGCTGGTGTGTTGGCATAGTGGATGCCCATATGCTTTTCCTGACACCTGGATGAAGACTCTGGAAACACAGCAGAGGAACAGGAATCTGTTCACAGAATAGGTTAGAATCAGTGCCTGTCCATGGCAGTCATTCGCAGAAGAGGCCTGCACGTCATGCAAGAAAAGATTTAAGGGCTCATGGCTCTAGCTCAAAGCAGCAAGGGAGGCAAATCCTCTGTGACTAGTTGGAGTAAATAAAATCTTCCTGGTAGGAAAAAAACAAAAAGTGATTTGGCAGATTCAGTGTGCACAGAATCTCAAAGGGAAAAAAATAATGTGCAGATAATCAGACAATTCTGAAACAGACTCTAACTCTGGTATTGACCCTAAAGTTAATGATATCTCATTTCTCCTTTTAAATCCCTCACCTGCCTCTTAGATGCAAATTCACTGAGGATACACATCTTGTTGAATTGGGATTAGCAACCAAGCATATACACACACACACACACACTCACACACACGCACACACACTCACACACCATATGCACTCCTCCTTTCTATTCTAATCTTGCCGTGCACTGTGAATAGGTATTTTTATGTAGGTTCTCTGAACTTTTCAGATTCACATATCTCATTTCTCATCTCCAAGCCTTCAAATATGCTCTTTCTTCCTAACAATACTGTTAGCCCTCCACATGCAAAATTTTTATCCATGGTTTGTTAATCCACGGATGCAAAACCTGTGAATACCAAGGGCTGTCTCTATTCACTGTACGGTGCTGTTATACATAAGGGATTTGAGTGTCTGAAGATATTGGTATTCCCCATGGTACCAATACCCCACAGATACCAAAGAAAGACTAATAATAAATATTTCTTTCTGTACTTCCTCTTCCATATTCTTTCAGTTAAACTCCCCACATGCATCAAACGCATCCTACACTCCATCTTCAACAAACAGCTCATCCTGTCTCATCTTCCCAAAGCAGGATTTGCTGTTTTCCTTCTGTGAATTCCTATAGCACTTCTCTTCCTGCTTAATTACCACCGGTCAGTTTCCCTGGTAAGCAGACTTTGAGATGGAGATACACAGTCAGGAATTTTACTGGGGAGTTCTCTAGGGGGTCAACAGGCCTGGGGAAGTGAAAGAAGTAGAGTTGGGCTGCAATACTGTCTCTGCAAGGACCACAGCCAAACCCATGGGGAGCTCTGGAGCTATGAGGACTCTTCAGATGGTTTTGAATTATTGAAAGAAGGCCAGGACCCTAGCATCCCTCTCTCCACCAGTCATTGGCTTTGAGGACCTGGAGCAAGAACCACAGATAGCAACAGACAGCCATGTTTAGCTGTGAACTGTAGGCGGAATGAGGTTTCTGCCTGAAAAGGAGGGGGAGGATGGGTAGAAATGTGAGTGGCACACACAGTAGCCACTACATCCATTTATGCAGAATTTGCTATACTCTGCTTTGCAGACCATGTCTTTGTGTCTTGGAAACTAAAAATCATGTCCCAAACAACTCAGTTCCTTGCAGGTGTTAGCATAGTACGTAACAGGTGCTGGGGAATTCCCTTGCAGTCCAGTGATCGAGACTCCACACTTACACTGCAGAGGGCATGGGTTCAATCCCTGGTCAGGGAACTAAGATACCAAATGCCACTTGGCAAAAAAAAAAAAAAAAAAAAAAAGATGCTGGATAATTTTCTGAGATGAACTTATTTTGTTCTCTTTCACAGAACATTTTGTGGTTTTCACTTTGAAAACTTTTTTATAAGATATTTCAGACCCACATTATCTTTTACAGGGGAAAAAACTGAAGTGTAGAGTGATCATTAGACTTGATCAGTGGCACAATTAATTAAAAAGCTTTGAGGTGTATACACATGGTTGATTCAGTGTGCCATACAGCAGAAACTGACACAGTACTATAAAGCAGCTATACTCCAATTTTTAAAAAATGAATAAAAGTTTAGGTGAATAAATCTTGGTCTCAGGACTTCCAGGCTGATTGCCTTTTAAAAGAGTTAAATAATCAATTAAAAAAATATAAATAGTAGCTCAAAAAGGGCTACCATCAGGTCAAGAGTTAATAAACTTGCTCCCTAAACTCCTCAAAAATTTCTGCTTCTGGACCTCCCCGAGGTGCCTCAACTTGATAAGTTATTAGACTTCCTTTTGGCATATGTTCACATGGAAAGAGCCAGAACTTTCAACCGAGATTTAAAACAACTTTGGACCATTGCCCAGGGCTCATACTGTGGAGAGAGCAAAAAAGCATCTTTCAAGACTCTGTAAAACAATCACAATCAGGAAGATGGCCCAAAGTACAATTCGTGAAATCATTTTCAAGAAACTTGCTGCAGTCATAAAATCAAGTGAAGTTGTAAAGAAACTTTCCTTAAAGCAACAATCTCTCTCTCCCTCTCCCATTCCTGTTCCCTGCCCTCCCCGCTATAACTACATTAGTAACCACTGTAAGTCATAATGTTAGCAGAGAAAGTCACCTGCAGTGTAGCCTATTTCTAGGAAAACACTGGCAGGCACCCCGTTGCCGGACGCCAGCCATGTGCATGAATGTTGCACAGATGTGGCCTGTTAACTTAGCAGAGTTTCTCATTCATCATCAAACCTGAGAATCCCAAGAAGATTGGGGCTGAGATCAGGCTTGGTTCTACAACCTGCAGGATCTACTACCTGCACAATCAAGTTCTGGGCATTGTCACCTTGGTTAGTTACCTCCTTGTCTCTGTGTTATTGATGAATGGTACATAGAAATCACATATAATTGTGCCCCCCCCACCTTATTTTCTCAGCTGTTAGAACAGCTCTAATTCTCCCGTTCAGTATTAGGCCTCAAATACTGCATTTTTTTATGACTTGTTCTTGCTCGAAAGCCATCAAAGACTCCTGATTAAAAGCATAATACCAAATCTATAATCTAGACCTCTAGACCCTCCACAAACTAATTTTAAGCTGCTGTTTAAGTTCCATTGTCCACTTCTCATTGATACAAATTCTACATTGCAGCAAAATCATCCTATGGGTTCTTACATTAGAAGCACTTCCCAAGATTGCCAGCTTGGGTCCTCTTAAAACTCTCTGGCCAATGGCATGCACTTCCTGATTCCCCAAACCCTGAAAGTGCATTTTCAGAAATCAAAGTCTGCACTATATCAATAAAGACTATTCAATAGATTTTGAACTCTTGCTTCTCAATTTATTGATGTGTTTCAGTGACAATTAATTCAGTTACTGAAACTGGAGATGTCACTCACAGTTTTCACATCAACCATATTCCTTACTTTGTATTTTCATGTAGATCACACACACATACAAACACATCTTATATTTTCACACTTGCACAGCTTTTGGACACGCTTTCCCCCTGCACAGAAACCACGTCTTATATACTCTGGTTGAAATCCTACTGATACTTTAAAGTCCAGGTCGAATGTCATCTCTTCCTTGAAGGCTTTTGGTGGTCCACTCTGTGGTCCGTCATGGTTCACATGACTTCTGCCTAGTAGTATTTGTGCTCACATCTCATCCTGTCTCTATTAAACACTCAACTGGACGAGGATAGAAGCCAGGTGTGAACTTCTGTTACAACAATATCTGGTATAATGCACCGGACAAAGTCAATGTTCAGTGAAAAACTGAAAAAGCATTAGGTACATCTTCTAATACTCACTGAAGCATATATTAAACAAGTTTGGGAAATACTTCAAAGTACTTTTACCTTTTTTTTAACATTTAATAGATGAAAAGGTACAATTGTTAAGTATATAAGTTAAAAATTTTAATAAAGTGATGAAAAGTATGCAACCACCTCTATGATAAATACACAGAGCATTATTTACACTTTAGAAACAACCAGCTCCCCCTGCCCCACAGCAACTGCCCAAAGTAATTACTTTCCTGATTTCTCTCACCTTAAAATTTTTTCACCTGTTCATATGAGTAGAATTGTACAATATGAACTACTTTGTATCCATCTTTTGTTTTGCTTGTTTTTATTTTTTGCTCATTATTATGATAACAGATTTTGTTTTGTTTCTTTGGATAGCCTTATTCTTTTCATTTCTAAATGATCTATTTGTATAAATATGTAACAATTTAGAAATGTTGATTGACATTTTGTCTATTTCCAGCTTTGGCAATTATGAATAAATTTGCTCTGAACATTTGTGTGCATGCCTTTTGGTATACTATATATGCATTCTGTTACATGTTTAGCAAAGATTGAAATTGCCAAGCCACTGTGTATGCATAAACTCAGCTTTATTGGTATTATTAATAACTTACAGTTTCTAAAGTGATTTTACCAATCCGAACTACCATCAACATTGTGTGAAAGATCCGGCTGCCTTATTTCTTCAGTAGGTGACTGTTAGAATTGTTAAGCTTTAGTTTTTCAAGTGGGTTCATAGGGGTAGCTTAGCATAGTTTTAATTTGCATTTCCTTGATGATAAATAATGATAAGATATGCTTTATTTAGGATAACTTTATTTATAAAATGCTTACTTACGTCCTTTGACCCATGTCTATAGGTATTGTACTGTTACATTTGTTTCATTAATTTGTAACAATTATTTACATCTTCTGGATATAATTTCTTTGTCAGATATATGATTACAAACAGCCTCCTCCACTCGCTATAGGGCTTGTATTTTAGCTCTCTTCATAGTGTTTTTTCGATGAGCAAAATTTGCTATTTTAATTAACTCTAATGTTTTACCTTATGATCAGTGATTATGCATGTGTGCACGAGCACATGTGTATGTGTGTATTGGTGCATGTCTTCCAACATTTCATCTTTTGGATTTCTTTGTTATTTTTATTTACTTTTTTGAAGATAATTGCTCTATAGTATTGTGTTGGTTTCTGCCATACAACAATGTGAATCAGCATGCTCATGAGATATTGGCCAATAATTTCTTTCTATTTTTTTGCATGGTTTTTGTCAAGTTTTCTGTTAAGGTCATGTTGGGCTCATAAAATAAGTTTACAAATGTTTCTTATTTTTCTGTCCTCTAGAAGGGGTTTTGTTTTTTTTTTTTTTAGATTGGTAGATTTTTTTTTTGCCCTTTAAATGTTTAGGAGAATTCACTAATGAATACATTTGACTCTTTAGATTTATTTACGGAAATGTTTTCAATTAAGAATTCAACAATTTTGTTCATATTTTTCTATTTCTCTCCCTGTTTGCCTGAGTGAGTGTTAATCTAAATTGTCAAATGTATTACAACGAAGGTTTCCCAGTATCTTTTTTCAGTTTTTAAACTGTGATATGTGTAGTAATGGATTATTTTTCATTCTTTAAATGAATAACTTCATTTATAAGCAGTTGTAGAGTTACAGAAAAGTTGAACAGAAAGTACAGTGAGTTCCCATATATTCTTTGTCCCCACGCACATAGAGGCTCCTTCAGCATCCGTGTCCTGTGTGAGAACGGCACCTCTATAACAGTTCATGAACTTACACTGACACAGCATTAGCACTCAATGCATGTATATCACATTAGGGCTGATGTGAAGTGTTTTACTGTCTACAGGTTATGACAAGTATATGGTGACATATGTCCCCACTGCCATATTACATAGGATGGTTTCACGGCCTTCAAAGTCCCCATGTGCTCCATTTTGCTCCTCCATTCCCTCAAACCCTTGATTATCACTGATCTTTTTACTGTCTCTATAGTTTTGTTGTTTTCCAGATCATCATATACTTGGAATCATTTAGTACATAGCCTTTTCAGATGGATATCTTTCACTTAGTCGCCTTTATGTATTCCCAGCAGAGAGAATAGCATCACATTTGTCCGTTTATATTTTTCACTTACTTTACCTTTCTTTACTTTGGCATTCTGTCAAAAATGTAGCCTCTGGGATAAATCTGGAAGAGATACCATTATTCCCTTTTTGACAGAGGAAGAAATAATGAATTGAGTGTCAGTAACAGTGAGTGACATATCCAAGTTTATGTAACCAGTCAGTCAGCAGATCGGGGACTTGAACTTGCCTGTGCTTAGGGCTGTGGCCAGAACCTTTGAGCAGATCTTCCTGTGGCAAGGCGGGAAAGCAGCTGTGTTGATGGTCATAAAAAGCAAAAATAAAGAACCTCAAGGTGCTGAAATGCTGTAAACAAATCTGAAATTAACAACGATGAATAAATAGAATGATGAGAGTAAAAGCAAAGGGTGTGATGAGATTTGAAAGACTTTGTTTTCATTGAGTCTGTCATTTTAGGGTTTATGACCTTAGGCGAGATCATTGTATTTCTTAATTGTCAGTTTCCTCCTTTGTGGGATGGTGACAGATGACATCAGCACCGCCAACAAAAGCAGAAACGCTGGATTGCTCTAAGGATAAAGTGAAACTACATACACAAGGACACTTCAAAGTTACAGAATATGTCATTCAATCTCAGGCTAATTTTATACTAATTATTGTCCCTGTTAGTCTTGCCAAAATTTTCATGGCTTAAAAACCAGTTACTTCTGGGACTTCCTTGGTGGTCCAGTCATTAAGACATGGGGTCCCACGGCAGGGGGCATAGGTTCGATCCCTGATCAGGGAAGTAAGATCTCACATGTGGCATGGCTTGGAAAAAATCCAAAACCAGTCATTTCTTGTTTCTATAAAACAGATTCTTACCTAATAGGAGATTTTATCTATCACTTTATATCTCTTTTATTAGTTTTGGTATTGAGTGAGTACACGTGTCCATGGGCCACCGATTGTTGGAGTAATAAACCTGGGCTTGAAGAATTATGATTTCCGGTGGGTAGCATGAAGTAATTGCACTGACATAAGTCTATGTTCCCTAAGATAGTCTAAGTCATAAATATTGTGGTGCTGAAATTCAACAGAGACAATACATACACTCTGCACCAAATTGTTATTCAAAATAATTTCTCTCTACAATTATTGGAAGTTAGCAAAAGAACAAATTAAAATAATCTACTACTATCACCATCTTTTAAATAATAGTAATAATAGTATTGTTATAGTGGCTCAGATGGTAAAGCGTCTGCCTGCAATGCAGGAGACCCAGGTTCAATCCCTGGGTTGGGAAGATCCCATGGAGAAGGAAATGGCGACCCACTCCAGTACTCTTGCCTGGAAAATTCCATGGACTAAGAATCCTGGTAGGCTACAGCCCATGGGGTAACAAGGAGTCAGACACGACTGAGATACTTCACTTCCACTTTCAATAATAGTATTAATGTAATATAATGAATCTTGCAGGAACTTTTGTTAGAATTATTCCTGTTGGCAAAGAAAACTAAAACAATATTTAATAAGAATTTCAATAGATGGAACCCTAAATAAAAATTTTCTCCACATTTTCTACTTTTAGGTATTAGAAGAAATAGAAGGGAAATGAGAAAGAAAGGAAAACAAACAAAAAACAGGAAAAGAATGAAGAAGGAAAATGTTGCTTTTAATGGAGGGTCCATGATAAGAATCTGAGGGTTGATGGGTTCAAAGTTTTGGCATGTATAAACAAATATTCTGAGACAATAATATGAATGGCAAGCTTTTCCCTTTAAAATAGGATTGGGTGATCATTGTTGAGATAAGAGAGGTAATTTATAAGAGCTCTTACAGAATCACAAGATTGGACAGGAAGAAGGAAGATGCCCTGGATGAGAACAGTATGAAAAATGCTTTCCATTTGTTAAATCATTTAAACTTTAAAATTACTCATTTTTAAAGATATCATTAACTCATTGTGCAGATGAAGAAATGGGGTTTTGAGAAGTTACACTGCCTGCCCAACATATAACAGAGCCAGGGTTCAGCTTCACCCAACTATGCTTGAATGTAAGTCCTTGCTTGTTTGTTGATATCATACTGAACTAACAAAGGCAAACATACAAATCCATAAAGTTTAAATGGGAACGGCAATATGAGGTCATTAAAGGCTTCAAATAAAAAAGTAGTAAGTGGATAATTATAACTTCCTTCTCCCATCAATAATTTCATCTCATTTCCTCTCTTACAGTCCCTTAACTAGTGAGAGTTTCTTACCTAGAGGTTGACCCTAAACTTTACTTCTAAAAGATGCAAATCTTGAGAGATCCTATTTCTACTGCATCAAGACAGTTTCCACAAGATCGTTAGGACAGGTATCACCGCAAATCACCTGCGTGCCCTGTGTAGTGGAGAAGGCAATGGTACCCCACTCCAGTACTCTTGCCTGGAAAATCCCATGGACGGAGGAGCCTGGTAGGCTGCAGTCCATGGAGTCACTGAGGGTCGGACATGACTGAGCGACTTCACTTTCACTTTTCACTTTCCTGCATTGGAGAAGGAAATGGCAACCCTCTCCAGTGTTCTTGCCTGGAGAATCCCAGGGTCGGGGGAGCCTGGTGGGCTGCCATCTATAGGGTCGCACATGACTGAAGTGACAGCAGCAGCAGCAGCCCCGTGTGGTCCTCTATGCTGCACCTTGTATCAGCCCCTACTTCCTCTTGGTAATCAGGATCAGTCACCCAGTCCTAGGCAGTTATCATTTCTTAGTCTGTAGATTCAGCCATATAAAGAGTTCAAAATACCAGAGATGGTCTTCACTTTTACTTTATTAGAACAATGGCAGTTAGCCCTGGTGCAATCTTCTACTTGGGAACAAGAACCTTTGAAAGAATCATTTGCCAGGGCAAGGAAGGAAAGCAAAAAAGCAAGTGTATCAGGTGTAATAATGAAAGAGGCCCCTCCCAACTGTATCCTTTTCATGTTTTAGTGTAATATTTGAATTTGATGTTTTATATCTTTTTTCAGGCACCATATGGTGAGCATTTTTGTATGTTTCTAATATTATTAGAAAGCACAAATTTAGGATTTTCATAACATTTGGGTGGAATTTGAAATGTTTATTCCAATCCTTTCCTGGTGAATTATTAGATCATTTATAAATAGTTCCATTAAGACTAATGCTTCAGTGAACAACTTCCTACATAAATCTTTATGTAAAATAAGCAGTATTTGGTGTAGAGAAGATGGCAATCAATTGTAAGAGAAAAGAGAACTAGGAGCAAAGGAATGAAGGCAAATGTGATGATATATTTTGGAAAACAATGACTCTAAGGTGCCTAAAGTTTGTGCATGAGTGTGTGACTTAGCCATGCAAGAAATTTACACTGTGATGGTGATAAAATGGATTTTTGAGAGTCCATGTGTCATACAGACAGTAATTAAAACAGCCAGATTGGATCGCTGGTCTCACCATTTACCAACTGCATGGATGTTAGTGCACTCATTTTCCCATACATAAAAGATGGGGTAATAGTACTGACTGCACTGGAAATTTATGAGGTTAAATGTGATAATGTAGGAAAAGTGTTAAATATCTGGCATATATAAAGCTATCAACAAATGTTTACAATGATTATTATTGTTATCATGAACTCCACCACTATTATCAGTACCACTTTTACTGTTGATGCCCACTTAACAAGTTTTATGTCCAAGGTTTCCATTAGGCTATGAAGAAAAAATAATAATAACATTGTTAAAATGATTCTGGCTTTGATATCTGGTAGAATAAATTTCAAATTACTCACTCTGTGGTGATGGACCTATTATTATTCAACATTTTTGAAGTTGTTTCTTCAACTGTAGGATAAGGATGTAAACATCAACTAACATATGATTGGTCTGAGAATAAAGTAAGTTCATGTGTTAGAGCACTTGATCTAATAGACATTTGATAAATGATAGATTTGCTATTAAATATATTATTATTATTGAAGCTGCTGCATTTGGGTGTGTATGTGTGGCTAGAGAGCCTGGTGGGCTACAGTCCAAAGAGTCGCAAATAGTCAGACATGACTAAAACGATCTTAGCATGCACGCATGCACGTGTGGCTAGAATATAGGTCTTCCTACAATACAGTAGTTTCAATGCAATCATGACTCCAGAAATCACAGCAGAGTCTCCGCTAACAATCTATCCTTATTTTACAATGAAAGGCTCAGAGGAAAAAAAGGACCAACTCTCCAGAATTAACATCTCTGGAAGATTGTTTCCCTTTGGTCAATTGAGAGTCAGTTGTAATAAAGGAAAAAGTGGGCATTTTCCTGAATAGTTTTGCTAATCATCACAGACAGACAGAATACAGTAGGAGCTCTTGCAGGAAAGAGAGCAACGGTCAGATGGGGGAAAGGGTGGCCTTCTACACTGGCCCTCAGAACCACTTTGTCTGAGATTTAGACCTTTGTTTGTTTTCCTGCTCACTGCTTTGAGGGTGTGGGTGGGTGACATTTTGGTCTCCTTCAATCAAACTCTCCTTCCACAAAAATGAGAATGACCTGAAGACCATCTTATCTCCCCCCAAATTCCCTAATCAGTCTTTGGATAAAGTATCTTTTCCTGTCTTCCAGTTTCCTTCGTTATCATCCACAGAGGCAAAAACATATGCTTCATGAGATTCCACAGATCACTTCCACTCTGTGACTTTTCCCAGGGACTAGATAAAAAAGGGAGACAAAGTCAAGAAATCAGTCTCCACTGAATATTAACCAGGCTTAGTGGAAGTATCATTACTTTATCCTGTGTGTATGAGGCTGCTGTGGGCATCCTAGTGGTGCCCAACACACACAAGGAAGAGCATTTATCCTTTAATTACATCTTCTACAACCTCTGGTATTGTTCAGTCACTAAGTTCTGTGCGATTCTTTGTGATCATGTGGACTGCAGCACCGTAGGCTCCTCTGTCCTCCACTACCTTTTGGAGTTTGCTCAAATTCATGTCCATTGTGTCAGTGATGCTATCTAACCATCTCATCCTCTGCCACCCTCCTTTTCCTTTTGCTTTCAATCTTTCCCAGCACCAGAGTCTTTTCCAATGAGTTGGCCCTTTGCATCAGGTGGCCAAAGTATTAGAACATCAGCATCAGTCCTTCCAATGAATAGTCAGGGTTGATTTCTTTTAGGATTGACTGGTTTGATCTCCTTGCAGTTTTAAGGACTCTCAAGAATCTTCTCCAACATCACAATTCAAAAGCATCAACTCTTCAGCACTCAGCCGTTTTTATGGTCCAACTCTCACATCCATACATGACTACTGGAAAAACCATAGCTTTGATTGTATGGAACTTTGTTGGCAAAGTGATGTCTCTGCTTTTCAATACACTATCTCGGTTTGTCATAGCTTTCCTTCCAAGAAGCAAGCATCTTTTAATTTCATGGCTGCAATCACCATCCCCAGTGATTTGGAAGCCCAAGAAAATAAAATCTGTCACTGCTTCTACTTTTCCCCCTTCTATCTGCCATGAAGTGATGGGACCACACTGGTGAAATGTTCCATTTACAAAGAAATTGTCCTATGGGTATTTGTATATTCATTTGCAGTAATAAAAATTATAGTAGTGTGTAATAGTTTGAACACTTTCCATGTAGCAGCCCTGAATCAGTATTTTCTAAGGTATCTGTGATAAAGGATCAAACTTTTAAAATCAAATTATATTAAATAATATAAAAATGAAATAAAAGACATAGAAATGCATGTGCATTTTTAATTACTAGATTTAACAGGCATAAAATGACTTCCATAGCCATTTAAAATTTCTGAGTGTTTATTTAGATTTCCTGACATTTCATGGAATGGTTACAGATTGTGAACCAGCTCCATTTGTGATCCGCACTTTGGTAGTGCAACTCTAAAAGGAGTGTGCATATTATATCATGCATACATGCATGCCCAGTCTCTCAGTCATGTCCCACTTTGCAAAACTATAACACACCAGGCTCCTCTTGTCTATGGAGTTTTTCAGGCAAGAATACTAGAGTTGGGTGAACATTTCCTCCTCCAGGTGATCTTCCTGACCCAGGGATCAAACGTGCCTCCATTGCTTCCCCTGCATTGGCAGGAGGATTCTTTACCACTGAGCTACCTGGGTAAGTCCCCATTATAATGTGATTGACACTTAACTACCTTATTATGTAGGTGTTTTTATTTTTTCCATTTTACACACAAGGAAAATGAGGCATGAGGTATTGACTTGTTCAAGGTCATTCATCTTATAAATGTGACGCAAATATGAACCCAAGATCCAGAGTTTACATTCCTAACCATTAATAGAATAAATAAAATTTCTGATGTGTTCCTAATACCAAATAATAACAGAGTTATACAGTGAAGTTCTGTATATTTGTATCACACCTTCTACTGTTCAAAGTGTTTTTACTTGTGTTTGATCATTTGATACTGATAGAAGTCCTGTGAGTAAAGAGATCAATAATCATTTCATTCCTTTGTCACACTTGGGTCACTTGTGGGCACTTGGGTCCCTGACATGTTAGCTGACTTGTCTAAGGTAAAAGATATGACTTGAGCTGGCTGGCTGTTTTATAAGAATCACACAGTAAGGAATGTGAGGTTTAGAAAAAAGAGACTAAGGCCCTGGGAAACCTTTCCTAGTAAAAGGAGCAAAAATCTGTATGGTAGAAATATGAGAACAGAAGATGCCTGACTGTGCTTATAAGAAAAAACAAAAACAAAAAAACTGCTAGAAACCAGAATAAAGATGTTACTAGGCATGTGACTTGAGGCTTTGTCTAACCTTGATGCTTTTATAGTTTGCTTACTCTAGAATAACAAGAAGTGGAGATAAAAGTGAAGCATCATAGATCGTTAAAGCAAGGGTGTAACTTTTTTGTTTTTTAACAAGATCTTCAATCTGTATATATTTAGTTTTTGTAGTCATGTCAATTAATTTTTGCAAAAGCAATATTAATTAGAGTGACTATGTCTGAGATGAAGATGCTAATAATTACAAGGTTTAAAGAGATTGCCAAAGCTAAGAAGTGAAAGGGTTGGAACTGAATAGTTTTCTTTCAGTTTGAAATCCCAGATTCTGTCCTATTTGTAGCAGTGTCTACATAATCTTCCTATTTTATAGATACTTCCATGATCTCCTGGGAAATAAACTGCAAGAATGATGGAGGTAACATACAGGGTGGGTAGAAATGGATTACTGTAATTAAATGTCAGCTTTGGTCAGAGTTTAAGGAAAAAGAATCCAAGTAACAGAAATGTCATTTACAAGAAATATGAGACCTAAGTTAGAGCATATCTTTTACTGTCAGCTAATAAAGTAACTATAAGTCAAATTTTAATTTTTCATTAAACAAAACTTTAAAGCATGCTATACAACAAGTACTTGGTTAGGAAGAAAGAATAAGATAAATGTGATAGACTTAGGTTTTCATGGGATTAATGGTCTATTGCAGGGGGTCCATTAGGCTTTAAGAATAATACACTCCCTTAAGAATTTATTGAAACCTTTGGATTCTGTCTATAGCAGATTGTAGAGGTGATATAAACTTGTTCATAGAATTCTGCTTACGATTTCAAGAGTTTATAGATTGTACCCCTTTTCAAAATGAAAGGCATCAACAGACCCTCTAGGGAGCTCTAAGCATCACTGAGGTAAATCACTTCAGTTTGAAGAATTGGAAAAGAAAAAATGTATAAGCCAATTGGCAATTTTAAAGGTATGAACTACTAGTCCCAGTGGTGGTCTACAGAAGATTGGTAAGATCTGCTACTAAGAAGCCAGGAGTGGCTTCTGAAAGGAGGAGATGCTTGGACTAGATCCTCAAGAATGATCTCAGAGGTTATGAAGTCTCTTTGGAATTTCAGATTCTTAAGTTGCAAAATGTAGAGCTAGAAGATTTCAGAGGTTTTTTCCCAGCCACAATATTTTATAATTTTATGGAGTTCAAAAAATTCTTATAAGTTGATGCTCTCCCATCCACTGGCACCTCTTGACCCCAATTTTAATATCACTATTATGCTGTTGTCTTTCTCCCAGAAGGTATACTCAGAACTGGTTCAGAAGGAAGAGGAGATATGCTACCAGACTTCCTTACCTTTTTGCAAGAAAGAGTCCATGACTCAAAGTGTCTCTTACTTGAATAGAGAAATGAGAAAACCTACTTTTTCTCTCCAGTTCCTGCTGGACAGTGTCTCAATTGGGCAGAGCCTTTGCCAATAAGTAAAGGAAGGCTTCTGTCTGTGCTGCTGAAATTATGGGCAGGGTCACTAAACAGTGACCATGTAGGGCAGAAACACATGAAAACATTTCTCAGAAAACAGCATTTCTCCCTTCTCAATTAAGACAATGTTTTGTTTTTGTTTAGGAAACATAGAAACAGAGCTTGAACAAGCTGGACTGGGTCATCTAATCTTTCCTCCTGGGAATGGAAGAGTTGCTGCAGCATGTTCATTCAATTTTTTTTTTTTTTTTTTTCAGTTTCTCTTGGAGACTCCAGTGGGGGTTTTCACCAAACTCTCTGGGCAATATCTCTGTGCTCTAAGTCAATATTGCAGGAGGATTGCTATGACATTGGAAGGAAAAGGTAAAAGAACCTCCAAGAAAAACATTTGTTGAGGAGGTTGATTTAAAAGGAGTTAACTCTGCACATAGATGTTAAAACTGAACAAGCATAAGGGGCACTATATTCCCCCATGCTGAAAAAAAGTTTCATAATTTTTATTAATCAAAGATAAAAAGGTAATTATGCTTCTGTTTCCTAATTGCAAATGCACTATCTTGTATTTGTCTAAGACTGTGATATTACTATTTTTTAAATTGGGGTACAGTTACTTTACAATGTTATGTTAGTTTCTGCTGTACAACGAAGTGAATAAGCTATATGTATGTGTATATATATATATATATATCCTCTCCCCCTTGGACCACCTCCCTGCCCCCCACCCAATTTCACCCATCTAGGTCACCACAGAGCACAAAGCTGAGCTCCCTGTGCTGTATAGCAGGTTCCCATGGGCTATTTATTTTGCACATGGTCATCTGTATATGTCAACCCAATCTCCCAGTTCATCTCACCCCCTCTTTCCCCACCCGTATCCACATGTCCATTTGCTACATCTGTGTTTCTATTCCTGCCCTGCAAAGAGGTTGTGAGATTATTGAATTCTGTAAGTTTCTTGATTTTCATAAAATTTTGGCCTTTTAAACATATTGAACATGATAATAGATGCTTTGAGCTTACAAGGAATTCACTATAACATGTATAAAAGGATACATATATTTGTATTCTGAGTCTTGTTGAATATTTGCAGTGTGACAAATAATTATGTTAAATATTTTACATGAATTTTCTATGTCATACCTCATAAAAGAGTGTGATGGATTTTATCCCTTTTTCTAGCTTATATAACAAAGAAACAACTCAAAATTGAGCTTTACAAAAGCTAACCAATATGCTCAATTTCATAACTGAGTATGGCAAGGTGGAGTTTTGAGATCAGTCCTGTCTGATTCCAAAGATCTGAACATCTATTTTTTACTTTGCATTTCCTACTCTACATAGTAATATGTTAAGTAATGATCAGGTATTTAAAATGTTTTTCATTTCACTCTTCTTTTAGATAGAGAAGAGAGTGATTTGCTATTAGATTTTATGTCTATAGGGACCTTGCTTCTGTTCAGAAATGTATAGAGTGTATATTGCAGGCTACTGACCATGACTGACTTGATTTGTACCCCTGCTCTGTTTCTTTGACCTTAGGCATGCCATACTGTTCATGGGGTTCTCATAGCAAGAGTACTGAAGTGGTGTGCCATTCCCTTCTCCAGTGGACCACATTTTGTCAGAACACTCCACCATGAGCCATCTGTCTTGGGTGGCCCTACACAGCATAGTTCATAGCTTCATTGAGTTAGACAAGTCTGTGGTCTATGTGGTCAGATTGGTTAGTTTTCTGCGATTGTGGTTTTCAGTCTGTCTGCCCTCTGATGGAGAAAGACAAGAGGCTTGTGGAAGCTTTCTGATGGGAGAGACTCACTGAGGGGGAAACTGGGTCTTGTTCTGATGGGCGGGGCCATGCTCAGTAAATCTTTAATTCAATTTTTTGTTGATGGGTGGAGGTGTGTTCCCTCCCAGTTATTGGAGAAGGAAATGGCAGCCCACTCCAGTACTCTTGCCTGGAAAATCCCATGGACTGAGGAGCCTAGTAGGCTAAAGTTCATGGGGTTGCAAAGAGTCGGACATGAGTGAGTGACTAAACTTTTTAAACTTTAAACTATGGTGGAGGTAATGAAGGTAATGGTGACCTCCTTCAAAAGATCCCATGCACGTACTGCTGCACTCAGTGCCCCCAACCCTGCCACAGGCCACCACCAACCCATGCCTCCGATGGAGACTCCTGGACACTCACAGGCCAATCTGGGCCAGTCTCTTGTGGAGTCACTGCTCCTTTCTCCTGGGTCCTGGTGCACGAGGTTCTGTGTGTGCCTTCCAACAGTCTGTTTCCCCAGTCCTGTGCAAGTTCTGGCAGCTCTATGGTGAGGTTAATGGCGACTTCTTCCAAGAGGGCTTATGCCACACCCAAGTCTACTGCACTCAGAGCCCCTGCCTCTGCAGCAGTCCACTGCTGGCCTGTACCTCCACAGGAGACACTCAAACACAGTTCTGGCTCAGTCTCTGTGGGGTCTCTGGGTCTTGGTGTGCATGAGGTTTGTTTGAGCCCTCCGAGCATCTCTGGCAGGTATGGGGTTTGATTCTAAATGCAATTTTGCCCTTCCTATCGTCTTGCTGAGACTTCTCCTTTTCCCTTGCATGTGGGGTATCTTTTTTTGGTTGGATCCAGCATTCTCCTGTTGATTACAGCAGTGAGCTGTAATTTTTGAGTTCTCACAGTAGAAGATGAGCACACATCCTACTCCACCATCTTGGAGTGAACTGGGAGTTGTGGATGTCACTGGTGATGGAAGTAAAGTCCAATGCTGTAAACAGCAACACTGTAGAAACCTGGAATGTTAGGTCCATGAATCAAGGTAAATTGGAAGTGGTCAGACAGATGGCAAGAGTGAACATAGACATTTTAGGAATCAGTGAACTAAAATGGACTGGAATGGGTGAATTTAACTCAAATGACCATTATATCTACTACTGTGGGCAAGAATCCCTTAGAAGAAATGGAGTAGCCACCATGGTCAACAAAAGAGTACTTGCAGTACTTGGTTACAATCGCAAAAATGACAGAATTATCTCTGTTTGTTTCCAAGGCAAACCATTCAATATCACAGTAATCCAAGTCTATGCCCCAACCAGTAACGCTGAAGAAGCTGAAGTTGAATGGTTCTATGAAGACCTACAAGACCTTTTAGAACTAACACCCCAAAAAAGATGTCCTTTTCATTATAGGGGACTGGAATGCAAAAGTAGGAGGTCAAGAAACACCTGGAGTAACAGGCAAATTTGACCTTAGAGTACAAAATGAAGCAAGGCAAAGGCTAATAGAGTTTTGCCAAGAGAACACACTGGTCATGGCAAACACCCTCTTCCAACAACACAAGAGAAGACTCTATACATGGACATCACCAGATGGTCAACACCAAAATCAGGTTGATTATATTATTTGCAGCCAAAGATGGAGAAGCTCTATACAGTCAGCAAATACAAGACCAGGAGCTGACTGTGGCTCAGATCATAAACTCCTTAATGCCAAATTCAGACTTAAATTGAAGAAAATGGGGAAAACCACTAGACCATTCAGGTATGAGCTAAATCAAATTGCTTATGACTATACAGTGAAGTGACAAATAGATACAGGGATTAAATTTGATAGACAGAATGCCTGAAGAACTATGGACAGAGGTTACTGACATTATACAGGAGGCAATGATCAAGACAATACCCAAGAAAAAGAAATTCAAAAAGGCAAAATGGTTGTCTGAAGAGGCCTTACAAATAGCTAAGTACATAAGAGAAGCTAAAGGCAAAGGAGAAAGGGAAAGATATAAGCGTCTGAATACAGAGTTCCAAAGAATAGCAAGGAGAGATAAGAAAGCCTTCCTCACTCATCAATGCAAAGAAATAGAGGAAAATGATAGAATGGGAAAGACTAGAGACCTCTTCAAGAAAATTAGAGATGCCAAGGGAACATTTCATGCAAAAATGGGCACAGTAAAGGACAGAAATGGCATGGATCTAACAGAAGCAGAGGATATTAAGAAGAGGTGGCAAGAATACACAGAAGAACTATACAAAAAAAAGATCTTCATGACCCAGATAACCACGATGATGTGATCACTCACTTAGAGCCAGACATCCTGGAATACAAAGTCAACTGGGCCTTAGGAAGCATCACTACAAACAAAGATAGTGGAGGTGATGGAATTCCAGCTGGGCTATTTCAAATCCTAAAAGATGATGCTGTGCAAGTGCTGTACTCAATATGCCAGTACATTTGTAAAACAGCAGTGGCCACAGGACTGGAAAAGGTCAGTTTTCATTCCAATCCCAAAGAAAGGCAATGCCAAAGAATGTTCAAACTACTGCACAATTGCACTCTTCTCACAGGCTAACAAAGTAAATCTCAAAATTGTATAAGCCAGGCTTAAACAGTCGTGAACCAAGAACGTCCAGATGTTCAAGCTGGATTTAGAAAAGGCAGAGGAACCAGAGATTAAATTACCAACATCCACTGGATCATCAAAAAAGCAAGAGAGTTCCAGAAGAAACATCTACTCCTGCTTTATTGACTATGCCAAAGCCTTTGATTGTGTGGATCACAACAAACTGTGGGAAATTCTTCAAGAGATGGAAATACCAGACCACCTCACCTGCCTCTTGAGAAATCTGTGTGCAGGTCAAGAAGCAACAGTTAGAACTGGACATGGAACAACAGAACGGTTCCAAATCGGGAAAGGAGTACATCAAGGTTGTATATTGTCACCCTGCTTATTTAGCTTATATGCATAATACATCATGCGAAATCCAGGCTGGATGAAGCACAAGCTGGAATCAAGATTGCCGGGGGAAATATCAATAACCTCAGATATGCAGATGACACCACCTTTATGGCAGAAAGCAAAGAAGAATAAAAAGCCTCTTGATGAAAGTGAAAGAGGAGAGTGAAAAACCTGGCTTAAAATTCAACATTCAGAAAAATAAGATTATGACATCTGGTCCCATCACTTCATGGCAAATAGATGGGGAAACAATGGAAAAAGTGAGAATTTCTCTTTTGGGGCTCCCAAATCACTGCATATGGAGACTGCAGCCATGAAATTAAGATACTTGCTTCTTGGAAGAAAGGCTATGACCAACCTAGATAGCCTATTGAAAAACAGATACATTACTTTACCAGCAAAAGTCCAACTAGTCAGAGCTATGGTTTTTTCAGTAGTCACATATGGATGTGAGATTTGGACTATAAAGAACGCTGAGCACTGAAGAATTGATGCTTTTGAGCTGTGGTGTTGGAGAAGACTCTTGAGAGTCCCTTGGACTGCAAGGAGATCCAATCAGTCCATCCTAAAGGAAATCAGTCCTGAATATTCACTGGCAGGACTGATGCTGAAGCTGAAACTCCAATATTTTGGCCACCTGATGCAAAGAACCAACTCATTAGAAAAGACCCTGATGCTGGGAAAGATTGAAGGCAGGAGGAGAAGGGGACGACAGAGGATGAGATGATTGGATGACATCACCAACTTGATGGACATGAGTTTGGATAATGGACAGGGAGGCCTGGTGTGCTGCTGTCCATGGGGTTGCAAAGATTTGGACACGACTGAGAGACTGAACTGAACTGAACTGAATTGAATGGAAATATCTCTAAGAGAAATGTTAGTTTAGTCTTTGTTTGTAGTCTAGTTAACCAGTGAAGTTGCTCAGTCGTGCCCAAGTCTTCGCAATCCCATGGACTGTAGCCTACCAGGCTCATTCATCCACGGAATTTTGCAGGCAAGAGTACTGGAGTGGTTGCCATTTCCTTCTCCAGGGGATTTCCGGACCCAGGGATTGAACCCAGGTCCTCCTCATTGCAAGCAGACGCTTTACCATCTGAGCCACCAGGAAAGCCTTAATTGTGCATTAATATATAAGATTGTGTCCTTTTCTACCCAGAGTCTGGAGAAGTGATTCCAAATGGATGAAGTTATCAGCATACAATAGACACTTAAAAGAATATGCAAGGGGAAAATGGGCTAAACTTAGAGCAAACAGGCTGCCTAAGAAAAACAAGCCTTCCTTCTTCAGTTTGGTTTGTATATTCCCCGGATTAACTAATATTTACTATGTGGGGTGATTGTCTTTTCACAAATGAAAACACAATTTATACTCATCCCCCCTGAGTGCAAGCTTTTGGATTTTTTTTTAATCAACTTCAAAGGTCAGGTGGTTATTTAAGTTAATCAGCTAACATTAAAATGCTTTTTCAGCTGGAATTCTAGAATTGTGTATATTGTATTCTCTAATTCTATATATTGTATCTTATAATTATATTGTATACATTTTCAGTATTACTTGAAAATAAAGCACTAATTATACCAAAAATATATTCAATATTAGTACTTAAAATTTATGTTTGTAATGGAATATTGGGAAAATGAATTATGTGGAAACAAAGGAAAATAGTCACTTGTAGTATTAACATTCAAAGACAAGCACACACACTGTTTTGTACTTTTCTTTTTTTATTTAAGTATAAACATTTGTCCTGTTCTCTTGCTCTGTTACTTTTATATGCAAGTGATAATGTTGTAACACTGTCTTATTATTACATATGGTATAAAACAATTATAATGGCTGCATAAATTAGTTCAGTAAATGTGGTTTCCATATTTAACAATTTTTCTAATTGCTGCACCCATACTATGTGTATCATCTACATTTTATTTTGACTTTTGTACTTATAAATAACATTATGATAAGCATTTTGTGTATAAACAAATGTATATTGAGCTCTGAACATGTGCTAGGTCCAGAGCTTGGCCCTATGGAATCAGTATTGTACAAGCCATGGTCCAGCCTGTGAGGACCTTATAAGAAACTGGAAAAGGTTGACAAATGAATCAGTAAACACATTTCTTTGTGTAACTCATAAAGAACTTTACTATGATGTTAAAAACTTATTTTTGAAGCATAAAAGAGCATATGATAT
This sequence comes from Bos indicus, assembly GCF_029378745.1. Lineage (NCBI taxonomy): Eukaryota > Metazoa > Chordata > Mammalia > Artiodactyla > Bovidae > Bos > Bos indicus. Next base: position 18,012,463 of record NC_091773.1, on the reverse strand, counting down.
TTACAGCAGGGTTTGAGACAACTGCCTGGATTGGGGAATGCTTGAACCAAGATGGAAAGCAGAGTAGAATTTAACTAGAGAAAATAATGGGAACCAAAGAATTTTTTTTTATCAGTGGGAAAAGAGCTTGTGCAAATGTACCTAGCTCTTTGAACAATACTGACTGGTTCAATGTGACAAGAGAAAAATAAAAAAACTAGTAATAAGTTAACATAGGTAACATAACCTTATTTGCTAGGTGCTGTGTTAACCACTTTACAGTCATTAGCTTACTTAATCTTTATAACATCCTTCTGTAGTAGATAGGATTATTACATCCATTTTTGGATGAAAAAGCAAAGGCTAAATCAAATTTTCTAACTTGCTCAAATACAGTGAATATACAATGGCTCCTGGATTTTACCCCCACAATCTAATTCCAGACACCAGTCTCAATTATCCTTTGTTTGTTGGAGATAATATTGTAAAGTCCTCAGGCATTAAACTATGTCCCCAAAACAAAGAGAAAAATTTAAAGATCGTCATTGATACAGTAGTATCACTAGATCTTTTGATTTAGAAATACTGCTAGGAAATTACCAAATATATATTGTAAAAGATATGCAAAAATAAATGAATGAGTCCTAAATTAAGGGAGAGGTATTTGAAATACATAGGAGAAAAGTTTAAGAATTAGGATAGAATTTATTTGGCTTAGTTATAGATTGGCCATGTTTGTTCATAGAATACACATTTTTTTTCAGAATCTTGAGTGTATTTTCAGAGGTTGTGTGTGTGTGTGTGTGTGTGTGTGTGTGTGTGTATCAGTTATTAAGCTACTTTTTCTTGGCCAAAATCCCTTTTATAGTTTGCTTTGTGATACTGCATCTGGATTTCTAAAAGCCATATTTCTCTTTTTCCAGCTGGATTTTGGTAAGATATTTCACCCTAGCAGAAATATTTGGCTCTAATCTTCAGTGTTTTGGATGTGTTTTTAACTCCCAGAACCAGCCTTACTGCACACTCTGAGAACTAGCAAAACCAGATGGTTCGACCTGTTGTCTTGAGTCTAAAAGTCAGCTCTGTAGGGTCTTCTCCAAGCTTCTAGATTCTCAGTATCCCAAAAACCTCTTCAACTTGTCCCCAACTCTAGGAAGAGGACTACATCCTTTAGTTCTTCATCTCTCTTATCACAGTATATTCTTTTGGCATTTGCCATTCTCTATCTCTTCTTTCCTTCTCTGGAGAAAGAAATGGCAACCCACTCCAGTATTCTTGCCTGGAAAATCTCATGGATGGAGCCTGGTAGGCTACAGTCCATGGGGTCGCAAAGAGTCAGACATGACTGAGTGAATTCACTTCACTTCACTTTACCTTTTCATATTAAATATTCTCTGATAAAATAATTGGTGTAAGTTTTATATTCCTGACCAGGTCCTGACATACTTTTGAATTTGGTGATGACAATTTCTCTATTAGTAGAAACATATTTCTGCATTAATTAAACAGCAGCTTATCACAACAAGTAAAATACTGTGAAGGATGCTTTAAAAAGAAAAGTTCTCTTAAGAACTATTATCACCTTCCATTTTTTCCTATTAATCAATACTTAACAATGAACTTACTTAACTTATATGCAGAAAACATCATAAGAAATGCTGGGCTGGAAGAAGCACAAGCTGGAATCAAGATTGCTGGGAGAAATATCAGTAACCTCAGATATGCAGATGACACCACCCTTATGGCAGAAAGTGAAGAGGAACTAAAAAGCCTCTTGATAAAAGTGAAAGAGGAGAGTGAAAAAGTTGGCTTAAAGCTCAGCACTCAGAAAACCAAGATCATGGCATCTGGTCCCATCACTTCATGGGAAGTAGATGGGGAAACAGTGGAAACAGTGTCAGACTTTGTTTTTTGGGGCTCCAAAATCACTGCAGATGGTGACTGCAGCCATGAAATTAAAAGACGCTTACTCCTTGGAAAGAAAGTTGTGACCAACCTAGACAGCATATTAAAAATCTAAGACATTACTTTGCCAACAAAGGTCCGTCTAGTCAAGGTTATGGTTTTTCCTGTGGTCATGTATGGATGTGAGAGTTGGACTGTGAAGAAAGCTAAGCGCCGAAGAATTGATGCTTTTGAACTGTGGTGTTGGAGAAGACTCTTGAGAGTCCCTTGGACTGCAAGGAGATCCAACCAGTCCATTCTAAAGGAGATCAGCCCTGGGATTTCTTTGGAAGGAATGATGCTAAAGCTGAAACTCCAGTACTTTGGCCACCTCATGTGAAGAGTTGACTCATTGGAAAAGACTTTGATGCTGGGAGGAATTGGGGGCAGGAGGAAAAGGCGACAACAGAGGATAAGATGGTTGGATGGCATCACTGACTCGATGGACGTGAGTCTGAGTGAACTCCGGGAGTTGGTGATGGACAGGGAGGCCCGGCGTGCTGCGATTCATGGGGTTGCAAAGAGTCAGACATGACTGAGCGACTGAACTGAACTGAACTGAACAATGAACTAGTTAATATTTACACAGCCTATAGCTTTGAATTTAATTTGTTGATTTTGATTTAACTCAGTGGGCCCTTAAATTTACATCACTTCATCTAGACCTATAAATCAATTCACTTCTTTCATTCATTAGTGTTAAAAATACTGCAACATAAGAGTTGCTTGGTTTGGAATTTCTAATTGTAAATTTGTCTTTGGTGAAAATATAGAAGATAAAAAGACGTTTAAACCTCTGAATATTCTAACAGAATCTGAAATTATATTAAAGTGAATGGATAAATTTAAATGAAACAGAAAACTAGGAGAAATATAATAAGTTTTTTATTTAAATACTTCAACTGGGTCCCCAAAAATTTCAGATAGCAAAGAGGCCTTATGTGTCACAGAATAGACAAAGAGAGGCATAGAAATTAAAAATGGAGTTGAGCTACATACAAGGAAAAATACAGAAAGCAGTATTTTTTCTCATTTTAATGTTTCTAAGATTGGTAAGTGAATTATAATTTATATGCTCATCTAATATAGAACTTCTTTATTTTCCCTTAGAACATATTATTAAATTGCTGTTGTATTTTAGCATTTAAATATATCTTAGAGTCAAGGAAATGTGATAAATACAAATTTGCACATGTACTTTGTATATAATTCTTTATCAATCATTTCATATATATTTTAAAGTTTTCCTATCCCTTTACTCTTATGATATGACTGATTGATAGCACATATCTGGTATATTTTTTTCGCCATAGGTCTTCTGTAGTAAGAAATTAATGTGACTTACTACAGTAAGGAAAGAAATACAAAACTAAAAAAAAAAAAACTTAAAATGGAAGGATATAATTTGGAAGAGTTTAAATATGTATAACTTTCCATGAACCCTGATTTTCTACAAATGTATTTTCCCTCCCCAGTTATTAGAATTTAAATTTCATGAATTAATCATGCTTAGTAAATTCCATTTGAAGAACTAAAGCCCTTCCATTGAAAAGTATAAAGAATTAGTTACAATTATTTAAAGTAGATTATCTAACATTTTATTCCTTCAACTTAATGATTTTCAGATTTTCACATATCTCGGGGATGCAGGCTCCATTACATTGCAAAGATTATGAAAAGGTTTGTGTAATGATCTTTCTTTATATTATGACTTGCATCAATAAGATTTTGAGTTAGGTTTTAATAAACTTGTGTTTCTCTTAGAACTGACAGGAAATTTTGGGATAAATTTCAGTTGAGAAAGATAAAAAAATGAGTAAAACATTGCCTTCTTGAAGCCTAAAATCTAATGGATCAAACTGACATGAAAACACCAGAACAACAACAACAACAACAAAGTCCTAATAGAATATACAAGAAAGAAAAGAACAAATGACTTGTTGTATGAGTATAAGAGAGGAAGACAGTCATTCTGCCTGGAGGCTCAGAAGGGATTTCAAAGAGAAGAGGCATATTTTCCCACAATATTATCAGCACAGTTCATTGTATACATTACTATATATAGTAATGGGCTAACATGGCAAATTTTATGTCATATACATTTTTTTAAAATTGGAGCTGGATTTAGAAAAGGCAGAGGAACCAGAGATCAAATTGCCAGCATCCATTGGATCATCAAAAAAGCAAAAAAAAAGTTCCAGAAAAACATCCACTTCTGCTTTATTGACTATGCCAAAGTCTTTGACCATGTGGATCACCACAAACTGTGGAAAATTCTTCAAGAGATGGAAATACCAGACCACTTGACCTGTCTCCTGAGAAATCTGTATGCAGGTCAAGAAGCAACAGTTAGAACTGGACATGGAACAACAGACTGGTTCCAAATCAGGGAAGGAGTACATCAAGGCTGTATATTGTCACCCTGCTTATTTAGCTTATATGCATAGTACATCATGCGAAATGCCGGGTGGGATGAAGCACAAGCCAGAATCAAGATTGCTGGGAGAAATATCAATAACCTCAGATATGCAGATGACACCATCCTTATGGCAGAAAGCAAAGAAGAACTAAAAAGCCTCTTGATGAAAGTGAAAGTGGAGACTGAAAAAGTTGGCTTAAAACTCAACATTCAGAAAAATAAGATCATGGCATCCGGTCCCATCACTTCATGGTAAGTAGATGGGGAAACAATGGAAACAGTGACAGACTTTATTTTTTTGGGCTCCAAAATCACTGCAGATGGCGACTGAAACCATGAAATTAAAAGACGCTTGCTCCTTGGAAGAACAGCTATGACCAACCTAGACAGCATATTAAAAAGCAGAGACATGACTTTGCCACAAAGGTCCATCTTGTCAAAGCTGTGATTTTTCTAGTAGTCATGTATGGATGTGAGAATTGGACTATAAAGAAGGTGAGCACTGAAGAATTGATGCTTTTGAACTGTGGTGTTGGAGAAGACTCTTAAGAGTCCCTTGGACTGCAAGGAGATCCAACCAGTCCATCCTAAAGGAGACCAGTCCTGGGTGTTCATCGGAAGGACTGATGCTGAAGCTGAAACTCCAATGCCTTGGCCACGTGATATGAGGAGCTGACTCATTAGAAAAGACCCTGATGCTGGCAAAGATTGAAGGTGAGAGGAGAAGGGGATGACAGAGGACCAGATAGTTGGATGGCATCACCGCCTCAATGGACGTGAGTTTGAGCAAGCTCCAGGAATTGCTGATGGACAGGGAAGCCTGGTGTGCTGCCATTCATGGGGTTGCAAAGAGTCAGACGTGACTGAGTGACTGAACTGAACTGAACTGATTGCTTTATAATGTTTCGTTAGTCTGCTGTACAACAAGTGAAACAGCTAAATCTATTTATCTATCCTCTTCCTCTTGAGCCTCCCTCCCAAGTGGAAAGGAAGAGTCAACTTTGATCAAAAGGGCTTTTTCAGTGCCTCTTAGTTCATACCATGCAATGAACTATCAAACTCACTGAACATTTCACAGACATTTTCATATATTTAATAAGAAAGTGGGAAATGTCAATTTAATTGAACAAAAATGTATAGAATCCATAAAATGCTAAGAACTCTATAACTACTGATACAGTGAAGACATTTTCCACAAAGAACTGAGAGTTTATCTGAAGATGCTTAGTGTTAGAGAATCTGTCTAGCTTCATCTATATTCATGGGAAAAGTCAGTATGAAAACTTTGAATTCTGTTTTAATAATATTAGAAAAGAGGCTTTGTTCATTTCCACGCCTACTACACTTATAAGAGGACTTTCCTGGTGACTTAGTGGTAAAGAACTTGTCTGCCAATCCAGGAGATGCAAGTTTGATCCCTGGCTCAGGAAGATCCCCTGGAGAGGGAAAAGACAACCCACTCCAGTATTCTTGCCTGGGATATCCCATGAACAGAAGGAGCCTGGTGGACTACATTCCACGGTGTTGCAAAAAAGTCAGTCATGACCTAAGAAATAAACAACAACAACCACTTACAGACCCACTCTGGCCAAGAAGAGTTACTGGGGGAGCCAGGAAACTGACTCAAAAACAAAAAAAAGAGCACCTAATAAAAGTGTCATTGAGTCCTAAGCAAAGCTATAATTCTGAGGTCTAGCTTTTTGATTTTTAAAAAGGTTTCTTCTTGTTTTTGACCTCCCTGTATAATCTTGCCATTAATCTTCAGTTTATGGTGAACTAGTTCTTGCCAATAAATAGCTTTCTAGTTAAGAAATGAGTGGCTCTGGTGCTCACTCTCACTTTCTTTGGTTGTCTTTGTAATGTGGTTTTTCCCTCTCTTAACACTTGCTTGCAATTGATTTTATGGAAAAAGATTCAGAGCAACTCATACTCTCTTGTCTGCGAGAGAAGGAGAATTTACAAGGTTTGCGTCAGAGGAGAGTTATCAGTTGGCCAAGTGCTTCTAAGTCATTTTCCAATTGAAATAAGAAATATCCTTTACAAGTCATTGTAAAAACTTCTTCTGTCCAAGGCTACCATTCTCAGTATTTAAATTTGCCCCCTAGAGCACATCTGTCTGCCTTTTTTCACAAGCCCCATTCCCTCAGCGCTAATGAGAACCTTATGCCATCCAGTCTAAGAGCAGGGTTTGGAGCCATTTTTCCCCAATTAATGTAAAGCATGTCAATCTGGGCCCTATGGAGTATGATTGGCTTTTCTTACTGCTGAATCTGGCTCCTAGGTGGTTTTGTATCAGCTTGAAAGTTTCATCTCTTAGTATCATATTGATTCTTAATTCCCTTCTTTCAGAATCCAGTGAGATGTATTTGATTTTCTGAGAGGCTAAGCTTCTTCTCATATCCTGGTGAGATCTATAAGAGATAAAGGTGAGCTTTGTGAAGAAGAAAAAGTCCTTCTGCAAATGCCTGTCTTTTCCTTAGTCTTACAAAATGATTTTGTTTGGTAAGTGATTAAAGCTGGTCTGGATGGCGAGCAAACACAGGAGTAGATTTATAGCCTCGAAAACAATGCTTTCCAAGATTTCCTTTCAGAAAGCATGGCCCAGGGGCATCCCTTTTATTGAGCTGAGTCTCTAAGGAGTTGCTTCAGAAGCAAAGGTTTAAGCTTCTTTCCTAAGAGGTCTTGACATTTTATGGTTTTCTATGAAAATATTGAGGACTAAGTAGTCAGGAATCCTTGTCACCTTTCCTTCTCTGAGTTGTAGGTGTGCTTTGCCTCACAGCAAAGTCAGCTACTTTTATTCTTGTGATTTTATATTATCTCTGCATTATCTCCTCAGTTTACTGTGTCAACAGCCATAACCCCACAGACCTGTTCTGGGGAGAAAAATGAGGAAAATTCTACATATTCATGTTTTGGGATGTAATAATGTAGCATTTTGGGGGGGGCATTAGTTCTAAAAGGTCTTGTAGGTCTTCATAGAACCGTTCAGCTTCTTCAGTGTTACTGGTTGGGGCATAGACTTAGATTACTGTGATATTGAATGGTTTGCCTTGTAAATGAACAGAAATCATTCTGTTGTTTTTGAGATTGCATCCAAGTACTGCATTTCGGACTCTTTTGTTGACCATGATGGCTACTCCATTTCTTCTGAGGGATTCCTGTCTGCAGTAGTAGATATAATGGTCATCTGAGTTAAACTCATCCATTCCAGTCCATTTTAGTTCGCTGATTCCTAGAATGTCGACATTCACTCTTGCCATCTCTTGTTTGACCACTTCCAGTTTGCTTTGATTCATGGACCTGACATTCCAGGTTCCTATGCAATATTTCTCTTTATAGCATTGGACCTTGCTTCTCTCACCAGTCACATCCACAGCTGGGTATTGTTTTTGCTTTGGCTCCATCCCTTCATTCTTTCTGGAGTTATTTCTCCACTGATCTGCAGTAGCATACTGGGCACCTACTGACCTGGGGAGTTCCTCTTTCCGTATCCTATCATTTTGCCTTTTCATAGTGTTCATGGGGTTCTCAAGGCAAGAATACTGAAGTGGTTTGCCATTCCCTTCTCCAGTGGACCACATTCTGTCAGATCTCTCCACCATGACATGCCCATCTTGTGTTGCACCAAGGGCATGGCTTAGTTTCATTGAGTTAGACAAGGCTGTGGTCCTAGTGTGATTAGATTGACTACTTTTCTGTGAGTATGGTTTCAGTGTGTGTGCCCTCTGATGCCCTCTTGTAACACCTACTGTCTTACTTGAGTTTCTCTTACCTTGGGCGTGGGGTATCTCTGGCTGCTCCAGCAAAGCACAGCTGCTGCTCCTTACCTTGGATGAGGGGTATCTCCTCACCGCTGCCCTTCCTGACCTTCAACCTGGGGTAGCTCCTCTAGGCCCTCCTGTGCCCTCACAGCCACCGCTCCTCAGGCATGGGGTAGCTCCTCCCGGCCAGCGCCCTTGACCTTGGGTGTAGGGGTGTGGGGTAGCTCCTCCCCACTGCCGCCCCTGACCTCGGACTTGGGTAGCTCCTCTCAGCTGTTCCTGCGCCATTGCATCCTGGCACTCTCAGTCACTGCCCCTGACCTCGGACGTGGGGTAACTCCTCTTGGCCGCCACCCTTCAGGCATGGGGTCCTCCCGGCTTCTGCCCCTGACCTCTGACATGGGGTAGCTCCTCTCACCCACTCTTAGTGCGCTGGTTGCAGCCAGGAGCTGACTGTGGCTCAGATCATGAACTCCTTATTGCCAAATTCAGACTGAAATTGAAGAAAATAGGGAAAACCACTAGACCATTCAGGTATGACCTAAATCAAATCCCTTATGATCATACAGTGGAAGTGAGAAATAGATTTAAGGGCCTAGATCTGATAGATAGAGTGCCTGATGAACTATGGAATGAGGTTCGTGACATTGTACAGGAGACAGGGATCAAGACCATCTCCATGGAAAAGAAATGCAAAAAAGCAAAATGGCTGTCTGGGGAGGCCTTACAAATAGCTGTGAAAAGAAGAGAAGTGAAAAGCAAAGGAGAAAAGGAAAGATATAAGCCTCTGAATGCAGAGTTCCAAAGAATAGCAAGAGGAGATCAGAAAGCCTTCCTAAGTGATAAATGCAAAGAAATAGAGGAAAACAACCGAATGGGAAAGACTGGAGCTCTCTTCAAGAAAATTAGAGATACCAAGGGAACATTTCATGCAAAGATGGGTATGGACCTAACAGAAGCAGAAGATATTAAGAAGAGGTGGCAGGAATACACAGAAAAACTGTACAAAAAACATCTTCACGACCCAGATAATCACGATGGTGTGATCACTCATCTAGAGCCAGACATCCTGGAATGTGAAGTCAAGCGGGCCTTAGAAAGCATCACTATGAACAAAGCTAGTGGAGGTGATGGAATTCCAGTTGAGCTATTTCAAATCTTGAAGATGATGCTGTGAAAGTGTTGCACTCAATATGCCAGCAAATTTGGAAAACTCAGCAATGGCCACAGGACTGGAAAAGGTCAGTTTTCATTCCAATCCCAAAGAAAGGCAATGCCAAAGAATGCTCAAACTACCACACAACTGCACTCATCTCACATGTTAGTAAAGTAATGCTCAAAATTCTCCAGGCCAGGCTCCAGCAATATGTGAACCATGAACTTCCAGATGTTCAAGCTGGTTTTAAAAAGGCAGAGGAACCAGAGATCAAATGGCCAACATCTGCTGGATCGTGGCAAAAGCAAGAGAGTTCCAGAAAAACATCTATTTCTGCTTTGTTGACTATGCCAAAGCCTTTGACTGTGTGGTTCACAAGAAACTGTGGAAAATTCTGAAAGAGATGGGAATACCAAACCACCTGACCTGCCTCTTGACAAACCTATATGCAGGTCAGGAAGCAACAGTTAGAACTGGACATGAAACAACAGACTGGTTCCAAATAGGAAAAGGAGTATGTCAAGGCTGTATATTGTCACCCTACTTGTTTAACTTATATGCAGAGTACATCATGAGAAACGCTGGACTGGAAGAAATACAAGCTGGAATCAAGATTTCTGGGAGAAATATCAGTAACCTCAGTAATGCAGATGACACCACCCTTATGGCAGAAAGTGAAGAGGAACTCAAAAGCTTCTTGATGAAAGTGAAAATGGAGAGTGAAAAAGTTGGCTTAAAGCTCAGCATTCAGAAAACGAAGATCATGGCATCTGGTCCCATCACTTCATGGGAAGTAGATGGGGAAACAGTGGAAACAGTGTCAGACTTTGTTTTTTGGGGCTCCAAAATCACTGCAGATGGTGACTGCAGCCATGAAATTAAAAGATACTTACTCCTTGGAAAGAAAGTTTTGACCAACCTAGATAGCATATTCAAAAGCAGAGACATTACTTTGCCAACAAAGGTCCATCTAGTCAAGGCTAAGGTTTTTCCTGTGGTCATGTATGGATGTGAGAGTTGGACTGTGAAGAAAGCTGAGCACCAAAGATTTGATGCTTTTGAACTGTGGTGTTGGAGAAGACTCTTGAGAGTCCCTTGGACTGCAAGGAGATCCAACCAGTCCATTCTGAAGGAGATCAGCCCTGGGATTTCTTTGGAAGGAATGATGCTAAAGCTGAAACTCCAGTACTTTGGCCTCCTCATGTGAAGAGTCAACTCATTGGAAAAGACTCTGATGCTGGGAAGGATTGGGGGCAGGAGGAGAAGGGGACAATAGAGGATGAGATGGCTGGATGGCATCACTGACTTGATGGCCGTGAGTCTGGGTGAACTCTGAGAGTTGGTGATGGACAGGGAGGCCTGGCGTGCTGCAATTCATGGGGTTGCAAAGAGTCGGACACGACTGAGCGACTGAACTGAACTGAACTGAATGTAGCATCAGGGAAAAATAAAACCAGTCTTCTTGTCTTTCCCAAATATCAAGAAAGGTAAGAGAAAGAAAGATGTCACTTGAGGAGAGCCTGTCTGTGTTTACTGTTTTAGGATTTTGCATATAAATATTTTTACTAACTCAATGTAAAATTTTGAACTTTGCTCCAAGGAAAAGTGCAACATTTGAAGTGTTTTGGATTGTTCAGAAAATTCTAATCACTGAAGACATTTCCTTATGGATCATTGCTTTCCCATAATGTAGACTGTTACCTGCTTCACCCTCCAGAATGTGATCTCTATTAGAACAAGAAGCATTTTGTTTATTTGATATTATCTATAGTGCCTAACATAGAATGTGCCAGGTAAACAGCAAGTTTAATAAATTCTGGTTCAATTGAAAAATCCTGTTCAATTGTTGATTTCTTTTTGCAGAATTGAACAAATGCAAGTTTATTTTTTTTTACATAAAAATGAATCTAATTCAATTCTCTGTCACCCCCTATCTAACTCAAGAATGAGGGTGATGGAATGTGCTTTAATGCTACTATTTGTTTGTGTGTCTCCAGACCAAACTGTGATTTTCCTGAGTGTAAGAACCATGTCTATTTCAAATATATGTCCCCAGCACTGAAGATGTCCATGTAATACTTGCTAAGTAAAGGAAGAGAATGATCAGACAGGATAAATTCATGGTTCTTACCAAGGGTTAAACTCCTGACATATGCATTAGCACAAAAATAGGTAGGCACAGTAATAGATCTGACAGTTATGGCCCATTAATTGAAATAGCATAAAGAGTAGATGCTATCATGAATCTATGTGGTCCATTTTATGACCCATTGTCCTTGCCTTCAACTCATCTTTGAAGTGTTTCAGTATTAAAATACACTTTGTATAAGTATCAACTAGACTCAGCAGCATGAGATGTCTGGGGAACAGGCAATGAACAAAGCAGAAATAAATTGCCAGCATCTGAATTTTTTTCTTGCTCTGTCCTGTTTGCCTCAACTGTTCTCTTGTGAGAAAGATCTTTCATTTCATGGTGAGAATAGCTTCCCCAATGGCTCAGTGGTAAAGAATCTGCCTGCAGTGCAGGAGATGTGGGTTTGATCCCCAGGTGGGGAAGATCCTCAGGAGAAGGAAGTGGCAATCCACTCCACTATTCTTGGCTGGGAAATACCATGGACAGAGGAGCCTGGCAGGCTACAGTCCCTGGGGTTGCAAAAAAAAGCCAGATGGGATTTAGTGAATAAATAACAACAACAACATTGAGTAATTGCATTGTGTCTGATGATATGTTAAGAACTTTACATGAACACCCTGTGTAATTCTCAACTCACACTTATGACATAAGTAGTAATATAACCTCTTATAAAGAGAAATAGAACAGAAGCTTTGAGTGTTCGAGTATCTTATCCATAGCATAGCAAAAAGCAGGGTTGAAATTGAAACACGTTTATTCCTCTGATATTGCAGTGAAAAGCCCTGTGCATGAGCACACGGACTTATGAAGAGGATAGAAAAAGTCAATTATGCCTCAGCTTGTGCCTCGTGCTCAGTTGTATCCAACTCTTTGGACCTCATGGACTGTTGACACATCAAGTTGATGCATCATAGGTGCTCAATAAAGGTTGATGCATCATAGGGAAGTTGACTCATCACAGGTGCTCAATAAAAGATTGATCACATGGGGCAGGCTGCCTCCAGATGCAACGAGGTGAGATGATTCACTGTAAGTCTTTAAATTGGAGTTGAACAAATCTTTTAGAAGATATAGAGGAGGGGGTCTTTGTATCACAAGAGTGAAATTAAATAATCTCTATGTGGGCTTCCCTGGTGGCTCAGATTGTAAAGCATCTGTCTGCAACGCTGGAGACCCAGGTTCAATCCCTGGGTTGGGAAGATCCCCTGGAGAAGGAGATGGCAACACACTCCAGTACTCTTGCCTGCAAAATCCCATGGACAGAGGAGCCTGGTAGGCTACAATCCATGGGGTCGCAAAGAGTCAGACACGACTGAGTGACTTGACTTGACTTGAAGTGGTTTCCAAATCTGTGATCTAATTAGCTTACAATTACATGACAATCTATATATTTTAGGAAAAAATAAGAGAGGAGGAAATATTAAAGAGGGAGTGAGAGGGAGAAAAAGAAAAAGAGAGGGAAGTGCAGGATCTAATATTCAGTTATTTCTGAAAGCCAGGAGTAAATAGCCTCAGATCAGATCAGATCAGATCAGTTGCTCAGTCGTGTCCGACTCTTTGCGACCCCATGAATCACATCACGCCAGGCCTCCCTGTCCATCACCAACTCTCAGAGTTCACCCAGACTCACCTCCATCGAGTCAGTGATGCCATCCAGCCATCTCATCCTCTGTCGTCCCTTCTCCTCCTGCCCCCAATCCCTCCCAGCATCAGAGTCTTTTCCAATGAGTCAACTCTTCGCATGAGGTGGCCAAAGGACTGGAGTTTCAGCTTTAGCATCATTCCTTCCAAAGAAATCCCAGGGCTGATCTCCTTCAGAATGGACTGGTTGGATCTCCTTGCAGTCCAAGGGACTCCAACACCACAGTTCAAAAGCATCAATTCTTCGGTGCTCAGCTTTCTTCACAGTCCAACTCTCACATCCATATATGACCATAGCCTAAACTCTTACAAATTTGCCAAGCCTGCTTTGAAGGGTCATCCTACCTTGAAGAGCTTCCCTAGTGGCTCAGAAGGTAAAGCGTCTGCCTGCAATGCAGGAGACCTGGGTTCGATCCCTGGGTCAGGAAGATCCTCTGGAGAAGGAAATGGCAACCCACTCCAGTACATTTGCCCAGATAATCCCATGGGTGGAGGAGCCTCCAGTTCAGGAGGCTACAGTCCATGGGGTCGCAAAGAGTCGGACACGACTGAGCAACTTCACTTTCCTACCTTGAATGGAGGTAGCAAGGAATAAATCTCCAATTTATAGAAGAAGTTAAAGCAATGACAGAAATAGCCAAGCCACCCAGGATTCCTCCAAATAATTCATAATTAACTTCTCTACAAACCCCCCTTTCCCTATTGCCACATGTAATGCAATGAAAACCAGCACAAAGCTGTCTAACCCCTCAGGGTCAGTGGAGTTCTTCAGGAGTTTCAGAGTTTAGAAACCAAGTCAACTGTCAGCCAACTTTGTCAAATAGGTTTTAGGTTATGTTTGGTATATATTCATTCGGACAACTGAGAATCAGTGCTCACTTTGCTCTTCCTCGGCCAATTTTGTGCAACATATATCTGCTTCTGTGCTGACCTCCGTTGACATTTACTCAGAGCTTTTGGGTCTTCTTCCAAAAGAAGAGGATCTAGACCATTTCAATAAAATTAATTAAGCTAGCTCATGTTGCATAGATTACAAAGAACTATATATTTTCTTACTCCACCAAGTAATTGGCTGCTTTTCTTATTTTGTTTTGATTAAATTGCCTTCAGCAAAGAAAAATCTCTTTGATTTAGATTTTTGAAAGAGATATCATCCCATCTAACTTGGCCCTAACTCCAAGGAACTCCCAACTTCTTAGCATGTAACGCCACTTCCCCTTAACTGTTATCTTTATTGCCAGCCAATTGGATGTCTTGATCATAACTGATTTCTTTGGGACCATGACTTGATTAAAATTCCAACTGCTGAGTGATTCAGGCAGGGAGGCCTTGTCCATTGACTAGCAAGATGTATGAAGTGTATATGAATCTTTCCCCCACCCTGGGGAACTTCGCTCTCCACAAGTCAATTATAAATGTCCAATGAGCTTAGAGCTAAGGTTCAGAAAAATAACAAAAATTCAATGTTCAACTAAGAACATGCACACTTGTATTAAAACAATAAAATTTTAGAATAGTGAAAGCTCATATATTAAACTGCACTTTTTAAAGTTACTGATCGGCTATCATTTGCAGGGTGCTGTGGAAGATGCTATGCTATGACATTCAGATCTCCCCTTAGCATGAGGTACTTACTGCCTAGTTGCTGTGAGTATTGGCTGCTGTCAACTCATAGCTGATTACTCTGAGAATTGTCTCAGTTGAAGGAAGTTTGCCCAAGTTGGCAGGCCCTCAGGCCGGCTTGGCAAGAATATAATGGCTTGCTTCTTTTGCCTCAAAGTGGTATAACTCTGAAGCTCATTTCAGAGCTTCTTGGGTGATGAGCAAGGTCTCCACTGAAATCGTCTGTCACCACTCAGCATTTTTCCTCTGGCCAGTTGTGCTTTCCTACCCCTTTGGAGTCTTGTTACAAACACTATTGCTCAATAATCTCTTGCTTATAAATCTCCATCTTGGAGTTGTTTCCCAAGGAATTTTATCTAACAAAAATACTCTTCTAGATACTAGATGGTATTTAGAGATGGTTTTACTTACAATAGTGGATACTTAGACGCCTCTGCTTACTCGCAATGGTCTGGGAGAGACATGATAAGTAACTGACTACTCTCTAAAAAAGAAGCCCATTTCTCCCCTCTGCAATGCAGAATTCTGCTGTCTCTTTTCTTTGCTTTCATGGTGCTCTCTGCAAACTTATGCTTCTATTCTACTCATTCTATTCTCATTTTGTTGTTGTAAGTCTCTTGCAAAAAGTTGTGAGTGTTCTGGAGACAAGGATTTATTTTAGCACCGACTTCAATACAGAAATGAAGTGTGAAAGTCGCTCAGTCGTGTCCAACTTTTTGCAACCCCATATACAGTCCATGGAATTCTCCAAGCCAGAATACTGGAGTAGGTAGCCCTTTCATTCTCCAGGGGATCTTCCCAACCCAGGGATTGTACCCAGGCCTCCTGCATTGCAGGCAGATTCTTTACCAGATTCTTTACCTAGTAGCTGAGCCACTAGGAAATGTAGTAGGTCCTAAGCAATTTGTGTTGAAAAAGGAAGGAATGATTGAACAAAAAAGGTAAGACAATTTGAAAGTTGAATGCAAAAAATATGTCTATAGAATAGCAAAAATTCAGAGAAGAGGTGGAATTTGGATTCAGTCTTGAAATTTAGCAGGTTTGGGGCAT
The DNA here is from genome assembly GCF_029378745.1 of Bos indicus. Taxonomy (NCBI): domain Eukaryota; kingdom Metazoa; phylum Chordata; class Mammalia; order Artiodactyla; family Bovidae; genus Bos; species Bos indicus. Next base: position 17,996,753 of record NC_091773.1, on the reverse strand, counting down.
ATGCATATTTCAAACTGAGAAAGCAACTTTGACTGTCACATGGAAGTAAGTGATTAAGTCAGGTATTTGTGTCATAATACTGACAGCCTATTCAATTCTAATTAAAAAAAAAAAAAAAAAAAAAAAACAAGAAGCCTTGGGCCTTCCCTGGCCATCCAGTGGTTAAGATTCCATGCTCCCAGTGCAGGGGGAATGGGTTCAATCCCTGGTCAGAGAATTAGGATCCTGCATGCCAGGGCAAATAAATAAGTATATAATAAAATAAAAATAGAGCTGCTTAAAAAAAAAAAAAAAGAAACAAGGAGTCTTGACAGAAATACAACAAAATATTTCTTAGAATTGCTAGTCAGTATTTCAACAGCATTACGTGAGGGCTTAGGACCAGAAACTCTAATATGAGAAATGTCAGTCACTTGGATTGTTTCTCTAGAAAAGCAAGCTCCCCATCTCTATTTGTCTGCTCACTCTTCTATTTCTTTGCAAACCCTGTCTTCAGACCACTTTGACCTCTCAAGAACTGAATAGAGATTGTATGAGACTGTGAGTACATGAAGAGAGAGAATCTTCCCAGCAGTGATCAGATATCAATTTCTGATTCCATTTCCATGGTCAGCAGGGGTAGCGGGAGACACTTTGGAAATGGAGCATAAACTAGCTTATGAATGGGCAGAAGAGTGAATGCGGCAGATGGGGAGCTATGGGAAGCACTTGCTAATGGGCAAAGCTCTTTATGGTTAAAAAAATTCCCATTCTTAATAGTGGTTATCATTATCAAGTTCAACTACAATTTTCCTTGTTAAATTTTATAATCCAGCATGTGTCCGTGTATGTGTATGAGTGTGTGTGTGTGTGTGTGTGTGTGTGTGTATGTGTGTGTAACAGGTTGGATTAAATATTTAAATTGTGGCAGCGGATTTCTGTCCAATATTATATGTCTTTTAAACTAACCATTCCTTGAGTGCATTTAATGCTAGAGAGGGGAAGTCACGTTAAATAGAGGACCTTGCTTTGTAAGATCACTTTGTCCAGGCTAAAGAGTTGCCACATGTAAACCTCAAAATGGACAGATTTCAAAACAAGCAGCATCTGTAGCAGTTTTATATGTGCCAAGACCCAAATATGAGAGTGAATCAAGCTTCACTTTTTGATCTTCAAAACCCTAGACTTCCATGTGTCAGTGATAGAAGCTCTGGGGGAGCAGTGACACATAAAATACTACCATGTGTTAAGTGCTGTGACAGAGAGGAAAGATCGAAGTGCACTGGGTGCAGCTCTCCCTGTAAAGGTCAAAGATGTCTCAATAGAAGAGGCAACACCGGATCTTTAGTAACAAGAAGCATGGAGAAGTTGGGGAGGAGAGGTCAACAAACCGACCAGTGTGTGCAAGGCCAGAGCATCACAAAACATCAAAAAATGTTTGAATAATGGGGAAAAAAACTAGTAGCAGAAACCACATAGGTTATTTGTGTGTGTGTGAGCAAGGTAAAGAACAGATAGAAGAATGAGACAGTAAGGGGGATGTTGCCGAAAGTCATGGAGGATATGTGACCTCCAGTTGACCCACAAGCTAGAACCCAGCACTTGGAGCCTTCTTGTCCCCTGACCTGTCCTTGGAACATCCTCTCTGCCCACCATTCCTGCAGTGGGAGGTGTTTTTCAAGGACATAGTCTTTTTTTTTTTGACCCCATCCTGTGGCACTTGGGATCTTAGTTCCCCAACCAGGGATCCAACAATGCCCCCTGCATTGGGAGTGTGAAGTTCTAAACACTGAGTCACCAGGGAAGTCCTAACAAGGTTATAGTCTTGAGAGAGAAAGATTAAATGAGTTAATATATGTGAAGAAACACATATATTTGAAACAAAGCCTGGCACATACTAAGTATTAGGTAAGTTTTCCTTACTATTGGAAGGTGGATTTTAAAATGCTTTCATTTCCTGCCTCCTTTTCAACACCATTTGGAGCAGATACAGTTCTTCCTTTCTCCCTTACTGTTTCTCTGTGTCTTTCAAACAAACCCTCTCTTGGGAAGACATCTTCCAGATAAATGACTTGACTCACTTGAAGAATGTCACTTCCTGCCAGGGGCTCAGGACAATTCTGAGTGAGCGACCCTCAGTGACTCACGTTTCACAACACAGTCCTTCCCTCTTGCAGCTCTCAGGTTGTAGCCAAACCTAGAGGAACAAAAGGTTTCAGGTCAACGATTGGAAATGCTAATCGTAATGCTAATGATAACTTTGGCACCTCCTTGTATGTGTAGTCTTATACATTTCACTAGACCTTATCCATACATAGGTCTTGTCTTCCCAAAGAATTTTTCATGGGCAAACTCCTCTCTACTTCCCTATACACCAGAATACCTTTCACACTGTTGGTTTAAAGCAGGTGTCCAGCAATACAAGCCAAATAACACTCAGTTGTAAAGTTTTGGATTGGAGAATCACGTTGACTGATTTATATATACAGTTTATCTATATGTTCCATTGCATTGTGTTTAAAAGTTTCAAAGTTGGGACTTCCCTGGCTCCCAAAGCAAGAAGCCTAAGTTCGATCCCTGATCAGGGAGCTTGATTCCATATGCTGCAACTAAGACCCAGTGCAGTCAAATAATTTTTTTTTTTTTTAAGTTTCAAGGTCTCCCATTTCCTTGAACCACAAAACTTAAATTTCTGCAGACATTCCACAATCTGCACAATCAATTCTACTTCACCTGAACAGTTTAATATAACCAGAACATAACTGCTGATGTTTCTTGATTGTTTACTAGGTCGTGAGCATTGTTTCAAAAAATTTACCTTAATTTTGCTATTTATTAGTCGTAAAAAGCAACAAGTTAGCTAGGTCGTGTTTTTATCACCTTACAGAGTATAAAAAAGAGGCACAGATTTTTAAAGAAACATGCCCAATTTACTTACCAGTTCAGCAAATGGGGCTAGAATTTGACATTTCCCCAGCCCCCAAAGGGGCTCTCCTGGTGGCTCAGCAGTAAAAAATCCACTTGCAATGCAGGAGTCACGGGACACATGGGTTCCATCCCTGGGTTGGGAAGATCCCCTGAAGGAGAACATGGAAACCCACTCCAGTTGTCCTTGCTGGGAAAATCCCATGGACAGAGGAACCTGGTGGATTATGGACTATGGGGTCACAAAATGTTGGACACAAATGAAGTGAGTGAGCATGCTCGCAACCCCCAAGGTTGCTTCCAGCTTTTCCTACTGAATAATCATCCCAGTGCATCCACTGGCAAGTTAATCTTTTTCAGATATGTACGGTCATTATTCTTCTCTCCATAAAGTTTCCTTGACAATAAAAGTCAGGATATATTGAAGCCTCTCTTGATATCTACTACTAGAAGATTCCTCCCAATATGTGAACCATATAGATTTTCTCTCTGTCTAAATGCATCTTCTGAATTATCATTTGTTTAGTTAAATACTCTCACGTATTGTTATACATGTTCTACTGAGAGTTTCCTTTGCTAGGCTTGTCTGCTTGGAAATTTGTCCTTCCTCCACTTTAATGGAGCCTAGAGCTAAATCCATATTCAATATTCAATACAGACAGAAAGTGGTAGATTCTCAGAGTGTTACCATAAGCACCCTGGATCCTGAATTCTCTATCAAATAGCAACCTGGTGAGATGATTCACTCATAACACTGAAACATCTTTATTTCCTGGCTGTGCAGCTCATGATGGCAACTGTGGGCACAAGAGTGGATTGCCAGACCTCCATGAATTGAGGGAGGCATACACATGTGACAGGCATACTTTGGTGTGGTTAAATGACACCTATGTTAGAGTGACATATGAATTTCCACGGGAGTGAACAGGAAAAATAAATCAGTCATATTTAGAGACTCTATGCCTTTTCCAATACCTGTTCTATTCTAGAAAATAGGCAGTTTGGAGAAGACACAACAAAAAGCATGGAGTCACAATGAGTAAGGTACATGCATCTTCTCTAGAAACAAAAGCTATTTAGCAGCCTGTCTGAAGTTTGCTTTCTCTCTCAGCTCCAGGGTAAAGGTCTGAATTTCTTAACTACAGTATCACTGCATCCAGTGCGCCTGTCAGAAGTCCCTTTGGTAGCAGTTAGCATTTATTTTACAAGCCTTCTCTTGGGAGAAGTTTTGACTGGAGTAAGCTAAAGAAGAGAGTGGGGGAAAATAAATGGCTTCAAAGTTGAACAAACAAGGAAACTCTATGAAATTATAAAGCAAACTAATCCATGGTACAGATGTTTGTCCAAAAACTTCCATTGCTTTTATATCTGATGTTTTTCACCTAGACGTGAGGCCAAGAATCCTTGCTACCACTCACCGATTCTTCCATGTAAAGTAACACACACAATAAAAACTCAGGAACTGCTTTGTTACAAGGTTGGCATGTGGGTAATCAAATTTCATATGGACTTTAGCAAAAAAGTATATACAGCTGCTCAAAAATAACAAATGAGCATATGTCAAGAATCAAACAGAAACCAGAGCTGTAAAAGAGAGAACGTCAGAGATTCATGCTTTTAAGCACGTTTATGATGAAGAGGATTAGGTTAGAAAAAGCACTAGTCTGGTGGGCTTGAAACTGAATTGTAATTTAGCTCGGACTCCAATCTGTCCCCCCTGCCAACTGTATATTCACTTCTGTCGGTGACCTTCTGCCACTTGAATGGAGTTAAGAGCACATGGGGGCATAGGGTTACAGAAGAAAAGGCAGGGGTTGATCTCAGTGGTTAGAAATCATTAGGGGTTAGAATAGGAGTGTGAACGAGCAGGAAATTTTAAACATGGCCTGCAGGCCCTGTCACTTTGCATCATGTCTTGATTTGATGCGTTATCCACGCCCACATCCTATTCCCTCCAAGCTTTATTCTATTCTTTTGTATCTTTAAACCATCTCTGCTCATATCTGTACCACATAATTGAGACCACATAGGAACCAAGTAGGAATGATGTAAAGCTCTTAAAAAAAAAAAAAAAAAAACACCTTATACGTGACTAGAGTTAAAAAAAAAAAAAAGTAGTGCTAAGACAGGATGCAACCCTAAAGCATGTTGAATCATGCTCTCCCAGGGTAGATGTGGCTTCCTGGAGAAAAAGGAAACTTGCTGTGTTTACTAAGGAATGTCTTGCCAGTTCCTTTATGCCATCAGAAGTGCTTATGCCTGAGAGTGTAAGTCATTGACTCAGCCAACACTCTCATTCACGCATCTATGTCTTCACTTTCCTTCACTCTGCCCATCTTGATTATCCTTCCAGGTGTTCTGTATTTCACGCCTAAGCAAAACCTCACATGTTCCTGGAGCACTGCTTCTTCTGGAAAACTACATCCACCCTAGGTTTGTCAGTCTCTTATTCCTTTGAATTTCCAAAGCGCAAGATTTCATATAGAAGTCATTTTGCCTTTTGGTGCTGTGGCTACCTCACATTATGATGTAACCTATGATGCCCTTTTAGAAAGAATGTAAAATATTTTTCAAATTCATAAAATAACACACAAGGGATTATAATAGAAACCAGTGTATGGAAGAGCTTCCCAGGAAGCACAGTGGTAAAGAATTGCCAATGCAGGAAATGCAGGAGATGCAAGTTCAATCCCCTGGGTTGGGAAGATCCCCTGGAGGAAGAAATGGCAACCCACTCCAGTATTCTTGCCTGGAAAATTCCACGGACAGAGGAGCCCGGCAGGCTACAGCCCATAGGGTCACAAAGAGTCAGACACGATAGAGTGACTGAGCACAATATATGGAAATACAGCTAAAATAGTAAACAAATTTGTGATATAATACATGATGCTTTATTAATACACTAAGAAGAACGATGTAGTAGAAAGTCTAATTACTTAATTTCAAAGTAGTGGTGACTTAATACTTTCAAATATCTGCAACACTGAAGTATAATATGAGAAACTAGAAATCTAATGACAGTTCACAAGTATTGCTAAGACCATGTATGCATGGGATCTATGTTTGGGTGTGGTGTTTTCCTACATTCATCATGGAAGAAAATGCAAGATTTCAGTTAGAGAAGCTAGTGAATATTCCTCAATTCTTCTAGGTTGTGAGCCCCTTAATTTTAACTTAGAGAAATCCCTTGTCATCTGTCTTATTATTACAACTAGTTGGTAAAATCAGGATATGGACATTCATCTTTCTCTATATATACCTCCTTCAGTGAAGAGACTAGTTCTTAGCCCCTTGTAGTAGCTGAACCAGAAGTTTTTGAACATACCAAAATGAAATTAAAGGCGAACTTATGTGTAGCTAAAACATGCCAAACCAACCACAAGCATTCCCAGAATTAGTTAATTATATTTTTCTTTGACATAATTTCTATTTTGTCTTGTAGTATACATAATTGCTTGCATTCTTGTCTCTTCCAGTGAATTGTGTCTTCTTAAGAGTGGACTTTGCATCTGGTTCTCTCTGTTCAGGTAATGAGAGCCTAAACTCAAGTGGCCGAAACAGTACATCTGTAGAACAGGTTAATATAATATAATGAGAAGGAAGAATTGACATATTTCTCATGACAGTAAGGTGAGCCAAAGTTTGATGCAAGATTTTGGACTAGAGATTCTTGGGAAATTAATCGGAGAGTTATAGTACAATGAGTGTGGTTGGGGGCTCACAACTTAATGTTCTTCCATTCCTTTCTATATTGAAATGACAATGTCTTCCCCCTTTAGAATACAGCGCAATCTGTAATTGTCTGAAATGTGACAGAATGTGAAATATGATACCGCAGAAAATTGGCCTTGAAAGTTCTAAAACATTAGTCACACTTCCATATAAGTATTCTGAAGAAACCATATTTTTTTCTACCAGTCATATTAGGTAAAAACAAGGTCAACTAAAATCATTGTCTTGTGGTGAGACCTATGCTCATATGTTGTTCTTTCCATTTTTATTTCTGGAAGGTGGCAGATAGAGGCTTTGGGTGGGACTTTAAAACATAGAAGAAAGGAATATTGCCATACTTTCTTCATCTATTCTATGTAGGATTATTCATGTTGGAAAATTAGAATTAAATTATATGTTTTTTTTTTAATTCTCTTTCTAAAATTTTGTTTCTGGCCATCCTGTGAGGAATATGGGTGTCCTTCGTTCCCCAACCAGGGATGGAAGCTGCATCCCTGCATTGGAAGCATGAAGTCTTAGCCACTGGACCACCAGGGAAGCTCGGTAAACTGTATCTTTCTGAGGAGATAAATTTATGTGTGTTGAATTTGCAGTGTTAAGGTTACATGCGAATCATTGGAAAATTAGAAATAAAGGACTGGAATTCTAAAGAGAATTAGACTATGGTTGCTTTGGCTACAAATGTAGATATTTTGAGGTGGCCTTACTATACTCAGTGCAAGATATATTAATTGGAATTTCTATAATGTAGTTGTTAAGAGCATCAGCTCAAATTAAACACACTGAGTTTATATTTCAAGTTAATGACCTATAATATGGGCTTCCCTCATGGCTCAAATGATAAAGAATCAGCCTGCAATGCAGAAGACCCAGGTTCAACCCCTGGGTTGCAAAGATGCCCCAGAAAAGGGAATGACTACCCACTCCAGTATTCTTGCCTGAGAATTCCATAGACAGAGGAGTCTGGCAGTCTACAGTCCATGTGGTTATAAAGAGTTGGGCATGAATGAGAGACTAACACACACACCCACACACACACACTCCTATAAAACACTTAGTATGAGTCATAAATAGTATGTAATGAATTTAAATGTGTTGTTACTGAATAGTTGAATGAGGTCTTAGGCTGTGATGACATTTTGAAAATCTTCCATTCAGAGGATAGTTGGAATAAAAGAAGTAATGAGTAAATCTGTTGAGGATATTGTGGAAAGAAAATGGAATACATCAACCTTGTAGAAGAAACCAAGAGTAAGATAAAAGGAAAGCAGAAGAAAACTGTAGATGGAGTTACTGGATAAAAGAAATGGAAGGATCATAATGTGACAACATTTAAGTCTTATAGAGACAAAAGTTTCAAGAAAAATGAAAGCTGAGAAATTTCACTGAATTGAATAATTTCAAGGATATTGATAAAAGTGCAGGTTTACTGGAGTTCTGGAAATAAGATTGAAGAAAATGCAGGAGGTTGAAACAGTAAGTATAGAACAAACTTTTTGTCAGGGACTGGAAGTTGCAATATTAGACAATAGATGGAGGTACGGTAGGGTCATGAAAACTTTTTGGTTTTGATTTTGAGACCAAACAAAGGTTAGACAAACTTTTGGAGAAAGAGTGGAGATGACTGAGGATATAAACAAAAGCTGAGATAATTGATCTCAATTATCTCAAAAGAAATTGGAAACAATGAATGTAGATTCAAACTGAAGGATGATTTGTTGCAAGGAGGAGGGACAAATATCTCTCCGACTAAAGAAAGAATGGTTTAAGAATGGGTAGAGTTAGAATTATAAGTCATAAACTGGTAAATGAAGAGATTCCAACCAGATGACCTGAGTGTATTCACTGCGGTATAAGGTGGAAACTACAAAGAGAAGTGCGCTGCTGCTGACCTTGGTCCAAGAGCCAACCTGGAAGGAAGGGTCAGCCTCAGTACTCTTTCCATAGACATTCCTGAGGCTGAAGAGACTAGGTTGACATGTAGCTTTCCCACAAAGGATGAAGAATGGTGTGAATGAAGAATAATGATTGAAAGTGAACGGAATAAAGTACAAGAAGTCAGAAGAACTTTCTAAACAAATGGTGCTTGGGTATCAGTCGGTTCAATAAGATTTGCCTACTTCACAGTTGGCACAGTAGGTGCCCAATATGCTACTGGAGATTAGTGGAGAAATAACTCTAGAAAGAATGAAGGGATGGAGTCAAAGCATAAACGACACCCAGTTGTGGACAGGACTGGTGATAGAAACAAGGTCCGATGCTGTAGAGAGCAATGTTGCATAGGAACCTGGCAGTTTTCATTCTAGTCCCAAAGAAAGGCAATGCCAAAGAATGTTCAAATTACTGCACAATTGCATTCATCTCACATGCTAGTAATGCTCAAATTTGAGCTAGTAATGCTCAAGATTCTCCAAGCCAGTCCTGTGAACTGTGGTGTTGGAGAAGACTCTCCTTTGGATCTTCTTTGGATCACAGTCCATTCTAAAGGAGATCAGTCCTGGGTTTTCACTGGAAGGACTGATGTTGATGCTGAAACTCCAATAGTTTGGCCACCTGATGCAAAGAGCTGACTCATTTGAAAAGACCCTGATGCTGGGAAATATTGAGGGCAGAAGGAGAAGGGGATGACAGAGGATGAAATGGTTGGATGGCATCACCGACTCAATGGACGTGGGTTTGGGTGGACTCCGGCAGTTGGTGATGGACAGGAAGGCCTGGCGTGCTGCGTTCTTGGGCTTGCAAAGAGTCAGACATGACTGAGCAACTGAATTGAGCTGAAGAGTTAATGGATATAAACATGAAGTTAATTTCATTTGACCAGATGGAGGAATAGTGTGATGGGAATGAGTTACTTTATGTGTTGGCATGCCAAGAAGCCATGATTTGCAAACGCCCCATATGAAATCCAGCTTTTCAAATGCTGAGACCCGTTGGACTTCAATAGAATTCTGACACATACGTGTAGAACAATTCTAATTCCATCCGGCTTCCCCTTCTTCTCTTGAATTATTCAGTGCTGACAGAGCAGCCACATTTCCCAAGAGCTCCTTTTTCTCAACCCAGATGTTGCTCCAATTGTGATTTTTACGAACTGATTATTTCAGATTTACTCATTGTTTTCTTTTCACAATATGACTAAATCAAACTATGGCCAAAGTTTGACCAGGTCTCTAAGACAAAAGTCGAGTATCTGCCTTGTTCCTCTGTCCATGAAGAATTTCCCAGGGACTCAGGGGGGTGTACTTCAATTACTAGATAGTCTTCTGTAGTGAGTCAAGCATCAGTTGAGACACATTTTACATAGAAGTCAATTTTCTTATTTTTCTTATTCCTGACCTGCACACCATTTTTTTACATTAGAGGAACATGCATTATATTAGATGAGTGCATCTTATAAATTTTATTTTACAGAGCATCTTTCTTCTCAGACTGAAAGAATAATTCTGTTGGATTTGTGATGAATACTCTACATTCAGTGTTTTATTTCTGACACCTCTCTGGGCAAATGAGGTGTATCTTTGACTTCTTTGCAGAAAGCAGGCTAGTGGTTTGAATGTAAAATGCTGAGAGATATCATCCATTGACATTACTATTTTTAGAAAAACATAGAAGGTAAAATGGGTAAGGGAGTGAAGGAGAGTAAAAGAAATCAAAGGAAAATAAATGCAGGCCAGGTGTTGGATGATGAGGTTTTACCTTGAGAATAATAAGCACAGACACTGGGCTGCCAGATGAGGTTAAAGAGCATAGGTATCAATTTAATTTAATAAATAATTAGATGCTCTTCAGTGGGAAGGCCAGTGCTAATTGAGATAAATAATGAGATAAAATTGCATTTTCTTTTCTCCTTCATCCCTATTCCTCATTTTTATTTAGGACAAAAATATTCTTAGACATGATCAGCATTCATGATGACTCTAACTTGCTTAAGCTTTAAATATCCAAAGACTGTTGTAAAGAACCAACACAATTACGTAGATTAGAAATCAAGTACTATAAGTCTATGCCTTTACTGTTTCTTGCCTTCAAATGTGTTTCATACCCTCTTGCTAAGATCCTAGTTCAGCTTGTGATTCTCTAACTTTTCAACTGCAGCAGCTTCTTTCTACGTCCAGTTTCTGCCTGTGGTTCCCCCCAATAATTTCCATTCTATATGTTTCCAAAAGGACAGTCATCCTGTTCCATGAGTCTAAATATGTTTGGAAATCTTTAATATTCCTTTGTTGACTATTTTATTTTCATAAAATACCTTGTTTCTATCAAATACTCACCAAATCTGTGACCTTGTAAAACATACAAGTTTATGCTATTCAAATGTATTTTTTGTTTTCTTGTTGCCATGTCTTTGTCTAAGTGATTCTCTGCGCTTGACATGATATCCATGAATCTGACATATGAGTGTTTTTTTAAACTTTTTAATAGTGGAGTATAGTCAATTAACAATGTTAAGATAGTTTCAGGTGTACAGCATGAATATTTCCTATACTTCAGAGATTTTCTTTAAAATCCTCCCTCTCTAAATCTTGCCTTTATTTCTCTCCCATATCCCCCCTAGTCTGTTTCTATTTTTCACTCTCTCTCTCTTTTTTTTTCTGTCTCTCATATTGATGCTGCTGCTGCTAAGTCGCTTCAGTCGTGTCTGACTCTGTGCGAGCCCATAGATGGCAGCCCATCAGGCTCCCACGTCCCTGGGATTCTCAAGGCAAGAACACTGGAGTGGGTTGCCATTTCCTTCTCCAATGCATGAAAGTGAAGAGTGAAAGTGAAGTCGCTCAGTTGTGTCCGACTCTTAGCGACCCCATGGACTGCAGCCTACCAGGCTCCCCGTCCATGGGATTTTCCAGGCAAGAGTACTGGAGTGGGGTGCCATTGCCTTCTCTGTAAGTACTTGCTTTTAGTCTCAGGTAACCCAGAACACATTCTATTTTGTAATAATGACCCAATCTAATCAGAATATAAACACCATGAGGATAAGGACACAATCTCTTCTACAATATACTCTGCATATTTTATATAGAACTCTGAGAACACTAAACGTTGTATCAATTACTGTTGAGCTGCATTGAAAACATTAGTATTGATTGCCTAGTTTAAAAGGATTTGGAAATTGTGAAATAGAGAGGGTCACTAAATATTTAGAAAAGAGCCAGAGAGAAAACTACAGAGTGTTCATCCTTGGAGATGGTATTTAGTGACTATTTGGTTCTTTTCTAAGACACACTCATTATTTTCACAGCTGGAGAAGCCTGAGAAAATGTTCTGGTTTGAGAGATCACCTTTTTCACAGGCTGATGCCGAGCTAAAATAAATTTCATGAAAAAAGAAATACACCAAAGCAAACCAGGAAATAACAAATAGAAAATACCCTTTTCTTTATCCTTCTGAGTTTATTTTCTTAGCATTGATCTTTTTCCTTTCCTCTAGGTTGTTATGTCTTATTGGTAGGAAAAATCAGCACTAATTATATGGTTTATTCTCTATAGATGCCCATTTTTCATATATTGCAGATTCTGTAGTCAGATTATTTATTACAAGCACTTTGCCACAGCAACTCTTTCTCTCTCTCTGTTCCTATTTGCATCCAAATTGGGACACATTCCCCTTCCTCTCCCTCAGATTCTTTCTCACACAACAGTACAGCCGGGTGTCTCATGTATCACTGACCATATTTTCTAACAAACAGATTAGTATTTGGTGACATATATAAAATTAAGACTAACAAATAGTCAAAAAAAAAAAAAAGAAAGAAAGAAAAGGAAAATTGAAACTATGGACATTGATATAAAATGTATAAACTATAAAACAGCCTGTGTAAAATTCAATTCTAGAAAACGAGGGCTTCTCTGGTGGCTCAGTGGTAAAGAATCCACCTGTCAATGATGAAGACGTGGGATTGCTCCCGGTCTGGGAGGATCCCCTGGGGGAAGCAATGGCAAGCCATTGCAGTATGCTTGCTTGGGAAATCCCATGGACAGAGGAGGAGCCTTGTGGGCTATGGTCCACAGGGTTGCAAAAAGTCAGACACAACTTAGTGACTAGGCCACAAAAACAAATTCTAGAAAACATGTATCTTGACTCTACCATCTACTGGTCAACACGGATACACACCTTTCTTAGAGATTAAACATGCTTGTTAACCTTTAAACTTCTGAGAAGTCTTACATAGCAGAAGTCTGTTAAAAATATGTTTTTCATAACCAGAATTTTATTGTTGCCTTGTATTAATTCCCTCTTTAAAATGGGCAATTTATTAAAGTACATAAAATATTTGTTATCTGCAGATTTATACCAAATTAGATTTAGCTCTAGATTAAAATGAGAAAAAAATATATTTATGGTATTTGAAAAAGATTGAAGTTTATTTCTGTCTCATGGGAAAATAGGTGCAAAAGTAGGCATTACATAGCTAATATGGGGGCTCCACAGTGTCACTAGGAAGACAAGTGCCTATATTTCTGTTTTATCATTATAACATGTCTTTCTTTTCATAGTCATTTCATAGTAAAAAGAAAAAGAGTCTTAAATAGATGCTAGAGTTTACAAGACAGAGGAATAACAAAACAACAAAACCAGGATGAAATCCTTTTGAAGGCACCTTTCTAGAATTACCACTGGACATTACTACTTACATTGCTTTATACGTTTTGGTCACATGGTTACATGCAGTTCCAAAGCTGGAAGAAAATATAGCCCTTAATCCTGGGTGGGCATGTTCCCTCTAAAAGTAAAACTTCTGTGACTAAGGAGAAAAGATAGTTTAGATGTGGTATGAAACTATCAATCTCTTTGACAATTATTATAAATCTAAAATGTTGAATTAAGAGACCATCGTGTTGATTAGTCCTAGTTTTTCAGCCTTATTTTATTCATAACTTTTGGTAGTTTCTTTCCACAGTAACTCTAGGCTGGACTACGTGACTTGCTTTGACCATTAGAATAATTACAAAATTTGCCACAAGTAGAGGCTTTAAAATATTTATGTGTGTTCACTTCCTCTTTTGAACCCTTGTCACACCATGAGAAAAAGCTGAATCAAGTCTCTTGGGGAAGAAAGAGACCAGGTGGTAGGAGTCTTGTCATCCCAGTTGAGGAACTCCTAGAAGAGTTAATTTCTGTCCAACTCAAACAGACATACAAGCAAACTCAGTTGAGATCAGCCATGCCTGGCTCAGATGGGCAGAACCACTCAGCTGAATCACAGAGTTATAGAAATAAATAGGTGTCTAAGTTTTAGAGTGGTTTGTTACATGGCACAACTAATTGTAGCTAACTGATAGAAAACAGCTGTCTGTGTTAATTCTCTTTGCCAAAGTAGCTGAGGCATGATTTAGTAAACTATTAAAACAAGGACCTGCTTGGGATATGTTTGAAACGCTGAGAAATAATGAAATTTGTAGTAAAAGCAAAGGCAGCTTTGAGGTAATGAGTATCTGTGATTGTCAACCATCCTCTTCCCAGTCCTCTCATTATATTCAGTCATCGTCGTTCTGTACCTGCTGCTTCCTGCTTATAAGTGAAGCTCCCATCTCTGTGGACTATCTAATAACCCTATCACCCGTTCTATAATATTCATTTAAGTTTTCTCTAACCCGGTTTGGTTCTCCTCCAGTACTCAACTCAGGCTGGAGTCCATGGATTAATCATATAAAATACCATCTTTGGTTTAATGTTACCAAACTGAGGATTTATCTCTGTATGGTCATGCGGTGCAAGGTTTAGTGATTTTCAAGCTAAAATATATTTTAGAATTGCCCATGTAGTTAAATTATATAAATTTTATTATATATATTAATCTAGTATATATAACATATTAAATATACTAGATTAATATATTATACATAAAGTTATATATTAATATAATATATATTAAATTATATATTACATAACGTTATATATGTAAATTATATATAAATATGACTTTTTGAATCTTAATATAGTGGAGCATTTCTAAATGTTTCTAAGAATTATGAGAAACACTTGAGATTGAGAAACATTGATCAAAGGAAAGTTAATTTAACTGACATTTCCACTGTGGAATGATCAAAATTGAATGATGGGACACTTTGATGCACCTTAAATCAGAAGACAGAAATATTGAATATACAAAACATATCATGACTTGCTAACTGAATGCGTGAGTGTGTTAAGTTGCTTCAGTCATGTCTGACTCTTTGCAACCCTGTGGACTATAGCCCACCAGGCTCCTCTGTCCAGAGGATTCTCCAGGCAGAAATACTGGAGTGGGTTGCCATTTCCTTCTACAGGGGATCTTCCCAACCCAGAGATCAAACTCAAGTTTCCTGGGTGTCTTGCATTGGCAGGTTGGTTCTTTACCATTAGTGCCACCAGGGAAGCCCAAATAGCATGTAGCGCTAGAAACAGGGAGCTTCTTTAAATTGGTTGTCCCTGGGAGGCCTCACTGCGGAAATGATATGTGGAAGTCAAATTTAATGGCAAACTGGAGCAACTATGTAAATGTCCAGAAGAGCCTTCCAGGTAGCAGGACAGCCAAGAGCAAGGTGATGGTTGGCTTGAACTTACTGAGCTCCGGGGAGAGCCGAGGAAGTTGAGGCCTCAGTTGAGGAGTGGAGTCGGGGGTGGAGTGGGGAGTGGACTAAATGTTGTTAATTCACTAGGGGTCTTGCTCTTTGAACCTGTCTCCCTCCTTTCCTTCTACCATCCCCTCCACCATTAGGGGAAACCCTTCATTCTGCTGCGATGGTACCTGATGCTGTGTGCTGAGTCACTTCAGTCATGTCCAACTCTTTGTGACCCCATGGACTGTAGCCTGACAGGCTCCTCTGTCCATGGTATTCTCAAGGCAAGATACTGGAGTGGGTAGCCTTTTCCTCCAGGGGATCTTCCTGACCCAGGGATCAAACTGCATCTCTTGTCCCCTGCATTGGCAGGTGGGTTCTTTACCACTAGCACCATCTGGGAAGCCATTAACTGAATAGTCAGAAATAATAATGCAAATTCATCCTTTTATTTATTTTTTTTTTCTTTTTTTTATTT
The DNA here is from genome assembly GCF_029378745.1 of Bos indicus. Taxonomy (NCBI): domain Eukaryota; kingdom Metazoa; phylum Chordata; class Mammalia; order Artiodactyla; family Bovidae; genus Bos; species Bos indicus. The sequence goes on along the minus strand of NC_091773.1, from coordinate 17,981,102 downwards.
TTTATTTTTTAAATTTTATTTTATTTTTAAACTTTACATAATTGTATTAGTTTTGACAAATATCAAAATGAATCCACCACAGGTATACATGTGTTCCCCATCCTGAACCCTCCTCCCTCCTCCCTCCCCATACCATCCCTCTGGGTCGTCCCAGTGCACCAGCCCCAAGCATAAATTCATCCTTTTAAATAAAGATGATTCGTTAAATGTGACTTTTTCCCAATATTGACAGTTATTTGATGCCAGCATGCTGTTGCTGCTGCTGCTGCTGCTGCTGCTAAGTCTCTTCAGTCATGTCCAACTCTGTGTGACCCCATAGACGGCAGCCCACCAGGCTCCCCCGTCCCTGGGATTCTCCGGGCAAGAACACTGGAGTGGGTTGCCATTTCCTTCTCCAATGCAGGAAAGTGAAAAGAGAAAGTGAAGTCGCTCAGTCGTGTCCGACTCTTAGCGACCCCATGGACTGCAGCCTACCAGGCTCCTCCATCCATGGGATTTTCCAGGCAAGAGTACTGGAGTGGGGTGCCATTGTCTAGGGCGTCATAAAGATTGCAATACACAACAGAAATAAAGTGCTTAGCAAACTGACTAATATATAGTAAGCCTGCCAAAACGGGTACTAGAAAACCAAAAATAACAACAAAAAATGTTAAACTGTAATTTTCAAGTATATAGTAGCTAGATCTTCCACCATATTATCATGAAAATTAAACAGACAATTTCAGAGGGAAATTTGTTGAGTTTCTCCTGTTCAGGTATATTTCTTGGCTTTGGAAACAAGCTAGAATAGCACATAGTTTCTCTTGTCAGAGAGCTCATTTTCTAATAGGGGAAACATCATGAATAAACAAATGGCTTCAAGGAAGGATAAATCCACAAAGAAGATAGAAGCACATTAAATTATAGAAAGTGATTTCTGGTTGCCAGAGAGGGTAAAGGAGGCAGAGAAAGACCAGATGCTAAGACATACAGCATTCCAAACAAAAGACTAACCAGGAAGGGGGACTTGAGCAGAAATGGATTTTGTGTATTAGAACAAATTTAAGCCAGTGTGGCTAAAAATCAATGCATAGAGTGAAGAGAGATCATTTGAGCCAGTTTAAAAAGATTTTGCTTATTTTAGGACCTTATATTTGGGTATAGTATAATGGAATACAATTGGCTGATGTTTTAATCAGCATATGCGTGGAAGACAGAAAGAATAAAAGGATGCAATACTGGAGGCAGGGAGACCAATAGGAAACTTCTATGTTGTTATAGGTAAGACATATAAATGCCTTTTATTGTAGAAGTAGCATTAAAGATAAGTAATCATATTCAGGATATATTAAGCAGATACATCCTGCTAGATTTTCTAATTTATTAAATGTGCAATATGAAGGAAATAGATGAACCCAAGATAATATCCAGGTTTTTAAGACCAAAAAACTGAGTGAAAAGGGGTTCTATTTACTTAGATTAATGAAAACTTGTGGGACAAGTCATTGGGGATTTGTAGAGAAAAATAGTTCTTGCCAAAATACTTTCAAAATGCTTTCTGGACTCCCAAAAGCAAGCATGAGATAAAGCATATGCATTTATGATTTGCATATGTTCAGGATAGAGTTTTAGATTGGAGTTATAAATTGTGTCACTAGTTTTTTATATATTATTTGATGGCATAAAGTATCCAGGGAGAGAATGTAAATAGAGGGGAAAAAAATGTCAGGGGACAGAGCCCCTGGAACACTCTAAAATTTATTGAAGAGGTAAAAAGAGTTAGAGATAGAAAGAGATCATGAGATGGAGTATCCAGGGAGATTGAAAAAGTCTGGGTCACACAAACTAAGAAAGAAAAATGTTTTTATAACAAAGGAGTAAGATCAGCAACTCTAAATGAGTATGAAAGTTTTGGTAACATGAGGACAGAATATTGCCCATGAGTTCTACAATAATGGGTTCACTGGTAGTTTGAGTGAGAGAGGTTTTAGTGAAAAGTTGGGATTAAAAGTCCTATTGGAGTGTCCTAGAAAGGGACTGAACAGCCAGGAAGAGGAAGTGATATTAAGGAGCTTTGTGCTGAAGTGCATCAGGGAATTGGGATCCTAGCTAGAGAAATCAGGGGATCAAGATTTCTTTGCATGTATATTGTTTGTTTGTTTAACAGAAGGTTAACAGGTCTGCTCTTAAAGTGTGCTTTTATGTCCATAGAAATGACTGATTAGGAAGAGAGTAATTCGTGCACAACAGAGTAAAATAAAACAGTGAAAGAGAAAGTCACTCAGTCGTATCTGACTCTTTACAAACCCATGGACTGTATAGTCCACGGAATTCTCCAGGCCAGAGTACTGGACTTGGATAGCCCTTCTCTTCTTCAGGGGATCTTCCCAACCCAGGGATCAAACCCAGGTCTCCCTCACTGCAAGTGGATTCTTTACCAGCTGAGCCACACGGGAAGCCCAAAAGAAAACAGGTGTACAGGTAAATGTCAACAGGTATACTGGTGAAGGTAAAAACAGAATGGTAATCAAATTTTCCAGACCAGAAATACTTCACATAATAAAGCAAAAGTATATGCTGGATTTCAGGATGTGGTACAACTGTTAAGGGGCTTCTCAGGTGGTGCTAGTGGTAAAGAACCCTGCCTGCCAATGCAGGAGACAAGAGACACTGTTCAATTCGTGGGTCAGAAAGATTCCCCTGGAGGAGGGAACAGCAACTCACTCCAGTATTCTTGCCTGGAGAATACCATGAACTGAGGAGCCTCGCTGGCCAGTCCATTGGATCGCAAAGAGTCAGACACGACTGAAGCAACTTAGCACAACTGTTAAGACTGACTTAGCCCTGTTGGGCTTCACAATTAATGATGTACGATTGGTAAAAATGAAGAATTTGTCCTAAAAGACATTGAGAAGAGATCAGGGGGTAAAAGTGTTGTGTTTTAGCTACTTCTTCAGAAGAAAAATGACAAGAGTTTCTAGAGAAAAAAATAGAAGAGGAAGATTATGGTGCGCTGCCCATTTCTAAAATCACTCTAGCGGACACCAAAGATGTGTCTGAAAAGATGTCTATGTTTTGAGATGATCTTAATCATTTATAAAAGGTAAGGTGTCAATTACTATAGAAATGTGGGCAAAGATTCAAGACTGCTGCTGAGGTCAGTCTTAAAATCTAAAGTATGAAACTGACTATGAGGACCCAAAGGAGGCCAACTCCAGTGAGTCCAATAGAAGTGAAATGAAAAATACATGAAATGTGTGTGAAAACACAGAAAGCAAAGATTAAAACGTATCTTCAGTGAAAGTGATACAAAGAGTCTCAAAGGAGTTATGACAAAATCAGTAACTTTAGAAGCGGAGCTACTTCAGTGTCAGTCCAGCCCTTTCCCCAATTTTGAACAGTTAATACACAAGGTGTTGCCATGTGTCAGAAGGACACTGTGTGAAGTGAAGTGAAAGTCACTCAGTCGTGTCTGACTCATTGCGACCCTATGGGTATAGTCCATGGAATTGTCTAGACCAGAATACTAGAGTGGGTAACCTTTTCCTTCTCCAGGGGACCTTTCCAAACCCAGGGATCAAACCCAAGTCTCCCATTTTGCAGGCAGATGCTTTACCAGCTGAGCCACAAGGGAAGCCCAAGGATACTGGAGTAGGTAGCCAATCCCTTCTACACTGGATCTTCCCAACCTGGGAATTTAACTGGGGTCTTCTGCATTGCAGGTGGATTTTTTACCAACTAAGCTATCAGGGAAGCCCAGGACACTGTGTACCTTCAGTTATATCTGTGTCACAAAATCAACAAGCCACGTCACAGATTCGATTTGAGATGCCTACTGTGATGGCTTCTCTGCAGTTTCTAGTTCAAGGCATCTAAATGGCTTCAGCATACAAATTGATGGGCCAGTAAAAATACTTGGAAATATTATGAGAACAAATTTGCAAACTTCTGTTCAGATCATTTTGGTCGATAATTTTACATTCCCAAGTACACTACAAAAAAAGTTTCCCTGGGAGTCATTTCTGTTTGAATTTCATAACATTTATTAGACTTATGCAATGTTTTAAATTTTCTTGCACCCCCAGAGTATTTTCACATGCGGCTTTGCTTTGACTCAGAACATCTCAGGGAGGTAGATTGGGTAGCCATATTCATCTACACTTTATAAACCAGAAGCTTCTTCAGAATGGGAATTACTTAAACTCCTATAGCCAAAGAAATTTCCATGAATTTTTTTTTTTTTTTTTGTCCCTCTAGTTGGAACTACCTCTATCTGGTCATATCTAAATTCCTTAAAAACATACTCTTTAGCAAAATCACTTCAAATATTAGAGGTCTGGAATTTCAGCCAAGCATGATTATACATACAAATCTATTTACCTAGAAGACATGTTACAGAGAGGGAGCAAAATATAAGAATTCATACAGCAGCTGAATAATTAATGTGTAAGATTATGTCTCTATATGAAATGGCTTCCCAGGTGGCGCTAGTGGTAAAAACCTGTTTGCCAATGCAGGAGACTTGAGAGTCAGGAGTTCAATCCCTGAGTAGGGAAGATCCCCTGGAGGAAGGCACAGCAGCCCGACTCTTGTGTTCTTGCCTGGAGAATCCCATGGACAGAGGAGCCTGACTTGCTACAGTCCATAGGGTTACAAAAGAGTTGGACATGACTGAAATGACTTAGCATGAACACTATATGAAATGAAGTTTAAAGCACTGAAATAAATAAATATTTAAAGTGTTTAAATACTGAAAGATCTCACCTTACTACAATCAACTGGACGTTTAAATTTACAAATATTTTTTCTCTGATACAATAATTAAAAGCTGCTGTTACTTCTAAAAAGTAAAAGAATAAAATAAATTTGAAAGAGATTTTTCTTTCTTTTAGGTATACTTCTGGTGTACTTTTCATTCTGAGCTTTTATTGTGATGGTCGTAAATAAAATCATTTTCTGCTTATTTTTCTTCACAGTCTTAATTTTCTTCTCTTTACTTAATTATAAGTAGTTATGATTTTCATAATCTTTTACATTAACAAGAGGGAGAAATTTTGAGATCCTAAAATACAACTCCATAGAAATGTCTACTGAATGTCTTTTTCTTGTGAATGGAAAAGACTAGAGATCTTTTCAAGAAAATTAGAGACAACAAGAGAACATTTCATGCAAAGATGGGCTCGATAAAGGACAGAAATTGTATGGACCTAACAGAAGCAGAAGATATTAAGAAGAGATGGCAAGAGTACACAGAAGAACTGTACAAAAAAAGATCTTCACGACCCAGATAATCACGATGGTGTGATCACTCATCTAGAGCCAGACATCCTGGAATGTGAAGTCAAGTGGGCCTTAGAAAGCATCACTATGAACAAAGCTAGCGGAGGTGATGGAAGTCCAGTTGAGCTATTTCAAATGCTGGAAGATGATGCTGTGAAAGTGCTGCACTCAATATGCCAGCAAATTTGGAAAACTCAGCAGTGGCCACAGGACTGGAAAAGGTCAGTTTTCATTCCAATCCCAAAGAAAGGCAATGCCAAAGAATGCTCAAACTACCACACAATTGCACTCATCTCACATGCTAGTAAAGTAATGCTCAAAATTCTCCAAGCCGGGCTTCAGCAGTACATGAATCGTGAAATTCCAGATGTTCAAGCTGGTATTAGAAAAGGCAGAGGAACCAGAGATCAAATTGCCAACATCTGCTGGATCATCAAAAAAGCAAGAGAGTTCCATAAAAACATCTATTTCTGTTTTATTGACTATGCCAAAGCCTTTGACTGCGTGGATCACAATAAACTGTGGAATATTCTTCAAGAGATGGGAATACCAGACCACCTGACCTGCCTCTTGAGAAATCTGTATGCAGGTAAGGAAGCAACAGTTAGAACTGGACATGGAACAACAGACTGGTTTCAAATAGGAAAAGGAGTACATCCAGGCTGTATATTGTCACCCTGCTTATTTAACTTCTATGCAGAGTACATCATGAGAAACGCTGGACTGGAAGAAACACAAGCTGGAATCAAGATTGCCAGGAGAAATATCAATAACCTCAGATACGCAGATGACACCACCCTTATGGCAGAAAGTGAAGAGGAACTCAAAAGCCTCTTGATGAAAGTGAAAGTGGAGAGTGAAAAATTTGGCTTTAAATTCAACATTCAGAAAACCAAGATTATGGCATCTGGTCCCATCACTTCATGGGAAATAGATGGAGAAACAGTGGAAACAGTGTCAGACTTTATTTTTGAGGGCTCCAAAATCACTGCAGATGGTGATTGCAGCCAGTAAATTAAAAGACGCTTACTCCTTGGAAGGACAGTTATGACCAACATAGATAGTATATTGAAAAGCAGAGATATTACTTTGCCAACAAAGGTCTGTCTAGTCAAGGCTATGGTTTTTCCAGTGGTCATGTATGGATGTGAGAGTTGGACTGTCAAGAAAGCTGAGCACCAAAGAATTGATACTTTTGAACTGTGGTGTTGGAGAAGACTCTTGAGAGTCCCTTGGACTGCAAGGAGATCCAACCAGTCCATTCTAAAGGAGACCAGTCCTGGGTGTTCACTGGAAGGAATGATGCTGAAGCTGAAACTCCAATACTTTGGCCACCTCATGTGAAGGGTTGACTCATTGGAAAAGACTCTGATGCTGGGAGGGACTGGGGGCAGGAGGAGAAGGGGACAACAGAGGATGAGATGGCCAGATGGCATCACCGACTTGATGGACATGAGTTTGAGTGAACTCTGGGAGTTAGTGGTGAACAGGGAGGCCTGGCGTGCTGTGACTCATGGGGTCGCAGAGTCGAACACAACTGACTTACTGAACTGAACTGAACTGAACTGAATGTTTAAACCAATTTACCCACAGACATACAGTTTGGAAAAATCTCAAGATTTGTTTTGAAGAGTTTACTGCATATTTTAGGGCCTAAGGATGAAGTCCCAGATGCAGAAAGCTAAATCGCACATTTTGCAATCTAAAAATCTTTACCTCAGAAAAAAACAGACTTCTCATCCTCTTTTACCACATAGTTGGGTGGGTGGGTGGGTGTGGGTGTGTGTGTGTGTGTGTGTGTGTGTGTGTGTGTGTGTGAATTTTAACATAGAGCCCAGTTATGACATAATATTTGTTTTCTTTTGTATTGTCCCAACTGGCTGAAAAGTAGCCAGATGAATAATCTGGTGCCAGTTTTTTGGTCCCTTCTCTGAAGCCTGGCATTAGCAGTTGAACTGCTCACTTAACTCTCTCCTCAACTCCAGCTTTAAGGTTCCATGCAGAACTGTACCTTAGCACCGAATACTAATCAGTTGCCTAGGAGGAAAACTGTTTGCCCAAAAAAACTTTGTCAATGAATCCACCTGAATACCATCATTTCTGACAAAAGTGTCTGTTGGAATATTTTGGGACCTGTGTGTAAATTTTCTGGCAGCAGCATTCTTCTGCTTCTACAGGAATGTACTGTGGTGTCCCTTACTGGGTATAGATTGTCATGGGATATGGAAAAATATGCCTAAGTGCTAGGTACCACATGGTCTGGCCAATTCACGAAATAAAGTCTTCTCAAATTGTTTAGAAATACATGTTATTTCAAAGCACTTTCACAGTTATTATATTATTTTCACAATAATGTTATCTATAGGATATGGTTAAAGCAAACAATATTATATTCATTTTATAGATGAAGAGATACATGTGAGGATTCTTATCTCAGTTTTATTTTTTCTTTGAATATCACCAATATTCTCTCAAACAGCCTTGATGTTTCCTTGGAAGTTAGTCTATTCATTATTTTTCAATAGAATCCATTGAGCTGTTACTAGGATTCATCTTTATATCTCCATTTCTGGAGCTAACATTCTAGATCACAAATTCTTCACATGTGCCCAGATTACTTTCATAACTTCCCAGATGTTCTCCCTAGCTATGTTCTCTTCTCCTTTTAGGTGGTGTCTAGGAGTTAGATTTAAATATAGTAAATTTGGTGGCTCAGAGGTTAAAGCATCTGCCTGCAATTGGGGAGACCTGGATTCGATCCCTGGGTCTGGAAGATCCCCTGGAGAAGGAAATGGCAACCCACTCCAGTATTCTTGCCTGGAGAATCCCATGGATGGAGGAGCCTTGTAAGCTACAGTCCACGGGGTCGCAAAGAGTCGGACAGGAATGAGCGACTTCACTTTCAAGAGTTAGATAGCTTGGTTAAGTGAAAAATTAAAAATTTCCAGAGAAAGAAAATGCCAGCTTGGCATATTATTTACAAACTACAAGATGTTTAGTACCACTGGAGACTGGAGTAGAAGATCAGGACTTGTGTGAGATGAGGCTTGAGAAGAAAGTGGAGTTAAGTCATATAGACTTTCATAATTCATGCTGAGGAAAGCTTATCCTGAAAGCAAGGAGGTTTTAAGAGTTTTATATGTGAGAATAACATAATCAAATATGGATGTTTGCAAATCCAATCACTCCCATATTATAAAATGAGATAATAGTGCATAAGGAGAACAGTACAGTACAAAGGATGGATAATAATTGGAAGACTGTGTCAGTAATCTAGCCAAGTGATTATGGTATTCTATATTAAGTTATTGGCAATGGAGTGAATAAAAGTAGATTTCTTTAAAAACACACAGGAAATAGATTTAAAATACATGGCTAAAGATTGGAAGTAGAAATAACTATTGAAAAAATCTAGAATAATCCATAACTTTCACTTAAGAACTAGTTTATGATGGCGATTTCCCTGAGTAGATATCACAGGAGCTAAATCCAATATGGAAATGATGAGTTTGAGATGATTGACTCCATCCTAATGCAGATGCCGCAGTTCAATTTAGTTGCTCAGTCATGTCCTATTCTTTGCAATCCCATGGACGGAAACATCCTAGGCTTCCCTGTCCATCACTAACTCCTGGAGCTTGTTCAGACTCATGTCCATTGAGTTGATGATGCCATCCAACCACCTCATCCTCTATTGTCCCCTTCTCCTCCTGCCTTCAATCTTTTCCAGCATCAGGGTCTTTTCAAATGAGTCAGTTCTTCACATCATGTGGCCAAAGTATTGGAGTTTCAGCTTCAACATCAGTCCTTCCAATGAATATTCAGGACTGATTTCCTTTAGGATGGACTGGTTGGATCTCCTTGCAGTCCAAGGAACTCTTAAGAGTCTTCTCCAACACCACAGTTCAAAAGCATCTATTCTTTGGTGCTCAGCTTTCTTTATAGTCCAACTTCCACATCAAGGAGATCCAACCAGTTCACCCTAAAAGGAATCAGTCCTGAATATTCACTGGAAGGACTGGTGCTGAAGCTGAAACTCCAATACTTTGGCCACCTGATGCGAAGAACTGACCCATTGGAAAAGACCCTGATGCTGGGAAAGGTTGAGAGCAGAAGGAGAAGGGGACAACAGGATAAGATGGTTGGATGGCATCACTGACTCAATGGACATGAGTTTGAGTAAGCTCTGGGAATTGGTGATGGACAGGGAATCCTGGTGTGCTGCAGTCCATGGGGTCACAAAGAGTCGGACACGACTGAGCAATGGAACTGAACTGAACTCACATCCATACATGACTACTGGAAAAACCACAGCTTTGACTAGATGGACCTTTGTTGGCAAAGTAATGTCTTAGCTTTTTAATATGCTGTCTAGGTTGGTCATAGCTTTTCTTCCAAGGAGCAAGCGTCTTTTAATTTCACAGCTGCAGTCACCATCTGCAGTGATTTTGGAGCCCCCCAAAATTAAGTCTGTCACTGTTTCCATGTTTCCATTGTTTCCCCATCTATTTGCCATGAAGTGACGGGACCAGATGCCATGATCTTAGTTTTCTGAATGTTGAGCTTTAAGCCAGCTTTTTCACTCTTCTCTTTCACTTTCATCAAGAGCTCTTTAGTTCTTCTTCACTTTCTGCCATAAGGGTGGTGTCATCTGCATGTCTGAGGTTACTAATATTTCTCCCAGCAATCTTGTTTCCAGCTTGTGCTTCATCCAGTCCAGCATTTCTCGTGATGAACTCTGAATATAAGTTAAATAAACAGGAGGACAATATACAGCCTTTGTGTATTCCTTTCCCAATTTGGAACAAGTCTGTTGTTCCATGTCCAGTTCTAACTGTTGCTTCTTGACCTGAATACAGATTTCTCAGGAGACAGGTCAGGTGGTCTGGTATTTCCATCTCTTGAAGAATTTTCCAGAGTTTGTTGTGATCCTCACAGTCAAAGGCTTTGGCATAGTCAATAAAGCAGATGTACATGTTTTTCTGGAACTCTCTTCCTTTTCTGATGATCCAATGTATGTTGGCAATTTGGTCTCTGGTGCCTCCTTTTTCTAAAACCAGCTTGAACATCTGGTAGTTCTTGGTTCATGTATTCTTGAAGCCTGGCTTGGAGAATTTTGAGTATTACTTTACCAGCGTGTGAGATGAGTGCAATTGTGCAACAGTTTGAACATTCTTTGGTATTGCCTTTCTTTGGGATTGGAATGAAAACTGATCTTTTCCAGTCCTGTGGTGATGTCTATGGACAGTTTAATACAAGGACTGAGCTTCAGGAAAGATACAAACTATATAAATAGACGTCATTTGTATAAATGGAGCAGCTGATAAATGAATACACACATAGCTATAGTAGTATGTCATTCATGCAGTATGCTAAAAAGGTTACTGTTTTTACCTCATCTGTCTTGTCCATTTTGGACATCAGTTTGAGGTTAAATAAAGAAAATAATTATTTATCCATAGTGGGTAACATTAATTTTATCAAAGCAATAAAAGTATAGTACAAAGCATTAAAATTAACATATATAGCCATGTACTTACTATGAACAAGGCATTATTTTTTTCCAGAAAAGTTATTTTATATCTTTATTTTATTGGAGTATATTTGCTTTACACTGTTATGTCAGTTTCTGCTATACTGCAAAATGAATCACGCATCAGTTCAGTTCAGGTCAGTTGCTCAGTTGTGTCCGACTCTTTGTGACCCCATGAATCGCAGCATGCCAGGCCTCCCTGTCCATCACCAACTCCCGGAGTTCACCCAAACTCATATGCATCAAGTCGGTGATGCCATCCAGCCATCTCATCCTCTGTCGTCCCCTTCTCCTCCTGCCCCCAATCCCTCCCAGCATCAGGATCTTTTCAAATGAGTCAGCTCTTCGCATGAGGTGTCCAAAGTATTGGAGTTTCAGCCTCAGCATCAGTCCTTCCAATGAACACCCAGGACTGATCTCCTTTAGGATGGACTGGTTGGATCTCCTTGCAGTCCAAGGGACTCGCAAGAGTCTTCTCCAACACCACAGTTCAAAAGTATCAATTCTTTGGCACTCAGCCTTCTTCGCAGTCCAACTCTCACATCCATACATGACCACTGGAAAAACCATAGCCTTGACTAGACAGACCTTTGTTGGCAAAGTAATATCTCTGCTTCTTAATATGCTGTCTAGGTTGATCATAACTGTCCTTCCAAAGAGTAAGCATCTTTTAATTTTCTGGCGGCAGTCACCATCTGCAGTGATTTTGGAGCGCCAAAAATAAAGTCTGACATTGTTTCCACTGTTTCTCCATCTATTTCCCATGAAGTGATGGGACCAGATGCCATGATCTTGGTTTTCTGAATGTTGAGCTTTAAGTCAACTTTTTCACTCTCCTCTTTCACTGTCATCAAGAGGCCTTTTAGTTTCTCTTCACTTTCTGCCATAAGGGAATCAGCCATACACATACATAAATCCCCTCTTTTTTGGATTTCCTTCCTATTTAGGTCACCACAGAGCACCGAATAGAGTTCCCTGTGCTACACAGTAGATTCTCATTAGTTACTATTTACACATAGTAGTATATATGTCATTCCCAACCTCCCAATTCATCCCACCTTCTCCTTTCCTTTTTGGTGTCTACATTCATGACTTTTTCTACTTTGCAAATAAGCTCATCTATACCATTTTTCTAGATTCCACATGTACGTGTCAACATATGATACTTATTTTTCTCTGAGTTACTTCACTCTGTGACAGACTCTAGGTCCATTCATGTGTTTGCAAATGACACGATTTCATTCCTTTTTATCGCTGACTAATATTCCATTGTAGTTAAATACCCTATCTTCTTTACTCACTCCTCTGTTGATGGACATTTAGGCTGCTTCCATGTCCTGGCTATTGTTAATAGTGCTGCAATGAGCACTGGGGGTACATGTATCTTTTGAATTATAGTTTTCTCTGAGTATATGCCAAACTGAGAATGTTGGGTAATATGGTAACTCTATTTTTAGATTTTTAAGAAACCTCCATATCCTTCTCCGTATTGGCTGCATCCATTTACAATCTCACCAACAGTGTAAGAGGGCATTCCCTTTTCTCCACACCATCTCCAGCATGTTTGTAGATTTTTGATGATGACCATTCTGACTGTTGTGAAGTGATACTTCACTGTAGCTTTGATTTGTGTTTCTCTAATAATTAGTGATGTAAGGCATTATTTTGAATTACTTGCTCTTTGTGTTACTTAATCTGCTCAGAAGCACAATAGTAGTTCCCGCTTTATAGTATCTCAAAGATGAATTAAAGGACCCTCGTTATTTAGAGGTGGAGTCAAATTATATGTAAAGTTTTCTAAAATAGTCTGTTTAATTCATATTTATTTGTTAATAAATGTGAATAATTACTGTCTCTCTGGTACCACATTAGATATTGTGTACCAAAGTCTCTGTTATATTTATTTTACATTAGGCAGCACTATAAACCCAATATAATGAATGGCACAATTATATTCAACTATAGACACGTATCAGAGAAGGCAATGGCACCCCACTCCAGTACTCTTGCCTGGAAAATCCCATGGACGGAGGAGCCTGGTAGGCTCCAGTCCATGGGGTTGCTAAGAGTCGGGCACAATTGAGCGACTTCACTTTCACTTTTCACTTGCATGCATTGGAGAAGGAAATGACAACCCACTCCAATGTTCTTGCCTGGAGAATCCCAGGGACAGAGGAGCCTGGTGGGCTGCCGTCTATGGGGTCACACAGAGTTGGACACGACTGAAGCAACTTAGCAGCAGCATAGACACATACAGGGACAAATATCAAAAGTAAATTAACAGCTCATAGACACCTAACCTCAATGTATTTTCAGTCCCTCTTTTTTTTACAGTCCTTCTTTTGGTTACCATATTTTAAATATAATTTATTTAGTTGTAAGTTTATATAGTTTAATTTTTTTAATTTTTATTTAAGTAGAGTTGATTTACAATGTTGTGTTAGTTTCAGGTATACAACAACGTAATTCAGTTGTTGTATATTTTCCCTTATACATATAATTTTCCCTTATGCTGCTAAGTCACTTCAGTCGTGTCTGACTCTGTGTGACCCCATAGACGGCAGCCTACCAGGCTCCCCCTTCCCTAGGATTCTCCAGGCAAGAACACTGGAGTGGGTTGCCATTTCCTTCTCCAATGCAGGAAAGTGAAAAGTGAAAGTGAAGTCACTCAGTGGTGTCCGACCCTCAGGGACCCCATGGACTGCAGCCCACCAGGCTCCTCCATCCATGGGATTTCCAGGCAAGAGCACCGGAGTGGGGTGCCATCGCCTTCTCTGAATTTTGCCTTATAGGCTATTACAAAATATTGAATATAGTTCCCTATGTTATACAGTTGATGTGAGATACATGTTGATTGTTGCACATATAGAAATGCATCTATTACTGTATGCTAATATTTTAACTCCAAATAAAAGAAAAAATAAAAAGATAATAAACTTAAAAGATTTTCACAGCAAAGGAAACCATTAACAAAATGAAAAAACAACCTACAGAATGAGAGAAAACATTTGCAAATGATGCACAACAAAGGATTAATTTCCAAAATACACAAAAAGCTCATATAGCTCAATATCAAAAAAACAAACAACCCAAATCAAAAAATGGGCAAAAGAGATTTACATAGACATTTCTGCAAAGAAAACATACAGACAGCCAAAAGGCACATGAAAAGATGTTCAACATTGCTAATGATGAGAGAAATACAAACCAGTTCCTTTTTACTGAGAACCACCAAGCAAGGGGTGCCATGTACCTGCTCCCCACACTGCTGGACCCTGATTCAGAAAAAGCTTCACCTGCTGAGATATGAAAAATTAATACTTCAACAGCAAACAAAGTTTAGAAAGAGTTTATCGCTCTCATGCCTTGTCTCCTATTTGAATGAGTCTTTAGGAGAACACATCTGATTTTCTAATTACATCCCATTTTTAAGTTAATCTTGAGTGGCCTTTTCAAAATTTGACTTGTGCATCCCTATATTATTTCCTTATCAGGTTTGTCTAATTGACCATTCATGGTTTTTCTTCTAATTTTTCTTATTGATTCCCATCTAAATTTATTTCTTTTTTTTTTATTAAATTAAATAATAATATGTAATGGAGTCTAATGTGGTTCCATGCAAACTCTCATTATTTTTATATCAAAATAGAAAATTAAATTTAAACAAAGAAAAAATTTTTCCCTATGACTCCACTGTTGAAAAAATGGCTTTGGACACACACTATATACAAAATCTTTAGAAAATCTTGCTAAAATGGACAATCCCTGATCTAGTTGACTCAGTATTGGCTTGTATATCAGAAGAGGTAGAAAAGTCATAGAATTCTAGGATCTCTCAGCTGAAGATTAGTCCTGTTTGCATTAGTGAACTGTGAGAATGCTGGGGAAAATCATCGATTGTCAAGATCCTATTTGTCTAGGAGTCTTCACAGCATTTTATTAAGTGGGACATTGGACAACCACTACTAAAGTTTATGGTCTTCTCACTAGCTAGAGCAAAAGGTGAATTTATTCCACAGCCAAGTGTAACAAGAATAAAGCTAATTTGAGTCTGGGAGTAAGGTATAAACTTATTCATATTTGTTAGAAGAATCATGCTGTATCATTAGGATAATGAGTCAGCCAAAGCTATTGAAAACCACATAGTTAATCTGTTCTACTTTTTTATTGTAGTAGAGTGGTTATATGGTCCCAAAAGTCCAGAGTCTTGTTCTATTCTTGTCTATTTACTGACTCACTGAGTTGAGGGCGCTAGCTCACTTAACTTTTTTTTTTTGTTGTTCTATACATCAGTGTCTCTTTTGCTGTCTCGTATACAGGGTTATCGTTACCATCTTTCTAAATTCCATATATATGCGTTAGTATACTGTATTGCTGTTTGTCCTTCTGGCTTACTTCACTCTGTATAATAGGCTCCAGTTTCATCCACCTCATTAGAACTGATTCAAATGTATTCTTTTTAATGGCTGAGTAATACTCCATTGTGTATATGTACCACAGCTTTCTTATCCATTCATCTGCTGATGGACATCTAGGTTGCTTCCATGTCCTGGCTATTATAAACAGTGCTGCGATGAACATTGGGGTACACGTGTCTCTTTCCCTTCTGGTTTCCTCAGTGTGTATGCCCAGCAGTGGGATTGCTGGATCATAAGGCAGTTCTATTTCCAGTTTTTTAAGGAATCTCCACACTGTTCTCCATAGTGGCTGTACTAGTTTGCATTCCCACCAACAGTGTAAGAGGGTTCCCTTTTCTCCACACCCTCTCCAGCATTTATTATTTGTAGACTTTTGGATCGCAGCCATTCTGACTGGTGTGAAATGGTATCTCATAGTGGTTTTGATTTGCATTTCTCTGATAATGAGTGATGTTGAGCATCTTTTCATGTGTTTGTTAGCCATCTGTATGTCTTCTTTGGAGAAATGTCTATTTAGATCTTTGGCCCATTTTTTGATTGGGTCATTTATTTTTCTGGAGTTGAGCTGTAGGAGTTGCTTGTATATTTTTGAGATTAGTTGTTTGTCAGTTGCTTCATTTGCTATTATTTTCTCCCATTCTGAAGGCTGTCTTTTCACCTTGCTAATAGTTTCCTTTGATGTACAGAAGCTTTTAAGTTTAATTAGGTCCCATTTGTTTATTTTTGCTTTTATTTCCAATATTCTGGGAGGTGGGTCATAGAGGATCCTGCTGTGATGTATGTCAGGGAGTGTTTTGCCTATGTTCTCCTCTAGGAGTTTTATAGTTTCTGGTCTTACATTGAGATCTTTAATCCATTTTGAGTTTATTTTTGTATATGGTGTTAGAAAGTGTTCTAGTTTCATTCTTTTACAAGTGGTTGACCAGATTTCCCAGCACCACTTGTTAAAGAGATTGTCTTTAATCCATTGTATATTCTTGCCTCCTTTGTCAAAGATAAGGTGTCCATATGTGTGTGGATTTATCTCTGGGCTTTCTATTTTGTTCCATTGATCTATATTTCTGTCTTTGTGCCAGTCCATCTAAATTTATTTCAACTAGTCTGGTTTATTCTTTAAGTAACGGTTGATTTGTCCATACCATCTAGATTTTGTACCCTGACAACTTCACTTTATTCAGTTCTATACTCTCATCTTTTCTCCCTCTAGTTGACTCCCTGACAAAGGCCAGAGACTCTTTTGTACTGATGATCCTTCTGTGTCTTGGTTTGTATCTTTGGTCTCTGGGCTGTTCCTACTCCTCTCTGCTTTGAGATCCATTCCTCACTCTTTCCTTGTTTTGTTCTATCTTGTGGAAGTCTGATCTCTGCAAACTGCATTTCTGGATTGTTTTATTAACAAATGGAAGTGTTAGCAGTAAATTGGAGTCTGGGAAGAAGAGACAATCCAGAGTATTCCTCTTTTTTTTTTTTTTTAGCTTTGGGCAGCAGTTCCAACTGTGGCTGTGTCTCCCCCACGATTCTAGCTTTCACTGGATGTCCCTATTTAAGTCTCCAGCACAGGGGATGTTACTGGCTCTCTGCAGTTGTTCACTCTGGTGTGTTTCACTGTCTTTTGGCTTTATAACTTTTAAAATTCTTTTACAACTGTTTTTCTGTATTAAATTTCTTCCAGCAAACTCCCAGGTATGATCTGTGTTTTCCTGAATGGTCCCTGAGCAGTCCACCTTTTCATCTATCTTGGCTGCATAATCTTCCACCTGAACTTGAAGGATATGCTGAGAGTCTGAAAATAAGTATTTTCCTGTGATCCAGTTTTATTCATTTTTTTGTTCCTTAAAGTTTGTGCTTTATGCTGCTATTGTACTGACTACTGTCTTAGATTTTCCTCACTCCCTCAGGATGCTTTTGCTTATTTATTTGTTGTTGTTTCTTGTTTGTTGCCATATTCTATACCTTTCTTTATTGGAACTATTATTTGTTTATATAACGTCTAATAGACTTGCCAAGTATTCTCATACTTTCTTTATAAAAAGGCTAATATATGTGTATATATACATATATATATATGTATCTTTCCATAGTGCATGTAATCTTTATCTTTACTTTTAAATCTGTTTAATGCGGAAAATACAACCCTTTATTTGCTTCTATAGCATTCTCTACAAAATTGTTGCCTACATCTGTCAGCAAATACTCACAAACTTTTGGGCCTTTGCTAAAAGGATGGATTTTATTAACCTCCTTGGCTTTGTAAGGAAAAGAAACACTTCCAATGAATCTTCATTCATCATGTATATACAAAGCCACACACAGCAGCAAACCAGCAGCAAAAGAAAAATTCTTTTTCTTTTTGTTTTTTCTTTTGCATCATAAATCATTTTATCTGGGGTTTGATATCTTAACTACTTTCAGACTATCTGTATATATGTTATAGAAACATCACATCTTATCTTTTAATGAATGTGTCTCTTTTTCTTACTTTATCAATAAACAATAAAATTGTGAATACTCTCTTCACATTTGAATGTCTGAGAGCCCTTCCATAATATTTTACATATAGTAAAAGTACAATATTGTTAGTTGAATTAAACTAAATATAAACCATTTAAATGTTAAAATGTTTAAAAATAGGAATTAAATTCTTATCACTTCCAAATATTGTTTTAATTTTGTTCATCTTTTCACATTATATAATGCTTTTAGGGCTCTAACAGTAACAAATACTTCCATAACAGTCCACTTGAAAAAAAATGTGTGGCCCGCATTTTATACTACATAATCTTATACTACATAAGATTATGAAAGAAATGTCTTCCAGTAAAAACCTAAACACATGGCAGGAAATTAACTAATAGACACTGGTTGAAGGAAAGAATTCTTAGTCCTTGAGACTGTTTCATTCATATGTATAACCTTTATTTTATTCATATTTTTGTCCCTTAGAATGCTTGGCACTAAGTTTTTGCACATTATGCTTTTATTCATTTTTATCCCATTTATGTAAAGTAAAACAAAAATGAAAAACACTTCACTCATTTTCCCCACCACTCACCTCCACGTCTTGCAGCTAACAATCTGGTCTCTTTATCTATGAGCTTGGGATTACCAGCTCTTGTTTTTGTTTTTGTTTTTTTTAACATTCTGCATATAAGAGATCATACAGTATTTGCCTTTCTCTGGTTTATTTCACTTATTATGATGCCCACAAGGTCCATCCATGTTGGAGCAAATGGCAGATTTCATTTCTTATCAGTTCAGTTCAGATCAGTTGCTCAGTTGTGTTCTACTCTTTGCGACCCGATGGACTGCAGCACGCCAGGCCTCCCTGTTTATCACCAACTCTCGGAGCTTGTTCAAACTCATATCCATTGAGTCAGTGATGCCATCCAACTATCTCATCCTCTGTCATCCCTTTCTCCTCCCACATTCAATCTTTCCCAGTATCAGAGTCTTTTCAAATGAGTCAGTTCTTTGCATCAGGTGGCCGAAGTTTTGGAATTTCAGCTTCAACATCAGTCCTTCCAATGAGCATTCAGGACTGATTTCCTTTAGGATTGACTGGTTGGATCTCCTTGCAGTTCAAGGGACTCTCAAAGTCTTGTCCAACACCATAGTTCAAAAGCATCAATTCTTCAGAGCTTAGTTTTCTTTATAATCCAACTCTCACGTCCATACATGACCACTGGAAAACCCACAACTTTGACTACATGGACCTTTGTTGGCAGAGTAATGTCTCAGCTTTTTAATATGCTGTCTAGCTTGGTCATAACTTTTCTTCCAAGGAGCAAGTGTCTTTTAATTTCATAGCTGCAGTCACCATCTGCAGTGATTTTGGAGCACCCACCCCCAAATAAAGTCTGACACTGTTTCCACTGTTTCCCCATCTATTTGCCATGAAGTGATGGGACCAGAAGTCATGATCTTAGTTTTCTGAATGTTGAGTTTTAAGCCAACTTTTTCACTCTCCTCTTTCACTTTCATCAAGAGGCTCTTTAGTTCTGCCTTTTCTGCCATAACTGTGGTGTCATCTGCATATCTGAGGTGATTGATATTTCTCCCAGCATTCTTGATTCAAGCTTGTGCTTCTATTTTACATATTTTAAAGTTTGTAAATTTCTTTGTTCATTCATTTATGGACACCTAGGTTGTTTCCATATCCTGGCTGTTGTAAATAATGCTGTAATGAATATGGGGGTGTATATATCATTTCAAATTAATATTTTCATTTACCTTAAATAAATACTCAGAAGTTCTATTTTTAATTTTTTGAGGAAATCTCCACACAGTTTTCTATCATAGTTGCACTAATTCACATTCCCAGCAACAATGCACAAGGGTTCCCTCTTCTCCACATCCTCACCTACACTCATTATTTCTTGTCTTTTTGATAACATCCATTCTAACAGGTGTGAGGTGATACCTCATTGTGGTTTTAACTTACATTTCCATAATGATAAATGATGTTGACTATCTTTTTATGTTCCTGTTGGTCATCTGTATGTCTTCTTCAGAAAACTGTCTGTTTAGATATTCTGCCCATTTTTAAAGTAGACACATCATTAAGGGTTTTTTTTTTTTATCATAAATGGATGTTGAATTTTGTCAAATGTTTTTCTGTATCTATTGAGATGGTCATATGATTTTTATTCTTTATTTTGTTAATGTGGTATATCACATTAACTGATTTGCAGATGTTGAAACATCCTCATATCACTGAAATAAGTCCTATTTGATCATGGTGTATGTACCATGATCTGTTTTCAGTTTGCTAATGTTTTGTTGATGAATTTCACATTTATATTTATCAGGAACATTGATGTGTAATCCCCCCCACCTCCTCCAATCTCTGTATATCTTTGTCTTTCTGCATTGTTCCCAGGTTTAGTATCAGTATAATGGCCTTATAAAGTGTAAGCCCATTTGGAAGAGTTATCTTTTCTTTTAATTTGTGGAAGAGTTTGAGCAAGACTGATAATAATTCTTCTTTGAACCTTAGGTAGAATTCACTAAGGAAGCCATCTGGTCCTAGACTATTTTGGGGGGAGGTTTTTGATTACTGAATTAATCTCCTTACCAGTAATCAGTCTGTTCAGATTTTTCTGTTTCATCATGATTTAGGCTTAGGTTGTATGCTTCTGGGAACTTACACATTTCTTCTAGATTGTTCAATTTTTTCATATATCATTGTTCACAGCAGTCCTTTATGATTCTTTGTATTTCTGTGTTATCAATTTTAATACTCTTCTTTCATCTTTGATTTTTATTTATTTGAATCCTCTCTTTTTTTTCTTGGTGAGTGTAGTTAAAAACTCATCAATTTTGTTTATCTTTTCAAAGAACCATTTCTTAGTTCCAGGAAGACCAGAAATTTCCAAATAAGATAAACCCAAAGAGACTCACACCAACGCATGTTATAACTAAAATGTCAAAAGTTAAATACAGGGAGAGAATATTAAACTTAACAAGAGAAAAACAATTTGTTACATACAAGGGAACCCCCACAAGACTAGTAGATTTTTCAACACAATCTTTGAGGGCCAGAGGGCGTGGCATGATATATTCAAAGTGCTGAAATAAAAAATAATCTACCCAGCATAATTATCATTCAGAATTTAAAGAGAGATAGAATTTTCCAAACAAAAGCTAAAGTAGTTCACCATTAAACCAGTCTTATAAGAAATGTTAAAGGAACTTCTTTAGGATGAAAAGAAAGAGGTGCTAATTAGTAACAACACATATGAAAGAATAAATCTCACCGGAAAAGTAAATTTATTGTTAAGGTAGTGAAGAAATTATTTATACAGCTAGTTTGAAGGTTAAAACACAAAAGTAATAAAAATAACTATCATTACAATAATTACTTGAGTATACACAAGATAAAAATATAAAATAGGATATTAAATACATAAAGCAAAAGGAGAGAGAATAAGCATTTTTAACTTTAAAAAGTTAATTTTGTTATCAACTTAAAATAGACTGTTACAGATATAAGTTTTTATATGTAAGTCTCACGGTAACCACGGAGCAAATACCTATAGTAAATATACAAAAGATAAAGAGAAAGGAATCTAAACACACCACCAAAGGAAGGCATCAAACCACAAAGGAAGAGAAAAAGAGTAAAGATACAGATAGAACTATAAAATAGCTAGAAAACTATTAACAAAATAGCAATATCTATCAATAATTACTTTAATTTAAATTGAATTCTCTAATCAAAAGACATAGAGTGGCTGAATGGATAGAAAGAAACAATATTCATCTATATGCTGACTATAAGAGATACTCTTTAGCTATAAGGGCTCAAACGGACAGAAAGTGAAGGATTAGAAAGAAATATCCTATACAAATGGAAACCAAAAGAAACTTGGAGAAGATATACTCACATCAGAAAAGATGAACTTTAAAATGAAGACTGTAGTAAGAGACAAAGGAAGACATGGTATAATGACAAAGAATTCAGTCCAACAAGAGGATATAACATTTATAAATATTTTTTCACCTAAGATAGGAAACCTGAAAAAACTGTAAGCAGGTCAAGAAGCAACAGTTAGAACCAGACATGAAACAATGGACAAGGTCAAAATTGGGAAAGGAGTACGCCAAGGCGGTATATTGTCACCCTGCTTCTTTAACTTATAGGCAGAGTACATCATGTGAAATGCTGGACTCAGTAAAGCACAAGCTGGAATCAAGATTGCTGGGAGAAATATTAATAACCTTGATATGCAAATGACAGCACCCTTATGGCAGAAAGTGAAGAGCAACTAAAAAGCCTCTTGATGAATGTGAAAGAGGAGAGTGAAAAAGTTGGCTTAAAACTCAACATTCAAAAAACTAAGATCATGGCATCTGGTCCCATCACTTCATGACAAATAGATGGGGAAACAGTGGAAACAGTGACAGACTTTATTTTGGGGGGCTCCGAAATCACTGCAGATGGTGACTGCAACCACAAAATTAAAAGATGCTTGTTCCTTGGAAGAAAAGCTATGACCAACCTAGACAGCATATTAAAAAGCAGAGACATTACCTTGACAACAAAGGTCTGTCTAGGCGAAGCTATGGTTTTTCCAGTAGTCATGTATGGATGTGAGAGTTGGACCATAAAGAAAGCTGATGGCCAAGGAATGGATGTTTTTGAAATGTGGTGTTGGACAAGATTCTTGAGAGTCCCTTGGACTGCAAGGAGATCCAACCAGTCCATCCTAAAGGAAATCAGTCCTGAATATTCATTGGAAGGACTGATGCTGAAGCTGAAACTCCAATCATTTGGCCACCTGATGCAAAGAACTGACTTACTGGAAAAGACCTTGATTCTGGGATAGATTGAAAGCAGGAAGAGAAGGGGATAACAGAGGATGAGATGGTTGGATGGCATCACAGACTCAATGGATATGAGTTTAAACAAGCTCCAGGAGCTAGTGATGGACAGAGAGGCCTGGCGTGCTGCAGTCCATGGAGTTGCAGAATCAGACATGACTGAGTGACCGAACTGACTGAAGATAGGAACAACTAAATATACAAACAAATGTTAAAAGACCTAAAAGGAGTAATAAACAACAGTATAATAATAGTAGAGGACTCTAGTAACCCACTTATGTCAATGGACATATCATATATAAAGAAAATCAATAAGGAAATATCAGCCTTAAACAGCATATTAGAAAAGATAGACTTAACAAATACTTACAGGACATTCCGTCCAAAAGCAACAGAATACACATTCTTTTCCATTGCACGTGGAACGTTTTCCAAGATAAATCACATTGTTTGATCACAAAACAAGTCTTAAATTTAAGAGGGTTGAAATCATAATCAGGCATTTTTTCCAAACACAACAGTGTGAAATTGGAAATTAATTACATGAAAAAAACTGGAAAATCCACAGATATGTAGAGATTTAACAACAGGCTACTGAATAACCAATGAGTCGAAGAATAAATCAAAAAAGAAATAAAAAATATCTTGAGACAAACAAAAGTAGAAAAGTAATACACCAAGATTTATAAGATGCAACAAAGGCAGTTCTAAAAGGTAAGTTCATTGTGATCAATGCCTACCTGAAGAAAAAACTCTCAATCTAGCTTTGAACCTTAAGAAACAAACAAAAAAATAAGCAAAGCCCTAAGTTAGAAGAAAGAAGGAAATAACAAAAATTAGAGAAGAAATAAATGACAATAAATTTTTTAAATGTCAACAGAAAAGATAAATGAAACTAAGGACTGATTTAATGTGCATTTATACATTGAATAAATAATTTTTAGAAGTTTATTCTCATCTACTCTAATTCTTTTAGAATCTAACTGTAAACTTTACTGGTGAAAAAATGTAAAATATTGTAGGAATATTATGAGTACCCCATCTTTTAATAGTATATTTTACAGCAATAAGTTTATTGTGTCACTAATAGATGGCTCATGACCTCATACCTATCCTTGGGGCACAGGGAAGATTCCAGTACATTCAACAGCTATATATCTTCTTTATGCATTTTATTGTGAGAATTTGAAGGTAGGTATGGTACCCTATTCATTTTTGTGTTTTGAAGCTTTAAATCCTACCACACTGCATGAGTGTGACCCTGTCCCTTGGAGAATAAAATAGTCTCAGGAATATAGTCAATATTTAATAAATATTTACTGAATGCATTAAAATTTAATAGTATAGTAGATTCATGCAGTTGCCCTGAAAAGCAAGGGAGTGAAGCAGCCAGCAGTACTTCCAGGAAGCAACTGAGAAACACCCTTTGGCACTCACCATTTAATCATCTTAGCATCAATCTTTAAACTTAAGAAATACAATTTAGCGCCAAGTCAGCATAGCTCAAGCCAACTACTTTTTCACTCCCCATGTCACTGATTGCCTCACAAAATCTCTCACTTTGCTGAATATGTGCAAACAATTATTATTATAAGATGCAAGAAAGAGAAACTCCTGGAAAGCTGTTTTGAGTACTCATAAAATATTATAATGTCAAACCATGCATTATCACAATAGCATCCCACATTACAATATTATTTGAATTCAGTAGAATGGAGACAGAAGTAGATTTGACAAATTATATCTGTAATTGTGTCTCCCGTTCCTCTCTATTTTGAACTATCTCCTGAACCAACTTAATGTTATCAGTCATTGCTTTTTTACAATTGGGCAAGACTGACAGGGCCTATAAAAATACCTGAATTCTGGGTGCCCACAGACCCTGTCTGAATGTCTCCAGATCTAGCTTCCTAACCACCTTTGTAAACTTCACAGCCATTTTGTTTTCCTGACTGCTGTCCAGTTTCTTGTACTTTGACTCTGGTCAGAGTCTGAAGATCAGAACACAGATGCTTTGTTCATACTATCAGTTCTTGACTATATGCCAACTTGGATACTGCTTTGAAGGTTTTCCTTATGATTTGATTTCCAGCTTGAGAGTTAGGTTAATTCTACTTTTAGAGTTGTGCCATCTTTGGCTCTTAGAAATTCAAACCTCGCTGAACAAAGAAGCTGGGCCCCTTAACTTTCCCAGGAGGAAAGGTTCAAACAAACATATGAATCATCTCCTTCTTCTGTAAACAGTGATCTGTGTTCTTTTCCTCACACTCATTCCCCACTGGAAATCTCTCTCATTTTTCACACAAGAGAGTCTTTGTGGATTATTTCATTCCCTACATTTCTTTCTTCCTCTGAAATCTTTTTGCACTTACTAATACCTTTTTTTACTAATCAGGTTTCTGAAAGGTAATTTATATATAGTAAAATTCTCCTTTTGAGTGTGCCACTGGTGAACTTTGTTCAAGACAGACTGTCATTCAATCAACACTACCATCAAGATACAGAGCATTCCCATTACTGAAAAAGTTCCCTCATGGCTTTTTGAACTGAATTCTATCATCTTCTACCCCCAGTGCCTGGTGACCAATAATCTATTTTCTGTATCTATACTTTTGTCTTTTTCAGAATTTCATTTAAATGGAATCATACAGTATGTGTTTTTTGGTATAATGCCTTTGAGATCCATCCATACTGTTTTATGTATCAACAGTTCATTTGTTTTAATGGCTAAGTAGCCATTGACATATAGCCATATGGCTATACTGCAATTTTGCTTATATAGTTACTAAGAGATGGATCTTTGCCTTGATTCCAATATTGACTATTATGAATAAGTTTATACAAATATTTACATACAAATCTTTGTGTGGAAAATGTTTCCATTTTTCTTGGGTAATAATGCTGAGTGGGACTACTGGATTATAAGGTATAGATATTTAATACTATGTAGAAATGCCAACTCGGAGAAGGCAATGGCGCCCTACTTCAGTACTCTTGCCTGGAAAATCCCATGGGCAAAGGAGCCTGGTGGGCTGCAGTCCATGGGGTTGCTAAGAGCCGGACACGACTGAGCAACTTCACTTTCACTTTTCACTTTCCTGCATTGGAGAAGGAAATGGCAACCCACTCCAGTGTTCTTGCCTGGAGAATCCCAGGGCCGGGGGAGCCTGGTGGGCTGCCGTCTATGGTGTCACACAGAGTCGGACACAACTGAAGTGACTTAGCAGCAGCAGCAGCAGAAATGCCAACTATCTTTTAAGTACCATTTTGCATTATGACAAATAATGTATGAGGGTTCCAGTTGCATCACATACTAATCAAACTTAGTAGTGTGTGCGTGTGTGTGTGTGTGTTTAACTTTAGATATCTAGTAGATATGTAATGATGTCATTGTGATTTAAACGTGCATTTTTCTAATAATAAATGTTAACCATTGCCAGTCACATGTCTTTTTCATGGCAAATCTGTTTAAATCTTTTGTCCATTTTAAAAAGTGGGTTATCTTATTATTAATTTCTAAGAGTATTTATATATTATCGAAATATGACTTTACGACAAAGGAATTTGGTTCATATTTTCTCCTAGCCTGTAGCTTGTCATTTCATTCTCTAACAGTGTCTTTGTGGAGCAGAAGATTTAAATTTTGATAATGTTCAATTTATTTTGCTTTTTATTTTCTGGGTTATACTGTTTCTGTCCTACTTAACAAATTTTTGCCTAATTAAAAGTCACAATGTTTCCTCCTGTTATTTCTTCTAGAAATTTTATAGCTTTAACTTTTACATGTTTAAGTCTATGATACATCTAAAGTTATTTCTTATATAAGGGTGAAGTAAGTGCTGAGATTTATATTTTGCAAGTGGATGTGTAATTGTTTTAGCATAATATGCTGAAAAGACTATACTTTTTCTTTAAATTACTTTGACATGTCTTTCACATATCTTTTCAAATGTCTTTCACATGTCTGTGAAGCAGTAGAATATACATACATGGGTATAACTTTTATTATGAATTTGCAGAAAGATCATGATTTTGGAGTCATACTAAGATGCATGGTCTGTCTCTATCATTTTCTAATGGTGTTTTCCTAGGCTGTTTATTATGAATCAGTTTCCTGATCTAGAAAATAAAAGTAATTACAAAATATAATTTTTAATGCTTCTTTAAGAATGCTGTGAAATAAGCAAGATATATTAAAATTCTATTGGAATCTTTTGTTTTTCACAATGTTTTTTTTACAGGAATTTGCATACATTTTGCTATAGTTGCATGTCCCAAATTGCAATTTTTTTTCTCTTGGTCACACCACATGGCATGTAGGATCTTAATTCACATCCAAAATAAACCCATTTTTCTGGTAAAATAACTGACTGTTTCATTGTTTTAGGTTAGCATGATTTGGCGGGGAGGGGGGTGTTTCTATTCTTTTAAGTCTCCTAGGACTCATGCTTTTATATTATCCTGCTCTAGTCAGAAAAAATGGAGAGAAAGATACATGAAAATGTTGCCTAAGTGCCAGGTATTAAACATAACATACTTGAGACCTATTGTTGCTCTCCTAGGATGTATTTCCATTTTAAATGGAAACCTGAGAAAGCTTACTTAACATAAAGCAATGCATTACACATGGTAAAATGACAGGTAGTATTACATCTTAGTAGAGTGTGGGCTGATTTAGGGATGGAGGTCTCCAGGGGTCAATTTCATTGATCAACAAATAACATATTCTATTCTAAAGTTGGCTTTGAGTCCTAGTAATAACAATGACTTATATTTGTATAGAATGTTAGTGATTACAGTGTTTTCACATTTATTATCTCATTCGTGCATACAAAGTCCTTTGGAAATGAATTGGGTACAATTTACGAATAATAAAGTTGACAGTTATGGCAGTTCAACAACTTGTATTCTATTCAAAGGCAAAAGTGGAACTTTAACCAAATTAATTTGACTTTTAGTTCAACAATCTACTATCAAAATATAGCTGCATCCAGTTTAAATGATAAATTCCTTGAAAACGATGCACTTCTGCTTCCTTACAAAACCCTCCTTAAAGCAATCAGCAATTTTGTTTGACTTATGGACTGAAGTTTTGGCAATTTTAAATGAAAACTTAATTTCAGGGTATGGGAATGAAGATAAGAATCCTGCAAAATAATAAAGTGACTTATGGAGAATAAAATGCTATTGATTCTTGCTCTAAATCATTAAATTCATGTTTGATGTCTTCCTATTAAATGAAAAAGAGAGGATAGTGCTAAAGAATATGGTATTATTGTGGGTGCAGCCATATCACAGCACTCTTGATCTCTCTTGACGTGGATTAGTTCAAGAATTTACTTACTCAGCCAGTCATCATCCTTTTCACTACCTCCTCTGAGAATCTGAACCTCCCTCAGTGTCTTGTCTGTCATAGAACAGAAGTTCTATGCTGGAGATTGTGTGGTTCTTATTGCTGAAGTAGAAAACCAGTCCTTGACTTTGAGATATTACAAATCAAACTAGGAAGAGGAGATTAAAAAATACTAAAACCAAATAAAAGATACCACTAGAATTATAATATATCTTGCTTATTTTAAGGAATTTTTAAAGAAGCCATAAAAATTACATTTTGTAATTTGTAACCTTCCAAGAGTGGAAAGGGGCTAGAGGTTGAATCATCAGTGGTCAAGGATTTAGTCAATTGCACTTCGGTAATGAAGCCTCCACAAAAACCCAAAAGACAAGGTTCAGAAAGACTCCAGGTTGGTTAATTTGTGGAGGTGCAGGAGAGGGGAGCACCTGGGAGGGCATGGAGCTCTGTCCTTTCCCCATACCTTACGATATGCATCTCTTGTATCTGTTTCTGAGTTATTTCCTTCTGTAATAAACTGGTAATCTAGTAGGCAAAATATTTTTCTGAGCTCTGTGAGCCACTCTAGCAAATTAGTTAAACCCACAATGAGGTTATGAGAACTTCTGATTTATAACCAGTTGACCAGAAGAAGCACAGGTAGCATAGGCTTACAGATGTCATCTGAACATGGAGGTGGAGAGGGCTGTGTAGGAAGTCTCGTAGGACTGAGCCCTCAGTCTGTGCAATCTGATGATATCTCTGGGTAGATAGTGACAGAATTGAGCTGAATTCTCAGAAATCCTGCTGGTGTCCCAGAATTGCTTGGTGTCATGTGGGAGATCCTCACTCACTGCCCCCGACACAGACATTGGACTTGGGTCCAGGATCATAAAAGACTTTGCATAATTATTTAAGATTGATCCAGGTTATACCATATATCAAGAATTATTTCCAAGGGGTCAAAAGGGGGTGGGATAAGTTAAAAGTTTGGAATTGACATAGATACACTGCTATGTCTAAAGTAGATAACTAATAAGGACATATTGTATAGCACAGAAGAAAAAAAAGAAGCTAGAATCTGTTTGCAGGACATATGTTAAACTAACCTTAAAAATGCATTCCAATATACGTTGCTGCTGCTGCTGCTAAGTTGCTTCAGTCGTGTCCGACTCTGTGCGACCCCAGAGATGGCAGCCCACCAGGCTCCCCCATCCCTGGGATTCTCCAGGCAAGAACACTGGAGTGGGGTGCCATTCCCTCTCCAATGCATAAAAGTGAAAAGTGAATATGAAGCTGCTCAGTCGTGCCGACTCTTAGCAACCCCATGGACTGCAGCCTGCCAGGCTCTTCCGTTCATGGGATTTTCCAGGCAAGAGTACTGGAGTGGGTGGCCATTGCCTTCTCCACTATATAAATTCAGTTCAGTTCAGTCGCTCAGTCATGTCTGACTCTTTGTGACCCCATGAATCGCAGCACGCCAGGCCTCCCTGTCCATCACCATCTCCTGGAGTTCACTCAAACTCACGTCCATCGAGTCAGTGATGTCATCCAGCCATCTCATCCTTTGTTGTCCCCTTCTCCTCCTGCCCCCAATCCCTCCCAGCATCAAAGTCTTCTCCAATGAGTCAACTCTTCACATGAGGTGGCCAAAATACTGGAGTTTCAGCTTTAGCACTAGGTACAGACAAAAACTGTTTGATTCTACTTATACAAGATACCTACAATAGCCAAATTCATAGAGCAAGAAAGTACATTGATAGATGTCAGGGGCTGGGAGTGGGGGTAGGGAAGGAAAATGGGGAGTTACTGTTTAATGGAACAGAGTTTCCGTCTAGAAACATGAAATATTTGAGAGATGGATGATGGTAGGAGTTGCACAATAATGTTAATGTACTTAGTGCCACCGAACTATACAGTTAAACACGTTTAAAATAGTATGCTTTATATTATATGACTTTTACAGTAAAAAATATCAAACAAAGAATTAATTCCTTTTTAGTTGAATAGTATTCTATTGTATGAATATCACAGTGCATTCTTTCACATTTGGAGGGATATTTGGATGACTCCAATTATTTAACTTGTATGAATAAAGCTGTTATGAACATAAATACTCGTCTATGTATGAACGCCTATTTTTATTTATCAGGTGACTATCTAGAAGTAAAATGGTTGAATCATATGGCTAGTATTCATTTAACTTTTGTAAAAATCTGGCAACTGTTTTCCAAAGTGGTTGTACCATTTTGTTTTCCCACTAGCAGTTCATTAGAGTTCTAGTTTCTCCATATCCTCTCTATTACTTGGTATCATCAGTGTTTTCAGTTTTAATAATTTTAATAGGCATGTAGAAATATCATTGCAGTTTTGATTTACATTTCATTAATGAATATTAAGAAGAGGTGGTAAGAATACACTGAAGAACTATACAAAAAGGATACTCACAACCCAGATAATCATGATGGTGTGATCACTTACCTAGAGCCAGACATCCTGGAATGTGAAGTCAAGTGGACCTTAGGAAATATCACTACAAACAAAGCTAGTGGAGGTGATGGAATTCTGGTTGAGTTATTTCAAATACTAAAAGATGATTCTGTTAAAGTGCTGTACTCAATATGTCAGTAAATTTGGAAAACTCAGCAGTGGCCACAGGACTGGAAAAGGTCAGTTTTCATTCCAGTCCAAAGAACAGTCATGCCAAAGAATGCTCAAACTACACAAAATTGCACTCATCTCACAGGCTAGCAAAGTAATGCTCAAAATTCTCCAAGCCAGGCTTCAACAGTATGTGAACCGTGAACTTCCAGATGTTCAACCTGGATTTACAAAAGGCAGAGGAACCAGAGATCAAACCATCAACATCTGTTGGATCATCAAAAAAGCAAGAGAGTTCCAGAAAAACATCTACTTCTACTTTATTGACTATGCCAAAGCCTCTGACCGTGTGGATCACAACAAACTGGACAATTCTTTAAGAGATGGAAACACCAGACCACCTGAACTGCCTCCTGAGAAATCTGTATGCAGGTCAAGAAGCAAAAGTTAGAACTGGACATGGAATAACAGACTGGTTCCAAATAGGAAAAGGAGTACGTCAAGGCTGTATATTTAACTTATATGCAGAGTACATCATGAGAAATGCTGAACTGGATGAAGCACAAGCTGGAAATAAGATTGCCGGAAGAAATATCAATAACCTCAGATACGCAGATGACACCACCCTTATGGCAGAAAGCGAGGAAGAACTAAAGAGCCTCTTGATGAAAGTGAAAGAGAAGAGTGAAAAAGTTGGCTTACAACTCAACATTCAGAAAACTAAGATCATGGCATCTGGTCCCATCACTTCATGGCAAATAGATGCGGAAACAGTGGAAACCGTGACAGACTTCATTTGTTTGGGCTCCAAAATCACTGCAGATGGCGACTGCAGCCATGAAATTAAAAGACGCTTGCTCCTTGGAAGAAAAGCTATGACCAACCTAGAGAGCATATTAAAAAGTAGAGACATTACTTTGCCAACAAAGGTCCATCTAGTCAAAGCTATGGTTTTTCTAGTAGTCATGTATGGATGTGAACTGGGACGACCCAGAGAGATGGTACGGGGAGGGAGGAGGGAGGAGGGTTCAGGATGGGGAACATGTGTATACCTGTGGAGGATTCATGTTGATATATGGCAAAACCAATACAATATTGTAAAGTTAAAAAATAAAAAAAAATTAAAAAAAAGAAAGCTGAGTGCCAAATAATTGATGCTTTTGAACTGTGGTGTTAGAGAAAACTCTTGAGAGTTCCTTGGACTGCCAGGCGATCCAACCAGTCCATCCTAAAGGAAATCAGTCCTGAATATTCATTTGAAGGACTGATACTGAAGTTGAAATTCCAATACTTTGGCCACCTGATGGGAAGAACTGACTCATTTGAAAAGACCCTGATGCTGGGAAAGATTAAAGGCAGGAGGAGAAGGGGATGGCAGAGGATGGTTGGATGGCATCACTGACTCAATGGATATGAGTTTGAGTAAGCTCCAGGAGTTGTTGATGGACAGGGAGGCCTGGCATGCTGTAGTCTATGGGGTTGCAAAGAGTTGGACACAACTGAGTGACTGAACTGAACTGAACTAACTGAACTTGACTGATTTGGGGAGGACAGTAATTGAATAAAGTGTGTATTCTAATTTTAGGTATTCTAAACCATTTTGTAAGTTCTTAAAATTCTAGAACCCTATTATCTTATTAATGTCTATTCTCTAAGCATTTACTACATTGCTTGAGACAAAATAGACAGTTTTTTGTTGTTTCAATAGCTATTATTAGGACTATAAGGACTGAGATCTGGTGAGTGGAAAAAGCAAAGGCAGAGATATTTAGCATTTGTTCCTGGAGTTAAATGGGCAAAATTACATTTGCTTTTTCTTTAGCACACTTTGAGCAAATAATTCTTAATCACTTTATGTCCAAGTTTCTAATACAAACATATAGGTTGGCTGCAAACACTGAAAATTATTGAACTTAAGATAATTTTTAAGCCAATTAGGAATTTATGGTCCTATACATACACTAAGGTGATATAGCTGAATGAGAGATTGTTTTTGCACTGCTCTGGAATGTCTTTTGAGGGGCTCTCAGTCACTTGGCACACAGGCTATTTGAATATTCATCTTTCTTTTACTTTGGCTGACTTCTCCAGTTTAACAGCATAGTTCCCACTCTACTGGAGGGAAATACAGCTTAATAACAATCCTGTAACCGAAGGAACATCATGATGCCCATCCAAGTTCCCAAGTGAGAGTGAGATGTACCAGCATGTCACCATGCAAGGATTAAAGGACAGTTGCACAATGTATTTGATAACAACCATCAGACCGATCAACTGCCAAGGTCATTTAATTGTTAAAGCAGGGAAAACCCATCAGCTTGAACTTTTTACAGCCTAAATAAATCTGTTCTCTTCCAATAGCCCACGTGGCAAAAAGACAATGCCCTATATGATTATATGTTACACATAAGCCAAGGTGTAAAATATTTTTTAATTTGTCCTATTAATCTCCTGATTCTCTTCAGCCCTATGTGATATTCTTGTGTATGAATCCATTGTGTAATTAACACTTTACCTTTCTATTTTGTATACAGTTTGGAGAGATTTTTTTTTTTCTGTTGCCTCTAATTGTATGGGAAAATGAGGCCCAGGAATGATAAATTTGGATTCTGGTGATGATGGAATAACAAACAAATAAAAATAGATTTGCTCTGTTACCTGGAAAAGGAAAACATTCTAAACAAAGATAAGAAACAAAAATGTAGAAGACATTTGAAATCAACAAACAAAGGATGGTGATCCCTGAGAGATGGGCCCCAAATAAGAGCACAGTGATAGCTCCAACTTGCTGCCATGAGATAATCTCCAGGCTTCAGTGCAGGGAGCAGAACCCAGAGTACTTTCTGAGTTGGGGAGATAGTGCTAAGCCCCGGAAGACCATAGTGCTAAAATTTGCAGAGCAGAGTACCAGAGGGGTGATACCTGAGTTGAAAACGCTTGTGATTCTGTGGCATTAATGAATAAAATAAATGACCAAAAAGGAGTATAGAAGTAGACTTGAACATTTGAACAACTGACTCTGAAAAAAGTGCAAAGATTCATTAAGAAATAAGTTAGTCTTTTCAACAAATGTTGCTGAAATGACTAGGTAACTATAATGTAAAACCAATAATTTTGATTAATACCCTGCAATGTATATAACAATTGACTCAGAACAAATTAGAGTACTGATTTTAAAACTCAAAATGACAAAAGTTCTAAAAGGAAATGGAAGAAATTCTTTATGACCTTAGGTTAAATAAACATTTTATAGGTATAATCTCAAAACTATGGTTCATAAAAAAGAAAAAAACACAGATAAATTGGGACTTCAATTTTCTCTGTTACATGAAAAAGGCAAACATTCTAAACAAATATAAGAAACAAAAATGAGGAAGACATTTGAAATCAACAAAGGATGGCAATCCCTGAGAGATGGGCACCAAATAAGAGCCTAATTAAAACACCTAATTAAAAACGCCTACTTAAAAACACCTACTCTTCAAAAGACACTGTAAAAAGAATGAAGAAACTAACCATAGACAAGGAGAAAATAGCCATATATAAGCAAAAATCAAATATATGATAAATGACTTGGATCAAGATACTTAGTATACAAATCTTAAACATAACAGAGAGATCCTGGGTGGAAACGTACATTTGGAAGCTATCAGTAAACAGAGATTTACTTAAAGACATACAATTTGATGAGCTCATCAAGAAGGTGGATGGAGAGAACTTAAGAAGTGTAAGGAAATGCCTTGGAGCACTCAGCTGTTAAACATTTTAAGAGGAGGGAAAAGCACAGGAGACAGATGAGGGGCTAATTCTGTAGGAAGAAAACATGGAGACTGTGATGCCTTAAACACCATGAAAAGAGTATTTAAAGGAAGAGGAAGTAGTCACTTATGTTCAATGATTTTGGTAGCTCAAATAAGTTGAGGAGTGAGAACTGACCATTAATTCTATCAATAGAACTGACTATTAATTCTATCAGGCCATTGGTGACATTGACAAGGGTCCTATTTTGTGATGGAATAATAAAGGCCAAATTCTATTTGGAGTGGTGGATTTAGGAGAAAATTGGAGATAAAGAACTGGAGATGGCCAGTCCTGACAATTCTCTCAAGGAACTTTGCTTTAAGGAGACCAGAAAGTTAGGATGATACCAGGAGGAGGGGGAAGTGGAATCAAAAATTGTTCCTTTCCTCTGTACAAAAATGAAAGAAATAACAGTGTGGGTGCTGATAGGATTAATTCAGAAGATAGAAACAACTGGTGATACAAAGAAGAGAGGGCAATAATAGAGTGGCATTCTTGAGTAAATTAAAGGGAATAGGATCTGGCTCAGAGAGGAAAGAGTTAGCCTTAACTAGGGATATGGACAGCTACTGGCTATAAGATAGAAGAAAGCGAACTATGTAGACATTAACTGGGGCTTCCTAGCTGGTGCTAGTGGTAAAGGAAATATAAGAGTGCAGAATATACCAGTGCAGAAATATAAGAGATGCGGGTTCAATCCCTGGGTTGGGAAGATCACCTGAAGGAGGGCATGGCAATGCACTCCAGTATTCTTGCCTGGAGAATCCCATGGACAGAGAAGCCTGGTGGGCTACAGTCCATGAGGTTGCAGAGTCGGACACGACTGAAGTGACACAGAATACAGGCATGCATGCAGACATTACTATTGCAAAGTGGAAAGATATGACAGTAGGAGCTTATAAAAGTTCTATTCTGAGTGATTCTATTAGAGGCAGTGGTATACTATGGTTACTTTTACTCAACAAAGGCAAAATTAATAGCTGTGAGACAGATCGTATGTCCCATAAATCCTAATGTATTTACTATATGGCCCTTTTCAGGAAAAAAAAAAAAAAGTTTTCCAAAGACATGGGAGCTTCTGAGTCATGTATTCAACAAAATTTTAGCAAGTGTCTACTCTATACCATGCTCTTTACAAGGCAGTGGGATAGGAAAGGCTACTGAAATTGACATTATCTCCCATTTTTCCCCTGCTCATGATGTCTGATTATTTTCCTCAACACACCATGGAAGGGGCTTCTGCAAGTTATCACAACTTAAATGACATATATGGTAGATAGTCCCTGTCCTACTTATCCCCTTGACCAATATAATACATATATAGACTGGATGAGACCATGTCCTCAAGACCCTAGAATCATGCTTTCATCCTCCTTATGTGAACTTTCAGCACATCTGTCAAAAAACCAGGGACAATGGCAATGTGCTCAGTCATTTCAGTCATGTCCAATTCTGTGACCCTGTGGACTATAGCCTGCCAGGCTCCTCTGACAGACAACTTATAAATTACTGTGTTAGGAGTTTGGAAGACATCCACGCAGATGAATAAAGGAGGAGGTGTTGGGTCCATAAGAAGAAGTTAAAAATAGTGATTTGGGCTAGAAAGAAATACAATTTTAAGAATCATTATCATGTAGATGATAGTTGAACCTATGGGGGCAGAAAAAAGAGGAAAAAAGAGAAACATATGGGTTAGTCAAGGAAGTTAAAGGTAACGAGAAGATAATAGTATTGTGCGAGTCAATTCAATTCAATTAACTGCTCACTATTTGCCAGGACAGATATAGAGTTTGAGCAAAGTCATATAATATAAAATGAAAGAGGAATAAGGTAGAAAACTAACTTGAACCTCCTAGATTACTTGGGGAGAAAATGTGTAAGATGGTACTTCACTGAACGAGTTCACAAAATACAGCATTTAACCATATTTTGAACACATTTCTATGACTGTAAATTATTTAATGTCATTATGTTTACACAGCCAAGCCACCCAAGAAGTATTTTTATTTATATTTTACACAACTTTTTTCCACTTTTACACAATTTATTCAGAATATCACATTCTTTGTCTGAATCCATTGATATGGGAGATTCCTCAAAAGTGGCATCTTTGTTTCCTTCAAACTAGTTTTCATATTTTACATGTAACTCAACACATGTCAAAAGTAGTTATATTTATTAAATAATGGCCTAAAATTTTTGTTTACAACTTTCTTATTTATTTAGCCTTAATATATTGTTTCCCATAATAGCAGAATCAAAGCAGCATTGCCTGGTGATAACCTTTCCATCAGCTTGTTTCAATCCATAATGAGCAATAAAGCTGTCACCTTCTTAATTCTTCCTCTGCCTACTGCTCTCTTTATGACCCTGAAGTTCATTTATAACGGAGGAAGCAGTTAGACGCACTCTTGCTGGGCTAGGTTCCCAGAAGTATACAGTTTCACAGAGAAAGCAAATTTTGAGGTTATATCCCTCTCTTTTTCTAATTTTTAAAAATTTCTTCTTTTAAATAAAGGCAAGGTAAGCAGCTAAACATGTGGTTGATCTGATTAGAAAATTAGAAATCAAGTGGCCCTGATTTTAAAACAGTGTATAAAATAATCTTTAAGAAAAATGTTTTTTCAGTAAATGTATTTTTAAGGAAAGCCTTTCTGATAGGTTTTCTAAGTCATTAATTTGGCTTTAGTGTCAGTTGCAGTATGAGAGGACAAATAACTATTTTAAAAAATGGCATCCCTCTGTAAAATATTGATGCAGATCCAGGTTTCTTAATCTTGACACTATTGACATTTTGGCTGAGAAACATTTGTTTGTGGGAGGCTATCCTGTGTAACAGGGGATATCTAACAGTATTCCTGGCCGCTACTCACTCGATACCAGCTGTAACCCTCAAATTGTGATAATCAAAAATGTTTCTAGACATTGTCAAGTGTCCCTGGTGGTGGGGGACCATAGGGAAGGAGGATGAGAATAACTAAGGCAAATTTAACAAAATCAATCTTATTTAATGCTAATTATTGAAGAAAATTTTTTTGCAGAGGTTTTGGGGCTTTAGCTTGTTTTTATTTTCCTTCCTTTCTTCCTTCCTCTCTTCTTTATTTTCCCCTTCCTTCTTTTCTTGCTTTAATGCATAAATCCTTATTCAGCAAATATTTTATATGACAGTCCAATATGTAAAATTTTACATAAAATTCCAATGTGTAAAATCTAACCTATGAGATGAACTCCTTGAAATGTGTTGTCCTGAGGCTTAGTGGATCTATCATTATTTTTATTTTCTGTTTTTTATGATATAAAATCTTGCTGCCCCAGAAGAGGCTGCTGCTCCCAGGGTTAGTCCTTTCTCAGCAATAGGCTCAACTGAGAACACGTCTCTCATATACAAACCAACCAATCCCAAGTCTATAACCTCCACCACCTCCTTATCCAGCCCTCACATGCCAAGCCAGTATCACTTGCTCTCTGTCTTGGGCAACCACCGAGCATCCCTTTAGCCCAAAGCCTACTGGAATTATTCAAACTAGCCAGTCCTAAACTATATCCCTAACCCTACCTTCCCTTTCTTGTGAAATCCTCAATAAAGCCCCTGGTCTAGACTAGCCCTTTGCCCTTATCTTCTGCCCCCTGATCAAAACCTGGGCACTTCCCTTGTGGCCCTGCACGGCTTGTAGTGACCCTGCTCTTTGGGACCTGTGAGCAAAATGAACTTCCTCCAAGCCTCATGCTCTCTTCTCTCTGTGGCCACATCAACTTTACCATGGAAGTAAGCATCCATTTACTTTTACACAGAAGTCCAATGTGTACAATTTTAC
Organism: Bos indicus; assembly: GCF_029378745.1. NCBI lineage: Eukaryota > Metazoa > Chordata > Mammalia > Artiodactyla > Bovidae > Bos > Bos indicus. Next base: position 17,943,020 of record NC_091773.1, on the reverse strand, counting down.
ACGGAGAACTAATATATAAAATTCTTACAGATGCCCTGTTCTCCTTGAAAAGGTGTGGTCCTGAGACTTACAATAATAATCAAGTTTTTACTTCTGTATTTTATGATATTTGTGAGTTGTGAGCAACACTTTCAGTCTTAAAACACTGACCTCTTGATTCTGCCTTACCTTCCAACTCTCCAGTCCAATGACAACTAAACAGGTCACGTATGTATCTTGACTTCTTTAATCCTCATGAATGAATTAATGTAGGTCTTCTCACCTCAGATTTACAGAAGCCTAGATCTTAAGCAGTTGCCTAAACTTAATTTCAATTTTTTCCCACAGGAAAATACTTTCTTAAATTGAGTTTTAAATAAGGGTGAGACACTATGTTAGGCTTGTATTATATGTGGTAGATTAGAACTCCAGGAGTTGGTGATGGACAGGGAGGCCTGGCGTGCTGCGATTCACGGGGTCACAAAGAGTCGGACAAGACTGAGCGACTGAACTGAATTGATACCAATTTCACTACATCACCACATCACTATATGTGTATGTGGCAGATTATGCCAATTTCACTACGTCACTACCACACAATTTCACTCACCTCACACGCTAGTAAAGTAATGCTTAAAATTCTCCAAGCCAGGCTTCAGCAATACGTGAACCGGGAACTTCCAGATGTTCAAGCTGGTTTTAGAAAAGGCAGAGGAACCAGAGATCGAATTGCCAACATCCACTGGATCATTGAAAAAGCAAGAGAGTTCCAGAAAACATCTATTTCTGCTTTATTGACTATGCCAAAGCCTTTGACTGTGTGGATCACAATGAACTGTGGAAAATTCTGAAAGAGATGGGAATACCAGACCACCTGACCTGCCTCTTGAGAAATCTGTATGCAGGTCAGGAAGCAACAGTTAGAACTGGACATGGAACAACAGACTGGTTAAAAAAGAGTACGTCAAGGCTGTATATTGTCACCCTGCTTATTTAACTTATAAGCAGAGTACAGCGTGAGAAGCATAAGCTGGAATCATGGTTGCCAGGAGAAATATCAATAACCTCAGATATGCAGATGACACCACTCTTATGGCACAAAGTGAAGAAGAACTAAAGAGCCTCTTGATGAAAGTGAAAGAGAAGAGTGAAAAAGTTGGCTTAAAGCTCAACATTCAGAAAACGAAGATCATGGCATCCGGTCCCATCACTTCATGGCAGATAGATGGGGAAACAGTGGAAACAGTGGCTGGCTTTATTTTTCTGGGCTCCAAAATCACTGCAGATGGTGATTACAGCCATGAAATTAAAAGACGCTTACTCCTTGGAAGGAAAGTTATGACCAACCTAGACAGCATATTCAAAAGCAGAGACATTACTTTGCCAACAAAGGTCCATCTAGTCAAGGCTATGGTTTTTCCAGTGGTCATGTATGGATGTGAGAGTTAGACTATAAAGAAAGCTGAGTGCTGAAGAATTGACACTTTTGAACTATGGTGTTGGAGAAGACTCTTGCGAGTCCCTTGGACTGCAAGGAGATCCAACCAGTCCATCCTAAAGGAGATCAGTCCTGGGTGTTCATTGGAGGGACTGATGTTGAAGCTGAAACTCCAATAATTTGGCCACCTCATGTGAAGAGCTGACTCATTTGAAAAGACCCTGATGCTGGGAAAGATTGAGGGCAGGAGGAGAAGGGGACGACAGAGGATGAGATTTTGGATGATATCACCGACTCGATGGACATGGGTTTGGGTGGACTCCGGGAGTTGGTGATAGACAGGGAGGCCTGGTGTGCTGTGATTCATGGGGTCACAAAGAGTCAGACACGACTGAGCAACTGAACTGACTGAACCAATGCTAATATTAAGGATTGAATGTTGTCATTATGTACTTTGTGGATTAGTTTCAGCCTCACCCATCTAAGTTCTTGCCATTACTTTGTATCCCTACAACTGACCGAATTTAAACCACAATGCAAATTTAAATGTGTTACTTTTTCTCAGAACCATATGATGACTTGCATCACTTATCATATATGGGTTAAGCTCCTTAAGGTAGAATATAGGGTTCTCCAGTATATAGCCTCTGCCTAGCTTTCCACGCTCATAACTCGTGAGTATTATTATACTGCTTAGAACTTTTCCTGTATCTACTCCCACCTTCGCATCAATATGAGTGTTTCTGACATGGATGCCTCTACATCTCTGCATGGAAGAGACCTTTCCTTTTAGCTAATTCCTTTTCATTTATTACAACTAAATTCACAAATTATCAACCTTAGTAAAACCTTCCTTAGTAACTCTACTTTTAACTCCAGGTTATATACATTTGTTTCTATTCTTCATATTTTAATAATAACCCGTTATCTCTCTATCATTACTTTTAGAGCACAGCAATATAGCTGTCTGTTTTTCAAGGTTTGGTTTTTTTTTTCTTTTTCTTTTTTTTTTTTGGCTGCATTCTTGTGCATTGTGGGATCTTAGATCCAAACCAGGCATCGAACCTGGGACCAGGCAGAGAGTGCCAAGTCCCAACCACTGGACAGCCAGGGAATTCTCTGTAATTACCTATTTTAATGATTATCTCCTCTACTATATGCTTACCTCCTCTACTATCCTTTTATGAGGACAACATTGTAGAGTTGATTTTATAATCAGTTCCTTGAACAGACCACGCATATGGGAATTGAGAGCTTCCCAGGTGGTGCTAGTGGTAAAGAACCTGCTTGCTAACACAGGAGATGTAAGAGAGGCAGGTTCAATCCCCAGGTCAGAAAGATCCCATGGAGGAGGATGTGGTGAAGCACTCCAGCATTCTTGCCTGGAGAAATCACATGGACAGAGGAGCCTGGCTGGCTATGGTTTATAGGGTCACAGAGAAGTGACCAGTTGAAGTGACTTACCAGAAGTGACCAACTGGACACAGTTGAAGTGACTTAGCATGCATGCATGAGAATTGTAAATATAAATTTTTGTTAGCTACATGGATTAATTTCATCATTGTATCCTCAGCTTACAACTAGGTCAAATTTTTATAATGGTCCTTCAAAAATAATCTTTTAAAAATAGAACAGTCTCCTTAGCTTGCCTAGAATATGCTATTGAGTGCAAATCTCAATTGAAAAGGTATAAAGAGATCTACAGAAATTCATTACCTTTTTTTGAAAAATAATTATATGACTTTTTTTCTTACTGATTGCCATCGGCAGACTCATCTTTGAGGATAAAGGATGGCATATATATTTGGGGATATTTTAACAGTAACAGAAGTAGGACATGACTCATTGAGCCTCTAAACCACCTGAATTTATATGCATTTTAAGTTCTGAAATTAAATAAATGGGGGAAGTCAACAGTGGAAATCAATGGTTTAGAAAAAATATAAATTTACACGATCTTATTGAAGTAAATTATATTCTTATGAAACCTAAAATATTAGGGACGCTATGTATAAAATCTTCCCTTGTAGCTCAGTGGAAAGAATCTGTCTTCTAATGCAAGGCGACTTTTTTGATCCCTGGGTCAGGAAGATCCCCTAGAGGAGGAAATGGGAAGCCACTCTGGTATTCTCACCTGGGAAATCCCATGAACAGAGTCTGGCGAGCCACATGCAGTCCGTGGGGTCTCGAAAGAGTCGGACACGACTTAGCAACTAAACAACAGCAACAAGTATAAAAGCTTAGGTGATACTTAACTGAAGTCAAAGGGGTTTGCAATCAGGTAAGCAAAGGTTTCAAGGTGGTGTTTGTTTGTTAATTTATGATTGTCCTTGTCCAACTTGTTTGTCCTTTGTGAACACTTAGTGACTTTTCTCTCTCACACTCTCATGCCCTAGAACTCTCGTTATTCTGGCTTTCCTTCCCTGTATGTTCAGAAAACTGCACTGGAAGCTAAATGGGAAATTATGCCCTATTTTAACCTAGTAAAATTCTTTATTAGACCCTGGAAATGAATTCTCACTTGATTATATCTGTAAATTAAGGCTGACATATCGTTCATTAAAGATGAATGCTAAATGATCTCTTCTTGGAAAGCATCTTTCAGCTAAGATCACTAAAGCCTTGTGTGTATGTAATATTCAACAGGGATATAATATGTGAACAATTATAACGTGAGTCACTGTGATTCTCTGTCTTTGCAAAAGCATTTCTTTTTGAAAACTGTGGGTTTTTTGTTTTTTTTTTCAAAATTATCTTTCTTTTCTCTGCTTAGTAGAATCCAGGGCTCAGCGTTCTACTGTCATTCTTCCTTGAGGTAAAAGTAAATGCCTGAACTTTCCCAGATGGTCATGTTGGAACTTAATTGCAGACACACCTCTTGCTACAATTATGTGTGAAAATTGGAACTAACTTTTTTTAGAAGCCTACAAAATGTTAGTCATTGCATCATGATTATAATACCATGAGGCAGAATTATTATGCCCATTTTATATATGACAGGAGCAAATATTAATAGACTTCCCCAGTGGTCCAGCAGTTAAGACTCTGCTTCCAGTGCAGGGGCCCAGACTCTATCCCTGGTCAGGGAAAAAGATCCCACAAGCTGCAACTAAGTGTTTGCGTGCCTCAAGTAAATATCTCCACGTACTTCAACTAAAGATCCTACATGCTGCAACCAAGATGGAGCATCCTGTATGCTACAACTAAGTCCCAGCATGGTCAAATAAATAAATAAATGAGTAAAATATTAAAAAAAAAAAAAGTACTGTGATTGCCTTCACCTACTTCTTAGAATAGTCTACATAATTAGCTAAAGGAAAGAACCATTTCAAGGTCAAAGTACAGTTAGGTCTTGCAGTTTGGGACACTTAGCAAGACCTGGCAGGGATGTCCAGTGCCTGTGGAGGACTCTTAACAGACTCACAGACTTCATTCACAAAACTGAGGTCACACAGATGGTCAAGCCTTTCTGCTCCTTCATATTGAATTCACTTCAGACTGCTCACCCCTAAGCACAGCCATACTTGCTTCTTTAGATCATCACTGCAAAGACTGATGGTCCACTATTTACACTCTCTCTTTCTAAATCTGGCTCATTTTCCATTTTCCATGATTCTTATTACATTTTACATATGGACTACCATGATAATTCACACTCTTGGTCTCATCTTTTGGGTTGTTTTGTTGTTGTTCCTTTATACTCTGCACTCATACTTCAAGGCAGAACAGGAAAGTTATTAGAAGCATAAATTTGGACATCAGATTGTGGGATTTCCAATGACATCATCAGTTTTTTAAAGTTGTGTAATACTGAGCGGTGAATATAAAATCTTGATTCTTCAGTCTCTGCATCTGTAATACAGGCACTTAATACACATGCTTCAAACAGTAATAGTAGGAACAACTGAGTGAAAACAGATAGCCAATTAGAAGAATGCTTGTCACACAGTAAGCACTCAATAAGTGTTAATATCATCATCATCATCACCACCACACCATCATTATTATATACATTCTCACCATTGTACCAATGCTGCTTTATCAGTACCATTAAGTAACTCTTATTTTTTTAAAAGCAATGGTTATGTGTCAGTCTTTGTTATTTTTGACTCACATGTGAAAAACATTTTCCTGCCGACCAGTGTGTCAGTCAGAGTCCAGCAAGGAAGCAAACCACTCTACATATTTCAAGGAGTATGGTGTGAGTCCTAGAAATTAGTTACTTACAAAATTGTATGATGGATTGGAGGATTGGAAGCCAGAAAGAGCACCTTTGTACTACTGAATCCAAGAGCACACTGTCACTGATGTAAATCAGAGGCCAGGATGCTTCTACTTCCTTCCTACAGAGAAGGCAGTAGCAACCCACTCCAGTACTCTTGCCTGGAAAATCCCATGGACGGAGGTGTCTGGTAGGCTGCAGTCCATGAGGTTGCTAGGAGTTGGACATGACTGAATGACTTCAATTTCACTTTTCTCTTTCATGCATTGGAGAAGGAAATGGCAACCCACTCCAGCGTTCTTGCCTGGAGAATCCCAGGGACGAGGGAGCCTGGTGGGCTGCCGTCTATGGGGTCACACAGAGTCGGTCACAACTGAAGCGATGCAGCAGCAGCAGCAGCAGCAACTTCCTTCCTATGCCCCTTCTACTTTCACCATTATGAATACCACTCACACTCATGAAGCTAGGCTCAAGCTACCAGAATCTCTAAACTATTTTTGGCAATCACATTTCACACTACTGCTTGTTAACAAACTGCAGCAGGAAGGAGACCTATATCTCACATCATCCTTGGCAAAAGAGTTTTGGACATGTCATTTATAGCTTCTTTTACTCTTTTACTTTTGTCTTGAAAGTTGTTTCCTGATAACTTCAACTGTCACCTCCCTCTCAGTTCAGTCACTCAGTTGTGCCTGCATGTCAGGCCTCTCTGTCCATCACCAACTCCCATGGCTTACTCAAACTCATGTCCATCGAGTCAGTGATGCCATCCAACCATCTCATCCTCTGTCATCCCTTCTCCTCCTGCCTTCAATCTTTCCCAGCATCAGGGTCTTTTCAAATGATTCAGTTCTTCACATCAGGTGGCAAACGTATTGGAGTTTCAGTTTCAGCATAAGTCTTTTCAATGAATATTCAAGACTGATCTCCTTTAGGATGGACTGGTTGGATCTCCTTGCAATCCAAGGGATTCTCAAGAGTCTTCTCCAAAACCAAAGTTCAAAAGCATCAATTATTTGACATTTGGCTTTCTTTATAGTCCAACTCTCACAGCCCATACATGACTACTGGAAAAACTATAGCTTTGTCTAGACGGACCTTTGTTGGCCAAGTAATGTCTCTGCTTTTTAGTATATTGTCTAGGTTGGTCATAGCTTTTCTTCCAAAGAGCAAGCATCTTTTAATTTCATGGCTGCAGTCACCATCTGCAGTGACTTTGGAACCCCCCAAAATAAAGTCTTTCACTGTTTTCATTGTTTTCCCGTCTATTTGCCATGAAGTGATGGGACCAGATACCATGATCTTAGTTTTCTGACTGTTGAGTTTTAAGCCAGCCTTGTCAGCCTCCTCTTTCACTTTCATCAAGAGGCTCTTTAGTTATTCTTCATTTTCTGCCATAAGGGTGGTGTCATCTGTATACGTGAGGTTATTGATATTTCTCCCAGCAATCTTGATTCCAGCTTGTGCTTTATCCAGCCCTCCCTCTAGCTCTAGCTAACTACCAAATCTCCACTCATAACTCTGACATTCTTTCCCTAATTTCAAGTACATAACTCCAAGCATTATTGAAAATTTCCACATCTATCATTTAAGAGCCTCAAATTCAATATATTTATAGCATAATGAAACAAACACAAGACTAAATCAAACTGTTTCTCTGTATGTATGATTTTAATTAGTGATACATTTTTTCCAAAGTGCCCAGGTACAAATTTTTGTTTTTCACAATCTCAAATTTCTCCTCCTCTTGCTTGATACACAGTTGAATGATAGAAAATCTAAGAATTAATAGACTGCATGGTCTTCAAATGACCTTCCATAAACATCAGATCTTTTATTTTGGCTTTTCCTGGAAAGGGTCAGTAACAACTGGAATTTGTACTCACTAACACAGCCTGATGTTACTGTACATTTTGGGGGGGGGGTTCTGAATTGCAGAGTATTTTTACATTTAACTCTGTATAGTTAGGAATGCTGACATTTTACTATGGAAACTGGAGTCTAACAAAGACACTCACTGATGCAGAAGTTGTTACAACATAGGATGTAAAATTACTGGCAAGAAGTTGTATAAAATCAGATAGATTCAAATTTTATCTTGATGCTGTGCATGTCCTTGGGGAAGTTACTTAAAATCTCAAATCCCAGGCTTACTTAAGTGTAAAAGAAAGGTTAAAATGATACCCACGTTATAAAGAGGTCATTATGAAGAATAAACATAATGATACAATAAGGTTCTTAATGCAATACTAGTCTCAAAATCCAAACAAACAATGTATTTTGTTTTGTATTATCGTTGCTTATGTTGATGCCATCACTCCTGTTTTTTGATTGTATTAAGGTCACGCTGGAGTTGGTATAATTTGATAGTTGTTATTATACCTTATAGATTCACAGCTATAAAACTGAGCAGAAAACCTTAGGAAACTGTGGTGTGGATTCTATGGAGAATCCTTGGGTTCATGTAAGTAATAGATGTACTATGCTGAGTAGATTGGAAGGCAATAATAAATAAATTGGTCTGGCTTTAATCCTCACAATCAATTTATAAATATTGGTACTTAATATAATTCAGTTGATAAATATTAGTGTATTTAACACAATTATCCTTTATGTTGGGCTGGGAGGGAAATATTTAGGCATCAAACAGAATTTGAAAACCATTGCCCTGAGTCATCAGTAAACATTGTTCTCTTCTACTAAACATATTCTTGATAGCAGTAGGCTATGTCAGTATCTATTAGTAAATGTGCATTTTTAAAAATTCAGCTGAAAGTAGAAAGAGTTAAGTCACTCAGTCGTGTCCAACTCTTTGTAAAAGTCGACCCCATGGATCATAGCCCACCAGGCTCCTCTGTCCATGGAATTCTACAGGAAAAAAACTGGAGTGGGAAGCCATTTCCTTCTCTGGGGGATCTTCCCTACCCAGGGATCTAAGCTGGGCCTTCCACACTGCAGGCAGATTCTTTACCATCTGAGCCACCAGGGAAGCTCCTTAAATTCAGCTACATACAACAAATATGTTAAACAGTACAACATATTTTACAACACTAGAGAAAATGTTGATCTCTCACTTACACCTTATTTTTCAGTTTTTAAAATAAACTTCCTTTTTTAAAACTCTGTAACTTTATTATTTATTTACATATGGTCATGCCACACAGCTATGGGATCTTATTTCCCTGATCAGGGATGGAACCCGTGCCCCCTGCATTGGAAGCATGGAGTCTTCACCACTGGATTGCCAAGGAAGTCCCTATTTCTTTTGATAGTTTTGACAATTACTTTGATTGTATGTTGTAATAAGACTGAAAGAACTCCCTAGAATCATTGATTATAAATTACCAGGGATTACACAAACTTGCACTTTGGGTCAGTGACTGTCTTACAAAGATATTGCAGCTGTTAAGCTGGTCCCTATAACTCTATACATGGAGCTCAATTAAAATTCCTTAAATAAATTCCTTATCATTTGCTAGATAATGACTTAGTTTGAACTTAATTTGTCATTATGCTTGTCTCTAACTTCAATTCTGAAAAAAAATTGTTATTTTTCTACCTTAAATTTAAAATACTGAATTTTGTCAAAATGCAGATAAGTTTCTTCTCTGTCTATACCAGCAGCTGTTAGAAACTTTTTTTCCCCCTCTCTCAGCAACTTCTAGATGTACCCACTGTGTATAACTGCCAAGCAGATTTGGGAGGTCACAGAAGAACAGGGCTGGAAAAATGAGAACATCACAGGGAGGAAGAAGTCCTCACTACGGCATGAGCACATGTTGTTCTCCACCACACAGAACGTGTCAGTCTGCGGAGCACACCCTGGGACCTCCCACCATAGATATATTTCTGGCTTCAACTGGGAGAAGCAACAAGTTGACAGTCTCTGCTTCCTCATGGCAGCCAGAGACTTGCTGAAAACTGATATCATTCGGGCCTGTCTCCCTGAAAGACAAAGAACATAACATCCAAAAGAGTGAAACATATTCTCCCCACGTTGCTGGGGGAGGGGAGGGTGGGAGATCTCTGCCTGCTTGGCACAGCCAACTTTAATGAGAAGACAGCAGAGTTTTGCAAGGCAAGGGAGCTGGGGGAATGCTCTGAAAACCACACCTCTGCTTTTGGCACTGGACGTCAACTGAAAATCATTCTTTGGGGACTGGTTTTTGGAAAGCTTTTATGCTCATGATGAAAGCACAAGTTCTAACAGACGGTCTGTCGTAGGACTAGAGCTTAGAAAGTAAATAGCACAAGCACATTCTTAATGTAGCAGCCCACTTGGATTGGCAGGCTACATTAAGGATAAAGACATCGCCATGATGGGGGCTTCCCAGGTGGCACTAGTGGTAAAGAATCTTCCTGCTAATGCAGGAGACCTGGATTTGATCCCTGGGTCAGGGAGATGCTCTGAAGGGGAAAATGTCAACCCACTCCAGGATTCTTGCCTGGCAGGCTACATTCCACGGGGTCGCAAAGAGTCTGCCACCACTGAGCACACAGTATTGTATTCTTTAGGGAGGTAAAATGTACAGAAATATAACCTTTGTAGGAATTGTGTGTGTGTGTGTGTGTGTGTGCTGTGTGTGCTCAGTCGCTTCAGTTGTGTCACTGACTCTTTGCGACCCCATGGACTGTAGCCCTCCAGGCTCCTTTGTGGGATTCTCCAGGCAAAAATATTGCAGTGAATTGCCATGCCCTTCTCCAGAGGATCTTCCTGATCCAGGGAGCAAACCTGTGTCTCCTGCATTGCAAGCAGATTCTTTACCACTGAGCCACCAGGGAAGCCCATGGTAGGAATTAGTACATCCTAAAAGCATGGTACAGATGAATTTCTCATGGGATCAAAGAAAAGAACAGTTACTTTCATTGAAAGAAATTACCAAAAGCTTTATAGAGGAGATGCCACCTATAAACAGTACTCAATAAAGAAAAACTATAAGAATAAGTTTGGAGGCTTCCCACTTCAGGGAAACAATTGTGCCATGTTATTTTACCTTTATTGAATTAAAAGTAATTAGAATCTATTCAGCTAAAGCATCCTATTGGAATTTTAAATGGGGTTATATTACATTTATAAATTAAGTTGGAGAGAATGGATATCTTAAAAATATTTAGTCTTAGTCTACCAGCTTATCTCACTGAATTAACCTGATTTTCTCTAATTTGACTGAGAAGAGAATATTGGACTTTCACTTTCTCATATAATATCCATTTTCCATTGTTCCATCATGTAGTTTATTTTGTCTTGATAAGTGTTTGGATTTCTTGTCATTAAAATATTATTGGGATCTGAGTGCAGGGTAAGATCATAGAATGACCCTGTCTAAAAATAATGCCTGCCTCTGTGCTGAGTGTAATAAAGACGATGTTGCTTCAAGACAGAAATGTACCTTCCAATGAGATTCACTGTTGTTGTGTGTTTTCCTAACCTTTGCCACATTCATCTTTCTACAAACACTAGGCCTTCCAAAGTCTGAAAACAGAAAGCTAAGACTCCCTGAATTAGAGTGGATTAAAGGAATAAATTCGTGGTGAGAAATGTATTCCCTGATGAGAGACATTTTTCTACCCACCTCACAGGGTCACAACCTTTGAGACAGGCTATTTCTGTGGGAAATGGTGATTATAATCAGTTTTTGAATTTCAACAAAAATATGCTTAGGAGAAGATTGTTTTTCTCTGAACCAATAAACTACATCTAAATTTAGAAACCAGCCCCAAAGCATTATAGTCCCATGAAGAAACAGTTAATGGGTCATCTCTATATTGCTGAAGTATTGAATTAACATAAAATATTTTATAGGACATAATTAACAGTTTCAAAAGCACTTAAAAATGCCCAGATATGTGTGGTTTGGGATTCTATTTGAGAGGTTTTCTGAGACCTTCGTGTCTGTTCTTAGACCAGTCCTCAGTAGATTCCAGGTCAGGAAACCATGATCTGTATTGTTTGCTGCTGCTAAGTCGCTTCAGTCGTGTCCGACTCTGTGTGACCCCATAGACGGCAGCCCACCAGGCTCCCCCGTCCCTGGGATTCTCCAGGAGAGAACACTGGAGTGGGTTGCCCTGCCCTTCTTCCTGATCCAAGGATCGAACCTGCGTCACTTACCTCTCCTGCATTCGCTAGCGAGGTCTTCATCACTGGTGCCACTTAAAAGCGTAAGAAGCAACTACAAATGGTGGAGTTAAGCCCAGTCCCCATGTAAGATGATCATAGAATCTGATGAAAATTGAAAAAGCTCTGGAGATGAACAGGATCCATGACTAAGGACTCAGAGATAGTATTCTCCCATAATTCCTCTCAAAAAAGAAAAAAAAAGAAAAGTATTTAAACAAATTATTTAAGCCATGTTAATATGCTTTTAAGTTGGGCTTGCCTGGTGGCTCAGTGGTAAAGAATCTTCTTGCAATGCAGGAGATGGAGGTTCAATCCCTGGGTAGGGCAGTTTCCCTTGGAGAAAGTGGCAACTCATTGCAGTATTCTCGGACATACCGTATGTGTAAACAAAAAAACATATGTTTTAAAAATGAACACTTATAAAACAATGAGAAATTTTGTCAGATCAACAATTTTATATCATGCATTCAAAACATGGATAATCAAAGACCAATGCTAATTTTAGCTGAAATTAAAAATAAAAAATTTATTTTACATATTCAACAATATTCATCATTATATTCATCATAATATCTTGTTCAATAGCAGAAAGCTTGTCCCAAAGTATGTAGCTGCTTTGAAAGAATTTGATGTGAATTATTATCAATTTTGGTAACATATACAAATTCATTTGCTTTATTTCAAATCAGCTTTAATCATTACCATTACAGACAATCCTTCACCTTTAAGTAAAAATGACTACATGCCCTATTGATAAGTGACAGGGGGAATTGTTGGGCCAGAAAAAAAAATTTTAAAGAGCAAACAAGGTTGAAAGAGATACTTGGCTGAGAGTTATGGTTTCTTACACAGAGTAAGACGAATGCTCAGAGAATCACTATTAAGTCTTGCTCTCACACTCCTAGGGTCGGGGAAAACTTATTGGAAATGTTTCTTTGGTGTGCAGGCCAATTTTCTTCACATTCTATCAACCTGCTCCAGCATGGTGATGCGATTAGAAACTTTTTAGGCTGAAAACCTAGAAATCTTGATAATGAGAAGCTCATTTCTGCCCTCAAAAAATAATGGAAGTCCTAGAGGAATAGCAATCCAAATTCAATGAAAGAAACTAAGCTTTCACCCAAAACTTTGATCACATTACAGGAAAAATCCGTGGCATAAAATTAATGCTGGCTCTCACTTGGAGCCAATGCCCAGTTTGACTGAGCATAGAGCCAATATGAAAAAATCCAAAGCATTGAATAGCACCAAAGCAAATCCAGGTTTCGTGGCGCCTGAAACTTACATAAATTGTGAGTCCTTCTTTCAGAAGACTAATTTTAGGAAACACTTTGCAAAATTTACAGACACCACAAAGCGCATAGTGCCAAGGTTCCTAGAAAAATCTTTGCAAGAGCCCATGTAAGTTACAAGCCTGAAAGGCTTCTTTGCCTTGACAATATAACTACCTCTGCCATATCGACATGATGAAGAAGTATTTGACTTGAATATCTATTTCATGCAACTGTTAGAGATTGTATATGATAATATAGTGCCAAGGGTAAAATTAGCACACGTTTTGATAAAGCTTTCTTTCCCCATCTTTTCTTTGCTATAGCAAAAGATATCAACAATTGATTTTAAAAGGTAACCAAATGCTAAGAGAACCCTTTGAGACAGTTTTATACAGGAAAATCTCACAACTTATGTGTATAGAATTTTAAAATAGCAGATATTTTGATATTGTTATTTCAAAGCAAGCAATCTCTCGCAGTTTGGAGATATTAATACTTTTTAAAGCACTTAAGAACTGATTAATTAATTGCTACTCTTGCAGATCTGGTTCCTGGGGGAGTAGACCCTGAAATGGAGATTATTATAGAGAAAGTTTGTTAGGGAGTACTCGTAGGATTGGATCTAAGAGGGAAGCTAGCGTAACTGGACAGAGGAAGAAGTTGAGCAGTGATCCAACCACACTGGGCCTTAGCCAAGCCCACAGGAGCTCTGAAGGTGGAATTGTTATTGTCAATCCTGCATTGGAGTGAGAGAGCAGTGTTTGATATTCCTACATTAAGCCATCATGATATGCACATTTCCTCTGGGAAGTAGATGCAATCTCGAGAAGGTGGTTCTTTTTATCTTATCTTTATTTTTTATTTATGTTTATTTACTTATTTGGCTGCAGCATTCAAGATACTAGTTTCCTGACTGGATCAAACCCATGCCCCCGGCAGTGGAAGTGCAGAATCTTAAGCTCTGGACTGCCAGGAAGTCCCAAAGAGGCTCTTTTTATTTTATTTATTTATTTATTTATTTATTTTTAAATTTTATTTTATTTTTAAACTTTACAATATTTTGCCAAATATCGAAATGAATCCGCCACAGGTATACAAGTGTTCCCCATCCTGAACCCTCCTCCCTCCTCCCTCCCCATACCATCCCTCTGGGTCGTCCCAGTGCACCAGCCCCAAGCATCCAGTATCGTGCATCGAACCTGGACTGGCATCTCGTTTCATACATGCTAGTATACATGTTTCAATGCCATTCTCCCAAATCTTCCCACCCTCTCCCTCTCCCACAGAGTCCATAAGACTGTTCTATACATCAGTGTCTCTTTTGCTGTCTCGTATACTTTTTAAACCAGGCAACTTCCAGGGAGAATTAACAGGTTAGGGCTGTCATCCAGCTGCACTCCCAGCATCTGGGGAATACGTCTCTTAAATCTGCAGGCTTGGTCTGGGAAATGTGGATGAGAACACGATACTGTACTCTCGGCATCATCTAGATCCACCTCTTCAGATAAGTCCCAGAGTAGCTCCTCCAGGAGACTGGCTGGTCTCTTGATGGAGGAAACATATAAAAACAAGTTGAGCAGAGCCAAGTACAGGTGTCTTCTCCCAGTAGACTTCCTTGAACCATTGAAGCTGGCATCATGATACTCATTATATCCTTCTCTCATCAATTCTAGATACATCTTCTCCTCAGCTAGTGTCTCTAATAGAATCTAGATGGCTTACCTGGTGGTGTGACACAGGATCTTATCCCTGAAGGATATGAGCCTCTGGTCACCATGCTATTCTCAAGCTGCAACTACTGCACTCTTTCACTTGTAATAAAAATTGGCCAAGGATATGACAAGAGAACCGGCATGGATCACTTCTTTGACAAACACATTCCTCCTTGTTAGAATGGTGACGTCTCTTCTTGTATGCTATTCACTAAAAGTCCCCAAAACTCAGGCAGAAGCTACAGCTTAAATTTAAATAGGACTTTTGCTGTTTGGTAGCTCAGACAGTAAAGAATCTGCCTGTAATGCAGGAGACCAGGGTTTGATCAGAAAGATCAAAAGGTCAGAAAGATCCCCCAGAGAAGGGAATGTCTACCCACTCCAGTACTCTTGCCTGGATAATTCAATGGATAGAGAAGCCTGGCAAGCTATAGTCCATGGAGTTGCAAAGAGTCAGATATGCCTGAGCAACTAACACTTTCACATTGCTCTTTTATCTAGTACATTCTTCCTTTAAGAACCAGGACCTCTAAGCCCAGAAACTAGAGAGCTCACATTTGTGGGTATAGAAACACAAGTTATTCCTTAAGCGACTAATTGGAATCATGATAAATGGGTCCATTCCTACTTCTACATCTTGGTTCCTAGACCTATGCATTGCATAGGGTGGAGGCACAGTATCATGGAAAGTTAATGTACATATTAATCCAGGAGGATGGCTCTCTTTCCTCACAAAGCTTTATTGCTGGTGCTCATCTGTGCCTTCAACAGGTCATTCCACCATTCTATCAGGCCAAAGACTTACAGGCAGTGCAACAGATAGTAGGAACACTGAATTCCATTGTTAAGTACTCATTACCTCTCCTTTTGTTACAGAATCGGTTCTGTGGTCTGTTATAGTAGTATGTGGGATCCAGTGTTGGTGGTTCAAATACCTTGCTAACCCTGAAATAATGTCAATTGAGGTTCTGGGGTAGCAAAAGTAAACTAAGGGTATTAAAGGCAATATTTATCCTATCCCAGTCAATGGAAATAAGTCATTGCTCCTTCCAGGGTGGAAGAAACCCAATGGAGTCAACTTGCCCTCATGTTTGGGGCTGATCTCTCGAAGGAGTGATGCAGTATTAGAGATTCTGCATCGGTCTCTGCTGCTGACTGGCTGGACACTTTCCAGGGACAACAGCTAAATCAGTCTTTTGTGAATGGGAACTCATATTTGGGGCCACATGCACAACCTCTATCTGTTTCCAAATAGCCCCTCTTTTCATATGTCTATTGTGCTGGCACCAGGGTGGCCAGTGACAGAGAATGGCAGTTTTAGTCAGCAGCAGGTTCAGTCATTACATCTGCTTGATTATTTCTGTTAAACAGTCCTTGATCTCTGGTGGCATTAACTTGTGATACAAATATTTCCACATATGTGACTACTACCAAATGCCTCTCCTTCAGACCTCCTTTTCCCTGATCTTCCAGTTTTTCTGTTTCTAGGACTCCTGACAACTGGCCAAGACATCTGCCATTCCACACACACACACACACACACACACACACACACACACACACACATATGAGCGAGTGTTAGTCACTCAGTCATGTCCAACTCTTTGCGACCCCATGGACTGTAACCCACCAGACTCCTCGTACATGGGATTTTCCAGGCAAGAATACTGGAGTGGGTTGCCATTTCATTCTCTAGGGGATCTTCCCAAGCCAAGAATTGAACCCAGGTCTCCTACAATGCAGGCAGACTCTTTACTGACTAAGTCACCAGAGAAGCCCATATATATATGTATAGGTTCCGTTTCTAAAATCTACTTTTATATTTTCCATGTTCTCTGGTGAACTTGGACATCTTGCTGCTGCTGCTGCTGCTAAGTCGCTTTAGTCGTGTCCGACTCTGTGCGACCCCATAGACGGCAGCCCACCAGGCTCCCCCCATCCCTGGGATTCTCCAGGCAAGAACCATGGAGTGGGTTGCCATTTCCTTCTCCAATGCATGAAAGTGAAAAGTGAAAGTGAAGTCGCTCAGTCATGTCCGACTGTTCTCGACCCCATGGACTGCAGCCTAACAGGCTCCTCCATCCATGGGATTTTCAGGCAAGAGTACTGGAGTGGGGTGCCATTGCCTTCTCCGTTGGACATCTTATAGCTCCTTAATTGTCTTACACCCAAGTCACACTGCTTTTGGAGACTAATTAAAACTAGTATGTCTAGATTTTGTACTCCTAGGGTAAAATCTAATTAATTTAGTTTATCCTGAGGAAACTCTGAGCTAAAATTTTTTTCACCTAGGCTTCCCAAGTTTACACACAACCATTAAATGCCTGTCCTTGTGGAGAATCCTTAGACTATTGCCTAAATTAGCCGGTTTATCAGCATGGCCTCTTAACAACGTTGAAGGGATGACTTTTTAATATTTAGCATGGATAGGAGGGCAACTGTTGAGAACACAGATATGCTAAGTTAGCCTCATAAGAAAAAAAAAACACAACATTTATTCTCTGGGCAGCTCTATGCAGCGGAACACTTACTCTTGCCACATTGATATGGCTGCACGTGCTCAGAAGTGGAAGAAGACTTCTTTTCTTCGTTTCTGACTGGAAGAAGACTGAAAGAGTTCCACATGGAACTCACAGGCCAAGTTAAACTTCAACACTCCTTCTCTTCTGTTAGTCTATATCAGCTATTGAGATTTGGGGAATTATGGGACTTCCCTTTGGCTAGAAACTACCTTTTAATATCCAAATCACAAAGATACATTGCTTAGATTTTGTGTCCATACCTGGTCCAATTGGTAGTAGCCACTTTTTAGAGACAACAACCCTTCTGTCACTTCTTAGAAAAGTGGGGCATGGATTAGGAAGACAACCAAAAAAGTATGTCTACTACATACACAGAATTTTCACTGCCATAAATATGGCACTAAATCATAATTATTTCATGTATCAAGGGGAAAAAAAAAAACCCTAGCAAAAATGTTAAGCTGTTAAAGTCAACAGCATATAAAATATTGGATCCGAACGGCAATTGACCTCCACTAAACTCAACTCGTCTGCCAGAGAGCTCCAAAAAGCTGGCTCAGAAAGATGTAACTTTCTTGTGTATTGAAATCCTTTAAGCTTACTAAAATCATATTTAAAAAACCACAGAAGTATTTATTTCAGATGGAAGTGTTTTACCTTTCAGTCACATGTGTGTTGTTCAATTGTTCATGGTATTCGATATACATTTATGAGTATCCACTAAAATCTGGCTTCTGTGTTGGGAAGGAAGGGATACAGCAGGAAAATGTCATGTTCCCACAGCCAAAGGGCAAGCATTGAGATGCTGGCTATCACCACATATCAGCAAGGATTTAAGAAGACAAGGAATCTCTTTGCACTGCTGGTAGCAGTGTAAAATGTAGCAACCAAATTGGTAATCAATCTCACAACATTTAGTGTAAATCAATATTCATAAGCCCTGAAGCACAGTATTAAACTCCTAAATCAAAGGTTAAAGTCTTTCAAGGGAAAACATATTGACCATGGTATTAGTTATATTTTGAGAATTTAGAAGCAAACCAGATGTATGTAAAGTAATAAATCTAAAAACATAATTCTGGGTGGAAAGTAAGTAAGAAATGTATATCATACTACTATTCAGAAATATCAAAAACTATAGAGAAATAAAATTTAAAAATTATTGTATATGTTTATATATATATGTATATATCCATATATAATATATTGTGTATATAACAATATAAATGATATAATAAGTGACACATATAATAATATATGGTCTTCCCAGTTGGCACTAGTGGTAAAGAATCCACCTGCCAATGCAGGAGCTGCCAGAGATGCAGGCTTGATCCCTTGTTTGGGAAGATCCCCTGGTGTAGGAAATGGCAACCCACTCCAGTATTCTTGCCCAGAAAATTCTATGGACAGAGGATCCTGGCAGGCTACAGTAAATGGGGTAGCAAAGAGTAGTACATGATTGAGCATCCACGCATTGCATAATATTATACATTTCCTCTCTTATAAGGAAATGGGACTAAGGATTAAGACAAAGTAGGAAAATCAAAGTAAAATAGAAGAGTGCTCCCTGTATAGATCAAAAATACCAGAAGCATAGTTTTCATATATCTGTATACCTTCTTTCTTCCACACGCACACACACGAAGGAAAATTTTTAAAGTGAGAAGATAATCATGACCTTCCTGGAATTATCTTTGTAGCAAAGTAGTTTCATGGACTTGGGTGACTGGAAAAATAATATTACACTGCCAATATAAAGGTTGCCCATTCTACCTAAAATTCTCTTGATACATATTAGTGGGAAGTCCAAAACTAAGAGACTTGGATATGTCATCAGATCTTCCCCTGGTACCCTTATTTATTTATTTATTTTTTGCAGAGTGAGACATATTTTTTTTAGGTCATTTTTTAAAATTTTTATTTTATTTTTAAACTTTACATAATTGTATTAGTTTTGCCAAATATCAAAATGAATCTGCCAAGAACTTTTCTGCATTTCTCTTAGTGTCCTTTATTCTTTTCTTCCAGTCCCCTTCTTCAAACACTCTTCAAGGTGGTATTCTTATAAAAGATCAGCTAATGGTCTTAGATAACATGTTATTCATGGCCCCAGAAGCATTTGTATTGACATATGTAGAAGTACGCTGATTATTTGGTTTTATGACAAAATATAGCAATTTTTCAGAGAAGGCAATGGCACCCCACTCCAGTACTCTTGCCTGGAAAATCCCATGGATGGAGGAGCCTGGTGGGCTGAAGTCCATGGGGTCGCTAAGAGTCAGACACGACTGAATGACTTCACTTTCACTTTTTCACTTTCATGCATTGGAGAAGGAATTGGCAACCCACTCCAGTGTTCTTGCCTGGAGAACCCCAGGGGCAGGAGAGCCTGGTGGGCTGCCGTCTATGGGGCCACACAGAGTCGGACACGACTGAAGTGACTTAGCAGCAGCAGCAGCATAGCAATTTTTATTGAGAAACAAATTTAAACTAGAACTATTTTGTGGATGGTTAATACACATAAGATGGATATATAAGATGTGTCCCTGGTCATATATACACTGTTGGAGTGTATGTATGCTCAGTCACTTCATTTGTGTCCAACTCTTTGTGACCATATGGACAGTAGCTCACCCAGCATCTCTGTCCATGGGATTCTCCAGGCAAGAATACTGTAGTGGGTTGTCATGCCCTCCTTCAGGGGATCTTCCTGACCCAAGGATCAAACCTGCATCTCCTGCACTGCAGGCAGATTCTTTACTGCTGAGCTACCAGGGAAGCCCCATATATACACTACCATGTGTAAAATAGATAGCTAGTGGGAAGCTGCACTTTAACACAGGGAGCTCAGCTCGGTGCTCTATGATGACCTAGAGGGATGGGATGGGGTGGGGGTGGAAGGGAGGTTTAAGAGGTAGGGATACGTGTGTCCTTATAGCTGATTCACATTGTAGTATGACAGAAACCAATACAACAGTGTAAAGCAATTATCCCCCAATTAAAAATAAAATTTTAAAAAGACATACAAACTACTGTGTATGAAGTAGATAAGTAACATGGATACATTGTTCAGCACAGGGAGATAGAGCCATGATTTCATAATAAGTTTAAAGGGAATATAGCCAATAAAAACATTAACTATTCTATATAAACCTGAAACTGATATAATATTATAAATCAACTATATTTCAATTTAAAAAGTTAAAAAAAAAAGCAAATAAAAATGTGTCCCTGATAAGGTGAGAAAATAGTCTTAGGTAATCTCTCCTGTGTGTCCTCATATTCCGAATATTCTCCACCACATTGTACTACAATGACTGGCTGTGAGCCCTTCTAATGCTTCAAGATCTGGCAAAAGCAGCCCACACCTTTGGTTTCAGGTTCTGCCGTGGCAGAAAGAACTTCTCATGAAGTTCACATTTCTTCATGCTTCTCTCAGCTTTAGGGTTCTGACCTCCTTGCTTTCTATCTTAGTTGAGTTTCAAGTCATCAGAGATACAAACAGGGCCCTTCACCACTGTCCATCAAAAATCATTCTTGGTTTTTCACTAGTTCAGCAATTTTTCTGAGAATTTCAGGACTAACAGAGGAAGATCACGGTGATAGTCTTTCAACATTTCCTGACACTCAATTCACCCTTTTCTATAATCCAAGCTCCTGAAATCTAACTTTCACATTTTACATTCAACTACCTAAAAAATTTATTCCTTTGTTCAAATTGCTTTTTACATACCACTGACAAAGTTGTCAACAATATTGTTTTTATCTTACAATAAAATCTAATCATTTATTACTCTGCCGATCCTCTCATTACATTGGGCACATTATGGGGGGCGGAGATATTTGCATATTCATCTTTGTAACTTGAAACCAAAATAATAAGTACAGTACTCATAAATTATTTGTTGGATTAATAAATTAATTAATAAACAAAAGAGTGATTGCTAAAATCAACAAGAAATCAAGAGCAGCTAAGTATCTCCAACACAAGGTATTATAGCAACAGACTTTGGAAAGATTTCAAAAAGCTTCCTGACCAATTTACTGCAATCAACTCTGAAGAAAACAACAAAGAATATGCAGCCATTTGCATAGTCCCTGCTTTTAATGCAATTTGCTTATAACAACTTGACCCATATCGTATATTGCATGTTTCCATTTGTTAATGATTTCTGAAGCAACTAGTTCTGCAGGATACATGTGCCCTATTACTCTAATTCTGGCTTAATCCTCTAATATTTGGTGTAATCAAATTTGTTTTTCTGAGTCACCTTCTCATAACTGCAATATTAAAAATCATGTTTCGTCCACTTACATCTACCCTATATTATGCTTCCTTGGTATGGCATTCAGTTTGGAAAACAATAATAGCTTGATTTTTATAGTGTCTTAAAGAATGTAACATTGATATCTGTTATCTCCTTTCTATTTTTCTCACAGGCCTTTGTGCTGGGGTTTAGTCCAAATGACTTGTCTAAACTTTCACAGCCAGTCAATATCATTAAGGAAACTTCCCTTCAAAGCATCATGTAGAATACTCTTTCTTAAAAAAAAAAAAAAAAAATGATATATAATTTACAACACTGTGTAAGTGCAAAGTGTACAATGTGTTGTTTTGAAATGTTTATGTATCGTAATATGATATATAACACCCACTGTAGCATTAGCTAACACCTCTGTCACATCACATATATAATTATAATTCCTTTTTATGTGGTGATTATAGTCAACAATACTGTTATAAACTTCAAAGTGGAATCCTCTTATAGGTAAATTTCTCAAAGTAAGATTCCCTAACATATTTTCACTCAGAAAACTGCATTCCATAGGCCTTTCAGAGTGAATTGTTCACGGGAATTTTCTTCTTTTTGACCTCGTTGGTGTAAGCTTGTGTGGATGTGTGTGTGCATAATTCAAATTTTACATTCTAATAACAAGATAAATGCCATTTTCTACTCTCTCTCTTCCTTTCTACTCTTCCATTTGCTTTTTATTTTCCACGTTACTCTTTAGCTCCATTCACAGACTTTTCCCCAGGCTTATCTGGAATAGCGGCTCCTCTCTTTTTGTTGAGGCCACTTTTTCCAATCAGAAGGTGAGCTCATGCTGCTTCCTGGAAACTTAAAATAGCAGGACCGTGTTGATCTGGAATGTTCTACCAAGTCCCCACTTGCTGTGTTTCTTCCTGTGAGTCCTTGGGAAAGGAGGGCACTTCCTTTGTCATCACAAAGGGGTTGAGTCTTAGAGTTAAAACAGAGCCCAAAATGATACTCAAGAAAGTTCTGACTCTTTTACACCTCGTTAATTATTCCTCCCTTGGGTTCCTGGAGCACTTTCTACCTACATACATTATATTTATCACATTACATTCAAAAGCATTTTATCCTCTTATTAGAGATACATTTATTCTGTGTTCACTATGTGCCAGGATTAAAACAGAAAAATATCCCTATTCTCAAAGAAGTTCTAATCTAACAGGAAGAAAGAAACATTAAACAAGATAAAGCATGGAAGAAGTCACACATGCTACGTGTCATTTGTTTTTGATTTAAAAAAACAACAACAACATTAAGAATCACGGTCCTTTCTAAACAAGCAAGCTTCAGGTTCATATGGTGACCAGGAGAAAATCCCCCAGGAACAAATAAAGAGAATTCTAATGAAACGATAATCACAAGCCAAAAAGGATACATTAATTTACTCTTTAAAACAATCCTTTCAGAAGAATTTTAATATATTCACTAATTTACTTATTTAAGTAAGAACGTCAGAAAGATAAAGATACGTATGGTGAACTTGAAAGTTACTTTGAAAATCCAAGACCCCAAACTTGAACAGCAAAAATTTAAAGCATCTATTCAAAAAAAAGAATACTAGAAAACCTGCTGTACTGGTCTGTCCTGTGTTACCTTAGACATGGTAGTCTGGTAGGATGGGTGATTTCCATTTCACATGGGACATAAAGCTATATTCTTGTTACCGTGTTTCTAAGGAATAGGAAAATCAACTTATGAATTTTCTCTTTTCTTCACGCAAGCAGCCCAGCTCACTCCCACCTCTCACAACCTCACAAATCCTGGAGCAAAAGCAGGAGAACACCTAAATGTTAGCATCTTCACCATGGCAGGTTTCCTATGCTGGGATAAACGGTTGTGAATGGACCTGAAACCAAGTACTTCCTAGTAACTCAGCCTCCGTGCTGCCACACACAGCACTAGTTTCTCCCACATAGGAATGAAAAATGCAGCACGAATCCAGACAGAAACCAGGTGCTTGCCGTAAATGAAGTGAAAACCTTTCCCTGTGAGTTAAAGCAGCCCGTTAGTCAGACCTTCTTCCGGGGCATCCTTGCAGCTCCAAGTGGGTTGTGAGGTTTGGGCAAAATGGATACGTGCATATACAAAACAGGTAATATTTCTTCTTCAGTTCAGTTCAGTTCAGCCGCTCAGTCGTGTCCGACTCTTTGCAACCCCATGAATCGAAGCACGCCAGGCCTCCCTGTCCATCACCAACTCTCAGAGTTCATCCAGACTCACGTCCATTGAGTCAGTGATGCCATCCAGCCATCTCATCCTCTATCGTCCCCTTCTCCTCCTGCCCCCAATTCCTCCCAGCATCAGAATCTTTTCCAATGAGTCAACTCTTTGCATGAGGTGGCCAAAGTACTGGAGTTTCAGCTTTAGCATTCTTCTTAGGCCACGTAATTTTCTGTCATAAAACTCACCTTAGAGGAAGAGTCCTGGCTGTTTCCTGTAGTGCTCAGAATTGGCAGAAACATCTACCATCGAGGTCGAAATTATTCTTTGTCAGGTGGTGAGAAACCAAATATAGCCCATGAGAGAAGGGTTTTAGGGATATCAAGACAGTGTTTTGTGATCAATGGCAGATTTTATAGAGAGCAAACTTTTTAAACTTGAGGCATGAGAGTTCCATCCTCAAATCCTAGCTCATTAACACATCTTATTGGTACAGTCATTCTACACATACTGTCAACACCCATATCACTGTCCCCATGATGCCATCAGTTATCACTCAGGATGATCATTCAGCTCAGGGAATGCCCTTTCACACTGTCTTTCTATCTCACCATCTTGACTGGTTACATTACCCTCATGTAAAATGCATCATCAATGTAGACCATTTGCTTTTCTAATTACATGATTATATATGATCATTAGAGAAAAATTAGGCAAGAAAGCTCCCCCAGTATATGAAGAGGAAACAAGAACCACTAAATGGTAAAATCGCCTATATTATCAACTAGAGATACCAGGTATAAATATTTTGGTTGATAATGAGACTACCATGGATATACATCGTGGGCTTCTGAACAATTTCTCAGTTTTTGTTTGTTTTGTTGTTGCTGTTGTCTGCTCCACATGTAGCATGCAGGATCTCAGTCCCTGACCAGGTATCAGCCCTGTTTGAGAGTAGGTATTTTGTGGACAACATTGAACACTCTAACTTGTTGAAATCTTTGTCCATTTGCAACTAAAAGAATAGCATCTAATTGTTATTATAAGTTATTTCCTAGCCAATGCAGTGGGCTGACCTTTGGGGCCTCCCTGATAGCTCAGTTGGTAAAGAATCTGCCTGCAATGCAGGAAACCCCAGTTTAATTCCTGGGTCGGGAAGATCTGCTGGAGAAGGGATAGGCTACCTACTCCAGTATTCTTGGGCTTCCTTTGTGGCTCAGCTGGTAAAGAATCTGCCGGCAGAGTGGGAGACTTGGGTTTGATCCCTGGGTTGGGAAGATCCCCTGGAGAAGGGAAAGGCCACCCACTTCAGTATTCTAGCCTGGAGAATTCCATGGACTGTATGGGGTCGCAAAGAGTCGGACATGACTGAGTGACTTTCACTTTCTCTTTCTTGCAATATAAATAAAAGAAAATAATGAGAAATGGTTGGAGGGGGAAAAGAATTAAAATAGGAATCAAGTAATGAACATGACTCATACTGTGTGCCTAGTGTGACTAGACAAATACCTTCAAAGATTTAAAATATAAAAAAAAAAAAATTCAGAGTCCATTTACTGTTTTCTCAAGAACCCTGTTTTACTCCAATCTGCTGGTTTGATCTTTAGATATATACAAGTTTTGTTGATTTAGAAATTCTGGTAGGCAAAATCATACTTCACCTTTCTATGCTTTGGTAAATTACAAAAATTTGTTTTCAACTGGGCCACATTTGTTCGATGGATGATTTTGCTCCTATTTAAAAATGAGGAGGAGGAAATGGGGGCCCTTGAAAGTTCAGTGACTTCACCACAGTCACATCCTAGTAAGTGTCAGATCCAAGGCTGCAGAGGAAAAGAAAAGAATCAGTGCTTCTTTTTGCTCTACCTCCTGGGAAATTCCCACATTAACACTGGCTCAGGGAGTAATGAATAGATTCTTTCAGAAATAGAGTGGTCACAGTCTGATCTAAGTTAGCAAGCTTTCATTTTGTGTAGACAAAGAAAACAAAATGTTAGGCTGGCTTCTCAGCCTGAGGGCCTCGGAGCAAAGGAAGCTGTCTAGGGCAGGGATCCTTTCAGCTACAGTGAGCATGAATTAGCAACTAGAAAATACACACTCTGCATGAACATGGGCACATCCGGATAGTTATTTACCTTCCCTGGAGGGCAGGTAACCTGATGCGACCACAGACTCTGCAGGCTTTAACAGGCAGAAGAGAAGAATGTGGATTTCAAACTTAAATTTGTATAGCATCTTTCAGGCAAGACATTCCCCAAAGACTTTGGGAGCCAATCGTCAAAACCAATATGGAGTTGTGAAACACTAATTGTCCATCCGTAAGCATGCAGGAGACCCTGGATGACAGAAGCCCCCACTCTCCTTTGTAGCCAAAGAGGAAATGTCGTGAATCAAGGCTCATATATAACTACCCGTACTTGATTGCAGGATAAGAGGTTGTGGAAATTGTGTTTACTCACCTGAACTCTGCAATTTAAAGTTTTCAGAAACCTATTTGAGGAGAAAAATCTGTAAGGTGGTTTAGTCCCAGCCAGTATGACAGGGCTGTATTCAGTTCCTCCCCTCAGTGTTTCATACAAACATGATCGCATCTGGTTTATCCTGAACAGGATAAGTACTGTTGTCCCTGCTTTATAGGAGAGTGTTAAGAACTTGGTATAATTGAAAAAAAAGTGTCCACAGGAAGCTCAGCTCGGTGTTCTATGGTGACCTAGATGAATAGGATGGGGGGAGTGGGATGGAAAGGAGGTCCAAGAGGGAGGGGATGTTTGTATACAATAGCTGATTCACTATGTTATACACCAGAAACTGACACAGTTGTAAAGCAAGTTCACTCCAATTTTAAAAATCATCAAATACTATTACTCTCTAGTGCAGGTAGATCCTGGTGAAAGGAAGGTCACCTTGTTTTAGTGTTCACCATGATGGATTTGAATATAAGAAGAGGAATGCGATAGTGATTTCCAGGGGCTGGGGAGTGGGAGAGATGGTGAGTTGCTATTCAATGCTATAAAGTTACAGTTATGCAGGACGGATACATTCTGGAGATCCGCTGTCCAACATGAGTCTATAGCCTGCAATAGAGTGCTGTGCTACATATGGGCTTCCCGGATAGGTCAGCCGGTAAAGAATCCGCCTACAATGCAGGAGACCCCGGTTCAATTTCTGAGTTGGGAAGTTCCCCTGAAGAAAGGATAGGCTACCCATTCCAGTATTCTTGGGCTTCCCTGGTGGATCAGACAATAAAGAATCTAACTGCAATGCAGGAGACCTGGGTTCAATCCCTGAATTGGGGATTTTTTTCCCTGGAGAAGGAAATGGCAACTAACTCCAGCATTCTTGCCAGAGAATTTCACGGACAGAGGAGACTGGTAGGCTACAGTCCATGGGGTCACAAAGAGTCTGACATGACTGAGAGACTAAGCACTGCACCTCAAAATTTATCAAGCGTGTAGATCTCATGTTAGTATTTTTAGCACACAAGAAAATCAGAGGATGCAAGGAAACTTTGGGAAGTGTTGGATTGTCTATTCTCTTGATTTTAGTGCTGGGACTGTGTGTGTACATATTCATAAACTCATCTCATTATACATATTAAATATGTGCAGTTCTTTGTATATCAATTATACTTCAACAGAACTCTTAAAAAGCAGACAGAAAAATATAAACAAATAAGCAACAAAAGAGGGAGAAAAGAAGAGGAATTTGGAAACCATCTAAGAACACTTTTTTCCAATGGGCTGGTTGAAGGTCCTTTTAAAGGTAATGTGCAAGTAACATTTATTTGTGTTTTTATGTGGCTCTGATTTAAAACCATATTCATCTTTAGAAAACTTAAGAAGTTCTTTGAGAGACTGTTCTAGCACTTGTAAGTAGTAACCATAGAGTAAACAGGTAAAAAACGATTTCCCACATGAAACTTATAGTTATCTGTAAGTCAGATATAAGTCTCACAATGTTTTGAACTGGTTATTAAGAACACTGCTATCTATGTAGCCAAAAAGACCCCAGAAAGAAATGAGGCCACACTCAGAAAAACAGGTGTTTGTGGATATCTAAAGAAAAAAATCTTCCCTGGTAGTTCAGATGGTAAAGAATACGCCTGCAATGTGCAAGACTCAGCTTTGATCTCTGGGTTGGGAAGATCCCCTGGAGAAAGGAATGGCAACCCACTCCAGTATTCTTGCCTGGAGAATTCCATGGACAGAGGAGCCTGGGGGGCGCTACAGTCTATAGGGTTGCAAATAGTCGGACACAACTGAGCAACTTTCACTTTCACTTAAAAAAGAGTGGGCTATTTCTCATGTTTGTATGTTTCTAAATCTAGAGCTCCACAATCTAAAAAGATTTTTTCTAATTAATACCCATTTTCATTTCATTTATTAAGTAAAGTGATACTTGCAGCATTGTGCTCTGTAACATTTAAGGTCTTTTCATTCAGTCATTTCCTTTTGTAAAACATCTGCACATTCAGACATCAATTGAGAAACTACTCTGTGCTTCAAATTATATTAGTGATGATTAAGGTATATGTGATGTTTACTTTTTCTAGTGAGGTCTCCTAAAGGAGCATCTAATAAGATTATACTGAGGGTGTGATAAAAGGCTTTTAGTAGAAAGTTACATTTGATCTGAATTGTGAATAGTGAGGAAAGCAGGACTGATGGAAGTTGATTTTGGGTAGACCGGTCAGGTATTTCTTGAGTCTCAGTAAACCCAGATTAGATTTGCCTACAAATATCACAGACAGCAAAGTGTGTCCTGCTATTAGTTGTAGATGGTACATTTTCTAAAGGATATGGTTTAATGCTAGAGTTTTGTCTATGCAATGGAATTTTTTTTTAACTCACTCCACTTTGTTAGATCTTTGTAAGTGCTAATGATTACAATGAAGGAAAAACAGAGGAAGGAGAAGAAAAGCTAAGAAGAAAGAAGAAGAAGAGGATAAAGAGAAGACACCTTTGTGTTTTATCAAGGAGAATTTTGGTTTCTGTAGGCATGACTTAAGATTATCATCTTCAAGTCCCCCAACAATAAGATATCATCAGAGAAAATTGGCTGTCAAATTGCTTTGCAAATTAAACTGTAGCATAACATATCTCTCTGGGAAATAAGGAAATGAGAGACCTAATTTTTATGACATTAGAGATTATTTCATCCAAATTTCTCATTTTATATATAATGAAACTAGGGCTAAGAGGGTTTCAATATCAGCTGCCAAATTCCACAGTGGATTTGCAGCAAAGTATAATTGAAAAATAATAATGGTATTCTATGGAGATATAGTGGTAAAGCACAATAAGATATGAACACTGAGAAACAGAGAATTCACAAGTATGTCTGCTTTCATTCTCTAATATTTTTCCACAAACCACAATGTCTTTAAAAATTTTTAATGGTCACATATTTGCATAATACTTTTCTTTTGCATTCTTTTTTCTGTTGTCAAAAGCAATTTAGAATACAGCTTTCATTCTATACCCTTTTATATATCTTTCCCATCTTTGATCAATGAGCCTCAGTCACTCATAAAATTTAGGTAACTTGCTTTACAAACCATAATGTGAAGCCTTCTGGATCTTGTAAATCACTGAATGCCAGTTGAGATAAAGGACACGGAGGAGTCAGCTTCTTGGTTCAATGTCTTATGTGTAGTGCCAAAGTGACTGGAAAAAAAGTGGTTGAAATATGGCAACAGTTCACTGTTAGAGCATTTGTAAAAACTTTTCTCTTAAATTGGCTGTAGCCTGAGATAACACCTAACTACCAAACTTACTGCCATGAAACAACAACAAAAAAAGGTCCCAGGATTTTTCACATAAACTAGGTCAACGTTATCACTTAAGTTATCCTAAAATTATAAAAAATGATCATGTTTACTAAGGAAAATGATGATATCTTGGTACTGAGGTTTTGTTTGTTGGTTTGTTTTTTAAACAATCCAAGACTGCTAAGATTTTTACATGCCTTGTTTTAATTTTTATAACGATTTGGGGCAAGTATTTTTATTTTAAATATGTGGAAATTGAGGTTCAGAGGTAAAATTAAGGTAAAATGCTTTCACCTTACATTAAGTCACACAGATTTCTTTTGCACTTAAAAATAAGTGTCTTGGACTTCCCTGGTGATCCAGTGGTTAGGAGTCCACCTGCCAATGTGAGGGACACGGGTTTGATCTCTGATCCAGGAGGATTCCACATGTCATGGGGCAACTGGGCCTGTACACCACAACTACTGAGCCCAGGTAGCCGAGAGCTGCAACAAGAGAACCCACCACGATGAGAAACCCGAGCAAGCAACTAGAGAATAGCCCCTACCTGCTGCAACTAAAGAAAGCTGGTACGCCACAATAAAAACCCATTGCAGCTCAAAATCAATAAATAAAACTTAAATACATTAATTAATTAATTAAAAATAAACGTCTTGACCTTGCTATTGTGGCCTACACAATTGTAAGTAAATGTAGCATAACCAAAACCTCCACATGTCTGTTACCAGTCCATCAGTCTTCCTATGTTTTGGTAACAATGTCTTTTCAGATATCACAGTTTTCCCAGTTTATGGCACTTCAATCTGTTCTCTCTTTATCTTTTCCCACAGCAGACTTCATCTCTAGCTCAGGTTGTGCTTTTCATGCCATCCCTTCAAAAGGCCTTCTATGAACTTTTCAACTAAAATAGGTTGGAAATGTTTTCACCATCTCAGCCATTTGTTCTTTAATACTTATCACAACATGTAATTTTACATTTATAATTTTATTTCACAATCTCTATGAAAGTGTGGATCTTAGAATAGTATATAGAACAAATTAGGTATACAGAAAGTGTGAAAAAATGAACACACTTAAAACTGGGGGAAATTGACACAAGGTATTGAAATCAGATGCGTTTCACAATGCCCATGCTTCCCCTGCCCCCATCCTGCTTTATTAACTATCATTCCATAGCCCAGTTAAGTTGCACCTATATTTGGGCTCTGAACTCGGGAGCTTATTATAAATTAATTAGACTTATTGGCCAATAATTCATGGGTTTATAGGTTATTTTCCCATCTTGACTGTAACCTGTTTAAGGCACATTTGTGTCCATCATATTATGGCCAGCTGATGTCTCATCAGTGGCATTCTCATATTTTTTTGGCCAGAACTGGACACAAAATCCAAAGTAACTATCTGAGGGCCAGGAAGTGAAATGCACCACGCCTCTAGAAAGGAGGAGAAACAGAAATATTTGTATACAATTAAAGACTCCATGGGAAGAATGAAGGAAGAGAGAAAAGACGAGAGAGAGGAAAACAAAAGAAAAGAGCTAGACAAGGACAGTGAAAGCAGTAATGGAGGATTATAATTGTGACAGCTTATAAGATGAGTCAGTTTGGTTGACCTAAAGTTTCCAGTTATTCAAACACTAATATAGGTGTTGCTGAGAAGAGATTTTGAAGATGTATTAAAGCCCTTAATTAGTTGACTTTAAGGATATCCTGGATTATCTGGCTGGGTTGGATGGAAAGTTTAAATGCAGGAATGAGGGTTCCCTTAATAGACTTACAAAAATTGCTCTAGTTTTAACCAGTTGAATAACACAAACTGCCTATTTTCCACAAGGGAGACGCATTGAACAACATTTTAAGTTTGTGGAAATTCCCACACTCACTTCATATCACTGAGTGATTGTTGATGCAAACAGTTTATGTGGTTTGAATCCTTGATCACAGTATTTTATGAGATTGGTCAAATGCAATACAATTATTTTTTTAAAGTAAAAACTACAAATTAGAAAAGAAAGTGTGAGAACCAATTAGGGAAGCTGATAAAATATTTCTTCTCATTCTCTCAAAAACCAAAAGCAAAAGTAAGTGAAAGTGAATTCGCTCAGTCGTGTCTGACTCTTTGCAACACCATGGACTATAGCCTTCCAGGCTCCTCCGTCCATGGGATTTTCAGGCAAGAATACTGGACTGGGTTGCCATTTCCTTCTCCAGGAGATCTTCCAGACCCAGGGATTGAACCGGGGTCTCCCACATTGTAAGCAGACGCTTTACCATCTGAGCCACCAGGGGAGTCAATGGTTCACTAAAATAGAGTAAATACCTTTATATAATTATTAAAAATATACTTAAGGAAGAAGAAAAATAACATCAGAATAAACATAAGAGATGAAAAAAAGAACACCAGTTGAAGAAAAAAAGGTAAACAGGTGACTAACTCAAGAAAAATTAAGTTGTTAGACAACAAAAAAATAAAAACAATTTAAATGACAATAAAATTTGCCTTGAAATTGTAGTTCGTAAGATTGAACTTAATCACTCAATTGCAATAGTATTGGATTCAGAATGTTACAACTCATATGAAAGTATTAATGTTCTAATATCTTTGTATTGTTTAGAATAAAAAACATTTAAAAAATTTATTTTTAATTAATTTATGTTTTGACTGCACCTCAGCTTGTGGGATTTCAGTTCCCTGACCAGGGATCTAACCTAGGTCCTTGGTAGTGAAAACACAGAGTACTAAGCATTGGATCACCAGGGAATTCCCCAAAACTGTTCTGTTAAAGTATATATGCATTCTGTTAAGCTTAATATTAATTTATCACCTATGTAAATAGGTGTTAATTTTCAAGGTAATAAAGAGAAAAACATAATAAGATGAAAAAGAAAAACCACATCTAAAGAAAATATGCATTATTTAGAGGATAATGAAACATCTTTTTCTCAAATGTTTTATTTAGGCTCCCTTCCCGGCAGAAAGACTGACTCTTCCTTTGCTCTGTTTCTTTTTGCCCTTTCAGTTTAAATTAGGGTCTACAAGGTATAGTCTGCCAGACCCACTTCTGGAGCCAGTTTGCTCATGAATTTGTTTCCTACTAACTCTCTTTCTCGCCCCTGAGTGAAGCTTAAATCACTAAAGTTTAAATCACTTCGCTTGGATGTCACCAAGTATAAGATACAGATAAGACGCAAATGTAAAATCCTTTTATCTCTTTCTTTGAAACACACAGACCCAACCACACAGCAGCAGTCTTATTGTAAAACCTTTGATAAAATTGCCCGCAGGGAAATGACCCCTGGATTTATTAGGTGAGTAACATACCAAAGAAGCGACAGTAGCACCACCATGAGAAGAGCAAATCCTCGGGTTAGGACCATTTGGCAGGGGCCAACTGTGCCTGGATGTGATGATAAGCCTTGTCTTTACAACAGAGTTACATGTCCTGCTGGGTTGCATGGAGTTTTGTGTCTTCCATAAGCAAGAATAAAAACAAACTGTATGGAAACTCACCAGAACTCAAGCCTAGATTCCCATTTATTTATTTTCTTATTCCTGCTGACTTTTAATATAACACAGTCATCCAAGAGTTTTTACACCAGATTGTCTTTACTTTGGCTACTTCCTATCTAGCTTTCTGACCAGTGGTTTCTTCAAGAACAAGTTCTGAAATCTAATCTTTATTTCCTTGACTGGTACTTTGTTTTAGCCCCACTGTTTAGCTTTGGCCTTTTCAGAACAGCAGCATAACAGGAAAGTGGTAAGAATTCAGTCGATACAGTCAAACTGTTGAGCTTAGACTTAACCTTTGCAATATCTGAGCTGTGTGTGTAATATTAGGGCAAACACTGAATCTTTTTAATGTCCATTTTCTCATCAGAACAATAAAGAAAAATAATCCAAATCAGAAAAATAATCAGAATATGGCAAAAGTTTATAAACATGAAGTTCATCAAAGGAAATGCTCAAATACATAAATTACAAAGAGTTGAATTTTTCTAGAGATGCAATTTTCTCTTATTAGAAATGATAGGTAATGGTAATATCTAGTGTGAGGATGTGAGGGAATAAGAAATTTAATAAATTCTTGTGAGTAAAAAATAATTTTTACTTTTTTGAGAATGATAGTATTTCTCGAGATATTTTTCAAATGTAGCTTATGGAAATATTTGCTCATGTGCAATAATGTATAGTAAAATGTTGATTAAATATTGTATTATTGTATTAGCCAAAATTTGAAAATATCCTAAATTCATCAATTGTAGAATAATTAATACATTTATGCTATAGTAAAAATACAATCTTGCTATATATAGTATATGATGAACTTAATATTTTCTATTTTTACTGCCATTATATTAATTATTTAGCTGCTTCCTGTATATAGGAGTATAGCTGATTACAATGTTGTAATAGTTTCAGATGCATAGAAGTGATTCACCTATACGTATACATATATCTATTCTTTTTCAAATTCTTTTCTCACTTAGTTTGTTACATAATACAGAGCAGAGTTCCCTGTGCTATACAGTAGGGACAATATTCTATGAAGTGGAAAATCAGGTCCAATATGTAAGTATAATATATACAACATATAAGAACAATATATATATATGTACAGTTCATATTTAGTCACTCTCATTGGTATGGTTAGCTGTTTTTAGAACTGAAACACAACTGTAATTGTTGGTAAATAGCCACTTCCTTAAGCTCTGCAGGTCTAAAAAGAGTTGGCTATCTGCTGAGTTAAGTCCATGCTTCCCAAACTGTCACTAACCAGAACATTTCACAAGCTGAATGAAAACAGGTATAGGGTTACCAAAATGTAGTTTGCAAATTAAGCCAGAAAGATATCAAACAATTACCTAATTTCACCATCATTTTCTTCAAGAAAATATTTTAACACAAAAATAGTAAAACAAATGCTTATCTCAAAATAAAGGAAAAGTATAAAAGATGAAAAAATGACTTTTAGGGAAAAAAATGACAGTTTTATTCTGGTATTTTTTTATGCTCTTAGAGCAGAGGTTTGAAAATTTTGTCATAGGTCTACATTTAGGTGTTTTCTTTTTGTTTGTGTCTATTTCCAGAAAATAGAGAGAAAAGAAACATTTATGCAACTGAAGGAAAAAATAACCAGAAAACCACATCAGCTAGAATACAAATGTAAGCAAAGTTTAGTGGAGAGAGTAAGTTTCAATCTTAGAAGTAACAGCTGCCTTGCCAATAATCCATGCCAATAATCCTCTATTCAAACTGTTCACTGGAATTACCTAGGCAATTTTAAAAGAAATATGAGACACCAATCTCATCTCTAGGGATTCTGACTCAATTGATTTGCTCTGAGACCGAAAGTGAGATAATTTAAAAAATTCCTCACTTACATGTGGAATCTAAAGAAAATAAGCAAATGAACAAACAAAACAGAAACAGACTCACAGATACAGAGAACAAATTGGAGGTTGACTGAGCAGAATGGAGTGGGGACAGACAAAATAGGTGAAGGGGATTCAGGTCCAAAGGTGCAGCTATAAAATAAGTAATGGGGATGTTGTGTACACACAAAGGCTATAGTCAATAGTATTGTAACAACTCTGTAGTGCTGATGGATGGTACCTGGACTTATTATGGTGATCATTTTATAATGTATAAAAATATTGAATCACAATGTTGTACACCTGAAACTAATACAATATCGTATATTAATTATAGCTCAATTTAAAAAAGAGAATTCCTCCTGTAATTCTAATGGGAAGCCAGAGTTGAGAGTCATTGGTCCAAGTTTTTTTAAAATGATGTGAAACAATCAATAAACAAAGTGAATTGTTAAGTATTTAATATGAGAGATATGTGTGAAAAACAAAATAAAGATATGAGTTTTTCATAAACAATATTCAAATATCTCATTTTGCCTTAACAAACAAGGGATCAGATAATTTAGATGACTTACTCAGAGTTACAATTCCATTTAAACATTGATATCAGTGCAGAATACATACATACATAAATTTTCCCTTGCTTTTGCAGATGGTTAGTATTTCTTCTAAATATTATTATTATTATAGAAATTGTAATTGTTCTATAATTAAATATAAAGTAATTATAAGTATTATAATTTTAATTTCCTGAAATTAATAAGGTGAACTCATATACTGATTTTAAGGTGAAAAAGTAAGAATTACCTTTTAAAAAATAGTGTTTATTCCCTGTGGGAGAGATGTATCAATATAGGTCAGGTCATTCATCCATTTCTTGAATGGTTACAACTTTGGGACAAGTCTAAGAGCTGCTAAAAATGAAGTGCACTTGGGAACTGATTCTTTCTTTGAACAAAATACCTTAAATAATTTTTAGGGCAATATTGCTCAAAGCATGATACTATAAATCACACCTATATTAGTGTAACATAATAGTTTAAACTTTAAAATTCATTGTCTAGGACGAGGTCTAGAGCCAAAATTTAAGAACCATTATCTAGTCTGAATCAGGCTGTCTCGGGAGCAGATTTTGAAAAACACAGTTTGTTTATGAGACTTTTTTATATATATAATTTATAAACACTTAGCCTATTGTGTTCACATGCAAATTGAGTGAAATATTCAGTATAGGGTAGCATTCCTGAGTAGGGTTTTAGCTAAGCTCCTGCAGTGTGACTCCTATTCAGAAGTGGTGCCATGGAAATCCCAGTTCCATTACGTAAGACAGCTGGTGCTTACTGAGTAGGGAGATTAACAGGAGAAAACACCATCTTTTAATCTTTTCTAGACTTCCAGACTCCTGCCACCCACAATTTCTCTTCTCCTGCCAAAATAAAGATAAAGAAGCTTAATTGCTGCACAATTCTAATTGTCCTGTGGCTTTTAAAATTCATATTAGGACCTGGTCCTTGAGTACCTGTTCTCTAATCTTTGTAGCTGCTGTATTTCTATGTGGGTAGTGACGAATTTCTAAACTACAAGACTATTACACAAGCAGCTATTAATATATAAAAAGTATAAAAATATTACTCTAAGAAATCCTAATTACAACAGAAAGATCAAGCCCAAATTTGATTATAATCTTGCTTAAAATTTGCAGAATTGCTTTTATATTGGTAATCACTGGCTTTGTATGTAGTAAATGAATCATACAAGTGTTAAGAGGAAATTAATTTAAATTCTGTCTTTAATTTCTCTCATATTATTTCCCACGTCAGTTTTCTTTTTTTTTTATGAGACCAATAAAAATTTATTAAATGAATAAATATTTCACTTTTGCTATATTTCTTACATCATATAATGTCAGGACTTTATATTCTTTTTTTTTTTTTTTTAATTGGAGGCTAATTACTTTACAACATTGTGGTGGTTTTTGCCATACATTCAGGCTGTATGAATCCGCCATGGGTGTACATGTGTTCCTCATCCTGAACCCCCCTCCCACCTCTCTCCCCATCCTGTCCCTCAGGGTCATCCCAGTATACCAGCCCTGAGCACCCTGTCTCATGCATCGAACCTGGACTGGTGATCTATTTCACATATGACAGAGGATGAGATGGTTGGATGGCATTACCGACTCAATGGACTTGGGTTTGGGTGGACTCCAGGAGTTGATGAAGGACAGGGGGGCTTGGCATACTGCAGTTCATGGGGTCGCAAAGAGTCGGACCCAACTGAGCGACTGAACTGAACTGAATATACATGTTTCAATGCTATTCTCTCAAATCATCCCATCCTTGCCTTCTCCCACAGAGTCCAAAAGTCTGTTCTTTACATCTGTGTCTCTTTTGCTGTCTCGCATATAGGGTCATCATTACCATCTTTCTAAATTCCATATATTCAAATGCATTCTTTTCAATAGCTAAGTAATAGTCCATTGTGTATATGTACCACAGTTTTCTTATCCATTCATCTGCCGATGGACATCTAGGTTGCTTCCATGTCCTGGCTATTGTAAACAGTGCTGTGATGAACATTGGGGTCAGTCAGTTCAGTCGCTCTGTTGTGTCTGACTCTTTGTGACCCCATGAATCGCAGCATACCAGGCTTCCCTGTCCATCACCAACTCCCAGAGTTTACTCAAACTCATGTCTATCGAGTCTGTGATGCCATCCAGCCATCTCATCCTCTGTTGTCCCCTTCCTGCCCCCAATCCCTCCCAGCATCAGGGTCTTTTCCAATGAGTCAACTCTTTGCATGAGGTGGCCAAGGTATTGGAGTTTCAGCATTAGCATCAGTCCTTCCAATGAAAACCCAGGACTGATCTCCTTTAGAATGGACTGGTTGGATCTCCTTGCAGTCCAAGGGACTCTCAAGAGTCTTCTCCAGCACCACAGTTCAAAAGCATCAATTCTTCCATGATCAGCTTTCTTCACAGTCCAACTCTCACATCCACACATGATCACTGGAAAAACCATAGCCTTGACTAGACAGGCCTTTATTGGCAAAGTAATGTCTCTGCTTTTCAATATGCTGTCTAGGTTGTTCATAACTTTCCTCTCAAAGAGTAAGCATCTTTTAATTTCATGGCTGCAATTACCATCTGCAGTGATTTTGGAGCCCCCAAAAATAAAGTCAGCCACTATTTCCACTGTTTCCCTATCTATTTCCCATGAAGTGATGTGATGAACATTGGGTTACATGTGTTTATTTCAATTATGGTTTCCTCAGTGTGTATGCCCAGCAATGGGATTGCTGGGTCGTATGGCAGTTCTATTTCCAGTTTTGTAAGGAATCTCCACTCTGTTCTCCATAGTGGCTGTACTAGTGTGCATTCCCACTAACAGTGTAAGAGGGTTCCTTTATCTCCATAGCCTCTCCAGCATTTATTGTTTGTAGACTTTTTGATAGCAGCCATTCTACCTGGCATGAGATAGTACCTCATTGTGGTTTTGATTTGCATTTCTCTGATAATGAGTGATGTTGAGCATCTTTTCATGGGTTTGTTAGCCATCTGTATGTCTTCTTTGAAGAAATGTCTGTTTAATTCTTTAGCCCATTTTTTGATTGGGTCATTTATTTTTCTAGAATTGAGCTGCATGAGTTGCTTGTATATTTTTGAGATTAATTTTTTGTCACTTGCTTCATTTGCTAATATATTCTCCCATTTTCAAGGCTGTCTTTTCACCTTGTATAGTTTCCTTCATTGTGCAAAAGCCTTTAAGTTTAATTAGGTCCCATTTATTTTTGCTTTTATTCCCATTACTCTGGGAGGTGGGTCATAGAGGATTCTGCTGTGATTTATGTTGGAGAGTGTTTTGCCTATGTTTTCCTCTAGGAGTTCTATAGTTTCTGGTCTTACATTTAGATCTTTAATCCATTTTGAGTTTATTTTTGTGTATAGTGTTAGAAAGTGTTCTAGTTTCATTCTTTTACAAGTGGTTGACCAGTTTTCCCAACACCACTTGTTAAAGAGATTGTCCTTTTTCCATTGTATAATCTTGCCTCCTTTGTCAAAGATAAGGTGTCAATAGGTGCATGGACTTATCTCTGGGCTTTCTATTTTGTTCCATTGATCTATATTTCTGTCTTTGTGCCAGTACCATACTGTCTTGATGACTGTAGCTTTGTAATATAGTCTGAAGTCAGGCAGGTTGATTCCTCCAGTTCCATTCTTCTTTCTCAAGATTGCTTTGGCTATTCAAGGTTTTTTGTATTTCCATACAAATTGTGAAATTATTTTTTCTAGTTCTCTGAAAAATACAGTTGGTAGCTTAATAGGGATTGCACCAAATCTATAGATTGCTTTGGGTAGTATACTCATTTTCAGTATATTGATTCTTCTGATCCATGAATATGGTTTATTTCTCCATCTATTTGTGTCATCTTTGATTTCTTTCATCGGTGTTTTATAGTTTTCTAAATATAGGTCTTTTGTTTCTTTAGGTAGATTTATTCCTAATTATTTTATTCTTTTCGTTGTAGTGGTGAATGGAATTGTTTCCTTAATTTCTCTTTCTGTTTTCTCATTGTTGGTGTATAGGAATGCAAGGGGTTTCTGTGTGTTGATTTTATATCCTGAAACTTAACTATATTCATTGATTAGCTTTTGTTTGTTGAAAGATTTCTGATTAGTGTTTCAATTTCTGTGCTTGTGATGGGTCTGTTAAGGTTTTCTATTTCTTCCTGGTTTAGTTTTGAAAAGTTATACTTTTCTACGAATTTGTCCATTTCTTCCAAGTTGTCCATTTTATTGGCATATAGTTGCTGATAGTAGTCCCTTATGATCCTCTGCATTTCTGTGTTGTCTGTTGTGATTTCTCAATTTTAATTTCTAATTTTGTTGGTTTGATTCTTCTCCCTTTTTTTTCTTGATGTGGCTGGCAAATGGTTTGTCTATTTTATTTATCTTCTCTAAGAACCAGCTTTTAGCTTTGTTGATTTTTGCTATGGTTTCCTTTGTTTCTTTTGCATTTATTTCTGCCCTAATTTTCATGATTTCTTTACTTCTTCTAACCCTGGTGTTCTTCATTTCTTCTTTTTCTAGTTGCTTTAGGTGTAGAGTCAGGTTATTTATTTGATTTTTCTCCTGTTTCTTGAGGAAGGCTTCTTTTGCTATGAACCTTCCCCTTATCACTGCTTTTTACTGAATCCCATAGGTTTGGGGTTGTTGTGTTTTCATTTTCATTCATTTCAATGAATATTTTGATTTCTTTTTTGATTTCCTCTGTGATTTGTTGGTTATTCAGAAATATGTTGTTTAGCTTCCATATGTTTGTATTTTTAATATTTTTTTTTCCTGTAGTTGACATCTAATCTTACCTCAGTGCAATCAGAAAAAATGCTTGAGATGATTTTAATTTTTTTAAATTTACCAAGGCTAGATTTATGGCCCAGGATGTGATCTATCTGGGAGAATGTTCTGTGTGCACTTGAGAAAAAGATGAAATTCATTGTTTTGGGGTGAAATGTCCTATAGATATCAATTAAGTCTAACTGGTCCATTGTATCATTTAAAGTTTGTGTTTCCTTGCTAATTTTCTGCTTAGCTGATCTATCCATAGGTGTGAGTGAGGTATTAAAGTCTCCCACTATTATTGTATTACTGTTAATTTCCCCTTTAATACTTTAATACTTGTTACAATTTTCCTTACATATTGCAGCATGCCTATGTTGGGTACATATATATTTATAATTGTTATATCTTCTTCTTGGATTGATCCTTTGATCATTATGTAGTGTCCTTCTTTGTCTCTTTTCACAGCCTTTATTTCAAAGTCTATTTTATCTGATATGAGTATTGCTACTCCTGCTTTCTTTTGGTCTCCATTTGCTTGAAATATCTTTTTCCAGCCCTTCACTTTCAGTCTGTATGTGTTCCTTTGTTACAAGGTGAGTCTCTTGTAGACAGCATGTATGGGGGTCTTGTTTTTGTATCCATTCAGCCAGTCTTTGTCTTTTGGTTGGGGCACTCAACCCATTTACATTTAAGGTAATTATTGATAAGTGTGATCCCGTTGACATTTACTTTGTTGTTTTGAGTTCGAGTTTATAAACCTTTTCTGTGTTTGCTGTCTAGAGAAGATCCTTTAGCATTTGTTGAAGAGCTGGTTTGGTGGTGCTGAATTCTCTCAGCTTTTGTTTCTCTGTAAAGCTTTTCATTTCTCATTCATATTTGAAAGAGATCCTTGCTGGGTATAGTAATCTGGGTTGTAGGTTTTTCTCTTTCATCATGTTAAGTATGTCCTGCCACTCCCTTCTGGCTTGAAGAGTTTCTATTGAAAGATCAACTGTTATCTTTATGGGAATCCTCTTGTGTGTTATTTGTTATTTTCCCCTTGCTGCTTTTGATATTTGCGCTTTGTGTTTGATTTTCATTAATTTGGTTAATATGTGTCCTGCAGTGTTTTGCCTTGGGTTTATCCTGTTTGGGACTCTCTGGGTTTCTTGGACTTGGGTGGCTATTTCCTTCCCCATTTTAGGGAAGTTTACAACTATTATCTCCTCAAGTATTTTCTCATGGCCTTTCTTTTTGTCTTCTTCTTCTGGGACTCCTGTGATTCGAATTTTGGGGTGTTTGACATTGTCCCACTGGTCTCTGAGGTTGTCCTCATTTCTTTTAATTCTTTTTTCTGTTTTCCTCTCTGCTTCACTTATTTCCACCATTCTATCTTCCACCTCACTTATCCTATCTTCTGCCTCAGTTATTCTACTGTTGGTTTCCTGCAGACTGTTTTTGATCTCAGTTATTGCATTATTCATTATTGATTGACTCTTTTTTATTTCTACCAGGTCCTTGTTAAACTTTTCTTTCATCTTCTTAATCCTTGTCTCCAGACTATGTTTTCAAGATTTTGGATCATCTTTACTATCATTATTCTGAATTCTTTTTCAGGTAGACTCCTTATCTTCTCCTCTTTTCTTTGGTTTGGTGGGCTTTTATCATGTTCCTTTACCTGCTGAATATTTCTCTGCCTTTTCACTTGTTTAGATTGCTGTGTTTGGGGTGGCCTTTCTGTATCCTGGAAGTTTGTGGTTCCTCTTTATTGTGGAGGTTCCTCCCTGTGGTTGGGCTTGGACTAGTAGCTTGTCAAGATTTCCTGGTTAGGGAAGTTTGGGTCGGTGTTCTCGTGGGTGGAGCTAGATTTCTTCTCTCTGGAGTGCAAAGAAATGTCCAATAGTGAGTTTTGAGGTGTCTTTGGGTTTGGTGTGACTTTTGGCTGCCTGTATTTTAATGCTCAGGGTTATGTTCCTGCATTGTTGGAGAATCACCATGGTATGTCTTCCTCTGAAACTTGTTGGCTCTTGGGTGGAGCTTGGTTTCAGTGTATGTATGGAGGCTTTTGGATGAGCTCTTGTTGATTAATGTTCCCTGGAGTCAGGAGTTTTCTGGTGTTCTCACGTTTTGGATTTAAGCCTCCTGCCTCTGGCTTTCAGTCTTATTCTTACAGTCCTCAAGACTTCTCCATCCATACAGCACCAATGATAAAACATTTAGGTTAATGATGAAAAGGTTCTCCACAGTGAGGGACACCCAGAGAGGTTCACAGAGTTACATGGAGAAAAGAAGATGGAAGAGGGAGATAGAGGTAACCAGGAGGAGAAGCTGGGGAAGCAAAAGGGGAGAGAGCAAGCTATCCAGTAATCAATTCCCTATGTGCTCTCCACAGTCTGGAACACTCAGAGAGGTTCACAGTGTTACGTGGAGAAGAGAAGAGGGAGGAAGGAGATGTGACCAAGAGGAGAGGAGGGGGAGTCAAAAGGAGAGAGACCAATCTAGCCAGAAATCAGTTTCCTAAGTATTCTCCACAGCCTGGAGCCCCAGAAAAGATTCACAGAGTTAAGTAGAGAAGAGAAGAGGGAGGCAAGAGATAGAGGTGACCTGGGACAGAAAAAGGAGAGTCAAAAGGGGAGAGAGCAATCAAGCCAGTAATCACACTCCTAAGTAAAACTGGGTATTGAAGATTGGATTCTGAAAGGTACAAAATTGATAACAAATACCGAAAAGCAAAGATTAAAAATCTAGAGTAGAGGTTATACTCTCAAAAATGCAATATTAAAAAAATTGCAAAAATTATTAAAAATATATATATATGAAATTTGCTTTAAAAATAGGGTCTTTTTTGTCAAGGTAATAGTAGGTTTTAAAAATGAAAATTAAAGGAGTAATAAAGAACTTAAAATTTTTTTTTAATTTAAAAATGATAATAGTAAAATATATCTAGGAATTTCTCTGGAGCTCTTGAGGGAAGTGTAGGGTCAGTTCAGTTTCAGATAGTTCCTTGTTCAAGCTTATACTTCTTCTCAAGGTCTATAGGCCCCTTCCAATGTAGTCAATGCTAACTACAGGGTTTTAATCTGTTGCACCTATCACTTCCGAAGTGGTTCCCTCTTCTTTGTTTATTTTTGCTTCCTCTGTTCACAAGTGTCTTCAGAGTCTAATTTCTGCCCTGACACAAGGGAGTGAAGGTGGTCATTTATTTATGCTCGCTTGTTAAATTGTGCTGTGGGGAGGGAGGAACACTGCAAACAAATATCACTGGCGTGTGTGGGGAGTGCTCACAGTGTCTGGGCCACACTGGGTTTGCCCACGCTCAAGGCGTGTGTGCTTTCCCTGTCTATACTGCTCAGGCTCTAGGTTGCTCTACAGGGGAACTGTCTAAAGCGGCCCCTGGGTTGGGTGTACTTCCCAGGTCTAAGCCACTCAGGTTCAGGTTCTCGGGTAGTCCACAAAGGCAGAGACTCAGTTGGGCCTGCACTTTGTGCCCTTCCCAAGTCCGAGCAGCTCAGGCGACCAGGTGCATGGCGAGTGCACACTCCCCAGATGAGTGGTGCATCTTATCACCTCCCCCATCCCAGTCATTCAGTTTCCTGGGTGTGCAGTGGGACCGCCGTCTCATGTGTCTCCTCTGGGGAGCTGATCTCTGGCTGCAACCCTCCTGGTGAATGTCAACTGTCCAGGATCCCAGGAAGACTTGGTTAGCAACAGGGAGCCTGCTCCATTTTGGTGAAAGTGAAAGTGAAGTCCTTTAGTCATGTCCAACTCTTTGCAACCCTGTGGACTGTAGCCCATCAAGCTCGTCCATCCATGGGATTCTCCAGGCAAGAATGCTGGAGTGGGTTGCCATTTTCTTCTCCAGGGAATCTTCCCTGACCCAGGGATCAAACCCAAGTCTCCCGCATTGCAGGCAGACGCTTTAACCTCTGAGCCACCAGGGAAGCCCCGTAGAGGATGCCAACTCTGGAGCCGAGTTTACCCCCTCCCTCCAGCTCTGGCTGTTGCCTGCCTACCTCCCTGCCTCCGGCGGGGGATGGGCT
The DNA here is from genome assembly GCF_029378745.1 of Bos indicus. Taxonomy (NCBI): domain Eukaryota; kingdom Metazoa; phylum Chordata; class Mammalia; order Artiodactyla; family Bovidae; genus Bos; species Bos indicus. Next base: position 17,898,777 of record NC_091773.1, on the reverse strand, counting down.
GGTCTGCAGCCGGCTAACTCTCCTCTGGTATTTGCTCAGTTCTCTGTTCTGTTGGAGAAGGAAATGGCAACCCACTCCAGTATTCTTGCCTGGAGAATCCCATGGATGGAGGAGCCTGGTAGACTACAGTCCACAGGGTCGCAAAGAGTCAGACATGACTGAGCAACTTCACTTCACTGTTCTGTGAGCGGGCCGGGCAGTGCCTTAGGTTAAAGCTTTTCACAGGATAGTTTTCTCTCTCTCCTTTTTTTTCCCCCCTCTCTCTCTGGCTATCCCACAGTTTGGGTTGCTATCTCATGTTAGCTCCCTCAGATTGTCCTCAGGGCATTCAGGCCTGGTCCTTACCCTAAGCAATGCAGCCCGCTCCTCCCAGTTCAGTCCCTGCTTGCTGGTGGCGGACACGAGTGTCTAGGCTACTTCTCTGCTGGGAGTTGCAGTTAGGCATGTAATCAGTGGGTTTTATTTATTCGTTTTTTTCCTCCCAGTTATGTTACCCTCTGAGATTCCAAAACTCCCCACAGACTCACCAGTGAGAGGGTTTCCTGGTTTTTGGAAACTTCTCCTCTTCTACAACTCCTTCCCCAGGATGGGTCTCTGTCCCTAACTCTTTTGTCTCTCTTTTTATCTTTTATATTTTGTTATAACTCCTTTCAAAGACAATGGCCTGCCTTTCTGGGTGCCTGGTGTCCTCCACCAGTGTTCAGAAGTTGTTTTGTGGAATTTGATTAGCATTCAAATGATCTTATGATGAATTTGTGGGGGAGAAAGCAGTCTCCCCATCCTATTCCTCCGCCATCTTAGGACCGCCCCCTGCCAAGTCAGTTTTCTACACTAACCAAGTAAACATCTACTAAGTCCTCAAATGTCTCATTTTTATTTGTATTTTCAACATTTTCTCTGCCTTCTTAAATTTTCAGAGTCCAGCTTATTCCATACATGGGTGCAGCTTTCACCATATTTTTCCATTAAAATTGAGAAACTGGTGTTTGCATTTCCTGGAAGGGGTAGTCTATAGAAAAACATTAGATAACAGGACATCTTATATACTTCCATTAGAGAGCCAGAAATAGTGATGTAGTAGGTGTATGAGATTCTGTCATAGGCAAACAAAACTTAATATAAACTGGAACTTTATTTCTGAAAATGAAATTAGTAATCTATATCATAAGGACAAAAATATCTTTGCTCTTTACATACATAATTCTACTTTTAAAAGTTGGAATTAAAGAAATATAAAGCCTATCAACATAATTTCAAAGATGTTCATTCAAATTTGTATTTTAATAGAAAGCTATGGAAAATTTATACATATTTAGCATTAAAAACATTATATAACATTTATATAAAAGCATTTATATAATTTATGGCTAATTGATTTTAAAGATTATATCACTTGTAAAGGTACACATTTAATAACATTTGACTAGTTGACATTCAGTACTTCTCTGGTGGCTCAGATGATAAAGAATCCATCTGCAATGTGGGAGACCAGGATTCAATTCCTGGGTTGGGAAGATCCCCTGGAGAGGGTAACTGTTATCCACTCCAGCATTCTGGCCTGCAGAATTCCATGGACTGTATAGTCCAAGGGGTCAGCAAAGAGTCGGACACGACTGAGCAATCTTCACTTCACTTGAGAGTTGCTCCCCACATTATATTAATAATTATGAGATAGAAAATTATAAATATGGCTTATCTTAATCATGTACAAAGTATATTCCTGACACTGTTCTGGGCTCTCAGGATGCCACAAAAAAGCAAAATGAACAATTCTACTCTTAGGGCATTTATATTCTAGTAAGATGAAAAGGCAGAGAAATTTTAGGAAGCTATTCAATATTTAAATAAAGCTACAAATAAAGAATATAATTTTAGATATGAACAGTAAATGGGACAATCTGATAGAGAAGAGTTTGTTGTACACTTTAGAAATGATCAAATAAATGCTACATTACAGTCATTTTAATCAATTTTACTGAAGTGTAATTTACATATAATAAGTTGTATCCACTTAAAGTGTATAACTTGATGAGTGAGTAAAGCTACAGGTTATATTCATCATACAATTTTCCTTGTGTCTCTTTGAATGTAGTTCCTCTCCCTAAGACTCATATAACCATTGATTGATTTTTCTTATTATAGATATAAGAATAGTGCTTGGTCTAGAGATTCATATACATAGAATCATACAGTTATGCATTTATCATGTTGGGGTACATATCAGTACCTCATTTCTATTTATTGTACAATGGTACTCTATAGTATGGCTTCCTTGGTGCGTCAGACATGACTTAATGACTAAAAGAAGACAACAACAACAACTCTGTTATATGGATATAACATCATGTTTGTTCATTCTCTACTGATGAATCTTCAGGTTTTCTCAGTTTAAGGGCACTATAAATAACGTTGCTATGAATGCTTATGCATGAATTTTCATGTGGACATATGCTTTCCTTTTTCTTGGAGAAGTATCTAGGAGAAAATGCTGTGCTGTGATGTATTTGTGCTGCTGCTGCTAAGTCACTTCAGTCGTGTCCGACTCTGTGCGACCCCATAGACGGCAGCCCACCAGGCTCCCCCGTCCCTGGGATTCTCCAGGCAAGAACACTGGAGTGGGTTGACATTTCCTTCTCCAATGCATGAAAGGGAAAAGTGAGAGTGAAGTCGTTCAGTCGTGTCCGACTCTTAGTGACCCCATGGACTGTAGCCCACCAGGCTCCTCCGTCCATGGGATTCTCCAGGCAAGACTACTGGAGTGGGGTGCCGTTGCCTTCTCCAAATGTATTAGTAGGCATAATTAAATTTTTAAAAAAATTTGTAAACTGTCTTCCAAAGCAGAGGTGTAATTTTACGTTTCCTCTAGCAATGTACCAGAGTTCCAGTTTCCCCACATTCTTGTCAACACTTGGTATTGTCAGTCTTTTAAATCTTGGCCATTGTTGCCATTTGTCATCTGTGAAAAAATGATTTAGTTACTTCTCTCCTGTGTTTGTAGTGTTGTGGCACTGAGGTTTAATTAGCAATTTCTGATGACAATTGATGTTAGTATCATGTTATGTGTTTATGTATGTTCTTCCGTGAAGTGAATATCACTCAGTTGTGTCCAACTCTTTGCGACCCCATGGACTATACAGTACAGTCCATGGAATTCTCCAGCCAGAATACTGGAGTGGGTAGCCGTTCCCTTCTCCAGGGGATCTTCCCAACCAGGGATCAAAACCAGGTCTCCCACATTGCAGGCAGATTCTTTACCAGCTGAGCCACCAGGGAAGCCTGCTTTTGTGAAGTGACTGTACAAATGTTTTGCCTGTGTTTTAAAAATTGTGATATTTTTTCATATTGAAATGTAAGAATTCTGTATATACGCTGACTATAAGATCTTTGCAGATAAATGTGTTGAAGATATTTTCTGATATTGTGATTTGCAAGTTTTCTTAACAAATTTTTTCCCATTCTAAATGTTGAGAAAGTCCAATTTTCTTTTGTGCTTTCTTCATATTCTATCTACAAAAACTTTACTTTTTTATGATTTATTCTAGAAATTTTATAGTCCCGTCTTTTATATTTAGGGCTGTAGTTCATTTCAAGTTAACTTTTTTTGTATGTTGTGAGGTAATGTTTGATCTATTTTTTGCATACAAATATCCAATTTTATGCACTATTATTTTATCACTGTTTGATGGCTTTGACATTACTGTTGTCACTCAGTTGCCTTCATAATCTGTTTTGATTCTAGACCTTTTTATCTTCCATTCATCTATACATCTACTATTTTATGCTATTGATTCTTGCAGCTTATATTAAATCCTGAAATCCAATTGTAAAAGTTCTCCATTCTGAAAGGTGATTTGACTACTTTAGGCCATTTGCATTTACAGATAAATTTTAGAGTAAGTTTGTGAATTTCTATTTTAAAAACTGCTATAACTTTTTACATGGATGATTTCAAATCTGGGGCTTCCCTGGTGGCTCAGATGGTAAAGAATCTGCCTGCAATGTAGGAGACCTGGGTTCAACCCCTGGGTCAGGAAGATCCCCTGGAGAAAGGAAAGGCTGTCCACTCCAGTATTCTTGTCTGAAGAATTCAATGGTCAGAGAATCCTGGCAGGCTAGAGTTCATAGGGTTAAATCTATAAATCAATTTGGAGAAATTGGTATGTTTATAAGATTAAGTCTTCCAATCTATATTTCTCCAATTATTTATATCTTCTTCAACAATATTTCATATTTTCTGTAGAAATCATATATATGCTTATAAATTTTAAATTATTTTTCAATTTTTTGTTGTTAATACAATATATAAAACATAGTTTCTAAAATATTAACCATGAGTAATAAAATACTGCTAAATTCATGTATTGATTCTAACAGCTGCTTTGTAATTCCTGGATTTTCTACACAGTTATTTTAAGTATAAAAATAAACTTTTTACACTTCTTATACTTTTCACACTTTATAATAACTTCTTTTGTTCAAAACCATATGCTCTATTTTCACCTTAATTACTTGTTTACTTTTTGCTGTTTTACTTTATTGCACTAATGAGGAACTCCAATAAATGTTGAATAAAACTGGTATGAGTGAACACTTTTGCCTTTTTCCCAATTTTAGATAAAGCAATTAATATTTCATCATATTAAGTATAACTTTTGCCTTAGATTTTCATAAATGCTTTTTATCACATTGAGAAAAATTCCCCTCTATTCTTAATTTCCAAAGAGACATTATCATAAATTAATTTGCATTTTAATAAATGTCTTTCTACATCAATTAAATTCATCATATAATTATCTTCTTTATTATGCTAAAGTGGTGAATTACAGTGATATTCAAATATAAAGAAAACTTTGCTTTCTTTAAATAAATAGTTACTTAGTCATACGATAGTATTTTTGTATGCTGTTGAATTTGACTCACTTTTATTTCAAAGATTTTTACATTGATTCATATGAGATTATTGGTCTGTACTTTTCTCCTATTTTATAATGTCTTTATCAGGTTTTGATATTAGTTTATTAATGGGCTTTATTACTGGGCTTCTAAAATGAGTTTGGAAATATTTCATCTTCCTCTAGGTTTTGATAGAATTGTGTAATGTCAGATTGATTATTTCTTCAATTCACCAGTGAAACTTTACTGCCCCAACCTTTTCTTTTGGAGCGTTTTGTGATAAAATACGATTTCTTTAATAAGTCTTCACATTTTTAAAAAAATGTCAATTCTGGTAAGTAGTAAATACAAAAGAATTTAACCATTTCATCTAGGTTGTTAGGATGGTTGGCACAAATCTTCACAATTTATCATCATTATTTTAATGTGTATATTTGTAGTGATTTTTGAATCATTTCAAATTCAATAAGTGGAATTTATTTTACTCTTATTTTCTAGCTTCTAATCTTCTAATCTGAGATCATTGATTTTAAAGCTTTCTTATCTTCTTGTAAAAGCATTTATAACTACTCCTCCCTTTAAGTACTACTTTAAGCATTCCACACTTGTAATATACCATAACTGCTTATCATTCTGTTTGCAACATTATATTGCAATTTGTTTTTTGACCCATAATTTTTGAAAATTTTTTGCTTAATTTGCAAAATAATGATATTATGAAATATTTTATAGCTATAATTTCAGATTTATTTCTGTTGTCACAGGTCATACTATATGATTGCACATCTTTGACAATTATTTGAATTTGTTTTGTGGCCAGGATATAAAAGAAGATATGTTCATCTTGGTGAATTTTGTAATGTACGTATGAACAGATGTGTATTTTGAAGTTGTTCAGTAGAGTGCATCATAAATACCAAGTAGGTCAAGTTGTTGAGAATGTTGCTGTGATTATGTACTAATTTTTTTGTCTAGTTTTTCTAAACTAGTGTTAAAATCTGATTATTTTAATTAACTTATTCATTTGATTATATTTGGCTTACTATTTTGTGGCTTTATTATTAAATATATACATATTTATGATTATCAATTCTTAATGAATTGATTTTTAATCATTATATTCTTCTTAATCTCAGGTAATATTTCTCATCTGGAAGTCTACATTATCTAGTATTAAAAATCCCACTCTAGCTTTAGGATAAATATTTGCATGGTATATCCTTTTCCATTTATTTTTTAGCATAGCTGTATCTTTATATTTAAAATGCACATCCTGTTCAGAGTATATAGTTGGGTCTTTGTTATTCATTCAGAAAAATACCTATTTATTGGAATGTTTATTCTAATAATATTTAATGCAATTATTGGTCTAAGTCTTCCAATCTATTACTTGTTTTCTGTTCACCTCTCTACTGCTTTGTTTTGCTTTATTTTGTTGATATTGTTATGCTTCTGATTCTCTTTCTTAATTTCTTTTCAAAAACTAGAATGATTTTTAGAATTCTACATTACTTTGTCATTTGATTATTGACTGTAGTCTTTATTTTTAATGGTTTTAATTCTACAACCTGTGTAATTCTAGTTAAAATTGTATTCCTAAACATAAAATATAGAAATCTCGCAAACATATAGGCCCATTTACCCACATCCACTTTTCTTCGTTTCTGTAGTTCGCAGTTCTTTTGTCTTTAATTGAAACGAAGTCTACTCCTCGTAAACATGTTTCAAGGATCAGCCAGAAACTAGGGCAGAGTTTACATGCTAAACTTGGGCCCTCTTTCTTTGGTTCCTTCTTTTGTAAGATTCTCCCTTACTGCCTGGCATGTTTAGTTTTACCAGGATTTATATTCTGCACACTCAGAACTTCAGCGTTTTAGTGTCATATTTCTGTTATGGTTTATTGACTTGGTAATTTTGAGCAGCTATCTAAATTACAAGGACCATGCAGTTATGTGTAGGCCCAGAGGAAGAGTAAACAGCAAATATGAGGAGACTTGCAAAAGGCTTCATCTAGAATAGAGCTGCATGCTCAGTCACTCAGTTGGGTCTGACTTTTTTGCGACACCATGGACTGTGGCCCTCCAGGCTCCTCTGTCCATGGGATTTCCCAGGCAAGAATACTGGAGTGTGTTACAACTTCCTACTCCAGGGGATCTTCTCAACCCAGGGATCAAACCCATATCTCTTGAGTTTCCTGCATTGGCAGAAGGATTTTTTACCGCTAGCGCCACCTGGGAAGACTATATAATGCATAAACTTACAAAATATATGTTAATTAGCTGTTTATATTATTGGTAAGGCTTCCAGAAAACAGAAGGCCATTAGTAATTAAGTTCTAGAGGAGTCAAAGTTATACACAGATCTGACTGCTCGGGGGACTGGAACCCATACCTCCCATGCTGTCCAAGTTCAACTTATGTATTTGAAATTCTAAAGTATATATATGAATGAAAATCTGCCATTCACCTGGGGTTGTGGCAGTTTTGACAATAATTCTCCCCACTAATGACTATTCAAAATTCTTTAACTGCTCCTGAGAACTGTCTGAACCAAATGGGGAGATGATTGCTCACAGGCTGATTTAAGTATCATCCTAAATACATGTTAAGAAAAGATTTTAAAAACCAGAAGTTTCTTAAATCTGTGCTATGCTAATTTGTAAATGCTTTCATTCAATCACTTGTGTTCCCTACTCATAAATAATATACAATCTCAAGCTGGCCAAGTATCACTGATTTGCTTTTTTCCCCTTCTTCTATAAGAGTCCACAAAATTTGTACTTAATGGAACACCTCACATTATAGATTCATCATATGCTTATTTGTCTTCTTTGCTTTACTGTAGAATATACTAGGGCTTTTAGCTGTGGCTTTTATAATTTCAAACATTATTCCATTATCACTTCTAGATACATTCATAACTTGGTCTATGTAGTACATTTGGTACATGGTCCTGTTTTCCACACAGGAATTCTCATATTAAACAAACAGCCTGTGAAAAATTCATTCAAACAAGTATTACAAAAAGTAATTAAATTCCTTATCCATAGAAGATATGTTCTGTGAGATATGTTTATATTTTAAAAGAGTAATTTAATTGTTTCCAATTTTATTTTTAAATTTGGGCCATTTCTAATGCTTACCTGGACCATTCATTTCTTTTAGGTGATAGAGAAATAACTAATATTTAATTCCATGACTGAAATACATATTTGGTGACATATGAAAATGTCATCAGGTGACAATTTGGATCTGTTTAGCAATACATGTGCAATATGACTTTTTATGGGGCTAATGACAATTTTGCCTTTTGCCAAAATTGGGCATTTGCCCTGATCACAATTGTAGTTGGAAGCAAAAGATTGCTGGGGAAAAAAGGTGTCTCTGATGAGATTCAGAAATAATATATTTTGTGTATTGAAGAATTTACAATTTTAGTTGTTCCTATCATTTATTCTTTGTTAGAAAATAATCACATACATTTGATATGTTTGTGCAACATAGTTAGTAACACCTACCCTAGGAAATTTTGTACAGCAGAGCCCTGTGCATCCCAATATCAGTTATACACGACATGAACTCAAAATATTGAATGTACAGCCACTATGGAGAACAGTGTGGAGATTCCTTAAAAAACTGGAAATAGAACTGCCTTATGATCCAGCAATCCTACTGCTGGGCATACACACTGAGGAAACCAGAAGGGAAAGAGACACGTGTACCCCAATGTTCATAGCAGCACTGTTTATAATAGCCAGGACATGGAAGCAACCTAGATGTCCATCAGCAGATGAATGGATAAGAAAGCCGTGGTACATATACACAATGGAGTATTACTCAGCCGTTAAAAAGAATACATTTGAATCAGCTCTAATGAGGTGGATGAAACTGGAGCCTATTATACAGAGTGAAGTAAGCCAGAAGGAAAAACACCAATACAGTATACTAACACATATATATGGAATTTAGAAAGATGGTAACAATAACCCGGTGTACGAGACAGCAAAAGAGACACTGATGTATAGAACAGTCTTATGGACTCTGTGGGAGAGGGAGAGGGTGGGAAGATTTGGGAGAATGACATTGAAACATGTAAAATATCATGTAAGAAACGAGTTGCCAGTCCAGGTTCGATGCACGATACTGGATGCTTGGGGCTAGTGCACTGGGACAACCCAGAGGGATCGTATGGGGAGGGAGGAGGGAGGAGGGTTCAGGATGGGGAACACATGTATACCTGTGGCGGATTCATTTTGATATTTGGCAAAACTAATACAACTATGTAAAGTTTAAAAATAAAATAAAATTAAAAAAAAAATATTGAATGTCCCCATGGAAAAAACATATGGAGACTGACAATACATTTGAAGCATAAATACCCTCTGGAGTTCACAATGAGTCAAGAGATCGGTTATCAGAGGAATAACTGTACTTTTAAACCACTCCAAGGTATAGGGGATGCTTTCATCATTAAGTAAATTATTATAAGAAAACAAGATATAGATTGTATATTTTGAACATCTTCTTTTAGTAAAGTACTGAGAGGAATCCATAGTAAAGAGAAGAACACCACTATTCAAAATCCATGTGACGATCAGTCTCTGACCCCGTGGGAAATTCAGTCTATGGGTAACCCAGTATCTACTCTCTTCACCAGCTCTCTTCTTGTGTATCCTTCTATATCTATTATCCAGGTTTGGTCCCTGTGTCATGGTGGGGCTACTTGCTGACTTCAATGTCTATTCTGCCACTTTGCTCAGTACTATATAACTTTTCTTTTTTATCTGACTTACCATCCAGGAAAATAAAAAAATTGTATTTCTAGGAATATTTGGGTACAGGAATCATTAAACACTCTTTAAAAGTTTCTACATTTTCTTTCAAAAGTGGCTATCCAACCTATAGATAAGGTAGTGATGGATTTTGTGATTTGATATGAGGGACACCTCTGAAACTGCACCCTTACCTAAAATTCCCTTTGTGTCTTCCAGACATTCTTCTTTAATGGGGTATAGTTGCTTTACAATGCTGTGCTAGTTTCTTCTGTACAGTAAAATGAATCTGCTCTATATAAATACACATAGCCCTTCCCTTCTGGATTTCCCTCCCATCTACGCCATCACAGATCATCAAGTAAAGATCCCTATGCTCTACGGCATAGAGAAAAGGGAACCCTCTTACACTGTTGGTGAGAATGTAAACTGTACCACCACTATGGAGAACAGTATGGAGGCTCCTTAAAAAACTAAAAATAGAATTGCCACATGATCCAGCAGTCCTGCTACTGGGCATATACCTCAAAAAAACTATAATTCAGAAAGACACAGATGTTCAAGTGACTGAAATGTTACCATTATTAATACATCCCATTGACTATAAAATAAAATGTGTACTCATTGTCCAAATTCAAATAAATATGGGTTTATTATTTTTAACTTTTACCAGAAATAACATATAATATCTTATCAATAGAATTTAAAACAAATTTTATTAGAAGAATGGAAATTAAAGATATTCTGAGTGTTCCTACCTCCATAGAACAAAATCTGTGTTTAACAAAATAAGATCAAAATAGTTTACAACTGTCTTCCTGAGTTAGAAACATAATATCTTGGCTTGGACATGCACTAAGAAGAGTCTAAAACTGGATTTAACTCATATTCCTTCAAAAAGTAAAAAAAAAAAGAAAAAATCTTTCCTTTCATGTTTTGGGAAATGGGGGTATTAACCACAGTGATGGGGAAAAATCCATAGATGTCTCAAAAGAAACAATAAGCAATATCTTGCCTAAAAACCCAGAATCCTAGGAAGGAAGGACTACTGAGGACTCTACTTTCAGTGTAATTTTTTGGAACAAGAGGATAAGCCCTCTGTCAGAGTGGTAGAATAAAAAGTCCTTCCTATTTCAGAGGTAGGATCTATTTTCATCACATGTATTTAGAGAAAGGATTAGCAAAGATGTGCTGTGCTGATAATTTTAAGGGCTAAAGAATGTATTCATGAATTTCATAATACCCATGGAAATGGGGTAAGACTGACACATAAAAACGTGAGTGACGAGTAAAGGATGATACATCATGAGCTAAGTGGACTGTTTTCAGGCACTTGCAAGATTGAATCAAACCAGGCATCTGTCTTCACAGATTTTAGACTTAGGATATATGTTTTTCCCCCTTTTAATCCATCCTTTTTATGCTCTTTCAGAGTTTTCAGCAGTCATATCCAACCCTCAGTGCTTTTCACGAAGACACACTTCACCCTCAATACTCTCAATATTCATATTTTTCTCTGGCAGAGTATGTTCATTTGCAAATCACAGAATCTAGAGTGGGAACAAGCCTCACCGTACATTTGTATTTCTGAATTTTAAGTTTCAGCAACTAATATGAATTTCCTTGGAAGTCTGATGAAAACTACAGAGCTTCTTATTCTGAAATATACACTTATCTGTGTGCACGCAAGCACATAGACACACACATACAGATACATATACATTTGATACAATAGATTTGTTCACCAACTGCCTGAAACTCTTCTACAGGTGCCTTGGATTACTACAGATTCTGAGAGAACAATTCTAATTGTAGGCAGTTTGCTGTGTGCTATGCTAAGTCACCTCAGTCATGTCCAACTCTTTGCAACCCTGTGGACTGTAGCCCACCAGGCTCCTCTGTTCATGGGATTCTTCAGGCAAGAATACTGGAGTGGGTTGCCATGCCCTCCTCCAGGGGATCTTCCTGACCCAGAAATTGAACCCGTGTTCTTATGTCTGCTGCGTTGGCAGGCAGGTTCTTTGCCACTAGTGGCACTGGATAGGTGGTTTACAGCCTCTCAAAGTCTTCCTGTATTATTCTATGCCTGGATAGTCTCAAACAAGTTGCTCTCCTTTATTTCTGCAACTTGAACCTTACATTATTAAAATCTAAAATTGTCCTGTATTGGCAAATGCAAATGATTACTTTTAAAGTAAACAAGGCCCTAATGTATAGCACTAAGAACTATAGCATTCTGTGATAAACTGTAATGGAAAAGAATATAAAAAAGAACATATGTGTGTGTATCACTGAGTCACTATGCTGTATTGCAGAGATTGGCACAACACTGTGAATCAATTGTACTTAAATAAAACAAATAAATATTTAAGTAAAATAAAATTGCCTAGTTTTCTCTCCCTTTTCAAAAATGTTTTAGATTTCCTTTTGAATTTGGCAACTATGGCATAGTAATAACTGCTGTAATTGAAACTTTTCAAAAACGTTAATTTTACAGAAGGATCTGTCAATCATATTAAACTAGAGAAAGAACAAATTAAAAAATGAGAACCAGCTCACAACTTCTAGAGCTTGTTAACTGTAGGAAGCTATATATTACAAAGAAATGATTACAGGAGAGAGAACAGAATATCAAAGCCTTATTTTTTAATTTAACTTTTCATTGAGGTATAGTTGATTTACAATGTCGTGTTGATTTCTGCTGTACAGCAAAGTGACTTAGTTATACATATACTAATATATACATATACATATACAAACACTTTCTTTTTCATACCTCTTTCCATGATGGTTTATCACAGGCTACTGAATATAGTTTCCTGTGCTGTTCAGAAGGACCTTGTTGCTTATCCATTCCCTTGCATCTGCTAACTTAAAACTCCCACTCTATCCTTCCCTTTGCAACTGCGTGTCTGTTCTCTGTGAGTCTGCTTCTGTTTTGTAGATAAATTCATTTGTATTATTTTGGATCCCACATATTAGTGATATCACATGGTATTTTTCTCTTCCTGACAGACTTAGTATAATAATCTCTAGTTTCATCCATGATGCTGCAAATGGCATTATTTTGTCCTTTTTTCAATGGCTAAATAGTATACCATTGTATAGATGTACCACATCTTCTTTCCCTGTTCTTTTGTCAATGGACATGTAGATTCCTTCCATGTCTTGGCTATTGTGAACCATGCTGCTATGAACATAAAGGTGCTGTATCTTTTTGGATTACAGTTTCGTCCTGATATATGCCAGGAGATCCCCTGGAGAAGGAAATGGCAACCCATTTCAGTATTCTTACTGGGAAACCCCACGGACAGAGGAGCCTGGAGGGCTGCAGTCCATAGGGTCGCATCAAGTCAGACAGAACTGAATGACTAACACACACACACACGCCCAGGACTAGGACTGCTGGATCATACAGCAGCTCTGTTTTTAGTTCTTTGAGGACCCTCCATATTGTTTTCCATAGTGGCGGCACCAACTTACATTCTCACCAACAACGTGGGAGGGTTCCCTTTCTCCACCTTCCCTCCAGCATTTATTATTAGACTTTTTAATGATGGCCATTTTGACTGGTGTGTGGTGATAGCTCAGTTAGTTTTAATTTGCATTTCTCTAATAATTAGCAATGCTGAGCATCTTTTCATGTGCCTGATGGCCATCTGGATGTTCAAAGCCTTGTTCCTGGTTATGCTATCACACACTAGCCAAGTGTGTATGACTGAAAAACTCAGAATATGAAATTTTTTCTCTCTGTCTTGCATTCTGTCTCTCTCTTTTCTCTCTCTCTTTCTTCCTTTGTCCAGTCTGTGCTAGCAGCTTTAAATATAATATTATACAGAATCCCGAAATATCAGATGAAAGTGCATTTTATGCATGTATGGAATCAATCAGTACTTCAGATCATTAATTTCATGAAAATAAATATTTGAAAATATTGAATTATGGGATGCATGTATTTTTATTCACTCTTAGAAGCAATATCCTTTGAATAAAAGATTTAGCACAAACCCTGAAGTACTTTATGGACTCACAAAGAGGAGTGCCCTCTTTGTCAAACTTTTTGTGTTATAATCAAAAGGTAACCATTAAATCAAATAGATTTATTTATTTTAATTGGAGGTTAATTAACCTGCAATTAAAATAAATTTATATTAAAAAAAAAAACAAATAGATCTGAATGCCAAATATGGCTCTGCCATTTGTAAATCATGTAAACTTGGACAAGTTACTTAAATTTCTTATTTTTTAATTTTGTTCCTTTGAAATAAAAAAATACACTTTTATAGGGTGATGAGAATGTCAAACAAATGTTGTAAGCATATAAGTTGACAATTCAACTCGTAACATCTAATATAAAAGCAAAAATTAGCATTTCCTTTTCTCTTTGAAAATCTTTTACTTTCCCTGGGTTTAAATTTTGCAATATGTGAAATGAATGTAACAAACTAGCCTAATTCAACCTAACAAACTCAGAATTCTACAACTAGTTGATTCAACAGCTAATGTGGACTTATCTACCTGCCTTGTACTGTTCACATATGTGCTACTTCCAGTAGCATATCAATATCACTTAAGAGACAGAACAAATCATGTTCCCATGCATTTTATCAGTGTCTGCAAGTGGCAGGAAGAACTGCAGAAATTGATACTAAAACCTGGATGAAGCTTAGGTTTCTTTAAATATCTCTGTAAAGGAAGAGATCATTGCCAAATTAGCCTACAGCACCTTCCATGAATTTCCATCTTTCCATCATTATTTTAACAGCATTCCAGTAACTCTTAGCATTACTTACTACCAGGGCTGGGTTCTCTTTGGTTAGAATGTGCTCCTGGGCTAATTTTTCTTATACTGAAAATTAGTTTTGAGCATCAGCATTTGTCAACCATGATTCATATATTAGCCTGCCCTTTAGAGATCTTTTAAAGAGCAGTTAGCCAATAGTGGAAACTAAAGAGGAGATCATTCAGCTCTGCCTAGAATGTGGTGGAAATTCCTGTGGTTTCAGACCTTCATGGCCTGAAAATGGAGGCTTTTGTGTGGCCTTAGCATTCCCAGGGACTGCTGATTCTTTTGGGAAGTCAATATGACTCAATGCCCTGATGGGCCATTTCAAGCACTTACCAAAAAGTTGGTACATATTAATAAAATGAATTTAAGTTTCATTACTATTCCTTACCTCTGCTCAACTTCAAGATGAGGAGGACTTAATGAAAATACAGCATAGAAAGGAAGATGAGCAGACTTTAATGTCCAAAACTTCACTGAAATAGCATACTTTGAACACAGAATCAATTTGTTATTAGCAGAATTGCTCTGGATTTTAGGCTAAGTATGGAAGATGACAAAGTTATGTACCATCCAAATCAGGCCTAAGAACATCTTGACATCCTAGATGAAATCGAAGTAGAGGATAAGAGAGAGAAGAAAGTGTTGTGCATCAATCTCTCAGTCATGTCTGACACTTTGTGAACTCACAGACTGTAGCCCGCTAGGCTCCCCTGTCCATGGAATTCTCCAGGCAAGAATACTAGAGCGGGTAGCCATTCCCTTCTCCAGGGGATCTTGAACCCAGGGATTGAACCCAGGTCTCCTGCATTGGCAGGTAGATTCTTTATGGTCTGAGCCATCAGGGTGGTACAGGATAAGAGAGAGGAAAAGGGGGTGGAAATTAACAGTAGAAACTTGATATTTGCATGGCCTTAGGAAAGTCACCCTCTTGAAATACAAATGAATATATTGATTAATTTATATAAAGTAAGTAAATTTGACACACAACCTGTGAGTTCTGTTTCCATTTTCTCATTCTGCTCAACTTCACTTTAAGACTCTACTGTATTCTTGCCTGAAGAACCCCAAGAGCAGAGGAGCCTGGCTAGCTACAGTCTATGGGGGTAGTAAAGACTTGGACACGACTGAGCAACTGAGCACGCCTATGCTGATTATTTAGAGATTATTTCTTTCTTTTAGCTAATGATGGCCTTCTTTTATGTTTTGTGGCTATGAGGAGCAACAAGGACAATCATTACACTAGAAAGAAAAGTAGATTTGCAATCAGGAGATATTACTGCTTCTTCTCCAGCTTGGCCATCAGCAAGCATATCACACAGTCTGGTGGGGTCTAGTTTTCCCACATGAGGGAACAGTTCAACTCTCCAAAAGCTAATTCATCAAAGCATTGTTTTGTTGAAAATCTAACTTGATGAAAGTATTAATAGACATTCATACATAAAGTCTTCTTTGATGATGATTCATATTTTCATAGATGTAAAATGTCATTATTAAAAGAATATTCTTGAATATACTTAATCAATATCAAACTTGCAAAAAAAAAACAATTTTAAAGGGCTGTTCAATTCTTCAAACCTGAAGATTACTGGATGACTAGTTTTTCTCTTTGATTTTATTTTCTGATTATAACAGAAAATTCATTTCATATGTGATGCCATTTTATATTGATTTCTTTTTTCATCTTTTTAAAGTTGTTTCCAGTTTGCCCAACACTTCAGCATTTTTAGGATTCTTCCCACACTTTGCTGATTTTAAAAATTTCAATATTTTTCTATTTACTTACCAAAAAAAAAAGAGTTGTTCACTTTATTTAGAACATTTACAATGTCTGATATTAATCTGGCTGGTTTTAGCTGTGTTTGAAGATTTTTGCTAAGGGTCATGAGGCTGGTTTTCATTTTGCTGTCGCAATAGCTAGTGAAGAAGCCATCACTTTTCTCTGACCAGCTCTCCACTGCTGGATCTTGAAAACTGATGCAGAGCTAGGGACCCCTCTGCTGGTGAAAAGACAGGAGATTCAGTGTAAAACACTGGCCTGTCAATCTCAGAGAAGCTTTGATACAGACGAGGAAGGAAGGCTAGCAGCAGGATGAGGATTCAAAGGCATTTATGTCCTCAGATTAAAGTCCCACATACCTCACTTTAACCTTGCTAATTTATCTCATTTGAATCTATGGACTTTAGAAGTAGACTAAAGTATACATTTAAGTAAAACCTGAATTAAATGAGCTGGTTGTTCAGTTAAATGATAATTTGGGCGATGGACCCCTCAGCAAATCAGTCTCAGAATATTACTTTTGGTCATAAAATAAAAAGCTCTCTATTATTTCACTTTTCACTTTCATGCATTGGAGAAGGAAATGGCAACCCACTCCAGTGTTCTTGCCTGGAGAATCCCAGGGACAGGGGAGCCTGGTGGGCTGCCATCTATGGGATCGCACAGAGTTGGACACAACTGAAGTGACTTAGCAGCAATATTTAAAGTTTTTATGACTGAAATCCTCATCCCTCTAAGAATATATTTTATATTTTCTAAAATAGTAATTTCATGACCTTTTCTCAGCAATTTATTAATGTATTTAGCAAAGAGTTCCTGAGTGCCCACCACATGCCAGGTATTACATTGAGGGCTAGAATGCATTTTGTTAAGATATTTACAATAGCATTTTAAATTATTGCAGGTAGCATGGCAGAAATCCACATAAAGTGCAGGAAGAGGAAAAAAAGATGATATTGGTTAATTCTACTATCTCAGTAGAAGTGGTAAATTGTAGGAGGTGGGATGGTGTCTGGAAAAAATTTCACAGAAGAGGTGCCTATTGAGATGGCTTTTGCTAGTTGAAGGTAGGAAAGTGAATTCAAGAGGAAAGAGCACCAAGCATAAAGAAATATAAAATATATAGTTGGTGTAATTAAGGGGCAGAGTGCAGGGGATAATGTGGTGAGAAAATAGACTAGAGAATAAGACAGTAGACCAGTTAGGAAGAATCCTGAGCAACTGTGCAAGGGTTTAGGTGGGAGAAAGCTAATCAACAATTCTGACCATAGGAATGCAATATTTTCAGAGCTTTGGCAGATGATTAGAGTGGGCTAGGGGAAGATTTTGGCAGGAACCAGTAAAAATACTATTGTGTTAGGTCATTATGACCTAATGGGGTCACTCGTTATGACCCCAGGCATGAACTAGTCATCAGGAATGAACTAATGCAATAGCTTTCATATTGCCATGTGCAGGCTGATGAGACATTGAGGAGGTGTTCAAAGATGACACTTGGTTTCTAACATGGTCCAACATCATGAAGAAAGGAGACTAAAGCAAGAGCAAGTTTTATGGGGAAGAAACTCTTTTCTAATTTTGTTATGTTGGTTATGAAGTCCTGGGATATACTGGCAAAGTTTATGTACTAACCATTGGTTACTGACGTAGCTATAGAATGGTCTCAGACTTCAGTATTCAGCTGTGATTATTGGGCACAATCACATTCTTTGAAGATAAAGACTTCCAGGTAATTGTCTGAATTACATACTTACTTTTACTGCTTATTTTTATTCCTGCCTCTTATCTACTCTTGTTAAGAAGGAAAAGAGAGGCATATCCTAGCTAGAAGATAAATCCTCCCATGTTAGACATCTGGAGAGCATTTCTTGTATTCTGCTAACAGAGGGGAAGAAGAACAGGAGTTCAACTCAATGGCCTGGAAATGCCCTAGGCTAACAGACTGTATTTGTGGTTGTTGTTTAGTCACCAAGTCATGTCTGACTGACTCTTTGCAACTCCATGGACTGTATCCCTTCAGGCCCCTCTATCCATGGGATTTCCCTGACAAGAATACTGGAATGGAGAAGGAATGCCATTTCCTTCTCAAGGTTATCTTCCCAACCCAGACCTTCTTCCCAAACCTGCATCTCCTGCATTGGCAGGCAGATTCTTTACCACTCTGCCACCCGGGAAGCCCATAGACTATGTTAATTCTTGTCAAAAGAGAATTCTTGGTCACTTCTAAGCAGATTCCAAAGTATTCCAACAGTTGAAACCAATGAGGTGAGCAGGGTTGACCTTTTTCTCAAGAAAACTGCTTGTACTCCTGGTTTTTGTCAGTGACCACCAGATGTGTCTAGTTGAATCTATCTCCATTCCATTCTAAACACTGTTACTTCTATACACATTCCTATGTTATTAAAACTAGTATTTTTACTATTTTTAGAGTTCTACTAATTTAGTCAGTAGTCTAATGACCTGCTTTTGTTGCTTAGTCATTAAATCATGTTCGACTTTTTTGTAACTCTATGGACTGTAGACCACCAAGCTCCTCTGTCCGTGAGATTTTTCCAGGCAGGAATACTGGAGTGGGTTGCCATTTCCTTCTCCATGGGATCTTCCTGACCCAGGGATCAAATTCTCATCTCTTGCATTGGCAATGGATTCCTTACCACTATATCACCTAGGAAGCCAATGACCTTCTACAGGGAGATTAATAAACTAGTGAAAGCAAAGTATACTAGTTAATGTACAGAATATGATGCTATAAAACAAAAAGACATGAGAATAATTACTTCCACAAGATAGAGGTTTTATTTATCACTCAATGAACAGCTGAAAATTGACAGGGACCCATGGTGGGCAGGCAGCTCTGCTCTATAAGGTGTCCAGAGTTCCAAGTTTATTCTGTCTCTGTTGCTCCATCACTCCTAAGTATTTAGGTCTTGTCTGCATAATTGAATCTGCTACCTTAAAAGCCCATGTTAATGTTCCAGTATTATGTAATTATGTTACTAAGAATGAGAGAAGAGGAAGAGATACCAGAGGAAATAAGCAAGGATGATATTTCTAAGAATGGGTTAGTAGAACATTATTTCTAGCATTTCACAATATTTTAAAAATCCATATCTAATATCTTTTGGTAATGTCAAAATAAATAATTATACAAAAGCTTAGAGAATATAAGATGATTACATGGACCAACAGTGTATAGGGAGAGCTGGGGATTGAATTAGGTAAAATGAAAAAGCTGAATTAAATACATCAAGACCTCTTGGCTTTATATTTGATTTGTTGCATGTGGAATCATTCAATGGGATTAAATTTTAGATTAAGGAGAAGATTTGGAGAAATGTTCTGTCAAATTTAGTTCTTTCCTTATATCTAATTGAGGCAGAAATCATATTGCATCAAAAATTCCCCGTTCTGCCTTTCTGGATCATGGCCATCCTCTAAAGAGTGAGTTAAAGTAGTTAATACAGAGTAAACTTTTAAAAGCTCTAACTGAAAAGTCAAGGAAAGAGACAATAGGAGGAGAGAGACATAACATTTCAAGAGAGATTGTTTTTGAAATTATTATTACTTTAGAATGAAAACATGTTTATTCCCTAAAAGAACCAGTAGAGGAGAGACTGAAAATATAAAAAAGACATAAATGAAGTGATAGGGAGAAAGACAGGGAAGAAACTAGAGAGAAGGGAAAATGGAGAGAGAACAAGGAAAAACTCAGTGTTCAGAAGGGAATTCTTGGAGTGTTGAGCTAAAAAGGATAGATGAGGGGAAGGTTTAAAAGTTAAGGGAGAGGAAGATTTCCACTCAAGACACTTTCACCATTTATCTCAACACCCACCTTCAAAGGTGAGAAAACTGATACTTAGGTGACGCAAACAGAAAATACCTGAGATAGATGGGTTTTGCCCTTTATAGTGATTTACATGGTTTTAATAATTTTGTCATTGTCTTTGAGTTCTTTCCAGGTCCTTCTTGCTTCTATTTAAATTTTCGTGCCCTGAGTCAGTCATGAGTTTCTAATGAAACTAGTTGAATAAATTGTTATGGGGCAGTGAGATTATGCTCCTTTTAGCATATCTCCTGGTCACTTTTTTTTTGTCTTATTAATTATGTTCTCTCATAACTTATTACATTTGTAAGTCAGACATGACCTATCTCTAAACTCTCAAATCCCTCCCTGTTATCAGAGAGTATGTAGATGGTGCTCAGGCTGAGAGGTTCCGGGTGCCCAGAGCAGCATCCAGGGAAAACACATGGTGTTTTATCATTATAAACCAGATCTCTACTTTCAAATACAATGAAAAATTATTTTTCCTTTTTCAAAAAATTTAAGTCTAGCCTCATTGTATTGAACCTCATCCCAGTGACTCATTTTTTTTGCAGGCTTGCTCATCAGTCCTGTTGTTCCCCATTCACTGACAACTGAAATGCTCACTATTTACTCTACCCCAAGGGACTTCTTGAGAAATATCAGGCAGCAGCGAATGAGAGCTATTGGGACCCAACCCAGACTCTGCTTTTCCAGATCACTGCCTATAAAATCTAGAGTGTCATGAAGAGAGCTCTGCTATGTTTTCCTTAATGGAGTAAGATAAAACAATCATAAAAGGGAAAGATACTGACCACATAATATGCTTTTCTAGCCAGGACTGTTACACTGTTCAAAGCCACTAAAATGTCATCAGGAGAGAATCTGCAACTGCTTTCCATCAGTATGTAGCATCATTATAATGCTGAGTTTTCAATTCTCAGCCATGTGGTGGGGTTAGCTTCATGTTCAACCAGTTGGACTGTTATTCCTGGGGACTCTAGGCTGACTTCTATAACATGCAACTTTTGTCTGAAGGAGACCCATATAAGAACTTCATCAAATGGCTCAAAGAAGTACACAACCTTTTGTACTATTTTTCAGCACTCCTGGGGGTATGTCAGTACAGAACACCCTGATAAACAAATGGAACCTAATCAAACTCAAGCTTTTGCACAGCAAAGCAATCAACAGAATGAAAAGACAGTCTACAAAATGGGAGAAAATACTTGCAAACAATGCAACTGACAAGTGGTTAATATTCAAAATATACAAACAGCTTACAACACAATGTATTTAAAAAAACACACAAAAAAATCAAAAATTGGAGAGAAGACCTAAATAGTCAACTCTCCAAAGAAGAGGTACAGATGGCCAACAGGCACATGAAAAGACACTCAACATAACTAATATTAGAGAAATGGAAATCAAAACCACAATGAGGTATCACCTCATGTAAGTCAGAATGACTCTCATCAAAATTTCTACAAATAATAAATGCTGGAGAGGGTGTGGAGAAAAGAGAACCCTCCTTACACTGTTGATGAGAATGCAAATTGGTGCAGCCACTATGAAAAACAGTACGGACTTTCTTTTAAAAAGCTAAAATAGAGCTATGATCCAGCATTCTCACTCCTGGACATATATCCAGAATAGACAAGAACTCTAACTTGAAAAGATACATGTACCCCAATGTTCATAGTAGCACTGTTTACAATAGCCAAGACACAGAAACAACCTAAGTTCCCATCAACAATTGGTTGAAAAAGGTGTGGTACATATACCTAACAAAATACTACTCAGCCACTAAAAAAGAATAAAATTGTCAATTTCCACGTCATGGATGGACCGAGAGAATATGATACTAAGTGAATTAAGTTAAACAGAGAAAGACAAATCTATGATATCACCAAGGATGTGGATCTAAAAAATAATACAAATTAATCTATAAGTAAAACAGAAACAGACTCACAGATATGGAAAATAAATTTATGGTTACCAAAGGGAAAGGGGTGAGGGAAGGGACAGATTAGGACTTTGGGATAACTGATACATATTACTATAAACAAAATACATGAGCAACAGGGAATGACTGCATAGCACACGGAATTGTATTCAATATCTAGTAAATAATGGAAAATAATCTGAAAAAAAAAATACATAAAACAATCACTTTGCTGTACACCTGAAACTAATACAACATGGTGAATCAGCTATATTTCAATTAAAAAAATAAACACGTAGTCTAAAAAGAAGAATGTAAAATATTAATAATGTTTAATACTGATTACATGTTGAAATAACATCTTGGATGTATTATGTTATCTAAAAATATTACTAAACAATTACAACAAAAAAAAAATTATAGAGCACCACATTGTCCCCTTCTGTCAGAGAAAGGCCCCAGGTGGATGATATCCAGCCATCAATTTCAGTTTTCTGAGTATTTGGATTTTTTTCTTTTATTATTTACTGAAGTTTGTTGATGCTAAGATTAGTTAAATTTTTTAAAAAGAAAATGATAAAGAAGAAAATTAAAATTACCCCAGATATAGCTATCCATCAATAATTATTTTAAAGATATGAGTTTAACTCTTTTCTCTCCATCTTTTTTCCTTTTACTTAAAATGAGAGAGACTAGGGTACATTACAAGAAGTGCATAGTTTGGAGTGGTGTGACAGGAATTTGGGGCTATGGATAGGAGTCCTATATGTTTAACATTTTTTCTCTCCCCAAAACATAACAAGAGGCTTTACAGAAAAGAAATATATTTTACTTATGAATGGAGCTTACAAACAAATCAAAATGAAAAATAATGTTTTAAAACTCTTGAGCCATATTGGCAGAGTGCTGCAATAATATTGAGAATGTGTTGGGAACACTTTAATACCAAAAAAATAAAACTGGTAAAGAATATAAGTAGTGCACACACACACATATGCAACTAAACATACATACATGCAAATTGACTTCCCTGGTGCCTTAGATGGTAAAGAATCTGCCTGCAATGCAGGTAATCCAGGTTCTATCCCTGGATTGGGAAGATCCCTTGGAGATGGAAATGGCAACTCACTCCAGTGTATCTTGCCTGGAGAATTCCATGGACAGAGGAGCCTGGTAGGCTACAGTTCATGGGGTCACAAAGAGTTGGACACAACTGAGTGACTAACACTTACTTACTTACACACAATTATATATATATGAAAGTGAAAGTTGCTCAGTCATGTCCAACTTTTTGCGACCCCATGGACTGTAACCTACCAGGCTTCTCTGTCCATTTAATTCTCCAGGCAAGAATACTGGAGTGAGTTGCCATTCCCTTCTTCAAGGGATCTTTCCGACCCAAAGATTGAACTCAGGTCTCCTGCATTTCAGGCAGATTCTTTACCGTCTGAGCCACCAGCTAAGCTCAAATTATATATATATAAAATATTGGTCCATTGTCTCCATAAGTCATCACTAAGAGACATACTAAGAGATAAGATTTTGTACCTACAATAGTAGGAACAGGTAAAGTTGGGTTTTTTTTTTTTTTCCTATCTTCCTATCCTTTGCTTGTTCTATCCTTTCCACTCTTAATCTGCAACCTCTCCACCACTTCTGCAGAGGAATTTTCATCCTGTTTGTTGACTCCATGACTTGGCTCACAAGGTCCCTTCTAAAACATACCTTGATTCAGACCACTTTTTCTTCAAATTTCTTTTGTAATCTATCTGCATCTGAATCAACTACTGTGGGCTGTAATTATGCCTGTGCTTTGAAGGAAGCAGAGCAAGAGAAAGTTCACAGCATTATTTGCATCTTAAATCCAATTGGCCCCAAAGATTTCTCTACTCCTGGACTTCTAAGATAAAAGAACTAATAAATCCTTCTACTTTAGCTAGCTTGAGCTGGATTTCTATTGACTTTCAAATCAAATAATTAACAATGATATAAAAAGTGAGACCAAGATTTTAATGTTGGAAATAACATACTCCAAAAAAAGAACAAATTCAGATAGAATAAGTTGAAGATGCTTTGAAGGGAGAAGTAAAAGGGAGCTCCATTAGTCACACATTAGGAAAAAAGATGGTTAACCTTTTATCTGGATTTCAGTCCATGTGCACAGCAAACCAGGAAGAGTGAAGAACTTGGTAGGAAAATCTCAGGATGTTGGGATATATTAGTTGGTTAGTTGTTTCTTAGGGTCTTCAGTAGAATTCTTATAGAAAAGAAGCAATTTCCGTGTAAGATATCATGTCTGACATTGGAAAGAGTGTTGCATGCAGTCTTTTCTTTTTTGAAGAAAAGCCATTTTCTATCTGATGCCAACAATCCCAGAGTATGGAAAATCAAGCTTTGGTCTTCAAGAGAATACCAAAACATTTTTCTCTAAGGTTATGTGCAAATAGACAATCCAGCAATAGGTACAGTGGGGATTCAATTTTGGATTCAGGAGTGTTATGTTGATTCCTCTTACTCCACCCCTCCATTATCTCCTGCTCTTGACTCCACAAGGCAGAGGCAATAATTGCTTCTGTTTTGTGCGATGCATCCTTGTGACAGGAAAATGTTGGACTATTCTATTGTCACCCCTGCCTATTATTTTACATCGTATCTAGGTACAACAAGAATGAATGCCATTACCCTGAGGGCTATAGGAAAAGACGTAAAGGATCAAAGACTATTGCTTAGAAAAAGAAACCACTACCTGATTCATATTCTACAATTTCAGATTTATAACATTTCAGTAACACTTTTTAATTCATAGTTTTTACCATAAACAAACTGATTAACTGTCTAGTAGGGTGCTACATTTATACCTGAGAAACTTCAAACAATTTTGTACAACAGCCTAAGTGTTTTTTGTTTTGTTTTTTTTGTTTAACTGCAAAGCAGTCCTTAGGACTGCAAAATCTAGCTAGTTGAAATAGATGGTTTCCTGTCCACTATTATTTCTAATTAAAATGCCCTGGGTTATGTCATTGACTGGTCAGAGATGAATACAATTATCCCAGGGAGCATAACAATATGTTGCCAGTTGTGAGACTAAGGAATTCACACTTATTTTAAATGATCTAGGGGCTTCCCAGGTGGTGCTGGTGGTAAAGAACCCACCTGCCAATGCAGGAGACATAAGAGATAGGGGTTTGACCCCTGGCTTGGGAAGATTCCCATAAAGGAGGGCATGGCAACCTACTCCAGTAGTCTTGCCTGGAGAATCCCATGGACAGAGGAGCCTAGCAGACTACAGTCCATGGGGTCACAAAGAGTCAGATACAATGGAATCGACCTAGCACACCTGCATGCATAAGCTATGTAAATTTACCCGAGGACAGATTATTGCCCACCTTAGACAAGTAGCATGTGTAGTCTTCTATACACCCACACTCACTGTATTTTCTTTGTCTATCCTTGGGACTTCAATGGTGTTCTCCCTGAGCCTCTATATTTTGAAAGGTTTTTCGGTGGTTGTGTGTTTCATCAATATTTAACAGTAAGATACAGGATGATCAGGAGCTACATCTGATGTGAGTGAGCATGAAAGTCTCCTCAAAATTCTTTACCTAAAATTGGAGTCAGATAGCAAATGTGTTTCTTAATTGTTTTCTTGGAGGAGATAACAGTAGTGTGATTGTGTGTGTGTGTGTGTGTGTGTGTGTAAATGATTCTGTTACATGACTGTTAATTTTATGTGTCAACAAGAGTAGGGCTATGGTGCCCAGTTGTTTAGTCAGACACAAGTCTAGGCATTGCTTTGAAGGCATTTTCAGACCAGATTAATATTTACAATCAGTTGACTTTAAATAAAGGCAATTACTTTCTATAATGTGGGTGGAGCTCCTTCAACCCATTGAAGACCTTAAGATCACAGACTTGATGTTCTGCAAAGAGGGAATTCTGCCTCACAACTGCAAAAATAGAAACCTTGCCCAACTTGTCCGCCTGCTGGCTTGCCCTCTAGATTTCAGACTTGGTCAGCCCCTTTACTAGTGTGAGCAAATTCCTTAGAATTTCTCTCTCAGACTCGCTATATGAAAGTATATACACTCAAAGTTATATAAATCAATATATGTATATAGACTTGGATATGTATATATTTAAATTTGTATATTTATAAGCATATAAGTTTATATAAGTAAACTTATCTGTAAATATGTTTATGTAAGTATATAAATATATATATTTGAGACAGACACACACATGTATATATAAATTTGTAAAACAACTTGGTAGTTTCTTAAATGTCAAATGTACATCAACCATGTGATCTTGCCATTCCATGTTTGATATTTATTCAAGAGGAAGGAGAGACTGTGCTTAGAGAACTTGTACATGAATATTTATAACAATTCTATTTGTACTATCTGAAAACTAGAAATAAATGTTCTCCTACTTGATGAAAGTGAAAGAGGAGAGTTAAAAAGTTGGCTTAAAGCTCAACATTCAGAAAACTAAGATCATAGCATCTGGTCCCATCACTTCATGGGAAATAGATGGGGAAACAGTGGAAACAGTGTCAGACTTTGATTTTGGGGGCTCCAAAATCACTGCAGATGGTAATTGCAGCCATGAAATTAAAAGACGCTTACTCCTTGGAAGGAAAGTTATGACCAACCTAGATAGCATATTGAAAAGCAGAGACATTATTTTGCCAACAAAGGTCCGTTTGGTCAAGGCTATGGTTTTTCCAGTGGTCATGTATGGATGTGAGAGTTGGACTGTGAAGAAAGCTGAGCGCCATAGAATTGATGCTTTTGAACTGTGGTGTTGGAGAAGACTCTTGAGAGTCCCTTGGACTGCAAGGAGATCCAGCCAGTCCATTCTGAAGGCCCTGGGATTTCTTTGGAAGGAATGATGCTAAAGCTGAAACTCCAGTACTTTGGCCACCTCATGTGAAGAGTTGACTCATTGGAAAAGACCCTGATGATGGGAGGGGTTGGGGGCAGGAGGAGAAGGGGATGACAGAGGATGAGATGGCTGGATGACATCACTGACTCAATAAACATGAGTTTGAATGAACTCTGGGAGTTGGTGATAGACAGGGAGACATGGCATGCTGTGAATTCATGGGGTCGCAGAGTCGGACATGACTGAGTGACTGAACTGAACTGAACTGAACTGAACAGGTGAATCATCAAGAAAACTGTGGTAAAAGTCAAACAATAAAATATGCTCAGCAATAAAAGATGAAAACAACTATTCATGCATGGTACTAATAGATGAATTTCAAAAGGATTAACCTAAGTGAAAAATGCCAATCAAAAATTAATAGGTACTATGGTCCGTCTATCAAGGCTATGGTTTTTCCTGTGGTCATGTATGGATGTGAGAGTTGGACTGTGAAGAAGGCAGAGTGCCGAAGACTTGATGCTTTTGAACTGTGGTGTTGGAGAAGACTCTTGAGAGTCCCTTGGCCTGCAAGGAGGTCCAACCAGTCCATTCTGAAGGAGATCAGCCCTGGGATTTCTTTGGAAGGAATGATGTTAAAGCTGAAACTCCAGTACTTTGGCCACCTCATGCAAAGAGTTGACTCATTGGAAAAGACGCTGATGCTGGGAGGGATTGGGGGCAAGAGGAGAAGGGGACGACAGAGGATGAGATGGCTGGATGGCATCACTGACTCAATGTACGTGAGTCTGAGTGAACTCCGAGAGTTGGTGTTGGACAGGGAGGCCTGGTGTGCTTCGATTCATGGGGTCGCAAAGAGTCGGATACGACTGAGAGACTGATCTGATCTGATCTGATGTAATGTCCTTAATCCTAAAGTCTAGTATAGTATATCCATGAATTTACATTTCCTAAGCTTGTATATGGCTTCCCTGGTGGCTCACATGGTAAAGAATCTGCCTGCAATGCAGGAGACCTGGTTCAATCTCTAAGTCAGGAAGATCCCCTAGAACAGAAAATGGGAACCCACTCCAGTATTCTTGCCTGGAGAATCCTATGGACAGGAGAACCTCATGGGGTACAGTCCATGGGATCTCAGAGTTGTACATAACTGAGCAACTTTCAACTCGCTTCACTTCAGACTTGTATATAAAGGGTATAAGATAGTATGTTGTTTTTACATGATAATCATTGGTTTATAATTTTGCTTCTCCCATTCTCGCTTAACTCTAAATTGTGTAAGGGAAATGAAAAAGAAATTCATATTTCTTTTCAATTGTTCTTATCACTTTACCAGATATGTAGTAGGCTTTTTAGTAAATATTGGGTACTTTAATTTCTGAAATATAGCATCTTCCAAATTGTTATGGGTAAATGGTTTATCTATTGCTTTTTTTTAAAATGATTCAAACTCTAGTCCATTAAGCTGCAACAACTATTCTAAGTCTCAAATTCAAGGACATAAATTCTGCCACTAGGAAAGGAGAGGGTCTTATAGGCAAATGGGGAATGAGAGTTGGTCTCACTGTAACATTTTGTATGACATTTCTCAATTCATTCAAGTGTTGAACTCACAACTTTGGATTTTCCTTCCCCTCATAGAAACAACCAGATGACAACATTGGTTGTCTTCATTAGTACCCACAGAGACCCTCCAAGATTCCCCGACACTATGCAATACTCAAGACATGCAATTGGCTGATGCAAATGCCAAGTATTGTTTGTAACACAGGGGTAGGATTGTGGGTGCCACAAACCCTTCTGTGGCTTTAGAATGACTGTTGCTTTAAGAAATGCCCTTCTCTGTGACCTGCCTGCTATTTCAAAGAGACTGTATGTCAGTCACCATCAAGCAGACTTGGTATTAACATAAAGATGAAACAGCTGAGCCAATGACCAAATTCCTGGAAACTAGGATTCACTGTGGTGAAGTGTTCTGCACTCAAGAGAAAGAGAGCCTTTAGAAAAGACTGTGCAATTTGCAAATCTTGGTTGAGAATGTGCCCTTTGAGATTTTCTTGTGGAGCTGAGTTTTATGAACTGCTAAAAACAGAACCCTAAATAATACTTGGGATCATAAGAATTTTTTTTTTCCTTATTGTGCAGAAATCAAGTTCTAAGTGCCATCAAATCCACTCATCTCTCAAAATACCCTGGGTTTGCCATTTTTGAACATACTTTTACCATGTTACTTCTTCTTCCATTCTTTAATATTTGTGTTGATGTTTGGAACATTTAAAAAACTTTTTAAAACTTAATCAAGTTCATGGTAGCAAAACTGAGTTGTACTGATAAAGCTGTACTGATAAAGATCATTTTGTTTTTATACAGTCTCCTTTATTTAAAGAAACAAAAACTCAAATACTGGGACTTCTTAATCTTGATGACGAATATTTTTAAAAAGGAGAGAAATAAGGATATTATTGAGCAAGCCATCTTTTTGGAAAACAGCCCAACATTCGCACATTCAATTACTAAGAACTTATAAACAACTATGTGTGAGGCACTGAGGTATGTGTATGTGAAGGAGGAAGCTTTAACCTAGCAAAAAGAGAAGTCAGGTAAATACATACATACTTAGAATGTCAACAGTGCCATAATTATGTAGGAGTCGATATGCAGAGGTTCTCAACTGCTTTCTATCCCTAACACACATGAAGGATGATACAATTCCATCAGTAGCAGTTGCTTCTGAGGACAAAAATGAGGGGAGATGGGAGTAAAGAAAACAGTGTATGCAAATATAACAAGATATACAGGAACAAGGAAATCTCACTCATATGGCTGGAACACAGAAGGTAGGAAATGAATGGCAGGGTGTTAATTGCATGGAGACCCCCACTGGCTACAGATTCTGAACCATCTTGTATGTCACAGTAGAAAGTCTGTGCTTGGTAAATGAGAAGCATGAAAGGATTTTCCATAAAGATAACATGATGTGCTTATTTAGAGCTTCTATCAGGTGGCAGTGTAGAGAATGTTTTTAAGAAGGGTTCAGGATGGGGAACACATGTATACCTGTGGCGGATTCATTTTGATATTTGGCAAAACTAATACAATTATGTAAAGTTTAAAAATAAAATAAAATTTAAAAAAAAGAAGGACAGTTTAACCTAAGACATGAATAAAGCTGAAGTATAGTTTCAAAGGCATGACACCAACATAAGTCTGATGCTGCTTCTAATTCCTAAAGACAACAGCCATGAGATCAAAGCCAATTGTGTCTCCAAGTTATGGAGTTATGACCAAAATCTTCTTTACAGTTAAGCTAGAGAAATTTTGGGGCTTATCTACTAATTATTTTGATAGAGAGAACCCTGACATTTCTTGCATTTTTCAGAATAACGAAAACTAATATTGTGAAATATTCATCTTCTCTGTGAGATAAGGATGGGGAGTTCAATTTCTCCCATATTCTGGAGAGGTGCAGAGTGAGGAATCACTAGCATTGGTTTCCAGGATCTCTCAGAGACAACATTTTGCCTCCCAAAATGAGGATGTGAACTCTGCCAAATGGAACCCATAGTGTCTGGCTGTTCTCTATCTGGAAAATGAGAGAATTCCAATTTTGCAAAACTATTATAAGAATTATAGAAAATACATTCAAAGTGCATAGAATAATGCCTATTTTATAGTGGATCTTTAATTATAATTCATTATTTGTACATATTATTCATTAAATTCTGTAAATTATTCTTGTCAAAGACGCTAGGCATCCCAGGAACACCTTGGATAAGGATGTATAGAAATCTAAAGGGAAAAAGGATGCGAGCAAGGAGGATTCAATTAAGTTATTCACAATATTTCATCAAATTTGACAGGACTTCCTGATTATTCTGGAACATATGTTTTTTTTTTTTTTAATATGCAGTAGCAAAAGACATGAGGGTGGGAGTTTCTGGAGCAGGTAAGAGTCTGTGTGGAGAGCTATGGTGTCCATCAGGACGGTAACCATCAGAAGAGATTAGCAGGCATCTAAGGAAGATAGCAGGGGTTGAAAGCATCAACAGTGGGAAGATAAACGTCAAGAAACAGAAATGAAAGGTAAAGTCCCATGCTATCTTATCACTAGAGTTGCTGAAAGACAGTCACAGTGTTCCTATAAAGAAGTTTTCTGGAACTCAAGCAGTCAAAGGAGGTACAGGAGGAAGCCTGGAAACGCTGTGCAATGACAGACATTGGAGAAATCTGCTTTAGGAATCCCTTCAGCAGATGAACTAGATCACAGTATCTACAAGGCAGACCATGTCCTTGCTAGTTGTAGCCAGACAGTAAGTCATTTCCAAACTTCCAAGTTTGGCATGAAAAACTTGAAGCTCAATTGTGCTTTATATTCAGATTTTACCACTTTGCAAAACTCAGATTTTTCTCTACAAAGTCAATCCTTTTCACCACCATTGGGTCAATGTCTTTATATGGAGAATACACATATACTACTTTTTTTGGAAACTCCAAATTTAAATTCCAGAAGAGCATTCATTCTTCCATTCATTCACTCAGCCAATGGGCTAAGTTCTGTGATAGCATCTGGGGATAACTTGATGAAAAAGACAGTCCTGGTGTCTATCCTTATAGCACACTGCATTCTAGTAAAGGAGAGTAATGTTAAACAACTAATCACACTATTAATTAACCATATAATGTTCAGTGAGATAAAATGCAGGGATACTAAGACAGTGTATACCATTGTACTCACTATTGTCATAAGCAATGGAAAGCCGTTACAGAATTAAAGACAAAGCCTGCAATGATTATATTTGCTTTTTCTTAAAGGCTCTCCTGGATGACGTCTTCAAAACTGTTTTCAAACATTTGCTGATTGAAATTCACTTTAGGTTGGCAACATGCCATCATCCAACACCATTCACCTGGAAGCCACAGTTCTCCACTGCTACATGGGGACAAACAGTTCTCAGCCATTGCCTCCTCCTTCCCTGCCCCCACCTTTTGTGTTCCAGACATGCATATACGGCTGTGTGCTTTGAATTTCATAAACCCTCCTTCTTCTCCAGAAACTCAAAACCTGTCCAGGAGACAAGAACAGGATAAATGACCCATAACATCTCCATCCTTCATCTCTCGGATCTGCATACAGACCCTATGAAAACACATAAATTTTCTCCATCTGCATGTAGATAAAAAATATCTTTCATACATATCAGTTTATATAAATGATTAGATGTTTAATATTTTTTTACTTCATTCTTTGTAAAAAAAACTAAAAATTATCTATAAACATAGACTAAATTATATTTAATATATTTACCTAAAGCCATTACCAAAAGGTAATTATATATTATCTCTATTTAGATATTTAGATGTAATATCCATTACCTATTATCTCTATTTAGATTGTCAGATCCATGAGGTTTCCAGTATCTGCAAGAGTTTTGAACAAACAATAAAGTTATTGACTGAGCCCTTTGATCCATTAACACCATATATTTCTCCATTTATTGGAGTCTTCTATAATTTTTCTCAGCAATATTTTAGTTTTCATAGTTTGGGTAGTGTGCTTATTTAGTGAAATTTAAAAGTAAGAGTTCATAATTCTGATGCCATTTTGGTATTTTTAATTGCAATTTCCAACTATTTACTGACAGAGTGCTGAAAACCAGATTCTTTTTTGTACTTAACTCCGTTTTCACCACTGATCTTAATTCCATTTTTTTCTGCTTTTTTTGGATATATTTTTTCTTTTCCTAATTTCTTAAAATGGAAAATTAAATAACTAATTTGATAACTTTAAAGTTATAAAACTCCCCCAAACACCACTTTAGCTATTCTATGAATTTTATATACTGCATTTCAATTGCTCTTCAATTAAAAATATTTTTATTTCTTTCTGTGATTAGCATTTTATCCATGTTTTTTTAAATGTAGCATGTAAATCCCAGATCAGTTCAGTTCAGTCACTCAGTCGTGTCCTACTCTTTGTGACCTCATGATCGCAGCACGCCAGGCCTCCCTGTCCATTACCAACTCCCGGAGTACACTCAAACTCATGTCCATCAAGTCAGTGATGCCATCCAGCCATCTCATCCTCTGTCGTCCCCTTCTTCTCCTGCCCCCAATCCCTCCCAGCATCAGACTCTTTTCCAATGAGTCAACTCTTCACATGAGGTGGCCAAAGTATTGGAGTTTCAGCTTTAGCATCAGTCCTTCCAGTGAACACTCAGGACTGATCTCCCTTAGAATGGACTGGTTGGATCTCCTTGCAGTCCAAGGGATTCTCAAGAGTCTTCTCCAACAAGACAGTTCAAAAGCATCAATTCTTCGGCACTCAGCTTTCTTCACAGTCCAACTCTCACATCCATACATGACCACTGGAAAAACTGTAGCCTTGACTAGACGGACCTTTGTTGGCAAAGTAATGTCTCTGCTTTTCAATACGCTATCTAGGTTGGTCATAACTTTCCTTCCAAGGAGTAAGCATTTTTTAATTTCATGGCTGCAGTCACCATCTGCAGTGATTTTGGAGCCCAGAAAAATAAAGTCTGACACTGTTTCCACTGTTTCCCCATCTATTTCCCATGAAGTGATGGGACCCGATGCCATGATCTTCGTTTTCTGAATGTTGAGCTTTAAGCCAGCTTCTTCACTCTCCTCTTTCACTTTCATCAAGAGGCTTTTTAGTTCCTCTTCACTTTCTGCCATAAGGTGGTGTCATCTGCATATCTGAGGTTATTGATGTTTCTCCCGGCAATCTTGATTCCAGTTTGTGCTTCTTCCAGCCCAGCATTTCTCATGATGCACTCTGCATGTAAGTTAAATAAGTAGGGTGACAATATACAGCCTTGACAAACTCCTTTTCCTATTTGGAACTAATCTGTTATTCCATGTCCAGTTCTAACTGTTGCTTCCTGACCTGCATATAGGTTTCTCAAGAGGCAGGTCAGGTGGTCTGGTATTCCCATCTCTTTCAGAATTTTCCACAGTTTATTGTGATCTACACAGTCAAAGACTTTGACATAGTCAATAAAGCAGAAATAGATGTTTTTCTGGAACTCTCTTGCTTTTTCCATGATCCAGCCAATGTTGGCAATTTGATCTCTGGTTCCTCTGCCTTTTCTATAACCATCTTGAACATCTGGAAGTTCACAGTTCATGTATTGCTGAAGCCTGGCTTGGAGAATTTTGAGCATTACTTTACTAGCGTGTGAGATGAGTGCAATTGTGCAGTAGTTTGAGCATTCTTTGGCATTGCCTTTCTTTGGGATCAGAATGAAAACTGACCTTTTCCAGTCCTGTGGCCACTGCTGAGTTTTCCGAATTTGCTGGCATATTGCGGGCAGCACTTTCACAGCATCATCTTCCAGGATTTGAAAGAGCTCCACTGGAATTCCATCACCTCCACTAGCTTTGTTTGTAGTGATGCTTTCTAGGGCCCACTTGACTTCACATTCCAGGATGTCTGGGTCTAGGTGAGTGATCACACCATCGTGATTATCTTGGTCGTGAAGATCTTTTTTGTACAGTTCTTCTGTGTATTCCTGCCACCTCTTCTATATATCTTCTGCTTCTGTTAGGTTCATACCATTTCTGTCCTTTATCGAGCCCATCTTTGCATGAAACGTTCCCTTGATATCTCTAATATTCTTGAAGAGATCTCTAGTCTTTCCCATTTTGTTGTTTTCCTCTATTTCTTTGCATTGATTGCTGAGGAAGGCTTTTTAATCTCTCCTTGTTATTCTTTGGAACTCTGCATTCAGATGCTTATATCTTTCCATGAAGAGATACCCCATCCAAGATAAGAGAAACCCAAGTAAGACGGTAGGTGTTGCGAGAGGGCATTAGAGGGACACACTGAAGCCATAATCACAGAAAACTAGTCAATCTGATCACTCAGACCACAACCTTGTCTAACTCAGTGAAACTAAGCCATGCCGTGTGGGGCCACCCAAGGCAGGTGGGTCATGGTGGAGAGGTCTGACACAATATGGTCCACTGGAGAAGGGAATGGCAAACCACTTCAGTATTCTTGCCTCAAGAACCCCATGAACAATATGAAAAGGCAAAATGATACGATACTGAAAGAGGAACTCCCCAGTTGGTAGGTGCCCAATATGCTACTGGAGATCAGTGGAGAAATAACTCCAGAAAGAATAAAGGGATGGAGCCAAAGCAAAAACAATACCCAGTTGTGGATGTGACTGGTGATAGAAGCAAGGTCCAATGCTATAAAGAGCAATATTGCATAGGAACCTGAAATGTTAGATCCATGAATTAAGGCAAATTGAAAGTGGTCAAACAAGAGATGGCAAGAGTGAATGTCAACATTCTAGGAATCAGCAAACTAAAATGGACTGGAATGGGTGGAATGGGTGAATTTATCTCAGATGACTACTGTGGACAGGAATCCCTTAGAAGAAATGGAGTAGCCATCATGGTCAACAAAACAGTCCAAAATGCAGTACTTGGATGCAATCTCAAAAACGACAGAATGATCTCTGTTTGGTTCCAAGGCAAACCATTCAATATCACAGTAATCCAAGTCTATGCCCCAACCAGTAACGCTGAAGAAGCTGAGGTTGAAAGGTTCTATGAAGACCTACAAGACCTTTTAGAACTAACACCCAAAAAAGATGTTCTTTTCATTATAGGGGACTGGAATGCAAAAGTAGGAAGTCAAGAAACACCTGGAGTAACAGGCAAATTTGGCCTTGGAATACGGAATGAAGCAGGGTGAAGATTAAAAGAGTTTTGCCAAGAGAACGCACTGGTCATAGCAAACACCCTCTTCCAACAACACAAGAGAACACTCTACACATGGACATCACCAGATGGTCAACACCGAAATCAGATTGATTACATTCTTTGCAGCCAAAGATGGAGAAGCTCTATACAGTCAGCAAAAACAAGACCAGGAGCTGACTGTGGCTCAGATCATGAACTCCTTATTGCCAAATTCAGACTTAAATTTAAGAAAGTAGAGGAAACCACTAGACCATTCAGGTATGACCTAAATCAAATCCCTTGTGATTATACAGTGGAAGTGTGAAATAGATTTAAGGGACTAGATCTGATAGAGTGCCTGATGAACTATGGATGGAGGTTCGTGACATTGTACAGGAGACAGGGATCAAGACCATCCCCATGGAAAAGAAATGCAAAAAAGCAAAATGGCTGTCTGGGGGAGGCCTTACAAATAGCTGTGAAAAGAGAAGTGCAAAGCAAAAGAGAAAAGGAAATCCCAGCTATTTGGCCATTTTCCCCATTTTTTGTGTGTTCACAATTTCTAGTTTCCTTTCACTCTTGTCAGAAAACATACTGTGCATTATTTCATTTCTCTTTAATTTATTGAGATTTTTATAGTTCTAGAATATGATATATTTGTTGATTCTACCATGAACAGTCAAAAATTATGTTTGTTTATGTGTAAATATATACAAAATATACATAAACTACTCTGATTCTTTTTAAAATTTTGATTGTGGTTGTCTACCTTTCAGTTCTTTTATTTTTAACCTATATATATATATTTTCGTATTGAAAGTGGCTTTGCTGTACATAGCATTTAGTTGGTTCTCTCCTTTTTAATTTAAACTAAGAACCTCAGATTATTTTTTTTTCATTGATGTGCTTAGAACAATGATTGGTAAACATTTCTGCAAAAGACCAGATCATAAATATTTTCATATTTCCAGTCCATTAGGTCTCTGTCATAATTAATCAGTTGTCAGTATAGTGTAAAAGCAGCTATAATCAATATGCAAACAAATGTGCATGGCTGGATTTGGACCTTGGACTGTGATTTGCTAATCCCTGGATTAAATCATTGAAATTTAATGAGATTTTTTATATGGTTGGATTAAAATCCTCCCAGCTGTTTTCTATTCATTTCATCTGTTCTGTTTTTTCTTTTACTTTTTTCAGCTTCTTTTGGATTGAGTGTTCCTTTATTATTTTGCCATTTTGTATTTATAATTAGCTTATTAGTTAGAACTATTTAAAAAGTAACATGTGCTCTCAATAGATGTTCTTGAATTTGCAATTTATTGTTGTGTATTTGCTCAGTTGTGTCTAACTCTTCTGCCACACCATGGATTGTAGCCTACCAGGCTCCTCTGTCCATGGGATTTCCCAGAAAAGAATTATGGAGTGGGTTGCCATTTCCTTCTCCAAGGGATCTTCCCAACCCAGGGACTGAACCCACATCTCTTAAGTCTCCTGCATTAGTAGGCGAATTCTTTACCGCTGAGCCACCTGGGAAGTCCCAAATTTGCAATATATGTATTAAAATAAATGTGGTCTATATTCAAAATGGGCTTCCCTTGTGGCTCAGCAGGTTAAGAATCTGACTGCAATGTGGGAGACCTAGGTTCCATCCCTAGGTTGGGAAGATCCCCTGGAGAAGGGAAAGGTTACCCACTCCAGTATTCTGGCCTGGAGAATTCCATGGACTGTATGGTCCATGGGGTTGCAAAGAGTCAGACACGACTGAGCGACTTTCACTTAACTGAGTATTCAAATTACATTATGACACTTTTGCTGTAATCTAAGGAACTCAAAAGCAGAGATATTACTTTGCCAACAAAATAATCCATCTAGTCAAGGCTATGGTTTTTCCAGTGGTCATGTGTGGATGTGAAAGTTGGACTGTGAAGAAAGCTGAGCACCGAAGAATTGATGCTTTTGAACTGTGGTGTTGGAGAAGACTCTTGAGAGTCCCTTGGACTGCAAGGAGATACAACCAGTCCATTCTAAAGGAGATCAGTCCTGGGTGTTCTTTGGAAGGAATGATGCTAAGGTTGAAACTCCAATACTTTGGCCATCTCATGTGAAGAGTTGACTCATTGGAAAAGACCCTGATGCTGGGAGAGATTGGGGACAGGAGGAGAAGGGGATGACAGAGGATGAGATGGCTGGATGATATCACTGACTTGATGCACATGAGTTTGGGTGAACTCCAGGAATTGGTGATGGACAAGGAGGCCTGGCATGCTGCAATTCATGGGGTCGCAAAGAGTCGGACATGACTGAGCGACTGAACTGAATTGAACTGAAGGAACTCAAACAGTATATTCCCAATACATTATTCCTATCCATTGTACTAATTTTTAGTACATTTTACTTTCATACGGAGAAGGCAATGGCAACCCACTCCAGTACTCTTGCCTGGAAAATCCCATGGATGGAGGAGCCTGGTAGGCCGCAGTCCATGGGGTTGTCAAGAGTTGGACACAACTTTTCACTTTCATGCACTGGAGAAGGAAATGGCAACCCACTCCAGTACTCTTGCCTGGAGAATCCCAGGGACGGCGGAGCCTGATGGGCTGCAGCCTACGGGGTCGCACAGAGTCGGACACGACTGAAGCGACTTAGCAGCAGCAGCAGCCATCTCATTTTGTGTAACTTTCTATATTTATGGTGTCTGTTCTGCAGCTTCAGTGTTGTGATTCCTCTTGTTTCTGATGTCTGCCCCTAGTGGATGAGTCTGTCTAAGGAGTTTGTATCTGTTGCCTGGTGGGAGGAGATGGTTGGTGCCTGCCCACTGGTTGTTGGGTCTGTCAGGTGGGCAGGGCCGTATTAATTGGTGTGTCCAGAGGTGGCTGTGGGCTCAGGAAGACTCTAGGCAGCCAATCTGCTGGTGGATGGGGCTGTGTGCTATTTGTTGTTTGGGTGAGGTATCCCGGCCTTGGAACCTGTGGGCTATTGGGTGGGGCCAGGTCTTGGTGTCAAAATGGCAGACTCCAAAACACCTCACACAATGACAATGAGCGCTCCCTGGTATCTCTGTCACAAGTGTCTTTGTTCCCATAGCAAACCAAAACCACCCCCTGTTTCCCCAGGAGACCCCTCAAGACCAGCAGGTAAGCTTTCCTTAGGCTCCTAAAACGTCACTGATTTTTCCCTAGGTCCTGGTGCAAATGAGACTTTATGTGCACCCTACTAGAGTGGTGTTTCTGTTTCTCCCAGTCCTGTGGAGTTTTTGGAATCAAGCTCCACTGGCCTTCAAAGACTAATGCTCTGGGGCTCCTCCTCTTGATGCCAGACCTCTAGACTGTGAAGCCTGATGTGGGACTCAGAACTCTCAAACTGGTGGGAGAATCTCTATGATACAATTATTTTCCAGTTTGTGGGTCACCCACCCAGCAGGTATGGGATTTGATTATATTGAGTATGTGCCCCTTCTACTATCTTCTTTCTCTCTGGATGTGGAATATCTTTTCAGGAAGATGTCAGTCTTTTTTGCTGATGGTTGGTCTGCAGTTACTTGTGATTTGATGTTTTCATGACAGGAGGTGAGCTCAAGTCCTTCTACTCTGCCATCTTGAAAGTAGACTCATGTACTTGCCTTTTGAATGTATTAGTCTGATCCAGTCAGTAGACAGATATCTCAGAGTAATATGAAAAGGGAATTTTTCATATAAGGGTTGATTAACTATGAACAAGGAATTAAATATTACTAAAAGATAAGGAGGCCTCAAAAGAATATCCTTAGGTTGAGGGGAGTATCCAAGAGTCAAAAGTATCCAAGAGTGAAAAAAAAGAAACATCAAACTGTGGTTGCTTCCCAAGGCTGGAACCCAATTGTTGAAGTGTGTATGATTGCATCGCAATGCAGAATGGAGCAATCTCTTGAGTTACTCCCCAGCAAAATATTTTCCACAGTTGGCACTGGAGTGTTTGTAGGATGAGGTTGGTGGGCAACGAAGTATGAGCTGGAAATGGCATGCAGAAAATTCCCCACTGGAGTACCAAAAGGCTACATTCAGTGAACAGGAAACCACTTTCTAAGGTGCTAAAGAAATTTGCTGTGAATCTGTTTTTGGTGGGGCGGTGGGGGTGGGGGAGGTGGGGAGGTTGGGGGGGGCCAGAGGGGAGTTGAGGGGCACTTCTGAAGTTGCTGGAATGCTAGATAGGGCATAAGCTGTACCCAGCAGAAGGACATTGGGAAGCAGTGAGCTGAGGAGGAAGGAGGGTAGATAAACACTTAGGGAAGCTGACTATGGAGCTTGCAGAACCAGGAAACTGACCTTGTGAGGACAGTGTTCAACATGGTGAAACCTGAAGTTTTCATGTAATTCAACAGGAATCTGACCACATGGGTTGCTGCTAAATTTTCCAGGAAATTGAATGGAGAACTTGTGGAACTTGCCTAGATGTTGTCCTTTGGGAGAGTCATTGGACTTGCCTCAGGGAAGTCAGGTGAGGCCTCTGTGGAACTTTTCATTGTGTAGAACAGGAGGAAGCCTGCTGGGGCTCCAGGTCTTACTGGGAAGCTGCCCTAAACGATGCTGCTGACTCATCCAGAAAACCAACTAGACTGTAAAACCAACTGTGAGAGTGCTGCTGAGATTCACTGAGAGTCTGCTCTCCCTGATGTCAGTTTATTCTAACCCAACTTCCCAAAGAAATGAAATATTTTTGAACAAGGATGAAAAGCCTCCTTCTCTTAGTGTCCCTCCAGTGCCCTCTGCTGTCAAAACTTTTTTTTTTAAGTTCCAGTGTCACAAACAAAGCCATTTGGTGAATTTAGAACTAAGAGGTAAGAAATTAATAAATGGTACAACCCATCCCTTTGGCTCAGCCATAAAAGCAGGATTAAATCAGTCCCAAATCTCATCTTTGTGAATCTATCTTCTGGGATCACTTAGAGTACCAATTCTTTGTCACTTAAGGTCCAGTTAGAAGATGGAAATCACACAATAATATGAAAGAATTATGAATTATTTTCAAATAATTGATTACTAAAAGGGAATAAAAGAAAATTCTAAAGAATCATCAACTGCTAAGAGAGAACACCCAGGGAATATACGGGCATTGAAGGGGATAATCCTCTGTAAGCTTCAGATTTTGTTGAAGTATATGGGTTCCAGCAAATATATTTGTTGAGCTTGCTTGATCAGAGCTGATCAACATTCAGGTGGGTTGAAAACTATAAACCAGGACTGACAAGCTAAAAATCTACCCTTGGAACACTGGTGATTTGAGTATGTTGGGCAGAGAACTGTGAACCAGGAGTGGCCGGCAGTGATTTTTTTTTTTTTCTCCAAAAAGCGTATATCAGGTTGAGGTGGGTGGGCAAGAAATTTATCAGGAAGCTGTCAAGCTGTCAGCAGAGTGTGTTGAAGAACTTGCAGGAAATGTGGCTGGGCACCAGCTGGGCTCACCAGAACTTCACTGGGAAGATGCCAGCAGAGGGGAGGGTGCTGTGAAACTTTCTGGGAAGTTGCCTGGGACTCCCACAGAAGGATCAAAAAAGGTACCTGTGGAGGCATTGTTACACAGGAAGAAGCTCTTAGTGATGGGGGCAGCTCCATCAAGGGTCTACACACCAGCCCCTACCACTGAAACAAAAGGAAGCAAAGCATCCCAGAACCAGGAAGAAAACTTCTGTCTTCTCCAGTGTTCTTTCAAAGACAATAATAATGCTTATCACATAGGACAAAGCAGGATGTGATTCAGAGTTAAGACCCAATGGATGGAAAACTGGAGTCCTGGGTCTCCATATGAGGTCTTCTCAGTGAAACTTTCCATTGATCTGGGCTCTGGATTGTGTCCCTGCCCTTGCTCTGCACACAGGTTTACTGTTCCCTTTCATCAGCGGCAACGTGTCTTCATTCTTATTCTGAGGGGGAGGGAACTAGCTGCTCTTCCTCCGTGTGCTCCAGGATGATGCAGGAGATGCAAGGGCACCTTCCTTCCTGCAGCAGCATGTGGGCCTCCACAGGTCTTTCTCAAGAGGAGGCTTCCTCAGTTTTCCAGCTTTGCCCCAGTTTTGCTGGACTCTTGTTGAGGCCCAGGAAAAAGAGCTTTCATGGAGGCAGGAAACCCTTCACGTTTGTGCAGCTTAGGATGTCCCTACTATCATATTGGTTCACAAACTCTACCACATTTTTTAGCTCAATTATTCCTATAGCCATCTAAAATCCAGCAGCTGCTCCAAATGAGCAAGTCTGCCTGTCCAGTCTCTCCTTAGTGACATCTATCTTCCCTTCAATTTTGGGTTAGTTGGTTTCAGTGGGACCTCACCTCTCACATGAACTTAAGAAAGGTTGTGATTTTAGGTACTTCCTTGGTGGTCCAGCGGTTAAGACTTCACCTTCCAATGCAGGGGGTGTGGGTTCAATCTGATTGGGGCACTGAAGATCCCACATGCCTCAAGGCCAAAAAACCAAAAACATAAAACAGAAGCAATATTATAACAATTATAATAAAGACTTTAAAAATGGTCCACATCAAAAACATCTTAAAAAAAAAAAGGTTGTGGGTTTTAAGATTATCCAGTACATGTTGTAAAGTTGGAAACAGTGCTCCTTCTAGCTTTTTACATCATAAGGTCAAGTAGAGAAATCTTCCCATAAATATATGTTTGCAGACAAGTGAAAGAATAAACTAAAGTAATGCTTAAAAAGAAAAATAAAGCATTTCTGACTCCCCAGACTGGGAGTTTTTTGGGATCACCATGATTCCCTTCTGAGTACATACTAGTTCTTTAATATCCCAATTAAAATGTGCTCTAAGTTTAATACAGTGAGTATATGATTAATACAGATAGTTTTGACTAAACCAGAACCATGTGAACCTGATTTAATCTCCTGTAGAACAACTTGTTTAAATTGGGCTCCTATATTCTAACATCATATATAATTTTTGGCTCAGTTATTTACTATTAATTCATCTATTTATATATTCATACAAATTTAACAATGATCCACATATTTATAAATACATATTTATTCTATACAATAGGAAAAATATTAAATATTAGAGAAACAAAAATGAACAAAAAATAAATGAGAAAAGCATTTAAAAGTAGTACTCATTCCACATCACAACCTGGAGTCCTGAATGCCCTTAAAAATAATTTTTCGTGTGTTTTTTTCTTTGTTGTTTGGTGTTTTTTTTAATTTTATTTTATTTATCTTTACAATATTGTATTTGTTTTGCCATATATCAAAATGAATCTGCCACAGGTATATATGTGTTCCCCATCCTGAACCCTCCTCCCTCCTCCCTTCCCATACCATCCCTCTGTTTGTTTTTTTAATCTTGGCTCTCAAGCTATCTTTCACTTAGTGCTAGGTACTTTGTATTCTCTACTCATCAAAAACTTGGCAGGCAGTTTGAGTTTTAAAAATATAACAAACTTTGCTTTTCTTTTAAAAAGTTCCAATATGGTTCAAATTATTCTATATTTTAGCACCATAATAAATAGTTAACCATAAATATTTGCTTGCCATTACATTAAATATAGTCAGACCTTCCAACATCTTTCACCTTAAATGATGTTCTCTAACTGGTTCTCATCATCGGTTGCTTTTTTGTTTGTTTGTTTTTTCAGCTTGGTCCTCTGTGATGACCTCGAGGGGTGGGATGAGGGGGTGAGAGGAAGGTTCAAGAGGGAAGGGATATACGTATAGGTATGGCTGATTCACTTCATTGTATGGCAGAAACTAGCACAGCATTGTAAAACAATTATATCCCAATTTAAAAAGAGGAAAAATATCTAAAAGAAAATGAGGCACATCACCCATTGTCTAGGGCTTCTCAGGTGACTCAGTAGTAGAGGATCCGCCTGTCAATGCAGGAGATGCAGGTTTGGTCCCTGGGTTGGGAAGACACCCTGGAGTAAGGAAATGGCAATCCACTCCAGTATTCTTGCCTGGAGAATCCCATAGACAGAGGAGCCTGGTGGGCTATAGTCCACGGGGTAACAAAGAATTGGACAAAATTGAGCAACTGAGCAGGCAGAATCCATTGTTAACTCTCCAACCAACTTATTTCACTGTGTTTTGTCTGATAATTTCATAAGGGAAATGTGAAC
Organism: Bos indicus; assembly: GCF_029378745.1. Taxonomy (NCBI): domain Eukaryota; kingdom Metazoa; phylum Chordata; class Mammalia; order Artiodactyla; family Bovidae; genus Bos; species Bos indicus. Next base: position 17,855,100 of record NC_091773.1, on the reverse strand, counting down.
TTCAATGTCTCCAAAGTTTTTCATAATAATTGGAATAAAGTCCAAAGTCTAGAATTAATTCTCTAAAATTCCCTAAATGATCTAGCTTTAATGCTCCACACTTATTGTTCGCAAGCATTGACACTCTTTTTTTTGTTTGTTTGTTTTCATTGTTTGAAAATTATATTATCCTCCCCACCCGAGGATCTACATGACTGCTACGTTTTCTGGCACTAATACTGCCTCCCAATAATCAATATTTTCCTTAGCTTTCCCCTAATTATCTTTTCCCTCTCAGCCTAAACATCATACTCCACCAAAACAGCAGAGTGAGAAAATCCTGTTAATCTTCCCTGGTGCTACGTTTCCAGAATACTGAACACTCATTTGGAGCCTTCTTCATACTGATAAGCATTTGTGCATCACTGTCATCAAAGCTAGTTTCTAAGCAGAATGAGGGCAGAGATGGTGACTATCTTAAATCCTGCAACAATCTCAAATCCCTAATGAGGAGAGTAAGCAAAATTGAAAACTACATTATAATTTTTAAAATTATAAAAGAAATTCCTTTTTTAGTTATCTATTTTATTTTATTATTTAATTTTTTAAAACTTCTTTTGCATTGGGGTATAGCCTATTAACAATGTAGTGAGTTTCAGGTGAACAGGGAAGGGACTCAGCCATACAGATACATCTGTCTGTTCTCCCCCAAACCTCGCTCCCATCCAAGCTGCCACATAACATTAAGCAGAGTTTCGTGTGCTGAACAAGGAACAGTAGTTCCTTGTTGATTATCTGCTTTAAACATAGCAGTGTGTACATGTCCATCCCCAAATCCCTAACTATCCCTTCTCCCATCCCCTCATACTCTCCGCAGGCAATAATAAGATCATTGTCTAAATCTGTGAGTCTCTTTCTGTAAAACAAATTCTTACCCAAAGATATTTACTTCTTCCTTCCCTAGTTGACTAAGTTTTTTAAAACCTATTTTTGATATTTCAGGTGTTTTGTTGAAGGCTATAGGATAAAGGCAAGGATTAAAATGATTCCACAGAAAAGAATGGTAAAAATTACTGGCAATTGTCTTTGGTTTTAATCATTATACTGGGTGACTCAGTGGTAAAGAATCTGCCTGCAATGCAGGAGACACAGGAGATGTCTGTATGATCCCCTGGAGAAGGAAATGGCAACCCACTCCAGTATTCTTGCCTGGGAAATCCCATGGACAGAAGAGACTGGCGGGCTACCGTGCATGAGGTCACAAAGAGTAAGACATGACTGAGCAACTGAGCACACATATATTTATGAATAAATGTACTTCTGCTCCTTTGTGTTCAGAGGTTTTGACTTTGATAATGAAAGAAGAAGTTGCCAAACTTACCATGTACTGATGTTTTCCCCAAGTATTCGAGGTCATTATGAACCCACTATGCTTGGGATGGTTCCTTACATCAGCTTTCTATGATTTGTCTTCCATGTAAAGTATCTAATCTTTACAGAATGTTCTTATTTATGCCAGCAATACACCTTGTGAGAAATTTGCTTTATAGAAGCATGAGAAAATTAAAGTCAAATGAATTTCTATACATCAGAGACCATCATGGAATAATTTGAGAGTCTTAAACCAGTTAAGAAGGCGGATAAATTATATTAACAAATGATATTTAGAAAAGGAGAGGGTGTGGATAAAAGGGAAACTTCTTACACTGTTGGTGGGAATGTAAACTACTACAGCCACTATATAGAACAGTGTGGAGATTCCTTAAAAAACTGGAAATAGAACTGCCATACAACCCAGCAATCCCACTGCTGGGCATACACACTGAGGAAACCAGAATTGAAAGAGACACGTGTATGCCAATGTTCATCGCAGCACTGTTTACAACAGCCAGGACATGGAAGCAGCCTAGATGTCCATCAGCCGACAAATGGATAAGAAAGCTGTGGCACATATACACAATGGAATATTACTCAGCTATTACAAGGAATGCCTTTGAATCAGTTCTAATGAGGTGGATGAAACTGGAGTCTATTATAAAGAGTGAAATAAGTCAGAAAGAAAAACACCAATACAGTATATTAACGCATATATATGGAATTTAGAAAGATGGTAACGATGACCCTATATGTGAGGCAGCAAAAGACACAGATATAAAGAACAAACTTTTGGACTCTGGGAGAAGGTGAAGGTGGGATGATTTGAGAGAATAGCATTGAAACATGTATATTACCATATGTGAAACAGATCGCCAGTCCAGGTTCGATGCATGAGACAGGGTGCTCAGGGCTGGTGAACTGGGATGACTCAGAGGGATGGGATGGGGAGGGAGGTGGGAGGGGGGTTCAGGATGGGGGACACATGTACACCTATGGCTGATTCATGTCAATGTATGGCAAAAACCACTACAATATTGTAAAGTAATTAGCCTCCAATTAAAATAAGTTAATTAAAAATAAAAAAAGAGTATGGTGTTTTATGTTACATAAAACCACTTTTATATTACTCCCAAGATAATGATTAACTTATCATTATTTGACATTTAGCAGAGCTCTGCTATTTTATAATTTATTTTTCTTTAAAATGGATGCAATAATACTGACATATAGTGCTGTTCACAAAATTAATTCAGTTTTCACAAACAGTGCATACAATTACCTAGGTACTATTCTAGGTATTGTCAGAGAAGGCAATGGCACCCCACTCCAGTGCTCTTGCTTGGCAAATCCCATGGACGGAGGAGCCTGGTGGGCTGCAGTCCATGGGGTCGCTAGGAGTCGGACACGACTGAGTGACTTCACTTTCACTTTTCACTTTCATGCATTGGAGGAGGAAATGGCAACCCACTCCAGTGTTCTTGCCTGGAGAATCCCAGGGAAGGGGGAACCTGGTGGGCTGCCATCTATGGGGCCTCACAGAGTCGGACATGACTGAAGTGACTTAGCAGCAGCAGCATTCTAGGTATTGTAGATCTATTTTATATCTATGTAGATCTAGTAATTGATAAAATACTTGAAGTCTTAGCTCTTATACAGCGCAAATTCTAGTAGAAACAGTAGATATACAAATGCATAAACATATGTGTTAGCTGTTAATATAATTTATGATGAATATAAGTCACAGTAAGAAGATAGCATTAAAGGACAGCGGAACTCAGATTTAGAATGTCTCTTGACAAAGTAACAGCTAAGCAGAGACTTGAATGAATCGGGGTAGATAATAACATCTCTATCTGTTTAGATATTTTTCTCTGGAGCCAGATTTCTTAAATCCTGTTCTGTCACTTACTAGTTGGACAACTTGGGAAAGTTTAAATAATATCTCACACTACAATTTCTATATCTATAAAAAGGTAATGGTAATAGTACATACCTACTAAAGCATGACACTTATGATATGAACTTGCAATATTAGGTATTACTATTATTACTATTATCTTTAATGTTATCAACATTAGGGGAACAATATTGCAGATATGAGGATTAAATGAAAAAAGCTTGGTCTGGGAGTATCTTGACATGTTGAAAGAACTAGAATATAAGCAACTGCAAGTGGAGTAAACTGCAGTTTTCTCCTGGAGTAAGTGGTATGAGATGAGAATAGAAACAAGCTTGGGTTAAGTGGGGATGTGCCTAGGAAAAATAGGAATGATGGCTTGTTATTATACAATTTTATCAGTGATGTAACACTTTATTGTTTATTTTATTGAGATAAAAATAACAAAAATAAAAAAATAAAAGCATGTATACTAAGTTGGACACCTTAACAAGGTTTGATAAATGTATACAACATGTAACCAACACACTAATCAAGATTTTGAACGCTTTTCTCAGCCTAGAAAATACCTTCATTCCTCTTACCAACATCACTTCCAAGTCCCAACCATTCTGAAGCTCTTCTTGTTACCTAGATTAAGAAACAGTCTAGTAGACCACGCATACATTTTATTCCTAAGGACACAGTATTCAATTCAGCACTGCCGAAAGTCTACATGGGCCAAGACATTCTCAGTGCATGTCTCTTTCCTTTCATGCTAAATCAGCCAGGCTTGGCTTTGGTGATTAGGCTTCCCAGGTAGTTCAGTGGTAAAGAATCCACCTGCCAATGCAGGAGACACATGTTCCATCCCTGGATGGGGAGGATCCTCTGAAGAAGGATATGACAACCCACTCCAGTATTTGCCTGGAAAATCCCATGGACAGAGTAGCCTAGTGGGCTACAGTCCACGGGGCCGCAAAAGAGTTCGACATGACTTAGCAACTAAATAACAACAGTCTTTGGTGATTAAATGCTAACTTCTGGCTTCTGCTCTTCTAGGATGTTTTCACCCTATTGAAGTCAGGGACTACAACCATATGCCCTATTATCATAATAGCTCTGTAAAGGAGAGCAGCCAAAAATTTAAAGGATGTTATTGCTCCATCACAAATATATTTTTCAATGTGTTGGTAAAGACGATCTTTTACAAACTTTCTCATGAAGTGTAATTGTGGTGGGTAAGTGTGCAACACACAGATAATAAATCCAGGCATGCAGATAATTTGGGATTAGAATGTAATCCCAAATTATCTGAATCCCCTTTACACCATGCCAGGGAAGCTCTGACATCTCAACATCAACAAATTAAATTTTATCTAAGTATCAGTTAATCAAACAATTAAAATTTAGATCTACCTCCAGTTAAAGAGCCAAATCATAAAATATGGAATCTCTACTAAATGTATGCACATGGTTGAGTTTGGTCCAACTGTGTATTATATTTTAGCTTCATTGGTCTTTCAGCTTTAGAATCCACTCCACACATACTCTTCTGCAGGTATATATTAACAAAGCATTGAAATTCTTTTGGTAAGTTTTCTTCTATTAGGTTGTAGTATGTACTCATACTCTTGAAGCATACTGAGTTTTGATTCTGTTTATGAGGCTAGAGGTAAAAGGGATAGAATATACATTCCTTTTCCATGACATATACCCTAGTAATGTTTTCACAGGGTTTTAAAACCAATGAAGGCTAATTTTCTCAGATGCCAAAAAAAGCTCCACCTAGCAAAAGATGCTGGAGAAGGCAATGGCAACCCACTCCAGTACTCTTGCCTGGAGAATCCCATGAACAGAGGAGCCTGGTAGGCTGCAGTCCATGGGGTCGCCAAGAGTCGGACATGACTGAGTGACTTCACTTTCACTTTTCACTTTCATGCATTGGAAAAGGAAATGGCACCCTACTCCAGTGTTCTTGCCTGGAGAATCCCAGGGAAGGCGGATTCTGGTGGGCTGCCGTCTATGGGGTCACACAGAGTCGGACACGACTGAAGCGACTTAGCAGCAGCAGCAGCAGCAAAAGACACTAACAGTGACTTAAAGATTGGAGATTATCAGTTTCATGTGGGTCTACCATGTGCCCCCGTTAGAAGTTTCAGGATCCCATTCTGTCCCAATCAATGTGCTTATTTTTCATGGGAATCTTGGTAAGACTATAAATTCAACTAAGATATAATTCAACTACTTACACAATTAAATGTTGTGTTCCTTTTTATACAATATCAGTTCTATGTCTCTAGACAATAAGAGATTTTTAATATAAATTTATTTATTTTAATTGGAGGTTAATTACTTTACAATATTGTGTTGATGGGAATACCAGACAACCTGATTTGCCTCTTGAGAAATCTGTATGCAGGTCAGGAAGCAACAGTTAGCACTGGACATGGAACAACAGACTGGTTCCAAATAGGAAAAGGAGTTCGTCAAGGCTGTATATTGTCACCCTGTTTATTTAACTTACATGCAGAGTACATCATGAGGAATGCTGGACTGGAAGAAACACAAGCTGCAATCAAGATTGCTGGGAGAAATATTAATAACCTCAGATATGCAGATGACACCACCTTTATGGCAGAAAGTGAAGAGGAACTCAAAAGCCTCTTGATGAAAGTGAAAGTGGAGAGTGAAAAAGTTGGCTTAAAGCTCAACATTCAGAAAACGAAGATCATGGCATCTGGTCCCATCACTTCATGGGGACTAGATGGGGAAACAGTGGAAACAGTGTCAGACTTTATTTTTCTGGGCTCCAAAATCACTACAGATGGTGACTGCAGCCATGAAACTAAAAGACGCTTACTCCTTGGAAGGAAAGTTATGACCAACTTAGATAGCATATTCAAAAGCAGAGACATTACTTTGCCAACAAAGGTCCGTCTAGTCAAGGCTATGGTTTTTCTTGTGGTCATGTATGGATGTGAGAGTTGGACTGTGAAGAAGGCTGAGCGTTGAAGAATTGATGCTTTTGAACTGTGGTGTTGGAGAAGACTCTTGAGAGTCCCTTGGACTGCAAGGAGATCCAACCAGTCCATCCTAAAGGAGATCAGTCCTGGGTGTTCATTGGAAGGACTGATGTTAAAGCTGAAACTCCAGTACTTTGCCCACCTCATGCAAAGAGTTGACTCATTGGAAAAGACTCTGATGCTGGGAGGGATTGAGGGCAAGAGGAAAAGGGGACGACAGAGGATGAGATGGCTGGATGGCATCACTGACTCGATAGATATGAGTCTCAGTGAACTCCGGGAGTTGGTGATGGACAGGGAGGCCTGGTGTGCTGCGATTCATGGGGTTGCAAAGAGTCGGACATGACTGAACGACTGATCTGATCTTATCTGATTGGTTTTGCCATACATCAACATGAATCCACCACAGGTATACACGTGTTCCCCATCCCGAACTCTCCTCCCTCCTCCCTCCCCGTACCATCCCTCTGGGTCATCCCAGTGCACCAGCCCCAAGCATCCAGTATCATGCATCGAACCTAGACTGGTGATTCATTTCATATATGATATTATACATGTTTCAGTGCCATTATCCCAAATCATCCCACCCTCTCTCTCTCCCACAGAGTCCAAAAGACTGTTCTATACATTTGTGTCTCTTTTGCTGTCTCGCTTACAGGGTTATCATTACCATCTTTCTAAGTTCCATATATATGCGTTAGTATACTGTATTGGTGTTTTTCTTTCTGGTTTACTTCACTCTGTATAATAGGCTCCAGTTTCATCCACCTCATTAGAACTGATTCAAATTTTTAACGGGCATCATTGCGGATTTCTTATTCAAAACTTGTGACTTGTGCTGAGAATTAAAGGACCTGAGCTTTCATTTTCAGCATAAATACTGTAGATCATTCTCCAGAACCCATGTCATAAGGAAATCTTTGTAATCTTCATTATTGCCACAACAATCAATCAAGTTGCCATTAGGACTCCTATGAAACTTGCTTCAGTTGGTGTTTTATCACAATCAGCATCAGGTTGACTGATTAATTGATACCACTGCATGCCATAAAAGTACCAGAATCCTACTTCCCATTTCTATTATATATGCTTGAATATTTATATTGAATGCAAAAATATATAAAAATTTGACCTTTTAAAAACTACAATTTGGATGTCACTTTACTGTACACTAACACAACATTGTAAATCAATTATTCCCCCATAAAATTTTTTTAAATTAAAATTAAAAAAAAATTAAATCATGGATTTTCCATAACAACAAACCTCCATTTTTCCCATTCTTCAGGTTAAAGAAAAATTCATTTTACCTATCCTTGCTTTAAGATCTGTCCTAATCAGGCTTCATTATGTCTTCAGAAATGCACACCCCCTGGGAAAATAATATGGCAGATAAGAGTCAAAATCTAACCTTGCCTGTAGACTGTGGCTTACTAACATTGGAAGCATTCTATCGCTGACCACATAAAACTGTTTGTTTATATTTCCTACCATGTTTTAGAATGTACCAGAAATTTTTAATACTTTACCAACAGATACACTTCTCTTGAGTGTGTTGAGTTAGTGGGTCTGTGGGAAAGAAAAGCACTGTGACCTAGGTCTTTCATATTTCAGTCACTTTAAAATAATAAATTCAGTGTGACAGAAAGAGGCACTGACAATTTAAAAGTTGACTTTTTAATATAGTTATTGGTTTCAGTTGGTTCATGAAAATGAAACCCTGAAGCTTTGTGTTCATATCTTTTTTTTACCAAGTTGTATTTACTAACATTTGTGTTATTAAGAATGTATTTTTGAGTATGTGACTATTCTACTATTTATCATACAAGTCTTATTAAAGATATGTTTTGAAGTTTATCAATACATTTGAATATATATCTATGCGTATCTTTCATTTAATGTTTTAAAATTCTGGTTATGATACAATAAGTGATTACATAGCTCATTAATGAGTTGCCACTCACAATTTGAATTAAAATAAACTAGTGTGAAGGATAAGACTATATGCATCAGAGTCAGATATATTTGAGTTTAAATCACAGCTGATAAATAATATGTGATACCCAAATTCAGTTTGTGGAAATGCTATTAAGTTGGTTTCTTTGTCCTCTGGACATTTTCCAATATTTTCTTGAGCACTCTCTTAGCTTCATGACAAAAGAGAGGTCCCAATCTCACCTGATACTTTTCTTTAAATATTAACTACTCCGTTTCTTCATTGAGTCCCTCTTCTTTATAATGGAGACATTTCTTGTATTTAGAAAACAAGAACTATGGATTCATTTTCCATTTTGCTCCTTGGCTATCAATGATTTTAGGTCACTAAAATGGACAAATCTAGGGAAAAGTAAAAGTGAAGTCGCTCAGTGGTGTCCAACTCTTTGCGATCCCATGGACTGTAGTCTGCCAGGTTCTGCTGTCCATGGGGATTCTCCAGGCAAGAATACTGGGGTGGGTTGCCATTTCCTTCTCCAGGTGATCTTTCCAACCCAGGGATCAAAACCAGGTCTCCTACATTGCAGGCAGACTCTTTACGCTCTGAGCCACCAGGGAACCCTATGACATCTAGGGAATATAAATGAATATATATGATTTTCCCCTCAAAATTATTCTTCTATTCAATAATTCAAAATCTGCCTTCTTGATAATAATAACACTTGTCCTGAACAATATTGGCATATACATGTGTTTGCTCAAGTCTATTATATCACAGTAAATTTTAAATTGCTATTCAGTTCAGTCACTCAGTCAGGTCCGACTCTTTGTGACCCCATGGACTGCAGCACGCCAGGCCTCCCTGTCCATCACCAACTGCTGGAGTTTACTCAGACTCAGGCCCATTGAGTTGGTGATGCCATCCAACCATCTCATCCTCTGTCATCCCCTTCTCCTCCTGCCTTCAATCTTTCCCAGCATCAGGGTCTTTTCAAATGAGTCAGCTCTTCACATGAGGCAGCCAAACTATTGGAGTTTCAGCTTCAACATAAGTCTTTCCAATGAATATTCAGGACTGATTTCCTTTAGGATGGACTGGTTGGATCTCCTTGCTGTCCAAGGGACTCTCAAGAGTCTTCTCCAACACCACAGTTCAAAAGCATCAACTCTTTGGCGCTCAACTTTCTTTATAGTTCAACTCTCACATCCATACATGACTACTGGAAAAACTAAGGCTTTGACTAGACAGACCTTTGTTGGCAAAGTAATGTCTCTGCTTTTTAATATGCTGTCTAGGTTGTTCATAACTTTTCTTCCAAGGAGTAAGCGTCTTTAAATTGCTATTAAAGTACCTTAATAATAACAAAATTCAGTATGCATATCTTTAGTATATAGTCCATTGAGGAGATATAGTGCATTTTTATTAAGTATTATTTGAGTTAAATCCTCTCTTCTTTTTTTGCTTTGATTAAATTTATATTCGTTTAAGTTACATATTTGTTTCTGTTTTGAATTTAATTTGTTTGTTTTCAAGAATTTGAGATTTAACATTATTTAATGAATAAGCAAAACTTTTAAAATGATCCAAAAGCAAAAATTACATAAAAAGATACATTCAAAGAAACTTAATGTCTTCCCATTCTTAACACCACTTTCCCTCCCACTGTCCATATGTAACCTAGTCTTTTGTCATTGTTGTTTGCCCTTTCCTTTTTGGAAAAATAAATATGTGTCCAGCACATAGTTGTCAATCAGTTAATAACAATGGATATTTGTTAAATGAATGAAAAAAAATACAATCATTATTAAAAATCCACCTATATCTTTCTACTTCCATCTGAAAGTTTACTCCTCAGAAAACATAGTCCTCATTATTTTAAACTTGTTAACATCTTATTCTATCTCGCACAAATAACTGTGCCCTCCCAAGGTAAACACATCATTGTCAAGCGAGACTCTCCTGCTCTCACAGTTATTATCAATTAGTATTAGTATTAGTGTTTCTGAAGAATACATGCTCAGTTACTCAGTCGTGTCTTACTCTTTGCGACCCCAGTCTCCTCTGTCCATGGAATTCTCCAAGGAAGAATACTGGAGTGGGTAGCCATTCCCTTCTCCAGAAGATCTTCCCAACTCAGGGATCGAATCCACATCTCCTGTGTCTCCTGCATTGGCAGAAAGATTCTTTACCACTGAACCATCTGAGAAGCCATTGCTAAAGAAGCAGTGGTCAAATGGGATTGTGGGGGAGATGAGTTTGAAGAAAGTTTAGGTTATGCAGATATGACTGATTGAGCTAAATCATGTAAATTTTATTTTAATGGGAAAAGGAACCAGCAAAGGTTTTAAGTCAGGAAGTAAACTAAAGTAAATGTTTATATATTGCAAGTCCATACTGTACTTTGGTTCTTTGCAGGTAGGAAGAGTAGAGGGAAAATAGTCAATGGATATCCATGGAGAAAAATAACATTTGGCTCTGAGGTGAGAAAAGACTCAAAGAAAAGATGCAAAAAAAGCAAAAAGAAAGAATAAGTTCCAATTCTGGACTGGAGGCAGTAATTTTTCTTCTTTGAATAAAATATTTACTTAAATGGTTCATTTTTTAGAGTAAACACACACACACACAGAGTCAATTCTCATTATTCATGAAAACCATGGTCAATAAGGTCACCATGAAACCTGAATAAGCAAATACTGAATCATATTTTCTGGGGACCAACAGCAAAAATATTTCCCTCACACAAGTGGAAGAGCAAAACCAGGACAGAGATATTTCAAAACCAGAGAGATAATCCATTTCATTCTTCAGGGACTCTGACTTTTAAAAAAACAACAAACAAAAATATACAAGAACTTTTCAATTTTGATCAAGTCAAATTTAACATTTTTCTTCTTTTGGATTATATTTTTGGTGCTATATCTGAGAAATCACTACATAATCCAAAGTCACAATGATTTTTAAACTTCCCTTTTTTTCTTTCAAGCCTTTACAGTCGTGAGTTTTCTATTTAGGTTTATGATCAATTTACATTATTTTTTGTATCTAGTATGAGAAATAAAGCACAATAGAATTACACTTAGAAATTAATAATAGAATAATGTTCAGAAAATGAAAAAGAGATTCAATAAAATTAAAATGCAACATGAAATTTGAGGACGCAGCTGAAACAGTACTTGAAAGATTTTTTTTTTTCCTCACCTAGTATAATGCTATGTGCTATTCTTAAGCACAGAACATTGGAATACTTTTTAAAACTGGATAATGTGTAAACATGCTTAGAGTTATCTTCCATACTATTCAGCCTAGAATAATATTTGAAAGATTATGGAAAAAGCAAATAGTTCACTTACTAGCAGAAATATTATTTTGGAGCTCTTTTTCTGTCTTTACAATGACTACTTAAAAATTCTGTAAGAGATATTACATTTTTCCTCTAAGCATTCATCTTCCCCAGAGACTTTTCTTTCCATGTGTGTGTGTGTTCATTGCTCAGTTGTGTCAGACTCTTTGCAACCCCATGGACTATAGCCTGCCAGTCTCCTCTGTCCATGAAATTCTCCAAGCAAGAATACTGGACCAGGTAGCCATTCCCTTCTCCAGAGGATCTTTCCAACCCAGGGATTGAACCCAGGTCTCCTGAATTGCAGGAAGATTCTTTACCATCTAAGCCACCTTCTAAATCAGGATGCACCATCAATTATCTACCCTGTTACTTAAACTAGAATCATTAGGATTATTCTTTAATCTTTCTCTCCCTCACCCTTATTTGCTGTCCTCATTCCATGTAATCAATTATCATATTCTATCTTTTCTAGCTTGTACATATTTCTTGATTCAATTCATCTCTCCATCTTCTTTCCACCCCTCTACGTCAAACCAGAATGATCTTTTGTTATAATACAGCAAATATCTCTGAGCTGGTCCCATTGAATCTATGTCTTATTCCATTTAATTAATTCTCTAATAGCTAGATTAATTTTTCTATGTTGGAAATTAGATCATTCTAGCTAAGGAAATGGCAACCCACTTCAGTGTTCTTGCCTGGAGAATCCCAGGGACGAGGGACCCTGGTGGGCTGCTGTCTATGGGGTTGCACAGAGTCAGACACGACTGAAGTGACTTAGCAGTAGCAGCTATAACTTTGCTTAAAATAGTTTGTGGATTTCAACTATTCCTCAAATAAAATTGAAAAGGCTTCACAGAACTAGAACAAAAAAAAATTTTTTTTTTAATTTGTATGGGGACACAAACGACCCTGAATAACCAAATCAATCTTGAGAAAGATAAACAGAACTGGAAGAATCAGGCTCCCTGACTTCAGGCTACATTACAAAGATATAGTCATCAAAACAGTATGATACTCTCACAGAAATAGAAATATAGATTAGTGGAACAGGATAGAAAGCTCAGAAATAAACCCATGCTCCTATGGTCAATAAATCTATGACAAAGGAGGCAAGACTACAAAAGGTTGGAAAGACAATCTCTTCAACAAATGGTGCTGGGAAAAGTGGACAGCTATAATTAAAAAAAAAATGAAATAAGATCATTCTTTAATGCTGTATACAAAAAAAAAGCTCAAAATGGATTGAAGACCAAATGTGAGACTGGACACTATAAAATTCACAGAGGAAAACATAGGCGGAACACTCTCTCACACAAGTTGCAGAGATGTCTTTCCCAACCTTTTTCCAGAATTATGGAAATAAAAACAAAAGTAAACAAATAGGGCCTACTTAAACTCAAAAGCTCTTGCTCAGCAAAAGGAAAAATTAAAAAATGGAAAGAGAACCCACAAATGAAGAGAAAACAATTGCAATGACGTGACCGACAAGGGATTCGCTGCCAAAATTTACAAACAGCTCATGAGGTTTAATATCATCAAAACAAACAACTCAATCAAAAAATGGGCAGAAGACCTAAACTGACATTTCTTTCTTCAGAGAAGACATAGAGATGGCTAAGAGGCACATAAAAAGATGTTCAACATCGCTAATTATTAGAGAAATGCAAGTCAAAGCTGCAATGAGATATCACCTTACACCAGACGAAATAGCTATCATCAAAAAATCTGCAAACAATAAATACTGGAGAGGGTGTGGGCAGAAGGGAACTGAGAGGGTAACAGGCAGGAAGGCCAGGGGTCTCCAAACGGAGGAAATAGCCTGCAAGTGTCAGACATTTTTCTGTCTCTTAAGCGGCAGTAGGAAACAAACTAGCGATATTTCTTCCTTCTCTATACAAAGTTAAAAGGAGGTTTCTCTTAAAATACTGTGTTGCCATAATGACACCTGGTTTCACCTGAAGTTAACTATTCTCAAACTTAGAGATAACCAATGCCTTTTTCTTATGGAAATGTTTATACTTAAGCATAAGTACATGCTAATGTACTATGCATTTACCCCAAACTCTGTCTTCAAGTCGGTTCGCCTCTTGGCTCAGAACCTACTTGACAAACCAGTATGTTATACTCAGACTGCTGCTAAGTCACTTCAGTCGTGACTGACTCTGTGCGACCCCAGAGACGGCAGCCCACCAGGCTCCCCTGTCCCTGGGATTCTCCAGGCAAGAACACTGGAGTGGGTTGCCGTTTCCTTCTCCAATGCGTGAAAGTGAAGTTGCTCAGTCGTGTCTGACCCTCAGCGACCCCATGGACTGCAGCCTACCAGGATCCTCCATCCATGGGATTTTCCAGGCAAGAGTACTGGAGTGGGGTGCCATTGCCTTCTCCGTATACTCAGACATTGTTCCCCTAGTCTATGTAAATGAAACTATTTGTATGGTGATCTGCCCTTCCTCAAAATTCAAATTAATCATTTTATGGCCCAGGATGAACCATTTGGTGCCAAGATTATCCTAAAATGTATCTTATGGGTGAGGGGCCTGGTGCCATTCTGAGTTTTAAGACATGCCTTTCTTTCATTAACAGACTGCTAGTGACTATATAACATCCAGCTGAAGACTAGCAGGGGGTACTCTTTCTGTCCCCTTCTGATGCCTATGTCAGAAGCTTTCTCTATCTCTTTTATACTTTAATAAAACTTACACAAAAGCTCTGAGCGATCAAGCCTCGTCTCTGGCCCCGGGTTGAATTCTTCTCCTCCGGGGGCCAAGAATCCTGGCGTCTTTGCGTGATTCAACAACAACCTTTCAGAACCTTCCTACAGTGTTCGTGGGAATGTACATATTCCAGCCGCTATGGAGAGCAATATGAAGTTTCCTTAACAACCTAAAACTAGAGCTCCCATATGACCCTGCACTCACACCCCTGGGTGTATATATGGAGAAAGACATGGTTTAAAAGGATATACCTAGTCCACTGTTCACTGCAGCACTGTTTATAATAGCCAGGACAAGGAAGCAACCTTAATGTCCATTGACAGAGGAGTAGATAAAGAAGATGTGGCACATATATACAATTGAATATTATTCAGCCATTAAAAGAATGAAATAATGGCATTTGTAACAACATGGATGAACCTAGAGATTATATGCATAATCTAAAAAAAAAAATGATACAAATGAACTTATTTAAAAAGCAGAAACAGACTGAAAGATAGAGAATGAACTTATGGTTTCCAGTGGGGAGGGATGAGGAGAATGGATAGTTAGGGAGTTAGGGATGACATGTTCACAGTGCTATATTTAAAATGGGTAACCAGCTAGGTCCTACTATTGTACAGGGAACTCTGCTCAGTGTTATATGGCAACCTGGATGGGAGGTGAGTAAGTTAAAAATAGATAAATAAATAAAGCACTAACAAAAAGAAAAATGAGCCTCATATCAGTGATGTCAGATTCTGCTTTAAGAAACTAGGAAATCAAAATCAAACTAAAATATAGTAAGCAGGAAAAAAAAGGAAATAGTCATGATCATAGTGAAATCCAATAATATAAAAAGCAGGAAGACAATAAAGAAAATAGCACAAAAGGTATGTTTTTGTTCCTGTTTTTACCTTCAATATTAATAAAATTGATAGATCTCTAGTTAAATTGATCAGGGAAGAAGAGAGATGATACAATTTAATTCCATTATATTCATACAGATTCTTTATGTTTCACTGCTTTTAAAGCACTGTCAACTTTTGACAAGAATAATGTTTAAAGAATTATTTTATGGCACCAGCTAAGTATCTATAATTGCACTGAGGAGTGAATCAACATGGGATAATTATCTGTGATAATAAAGGAACACATACGGGTTTCACACTAAATATAATGCCAGGCAAAACCACGAGCCCAAGTTAGAAAAGTAATAAACACGTCAGATTTTTTTTCATTGGCTAACCCAGGTAGCTCAGATGTAAAGAATATGCCTACAATGCAGGAAACCTGGGTTTGATTCCTGGGTCAGGAAGATCCCCTGGAGAAGGGAATGGCAACTGACTCCAGTGTTCTTACCTGGAGAAGTCCATGGACAGAGAAGCCTGGCACAGGCTACAGTCCATGTGGTCGCAAAGAGTGGAACAAGACTGAGCAACTAACACTTCACTTCTAATCATCTTGAAAGTGAAAAAGTGAAAGTGAAGTCGCTCAGTCATGTCCGACTCTTTGCGACCCCATGGACTATAGCCCACCAGGCTTCTCCGTCCGTGGGATTCTCCAGGCAAGAATACTGGAGTGTGTTGCCATTTCCTTCTCCATCTTGAGAGCAGCAGTCAGTAGACCAAGTGAAGTCAGAATTTGAACTTTAGGCAGGAAAAGGAAAATGATAATGAGCTATGGAACAATGAAAAAGACTATTCTAGTTAATGGAAGAGAGGTTTAAAGTGGGTGATGATTTGAAAATTTATTCTTAGATCTTACTTAATATCTGAAAATGTCTTTGATCTAAAAATCAGAGGAGTATTTGTCTGTGACAGAGAAATAAGATCTGACTGAGGGTTTTCTAAGATCTGACTGAAGTGAAGTGAAAGTCGCTCAGTCATGTCCGACTTGTGGTGACCCAAGGACGAAAGAGCAGATAAAACCAAGGAGGGTCTTGGAATGCAGGAACAGAAAAACCAGGCCCTTATCGTCCTTCCCTCCCCCATGTTGTAACTATTAATGGAACAGTATAAACTGTCTCCCCTCTGACCCCGTAGGGAGAAGGTATTTGCCCTAATCTTCCCCCATCCAGTATACAGTCCTCATCCAATCAGCAAATGACCCACACGACCCCCATCCCACCCCTTGTACCTGGATATAAAAGTGAACTAAGGACCCCTGTTCATCATTGGTTCTCCCTTGAGCTGGCCTGCAGTTCTAACAGCATCTCCCACTCTAATAAACTTTATTTCCCTCTCATTCTGTCTCATGTCTGGAAATTCTTTTCCAACCCCTGCCCAGACCATGCACGACACGACTCTCTGCAACTCCATGGACTATACAGTCCATGGAATTCTCAAGACCAGAATGCTGGAGTGGGTAGCCCTTTCCCTTCTCCAGGGGATCTTCCCAACCCAGGGATCAAACTCAGGTCTCCCGCATTGCAGGCGGATTCTTTACCAGCTGAGCCACAAGGGAAGCCCAGATATGGCTGAGGAAAAAAATAAATTAAGCTTTTCTGATTATTCAACATAAAGTTCAACCTGTTTAATAAGCTGGTTTTACAAGCAATATTGCCAAGGACTAAATCTGCAGGAGAAATAATTGACACAGGGAAGCAGCCTTTTTTTTTTTTTTTTTTTGAGTAAAATTGCTTTACTCTTGAGAGGGTAACATCCAGGAAGGCCAGGGGTTCTCCAAACAGAGGAAATAGGCTGCAAGTATCAGACATTGTTAATCTCTCTCTTAAGCAGCAGGAGGAAACAAACAAGTGTTAGATTTTTTTCCCCTTTTCTATAAAAATTTTAAAAGGGGTTTCTCTTAAAATTCTGTGTTGCCATGATGACACCTGACTCCACCTGAACTTCACTTTTCTCAAACCATGAGCTAACCAATGTGTTTTTCTTATAGAAATGTTTGTCTTAAGCTATGTTAATGAACATGCATTTACCCTAGACTCTGTCTTCAAGTCGGTTCTGCCTAAGGCTCAGAACTGACTTGACAGACCTGTTTTACTCATAAATTGTTCTCCTAATCTAGGTTAGAAAAAAAGAAAGAAAGTGAAGTCGCTCAGTCATGGCCGACTCTTTGCGACCCCATGGACTGTAGCCTACCAAGCTTCTCTGTCCATGGGATTTTCCAGGCAAGAGTACCGAAGTAGGGTGCCTTTTCCTTCTCCAAGGTATCTTCCCAACCCAGGGATCAAACCCAGGTCTCCTGCATTACAGGCAGACACTTTACCCTCTGAGTCACCAGGGAAGCCTAATCTATGTTAATAAAACTATATATTTATGGGGAACTTGCCTTTCTTCAAGATTCATGTCAATTGTTTTATGTCCTGGGATGACTCACCTGGTGCCAATGTTATCTCAAAATGCATGTTGTGGGTGAGGGGCCTGGTGCCACTCTGAATTTTGAGACACCTCCTTTCTATAATTAGCAGACTGCTAGTAGCTGTATAACATCTGACTAAAGACTAACAGGGCGGGCACTCTTTCTGCCCCCCTCTGATGTCTTGTCAGAAGCTTTCTCTATCTCTTTTATACTTTAATGAAATTTTATTACACAAAAGCTTTGAGCAATCAAGCCTCGTCTCTGGTTCTAGGTTGAATTCTTCTCCTCCGAGGCCCAGAATTCCAGTGTCTTTTGTGGTTTAGCAGCAATGTCTCACAATGTTGTGTTAGCTTCTGCAGTATAGTGAAGTGAATCCGAAACGTGTATACCTATATCCCTCCCTATTGGTTCTCCTTCACACCCATCCCCCATCCCACCTATGTAGGTCTTCACAGAGTGCCTAGCTGAGTTTCCTGTAAATGAGGCTGAAGTATCACCTTTCACAGACAAGAATCTAATATTATTACACCAGAAAGGACAACATTTCCTTTAGATTCAGAATGTGACAAAGCATGTGTTGTTTACTTTCAGAAACTGGTTTATCCACTTGTCTAAGAGATAGCATCTTTTTTTTCTCTTCCTAGTGGCCATTATATTACATTCTTATTCAGCACGTTCAAGGTCAGGAGGGGTGGCTGTGAAGAGATAACTCTCGTCCAAGGTAAGGAGCAGCGGCTGCGCTGCTGGAACATCTGTGAAGAGATACCCCACGTCCAAGGTAAGAGAAGCCCAAGAAAGATGGTAGGTGTTGCGAGAGACATCAGAGGGCAGACACACAAACCATAATCGCAAAAAACTAGTCAATCTAATAACATGGACCACAGCTTTGTCTAATTCAATGAAACTAAGCCATGCCACGTGGGCCACCCAAGACGGGCGGGTCATGGTGGAGAGGTCTGACAGAATGTGGTCCACTGGAGAAGGGAATGACAAATCACTTCAGTATTCTTGCCTCGAGAACCCCATGAACAGTATGAAAAGGCAAAATGATTACGATACTGAAAGAGGAACTCCCCAGGTCGGTAGGTGCCCAATATGCTACTGGAGATCAGTGGAGAAATAACTCCAGAAAGAACAAAGGGATGGAGCCAAAGCAAAAATACCCAGTTGTGGATGTGACTGGTAATATAAGCAAGGTCTAATGCTGTAAAGAGCAATATTGCATAGGAACCTGGAATGTTAGGTCCATGAATCAAGGCAAATTGGACGTAGTCAAACAGGAGATGGCAAGAGTGAACGCCAACATTCTAGGAATCAGCAAACTAAAATGGACTGGAATGGGTGGAATGGGTGAATTTATCTCAGATGACCATTATATCTACTACTGGGGGCAGGAATCCCTTAGAAGAAGTGGAGTAGCCATCATGGTCAACAAAAGAGTCTGAAATGCAGTACTTGGATGCAATCTCAAAAACGACAGAATGATCTCTGATCGGTTCCAAGACAAGCCATTCAATATCACAGTAATCCAAGTATATGCCCCAACCAGTAATGCTGAAGAAGCTGAAGTTGAACGGTTCTATCAAGACCTACAAGACCTTTTAGAACTAACACCCAAAAAAGATGTTCTTTTCATTATAGGGGACTGGAATGCAAAAGTGGGAAGTCAAGAAACACCTGGAGTAACAGGCAAATTTGGCCTTGGAATACGGAATGAAGCAGGGCAAAGATTAAATGAGTTTTGCCAAGAGAACGCACTGGTCATAGCAAACACCCTCTTCCAACAACACAAGAGAAGACTCTACACATGGACATCACCAGATGGTCAACACCGAAATCAGATTGATTATATTCTTTGCAGCCAAAGATGGAGAAGCTCTATACAGTCAGCAAAAACAAGACCAGGAGCTGACTGTGGCTCAGATCATGAACTTCTTGTTGCCAAATTCAGACTTAAATTGAAGAAAGTAGGGAAAACCAATAGGCCATTCAGGTATGACCTAAATCAAATCCCTTATGATTATACAGTGGAAGTGTGAAATAGATGTAAGGGACTAGATCTGAAAGATAGAGTGCCTGATGAACTATGGATGGAGGTTCATGACATTGTACAGGAGACAGGGATCAAGACCATCCCCATGGGAAAGAAATGCAAAAAAGCAAAATGGCTGTCTGGGGAGGCCTTACAAATAGCTGTGAAAAGAAGAGAAGTGAAAAGCAAAGGAGAAAAGGAAAGATACAGGCATCTGAATGCAGAGTTCCAAAGAATAGCAAGGAGACATAAGAAAGGCTTCCTCAGCAATCAATGCAAAGAATTAGAGGAAAACAACAGAATGGGAAAGACTAGAGATCTCTTCAAGAAAATTAGAGATACCAAGGGAACATTTCATGGAAAGATGGGCTCAATAAAGGACAGAAATGGTATGGACCTAACAGAAACAGAAGATATGTAGAAGGGTGGCAAGAATACACAGAAGAACTGTACAAAAAAGGTAATCACGATGGTGTGATCACTCACCTAGACCCAGACATCCTGGAATGTGAAGTCAAATGGGCCTTAGAAAGCATCACTACGAACAAAGCCAGTGGAGGTGATGGAATTCCAGTGGAGCTATTGCAAATCCTGGAAGATGATGCTGTGAAAGTGCTGCACTCAATATGCCAGCAAATTTGGAAAACTCAGCAGTGGCCACAGGACTGGAAAAGGTCAGTTTTCATTCCAGTCCCAAAGAAAGGCAATGCCAAAGAATGCTCAAACTACCACACAATTGCACTCATCTCACACGCTACTAAAGTAATGCTCAAAATTCTCCAAGCCAGGCTTCAGTAATACGTGAACTGTGAACTTCCAGATGTTCAAGCTGGTTTTAGAAAAGGCAGAGGAACCAGAGATCAAATGGCCAACATCTGCTGGATCATCGAAAAAGCAAGAGAGTTCCAGAAAACATCTATTTCTGCTTTATTGACTATGCCAAAGCCTTTGACTCTGTAGATCACAATAAACTGTGGAAAATCCTGAAAGAGATGGGAATACCAGACCTCCTGACCTGCCTCTTGAGAAACCTATATGCAGATCAGGAAGCAACAGTTAGCACTGGACATGGAACAACAGACTGATTCGAAATAGGAAAAGGAGTACGTCAAGGCTGTATATTGTCACCCTGCTTGTTTAACTTATATACAGAGTACATCATGAGAAACGCTGGGCTGCAAGAAGCACAAGCTGGAATCAAGATTGCTGAGAGAAATATGAATAACCTCAGATATGCAGATGACACCACCCTTATGGCAGAAAGTGAAGAGGAAGTAAAAAGCCTCTTGATGAAAGTGAAAGAGGAGAGTGAAGAAGCTGGCTTAAAGCTCAACATTCAGAAAACGAAGATCATGGCATCTGGTCCCATCACTTTATGGGAAGTAGATGGGGAAACAGTGGAAACAGTGTCAGACTTTATTTTTTGGGGGGCTCCAAAATCACTGCAGATGGTGATTGCAGCCACGAAATTAAAAGACGCTTACTCCTTGGAAGGAACGTTATGACCAACCTAGATAGCTATTCAAAAGCAGAGACATTACTTTGCCAACAAAGGTCTGTCCAGTCAAGGCTATTGTTTTTCCAATGGCATCCCACTCCAGTACTCTTGCCTGGAAAATTCCATGGATGGAAGAGCCTGGTGGGCTGTAGTCCATGGGGTCGCTAAGAGTCAGACACAACTGAGCGACTTCCCTTTCACTTTTCACTTTCATGAATTGGAGAAGGAAATGGCAACCCACTCCAGTGTTCTTGCCTGGAGAATCCCAGGGACGGGGGAGCCTGGTGGGCTTCCGTCTATGGGGTCGCACAGAGTCAGACACGACTGAAGCGACTTAGCAGCAGCTGCAGCAGTCAAGGCTGATTTTTCCAATGGTCATATATGGATGTGAAAGTTGGACTGTGAAGAAGGCTGAGCACCGAAGAATTGATGCTTTGAACTGTGGTGTTGGAGAAGACTCTTGAGAGTCCCTTGGACTGCAAGGAGATCCAACCAGTCCATCCTAAAGGAGATCAGTCCTGGGTGTTCATTGGAAGGACTGATGTTAAAGCTGAAACTCCAGTACTTTGGCCACCTCATGCGAAGTGTTGGCTCATTGGAAAAGACTCTGATGCTGGGAGGGATTGGGGGCAGGGGGAGAAGGGGAAGACAGAGGATGAGATGGCTGGATGGCATCACCGACTTGATGTACATGAGTTTGGGTGAACTCCAGGAGTTGGTGATGGACAGGGAGGCCTGGCATGCTGCAATTCAGGGGGTCACAAAGAGTCGGACACGACTGAGTGACTAAACTGAATGATATGTGGAATCTAGAAAAATGGTACTGTTGCAAGAAGGGGAGGGGAGGAAGGGGGACCACTTCCAGGGCACGAAACTGGGCTCTTGTCTAACACTCAGAAATGAATTGTCCGAGGAGACACATGAACTGACAAAGCAAGAGATTTTATTGGGAAATGCCACCTGGGTGGAGAGCAGTAGGGTAAGGGAACCTGGGAGAACTGCTCTGCCACATGGCTTGCAGTCCCAGGTTTTATGTAAAGTGATTAGTTTCCAGGTTGCCCTTAGCCAATCATTCTGACTCATAGTCCTTCCTGGTGGTGCATGCCTTGTTCAGCCAAGATGGATGCCAGACAGAAGGATTCTGGGAGGTGGTCGGACATGTAGTGTCTCCTTTTGACCTTTCCCGAACTCTTCCGGTTGGTGGTGGCTTATTAGTTCCGTGTTCCTTAGCAGGACCTCCTGTCATAAAAGAACTCATACAAATGGTTAGTATGGTGCCTGGCCAGGGTGGGCTGTTTCAATCAGTGTGCTTCCCCTAACAACACAGATGAACTTATTGCAAAGCAGAAATAGAAACACAGATGTAAAGAACAAACTTATGGACCCCTAAGGTGGAAGGGAGAGATGGACAAATTGGGAGATTGGGACTGACATATATACCCTCCAAGGTAACTAATGAGAACCTACTGTATAGTACAGGGAACTCTACTCATTGCTATGTGGTCACCTAAATAGGATGGAAATGTAAAAAAGAGGGGATACATGCATATGTATAACGAATTCACTTTGATGTACAACAGAAACTAACACAAATTGTAAGCAACTCTACACCAATAATATTTTTTAAGGAATAAAAATAAATGTTGAGTAAAGAAACAAAAAAATTATAAATTGAAGGAATGCTATTTGTAATTGCCTCCCAAGAGCTCCTGAAAATATTCTCTACAAATGAGATGAATACATAAAGCCTGTTAAAATGTATTATTTCATTTAAGTATTTTTTTTTCCTTCTGCTACTAATAGTATTTTTAGAAAAAATACCACTTTGTTTCTTTTCCTCTGGAATTTCAAACATGTTCTTTAGGAAACTCATTGAACTGTTAAGCCTTTAACTATCACCTGTTCTACTGTTCTCTTGAAGGAGGAAACACAGAACAGGCTCCATCTTGAGAGCAGGACTCGATCTTGGGCCGGACTGTGGACTTTAAGCTATATGCCCAGTATCTATGGAAACGACATACCAATTGGAAAACCAGACCCCCCTGGATGGAAGAGACCCAAGACTCATACCTAGACTCTCCGTCACCTAAAAGAATACCCTAATTATCTGTGTAACTGAATAGAATCATAAATTCTATTATGCTTATTGGGGTGTGACCACAGGCCTATTGATAATTGTCCATTGTTAACTACCTAGGCTTAAGGCATTTGAATCCTAAGTTAACTTTGATTGTATCTTTCTTTTCCTTTGTTCAGACTAGTTTCAGGGAATTTGGGGAGGTAGGTTTGGGCACCTCCCAAAGTGGTGGGAGATTAAATAAGATTTTCACAAAAACTGGTCAGGGTCCAAGACTCTGCCTTGGGCCCACCAGTGTAATAAACTGCACTTCACTATCTGCATTGTCCTTCTGAGTGAGTTTGCTTCCCAGAACGCATGGCTACAACATTTGGTGCATTGGCCAGGAAACTCCTCACTTTGAGGAGACAAGTCTCATTTGGGACTACTCCAAGGCCTTGCAGCTCAAATCTTCTAGAGAGGGGAGGCGCCTTGCCCTTCTGGAAGGATTCTGCTTCTCAACGCCTGGACCTTTTCACGTTAGCAGGTAGTGGATGGCAGCAGGGGAACTGAGCATTCAGGTGAGGAGGAACCCATCCATCAGGGTGGGAGAGGGGGCCTGATCACCTCCCTGGGAGGGACTACAAGGGGCACGGACACACAGAAGACTGGAATAGGCAGGTGGTGGCAACTGCTTGGTACACAGGTTGACGAGCACGTTAGGTCTTAGGAAGGAAATTTATGAATGTCATTTAGGAGGTGGTGTCCACACCATATTGGGGAAAATTATTACCAAGCAATCACCAAGGGACTGTTAGAAGAAGGAACTTGATCTTTGTGTGCTTATATTCTGCTCTCCCTGAGGAGGTGTCCCATCTGCTGTGAAATTCTTGACCCCCTTGGAATTGTCAGGCTAGAAGGAGGGGGATACATAAGTGAGTACGAATTGGCTTTTCCTGAGATGGCCTAGGACATGGGATATTTAACCCATCTGTATTTTCATCTGCACCCAATCAAGCCCACCAAGCCAGAATGGACTTTAAAAGTTAAAGGAGAAACAGTCTTGGACCACATGGTGTTCTGGTTAGGCCATGCCAACTGCCAGGTGAAGACACGCCGATCCCCCTTCTACCCCTGGGATCTGGCTGGTAAGGCTCTTCTCACCCCAATTAGGAAGGAGGCAGAATGGCAATTTAAGTGTTTCATTGAGTGGAAATATCAGAAGTACATAGGGTACCGAGAACTTCATAGACAGAACAAAAAGGAAAAGTAGAAGATGGTCTGAGAAGGTAAGCAAGATGGGAGGAAAAGAATCTAAGGCAACTGTCTTGGAGTGCATGATTAAAAATTTAAAGAAGGGATTTGGAGGAGACTATGGTTGAAGATGACACCTAACCACCTCCACATACTCTGTGAGGTCGAATGGCCCCCTATGGGAGTAGGATGGTCACCAGAGGACACCATAGACTTAAAAATAGTGGAAGCTGTCTAAACAGTAGTCACAGGAGAGCTGAACATCCAGATCTATATCCACATATTGACTCATGGCTAGGGTTAACTCAAGACCCTCCTACTTGGACAAGGTTCTGTATCCAGAAAGGAAAGGGGAAAATATTAATGGCACAAAAATTGACTGATGATAAAAAAGGAAATTCTACAGGATTTGGACCGGGATGACCTGACCCCCATACTGCATAATGACACACCTGCCTCGCAGTGCTCCATCAGGATCGGAGGCCACCTTAATGCCTGATCCAGGGCCATGTGAAGTTCCTATAGCAGCCGCTGCCCCTCTGCCAGCTCTCCCAGAGATCATAGAGTCACAGTTTCTGCAGGCTCCAATCTCAGCGATGGAGACCTCTGGTCAACATCCCCAGGATTCCACCTCAGCTGGATCTCCTAGATTGTATCCACCTCTCCCGGTGAGTACTGATGGGAAGAGGGAAGAAAACACAGGAATTAGAGGCTGCTCTCTGCCAAGGAACAGGTGGAAAGAACTCCACTACAGATGCCCCTCAGAGAGCTACAACAGCCTCCAGTTCAGGACGCATGGGGCACTACCATCAGCTCCCTGTAGCCTATTATTACCAGACAGCTTCCTCTACAGATATAGTAAACTGGCAGAGACACACTCCACCATATTCGGGGGAGGCACAAGCCATGATTAGGCCAATGGAGACTATTTTTTGAAACCACCGCCCTACATGGGATGACATAATTCAACTACTAGCCTCCCTTTTCAACACTGAGGAAAGACACAGGATCCTAACTGAGACCAGAAAATGGTTATGAGAAATGGCACCGGAGGGTACTGCAAACCCACAGCGGTGGGCAGAACTAGCCACCCCCGATGAGAGGCCCAGTTGGGACTGTAATACAGAGGAAGGGAGGGGCCACCTGGAGAGATATCGGGCAGCCATTTTACAAGGTCTCAAGAGCAGGGCCCAAGAACCTATGACTATGGCAAAACCCTCTGAAGTGATTCAAAGGGAAATCGAATCACCCTCCGAGTTCTACGGAAGACTGTGTGAGGCCTATAGACTTTATACACCAATAGATCCAGAGGCTGCTGGGTCTCAGATGGTGATAAATGCAGCCTTTGTGTCTCAAGCCTACCCCGAAAATGTCAGATGGGGGGGACACCAAGTGACTCATGAATTTTTATACATCCCTGAATGCCCAGTATCTTTATTGGGAAGAGACTTTCTGTGTAAATTGGGGGCACAAGTCACCTTTCCCCCCACGAGAGACACACTCTTCGAGTGGGCTCAATCACCTATTTACTCTTCCTCTCGGTAACCCCTCAAGATGAATGGAGGTTGCACGATCTCCCAGAAGGGAAACCGGATGGGCTAAACAGTTGAGAGAGAGAGAGTTAACTCAACAATTCGCTGAGGTCTGGGCCGAAGACACCCCCACCCCCACCCCCAGGCTTGCAAAACAAGTCCCGATGGTAATAGAACTCAAACCCGGTACAATTATGTCAGCACGGGCCTTGGGCCTGCCAGACCTTGCTAAGCTGTTTACTCTTTAGGCGGCTGAAAAGGACAGGGTGGCTAGGAGAGTGTTGTCCCAGACTATGGGGACACTGGACAGACCCATGGCTTATCTCTCGAAACCACTGGACAATGTTGCCACTGGGTGGCCAGGATGCAGCAATGGGCTTGCTGCAGTTGCCTTACTGGTCCAGGAGGCAACCAAGCTGACTTTGGGCCAAGATTTGATCATAAAAGTCCTTCATGAGGTCATAATTCTCCTGCGAGGGGACCCTGATAAATGGCTGTCAACATCCTGGATTACTCAATACCAGGGACTCTTATGTGAGAACCCCCATGTTACTATTGAGCCTCGCCAGGCCCTGAATCCGGCCACACTCCTTCCTGTGGGAGAAGCTGGACCCTCACATGATTGCATGGAAATCCTAGAAGTTTATGCCAGCAGACCTGACTTGAGAGACCAGCCAGTCCCAGACCCAGATTTGGTCCTGACACCAGCCTGGTGAAATAAAGACAACGATTGTTGGGATATGCAGTAGTCATGGAAGAAACCATCATTGAGGCTAGCTCTCTGCCATCACACTGGTCTGTCAAACTATATGCTCTAATCTAGGCCCTCCAGCTGTCAAAAGGTAAGAAGACAAACATTTACACAGAATCCAGGTATGCTTTTGCTACTTTACATGTACATGGGGCTTTATATAAAGAGAGAGATCTTCTGATAGCCAATGGAAAGGATATTAAAAACAAAGAAGAAATCTTGACTCAGATGCTGTATGGGAATCTGAAAAGGTAGCATTGATGCACTGTTGGGGTCACCAAAAGGAAGATACCCCACAAACACAGGGAAACCAACTAACAGATAAAGCCACAAAACATGCAGCTGATAAATTTGGGTCTGCTGGTGGGGGATCTATCAGAACATTTGTACTCTCAAAAATGCCTGAGTTAACTTTGACTCTCCCACAGTACACCCCGGCCCAAGACCAGCTGGCTGAAGCAGAAAGGGCCACCAAAAATGAAAAAGGTCAATGCTGCCTGTGGACATAAACAAACCTCCAGGAATACAGTTAAAAGGCACTCTAAGTGGACTTTAAACCCTGCCGACACTCATGGTTTGTACCTTCTCAGGATGGGTTGAGTCTTTCCCCACCTGAACTGAAAAAGCAAATGAAGTGGCTTGCTGTCTGCTTCGAGAAATAATCCCCAGATTCGGGTTCCCAACCAGCATAGGATCAGACAATGGCCCTGCCTTTGTGCTGCTGCTACTGCTAAGTCATTTCAGTCGTGTCCAACTCTGTGCAACCCCATAGACAGCAGCCCACCAGGCTCCCCCATCCCTGGGATTCTCCAGGCAAGAACACTGGAGTGGGTTGCCATTTCCTTCTCCAATGCATGAAAGTGAAAAGTGAAAGTGAAGCCGCTCAGTCGTGTCCAACTCTTAGCTACCCCATGGACTGCAGCCTACCAGGTTCCTCCGTCCATGGGATTTTCCAGACAAGAGTACTGGAGTGGGGTGCCATCGCCTTCTCCGCCCTGCCTTTGTAGCTGACTTAATTCAACAGGTATGCAAAGCTCTAAATATCAAGTGGAAATTACATACAGCATATAGGCCCCAGAGTTCTGGGATGGTGGAACAAACCAACCGGACACTTAAAAGAGACACTCTCCAAGTGGATCATAGAGACTGACTGCTCCTGGGTGGACTTGCTTCCAATGGCTCTGCTCAGACTCAGGATGACCCCATGGTCCCATGGCTATTCTCTGTACAATGTTGTGTATGGGAGGCACCCCCCATAATAAAACAAATGTCAACGAATTTGCCTTAGGTAAGGGGAGATGAGATTTCACAGCAGATGGAACAACTGGGTAAGGTAATACATCGGGTAACTAAGTTTATACAAGAAAGGGTGCCATTCCCCCTTGGGGAACAGATTTACGAATTTGTGCCTGGGTATCAGCTGTGGGTCAAGGACTGGAAACACAACTCCTTGGCCCCACATTGGAAGGGTCCATATACCGTTGTTCTAACCACCCCTACGGCAGTTAAAGTTGCAGGTGTCACTCCCTGGATCCACCACATGAGGGTGAAGAGAGCATACCACACAGACCTGGAGGATGCCGAGCGGACTACACAAAAGGACCCCACTGATCCCCGTGAAACAAAGGTCATCTTAAAGAAGAAAAAGAGATGAAGCTCTAAAATCAACTGCTGCTACAAGGACTTGCCAATATCATCTTGAGATTAACCATAGTTTTAGCACAAGGAGGGACCTGTGCTATAATTAAAGCTAAATGTTGTGTATCTGTTCCTGATTTATCTGGCAATATATCAGCCACCCTAAATGACATGAAAGATCAGGTAAAAGCTATGTCTGATGATAATCTTCCTTTTTGGACTTTGGTCCTATCTTGGGTGAAGGGTGATTAGTGGAAAACTATATTTACCATTGTTACAGTTGCCTTGATAGTTCTGCTTCGTGGACCCTGAATTTTACAATGTATTATGAACTTTGTAATGCAAAGTTTGGTGTTGTTCTCCCAAATTGGCAGTCGGAGAGCCAGGGTGCAATGTATCCTTATGAATGATGCTCAAACTATGAGTTAAGAGTATCAAGACAGGGGAATGAAGGAGGAAACAAACAGAACAGGCTCCATCTTGAAAGCAGGACTCCATCTTGGGCCGGACTGTGGACTTTGAGCTATATGCCCAGTATCTATGGAAATGACATACCAACTAGAAAACCAGACCCCCTTGGATAGAAGAGACCCAGGGCTCGTACCTAGACTCTCCATCACCTAAAAGAATACCCTAATTATCTGTGTAACTGAATAGAATCATAAATTCTATTATGCTTAATGGGGTATGACCACAGGCCTATTGATAATTGTCCACTGTTAACTACCTAGGATTAAGTCATATGAATTACGGGTTAACTTTGTATCTTTCTTTTCCTTTGTTCAGACTAGTTTCAGGGAATTTGGGGAAGTGGATGTGGGCACATACACTTAGGGTATATAAGGTTTTCACAAAAACTGGTCAGGGTCCTTGGCTAAGAGGAGACTCTGCCTTGGGCCCGCTGGTGTAATAAACTTCACTCTACTATCTGCATTGTCCTTCTGAGTGAGTTTGTTTCCCAGAATGCGTGGCTACAACACTCTCAAATAAATTATCTTAGTAATGACATATATTGATTGTCAAGATAAATGATATTTTCCAAAACAAAATTTTCTTCACTTAGGAATAATAAATATCTTTATTTTAAATTCCTTTAGCTTATTAAATATTTTCACTTAAAACTCTGATGTCAGAGAGGCTATCTTTTATCATTTTATATTCCCTTTTCTTTATCCATTCAACTTTAGCATCAATGACACATTTCCCCCAAGTCACAACTTCTAATCATGCCTTCTATGTAAATATAAGCACGTGGACTATGGAAACATAATTTTAAGATGTGTAATAACTTTCCAAAAACACTATTTCCAACCAAACCATCAGTAACAGTTAATCTTCTATGTGAAATTTCTGGTATTGGGAGTTTTAAGGAGCAATGAAATAGAATCTATATTTACAATATTTGTCATATAGCTCTTGATATTTCCCCTATACTACTGTTAAATGAGTGCATTATCAAAGAATTTATATACCCTTGAATACAAAGAACCTGCAGTGAGCTGAATTCTTAGGTGGCCCAGAGGATTTCTGACCTCTGGTGTATAATATCTTCTTCTTGAGTTTAAATGGGACCTTCCAATGTAAGAGGGGGTGCTCTCGGATGAGATGCTGTTACCAAACGTAAAGAGATCTGAGACTTCCCAGGTAGTCCAGTGGCCATCACTCTGTGCTCCCAATGCAGGGGGCCCAGATTTCATCCCTGGTCTGGGAACTATATCCCACATGCCACAACTAAGGGGCTTTCCCAGTGGCTCAACAGTAAAGAATCTGCCTGCAATGCAGGAACCACAAGAGTCACGGGTTTGATTCTAGGGTTGGGAAGATCCCCTGGAGGAAGGAAGGGCAACCCACTCCAGTATTCTGGCCTGGAGAGCCCCATGGACAGAGGAGCCTGGAGGGTTACAGTCCATTGGGTTGCACAGAGTCGAGCACAGCTGAAACGACTGAGCACAGCACAGCACATATTACATTTACAGAGAAATATAAATATCAGTTCAGTTCAGTTCAATCACTCAGTCATGTCTGACTCTTTGTGACCCCGTGGACTGCAGCATGCCAGGCTTCCTTGTCCATCACCAACATCATTATCTAATTTTGAAACATTTTCACATCGCCAAATAAATTATTTCCCAATTAGCAATTACTCTCCATTCCCCTTTCCCCATAAAATCTGGCAATCACTGGTTAGCTTTCTATCTATACGGATTTCTCAATTTGGATATTCCATATAAATGGAATCATTTTTGTATAGCTTTTTGTGATAGGCTCCTTTCATTTAGTATAATATTTTCAAGGTTCATCTATATTGTAGCATGTATCAGTGCTACATTTCCTACATTTTCCTTTGTATTCCTCAGTAACATTCTACTGTATAGGTGTCCTATATTTTGTACATTCATTCATCAATAACATTTGAATGAAGAAGGTGCAATGGTGAAACTCCTGGTCCGTGTAGTCTGAAATTCTGACTCCAGCTTTTTGTTTTATTCAGGTCCTCCATAGATTGGATGATGCCCACCCTTCCTGGTAAGGGAACTCTATTTTACTTAGGCTGCTGATTCAAATGCTAGTCTTTTCCAGAGACACTCTCACAGACAGACGCACCAGAAATAATGGTTTGCCAGCTAAGTTGGGCATTCCTTGGCCCAATCAAATAGGTATGTAAAGTTAATCATTGTCACATTAACTATTTTGTTCACTGTTGTATTCTCATCACCTGATGCTTCAGATGCCTAGTATATGCTAATTGCAGGAGTCAAAGATGGATCCGTATAATATTCAATATTTTCATGTGACTAGGAAATATCGTGACACAGATAGCAAAAGTTGTGAGTTAACAGGAAGAGCAAATAGTGGTTATGAAGGTCTTGCCATAGCATTTGAGGGATTGATTCAATTCCACAAAAATATTTACTTAACTTAGGGATGGCTGAACTAATACTGTGGACTAGTGAAGGCAGTGGCACCCCACTCCAGTACTCTTGCCTGGAAAATCCCGTGGTCAGAGGAGCCTGGTGGGCTGCAGTCCATGGGGTCGCGAAGAGTCGGACACGACTGAGCGACTTCACTTTCACTTTTCACTTTCATGCATTGGAGAAGGAAATGGCAACCCACTCCAGTGTTCTTGCCTGGAGAATCCCAGGGACGACGGAGCCTGGTGGGCTGCCGTCTATGGGGTCGCACAGAGTCGGACACGACTGAAGCGACTTAGCAGCAGTGACAAAACTAGTCATTGATTGTTCTACCTACGGATAAAATCAACTGCATGAAGTAGAAATACCAGGAAGCTAGGGAAGTAGTTTGACTCTTTACATATGGACACAGTAATTTGAAAATAAAAATGAAACCTAGAACAGAGATTTTACCTACCTAACCTAATTTGGCTACCTGGTTAATTACTAATGAGAGTCAGATAAACCCAGAACAGTAAAAAACAGATTTTTTAGAAAATTAGGTTTGTGACGATAGAGTGATGCTGATACCGTCATTGCCGTCACTTCAGTTTGGGAGTTTCTTGCTACATTGCCGATAACAAGTTGTGAGGAAATAGCAGGTAGCCAAGACGGTGTCAATCAGGCTCTCTCTCCCCAGACTCTCATGGTCTCATGCCCTCTCGCCCCACATCCTTTACATGGTTAGAAACAGCTGAGATTGCTTATAGCACTGCACATGCGCGTTACCTTGTATGTGCTTAGCCACAGGCAACTTTTGTTCTGGAAACGTATAGTATATAAGCCCCACCTGAGATGCTCCTTTTGCCACAGCACCCGCCATTAGAGAATAAACGTGTCTCCAGTTGCTTCTGCTCCTCGAGTTTTCTTCCAGCTTCCCGGCTCACACCTTGCCTACCTTGGGTTCAGCGAACAATATGAACAGCAAGATAAAAGTATATAAGGAGGATCATATCGTAGGTAAACTTGGTGTCATATGGGAACACTTCAGTAAGAACAAGTGTAACAGAATGTCCATGTTCTACTCTGATTCGTTCAGATTCTTTCTTAGGTACACATGGCAATCTCTCATATCTTGTCCTGTTTTTTTTTTTTTTTTCACCCAGAGAATTTTCTTTGGGCATTTAGAGTTGCCTTCTTGCAAGTCCAGAAGGGTCTGGAAATTTTACCCACCTTCAACACACAACTTTTTTTGAAGCTAAGGACTAAGCTGTGTGGGAAAACAAAAGCCCAACACATTGCATAAGGAAGGAAAAATTCTCAGGTGTAATTTATGCTCTAAAGTTCCATTTGGATCTGAGTCTGAAACTTCACCTATAATTGCCTGATTCCTTTTCTTTCTTCATCATGCTTCCCCCTACCCCCAAGCCTTATTGGTTTTTCCTGAGAGCACTTTCTTAAATAGTCATTTCTACCTGAATTCATGGCTCAGAATCTATTTTTATAGAAGCCAGTATAAAACACTTGGTAACAAGAATGGTCAGAGAAGCAGACCCTAATGATAGGATTGTGTGGTTGGATCACTCACTGGTGGAATGGAAATGAGGAACCAGTCACTGGTGAGATGTAGAGTGTCAACAGCCCTAAAAAATTACATGCTCCAGCCTAAAAAAATTCTAGACTATAGTGATTCCAATGGAAATAAATGTGCTGACTTAGCTATTGTACATATAAGGACTGTGGAACTAGTTTTTATGGGATGATTCTGATGTGTTGGAGAAAATGATAAACAACTGTTGGTTAATTACTAGTTTAAAGTGTGAGAGTCAGATAAACTCCATCTAGTATTTAAAAGAAATGTATCATTTGTAGCATTAAGGAAAATATAGCTGA
This sequence comes from Bos indicus, assembly GCF_029378745.1. Lineage (NCBI taxonomy): Eukaryota > Metazoa > Chordata > Mammalia > Artiodactyla > Bovidae > Bos > Bos indicus. The sequence goes on along the minus strand of NC_091773.1, from coordinate 17,822,001 downwards.
AGACTAGGCACAGGATTTAATATAAGTGTGAATTTCATGTAAGAATGTAAGAATTTGATGTAAGAACTTAATGTAAGAGTAAAATTTGCATCTAAAGAAAACTGGGCTTCCCAGGTGGCACAATAGTAAAGAATCTGACTGCCAATACAGGAGGTACAGAAGCTGCAGGTTCGATCCTTGGGTCAGGAAGATCCCCTGGAGTAGGAAATGCCTACCCATTCCAGTATTCTTGCCTAGAGAATTGAATGGACAGAAGAGCCTGGAAGGCTACAGTCCATGGGGTCGCAAAGAGTCAGACATGACTGAGCACTATAAAGCAGAAGCAGCAAAGAAGGCTGATTTAAAAACACGGCCAGGCCTCCAACATCAAAATCAGTGTCCTGATAATGAATTGGGATCATGAGACTGGCAGAATGATTATATAAATAAATTCACCTGCACGCCCAGAAGCACAACCATCTGGGCCCGCAAAAGTAGCCCACTGTTGTAGACATACCACAGAGTCAGGATGGACCACCAGCAAAACTTTAATTTGGATATTGATACTAATGACATCATCAAGAAGGTTTATTACTCATGTACTGAGGTTTTTCTGGAGAAAGTGGGGCAGTTCCAAAGAACGTTCCTAAATATACTGGGAAAGAAGGGAAAAGAGACTGGCTTGGGGTTTCAATAAGGATTATGGGGTAGGGATAGGGTCAGGCGTCTTGAAGATAGTTTGAATTTCCCACCAGAACCAAATGAAGCATCCGGACTTTTGTATTAGATGGCTTATTTGTGAAGCAGACGGGAGCAGACAATGTGGAACACCAAACTCAGCAAAGATCAAAAATGGAGCTGGACTTTATCATACATACCTACTTAACTTTATTGTACATACCTACTTAACTTTATTGTGGGTCTTCCCTGGTGGCTCAAACGGTAAGAATCCACCTGCCAAGCAAGAGACGTGGGTTTGGATCCCTGGGTCAGGAAGTTCCCCTGGAGAAGGCAATGGCAGACCACTCCAGTATTCCTGCCTGGGAAATCCCATGGACAGAGGAGCCTGGTGGGCTACAGGCTGTGGGGTTGCAAAGACTAAATAACAGCTTTATTATAGCAAATTTCTCCCCACCATTACTTGAATATTATGCTAAAGAAGTTGCAATTTGTTTTTTCTCTTTTATAATCTGCTTAACTACCTTCCTGGCCACCAAACCAAAAACAAGGGCCAAGCCTCAATGTAACCAAGAGTTAAACCTGATAAATAAGGAAAGCAACTTTTCACTGAAGGAATTGCAGGCCCTGGATAATATATACCAGAAGGAACAAGGTAAGTGTACATGCATACAGATTTTTGAGATGTTGAATCAAAGGGAGTAGAATATCAATCTGAATGCAGTGGGTGAAATTTGAGGGCATTATGTGAAGTGAAATAAATCAGAGAATGACAAACATGATCTCATTTAAATGAGGCTTGGAGAGAAGAGGGTATGCTCAGTTATGTCTGACTCTCTGCGACCCCACTGACAATAGCCCACCAGGCTCCTTTGTCCATGGAATTTTCCAGGCAAGAATACTGGAGCAGATTACCATCTCCTGCTCCAGAGGATCTTCCCAACACAGGATAGAACATGCATCTCTTTTGCCATCTGCATTGGCAGGCAGATTCTTTACCACTGAGCCACCTAGGAAGCCCAGGATGGAGGTAGGGGAGCAAATGTAAAAATGGTCTGAAGGTACAAATTTCCAGTTAGGTAAATTCTGAGGATGTAATGTTTGTATGATGACTGTTGTGAATAATATAGTATTAGTTGTTTGGAAGGTGCCAAGAGTAGATCTTGAAAATTCTCATCACAGGAAAAAATGTATAGTTATGTGTGGTGTTGGATGTTGGCTGAACTTACTGTGGTGATCATTTTGCAATATATACAATGTATCAAATCATATGTCAGTTCAGTCAGTCAGTTCAGTCGCTCAGTCATGTCTGACTCTTTGTAACCCCATGAATCGCAGCACGCCAGGCCTCCCTGTCCATCACCAACTCCCGGAGTTCACTCAAACTCACGTCCATCGAGTTGGTGATGCCAACCAGCCATCTCATCCTCTGTCATCCCCTTTTCCTCCTGCCCCCAATCCCTCCATCATCAGAGTCTTTTCCAATGAGTCAGCTCTTCACATGAGGTGACCAAAGTACTGGAGTTTCAGCTTTAGCATCATTCCTTCCAAAGAACACCCAGGGCTGATCTCATTCAGAATGGACTGGTTGGATCTCCTTGCAGTCCAAGGGACTCTCAAGAGTCTTCTCCAACACCACATTTCAAAAGCATCAATTCTTCGGCGCTCAGCTTTCTTCACAGTCCAATTCTCACATCCATACATGACCACTGGAAAAACCATAGCCTTGACTAGATGGACCTTTGCTGGCAAAGTAATGTCTCTGCTTTTGAATATGCTATCTAGGTTGGTCATAACTTTCCTTCTAAGGAGTAAGTGTTTTTTAATTTCATGGCTGCAGTCACCATCTGCAGTGATTTTGGAGCCCCCAAATATAAAGTCTGACACTATTTCCACTGTTTCCCCATCTATTTCCCATGAAGTGATGGGACCCGATGCCATGATCGTTTTCTGAATGTTGAGCTTTAAGCCAACTTTTTCACTCTCCTCTTTCACTTTCATCAAGAAGCTTTTGAGTTCCTCTTCACTTTCTGCCATAAGGGTGGTGTCATCTGCATATCTGAGGTTATTCATATTTCTCTCAGCAATCTTGATTCCAGCTTGTGCTTCCTCCAGCCCAGCGTTTCTCATGATGTACCCTGCATATAAGTTAAATAACCAGGATGACAATATACAGCCTTGACATACTCCTTTTCCTATTTGGAACCAGTCTGTTGTTCCATGTCCAGTTCTAACTGTTGCTTCCTGACCTGCATATAGGTTTCTATATGTAGTACATATGAAATTAATATAATGTTAATGAAATTAATATGAAATTCATATGTACTACACCTGAAATTAATATAATGTTATGTTAATTATGTCTCAATAACAAAGAATATCAATCTGAATAAGGAAGAATTTGTTGACATGCAGCTACTCTGCCATGACTTAGGAGTTAATAATAAATTACTGAGATGGTACTTAGATGCTCAGAAAAAAAAGGGCCCACATTAAATAATGAAACAAAACCTACCATATATGACTCAGCAATCCCCCTACTGGGCATACGTCCTGAGAAAAACCACAATTCAAAAAGACACATGTACCCTGATGTTCACTGCAGCAATATTTATAATAACCAGGACATGGAAGCAACCTAGATGTCCATCAACAGATGAATAAAGAAATTGTGGTACATTTATACAATGAAATATTAACCATAAAAAGAAACAAATTTGAGTCAACTGTAGTGAGGTGGATGAACCTAGAGTCTCTTATACAGAGTGAAGTAAATCAAAAAAAGTATCATATATATATATATATATATAAATATATATATATAAACGCATATATATGGACTCTAGAAAAATGGTACTGATGAACCTAGTAGAGAACTGACTCGTGGAAACAGCTGGGGAATGAGATCAGATCAGATCAGATCAGTCGCTCAGTCGTGTCCGACTCTTTGTGACCCCATGAATTGCAGCACGCCAGGCCTCCCTGTCCATCACCAACTCCCGGAGTTCACTGAGACTCACGTCCATCGAGTCAGTGAGGCCATCCAGCCATCTCATCCTCTGTCTTCCCCTTCTCCTCCTGCCCCCAATCCCTCCCAGCATCAGAGTCTTTTCCAATGAGTCAACTCTTCGCATGAGGTGGCCAAAGTACTGGAGTTTCAGCTTTAGCATCATTCCTTCCAAAGAAATCCCAGGGCTGATCTCCTTCAGAATGGACTGATTGGATCTCCTTGCAGTCCAAGGGACTCTCAAGAGTCTTCTCCAACACCACAATTCAAAAGCATCAATTCTTCGGTGCTCAGCCTTCTTCACAGTCCAACTCTCACATCCATACATGACCACAGGAAAAACCATAGCCTTGACTAGACGGACCTTTGTTGGCAAAGTAATGTCTCTGCTTTTGAATATGCTATCTATGTTGGTTATAACTTTTCTTCCAAGGAGTAAGAGTCTTGTAATTTCATGGCTGCAGTCGCCATCTATAGTGACTTTGGAGCCCAGAAAAATAAAGTCTGACACTGTTTCCCCATCTATTTCCCATGAAGTGATGGGACTGGATGCCATGATCTTAGTTTTCTGAATGTTGAGCTTTAAGCCAACTTTTTCACTCTCCACTTTCACTTTCATCAAGAGGCTTTTGAGTTCCTCTTCACTTTCTGCCATAAGGGTGGTGTCATCTGCATATCTGAGGTTATTGATATTTCTCCTGGCAATCTTGATTCCAGCTTGTGTTTCTTCCAGTCCAGCGTTTCTCATGATGTACTCTGCATAGAAGTTAAATAAACAGGGTGACAATATACAGCCTTGACGAACTCCTTTTCCTATTTGGAACCAGTCTGTTGTTCCATGTCCAGTTCTAACTGTTGCTTCCTGACCTGCATACAGATTTCTCAAGAGGCAGATCAGGTGGTCTGATATTCCTGTCTCTTTCAGAATTTCCCACAGTTTATTGTGATCCACACAGTCAAAGGCTTTGGCATAGTCAATAAAGCAGAAATAGATGTTTTTCTGGAACTCTCTTGCTTTTTCCATGATCCAGCGGTTGTTGGCAATTTGATCTCTGGTTCCTCTGCCTTCTTGGAATGAGAAGGTGGGACAAATTGAGAAAGTGGCATTAACATAGATACACTATTATGTGTAAAACAGTTAGTGGGAAGTTGCTAAATAACACAGGGAGCCCAGCCTGGTGCTCTGTGATGGCCTAGATGGGTGGGAAGGGCCGAGGGGAGAGAGGCTTGGGGGGAAGGGATATATATATATATCTAATTATGACTGATTCGCATTGTTGTACAGCAGAAACAAACACAAAATTGTAAAGCAATTTTCCACCAATTAAGAAATTAAAAATAAACCATTTCCAAATAGAATGTGGAAGAAGGAAACAAATGTATCAGAAACGGGGTCACATTAAATGAATTTATTATGTAAGTTTAGAAATCCTACCAACTAACTTGTTTACTCTGCCTCTTATCACTCTAAACATTTTGTGCAAGTATATCAACAGGAAAAGAAAGACAAAAATAGTTACTAGTGTTGGTCTGGGTAATTAACACTGGGTATCATGAAGAAATAGGGTTGCTGCTGTATAATTAGGAGAAGAGGAATATCTTTGGCAATCTGATTATTTACTGGGGCATCTGAGTATGCTAACGCCCAGTTTTATCAGTGAATGGGCAGTTGCAGCAAAAATGAGTAGGTAAAATCATGGCAACGTGGAGCTTGGACTTTTATAATAGGAATTCTATATAACCCTCCAGTGAAGACCCCAAAATGTGTGGACGTGCTACCATAGGGTCAGGAGACTCCTAATAGATAGTAGAATGTGGAGAAAATAAGTATTAATTAAATCCTCAATGAATTGCGTCTATTAAGACCCTAGCTTATTTCACAAACTACTCACATATTTTCTCCAGCATTGTGGCTCATTAGAATTTAAGGGAGCTATATCAGCATAAAGTTAATGTAAAGTGAAACATAAGAGGATTTGAGAATAGAAATGGCTAGTGTGTAGGGTTTCTTATGACTAGGATTGACAGGAACACAAATTTATCACCCCTGGTCCAACTGCTTTGAATAACAAATGCTATATGAGAACAGAGTGTCTGGTTTACATACCTGAGATCCTACTGAACAGTGGTGTCCTGCCTAGTGTCCTTCAATTCTTTTTATTGTTTTCAGTACCCACGTTCCAGCTTCCACACCCACAAGCCTTGTACTTGTGAATTTTTTTGCCTTTTATCACTGAAAGTATTGTATGGAGAGTTAGAAGTGGCAGAGTTTTAAGCCTTACCCTAACACCATATTTTGTATTTTTTGGATTAGATTTCTTCTCTGTGGTTGGTTAAAATTTATATAGTCATGCTCCTAATACTTAATAAACTGGGACTTCCCTGGTGGTCCAGTAGTTAAGACATCACCTTCAATGCAATTGTTACAGGTTTGATCCCTGGTCAGAAGCTAAGACCCCACATGCCATACAGCAAAAAAAAATAATGTAGCAAATTCAATAGAGACAAAAAAATGATCCACATCAAAAAGATCTTTGAAAAAAAATAAAGTGCCTAAGCGGAAAGAGAGCTTCCCGGGTGGTGCAAGTGATAAAGAAACCACCTGCCAATGCAGGAGACCCTGGGTTGGGAAGATCCTCTGGAGGAGGGCATGGCAACCCACTCAAGTAGTCTTGCCTGAGAATCCCATGGAGACAAAAGCCTGGCAGGCTACAGTGCATAGGACCCTAAAGAGTCAGAGACAACTGAAGCGACTTAGCACACAAATAAAGAAGCAATTTGTTGAGGGTAGGGGTTCAGCTCTTTTGCTTCCACGTAGAAACAACTCTGAGAAGACATGTATGTTCCAGAGCATGAATGTTCATATCCAACCAACTTTCAAACATGTCCTATGATGTCAAGGCAAGAGTTTCTGTTCCATCACAGATAGTATGGGCCAGATTCACACCAGCACTAATCAAAACAGACTTTACCATTACCATTACCCTCTCAAAACTCTTGTGTTCTTGCTCTTCCTAATTAGGAGAAACTTAGAAGGTGAAAGAATATTAGGCAAAGTGGTTTAGCACTTTGGAATACATACATACATTTTATATATATATATAAATTCTCCCTTTCTCACTGCCAACCCCTTGAAAAAATGGATCAGAACTGAACTGGCTACTGATTATGAGAAAATATGAACTGAATCTGAATTTTTATAATAGATTTTCCTATACTATTTCATACCTGAAAATGTGATTGTTCTAATACCAGACTGTAGCAAAGGAAGACATGAAATTGCAAGATATATTGTCCAGGACAGATAAGACCAGAAAATGGTTTTGGAAAATGTGGTAAGAAGAAAAAACATTTCCTGACTGGTCTGCATTAAATTCAATTTATTCAAAGAACCAGCTAAATGGGTAATTTTGCCAAAGCTAGTATTTATTCAACTCTTATTTATTGCTTCATGTCTCCTTATTCTCTTTTCTGGCTTGTCTATGAATAAAGAAATTAATATATTTGCCTAGACCCAGGATGCTGCTGGGGAAGAAAGGCAAACACTCTAATAAACTTATCCCTTTTGGACTGAATTCCCTTCATGGCTCATAGAATATTTTATATACAGTCAAGCCCTCAATGCTTAATAAAGTGGCTATGTGCACTGAATATTTGCCTCCTAGATTTCTTGAGAATCAGAGGAAATGTATAATAAATCTTTCATTTAGACTACAGAAATAAACTATTTTCTTTCTGTGAGTATTCCACATCAAGTATTTTTGAATTTTTTAGAAAATGTGTATATTCTTTCATTACACTCAGAAATTTTAGATATATTCTACATGATATCATTGTGCTATGAAGACTTTTTTTGTCAAATGTCTAAACACATGGTTCTAGGAATATATTCTATATCTGGTGTAATGGCCTAAGATTTTCCTTCAAAGCATCAAATATTCTCTCAAATGTAGTAATTTTGAAATATCTAATAAGTTTTTCCCTAACTTTTAATATTGTTTTTCAGCCTATGATATTCCTCTTTTCTGTTTGTAGTCAGTGACACCATTATCTGCATTACCCACACTCTCTCTGCAGACACAACACCAGATTAAGATACAAGCCAGTTAAAACTGCCATGTTCATACTTTTCTCACCTAGATCTCCTAACTAGATCTACCAATGGTAATCCACCCATACAACAAAATTGTGCATTTGGAAACATATAGTAGTAATAATGTGAATAGTATGAAAGTGTTAGTCGTGTTGACTCTTTTGGAACCCCATGACTGTAGTCCACCAAGATCCACTGTCCATTGGATTTCCTAGGTAAGATTACTGGAATGGGTTGCCATTCCCTTCTCCAGAGGATCTTCCCGACTGAGGGACTGAACCCAGGTTCCCTGCATTGCAGGCAGATTCTTTACCATCTAATAATAGTGTATATTGCATTTTACTTATTTGGCCTTTGAAATTAGATCTCTAATGTGTTTCTGGGTAATGCTTTGCAATGTTTGAAAGTTTTTTGGCCTTTAAGGATACACAAAACATCCAAATCTTTTTTTTTATTGAAGTGTAGTTGATTTACAGTATTGTGTTAACTTCTGCTATACAGCAGTGATTGTTATACATACATATACATGCTTTTAAAAATTCCTTCCCATTATGATTTATCACAGGATATTGAATATATTTCCCTGTGCTTTATACTAGGACCTTGTTGTTTATCCAGAATAGTTCACATCTGTTAATCCCAAACTCCCAATCCATCTTTCCCCTGCCTCCCATTCCCCTTGGCAACCACAGTTTTGTTCTCTGTCTGCGAGTCTGTTTCTGTTTTGTAGACAGGTTCATTCATGTCATGTTTTAGATTACATATATGATGTCATATGGTATTTGTCTATTTTCTTCTTAGTTCAATTAGTATGATAAACTCTAAATCCATCCATGGTGCTGCAAATGGGATTATTTTATCTTTTATGACGGGGTAGCATTCTACCGTATGTATATAACACATCTTTTTTACTCATTTATATCTTGATAGACATTTAGATTGTTGCTTCCATGTCTTGGCTATTAGGAAGAGTGTTGCTATGAACATAGGGATGGATGTACCTTTTTGAACTATAGTTTTGTCCAGATATGTGCCCAGGAATGGGATTATTGGGTTATATGCCAACTTTAGCTTTTTGAAGAACCTCCATACTGTTTTCCATAGTTGCTACAACAACTTTCATGTCAACCAACAGTGTAACAGAGTTCCCTTTTTTCCACACACTCTCCAGCATTTGTTATTTGTTGACTCTTAAATGATGGCCAGTCTGATTGGTGTGATGTGGGACCTCATTATATTCTTGATTTGTGTTTCTTTCATAATTATTGATGTTGAACATCTTTTCACGTGCCTATTGGCTATCTGTATGCCTTCTTTGGAGAGTTGTCTATTTAGGTATTCTGCCCATTTTCCAATTGGGTTGTTTTGTTATTGTTGAGCTTTATGAGATGTTTGTATATTTTGCAAGTTAAGCTCTTGTTGGTTGCATTATTTGCAAATATTTTTTTCTCAGTCTGTAGGTTGTCTTTTCATTTTGTTTATGGCTTTCTTTGCTATACAAAAGCTTATAAGTTTGATTAGGTCCCATTTGTTTAATTTTCCTTTTATTTCTATTGCTTTGGGAGACTGACCATCTTTATTATATGATCATATTACTCATTAGTTGAGCATTTTTCTTTTGGATTTCCTACATATTTCACTGATGAAAGAAATCAAAGATGATATAAACAGATGGAAAGATATTCCATGTTCCTGGGTAGGAAGAATCAATACTGTGAAAATGACTAAACTACCAAATGCAATCTACACATTCAATACAATCCCTATCAAATTACCAATTGCACAGAACTAGAACAAAAAAATTCACAATTCATATGGAAACTCAAAGGACCCCAAACAGCCAAAGCAGTATTGAGAAAGAAGAATGGAGCTGGAGGAATCAATCTTTCTGACTTTGTTTTGTTTTGTTTTAATATCTCTGCTTTTTATTTATTATTTATTTTTTTACTTTACAATATTGTATTGGTTCTGCCACACATCAACATGAATCCGCCATGGGCGTATGCATGTTTCCCATCCTGAACCCCACCTCCCTCCTGTACCATCCCTCCGGGTCATCCCAGTGCACCAGCCCTAAGCATCTGGTATTGAACCTGGACTGGTGATTCATTTCTTATATGATATTATACATGTTTCAGTGCCATTCCCCCAAATCATCCCACCCTCTTCCTCTCCCACAGAGTCCAAAAGACTGTTCTATACATCTGTGTCTCTTTTGCTCTCTTGCATACAGGGTTGTCATTACCATCTTTATAAATTCGATATATATGCGTTAGTATACTGTATTGGTGCTTTTCTTTCTGGCTTACTTCACTCTGTATAATAGGCTCCAGTTTCATCCGCCTCAATAGAACTGATTCAAATGTATTCTTTTTAATTGCTGAGTAATATTCCATTGTGTATATGTACCATTTCTTATCCATTGGATAAGCTTTCTTATCCATTCATCTGCTGATGGACATCTAGGTTGCTTCCATGTCCTGGCTATTATAAACAGTGCTGCAATGAACATTGGGGTACACGTGTCTCTTTCAATTCTGGTTTCCTCGGTGTATATGCCCAGCAGAGGGATTCCTGGGTCATAAGGCAGTTCTGTTTCCAGTTTTTTAGGGAATCTCCACAGTGTTCTCCATAGTGGCTGTACTAGTTTGCATTCCCACCAACAAGTGTAAGAGGGTTCCCTTTTCTCCACACCCTCTCCAGCACGTATTGCTTGTAGACTTTTGGATAGCAGCCATTCTGACTGGAGTGAAATTGTACCTCATTGTGGTTTTGATTTGCATTTCTCTGATAATGAATGATGTTGAGCATCTTTTCATGTGTTAGCCATCTGTATGTCTTCTTTGGAGAAATGTCTGTTTAGTTCTTTGGCCCATTTTTTGATTGGGTCATTTATTTTTTTGGAATTGAGCTGCAGGAGTTGCTTGTATATTTTTGAGATTAGTTGTTTGTCAGTTGCTTCATTTGCTATTATTTTCTCCCATTCTGAAGGCTGTCTTTTCACCTTGCTTATAGTTTCCTTTGTTGTGCAGAAGCTTTTAATTTTAATTAGGTCCCATTTGTTTATTTTTGCTTTTATTTCCAATATTCTGAGAATTGGGTCATAGAGGATCCTGCTGTGATTTATGTCGGAGAGTGTTTTGCCTATGTTCTCCTCTAAGAGTTTTATAGTTTCTGGTCTTACATTTAGATCTTTAATTCATTTTGAGTTTATTTTTGTGTATGGTGTTAGAAAGTGTTCTAGTTCCATTCTTTCATAAGTGGTTGACCAGTTTTCCCAGAACCACTTATTAAAGAGATTGTCTTTTCTCCATTGTATATTCTTGCCTCCTTTGTCAAAGATAAGGTGTCCCTAGGTGCATGGATTTATCCCTGGGCTTTCTATTTTGTTCCATTGATCTATATTTGCCAGTACCATACTGTCTTGATGACTGTGGCTTTGTAGTAGAGCCTGAAGTCAGGTAGGTTGATTCTTCCTGTTCCATTCTTCTGTCTCAAGATTGCTTTGGCTATTCGAGGTTTTTTGTATTTCCATACAAATTGTGAAATTATTTGTTCTAGCTCTGTGAAAAGTACTGTTGGTAGCTTGATAGGGATTGCATTAAATCTATAGATTGCTTTGGGTAGTATACTCATTTTCACTATATTGATTCTTCCAATCCATGAACATGGTATATTTCTCCATCTATTAGTGTCCTCTTTGATTTCTTTCACCAGTGTTTTATAGTTTTCTATATATAGATCTTTAGTTTCTTTAGGTAGATATATTCCTAAGTATTTTATTCTTTTCGTTGCAATGGTGAATGGAATTGTTTCCTTAATTTCTCTTTCTATTTCCTCATTATTAGTCTATAGGAATGCAAGGGATTTCTGTGTGTTGATTTTGTATCCTGCAACTTTACTATATTCATTGATTAGCTCTAGTAATTTTCTGGTGGAGTCTTTAGGGTTTTCTATGTAGAGGATCACGTCATCTGCAAACAGTGAGAGTTTTACTTCTTCTTTTCCAATCTGGATTCCTTTTATTTCTTTTTCTGCTCTGATTGCTGTGGCCAAAACTTCCAAAACTATGTTGAATAGTAGTGGTGAAAGTTGGCACCCTTGCCTTGTTCCTGACTTTAGGGAAATGCTTTCAGTTTTTCACCATTGAGGATAATGTTTGCTATGGGCTTGTCATATATAGCTTTTATTATGTTGAGGTATGTTCCTTCTATTCCTGCTTTCTGGAGAGTCTTTATCATAAATGGATGTTGGATTTTGTCAAAGGCTTTCTCTGCATCTATTTGATAATCATATGGCTTTTATTTTTCAATTTGTTAATGTGGTGTGTTACATTGATAGATTTGCAGATATTGAAGAATCCTTGCATCCCGGTGGTAAAGCCCACTTGATCATGGTGTATGACCTTTTTAATGTGTTGTTGAATTCTGATTGCTAGAATTTTGTTAAGGACTTTTGCATGTTCATCAGTGATATTGGCCTGTAGTTTTCTTTTTGTGTGGCATCTTTTTCAGGTTTTGGTATTAGGGTGATGGTGGCCTCATAGAATGAGTTTGGACTTTTACCTTCCTCTGCAATTTTCTGGAAGAGTTTGAGTAGGATAGGTGTTAGCTCTTCTCTAAATTTTTGGTAGAATTCAGCTGTGAAGCCGTCTGGACCTAGGCTTTTGTTTGCTGGAAGATTTCTGATTACAGTTTCAATTTCCGTGCTTGTGATGGGTCTGTTAAGATTTTCTATTTCTTCCTGGTTCAGTTTTGAAAGGTTGTACTTTTCTAAGAATTTGTCCATTTCTTCCACGTTGTCCATTTTATTGGCATATAATTGCTGATAGTAGTCTCTTATGATCCTTTGTATTTCTGTGTTGTCTGTTGTGATCTCTCCAACTTTCATTTCTAATTTTATTGATTTGATTTTTCTCCCTTTGTTTCTTGATGAGTCTGGCTAATGGTTTGTCAATTTTATTTATCCTTTCAAAGAACCAGCTTTTGGCTTTGTTGATTTTTGCTATGGTCTCCTTTGTTTCTTTTGCATTTATTTCTGCCCTAATTTTTAAGATTTCTTTCCTTCTACTAACCCCTTGGTTCTTCATTTCTTCCTTTTCTAGTTGCTTTAGGCATAGAGTTAAATTATTTATTTGACTTTTTTCTTGTTTCTTGAGGTATGCCTGTATTGCTATGAACTTTCCCTTTAGCACTGCTTTTACAGTATCCCACAGGTTTTGGGTTGTTGTGTTTTCATTTTCATTCATTTCTATGCATATTTTGATTTCTTTTTGATTTCTTCTGTGGTTTGTTGGTTATTAAGCAGTGTGTTTTTCAGCCTCCATATGTTGGAATTTTTAATAGTTTTTCTCCTGTAATTGAGATCTAATCTTACTGCATTGTAGTCAGAAAAGATGCTTGGAATGATTTCAGTTTTTTTTTAATTTACCAAGGCTAGATTTATGGCCCAGGATGTGATCTACCCTGGAGAAGGTTCCATGTGCACTTGAGAAAAAGGTGAAATTCATTGTTTTGGGGTGGAATGTCCTATAGATATCAATTAGGTCTAACTGGTCTATTGTATCATTTAAAGTTTGTGTTTCCTTGTTAATTTTCTGTTTACTTGATCTATCCATAGGTGTGAGTGGGGTATTAAAGTCTCCCACTATTATTGTGTTATTGTTAATTTCCCCTTTCATACTTGTTAGCATTTGTCTTACATATTGTGGTGGTCCTATGTTGGGTGCATATATATTTATAAATGTTACGTCTTCTTCTTGGATTGATCCTTTGATCATCATGTAGTGTCCTTCTTTGTCTCTTTTCACAGCCTTTGTTTTAAAGTCTATTTTATCTGATATGAATATTGCTACTCCTGCTTTCTTTTGGTCTCTGTTTGCATGGAATATCTTTTTCCAGACCTTCACTTTCAGTCCGTATGTGTCCCCTGTTTTGAGGTGGGTCTCTTGTAGACAACATATATAGGGGTCTTGTTTTTGTATGCATTCAGCCAGTCTTTGTCTTTTGGTTGGGGCATTCAACCCATTTACGTTTAAGGTAATTATTGATAAGTATGATCCCATTGCCATTTATTTTATTGTTTTGGGTTCGAGTTTATACACCGTTTTTGTGTTTCCTGTCTAGAGAATATCCTTTAGTATTTGTTGAAGAGCTGGTTTGGTGGTGCTGAATTCTCTCAGCTTTTGCTTGTCTGTAAAGCTTTTGATTTCTCCTTCATATTTGAATGAGATCCTTGCTGGGTACAGTAATCTGGGCTGTAGGTTATTTTCTTTCATCACTTTAAGTATGTCCTGCCATTCCCTCCTGGCCTTATCCTTATGGGAATCCCCTTATGTATTATTTGTTGTTTTTCCCTTGCTGCTTTTAATATTTGTTCTTTGTGTTTGATCTTTGTTAATTTGATTAATATGTGTCTTGGGGTGTTTTGCCTTGGCTTTATCCTGTTTGGGACTCTCTGGGTTTCTTGGACTTGGGTGATTATTTCCTTCCCCATTTTAGGGAAGTTTCAACTATTATCTTCTCAAGTATTTTCTCATGGTCTTTCTTTTTGTCTTCTTCTTCTGGGACTCGTATGATTTGAATGTTGGGGCATTTAATATTGTCCTAGAGGTTTCTTTGGCCACCTGATGTGAAGAGCTGACTCATTGGAAAAGACCCTGATGCTGGGAAAGATTGAGGGTAGGAAGAGAAGGGGACGACAGAGGATGAAATGGTTGGATGGCATCATTGACTCGATGGACATGGGTTTGGGTGGACTCCGGGAGTTGGTGATGGACAGAGAGGCCTGGTGTGCTGTGGATCACGGGGTCACAAAGAGTCGGACACAACTGAGCGACTGAACAGAACTGAACTGAATGATGTTGAGCATCCTTTCATGTGTTTGTTAGCCATCTGTATGTCTTCTTTGGAGAAATGTCTGTTTAGGTCTTTTCCCACTTTTTGATTGGATTGTTTTTCTGTTATTGAGTTGTATGAGCTGCTTGTCTATTTTGGAAATTAATCCTTTGTCAGTTGTTTCATTTGCTCCCATTCTGAGGGCTATCTTTTCACCTTGCTTATAGTTTCCTTTGCTGTGCAAAAGCTTTTAAGTTTAATCAGGCCCCACTTGTTTACTTTTGTTTTTATTTCCATTACTCTAGGAGGTGGGTCAAAGCAAGAGGATCTTGCTTTGATTTATGTCATCGAGGGTTCTGCCTATGTTTTCCTCTAAGAGTTTATAGTTTCTGGTCTTACATTTAGGTCTTTAAACCATTTTGAGTTTATCTTTGTGTATGGTGTTAGGAAGTGTTCTAATTTCATTCTTTTACATGTAGCTGTCCAGTTTGCCCAACACCATTTATTGAAGAGGCTGTCTTTGCCCCATTGCATATTCTTGCCTCCTTTGTCAAAACTAAGGTACCCATAGGTGCATGGGTTTATTTCTGGGCTTTCTATCTTGTTCCATTGGTCTATATTTCTGTTTTTGTGCCAGTACCATACTGTCTTGATGACTGTAGCTTTGTAGTGTAATCCAACAACAACAACAAGCAAACTGAAAAACCCATCCTCTATCTTGTTAAGTGGGCTCCCCATGTAGCTCACTCGGTAAAGAATCTGTCTGCAATGCAGGAGTCCCAGGTTCGATCCCTGGGTTGGGAAGATCTCCTGGAGAAGGAAATGGCAACCTATTCCAGTATTCTTGCCTGGAGAATCCCATGGACAGAGGATCCTGGCAGGCTATAGTCTATGCAGTTGCAAGCATCAGATACAACTTAGCAACTAAAGAGAGAGAGTGGAGAAAAGGGAATGCTCTTGCACTATTGGTGTGAATGTAAATTGTTACAGCCACTATGGAAGACAGTGTGGAGATTTCTGTAAAAAACTAGGAATAAAACCACCATATGACCCAGCAATCCCACTCCTAGGCATATACCCTGAGAAAACCAAACTTGGAAAATACACATGTATCCCATTGTTCATTGCAGTGCTATTTATAATAGCTAGAACATGGAAGCAACCCAGATGATAATCGACAGATGAATGGATAAAGAGGTTGTGGTACATATACACAATGGAATATTCCTCAACCATAAAAAGGAAAGTGTTTGAGTCGGTTCTGATGAGGTGGATGAACATAGAACCTATTATATAGAGAGAAGTGAGTCAGAAAGAGAAAGATAAATATCATATTCTAATGCATATATATGGAATCTAGAAAAATGGTACTGAAGAATTTATTTACAGTGCATCAATGGAGAAATAGACATAGAGAATAGACTTATGGACATGGAGAGAAGGGAGGATAGGGTGAGATATGTGGAAAGAGTAACATGGAAACTTACATTACCATATGTAAAATAGATAGCCAATGGTAATTTGCTGTATGGCTCAGGAAACTCAAAGAGGGGCTCTGTATCAATCTAGAGGGGTGGGATGGGGAGGGAGATGGGAGGGAGTTTCAAAAGGGAAGGGATATATGTATACCTATGGCTGATTCATGTTGAAGTTTGACAGAAAAAAACAAAATTCTGTAAAGCAATTATCTTTCAATAAAAAAATAATTAAACAAAAAAGATTCATTTAGGATCCATTATTTATACCAGGAATAAATATGCTATTATTTTTAAAATATAGTGACCCACTTTTTTCATACCTCTATGAAGTGATGGATGGCTTCATTTTTATTTTACATCAGATTTCCTTACACGTTACAAAATTAGAGTTTTTGTAATTTTGCTCCATTGGGTCAAATTTTCTGCTTGTATAACTATACCACAGTGTGTTTAGGAGTAAGGCTTTGATATATATTTTAGTAATAACAAGTCAGTTCTTTGTTTGCTAACTTTTTGAAATTAATCTTTATCTGTTAAATTTCATGACAGCCCTTGCTATCTGGTAGTGTCGGTACTTTAGGTTAAAAAATGTGTTATCAAAATTGCCTTGGCTCATCCTTATCCCTTTCCATTTCCACACATATTTTAGTTGTTATTCATTTGGTTTTTGTTTGTTTTTCTTTTCTTTGGCTATGATGTGAGGCATGTGGGATCCTAGTCCTCTGACCAGGAATCAAACCTATGCTCCCTACAGTGGAAGTGTGGTCTTAACCACTGGACCATCAGGGAAGCCCCTCCATATACATTTTTATTCAGCTTGTGATTTCAAATACCTGGCATTATTTTGATTGGAATTGCATTTTATCTGTGGATCAAATGATAGTTCATATTTTTATAATAGTTTGTCTTTGAATGCATAAGTATATAAATATGTTTTTATGTAAGCATTTTCATAATTTTTTAATTAACTTTACCTCTAAATTATTTGTTATTTTTGGATACAGTTACAAATAATATAAATTTAATTTTTTGTTGAATTTATGTAAAATACATTTACTGGTTTTATACAGAGTTTATATATGGTGACCTTAAAAAATGCATTTAAATCTAACAGTTTGTTTTTAGATTATTTGGATATTCTTCAAATAAAATTATGCCAACAGGACATAATCATATTTTTTCATTGAAATCTTTGGCCTTTCCTATATTTTTTAATTGCTTTATTGACATATAATTAACATAACATACAATTCACTCATTTAATGGGTACAACTTAACAGCTTTGTTATTCTCACAGAGCTGTGTATCCATCACTACAATCACTTTTAGAACATTTCAATTCATCCCCCACAAAAACTGGCACTGTTTAGCTGTCATCCTCCACCAAATCTTCATTCCTCTAGTCTTAGGAAATCAGCTTTGTGTTTCTATAGATTTGTCTATTCTGGACATTTTGTATAAGTGGAGTAAGACAATATATGGATTTTTGTGAATGGCATCTTTAGGTTGGCAACATATTTTCAAGTTTCACTCATGTTGTCACATGCATCATTTAGTTCACTTCAGTAGTTCAGTCATGTCCGACTCATTGCGA
This sequence comes from Bos indicus, assembly GCF_029378745.1. NCBI lineage: Eukaryota > Metazoa > Chordata > Mammalia > Artiodactyla > Bovidae > Bos > Bos indicus. Next base: position 17,804,336 of record NC_091773.1, on the reverse strand, counting down.
CCCCATGGACTGCAGCACGCCAGGCTCCCCTGTCCATTGCCAACTCCAGGAGCTTGCTTAAACTCACATCCATCGAGTCAGTGATGCCATCCAACCATCTCATCCTCTATCGTCCCCTTCTCCTCCTGCCTTCAATCTTTCCCAGCATTAGGGTCTTTTCCAGTGAATCAGTTCTTTACATCAGGTGGCAAAGTATTGGAGTTTCAGCTTCAGCATCAGACCTTCCAATGAATATTCAGGACTGATCTCCTTTAGGATGGACTGGTTGGATCTCCTTGCAGTTCAAGGGACTCTCAAGAGTCTTCTCCAACACCACAGTTCAGAAGCATCAGTTCTTCAGCACTCAGCATTCTTTATGGTCCAACTCTCCCATCCATACATGACTACTGGAAAAACCATAGCTTTGACTAGATATATCATTACCCCTTTCCTTTTTATTCCTGAATAATAGTGCATTATATTGGTATACAACATTTTATTTATCCATTCACCAATTGAAAAAAATTTAGATTGCTTTAAATTTTTGGCTATTATGATTAATACGGGAGAAGGCAATGGCACCCCACTCCAGTACTGTTGCCTGGAAAATCCCATGGATGGAGGAGCCTGGTAGGCTGCAGTCCATGGGGTTGCTAAGAGTCAGACATGACTGAGCGACTTCACTTTCACTTTCCACTTTCATGCATTGGAGAAGGAAATATGGCAACCCACTCCAGTGTTCTTGCCTGGAGAATCCCAGGGACAGGGGAGCCTGGTGGGCTGCCATCTATGGGGTCGCACAGAGTCAGACACGACTGAAGCGACATAGTAGTAGTAGTATGATTAATACAAACTTATGTACAGATTTCTTGCTTTTAGTTTTGAGTATTTTCAATCTGTTGTTTGCATTGTTGCTGGTGTTTTAGTTATAGCTTTTTAAATTAATTTTTATTGGAGTATAGTTGCTTTACAATTTTGTGATAGTTCCTACTATACAAAAAAGTGAATCAGCCATGTGCATACATATATTCCCTTCCTTGTAAACTTCCTTCTCATTTGGGCCACCACAGTGTATTAACTACAGTTCCCTGTGCTGTCCTTAAAAAAGCATTACTTAATCCAAGGTCATAATTTTCACCTATGTTTCCTTCTAAGGGTTTTAATTTTAGCTCCTACATTTAGGTATTTGATCAATTTTGAGTTTGTATTTTTATATGGTATAGTTAGGGGTCCAACTTCTTTATTTGCATATGGGAATTCAATTGTCTACGCAAGTATTTTTGCCTGGAAAATTCCATGGGCAGAGGAGCCTGGTGGGTGACAGCTCATAGGTTGCAAAGAGTAGGACACGGCTGAGCACGCACACACATTCAATCGTCTCTGCACTATTTGCTGAACAACTATTGTTTTCCAATTTAATTATCTTGTCCTTTTCAAAAAGCAACTGTCAATAAATATGAACATTCATGTCTGGACTCTCTTTTTCATTTAATTGATTTGTATGTCTATTGTTATGCCAGTATCATATTGTTTTGATTACTTTGTTGTTGCGGTTCAGTCACTAAGCTGTGTCCGACTCTTTGCAATCCCATGGACTAGAGCATGCCAGGCTCACCTGTCCTTCAGTATCTCCAAGAGTTTGCTCAAATTCATGTCCATTGAGTCAGTGATGCTACCTAACCATCTCATTCTCTGCTGCCCCCTTCTCCTTTTGCCTTCAATCTTTCCCAGCATTAGGGCCTTTTCCAATGAGTCAGCTGTTAATTTCAAGTGGTCAAAGTATTGGAACTTCAGCATCAGTCCTTCCAATGAATTTTCTGGGTTGACTTCCTTTAGGATTGACTAGTTTGATTTCCTTGTAGACCAGGGGACTCTCAAGAGTTTTCTCCAGCACCACAACTCAAAAGCATTCATTCTTTATCACTCAGTCTTCTTTACGGTCCAACTCTCACATCCATACATAACTACTGGCAAAACCATAGCTTTGACTATATGGACCTTTGTCTGGAAGGTGATGTCTCTGTTTTTTAATACTCTAGGCTCCCCAGGTGGCACTAGTGTTAAAGAACCCATTCCTAATCAGGAGATGTAAGAGACTTGGGTTTGATTTTTGGGTCAGGAAGATCCCCTGGAGAAGGAAATGGCAATCTATTCCTGTATTCTTGCCTCAGAAATCCCATGTACAGAGGAACCTGGTGGGCTACAGTCGATGGGGTCACGAAGAGTCAGACACAACTGAAGCATCTCAGCAGCATGTTTGTAGCAGCAGCACAAGTTTGTCAGTCCAGACTCCTTCCGTTTTATGCCCCTAGCAGTATTTACTCTTAATCATGACGTTTGTCCCTGATGTATTATGAAAATATACATTTACTTACTATTTGTCTTCTCTTTCTAGAAGGCAAATTCTTGAAAAGAGAGCTTTATGTTGTTCACTTTTGGATTTATACTGTCTTTTGGTCAAAAAGGTATTGAAAATTTGTTGACAGTGGAAGCAAATTTTTAAAGGTGCACACATACTTTGAAGATATTGCAGGTTTAGTTCCAGACCACTAGAATAAAGCAAATATTGCAAATTTTCATTTCTCTAGGATGAATATCCAAGTAAAGTTCTGAGTCTTATTTTAAGTGTATATTTACCTTTATAAAAAATGCCAAACTAATTCTAGACTAGTTGTAGCCATTTTACATTCTCATCAGTAATGTGTAAGAGATCTGGTTGCCCTGTACCCTTTCCAGCATTTACTATTGTCAATATATGTTTTCTATTTGATTTGGTGGATTTATTTACATTTCTATAATAACTAATGATTTTGATCATTTTTATATGTGCTATGTGCCATTTATCCATCTTCTTAAATGAAATGTCAGACTTTCTCATTTTCTATTTGGATTATTTGCTTTCTTAGTATTTTCATCATATATTCTGTATCCAAATCTTTACAGATGCAATTAGAAACTATTTTCTTAGTCTGTGGCTTGAATTTTAATCTTCATCATTGAGACATTTACAGATAAAATTTTTTGTTTGTAATGGTTTGTTTTTTCCCCCATTTATGACTATCCCTCTGTTATTTTGTTTAAGAACATTTACCTGACCCTAGGTTAAAAACACATTCTACGTCTTCTTCTATGTAGTTTTAAGATGTGTGATCCATTTATGAGTTAATTTTGCATTATGTGTGAAGTAAAATAGAGTTTTGTGCAGGCAAATCAATTGTTCAGAGGAATTAGAAGTTTGGGAGATCATAAAAAAAAAAAATATGCCAGAAAGCAATCTGTGAGGTACAGAACTAAGATATTGGCAGCGTGTAGTGTGTGAAACGTTTAGTTCAAGTTGGCAAACTATAGCTGAGAATATAGCATTTTGTTGCACTCTGAGGAGTTGAAATCATTTAAAACTTCTGTACCGAACAATCAAAGAATATCATTTCCTAAGCAATGGATGTTGGTAGGCATCAGACAAAAAGAAGAAATTCAACTGAGATTCTGAAAAGCTCATAGTTCTCCTTTAGATTCAATTACACCCACTGAGCATCTGTAGGTGTATGGTGAGAACTCAAAGAATTTATCATTAAATGTCTTTATATCTGAGATTGAATGTATTCAAATCAGTGGTTCCCTTGGACAAGTTCTAGTCTTCTCGATGGAGTGAATTCTTCGAGTGCTCAGCTCCAACAATAGATGTATTCCTGCCTCATGAAGTAAAATGCAGTCCCCTCACAAATCAGAGGAAACTATATGGTCATTTTTTATTCATTTGTCTTATCCAGCATCTAAATCTTTTCTACATTAAGGAAAGAGCCCAATTCCCACTCCCCACACTCACTGTGAGCCTTAAAAAGGGACAAAAGATACCACATGTTATAGAATATTAAAATGTAGGGTGCTTCTTTTCCAAGCCACACTCATGGATAGGTCTCCATTCCTTCCAATCAAATACAATTATCTGGAACTTAAATGGTATCTACATACTCAAGCAGCAAAAACAAACAAACAAAAAAACCCATTACTGGTGGAACAAAAACAATAGTATTCTCCATAAGGAACTGGTTGCGAGGCAGAGAAAATATTCAGTCAGATCTTTGATAGGAAGGCAGATATTATTTGTGATCATGGAATGAGAGTATGGTTAATCAATGCGGAGAAAAAGCTTTACATGAGGGCAAAAATCTTGCTATAGGAAGAATTAACTAGATTAAATGTAACAGCTTTAATAGTTAGGACAGGCTGTAATTATCTACCTTGGTCAATTTTGACTTTTTTAACTGACACAATTGTGGTATTACAATAAAGACAACCTCAAGATCATTAGGTTTTGCCCTTCAACAAAGAACCAATCTCAGCTCTTGAGTTTAGTGCTTTAATTCTAAAATCTCTTGCTAGAGAGACTATTGGAGAAGGAAATGGCAACCCATCCCAGTATTCTTGCTGGAGAATCCCAGGGATGGAGGAGCCTGGTTGGTTGCCGTCTATGGGGTCGCACAGAGTCGGACACGACTGAAGCGACTTAGCAGCAGCAGCAGCAACAACAAAACTATAGTCCTAAATTCACTCTGATTATGTTATTTTCTTCCAGTACAGAGTTGGCCCTTCCTATTTGCAGATTTTGCATCTGCAGATTCGACCTGACTGCAGATAAAAAGTAATTTTAAAGTTCTAAAAGCTTCCAAAAGCAAAATTTGAACTCTCCATGTGTCAGAAACTTTAAATGGCATAAATACTGTAACAGGTGTTATAAACAATCTATAGATGCTCTAAAGCAATCTCTAGGTCTCTAACTCTGGAATCTATCTAATACCTGATGATCTGAGGTGGAGCTGATGTAATAATAATAATAGAAATAAAGTACACAGTAAGCATAATGCACTTGAATCATCTTAAAACCATCTGCCCCCTATCTGTGGGAAATCTGTCCTCCATGAAACTGGTCCCTAGCGCCAAAATGGTTGTGGACTCCTGCTTTAAAGTATAGTCATCTTTATATTATGGGCATGCGAAGGTTATATGTAAATACTATGTCATTGTATACGATACCTGAGCATCCTTAGATTTTGTTATCTACAGAAGGTGCTGAAATTAATCCACAGAGGATACCAAGGGACAACTGTACATACCTTATATTACATTCTCACATGTATTCTCAGTTTGCTACAAATGTAACTGGACAGAGTTGTGCAATTACTTGCCATGTGTAGCTTTCGTCCTGAAATAGACAAGCTTGCAACTCTAGGTTTTGCTGAGGTCTGATTCTAGAAAAAGATCTGTAACCCATGTAGGGGATACCAGCTGTGTCGAAAATCATTATTTTGATTGGAAAACTCAATATTTTTATGACATATTCCCCACTCTTAAAAATATCTATAGTTCAAATCAAAATCTCAACAATTACTTCTAGAGACTGGCAAGCAGGTCATATTTACATACAAATACGAATTACCTAGAATAGCCACAAAAAATCTTGAAAAGGAAAGAAAAATGGAAAATGAAGATTTACATTACCAGTATCATTCAGGGTTCAACTCTAGGATTATCATGGCAGATAATAAAAGTTAGGTTTAGAGCTTCCCTAGTTCCTGTCTCATGAGACTATATAGTCTTTGCTGAAAAATCAGAGACTAGTCATACCTGAGGTGAGGGTTATAGACTGAATGTTTGTGTCCCTGCAAAATTCATAGGTTGAAATCCTAACCTCATTGTGACGGTATAAGGAGGTGAGGCTTTTGGGAGTCATAAGGATGGAACCCTCCTGAATGGGATTAGCATCCTTAATTTAAAAAAAAAAACAAAAACCTCTTTCTCTTCCATTCTGTGAGGACAATAAGGATGCTTTTCAGATCAGATCAGATCAGTCGCTCAGTCGTGTCCAACTCTTTGCGACCCCATGAATCGCAGTACGCCAGGCCTCCCTGTCCATCACCAACTCCCGGAGTTCACTCAGACTCATGTCCATCGAGTCAGTGATGCCATCCAGCCATCTCATCCTCTGTTGTCCCCTTCTCCTCTTGCCCCCAATCCCTCTCAGCATCAGAGTCTTTTCTAATGAGTCAACTTTTTGCATGAGGTGGTGCTCTTAGCAGACACCAAATCAAGGCTGGTGACTTGATCTTGGATTTCCCAACCTCCAGAACTGTGAGAAATGTGACTTAAGTCACTCATTCTATAGCAACCCCAAAAGAGTAGGACAATAAGGAAATATCAGTAATTTTCAGCAGTATGTTGTCATTTAAGTGGAGCTTTCCAGTGAAAGCTGGCATCAACTGCCAGCAGTGTGAATGAGTTGCAGTGGATAAAAGTATTATTGTGTATTTTGTGTTTTATGTGCCAAGTTAAATTCATTTAAAAATATTCTGGAACATATACTTAGAAACGTGATTGATTTGTTTTGTTTTTATTTTTTACTTTGACTATCATTTTCTTTCTTTTTTTTTTTTTGTTCTAGTTATTTTGTTATATTGTTCATTCCTTTGGGTGTTCTACATAAATCATCAGGTTTTTTCCCTTTTGGTCTTTATGCCATTCATTTTATTTCCCCCTAAATTGCTAAGCACAATATTGAATAGAAATAGTGATAAAGAGCATTCTTATTTATCCCTGACTTTAATGAAAGCATTCAACCCCTCATCAACAGATGTAAAGTTAAGTGTTGGGTTTTCCAAGATGTTGTTACCCAGATTGAGAAATATTCTTTATGCTCCCTGTTTGCTAAGACACAGGGATCTTTTTTAACTTTTTATTTTGCATTGGGGTATAGGCAATCACAATGTCCATCACAATGTTGTGATAGCACGTGAACAGTGAAGGGACTCAGCCGTACATATACATGTGTCCATTCTTCCCCCAAAACCTCCTTCCCATCCAGGCTGTCACAGAACACTGAGCAGCTCACTGTGCTATACAATAGGCCCTTGTTACTTATCCATTTTAAATATAGCAGCGTGTACATGCTCATCTCAAACTCCCTATCTCTTCCCCTATCTTTCCCCACAACAGCCATAAACTTGTCAAAGCTTGTGAGTCTCTTTCTGTTTTTGTATTTCTTTTTAGATTCTACATATAAGGGATGTCATATGATATTTCTCCTCCTCTGTCTGACTTGCTTCACTCAATATGACACTCTCTGGGCCCAATCATGTTGCTGCAAATGGCATTATTTCATTCTTGTTTTATAGTTGAGTAATATCCCATTGTGTATATGCACCACATCTTCTTTATCCATTCCTCTGTCAATGGACATTTAGGTTGCTTCCATGTCTTGGCTACTATAAACAGAAAACACTGGGCTCTTGCTTGAATGGATATTAAAATTTCCCAAATGTGTTTTCCACATCTTGGGAAATGGTTATATGATCATCTCTTTTGTTCTGTTAATATCATAAATTGTATTAACTTTTAGAATGTGGAACTTATATTTAGAACTTGTATTTCAGAAATTAATACCACTGATTTATGATGTATTATTTTGTGCATTGCTAGAATTGACTTGTTAAAATATTATTGAGAATTTTTATGTCTTTTTCATGAAATAATGTTTGTCAAGTTTTGACATCAGATTTATACTGGTCTTCTAAATCGGATTGTGCAATATTATTTTCTCAACAAGTTTTTTTTTTTTTAATTTAAATATGATTGACAGTCATTCTTCCTTAAATGATTGATTTCTCCAGAGAAGCCATCTGGATCAACAATTTTCTGGATAATAAGGAATTTTGATTTATGATAAATTTAATTATTTTTATAATTATTGAATATTCTAAATTAACATTTCTCTGTGTCTGTTGCTGTAGGTTTTATCTTTCAAGACTAAAGTCTATTTCACTTATGCTGTTAGATTTGCTTTGATACAAAACTGTTCATAACATTAACTTATTGTATTTCTTGTGACTAAAATATATGTATTGATGTTTCCACTATTTTTCATTTGAGTTACTGGTTGCTTAGCAATGTGTTTTTAATTTCCATATATTTATGAATCTCCCAAACTTTCCTTGTTATTGATTTGTAATTTAATTATATTGTGGTCATAATATATACTTTGAATCTATCATTTCTTTAAAATGTATTAGGGTTGTTTTATAGCCAAAATATAGTTTGTATTGGATAATGTTCAACATGCACTTCAGGAGAATGTGTATTTGCTGTTGTGGGTGGAGTGTTTTACAAGTGACTGTTGATATACTTTGTTAACAGTGAGTTTTAAGTCTTTCTATTTCCTTATTGATCTCCTGCCTCATTGTCTTATCCATTACTGGAAGGAGAGTGTTAAGGTCTGCAACTAATATTCTTGAATAGTCTGTTTAATTGTTCAAATCTGCCAGTTTTTGTATCCTGCATTTTGGGACTCTTGTTTGAAATTGTTATATCTTCTGAATTGAAACTTTTATCATTATAAAATCCCTCCTCTAGAAAAGCTTTTAATTTAATTTTCTATTCTGTTTGATATTAGATTGGCTATCTTTTGTTTATAGATTGTATTTTATATCTTTTGACATCTTTTTGCTGACAATATATTAATGTATTCGCATCTAAACCTTCTCTTTTAGACAACATAGTCACATTTTTATACATTTTGCTCATATCCATATTTTAAGTGTTTAATCCATGTATATTTTATGTAATTATTTCCAAGTTATGATTTATGTTTTTTCCTATTTGATCGCTATCATGTCTCAGGTAATTTTTTTCCATTATTTGCCCATTATTGCCCTTTTTTTGTTAAATATATTCTACTGTACCATTTAAAAATCCTTCTTATTTCGTTATTTTTTTTCTACTTAATATCTTAACAGTTGTCCTGAGGATGACAACTAACTTCTTAATTTATAACAATTTAGCTTTATTTAATATCAAATTACTATTAATAGCACCCAGAAGATGCTACCGTGTGTCTCCATTCATTGTCTCATGTATGTGAGATCATTGACACATAAATTACAACTTTCTTTGTTATAGATACACCGACCCTGAACTTAGTTATTTGTGTGTGTTTTTAATAAAATTCAGGGAGGAAAAAGTAATAAGCAAAAATATTTGTATACTGTTTTTTATATTTACCTGTGTGTGTATCATTATTGATACTCTTCATATCTTTATATGAATATGAGTTACTTGTAGGGTTCTTTTATTTTAGCTGAAAGATTATCTTAAGTGTTTCTTGTAGGGAAGGTCAGCAGTGACAACAACTCTCACTTTTTTTAAATCTAGGAAGGTCTCAATTTCTCCCTGATTTTTGAAGGACAGTTTTGTGACAATAGAATTTTTGGTTGATAATATTTTTCTTCAAATTCCTTCAGTGTGTCATCTCTGAATTTTGTGATTTCTGAATAGAAATTAACTATTAACACTATTAAACATTATATATAATGTCTGTCTTCTTTTTTGCTGATTTCAGATTCTCAATATTTTTTCAATAGTTTGATTTTGGTATACCTAGGTGTGAATTGCTTTGGGTTTATTCTACTTGTCCTTAATAGAGCCTCTTGAATGTGCAGACTGTTTTGTTCAAATTTAGAAAATTTAGCCATTCATTGCATGAATATTGCTTCTGTTTCTTTCTCTCTCTCCTCTCCTTTTAGTACTTCCATTATGTGTATGATGGTGGGAGTATAAGAAATCCCCTTTGTTAAAATAGTTGGTTCTGAAAGCAAGTACTATATTATTTTGGCCATTAAACAAATCTGCCCTCTTCCCCAGACAAGGAAGAAGTATATGTCTTCCAAGACGATTTGATAGCAATCCTTGACTTGGTAGTTCACAGCAAAAGCTTATAAACACAAGACATGTAGAAGTGTTATGGAGAGATCTCCACATATATTCTTTTGGAGAAGATCCCTTTTGTTCCTGTTTTCATAAGAAATAACAGTAACTTAGGTAATGCTGAGGCTTCCCTGGTGGCTCAGATGGTAAAGAATTTGCCTGAAATGAAGGAGACCTGGGTTCAATCCCTGGGTGGGAAACATCCCCTGGAGAAGAGAATGGCTGCCCACTTCAGTATTCTTGTCTGGGGAATTCCATGGACAGAAGAACCTGGTGGGCTACAGTCCATGAGGTCATCCACAAAGTTTTGCTTCACAAGGTAACCCTAATTTTGCTGCTCACATGTGTGTTAAGTTGCTTCAGTCCTGTCCGACTCTTTGTGACCCTATGGACTGGAGCCTGCCAGGCTCCTGTGTCCGTGGGGTTCTCTAGGCAAGAATATTAGAGTGAGTTGTCATGTCCTTCTCCAAGGGATCCTCCCAGCCTAGGGATTGAACCCACATCTCTTGAGTCTTCTGCATTGGCACGTGAGTTCTTTACCACTAGTGACACTCACAGCACCTACATATGAAAATAAGAAGTAGGGATGTTTAACCCTTTTATGTATATTTCAGGTGTAGAAACAGATTTGTAATACTCCATTCAATGGAACCACTCATAATTTTCTGTAATCATGCAATTTTTTCCTTCTTTCTACCTAGATTCTATTATTATCTCATCACAGATTTACATAGGCAGTAATCTTCTGTGTTTCATGTAGTTCCTTGTAAAGTACACTGTTATGCTCCTCTATATCTTATGTACAAAAATATTTATAATAGAACTTTATATATATATATATAATGTATATGTCATAAAAAGGGATTGACCCTTATTTTTACCATACATAAAATTTTTAATTTTTAAAATTTTATTTATTTATTTTAATTGGAGGCTAATTACTTTACAGTATTGTAGTGGGTTTTGCCGTACATTAACATGAATCAGCCATGGGTGTATATGTGACCCTCCATCCCAAAACACCCTCCCACCTCCTTCCCCATCCCATCTCTCAGGGTCGTCCCAGTGCAGCGGCCCAGAGCACCGTTTCTCATGCATCGAACCTGGACTGATGATCTATTTCACATATGGTAATATATATGTTTCAATGCTACTCTCTCAAATCATCCCATCCTCACCTTCTCCCACGGAGTCCAAAAGTCTGTTCTTTACCTCTGTGTCTCTTTTAGTGCCTCGTATATAGGGTCATCATTACCATCTCTCTAAATTCCATATATATGCATTAATATACCGTATTGGTGTTTTTCTTTCTGACTTACTTCACTCTTTATAATAGGCTCCAGTTTCATCCACCTCATTAGAACTGATTCAAATGTGTTATTTTAAATAGCTGAGTAATATTCCATTGTGTATATGTACCACAGCTTTCTAATCCATTCATCTGCTGATGGACATCTAGGTTGCGTCCATGTCCTGGCTATTGTAAACAGTGCTGTGATGAACATTGAGGTACATGTGTCTCTTTCAATTCTGGTTTCCTCAGTGTGTATACCCAGCAGTGGGATTGCTTGGTCATATGGCAGTTCAATTTCCAGTTTTTTAAGGAATCTCCACACTGTTCTCTATAGTGGCTGTACTAGTTTGCATTCCCACCAACAGTGTAAGAGGGTTCCTTTTTATCTGCACTCTCTCCAGCATTTATTGTTTGTAGACTTTTTGATGATGGCCATTCTGACTGGCATGAGATGGTACTTCATTGTGGTTTTGATTTGCATTTCTCTAAACTCCAATATTTTGGCCACCTGATGTGAAGAGCTGACTCATTGGAAAAGACCCTGATGCTGGAAAAGATTGAGGGCAGGAGAAGGGGACGACAGAGGATGAGATGGTTGGATGACATCATTGACTTGATGGACATGGGTTTGGGTGGACTCCAGGAGTTGGTGATGGACAGGGAGGCCTGGCCTGCTGTGGTTCATGAGGTCACAGAGTCAGACACGACTGAGCAACTGAACTGAATTGAAACTGATAACGAGTGATGTTGAGCATATTTTCATGTGTTTCTTAGCCATCTGTATGTCTTCTTTGGAGAAATGTCTGTTTAGTTCTTTTGCCCATTTTTTGATTGGGTCATTTGTATTTCTGGTATTGAGCTGCATGAAGCTGCTTGTATATTTTTGAGATTAATTCTCAAATACAGCATATATAAGCATATATCATCAAAAAGATTTTACCTTCAATTAAATTATTTTATAACTTGCATCTCCAACTTTATATTGTTTTGTAACCTTTAATCTATTTTCTCTTAAGTGGAATTTAGTATGTGATTCCCACTCAAATGATTGTGACCGTCCATTTTTATGGCAGGATACATAATTGGATCTCCTATAAGTTGATACTTTGCTGACAGATAAGTCTCATATTTTGGTTTATAAGTGACCCAATGGTATGTGATACATGTGATCTCTGAGTGCACAGTGTCAAAGGCTGAAGACACAGAAAGAGGCAAAAGCAGCCTCACTGAGAAAGTAGATATTCTACATAGTTGTGCCAAGTGATGATGAATGAGTAGAACGGCATCACTTGAAAAAGAAGTCTTCTGATTTAATTAGGGTTGCTCTTGAAACAGTCTAGGATAATCATTTGTGTTGTCGTTGTTTAGTCGCTAATCTCTTGTCACCTCATGGAGTGTAGCCTGCCAGGCTCCTCTGTCCATGGGATTTCCAGGCAAGAATACTGGAGTGGGTTGCCGTTTTCTTCTCCAGGAGATCTTCCCAACCCAGAGATCAAACCTGCATCTTCTGCATTGGCAGGTGGATTCTTTACCACTGAGGCACCAGGGAAGACCGATAATTTGTGTACAAGAACTTTATTTAAGATGTGATCCAAGGAAGCATGAAAAGGGAAGTGAGGAGGGGAAAGAAACTAATAAAAGGTATATTAACCAGCAGGGTACCATATGGGAACCTGAAGCTCAATGGCTGGAAATCAATTGTTAGCATGCCTCAGAGAGGTGCCCCCTGAGAAGTAAGGAAGGTGGTGAGTGGCTTCTCCTGGCATTTATAACTTGCCCTGTGCACAGACCACTTTGCCACTGTGGTCAGAGAAAGGCCTTTGGTAGTAGACATAGGTGCTGGGCTTTAGAGGCCATTAGAAGGTATGGAAATTTTTGAGTATTGAGGGAATTAGCAAGACATCAGAATCATCTGCTGCAACATCTCAGTGGATATGAGAGTCACCCTGAGGCTTATCTATTGGCTAGTAACTCAATAAATAATATTAGTGGTATAATATGGTCATGACTGAGCAACGACTAAACAAAACAGCAATAAATAATATAGTCACAGTAGTCGTAAAAGTAACAATGATGATTTAGAGGTAGATGCACTAAAAGTAAAGCAGAAAAAGAATTAGTTGGATAAAATGCAAAGAGCAAAATTTCACATAAAATCATAAGGTTTTGAAAATATGTTCCAGTGTAAGGAATTTGGATAGGATCCTTCATATCATGAAATATAATTGAGTTATTCCTGTGTTGTGAGTCATAATAAATCTTAATTGAGGAGAACAATCTGTCAGTCATAAGAACAAGAGTCTGGAGAAACGTGCAATAACCCTGCAAGAGATTAGTGGGTAAGTCAAACATTTTAAAGGTGAGAAGACCGAAATGTTGTAAATACCTTGGAAGATTTTATTGAAGGGAAGAAATAAAACAGATAAAGAAAACATCAATGAGGAAAAGCAAAGAAAGGCTTTATTATGGAAAATGATGACAGAGATTATGGTGTCCTGACAGGTACAAAGTTGGGAAGATTTTATGAATAAAGATTTGTTTGAGAAGAATCAGTCTAAATGAATCGTCACCCAAAGCTATTATTTTCCAGACACAACTAGATGTTATCTCTAGGATGTGTAAAACCACTCTGAGCATGAACATATTATTCTTTTTTAAAAAGTTATTTATTTTCAATTGGAGAATAATTGCTTTATAGTGTTGTGTTGGTTTCTGCCATACATCAACATAAATCAGCCATAGGTATACATATGTCCCCTCCCTCTTGAACCTCCTTCCCACCTCCCAGCCCTCTAGGTTGTCACAGAGCACCGGGCTGAGCTCCCGGTGTCATACAGTAAATTCCCACTGGCTATTTTACATATGATAATGTGTATGTTTCAATGCTATTCTCTCAATTTGTCCCACTCTCTCCTTCCCCTGAGTACACAAGTCTGTTCTCCATGTCTGCACTCTATTGCTGCCCCGCAAATAGGTTCATCAGTTCTATTTTTCTAGATCCCGCATATTGCATTAATATATGATATTTGTTTTTCTGACTGACTTCACTCTGTATAACAGGCTCTAGGTTCATCCACCTCACTAGAATGGACTCATATTCTTTCACTTTTATGGCTGAATAATATTTCATTGTATATATATACCATAACTTCTTTATCCATTCCTCTGTCGATGGACATCTAGTTTGCTTCCACATCATGGCTATTGTAAATATGGTTTCAATGAACTTTGGGGTACATGTACCTTTTAGAGTAGTTTTCTCATGGTATATGCCCAGTAGTGGAATTGCTGGATCATATGGTAGTTTTATTCCTAGTTTTTACAAATCTCTATATTGTCCTCCATAGTGGTTGTATCAATTTACATTCCCACCAACAGTGCAAAGGGGTTCCATTTTCTCCACATCCTCTCTAGCATTTATTTTGTAGATTTTTTGATGGCCATTCTGACTGGTGTGAGGTGATATCACCTTGTATGAGGTGATACTGTAGAAAAACTTACATTCTTTTTAGAAAGGTGTATATATATATATTAGCATTTTTCCACATAATAGGATAATTATAACAAAAAAAGTAAGAACTGAGCCTGGTGGCTCAGTTGGTAAAGAATCTGCCTGCATTTTGGGAGAGCTGGGTTCGCTCCCTGGGTTGGGAAGATCCCCTGGAAGAGGGTGTGACAACCCACTCCAGTAGTCTTGCCTGGAGAATCCCCATGGACAGAGCAGCTTGGTGGGTTACAGTCCACGGGGTTGCAAAGAGTCGGACATGACTGAGCACAGCACAGAAGAACAGAGAAGAGCAACACCCAAGCTGGAGGTTCTCAGAATAATTTGAACACTTGTACAATGACATATAAACTTTTATTATTTCAGATTGTTTGTCCAACTCAAATAATTTCTTCTAGATTTGGCCAGCGGAGAAGGCAATGGCAACCCACTCCAGTACTCTCACCTGGAAAATCCCATGGACGGAGGAGCCTGGTAGGCTGCAGTCCATGGGGTCGCAGAGTCGGACATGACTGAAGTGACGTAGCAGCAGCAGCAGCAGATTTGGCCGGAAACCTGTTTTGATGACTTCTCTGTTCGTGGCATTACTGGGTACCTGCTCAATTTTTACTCCAACCTTTCCATTTTCCTGTACAATTAGATTTGTTTGGGCATTATCATTGGCAGCAGTATACAGCAATTCCCTTGTACTTCATAAGTTTGATTTAGTTCTTCTCACCTGGTTTTGTCAGGTTTTTAACACACTGTTTATATGATTAGCTCTTGATACTTCTCAGTTACAGAATGGGTTCCAACCAGTGCCAGACCTATTATCATGACCATGAGGGCTCTGCTTCTGACCACTGGGCAGGTGATACTGGCTGGACTGGCCTGTGTCTTCCAGGATTGATACATGCTACAGTTGTTCATTTCTGTGCCTTACTTCATCTTTTTTCTGTTCCTCTGGTATGTGGAGTTTTCTGGTTTGCTTTCCTTGTGATGGTTGGGCACTGAAACTTTCAATAAATGTGCATTGCTGGTCACTCACATCTTAATGAAATAAGAAAAATGTGCAGAAAAGGACTTAATGGATGAATTTCAAAAGTTTAAGGAATATTATAAATTAAATGTTAAGCTTATTAATTTAAGCAGTTTAAAGCAGAATTTTGCTTGGGTTCACACATACATACAAACATTGCTATCACTGTCAAAGAAATAATTAATAGGAAGTACATTTGTTACAGAAAAACAAAAGTTGAGTTAGTTGACTAATGACCATATTGTGGAGAAAAAAGGTTGCAAGAGACATGATAGAACTTCATTAGGGTTGAGGTAGCCTGGCTGGCAAGCTGCGGTCCATGGAGTCACAAAAGGGTTGGACATGACTTAGCGACTAAACAACAACAGAAGGAATTTTTACCACATGAAACTGTCAATAGTTTCTGAAAGTGTTTTTTTATGTTTTTTTTCTAAGTTAATTTAGCATCGGTCATGTCTTTTTCTTAAAAATTAAAAAAGTCCAGAAATAAATGTTGTTTTCAAATTAAATAAATGAAAAATAAAATATCAAAAAAAGATTTTAATACCATATCTAAAGTTAAGTGTTGAGGGCAGAAAATGACCCAAGTTGCTTCCTGAATCATCTATTCCTAACTGGAGAAGCCATAGTGTTCTAGAGGATTCCTGCCATCATTAAATGGAATCAAGGTATCTCTGAATTCTCATTCTGTTTTGGATTAACCTATTCCGTTTCAATGTTTCTGCCTCTCTTCATAAAGGTGGTCATCTGAATCTGTTTGCTGGCTGATTGTATCTGGCAAGTTGGATAAAGCATTCAAGAAAATGAAGAAAGTAGCCAGTTAAATGAAAGAAAAGATGGTATGGAAAATCTACACATTGTAAGGAAAATAATAGTTATATCTTGAAGTTTCTTCCTTATCAAGGAAAAAATTCAATACAAATAAATTATACCACCACAATGAAAGCAAAAACCCACAAACACCACTAAGAGTAGAAACTCAACTGAAGGAAAAGTCCTGGAAATCATTTTTGACCATGAAATGATGACTGAATAACTGTGGTTACAAAGCTATGAATGAATAATATGATTCCATGTAATAGCCTATATTTTAATCTAACAATGAATACACTAAATGTACAGTGTAGCTCAAATGTGTTACACGACATAAAATTTCCACAATAGGGATTATGTTGTTTCTTCTACATTACAGTTGATCTTGGCTTCATCACATAAAACTGAAGAAGGCTATGGTTTTCTTCTCCCAGTACTACTGATGTATATGGTAATTTCTAAAAATTTGGGGGGAAATGAATAGATTACAATTGAATCAATGAGCTAAGCTTGGAAGTATTCCTAATTCATAAAGAAATGGCCCTGGAGTATAAAGGTTGTGCCAAGTACTAAGTAGAAAAACTATTACTAATTCTGCTCACACACACACATGTATGAAACAATATAAAACACAGTGATATAATGAAAGTATAAACAAAGAGCCATGAAAGTATATAGAAAATGATTCTTTTTGAGAAGTTTAAGAAATTTTGTATTGAATATAGTTTAATTTCTTAACCTTGTTCAGTGTCCCCCTTCTTGTAAAGTGGAAATAATATTAATAATTGTCTAACTTTGACACAAGATTTGTACACAACTCAAGTGAGATGAAAAGTTGAAAATACTTCACAATATATAAATAAAAACACATTTTTAGGTATAAAACTTTAGTAAATATACACACACACACACACACACACATATATTTATTTATTTATTTATTATGGGGACTTCCCTGGTGACTCATCAGTAAAGAATCTGCTTGCAACGCAGGAAATGCAGGAGACACTGGTTTTGATCTCTGGGTTGAGAAGATCCCCTGGAGGAGGAAATGGCAACCCACTCAGTATTCTTGCATGGGAAAATCCCATGGCTCCTATGGACAGAGGAACCTGGTATGCCGTAGTCCTTAGGGTTGCAAAGAGTTGGACACAACTGAGTGACTGAGAACACACACACATATATCTTGTTCTTTAGGATTCTAAGATGTTGTGCAAGAGAATAGTGCACTGGGACGACCCAGAGGGATGGTATGGGGAGGGAGGAGGGAGGAGGGTTTAGGATGGGGAACGCATGTATACCTGTGGCGGATTCATTTTTATATTTGGCAAAACTAATACAATTATGTAAAGTTTAAAAATAAAATTTAAAAAAAAAATGAAATAACTCCAGGGAAATAAGTTAGAGAATACTTATTACATTTTTTTTTCCATTCATGTTTCTTTAATGTGCTTGTTTTAAATATTTTCACTTTGAAGCTTCTGCAAACTGCAATGAAAGAACTTCCTTTTCTCAAACATTGTTCCAAGAAAACAAAGGCCATTTCAAGTCCCATCATGTGCAGGATAATTGTCTGCCTAGTGTTTTCTGAGGCTTGTCTTCTGCCTGAATACTATCAATTCAGTTCAGTCACTCAGTCGTGTCTGACTCTTTTCAACCCCATGGACTACAGCATGCCAGGCTTCCCTGTCCATCACCAACTCCCAGAGTTTACTCAAACTTATGTCCATTGAGTCGGTGATGCCATCCAACCATCTCATCCTCTGTCGTCCCCTTCTCCTCCTACATTCAATCTTTCCCAGCATCAGGGTCTTTTCCAATGAGTCAGTTCTTTGCATCAGGTGGCCAAAGTATTGGAATTTCAGCCTCAGCATCAGTCCTTCCAATGAATACTCAGGACTGATTTCCTTTAGGATGGACTGGTTGGATCTCCTTGCAGTCCAAGGGACTCTCAAGAGTCTTCTCCACCATGGGTGTACACGTGTTCCCCATCCTGAACCCCCCTCCCACCCCCCTCTCCATACCATCCTTCTGGGTCATCCCAGTGTACACCTGTGGTGGATGCATGTTGATCTATGGTGAAACCAATACAATATTGTAAAGTTAAATAAATAAATAAAAAGAGTCTTCTCCAACACCACAGTTCAAAAGCATCAATTCTTCGGTGCTCAGCTTTCTTTATAGTCCAACTCTCACATCCATACATGACTACTGGAAAAACTGTAGCTTTGACTAGATGGATCTTTCTTGGCAAAAAATGTCTCTGCTTTTTAATATGCTGTCTAGGTTGTTCATAACTTTTCTTCCAAGGAGCAAGAGTCTTTTAATTTCATGGCTGCAGTCACCATCTGCAGTGATTTTGGAACCCCAAAAAATAAAGTCTGTCATTGTTTCCACTGTTTTCCCATCTATTTGCCATGAAGTGATGGAATCAGATGCCATGATCTTAGTTTTCTTAATGTTGAGTTTTAAACCATAAAGTAGTTGTATGTAGTTTAAGAAAGTGCCAAATTGTGTTTGCTACCTGATGTCTTCCTCCACATCTCTGAACACTGGCCTTCTGGATAACAGGACCTGGATGATTCTCAGAGCAATCTTTATATGTAAGTTTTTCCAATTACAAAAGAAGAATGGCTATAATCAACAGTTTTCTCATGAGAATAATACATAAGTATGTAAATTTAAATTTTTTTGGATATTCTCATTAAAGGTGCTAAAAATAGCAAAGCAACTAGCAAGATGATAACCTATTGGTGAGATTAGCCAAGATGGTGGACTAGAAAGACCTTGAGCTCACCTCTTCTCAAAGGCATACCAAAATTAAAACTATGTGTAGAACAACATCGATGAAAAAGACTGGAACCTACCAAAAAAAAGATCTTCTACAACTAAAAACAAGAAGGGACCAAAATGGGAGGGGTGGACTTAAAATCAAGTCCAGACCACTGGTTAGGCAATCCACAAACTAGAGAATAATCACACTGCAAAGGTTCCCCCAAAGTAGTGAGAGCTAAGCCCTACACTGGACTTCCCAGCCCAAGAGTCCTGCACAGGGAAGGTAAGCCCTCAGAACATTTGGCTTTGAAGGCCAGTGGAACTCAACTGCTGGCTACTATTATATAATAACTAATAAATGGATTATGACCTTTAAAATTGTGAATCAATTTTAGACACATGTAACATAATATTGTACATTAACTGTACTTCAGTTAAAAAAAATCCAATAACAAATCCCAAAACAAGGGCCAAATTATTTTCCAACATGTACTATTTAAAATTAACAGCATCTGTATGAATGTTACAGTTGTTCCACATCCTTGCCAATGACTGGTAAGATTGTTTTAGTCATCCTAGTGGGTGGGAATGATAATTCATTTTGGTTTTAGTCTCTTACCCTCCTAACCAATGGTGTTTAACATCTTATGTATGTATTATTAGTCATCTTTATTCTTTTGTGAAGGGTGGAGTCAAGTCTTTACTCCACATTTGGTTGTGTAGTATTTAGTTTCCAAAAATGTTATCTAATGAATCACCTCTCCGCACATTTGTATCTTAGATAATCCTTCCGCTACATTGGATCCTAGATGGCCCTGTGATTCATTTTAACCAGTTGAATGTGATAAAAGAAAAACACTTGCTCTAAATCTAAACCTTAAGAAAGCAGAGAGTTCAGTTTTTACTTACGAATTCTTGGAATTTTAACCCAGGGATTTTTGATTCCAGAATCTCTTCTGGTCATAGCACACCTTCCCCCCAACCCCCCTCCATACATAGGACCTCAAGGAAAGAGGTCATGGTATTATTCTTGGTTGATGATGGAAAGCTTCATGCCTCTATGCAAAATTACTCAGCTTTTTTCAGCTTCTCAGCTCTTATCTGTGATGAGAATAATTTGGCAAGCCACTTCAACAGGTAACTGTGGAAAGATAATATACCAAGGTGTAATAACTGCATATCTAAGTACAAATAAATCATGTCGTTATTTATTTGCCACCATATTCAACACATATAGTGACCCCTGCCATTTCTGTTTCATTTCAGAGACAAAAAGTGTAAGAAAACAGGTACCAGAGAAGAAGAGATCAGTCATCTCCCGGACACCACAGAGTGCTATCATCATCATCCTTGGACAGCTTTAGTGAGATAGGAGCTTGTTCCTATTCAGCCTCTTTAGAACCAACTCTGAGATATGCCCTTCTGATGTCAACTCACAACCCATTTTATAGCTTGGACGAGCACTGGGAATTTCTTCAAGTGCACATGAGGAAACGCTCTGGACTTAAAACCAGGAAATGCTGCTTCCAAATCATGGTCAGTACCTTACTAATCATTAAACACTTGAGCTTTCTGTCTCTTCAAGGCTTATTCCTTCACTTGAAGTGAGATATTGTTTTTGCCCTTCTTACCTTACAGGGTTATTATGATGATGTGATGGATATATTAAATATATATATGTGTATATATATATAAACACACACATACATATATATATATATATATATATATATATATATAATGATTTTAAAATATTAAAAAAAAATACTTGGTACTACAAACCAGTGGTTCACAAACTTTTTGGGACCATGTTGTGGAAGACAATTTGTCCATGGACCAAGATGCTGGTGGGGGGGTGGGGGGTGGTTGATGTTTCAAGGGCATTACACTTGTTATGCACTTTATTTTTGTTATTATATCAGCTCCACCTCAGATCATCAGGCATTAGATCTTGGAGGTTGAGGACACCTGCTGTAAAGGATAAATTGCTTCAATTCTTTCAAACTGTTTTAACATTTAGTTTGAGAGATTTTTATACAGAACCCTCTGTTTCTTGTCACACAGACCAAATTTCACATCTTGGCTTACAAATCTAGCCATAATTTAAAGCACTGCGTGAACACCATTTATATACAAATAATTGTCTGACACAAAGAAAAATAACAAGCAGAATAGTCCTGCCCTTAATTTACATTATTTGTTACATTAAATCCAAATCATTTATGAAGAAAGTACTTAAATATCAGTATTCATAGACTATGCATTGAAATCATCTGTTCTTGATGAGCAACCACAAATAGTAATAAAATATAGTCATTTAGTCATTTTATAGGTCAGTATTTACTGTTCCATGTTGAAACTTGTTTATACAGAAAGAAAATAGGTCCATCTTCAGTGGGAGAAGAGCATGAAAAAAATTTTTTTAATTGAGAAAATATAAAAATGTAAAGGAAAACAACAGAAAAAATAAATCTAAGAAAATATCAATTCTAAACAAACTCTTTCAGAAAAATTGAATAGTTCCCAACCTCTACTATGAGGCTATGATTAATCTCATAACAAAACAAGGTGAAGACATTATGAACATATACATAAAAACCCTTAGGAAATTTTAGCAAATTTCAATCGTACTATATATTTTAAAAGTATAATAGGATAAGACTAAACATGATTCATTTCAACATCAGTGTAATGACTCATTAACAGACTAAGACATTATAAGATGATTGCAATTAAAGAAAAAGCACTTGAAAATATATGTATACCATCTAAAGCTATGGTTTTTCCAGTAGTCATGTACAGATATGAGAGTTGGACCATAAAAAAGGCTGAACACCGAAGAATTGATGTTTTTGAACTGTGGTGCTGGAGAAGACTCTTGGAAGTCTCTTGGACAGCAGAGAGATCAAACCAGCCAATCCTAGGGGAAGACAACCCCGAATATCCACTGGAAAGACTGATGCTGAAGCTGAAGTTCCAATACTTAGGCCACCTGATTCGAAGAGCTGAATCATTGGAAAAGACACTGGTGCTGGGAAAGATTGAAGGCAGGAGGAGAAGGGAACAACAGAGAATGAGATAGGTGGATGGCATCATCAACTCAATTGGCATAAATTTGAGCAAACTCCAAGAAATAGTGAAGGACAGGTAGGCCTGGTGTGGTATAGTCCATGGGGTTGCAGAGAGTCAGACATGACTGAGCAACTGAGCAACAACAACATCATCCATTTAAGAATAAATTACAAAAGGTTTTTTATACTAATAAAACCTGCAAAACGCCTGTAGCTAACATCATATTTAATAATGAGAAAGAGAATGGTTTCCTAATAAATTCAGAAACAAGGATATCAGGTCTCACCACTCCTATTCAAGATTTTACCAAAGATTCTAACCAACAAGTTAGAGGAGAAAAATAAATCAAATATATCAAATAAATCAAAAATAAATAAAGCAAATATATAGATTACAAAGGAAGAAGTAAAACTGTTTTTATTTCAGTTGAGTTCACTCACTCAGTCGTGTCTGATTCTTTGTGACCCCATGGATCGCACCACATCAGGCCTCCCTGTCCATAGCCAACTTCTGGAGTTTACTCAACCTCACGTCCATTGAATCAGTGATGCCATCCAACCATCTCATCCTCTGTCGTCCCCTTCTCCTCCTGCCTTCAATCTTTCCCAGCATCAGGGTCTTTTCCAATGAGTCAGTTCATCACATCAGGTGGCCAAAGTATTGGAGTTTCAGCTTCAGCATCAGTCCTTCCAATGAACATTCAGGACTGATTTCCTTTAGGATGGACTGGTTTGATCTTCTTACAGTCCAAGGGACTCTCAAGAGTCTTCTCCAACACCACAATTCAAAGGCATTAATTCTTCGGTGCTCAACTTTCTTTATAGTCCAACTCTCACATCCATACATGACCACTGGAAAAACTATAGCTTTGACTAGACGGACCTTTGTTGGCAAAGAAATGTCTCTGCTTTTTAATATGCTGTCTAGGTTGTTCATAACTTTTCTTTCAAGGAGCAAGCATCTTTTAATTTCATGGCTGCAGTCACCATCTACAGTGATTTTGGAGCCCAGAAAGATAAAGTCTGTCACTGTTTCCACTGTTTCTGCATCTATTTGCCATGAAGTGATGGGACAGGATGCCATGATCTTAGTTTTCTGAAAATTGAGTTTTAAGCCAACTTTTTTACTCTTTCAATTTATTTACAGAATATATAATTTTTATGTTAATCCTTATAAAAATCTAATAAAACTCCAAGTGTATTTAGCAAGATTTTCAAGTGATATAATCAATATGCTGGTAAATTGAACTAATATGAACTTTAATGCTAGCAATAAACAATCAAAAATGCACAAACACAATGCAAAAATGAAACACCCAAATATAAATCTGACAAAAGACAAATTACAGTGGAAAAGTAAAAAGAGAAATGACTGAGAGAAATCTAAGCAAGTAGGTATATCGAATTTATGGAGTAGCTGCCATAGCAGTAACATATTTCTTAACCTGTATGGTAAGACCTACAATAGAAGGTTGTTGCTGCTGCTGCTGCTGCTGCTGCTAAGTCGCTTTAGTCATGTCTGACTCTGTGTGACCCCATAGACGGAAGCCCACCAGGCTCCTCTGTCCCTGGGATTCTCCAGGCAAGAACACTGGAGTGGGTTGCCATTTCCTTCTCCAAGGCATGAAAGTGAAACGTGAAAGTGAAGTCGCTCAGTCGTGCCCGACTTTTAGCAACCCCATGGACTGCAGCCCATCAGGCTCCTCCATCCATGGGATTTTCCAGGCAAGAGTATTGGAGTGGGTGCCATTGCCCTCTCCACAATAGAAGGTTAAGGTCAGGCAAATGTATATTTCCTCCACTGTATTAGTTTTCCATGGCTGCCATAACAATAATGATATACCACAGACAGAAACTGGATGGCTTAACACAACAGAAATGTATTTCCCCACAGCTCAGCAGCAGCTGGAAGTGCTGAAAGACCTTTGTGAAATCTTACCGATATAGTTTACCTAATTCTGGGAGATCTCACAATAACAAATCATATTAAATTGCTAAGCTATATTTACTTTTAACAATTTAAAAGTATAAATTGGAGAAATATATCTTATAAAATATCTCCATGCATTACCACATAGGCAAATAGGAAACCAGAATATTTTATTCCCTAGCTTAGTGAAATTCGGATGTGTAATAGTCTTCAATGTTTTGCTAGATCATCTCATAACTACACATTCTATTTTCAAACAAAAGCTACATCAGTTCAGTTCAGTCGCTCAGTCGTGTCCGACTCTTTGCAACCCCATGAATCACAGCACACCAGGCCTCCCTGTCCATCACCAACTCCCGGAGTTCACTCAGACTCACGTCCATTGAGTCAGTGATGCCATCCAGCCATCTCATCCTCTGTCGTCCCCTTCTCCTCCTGGCCCCAATCCCTCCCAGCATCAGTAGCTTACCTTTTCTCCATGTCTGTGATGATGTCATGAAGTGGAGGATTAAAGGTATCTGGTAAAACAGACACATATTGAGGCTGCTATGGGAAAGATGTATAAAATACCTCCTAGGTATATGTACTAGAGCTGATAATCCGGCAGCAAATGCATAAAAGCCCTGTAGAGTTAACCATCAAAGAAAGACATTTCTTCTAAAAGCCTGAACCTGTAGGTTCTATAGGTTCTGGCTCATATGAACCATTTCTCAGTGGAGCCTATTTAGACCACTCAGGCCCAGGCACAGGTGAATTCCATTAGTCCTGATGACACATACTAAACACTTGCCAACATCCCATAAAATGCATTATTTTCATTTTAGGTATAACTTTTATTTTCTCATCCATATGGTAAGGAGTTTGAAGTTATATTTTCTTTTGTTTTACACAGAATTTCCAACAAATGTGCTTTTCAGTTTTCTTATCTGTAAAACTGAGAAAACACATTAATGGAAAGGTTACATAACAAATATTGGGGTTGCCTGATAAAACACAGAAGTTAAATTTGAATTTCCGGTTAAAAATGTTTTAGTATAAGTATGTGCCTTGCAACATTTATTTATCTTAAGATGTCATTTATATGAAATTTAAATTTAATTAGATATGCTGTATCCTCTCGTTTCTACTTTTTCTTTTTACTAAATCTGGCAGCCCCTGACAATATATGTGAATGTATATTATAAATTTCAAAAATATAAGGACATATTAGGGACTCCATAATATTTGACTAATGGATAATTTCTTATAAACGTTGAAAATCCTGAAAGAAGATGATCATAGGAATTTAAAAATAAAGGAACTTTCTTGACTATTTCAATCAAATTAATAGCTAATGTTATCATCAATTAATTTTTAGAAAACTGTATAAAGTGGCAGTTTCACATTTTTTCATTTGATATCCACTAAAATACCCGTGATGATACTGGGCATATATTATGTTCCTTATTTTTAAATGAGAACACTGAGCTGCAAAAAACTTAAGGAAACTAGTCAAGAACATAGTTACTCAGGAGTAAACCCAGGACAATATCCAGAGTCATTTTTTTCATGTGAAACCAATGCTTTATGCTCGTTACTTTATCTATTGATTGATAATGTGAAACATGCTAGAAATATCAGTAAGTTCTCTGCAAACAGAAAAACATGGTATGTTCCCTGCTATAAGGGAACAAATCCTCTAATATATACATGAAAAGATATTGCTTCAGAAGATTTCTTTCTCTCACATGTATGAAGAAGCATGAATAGCAATTGATAATTAAATGTTTTATCTTCAAAGCCCATCAAGTATTTGGTAACAGTAATAGAAAAATTTGTAGTGGTTAACCTAAACAGAATAGCATTAATAGAGAAATTAAACCAAATTTGCAGCAAATAAACAAGTAAAAAATTTTGAAATACCCTCCCAAAAGTAATAAGTGAAATATTTTTCATGTTTTCTTTTCCACATTGTCTGAAATTCTTCCATTATATTTTAAATGTATTAGTTTATTTAAAATTGTCAAAGTTCTCTAAGATATAAGAAAGTACCTTCCTGAGAATACACTGGTGAGAAACAATGAGTATCAGGTTTGGTGAATAGACACAATTAAGTTTCTGCACAGGAGAGAAAGTCTTGACATAAAATTGTAATCCTGTTAGACACAGGCCCATAGCTTATGCTTTGGCATACTTTTGCCCATTCCTTAATGCACAACATTTTGTTCTTTGCAGATGGGAATAAAGTGTCTACAGGAAGGTGTATCTTTAGGGAATCATATAATTTATCTTGCTTTCATTTTCCTCATCTGTAAAATCAGGCTAGAAATAAGATTATCTCATATGAGAAAGCTATAGATTTTAACAATTATTCTTTTATTTATACTTACTGACCACCTGCAGTGTATCTACTGTGTTATCCAAATTCTCATATAGCTATACTGTATTATGAAGAACTATACATTTAAACAATTAGAGATCAAAGAGAAATAGTGTCCAATATTACTAAGTCTTTAGCAATTTGGAGTTGAATTTTTATATATCTGATTTCAAACATAATGCTGCTATCTTTTTTTGACTGTTCTATATTTTAATATAAATAGAATTGATCAGTTTATCAGTAAAGAGGCATTCTCTTCCTAACATTTAGTAGAATCTTGTTAAGGTCCACTCTGCCTTTTCATTTCAGTATTTCCATTCTTCTAGTTTCTATAAGTTGTAACCATCCAACAAGCCCATTTCCAAACACTTGATTCCGTACAGATTTTAAAAATTCTTTCCTATCTCTTTTTGCGTATGTCTCCCTGGTGGTTCAGATGGTAAAGAATCCACCTACAATGCGGGAGAGCTGGACTTGATCCCTGGGTTGGGAAGATCCCATGGAAGAGGGCATGGCAACCTTTCCAGTGTTCTTGCCTGGAGAATCCCCATGGACAGAGGAGCCAGGCAGGCTACAGTCCATGGGGTCACAAAGAGTCGGACATGACTGAGCGACTAAGCACACACACACACACATTGGGATTTTTAATAAAAGAAAAAATCGGGCATTCCCCAAAGAGTGTAGCATGATTCTGGAATAGTTGAATATATGTTAGAAGATAAAAATGCAAACTACTTATGTTAAAAAAAAAAAAGACACAAAATACTGCCCTGTACATCATACATTTAACAATGACTTCCTTTATCTGAATGGTTTTTGATTATATCCATTTTTCCCTTCATTTTTGATCTCAAAAAAAGATTTTTTTAAAAAAAGCAAAACATCAAAAAATATTTAGTTCAACTAAAAGGACTTTTATTCCCAAAATTGTTCCTTCTACTCCTGCACTCTGCCCACACTCTTCCAAGGAACCAAACCAAAGATGATTGTTTCCTAAAACCGTGTGTGTATGGGTGATATTAAAAATATTTGATAACTGATAAAGTAATTTAAATAATTGAAAAAGTATATAAACAAATAGTTAAAATATATTACTTACCTTTTCACTGCTTTCTAGTGGTACAGAAATTCTTTTTCAATAATTCTACTAAAAAATCATTCATCACTTATTAGAAACCATTGATATACTCTTTTGTTTGACAGAGTCCTATAATAACTGACCCATGATTTGTCACAAAAACATCAGCAAACTCTCCCTGAGAATTTCACATTAAATTAATTGCATTAGGTAATTTGTAGTCTTGGTAAAGAATCTTTTCCCTGTTCCTGATAAACTGTCAGAAATATTTCAGTTAACTTTTTCTATTATACTATTTAAGCTTTTTTATATGCCAGATTCCTATTAGTTTATATATACAATAAATTTATTTTCTATATTCAACATATAGATACAGCATGTTTTATATTTACATATTAAGTTTATAAACCCAATATTTATAAACACTTTGTTAATCAGCTGCATACACTTTTCAATTTAAAACATCTTAGGGTAATCAAAAACAAGGCTATTTATATATTTTTTCCGTTACTATATTCCAGTCACTGACATCACACACTCTCGCACATGTTAACAGGCATTTATATCATATTGGATCACTTTCCATTAATATATCATGTCCTCTATTACTCAAGAAAATTAAACTTCTTGGCCTTTGTTTTCTTTTTTCTTAAATGAGTATAATAATTATAATTAACCAACCGTTTACATTAATCCATCAAATATCCAATACTTATCATAAGATATGTGACAAAGCCTATGTTATTGTAGACATAAAGTCTTTTAAAAAGAAAATGCCAGTAATTTGATTTTTATCATACTTTCCCATTTAGAAAGTAGTGATGATGCATGTAAGCCTGAAATTAAAAGGTTATCTGTGAAATTTTTGAGATAGCAGTCCATATCCTTCAAATAAACCCAAATCAATCCAGAATCATGGAATGTGTGGAAAATTCAAGTGCTAACATCAGTTGCAAGATGGCAGTGAAAGCAGTCATTTAAATATTTTAGACCAACCCATCAACAGGGAGGTCATGTCAGGAAAACAGAGAATCAGAGAGAGAGAATGAGTATCCGCCGGTGACCCTTCATTTCCTTCAATGCTTAGTAGAGGGCACACACAGAGCGCCTTAAGAACAACTGCACACCTCCCTCTAGCCATTGTTTTTAAATTCCCAATATTAAAATCATTTTGCAAATCCACACCTATCAGGTATACACAAGGGACAAAAGTTTTCAGGATTTGAATCTTCCGTGACTTCTTACATTTCGCTTTTGTTATTTCAAATGCATTGGTGGTAGAGAGAAATGTGACTGAAGAAATGGAAACCATGCTTCCCTTACCTTTGTAGTCAGACCTTATGCAGCATCCTTCTTTTCATTGATATAGGCAATTCCTGGAGCTCTTTTAATGCCTGTTCTGTTTTTCCAGTTGTAAGTGAGCCAGCAGACCAACGCTGAGGCCCAAATGTTTAAAAAGAGACAGATGTATTACTTGTGGGGAGATGCTACATTCATAGAAGGAGATAAACAAATGCCTGTCTTTTCATAGCAAGAAATGATCTTTCTAACATATATAATCCCTTCTATTTTCAAAGAGAACTCCTTGCTTTAACTAATCCTGTACCTACTTATCAAGGCTTTCCTGGTGGCTCAGACACTAAAGACTCTGCCCCCAGTGTGGGAGGCATCCCAGGTAGATCCCTTGGAGAAGGGAATGGCTATCCACTCCAGTATTCGTGTCTGGAAAATTCCATGGACAGAGGAGCCAGGCAGGCTACAGTCCATGGAGTCACAAAGAGTCAGACACCACTGAGCAACTAACACTTTCACTATCTACTCATCAACCCCACAGTCACACCCTATACTTTGGAAACAAGAAAAATTTCCTGATTTTGATTTCTGAGAAAGGAGTCAAGATTCCCTGATTTAGAAATTACATGTGCTTTCTTTTCCTTCAAAAGATATGCAAATTTAGTCATAGAAAAAAGGTTTTCTGGTAGTATAAATTAAATATATTGTGAAAGTTATACTATCACACAAAATGTGATAAATCCTGGAAAGGAGTATGTAATAAAAAGAATGGTGTACCAAAGACCAAGGAATGTATCAAGGAAGCAAAGCTTTATAAACTGAAACCTGAATTAGGAATGGGATGAAACTAGATTAAGGAAGTTGTTCTCATTTTTTAAGAGGAGAGCATATATAAAGTAGATATAAATGTAGAAGTCGCTCAGTCGTGTCCAACTCTTTGCGACCCCATGAATCGCAGTACACCAGGCCTCCCTGTCCATCACCAACTCCCGGAGTTCACTCAGACTCACGTCCATCGAGTCAGTGACGCCATCCAGCCATCTGATCCTCTGTCATCTCCTTCTCCTCCTGCTCCCAATCCCTCCCAGCATCAGAGCCTTTTCCAGTGAGTCAACTCTTCGCATGAGGTGGCCAAAGTACTGGAGTTTCAGCTTTAGCATCATTCCTTCCAAAGAAATCCCAGGGCTGATCTCCTTCAGAATGGACTGGTTGGATCTCCTTGCAGTCCAAGGGACTCTCAAGAGTCTTCTCCAACACCACAGTTCAAAAGCATCAATTCTTTGGTGCTCAGCCTTCTTCACAGTCCAACTCTCACATCCATACATGATCACAGGAAAAACCATAGCCTTGACTAGATGGACCTTTGTTGGCAAAGTAATGTCTCTGCTTTTGAATATGCTACCTGGGTTGGTCATAACTTTCCTTCCAAGGAGTAAGCGTCTTTTAATTTCATGGCTACAGTCACCATCTGCAGTGATTTTGGAGCCCAAAAAAATAAAATCTGACACTGTTTCCGCTGTTTCCCCATCTATTTCCCATGAAATCAGATGACTGCTAATCAAAGGACATCACTGTTCAGTCAGTGCTATCAAACAGGAAGTTGCATTCTTAAAACAGAGAATGGGTAACTGAAGCCAAACTTTCCCTTCTTTCACAGACTTTCATTCCTATCACAAATGGCCAAAAAGTTCTACATAGGAAAGCAGAGGAGAAAGTATCTTAGAAACATACTACACGTATCTTCTAAAACGAGATACTAGCATCTGGAAAAGAGTGAAAGAACAGATTGTGTTCCCTACATAGAGGAATAGCTGTAAACAGATACCCAGACTTTATTGCTAGCATAGAGTTTGACAATATTTAAATGAAATATGAGATATTTTAAAATATTTTTTTAATGATCAGAAGACTTTGCATTGTAAAACAGCAACATTTTCAAATTGGTCTACTGATTCAATGTAATCACAATCAAAATCTCAACTGCCTTTTGACAATTCTAATCCTAGGATTCATATGTATAAATAAATGCAAGGGACCCACAATAGCCAAAATATATTTGAAAAAGAATGAAGCTGACAGGGTCACACTTCCTGATTTCAGAACTTACTACAAAACTACAATAATCAAGACAGTGTGGTAAAGCATAAGGATAGATATATAGATCAATGGGATGTAATTAATAGGCTAGAAATAAATACTTACACTAATAGTCAATTGATTTTGACATGGATGCTAAGATTATTCAATGGGAAAAATAGCTTTTTCCAAAAATAGGGCTGGGTAAACTGCATGTGATGCCCACAGTGAAAGAATTAGATTTGAACACTATCTTTTACAATAAGCAAAAATTAATTTAGAATGGATCAAAGACCTAAATGGAAGGAGGGAAAAGCTATGAAACTTGGAAGTAAAGATAGTAAATCTTTATAATCTTGGGTTTGTCGATAGTTTAATATCAAAAGCTCAAACAACCAAATATAAAATAATAACACTTTATCCAAATACATTTCTATTTCAAAGGACAATATCAAGAAAGTGAAAAGACAAGCCATATAATGAGAAAAAATGTTGGAAAATTGTACAGTATCCAAGATATGGAAGCAACCTCAATATCCATCAACAGATGAGAGGATGTGACATATATGTGTGTGTACAATGTGTGTGTACCATGAGTATTAGCCATAAAAAAGAATGAAATAATGCCCTTTGCAGCAACATGGAGGGACCTAAAGATTATTATACTTAGTGGAGTAAGTCTGAAAGAGAAAGACAAATACCATTTGACATCACTTATATGTGAAATCTAAAACATGACATAGATGAATCTGTTTATGAAATAGACTCAGACATAGAAAACAAACTTATGGTTACCAAAGGGAAAACAGAGGAGAGGGATAAATTAGGAGCTTGGGATTATCAGATAAAAACTAATATATATATATAAGTGAGTGAAAGTTGCTCAGTTGTGTCTGACTCTTTGCGACCCCATGGACTATACAGTCCATGGAATTCTCCAGGCCAGAATATTGGAGTGGGTAGCCATTCCCTTCTTCAGGGGATCTTCCCAACCCAGGGATCGAACCCAGGTCTCCTGCATTGCAGGAGGATTCTTCACCAGCTGAGCCAAAAGGGAAGTCCATATATATATACATATATATATGTATATATATATAAACAACAAGCTCCTACTGTATAGCACAAGGAACTATATTCAATATCCTATAATAAACCATAATATAAAAGAATATAGAAAACAATACATACATATCTGTATAACTGAATCACTTTGCTATATACTAGAAACAATCTACACTGTAAATCAACTATACTTCAATGAAAAATATTGGCAAGTCAAACATTTAATAAAAGATTTGTATCCAGGTGGCTCGGATGGTAAAGAATATGCCTGCAATGCAAGAGACCCAGGTTCAATCCCTGAGTCAAGAAGATTCCCTGGAAACGGGAATGGCAACCCATTCCAGTATTCTTGCATGGGAAATCCCACGGACAGAAGAGCCTGACAGGCTACATACAGTCCATGAGGTCACAAAGAGTCAGACACAACTAACACACACACACACACACACACACCCCCAAGATCTCTTTAAAAAAAAAAAAAAAAAAAAAACCTACGAATTAGCAATAAAAAGACAAAACAACCAATTTAAAAAACTGGAAAAATATTTTTGGACAGACAGTTTTCCAAAATGGCCAAAAGGCACATGAAAAGATGTTCAACATCATTAGTCATGAGGAAAAGTGAAAGTGAAGTCGCTCAGTCGTGTCCGACTCTTAGCGACCCCATGGACTGCAGCCTATCAGGCCTCTCCATCCATGGGATTTTCCAGGCAAAAGTACTGGAGTGGGGTGCCATTGCCTTCTCCGAGTCATGAGGAAAATGCAAGTCATAACCATAATGAGATACTACTTCTCACCAACCAGAATGGCTAGAATTAAAATAAGCAAGCACACAAAAACCTTGCAATAACAAGTGTTGGTAACAATGTGAAGAAAGAATCCTCACACATTGCTGGTGAAATTAAAAAAAAAAAATGGTACTGTCACTTTGGAAAACAGTTTAGTATTTCCACACAAAGCAAAACCTGGAATTATCATGATGTTGCTTATTGTTTAGTAGCTAAGTGGTATCCAATTCTTTTATGACCCCATGGACTTCTGCCTCCCTAGCTCCTCTGTCCATGGGATTATTAGGCAAGAATACTGGAGTGGGTTGCAATTTTCTTCACCAGGGGATCTTCTCGAGCCAGGGATTGAACCCACATCTCCTGCATTGGCAGGGAGCTTCTTGGTGGATTCTTTACCACTGAGCCACCAGAGAAATCCCTACAGTTATCATATGACACAGCAATTCCACTCCTAGATACTGTTAAAAGATAAACTGGGCATGCTAAAATTTTTAAGTTTATTTGAGCAAATAACAGTTCCTTCCTTTTGGTCAGACTTTCAGCTTGAGATATATAATTAAAATATGAGGCATTAGAGCTACTCTCAGCCACCACTCTGGAGTTCTCACAGGCTCTTTCGTTCTGTGTGTCTGTGTGTGGTATTCACAAGTCATGACATCAGGTTCATACTCTTTAAGCTGGACATTCTCTTTGTTCCTTTTCTAACATTCTAATCTTAGAGAGGTAATTTGCTTGGTGGTTAGTGCTGCAAATATACATTTAAAGCTTTTGAAAGAATGCAGTGTGCTAGGGAGGCCAGATTAGGATAAGCAGGGTAATTCCCAATATCTGGAGAGCACTTCAGAGCCATGGTCCTCAAGGTTCAAACCAATCATAATCAAATAAGTGAAAGAAAGACCCCATTGTAGGAGTCATCTTTTTAAGCCAAAAGTCTTGGTCAATGATCTTACATAGCTGAGTCCCAAGTTCCCCAGAAGTCTCAATCCAAAGCAAGAGGCATTGGCCATAGCACAGACACATCCTTGCTCAGTTAAAAGCTGTTCTCTCAGTGTTACTTGAGATATCTCCTGGGCTTGAACTCCTAAAACTCCCACTGAATAAAACATAACTCTCAACTTTTAGGTTATGAATAATTTTTTGGGTTGATAACAGCCCATTTTGCATTTCATAAAGTATATAACTGCTAATACCAGATGTTTATCCCTACTTAATTTCAGGATTCTAGATATGTCAGTACTTTTTACTCTTAAGATCATCTCAATTTCTTGAACTTTTATAGATATTCACTAATTTATTTAACTCCTTTACTCTTACATACATAGGTTTCCCTGGTGGCTCAGATAGTAAAGAATCCGCCTGCAGTGTTGGAGACCAGGTTTGATCCCTGGGTCAGGAAGATCTGGTGAAGGGAATTCCCACTCCAGTATTCTTGTCTGGAGAATCCCATGGATGGAGGAGCCCAGCGGACTATAGTCCATAGGGTTGCAAGAGTCAGATACAATGAGCAACTAACATTTCAATTACATATATACATATATTGGACATTTATTAATTGAATGTTATGAGCAAGAGTAGTGGTCACTTGTCATTAATTAAGCAAATGCAAACACTTTCTCAGACCAAGTATTCTAAGTTTAACTACCCACTCAGAGGAGCCCTCCCTGAGCACCCAGCACTCCCTAGCACCCCACTTCTTTCTACCTCTGAAAAATCTTAGAATATAGGCTGTTTTCTACTTATTTAGGCATGTTTTTTGGTGTTTGACTTACTTCAGCAATACCAAAGGCAAAATGAACATGGACAAAGATAGCTGAACAGTAAATCTTGAGCCAATGTAACCATTGCTGATTTTATTCTGGGCATGAAGATAAAGTGCCTTAGTACACATGAAAAATTTAAGACTGCCTGTGTTCCATTCATTATTATATGCTCAAGTCCTAATATTACTTGAAAATATTTTTTGACTTAAACTGATGGAGAAGAGAGCAAGGGGCAGGGGGACATTTATATACATAACAAACCTAGGAGAAATCATCACCACCCTTCTGGAGCCAGACGTGTTTCTCT
Organism: Bos indicus; assembly: GCF_029378745.1. NCBI lineage: Eukaryota > Metazoa > Chordata > Mammalia > Artiodactyla > Bovidae > Bos > Bos indicus. Next base: position 17,769,475 of record NC_091773.1, on the reverse strand, counting down.
TTACTACGCATCATAAAGAGAAACTGAGAGTTCTTAATAATGTGGTTCTTTAGTAACGGAGACGTTTCCTAAATGGAGTAGGGGCCATTAGAAAACAAAATACGCATTCGATGAATGGAGAAAGCAGCATCGACATATATATACTACAATTTGTAAAACAGCTAGTGAGAAGCTGCTATATAACACAGGGAGCTCAGCCTGGTGCTCTGTGATGACCTAGGTCGGGAGGAAGGAGGCTCAAGAGGAAGGGGATATATGTATAATTATGGCTGATTGGCACTGTTGTACAGCAGAAGCCAATACAACATTGTTAAAGCATATTTCCTCCAGTTAAAACATTAATTTAAAAAAGAACACAAAACATGCAAATAAACAAGCTTCACTCTACTTGGACGGGTGATTAAAACAGATTTGCTTTATAATCTAGAGCGAGTTTAATAATAGACTGCTTTGTGCCATTTGCAGGTCCACACTATAAGGAATCCAGGAGAATTTTAACCATGAGGGTTTTATTAAGTCCACACTCAGATGACAGACCAGTACTTTGCATTTCTGCCCTTAATTACTAATGGAAAATGGATAACAAACATTTTGCTGTACACCTGAAATTATCACAACGTTGTTAATCAACTATACTCCAATATGAAACTAAAATTTAAACAATGAAAACCAAAAAAATGTACTAATGGAGCTACCTCAATCAGAGCTATAGTCAGAGTCTCCTTCATTCCTATGACCCGTAACCAGCCCCTGCCTGAATTTTAAAATTCATGCAAGATTATGAATTAACTTAAAAGCTAGTTTTCTTCAAAGAATTGACTGCAATTGTGTCTTAAGAAAAATAACTTATACCTCGCTTAGATTGAATGGAAAATAACATTTAAGCTTGGGCTTACAGCCAATTAGATAACCAGTCATTTGCTTAATTAATATAAATTAATAAAAAACAAATGTATCCTCAAAGAAAGTATTTTATATGTAATAAAAAAGAAAAATCAAGTATTCATGTCATAAGATTTCAAAGGCAAAGGTAAACTAAGTATCAAGCAATAATAATAATTACAGAAAATATTTGACTGTTCATTGTCTGCTAGGTGTGTGCTAATTGTTTTATTTATTGTTTTATTCCCACCACAAAACCCTGACATTATTTCATTTGAAAGAAGAGGACTATAATGATTATAAAGCCTAAGACACTTTTGGGGGGCTGTATACAAGAAATCGTGAAGCTAAGGTAGAAACACAAGCTGTATGATTTCTAAACCTAAACTTGCTACTGAAAGTCTCTGAAAGTGTTAGTTACTCAGTCATGTCCAACTCTTTGTGACTCCATGGACTGTAACCCGCCAGGCTCCTGTGCCCATGGAATTCTCTAGGCAAGAATACTGGAGTGGGTAACCATTCCCTTCTCCAGGGGATCTTCCCAACCTAAGAATTGAACCTGGGTCTGCTGCACTGCAGGCATATTTATTACCATCTGAGCCATAGGGACTACTGGGTCTCTCAGTTCAGTTCATTCGCTCAATCATGTCTGACTCTTTGCGACCCCGTGGACGGCAACACTCCAGACTTCCCTGTCCATCGCCAACTCCTGGAGCTTGCTCAAACTCATGTCCATCCAGTCGGTGATGCCATCCAACCATCTCATCCTCTGTCGTCCCCTTCTCCTCCTGCCTTCAGTCTTTCCCAGCATCAGGATATTTTCTAATGAGTCAGTTCTTCGCATCAGGTGGCCAAAGTATTGGAGCTTCAGCTTCAGCATCAGTCCTTCCAGTGAATATTCAGGACTGATTTCCTTTAGGATTGACTGGTTGGATCTCCTTGCAGTCCAAGGAGACTCTCAACAGTCTTCTCCAACACAGTTCAAAAGCATCAATTCTTCGGCGCTCAGCTTTCTTCACAGTCCAACTCTCGCATCCATACATGACTACTGGAAAAACCATAGTTTGACGAGATGGACCTTTATCGGCAAGGTAATGTCTCTACTTTTTAATATGCTGTCTAAATTGGTCGTAGCTTTTCTTCAAAGGAGCAAGTATCTTTTGATTTCATGGCTGCAGTCACCATCTGGGTTTCCAGAAACCACAAATTACAAAGCTCTACATACACCATACATCCTGAACTTTGCCAGAAGAGAAAGGTACATTTATTTGACAAGTACATTTATTTGACAAGTGAATAGCTGTTGGCCACAGAAAAGTATTTGAATAGCTTACAGAGTGAAAGCCAGTGGTGTCTGACTCTGCGACCCCATGGATAACCAATGGAATTCTCCAGGCCAGAATACTGAAGTGGGTAACCTTTCCCTTTTCGAGGGGATCTTCCAAACCCAGAGATCAAGCCCAGGTCTCCCAGGTGGATTCTTTACCAGCTGAGCCACCAGGGAAGCCCAACCAACCCTAACAGTCAACCAAATAAGACCTTGAATATAATAAAGAAGTGCAGTGATTTAAAACAAAAAACAATAAGAACAACAAAACTGTTGCTGATCTGTGTGCTTAAAACAAGACTCCTAGTTATTTAAAAAAAAAAAAAACAGAACAAAACAAAGAACAAAAAAGCTGCAATAATTAGTCTTGCTATAAACTTAGGTTTTTAGGAATGAAAAAAAAAGTCAAATTAAAAGGTATTGTGAAATATTATTTTAGTAATTCCTTCTTTAAAAGTCTCTACATGTTAGTTTCTTCATATATATGAGTTTGTAGAAAAAATGCAGATTTTTACCAGAACTAAAAATTTTATGAGATACTTTGAAAAACAAATTTAGCAAATGAGCAGATACTAATATATTTAATCTTACATGATAGACTTTTTCCCTAAAAATTTTTGAAAATTTGCTTTCTAAAGCTAATTAATTTCCCATTAACTTAGAGCAAATGCTAGAGATCAAATATATTTTCAAGCATCTATTGTTCGTCTAACTCTGTTAGGGACAGAGTCCATGTCATTAAGTGTCTAAAATATGGGAAGATCAAATGATGACCCATAAAATTTTTAGAGAGCAAGTTACATTCTAAACCATGTGGAAAATTCCTCATTTTCTTGAGATTTTACTACATTTAATTACTAGAGGACAGCAAGGAGATCAAACCAGTCAATCTTAAGGGATATCAACCTGAATACTCATAGGAAGGACTGATGCTGAAGCTGAAACTCCAATATTTTAGTCATCTGATGCAAACAGCCGACTCGTTGGAAAAGTCCCTGATACTGGGAAAGATTGAGGGCAGTAGGAGAAGAGGGCATCAGAGGATGAGATGGCTGGATGGCATCACCGATGCAATGGATATGAACTTGGGCAAACTTCAGGAGATGGTGAGTGACAGAAAGGCCTGGTATGCTCCAGTCCATGGGGTTGCAAAGCATTGGACATGACTGGCAACTGAACAACAGTAATTACCAGAGGAAGGTATAAAGTAGAAAGTAGGATTCAATATAAAGTTTAAAAAACTATAAACATGGGGAAAATGCACTTCATATGTGAATTAGGAAGTATAATTTTTTTTAAAAAAAACATGAAGGATGAAGGAATCATTGGATAAATCATAAAAGAACTAGCATAAATGGAGGATCAAGTGATGTGTTGGGGAATAGTAAGAAATATAGTGAATAGACCATAGAGATAGAGCAAAGTTACAGAAAATCCAATCTTAAATATAGGACTTATACTGATACAGTAGGAAAAATAAATCCCTATGAATTCTCAAATAGAAAGAAGAGGTGTTTTTGGAAAATCATACTAGCAAAGATTAGCTGTGGATTTAAACATGGCTAACATGTTTCAGATATGCAGATGACACTTATGGCAGAAAGTGAAGAGGAACTAAAAAGCCTCTTGATGAAAGTGAAAGAGGAGAGTGAAAAAGTTGGCTTAAAGCTCAACATTCAGAAAACGAAGATCATGGCATCTGGTCCCATCACTTCATGGGAAATAGATGGGGAAACAGTGGAAACAGTGTCAGACTTTATTTTTTGGGGCTCCAAAATCACTGCAGATGGTGACTGCAGCCATGAAATTAAAAGACGCTTACTCCTTGGAAGGAAAGTTAGGACCAACCTAGATAGCATATTGAAAAGCAGAGACATTACTTTGCCAACAAAGGTCCATCTAGTCAAGGCTATGGTTTTTCCAATGGTCATGTATGGATGTGAGAGTTGGACTGTGAAGAAGGCTGAGCACTGAAGAATTGATGCTTTTGAACTGTGGTGTTGGAGATGACTCTTGAGAGTCCCTTGGACTGCAAGGAGATCCAACCAGTCCATTCTGAAGGAGATCAGCCCTGGGATTTCTTTGGAAGGAATGATGCTAAAGCTGAAACTCCAGTACTTTGGCCACCTCATGCGAAGAGTTGACTCATTGGAAAAGGCTCTGATGCTGGGAGGGATTGGGGGCAGGAGGAAAAGGGGACGACAGAGGATGAGATGGCTGGATGGCATCACCGACTCGAAGGACGTGAGTTTGAGTGAACTCTGGGAATTGATGATGGACAGGGAGGCCTGGCATGCTGCAATTCATGGGGTCACAAAGAGTCAGACATGACTGAGCAACTGAACTGAACTGAAAATAAAGTCTGTCACTGTTTCCATTGTTTCCCCATTTATTTGCCAAGAAATGATGGGACCAGATGCCCTGATCTTAGTTTTCTGAGTGTTGAATTTTAGGACAACTTTTTCACTTTCCTCTTTCATTTTCATCAAGAGGTTCTTTAGTTCTTCTTCACCTTCTTCCATAAGGGTGGTGTCTTCTGCATATATGAGGTTATTGATATTTCTCCCAACAATCTTGATTCCAGCTTGTGTTTCATCCAGCCCAGAATTTTGCATGATGTACTCTGAATATAAGTCAAATAAGCAGGGTGAGAATATACAGCCTTGACGTACTCCTTTTCCTATTTGGAACCAGTCTGTTGTTTCATGTCCAGTTCTAACTGTTGCTTCCTGACCTTCATACAGATTTCTCAGGAGGGAGGTCAGATGGTCTGGTATTCCCATCTCTTTAAAGAATTTTCCAGAGCTTGTTGTGATCCACACAGTCAGAGGCTTTGGCATAGTCAATATACATTCCCCTGTCTATACATCAGGGGAATGTTGAGTCAAAACCAAAATGAGATGTCACCTCACCCTTAAAAAAGAGAAAAAGTAAAAACAATGTGGATGTGGAAAGAGCAGAATATTTGTACATAATTGGTGGGAATAAAGATGGTGCAGCTGCCATGGAATACAGGATGAATGTTCCTTAAAAAATTAAAAGTAGAGTACCATATGCTCCAGCAATTTCATTTCTGGTTATTTATCCAAAATATTCAAACTAGGATCTCAAAGAGATATTACCACTTCCACAGCCATTTGTATCATTTCTTAGTCTGTTCAGGCTACTATAATAAAATACCACATACTGGACAGCTTGTAAACATAAATTTATTGCTCTCTTTCTCACCGTACATCTATTTTCTAACTTTCTTCCTGACATACAAAAGGTTTTTGGCAACATTTCAACAAATATTCACAACATAATACCACCAAAAAAAAGAATGAATATGGACTTTTTGAAGCATTCACTAATATAGATCTTAAACAAGTCAAACTGTTAACCGCTCAGTTTTCTCATCAGAGAGAGCAATAAAGTCTCAATCTTAGCATTTTGAGAGCATTATAGGCTCCCCAATTCTCTTGTGATAAGATGGTCTAGCCCTTCTTTCTTCTCCAGAATTACATCTTGCCTTTGCATAGGTAACTCTACTAAATGCTGTGTAATGGCCCATAGGGAAAAGAATCTAAAAAAGAGTGGATATACATGTATATATAACTATTCACTTTGCTGTATAACAGAAATACAACATTGTATTGGGTTGGCTAAAAAGTTCTTTGGGATTTTTCCCTAATATCTTGTGGAAAAACCCAAACAAACTTTTGGCCAACCCAACAAATCAACTATCCTCTAATTCCTTCCTTCCAGATGGTACTTTCCCTATTGGAACACTTTTATTGTAACCTCCACTAGGCTTTAAGTATTTTGCATCAAGCGCCACATCTGTTTTGTTCTGGTGAAAGTAAGAGAGTTAGTCACTCAGTTGTATCTGACTCTTTGCGACCCCATGGACTGTAGCCAGCTAGGCAATTCTGTCCATGGGATTTCCCAGGCAGGAATACTGGAGCCGGTTGCCATTTCCTTCTCCAGAGGGATCTTCCTGACCCAGGGATTGAACCCACATCTCCTGCATAGGGAGGCAGTTTCTTCATCACTGAGTCACCAGGAAAGCCCCAACACTCGCATTACCCAGTCTTTTATCCATGTTTACTGCCTTGATTGGTCCATTTCCCTGGTTCTGATCTATAACTTTATCTTTCTGCTCAAGTTCATTACTTCTTTCATCAGTCTGCTCTCACACATCCACTAATCTAACCTATCTTGTTTGACTATGAAACAAAAACTCCTCCTCCAATGTCATTCATAGACAGTTCTTTCTAGCATAGACTGGTACTCCCAGCCTCTGATTCTTTGCTGTCTCAGTACTTGAACCATTAGCAATAGAAACCAGGGTACTAGAACAGAAGGAAATGGATCGCAGTGCAAGACTATGCGTACCTGTGTATACACAGGTTGGGAGGAGTATGAGGAGATGACTGCAGTCGGAAAACAACTTCAAGGACAGGAGTTCTTATGTGTAAGAAGACACATTCAGAGGAAGCAGGAGGATTCTGAAGATGAAATCTGGATAGTTTTTCAACTTTGTTCCATGGGTTCTATAGTGAAAAGTTGTTTCAAAAATAATCTCAACACACTAGGAAAAGCAGAAAAGCTGAGTCACTGCAATGTTCTCATTTTTTCTTCATTAAATTTCATTTCATGTTCTTTCTTCATTCTGCATTCTGATCTTTTATTCTGTAAAAGATTTATTCTGTATTCTGGTCTTACCAGCTAGTTCCCAGTTTTATCATTCCCAACTGATCATATTCTGCAAAGTTTCACTTTAAGCTTAACCTAACACCACATGTTTTACAGAATTTGGATGAACTCTAAAGAGAGACTAGATTTTCAACTTGTTCTACATGGGGATCCATTGAGACATATTAAGGAATGGTTCCTTAAAGTAAAAGCAGTTATATGAAGACAAAATTTTGTACCCATACCACTATTTTGAGCAAAGCAGCTCCCCTATAACCTAATTTATGGATTTTATCTTAAGATTTTATTTTAAGAAAGCATAGCATAGCCTAAATAGCAAGTTTGAAAATCAACGACTGTCACTCTTCAATTTATAAATGGCATGGCAGAAAGAGAAATAGTATTTTTCCCAGTATCACAAAACTAGTTATAATAAATGGCAAATTCTCACTCCCTGGTATGGGACCTTTCCGTGATTCCTCAGCACCAGTTCCATCATTCCTAAACTGAGATTTTGGCCATATATGGTACCCAGGCATTCAACAAGAAAAATCTGAAATCTATGATCAGGTATCAATTTGAAGAATGAGGAAGATCCCGTGAACAACAGAAAAGATCAGAAACAGAGTTTAAGAATTTCTGTCCAAACAAGCAGAGCTAAAGAAATGTCAAACTACAGTGCAAGAGGAAAAGAGAAAGTGATTCAAGATACAAAGCCAAGATTAGCTTCAAGAGAGCCGTTTTATAATATGATAAAAGGGATAGGATACAAAATCCAGTGAGGAACCTGGAATTCATATCCAAAATCCAATCCTACACACACATACACACAAAATGCGGGAAGAAGGATGGAAAGCAAATCTATAAAAAATTAAGTGTTCAATACCAGCAACACAGCAATGTCCCATCTTTGAGACCAGGATCAAGATGAGCTCTGCACTCTAATCTTGTTTGGAAACCTAAAGCAGTGGAAATTATTCTTTCGTTAGGTAGAAAGCCAGAGAGAAACAGGATTCACCCTTGGACTGCCAGGTGGTCTGAAGGTAGGAATCTGGTCTATGCTGGATATGATAATTAGCCACAATAGCAGAGAACGTCAAGTTTCTAGCAAGACCAGAAATCATCCCTGGAGAATAATAAGTGCCTTCATTAAATCAAAACACAATAGCTTTAATTTCCACATCTTGGCTCCAGTCAATCATTTTCTTTCTTACAGTGAGACAGGCCAACTCGCTCTCAAAATCAGTTTTGAAAAGCTGAGAAGCTGCTAATACTATCTAAAATATTCATAGCTCAGGGCTACTTCAGACGATGCCAGACTACCTGTTCCCAATGAAGGACAGTGAGTGAATAGCAGAGAATGTATGCTTACTATGGACAAGAAATATAACTTACCCAGGGCTGAGTATTATTCTGCAACAATTTGGCAAAGTCATTTTCTTAAGGTGAATTAATTTACTCAATTTTGCTTGGCTTTTATTGCCTTCTCAAAATTCAGACACATAATATCAAACAGATGGCTTGAACCAGTGAATAAATAAGTCATAAAAGGGTTTTGTATACTTCATTGTTCTGGTTTATGGCAACACACAGCAATCAAGCTCTGTTGAAACCTGGATAAAATTGCTAGTTTCACTTTGTTTGAGTTCCAGATGATCTGGAAGAAATAAAACTTCTCCAGGAGCAAGTGTTCTTGGAATCCCTTCTTCATGTAATTTGCCCAAGAAATCAATTCAACTTTTCTGAGGTTTTCCAAGCTATAGCTTTAGAAAAAAATCTAAGAGAATGATAGTTTTATCATTGTTCACCCAGATCAAAAATGCTACCTGGTTAGTTACAGAGATACCATGGAGATTTTTCAAGAGATAGAGTAGGGAGTGAGGGTATAAACACAATGGAGAAGTTGTGTGGACACTACAAATATAGAGCTCAAATCAATAAAAATATGCACTGAGAATCCATCAGTACAGATACAGTCCTCCCAGACGACAACAGATCACATTCAGGTAACCTTAGACTAGGGATTTTATTTCCTTATCTTTCCATTCTGAGAACTAGATTTTACATTAAAATTGTCAACCATGGTCTTTTCTTATAACTAGCTAACTGACCAGGTTCTCTATTAAGATTTTTAAGAGAATAACAGACAACTGAGACACAGACCCATACTATATATGAAGCTATATGAAACAACCAGTTAGATAATATAGTGAATTGTCTGATACTAGGGAAATGCGATGATGATGGTAACCAGGACAGGTAATGTTCCATCTAAAGGGACAGATGCTGCTTCACTCCAGCCAATGCTGCTATGTGTGTTTTGCCAGAACTTCTAATTTGTCAAAGAGAATCTTTTCCCAGATTCAGTTAGGTTAAGATAAGATAAAACCTGATAGACAATCTTTATTCATAAACTGTCCAATATGCAATCTGAAACTTATGATGACTGAGCTCTGAGAAACTAAATGCACCAACAAGTATCTAAATCAGAGGAAACCAGAATGGTTACCTGGTTTGACAAGTCTCTTAACAAAGGAATCCAATTGTAGTGCAATGCAGTATCCTTAACAAACTGGCTGTTCAACCACTGCTTATACACCATGAAGGAAACTTGCTGCTGAATGTACGAAATGCTTAGGTTTATACTCAAGATAATTCATTTGAAGAACATGGACCACTATCATGGCCCCAATTCTACTCAAACCTAATGAGCTGAGACCAGAAAATTGTTGGATTCAGTCTTTGCCCCCTGGAAAGACATTGGGTGCTATCTCGCTACCTGAAAAATGGTCACTAAAGCAGAAAGTGAAGAGGAACTAAAAAGCCTCTTGATGAAATTGAAAGTGGAGAGTGAAAAAGTTGGCTTAAAGCTCAACATTCAGAAAATGAAGATCATGGCATCTGGTCCCATCACTTCATAGGAAATAGATAGGGAAACAGTGGAAACAGTGTCAGACTTTTATTTTTTGGGGCTCCAAAATCACTGCAGATGGTGACTGTAGCCATGAAATTAAAGACACTTGCTCCTTGGAAGGAAAGTTACGACCAACCTAGATAGCATATTAAAAAGCAGAGACATTACTTTGCCAACAAAGGTCCATCTAGTCAAGGCTATGGTTTTTCCTGTGGTCATGTATGGATGTGAGAGTTGGACTGTGAAGAAGGCTGAGCGCCGAAGAATTGATGCTTTTGAACTGTAGTGTTGGAGAAGACTCTTGAGAGTCCCTTGGACTGCAAGGAGATCCAACCAGTCCATTCTGAAGGAGATCAGCCCTGGGATTTCTTTGGAAGGAATGATGCTAAAGCTGAAACTCCAGTACTTTGGTCACCTCATGTGAAGAGTTGACTCATTGGAAAGGATTCTGATGCTGGGAGGGATTGGGGCCAGGAGGAGAAGGGGACGACAGAGGATGAGATGGCTGGATGGCATCACTGACTAGATGGACGTGAGTCTGAGTGAACTCCAGGAGTTGGTGGTGGACAGGGAGGCCTGGCGTGCTGCGATTCATGGGGTCACGACTGAGCGGAGTCAGACACGACTGAGTGACTGAACTGAACTGAACTGAAAAGAAGTTCCCATCAAAAACTATGTAGTAAAAAATATGTTACAATTTGTGAGAGTGAAGTCATTCAGTCGTGTCCAACTCTTTGCAACCCTGTGGACTGTAGCCCACAAGGCTCCTCCAGAATACTGGAGTGGGTTGCCATTTCCTTCTCCAGGGGATCTTCCCAACCCAGGGATCAAACCCAGGTCTCCTGCATTGCAGGCAGACGTTTTAACCTCTGAGCCACCAGGGAAGCCCTACAATTGGCATGCTGCTGCTGCTACGAAGTCGCTTCAGTCGTGTCCGACTCTGTGCGACCCCATAGAAGGCAGCCCACTAGGCTCCCCCGTCCCTGGGATTCTCCAGGCAAGAACACTGGAGTGGTTGCCATTTCCTTCTCCAATGCATGAAAGTGAAAGTGAAGTCACACAGTCATGTCCGACTCTTCGAGACCCCATGGACTACAGCCTACCAGGCTCCTCCGTCCATGGGATTTTCCAGGCAAGAGTACTGGAGTGGGGTGCCAATGTCTTCTCCTACAATTGGCATGGTACATTATAAATGTTATGTACACTAAATATCAAAATAGTTACTTAAATATGTTACAAATGAAATTATTTACAAAACAAACATACAGACATAGAAAAAACAAACTAGTGGGGAGGGGGATAAGTTAGGAGTTTGAGATTAGCAGATACACGCTTAGCCAAGCAATAAGGTCTTACTGTATAGCACAAAGAACTATACTCAGTATCCTGTAATAACCTATAATGAAAAGAATAAGAAAAGAATATGTATGTACTGATGTAACTGAATCACTCTGCTGTACACCAGAAACTAACACAACATTGTAAATCAACTCCACTTCAATAAAAACTTTTAGAAATTAAAAAGTTATTTAAAGCAATGCATGAATTGTACCCTGAACAACAACAACAAAAGAGAAGTCAGTGGAAAGACTAGTAAAATTCAAATAAAATCTGTATTTTAATTAAGTTTGTTCTATTGTTAACTCTGTATTTGAGATAAATATATCATGGTTATGTAAGATGTTCCCTGGTGACTCAGATGGTAAAGAGTCCTCCTGCAATGTAAAAGACCCAGTTTTGATCCCTGTTTCAGGAAGAACCCCTGGAGGAGGGCATGTCAACTCCCTCCCATATCCTTGCTTGGGGAATTCCATGGAGAGAGAAGCCTGGTAGGCTAGTCCATGGGGTTACATAGAGTCGGACATGACTGAGCAACTATCACTTTCACTTTAACATTCAGTTCAGTTCAGTCACTCAGTCGTGTCCGACTCTTTGCAACCCCATGACTCACAGCACGCCAGGCCTCCCTGTCCATCACCAACTCCCGGAGTTCACTCAAACTCATGTCCATCGAGTCGGTGATGCCATCCAGCCATCTCATCCTCTGTCATCTCCTTCTCTTCCCACCCCCAATCCCTCCCAGCATCAGGGTCTGTGAATACGAATGAGGGTTATATGGGATTTTTGTAATATATTTGCAACTTTCCTGAAATCTATTTGTATTGGTTTCACAATACAAAATAAAATATACATTTTTATTTATTTTTTAGCTGCAAATGCCATGTGAATATGGCACTTATTAAAGGAAAAGTTAATGAAAACAAAACTAGGTTGGTGTGGAAGCAAGAGTCTGCTGCACTAAGACAACCAGAGCTATTAATTGCCAACCAAATATTGGCAGCTACAAACCAATCAGGTTGGTAAATTTAAAAGACCACAGTATGGATTTAAAGCTTTACCAATCACTATCCAAAGGTTTGTTAGGTTATTTACTTTCTTTAGTTCACCCACAAATGATGCAATGCCTATTATTTGTTAAGAACTGACGCTAGTGGTAATGAACCCACCTGCCAATGCAGGAGATGTAAGAGATTCGGGTTTCGATCCCTAGGTTGGGAAGATTCCCTTGGAGGAGGATGTAGTAACCCACTCCAGTATTCCAGCCTGGAGAATCTCATGGACAGAGTACCCTGGTGGGTTCATAGGGTTGCAAAGGGTTGGACATGACTAAAGTATCTAAGCACTCATGGAGTTTCTGGGAGATTCTGGCTGACCTAAATAGACATAGTTCCTGCTCTCATGGAGCTAACTGTACAACTAAGGGACACAGACTTTGAACTAACAAGCATACAAGTCAATTTCTATGAAAACCAGCCCTAAATCAACCAGATAGCCCATAGTACAAAATAGTGTGTGCACATACAAAATCTGAAAGAAAAATTAAAATAGACTATGCTTGTCTTAATCATACTTGTTACAATGATATGTACTCCACAAGATGAGTAGGAAATTTTGAAGTGGATCATCCATTTTATCTTATGAGCTTTCCTTACCTCGATTTTTTCACTACTGTGTAGTCTCAGTTCTTCAGAACAGTCATGCAACTCCTTTCTCGGGGTAGTTAGGGAATCTTCCCTCTTGAGCTTTCTGTTACAGGTTCCTCATAAGGGAGGGAGGGAGGGAAGAGAAGGGAAGAATGAAAAAGAAAAATGATAATATCTTTTGTATCCCACATCCCGAGCTATCTTTCCAAGTTTTGTTTTGTTTTTGCATATCACTGTTATCACCTACTTTAAATTGGTTTATCCTTTCTGTATTGTACATTATCATTAGAAAGCGAAGTCTCTCAGTCATGTCCGACTCTTTGCAACCCCTTGGACTGTAGCCTACCAGGCTCCTCTGTTGATGGGATTTTCCAGGCAAGAATACTGGAGTGGGTTGCCATTTCCTTATAAGCTGTTAAAAACCATTTTTGGAAAATAGAGGTTGGTTCAAATTGGAAAATAATAGAAGGTATCACCTTCTCTATTGCATGTCTCCTGGACCTGCTCTAACAAAATACCATAAACAGTATAGTTTAAATTTCATTATGTCACAGCTCTTTTAGACAGGTCTAAGTCTAAAATCAAGGGTAGGTACAGCCATTATCTCTCTGGAAGCTCTGAGAAGAACCCCTCCCCTATCTCCTTAGCTCTGGTAGTTGCCAGCAATCTTTGTTGTTCTTGGCTTGTGGCTACATCACTCCAGTTTCTGTCTCTATGTTCACAGGGTCATCTACCATCCGTGTATGTCTCTAACTCCGCATCTCTACACTCAGAACTTCTTTGTCCTTTCTTTCATATTAGGGGCCACCCTAAGCCAATATGACTTTAATTTGATTACATCTGCAAAGATTCTATTTCCAATAAGGTTACATTCATAGTACAGGAAATTAGGGCTTGAAAAAAAATCTTTTTTTTTCTGGGGGAACACAATTCAATTCACAATGTTTGCCTACTCTAATGAGTACATGGCAACCATCACAGGCTTTCAATTTTCAATGCTTTCTGCTTTGAAAATTTTCATTTTGGTATCATTCAACATTCATTTAACGGCACTGAAAGAGTGCTCTTATTTAGAATGTTTTGATATAGCACAGTGAAGTGAAAATTGTAGTGGACTTGCAGGCAGAAAAATTGGGGTTTCTATCTCAATTTCCTACTTATCATTCTAAGGACCATAAAATGTAAACCATATGTCAGCTGAGTTAAATTTGGCCTGAACCCCGATTCTACCCCTGTCAAAGTCCAAAGCCCTCCCCTTCACATTCATGGATTCCCAGGTGCTTAGTTCCTCGGGTTTCTCTCCGAGTCAGCATCTTGGCTTCACGTTTGTTCCTTTAGTGCTGCTCACAACAATCTGATGGCTGTCAGGGAAAATTGTGAAAGACTTTGAAATGAGCAAAATAATCTCTGAGTGGCCTATAACCCTTCTGGGTTATCTGTACCTTTCTGGTCTTCAAACTATTTCATGACTCCATAACTTGTAGGAAAATGATAGTAATACATATAAATGGCTCCTGTCCATTAAAACACAAATGCCTTTTGACCAGTGGAGATGTAATTCATAGCCCTTCTCCACTGGAAGAAGCTAGTTTTGCACCTATTCATAAAATAGTTTCAGTAATCCTGGCTGATTTTATATCAATAAATGCAGATCCTTTGGATATTCCTTTGTACTGCTTATAATATTTTATTTGTTCTTGCAATTAATGAGATATAAAATATTTAACCCAAGTTTAATTTTATATAATTAATGATTTTACTCTGCTTAAAACGTATTTTATATTGGAGTAGAACCAGTTAACAATGCTGTGATAGTTTAAGGCGGACAGCAAAGGGACTCAGCCGTACATGTGTATCCATTCTCTCCCAAACTTCCCTCCCATCCAGGCTGCCACATAACATTGAGCAGAGTTCCCTGTGCTATACAGTAGGGCTTTGTTGGTTATCCATTTTAAATATAGTAAAGTGTACACGTCCATCCCAAACTTCCTATCTCTTTCCCATATAACTTCCCCGTCCAGCAACCATAAGTTTGTTCTCTAAGTCTGTGAGTCTCTTTCTGTTTCATAAATAAATTCATCTGTACAATTTCTTTTTAGATTCTACATATAAAGGATGTCATACAATATTTCTCCTCTGTCTGACTTAGTTGAGTTTACTTTTTAAAAAATTATCGTTGGGACTTCCCTAGTGGAACAGTGGTTAAGACCCCAGGCTTCCAATACAGGGGAGCACAGATTTGATCCCTGGTTGGGAAACTAAGATTTCACATACCATGCAGCATAGCCAAAAAAAAAAAAAAAAACTATCACTGAAGAAGGCAAAGTTCAAGACTTGCACTTCAAAATATATTTGCCTCAAGATTTTCAAAGATTTGGTAAGTTTTCTATGGTAGTAGGCATTACAGGTGAGGACCTTTGTCTTTCTCTATGCTTCCGTATCTCCCTTTCATCCCCTCCTTCTGGCTCTCTTGAAAAATATTCTTTCACAATCTACACAGGGTTTCACCCATATTCATATCCTAGAGGTTCAGTAACAACTCCAAATGGTCTTTAAAAAAACCACACTCTCAACTAAAATAGGTCTCCCTGCAAGAATTTATAAACAGTTGATTAAAGCATAAATTTTCTTTTTTCCATCATGGAAATTTGTACAAACTTTCTGAACCTTAATCATTCCATAAGCCAAATAGTGCTTATCACAGTATCTCAAGCAGCACATAAGATTTAAATATGATAGTATATATTCAATAGGAAGGCACCCAGCACAGAGACAGAGAGAAGAGTTTCAATATTTTAGCTGAACCTGAAACCACTTTGATAAAGTACAACTGAAATACAGAGTTGGTCTAAAGATAACAGTTACAATTTTCTTAAAGGTCTCAGATATGGATCATTCTTTAGCTGTCAATAAACCAAATAAGAGGAGGTAATATTCCATAGACATCCTCAAACTGTAATAGGAACTGTTCACAAAAGGAATTCCTTACCTCCTGCTCTCTGCCAACCAACGCTGCTCTGAGAGAGGTGCTGACTGATGATCTTTTCTATTGGTTATATACTGTTATAAAAAAAATCCCTCCTTCCATGATTTACTCTAAAACCGAGGCTTACTTATTTGCCCCCATTAAACTAAAGAGACTTCCTTGGACTGTGGGGAGAAACAGGAAGAAGAGGCCTCAGAGATTTCATATGTGAGTGACTTTGCAGTGGATTTCTATTCTAAATCCAGAATCTAGTTCTAGACAGAAGCCAACTCCTCAGGTTGAATTACACTTCTATCATTTACTAACTGTTCTTCCTGGGAGTCTCCTCAAATCCCACTATCTTCATCTGTAGAAGTGTACCATTATTTTTCATTCACCTTCTACTTGCTCATCTCCCATGTTATTCTCAGCTAAACATTTCATATTCAAAGAAAGACCAAAATCTGGAAGTCAAGAGAAGTGCCAGGAGACAGGTTATTTTGATTAGAGAACTACAAAGAAAGGACAAGGGAGGGGGACATTTTCCAAAACCCAGAAAGAAAACTTTACATTGGTTTGAGATCTATAACTCTTTAATGCAATTCAGGAATGCTGTCCATAGAGCTCCTTTCTTCCTGGGATCCACATTATGATGATGCTTTGGTCTAAGATTAGCACCCAGCAAAGACCCATATTTAGCAACCTTTTCACAACCAATCAACTCTTAACCAAATGTTATTCATTTGGTTTATGTATATATATAAAAATATACATATATTTATACATATACATATAAATATACATATTTACATATACATACATATAACCAAATGAGCACTATTTGGTTATATGTATATAAAAGAAGAGCAAAAGACTAAATATTCAGGAAAGTGCATATAAGCATATTTTGAGAAAAGTAATGTTAAAAGCAGGGACTTTGTGGCCAAGCTAACACTTGGAATTAATCACAGATCTATTACTAATTAATGTTTGATGATGGAAATTTATATAAATCTCTGAATCTTAATTTGCTTATCTGTAAAATGATGCAATGGATTCTAAGATTCTTGTGCAAAGGATACTATTTAAATATCACCTCCATAGAAATTTAATTCCCAGGCCAACTAGATACCTACTTTCACCCAGCACCTTATTATTTCCTCCATAGTAATTTGAATTCAAAATTCTATACTTATATTTACATGTATGTACATATGCATATATTTTTGCTAATTGATTATTCATTTACACATGAATATTACTTAGGTCTTCCATTAAACTATGAGCTCTATTTGAGAATTGATTTTGATTTTGCTCATCTCTCTGTTCCTAGAATTAGATACATTGTGGATGCTCTGCAAACCTTTGTATAATTAATAATTTAGTTCTTTTTATGAACATTAGTTTAAAGGTTTAAAAAGCATGTAGTACTATCATCAGAGTTCAAGTATAATATAAACAGTAAAACTATGAACTCTTCAACAGAGGGTAAACTATTCTGTAAAGAAAAACTAAGAAAAGTTTCAAGCAGAAACAAAATAAATAATCATGTTTCAGGGTTGCCATAGCAAAATGTTCTGCCCTAAATTGAAGTTTGGACTCATTTAATGAAATCATGTAGGCTTCTGACCATGAGTTAAAAACTGTTGATGAGCAAAGGTAAAGCCAGCCAAACCCCCCCAAATAAGTTCACATCTGCCAAGAAGAGGGAACATGAAGACAAAATGACCATAAAGTCATTTTCTGACTTAGCTTCTGACCAAGACACTCAGCTTTTAGATTTGAAGATGGCTTCTCATTACCTCCAGATTGAAAATTCAAGGATTTCCAACAAAACATGGGAGGAACATTAAACTAGCCATCAGTGAAATATACAACAAGCAAAAAAATAGAATAGAGATACCCACCGTTGGCCTCCTCCCCTGAAAACTGTTCCTACCCCAACCAGAGACTTAAATCACTTACTTACCAATAGAGAAGAAAGATTAAAAGTAGGAAAATTGCTCAAGCCATGACAGAGAGAGTCCATGCTTCACATCAGTTTCCTGGACCCTTGGGATTTCCAGGCAATGGATACAGTAATTACTATCTCTCTCATTTAATTCTCATAGCAACCACTGAGTCAGGAGGGGGAAAAATGACTCAGATAGAGATTTAAGTGGGGCCATAAGGCTATTAGTTATCAAGGTCAGAGTTAACACTCAAGAAAATCCAGTTCTCTTGTTTTTTTCCCTAAACAAAAACAACCTTACACAGTCACTCTGACCTCTATCCTACTTCTTGACTCATTAAGTGCAGAGTTCTAACAGTTTGTGTAGAGAGTTCTTGTCAAGGGGCTTGAAAGTCTTACAAACAAAGAAAGCTGGAGATGCAGAGGTACATTTGCCTCATTCCTCCTGCAAACCTTCATGCCCGGGAGAAGAGTGATGATGTGGGATTTAGAAAGTAGCTTTCTTCCCTGAGAGTGAAAAGAACCACTGTGTTGTTCAGAAAAGAAAAAAAAAAGGGGGGGAATCTCTGACTTCATGGTCTGGCCCATATTTCTGTTTTCTAATTTTGATCATCACTCTTGTCAAATGGTACTTGATAACTCATATCTTTCAAAATATTTCTTAAAGGATCCAGCTTATTTCAAATTCAAAGAAAGATACGTAAAACAAGCCAAAAAATTTTGTTTACACAACCTTGGTCCTTTTCATAAATTGATGTCCTTCCATTTTAACTATTCAGTCATTTTGTTTCATCTTGAGAGCATAGGATAGGACAGCAAGAGGGACCAAGTAACAACAGAAGGATTAAGTCTTGATTCTTGGACTTAAGTTTGTCCGAGGCACCACTGAATTTATTTTACGTTGATGATTCCTTTCTTCCTCACTGGCCACATCCAGTCAATCCTGGAGCCCTGTCGATACAGTTCATTTATATTTCTTGAATCTACCCACTTATCTTTTGCAGCCCCTTAATACCACCATCATCCCTTACAGGGATTACCCTGGTCTTTTCCTTGCTTTAAATCTCACTACTCTTTCCTTCCTCATCTAGTCTCTACTCAGCAGGCAAAATGCAAATCTGATCCTACACTTCTCATCATCCTCTTCCTTAAAATCTCTCAGTATTTTACATTTATCCCTGAAATTAAATGGTGTTGGGTAGGGAAATTGGGGGAATTATTCAAGTAAGTATTTGTAATCGGAATAAAGAAACTATAAAAATTTCAAGTGCTTGCAATTTCCCTAACCTCACACTTCCAACTTTAAAATGGAAGAGCCTCTGAGACGCTGTATCTATCTTGAAAACTAACGACCTGAATTTTTTGTGATGTTAGTGGTAAAAATGGGGATGACAGGCTAAGGGTTTATTCTGGAATGCACAGAGAATAACTACCTGGAGCGAAAGGGGATAAGAAATTAAAGGAGGCAAAAAAAAAAAAAAAAAGGAATGCACAGGTTAGGTGAATGTGTTTTGGAAAGTTTGAAAGCAGCACCTAGAAGACGAGATACTGTTGTGTTTATAGAAAATGGAAGGATATGGGGTAAAGAATTTTGCTGTTCATTATTAATACAACCCTCACTATTAGTGGTTTTCATAGTGTAAATTATGGTGAAGGTGTAGATTGCATTTTTTTTTTTTTTTTTTTTTTTGGATATAGAACAGACAGAAAATCCTATCCCACTCATGGGCTATTTACAAGACAATTCCATCTGACAGTCCTGATTTTTCCTGAATTTCCCAAAAATTTAAGGAAAAAAAAAAAACCTTCAGATCAAGCCTCAATAGCACTGGCTATAGTTATTACTAAAATCCATCAGACTGTCACCTACGCCACACGCTATTCTCATTTGTTGCACCAGAACTTACTTTTTCAGGCTCATCTCCCAGGGGCACAAAAGACCCTACCACAAGGTGCTCGTTTATTTTCTTAGCAATCTGATAACCGCAGTATCTGCTGGAGAGAAACTGGAGCCAATACTAATGTGGAAAAGCACACTTTTGTAACCACTTCCATATGAGGGTCATTATCATTCCAACCTATCTCCGTTGTCAAAAGACTTAGAATACAAAGATGGGTATACCAAGTCATTATGACCTTTGCAGTCTGTTTAACAGCATCAATGTCCTGAGAAAAATATCTGATATTCCTACTACCTATCCACACACAGACCTGTACACTCATGAACCATAGTAACTAGGTAGATAGATGTTGATGATATAGATGGATGGAGAGCTAATAGAAATAGATGATACAATATGCACACATAAAGAGAGTATAGATTTTTATACCAGCAGCCAGACTTTATATAATTTTATCAGTTTTAATAACTGTTATATTAATATAATAATAGTACATGTTAATGAGAATAAAATATTATTTAACTGTTACAACATAGAATCTATCTTTTTTATAATTTTAGTTATTTACTGATTTATTTTTGGTTGTGCTGGGTCTTTGTTGCTGCATGGGCATTTCTCTAGCTGCAGAGAGCAGGAGCTGCTCTCTAGTTGAGGTGCTTGTTCTTCTCTTGATCCGGAGCACAGGCTCTAGGGAGGGTGGACTCAGCAGTCGCAGCTCCCAGACTCTAGAGCACAGGCTCAGTAGCTACGGCACACACACTTAGTTTCTCCCCACCCCATCCACATGTGGGGTCTTCCTGGACCAGGGACCCTGCATTGGCAGGGGGATTCTTTACCACTGAGCCACCAGAAAGCCCCTGTATCCACCTTTATACAGGTAAATACAGAAATCAGAAGATATCCATTGTCAGACCACATGGCCTTATATTCAGGGGTTATATTCAAATCATTGAGGTTATAAGGAACATTAAGACTACAGAATTGTCATATGAAGTCAGGGGTCTCTCTATATCAGGACTGCTCCTCTCGTCCTGTTTACCGGCAGAGAGCTAAGTGGTTGGGAATTCCATAAGTGAGGTCAGAACTAGGCTGACCTCCAATTTGGCTATTACTAGCTCCAGCCTTGGGCAATTTAACTCTCCTCTCTAAGCCTCATTAAACTAGTTTATAATAATAGAAATAATAAAATCCCCCTCCTAAAGTCTTCATAAGAATTAAACAATGAAACCTAAGCTAAAGCATTTGCCGAGTACCTAGTACGGGGCAAGTTTTTAAACAATATCTGTATTATTAAAACAATTACTAATATCCTCAAAGGTCATGCATGAGGTAAATGGGCAGAGGAAAGGAGATTTCTGACTCTTGCCAAAGATCTGGTGTGAAACTTGATAGTTTGGGACAAAACCTCTTCTTTGTGAGCAAGAGTACCACTGAGTCCTTTAGCATTTTTCTTTCCTCTCATTTTTCTACATAACCCAGTTCAGACTCTCTCTCTCTCTCTCTTTTTTTTTTTTCTATTCCCACATTGTTTTCAGGTTTCATCACAAACATAATTAACTTAGAATTTAACATCTCACATCACTTTAGGATTTATCAGTACTGAAACCTTGGTTGGTTCTTTCCACAGACAGTTCTATTTTACCATCTTTCTTTAATCTTCATACTCTTTCCCAGTCACTCCCTCATTCATTATATTTTCTTACATTAAATCCTTTTCATTAGTTCCTGTAACAGAAAAAATTGGGAGGAGCAGAGACAGTGCTAGCTTCTTCAATGTGACCAACTTTCAGTGTATGGCAAAAAACACCACAATATTGTAAAGTAATTAGTCTCCAATTAAAATAAATTAATTTAAAAAATAAAATAAAAAATACAATCTCAATTCAGGAAACTTACACATATGCTGCTTAGAATAAATGCTAGACTTTCACCTTTTAAAAGTATTATGGTAACCTTCTGTAAATTATCTAATTTATTTGATGATTTTAAATTTTATTCTTATCTTTCACATTTTTCTATTCTCTCTTTGTTCTGTATGTATTTGATTTTGAACTCCACTTATTGTAAAAATCATTTGCAACAGGCAACAGATCTGGCTGAACAAACAAAAATAAAACTGTTTGATGCAGCTTCTTTCGATGTTTCAATAAAATACTCGTAAACACAGAAAGATAAAAACTTTCAACAACACTCAGGATGTCAATCAACTCTAGAATTTGGAGAGGATTTTCATTGAGTACACATAAATGTGAAATATAAAAGAAACTGTACCCATGCTGTGTATTGAGTTGGTCAAAAAGTTCCTTTGGGTTTTTCTATGTTACCTTTTTGGCCAACCCAATATATTACATTCCACTTACACCCTGTCCCACAAGCTCTTTGCCCCCTTTTTACACCAGTACTGCCACGGCAACTGACCCTGGGCTAATGTAACCCAACAAGTCCTCACCTCAGCTACACTGACTATCTCACTTTCTGCCAATATATCTCTACTGCTGCTGTAAGTGACACCCACAGGACTATATAGCTATTTGGGCATGTTGGCAAACTTGTAAGAATGCCAAAGTCACCCCACAGAGCCACCCTGGCCCAGTGAGGCAAGGGCCCAAGTGGATAAGGGCCCTTTCCTGTATCTCAGGCATCTCCAGCTGCCCATGGCAGTCACCAGTTCAATAGTAGACCCAGGGACTGGTTTTGCTTTCTCCTCTGTTGTCCTCTTCTCAGTTCTTATGGAGCCTAAAGTCAATGAACTCTGGGAAAGCTCATCTCAGGCTCTGCTCAGTTTTTTCCAGAACTCAGGCCAGGACACTGTCTGCTTAGAATAGGAAGGAAGATGCTTTCTCTCTCTCTCTCTCTCTCTCTCTCTCTCTCTCTCTCTCTCTCTCTCTCTCTCTCTCCCCCTCTCTCTCCTTCAACCAAGCAGCCCTTCTCCACTGGGTGGACACGACTTTCTAAGGAATCAAGACTATTGTGTATCTCCTACTTTTACAATCCACCCACATCAACTTTTCTCTTTACACCTAAGTTAGATAGTGTGATTCCTAGAGCAGCAGAAGAATAATTAGGAGGAAAACAATAGAAGAAATAGTGAGAGGAGCTAGGAGCTGGCCCATTGAATCTGGGAAGTCTCCCTGAGCCTCTGTAAATGTGGCACTTAAGTTCAGGACAGAGATAGGAAAACTCTTAGATGCAAAGCAAATGAGGGTGTAAGTTTTCCTGCCCGATTTCAATTCATCAGAGGGTTAGGAAAGGAGAAGACCTCTGCTGATCCATAGCTGAATGCATCTGATGCATCAGAACTCTAGGTGGATGCTCTGCACACCCTCACTCCCTTCACCTCTGCAGCAGAGGATCGGGCTACACGCAGGGGCACAGAGAATGAGAACTCATGAAATCCAAGGACCGGGACACTGGAAGATGTGAGTCTAGAGAGAGGAAGATCTCCATACTCCACAGGAAATGTTTTTAAAACTATGGCTTTTACTCGTTCCCATCTTCTAGAAATCTTATTACTTCTTCCACCTATGTCAGCAAGCATGTAAAAACATTTCATAGCACACATTTTCTATACTACCCTCCTCACAAGCCTCTTCTTACTTTCTTGCTTTCAATTCACCTTGTAAGATTAATTTCTAAATGTTTATATTTTGTTATAATGTTTTTGTTCAGCTCAATCACTCAGTCATGTCCAACTCTTTGTGACCCCATGCACTGCAGCACGCCAGGCCTCCCTGTCCCTCACCAACTCCCAGAGTTTACTCAAACTCATGTCCATTGAGTCGGTGATGCCATCCAACCATCTCATCCTCTCTCGTCCCTTTTTCCTCCTGCCTTCAGTCTTTCCCAGCATCAGGGTCTTTTCCAATGAGTCAGTTCTTTGCATCAGGTGGCCAAAGTATTGGAATTTCAGCTTCAACATCAGTCCTTCCAATGAATATTCAGGACTGATTTCCTTTAGGATTGATTCGTTTGGTCTCCTTGCAGTCCAAGGGACTCTCAAGAGTCTTCTCCAACACCACAGTTCAAAAGCATCAATTCTTTGGTGCTCAGCTTTCTTTATAGTCCAACTCTCACATCCATACATGGCTGGAAAAACCATAGCTTCGACTTGATGAACATTTGTCAGCAATGTTTCTGTAAACTTCCTCAAATCTGTGGTATGTGGCATATATAAAAATAAGCATATTTGAAACTACAATAGAGCATAGTAGTAAAATAAATAATATAATAAGCTATAATCCAGGGAGCAACTTTTCAAAACAGAAAAAAATACAACTTTCTACCACTTTTCCCTTGGGTTCTTACGAATGTTAGCAGATCTTGGCTTCAAAAACTGAGTGACATACTGTATCCCCATTTTGCCTTCCTATACCCTTGTCCTTTTTTTTTTTTTTTAAGTGAAGTATAGGTGATTTACAATGTTTCAGGTGCACAGCAACAGGGAATCAAACCCCACCCCCTGCACTGGAAAGCAAAGTCCCCACCACTGGACCACCAGTGAAGTCCTATATTTTATAGATAGTAGTCCATATCTTGGAGAAGGCAATGGCACCCCCACTCCAGTACTCTTGCCTGGAAAATCTCATGGACAGAGGAGCCTGGTGGGCTGCAGTCCAAGGGGTCGCTAAGAGTTGGACACGACTGAGCAACTTCACTTTCACTTTTCACTTTCTTGCATTGGAGAAGGAAATGGCAACCCACTCCAGTGTTCTTGCCTGGAGAATCCTAGGAATGGGGGAGCCTTTGTGCTGCCATCTATGGGGTCGCACAGAGTCGGACATGACTAAAGCAACTTAGCAGCAGAAGCAGCAACAGTCCATTTCTATTAATCCCCCCAAATCTTAATGTATCCCTTTCCCCAAATTAGAGATACCAAGGAAACATTTCATGCAAAGATGGGTTCGATAAAGGACAGAAATGGTATGGACCTAACAGAAGAAGAAGATATTAAGAAGAGGTGGCAAGAATACACAGAAGAACTGTACAAAAAAGATCTTCACGACCCAGATAATCACCATGGTGTGATCACTCACCCAGAGCCATACATCCTGGAATGTGAAGTCATGTGGGCCTTAGAAAGCATCACTATGAACAAAGCTAGTGGAGGTGATGGAATTCCAGCTGAGCTATTTCAAATCCTGAAAGATGATGCTGTGAAAGTGCTGCACTCAATATGCCAGCAAATTTGGAAAACTGAGCAGGACTTTAAAAGGTCAGTTTTCATTCCAATCCCAAAGAAAGGCAATGCCAAAGAATGTTCAAACTACTGCACAATTGCACTCATCTCACACGCTAGTAAAGTAATGCTCAAAATTCTCCAAGCCAGGCTTCAGCAATACATGAACCGTGAACTTCCAGATGTTCAAGCTGGTTTTAGAAAAGGCAGAGGAACCAGAGATCAAATTGCCAACATCTGCTGGATCATGTAAAAAGCAAGAGAGTTCCAGAAAAACATCTACTTCTGCTTTATCGACTATGCCAAAGCCTTTGACTTTGTGGATCACAATAAACTGACTTTGTGGATCACAATAAACTGGAAAATTCTGAAAGATATGGGAATACTAGACCACCTGACCTGCCTCTTGAGAAACCTGCATGCAGGTCAGGAAGCAACAGTTAGTACTGGACATGGAACAACAGACTGGTTCCAAATAGGAAAAGGAGTATGTCAAGGCTGTATATTGTCATCATGCTTATTTAACTTATATGCAGAGTACATCATGAGAAATGCTGGGCTGGAAGAAGCAGAAGCTGGAATCAAGATAGCCAGGAGAAATATCAATAACCTCAGATATGCAGATGACACCACCCTTATGGCAGAAAGTGAAGAGGAACTAAAAAGCCTCTTGATTAAAGTGAAAGAGGAGAGTGAAAAAGTTTGCTTAAAACTCAACATTCAGAAAACTAAGATCATGGCATCTGGTCCCATCACTTCATGGCAAATAGATGGGGAAACAGTGTCAGACTTTATTTTTTGGGCTCCAAAATCACTGCAGATGGTGACTGCAGCCATGAAATTGAAAGACGCTCACTCCTTAGAAGGAAAGTTATGACCAACCTAGATAACATATTCAAAAGCAGAGACATTACTTTGCCAACAAAGGTCCGTCTAGTCAAGGCTATGGTTTTTCCTGTGGTCATGTATGGATATGAGTGTTGGACTGTGAAGAAGGCTGAGCACCGAAGAATTGATGCTTTTGAACTGTGGTGTTGGAGAAGACTCTTGAGAGTCCCTTGGACTGCAAGGAGATCCAACCAGTCCATTCTGAAGGAGATCAGCCTTGAGTGTTCTTTGGAAGGACTGATGCTAAAGCTGAAACTCCAGTACTTTGGCCACCTCATGCGAAGAGTTGGCTCTTTGGAAAAGACTCTGATGCTGGGAGGGATTGGGGGCAGGAGGAGAAGGGGACAACAGAGGATGAGATGGCTGGATGGCATCACTGACTCGATGGACGTTGAGTCTGAGTGATCTCCGGGAGTTGGTGATGGACAGGGAGGCCTGGCGTGCTACGATTCATGGGGTCGCAAAGAGTAGGACACGACGGAGCAACTGAACTGAACTGAACCATCAGTTTATTTTCTATGTCTGTGAGTCTATTTCTGTTTTGTAAATAAGTTCATTTGTATCATTTTTTTTTTAGATTCCACATATAAGCGACAACATATGATATTTGTCTTTGTTTCTTTCAAGTCCCATTGTCACCACACCCGCCAAATTGTTCTATTTGGAGCTGTACTTCTGCACACTCTCTCTTTTCTTCAGTCATTAGGACTTCCTGTGCTGTCAGCCAGGGAACCACAGGATCTAGCAGCATGTATTAAGGTTTTAATCACTGATTATATTTTAATTTTTAATATTAACTTCTTTTAAGGTCCATATCAAATCACAAGACATAGTGGTAGTGATTTAAGGTCACCAGTAGTTGCTGGAGAATATTATGGGATAGCAACATCTTCCAAGTGCCATGAGGATCCCTCCCTAGTGTGGCTACTTCATAACCAATGCTTTATGCAAAATAAAACCAACAAGGTAACTCCCCTTTCTATTCAATTCCGTCTTGCCAGAAAATGCTAAGGTCTCAAAAGTCAAAGTTTTAGTAATTCATCAAAGCCATCTAATAAAATCCCAATCTGAATTCAACATGTTATTTCTATCACATATATGTGCTGCATTAGGTACCATTAAAATTAACTTTTCTTTAGAAATATTTCTATAATCTTTTGTATCAAATATGTTCCTAATGCTTATTTTTATTCTTTTACTTTTTGCCACCATTCTAAACAGGCAGGCAGGACTCTCATGTTTCCTCATTTTGATGGATGTTTTGATGGTGAAAGTTAGAAATCATAGTGATGTTACTTTTCTTTTTTGAAATCTCTCCGACATTATTAGAAGGGTCTAATTATGAGGTGAAAGAGGAAAAAGTACTCGCGGGCAGGAAATCAAGAGATTTTGGCAGAAAGGACAAAAATTCAGAAATCAGAGGGCCTTGAGTGGTGGAGAACTACATGGTGCCTAATGGCAGTGCCCTAGAAAGTGAATGGACCTTCGCCCAGTATTTCCAGAGATATCACAGAGTCAACAGCTTTTCCAAGTCTGAAGAGACCATCTGGGCTTGAACAGCAAAATTCTTGGTAGAGCCCAGTGTAGACTAATGACTGAAAAAGTTCCTCCTGCCCCAGTGTACTGAGCAAGACTATAGGATTTTTCCAAGTCCAAGTGGAAGAGAGATGCCCCCAGTGTTCACTGGTGCTGAATTTCACACCAGCCTAATAAGAAAATGTTTAGAACTGGATTTCGGAGAAGGCAATGGCAACTCATTCCAGTACTCTTGCCTGGAAAATCCCATGAACAGAGGAGCCTGGTAGGCTGCAGTCCATGGGGTCGCTAAGAGTTGGACACGACTGAGCAACTTCACTTTCACTTTTCACTTTCTTGCATTGGAGAAGGAAATGGCAACCCACTCCAGTGTTCTCGCCTTGAGAATCCCAGGGATGGGGGAGCCTGGTGGGCTGCTGTCTATGGGGTCGCACAGGGTCAGACACGACTGAAGCGACTTAGCAGCAGCAGCAGCAGCAGCAGCAGCAGAACTGGATTTAAACTGTAATGCATCATTACAAAAAGACCCCCAAATGCAATGGCCTGTTTATGATAGGAGCTTATTCCTCTCTCATATAGAAGTCCAGAAAACATTATCCCAGAACTGGCAAGCCAATGTGCCCCAAAATCCCAGAGGTCCTTGATTATAAGATCAAAGAAGCCTTCCCTTCATATCCATTTTCCTTCATGTGAATAAGCATAAAAAGAAATCTGGAGTTCTATCTTTAAGGATCTGACCATCTAGTTACATACATTGTGCTTGCTCAGTCACTAAGTTGTGTCCAACATCCTCAGTCCATGGGATTTCCCAGGCAAAAATACAGGAGTGGGTTGCCATTTCCTTCTCCAGGGGATCTTCCCCACCCAGGAATTGAACCCATATCTCCTGCATTGACAGACAGATTTCTAACCATTGAGCCACATCGAAAGCCCCAGTTACATTCATTACGTCTGCTCATATTTCTGTTGGCCTGAAATTACTCACTTGCATAGCTGTCTCACTATAAGGAAGATTAAGATTATATAGTCTTTAGCTGAAGACCACATGCCAAGCAAATCCTGTAGAGTAATGGCTATTTTTAAGAAGAGGAAGGAGTTAATGAAAAATAAGATTTTATCAACACAATCAATAGATATGATAATTCCCTTATGATATCTGAATCTAAGTATTAACCATCATAGGTAAATAAGAGAACAGTGATATATGGATGATGCTGTATTTTTAAATCACAAAATTGTCAAGGTATTTTTCTTCATGTTATTCTATAACCTCATGAAAAAGAGGCATAGGATGGCTCTCATAGAGCACAGATACCACAGAGATATCAGACAGGAAAATTAGGGTATCACTGATCTTTAGAGGGAATTGGGGGTGGGGCATAGTAAAGAAAACCCAGAGCATAATCTTGAGTAGAAAGCAGATCAGTCATGCCTTGAAGCTAACATGTGCAAAACATTCCACAGACTTTCTTATAAAATTACAGAGCCCATCAGTATGGAGTATTTCACCAAAATCCACACCTTTCAAAACCCATAGAACATCAGATTTTTAACTATGCATTTCCATGCACATTGAAGACAGCGTTTTGTCACATGTGCGTGTGTTACAAAAGGATATGGATGTCCGAGCATCCAGGCTCCTGGCTCCAGGAACCATATGTTTTTTGTGAAACTGGAAAATCTCCCAAAAGTTTTCCCCATGATGATTCGGAAGAGTCCTGCCCTCTCATTCATTTCTCTGTGTCTTTCCTGTATCATTAGCTCTTCTGCCTCCTTCTCTGTATCTGCTTGTTTACTTGGGACCACCTCCCTCTACATCTTTCTCTATGTCTCCATCTCTCTGTCCTCTGTCTGCTTACTCTCTGCTCTTTTCTCTTTGTTGAATGGCTTCCCTGCCTGTCTTCCACCCACAAACTGGCTCAAAATCTAGTTTTGAATATAATGATTTGATGTTGACCTAAATACAGGCACCTTCTCTCTCTTCCATAAACTTAGTGCTAGATACTCTTCTTTTCTACATATTTCTTCTTTTCTTCATATTTCTTCTTTTCTTCTTCTACAAGGAGGTAAATTCCTATTTTAATCTTCATTTTTCAAACACCAGAATTATCCTTTCTGCCAAACTACAAAAAATTGTGAATTCTTTTGCAGTTTACAGGACATTCCCCATAGAATAAACATGAATTTCACAGTAAATCTCTCTATTCCTCAAGGGAAACCAACATTTTTTTCCACTTCCAAAGAAAATAACAGCTTCTGTGTAACATAGTTATTTTATAAAGCAGATAATAATCAAGATAGATATCAAAAAATCGATTTATATTTTTTGATGACCAACTAAAATGGCAAAATCTTGTATCATTGTATAATCTACATGCTGACTTAACTAATGTATCATTACAGTAATGTGCATGCCTTAGGAGGAGGAAATCTGTAATGAGCTTAGAAACTAAAGTGCATTGTTCACTCAGGTTCTGAATCAGGTCATCACATGACCTAATGGATCACTAAGATCATCAGGGTCATAACAACCATTAGGGTCATTTTTGGCATAATAATCAGAAGCATTTAGGTTTTCCAAAGAGTAGATCACATTCATACTGCATCTACAAAACACTATATGCAAAAAAGTTTCAAACCATTCGATTGATTCCCCTCGAAGTCAAATTTGCTTTTCCTTTTAAACTAACTTGTCTCTTGGTTATGAATGGGTCACCTAAGTCTCTGTTAACTTGCAGGCTACCTAGGAGTCACAGGACCCACACTTCCTAGTGACCATTCCTGTCAGGTTTCTTCGGATGTTTATCCCAGTTGCGCAATGGAAAATCAGCCAGGTTATACGTTGTAAAATAGCAACACTCAAATGGATGAATTGGCACCAAACAGAAAAAAAAGAAAACATTTCCACATTTCAAGTTGATGTTTGTACATTTTATATGGGATAGTAACTGTATTGCCAGCTAGAGCATTATTGAAATTTTAATTATAGATGACTCCTGTATGTGCCCTAACACCCAAAGGTTCTGCATCTCCTTCATTAATGTCAAGTCCAAAAGCTGGAATTGACCCTGGTAGCTATGGTGGGACAGAGAAAAATGTGAGAGGTACAAGCATGACCATCTACAAACCAGCGGAGATTCATTGTCTAACACTGCGTTAAATGGCTTTGAGAATAACAAGAGCAGATAAGGCGTTTTCCTTTCCCAGTGTGATATTTTAAGCTACTCAGGCAGACAAGTCCTATATTCATCAAATTACTAACAAATAAAAAATAAGATACAGTACAGGAAGAGATGATCAAATACTCTACCCACCTTCTCTGTGCAAAACCTTTATT
Organism: Bos indicus; assembly: GCF_029378745.1. Classification (NCBI taxonomy): domain Eukaryota; kingdom Metazoa; phylum Chordata; class Mammalia; order Artiodactyla; family Bovidae; genus Bos; species Bos indicus. The sequence continues at coordinate 17,738,937 of NC_091773.1, read as the reverse complement.
ATTCTAAGTTCACAGGTAAAGAGTTGGAGGAATTCAGCTAGGAATTTAAGAGACTTGTGAAAAATTATTTTTAAATAGCCAACAGTTATTGAGCATATACTACATGCCGGGTATTGCACTCCATAGTTTTAACCCTTGTTTTATTTTCATAATAACACATTTAGGTGGCAATTCCTGTTCCCAAGTTCTTACCACTAGTATGTGGTAGAGTCAAGATACATATCTGTTCTATCCTCTCAGAAGGTCATACCTTTAAGTATCATAACTTTCAGAATTAGATAGTACATTGAAAGTTATAAAATATATAGTATCAAAGGTGTATATATGTCAATCCCCACCTCCCAATTCCTCCCATCCCACCCCCTTCCGCCTCGGTATGCATTTACTTGTTCTCTACATCTCTGTCTCTATTTCTGCTTTGCAAATAAGGTCATCTAAGAATTGATGCTTTTGAACTGTGGTGTTGGAGAAGACTCTTGAGAGTCCCTTGGACTGCAAGGAGATCCAACCAGTCCATTCTGAAGGAGATCGGCCCTGGGTGTTCTTTGGAAGGAATGATGCTAAAGCTGAAACTCCAGTACTTTGGCCACCTCATGTGAAGAGTTGACTCTTTGGAAAAGACTCTGATGCTGGGAGGGATTGGGGGCAGGAGGAAAAGGGGATGACAGAGGATGACATGGCTGGATGGCATCATCAACTCGATGGACGTGAGTTTGAGTGAACTCCGGGAGTTGGTGATGGACAGGGAGGCCTGGCGTTCTGCGATTCATGGGGTCGCAAAGAGTCAGACACGACTGAGCAACTGAACTGAACTGAACTGAATACCATTTTCTTAGATTCTCTATATGTGTGTTAATAATATGATACTGTTTTTCTCTTTCTGACTTACTTCACTCTGTATGACACTCTCTAGGTCCATCCACAGTCTCTACAAATGATACTTTGTATAAAATAGACAGTGATGGGAACCTACTTTATAGCACTGGGAGCCTTACTTAATGCACTGTGGTGTCCTAAAAGGGAAGCAGGTCCAAAAGGGAGGGGATCTATGTAAAGGTATAACTGATTCACGTTTGCTGTACAGAGTCCGACACGACTGAAGCGACTTAGCAGCAGCAGCAGAAACTAATACAACATGTAAAGCAACTATACTGCAACACAATTTAATTAAAAAAAAAAAAAAAAAAGCAAAACTAAAGTTATCAAACAAATATATCTGAAATGGAATTCTGACAATATGTTGCATGTGTACGTGTGTGCATATACAGGGTATCTTATATGTATTATTATGTATTAATTAGGTGTATGTATTAATATGCACACATACAGGGTATCTTGCCATTAAGTACTATGGTTAGATGGCAAGATCAGTGATTGCCTAGAGTTCTCTCATCTTCAAAGCACCAGGAAGTTCTTTTATCAGGAGTCTTGGGTTCACTAGTTCCAAGAGACTTAAAAATGTATGTGGTTAGTATTTCCCAGCATTGAGGGTCTCAAGGCACAGATCCATGGTAACCCCTGAGACCCGGTTCCAAACCCCAGGGACAAAAAGACTGTAAAACATCTCTGGGTCATTCTCACTGTCAAGTTATATTTTCATTCACAATTGATTCAATACTAAAGAATGTTCTCTGGTATTATTTGCAGCTTTAACCATCTGTTCTGAAAAACAAAACAAAAAAAGGCTTCGCTTTGTAGATAAGTTCATTTGTACACTTTTCTTCAGATTCCACATATAAGTGATATAGGATATTTATCTTTCTTTGACTCACTTCACTCATTATGACAGTCTCTAGAGCCTAGATAGCAAAAGAATCTAAGAAAGAGAAGATATGTGTATATGATAACCGATTCACTTTCCCGTACAACAGAAACAAACACAATATTGTAAATCAACTATACTCCAATGAAAAAAATTTTTAATTCTTTATTCTTCCATGGTATTCTACTGATCCACACAATCTGTCCTGGAGAGCTATAAATTATCTACTTTTTCTTTCATCCAAGCCTTGAATTCCCATTGTCCTGCAGAGAAGACTCATTTTTCTCTGGTGAGTCTATATCTTCTAATCGAGATACAGCAATGGCAATGGAAGTTTTAACTTACCCTTACACCCATCACAAGTAGGGAGCCAATACTGGTCCTAACCAACCCACTAAATAATCAACATTCACCTCCCACCTTCGCCAATTAGCTATTGTCTAAAGGAAAAGATTTTCATTCAAAAATCTCAGCGAAACAAAAAGATGAAATGAAGGGGACTGAAAAGTCAGATTAAAAATACCTGTCAAATGTATGCTAATGATATAGAAAACATACCTGAAAATTTATTTCCCTTAAGAATTAAACTTAGAATTAAAGTGGTCAATCACTTTGTGACTCAGGCAGCTAAACAGATTTATAAGAGGATTTTTTTAATTAAATATAAAATTTAGCCAAAAATGATTCTTGCACCTGATATAGGGAAGCAAAGAAAAATTCTTTTCCAAAGTATGTCTGATAAAATGAAGAAAATTTACTGGAGTCTCCATTACACAGGGACCCTTGACAGGTGATAAGAAAACCTAACCCTCTGCCTCCAGGCAGGGCTACAGCAAGATCTGTATGATCATCAAACTATTTGGGGAAATACTGAAAATATAGTTAACCACCAGTGATTCTGTCTACTTGACATAAATCATCTATAGGTTTTGAAAATTCACTCTCTCATTTTCTTTTCCATCTCAAGTAGATTTTCTTTTCTTGTTAGCACCAATCTTTCCAATGATTAAAAGGCTAAGGTATTTCGATATCAACACACTGCAACTCTAACATAAGGATTCTGCTCAAGGGAAATTTTTGGTAAAGTTATTAAGGCAAAATTTATTTTTAAGCACTTCAATATTTCATCATCTAAGGAAGAAACATCAGAATAATTGCCTGTATTTTCCCCCTAAATAACATATCTTTTAATTATCCTACTCAGAGGAAGATCACCTGTCAAAATCTGAGAGCCAAAATTTTCAAGATATCTCAGAGTCTGAGGTCAGAAGGAATTCTTCCTTGAACAAAGGAATATATATTCTTTGACAATAGGGGCTTATCAAATAACTTCTCATTCAGAATCTTTTATCACACCAGGTAACTAAAATTGTTTACCAACACAGAGTAGAACTGAAGAGAGGGAATGGCAGACAATGCTTTCACATTAAACGATTTGATGTAATTTCAAAATTATCAATGAATATGAGAGATTTTCATAATTTTAAAAGTAAAGGCAATCATAATAAGTAGTCTCCTAGAGGGATTTCCACTAGGTATGCCAATCATTAGGGAAAACTGATTCTGTCATCCTGTGAGGTCTTGAACAGTGAATGTCTTGTGGGACCTCCTACCTAAGGTTCCAAGACCAAGTAAGAAAATCATGGGGTCTGGAGGCTCTGGGCAGAAGTGAGGTCAGGAACCAAATCAGAAAACTCAAATCCAGAGGCTAAAGACCATGTGAATCTTTAGCCACATCTACATCTCAAGTCCACTTGATAGATAGTAACCAGGAGTGGACATCAGTCCTGTCTTCTCAGGCTCATCCAGCAGCAGTCATCTCCATCTTTCACCTAGAATCAGCCCCACCCTGGTCTTGAACCCATCTCAATCAGGACAGGACTCGCTTAGGAGCATTCAGCTTGTGGGTCTGAAATGTACAATGCAGTTGTTAGCTTACATTAACCTTGAGGAAACTCTGCTATTGCACATCCACTGAGCCACAGTGGAGCGATAGTTCTTCATCCCCATTCTTTCCTTATAGACTTGGCTTCTGTCTCACTTCCTGTTTAGTTCATTCCTCTGCTCAGAGTAGATACTCTGAAAGTCTACTGACTTACTCCTGGTCCCAATAATGTAAGACGCTCTTGTCAACCCTCCTTCCCAGCAAGCTGAACTTTGTAGGAAACTGCTCTTGATTGCCTGTTCATCTGAAATACCCCATCCCACCTAATTTTAAATATTATGTACATATTCTATTCCTGCTGCATACCACCAATTATAATGTCACTAACCTCAGTGAAGCCCAAGTTTTTTGTACTAATTCTCCCACAGCATTTTGGGAATACCTTAAAGGCCAAATCCATGCCATTATCGTTCCCCTATTTTGGTCCTTCTCCTGCCTATTTGGGCTTCCCTGGTGGTTCAGATGGTAAAAAATTCACCTATAATGAGGGAGACCTGGGCTCTATCCCTGTATTGGGAAGATCCCCTTAAAGAGGGCATGACAACCCACTCCAGTATTCTTGCCTGGAGAATCCCCATGGACAGAGGAGCGTGGCAGGCTACAGTCAATGGGGTAGCAAAGAGTCAAACACAACTGAGCGATTAAGCACATACCTGCCTATTTTGGTTCATTTATCAACTATCTATACTAATATGTAAAGAATTTATGTAACCAGAAGACAGGAAATGGAGATGGCAACAGGAATACAAAGAAAAAATTTGGTTCAAAATATCCAAATTTAACCTGCCTTATATAAGTATACAATCATAGCCATTATCTTGTAATAATTTCTAATTGAGTATAATCTGTAAAAATACTGAACCACTGTCCTGTACATCTGAAACTAATATAATATTTGAAATCAACTGCACCTAAATGTAAAAAATTCTTTTAAAATAAAATATTTAATTAGCCTGATGATAGGATTAGACTACGTCTTTAGAGCTCTGTCACTAGGCCAGTCCCTCTAAACAGTCCCACTTGGTGCTAACAGGCACCCCATCCTTACTTGTATAACAAAGACACAGAGATCCCTGAAGGACCTGCGGTGTGTCCACTCATGAGTGAATCTGGGAGCTCATAAAGTCACTCTTTAGTTACTGTTAGTCACTCAATCATGTCTGACTTTTGCAACCCCAAAGACTGTGGCCCACAAGGATCCTCTGTCCATGGGATTCTCCAGGCAAGAATACTGGAGTGTGTAGCCATTCCCTTCTCCAGGTAATCTTCCTGACCCAGGGATCAAACCCGTGTGTCCTCCGTTGCAGGCAGATTCTTTACCATCTCAGCCCCCAGGGGAGCCCAAAGTCACTCCTTACCTGGAACATAGTTTCCTATCTTAAAAAATGAGGGAGTAATTCTGTACTTAGACTTTTACCATCAAAATCACTTGTATAACTGGGATGTACTTATGCTCCAAGACAGTGTCTGATCGTTTGCCTGTTTGCGCTCAGTTCTGGTTTTTGCCATTCGTTTACTCTGAGATAGACCACTGGACGCTACCTTTCTCAGGCTTCTTTGTCAGCTGGCTTGTGGTTAGGTTTGGCCAGTGAGAAACACTGGTAAGATATTAGTGAATAAGAAGGGAGAAGCCATAGTATCAGCCCCCAGCCCTGCAGCTTTACTGCTCCTAATGAATGGGGAAGTACAGGTAGAAACAGGAATTGCCCCCTAATGCTTGACTTAAGGCTTAGACATCAGGATCCACCTAAAGAGCAGACAGTCAGCCTACTTCTCATGGACATCTCTGGGTGGCATTCCTGACATACTTGATTGACTCCATGGCTTCCATTCCTGCTGCACAGCCTTTGATTTTTTGATTCCAGCTTCCACAGGAAAACCTCCATCGAGGTTCTAGCTGCCTGGAGGGTCCTCTGGGCACTACCATCACCACCTCCTCTATCTGGCCCTACAACCTTAGGCAAGGAGTGCCTTCCTGGTCTTGCTCATTCATCTCTGGATTTTGTCCTGTTTGATTTTTCATAATTACCTCAATAAGTTTCTTTCTTTTTTTTTTGAAACATACAAAGTGTTTTCTGTTTTCTTGACCAGACTGTGACAAACCCCTTTGTCTAGAGATTTTTATTCAGGAGAACTATCGGGTTGGCCAAAATGTTCATTCGGGTTTTTCACACCATCTTATGGAAAAATCCAAACAAACTTTATGGCGATCTCAATACAATGGGCTCCTACTAGTTAAGACTCAGTGAATAACTGAACTCTATGACTTCTTGCTTTAAACGTTGAGCGATAAGAATTGTTTAATCCCTTCCAGGTTTAAAATACTATGATTATTAGCAGGAAAGAAGACAGCTACTGATTCAATTTAATTTAAATATCACTTACTGAGCTTTACTACCATCAGACAACAAACACGTGTAGTTTGGAGATACCAGAATCTCAAAAAAATACAGGAGAAATACTACTGAAATACTATTTCAGTGCCAGTGTTACCATTGACACTGAAATAACTAGAAACTATTTAGAAAACTAATCACCATCAATGACAGGACGATTCTTCTATACCAGCTTCCAGTTTAAAATGCAGAGCTAGTTCAATTCATTGACCAAGTCTAGGTCACTTGCTCATGCCAGAGCTGTAAGAAAACCTGAGGGAAAAAACGGCATCTGGAATTTTTGACTTTTATAGTTGGAGATAAGCTTTATCTTTCACTAAGAGTACCATGAATTCCTTCCAAGTAGTAAAGAAACTCAGAGGCTGGCACATTAAAAACTGACAAATTGTCATGATAGTTATTCCTTTAGGCTAGCAAACATCAAATAACACCTTCTTCCTCATAAATATTTTCAACACACATATACACATACCCTAACATGAAATTGTATTCCTAATAAATTCAATCATCCCCTGAAGGAAGCAATCCAGATTTTTTTTTTTTTTTTTCAGTTACTGAATCTAGCATAGGATCTAGGAATAGAGAGAAAAAATGCAAACACTCAAGGTCTCCTCTAAAGATTCTGATTTAGCAACTGGAATGGGACCCAGGCATCTACAAGATGAAATGCCCCATGGATAGTATGCCTCAAATTCCTAGTTAAAACCGATCATACCTAATAACCTCTAAGTATCCTCTCATCTCTAAAAGATCAATTTGTATCAAGAATGTAAGTAGCCATCTGTATGTCTTCTTTGGAGAAATGTCTATTTAGTTCTTTGGCCCATTTTTTGATTGGGTCATTTATTTTTCTGGAGTTGAGCTGTAGGAGTTGCTTGTATATTTTTGAGATTAGTTGTTTGTCCGTTGCTTCATTTGCTATTATTTTCTCCCATTCTGAAGGCTGTCTTTTCACCTTGCTAATAGTTTCCTTTGTTGTGCAGAAGCTTTTAAGTTTAATTAGGTCCCATTTGTTTATTTTTGCTTTTATTTTCAATATTCTGGGAGGTGGGTCATAGAGGATCCTGCTGTGATGTATGTCAGAGAGTGTTTTGCCTATGTTCTCCTCTAGGAGTTTTATAGTTTCTGGTCTTACGTTGAGATCTTTAATCCATTTTGAGTTTATTTTTGTGTATGGTGTTAGAAAGTGTTCTAGTTTCATTCTTTTACAAGTGGTTGACCAGTTTTCCCAGCACCACTTGTTAAAGAGATTGTCTTTAATCCATTGTATATTCTTGCCTCCTTTGTCAAAGATAAGGTGTCCATATGTGTGTGGATTTATCTCTGGGCTTTCTATTTTGTTCCATTGATCATGCACGGTACTGGATGCTTGGGGCTGGTGCACTGGGATGACCCAGAGGGAGGGTAGGGGAGGGAGGACCGAGGAGGGTTCAGGATGGGGAACGTGGGTATACCTGTGGCGGATTCATTTCAATATTTTGCAAAACTAATACAATATTGTAAAGTTTAAAAATAAAATAAAATTTTAAAAAAAAGAATGGAAAAAAAAAGAATGTAAGTAATATGAACTTTCATAATCTAAGTCCAAAACTCCCATGAAATTAAAAGATGCTTACTCCTTGGAAGAAAAGTTATGACCAACCTAGATAGCATATTCAAAAGCAGAGACATTACTTTGCCAACAAAGGTCCATCTAGTCAAGGCTATGGTTTTTCCAGTGGTCATGTATGGATGTGAGAGTTGGACTGTGAAGAAAGCTGAGCACCAAAGAACTGATGCTTTTAAACTGTGGTGTTGGAGAAGACTCTTGAGAGTCCCTTGGACTGCAAGGAGATCCAACCAGTCCATTCTGAAGGAGATCAGCCCTGGGATTTCTTTGGAAGGAATGATGCCAAAGCTGAAATTCCAGTACTTTGGCCACCTCATGCGAAGAGTTGACTCATTGGAAAAGACTCTGATGCCGGGAGGGATTGGGGGCAGGAGGAGAAGGGGACGACAGAGGATGAGATGGCTGGATGGCATCACTGACTCGATGGACGTGAGTCTGAGTGAACTCCAGGAGTTGGTGATGGACAGGGAGGCCTGGCGTGCTGCGATTCATGGGGTCACAAAGAGTCGGACATGACTGAGCGACTAAACTGAACTGAACTGAGACATGCAAATATCTTGAAGTACAAGAAATCCTTAATCCTTAATCAATTAAAAAGTTAATATATACAGTCTATGGTCAGAATTTAATTTCTTCCTTTACTGCTCAAACCATACCCTAAACTTTCCTTAGCCAGCAACTCAGATGGCAAGGATTCATTTTAAAAAAACAAATTTTTTTTAATTTATTGGAGTATAGTTGATTTACAATGCTGTGTTGTTTCTGTTGTACAGCAAACTATATCAGTTATACAGATACATATGTCCTCTATTTTTTTAGATTCTTTTCCCATACAGATTATTCAAGGGTACTGAGTAGAGTTCCCTGTGCTACACAATAGGTCCTCGTTAGTTATCTCTTTTATAAAAAGTAGTATGTATATGTCAGTCCCAAATTCCTGGTTTATCCCTCCCTCTCCCCTTATTCCCTGGTCACCATAATTTTGTTTCCATGACTCTCTACCTAACTTCATTCCTTAGAATCTCAACCTCTTGATTATTCTGCCACTATGACATAGATTTAATTATCTATTAACTACTATGATTAGATCCCCTGATTTTGGTAGTTCCAATGAATCCTTGAATTTCTTTGATCTTTTTCCATACCCTATTTTTGTAGAAGCTACATTATTCCACTTGAAAGTAAAGATTAATAACTTCAGCTAATCCCATAACTCATCCACTTTTTTTTCCTTTATTTACCAGTTGCATATGAAGTTCAAAATGTCAAGATGGATGTTTAAGCTTCCAACTCAGAATAAACATTGTTGAATCTTTGTTTATCCCTTGGACATTTTAAGCTCTAAGGCAGTACAGTTCAAATTTTCAGGGGAGGAAAACATGAAATACTGTCATTATGATATTTAAAAGGCCACTGGCTTCTGGATGATTGAGAAACCAAAGAATAATATGAGCAGTAGCTTATTGCCCAACTTCTTTTGTATTACAATGTGTTTCCTATTTCAAATCAACATCGTTGTTAATATGACCCTGCATATATTATTCAGTAAGTCCATTGTTGGTAGAGTTGGCAAAAGCTAATACACAGAAAAATAAATGGAAATTTGAGCATGAATACCTATTCCAAGGAGGATGAATCATTGTCTCCTCCATCATAGGCAGTGTCCATGTAACAAATTGCCTTTATCTCTTTGTTCCCTGAGTAATTAATAGAATGTTAATGTTCAAAATAGTGCCTGATAAACAATAAGTATCCCAATGAATGAATAAATGACAAGAAGCTCCATTTGCATGGCTACTCGATATCTCATGGTCAAGTGTTTATTCTCTGCTAGGATCCAGTAACGGGGCTTCCCTGGTGGCTCAGAGGTTAAAGCATCTGCCTCCAATGCGGGAGACCCGGGTTCAATCCCTAGGTTGGGAAGATCCCCTGGAGAAGGAAATGGTAACCCACTCCAGTATTCTTGCCTGGAGAATCCCATGGATGGAGAAGCCTGGTAGGCTACAGTCCATGGGATCGCAGAGTTGGACACGACTGAGCAACTTCACCTTCACATTCACCTTCACCTTCACCTTCAGGACCCAGTAACAAACCATCAGTGGCTATTTTTCAGAAGGGTAAAACCTACTTATTACTTGATGAAGACAGCTTTGTTCTAAAAATTTTATAATGACGTTTTCCCCCAAGGGTTCAGTTCAGATCAGTTCAGTTGCTCAGTAGTGTCTGACTCTTTGTGACCCCATGCACTGCAGCACGCCAGGCCTCCCTGTCCATCACCAACTCCTGGAGTTTACTCAAACTCATGTCCATTGACTCGGTGATGCCATCCAGCCATCTCATCCTCTGTCTTCCCCTTCTCCTCCTGCCTTCAATCTTTCCCAGCATCAGGGTCTTTTCAAATGAGTCAGTTCTTTGCATCAGGTGGCCAAAGTACTGGAGTTTCAGCCTCAGCATCAGTCCTTCCAATGAACACTCCGGACTGATCTCCTTTAGGATGGACTGGTTGGATCTCCTTGCTGTCCAAGGGACTTTGAAAAGTCTTCTCCAACACCACAGTTCAAAAGCATCAATTCTTCAGTGCTTAGCTCTCTTTATAGTCCAATTCTCACATTCATATATGACTACTGGAAAGACCATAGGCTTGACTAGACGGACCTTTGTTGGCAAAGTAATGTCTCAGTGTTTTAATATGCTGTCTAGGTTGGTCATAACTTTCCTTCCAAGGAGTAAGTGTCTTTTAATTTCATGGCTGCAGTCACCATCTGCAGTGATTTTGGAGCCCAAAAAATAAAGTCTGTTGGTCTACCACAGACATGTGGAACATCATAGTGTCTATTGATTCATAAAGGCAGAGGGCTAGAAGCTGTTACATCTTACAGCCTTACAGTTGGAAATTCTTCTTTTACTTTGGACAACACTCAAAGCAAACAACCTTCAGGGCCTAAGTTTGAAGTAGCACATCCAAATGTAATGCACAATGCTGTCATGACCTAAAGTGGTTCTTCTTAATAGGAGAAGGTACAAGAGGAGGCACAGTCTTTCACATTAGAGAGGAAGCAAGGTCTGAAACCTTTTAAAGCAAGGCTGATCTCACAGATCTTGAAGACTACCCTGTTTTATTTTCAACCAATTCACCCAGACAGCTCAAAGCATTGAGATGTCAATTGCTAAGAGTTAAACCTGGCCCCACGAACTCTCTTTTCATTGCCCCTTGGCTCACTCATGACAGAAAAAAGTGTCATCAAGAACCTTGAAGAGATTCCCTCCATATGCTTACCACACTCTAGCCCAAGCAGACTGTCTCTGCCCTCCATCTGCAGAAACCCACCCAATATAGCCCGAACTTGCTCTTACCCTTGTCTCTTAATGGAGTGTACTATATATTACACTTAATGGAGTGTAATATATCAGTTCTTTTCTGTCAATTTGTCTCATCCTCTATAGTCATCCCAACAAATCCATAGTTACTACATAATAGACAAAAGGCACCATGAAGTAGAAATTCTACCCAGAGAAAGTTCCAGTATTCGCATATACTGAGTATAAAACTCTGCTGAATCCTTTTTTTTTTTTTTTTTAACATGAATTTCCCTGGGAGATGGTTTTGGTGATAGATTATACTAAGTAAGGCTTTAGAACTACAATAGCATAATCTTCATTTTTTTCTGAATTCTCAGAGTCTTCTACACCCTTACAATTAGTTTTAGGCACATAAAAATTTTAAAAAGATGGAGGGGAAATGCTATTCTGCAACTCAACACTATTTTTAATCACAATTCACTCATGGCCAACTATGGCCCAGGTTCTACATTCAGGCCTCTACTTACGACCAAGGGGATCTTTTTGGTTTGTAGAAGCTGGAAGGAGTCATTCTTTCCTCCCATCTACCTATTTATTCCCAGATAAAATCCTGCAAAATCAGGCTTGACTTTTTGCTACCAATTATCCCCAGGTTTGTTTATCATATGCAGTTGATGACCAGACATGCCAGTTGACCCAAAATTGGGAGTTTTCTGGGATTTGGGACTCTCAGAGCTAAAATCAGAACAGTCCCAGGAAAACTGGGACAAGTTGGAAACACTAGTTCCTATCTACCTTCTCGGCCGTGAATTAGAAAATCACCTCTGACAGATTCTCACTATGAAACTGATCAGATAAATTTCACTAACTAATGTTATCAGGCAAGTATAGCTAAACATTGACATAATAGGCATCATTTCTGAAGTGATCTTTGCAGGTTCCATGCATGCATGCATGCTAAGCTGCTTCAGTTCTTCTCAGTTCAGTTCAGTTGCTCAGTTGTGTCTGACTCTTTGTGACCCCATGAATTGCAGCATGCCAGGCCTCCCTGTCCATCACGAACTCCCGGAGTTCACTCAAACTCATGTCCATTGAGCCGGTGATACCATCCAGCCATTTCACCCTCTGTTGTCCCCTTCTCCTCCTGCCCCCAATCCCTCCCGGCATCAGAGTCTTTTCCAATGAGTCAACTCTTCGCATGAGGTGGCCAAAGTACTGGAGTTTCAGCTTTAGCATAAGTCCTTCCAATGAAGACCCAGGACTGATCTCCTTTAGAATGGACTGGTTGGATCTCCTTGCAGTCCAAGGGACTCTCAAAAGTCTTCTCCAACACCACAGTTTAAAAGCATCAATTCTTTGGCACTCAGCCTTCTTCACAGTCCAACTCTCACATCCATACATGACCACAGGAAAAACCATAGCCTTGACTAGATGGACCTTTGTTGGCAAAGTAATGACTCTGCTTTTGAATATGCTATCTAGGTTGGTCATAACTTTCCTTCCAAGGAGTAAGCGTCTTTTAATTTCATGGCTGCAATCACCATCTGCAGTGATTTTGGAGCCCAAAAAAATAAAGTCTGACACTGTTTCCACTGTTTCCCCATCTATTTCCCATGAAGTGATGGGACGAAATGCCATGATCTTCGTTTTCTGAATGTTGAGCTTTAAGCCAACTTTTAACTCTCCTCTTCCATTTTCGTCAAGAGGCTTTTGAGTTCCTCTTCACTTTCTGCCATAAGGGTGGTGTCATCTGCATATCTGAGGTTATTGATATTTCTCCCGGCAATCTTGATTCCAACTTGTGCTTCTTCCAGCCCAGTGTTTCTCATGATGTACTCTGCATATAAGTTAAATAAGCAGGATGACAATATACAGCCTTGACGTACTCCTTTTCCTATTTGGAACCAGTCTGTTGTTCCATATCCAGTTCTAACTGTTGCTTCCTGAGCTGAATATAGGTTTCTCAAGAGTCAGGTCAAGTGGTCTGGTATTCCCATCTCTTGAAGAATTTTCCACAGTTTATTGTGATCCACACCGTCAAAGGCTTTGGCATAGTCAGTAAAGCAGAAATAGATGATTTTCTGGAACTCTCTTACTTTTTCCATGATCGAGTGGATGTTGGCAATTTGATCTCTGGTTCCTCTGCCTTTTCTAAACCAGCTTGAACATCTGGAAGTTCACAGTTCACGTATTGCTGAAGCCTGGCTTGGAGAACTTTGAGCATTACTTTACTAGCATGTGAAATGAGTGCAATTGTGCAGTACTTTGAACATTCTTTGGCATTGCCTTTCTTTGGGATTGGAATGAAAACTGACCTTTTCCATTCCTGTGGCCACTGCTGAGTTTTCCAAATTTGCAGGCATATTGAGTGCAGCACTTTCACAGCATCATCTTCCAGGATTTGCAATAGCTCAACTGGAATTCCATCACCTCCTCTGCTTTGTTCGTAGTGATGCTTTCTAAGGCCTACTTGATTTCACATTCCAGGATGTCTGGCTCTAGGTGAGTGATCACACCATCGTGATTATCTTGGTCATGAAGATCTTTTTTGTACAGTTCTTCTGTGTATTCTTGCTACCTCTTCTTAATATCTTCTGCTTCTGTTAGGTCCATACCATTTCTGTCCTTTATCGAGCCCATCTTTGCATGAAATTTTCCCTTGGTATCTCTAATTTTCTTGAAGTGATCTCTAGTCTTTCCCATTCTGTTGTTTTCCTCTATTTCTTTGCATGATCACTGAGGAAGGCTTTCTTATCTTTCCTTGCTATTCTTTGGAATTCTGCATTTAGATACTTGTATCTTTCCTTTTCTCCTTTGCTTTTCATTCTCTTCTTTTCACAGCTATTTGTAAGGCCTCCCCAGACAGCCATTTTGCTTTTTTGCATTTCTTTTCCATAGGGATGGTCTTGATCCCTGTCTCCTGTACGATGTCACGAACCTCAGTCCATAGTTCATCAGGCACTCTCTCTATCAGATCTAGTCCCTGAAATCTATTTCACACTTCCACTGTATAATCATAAAGGACTTGATTTAGGTCATACCTGAATGGTCTAGTGGTTTTCCTTACTTTCTTCAATTTAAGTCTGAATTTGGCAAAAAGGAGTTCATGATCTGAGCCAGTCAGCTCCCGGTCTTGTTTTGGCTGACTGTATAGAGCTTCTCCATCTCTGGCTGCAAAGAATATAATCAATCTGATTTCGGTGTTGACCACCTGGTGGTGTCCATGTGTAGAGTCTTCTTCTTGTGTTGTTGGAAGAGGGTGTTTGCTATGACCAGTGCGTTCTCTTGGCAAAACTCTTTTAGCCTTTGCCCTGCTTCATTCCATATTCCAAGGCCAAATTTGCCTGTTACTCCAGGTGTTTCTAGACTCCAACTTTTGCATTCCAGTCCCCTATAATGAAAAGGACATCTTTTTTGGGTGTTAGTTCTAAAAGGTCTTGTAGGTCTTCATAGAACCATTCAACTTCAGCTTCTTCAGCGTTACTGGTTGGGGCATAGGCTTGAATTACCGTGATATTGAATGGTTTGCCTTGGAAACGAACAGAGATCTTTCTGTCATTTTTGAGATTGCATCCAAGTACTGCATTTTGGACTCTTTTGTTGACCATGATGGCTACTCCATTTCTTCTAAGGTATTCCTGTCCACAGTAGTAGATATAATGGTCATCTGAGTTAAATTCACCCATTCCAGTCAATTTGAGTTCGCTGATTCCTAGAATGTCACCGTTCACTCTTGCCATCTCCTGTTTGACCACTCCCAATTTGCCTTGATTCATGAACCTAACATTCCAGGTTCTTATGCAATATTGCTTTTTACAGCATCGGATCTTGCTTCTATCACCAGTCACATCCACAGCTGGGTATTCTTTTTGCTTTGGCTCCATCCCTCCATTCTTCCTGGAGTTATTTCTCCACTGATCTCCAGTAGCATATTGGGCACCTACTGACCTGGGGAGTTCCTCTTTCAGTATCCTATCATTTTGCCTTTTCATACTGTTCATGGGGTTCTCAAGGCAAGAATACTGAAGTGGTTTGCCATTCCCTTCTCCAGTAGACCACATTCTGTCAGCCCTCTCCACCATGACCCGCCCATCTTGGGTGGCCCCACATGGCATGGCCCTAGTTTCACTGAGTTAGACAAGGCTGGGGTAGTTGTGTTCTAGTTCTAATTAATTGAATAGAAGTAAACTTTAATTGTTTTCTCGTGCTTTCAACATTTAAAAATGTATAACTAGAGTAGAAAGTTGATGGTTTTATTTGTTTATCTTAATTACTAATGAGGTTAAGGTATTTTACTGGCAATCTACATAGACGCTGACTTTCAGTTGTGGCTACTGGAGGGGACTGCCCAGAAGTCATATCCCTTCAGGATAAAGGCCACCCACTTCTGGAAATACTGGTTACTGACAGCTTACAGATGAGTCCATATCCAAGACCTGATCTGGAGACCACAGGGGTTTGTCTCACTCAACATCACACCCCTACTCCAGAGACAGTCCATATCCAAAAACTGATTAATGATAAATTTAAAGGTCCATTCCCCTTAACTCAGTTCAAGAAAACTCTGAAGGACCACCCAAGTGCCAGAGCTCCCTGAGAGATCAGCTGAGGTTATTTTTGAAACTGCATCACAATTCAACTTCTTTGCCTAATCTTGCTTTCTTCACATTCCCACAGACACTGAGCCCAAGAGTACTCCATAATAAAATTTCTTCATGGAATTCTCCATCTTGGTCTTTCTATGGACCTTGATCAAAGACAATTCCCTGTTGTATCTGCAGACTCTACATATGTAGTGGTAAATGGTGGGCCAGATGCTTGGCGGCAGGGAGCCTCTTAAAGTTTATGAGCATTTCCATCCATTTTACCACATTGACTTGCCGTGAAACCTATAAGTGGATAGAGCAAGGCTATAACATATACTAAACCTACCACAAAGCATGCATTTACAGGTCTGTATATTATTAATAACAATAAGTAAAAAATCATACCATATAACCTATACTTTAGTTAGAAGATACAAATCTAGCACCAGAATTTCACATTACTCTGTTCAAATAGAATGATTGACGATTTATGGAAACATCTTGAGCCATAAATTGGAGTCCCCTGCATGCCACTGATAAGTGTTTTTTATTATGAACTATGTTTTTATCATTTCTTCTCTACCAGAGAAACCTAGCAGTTGCGTGTGATTTTAATAATAACATTTGAAAGCTTTTGTTTCAAGCTTTTGTTTTAAAAGCTATTAATGTGTCAACAGTTTATTACAGTAACTTGTGAGGCTGTTCTAAAAATTCATGGGAGACACTGAATTCTTGCACAGAACTAGCTATTGATTCTCTTGACTTTACACTGACTGAGCCCTTAATGAAATCAAATACTGAAATCAAAGATAGATTTCATATCACTGAGGACAAAAAAAATCACTACTACCAAAAACCAGAAAGAAAAAAAAACTAGAGACACAGATGTATAGAACAGTCTTTTGGACTCTGTGGGAGAGGGAGAGGGTGGGACGATTTGGGAGAATGGCATTGAAACATGTATAATATCATATAAGAAACGAATCGCCAGTCCAAGTTCGATGCATGATACTGGTTGCTTCGGGGCTGGTGCCCTGGGATGACCCAGAGGGATGGTACAGGGAGGGAGGTGGGAGGGGGGTTCAGGATGGGGAACACATGTACACCCGTGGCAGATTCATGTTGATGTATGGAAAAACCAATACAATATTGTAAAGTAATTAACCTCCAATTTAAATAAATGAATTTATATTTTTTAAAAACTAGAAAAAAACTGGATGCAGCTGACTATGCAATCAATATGTAAGATGATAAAAAGATGGTAGTTACAAAAATTGAGCCTAATTTTAAAGTCCGCAAGAGTTTATTTGGCAGCTTGTAATACAAAGTGTCCATTTACCCATTCCTTATGTGTCCTTTAAAAAAAAGGAAATTTTTTCACTCTCTGAACATTGACTCAATACCCTTAGTTTGACTACCTGATTAATTCTTTAAAGATGTAAAAATATATTTTTCATAAGGTTCTGAGCTTTACTGACAGGGCTAACAATTGACCTGGAAGAGGGAGAAGCATCTCATGGGGAAGAGGTACATCAGTTACCTTAATTTTCTATCTGATGCCCACAAAAGAACAGTGACTGTTCAGAGCTATGTTTCCTGCTGTGTAATATTGGGAAGCAAGTGAACACATGAATTATACAAGCAATGGCAGTGCATAAAGAAGGCTCATGTTTTGAACTCAAAAAAAGACTCTGGGAAAAAAAGGGAGAACAAAACAGGAGATGTGCAGAGTTTGTAAAGATTTACTCAAGGAACTCAGACCCAGAATCCTTTGGAAGCTGTGGAGGAAGGGAACTGTGAGGCTCCATCCCCAGTGTGCCCAGCCTCCAATGCTGCAATCACAGAAAAGGTACTATCCCCTTTCCTCAAAAACTGAAGCAGGCAAGGACAGTGAGCACAGGTAGGGAAACAGCTGATAAGAAAAATATCTCAAAGGATAAGAAGAGCTGTGTGTGAGTTCTTAGTTGTGTTCAACTTTTTGCTGCCCCATGGACTATAGCCCACAAGGCTCCTCTGTCCATGATTCTTCCAAGCAAGAGTATTGGAATGGGTCACCGCTATTTCCTCCTCCAGAGGATCTACCTGAGCCAGGGATCAACCCAAGTCTTGTGTGTCTCCTGCACTGGCAGGCAGATTCTTTACCACTGAGCCACCCAGAAAGCCCAAGAAGAACTGACTTTGTAACAGTTACTCTGAGAGATAAGACATGGCATGGAGGAAGAAGCCCCTGACATTTCAGACAGGATTGAAGCAGACGAGAAATCCTTTACACATTTGGATCAAGGATTCAAGTATCTAAATTTGTTTTCTGCTAAATAACATAGTGGAAGTTCCAGGCACCATTGACAGAAAGAAAAAAAAAAAAAAAAAAAAGCGGGTACATAATGGTTTCTTCTTGAGGAAATTGGAGAAAATGTTATAATTACTGCTACCCAATGCACCAAAAAATTGATGCTTTTGAACTGTGGTGTTGGAGAAGACTCTTGAGAGTCCCTTGGACTGCAAGGAGATCCAACCAGTCCATTCTGAAGGAGATCAGCCCTGGGATTTCTTTGGAAGGAATGATGCTGAAGCTGAAACTCCAGTACTTTGGCCACCTCGTGCAAAGAGTTGACTCATTGGAAAAGACTCTGATGCTGGGAGGGATTGGGGGCAGGAGGAGAAGGGGACAAGAGAGGATGAGATGGCTGGATGGCATCACTGACTTGATGGACATGAGTCTGAGTGAACTCCGGGAGTTGGTGATGGACAGGAAGGCCTGGCGTGCTGAGATTCATGGGGTCGCAAAGAGTCAGACACGACTGAGTGACTGAACTGAATGATACTGTCCTTTCAAGTCTGCTTGTCATCAGCTCAGGTTTTGATTCTGAATCTATCCATAGCCAGAGAGATCACACTAACTCTAAAAGAAAACCTAAAGACTTGGCTGGGGACTTTTCAATCATCAAGGCTAGTTCCTGGTATAGTTTAATTATCTTTTCAGAAGACCAACAAGACTGTCACATAACTTCTCTTTTTCCAATAGATTTTAATATTATTTTAGCATAATCCACAATTCAAGAGAAATAGCCATTCAGCCTAGGGTCAAAAAACTTAAGTACGAGTCTAGTGCCACTATTTATTTATTGTTGGGCTTTGAGATAAACCTTATGAGATTGTATTTATCGATGCCAATAGGGAGAATAATCATAATAATGCAATGGCTTTTTCTCACTTTCTATGTGCCACTGTGCTAAGCACTGTATGTGTGCATGCATGCTCAGTCTCTAAGTTGTGTCCAACTGTGTGTGAACCCATGGACTATAGCCCACCAGGCTCCTTTGTCCATGAGACTTTCAAGGCAAGAATATTGGAGTGGGTTGCTATTTTTCATTGGAGATGGAAATGGCAACCCACTCCTGTATTCTTGCCTAGAGAATCCTGGAGAGAGGAGCCTGATGGGCTGGTGTCCATAGGGTCACACAGAGTCAGACACGACTGAAGGAACTTAGCATGCATGCATGCATTGGAGAAGGAAATGGCAACCCACTCCAGTATTCTTGCCTGGAGAATCCCAGGGACGGAGGAGCCTGGTGGGCTGCTGTCTATGAAGTCACACAGAGTCGGACACAACTGAAGTGACTTAGCAGCAGCAGCAGCCACTATTTCCTCATTCAGAGGATCTTCCTAACCTAGGGATCGAACCCACGTCTTCTGTGTCTCCTGCATTGGAAAATGAATTCTTTACCACTGAGCCACCTGGGAAGGCCTAGCACTGTAGGCATACCATCTTATTTATTTACAAAGGGGAAGTAGCATTGTCATCTTCATTTGACACACGAGGAAACTAAAGTCTGCTCTTGTGTGATAACAAAGTCAGCATACTTGAGAAACGATGCTATTAGTGTGAGACAATGTCTTGTCACACTTTAGGAATAAAAATCCTTATTCTCTTAAAGCTTCTTTAGATTGACCAATCTCCATACCAGAAAATTTCACATTCTTCTCCAGATATTTTTTATAATCTTTTGCCACATAGATACCCAAGTCATGATCCACATAGAACGTTTTTAATTCCAAAAGATGAGACCAAGTGCTATGCAAAACTTTTTCATAGAACAACAAAAACTACCCTTGCATCTATAATTTGTACATCAAAATAATGCCCAAGTTCGGGGTATTATTATCCTGCAGCACGTGGGATCTTAGTTTTATGACCAGGAATCAAAGCCATGCCTACTGCAATGGAAGTACAAAGCCCTAACCACTAGACTGCCAGGGAATTCCCAATACCCAGCTTTTGTATACATAAAATGGGTATTATTTTAATAGGCATGTCCATACACACGCATATACATACACACATATAGCTACTGGGAGAAGGGGCAGTGAGCTGAATAGATAGTCATAAAGTCACACAAGGCTAGAAACTATTGGAGTCCAACAATCAGTTATAGAAACTGTGAAACACCTACGTGTTTAGTTGAATTCCAAAAAGGCTGCATTTTAAAATTAGGGCTAGTCTGGTTTTACAAAAAGTATTACTGAGGACCAACTCCAATAAAGTTAAAACCACCAATTTATTAGCAAATTAAGTACAAGGCAAGATAAAACACAAAATCTCTAAAAGAAAATCCAGACTCCCAATAATGCAACACTGTCTCCCATATAACTTTAAAAATTAATTAGACATTGCAAAAATTCATGACATTTGTCGTATTTTGGAGGGGGAATGATTAATACTGACTTAATACAGAAGTTAAAATTAAGAGACAACAAATTTTAAATGCAATTATAAATATGAAAGTGAAAGTCACTTAGTCATGCCCAACTCTTATGACCCCATGGATGGTAGCCTGCCAGGCTCCTCTGTCCATGGAATTTTCCAGGCAAGAATACTGGACTGGGTTGCCATTTCCTACTCCAAATATACTCAAAGATAAAAAATATGTACATAATGGGTAAAGAGATGGAAATCTCATCAAGTAAAGGAAAAGCATAAAAGAAAAATTAAATATAAATTCAAAGCATAAAAATACCTGGAATGAAAAATTCACTGACAAGTAGCAATTGCAGATCAGATGTGCAGTAAAACAGATGTGTGTATTTAAAGACAAAGAAACCATGCAATGTAAAATGCAGAGAGATGGAAGACTACATATATTTTAAATAAATCTCAGAATCAATATACAGAGCAACATATCCAGATATAAAAGTATATGTACTATATGGTTCCATTTATATGAATATTCAAAACAAGAATATGAATTCTTAGTGATAGAAATCAAAAAAATGTTTATCTCTTGTGGGGAGTAAATTGACCAGGGAAGGGACCAGAGAAATTTTCTAGGGTGATATCAATGCTCTCTATCTTAATAGGCATGTTAACTAAATGTACACATTTGTCAGAACTCACTGAACTATGCTTTCATGTCTGTGCATTCAACTGAGTGCCAATTATACCTGAAAAAAAAAATTGGTACAAGAGTAACAGGGACATGGAAGTGATCATGTAAAATAAATGGATTTTGAAGAAGTAGAAGGTTTTGATCATTTCTGAGAAATGTATACTTTAATGAGGAATTCTTATGTCCCCATTTGACAGAGGAAATGAGCCTAACACCAAATTCAATATATTGATAGGTGGGGCTTGCCTTTGAAGTAGTTGTATAGTTTCCAGACAGATGAGGGGCAGGGCATGGAAGGAAGTGAAGTCCTAGTTTTGGAATCCCCATCTGCTTCCCACTTGGTGTCCCCAGAAGCATAAGAGGGGATTTGGCCTCAGCTTGTGAAGAAAGTTGAGCACTGAAGAATTGATGCTTTTGAACTGTGGTGTTGGGGAAGACTCTTGAGAGTCCCTCGGACTGCAAAAAGATCCAACCAGTCCATTCTAAAGGAGATCAGTTCTGGGTGTTCTTTGGAAGGAATGATGCTAAAGCTGAAACTCCAGTACTTTGGCCACCTCATGAGAAGAGTTGATTCATTGGAAAAGACTTTGATGCTGCGAGGGATTGGGGGCAGGAGGAGAAGGGCACAACAGAAGATGAGATGGCTGGATGGCATCACCGACTCGATGGACGTGAGTTTGAGTGAACTCCAGGAGATGGTGATGGACAGGGAGGCCTGGCGTGCTGCGATTCACGGGGTTGCAAAGAGTCAGACACGACTGAGCGACTGAACTGAACTGAATCACAGATGGGAGGGACACCCTGCAAATACTCTGAGGGGAAAGAGCCAGAGTTGAGCCTTCTTAGCCCTACACACAAGATTCCTGTGATAACCCACAGTCTCCTCAGCCAAGTTTCCTCCTAAAAAATAACCTTTTGTGCTGTCAGTCCTATACAGTATGATTCATGATGTCTTCAACCTCGGAAGCTAGGCTTCCTAAGGATGTCTCAACTCCATGACTGTGTTATTGCCTAATAGGCCAGATTCTCATGATCTATAACAACTCTGGGGGAATCCAGGATGGAATGGAGCCCATGTCGGCAGTGCTGATAGCGGCAAATCTTTGTCCAAATGTCTGTGTCAATGTTAAGCCTCCCACATAATGTGGGTGGCCAGAAATGCATTCTTCTGTGGCTGCTAAGCTAACTAACTGCATGATTTCCCACTAAGAGTCATTCCCCTGTGGACCTTGAATCAGACACCTCTAGACTATGCTACTGTCAATAAGTATAGCTGGTCTTGCCCACTGGTGACATGTTGCCAGTAGCACCAGTGGAATTTCTATAATATACAGTAGGGGTTGCCACTAATCAATAGGCTGGATCTTCCTGAATTGCATAACTGACCACACTTGCAAATTTATGTCTGAGCTTAGAGAAAAGCAGATTGATTCACGGTGATTTCCATGTAGTAAAGTGGTAAGGAAAGAATGACAGTGTTCCATGCTGCCAATTTATAAACTCTTGTACTTTTTAAAAGTTGAGAAGGAAATGGCAACCCACTCCAGTATTCTTGCCTGGGAAATCCCATGGACAGAAGAGCCTGGGGGGCTACAGTCCATGGGAACACAAAAGAGTCGGACATGGCTTACTGACTAAACAACAACAACTATTTAAGAGAGCACGGGGCCTGGCCATGAAAAAATCTGAATTCTAGCCCTGCACCTAACATTAAGTAACTCTATGACACGGGGAAATACTGCATCTCTGTGGGTCTATATTCTCAGGAATAGAAATGGAATAAAATAATAGTTGATCTCTAAATATTTCATCACCTGTATTCTGTGAATCACCAAAACTGCACTTCTCTCCTCCTAGGTAGGCTCATGTCTCCCTGCTTTTCTCTCATCCCATAATACCCATTATATGTATAGAGGGGCAAATTCAAACAATCAAAAAAAAAAAAAAAGATAAAACATGATAATTTCGAATCAATTGTCATATCACTGAATTCATTCAATTTAAAGTAAACATAACTGGGTAAAATGTATGGATTTTTTAATTAATTATTTTTCTGACCTATACAAAGATTGTTAAGTTGCAAATTAATGCTATTAACTTTATCATCAAGAATTCCCACCTGCCTATAATGTGTCCTGAATGTGCATTCTATGAATCTTTTCTATATAATATTATTATATGCTTTCTAGTTTGCCAGCCATGTGTCTTCATTATCTTATTTGAATCATACAAGTCTATGGAGTTGACTGGTAGGTTTTTTTTACCTGATTCTATAGGTGAATTAACTGAGGTCTAAAGAAACAGTCATTTGCTTTGATTGACTCATTCAACTCATAAGTAGCAGAGCGGGGCTAGAATGTAGATTTCTTCCTGGCTCAAATGTTCTCTACTCTATGAGAATACGATTTCAACTCTTCCAACTTCAAAAGTCAATATTCTTCCTATCCCTTGAACTGCATTAATTAGTTGGAAACCTAAACCCACTAGCCATATGTCTGGAGTGATCAGAGGCTAAGAAACCACGGGGTAGGGATATGAGAAATGGCATTCAAGCACTGAAAAAAGGACCAGAATAGATGATCTTTAAGGCATAATCAAAGTCTGAAATGCTATCATCAGCTCAATGACAAAAATAAATATGCTTTCTTTCCATTTTGTTGAGGTAGCTTTTTAAAGTTTTTCAGCCTGTTTCTTTTCTTTTGTTCTTTGCACTCGATTTTCCTGTGAGGCAAATAAAGACAGATTCAAGGACTTAGATATGGAAAAATCTTGGATTAACATAGCAAAGACAGTAGTATTGGCCATTCCCAGGAATCTATAAACAAATTGGGAAGATTTGGGAATTTTGTGTAGTCATCTCTTGCTCATAGCCACCATCTGCCTCAGGGCCCCTACCTTCCTGGATACAAAGGCAATAGATTCATAGAAGAATTTTATCATTATGACTAAAGGGTAAAGGAAGGGTTACTTAACAGTGCTTTTTTGTCGCAAGAAAACACAGGAGGAAAGAGAGAGTTGATAATAGAAGAACCTTCTATTCAGTATTTTCTAAATACTAAATGGTAATATTTCCTTGGACAAAATTTCTACCACTAAAATAGAGGATGCCTGGGACACTAGAATAGCTTTTAACAGCTACTACGAATTTATATTTATGTGTATGGACATGGGGTATGTCTAGGGCTGTATGGGTTTTTCCTTCTCCAGACAAGCAAGTTATCAGATGGAAGCATTAACTGATTTGAAAAGATACAAACCAACTCTCTAAATAAGTTGCTATTCTCTAAATGTCCACTATGATCATGAAAACAATTAAGGTTAAGGATATTAGGTCTGAAAAAGAAAATTTCTTAAATCTTGGAAAGACATATTCAAGAAGAGAAGTAACTCTTCCCAGGAAGGGAAGAAATAATCTCTTACAGAAAATATGAAAAGGGCGAGTCAGAATGTCAACAAAGACTATTGGGTAAGAACAATGGAAGGATCCAGATGTGTTGAGGAAATCAGTTACCACTGAGCTATATCGTGGGAGGAGGGAAAATGTGCAAAAATATTCATTTCTTTATTCATTTTTCCAGGTGTAAATAAAGTCAATGTCTAGACAACTCTGCATTTAAAGCTGGCTTCTATTTTAACATGATTATAGATAATGTCATCAAATCTGCCAGTTTTCAGAGGCAAAGCCAACCTTAAATATTGTGTTATGGTGAATGAACTGTTACAGAAATTTGAGTATTTCAGCAAAATGTAACTGATCAGAATAATGCAGAAAACCTTTAAAAGGAAATAAACCTAAATCAAAAAGATTAATGCCCTCCAAAATGGAGACATATAGCTTAAAGGAATATCTCCATTATGCATAGATATGTTTCATAATGTATGCATACAGACAATGGCTATACTGAATACACCACTAATCACAAATGTGTGCGGGTAGCACTTTTCTAATTATAAGATCTGAGCCAGGTTAAGCATAAATATCCTCACAGACTTTTTAGTACTGCTATATATTTAGTTTACCTTCAGTTTAAAATTATTTTAAATATGGTTTACATTATTTAACTAGAAAGTCTCATTTTATAGTCCTTGCAAACACATCAAGAAAGAAGAGGATGCATCATCAGTAAGCCTTTTCAAATGCACTGTCCTTCTTCAAAGAAATGTGGATTCCACAGGGAACATTTTTATGTTTAATGTTGCAGTGGAATGAACATTGCTCAGCGTGGGAAAATATTATCACATCACATAACCAGAGACACGCAGTTATCAGATGGCCCTATAACATCCAGAAGACAACTATTTCTAAAAGATTACTTTTTTCTAAATAGAGCCTAAAGCCAAAGAAGAACTATTTATTATCTTAAAACTCAAAGAGTTTCAAACCTTTGCAAATCAAATCCATGATGAGCTATCACCTCATATCTGTCAGAACAGCTATCATCAAAAAGACAGAAATAACAAATGTTGGCAAGGATGCACAGAAAAGAGAACCCTCATACACTGTCAGCGGGAATGCAAATGCGTGCAGGCACTGTGGGAAACAGTAAGGAGGGGTCTCAAAAAACTAAAAATAGAACTATCATGTGACGCATCAAGTCCACCCTGGGGTATATTATCAAAAACAAAAAGCACTGACTAGAAAAGATGTATGCACCCAATATTCATAACAGCATTATTCACAACTGCCAAGACATGGAAGTAACCTAAGTGGTTGCATCTTGATACAAAAATAGAGAATGTGATAGAGAGGCGCCTAGGAAGGCAGGGTCCTAGAATGGAGTTTTTTTTAATACCATGTAAATGAACACATACGTAATACTTGCACTCATTCATCAAGAAAGACTTGGTGGATACCTACTCTGTGGTGGGCACTATGCTAGAGTGTTAGAGTTACAGCTGTGGACACATTCCACTCTGTTTCTGCACTCATGAAACTCACATTTCAGTAATGACACTCTCAGTGGCTAGAAAAGGAAATATTAAGTTTAAAGGTACAAACAGTAGGCATAGTTAACTCCTCCAGGCAAATGAAGCTCTGAAGGTGTTTTGCAGCCTAAAAATAAAAGAAGAACATCTAAGAGTTTGGGAGTGATTATTATAGCTATCCTCCCCACTACCAAATTCAGAAAGAGTTGAAAGAGATGCAGGAGTCAGACAAATGGAAATGAAATTGTCAGCTTTCTCACTAATAAATCTTTACCTTCAGAGGCAGAAGTTATCCTGGCTCTTCTACTGAATTTGCTAAAATCCCCTCATTCAGCAAGTCTGGACTGGGATAACCAACTTACAAGGGAGCTTGGATTGGTGGAGAGCTTTCCCTAAATCATTACCTTCTTCTACTCATCTGGCTCAAAGAAATCCAGCTTCAGTGATGAGGGACAGTGACAGAAATAGTCTCCAGATCTTTCTCTAGAAGGCAGACCACAGACCTCTCCCAGGTAACTTTATCTGAGAAAGGCAGAAGAATGGGGGGCTGCCTCCTATGGGCAGGCAAATAAGAAAAGGGAAAGAACCAAAAAGAAGCTGAGACTTTTCCCAGTCTCACAAATTAAATATCATTGTTCTTCCCTCAGTAAGGACAGAGGACTGGACAGGGAGACAGAGTAAAGGATTCCTTTACCAAAAGTTCCCAGATAGAAACTCCCTGAAAAAATACGCAGCTGACTATCAAGTCTGTGACTAAATTTAATGTGAAAAAACAATTATATAGAAGAAAAGATGTTTTTGAAAACTAGTTGAAAGATGAGAACCTTGAGTTCCAGAGAAGTCACTCAAGTTCATGAGTATGAAACTGGTCTCCAAACCCAAGTTAAGAAAATGATATTTGTCTCAGATAGAAAATTCTAAAAGGAGTAATCAGTGTGGTTCTGGAGAGGTGACTAGAAAGTTAAAGATACATTTGGGGCTTATTTTAATAATAATGAGGAAGGGGAAACAACAGTATTAAAGAATAATATATTAATAGCCAGGACAAGATGCCCAGATACAGGTTAACATAAAAGCCTATCACACCCATATAAACACACACAAACATATCACAAGAAAGACATTAAATATAAGGGACTCTTATAGTTTTTCTACTAAAATATACACTTTAGAGCCAAGATATCTAGATAAAAAGCAATTATTAATCAGTGTTATTCAATTTATTAAATTGATCATAGAATAATAGTTTTCTGTTGTTTGTCCTGAAAATTAAATCACCACATATGAAAAATATATAGTTTTTCAAAAATTATGTGCAATGTCTTTAAACTAATTTATTTATATATATACTATCATAAATGAGCAAGAGAAAAATAAAAGACAAATTTTCTCTGAATCTCCCCATTCTCACTGATTATGCTCATTTTTCCATGGGTTGATAGCCCATCACTCCATTGCAATGGAGTTTTTTAAAGGACTGAGTAAACCTACAGGTATAAAATATTTCCAAAATGAAATCCTGGTATCCACATCAAATAGTTTTGTATCTGTACAGCCAGGCAATCACTATTTCCTGCTTTGTCTCTCTATTCAGAAGAGCAATCATTAGAAGATGAAGTAAAAATATGGGTTGGGGAATAGAAGAAGAAAAATTCTGTAAAATGCTTTTCCCATACAGCTGCTTCTGTTTACTGAATTTAAAAAGATAACTAACTTGTAACTTCTGATTACTTGGTTGGTAAGTGGAAATCCAACATTAATTAATTAATCAGTCATCTAACATATGCCAATTAATAGCCAAAATGACTAAAATGTCTAGGATAATTATAAAATTGACTCAAAAATGGTCACAAGGAACAAAATCACATTTCTAGCTTTGAAAGTACACTTGCCCACTGAATTACACTCCAGTTTTAAACATCTGATATGATGAAACAATTAACCAAGTGATATTAAACATTAATAACCCCAGAATGCAATGTAAATACAGAATATTTGACAGGTCAGAATTGGGAATAAGGATGTCCCATTCTTTAGCAAAATAGGAAAATGTTAATCAGCAATTTCAGTAAGACTCTTTGGATGGTTTTCTCTGGGGGAACTGATTGGTTTTACTGTTCCATGGAGACCTTGTTTCTATCTGTGAGACCAAAGTCTCATCATTCAAATGGATTGATATACTCCTCAAAAACGGACAACCCCAGATAATGAGAATTATACTTCAAATGGAACTGTAGATAGTGATTATTTTCCAAAAATCCAGCATCTGAAGTCATCCATGAATGCACCCTTGAGGTTTCACACATTTCTGAGCTAGCTGCAAGAAGCTCTTGCACATATAACTCCAGGCACATTGTGAAACCAGCAGTCTGTCTTTGTATATTGTAACCATGAAGAACTCAAACCTCAGTCTCGTACAGGCTTGAGTTTAACTCCTGGTATGCTACTCACATAGCTATATGAGCTTACATAAGTCACTTTAAGTATATCAACCTCAGTGTACTCATCTTTTTAAAGTTTTTATAATTGAATTGTATTTAACTTACAGTATTATATTAGTCTCAGGAGTAGAACATAATGGCTCAACATTTTATAGATAATTCAAAATTATTACAGAATTGTTAACTATATTCCCTGTGATGTCCATTACATCTTGTGACTTATTCTATAACTGGTAGTTTGTACCTCTCAATCTTCTTCATCTATTTGCCCACTCTCATGCCCCTTTCTTTCTGGGAACCACAAGCTTGTTCTCTGTATCTGGGAATCTCTTTCTGTTTTGTTATGTTAGCTTGCTTTTATGGAAAAGGCAATGGCTGCTAAGTCACTTCAGTCGTGTCCAACTCTGTGTGACCCCATAGACGGCAGCCCACCAGGCTCCGCCATCCCTGGGATTCTCTAGGCAAGAACACTGGAGTGGGTTGCCATTTCCTTCTCCAATGCATGAAAGTGAAAAGTGAAAGTGAAGTCGCTCAGTCGTGTCCGACTCTTAATGACCCCATGGACTGCAGCCTACCAGGCTCCTCCATCCATGGGATTTTCCAGGCCAGAGTACTGGAGTGGGGTGCCACTGCCTTCTCCACACCCCACTCCAATACTTTTGCTTGGAAAATCCCATGGACAGAGGATTTGCTTTTATAGATTCCTTATATAAGTGACCCCTGGAAAAGGAAATGGCAACCCACTCCAGTATTCTTGTCTGGAGAATTCCATGGACAGAGGAGCCAGGAGGGCTACAGTCTATAGGGTAACGAAGAGTCAGACACTACTAAAGTAACTTAGCACGCACGCACATATAAGTGAAAATATACAGTATTTGGGTTTATCTGACTCAACTTATTTCACTAAACATAATACCCTCTGGGTCCATTCATGTTGCTGCAAATTACAAGATTTAATTCTTTTGTATGGCTGAGTAATATTCTATTATATACATATTACATATGTGTTTATGCATATACATATATATACACACATATATATGTATGTATATATATATCTATGTTTGTGTGTGTGTGTATATATATATATATATATATATATATATATATAAAATCCATTTATCTGTCCATGGACTTTCATCTTGTTTCCATATCCTGGCATTTTTAAATAATGTTGCAATGAACATTGCGGTGCAAATTTCTTTTCAGATCTGTGTTTCTGTTTTCTTCAGATAGAACATAGATCATATGGTAGTTTTATTATTCCTTTTTTTTTTCTTGAAAATATATACTTTTTTTCCATAGGGCTGCACCAATTTACATTCCCAACAACAGTGCACAAGTGTTCCCTTTTATCCATATCCTTATCAACACTTGTTTCTTGTCTTTTTGATGATAGCCATTCTGACATGCAGAGGATGGTATCTCATTGTGGTTTTGATTTGCATTTCCCTGATGACCAGTGATGTTGACCTTCTTCTCATGTGTCTGTTGGCCATCTGTATGTCCTCTTTGGAAAAATGCCTATGTAGGCCCATGCCTATTTTTAGCAAATTTTTTTTATGTTGAGTTTTAAAAATTCTTTATATATTTTGTGTGTTAACTCCTTACTGGACATACCATTTGCAAATATTTTCCCCTGTTCTGTAGGTTGCCTTTCATGCATGTTGTTGATAGTCTCCTTCATTGTATAAAAGCTTTTTAGTTTGCCATGATCTCACTTATTTTTGCATTTGTTGCCATTGTCTGAAGACATAGATGCAAAAGTATATTGCTAAGGCTGATGTTAAAGAGCAGACTACCTACATTTTCTTATGGGAGTTTTATAGTTTTAGGTATTATATTTAAGTCTTTAATCCATACTGAGTTAATATTTGTATATGGTGTAAGAAAGTCCAATTTGATTCTTTAGTTTATGTTTTGTTGGTTTTTTTTTTTTTTTTACTCTTTTATTAAACACACAAACTGAAATGAAAGCTTGACAGTTCTTTCCCATGGAATATTTTGTGGGAATTAGAAGAAAACTACCTAATTAAGGTATCTCAAGTTATGTACCTAAATTAGGAATTTCTTTAGTGACCCTCTATTTTCTCTAGTGACACAAACATAGGATTTTAAATTAATACAATAACTGAATTCAATATGGTGCAATCTAAAAATGCTACCGAAGTCTTGCATTAAGTCTGAAAGATGTTTGAAATAATGAGCATTTTTTTGGCAATAGCATTTTTCACAGAACTAGAACCAAAAAAAGATGCTATAATTTGTGTGGAAACACCACAAACTGTGGAAATTTCTGAAAGAAATGGGAATACCACTTTATCTGACTTCTGAGAAACCTATATGCAGATCAAGGAGCAACAGTTAGTACCACACATGGAACAATGACTAGTTCAAAATTGGAAAAGGAGTATGTCAAGACTGTATATTGTCACTTTGCTTATTTAACTTATATGCAGGGTACATTATCAGTCAAAATTGCCAGCAGAAATATCAATAACCTCAGATATGCAGATGACACCACCCTAATGGCAGAAAAAGAAGAGAACTAAGGAGCCTCTTGAAGAAGGTGAAAGAAGAGAGTGAAAAAGTTGGCTTACGACTCAACATTCATGAAACTAAGATGATAGAATCCAGTCCCATTAGTTCACGGCAAATACATTGGGGAAAAAATTGAAACAGTGACAGATTTATTTTCTTGGGCCCCAAAATCATTGCAGACAGTGACTACAGCCATGAAATTAAGACACTTGCTCCTTAGAATAAAAACTATACCAAACCTAGACAATGTATTAAAAAGCAGAGACATCACTTTGCCAACAAAGATCTATGTAGTCAAAGCTATGGTTTTTGCAGTAGTCATGTATGGATGTGAGAGTTGGACCATAAAGAAGGCTGAGTGCTTAAGAACTGGTACTTTTGAACTGTGGTGCTGGAGAAGACTCTTGAGAATCCCTTGGACTGCAGGAAGATCAAAGCAATCAATCCTATTGGAGCTGAAGCTCCAATACTTTGGCCACTTGATGGGAAGAGCTGACTCATTGGAAAAGACCTTGATGCTGGAAAAGACTGAGAGCAAGAGAAGGGGTAAACAAAGGATGAGATGTTAGATGGCATCATCGACTCAACAGACATGAGTTTGAGCAAACTCCAGGAGACAGTGAGGTACAGAGAAGCCTAGCATGTTACAGTTCATGGGGTCACAAAGAGTCAGACATGACTGAGCAATAGCAACAATGGAAACACAAAAGACCTTGAATAGCAAAAACAATCTTGAGAAAAGGAAAAGGAGTTAGAGAAACCAGGCTCCCTGACTTCAGACTATACTACATGGCTACAGTAATCAAGACAATATGGTACTAGCAGAAAAATAGAAATATAGGTCAATGGAACAAGACAGGAGCTCAGAGATATGCCCACACACGTATAGTCACTTAATCTATGACAAAGGAGACCAGAATATACAGTGGAGCAGAGACAGCCTCTTCAATAAGTGGTGCGGGGAAAACTGGATAGTTACATGTAAAATAATGAAATTAGAACAATCCCTAACACCATCCACAAAGATAAACTCAAAATGGATTAAAGACCTAAATGTAAGACCAGAAAGTATAAAAAAAAAAACTCTTAGAAGAAAAAATAGGCAGAACACTCCTTGATATAAATTGCAGCAAGGTCTTTTTTGACCCACCTCCTAGAGTAATGAGAATAAAAACAAAAATAAATGCCACCAAATTAAGCTTAAAAACTTTTGCACAGAAAAGGACACCTTAAACAGTTTGATTCTTTGCATGTAGCTGGGCTTGCTTGGTGGAACAGATGGTAAAGAATTTGGTTTCAACGCAGGAGACCACAGTTCCATCCCTGGGTTGGGAAGATCCCCTGGAGAAGGAAATAACAACCCACTTCAGTATTCTTGATTGGAGAATTCCATGGACAGAGGAGCCTGGCGGGCTACAGTCTATGGGGTTGCAAAGAGTAGAACATGGCTGAAGCATCTTAGCAGGCACACACACCCACAAAGAGACAGTATTGTCCCCATTCTTGCCTTTGTCATAGATTAATCGACTGCATATATGTGGGCTTATTTCTGGGCTCTCTATTCTGTTTCATTGATTTATGAATGTGCCAGTACTATACGGTGTTTTGATAACTATTGCTTGTAGTATAGTTTGAAGTCAGGGAGTATGATACGTCCTGCTTTGGTCTTATCTCTCAAGATTATTTTGGCTATTTGAGGTCTCTTGTAGTTCCATACAAATTTTAGGGATATTTGTTCTAATTCTCTCAAAACGTCATGGACATTTTGATAAGGATTGCATTAAATTGATATATTGCTTTTGGTAGTATAAACATTTTAACAATGTCAATTCTTCCAGTCCATAAACACAATATATCTTTCCATTTATTTGTGTCATCTTCGATTTCTTTCATCAAAGTCTTAAAGCGTTTCGAGTATAAGTCTTTTACCTCCTTGTTTAAGTTTATTTCTATGTATTTATTCTTTTCAGCAGAACTCTAAATGGGAATGTTTTCTTGATAACGATTTCTGATACTTCAGTATTAGTGTATAGAAATGCAGCAGATTTCTGTGTATTAATTTTGTATCCTGCAACTTTACCAAATTCATTTATTAATTCTAATAGGTTTTCAGTGGAGTCTTTAGGAATTTCTTTTAATAGTATAATGTCATCTGAAAACAGTGACAGTTTTATTTCTCCCTTTTCAATTTGGATGCCTTTTTTTTGACAGGTTCTGGCTATGGCTGAGATATCCAATACTATTTTTAATAAAGATGGCAAGAATGTGTATTCTTGTTTTGTTCCTGATCTTAGAGAAAAAGCTTTTAGCTTTTCACCATTGACTATGATGTAAACCATAGGACTGTCATAACTGATCTTCATTATGTTTAAGTATATTCCCTCTATACGTACTTGTTGTGAGTTTCTATCATAAATGAATGTTGGATTTTATCAAAAGAACTTTTTTCACCTATTGAGATTTTCATGCAATTTTTATTCTTCACTTTGTTAATATGGTATATAACATTGATTGTTTTGTGGTACTGAGCCATCCTTATATTCCTGGAATAATTCCCACTATGAACTTTTCAACGCATTGTTCAATTCAGTTTGCTAATACTTTGGTGAGGATTTTTGCATCTATGTTCATCAGAGATATTAGCCTGTGATTTTCTTTGAGATGTAGTGTCTTTGTTTGGTATTAGTATCAGAGTAATGCTGACCTCATAGAATGAGTTTGGAAGTACTCCCTCCTTCTCAATTTTTTGGAATACTTTAAGGATAGATATTAATTCTTATGTGTGGTAGAATTACTCTGTGAGGCTATCCAGTCCTGGTTAAAAGTGCTGCTGTGTTTTCAAAAACAATTAAGGAGGCTCATTTTTCTGATATTGGTCCCTAGGGCTGAGGTGCCCAATATGGTGCTCAAACCCTTTGGCTCCTAAGGAAAGACCTCTGAGTTTACGATATCCCCTCCCACTTTTGAGTTCTCTTCCAGGGATGAGATGCATGCTCCATGCATGCTCAGTTGCTCAGTCATGTCCGACTCTGCAACCCCATGAACTGCAGCCCACCAGGCTCCCCTGTCCATGGGATTCTCCAGGCAAGAATACTGGAGTCAGCTGCCATTTCCTACACCAGCAGGGTGTGGGTCTTGACTAGATCACAAATCTTCTGCTTCTACCCATCTCAATGTGTTTTCTTTATATCCTTAACTGTAGAAGAGATATACAACTAATTTCCAAGTCATTCTCAGAGGGAGCTGTTCTTTATGTAGCTATAGTTTTGGTGTCCATGGGGGGAGATGTTGCCTCTGTGGCTCATCGGTAAAGAACCTGCCTGCCAGTGCAGGAGATGCAGGTTCAATCTCTGGGTTGGGAAGATCCCCTGGAGAAGGAAATGGCAACCCACTCCACTGTTCTTGCCTAGAAAATCCCATGGACAGAGGAGCCTGGTGGGCTGCAGTGCATGGGATTGCAAAGAGTCAGATACAACTGAGTGACTAAACAACAACAACAAAATAGAAGGAGGTGAGCTCAGGATCTTCCTACTCTGCCATCTTGATCTTGCTTCAATATCCTCATTTTTAAAGTAAGGATAACCTCATATCTTACATTGCAGAGCTTTAAAGGATAACTGTATCCTACCTTGCAGGGCTGACACAAGATGCAAGTTACACAGTGAAAAGCACTTAGCACAAATCATGGCACAATGTTCTGTACCACACGACTTTCTCTGCTCACTAGCAGGCAGGGCCAGAGCTAGTCTTCAATAGCCGTTTGTCCCACAAATGCCCTACAATGGGTACTTCATCATCTACGATTTGCCATTTACTCTAGACAAGAAAATTAAATCAAAATAAAGAAGTAAAGGTAAAACCTCCAATTATAAAAAGTAAAAGAAATTTTAGGTGAAATAATTATGTGATATCTAAATAGTTGTGAGATTATGGTAAGTGGATTTTTATATTTCTGTAAATCGAAGCTTTTTTATTTTTCAAATGAAGATTTCAATTAAAAAGCAAAATCATTACCAAAAATGTTACTTAGATTATGGAAGTATAATAAAACTTACATAATAACCTTCTGATTTTTTTTTTTCCTATTTGCCTCACCTGAGAAAGGTCTGATGCATATTTCCCTATCATCTGCAGAGCAACTTTCT
This sequence comes from Bos indicus, assembly GCF_029378745.1. Lineage (NCBI taxonomy): Eukaryota > Metazoa > Chordata > Mammalia > Artiodactyla > Bovidae > Bos > Bos indicus. The sequence goes on along the minus strand of NC_091773.1, from coordinate 17,703,899 downwards.
TTTTTTTTTTTTTTTTTTTTGCCATTCTAGGTCTATTTCTTCTCTGCTCCTTTACTCAGTCACAATCACCACCCTGTCTTCATTCCCCAGCCATGGTCGAGAATGTACATGTGCTCCACGTGTGCATATTTCTTTGGGCCTCATGCCTCGATTAACCAAGGGAAAATGCTGATGGCAACTCCCTCCTTCCAGTGCCCTCTAATTATAGATAGTTCTGGTCTGACACTGAAACCGCAGTATTTGTGAATTCTGCTTTCAACTAGAATAGTCCTATACTTGTATATATCCTCAAACTTTCTGCTAATTTACTGAACCCTGGGAATATTCTCATTGACAATGGTAGCAAAACAAAAGAGCATCTTTCCAGGCCTATAATTGGACTAGATTCAGGAGGCTATAACCTATACATCTCTCATATCAGAACACCTTTCAGAAAAGCTATGCAATTAAGCATCTTGCTATTCAGGATTTCTCTAGGAAAAACCTTAAGTAATTAAATCTTCATGACAAATTAGTTTGTCAGGCACATATTTTTCTTGAACCATGCATCTTCAATGAGACATCAAAACAGCACCATCAAGGCAAAAACACAGTGAAGAGATTGTAAGAGTGAAGCCAAACTCCACCTTACATTTTGTTTCTAGAACTCACCTATTTTCAATACTATTCTCATAACCAATTCTTTGAGTCCAAAAATGTTTTATATCAAATAATTCTACTTTTCCAAAAACTATTTAGAGCTGGCCCTTGGGAACAATGAAGAAAGTCGTTGGATTCTAGTTGGATTCCAGTCTGGGATTTTTCACTAACCAATACGCCTTACATACGTCAATCTGCCTGCTTAGACCTCAGATTACTTATGTATAAAAACAGAAGTTAAATAAAGTCAGAAAAGCCTTTTATAGCTCTAATATATTATGGTTCAGTATCATACTTACTTTGAATGACACATGAGCAAGGGCTAAAATTAAAATGGCATGTTTGATTTATAGATTCATGAAATGAGAATTGGAAGAGACCTTAAAGATATCTAGAGATCGTAAAATCAAACCTTGGCATTGGAAAATGACATATTTGTTTTAAAATGAAAATGTTATGTAATAAACAAATGCAGCCAAATAATCTTAAAATAAAAAGCATATGAGCATATTCTCCATTATTTTGCTTCTGAAAATATCAGGATGAGGGAGCAACAAACATGTATCATCCATTATTTCAGAAAAAGAAGCCACCATTTACTTTATGCTTACTGTTTTATGGATATTCTGCTAATTATTTCACACATTTTTTATTCAATAAGAACAGCTTTATGAGATAGATGTTAATATCCCCATATAACTGATTAGGAAAGTGGAGTGCAAAAATATAAAAACATATGTAAGGTTATTCAATCCATTCAAGGCTGTGTATTTAACAAGTGGAAATCTAAGAATACTCAAAGCCAGGCCTGTTTGAGTCTTAATATTTATGTTCATTTTACTCTGTGACACAACTTGTCTTACTTTAAGATTTTCTTAACAGTCTAGCTTTCCCATAAATTCTAGACATGGCCTACTTTTGAAAACCAGAGAAGAGGAGATTCATCTTAGATGAGGCAAATGTCACTGCATTTAGTTTCATCTGTTTGTTCATTTCCCCTTTGTAAGTATAAACCAGTTCACAGGGAAAATAGTCTAATAATAAAACTCCCTCATTTCAAGGGTATAAAACTTCCCTCACTTCAAGGCTATAACTGTTTCTGTAATAGCTACTGTAATTATATTTAAATTGCTTGAAATTGCTTCACTTTTACCCTTAATCAGTTATCATCATAATAATCTTGGAATTCCACAGTTATGTCAAAATGCTTGTAAGAGAAAACCATGAAGGGAATAAAAACCAGTAAGACTCCACACTTTAAATGTAAGGAACACGAGTTCAATTCCTGTTAGGGAATGAAAAGCCCACATGCCACTCAGCATGGCCAAAAAATAAAATAAACTAAAATGAAGGTGGGGAAGCATAAAGCCAAATACTTTAACTCCAGGAGATTCATATGTATATTTTGCTGCAGTCCTGTATTTATTATTTTTATTTGGCATGTACTAACAGCACAGACCATATACTTCTCAAAATATCTCTGATCATGTGTGGGGTAAAAGAAATTTCTATTTTTGTTTACAATCCTCTTGAGTCTATGCCATTTCTTCCTAAGTATGAGGCTATTGAGAGAATAAGAAATATAAGTAAAATTATATCTGGCCTTGGACTACAAAAGACAACAGATATTATAGTGGAGAATATCAATTTCATAGAACTATATCTCCAAAACAACAAATTATATTAAGGTATTTCTAATTGAAAAATTGGGGGATTAAACCTAGGTTTTGATAGTAGAGCCACTCTTGGATATTTTAGTGTCCATAACTAAATAAAGTGATGACTAAAATGTATATATATGTAATACATATAGCATAAATACATGCACACACACATATATCCATATACATGTATAAGTATGTTAGAAAGTTAATATGACTAAATAAAACACATGCAAACACAAACACCCTTACATCAGTTCAGTTCAGTAGCTCAGTCATGTCTGACTCTGCGACCCCAAGAACTGCAGCACCCCAGGCTTCCCTGTTCATCACCAACTCCCAGAGCCTACTCAAACTCATGTCCATCGAGTCAGTGATGCCATCCAACCATCTCATCCTCTGTCATCCCCTTCTACTCCTGGCTTCAATCTTTCCCAGCATCAGGTCTTTTCTAAGGACTCAGTTCTTCGCATCAGGCGGCCAAAATATTGGAGCTTCAGCTTCAGCATCAGTCCTTCCAATGAACATTCAGGACTGATTTCCTTTAGGATTGACTTGTTGGATCTCCTTGCTGTCCAAAGACTCTCAAGAGTCTTCTCCAACATCACAGTTCAAAAGCTTCTGTTCTTAAGTGCTCAGCTTGCTTTATATTCCAACTCTCACATCCATACATGACTACTGGAAAAACCATAGCTTTGACTAGATGGACCTTTGTAGACAAAGTACTGTCTCTGCTTTTTTTTTTTTTTAATTTCAAGAGCATTTATTAAGTACTTATAATGTGAATAACAAATTAAGGTTCTTAATGCATTCCAGTGGCACTTTCAGGGGGTAGTTAATATTCAATAACTTTGATCTTATTAAAAATTTCACCCTAGCTCCCTTTCTCCTGATATTATTTTTAAAATGATTTTTTTCACTTAAAGTATTATATAGAATTGTCACACGAGTGTATGTTCCTCGGTTCTTTGTCTCGTCACAACAAAGATTTGGAGCTACAGACATTAAAGTCCTTGGCGCGTCACAGCTCTCGGATCTTGGACAAACCGTGTTATAGCTCTTAGGCAAATCAGTGTTATAGCTCTGTTTTATTTAGAAGATAGCAGGAGAATCCATCCTTGAAGCGTCAGGGCATGCCAACCCAAAGACTTGAAGAGAGCAGAGGAGTGTGTGGGGTAGGGAGAGAGTAAGAGAGGGAGAGAGGGAGAGAGAGAGAAAGAGCACATGCACGCGGAAGAGAAAGAGAGAAAGCGCTTTGGCTCCTCCTTTTATAGGTTTTTTCCTCCTCCTAGGCCTGCCTTATACAAATTGGTCTTAGCCAGAAGTGCTGTTTGTTCTACCTGAAGTCTTCACTCTGGTCCTTGGACCTTCCTTTGACCTTCCTTTGTTCTATTTTTGCGGGCTTTTCCTTTCCTTGTCTTTTAGCCACCGCCATTTTGGACTCCTTTTCCCTATTCTACCTACCTAACATCCCCCCCTCAAGAGATGGGAGGCCCAATTCTTTGGGAATAGGGGCATCAAGGTCTTTCTGGCTACTTCCTGCTGAACTGGGATGGCGAGGGGTATTGGACCTCCCCCTCTTGCTAGTCTCAAGTCTCAGAGTCCTTATAGCGGTGTCCATCTAAGGGTGTGTGATATTTTCCATGGTCAGTTGTAGTTTTATATCTTTGTTGAACTGGCACTGCATATTGTAGCTTGTTGACCTGGGCAGAGACAAAACAGGTTGGACAATTGACAGTACATGGAATAATCATAAGCATCATCAATATAGCATAACAAGGACTAGTAGGGGCATTAGTCAATTTTAAATTCACATGGCCAGGATGGCTCAAGTCCCTCCTTGTTCAAGGATCAGAAGATCTATCTCCTGTCTGTTTTGGAGTACAGTCTCTGTCAAGCTGTGTTAGCTCTTTAGAGTTATCCTGAGAAATCTTATCTCCAGAAACCAGATTTTTGGTGTGTTTATTGGAATGGCACTCATTTGTAGTTCTGAATAGGTATCTGAGATCTCCCAGGGGCTCACAGGTGTACTGAGTGTCCTCTTCTGTTTTCTTCCATGGCTTGACTCATGAGTAGTGAATCCAGGTGTCTCTGCTTTTTAATATACTGTCTAGGTTGGTCATATCTTTTCTTCCAAGGAGCAGAGTATCTTTGAATTTCATGGCTTCAGTCACCATCTGCAGTGATTTTGGAGCCCCAAAAAATAAAGTCTGTCACTGTTTCCATTGTTTCCCCATCTATTTGCCATGAAGTAACGGGACCAGATATGATCATCTTAGTTTTTTCAATGTTGTGTTTTTAAGCCAGGTTTTTCACTCTCCTCTTTCACCTTTATCAAGAGGCTCTTTAGTTCCTCTTAGCTTTCTGCCATAGGGTAGTATCATCTACATATGTGAGGTTATTGATATTTCTCCTGGCAATCTTGTTTCCAGCTTGTGCTTCATCCAGTCCAGCATTTCATGATGTACCCTGCATATAAGTTAAATAAGCAGGGTGACAATATACAGCCTTGACATACTCCTTTCCCAACTTGGAACCAGTCTGTTGTTCCATGTCCAGTTCTAACTGTTGCTTCTTGACCTGCATATAAATTTCTCAGGAGGCAGGTCAAATGGACTGGTATTCCCATCTCTTTAAGAATTTTCCAGTTTGTTGTGATCCACACAGTTAAAGCTTTCAGCAATAAAGGTTAGTCAAAAAGCCAGAAGTTGATGTTTTTCTGGAATTCTTTCACTTTTTCTATGATCCAATGGATGTTGGCAATTTGTTCTCCAGTTCCTCTGCCTTTTCTAAAACGAGCTTGAACATCTGGTAATTCTCAGTTTATGTACTGTTGAAGCCTAGCATGAAGAATTTTGAGCATTACTTTGCTAGTGTGTGAGATGAGTGCAACTGTGCAATAGTTTGAGCCTTCTTTGGCAATGCCTTTCTTTGGGATTCAAATGAAGACTGACTTTTTCCAGTCCTGTGGCCACTGTTGAGTTTTCCAAATTTGTTGGCATACTGAGTGCAGCACTTTCACTTTCATCACTTTCCAGCTCAGCTGGAATTCCATCACCTCCACTAGCTTTGTTCATAGTGATGCTTCCTAAGGCCCACTGACTTTACCCTCCAGGGTGTCTGGCTCTAGGTGAGTCATCATACCATCGTGGTTATCTGTGTCATGAAGATCTTTTTTGTACAGTTCTTCTGTGTATTCTTGCCACCTCTTCTTAATATCTTCTGCTTCTGTTAGGTCCATACAATTTCTGTCCTTTATTGTGCCCATCTCTCCATGAAATGTTCCCTTGGTCTCTAATTTTCTTGAACAGATCTCTAGTCTTTCCCATTCTATTGTTTTCCTCTATTTCTTTGCATTGATCACTTAGCAAGGCTTTCTTATCTCTTTTTGCTGTTCTTTGGAACTCTGCATTCAAATGGATATATCTTTCCTTTTCTCCTTTGCCTTTCGCTTCTCCTCTTTTCTCAGCTATTTGTAAGGCCTCCTCAGACAACCATTTTGCCTTTTTGCATTTCTTTTTCTTGGGGATGGTTTTGATCACAGCCTCCTGTACAATATCACGAACCTCCATCCATAGTTCTTCAGGCACTCTATCAGATTTAATCCCTTGAATGTATTTGTCACATCCACTGTATAATTGTAAGGGATTTGGTTTAGGTCATACCTGAATGGTCTAGTGGTTTTCCCCACTTTCTTCAATTTAAGTCTGAATTTGGCAATAAGGAGTTCATGATCTGAGCCAGTCAGCTCTGGTCTTGTTTTTGCTGACTGTATAGAGTTTCTCCATCTTTGGCTGCAAAGAATATAATCAATCTGATTTCAGTGTTGACCATCTGGTGATGTCCATGTACAGAGTCATCTCTTGTGTTGTTGAAACTGGGTGTTTGCTATGACCAGTGTGTTCTCTTGGCAAAATTCTGTTAGCCTTTGCCCTGCTTCATTTTGTATTTCAAGGCCAAACTTGCTTGTTACTCCAGGTATCTCTTGACTTCCTACTTTTACATTCCAGTCCTCTGTGATGAAAAGGACATCTTTTTTGGATGTTACTTCTAGAAAGTCTTGTAGGTCTTCATAGAACTGTTCAACTTCAGCTTCTTCAACATTAGTGATTGAGGCATAGACTTGGATTACTGTAGTATTGAATGGTTTGCCTTGGATGATCAGAAATCATTCTGTCATTTTTGAGATTGCACCCAAGTACTGCATTTCAGACTACTGTTGACTATGATGGCTACTCCATTTCTTCTAAGGGATTCTTGCACACAGTAGTAGATATAATGGTCATTTGAATTAAATTCACCCATTCCAGTCCATTTTAGTTCACTGATTCCTAAAATGTCGATGTTCACTCTCCCATCTCCTGTTTGACCACTTCCAATTTACTTTGATTCATGAATCTAACAATCCAGGTTCCTATGCAATATTGCTCTTTAAAGCATCATACTTAATTTCCATCACCAGTCACATCCTCAACTGGGTGTTGTTTTTACTTTGGCTCTGTCTCTTCATTCTTTCTGGAGCTATTTCTCCACTTTTCTCCAGTAGCATAAAGGACACCTACCGACCTGGGGAGTTCATCTTTCAGTGTCATATCTTTTTGCCATTTCATAATGTTCATGGGGTTCTCAAGGCAAGAATACTGAAGTAGTTTGCCATTCTCTTCTCCAGGGGACCACATTTTGTCAGAACTCTCCACCATGACCCATCCTTCTTGGGTGGCCCTACACAGCATGGCTCATAGTTTCATGAGATCCATACCACTCAGATCTAGGGGAGGGCAGTAATTAACTTCTGTGCCATATGCTTGAGGGAAAAACACCTCTACCTGCATCATAGTAAAACTGGAGAACTTTAAAGAAAAGAGACTTTCTAAATGAACTCATCTAAAATCTACTGATTTTTATATTGACAGCTGACGTCTCATGAGCATCCATAGAATCCAAAATATAATGGAGTACTATCTTTAATGAGTTGAAGGAAAATATCTGTATATCACGAAGTTTAAATTCAGCAAAACTGTCTATTAAGAACAAAGTCAAAATAAGATATTTTCCAAAAAAGATAAAAATACTAGAAGGATATAAATAAAAATTTGACAGTGCTTATTTCTTAGCACTGTGAGTGTCACAATACTGTGTTTTTACATAAGTATTTACAATCATACACAGGCAGTCCAAGCTTTGCACATTAGTGCAGAACCATAAAAAATGACTGTCTTGCAAAATAATCTTTTTAATAATCAATTTAAAAAACTATAATTGTTCCACGACCTTTAAAATTTTTTGTGAAAACATCAAGTGGTTTTTTTTACTGTCAGCTATAAATATACAGGGAAATGAGAAATAGTAAAAATTAATATGTAGTATACTATAATTTTAAATATTAGAAATATTGAGACGTTATTTTGTTTTTGGTAAGAACTTATCAAGATTAGTTTGAGCAGTGATTTCCTTGTTTTCATTCTATAATTTATAATATGGAGTGAACATCTTAGTTATGTCTTGCCAAATTATAATACTAATTTCTAAGTTTGGATCAGCTTCCAAGACTTTATATTTTGTGCTTTTAATGTCATTAACCATCTCCAAGGCTTGTTTTAATATGTTGTTAGCCAGCACCACTTCCTCCAGAATATCTTTCATCACAACTACTTCTCTCATTTATTTTTACAAGGTCATCTATACCAAGTTCCTCTAGCTGTATCTCTATCGTATCAAACAGCAATACTGTCAACATTCTCACAAGCAGCCATTTTCTTCCAAAATTCCATTTTTACCTCTAATTCAAATTTCATTTTATGTCTCTTCATTACACTTCATCTTTGTTGGCCAATTCTCTCTCTTGGTTACCTATTTTTATAAATGCTAAATGAGTTTATTGCCAAGAGACTAGAAGAATGCATCCATATACTTTACTCTCTGTAAATGGACTGAGCACCAGATGTGCTGTGAGCACATCACTGACAAGACTCTGAAAGAAGTGGCCTGAGTGGTCACTGATCCCAAGCAGCATTGGTTATTTATACCAATTTGTGGAATTGTGGAATGAACACCTAGTCATTTGTGGAATGAACACCTAGCAGCAAGGTTTGTATTTTATGCAATGATTCACAGTTAATACAACACAGTAACTGAAATTTAAACTGTGTTGATGGGAGATGGATGTTAGTTAATGAAACCATGATAACTGATATTTGTGCATATCAGAAACATGCAGAATGAGGATTGCCTACATGTGATATGCATTATTATATGTAATTTTCTATAATGAATATTTATTACATTTGTGATAAGTAAAAATTTTCAGACCAGTAAAAATTGAGAGTATTTAGCACCAACAGTCATTCAGAAAAGCAATTGGAAAGGATTGTGCTTCTGGCAGGAAGAAAATGATACCAAATTGGAGGTCTAAGAAACAAGATGGAATGAAAGAAGATATTGGTAAATACATGTGTATGTTTTTTATAAATTATCTTATTTAAATATATGTGGAAGAACAAAACAACTTCTCATCACAACCCTTCCAAATTAATAATTATCAAATGTTTTAATTCCAGTTTGGGGGTATGAATACTGATTGCTTTGTTAAATAGAGTTTGCCTGTTTATTTTAACAGGGGGTGAGCACTAAAAGAATATAAAGAATGTACATTCCAAAAAATTAGGGGAAATAATAGAAAAATAAAAATTTAATCCAAAGAAAGCAATGAAAGAGGGAATAAATATAAACCCCAAAAAAGAAAAAAAAATGGAAATAAAATGGAACAGTATCTTTCACAACATGTGAATATTAAATAATATAACGCATGTAAAAGTGACCATTGCATTACAGACCTACAGTAGATATTTAATAAATGTACATTTGCATGGATCAGAAGTTCATCATGTATATGTAATGGAATAAGAACCTCTCCAATTTATATGTCTGAGACAGATTTGGGGGCAAGACTGGACTTAAAAATCAGTTTGTAAAGTATAGAATATTTGTTGTACAACAGCAACATATTCCATTGCTTGTGTAGCAAGTCAGATCTCCATACCATGTACAGTTTGCCTACATAGGCAACTGTGATACATGCAAACAATCTGGGGTCAGGTCTACCGATAGAAATCCTGAATGCTTCAATTGGCTGGCCATCTTTACAATACTAAATTCTTAAAACACACTAACATGACTCTGAAAGTCACCTCTAGAACTCCCAACTAGTTGTGTGCGTATCTACTGGAAAATGCACACATCTCTCTACCTTTCTTGGAAACCCAAGATTTGGAGTAAATACAGTTTTAATCTTTCTTTGGCGATGACTGGAGACTCCTATTTTGAGGTACCTTACCAACTTGAGATCTGGTAACTGGACTGAGTTCAGAGTAAGTTTTTAATAATCACTCAATACAGCAGAGTGTGTTGGAATGAACAACTGGGATAAGGCCCAAAGAAAGTTAAAATGATTAAAATTGGGGAAAACAGCTTCCATGAAGAAGACAAAATAACTCTGTTTGCTTATCCTAGGAGAAGAAAATGGGTCAGCACAAATGTGAGATATTTAATAAAAAAAAAATCCTCCACCCATTAAAAGACTTTGTTAAACAGCCTTTCAGTTTCTATTGAGAATGTACATTGCAGCGATTTTTTAAAAGGTTTCATGGGAAATAGATGGGGAAACAGTGTCAGACTTTATTTTTTTGGGCTCCAAAATCACTGCAGATGGTGACTGCAGCCATGAAATTACAAGATGCTTACTCCTTGGAAGGAAAGTTGTGACCAACCTAGATAGCATATTCAAAAGCAGAGACATTACTTTGCCAACAAAGGTCTGTCTAGTCAAGGCTATGGTTTTTCCTGTGGTCATGTATGGATGTGAGAGTTGGACTGTGAAGAAGGCTGAGCACTGAAGAATTGATGCTTTTGAACTGTGGTGTTGGAGAAGACTCTTGAGAGTCCCTTGGACTGCAAGGACATCCAACCAGTCCATTCTGAAGGAGATCAGCCCTGGGATTTCTTTGGAAGGAATGATGCTAAAGCTGAAACTCCAGTACTTTGGCCACCTCATGTGAAGAGTTGACTCATTGGAAAAGACACTGATGCTGGGAGGGATTGGGGGCAGGAGGAGAAGGGGACGACAGAGGATGAGATGGCTGGATGGCATCACTGACTCGATGGACGTGAGTCTGGGTGAACTCCGGGAGTTGGTGATGGACAGGGAGGCATGGCGTGCTGCAATTCATGAGGTCGCAAAGAGTCGGACATGACTGAGTGACTGAACTAAACTGAAGCAGATTCCTCAATGTAAAAGTGAGTAAAAATGCCATTACTGGGAAAGGACGTAAAGCTTTTTTTGAAGACTTTTACAAAAAAAAAAAAAAATGTAAACTATTAATACTTTTCTAGAGCACCTGTTTGTTACATGACAAACTTTGCTGGATAAAATAGAAGCATGTCTTTAGCTATCTACATTTTTATATATATATGTAGGTATATATAATTCAGCTTCTAAACAACTCTTTGATAAAGAAGAATAATCAGGGAAAGCCCTGGTCAACCCAGGGTTAGGACGCCATGCTTTCACTACCAAGGTGTGAGTTCAATTCCTAGTCAAGGAACTAAGATCTTATAAGCCATGGCTTGGTCAAAAAATAAATTAAAAATTTGAAAATAATTATCAATTTTATTATACAATAGAGGAAACAGAATCAGAGATTTAGCACTTTGCCTAAGTTCATACTGCTGCATAATGGAGGCTCCAAGATGGAAACTTACATCTCTTTGGTAACAATGTCTGTCTTTTGCCACATTCTGCAGGTCTGTTTCAATTGATTTCACCAATTTCCTACCTCTGAGTGGGAAGTAGAGTGATGAACAACCCAAGCTTTCCTAAGCTCATATAAGATTCTTCTAGTTCAGGAAGCAGCAAGCATCTTCTGTAAAGGGTCAGACAGCATTTTGTTTTGCAGGCACGTGGCCTCTGTCACAACTATGGGGCCAGGGCTGCATGAAAACAGACACACACAACCATAAATTAATGAGCTTGGCTGTGTTCCAATAAGACTTATAGATACTGAAACCTGAACTTCATATAATTATCAGGCTTCACAAAAGATTCCTCTTCTTTTGTTATTTTTTTCCAAGTGACAAAAGTTCACGGGTCATACTAAAAAAGGCAATGAGATTTGGCTCACAGGCCAGAGTGGACCAGTCCCTGCTCTAGGAAAAACCTACAGGAGAGCATTGTTCTCCACTGCTTTTATTGTCCAGTATTTGTGGAGAATCAAAGCTTCCTTCCCTGGTAAGTAAATTGAGGAACAGTCTGTTGGAAAGCAAACCGTTTTAATGAATACGCTCCCTTTGTGTCTGGCAAGGTTGTCTGCAGTCAGGAAGGTTCTTTGGATTAAAATTTGCAGTTGGAGAGTAAACATTAGGAATTGGTTCATTAGCTTCACAGTGAGAATAGCTTGGCATCATGGATTTAACATTCTGGAAATGGCCTCTGGCTAGGAAGAACAATTCAGTTCTTTAATCCTACATTCTTCTGAAGAAAACAAAATGTCTGTCTAAATAAATTGAGAAATCGCTTGTCAAAAATAAATGTTCTGGAGGCAACATGAAATTCACGAAAATGAAACGTTGACAAGTATGGGCGCATCTTGAGTTTCTGGGGATTTAAAAGGAGATTGACCATTTTTCTTTAAAAGTCTGGGGATTAAGGAAAAACACATCCTCATCAGAATTGAGGTCCTCAGTGGTTTTTAGCCCCTTTCAGTTCTAATTCAAACAAAACGGGAGCCTAAAACTGGAGCCTAATAGATCAATGGAACAAGATAGAGAACCCAGAGATAAACCCATGCACCTATGGGTACCTTATTTCTAACAAAGGAGAAAGAATATACAACGGGGCAAAGACAGCCTCCTCAATAAGTGGTTCTGGGAAAACTGGACAGCTACATGTAAAAGAATGAAATTAGATCACGACCTAACGCCATACACAAAGATAAACTCAAAATGGATTAAAGACCTAATGTAAGACCAGAAACTATTAAACTCTTAGAGGAGAACATAGGCAGAACACTTGATGACATAAACCAAAGCAAAATCTTCTATGATCCACCTCCTAGAGTAATGGAAATAAAAACAAAACTAAACAAGTGTGACCTAATGAAACTTAAAATCTTTTGCATAGCAAAGGAAACCACAAACAAGGTGAAAAGACGACCCTCAGAATGGGAGAAAATAATAGTAAGGGCAACAACTGATTAAGAATATCTAAAATATACAAGCAGCTTATACAACTCAACATCAAAAAAGCAAACAACCCAAGCAAAAAGTGGGAAAGGGACCTGAAGAGACATTTCTCCAAAGAAGGCATACAGGTGGCTAACAAGCACATGAAAGATGTTCAACATCACTCATTATCAGAGAAATGCAAATCAAAACTACAATGAGGTACCACCTCACACCAGTCAGAATGGCCATCATCAAAAAGTCTACAAATGCTGGAGAGGGTGTGGAGAAAAGGGAACCCTCCTGCATTGCTGGTGGGAATGTAAACTGATACAGCCACTATGGAAGACAGTATGGAGACTTCTTAAAAAGCTCGGAATAAAGCTACCATATGACCCAGCAATCCCACACCTAGGCATATACCCTGAGGAAATCAAAACTGAAAAAGACACATGTACCCCAATGTTCACTGCAGCTCTGTTTATGATAGCTAGAACATGGAAGCAACCTAGATGTCCAGCGACAGATGAATGGGTAAAGAAGCTGTGGTACATATACACAATGGAATATTACTCAGCCATAAAAAGGAACACATGTGATCTGTTCTAATGAGGTGGACAAAACTTGAGCCTATTATACAGAGTGAAGTAATCCAGAAAGAGAAATATAAATATTGTATACTGCTGACACATACATATGGAATCTGAAGAGATAGCACTGATTAATTTATTTTCAGGGCAGCAATGGAGAAACAGACCTGTGGACAAGTGGGATGAGAGGAGGAAGAAGGGAAGATGTAAGGAGAGAATAACATAGAAATTTACAATACCATGTGTAAAACAGATAGCCAATGGGAATTTGCTCTATGACTCAGGGAACTCAAACAGGGGCTTTGCGACAGGCTGAAGGGTGGGTGGGGAGGGAGATGGGAGGGACGTCTGGGAGGGAGGGGACATGGGTGTACCTATGGCTGATTCTTGGTGATGTATGACAGAAAACCACAAAATTCTGTAAAGCAATTATCCTTCAATAAAAAAAAAAAACTTTAGGCACCAAAGAAATCCATACAGTGTGAATTAAACCAGAAGTTCAAATAATAAAATATTAATGTTTATCTCTTGGGTAGTAGAATTATGCATACTTTCTGCTTCTTTCTGATTGTGTTCCACATTTTTTACAAGGATGAAGAGCTTTCATAATCACAAAATTTATCAGAAAATAAATAAAATGTGTTAAAATGAGTGCCAATAAAGGAATGTGAAGGATGGCAGGGGAGCAGCGAAGGTAGCCCGCCAGCTCCTCTGAGATGAGGAGCGAAATAAGAGCCCTCACTGAGAAAGAGTTTACAAGATGAACAAATGGTCAAGGAGTCTACTAAGGCAGGCTAGACCAAAGAATGGGACTTGAGGGGATAAATGCAAAGGAGGTCACTTGCTAGTCACTCTTGTCTCCTTCTCACCATCATGCACTGTGTCAGGCATGAATCAGGGGAAGGCAGTTGGCCTGTGACGAGGAGCTCAGATTTGATGAAAAGCACAGAAGGTTTTAATAAAAGTAGATGGTGTTAAAAAAAAAACTGGAGCCTAGCAATTCAGGCCCTGTGGGATCTACCACAGGAAAATAGTATCATTTTGAGTTTACCAGTTTGTTCATTTCACAAATGTTTGGGCATAGAATTGCTGCATAAATCTTCAACGTCTATTTAAGCTTCCATCTGCCTAATAAAAGCATCTCCACCAAGGACAGCTTGACATTTGCTGCTTCCTCTAAAATCTGAGTCCTGCTGCAAACCAAAGCGTTCATTCCACAGTTACCAAGGGGGGCAACCCTGTTGATAGGAGGCGGGCGGTATCTCCTGCTTGTGCCTCTGAAAAGGGTGTGCCAGGCCGTAACTGGCCTTAAATATCCCTGCTATCCATTCAGTAAGCAGATTCCAAATGCCTCTTATGCTAGGAAAAACCTATAAACAGATAATATACTTTATTACTAATACACAAATAGGTAATTTTCTTGCATTCATCAGATGTTAACACATTTTCTAGATGAATGATTCAATTAAGTGAGTGAATTAATGACTTGTCAACAAAAAAGATTTTGCTGCCAAAGCTGGGTATTGGCAAGAGGCACTGTCAATGTTGGCATGGCTCCTCCTAGAGGAATTCTTATTCTTATAAATTACTTGCCACCTTCGAGCATGTTGCTTCTGCCAGAAACTCATTTTCACTGTGAGAGAAGTGCTAACACGATTCTGGTTTTACAGATAGGCAATTGAGTCTTAGAAAATAATCGGCCTAAATCACACAGAAAGGACCAAATTAAGACCCAAACCCATTTCTGTTTGACTCAGAACTCTAGGGACCCAACTACTACTCACTGCAGCCTCTTAGAACACAAGCTTGTTACTTTTCATCACTGGAGAAGGGATAAGATGCAGACTTACACCGGTATACTAGCTCTCCTTCATGAAGCCCTATCACTGGTATACTAGTTCTCCTTCATGAAGCCCTATCACTGGTATACTAGCTCTCCTTCATGAAGCCCTATCACTGGTATACTAGTTCTCCTTCATGAAGCCCTATCACTGGTATACTAGCTCTCCTTCATGAAGCCCTATCACTGGTATACTAGTTCTCCTTCATGAAGCCCTATCACCGGTATACTAGTTCTCCTTCATGAAGCCCTATCACCGGTATACTAGTTCTCCTTCATGAAGCCCTATCACCGGTATACTAGGTCTCCTTCATGAAGCCCTATCACCGGTATACTAGCTCTCCTTCATGAAGCCCTATCACTCCCATTCTGTTTCAGGGCTTTTCTGGGGAAATTAGATATACTCGGATATACTGAAATCCTAAATCCAGAAGAATACAAGCAAATAGACTAGCCTTCAGGTACACATGTCCTGAATGCCTCCCATCACTTTCACCTTTTCTTTCCCGTATGCCAATTTCCAATCCTGTCCTGTCATTACCACTCATTCCAAACATGCCTTTTGCTGCTTTCTTGGAGGATGAGGAGGAGGAACAATGCTTCATTATTCACTTGCACAAGACCTTGCCAAGGGTAGAATCAAAGATGCAAACTGGTAAATTAGCCAAACACACACTACCTTTTGAAGGCAAGAACACTTTTATGTTGAAGGTGGAGTGTGTAGGAGAAAGCAGTAAATGTCTCCTCTGTTCTCGGGTATTTTTTCCAGAAATAAGCTCCTTCTTTCAAGGAGAATGGTTTGATTAACAGGGTGGGGCCAACACATCCAAATACAGGTAAGAAATGCACCAAAGAGTATACAGGTTTAGCCAGAAACAACATTTGATAGAATTTTAGTAAGAAACAAATTTAAAAATATCCGTACGGGGAGGGAGGAGGGAGGAGTGTTCAGGATGGGGAACACGTGTATACCTGTGGCAGATTCATGTTGATATATGGCAAAACCAATACAATATTGTAAAGTTAAAAAATAAAATAAAGGAAAAAATAAAAATATCACTCCCTACTTCAGTTTCCATCCTCTGAATATTTTTTCTTTGATATATCTATCGTGTAGAATCTATGTGATTGTGTTTGTACATTCTGTGAGGTTTGAATCAAATGTTAAAGGAAAAAGAAAATGGCCTTCCTCGATAAAGTTGATAATAGTATAATCATTCATCATGCACTAATTAGCTAACTCTCACTCTAAGTCACTCAGTTGTGTCCAGCTCTTTGCGACCCTGTGGACCATAGACCACCAGGCTCCTCTGTTCATGGAATTCTCCAGGCAAGAATAAAGCAGGGCACAAATGGGTAATCCAGGGGCCTATTAGACTAGGGACATGTTATTTAAAGGGGACAGTGTTATAAAAAGAAAAAAAAAATCAGAGTTTCTTACATTTAAAAATCCACATTAAAATTCATTTTTGAGCTCAAAAAAGAAAAGAAAAAATCTCCTAAATGATGATTTCCATGAAGCAACTGAAGCTGAGTAGAAACTGACCCTGTCAACAGAACATACATCATCCAGGTCAACAATATGCCCAGCCTGGTGAACAAATTATTCTGAAAGAATTTGAGTTTACAGCCTCTGATGCCAAAAAGTTAAGAACTTCTAATTATTCTCCATGTGGGGACAAGATAAAAATCTTCAGAATTTTCTAATAACCTGAGGAGATTTTACATCATAAAAGAGTTTTCCCATATATCTACCGTTGCCGCATTAACTCCCTCCTATGTTGGAATTACCTCCATAAAGTGAGTCGTATCCTTCAGATGGATGCGGAAAGACTGAGAACATCTTTAGATATTTGAGTCAACTGAGAAAAGAGTGAGCTTGAACATACTCAGAATATTTATTTCAAGGATTACTGAATAAAGTTCAATTTCTGCTATCGGTTTACACTGGCAGAGATGAGTTAAAATGATTCGTGAGCATTTGGGGGGCTGATTATAACAATGGAAAAGTAACCTCTGCCTAATGAATGAGTCAGAGTGATTGTGTGGAAACTTTTCTAACACAAGGAATGTTTTCTCTCACAGAACCTTTTGTATTCTAAAACATAAAACAGATAAACAAGTTTCTTTGCTTGAATATGAGGAGAGCTCTCCCATGTCTTTTGGAACACCCACACAATGCCTCAGTTCAGTTCAGTCGCTCAGTCGTGTCCGACTCTTTGCGACCCCACGAACTGCAGCACGCCAGGCCTCCCTGTCCATCACCAACTCCCAGAGTTCACTCAAACTCATGTCCATCAAGTCAATGATGCCATTCAGCCATCTCATCCTTTGTCGTCCCCTTCTCCTCCTGCCTCCAACCCCTCCCAGCATCAGGGTCTTTTCCAATGAGTCAACTCTTCATATGAGGTGGCCAAAGTATTGGAGTTTCAGCTTCAGCATCAGTCCTTCCAGTGAACACCCAGGACTGATCTCCTTTAGGATGGACTGGTTGGATCTCCTTGCAGTCCAGGGGACTCTCAAGAGTCTTCTCCAACACCACAGTTCAAAAGCATCAATTCTTCGGTGCTCAGCCTTCTTCACAGTCCAACTCTAACATCCATACATGACCACTGGAAAAACCATAGCCTTGACCACATGGACCTTTGTTGGCAAAGTAATACCTCTGCTTTTCAATACACAATGCCTAGGGCACAACAAATAAGAGTTTGAGAACCATGGAAAAAGATTATACATCACCATTTTAGGTTAATTTTCAGCTTTTGATATCTGTAATTCATTGATACTGGAATAAGATCTGTTTCTCATAAAGTCCTCTTAGTAGCCATATCATCTCTGGCAAGTAAAGTTTCTGAAGCTCTTATTTTATAAAATAAGAATAATAAGATGTGACGGTAATACACATACACAAAGTGTGTGTGCGTTGTTTGCATTCAGGGTCCAATCCTTCCCTGTCAACACCCTATTAGATTCAGATAAAGTTGGTTTCATTCCCCAGTTCCAAAGGTGACACAGACACAGGCTATGACACAGACATAAAAAAATCACGCCCAGAAACTATCAGT
Organism: Bos indicus; assembly: GCF_029378745.1. Classification (NCBI taxonomy): domain Eukaryota; kingdom Metazoa; phylum Chordata; class Mammalia; order Artiodactyla; family Bovidae; genus Bos; species Bos indicus. The sequence goes on along the minus strand of NC_091773.1, from coordinate 17,685,889 downwards.
GAAGTATTGCTTTTTCTGGGTTACTGAGCAGTAGAATGCATTGAGTCAGCCAAAAGGCTTGCTCTGGTTTTTCCATAGCATGTTACAGAAACACTGGAATGAACTCTTTGACCAACCCAATAGAAGACCCAGAGCTATTTGCAGGCATCTTTGCTGCTATGTGACAGTAGGCTACCTGAAAATGACGTCAAAGAGATCAAAGCAGAGCAGAGGAAGAGAGAGAAATCTCTCTGCCTCTTATTGGCATTCCCAGGTTATCCAGACTTTGTGAAATTACACAAGCTAATGTATTTTCTGTATGCAGGTCAGGAAGCAACAGTTAGAACTGGACATGGAACAACAGACTAGTTCCAAATAGTACAAGGAGTACGTCAAGGCTGTATATTGTCACCCTGCTTATTTAATTTCTATGCAGAGGACATCATGAGAAACGCTGGGCTGGAAGAAGCACGAGCTGGAATCAAGATCGCCGGGAGAAATATCAATAACCTCAGATATGCAGATGACACCACCCTTATGGCAGAAAGTGAAGAGGAACTCAAAAGCCTCTTGATGAAAGTGAAAGTGGAGAGTGAAAAAGTTGGCTTAAAGCTCAACATTCAGAAAACGAAGATCATGGCATCTGGTCCCATCACTTCATGGGAAATAGATGGGGAAACAGTGGAAACAGTGTCAGACTTTATTTTTTGGGGCTCCAAAATCACTGCAGATGGTGACTGCAGCCATGAAATTAAAAGACGCTTACTCCTTGGAAGGAAAGTTGTGACCAACCTAGATAGCATATTCAAAAGTAGAGACATTACTTTGTCAACAAAGGTCCGTCTAGTCGAGGCTATGGTTTTTCCTGTGGTCATGTATGGATGTGAGAGTTGGACTGTGAAGAAGGCTGAGCGCCAAAGAATTGATGCTTTTGAACTGTGGTGTTGGAGAAGACTCTTGAGAGTCCCTTGGACTGCAAGGAGATCCAACCAGTCCATTCTGAAGGAGATCAGCCCTGGGATTACTTTGGAGGGAATGATGCTGAAGCTGAAACTCCAGTACTTTGGCCACCTCATGTGAAGAATTGACTCTTTGGAAAAGACTCTGATGCTGGCAGGGGTTGGGGGCGGGAGGAAAAGGGGATGACAGAGGATGAGATGGCTGGATGGCATCACTAACTTGATGGACGTGAGTCTGAGTGAACTCCGGGAGTTGGTGATGGACAGGGAGGCCTGGCATGCTGAGATTCCTGGGGTCGCAAAGAGTCAGACACGACTGAGCGATTGAACTGAACTGAACTATGGGGTGGCTCTAAAGATTAAACTAAGACATGTCCATGCAAATAATGTGAAAAGTGCTAGCCTTAGTTTCTTCAAATCAGCATTTCAGGATATTCCATCATTCTCATTCAAAAGGAATTTCCATCTTTTACCATCAAATGTCATACTATTTCTGATTCAAGGTGAGTCAAACATTTTGTCTACTATGCAATTTTTTTTCTTTTTTCTGACAAGTCACAGTTATTTTATTGTCAATTCAGTATATAATGTACATTCAGTATATAATGTATAACTATTTACAAACAGCAGCAGTTCTGCGAATATACATTATGAAAATTCACCATCAATGTTTGCCACCAACAAGTTAGACAGAGATGCCAGGTCATTGGTATTTTTCAGATGACATTTGACTTGCTTAATGCCCAAAGCTCTCTGGGTTTCTGGAGCATGAAAAGTTTATTACCAGGATTTGACTACATTTTAAAACATAGAAATGGGCAAAACCAGGAAAAGGAGCATGAGATGTAATCTGAAAAAAAAAAAAAAGACTAAGACTAAATCCGAATACTTCAAGGGTGGATTGTGAGCTATTAAAAATAATCTAAAATGTAATAGAGACGCAGACACAGAGAAAGGACTTGTGGACACAACAAGGGAAGGAGAAGGCAGGATGAATTGAGAGAGTAGCATTGACATACACACACACACACACTACCATGTGCAAAACAGGTAGCTAGTGGGGAGCTGCTGTGCAACACAAGGAATTCAGCTTGGTGCTCTGTGATGACCTGCAAGGGTGAGATGGGGGACGTGGGAGGGAGGCTCAAGAAGGAGGAGATATGTGTACACACATAGCTGATTCACCTTGTTATACAGCAGAAATGAACACGACATTGCAAAGCAATTATCTCTCAATTTAAAATATCAGATCAGATCAGATCAGTCGCTCAGTCGTGTCCGACTCTTTGCGACCCCAGGAATCGCAGCATGCAAGGCCTCCCTGTCCATCACCAACTCCCGGAATTCACTCAGACTCAAGTCCATCAAGTCAGTGATGCCATCCAGCCATCTCATCCTCTGACGTCCCCTTATCCTCTTGCCCCCAATCCCTCCCAGCATCAGAGTCTTTTCCAATGAGTCAACTCTTCGCATGAGGTGGCCAAAGTACTGGAGTTTCAGCTTTAGCATCATTCCTTCCAAAGAAATCCCAGGGCTGATCTCCTTCAGAATGGACTGGTTGGATCTCCTTGCAGTCCAAGGGACTCTCAAGAGTCTTCTCCAACACCACAGTTCAAAAGCATCAATTCTTCGGTGCTCAGCCTTCTTCACAGTCCAACTCTCACATCCATACATGACCACTGGAAAAACCATAGCCTCGACTAGACGGACCTTTGTTGGCAAAGTAATGTCTCTGCTTTTGAATACCTATCTAGGTTGGTCATAACTTTCCTTCCAAGGAGTAAGCGTCTTTTAATTTCACGGCTGCAGTCACCATCTGTAGTGATTTTGGAGCCCAGAAAAATAAAGTCTGACACTGTTTCCACTGTTTCCCCATCTATTTAAAATATATAGTATGATAAAAAAAATACATGGAATTTTTTGTAAATAAGTAACAGAAGTAAAATAGATTCTACTTATTAAAAAAGAAAAAATGTAGGAAATTGTATATTAGAAGCTAAGGGATAAGACTTTTAAGAATTTCAAATGTTACAGAAAACATACAGAGAGATGAAGATGGGGGGAAATAGCCACTGGATTGGTGACCTCTGCTTGAGCATATTCAGTACAGTTAAGCAGGGGAAAGAAGATTGGCATGGGAAAAAGTGAGATAAATAAGCAGAGGCAGTGATTATTAACTTTTTTTTCTAAGTTTAGAGATGAGAACCATTGAGTGGAAATTGATCCATGCTCATATTATCCTAATTCCTTACACATAATACAATTAAACTAAAAACTTGAAGGTCAAAACAGCCTCTGGACTGACCTGATAATTCATGAGTTAAATAGACTATATGTTTCTTGAAGGTAGTGACAATACCTTCTAATTCTTTGAATTTTCCATGATACCCAGCTCTGTGAATGGGACAGGGGAGCTATAGGGTTGAAATAATCATGTGAACAAGCAAAAATGTTAGTCTTGTCACAGTTCATTAAAAACATTTCAGATTATTTCATGCTTTCCGTGCAAGAAATATAAATCATTGAACAAATAAATAGGACTCTTCCAGTCTTTAACAGACAAAATGATCCAGAAGAGCATAAAGAACAGTCAGTTATAATAATAATATAAAGGTTATTGTTTCAAATTGATTTAACAGTTATTTTAAAAAGTAGGCAAAAGGAAAAGGTGTTCTTTTAAAGGAAGGAGACTCTTAAGTAATGAAACAAATTCTGAAGGAACTTTGTCTTCAGACATCTAGAAAATAATAAACTTGTGACTAGTTAGCATGAATTTACAAAATCTGTCTGTTCTTCTAATTGAAATACTGAATTTATGTCTGAAGAAAAGGGTTATAGGGCTTGTATCATACCAGTTTTAATAAGGCAGTAGATAAGAAAACAATTACAAATCTGAAAGCAAATCTTCCTTAGCAATCCCAATCTAGCTGCCCACACTGTCTTAAGTCAGATTCTTGGTAGCAGAGCTTACAGGGTACATGTGAAGAGTGTTATTAAAGAAGTGCTCCCAAGGAGACTGGTAAAGGAATAAGGAAAGCAGGATAGGAAAAAGGAGAAGAAGCCAAAAAAGGATGGATTTTTGGTAAGCCCCAGCTTCAGTCAGGATGCTTTAGTACTGCACTAGTCAGTCATTAGTACAAGCCACTGATGGTAGGCAGGCAAACAGGCAGTAGGTAAATTTCCAGGCAGAAATGCAGAGGTGGTTGGGTCCAGTAGCTCAAGGGCAATCTTCTAAAGACAGTTGAAGGTTCTACTGTAGCAGCAAAATACACAGAAGCAGGGTGATGGGTGTGTAGCATCAATGTAAGTGATCAAAGGGAATTGGAGAGACCACCCATAGAGCTCATACTCTAGCTAGCTATATTCTACTTTCTATACTTTGAGATATACTTCGTTTGCAATATTAGTTTCAGGTTTACAACCCAGTGATTCAAAAACTTTACTGCTCATACTCTATTTAAAGTTATTATAAAATATTGGCTACATTCCATGTTCTGTACAATATACCCTTATAACTTGTTTTATTCATGAGCTAGATACTTTTAGATTGGTTTATTCTATTAGAAAAGATGGAAAGCCAAAACCTGTTATTTACCAGACTTCCTTGCAGCCAAAGTTCTGTGCTAGAAATAGATTGTATGAGATTTGGACAGTGGAAATGAGGTGGCGAAATCCTCCTGCAGCTGTTGAATATCGTTGCTATCTAGGAGGGTCATAAAAACACAAGTGTTCCCTGAGTTATATTGTGGAATACATTTTCCAGCTTTGTACAGGTCAAAAAGCAGTTCAGAGCACCAAAAAGAGCAAAATATTTAGTAAATGTAACCGAGGTGAAAGACTTGTACACTGACAACCATGAAACATTGATAAAAGAAATTAAAGAAGCCACAAATACATGGAAAGACCTTGTGTTCACAGATTAGAAGATTTCAGTTGTTAAAATCTCATACCATCCAAAACAATTGATGAATCCAAGGCAATCCCTATCAAAATCCCAATGGCATTTTTTTTTTTTTTTTTTGCTGAAATTAAAAAAAAAAAAAATCCCCAAACTGATGTGGAATTTCAAAGGACCTCAAATATTTAAAATGATCATGAGAAAGAAAAATGAAACACTTCATATTTCCTGATTTCAAAACATATTACAGGGACTTCCCTGGTGGTCCAGTGGTTAAGAATCTGCCTTGCAGTGCAAGAGATGTGAGCTCAGTCCCTGGTCAGGGAACTAAGATTGCACAGGCCATAGGGCAAGTAAGCCCCCATGCCACAACTAAGACCCAACACAGCCAAATAAATATTTTTTAAAAAACATAGTATAAAACTACCTTAGTCAAAATGGTATAATACTGGCATATAGACCAACTGAACAAAATAGAGTGAACAGGCATAAATTCTCACATGTATGGTGAAATTACATTCAACATGGATACCAAGAATACTAAGTATAGTCTCATCAAAAAAAGGTATCGGGAAAACGGAATGTCCACATGCAAAAGAATGAAGCTGGACACTTACCTTATACCATATATAAAAATTAACTCAAATTGGATTAAAAACCTAAATGTAAAACCCAGAACTGTAACACGGGATAAAAGCCTTATAACCTTGCATTTTTGACAATGATCTCTTGGCTATAACACTGAAAGCATAAATAATATAAAACAGACAAATGGGACCTCATCAAACTGAGAAGCTATGCACAGCAAAGGAAACAAGCAATGGAGTGAAAATGCAACTTATGGAATGGGGCAAAACATTTCCAAATCATATACATGATAAAGGGTTAATATCTGGAATATTAAAGAATTCCTACATTCTTTTATCAATGTTTCATAGTTGTCAGTGTACAAGTCTTTCACCTCGGTTACATTTACTAAGTATTTTGCTCTTTTTAGTGCTCTGAACTGCTTTTTGACCTGTACAAAGCTGGAAAATATATTGCACAATATAGCTTAGGGAACACTTGTCTTTTTATGACCCTCTTAGATAGCAACAAAATAATAATAATAATAATAATCTGCTTTTTTACTTGCCAAAGGACTTGAATAGACATTTCTCCAAAGAAAATATATAAATAGCCAACAAGCATATGAAAAGATGTTCCAAATCACGGATCATCAGGGGAATACACATCAAAACACATATCAAAACAGGGGGATACACATCAAAACAGGTACAAAGTCATAACTTTGTACCTGTTAGAACATTCACTATCAACAGAAAACAAGTATTGCAAAGAACGTGAGGAAGCTGGAACACTCGTCTACTGTCGGTGGAAATGTAAAATCATGTAGCTGCTATGAAAAGCAGTATGCAGGTTCTTTTCAAAATTAAAAATAGAGTTACCGTATGATCTAGTAATCCTACTTCTAGGTATATATCCAAAAGAATTGAAAATAGAATCTCCAAGACATATTTGCACACTCATGTTCATTGCAACATTATTTGCAATAGCCAAGAGGTAGAAACAAACTAAATGTCCACTAGCAGATGAATGGACAAAGAAAGTGAAGCATATACATACAATAGAACATGCTTTTGCCCTTAAAAAATCCTGTCATATGCTACAACAGGAGTGAAACTTGAGAACATTATGAAAAGTGAAAGAAGCCAGTCACAAGAACACACACTGCATGACTCCTCTAATATGAGGTATCTAAATCAGCTAGACTTAGAAACAGAAAGTACAATGTGCTTACCAGGGCTGGGGCAAAAAGAATTGTTCCATGGATACAGAATTTCTGTTCTGCAAGATGAGAAAGCTCTAGAGATTTGTTGCAAAAGAATATGCACGTGGTAACGTTATTGCACTGTACACTCAAAGTAGTCAAAAGGATAAATTTTACGTTATGTGTTTTCTACCACAATTACCAGGAAAAAAAAAAGCAGGGGTGGTGGTAGAGGCTACTTGTGCTACTTCTTCCTACTCCTGGATCAAATCTTTAGTGTCTACTCTCTAGGTTCTCCCCATGGACACAGGAGCCTGGCAGGCTACAGGTCCATGGGGTTGCAAAGAATCAGACATGACTGAGCAAGGTGACTTTCTCTCTAGGTTCTAGTGTGAAGAATTTTGGCCACTGGACATCAAGAGTCTCAGAAGTACCCCTGAGAAACAGTGGTTCCCATACTTTAGTGCAATGCACAGAAGTCACTGGGAAATTTTATTAAAATCAAATTCTGGGTTGAGTTAGTCTGGGGTCGGAATTGAGATAAACAAGCTCACAAGTGACTCAATGCTTCTGGTCCCCAGACCACACTTTCATGCTCTAAGATCAGGTCTGTGTGCTTCTAGAAGCTTAGAACCTATTTTTTCAATCCTTTGATTTTACAAGTAACTTATTGCCTGTACTAAAGCTCTTCCCTGTTAGAGTACTTGAGGTGGTTTTTACTTCCTGATTGAATTGCTTCGGACAGTTGTTCACCTAATTTGTTTAACAAATATTACTGAGACTGTATAATACACCAAAGTCTACTCTAAGAGTTATTGCAAGAGTGGTAAGCAAGACAAAGCAAGATCTGTGTTTATATGAAGCTTGCATAATATTGGTGAGAGACAGTCAGCAAACAAGAAGATCACATAGTGAAAAATGCTCTTAGGTAAAAGGCTGCTAGTTTCATCAGGGAAATTGGCTTAATCAACCTCTCAATCTGATGCATATATGCAGGCATGCATGAGGCTTAGAGAAGGAACAAAATAAGCCTATGTGGTTCTCACACTAAAAGGACCAATCAATTACATCCATAAAATGCCCAGATTTGAGATGTCAGGAGAGAAAGGCCAGATACATATCTCCTTCACCCCAAAAATATTAGTCAGGTGAATTAACTCCTAGGAAACTTGGCTTAAACAACCAAGCAACCCAACAGATGGATCACAAGGCTTTGATGTCTGGTGAAATCTTTACAGTTGATGAGAATGGGTAGCATGATAATAAAGTCAACATGGAGCAAGAAATAAGGGAGAAAAAAATAGAAGTTAAAGAAGGAAGGAGGAAGAGGAGGAATCATTCAAAAAAGGACAAAGATTCAGAAAAAAGAAAAGAAAATGATTTTCTGCAAGTCATGAAGCTCCACCTGCTGATCAAAGAAGGTTTTGCCTTATATTTTTATAGAATTTTCTCTTCCATGACATAGAAAAAGTGACCCAACAATATAAATGGGATTTGGTGTCAGAGTCCCCTACACTTCACCCCTGAACATGTGACCTTAGGTAAGCCCCAGTGGGTGAACCATCACAGCCATACCTTCTAGACAGGATTTTTGAAAGTGTTATTAATAGTTGAAGTGGCAAGTGAAGAACCTATGACAAATATGAGGGTCACTAGGATATACATGCCATTTACTCTCCTGTCGTTTGTCATTTTGAGGTAATATTTTTTGAGCAGTTATTGGCTCTAGGAGAAGGGACAATTTTGTACTCTGGGCAATCAAAGCAAGGCTGCAATCCACATTGTTCTCACTCTCGCCCACCTGAAATCCTATTGCAGATATAGCACAGTGTAGCACTCTTAGGTTTTTTATAGTCACAAATGGAGTATATAATCAACTTTTATTGATTATATTTCATCTTATTTCAAAAGTATTTCAAGATTGCTTAAAAAGCTATATACAGTAACTGAACTAAAATCAGATCAGATCAGATCAGTCGCTCAGTCGTGTCCGACTCATTGCGACCCCAGGAATGGCAGCAGGTCAGGCCTCCCTGTCCATCACCAACTCCCAGAGTTCACTGAGACTCACGTCCATCGAGTCAGTGATGCCATCCAGCCATCTCATCCTCTGTCGTCCCCTTCTCCTCTTGCCCCCAATCCCTCCTAGCATCAGTCTTTTCCAATGAGTCAACTCTTCGCATGAGGTGGCCAAAGGACTGGAGTTTCAGCTTTAGCATCATTCCTTCCAAAGAAATCCCAGGGCTGATCTCCTTCAGAATGGACTGGTTGGATCTCCTTGCAGTCCAAGGGACTCTCAAGAGTCTTCTCCAACACCACAGTTCAAAAACATCAATTCTTCGGCGCTCAGCCTTCTTCACAGTCCAACTCTCACATCCATACATGACCACAGGAAAAACCATAGCCTCAACTAGACGGACCTTTGTTGGCAAAGTAATGTCTCTGCTTTTGAATATGCTATCTAGGTTGGTCATGACTTTCCTTCCAAGAAGTAAGCATCTTTTAATTTCATGGCTGCAGTCACCATCTATAGTGATTTTGGAGCCCAGAAAAATAAAGTCTGACACTGTTTCCACTGTTTCCCCATCTATTTCCCATGAAGTGGTGGGACCGGATGCCATGATCTTCATTTTCTGAATGTTGAGCTTTAAGCCAACTTTTTCACTCTCCACTTTCACCTTCATCAAGAGGCTTTTTACTTCCTCTTCACTTTCTGCCATAAGGGTGATGTCATCCGCATATCTGAGGTTATTGATATTTCTCCCAGCAATCTTGATTCCAGCTTGTGCTTCTTCCAGCCCTGCGTTTCTCATGATGTACTCTGCATATAAGTTAAATAAACAGGGTGACAATATACAGCCTTGACGTACTCCTTGTACTATTTGGAACCAGTCTGTTGTTCCATGTCCAGTTCTAACTGTTGCTTCCTGACCTGCGTACAAATTTCTCTAGAGGCAGATCAGGTGGTCTGGTATTCCCATCTCTTTCAGAATTTTCCTCAGTTTATTGAGATCCACACAGTCAAAGGCTTTGGCATAGTCAATAAAGCAGAAATAGATGTTTGCCTGGAACTCTCTTGCTTTTTGCATGATCCAGCGGATGTTGGCAATTTGATCTCTGGTTCCTCTGCCTTTTCTAAAACCAGCTTGAACATCAGGAAGTTCACGGTTCACATATTGCTGAAGCCTGGCTTGGAGAATTTTGAGCATTACTTTACTAGCGTGTGAGATGAGTGCAATTGTGCGGTAGTTTGAGCATTCTTTGGCATTGCCTTTCTTTGGGATTGGAATGAAAACTGACCTTTTCCAGTCCTGTGGCCACTGCTGAGTTTTCCAAATTTGCTGGCATATTGCGTGCAGCACTTTCACAGCATCATCTTTTAGGATTTGGAATAGCTCAACTGGAATTCTACCACCTCCACTAGCTTTGTTCGTAGTGATGCTTTCTAAGGTCCATTTGAACTAAAATAGATAAACTTAAAACTGATATAGTATGAGAGCAGAAGGAAAACCAGGAACAGGACATTAAATTCAAGAATGAGATTAAAAATTAATATCAGTATGGCCATCGTATTTTTTTGCTTTGAGCTTTCTGACAGTCAAATGTATGGCTCACCATTTTCTAAAATGGGAAATTTGTCTACAAATGAGAACTAAACAATGACCTACTGCAACAATAGCCACTCTTAGTTCTATGATCAGACATGAAAACCTTGCTACTAAGAACACTGCAAGAAATGATTCATATCCTTAAGAGATACACAATGGAAGGTCTTTCTTATCATCTTCAGTGTATCCTGATGTATCATACTTAAAACCACTCGATAAAATCAATAATGGGGCAATGGCAGGTGGTGGGGACAGTACTTCTATGTGTATTAGGATTACTTGTCACACTCAACTGAGATATTTTAAGGTCATATAAAGTCACTTAGTGGGGAGAAGAAGAATTTTGAAGTTAGTTCTGGATTTAAATTCATCCCCACTACTAAGTAACTTTAGGTTCTTAAGCAATTTTGTAATACTGCTGAGCCCCATCTTTCTCTCTTTAAAAGGAGGAGTAGGCACCACTTTCTAGGATTAAATGAGGCATGGGAAGGCAGCGAGCATGGTGTGAGGCACACGTTGTTCATTTTCTTTCTTTCTTCTTATTCTCCACAATCCCCAGCACAACCTTCCACAAACAGTTGACATTCAGTAAACACTTGCTCAGGGACTTCCCTGGTGGTCCAGTGGTTAAGACTCCACATGTCCACTGCAGGGTCCGTGGGTTCACTCTCTGGTGGGGGAACTAAGACCCCTTACACACGGTGGTCCAGACAAATAAATAAATAAAATGATAAAGTAAATTTAAAAAGCACTTGTCCCCACTGCCCTTAGGCCTCTAAGATACCCTGATATGATTCTTTCCCTAAGGCCCAGAGTGAATCAAAGAAAAATACCTAGGACTATCCTCTAAATTTAGATCGTTCAATATAAAATTGTCCAATTAAACCCCAATTCAATGCAGGCAATACTGAATACTTCAGGGGCCAGGTGAGAGGCAATTTCTGAATGGTCCCCCAGTGATCCTCACCCCCAGATACTCAGGCCCTTGTGGAAACCTGAGGGCGAACTATACTCTGTGGTTTTTCTCTAATGAATAAAATAAAACCAAGATGAGGTGGTATCACTGAGATTAGGTTACAGATGGCTGACTTCTATTTCTCACTCTCTCATCTGCTTGCTTTCATGAAGCAAACTGTTCAATATTGTAAACTGCCCCTAAAGAAGACCCACATGGCAAACTGAGGGACACCTCTGACCAACAGCCTGAATCCTGCCAACACATGGATGAGTTTGGAAATGAATTTTTTTCCTGGTGGAGTTTTTAGAGTGTTTAGGTACCTGCAGCCCCAGTCAGCATCTTGGTTGCATGCCGTGAGGAACCATAATGCACGTGACCCCATTCAGCTGTATTCTGATCCCTGATTCTCAGAAATCAGACATGATCAAGTGTGCATTGTTTTAAGTTGCCACATTTTCAGGCAGCAATAGATAATACAAGTCTTTTATTTACTCCAGTGGAGCCCAAAACATGAGATTCCCTTAACTTCTCATGGGGACAAGATAATCTCAGACAAATGATAGTAGGAAAACAATATAGTACATCAAAACTAATCCATAATCTCCAATCATTTTAAAATTAATTTTTGTTGGAGTATAGCTGCTTTACAGTGTTGTGCTACTTTCTACTGAACAGCAAATTGAATCAGCCACATATATACACATATCCCCTCTCTTTTGAGCTTCCAGCTCATTCAAGTTACCACGTGCATTAAGTAGTCTCCTGTGCTATACAGTGGGTTCTCGTTAGTTGTGTATTTTATATGTAGTATCAATAATGTATATGTGTCAATCTCCCAATTGCTCCCATCCCCTTTTCCCCCTTGGTATCCATATATTTGTTCTCTACATCTGTATCTTTATTTCTGCTTTGCAAATAAGATCATCTATACCATTTTTATAGATTCAACATATATATGTTAATATATGATATCTATTTTGAATTTAGCTGGTGTCTAAGGCAGTAGGGAAGCTCTGTGGTTAGGTTTAGAGGCCCTGCTGACCTGCATTCATAGGTGTCTAATACTGGACTAGTAGGATTTGGCCTTCTTTCCATTATGAGTGGTCTTCCAGCTCTTCTCTACTTAGAGATGCCTGCAAAGTCATTATAAGGCAGCTTTAGCACCACAGGCCTTAAGAATATAGCATTATTATTAGCCAAGTGCATAGAATTCCAGATATCAATAAATCAATCCTCAGGGCCAATCTATAGAACAATCTGGGAAGTACAAAATTTTCCATTGAGAAGTTTGGTATACTTCAGTAAATAAAGTTTCCCTGCCAACAGTTTTTCTCTCTCTCCTTTTCAGTGAGGCCTGAAATGAAACATCTACACATTCTTCTGGCAATTTGTTTCTACCCTATCCCATGCCCACTGGCTCCAAACACACATACACACACAAACACACATATACATACATGCACACACACACATATACACACACAGTTGGAATTTCCAATAGTAACGAAGATGAATTGGCCAAAATGACATTGTTTATGAGTAAACCAGATGTAAATTGCTCCATTAGAAATAAAAGAATTACAATCCTTGCTCCTTGCCAAAGGTGTCATAACCCTGTATACCATCTTGATCTCTAAGTCATGTCCAGGCACACACATTGTTTCCCAGATGCAGATATAACAGTCTATTGCACAGAAGAGAGTGGGGTGGAGTTTCACCACATCAAGCAAATTAGTTTGTGACATGAAGAACATAGTGTGGGCTGAAATGTCAAAGATGCAGGGTCAACATTCACCAGCCCAGACCACAAACCAGAGGTGAACAGAGATGCTCCCAGCTGCCCCTGGCTCAGTGTTGCCCTGGAAGAAAGGAATCCACTGGATCCTGACAAAGGCTGAAGTCAGGTGGCTGAGTTTGCATTCTCTGGCTCAGCAGCTGGCTTCCTTTGAGAAGACTTGCATCCCTCCCAAACAGGTGAGGCATAAATTTAATCCTTCATTAAATAAAGGCAAAATCTCAACTTTACCTAGTTATAATTTCCAAATTATGTATAAAATTGTAGATATTCGTATTTGTAGTTCTATAGCTTGCCAACACATAGGCATATCTTTCTGTGCATTCTAGAAGCATTGCCTGGGCTACTTCTCCATTTTACTGATAAGAGAAATCAAGCACAGAGAAGTAGTGTAAGTGCCATACTTGAACCTCAAGATCTGGCTCAGTCACTCACTAACTGTGTGATACTGACCAGTCACTTAAACATTGTCACTCTAAAACAAAATACTGCTCCCGCAGTATTCTATGCGGGATTGTAAGGATTCTATGTAAAGTTCTGTAGAGACTTTAATGCAAACACAAATGTGGTCTATATGATTACTAACCATAGTTCAAAAAATTAAGTAGAGGAGTCAAGAATGGTCTCTGAACTCCTTGCTACTCTAAGTGTGGTCTATGGAGCAGCAGTAGCAACAACCCCAGGAAGCTTGTTAAAAATGTGAATCTGAGTCTGTAGCCCAAAATTTCTAAATCAGAGATGTCCACGTTAGCAAAGCTGCCAAGTGGCTTCTATGCTCATGAAAGTTGAGACTGAGCCCTTACCTCAGTCTCAGAGTTGATCATTCTTCCCGAGCAGACTCTCATGACCCATCCAAACAGGCCAGTGGGGTTCACTCCTGAATCTTCCCTGGTCTCCCTTCCCCATCCTCCAAAGAGCAATGTTTCAGAGTAGATATTGGTTTACTTAAGAGTGCAGGCGGGGAGTGAGTTGACAGTTATCTAATATAGGCTAACCTTATTTTTTTAATTATTATTATTATTATGGATTATAAACCTAATGCATGTAGAAAATATTTTTTAAAAGAGAAAATATTTAGAAAAAAACCTTATCATTTCCCAGTTAACATTTAGAGGTATTTTCTTTGATTTTTCCTTCATATACATACATACAATGTAATTCTTAAAATAGAACTGGGTTTATACAATTTATATACGTTTGTAAACAATTGTCTCAATTAATATTATATTAATTGGTGAATATTTATACTTGTCATTAAACATTAAAAATATGACTTTTGTTGCATGGCACTTCATCATAAGCTTATACTAGTTACCTTTAAGAGAAACATGCATGTAATCTTCACAAAACTGAGACACTATTTAAGCATCATCATGTTGTCCCTAAGTTTAGCACAGCACTGAGCACATAGTAAGTGCCCTCAGTAACATTCCTTGCACTGAGGACAGAAGATGTTTTAAATTTATAATCAAAATTTTCCCTAATAAAGAGTTATATTAGCACATATGTTGAATCTGCCTCTAATGAGGGGTTCCAAAATGATTCATTAATGAACTACAGACACTGATGTATAGAACAGTCTTATGGACTCTATGGGAGAGGGAGAGGGTGGGAAGATTTGGGAGAATGGCATTGAAACATGTAAAATATCATGTATGAAACGAGATGCCAGTCCAGGTTCAATGCATGATACTGGATGCTTGGGGCTAGTGCACTGGGACGACCCAGAGGGATGGTATGGGGAGGGAGGAGGGAGGAGGGTTCAGGATGGGGAACACATGTATACCTGTGGTGGATTCATTTTGATATTTGGCAAAACTAATACAATTATGTAAAGTTTAAAAATACAATTAAAAAAAATAAATAAAAATAAATAAAATGAGAGGAAGGAGTATTACCTCTAAAAAAAAAAAAATGAACTACATATTTTTGTTACAGGTTTCCTGTTGCAATTAACTTTGGAGAATACTGTAGTAATTCCCAGGGAACTCCTGACTGGGTGTAAGTTCAGTGCAGAGAAATGCTTTGAAGCAGAATCAAAAGTGGCAGTGGAATCACTGTCATTGAGCAGGGATAGTTCAGGTGGTTCTGACAGTGCTCTGTCCCAACTTCAAAGCAGTGTTTTGTCCCTAACAATGCTCCGCATTTCACCTTTTTAGAAAAGCTCTTGCAAACTAGTACAGCCACGATGCAGAACAGTGTGGAGATTCCATAAAAAACTGGAAACAGAACTGCCTTATGATCCAGCAATCCCACTGCTGGGCATACACACTGAGGAAACCAGAAGGGACAGAGACACGTGTACCCCAATGTTCATCACAGCACTGTTTATAATAGCCAGGACATGGAAGCAACCTAGATGTCCATCAGCAGATGAATGGATAAGAAAGCTGTGGTACATATACACAATGGAGTATTACTCAGCCATTAAAAAGAATACATTTGAAGCAGTTCTAATGAGGTGGATGAAACTGGAGCCTATTATACAGAGTGAAGTAAGCCAGAAAGAAAAACACCAATACAGTATGCTGCTGCTGCTAAGTTGCTTCAGTCGTGTCCGACTCTGTGCGACCCCATAGACGCCAGCCCACCCGGTTCCCCTGTCCCCGGGATTCTCCAGGCAAGAACACTGGAGTGGATTGCCATTTCCTTCTCCAATGCATGAAAGTAAAAAGTGAAAGTCAAGTCGCTCAGTCGTCCGACTCTTTGCAACCCCATGGACTGCAGCCTACCAGGCTCTTCCGCCCATGGGATTTTCCAGGCAAGAGTACTGGAGTGGGGTGCCATTGCCTTCTCCGAATATAGTATACTAACGCATATATATAGAATTTAGAAAGATGGTAATGACAACCCTATATGCGAGACAGCAAAAGAGACACAGATGTATAGAACAGTTTTTTGGACTCTGTGGCCAGGGCGGCGGGGGGAATGATTTGGGAGAATGGCATTAAAACATGTATAATATCATATAAGAAACAAATCGCCAGTCCAGGTTCGATGCAGGATACAGGAAGCTTGGGACTGGTGCACTGGGATGACCCAGAGGGATGGTATGGGGGGGGGGGGGTGGGAGAGGGGTTCAGGATGGGGAGCACATGTACACCCGTGGCGGATGCATGTTGATGTATGGCAAAACCAATACAATATTGTAAAGTAAAAAAAAATAATAATAATAATAAATAAATAATAATAATAAAGAAAAGCTCATCTCTCTGGGCCAACTAGTGTCAAGAAGTTTGTTTCATACCATACTGTTGTTTCAGTGGCAAAGAGCATAAAGAGGACTGAGTATCAGAAACCTAGCTCTGACGACTGGACATGTGCCTAGAGAAAGGCACCCCGGCACTAGTGGCACGTTCTTTGCTGTGGAGAGAAGTGCTGTGCGCTGTGGGATGGTTAGTAGCTTCTCTGGCCTTTACTCACTAAATGCCAGTAGCCAACTCTGTTCCCTGAAATGTGACAACCAAAAATGTCTCCAGACGCTGTTACATGTCCCCTGGAGGGCAAAATCACCCCATTATTAAGAACTGATAAATCCATACATACTTAGGATGGCTGTAACTTTTTTGAAAAGATAATAGCAAGGGTTGGCAAGGATGTGAAGAAATTGGAACCCTCATGGACTACCAGCAGGACCATGAAATAGTGTGTGTAGCCATTGTGGAAAACAGTTTCTCAAAAAGTTAAATACAGAACTACTACGTGGCCTAGCAACTCTACTTTTACATTTGTATCCAAAAGAACAAAAAGCTGGGACTTGAATATCTGTTCACAATGTTAATGGAAATATGATTCACAATAGCCAGAGGATAAACAAGCCATATGCCCATCAACAGATGGATAAACAAAATGTGATATGTGTGTTATTTATATTGATATTTTTACATATTTTTATGCATAGAAAACTCAGTCATAAAGAGGAATGAAATTTGGATACATGCTATAACATGATTGGACATTGAAAACATTACATTTAATGAAATAAGCCCGGAGGACAGGTATTGTACCATTCCACTTACATGTGGTACCTAGAAAAAGCAAATTCAGAGACAGAATGCAGAGCAGAGATTACCAGGGACTGAGGGCAGAGGGAAAAAGGAAGTTATTCCTTCATGGATACAGAGTTTCTGTTTGGAATGATCAAAAGATTTGGAGTGCAACAAGGGGTGATTGTGAATGTGTATAATACCACTGATTTATATCTTACAAATGGTTAAGATGATAAACATTATATTATATATGCATGCATGCATACATACATGCTAAGTCACTTGCACATCCAACTCTGCGACACTATGGATTGTAGCCTGCCAGGTTCCTCTGCCCCAGGCTCCTCCATGGGATTCTCCAGGTAAGAATGCTGGAGTGGATTATCATACCCTATATTTTATCACAATTTTTTTTTTTTTTTTACTTTATAATATTGTATTGGTTTTGCCATACATCAACATGCATCTGCCACGGCAACTATGGAGAACAGTGTGGAGATTCCTTAAAAAACTGGAAATAGAACTATCACAATTTTTTTAAAACTTAAAAAAGGAATTGACCCAGAGTGATTATATTCAGAATTATTTTTTAAAAATCAAGCAAAATATAAATTTTTGTTTATTATTAATTATATATCACTTTTTTAGATGACTTATTTATTCTGTTAGAAGATGGGAGGAGGGAGGAATCCCTTGCCTAAGAAACTGGGAGACCTGGATTCTGGTCCTAATTCACTGCATGAAATTAAGCATATTATTTTATCTTTTATAAGGATAAACCTTAGTTTCCTTATCTGCAAATTTCAAGATTTGCATTAATAACATTATGACCATTTGCAGTCATAAATTTCTATATTCTGTAATTCTGAGAATGGACTATGAAAATTATTTTCAGAGCATTTCTGAAAAATGCCTGTTAAGAAGTATCATAAACATTTCTTTGTGTAGAAGTATCCGAAAACGATGTGACATGTATTGAACTGGACAAAGTATGGTGATCTGAAGACTACAATCCTAAAACAGTATTTCCACTGTGATAAAAACACAAAGATTTCCTTGGGGTGAGCGCTTCTCAACTTAAGGTATTAAGATTACTTAAACAGCATCCCTGTCTTCTCCCCTTCCTTTCTCCATTCCCTTCTTCATCCATCTTGTTTATTATCTATTTTACCTATTTTGTTACCTGTATTACACATTTCTTCTCACTTAACAGAAAGTTTAACTTCAAAAATTATATGAGAATACCATTAGAAGTACATTTACTTGGGGGATGGTTGGAAACAGTACTCCCAGAAACAATCATAATGAAGATGAAGTGATTATAAAATAATAGCTAACATTTTGAGCATTTAAAATGTAGGCCAGTCCCTGTATCATTTTTTATGTGATATCATATTGGTAAGTGCTATTTGATCCTCATCATACAGGTTCAGAAACTGATCTTCCAGCTATGAAGTGATAGAACTGGAATTTGAAAACTGGATATTTCTGAATACAGAATCTGCACTCTTAACCATTTCTAATATTTGCCCTGTCTCGAGCCCCAAACCATCAACCAAGCAAGGAACCAGAGCATCTAGAATAAGGAGAAAAGAAGCAGTATGTTCCCCCTTCTGTTACTAAGGAAATGGAGAAGAAGATCGCTTTCTAACCTTTCTGAATGAATAAATTCATGAATAAGTGACAGCTAAAATCCCAGCACGAGCAAAAAACCTGTTAGCTTAAAAAGGCTCATTACTAGAAGCGGTTTATTGGATAGCCCTGTGTAAACTTCCTTACCAGAAGATAGATAACATCTCACCTACAATGTACAAAACTTTTTCTGGTGACCTCTAGATACCACAGCCTAAAAAAAAGAGAGAATGACCACCTCCATCAAGCCTCATTTCTTCCTCCACCCACTGGCTCTTTGCCAGTCAGTTACACAAGCTCTCCGCCTTCTGGACCTAAGCAGCCAATAGATAGCACAGTTTCTTGGTATCTGTCGGTCTCTGTTCATGGCCACAACGTAACGCTTCTGGGATTTTCTTTCCTAGTGGTCCCTTGAGCCCTTCCACAAAGATGGTTTTCTCATATCTGGGCAGGTATCCTAGTCACTTACCTCTCTCGTTAGTACTCCATCAGATCCCTCCCATACATATCAGGCTTTTACATATCAGGAGAATATGTTTTATAATGAGTCAGAAAGGCCTGATGGCTTACAGTCTCTTGGCAACACATTCTGGCAGCAAAGCCATCTGAGGACTTATTGGGTTAATGCATGTGTGTTTCTGAGTCTCTCCATTCCCCTTAAGAAGGGAATAGATATTCCCTTGAGCGTGACTATGACAGGATTGAGATTGGATTAATTAGCAGGCACTTATCCCGTGCCTGGAGATGCAAGTTAAAAAAAAAAAGGCATAAAACCATATTGTGTCAGCAGGGTGCTTATAGCATTGGCAGTCTTGGTTTTTTAACATATTTCTAAAAGACTGTTTTCCTCATTGAAGAAGTTTGAAGAGTAGATGCCTTTGAAGCTAGAGATATAAAACTCCTTTAATATCCAATAGAGTTGATGCATACCAAAAAAAAAAAAAAACCAAACAATTGAAAGAGATAAAATGAAAGGCTTTAAAATTCTCAGCACTTTAGTTCTTTATTAACTTCTTGAAGAGATTATTGTCCACATACAGATTTGTCTTCTCATTTTGTCTGCTTATCTGTTTTCGGGAAAAAGAAAAGGACCCAGCCTGGGAGAGAAGGAATCATTGCCCGCCATATCCCAAATTTGGGTATTTTCTTATCAAAGCTACTAGCTCAAATGGCTGGGTCAGTCACGTTTTGCAGCCCTGTCAGTTTAAAATTATATAAGACAATGGGAAATGCAATAAACCAAGATCAACAGAAAATACTGTGCTGTACTTGAAAGTGTTTAATAAGAACAGGGATAAATGCCTGTCACTTATCCCCTGAGTTGTCTCACTTGTCCCCTGAATAGTCAAGGTTTAGAAATCTTATTCTGTTTCACAATTCTATAAGGCTGGAATCAGCATCTCTATTTTATAGATAAAATGTCACCCAAACCCTTTACAGTTGGTATGTAGCAGGCATTCCATAAGAATTAGCAGGAAAAGGAGAGGGAGGCTGGTGGAGGGAGGGAATTAATTGGCAAGTAACTCTAATCCAGTCTCCTCTCACTTTCTAGGTATAGCAAAAGTAGTGGTGCAGTGGTAAAGAACCCACCTGCCAGGACAGGAGGAGATGCAAGAAGATGCAGTTTCTATCTCTGGGTCAGGAAGATCCCTTGGAGCAGGAAATGGCAACCCACTCCAGTATTCTTACCTGGAAAATCCCATAGACAGAGGAACCTGGTGAGCTACAGTCCATAGGGTTGCAAAGAGTCATACACAAGCAAGCAATGCTGCTGCTGCTAAGTCGCTTCAGTCGTGTCCGACTCTGTGCGACCCCAGAGATGGCAGCCCACCAGGCTCCCCCGTCCCTGGGATTCTCCAGGCAAGAACACTGGAGTGGGTTGCCATTTCCTTCTCCAATGCATGAAAGTGAAAAGCGAAAGTGAAGTCACTCAGTCGTGTCTGACTCTTAGTGACTCCATGGACTGCAGCCCACCAGGCTCCTCCGTCCACGGGATTTTCCAGGCAAGAGTACTGGAGTGGGGTGCCATCGCCTTCTCCGACAAGTAAGCACACACACATAGCAAAATATATTGATGTATATTTATTTTGTCTCCCTTTCCTTGCCCTGTCCCTGAAGTAGGTGCTACTTGATGGTAAATAATCTAAAACATAGTGGGGTGAAGAGGAGCAGCAGATCTGGGATAATCCAGGAAAAAAATCTTCCCAGTGTTAATACAAGAGCGAATCCACCATAGGCATTTTCGGTCTTAAAGCACGACACTATGTTATGGTAGAAAATGAGAGCCAGCATTCTTTTCCCTGCCTGCAACTAGCAATGTGGCCAACAGGGAAGCTCAACTGCCTGGTTAGCTTTATCACCTATAAAAGAATGATAGTTCTCATGTTGGGGTTTCTGGAACAAATTTAAAAGATAATATTGGTGAAACAGCAAGTCAAATGACTGTTGCAATGTTTTTGTAAGATATAAATCTGATGAGCACTCAGTAAACTGTAGCCTTTATTATCACTGACATTTACTCCTTTAGTTTCTCAAGAGACTCTGGTGTGCATTTTTTTATTAGGGAAAGGGTATATGAAACAAATAAAGAGTTTGTTTGGAATTTCACAGTTTATGATAAATAGCCTAGAAGGTCTACTTCTAATTACATGACCTTTAAGAATACATCTCATCTGTTTATAAACTCCAAAATATTCAAATCCTCCTATACCTGTCTCTCACATCTGTCTTAGCCCTCCCTACTGGGTCAACAAAGTCCCCAAAAAAGGAAGAATATTATTTACACTCTATCCCCAGTAGAGGATAGGGCATAATAACAACTATATATGCACACTCACATACACACACATTCTTTTCTCCCTATTACATTGCTGTCTTGTACAGTTCGCAAGCTTTTTATTTATAAATTCCTATTTTCCTAGTTCCCAGAACAGTGATTTTCATATAGCAAGTGCCCAATAAGCATCTGTTGAAAGAATTGGAAACATTATTCGCAGAGAGAGGGAAAAAAACAAGTCTCCAAGCAGGAATTGATAAATACACTTGACAGTGGGCTGGGCAGTGAGATGCAGGGTGTGATGTGAGAAGACAAAACTCAACACGTGGTTTTTCCAAGCAGCTTTGTGCTTCACCCTTTGCACCCTCACTCCCTTTGTGCTTCGTCTTTTGCATGTGGGAGTGACAGTGATTTCTGTAGCCAATGCCTAACTTCCTTGAGTGACTCGGCCTTGTTGCCTCAATATGTTGCCAAGAGCTAATTGTCTTTCCTGCTGCTCTAGAAGTAATGACAACCACAAATACTGAGAGCACGCCATGTGCCAGGTACTTAATTGACTGCTGATCCTCCTCAATCTGTGTCCCTGGACATTAAAAGGAGTCAAGGAGCACACTATTACACAGCCCCCAATTATCAGCACTAAATTAAACTCTACAGAAAGCCCTTTGCCTAGTTACCTTAAATGAAATCAGTTGTCTTTTCTAATTAAAAAGTTGCAGTCAGTGTGGTAACTTTCCAGATGCTGCTGGCTAATAATCAGTACATCTTCATCCCTCTTTGCTTGTTAGAACGTGGAAAACACACACCCCTGATTCCCATGTCAAAAGCAATTAAAGTCAGAGGATGGGAGATCCTTGTGTGAGATTTGAAAGATGGAAGAGAAGGAAAAGCCATCCCTACCTGCTGACACTGTCAACATACACATATATCACACACCATATAAACCCCTACATTCCACACATTTGTTCACAAAGAACACATATCATACACAATGCACACACACACACATACACACACACGCACACACAACACACACACTCCACTCATTAGGACCAAGGCTTTCATTGACTTGAGTCTTCCTTAAGTCACACCAATGCTAAATTTTTTCTCAGAAGGTCCTGAACTGTAGCTTGATGTGCTATGGCAAAGATTGTGTAAACATCTTCCCTGTAAAAACCTGAAACAACACAAAATGAACACTTAAGAAGCACATTGGCCTTTGTTAGAAACAAACCCGAACTCTATAAACCATGTTACAGAACTGAAAGTTTATTTAGTATTAATTACGTGGGAGAAGAAAAACTGTTTTCTGAGACTCACAAGCATCATCATCAAAACAGAAAATCTTTAAAAAGAATATATCTCTATGCTATGCTATGCTGTGCTAAGTCACTTCAGTCGCGTCCGACTCTGTGTGACCCCATAGATGGCAGCCACCAGGCTCCCCCGTCCCTGGGATTCTCCAGGCAAGAACACTGGAGTGGGTTGCCATTTTCTTCTCCAATGCATGAAAGTGAAAAGTAAAAGTGAAGTCGCTCAGTCGTGTCCAGCTCTTAGCGACCCCATGGACTGCAGCCTACCAGGCTCCTCATCCACGGGATTTTCTAGGAAAGAGTACTGGAATGGGGTGCCATTGCTCTAGCAGCATCTAAAAATAGCACAATAGTAACTGTCCAAACTATGAAATCAAGAACAAATTTAAGAATTATGATCCTCGGGAACTTCCCAGAAGACACAGACATATTGCTTTTGAAGATTAACTTGCAAACTGTAGGTGCCCCCTAGAAATGGAACTCCAAACTGGATGCACAAACTTCAGATGTGCCCAGTAGTCAACACAACAACCATTCACTGAGACCCAACTTTTGATTGAGGGGTTTAGCCAAGATCCTGAACCACCATGTACGTTTTAAAGTCTAACCACAGAGCAAGAAATTATAGGATTTACCAACCTTAACAACAATATACCTATGATGGAAAATGTCATTACATAAAACCAGAAACTTACCAGGAAAGACTGCATACAGCTGTACATGGCAGAGGAGTCTTGGTGGTCAAACTTCATGTTCAAAAAAAGTTGTTTGAGAGAGAGAGGCCACAAATGAAGAGCAACCTAGAAGAGGAGATTCATGAAAACTCTCTAAAAGGAAATGTATAAGTCTGAAAATTATTCTAGAAATTGGATTGTGGCACATCCTTAGTAGTGTCTGAAAAAAATAAAATAAAAAGGCATGAGGCAGTGCATCACAGGGGCTTCCCAGGTGGCACTAGGGATAAAGAACCTGCCTGCCAATGCTGGAGACATAAGAGATGCAAGTTCAGTCCCTGGATCAGGATGATCCCTTGGAGGAGAGCATGGCAAACCACTCCAGTATTCTTGCCTGGGAAATCCCATGGACGGAGGAGCCTGGTGGGCTAAAGTCTAGGGGATCACAAGAGTCGGACACGACTGAAGCAATTTAGCACATAGTGCATCACAGTGGGAAGAGCCTGAGCTTCAAATAAGCTCTCTTTTGCTGCGAGACAGAGTGAGCTTCACTAGATCTGAATGTCCTCATCTATCAGTGTGGGATGTGGTAGGTGCTAGAGGTGACACATCTAACTTGCCAGTAAGCAAGGAAAGGGCAAGCAAATACTTACACAGCAAGTAAATACAGTCTGTTGAAGCCTATGCTTTTCACCAACTCATGCTGAAGCTGTTTGCTCATTCAGTTAATTATTCTGATTGTTTATTGAATATGTGTAAAACCATGAGGGAGGAGAATTTTTTTTTTAATCTAGTCTTGGACACAGACAAAAAGTAAATAGGCAGATATGATTTAGGATTACAACAAATACTACAAAGAACATTGGAAGAAAATGATGTTAAGACCTTAAAATTGAAAAGGTTAACTTCATGCAAAGATAGGCTGACATGAAGACATGAGGCAGTGTTCAGGCAGAAAGACAGCTTGTGCAAAGTTCCTGCATCAGAAGAGGGCTATTTGAGGAACAGAGTGATCCAGGAAGGGATTAGCATCAAATGATTTTAGAGGGATCCTCTTCTACAAAGAGGAGGATAAGGATTTTTTTTTTTTAAATTCTAAGTGTAATTGGAAACATTGAGTGATTTTAACCAGGAGCATTTTGTAAATAATTTGTGTTTTTAAAAATCACTCTGGTTCCTACATGGAAAGTGAGCTGTTGGAATAAGAAAACCATTCTGTTACCGTATAACAAATATGACTGAAAGTCAGTAGGAATGGGTTTAACATGTGTTCCCATCATTTACTAGAAAATTCTTGAGTCATACCAGAGTTCCAAATGGGAAAGGAACTGACAGAAACATAAACCCAGGGGTAGCTCATGTCCATATCAATGTATGTATTCAAAAGCATTTGAATAAATAAAGGAATTAGAATTCCTCCTTGTTCCAAGAGGTAAAAAGACTATTTCCTCTCCATATTGAGCTACCCCATGAGAAATGGAAGGTATGTAGTGCTGCCATATTCTTTCTTTGTATCCCAGAAAGAGAATAGACAGAGATTTACAATAGCCACGTGCCATTATTAAGAGATATTTTGTGTACTTTCCAGGGAGACAATAAATAGTAACATTGCATGCAATCAAATAACTTGTTCATTATAATCGAAGAGTCAGGAGTGGACTTCTCAGGATCAGTATTTTCAGTCTCCACATACTATCGTTTTCCAACACATCATAATGACTCTGTTTCCAACTGAGTTAGTTGAACTGTTATAGGAACAGTTACGCATACAACCATGCAAGTTCAGAGCTCCAAATTCAAGGCCAAGCAAACTAAAATATTACACTCCTTAAGTCTTGAGCACTTCTTTTAAGTTTGTGATTTCATCTCCTGCATCATAATTTTAATGAGATCCTTAAGGATCTTCACCTTTGAATTTGCACTTATTTTTGTTCTTAAGGAAGTAAGGATTCTTTTTTGTTTGTATTTCATTGTGATGAACATACAAATACTGATTATTACCTAGATAACATGAAATGATCTTTGCACACTGAACTCAACACATGCGTTCTTTCTTGTAGATATAAGTAACTCTTCAAATATAGCAACATTCAAAATCTTTTAGTAGGCAAGTCCTATATTTCATATATTATTAAAAGATTTGAATTTGACAGAGGTCAGCATAACCAAATTTACACATATGGCCATGCTGAAAAATTCTTTTAAATGCTTGTAAATAACTTGACAATTGATTCTGAGGTTACTATAGCAAAGTATCATAAAACAGTATTTATTTTATAAAATTTAATATATTACCAATAGTGTTCAGAAATCACTCATAGACCACACACACAAAAATTAAATTACTACTCAAGTTTCAAACTCTTTCCAACAATTCCTGTATGAGAGCATGAAATCTAACAAAAATAAACTAATATAAAAGTTAAAAATAGCAGAACTCCATCAGACTGACCTCTTGATTTACTTTCCTCTTTTTTAGTTTTTATTTTTTGATTAATATACTAAGATTATATTTCTCTTCAGGGAAATTTTGATCTTTTCTCTGTTGATTATATTTAATATAAGCATTCCAGCACAAAAAATTTTAATTGATGGCTATTAACAATATGCCCTCTGGGTGTATCAAGTCATTTAAATGTTTAGATTCATTCTGGGAATTGACTTGAGAATTCAAATTGTTATGAGAAATATCTAAGAAGCTCTGGTTTATTATGTTTTTAATACCTTATATCACAGATGACAAGGGAAAAAATAAGAGTAGAAAAGAAAGGGAGGATGAAAAGAATAGGAAGGTGAAAGAAAAATTAGGAAGATACACTGAAACTCAGAGGTAAATAAAGGCAAAACAAAATGAAAGAGCAACGTTTTAAGCAGACATGGCTAACTAGGATTGGCCATAAACTTTAAAAAAATAAATGGCTTTACACAGGGAACTCTGTTCAATGTTATGTGGCAGCCTGGATGGGAGGGGAAGGGAGTTCAGGGGAGAGTGGATACATACATGTGTAAGGCTGAGCACCTTTGCTGTCCACCTGAAACTACCACATTGTTAACCAGCTGTACTCCAATATAAAATAAAGTTTTTTTAATGGTTTTAATAATGATGACACTTAAGAATAAACAAAGGTTTAAAAAACTTGGGGACAAAATTTAAAGTCAATGAAATTATTACATGTGTTAAAGAACATACTTGCCAAGTTATTAGGTTTCAAACTGACATTCTAAACATTGAGACTTGGCTTTGTTTCTTTGGAGACACAATTGAAAAGCCAGCTTACTACTAATGTATTTGTAATAATCAATTTAGAGTAAGAATATTTCATATTAACATTCTTACAGCTATAGACCATCATAGGTGAGGAGAGTAAGATCAATGCAAATTATTTCCAATTTAGGTGTAGCTTGAAAAGACTTGTCACCAGAGGCAATTTTACTGTCTATCATTGATAGTTATTGTTGGCAAATTGTCAATATTTCCTTCACAAACAGCTTTAAACCTATATAACAGTTCTCTTGCTTAGAGAGATTAAATCAGTTGTTACAATTAATGTTCTATTTTGATTTTTGTAACTAAGTTGCTCAAATTAACAAAAGTTATTTATTTCTTGACACTCATTTGATGGATAATTATGAAAATAGGAACTCAGAAAGAAATTCAATATCAGAATGAGAAAAACATACTTTTGTAAAAAAAAAAAAAAAAGAAATTTGGAATGACCATAGTTTAATTACATTTGGGCTAAATTTTCTTGCCAAGTTTTATATTCAAGATAAACATGGCTGAGATTAGAAGGGAAGCCTGATATAGGAGGCCCTAACCAGAAAAGCAGAGAATGAAAGTTCAGTCCACGTCCTCTATAATGACTTGATACATGGCCAGGGCAAATTTCCCCAGTTAGCTTTAACATCACTGATAAAAACAAGGTCCAAAAGAAATATCTGTCAGACTTTCTCAATGTTAGTCTGTCTTAATCACATCAATCATAGGCTCATTCATTTTCTATCAGGTGTGATATAAGTTTTTTTTTTTTCATGGATTTCATTAAAAAAATTTCCTCATTTTATAAGGCTCAGTCCCCCTTTTGCAATATATTTATTCTTTGTCTAAGACAATCATTACCCCTTTGAGAGCAGAATGGCTTGGTTAAAATAGCCACAGGATAGTTTTGACTTTGACCTTGCCAAACTTCTTCAGTGATTAACACATCACTTGTGCCACTGGACAATCTCTCCATATTCAAAGGTAAAACGTGGGAACTGGATTTGTCAGCCTCCCTTTTAAGCTTGTGGTACAGCTTTTATGGGTGTGCTAGTCAAAAGGAGAAATCTCTTCTAATTCAAGGCAATACTAGAACTCTTCTGAAATAAGGACTCCTCTGATGTATGATGCTTTCCTAGTATGTAGAAACAATGAAGGAAACACCCAGAACTTCAAAGTTTCTGCATTATCACTGTCTTTCACAAGAACTGTAGGAAAACTGATCAAGGCATCTTGAATGGGAAATATGCCCTAACCTTTGTTAGGGCAGACCCTGAGACCCTAACCAGAAATTAACTAAATCTTCACTGTGAAGATGGTTGTATAGCCACAGCCATGTGGAATGATTTGTAATTTCTCATTAATTCATTTAGTCAGCAAATCTTTTTTTAGTTTCTATCATGTGTCAAACACTGGAATAGGACTTGGAAATACAATGATGACCAAAATAGAAAAGTTCCTATTATAGAGTATATACTCTCAAGGTGATTAATAGGCAATTTTAACCCTGAGGTATGATGGAGGAAGTTCAAGAGCAACCAGCAGGAATATTGAACTCAGTCTAAGGGTGGAAGTGGAGACATGTACAGTTGATCCTCATTATCAATAGATTCTGTATTTGCAAAGTCATATCACTAAAATCAGTAACCCTAAAATCAATACTTGAAATGCTTTCTGGCTCATTCACAGACATGTGCAGAGCAGGGAAATTTTTGAAATGTCCAAACTCATATGTACCCAGCAGAGATGGAAGAAGATAATGCTCTGTGTCCTCATTTCAGCTCAGAGAGGAACAGAGGGTAGAGATTGTGGGATGCTGGTGGGGAAGGAGATTTGCAGGGCAATGCAAGATGTTCTGACACAAGCCTGTTAGACTGGGTTTGAATCCCAACTCTGGCTCCTGTTACTGGAGCAACCTCACATAAGTCACTTTAGTACTTCTGAATGTCGCTTTCACTTTTATAAAATAAAGAAAATAGAATCTACCAGGATATTTTGCTTTTAGGGTTTAACATTGCAATCTTTGTGATATATGTATAAGTGTGTGTATATGTGTGTTCCCCCTAGGAAATAGTTCAGTATTTGGTAATGCAGTGTTGTTGGGATTTCATAGAACATTAACCATCATGATAAGAAGAATCAGTTTTATAGGTCTAGGAGTTTAAAAGTTGAAGGAGGGATTAAAATACATGCAGAGGGTTTCTGCATTTTGAAGAAGTGAAAAATTTCAGAATGCAAACTAAGCTTTGTGCTCAAGGAAGAATGGAGTGAGACATAAGGTCTAAAAATTCAGTAAGACAAATAATGAAGGATTATTGAGATCCGAAAACAACAAAAAAAAATGGGGGTTTATATTAATGGGCATTGGAGACCTCAGCTGGAGGATTTTAAATATGAGGCTGCCACAATCAGATGTAACCCAAGATAACTGTTCCCAGGAATATATGCAGTCCTGTCATTGATATGTTTTGTGGTTTGATGCTTCCAGCAGCATCCTTTTAATACAGAGGCAGGAGCTTTGGTCTTAGAACTGGAAAGAAAACATGAAGAGAACAATGAGTCTACAGAGGACATAATGAAGATTATCAGAAAATGGAAAAATGGTCTTCTATAAAATACTAGAAGTTTCTGCTTCCTGAAAGTGTTAGACATTCAGTCATGTCTGACTCTTTGTGACCCCCATGGACTGTAGCCTGCCAGGCTCCTCTGCCCATGGAATTCTCCAGGCAAGAAGACTGGAGTGGGTTGCCATTTCCTTCTCCAGGGAATCTTCTCAACCCAGGTCAAGATTCTTTCCCATCTGAGCCACTGCTCCCTACCACCATCACAAATAAGTCCTAACTATTCAATACATCTGTTGTCAATCTCTCCAGGTTCAAATCCCAGGTGAGTGAATCATAATAGACAAGCCAAGACACCATACCCTTTCTCTGCCAGAGGAAGGCTGATAGAGGCTGTCCCCTCTCAGGCGTTTGTAGTAGTAGGTAGCACTGCATTCCACCACCCAGTAGGAAAGGGAATTGGATTTACATGCCCAAATGTAACAGCAAATATTCAACATACCCACAAAATATGAGGAGAGGAAACAAAATGCCAAATTACTAATGAAAGCATTCCCTTAGAAGAGAGAACTTACAAACCAATAAACTGTCTTAATGTCTCCAGGGTCATAAGTCCTAGGAAACCAAAGACTCTTTGGTCTAACGATACATATATGGGAGTAAGCATGTGTTTTATTTACCACCAACTGAGAGTCGGACTGTGAAGAAAGCTGAGCACCGAAGAATTGATGCTTTTGAACTGTGGTGTTGGAGAAGACTCTTGAGAGTCCCTTGGACTGCAAGGAGATCCAACCAGTCCATTCTGAAGGAGATCAGCCCTGGGATTTCTTTGGAAGGAATGATGCTGAAGCTGAAACTCCAGTCCTCTGGCCACCTCATGCGAAGAGTTGACTCACTGGAAAAGACTCTGATGCTGGGAGGGATTGGGGGCAAGAGGAGAAGGGGACGACAGAGGATGAGATGGCTGGATGGCATCACTGACTTGATGGACATGAGTCTGGGTGAACTTTGGGAGTTGGTGATGGACAGGGAGGCCTGGCGTACTGCGATTCATGGGGTCACAAAGAGTCAGACACGACTGAGCGACTGATCTGATCTGATGCATAGGAGGACACATCCTAAGGCATTTTTAGAGCTGTCCCCAATTCCCTGACAAGAAGATAAATGTCCGTATTACCAACTATGGCTTTGTTGACAGAGCATCACCAGTTTAAGTCCCTCTGCTACTGCTAAGTCACTTCAGTCGTGTCCGACTCTGTACAACCCCACAGATGGCAGCCCACCAGGCTCCCATCCCTGGGATTCTCCAGGCAAGAATACCGGAGCAGGTTTCCATTTCCTAAGTCCCTCTGACATTGCTAAAAACTACTTTTACCTTGTTCTTTCTTCCCTAACTCTTATACCTCCCACAACTCCACAACCAACCCCACTCAGTCAGAAAATCTACATGTTAAACTGTATTTTGAGCACATTTTCTATATCAAGAACTGGATTTATTAACATTTATAAAAATGCCAAGCATTATCTGTAAAGTTTAGATAAACTCTCAAAGGAAATAGCATTTTTAAGGATGGAATGAGATCTTAAGTAACTTTCCCAAGATCACATAACTGACAACCACTAGATCCACATGTCAAATCCAGATCTGCAGAACTCCAAAGATACTTATAGTCAACAAATTACTACACCTTCTCGATTTCTTTTCCTTTACTTTCCAAATAGATCTGAGGGAACTGATAATTTCTTAGACCTTGTTTTCTGTATCTGCTGAAGGAGACAAAGACTGAGGCACCATTGTGCCCTCCAGGTGGATACTATTCTGGTTTCCCAAGGATTAGGATTAGAGATGGCAACTTAATTAGAGTATAGAAACCATACTTGTTTAAGAAGAAAATCACATAGAAGATGTGGTGCATATGTACAATGGCAAAGTACTCAGCCATAAAGAAGAACAAAATAATGCCATTTTCAGCAACACGGATGCACCTGGAGGTTATCATACTAAAAGAAGTAAATAAAAAAGGGAAAGACAAATTCCATATGATGTCAGTTAAATGTGAAATCTAAAATATGACACAAATGAATCTATTGAAACAGAATCACAGACATAAAAAACAGCCTGCTGGTTGCCAAGTGGGAGGGGCGGGGTGGGAGGCTGGGGTTAGCAGACTTCAGCTTTTGTATTTAGAATGGACAAATAACAAGGTCCTACTTATAGCACAGGGAACTCTAGTCACTATTCTGTGATAATGTAATGGCAAAGAATATTAAGAATGTGTATATACCTGAATCACTTTATTGTACAGCAGAAACCCACACAAATCTGTAAATCAACTACACTTCAAGTTTTAAACAATGATTAAAGAAAAAAGAAAATCACCAAAATGGACTTCCAAAAACTATAATTTTAACAGAATGGCTTTAATTCTTGACTATAAAACAACTCTGCTCTCTTCTCTATTCTTCTATGCTCTTTTCCTTCCCTTCCTTTCAATCTTATCTTGCATCTTCTCTCCTTATCACCACTTGAAGTATTTTGACTGTGAACTAACTGGAGGCTAAGGAGCATAAAGTGCTTCCGACTATATATCAGTGTTAAAAGGTCAATTTGGGAGAAAAATGCAAAGCCAAACATAGGAGAGATGTTATATAACATCAATAAAAAAGAACTGGGTGTGGAATGTCTAAATAGCATGAACTATTAATAAAATCCCATTTTATTTCCTTAATTTTTTATGGAGTACTATTATTCCCATGTAATAGATGCAGGAATTGAGTCCTGGGGAAAGTAAGTGATTGGCTTGACCTTGGATCAGGTGAGTGATAAACTGGGAGGAGCAGGCTGGGTGTAAATTGGGAATGGAGGTGACAATGATGAATAGGTCTTGGGCCCATGGCCATCTCTCAGCATTAATGAGGCTTCTAACTTTCCAAGAGATTCTGGAAATAGCAGTTTCGTGAAATAGTCTAACATGTATTCTCTTTCTGTGAGCCAATGCACCTGATCAGGGCAGGACATTTGCCTTTAACAACTGAATAAGAGCAGATCCAAGCCCATGACTGCAGTCTTCTAGCTCTTTATCTGGTGTGGTCTCTGTAACAACACTGTCCCTGCCAAAGACTATACCACATGTGTGTGCATACAGATGAGGATAGGGCAGCCAGATGGTATCAGAAACGGTAAAGGGGCCTAACAAGACCACTTTTCCAAAAAGTAGAGAGAGAACAAAAGAGGTACTTATTGAAGAAGACAGTTTTGACAGGACTGTCATCAGCAATAAGGTTAACTCCTAACATTTTCTCTCAGCAAGACTTCTTCAACTTGATTTATTTTGGAGAAAGTACATAAGAGAAAACTTTCTCCTTTCACTTCACATCAGTTGCAAGTCTATATCAAAAGGCATTTGGGGACAAAAAATAGAATCAAAAAGCCAGGTATCTGGAGTCTTTTACTATGAATGTTTGGAGTCTTCATGTGTCCGTTCAATGCCCAGTTACTGGGTATTTCCATGAGCTAGCCACTGAAACTGATGATGGCAGGCCAAAGCTTCTTATATTTAAGAGGGTCAACTGGACAACAGTTTTAGTTATAATACAATGGAAACCACCATGAAAAATGTTTGCCTGAGACCAAGTCTTAAAGTTCACCTCTACTTGATTAAACTATGGACTGTAGACCTCCCTTTTCTTAGAGCACCTACTTTAGGAAACTTTCTGTTGTAAATTCTTTCAACAGGAAGAATCAACAATTTAATTTCAACAGTTTAAATTCTTTCAATCTCCTTCTCCCAGCCTGTTGCCAGTTGTACAGTCCAGGAATATCTTTCTCATGGACTTGGGAGGCATCCCTGCATCTCTTATGGATCCTACACTGGCAGGCATGTTCTTTATCACTAGCGCCACCTGGGAAGCCCTTTGAAATATAATCATCAAGAAAGACAGTGTCAGGGACTTCCCTGGTGGTCGTCTAGTTAAGAATCTGCCTTGCAATCCAGGCGATATGGGTTTGATCCCTGGTCTGGGAACTAAGATCCCACATGCTGTGGAGCAATTTAGCCCCCACCACAACTGAGCCTGCATGCCACAACTAGCATGCTATAACTAGAGAGTCTGCTGCTGCTGCTGCTAAGTCAAGTCTGCACACTGCAACAAAAGATCCCACGTGCTACAATTAAGACCCAGTGTAACAAAATTAAAAAAGAAAAATTAATGCAAAAGACAGTGTCCCTATTTTTCAATTTCTGTGAGAGGGTAGAAGTCTAACTTCAGTAAACAACAATTGGCAAGCACAGATGGCCTAATGACTTTGACCAACTTCCCTGCTAAGTGCTTCCAGTACTTTTTCACCGGCTAATCCAGCGCTTAAAAATCCTCCAACCTTTTGTTTTGGTGGAGTAGAGTTTAATCTCACTCCCTATTGCAACAGTCTTGAATGAAGTCTTCCTTGCTGATGAGGCAGTAAAAATTTGACAGCTACCAGCTTGTCCAATTAGAGGAGGGAGAAGTAGGTCATTGGTGACTGGAGAAGAAGGATGCAAACTTCATGTAAGAGGTTATTAAATGGACCTTTTGAAAGATGAACAGTGAACTGTACTAATCAGAGTAGTGCAAACTATTCCAAGCAGTAGGTCTCCCTGCACCTTCACAGACATGTGAGAGCAGTGTCTTTGGAAAATGGCTGGAAATGACTGGCAGGCTGTGAAAACACTAAAACTATTATTGTGAAAGTTTCTGTGGTTTTTACTTCTGTTCCACTTTATAATTCTGTCTTGAAGTTTCCACTTTAAATGTTATTCTAATTATAAAAAGAACACTGAGTCCACAGTGAAAGACATACCAGCTAGAATTCATGTAATTAATTCAATAATTTAAAGTTTACTGAGTACCTACTATATGCCAAGCAAATAGATACACATGCCCTTGTTGTAGAAAGGACCGGGTTAAGAGCATGGACTCTGTGGCCACACAGTTTGGCTTCAAACCCATACTCTGTACACCCCATGTGACTGTGTGACCTTGGGCAAATGACCTGGCCTCTCATGACTCAGTCCCCTCATCCATAAAACAGTATACTTGATTTTTGTATGCTGCTGCTGCTAAGTCACTTCAGTCGTGTCCGACTCTGTGCGACCCCATAGACAGCAGCCCACCAGGCTCCCCCGTCCCTGGGATTCTCCAGGCAAGAACACTGGAGTGGGTTGCCATTTCCTTCTCCAATGCATGAAAGTGAAAAGTAAAAGTGAAGTCGCTCAGTCATGCCCGACTCTTAGCGACCCCATGGACTGGAGCCTACGTGGCTCCTCCATCCATGGGATTTTCCAGGCAAGAGTACTGGAGTGGGGTGCCATTGTATAGTATATACTTAATTTTTTAACTTAATGATTTAACACTATAACAAAAGGTATTTGGGACAAAAAATAAAATTAAAAAGTCAGGTACCTGGAGTCTTTTATTGTGAATGTTTGGAGTCCTCATTTGTCCATTCAATGCCCAGTTACTGGGTATTTCCATGAGTCAGCCACTGAAACTGATGATGGTAGGCCAAAGCCTGCCATTAAGTGTTAAATCAGGAAAAACATTTATGACAATACCTGCACATACTAGTTGTTTAATAAATATTAGCTATTATTTGACATTTATTAAAATCGAGCTTAAGTCTTATTTATGGCTAGCTAATGCTTGTATTTCAAAAAAGCATTATTAGTAATAATACAGGCTTAGAAGAAATCACTACTTTTTAAAACTGCCTTTTATATACCTTCTTTCTAAATATTCTTACATTAGGAGAGGAAGAATTCCCTGTCAGTGGATATCCCCAACTCTCCTCTCCCACCACAAACATGCATGTATAAGATCTTGTGCTTAGCATAGCAATTTCACCCCAACTCTCCTTAGGGTTTTTCTCAGTTTCCACCAAACTGTCATCAGCAATTGACGTTTGGCCCATCAGAGTCAATTAAGGAAAGGCCTATTTTGGCCTTCCTGTCTCCTTCTGACCTATGAAATGTGCTATGTCTTCACCTTCTTTATTTGCTTTTCCACTCCACAATGGAAAGACTGAAGAGAGAAAATAGGAGAGGAATCGGAGAGAAGGACTGGGGAGCAGGCCAAAGCAAGGCCAAATCTCAGATTAGCCTGGAAGCCAGGCTGCCTGAGTTAAAATCCAACTTCATAAACCATGTGACCCTAGGTAAATAATTTATTTCTTTGTTCCTTAGTTTTCTCATCTGTAAATTATGGATAAAACAAGTATCCATATCATGGGGTTGCTGCAAAAATAAAATAAAATAAAATAAGCTACTGTATCATATAAAGCGCTTGGAACTGAACCTGACAAATGTCAACTTTTTTCATTAATCTAATTATAGTTTTCTGACAACATCCTTTTCTTCTCCATGCTAAGCTTCCCTATCCCTTTCTGATGAATTCTTCATTTGAAATAAATATTCTGAGTACTGGGCACTGAACTAAACCTTTGGTCCTCTTAGGAACCATCACACAGACCACAGTAAATGAGTGCTCCTTCATATTCACTGTTTCTCCCTATTTCCTATTGGTCCTTCTAGCCCCACAATGAACAACAGACTGTTGACCCATAAATGTTTGTTGCTTTTAGTATACAAACTTCTATGAACACAGACTGCTTTCTAAACTTTTAATAGAAATTCCATTGAAAACATTTTAAAAATATATCAGACTCACTCAATAATGTAGAGAGTGCCAAAATGCATAACAAAGAAAAAATATTTTAAATCCTAAGAATTTGAACCAAAAGCTATGGTTTTTCCAGTAGTTGTGTATGGATGTGAGTTGGACCATAAAGAAGGCTGAGCGCTGAAGAACTGATGCTTTTGAACTGTGGTGTTGGAGAACACTCTTGAGAGTCCCTTGGACTGCAAGAAGATCCAACCAGTCCATCCTAAAAGAAATCAGTCCTGAATATTCATTGGAATGACTGATGCTGTGGCTGAAACTCCAATACTTTGGCCACCTGATATGAAGAACTGACTCACTGGAAAAGACCCTGGTGCTGGGAAAGATTGAAGGCAGGAGGAGAAGGGGGTGACAGAGGATGAGATGTTTGTATGGCATCACTGACTCAATGGACATAAGTCTGAGCAAGCTCCAGGAGTTGGTGATGGACAGGGAACCCTGGCATGCTGCAGTTCATGGGGTTGCAAAGAGCTGGACAAGACTGAGTAACTGAACTAAAGAATTTGAACAGAAAGTTTTCCAGTAGTCAAGTACAGATGTGAGAGTTAGACCATAAAGAAGACTGGGCACCAAAGAATTAATGCTTTCAAATTATGTTACTAGAGAAGACACTTGAGGGTCCCTAGACCAGCAAGGAAATCAAACCAGTCAATCCTAAAGGAAATCAACCCTGAATATTCATTGGAATGACTGATGCTGTAGCTGAAACTCCAATACTTTGGCCACCTGATATGAAGAGCTGACCCATTGGAAAAGACCCTGATGCTGGAAAGAGAGAGAGCAAGAGGAGAAGGAGGCAACAGAGTACGAGATGGTTGGATGTCATCATTGACTCAATGGACATGAGTTTGAGGAAACTCCGGGGGATAGTGAAGGATAGGGAAGCCTGTCATGCTGCAGTTCATGGTTTCAGAGTCAGACACAACTTAGTGACTGAAAAACAAGTATGCCTGAAAGATATTTGCATGTTATTTTAAATGAAGAATAATATATACTAGAAAAATACATAATAATGGTTATTAGATTTATAACACAGTATGGGAAGGGAGAGTTCATATATTGTTATCTCTTTTTAGGGATAATGGAATTTTAATTATGTTTAGATATTAATGGATTTGTAAAGGAAAAGGATGAGTTCTGCAACCCTGAGTGAGTAGATGATAGGTGCTGTTCTAATTCTTGTTGAGCCTGAGGCACACTTAAACGCCAAAGAAGGGAGGTTGTGGAGACACACAGTCATCTTATATCAAAGTCACTGCCTGAGCTAGGATGTGTCCTATCTACAGAAGGAATAACGGCATCTCTAGATAGATATTCTTTTGAAATTAGCAGAAGGAGTCAGAAATGTATATGATTATTCAGAATCATTTAAATAGTCTCAGTTTGCAGAACTGAGTGAAAGATTCCCAAAACACAGGGTCCCCTCTTAACTCTCCACTGAGTGGGGACTTAGGGAAGAATAAGATAATGGGAACTGGAAAAGATTCAAAATCCAAAAATAGAGGACCAAGAAGATGTGCCTATGAGGGAGGTTTCAAAAGTATGACACAGACGTAGCACAATGAATCAGAAACAGTGATGAGTCCAAAACATCTGGATGAAAAGTAAAACTAATAACCTGAGAATTACTAAAGATGAAATCATATTTAAAGAGACAGAAGTATTTGTAGGCATGTGTGTATGTAGTTTAAAAGCAGGAAAAATAGATAAAATCATAAACTCTACTGTACCACCAGACCATTGGATCATACAATTATCTTCTTTGAGATTCATGAAAAGAGTAGGTATCTCTTTTCACTAACTCACCCTTATACAAATAACTTCCTAGAGTAACATTCTAAGATTCAATCTAGTACACCTATTATCCACTTATTATCAGCTTATATAGGTAAACTATATAGGTAGAAACAATGGACTTGATGGTAAGGTGAAGAATAAGAGTAAAAGATGAAGAGTCAAGAATGACTTCTATTTTCTGTCTTGATCTGATGAAACAATGACTGAGTCGGAGAGCCACTTACTCTGAGGAGTAAAAAACTACAAAGGAAATCAAAGGTTGAGAGGAGTTAAGTTTGAGGTGCTTGCTACTCACCCAAGAAGAAATGATATACAAATGGGTATACGTATGAAGTGTAAAACTCTGAAGAAAGCTCCAGACTGGAGACTGATTTTGAGATCTATGTTAATATATAAAGTCTTAAAATGGGTGGGATCATTTCATAAGAGTATACAGAGAGGAGAGGAAACATTTTCTCACCTTAGATGAATAGCAACAACAATGTTTTAGCTTTTCAGATATATTGACTTCTATATAATACAAATAAGAAATATTTATCTGATTTAAGTATTGTAAGTTTCTTTTATAATTATCTCTGAAAGTAATATAGTGTACTTGAGTTCAATCCCTGGATCGGGAAGACCCTTGGAGGAGGAAATATCAACCCATGCCAGTATTTTTGCCTGGAAAATTCCATAGACAGAGGAGCCTGGGAGCTATAGTCCATAGGGTTGCAAAGAGTCGGACACGACTGAGCGACTGAGCACACGTTCAGGACTTTTGTGCCCTAAGCTATATCAAGTGTTTTCCATGAATTTCTTTCTCACAAGAATGCTATCAACAACACAATGCTATTATCCTAAATATACAGATAAAGAACTTGACACAGAGAGATTAAGAAATATAATTTATGATTGCTCAGCTTGTTTGAGAGCAACTCAAATTAAACTTCAGTTCAGTTCAGTTGCTCAGTCGTGTCCAACTCTTTGCGACCCCATGAATCGCAGCACGCCAGCCCTCCCTGTCCATCACCAACTCCCAGAGTTCACTCAGACTCACATCCATTGAGTCAGTGATGCCATCCAGCCATCTCATCCTCTATCATCCCCTTCTCCATTAAACTTATGAATTATCTAATTCCAGAATTCCACTTTATCATTGAGCTAAATCACTTCTATGTAAATAACTCTAATTTTTCAAAGTATATTTATATAATCTTTACAACTTCCTGGTAAAGTTGGAAATACTACAGACACACATTTTCAAACTTTAAAGCTCATAGATGATATGTAATTTGTCAAGTGAATACCACAGCACTGAAGAGAATGTTTGCCACGTGATACAGTTTATCCAAGCACAATTAGGCAAAGACATTGCCAGTATTAGAAAATAAATACTACAGATTACAGGTGTATCCAAGACAATGTACCTTGGTTCATAATCTAAGGCCAATGAATTATAATTAAGTAAGTGAAGTTTCATCTTACCTCTTTTCTTACCATAACATTCAAAGGCCTACAAGACCTATTATCACTAAGACCCATGAGTCTTAGTGATAATAAACAAAGGTTCTCTTATAAACCTAAAATGTTTACATATCTCTGTATTTTACAAAATACTACTATATTCATAGGATTTGAACACAATTTCACTCTTGACTCTCAGAAATGGGAGAAATGAGGAACAAAGAAAGGGAGAAAGGAAAAACAAGGGATTAAAGGAAAGAAAAAGAAAGGCTTGTGTTTCCTTGATTAAAACATTCATACTTATCCCTTCCTAGCAATAATAGTCAAGTTTCATTTTTAATATAATACAATGTTTCTCAAGGAAACATGAAAAATAGACATTGTTCAATAATAAGAAACTCATCAAACGGGTTGTTTAGTGAAGGCCAAATAACCATCTGATGAATGAACTCTTCAGATTCCCATTATTTATTTAGGCATTGTATAGACGAGTAATCTTTATTCCTTTTGAAGTTTCAGCTTCAAACAGCATCGTCTTTTTCAGTTTCTTAAAAAAATATATATTTACCTTAATTTGTAAAAAACCAAGTGGGTGAAATTTTGTAATGTGCCTGGAAACCACAGAAACACAACAGATTGGGAAATCCCTGGGGCAGCTGCAGCCTGAATCACTCGGTTGTTTTTGCTGTTGTGTAGACATGGCCTTCAGGGCCAGTGATGGATGAGTGATGGAGTCAGCCTAATTCTTTGCAAAATCCATGCTTGAAGTGGCAGCCAAGGTCAAAAGACAAAGCTGGCTGGATCTCTGCACCTAGTGTACTGTTCCTGTTCTTTCAGGGACTCTGGGGAGGCCCTTCAATGTGGGGGGGCAGGCTCAATATCAATCTATCCTTTTCCTACTCCTCCACTCAATATACATTGTTACCTCATTTCCATAATAAATTCTTATGTCCTGGTTACCACAGCAAGTATGCCACCCATGTTCAGTGCCAGGGTAGAAAAAGTCATCTTGTTTGGCTGAGCTAATACGAATCTATTCAAAAAGTCCACAAGGCAAATGCAGTCTGATTCAACCATTCCATTTCTTCCCAGTCCTGTTTAGCAAGAAGTATACTTTGGCTCAAATGTGTATTAACAAGGAAATCTATGTTTGTAGTGACCTGCTCTGAATGGGCCCCATTCTTACAGAAAGTCTTCTACTATACCCAAGAAAAAAGTCCTGATAGGTTGGAGAGAGTAATTCATAGAGAAAGATGTGCTGACAGCTCCGAATGAATAGCTTTCTTCCTCTAGGGCTCCAGCTCCAGTAGGCCCCCAGACGCAGGGAACTTATTCACATACTAGAATCCCAGAACAGCAGTCATATCCAACCAAGTCCTGGAAGTGATTAGAGAAGAGACTTCTCTCCTGAAAAAAAAAGCAGTCTTTCAATTAGCTACACAGATTTTTTTCTTTTTAACTAGAGAGTAGAGAAAGATGAAATTTCAGACTCTGAGTTGCAATAAGCCTCTGATTTTTCTCTCTACAATGGCTTCCTGTATACCGTGCATGATGAACCAAATGGAGCTGCCATCTTGGAATAGTTATGAGCTGTTCAAGAGCAGACCAAAAGCATGGAACCTATAATGAACAGGTACAGACAAGAAAGAATGCTTTGGGTTGTCTTTATGTCACCCCCAAATCTTGCCCCATTTTCTTTCATTTAATTGAGTTAGGATTCAATAAATGTTTGTTATGTGTTTACTATGCACCAAATACCTATTGAATTCTTTCACATGCATTATCTCATAAGACTTACTCTTCTCATGATACAAATGAAGGAAAGGAATATAAAACAAGTTAAGCTACATAAAAAGATCACACATGTAATGAGTAACAGGGAGATATTTAAACCTGTCTTCTAAATTTTTCTCTTTTCAACATGGTACATACCCCACTGTTGTGTTGTGTTGTGTTTTTTTATTTCCACCCAGTCCCATCAATTCATGGGAAATAGATGGGGAAACAATGGAAACAGTGACAGACTTTATTTTCTTGGGCTCCAAAATCACTGCAGATGGTGACTGCAGTCATGATATTAAAAGACGTTTGCTCCTTGGAAGAAGAGCTATGACCAACCTAGACAGCATATTAAAAAGCAGAGACGTTACTTTACCAACAAAGGTCCATCTAGTCAAAACTATGGTTTTTCCAGTGGTCATGTATAGATGTGAGAGTTGGACTGAGCACCAAAGAACTGATGCTTTTGAATTGTGGTGTTGGAGAAGACTCTTGAGAGTTCCTTGGGCTGCAAGGAGATCCAACCAATCCATCCTAAAGCAAAATAAGCCCTGAATATTCATTGGAAGGACTGATGCTGAAGCTGAAGCTCCCATACTTTGGTCACCTGATGCAAAGAACTGACTCATTTGAAAAGACCCTTATGCTGGGACAGATTGAAGGCAGGAGGAGAAGGAGACAACAGAAAATGAGATGGTTGGATGGCATCACCAACTCAATGGACGTGAGTCTGAGTAAACTCCGGGAGTTGGTGATGGACAGGGAAGCCTGGCGGGCTGCAGTCCATGGGGTCGCAAAGAGTCAGACACAACTGAGCGACTGAACTGAACTGAACCTCCACCAGGGCTTTGACCTTGACAGAATTACAGGCTCCATTTTCTAGTTCCTGAGAACTCTCATGGTTTCAAAAACAAACAAACTCAGGTAACAGATGGGAGACAGATACAGGCACTCCTGAGGATGCCCCTCAGGTCTAGAACAGCATCATCTGCAGGTAAAGCTGACAAATGCCCTTTGGGGAGGCAGCCCTTGGTGTTTCAAGCTGAATGCTCAAATCCCTCTTGAAAGAACAAGGCATTTTTTTAATCAAAAAGTTCTAGAAACTTTTCAGAACACCAGGGAATAGTTTGAATATATCAAAATACCCTCAAGTCATCTTGTCATTTGAGGGATTACTTAATTGCTAGGGTAAAATCACTGTTTGCTGATTGGTTTTATAGAAATGAAGTACCTCTTCTGCTTCCAAAAAATAAGTTTGGTTTTAGTGAAATATAATTTTCTTGATTAATTACAAAGAGAAAACTATCTATTCTTGCTGAAGAAGTTAACTATGAGACTGCTGGAAAGTATAGCCTCTCAAAAATTAGAGCACAAAATTGACAATAACAGTGTAAAAGAAGTATTTGTCCTAATAAGCTTATCATGGCTGTACTGAGACATATATGATAAAAGTAAAACAATTTTTGTATAATTCATAATTTTATTCATCATGACTTTAAGAAAGCACCTGATAGCTGAAAATATACTGAATTGATTATTTTTAAAAAATAAAAAACTACATAGAGGATAATTAATAACACTGAAAATTCTTGTTAACTCCTTAATGTCAGTTAAACAATATAAACCAAGCCTGAAATGTTGATATTATTCTTTGTGATTTTTGTTTGGGAGACAACAGATTACATACAATGCAAAAGCAGAGGAATCAGATGAGCAAGAATGAAACTCCAGTAGGACATCTTAGGATTTAAATGAGGGCTATTTTCTGCATCAGTAATAGGAAGTCTTAGAATATGAATAATAAAGGATCTATGACATAGAGTTTCATTTAAGCCTACATGTGTGAACACTTGAGTTCTGAACCTGTTTTCTTTTCAAAATAGATGTGTCAGATCAGATCAGTTGCTCAGTCGTGTCTGACCCTTTGTGACCCCATGAATCGCAGCACTCCAGGCCTCCCTATCCATCACCAACACCCGGAGTTCACCCAGATTCACGTCCATCGAGTCAGTGATGCCATCCAGCCATCTCATCCTCTGTCGTCCCCTTCTCCTCCTGCCCCCAATCCCTCCCAGCATCAGAGTCTTTTCCAATGAGTCAACTCTTTGCATGAGGTGGCCAAAGTACTGGAGTTTCAGCTTTAGCATCATTCCTTCCAAAGAAATCCCAGGGCTGATCTCCTTCAGAATGGACTGGTTGGATCTCCTTGCAGTCCAAGGGACTCTCAAGAGTTTTCTCCAACACCACAGTTCAAAAGCATCAACTCTTTGGTGCTCAGCCTTCTTCACAGTCCAACTCTCACATCCATACATGACCACAGGAAAAACCATAGCCTTGACTAGACGGACCTTTGTTGGCAAAGTAATGTCTCTGCTTTTGAATATGCTATCTAGGTTGGTCATAACTTTCCTTCCAAGGAGTAAGCGTCTTGTAATTTCATGGCTGCAGTCACCATCTGCAGTGATTTTGGAGCCCAGAAAAATAGTCAGAAACTGTTTCCACTGTTTCTCCATCTATTTCCCATGAAGTGATGGGACCGGATGCCATGATCTTCGTTTTCTGAATGTTGAGCTTTAAGCCAACTTTTTCACTCTCCACTTTCACCTTCATCAAGAGGCTTTTTACTTCCTCTTCACTTTCTGCCATAAGGGTGGTGTCATCTGCATATCTGAGGTTATTCATATTTCTCCCGGCAATCTTGATTCTAGCTTGTGTTTCTTCCAGCCCAGCGTTTCTCATGATGTACTCTGCATATAAGTTAAATAAGCAGGGT
The DNA here is from genome assembly GCF_029378745.1 of Bos indicus. Taxonomy (NCBI): domain Eukaryota; kingdom Metazoa; phylum Chordata; class Mammalia; order Artiodactyla; family Bovidae; genus Bos; species Bos indicus. The sequence goes on along the minus strand of NC_091773.1, from coordinate 17,642,208 downwards.
GACAATATACAGCCTTGACGTACTCCTTTTCCTATTTGGAACCAGTCTGTTGTTCCATGTCCAGTACTAACTGTTGCTTCCTGACCTGCATACAAATTTCTCTAGAGGCAGATCAGGTGGTCTGGTATTCCCATCTCTTTCAGAATTTCTCACAGTTTATTGTGATCCACACAGTCAAAGGCTTTGGCATAGTCAATAAAGCAGAAAGAGATGTTTTTCTGGAACTCTCTTGCTTTTTGCATGATCCAGGGGATGTTGGCAATTTGATCTCTGCCTTTTCTAAAACCAGCTTGAACATCAGGAAGTTCACAGTTCACATATTGCTGAAGCCTGGCTTGGAGAATTTTGAGCATTACTTTACTAGCGTGTGAGATGAGTGCAATTGTGTGGTAGTTTGAGCATTCTTTGACATTGCCTTTCTTTGGGATTGGAATGAAAACTGACCTTTTCCAGTCCTGTGGCCACTGCTGAGTTTTCCAAATTTGCTGGCATATTGCATGCAGCACTTTCACAGCATCATCTTTCAGGATTTGGAATAGCTCAACTGGAATTCTATCACCTCCACTAGCTTTGTTCTTAGTGATGCTTTCTAAGGCCTACTTGACTTCACATTCCAGGATGTCTGGCTCTAGGTCAGTGATCACACCATCATGATTATCTGGGTCATGTAGATCTTTTTTGTACAGTTCTTCTGTGTATTCTTGCCATCTCTTCTTAATATCTTCTGCTTCTGTTAGGTCCATACCATTTCTGTCCTTTATCGAGCCCATCTTTGCATGAAATGTTCCTTTGGTATCTCTGATTTTCTTGAAGAGACCCTAGTCTTTCCCATTCTGTTGTTTTCCTCTATTTCTTTTCATTGATTGCTGAAGAAGGCTTTCTTATCTCTTCTTGCTATTCTTTGGAACTCTGCATTCAGATGTTTATATCTTTCCTTTTCTCCTTTGCTTTTCGCTTCTCTTCTTTTCACAGCTATTTGTAAGGCCTCCCCCGACAGCCATTTTGCTTTTTTGCATTTCTTTTCCATGGGGATGGTCTTGATCCCTGTCTTCTGTACAATGTCACGAACCTCTTTCCATAGCTCATCAGGCACTCTATCTATCAGATCTAGGCCCTTAAATCTATTTCTCACTTCCACTGTATAATCATAAGGGGTTTGATTTAGGTCATACCTGAATGGTCTAGTGGTTTTCCCTACTTTCTTCAATTTAAGTCTGAATTTGGTAATAAGGAGTTCATGATCTGAGCCACAATCAGCTCCTGGTCTTGTTTTTGCTGACTGTATAGAGCTTCTCATCTTGGGCCTATCTTTTAAACACTCTGTCCTCAGTTTCCTTGTTTTTTCAGATTAAGTTTTACTGGAGTGTAGCTGCTTTACAATGTTGTGTTACTTTCTACTCTATAGCAAAAGGAATCAGCTGTGTGTATATATATATATATATATATATAAAATCCCCTCCCTTTTGAACTTCCCATTCAGGCCACCATAGAGCATTAGAGTTCCCTGTGATATACAGTATATTCTCATTAGTAAATAGATGGGAAAACAGTGGAAACAGTGTCAGACTTTATTTCTTTGAGCTCTAAAATCACTTCAGATGGTGATTGCAGCCATGAAATTAAAAGACGCTTACTCCTTGGAAGGAAAGTTATGACCAACCTAGATAGCATATTCAAAAGCAGAGGCATTACTTTGCCAAAAAAGGTCCATCTAGTCAAGGCTATGGTTTTTCCTGTGGTCATGTATGGATGTGAGAGTTGGACTATGAAGAAAGCTGAGCACCAAAGAATTGATGCTTTTGAACTGTGGTGTTGGAGAAGACTCTTGAGAGTCCCTTGGACTGCAAGGAGATCCAACCAGTCCATTCTGAAGGAGATCAGCCTTGGGATTTCTTTGGAAGGAATGATGCTAAAGCTGAAACTCCAGTACTTTGGCCACCTCATGCAAAGAGTTGACTCATTGGAAAAGACTCTGATGCTGGGAGGGATTGGGGGCAGGAGGAGAAGGGGATGACAGAGGATGAGATGGCTGGATGGCATCACTGACTCAATGGACATGAGTTTTAATAAATTCCAGGAGTTGGTGATGGACAGGGAGGCCTGGTGTGCTGCGATTCATGGTGTCACAAAGGGTCAGACACGACTGAGCGACTGAACTGAACTGAAGTGATGATCCTTATTTTTAAAGTTAAGAAAAATACATTCCTATGTTATGGTCTTTTAAGACCAAATGTGGACTAAAGAGTGTTTTATAAATTCTAACGTAAGGTTAAAGCTGTGCTCTTAACCTGCACAGTGTTTAGAAATAAAGTAAGTAATAAAGCAGTTAGTTACTTTATTTAAAATCAGGATATTTCATATAAAATTTAAATGTTAGGATTCTCTTGAAAAATAAAGCATTCTGACAACACTGGCCCATATAACTCTATAATTGAATTGTCTGAAAATTAATACCATTTGCTCCCTTAGAACAAGATACTCCTCAGTTTCTTTATCCCCTACAGTTCCCTATTGTTTTACTCAGGGGCCATTTCAAACATCCATATGATCTGAAACCCTGGGTTATTAAGTTTATTTGCCCCCACATACACACTGCATAAAAGCAAGATTAATATTGAAACCAGTAGTCAGTAGATATCAAGTAAGGCTTAGCACCCAGTTGTGCCTTAATATTTTATATTGGTCACTTTACTGAAGAGATTTTTATTGGCCTCAAATAAAATAATCTACAACCCAAATCTCTGAATTAGTATCATTGCTCCTCCATTCAACTACTGCTACCATAGAATTATTCCATCTGACTTTGTCCACATGTTCACAGCCACTATTTATCTGGAATTCTATTGAATGGATATTTTAATTCTGGTGTCATTAGAAAATTATAGGAGATGACCTATATACCACTCCTTGTGCTATGAAAGAAGAGGAAATACCAGTAAAAAAAAAAAAAAAAGTGCTTTTGGTAAAGCAGTTATTCAGACTACCAAACAATACTAGGAGACAGATGATTTTGCCAATAAGCACCACAACCAACTTTTCTAAACTTAACTACAATCATCTTTAGAGAGAAAAATATCAAAGTCTGAAAAACATACTATGTAGTTTGAAAATTATTTTGCATTCCTATTTAAGTATTCTTAAAGCAACCATTAAATTTCAATGTATTAATAAAAGAACTTTTAGCTTTGGACTATTAAAAAACCACTAGATATTGTTCAAAGCCATCTAACCCCCCAAAAAATAACTTATGGTTATTTTTTAACTGTAAGTAATGTTTTGACCTTGGACACAGACATTAATTCTTTTTCAGTGCCCAAGTCAAACATTTTTGACTACTTCAATGGATTGAAGTTTGCTTAGAAACAGACAAGGAGATGCCAGCCACAGATGGATTTCCATTTGGAGGCATTTTAGATGCAAAAGCAGAAAATAGCCATCTCCCCTCTTTTCTAGTGGAAAGGACCATGGTGGCTCCAAATCAATAGACATTAAGAAGAGCTCTTAAGTCACAAGATGAGGGAGAACGTAGAAGACTCAGATGAAAGATGCTCTGGATGAGAAAGTATCCAGTTTAGGGAGGCAGACAGGCAAGAATTTGTAGGGGGAACTTCATCTAGGATGTGCAGGTCCTGTCTGATGACAGGTAAGATAGAGTGCTTCTGATGTCCCTAGCCTAGCCTTATCTAAAATCATATATGGAACTAACTCCGCTGGTGGGATTTCTTTCTTTAATCTGTGCTGTTTTTAACATTCATTTGCAAATACTCTCAGTTCTCAGGCTTCCAAAGATCCATATTTCTATTTGCCTGCTCAGGCTATGGTGACAACACAGATGATCCACCTTCTGTGTGAGCCTCTCTTCCTCTGACACCACTTACTACCAGGGCATCTACTGATGAGATGCAGTGTGAGAAGCCCAGGCCTTTCAACTGCACAGGCTTCACCTAATTCATGCTTCTTCCACCATCTCAAAAGATGGGCATAAGGCTTTAACCACTTTTCTGATCTTTATTTTAAAGTCTACTTGGAAAGATCAGCTCCTCTTCAGACTCCCTTTACTCAGTCAAACAAGTCAGAAGAGACATTACAACAAACTCCATGGTTTCTGCTGGTTTATCTTAGTTAGGTTGATAGTTAACCACCTTGTTGGCTGTGGGTTGGTTGCTTCATTAATTGGCATTAATAGTTTATTTGTCTATATATAATCTGAAGGGTGTTTCCTCAAGAGAAGAAGCTCAGAGAGGCTATCAAATCCCTCTCACTACTAACATATATTCCACAGAGTGCATAAATAATGAGAAGTGCAGATCAGCTGAGGGAAGAGTCTTCTGTCTTTGGAAACAAACAACTTCAGGTTCACTTGGTAGAATACACTCTAGTAGTTCTTAACATATTATTGACCAGGGGATTTTTGCCGAAACGAATGCCTGTGGCTGGTGATTTATTATGTAAGTGAATATTGAAACACTTTAGCCAGTAACATCTGAGTAACAAAAGATGTATTAATATGTCTCTGGTCAATAAGTTGTTAAAATATGGGGATCATGGACAGCCCTCAAGATACCAAGAAAAATCATAATAAGCCTTCTTTCTACAAAAATGCACAATATTGGGCATTCAAGAATTCTCTAAATCCACTCATGGGCTTAAAGATTCATAGACCTCAAGCAAAAGCCCAGTGAGGAATGCAAATAAATATTCTTCTGTTTTGAATTCAAGGTTTTGATAGGAACATTAGTTATACAACTCAGTTAATAGATAGTCCATAAGAGAGATCTTTGAGTAATTACTAAGTAAAAGATTGGAAATTCAATGCAACTTGATGTCAGAACGCTGATATGCTGAAGTGATTACTATTCCCAGTTTATACGTGAGAACACTGAGGCGTAGAAAGGGTAAGAGTCCCAAGTTTATAGTGAGGACAGAGGAGCCTGGCGTGCTAGAGCCCCTGGGGTTGCAGAGTCAGACAGACTAAGTGACTGAAAAACAACAATAATAAAGCTAGAATTTTAACATAACAAGAATCTAGAGGATGGTCCCACTTACATGACTTTCACCTGAAAATACACCAATATATACTTAACACTGTCCATAATCAGGAAACTTTTTTTGTTTTATAAGATCACTTAACCTATACATGGCATCTTATATCTAGCTTGAAGGTCATGTGACATCATAGCAAAGTAATAAGGTCTATAGAGTGAGAAAAGGAAGACTATTTTATCTTCAGTCAACACAAGAGGAACATGGACTTCTTTTTTTTAAACTACAGCTTAAATATATTTGTTGTTGTGTTAGTTGCTCAGTTGTGTCCAGTTCTGTGACTCCATGGACTATAGCCCACCAGACCACTCTGTCCATAGAATTTTCTAGGCAAGAATACTGGAGTAGGTAGCCATTCCCTTCTCCAGGAGACCTTCCCAACCCAGTAACTGAACCTGAGCCTCCTGCTTTGCAGGCAGATTCACTACCATCTGAGCCACCATTCAGTTCAGTCAGGTAGGCTCAAGTCGCTCAGTCATGTCCAGCTGTTTGCAATCCCATGGACTGAGCACATCAGACTTCACTGTCCGTCACCAACTCCCAGAGCTTATTCAAACTAATGTCCATTGAGTCAGTGATACCATCCAATCACCTCATCCTCTGTCATCCCCTTGTACTCCTGCCTTCAATCTTTCCCAGCATCAGGGTCTTTTCAAATGAGTCAGTTCTTTGCATCAGGTGACCAAAGTATTAGAGTTCCAGCTTCAGCATCAGTCCTTCCAATGAATATTCAGGACTGATTTCCCTTAGGATTGACTGGTTTGATTTCCTTGCTGTTCAAGGGACTTTCAAGAGTCTTCTCCAACACCACAGTTCAAAAGCAGTGCTTCACTGCTCAACATTCACTATGGTCCAACTCTCACATCCCTACCTGACTACTGGAAAAACCGGAGCTTTGACTAGATGGACCTTTGTGAGTAAACTAATGTCTCTGAATTTTAAGATGCTGCCTAGCTTTGTCATAGCTTTTCTTCCAAGAAGCATATGTCTTTTAATTTCATGGCTGCAGTCACCATCTGCAGTGATTTTGAAGCCCAGGAAAATAAAGTCTTTCACCGTTTCCATTGTTTTCCCATCTATTTGCCAAGAAGTGATGGGACCAGATGCCATAATCTTAGGGTTTTTTTAATGTTGAGTTTTAATTAATTTTAATTGGAGGCTAATTACTTTACACTATTATGGTGGTTTTTGCCATACATCAACATGAATCAGCCATGGGTGTACATGTGTCCCCCCATCATGAACCCCCTCCTACCTCCCTCCCCACCCCATCCCTCTGGGTTGGCCCAGAGAACCAGCTTTGAGTGCCCTTCTTCATGCACCAAACTTGCACTGGTCATCTCTTTTACATAGGGCAGTATGCATGTTTCAATGCTATTCTCTCAAATCATCCCACCCTCACCTTCTCCCACAGAGTCCAAAAGTCTGTTCTTTACATCTGTGTCTCTTTTTGCTGTCTGCATACAGGGTCATCATTACCATCTTTCTAAATTCTATATATATGCATTAATATACTGTATTGGTGTTTCTCTTTCTGACATTTCACTCTGTATAATAGGCCCAGTTTCATCCACCTCATTAGAACTGACTCAAAAGCATTCTTTTTTATAGCTGAGTAATATTCCGTTGTGTATATATACCACAACTTTTTTATCCATTCATCTGCCAATGGACATCTAGGTTGCTTCCATGTCCTAGCTATTATAAACAGTGCTGAAATGAACATTGGGGTACATGTGTCTCTTTCAATTCTGGTTTCCTCAGTGTGTATGCCCAGCAGTGGGATTGCTAGGTTGTACAGCAGTTCAATATCCAATTTTTTAAGGAATCTCCACACTGTTCTCCATCGTGGTTGTACTAGTTTGCATTCCCACCATGAGTGTTGAGTTTTAAGCCAGCTTCTTCATCCTCCTCTTTCACTTTCAACAAGAGGCTCTTTAGTTCCTCTTTGCTTTCTGCCATAAGCATGGTGTCACCTGCATATATGAGGTTATTTATATTTCTCGCTGCAATCTTGATTCCAGTTTTTGCTTCATCCAGTCTGGCACTTAGCATGATGTACTCTGCATATAAGTTAAATAACCAAGGTGACAATATTGGTGAAAAAATTCATTCAAGTTTTTCTATTAGGAAAAGCCCAAACAAACTTTCTGGCCAACCCAATATAATGAAAGAAGCACTTGGGTATCTTGATCCCTGAGTTCTTATCAAAATTCTATTAACCTGTAGACAAATAACTTGTTTGAGCCTCAGTTTCCTGGTCTATTTATTGAAGGTGTGCAGGTGTTTTCTAAAGTTCTATGGGCCTGTGATTTGAGTCTGTTAGAGGGAACTTTGGAAGGCAACTCAGACTCCATAGTTCTACTAAAAATATCCTCCAGGGAGTTGTCTCTGATCAGACAAGTCTGGGTAAGTTCCCTTCCCTATGTGTCCCTGATGCTCTTAATTCTAACACACTACTTATATACTATTTTGAAATCATCTACTTACCTACCTTATTAAACAATAAATTCACTGAAGACAGGGGCCTGAGTCTTTTTACCATCCATAGAAGAAGCAGAACAACATGTAGTGTAAGATCACAGACTCTGAAGTCAGAATTGTTTGCATCTTCGTTTTGTGTGCTTGGAAGAATTACCCAAATACTCTGTAACTTGTATTCTTTGCATGTGAAATGGATACAAGAATGGGACATAACACATGGAATTATCATGAGGTCTATATATATAAGACTTATAAAGCATTTAGAAGGCTACCTGAAATGCAGTGAACGTTCAATAAAGTCATATATCACTATCACTAAAGTCTAACAAATTCTGGCATGAGGTAGATGCCCAGATATTTGCTAAACAGGTGAAATGTACTGATGAATGAATTCCTCAGCATTCAAGATCTGAACCCTGAAGGGTCCAAATTAATGACAAGCTGTGACTTAAGCAGTTTGTCTAATCCAAACTGAGGGGCTTTTGAAAAAGAATAGATACATATATAACTAAATTACTTTGATGTACACCTGAACCTAACACCACACTGTTAATCAACTATACTCCAATATAAAATAACAGTTTTTAAATGAGGTGTTTTGTTATCTAGATTTAACACTTCACATATTATATTAAGTTGTATTTTGGATAAAAATAAGCAGATAGGAAGCTAATGCTCTTGTGTCTGGTTTCAAACACTGGTGAAACTCCAAACTTCACAGATCAGAAGTTGTAACAAAGAGGAACTTCCCTGGAGGTCCAGTGGTTAAGACTCCAAACTTCCACTGCAGGGGGCATGGGTTCAATCGCTGGTCAGGGAACTAAGATCCCTGCATGCCACATGGCATGGCCGATTTAAAAAAAAATCAAAACAGATTGTAACAAAGAGAAGCATTTCCATTGCCAACCATCTACTTTGAAATATATTACATGAGCAAAGAGTATAAAAAGACATGGTTACATGAGAGACTAGGAAGTTCTATGAAAAAGATCAACATGCTGTGTGATTTTCACACCAAAGAAGCATGGGCTCAACTCTTCTCTATAATTAGATACTGAGCCTTCATTTATGTAAGTTCCTATCTTGGTACTTACCCCCATCACCCTTCACTGAAAACTCCTCCATTCTGTTTCCACTTCTGTTTCTGGATACATGATAATATTGTTGTGGCTTTCCCAGCATAATGGTGCTAGTTGATTTGCAGAAAACTCATTTAGAAAGCATTTGACTTGCAGATTATGTTTCGGTGAACTGCATCCTCAGATAAACAAACATATACTCAAAATAATGCTTGAAAATATGAGTTACAGCATCATTAAGATGAATAGCTCCACATTTCAGCTTGTCCATGCTCAGAAAAATATAACCTTAACATGAAGTTCTTACTAATCCTTCAAGAACAAAGATAGCCCTTTAGGAAGGAGCATTTTTCAAAGGCATTACAGATATCTGAACTGTTGTCCTTATAAGAAATAAATGTTAACTCATCAGCTATTATGATTCATAAAGAAAATTCTGTTCTATGTACATTTAAACTATCATTTTCAATAGCTGTCTGAGTAGGAAGAAGAGACCAAAAGGCATACAAGCATCCCACATAAGCATAGATTCTTGACTATACATGCTCCCTAGAATTTCAGCCTGGAATTAGAAGACATAAAGGATGATACAAAGATAAAGGAGAGATAAGAGGAAAAGGATGTGGGGTGAAACAATTTGAATATATTGCCCTCTCTGAGACTCAATTTAAAATTGAATTAAGGGAGTGTCAAATTACCATCTATTATAATAATCCTATAATCTCACCACTCTCTAATGACCACAGCCTGGTTGTAAAATGATTTACTTTCTGTCACTCAGTAATTAGCAAACTACACTCACAAAGCATACTACATACATTTTAGCTTTGAAATATTTTGCCCCAACAGGGTTTCTTAAAATAATAATGATGTTATAGCAACTTAATTTGTCAGTAAGTTGACATTAAATTGTTTTCTCAGTTGTATGAAGTGACAAGAATCAGTTCCACATGTTTATCACATAGACTATGATTTATGACTCCTGAAATAAATGTTTTCATCCACTGGAATACATTTGTTTATTTTAATTCTGAGGCTATTTGGGGGTAAGGAGAGGGAACACATTACTCTCCTAAAAGCTTCTTTTAATGACTATATCAGAAGAAGAAATTAAGAAGAATACACAGAAGAATTATACAAAAAAAGTCTTAATGACCCGGATAACCACAATGGTGTGGTCACTCACCCACAGCCAGATAATCCTGGAGTGTGAAGTGAAGTGGGTCTTAGGAAGCATTACTAAGAACAGAGCTAGTAGGGGTGGCGGAATTCCAGCAGAGCTATTTCAAATCCTAAAAGATGGTGCTATTAAAGTGCTGCACTCAACATGCCAGCAAATTTTAAAAACCCAGCAATGGCCATAGGACTGGAAAAGGTCAGTTTTGATTCCAGTCCCAGAGAAGGGCAATGTCAAAGAATGTTTAAACTACTACACAGATGAATGCATTTCACATGCTAGCAAGATTATGCTGAAAATCCTTCAAGCTAGGCCTCAGTATGGGAACTGGGAACTTCCAGATGCACAAGCTGGATTCAGAAAAACAGAGGAATCAGAGATCAAACTGCCAACATCCTTTGGATCATAATAAAAGCAAGAGAATTCCAGAAAAACATCTACTTCTGTTTCATTGACTATGCTGAAGCCTTTGTCTGTGTGAATCACAACTGTGGAAAATTCTTAAAGAGATGGGAATGCCAGAGCACTTTACCTGCCTCCTGAGAAACCTATATGCAGGTCAAGAAGCAACAGTTAGAACCAACATGGAACAATGGACTGGTTCCAAATTGGGAAAGGAGTCTGTCAAGGCTGTATATTGTCACCCCGCTTATTTAACTTATATGCAGAGTACATCACGAGAAATGTCAGACTGGATGAAGCCCAACCTGGAATCAAGATTGCTGGGAGAAATATCAATAACTTCAGATATGCAGATGACATAACCTTCATGGCGGAAAGAGAAGAGGAACTAACGAGCCTCTTGATGAAAGTGAAAGAGGAGAGTGAAAAAGCTGGCTTAAAACTCAACATTCAAAAAACTAAGATCATGGCATCTGGTCCCATCACTTCATGGCAAATAGATGGAGGAAAAGTGGAAATCATGACATTTTATTTTCTTGGGCTCCAAAATCACTGCAAACTGTGTCTGCAGCCATGAAATTAAAAGACACTTGCTCCTTGGAAGAAAAAGCTATGGCAAACCTAGTCAGCATATTAAAAAGTGACATCAGCATATTAAAGTCAGCATATTAAAAAGTGACATCACCTTGCCAACAAAGATCTGGATAGTCGAAGCTATGGTTTTTCCAGTAGTCATGTACAGATGTGAGAGACCATACAGGAGGCTGAGTGCCAAAGAATTGATGCTTTCGAACTGTGGTGCTAGATGATACTCTTGAGAGTCCCTTGGACTGCAAGGAGATCAAATCAGTAAATCTGAAAGGAAATCAATCCTGAATATTCCTTGGAAGTACTGATGCTGAAGCTAAAGCTCCAATACTTTGGCCACCTGATGGGAAGAACTGACTCCTTGGAATACACCCTGATGCTAGGAAAGATTGAAGGCAGGAAGAAAAGGGGGTCAAAAGAATAAGATGGTTGGATGGCATCACCAAATCAGTGGACATGAGTTTGAGAAAACTCAAGAGACAGTGAAGGACAGAAAAGCTTGGTGTGCTACAGTCCACGGGGTCGCAAAGAGTCAGACACGATTTAGCACCTGAACAACAAGAACAGTCAAAGTAGGAGTGAAATCTTCAAATATACTCTTGCATGCTTCTTCAAAACGTGTTATTTCCAGTTGTAGAAAACAGCACTGAACATATAACCCTACATGTAGACTCAGCTGACAAAACTAATTAAGCTGTTTTTAAATTAAAAAAAAAAAAAAAACTGTTTTAATGATTGCTTCTGTCTGTACACTGTCACCAAGACAATACTAATGCTGGCAGACAAAGTACTTTTTGTTTCTGTATGAACATAGCTTTGTTGTTGCAGCTAAGTTGTGTCTGACTCTTTTGCAACCCCATGAACTATAACCTGCCAGGCTCCTCTGCCCATGGCATTTCCCAGGTAAGACACTGCAGTGGGTTGCCATTTCCCACTCCAGAGAATGGGATTCCCTGGTGGCTCAGACAGTAAAGAATCTGCAATATGGGAGGCCTGGGTTCGATCCCTGGGTCAGCAAAATCCTCTGGAGAAGGAAATACTCCAGTATTCTTGCCTGCAGAACCCTGTGGACATAAGAACCTGGTAGGCTTCAGTCCATGGAGTCACAAAGAGTTTTACACAACTGAGTGACTAACACTTTCATTTTTCTTTTTTCCAGGGGATCTTCCAGACCCAGGGATCGAACCCATGTCTCCTGCATTGGCAGGCCGGTTCTTTACTACTGAGCCTGGGATGTCCTGGCCATAGTTTAGATAGCCTTAATAGAAAAGGAAATTAGATCAGAATCCAATCCGACTCAGTGAGAAAATGCTGAACTCTACCCAAATTTCCCCCATGCAGTGGGATGTGGTCTGTTTTCATAGGTTGAAAAATTCCTAAACTTCCAATCAATCATTCACCATAAGACTTATATTCATCTCAGAATCATGGCCCCCAGCAACTGTGGCAATGTACGACTAGTCTACTAAGAAGTGAAGCAAGAGGCCTGATGAAATCAGACGGCTAAACTAAAGAAGAATATTCCCAGGCTCTCTTAAGTAATCTCCCGCTTTCACTGGATTTTCAGAAGTTTCCCTGGGGGCTAAGATGGAGGACCATATGACATTTTCTGCAGAGAGATGTCTGATTCATTTGGCTACTACTCCATGTAGCAACTGAAAATAGATAATAGAGAGCAGATGAGTTTGCACCACTGAAAAATAAAACCTTACAATAACCTGCAGAAAATGGCAGGGTCAAACAGATTTTTGCTTGGGAAGCAAATAGGATAGAGAATAATGTTCTTTTTATTTTATTTTTAGAATTCTTAATTGGCAGATAATTGCTTTACAATATTGCATTAATTTCTCCCCAACACACATCAGCCATAGGTATACATATCTCCCCTCCCTCCCATCTTTTTTTTTAATTAATTTATTTCAATTGGAGGTTAATTACTTTACAATATTGTAATGGTTTTTGCCATACAATGACATGAATCAGCCATGAGTGTACATGTGTCCCCCATCCTGAACCCCGCTCCCACCTCCCTCCCCATCCCATCCCTCTGAGTTGTCCCAGGGCACCGGCTTTGAGTGCCCTGTTTCATGCATTGAACTTGGACTGGTCATCTATTTCACATACGGTAATATACATGTTCCATGCTATTCTCTCACATCATCCCACCCTTGCCTTCTCCCACAGTTCAAAAGTCTGTTCTTTATATCTGTGTCTCTTTTGTTGTCTCACATATAGGGTCATTGTTACCATCTTTCTAAATTCTATATATATGCATTAATATACTGTATTGGTGTTTTTCTTTCTGACTTTGTGTAATAGGCTCCAGTTTCATCCACCTCATTAGTACTGACTCAAATGTGTTCAAGAATATTGTTTTTGAGAACTGTCTATACACGCAGCACTTAAAGATGTTTCCTTTCCTACGGCATAAAGCTAGCATTGATTAACATAAGAAAATCAAAAGACTGAAATAAAAAAGATATTTCTAATCATTGGATTTGTTTCTAAATGCACAGCTAAAACATATTTGAATCTAAGTTTCAGCTATTCTAACATTAGATCAAAAGGAAGCCGCTCTCACCTCACATGTTATGAACAAATAGTAGATTGTCAATAAATATTTGTCAAATGAATGATGAAAAACCAAATCTATTTATCCAAGTTATACCTAGATAATGCCTGTTACATATCCAAGTTGTATCTAGATAATGCCTGTAGTCTAAGGTTGCAGTCAAACCTTATACTTGATGGAAAAATATAAGGGGCAGGGCAGACAGCTAGATCTTTGAAGCCTCTTACAATCATTTAGTTATCTATGGCATGTATGGATGTGAGAGTTGGACTGTGAAGAAGGCTGAGTGCCGAAGAATTGATGCTTTTGAACTGTGGTGCTGGAGAAGACTCTTGAGAGTCCCTTGGACTGCAAGGAGATCCAACCAGTCCATTCTGAAGGAGATCAGCCCTGGGATTTCTTTGGAAGGAATGATGCTAAAGCTGAAACTCCAGTACTTTGGCCACCCCGTGCAAAGAGCTGACTCATTGGAAAAGACTCTGATGCTGGGAGGGATTGGGGGCAAGAAGAGAAGGGGACGACAGAGGATGAGATGGCTGGATGGCATCACTGACTCGATGGACGTGAGTCTCAGTGAACTCCGGGAGTTGATGATGGACAGGGAGGCCTGGCGTGCTGCGATTCATGGGGTCACAAAGAGTCGGACACACCTGAGCGGCTGATCTGATCTGATCTGATGGCATTTAAAAAAATATTTGGGGCACACCCTGAAGCATGTAGAATCTTAGTTGCCTGATCAGGGATTGAACCCCCACCCCCTCCACTGGAAAGCAAACCCTTAACCACTGGACTGCCAGGGATGTCCCATCATCTATGGCATTTTACAAGTGATAACACAAAGATACATTCAGGACCATCTAGGCTGAGAAGTAGGCAACACATCCTGGGGCCTGCCAGGTGGCACAGTGGTAAACAATCTGCCTACCAATGCAGGAGTCTCAGGAGACCTCAGTTCAATCCCTGGGTCCAGAAGATTCCTGGAGGAAGAAATGGCAACCCACTCCAGTATTCTTGCCTGGAGAATCCCACGAACAGTGGAGCCTGGAGTGCTACAATTGATGGGGGTTGCAAAGAGTTGGACACAACTGAGCACAAACACACATCACATCCCATTTGAAGATGAAGAAAAAGTAATAATAGTTTCTAGGAATTAATGAGTACCTATCAAGAATTGTAGGTTAGCCTGAGAACCTGATCATTGTTTTTATTAATAATGGTTTACATTTGAGTTCATACATTGAAACAGATGCAGTGCCAAGCATTGTTAATATAATTTGATTCTCATAAATATTCTGTAAGGTAGATATTCTTGTTCCCAGTTTATATATAAGGAAGTTGAGTCTAAAATAAGTAATTTCTTTAAAATTACACAACCTTTGGGTGACTCAGCTGTAAGTCAAGTCTGGTAGACCAAAAAAAAAAAAAAAGAAGAAGAAGAAGCCAATTCAAGTATTTTCCCACATTAGAGTAACATGAGATAGACTTCAAAAGAGAAATGTATTCTAGACACTCAGATGGGAAGGAAGGAAAAACATTCCAGGCAGAGGGAATGGTTGTTACCTGTGTGCATGACTGTATGAGTCTAACCCCCAAAAATGGTATATGGACTGACAGTAATTAGCACTGAAAATCATATCCATGTTTGTGATTATTAGCCTCTGTTCAAAAAGTAAAACTACACACATGAACTTCAGATAGATTTATATAGACATCATAGTGTTTAACTGTAATTGGCTTTAGATAACCAATTTTTGCTCTAGGTTCTCCAAGGCCAAGACTGAGAAGCAATAATTTCGACTTAAGATGGCTCAAACACTCTGATAAAGATTAAGAAAATAATAGGTAACACATCTGATTAGGAAGCACAAAAGGGGCTCCACTTGCCCAAAGAGACTCAAAAGGAAAAAATGTGTTCCTGTGAGACATAGTGTAAAATTGACAGGATTTTACTCAAGATTATAAAGGAGCTCAGAACCACAGTTTATTAGCACAGAGACACTCTGGTGAATCATCCATCCCTCTCTTAGGAAAAATAATTCAAACCAGGTTTGCTACACCAGAAGGAAATTCACAAATAACAGAGGAATCCAGGAAGGCCACTTATGGCTAAGTCAAAACTCATGGATCAAATACAGGATAACCATGAGACATCCACAAAATTTCAGGACCTCAAAAGATTGAAGATTTTACATGGAAATGGAGTGTCCTGGAATTAACTACTCATATCTTTAGAATTTCTGCATTATATCATATCCTTTGAGCTTCATGAGAGTCATTTTCTTTGGTAATCTGATCAAACCTTTTGACCAAAAATCAGATTATTCTTTTAAAAAAAAGACACCATGTCTTTCTGAAAATTCTTGCCCAACACCTCAGAAACTAACACTAATTAAGGTACAGTTACCTTCCAGTCATCTATGCAAATTGTAGAATTCCGTCTGGGTCCCCTAGAAGGAGGTTGTGGCTGTTTAGTCACTAAGTTATGTCCAACTCTTTTGTGACCCCAAGGACTGTATCCCACCAGACTCCTCTGTCCATGGGATTTTCTAAGCAAGAATACTGGAGTGGGTTGCCATTTCCTTCTCCAGGGTATCTTCCAAGCCCAGGGATCAAACCTGAGTCTCCTGCTTGGCAGGCAGATTCTTTACTGCTGGGCCACTGGAGCAGACCATAAATATATTAAACTTCTTAATTCACATTCAGGATTAAAATACCTAAATCATGACACCAAGATACTGTGAAGTTGGTGTCCACACATGAATTTGATCAGTACATAAAACACTAACAATTTTTTTAAGATAATACTATTTAACACTATTACTATCCTCTAGACTTTTTCCAAAAACCATTATTCTCACCTTGGGGTATAAATGTATTGATTAAAATGAAATAACCACCTATAGAAAGGACAAAAGCTACTGACAGCCAGTGTTTAAGGAGCTTCATTGCAAAAAAAGAAAGACATTTGGTTCTGAAGTCTACAGATCCAAGGAGAGCCTAGGGTGAGAATATATTACCCCCTAAATTTTGTAAGTCAAACATCAGTCCATAAAGGAAAACTGCAGAAAATCTGTAAAAGAGAATAAAGAATGAAAAAACATCTCCTGTATCACAGGCAGCTTCTTTGCCACTGAGCCACCTGGGAAGCCTTGGTATTATCCCTACACAAACCCTAAAATTCAATATTCAGCAACCCCTTGGCTAAGACATCAAAGGCTATTAAAACACAAATATTTCAATGACCTCATCCACAGCAAGCCCTTATCATGTAACACACTGCACTGGGTATGAGATCCTGTAGCAGTCATGGGAATGGGCTGCCTAGATATCCTTCCAGAAGAGAGTCTGACATGACTCACTGGAGTGAGTGGGCAGTGATCCGCTATGACATTCACACTGAGGGCATTATCCCTCTGAGCTGCCCCAGCTAATGAGCACAGCAGGGCCACTACAGCCAGGCCATTCCTGCCCAACATGGGGCTCCTCCAACAGGTGATCTTTGCTCCCCAACATACTAGCTAAGACTTTCTCAGAGCTGCCCCATAGTCTGAGACTCCTGCTCAGTCTCCTTTCCTTCTCTCTCCCTTTTTAGACCTGCCTCATGGTCTGACCCTCTCTCCAACTACTTCTGCTACTAATCCCCATTATCCTTCACAGGTGTTTCTAGTTCTCTCAATGTCTGCTTCCTAGAGCAGAGGTCCCCAACCTCTGGGATCTAAAGCCTGATCTGAGGTAGAGCTGATGTAATAATAATAGAAATAAAGTGCACAATAAATGCAATGTCCTTGAGTCATCCCCAAATCATCCCCCCCACCCAGGTCCATGGAAAAAATTGTCTTCCACAAAACCAGTCCCTGGGGCCAAAAAAGCTGGGGACCACTGTTCCTAGAGCATCTGAACTGACCCAGATCACAAGAAATGTTAAGATCTCTTATGCCTTAAGACCCTTACTTAACCTCTATAGAAAGAACTCTTTAAGAATTTGCAGAACCTTTATATCACCTAGCTTATTCTTCTCAGCATTTCAGCATCTTTTCTGCAGCATTGACAAAATTTGTGGAGATACTGCCAGAACACTTCTGAAGACAGGAAGTTCCATACTCAGGGGAACAGTTCATGCTACAGGCAACTTAGCTTCTCCCCAGAAACTACCTGCCCACTACTCCTCTCCACTGCTTCTAGTTTTGTACCTTAGGGCCACTCAGAATGAGTTTACATGACCTTCACATAGTGACCCTTCTAACACTGAAGGACACATACTTGCTTAACGAGCAGAACAAACACCCCTGGTCCTTCCCACTGTTAGATATTAGATATGGGTTCCAGAGTCATTATCACTATGCTTGCTCCTCTTTTCTGCTCTAATTTCTCAAAAGCCTCTCTGAAAATGTATCCCCCGAAGCTGCAAAGGATCATTGTTTGTCTAGTCTGCAAATCCACAGTTAAACTGTAAGCACCACAAGGGCAGGTATCAAATCCCTATTCTTTATCACATAGTTTACCCATGACAGAAACCCGATGTACATTTATCAGATGAAGAAAGGAAGAAATAAATGTTTCTAATTCTCAGGTCCTGAATTCTCATGAGACCAGCACTCCATCCACCACTGAGGAATCTAGACTCCAGATCCCTCTAGGATTTGAAAAAGGTATTGAGCAGATCCTCCTGGTCAAGTCAAGATGAACCCTCCAGATTCCTGATGAAGACAGATTGGCTTCAGACACATGGAGGGTCCACCTCCCAGAAGGCTGCGGAGTACAGTAATCTGAACTCTTATCCTCTTAGTCAAAGAAAGAATGAAAACAAGCTACCAGGGCCTACTGAGGGCAAGTGACCCTGATCATTAGTAAATGTGGCTCAATAAATATCCTGATCAAATTGTCAACATCCATTGGATCACTGGAAAAGCAAGAGAGCTCCACAAAAACATCTATTTCTGCTTTACTGACTTCGCCAAGTCTTTGACTGTGTAGATCACCACAAACTGTGGAAAATTCTTAGAGAAGGGAATATCAGACCACCTTACCTGCCTCCTGACAAATCTGTATGCAGGTCAAGAAGAAACAGCTAGAACTGGACATGGAACAACAGTCTGGTTCTAAATTGGGAAAGGAGTACATCAAGGCTTTATATTGTCATCCTGCTTATTTAACTTATATGCAGAATACCTCATGAGAAATGCCAGGCTGGATAAAGCACAAGCTGGAATCAAGATTGCCAGAAGAAATATAAATAACTTCAGATATGCAGATGACACCACACTTATGGAAGAAAGCTAAGAAGAACTAAAGAACCTCTTAATGAAAGTGAAAGAGGAGAGTGAAAAAGTTGGCTTAAAGGTCAACATTCAGAAAACGAAGATCATGGCATCCAGTCCCATCACTTCATGGCAAATAGATGGGGAAACAATGGAAACAGTGAGAGACTTTATTTTGGGGGGCTCAAAAATCACTGCAGATGGTGACTGCAGCCATGAAATTAAAAGACTATTTCTCCTGGAAGAAAATCTATGACCAACCTAGACAGCATATTAAAAAGCAGAGACATTACTTTGCCAACAAAGGTCCTTCTAGTCAAAGCTATGGTTTTTCCAGTAGTCATGTATGGATGTGAGAGTTGAACTATAAAGAAGCAGAGTGTTGAAGAATTGATGCTTTTGAACTGTGGTGTTGGAGAAGACTGTTGAGAGTCCCTTGAACTGAAAGGAGATCCAACCAGTCAATCCTAAAGGAAATCAGTCCTGAATATTCAATGGAAGGACTGATGCTGAAGCTGAAACTCCCAATACTCTGGCCACCTGATGCGAAGAACTGACTCATTGGAAAAAACCCTGATGCTGGGAAAGATTGAGGGCAGGAGGAGAAGGGGACAACAGAGGATAAGATGGTTGGATGGCATCACCAACTCAATGGATGTGAGTTTGAGTAAGCTCTGGGAGTTGGTGATGGACAGGGAAGCCTGGTGTGCTGCAGTCCATGGGGTCACAGAGTCGGACACAATTGAGTGACTGAACTGAACTGAAATATCCTGAAGTCCACCCAGTTTTGAGAATCCTCATTCTTCTGAATGTAGATTAACTAGACTATGTAATTGTGGAGAACAGAATTTTGATCTTTAACTTCGCTGGATGTTAGTTTTAGGGAGATTTCATTTTTATTTCTAATATAATAATCAGAACATCATTCATCTTGCTCACTGGGACATTATCATACTGTGAAAACTGAATTATTCTGGGTTATTTTTATACTGTCTTTTTGTACTTGTTAAAAAAAAACACAGTATTATATCTTCAAATTATGTCAGGACATAATTTAAAATGGGAATAGGGGATTTGCTCTTTCTATAAGGTACAGTGTACACTTGAAGTGTATTTAATATTCTTTACAATACATTTTAGAACCTTCTGGGACAAAAGCTAAAATTCCTAATGGCCATGGAAAACCAGGGGAAAATAGGGAGCACACAGCCCCAATAAAGATGAAACTGCCACTGCAGAGATTCAGTGCAAGCCCTTCCTCTGGAAGAAGGATAATCATAAATTTAGCCACTTAGCCCAAGTAGTTAAAAGTATAAACTGTTGGAAAGTGTTGAAAAGAGGCAGCCCTTATTCCTTGTCTACACGTGTATCTACACCTGTGCCACTCCACGGGGCTAATATCCCTCAATTCAGTAGGGAGAAAACTAGGAGGTGCCACATCATCATCCAGTCTAAGACCTGCCCTTCAACACGCTTCACTGCAAGTCGTAGGTTTACAGAGTGTTGAGAACTGCCTGGCCATCGATAAAAAGAATACTTTGGCCACCATTTTCTATCAGTCCCTTATGAGTATATTTTATTAGTTAGAACCTGGAGGGTGAGAACTTCAGAGAAGCCTGAATTAACTCTATCAGTGACAATATTCATTCTACATTATGGAAAGAGGAAATTCAGAACACTATTTCCCAGCATGTGACCCATAGAATACTAGCTACCTCAAATATGAATCCCCTTCATGAATCACAGCCTTGCTAGCAAGAAGGGGTTTGCATAACTCAATGAAGCTATGAGCCATGCTGTGCCAGGCCACCCAAGAAGGACGGGTCACAGTGAAGAGTTCTGACAAAACATGGTCCACTGGAAGAGATGGCAACCCAATCCAGTATTCTTACCTAGAGACCTCCATGGACAGTACAAAAAGAAAAAGACACAATGCCAGAAGATGAGGCCCCTCAGGTCAGAAGGTGTCCAATATGCTACTAAAGAGTGTTGGCCAATTACCAACAGCTCCAGTAAGAATGAAGTGGCTGGGCCAAAGCAGGAATGATGCTCAGTTGTGGATGTGTCTGGTGGTGAAAGTAAAATCTAATGCTGTAAACAACAATGTTATTGCATAGGAGCCTGGAATATTAGACCATTAATCAAGGTAAACTGGACAGGGTCAAGCAGGAGATGGCAAGATTGAACATCAACATCTTAGCAATCAGTGAACTAAAATGGACAGAAATGGACAAAATTAATTCAAACGACCAGTATATCTACTACTGTGAGGAAGAATCCTTTATAAGAAATGGAGTAGCCTTTATAGTCAACAAAAGAGTCCAAAATGCAGTACTTGGGTGCAATCTCAAAAAACAACACAGTAATCTCTGTTCATCTCCAAGGCAAAGCATTCAGCATCACAGTAATCTAAGTCTATGTCCCAACCACTGCTGAAGAAGCTGAAGTTGACACATTCTATGAAGACCTATAAGACCTTCTAGAACATTAAAAAAAAGTCCTTTTCATCATAGGGGATTGGAATGCACAATTAGGAAGTCAACAGATATACAGAATAACAGGCAAATTGGGTCTTGGGATGCAAGATGAAACAGGGCAACAGATGACAATTTTGTCAAGAGAACACGCTGGTCACAGCAAACACCCATTTCCAAAGGCAGAAGAGACGATGCTACCCATGGACATAACTAGATGGTCAAAACAGAAATCAGATTGATTATGTTCATTGATTGTGTCCATCCTAAAGGAAATCAGTCCTGAATATTCATTGGAAGGACTGATGCTGAAGCTGAAATCCAATACTTTGGCCACCTGATGTAAAGAACTGACTCATTGGAAAAGACCCTGATGCTGGAAAAGATTGAAGGTGGGAGGAGAAGGGGGTGACAGAGGATGAGATGGTTGGATGGCATCACCGACGTGATGGACATGAGTTTGAGTAGGCTCCAGGAGTTGGTGATGGACAGGGAAGCCTCAGGTGATGCAGTCCATGGGGTCGCAAAGAGTTGGGCAAAACTGAGCGACTGAACTGAACTGAATGAACTGATGCTTATTGCAGCCAAAGGTGGAGAAGCTCTATACAGTCACTAAAAACCAGACCTGGAGCTGACTGTGGCTCAGATCATGAGCTCTGCAAAATACAGACTTATATTGAAGCAAGTATGGGATACTTTCTGAAGTCTTTATGAAGAAAGTATGCAACATTCAAGCATGACCTAAATTGAATCCCTTATGATTATACAGTGGGAGGTTATGATTAGATTTAAGGGGTTAGATCTGGTAGACAGAATGCCTGAGAACTATGGGTGGAGGTTCATAACATTTTACAGGAGGGAGTGACCAAAACTATCCCAAAGAAAAAGAAATGCAAGAAGGTAAAGTGATTATCTGAGGAGGCTTTACAAATAGCTGAGGAAAGAAGAAAACTGAAAGGCAAGGGAGAAAGGGAGAGATATACCCACTGAACGCAGAGTTCCATGAAGTAGCAAGGAGAGATAAGAAGGCCTTCTGAAATGAATAAATCAAATAAATAGAGTAAAACAATAGAATAGGAAAACAAGAGATCTTTTCAAGAAAATGGGAGCTATCAAGGGAATATTTCATGCAAGGATGGGCATGATAAAAGACAAAAATGGTAAGGACTTAAAAGAAGCAGAAGAGATTAAGAAGAGGTGGCAAGAATACACAGAAGAACTATATAAGAAAGGTCTCAATGACCTCAACAACCATGATGGCGTGGTCACTCACCTAGAGCCTGACACCTAGAAGTGTGAAGTCAAGGGGGCCTTAGGAAGTATCACTATAAAGATAGTGGAGGTGATGGAATTCCAGCTGAACTATTTCAAATCCTAAAAGATGATGCTGTTAAAGTGTTGCACTCAATATGTCAGTGAATTTGAAAAACTCAGCAGTGGCCACAAGACTGGAAAAGGTCAGTTTTCATTCCAATCCCAAAGAAAAGCAATGCCCCAAAATATTCACATTACCATACAATTGTACTCATTTCACATGCTAGCAAGGTAATACTCAAAATCCTTCAAGCTAAGTTTTGACAGTACATAAACCAAGAACTTTCAGATGTACAAGCTGGGATTCAAAGAGGCAGAGGAACCAAAGATTAAATTGCCAAAATTTGTTGGATCACAGAGAAAGCAATGGAATTCCAGAAAAACATCTGCTTCATTGACTATGTTAAAGTGTTTGATTGTGTGGATCACAGCAAACTGTGGAAAATTCTCGAAGAGATGGGAATACCAGACCACCTTAGCTGCCTCCTGAGAAACCTTTATGCAGGCCAAGGTGCAAAAGTTAGAACCAGACATGGAACAATGAACTGGTTCAAAATTAGGAAAGGAGTACAAAAAGGCTGTCTATTGTCACCCTGCTTATTTAACTTATATGCAGAGTACATTATGTGAAATGCTGGGCTGGATGAATCACAAGCTGGAATCAAGATTGCTGGGAGAAATATAAACAATTTCAGATATGTAGATGATACCACTCTCATGTCATAAAGTGAAAAGGAACTAAAGAGAGTCTTGCTAAGGTTGAAAGAGGAGAGCAAAAAAGCTGGCTTGAAACTCAACGTGAAAAAAACTAAGATCATGGCATTTGGTCCCATCACTTCATGGTAAATAGAAGGGGAGAAAGTGGAAACAGTGACAGACTTTGTTTTCTTGGGCTCCAAAATCACTGCATACAGTGAATTGCAGCCAGGAAATTAAAAGACACTTGCTCCTTGAAAGGAAAAATATGGCAAACCTAGCTATGCTATGCTATGCTAAGTCACTTCAGTTGTGTCTGACTCTGTGTGACCCCATAGACGGCAGCCCACTAGGCTCCCCCGTCCCTGGGATTCTCCAATGCAAGAACACTGGAGTGGGTTGCCATTACCTTCTCCAATGTATGAAAGTGAAAGTGAAGTCGCTCAGTTGTGTCCAACTCTTAGCGACCCCATGGACTGCAGCCTAACAGGCTCCTCCGTCCATGGGATTTTCCAAGCAAGAGTACTGGAGTGGGGTGCCATAGCCCTTTCCATGGCAAACCTAGACAGCATATTAAAAAGCAGAGACCTCACTTCCCCAGCAAAGTCCCATATAGCCAAAGCTATGGTTTTTCCAGTAGTCAAGTACAGATGCAAGAGTTGGTCCATAAAGAAGGCTGAGTACCAAAGAATTGATGTTTTTGAATTATACTGCTGGAGTTTAGAGTCCCTTGGACTTCAAGGAGATCAAACTAGTCAATCCTAAAGGAAATCAACCCTAAATGTTTATTGGAAGGACTGTTGCTGAAGCTGAAGCTCCAATAACTTGGCCATTTGATGCAAATATCCAACTCATTGGAAAAGACCCTAGTGCTAATAGAAAGCAAAAGGAGAAGGGGGCAGCAGAGGATGAGATGTTTAGATAGCATCACCAATTCAATGGACATGAATCCAAGAGACAGTGGAAGACAGAGGAGCCTAGTGTGCTACAGTTCATGGGTTTGCAAAGAGTCGGACATGACCTAGTGACTGAACAACAACAACAAGATATCAATGTGTTATGCATTTAAAAATAAATCCACAGTCAAATATGTTTGGTAAATAGAGTTAAAGTTAGGCTCTATGGGTCTTTTCTGTGGCTTGATAATCTAATGTGTACTCTGATTACCTACAGCAGATATAAAGTTTACCATGATACCCATAATTATTTAACCATGGAAATTCTTTGTTTTAAGCAGACAATATTGGAGAAAGGATTCTTCCACAGAACTTGACTTTGGGAAATTCTGATTTAGAATAACTCTACAGACTGAGCAGCATTTCTTCTTTTAGAAACAATCATTCAGATCCTACCATGTGCCTGGCACTTGTTAGGCAATGGAAAAAATAGAAACAAGACAGAGTCTCTACCTTCTAAGGGCTTACAGCCTGGTGGTGTGATCAGACTCACAGAAGCCTGGAAGCAAATTAGGGGTTTGATGCATCAGTCCTGATGAGGAATGATGCATTAGTCCAGATGAGGAATAATATGAGAGGTGGCTATAGGGAAAAGAGGGGAGCAGTGCAGAAGGAATTTAGAGAACCTAAACATGTCTAAAGAATGTGTATTCCATGCAAGATGAATGTATTAGATAAATGACGTATGACAAATTCAAAAAAGAATCTCACCAAAGCATGAATTTCCTTCAAAGGGAATTCTCTAAAGTGACCACAGGCTGAATTGGTAAGATGAGAGGAAGAAATGAAATCATAACTGTGATGTCATGGGACAGTCATAGTTCTGGTGAACCTCAGCTAAGAGTTCATCAAAGTTCACAGATGAGCATACACCTCCCCTGGTTTAAGTACCAAATAGTAAGTTTGAAGACCACCAAGAGGGAACTCTGCTGCCAACTGGGAAGCTAGGCAGCAGGAAGACTGATGGGGAGAGATTATCTTTTCAGTTGAAGATGAAAGCATTTGGAACCAGGAATAAGAATATTTGAGACAGTTTTCTTCTTGTGCTTGTGCCTAGTCACTCAGTCATGTCCGACTCTTTGCGACCCGTCACTGAAGGCATTCAGCTCATGGTAGGGGACAAACCTATTGCAGATAATATGGATGGGATTTTTTTTTTAATTTTATTTTATTTTTAAACTTTACATAATTGTATTAGTTTTGCCAAATATCAAAATGAATCCACCACAGGTATACATGTGTTCCCCTTCCTGAACCCTCCTCCCTCCTCCCTCCCCATACGATACTGGATGCTTGGGGCTAGAGCACTGGGATGACCCAGAGGGATGGTATGGGGATTTTTTTTTTTTAATTAATTTTATTTTATTTTTAAACCTTACATAATTGTATTAGTTTTGCCAAATATCAAAATGAATCCACCACAGGTATACATGTGTTCCCCATCCTGAACCCTCCTCCCTCCTCCCTCCCCATACCATCCGTCTGGGTCGTCCCAGTGCACCAGCCCCAAGCATCCAGCATCGTGCATTGAACCTGGACTGGCATCTCGTTTCATACATGACATTTCACATGTTTCAATGCCATTCTCCCAAATCTTCCCACCCTCTCCCTCTCCCACAGAGTCCATAAGACTGTTCTATACATCTGTGTCTCTTTTGCTGTCTTGTATACAGGGTTATCATTACCATCTTTCTAAATTCCATATATATGCGTTAGTATACTGTATTGGTGTTTTTCCTTCTGGCTTACTTCACTCTGTATAATAGGCTCCAGTTTCATCCACCTCATTAGAACTGATTCAAATGTATTCTTTTTAATGGCTGAGTAATACTCCATTGTGTATATGTACCACTGCTTTCTTATCCATTCATCTGCTGATGGACATCTAGGTTGCTTCCATGTCCTGGCTATTATAAACAGTGCTGCGATGAACATTGGGGTACACGTGTCTCTGTCCCTTCTGGTTTCCTCAGTGTGTATGCCCAGCAGTGGGATTGCTGGATCATAAGGCAGTTCTATTTCCAGTTTTTTAAGGAATCTCCACACTGTTCTCCATAGTGGCTGTACTAGTTTGCATCCCCACCAACAGTGTAAGAGGGTTCCCTTTTCTCCACACCCTCTCCAGCATTTATTATTTGTAGACTTTTGGATCGCAGCCATTCTGACTGGTGTGAAATGGTACCTCATAGTGGTTTTGATTTGCATTTCTCTGATAATGAGTGATGTTGAGCATCTTTTCATGTGTTTGTTAGTAGGGATTTATTTTTTAGATGAGAGCTTTTAAAGTTGTTTCTTCTCTGTGCTGTGTTGTGCTTAGTCGCTTAGTTGTGTCCGACTCTTTGTGACCCCATGGACTACAGCCCGCCACGCTCCTCTGCCCATGGGCATTCTCCAGGGAAGAATACTGGAGTGGGTTGCCATGCCTTCCTCCAGGGGATCTTCCCAACCCAGGTATCGAACCCCTTCTGCACTGTAGGGAAGCCCCAATTTTCTTCTTAAAATAAATTGTATCT
Organism: Bos indicus; assembly: GCF_029378745.1. Lineage (NCBI taxonomy): Eukaryota > Metazoa > Chordata > Mammalia > Artiodactyla > Bovidae > Bos > Bos indicus. The sequence continues at coordinate 17,615,652 of NC_091773.1, read as the reverse complement.
CCAATATGAAAAGTGATTTTTTAAAAAGTCCTCTATGGAAGTAGCAGAAATTGTTAGAAGGCATTCAGGGAGAGGTGGCATTTCATTGAAATCCCTGAAGCTCTGAAAATGTTACTCCCAGGGCACTTGCTCTGCGTGGGTGTGTGCAACAGTAAGTATTAGTTAGACGAGCAGAAACCTGTGGCTGAACTTAGCTGAACCAGAAAACTGGGAAGGACTGAACGCAGAAGAGAAGCTTAACTCTAAAATTAGTGTATCATCAGCTTCAAACGAAAAGTGCCCAGCCCAGAAATAGAAAGACAGACATAAAGAACAGACTCTGGACACAGGGGCTGAGGGAGTGGGGAGGCGGGGGTGGGGTGAACTGAGAGAGTAGCATTGACGTGTATACACTGCTGCATGTAAAACAGACAGCTAGTGGGAAGCTCCTGTGCAGCACAGGTAGCTCAGCTGGGTGCTCTATTACGATCCAGAAGTGTGGGATGGGGGCTTTGGGAGGCTCAAGAGAGAGGGGATATATATACACATATAGCTGACTCATGTTGCACAGCAGAAATGAACCATATTGAAAAGCAATTACACTCCAATTTAAAATAAATAATAATAAAATAGATAACCAACAAGGACCTACTGCACAGCACAGGGAACTCTGCTCAATATTATGTAACTACCTAAGTGGAAAAAGAATAGATACATGTATATGTATACATGAATACACCTGATTTTGGTTGCTGTACACCTGAAAATATACTCCAATAGAAAATAAAAAGCTAAAAAAGAAAGTGCCCAGCCTCCATGAACCTCATCATAGACAAGTGGAGGATGACATCAGACACAGTGATTCAAAGACAGTGAACCACAAAGATGCCAAGGAATGAGGACCCAGACCAGATTTCAGATCAGTGCTCCCAGCTAAGCCAGGCACCCAACGCTAAGTACTCTCACAGGCCCTGGGAAACAGAACAGGCAGCACCATAGCTATCTTTCACTCAAGGGATACAAGAACACACATTGTACAGCCTTTTGAAAGTAGATCTGAGATTTTAGAGCAAATGTACTTTAGACTGATCCAAGCCAGATTTACCCAATTGACTACAACTGCCAAAGGCTATTTTTGCTAGAAGCAAAACGGCTCTGTCCACTCTGAAAGCACTTCAAATTTGTCTGTCTTTCTCTCTCCAGTAAATGTTTTATGTGAAAGGCTCAGGGCTTTTTTTCTTTAGTTTTCAGCAACAAATCCCATGTTTGGCAAATTAACTGTTGCACATTTTCCAGTCTGTTTCCTTACTGGGGTTTTACATAATAAATTTATCTTCCCTCCTCTGAACACCCTTGTTCTCATGGTTCTAATCCATGTTCCATACTCCTTTCCTCAATGACTTTTGCAATAAGTGTGTGTAAACCACAAATTATCCCTCCTTTATATGTGGTCAATCAGATTGCTCTTATCCACTGCTCAAAACCTTCCAGTGGTCTCCCTTCCCATGCTTGGGAGGAAAAATTTCCCCTTTTCAGAGAGGCCTTCCCTGGCTACTCTATTTAAATAACTTTGCATCTTACTCAATATCCTTTCCACTCAATACGGTGTATATTTGTGTCTGTCTCTCTCCACCCAGAGATTATAACTGTTTGGATCACAGAATCTGTCCATAGTAGCTGCTTAATAAAATTTATTGAATTCATAGAATGAAAGATCTCTAATTTTTTGTTCTCTGTACATCACACAGACACACTTCTGCTAACCTTCTAAGTCACATGAAAGGCAATACTTATTCCTTTCATCTACCCCCACATGAGGGCAAGCAATGGAAATTCTGCCCTGGGCATTACTAAAAATCCCAGCCAGAGGTTTCTGCCTTATATTTGTCTCCACAATCAGATTTTCTCTGCTCAAATGTCAGAGAGCCACCTTGCTGGCAGCCTCCTCTCCTAAGGCCGCCTCTTGCCTGCATATGCCTAAGTAATAAACCTTTAGGTACTTGTAGTCACTGTCCCTGGCATAGTGGGTATCAATGTCCAGTATTTGAGCTTGAAACAAAGCAACAAACCAACTTAAATCACACCACCCTGTCACACTTATTGGGCGCTCCCAGTGAAGCCAAAAGATTCCCCCCTACTCATCACCCTGATTCAGAACACTTCTCCTAACCCTTCCTCAGTCTGGACTTGATCTTATCTCTCAGCAGCTAACCCTATTTCTCACCCTACTCTTTTCCTCTTTGCCTCTCCTTCAGAGATGTTAACTTTAGTCATTCCTCACAAGGGAGGAGTCAGTTTTGCTCTGGTTCCACTGCCACTGATCACATGTGATAGACACCATGTGGGGTTCCAGTTTGTCTAGCACCCCTAGGAACACCTCTCTGCCCCAAAGGAAACTCTTCTTAAAGGGTGCAACTAGTAATCTGCTGCTGCTGCTGCTGCTGCTGCTGCTATGTCGCTTCAGGCATGTCCGACTCTGTGCGACCCCATAGACAGTAGCCCACCAGGCTCCCCCGTCTCTGGGATTCTCCAGGCAAGAACACTGGAGTGGGTTGCCATTTCCTTCTCCAATGCATGAAAGTGAAAAGTGAAAGTGAAGTAGCTCAGTCATGTCCAACTCCTAGCGACCCCATGGACTGCAGCCTACCAGGCTCCTCCATCCATGGGATTTTCCAGGCAAGAGTACTGGAGTGGGTTGCCATTGCCTTCTCCAAACTAGTAATCTGGGCTCCCATAAACAATAAATATCTTCAGCCTTCCATGTACATGTAGTCATTCTCAGATGCTCTTAATGTTTTAATATAGTTTTGAACTACAGAACCCCTCTCAGTATTTCAGGGGTCACAAATTCAAATACCCATGGTTGCTAGGCAGATGTCATAAGCATGAGAAGTGACTGGGTATAACACAACAGAGATTGTTGAGACTGGGGCCAGTGGAGAGCACATATCTTGCCTATAGGCTTTCTAATTCAGGCATATTTAACATTGTTCTATGCAGCATTCAGTTCACAGACTACTAGACTATAAGCCCTGAGGTATGGTTAATGAAAATACCTGAATCAGGTGGGATAAACCAACCACTTGGCCTAAGATAGTATTTCTCAATCTTGGCCAGACAGAATTGTTGCAGGAAGGGGGACCCATTCCAGGGCCCAAAACCGGGCTTTTGTCTAACACTCAGAAATGAATTGTCCGAGGAGACACATGTGCTGACAAAGCAAGAGATTTTATTGGGAAAGGGCACCCGGATGGAGAGCCATAGGGTAAGGGAACCCAGGAGAACTGCTCTGCCACAGGGCTCACAGTCTCCGGTTTTATGGTGATGGGATTAGTTTCCAGGTTGTCTTTGGCCAATCATTTTAATTCAGAGTCTTTTCTGGTGGCAGGCATCGCCCAGCCAAGATGGATGCTAGCGAGAGGGATTCTGGGAAGTGGACGGACACGTGGTGTCTCCTTTTGACCTTTCCCGAACTCTTCCGGTTTGTGGTGGCTTATTAGTTCCGTATTCCTTACAAGGATCTCCTGTCATAAAACAACTCATGTGAATGGTTACTAAAGGGCCTGGCCAGGGTGGGTGGCTTCAGTCAGTGTGCTTCCCCTAACAGAATCATCCAGAAACTTAAAAAATACTGAAACCTAGCAGGACTCTGTGGGGCTCCTAGGCACAGAAGCTCTTCTGTGTCTTCCATATTTTATTTGTAGGGAATAGACTCTGGCCTCCACAACATTCCCTGAGTTCCAAAGGGCAGATTCAAACAGTTGCTAATCCGGGAAGGGAGGGGATGCAGAGACAAGGGAGGAGCAGCCAAGAAAAAAATAGAGCAGCCTTCAGGCAGCATCCTGGTTCTCCCTCAAAGGAGACACAGGACAGTATCTTTGAGCTCTTCTACAGAACTAAACCCCCAACCAAAGGAAGATGTATTGGGCTTCCCAGGGAGCGCTTGTTGTTGTGCAGTCACTCAGTTGTGTCCACCTCTCTGAGATCCCATGGACTGCAGCACACCAGGCTTGCCTGTCCTTCACTGTCACCTGGAGTTTGCTCAAACTCATGTCCATTGAATCAGCAACGCCATCCAACCATCTCATACTAGTGGTAACGAATCCACTTGCCAATGCAGGAGACATAAGAGACATGGTTCGATCCCTGGGTCGGGAAGATCCCCTGGAGGAGGAAATGGCAACCCACTCCAGTATTCTTTCTTGGAAAATTCCATGAACAGAGGAGCCTGGTGGTCTACAGTCTACAGGGTTGCAAAGAGTCAGACACGACTAAGTGACTGGGCACAGACACAAAGGAAGATGTTCAGCTCAGTTCAGTCCCTCAGTCGTGTCTGACTCTTTGCAACCCCATGGACTGCATCACCCTAGGCTTCCCTGTCCATCACCAACTTCTGAAGTTTACTCAAACTCATGTCTATCGAGTCAGTGATGCCATCCAACCATCTCATCCTCTGTCTCCCCCTTCTCCTCCCACCTTCAATCTTTCCCAGCATCAGGGGATTTTCCAGTGAGTCAGTACTTCACATCAGGTGGCCAAAGTATTGGAGTTTCAGCTTCAACATCAGTCTTTCCAATTAATATTCAGGACTGATTTCCTTTAGGATTGACTGGTTTGATCTCCTTGCAGTCCAAGGGACTCTCAAGAGTCTTCTCCAACACCACAGTTCAAAAAACATCAATTCTTCAGTGCTCAGTTTTCTTTATAGTCCAACTCTCACATCCATACATGACTACTGGAAAAAACATAGCTTTGACTAGATGGACCTTTGTCGGCAAAGTAATGTCTCTGCTTTTTAATATTCTGCCTAGGTTGGTCACAGCTTTTTTCCCAAGGAGCAAGCATCTTTTAATTTCATGGCTGCAGTTACCATCTGCAGTGATTTTGGAGCCCAAGAAAATAAAGTCTCTCACTGTTTCCATTGTTTCCCCATCTATTTGCCATGAAGTGATGGGGCCGGATGCCATGATCTTAGTTTTTTGAATGTTGAGTTTTAAGCCAGCTTTTTCACTTTCCTCTTCCACTTTCATCAAGAGATGGCAAACAACTTCAGTAGTCCTGCCTTGAGAACCCCATGAACAATATGAAAAGGAAGATGTTAGCGTCCTTCATCCCAGAGACAGTCACAGTTTGATAACCTCAAGAAGCTCATCAAGAGACTACCTGAAGCCAGATTACAAGATTGCAGGCCCAGCACACATCCTGATCCCTAGCAACTCTGCCTTTAAACCACTGCTAGAACTCTCCTCACCAAACGTCCCCAGGATGGGACACAGGTACTTTGAGGCACAAGCCTGCTGTGGGCCAATCCTCCACCCCTACCCCGACCCCCGCAATGAAAAGGGAAAAAGAGGAATGAGTTTTTCTCTTTTCTCTTTCCTGAGAACAAAGAAGATAAACAGAACAGTGAGCAGGCCTGAACATTCCTGTTTTTTTGTTTGTTTGTTTTTCCTTTAACTGCCCCTAACTCTGCATGTCCATAACTAAGTTTGCTTTTCTGCCCCCTAACTCTGCAGGAGCCACAATTCACATTTTCTCCTTTGACTCTATGCTAAATGCATTCTCCTATCTGGTGTCTACCCTTACAACACCCTTCCCTTTGCAGTTACATATCAGAAAGCAGGCCGCAGGGCCACCAAACCGCCAGACTCAGTTACTGGCTTACTGACGCCAGCTTACGTCTGTCTTTGAAATAATGCAAGAGGAAGAAATCAAGATCCTATCACCTTTGCTCCATCACCAACTCCTGACCGCGAGCCCTTGCCTTATTTAAGCCCCTGGACTCCTCGCGGAGGGGGAGGCACAGTTCTTGAGGCATGAGCCTACTGTTTTCCCCTCTCCACCAGCTGAGAGGCTGAGAATAAAAGCCACCTTTCTGTTTCCTCCAAACTCTCTGTATTTTTCATTCAGCTTCGGTGGGCAGAGAAGGCCAAGATTTTGGCCAGCAACACCCCTTTGCCTGGCAAAGCAATAAAGGTATTCTTTTCTACTTCACCCCAAAATCCTGTCTCTGAGATTTGATTCAGCACCAGCATACAGAGAACAAGTTTTCAGCATCAATACTGAGACTGTGATTCTGATATAATTTCCCAGGTGAGCCTGAATGATTCATGTATAACCAAGTAAATACCACTCCTTTCAAGGGTTCTTTTAATGAAACTTACTAGGCTGCTTGTAGCATAAATGAAGTCTGTATATACAAGCCTTGCTCCCAAAGTAGTCAATATTTTTAAAAATAAAAAATAGCATAAACTTGGAAGAAAAGCCAGTTGATTCATAAGAGAAACATAAACAGCAAATACTTAGGGAACAAAAGATTTCACAGGAATATAGCACATTAAATTCTTACTATAAACAATCAATTTCTAACCAAAAGTTTTCCCTATGGTACCTTAGCAGAACAAAACGCTTCAAGCACATAATGTACCCTCCTCATAGCATGTGCAAAAGAGCTGATATTATTTTAGGAAGAACAACTCATTTCCAAGAGTCTATGCAACATTTCTGGAATATCAACATTAAAAGAAACCATGTTTTCTTTAGAAGACTCATGGGCATACATACCAGAAGGTTCATTTCAATCCAAGCCCAAGGATTTACCCACAGATGTTATAAGCATCAACCCCCTCACTGCCTTGTGGTGAAAATGATGAAACTGAAATTCTTCAGTAGCCAAAGGATAAGGAAATTGTTCTCCTTTAGTGGAGTTGTGAGAAGGGAGACAGGATGAAGTCAGTTTTTACAGGTTCACTTCTTTTTTTAATCTATGAACCTCATTTTATGCAAAATAAAAAGCATGATTTGTATCAATGTCTTCCATAAATACTCAAGACTTCACATTCTTGGAAGTTGCTATATTGGGATTCCTGGACCCCTTAACTATGGGTACTGCAGTGCCTTTTTACCTGGTGGGCTGCAGTCCATGGGATCGCACAGAGTCGGACACGACTGAAGCGACTTAGCAGCAGCAGCAGCAGCCACAACCAGAAACAGAGAGCTCAGTAAGCACACAGCTCTTCTTGAATGATGCTCTGGAAAGAAACTGCTATCATTCATTATAAAGATGGGAATCACAATTTTGCCTGTATCCACTAAGTGCAAGGACCCTTAAAGGTCTTGTTTAGACTAACATAAAACAAAATGTCCTAAAATGCGATACCTGAAATGTTCTCAAAATAGGAATGAATGGGCAAATAAGTTTAGGAAAGGTATGTAATGGTCCTCCTCGTTGTAGATTCCCAATGCTCATCAGAACAATAAGGACTCTGAAACACAGGTTTCCTAAACAAAAATCCCAGAACTCCTTTTTGATTGGACTAAGCATTATTTTGCATGGGATTAGCTTTGGAGGGAGTATACTTCTGGAAACATCTGTGTTTCATGCAGAACATTAGGCTCAACATCAAGAAACCAAGAATATAGTCCCATACTTGACATGAGCCATTGTACAACCTTGACCAAACCATTGGTGAGCAGTTGTGTGACCTTGATCAAACCACTGAAGTTCTGTTTTCATTTTGCAAAACCATGAGAGAAAGAATGTTGGCTCAGAATTCTAGCCTGGACCTTGGAAATAGATTCCAATAATATATCTACCATTCAATGTTATTTCAGATCCACAATCCCTCATCCATAACTTAAAAATATAGAAAGGCTCTGAAATCCAAAATTTTGTAATAGACTTAGTACCTAAACCTGGCCTAAGCCAATATAAGCCTGTTTATACATGTTTTCCCAGTTAGCATGACTGCCCATCTATTTAGCTGCAGAATTATCCAGTTGACTACAGTGTGCTCAGACTCTGTAGCTGTTAAGTATAATAAAATAAACTTTTGTCTCATATCACCTTTGTAAAATCTGGAAAAATTCTGAATTCCAAAACCTATCCATCCCTCAGGGTTTCAGATAAGAGTCTGTGAATCTATATGAACACTTTCATCACACTTATCATGTACCAGGCATTATTCTAAGTGCTTTAAACATATAAACTCATCATTCCTCATAATAACCCTATGAGGCAGAAACTGTTATTCCTCTTTTCAGATATGAAAATATGAAAACGATAAATAACTTGCTCAGAGCAACATAGATAATATGTGAAGGAGCCAAGACTCAAATCCAGGCGTTTTTCCCCACAGTCCAGCCTTCTGACCACAATGCTAGTCTATAAGAATTTATGAGTCTCATTTAGGCAGCCTTTGATTTCCTCATCTGTAAAATGGTATTAATAACAACTACCTTTCAGGGAAAACTTATGGCCAACTCTCAATGGCTTTTGCAAAAGAGACTCCGTTTTCAATAATCAGTAACTTTCATATGATATTTTATTACCCATATCCAGGTCTGCAAGGGGCAATGCAGCTAACAGAAAAGAAGGGGCTGCTTACTCATTTTAATCTAAAGCATTCCCACTCTCTTGTGCAATTTAGACACCTATATAAAAATTAAAAAAAAAATCTGTGCTATGCCCAGAGGCACATTACAGATTACCTAAAAGTACATTGCGATGTGTCATTTGAAATTTAAATGAAACACTATAATCTCCAATCAAAGCAGTTTAATATCAGGAACTGTGAAGTTTGGGAACTGATGTATAACGAAGGCCTTGAGGGCGCCTTTTCCCAGCAGCTGTTCTAGTGGGCACCCCATGATAAACACCTAAAAAATCAGGCCCACAAACCACCTGCCCAAAGTGGGGGAACAGCTGGACAAGCCACCAGGGAAGTGGAAAGGCAATAAACTAAACAAGCCTGATTTATTTTTATGTCTCCCCTGGGCTCTGTATATCTTAGGGTTCAAGTATATTTCGCCTTCCAGGTGCATTTGGCTTCCATCTTTGAGTCTAACCTCTGAATCCACTCCAGCCTTTCCTTCTTCCTTATTTCCACGCTACCTTAACTTTCAGTCTGTTTAGCATTACCCTCCTGACCTTAGGCTGATTGTCTTCATTAAGCCCAAGGATTTCCTCTTCCTGAACCAATGTCAGGTTACAGAGCAAGAATAATAAAAGGCTGATTGGGACTGTGGTATCATAGCCAGGGCCCCAATGTCAATCTTTTGAAAACAACCATCCCACTGGGAGATTCAATCACAGCAGCATTGCTATCTACCAACTGGGGAGAACCAGTATATATACCAAGAGTGTTTTCTCCAGGTATCTTGCTTCTTATTCAAACAGTTGGGCAGAGGGAATTAAGAAAAATATGGCAAGTTAAATCAAAATATGTTAGTTTAAAAAAGTAGCAAATCTACTGTGCCTAATCCTACAAGTTCATTTAACGTGTTTGGAAGAAATTCAGAGTAAATGAATGTACTAGCACTTTCAACAAGCACTGACTTTAAAAACTAATGCACAGCACATAAGTTAGAATGTTTCTTAATAGGTCCAGCAACCTTCACCCTAAAAGGTATACAAAATGCACACTTACATGGCATAAGGAAATAACTGTAATTGGAATCACATGTCATTAGAAGTAAAATTTTATCTATATTTTAAATATAAAATTCAGTATGATTCAACATCTGTGCCTTCCTGAAGGCAATGAAAGACTAGGCAGTATTTTAAATGATATACCCTTGGACTTTATGGATGATATTCTCAACTATCCCATCAGGAAAAACCCTCAGAACCCTCTCGGGAAATGGGTAAACAATGCAGAGTAGTTTCTTCTCCAAAATTAAATCCTACCCCTAGAACCATAACTCTTTCCTTCTCCCACTTGCCCTAAACCAAACAGCCATGGGAAGGCGGGTGATGGGCTTGGTGAGAGGAGAGAGGATGACTGGAGGCACTTCCAAAGACTACACCAGTAAATTAAATATGGTCAGCTTTGCCCAGGAATACTTTCTACACTAATCTTTTCTCCCTTCTTTTACTCATTCCAACAAATCAGGGCAGCTACTACCTCTCACCTTTTGCTGCCCATTTCAGTATCATTCCAGTCCTTATACCACATATATATAACAGACTAAAAATATAATTGATTTTTTTCTCTGCTGCCAAATAAGTATATATTTAGCCTCAGCTATGACTAACTCTGCCCATCCTGTACAGTAACTGGAATAAATCACACCCTCCAAGCAATATGGCCCCTGACCATATGAACTAGCCACTAAGGGTGCTGACTTTTATCTGTGGAATTCCTGCAGATACATCTGTTGGTCTGCTTTGTTGCTGCTCACTCAGTTTTCCTGATACAACAGCCTCTGTCTTAGTTCAAGTTGCCATAACAGAGTACTATAACAGGTGTGACTTTGCTGCTGCTGCTGCTGCTGCTAAGTTGCTTCAGTCACGTCCGACTCTGTGCGACCCCATAGACGGCAGCCCACCAGGCTCCCCCGTCCCTGGGATTCTCCAGGCAAGAACACTGGAGTGGGTTGCCATTTCCTTCTCCAACACATGAAAGTGAGAAGTGAAAGTGAAGTCGCTCAGTCGTGTCTGACTCTTAGCGACCCCATGGACTGCAGCTTACCAGGCTCCTCCGTCCATGGGATTTTCCAGGCAAGAGTACTGGAGTGGGTCGCCATTGCCTTCTCCAAGGTGTGACTTTAGATAACAAATATTTATTTCTCACAGTTCTGGAGGCTGGGAGAAGGCTCTGAAGATCCATCCCATCTCCAAACCCCTCTCCAAACTTCATTGTTCATAAACTGGGAGTTTCTTCTGCTCTCAGGTGGGCATTCCAGAACTTGTTGGGGAAACTGCTTTTCAATCCCCAAACTGATAAAAAGATGAAGCAATAATAGAAAGTTAGAGCTCAATCTCAAAAGAAGAATTAAAGGGCATGGCCATCACACTCAGTTATCACATCTGAATGGACTAAGGTAATGGTGTTTTGAACTGACTCATATGAGCTTGGAGAAGGAAACGACAACCCACTCCAGTATTCTTGCCTGGAGAACTCCATGGACAGAGGAGCCTGGTGGGCTGCTATCCATGGGGTCGCACAGAGTCGGACATGACTGAAGCGACTTAGCAGCAGCAGCAGCAGCCTACGAGCTTAATGGTTAAATTTTTTAGAAACTTGTAAGATGGTTGTTAAATACAGCCATTATTTTTAAATTACATAAATTATGTCAAAAACCAAGATAATGCTCAAAACTCACAGCTTTTTAATTATTTTTATAATGTTTTATTATTGTCTATGCTCTTGAAGTTATTACTACATCTCTGGGGTGAACATATGCAGATAGTGGGTTAAGAAAGCATCCAGGTCCTAAGAGGGTATATCTGCCAAGGCCTTCTACAGTTGTAGACAAAAAGAACAGCAAGAATAAAATCTAGAGAGTGGATCTAACATTAACAGAAAATAGACAAGTTAGAAGATGATCCCTATAAGTTAATCAGAAACATTCCCCACCACCAAACCAGGAGCCCTTTGTCATGTCTGCCCAGGGGGATTTCAAAACTGCTTTGAAAGAGTGACTAGTGCATTTCTCTCCTCCTTCCCCTCCATGAACAGAAGTGCTGAGAGTCAGTGTTCCTGTTCTACCCATAGGTTAATTGGATGAGTTAGGTGGTAGAGGGAGCAGAACAAGAAGTCTTTTTAGTTTGTAGGTCTCTGAATCTAGAGAAACTACATTCAAAGCTGACATAGAAGTCACTGCACACCTTCCCCAACGAAGAAACCACCTGACAGCATCCACATAGCTAGTCTTTCAAGTAGCTGTAGGGAATGAGTTGAGTTTGAGCCAATTCCTTTTAGGATGGAATAAGTATGTTCCATATGGAGTGAAAAGAGTAAACACAGTATCTTTTGCCCACAGAGGAAAACAGTAGTAGCCATTATTGAAGTGAAGTGAAGTCACTCAGTTGTGTCCGACTCTTTGCGACCCCATGGACTGTAGCCTATCAGGCTTCTCAGACCATGGGATTCTCCAGGCAAGAGTACTGGAGTGGATTTCCATTTCCTTCTCCAGGGGATCTTCCCAACCCAGGGATCGAACCCGGGTCTCCCTCATTGGAGGCAGATACTTTACCCTTAGCTATTTTTGCTGTCTACCAAATATCCCCCTTCTTCCAGGCGTTTATTTGGTGTGATTGTACTTTTCCAAATCCCTGATGATGGATGTGATCAAAGGATATCCTCTGGCCAGAGAAATGTGAGCACCAGCAGTATGGGTAACCTTAAAAGCAGTGAACAATTTATGACTTCTATTTTTCCCCTTCAGCCACAATGACCAGCAATGTTCCCAACAATGTCTATTTCATCAGAATGAATCCTGGATAAAGGATGATGTGAAGAGAAGTTCCCAGCCAACCCAGAAGAACACGTAGCACGAGCAAGAATAAACTTGATGGTTTTAAGCCGCAGAGGTTTGGGCATCATCAAGCCCACTCTGACTGGTACAACCAGAGTTCCACACTTTCTGGCATGGCATGCCCACAAGGAGATTAAGCTGTGCTATGTTTGATTACTGAAACACATGCCAGAATTTCCTATCTCAGACCAAACAATGCAACTGAAGACAGGAAAAGTTGCCAAATTCCACAAAATAGTTTAAAGAAATTTCAAAGCAATGAAGCATTGGTGTGAGCAAGTTATGTTTCACTCAGAACTGCCAAGTATCAATTTGTCAAAATTTTACAGTGACTTTGATCAGAAGCTACTAAACTTCTGGCTGGCAGCATAGATTTCAACTGAGGTGGGGTGGAGGGGGGGACAGGAAAATGTCAACATCAAAATTGAAGAAAAAGTTTGAGCAGCTTAGCTAGTATGGAGGATGCAGAAAAACAATTAAGATTTTAAAAACAATTATGAATTTAAAAATGATTTAAAGGATATAGACGTGAAGACATTTTAAGAACACCATAATGATAGTTTTATGGTTTCCTTATGTATACAAAAATTGATATACAACACAAATTGACATTTAAATGTCATAAGATGCCCCTTTAACAGGTATGAATCAAAATTCAAAGTGCTAGGGAGGTACTACATCACAGTTTAATTAGCATCATTGTCTCTTCCTTCTAGGCTGTACACAAACAGTATGTCTTTTTTTAAAATGGTATCTTAAATGAACTTATTTACAAAGCAGAAATAGACTCCCAGACATAGAAAACAAACTTATGGTTTGCTCTTGTTTTTATTTCCTAAATAGTGTCTAACTCTTTTTGACCGCATGGACTGTGGCCCTCCAGGCTTTTCTCTGTCCATGAGATTTCCCAGGCAAGAATACTGGAGTGGGTTGCCATTTCCTTCTCCAGGGGATCTTCCCACCTCAGGGATTGAACCCACATATCCTGCATTGGCAGGAGGATTCTTTACCACTGAGCTGCCAGGGAAGCCCAAACTGATGGCTACCAATGGGGAAATTGGATGGGGGGGTGGGGAATAAACTAGGAATTAGGGATTAACAGATACACACTACTATTAATATACATGAAATACATAAACAATAAATGCTATACAATATAGCATTGTATTCAATATCTTGGAATATCCTATAATGGAAAAGAATCTGAAAAAGAACAGACATATCCACAAATAACTGAATCATTTTGCTGTACATCTGAAACATGTTAAATCACAGATCAACTATACTTCAATTTTTTTAAAGGCATCATTTAAAAAAATCAATGGTATCTTGTAAACAATAAAATGAAGCATTGGAAAAGTAATAGTCAGTAATAGTAATCATTGGGTGTGCTGAATGATAAATTATCACATGTATACTCAAAAAGGAGTTCAAAAAAAGAGATGTATGTACATGTACAGCTGATTCACTTTGCTGTACAGTAGAAACTAACACAACATTGTAAAGCAACTACACTCCCAAAAAATTAATTTTAAAAGAGAGTCATTTACTATAAGATGGGCAAACAAAATCATAATACATGTATCAGTATGTCATATATATATGTAGACATACCTATGTATAATAGAATTCATTTTAGGGATTTTATAAGAAAAGAATGGAGAGAAATGTTCTTCTATAAAGATGTCCTCTTGGAAGTTATTGACTAAATAAATAAATAAATTTAGTTATTGACTAAAGCAATAAAGTTATTGCTTTATTGCCAAAGCCTTTGACTGTGTGGATCACAATAAACTGTGGGAAATTCTTCAAGAGATGGGAATACCAGACCACCTGATCTGCCTCTTGAGAAATTTGTATGCAGGTCAGGAAGCAACAGTTAGAACTGGACATGAAACAACAGACTGGTTCCAAATAGGAAAAGGAGTACGTCAAGGCTGTATATTGTCACCCTGTTTATTTAACTTCTATGCAGAGTACATCATGAGAAATGCTAGACTGGAAGAAACACAAGCTGGAATCAAGATTGCCGGGAGAAATATCAATAACCTCAGATATGCAGATGACACCACCCTCATGGCAGAAAGTGAAGAGGAACTAAAAAGCCTCTTGATGAAAGTGAAAGTGGAGAGTGAAAAAGTTGGCTTAAAGCTCAACATTCAGAAAACGAAGATCATGGCATTTCGTCCCATCACTTCATGGGAAATAGATGGGGAAACAGTGGAAACAGTGTCAGACTTTATTTTTCTGGGCTCCAAAATCACTGCAGATGGTGATTGCAGCCATGAAATTAAAAGACGCTTACTCCTTGGAAGAAAAGTTATGACCAACCTAGATAGCATATTCAGAAGCAGAAGACATTACTTTGTCAACAAAGGTCCGTCTAGTCAAGGCTATGGTTTTTCCTGTGGTCACGTATGGATGTGAGAGTTGGACTGTGAAGAAGGCTGAGCACCAAAGAATTGATGCTTTTAAACTGTGGTGTTGGAGAAGACTCTTGAGAGTCCCTTGGACTGCAAGGAGATCCAACCAGTCCATTCTGAAGGAGATCAGCCCTGGGATTTCTTTGGAAGGAATGATGCTAAAGCTGAAACTCCAGTACTTTGGCCACCTCATGCGAAGAGTTGACTCATTGGAAAAGACTGATGCTGGGAGGGATTGGGGGCAAGAAGAGAAGGGGACAACAGAGGATGAGATGGCTGGATGGCATCACTGACTTGATGGATGTGAATCTCAGTGAACTCCGGGGGTTGGTGATGGACAGGGAGGCCTGGCATGCTGTGATTCATGGGGTCGCAAAGAGTTGGACACGACTGAGTGACTGATCTGATCTGATCTGATCTGATAAAGATGTCCTCTTGGAAGTTCCAAAGGAATGATTCGTGTCTCAATTTTACCAACTAGAAATGGGAATAGTGACTACAATTCTTCCCAGGAAAATATTAAGCATTGTGTGATGAAATACCTTTGAAAGAAAAAGATGTTCTCTAACCCAAAGCATCACCACATCATGGGAGGCAAAAAGCCCTTAGAGCCCTTTCAGAGTGTCCTGGCTTCTGACTTGGGAAGCAGCCCAAGCTTTGTCAATCTTACACATTGTACGTTCAATCTGCTGTGTGAAGTATGAGCTGTTATCATCTTTTGTTTTTTAATTGGGATACAGTTGCTTTACAATGTTTTGTTAAGTTGCTATACAATAAAGTGAATCAGTAATAAGTAGACATATACAACCTCCCTCTCGGACATCCCTCTCACCCCCATATCCCCAGCATCCTGCCCATCTAGGTCATCACGGAGCACTGAGCTGGGCTCCCTGAGCTATACAGCAGGTCCTGTGAGCTATCTATTTTACACACGGTAGTGTATTTATGTCAAACCTAATCTCTTCATTCACCCCACCCTCCCCTTCCCACTGTGTCCACATGTCTGCATTTCCATCTCTATTTCTGCCCGGCAAATAGTTTCATCTGTACCATTTTTTCTAGATTCCACATATATGCATTAATATATGATATTTGTTTTTCTCTTCTGACTTAAACTTCTCTCTGTATGACAGACTCTAGGTCCATCCAGGGACAGAAATTAGTCTTCAAAGACAAGTGCTTCAAGTCACACAGCCAGGGTAGAATTTCTCATCACAACGAGGTTTTCTGATTCCCTTCTTCTCTGAACGTTTGAGCCCCCAAGCCTGTGTCTTGTCTTCCAGCACCTGTGTGCTCTTTTATGTTGGTTTCAAACATGAATGTCTTTTCTGCAACTCACTAAAAATACTATAGGTACTTGCACTTGAGGATTAAAATCGTGGTTGGGTAGTGATAGTTATAACAGCTAATATTTATGGAATGTTTACTTTGTGAGATTCATTGGGCTATGTTTTACAATTGTTTTCTTTTGCAATTTCCATAAGAGCCCAGTGACTTAGTCACAGAGCTATTTAGAGACTAAAATGCAGTCCCACTGCACTAGACTGCTACTCATGCAAGGAATGTTAAATCTAGACATAAAGAAACAAACATTTCAATGCAGACATTAACTAGTATAAATGCTGTTAACCTTCCTCAACATACGCTGCTGTCTGCTAGTAAGGATGCTGGTTACCCAATTCAAATACTTTCTCTTTTACAATAACGTGTCTTTTAACTAAGAATTTCATAATGCCAGCAATGAAAACAATACACTTCAAATTAACTCAACCGTCACTACAGATCTAGAACTATATCAAATACATAGTATTTAGGTACTTACCTGCACTATGCATAAAGAGTTTATAAGAAAGACAAACCTTGATATGGAGACTAAGAAAACCCTGGAGAGCTGGGAGATGAGACAAAATCTAAACTTGGAGGCACTAAGAGTTACACACTTAAAGGGATTGTGTGTGAGTGTGAAAGTTGGTGCACAGACATGTACAGTCCATTGTGGTGGATCAAGTGCAAACTTCCAATATCCTCCACAGCCTACTCCCACTCTCTGTGAGGCATTTGTGAGGATGTTAGCTCAGGGAGGTCCATGAGCCATCAGATCACTCAAGTCACTTATTAAGAGGCAGATTCCCAGGCACCGTCCAAAAATCTCAGGTGCCTCAACTTGGATTCCCTCATCCTAGACCCTGAGACCAGAGTCATAAGGAGACTGAGGCAGAGATGGGACGGAACCAACACTAAACATGTCTGTGAGCAGATCACTGCTTTGGACAAGTGAGGCTCAATCTCTCTGTGGGTCTGGGTTAGAGTCTTGGTTTTCAAACACTTATTCTCACACTCCACCTCCATTATACTCTAAATTATTGAGGACCTCAAAGAGTTTTTGTTGAGTTATATCCATTGATATTTACCATTCAGTTCAGTTCAGTCGCTCAGACGTGTCCAACTCTTAGGACACGACCCCATGAACTGCAGCACACCAGGCCTCCCTGTCTATCACCAACTCCCAGAGTTTACCCTATTAGATGTTAAAACTATTTTTTATTTATTTTTGTATTGGAGTATAGTTGCTTTATAATATGTTAGTTTCTGCTGTACAGCAGAGTGAATCAGCTTTATATGTACACATATCCCCTCTTTGGGGGATTTCCTTTCCCTTTAGGGCACCACAGAGCATTAAGTAGAGTTCCTTGTGTTACAAAGTAGGTTCCCATTAGTTATCTATTTTATGCATTAGTAGTGTATATATGTCAATCCAAACCTCCCAGTTTGTTCCACTCATTCCCCCCACCTTGGTGTCCATATGCAAAACTATTTTTTAAACAGGAATTCACAAGCATACCTTCCCTTAGCTGTCCTAGGACTGATATTATCACCTATCGAACACTTCATTGTACCCCCGTGAGAAAATCAGAGTGAAAGAGGCAAATATCCTGGTATTAGTTCAAAAATAAGTTGATCTCACAGGCCTCCTAAAAGGATTTGGGAGTTCCTCCATAAAGCCCCTCAACATGCTTTGAGAACCACCAGCACAGAACATACCTCGAAGCTGCAGCATTTAAAAGGCTAAGGAACTGGGATGTTTATGTTCCAACTTCCATTCATGGTGGTTTCAGTCTATACTAACTCCAAGGAATTTCTCACCTGCCTTGCAAGCAGACTGAAGGTGTTTCCCCAGCCAGAGGGAAAGTCCAGGCAGAGAGTTGTGGGTGCGACTAAACAAGACCAAAGAAAGAACGAATGCTTTAGAAGCCCAATCTCCTAGACCCTAGCAGAATCATCTCTGACTTCATCCTATTAGTATCCCTTTGTTTTCATTTTTCTAGTCTATACTTTTATATCAGGGCATTCAATTATTACTTTTAGAGAACCATCAGTCTCTCAGACTGAAGCTGCTCAAAGTCCACACTTTATACAGTGGTTCTCAAATATACTTTTATGAGGTTCTGATTTCTGCCAATATGCTCTACAAAAAAATCCTAGCACCTGTCATGAATAATTTCAGAATTGGTTGCTTTATTAATTCACTACTAAAACTAAACTCTGTCTCTTCTGCTTCAATATCTAGTAAGCCATGTCTGTGTCTCTGATATGATGGGAGACAAATTTATAGACTCTGGTGTTTAGATGGAAATAATATCTTCCAGATTGGGCCTAAGAAGCAAATGATCCCTCGTTATGAAGAAATATTATTTTTGGCCTGTACCTTACTACTGTTTGTCCCAGGGAAGGGAATTGAAGGTGTCTTCCAATATAGTTCACAAATATAGTAAAGGAGACAAGATTCAAGTCAAGAATCCTTTGTTCAGAAATAAAAGTGAATAATGGTGGCTGAAATGGTCTGCCTGCAGTGCAGGAGACCCAGGCTCAGTCCCTGGGTTGGGAAGATCCCCTGGAGAAGGGAATGACAACCCCCTCCAGTATTCTTTCCTGGAGAATCCCAAGGACAGAGGAGCCTGGTGGACTACAGTCCATGGGGTCGCAAGAGTCGAACATGACTGAGTGACTGACACACCTCCAGGTTCAAGATACCGTGTGCTAGACACACAAGCATGGCAGAGAGTACAGAAGGGTGAGGGGCAGGGCTGTGCTGGAGCCTATGGCACCAGCTCATAAGAGTTGAGTGTGCAGGTTTCTTTCCAACTCTGCCATCAGCAATGTCTCATTGGCAGCTTGAAACCAGCCACAGAAGAAATACTGGGACTACTTATACTATAAAAATTGGCAAACACAAAAATCTCTTTCTAGAGAGAGCCAGTTGTCAAACATTTACCTACACACCACAGGTATGAAATTCCAGTAAGGTGAGGCTCTACTGGTGTGAGCAGTTGTCTCCTGCTTGTCCATGTTATCTTCTCCAAACTCCGGTGCCCTCCCCTCTATCCAGACAACCACAGCTAATTCTGAGGTCTTGAGATATTAGGAATGTCTAATTACAAGTCCCTCAGCAATGCCTGCACATTCCTGATATCCTATTTCTACAGTTCAACGCGTCTTGAGAAATCTGTATGCAGGTCAGGAAGCAACAGTTAGAACCAGACACGGAACAACAGACTGGTTCCAAATAGGAAAAGGAGTACGTCAAGGCTGTATATTGTCACCCTGCTTATTTAACTTCTACGCAGAGTACATCATGAGAAACGCTGGGCTGGAAGAAGCACAAGCCGAAATCAAGATTGCTGGGAGAAATATCAATAAACTCAGATATGCAGATGACACCACCCTTATGGCAGAAAGTGAAGAAGAACTAAAAAGCCTCTTGATGAAAGTGAAAGAGGAGAGTGAAAAAGTTGGCTTAAAGCCCAACATTCAGAAAACAAAGATCATGGCATCCAGTCCCATCACTTCATGGGAAATAGATGGGGAAACAGTGGAAACAGTGGCTGACTTTTTTTTTTTTTTGGCTCCAAAATCACTGCAGTTGGTGACTGCAGCCATGAAATTAAAAGACGCTTGCTCCTTGGAAGGAAAGTTATGACCAACCTAGACAGCATATTAAAATACTGAGACATTACTTTGCCAACAAAAGTCCATCTGGACAAGGCCACGGTTTTTCCAGTGGTCATGTATGGATGTGAGAGTTGGACTATAAAGAAAGCTGAGTGCCGAAGAATTGATGCTTTTGAACTGTGGTGTTGGAGACGACTCTTGAGAGTCCCTTAGACTGCAAGGAGATCCAACCAGTCCATTCTAAAGGAGATCAGTCCTGAGTGGTCATTGGAAGGACTGATGTTGAAGCTGAAACTCCAGTACTTTGGCCACCTGATGCGAAGAGCTGACTCATTTGAAAAGACCCTGATGCTGGGAAAGATTGAAGGCAGGAGGAGAAGGGGACATCAGAGGATGAGATGGTTGGATGGCATCACCGACTCAATGGACAGGAGTTTGGGTAGACTCCAGGAATAAACGATGGACATCACTATTTCTCAGATCCTCATTCTGTTGGATGAAAGGGCATCTCTTCCTCCAAAGAACTCCACCCGATGTGTCCTAACATTGAAGGGCATCTAAAGAGCGCCCAGCTTACTCTCTATCCATACAAGTTTGGGGAGAGAAGAGTCAAACCACCGTATTGGTTCAGATAAAAGAATGCATCACTCTACACCAGGGAGAGCTCCTTCTTTGAAAATTCTATGCACAAACCCTTAAGAGTTGCTGATTTTTTTAAAGACTAGAACTCAGAGATCTGGCTATGGATTATCAGAAACATTTTACATTATACGTATTCTCTTTCAGCTTTCCCCATCTCCAAGAGATCCTGAGTCCTTAGAGATACCATTCTCAGACATGAGGGTGAAATATATTTTAAGGTATATATGTATTTTTTTAAAATTCTTTAGAGTATAGTTGTTTTACAATGCTATGTTAGTTCCCTGCTGTACGGCAAAGTGAATCAGCCATGTGTTAGTCGTTCAGTTGTGTTCGATTCTTTGAAACCCCATGGACTGTAACCTGCCAGGCTCCTCTGTCCATGGGATTCTCCAGGCCAGGATACTGGAGTAGGTTGCCATTCCCTTTTCCAGAGGATCTTCCTGATCCAGGGATCAAACCTGAGTCTCCTGCATTGCAAGTGGATTCTTTACCATCTGAGCCACCAGGGAAGTCCAGTATACATATATCAGTGTATATATGTACAAATATTCCCTGTTTTGGATTTCCTTCCCCTTTAAGTCACCACGGAGCATTGAATAGAGCTTCCTATGCTATACAAATACTGTATATTAACACATATAGGTGGAATCTAGAAAAAAATGGTACAGAGGAACCTATTTGCAAAGCAGAAATAGAGGGCGAAATTTTGATACAAAGTCATAGACCAGGGAGGTAAACATCCACAAAACACGGTAGAACAGGAGTAACTCTATTGTCAAAATAACCGCAAATTTATATTCCATGGAGGATTGGTCCTTCTAGAGGAAAAAAACTAGTTGTGATCTAAGAATTATTTTGCTACTCAGCTTTCTTTGGTTGTGTCTACTCACAGAATGAAAGGTCAAAAGGTCCTGAGAAATAATTTTTCCATCACATCATGAATAATGATATGCCTACATGGTTGTGTGATCAGGAGTAACTGGCTCTGTGGATGTATTGACCATGAAATGTACCTGTCAGATATATTGACCATGAAAAGTTAAGTGTCTTGACCAAAAAATAGTGACCAAAACGCTTTCGGGACTCTTTCCACTGTCCTGAATCACTGACACAGCCTCTGTCTCCCTCTATAAGCCATATGTCACATCTAGACACTGATCAATACGTGGAAATCTGTGCTAATCCAAGTTGGCTAAGAATGTAGCAAAACTAGTGCCTGCCTTGGGAAATCACATGTCCCCTTAAATACAGACCATGACTAAGGGAAAGCTACAGTATCTATTTCATACTCAGCTATGGTTTGGAAAAAATAGCTTTTCCATTAATGGACAAGATCTGAAAGGTCAAAGAGAGCACTAAGTCTGACTTGGGAGGAAAAGAAAGAAGCAAAGTAATAAATTGAGAAGACAGACATAGGTGGGATGGTTAAGCATACACAGTTCATCCAATCTCACCAAGAAAGAAAAGAAAAAAACCCATACGCTCTGGGCAAAAATGATGTCTTAATAAGATCCCGGTTCTCTGATTACACTCCTGTTGGCTTGTTACGTTCACGGATGAGCTGACTGTAGTCCACACCATAATAAAGCAATGCTGCCTGCCTTGTCTGCACCTAGGCTATCGGAGTAGAAGCTGCAGCCCATTACAGAGCCTTCTCCTGACAGCTGTAACCAGAAACTAAGTAAATACAGATCTGCAGATGGGTTTCACATGGTGTAATCTTGCCTCAGAGAGGGAATAGTCTACTAAGCTTTCCAACACCAGGTATGCGAGTCACACCCACCAAGTGACAAAACCCCAAGCCTGCTCCCTCTAATCAACCCAGACAGAACAAAAGGAACCAAACACCTCAGAGGTTCGCCCTAAATACACAAGCTTGTGGGCGTCTGTATGTTTAATGCTGGATGTTAAAGAATTATAGCAGGAAAAAAATTCATGTGTACATGAGTATATTCTACCCTTCAACATTTTCTTATCTATATTGCACCACTCTATCATTTCAAATGTCGTCTTGACACCACAGAAGTGACTTCAAAAGGCAGTCAGTGATTGTGTGTGTGTGTGTTAGTCACTTAATCATTTCCAACTCTTTGTGAGCTGCCAGGTTTTTCTGTCCACGTGGATTCTCCAGGCAAGAATACTGAAGTGGGTTCTCATTTCCTTCTCCAGGGGATCTTCCCAACCCAGGGAACAAACCTGGGTCTCCTGCATGGCAGGCAGATTCTTTACTGTCTACACCACCAGGGAAACCCTAATCAGTGCTTCAGTTCACTCACCAGTCGTGTCCAGCTCTTTGCTATCCCATGAATCGCAGCACGCCAGGCCTCCTTCTCCATCACCAACTCCCGGAGTTCACCCAAACTCATGTCCATCGAGTCAGTGATGCCATCAAGCCATCTCATCCTCTGTTGTCCCCTTCTCCTGCCCCCAATCCCTCCCAGCATCAGAGTCTTTTCCAATGAGTCAAACTTCGCATGAGGTGGACAAAGTATTGGAGTTTCAGCTTTAGCATCAGTCCTTCCAATGAACACCCAGGACTGATCTCCTTTAGAGTGGACTGGTTGGATCTCTTTGCAGTCCAAGGGACTCTCCAGAGTCTTCTCCAACACAGTTCAAAAGCATCAATTCTTCGGCACTCAGCTTTCTTCACAGTCCAGCTTTCACATCCATATATGACCACTGGAAAAACCATAGCCTTGACTAGATGGAACTTCGTTGGCAAAGTAATGTCTCTGCTTTTGAATATGCTATCTAGGTTGGTCATAACTTTCCTTCCAAGGAGTAAGCATCTTTTAATTTCATGGCTGCAGTCACCATCTGCAGTGATTTTGGAGTCCCAAAAAATAAAGTCTGACACTGTTTCCACTGTTTCCCCATCTATTTCCCATGAAGTGATGGGACCGGATGCCATGATCTTCATTTTCTGAATGTTGAGCTTTAAGCCAACTTTTTCATTCTCCTTTTTCACTTTCATCAAGAGGCTTTTTAGTTCCTCTTCACTTTCTGCCATAAAGGTGGTGTCATCTGCATATCTGAGGTTATTCATATTTCTCCTGGCAATCTTGATTCCAGCTTATGCTTCTTCCAGCCCAGCATTTCTCATGATGTACTCTGCATATAAGTTAAATAAACAGGGTGACAATATACAGCCTTGACGAACTCCTTTTCCTATTCGGAACCAGTCTGTTGTTCCATGTCCAGTTCTAACTTTTGCTTCCTGACCTGCATATAGGTTTCTCAAGAGGCAGGTCAGGTGGTCTGGTATTCCCATCTCTTTCAGAATTTTCCACAGTTTATTGTGATCCACACAGTCAAAGGTTTGGGCATAGTCAATAGAGCAGAAATAGATGTTTTTCTGGAACTCTCTTGCTTTTTCCATGATCCAACGGATGTTGCCAATTTGATCTCTGGTTCTTCTGCCCTTTCTAAAACCAGCTTGAACATCTGGAAGTTCATGGTTCACATATTGCTGAAGCCTGGCTTGGAGAATTTTGAGCATTACTTTACTAGCGTGTGAGATGGGTGTAATTGTTCAGTAGTTTGAGCATTCTTTGGCATGGCCTTTCTTTGGGATTGGAATGAAAACTGACCTTTTCCAGTCCTGTGGCCACTGCTGAGTTTTCCAAATTTGCTGGCATATTGAGTGCAGCACTTTCACAGCATCATCTTCCAGGATTTGAAATAAATCAACTGGAATTCCATCACCTCCACTAGCTTTGTTCATAGTGATGCTTTCTAAGGCTCACTTGACTTCACATTCCAGGATGTCTGGCTCTAGGACAGTGATCACACCATCATGATTATCTGGGTCGTGAAGCTCTTTTTTGCACAGTTCTTCTGTGTATTCTTGCCACCTCTTCCTAATATCTTCTGCTTCTGTTAGGTCCCTACCATTTCTGTCCTTTATCGAGCCCATCTTTGCATGAAATGTTCCTTTGGTATCTCTAATTTTCTTGAAGAGATCTCTAGTCTTTCCCATTCTGTTGTTTTCCTCTATTTCTTTGCATTGATCTCTGAGAAAGGCTTTCTTATCTCTCCTTGATATTCTTTGGAACTCTGCATTCAGATGCTTATATCTTTCCTTTTCTCCTTTGCTTTTGGCTTCTCTTCTTTTCACAGCTATTTGTAAGGCCTCCCCCAACAGCCATTTTGCTTTTTTGCATTTCTTTTCCATGGGGATGGTCTTGATCCCTGTCTCCTGTACAGTGTCACAAACCCCCGTCCATAGTTCATCAGACACTCTATCTATCAGATCTAGCCCCTTAAATCTATTTCTCACTTCTACTGTATAATAAGGAATTTGATTTAGGTCACACCTGAATGGTCTAGTGGTTTTCCCTACTTTCTTCAATTTCAGTCTGAATTTGGCAATAAGGAGTTCATGATCTGAGCCACAGTCAGCTCCCAGTCTTGTTTTTGCTTAATTCCTTTCAAATAATCTTTCAGTAAACAAATTTCTCTTCAAAAACCATAATTTGGGCAGTTCTTAAGAGCTGACTGAAATGTTGGAGCAACAGCAACCCGTTGACAAGAATATATGGAGGCACTCTTAAAAGGGACAATGTGGCATTTGAGAGCCCAGCTGGAACTGGGTTTGGACAGCAGACCTGTCACTTACCACCTATGGACTCTAGTTAAGGTATCTGACACATAGGTAAGGTATCTAGTTAAGGTATCTAACACTTCCGTGCTCTAGTGTCTCATGTAGAAAACAACACCCACCCTTTATTGTGCTATATGAGGAATAAATAAAATCATGCATTGAATGCTTAGCACTGGCCTGAGAACATTTACTAAATGACAGCTATTGCCATATGCAATGCACTCAAGATCCAGAAATAGAAATGAATAGGGAAAAAAAAATCAGTGCTCTTGATAACTGAGAATCTCACAATAATCTATTTCATTGCAAGAGGTCAGATTAGAATCTGAAGAATCAAAAGACAGTGTGGAAGAATTTTGTGCACAATTTGGGGGTGTCTCCCCATCCTCTGCAACCATCCCATTCACAGGAATAGCCTCCAGCAGTCACATTTATTTCAGAATTCTTCTCTCCTGACCGTAGCATAGTGAACTCACTGAGGGGCGGACACGACACAGACCAGGACACTGAGTGATTGTCTCCCAGCAATTTAGAATCTCAACCAGACAGTTGGGTTTCCACGGGTGGCCTGGAGCAGTAAGATGCTAAATTAGGAACTAGAACATGGAATCGAGAGGAGAAATATTGTCTTCAGAGGGAGAGAATAACTCAGCAGACCCAAGAAAAAAAGAAGAGAAAAGAGGTGGAGAAAGTGGACTTTTCATGCCAGAGGTCTGTCTTCTGCTTTTAGGTTGCTTCAGACAACCCCATATACAAAATATTTTCCCTTTTCTTATTGATGTCAGATTTTCTTTTTTCTTACTACTTATTGTCTTAAGGATAATATCAGGTGGCAGCATTAGCTCTTGACCATGAAAATGATCAGTTGAAACAAAGGAGCCAGAAGACAATACAAAGGCCATAGGTTTCAATGCTTGTGGTTTTAACGAAACAGGATGTTCATTAAAACTTCCTTCAGTAGAAATATTAGACCTTAATATATTCATGGCACCCGAATCCAGCTTTCTTTCCTGAACGCAATACTTGTAAATCCAATGGCGTACCAGAACTTAATCATCATCATAAGAATTCTTCATTGAACATCTACTGGGGAATGAAGCAGTGTAATTATTTTATATAATCTGGGGCATGAAGCCTTGCACAATTGCTTTATACAATCTTACAAAAACCCTATGTTTCTCTCATTTTGCATACCAGGAAACTTAGGCTTAAAGCAGTTGAGTGACTGAGCCAGAGATTTACAGAAATTGGAAGAACCAAAGACTACTGGATTCTACCCCAAAGCTCTTTTCTATTTAGTCTCTAATAACTTGGAACTGTACCAGACTCTTCATAACCGACAGATTGAGAATAAACTCACTGACTGGTGGTGACCTAGGACGACCTGAGTTTGAATTCTAGTTTTACTTCTTCACAGCCAGTCACTTAAAACTCCCTCAGACTTAATTTCTTCATTAGCAAACTCAGAGCAAGAAGACTGCCCTACCAACTCACCCAAAATTGTGGAGAGGATGAAGGAAGACAATGTATGTGAAAGCATGGCATAAATCCTGAACAAGGATGCTAATAATTATACTAATCTTATCATATAGCCTTTATGGTTTCAGTATTTATAGAATTAAGGTTTAAAAAAAAAAAACCTGATTCACATTCTGATGAGAGTCTTAATGATGTTTAAATGAGACTTGAAAATATTTTACACATTCTGAAGGGCACTGGAAGTTTAAGAATTAGCATATTGAGTTAACCTTGAATTCATGGCAAGATTTCCTCAGACTGTTTCAACACATATATGGTCCATGACCTCCTGAAGTTTATAGTTCTTCGAGAAGGGAGAGAAAGTGTAAGAAAGTAATGACAAGTATGAAACTCTAAACATAAAGTGCAGTTTTTTGTGTGTAAATACCCTCATCTCAGACTTCACCTGATGCCTTCTCTGAACCCCCATGCAGCCACTTCCAAGGGTCTCAAGCGGCTTCATACTTAGTCTCCATGTAATTGCCAGACAAGTATTTACTTTCATATTGATGACCCCCTCAACATTACACACTGATTGATAGCAAGGTGTCTCGTAAAGCAGGGGTCCCCAGCCCCAAAGCCTTGGACCAGTACTGGTCCTTGGCCTGTTAGGAACTGGGCCGCATAGCTGGAGGTGAGCGAGCAAAGCTTCATCATTATTCCCTGCACCACCCTTCCACCAACCTTCCACCCACCCCCACCCCTTCTGTCTGTGAAAAAATGGTCTTCCATGAAACCGGTCCCTGGTGCTAAGGGTGCGAAAACTGCTGTTGTAAAGCACCTGACAGCTGACTTTTTTATTGTAACGGCCTGACATTAAGCTTGTCATTGCCAAAATATCCACTTCAAAGACATCCATCTCCAATAAACACAGTGCCAGCCACACAACTAGCTAAAAAGCCAGGCCACCCTACTCAGGAAGTTCCCCTTTTCAGAAAGCCCTGGGTAATCTACAAAACTGACCTTTTGAGTGACCCTGCTTTTCAAAACTTCCTCAGCTTTAAACCCTGCTCTGTTTTAATTCACGGAAGAGTGAACCTGAGAACCTGAGGTACCTGACCAGAGGCCCCGCTCCAGCTGGGGCCCTGACCTACCACAAAGCTAGAGCCTTAAACAGTAAAGGTACAGCAAATGCGTCAACTTACAGTTCTGGAGGCTCCATTTCTTTGCCTTTTCCAGCTTCTAGATGCCAGCCACATTCTTAACTCATAGCCTCCTTTCGTCATCTTCAAGACCAGCAACGCTACCCTGAACTCCTATATCATTCTGACTCAATGTTTTCTGCCGCCTCTTCCCCCTTTTAAGAGTTTGGGGTTACAATGAATACACCTGGGCAATCCAGGCTACTCCTGCTCTACTTAAATCAGCTGATTGAAACCTTGCTTCTATCTGTAACTTCAATTACCCTTTGCCACATAACCTAATATATCCCCAGCTTCCAGGGATAAGATTTGAGCATCTTTGAGGGCTATTACTCTACCTACCACAGTGCATTTAAGCAAACACCTGGAGGAGGTAAGGAAGCAAACTTTGTGGAAATTGGAAAAGAAGAGCTTTCCAGACGGAGGTAAGTGAAAGCCAAGGTACTGTGTGCGTGTGTGTGTGTGTGTGTGTGCGCACGCACGCGTGCACATGTACGTGTGTGCTCTCAAATACTCAAGACTGAACACCTTCATACAGTGTTCATGTTAATTTTGAGTGAACCCAAAACACAGGAACCCATAACAGTAGGAAACAGATCCCTCCAAAAGGCACAAGGTTAGATAAGTAAGAAAAGTAAAGGTTGGTTTTGTCCAGAATGTTTAAACCATTTATTTTCAATACTGAGAAAGGATGGTAAAACTAATTATTTGAAATTCACAGATAACAAAGCAACTGGACGTGTTACCTTTTTTTGATAAAATCTCACAGAATTGCAGAACATTATTTATGGAAGAGACTTCAGCAGACATCTTCCACCTAAAGCACTTAGTCCATGACTAAGCAACTACATAGTTGTTGCTCAGTAATTATTTTCTGAATACCCTCAGATTAAGAATGAGAATTGTAACATGTGCCCTTGACAACCACTTATAGGTTTAAATCCTCCCTCCCTCTTTCTTCTAGCTCTTTCATGGAATAACCATATTCCTACATGACCTCTACCCACAAATGATGTATCCCACCATAAGCATCTAGCTCAAGCTTGAACTTATCAGAGATTTTTTCCTATGATTTTGAACTTGGGACCACTGAGCAGTCACTGCCTATTGACAGAAGTTTTAAGGTATACAATCCAGGAGCTTCCCTGAGAAAATATAGAGCTGTCACCCAGAAAGTCAGTGATTCTGACCTGGCATCATTGAGTTCAGATCAGTTCAGTCGCTCAGTCGTGTCTGACTCTTTGCGACCCCATGAATCGCAGCACGCCAGGCCTCCCTGTCCATCACCAACTCCCAGAGTTCACTCACACTCATGTCCATCGAGTCAGTGATGCCATCCAGCCATCTCATCCTCTGTCATCCCCTTTTCCTCCCACCCCTAGTCCCTACCAGCATCAGAGTTTTTCCAATGAGTTTTTCTTCATATGAGGTGGACAAAGTATTGGAGTTTCAGCTTTAGCATCAGTCCTTCCAATGAACACCCAGGACTGATCTCCTTTAGAATGAACTGGTTGGATCTCCTTGCAGTCCAAGGGGCTCTCAAGAGTCTTCTCCAACACCACAGTTCAAAAGCATCAATTCTTCAGCGCTCAGCCTTCTTCACAGTCCAACTCTCACATCCATACATGTCCACTGGAAAACCATAACCTTGACTAGAAGGACCTTTGTTGGCAAAGTAATGTCTCTGCTTTTTAATATGCTATCTAGGTTGGTCATAACTTTCCTTCCAAGCGTCTTTTAATTTCATGGTTGCAATCACCATCTGCAGTGATTTTGGAGCCCCAGAAAATAAAGTCTGACACTGTTTCCTCCCCATCTATTTCCCATGAAGTGATGGGACCAGATGCCATGATCTTAGTTTTCTGAATGTTGAGCTTTAAGCCAACTTTTTCACTCTCCACTTTCACTTTCATCAAGAGGCTTTTTAGTTCCTCTTCACTTTCTGCCATAAGGGTGGTGTCATCTGCATATCTGAGGTTATTGATATTTCTCCCAGCAATCTTGATTCCAGCTTGTGCTTCTTCCAGCCCATTGAGTACCTGAACCCAATTATTTCTGAGCTTCTGACGAAGTCTCTGAACTTCTTATATTATGTTTTTCAACATTTTCTTGGAATCCCTAAATGAATTAATTCCCCTTTGCTGCTGTTAGATAAGAGCCTAGTAAGTTGCAATATTAGACTCACAGGGTAGAAACCTGAAAGCCAGAGTCAGGTAAGTCTTTATTCGCAAGGGATAGCCATAATTAGTTAGAGAGCCAGGACTCAACGAGGTTCTAGTTCCCCACTTTGGGATCTCCCCACGAATAATATGACCCAAACCGAGGACTCTACTCCAAACTATTTCCTATATATATTAATTTATCTCATTTCCATCACCACCATCCTAGTCCAGGCAGCCATCACTCTCACCCAGACTACACCTTCCTGTTGTACCAAGGATAAAACTAAATTTTTATTTTTCATGCAATTCTCGATAATGCCTCATTTTCTGACCTCATCTAGTCATCCTTCAATGTATTCCAGCCATACAAGTCTTATTTTAGTTCCCAAAAGTCAAGTCCTTCGCTCTGAGATCCCTTATGTAGCTATGTCCTCATTCTGGAATGTTCTTCCTTAACTCCATATTACCAGTTCCTTTTCATCTTTCATATCCTTGCCTTCTTGTGAGGTTTTCCTTCAGCACCTGTTAAAGGAGACTCCTTCCCTTTGGTCATTTACCTCAGCACTTCATATTTTTCATAATGCTTTACATATTCTACACAATTTAGAATTTATGATTAAAATAGAATTTGCTTTTTTAAAAAGAAATCTCCCAGTAGACTGTAAGCTCCATGTGTTCTCCTCATCACTGCATACCCAGGACTTAACCAAAAACCTAGCATTCAACCCAGCTCCTCACTTTCTCCCATATGCTATACATCCAATCCATCAGCAAATTCTGTTGGCTGTACCTTAAAAATGTATTTCAAATATGGCCACATCTTTTAGCCACAACCACTACTTTGTAATCCACGTCAACATAATCTCCCACTTGGACTAAGGTATTTGCCTCCTTGAAGGTCTTCCTGATTCCTCTACTGGTTTCCTAATGTCTGTTACCCCAAAACAAAAATGCTCCTAGAGATTCTCTTGAAACAGAAGTAATATCATGTCACACGCCCTCTTTAAAGCCCTCTTGTTTATATTACTAAAAGAAATTATCCAAAATTTGGAAACAACAAAAAAGGATGCACTGTTTGACAGAGTTACCTAAGAATTTTTTAACACAAAGGAGAAAACACCTTACTTTGTCTTGATTCTGTGAAGTGCCATGTGAACTTGCGTGTTTCTCTCTGATGGAAAACCCCAGGGTTAAAGTTATGTTGTCCTTTAAGATATTAACCAGTGTAGACATGTTAGCAAATTTACCTTAGCATGTCTTTCCTCCATCCCTCCAATTTTCTTTTGAACCAGCTTTACCACATTTTGGATCCCTCATTGATTAATGAGTTTTTATAAAATATATGATACAGGTTCATTCTACATTTTCAAAAGTCACTTTCTAAGCTTTTGAAAATTAAACTCGACAGATTTGGATGTCTCACCAGGAATTCCAAGTGGAGTCACCTGTTGCCCAAAAAAGGCAGCTGATATTTTAAGCCCAGACATGTTTTTTGGTCCTGAAATGATTCCCAAAAAGCACTATGTCTTTGTTTGGGCTGCTACAACAAAATATCATAGACTAAATATGCTCATTTGTACCATTCTTTTAGATTTCACATATAAGAAATGTAATA
Organism: Bos indicus; assembly: GCF_029378745.1. Lineage (NCBI taxonomy): Eukaryota > Metazoa > Chordata > Mammalia > Artiodactyla > Bovidae > Bos > Bos indicus. The sequence continues at coordinate 17,584,357 of NC_091773.1, read as the reverse complement.
TGATTTACAAAACAGAAATAGAGTTACAGATCTAGAAAACCATCTTATGTTTTCCAAGGGGGGGATGTAGGGAAGGGATAAATTGGGAGATTGGGATTGACATATACACACTACTATGTAGAAAATAGATAACTAAAAAGGACCTACTATACAGTACAGGGAAATCTACCCAATACTCTGTAATAGCCTATGTGGGAAAAGAATCAAAGAAGAGTGGATATATGTATATGTATTACTGATTCCCTTTGCTATCCAGCAGAAAGTAACACAACATTGTAAATCAATTATTCTACAATAAAAAATGTTTTTAAAACTACCATAGACTAGATGACTTCAAAACAAATACTTGTTTCTTACAATTCTGGAGGCTGAGAAGTCAGATATCCAGGTGCACCAAACTCGGTGTCCGGTAAGGCACACTCTTTGATTCACAGAATGCACCTTCTCACGGTGTCGTCATGTGCAGGAAGCAGTGAGGCACCCCTCTTGTGTCCCTCTTATAAGGGCACTAATCTCGTTCTTGAGGACTCCACCCTCACCACCTAATCACCTCCCCAAAGCCCCATCACTCTTACACCATCACCTTGGGAGGTAGAATTTCAACATATGAATTTTCAGAGGACATAAGCAGTATATGACACACTAGAAATTCATCTGTGTTGAATTTTTTTTAATTTCTGTGACTCTGTTTTTGTTTCCAGTTCTTAGCCAGGTTTATTTCTGGTTTCATGATGCCCTACCTTTGTTCAAATGGATTATTTTGTCTTGTATATATGTAAGACCGAACCTCTGGACTACAAACTTAATACAATTAATTATTAGAATAATAATAATAATATTGTCTATACTTGTTGAATGTATATTATGTGCCAGTTTGATTATAAGTATTTTATATGTATGAGTTATTCAAACCTCATAACAAACTCCATGAAAAGTTATTACTATTTCCACTTGACAGATGAAAAGAATACATAGACACATATACTTCAGTTTTGTTTACAAAGCAATTATGGCATAAGCTTTTTTTACTTCATCTTGACAAAGACTGTATAAAATTGGAAGTGGAATAATTCTTATTCCCATTTTACAGGGGGGGGGGGAATGGAAATTTAGATGTTTGATGGCTACCCAAGAACCCAAGTTTTCTTCCTCCAACTCTAGTATTTTTGCTTCTAAACTATACTCTCTCAGTATAAAAGAGCAAAAAGTAAATAAAGATGTCACAAGAAAATTTTTAAATGAACACAAAAAATTTAGGTACTCTACCCAGAATAAACATAATTTTATAATATATAACTATCAGGAACCAATTCCATAATAAAAACAAAACCCCCTCCTACATTTGTAATAAAAGCGCAACAGACACACTGAAACCAGAATATTAAAAAGAATCTGTTTTACCTTGGACGGGCAAAGATGTTTTCTAAACTATTATATGTTTAAAATATCAGCAGCAGTGTTGGGTAACCTCTGAAGTAAAACAGGAAAAATCATTGTCTTTTTAAAAAATATTTTGACAGGCTACCACCATTGTTCCTAAGAAATCATGGCTCCAACTCGAGAGTGCTCCAAAAGGGTTTCAATTAAACTAAATATCTCTTTTCAGGATTTCAAAATTAATATTTACCAGACCTCTTGCCAGCTCCCTAGGAAGAAGCAATGTACAAGACTATGCTGAACATAGGATTCAAGCAATATGTCTGTCTGAACACAACGAATATAACAATCCAAGAATATAAAACCTGAATTACACTAGAAGAATTACAGATCAGCCAAGGAATTCTACTGTGCATTGTCATCATAATTGAGATTTAGAGATTCCTGTAAGAGCAAAGCAAGATGTAAGATTTCAGAGTCCTGACACTAACAATGCTTATATTTATTGAGTTGGGTTGAAAATGACTAAAATCAGAGTGACCTCAAATGGCCATGAACCTATGAACCTATCTCCTACTCTTTTATAGAAAATACCAGCGAATGGTGAATGGCCATTTAGATGGTGATTGTCCTTGGATTTCTTCCACACTCTCAAATTATATCCTAAGGTATTCTGCTATTTCTGGAATATCTTGCCTATGGTGATAAAAGTTCTTGTCCCAGTTTCTGTCTTAAATTACAATACCACTCTGCTCTCAGCCATCCAAAAAAAGAATATTAGCAATCATTGTGTGCCAGGGTTTTTTTTTCCCCAGATCCAAGATATTTGGGAGGACAATCCGTTTCTATTGCCAATATGCCCAGTTGTATATTGTGACATAAATAGGTGTGTTTACACAATAAACTCACAATTTGTGATAAAAGCTAGTTAATATTCCTCATAGAGGTTTTCTCTGATCTTTTTACAAGGTAGCCACCACCCTTCCCCTTAGAAAACACCTTTAGCTACACTTCTATTTGATTAGTATATATCAGACCTGTAACCATTGTTACAGCTTCAAGTTCTAATCAATGTCATGATTGACTCAGTGAGGGATAGAGGGGAGTACATAAAAGAAACCAAGGCATCATTAAGTCCAATATCAAAAATTCTAGTTTTGATTGGGGGCAGGGAGAAATATGGAGATCTGTTTACAGATTTCTTGCAATATAGTGGTTACCTCAGAGAAGGCAGTGGCAAGCCACTCCAGTACTCTTGCCTAGAGAATCCCATGGATGGAGGAGCCTGGTAGGCTGCAATCCATGGGGTCGCTTAGAGTCAGACACAACTGAGCGACTTCACTTTCACTTCTCACTTTCATATGTTGGAGAAGGAAATGGCAACCCACTCCAGTGTTCTTGCCTGGAGAATCCCAGGGACGAGGGAGCCTGGTGGGCTGCTGTCTATGGGGTCACACAGAGTCGGACACGACTGAAGTGACTTAGCAGCAGCAGCAACAGTGGTTATCTCCCAAGTTTTAGATAATGAGGCTTATATTCAAACAACACCAAGTTCAAATTCTGTTCTACCTCTCACTAAAACAAAGATCTTTTAAAATTTTTTTATTCTCCTAAGGTTCCAATTCCTCATTTGACAAACTTAGGCAATGATGCTGCAGAGTGCTGCAATCCCAAATAATGAGATCACGGATTAGGGACATAATAAATACTTAATAAAATGGTCCAACCAGTCCATTCTGAAGGAGATCAGCCCTGGGATTTCTTTGGAAGGAATGATGCTAAAGCTGAAACTCCAGTACTTTGGCCACCTCATGCGAAGAGCTGACTCATTGGAAAAGACTCTGATGCTGGGAGGGATTGGGGGCAGGAGGAGAAGGGGACGACAGAGGATGAGATGGCTGGATGGCATCACTGACTCGATGGACATGAGTCTGAGTGAACTCCGGGAGTTGGTGATGGACAGGGAGGCCTGGCGTGCTGTGATTCATGGGGTCGCAAAGAGTCGGACACGACTGAGCGACTGATCTGATCTGATCTGATGATTATTCATGCTGATCATCATGGATTCATTCATCCATTCAACAAGGAATAATTAAGCTTATGCTATCCTATTTTCTCACTTTTGAGAGCAACACTTTTTTCACATTTCAATGTTTGTTAAATTGAAGTGACATTACATTAAATATACACCGGGTATATTCTTTTTTCTTCTGAAAAAATGTCTATTAATTTGCTGATGTATCCTACAGTGACAATGTCCTAGGGCTAGCCACTGCTCTAGAAAGTAGAGGGTGACAAAAGTAAGTAATTAAGCCCCTGTTGAGTAGGAATCTGCAGCCCCTGATGCCTGGCAGAGAGGCCATGTGGCTTCAGGTTATAGACTCAATCCCTGAGCTGCTACTACCTATTTTTTTATCTTATCCTAATAGTTCCAAAGATATAGGGCACCACAGGCCACTCTGAGAATCTGACAAAAGTTATATGCTTTCTTTCCAAGACAAAAGTACACATATATTATCAATTTTACATAGAATTTTAAGAGTTCTGTAGATTCTTCAAAGATCTGTGGTATTACCAAAAGAATCTATGAAACCTAGATGAGAACCCTGTTTACCCGCTTATGAACACTCCCCAGTTACTCTGCAGGTCACGTTTTTGATTCTATGATCCTGTGAGTTTAAGCGTTAAGTATGTCCTGAAGATGAAGAATGAAGTGCAGAGCTAAGAATCACTGGCTCAGAGAGTCCCTAACAACAGCTTAAGCTGGGCTGGTATCCAAAAAAAATCAAATTTAAGGAGAAAGAAAAGGGGGGTTATATCCACCTTAGGAAAAACAACCTACAACTTGTTACTTTTCTCATTCATTTAGTGCAAGTCAACCAGCCACTGTGTCCGTGTTTGATTTACTCTCCCATTAGAACGACCCATCTTTGTAGCCCCATGCTCATTGCTCCAAATCTAGACTTGTGGTTTGGCTGGGTCTCAAGACTGTAACCATAAATGTCAATGTAAACACACATTTTCTAGAGGGATGATAAAATCAAAACAATCTATTTTCAGGAAACCAATGTGCAAATGCATCATCATAATATAATTTTTTCTACAATTTATAAAACTCTGGTCAAAGTGCTTGTCAAAAAGAATTCCTAGTGGGATGCTGATGTGAGCCACCAGGCTCTCTTCTTCAACAAAGGCAGTACATCAGGCTGCGTTCAGGAGCACTGAGAGTCTGTGCTGGCTCTTAAATAGCTTATCTAAATGAAGGCCTGTAGCATCCAGGGAGCTCCTTTAGTGATGTATAGTTTAAAAGGAAGAGACCCCAATTCAAAGGTCAAGGTCAGGGTGATGTCCAGAGCCAGAGTCTTAGAGTGGGAAGTATTCATTTGTGACATGATGGTTGCAAGAGCAGAGAGATGAGCTAAGCTGAAAATCAAACATGGACTCTGAAGTCCAAATATTAAATATAACCAGGAAGAATGAAAATTCCATTAAAGACCAGAAGTAGAAATTAAAACTAGATATGGAGTCAAAACTGGAAACAAAGGAGGGGATTGATTTATTTATTTAAAAGTTATGACCAACCTAGACAGCATATTAAAAAGCAGAGACATCACTTTGTCAAAAAAGGTCCGTCTAGTCAAGGCTATGGTTTTTCCAGTAGTCGTGTATGGATGTGAGACTAGGACTATAAACAAAGCTGAGCACAGAAGAACTGATGCTTTTGAACTGTGGTATTGCAGAAGACTCTTGAGAGTCCCTTGGACAGTAGGGAGATCCAACCAATCCATCTTAAAGGAAATCAGTCCTGAATATTCCTTGGAAGGACTGATGTTGAAGCTGAAACTCCACTACTTTGCCCACCTGATGCGAAGCGCTGACTCTTTTGAAAAGACCCTAATGTTGGGAAAGATTGAAGGCAGGAGGAGAAGGGGACGACAGAGGATGAGATGGTTAGATGGCATCACCAACTCAATGGACATGAGTTTGGGTAAACTCCAGGAGTTGGTGATGGACAGGGAGGCCTGGCGTGCTGTGGTTCATGGGGTCACAAAGAGTCATACACAACTGAGCTACTGAACTGAAACTGAATAGTTCTAAGCAGAAATGATCAGTGGAAAAAAGGGGTAGGTAAGAAGGGTGATGAGACCCTGATATGAATGATGATCTCAGACACCATGCACATTATTTTAATGACCAGCTGGAATGTGTTCTTTGTAAAGATGGACTTGGCTTAAGAACCTCTAAATGGGGTCATGAAGATACTTTTTTCCCCAGTATGCATAACTATTTCTTTAAATAGCACAGTACGTTTAAAAAACTATAAGAAACTCATCATGCTTTGAATTCTGAACCACAGGTTGAATTTGGACTCTCTTGGCAAAACCCAAACAAACTGGATATTTCCATTATATTGATACCAAGACTTTTCTAGTGATGATGTGGCCACTAGTCCAGTCGTTCCCAAAGCCAAGCTTTACTTCCTCCACTCAGGATTCCTTCCTCCATAAAAAAATAAAAATAAAATAAAATAAAACTATATTTGCTGACTGCATTGTTGTAAAGACAAGTATAACCCCAATCAGATTATGTCCATTTTTTCTTCTAATTTCAAAAAAACTTAAGTTTTTTGTGAGTCCTAGGTACCTTACACCTAGTGGCGGTGTTAAATTAATGAAACAAGAATACCATTAGACTAATGGTTCTAATACCTTTAGCTGTTGTTCTGCTAAGACATGTCTAACTCTTTGTGATCCCATGGACTGCAGTATGCCAGGCTGTTCTGTCCTCCACTATCTCCTAGAGTTTGCACAAACTCATGTCCATTGAGTCTGTGATTCTATCTAACCATCTCATCCTCTGCTGCCCCCTTCAATTTTTTGCCTTCAATTTTTCCCAGCATCGGGATCTTTTCCAATGAATCGGCTCTTCACATTAGGTGGCCAAAGTATTGGAACTTCAGCTACAGCTTCAGTCCTTTTAAAGAATAGTCAGTGTTGATTTCCTTTGGAATTGACTGGTTTGATTTCTTTGCAGTCCAAGGGACTCTCAAGAGTCTTCTCCAGTACCACAATCTGAAAGCATCAATTCTTCGGTGTTCAGCCTTCTTTATGGTCCAACTGTCACATCTGTACATGACTATTGGAAAAAGCATAGCTTTGACTATATGGACCTTTGTTGGAAAAGTGATGTCTCTGCTTTTTTAATATGCTGTCTACGTTTGTCATAGCTTTCCTTCCAAGGAGCAAGCATCTTTTAATTTCATGGCTGCAGTCACTGTCTGCAGTGATTTTAGAACCCAAGAAAATTGAAAAGGTTTTCCCCATTACTATAGATGCTTAGGACATGGCAACCCACTCCAGTATTCTTGCCTGGAAAATCCCATGGACATGGGAGCCTGGAGGGCTATGGTCTATGGGGTCTCAAAGAGTCAGACATGACTGAATTGACAGCACATACAGCACAGATGCTTGTCTCCACTCTAGATCCAAGGAAATTCATCATGAAGGTCCTTCCCACCAGACCTCAGTGCTTCTCCAAGCAGAGGTCACACAGCCCAAGGGGGTTGAGAAAGAACAATCTGTCTCTGCCAAAACCTGTCTCCAGAAGTCATCAAACCTGATCTGGCCCCAGTTGTACTCTGAGACCACAACTAACAGGAAATTAGCAGCAGCCTTTGCCAGCCCCACAAATTCGGAGTCCCAACTCCTCAATCTGTGCTACTCCAAGAGTCTTCTGAGCCAACTCTGATGCTGCAACATATGGTCTTCAATTTTGTCCAGGGTTCTTTGTGGGGACCAGGGGATGGCTCCCAAGAGAAGTTTAGAGGGAGCTCAGCCCAGCCTATAAGCACCACAAGGGCCTGGATGTCTCTGGCATACTGGTCTGGTTCTCTAGCATCTCTTGGGACACTGCCTGTATCAGTGGTATGCTGGCATGCCCACCACCCTTTCTCAGTGAGGGTTCATCATTTGCAGCTTACAGCAATCTTCAGCTTCATTTTACAAACAGAGATATTTGGAAGACTTTCAAAGCACAGAGCTAGAGACAGTTTAAGGAGTCACATAAATAATTTATATGCTGATTACATCCTGATCTACTGACTTGTATGGGCAAAAGTGAAGTCACTCAGTCATGTCCGACTCTTTGCGACCCCGTGGACTGTAGCCTCCTACAGTCCAACCAGGCTCCTCCATCCATGGGATTCTTTAGGCACGATACTGGAGTGGGTTGCCATTTCCTTCTCCGGGGGATCTTCCCTTACCCAGGGATCAAACAGGTCTCCCATATTGCAGGCAGATGCTTTAACCTCTGAGCCACCAGGGAAGCCCTGGTTTAGGCAAAAGCCTAGCTTTAAATCCCACAAACCTAATTGAAGGTTAAAGTAACAGTTCTGATAAGAAATTAGAGGGAACCAAAACCAAGGTGGAGAATGTTTCCTGAATGTTGTTATACTTCCACTCCATTTAATGAAAAATTCCCTGACTAGAGAAAAATATTTTCTTCTAATATGTATCAATGAACATATCATATCTAATATACATATTTATCTAATATACATACATATCTATATAATTAAGAGTAGCTATCAATCTGAATCATGACTCTACTATTTAAGCAAAATTTTAGACATTAGTATGACTCAATTTCAAGTAGGATTTGTTTCATAGGATTGCTATGAGGATTGATGAGGTTTAAGGAGGAAAGTGAAAAGGCCAGCTTAAAACTCAATATTAAAAAAATAAGATCAAGGCATCCAGTCCCATCACTTCATGGCAAATAGAAGAGGAAAGGTGGAAGCAGTGACAGAATTTCTTCTTCTTCAGCTCTAAACTCACTGTGGATGGTGACTGCAGGCATGAAATGAGAAGATGACTGTTTCCTGGCAGGAAAGCTATGACAAACTTAGACAGTATGTAAAAAAGCAAAGATATCATTTTGCCAACAAAAGTCCATATCAGATCAGATCAGTCGCTCAGTCATGTCCAACTCTTTGAGACCCCATGAATCGCAGCATGCCAGGCATCCCTGTCCATCACCAACCCCCAGAGTTCACTGAGACTCACATCCATCGAGTCAGTGATGCCATCCAGCCATCTTATCCTCTGTCGTCCCCTTCTCCTCTTGCCCCCAATCCCTCCCAGCATCAGAGTCTTTTCCAATGAGTCAACTCTTCACATGAGGTGGCCAAAGTACTGGAGTTTCAGCTTTAGCATCATTCCTTCCAAAGAAATCCCAGGGCTGATCTCCTTCAGAATGGACTGGTTGGATCTCCTTGCAGTCCAAGGGACTCTCAAGAGTCTTCTCCAGCACCACAGTTCAAAAGCATCAATTCTTCAGCGCTCAGCCTTCTTCACAGTCCAACTCTCACATCCATACATGACCACTGGAAAAACCATAGCCTTGACTAGATGAACCTTTGTTGGCAAAGTAATGTCTCTGATTTTCAATATGCTATCTAGGTTGGTCATAACTTTCCTTCCAAGGAGTAAATGTCTTTTAATTTCATGGCTGCAGTCACCATCTTTTGGAGCCCAGAAAAATAAAGTCTGACACTGTTTCCACTGTTTCCCCATCTATTTCCCATGAAGTGGTGGAACCGGATGCCAGGATCTTCATTTACTGAATGTTGAGCTTTAAGCCAACTTTTTCACTCTCCACTTTCACTTTCATCAAGAGGCTTTTGAGTTCCTCTTCACTTTCTGCCATGAGGGTGGTGTCATCTGCATATCTGAGGTTATTCATATTTCTCCCGGCAATCTTGATTCCAGCTTGTATTTCTTCCAGTCCAGCATTTCTCATGATGTACTCTGCATGTAAGTTAAATAAGCAGGGTGACAATATACAGCCTTGATATACTCCTTTTCCTATTTGGAACCAGTCTGTTGCTCCATGTCCAGTTCTAACTGTTGCTTCCTGACCTGCATACAAATTTCTCAAGAGGCAGATCACGTGGTCTGGTATTCCCATCTCTTGAAGAATTTTCCACAGTTTATTGTGATCCACACAGTCAAAGGTTTTGGCATAGTCAATAAAGCAGAAAGAGATGCTTTTCTGGAACTCTCTTGCTTTTTCCATGATCCAGCGGATGCTGGCAATTTGATCTCTGGTTCCTCTGCCTTTTCTAAAACCAGCTTGAACATCAGGAAGTTCACGGTTCACATATTGCTGAAGCCTGGATTGGAGTTACTTTACTAGCGTGTGAGATGAGTGCAATTGTGCGGTAGTTTGAGCATTCTTTGGCATTGCCTTTCTTTGGGATTGGAATGAAAACTGACCTTTTCCAGTCCTGTGGCCACTGCTGAGTTTTCCAAATTTGCTGGCATATTGAGTGCAGCACTAAATATTGAGTGCAGCACTAAAGTCCATATAGTCAAGGCTATCGTCTTTCCAGTAGTCATGTATGGATGTGTGAGTTGGACAATAAAGAAGGCAGAGTGTTGAAGAATGGATGCTTTTGAATTGTGGTGCTGGATAAGACTCTTGAGAGTCCCATGGAAAGCAAGGAGATCAAAGCAATCTTAAAAGGAATCTTAAAGGAAATCAGCCCTGAATATTCCTTGGAAGGACTAATGCTGAAGCTCCAATACTTTGGCACCTGATGTGAATAGCTGACTCATTGGAAAAGACCCTGATGCTGGGAAAGATAGAGAGCAGAAAAAAAAACAGTGGCATTCCTGATTCAGTGGACGAGTTTGAGCAAACTCTGGGACATACTGAAGGACAGGGAGGCCTGGCATGCTGCAGTCATGGGGTCGTAAAGAGTCTAACATGACTGAGAAACTAACAACAACAAATATCTCAATGATAATATCCCTTGAACCACACACATTTGTGGTATTGTCATGCCCTTGACACTGAGGTGATGGGCAGGTTAATTTTCAGTTTCTATTTTATATTTTTGCCATTATTTGTTCTCCTAGTAAGTGACACCTTAACGAAATGACCTGGGATAAAAATAAATAATAATATAGACTGAAATTGTCAGGGAATATTTATCTTTTAATTTATATATTTTAAAAGTATAATGTACTTGTGAAATTTTTGGAGCAACTTGTAAAAGTGGGCACACACACAAAATTTGACAATTAGGCAAAAACACAGAATAGGAATTAAGCAAAGGAAGCAATGGGAGTAGAGGTTTCCAAGAGCTGGACATTAGCTGTTGCTACATTTGACCATAATACTTTTCACTAAATTTGATAGCAGCTTGTATTTGAGAAAAAGAGAATGGGAAGAACAAAGGGAAATGTATGAACTTTTCATTGCTTGACCAAAGACCACATGCCAGTGTACCCAACTCATCCTGCCCTCAATGAGAAATCTCTAAGCATATATTGAGTGCCCACAATAATTTCTATTTTTGAAAATAAAAATAAAGTAAAAGTAATTATGTCAAAGGGCTTCCCTGGTACTCAGTGACAAAGAATCCATCTGCCAATGCAGGAGACATGGGTTCTATCCCTGGGTCAGGAAGATCCCCTGGAGAAGGAAATGGCAATCCATTCCAATACTCTTGCCTGGAAAATCCCATGGACAGAGGAGCCTGGCAGGCTACAGTCCACAGGGTCACAAAGAGTTGGACATGGCTTAGCAATTGAACAACAATTATATCAAAGCATGAACATAACACCATCTTGGTCATGATTAATTACCAAGACAGCTAAATTGCCTAGATTGACCCTGCCTCATTCTGATTTAGAAACCTCAGAGAAGATCATCTAAGCACTTCCAGCTTCCTTAAGAATCACAGATCCAGGGAGTTCCTTGGTGGTCCAGTGGTTAAAACTCTATACTTACAATGCAAGGGCCACAGGTTCAATCCCAGGTTAGGGAACTAAGATCCTGCATGCTGTGCAATGCAGCCAAGAAAAAAGAATCACAGATCCTGAGAGTTCTAAAGGATATTAAAAGTCATTCACACAGTCACTTATTCAGTGCCTAAGGCCCCTCCTAAATATCTCTGCAAATTGATCTCCTAGATTCTGCTTGATGCCTCTTCTCATGACAGGAATCAGTACATCCTATGGCCTTCTACTCTATGATCCAGCATCTCTGCTAGAAATACCTCCATGTATTAAGCCAAAATAAATCTCTATTCTTAATTCTATACTCCCCTCTGAGCATAGCTAATGGATTGTTTCTTCAGGAGGAAGAATGAGGTCCCCCTATATTCCCCAAGTGAGTTAGAAAAACTTTCTACTTCATGTTTGTCCACGCACTTACCATGATGTATCATCATCACCGATTCACAAACCCAGACCATAAGACTAGACATCAGGCATCTTGCACATCGATCAGGGCCAGGCTTACAGGAGGTTTTCAGGAAAGAGTTGACAGATATGAAGATGGACGGATGGGTGAATGAATATTTGGGTGAATGGATGAGTGTGTTGATGGACAGATAGAAGGATGGATGAATCTGTAAGTGGGGAAACTTTTTAAATTATTGTTTATTGAGCACTTACTTTATGCTTATAACTTACTCCATCTACTGAACAAACTATAAAGTAGATATCATTGTAATTGCCTCTGTTTTATCACTAAGGTAACGAAGACCTAAAGAGTTACATTAACTCTCAGTTCAGTTCAGTTCAGTTCAGTCACTCAGTCATGTCCAACTCTTTGTAACCCCATGGACTGCAGCATGCCAGGCCTCCCTATCCATCACCAACTCCCAGAGTTTACTCAAACTCATGTCCATGGAGTCGGTGATTCCATCCAACCATCTCATCCTCTGCCATCCCCTTCTCCTCCTGCCTTCAATCTTTCCCAGCATTAGGGTCTTTTCAAATGAGTCAGTTCTTTGCATCAGATGGCCAAAGTAACTGGAGTTTCAGCCTCAGCATCAGTCCTTCCAATGAATATTCAGGACTGATTTCCTTTAAGATGGACTGGTTGGATCTCCTTACTGTCCAAGGGACTCTCAAGAGTCTTCTCCAATACCACAGTTCAAAAGCATCTAAAGGATCCATATTTAGCATCTGGTCTGAAATGTGGATGGATGATATTAAACAAAATTTATACTTTTAGCCACTACATTCTAGTGTCAAAAATTAAGGAGGGAATGAAAAGTGAATCAATCTATCAACTAATTTTTTACATAATCCCACTGTTTCAAAAATTCTCAATGTGCTTTGGAATTCAGTTAGAGCTTGCAAAAGCAAGGCTTAGATTTTGGCTGAAAGCAACTTGTATTCAACTAGTTGAAAAGTGGGGACAAAAGCCATCACAAACCAGCCACTACTCCCCATTTTTAGGGATAGAGAGTATGGACAGCATTTATCTCTACCTCCCCTTTTTTTTCAAACTTTAAGCTTTTTATTTTGTATTGGGGTGTAGCCAATTAACAATGTTGTGATAGTCTCAAGTAAACAGAAAGGGACTCAGCCCTACATATACATGTATCCATTCTCCCCAAACCCCCTCCCATCCAGGCTGGTGCATAACATTGAGCAGAGTTCTGTGTGCTACACAATAGGTCCTTGTTGGTTATTTTACATATAGCAGTGTACATGCCCATCCCAAGTTCCCTAACTGTCCCTTCCCCCAGCAACCAAAAGTTCGTTTTCTAAGTCTGTGTGTAGCTCTTCCCCTTTTGAATGTGGGACAAACCTCAGCTCCCATCAGTGGGGATCTGACAGTTACAGCAGTAGAGATTTAAAACTACACGAACTTCATCTAAACCTCATTTGGGCTCCTCCCTTACTTTGGAAAGCTTTACATTAAACTTTGTAACATAAGGAGAACATGCAATTTAAATTAAAGAATTGGGGGAGGTTTGGGTATCTTCCAGCCTGGGTCAGCAAACCCCAAAGGCCTGTAATTAGATTTTCCCTCTGTTTCTTCTTAATCATCAAAACCATAGATGAGAATAAAGCTTAATCAGATAGATTGCCTACTCTTCCTTCAAGATGCAGATCTATTATAGACACAAAAATATCTTAAGGGATATTTTCCAAATACCTCCAAATCTGTTTAGTTGGCTGTTTTTATTCTAGTCTGTCCCATCCTTATAACCAAGCACAATGATTCCAAGCACAAAACTATAACTCTAATATTACACAGATCTTACCTTGAGGGAATTGGCTTTGTGTTTTCTGACAGCAGTTTTTCAAGTAGTACATGTCTTATGTTTCTTAAATAATATGAGAGGTACAGAAATAACTGAACCAATTTCAGGTCTGTATTCTACCTTATAGTGACACCAAAAGGTACAACTGGGGCAAGCAATGAAAGCTGAAAGGACTTCCCCGGGAGCTCAGCTGGTAAAGAATCTGCCTGCAATGCAGGAGCCCCTGCTTCGATTCCTGGGTCAGGAAGATCCGCTGGAGAAGGGATAGGGTACCCACTTCAGGATTCTTGGACTTCCCTGGTAGCTCAGCTGGTAAAGAATCCGCCTGCAGTGTGGGAGACCTGGATTCAATCCCTGGGTTGGGAAGATCCCCTGGAGAAGAGAATGGCAACCCACTCCAGTATTCTGGCCTGAAGAAGTCCATGGACTGTATGGTCCATGGGGTTGCAAAGAGTTGGACACAACTGAGCAACTTTCACTGAAAGCTATAATTTGAAAGGCCACCTCAAAGAACTATAATTTCTCTCTTAATAATTCCTTGTGTTGGACTTCCGTGGTGATACAGTGGTAAGAAACCGCCTACCAGTGTAGGGGACAAAGGTTCGATCCCCGGTCTGGGAAGATTCCACATGCTGTGAAGCAATTAGGCCCATGCATCACAATGACCGAGCCCTCCTGCTGCAGCTTCTGAAGCCTGCAAGCCTAGAGCCTGTGCTCTGCAATGAGAGAAGCCACCACAATGCGAAGCCCATGCACCGCAATGAGAGAGTAGCCCCTGCTCTCCACAACTAGAGACAGCCCAAGCACAGCAAGAAAGACCCAGCACAACCAAGAATAAGTAATTTCTTGTGTTTGTAAAGCTGTACTTACACAGCACATACATATCTGAGTTTCTATAGCACATACAGGAGTCAGATTGGCCTGAGTCAGGACTACACAGATGGGCTATTGGTGTTTCTGGTTCTAGGCAACATTATTGAGCTCAGATTACGTGTTTGCCTCATTTTCTTTATCTATGAAATGGAACTTTAAAGATGCTCAGATGAGGAAAAAGAAATAATTCCCCTAAGATCCTTCAGTTTGGGATTAACCATGGTTTATATCTTGATCATTCCCCAGTGGTTCCCCTGCCTCCCTACCACATGCTTTCTATTAAACCACACCAGGGAGCCAAACACAGTTATCCTGGATGGGAAAATCACCATGCTGGCATCAGAGCTCAGGAAGAAGAATTTAATCCATTGATTACAGATGCACCTGCCCCATGTGACATATGTAACAGATTAAAGCAATTTACCATGTACTATTTATTAGTACCCGTTATAGGTTTATGTTTCACATTTGTTGTTCAGTCGCTCAGCCATGTTGGACTCTTTGTGACCCCACAGACTGCAGCACACCAGGCTTTCCTGTCCTTCACTATCGCCCAGAATTTGCTCAAACTCATGTTCATTGAGTTGATGATGCCATCCAACCATCTCATCCTCTGTCACCCCCTTCTCCTCCTGCCTTCAATCTTTCCCAGCACCAGGCTCTTTTCCAATGAGCTGGCTCTTTGCATCAGGTGGCCAAAACATTAGAGCTTCAGCTTCAGTCTCAGTCCTTCAGATGAATATTTAGGGTTGATTTCCTTTAGGATTCACGGGTTTGATCTCCTTGCTGTCCAAGGGACTCTCTAGAGTCTTCTCCAGCATCACAGTTTGAAAACACCAATTCTTCAGTGCTCAGCCTTCCTAATAATCCAACAATCACATCTGCACATGACTACTGGAAAAAGCACAGTTTTAATTATACGAACCTTTGTCTGCAAAGTGATGTCTCTGCTTTTTAATACACTGTCTAGGTTTGTTATAGCTTTTCCTCCAAGGAACAAGCATCTAAACTTTATTTTTTAAACTGTATAATCATTCAAATGCTCCTATGACAGCTACCTCTCCCTTGAATCCTAATATCTTTCCTTTTCTTCTTGGTGTTAGCTGCTCAGTCACGTCTGACTCTTTGTGACCCCCAAGCTCCTCTGTCCATGGGATTTCTCAGGCAAGAATACTGGAATGGGTTGCCATTTCCATCTCTAGGGGACCTTCCTGACCCAGGGATCAAACGCAGGTCTCCTGCACTGCAGGCAGATTCTCTACAACTTGAGCTACCAGGTAATCTTTTCTTCTTAATTGGAGGATAACTGCTTTACACTACTGTGTTAGTTTCTGCTGTACAACAATGTGAATCAGCTATAAGCATACATATAGCTCCTCCATTTGAGCCTCCCTGCCACTCAGCGCCCCCATCCTACCCATCTAGCTCATCACAGAGCACCGAACTGAGTCCTCCCTCTGTGATATGAAGCAACTTCCCATCAGCTGTTTTACACATGATAGTGTATATGTCAATGCTGCTCTCAGTTCATCCCACCCTCCCCGCCCCCAACTGTCCGCAAGTCCACA
Organism: Bos indicus; assembly: GCF_029378745.1. Taxonomy (NCBI): domain Eukaryota; kingdom Metazoa; phylum Chordata; class Mammalia; order Artiodactyla; family Bovidae; genus Bos; species Bos indicus. Next base: position 17,568,466 of record NC_091773.1, on the reverse strand, counting down.
CTCTGTCTTGCCCTGCAAATAGGTTCATCAGTACTACTTTTCTAGAATCTTTAAAAATCTGAAAGGCAAATAAAGTAATAAAAGAGTAATGTATCAAAGTCCTTCCCAAACGAAGACTCTGGCTTTCTAATTCAAAGGTTACTGGCTTCAAATCATTCAGCTTTCCTTTTAGGAAAACAGAATATTTGCAGCGTCTGCAAGTGTTAACATCAGAGATAAAAATCAGGGTCCAGAAGTGACTTCATGCTATTTTTACTGAGACAGCATATTGTTGTTCAGCCGCTCAGTCATGCCCAACTCTTTGAGATCCCATGGACTGCAGCATGCCAGGCTCCCCTGTCCTCTACTATCTTCTGGAGTTTGCAGCAAAAACCTTTTAAAGGACTATATGGTAGACAAATAATTTAAATACTTTCCTTCGCATAGAAAGAACTCAAACAAATAGGTAGGATTAGGTTGGCAGCAAATGGCAAGACAGACAATAGTGGACTAAGCAAAACAGAAATGTTTTTCCTTCTCACGTGAATGAAGGCTTGTGCAGAGCCTCTGTGATCATCAGGCCCTTCTGAGTGCCTGCTTTTTCATTGTTCAGTTATCAGCAACATGTGTTTTCACCTTTGAGCACTATGATTTCTGTTCCAGTTCCAGACATCACATCTGAATTCAAACCACCAGGAAAAAGGAAAAGAAAGGAGTGGGCACACCTCCTGCCTATAAGAGCATTTTATAAAGTTGCATTTCCACTCAAAGCTTCAAGTCTATGCTGGGTATTTTCTATCTTTCCCTCCACCATAGCCACTTCTCCATACTGCTTTGTGCTTTGAAGGACTTACCTGAATGGACACCATCAAGAAGCCTCCTTGCCCTCTGACTTCCAGTGATTCCAGCCAATTGAGGTACGCTCAGGAGACCAGAGGATGGAGGAGGGTGAGGATGGGTATCTATATCCCCAGCCTGTCCCCTGTCAAGTTGCTAAGGGATGGCTCTATCTCTTTATCCAGTGCATAAGTGGGAGTGTCTAGTAAAACCAACTAAAAGTCAATCTTTTATTATTACCATGCACAAACAATGCTGGGCTTCCCAGACTCAGTGGGTAAAGAACCTCCAGCAATGCAGGAGATGCAAGAGACATAGGTTCGATTCCTGGGTCGGGAAGATCCGCTGGAGGAGGACATAGCAACCCACTCTAGTATTCTTGCCTGGAGAATCCCATGGACAGAAGAGCCTGGCAGGCTACAGTCCATAGGTCACAAAGAGTCAGACATGACTGAAGTGACTGAGCATGCACACATGCAAAGACAATTTTAAACAATGTCAAGGATTAACACCTCCTGCCATCTACAGACCACTCCCACATTTACCTCTCCCCACCTGTGGCCACTGCCTCTCCCAAAGGTCACAGCTCCTGCCAATCATCCATCTTCATCCAGTGACTCTCTCCAGGTCTATTAATCATTCTTCCTCCTTGCCCCTCAGGCCCAGGGTGAAAACAGCTCTCTGTATATGTTCCTCTGAGTTTCCAAAACCCCTACACACATTCTCTCTTGAGTTACTTTATTAAACTCTGGCCAATTATCCAGTTTGAGTGCATCATGTATTTCTTGCTGGCACTATGGCTGATTCCACCCAGCACCAAGGGAGTTTTCATCCTGAAGTAGTCAAAAGCCAAGATAAAATTTTAAAGTTCTTTATTGAAAAAAAAATGATAACCTAGATACCAGGAGAACAACAATCTCTGTCATCCTCAATACCTGATTTTCCCTTATTTTAATTTAGAGTTCACAGATCTACCAAATGTAAATACTCTTAAGATTATTCCCAGGCAAAGCTCTCATTCCTCTAACCACTTCTGCTCTTCCCTCCAAGGAAAGTCTCAAGGAAACCAGGTAGATGGGTACCACTGAACAGTGTATCCAGTTTGCGGCCCTACAGCCAAGTAGAAGGAACTTGATTCAGTCCTAAAATCCACTCAGGGTGCCCTTAGGAAAGGCTGTATTCAGGACATGACCAACTGAACAGAGGGACATCCTGCCCCGTTAGAACAGACACTGCCGGGACTTCCCTGGTGGTCCAGGGCTAAGACTCTGCCCTCCCAATGCAGGGGGCTCCGGTTCAATCCCTAGTCAGGGAACCAGATCCCACACACCACACTGAAGATCCTGCATGCCACAAGTAAGGCCTGGTACAGCCAAATAAATAATAAAATAAATCAACAAAAGTAATAATAAAAGAACAGACACTGCCTGGTGTGCCATTCCAGTGCAGACCCACTGGACATTTTCCTACCCCTTAGGAGAATGGGAAAGATAGCATTTGATCTCATTCCTGCACCCACAGACTCTGGGCACCTCCTCATCCCCAAGTCTGTTTTACGAAGTCAGGCCTGTCCACACCAGCCCATCCTTGGCTCCTGGGCTCGATCAGCCTCCCCACAGGAAAGGCAACTTGACAGCTCCTGTTTCTTAACTGTGAACCCCAGCCAACACTCACTTTAGCTTGTCAGCATCCACACGGCCACTTCCTTGTAGTACTGATTTTACAAAGGGAAAGGCAATGTTCAGAAGCAATAAAATGGCCAAGGATGAACAATTAACTGAAGAACTTTCATTTCCCTCCCTACCCACCCCCAAATAAAGTACCTAGTAAATTTGATTTCATTGTCTTATCATAAAACAGTCTGTCCTGGGACAGCCTGGCGAAGGAGACTCCACAAAGCCCTGAGATGTGCTTTTCAAAGCCATGTGTGATTGTCATGGCAATCAGTAGACAAGCCCCTATTGTGCACAGCTCAGCTCCAGGGCCCAGAGCACAGGACATCCTGTGAGTGGGCTGCTGGTTGTTTGGCTGTTGCTACAACAAGCCTCAGAAAGAACTTCCAGGGGGTAGGGGTCAATGTTTGAAGTCCCCACAAGTCTGAATGCAGGTCTCATTTCTCCTCCTTGTGGTTGACTGAAAATGTCAAGCTCTTCTAAAAGTGAGACAAAGTCTTATATAGGGAAACATTGAGGGTGGGTTTTGTTCTGGCTGATTGTTTTTAATTTCTGTGCCAGACACTTCACACACATACACACACACATACACACACCACCACCACCACTAATCTTTACAAGATCCCAGAGAAGTAAATGTGACTGTTGTTGCTGTTGTTTAGTTGCCAAGTCTGACTCTTTAGCAACCGCATGGACTGTATCTCGCCAGGTTCCTCTATCCATGGGATTCTCCAGGCAAGAATACTGGAGAGGGTTGCCATTTCCTACTCCAGGGAATCTTTCTGACCCAAGGATCAAACCCACATCTCTTGAAACTCCTGCATTGGCAGGTAGATTTTTTATCATTGAGTCACCAGGGAAGCCTGATAAATGGGACTAGTTTCATTTGTAAAAGATGAAACTGAGCCCCAGAGATGTAAATAACTCTGTGTACCCTGGAATCTGGGAAGCAGAGTGTAGCAATGGGGTCTCAGGTTGGCCAGCCTCCAAAGCCCCATCATATAGTCCCTACATGTGGACTGTGAGACCCTGTGGACACAGACTCTCAACTCTGACCTCCACCCGGTGAGATGGGCAAGCAACCGACCAAGCTGGTGTCAGAGAGGAAGGCAGTGAAATGGTAGCATCATGGCAGTGCAGGTCAGCTGCCTGTGCCAGCTTGGGCAGGGAAATCACTAGCAGAGGATGGGGAGCTGGGAGGGATGGGTTTATCAGTTATCTTTTGCTACAATGACAATCCCCTTCAAAAGTTAGTGGGGTATGGAGAGGAGTGTAGAAGTTCCTTAAAAAACTAAACATAGTTACCATATGATCCAGCAGTCCCACTTCTGGGCATATACCCAGAAAAGAAAAAAAAAAGCCTCTGATTTGAAAAGACACGTGCACCCCAATGTTCACTGCAGCACTGCTTACAACAGTAGAGACTTGGAAGCAGCTTAAGTGTCCACTGATAATTGATAGATGAATGGATATATATATATATATATATATATATATATATATATATATAGCTCTAAGTGATCTAGACCAGTACTTCCCAAACTGGTTATCTCAGAAAATTGTTCCTGATACGTTAATAAACACACTGGGGAAACAGACCACTTGTTCTGCAATTGCTATGGACGATATTTGTCCTACCCTACGTGAAATTCATCCCAGGTGGGGCTAGAGGGAAAGAACCTACCCATGAGATGGGAACATGAAAAGTGTTCATGAATGGTGGTTCATGAATGAACAGCCTGGATCAGAACAGCCATGTGCTGCAAGAGTAAAGCCTCCCATAGAAGCTCAACCAGGAAGGTGCTCACAGCCCCTCTTGAGCGCAGAGCAGCAATGAGACCGTCTGTACTGAAGAGGGTGCTGTCTCGAGCCCCCGGTATCCTTGAAACTCTCATTCCTACAGCACATTTGCAGCATCCAACACATCCTTCCCTCAGTTGATGAGCAGTGATTATACTCTCTGAGGTACACAGAGAATATGAAAAGTGGTTAGAAAACCCAAGGACATCTTTAAAAAGATTTGCAGCCTTTTTTCTTTAAAAAAATTTTTTTAATTAATTTATTTTTAATTGAAGGATAATTGCTTTACAGAATTTTATTGTTTTCTGCCAAATATAAACATGAATCACCTATAGGCATACATATGTCCCGTCCCTCTGGAACCTCCCTCCCATCTCTCTCCCCATCCCACCCCTCTAGGTTGTTACAGAGCCTGTGTTTGAGTTCCCTGAGTCATATAGCAAATTCCCATTGGCTATCTATTTTACATATGGTAATGGAAGTTTCTGTGTTACTCTCCGGAGAAGACAATGGCAGCCCACTCCAGTACTCTTGCCTGGAAAATCCCATGGATGGAGGAGCCTGGTAGGCTGCAGTCCATGGGGTCGCTAAGAGTCGGACACGACTGAGCGACTTCACTTTCACTTTTCACTTTCATGCATTGGAGAAGGAAATGGCAACCCACTCCAGTGTTCTTGCCTGGAAAATCCCAGGGACAGGGGAGCCTGGTGGGCTGCCATCTATGGGGTCGCACAGAGTCAGACATGACTGAAACGATTTAGCCGCAGCAGCATGTTACTTTCTGCATACATCTCACTCTCTCTTTCCTCCCCCACTTCCCACATCCATAAATCGGTTCTCTATGTCTGCATCTCCACTGCTGCCCTGCAAATAAATTCATCAGTACCATCTTTCTGGATTCCATATACATGTATTAGTATACAATATTTATATTTCTCTTTCTGACTTACTTCACTCTGTATAATAGGCTCTAGGTTCATCCACCTCATTAGAACTGGCTCAAATGCATTCCTTTTTATGGCTATTAAATATTCCAGTGTATATATGTACCACAGCTTCTTTATCCATCCATCTGTGGATGGACATCTAGGTTGCTTCCATGTTCTAGCTACTGTAAATAGTGCTGCAATAAACATTGGGGTACATGTGTCTTTTTTCAATTTTGTTTTCCTCAGGATATATGCCTAGTAGTGGGATTGCTGGGTCATATGGTGGTTTTATTCCTAGTTTTTTAAAGAATATCCATACCATCTTCCATAATGGCTGTATCAGTTTACATTCCCACCAACAGTGCAAGAAGACTCCCTTTTCTCCACACCCTATCACACACATGAAAAAATGCTCAGCATTGCTCATTATTAGAGAAATGAAAGTCAAAACTACAATGAGATATCACCTCACACCAGTTAGAATGGCCACCATCAAAAAGTCTACAAACAATAAAGGCTGGGTGTACAACCATTTTTCAGTGGAGATATTATATTAAGTGGTAATCAAGGAAACAAATAAATATCAGCTGTGGAGAACTGATGAATTGGAAATGGGTGGGAGGGGTGGATTCTGACCTAACTTATAACCAGGGATGGCAGGATACCCTAGAGACTCTCAGTGAAAGCTCCTGGGATCCCCCAAAGCACAGGTATTAAAATATATTACCTACATTCTTAGTTCATGTCTCTCAAGGAGATTCATGGTAAAAATTAACATAATCACAGTTTTGCTATTTCAGCTGAAAACATTTTAAAATTTGTTGAACAGGTCTTTCTCTGCTTTTACTTATTTGAACACTGTCTTAGTTCAGGCTGCTGCCACAGACTACCATACACCAGCTGCCTTATGAACAATAGAAATGTATTTCTCACAGCTCTTTGGCTGGGAAGTTCATGGTCAAGGTGCTGGGAGATGCAATGTCTAGTGAGCACAGACTTCCTGGTTCATAGTCAGCTGTATTTTGGCTAAGTCCTCACCTGATAGAATGCTTGCTTCTTTTATAAAGGCACTAATTCCACTCATGAGGGCTCAACTCTCACAACTTAAATCATTCCAAGATCCCACCTCCTTAATACTATAACTTTAAGGAATTAGATTTCAACATATAATATCAAACCAGTCAATCCTAAAAGAAAGCAACCCTGAATATCCACGAGGACTGATGCTGAAGCTCCAATACTTTGGCCACGTGTTGCAAAGAGCAGACTCACTGGAAAAGTCCCTGATGCTGGGAAAGATTGAAGGCAGAATGAGAAGGGGGTGACGGAGGATGAGATGGTTGAATGGCATCACCAATTCGATGAATATGAGTTTGAGCAAGTTCCAGGGGTTGGTGATGGACAGGGAAGCCTGGCGTGTTACAGTCCATGGGGCCATGAAGAGTCGGACAAGACTGAACAACTGAACTGACTGAAACTCTCTCTCCCCAACAAAATGTTTAATAAAGCACCCATTTCTCACCCGTGCCTTATGGAATGGGTTTTCTTCTAGGGAGAAAGAGAGAGAGTTTAACACATAGCAATTCACTTCAAAGAAAACTCTGTAAAGCATGTCTCTTTTCTCAAAATCTTGCCCCGGACACATTGGTACTCACTCTTTTACTGACTTCATGAACTCTGAGGAATGAAAATCTGGGAGCCATCTCCACCAAGGAACAACCTATCTGAGAATGATACCAAGCATAGGTAGGCAAAACTGAGCAATGGACATAAAAGAACTGTCATGATTCCATCTGAACCCCTGAATCCAGTCACACCTGAAGCCAGCAAAACTGGCAAGCAGCCAGAATGAAAGCTGGATTCATCAGTATTGTAAGCTGACAAATTCATGTAGTTCACATTGCCATCTATACCTTGAAGCTAAATGATTCCCAAATAACACTTCTTATTGTAAAATAAAGAAATTGAGATGCTAAGAAATCAATTAAGTTGAATAAGTCCACGTGGCACTAAATGGGAGCGCTGTAATTCTATTCCAATTAAGCTCCAAAGTCTCTGCACTCTCCCCTATACCCCACAAGGCCCCAGAGTCTCTTGTTTTTCAGCTCTCCATCACGGACAGTGATTTTCACAAATGCTGGTTTCCATTTGCTACGAATGTCTTTAGATTATTCGGATCCCACTGGAGACATATTCTCATGGAACCCTTCCACTCTCTTTCACTTCTCCTTGTCATCCACCTACACTGTAATCGTCACTAAAAGCTGGTTTTCACAGTCTAAACAACTCAGAGCAGCAAGAACCGTGAGCGTGGAGCAAAGAGAGAAGAATAAATCTTCCTGATTTGGAATCCAAAGACAAATTTCCACAATAGTCCTTGGAGTAAATGACAAGTTCTATTCTCATCGATGGCAGAGTGCCATATTTTGACAATAGTTTCAACATAAGCAGCCTGCTGGGAGGGCAGTGTTGGTGACGCTTCTTGAAAAGACTTTTTTCAAAAATGCAATGTGCTTTCCCACTTACCAGTTGGTTCAGGAAAGAGAGAAAATGTCACAGAGGAAAAATGAGATGACCTTTGAAAAGTTAAACAATGATAGTCATTGATGAGAGTATGAATGTAGTCAGAACAAAAGTAACACTCCTTTATCCCTTGGTAGAAATTTCAGAACACATCCCTGTTCTTGGCCATGGAGTATACACTCTATCTTGGTAACTGGATTCTCACCTTGCAGCCAAATCAGTCAGACAAGGAAAAGACACAAAGCAGAGTGAGAAAACCCCCACCAAAGTGCCTCCTAACACACATGGACACACATGCACACAAAGGAACGCACCCAGAAGCAAGGAGAACAGAGGGTGCATTGGTTTTGAAGACTGAGGAAATTGCATACAAACCATGGCTCCCCCACTTTATATTATGTGAACCTGTGGAAAATTACATAAGTTCTCCAAGTCTTGTCTAGAACATGGAGATAATGCCTACTGCTCTGGCTTGCTACCAAGATTCTATAACATAACATACCTGGGGGGTCCCCTAAATAGCAGTGATGGTTATTTACTCTTCCTTTGGAACCACTGAGGTCAGGTTTCCCTCATAAGGCTTCAAGCACGGCATAATGATGAAGCATTGGTTCAGACTAATCTGGGTTCAAATCCCGGCTTAGTCAAGTCCTAACTCTGCATCTTAGGACAATGTATCATTTAGCTTTTGCCCTGTGAGAAACAACCACAAAATCTCGGTGGCCTACAACAGTAAGCACTGACATTGCCTGAATGCCTGTGGGGGCCAAGCATTGGCTACTCCAAACTGGGCTCAAACCAGGGGGCTCCTCTGAGTCCTGTTGCAGTTGCTCACACGCCTGCTGGCTGGCTGGGAAAGCTTTCCTGAGGTGGCTTTGATGCATGAGTCTCCTATTCTACTCCTGAAGCAGAAACTCTATTTACCAGCACCTGGGCATGTTTCCATGGCAATGGTAAAAGGACAAGCAAAAAAGACAAGAGGCTTCCAAGTGCTAAGCTTGGCACCAGCACACCATCACTTCTGCCATATTCTACTGGCCAAAGCCAGCTCCACAGCCAAGTCCAAAATTAAGAGGTTTCAAGATACTCCTGTCCCTTTAGTAGGAAGAAGTACAAAGTCATATGACAAAGTTACAGAGGGGTGAAGAATTGGGGAAAGTGATGTATAATCTCTCTCTCACATAATGTGTCTTGGTTCCTTAATCTGTAAAGTAGGAATAATTCTACCTACAGAATTGATTCTTTCAGATATTAACGATGTATCTGTATGCCCATCACACTCTCATAAAGAGCACTTGATACATGTTGGCTAACAGTGGGAGTCAATGCAGTGGGCATGTGAGTGGAGTGGTTGTTGTTGTTTAGTTGCTTAGTTGCTAAGTCATGTTGGATTCTTGAGACCCCATGGACTGCATCCCACCAGGCTCCTCTGTCCATGGGATTTCCCAGGCAAGACTACTGGAATGGGTTTCCATTTCCTTCTCCAGGAGAGCGTTCTGATCCAGGGATTGAACCTGGATGTCTCCTGCATTGGCAGGTGGATTCCTTACCACTGAGCCAGGAGGGAAGCCCAAGTGGAGTGGTACTCTGTCCCAAATCTTTCTAGAGTGTTCTGGCTTGCTTTATTCATTCATTCATTTGTTAACTATTTATATTATATTCATTGCTTAATTGCTAAGTCGTGTGCGACTCTTTGTACCCCCAGGCTCCTCTGTCCATGGGATTCTCCAGGCAAGAACACTGGAGTGGGTAGCCATGCCCTCCTTCAGGGGATCTTCCCAGCCCAGATGGATTCTTTACCATCTGAGCCACCAGGAAAGCATAACTACCCACATAACTACAATGCAGAAACTTCCTTAGTTTGCTGACCATAGGAAAGAGTGATTTCAAATAATATTTATGAAGCATTTTCATATCCGGATCTAATTTGATCCTCACAAATACCCCTTATTGTAGGTCTTGTTATCCCTGTTAAATGAAAGATGAAACTAAATCTGGGTGAATATCTCAGTGACGTTTATCAGACAAGCAGCAGACAATAGGTCACCACCTCATAAAGTCAAGACTGTATTTAGATCCAACAGTGCTATTTTAGGTTAGGACTGTCGCTCAGAGTCTCCTTCTCACTCAGAATTCGAAGATTCTAAATGGTTTATAGAAAACATCACAGTAATATCATGCTATATCTGATGCTTGTCCCATTCATTCACTTATCTATTTATAAATCAGTGAATTCTGGCTTGTTCTGAAGGATGAATGAGTGCTAACCTGGAGAAAGAAATGGGAGATCAGAGAAGCACAGGGCATTTCAGACAGAACCACCGCATAAGGAAAGGCAAATGGTGAAAAGGTGCCCGTGAGACAGTGAGGAAGTTCACTATAAGGCTTCAGTTTCAAGGCCAAGATGAAGTAGATGATGCTAGAGAAGTAGTCTGGCATTTTTTCAGGGACAACCATGAATGTCATGCAAAGAAGCAAGGATATTAGATTATAAACAGTGAAGAGTTTTTGGAAGGTTTTAAAAGGGAGCCAGATGCAGACAAGTTTGACTTTTCTAATGAGACACCCGCTGGCTGTGTGGGTAAGGGCTCTAAAGAGGGTCACAGCTTCATAAGAAAACCAACCAGCAGGCATCCTTCAATTTGGCTACTTTAAGAAAGGAAGTAGAGGGAAGGGCTGGTACTGCTGGGGTTGGACCCATCCTTCAGAACATAAGCGTACAAGAGGGATCCGAGATAACATACAAGCGCCCTTGTATATATTATACAAAGGTGACCTTTTATAATATACAAGCACAAGAGGGACCTGCTAATCAAATCTGAACACAGCAACCCTGCATTACTGAACTACAAGGAAACTAGGAGGGCATTGCATCAGCCCCCTTTTTACAAATGACAAAAGCAAGGCCCGCAGGATGCACAGAACTCCTTAAGGTCACCCAGGAGCCGCCTCAATCCCAGTCCTGTCCTGTCTCACCCCCACCCAGACACCCCGCCTCCTCTGCAGGTGACTACACAAGACACCTGAGTGTTCACTGTGCAGGCACCTCAGAGGTCGGGGGACTGGAGCCCTGTCTTTCTTGGCATGGCCCCCTTGAGCCCTTCTCCCCTCATGCTCCCTGCACTTTGGGCTCCCACAGAGGCCAAGGAGACACAGAGACCAAGGGCACGCAGAGCCAGCATCAGCCATCCTAAGAGAACAGGTTCCACAACCCAGTGGAACGTTTGTGAGAGAGGCTAAAACTAATCCCATAGGAAGAGGTCACTGAGATAAGTGACGAAAAAAATGCACAGTTCTGAGAGAGCCAGATCCGTGTCAGAAGGTGTCAGACTTCCTTGGCAATCCAAAGTAAAGATTTCATGCTTCCACTGCAGGGGTCGCAGGTTCAATCCCTCGTCAGGGAACTAAGATCCCACATGTCACGTGATACAGTCAAAGTAAATTTTTTAAATAAATAAAATAACTGCTTATAAAAACAGCAATTTCTATCCATATCAGGGCATGTCAGAGACCAAAGGAAACCAGGTGAAGAGTGGTTCAAGCAGCCCAGTCTCAACTTCCAATCTGTCCAGTGGACACTTTAATGGTCCAATCCTTGTTACAGCAACTTTGTTCCCCAAACACCTTAAAAGGCACCCCCAGCACCTACCTTTTGGGGCTTCCTTGGTGGTTCAGACAGTAAAGAATCTGCCTTCATTGTGGGAAATCTGGGTTGGATCCCTGGGTTGGGAAGATCCCTTGGAGAAGGGAACGGCTACTCACTCCAATATTCTTGCCTGGAGAATTCCATGGACAGAGGAGCCTGGTGGGTTACAGTCCATGGGGTCACAAAGAGTCGGACACAACTGAGCAACTTTCACTCACTCACAGCATCTACCTTTTGCCTCCCAACCTCAGTTTTTGCTGAGTTCTCAGGCTGACTCCTTGGCTCGCATTGAACAATCAACATGTATGACCTTGATTCTGAAGTTCAAGGTCTCTAGGACTGCTTCTCTAAAGTAAAAGGCCAATAATATCACCATCCCACTCTTCATTTCCCACCTGCAGTTTATTCATACAATTCTCCAATGTCCACAGCAGAAACTACACTTGAAATAGACTAAAGAGAGGCCCCTTTACTCTAACAAAATTCAATTGTTACCATAAATCAGAAGAAAATAGAAAAGATAAATCTAAAGGAATACATCTGGGGTTGATAATCTGTTGGCAAATAATCTTTTCTTGTTTCTCCCTAAGGTCTATGGTGAGGAGAGCTGGGGGTAGGGTGGGGCTTGGGGAGTAGTGTATTAGAGGAAAATGCTCTCTTTAGAGAAAGATTAGCTGTGAAACAGGTAGATCAAAAAACAAAAGGCAGGAAGCGTGCCTTCTATTCCAGCTCTGAGTGGCCTCATACAATTTGTGTCAACTCTGTGGGCTGGAGACCTTTGCTCTAAATAATAGAAGGAACTGGACAAGTTGATTCTCCAGCTCTGAGAGTCTACGATTTTAACCTAAAGCCAGTTTGAGGAAGATGAGAAATCAAAGTTCATGAATCACAGGGAAATCGAACAGACTCTCTAAGCTTAATTTAGTCCCTTTATTGTCTCTTTGGTTTCTGGTTTTTCTTTCCTGTGGGCAAGCTATCTTCCCTATAGCTTTGAAAAAAATATTTAATAAAAAAAATAAAAATAAAAATATTCCCAGTCTGTGGGTTTGTGGGACAATGGGACAAGAGAGAGCTGTCATAGGGCAACACAGACAGAAAATCTAAGAAAACGCATGCTCCCAGCCCACTTCCAAGTAAGACGTGCAGGCCAATTACAGACCTTCTCAGAGGAGCCCAAGCTTTAGAACCACTCGTGAAGTAGCCCCAGCACTGCACTGGGCCATCTCCTGCTGTGAGCTGGCTTGGCTTCCACTGCCAACTGAAGCCCTGTGTGGTCTGCATGGCACAGAGATGAGGAACCAGGCTGTCACTCACACCCTGAGAGGTTTCCTTGGCAAGCAAAGCTCTGGGAGGTACCATACAACAAACACCAAATAAACATTTCTGTAGGGAGCTTCACAGATGTCAGATTTTCTGCAGCAAATATTGAAATACACCTTAAAGCCATGTTTGTTTCCCAGCAAAGATGCCTTAACAGGCTCCTCAAATTGGTTAGCTCTATGGCTTTAGAAAATTTTGACATTCTGGGGTTAGCCACAAAAACCGAGTAACTGTATATTACCTAAAAGCTACAAAGATTGTGCTTATAGGAAGAGAGCTCTTATTTGCAATGTAATTTATGTGTTCTGTGCTAAGCATCTGAAACTCACAGCTGTCCTCTAAGAAAGCACTTTCTTTAAACTAATAGACTTTACCTCCTTTTTTTTTGTTTTTTTGAGCAGTTTTAAGCTTATAAAAAAAATTGAGCACAAGATTGAGAGTTTCCATTTGATAACCCCCATCCCCTACCCTCATTCCCCATCTTGTATTAGTGTCGTACATTTGTTACAATTGACAAGCCAATATTAATTACATTATTCTTAACTGAAATTCATAGATTTCATTAGAGTTCACTTTTTGTGCTATATATGCTATAAGTTTTGACAATAATGTAAGATGACAAGCACGCACCATTACAGTCTCATACAGAATAGTTTCACTTCCATAAAAATCCCCTGTGGATCCACGATTCACTCAGTCTAGTACTGCAGGCACCCAGGACAGACACCTTCATGCTCCCTTTCCTCACCTGTGGCAGACATTACTAATCAATCATGGCACACTTTCTCCATGAGCCCCTGTGAAGCTCTCTCAGCACAGGGCTTCAGGCAAGTACTACAACAAACCATCACTGACCCTCAGGATGAAACTTGTTAGCGAGCCCTACACCAAAAAGATACCTGCTTGATTAAGAGCAGCTTCCAGGGAAAATTGGAGACTAAAACTTGAATTTCACAGAGCTTTACCAACTCTGAAATTCTCCAACTGAACACAGGCTCAGTCTGAGGTTTTCACTTCTATTTTCAATAAGGTGGGAAATTAATCATATAAGGCGACAAATATCCCTCTGGCTTGGAATTTCTAGTGATATAGTAAATGTTAATTTAATCCCCTGCCTAGGACTATTCCCCTCCTCCTTTCCCCTGCCAAACACTACTTCAGGGTTACTGTGCAAACTTTCCTTCCATGTTTTATATGTTACTGTATTTATTCCCCTCCACAACTTGTACATTTAAATATATATATATAATTTTTTACATATCATATGTTTCCCCGTATATATGTGCAAGGATTTCTCTAAGGTATACACCCAGAAGTGAATTAATTGGATTTTAGGGTATACATAGTTTCAACCAAAGTAGAATTTACCTCATTTTTCTACTTGTAATTATTTCTTTCTAAGTCCATCTCCTCTTCTACACTGCAAGCTTCTTGAGTGCCTCAAATGTGATAGTGTTGGTCACTCAGTCGTATCCAACTCTTTGTGACCCCATGGACTATAGCCCACCAGGCTTCTCTGTCCATAGAATTCTCTAGGCAAGAATACTGGAGTGGGTTGCCATTTCCTTCTCCAATTGAATGTGATAGGCACCCAATTAATATCTGATGAATGAGACAATTTAATTTCAATTCCAGTAACTGGGGCTGATTTTAACTGCATCCTTAATCCCTCCTTTTCCCAAACCACTTTCACTATAAATACTGCTATGGACCAAGTTGTGTTCCTCCCAAATTCATATATGGATGTGAGAGTTGGACCACAAAGAAGACTGGGGGCCAAAGAACTGATACTTTCAAACTGTGGTGTTAGAGAAGACTCTTGAGAGTCCCTTGGACAGCAAGGAGATCAAACCAGTCACCCCTAAAAGAAATCAGTGCTGAATATTCATTGGAAGGACTGATGTTGAAGCTGAAACTCCAATACTTTGGCTACCTGATGGGGATGAGCTGACATTAGAAAAGACTCTGATGCTGGGAAAGATTGAGGGCAGGAGGAGAAGGGGGAGACAAAGGATGGTTGGATGGCCAAAGGACATGAGTTTGATCAAACTCTAGGATTTAGTGAAAGGCAAGGAAGACTGGTGTGCTGTGGGAAGCCTGGCATGCTGCAGTCTACAGAGTAGCAAAAAGTCAGGCATGACTTAATGACTGAACAACAACAAAGGAGACAGAGGAATCAGAGTGGGGACAGGGGAGTCCAGGGACATGTGACAGCACAGAAGAGGTACCACTGTGCCTAGGTTTGGAAAAACTGAGGGCAAGAGAAGGGGCTGACAGAGGATGAGATGGTTGGATGGCATCACTGACTCAATGGACATGAGTCTGAAGAAGCCCCAGGAGACAGTGAAGGACAGGGACGCCTAGAGTGCTGCTGTAGTCCATGGGGTAGCAAAGAGTCAGACGTGACTTAGAGATTGGACAATGACAACAACAAAGTTCATAGGCTGAAGCTCCAATCCCCTAACTTAAAATGGGACTATATTTGGTGATTAAATTAAAATGAGGCTGTTGGGATGGGCCCTAATCCAATCTGACTGGTGTTTTTATTTAAAAAAAAAAAGAAGAAGAAATTTGGACACAAAAAGAGACACAGTGGCTGGGCACACACAGAGGAAAGAGCATGTGAGGACATGGCAAGAAGGAAGCCATCTGCAAGCCAAGAAGAAAGGCCTCAGGGGAAACCAACCCTGACAACACCTTGATCTTGGACTCCCAGGCTTCGGAACTATGATAAATAAATGTCTGTGGTGTTCTATTATGGCCACCACAGCAAACAAGGTGGAATGCTACCTCTACAAACAAAGAATCCAAATTGCCATGTCCAAGCCCCCTCCTATATTGTCTCCATTAAACTCAGAAACCCAAATTTCTAGCTTAGCAGTCTTTCCTGAGAGTCCCATGGACAACAAGATCAAACCAGTCAATCTGAAGGGAAGTGAACCCTGAATATTCATTGGAAGGACTAATGCTGAAGCTGAAGCTCCAATATTTTGGTCACCCGATGCAAAAAGCCAACTCACTGGAAAAGTCCCGACGCTGGGAAAGATTGAGGGCAGAAGGAGAAGGGGGTGTCAGAGGATGAGATGGCTGGATGGCATCACTGATGCATGGACATGAACTTGGGCAAACTTCAGGAGATAGTGAGGGACAGGGAGGCCTGGTGTGCTGCAGTCCATGGGGTCACAAAGAGTAGGACACGACTGGGCGACTGAACAACAACAACAGTCTTTCCATTACACCACTGAGTTTGAAGCTATTCCATAGAATTTCAAGTTACACACAGTGAGGACACACCCTGAGTAAAACGTTGGTAAGTTGCAGATTTTTAGGATCCCTTACCATGGACATCTGAAAAATGGCTCATAGGGTAAAGCGTCTGCCTGCAAGATGGAAGACCTGGGTTCGATCCCTGGGTCAGGAAGATCTCCTGGAGAAGGAAATGGCAACCTACTCCAGTACTCTTGTCTGGAAAATCCCATGGACAGAGAAGCCTGCAGGCTACAGTCCATGGGGTTGCAAAGAGTCGGACACGACTGAGCGACTTCACTCTCACTTTCACCATGGACATCAGAACAGTTTCATAAAATTGGACTTCCTCCCTAAATTGTCCAAATCAAGAACTTGAAGGGTTTAAAAGATAAATCAGGAAGAGTGCTAAAGATGCCATAAAAGTGATTTTTTCAAAAATTTTCCAAAGAAAAGATTCAAGATCAGAGGTAGGTAATGAAAATGCTTAATAAGACCATTTTATTCATAATAAGTAGAAAACTTGTAAACAGTGCAGATGTTCATCAAAACAGGAGTGAATAACAAAGTGTAGTTTAGCATTATGATTAAACACTACTCAGCAATAAAAATGAACACTCTATTGAACCACACCAAAACCTGGACACATCTCAAAAACAGTACACTGAGAGTAAAAAGCCAAATAAAGACAGAGCGCATTCCATCTGATTTCATCTGTGAGAAGGTCTAAAAAAGCCAAGACTAATCCATTGTGACCAAAAGCAGAACAGAGGTGCCTGGGGGCATGAGAGGGAGGGGAACACCTTGAAATGGGGCATTGGGGAATTTGAAAGAGATAAAAATATTCTCTATCTTGTCTGTAGGGATGCTTATACAGGTGTATGTAGTTGTGAAAATTCATCAAATGTTAGACTTCCAATGGGGTCTTATATAAATAAACCTCAAATTTTTATTTCATAAAAAGACAAAAATGGTCAAAAGCTAGCATGTCATTTGATCCTAGTTAGCCCACCATTCTACTATTCTTAAAAACATGTGCATTTTTAATGTGACTTTGCCTGCCTCAGCAACTGCAGAAGCATAAACTACTCATTCTGTGAATGAGTATACTTTTTCTATCTTGCTGCCCAAACAGATCTTTTCTTTCCATGCCCTCCTTTTTTACCACTTTTCAGAGTTGTTCCTTCCACTTCTGCTTCAACCTTCCTTTCTGCCGTTTGTTGTTTTGCTTTGTAGTCCCAAGAAGCACTTGTTGTTCAGTTGCTAAGTCATGTCCAACTCTTTCGCAACCCCATGGACTGTAGCCCACCAGCTTCCTCTGTCCATGGGATCTTCCATTCAAGAGTACTAGAGTGGGCTGCCATTTCCTGATCCAGGGGATCTTCCCAACCCAGAGATCAACTGAAGCCATGTCTCCCGCAGTGGCAGGTAGATTCTTTATCACTGAGCCACCAGGAAAGTCCTTAAGCACACACTGAATTATGCTAATTGTAATCCTTGCTTTAATGCACACTATTGTCATTGGTTCCTGTACAATTCTCTTTAATTCTATTTTATTTTGAACAATATTATGAATACCCTCACTGCCCAGTCTAAGAACCAGAGCATTAATTAACTATAACTTACATCTCCCCATGTGTTTTCCTTATACCCTTTTGTTTGCTTCCTCCTAAAATTATATTCATTGCACTTATAGTTCTTCTGCTTTCCTTTTTTTTTTTTTAGTTTTTCACAAGCAAATTGTCTCATTTTACTTAAGTTGGACATTTCTAAAACAGGTATCATACTTACTCTATTCCTTAGGATAAAATGTTAGTGTAACATAGAGTTAATCCACTCTCACAGACACATTGTACACATCTACAATATTTGGACTCCTTTTGTCTTGGGCATTTAGGATGTGCCCAGGGTTTTGTTATTATAAATAGTTCAGCTATGAACACTCTTGTATGTGACCTCCGGTGCACACGTACATGGACTTCTCTTGGGCATATGTACCCAGGAACAAGATATTAGGTCATAGGGCATCGAAATGCCCAACTTTACAAGTTAATGGCAAACTGCTTCTCAAAATTCTAAGGCTATTGGATGAGAACAAATCATTAAATGAAGAGGGAATGATACATTTTCTGAAACATTGACTATTATCCTTATTTTCTTTAATATACACAGATATATATGGGGCTTCCCAGGTGGCACTAGTGGTAAAGAATCTGCCTGCCAATGTCAATGCAGGAGATAGAAGAGACCTGGGTTCAATCCCTGGGTCAGGTAGATCCCCTGGAGGAGGGCATGGCCACCCACTCCAGTATTCTTGCCTGGAGAATCCTATGGACAAAGGAGCCTGGCAGGCTACAATCCACAGGATCACAAAGAGTCAGACACAAATGAAGCGACTTAGCAGACATGCACACACACACATATACATATATAGTCATTTATTAAAATCAGAAAATAAATCATGCCATGTCCTACTTGGCTTCTTCATAAAATCACAGTTGGGATATTTATGAACAATAAGAAAAATATTTCCCCTTACTTTTCCAGAAAATTGGAAGCTATTATCATTAGCCTCTTTTAACAAACTTTATTTTTTATTAGTTAATTGATTTATTTTATTTTTGGCTGTGCTGGGTCTTCATTGCCGCACATGGGCTTTTTCTAGTTGCGGCGAGAGGGGGCTACTCTTCATTGCACTCCACTGGCTTCTCATTGCTTTGATTTCTTGCTGTGGAAAACAGGCTCTAGGCACGCAGGCTTCAGTAGTTGTGATACACGGGCTTTTGTTGCCCTGGGCATGTGGAATCTTCCCCGACCAGGAATCAAACCCGTGCCCCCTGCCTTGGCAGGTGGATTCTTATGCACTGTACCACCAAGGAAGTTCCAACAAGTTTTAGAAATAAGAACAATAGTAATGGCAAGTTGAGCACTATTTATGACCTACGCATGTATTTATGGTTTGTAGTTTAGTTCTCATAACAATCTTATTAAGAAGTTCCTGTTACTATTTCCTTTTTACAGAAATGTAGATTGGGATTTAGACAGAGGAAGTGAGTAGGTAACCTAGCATTCAAATCCACCATCTTTTTTCCCATTGTACACCTGGTCATCTCAAGACTTGCATAAATTTTTGTGACACTGACTTTCCCACAGAATGTTTCAAACAGTTTTCTCTCTCAAGGTTTCCTCTGGGTGTGTGAGACTGTCATGGTGAGATCTTGCTGTTTGTTCACTCTCAGTCATGCTGAGCTTTGCCTAAATCTCTCTCTTCAACATAACTGTCACCATCAGCCACAGAATGCCCTGTGGATCCACGTCTCCTCCTCTTGTGGCAATTCCTTTCAGATTTGAGTCACGAAAACACTCACTCACGTACGCCCATTCACACACACATACTCCACCCACCTTGCCTCCTTCCCACTGAAGACACTGCAGATCTTTACAGTCTTTTCTTGTCTGGATGTTGTGAAAGGGAGGCTGAACTGATTGGAAGCAGGAGAAATGTGTCCTTCATCAGCAATGAACTGCACATTTTAGACAAATCATGTAATCTCTTTGAGGCTAAATTCTTGTTGTCGTGAAGATCAAATGAGATGACTCACGTGACAGCCCTTCAGGAAATAAAAACTGCTAAATAAAGCCAAGTTACTGCTATTGCTGTCAGCCCCCTTTCTTATAGCAATGCTATTTAAACCCTGAATTAAATGGGTATCACATTGACATTCACAAAACTTGAGACAGTGCAGTATAATAGAGTGAGGGTGAGCCTGGAATAAAATGTATTGAGTTTTCAGCTGGCTCTTCAGCTTATGCGTCCTTAAGCCTTAACAACCTTACCTGAAAAACGACAACGATACTATCTACCACAAAGAGTGTGAGGATTAAATTGTATGTCTTACATAAAGGAACTATGGCAGGGAGAATCCTAAAGTGGCCCCCAAGATTCTTGCCCTCTGAGACATGCCTTGTATAGTCCTCTCTATCGAGTACGGGTAGGGTATATAGGGCTTACCTTGTGGCTCAGCTGGTAAAGAATCCACCTGCAATGCAGGAGACCTGGGTTTGATCCCTGGGTTGGGAAGATGCCCTGGAGAAGGGAAAGGCTACCCACTCCAGTATTCTGGCCTGGAGAATTCCATGGACTACAGTCCATGGGATCACAAAGAGTTGGACACAACTGTGTGACTTTCACATGCCAAGGTGTGTAAATAGGATATGATTTTTACTCCCATTATTAGATTACTAATAAACTGACTTTGAGTTAGTCAAAATGATTATCCTGGGTGACCCTGACCTAATCAGATAAGTCATTAAATGACGTATTGGACCCTTCCTGAAAGAAGAGATTCCAACTGAGAGAGAGACAGTGAAACCCTCCTGTTTACCCTGAAGAAGCAAATTATGTGTGGGGGGAACAGCCCATATTGCTAGGACCCAAGGGTGACCTCTAGGAGCTGAGAGAATCTCCAGACAACAGCCATCAAGAAAAAAAGGACCTCAGTCCCAAAGCTGAGGAGGAGGACATTGAAACTCACTCCAGTGTTCTTGCCTGGAGAATCCCACTGACAGAGGAGCCTGGTGGGCTACAGTCCACGGGGTTGCAAAGAGTCGAACACAACTGAAGGGACTTAGCGTGCATGCACACACATTCAAAGCTGGAAAGAATTGAATTGTGCCACCAATATGATGAACTTGATAACAGAACTTGATAAAAGATAACCTCTTCCCTAATCAAGCCTCTGAATAGGAGTGCAGCCCAGCCAACACCTTGGATCCAGACTTATGAGAACCCAACTGAGCTGATTCATTTGGTCTGACACACTCGAACCCTGACCTACAGAACTGTGAGATATTAAGTGGGTGTTGATTAAATCTACTAAGTCTGTGGTCATTTGTTATGCTGCCCTAGAAAACCAATACAGTATCTGACACACTGCCAAGTACACAGTGTGAGGTCAGTAAAAATAACAAATCTTAGTGCTCTCGGAAATATATTTAATGTATCCTAAAACAAATACACTCTTTCCTGCCTCTTGATCTTCTGCATGCTCTATACCTGGTATAGAAATATTATTTATTATAAATTATTACTTCAATTACTTTCTTCTCTCCCTTTACCCATTTTTCACTCAGTCAATTCCTACTCATCCATGAGATCATACGCTTGAAAGGAAGGTGAAGAAACTAAACCAGAAATTTTTAATGACTACTCTGGGATGACCTAGTCAGTTAACAGTAGAAGTGACACCATAACTCCAGCTTCCTAATAGCACCTAAGATCCCCTTGCCCCTCATTTGTCCAGGAGGATGCCTTGTTTCTCTTATCCACAACTTTGAGTTTCCTCCCCAATCCACTTTTCTCAATAATGCCCTAAAAATGGGCATCCCTACACCAACAACTGAGAGAAATTAAAGTCCAAAGGAAGGTCCTCCCTCTATATAGTATGAGCATCTACCAGTGAATCAAAGTTTCTTCCTTCAAAGCTGGTTGGCTTGGTATTGAGGTTATGAACAAATATCATTTATTATTTGCTCTAAGGCATGCACCCATAAGTGTTGCTGTCATTGTTGTTCAGGCTAAGTCGTGTCCAATTCTTTGTGACCCATGGACTGCAGCATACCAGGCTTTCCTGTCCTTCACCATCTCCCAGAGTTTACTCAAACTCATGTCCATTGAGTCAGTGATGCCATCCAACCATTTCATCCTCTGTCATCCCCTTCTCCTCCTGCCTTCAATCTTTCCCAGCATCAAGGTCTTTTCCAATGAGTCAGTTCTTCGTATCAGGTGGCCAGAGTACTGGAGCTTCAGCTTCAGCATTAGTCTTTTCAATAAATATTTAGGGCTGATTTCTTTTAGGATTAACTGGTTTGATCTCCTTGCAGTCCAAGAGACTCTCAAGAGTCTTCTCCAGTTCAAAAGCATCAATTCTTTGGTGCTCAGCTTTCTTTATGGTCCAACTCTCACATCCACACATGACTACTGGAAAAAAAATATAGCTTTGACTATATGGACCTTTGTCAACAAAGTGATATCTCTGCTTTTTAATAAGCTGTGTAGCTTTGTCATAGCTTTTCTTCCAAGGAGCAAGCATCTTTTATTCTCATAGCTGCAGTCACCATCTGCAGTGATTTTGTAGCCCAAGAAAATAAAGTCTGTCACTGTTTCCATTTTTTTCCCATCTATTTGCCATGAAGTTATGGGATCAGATGCCATGATCTTAGTTTTTTTAATGTTGAGTTTTAAAGACTTACTGATCATGGCCCTGCCCACCAGAGCAAGACCCAGTTTTCCCCACAGCCATTCCCTCCCATCAGGAAGCTTGCATAAACCTCTTATCCTCATCCATCAGAGGGCAGACAGAAGAAGCAAGAATTGCAATCCCATGGCCTCCAGAATGAAAACTGCAATCACAGAAAACTATTCACAGGAGTTATTTATCAGCCAAACAACTCTTTATTAAGGAAAGTGAAAGTGAAGGTCACTCAGTCATGTCCAACTCTTTGCGACCCCATGGACTATACAGTCCATGGAATTCTCCAGGCCAGAATACTGGAGTGGGTAGCCTTTGCCTTCTCCAGGGATCAAACCCAGGTCTCCCACATTGCAGGCAGATTCTTTACCAGCTGAGCCACAAGGGAAGCCCAAGAGTACTGGAGTGGGTAGCCTATCCCTTCTCCAGCAGATCTTCCTGACCCAGGGATTGAACCGGGGTCTCCCGCACTGCAGGCGGATTTTTTACCAACTGATAAGGAAGCTGACTCTAATTTTAATAGCTATGTGAATAAAAACTAAGCATTATAATCAGTTGCCCCTTAGAAATTCACTCCTAGTTCTCCTTATCACAAACAGAAATAATTTTGAGGGTGTTTGGTCCAGACAGGTGGTACTCAAATGTGGTTTACCCTAACTGGGTAAGCTGAGTCACTGTATATTGTACTACAGTAAACTGGTGATGGGGAAATGTTTTGGGAGGAAATGCAGGGCTCTTGACCAGGTACTCAAGACTCTGTAGACATTCCCTCCCAATTGGATGAAGAATATATTCAGGAAAGAGAAACCAGGAAGTGGTGCAATAGCATGATGGTTGAGGGAAAGAGGAATGCTTACCCCGTAAGAGGGCCACTCAAGACTGCCATGGTTGTTATTTTTCAGCATATTTCTCAAACAATTTATCTGTGCTATGTTCCAAAGACTAAACTAAACCCTGGGGCTGGAGTTGTGTATTTGATATTTTCCCCTGCCCTCAAGAATTTAAGTTCTGGTAGAAAGCAGAGAAGTAAATAATCATTGCAACATCGATGCAGGAAGCAAGATAATTCTTCAAAGTGACCCTCCTCCCTCTGTGTCACTTTGCTGTTGTTTAGTTGCTCAGTTGTGTCTGACTCTTTGCGACCCCATGGGCTGTAACCCACCAGGCTCCTCTGTCCACGGAATTTCCCAGGCAAGAATACTGGAGTGGGTTGCCATTTCCTACTCCAGGGGATCTTCCTGACCCAGGGCTCAAACTGGAGGCTCCTGTGCCTCCTGCATTGGCAGGCAAATTCTTTACCACTGAGCCAAAAGCTATTTCCAAACTATATTGAATGGATTTTTGGTAAAGAATCCACTTGCCAGTGCAGGAAGCTGGGTTCAATCCCAGGCTTGAGGAGATCCCCTGGAAAAGGAAATGGCAACCCACTCCAGTATTCTTGCCTGGAAAATCCCATGACAGAGGAGCCTGGTGGGTTACATTCCACGGGGTCACAAAGAGTCAGACACGACTGAGCGACTAGCTAGCAACAACAAAGTGACACAGCAGGAAGAGGGCCACTTGGAGGATTCATCTTGCTTTTCATGATGCCAACAGACAGAAACTCCAAGGAAGCAGGCTCTACATCAAAATAAAAAGGACTTTTCTCATTGTCAGAGCTGCCTGAAAAGAGGATGGACAAAAGCAAATGAGGTTCTCTCCATGAAAATGCTCAAGCAAAACTGAAAATCTATGGATAGAGGACAGTTTAACACATTGCCTGAGTATATGTTCTCAAACAGGCCTTTTCAAACTTGAAACTATTGACATTTTAGCCATTTTGTAATGAGAGCAAACCCCACCCACTGAGTGTCTGAGAATGAGAAGCAAAACTATCTCTGGACATTGAAAAATGTCCCCTGGAGGGGAGGGGGATGCTCCTCCTAGTGTAGAATTCCCATGATAAAGGAAATCAGAATTGAATTTGAACCCTGGCTCTGACATCATCTAGCTGTGTAATCTAGGGCAAGCTATTAAGTTCAGTAAGCCTCAGTGTTCTCTTCAATAAAATGGAAATACTGTGAGCATCACCTAATAGCTTCAAGAGAGGATTTAGGAGATGGTGAAGTTAAATGCTCAGTAACGTGTAGCTACAGTAATGGTTGACGTTCTCAAGTGGACAGAAGCTGAAGGCAAAGCAGTAGACAGGCAACTCTGAAGTTTCTTTCAACCTGAAATGCCTTAATACTAAGTGAAAATCACTGCCTAATTTTTCTATAGATTAATATTATTCTTAAATAAGACTTGCTTGAAGAGTAAGTAGAATATCTCATCACAAGCAGACATAAGAAGAATCTCTTTTTCATCAACATTTGAGTAATGAATGGACATTTGCTAAACTTAACTTTGAAAATCCAAGTGCATCGCATCACAGAACAGTTTCTCAACTCCCATTCATTCTTCCCAACCCCTATTGTTGATGAAAACAATAGTGGAAACTGCTTTAATCCCTGCCTTGTATAATCAGGTTCTTGTGAGGATTACATTAGTTCATGTAGACTAAATGCTTTGATATTACTATAGAATATAATGTGCTTTAGGAACACAAGTCACGATTATCTTTGCCAGAGAAAATCACTAACTGAGCTCATTAGTATATCTAGGAATTCAACAAGAAAACAAGAGAGAAAGTACATGTTTAACACAGGTGTCTGGTGAAACATGGAGGTATATAAACTTTGGCAGGGCTAATAGTCTGAACTTCCTAATAGTCTTTGCTAATGAGTTTAATTTAACTGAGGGTTTAAAAGAGTGTGTTTGCACTGCTGTATTTAAAATGGATAACCAACAATGTCCTACTGTATAGCTCCTGGAACTCAGCTCAAAGTTATGAGGCAGCCTGGGTAGGAAGGAAGTTTGGGGGAAAATGGGTACATGTATACATATGCCTGAGACCCTTTGCTGTCCACCTTTAACTATCACTTCCCTGGTGGTTCAGCTGGGCAAAGAATCCGCCTGCAATGTGGGAGACCTGGGTTCAGTCCCTGGGTTGGGAAGATCCACTGGAGAAGGCAACAGCTACCCACTCCAGTATTCTGGCCTGGAGAATTCCATGGACTATATAGTCCATGGACTCTCAAAGAGTCGGACACAACTAAAACTCACTTTCACTTTAACTATCACAACATCGTTAATAGGCTATACTCAAATATAAAATAAAAATAAAAGAGTGTGGCTGAGTATGTGTGTATAGGAGTAGGTGAGGGAATGAATGGATTGGGATCAAGAACTGGATGAGATTATAGAACTGGAGGATGGACTGTAGGTGGGGTACATTTGTTCACTGCTCCCAATCCTTATTCCCTCGTGTATTAGAGTCAAACATGAGTGTTACTTGCCTCAAGACTTCCCAATAGAGTGGGGAGATATTTTTCCATCTGGTTAATGTTGTGTTTTGCCATAGAATTTGTTCAGTCAATGAAAAGTGGACAGAAGTGACAGTATATGCCAGTTCCAAGCCATGGCCTTCAGAGGAATCACACACCCTTATGGTTTCTTGTGATCCATCCTGAGAAGAGTCAGAATGCAAAGGCATGAAGCAGACCTGGACTTGACAAGAGCCTGGAGTCTAGTCTGACCCACCAAAGATGGTCTAAATCTGCTGACCCACAGTCACCCTGAAGATCTGTGAGCACGAAAATAAATGACTGACATTTAAATCATTGATATTTTGAGACTGTTTGCAGCAAAGCTTGACTAATATATCAGAGACCTTGCAGTAGCCATTGATTCATTCAGTTAATACATATTGAGCTTATACTGTACGTCAGGCACTATTCCTAGAACTGGAGCTACATCAAAGAACAAAATGGACAAAAATGCGTCTTGCATTTAAATGATGGCCGTTATTCAGGTGAGAATTCTTAGGACCAATACTGTGGCTATGAATTTGGGAATAAAGATTATTTTTACTTGACTGTAAAAATTACAACACAGTTTTAATAGTTTATGAGAACATATGTCCAGTAACCACCCCACAAAGTTTCATCCAAGAAAATTGAATTTAGGAGGGTTAAGTGACGAATGAGGGGTCACTTTGCAGACATATTGGGGATGCCATTATAAACATAAAGCCCTTACTTTGCCTCTGAATTACCTGGGATGTTCTAAATTATGACAGTCCAGGCCATGTCCCATAGATTCAGATTTGATTCATTGAGAATCAAGCATCAATTTTGTTTTCGTTTGTTTTAATTTTTCAGGTGATTCTAATAAGCCAGCATATTTGAGAACCACCATATTGCAGACAGACTGTACCAGTCAAACAGACATCAAATGCAGCAGATATAATAGTGCCTATCAATAATGACTTCACTTCTAAACCATGGAAGGTTTGAGTTCAGAGATCTCTGAGTTCCCAGGTCAGAGCATCTACAGTCTATGAACTGTTCCAGCAGCAGACACAAAAAGAGTTGACATTTGCTTTTATTATAACTACTTTAAAAACTTCAGCCTAGGATTTCTGTCACTGATCAAGAAGGTAAACTTTCTAATTCAGTAAATTTGAGTTATTCCTGATATGAATTGATATGAATGACACATTGTCATTTCAGGATAAACATATCTAAAGCTATGTTTTTAAAAGCAAACTGCTTCAACATAAAAGACCCAGAAACCTTTTAGTTAAGTCAAAAATTCATCAAATGTTATTAAATTTTGTTTGCCTTGTTTTCCCCCCAAAACAGTTTGGAGGGTAGGCTCCTTGGAAAGCAATCAAGGTAGTTTCTGCCTGGGCCAGGAAACGAGAAATCGAATTCCAGTTCTCATTGTCAGGAGCAATTTTTTTCTAGTTGTGATTTGTCAGCAGTTCCAGGGATCAATGACTCTCTGGTGAAATGGGACAACTCAGAGGAGTGGGTGGTTTTTACACGTCATTTCTTCCTTTCTGTCAAGTAATTTGGGTAGTGATAGAATAGATCTCATGGGGAAAAGTCTTTTAAATATTACGAAAGAAAAATCCTTTCCTCTGTGTCTTACATGCATGTGTGCTAGGTCGCTAAGTGTGCTTCCATTCTGTCTGACTCTTTGCAACCTCATGGACTATATATAGCCCAACAGGCTCCTCTATCCATGGGATTCTCCAGGCAAGAATATTGGAGTGGGTTGCCATTTCCTTCTTCAGGGAATCTTCCCGACCCAGGAATCAAACCTGCAGCTCCTGCAGCTCCTGCTTTGCGGGTGGATTCTTTACCACTGAGTCACCTGGGAAGCCCCTACATCTTACAACCATAGTTAAATATATGTCAGCCTAGTAAATAACAACTAGCTAATAAACTTGGTAGAGGCACATTGGTAAAAAATGCTTTGCCAAAGTACGTTCATTGGCCCAGACCTGGGAAAAACTTCTTCGTGTTTGAATACTACTTACTTACATCGGCCTTTTGTCCAGTTCCCAGATTGGATTGGACATAGTCACAAAAATGAAAATGAACACCACCAACACACATTTTGATTCTCTGCTGTCTTTGTCTACTTTTGACATCTGTGTATACTCCAGGAAAGCACTGGTCATTGATCTATAAGAATGACACAACATGGATGGAGAAGGTCCAGAAAAAATTAAATTAATAGTCAAAAGATAAGGCAAGCTGCCATATGAAGCTACAGAGCCAACAAACAAACAAAACCCACAGACTGAAGAGGGATATGGTTGAAGCTGATTAAACCATTACATATGTGGACAAAACAACTAGATTTGGGTCAACAAATTCCAATAACAGTACTAAAGTATACCCACCTTAAATACTTAAGGAAGAAATTTCTAGTAAACTGCATACTGATTTCTGATATACAAACCAATAACCAGTGAAACTGGGTTTCTATTTTTTCCATTTCACAAATAGTAACCCAAAGCTAAGATTTTAAGTGACTCACAGAAGGTTGTACAACTAGTATATATGAATATAATAATAATAAAGACTTCTCTGGTGGCTCAGTGGTTAAGACACTGTGCTTCCATTGCAAAAGGCAGGGGTTTGATCCCTCATCAGGGAACTAAGACCCCACATGATGCAAGGCCAAAATAAACAGATAAGTAAATTAATTAAATAATTGCTGGATACTAACAAAAAAGGAAAAGTAAAAAATATGTTAATAAAATAGTAATAATAACTGTCTTTAGGTTTTTAGCATGTGCTGGCTGCTGTGCTAAGCATTTTCATGTATTATCTTGTCCTTTTAAACCTTGCAACAACACTTTAAATTAGGTATTGCTATTATCCGCTTTATACAGTCAGGAAGCTGACTTTTAAGTAGCCATGTAAAAATACCATTACTTCTTATCTCACAATTACATGGTCAGTATACAATGGAAGGAATTTTGTAAACAAGGCCATCTGATTCCAATATTCACACTGACCAGACCAACTAACTGTAAAATCCCTAAGGCATTCTACTTCAGGGTACACATGTGAGTGTATGAATCCTCAAAAAAGAATGATGAAAGAAACACATACTTATAAGTGGCAACCCTGAGATTAATATGTAAGCCTTCTGAATGCAAGTCTGGTCAGAGGAGGCCTCACTGAGGAGATGCTGGGGTCCAACACGCACCTGGCAGAAGAGCCTTCCAGGCAGAAGGAAGACCCAGTGCAGAGGCTGAGACACGCATCTTAGGAAACAGCCAGGAGGCCAGTGTGTCTGCTGCTCACTGGGCAAAGCGAAGAAAGGGAGAAAAGAAGCGAGAGAGGTGACAACAGGCCAGATCAAGTACAGCAGACAAGGTGAGTCTTTCTGAACTTCCCAGAGCACGACTTCCACCTCTGCTCTCTGCACCCTGCACCCAGAGAGAGGAGACAACTGGACACACGAGCATCAATAATCAAAGTATAGACAACCTGGATATTCAGCCATGTGTGTGTGTTAGCCACTCAGTCCTGTCCAACTCTTTGCAATCCCATGGACTATAGCCAGTCTCCTTTATCCATGGAATCCTCCAGGCAAGAATACTGGAGTGGGTAGTCATTCCCTTCTCCAGGGTATCTTCCCAACCCAGGAATCGAACCTGGGCCTCCTGCATTGCAGGCAGATTCTTTACCATCAGAGCCATCAGGGAAGCCCCCATATTCAGTTATAACAGTCATAATTTTGAAGAAAATTGGTACATATTTTTAAAATATCATTCCAGTGGAACCTAAAATGTGGAATTCTTGCTGTTTGGATATGGGATATAATTCAGAATTGAAGAGAAAAATTATTTCTCCCTGTGGCCAGGAAGGAATTTGATACTACATGTTATGACAAGCAATCCCTTAAATTTATACTAAATTCTTCCTGCTGTCATTTCAGAGCATTTCTTCTTGTTAAGTCCTGAGAGTAGGTAATAACCAGGGGATATTTTTGCAAAATACCGTATGCTTTCTGAAGAACTGTTGCCAAGAAAAATTTTGCCAGGTCCCATGTGACAAAAGAACAGAGCAGTCCATTTCAAATATACACCCCCAGATGATCCCAAAGACACATATGTGTACAAATGCATATACACACGCATGACTATACCAAATAACAACAAGGACGAATGCCAGACCATCGGGCTGGGTGCTCAGCGCCTCCCATACAACTTGCTTCTGGTGCCCCCCACACAGCAATCCGCAAAGTGGAGGCTCTCTGGTCCTAGCCTCTGAACCTCCAGCTCCTCCCACAACCTGACACCCACATGCTTCCCTGGGAGCCCCACCTCTGCTACAGACCACAACCCAGTTACTCAAGGGCATCTGATTTTCACAAACATCGTGACAGAATGACCCTCCAGATACACACTCTACCCACGAGCTAACTCATAGGTGTCCTATTGGATATTATCCTGGTTATAGGTTTAAAACATTCCAGCGTCTTTCCCAAGTCACCACCAATTTTCACTGGTTCTCCAATAATTAAAAATTCTCCTCTAAATTCAACAGTTAGGGGTATTATCTGTTCTTATTAGTTTTCTCCCTTTTCACAACCCCTGTTCTGGTTAAACTTCACTTGTGACTCCAGATACATCTCCTACTTAGCCCTAAGAGACCAACAACCTCTGGAAAACTGCATCACGTGGGCCCCCTCATCCTCTGGATTTCCACTGCGTTTGGCTAAACCAGGAGAAGAAGAGAGAGGTCGATGTTTCTTCCCTCTTCTCATCTTGCTCAACACTGCAACTCGGATGCATTGTCCCCTCCGTCATCTTCTCCTTAGCTTTGTTAACACTATGCCCCTGTTGGTTGTAACCTTAGGAGCTTCCAGGTGAAATGCGAAATCAGCTCCCAAATACAGAGGGAAGGTAACTTTAAAAGAATGAGGCAGACCACCCAGATTGGTAGGTAGCAATAATAATAACAAGCAAGGGAACTTATATATGAGGCTTGTCTTATATAAGATGAGTAAAACTCAGCATCCACCTGCAGAATCATTTTTTATATAATTAATTTATTTTTAATTGGAAGATAACTGCCTTCCAATGTTGTATTGGTTTCTGCCATCCAGATCCAGATCAGTCGCTCAGTTGTGTCCGACTCTTTGTGACCCCATGAATCGCAGCACGCCAGGCCTCCCTGTCCATCACCAACTCCCAGAGTTCACTGAGACTCATGTCCATCGAGTCAGTGATGCCATCCAGCCATCTCATCCTCTGACATCCCCTTCTCCTCTTGCCCCCAATCCCTCCCAGCATCAGAGTCTTTTCCAATGAGTCAACTCTTCCCATGAGGTGGCCAAAGTACTGGAGTTTCAGCTTTAGCATCTTTCCCTCCAAAGAAAACCCAGGGCTGATCTCCTTCAGAATGGACTGGTTGGATCTCCTTGCAGTCCAAGGGATTCTCAAGAGTCTTCTCCAACACCAACAGTTCAAAAGCATCAATTCTTCAGCGCTCAGCCTTCTTCATAGTCCAACTCTCATATCCATACATGACCACTGGAAAAACCATAGCCTTGACTAGACGAACCTTTGTTGGCAAAATAATGTCTCTGCTTTTCAATATGCTATCTAGGTTGGTCATAACTTTCCTTCCAAGGAGTAAGCGCCTTTTAATTTCATGGCTGCAGTCACCATCTGCAGTGATTTTGGAGCCCCCCCCCCAAAAAAAGTCTGACACTGTTTCCACTGTTTCCCCATCTATTTCCCGTGAAGTGACGGGACCAGATGCCATGATCTTCGTTTTCTGAATGTTGAGCTTTAAGCCAACTTTTTCACTCTCCACTTTCACTTTCATCAAGAGGCTTTTTAGTTCCTCTTCACTTTCTGCCATAAGGGTGGTGTCATCTGCATATCGGAGGTTATTGATATTTCTCCCAGCAATCTTGATTCCAGCTTGTGTTTCTTCTAGTCCAGCGTTTCTCATGATGTACTCTGCATAGAAGTTAAACAAACAGGGTGACAATATACAGCCTTGACATACTCCTTTTCCTATTTGGAACCAGTCTGTTGTTCCATTTCCAGTTCTAACTGTTGCTTCCTGACCTGCATATAGGTTTCTTAAGAGGCAGGTCAGGTGGTCTGGTATTCCCATCTCTTGCAGAATTTTCCACAGTTTGTTGTGATCCACACAGTCAAAGGCTTTGGCATAGTCAATAAAGCAGAAATAGATGTTTTTCTGGAACTCTCTTGCTTTTTCCAGGATCCAGTGAATGTTGGCAATTTGATCTCTGATTCCTCTGCCTTTTCTAAAACCAGCTTGAACATCAGGAAGTTCACGGTTCACATATTGCTGAAGCCTGGCTTGGAGAATTTTGGGCATTACTTTACTAGCGTGTGAGATGAGTGCAATTGTGCAGCAGTTTGAGCATTCTTTGGCATTGCTTTTCTTTGGGATTGGAATGAAAACTGACCTTTTCCAGTCCTGTGGCCACTGCTGAGTTTTACAAATTTGCTGGCATATTGGGTGCAGCACTTTCACAGCATCATCTTTCAGGATTTGGAATAGCTCAACTGGAATTCAGGGAGAGAAGGCAATGGCACTCCACTCCAGTACTGTTGCCCGGAAAATCCCATGGATGGAGGAGCCTGGTAGGCTGCAGTCCATGGGGTCACTAAGAGTCAGACACGACTGAGTGACTTCACTTTCACTTTTCACTTTCATGCATTGGAGAAGGAAATGGCAACACACTCCAGTGTTCTTGCCTGGAGAATCCCAGGGACGGAGAAGCCTGGTAGGCTGCAGTCCATGGGGTCGCCCAGAGTCGGACACGACTGAAGTGACTTGGCAGGCAGGCAGCAACTGGAATTCTATCACCTCCACTAGCTTTGTTCATAGTGATCCTAAGACCCACTTGACTTCACATTCCAGGATGTCTGGCTCTAGGTCAGTGATCACACCATCGTGATTATCTGGGTCATGAAGATCTTTTTTGTACAGTTCTTCTGTGTATTCTTGCCATCTCTTCTTAATATCTTCTGCTTCTGTTAGGTCCATACCATTGCTGTCCTTTATCGAACCCATCTTTGCATGAAATGTTCCTTTGGTATCTCTGATTTTCTTGAAGAGATCTCTAGTCTTTCCCATTCTGTTGTTTTCCTCTATTTCTTTGCATTGATCACTGAAGAAAGTGTTCTTATCTCTTCTTGCTATCCTTTGGAACTCTGCTTTCAGATGTTTATATCTTTCCTTTTCTCCTTTGCTTTTTGCTTCTCTTCTTTTCACAGCTATTTGTAAGGCCTCCCCAGACAGCCATTTTGCTTTTTTGCATTTCTTTTCCATGGAGATGGTCTTGATCCCTGTCTCCTATACAATGTCACGAACCTCATTCCATAGTTCATCAGGCACTCTATCTATCAGATCTAGGCTCTTAAATCTATTTCTCACTTCCACTGTATAATCATAAGGGATTTGATTTAGGTCATACCTGAATGGTCTAGTGGTTTTCCCTACTTTCTTCAATTTCAGTCTGAATTTGGCAATAAGGAGTTCATGATCTGAGCCACAGTCAGCTCCTGGTCTTGTTTTTGCTGACTGTATAGAGCTTCTCCATCTTTGGCTGCAAAGAATATAATCAATCTGATTTCGGTGTTGACCATCTGGTGATGTCCACGTATAGAGTCTTCTCTTGTGTTGTTGGAAGAGGGTGTTTGCTATGACCAGTGCATTTTCTTGGCAAAACTCTATTAGTCTTTGCCCTGCTTCATTCCGTATTCCAAGGCCAAATTTGCCTGTTACTCCAGGTGTTTCTTGACTTCCTACTTTTGCATTCCAGTCCCCTATAATGAAAAGGACATCTTTTTTGGGTGTTAGTTCTAAAAGATCTTATAGGTCTTCATAGAACCATTCAACCTCAGCTTCTTCAGCATACTGGTTGGGGCATAGACTTGGATTACTGTGATATTGAATGGTTTGCCTTGGAAACGAACAGAGATCATTCTGTCGTTTTTGAGATTGCATCCAAGTACTGAATTTCAGACTCTTTTGTTGACCATGATGGCTACTCCATTTCTTCTGAGAGATTCCTGCCCGCAGTAGTAGATATAATGGTCATCTGAGTTAAATTCACCCATTCCAGTCCATTTTAGTTCGCTGATTCCTAGAATGTCGACATTCACTCTTGCCATCTCTTGTTTGACCACTTCCAATTTGCCTTGATTCATGGACCTGACATCCAGGTTCCTATGCAATATTGCTCTTTACAGCATCGGATCTTGCTTCTATCACCAGTCACATCCACAGCTGTGTATTCTTTTTTGCTTTGGCTCCATCCCTTCATTGTTTCTGGAGTTGTTTCTCCACTGATCTCCAGTAGCATATTGGGCACCTACTGACCTGAGGAGTTCCTCTTTCAGTATCCTATCATTTTGCCTTTAATACTGTTCATGGGGTTCTCAAGGCAAGAATACTGAAGTGGTTTGCCATTCCCTTCTCCAGTGGACCACATTCTGTCAGATCTGTCCACCATGACCCACCCATCTTGGGTTGCCCCAAGGGCATGGCTTAGTTTCATTGAGTTAGACAAGGCTATGGTCCTAGTGTGATTAGATTGACTAGTTTTCTGTGAGTATGGTTTCAGTGTGTTTGCCCTCTGATGCCCTCTTGCAACACCTACTGTCTTACTTGGGTTTCTATTACCTTGGACAAGGGGTATCTCTTCACAGCTGCTCCAGCAAAGCGCAGCCATTGCTCCCTACCTTGGACGAGGGGTATCTCCTCACCGCCACCCTTCCTGACCGTCAACGTGGGACAGCTCCTCTAGGCCCTCCTGCGCCCGCGCAGCCACAGCTCCTTGGACGTGGGGTTGGTCCTCCCGGCCATCGCCCCTGGCCTCGGGCATGGGGTTGCTACATCAAATTAAATCAGCCATATGTATACACATGTCCCCTCCCTCGTGAACCTCCCTCTCACCTCCCTCGCCATCCCACCCCTCTAGGTTGTCACAGAACTCCAGGCTGAGCTCTCTGCACTGTATACCAAGTTCCTATTAGCTATCTATTTTACATATGGCAATGTATATATTAGGGCTTGGTGGCTCAGATGGTAAAAATCTGCCTGCAATACAGGAGACCCAGGTTCAATCCCTGAGTTGGGGAGATCCCTGGAGAAGGGAATGGCTACCCACTCCAGTATACTTGACTGGAGAATCCCATGGACAGAGAAGCCTGGTGGGCTACAGTTCATGGGGGTCACAAAGCATCCGACATGATTAAGCAACTAACACTTTCACTTTTCACTTTCATGTATATATTTCAGTGCTACTCTCTCAATTCATCCCACCTCTTCTTCCTCCTCTGTGTCTATAAGTCTGTTTTCTATGTCTGAGTCTCTATTCCTGCCCTCACCTGTAGAATCTTAAAAGTTAACCTAGAGGCCTGAACAGGGTTCAGTCATGGATACAATCCAGATGGCCTGAACACATTGCTCTCTCAAGGCTGTGTACTTGGGGCAACTCCTAGCTTGGGGAAGCCAGAGGAATATTCATTTCCCAGGTCCAGCTCACAGGTCAAGCAGGGGTCATGTCCTCTCAATGACCTTCCCCAACAGTCCTGCCTTTGTCCCTTACACCGTAATGGTGGTAATAAGTTCCCCTTGTTGTTAGTCTCTGGGTACAGGAACATCCTTTGTTGATTTTCTTAACTCTGACCACACTGCTGTAGGTAGTTTCTTTATTAGACTCTCTTTAGGTAATCTATCTCAATAGAATCCTGTTTTTCTCCAGAACCCTACTAATACACCAGACCTGGTCTATTTTCAGTTCTTTCTCACTGGATAAATGTTTACTTTTCCCTTTGGACTAAAGTCTAATTCCATTTGCCTCACTTCTAAACAGTTCCCACAGAATATGCAAACACTAAGTCCAATATTTTTCAGGTTCTACCCACATTCTTTATTCCCCTTGGTTTGACACTCAGCTTCATCCCAAATTTCCCTGAAAGTATTCATATGTTTAATCAAGCAATATTCATTAAGGACTTAAGGATATCAAACATCATGACTAAGACACAGTCCCCACTTTCAAGTAGCTTGCTATCCCGTGAAAAAAAATAAAATAAAATAAAATAGACCAGAAAAATATTAATAATAATGAGGAAGGGAAGAAAGGAAGAACAGTACGACTCAGTATGAGGAACAATGAATTTAATCTCAGGGAGCCTAGAGAAGTGATGTCCAAGGTGAGACGTGAAGGATACGAAAGTGAGCGCTATATTTAAATGGATAACCAAAGATCTGCTGTATGGCACATGGAACTCTGCTCAATATTATGTGGCAGCCTGAACACGAGGGGAGTTTGGAGCAGAATGGATGCACATATATGTACAGCTGAGTCCCTTTGCTGTCAATCTGAAATTGTCACAACATTGTTAATTGGCCATACCCCAATGCAAAATTTGATAATGAAATTAGATTTAAAATAAAATTTAAAAGAATAAGCAAGTGTGAAGTAGGAGAAAGGTAGAGGGAGGTGGAAGAGAGCATGGACAGACACTTAGAATGTGGCCCAGGAAACAGAGTGTTCATCAGAGCTGGAGCAAAGATTGTAAAAGAGAAAACAGGAAGAGATGAAGCTGGGATGAGAAGAGGAGGCAGATTACCCAGGTCTTGTGAGCCTCTTTTTAAGGAGTTTGGACTTTATCAAAAAATCAGTATGGAATCATTGAAGAGTGTTAAGCTGAGAAATACCAAAATCAGATACGTGTTCCAGAAATTCCAAGACAGCTATCAAGTTGAGAATGAATGACAGGGAGCAAGACTGCTCAAGGCAATAGTGGCAACCTGACCTAGACAGTGCTGGTGAAGACTGTAAGAGCTGGTAGAATTATTAAAATGTTTAGATGTTAGGGTCAATAGGATTTGGTGGTTATTGGGATGTAGAAGGTGAGGGAGATGGAGAAACAAAAAGGCACACTCAAATCTGTGGTTTAAGCAAGAATATGCTTAACACAGCAAGACGAGAAGGTCAAAGGTAGAAAGACTCCTTAATGGTGCAACTGAGTTTGAGGTCTGGTTGGATTTCCAGTGGAAAAGTGTCTGTGAGCGGATGAGCATGCAGGACCAGGCCTAAGCAGAGACAACCGACTGTCACCATCATGGTTGGCTGTTATGGGAAACCCCTCACTCTCCTAATGCCTTTCTTTGCTTTAACTATATTTCCAGCAGTTACCTTAGCCTCTTATCTCACATTCACCTAATTTAGGGTCCTCATTCCTTTCTCATGGGGTGTCAAAGAGCAGGACACGACTCAGTGACTGAACACACACAACACACATTACTTTTCAGAAACATAGTTTCCTTTTTAAATGTCCACATCTTTTTTTTCCAGAATGT
The DNA here is from genome assembly GCF_029378745.1 of Bos indicus. NCBI lineage: Eukaryota > Metazoa > Chordata > Mammalia > Artiodactyla > Bovidae > Bos > Bos indicus. Next base: position 17,531,506 of record NC_091773.1, on the reverse strand, counting down.
CCACAAGCTTAATTTCTTTATAATACCAACGACCAGCATAACCAACTTGCTTGAGGAAGCTAGGAGTCCTTCTCTTCTCACTTACTCCCAACCTCCACCTTCAGACTGGCGTTGGGCTCCTACCTTCCAAGTCCCAACAAGTAACCATTTCCCCACAATACCTATAATTCAAATTCAGTCCCCAGCTCTAGCCAAGGGGACCCCACGTCCCCTTTAACATTTGAGTAGGGGGTATTTTCAATAAGCTGTGTCCATGTGAGTAAAAGATACACATTCCCACCTGGAGGAGATATCAATCATTCATTAGGGAAGTCAAGAGTGCCTGCTCTAAGAGTAAAGCACTAAGAAAAGAAACAGCGTCTTCTGCTAAGAACAGGTGTATTTCAGCTTCCAATAGCCCCTCTCCGCTTCCCATTGAGCTCAGCCCCCAGAGGCTCAGGATAAATCTAAATCAACCTTCCTTCCTCCAAAGCCAAATCTCTGCCAAGAGTTGACAAGCTTATTCACTGGCCAGACCTAAATCTTCAGCTCTGCTTTTCTCATCAACTACAACCTGCACCTGTGGTTGAACCCTTGCTCTCTCCCCAGTGAAGGAACCAGCAAAGGAACACACAGGACTCCTTGGGAGTTGAACATTGGTGTTCTCCCACCCTTACTAGCCAATACCTTAAATTCACTTCAATTACACATACATTTACTGAGCACCTCTTATGTTCCAGGGTCTGTGAGCAGCCCTTTACACACAAATTTTAAAAATAAATATGTTAAGTTACCATCCCTGCACTTGAAAAGATTACTGTTTGGAGGGGGATAAAGGTGTGCAATAAATAACCACAGTATATTATGATGAAGAGTATTTTTTAAGTGTCAGGGGAATACAGGCAAGGAAGCAATAAATCCCCCCTGGGTTGATCGGCAGTGAGGTAGCAACAGTTGGGGAAAAGCAAAAGAAGCAGAAATAGAATGCCCTGAAGCTAGAATGTGAGTCTGAGTGAACTCTGGGAGTTGGTGATGGACAGGGAGGCCTGGCGTGCTGCAATTCATGGGGTCGCAAAGAGTCGGACACAACTGAGCGACTGAACTGAACTGAAGCTCGAATGATATCTCAAGGATTTCATTTGCCATGGGGAGGAATATGAACTTCAGTTTGTAAGCATCAGGGAGCCTTAACACAAGCAGTCTCAGTTTGGAGTCCTAGGACTTATGGAACAGAGCCACTCAAAGTATGGTCTATGGACCACATCCACAGATGCCAGTCCATCGAGATGAGCACCAAAATTAGGAATGAGCCCTTACAGGACTTCTCTGGTTGTCCAGTGGTTAATAAGCCACCTGCCAATGCAGGGGACACAGGTTTGATCTCTGATCCGGGAAGATTTCACATGCTACAGAGTAACTAAGCCTGTGTGCCAAAACCACGGAGCCCACGCTCCCTAGAGAAGCCACTGCAATGAGAAGCCCACACATTGCAAGTAGAGAGTAGCCCTTGCTCACCACAAGTAAAAAAAGCCTGTGTGCTGCAACAAAGGTCCAGCCCAGCCAAAAATAATTAATTTTTTTAAAAGAATGAGCCTTTAAAAACTTGACACCGAGGTGACATCCATGCAACTGATCAGTGGACTTATATCAAGGTATTGATCAGTTCAGGTGTGGTAACCTTGTTGGGGAAGCAGGGGGAGGGTGGGGAACTAGCTAAGAACTAGATTGATTTGTGACAAATTAAAATTTTGAAAAATAGATAAAATAAAACTTGTCTTTCATCACAGATAATTCAAGAAGCACAGTTCTAGAAGATTCTCTGTTGGGCTTTACAGTGTTATTGGCACTGTATGTAAAAGTGCACGAGGTTTTTGGGTTTGTGTGCATGTGTTTTGCCTTGTCTTTAAGGAGCAAGCCCATAGCTTTTATCATATTCTCACATAAATCCCTCTCCAAGAGATTAAAAGCAACTGAGTTAAAGTCTATTAAGAAATGGACCCTCAGACAAACAAGGGCAAATATTATATGATATTGTCTATATGTGGAATCTAAAAAAAGAGTACAAGTGAACTTACCTACAAAACAGAAATCGAAGTACAGATGTACAAAACAAACTTAAGGCTACCAGGGGGTAGGGGAAGGGATAAATTTGGAGACTGGGATTGACATGTACACACTGCTATGTGTATATAATAGATAACTAATAAGGACATACTTCCCTGGAGGCTCAGATGGTAAAGCATCTGCCTACAATGAGGGAGACCAAGGTTCGATCCCTGGGTTGGGAAGATCCTCAGGAGAAGGAAATATCACCCCACTCCAGTACTCTTGCCTGGAAAATCCCATGGACAGAGGAACATTGTAGGCTACAGTCCATGGGGTCGCAAAGAGTCGGTCAGGACTGAGCGACTTCACTCAGTCACTCACTGTAAAGGTCAGAGTACAAAGGACATGACCTGCGTCAAACCCCAGCTTGAGTAGCACGGCCAATCTGGTACCCATGGGGGGTGGGAGAGGACACACAGTAACTGAGCATCACCTGGACTCCAGGGATGCTCTTACAGGAAAAGTGGAATGCTGTCTCTCTCAGAAGAGAGAATCCTACATATGAAAAACAATAGTTTTCCACTGAACTTATCCTGCTGCTTATAAAATGAGATAACTAATTTCAAGGAATTTATCAATCCACAAAGCTTTGTATGAATCTAAGTACGGAGCCACCTTCAGTATTTCCTTTTAAAAGAATTCAGACATAGCATTTTTGGTGTGGCGAGAACAAGCAGGGACGCTAAAGAAGCAGCGGAGACATGCTTTTTCCTTGGGTGGAAGGTTGCAGTGTTTTTTTGCACATCAAGAAAAGCTGTGAAAATCTGGATTGGGCTCCCATCCACCCAACTATAAAACTGTCAACAGTATAGTATCATTTATAGTTATTTTATGAAGCATTGTTTATAATTGCCTGTGGAAGCTGGCCTGTTTCTTCTTATACTCCCAGTTCCAAGGTTTTACCATTTATCATCCATACTTGGGTTTCTTGGTGATGCATAACAAAAGCCATGGTAGACTGAAGGAAAATCCAGGATACTTGCAAATGAGGCAAGAGTCTAATTGGGAGTTTCGGCTCCCTTTCCAAATAGCATGGGGTTGCCACTCTCTGGTTTAGTTGTTCTATAAGGTGTAGAAAGAAATATATACTATGGAGAACATCATAAAATAAACTTCTTACCTCTCTTCTCATTCTGGGCACTAGGATTTGAAACAATGAACAAATGTCACTTCTATTCTGTCCAGGTAACTTCCTGAAAAGAAAGTCTTTATCTCTTTTGCTTTCTATTCTGCCCTCATTTTCTTATATGATCCTTAAAACATCAAACATGCACGCTAAGGCACTTCAGTTGTGTCCAACTCTTTGTGACCCCATGGACTGTAGCCCGCCAGCCTCCTCTGTCCATGGGATTATCCAGGCAAGATTATTGGAATGGGCTGCCATGCCCTCCTCCAGAGGATCTTTCCAACCCAGGGATCAAACCCATAGCTTTTATGTCTCCTGCATTGAAAGGTGTGTTCTTTACCAATCGTACCCTAAAACATCAAAGGCACATCTTAAATATATCAATAAAAGAATGAACTAATGAACAATCTGGGAGTTCTTATCCACACAAGAGTTAGGTAACAATTAAAGTCATCCTATGAAATTAACTAAATCCAATGCATCAAGAATAGCTATAAAATAAATACATACAGTCCACCATATAGGCTAGATGATTCAGCTACAGCTATAATAAGACTATCTCTAAGCCACCAGTAAACTTTTTAAAGTGCTAGTGAAAGTTTAACTAGGAATAATGAACACAGTGTCTCTTTTGGCTATGCATGCCCCTTACTTCCAGGCTCTTACCTTGCTCCCCACAGGTCCAGGTGCCATACTAGTCCTCACAGGCCAAGTGGAACTGGTCACCCACCAGTTTGAATCAGAATTGATCGCTCTGGGCATTAATAAAACTTCTCAGATTAAAATCTGGTTACTATTCAAAGTTCAGTCTTCTTCCTTCTTTATCTCATTACTTTTTTATAAAAATAAATAACATGCTCTTTAGAGGAAAATTCACAATCAAATGCAAGTAAAGAAAGGTGAAAAAAAAAAGCACCATTCATTTTTTTTCTTTTCTTTCAACAAATACTTCTGAGCATTCTTCTATGTGCTAGGGCTGTAGCAGGAAATAAGATGGTCAAGTCCTCTGTCCATGTGGTGCTTACATCCGAGTGGATAAAGAGGGATAACAAACTAGTAAACAACCCAGGTGCAATACAGGGAGGTGGTAATAAGGGCTAGGAAGACAAATACTACAAATTAAGGGCTGGGGCTAATTTAATAAGGGATCCTCAGAAGAAGACCCTTCTAACAAGGTGACAAGTAGGCAGAAAACTGAAGGAGATCAGAGTGTGAGCTAAGCCACCTTCCAGGGGAAAGTCATTCCAGCGGTGGAAACAGCAAATGCAAAGGACCAGAGGCAAGGGGGTCTCTGATGAGCTCGAGAACCATGGAGGAGGGCAGAGGGCCCAGAAATTCAGCAGAAAGTAATTTGAGGCCACTGTGAGGAAGCCATTGAAAAGATTTTGGATTTGGCTGTGAGAGAGCTAGAAAGCTGCAGAAGGACTTTGAGTCAGTGGATGATCTCATGTTATCTTCAAAATAATCACTTTGGAAGCTCTGAAAATAAGCTACTGGAGTGGGCAAGGGCAGAGTAAGGGCCTCCAGTTTGCAAGCTACTGGAATAATCCAGGTGAAAAGCAATGGTGGCTGGGGTCAGGGGACAGCAGTGAAAGATTAAACCAGCTAAGGCACATAAAATCAGGCTCCCCTGGTGACTCAGACAGTAAAGAATTGGCCTGCAATGTCGGAGACCTGGGTTCAGTCCTTGGGTCAGGAAGATCCCCTGCAGAAGGGAATGGCAATCCACTCCAGTATCCTTATCTGGAGAATCCCAGGAACAGAGGAGCTTGATGGGCTACAGTCCATGGGGTCACAGAGCTGGGCACAACTGAGCAACAAACACTAACGAGGCACATAAAGCACTTGGCACAGTGTCTGGGACAAAGGAAACCCCTGATGCCCAGCAGCTGCTGATCACCACTGTTACTCTCCTGTCTCCCCACTTGTTGATTACTATGGTTACTCTCCTATCTCCCCACTTGACAAGAACTGAAGATTCAAATCCCACATGAGGATCATCGGCTCTTTGGGAGCCAGAATGAGCCTGCAGTTTTCTCTATCTCATGTGGCTTTTAGATCTGACCAGTTGATTAGAAACCTTGCTTGATAATACCCTATTATTTATCACCTTGTTGGAATGAATGTGGTTGTAATGTTGCTAACACAAATACGGCATTCATTCCCCAAAGAGATGCAAATTTCCTTCTGGGGCTGTGAGTCCCTGTGTTTCAGGGTATGGGTGCACTGACCCCACCAAGGACTGTGCCACAAACACCCTGAAACCACTTCCATTTGCTCTGGCCTTGGCTGGTGCTGCCAACAGTACCCCCTCCTTCTCTGTTTTGTCCTCACTTAGGGAATTTCATGGAACTGCATTCTTCCACTCTCTACTCACCCTTGCCAGACTGCTAATTCAGACCTGTGCAGCAAGAGAAACCATCCAATCCCTTTCCAAGTCTCCTTGATTTTTTAGCCGCCCCACAGGACAGGAATGTTGCACTATCCATCTGCTGCCGAATTCTAGCATTTTAAAAGGGGGAGAAAAACACCAATTGTACACAAGCTTTTCCAGAAAACACAAGAGGTAGGAACACTCACAAATTCATTTCATGAAGTAAGCATAACCCAACTACCCACATGTGAAAAGAATTTATAAGAAACCCCAATAAATACAAACATCCCTCACAAACTGGCCATAAACACAGAGGTGGCAGTTATTAGCTCCATTTTACAGGGGAGGAAAATCAGGCTTAGAGAAGTTCAAAAACATATCCTAAAGGCACATAGTTTAAAGGCAGCAGATCTAGAATATAAAGCTAGGTCTCTCAGACTCCAGAATACCTGCTCTTAACCAATGTGTTGCAGACATTTCTATCAATGAAAAGTGAACGTGTCAGTCGCTCAATCGTGTCTGACTCATTGTGAACCCATGGACTATAGCCCACCCGGCTCTTTTGTCCACGGGATTCTCCAGGCAAGAATACTAGAGTGGGTAGCCATTCCCTTCTCCAGGGGATGTTCTGAACCCAGGAATCAAATGCGGGTCTCCCGCATTGCAGGCAGATCAATACTTGGATGCTTACTGAAGGAGCTTGAATGAAAGGAGTGAATTGCTAATAGCTAAGTTTCACCTCCCGGAGGTAAATGAAGGAGGCATCCTTAGACCAAGCACTGACAGCCTCCTCTCCCAGCTCCCCCCTCGCCCCTATCCTGCACCCCATAGTTACTCTAAGCTCCTCTGCCTGGCCAGGATCTGCTTACCACGGAGAGTCAGACTCTGGTGTTTTAAGAACTGCAATGTCAGCTCAGTTAAAACCGCCAAAGTCACAATTGTTTAAGAGCTTCAATCCCCCAGGGACACATATATTGTAAAAGGCTCAGCTTGAAGCCAAATAAAGACTGAGGTGATTTGACACGTGGCCAGTGCATGTCTTGTTCATTAATGAGATAGCCCTGCAAGCAATTAAGTCTCATGTGCTGTTATAGGAGACCCTGGATTCTCATCCCCAGGGTCTCCTTCCCAGCCAGGTCCCCTACCCTGCACTTAAGTGCCCCCTTCAGACATCTCCTTTGACCCACAGAGGAAGGGGAGAGAGAGAGAAAGGTGGAGACTATGATTTCTGGGGGTGCACTTCTACAGAAGTATGCTGGACAAGACGCTTGAGAGTCCCTTGGACTGTAAGAGTTCAAACCAGTCAACCCTAAAGGAAATGAACCTTAAATATTCATTGGAAGGACTGGTGCTGAAGCTGAAGCTCCAACACTTGGGCCACCTGATTAGAAGAACCCACTCATTGGAAAAGACCCTGATGCTGGGAAAGATTGAGGGCAAGAGAAGGGAGTGACAGAGGATGAGATGGTTGGATAGTATCATTGACTCAGTGGACATGAGTTTGAGCAAACTCCAGAAGATAGTGAAGGACAGGGAAGCCTGGCATGCTGCAGTCCATGAGATCACAAAGAGTCAGAGATGACTTAAGTGACTGAACAACAACAATCCTTCTATCCAAGGGCCTGCTCACTGGTTGTCTATCCCTCCGCAAACCTGTGCCCAGGTCCTCATCTGTTGTACCCAGAGGTACAACAGAGGTACCTCCTCTGTTGAAGCCTCTGGATGGCTTCCCCCTAGAGCAGCTTTCTACCTTCAAAACCCACAGAGCATCCTAGAATGTGGCAGGAATGACATCAAATTAATAAAACACAGCTCCCAGAGGCAAAGGTAAGAGGGCACTTCTTTTGCATCAAGACAGAAATTATCCCTTGAAGAAGAGTCAAATCTGAAATCTAAACCAACAGGAAAATCAAGATATCACTGAGTCCTCACAGAATTTTACCAGATGCCAGAACAAACTTCATCATTTATATACTCCCCTTATAAATATTCACTAACTTATATGCAGAGTACATCATGAGAAATGCTGGGCTGGAAGAAGCACAAGCTGGAATCAAGACTGCCGGGAGAAATATCAATAACCTCAGATATGCAGATGACACCAACCTTATGGCAGAAAGTGAAGAGGAACTAAAAAGCCTCTTGATGAAAGTGAAAGAGGATAGTGAAAAAGTTGGCTTAAAGCTCAACATTCAGAAAACAAAGATCATGGGATCTGGTCCCATCACTTCATGGCAAATAGATGGGGAAACAGTGGAAACAGTGTCAGACTTTTTTGTGGGGGGGGGGGGGGGAGTGCTCCAAAATCACTGCAGATGGTGATTGCAGCCATGAAATTAACAGACACTTACTCCTTGGAAGGAAAGTTATGACCAACCTAGATAGCATATTAAAAAGCAGAGATATTACTTTGCCAACAAAGGTCCATCTAGTCAAGGCTATGGTTTTTCTAGTGGTCATGTATGGATGTGAGAGTTGGACTCTGAAGAAAGCTGAGCACCAAAGAATTGAGGCTTTTGAACTGTGGTGTTGGAGAAGACTCTTGAGAGTCCCTTGGACTGAAAGGAGATCCAACCAGTCCATCCTAAAGGAGACCAGTCCTGGGTGTTCATTGGAAGGACTGATGCTGAGGCTGAAACTCCAATACTTTGGCCACCTGATGCGAAGAGTTGACTCATTGGAAAAGACCCTGATGCTGGGAGGGATTGGGGGCAGGTGGAGAAGGGGACGACAGAGGATGAGATGGCTGGATGGCAATACCGACTTGATGCACATGAGTTTGGGTGAACTCTCAGAGTTGGTGATGGACAGGGAGGCCTGGCGTGCTGCAATTCATGGGGTCACAAAGAGTCAGACGTGACTGAGCGATTGGACTGAACTGAACTGAACTGAAGGACTGCATGCTACAACTTTCTCCTAGCCCATAACCCACCTTTGTACAGATTCTGAGAATGCACCCATTCTTCCAGGCAGGGGAAGCCCAGTTCAAGGGAACTCCAGGGCACCTAAGGGTCTCACTGTCTATGCCTCCCCCTACTCTTCCCACCCTAAGCAGTTGCTCTGCCCCCCAGCCAAATTACAATCTAAAACATCTGAGCCTAAAACAGCTAATTAAAGAACAATTCAAGGCAGAATCTGATAGACGGTTCAGAGAGAAAGTACTAAGAAAGTCCAGAGACTACATATTCCAGAAGTACAAACCCCAAACTTTACTGAATCAACCCAGGTCAAAATAACTGACACTCCGTAGAACTACTTACTATTAATAGTCAGGCCATCCTTGTTCTTCTCCATGCAATTTTGAAAAGACCAGCAGAGAAGTAACCAATGCCCTGTGAAATGATGTAATCCCATGAAGAATTACATGTGCAGGAAATAGTAACGACATTTCCCTACTTTTGAAGGGTCTCAATATATAAGGCGACTTCATTTTTACTTTTCACTTTCCTGCATTGGAGAAGGAAATGGCAACCCACTCCAGTGTTCTTGCCTGGAGAATCCCAGGGACGGGGGAGCCTGGTGGGCTGCCGTCTCTGGGGTCGCACAGAGTCGGACACAACTGAAGTGACTTAGCAACAACAATATATAAGGCAGCTACAAATAGCTCTCGGTGATTGGCATGTATTCTTCATGGAGTTGTTTGTCAATATTAGTAATAATTACATAGTGGCAGATTATATGATGGCTACAATACCCACTTCTTCCCCATTGGACCTATCTATCAGAGGATTATATCCACCCAGTGGCATCTTCAATGGAGACAGAACTTATTTTGGCCACTGAAATCTGAGTGAACGTGATGTCATCTGTGCCACTTCTGAACAGAATCTTCCAGTTCTCCTGCCTCTCTCACTTCAGTCAAGATACCAGCAATACCTCTGATAGGGACTGCTCTTTAGTCTGTGTCTCTGAGTGAAACACCAAAGCCAAATCAATGATGGAGATACAAAATAAGCCAAAACCAAAATGGTGATTGTAAGTCGTTGACATTTTTAGGTTGTTACTTCAGCACCATGTAGCCTACATTGCTTGAGGTATAATCATAGGCCAGACTGATTCCTGCCTGAGCATACTAAAAAAGAAAGAGAAACCAGAAACAATACATCTTACCTGAGCCAAATAAAAAGTTCATTCAGATTTTCCATAAGATCTAATGGAAAAACCCATATATAATTTTACTATTAATTGTGTGGCTCCCTCTTCAATCATGAAACACAGACTAGTTAAACATCAAAGGCTTGTGGATCACTCAGCAAATGGTGCAGCATTTCCTGAACTTCACACTTCACTTCATCTTTTATCACCTTAATAATTGTTGCATATCTGTGAACCAACTGTACTGTATACTATTTAAGTTTTAAATTTTTAAACAACTATGCAATATACTATTTAATTTTTAAATTTTAAACATCTTTACAAAATGCTATTTAATTTTTAAACTTATTCCTTTGACTTAGTCTGTCAATTTCAAAAAAAAAAAAAACTTTGTACTACTACAATAAATGAAAAACTATTATCACTTATCTTAAAGTTGGGGAGAAAAGGCCTAACTATTAAATTATCCTCCAATTAAAAAATAAAATAAGAATTCAACTATGTATCATGTTGATAATTACATAACACTCATGTCAAATCTTGTGCACTTTGGGAAACACTGCTGCAGTGGTTGGCATAAGGGCTCAGAGTCCTAGATTGTAGTCTAGGCTGCCATACGGTATGTAATCTAGGACAACTTCCTCTGAACTTCATTGTCTTGAAGTTCAAAAGAATTAATACTCTAAGGTCCTGTTCAATAGTAATATTACATTATCTGCTGTTCTAAGCTGCCCATTCTGCTCCTCCTCTCCACCACTGTGGCTCAGAACAATTCATATGTGTGAAATCACTAACAACCCTAATAGGAAAAAGAAAATTTAGCTGATCTACAGGAAGGCTCCTATTTACACTGTGAATATATTTCTCTTCTCCCAAAGAGATCATCTCAAAAATGAGAAAGCTCAAACAAGGACACATCTTATTTCATCTTCCTTTATGTTTTGCCAACAACTTCTTACTGTTAGTTGGAATTCTCTCATGGTTCCAAAATTATATCTCTCCTCTCCTCCCCATGGGGTGACTTTATCTGCTGTTGTCACTTTGGAGAAAGGAGGAAGGAAATCATAATTCCATTCAATAGGCAGATGCTGGCCATTAGTCAGAAAGAAATACCATAATTGGTAATGCAAAGCAAAGGAAATGCTGTCCACTTGAGGTGTGATTCCCTGTATACTAATTCCAAACCTTTAAATTCTTTGCCTGAGTTCAGATTCCCACTCTTCAAAAATGAACATATGTAAAACAGACTTGCATTAAAACTACAGATTTTAGAATCTTACAGATCATCTGGCTCAACTAACTTATTATACAGATGAAGAAATTAAGATTCCAAGAGGTTTGGCTAAGAAGCAGCAGAGTAAAGATGAGACTCAGGCTCTGTGCTCACAGGCAAGGTGATGAAATATACTAGAAACACAGCCTCTGCTGCATTGTTTGGTAAGACATATTCACATTAATTATTTCTCTTGGCCTCAGCTTTTTTCATCTGTAAAGTGGGGACCATAATATCTACCTTTCAGGGTTATTCTAAGAATCAAGTGAGATACACTAGTGAGTCTCAAACTTGATGATTCAAATGAATCAGACTCTAAAACAAAACAGGTGAAGAATGGAGAGAAAGAGAGCAGGATGTGTGAACAACCCAAGAAGGTTAAAAAAAAAAAAAAAAAGCTCCAAGGTAGAAAGAGCAAAGTAAGTAAAGACCAAAGCTGAGGACATGGGAAGAGATCAAAACACTTAGTGTGGGCCAGGCAAGGGATAAGTTTTTAAGTAATACAGTGATGGAAAAGTCAAATGTAGGATTCACACACTCTATGGTCAACATTCAAACTTTGACTTACAAAGACAGGGTTTATCCCAGATCTCTACTGAAATTTAATCAGGATCAAAATGTAAATGGATAAATCTATTTCAAGATAATGGAGAGTTGACTACAGGAGCTCCAATTGAATTCTGACTTTACAGCATAACGTTGTAATTCATAAGCAAGATTCTTAGCAATATGGAACATTAGAAAAAGAGAGAGATGTTTTTTCCTGCCCTTCTGACCACTGGTTCACTGCATTAGAATATCAGAATTGCCTGAGCAGTGTTTTAAAAATGGTCAGTCCTGAAGTCCATTCTATGAGGAAGGCTCAGGTACTGGACTATGCTGTACTTAGTCGTTCAGTCATGTCCAACTCTTTGTGATCCCATCGACAGTAGACCACCAGGCACCTCTGTCCATGGGGATTTTCCAGGCAAGAATACTGGAGTGGGTTGCCATGCCCTCTTCCAGGGGATCTTCCCAACCCAGGATCAAACTGGGGTCTCCTGCATTGCAGATGGATTCTTTACCAGCTGAGCTACCAGGGAAGCCCAGCTTAGGCACCAGTAGTTCCTAAGACTGTCTCAATTGTTTCTAGTAGCCACAAAGTAAAAACCTATATAGCTTCCAGAACACTGGAAGTGGTTTAGATTTCTCTTTTCTTTTTATTAACTTTTTGCCTGGCCAGTGATGGGTCTCTTCCATCTTGACCTTCATTCAGTTCAGAAAAGTAGTTCTCTGTTTTCTTTGATTGTTTCTCTAGAAGTCTCATCTGGGTTCCACTTGAAACATACATATGTAGGGAGGTTCTTCCCAAATTTCCCTAATGAGATTCAACTAGAAAGGGGACCCAGGGCATGTACATTTTTAAACAGCTCCCCAATTCTGATGTTCTGAGGTTGAAAACCAATGTTCTGTGGCTTGGCATATAGCTATAAACAAAATAGGCATGGTCTCCACTCCCGTAGAGAACTTTCAAATCCATCAGAGACTATATGAGCAATTACTGGTGTGACCACAGTGGTAAAGAACTCGCCTGCCAATGCAGGAGACATAATAGACACGGGTTCTATCTCTGGGTCGGGAAGATCCCCTGGAGAAGGGAATGGCTACCCACTCCAGTATTCTTGCCTGGAGAACCCCATGGACAGAGAAGCCTGGTGAGCTACAGTCCATGGGGTCTCAAAGAGTCCAACACAACTGAAGCAACTAACAGGAGGATGACTAGTGTGATGAGTGGTAAGAAAACCAAAGTCAAAATAGTCATAGAAATAGTCCTCTTCCCGTGCATGGAATCTAACCAGAATCTTCCAGATAGAATGTTCTACATGTGGAATGTTTACCATTAAGTCGTTAGATCAGAAGAAGACACGTCTCCTCAGGTCTCAAGGTTCCCACCCTCCCCCATCTGTGGATACCCCCCATCATCATCTCCCTAAAATTGGCTCAAAAATTCCAATCCCAGAATCCAGGGGCCACTGAAGTGGTCGTTTGAATGAGTATGTGATTGTTTCAGGGAAATAGGACACTGAGAGGTGAAAAGTTAAAAGCAAAAGACTTAGTATCCAATTTATATTGCAACATAAAAGCTTTGGGCTGAGAGCCAGATAATTTTCTTGCATTTGATTTTTATTCTCAGACTCTTAAACTTAGCCAACTAAAATTCTTATTTTAAGTATCATCCTCTGATCCTCCTTTGGAAATAAAGGATGTGCCGCCAGGAAAGACAGAAGGTAATCACCTTGGCTTTGTCAGCTCCAGCAAGAACAGGGCTGTATAGGTTAATGCTATAGGTCTAGCACATAGCAAATGTGTAGATTATAGAAAACCCATGTCAGAAGTGAATGGCTGAACTCCCACTGAGGAACAGATTAAAGAACAAGAAAGACCAAGATTCATTCTCCACAGGTTATAGCCTATCTACTAAACTTTCCATTAATGAGAAGAAGATGGTGAGCGGGAAATTATTAGTCCTCCAGACTCCCCATCCATTCACTGCACTAATATTTATCATGTGTCTATTGGTACCAAAAAAAAAAGAAAGAAAAAATAAGCTAAAAACAGCAAAATGAGAAAAAGAATCATGGACCAGATGCAGGCATGACTGACTGAGCTATGTTTCACATTTTAATACATTACAACATATTCGGTCCCTACAACAATAGTCTCATAAATGAGGAAACTGAAATTCAGAGATGTTGAGCCTTTGTTCCAGGTCACACAGCTAGTGATGGTCAGAGATGGGACTCCAACTCTAGTCTTATGAGTCCGTTGCCCCCACTCTTATCTGCCACAGTAGGCTGCCTTCCTACACCTTAGATGGGAAAGATGCTAGTTCTCCAACTGCACTAAAGCACCAGAAAATAGACTATCAAAATGGGTTGAGAGACCTTGACCCTTGAAAACTGTGAAAGCTAGAATTGCTGACCATCTACCTTAGTGTGACTTCTGGTTATAAAAGTCAAGAAACATACAGGCAAGTGACAAGATACACGACAGGAAGATGGCAGAAACCAAGCCAGCATGAAATGCAAAATTGTTCACTGTCTCTCCAATGATCTCCCTTCCAACCACAAGGCCTCTCACCCTGGGCATTAACTACTTGTTCATTCTTCTTTCAACAAGTACCTAAGGGTCTGCAATGAGCCATGGGCTGTAGATCTGTTCAGTGCCCTTGGGGAGTTTACCACTGGTTAAACCAGTAATCCCACAATTAAATACATTAAGTACAAGCTGAAGCATGTGCAATGAAAGAAAAGTAAAGGGTCTAATGAGTGCTTATGTCAAGGGGACCTGGTTCAGGAGGAGTATCAGGCAGAGTCTTCAGGAAAGTGACATTTAGGCTGACCCCAAAGGGATGAATAACACAAGGAATATGGGAACAAGAGCATCCCAGATGGAAAGAACCTGGTCCCAAGTAGCATCTCACAGTTCTGATGGTTAAGTAACTGCTATCCAGGGGAACATGGATGACTGGGCTGTGCTTCTCATATCATGCAACAAAGTGGTAAGCCCTGTCACAGAGCAAGAGAACAAACTCCAAAGTACAAGCTGTCTTCATGTGTCTATACTTGCATGACATTTCCTATATCGTCTTGTCAGAAGATCCTCTGACCAATCCTGAGGAAATCTGGTACACTGATGGGAGCAGCTTTGTCTTGGATGGAAAAGAAGAGCCGGGTATGCAGTAGTCTCCAATTTTGAGACCATAGAGGCTAAGCCTCTGCCACCAGGTACTTCAGCCCAATTAGCTGAGCTTATAGCCCTGACTTGAGCTTTAGAGATGGGAAAAGGAAAAAGAATAACCATTTACACTGACTCCAAGTATGTCTTTCTGGTGCTACATGCACATGCAGCTATTTGGAAAGAAAGGGGCCACTTGACCACCCGAGGGTCCCCAATCAAGTATGGTGATCAAATCCTTAGGCTCTTGGAGGCAGTCCATCTGCCCGCTGAGGTTTCAGTCTCCCACTATAAAGGACACCAAAAAGGGAGCACAGAAGTGGCACGAGGGAACCAAGCAGCTGATCAGGCAGCTAGGAGAGCAGCATTACAGAACCATGACCTAATAGGGATTGCCACCTTAGTTCCACAGACTAATTTGCCAGAAACTCCTTCATATACTGAAGGTGAGACTCTTAAAGCTAAGAGTGAGGGCTTTCAAGATCATATGGGGGGTGGTTCCAAAAGGAGGGACTCCTTTTTCTGCCTGGGAACTTCCAATGGAAGTTGGTTAACTCCTTACATGCCACTTCTCATTTAGGAGAAAAGGCCCTCCAAAGATTACTAGAAAGTTCCTTCAGAGGAACAGGCCTCCAAACAACTATAAGACAGGTGGTCTCCTCTTGTCCCACTTGCCAATTAAACAACCCCCAAGGAGCTCGAAGACCCCAGCTGGCCCAGCCCATCCAACGATGTGGGGCCTACCCAGGAGAGGACTGGCAGATGGACTTCACCCAGATGCCA
The DNA here is from genome assembly GCF_029378745.1 of Bos indicus. Taxonomy (NCBI): domain Eukaryota; kingdom Metazoa; phylum Chordata; class Mammalia; order Artiodactyla; family Bovidae; genus Bos; species Bos indicus. Next base: position 17,516,053 of record NC_091773.1, on the reverse strand, counting down.
GTTTCTCAAGAGTATAAATACCTATTAGTCATGATAGATACATTCACAGGATGGATTGAAGGCTTTCCCACCCGGACTGAGAAGGCTGAGGAGGTGGTAAAAAAAACTGCTCCGTGAAATCATTCCAAGATTTGGTCTGCCCAGGTCATTACAAAGTGACAATGAGACATCATTTACTTCTAAGGTCACCCAAGGGGTCTCGAAAGCACTGGGCATTACTTATTATCTCCATTGTGCCTGGAGGCCTCAATCTTCAGGAAAAGTAGAAAGAGCCAATCAATTCTTAAAATCAGCGATAAAAAAGATAACCCAAGAGACCTCCCTGGGATGGAAGGAGGCTTTACCAATAGCTCTCCTCTGCACCCGCATTGCCCCTAAGGAACAGGTTGGTCTTAGTCCTTATGAGGTGCTATATGGGAGACGTTTTGTTTATGTCAATGACCTCTTCCTAGATCCAGAGGTTCAGACCCTCCAGTCTTATACCATAGCCATTGGGCAATTCCAAAAGGATATATGCTTGTGGGGTATGAACCAGGACCCAAAAGATTCTAAACAGTCACCACTATATGCTCCAGGGACTCAAGTCCTAATTAAAGTCTGGAAAGATGGGTCCCCAAAGGCTCAACTCCAGCCCACATGGAAGGGCCCCTATCCTGTAATACTTTCTACCCCCACAGCAGTCAAGGTACCAGGACATAACTCCTGGATTCACTACTCATGAGTCAAGCCATGGAAGAAAACAGAAGAGGACACTCGATACACCTGTGAGCCCCTGGGAGATCTCAGATACCTATTCAGAACTACCAATGAGTGCCATTCTAATGAACACCCCCAAAATCTGGTTTCTGGGCATAAGATTTTTCAGGATAACTCTAAAGAGCTAACACAGCTTGACAGAGACTGTACTCCAAAACAGACAGGAGATAGATCTTCTGATCCCTGAACAAGGAGGGACTTGAGCCATCCCGGCCATGTGAATTTAAAATTGACCAATGTCCCTACTAGTCCTTGTTATGCTATATTGATGATGCCTATGATTATTCCATGTACTGTCAATTGTCTAACCTGTTTTGTCTCTGCCCAGGTCAACCAGCTACAACATGCAGTGCCAGTTCAACAAAGATATAAAACTACAGCCGACCACGGAAAATATCACACATGCTTGGACACCGCTATAAGGATTCTGAGGATTGAGACTAGCAAGAGGGGGAGGCCCAATACCCCTGGCCATCCCAGTTCAGTAGGAAGTAGCCAGAAAGACCTCGATGCCCCTATTCCCAAAGAATTGGGCCTCCCATCTCTTGAGGGGGGGATGTTAGGTAGGTAGAATAGGGAAAAGGAGTCCAAAGTGGCGGTGGCTAAAAGACAAGGAAGGTCAAAGGAAGGTCTGAGGACCAGAGTGAGGACTTCAGGCAGAACAAATAGCACTCCTGGCTAAGCCCAATTTGCGTAAGGCAGGCCCAAGTGGAGGAAAAAAACATAAAAGGAGGAGCCAAAGCACTTTCTCACGGACTCTGTCTCCCGCGTGCATGCGCGCGCATTCTCTCTCTCTCACTCTCTCTCTCACTCTCTCTCTCTCTCCTGCTATCTTCTAAATAAAATAGAGCTGTAACACTGATTTGCTTAAGAGCTGTAGCACAGTTTGTCCAAGACCCAAGAGCTGTGACGCACCGAGGGCTTTAATGTCCGTCGCTCCAAATCTTTGTTGTGATGAGACAAAGAACCGAGGAACATACACTCGTATGACAGTCTCATTGGCCAAATTGCCCTTTTTGCATGATAAAGGGCAGAGCCAATGTGAGAAGACACCACTTCAGGGCATGGATACAAAAAGATGTGACCAGACCCCGGTAGCAATGTGCCCTATGAGACCAAAAGAGAGGCACGTGGTCCAACCTGCGGGTACAAGCCAGGCCCTGAGGAAACAACACATAAACAGACATCTAAGAGCAACACTGAAGTGTGGAAGGAATTCGTCAGGGGAGAAGAGGACAAAATATCCCTGGGACCAGCATGTTCAAGGTTTTAGAAGTGAAGTCAGAAATCTGTATAAGGAAATTAAAGATGCTCAGTATTACTCCATAGGACAGGGGGAGACAGGAGTGGTGAAGAGCAAAATTGGAGAGTCAGAAAGGGGTCACATTATAAAGGGCTTTGCAAGTCATGACAAGGAGCTTGAGCTTTATTCCATCAGATGTACATTCTAGAAAAGTCTCCATTGTTTCTATATGAAGAAGCAGGGAAACCCATTAGGGGGTATCTTAATTCAGGCCTCACCTGGCATAGGAGCAGTAAGGTGGGGGAAATGTTTAGATTTTAGATATACTAAAAAGTAAAAGAGGGTTTCCCAGGTGGCGCTAGTGGTAAAGAACCTGGCTGCTAATGCGGGAGATGTAAGAGATGCAAGTTGATCCCTGGGTTGGGAAGATCCCCTGGAGAAGGGCATGGTAACCCATTCCACTATTCTTGCCTGGAAAATCTCCATGGACAGAGGAGCATGGCAGGCTATAGTCCATAGGATCGCAGAGTCAGACACAACTGAAGTGACTTAACATGCATGCACAAAAAGTAAAATTAATAGGATTTGATGAGAGTGTGTAGACACTCAACAGATTAGAGACAATCAAAAGATTGATTCAAATTTCTAGTTGGAGAAACTGAAAACAGAAATGGCATTTGTTTCTAAAGATAATATGGGAAAAGTAGAACTATTGGGGTAGGAAGATGAGCATCAGTTTGGATGTTTTGAAGTGGAATTTCCCATGAGACAATGGAGTTTTGGGGAAGAAACTTAGACATATAGGTCTGAGTCTTAGCAGAGAAATATGGGCTATATGGATCTATGACAAAGAGCTGGCAACCACCAAGGTGAGTGTGTATGAAGAGAAGAAGACCAAAACAAAGCCTGAAACAATACCCATCCTTGAGGTGTGCATTAGCAAGACCAAGAGGAGCCATCAAAGGAGACTGTACCTTAGTCACAAAGGTGGTGCAAATGCAGGGGGAGCTGGTAATGGGGATGGCAGTGGAAGAAAACTCCAAAAGACTGTAAGGGCAGCAGCATGTAATAGGGCTGATGGGTCTTGTAAGCTTAGGACTCAGAGGAAAACCCTTGGGCTCATGACCTTGAACAGACCAACTAGGGTGGACAGATAGAAGCAGAGGCAGACTGGAGTAATGGCAAAAGGAATGAGAGTTGAAAAATGTCAAAAGCCCGGTAAAGAACAATACCAAATCTGTGAAGGGAGAGAGATGCAGAATGACTAGGAGAATGGAGGATGAAAGGAGGCTCACAAATCTAAATGTTATTTAAATGTTTTTTAAGTGTTACAGATCCAGGAAGTAAAGTGTAATACGCAGAAGAGAGATTATCAGTTTACATTTTTACAAAAGGATAATTATCCAAGATTTACTTCCTCCCAGGCCCCTCTTGTGGGCTTAGTCTCCTCCAGTCTCGGGCACTTTGCCTGATCTTGCCGTGAGGTCCCCTGGGCAGGGTGAGTACACACTAACCCACGCATTCCATGACCGCCCAGCACGACAACCCCACCCCAGCCACTGGCCGCTCATTTCACTGAGCCATGAGCCACATCTTTCTCATTCTGCATGAAAGGAAGGGCTTTAAAGCCTTAAAACTGGAAGAGAATGGCTTTTAGACAAATTGCCTGAAGCGAAGCACTACCCAGGGAAACAAAACCATTCCCTCCCTCCAACCGGCCCTCCCCGGATGATACCTCCTGATTCCATCACCCGAGGCTGCCCAGAAAAAACCACACAGCAGCATTAAAGGGCTGGATACGAGTGTTTGATTGTAAACAAGGTACAGAGGCCCAACTGTGTTGACCTTATTTGTATATAATGAACGAAGACTGAGAACAGCCATCATTATGGCCTCTGAGCATGCAGAACAAAGGGAAAGAAGAAAGAGGGAAAGGGCACTTCCTGGTATGCATGAGTGGGTCCTGATTGTAATGGTGGTGTCTCATCCTGCTTGTTTATGAATCACAGTGATCTTTGTTTCCTTAAAGAAGAACTGAACAAAATGACCGCATCTTGAAATGATCACTTGTTCTGCAGGAAGGGAACACGATAGAACCTAAAGCTTGCTAGGCTGCATTTATTCCAATCTCTCTTTGTATTTAGAGTGTTTGCCAGAAACATACTTAATCCGATAAAGCCCCGATATGTACATCTTTTGGCTCACATATAGACAGACTTACTGTATTGGAAAAAGAGGCTGTGTGTCTTCCATTTCCAAAGCAAGCTTCTCAAAATGGCCTGGCTATTCAGGGCTGGAGGGAAACCCCAGAGGAGGGTCAGGGATCCTCCATAGCTCAAGGCTGGAGGGAGCGCCATGAAAAGCCAAAGGGAAGCCTGGAAGGTGGCCATGACTGTGTCAGCATGGGGCCACTGGATCTGCCCAAGGCCACTGGAGCTCTTGGAGGGTTTCTACATCCTGGGGGTGATCTGAATCACAGGGATGGTGGTACCTGACCTGGAAGGCCCCCACCCACCTCCCATGGAATTGCCACCAATCCACAGGAGCCAATTCTATAGGCTGATTAATGAATCCTATTCAGATTCACCCTAATCAGTCTCCAGAATTATGTTTTATTTTGTTCACTCACAAAGTCCTGTCTGACTCTTTGCAACCCCATAGACTGCAGCATGCCAGGCTTCCCTGTCCTTCACCATCTCCCAGAGTTTGCTCAAACTCATGTCCATTGAGTCAGTGATGCCATCCAACCATCTCATCCTCTGTCACCCCCTTCTCCTCCTGCCCTCAATCTTTCCCATCATCAAGGTCTTTTCCAATTAGTCATTTCTTTGCATCATGTGGCCCGAGTATTGAAGCTTCAGCTTCAGTGTCAGTCCTTCCAATGAATATTCAGGACTGATTTCCTTTAGGATTGACTGGTTTAATCTCCTTGCTCAAGAGTCTACTCAAGAGTCTTCTCCAACATCACAGTTCTTATGCTGCTGCTGCTGCCAAGTCACTTCAGTCATGTCTGACTCTGTGTGACCTCATAGACAGCAGCCCACCAGGCTCCCCCATCCCTGGGATTCTCCAGGCAAGAACACTGGAGTGGGTTGCCATTTCCTTCTCCAGTGCATGAAAGTGAAAAGTGAAAGTGAAGTCGCTCCGTCGTGTCCAACTCTTAGCGACTCCATGGACTGTAGCCCACCAGGATCCTCCATCCATGGTATTTTCCAGGCAAGAGTACTGGAGTGGGGTGTCATTGCCTTCTCCAGTTCTTATAAATGGCTACAATTTCTAAATTCTTCCCTGCAGAGGATCACTGTAAGACCTCTCTACAAGGCTGGTGGAGAGGAGAGAGTTCCTCAAGCCCTGCTGAATCTCTCTGGAGCTTCATTTTTCTTCTCTCTCTCTCTCCTTTTTCCTAAGCTGCCTGTAGCCTGAAGGCTCCACTTGCTGACATGCATGGTGAGTCCAGGATGCAACATGTATGCAGACTCTCCCCTTTCTTCCCTCACCTTCTCATGTACTTATCTTTTATTTTATTTTATTTTTCACTGCACTGGTCTTAGTTGAAGCGGCATAATCTTCGTTGTGTCATGTGGGATCTTTCATTGCAGCACACGGACTCTCTAATTGCAGCATATGGGCTTAGTTGCCCTGCCACATGTGAGATTTTAGATCCCTGACCAGGGATCAAACCCATGTCCCCTGCATTGCAAGTTGGATTCTTAACCACTGGCCCACCAGGGAAGTCCCTCGTGTACATGTGTTTTTGCCACCACTTCCTTTCTGTGTTACCTTAATCTGGGGAGAGTTCTGTAACTTCTTTTAAAATCTCAAATGCCGGGGTGGTCCTTAGATGGCAGAGGAATACGACAGGGAGACAACTTTCTCCCCTGCAAATTCATCAAAAGAACATTTGAACGCTGAGTAAATTCCACAAAACAACTTCTGAATGCTGGCAGAAGACATCAGGCACCCAGAAAAGCAGCCCATTGTCTTCCAAAGGAGGTAGGAGAAAATATAAAAGATAAAAAGAGAATCAAAAGAGGTAGGGGTGGAGATCTGTCCCAGGAAGGGAGTCTTTAAAAAAGAGAAGTTTCCAAACACCAGGATACACTCTCACTGGCGAGTCTGTGGCGAGCCTGGGAACCTCACAGGGCAACATAACCAGGAGGAAAAATAAATAATTAAAACCCACAGATTACGTGCCCAACGGTAACCCCCAGCGGAGAAGTAGCGTAGATGCCTACATCTGCCACTAGCAAGCGGGGGCTGGGCAGGGAGGCGCGGGCTGCATTGCTTAGAGTAAGGACCAGGCCTGAATCCCCCGAGGGCAATCTGAGGGAACTAACTTGGGATAGTAAACCAGACTGTGGGATAGCTACCACACCAAAAGCCTTAACCTAAGACACTGCCAGGCCCACTCACAGAACAAAGGACTGACCAGAGGTAGCCAGCTGCAGACCGGCCCATCCCCCGCTGGAGACAGGCAGGCGAGGGCAGCCAGAGCCGGAAGAGGGCAATCGTGGCCCCAGAGAGGCATCCTCTACCAAACTGCAAGCAGGCTTCATTGCTAACCAAGACTTTTTGGCATTCTGGATGGTCAACATCCACCTGAAAAGGTGCACCGGTTGTATGCCCAGAAAATCAAGTGGCAGGGACGGGGGAGGCGATGAGTTGCAGCGACTGCACTCGCCAAACACCTGGTCACCTAAGCTGCTCGGACCTAGGAAGGGCGCAAAACGCAGGCCCAACCGAGTCTGTGCCTTTGAGGACTACCTGAGTACCTGAACCTGAGGGGCTAAGACCTGGGAGGTGCATATAACCCAGGGCTGGCCTCACACAGTTCCTGGCAGAGCAACCTAGAGCCTAAGCAGTTTAGACTGGGAAAGCACACATGCCATGAGCAGGGGCAAACCCAGTGTGACTGAATCACTGTGAGCACTCCCCACAGATGCCAGTGATATTCGTTTGCAGTGTTCCTCCCTCCCCACAGCAAGACTGAACAAGGGAGCCTTAAAAAGTGTCCACCACCACTCCCTTGTGTCAGGGCGGAAATTAGACACTGAAGAGACCAGCAAACAGAAGAAGCAAAAACAGAGGGAACCGCCTTGGAAGTGACAGATGCAATAGATTAAAACCCTGTAGTTAGCACCGACTACATAGGAAGGGGCCTATAGATCTTGAGAAGTATAAGCTGGATCAAGGAACTATCTGAAAGTGAAGTATAGATGGAGAAGTCTTGAGCCTAATGTTAAGAATAAGACTGAAAACCAGAGCCAGTAGGCTGAAGTCCAAATCCTGGGAACACCAGAGAACTCCTGACTCCAGGGAACATTAATCAATAGGAGCTCATCAAACGCCTCCATACCTACACTGAAACCAAGCACCACCCAAGGGCCAACAAGTTCCAGAGCAAGACATACCACGCAAATTCTCCAGCAACACAGGAACATAGCCCTGAGCTTCAATATACAGGCTGCCCAATGTCACTCCAAACCCATTGACATCTCATAACTCATTACTGGACACCATTGCACTCCAGAGACAGAAATCCATCTCCACCCACAAGAGCACTGAAACAAGCTTCCCTAACCAGGAAACCTTGACAAGCCACCCATCCAACCCCACCCACAGCGAGGAAACACCACAATAAAAAGAACTTCACAAATGGCCAGAATATGGAAAGGTCACCCCAACACAGCAATATAAACAAGATGAAGAGGCAGAGAAATACCCAGCAGGTAAAGGAACAGGATAAATGCCCACCAAACCAAACAAAAGAGGAAGAGATAGGGAATCTACCTGATAAAGAATTCTGAATAATGATAGTGAAAATGATCCAAAATCTTGAAAATAAACTGGAGTTACAGATAAATAGCCTGGAGACAAGGATTGAGAAGATGCAAGAAAGGTTTAACAAGGACCTAGAAGAAATAAAAAAGAGTAAATATATAATGAATAATGCAATAAATGAGATCAAAAACACTGCAGGAAACCAACAGTAGAATAATGGAGGCAGAAGATAGGATTAATGAGGTAGAAGATAGAATGGTAGAAATAAATGAAACAGAGAGGAAAAAAGAAAAACGAATTAAAAGAAATGAGGACAATCTCAGAGATATCTGGGACAATGTTAAACGCACCAACATTCAAATCATAGGAGTCCCAGAAGAAGAAGACAAAAAGAAAGACCATGAGAAAATACTTGAAGGAGATAATAGTTGAAAACTTCCCTAAAATGGGGAAGGAAATAATCACCCAAGTCCAAGAAACCCAGAGAGTCCCAAACAGGCTAAACCCAAGGCGAAATACCCCAAGACACATATTAATTAAATTAACAAAGATCAAACAAAAAGAACAAGTATTAAAAGCAGCAAGTGAAAAACAACAAATAACACACAAGGGGATTCCCATAAGGATGACAGCTGATCTTTCAACAGAAGCTCTTCAGGCCAGGAGGGAATGGCAGGACATACCTAAAGTGATAAAAGAAAATAACCTACAGCCCAGATTACTGTACCCAGCAAGGATCTCATTCAAATATGAAAGAGAAATCAAAAGCTTTACAGACAAGCAAAAGCTGAGAGAATTCAGCACCACCAAACCAGCTCTCCAACAAATGCTAAAGGATCTTCTCTAGACAGGAAACACAGAAAGGGTGTATAAACTCAAACCCAAAACAACAAAGTAAATGGCAACGGGATCATACTTATTAATAATTACTTTAAATATAAATGGGTTGAATGCCTCAACCAAAAGACAAGGACTGGCTGAATGGATATAAAAACAAGACCCCTACATATGTTGTCTACAAGATATCCCCCTCAAAACAGGGGACACACACAGATTGAAAGTGAAGGGCTGGAAAAAGATATTCCACACAAATAGAGACCAAAAGAAAGCAGGAGTAGCAATACTCATATCAGATAAAATAGACTTTAAAACAAAGGCTGTGAAAAGAGACAAAGAAGGACACTACATAATGATCAAAGGATCAATCCAAGAAGAAGATATAACAATTATAAATATATACGCACCCAACATAGGAGCACCACAATATGTAAGACAAATGCTAACAAGTATGAAAGGGGAAATTAACAATAACACAATAATAGTGGGAGACTTTAATACCCCACTCACACCTATGGATAGATCAACTAAACAGAAAATTAACAAGGAAACACAAACTTTAAATGATACAATAGACCAGTTAGACCTAATTGATATCTATATGACATTTCACCCCAAAACAACGAATTTCACCTTTTTCTCAAGTGCACACGGAACCTTCTCCAGAATAGATCACATTCTGGGCCATAAATCTAGCCTTGGTAAATTCAAAAACATTGAAATCTTTCCAAGCATCTTTTCTGACCACAATGCAGTAAAACTAGATCTCAATTACAGGAGAGAAACTATTAAAAATTGCAACAGATGGAGGCTGAACAACATGCTGCTGAATTACCAACAAATCACAGAAGAAATCAAAAAGAAATCAAAATATGCATAGAAATGAATGAAAATAAAAACACAGCAACCCAAAACCTGTGGGACACTGTAAAAGCAGTGCTAAGGGGAAGGTTCATAGCAATACAGGCATACCTCAAGAAACAAGAAAAAAGTCAAATAACCTAACTCTACACCTAAAGCAACTAGAACAGGAAGAAATGAAGAACCCCAGGGTTACTAGAAGGAAAGAAATCTTAAAAATTAGGGCAGAAATAAATGCAAAAGAAACAAAAGAGGCCATAGCAAAAATCAACAAAGCCAAAAGCTGGTTCTTTGATAGGATAAATCAAATTGACAAACCATTAGCCAGACTCATCAAGAAACAAAGGGAGAAAAATCAAATCAACAAAATTGGAATGAAAATGGAGAGATCACAACAGACAACACAGAAATACAAAGGATCATAAGAGACTACTATTAGCAATTATATGCCAATAAAATGGACAACGTGGAAGAAATGGACAATTTCTTAGAAAAGTACAACTTTCCAAAACTGAACCAGGAAGAAATAGAAAATCTTAACAGACCCACCACAAGCACGGAAATTGAAACTGTAATCAGAAATCTTCCAGCAAACAAAAGCCCAGGTCCAGACGGCTTCACAGCTGAATTCTACCAAAAATTTAGAGAAGAGCTAACACCTATCCTGCTCAAACTCTTCCAGAAAATTGCAGAGGAAGGTAAATTTCCAAACTCATTCTATGAGGCCACCATCACCCTAATACCAAAACCTGAAAAAGATGCCACAAAAGAAGAAAACTACAGGCCAATATCACTGATGAACATAGACGCAAAAATCCTTAATAAAATTCTAGCAATCAGAATCCAACAACACATTAAAAAGATCATACACCATGACCAAGTGGGCTTTATCCCAGGGATGCAAGGATTCTTCAATATCCACAAATCAATCAATGTAATATACCACATTAACAAATTGAAAAATAAAACCCATATGATTATCTCAATAGATGCAGAGAAAGCCTTTGACAAAATTCAACATCCATTTATGATAAAAAACTCTCCAGAAAGCAGAAATAGAAGGAACATACCTCAATTTAATAAAAGCTATATATGACAAACCCATAGAAAACATTATCCTCAATGGTGAAAACTTGAAAGCATTTCCCCTAAAGTCAGGAACAAGACAAGGGTCCCCTCTCTCACCACTACTATTCAACACAGTTTTGGAAGTTTTGGCCACAGCAATCAGAGCAGAAAAAGAATTAAAAGGAATCCAAATAGGAAAAGAAGAAGTAAAACTCTCACTGTTTGCAGATGACATGATCCTCTACATAGAAAACCCTAAGGACTCCACCAGAAAATTACTAGAGCTAATCAATGAATATAGTAAAGTTTCAGGATATAAAATCAACACACAGAAATCCCTTGCATTCCTATACACTAATAATGAGAAAATAGAAAGAGAAATTAAGGAAACAATTCCATTCACCATAGCAACGAAAAGAATAAAACACTTAGGAATATATCTACCTAAAGAAACTAAAGACCTATATATAGAAAACTATGAAACACTGGTGAAAGAAATCAAAGAGGACACTAATAGATGGAGAAATATACCATGTTCATGGATCGGAAGAAGCAATATAGTGAAAATGAGTATACTTCCCAAAGCAATCTATAGATTCAATGCAATCCCTATCAAGCTACCAACGGTGTTTTTCACAGAGCTAGAACAAATAATTTCACAATTTGTATGGAAATACAAAAAACCTTGAATAGCCAAAACAATCTTGAGAAAGAAGAATGGAACTGAAGGAATAAACCTGCCTGACTTCAGGCTCTACTACAAAGCCACAGTCATCAAGACAGTATGGTACTGGCACAAAGACAGAAATATAGATCAATGGAACAAAATAGAAAGCCCAGAGATAAATCCATGCACCTATGGATATCTTATCTTTGACAAAGGAGGCAAGAATATACAATGGAAAAAAGACAATCTCTTTAACAAGTGGTGCTGGGAAAACCGGTCAACCACTTGTAGAAGAATGAAACTAGAACACTTTCTAACACCATACACAAAAATAAACTCAAAAGGGATTAAAGATCTAAATGTAAGACCAGAAACTATAAAACTCCTAGAGGAGAACATAGGCAAAACACTCTCCGACATAAATCACAGCAGGATGCTCTATGACCCACCTCCCAGCATATTGGATATAAAAGGGAAAATAAACAAATGGGACCTAATTAAAATTAAAAGCTTCTGCACAACAAAGGGAACTATAAGCAAGGTGAAAAGACAGCCTTCAGAATGGGAGAAAATAATAGCAAATGAAGCAACTGACAAAGAATTAATCTCAAAAATATACAAGCAACTGCTGCAGCTCAATTCCAGAAAAATAAATGATCCAGTCAAAAAATGGGCCAAAGAACTAAACAGACATTTCTCCAAAGAAGACATACAGATGGCTAACAAACACATGAAAAGATGCTCAACATCACTCATTACCAGAAAAACGCAAATCAAAACCACAATGAGGTACCATTTCACGTCAGTCAGAATGGCTGCTATCCAAAAGTCTACAAGCAATAAATGCTGGACAGGGTGTGGAGAAAAGGAAACCCTCTTACACTGTTGGTGGGAATGCAAACTAGTACAGCCACTATGGAGAACAGTGTGGAAATTCCTTTAAAAATTGGAAATAGAATTGCCATACGACCCAGAAATCCCACGTCTAGGCATACACACCGGGGAAACCAGAATTGAAAGGGACAAATGTACCCCAATGTTCATCGCAGCACTGTTTACAATAGCGAGGACATGGAAGCAACCTAGATGTCCATCAGCAAATGAATGGATAAGAAAGCTGTGGTACATATACACAATGGAGTATTACTCAGCCTTTTAAAAAGAACATATTTGAATCAGTTCTACTGAGGTGGATGAAACTGGAGCCTATTATACAGAGTGAAGTAAGCCAGAAAGAAAAACACCAATACCGTATAATAACGCATATATATGGAATTTAGAAAGATGGTAATGATAACCCTGTATGCGAGACAGCAAAAGAGACACAAATGTATAGAACAGTCTTTTGGACTCCGTGGGAGAGGGAGAGGGTGGGATGATTTAGGAGAATGGCGTTGAAACATGTATATTATCATATGTGAATCAAATTGCCAGTCCAGGTTCGATGCATGATACAGGATGCTTGGAGCTGGTGCACTGGGATGACCCAGAGGGATGGTATGGGGAAGGAGGTGGGAGGGGGGTTCAGGATGGGGAACACATGTTCACCCGTGGTGGATTCATGTCAATGTATGGCAAAACCAATACAATATTGTAAAGTAATCAGTCTCCAATTAAAATAAATAAATTCATATTAAAAATAAATAAATAAAGTCCAGGATTAAAATGAATGCCTTAAGTAAAAATAAATAAATAAATAAAATCTCAAATGCCTCATCTGTAAAGTAGAAAAGTAATAGTCCCCACCTCGTAGGATTATAGTCAATATTAAATGAATTCATGCATCTAAAGCTCTGAGCTCAATAATTGACACCATGAAATTTTCAATCAAGAGAACAAACAGGACCTTTTTGGTTATTTTTATTCATGTTGATGTTGTTGCTATTTTTCTCCTGGGACCCTCAAGCTCCTTGAAGGCAGGGATTATATTTTTTTATTCTCTATCTTTCCCCACAGTGACATGAAAAATGTCTTATGGATTTATGCTCAAAATTGCTGCACACAAACAAAGGACCAGAGGTGAGCTTTCCTGTGGTCCATTGGTTAAGACTTCACCTTCCAATGCCAGGGATGCAAGTTCCATCCCTAATTGGAGAGCAAAGATCCCTGACTCCAGGCCAAAAAACCAAAACATAAAACAGAAGCAATATTGTAACAAATTCAGTATAGACTTCTAAAATGGTCCATAACAAAAAAGTTCCAAAAAATAATAATTGTGTTACCATCGTATATATGCTCATACAGTCACTCCATTGTGTCCAACTCTGCAACCCCATGGACTATAGCCCACCAGACTCCTCTGTCCATGGAATTTTCCAGGCAAGAATACTAGAGCAGGTTGCCATTTCCTCCTCCAGGGAATCTTCTGACCTAGAGATTGAACCCGTGTCTCTTGCAGACTCTCCCGCATTGGTAAGCAGATTCTTTACCAATAGTCACCTGGGAAGATGTTTATCATCATAGGGACTCTGAAAAAAAAAAAAAAAAAGCAGGGACAAGGAAGAAGAGAAGGAAAAGGGGAGAAGGAGAGTAGGGGAAGGAAAGAAAGAGAAGGGAGGGGATGGTCCCTGAAACCAGCTCATATACACAACTGGGTCAGCAGTAGGGTTGGTCAAGTTATCGAAATATGCTGATGGAAAAACCAAATAAGCAACCTAAGTGACAAGACACAGTTACAAGTGGGACAGGAGCAACCAGAAATGCTGGGCTGGATCTGCCAGCCCAAATGTGCCAACTTGGCCAAGTGCCTTGTCTTCCTTAGGCCTTGGACTTCCCATCTCTAGATAAAGGAGGCTGAGCAGTGTGATACCTTCTATCTATACCATGTCTAGGCTTTATCATTTGTGTAGCCTTCATGATGTGGGTCATGAGCCTAGCAGAGGTCCACTGGACAGCACAAGCCAATATGGATGGAAGACGAGCTGGAAGGTGATGCCCATCACAGGAAGAGGGAGAAAGGTCCACAGGGGAAACACAGGGACAGCCAACCCAGCTCTAGGAATAAAGCAAACATATTGATGAAAGTGAAAGAGGAGAGTGAAAAAGTTGGCTTAAAGCTCAACATTCAGAAAACGAAGATCATGGCATCTGGTCCCATCACTTCAGTGCAAATAGATGGGGAAACAGTGGAAACAGTGGCTGACTTTATTTTGGGGGGCTCCAAAATCACCACAGATGGTGATTGCGGCCATGAAATTAAAAGACGCTTACTCCATGGAAGGAAAGTTACCACCAACCTAGATAGCATATTAAAAAGCAGAGACATTACTTTGCCAACAAAGGTCCATCCAGTCAAGGCTATGATTTTTCCAGTAGTCATGTATGGATGTGAGAGTTGGACAAGCTGAGCAGTGAAGAATTGATGCTTTTGAACTGTGGTGTTGGAGAAGACTCTTGAGAGTCCCTTGGACTGCAAGGAGATCCAACCAGTCCATCCTAAAGGAGATCAGTCCTGGGTATTCATTGGAAGGACTGATGCTAAAGCTGAAACTCCAATACTTTGGCCACCTCATGCAAAGAGTTGACTCATTGGAAAAGACCCTGATGCTGGGACAGATTGAGGGCAGGAAGAGGACTACAGAGGATGAGATGGTTGGATGGCATCACTGACTCAATGGACATGAGTTTGGGTAAACCTGGGAGTTTTTGATGTATAGGGAGACCTGGTGTGCTGCAGTCCATGGGGTCACAAATAGTCAGACACAACTGAGTGACTGAACTGAACTGAACTGATTCACTAAGCATTGATGATGTTCCAGACACTGAGCTAGATAGTTTCATTGTATTTAAAAAAAAGGTTGAGAAAGCCCCCATCTGAAAGAGAGGACAGAAACAGAGCCCAGGCAATGTCTCAACACCTTATACTCACATGGGAAAGGACAAAAACATAGAAAGTACAAATTCACACACCTCTGACATCATAGAGATATAGGAGAGAATGATGGGGTTGCTGCAGGTAAAACCATCATGGAATCACATGACACAGTAATTGACTCCACTGGAAAAGGGGCTGCTGGTGGGACCTGGCCAGCTAAATTATGGCCCTAGAACGCTTGGTGGGAAGAGATTATTGATAAGCTTTGGTGGACTGAGCCAAGAGGGGTTGAAAAGATGAGATGGACTGTTGAAGCTGTTTTCTTCCAAGAAAAGTCTGATTTCAATCAAAGTCTAGCCTTCATGCTCGACTAATATTTCCCCACTTCCCCCAACCTCTGCCAAGAACCAAAAGCATCCTCTAAAACATGGATGCAGACACCCTCTCTGGCTTGGTGAATTTTAGCTGTCCTAGCCTATCACCTTTTGCCTTAAAGCTGTGTTCCTGTCAGTCTTCCTCCTTCCCCAGCCCCTTCAAACTGAAGGTGGACTTGAACGGTCCTTTAGAGGCCACCTTGAAACCACATGTGGGCACCATATCCCCAGCTAATCCCTATGTCCAGCCCCAAATCCTAGGAAACCCTTTATCAGCAGGGGCTCTGGGCCTCAGGCCCTACCAGGCAGAAGTGGGGTCCACAGACTTCTCAAGAATAATGTCATTCAGTCTAGGAGTGTGAGCAATAAAGTAATGAGTGGATGAATGGGGCCAGGACAGCCTCATCTGGCTTTACAGCATCCTTGTCCAGGACCCAACAGCAGGAGTGAGGAGGCAGGCCTTCCAGTGGTCACTCAGAGAGGGGTAATTCTGTGCCAGCAGGGAGATGTGTGTTGAGCCCACTGGCCTCCTTGTGGCTTATTACATGGAGTCTTTGGGGCTTCTCAGGTGGTGCCAGTGGTAAACAACATGCCTGCCAATGCAGGGGACATAGAGACATGGGTTTGATTCCTGGTCAGGAAGACCCCCTGGAGGAGGGCATGGCAACCCACTCCAGTATTCTTGCCTAAAGAATTCCATGGACAGACAAGCCTAGTGGGCTACAGTCCATAGAGTCTCAAAGACTCAGACACAACTTAAGCGACTTAGCATGCATGTATGAAGCCTTTGTTCATGCTCTTGCTTCTTTCTGGAATGTAGAGTCCCACTTTCATCTAGCTTTTACCTCTTATTCATCCATTAGATCCCAGCCTAAGCATCTCCTCCCCAGGGAATCTTTCCTGGCCACTCAGTGTGAGACAGGCTGCTTTCCAGTACCACTTTCCTTTATTTGAAAGGACTCATTTCGTTTTTGCCAAAAAAGGTCTGTACAGTCAAAGCTATGGTTTTTCCAATGGTCGTGTACAGATGTGAGAAAGTGAAAGTTGCTCATTCATGTCTGACTCTTTGTGACCCCATGGACTACACTAGAGTATTCTGCCTTTCCCTTCTCCAAGGGATATTCCCAACCCAGTGATCAAACCCAGGTTTCCCGCATTACAGACGGATTCTTTACCAGCTGAGCCACAAGGGAAGCCCAAGAATATTGGAGAGGGTAGCCTATCATTTCTCCAGTGGATCTTTCCAACCCAGGAATCAAACTGGGGCCTCCTGCATTGCAGGTGGATTCCTTACCAACTGAGCTATCAGGGAAGCCCACATATGTGAGAGCTGGACCACAAAGAAGGCTGAGTGCCAAAGAACTGATGCTTTCTAACTAGTGTTGGGGAAGACTCTTGAGAGTCCCTTGGACAGCAAGGAGATCAAACCAGTCAATACTAAAGGAAATCAACCCTGAATATTCATTGGAAGAACTGATGCTGAAGCTGAAGCTCCAATACTTTGGTCACCTGATATGAATAGCCAACTCACTGGAAAAGACCTTGATGCTAGGAAAAGTGAAAGGCAAAAGGAGAAGAGAGTGGCAGAAGATGAGATGGTTGGATGGCATCACTGACTCAATGGACATGAGTTCGAGCAAACTCTGGGAGATGGTGAAGGACAGGAAAACCTGGCGTGCTGCAGTTCATGGGCTCACAAAGAGTGACTTAGGCACTGAACAATAACATCTCAGTCTGCAAATATTCATTCATTGATGTGATTATTTGGCACCAGTCTCCCACACTAGACTGTAGACTCCATAAGGACAAGGATCTTCTTTTTGCCCAATAACCTTGTCCAATGCCAGACAGGCAAGGTTACTGGACCTTCCTTGTTGAAGGAAGGAAGGAATTCAGAGAGACAAGGAAGAAGTGCCTAGATCACCTCAAAATCGACTGGACCACCATCCTGGCCCCAGGGATTTGGGGCAGAAGTGACTTAGTGGTTACTGGGTCCACCCTCCAGTTGAAGCAGGAAGCCCTAGCTGAGCATCAACAACTCCTATCTGAAGGCTCCCCATTCACTCAACCCCAGAGAGACATGTTGAAACATTTATAACTTAATATCCAAAGAGCTGCGTGCTCCTATGAAGAACTGTCAAAACATAAACACAAATCAATTTTAAAATGCTATAAACGAAGCAACTTTGGCCATATGAGATAGCAGGCCTACAGCTCCTTAGAGAGCATCATCAAAGTAGACTATTAATGAGGAACAAAGGACTCCAGCAATACCAGCCCTACACATCCTGATCTTCCCCAGACATCAACCAGAGGAACAAGAGGCCTATAAATACCAAGGCTTCCGAAAGTGTTTTCAGAACAGTACTAACATCAGATAGAGAGCTGTGCCAGAGGAAATCCTTGATTCTCAGAACTCTTGGGAAAATGGCTGGATTGTGTGATTTATTGATAAGGCAGCAAACCACAGCAGAGCTAAAATTAGTCACTACCAGTGAATGCAAATAATATGTATTGCAAGATAAACACACACTGAATACTCTGTATAGAGTCTGAAGACTACATAACACCGATCATTCAGCCATTCCTAATCAAGCCACCATGGTCAGCATGGGAGCATGATGTACCAGGCATTCTGGTGATCAACAGTTACACAGCTCTGCTGCTTTGATGAAATCTCTGGAAAGATCTTAGAAAGGAGATACATACTACAATTTAAAGAGCAGAGGTTTTGAACTCATAGTGAACTGGACTTAAATTTCAAGTCTTCCACTTACCAATTCAGATCAGTTCAGTCACTCAGTTGTGTCCGATTCTTTGCGACCCCATGAACCGCAGCACATCAGGCCTCCCTATCCATCACCAACTCCTGGAGTTTACCCAAACTCACGTCCATTGAGTCAGTGATGCCATCTAACCATCTCATCCTCTGTCGTCCCCTTCTCCTCCTGCCTTTATTCTTTCCCAACATCAGGGTCTTTTCAGTTACCAGTTTTGTGCAATTAGGCCTCATCTATAAAATGGAAGTGCTATTACCTGCTTCATAGGGTTATATCAGGGGTTCATTAACTATGGCCCTTGGGCCAAATCTGGGCTACCACCTGTTTTTGTAAATAAAGTTTTATTGGAACACAGCCACACCATTTTTTTTTTTACAAGTTTTCCATAGCTGTTTTCATGCTACTGTGGCAGGATGGTTACAATGGAGACAATATAGTCTAAAATACCTAAAATATTATCTTTGCAGACAAGGCTGGTCATCCCTTGGTGTAACCTGCACACATGCTATTCCCTACCTGAAACACATTTTCCATCCCCCTTTGGCTAGCCAAAATTATCTCATCCTTCAAGGTCACTTCTTCAGAGCAGCTTTCCTTTACCACCTAGAAGAAGTTAAATCCCATGCTCTATGCTCCCACTATAGCAGCACTTTGGATAAGACTCACCACATTTGAAAATACTTGTTTACTGTCTGTCTTCCTAATTAAACTGTTCACTCTTGACTGTGAGCATCAAGATGGCACCTGAATCCTAGGTCCTCACTTAGAAGGTGACAATAAGTATCCTAGTTGAATTCTACACAATCCTACCACTCCATGTGACTTCCCTATCTTTGGCAGATATTCCTGGCAGTAGTCAAAGTTTTATCTAGTGTAGAAAAATCCTGGTTCAAGTGACAGTCACTAGAATGGAAGAAACATCAAATCCCTCATCACAATAGTGGCGATATGGGCAATGAACCCACACTGTTATTAGGACTATGCTTAATGAGATCGTCCCAGAATCCCAAAGTCATTTTATCAGCCAATATTTATCAAACATCTGCTCCATGAAGACACCATTTTAGTACTGTGGTGAACAAAGAAATATGATCCAGTTGGTCCATATCTAAGCCAAGGGCTACCTCTGAACTCAGGTCATGAGGCTAAAATTTCATATTGGGATTTCTTTTGGAGGACTAGTCCTCCAAACTAGTATACCAGATCCCAGGAAATATGACACCACTCAGTTCAGTTCAGTTAAGTCACTCAGTCATGTCCAACTCTTTGCAGCCCCATGAACTGCAGCACGCCAGGCTTCCCTGTCCATCACCAACTCCAGGAGTTTACTCAAACTCATGTCCATCAAGTCAGTGATGCCATCCAACCATCTCATCTTCTGTCATCCCCTTCTCCTCCCATCTTCAATCTTTCCCAGCATCAGGGTCTTTTCCAATGAGTCAGTTCTTCGCATCAGGTGGCCAAAGGACTGGAGTTTCAGCTTCAACATCAGTCCTTCCAATGAATATTCAGGACTGATTTCCTTTAGGATTGACTAGTTTGATCTCCTTGCAGTTCAAGGAACTCTCAAGAGTCTTCTCCAACACCATAGCTCAAAAGCGTCAATTCTTCGGTACTCAGCTTTCTTTATAGTCCAACTCTAACATCCATATATGATACCACTAGATTTGCCTCTAATTCATGAACATATTATCGTGTCCTTATTTGAGCACCAGATGAAAGACAACTCACTTTTAGGGACCATATGTGTGCAAATATACAACTCTGAATGACAGAATCACACCCACTGTGCCAAGATGGGAGACCAACCCACCAAAAACAAGATTAATAGCATTCATGTCACACTCACTCCATGTCACGTGCTCACTGATAGAATGAAAAGTGGAATTGTCCACACTCTAAATTTCCCTTTCTCTCTCTCTCTCTCTTACACACACACACAAAATATATGCTTTAATTTATAAAAATTAAACATTCCTGTGGTGTCATTCCACTCTAATCCATTCTTCCCCACCTGGTTATTTACACAGCATGACAAATTATCCCCAAACTCAGTGGCTCAAAGCAACCATCTTACCATGTTCATTCATGACTTTTGTGACTGCAGAATTCAGGAGGAGCTCATCTGAGGATTACAGCTGGGACCTCCTTTACACTGCAGTCAGAATTTGACAACGTGCTATAGTCTTCTGAAAGTTCAATTGGACTGATGTCCAAAATATCTCACTCCCGTGGCTGGCAGTGGATGCTGGCAGCAGGTTGAGAACTCAGCTAGGACTGCCAACCGGAGCATCCCCGTGTGTTCTCTGCACATGGCTTGAGGTTTTTCTCATTCTGGAGGCAGGGTTCTGAGGGTCCCAAGAGGCAGTAGCCAAGAGCAAGCGTAACAATGACCCACTCAGAAGCTGCACACCTCCTTCTCACGCAGCCTCACATAGCACCACTTCTGTACATTCTGTTGGTTCCAAGTCAGAATGGCCAACAGAAGTCCAAGGGGAGGGGAACAGACCCCACCCTTCAATGGGAGAAGAATTGTGGCCGTTGTTAATCAGCCACATTCCATATGAATAACCCTTGTTCCCACCCTCATCTTTCCTGGATTCTGAAAATAACATGCTGACTGTTTCACCTTCTATACAACAAAACCAGTTTTATACGTACTATCAGAGGTAGATTTTTTATCAAAAAGGTCAAAATAATCATGTATCCCAAGCACTGTTGGGGCTCAGTCATAACCTCCATACTGGCAATGCCCATCAGTTCTAATGGAAAAGCCTCAAAAAGGAACCCACGTTACAGTTACCTCACCTGCAGCAACCAGCCTGTTTCAGACCACATAGAAATTTCTCTGTAATCGTCACTGAGTGAATAATAACCACAGCATATTCCCTCCATAGAAATGGAATACTTAACCCGTGGAGATTATTCTCAAAGCACTTTCACCTTTTACTGCCAACAGCAGACGAGTGACGCAGACATCTCTGGCCTGTGGTTTCCCCAAAAGCTGAGACAAGGATTTGGATGCACGGTTGACTGGGGATGTGACCCCTGAGAACATCACAGGGAAATGAGAAAGTGAGACATCTTGGGATTGTCCCACTGAGCGGGTGAGGAGGGCTTCCCAGGCAGTTCAGCAGTAAAGAATCCACCTGCCAATGCAGGAGATGCAAGAGACTCAGGTTCAATCCCTGGGTTGGGAAGATCCCCTGGAGGGGGAATTAGCAACCCACTTCAGTATTCTTGCCTGGGAAATCCCATGGACAGAGGAGCCTGGCAGGCTACGGTCCATGGGGTTGCAAAGAGTCAGGCGTGACGGGACGACAGAACACGCACACACGCTCTGAGGGGTGAGGAGGTGAGGGAACTTATTCACCAACTCCTGCCCCACTCTGCTTGAGGTCACTCCTGAGGCATTAAATCCTTGGCCCTCCCAGCTTGCCACACATTTGAACTGAGCCCCCTCCCGACACCAGAGACTACCCTCAGGAAGAAATAACACAGGAGCCTGTGTGTAGAAATACACAGATGCCTGCCCTGCAGGCATCTCCAGAGTGGGATGGGATGGGTGGACTTGACCCCCCACGGTGTCTACTGTTCTATTCTAAGAATTCTTTGAGTTCGATCTCAGTTAATCCCCAGAACAACTCTGTTGTTATCATTGCTATTTCTGTTCATGTTGGTGCCATCTCCATTTTACAAAGGAGGGAACTGAGGCTCAGAGAGGGTAACTGCCTTCGTGGCCACACAGCGTGACACAGGCTGGCCCAACCCCAACTTCTAAACTGTGCTGAAAAGCCCAGAGAGGGTGAGTGACCTGCCTGAAACCAATAAACATGCGCGCCACAATCACACATAAAAACAAGCTCACCCCTCTGCTGCCGCTGCTTAGATATTTCAGTAGTGTCCAACTCCTTGTGACCCTATAGACCATAGCCCCCAAGCTCCTCTGTCCATGGGATTCTCCAGGCAAGAATACTGGAGTAGGTTGCCATGCCCTACTCCAGGGGATCTTCCTGACCCAGGGATCGAACTTCTCCTGCACCAGCAAACGGGTTCTTTGCCACTAGTGCCACACCTCTGGCCGTCACCATATTGTTCTTTGCAGTCCTCTCCCACTGAGCCCTATGCCGTGCAGTGCAAAGCCTAAGGAGCTGCTTAACCCAAAACATCTGCATGTTCTTTGCCTCAGCAAAGCAGACGATACATGCTGTAAGTCAAAACACGCGGCATCTGTACTATACATTAGGACTCTCCCCAAGGGGACCGCTCTCTCTGCCCTCAACTGTGTGGAAACAACCCAGAAGGAATCTCCTCAGAATCAGAGTGTACTTTGGATCCACAGAAGAGAAGGGGCCGGGAACACACAGACTCAGCCAAGCACGGCTCCATCGAGGGCTGCGTTCTTCCTGGAATTCTACTTAAGAGCTGTAGCCCTGGCTCAAACCCAGAAACAAGCAACCTAAACAGAATAGCCGAGCAGCGACCTGAGTCAGGGGATGACTGTTTACTAGAAGGAAGCTGGACTCTGGAGAGGGGCTCTCATGGAGGTGGGGAGGTCAGGGAGCGGACGAGGGAATGCCCTTGGACAGGAAGATGGATGGGCAGTTGTAAATCAAGACCGTCAACAAAGATGGAAAAGAATGAACCCTTTTTAGCCGTGATAAAATTTTCAATCCCGAAATACCTCTTATCACACCCATTATCAAGGTGAGAATTTAATGACCAGTCATTTAAACCAAGTCACACAGCTGAGGAGATTCGAGTCTAGATTTAACTACTCTTGAGTGTGGGTCAGACTCCAGAATTACTTCCTTTACACCCCATTGAGCACCTACAGAACACTAGATCACATGAACACTCCCTGAAGCTACGACTGTACCTTGCTACCTGTTGTGGGCCCAGGACTTTGCACAGCGCCTGGCCCAGAGTAACACCACCCCAAGTGGCCCAAGACTTCACACGCAGAAGGAAACGCACGTGGCTGTCACTGGAATGGTTTTCACAGAGGGCAATCAAGAAAAAAATCTCTCTGGGCTGCTTTCACAAGAAGACAGAGCTGGAAGGGGGCACAGGTGTAGGAACTGCCATAGTGAGGAGAGATGGAGTCCAGGTAGAGGCACGGAGACCCAGGCTTAGGGTGGACACAGCAGAGTCAGGGACCAGAGTAGACCAGAGGTGGCTAGAGTTTGTGGTTTATATCCAGTCAATCTTAAAGGAAATCAACCCTGAATTTCATTGGAAGGACTGTTGCTAAAACTGAAGCACCAGTATTTTGGCCACCTGATGCGAAGAACTGACTCATTGGGAAAACACCCTGATGCTGGGAAAGATTGAAGGCAAAAGAAGAAGGGGGCGGCAGAGGATGAGATGGTTAGATAGCATCACCGACTCAAGGGACATGAACTTGAGCAAACTCTGAGAGACAGTGGAGGACAGGGGAGCCTGGCATGCTGCAGTCCATGGGGCCACAAAGAGTCGGACATGACTTAGCAACAGAACAGCAACAACAAGAGAGAAACAGGAGAGAAGCATAGAAAGGTGCCTATAATCATTTTTATCCTTGAATGTCAGATTACAGACTTTGGAAGGTTTAGTAGAAATTATGACTGAAGTCTAGTGATTTCTTCCTACATGCCAGACACTGTCCTCACAATTTACAGCAGGATTTCTCTACCTTGGCACTAGTGACATTTGGGCCAAATGATTCTTGGGTGTAGGAGACAGTCCTATGTACTGTAAAAAAAAATCTCAGCAGCACCCTCGGCTCTACCCACTGAATGCCTGTAACACCCTCCCACCCCCCTACCCCCATGCTTGTTGTTCAGTCGCCCAGTCGTGTCCCACTCTTTTTGACCCCATGGACTGCAGCACGCAGGCCTCCCTGTCCCTCACCATCTCCCAAAGTTTGCCAAGTTCATGTCCATTGCACCAGTCATGCCTTCCAGGCATGTCATCCTCTGACGCCCTCTTCTCCTCCTGCCCTCAATCTTTCCCAGCATTGGGGACTTTTCCAACAAATGGACTGTTCTCATCAGATGACCAAAATACTGGAGCTTCAGTATTTTGTCCCTACCCTTGTAGTGACAACCAAAAACAACTCCTGATGTTACCAAATGTCACCAGTTGAGAGCTGCTTTATGTGTATTAAGTTGTTTGCTTTTTACCACAACTCTGTAAGGCAGGTACTATTATTATCTGTATTTTACAGGTGAGGAAAGTGAGGCACAGAGAAAGTTATATAACACGTCCAAGTTCACTGGTTTTGTAAGGGGCAGAGTCAAGACATTCAATCAAGACAGATTCATTTGGAGCCCATGACTTTCTTCACCCATGCTTCATTTAACATGTTGAAAGATTAAATTTAAAAAATGCAAAATGTAGTAAGCACTGTGTTTGCTGCTGCTGCTGCTGCTGCTAAGTTGCTTTGGTCGTGTCCGACTCTGTGTGACCCCATAGATGGCAGCCCACCAGGCTCCCCCGTGCCTGGGATTCTCCAGGCAAGAACACTGGAGTGGGTTGCCATTTCCTTCTCCAATGCATGAAAGTGAAAAGTGAAAGTGAAGTTGCTCAGTCGTGTCCAACTCTTAGCAACCCCATGGACTGCAGCCTTCCAGGCTCTTCTGTCCATGGGATTTTCCAGGCAAGAGCACTGGAGTAGGGTGCCATCGCCTTCTCCGAAGCACTGTGTTTGCAAGCAATTAAATAGAAATCTGCATGAAGACACATGACCACCAACAACACTATGCAAAAAACAATAAGATAGGTTTAAATCAGAGGGGTGAAATTATGGGAGCCTCATTTCTTCCTTAATAATGTTGTAATTTTTAAATATAAGTGGGAAGTTTGATGGACTCCAGGCAATCGTTCTAACCTTATTTCTCCATCCATTCCCATGAATAATCGGCTGAAAACAGTTCATTCTCACTCAATCTGAGGTTCAGCTCAAATATTATCTTATCCTTCAGGAAGAGTTTAAAAGAGTCGAGCATATAATGAGGGCTCTACAAATGGAAGCTACTCTTGTTATCTAATTTACAGATCAAGAAACTAAGGCAATGGAGACTCAAGTTTCTGTCTTGCATATGTTCTTTCTGCCATTCTGCCACCTGAACGATTTACCAATCAGGTAACTATGAGAAAGAAGGGAATCAGTGGCCAAAGCAAAAGGTTTGGACTCAAGTCAGCTGGTTTCAGGGTCCCCCTGGACCCCATAGACAGAACTAAGTGGACCTCTGTGGGCCCTGAAGGCTCTGATCTCTTGTGCTTTGCTGCCCTCTGCTGGTCAAAGGCACCACTGCTGGGAATGAGCTTCTGCCTCAGGATGGGGTAGGAGAAAACCAATCTGCTTTTTGACATAAAGCTTCCTAATATCTAGGTTCGCGCCCTATTTTGCAATTTTTTACACAGAGGAGCAGGAATGGCAGCGATTCCACATGTGAGAAAAACAAAAGCTTTAAAGGAAGAATATTTTTAAAGGAAAATAAAACCTTTATCCCGACGTTCCCAGGAGCAAAACGATATTTGGAGCTCTGTCACATCCATTTCTTTCATTTAGCCCAGTTCTGGCTGGCGGGACAGTGAGGTGGGCAAAAGAGCAGCATACCTCGAGGCAGAAAATGAGCTGGAGGTCCCTGGAGAGCAGAGAGAGCGAGTATCGGGGCACACACGCGTGCACACACACACCTATTCTGACATGCTCAGAAACGGGCTCAATCGTTTTCAGAAATTCCAGTACACTTTATGGTTGACATTTCACATCAAGAAGCTGTTAAATGGTTGTGAACAAGGCCAGCGGAGCATCAGAATGGTAGAGGAGTTAACATCTATTGAGAGTTGGCCTGGGCACATCACGTCCCTAGAAGTTGGAACTGGGGCTTCCCAGGTGGGACAGTGGTAAAGAATCTGTCTGCTAATACAGGAGGTGCAAAAGACGTGGGTTCAACCCCTGGGTCGGGAAGATCCCCTGGAGGAGGAAAACGGCAACCCACTCCAGTATGCCTGGAAAATTCCATGGACAGAGGAATCTGGTGGGCTACAGTTCATGGAGTCGCAAAGAGTGGTACATGACTGAGCTCGCATACACATACAAACTTTCCCCATTTTGCAAAGTTCTGAGAAATTTTTCCCCTGTCACACAGTCGAAGGGTGGACAAGCTGTACATCTCCCAGGTCCTGCCTTCCTCCAGCCCCTGTACCTGGCGGAGGCACAAGCCCTCTGGCGTAAGCCCTCTGGACCTGAGACTTGCTGGCCACAGCAGAGGAGGGGATCAGCAGAGTTGACCCACCCACACTAGCAGCCACTCCAGCTCGGAAACAAAGTCTTTCAGCCTTTTCAGAGGCAGCCTCTGCTGCTGCCCATCAAGAGAAAGAAAAGATTACATCTTGGAAAGGGAAAAGCTGGAAGCTAAAGACAAAAGCAGATTAGTGTTCCTGGGGTGACTTGGTTGCTCTGAATCATTAGGATGAAAAAAAGCATTTTGCCATCTGGTTATTAGCTTGGGACTACAGTGTCAAGCCCGTCTCCTTCATCCTGCCCTCCTTAGGAAAACATGGCCATGGGTGGTCCAGATGGCCAGAGGCCTGCACACAATGAACAGAGGCTGCTGATGCTCGCGTGACCCCTCTGGCCACAGGAAGTCCTCCCAGGCAGAACTACATTCAACCAGATTTTCCTCCCAGTGAATGGCCAGTTGGGGAGTCACGACTTCAGGGAGGAAAGTGCTGGAGGGCCTCAGGACCTGTCCATCTACCACTTCCCATTTCTTTTTATTCATGAGCTGAAATGCCCACCCTAGACTGTGTCTGCCTGCCCCCACCCCCAACCCCGCTCCTCTTTCCAGGGCCTCGGAGATGCAGTTCCCTAACCAGAGAGAGAGACACTCTTTGCGAACAGGCTTTTTTTCTATCTCAAGATGTATCCATCCTTCCTTCATTCTTTCTGATCCCTGACAGGAGCTATCAGTAGAAACACTCTTTTGTTAGATTTAATACCGCAATGCAGGGATCTCCCACTCACCCCCACAAGGGGCTCCCCCAGACTTTGGCAGAGGGGGATATCCCAGACACAGAGGCCAGAATTCACACTGAGTAAGTGTGGGTGTGATCACCCAGATTCTTCAAACCGCGCCTCCACTGGGACTTCTGACAGGCTCCTAGGACAACTTCAGCTGACTCCTGCCAACCACTGTGTCCTGAATGTCTTCCTAATCACACCCAGAATTGAGAGCTAGAGCTGATTTTTATAGAACGAATTGGCCTTCCCTGGTGGCTCAGGTGGTAAACAATCTGCCTGCAATGCAGGAGACTGGAGTTCGATTCTTGGGTCAGAAAGATCCCCTGGAGAAGGAAATGGCAACCCACTCCAGTATTCCTGCCTGGAGAATCCCATGGACAGAGGAGCCTGTTGGGCTACAGTCCATGGGGTCACAAACAGTTGGACTTGACTCAGCAACACACAAACGCATAAAAAAACAAATGATGGGATCTACTGATATTTAAGGTCACAGAACATATTCCAAATTAACATGATCAGGACCTAACCTCTCTGAGCCTTGTTTTCATCACAGGTAAAATAAAGATGATCAAAGGAACTCTAAAACCAAAACCACTTTAATGATTAGCAGAATAATCCCTGGAACCTGGGAATTCGGTAGGTTATATGGCAAAGAGGGGAATTAAGTTGCAGATGGAACTACCACAATATTATCCAGGATTATCTGAGTGGGTCCAATGCCATCACTCCTTAGAGTGAGGGAGGCAGGAGAATAGACTCAGAGGAAAAACCATCAGAGAAGCAGTGTCTGCTGCTGCTGCTGCTGCTAAGTCGCTTGAGTCGTGTCAGACTCTGGGCGACCCCATAGACGGCAGCCCACCAGGCTCCCCCATCCCTGGGATTCTCCAGGCAAGAACACTGGAGTGGGTTGCCATTTCCTTCTCCAATGCATGAAAATGAAAAGTGAAAGCCTTAAAAATGGAGGAAAAGAAACTATGTTTAAAGGGCAGCTGCTAGAACTGGAAAAGTAAGGAAATGAACTTTCCCTTAAAGCCTCAAGACAGGAATGCCACTCTGCTAACACCTTGATTTTAGTCCTCTGAGACCTGTGTCTGACTTCTAACCTACCGAACTGAAGAATAATAAATATGTGTTGTTTTAAGAATAAAAAAAGGGTAACTCTTAAAAAGGGGGATTGTGTTGATTAAACCCATTGATGCATTTGCCTG
This sequence comes from Bos indicus, assembly GCF_029378745.1. Classification (NCBI taxonomy): domain Eukaryota; kingdom Metazoa; phylum Chordata; class Mammalia; order Artiodactyla; family Bovidae; genus Bos; species Bos indicus. The sequence continues at coordinate 17,487,651 of NC_091773.1, read as the reverse complement.
ATCTATGCAAGTGTGGGTGCTCAGTCACTTGTGTCTGACTCTTTGCAACCCCGTGGACTGTAGCCCACCAGGCTCCCCTGTCCATGGGATTCTCCAGGCAAGAATGCTGGAGTGGGTTGCCCTCTTCCGGGGGATCTTCCTGAGCTGTGGATGGAACCCTCATCGCCTGCATCTCCTGCACTGCAGGCAGATTCTTTACCCACCGAGCCATCTAGGAAGCCCTTGTCTGATCTATAGTAAGTGCTTAGTAAAGTTTTTGTTCTTACATGAATATTGATATTAATATTGATTTTATTACTGTTATCAGTTGAGATTATTGATATATAGGGATATTAATAGTTCAGAGGTCAAAGCAGAGCTCATATACACCTTTGACCCCAAAGATATACATCCAGCTTCTCGTCTATGAGAGGTTCACAACCTCAGCACTGTGACCTTTGGGGCTGGGTGACTCTGTTGGGAGGGGCCATCCTCTGCACTGTAGGATGTGAAGAACACCCCTGGGCTTCACCCACTAGATTCTAGAAGCACCTGCCCTCCCATGGTGACAACCAAAAATGCCTGCAGACGTTGCCAGGTGTCTCTTGGGTGAGACTACCCTTGGCTGAGAACCCCAGGATCTATCACATCCTGGGCCAATGATCCAATTTCTTTCTTTTATTTTTCATAATATCATAAGATGATCTATTCAACCACACACATGATTGAAGCTCATCGTTTTCAAGTTTGCAGGGTCCCCAACTGCAAGTTTCCATAAGCACAAGCAGTATCTCTGACCTAAAACAGAATTTCTCACCATTCTTGGGTCAGAGACCTGCTAGCCCAGACCTACTTCATAATAATTCAGTCTGCTTTAAGCAAAAATCAAGAATCAAGATTAGAGTCTGTATCTATCTTTTCTTAACAGCTTTATTGTCCTCCATTTAATTAAGTTGTATTTCAAAACCATTTTAGCAAGAAGCAGGGGGTAAAATCCCCATGTATATATGTGTCCATAGACACACAGATACCCATCATAGTAAAGCCATCAATGCCAATTCTGTTCTAAATTCTGTTTAGAATAGCAATGATTTTAGTTCTTAACTTCAGCTTTCTTGAGTGGCAAGAAGGGGAAATTCCATTTATTGTTCGAATGATGACAGATTACTTTCAATGTTGGCTCCCTTTATTCCCACAATACTGCAGTCAACGCTTACAGGTGAAGATGCTGAGCCCCTCAAGCCTGCCTCACTGCAGAAGTGGCTAAGGGAAGCCAAGGGGTGTGATGCAAACTGAGAATAGAAATAACAGGGGGTTATTAACTGGTTCCTAGAGAAGCCAGAACAAAAGCAACAGCAAGAGTCACAGAAAATCAATGAGAAGTAGAATAAACATCACAGAATCAAAAGAGACCAAAGGATTGCAGCCATTCTGACTGGTGTGAAATGGTACCTCATAGTGGTTTTGATTTGCATTTCTCTGATAATGAGTGATGTTGAGCATCTTTTCATGTGTTTGTTAGCCATCTGTATGTCTTCTTTGGAGAAATGTCTATTTAGATCTTTGGCCCATTTTTTGATTGGGTCATTTATTTTTCTGGAGTTGAGCTGTAGGAGTTGCTTGTATATTTTTGAGATTAGTTGTTTGTCGGTTGCTTCATTTGCTATTATTTTCTCCCATTCTGAAGGCTGTGACGTATAGAACAGTCTTATGGACTCTGTGGGAGAGGGAGAGGGTGGGAAGATTTGGGAGAATGGCATTGAAACATGTAAAATATCATGTATGAAATGAGATGCCAGTCCAGGTTCAATGCACGATACTGGATGCTTGGGGCTGGTGCACTGGGATGACCCAGAGGGATGGTGTGGGGAGGGAGGAGGGAGGGGGGTTCAGGATGGGGAACACATGTATACCTAAAAAAATTTAAAAAAAAAAAAAGAGACCAAAGGGCCTGGGTCCAAGTAGGGTTCATGAATTCAGGGAAAGGGTCTGCAGTTTCTGACCAGAAGCTCTGTCAGAGAACAAGTAAGCACACAGCTGTTTTAACGTGAAACTGAAGAGTCACATCCCCATCCCACAGAAAAAACCCTTTCAGGGTCTGTGAAGGTGAGCTGGAGGAAAACAGGGAGGAACCAAGCAGAGACGTCAGGTGAATGCTGCCATCATTCCAAGCCGGTACCTACGGTTCACCTGCTCGCATGCACTTTTCACCCTGAAGTCTGTCCTGCTGTTGTGAACACTGACCTATTCACTGACACTGTTATTACTGGGTGACTCATCACACAGGAGAGGGGGGAAGAGGAAGAAACAGACCAGCGTGACCATCTAAGGAGAAGAAAGCCATGCTCCCTGAGCTCCAGGGAGAGCAGAGATGAAAACAGGGATGCTTCCTGTTGGTTTAGTCATAGCATCGCAAATGCTAAGCGGGGCCACCTGTGTGACTGTTTGCCTCATGTGGGCCAGTGACCGTGGGAATGGGGCTCAGAAGAAGCACTTTGGGGGACGGGGGCACTGCCTAGCTTTGAAATTGAGTAGCTAGACAAGCCTGGGTGGATTGTGTTTCTCCTCTGAGTTGTAATTTCCTTATCTATGGGAGTCAGGTAGGAGCACCTGCCTGGAGTAACTTGTGAGGTGTCAAGGAGAGAGAACTGTAGGACAGGTAGCCTGCACACCTACCTTGGTTGAAGGAAAGAAAGTTTTGGGCCTTCCTTGATCATTAAGGCAATAAGACTGGATTTAGAAGGCCTTGTACCTTAATTCCCAGTCCATGGCAGAGTCAACTGGTCAACCATTCCACTTGAGGAGACCCCTCACTTACAGAGTCTCTCCTTACCATCGTTCAATTCTGAGAAGGTCCCTCTGTCTTGCTGGGTTATTGGAAATCTACCGTCCCAGAACAGTGCCTTGCTTTCTACATCAAAGAAAGAAAGAAAACCCAATTCCAACCCAATACTCACTACTATCAGGCCTGAAAATCCCACTGCAGTCCAAATCTAATCTCTCCACTCTTCCCACCAACTTCCTTGCCAAAGATTCAAACATGCAAGAGTTTCCACCAGCCTAGCCAGGATGCACTTTTAGGGACAGAAGAGAAAGACCAGTTTCCCTACTGGTTGATGCTCCTAAGCATGGTATTCTGAAAAATATGGTGCATTTGGTTAAGCACGTCCCCCTCCCATCTCTGCAGGTCCAGGAGTAACCACAAGGGACATTTCATCCATATGTTTCTCATTCGGTCGAATGTAACGCACTAAAACACAGAGAAGCAGAGCAGGGCCAAGGTGGGTTTGCGTGCTATCTCGTTTGTTTTTTATTCCAGAAGCAGTAAATTACAGTTTCCTGAGAGCAAACTATCTCAACCCTCAAAATATTTACCCTTGAGCCAAGCACAGAATCTCCACACTGTACCATGGTTAAATCATGCAGAAACGTATCTACAAAACAGACATAGAGTTACAGATGTAGAGAACAAACCGTATAGTTACCAGGGGGTAGGGAGTGGGGAGGGATAAATCGGGAGATTGGGATTGACATATGTACACTATTATATACAAAATACATAACAAATAAGGACTTACTTATATAGCACAGAGAACTTTACTGAATACTCTGTAATGGCCTATATGAGAAAAGAATCTGAAAAAGAGTAGATATATGTATAAGTGATTCACTTTCTGTACATCTGAAATGAACACAACATTGTAAATCAACTACACCAATAAAAACATCTTTAAAAATCCATGTCAGCTTTGGAAGAGCAGGGATTATCCACTAAGTTGTTTGAAAAAAGCATATCTAATAATTATAGAGCACCCACCTGCCCAGTTATATCTTCCTTTTTGTGTGAAATCCCCACCTTTGGGGATAAAGTGTTGTTGCATAAAAGACATATTTACAATCATGTAAATAATAATTGGAGTGGAATTTTAAAGTTGGAAAGAGAAGTGTGTTTCCATAATAAAAAGTACAGAACATAAAATAGAATATGTGAAACATCCTCTTGATGCTTAGGAATGTACAGAATATGCCTTGATTCTCAAGCAGATGGGGAAATACATCAGGGTTCCTGTGGAGTGCAACATGTTTATGTTCATCAAAAGAGGAGTTGAAATGTGCAAAACACTGATACAGGAGAGAAATATTACCTTAAGTCTTCCTCCATCAATCTTAAATGTGTTTGATGTTAATGAGCTTGTTTCCTGCTTCTTAGTTTTGCAGTTAAGCCTGTTTGACTTCCAAGTGGGGGATTATTGTTCAAAAGTTCTGACCTTTATTGGTTTAAAGGTTGTCCTATTCTAGAAACAAAGATGTAGAGAACAAATGTATGAATACCAAAGAGGAAAAGGAGAAGAGATGGGATGAATTGGGGGATTGGAGTTGGATATACACTAGTGATGCTATGAGTAAAATAAGAGTTTCCCCAGTGGTTCAGTGGTAAAGAATCTGCCTGCAATGCAAGAGAGGTGGATCTGATACCTGGGCTGGGAAGATCCCCTGAAGAAGGAAATGGCAACCCTCTCCAGTATCCTTGCCTGGAAAATCCCATTGACAGAGGAGCCTGGGAGGTACAGTCCATGACATGGCAAAAGGGTTGGACACAGCTTAGTGACAAGAGCCACAGAAAATAGATAACTAATGATAACCTATTGTATAGCACAGGGAGCTCTATTCAGTGCTCCATGGTGACATAATGGGAAGGAAATCCAAAAAACAGGAGATATGCATATACATATCAGATCAGATCAGTTGCTCAGTTGTGTCTGACTCTTTGCGACCCCATGAATCACAGCACGCCAGGCCTCCCTGTCCATCACCAACTCCCGGAGTTCACTGAGACTCATGTCCATCGAGTCAGCGATGCCATCCAACCATCTCATCCTCTGTCGTCCCCTTCTCCTCTTGCCCCCAATCCCTCCCAGCATCAGAGTCTTTTCCAATGAGTCAACTCTTCGCATGAGGTGGCCAAAGAACTGGAGTTTCAGCTTTAGCATCATTCCTTCCAAAGAAATCCCAGGGCTGATCTCCTTCAGAATGGACTGGTTGGATGTCCTTGCAGTCCAAGGGACTCTCAAGAGTCTTCTCCAATACCACAGTTCAAAAGCATCAATTCTTCGGTGCTCAGCCTTCTTCACAGTCCAACTCTCACATCCATACATGACCACAGGAAAAACCATAGCCTTGACTAGATGAACCTTTGTTGGCAAAGTAATGTCTCTGCTTTTGAATATGCTATCTAGGTTGGTCATAACTTTCCTTCCAAGGAGTAAGCGTCTTTGAATTTCATGGCTGCAGTCACCATCTGCAGTGATTTTGCAAATATAAAGTCTGACACTGTTTCCACTGTTTCCCCATCTATTTCCCATGAAGTGGTGGAACCGGATGCCGTGATCTTCGTTTTCTGAATGTTGAGCTTTAAGTCAACTTTTTCACTCTCCACTTTCACTTTCATCAAGAGGCTTTTGAGTTCCTCTTCACTTTCTGCCATAAGGGTGGTGTCATCTGCATATCTGAGGTGATTGATATTTCTCCCTGCAATCTTGATTCCAGCTTGTGTTTCTTCCAGCCCAGCATTTCTCATGATGTACCCTACATATAAGTTAAATAAGCAGGGTGACAATATACAGCCTTGACGTACTTTTTTTCCTATTTGGAACCAGTCTGTTGTTCCATGTCCAGTTCTAACTGTTGCTTCCTGACCTGCATACAAATTTCTCAAGAGGCAGATCAGGTGGTCTGGTAGTCCCATCTCTTTCAGAATAGAGGAAAACAACAGAATGGGAAAGACTAGAGATCTCTTCAAGAAAATCAGAGATACCAACAGAACATTTCATGCAAAGATGGGCTCGATAAAGGACATAGGGTGCGTATACATATAGCTTATTCATTTTGCTGTACAGCAGAAACTAACACAACATTATACAGCAACTATACTCTAATAAAAAGCAATTATTTTAAAAAAGGTCTTCTGATTTCTATCTTCACTTTTAAATAGTCTGATATCAGATTGGATCTTTAGTCTCTGCTCAAATATAAATTCTTATTGCCTTCCTTAAAAGTAAACTTAGTAGGAGGAAAAAAACAGGAGTTTTTAGAGCCAATGAAGATTCAGGCTCAGTTCAACCACTCCTTTGTTTGGACAAGTTGTTCAATCTTTGGAAACCTCAGTTGCTATACATGTCGAATCCTCACCACTCTCTACCTTACTTCCAGTGCCGGAGAATTTATTCATCTTCTTAACACCTTTAAAAATGGAGCTCCCCAAAAGGAGATGGAGTTTAACCTTAAAATAGATGAACTCAAAGGTTTGAAGCAAAGGCAAAGAGCCCAGACCCAATAGACTCAGCAGACAAAAGTCAAATTTCCCCATCTTTACATGGTCTCTCCAGGAGTTGATGGCACTTAGATACCACTGCAGGACTTCCCCAGTGGCTCAGTAAAGAATCTGCCTACAACGCAGGAGATGTGGATTTGATCCCTGAGCCATGAAGATCCCCTGGAGAAGGAAATGGCAACCTAGTCCAGTATTCTTGCTGAGAAAATCCCATGGACAGAGGAGTCTGGTAGGCTACAGTCTGTAGGATTGCAAACAGCTGGACACAACCAAGCATGCACACATAGGTACCACTGCCTTGGTTTACTGTTGTTGTTTGGTTGCCTTGTCATATCTGACTCTTTTCAACTCTATGGACTGCAGCCTGCTAGGCTCCTCTGTTCATGGGATTTTCTCAGCAAGAATATTGGAGTGAGTTGCCATTTCCTTCTCCAGGGGATCTTCCCAACCCACAGATTGAACCTGAGTCTCCTGTGTCTCCTGCATTGCAGGCAGTTTCTTTACCTGCTGAGCTGTGGTTTACTAAATAATAGGAAACCAGGAAGGGACAGATAGATTGGGGTGGTGGGCACAATAATGCCCCTTCCCCCCAAAGATGTCTACACCCTAATCCCTGGAACCTGTGAATCTGTTACTTCACGTGGCAAAGGCAATTTGCAGATGTGATTAAATTAAAGACCTTGAGAGAGGGTGATTATCTCCGATTAGCTGGTGGATACAAGATAATCACCAGGGTCCTGACAAGAGATTGAAGGAGTCAGGAGAGTCAGAGAAAGGTTTGAAGACACGCTGATGCTGCTTTTGGAGGTGGAGGAAGAGCCAACAAGCTAAGGAGTACAGGTGGCCTCTAGAATTTATAAAAGACAAGAAAATAGATTTTGCCTTAGGGCCTCTAGAAGGCGCCCAGCCTTGCCAGCATCTGGACTTTAGCCCCGTATGACTCACTTTGGACTTCTGACCTCTAGAGGGCTTCCCAAGTAGCATAGTGGTAAAGAATCCACCATCCAATGCAGGAGACTCAGATTCAATCCCTGGGCTGGGAAAGAACCAGACACGACTGAAGCAATTTAGCACGCACAACCTCCAGGACTGTAAAAGAATACATATGTGTTGTTTTAAGGTACTGAGTAGGTGGTAATGTGTTACAGCCACAACAGGAAGCTAATACAGTTGGTATATGAGAGCCTTGTGCTACAGGACAGGCCATGTCATGTCTTCATTCACCATCATTCCATGGGTACTGAGGGAGCAGGACAGTCAGGGGAGGGTGTCTATCCTCGTGAGAAAGCCTTTAGAGAGGGCCTGACAAGCTCTTCATAGTCCAGATCCCTCTCTGTATTAGTTATCTATTGCTGCATAACAGATAGCCCCAAAACACAGCCGCTTGAAACAATGCACATTTAATATGACAGTTTCTGTGGGTCAGGTGTCCGGGCATAGCTTAGCTGGGCCATCTGCTTCAAGGTCTCTCACGAGGCTGCACAGAGGTGTCACCCAGGTACAGGCATCTCAAGGATCTCAAGGTTCAACAGGGAAGGGTTGGTCTCCAAGCCCATTTCAGTTTTTGCTGGAAGAACTCAGTTCCTCAGAGACTGTTGGACTGAGGGTCTCAGCTCCTTGCTGGCTGTAGGCCAGAGGCAGCTCTCAGTCTCTTATTGCAGGGGTGGGGAGGGGACCTCCCCAGCATGGCAGGCAGCTGGCTTCATTAAAACCAGCAAGAGCCAGCTGCTGGCAAAACGGAAGTCATCGTCTTTTGTAACCTAATCATGGAGGTAACATTCCATCACCTTAACTGTATTTTATTCATTATAAATGAATCACCAGGTCCCACCAGCACTTGAGGGACTTGAGGGAGGGCATGGATACTCAAAGACAGGGGTCACTGGGCACCATCTCAGAGCCTGCCTACCACACTCTATTTCCAGGGAAGCCAGCCAGACAACACTTCCCAGTCCCCCAGGGGCAGCCATCTGACTGAGTTCTAGCAATGGAACATGAACAGAATGAAATTTACCATTTCCAGAGGCCTTTCTCCTTCCACCAGCGGGATGCATACAGGCAGCGTGACCTTGGAAACAGCATGTGGAAAATGGATGAAGCAAGAGATGGAAGTATAAGCTGCTGAATCAGAAGCTGAACAAGAGAAGAAGGCACTTCTTGAATCAGGAACACCCTACTGGACCTGAGATCAGCAGAAAGTCACCTTCTATCATCTTTGAAACATTATAAAGGGAAGAGAAGGGAAGTTGCTCAGTCGTGTCCGACTCTTAGCGACCCCATGGACTGCAGCCCACCAGGCTCCTCCATCCATGGGATTTTCCAGGCAAGAGTACTGGAGTGGGGTGCCATTGCCTTCTCCGGAAACATTATAAGCTTGGGGGTTATTGCTGCTAGTTTAATCTTCTCTAATATCTCAGAAGGCTATGGGTAGAAAGTGTCATAAGGATGAAGGACCAGCAGTTTGTGAGAGAGAGAAACAGAGAGACTGGGAGAGACTAAGAGAGAGAGAGTCACATAACTGAGGGCAGTGAACCTCCCTCCATGATAAACACATACAATCCACATACATCCCTTTTCCAAATATTTAGTATAAAACCTATCTACTCCCCCCCTTTAAAATAAACATAAAATGGTTGATTTTTGTGTATTCATTGTGGAAAATGTTGATAGGGAGCGTTGGGGCTGGTGGCACAGATGGCAAAGAATTTGCCTCCAAAGCAGGAGATTCAGGTTTGATCCCTGGGTCAGAAAGATCCCCTGAAGAAAGGAATGACTACCCACTCTAATATTCTTGCCCAGAGAATCCCATGGACAGAGGAGCTTGGTGGGTTACAGTCCATGAGGGCGCGAAGAGTCAGACATAACTGAGTGACTGTCTAAGCGTGCATGCACACACACACACACACACACACACACACACATCCCAACATAGAGCAAGACAGAGGGGAAAAAAAAAAAAAAAACAGTGCATAAAAAAAGCAGGACACTGAAGACAAGAGAAGTAAGGAAGTCACACATAATGAAAATTCCAGACGGCCACTGACCGTAGGGTTTGGATCTATTTCAACTAAATGTCAAAGAGAAGCAACATAGTCCTAAATGACAGCTGGAATTGATGTGGCAAAACTTCAATAGAGGAAAGAGAATAAAGATCAAGGACCAGGTTAATTCTAGAAACATGTAGATATGCAGCAGTCTGTGCTTAAGAAATAAGAAATAGCAACCTTCCTGGTGGTCCACTGGTTAAGACTTCACCTTCTAAGCCAGGGTCTGTGGGTTCAAACTCTGGTTGGGGAGTTAAGATACCATATGCCTTTGGCCAAAAACAAAACAAAACAGAAGCAATACAGTAACAAATTTAATAAAGACTTTAAAAAAAAGTGCTCCACGTCAAAAAAAAAAAAAATCTTAAGAAAGAAGCAGCAGAGCTTGGCCCAGGTTGACCTAGGTTAATGACTTTTCAATTGTTGCTACTGGAAATTTCAGTGAATGGGCCTGTAATTAATGATCACAGGGTGAAGTGAGGATCTCAGTGAAAGGGTTTTATTCCAGGAAAATGCCGTCAAGAATATGTAACCTCTAGACTAATTGACTTCAGTCCCTCAATAGCTTTATTCATGTTAGCAATAATTTTGAGCAGCATTAAAATTTAATTATGTCAACATATCATCTTGCAATTTCTAGCAAATGAAAATGTTCACAGCATATTGCAACTCTTGATCAATTGCAACAATTTACCTAAATCGTCACCTCATGAATTCTGGCTACTCCTCAAGTTGTAACGGACCATGAAAGGAAGATGTCTGACACCCAAGAAACCATCAAATCCAACCAACAGAGCATTTGAGATGACTTCGGAAGATGGCTTTCAGATGTGTTTCAGCAAGCAGTGTCAAGGTGGGGAGGTTGTGCAAGGTCTGAAGGAAAGACCTTGTAAGGAGATTAATCATGTAAGTGTCCATTGTTCTAGTAAATGGATTTATTCCATCAGTCATCAAATTTGTCAGTCACACCTATTATAGGAAGGAGTTGATGAAAGGCAGGAAGGGTTGCTTATTTGAGTGGAAAATAACAGATGCAAAGAAGAGCTCATCCCCTGACTTCAGAAGGGGTGGCTCCCAACGGCCTAGCAAGGACCCATATGCTGATTTTGGCGTGTATGCCGTCTAATCTTTCTGTGCATTTTACCCAGAGACTAAAAATAGAGATAGAGATGAGAGAGAGATAAAGATAAGAGAGAGAAAGAGAGAGACTGAGACAGAAAGAGAGATACAGAGACAGAGTGACCAGTCCATGATAAGGAAGATGGACATCTGTGGGGAAGAGTCTGCAGTGAGGGCAAGAGGACAGGATGACATCACTGTTGTCAAAGAGTCTCACAAAGCATTTCACCACAATCACTAGATTGACAATCATTTTCACATCGCCCAATTACTATTTAGCATCACTCAATTTACAGCCTATCTTCTCCTACTCTCTGCCTTACAAGCTTTCCTGGTCCCTTTAGCCATGGTAGAATAGTCTTCTGTTCTACCATCTTCTTCAGCCCTGTCCTCTACACCCTCAGTCCATGAAACTCAACTGAAATAGGTGAGGCATTCCATTTGCCTTTAGATATAGACATGGTCTGGTATAACACTGATATTCATTCATCACTATTTCTATTTGTAACTTATGCCCTTCCTCTTTTCCTTTGTCTTAATGTCAAAGCTCAGTTTTAACCCCCATCACAGTATAAACATCCTCTATTTCATCCATGTGCAGAGAGGGCTTTATTGGTAGTCTGTACACCTTTCAAATCTTTACTGTCCACCACTCTCCAAGACAAAGGTCCACATTAACTTTCTTGGTTTGGTCTATCATATCAAACTTGACCTTTTTTTATGAAAAAAAGAAAAACACATTCTGGAACCTGTAGATACTAAAGTGGTCCTTCACTGGAGTGTCATATCTGAAGCCACCAACTCTCCAAATAAATAAGACACCTAGAGAAGAACTGAAGATTGGATTTCCTTTATTTTAACTCAAAGTCACCTAAGAGCTAAGCATATTGAAGTACAGAGTTGTGAAAGAAACCAAATAGTGGCCATCTGCACATCATTCATTATTCGCTTATTCAAAATTACTTTATGGGTGACTACACTAGGTCAGGGGTACAATTCCACTTCCTGAGGAGTTCATGCTTAGTGAGAGAGACCTTCAAGAACAAAAGAAATGTTAAATAGAAGGAGTAGAGGGCAGGGATGTCAGAATAAGTTTTCCCTCAGGAGCATCCATGCTGACACTGGTGACTAAGTATTGGCAGCCAGGCAAAAGTGAAAAGTCATTTTATGCAGAGGGAGCAACGTGTGCAAAGGCCCTGCAGTCACAGGGCCAAGAGAATGAGTCACTCAGTGCTCAACTCAAGCTGCCCAGAGTGTGACACGGGTGTTATATCAAGGCCAAGACTGAAGGGTTAAGCAGGTTCCAGATTACAGAATTTTTGGCATACTTGGTTTGAACTTCATCCATTTGCATTTGCATGAAGAATTTTCTGGCAGAGTGTCATTTGGTACAGGGAGAGCGAGTAGAAGTGTAAGAGTGAATAGGAGAACGAACAAAGAAAGCTGGACACTTGAAGGCAGAGAAAGAAGAAAATATTCCAGGAGAGAATTTGAAAACTCTGAGAAGCATCTACCAGGAGCCAGTTTTGATGACCTTATGAGTTAACACAGGGCTGGTCCCAAAGTCTGGCGGGAAGACATGGGATCCAGATTGTGTGTAGGAACTTCCCTCATGGTTCAGTGGCTAAGAATTTGCTTTGCAACGCAGGGGATGTAGCTTCAGTCCCTGGTGGGGAAACTAAGATCCCACATGTCAAGGAGCAACTAAGGCCTCACGTGGCAACTACTGAACCCAAGCACCACAATGAAGAGCCCACTTGCCACAATAAGACCCAATGCACTCAAAAGTGAAGAAATAAATATTGTTTAAAAGCAGGTTGTGTGTAAAATTTAAAAGGAGCCAGAAAGCCCTTCATGGCTTCAGAGATCTGCTGGTAATGTTGCCCTATGGGAGTAGTTCTCACCGGGCTCCTCTGTCCATGGGATTCTCCAGGCAAGAATACTAGAGTGGGTTGCCATGCCCTCCTCCAGGGGATTTTCCCAACCCAGGGATAGAACCCATATCTCTTATGTCTCCTACATTGGCAGGTGGGTGCTTTACCACTAAGGCCACCGAGGAGAGTGGGGAACCCAGTAAATGTTCCCTTTGTATCACTTGCCCACTGCAGGGCAGAAGGGCAAAATCTAAGAGAGCAGGAAGAACACATTTTCCCAGGAGGACGAGCTCATGCTGCCTCTGGGGCCTGGCTCCCAGGTCTCCCGGACTCTCTCCAGGACCCTGCTGGCACAGGCTGTCTGAGGGACTCGTTAAGCAAGAGGAAGTTCCCACAAGAACTACGAGGAAGAAAAACCCAACACAGGGTGCTGAGTGGAAGAATTTATGGCTCATCAACTCTCCATCCTCTATTGAGATAAATGTCCCCAGCACGGCTCACACAAAGGCCTGGTCCACACCACTGGATTGAAAGTGATGTAAAATTAAAAAGCCCTTTTTCAAAGATCTCATTCCAGAAAGCCAAAGCCAAGTAAAATACGCGTTTACTTCCAAGATGAATGCCTGGCCTGGCAAGCATTCCCACTCCACAGCTGTACATTGGGGTCTCTTGTCTCGGTGCATTAATTGACTTTTAAACCCAAACTTTATTGTTTCTAGTACAGAGAAATGCCCCCCTGCCCCCCCGCCATTTAAAAGCAATGTGTATTCCGTATTCCTTCGTGTACGGAATGCAGTGACAGCTTGGGGCCTGAGAAGTTTCAAAGTCAAAAGAATATTTTCTTTTAACCTCTGGCAGTTCTAGGGGTAGGCTGTATTCCCCAGATAGGGTATAAATCAAGAACACCAGAACACCGCACATGCAGGAAGGCTGCCTTTGGGTCTGAATTCCAGCTCCGTTGCTTACTAATTGTGTGCTCTTAGAAATTCATTCACTTTCCCGAGTCTTAATTTCCTTGTCTTTAATGGAGGTGACGACTTTTAAAAAATGCACGATGTAAGAGTTGTGGGTTAAGTTTTATTTGCAGCAATATGAAGACTGCAGCCAGGGAGACAGCACCTCAGATAGTTCTGAGAAACTGTTCCAAAGAGGTAGCGGGGAAGGACAGTATATGTGATTTTGGTAAAGGCGGGGTACGTGCAAGCAAGCGCATATTTTGTAGAAAGTCTCTGCGAGTCTCGCGAAGCTTCTGCTAGTCACAAGAAATAATCATCACCATGAAGGATTTTAGTGCCTTTCTAGATAGGAGGAGATACAAGAATTGGGCTCATAAAATCAGCTCCTGAAAACTTCTAACTATCTGAGGACCTGTCCTGTCTGTTTTCCCAGAGCACAGAGCGCTTGTTTCTCCTCTCCACCCTGAACCCCTCCAGGGGGTGTTGAAGGTCAGCCACTGCTGCAGCACATGATTTAGTCCTTGTAGAGGCAGACAGCAAGCACCCGTGGCAGGTGCCAATTTGTGGTTGACAGAAGTAATAATGATCTTGGAGTAATCGTGAGGCTTAAACAAAGAAAGCAGTGTTGGTGCCAAACAGAGGACTCAGCTCACCAAGACAGCTCACCACACAGGGGCTCACCAGTCAGCAGATTAGCCATTTCTCTGCCATGAAAAACCAACTGACAAAGGCGGAGGCGCGAAGGAAGGCCTTCTCTGGAAGGCCTGTGAACCCTGGAAGGCCACAGTTCACACTGGGTTCTGGTTCCCGGGGGCTCACCCATCTTCAGAGGTGTCTCCCACCCCACTGGCACTCAAGGAAAAAGCAAATGGACAGAAAGTTCAAGAATAAATGAGAGTGCTACCAATCAATAGATACAATTCCTTGCTCACTATATGTCCTAGCTCAGGCTGCTACAACAAAATACCTTAGTCCGGGTGGCTTAAACAACAGACATTTATTTCTCCCAATTCTGGAGGCCAGGAAGTTCACAATCAAGGCGCCACACATGTATTGGGCTGGCCAAAAAAGTTCGTCTGGATTTTTCCATGACATTCAGGTACAGAAAAACCGAAACACATTTTTGGTCCAACCCAATAATCCTTGGCAAAAACCCTCTTCCTGGCTTACAGATGGCTATCTTCTTGCTGTATGCTCACGTGGCAGAAAGGAAACTGGTGTCTCTTTCTCTTTCAATAAGAACATTAATCACATCATGAGGGCACCATCCTTATGAACTCATCTAACTCTCATCAATTCCCAAAGGCCCCACCTCCTGATACCATCACACTGGGGATTAGGACTTCAACACACGAATTTGAGGGGGACACAAACATTCAGTCCAGAGTACTACACATTCAAGTATCATTCACTGTCTTAAATCCCAAGCTCATATGCAAAGGTCATAAAGGTTAACACAAGAAGAGCCCTGCTGTGTGACTGCCCACCTGAACCCCTCCTCCATCCCTCCCACAGAGAGATATCCTGGCAGACAGCCAGAGGGAATTCCAGATGCATTCATGAAATTCATGTTTCTTCTCATATGTCAGCTCAACCCTGGGTAGTTATTCCAATGTACAGTTTACATCCTCTCCTAGCCTACACCTTCCCCTGCACTCCCCTTAAATACTGATGAAAAGAATGACAGAAGTCCCTGGGGTAAAATCATATGGAGGGCTAGAGTGGGTTGAGCTCATGGTGTTAGGGTTCACAGGGTTTGGCAGAGTAAGAAGAGCCCTTGGGTTCATTCTTGCCCATCCAAAAACCTTGGTTATAAAGAAAATAGACCAGAGCCTAGCTCACATGATAGGAACTCAATACAAGTTTTAAACTAAACTGAATTGGACAATGGTTTCCAAATGAGATCTACTGAAATATACATACATGTGCATACACACACACACACACACACGACACACATATAAACATGTACACATGCTCCAGTATGTATGTCATTTAAAAGGAATTTGATACTGATAATGCTACCGTGTGGATAAAAGCTTGAAAACATTATGCTAAATGAAAGAAGCCAAACACAAAAGGTCGCATATTGAATGATTCCATTTAATGAAATACCCAGAATATGTGAATCCATAGAAATAAAATGCAGACTGGAGGTTGCCAGGAACTGGGATGGGGCTTGGGAATGAGGAGTGCCTGCTTAATGGATATGGGTCTCTTTTGGAGTGATGACAATGTTTTGGAAATAGATAGTGATGGTGGTAGCTGCATAACATTGTAAATGTATACTAAATGCCATTACGCTGTACTTAAAAATCACTGATTCTCTATTATGTGAGTTTCACCTCAACTGAAAAACGAACGTCTCCAGCCTTTGCTTTTAAGACCTAGAATAGGTATTCCTAGGTTCCCACACACACACCCTGCTTCCTCCTCAACATTCAATAGTCGGCTCCTTACACAGCAGCTATGCATCTGCCTAATCCCTACATAGGAAAAATGAACAGTTGTTCTCAATTAGGGGCTGATCAGGTTTTGTAGACCTGAAGCTTATGGAAGTTAGGGAGACCATTTAAGAAAGAGAATGCAAATTCATTATACAAAATCAGGTAGGAAAGTAAAATTTTAATTTGTGTGAGAAATGAAATTACAATAAAGAGCAAGTTTTTAAAAAAAACTAATACTAAAACTTCACAAAACCCATCAAAAAGAAAGTATGCTGTCCTCAATTAATTGCCTGGCATGCAACTATAATAGTTTTTTCCTAGTTTTTTTAGTTTCGATCACGTCTATTTTATATTATCTATACAGGGGATACATGGGTTTTCCCGGCAGCTCTGTGGGTAAAGAATCTGCCTGCTCATGAAGGAGACACAGGAGATGTGGTTTTGATCCCTGAGTTGGGAAGATTCCCTAGATGAGAGCAAGGCAGCCCACTCCAATATTCTTGCCTGGGAAATCCCATGGACAGGGGAGACTGCGGGCTACAGTCCATGGGATCACAAAGAGTTGGACACGACTGAAGAGACTGAGCAGGCATGCACGCACACAGTAAAAACAAAGATCATTCAGTCTTCATCTAGCATGCTGATTGAAAATTACATTTCAGTTGATATATTCAAAAAGCTCCTTTCAGTCTTGCAATTCAATATTGGTAATATTGTGTCAATTTTAGCATTGTGGTGAAATCTGAGCACACCTCTCTGAAGTGTGTTTTATGTATGAGATATAAGATTTCAAGCTTTTAAGTTTGCTTGCACACTTTCTGTGCCAGATTCCTAGGACAAGTTTAATTATGAGACTACCTCAGTCCCCGACTTTTGTGTCAGGACACCTGGCAAGTCAGTCAACCCAGTTGGATAGGAATATTCCTGGAAGCCTTCTCAGCTACAGGAGAGCCAGTGAAAACAAAACCATGCACTGAAGTGACTTCAAGCTACATAAATACACCACATGAAGCGGGGGCCAGATGCAATGCCAAGTTATTTTCCCCCTAGGTATATCCCAAGACTGGAGTGAGTTGCCATTCCCTTCTCCAGGGGATCTTCCTGACCCAGGGATCGAACACGCTGCTATTTCTGGAATTATCCACTTTAGACATTACCTATTTTATTTGTATTGTTGGAAATAAAAATCTCATTTTTTTCCCACCATTAACTCATCCTGTTTCTTCCTCCTCCCTCCATCCCCTCCACACCCAAGAGATCCTCATCAGACCTAGAAGACAATCTACTTTTCCTTACTTACAAGGCCCTCCTTGATCTAACCCCAGTGGTCCTCCCTGGTCTCAGGTCCCCGTCTCTCCCCCTTGCCCACCACCACCCAGCCACCTTTGCTAGCCTTCTTGTTTCTTAGAAAGGCTAAACTTGTTTCTGTCTTGAGGCATCTGCCTGGGACTTCCTCCCCGAGCCTCTCTTCCCATGCTCAATCCTAAACATTTGCTTTCCTAGCCTGGCTGTATTTGAATGTGTATTCTTCCCTGTCACTCTATCGTGTTTATTATGCAGGCATGCATGCTTAGTCGTTCGGTCTTGTCCGACCCTTTGTGACTCTGTGGACAGTAGCTCACTAGGCTCCTCTGTCCGTAGGATTCTCCAGGCAAGAATACTGGAGTGGGTTGCCATTTCCTTCTCCAGGAGATCTTCCCAACCCAGAGATCAAACTCACATCTCCTGTGTCTCCTTCATTGCAGACAGATTCTTTACTCGCAGAGCCATCAGGGAAGCCCGTATTTCTTATACGTTGACTCTAATTTTTCTCGGGACAAGTTGACATACTCATTCATTCAACAAATATTTCCAGGCCTTAAGCATCACTGACGCAATGGACATAAACTTGAGCAAACCCCAGGAAGACCATGAAGGACAGGGAAGCCTGGAGTGCTGAAGTCCATGGGGTCCCAAAGAGTCAGACACAACTGAATGACTGAACAACAACAACAATAGAACTAAGTACAAGGAATATAGTTTACTGAACACAGGAAGCCTTATGGTCTCATGGAGAAAACAAGGAAAGGGTAATGAGCATGTGATATGATGAGCATCCAGATGAGAGAAGTTCATGGGAAGAGTTGAGAAAGCCCTACTCTAGCACCACTTCCCAGAAAAAGTGCCTCCTCCCCTGAAACTTGAAGGATGAACAGAGACAGCCCAGCAAAGTGGAAAGGGACAGGGGAAGGAGTGTTCCAGGCCAGGGAAAAGCAAGTTCAAAGACACAGAGGAAAGAGATATAGAGTCATACGGTTGAGGTGTTGACATAGGCCAGATAAATCTTCAGTCTTAATTCCTCCCCGGAGAAATGAGACACATGCATTTCCCAGCATGTTGTTGGCAGTGATCACTTATTAATATGTGAGCCTTCAATGAATAACAGCCCTCATTATCAATACACTATGAAACGAAGTAGACGACATTACTGGATACCAAAAATATACCTTTGCAAGGATGAGACCCAAATTTTAGTGAAATAAGGTATCCCTACAAATTAGATGATCCCACAAATTAAGCAGTTTGTCTTTGGGAAATAAACCATCTCATTGACTGTGATTCAGCCTAGCAGTTCTTGTCTATCAGGAATTTTACCTGTGATGCAATAATACTGATACTATTAGTAGTAGGAGGTATTGATTTCCAAGTACTTGCATTCCACTTTCTCTATCTTTACAATAACTCTCCGAGGTTGGGGGAGGGATAGATTGGGAGTTCGGGATCACCATGTACACACTGATATATTTAAAGTGGATAACCAATAAGAAGGGTTCCCCACTGGTTCAACAGTAAAGAATCCTCCTGGCAACGCAGGAGACACCAGAGAAGTGGGTTTGATCCCGGGGTTGGGAAGATTCCCTGGAGAAGAAAATGGAAATCCACTCCAGTATTCTTGCCAGGAAAATCCCATGGACAGAGGAACCTGGTGGGCTATAGTCCATGAGGTCTCAAAGAGTCAAACATGATGAGCATACACACAATCAACAAGGACCTACTGTATAGCACAGGGAATTCTGCTCAATATTCTGTAACAACCTAAATGGGAAAAGAATTTTAAAAAGAACAGATACATGTATACATATCACTGAATCACTTTGTTGCATACTTAAAACTAACACAACATTGTTAATCAACTATACTTTCAATATATTGATAAAATAATTTTTTTTTAAATTCTACAAGGTGGGGGTTATGATCACTCTTTTCCACTTGGGGAAACTTGGCTCAGAGAAGCTAAATGATCTCCTTAAGCTCACCCTGCCAGGAGGGATCAAGTCCAAATAGTCTTATTTAATGTCCATCCATGATACCAGGTAGTAAAGCAGGACTTCTAGATTCCCCCATTAATTTTTCTTAATTCTACAACAAATGGGAATAAAGACCACCTGACCTGCCTCCTGCTTTACTACCTGGTATCATGGATTGGACATTAAATAAGACTATTTGGACTTGATCCCTCCTGGCAGGGTAAGCTTAAGGAGATCATTTAGCTTCTCTGAGCCAAGTTTCCCCAAGTGGAAAAGAGTGATCATAACCCCCACCTTGTAGAATTTTAAAAAAATTATTTTATCAATATATTGGAAGTACAGTTGACCTATATGCAGGTCAAGAAGCAACAGTTAGAACTGGACATTGGAACAACAGACTGGTTCCAAATCAGGAAAGGAGTATGTCAAGGCTGTACATTGTCACCCTGCTTATTTAACTTATATGCAGAGTATATCATGCAAAATGCCAGGCTGGATGGAGCACAAGCTGGAATCAAGATTTCCAGGAGATATATCAATAACTTCAGATATGCAGATGACACCGCCCTTATGGTAGAAAGCAAAGAGGAACTAAACAGCCTCTTGATGAAAGTAAAAGAGGAGAGTGAAAAAGCCGATTTAAAAGTCAACATTCAGAAAATAAAGATCACGGCATCCAGTCCAATCACTTCATGGCAAATAGATGGGGAAACAATGGAAACAGTGAGAGATTTACTTCTTGGGCTCCAAAAATCACTTCAGATGGTGACTGCAGCCTTGAAATTAAAAGACGCTTGCTCCTTGGAAGAAGAGCTATGACCACCCTAGACAGCATATTAAAAAGCAGGGACATAACTTCGCCAACAAAGGTTCATCTAGTCAAAGCTATGGTTTTTCCAGTAGTCGTGTACGGATGTGAGAGTTGGACTGTGAAGAAGGCTGAGCACCGAAGAATTGATGCTTTTGAACTGTGTTGGAGAAGATTCTTGCGAATTCCCAGACTGCAAGGAGATCCAACCAGTCAATCTTAAAGGAAGTTAACCCTGAATATTCATTGGAAGGACTGTTGCTAAGCTGAAGTCCAATACTCTGGCCACCTGATACGAAGAACTGACTCATTGGAAAAGACCTGATGCTGGGAAAGATTGAAGGCAGGAGGAGAAGGGGGCGACAGAGGATAAGATGGTTGGATGGCATCACTGACTCAACAGACATGAGTTTGAGCAAGCTCCGGGAGTTGGAGTTGATGGACAGGGAAGCCTGGCATGCTGCAGTCCACGGGGTCGCAGAGTCAAACACAACTGAGCGACTGAACTGAACTGAACTGAAAATCTCTTCATGACTCCCTGGTCTGCAGACAGCACCTTTGTGCTAGTTCTACTTGCTGTTATTCTAAGCAATACCCCAAGCTTTGGAGTCTGCTGATTTGAGGAGGGAATAATTCTTCTTCTTTTTTTTTTCTTTCCCTCAACATGTACCTTTCCTTACTATCATTTCCTTAAGACCCTGCTTCTAAAAGCAGTGATATTTTAGAAAGAATATAATAGGATTGAGGGCCCTGGTGGCTCAGACGGTAAAGAATCTGTCTGCAATGCAGGAGATCCAAGTTCGATCCCTGCATTGGGAATATCCCCTGGAAAAGGGAATGGCAACCCACTCTAGTATTCTTGCCTGGAGAATCCCACGGACAGAAGAGCCTGGTGGGCTACAGTCCATGGGGTCACGAAGAGTCAGACAGGACTGGGACACTAACATACACATAATAGGACTAGGGATCAGAAAATTGGATTTCCCACCCCACCCCACCCCAGACATTAAATTTACACATCTTTAAGGGAATTATTCAAGCCCTACAAGACCTTTTAGAACTAACACCCAAAAAAGATGTCCTTTTCATTATAGGGGACTGGAATGAAAAAGTAGGAAGTCAAGAAACACCTGGAATAACAGGCAAATTTGGCCTTGGAGTACTGAATGAGGCAGGGCAAAGGCTTATAGAGTTTTGCCAAGAGAACGCACTGATCATAGCAAACACCCTCTTCCAACAACACAAGAGAAGACTCTACACATGGACATCACCACATGGTCAACACTGAAATCAGATTGATTATATTCTTTGCAGCCAAAGATGGAGAAGCTCTATACAGTCAGCAAAAACAAGACCGGGAGCTGACTGTGGCTCAGATCATGAACTCCTTATTGCCAAATTCAGACTTAAATTGAAGAAAGTAGGGAAAACCACTAGACCATTCAGGTATGACCTAAATCAAATCCCTTATGATTATACAGTGGAAGTGAGAAATAGATTTAAGGGCCTAGATCTGATAGATAGAGTGCCTGATGAACTATGGACGGAGGTTCGTGACATTGTACAGGAGACAGGGATCAAGACCATCCCCATGGAAACGAAATGCAAAAAAGCAAAATGGATGTCTGAGGAGGCCTTACAAATAGCTGTGAAAAGAAGAGAAGTGAAAAGCAAAGGAGAAAAGGAAAGATATAAGCATCTGAATGCAGAGTTCCAAAGAATAGCAAGAAGAGATAAGAAAGCTTTCCTCAGCGATCAATGCAAAGAAATAGAAGAAAACAACAGAATGGGAAAGACTAGAGATCTCTTCAAGAAAATTAGAGATACCAAGGGAACATTTCATGCAAAGATGGGCTCAATAAAGGACAGAAATGGTATGGACCTAACAGAAGCAGAAGATATTAAGAAGAAGTGGCAAGAATACACAGAAGAACTGTACAAAAAAAAAAGCTTCATGATGCAGATAATCACAATGGTGTGATCACTCACCTAGAGCCAGACATCCTGGAATGTGAAGTCAAGTGGGCCTTAGAAAGCATCACTATGAACAAAGCTAGTGGAGGTGATGGAATTCCAGTGGAGCTATTTCAAATCCCGAAAGATGACGCTTTAAAAGTGCTGCACTCAATATGCCAGCAAATTTGGAAAACTCAGCAGTGGCCACAGGACTGGAAAAGGTCAGTTTTCATTCCAATCCCAAAGAAAGGCAATGCCAAAGAATGCTCAAACTACCGCACAATTGCACTCATCTCACACGCTAATAAAGTAATGCTCAAAATTCTCCAAGCCAGGCTTCAGCAATACATGAACTATGAATTTCCAGATGTTCAAGCTGGTTTTAGAAAACCAGAGGTTTTAGAGGAACCAGAGATCAAACTGCCAACATCCGCTGGATCATGGAAAAAGCAAGAGAGTTCCAGAAAAACATCTACTTCTGCTTTATTGACTGTGCCAAAGCCTTTGACTGCGTGGATCACAATAAACTGTGGAAAATTCTGAAAGAGATGGGAATACCAGACCACCTGACCTGCCTCTTGAGAAACCTGTATGCAGGTCAGGAAGCAACAGTTAGAACTGGACATGGAACAGACTGGTTCCAAATAGGAAAAGGAGTACATCCAGGCTGTATATTGTCACCCTGCTTATTTAACTTATATGCAGAGTACATCATGAGAAACACTGGGCTGGAAGAAGCACAAGCTGGAATCAAGATTGCCGGGAGAAATATGAATAACCTCAGATATGCAGGTGACACCACCCTCATGGCAGAAAGTGAAGAGGAAGTAAAGAGCGTCTTGATGAAAGTGAAAGAAGACAGTGAAAAAGTTGGCTTAAAGCTCAACATTCAGAAAACAAAGATCATGGCATCTGGTCCCATCACTTCATGGGAAATAGATGGGGAAACAGCAGAAACAGTGTCAGACTTTATTTGGGGGGGCTCCAAAATCACTGCAGATGGTGACTGCAGCCATGAAATTAAAAGACGCTTACTCCTTGGAAGGAAAGTTATGACCAACCTAGATAACATATTAAAAAGCAGAGATATTACTTTGCCAACAAAGGTCCATCTAGTCGAGGCTATGGTTTTTCCAGTGGTCATGTATGGATGTGAGAGTTGGACTGTGAAGAAAGCTGAGTGCCGAAGAATTGATGCTTTTGAACTGTGGTGCTGGAGAAGACTCTTGAGAGTCCCTTGGACTGCAAGGAGATCCAACCAGTCATCCTAAAGGAAACCAGTCCTGGGTGTTCATTGGAAGGACTCATGCTGAAGCTGAAACTCCAATACTTTGGCCACCTCATACGAAGAGTTGACTCATTGGAAAAGACTCTGATGCTGGGAGGGATTGGGGGCAGGAGGAAAAGGGGATAACAGAGGATGAGATGGCTGGATGGCATCACTGACTCGATACACACGAGTTTGGGTAAACACCAGGAGTTGGTGATGGACAGGGAGGCCTGGAGTGCTGTGATTCATGGAGTCACAAAGAGTCAGACATGACTGAGCGACTGAACTGAACTGAAAGGGAATTATTGTGCAGCTTTAGCTGGGATAATAGATATAAAAGCTCTAGAGAAATCAGATTTAGGGACTTGATGTGATAAGCTCATTCAAATAAGGTTGTAATAGCTACCTCATGGTTTAATTATGTTTGCACTTGAACTGAGGGCCATTGGGGCCTTAAAGGGAAAATTCAAACCAGCATTTGAGACCCTTAGCAAGCCAGTGTGGAGGTACTTCTCAGAAGAGGCTGAGGAATCAAGGGAAGATCCTTCTATCAAATCAGCTCTCAGGGAAATCCGTCCATGAATAGCGGCAGCCCTGGTCTACACAGGTGACCTGCATCCACACAGAAGCATCTACCCTGGAAAGATCCTCTAAAGCAGATGATCCCCAACTGCCACCAAAGCCCAAAGGGATAGGGAGTCAGCATAAGCTGGGGATGAAGAGGTACAGATGAGGGATTCAGCCATCCTGCCTACATAACACCAGGGAAACAGTCCAGGTTCATGCCTGATTTACAGAATGTCAGGACTAGGAGATAAGTGACACATGATCTGGCCCAAGGCTCCACTTCATGAGAAAACAAGGCCCCAAAGAGATAAAGGAACTTGGCCAAATCCCTCAGTGACAGAACTGAGGCTGTGCCTGGCAACAATCCCTTCTCCCAAGCCAAAGCTCCTTCTGTTATATACTGTGGTCTTTAAATCTCAGAGAAAGTCAGTACACCAGCTTCTATCCACCAGTCCCCTGTACCAGGAGCACTGGGCTGTCATTTTCCAACATATTGACAGGCCAGTCTATTCCAGGCTGTCAAAGCCTCAAGGTTTCACAATAGATGAGAGCCAGACTTCCCTGTGGTCCATTGGCTCCCAATGCAAAAGGCCTATGTTCAATCCCTGGTCAGGGAACGAAATCCCACATGCCACAACGAAGACCCGAAACAGCAAATAAATAAATAAATGTTTTTAAAAAGACAAGAAGAGCCAATCATTTATTGATCTATTTCATGCTTGCCTCTCATTGGATAAAGCCAGTAAGGCATGGTAGAACCTGTGAAAAATATAGAGACAAAAATGCTTTTCATGTCTTTGTTTATTGAGTCACCCCATTCAACAAACATGTACTGTGTACTCCCCCAGGCTTCCCCAATGGCTCATTAGTAAAGAATCCACCTGTCAGTGCAGTAGACATGGGTTCAATCCCTGAGTCAGAAAGAGCCCCTGGAGAAGGAAATGGCAAACCACTCCAGTGTTCTTGCCTGGGATATCCCATAGACAGAGGAGTCTGATAGGAAAATGTGTTTCAGGCAGGGAAAAGCACTTGTGCAGGCTACACAAAGGGGCTCAGCTGGGAACTCCTATGCTT
Source organism: Bos indicus (assembly GCF_029378745.1). NCBI lineage: Eukaryota > Metazoa > Chordata > Mammalia > Artiodactyla > Bovidae > Bos > Bos indicus. Next base: position 17,462,939 of record NC_091773.1, on the reverse strand, counting down.
CAAATGCCATCAGTTGTGGTCACTCATTGATACACAGCTGGTGGATGGTCTGGTCTGTAGAGTAGAAATGGTTTCACTCATATGTCTGGCACTTTGGCAAGAGTGGATCAAAAAGCTGGGCGTAACTGAGACTGTCAACAAGCATCTAGGCCTAGCCTCCCAGGGTAGCTGGACTTCTCACATAGTGTCTCAGAGCTCCCTGTGCAGAGGTGGAGGTGCGGGGGAGAGATTCTAAGAGACAGGAAATGGAAGTGGATGTTTTCTTAAGGCCTGGGCCAAAAAACAGGCAAAGCATCACCTCCCCCATATTATACCAGTAAAAACTGTCACAAAGCCCACCCACACACAAGGGCAAGGCACACAGATCACACCTGTCTGTAGGAGACACTTCAAAGAATTTGCCACCATCTTTAATTTCAACACAGAGATGATTTTGGAGGAGAAATTCGGGGCCAAACTGAGAACCATTCTAAGGAGTTTGCATTTTATCCTGTTTCCAAAAGGGGAAAAAAAGTAATTTTAGGCAGAAAAATAATTTTATTGGAATTTTCTTGAGGACAATCATTCCCAAGAATGATAGTAGTAGATGTAGTAGTAGATAGGTATAGTAGAAGATGAATGAAAGGAGAGAGTGTGTTGGCCAAAGACCAACAAAAAATCTATTGCAATAGTCCAGCGGAGCACACTGCTTCTTTATTCCCAAGCAAACTGCTGGTATTAACAAGGGAGGAGGAAGAACCAGCTGTGACTAATACAATCCATGAACAAGAGTTGGTGATCACTTGAAATGGAAGGAGAAAAGAGGATCAAAGGAGGAGTTGCAATATCTCCAACGTTTCTAGCTTAAGAGACTAAATAGACAATAATTCCATTAAAAGAGATGGGCATCTACTGTTAGTTTATTATTTCAAAGACTTACTGCTCTTGGTGTGCTTATTGCTCCTATGACAACCCTCAGCACCTACTGAATGCCTATCTTCTATCCCTGCCTACCATCACCTGTTCTCTTCCCTAACCTATGCTTTGCTTATATGTCAGAAAAACAAAATTCCATGAGACATTCTCTGTTACTAGCAACATAACACAGTCCTTTTTTTATGCCTCTTCACTCTAAACCTGTAGTTGTCCTTGTCTCAGTTCACAAAGAAGTTCAAGGCCCACTGCATGGGAATCGGCCAGAGGAGCTTATCAAAAAGTCCAGCGTCTGGTGGTTACTTCCGTGGATTCTGACTCAGTGGACCAAAGAGGGTAGCAGGCTTGGGGGGAACCACCATGATAAATGACTGCTTTCATGAGAAAGGGACCGTAGGTAATAGAAACACACCAAAGTCACAAGTGAAAATCAAGCCCAGCCCTGTTGGAAACGCTTCTAAACACCCTCTAGGAACACAGAGAGCCTGCAAACGTGGAGCTTGGTGTTTGATGAGAAACAGGACGCTGTTGTGCTGGTTTCATTCTAGTCTTCCCTTTTAAATGTGATCTTTTATCAGAGGCACATATGTTTTCTATACCTTCACATGTGGCTGCAGTTAGGCCAGGAAACAAATTCCCTACTAGTTGAAAGTTTGGGCCTTTCTTTCACGCCCACCAAGCATCAGTTTCTCTCCCTCCCTTGTTTTAGGGAGACCTTAGGGAAATAATTAATCAGCCTGCCTGCTTGCAACACTTCCAGGACTTGGGTCATAAGAAGTGCACTGTTCCCAACAGATGGCACAGCGACCGCCTGGGGCGCCTCCCCTCCTCCAGCAGCCACCACCTCTCCTGTCAGCAGTGCCCGGCTGGTTACTTCCAGAAGCCTCCTCCCAACACAGCTCTGTGGCTCTAGGGGAGAACCCCTCCCCCACACATCCCCAGGGCTTTTCTTTGTTCTGCTGGATAATGAATGTTTTGGTTCAAGACCTAGCCAAGCAAGGATGATGGGAAATTTCACTGAAAGATCTATGGCCCGGGATTAGGCACAGATTTGCCTCCCCCAACCCCTGCCCAAAGTGGCCAGGCCCCATTAACCATGTAGATCTGAGTCAGATGAATGGGACCTAGAAGGTGCCAAAGCATAACCATCCAAAGCCAGGCCCTACTGGAAATCAAAGCAGTCCCCAGATATTCCCATATTTATAAGATCCCAGGATATTAAAAAATGAAAAATTGCTGGTGAGGTGGTGGATTTAAAGTTACAGAAGGATGCTTCTTTCGTGCCTGTCAATATGACTGCCTGCATGAGCTCATACAGAAAGGCTATCAAAAGTCTAAACTGAGGTGCTTTGTCACATAATGTGAGGGCTAGGTCAAGTGATTAGTGCTTCTATCCAGCACCCTCTCCC